>NC_082660.1:84485457-93613684 GCF_028023285.1 Balaenoptera ricei | reverse complement strand
CAAACGATTTAATGTCTCCAAGCAAGCTCTTGACCTCCAGAGGCTCTGCGTTGACCCAGGTGCGGCTGACAGCAGTAATTCTAGGGCGGGCGAGGGCAGAGGGGTCTTCCTGGAGGGAGACTTAGGGATGGTAACGTGGGAGGGGCTGGTGCTGGCCCCAGACCCCACTCAGCCATCTGATTCCCTCCCCTCTCCTTCCTGAAGACTTGGTGGGCCATGATATTGATATAATTCTGAATCGAAGAAACTGCATGGCTGCCACCCTGCAGATCATCAAAAAGAATTTCCCTGAGGTGAGGCTGTAGGCCCAGTGCTGGTATTAGGGTAGGGGGTGGAAGAGATGGGGTGGAGGGCAGATTTGTCTCCAAGGTCCTAGATAGTAACCTTCACTCTACCTCTTCTTGCCCCAAAGCTGTTGTCCTTGAACTTGAGCAGCAACAAACTGTACCAGCTGGATGGCCTGTCTGACATTATACAGATGGCCCCCACGGTCAAGATCCTGAACCTCTCCAAAAATGAGGTGAGAAGAGGGAGCCAGATCAAAGTTGGGTTGAGAGTGGGGGGGGGGCGTGTTAGTGGCCATCAGAGTGATGACAGGAGGCAGGTGAAGGTACCTGTGGGGGAGGGAGGGGGCTGGGGGTGCAGAGAGCCGGATGTCCCTCTTTCCCTGGGATTCCTTTTCCCACTTCCGCCCCATATTTCTCAGCTGAAGTCTGTGTGGGAGTTGAGCAAGATGCAAGGGCTGAAGCTTGAAGAGCTGTGGGTGCAAGGGAACCCATTGTGTGGCACCTTCCCAGACCAGTCCACCTATGTAAGGTCAGTGTGAACACCCTGTCACCCTTCCTGGTGACCTTCACCCGTGGGAGCCTAGACTATCTGTGACAGTGCCCCTTTGCCAAAGGTGGCAGCCCTGGTCTTCTGGGAGGATCAGAGGCCCCACCTTCTGCTCTCTCTGTGCCTATCACCGGTGAGGAGTTTCCTTCCCCTGACCTGCTCACCTCTGCAGGGGCTCTGGGGTCTGTTTCCAGCTCTCTGCGCCCAGCTATATTCCGCCAAGGCCTCCCAAGAGTGTGCCGCAGGAAGCAGGGCTTCTCCTCCTCACCGGGACCAGGAGCGACCAGCCTTGATCCAGATGCTGGCGCCCTGGACTGGGAAGGGTCCTCCAGTCCAGGCCCTCTTGCTGAGAGAAGCCTTCCTTCTTCGTGCTGAGATGGCGTTTGCCTCCCCCGTTCTGAGAGGGGCCCTCTTCCCCTTCCTCCAAAGGGGACCCCCCTCGTCTCCCAGGTTGACATGGGGGCTTTCGTGCGCCATGCTGAGGGCTGAGGCCGTGGGTGGCTGCTGTCATGACATCCATTCTGCTGGCCCAATGCCAGGAGCTGGAGCCTCCTTGGGAAAAAGCAGGGCTCCTTGAGTCAAGGGGCCAGACGTGGGCCCCCGCCAGTGATCAGAGGGCTTCCTGAGGCAGGAGTGGAAGGCAGAGGGCAGAGGTGGTAGAGGAGACAGAAGGACAGGGCTCTCAGGGGCACTTCCCATCCCTCCCTGCACACGTCACATCATCCCGTCTGGTCCTTCACAGGAGCCCTGGGCAGCCTGAGACAGGTACGATTCCTCAGATAAAGAACGAACTCAGACAGGTGCAGGGGTCATCAGGAGAGAAGACGGTGATCATAAGACTGGGCCACGGATCCTCAGCCCCATACTGAGCTGGGACCTGACCCTTTCCTCATTCTGGGGGAGATGTGCCCCCATGGCGGCCCTGTTTCCCATGCCCAAGTCTGGCTGAACTCACACAGGTGACAAAGTTTCAACCAGCATCCAGTGGGGCCCCAGCCCAACATGTGCATATTTTCCATTCCTACCTGGTGTGTCTGGGCGATTCTGGGGCAGGTGAAGAGCCGCAACAGGGGCGCCGTTTCCCCTTTCTTCTCTCTTCTTCCCTGACCCCGACCACGGGAGAGCTTCTTTCCCTTCCCTTTGTTTTCTCTCTCTCCCTTGTCTCTGTGCCCCTATGTCTCTCTCATCTCTCCCCTCCTACCTTCACTCCCTTTCTGCCTTCATCCCCTCCATCTCCCTCCCTGAGCCCCACCTCACTCACCTCCCTGGCCCAGCATCCTGGGCCATCCCTGGGGGGTGTCCGGGTCTTGCCAGAGTGCTGGACCCCCAGTGAGGTAGCAGAGCCCCGGGCTCCCACCCCATTCCCTCTTCTCCCCACAGCCTTCAGTGGGGCCCTGGAGGAAGGAAGGGAGGAGAAGGAAGCCCTGCAGTATGGGTTTGAAATGCTGCTCCCTGTGGCACTGGAGAAGGGAGTGCGAGTAGTCTGGGTGGGAGCTACCCAGGCGAAGGAGAGGAAGGGAGGGAGGGAAGGAATGTTAAAGTGAAGGAATTGAGAGAGATGAGGACACAGTGCCTTTCAGACAGTAAGATGACAGATGCTCAGTGCTCAACAGGGAAGTGGACCGAAAACCCTTAAAATCAGAAGCAGAGGTGGGCAAAGGGCGCTGCTGGATGGGCCAGAACACACTGATCTCTGTTTATGGTATTACTGTTTTAACTCAAAGGAAGCATTGCAGCCTTGAACTATTAACCACCTCTTCTCTATTTTTGGTTTTGGACAGGGCCATCAGAGATCGTTTCCCGAAGTTATTACGCCTAGTAAGTGCCTACATAAATCATTGTCTCTTATGAATGTCAGTGATCTCTGTCCTGCCCTCAAGCCCTTTGGGTCTTGCCTAGATCACATATTAGCATCAGAACCTTAACCATTTTGGGGGGCATGGACTCCTGAAAATGACATGGATAGACTTGCTGGAAAAATACCCATAAATACACACACGCACACACACAAGTTGAATATAACACTAGAGACTTCCAGGACCTCATGATGAAGACATCCAGTGTAAGCTTTCCCATGGAATTTCCAGGGCCCTTTCACACCTGACCTCTGACCCTCACCCTCCTGGGCCCATCCTTTTCCCCGATCATCCAGGGCAACTCCCCTGGTCTCCACTCCTGACTTCCTCTTCCCTTCTCCAGGATGGCCAGGAGTTACCGTCACCAGTTACCGTTGATGTTGACACTCCCTGCGTATTAAAGCCCTGCAAGGTGAGGAAGAGGATCAAACAACATTTGGGGTGTTGCAGGGAGGCTTTATCCACTGCATAGTCTCAAATGCCATTTGATTCCAGGGCAGCTACTTTGGATGCGATGAGCTGAAGAGCCTAGTCCTGCAATTCCTGCAGCAGTAAGTACCTCTGGGAAGCTGAGCAAGGGGGAGAGGGCGAGGACAGGTGAGGCCACCTAAGCACAGGTCTGCTCAGGGGAATTTCTAAGTCTCATTTGAGGTCCAGACCACAGAGGTAGACTGTCCTCATTGCTCCCGCTCAGGTTCTACTTGATCCATGACTGTGGAGACCGACAGGGTCTCGTGGGTGCTTATCACGAGGAGGCCTGCTTCTCCCTGACCATTCCCTTCCACCCCGAGGACCCAGCCCCGTGAGTATCACAGCACAGGCTCTGCTCCTGGGCCGTGTGGGTCCCCAGGAGACACAGGCCAGCTCCTGCAAACACCCACCACCCACTGTTGCTCTCTGTCTCCTAGAAGCAGCTTGTGCAAGTACTTCAAGGACAGCAGGAATATGAAGAAGCTCACGGACCCCCGTGAGTGTGTGATGGGAAGACTGGGTGGGAAAGGGCGGTGAAGGGGTCAATCATAGGGCCCAGGGCGTGGCAGCCCCTGACCGTCGCTCGCTTCCCCTCCCCTCACAGACCTGCGGGTCCAGCTGCTGAAGCACACAAATCGTGTCATTGTGCACACCCTCTGTGTGTTGCCCAAGACTCAGCATGACTTAAGCTCCTTCGTGGTGGACACGTGGTTCCAGACGGTGAGCGCCTGCTTCCTCCCTCGGGCGGGCCCAGGAAGCCGCAGGTGGGTAGGAGGTGCAGGTGGTGACTGGGCGCCTGGGCTCTTCCCTTTCAGGAAACGATGCTCTGCTTCTGCGTCAGCGGGGTGTTCAAGGAAGGTGAGTGTGTGTAGATCCCCACCTCAGATGCCCCACTGCTGCCTCCCCCTGGCCAGGCTCACTCCCAGAACCAC
Source organism: Balaenoptera ricei (assembly GCF_028023285.1). Classification (NCBI taxonomy): domain Eukaryota; kingdom Metazoa; phylum Chordata; class Mammalia; order Artiodactyla; family Balaenopteridae; genus Balaenoptera; species Balaenoptera ricei. The sequence goes on along the minus strand of NC_082660.1, from coordinate 93,609,591 downwards.
CCAGCTTCCCTGACCCCTTCCCTTCCCTTCCCCTCCCCTCCCCTCCCCTTCCCCACTGTGTTCTCCAGCCCTCAGGCTTCCCACAGACAATCCAGGTCTGAGCTGTGTCCATGTCTGTCTGCCCTGCACACCCTGGGCGTTGGGGACACAGGCTGCGGAGTTTGGTGGCTCTCATCCCAGATACTCACTCTGAGAACTTGGGCCGTTACTTAACCTCTCAGTTTCCTCATTTGCAAAATGGGGTAGTAGTATCCACCTCTTGGGCGGCTGTGAAAAACGCATCCCGTGAACCTGTGTAGTGGTTGTCAGGGGCCCTGTCACTGGGCGCAGACTGCTCCTATAGTTGCCCTCCCGATTCCCGACACCCTGCCCCCGTGAACAACTGCCCTCTCAGCATGAGTGTCCAGTCACAGCCTGACTGGGGACCGCCGGTTGAGCGTGTACAGCACGTGCGGCTCTAAGGGGTACTGTTGTTTGTTTGCTCTTGAAGTGGAAGGAAGTTCTCAGGGCTGTGTGCGTGCCTTCACCCGGACCTTCATCGCTAACCCTGCCAGCTACTCCAGGTGAGAGCCCTGTTGTGGGCGGGAATGCCCATCCCCGCCTGGGCTCAGGGGCTTGGGAATGTGGTGGCGCAGACCTTAGGTTTACTCGGTATTGTGGAAAGCCAGCAGGGAGATCTCAGGAGCAGTCTAGCCTAGTGGTTAAGAAGAGCATGGGCTCTGGAATCGGCCTATGCGTTCTCTCCTTGACCCAACACTCACTCGCTGTGTGACCTTGGTCAAGTCACATGACCTCTCTGTGACTCAGTGTCTTCTTCTGAGAATGGGGATCAGAGCGTCCACACCTTGGGCTGTGGTAAAGGGTAAATGCGAAATTGCCCGTGGGTTGGGGATAAACCTATAAATCGAGTGAAGATGGTAGACAGTCTCTCCAAAGGTGGGCTCTGTGGGGAGGGCCAGAGGTACCAGTCAAGGAACCTGGGAGACAGACACAGGAGGGGCGTGGAAGGAATCTGGTTGCTGAGTGCCAGTGGGAGCAGAGTCAATATTGGGGGTGTGGGTGTCCATCCAGGCGTAGTCTGAGGGCCCATTTTTCCTTCAGTCTGTGCATCGTGAATGACGAGCTGTTTGTGAGGGACGCCAGCCCCAGTGAGACCCAGAGTGTGTTCTCCATCCCAGTGCCTACGCCCACCTCCAGCTCCATGCACACCCTCTCCCAGGAGCAGCAGGACATCATGCAGGCGTCCTCCACCCCACCTGAGGTGAACCTCTAGTGATCTCAGAAGTGAGTGCTGGGTTTGCGTGGGCATAGGAGGGAGCTAGGAGGAGTAGAGGGGTGATTAATGGGAACTTGAAGGTAATTATTTTACATCTATTTTTTTCTTACAAACGTTTAGTTGTGAGAAATTCCCTAATTTCATACTAATACCTTTCCATGTATTATAAAATACAGGTTTCCTATCTTATATACTGTTTTGAAACTTCTTTTGTTTATTATTAGTACCAGCATTTCCTCTCAGTATATGTGAAGCTACATTATTCTTTCTAAGATCAATATATTAAACAATTGAATTCCAGGAAGCCATAAGCTATTATTGATAGGCATTTACCTTTTCGCTTCTTTTTCAGCATTACATGCTGTGGCATCTGCTCATTCTGGTACATACATGTTGGTAAACTTGAAGGCGTGCCCTTGTAGCATAGATTTAGCTGTGACGTTGTGTGGTCAAGTGTCTCCAGTTTGGTCCTAAGGGAGGTCATCTATCCTCCCCCACTACAGGTGCTTTCAGTACGATGACTAGACTATACCAGAACTAAAAAATTCTTTACTCATTAAAAAGTCAATTCTGAGAATTCAGAGATAAGAAGAAATAGACCTCTAGGGTTTCAGGAAGGTGAAGGCGGACAGAAGTCAGGTGCCCTGGGGTTGAAACTCAACGGCTGCTGGCTCTGCTGACATCCCAATTCTTTCTCTTTACTTTCTTCAGCCCAAGGGCAAGATTCCAGATGAATTTTGAGATGAGACCCTCATCCACTGACCTGGGATCTTGAGAACAAAACTCTGCAAATGAGCCTTTAGATGTCATTTTCATCCTCCTCATATTTGTTACCTCTCTTCTCTTAACTGAAGCCATATCCATGACTAAGCTTGCAGTCCAGCTAATCAGGAAACCAAAGTTTACCGTGTAGGCCTGCCAGTTGTCCTGTATTTTTCCCACGCATGATCCTTGTTTATCTTTATATTAAAGAGTAACATTGCACATTGTATGTTGTGTGTCTTGGATTGCTCTTCCCCTGACCCAACCATGAGTTAGTGGGGCCAGGACCAAAAGGTCCCATCTCCCACATCATCCCTGGCAGTCTCTAGCATTTATAGCCGACCTATACAGTGCTTGAAAATTATAGAGTAAGGACTCCATTCCTGGACTACCCTAAAAGCCAAGCTTTGCCTCCTGATAACCTTCTCTCCACCACTTCAGTACTCACAAGTTGTGACCGTTCTGATGTTCACTTCTATAAACAAATATAACGTATTTAGCAAGTAAAGTACCATATTTACTCTAATAATTATGGTATTCTTAATCATTTAACAGGTCTAAAACTGTGCTAACATTTTTATTAGGTTCTTAGGTTCTGTAACTAACACTATTTTCCCCACAACTCCTATGTTGTTTTTTTAACTTACTTACTTTGAAATAATTATTGATTTACCAAAAGTTGCAAAAAACTGTGTAGAGAGGTCATGTATACCCATCACTCACCTTCTCCTAATAATAACACCTTGTATTACTTTAGTACAGTATCGAAACTAAGAAATGGACATTGGTACAGTCCACTGAGCTTACTACAATTTCGCCATTTTACATGCACTCATTTGTGTGTTAGAACACCTGTGAATAATACTTATATATATATAATTCCATGCACTTTTACCAGCTATGTAGGTGTTCTAACTATCACCACAAACAAGATCAAAAACTGTTTCATCACCACACGTTTCCCTCATGTTAGCCTTTATAGCCACACCCACCTTCTTCCTGATCCCACATCCCTAAACTCTGTCAGACACTATTATAATTTCCTAAATGTCATAGAAATAGAATCATATAGTATATTATCTTTAGGAATGGATTTCTTTCACTCAGCATAACTCTCCTGAGATCCATCCAAGTTGTAAAGTGGGTCTATAGTCTGTTCCTTTGTATTGCTGAATAGGATTCCATGGTGTGAATGTACCACAGTTTGTTTAGCCATTCCCCCGTTGAAAGACATCTGGGCTATTTCCACTTTTTAACTATTGTGAGTAAAACTGTGATGAACTTCATGTAAAGGTTTTTGTGTAAACATAAATTTTCATTTCTCTGGGTAAACGGCCCAGAGTGCAACTGCTGTATCATATGGTAATTGCATATTTCGTTCTGAAAACCCTGCCACATTGTTTTGCAGACGACCTGTACCATTCTGCATTCCCATTGGCAATGTATGAGTGACTCAGTTTATCCAGTGTTGTCTGCATTTGGTTTTGTCACTGTTTTTTTCAGCCATTCTGATAGGGGGGTTTAATATTTCATTGTGCTTTTAATTTGCATTTCCATGATGGCTAAAGATGTTGAATAGCTTTTCCTAAGCCTATTTGCCCTCTGTTCATGTCTTTCATCCATTTCATAATTGGATTAAGAGGCAAGAAGTTATCTCTATAGCGAGCTGCCCTGGCTCTGGCTAACAGGCAGAGTAAGAGAATATGAGGCCCCTCGAGACTCACTTTTCTTGACAGGGAGGGCAGAAGTGTGGCTGAAGCTATTAAATGTTCCTCAAATTAGGACGGAACTTGGATATGGAACAGGATTAAGAGGTGGGGGCATCTCTGGGTCCATCTGTGGAGATCTGGATACGGCAGAAAAAGAAGGGGGATGTGGGGCAGAGGAAAAACAGTGGAAGGAGGGAGATACAGGGGGATGCCTTCTAAATGATGATGCTAGATTCATCACTCTCAGCCTGCTCAATGGAGTGCAAAAAACTACTCTCCTAGACATGTGGTTTTCAACTCTGCATATCCATTAGGATCCCCTCTAATGCTCAGATTCAACCAACTGAATCAGAGCCTCTAGGGGTAAGCCCAGTCATCAGTATCTTTAAGGTTCACCTCAGTTGATTCTAATGAGCTGTCAAAATTGAAAACCTTATCTGACGGTGTATTAGTTTGCTATGGCTGCCATAACAAGATACCACAGGCTGCGTAGCTTAAACAACAGAAATTTATTTCTCACAGTTTTAAAGGTTGGAAGTCCAAGATCCAGGTGTCCACAGGTTTGGTTTCTTCTGAGGCCTCTCTCCTTGGCTTGCAAATGGCCTCCTTCTTACTCCTTCTTCACATGGCTGTCCCTCTGTGCATACACACCCTGGTATCTCTTTATGTGTCCTAAGCTCCTCTTATAAGGAAACCAATCATATTGGATTAGTGTCTACCCTAGCGGCCTCATTTTAATTTAATCACCTCTTTAAAGGCCCTATCTTCAAACACAGTCACATTCTGAGGTACTGGGGGTTAAAGCTTCAACATATGAATTTGGGTAGGCCACAGTTCAGTCCACAACAGATGGTATGAGAAATACCTTGGTCTGAGAAATTCATCTCCCTTTTAGCTACCTTCCTGGAACTACTATACAACACTTCTGCCATCACCTCATTAGGTAGAAGTTGGTCATGTGACCATTGTTGGCTGCAAAGCAGGCTATAAATGTGGTCTTTTACTGGAAACATTACTGTACCAAATAAATTTGGGATTCTTTCATTAAGAAAGAAGGAGAATTGGTATAGAACATATGCTACACTTTCATACCCAAGGCAGCTAGAAGCACTACCTCAATTACCATGTCCTTTCTACCCAGTTTTCCAACCACAGTTTTCATGGGTTCAAACAAAACTGCTGCTTCAGGGACACCTGAGCTCACTCTCCCATCCTCCCAAATCCCATGTCCCAGACTATGCCTGAGTCCTCACAACTTAGCATGTTTAATCTACGTCATTCACTCACTCATTCATTCATTCAACAAATATTTCTTGGTTACCAATGATATGTGAGGCACTGTGATAGGCACGGGAGATAAATCAGAGAACCTGACAGACAGGGTCATGGTTCTCATGGAGCTCACATTCTACAGGGGTTGATACACTCAAGGTTTAAGAGCCATTAAGAAAATAATATGGGAAAATGTGACAGAGAATGACTAGGGTGGGGAAGGCAAGGAAGGATGTTCTGAAGACGTAACTTAGATTTAATATTCAAATAACAACAAGTACACAGTCAGCAGTGGGAAGATATAGGAGCTGAGCCCTCGAGGCAGAGGGAAGAGCAAGACGAAAGGCCCTAAGATATGGGCAAGCTTGGCAGTTTTAGGGAACAGCTTGTATGCCAGTGTGTATTGGGAGGACAGTGTTAGAAAATGAGGTGAGATTGGTAGGAGGGGCCCAATAACAGAAGGTCCTGTGGGCCATGGTAAGGACTCTGGGTTTTGTTCTTATTATGATGGAGCCATTGGGTGCTTTCTGAAAGGAAGGGAAGTTATTATTATCATCTACTTTATTAAAGCTCATTCTAAATGTTCTTTGGAGGACAGACTGAAATAGAGCAACTGTAAGATCAAGAGACAAGATTAGGAGGCTACTACACACATGACAGTGAGAGGTGACAGTCTCGTAGACCACAGCCGTAGCAATGGAAGGGGTGAGATGGGGTTTGAAATGAGACGTATCTCGGAAGTACTGAACTTGTTGATGAAGTTCACGTTTGTGGTAAGGGATAGAGAGGGATTAAGTGTGTCCCTTGGAATGTGGATTTTTGCAGCTGGGTTAGGGCGGTTTTCTTCAATGGGGAAGTGAATGGAGGACCAGTTTCGGTGCAATGCCAGGAAACTGACAGTTCTGTTTTGACCATGTCGTTTGTGGAGCCTATGAAAAATCTGGGTGGGGAGCATGTGGTTGGATGTATAAGTCAGGAGATCCTGAGAATATTCTTGGCTGTGGCAAAAAAAAAAAAACCCAAAACAAAACAAAAAAACAAGCATGCAAGCAAAGAAATGAAAAACCCAACTGTACAGTTCAATCTGAAAATACAGGTTGATTCCACATATGAGCATGACACAGCTCTAGATTCTGGAAGGGATACAAAGACATATTAAAAAACAACTTCACTGAGCTATAATTTATGTTCAACATAATGCATCCATCTTTTTTTTTTTTTTTGGCTGTGCTGCGCAGCTTGCAGGATCTTAGTTCCCCAACCGGGGATCGAACCTGGGCCCCTTGCAGTGAGAGCGCCGAGTCCTAACCACTGGACTTAGCTATAAGGCTAAGGCGCTGGCCTGCCAGGGGCTACTAACTGTCAGAGAAGAAAGATATATGTCTGGAATATAACTATCATTCATCCACTTATTCATTCATTCATGCACCTAGTGCATGTCAAGGTTAGTGCTAAAAAGGGAAGATAGAACCATGAAAAATTTCAGGCAATGTCTCTGTCTTCCTGAAGATTAGGAGTCGAAATAGAGAACTGCAAGTGGCTCTGGTTGCTAAATAGTAAGGGAGGTATTTGGTGAGATAATTGGGCCCCCAAAAGGTCTAACCCCAGTGCACAGAAGCAACTTTTCCCCTTCTGCATGTCTCATAGACAATGCTGTGGCATGACCTAGAATATAGAGCTGTGAGAATAGAATGAACCTGAACATTCTCTGCATAAATGGCTGAGGAAACAGCTTTCCAAACCTTCCACCCAGCAAACAGCCCTGATTATGTGCAGAAGTATATCTCAATTTCATTGAATTCTCACAGTTGGAGTTGTATGACTAATTATTTTATCTCTGTATCTAATTAAGAAGCTGAGGTTAAGAAGGGTCAAGTATCTCGGAAGAAAACAGCAGATCTATTGATGATAGGAAAGTGTTAGATTTTAAGCTGTGAGCTATTAACTAGTGTGGAATACTCGTTCCCATCCTTTAGGTCCAGGCTGAGGTAGTAGCAATGCAAATTTCTCAGTCAAATGCCTGGGATTCATTGGTCATTAGAGAATTTTAGGAACTGGAGAAGCTATAGGAAAGTGAAAGCCTAACATACCATCCTCCTGCCTGCTCCGCATCATTGTTCCTGCCTCTGCTCTCTTGTTTTCTATGATAACGTCATCTTAACATTAGGTTTTGTTATTGACTGAACTGTGTTCTCCCAAAATTCATATACTGAAGCCCTAATTAGCAGTGCCTCAGGATGTGACTGGATTTGGAGATAGGGCCTTTAAAAGGTGATTAAGTTAATTTAAGGCTCTTAGGGGATACGTTAATCCCATCTGACTGGTGTGCTTATAAGAAGAGGAGTTTAGGACACACAGAGAGACAGCAGAAGTGTGTACACACAGAGGGACAACCACGTGAAAAAGCAGCAAGAAGATGGCCATCTTCAAGCCAAGGAGAGAGGCCTTAGAAGAAATCACCCCTGCTCACACCTTGATCTTGTACTTCCAGCCTCCAGAACTGTGAGAAACAAATTTCTGTTGTTAAGCCACTTAGTCTGTGGTATTTTTGTTGTGGCAGTCTGAACAGTCTAATACAGGCATTATGAACGTGTTTCAGTAGGCCATGAAGCAGGTAGAGTAGACTGTCAGAAAGGATGAAAATAAAGTGATGGTAAAAAATACCAATGATCAGTAAAACTGAAAGAAACGTGGTTAATTTGTATTACTATCAGGCAAAATAGGCATCAAGCAATTGCAACAAAGAAGGCCACTATCAAATCATAAAAGAAAATGTATTAAGAAGTTTAAAAATTCTGAACTTACACTCACCTGATAACATATCTTCAAAAACATATATAGCAGTAAGTAACGAAGTTACAAGTAACAGAAAGTAAAATCCACTTTTGTGTATACGATAAGGAAATACATTTGCTTATATAACTGAGAGCCCAGAGGTAGAGGAGACTTTAGGTTAGTTGATCCAGTGACTCAAAGATATAAAGACTCAGGCCCAATCTTGAACCAATGACTGTGGCTAGGGACATAGGATTATTGATTGAGATCTAGAGTAACTCTGGTCTCACCCTTGGAACTAGCAGTCAAATTCCCCCCAAACGTGACTGTATGAGGGAGGAAATGCACTCATGAAAATTTGAGACCAGTTAGGAAGAAGAATGTATATTGCGTAGGTAAACAAAAATGTCACCTTCAGGCACCATTTGAAAGCACAATTATCAATATGAGCATAATACCCACAATACTCAAGCGCAAATGGTTTTCAACTACTATGTCTTTCCAGGTAACAGATACTTCTATTCAGGAAATACCTACATTGAATTAGTGAATGGGTAGTTACAAAGCACTAGAGCTCTCACCCCTGCAGTAAGTTTAGGAAGAACCACAAAGGCATCCATGGTAGCGTACTTAAATCTCATTTTCTTTCTCAAATTTTTGGCAAAGCTTTTTCTTTACTATCGTACTTTGATATTATTGTGTCAGGATAGTTTCACTAGAACGGAATGGATTCTTTATAGCTACAATTTTATCAAGTATTACCATTCTGTAAACATACAACACAGAGTTCATAAAGATATGAAAGATGAGAAGCAAGAAAATTGTCAACATTTATGATCAGCAACAATTTTCTTTAAAGAGCACCATTAAATTTCAATATGGAATAGCTTTAAAAACTTCAAGCTTTTAGAAGAAATTCAGTCTCATAAAAATGTAATAAAATTAAAGAACATCTTCTGTTAATGTACATATTTGTAAATATGTAAAAAGGAACATTCCTCTTGGAACACTAGCCCAAGAACCACCGCAGCCCTGCCGCCTGGCATACCAGGACCCAGCACATACACCAACAGGCTGGCACCAGCTCTGGGACACATTGGGCCCCTCAACCAGCTGCTCCTGGATCTGGCCCCACTCACCAGTGGGATGACGCCAGCTTTGGGACACCCCAGACCGCATACCCAGCCATGTCAGGAACTGGCCCCACACACCAGCAAACCGACACTAGCTTCAGGACTCCAAGGCCCTGCAGCCAGAGACCCAGGAACCTGGCTCTGCCCACCAGCGAGCCAGCACTAGCTCCACGACTCCCTGGGCCACAGCCCCACCTACCAGCAGGCCAACACCTGTTCCAAGACACCTTGGACCCCTCAGCCAGCTGCCCTGGGATCCAGCCCCACTCAACAGTGGGCCATCACCAGCTTTTAGACACCCCCAAACCCTGGAGCCAGCCATGTGGAACTGGCCCTGCCCACTAGCAGGCTGACACTAGATACAGGACCTCTAGCCCCCCCCACCACCCACTGCAGAGCCTAGCACCACCCACCAGTGGGCCAGCACTAATCCCGGGGCTTCCTGGGGCACTGCAGCCAGCAGCCTCCTGACCCAGCCTCACTCACCAGTGGCCACCAGCCTCTGCACAAAGCAGGGCCTGGCAACCCACTGGACCAGGGGACAGCCACACCTACCCCACCACCCACAGTAGTGTGCCGGTCACAACAGAAGGACACACGCAGCCCTAACAGGGGGCACCCTTAGAGCATATAGCTCTGGTGACTAGAGGGGAGAGTTCGGCTGGGACACACAAGACATCTCCTACAAAAAGCCACTTCTCTGCGGTTGGGAAATGGAGCCAACCCACCAGATACAGAGAAATAAAATAGCAAATTGGACAAAATGAGGCAACAAAGGAATCTAATCCAAACCAAGGAACACGATAAAACCCCAGAAGAAGAACAAAGTGAAGTGGAGATAGGCGATCTACCTGACAAAGAGTTCAGGGTAATGATCATAAAGATGTTCAAAGAACTCAGGAGAAGATTGGATGAACAGAGTGAGAAGTTTTTAACAAAGATTTAGAAAATATGAAGAAGAACCACACAGAGAAGAATACAGTAACTGAAATGAAAAATACACTACAAGGAATCAACAGTAAATGAAATGATGCAGAGGAATGGACGAGCAAGCTGGAAGACTGAGTAATAGAAATAACTGAAGCAGAATAGAAAAAAGAAAAAAGAGAAAAAGAAATAGGACAGTTTAGGAGACCTCTGGGACAACAGCAAGTGTACTAACATTTGCATTATAGGGTTCTTAGAAGGAGAAGAGAAAGAGAAAGAGAAAGGGGCAGAGAACATATTTGAAGACATGATAGCTGAAAACATCCCTAACCTGGCAAAGGAAAGAGATATCCAGGTTTAGTAAGCACAGAGAGTCCCAAACAGGGTCAAGCCAAAGGAGACCACACCAAGACACACTGCAGTTAAAATGGCAAAAATTAAAGATAAAGAGAGAATATTAAAAGCAGCAAGGGAAAAGCAACAAATAACATACAAGGGAACTCCCATAAGGCTATCAGAGCAACTGGAATGAATCCAACTGGATCACGGTGTATGATCCTTTTTAGTGTATCGTTGGACTCGGTTTGCTAATATGTGGTTGAGGATTTTTGCATCTATATTCTTCACAGATATTGGCCTGTAATTATCTTTTTTGGTAGTGTCTTTGTCTGGTGTTGGTATCAGGGTGATGGTGGCTTCATAGAATGAATTTGGGACTGTTCCCTCCTCTTCAATCTTTTGGAAGAGTTTGAGAAGTATAGGTATAAGTTCTACGTATGTTTGGTAGAATTCACTGGTGAAGCTGTCTGGTACTGGACTTTTGTTTGCAGGGAGGTTTTTTTGGTTTTGTTTTAATTACAGATTCTATTTCACTTCTAGTGATTGGTCTGTTCAAATTATCTGTTTCTTCTTAACTCAAATTTGGCAGGCTGTATATTTCTAGAAACTTGTCCATTTCTTCTTGGTTGTCTAATCTGTTGGCATATAACTGTTCATAGTATTCTCTTATGTTTTTTGGTTTTTGTGGGGGTTTTTTTTTTGTATTTTTGTGGTATTGGATGTTGCTTCTGTTTCATTTCTTATTTTGTTTATTTGGGCCCTTTCTCTTTTTTTCTTGGTGAGCCTGGCTAGAAGTGTGTCGATTTTGTTTGTCTTTTCAAAAATCTAGCCCTTGGTTTTATTGATCTTTTCTATTTTTATCTCTATTTTATTTGTTTCCCTCTGATCTTTCCCAAAGAACTGACTTTGGGATTTTTTTGGTTCTTCTTTTTCTAATTCTTTCTCTCTTTTTGTTTTTTTGAGATTTTTTCTTGTTCCTTGAGGAAGGCCTGAATCGCTGTGTACTTCCCTCTGAGAACTGCTTTGGCTGCATCACATAGATTTTGGAAGGTTGTGTTTTCATTGTCATTTGTCTTGAGGTATTTCCTGATTTCTTCTTTGATTTCATCATTGACCCACTGGTTTATTGGGAGCATGTTGTTCAGTCTCCATGTATTCGTTCTTTACCCATTTTTCTTTCTGTGGTTGATTTCTAGTTTCATAACATTGTGGCAATACAAGATGCTTGAAGTCATTTCTATCCTCTTAAATGTGTTGAGGTTTGTTTTTTGACCTAGTACGTGGCCTCTCCTAGAGAACGTTCCTTGCACGCTTGAAAAGAATGTGTATTCTGTTTATTTGGGGGATGTAGTGTCCTGTAGATAGAAATTAAGTCCAAGTGGTCTATTGTGTCATTTAGGGCCTCTGTTGCCGTATTGATTTTCTGTCTGGAAGATGTGTCCGTTGATGTCAGTGAGGTGTTAAAGTCTCCTAGTATTATAGTATTCCTGTTAATTTCTCCCTTTATGTCTGTAACTATTTGTTTTATATATTTAGGTGCTCCTATATTGGGTGTATATATGCTAACAAGTGTAATATCCTCTTCGTTATTGATCCCTTTATCATTATATAATGTCCTTGTTTGTCTTTATGGACTTTGTTTTGAGTCTGTTTTGTCTGATATGTGTATTGCTAACCCCGCTTTCTTGTTGTTTCCATTTGCATGAAATAGCTTTCCATCTCCTCACTTTCAATCTGTCTGTGTCTTGTGCCCTGAAGTGAGTCTCTTATAGGCAGCATATTGTAGGTTCTTGTTTTTGTTTTTGTTTTTTTATCCATTCAGCCACTCTGTCTTTTGATGGGAGCATTTAGTCCACTGATATTTAAAGTAATTATTGATAAGTATGTACTTACTGCCATTTTAAACCTTGTTTTCCAGTTGACTTTGTAGTTCTCTATATCTTTCACTTTTGCCATTTTAATTATGCTACGTCTTGGTGTCACTCTAATTGGGTTCTTCTTGTGTGGGACCCTGTGTGCTTCCTGTACCTGGATATCGGTTTTCTTCTTTAGGTTTGGGAAGTTTTCAGCCATAATTTCTTCAAATACATTTTCTATCCCCTTTTCTCTCTCCTCTTCTTCTGGTACCCCTATTATGCATATGACTGTGCACATTATGCATATGATTATGCATATTATGCATGCTTTATATTATCCTATAGATCTCATTTGTTTTCTTCATTTTTAAAAATTTGTCTTTCTGTCTGCTGTTCTGATTTGGTGATTTCCATTATTCTGTCTTCCAGATCACTTATTTATTCTTCTGCTTTGTTTAGTCTGCTATTTATTGCTTTTAGTTTGTTTTTCACCTGGGCAATTGAGTTGTCTAGTTTTGATTGATTTCTCTTTATAGTTTCTAGTTCCTTGTTGCAGTGATCTGCATTTCTATCAATAATCTTTCTTAATTTCTTTAGCCTTTTTCTTACCTCCTTTCTGAATCTGGGGTCTAGTAGACTGGTGAGGTCTCTTTCATTATTTGTTCCTTCAGGGGATTTCTCTTGTTCTTTCCATTGGGGATAGTTCCTCTGTTTTCCATTCTACTTAACTTTCTTTGTCTCTGAATTTAGGAGAAGCATGAATCTACTGTGTTCTTGAAGAGGATCCCTGTGTAGACGGTATGAGTCCAATATCTTTGGTGCAAGGGCTGGTTTTGGTGTGGGTGCTTGCCACGTATTTCCTTAAAGTGTGCTGGCCCTTGTTCCCTTGATAGGGGGTGTGTTTGAAGTTGTGTTGACCAGAGCCTGCACTGGTTGTTGGCTGGGGCCTCCTCTTTGCTCTATGGCTGTCACAGCCCTGTTGGGGCTGGGGTCTGCTTCCCAGCTGTTGGAGTAGAAGCCCTGAGGGTCAGGTTCAGTCAGGTTCCACTGCCCCTGAGCACATGCCCTGATGCAAAGGAGGTGACCACTGAAGCAAATGAGGTCCGTGTGGTCACCGCAAACCTATGTGCCTCCCGTGCAGGCATCCATGGTTGTGCTCAGAAGCAGCCCAAGGTTGCATCCCTTTCTCTGTTGTGTTCATTCCAGACTTAGTGCTGGGCTGTGGTGTGGAGTAGGCTGGTGCTGGGGGCCGGGGCCCTGTGGCTGCAGGAATTGAGGTGGTTGTGCCGCTGCCTGCAACCTGGGCTGCCTCTGTGGCAGACCTCTCCCAGGACCCGTCAGCTCCAGATCTGGCTCCAAGCTATGGTGTAGAGTGAGCGGGGCCAGTGTGCTCCCACCGTGAAATGAACGGCTGCATACTCCTGCCCAGAGCCCGTCCAACCGAGATGCAGTGCCCAGCTGCTGTGCCTTTCCGTGGCGCCATCTGGTGCACGTGCTGGCAAAGTCCACCATGGCCAGACCTGCCCCCACTGTGTGCACACTGACAATGGGCACTGTGGCAGGACCTGCCCCCACTATGTGCGGGCTGACAATGGGCTCCTTGGTTTGGCCCAGGCCATACCCCAGGCCCTCCGGGCTGTCTCCACACATCTAGATCGAGTCCTCTCCCTGGACCTGTCTACCTAAGATTCAATGCTCAGCTGCTGTGTGCATCTGTGGCCCCACCACCTTGTGTGTGCTTTGGATTGGGAAGTGCAGCAAGGCAGCAGCCGCCAGTGCCAGTCTCTCTCTGCCCTGATTGTTTGCAAGCCAGCATGCATGCACTCCTTGTGGGTAGAATTTAGGCTTTTCCAGCCCCTCCATCTATCCCGGCGGCTTTTCCAGCAGGCACGGGGGCTCCCTGGGGTAAGGGTCTGCCTATGTGTACCTTTCCTCCTTTACAGATCTCTCCCAGGGGTGCCAGGACCGTCCTCATGCCTTTGAAAATTTTTTCTGTCCTTCCTGGATATGTAGAGATATTCCTTGCAGCTTTGGTTGTGTAGGAGATCTTCTGCCAGTTTCCAGTTGGTTGTCTGCGAGAATTGCCTCACATGTAGGGGTATTTTTAATGTGTTTGTGGGGAGAGGTGAGCTCCACATACTCCTCCTCCACCATCTTGATCCCCCTCCCTATTTGAGAGACTTTGAATTGCATCAAAGTGTCCCATATAAAAACAGATACACTAGACTAAATTAGAATTTCAGAATCCAGTGATAGTCAACTATTGCAAGTGCCTGTCAGTTTTTAGAGAGCACAGGATATGCCGTGTTTGTCCCGATTTCGTGGGGAAAAAAAAGGTAGAGCATCATGTACATTTTAGATTATCATTGGACCCAAACAGGCTACATGAAGTAGATAATTCAAAAATCATCTGGTGATGTTACGGAAATGTAAAGTTCATTGATAGAACTTAGTCCTCAAAGCCTGCTTTTATTCTAAAGAAAACTGGCAAAGGTCACTCATTTACATCATATGGGAACATATCCACCAGCAGTAGATGGCAGTGTGATATCGTAACAAGAAAACAATGTGGCTGTTTACGTAAAAACCCGTCTCACACTACTCTCAAAGACTATATTTAGAATTATTTGGGGGGTGTGGCAAAAAAATAGTTACAATGAGTGGATAACAAGAGCCAAGCTAGGACCACTTCAATTCTCCCTGTCTAATAATTTTTAAAGCCTTGAACCACACTTATGTAATTTGTAAATGGTCTTCACGCGGATGGGACTTTCAAACTGTACCAGAGAATCATACCATCACAAATGACACAGTTTATGAGCAAAATCCCTGTAAGGAATCCCTGCCTTCTCGCCCCTTTCCATCCTTTGGCCTCAAAAGAAGTTTTCACTGTGGATGTAGTTTTCTGTTTCCAGGCTGTGGTAGTCCCCAAGAATGAGCTCAACCCCTAGAGCTGTTAAAATTTACACTGTGCTGGGGGAAGGGAGCACACTGAGTACTCTGACGGGGAGCACCATCTACAATTGTTTCTCTTCTTTCCCACTGCTTGACACTGACAGTAAAGTCACTTCTAGTTAATTAACGAGTTTCTTAAAGGAACAAAGAAAAACATGTTTCGATTACCATTTCTATAAAGGTACAGCAATATCTGGTAAGTTCTCTTGGATAACATTACCAGATTAAGTCAATTTTACTTTCTGAAAGTAAATTCACATAGGATCTCTACTTGAGTTGTACATATCTGTGTTTGAACCAAAAGCATTTGAGTATTTGTGTTTAATTTAGCAGCATCACAAATGTCTGTTGTTCCCCTTTCCCATTTCTCTGTGTTAAACAATGCCTCTAGCACTGACCTCCAAAACAGAAATATAAAAGAAGTAAAAGTTGTTCCCAGTAAACCTTGCCAAACAACATTCAAGAAGAATAGCTTATCAGCCTGCCTCACCTAAATAGACACAGCACCTGACACATGCAGTGCCTAAACTGCCTAGCTCATATAAGCTGTGTTCATACAGGTGTTTATCCATAGCCTTAGCGTCCCTTCCCCAATGTATGTTAGAAGGAGCTGACGGGCACCCACTGGTGTAACTAAGTATATTTTTTTAATCCTAAAATAACTCCTGGAAATCATCGCAGGGAAAGAACAAATGATACGACCATTAGTTCTGACAGGAGAATATCTGACCCTTCCAAGGAAAGGTTATAATTAGAACTCCAGGGTTTGTCTTTTGGTGAAAGAAGGTGAACTCACAATCACCGTTAGTGGATTTGTCCATTACAGAAGCTACAGTTGGGACAGACATCAGGTCTTGATGTCAGAGTCCATCCAGTGATTGTACACAGATGCTTCCTAAATCCATCTTGAGGTTTCATAATAGGCTCTATTGTAAACATGTGGCTCCATTTTCATACCCTGCATTTACATGTGTCCCATAAATAATTTTCCAAAATTATCTAAGTAACACCAATGTACCCAAAGAGAGTCACTCCAAAAAATCACTACTTCCTTCAGTAGGCTTAGAACTACAAACACAGTCTGTTATCCTTACTAGTATATTCAAATTTAACCATGGTGCAAAATTTGGTCTGTTGTATTTTCTTCAGGTCATTTATGTAGCCATGCCACGTTGCAGGGTGCCAGCAAAATAATCCCACTGCTTGTAGAGCATTAAGTTTGCCTAAGCCAGCAAACGAGCAAGATCACATCAGATCTATGTTGGATATACAGACAGATCTTCAGTTTTCCACACAAATCAGCAAAAGAGGCGTTTGTAAAACTGCAATTTAAAAAAACACAAACCAAAACTATATTGTATATTCTCCTTTCCCTTTCTCTGTCCTTTCTAGAAAGATGCAAACAAAATATAAGTGCAGTAATATCTAATTCAGATTCTGCTCATTTTTAACTTCTGGAATTCCGTTAAGAGCCATAAAGTCTGCAATATTTCTCTTTAGAGAAAAAGAGCCATAAAGTCTGCAATATTTCTCTTTAGAGTGTTTAAAAATAAAACAAGGAAACGTTTTCAACTAACGTCTAGCATTTTATACCACCTTTTATATACACAAATACTTCACTTATTAAGGATAAGTTTATATTTATACCTTAAAATGAATCCGAGGGCCTTAACTGGCTTCAGCTTGGATTAGTTCTAATTACTGCTAGTACTGGAAATTATTTAAATGGCACTTTAAAGAGGTCCTCTATGATCTCCACTTTTCAGTAACTGCAGATGGCTTTCCAGTTAGTCTGAATAAGGAAGACTGAATTATTCTTAATTTTCTTTGGAGAATCCTGTGGGTGATCAAAACACAAAGTCTGGAGCCAGGGTGCCTGGGAGTAAACCCTGGTTTGGCACCTACAGGTTCAGTTACCTCTTAGGCAAGTGACTTAACACATCTGTGCCTCCACTTTCTCATCTGTGAAAACTGGAATAATAATCATAGTACCTAGTTTATAGAATTGCCACTATTAAAGGAGTTGACGTTTTAAAGTGCCTGACACATAGTAATCATTATATACATTTTTTTTTCCAAATTAAGAGCTAAAATTCACTTATTGAGTTTGCTTTCATTTCTCTTAGACTTGCATGGAATTACGGCAACAAAGCTTACCTGTACCCACTGCTTAGGTTTTTGAAGTGGTCCTTAAAATATGGCAATGCTTATGGATTTAGGGAGGACCTAGTCCATTGCTATGTGTTAATTTATGTGTTAAATTTCACGTGTTATTAGGGAACAAATCAGCACATGAAAGAAGCACATTAGCACATTAAAAAGAGGTTGGGGCAGGTGAAGCCAGCTTGTGTTCTGCGGAAGATCATCCGGAGGCACCACCATCAACGGGAAGCCCAGGAATGTGGGCAATCTCAGCTCTCCAGGTCTCGTGAAGAGAACGGCCTCCTGAAACACGCAGCCGGGAGAACCCTACTGTCACTATCCTACACTCAGGAGGCTGACCCAGCTTTTGAGCACCGTGGGCTCCTAAGGCTATGGTCACGTGGATGCGGCCATCAAGTGGCAGGCCCAGACGGTTATGTGGCAGGCCCAGACCGACTGGTCATGCCAGCACCATGAGCCCTTAAACCCTGAGCTCATGTAGTCTCTCTGGACCTATTGCCACTATGATCATGTGGTAGATCCAGCTTTTCAAGTCGCTAGAGCATGGCAGACTCCTAAACCCTGCCCATCATGTGGATTCATCCTGTCATGTGGCCCTCACTAGCTAGTGGCATGTGGAAGCCTCAGCCCTCCAAGTCACAAAGGTGACCCGCTTCTGAGAGTCGTCTGGATGCTATGGTCGGTCACATATCCCCCTTGGTCACATATCAGGCTCAGCCATCTCTATCTCGTGAAGATTGCTGGCTACCAGAATCTTCAGATCCCTGAGTCAACAGGGATGTGGCCGCTTCCATCACATGGCAGGCAAAGCGCCTGCAGTCATGTGAACACCGCACCGCACCTAGCTTTCGGCTGTTGGTCGTGTATATTCTACGGTCACGGGACATGCTGTGGTGTCTTGAGGCTCAGTTCTCTCGGTCACAGTTCAGGATTGAGGGCTCCTGAACCCCGAGGTCACCTGCATCCTTCTACTCTGTGGCCTCCCCCAGCCAAGCCCCTGCAAGTCAGGTGGGGCCCCACGGCGGCGCGCGTTACGTTACGTACGTCCCGCAGTCATGTGACGCCATAAGGTCGCGACCGAGGGGGGCGCCCTTTCCGCGTGTGGAGAGCCTGCCCAACGGTGGGTAGCTCGGCTTGGCCTTCTGAGGAGTCAGACCGAGAGGTGAAGACCTTTAGAATTAAGGTACTTGTCCTGGCTGAGGGGGAACTTTGATGAGGCTCTGGCTCCGATCCCAACCTTTCCCCCGACTTTCATATTCTGCCACGGTAGGCGGTAGGCGGTAGGCGGTAGGCGGTAGTCGGGTAGGAGGGGCGCCCGCCTGTCCTGGAGGTTTACTCAGAATTGGCGGGACAGCGGGCGGCAGGCGGTCATGGGCTGCTCTCGGCAGCTAGGCTCGGGAAACTGGGTGGACCCCTCCCTTCCCCCTTCCTTCCCAACCCCCACATTAGAGCCCTACTCTTGCTAATCTCTCCTCCGTATTCCTATTCACTGCCTGCCATGTGATGGCATCCTCTGCCCTCCTCTGACCACGTTTGTTATTAAGAACACCAGAGAACTCCTAGATGCCAGTTCGTATCGATGATTTCAAATCTGATCGGAATTTCTGTCTCTTAATTTGTTCTGTGGAGAGAGGCAAGGAGAGAGACTTTTTTTAATTTGATATTTTTTCAGTAAAAGTGTGAAAGCAGCCAGCACGTTAAGGTTCAGAATTTGTTTTGTGTATTTGCTTTGCTGATCAGTAGTTTTTCAAAGTGTGTGTGGGGTGGGATGCCATAATCTTTTTCTCCTTGGACTCTCTAAACGGCTTAAATTAGTCCAGCCAGACACCACTGGCTTCTGACTTTCCTCCTGATTTTCTAACCATTCCTTGTTACATTCCTTGAAAGCTCTCCCCTTTCCTTCATGTGGGAAAAAACCAGTGAATTTATTTAAGAAAACCATGTTAAGTAAAATTATAGATGATACATTTCATAAAAATCACGTAGATGGTACTTAATGAGTAAAATGCAGCAAGAAAAAGATGGTGTTTACATTTGTGAGGGATTTAAATATTGTTTGAGAGATGGTTAAAGGGGTGGTATATATATTTTTTATTATATAATAGCCATTTCTTTCCTCTCATTTCAGCACTTTCAGGTTTGTTCTACAGGACACTATGTCTGAGAGACAGCAACAACAAAAATGGTTTTATCCATTGAAGAAATACGGGACATACAAAAATGAAGGTAAAAAGGATTTCTATATTGTCATATTTTTAAGACAATATGCCACTTGAATCTCAAAGAGAAGGGTAGTGTCTTAGCTTGTTCAGGCTGCTGTAGTAGAACACCATGGACCGGGTGGCTTATAAATTTCAAAAATTTATTTTTCACGGTTCTGGAGTCTGTGAAGTCCAAAATCAAGGCACCAGCAGGTTCAGTGTCTGGTGAGAGCCTGCCTCCTGGTTCATAAAGGGCTGTCTTCACGCTGTGTCCTCACATGGCAGAAAGGGCAAGGGAGCTCTCTAGGTGCTCTTTTATAAAGGCACTAATCCCATTCATGACGGCACCTCCCTCATGACCTAATCACCTACCAAAGACCCTACCTGCAAATACTGTCACCTTGGAGACTAGGTTGGTACATAAACATTCAGTCTGTAGCAGGTAGTTTCGTCAAGCTATATGGGAATGGAACATTTTTCCACAGACCACTGGAAGTACTAGTGTTCCTCAGAAAACATTTTGGGAAAGCCTGTTCAAACTAAATCTCTTCTACCGCATTAATACCTTGTACCTTTGTTTACTAAGAACAATGTATGCTTACTAATAATTATAATCTGTTCTTCTCATTAAGAAACTACTTATTGCTAACTCATTTGATCTTATGTCATTAGTCATTCTCTCTTTTGCTTAATCTTTCCACTTTTTCATTCTTTACATATAACCTCAATTTATGTTTCTGATATCATGATGGCAAGAAGTAAATGCATAAGTGCTAGTCATTAGGAAGCCTTCAAAATAAAATAAAATGCCCCACTCTTGAAAAGACGATACAACTTACCCGTAAGGATGAGTGGATGAAATAGCTCCCATTTTATACCAATTTTCCACACTTTTTCAAAACTAGTTTGTTATTATTATTTAATAATTATAGCTGCCATTTTTTGAGTTCCTGTCATAGGTCAAGCACTGTGGCAACCTTGTCATACCAGCTTTGTCATTTAATCCGCAGAAAAATCCCGAGAGGATGTTATTTTAATTTACAGATAAGATACAAGAATCAAGATAGGCTAGATTATGCTGTGGTAATAGACAGTCCCCGTATCTCAGGGGCTTGTTCCTCACTTCGACTACATGTCCATGGCAGGTGCATGCCCCTCACGGGATGGTGGACTATGGGGGTCTGAGCCATTCTTGCTGGAATGACTTGGAGACCCAAACTGACAGAGCAGCCATCATCTAGAGAGTTGTCAGTCCCTGTGCCTGAGGAGAAGAGGACCCTGCAAGGTCTCAAACCGACAACCATATGTTCTGGCCCAGAAATAGCACACGTCACTCACAACCCATTAGCCAGAACCAGTCACATACACAGCCCTGCCCAAACAAAGGAGGTCAAGAAGTACAGCTCTTCCAGGTCCCGGGAACAGGGACAAATGGAAACCCATGGCAAACAGCACTACCGCATGATGAAATTGAGGCTCAGAGAGGTAAAATACTCGCCTAAAATCACATACGCAGTAAGTGACAGAGCACATTCTGGATATATGATTTCAAAGTCCGTGCTCTTTCTGTTCCTACTCCTTTCTATATTGTATGCTGTCCTCTTCAATGAAGTTCATATGTACTTATCATAGCAGTTCCTTTGCTTCAATGCTGCAGTTCCATCTCCCTTAATCATCTGATATTCCAACAATGGATTTAATTAAACCCCCCACATTGGTAAGCCACAGGTCTTTTCCAAGTAATTAAATGTACTGGATATTTGGATATCCGTGCTATTCGAGGATAGCAATTATAAAAGAAAACATGACGGTAGATGAAGAGACTGTGGATTTGTCACATACTTGATACAAATCATCTCATGCATTTCCATATTGGCAAGAAAAAAATAATAAAAGTAAGAGCCAAAGTTAATGAAATCGATAACAGATATGGAAGAGTTGAGTAAAAATGCTAGATGTTAGTGCTTTCAAAATATAAAAAAATAAGGAAAGCTTTGGCAGTATGGGTCAAGAAAATTAGAAGGCACAGATAAGCCGCTTTCGAAGAAGGTGTCTTGCTTGTACTGACAGTAAAGATTTAAAAGATAATATTATGACAAAGATATGCTGATAATTTGAAAATTAATACTAAATGGGTAAATTCTAGAAAAAAGAAATTTATATTGGGGAAACAGAAAATATTAATATTAAGCTTATTCTTGACAAAGCATGCATGAGAAGGCAAAATTACTGGTGAATCTTAATTAGTTATAAAAATGCCAAAAATAGAAATAAGATAATGGCAAACTTAATCCAGCAATGGCTAAAACAGATAATACAGCAGGGCAAAGTTGTGCTTATACCAAACTTGCAATGTTGGTTTAACATTAGGAGATTCATAATGTAGTTCAACACATTAATAGGTAAAGGAGCAAGAAAAGGATGATTATCACAAAGATTCCAGAAAAAAAATGCATGCAATAAAATTCAACAACCAATCAAGGTTAAACAACCACAAAAATAACTCTTAGCTAACTGGGAATAGAAAGATATTTCTTTAAAATGATAATGTGTACTTTACAAAAACTACAACAAACACCGTACGTAATAGTGAGACATTAAAAGCATTCCATTCAAACTCAGAAGAGGCAAAGATGATTCATATAATCACTTCTGTTCAACATCTTACTGAGTCTCCTAGGCATTGCAGTAAGCCAAAATACATACATACATTAATTAATACATGTGTAAAAGTGAAAGGGAACAAAACTGTGAGTATAATTGTCTTCATATAAAACTCAAGAGGATCTATGGAAAATTATAATAATAGTGATTAACCAGTTTATTGGATGCAAGACTAATATACACAAGATAATTGCACGAAATAGAAAATAATATTTTCATTGTGAGTATACCATTTACGAGAGCAAACAAATTGGTCCTGTGGAATATACCTCAAGTTGGCTCAGCTGGCAACTATTCCAACACTCATAAACACTCTTACATGTTTTCCTGTACTGTAGAGACCTGGAAAGCTAAAAACAAGAATGGAGACCTACGTTCGTATCTGTGTGTGTGTGTGTGTGTGTGTGTGTGTGTGTGTGTCTGTGTGTGTGTGTCTGTGTGTGTATGTTTCCTAGACCCCCTTTTGTCTAGGGTCCCAAAGAAGATCTCTATGTATCAAGCCTATGCACCATAGTGAAACTTGGAGGTGGAACTGAGTAATGTGGGAGCCACAGGCAGGATCAGCTTTGTATGATGGGAGAGGTCTCTGGCTTTTACGGGCAGCCGCAGCAGAGTGCCTAGAATTCAGTCTCTGTCATACATGTTGGTTAGCTCATAGGCAGCAGGGGTGTTTCAGCTATACCAGTCCCATGGTGTGAGGGGGCTTCCCCTGGCTGTGCGGCATCCAAGCCCACTTTTCTGGCCCTCACAGAATTTTTGTAAGCTGTGTGATATGTTTTATTAAAGATGTCTTATTTTTATAAAATAGCTAGAATGAATATCTGGCATAAGGAAGTGGGAACTTTGATTAATAGAGTACTTGACACCAAAATTGGTTGCAAGCAAAGGGCCCTGAAGGAAGTGGGGGTCGGGGATAGGTCATCCAGTCTAGGTGGATCTGAAGATAGTAAGGACCCAGTTGGTAATAGAGGATGAATCATTAGTGTTCCATGGCACACAATGGAGAAAGAGTTGCAGTTGCGTTACTGGACAGAACTTGGGTCCAGTCACCTGCTGCACAGCAAAACCAATCTACTGACACTGGGTTGTTGGTGAAGGAAAGTACAGTGTTTATTTTCTGGGTGCCAAGCAAGGAGAACTGGCTGCTTGTGTTCAGAAGACTCTAACTCCCTGCTGACTTTCAGGGAAGGGTTTTAAAGGCAACATCTGGGGTGAGGGCTGCAGGGTGCATGACTTTCCTCTGATTGGTTGGTGGTGAAGAAACAGGGTGCTGTTTCAGGGATCTTAATCATCAGCATTCTGGTTCTAACCAGTCTGGGGTCTGTGTGCTTGTGGTCAGCATGGAGTCACCGTCCTCCACCTGGGCAGGGGATCTTAGTTTCTGCATAGCAGCTCAAAGATATGTATCAAGTTGTTATCTCTTGCAGAGAAACTAGGACTCTGCTTTATCACTGCACTATTGTTTCTTGACTGCCTTTCTTTCTTTTTTTTTTTTTTTTAACATCTTTATTGGAGTATAATTGCTTTACAATGGTGTGTTAGTTTCTGCTTTCTAACAAAGTGAATCTTATACATATACATATGTCCCCATATCTCTTCCCTCTTGCGTCTCCCTCCCTCCCACCCTCCCTATCCCACCTCTCTCGGTGGTCACCAGGCACCGAGCTGATCTCCCTGTGCTATTCGGCTGCTTCCCACTAGCTCTCTGTTTTATGTTTGGTAGTGTATATATGTCCGTGCCACTCTCTCACTTCGTCCCAGCTTACCCTTCCCCCTCCCCGTATCCTCAAGTCCATTCTCTAGTAGGTCTGTGTCTTTATTCCCGTCTTGTCCCTAGGTTCTTCATGACCATATCTTTTTAGATTCCCTATATATGTGTTAGCATATGGTATTTGTTTTTCTCTTTCTGACTTAACTTCACTCTGTATGACAGACTCTATGTCCATCCACCTGTCTACAAATAACTCAATTTCGTTTCTTTGACTGCTTTTCCTTTGTTTCTGCATTTCCTCACTTCCCTAATTACTAACTGCTTGAGTCTGTTCTTTGGAACTGAGGGAAGGCCTAGGAGGCCAAAGCCTTTTCCTACAGACAAGAAACAGGGAACACAGCGGGGCTTTTGTACCCAGGAGGGCCCTGAAGGGTTCTGTTCAGTGTCAGTCCCCCCTTTTCTTTGATACTCCTCAATCCTGAGGGGATCATGAGTGGGACAAGAGAGGGAATAAAGTTTTGGACAGAGAAGTTAATCATCAACCTGGCAAGGGAACTCGGTTTTAGGGGGACTCGGTTTCAAGAGTTACCACCTGTGGTCACTTGAATTGCAATGCCTTTGAAGTCAATGTGTTGGTGGACCAGGCAGCTGCTGTTTGGGACCCAGAGGACACTCCTTTCCCCCACAGCATTGAGAAACACATTAGTGTGGAGGGCATCTTCATCTGTGAAGTGTTCTGAAGTGGCTGACTTGTGTAGGCCACAGATGAGATGGGAGATTCTGCCATTGACATGGTCACCCTCATTTGAGTGGAGATGTTGGGGTTCTGGTGTTGCAGGCCCAGTAGGAGCACTTAATCTCCTGCCTCAAGGTGAGTGCTGTTTACCTAATAAACAGCAAGGATGGAAGGGTAGTCACATTGGTTTGACCTGTAGCAACCTCTGAAGGTGGCTAATTGATCAACAGATCCCTTGGATCTTGAAATATCTGACATACTCCAAAGTTGCATTTGATCAGTGTAAAAATAAATAAAATATAAATAAATATTTGTAATAACATATAAGAACATAAAAATAAAGAAATCAAGCTCTAGGTCTGGTGACTTGACCTATCTTGATGGCAAATGGTAGTCCCTTACTCAATTCCCACACTTGAGCCAGAACACCATGAATGAGTGGACTACTGAGGAAGGACCCTACGGTGAAGTCGCAAGTTACTGCAGTAAATCTTCTTCCCAGGCTTAGCCAAAGGGACCGTCAGCCATTTACCACAGTTACTGTGCATTTGCTTTAAGGACACTTGCTCTAAGCCAGAGCTCAGCAAACTCCCTGGAAAGGGCCAGGTGACAAATATTTGAGGCTTTGTGGGCCAGTTTGTCTCTTTCGTAACTACTCAGCTCTGCTGTTGTAGAGCGGAAGGCTCCAGAGACAAGTATGGCTGTGTTCCAATAAAACTTTGCATGTGGACATTGGCGTGTGGATTTCAAATAATTTTCACGTGTCAAGAAATATTGTTTTTGTAACCATTTAAATATGTAACAACCATTCTTAGCTTGCAGGCCCTAGAAAAACAGGCCACAGGCCAGGTTTGGCCCATGGGCTGTAGTCTGCCAATCTCTAATTTAAGCTAATGGAATCACTAGGTCCCTAAAACAACAGAGTGGAAAGCCAGCAAAATGAGGTGGCATCCATTCCTAGGGTCTCTGGCAAGCATAAACCAAAAGCTGATACTTTAATACAGTAGCTTTCAACTGTGGTAGCACACTGCAGTCACGTGGAGAATTTAGAAAATGTGGGTGCCTGGGTCTCAACCCAATTCTGCTTTAATTATTGTGGGTATAGCTTGGAGCTGGTGGCATTCTCAAACTCCCCAAGGGGCTCTACTGTGTAAACGAGGTGGAGAACTACAACCCATACTGTGGGATATTACTCAGCAATAAAAAAGGCAGGAACATAAACGGATTTCAAAAACATGATGCTGACTTTAAAAAGCCAGACACAAAGGTGTGCAGTATGTATGATTCCGTTTACAAGAAATTCTGCAGCAGGCAAAACGAATATATAGGGACTGTGAGCAGATCAAGGTTTATATGGAGCTGGGAGATGGAAGGATTAACTGGGAACCATTTGGAGTGTGGTATATGCTTTATATCTTGATTGAGGTGGTGGTTAGCTCTAATCCCTGATTTTTACATGTAAGTAATTTGAGATCAGGAGAAGTCGGGTGAATTGTCCAAAGTGATGTAGCTTAATAATCAGAGAGAAGACAGGTGGATCTGATTATCAGTAATTGTTTCTATTACGCTAGGTAATGAGTCAGTAGCAACAGTGCTTCCCCCCAAGCCCGTGGCAAAACCCTGACCCAGCCTTTTATACAAGTAGAGCAGGGACATGAAAGTACACCTCTTGTGCATTCCAAACACCTACTCATAAGCACAGTTGACATTCTCACGTGTTCTTTATGTTGACTTCTTTACGTTTGTATTTACATATCCAAACAAAAACTTTTCTTAATATTTCCTTTTGAGTAATCACACTCTAATGTACAGGTTTAAAAATTATGGTAACAATGCGTAACATAAAATTTACCATCATAACCATTTTTAAGTGTACAGTTCAGTACTGTTAAGTTGATTCACATTGTTGTGAAACCAATCTTCAGAACTTTTTCGTCTTTCAATTCTGAAACTCTACACATTAAATTAAATTAAAACTCTACACAGCAATTCCCCTTTGCCCCTTCCCCCCGGTCCCTGGTAACCCCATTCTACTGTCTGCTTCTATGAATCTGACTACTTTAGATACCTTTTCTTTTTAAACCCATGGACTCTGTTTACTATAGTTTTCCCAACTTTTTTTTTAAAAAGTATTTATTTATTTATTATTTTGGCTGTGCCGGCTGTTTGTTGCAGCATGCGGGATCTCTAGTTTCGGCATGCAGACTTCTTAGTTGCAGCATGTGGACTCAGTTGTGGCATGCAGGCTTCTTAGCTGTGGCATGCGGACTCTCAGTTGCAGCATGCTTGCAGGATCTAGTTCCGCGACCAGGGATTGAACATGGGCCCCCTGCAATGGGAGCATGGAGTCTTACCCACGGGAACACCAGAGAAGTCCCTAGAAAGCTTATGCAAGTGGAATCATACAGTATTTGTCTTCTCGTGACTGGCTTATTTCATTTAGCGTAATGTTCTCAAGGTTCATCCATGCTGTAGCATATGACAGAATTTCCTTCCTTTAAAAGGCTGAATGATATTCCATTGTATATATATATATATATATACATACCACAATTTGTTCATCCATTTATCCATTGATGGGCATTTTAATTGTTTCTACTTCTTGGCTGTTGTGAATAGTGCTGCTATGAACATAGATGTGCAAGTACCTCCTCAAGATTCTACTTTCAGTTCTTTTGGATATATACCCAGAAGTGGGATTGTTGGGTCATATGGGAGTTGTATTTTTCATTTTTTTTGGAATCTCCATACACACTCATAAAGAATGAATGGGTCAAAGAAGAAGTCACAAAGGAAATTAGAAACTGCTTTGAGACAAATTAAAATGAAAGTCCATCATACCAAAACTTATGGGATGCAGCAAAGGTGTGCTAAGAAGGAAGTTTATAGCTTTAAATGTGTACATTGAAAAGACAAAAGATCTCAAATCAACAACGTAACTTTACACCTCAAGAAATTAGAAACAGAAGAATAAACTAAAGCCAAAACTAGCAGAAGGAAGGAGATATATAAGAGCAGAGATAAATGAAATAGAGAAGAAATACAACAACAATAGAAGAAAAGTCAATGAAACTAAGAGTTGGCTTTTTGTTAAAGCTACACAAAATTGACAAACCCTTAGTTAGACTCACTAAGGAAAAAAAAAATAGAAGACACTCAAATAATTAAAATCAGAAATGAAAGAGGGACATTACAACTGATACTACAGAAATTAAAAGGATTATTAGCGAATACTGTGAATAATTGTATGCCAATAAATTGGAAAACCTAGAAGAAATGGTTAAAAGTCCCCCAAACAGACAATCTAGCAAGACTGAATCGTAAAGAAATACATAATATGAACAGATCGATTAATGAGGAAGGAGATGTAATCAGTTCTCAAATATCTCCCAGCAAAGTAAATCCCAGGACCACATGGCTTCACTGGATTATTCTATCAAATACTTGACAAGGCGATGTCTGAGATTGCTTGTGTCTGAATCACCTTGATGAGGGAGGTCTCTAGCCCTGTTTAGGCACCCGACATAGTTGGTCAGCCGGGGGACTGCGGTAGCTGTTAGCTGGCCCCCTTCTACGCTTTCCCCTTGGCAACGTTATTTCTGGAGGAATGTGGGTTCTTGCAAATGACTCTGACTCTTCCTATACACCATACATAGACCACATGCCCTTACTGCTCCCTTTAAAATGTGAACTTTTCCCTTTCATTGCTGGATTTTCCTGAAAACGAGTTGGTTGCCTGGCATTCTCCAAAGGTCACCAATAAGGTTCCTCTTTGTTGTTGCTATTGTTGATGAGTATCATTATGAACTCCTGGCTTTTGAACATGTTGGTGGGCTTCAAACCATTGTTATGTGGTGTTGAGCAGAGGAGTGAAATGATTTGACTTGCGCTCTGCTGCTGGGTTGAAAGCAGACAGGTAAGGGAGCCAGGATGAAAGCAGAGGGGCCAGCTGGACAGCAGTACAGTCCAGGAGATAGATGTTGGTATCTTGGCCAGGGTGGTGGTAATGGAGGTGGTGAGAAGTGGCTGGCTTCTGGACATACTTTGAGAGAGGGGCCGAGAGAATTTCCTGACCAGTTGGATGTGGAGTGTGGGAGAAAGAGAGCACGCCAGGCCCCCTCCGAGGTTTGGGGACCGAGCAAGTGGCATTTGTGGGTCCAATGCCCTATCTGTGTTTACTTTCACTTCCAGTGCCACACAGGGAAAGCCCCAAGGTTGTGAGTAGCAGGACTGCCCTGACAGCGGGCCACACAGGGAAAGCAACGGCTCCTCAGAGGAGTTCATCTGAGGCCTGGTCGTAATCACTCCATCGTGGAGTGATCAGCCCTGGACGGATCTTTACTCGTAAGCGTGCCCTGAGACAACATGGAATAATGTACAAAGGGCACAGCCCACAAACCTGGAGAGCCTTAAGTATTACAACCCAAAGGAAGCTGGTTTCTAACAGTGTAATTACCATAATCCTCCCTCCCCACAAGCCACTGGTATGATTATCTGCTGGTTCCCTGTTTCAGTGGAATGTGTTAAAAATAAAATACCCTTAGTGAATCCACCTATGGGGAAGAGAATTGACACGATCTTATTTCTGCAGGTGCCGAAAAACTTCCAAATCTTTTCCCATGGTGAATTAGATATGTTGGAGGGGTGAATAACAACACAACTCCTAGGAGTGAATATAATGTAAGGTATACCCAGGACACGTTCTCAGCGTGCCTGTGGGTTCAGTATCCAATACAGTAGATGTCAGAGTAAAGAAAATGAACAAGAGCCAAAGAGAGGCCTTACAGAATGATGAAAGGATCAGGACACCAGGGAGACATAAAGATCCTAAATGTGTACGCACCAATCAACGGACCCTCAAAGTACATGAAGCAAAAACTGATGGAGCTGAAAGGAGAAAGAGCCAGATCTGTATTTATAGTGGGGGCCTTCCACACCCACCTCCCTCTTAGTAAGTGACAGAATTACTAGAGAGAAAATCAGCAAGGATATAGGAGACCTGAATAACACAGGAAACTAACGAGATCTTCATGACATAAATAGAACAGTCCGCCCACCAACAGCAGAGTACAGGTTTTTCCCCGAGGGTCTCTGTAACATTCACCAAGTTAGACCATCTCCTCGACCATCAGACAAGCCTCAGTAAATTCAACAAGAACTGAGGGACTTCCCTGGTGGTGCAGTGGTTAAGAATCCGCCTGCCAGTGCAGGGGACACAGGTTTGAGCCCTGGTCAGGAAGATCCCACATGCTGCAGAGCAGCTAAGCCCGTGCGCCTCAACTACAGAGCCCGCGTGCCACAATTACCAAAGCCCGTGCGCCTAGAGCCCATGCTCCGCAACAAGATAAGCCGCCGCAAACAGAAGCCCATGCACCGCAACGAAGAGTAGCCCCTGCTAGCCGCAAGTAGAGAAAGCCCGTGTGCAGCAACAAAGACCCAGTGCAGCCAGAAATAAAGAAATAAATTTATTTATTTATTTATTTATTTTAAAGAAATTCACGTTCTTTTATTTATTTATTTATTTATTTATGACTGTGTTGAGTCCTCGTTTCTGTGCCAGGGCTTTCCCCAGTTGCGGCAAGTGGGGACCACTCTTCATCGCGGTGCGCAGGCCTCTCACCATCGCGGCCTCTCCCGCTGCGGAGCACAGGCCCCAGACACGCAGGTTCAGTAATTGTGGCTCACGGGCACAGTTGCTCCGTGGCATGTGGGATCTTCCCAGACCAGGGCTCGAACCCGTGTCCCCTGCATTGGCAGGCAGGCTCTCAACCACTGCGCCACCAGGGAAGCCCAATAAATTTATTTTTAAAAAATAAAAATAAAAAAAGAAGAATTGAAATCTCCCAGAGTGTATTCCCTGGCCACGATGGAATCAAATTAGAAACCAGTAATAGAAAACAAAAAGAAGAATCCCTAAACACTTGGAAATGGTGGCTGACACATCATTCCAGGTTATCATTCACACCCTTGTTATAGAAGAGCTGAAGTGAGGAAGAGTTGCCTGCTGAGCTGAAAGGCATTTCAGGCTGGCCGAAAAGAGAGCTCACCCTGGCTGATTCAAACAGAGTATTGTTCAGGGCAAGGCTGGAGGGAGGGAGACAGTTCAGGAGGCTGTGACATCAGTGCCACCTGACATTAAAGCTCCTAGTGCACTGGCAAAGGAAGTCCAGCTAGCTTGCTGGTTGTTAGTGGAATCGGTTTGGTGGCTGATTGGATTTGGGAAGCACGAGAGAGGTATTGGTGTGGTTGTTGGAAGGTCCTGAGAGAAGGCAAGATTCGGGTGCCTTCCTGGTACATATATGACTGGTGTCCAGTCTAACCCATGGACGCATACACCTCGGTTCCTTATCAGTCCTGCTCCACTGTGTTAAAAGTTTCAACGCAGTTGTCCTCTCCTCCCTCCTCCTTCTCCTCCCTCTTTCTCCTCCTTGTCCTCCTCTTCCTCATCCTGCTCCTCCTCGATTCTTCCCCTGATAGTGCCATCTGTCGGATAAGGCTGTCCTCTCTGCACAGGCAGAAGAGTGTCCTTTCTGAGGTTTGTGGGATTGGTCCCTTAGGCCAGGTTGGCACCGTGACTGCCCTACCATCCTGTTAGCCTAAGACATGGTATGTGGTAAGTGCACCACAGATGTGTCTTCAAACCTGTATTTTTGTTCCTCTTTTCAGAATACAGTGATGGTGGTAGACCACCTCAAGGAAGAAGGAAAGGTTGTAGTTCTTTCCCAGGTAATTCTGGCAAGAGGAGCCGTCATTATGAACACGGTGGGGGTGAGCCTCAGCCCTCACACCTCCAGGAGGATGATGGAAACGTGGTGAAGAGGGATGTCCAGGAGGACCCCGAAGTAAGACAGTAAGTGACCAGGCAGCAGGGTTTGTACACAGCAGCCCCTGGGACTATGCACCTCTCTCACTCTCCGTGGACTTGTTTTTCTTCTGTCACTGCAAAACTGAAGCATGCTAGAAGTGAAATAATGGTTGAGCAATCCTAATTGTAGTGCTGGTGTCAAAGAGACGAGGGTGTACAGAAGACTTTCTTAGCACGTATGGCCACTCACCCTCCTCTCTCCACATCCCCCCTGCAGCTCTCCCTGTACCATCCGAGGCAACGAGAGGACAGTGAGATTGGGCAGTGAAGGCCACATGCATATAACTGTGTGGGGAAACAGAAAACCTCTGGAGAGAGAAATGCAGGAGAACACACAAGATGGAACCCCAGGGAGCTGGTTCAGGGTCACTGTGAGTATCCTGAAAAATGTATGGAATGTGCAAGAGAGAAAAGTCAGGGGGAGTTGTGTTGGTCTCATGTAGAGATGCTGGTTTATTTCACTGGGGACAGCTTGTAAGCTGTCCTTTTTATGACCAGGAGTTAACAATCTTGTTCATCTAAGGGCAGATTCAGAGAAGCAGTGTAAAGGGAACAGGCTGACTGTGAGGAGAACGGAGGAGCCTGTCTCAGAGCAAAGATGGAAACTACTGCCAAGGATATGGAGCAACTCCACATTGGAGGTCTCAGTTTGGCAAGCTGAGTGTGGGAGATGGAGGGTCGAGCCTCTGGAGACCTTGTCTGAGGGGAAGCAGTGTCTGCACTGGGTAGGATCTCCTGGAAATTTATAAAAGGAAGATCATCTCTGACACCTTGATTATTTGGAAGAGAGTTTGACTGGAGAGAAAGAGTATTTAGGAAATCCATATTACGCACAAACGTAAGAAATCATGCCAGTGGTCCCTTCTTTAGAAACCCTGTCAAGCTCAGTAGAAGGCCGGAAAAGAACAGGAAAAGGTTCGTCCTCCAGCCTAAATTCCCTGTTGTCTGTCCTCTCTCCCATCCCTTCTTTTCATCCTTAGATTCCTTCCAGGATACAGTATGACAGGACATGGCTAATGAACTCAATCCAGAGCCATTGCAGTGTCCCCTTCACTCCAGTGGACGTAAGAGAGGATGCCGAAGCCAGACGCGTGGGCACAGGGAAGGGGGAGAGAGAGACCTGGTTCAGCAGGGTCTGTTGGCTTCTGATACTATTGCTGTTGCATTCAATCCCTGTAGTTCCACTTTGTGAAAAATGGGGCTCGGTTCTTTGTCCAGGAAGCTAGCACTGCCTCTGCATTGATGGATGTCAGCTACAAGATTTGTGACGAGGAGAGCCGAAAGGTGTGTGTCGCAGGCATTACCTGTACCTCATCCTGAGGAAGGAGTACAGGCCAGGGGCTGGCTGTTTTCTTTGGAACTAGAGTTCCTGGTGCTTACCCCACCTCTTCTTCCTGCAGATACCTGTGTTTGTCAGCCCCTCCGCTGCTCCCTACTCTGTGCGGTATAAGTTGAAGCCAGAAGAAATGGAGCAGCTAAAGGTAATGCAGACTAAAGGCATGTTGTGTGCCAGCGCTCAGACCCACCTCTCCTTCCTCCAGGCCCCTGTCCCCCTCGCCCCCGATTTCCCTGCCACCACCACAGCCTCAGAGCGGCTCTCTGCATCTCTCTCTCCGCAGCTGACCTTGAGCAAGCGATTTGATGTCTCCCAGCAAGCTCTTGACCTCCGGAGGCTCCGCGTTGACCCAGGTACGGCTGACAGCAGTAATTCTAGGGTGGGCGAGGGCAGAGGGGTCTTCCTAGAGGGAGACTTAGGGATGGTAAGGTGGGGCGGGGCTGTTGCTGGCCCCAGACCCCACTCAGCCATCTGATTCCCTCCCATCTCCTTCCTGAAGGCTTGGTGGGCCATAATATTGATATAATTCTGAATCAAAGAAGCTGCATGGCTGCCACCCTGCAGATCATCAAAAAGAATTTCCCTGAGGTGAGGCTGTAGGCCCAGTGCTGGTATTAGGGTAGGGGGTGGAAGAGATGGGGTGGAGGGCAGATTTGTCTCCAAGGTCCTAGATAGTAACCTTCACTCTACCTCTTCTTGCCCCAAAGCTGTTGTCCTTGAACTTGAGCAGCAACAAACTGTACCAGCTGGATGGCCTGTCTGACATTATACAGATGGCCCCCACGGTCAAGATCCTGAACCTCTCCAAAAATGAGGTGAGAAGAGGGAGCCAGATCAAAGTTGGGTTGAGAGTGGGGGGGGGCGTGTTAGTGGCCATCAGAGTGATGACAGGAGGCAGGTGAAGGTACCTGTGGGGGAGGGAGGGGGCTGGGGGTGCAGAGAGCCGGATGTCCCTCTTTCCCTGGGATTCCTTTTCCCACTTCCGCCCCATATTTCTCAGCTGAAGTCTGTGTGGGAGTTGAGCAAGATGCAAGGGCTGAAGCTTGAAGAGCTGTGGGTGCAAGGGAACCCATTGTGTGGCACCTTCCCAGACCAGTCCACCTATGTAAGGTCAGTGTGAACACCCTGTCACCCTTCCTGGTGACCTTCACCCGTGGGAGCCTAGACTATCTGTGACAGTGCCCCTTTGCCAAAGGTGGCAGCCCTGGTCTTCTGGGAGGGTCAGAGGCCCCACCTTCTGCTCTCTCTGTGCCTATCACCGGTGAGGAGTTTCCTTCCCCTGACCTGCTCACCTCTGCAGGGGCTCTGGGGTCTGTTTCCAGCTCTCTGCGCCCAGCTATATTCCGCCAAGGCCTCCCAAGAGTGTGCCGCAGGAAGCAGGGCTTCTCCTCCTCACCAGGACCAGGAGCGACCAGCCTTGATCCAGATGCTGGCGCCCTGGACTGAGAAGGGTCCTCCAGTCCAGGCCCTCTTGCTGAGAGAAGCCTTCCTTCTTCGTGCTGAGATGGCGTTTGCCTTCCCCGTTCTGAGAGGGGCCCTCTTCCCCTTCCTCCAAAGGGGACCCCCCTCGTCTCCCAGGTTGACATGGGGGCTTTCGTGCGCCATGCTGAGGGCTGAGGCCGTGGGTGGCTGCTGTCATGACATCCATTCTGCTGGCCCAATGCCAGGAGCTGGAGCCTCCTTGGGAAAAAGCATGGCTCCTTGAGTCAAGGGGCCAGACGTGGGCCCCCGCCAGTGATCAGAGGGCTTCCTGAGGCAGGAGTGGAAGGCAGAGGGCAGAGGTGGTAGAGGAGACAGAAGGACAGGGCTCTCAGGGGCACTTCCCATCCCTCCCTGCACACGTCACATCATCCCATCTGGTCCTTCACAGGAGCCCTGGGCAGCCTGAGACAGGTACGATTCCTCAGATAAAGAACGAACTCAGACAGGTGCAGGGGTCATCAGGAGAGAAGACGGTGATCATAAGACTGGGCCACGGATCCTCAGCCCCATACTGAGCTGGGACCTGACCCTTTCCTCATTCTGGGGGAGGTGTGCCCCCATGGCGGCCCTGTTTCCCATGCCCAAGTCTGGCTGAACTCACACAGGTGACAAAGTTTCAACCAGCATCCAGTGGGGCCCCAGCCCAACATGTGCATATTTTCCATTCCTACCTGGTGTGTCTGGGCGATTCTGGGGCAGGTGAAGAGCCGCAACAGGGGCGCCGTTTCCCCTTTCTTCTCTCTTCTTCCCTGACCCCGACCACGGGAGAGCTTCTTTCCCTTCCCTTTGTTTTCTCTCTCTCCCTTGTCTCTGTGCCCCTATGTCTCTCTCATCTCTCCCCTCCTACCTTCACTCCCTTTCTGCCTTCATCCCCTCCATCTCCCTCCCTGAGCCCCACCTCACTCACCTCCCTGGCCCAGCATCCTGGGCCATCCCTGGGGGGTGTCCGGGTCTTGCCAGAGTGCTGGACCCCCAGTGAGGTAGCAGAGCCCCGGGCTCCCACCCCATTCCCTCTTCTCCCCACAGCCTTCAGTGGGGCCCTGGAGGAAGGAAGGGAGGAGAAGGAAGCCCTGCAGTATGGGTTTGAAATGCTGCTCCCTGTGGCACTGGAGAAGGGAGTGCGAGTAGTCTGGGTGGGAGCTACCCAGACGAAGGAGAGGAAGGGAGGGAGGGAAAGAATGTTAAAGTGAAGGTATTGAGAGAGATGAGGAGACAGTGCCTTTCAGACAGTAAGATGACAGATGCTCAGTGCTCAACAGGGAAGTGGACCGAAAACCCTTAAAATCAGAAGCAGAGGTGGGCAAAGGGCGCTGCTGGATGGGCCAGAACACACTGATCTCTGTTTATGGTATTACTGTTTTAACTCAAAGGAAGCATTGCAACCTTGAACTATCAACCATCTCTTCTCTATTTTTGGTTTTGGACAGGGCCATCAGAGATTGTTTCCCGAAGTTATTACGCCTAGTAAGTGCCTACATATATCATTGTCTCTTATGAATGTCAGTGATCTCTGCACCTGCCCTCAAGCCCTTTGGGTCTTGCCTAGATCACATATTAGCATCAGAACCTTAACCATTTTGGGGGGCATGGACGCCTGAAAATGACATGGATAGACTTGCTGGAAAAATACCCATAAATACACACACGCACACACACAAGTTGCACATAACACTAGAGACTTCCAGGACCTCATGATGAAGACATCCAGTGTAAGCTTTCCCATGGAATTTCCAGGGCCCTTTCACACCTGACCTCTGACCCTCACCCTCCTGGGCCCATCCTTTTCCCCGATCATCCAGGGCAACTCCCCTGGTCTCCACTCCTGACTTCCTCTTCCCTTCTCCAGGATGGCCAGGAGTTACCGTCACCAGTTACCGTTGATGTTGACACTCCCTGCGTATTAAAGCCCTGCAAGGTGAGGAAGAGGGTCAAACAACATTTGGGGTGTTGCAGGGAGGCTTTATCCACTGCATAGTCTCAAATGCCATTTGATTCCAGGGCAGCTACTTTGGATGCGATGAGCTGAAGAGCCTAGTCCTGCAATTCCTGCAGCAGTAAGTACCTCTGGGAAGCTGAGCAAGGGGGAGAGGGCGAGGACAGGTGAGGCCACCTAAGCACAGGTCTGCTCAGGGGAGTTTCCAAGTCTCATTTGAGGTCCAGACCACAGAGATAGACTGTCCTCATTGCTCCCGCTCAGGTTCTACTTGATCCATGACTGTGGAGACCGACAGGGTCTCGTGGGTGCTTATCACGAGGAGGCCTGCTTCTCCCTGACCATTCCCTTCCACCCCGAGGACCCAGCCCCGTGAGTATCACAGCACAGGCTCTGCTCCTGGGCCGTGTGGCTCCCCAGGAGACACAGGCCAGCTCCTGCAAACACCCACCACCCACTGTTGCTCTTTGTCTCCTAGAAGCAGCTTGTGCGAGTACTTCAAGGACAGCCGGAATATGAAGAAGCTCACGGACCCCCGTGAGTGTGTGATGGGAAGACTGGGTGGGAAAGGGCGGTGAAGGGGTCAATCATAGGGCCCAGGGCGTGGCAGCCCCTGACCGTCGCTCGCTTCCCCTCCCCTCACAGACCTGCGGGTCCAGCTGCTGAAGCACACAAATCGTGTCATTGTGCACACCCTCTGTGTGTTGCCCAAGACTCAGCATGACTTCAGCTCCTTCGTGGTGGACACGTGGTCCCAGACGGTGAGCGCCTGCTTCCTCCCTCGGGCGGGCCCAGGAAGCCGCAGGTGGGTAGGAGGTGCAGGTGGTGACTGGGCGCCTGGGATCTTCCCTTTCAGGAAACGATGCTCTGCTTCTGCGTCAGCGGGGTGTTCAAGGAAGGTGAGTGTGTGTAGATCCCCACCCCAGATGCCCCACTGCTGCCTCCCCCTGGCCAGGCTCACTCCCAGAACCACCCAGCTTCCCTGACCCCTTCCCTTCCCTTCCCCTCCCCTCCCCTCCCCTCCCCTCCCTCACTGTGTTCTCCAGCCCTCAGGCTTCCCACAGACAATCCAGGTCTGAGCTGTGTCCATGCCTGTCTGCCCTGCACACCCTGGGCGTTGGGGACACAGGCTGCGGAGTTTGGTGGCTCTCATCCCAGATACTCACTCTGAGAACTTGGGCCGTTACTTAACCTCTCAGTTTCCTCATTTGCAAAATGGGGTAGTAGTATCCACCTCTTGGGCGGCTGTGAAAAACGCATCCCGTGAACCTGTGTAGTGGTTGTCAGGGGCCCTGTCACTGGGCGCAGACTGCTCCTATAGTTGCCCTCCCGATTCCCGACACCCTGCCCCCGTGAACAACTGCCCTCTCAGCATGAGTGTCCAGTCACAGCCTGACTGGGGACCGCCGGTTGAGCGTGTACAGCACGTGCGGCTCTAAGGGGTACTGTTGTTTGTTTGCTCTTGAAGTGGAAGGAAGTTCTCAGGGCTGTGTGCGTGCCTTCACCCGGACCTTCATCGCTACCCCTGCCAGCTACTCCAGGTGAGAGCCCTGTTGTGGGCGGGAATGCCCATCCCCGCCTGGGCTCAGGGGCTTGGGAATGTGGTGGCGCAGACCTTAGGTTTACTCGGTATTGTGGAAAGCCAGCAGGGAGATCTCAGGAGCAGTCTAGCCTAGTGGTTAAGAAGAGCATGGGCTCTGGAATCGGCCTATGCGTTCTCTCCTTGACCCAACACTCACTCGCTGTGTGACCTTGGTCAAGTCACATGACCTCTCTGTGACTCAGTGTCTTCTTCTGAGAATGGGGATCAGAGCGTCCACACCTTGGGCTGTGGTAAAGGGTAAATGCGAAATTGCCCGTGGGTTGGGGATAAACCTATAAATCGAGTGAAGATGGTAGACAGTCTCTCCAAAGGTGGGCTCTGTGGGGAGGGCCAGAGGTACCAGTCAAGGAACCTGGGAGACAGACACAGGAGGGGCGTGGAAGGAATCTGGTTGCTGAGTGCCAGTGGGAGCAGAGTCAATATTGGGGGTGTGGGTGTCCATCCAGGCGTAGTCTGAGGGCCCATTTTTCCTTCAGTCTGTGCATCGTGAATGACGAGCTGTTTGTGAGGGACGCCAGCCCCAGTGAGACCCAGAGTGTGTTCTCCATCCCAGTGCCTACGCCCACCTCCAGCTCCATGCACACCCTCTCCCAGGAGCAGCAGGACATCCTGCAGGCGTCCTCCACCCCACCTGAGGTGAACCTCTAGTGATCTCAGAAGTGAGTGCTGGGTTTGCGTGGGGATAGGAGGGAGCTAGGAGGAGTAGAGGGGTGATTAATGGGAACTTGAAGGTAATTATTTTACATCTATTTTTTTCTTACAAACGTTTAGTTGTGAGAAATTCCCTAATTTCATACTAATACCTTTCCATGTATTATAAAATACAGGTTTCCTATCTTATATACTGTTTTGAAACTTCTTTTGTTTATTATTAGTACCAGCATTTCCTCTCAGTATATGTGAAGCTACATTATTCTTTCTAAGATCAATATATTAAACAATTGAATTCCAGGAAGCCATAAGCTATTATTGATAGGCATTTACCTTTTCACTTCTTTTTCAGCATTACATGCTGTGGCATCTGCTCATTCTGGTACATACATGTTGGTAAACTTGAAGGCGTGCCCTTGTAGCATAGATTTAGCTGTGACGTTGTGTGGTCAAGTGTCTCCAGTTTGGTCCTAAGGGAGGTCATCTATCCTCCCCCACTACAGGTGCTTTCAGTACGATGACTAGACTATACCAGAACTAAAAAATTCTTTACTCATTAAAAAGTCAATTCTGAGAATTCAGAGATAAGAAGAAATAGACCTCTAGGGTTTCAGGAAGGTGAAGGCGGACAGAAGTCAGGTGCCCTGGGGTTGAAACTCAACGGCTGCTGGCTCTGCTGACATCCCAATTCTTTCTCTTTACTTTCTTCAGCCCAAGGGCAAGATTCCAGATGAATTTTGAGATGAGACCCTCATCCACTGACCTGGGATCTTGAGAACAAAACTCTGCAAATGAGCCTTTAGATGTCATTTTCATCCTCCTCATATTTGTTACCTCTCTTCTCTTAACTGAAGCCATATCCATGACTAAGCTTGCAGTCCAGCTAATCAGGAAACCAAAGTTTACCGTGTAGGCCTGCCAGTTGTTCTGTATTTTTCCCACGCATGATCCTTGTTTATCTTTATATTAAAGAGTAACATTGCACATTGTATGTTGTGTGTCTTGGATTGCTCTTCCCCTGACCCAACCATGAGTTAGTGGGGCCAGGACCAAAAGGTCCCATCTCCCACATCATCCCTGGCAGTCTCTAGCATTTATAGCCGACCTATACAGTGCTTGAAAATTATAGAGTAAGGACTCCATTCCTGGACTACCCTAAAAGCCAAGCTTTGCCTCCTGATAACCTTCTCTCCACCACTTCAGTACTCACAAGTTGTGACCGTTCTGATGTTCACTTCTATAAACAAATATAACGTATTTAGCAAGTAAAGTACCATATTTACTCTAATAATTATGGTATTCTTAATCATTTAACAGGTCTAAAACTGTGCTAACATTTTTATTAGGTTCTTAGGTTCTGTAACTAACACTATTTTCCCCACAACTCCTATGTTGTTTTTTTAACTTACTTACTTTGAAATAATTATTGATTTACCAAAAGTTGCAAAAAACTGTGTAGAGAGGTCATGTATACCCATCACTCACCTTCTCCTAATAATAACACCTTGTATTACTTTAGTACAGTATCGAAACTAAGAAATGGACATTGGTACAGTCCACTGAGCTTACTACAATTTCGCCATTTTACATGCACTCATTTGTGTGTTAGAACACCTGTGAATAATACTTATATATATATAATTCCATGCACTTTTACCAGCTATGTAGGTGTTCTAACTATCACCACAAACAAGATCAAAAACTGTTTCATCACCACACGCTTCCCTCATGTTAGCCTTTATAGCCACACCCACCTTCTTCCTGATCCCACATCCCTAAACTCTGTCAGACACTATTATAATTTCCTAAATGTCATAGAAATAGAATCATATAGTATATTATCTTTAGGAATGGATTTCTTTCACTCAGCATAACTCTCCTGAGATCCATCCAAGTTGTAAAGTGGGTCTATAGTCTGTTCCTTTGTATTGCTGAATAGGATTCCATGGTGTGAATGTACCACAGTTTGTTTAGCCATTCCCCCGTTGAAAGACATCTGGGCTATTTCCACTTTTTAACTATTGTGAGTAAAACTGTGATGAACTTCATGTAAAGGTTTTTGTGTAAACATAAATTTTCATTTCTCTGGGTAAACGGCCCAGAGTGCAACTGCTGTATCATATGGTAACTGCATATTTCGTTCTGAAAACCCTGCCACATTGTTTTGCAGACGACCTGTACCATTCTGCATTCCCATTGGCAATGTATGAGTGACTCAGTTTATCCAGTGTTGTCTGCATTTGGTTTTGTCACTGTTTTTTTCAGCCATTCTGATAGGGGGGTTTAATATTTCATTGTGCTTTTAATTTGCATTTCCATGATGGCTAAAGATGTTGAATAGCTTTTCCTAAGCCTATTTGCCCTCTGTTCATGTCTTTCATCCATTTCATAATTGGATTAAGAGGCAAGAAGTTATCTCTATAGAGAGCTGCCCTGGCTCTGGCTAACAGGCAGAGTAAGAGAATATGAGGCCCCTCGAGACTCACTTTTCTTGACAGGGAGGGCAGAAGTGTGGCTGAAGCTATTAAATGTTCCTCAAATTAGGACGGAACTTGGATATGGAACAGGATTAAGAGGTGGGGGCATCTCTGGGTCCATCTGTGGAGATCTGGATACGGCAGAAAAAGAAGGGGGATGTGGGGCAGAGGAAAAACAGTGGAAGGAGGGAGATACAGGGGGATGCCTTCTAAATGATGATGCTAGATTCATCACTCTCAGCCTGCTCAATGGAGTGCAAAAAACTACTCTCCTAGACATGTGGTTTTCAACTCTGCATATCCATTAGGATCCCCTCTAATGCTCAGATTCAACCAACTGAATCAGAGCCTCTAGGGGTAAGCCCAGTCATCAGTATCTTTAAGGTTCACCTCAGTTGATTCTAATGAGCTGTCAAAATTGAAAACCTTATCTGACGGTGTATTAGTTTGCTATGGCTGCCATAACAAGATACCACAGGCTGCGTAGCTTAAACAACAGAAGTTTATTTCTCACAGTTTTAAAGGTTGGAAGTCCAAGATCCAGGTGTCCACAGGTTTGGTTTCTTCTGAGGCCTCTCTCCTTGGCTTGCAAATGGCCTCCTTCTTACTCCTTCTTCACATGGCTGTCCCTCTGTGCATACACACCCTGGTATCTCTTTATGTGTCCTAAGCTCCTCTTATAAGGAAACCAATCATATTGGATTAGTGTCTACCCTAGCGGCCTCATTTTAATTTAATCACCTCTTTAAAGGCCCTATCTTCAAACACAGTCACATTCTGAGGTACTGGGGGTTAAAGCTTCAACATATGAATTTGGGTAGGCCACAGTTCAGTCCACAACAGATGGTATGAGAAATACCTTGGTCTGAGAAATTCATCTCCCTTTTAGCTACCTTCCTGGAACTACTATACAACACTTCTGCCATCACCTCATTAGGTAGAAGTTGGTCATGTGACCATTGTTGGCTGCAAAGCAGGCTATAAATGTGGTCTTTTACTGGAAACATTACTGTACCAAATAAATTTGGGATTCTTTCATTAAGAAAGAAGGAGAATTGGTATAGAACATATGCTACACTTTCATACCCAAGGCAGCTAGAAGCACTACCTCAATTACCATGTCCTTTCTACCCAGTTTTCCAACCACAGTTTTCATGGGTTCAAACAAAACTGCTGCTTCAGGGACACCTGAGCTCACTCTCCCATCCTCCCAAATCCCATGTCCCAGACTATGCCTGAGTCCTCACAACTTAGCATGTTTAATCTACGTCATTCACTCACTCATTCATTCATTCAACAAATATTTCTTGGTTACCAATGATATGTGAGGCACTGTGATAGGCACGGGAGATAAATCAGAGAACCTGACAGACAGGGTCATGGTTCTCATGGAGCTCACATTCTACAGGGGTTGATACACTCAAGGTTTAAGAGCCATTAAGAAAATAATATGGGAAAATGTGACAGAGAATGACTAGGGTGGGGAAGGCAAGGAAGGATGTTCTGAAGACGTAACTTAGATTTAATATTCAAATAACAACAAGTACACAGTCAGCAGTGGGAAGATATAGGAGCTGAGCCCTCGAGGCAGAGGGAAGAGCAAGACGAAAGGCCCTAAGATATGGGCAAGCTTGGCAGTTTTAGGGAACAGCTTGTATGCCAGTGTGTATTGGGAGGACAGTGTTAGAAAATGAGGTGAGATTGGTAGGAGGGGCCCAATAACAGAAGGTCCTGTGGGCCATGGTAAGGACTCTGGGTTTTGTTCTTATTATGATGGAGCCATTGGGTGCTTTCTGAAAGGAAGGGAAGTTATTATTATCATCTACTTTATTAAAGCTCATTCTAAATGTTCTTTGGAGGACAGACTGAAAATAGAGCAACTGTAAGATCAAGAGACAAGATAAGGAGGCTACTACCCACATGACAGTGAGAGGTGACAGTCTCGTAGACCACAGCCGTAGCAATGGAAGGGGTGAGATGGGGTTTGAAATGAGACGTATCTCGGAAGTACTGAACTTGTTGATGAAGTTCACGTTTGTGGTAAGGGATAGAGAG
This sequence comes from Balaenoptera ricei, assembly GCF_028023285.1. Lineage (NCBI taxonomy): Eukaryota > Metazoa > Chordata > Mammalia > Artiodactyla > Balaenopteridae > Balaenoptera > Balaenoptera ricei. Next base: position 93,566,710 of record NC_082660.1, on the reverse strand, counting down.
GGATTAAGTGTGTCCCTTGGAATGTGGATTTTTGCAGCTGGGTTAGGGCGGTTTTCTTCAATGGGGAAGTGAATGGAGGACCAGTTTCGGTGCAATGCCAGGAAACTGACAGTTCTGTTTTGACCATGTCGTTTGTGGAGCCTATGAAAAATCTGGGTGGGGAGCATGTGGTTGGATGTATAAGTCAGGAGATCCTGAGAATATTCTTGGCTGTGGCAAAAAAAAAAAAACCCAAAACAAAACAAAAAAACAAGCATGCAAGCAAAGAAATGAAAAACCCAACTGTACAGTTCAATCTGAAAATACAGGTTGATTCCACATATGAGCATGACACAGCTCTAGATTCTGGAAGGGATACAAAGACATATTAAAAACCAACTTCACTGAGCTATAATTTTTGTTCAACATAATGCATCCATCTTTTTTTTTTTTTTTTTTTTTTGGCTGTGCTGCGCAGCTTTCAGGATCTTAGTTCCCCAACCGGGGATCGAACCTGGGCCCCTTGCAGTGAGAGCGCCGCGTCCTAACCACTGGACTTAGCTATAAGGCTAAGGCGCTGGCCTGCCAGGGGCTACTAACTGTCAGAGAAGAAAGATATATGTCTGGAATATAAATATCATTCATCCACGCACCTAGTGCATGTCAAGATTAGTGCTAAAAAGGGAAGATAGAACCATGAAAAATTTCAGGCAATGTCTCTGTCTTCCTGAAGATTAGGAGTCGAAATAGAGAACTGCAAGTGGCTCTGGTTGCTAAATAGTAAGGGAGGTATTTGGTGAGATAATTGGGCCCCCAAAAGGTCTAACCCCAGTGCACAGAAGCAACTTTTCCCCTTCTGCATGTCTCATAGACAATGCTGTGGCATGACCTAGAATATAGAGCTGTGAGAATAGAATGAACCTGAACATTCTCTGCATAAATGGCTGAGGAAACAGCTTTCCAAACCTTCCACCCAGCAAACAGCCCTGATTATGTGCAGAAGTATATCTCAATTTCATTGAATTCTCACAGTTGGAGTTGTATGACTAATTATTTTATCTCTGTATCTAATTAAGAAGCTGAGGTTAAGAAGGGTCAAGTATCTCGGAAGAAAACAGCAGATCTATTGATGATAGGAAAGTGTTAGATTTTAAGCTGTGAGCTATTAACTAGTGTGGAATACTCGTTCCCATCCTTTAGGTCCAGGCTGAGGTAGTAGCAATGCAAATTTCTCAGTCAAATGCCTGGGATTCATTGGTCATTAGAGAATTTTAGGAACTGGAGAAGCTATAGGAAAGTGAAAGCCTAACATACCATCCTCCTGCCTGCTCCGCATCATTGTTCCTGCCTCTGCTCTCTTGTTTTCTATGATAACGTCATCTTAACATTAGGTTTTGTTATTGACTGAACTGTGTTCTCCCAAAATTCATATACTGAAGCCCTAATTAGCAGTGCCTCAGGATGTGACTGGATTTGGAGATAGGGCCTTTAAAAGGTGATTAAGTTAATTTAAGGCTCTTAGGGGATACGTTAATCCCATCTGACTGGTGTGCTTATAAGAAGAGGAGTTTAGGACACACAGAGAGACAGCAGAAGTGTGTACACACAGAGGGACAACCACGTGAAAAAGCAGCAAGAAGATGGCCATCTTCAAGCCAAGGAGAGAGGCCTTAGAAGAAATCACCCCTGCTCACACCTTGATCTTGTACTTCCAGCCTCCAGAACTGTGAGAAACAAATTTCTGTTGTTAAGCCACTTAGTCTGTGGTATTTTTGTTGTGGCAGTCTGAACAGTCTAATACAGGCATTATGAACGTGTTTCAGTAGGTCATGAAGCAGGTAGAGTAGACTGTCAGAAAGGATGAAAATAAAGTGATGGTAAAAAATACCAATGATCAGTAAAACTGAAAGAAACGTGGTTAATTTGTATTACTATCAGGCAAAATAGGCATCAAGCAATTGCAACAAAGAAGGCCACTATCAAATCATAAAAGAAAATGTATTAAGAAGTTTAAAAATTCTGAACTTACACTCACCTGATAACATATCTTCAAAAACATATATAGCAGTAAGTAACGAAGTTACAAGTAACAGAAAGTAAAATCCACTTTTGTGTATACGATAAGGAAATACATTTGCTTATATAACTGAGAGCCCAGAGGTAGAGGAGACTTTAGGTTAGTTGATCCAGTGACTCAAAGATATAAAGACTCAGGCCCAATCTTGAACCAATGACTGTGGCTAGGGACATAGGATTATTGCGTGAGATCTAGAGTAACTCTGGTCTCACCCTTGGAACTAGCAGTCAAATTCCCCCCAAACGTGACTGTATGAGGGAGGAAATGCACTCATGAAAATTTGAGACCAGTTAGGAAGAAGAATGTATATTGCGTAGGTAAACAAAAATGTCACCTTCAGGCACCATTTGAAAGCACAATTATCAATATGAGCATAATACCCACAATACTCAAGCGCAAATGGTTTTCAACTACTATGTCTTTCCAGGTAACAGATACTTCTATTCAGGAAATACCTACATTGAATTAGTGAATGGGTAGTTACAAAGCACTAGAGCTCTCACCCCTGCAGTAAGTTTAGGAAGAACCACAAAGGCATCCATGGTAGCGTACTTAAATCTCATTTTCTTTCTCAAATTTTTGGCAAAGCTTTTTCTTTACTATCGTACTTTGATATTATTGTGTCAGGATAGTTTCACTAGAACGGAATGGATTCTTTATAGCTACAATTTTATCAAGTATTACCATTCTGTAAACATACAACACAGAGTTCATAAAGATATGAAAGATGAGAAGCAAGAAAATTGTCAACATTTATGATCAGCAACAATTTTCTTTAAAGAGCACCATTAAATTTCAATATGGAATAGCTTTAAAAACTTCAAGCTTTTAGAAGAAATTCAGTCTCATAAAAATGTAATAAAATTAAAGAACATCTTCTGTTAATGTACATATTTGTAAATATGTAAAAAGGAACATTCCTCTTGGAACACTAGCCCAAGAACCACCGCAGCCCTGCCGCCTGGCATACCAGGACCCAGCACATACACCAACAGGCTGGCACCAGCTCTGGGACACATTGGGCCCCTCAACCAGCTGCTCCTGGATCTGGCCCCACTCACCAGTGGGATGACGCCAGCTTTGGGACACCCCAGACCGCATACCCAGCCATGTCAGGAACTGGCCCCACACACCAGCAAACCGACACTAGCTTCAGGACTCCAAGGCCCTGCAGCCAGAGACCCAGGAACCTGGCTCTGCCCACCAGCGAGCCAGCACTAGCTCCACGACTCCCTGGGCCACAGCCCCACCCACCAGCAGGCCAACACCAGTTCCAAGACACCTTGGACCCCTCAGCCAGCTGCCCTGGGATCCAGCCCCACTCAACAGTGGGCCATCACCAGCTTTTAGACACCCCCAAACCCTGGAGCCAGCCATGTGGAACTGGCCCTGCCCACCAGCAGGCTGCCACTAGATACAGGACCTCTAGCCCCCCCCACCACCCACTGCAGAGCCTAGCACCACCCACCAGTGGGCCAGCACTAATCCCGGGGCTTCCTGGGGCACTGCAGCCAGCAGCCTCCTGACCCAGCCTCACTCACCAGTGGCCACCAGCCTCTGCACAAAGCAGGGCCTGGCAACCCACTGGACCAGGGGACAGCCACACCTACCCCACCACCCACAGTAGTGTGCCGGTCACAACAGAAGGACACACGCAGCCCTAACAGGGGGCACCCTTAGAGCATATAGCTCTGGTGACTAGAGGGGAGAGTTCGGCTGGGACACACAAGACATCTCCTACAAAAAGCCACTTCTCTGCGGTTGGGAAATGGAGCCAACCCACCAGATACAGAGAAATAAAATAGCAAATTGGACAAAATGAGGCAACAAAGGAATCTAATCCAAACCAAGGAACACGATAAAACCCCAGAAGAAGAACAAAGTGAAGTGGAGATAGGCGATCTACCTGACAAAGAGTTCAGGGTAATGATCATAAAGATGTTCAAAGAACTCAGGAGAAGATTGGATGAACAGAGTGAGAAGTTTTTAACAAAGATTTAGAAAATATGAAGAAGAACCACACAGAGAAGAATACAGTAACTGAAATGAAAAATACACTACAAGGAATCAACAGTAAATGAAATGATGCAGAGGAATGGATGAGCAAGCTGGAAGACTGAGTAATAGAAATAACTGAAGCAGAATAGAAAAAAGAAAAAAGAGAAAAAGAAATAGGACAGTTTAGGAGACCCCTGGGACAACAGCAAGTGTACTAACATTTGCATTATAGGGTTCTTAGAAGGAGAAGAGAAAGAGAAAGAGAAAGGGGCAGAGAACATATTTGAAGACATGATAGCTGAAAACATCCCTAACCTGGCAAAGGAAAGAGATATCCAGGTTTAGTAAGCACAGAGAGTCCCAAACAGGGTCAAGCCAAAGGAGACCACACCAAGACACACTGCAGTTAAAATGGCAAAAATTAAAGATAAAGAGAGAATATGAAAAGCAGCAAGGGAAAAGCAACAAATAACATACAAGGGAACTCCCATAAGGCTATCAGAGCAACTGGAATGAATCCAACTGGATCACGGTGTATGATCCTTTTTAATGTATCGTTGGACTCGGTTTGCTAATATGTGGTTGAGGATTTTTGCATCTATATTCTTCACAGATATTGGCCTGTAATTATCTTTTTTGGTAGTGTCTTTGTCTGGTGTTGGTATCAGGGTGATGGTGGCTTCATAGAATGAATTTGGGACTGTTCCCTCCTCTTCAATCTTTTGGAAGAGTTTGAGAAGTATAGGTATAAGTTCTACGTATGTTTGGTAGAATTCACTGGTGAAGCTGTCTGGTACTGGACTTTTGTTTGCAGGGAGGTTTTTTTGGTTTTGTTTTAATTACAGATTCTATTTCACTTCTAGTGATTGGTCTGTTCAAATTATCTGTTTCTTCTTGACTCAAATTTGGCAGGCTGTATATTTCTAGAAACTTGTCCATTTCTTCTTGGTTGTCTAATCTGTTGGCATATAACTGTTCATAGTATTCTCTTATGTTTTTTGGTTTTTGTGGGGGTTTTTTTTTTGTATTTTTGTGGTATTGGATGTTGCTTCTGTTTCATTTCTTATTTTGTTTATTTGGGCCCTTTCTCTTTTTTTCTTGGTGAGCCTGGCTAGAAGTGTGTCGATTTTGTTTGTCTTTTCAAAAATCTAGCCCTTGGTTTTATTGATCTTTTCTATTTTTATCTCTATTTTATTTGTTTCCCTCTGATCTTTCCCAAAGAACTGACTTTGGGATTTTTTTGGTTCTTCTTTTTCTAATTCTTTCTCTCTTTTTGTTTTTTTGAGATTTTTTCTTGTTCCTTGAGGAAGGCCTGAATCGCTGTGTACTTCCCTCTGAGAACTGCTTTGGCTGCATCACATAGATTTTGGAAGGTTGTGTTTTCATTGTCATTTGTCTTGAGGTATTTCCTGATTTCTTCTTTGATTTCATCATTGACCCACTGGTTTATTGGGAGCATGTTGTTCAGTCTCCATGTATTCGTTCTTTACTCATTTTTCTTTCTGTGGTTGATTTCTAGTTTCATAACATTGTGGTAATACAAGATACTTGAAGTCATTTCTATCCTCTTAAATGTGTTGAGGTTTGTTTTTTGACCTAGTATGTGGCCTCTCCTAGAGAACGTTCCTTGCACGCTTGAAAAGAATGTGTATTCTGTTTATTTGGGGGATGTAGTGTCCTGTAGATAGAAATTAAGTCCAAGTGGTCTATTGTGTCATTTAGGGCCTCTGTTGCCGTATTGATTTTCTGTCTGGAAGATGTGTCCATTGATGTCAGTGAGGTGTTAAAGTCTCCTAGTATTATAGTATTCCTGTTAATTTCTCCCTTTATGTCTGTAACTATTTGTTTTATATATTTAGGTGCTCCTATATTGGGTGTATATATGCTAACAAGTGTAATATCCTCTTCGTTATTGATCCCTTTATCATTATATAATGTCCTTGTTTGTCTTTATGGACTTTGTTTTGAGTCTGTTTTGTCTGATATGTGTATTGCTAACCCCGCTTTCTTGTTGTTTCCATTTGCATGAAATAGCTTTCCATCTCCTCACTTTCAATCTGTCTGTGTCTTGTGCCCTGAAGTGAGTCTCTTATAGGCAGCATATTGTAGGTTCTTGTTTTTGTTTTTGTTTTTTTATCCATTCAGCCACTCTGTCTTTTGATGGGAGCATTTAGTCCACTGATATTTAAAGTAATTATTGATAAGTATGTACTTACTGCCATTTTAAACCTTGTTTTCCAGTTGACTTTGTAGTTCTCTATATCTTTCACTTTTGCCATTTTAATTATGCTACGTCTTGGTGTCACTCTAATTGGGTTCTTCTTGTGTGGGACCCTGTGTGCTTCCTGTACCTGGATATCGGTTTTCTTCTTTAGGTTTGGGAAGTTTTCAGCCATAATTTCTTCAAATACATTTTCTATCCCCTTTTCTCTCTCCTCTTCTTCTGGTACCCCTATTATGCATATGACTGTGCACATTATGCATATGATTATGCATATTATGCATGCTTTATATTATCCTATAGATCTCATTTGTTTTCTTCATTTTTAAAAATTTGTCTTTCTGTCTGCTGTTCTGATTTGGTGATTTCCATTATTCTGTCTTCCAGATCACTTATTTATTCTTCTGCTTTGTTTAGTCTGCTATTTATTGCTTTTAGTTTGTTTTTCACCTGGGCAATTGAGTTGTCTAGTTTTGATTGATTTCTCTTTATAGTTTCTAGTTCCTTGTTGCAGTGATCTGCATTTCTATCAATAATCTTTCTTAATTTCTTTAGCCTTTTTCTTACCTCCTTTCTGAATCTGGGGTCTAGTAGACTGGTGAGGTCTCTTTCATTATTTGTTCCTTCAGGGGATTTCTCTTGTTCTTTCCATTGGGGATAGTTCCTCTGTTTTCCATTCTACTTAACTTTCTTTGTCTCTGAATTTAGGAGAAGCATGAATCTACTGTGTTCTTGAAGAGGATCCCTGTGTAGACGGTATGAGTCCAATATCTTTGGTGCAAGGGCTGGTTTTGGTGTGGGTGCTTGCCACGTATTTCCTTAAAGTGTGCTGGCCCTTGTTCCCTTGATAGGGGGTGTGTTTGAAGTTGTGTTGACCAGAGCCTGCACTGGTTGTTGGCTGGGGCCTCCTCTTTGCTCTATGGCTGTCACAGCCCTGTTGGGGCTGGGGTCTGCTTCCCAGCTGTTGGAGTAGAAGCCCGGAGGGTCAGGTTCAGTCAGGTTCCACTGCCCCTGAGCACATGCCCTGATGCAAAGGAGGTGACCACTGAAGCAAATGAGGTCCGTGTGGTCACCGCAAACCTATGTGCCTCCCGTGCAGGCATCCATGGTTGTGCTCAGAAGCAGCCCAAGGTTGCATCCCTTTCTCTGTTGTGTTCATTCCAGACTTAGTGCTGGGCTGTGGTGTGGAGTAGGCTGGTGCTGGGGGCCGGGGCCCTGTGGCTGCAGGAATTGAGGTGGTTGTGCCGCTGCCTGCAACCTGGGCTGCCTCTGTGGCAGACCTCTCCCAGGACCCGTCAGCTCCAGATCTGGCTCCAAGCTATGGTGTAGAGTGAGCGGGGCCAGTGTGCTCCCACCGTGAAATGAACGGCTGCATACTCCTGCCCAGAGCCCGTCCAACCGAGATGCAGTGCCCAGCTGCTGTGCCTTTCCGTGGCGCCATCTGGTGCACGTGCTGGCAAAGTCCACCATGGCCAGACCTGCCCCCACTGTGTGCACACTGACAATGGGCACTGTGGCAGGACCTGCCCCCACTATGTGCGGGCTGACAATGGGCTCCTTGGTTTGGCCCAGGCCATACCCCAGGCCCTCCGGGCTGTCTCCACACATCTAGATCGAGTCCTCTCCCTGGACCTGTCTACCTAAGATTCAATGCTCAGCTGCTGTGTGCATCTGTGGCCCCACCACCTTGTGTGTGCTTTGGATTGGGAAGTGCAGCAAGGCAGCAGCCGCCAGTGCCAGTCTCTCTCTGCCCTGATTGTTTGCAAGCCAGCATGCATGCACTCCTTGTGGGTAGAATTTAGGCTTTTCCAGCCCCTCCATCTATCCCGGCGGCTTTTCCAGCAGGCACGGGGGCTCCCTGGGGTAAGGGTCTGCCTATGTGTACCTTTCCTCCTTTACAGATCTCTCCCAGGGGTGCCAGGACCGTCCTCATGCCTTTGAAAATTTTTTCTGTCCTTCCTGGATATGTAGAGATATTCCTTGCAGCTTTGGTTGTGTAGGAGATCTTCTGCCAGTTTCCAGTTGGTTGTCTGCGAGAATTGCCTCACATGTAGGGGTATTTTTAATGTGTTTGTGGGGAGAGGTGAGCTCCACATACTCCTCCTCCACCATCTTGATCCCCCTCCCTATTTGAGAGACTTTGAATTGCATCAAAGTGTCCCATATAAAAACAGATACACTAGACTAAATTAGAATTTCAGAATCCAGTGATAGTCAACTATTGCAAGTGCCTGTCAGTTTTTAGAGAGCACAGGATATGCCGTGTTTGTCCCGATTTCGTGGGGAAAAAAAAGGTAGAGCATCATGTACATTTTAGATTATCATTGGACCCAAACAGGCTACATGAAGTAGATAATTCAAAAATCATCTGGTGATGTTACGGAAATGTAAAGTTCATTGATAGAACTTAGTCCTCAAAGCCTGCTTTTATTCTAAAGAAAACTGGCAAAGGTCACTCATTTACATCATATGGGAACATATCCACCAGCAGTAGATGGCAGTGTGATATCGTAACAAGAAAACAATGTGGCTGTTTACGTAAAAACCCGTCTCACACTACTCTCAAAGACTATATTTAGAATTATTTGGGGGGTGTGGCAAAAAAATAGTTACAATGAGTGGATAACAAGAGCCAAGCTAGGACCACTTCAATTCTCCCTGTCTAATAATTTTTAAAGCCTTGAACCACACTTATGTAATTTGTAAATGGTCTTCACGCGGATGGGACTTTCAAACTGTACCAGAGAATCATACCATCACAAATGACACAGTTTATGAGCAAAATCCCTGTAAGGAATCCCTGCCTTCTCGCCCCTTTCCATCCTTTGGCCTCAAAAGAAGTTTTCACTGTGGATGTAGTTTTCTGTTTCCAGGCTGTGGTAGTCCCCAAGAATGAGCTCAACCCCTAGAGCTGTTAAAATTTACACTGTGCTGGGGGAAGGGAGCACACTGAGTACTCTGACGGGGAGCACCATCTACAATTGTTTCTCTTCTTTCCCACTGCTTGACACTGACAGTAAAGTCACTTCTAGTTAATTAACGAGTTTCTTAAAGGAACAAAGAAAAACATGTTTCGATTACCATTTCTATAAAGGTACAGCAATATCTGGTAAGTTCTCTTGGATAACGTTACCAGATTAAGTCAATTTTACTTTCTGAAAGTAAATTCACATAGGATCTCTACTTGAGTTGTACATATCTGTGTTTGAACCAAAAGCATTTGAGTATTTGTGTTTAATTTAGCAGCATCACAAATGTCTGTTGTTCCCCTTTCCCATTTCTCTGTGTTAAACAATGCCTCTAGCACTGACCTCCAAAACAGAAATATAAAAGAAGTAAAAGTTGTTCCCAGTAAACCTTGCCAAACAACATTCAAGAAGAATAGCTTATCAGCCTGCCTCACCTAAATAGACACAGCACCTGATACATGCAGTGCCTAAACTGCCTAGCTCATATAAGCTGTGTTCATACAGGTGTTTATCCATAGCCTTAGCGTCCCTTCCCCAATGTATGTTAGAAGGAGCTGACGGGCACCCACTGGTGTAACTAAGTATATTTTTTTAATCCTAAAATAACTCCTGGAAATCATCGCAGGGAAAGAACAAATGATACGACCATTAGTTCTGACAGGAGAATATCTGACCCTTCCAAAGAAAGGTTATAATTAGAACTCCAGGGTTTGTCTTTTGGTGAAAGAAGGTGAACTCACAATCACCGTTAGTGGATTTGTCCATTACAGAAACTACAGTTGGGACAGACATCAGGTCTTGATGTCAGAGTCCATCCAGTGATTGTACACAGATGCTTCCTAAATCCATCTTGAGGTTTCATAATAGGCTCTATTGTAAACATGTGGCTCCATTTTCATACCCTGCATTTACATGTGTCCCATAAATAATTTTCCAAAATTATCTAAGTAACACCAATGTACCCAAAGAGAGTCACTCCAAAAAATCACTACTTCCTTCAGTAGGCTTAGAACTACAAACACAGTCTGTTATCCTTACTAGTATATTCAAATTTAACCATGGTGCAAAATTTGGTCTGTTGTATTTTCTTCAGGTCATTTATGTAGCCATGCCACGTTGCAGGGTGCCAGCAAAATAATCCCACTGCTTGTAGAGCATTAAGTTTGCCTAAGCCAGCAAACGAGCAAGATCACATCAGATCTATGTTGGATATACAGACAGATCTTCAGTTTTCCACACAAATCAGCAAAAGAGGCGTTTGTAAAACTGCAATTTAAAAAAACACAAACCAAAACTATATTGTATATTCTCCTTTCCCTTTCTCTGTCCTTTCTAGAAAGATGCAAACAAAATATAAGTGCAGTAATATCTAATTCCGATTCTGCTCATTTTTAACTTCTGGAATTCCGTTAAGAGCCATAAAGTCTGCAATATTTCTCTTTAGAGAAAAAGAGCCATAAAGTCTGCAACATTTCTCTTTAGAGAAAAAGAGCCATAAAGTCTGCAATATTTCTCTTTAGAGTGTTTAAAAATAAAACAAGGAAACGTTTTCAACTAACGTCTAGCATTTTATACCACCTTTTATATACACAAATACTTCACTTATTAAGGATAAGTTTATATTTATACCTTAAAATGAATCCGAGGGCCTTAACTGGCTTCAGCTTGGATTAGTTCTAATTACTGGTAGTACTGGAAATTATTTAAATGGCACTTTAAAGAGGTCCTCTATGATCTCCACTTTTCAGTAACTGCAGATGGCTTTCCAGTTAGTCTGAATAAGGAAGACTGAATTATTCTTAATTTTCTTTGGAGAATCTTGTGGGTGATCAAAACACAAAGTCTGGAGCCAGGGTGCCTGGGAGTAAACCCTGGTTTGGCACCTACAGGTTCAGTTACCTCTTAGGCAAGTGACTTAACACATCTGTGCCTCCACTTTCTCATCTGTGAAAACTGGAATAATAATCATAGTACCTAGTTTATAGAATTGCCACTATTAAAGGAGTTGACGTTTTAAAGTGCCTGACACATAGTAATCATTATATACATTTTTTTTTCCAAATTAAGAGCTAAAATTCACTTATTGAGTTTGCTTTCATTTCTCTTAGACTTGCATGGAATTACGGCAACAAAGCTTACCTGTACCCACTGCTTAGGTTTTTGAAGTGGTCCTTAAAATATGGCAATGCTTATGGATTTAGGGAGGACCTAGTCCATTGCTATGTGTTAATTTATGTGTTAAATTTCACGTGTTATTAGGGAACAAATCAGCACATGAAAGAAGCACATTAGCACATTAAAAAGAGGTTGGGGCAGGTGAAGCCAGCTTGTGTTCTGCGGAAGGTCATCCGGAGGCACTACCATCAACGGGAAGCCCAGGAATGTGGGCAATCTCAGCTCTCCAGGTCTCGTGAAGAGAACGGCCTCCTGAAACAGGCAGCCGGGAGAACCCTACTGTCACTATCCTACACTCAGGAGGCTGACCCAGCTTTTGAGCACCGTGGGCTCCTAAGGCTATGGTCACGTGGATGCGGCCATCAAGTGGCAGGCCCAGACGGTTATGTGGCAGGCCCAGACCGACTGGTCATGCCAGCACCATGAGCCCTTAAACCCTGAGCTCATGTAGTCTCTCTGGACCTATTGCCACTATGATCATGTGGTAGATCCAGCTTTTCAAGTCGCTAGAGCATGGCAGACTCCTAAACCCTGCCCATCATGTGGATTCATCCTGTCATGTGGCCCTCACTAGCTAGTGGCATGTGGAAGCCTCAGCCCTCCAAGTCACAAAGGTGACCCGCTTCTGAGAGTCGTCTGGATGCTATGGTCGGTCACATATCCCCCTTGGTCACATATCAGGCTCAGCCATCTCTATCTCGTGAAGATTGCTGGCTACCAGAATCTTCAGATGCCTGAGTCAACAGGGATGTGGCCGCTTCCATCACATGGCAGGCAAAGCGCCTGCAGTCATGTGAACACCGCACCGCACCTAGCTTTCGGCTGTTGGTCGTGTATATTCTACGGTCACGGGACATGCTGTGGTGTCTTGAGGCTCAGTTCTCTCGGTCACAGTTCAGGATTGAGGGCTCCTGAACCCCGAGGTCACCTGCATCCTTCTACTCTGTGGCCTCCCCCAGCCAAGCCCCTGCAAGTCAGGTGGGGCCCCACGGCGGCGCGCGTTACGTTACGTACGTCCCACAGTCATGTGACGCCATAAGGTCGCGACCGAGGGGGGCGCCCTTTCCGCGTGTGGAGAGCCTGCCCAACGGTGGGTAGCTCGGCTTGGCCTTCTGAGGAGTCAGACCGAGAGGTGAAGACCTTTAGAATTAAGGTACTTGTCCTGGCTGAGGGGGAACTTTGATGAGGCTCTGGCTCCGATCCCAACCTTTCCCCCGACTTTCATATTCTGCCACGGTAGGCGGTAGGCGGTAGTCGGGTAGGAGGGGCGCCCGCCTGTCCTGGAGGTTTACTCAGAATTGGCGGGACAGCGGGCGGCAGGCGGTCATGGGCTGCTCTCGGCAGCTAGGCTCGGGAAACTGGGTGGACCCCTCCCTTCCCCCTTCCTTCCCAACCCCCACATTAGAGCCCTACTCTTGCTAATCTCTCCTCCGTATTCCTATTCACTGCCTGCCATGTGATGGCATCCTCTGCCCTCCTCTGACCACGTTTGTTATTAAGAACACCAGAGAACTCCTAGATGCCAGTTCGTATCGATGATTTCAAATCTGATCGGAATTTCTGTCTCTTAATTTGTTCTGTGGAGAGAGGCAAGGAGAGAGACTTTTTTTAATTTGATATTTTTTCAGTAAAAGTGTGAAAGCAGCCAGCACGTTAAGGTTCAGAATTTGTTTTGTGTATTTGCTTTGCTGATCAGTAGTTTTTCAAAGTGTGTGTGGGGTGGGATGCCATAATCTTTTTCTCCTTGGACTCTCTAAACGGCTTAAATTAGTCCAGCCAGACACCACTGGCTTCTGACTTTCCTCCTGATTTTCTAACCATTCCTTGTTACATTCCTTGAAAGCTCTCCCCTTTCCTTCATGTGGGAAAAAACCAGTGAATTTATTTAAGAAAACCATGTTAAGTAAAATTATAGATGATACATTTCATAAAAATCACGTAGATGGTACTTAATGAGTAAAATGCAGCAAGAAAAAGATAGTGTTTACATTTGTGAGGGATTTAAATATTGTTTGAGAGATGGTTAAAGGGGTGGTATATATATTTTTTATTATATAATAGCCATTTCTTTCCTCTCATTTCAGCACTTTCAGGTTTGTTCTACAGGACACTATGTCTGAGAGACAGCAACAACAAAAATGGTTTTATCCATTGAAGAAATACGGGACATACAAAAATGAAGGTAAAAAGGATTTCTATATTGTCATATTTTTAAGACAATATGCCACTTGAATCTCAAAGAGAAGGGTAGTGTCTTAGCTTGTTCAGGCTGCTGTAGTAGAACACCATGGACCGGGTGGCTTATAAATTTCAAAAATTTATTTTTCACGGTTCTGGAGTCTGTGAAGTCCAAAATCAAGGCACCAGCAGGTTCAGTGTCTGGTGAGAGCCTGCCTCCTGGTTCATAAAGGGCTGTCTTCACGCTGTGTCCTCACATGGCAGAAAGGGCAAGGGAGCTCTCTAGGTGCTCTTTTATAAAGGCACTAATCCCATTCATGACGGCACCTCCCTCATGACCTAATCACCTACCAAAGACCCTACCTGCAAATACTGTCACCTTGGAGACTAGGTTGGTACATAAACATTCAGTCTGTAGCAGGTAGTTTTGTCAAGCTATATGGGAATGGAACATTTTTCCACAGACCACTGGAAGTACTAGTGTTCCTCAGAAAACATTTTGGGAAAGCCTGTTCAAACTAAATCTCTTCTACCGCATTAATACCTTGTACCTTTGTTTACTAAGAACAATGTATGCTTACTAATAATTATAATCTGTTCTTCTCATTAAGAAACTACTTATTGCTAACTCATTTGATCTTATGTCATTAGTCATTCTCTCTTTTGCTTAATCTTTCCACTTTTTCATTCTTTACATATAACCTCAATTTATGTTTCTGATATCATGATGGCAAGAAGTAAATGCATAAGTGCTAGTCATTAGGAAGCCTTCAAAATAAAATAAAATGCCCCACTCTTGAAAAGACGATACAACTTACCCGTAAGGATGAGTGGATGAAATAGCTCCCATTTTATACCAATTTTCCACACTTTTTCAAAACTAGTTTGTTATTATTATTTAATAATTATAGCTGCCATTTTTTGAGTTCCTGTCATAGGTCAAGCACTGTGGCAACCTTGTCATACCAGCTTTGTCATTTAATCCGCAGAAAAATCCCGAGAGGATGTTATTTTAATTTACAGATAAGATACAAGAATCAAGATAGGCTAGATTATGCTGTGGTAATAGACAGTCCCCGTATCTCAGGGGCTTGTTCCTCACTTCGACTACATGTCCATGGCAGGTGCATGCCCCTCACGGGATGGTGGACTATGGGGGTCTGAGCCATTCTTGCTGGAATGACTTGGAGACCCAAACTGACAGAGCAGCCATCATCTAGAGAGTTGTCAGTCCCTGTGCCTGAGGAGAAGAGGACCCTGCAAGGTCTCAAACCGACAACCATATGTTCTGGCCCAGAAATAGCACACGTCACTCACAACCCATTAGCCAGAACCAGTCACATACACAGCCCTGCCCAAACAAAGGAGGTCAAGAAGTACAGCTCTTCCAGGTCCCGGGAACAGGGACAAATGGAAACCCATGGCAAACAGCACTACCGCATGATGAAATTGAGGCTCAGAGAGGTAAAATACTCGCCTAAAATCACATACGCAGTAAGTGACAGAGCACATTCTGGATATATGATTTCAAAGTCCGTGCTCTTTCTGTTCCTACTCCTTTCTATATTGTATGCTGTCCTCTTCAATGAAGTTCATATGTACTTATCATAGCAGTTCCTTTGCTTCAATGCTGCAGTTCCATCTCCCTTAATCATCTGATATTCCAACAATGGATTTAATTAAACCCCCCACATTGGTAAGCCACAGGTCTTTTCCAAGTAATTAAATGTACTGGATATTTGGATATCCGTGCTATTCGAGGATAGCAATTATAAAAGAAAACATGACGGTAGATGAAAAGACTGTGGATTTGTCACATACTTGATACAAATCATCTCATGCATTTCCATATTGGCAAGAAAAAAATAATAAAAGTAAGAGCCAAAGTTAATGAAATCGATAACAGATATGGAAGAGTTGAGTAAAAATGCTAGATGTTAATGCTTTCAAAATATAAAAAAATAAGGAAAGCTTTGGCAGTATGGGTCAAGAAAATTAGAAGGCACAGATAAGCCACTTTCGAAGAAGGTGTCTTGCTTGTACTGACAGTAAAGATTTAAAAGATAATATTATGACAAAGATATGCTGATAATTTGAAAATTAATACTAAATGGGTAAATTCTAGAAAAAAGAAATTTATATTGGGGAAACAGAAAATATTAATATTAAGCTTATTCTTGACAAAGCATGCATGAGAAGGCAAAATTACTGGTGAATCTTAATTAGTTATAAAAATGCCAAAAATAGAAATAAGATAATGGCAAACTTAATCCAGCAATGGCTAAAACAGATAATACAGCAGGGCAAAGTTGTGCTTATACCAAACTTGCAATGTTGGTTTAACATTAGGAGATTCATAATGTAGTTCAACACATTAATAGGTAAAGGAGCAAGAAAAGGATGATTATCACAAAGATTCCAGAAAAAAAATGCATGCAATAAAATTCAACAACCAATCAAGGTTAAACAACCACAAAAATAACTCTTAGCTAACTGGGAATAGAAAGATATTTCTTTAAAATGATAATGTGTACTTTACAAAAACTACAACAAACACCGTACGTAATAGTGAGACATTAAAAGCATTCCATTCAAACTCAGAAGAGGCAAAGGTGATTCATATAATCACTTCTGTTCAACATCTTACTGAGTCTCCTAGGCATTGCAGTAAGCCAAAATACATACATACATTAATTAATACATGTGTAAAAGTGAAAGGGAACAAAACTGTGAGTATAATTGTCTTCATATAAAACTCAAGAGGATCTATGGAAAATTATAATAATAGTGATTAACCAGTTTATTGGATGCAAGACTAATATACACAAGATAATTGCACGAAATAGAAAATAATATTTTCATTGTGAGTATACCATTTACGAGAGCAAACAAATTGGTCCTGTGGAATATACCTCAAGTTGGCTCAGCTGGCAACTATTCCAACACTCATAAACACTCTTACATGTTTTCCTGTACTGTAGAGACCTGGAAAGCTAAAAACAAGAATGGAGACCTACGTTCGTATCTGTGTGTGTGTGTGTGTGTGTGTGTGTGTGTGTGTGTCTGTGTGTGTGTGTCTGTGTGTGTATGTTTCCTAGACCCCCTTTTGTCTAGGGTCCCAAAGAAGATCTCTATGTATCAAGCCTATGCACCATAGTGAAACTTGGAGGTGGAACTGAGTAATGTGGGAGCCACAGGCAGGATCAGCTTTGTATGATGGGAGAGGTCTCTGGCTTTTACGGGCAGCCGCAGCAGAGTGCCTAGAATTCAGTCTCTGTCATACATGTTGGTTAGCTCATAGGCAGCAGGGGTGTTTCAGCTATACCAGTCCCATGGTGTGAGGGGGCTTCCCCTGGCTGTGCGGCATCCAAGCCCACTTTTCTGGCCCTCACAGAATTTTTGTAAGCTGTGTGATATGTTTTATTAAAGATGTCTTATTTTTATAAAATAGCTAGAATGAATATCTGGCATAAGGAAGTGGGAACTTTGATTAATAGAGTACTTGACACCAAAATTGGTTGCAAGCAAAGGGCCCTGAAGGAAGTGGGGGTCGGGGATAGGTCATCCAGTCTAGGTGGATCTGAAGATAGTAAGGACCCAGTTGGTAATAGAGGATGAATCATTAGTGTTCCATGGCACACAATGGAGAAAGAGTTGCAGTTGCGTTACTGGACAGAACTTGGGTCCAGTCACCTGCTGCACAGCAAAACCAATCTACTGACACTGGGTTGTTGGTGAAGGAAAGTACAGTGTTTATTTTCTGGGTGCCAAGCAAGGAGAACTGGCTGCTTGTGTTCAGAAGACTCTAACTCCCTGCTGACTTTCAGGGAAGGGTTTTAAAGGCAACATCTGGGGTGAGGGCTGCAGGGTGCATGACTTTCCTCTGATTGGTTGGTGGTGAAGAAACAGGGTGCTGTTTCAGGGATCTTAATCATCAGCATTCTGGTTCTAACCAGTCTGGGGTCTGTGTGCTTGTGGTCAGCATGGAGTCACCGTCCTCCACCTGGGCAGGGGATCTTAGTTTCTGCATAGCAGCTCAAAGATATGTATCAAGTTGTTATCTCTTGCAGAGAAACTAGGACTCTGCTTTATCACTGCACTATTGTTTCTTGACTGCCTTTCTTTCTTTTTTTTTTTTTTAACATCTTTATTGGAGTATAATTGCTTTACAATGGTGTGTTAGTTTCTGCTTTCTAACAAAGTGAATCTTATACATATACATATGTCCCCATATCTCTTCCCTCTTGCGTCTCCCTCCCTCCCACCCTCCCTATCCCACCTCTCTCGGTGGTCACCAGGCACCGAGCTGATCTCCCTGTGCTATTCGGCTGCTTCCCACTAGCTCTCTGTTTTATGTTTGGTAGTGTATATATGTCCGTGCCACTCTCTCACTTCGTCCCAGCTTACCCTTCCCCCTCCCCGTATCCTCAAGTCCATTCTCTAGTAGGTCTGTGTCTTTATTCCCGTCTTGTCCCTAGGTTCTTCATGACCATATCTTTTTAGATTCCCTATATATGTGCTAGCATATGGTATTTGTTTTTCTCTTTCTGACTTAACTTCACTCTGTATGACAGACTCTATGTCCATCCACCTGTCTACAAATAACTCAATTTCGTTTCTTTGACTGCTTTTCCTTTGTTTCTGCATTTCCTCACTTCCCTAATTACTAACTGCTTGAGTCTGTTCTTTGGAACTGAGGGAAGGCCTAGGAGGCCAAAGCCTTTTCCTACAGACAAGAAACAGGGAACACAGCGGGGCTTTTGTACCCAGGAGGGCCCTGAAGGGTTCTGTTCAGTGTCAGTCCCCCCTTTTCTTTGATACTCCTCAATCCTGAGGGGATCATGAGTGGGACAAGAGAGGGAATAAAGTTTTGGACAGAGAAGTTAATCATCAACCTGGCAAGGGAACTCGGTTTTAGGGGGACTCGGTTTCAAGAGTTACCACCTGTGGTCACTTGAATTGCAATGCCTTTGAAGTCAATGTGTTGGTGGACCAGGCAGCTGCTGTTTGGGACCCAGAGGACACTCCTTTCCCCCACAGCATTGAGAAACACATTAGTGTGGAGGGCATCTTCATCTGTGAAGTGTTCTGAAGTGGCTGACTTGTGTAGGCCACAGATGAGATGGGAGATTCTGCCATTGACATGGTCACCCTCATTTGAGTGGAGATGTTGGGGTTCTGGTGTTGCAGGCCCAGTAGGAGCACTTAATCTCCTGCCTCAAGGTGAGTGCTGTTTACCTAATAAACAGCAAGGATGGAAGGGTAGTCACATTGGTTTGACCTGTAGCAACCTCTGAAGGTGGCTAATTGATCAACAGATCCCTTGGATCTTGAAATATCTGACATACTCCAAAGTTGCATTTGATCAGTGTAAAAATAAATAAAATATAAATAAATATTTGTAATAACATATAAGAACATAAAAATAAAGAAATCAAGCTCTAGGTCTGGTGACTTGACCTATCTTGATGGCAAATGGTAGTCCCTTACTCAATTCCCACACTTGAGCCAGAACACCATGAATGAGTGGACTACTGAGGAAGGACCCTATGGTGAAGTCGCAAGTTACTGCAGTAAATCTTCTTCCCAGGCTTAGCCAAAGGGACCGTCAGCCATTTACCACAGTTACTGTGCATTTGCTTTAAGGACACTTGCTCTAAGCCAGAGCTCAGCAAACTCCCTGGGAAGGGCCAGGTGACAAATATTTGAGGCTTTGTGGGCCAGTTTGTCTCTTTCGTAACTACTCAGCTCTGCTGTTGTAGAGCGGAAGGCTCCAGAGACAAGTATGGCTGTGTTCCAATAAAACTTTGCATGTGGACATTGGCGTGTGGATTTCAAATAATTTTCACGTGTCAAGAAATATTGTTTTTGTAACCATTTAAATATGTAACAACCATTCTTAGCTTGCAGGCCCTAGAAAAACAGGCCACAGGCCAGGTTTGGCCCATGGGCTGTAGTCTGCCAATCTCTAATTTAAGCTAATGGAATCACTAGGTCCCTAAAACAACAGAGTGGAAAGCCAGCAAAATGAGGTGGCATCCATTCCTAGGGTCTCTGGCAAGCATAAACCAAAAGCTGATACTTTAATACAGTAGCTTTCAACTGTGGTAGCACACTGCAGTCACGTGGAGAATTTAGAAAATGTGGGTGCCTGGGTCTCAACCCAATTCTGCTTTAATTATTGTGGGTATAGCTTGGAGCTGGTGGCATTCTCAAACTCCCCAAGGGGCTCTACTGTGTAAACGAGGTGGAGAACTACAACCCATACTGTGGGATATTACTCAGCAATAAAAAAGGCAGGAACATAAACGGATTTCAAAAACATGATGCTGACTTTAAAAAGCCAGACACAAAGGTGTGCAGTATGTATGATTCCGTTTACAAGAAATTCTGCAGCAGGCAAAACGAATATATAGGGACTGTGAGCAGATCAAGGTTTATATGGAGCTGGGAGATGGAAGGATTAACTGGGAACCATTTGGAGTGTGGTATATGCTTTATATCTTGATTGAGGTGGTGGTTAGCTCTAATCCCTGATTTTTACATGTAAGTAATTTGAGATCAGGAGAAGTCGGGTGAATTGTCCAAAGTGATGTAGCTTAATAATCAGAGAGAAGACAGGTGGATCTGATTATCAGTAATTGTTTCTATTACGCTAGGTAATGAGTCAGTAGCAACAGTGCTTCCCCCCAAGCCCGTGGCAAAACCCTGACCCAGCCTTTTATACAAGTAGAGCAGGGACATGAAAGTACACCTCTTGTGCATTCCAAACACCTACTCATAAGCACAGTTGACATTCTCACGTGTTCTTTATGTTGACTTCTTTACGTTTGTATTTACATATCCAAACAAAAACTTTTCTTAATATTTCCTTTTGAGTAATCACACTCTAATGTACAGGTTTAAAAATTATGGTAACAATGCGTAACATAAAATTTACCATCATAACCATTTTTAAGTGTACAGTTCAGTACTGTTAAGTTGATTCACATTGTTGTGAAACCAATCTTCAGAACTTTTTCGTCTTTCAATTCTGAAACTCTACACATTAAACAGCAATTCCCCTTTGCCCCTTCCCCCCGGTCCCTGGTAACCCCATTCTACTGTCTGCTTCTATGAATCTGACTACTTTAGATACCTTTTCTTTTTAAACCCATGGACTCTGTTTACTATAGTTTTCCCAACTTTTTTTTAAAAAAGTATTTATTTATTTATTATTTTGGCTGTGCCGGCTGTTTGTTGCAGCATGCGGGATCTCTAGTTTCGGCATGCAGACTTCTTAGTTGCAGCATGTGGACTCAGTTGTGGCATGCAGGCTTCTTAGCTGTGGCATGCGGACTCTCAGTTGCAGCATGCTTGCAGGATCTAGTTCCGTGACCAGGGATTGAACATGGGCCCCCTGCAATGGGAGCATGGAGTCTTACCCACGGGAACACCAGAGAAGTCCCTAGAAAGCTTATGCAAGTGGAATCATACAGTATTTGTCTTCTCGTGACTGGCTTATTTCATTTAGCGTAATGTTCTCAAGGTTCATCCATGCTGTAGCATATGACAGAATTTCCTTCCTTTAAAAGGCTGAATGATATTCCATTGTATATATATATATATACATACCACAATTTGTTCATCCATTTATCCATTGATGGGCATTTTAATTGTTTCTACTTCTTGGCTGTTGTGAATAGTGCTGCTATGAACATAGATGTGCAAGTACCTCCTCAAGATTCTACTTTCAGTTCTTTTGGATATATACCCAGAAGTGGGATTGTTGGGTCATATGGGAGTTGTATTTTTCATTTTTTTTGGAATCTCCATACACACTCATAAAGAATGAATGGGTCAAAGAAGAAGTCACAAAGGAAATTAGAAACTGCTTTGAGACAAATTAAAATGAAAGTCCATCATACCAAAACTTATGGGATGCAGCAAAGGTGTGCTAAGAAGGAAGTTTATAGCTTTAAATGTGTACATTGAAAAGACAAAAGATCTCAAATCAACAACGTAACTTTACACCTCAAGAAATTAGAAACAGAAGAATAAACTAAAGCCAAAACTAGCAGAAGGAAGGAGATATATAAGAGCAGAGATAAATGAAATAGAGAAGAAATACAACAACAATAGAAGAAAAGTCAATGAAACTAAGAGTTGGCTTTTTGTTAAAGCTACACAAAATTGACAAACCCTTAGTTAGACTCACTAAGGAAAAAAAAAATAGAAGACACTCAAATAATTAAAATCAGAAATGAAAGAGGGACATTACAACTGATACTACAGAAATTAAAAGGATTATTAGCGAATACTGTGAATAATTGTATGCCAATAAATTGGAAAACCTAGAAGAAATGGTTAAAAGTCCCCCAAACAGACAATCTAGCAAGACTGAATCGTAAAGAAATACATAATATGAACAGATCGATTAATGAGGAAGGAGATGTAATCAGTTCTCAAATATCTCCCAGCAAAGTAAATCCCAGGACCACATGGCTTCACTGGATTATTCTATCAAATACTTGACAAGGCGATGTCTGAGATTGCTTGTGTCTGAATCACCTTGATGAGGGAGGTCTCTAGCCCTGTTTAGGCACCCGACATAGTTGGTCAGCCGGGGGACTGCGGTAGCTGTTAGCTGGCCCCCTTCTACGCTTTCCCCTTGGCAACGTTATTTCTGGAGGAATGTGGGTTCTTGCAAATGACTCTGACTCTTCCTATACACCATACATAGACCACATGCCCTTACTGCTCCCTTTAAAATGTGAACTTTTCCCTTTCATTGCTGGATTTTCCTGAAAACGAGTTGGTTGCCTGGCATTCTCCAAAGGTCACCAATAAGGTTCCTCTTTGTTGTTGCTATTGTTGATGAGTATCATTATGAACTCCTGGCTTTTGAACATGTTGGTGGGCTTCAAACCATTGTTATGTGGTGTTGAGCAGAGGAGTGAAATGATTTGACTTGCGCTCTGCTGCTGGGTTGAAAGCAGACAGGTAAGGGAGCCAGGATGAAAGCAGAGGGGCCAGCTGGACAGCAGTACAGTCCAGGAGATAGATGTTGGTATCTTGGCCAGGGTGGTGGTAATGGAGGTGGTGAGAAGTGGCTGGCTTCTGGACATACTTTGAGAGAGGGGCCGAGAGAATTTCCTGACCAGTTGGATGTGGAGTGTGGGAGAAAGAGAGCACGCCAGGCCCCCTCCGAGGTTTGGGGACCGAGCAAGTGGCATTTGTGGGTCCAATGCCCTATCTGTGTTTACTTTCACTTCCAGTGCCACACAGGGAAAGCCCCAAGGTTGTGAGTAGCAGGACTGCCCTGACAGCGGGCCACACAGGGAAAGCAACGGCTCCTCAGAGGAGTTCATCTGAGGCCTGGTCGTAATCACTCCATCGTGGAGTGATCAGCCCTGGACGGATCTTTACTCGTAAGCGTGCCCTGAGACAACATGGAATAGTTAATGTACAAAAGGCACAGCCCACAAACCTGGAGAGCCTTAAGTATTACAACCCAAAGGAAGCTGGTTTCTAACAGTGTAATTACCATAATCCTCCCTCCCCACAAGCCACTGGTATGATTATCTGCTGGTTCCCTGTTTCAGTGGAATGTGTTAAAAATAAAATACCCTTAGTGAATCCACCTATGGGGAAGAGAATTGACACGATCTTATTTCTGCAGGTGCCGAAAAACTTCCAAATCTTTTCCCATGGTGAATTAGATATGTTGGAGGGGAGAATTTGTGGGCGGAGGGGTGAACAACAACACAACTCCTAGGAGTGAATAAAAGGTGAGGTATAACCAGGACACTTTCTAAGCGTGCCTGTGGCTTCAGTATCCAATACAGTAGATGTCAGAGCAAAGAAAATGAACAAGAGCCAAAGAGAGGCCTTACAGAATGATGAAAGGATCAGGACACCAGGGAGACATAAAGATCCTAAATGTGTATGAACACAAACAACAGAGCCTCAAAGTACATGAATCAAAAACTGGTGGAGCTGAAAGGAGAAAGAGCCAGATCTATAATTATAGTGGGGGCCTTCCACACCCACCTCCCTCTTAGCAAGTGACAGAATTACCAGAGAGAAAATCAGCAAGGATATAGGAGACCTGAATAACACAGGAAACTAACGAGATCTTCATGACATAAATAGAACAGTCCGCCCACCAACAGCAGAGTACAGGTTTTTCCCCGAGGGTCTCTGTAACATTCACCAAGTTAGACCATCTCCTCGACCATCAGACAAGCCTCAGTAAATTCAAAAAGAACTGAGGGACTTCCCTGGTGGTGCAGTGGTTAAGAATCCGCCTGTCAGTGCAGGGGACACAGGTTCGAGCCCTGGTCAGGAAGATCCCACATGCCGCGGAGCAGCTAAGCCCGTGCGCCTCAACTACTGAGCCTGCGCTCTAGAGCCCTCGAGCCACAACTACTGAAGCCCGCGTGCCTAGAGCCCAAACTCAGCAACAAGAGAAGCCGCCGCGACGAGAAGCCCGTGCACCACAGCGAAGAGTACCCCCTCTAGCCGCAAGTAGAGAAAGCCCGTGTGCAGCAACGAAGACGCAACGCAGACATAAATAGAGAAATTAAATTATTAAAAAAAAAAAAAGAAGAATTGAAATGTCCCAGAGTGTGTTCCCTGGCCACGATGGAATCAAATTAGAAACCAGTAATAGAAAGCAAAAAGAAGAATCCCTAAACACTTGGAAATGGTGGCTGACACATCATTCCAGGTTATCATTCACACCCTTGTTATAGAAGAGCTGAAGTGAGGAAGAGTTGCCTGCTGAGCTGAAAGGCATTTCAGGCTGGCCCAAAAGAGAGCTCACCCTGGCTCTTTCAAACAGAGTATTGTTCAGGGCAAGGCTGGAGGGAGGGAGACAGTTCAGGAGGCTGTGACATCAGTGCCACCTGACATTAAAGCTCCTAGTGCACCGGCAAAGGAAGTCCAGCTAGCTTGCTGGTTGTTAGTGGAATCGGTGTGGTGGCTGATTGGATTTGGGAAGCACGAGAGAGGTATTGGTGTGGTTGTTGGAAGGTCCTGAGAGAAGGCAAGATTCGGGTGCCTTCCTGGTACATATATGACTGGTGTCCAGTCTAACCCATGGACGCATACACCTCGGTTCCTTATCAGTCCTGCTCCACTGTGTTAAAAGTTTCAACGCAGTTGTCCTCTCCTCCCTCCTCCTTCTCCTCCCTCTTTCTCCTCCTTGTCCTCCTCTTCCTCATCCTGCTCCTCCTCGATTCTTCCCCTGATAGTGCCATCTGTCGGATAAGGCTGTCCTCTCTGCACAGGCAGAAGAGTGTCCTTTCTGAGGTTTGTGGGATTGGTCCCTTAGGCCAGGTTGGCACTGTGCCTGCCCTACCATCCTGTTAGCCTAAGACATGGTATGTGGTAAGTGCACCACAGATGTGTCTTCAAACCTGTATTTTTGTTCCTCTTTTCAGAATACAGTGATGGTGGTAGACCACCTCAAGGAAGAAAGAAAGGTTGTAGTTCTTTCCCAGGTAATTCTGGCAAGAGGAGCCCTCATTATGAACACGGTGGGGGTGAGCCTCAGCCCTCACACCTCCAGGAGGATGATGGAAACGTGGTGAAGAGGGATGTCCAGGAGGACCCCGAAGTAAGACAGTAAGTGACCAGGCAGCAGGGTTTGTACACAGCAGCCCCTGGGACTATGCACCTCTCTCACTCTCCGTGGACTTGTTTTTCTTCTGTCACTGCAAAACTGAAGCATGCTAGAAGTGAAATAATGGTTGAGCAATCCTAATTGTAGTGCTGGTGTCAAAGAGACGAGGGTGTACAGAAGACTTTCTTAGCACGTATGGCCACTCACCCTCCTTCTCTCCACATCCCCCCTGCAGCTCTCCCTGTACCATCCGAGGCAACGAGAGGAGTGTGAGATGGCACAGTGAAGGCCACATGCATATGACTGTGTGGGGAAACAGAAAACCTCTGGAGAGAGAAATGCAGGAGAACACACAAGATGGAACCCCAGGGAGCTGGTTCAGGGTCACCGTGAGTATCCTGAAAAATGTATGGAATGTGCAAGAGAGAAAAGTCAGGGGGAGTTGTGTTGGTCTCATGTAGAGATGCTGGTTTATTTCACTGGGGACAGCTTGTAAGCTGTCCTTTTTATGACCAGGAGTTAACAATCTTGTTCATCTAAGGGCAGATTCAGAGAAGCAGTGTAAAGGGAACAGGCTGACTGTGAGGAGAACGGAGGAGCCTGTCTCAGAGCAAAGATGGAAACTACTGCCAAGGATATGGAGCAACTCCACATTGGAGGTCTCAGTTTGGCAAGCTGAGTGTGGGAGATGGAGGGTCGAGCCTCTGGAGACCTTGTCTGAGGGGCAAGCAGTGTCTGCACTGGGTAGGATCTCCTGGAAATTTATAAAAGGAAGATCATCTCTGACACCTTGATTATTTGGAAGAGAGTTTGACTGGAGAGAAAGAGTATTTAGGAAATCCATATTACACACACCCATAAGAAATCATGCCAGTGGTCCCTTCTTTAGAAACCCTGTCAAGCTCAGTAGAAGGCTGGAAAAGAACAGGAAAAGGTTCGTCCTCCAGCCTAAATTCCCTGTTGTCTGTCCTCTCTCCCATCCCTTCTTTTCATCCTAGATTCCTTATGGGGTAAAGTATGACAGGACATGGCTAATGAACTCAATCCAGCGCCATTGCAGTGTCCCCTTCACTCCAGTGGACGTAAGAGAGGATGCCGAAGCCAGACGCGTGGGCACAGGGAAGGGGGAGAGAGAGACCTAGTTCAGCAGGGTCTGTTGGCTTCTGATACTATTGCTGTTGCATTCAATCCCTGTAGTTCCACTTTGTGAAAAATGGGGCTCGGTTCTTTGTCCAGGAAGCTAGCACTGCCTCTGCATTGATGGATGTCAGCTACAAGATTTGTGACGAGGAGAGCCGAAAGGTGTGTGTCGCAGGCATTACCTGTACCTCATCCTGAGGAAGGAGTACAGGCCAGGGGCTGGCTGTTTTCTTTGGAACTAGAGTTCCTGGTGCTTACCCCACCTCTTCTTCCTGCAGATACCTGTGTTTGTCAGCCCCTCCGCTGCTCCCTACTCTGTGCGGTATAAGTTGAAGCCAGAAGAAATGGAGCAGCTAAAGGTAATGCAGACTCAAGGCATGTTGTGTGCCAGCGCTCAAACCCACCTCTCCTTCCTCCAGGCCCCCGTCACCCTCGCCCCCGTTTTCCCTACCACCACCACAGCCTCAGAGCGGCTCTCTCCATCTCTAACTCCGCAGCTGACCTTGATCAAACGATTTAATGTCTCCAAGCAAGCTCTTGACCTCCAGAGGCTCTGCGTTGACCCAGGTGCGGCTGACAGCAGTAATTCTAGGGCGGGCGAGGGCAGAGGGGTCTTCCTGGAGGGAGACTTAGGGATGGTAACGTGGGAGGGGCTGGTGCTGGCCCCAGACCCCACTCAGCCATCTGATTCCCTCCCCTCTCCTTCCTGAAGACTTGGTGGGCCATGATATTGATATAATTCTGAATCGAAGAAACTGCATGGCTGCCACCCTGCAGATCATCAAAAAGAATTTCCCTGAGGTGAGGCTGTAGGCCCAGTGCTGGTATTAGGGTAGGGGGTGGAAGAGATGGGGTGGAGGGCAGATTTGTCTCCAAGGTCCTAGATAGTAACCTTCACTCTACCTCTTCTTGCCCCAAAGCTGTTGTCCTTGAACTTGAGCAGCAACAAACTGTACCAGCTGGATGGCCTGTCTGACATTATACAGATGGCCCCCACGGTCAAGATCCTGAACCTCTCCAAAAATGAGGTGAGAAGAGGGAGCCAGATCAAAGTTGGGTTGAGAGTGGGGGGGCGTGTTAGTGGCCATCAGAGTGATGACAGGAGGCAGGTGAAGGTACCTGTGGGGGAGGGAGGGGGCTGGGGGTGCAGAGAGCCGGATGTCCCTCTTTCCCTGGGATTCCTTTTCCCACTTCCGCCCCATATTTCTCAGCTGAAGTCTGTGTGGGAGTTGAGCAAGATGCAAGGGCTGAAGCTTGAAGAGCTGTGGGTGCAAGGGAACCCATTGTGTGGCACCTTCCCAGACCAGTCCACCTATGTAAGGTCAGTGTGAACACCCTGTCACCCTTCCTGGTGACCTTCACCCGTGGGAGCCTAGACTATCTGTGACAGTGCCCCTTTGCCAAAGGTGGCAGCCCTGGTCTTCTGGGAGGATCACAGGCCCCACCTTCTGCTCTCTCTGTGCCTATCACCGGTGAGGAGTTTCCTTCCCCTGACCTGCTCACCTCTGCAGGGGCTCTGGGGTCTGTTTCCAGCTCTCTGCGCCCAGCTATATTCCGCCAAGGCCTCCCAAGAGTGTGCCGCAGGAAGCAGGGCTTCTCCTCCTCACCGGGACCAGGAGTGACCAGCCTTGATCCAGATGCTGGCGCCCTGGACTGAGAAGGGTCCTCCAGTCCAGGCCCTCTTGCTGAGAGAAGCCTTCCTTCTTCGTGCTGAGATGGCGTTTGCCTCCCCCGTTCTGAGAGGGGCCCTCTTCCCCTTCCTCCAAAGGGGTCCCCCCTCGTCTCCCAGGTTGACATGGGGGCTTTCCTGCGCCATGCTGAGGGCTGAGGCCGTGGGTGGCTGCTGTCATGACATCCATTCTGCTGGCCCAATGCCAGGAGCTGGAGCCTCCTTGGGAAAAAGCAGGGCTCCTTGAGTCAAGGGGCCAGACGTGGGCCCCCGCCAGTGATCAGAGGGCTTCCTGAGGCAGGAGTGGAAGGCAGAGGGCAGAGGTGGTAGAGGAGACAGAAGGACAGGGCTCTCAGGGGCACTTCCCATCCCTCCCTGCACACGTCACATCATCCCATCTGGTCCTTCACAGGAGCCCTGGGCAGCCTGAGACAGGTACGATTCCTCAGATAAAGAACGAACTCAGACAGGTGCAGGGGTCATCAGGAGAGAAGACGGTGATCATAAGACTGGGCCACGGATCCTCAGCCCCATACTGAGCTGGGACCTGACCCTTTCCTCATTCTGGGGGAGATGTGCCCCCATGGCGGCCCTGTTTCCCATGCCCAAGTCTGGCTGAACTCACACAGGTGACAAAGTTTCAACCAGCATCCAGTGGGGCCCCAGCCCAACATGTGCATATTTTCCATTCCTACCTGGTGTGTCTGGGCGATTCTGGGGCAGGTGAAGAGCCGCAACAGGGGCGCCGTTTCCCCTTTCTTCTCTCTTCTTCCCTGACCCCGACCACGGGAGAGCTTCTTTCCCTTCCCTTTGTTTTCTCTCTCTCCCTTGTCTCTGTGCCCCTATGTCTCTCTCATCTCTCCCCTCCTACCTTCACTCCCTTTCTGCCTTCATCCCCTCCATCTCCCTCCCTGAGCCCCACCTCACTCACCTCCCTGGCCCAGCATCCTGGGCCATCCCTGGGGGGTGTCCGGGTCTTGCCAGAGTGCTGGACCCCCAGTGAGGTAGCAGAGCCCCGGGCTCCCACCCCATTCCCTCTTCTCCCCACAGCCTTCAGTGGGGCCCTGGAGGAAGGAAGGGAGGAGAAGGAAGCCCTGCAGTATGGGTTTGAAATGCTGCTCCCTGTGGCACTGGAGAAGGGAGTGCGAGTAGTCTGGGTGGGAGCTACCCAGACGAAGGAGAGGAAGGGAGGGAGGGAAGGAATGTTAAAGTGAAGGAATTGAGAGAGATGAGGAGACAGTGCCTTTCAGACAGTAAGATGACAGATGCTCAGTGCTCAACAGGGAAGTGGACCGAAAACCCTTAAAATCAGAAGCAGAGGTGGGCAAAGGGCGCTGCTGGATGGGCCAGAACACACTGATCTCTGTTTATGGTATTACTGTTTTAACTCAAAGGAAGCATTGCAGCCTTGAACTATTAACCACCTCTTCTCTATTTTTGGTTTTGGACAGGGCCATCAGAGATCGTTTCCCGAAGTTATTACGCCTAGTAAGTGCCTACATAAATCATTGTCTCTTATGAATGTCAGTGATCTCTGTCCTGCCCTCAAGCCCTTTGGGTCTTGCCTAGATCACATATTAGCATCAGAACCTTAACCATTTTGGGGGGCATGGACTCCTGAAAATGACATGGATAGACTTGCTGGAAAAATACCCATAAATACACACACGCACACACACAAGTTGAATATAACACTAGAGACTTCCAGGACCTCATGATGAAGACATCCAGTGTAAGCTTTCCCATGGAATTTCCAGGGCCCTTTCACACCTGACCTCTGACCCTCACCCTCCTGGGCCCATCCTTTTCCCCGATCATCCAGGGCAACTCCCCTGGTCTCCACTCCTGACTTCCTCTTCCCTTCTCCAGGATGGCCAGGAGTTACCGTCACCAGTTACCGTTGATGTTGACACTCCCTGCGTATTAAAGCCCTGCAAGGTGAGGAAGAGGATCAAACAACATTTGGGGTGTTGCAGGGAGGCTTTATCCACTGCATAGTCTCAAATGCCATTTGATTCCAGGGCAGCTACTTTGGATGCGATGAGCTGAAGAGCCTAGTCCTGCAATTCCTGCAGCAGTAAGTACCTCTGGGAAGCTGAGCAAGGGGGAGAGGGCGAGGACAGGTGAGGCCACCTAAGCACAGGTCTGCTCAGGGGAGTTTCCAAGTCTCATTTGAGGTCCAGACCACAGAGATAGACTGTCCTCATTGCTCCCGCTCAGGTTCTACTTGATCCATGACTGTGGAGACCGACAGGGTCTCGTGGGTGCTTATCACGAGGAGGCCTGCTTCTCCCTGACCATTCCCTTCCACCCCGAGGACCCAGCCCCGTGAGTATCACAGCACAGGCTCTGCTCCTGGGCCGTGTGGCTCCCCAGGAGACACAGGCCAGCTCCTGCAAACACCCACCACCCACTGTTGCTCTCTGTCTCCTAGAAGCAGCTTGTGCAAGTACTTCAAGGACAGCAGGAATATGAAGAAGCTCACGGACCCCCGTGAGTGTGTGATGGGAAGACTGGGTGGGAAAGGGCGGTGAAGGGGTCAATCATAGGGCCCAGGCCATGGCAGCCCCTGACCGTCGCTCGCTTCCCCTCCCCTCACAGACCTGCGGGTCCAGCTGCTGAAGCACACAAATCGTGTCATTGTGCACACCCTCTGTGTGTTGCCCAAGACTCAGCATGACTTAAGCTCCTTCGTGGTGGACACGTGGTTCCAGACGGTGAGCGCCTGCTTCCTCCCTCGGGCGGGCCCAGGAAGCCGCAGGTGGGTAGGAGGTGCAGGTGGTGACTGGGCGCCTGGGCTCTTCCCTTTCAGGAAACGATGCTCTGCTTCTGCGTCAGCGGGGTGTTCAAGGAAGGTGAGTGTGTGTAGATTCCCACCCCAGATGCCCCACTGCTGCCTCCCCCTGGCCAGGCTCACTCCCAGAACCACCCAGCTTCCCTGACCCCTTCCCTTCCCTTCCCCTCCCCTCCCCTCCCCTTCCCCACTGTGTTCTCCAGCCCTCAGGCTTCCCACAGACAATCCAGGTCTGAGCTGTGTCCATGCCTGTCTGCCCTGCACACCCTGTGCGTTGGGGACACAGGCTGCGGAGTTTGGTGGCTCTCATCCCAGATACTCACTCTGAGAACTTGGGCCGTTACTTAACCTCTCAGTTTCCTCATTTGCAAAATGGGGTAGTAGTATCCACCTCTTGGGCGGCTGTGAAAAACGCATCCCGTGAACCTGTGTAGTGGTTGTCAGGGGCCCTGTCACTGGGCGCAGACTGCTCCTATAGTTGCCCTCCCGATTCCCGACACCCTGCCCCCGTGAACAACTGCCCTCTCAGCATGAGTGTCCAGTCACAGCCTGACTGGGGACCGCCGGTTGAGCGTGTACAGCACGTGCGGCTCTAAGGGGTACTGTTGTTTGTTTGCTCTTGAAGTGGAAGGAAGTTCTCAGGGCTGTGTGCGTGCCTTCACCCGGACCTTCATCGCTAACCCTGCCAGCTACTCCAGGTGAGAGCCCTGTTGTGGGCGGGAATGCCCATCCCCGCCTGGGCTCAGGGGCTTGGGAATGTGGTGGCGCAGACCTTAGGTTTACTCGGTATTGTGGAAAGCCAGCAGGGAGATCTCAGGAGCAGTCTAACCTAGTGGTTAAGAAGAGCATGGGCTCTGGAATCGGCCTATGCGTTCTCTCCTTGACCCAACACTCACTCGCTGTGTGACCTTGGTCAAGTCACATGACCTCTCTGTGACTCAGTGTCTTCTTCTGAGAATGGGGATCAGAGCGTCCACACCTTGGGCTGTGGTAAAGGGTAAATGCGAAATTGCCCGTGGGTTGGGGATAAACCTATAAATCGAGTGAAGATGGTAGACAGTCTCTCCAAAGGTGGGCTCTGTGGGGAGGGCCAGAGGTACCAGTCAAGGAACCTGGGAGACAGACACAGGAGGGGCGTGGAAGGAATCTGGTTGCTGAGTGCCAGTGGGAGCAGAGTCAATATTGGGGGTGTGGGTGTCCATCCAGGCGTAGTCTGAGGGCCCATTTTTCCTTCAGTCTGTGCATCGTGAATGACGAGCTGTTTGTGAGGGACGCCAGCCCCAGTGAGACCCAGAGTGTGTTCTCCATCCCAGTGCCTACGCCCACCTCCAGCTCCATGCACACCCTCTCCCAGGAGCAGCAGGACATCCTGCAGGCGTCCTCCACCCCACCTGAGGTGAACCTCTAGTGGTCTCAGAAGTGAATGCTGGGTTTGCGTGGGGATAGGAGGGAGCTGGGAGGAGTAGAGGAGTGATTAATGGGAACTTGAAGGTAATTATTTTACATCTATTTTTTTTTTTTTTTTTTAAAGAATTTTTTTTTAAGGCATTGTTTACTTTGTTTATTTATTTATTTTTGGCTGTGTTGGGTCTTCGTTTCTCTGCGAGGGCTTTCTCTAGTTGTGGCAAGCGGGGGCCACTCTTCATCGCGGTGCGCGGGCCTCTCACCATCGCGGCCCCTCCCGTTGCGGGGCACAGGCTCCAGACGCGCAGGCTCAGTAATTGTGGCTCACGGGCCTAGTTGCTCCGTGGCATGTGGGATCTTCCCAGACCAGGGCTCGAACCCGTGTGCCCTGCATTGGCAAGCAGATTCTCAACCACTGCGCCACCAGGGAAGCCCTACATCTATTTTTTTCTTACAAACGTTTAGTTGTGAGAAATTCCCTAATTTCATACTAATACCTTTCCATGTATTATAAAATACAGGTTTCCTATCTTATATACTGTTTTGAAACTTCTTTTGTTTATTATTAGTACCAGCATTTCCTCTCAGTATATGTGAAGCTACATTATTCTTTCTAAGATCAATATATTAAACAATTGAATTCCAGGAAGCCATAAGCTATTATTGATAGGCATTTACCTTTTCACTTCTTTTTCAGCATTACATGCTGTGGCATCTGCTCATTCTGGTACATACATGTTGGTAAACTTGAAGGCGTGCTCTTGTAGCATAGATTTAGCTGTGACGTTGTGTGGTCAAGTGTCTCCAGTTTGGTCCTAAGGGAGGTCATCTATCCTCCCCCACTACAGGTGCTTTCAGTACGATGACTAGACTATACCAGAACTAAAAAATTCTTTACTCATTAAAAAGTCAATTCTGAGAATTCAGAGATAAGAAGAAATAGACCTCTAGGGTTTCAGGAAGGTGAAGGCGGACAGAAGTCAGGTGCCCTGGGGTTGAAACTCAACGGCTGCTGGCTCTGCTGACATCCCAATTCTTTCTCTTTACTTTCTTCAGCCCAAGGGCAAGATTCCAGATGAATTTTGAGATGAGACCCTCATCCACTGACCTGGGATCTTGAGAACAAAACTCTGCAAATGAGCCTTTAGATGTCATTTTCATCCTCCTCATATTTGTTACCTCTCTTCTCTTAACTGAAGCCATATCCATGACTAAGCTTGCAGTCCAGCTAATCAGGAAACCAAAGTTTACCGTGTAGGCCTGCCAGTTGTTCTGTATTTTTCCCACGCATGATCCTTGTTTATCTTTATATTAAAGAGTAACATTGCACATTGTATGTTGTGTGTCTTGGATTGCTCTTCCCCTGACCCAACCATGAGTTAGTGGGGCCAGGACCAAAAGGTCCCATCTCCCACATCATCCCTGGCAGTCTCTAGCATTTATAGCCGACCTATACAGTGCTTGAAAATTATAGAGTAAGGACTCCATTCCTGGACTACCCTAAAAGCCAAGCTTTGCCTCCTGATAACCTTCTCTCCACCACTTCAGTACTCACAAGTTGTGACCGTTCTGATGTTCACTTCTATAAACAAATATAACGTATTTAGCAAGTAAAGTACCATATTTACTCTAATAATTATGGTATTCTTAATCATTTAACAGGTCTAAAACTGTGCTAACATTTTTATTAGGTTTTTAGGTTCTGTAACTAACACTATTTTCCCCACAACTCCTATGTTGTTTTTTTAACTTACTTACTTTGAAATAATTATTGATTTACCAAAAGTTGCAAAAAACTGTGTAGAGAGGTCATGTATACCCATCACTCACCTTCTCCTAATAATAACACCTTGTATTACTTTAGTACAGTATCGAAACTAAGAAATGGACATTGGTACAGTCCACTGAGCTTACTACAATTTCGCCATTTTACATGCACTCATTTGTGTGTTAGAACACCTGTGAATAATACTTATATATATATAATTCCATGCACTTTTACCAGCTATGTAGGTGTTCTAACTATCACCACAAACAAGATCAAAAACTGTTTCATCACCACACGCTTCCCTCATGTTAGCCTTTATAGCCACACCCACCTTCTTCCTGATCCCACATCCCTAAACTCTGTCAGACACTATTATAATTTCCTAAATGTCATAGAAATAGAATCATATAGTATATTATCTTTAGGAATGGATTTCTTTCACTCAGCATAACTCTCCTGAGATCCATCCAAGTTGTAAAGTGGGTCTATAGTCTGTTCCTTTGTATTGCTGAATAGGATTCCATGGTGTGAATGTACCACAGTTTGTTTAGCCATTCCCCCGTTGAAAGACATCTGGGCTATTTCCACTTTTTAACTATTGTGAGTAAAACTGTGATGAACTTCATGTAAAGGTTTTTGTGTAAACATAAATTTTCATTTCTCTGGGTAAACGGCCCAGAGTGCAACTGCTGTATCATATGGTAATTGCATATTTCGTTCTGAAAACCCTGCCACATTGTTTTGCAGACGACCTGTACCATTCTGCATTCCCATTGGCAATGTATGAGTGACTCAGTTTATCCAGTGTTGTCTGCATTTGGTTTTGTCACTGTTTTTTTCAGCCATTCTGATAGGGGGGTTTAATATTTCATTGTGCTTTTAATTTGCATTTCCATGATGGCTAAAGATGTTGAATAGCTTTTCCTAAGCCTATTTGCCCTCTGTTCATGTCTTTCATCCATTTCATAATTGGATTAAGAGGCAAGAAGTTATCTCTATAGAGAGCTGCCCTGGCTCTGGCTAACAGGCAGAGTAAGAGAATATGAGGCCCCTCGAGACTCACTTTTCTTGACAGGGAGGG
Source organism: Balaenoptera ricei (assembly GCF_028023285.1). Lineage (NCBI taxonomy): Eukaryota > Metazoa > Chordata > Mammalia > Artiodactyla > Balaenopteridae > Balaenoptera > Balaenoptera ricei. Next base: position 93,531,649 of record NC_082660.1, on the reverse strand, counting down.
CAGAAGTGTGGCTGAAGCTATTAAATGTTCCTCAAATTAGGACGGAACTTGGATATGGAACAGGATTAAGAGGTGGGGGCATCTCTGGGTCCATCTGTGGAGATCTGGATACGGCAGAAAAAGAAGGGGGATGTGGGGCAGAGGAAAAACAGTGGAAGGAGGGAGATACAGGGGGATGCCTTCTAAATGATGATGCTAGATTCATCACTCTCAGCCTGCTCAATGGAGTGCAAAAAACTACTCTCCTAGACATGTGGTTTTCAACTCTGCATATCCATTAGGATCCCCTCTAATGCTCAGATTCAACCAACTGAATCAGAGCCTCTAGGGGTAAGCCCAGTCATCAGTATCTTTAAGGTTCACCTCAGTTGATTCTAATGAGCTGTCAAAATTGAAAACCTTATCTGACGGTGTATTAGTTTGCTATGGCTGCCATAACAAGATACCACAGGCTGCGTAGCTTAAACAACAGAAGTTTATTTCTCACAGTTTTAAAGGTTGGAAGTCCAAGATCCAGGTGTCCACAGGTTTGGTTTCTTCTGAGGCCTCTCTCCTTGGCTTGCAAATGGCCTCCTTCTTACTCCTTCTTCACATGGCTGTCCCTCTGTGCATACACACCCTGGTATCTCTTTATGTGTCCTAAGCTCCTCTTATAAGGAAACCAATCATATTGGATTAGTGTCTACCCTAGCGGCCTCATTTTAATTTAATCACCTCTTTAAAGGCCCTATCTTCAAACACAGTCACATTCTGAGGTACTGGGGGTTAAAGCTTCAACATATGAATTTGGGTAGGCCACAGTTCAGTCCACAACAGATGGTATGAGAAATACCTTGGTCTGAGAAATTCATCTCCCTTTTAGCTACCTTCCTGGAACTACTATACAACACTTCTGCCATCACCTCATTAGGTAGAAGTTGGTCATGTGACCATTGTTGGCTGCAAAGCAGGCTATAAATGTGGTCTTTTACTGGAAACATTACTGTACCAAATAAATTTGGGATTCTTTCATTAAGAAAGAAGGAGAATTGGTATAGAACATATGCTACACTTTCATACCCAAGGCAGCTAGAAGCACTACCTCAATTACCATGTCCTTTCTACCCAGTTTTCCAACCACAGTTTTCATGGGTTCAAACAAAACTGCTGCTTCAGGGACACCTGAGCTCACTCTCCCATCCTCCCAAATCCCATGTCCCAGACTATGCCTGAGTCCTCACAACTTAGCATGTTTAATCTACGTCATTCACTCACTCATTCATTCATTCAACAAATATTTCTTGGTTACCAATGATATGTGAGGCACTGTGATAGGCACGGGAGATAAATCAGAGAACCTGACAGACAGGGTCATGGTTCTCATGGAGCTCACATTCTACAGGGGTTGATACACTCAAGGTTTAAGAGCCATTAAGAAAATAATATGGGAAAATGTGACAGAGAATGACTAGGGTGGGGAAGGCAAGGAAGGATGTTCTGAAGACGTAACTTAGATTTAATATTCAAATAACAACAAGTACACAGTCAGCAGTGGGAAGATATAGGAGCTGAGCCCTCGAGGCAGAGGGAAGAGCAAGACGAAAGGCCCTAAGATATGGGCAAGCTTGGCAGTTTTAGGGAACAGCTTGTATGCCAGTGTGTATTGGGAGGACAGTGTTAGAAAATGAGGTGAGATTGGTAGGAGGGGCCCAATAACAGAAGGTCCTGTGGGCCATGGTAAGGACTCTGGGTTTTGTTCTTATTATGATGGAGCCATTGGGTGCTTTCTGAAAGGAAGGGAAGTTATTATTATCATCTACTTTATTAAAGCTCATTCTAAATGTTCTTTGGAGGACAGACTGAAAATAGAGCAACTGTAAGATCAAGAGACAAGATAAGGAGGCTACTACCCACATGACAGTGAGAGGTGACAGTCTCGTAGACCACAGCCGTAGCAATGGAAGGGGTGAGATGGGGTTTGAAATGAGACGTATCTCGGAAGTACTGAACTTGTTGATGAAGTTCACGTTTGTGGTAAGGGATAGAGAGGGATTAAGTGTGTCCCTTGGAATGTGGATTTTTGCAGCTGGGTTAGGGCGGTTTTCTTCAATGGGGAAGTGAATGGAGGACCAGTTTCGGTGCAATGCCAGGAAACTGACAGTTCTGTTTTGACCATGTCGTTTGTGGAGCCTATGAAAAATCTGGGTGGGGAGCATGTGGTTGGATGTATAAGTCAGGAGATCCTGAGAATATTCTTGGCTGTGGCAAAAAAAAAAACCCAAAACAAAACAAAAAAACAAGCATGCAAGCAAAGAAATGAAAAACCCAACTGTACAGTTCAATCTGAAAATACAGGTTGATTCCACATATGAGCATGACACAGCTCTAGATTCTGGAAGGGATACAAAGACATATTAAAAACCAACTTCACTGAGCTATAATTTTTGTTCAACATAATGCATCCATCTTTTTTTTTTTTTTTTTTTGGCTGTGCTGCGCAGCTTTCAGGATCTTAGTTCCCCAACCGGGGATCGAACCTGGGCCCCTTGCAGTGAGAGCGCCGCGTCCTAACCACTGGACTTAGATATAAGGCTAAGGCGCTGGCCTGCCAGGGGCTACTAACTGTCAGAGAAGAAAGATATATGTCTGGAATATAACTATCATTCATCCACGCACCTAGTGCATGTCAAGATTAGTGCTAAAAAGGGAAGATAGAACCATGAAAAATTTCAGGCAATGTCTCTGTCTTCCTGAAGATTAGGAGTCGAAATAGAGAACTGCAAGTGGCTCTGGTTGCTAAATAGTAAGGGAGGTATTTGGTGAGATAATTGGGCCCCCAAAAGGTCTAACCCCAGTGCACAGAAGCAACTTTTCCCCTTCTGCATGTCTCATAGACAATGCTGTGGCATGACCTAGAATATAGAGCTGTGAGAATAGAATGAACCTGAACATTCTCTGCATAAATGGCTGAGGAAACAGCTTTCCAAACCTTCCACCCAGCAAACAGCCCTGATTATGTGCAGAAGTATATCTCAATTTCATTGAATTCTCACAGTTGGAGTTGTATGACTAATTATTTTATCTCTGTATCTAATTAAGAAGCTGAGGTTAAGAAGGGTCAAGTATCTCGGAAGAAAACAGCAGATCTATTGATGATAGGAAAGTGTTAGATTTTAAGCTGTGAGCTATTAACTAGTGTGGAATACTCGTTCCCATCCTTTAGGTCCAGGCTGAGGTAGTAGCAATGCAAATTTCTCAGTCAAATGCCTGGGATTCATTGGTCATTAGAGAATTTTAGGAACTGGAGAAGCTATAGGAAAGTGAAAGCCTAACATACCATCCTCCTGCCTGCTCCGCATCATTGTTCCTGCCTCTGCTCTCTTGTTTTCTATGATAACGTCATCTTAACATTAGGTTTTGTTATTGACTGAACTGTGTTCTCCCAAAATTCATATACTGAAGCCCTAATTAGCAGTGCCTCAGGATGTGACTGGATTTGGAGATAGGGCCTTTAAAAGGTGATTAAGTTAATTTAAGGCTCTTAGGGGATACGTTAATCCCATCTGACTGGTGTGCTTATAAGAAGAGGAGTTTAGGACACACAGAGAGACAGCAGAAGTGTGTACACACAGAGGGACAACCACGTGAAAAAGCAGCAAGAAGATGGCCATCTTCAAGCCAAGGAGAGAGGCCTTAGAAGAAATCACCCCTGCTCACACCTTGATCTTGTACTTCCAGCCTCCAGAACTGTGAGAAACAAATTTCTGTTGTTAAGCCACTTAGTCTGTGGTATTTTTGTTGTGGCAGTCTGAACAGTCTAATACAGGCATTATGAACGTGTTTCAGTAGGTCATGAAGCAGGTAGAGTAGACTGTCAGAAAGGATGAAAATAAAGTGATGGTAAAAAATACCAATGATCAGTAAAACTGAAAGAAACGTGGTTAATTTGTATTACTATCAGGCAAAATAGGCATCAAGCAATTGCAACAAAGAAGGCCACTATCAAATCATAAAAGAAAATGTATTAAGAAGTTTAAAAATTCTGAACTTACACTCACCTGATAACATATCTTCAAAAACATATATAGCAGTAAGTAACGAAGTTACAAGTAACAGAAAGTAAAATCCACTTTTGTGTATACGATAAGGAAATACATTTGCTTATATAACTGAGAGCCCAGAGGTAGAGGAGACTTTAGGTTAGTTGATCCAGTGACTCAAAGATATAAAGACTCAGGCCCAATCTTGAACCAATGACTGTGGCTAGGGACATAGGATTATTGCGTGAGATCTAGAGTAACTCTGGTCTCACCCTTGGAACTAGCAGTCAAATTCCCCCCAAACGTGACTGTATGAGGGAGGAAATGCACTCATGAAAATTTGAGACCAGTTAGGAAGAAGAATGTATATTGCGTAGGTAAACAAAAATGTCACCTTCAGGCACCATTTGAAAGCACAATTATCAATATGAGCATAATACCCACAATACTCAAGCGCAAATGGTTTTCAACTACTATGTCTTTCCAGGTAACAGATACTTCTATTCAGGAAATACCTACATTGAATTAGTGAATGGGTAGTTACAAAGCACTAGAGCTCTCACCCCTGCAGTAAGTTTAGGAAGAACCACAAAGGCATCCATGGTAGCGTACTTAAATCTCATTTTCTTTCTCAAATTTTTGGCAAAGCTTTTTCTTTACTATCGTACTTTGATATTATTGTGTCAGGATAGTTTCACTAGAACGGAATGGATTCTTTATAGCTACAATTTTATCAAGTATTACCATTCTGTAAACATACAACACAGAGTTCATAAAGATATGAAAGATGAGAAGCAAGAAAATTGTCAACATTTATGATCAGCAACAATTTTCTTTAAAGAGCACCATTAAATTTCAATATGGAATAGCTTTAAAAACTTCAAGCTTTTAGAAGAAATTCAGTCTCATAAAAATGTAATAAAATTAAAGAACATCTTCTGTTAATGTACATATTTGTAAATATGTAAAAAGGAACATTCCTCTTGGAACACTAGCCCAAGAACCACCGCAGCCCTGCCGCCTGGCATACCAGGACCCAGCACATACACCAACAGGCTGGCACCAGCTCTGGGACACATTGGGCCCCTCAACCAGCTGCTCCTGGATCTGGCCCCACTCACCAGTGGGATGACGCCAGCTTTGGGACACCCCAGACCGCATACCCAGCCATGTCAGGAACTGGCCCCACACACCAGCAAACCGACACTAGCTTCAGGACTCCAAGGCCCTGCAGCCAGAGACCCAGGAACCTGGCTCTGCCCACCAGCGAGCCAGCACTAGCTCCACGACTCCCTGGGCCACAGCCCCACCTACCAGCAGGCCAACACCAGTTCCAAGACACCTTGGACCCCTCAGCCAGCTGCCCTGGGATCCAGCCCCACTCAACAGTGGGCCATCACCAGCTTTTAGACACCCCCAAACCCTGGAGCCAGCCATGTGGAACTGGCCCTGCCCACCAGCAGGCTGCCACTAGATACAGGACCTCTAGCCCCCCCCACCACCCACTGCAGAGCCTAGCACCACCCACCAGTGGGCCAGCACTAATCCCGGGGCTTCCTGGGGCACTGCAGCCAGCAGCCTCCTGACCCAGCCTCACTCACCAGTGGCCACCAGCCTCTGCACAAAGCAGGGCCTGGCAACCCACTGGACCAGGGGACAGCCACACCTACCCCACCACCCACAGTAGTGTGCCGGTCACAACAGAAGGACACACGCAGCCCTAACAGGGGGCACCCTTAGAGCATATAGCTCTGGTGACTAGAGGGGAGAGTTCGGCTGGGACACACAAGACATCTCCTACAAACAGCCACTTCTCTGCGGTTGGGAAATGGAGCCAACCTACCAGATACAGAGAAATAAAATAGCAAATTGGACAAAATGAGGCAACAAAGGAATCTAATCCAAACCAAGGAACACGATAAAACCCCAGAAGAAGAACAAAGTGAAGTGGAGATAGGCGATCTACCTGACAAAGAGTTCAGGGTAATGATCATAAAGATGTTCAAAGAACTCAGGAGAAGACTGGATGAACAGAGTGAGAAGTTTTTAACAAAGATTTAGAAAATATGAAGAAGAACCACACAGAGAAGAATACAGTAACTGAAATGAAAAATACACTACAAGGAATCAACAGTAAATGAAATGATGCAGAGGAATGGATGAGCAAGCTGGAAGACTGAGTAATAGAAATAACTGAAGCAGAATAGAAAAAAGAAAAAAGAGAAAAAGAAATAGGACAGTTTAGGAGACCCCTGGGACAACAGCAAGTGTACTAACATTTGCATTATAGGGTTCTTAGAAGGAGAAGAGAAAGAGAAAGAGAAAGGGGCAGAGAACATATTTGAAGACATGATAGCTGAAAACATCCCTAACCTGGCAAAGGAAAGAGATATCCAGGTTTAGTAAGCACAGAGAGTCCCAAACAGGGTCAAGCCAAAGGAGACCACACCAAGACACACTGCAGTTAAAATGGCAAAAATTAAAGATAAAGAGAGAATATTAAAAGCAGCAAGGGAAAAGCAACAAATAACATACAAGGGAACTCCCATAAGGCTATCAGAGCAACTGGAATGAATCCAACTGGATCACGGTGTATGATCCTTTTTAGTGTATCGTTGGACTCGGTTTGCTAATATGTGGTTGAGGATTTTTGCATCTATATTCTTCACAGATATTGGCCTGTAATTATCTTTTTTGGTAGTGTCTTTGTCTGGTGTTGGTATCAGGGTGATGGTGGCTTCATAGAATGAATTTGGGACTGTTCCCTCCTCTTCAATCTTTTGGAAGAGTTTGAGAAGTATAGGTATAAGTTCTACGTATGTTTGGTAGAATTCACTGGTGAAGCTGTCTGGTACTGGACTTTTGTTTGCAGGGAGGTTTTTTTGGTTTTGTTTTAATTACAGATTCTATTTCACTTCTAGTGATTGGTCTGTTCAAATTATCTGTTTCTTCTTAACTCAAATTTGGCAGGCTGTATATTTCTAGAAACTTGTCCATTTCTTCTTGGTTGTCTAATCTGTTGGCATATAACTGTTCATAGTATTCTCTTATGTTTTTTGGTTTTTGTGGGGGTTTTTTTTTTGTATTTTTGTGGTATTGGATGTTGCTTCTGTTTCATTTCTTATTTTGTTTATTTGGGCCCTTTCTCTTTTTTTCTTGGTGAGCCTGGCTAGAAGTGTGTCGATTTTGTTTGTCTTTTCAAAAATCTAGCCCTTGGTTTTATTGATCTTTTCTATTTTTATCTCTATTTTATTTGTTTCCCTCTGATCTTTCCCAAAGAACTGACTTTGGGATTTTTTTGGTTCTTCTTTTTCTAATTCTTTCTCTCTTTTTGTTTTTTTGAGATGTTTTCTTGTTCCTTGAGGAAGGCCTGAATCGCTGTGTACTTCCCTCTGAGAACTGCTTTGGCTGCATCACATAGATTTTGGAAGGTTGTGTTTTCATTGTCATTTGTCTTGAGGTATTTCCTGATTTCTTCTTTGATTTCATCATTGACCCACTGGTTTATTGGGAGCATGTTGTTCAGTCTCCATGTATTCGTTCTTTACCCATTTTTCTTTCTGTGGTTGATTTCTAGTTTCATAACATTGTGGTAATACAAGATGCTTGAAGTCATTTCTATCCTCTTAAATGTGTTGAGGTTTGTTTTTTGACCTAGTACGTGGCCTCTCCTAGAGAACGTTCCTTGCACGCTTGAAAAGAATGTGTATTCTGTTTATTTGGGGGATGTAGTGTCCTGTAGATAGAAATTAAGTCCAAGTGGTCTATTGTGTCATTTAGGGCCTCTGTTGCCGTATTGATTTTCTGTCTGGAAGATGTGTCCATTGATGTCAGTGAGGTGTTAAAGTCTCCTAGTATTATAGTATTCCTGTTAATTTCTCCCTTTATGTCTGTAACTATTTGTTTTATATATTTAGGTGCTCCTATATTGGGTGTATATATGCTAACAAGTGTAATATCCTCTTCGTTATTGATCCCTTTATCATTATATAATGTCCTTGTTTGTCTTTATGGACTTTGTTTTGAGTCTGTTTTGTCTGATATGTGTATTGCTAACCCCACTTTCTTGTTGTTTCCATTTGCATGAAATAGCTTTCCATCTCCTCACTTTCAATCTGTCTGTGTCTTGTGCCCTGAAGTGAGTCTCTTATAGGCAGCATATTGTAGGTTCTTGTTTTTGTTTTTGTTTTTTTATCCATTCAGCCACTCTGTCTTTTGATGGGAGCATTTAGTCCACTGATATTTAAAGTAATTATTGATAAGTATGTACTTACTGCCATTTTAAACCTTGTTTTCCAGTTGACTTTGTAGTTCTCTATATCTTTCACTTTTGCCATTTTAATTATGCTACGTCTTGGTGTCACTCTAATTGGGTTCTTCTTGTGTGGGACCCTGTGTGCTTCCTGTACCTGGATATCGGTTTTCTTCTTTAGGTTTGGGAAGTTTTCAGCCATAATTTCTTCAAATACATTTTCTATCCCCTTTTCTCTCTCCTCTTCTTCTGGTACCCCTATTATGCATATGACTGTGCACATTATGCATATGATTATGCATATTATGCATGCTTTATATTATCCTATAGATCTCATTTGTTTTCTTCATTTTTAAAAATTTGTCTTTCTGTCTGCTGTTCTGATTTGGTGATTTCCATTATTCTGTCTTCCAGATCACTTATTTATTCTTCTGCTTTGTTTAGTCTGCTATTTATTGCTTTTAGTTTGCTTTTCACCTGGGCAATTGAGTTGTCTAGTTTTGATTGATTTCTCTTTATAGTTTCTAGCTCCTTGTTGCAGTGATCTGCATTTCTATCAATAATCTTTCTTAATTTCTTTAGCCTTTTTCTTACCTCCTTTCTGAATCTGGGGTCTAGTAGACTGGTGAGGTCTCTTTCATTATTTGTTCCTTCAGGGGATTTCTCTTGTTCTTTCCATTGGGGATAGTTCCTCTGTTTTCCATTCTACTTAACTTTCTTTGTCTCTGAATTTAGGAGAAGCATGAATCTACTGTGTTCTTGAAGAGGATCCCTGTGTAGACGGTATGAGTCCAATATCTTTGGTGCAAGGGCTGGTTTTGGTGTGGGTGCTTGCCACGTATTTCCTTAAAGTGTGCTGGCCCTTGTTCCCTTGATAGGGGGTGTGTTTGAAGTTGTGTTGACCAGAGCCTGCACTGGTTGTTGGCTGGGGCCTCCTCTTTGCTCTATGGCTGTCACAGCCCTGTTGGGGCTGGGGTCTGCTTCCCAGCTGTTGGAGTAGAAGCCCTGAGGGTCAGGTTCAGTCAGGTTCCACTGCCCCTGAGCACATGCCCTGATGCAAAGGAGGTGACCACTGAAGCAAATGAGGTCCGTGTGGTCACCGCAAACCTATGTGCCTCCCGTGCAGGCATCCATGGTTGTGCTCAGAAGCAGCCCAAGGTTGCATCCCTTTCTCTGTTGTGTTCATTCCAGACTTAGTGCTGGGCTGTGGTGTGGAGTAGGCTGGTGCTGGGGGCCGGGGCCCTGTGGCTGCAGGAATTGAGGTGGTTGTGCCGCTGCCTGCAACCTGGGCTGCCTCTGTGGCAGACCTCTCCCAGGACCCGTCAGCTCCAGATCTGGCTCCAAGCTATGGTGTAGAGTGAGCGGGGCCAGTGTGCTCCCACCGTGAAATGAACGGCTGCATACTCCTGCCCAGAGCCCGTCCAACCGAGATGCAGTGCCCAGCTGCTGTGCCTTTCCGTGGCGCCATCTGGTGCACGTGCTGGCAAAGTCCACCATGGCCAGACCTGCCCCCACTGTGTGCACACTGACAATGGGCACTGTGGCAGGACCTGCCCCCACTATGTGCGGGCTGACAATGGGCTCCTTGGTTTGGCCCAGGCCATACCCCAGGCCCTCCGGGCTGTCTCCACACATCTAGATCGAGTCCTCTCCCTGGACCTGTCTACCTAAGATTCAATGCTCAGCTGCTGTGTGCATCTGTGGCCCCACCACCTTGTGTGTGCTTTGGATTGGGAAGTGCAGAAAGGCAGCAGCCGCCAGTGCCAGTCTCTCTCTGCCCTGATTGTTCGCAAGCCAGCATGCATGCACTCCTTGTGGGTAGAATTTAGGCTTTTCCAGCCCCTCCATCTATCCCGGCGGCTTTTCCAGCAGGCACGGGGGCTCCCTGGGGTAAGGGTCTGCCTATGTGTACCTTTCCTCCTTTACAGATCTCTCCCAGGGGTGCCAGGACCGTCCTCATGCCTTTGAAAATTTTTTCTGTCCTTCCTGGATATGTAGAGATATTCCTTGCAGCTTTGGTTGTGTAGGAGATCTTCTGCCAGTTTCCAGTTGGTTGTCTGCGAGAATTGCCTCACATGTAGGGGTATTTTTAATGTGTTTGTGGGGAGAGGTGAGCTCCACATACTCCTCCTCCACCATCTTGATCCCCCTCCCTATTTGAGAGACTTTGAATTGCATCAAAGTGTCCCATATAAAAACAGATACACTAGACTAAATTAGAATTTCAGAATCCAGTGATAGTCAACTATTGCAAGTGCCTGTCAGTTTTTAGAGAGCACAGGATATGCCGTGTTTGTCCCGATTTCGTGGGGAAAAAAAAGGTAGAGCATCATGTACATTTTAGATTATCATTGGACCCAAACAGGCTACATGAAGTAGATAATTCAAAAATCATCTGGTGATGTTACGGAAATGTAAAGTTCATTGATAGAACTTAGTCCTCAAAGCCTGCTTTTATTCTAAAGAAAACTGGCAAAGGTCACTCATTTACATCATATGGGAACATATCCACCAGCAGTAGATGGCAGTGTGATATCGTAACAAGAAAACAATGTGGCTGTTTACGTAAAAACCTGTCTCACACTACTCTCAAAGACTATATTTAGAATTATTTGGGGGGTGTGGCAAAAAAATAGTTACAATGAGTGGATAACAAGAGCCAAGCTAGGACCACTTCAATTCTCCCTGTCTAATAATTTTTAAAGCCTTGAACCACACTTATGTAATTTGTAAATGGTCTTCACGCGGATGGGACTTTCAAACTGTACCAGAGAATCATACCATCACAAATGACACAGTTTATGAGCAAAATCCCTGTAAGGAATCCCTGCCTTCTCGCCCCTTTCCATCCTTTGGCCTCAAAAGAAGTTTTCACTGTGGATGTAGTTTTCTGTTTCCAGGCTGTGGTAGTCCCCAAGAATGAGCTCAACCCCTAGAGCTGTTAAAATTTACACTGTGCTGGGGGAAGGGAGCACACTGAGTACTCTGACAGGGAGCACCATCTACAATTGTTTCTCTTCTTTCCCACTGCTTGACACTGACAGTAAAGTCACTTCTAGTTAATTAACGAGTTTCTTAAAGGAACAAAGAAAAACATGTTTCGATTACCATTTCTATAAAGGTACAGCAATATCTGGTAAGTTCTCTTGGATAACATTACCAGATTAAGTCAATTTTACTTTCTGAAAGTAAATTCACATAGGATCTCTACTTGAGTTGTACATATCTGTGTTTGAACCAAAAGCATTTGAGTATTTGTGTTTAATTTAGCAGCATCACAAATGTCTGTTGTTCCCCTTTCCCATTTCTCTGTGTTAAACAATGCCTCTAGCACTGACCTCCAAAACAGAAATATAAAAGAAGTAAAAGTTGTTCCCAGTAAACCTTGCCAAACAACATTCAAGAAGAATAGCTTATCAACCTGCCTCACCTAAATAGACACAGCACCTGACACATGCAGTGCCTAAACTGCCTAGCTCATATAAGCTGTGTTCATACAGGTGTTTATCCATAGCCTTAGCGTCCCTTCCCCAATGTATGTTAGAAGGAGCTGACGGGCACCCACTGGTGTAACTAAGTATATTTTTTTAATCCTAAAATAACTCCTGGAAATCATCGCAGGGAAAGAACAAATGATACGACCATTAGTTCTGACAGGAGAATATCTGACCCTTCCAAGGAAAGGTTATAATTAGAACTCCAGGGTTTGTCTTTTGGTGAAAGAAGGTGAACTCACAATCACCGTTAGTGGATTTGTCCATTACAGAAGCTACAGTTGGGACAGACATCAGGTCTTGATGTCAGAGTCCATCCAGTGATTGTACACAGATGCTTCCTAAATCCATCTTGAGGTTTCATAATAGGCTCTATTGTAAACATGTGGCTCCATTTTCATACCCTGCATTTACATGTGTCCCATAAATAATTTTCCAAAATTATCTAAGTAACACCAATGTACCCAAAGAGAGTCACTCCAAAAAATCACTACTTCCTTCAGTAGGCTTAGAACTACAAACACAGTCTGTTATCCTTACTAGTATATTCAAATTTAACCATGGTGCAAAATTTGGTCTGTTGTATTTTCTTCAGGTCATTTATGTAGCCATGCCACGTTGCAGGGTGCCAGCAAAATAATCCCACTGCTTGTAGAGCATTAAGTTTGCCTAAGCCAGCAAACGAGCAAGATCACATCAGATCTATGTTGGATATACAGACAGATCTTCAGTTTTCCACACAAATCAGCAAAAGAGGCGTTTGTAAAACTGCAATTTAAAAAAACACAAACCAAAACTATATTGTATATTCTCCTTTCCCTTTCTCTGTCCTTTCTAGAAAGATGCAAACAAAATATAAGTGCAGTAATATCTAATTCAGATTCTGCTCATTTTTAACTTCTGGAATTCCGTTAAGAGCCATAAAGTCTGCAATATTTCTCTTTAGAGAAAAAGAGCCATAAAGTCTGCAATATTTCTCTTTAGAGTGTTTAAAAATAAAACAAGGAAACGTTTTCAACTAACGTCTAGCATTTTATACCACCTTTTATATACACAAATACTTCACTTATTAAGGATAAGTTTATATTTATACCTTAAAATGAATCCGAGGGCCTTAACTGGCTTCAGCTTGGATTAGTTCTAATTACTGCTAGTACTGGAAATTATTTAAATGGCACTTTAAAGAGGTCCTCTATGATCTCCACTTTTCAGTAACTGCAGATGGCTTTCCAGTTAGTCTGAATAAGGAAGACTGAATTATTCTTAATTTTCTTTGGAGAATCCTGTGGGTGATCAAAACACAAAGTCTGGAGCCAGGGTGCCTGGGAGTAAACCCTGGTTTGGCACCTACAGGTTCAGTTACCTCTTAGGCAAGTGACTTAACACATCTGTGCCTCCACTTTCTCATCTGTGAAAACTGGAATAATAATCATAGTACCTAGTTTATAGAATTGCCACTATTAAAGGAGTTGACGTTTTAAAGTGCCTGACACATAGTAATCATTATATACATTTTTTTTTCCAAATTAAGAGCTAAAATTCACTTATTGAGTTTGCTTTCATTTCTCTTAGACTTGCATGGAATTACGGCAACAAAGCTTACCTGTACCCACTGCTTAGGTTTTTGAAGTGGTCCTTAAAATATGGCAATGCTTATGGATTTAGGGAGGACCTAGTCCATTGCTATGTGTTAATTTATGTGTTAAATTTCACGTGTTATTAGGGAACAAATCAGCACATGAAAGAAGCACATTAGCACATTAAAAAGAGGTTGGGGCAGGTGAAGCCAGCTTGTGTTCTGCGGAAGATCATCCGGAGGCACCACCATCAACGGGAAGCCCAGGAATGTGGGCAATCTCAGCTCTCCAGGTCTCGTGAAGAGAACGGCCTCCTGAAACAGGCAGCCGGGAGAACCCTACTGTCACTATCCTACACTCAGGAGGCTGACCCAGCTTTTGAGCACCGTGGGCTCCTAAGGCTATGGTCACGTGGATGCGGCCATCAAGTGGCAGGCCCAGACGGTTATGTGGCAGGCCCAGACCGACTGGTCATGCCAGCACCATGAGCCCTTAAACCCTGAGCTCATGTAGTCTCTCTGGACCTATTGCCACTATGATCATGTGGTAGATCCAGCTTTTCAAGTCGCTAGAGCATGGCAGACTCCTAAACCCTGCCCATCATGTGGATTCATCCTGTCATGTGGCCCTCACTAGCTAGTGGCATGTGGAAGCCTCAGCCCTCCAAGTCACAAAGGTGACCCGCTTCTGAGAGTCGTCTGGATGCTATGGTCGGTCACATATCCCCCTTGGTCACATATCAGGCTCAGCCATTTCTATCTCGTGAAGATTGCTGGCTACCAGAATCTTCAGATGCCTGAGTCAACAGGGATGTGGCCGCTTCCATCACATGGCAGGCAAAGCGCCTGCAGTCATGTGAACACCGCACCGCACCTAGCTTTCGGCTGTTGGTCGTGTATATTCTACGGTCACGGGACATGCTGTGGTGTCTTGAGGCTCAGTTCTCTCGGTCACAGTTCAGGATTGAGGGCTCCTGAACCCCGAGGTCACCTGCATCCTTCTACTCTGTGGCCTCCCCCAGCCAAGCCCCTGCAAGTCAGGTGGGGCCCCACGGCGGCGCGCGTTACGTTACGTACGTCCTGCAGTCATGTGACGCCATAAGGTCGCGACCGAGAGGGGCGCCCTTTCCGCGTGTGGAGAGCCTGCCCAACGGTGGGTAGCTCGGCTTGGCCTTCTGAGGAGTCAGACCGAGAGGTGAAGACCTTTAGAATTAAGGTACTTGTCCTGGCTGAGGGGGAACTTTGATGAGGCTCTGGCTCCGATCCCAACCTTTCCCCCGACTTTCATATTCTGCCACGGTAGGCGGTAGGCGGTAGGCGGTAGGCGGTAGTCGGGTAGGAGGGGCGCCCGCCTGTCCTGGAGGTTTACTCAGAATTGGCGGGACAGCGGGCGGCAGGCGGTCATGGGCTGCTCTCGGCAGCTAGGCTCGGGAAACTGGGTGGACCCCTCCCTTCCCCCTTCCTTCCCAACCCCCACATTAGAGCCCTACTCTTGCTAATCTCTCCTCCGTATTCCTATTCACTGCCTGCCATGTGATGGCATCCTCTGCCCTCCTCTGACCACGTTTGTTATTAAGAACACCAGAGAACTCCTAGATGCCAGTTCGTATCGATGATTTCAAATCTGATCGGAATTTCTGTCTCTTAATTTGTTCTGTGGAGAGAGGCAAGGAGAGAGACTTTTTTTAATTTGATATTTTTTCAGTAAAAGTGTGAAAGCAGCCAGCACGTTAAGGTTCAGAATTTGTTTTGTGTATTTGCTTTGCTGATCAGTAGTTTTTCAAAGTGTGTGTGGGGTGGGATGCCATAATCTTTTTCTCCTTGGACTCTCTAAACGGCTTAAATTAGTCCAGCCAGACACCACTGGCTTCTGACTTTCCTCCTGATTTTCTAACCATTCCTTGTTACATTCCTTGAAAGCTCTCCCCTTTCCTTCATGTGGGAAAAAACCAGTGAATTTATTTAAGAAAACCATGTTAAGTAAAATTATAGATGATACATTTCATAAAAATCACGTAGATGGTACTTAATGAGTAAAATGCAGCAAGAAAAAGATGGTGTTTACATTTGTGAGGGATTTAAATATTGTTTGAGAGATGGTTAAAGGGGTGGTATATATATTTTTTATTATATAATAGCCATTTCTTTCCTCTCATTTCAGCACTTTCAGGTTTGTTCTACAGGACACTATGTCTGAGAGACAGCAACAACAAAAATGGTTTTATCCATTGAAGAAATACGGGACATACAAAAATGAAGGTAAAAAGGATTTCTATATTGTCATATTTTTAAGACAATATGCCACTTGAATCTCAAAGAGAAGGGTAGTGTCTTAGCTTGTTCAGGCTGCTGTAGTAGAACACCATGGACCGGGTGGCTTATAAATTTCAAAAATTTATTTTTCACGGTTCTGGAGTCTGTGAAGTCCAAAATCAAGGCACCAGCAGGTTCAGTGTCTGGTGAGAGCCTGCCTCCTGGTTCATAAAGGGCTGTCTTCACGCTGTGTCCTCACATGGCAGAAAGGGCAAGGGAGCTCTCTAGGTGCTCTTTTATAAAGGCACTAATCCCATTCATGACGGCACCTCCCTCATGACCTAATCACCTACCAAAGACCCTACCTGCAAATACTGTCACCTTGGAGACTAGGTTGGTACATAAACATTCAGTCTGTAGCAGGTAGTTTCGTCAAGCTATATGGGAATGGAACATTTTTCCACAGACCACTGGAAGTACTAGTGTTCCTCAGAAAACATTTTGGGAAAGCCTGTTCAAACTAAATCTCTTCTACCGCATTAATACCTTGTACCTTTGTTTACTAAGAACAATGTATGCTTACTAATAATTATAATCTGTTCTTCTCATTAAGAAACTACTTATTGCTAACTCATTTGATCTTATGTCATTAGTCATTCTCTCTTTTGCTTAATCTTTCCACTTTTTCATTCTTTACATATAACCTCAATTTATGTTTCTGATATCATGATGGCAAGAAGTAAATGCATAAGTGCTAGTCATTAGGAAGCCTTCAAAATAAAATAAAATGCCCCACTCTTGAAAAGACGATACAACTTACCCGTAAGGATGAGTGGATGAAATAGCTCCCATTTTATACCAATTTTCCACACTTTTTCAAAACTAGTTTGTTATTATTATTTAATAATTATAGCTGCCATTTTTTGAGTTCCTGTCATAGGTCAAGCACTGTGGCAACCTTGTCATACCAGCTTTGTCATTTAATCCGCAGAAAAATCCCGAGAGGATGTTATTTTAATTTACAGATAAGATACAAGAATCAAGATAGGCTAGATTATGCTGTGGTAATAGACAGTCCCCGTATCTCAGGGGCTTGTTCCTCACTTCGACTACATGTCCATGGCAGGTGCATGCCCCTCACGGGATGGTGGACTATGGGGGTCTGAGCCATTCTTGCTGGAATGACTTGGAGACCCAAACTGACAGAGCAGCCATCATCTAGAGAGTTGTCAGTCCCTGTGCCTGAGGAGAAGAGGACCCTGCAAGGTCTCAAACCGACAACCATATGTTCTGGCCCAGAAATAGCACACGTCACTCACAACCCATTAGCCAGAACCAGTCACATACACAGCCCTGCCCAAACAAAGGAGGTCAAGAAGTACAGCTCTTCCAGGTCCCGGGAACAGGGACAAATGGAAACCCATGGCAAACAGCACTACCGCATGATGAAATTGAGGCTCAGAGAGGTAAAATACTCGCCTAAAATCACATACGCAGTAAGTGACAGAGCACATTCTGGATATATGATTTCAAAGTCCGTGCTCTTTCTGTTCCTACTCCTTTCTATATTGTATGCTGTCCTCTTCAATGAAGTTCATATGTACTTATCATAGCAGTTCCTTTGCTTCAATGCTGCAGTTCCATCTCCCTTAATCATCTGATATTCCAACAATGGATTTAATTAAACCCCCCACATTGGTAAGCCACAGGTCTTTTCCAAGTAATTAAATGTACTGGATATTTGGATATCCGTGCTATTCGAGGATAGCAATTATAAAAGAAAACATGACGGTAGATGAAAAGACTGTGGATTTGTCACATACTTGATACAAATTATCTCATGCATTTCCATATTGGCAAGAAAAAAATAATAAAAGTAAGAGCCAAAGTTAATGAAATCGATAACAGATATGGAAGAGTTGAGTAAAAATGCTAGATGTTAGTGCTTTCAAAATATAAAAAAATAAGGAAAGCTTTGGCAGTATGGGTCAAGAAAATTAGAAGGCACAGATAAGCTGCTTTCGAAGAAGGTGTCTTGCTTGTACTGACAGTAAAGATTTAAAAGATAATATTATGAAAAAGATATGCTGATAATTTGAAAATTAATACTAAATGGGTAAATTCTAGAAAAAAGAAATTTATATTGGGGAAACAGAAAATATTAATATTAAGCTTATTCTTGACAAAGCATGCATGAGAAGGCAAAATTACTGGTGAATCTTAATTAGTTATAAAAATGCCAAAAATAGAAATAAGATAATGGCAAACTTAATCCAGCAATGGCTAAAACAGATAATACAGCAGGGCAAAGTTGTGCTTATACCAAACTTGCAATGTTGGTTTAACATTAGGAGATTCATAATGTAGTTCAACACATTAATAGGTAAAGGAGCAAGAAAAGGATGATTATCACAAAGATTCCAGAAAAAAAATGCATGCAATAAAATTCAACAACCAATCAAGGTTAAACAACCACAAAAATAACTCTTAGCTAACTGGGAATAGAAAGATATTTCTTTAAAATGATAATGTGTACTTTACAAAAACTACAACAAACACCGTACGTAATAGTGAGACATTAAAAGCATTCCATTCAAACTCAGAAGAGGCAAAGATGATTCATATAATCACTTCTGTTCAACATCTTACTGAGTCTCCTAGGCATTGCAGTAAGCCAAAATACATACATACATTAATTAATACATGTGTAAAAGTGAAAGGGAACAAAACTGTGAGTATAATTGTCTTCATATAAAACTCAAGAGGATCTATGGAAAATTATAATAATAGTGATTAACCAGTTTATTGGATGCAAGACTAATATACACAAGATAATTGCACGAAATAGAAAATAATATTTTCATTGTGAGTATACCATTTACGAGAGCAAACAAATTGGTCCTGTGGAATATACCTCAAGTTGGCTCAGCTGGCAACTATTCCAACACTCATAAACACTCTTACATGTTTTCCTGTACTGTAGAGACCTGGAAAGCTAAAAACAAGAATGGAGACCTACGTTCGTATCTGTGTGTGTGTGTGTGTGTGTGTGTGTGTGTCTGTGTGTGTATGTTTCCTAGACCCCCTTTTGTCTAGGGTCCCAAAGAAGATCTCTATGTATCAAGCCTATGCACCATAGTGAAACTTGGAGGTGGAACTGAGTAATGTGGGAGCCACAGGCAGGATCAGCTTTGTATGATGGGAGAGGTCTCTGGCTTTTACGGGCAGCCGCAGCAGAGTGCCTAGAATTCAGTCTCTGTCATACATGTTGGTTAGCTCATAGGCAGCAGGGGTGTTTCAGCTATACCAGTCCCATGGTGTGAGGGGGCTTCCCCTGGCTGTGCGGCATCCAAGCCCACTTTTCTGGCCCTCACAGAATTTTTGTAAGCTGTGTGATATGTTTTATTAAAGATGTCTTATTTTTATAAAATAGCTAGAATGAATATCTGGCATAAGGAAGTGGGAACTTTGATTAATAGAGTACTTGACACCAAAATTGGTTGCAAGCAAAGGGCCCTGAAGGAAGTGGGGGTCGGGGATAGGTCATCCAGTCTAGGTGGATCTGAAGATAGTAAGGACCCAGTTGGTAATAGAGGATGAATCATTAGTGTTCCATGGCACACAATGGAGAAAGAGTTGCAGTTGCGTTACTGGACAGAACTTGGGTCCAGTCACCTGCTGCACAGCAAAACCAATCTACTGACACTGGGTTGTTGGTGAAGGAAAGTACAGTGTTTATTTTCTGGGTGCCAAGCAAGGAGAACTGGCTGCTTGTGTTCAGAAGACTCTAACTCCCTGCTGACTTTCAGGGAAGGGTTTTAAAGGCAACATCTGGGGTGAGGGCTGCAGGGTGCATGACTTTCCTCTGATTGGTTGGTGGTGAAGAAACAGGGTGCTGTTTCAGGGATCTTAATCATCAGCATTCTGGTTCTAACCAGTCTGGGGTCTGTGTGCTTGTGGTCAGCATGGAGTCACCGTCCTCCACCTGGGCAGGGGATCTTAGTTTCTGCATAGCAGCT
Organism: Balaenoptera ricei; assembly: GCF_028023285.1. Classification (NCBI taxonomy): domain Eukaryota; kingdom Metazoa; phylum Chordata; class Mammalia; order Artiodactyla; family Balaenopteridae; genus Balaenoptera; species Balaenoptera ricei. The sequence goes on along the minus strand of NC_082660.1, from coordinate 93,512,036 downwards.
CAAAGATATGTATCAAGTTGTTATCTCTTGCAGAGAAACTAGGACTCTGCTTTATCACTGCACTATTGTTTCTTGACTGCCTTTCTTTCTTTTTTTTTTTTTTAACATCTTTATTGGAGTATAATTGCTTTACAATGGTGTGTTAGTTTCTGCTTTCTAACAAAGTGAATCTTATACATATACATATGTCCCCATATCTCTTCCCTCTTGCGTCTCCCTCCCTCCCACCCTCCCTATCCCACCTCTCTCGGTGGTCACCAGGCACCGAGCTGATCTCCCTGTGCTATTCGGCTGCTTCCCACTAGCTCTCTGTTTTATGTTTGGTAGTGTATATATGTCCGTGCCACTCTCTCACTTCGTCCCAGCTTACCCTTCCCCCTCCCCGTATCCTCAAGTCCATTCTCTAGTAGGTCTGTGTCTTTATTCCCGTCTTGTCCCTAGGTTCTTCATGACCATATCTTTTTAGATTCCCTATATATGTGTTAGCATATGGTATTTGTTTTTCTCTTTCTGACTTAACTTCACTCTGTATGACAGACTCTATGTCCATCCACCTGTCTACAAATAACTCAATTTCGTTTCTTTGACTGCTTTTCCTTTGTTTCTGCATTTCCTCACTTCCCTAATTACTAACTGCTTGAGTCTGTTCTTTGGAACTGAGGGAAGGCCTAGGAGGCCAAAGCCTTTTCCTACAGACAAGAAACAGGGAACACAGCGGGGCTTTTGTACCCAGGAGGGCCCTGAAGGGTTCTGTTCAGTGTCAGTCCCCCCTTTTCTTTGATACTCCTCAATCCTGAGGGGATCATGAGTGGGACAAGAGAGGGAATAAAGTTTTGGATAGAGAAGTTAATCATCAACCTGGCAAGGGAACTCGGTTTTAGGGGGACTCGGTTTCAAGAGTTACCACCTGTGGTCACTTGAATTGCAATGCCTTTGAAGTCAATGTGTTGGTGGACCAGGCAGCTGCTGTTTGGGACCCAGAGGACACTCCTTTCCCCCACAGCATTGAGAAACACATTAGTGTGGAGGGCATCTTCATCTGTGAAGTGTTCTGAAGTGGCTGACTTGTGTAGGCCACAGATGAGATGGGAGATTCTGCCATTGACATGGTCACCCTCATTTGAGTGGAGATGTTGGGGTTCTGGTGTTGCAGGCCCAGTAGGAGCACTTAATCTCCTGCCTCAAGGTGAGTGCTGTTTACCTAATAAACAGCAAGGATGGAAGGGTAGTCACATTGGTTTGACCTGTAGCAACCTCTGAAGGTGGCTAATTGATCAACAGATCCCTTGGATCTTGAAATATCTGACATACTCCAAAGTTGCATTTGATCAGTGTAAAAATAAATAAAATATAAATAAATATTTGTAATAACATATAAGAACATAAAAATAAAGAAATCAAGCTCTAGGTCTGGTGACTTGACCTATCTTGATGGCAAATGGTAGTCCCTTACTCAATTCCCACACTTGAGCCAGAACACCATGAATGAGTGGACTACTGAGGAAGGACCCTATGGTGAAGTCGCAAGTTACTGCAGTAAATCTTCTTCCCAGGCTTAGCCAAAGGGACCGTCAGCCATTTACCACAGTTACTGTGCATTTGCTTTAAGGACACTTGCTCTAAGCCAGAGCTCAGCAAACTCCCTGGGAAGGGCCAGGTGACAAATATTTGAGGCTTTGTGGGCCAGTTTGTCTCTTTCGTAACTACTCAGCTCTGCTGTTGTAGAGCGGAAGGCTCCAGAGACAAGTATGGCTGTGTTCCAATAAAACTTTGCATGTGGACATTGGCGTGTGGATTTCAAATAATTTTCACGTGTCAAGAAATATTGTTTTTGTAACCATTTAAATATGTAACAACCATTCTTAGCTTGCAGGCCCTAGAAAAACAGGCCACAGGCCAGGTTTGGCCCATGGGCTGTAGTCTGCCAATCTCTAATTTAAGCTAATGGAATCACTAGGTCCCTAAAACAACAGAGTGGAAAGCCAGCAAAATGAGGTGGCATCCATTCCTAGGGTCTCTGGCAAGCATAAACCAAAAGCTGATACTTTAATACAGTAGCTTTCAACTGTGGTAGCACACTGCAGTCACGTGGAGAATTTAGAAAATGTGGGTGCCTGGGTCTCAACCCAATTCTGCTTTAATTATTGTGGGTATAGCTTGGAGCTGGTGGCATTCTCAAACTCCCCAAGGGGCTCTACTGTGTAAACGAGGTGGAGAACTACAACCCATACTGTGGGATATTACTCAGCAATAAAAAAGGCAGGAACATAAACGGATTTCAAAAACATGATGCTGACTTTAAAAAGCCAGACACAAAGGTGTGCAGTATGTATGATTCCGTTTACAAGAAATTCTGCAGCAGGCAAAACGAATATATAGGGACTGTGAGCAGATCAAGGTTTATATGGAGCTGGGAGATGGAAGGATTAACTGGGAACCATTTGGAGTGTGGTATATGCTTTATATCTTGATTGAGGTGGTGGTTAGCTCTAATCCCTGATTTTTACATGTAAGTAATTTGAGATCAGGAGAAGTCGGGTGAATTGTCCAAAGTGATGTAGCTTAATAATCAGAGAGAAGACAGGTGGATCTGATTATCAGTAATTGTTTCTATTACGCTAGGTAATGAGTCAGTAGCAACAGTGCTTCCCCCCAAGCCCGTGGCAAAACCCTGACCCAGCCTTTTATACAAGTAGAGCAGGGACATGAAAGTACACCTCTTGTGCATTCCAAACACCTACTCATAAGCACAGTTGACATTCTCACGTGTTCTTTATGTTGACTTCTTTACGTTTGTATTTACATATCCAAACAAAAACTTTTCTTAATATTTCCTTTTGAGTAATCACACTCTAATGTACAGGTTTAAAAATTATGGTAACAATGCGTAACATAAAATTTACCATCATAACCATTTTTAAGTGTACAGTTCAGTACTGTTAAGTTGATTCACATTGTTGTGAAACCAATCTTCAGAACTTTTTCGTCTTTCAATTCTGAAACTCTACACATTAAACAGCAATTCCCCTTTGCCCCTTCCCCCCGGTCCCTGGTAACCCCATTCTACTGTCTGCTTCTATGAATCTGACTACTTTAGATACCTTTTCTTTTTAAACCCATGGACTCTGTTTACTATAGTTTTCCCAACTTTTTTTTAAAAAAGTATTTATTTATTTATTATTTTGGCTGTGCCGGCTGTTTGTTGCAGCATGCGGGATCTCTAGTTTCGGCATGCAGACTTCTTAGTTGCAGCATGTGGACTCAGTTGTGGCATGCAGGCTTCTTAGCTGTGGCATGCGGACTCTCAGTTGCAGCATGCTTGCAGGATCTAGTTCCGTGACCAGGGATTGAACATGGGCCCCCTGCAATGGGAGCATGGAGTCTTACCCACGGGAACACCAGAGAAGTCCCTAGAAAGCTTATGCAAGTGGAATCATACAGTATTTGTCTTCTCGTGACTGGCTTATTTCATTTAGCGTAATGTTCTCAAGGTTCATCCATGCTGTAGCATATGACAGAATTTCCTTCCTTTAAAAGGCTGAATGATATTCCATTGTATATATATATATATATACATACCACAATTTGTTCATCCATTTATCCATTGATGGGCATTTTAATTGTTTCTACTTCTTGGCTGTTGTGAATAGTGCTGCTATGAACATAGATGTGCAAGTACCTCCTCAAGATTCTACTTTCAGTTCTTTTGGATATATACCCAGAAGTGGGATTGTTGGGTCATATGGGAGTTGTATTTTTCATTTTTTTTGGAATCTCCATACACACTCATAAAGAATGAATGGGTCAAAGAAGAAGTCACAAAGGAAATTAGAAACTGCTTTGAGACAAATTAAAATGAAAGTCCATCATACCAAAACTTATGGGATGCAGCAAAGGTGTGCTAAGAAGGAAGTTTATAGCTTTAAATGTGTACATTGAAAAGACAAAAGATCTCAAATCAACAACGTAACTTTACACCTCAAGAAATTAGAAACAGAAGAATAAACTAAAGCCAAAACTAGCAGAAGGAAGGAGATATATAAGAGCAGAGATAAATGAAATAGAGAAGAAATACAACAACAATAGAAGAAAAGTCAATGAAACTAAGAGTTGGCTTTTTGTTAAAGCTACACAAAATTGACAAACCCTTAGTTAGACTCACTAAGGAAAAAAAAAATAGAAGACACTCAAATAATTAAAATCAGAAATGAAAGAGGGACATTACAACTGATACTACAGAAATTAAAAGGATTATTAGCGAATACTGTGAATAATTGTATGCCAATAAATTGGAAAACCTAGAAGAAATGGTTAAAAGTCCCCCAAACAGACAATCTAGCAAGACTGAATCGTAAAGAAATACATAATATGAACAGATCGATTAATGAGGAAGGAGATGTAATCAGTTCTCAAATATCTCCCAGCAAAGTAAATCCCAGGACCACATGGCTTCACTGGATTATTCTATCAAATACTTGACAAGGCGATGTCTGAGATTGCTTGTGTCTGAATCACCTTGATGAGGGAGGTCTCTAGCCCTGTTTAGGCACCCGACATAGTTGGTCAGCCGGGGGACTGCGGTAGCTGTTAGCTGGCCCCCTTCTACGCTTTCCCCTTGGCAACGTTATTTCTGGAGGAATGTGGGTTCTTGCAAATGACTCTGACTCTTCCTATACACCATACATAGACCACATGCCCTTACTGCTCCCTTTAAAATGTGAACTTTTCCCTTTCATTGCTGGATTTTCCTGAAAACGAGTTGGTTGCCTGGCATTCTCCAAAGGTCACCAATAAGGTTCCTCTTTGTTGTTGCTATTGTTGATGAGTATCATTATGAACTCCTGGCTTTTGAACATGTTGGTGGGCTTCAAACCATTGTTATGTGGTGTTGAGCAGAGGAGTGAAATGATTTGACTTGCGCTCTGCTGCTGGGTTGAAAGCAGACAGGTAAGGGAGCCAGGATGAAAGCAGAGGGGCCAGCTGGACAGCAGTACAGTCCAGGAGATAGATGTTGGTATCTTGGCCAGGGTGGTGGTAATGGAGGTGGTGAGAAGTGGCTGGCTTCTGGACATACTTTGAGAGAGGGGCCGAGAGAATTTCCTGACCAGTTGGATGTGGAGTGTGGGAGAAAGAGAGCACGCCAGGCCCCCTCCGAGGTTTGGGGACCGAGCAAGTGGCATTTGTGGGTCCAATGCCCTATCTGTGTTTACTTTCACTTCCAGTGCCACACAGGGAAAGCCCCAAGGTTGTGAGTAGCAGGACTGCCCTGACAGCGGGCCACACAGGGAAAGCAACGGCTCCTCAGAGGAGTTCATCTGAGGCCTGGTCGTAATCACTCCATCGTGGAGTGATCAGCCCTGGACGGATCTTTACTCGTAAGCGTGCCCTGAGACAACATGGAATAGTTAATGTACAAAAGGCACAGCCCACAAACCTGGAGAGCCTTAAGTATTACAACCCAAAGGAAGCTGGTTTCTAACAGTGTAATTACCATAATCCTCCCTCCCCACAAGCCACTGGTATGATTATCTGCTGGTTCCCTGTTTCAGTGGAATGTGTTAAAAATAAAATACCCTTAGTGAATCCACCTATGGGGAAGAGAATTGACACGATCTTATTTCTGCAGGTGCCGAAAAACTTCCAAATCTTTTCCCATGGTGAATTAGATATGTTGGAGGGGAGAATTTGTGGGCGGAGGGGTGAACAACAACACAACTCCTAGGAGTGAATAAAAGGTGAGGTATAACCAGGACACTTTCTAAGCGTGCCTGTGGCTTCAGTATCCAATACAGTAGATGTCAGAGCAAAGAAAATGAACAAGAGCCAAAGAGAGGCCTTACAGAATGATGAAAGGATCAGGACACCAGGGAGACATAAAGATCCTAAATGTGTATGAACACAAACAACAGAGCCTCAAAGTACATGAATCAAAAACTGGTGGAGCTGAAAGGAGAAAGAGCCAGATCTATAATTATAGTGGGGGCCTTCCACACCCACCTCCCTCTTAGCAAGTGACAGAATTACCAGAGAGAAAATCAGCAAGGATATAGGAGACCTGAATAACACAGGAAACTAACGAGATCTTCATGACATAAATAGAACAGTCCGCCCACCAACAGCAGAGTACAGGTTTTTCCCCGAGGGTCTCTGTAACATTCACCAAGTTAGACCATCTCCTCGACCATCAGACAAGCCTCAGTAAATTCAAAAAGAACTGAGGGACTTCCCTGGTGGTGCAGTGGTTAAGAATCCGCCTGTCAGTGCAGGGGACACAGGTTCGAGCCCTGGTCAGGAAGATCCCACATGCCGCGGAGCAGCTAAGCCCGTGCGCCTCAACTACTGAGCCTGCGCTCTAGAGCCCTCGAGCCACAACTACTGAAGCCCGCGTGCCTAGAGCCCAAACTCAGCAACAAGAGAAGCCGCCGCGACGAGAAGCCCGTGCACCACAGCGAAGAGTACCCCCTCTAGCCGCAAGTAGAGAAAGCCCGTGTGCAGCAACGAAGACGCAACGCAGACATAAATAGAGAAATTAAATTATTAAAAAAAAAAAAAGAAGAATTGAAATGTCCCAGAGTGTGTTCCCTGGCCACGATGGAATCAAATTAGAAACCAGTAATAGAAAGCAAAAAGAAGAATCCCTAAACACTTGGAAATGGTGGCTGACACATCATTCCAGGTTATCATTCACACCCTTGTTATAGAAGAGCTGAAGTGAGGAAGAGTTGCCTGCTGAGCTGAAAGGCATTTCAGGCTGGCCCAAAAGAGAGCTCACCCTGGCTCTTTCAAACAGAGTATTGTTCAGGGCAAGGCTGGAGGGAGGGAGACAGTTCAGGAGGCTGTGACATCAGTGCCACCTGACATTAAAGCTCCTAGTGCACCGGCAAAGGAAGTCCAGCTAGCTTGCTGGTTGTTAGTGGAATCGGTGTGGTGGCTGATTGGATTTGGGAAGCACGAGAGAGGTATTGGTGTGGTTGTTGGAAGGTCCTGAGAGAAGGCAAGATTCGGGTGCCTTCCTGGTACATATATGACTGGTGTCCAGTCTAACCCATGGACGCATACACCTCGGTTCCTTATCAGTCCTGCTCCACTGTGTTAAAAGTTTCAACGCAGTTGTCCTCTCCTCCCTCCTCCTTCTCCTCCCTCTTTCTCCTCCTTGTCCTCCTCTTCCTCATCCTGCTCCTCCTCGATTCTTCCCCTGATAGTGCCATCTGTCGGATAAGGCTGTCCTCTCTGCACAGGCAGAAGAGTGTCCTTTCTGAGGTTTGTGGGATTGGTCCCTTAGGCCAGGTTGGCACTGTGCCTGCCCTACCATCCTGTTAGCCTAAGACATGGTATGTGGTAAGTGCACCACAGATGTGTCTTCAAACCTGTATTTTTGTTCCTCTTTTCAGAATACAGTGATGGTGGTAGACCACCTCAAGGAAGAAAGAAAGGTTGTAGTTCTTTCCCAGGTAATTCTGGCAAGAGGAGCCCTCATTATGAACACGGTGGGGGTGAGCCTCAGCCCTCACACCTCCAGGAGGATGATGGAAACGTGGTGAAGAGGGATGTCCAGGAGGACCCCGAAGTAAGACAGTAAGTGACCAGGCAGCAGGGTTTGTACACAGCAGCCCCTGGGACTATGCACCTCTCTCACTCTCCGTGGACTTGTTTTTCTTCTGTCACTGCAAAACTGAAGCATGCTAGAAGTGAAATAATGGTTGAGCAATCCTAATTGTAGTGCTGGTGTCAAAGAGACGAGGGTGTACAGAAGACTTTCTTAGCACGTATGGCCACTCACCCTCCTTCTCTCCACATCCCCCCTGCAGCTCTCCCTGTACCATCCGAGGCAACGAGAGGAGTGTGAGATGGCACAGTGAAGGCCACATGCATATGACTGTGTGGGGAAACAGAAAACCTCTGGAGAGAGAAATGCAGGAGAACACACAAGATGGAACCCCAGGGAGCTGGTTCAGGGTCACCGTGAGTATCCTGAAAAATGTATGGAATGTGCAAGAGAGAAAAGTCAGGGGGAGTTGTGTTGGTCTCATGTAGAGACACTGGTTTATTTCACTGGGGACAGCTTGTAAGCTGTCCTTTTTATGACCAGGAGTTAACAATCTTGTTCATCTAAGGGCAGATTCAGAGAAGCAGTGTAAAGGGAACAGGCTGACTGTGAGGAGAACGGAGGAGCCTGTCTCAGAGCAAAGATGGAAACTACTGCCAAGGATATGGAGCAACTCCACATTGGAGGTCTCAGTTTGGCAAGCTGAGTGTGGGAGATGGAGGGTCGAGCCTCTGGAGACCTTGTCTGAGGGGCAAGCAGTGTCTGCACTGGGTAGGATCTCCTGGAAATTTATAAAAGGAAGATCATCTCTGACACCTTGATTATTTGGAAGAGAGTTTGACTGGAGAGAAAGAGTATTTAGGAAATCCATATTACGCACAAACGTAAGAAATCATGCCAGTGGTCCCTTCTTTAGAAACCCTGTCAAGCTCAGTAGAAGGCCGGAAAAGAACAGGAAAAGGTTCATCCTCCAGCCTAAATTCCCTGTTGTCTGTCCTCTCTCCCATCCCTTCTTTTCATCCTAGATTCCTTATGGGGTAAAGTATGACAGGACATGGCTAATGAACTCAATCCAGCGCCATTGCAGTGTCCCCTTCACTCCAGTGGACGTAAGAGAGGATGCCGAAGCCAGACGCGTGGGCACAGGGAAGGGGGAGAGAGAGACCTGGTTCAGCAGGGTCTGTTGGCTTCTGATACTATTGCTGTTGCATTCAATCCCTGTAGTTCCACTTTGTGAAAAATGGGGCTCGGTTCTTTGTCCAGGAAGCTAGCACTGCCTCTGCATTGATGGATGTCAGCTACAAGATTTGTGACGAGGAGAGCCGAAAGGTGTGTGTCGCAGGCATTACCTGTACCTCATCCTGAGGAAGGAGTACAGGCCAGGGGCTGGCTGTTTTCTTTGGAACTAGAGTTCCTGGTGCTTACCCCACCTCTTCTTCCTGCAGATACCTGTGTTTGTCAGCCCCTCCACTGCTCCCTACTCTGTGCGGGATAAGTTGAAGCCAGAAGAAATGGAGCAGCTAAAAGTAATGCAGACTCAAGGCATTTTGTGTGCCAGCGCTCAGACCCACCTCTCCTTCCTCCAGCCCCCTGTTCCCCTCGCCCCCGATTTCCCTGCCACTACCTCAGCCTCAGAGCGGCTCTCTCCATCTCTCTCTCTGCAGCTGACCTTGAGCATACGATTTGATGTCTCCCAGCAAGCTCTTGACCTCCGGAGGATCCACGATGACCCAGGTACGGCTGACAGCAGTAATTCTAGGCTGGGCGAGGGCAGAGGGGTCTTCCTGGAGGGAGACTTAGGGATGGTAACGTGGGGAGGGGCTGGTGCTGGCCCCAGACCCCACTCAGCCATCTGATTCCCTCCCCTCTCCTTCCTGAAGACTTGGTGGGCCATGATATTGATATAATTCTGAATCGAAGAAACTGCATGGCTGCCACCCTGCAGATCATCAAAAAGAATTTCCCTGAGGTGAGGCTGTAGGCCCAGTGCTGGTATTAGGGTAGGGGGTGGAAGAGATGGGGTGGAGGGCAGATTTGTCTCCAAGGTCCTAGATAGTAACCTTCACTCTACCTCTTCTTGCCCCAAAGCTGTTGTCCTTGAACTTGAGCAGCAACAAACTATACCAGCTGGATGGCCTGTCTGACATTATACAGATGGCCCCCACGGTCAAGATCCTGAACCTCTCCAAAAATGAGGTGAGAAGAGGGAGCCAGATCAAAGTTTGGTTGAGAGTGGGGGGGGCGTGTTAGTGGCCATCAGAGTGATGACAGGAGGCAGGTGAAGGTACCTGTGGGGGAGGGAGGGGGCTGGGGGTGCAGAGAGCCGGATGACCCTCTTTCCCTGGGATACCTTTTCCCACTTCCGCCCCATATTTCTCAGCTGAATTCTGCGTGGGAGTTGAGGAAGATTAAAGGGCTGAAGCTTGAAGAGCTGTGGCTGCAAGGGAACCCATTGTGTGGCACCTTCCCAGACCAGTCCACCTATGTAAGGTCAGTGTGAACACCCTGTCACCCTTCCTGGTGACCTTCACCCGTGGGAGCCTAGACTATCTGTGACAGTGCCCCTTTGCCAAAGGTGGCAGCCCTGGTCTTCTGGGAGGATCACAGGCCCCACCTTCTGCTCTCTCTGTGCCTATCACCGGTGAGGAGTTTCCTTCCCCTGACCTGCTCACCTCTGCAGGGGCTCTGGGGTCTGTTTCCAGCTCTCTGCGCCCAGCTATATTCCGCCAAGGCCTCCCAAGAGTGTGCCGCAGGAAGCAGGGCTTCTCCTCCTCACCAGGACCAGGAGCGACCAGCCTTGATCCAGATGCTGGCGCCCTGGACTGAGAAGGGTCCTCCAGTCCGGGGCCTCTTGCTGAGAGAAGCCTTCCTTCTTCGTGCTGAGATGGCGTTTGCCTCCCCCGTTCTGAGAGGGGCCCTCTTCCCCTTCCTCCAAAGGGGACCCCCCCTCGTCTCCCAGGTTGACATGGGGGCTTTCGTGCGCCATGCTGAGGGCTGAGGCCGTGGGTGGCTGCTGTCATGACATCCATTCTGCTGGCCCAATGCCAGGAGCTGGAGCCTCCTTGGGAAAAAGCAGGGCTCCTTGAGTCAAGGGGCCAGACGTGGGCCCCCGCCAGTGATCAGAGGGCTTCCTGAGGCAGGAGTGGAAGGCAGAGGGCAGAGGTGGTAGAGGAGACAGAAGGACAGGGCTCTCAGGGGCACTTCCCATCCCTCCCTGCACACGTCACATCATCCCGTCTGGTCCTTCACAGGAGCCCTGGGCAGCCTGAGACAGGTACGATTCCTCAGATAAAGAACGAACTCAGACAGGTGCAGGGGTCATCAGGAGAGAAGACGGTGATCATAAGACTGGGCCACGGATCCTCAGCCCCATACTGAGCTGGGACCTGACCCTTTCCTCATTCTGGGGGAGATGTGCCCCCATGGCGGCCCTGTTTCCCATGCCCAAGTCTGGCTGAACTCACACAGGTGACAAAGTTTCAACCAGCATCCAGTGGGGCCCCAGCCCAACATGTGCATATTTTCCATTCCTACCTGGTGTGTCTGGGCGATTCTGGGGCAGGTGAAGAGCCGCAACAGGGGCGCCGTTTCCCCTTTCTTCTCTCTTCTTCCCTGACCCCGACCACGGGAGAGCTTCTTTCCCTTCCCTTTGTTTTCTCTCTCTCCCTTGTCTCTGTGCCCCTATGTCTCTCTCATCTCTCCCCTCCTACCTTCACTCCCTTTCTGCCTTCATCCCCTCCATCTCCCTCCCTGAGCCCCACCTCACTCACCTCCCTGGCCCAGCATCCTGGGCCATCCCTGGGGGGTGTCCGGGTCTTGCCAGAGTGCTGGACCCCCAGTGAGGTAGCAGAGCCCCGGGCTCCCACCCCATTCCCTCTTCTCCCCACAGCCTTCAGTGGGGCCCTGGAGGAAGGAAGGGAGGAGAAGGAAGCCCTGCAGTATGGGTTTGAAATGCTGCTCCCTGTGGCACTGGAGAAGGGAGTGCGAGTAGTCTGGGTGGGAGCTACCCAGGCGAAGGAGAGGAAGGGAGGGAGGGAAGGAATGTTAAAGTGAAGGTATTGAGAGAGATGAGGAGACAGTGCCTTTCAGACAGTAAGATGACAGATGCTCAGTGCTCAACAGGGAAGTGGACCGAAAACCCTTAAAATCAGAAGCAGAGGTGGGCAAAGGGCGCTGCTGGATGGGCCAGAACACACTGATCTCTGTTTATGGTATTACTGTTTTAACTCAAAGGAAGCATTGCAACCTTGAACTATCAACCATCTCTTCTCTATTTTTGGTTTTGGACAGGGCCATCAGAGAATGTTTCCCGAAGTTGTTACGCCTGGTAAGTGCCTACATAAATCATTGTCTCTTACGAATGTCGGTGGCCTCTGCACCTGCCCTCAAGCCCTTTGGGTCTTGCCTAGATCACATATTAGCATCAGAACCTTAACCATTTTGGGGGGCATGGACTCCTGAAAATGACATGGATAGACTTGCTGGAAAAATACCCATAAATACACACACGCACACACACAAGTTGAATATAACACTAGAGACTTCCAGGACCTCATGATGAAGACATCCAGTGTAAGCTTTCCCATGGAATTTCCAGGGCCCTTTCACACCTGACCTCTGACCCTCACCCTCCTGGGCCCATCCTTTTCCCCGATCATCCAGGGCAACTCCCCTGGTCTCCACTCCTGACTTCCTCTTCCCTTCTCCAGGATGGCCAGGAGTTACCGTCACCAGTTACCGTTGATGTTGACACTCCCTGCGTATTAAAGACCTGCAAGGTGAGGAAGAGGATCAAACAACATTTGGGGTGTTGCAGGGAGGCTTTATCCACTGCATAGTCTCAAATGCCATTTGATTCCAGGGCAGCTACTTTGGATCTGATGAGCTGAAGAGACAAGTCCTGCAATTCCTGCAGCAGTAAGTACCTGGGGGAAGCTGAGCAAGGGTGGGAAGGCGAGGACAGGTGAGGCCACCTAAGCACAGGTCTGCTCAGGGGAATTTCCAAGTCTCATGTGAGGTCCAGACCACAGAGATAGACTGTCCTCATTGCTCCCGCTCAGGTTCTACTTGATCCATGACTATGGAGACCGACGGTGTCTCGTGGCTTTTTATCACGAGGAGGCCTGCTTCTCCCTGACCATTCCCTTCCACCCCGAGGACCCAGCCCCGTGAGTATCACAGCACAGGCTCTGCTCCTGGGCCGTGTGGCTCCCCAGGAGACACAGGCCAGCTCCTGCAAACACCCACCACCCACTGTTGCTCTCTGTCTCCTAGAAGCAGCTTGTGCAAGTACTTCAAGGACAGCAGGAATATGAAGAAGCTCACGGACCCCCGTGAGTGTGTGATGGGAAGACTGGGTGGGAAAGGGCGGTGAAGGGGTCAATCATAGGGCCCAGGCCGTGGCAGCCCCTGACCGTCGCTCGCTTCCCCTCCCCTCACAGACCTGCGGGTCCAGCTGCTGAAGCACACAAATCGTGTCATTGTGCACACCCTCTGTGTGTTGCCCAAGACTCAGCATGACTTCATCTCCTTCGTGGTGGACACGTGGTTCCAGACGGTGAGCGCCTGCTTCCTCCCTCGGGCGGGCCCAGGAAGCCGCAGGTGGGTAGGAGGTGCAGGTGGTGACTGGGCGCCTGGGATCTTCCCTTTCAGGAAACGATGCTCTGCTTCTCCGTCAGCGGGGTGTTCGAGGAAGGTGAGTGTGTGTAGAGCCCCCTCCCCAGATGCCCCACTGCTGCCTCCCCCTGGCCAGGCTCACTCCCAGAACCACCCAGCTTCCCTGACCCTTTCCCTTCCCTTCCCCTCCCCTCCCCTCCCCTTCCCCACTGTGTTCTCCAGCCCTCAGGCTTCCCACAGACAATCCAGGTCTGAGCTGTGTCCATGCCTGTCCTGCACACCCTGGGCGTTGGGGACACAGGCTGCGGAGTTTGGTGGCTCTCATCCCAGATACTCACTCTGAGAACTTGGGCCGTTACTTAACCTCTCAGTTTCCTCATTTGCAAAATGGGGTAGTAGTATCCACCTCTTGGGCGGCTGTGAAAAACGCATCCCGTGAACCTGTGTAGTGGTTGTCAGGGGCCCTGTCACTGGGCGCAGACTGCTCCTATAGTTGCCCTCCCGATTCCCGACACCCTGCCCCCGTGAACAACTGCCCTCTCAGCATGAGTGTCCAGTCACAGCCTGACTGGGGACCGCCGGTTGAGCGTGTACAGCACGTGCGGCTCTAAGGGGTACTGTTGTTTGTTTCCTGTTGAAGTAGAAGGAAGTTCTCAGGGCTGTGTGCGTGCCTTCACCCGGACCTTCATCGCTAACCCTGCCAGCTACTCCAGGTGAGAGCCCTGTTGTGGGCGGGAATGCCCATCCCCGCCTGGGCTCAGGGGCTTGGGAATGTGGTGGCGCAGACCTTAGGTTTACTCGGTATTGTGGAAAGCCAGCAGGGAGATCTCAGGAGCAGTCTAGCCTAGTGGTTAAGAAGAGCATGGGCTCTGGAATCGGCCTATGCGTTCTCTCCTTGACCCAACACTCACTCGCTGTGTGACCTTGGTCAAGTCACATGACCTCTCTGTGACTCAGTGTCTTCTTCTGAGAATGGGGATCAGAGCGTCCACACCTTGGGCTGTGGTAAAGGGTAAATGCGAAATTGCCCGTGGGTTGGGGATAAACCTATAAATCGAGTGAGGATGGTGGACAGTCTCTCCAAAGGTGGGCTCTGTGGGGAGGGCCAGAGGTACCAGTCAAGGAACCTGGGAGACAGACACAGGAGGGGCGTGGGAGGAATCTGGTTGCTGAGTGCCAGTGGGAGCAGAGTCAATATTGGGGGTGTGGGTGTCCATCCAGGCGTAGTCTGAGGGCCCATTTTTCCTTCAGTCTGTGCATCGTGAATGACGAGCTGTTTGTGAGGGACGCCAGCCCCAGTGAGACCCAGAGTGTGTTCTCCATCCCAGTGCCTACGCCCACCTCCAGCTCCATGCACATCCTCTCCCAGGAGCAGCAGGACATCATGCAGGCGTCCTCCACCCCACCTGAGGTGAACCTCTAGTGGTCTCAGAAGTGAGTGCTGGGTTTGCGTGGGGATAGGAGGGAGCTGGGAGGAGTAGAGGAGTGATTAATGGGAACTTGAAGCTAATTTGTTGTCCTTGTTTATTTCAGTCATTTTTAATCTGAGCATTTCATTCGTGTTACATATGAAACTAGTTATTTTGAGCAGCCTTGTATTATTTTTATTAATTTCATGGATGCTGCTTCTGTATTAACAGACAGTTGGGTGTTCAGGAGTGTGCATGAGGTTCATTCCACTGTTTATGTCACAGTATATGTGGAGGGGGAAAAAAATCATTACCCCAAAACATACTACCCAAAGGTAACCGTTGAATGTTTTCATCTTCATCATATCTTCCTGTAAGTTTGCTTATGTAGGTGTTTACATATTTATTATGCACGTTTATATATTTCTATATTTATCTACAGAAAATGAGGTCTCATCATGAGAGAGAGAGAGAGAAGGAAATAGAGAGGCAGAGACAAAGAGAAAGAGAGGCTTTTGGCTGAATGGGGAAGAGGGGTCCAAAGAGGGATTATTTAATCTTCAGTGCCTTGAAACTTGAGCAAGTTAACAGCTAATGTGAAGGAGCCATCTCAGCTCATTTTTAACTCTTAAATTTGCCCATATATTAATTTTCCTTCTTATCTTATTTCTACTGCAGAGCTAATGAGACACCTCAAATGGAACAGTATAAATTTTAAGCCCAATATATATTTAGTTATTAGTGAATGAAAGAATGGACAATTGTATTTCAATGAAATGGTAGTACGTTTTAGGTTTTGTCTCACAGGGAGGCAGCAGATGGTTGAAACTGTGGTGTGACGTGGCTGGATGACGCATGAACTGAGGACCCCTGCACTGTTGAATGGGAGACAGGTCTAGAATTTTCCTATAAACGTATTAACATGCGGAGCAGTCCAGGAGCAGCAGTTAGGCAAACACCACAGCTTGCTGCCCTGGTGCCACCTCTCACTAAGCTCACTAGGTGAATCAAAGGCAAGCCTGTCTTCCCAGCGTGGGGAACTGGATTAGGGTCTGCTCAGAGGCACGATGTTGGGCAGCTCTTAGGAGCTTCTGAGTCTCCCAAGAAACTAGAGATCCTTCTGTCTTTAAAACTTCGAACTCAAGGCATACCAGAGAGAGATTTGCTTCCTTCATAAAGATATCGATATTCTCATTAGGAGAAACAATGAGAAACACCTTTCCATAATGCCTGCCTTAGCCCCAGGTTTTCTCATTCACCCCTCAGGACAGCTCTGTGTTAAAGATGAGTCCCATTTCACAGATGACAAAGCTCCTCCTCATATAGCTTCTATCACCTATCCAGATAAGTGGGAGTTTGGGAATGAGGTTCCATCCCTCGCCCTCTCTAGAGGACAATGGAGCAGCCTCCCTTTTAGACAGTGGGCTTCTAGGGCTGGAGAAATGGTCATTTTGTTCTCCCCTGATATAACAGGCCCCAGGGGTACTCCCTCAAAACCCCTATTGATGAATATGATAGTGCACATACATGTGCACATGCATTCATTAACTTGGAAAAGCATTCATTGTGCTCAATTTCATGGGGGAGATAAAGTAGAACCAAGTGGAATTGACAGCGTATCTCCGTGTGTGTGTGTGTGTTTGTGTGTGTGTATCGATGGGCTGTGTATAGGAAATGTATAAAGTCATTAGTGATAAAAGTACAATATGTCAGGTAAAAACGTGGAGATGACATACCTCTGAGAGGCAGGCACTTCCTTCTTTACCACAGAGTCCCCCTTCCTTAGTGTGCAGGACAACTTTTTTTTGTTTTTAACATCTTTATTGGAGTATAATTGCTTTACAACGTTGTGTTAGTTTCTGCTGTATAACAAAGTGAATCAGGTATATGTATATATATATCCCCATATCGCCTCCCTCTTGCGTCTCCCTCCCACCCTCCCTAACCCACCCCTCTAGGTGGTCACCAGGCACCGAGCTGATCTCCCTGTGCTATGCGGCTGCTTCCCACTAGCTGTCTGTTTTACATTTGGTAGTGTATATATGTCCATGCCATTCTCTCACTTCGTCCCAGCTTACCCTTCCCTTCCCCATGTCCTCAAGTCCATTCTCTACGTCTGCGTCTTTATTCCTGTCCTGCCCCTAGGTTCTTCAGAACCGTTTTTGGTTTTTAGATTCCATATACATGTGTTAGCATACGGTATTTGTTTTTCTCTTTCTGACTTACTTCACTCTGTATGAGAGACTCTAGGTCCATCCACCTCACTACAAATAACTCAATTTCATTTCTTTTTATGGGTGAGTAAATATTCCATTGTAGATATGTGTCACATCTTCTTTATCCATTCGTTTGTCAGTGGACACTTAGGTTGCTTCCATGTCCTGGCTATCGTAAATAGTGTTGCAATGAACATTGTGGTACCTGACTCTTTTTGAATTATGGTTTTCTCAGGGTATATGCCCAGTAGTGGGATTGCTGGGTCATAGCCCTCTTGCACTGTTGGTGGGAATGTAAGTTGTGCAGGACAACTTTTGAGGAGTGAGGAAGGTAGAGTATCTTTTGTATGAGGAAAGCCCTTCAAGGGTCAGGTGTGGAAGTTTCCACGGGGTACCTTTTCCGATACCCAGAGGCAAAGAGCAGGGAGATGGCAATGGAGAGGCAGCTCTGGTGGTCTTCAATGGGGAGGGAGCTAATAAGGGTATAGTCCTTCATCTGGGCACCTCCCTGGCAGCCCCCAGGTCATCACTGTCTGCAGCTGAGAACCAGGAGTGCTGTTGGGTAAGAACCTTCCCTGGGTCATGAAAGGGTGGGCACAGGGCCTGGCACCCAGGGAGGGCCCAGGGCTTGTCTGCTTACTTCACCTCCATTCTCTGTTTTCACTTCCTATATTCTCCACCCTCAGTTGGGTTCATCCCTAACTTTGTGCTAATCACCACTCCTACCACTCACACTTGGCTGGGTGGTGAGAAAAATAATAATACTCATAAAACTGAAAGAATAATAAACCCACAATAGTAATAAAAGATAGCAACAATTATAGCACACATATTAGATAAATTACTTGCTCAAGGTAAGTCAACCAGCCAGTAATGGTTCCCAGTATCAAATCCTGGTCTTCTGACTGAAAAGGCCCCACCCCTAACCCCTGTTTCTATATTGAGTGTACTTCTATGTTAGGACTCAGGCCGACACAGGGGAAGAGACTCAACCCGGGTCCTGTGGTCAGTTGATGGCTCTGGAACTGGACATATGTTTGATGACTTCTGTCTAGCTGACCTGTTCCTATTCTTTGCTCTTCTGTGCTAATTCTTCTTCCTGGGGCTCAATAAGAAATTGCTTCTGGTCAAACTGGAATGAAAAAAAGGAGACAAGAAAGCATGAGGAAAAAGGAAATGATGAGATGGCACCAAAGTTCTCTTCTTGCTGCTACATTTCCAGGTGCTGTTTCAAATCTATTTTATAGGACAGAGGAGGCAAGGTGGGCCAGGAGTAATATATCTCAAAGTCCTATTGCATGCCAGACATTCTTTGAGGTTTTCTCCTTTTCTTCTTACAAGTCTAGAAGTAGGCGCCCTTAGGCCCATCTTACAGAGGGCCAACCTCAGATTCACGGAGTATGTAAATTTTCCAGGGTCAAATGTCTACACTTTGCCCTCTACACAGATCAAGCAGCAGCCTCCTGTTTAGATGATAGAATTCCAGGGCTTAAAAGACTGATAGTGGAAAACTCGCCTGATGTGGAATCTGGGCTGTGTCATGCTCCCCATTGGACATGAAGATGATGGTAGGGATGAAATCCTACTCTGTGGGCCAAGAGGACTGGGTGTGGGGGCCACAATGACTAGCTGATTCTTGAGGTGCTGAACTGGACCCAGAAAGCAGCACAAGCTGTTGCCCTTTGGAAAGAGAACCGGAATGGTAGGATATTAACATGTACACAACCACTATATGAAAGGGGTTTTACATGTTATCTCATTTAATCCTAAACTCTTTTCAAGACCAATAGGTACTTATAAATGATCAGAATCAGAATTTTTTGTGTGTATTTTTAAAAATTGAAGTACAGTTGATTTACAATACTGTGTTAGTTTCAGGTGCACAGCAAAGTGATTTGGATATCAGATTATTCCCCATTATATGTTATTAAAAGATATTGAATACAATTCCCCGTACTTTACCGTAAATCCTTGTTACTTATCTATTTTATGTATAGTGGCTTGTATCTGTCAGTCTCATGCTCCTAATTTGTCCCTAACCCCTCCTTCTCCCCTTTGGTAACCATAAGTTTGTTTTCTATGTCTGTGAGGCTGTTTCTGTTTTGTATATAGATTCATTTGTATTATTTTTTAGATTCCACATATAAGTGATATCATGTAATATTTGTCTTTCTCTGTCTGACTTACTTCACTAAGTATAATATTCTCTAAGTCCAACTATGTTGCTGCAAATGGCTGAGTAATTGTCCACTGTGTGTGTGTGTGTATGAGTTTTCATTTCTTTCTGGATATATACCCAGGAGTGGGATTGCTGGATCCTATGGCAGCTCTGTTTTTAGCTATTTAAGGAACCTCCATACTGTTCTCCATGTGGCTGCACCAACTTACGTTCGCACCAACAGTGTAGGAGGGTCCCTTTTCTCCGCACCCTCTCCAGCATTTATTATTTGCAGACTTTTCGATGATAACCATTCTGACTCATGTGAGGTTTTGATTTGCATTTCTCTAGTAATTAGTGATGTTGAGCATCTTTTCATGTGCCTGTTGGCCATCTTTATGTCTCCTTTGGAAAAATATCTATTTAGATCTTCTGCCCGTTTTTTGATTGGGTTGTTTATATTTTGATATGGAGTTGTATATTTTGGATATTAACCCCTTGTCAGTCACATCACTTGCAAACATTTTTCTCCCATTCCATAAGTTGTCTTTTCATTTTGTTGATGGCTT
This sequence comes from Balaenoptera ricei, assembly GCF_028023285.1. Classification (NCBI taxonomy): domain Eukaryota; kingdom Metazoa; phylum Chordata; class Mammalia; order Artiodactyla; family Balaenopteridae; genus Balaenoptera; species Balaenoptera ricei. The sequence continues at coordinate 93,492,522 of NC_082660.1, read as the reverse complement.
CCTTGGCTGTGCAAAAGATTTTAAGTTTAATTAGGTCCCATTTGTTTATTTTTGCTTTAATTTCTTTTGCCTTGGGACACTGATCTAAGAAAATATTGCTACGATTTATGTCAGAGAGTGTTTCACCTATGTTCTCTTCTAGGAGTTTTATGGTGTCATGTCTTATATTTAGGTCTTGAAATCATTTCAAGTTTATTTTTGTATATGGTGTGAGGGAGCGTTCTTATTTCATTGATTTACATGTAGCTGTCCAGCTTTCCCAGCATCACTTGTTGGAGAGACAGTCTTTTCTCCATTGTATATTCTTGCCTCCTTTATTGAAGATTAATTGACTGTAGGTGGGTGGGTTTATTCCTAGGCTATCTATTCTATCCATTGATCTATATGTCTGTTTTTGTGCCAGTACCATGCTATTTTGATTACTGTAGTTTTGTAGTATAACCTGAAGTCTGGGAGGGTTATGCCTCCAGCTCTGTTCTTTTCCTCAGGATTGCTTTGGCAATTCTGGGTCTTTTGTGGTTCCATATACATTTTTGGATTTTTAGCTCTAGTTCTGTGAACAATGTAACAGGTATTTTGATAGGGATGACATTAAATCTGTTGATTGCTTTGGGTAGTATGGCCATTTTAACAATATTAAGTCTTCCAGTCTAAGAGCATGGGACATCTTTCCATATCTTTGAATCACCTTCCATTTCTTTTATCAATGTTCTGTAGTTTTCATCGTATAGGTCTTTCACCTCTTGGTTAAGTTTATTCTTAGGTATTTCATTTTTTGATGGGATTTTAAATGGGATTATTGGTTTACTTTCCTTTCTGATATTTCATTATTAGTGTAATGAAATGCAACAGATTTCTGTATATTAATCTTGTACCCTGCTACCTTGCTGAATTCATTTCAGGGAACAGAATTTAAAAGTTAAGTAACATGACCTAGAAACAACCTTATCAATTGCTGCTCCAGGATTCATAATCTGGAGTTACACAAAGTAATCTGGAGTTACATTTTATCCTATGAACTGACATTCGACATCCCAGAAGGCATTATTATTCAGTTGTTCCTTTTAAAACAACGTGAAGTGAAATAAAAACACTAAAACTCATTAAAAAGGATTAGATACCCTCTGCATTACAAACATTAAAAGGTGTGTGAAAATCTGGGGGATATTGTATTCAGACGTGGGTTTATCTCTTCAATGTACAAAATATTCTTAAACAGTAGAGTTAGGTCAATGATATCAAGAGCGGATGCAAAGAAAAACCACTTGAAAACAAACCAAGCTAAATAAATTAATAGGAAATAAATCATATTAAGCGAACAGGGTTGTCATGATGTACAAAGTAAAATATGATGACCCTTTTTCTGCAAAAGAATATATATCAACATGGGTGTATGAGGGTGATTAAATATGTTAGTGCATTACATACAGAGAAAAATCTGGAAAGTAGGCACCAATAAGTTAAGAGAAACTCTCTTTGTATTATGGTGGCCAAAAGGTAGGGACAGATGGGTGTGGCAATGTAATTTTGGTTTCCAAAAACGCATGTCTGTATTTCTCCATATGTGTTAAACAAAGAGAAGTATTAATTGGTGCCCTAACAAAGTACTGAGATAAAGTTTTGCAAAACTGGTATATCAGCAGCCAAGTCACAAAATAATAGTGTAGAAATACATTTATTGACTTAGACACTAAACAGATTTCTTTGATAATAAATCACTGAGTGTGGATTGTTGAAGACAGAAGATGTTTTTGTTTTATAACTTTGCATTTCTATGCTGTTTCCAGAATGGAAACATTGACTAAAATGTTGAAAATACAAAAAATTGCAAACTGATGACCAATACGCTATCCATATATTCATGGATTCGGAAGCAGATCAAAACAGTTGATTTGACAGTTTTTTGTATGTGTGTGTATTTGTATATGTCTCTTTGTCTCAAATTTCTTTACACCAATTATTCATACACTAACTCATGCAGCTTTCTACTCAGTTCACTTACGGGCCAGATTTCCGGTCCCAGGGCTTGAAGATCCCAGCATGGCCATGAATACAGAAGGATCGCTGCCAGTGTGAAGCCTAGAAATCTTGCCTTTAGGATGAAATTCATTCCCCTCCTCACCAACACCACAGTCCTTTCCATCCCCCATCCTTTGCCAAGCCCCCAGGTCAGACTTTTACACCTGCAGTTCTGACTCTGGTCACCAGGTGGCATCGCTCTCCATTTTCTACACATTTTTCTTTTTCCCCTCAATGGAAGATACATAGTTTTAAAACAGAAGTGAAAAGTTTCCTCAAAGTCTATTGGAAAAAAACAAGTACAGTGTGATCTTAACTTACTTTGAAAAATTCAGATGTGTATAGAAAGACTAAACGGGCGTATGTGTAGTTTCTATCCCGCTTCTCATTAATTTATGAATGTGTACTGTGTGTGTACTATGTGGCAGGAACTGTCAGTCCAATTCCTTATCTGCATCCCAACCTCCCTCTCTTCATCTCCAGACCTGCATAACTGGAAAAGCCCCCAGGAAACAAGATGGATGTTAGTGCCCACCCCATGGAGCCCCATGACCTCAGGCTCCAGTCTAAGCAAGATTAGCCCAAGCTTGACCCTGAGTCCTGGAAACCAGCATGGAAACAGGAAATGATGTAGCTTAGTGGGAGAGGCTATAACTTGGGAAACTGTGGCACCTTCTAACTCAACCCCCCGTCTTTTTGCATAGGACGAATAGGCTATTACCTCCTCCTGACGGGACATCACTCAGAGAGTCAAGGATGAGGTGAACAGTGTTGGTCTCAGTTTTGCTTCTCCTCACAGGCTCCAGCTGGAGGTTTTATTTTCTCTTAGACCTTTGCTCAGTCAGAGTGGTACATTTCAGAACTGGTTTTGTATGTTTTATCCGTGAGAGGGTGGTCCTATCCATTTAGTCATCTGACAGGTCCATTTGAGGTGACATGGAGTTCCTGCTTCATGAAGACCTTCTCTGCCAGTCAGGGGGAGCCTGGATCCATACCCACAAGAGACAGAAAAGAGTAGAGACCGAGCTATCAAGACAAACACAGGACCAAGACTCTGGTCCAAACGCCTAATTCTCTTGACTGAGTGAAATGGTTTTCACATATTTCTCACATGATGGTCACTTCTTTTCTGGGGTCCTCTTACACCTGACGCTCAAATATGATCCCTTTCTCTCTCTCCTGTCCACAAACATATACCCACAATAAATTCCTCTAAAAGCCAGTAGTGAAGAAAAGTTTTCTAAATATGGCTTCAAATCCAGAAGCAATAAGGGAAAACCATAATACACCTGATTTCATTAAAAATTGTGAGGCAGAAAGCATCCCATAAGCAAATTAAACTGAAAAATTACAAATTGGGAAACGTACAGCTTACATCAATGACAAAGGTTATCTACCTTGTAGTAGAAAGATTATGAAAAAGCAAAGGCAAATTAGAACATTCCGAAGGAGAAAGGGCACTAGATACAAAAAGGATTTCCCCAACAATTGTTCCTTAAACATGTTAAAAAGTGTGAAACCTAACTGTGGATTAAGAGATGCAAAGAAAACAAACAGACAAAACACCGAGATGCCTCTTCTCATCATTTACATAAGTCTGTGAAGAAATAGGCAGTCACGTACATTGCTGGTGGTAATGTTAACATGGTATAACTCCTAGCCAGGGGATTTGATACGGTGTTATGAAATTACCAGGGTACTTACCCTTGGAACCAGCAATGTCTCTTCTAAGAATCTATCCCAAAGTAACAATGTAAAAAGGCAAAAAGACATAAACACAAAGCCATTCCTGCTGGAACAATTCATACAGCAGAAGGCAAGAAACAAGACATATCCACCAATAAGGGGCTGGTTGGATAAGCCGTGGTCCATCTACATCTGAGAGGACTGTGCAGCTATAAAAAGCAATGACGACTCCTTCTCTGTACTGCTGTGGAGTCATCTCCGGGATATATTGTTCAGTGATAAAAGCCAGGTGCGGAGAAGTGTGTAGAGCTGCTGCTGTCCAATATGACGGCCACTAGCCTCAAGTAGCTATTTACAGTAAGTTAAATTAAAATTACATGAAATTTAAAAATCAGTTACTCAGTCACAGTTGCCACGCTTTAGGTGCTAAATGTTCAATTCCTGAATAAAACTCAGGTAGTTAATGACTGCTGTGTTGAGCAGCACAGGTACAGAACATTCCCTTCTCCACAGAAGTTTCTGTTGGGTAGCACTGGTGTAGCATATGACAACTTTTACATATGAAAGGGGGAGAAAACAAATGTATGTTATATTTTCTTATACTTTAAGAACCGTACAGTTAATACAAAAGATGATAAAAATGCGTACCTGTAAGGGGACAGAAGAGCAGCCCAGGATGCAAGCCAATGCTGTAAATTCTCTTAAATATGAAACCTAGGTTTACTGGCTCTATGCACTGAAAGGGCAAGAAACAATGACCAACACAGTAGTAATCAGCAACTGTAGTCCCTAGACTGAATTTCCCACTAAAAGGAACCAGGCTTCCTTGGAGAAATGCCTGATTTTTGGTCTAGGTAAGGATTGTACCAGGTGAGTCTGGACTGAACTCTCATACCAGAAATTATATCAAAAAGACTCATAACCTCAGGGCCTCCCATTGGCCAAAGGTAGAACAATTTGAACATCAAAAACATTAATGAGTATCGTGCACTAAAACAAGTCAAATATAGAAACATCTATGACACTCTTAAAAAAAAAGCCAACAAAACCAACTCACTGCTCACCTTTGAGAGTCCTAGGGAAACACCTGGTTTTTGAAAGTGGAAATATTGCCAATGAATTGTATATACACCTTGCCTTTCCTGTGCATGTTATACCTACGCATAGTTGTTGAGGGAAGAATTCTTTTATAAAAGAATTTCCGCTAATACATGCAGAAGTAATTAAAGAATTTGTACATCATGCTTTTGCAACCTTTTATGAAATGTAGCTCTAGGCAGTGATCATTAGAGGCTGCCAAAAAGGGATGTGAAAAGCAGATGGGAAATTTTATAATAGCTGTGTCACTGTGTCTCTGAATTTGCCTTTCCTCACTTGTAAAATGGAAACAATTCTATCCATATTAGACAATTACTGTGAGGAGCAAAAAGTCAATCGGGCAGATGATACATACAGTACTGAATAGGTATGAATAGTCTTATTTCATACCTGACCTTCCTTTAAAGGAGATTCCCTTGATACAATCCAAACAGCATGATTATAAGACAATAATGTGGAAATATTAAATGGAAGGGAAATGTATAAGTTTTCATTACGTATTCACTTCAGTGTCATTTCTCTGTGCTGGAGTCATTTCTCAGATAATTTAGGAAAAAGGGAAACTGACTCTAGCATTTCCATTGGGTGTGTGAAAGAAAACCATTGGTCCATTTCACACTATTTCATATCCTTTCCCATTCCACTTTTAATAATTATGTTAATTTCTTAAGAATAACATGTGTACTCAAATGAACTTATCTATGAAACAGAAACAGACTCACAGACAGAGAACACACTTGTGGTTGCCAAGGGGGAGAGGGGGTGGGGAAGGGACGAATTGGGAGTTTGGAATTATCCGATGCAAACTATTATATATAGAATGGATAAACGACAAGGTCCTACTGTATAGCACAGGAAACTATATTCAATATGCTGTAATAAACCATAATGGAAAAGAATGTAAAAAGGTATATATATGTATAACTGAATCACTTTGCTGTACAGCAGAAACTGACACAACATTGTAAATCAACTATACTTCAATAATAATAATAAAAAAAAAGAATAACATGTACTGTAACCCAGCAAGAATGGGCTTTGCAGAAGAACACTACAGTAAATCACTGGGGGCCAGGCACATCATAGGTTCTTGGGTAAATCGTTTCCCCCGTGCTGGCCATTTTTTTGGATAAAACCTCTCAGATGTAGAGGCTAATGAGATACCATCTGGGAAAGCACTTTTGAGACCTTAGATAGGATAGAAGAAGCTGTTATTTCTACGTAATTACTTTCCAATCTACACTTCAGATATTATCATACTCTGTGTCGAATGAATTCAATAGGCATAAGTCCTTGCATTACTTTGTACTTGAACGGCCATTTGTGAGTAGTCTTAGGGTGGCTGGAACTGAAAAGTTATATATTAGGGCAGGACCTCTGACCCAGAAAGTCATAGGGACTTATCTATTGTGAATGCATGCATTTTTTCTCTCTCATGCATTTTCCACAACATTCCTGGAAGGTAGAGAATAACATATCTTTACATCATGTTGTAGCTGGAGAAACAGTAATGTACAGAGGTTAAGCAACTTGGCTGGGGGGTCATCCTTCTCTTAAGAGGAAAAGCAGAGACTGACACCCTATATGTCCGAGTGCAGACTGCATGATGCTCAGCTGCACATGACACCGTATTCAAATAAGTCTTGCTTTCCTGCTGATCTGTGTCACTTCTGAAATCTATCTTCACTTGCGACGCCAGGCTGATAGTCCTGCTTGTATTTATGCAAGTCGGTGAACATCAATTGTACTTCAATTTCCTGTTCTGTAGAGACAAGGGAATGTGATTAGGTCATTAGTGTTTGAAAGTGAATTCCCAGACAACATAAGGAATATGCACAGTATAATAGAGGGGCTGGTGTTATGCTGAGGATGAATAATTGAAGGAAAAGTCTCCAAATGCGTGAAGGTCAAAAGTTCCTGGATTCATTAATGCATATTGATAAATCAACCTGTGAAAAAGTTGTACTAAGTGCAATCCCCACCAGCAATATCAGACTTTGTAGGATTCCCCCTATGCACACCCACACTGGAAATTCTCAGTAGTTTATTGTTACACTTGAAAAACATGAACATAGAAATTCTCTTATTGTCATCAGATTTAATTGGATAGTAAGGTTATTTAAAAGTATTCCTAGTATGCAGACTATTCTGCTAATCATCATTTGCATTAGTTATTAATGCAAAAAGGTCCAGTGACATCTGCAACCTAACAAACAATGAGTGACGGCCTTATAAGCCAGCAAGTTCTCCTAGGGCTACTGCCTGCATGAAGGCTCCAGGTTGTGTGTGTGTGTGTGTGTGTGTGTGTGTGTGTGTCCTCTGGACTCCTAAGGACAATGTCTATCCCTAGAAAGAGACTGAGAATATCTCTTTGTGATATATGTTGAGTTCAAGTTTAGAGAGGAGCTGGATCTGCTCGTTCTTGAGTCTTTCGAAATGGCACAAGAGTTGGACCACAGCAAGCTTCTGAGCAGACAGTAGTCCCATTCCCCCAGGTGGAAGGCAAGCCTGTCTGTGAACTCACCTGCTCAGGTCAGGGATGGATCTCTCCAGGACATAAGGTGTGGCAGTCTGCCTAAATGCGCTTCTGAACACTGACGTTGAGGGCTCCCATCTTGCAGCCGTCAGTTGCAGAGTCCTGAGAAGCCGCATCCTCTCAGCCACCCACCACCATGGGTTCAGTCATCTGCATGAGGAGCTCTGCACTCAGGGATAAAAATCCTTAAGTTCTTAGCACATCTTTGACACGTCGTGCATCCACCTATTCATCCGTTCATACGTTTAACAGACATTAAGAAGAAACTCTACACTATCCCTTCAGTAAGTTTTAGGCTTCTCCAGAATGGAAACAAGGAAATAAAGTGTGGGAAGGCTGGTGTGGTAAATTCAGATGTTAAATCTAAGAAGAGATAGATCCTTCTCATTAAGATTTCAAGCTGCTCAAGTATCTTATAAATGGTGATTATAGAACATCATTTAATGCTGTGGACCTCTGTCCACATCTCTGGTTACTGACCTCTTTACATATATATTCTGCACTCTGCAACCAAAGATCTACAGTGAATTCTTGATACTCAAGTCACATCCCCCCACCTCCCCTCCAGCTCAGTCTTCATCTCTCATCTAATGGGGACGTCCCTCCACTCCTCCACTGAAATTTATCTTGCCAAAGTCAACAACCACCTTTTTGTCACATTTATACATCATGAGTGTTGAAATGCATGGTCAAATGGAGACAGAGGTTTCTCTTCCCAAGATACAATTAAGTTGCTTGTCTACAGACCAGGATTACATTGCAAACTGATACTGTCAGTTACCTGAAATCTAGAATTGTAAAACACCTTCCATGGAGACCAAGTCAGATAATGGGGAAGTGTGTGCTATAGACAGTAGGCTTTCAAATGAAGTTGAAAATGTCCCCCACATGTCTCATACTTTTGCATCATTGGAAGGGATTTTACAAATAGGTCTACAGCAGGATAACAATGTTTATTAGGGTCGCCTCACTAGACTGTGTCTCACCTGTCTCTTTTTTTTTTTTTCTCAAGGTATTTCCAATTACGGAATGAAATCATCTGAAATTGTAATGTTGTCTCACGTGTTGAGGCGCCATATGGCCCAGCAGTTCCACTTCTAGTTACATACTCAAGAGAAATGAAAACACGTCTACATAGAAACTCGGAGAAAAATATTCATAGTACCATTACTCATAACAGCCAAAAAGTGGAAACAACTCAAATGCCTATCAGTTGATAAATGCACAAGTAAAATTTGGCATAGCCGTACAACAAACTATTATTCAGCCATGAAATGAATGAAGCACTGATACATGTACAACATATATGATCCTTGATACCATTATGCTAAATGAACAAAGTCAAACATAAAAGACCAAATACTATATGATTCAGTTTATAGGGAATGTTCAAAATAGGCAAATCCATAGAGACAGACAGCAAATCAGTGCTTGCCTGGTACTAACTCTGGGTACGGGGGTTTAGTGTTTTCAAGGATTATGGAAGTTTTGGGAACTACAGAAATGCCTAAATTCAAAGATGTTGATGGTTGCATTCATTTACTAAAAATCATCACACTGTACTCTTAAAATGTGTGAACTTTATTGCCTATAAATTTTACCCAAAGAAAGCTGTTTAAAATAAAAAATAAAATAAAATAAAATATGATGTTGGCCTGGTCTTCTTTTGTACCACCATAACAAGCAAATTACATTCAGGACGGACGTAGTTAAGGATGGTGATAGGAGTTGGTTATAAGGATTGCCATCCTGATAATTCCCTACCTTCATTCCTGGGCCTGGATTTAGGAAGGGAGAATGAATGAGAAGCAAGGCCATGAAGGGGTTGAAAGAAACAGAAGGAAATGTGATTGTCAGTGCGCACACACACATGCACCCATACACTGACACACTCACACCATATATATTCATACATCGACCAGGCTGCGTTTTGAATCCTAGGACTCTCACAAGAGAGTGCAATGTGTGCTCAAAGAGGACACGTTCAGCTCATGTGCAAATAGCCACATGAATCCTGAACTGTGCCCTTCAGCGCAGTTAAATGCCATCCACACAGCCTTGACAATGGGGAATATAAGAAACACTGAATTCCAAATGACACGAGGTAGTGAGAATCCATTATGTTACATCCATAGGATGGAGTTCTAGTCAGGCAGCAGAAACGAGTTATAGTGACGACAAGGAGAGAGGATTTGTTGCCTATCAGATTAGCAACGATTCACATTATTTCTAAAGTGTGCAGAAACAGGAATTTTCATATGGTATTGTTAGAAATATAAAACAGTAATAGTTTGTTCAAATAAAATAGTTTTTTCATTGTTTTGAAAGAACACTTCGGGAACTTATAAAAATGCTTACTAAGATATCTGCATGTATATGAACAAGAATGTTAAGCACACTATAGTTTGTAATAGAAAACGTGGTAAAGGAACTATATTTACATCACTAGTACTGGAAAAGTGAATTCTGGAGCATCCATATGCTGCAACAACAGGTCAATATAAAAAAATAAGTGAAATTTTATTGTCAAGTAACTTAAAACGTTATCACAGAAATTCACTTACATGGAAATATGGTCACAATAAGTGCCAAGGTGGGTTACAATGATCATAAATGACAGGGATCCAGTTTTGCTTATATAGGTGTATACCTCTTTATCCAGAGGTCTTTAAAAGTAAAAAAAAAACTTTCTGTTAAAACATAAAAATAAAAATGGTCTTTCTGTTGAAATCACATAGAGCTTTCCACTCAGCATAGAAAGAGGCTGCACTTTCTGTCTAGATACCTCAGTATCCCTGTACCCGGAGTGTGTCCCTTTTCCACCCAGACTTCCAGAAAGCTCTCTGGATTTAGGCCTTTCCCTCCCACCTTCTGGCTCAGCGATGTTCATGCTGCAGTTCAGTCCACTGTCACGAGGTGGCACCATCGTACCTCCATTGTCAAACTTCTCTACAAAGACGTTCATTCAAAGAGCAAAAAAAATACCATCCTCTTCCTCAAAACCCAGCCCATGAACCTATGTACAGAATGATTCTAATTTTGCCTGAAAAACCTGTTAGGTGTAAAAGAAGAGTGTAAAAACATATACTCCGGGTCTTGAATACGAAGACGAAATACCAGGTGGCAGTAGCGTGTTGGCAATGGTCGGCTGTTGAAGGGCTTTGCAGGACTGGTGGGAGGTGGAAGAGAGAATGGGGCTCCAGAGCGGGATCTTGGCGGCTGTGTCCAGTGTCATGGACAGGGTATGACAGACAAGGAGTGGGAAAAGTTCTGGACAGACTCTACGGGGTGGGTGGGGTTGGAGGGTGAATACCCTACTCTCTGGGAGGGACCCCCCCCCCTCTGCAGTGTGGACACTTCAACCTACACTTAGGAGGGAAGGAGATACCTCAATGAACTCGATGTTCTTTTCGGGTCAACAGCAGATGGGACTGCTCTAGTAATACATATAAGTTTCACAAACATAATTAGTGTCTTAGTAAACAAAGCATTCCAAGATCTTCTTATTCTTGGCGTCATGTGCTCATTTTCTTTGTAAAAGAAAAATGGAGGTGGAAGCCACCTGCTGGCCAGATCCAGGATTGCAGCTCTGAGGCTCCGACCAGGGAGCCTGGCAAAGGAGAGTGAGGACGAAGTTTGGGCTCTGGGTTAATGGTTTTAGCCAGTGTTTTCCGGAATTTTTCACTTACTGGTGGCAATTTCTCTGTATCTACCATTTTTCTGGCATATCTAAATCTGAGATAGGAATCAAGCTCTGGTCTGATGTGAAGATAAAGATTGTGGAGTGTACAAGCCATAGGACATACAGAAACACACACACACACACACACACACACACACACATACACACACTGTCAATTCAATTTTAAAATCTACTTTGTTCTATAAAATTGAATATAATGAATGTTTATAGCGTGAAGAATGTATGTGCACACATATGTGCACTATCATCTTCATCGTCAAGAGGGATTTTTGGGTGAGTACCCATGGGGCCACAATATCAGGGGAGTGTAAGAGGCTCACTTCTCAAGCCTTGGAAGCCCATTTTCTCAAAGGGAGGCTGCTCTGTGTCCTCTCCTTAGGGCAAGGGTAACTTCATTTGAATCCTGCCACTTATCTGGAGAGGTGCTGTCGGTTCTATGAGCCTGAGCTTTGTTGTCTATGAAATGGGACTCAGGGTCCTTTTGTCAGGACCATCCCAAGGAGAAAATGAGAAAACCTGCCCAAAGTATATGGCATATTGTGGGACTTCGAGGGCTCTTTAAAAGTCAAGACTCAATAGCAGGGGCTGACTGAGCCTTAGGGCTAAGGCAGGCACTGTGGAAAGGTGTTCTTCATTCTTTCTCCTAATGAGAATATAGATACCTTTATGAAGGAAGCAAATCTCTCTCTGGTATGCCTTGAGTTCAAAGTTTTAAAGACAGAAGGATCTCTAGTTTCTTGGGAGACTCAGAAGCTCCTAAGAGCTGCCCAACATCGTGCCTCTGAGCAGACCCTAATCCAGTTCCCCACGCTGGGAAGACAGATTTGCCTTTGACTCACCTGGTGAGCTCAGTGAGAGGTGGCACCAGGGCAGCAAATTGCGGTGTTTGTCTAACTGCTGCTCCTGGACTACTCTGTATGTTAATATGTTTATAGGAAAATTCTAGACCTGTTTCCCATTCAACTGTGCAGGGGTCCTCAGATCATGTCACACAAGGATTTCAGCCATGTGCTGCCTCCCTGAGAGGCAAAAATCCACAAATTACTACCATTTCTTTGACACACAATTATCCATTCTTCCTATCACTCATAGCTAAATAGATATTGAGCTCAAAAACCCATACTGTTCATTGGAGGCATCCCATTAACTCTAAAGTGGAAATAAGAGGGAAATATGGGGAAATTCTTTCAAAGGTTAAATCTGAGATGACATGACTCCTGCAGTATTAACTTTTATACTTTCAAGGAACTGAAGATGTAAAAAAAAAAAATCCCTCTTTGGACCCCTTTTCCCCATTCAGTCACAGGCCTTCTCTCTCTGTGTGTCTGTCTCTGTTTCTCTCTCTCTCTTTCTCTCTCTCTGTGTCTGTCTCTGTTTCTCTCTCCCTTTCTCCCCCGTCCTTCAAAATCAAAGTTCCAGAAAGCATTTTCTGCATTCCCGGTTAACATTCTTCACTTCCCACTAACCTCTTATGTCACTGCACTATTGAATCTTGCAATGAACGTGCTCTCACCAAGGTCACTAGGTCCAGCTATTTGTATAAATATGTTAATACATGAAAATTGCCTTAATGACCTCCTAAATTACACATGCTATGCAGACTGCTTCTGTTACTTAACAACAAAGCTTTGACAGTTTCCCAGGCTCTGGAGCGTGAGGTACAAACCCAAGCTTTCCTGTTCTCTAACTGTGTAGTCCTAGGCCAAGTTCTCTCTGTCCCTCAGTTTTTCATCTACAACATGGGGTTGAGCAACAGTACCTACCTCATAGGGGTGCCTGGCGCATTAAATGAATCAATACAGTAAAAACCATTAGGAGCTAAAAACTTTAGCCATATTTATTTTTCGTATATACCTTTATTATCATTACTATCCCCACAGGCACACACAAAAAAATAGGATACAGAGTGGTGTTTATTCACAATCAATGACATTTGGGGTATATGGTTAGTGAGTGTGTTTGTTTCCTAGGGCTGCTGTTACTAATTAACAGGAACTTCGTGGCTTAGAACAAGAGAAATGCATTATCCCATAGTTTTAGAGACCAGAAATCTGAAATCAAGGTGTTGGCAGGGTCAAGCTTCCTCTGAAGCTTCCAGAGGAGAATTCATCCTTTCTTCTTCCAGCTTCTGGTGGCTCCTGGCTTCCCTTGGTTTGTGGCAGCATAACTCCTGTCTCTGTCTCTGTCTTCACATGGCCTTCTTCCCTGTGTGTGTGAAATCTTCCTCTTTTCTTTTCTTTTTTTAATTAATTAATTTATTTATTTATGGCTGTGTTGGGTCTACTTTTCTGTGCGAGGGCTTTCTCTAGTTGTGGCAAGCGGGGGCCACTCTTCATCGCGGTGCACGGGCCTCTCACTATCGCAGCCTCCCTTGTTGCGGAGCACAGGCTCCAGACGCGCAGGCTCAGTAATTGTGGCTCATGGGCCCAGTTGCTCCGCGGCATATGGGATCTTCCCAGACCAGGGCTCGAACCCGTGTCCCCTGCATTGGCAGGCAGATTCTCAACCACTGCGCCACCAGGGAAGCCCCCTCCTTTCTTTTATAAGGACATTAGTCATTGGGTTTAGGGACCATCCTAAATCCAATCATCTCTTGAGATCTTTAACTTAATTATATCTGCAAAGACCCTATTTCCAACTAAGGTATGGGGGTGTTACGATTTGGCAATATTGGGGGGCACACAATTCAACCCACTACAGTGAGATGTTATAAAATTAAATGTAAGATGAGATCTTATGATTTGTATGTAAATATATAAATGTATGCATACATGTATAAATATATAATACCTGCATAAGAATAATTCTGGAGGAATATAATGCAGATGAAAACATTAGAAGGGCTTTTCTTTTCTTTTTTTATAAAATATTTATCGGGCTTCCTTGGTGGCGCAGTGGTTGAGAATCTGCCTGCCGACGCGGGGGACACGGGTTCGAGCCCTGGTCTGGGAGGATCCCACATGCCGTGGAGCAACTAGGCCCGTGAGCCACAATTACTGAGCCTGCGCATCTGGAACCTGTGCTCCGCAACAAGAGAGGCCGCGACAGTGAGAGGGCCGCGCACCGCGATGAAGAGTGGCCCCCGCTCGCCGCAACTGGAGAAAGCCCTCGCACGGAAACGAAGACCCAACACAGCCAAATAAATAAATAAATAAATAAATAAAATTTATAAAATATTTATTAATTTATTTAAAATAACAATGATAAAACCATTATATTCAACCCATAAAATTAATAGAAATAACATTTTTATGAAAATAATTATATTTCTAAAATGAAAATAGTAAGAAGAGTAGCATTGTTTTATACTTTGGGCAAATCTCTTTAATGTCTGGTGTAATAGAAGATAGTGGAATTCTCATACCTGCTTCTACAGTCAGACTATTGTTATGTTGCTTTAGTTGAGTCATATAAGAAAATCTAGCCTCACACAAATGTGTAGTTGGAAAAGGGAAAAGTATTTTAACAGCCTTGTTAGATAATTGTGGATTTTCTTCTTCGCTGCTACATGAAAACTCAGCAAGAACTTCCTTCCAAAGAGTTCACTATGGAAAGAGGGGGAAAAGAGTAACTTTACAGTGGGGACAAACACTACCTCAGACAAGTGTGATCAAGGTTAACATCAACAGTGTTAAGTCATATTGATCATATGTGCCCTTGATATGAGCTGATGAAAATAGCACTTGACCTCTGTGGTCTTCCTCCCAAAGCCCACAGTTCCAGTCAAATCATGAGAAAAACATCAGACAAATCCCATTTGAGGGACAGTCTACAAAATAACTGACCAGTATTCCTCAAAACTGTCAGGGTCATCAAAAAGAAGGAAAGTCTGAGAAACTGTCACAGCTAAGAGGAATCTAAGGAGGCATGATGACTAAAGGTAATGTGGTGTCCTGGATGGGATCTCTCTCACATGGCTCTTCAGATGTGCAGTCGGCAACAGCTCCACAGGCTTTATGCAGCCGCAGCTCTCTGCCTTGCACTTTTAGAGTCCTTGGTCTAGTTAAATCGCTTTGTTTCTGAGCCAGCTCATCAAACAACTTATCCATGACAGCCTCCACATCAGCTTCACTTGTGAGATAGTAGAGTTCTCCTGCAGCAGGAAGTTCCTTTTTCTGATCATCTATCCCAGAATCTAGCTGGACCATATTACAGTATTCCAGAAAGAAATACAGCATTGCCCACATACATGCATCCCACTCTCTCATTGCCTCAGAGACCTTCAGGACAGCTACGAATGGTACAAAGTTAGCTCTTTGGAGTCCATTTTTATAGAGATCATCTGGTGGCCAGTTGGATGTTGCCACAACGACGACCCCATTTTTGAACAGGTTTTCAAAAAGCTGTTTCAGAATCATGGCATCAGCAATGTCCGTGACGTGAAATTCATCAAAGCATAAGAGACATGCTTCTTCACTGATTTCTTCAGCTATAGGAGCTATTGGATCGTATGATTTAGCCATGAGTCCTGGTTTCCTTTTTGGCAAACTCTGTTTAAGGCGGTGTATTCTTTTGTGAACATCTAGCATGAAACCATGAAAATGAACCCGTTTTTTCCTCTTCATTTCCACATAAGCATAAAACATGTCCATCACCATTGTCTTCCCTGTACCTTAGAAAAAAAGGCCTTCTGCCTCTATACTGTATCCTTTAAGGTCCTCATGTAATTCCTGCAAACACTGTATGACTCTTCTTTGATGTTCATCGTCCTTTAGCTCACGAGCTTTGATCAGAAAGTCAGAGAGGTCCAGTGGTCCATGGCAAACAGCTAAAGCTGTTGAATAAACCTCTGTAGCAGCAGTTGGAGACGTACTCTCGGGGGTCTGATCGGGGGTCTGAACTGTATAGGCTTTACAAAAGGGGTTTCCAGGGGCGGTGACCGAAGGGGCGAGAGCAACAGCCCAAGCCCTGCACCCAACACATCTTCCTCTCAGCCGGCTCGGCGCTAAGCGCCTAGAAGGGCTTTTCTTCAGATGGTGGGCTTTGAGGTATTATTATTTTATTTCCATTTGTATGTTATCTATTTTTAACTGTAATAAATTCCTATTGCCCTTGCAATTATACAAAATATTAAAAAGGCTGGAGAAACATAAACATTTTCTGCTCCAAGCACAGGAGAGTTATCCACTTTAGTAGGGGAACATCCCTGAGGCACAGGAAGGGAGACAGAATGTTGGAGGAGCCCCTTCCACAATATAACAGGACACAGGTCTCCAAATTCCAAACCACACTGATTAAGATCTGTTGTTTAAACTTTTGCCCAGCTAACTGAGAAAAAACCATGGGACGTTAGTTTTATTTTGCTGTGCCCTGATGAACAGTAAGGTTGAGGGTCTTATCAGATAAGAAGCACTAGTGTACACTAGTTAGATGTGGGGCTCAGCTGCCACCCAGAAATCATATCTTAATCTTGTGACTGGCTAGCACTGCCATCACTGTGCCTCAGTCCCCTGATGGTTAGTCGGGCAACAGGAGCTCCTCCTCATAGGTTGTGATGAGGATTAAATGAGCGAGTACAGGTTTAGCACTTACCACAGTGTGGGGAACTGAGGGAGTCAGCAGTTATAATTAACAGTTCTTATGATTATCATACCTAAATTGACCATTAGTGTTTAAGGTCATTTTATTATTATGTGGGCTTATACTGATTGGCGTGAATTGACCTCCATAATATGATGTTTGTAGAAAAAAAGCAGTGTACAAAACCGTATGTAGGGTATCATCTCATTGCTCATCTTAAAAATGCAGGTTATATTTGCATAACAAAATTTCTGAAAACAAATACACACTCACCTCTTTTTTTTTTTTTTGTATTTAGTATCAATGCTTTATTCCTTGGAAAATAGAGTCGAAATTTCAAATAACACATTATACAGATTATATTAATACTACATACTGCAGATCAAATACATTTCCTTTTCTTAATATTAGATATTATTTAATGACAAGTGTCCCTTAGAAGTTATTTAATATAAGTAGTAAAAATCTGGAATTTCTGACAGATTAAAATAAAAATGATCTAAAACAGGGTGCCTGGTAAATGCACAATGTTTAAATTGGAGGGGGGCAAATTGCCCATGATTGACTGATTGACTGATTGATTGATTTTGTTTAGTAGACTAATACTTGCACTCTTTGAATCTCACTGTGTATATGGATGCATCTAAATAATATACGGTGCTAGATGGAGCCATCTCTGTACATTTTTGCGGCTGGGGGTGTTCAAGTAAAAGGCTTTTAATTAAGGGTTTAGAATTGAAGAGCTCTGTACTTTTTTTTTTCCAATGCATCAACATTTTTATTTTCCTTCCAGTCTTCTTATATATGGATGCATGCTTTCTTTTTTAAACATCTTTATTGAAGTATAATTGCTTTACAATGGACACACTCACCTCTTAAGAGTACTTATCCATGAACAGTATACACCAAGGTTTTCTAATGATTTTTGCTATTTTTATCTCTTCTTGAGATCCCCAAAATAACATGGGGTTCTAGATAGTTTAAGAGAAAGGGACATTTGACTAAATGGGATCACAGACCATTATGGAACAATACTTAATTATCTATTTAACCGAAGTGACAATAAAAGAATTTAAAAGCAAATACAGCAGGATACATAGTTGTGAGCAAAACTTAGCTATTTTAATACTGAGAAGACAGTTTTCTTATGTAGTTAAAGACATGATAAACACAACATGAAGGACAGGAAATTATTTTGGAAAGAGAAAAACTATCCCCTTTCTAGGCAGATTATTTAAAAGGTGCAGAAAAACCTTTCCCAATCTCTTATCAAGAGCAGACCTACAGTCAAAGAAACCCTGTCTTCATAGCAGATGAAAGAAAATTGTTTTATTTTAACATAAATATACTATTGATATTAAAGCTTATCATTTAAACATTTATGGAAGAGTGGCTCAAGATGGGGGGTTAGAAGGATGTGTGCGCACCCCTTCTTGCCAGAGTACCAGAATCACAACTATCTTCTGAATAACCATTGACAGGAAGACGCTGGAACCCACAAAATAAGATACCCCACATCCAAAGACAAAGGAGAAGCCACAATGAGACGGTAGGAGGGGCACAATCATGATAAAATCAAATCCCATAATTGCTGGGTGGGCGACTCACAAACTGGAGAACCATTATACGACAGAAGTTCTCCCACTGGAGTGAAGGCTCTGAGCCACGTGTCAGGCTTCCCAACCTGGGGGCTCAGCAACAGGAGGAGGAATCCCCAGAGAACCGGACTTTGAAGGCCAGCAGGATGTGATTGCAGGACTTCCACAGGACTGGGGGAAACAAGAGACCCCACTCTTGGAGGGCACACACAAAGTCTTATGCGCACCAGGACCCAGGGGAAAGGAGCAGTGACCCCGCAGGAGACTGAACCAAACCTACCTGCTAGTGTTGGAGGGTCTTCTGCAGAGCTGGGGGTGGCTTTGGCTCACCATGGGGACAAGGACACTGACAGCACCACTTCTGGTAAGTACTCATTGGTGTGAACCCTCCCAGAGGCCCCCATTAGCCCCACCAAACAGCTTGCAGGCTCCAGTGCAGGGTCGCCTCAGGCCAAACACCAACATGGAGGGAACACAGCCCTCCCATCAGCAGACAAGTGGATTAAAGTTTTACTGAGCATGCCCTGCCTACCCACCACCAGTTCCACTCATCAGGAAGCTTGCACGAGCCTCTTAGATAGCCTCATCCACCAGAGGGCAGACAGACGAAGCAAGAAGTACTACAATCCTGCAGCCTGCAGAATGAAAACCACAACCACAGAAAGTTAGACAAAATGAAAAGGTGAGGATTATGTCCCAGATGAAGGAACAAGGTAAAACCCCGGAAAAAAAACTAAATGAAGTGGAGATAGGAAACCTTCCAGAAAAAGAATTCAGAATAATGAAAGTGAAGGTGATCCAGGATCTCAGAAAAAGAATGGAGGCAAGGATGGAGAAGATGCAAGAAATGTTTGAAAAAGACCTAGAAGAACTGAAGAACAAACAGAGATGAACAGTACAATAACTGAAATTAAAAATACACTAGAAGGAATTAATAACAGAATAACTGAGGCAGAAGAACAGATAAGTAACCTGGAAGACAGAATGGTGGAAATCACTGCCGTGGAACAGAATAAAGAAAAAAGAGATGAAGACAGCCTAAGAGACCTCTGGGACAACATTAAATGCACCAACATTCGCGTTACAGGGGTCGCAGAAGGAGGAGAGAGAAAGGACCCAAGAAAATATTTGAAGAGATAATAGCTGAAAAATTCCCTAACATGTGAAAGGAAACAGTCAACCAAGTCCAGGAAGCACAGAGTTCCAGCCAGGAAAAACCCAAGGAGGAACACACTGAGGCACATAGTCATCAAATTGACAAAAATTAAAGACAAAGAAACAATACTAAAAGCAACAAGGGAAAAATGACAAATAACATACAAGGGAACTCCCATAAGGTTATCAGCTGATTTCTCAGCAGAAACTCTGCAAGCCAGAAGGGAATGGCACAATATGTTTAAAGCGATGAAAGGGAAGAACCTACAGCCAAAATACGCTACCCAGCAAGGCTCTAATTCAGATTTAATGGAGAAATCACAAGCTTTACAGACAAGCGAAAGCAAAGAGAATTCAGCACCACCAGACCAGCTTTGCAACAAATGCTAAAGGAACTTCTCTAGGTGGGAAAGAGACTAGCAACTTAAAACAACCCTGTACATATATAGACGGCTATATCAAAGCCTCATGGGAACAGCAAACCCCAAAACTACAATAGATACACACACAAAAAAGAAAAAGTAACCCAAACACAACACTAAAGATGGTCATCAAATCACAAGAGAAGGGAACGAAAGAGGAAGGGAAGAAAATGACCTACAAAAAGAAACCCGAAAAAATTAAGAAAATGGCAATAGGAACACACATCTCGATAATTACCTTAAATGTAAATGGATTAAATGCACCAACCAAAAGACACAGACTGGCTTAATGGATACAAAAACAAGACCCGTATATATGCTGTCTACGAGAGACCCACCTCAGACCTAGGGACACATACAGACTGAAAGTGACAGGACGGAAGAAGGTATGCCATGCAAATGGAAATCAAAAGAAAGCTGGAGTCGCAATATTCATCTCAGAAAAAAGTAGACTTTAAAATAAAGACTCTTATAAGAGACAAAGAAGGACACTACATAATGATGAAGAGATCAATCCAAGAAGAAAATATAACAATTGTAAATATATATGCATCCAACATAGGAGCACCACAATATTTAAGGGGAATATTAACAGCAATAAAGGGAGAAATCGACAGTAACACAATAAGAGTGGGGGACTTTAATACCCCACTTTCATCAATGGACAGATCATCCAGACAGAAAATCAATAAGGAAACACAGGTCTTAAATGACACATTAGACCAGATGGACTTAATTGATATTTATAGAGCATTTCATCCAAAAGCAGCAGAATACACATTCTTCTCAAGTGCACGTGGAACATTCTCCAGGACTGATGACATGCTGGGCCACAAAGCAAGCCTCGGTAAATTTAAGAAAATTGAAAATGTATCAAGCATCTTTTCCAGCCACAATGCTATGAGATTAGAAATAAACTACAAGAAAAAAACTATAGAAAACACAAACACGTGGAGGCTAAACAATATGCTACCAGACAAACAATGGTTCACTGAAGAAATCAAAGAGAAAATTAAAAAAATACCTAGAGACAAATGAAAATGAAAACACAATGATCCAAAACCTATGGGATTCAGCAAAGGCCGTTCTAAGAGGAAAGTTTATAGCAATACAATCTTACCTCAGGAAACAAGAAAAATCTCAGATAAACAACCTAACCTTACACCTAAAGCAACTAGAGAAAGAAGAACAAACAAAACCTAAAGCTAGTAGAAGGAAAGAAATCATAAAGATCAGATCAGAAATAAATGAAATAGAGACAAAGAAGACAACAGCAAAGATCAATGAAACTAAAAGCTGGTTCTTTGAAAAGATAAACAAAACTGATAAACCTTTAGCCAGACTCATCAAGAAAAAAAGGGAGAGGACTCAAATCAATAAAATTGGAAATGAAAAAGGAGAAGTTACAACTGACACCACAGAAATACAAAGGACCATAAGAGATTACTACAGGCAACTGTATGCCAATAAAATGGACAACCTGGAAGAAATGCACAAATTCTTAGTAAGGTACAGTCTCCCAAGACTGAACCAGGAAGAAATAGAAAATAGGAACAGACCAATCACAAGCACTGAAATTGAGACTGTGATTAAAAATCTTCCAACAAACAAAAGCCCAGGACCACATGGCTTCACAGGTGGATTCTATCAAACATTTAGAGAAGAGCTAACACCTATCCTTCTCAAACTGTTCCAAAACATTGCAGAGGAAGGAACACTCCCAAACTCATTCAAGTGAGGCCACCATAACCCTGATACCAAAACCCGACAGAGATACCACAAAAAAAAGAAAAGTACTGGCCAATATCACTGATGAACATAGATGCAAAAATCCTCAACACAATACTAGCAATTCGAATCCAACAATACATTAAAAGGTTCATACACCATGATCAGGTGGGATTTATCCCAGGGATGCAAGGATTTTTCAATATCCACAAATCAATCAGTGTGATACACCACATCAACAAATTGAAGAATAAAAACCACATAATCATTTCAATAGATGCAGAAAAAGCTTTTGACAAAATTCAGCACCCATTTATGATAAAAACTCCCCAGAAAGTTGGCATAGAGGGAACATAGCTCAACACAATAAAGGCCTTATATGACAAACCTACAGCTAACATCATACTCGACAGTGAAAAGCTGAAAGCATTTCCTCTTCGATCAGGAACAAGACAAGGATGTCCACTCTCACAACTTTTATTCAGCATAGTTTTTGGAAGTCCTAGCTATGGCAATCAGAGAAGAAAAAGAAATAAAAGGAATCCAAATTGGAAAAGAAGAAGTAAAACTGTCACTGTTTGCAGATGATACTATATATAGAAAATCCTAAAGATGCTACCAGAAAACTACTAGAGCTCATCAATGAATCTGGTAAAGTTGCAGGCTACAAAATTAATACACAGAAAACTGTGGCATTTCTATACACTAACAATGAAAGATCAGAAAGTGAAATTCAAGAAACAATCCCGTTTACCATCACATCAAAAAGAATAAAATACCTAGGAATAAACCTACCTAAGGAGACAAAAGACCTGTACTCCAAAAACTATAAGATGCTGATGGAAAAATCAAAGAAGAGACAAACAGATGGAAGGATGTACCATGTTCCTGGATTTGAAGAATCAATATTGTCAAAATGACTATACTACCCAAGGCAATCTACAGATTCAATGCAATCCCTACCAAATTGCCAATGGCATTTTTTCACAGAACTAGAACAAAAAATCTTAAAATTTGTATGGAGACACAAAAGACCCTGAATAGCCAAAGCAATGTTGAGAAAGAAAAACGGAGCTGGAGGAATCAGGCTCCCTGACTTCAGACTATACTACAAAGTTACAGTCATCAAAACAGTATGGTACTGGCACGAAAATAGAAATATAGATCAATGGAACAGGATAGAAAGCCCAGAAATAAACCCATGCACCTATGGTCAATTAATCTATGACAACGGAGGAAATACTATACGATGGTGGAAAGACAGTCTCTTCAACAAATGTTGCTGGGAAAACTGAAGAGCTACATGTAAAAAAAATAAAATTATATCATTCTTTAACACCATACACAAAAATAAGGTCAAAATGGATTAAAGACTTAAATATGAGACTGGACACTATAAAACTCCTAGAGGAAAACATAGGCAGAACACTCTGTCATAAATTGCAGCAATATCTTTTTCAATTCATCTCCCAGAGTAATGGAAATAAAAAGAAAAATAAACAAATGGGGCCTAATTAAACTCAAAAGCTTTTGCACAGCAAAGGAAACCATAAATAAAACGAAAAGGCAACCCACAGATTGGGAGAAAATGTTTGCAAATGATGTGATCGACAAGGGATTAGTCTCCAAAATATACAAGTAGCTCATGCAGCTTAATATCATCAAAACAAACAACCCAATCAAAAATGGGCAGAACACCTAAATAGACATTTCTTCAAAGAAGACATACAGATTGCCAACAAACACATGAAAAGATGTTCAACATCGCTAAGTTTTACAGAAATGCAAATCAAAACTACAATGAGATATCACCTCACACTAGTCAGAATGGCCATCACCAAAAAGTCTACAAACAATAAATATTGGAGAGGGTGTGGAGAGAAGGGAACCCTCCTACACTGTTGTTGGGAATGTAAATTGGTACAGCCACTATGGAGAACAGTATGGAGGTTCATTAAACAACTAAAAATAGAGCTACCATATGATCTTGCAATCCTACTCCTGAGTATTCATCCAGAGAAAAACATGGTCCGAAAGGATGCACGCACTCCCAATGTTCATTGCAGCACTGTTTACAATAGCCAAGACATAGAAGCAACCTAAATGTCCATCGACACAGGAATGGATAGAGAAGAAGTGGTACATATATACAATGGAATATTACTCCGCTGTAAAAAAAGAATGAAATAATGCCATTTGCAGCAACATGGATGGACCTAGAGACTGTCATACTGAGTGAAGTAAGTCAGACAAGAAAGAGAAATATTGCATGATATCGCTTATATGGGGAATCTAAAAAGAAATGATACAAACGAACTTATTTCCAAAACAAAAACAGATTCACAGACTTAGAGAACAGACTTACGGTTACCAGGAGGGAAGGGATAGTTAGGGAGTTTGGGATTGACATGTACACACTGCTATATTTAAAATGGATCACCAACAAGGGTGTACTGTATAGCACAGGGAACTCTGCTCAATGCTATGCGGCAGCCTGGATGGGAGGGGAGTTTCGGGGAGAATGGATACATGTATATGTATGGCCGAGTCGCTTTGCTGTGCACCTGAAACTATCACAACATTGTTAATGAGCTATACACCAATATAAAATAAAAAGTTTAAAAACATACATCCAAAAAAATAAAATAAAAAAAATTAAACCTTTATAATAAATTCATTCAATTTTAGCCAGCTTGACCATACAAAGTAAATTTCTCTTTCTCTCTCCTCTACTTTCTATATCCATTTAGTGTGTCCTGTATTCTCCTCTTTCTCATTCTGAAACAATAAGTCATTCTACTGTAGGACAAAATTACCTTTTCCTTTACCAAAAATGCATCTCCATACCTCACACCTTTTCTTATCCCCAAACATCCTACTTTTCTTACATACAGAGATGAAATAATTTCCCATAGTAATTTTAGCAGTTTTAATTATATGTATTAATTAGAATTCTTAATGCTTACAAACCATAAACTATAGTGAAAACTAGGAAGTAAGCAATTGTGAACTGTCTGTTCCATACCAACATTTTGTAGATTGGCAAATTTATGAATACATTTGATAATTTTTAAAAGCATGTGCTTCCTCATAGTGCAAACTTTCAATGTGGCACAAGACATTTTTGCTAACAAGACCAAATATCTTTTGTTCCTTTTTAATAAGGGGACAAAAGTAGGTAAACCTAGACGTATGTTTAGCAATTAATGTTTCCGTGTATAATTTTGAAATGATCTAGATATTCCAAGAATATCCATAATTTAACTCAGCAAAATTCTAAGGTTGGAAGTTACTAAAAGTTACTAATTTGGGAAACTTTTTTTTTTAAATGGGAATTATTTATTTATTTATGGCTGTGTTGGGTCTTCGTTTCTGTGCGAGGGCTTTCTCTAGTTGCAGCAAGTGGGGGCCACTCCTCATCGCGGTGCGTGGGCCCCTCACTATCGCGACCTCTCTTGTTGCGGAGCACAGGCTCCAGACGCGCAGGCTCAGTAATTGTGGCTCACGGGCCCAGTTGCTCCGCGGCATGTGGGATCCTCCCAGACCAGGGCTCGAACCCGTGTCCCCCGCAACGGCAGGCAGACTCTCAACCACTGCGCCACCAGAGAAGCCCGGGAAACTATTTTTAAGGAGACATTGTAAAACATAATTACTCCACAGCTACAGAGCCCACGCACTCTGGAGCCCATGCACCACAACGAGAGAGTCTGTGTGCCCCAACTACTGAGCCCACGTGCTCTGGAGTCAACTAGAGAGAAGCTCGCGTGCTGCAGTGAAGAGCCTGCGCGCCACAATGAAAGATCCCACGTGCCACAACTAAGACCCGACACAGCCAAAAATAAATTAAATAAATATTTTTTAAAAAAGAATTACTGTTTGAAAGTTCTTTTATACACTTTTATCTTATGTACATTTACTTAATTCACTTGCTCTTAACAATTATGTGGAGATCACTCATGAAATTTTAACAAGACATTAAGCAGCTAGCCATAATCTTGTTATTTTTCTTGCTGACAAATATTGTAAGAGCTAACATGAACTTATGACTAGTACATCTAGGTAGAACAAAAGTTGTATCTGCATTATATTTTATGTTGATAACTCTGAAGACATGTCTGTCTTAATTAATCCAACAAACAAACTAGTTTTTATTTACTTTAGATTATCTCAGATCATGTGAACTTGAAAAACATTTGTGTTAGTTTCTATTTTATTTCTGAGAGTTTAGCAATACTTAATTTATATAAGCACTTATTTTTCTTTAAGCCAATCAAATAGAGATCTTTTACAAATCTTTTACCATTTGGAGGTAGAGAAGTATCACACATCTCTAACATACACATAGACATACAGACAAATAAAGATATAGCTTTCATTTTAAAATTTAGCAATGATATAGGTACAATAGTTTAAAACTCACTAATTTATAATAGAACACTTGGACTCAAACTGTGTTTCTGGCAGATGGAAAAGTTAAGGTTATCTGCTCAGATGGCTAAAGCTTTTTACTACTATTTGTAGAGAAGACTTTTAAGATTTTTTCATTTGTCTAGTTTCCAAATAGCTCCTTTTTTATTTCTTTAACTTCTGACAAGAATCACCTCCCTGAAGTTTGCATTTAAAAGAGATGCTCTCAGGTCCTAGAGAAGACAGAGTTGAAAGTCTACATCTCAAAGGCACTGAGAAAAGATGTAAATTTTCTCTAAGAATGAGTTTTGGTGCATATTTGCCTATTATCAAAGGCCTAGGATAATTTTTTTTTTCCAGATTTTCTCTTTTTTTTTTGTTTTTTTGTGTTTTTTTTTGTTTTTTGTTTTTGTTTTGTTTTGTTTTTTTAAACATCTTTATTGAAGTATAATTGCCTTACAATGGTGAGTTAGCTTCTGCTTTATAACAAAGTGAATCAGTTATACATATACAATATGTTCCCATTTCTCTTCCCTCTTGCATCTCCCTCCCTCCCACCCTCCCCATCCCACCCCTCTAGGTGGTCACAAAGCACCGAGCTGATCTCCCTGTGCTATGCGGCTGCTTCCCACTAGTTATCTATTTTACATTTGGTAGTGTATATATGTCCATGACACTCTCTTACCCTGTCACATCTCACACCACCCCCTCCCCATATCCTAGGATAATTATTGTTTAAATTTTCCTTCTTTTTCTTTGTCATTTGTTTCTATGTATTTTTTAAATTTCCTCTTTGATTTCTTCAGTGATCTCTTCTTTAGTAGCATATTGTTTAGCCTCCACGTGTTTGTGTTTTTTATATATTTTTTTTCCTGTAATTGATTTCTACTCTCATATCATTGTGGTCAGAAAAGATGCTTGACATGATTTCAATTTTCTTAAATTTTCCGAGGCTTGATCTGTGACCCAAGATGTGATCTATCCTGGAGAATGTTCCGTGTGCACTTGAGAAGAAAATGTATTCTGCTGCTTGTGGGTAGAATGCCCTATAAATATCAATGAAATCTATCTGGTCTACTGTGTCATTTAAAGCTTGTGTTTCCTTATTTATTTTCTGTCTGGATGATCTGTCTGTTGGTGTACGTGGGGTGTTAAAGTCCCCCACTATTATTGTGTTATGGTCCATTTCTTCTTTTATGGGTGTTAGCATTTGCCTTATGTATCAAGGTGCTCCTATGTTGGGTGCATAAATATTTACAATTGTTATGTCTTCTTCTTGGATCGATCCCTTGATCATTACGTAGTGTCCTTCCTTACCTCTTGTAACAGTCTTTATTTTAAAGTCTATTTTATCTGATATGAGTATTGTTACTCCAGCGTTCTTTTGATTTCCATTTGCATGGTATATATTTTTTCCATCCCCTCACTTTCAGTCTGTATGTGTCCCTACGTCTGAAGTGGGTCTCTTGTAGACAACATATATACGAGTCTCGTTTTTGTATCCATTCAGCCAGTCTGTGTCTTTTGGTTGGAGCATTTAATCCATTTACATTCAAGGTAATTATTGATATGCCCCCTAAGAGTAGGCAACAGTCAGTAGGACACTAGCTGCAAATGGGGTGCAACCCACATTTCTGTCTGACTGTATTCTTGGGGCCTACATCCTGACATTCGAGCCACCTGCACACACAAGAAATGACAACCTATGTGCCCTGGGCAGGCAGAAAGCCAAGCCAAGTTCTCAGAACATACAAGACAAACAGGAAAGTGATAGCTGTCCCTGGGAGGAAAAGGATCAATAGCCAACGGGCACTTAAAACCAAATTCACCAGTCACAATTCAAAGAATTAAATCTTACAAATGTTTTTCTTCTGCCAATTGGAATTTGGAAATGAAGAGACACTGTAAGATTTTAACCTTCCCCTCTTGACTGGACACTACAGCCAGAGATCCAGGAGAGCTGACTTTGGTAAGAATTCTTACCCTTAGCCAGCTTCTGCCAGTTTTTCAGGATCCCATCTGTAGACTCCAGAGCAAGTGAGGTGCCCCAGTGGAGCCCTTCATGGTTGCCAAAATGGTAGGAGAGGAAAAATAATTTTCCCTTTACCCTTCAGAGTTCTTGGCTGAGACCCCCTGTAATAAAAGACATTAACAAGAGAAAAACAAATAAGTTTGTTAATATGTATACTTCATGTACACATGGGAGATACCCAGGGAAACTGAATAACTCCTTGAGATGGCCCATGCCACCACCTTAAAAACAATCTTCAGCCAAAGGCAAAGAAAGATGTTGGGGGAGGGAGGAGAGGCCAGTTATTCGAGGTTACCAAGAAAAGCAAGGTTAACGAGGGTAAGGTTTGTTATGCAGATTAAAGTTGGTGCCTTCTCCACTGACAAGAGTTTCATGTGATTTAAAGTCCTCCTTCAGAGGGAAGAACAGAGAGGGTGACACGACACTTACTAGCGGAGATTTCCCTTATAAATGTAAACGTCCCTTACAAAAGGGTAACTTCTACTCTGTTTTTAGAGATTTTCTTGTGTCTGCTGTTTCTTAAAATAGTCAGCTCAAAATATTCCTTACACCACAGAAGCATATTTTGGGTGGCATGTTCTGCTACCTTTCACAGCAATGGATAGTACAAATATAAATGGAGTATTCATGTAAAGAACAATATATATACCAAGTAACATTTGAAGACACATTAGCTAACAAAAGACATGAAAACATGAAGAGCTGTTATTTTCAATGAAAACAAGGCAAGTTGCAGAATATGAATAATGGGATTCTATACTGAAAAAGAAAATATGTATGAATAAATATTTTTGTGTATCTCTGATTATGATAATGTTTCACCTGCAGACAAACACATCTGGAGAAAATGCACCAATCTATTGAGAGTGGACACCTTTGGGTCAGAGGACAGGTATCAAGCAGAAGGGAGAGTCAGGGTAGTTTCATATTATAAATATACATTTCTGTATTGTTTGAAGAATTGTAAACAGGAAAATTTATTAAGAGAGAAATTTGAAAATAGAAAATACTTTTTACAGATAAATAAGTTACTTGAGATTTTGGTGTTTTGGAAATATATTCAAAGAATACCCATTTATGGAGGAAAGAAGCTGAGTACAATTTTTGATAATGCATTTGTATGTGTAAGTGTGTCTCAGTTTGGGTTTCTGTGGCTGAAACTTGATAGTTAATCTGTGTGCTTCTGTGCCTCAAGTTCTATCACCCTAAATATTCATGGGCTCTGGAGCCATGCTATTTGGGTTCAAATCCATGATGTGTCGCTTTCTAAGTATGCTAGCTTAGGCAAAGTACTTAACCTCCCAGTTCTTTACTATCTTCATCTGTAAAATAAGAATGAAAAATGTCACACTGCAATTCTGAGAATAAATGTTACTTGACCCAAAACAAATGTTGGCTAATTTTAATACTTTCATGTTTTTATGGGCCATTAGTATTCTTGTAAGCACTGAAATTATGATGCAAATCGATGTTTATTGACATTGAATGACATTCAATTCGTGTTGCTAGTGAAGAAAGGCAGGGTATAACACTGTAAGAAAGATGAAATTTTATTTTTAGACAGAAGTATGACTATACTTGCAGAGGAAAAGGAACAGGATGGTAAATATCTGGGTAAATATAATAGACTGTTCTTCTTTTCTTGAGTTCTGTTAAAAGATAAACTGAGGCATAGTAAAATTTTTACAAATTTAATTGAACAAAGATTGATTCTAATTGAGCACCTAATGGGAAGTGAATAGGAGTGCTCCACTGACAGGAGCCAGGAGAATGACTTACTTAGGGAAGGTATGGAAGCAAAGAAAAGAAATTATTTGGCTGGCAACAGCTTAAAGCTCACGTGGCTGTTTGTGGTTGGTTGTCCTTGGTTTTTGATTTTGTAACCTTGAGGCATTTACAGGCTTAGATTTTGGTTTGCTTACATAGGCCACCATGACACTAGGGCCACCACTAATGGCCCCCTTGTTTAATTACTTTAACAATTCCACCTTTTGGTATTAGTGTCACTCTCAGTCACCATCAAAATTGTCCCTGTCTCACCATGAAAACTTGTAGATTATGATATCAGGTCCATAGAAGCATTACTTTTGCTATTTATCTCATTGTTCATCTTGTTCCTGTTTCTTCAAGCACAGTGAGACCATCTGATGGCTGTGAACATGCATTTAAGACCTTTGAGAGAACACAGAGCACCAGGGAGACTACAATGATGACTATCAGGAGGATAATACCAAGAGCGTAATGTATACTCTTTAGCTAGGGCCCCCATGAACCAAACCAGTTGGCATCAAATAAATCAAAGAATGTACCTGAAAAGGCATCAACTTGTTTTAGATAAGTGTCTTGTTTGTTAATTCCTTGTAGTGGCTACAATACCAGAGGTGTTTATCCAGGTACCACAATAGGTATTTGTTATGGCACAGACTGCTCCTTGTTCAGCCAATAAGTAATCTAAAGGAAATCTCTTATCTAAAGCCATCTTAGCAAGAAAAGTCTAGGGACTCTGTTGTATAACTATGGCCTTTTTTTGTATTCAGCAATAGTTGCCAGAGTTAAGAGGCATTGTCTTCCCATGCATTAACAGAGACAAAAAGCAAGTACCAAAAGGCAAAAGGAATAAAAGTTTCATATTGGAGATAAAGATCTTCATCTGTGATCTTGGGAGAGCTGTCCACCTCTAGATGCCTCAAGATGCTGAGGAACCTCCCTAGTCAATTTTAAGTTTAGATCTCCAGCTGGTATGCAGTTTCAAGAGTCTGGAAGTGATTCTTGAAACTTGACTCTTGAATCCTGGGTCAAGATTCAAGTGCCTGCAGTTTGGCTGCTTTCTGGATAGTGAGGGGGACATGGTATGGTCCCTTTCAAGGAGGTTGAAAGGAAGTCTTTGTTCTTATTGATTGCAGATCAGAAGGGTGGGAGAAAATTGGAAGTGTTAGTTTGGAGAGTTGTAGCCAGTATCTGAGGAAACTGGAAGAATTCAGGATCCAGTCCAATTTACAGGTAGATAACAAAACCTCAAAGACAATGAACATGAATAGAACCTGATATCCACAAGGATGTCTTATACTTTTTTACTAAACATCTTCTTCTCTCTACAACCACTCTCTCACTTCTATTAAAGATAATCACAGTAAGACCAATTTGTTTGCAAAATAGGTCTAATCTCATTAAACTCAGCCT
Organism: Balaenoptera ricei; assembly: GCF_028023285.1. Lineage (NCBI taxonomy): Eukaryota > Metazoa > Chordata > Mammalia > Artiodactyla > Balaenopteridae > Balaenoptera > Balaenoptera ricei. Next base: position 93,461,438 of record NC_082660.1, on the reverse strand, counting down.
GATGTTTACATGACTGTAGCAAGAGTAGTGACTGACCACAGAGGCTATTTTAAATTTTTCTTTGCTGGAACTTTTCATAAGGAATCTCAATTGGACATTTAAAAGCCTCTTGAGGCTAAGAAGCCAAGCCTAAGACTTGCCATCAAACTTTGCCTACAATACCTATAGATCTGGGTTAATTCCATTCTTCTTGAAGTCTCCCCAGTTTCTTGAGGTTTCCGGGCCTGCAGGAAGAGACCTTCCTTACTTACCTGGGAAAGCTGCTGGGAACCCAGCAAGCAAGGTAACTGGCTGGTTTTCCAAGAGGCTTTACTGGCTCCATAAAGTCAGCCTCAGTTCCTTAAAGTTGTGTGGTCTATATTCTACGCATATTCTGAAATATGATATTCTGTCAAAGCCATAATATAAACAATGTTTCAAATTGTATTCTAAAAACAGATTCTTACTGAATTCATACAAATAACTAAATTGCCATGAAAATAAGAACACTCAACAAATTTCCCAATTCTGGAGGGATCAGATATGGAGAAAAAAGAAATGTTTCAATTCTGTTTACAAAGGTATACTTTATCAAATTGCTATACATCATAGATAGCTTAAAAGAAAAAGGTTTCTTTAAACATGTAAATAAAACATTAAAGAACCAGCAATGTTTCACATAAAAAGTCATAAAAATTATAATCATCCCCATCAGTTCATTCAACCCATGTTATTAATTCTTGTTCTGCTTGAATCTAGTTTTTCCATTAGAGCTCTGGAAATTCTTACCCAGGCAGTAGTACGTTCTTAAAGTTTTCAGAAACCTGTATCCTATAGTATTTTTCAGAGTTTTTTCCATGAATCTCTCTGAAGATGAATCACTTTTGCAAAAGCATCAGAGTAAAACAACAACTGTCTGTAAATGACAAAAAAATTTTTAAATGCCCATGATTAAATATCTGATGAGAGTTTATTATAATGAAATTGACTATGAAATTTGGTTATTTATGTGACATAAAACATATCAAGATAATAACCAGAATTATGACTGATAACATTATACCAGGACATATTAGATTTCTAGGACTTTCATACAATATCTGGAACACATATTAAAGACATATATCCATACAAATATAACCCAAGAAGGTTTAGTATCACTTATTTGACAATGCTTCCCATGTATTTCACCATATCCAACAAACCTAATTATTTTAACGTCTTACCAGGTGAGAGACAAAACCTTTGAGATTTTCCAGAAGCCCTCTGGGAAATCTCAAAGTTAATTTAAGGTTAAAAAGATTCCATTCATAATTTGGTTTTGGGAAGTTGTCAAAAATGTCAAAACGTTTGAACATTTGATTATATAGGATCATAGATCATTATGAAATAATTAATTATTTATTTAACCAAAGTGACAATAGAAGATTTTAAAGGCAAATACAGAAGGTGACATAGTTGTGAAGAAAACTTAACACTTTTAACATTGAGAAGACTCAGTTTTCCCAAGTAACCAAAGACCTGATAAAGACAACAAGAAGCACAGGAAATCATTTTGGTATGACATAAAATCTTTGTTGACCAGGCAGACTACCAAAAGGTAAAGAAAAACCTTTCCCAACAGCTTATCAAGATAAGACCAATAGTCCAAGAAAATTTTTTTTTAACAGAGAGAAAACCTAATTCTGATTTTACACCAATGTACTTTTGATATTAAGACTCATTCTTTAAAAACAAAAATAAATTCATTCCAATTTAGCAAGTTTGACCACACATACAATTCTCTTCTCAAGATTCCTTTTCCTCAAACCTTCTATACATTCAGGTTTTGTCCTGTATTTTCTCTTCTCTTTCATTCTGGAACAAGCAGCCAGTCTACTTTAGGACAAAATTACTTTCCTTTTTCCTCAGGAAAAAAACATGTCCTTAATACCTTTCCTTATTCAAAAAACACATTCTAATATCCTTACCCACTTTTCATACACAGTTGTTTTCTTTTGCCCTTATTACTTTCAAAGTTTTAATTACATACACTGATAAGAATTCTTTTTTTTTTAACCATCTTAAGCATTTTTTTTAACATCTTTATTGGAGTGATAAGAATTCTTAACCCTTAGAATTCTTAATTTCTAGTGAAAACCAAGAAGTAATCGTGGACTGCCTGTTACATTACCATTCTGTGGATTAGCAAATTTATAGATACATTTCATAATTTCTAGAAGTATATTCTTCCTCATAGTAAATTTTTTTAATTTGCCATAAAATATGTTGACTAATTGACCCAAATATCTTTAGCTCCTCTGTAATAAAACGTAGATAAGCCTATGTTCAGTAACCAATGTTTCAGTATATCATCTTATATGGAAATGATCTAGATATTCAATGAATATTCATCATTTAACTTAATTTAGTTACTTTAAGGTTTCAAGTTACCAAAAAGATTTTGGAGACTATCTTTAAGTAGATATACCATAAAGCATAGTTATTATTGAAATGTTCATTTGTAAACTTTTATCTTACTTACATCTATTTAATTTACTTGTTCTTAACAATCATGCTTAGATTACTCATGAAAATTTCATGAGGCATTAAACAGCTGACCATCATCTTGTTAAAAAACAAAATTCAACTGAGTATATTTTAAAGATCTTATTGGCTTTATTCAGTGATTTATGAATTGGGCAGCATCCAATCTAGCAGATAGAAAGTAGCTCTGAAGAGCTGTACAAAATGACTTATACATGGAAGAGAGTAGGAATAAGGAGGTTATATAGGCAACAAAGTAGATTGGTTATTGCCAGATTACTTTTCTTCAGAGGACAGAAGAGATCTATTAGGCAGATTACCAAACAAGTGCTGATCAGGCAATTCCTGATTGACTGGTATAAGGTTCCATTTCTGGGAAAGCCAAAACAGTAATGAAGTCTTGGTTTGGTGGGGCTTACCATAGGTGACTCCATTTTGGACCTGTTGTCATGTTTTAAACAATCTTAATTTATTTTTCTTGCCAACAAATTCTGTAACAGATAACTTGAACTTATGACTACTATACCCAGATAAAATGAAAGTTGTATGTCTGCATTATATTTAATACTGATAACTCTGATGTGTTTATTTTAATTAAACCAACAAATTTAGCTTTTCATTTACTAAAGATTAACCTAGATCACTTGAATTTGAAAAATATTTCAGTTAGTTTCTATACTTCTGAAAAAAGTATACTTAATTTATATAAGCACTCTTTTTTTGTTTGTTTGTTGTTGTTTTAGTATTTGTTTACTTATTTATTTATTTACTTTTGGCTGTTTGGGTCATCATTGCTGCATGCGGGCTTTCTCTAGTTGCGACGAGCAGGGGCTACTCTTCATTGCGGTGCGTGGGTTTCTCATTGCCGTGGCTTCTCTTGTTATGAAGCACATACTCTAGGTGTGCGAGCTTTAGTAGTTGTGGCACGCGGGCTCAGTAGTTGTGGCTCGCGGGCTCTAGAGCGCAGGCTCATTAGTTGCGGCACATGGGTTTAGCTGCTCTGCGGCATGTGGGATCTTCCTGGACATGGGCTCTAACCCATGTCGCCTGCATTGGCAGGCAGATTCTTAACCACTGCGCCACCAGGGAAGTCCCTGTTTTAGTATTTAAACAAAAATTTTTTTTATTCAGTCTTTTGAGATCTTCACGTTTTATAACATATTTTTATTTTTTTATATATTTCCATTTCTACTTTCCTCTTCTGCTGTTCTGTGTTTTTTTCCTTTTCATTTTATTTTATTTTTTTAAAATCAGTTTTATCAGATTGTTCTGTTTCCTTGCTTTATTCTTCAACTGGCACACTGCTATGGTTTCGTTTTTAGGTTTTGTGTTTTTCTGAGTTCTGATTCAAATTGATTTCGTTTGGGGGTTCTGTTTGTCTGGTGGTTCTCTTGCTTTTTGCCTTATTTGGTTCTGTTTTTGTTTCTTTTGCATGTGTGTGTTTCCTTGTTTCTGTTTTTGTTTGTTTGATTTTGTTTTTACCATTTCTCTGGGGTTTTGTTTGTCTTTTTTTTCGTTCTTTAATATATATATCTTTTATTTTTTATGTTTCTATTTCTACATTGCTTTTCTATTGTTCTGTCTTGTTTCCCCTTTCTCTTTTTTTAATTTTTTAAAATCATTTTTGTCAGTTTGTTTTTTCTTTGCTTCACATATCAGTTGGTACTCTGCTTTGGTTTCCTTTTTGGTTTTGTGTTTTTTTTACTTTTCTTTTTAATTGTTTGATTTCGTTCTGTGGTTCTTTTGTTTGTGTGGTTGTTCTCTTGCTTTTTGTTTTATTTGGTTCTGTTTTTGTTTCTTTTGTGTGTGTGTGTGTATTTCCTTGTTTTTGTTTTGTTTGTTTGATTCTACTTTTTACCATTTGTCTGGGGTTTTGTTATTCTTTTTTTTTTTTTAATCCCCTTTACTGCCAGGATGAGTGACTTGAGGGGTCTTGGTTCCTCGACCGGAAGTTGGGCCTGAGGCTCTGGGGTGGGAGCACCAAGTCCAGGACGCTGGAACACTAGAGAATTTCTGGCCCCAGGGAAGATTAATCACTGAGAGATATCACGGAGGCCTCTCTCTGAATCCAAGACCCAGCTCCACCCAACTGCCTGCAGCTCCCAGCGCTGGACACCTCACACCAAACAACAAGAGAGACAGGAACACAAACCCACCCATCAGCACACAGACTACCTAAAGACATACTAAGTTCACAGACACCCCAAAACGCACCACCTGACATGGGCCCTGCTCATCAGAGGGAAAAGACTTAGCTCCACCCACCAGAACACAGGCACCAGTCCCTCCCATCAGGAAGCCCACACAACACACTGGGCCAACCCCAACACCAGGGTCAGAGAACAGAAGCAAGAGGAACTACAACTCTGCATCCTAGGGAAAGGAGACCTCAAATACTGTAAATTAGGCAAAAAGAGAAGACAGAGAAATATCTTGCAGATAAAGGAGCAAGATTAAAACCCACAAAACCAAATAAATGAAGACGAAATAGGCAATCTATCTAAAAAAGAATTCAGAGTAATGATAGTAAAGATGATCCAAAATCTCGGAAATAGAATAAATACAAGAAACGTTTAACAAGGAACTAGAAGAACTAAAGAGCAAACAAACAGTAATGACAACACAATAATGAAAAAAATACTCTAGAAGGAATCAATAGCAGAATAACTGAGGCAGAAGAATGGATAAGTAAGCTAGAAGATAGAATGGTGGAAATAACTGCCACAGAGCAGAATAAAGAAAAAAGAATGAAAAGAATGGAGGACAGTCTAGAGACCCCTGGGACAACATTAAGTGCAATGACATTAGCATTATAGGCATCCCAGGAAAAGAAGAAGAAAAGAAAGGGTCTGAGAAAATATTTGAAGAGAATATAGTCGAAAACTTCCCCAACATGGGAAAGGAAATACTCAGTCAAGTCCAGGAAGCGCAGGGAGTCCCATACAGGATAAACCCAAGGAGAAACATGCTGAGACACATATTAATCAAACTAACAAACATTAAACACAAAGAAAAACTATTAAAAGCAGCAAAGGAAAAGCAAAAAATAACATACATGGGAATTCACATGAGGCTAACAGCTGATCTTTCAGCAGAAACTTTGCAGGCCAGAAGGGAGGGGCAGGACATATTTAAAGTGATGAAAGGGAAAAACCTATAACCAAGATTACTCTACCCAGCAAGGATCTCATTCAGATTCGATGGAGAAATCAAAAGCTTTAGAGACAAGCAAAAGTTAAGAGAATTCATCACCGCCAAAACAGCTTTACAACAAAAGCTAAAGGAACTTCTCTAGGCAGGAAACACAAGAGAAAGAAAAGACCTATAAAAACAAACCCAAGGGGCTTCCCTGGTGGTGCAGTGGTTAAGAATCCGCCTGCTAATGCAGGGGACACGGGTTCGAGCCCTGGTCTGGGAAGATCCCACCTGCTGTGGAGCAACTAAGCCCGTGCACCACAACTACTGAGCCTGCACTCTAGAGCCAGTGAGCCACAACTACTGAGCCCATGCGACACAACTACTGAAGCCCAAGCGTGCCTAGAGCCCAAGCTCCGCAACAAGACAAGCCACCGCAATGACAAGGCTGCGCACCACAAAAAAGGGGGACCCCAACCCCCGCCGCAAATAGAGAAAGCCAATGCGCAGCAACAAAAACCCAACACAGCCAAAAATAAATAAATTTAATAAATTTTAAAAAAACCACAAACCCAAAACAATTAAGAAAATGGTAATAGGAACATACATATCAATAATTACCTTAAATATAAATGCATTACATGTTCCAACCAAAAGACACAGACTGGCTGAATGGATACAAAAACAAGACCCATACATATGCTGTCTACAAGAGACCCACTTCAGATCTAGGGACTCATACAGACTGAAAGTGAGGGGATGGAAAAAGTTATTCCACGCAAATGGAAATCAAAAGAAAGCTGGAGGTGGAATACCCATATCAGACAAAATAGACTTTAAAATAAAGGCTATTACAAGAGACAAGGAAGAACACTATACAATGACCAAGGGATCAATCCAAGAAGAAGATATAACAATTGTAAATATCTATGTACCCAACATAGGCGCACCTCAATACATAAGGCAAATGCTAACAGCCATAAAAGGGGAAATCAGCAGTAACACAATAATAGTAGGGGACCTTAACACCCCACTTACACCAATGGAAAGATCATCCAAACAGGAAATAAATAAGGAAACACAAGCTTTAAATGACAATTAGACCAAATGGACTTAATCAATATTTACAGGACATTCCATCCAAAATCAACAGAATACACTTTCTTCTCAAGTGCAAATGGAACATTCTCCAGGATAGATCACACCTTGAGTCACAAATCCAGCCTTGGTAAATTTAAGAAAATTGAAATCATATCAAGCATCTTCTCCGACCACAACACTATGAGACTAGATATCAATTACAGGAAAAAAACTGTAAAAAATACAAACACATGGAAGCTAAACAATACGCTACTAAATAACTAAGAGATCACTTAAGAAATCAAAGAGGAAGTCAAAAAATACCTAGAAAAAAATGACAATGAAAACATGACGACCCAAAACCTATGGGATGCAGCAAAAGCAGTTCTAAGAGGGAAGTTTATAGCTATACAAGCCTACCTAAAGAAACAAGAAAAATCTCAAGTAAACAATCTAACCTTACACCTAAAGAAACTAGAGAAAGAAGAACAAACAAAACCCAAATTTAGCAGAAGGAAAGAAATCATAAAGATCAGATCAGAAATAAATGAAAAACAAATGAAGAAAACAATAGCAAAGATCAATAAAACTAAAGTCTGGTTCTTTGAGAAGATAAAGAAAATTGATAAACCATTAGCCAGACTTAACAGGAGAAAAAGGCAGAAGACTCAAATCAACAGAATTAGAAATGAAAAAGGAAAAGTAACAACTGACACTGCAGAAATACGAAGGATCATGAGGGACTACTACAAGCAAATCTATGCCAATAAAATGGACAACCTGGAAGAAATGGACAAATTCTTAGAAAAGTACAACCCTCCAAGACTGAACCAGGAGGAAATAGAAAATATGAACAGACCAATCACAAGCACTGAAATTGAAACTATGAGTAAAAATCTTCCAACACACAAAAGCCCAGGGCCAGATGGATTCACAGGTGAATTCTATCAAACATTCAGAGAAGAGCTAACACCTATCCTTCTCAAACTCTTCCAAAATATAGCAGAGGGAGGAACACTCCCAAACTCATTCTACGAGGCCACCATCACCCTGACACCAAAACCAGACAAAGATGTCACTAAAAAAGAAAACTACAGGCCAATATCACTGATGAACATAGATGCAAAAATCCTCAACAAAATACTAGCAAACAGAATCCAACAGCACATTAAAAGGATCATACACCATGATCAAATGGGGTTTATCCCAGGAATGCAAGGATTCTTCAATATATGCAAATCAATCAATGTGATACACCATACTAACAAATTGAAGGATAAAAACCATATGATCATCTCAATAGATGCAGTAGAAGCTTTTGACAAAATTCAACACCCATTTATGATAAAAACTCTCCAGAAAGTGGGCATAGAGGGAACCTACCTCAATATAATAAAAGCCATATACGATAAACCCACAGCCAACATCATTCTCAATGGTGAAAAACTGAAGCCATTTCCACTAAGATCAGGAAGAAGGCAAGGGTGCCCACTCTCACCATTTTTCAACATAGTTTTGGAAGTTTTAGTCACAGCAATCAGAGAAGAAAAAGAAATAAAAGGAATACAAATTGGAAAAGAAGAAGTAAAACTGTCACTGTTTGCAGATGACATGCTACTATACATAGAAAATCCTAAAGATGCCACCAGAAAACTACTAGAGCTAATCAATGAATTTGGTAAAGTCGCAGGATACAAAATTAATGCACAGAAATCTCTTGCATTCCTTTTCACTAACAACGAAATATCTGAAAGAGAAATTAAGGAAACATCCTCATTTACCATTGCAACAAAATACCTAGGAATAAACCTACCTAAGGAGGCAAAAGACCTGTACGCAGAAAACTTAAGATACTGATGAAAGAAATTAAAGATGATGCAAACAGATGAAGAGGTATACCATGTGCTTGGATTGGAAGAATCAATACTGTGAAAATGACTATACTACCCAAGGCAATCTACAGATTCAGTGTGATCCCTATCAAATTACCAATGGCATTTTTCACAGAACTAGAACAAGAAATTTTACAATTTGTTTGGAAACAGAAAAGACCCCAGATAGCCAGAGCAATCTTGAGAAAGATAAACAGAGCTGAAGGAATCAGGCTCCCTGACTTCAGACTATACTACAAAGTTACAGTAATCAAGACAGTATGGTACTGGCACAAAAACAGAAATATAGATCAATGGAACAGGATAGAAAGCCCAGAGATAAACCCAAACAGTATGGTCACCTTATCTTTGACAAAGGAGGTAAGAATATACAATGGAGAAAAGACAGCCTCTTCAGTAAGTGGTGCTGGGAAAACTGGACAGCTACATGTAAAATAATGAAATTAGAACACTTCCTAACACCATACACAAAAATAAACTCAAAATGGATTAAAGACCTAAATGTAAGAACAGACACTCTAAAACTCTTAGAGGAAAACATAGGCAGAACACTATATGACATGATTCACAGCAAGATCCTTTTTGACCCACCTCTTAGAGAAATGGAAATAAAAACAAAAATAAACAAGTGGGACCTAATGAAACGTAAAAGCTTTTGTACAGCAAAGGAAACCATAAACAAGACGAAAAGACAGCCCTCAGAATAGGAGAAAATATTTGCAAATGAAGCAACTGACAAAGGAGTAGTCTCCAAAATATACAAGCAGCTCATGTAGCTCAATATCAAAAAATCAATCAACCCAATCCAAAAATGGGCAGAAGACCTAAATAAACATTTCTCCAAAGAAGATATACAGATTGCCAACAAACACATGAAAGGGTGCTCAACGTCACTAATCATTAGAGGAATGCAAATCAAAACTACAATGAGGTATCACCTGACACCAGTCAGAATGGCCATCATCTAAAAGTCCAGATACATATATTATGAAATATCCACACAATGTAATACTATACTATACACAACGAGAATGCATGATCTACAACTCTAAATGACAGCAACGTAAATCACTCATATATACATCATGTTGATTAAAAGGAACCATACTCAAGAGTACATGCTGCATATTTCCAGGAATTTTTCCTCTGGCCTCACCTATCAGACCATCCCTGCCTCCCAACCAGTGAAGCCTAGAGCACAGAGCAATGTGATTCCCATCTGAAAAGCACCTTGAGTTCATAAAAGGGAAAATAATTCATAATTGAAGTCCAAGTAATTATTTTAACATCCAAGTTGTCTAATACATAGGAACTATAATTAGTATTCCCTTTTCCATTTGTTTTTATAATTGTTGCCCTTGACAGAAGACGTAAATAGACATTTCTCCAAAGAAGACATACAGATGGCCAAATAGCACATGAAAAGATGCTGAACATTGCTAATTATTAGGGAAATGTAAATCGAAACTACAATGAAGTATCACCTCACTCTGGTAAGAATGGCCATCATTAAAAAGTCTACAAATAATAAATGCTGCAGAAGGTGTGGAGAAAAAGGAACCCTCCTACACTCTTGGTGGGAATGTAATTGGTGCAGCCACTATGGAAAACAGTATGGAGCTTCCTTAAAAAACTAAAAATAAAGCTACCATATAATCCAGCAATCCCACTCCTGGGCATATATCCAGAGAAAACCATAATTCGAAAAGATACATGCACCCCTATGTCCATTGCAGCACTATTTTCAATAGCCAGGACATGGAAGCAACCTAAATGCCCATCGACTGATGAATGGATAAAGAAGATGTGGTACATATATTCAATGGAATACTACTCAGCCATAATAAAGAATGAAAAAATGCCATTTGCAGCAACATGGATGCAACTAGAGATTATATTAAGTGAAGTAAGTCAGAAAGAGAGAGATAAATACTGTATGATATCACTTATATGTGGAATCTAAAATATAATATAAATGAACTTATTTACAAAACAGAAATAGACTCACAGACATAGAAAACAAACTTATGGTTACCAAAGGGGATGTTGGGGGAGAGAGATAAATTAGGAGTTTGGGATTAACAGATAAAAACTACTGTATATAAAATAGATAAACAGCAAGGTCCTACTATATAGCACAGGGAACTACATTCAATATCTTATAATACACCATAATGGAAAAGAATATGGAAACGAATATATACATATATATATATGCATAAAACTGAATCACTTTGCTTACACCAAAAGAAACACAACATTTTAAATCAACTATACTTCAATAAAAATAAATAAATAAATAATTATTGCCCTTGAAAAAGATTCTTTCCTTGACTAAACACTAGTTAAACTCCTCTTAGCTCTCTTTTGAACCAGGCCTCAACCTGGTCAATAGTCTTGAACAAAACACTAACGTAGTTTCTAACAACTCAAGGCTGCATCCCTAAGATGACCCTAAATTCCCTTAAAGTGATTGTCTGAGAACACTCAAGGCTTCCAGGACAATTTACTGTTTGTTCCAGCTAACACATGAGGAGAGGACCTTCTCTCCCAGACTCTGTGGGAGGGTAGAAATCTAACTTGAATTCAAGTGCCAGTTAGAAACCCAAATGGGTTTCACATGGATGAACACCCCTTTCCTGCTTTTTGTAATTTTTACTTCACTGGATGTACTGGCCCCTACTCACCCCGTCCCTTTTCCCTCATGCTCACTTTGAAAAGCCTAGTCACCTCTGCACAAATTGAAGTTGGGGTCAGTTCACACTGGACTCTTTTCCCTGGCATAATAGTATATTACTGATTAAAATATGTCCTTACCACTTTAACTAGGGTCTGGCTTTGTTCATCTTTGACATTTTTTTTCTATAATCATTACCTTTTTATTAAATAAATACCATCTAGTATATGGCAAAATGCCTAACGAAGCATAGTTTCCACCCAAAGAGATATGGATGGCCCTAACCTAACATCACCCATCGTGGGCTGACATAGTTCAACAAATGTCTCTTTCTTCTTCCTAAGTGTATTGGTTAGGAGTGTGGGCTGTGGAGACAGACCAGGTCCAAACCGTCCTTCTGCCACTTATAAACTGTGTGAGTTGGAATACTCTTACTTCACCTTATAGTCACTCAATTGCCTTATGTATAAAATTGGGATTGTGCAGTACTTACTGTAGAAGACGAAACGTTTCTAAACAAATATGGCTTTGTGTTTTGGTCTTTACAAGGATAAATGGTCCTGAATACCAATATTTTAAAAATTCTACTGCAGAGATATTGGGATACCTGGCTCTCTGTGATCTTGGGAGATTGAAAGAACCACTTTGCCCTTCAGTTACCGCTTCTGTAAAAGGGGGAAAACAACCATCCCTACGTCATGGGCTGCTGCTTTAAGAACTGAGTTAATACATAACCATTAGAACAGTGCTAGGCACACAATAACAGCTCACTAAATGCTAGCTGCTTTAAACAAATATTGACAATATGATATTTTTATAGTTTTATAGTTTACACATATGTTTAATAAAGCTTAATAGTCTTACAACTGAATCCTCTTCATCAAATGTTAGATTTTGTATATCATTAACTTTCACTGTTAACCACTGTTGGATACCTAACTAATTATGAGAACATCTCAAAGTACTTGGAACAACTGATTTCAGGAAATACACCACCATTTCTGCACGTGGCCAAACATAAAGCTGAGGCCCCATGCAGGATCCTGCCTTATCCTCACATACCTCCCGTGCACACACACTGCAGGTCCCTCCAGCCCTACCTCCAACACGCCCTGTCCAGGCCACCCATCCTCTGCACACCACTGCATCTCAGGGCCGATCCACCCTCGTCTCTCCCCTGGACCCTGCAAATTCTCCTAATGGTTATCCCCATAGCTATCCTGTCCCTGTCCAGTCCATTCCCCACACAGCGGCCAGAGTCACCTTGTGAGCACGTGAATCAGAGCATGTCACTAGGGACCTTGCCTGTCTTGATCTCTGTGCTGTGTCCCTGGTGCCTAGTTCAGTGCTTCACATATAAATCTCTGAATAAATATTACTTACATGAAGGAACTGTTACCTATTTGACGTATACAGGAGCAGAGACAAATATTTAAGACTGAGGTACAGGAGAAGTTGACAAGGAAATTAGACATTAAAGGATTCAAAATTTTAAGAAGTGTTTGTTGCAAATCTGCAGCAGAGCTGTTTAAAATGGGATGAATACCAGAAACACTGGAGATGTTACTCAAAATGTAGACACCTTGCATTCTACCTCCCTGGTTTTGATTCAGCAGACCTGGGGTGGGCCCAGGAATCTGGGATTTTTAACGAGACCCCAAGTGAGTTTAATGAAGTGCTTTGAGGATCCCACTTGGAGAAATCCTGACCCAAACAGCTAACATTTGTGTAGCATTAATTTAATGCCTACCATGCAGAGTTCTATGATATCTGGGGTGTATCTGTTAATGTTATTACTTGAAAGTGCACTGGTCCTTCCCTCCTACCTAGGAGCACAGATTGCTTTCCCACATGGGCTCATACCTAAAGCCCACAATACTCCTGGGTGGTCAGAAACATTGAGTACTGTTATCCTGATGTATAGAAGACAATGGAGGGAAGGGTGGTGACTTACCTTACACTCTTGTTCCAGGAACCTGTCTAGTAGACTCGACATCACACTTGGTTCTTCTCTATTGGATCCTGCTCCTGGACTCGAAGTCCACACCCTTCTCTGATGTTCCACTGTAAGGAGATAAGACAGCACATGGAATAGAGAGGAAAGAGAGATGAAGGGAAAGTATGTGAAACACAGGGGAAGAGGTGAGGATGTTCTGCCTGCCCCCTCTCAGTTCACTGGAAGCTGTGCAGTGATGTTTTTCCTCTTCCCCAGCTCCATCACACAGCCCCCTCTGCACACACAGCAGTGACACTGAAGCTCACATGTCATGGACATGTGCGCTTATCCCTGCATGTGCGTTTATCCCTGCAAGTATTCTCTCTGGAGGTCATGCTACTATGGTAATGCCAGAGGCATCACATTGACAGAATGAAGTAAGCAAAGTTGGAATGGGGAACTAACATTGCTGAGGGCCTAATAGGTGCCACACACTGAAGGCTGTAATTATCAGACTTTTTCTCTTCAGTTCCTCAAAGGGATGTTCTGAGGTGGGGATCATAATTTTCTTTCTACACATTAGGAGATACTCAGGTTTAGAGAACAAAGTACATGTTCAAAGAATTCTAAGGAAGTATCAAATAGACACAGAAGCCAACTTAAAGCGGCCTCTATCGGCCGATTCTGGGACATTTTGAGCATCAAAATAAATATAGCATCAGATGGTAGCCCTTTGAGCAAAATAGGAATCTATGAGTCATACTGATATAAATTTTAAAATAAAGAGAAGAGAAAGCTCTACCTCCAGTCAAATTTCAGTGAACAAACTGAAAGGAATGAGCAAATCAGAAAAGCAACACTTGACAACTATCATAGTAATAAATAATTCAGGTTAGAATTATAAAATGATGTTCAATCTGCGCCAAATCCCACAGCAGTCACTGAGTCACCATGGTAACCATGCTGGCCAAGTGAAGCTGGAAAAAAAACGAACAACAACCACTGTGATTTGGTTCCGATTATGTGCTAGGAAGTTAACAGGACTGACATGACCACAGGATTAATCTCAAGTATTCCTTATAATAAAGATTCCTGGCAGCTTCCCCAATATACATACAAACATACATGCTCATATACATACATGCTCTCTCCTTCTGTCTGTTTCACCATCCGAGAACCCAGGAATTCATTGAGGAGGACTTGCTGGGGGACAGAAAGGAAGAACCCCACAATTAAATTGGTTCAATTCTAACCACACACATGAAGTTAAAAGCTACCGTAACTATTTTCTTTCAGTGGCTAACTTTTCTGGAGATGTCATGTAGAATTATCTCCATGACATTTTCCTGCCTAGTTTCAGCACATTGCCCATAACGTCTAAAAGCTGATATAGAAACACAGTCAAAAGCATGTTATGCATTAAGTAGCTTTTCCACCCTAGGGTAGCCTATGCTTTCAACCAAAAAGTTCCTGCAATGGCTATTATTAAGCATTTGGCTGCTGACATTTCAGTGAAAATATAGTAATTGGAAACTGTATTTACAAAATAATGCTCTTTACAATAGCATCAAAAAGTCTGAAATACTTATGGATAATCTGTCCACAAATGTGCAAGGCCTGTACTGAACACTACAAAGCATTGCTCAGAAAAATTAAAGAAGACTTAAATAAATGGAGAGACAACTGTCATTAAGGGTCAGAAGATTCAGTATTGTTAAGATGGCACTTCTCCCCAAATTGGTCTATATATTCAGTGCAATCCCAATAAAAATCTTAGAAAATATTTTTTAAAAGAAATTTATGGGCCAATTGTGAAGTTCATGTGGAAATGCAGAGGCCATGGACTATGAAAAACAACTTTGAAAAAGAAGAATAAGGTTGAAGGATGAACACTCCCAGATTTGAAGACTTACTATAAACCTACGGCAATCAAGGCAGTGTGGTATTGGAATCAAGGTAGATAAGTAGATTGAAGGAAAATAATAAAGAGTCCAGAAATAGATGCAAACATACATGGAAAACTGATTTTTGAAAAAGAGGCAAAGGCAATTCAGTGGAGAAATGATAGTCTTATCAACAAACGGTGCTGGGACAAGTGGATATCATATACACAAATATAAACTGTGACCCACATATCACATTATACACAAAAGTCCACTCAAAATGGATCATAGACCCAAATATACCCTAAAGCTATCAACCTTCTAGACGAAATATAGGAGAAAAATCCTTGTGACCCTGGGTTAGGTGAAGATTTCATAAATGAGACACCGAAACTATAATCCAGAAGTGAACTAATACATACACTGGGCTTCTAAGTTAAAAACTGCCCTTCCTAAGATACTGGTGTGACAATGAAAAGTCAAGGCACTGAGTGGGAGAAAATATGTGCAAATTACATATCTGACAAAGGACCTATATCCAAAATATAGAAAATCTATCAAAAGTCATTTAGGAAAACAAAGATACTATAATAAATAAATGGGGGAAATTTTTTAATAGAAATTTCAACAAAGAAGATATAGAATTAGCAAATAAGCAAATGAAAATATGCTCAACAACATCATTAGGGAATTGCAAATTAAAACTACAATCTGATACCACTACATCCACATGAGAGTAGCTAAAATTAAAAAGACTGATCATCCCAAGCATTGGCAAGGTTGTGGAGGATGGAACTCTCACACACTGCTGGAGGGAATGAAAAATGGTGCAACCAGTTTGGCAGTTTCTTAACAATGTTAATCTTACATTTGCCATATGATCCAGACACTGCACTCTTAAGTATTTACCTGAGAGAAAGAAAGCATATGTCCATGCAAAAACTAATACACAAATATTCACTGGAGGTATAATTAAAAAACAACAACAAATTTCAAACAAATTGCAGTATATCCGTATACTGGGATACTAGTCATCAATAAAAAAGAATGAACTATTGATACATGCAACAAAAGGGATAAATCTAAAATAAATAGGCTGAATGAAAGAAGCCAAACCAAAACCAATGAACTAAAAAAACCTTTATGATTCCATCTGAATAAAATTCCAGGATATGAAAACTAATCTATAGTGAGAGAAGTTCAGTGGTTACCTCGGTACACTGCAGAGGGAGGGGGAGGGAGGCCAGGTAATAAAGAGCTGAAACTGTTATGTACTGGGAAAGTAAACGTAACTATATTTAAGAGTATCTGGTTATTTTAGCAGATTAATAAGACACTCTAGAGTAATTATTTAAAAATATAAATTCTTAAAACGTATTTTAAAGTTACATTTGGAAATTTTCTGCCTTCTTAAAACTTTTCATTATAGAATGGATAAAAACGTGGCTTCCAGGGAAGAAACTATATTACAATCTCAAATCGCTAGGAAGACTTTCTAACCAAATGAATATTTCAACAACCACCTGAGAGAAACATGGGAATCACTGAATAATATTTACCCAGTGAGAACAATTTAGGTATATTTATTCCAAATGCATGTTAAAGATCAAGTTCCTCCCTCAGACTGGACAAATAATTGCTTTCAGACAAAAGAAGACATTTCTAATGGACCTCAAGGGCTATTACAAAGCATGCAGCTGCTGACAGAATGGAGTTCCACCTGCTAAAACTCTTCTTCCATGATAAGATCAAAGTAGCTTCTCTACTTTTAGGCTAGTTTGTGAACCTCACAGGAGCTATTCCACAGCATGCTTTTATCAGATCTGTGAATTCACTTGAGCCAGGCGGCATAACCAAATAAAGATGTGAACTGTTGGGTTCTCCTGAAGACTGCTGCCTTTGAACCTGGAGTAGAAGCTTCAGAAGCCATCGGGACACAGATCCTCAGAACCTGCCCCCTTCAGACACCTGATATGAGCAAGGCCATCGGCATGAGGAGCTGCACAGAGAGAGACAGATCCAGCAATTACCATGCTTTACTGGTGTAACTGTGTGCCCTGCACCGTGCTAAGCACTGGGTTAGTGACAATGACACTGAAACAACTGGATAGTGCTGCGAACGAGGAAAAGGTACAATGAGCTTCCCACCAGGGCCTTTTTCTTCTCCTTTCCTCATATGTCCCCTGAGAACAAAGTGGAAAAGGAATAAGAAGTGGCCTGAATTCATACAAACATTCATGATCCCGGAATAACCACAGGGCCTTCGGCTTATTCATGTGTTATCACTGAATGTTCACAGTGACCCTGTGGGGAAAGCGTTCTTATCCCCATTTTACAGAGGGGAAAGCTGAGGCTCAGAGAGAGTCGTTACCTGTCTCGCCTCCCACGCCCCTGCCTTTAGAAGGAAAGTGGCTCGAGGACACCCCTGGAGCAGGACACCACACCCACTGGGCCGGGCAGGACCCCAATGGCTTTGCCTACGAGACAGCCCGGGCACCGAGCCCCCAAAGCGGGAAAGAAGTGACCTGGATGTGGATCCCTTTGTCTCCCCACACTGCAGGGTGGTCCAGCCCCCGTCGCGGGTACCCACTCTCCCAACTCAGTTCCAAACACCTAAAGGAGAAACCTGCTCTCCTTGCCAGGCCGCTTCTGTCTCCATTAAAAAGTCCTCAAGGTCGCCTTATTGACGTCACGTTTCTATAGTATAGTAACCGCCTGGCTCAGGCAGGTCCTCCACCACCTTAAATACCTCCCCACCCTCCTCCACCCCCTTGTCTTTAGCTTAAAGCAAAACACCATAGCTCTTCAGGCTGCCACTTGGAAAACATACTAATTTGAAGCACTAGACTGGGACCCCAGCAACTGGCAAAAAAATCTGTCCAGTTTCATGGGACAAAACATGTGCTTGTCGTCAGGAATTGTGTTTGCTTTAAAGAGACAGTAGGGGTGTATTATCAGAACACAGAGACCCAGGGAAGTATGTAGGGTTCCTGCAGATGAGTTAGCCCTCCCTCTGAGGGTGAACGTGTACTATCACAGCCCATGCTAAGCAGTTAGCCATCTGTGGCAGAGAACTACGAACTCTCTATAATCATGTAACCCAATGATCTTGATACATATACAAAAAAGTCATTTACAAATCTCAGAGTTATTCCAGGGAGGCAGGCCTAAAACATCATAATCATTTAATAGGCAGAAACCTGGGTCAATTGAACGATACATTGTTTTTTCCTGGGGAATTCCTAGCCTCCATTCCCAATATTTTCTTCCACGTGGAGGGACAGCCACGGCCAAACCCATGTAACCTCTCTATACACTCACTCCTCTATCTAGAGAATCACTTACCTGATTAGTGAGGTTGGATGAACAAACAGGTTGCACAGCCCAGGCCCTCTCCCTTCAAAGTTCTTGAACCAACCTGCCCTTATGGAGCACATGTTTACTCTGCCCTCAGGAGTGGGTCTACAAACAGATCCACAGCTCCTTTCCCTTTTCTGTGTCTCGCCGGGTCCCAAACTATTCCTATGGTCTTGCTCTAAAATGACTGAGTCTTTAAGGGGCCTTGAAAATACACCCCTTCTCCATATCTTGACTCTAAACCAACTAAGAAATATGAAAAATAAGGTGAAAATACATCAACTTTATTCCTTATAAAGGTGATATTGTAGAATGTGGCTCAGATTTCCACAAGGGTAGTGGTCTTCGTATTGATGAACCCCAGAACTGCACAGACGTATCCACCCAGCAGTGCTGCACTGGGACAGTCAGAAAGGACCAGGACTGCAATGCATATGTCTCTGAGGTCTGGGGAAGGCATCCTATGTGTACTCAAGAAGAGTGGCTTCCTTGCAAGGCTATCCTTGTAGCAGGAGAAAGTGTTTCAGGACACCTTCTTTGAGAAACCCTTCTTGAAATGAGTAAACACCCCTTGTTCTGACAACGTAGTCACCAAGGCACCTTCTGAGGATACGGCTTTCCATGTGCCTCCGGGAGCAGTTTGTAGCAATACCTCTCCTTCCCTTCACAAGCATGAGTGCAGTGGAGCCTCGTCTGTGGAAGGGAATTCAGGAATAAATTCCTAAAATTCCAAGAGTATGATGAAAATCATACATCGTGAACATTTATCTTGGGAATCCCAGGAGGAATTGAGGAAATTTCAAAAACTATACCCACGTATAAACCCACACAGAGACTATAGCCAAAATTATCACGACGTCCTATCGAACCTTCAAAGAGCAGCAAGTCCCTATCTTATCCAAAGATTACAGACTATAGAAAAAGAGAGTTCACCAAAACTACACGGTTCAGATGTCCATTTCTGTTTAACAAACACCACCAAAACAATAGCCATTTTTAAATTTCTCAGCATAATGTGGGTTGACTGGGTTCAGCTGGATAGTTTTCTGCTCCATGTGGTGTCTCACCTGGGGCTGCCATCAGCTGGAGGCTCCATTAGGCTGGTACATCTGAGAGCTCACTCACATGGATGAGCATGGGTTCTGGCTTCTGCTAGGGGCTCAGCTGCGGTTGTTGACTGGAGCACCTTGGTTCCCCTCCAGATCCCTCCATGTGTAGGGTTACCAGGTTATATTTAAACCATTTACATTTGAATTTAAAATAAACAAAAAATCCTTTTTTGTGTAAATTTGTCACATGCAGTATTATTTTGTTCATCTGAAATTCAAGTTCAGCTGGGCATCCAGTATGTTTATGTGCTAAATCTGGCAACCCTAGGGGAGGAGCCTGTGAATTTATAACATTAAGGACAGACCTGCTGAGGTGACTCTTCCACTGGGACTGGTCTGGAAAAAAGAAGAGATCATATTTAGCAATAAAGACAAAAGCTGTTCATAACTGATGCTGGTGGAATGAAGGGGAAATGGACACTGCCACACACTACGGGTGCCAAATGGGCATATCTGTTTTTTAAGGCCCATATTATCATGGCTGAATAACTTGAGTGGCTTTTGATACAGAAGCCCTCTTTCCGCCAACGAGGGAAATTCATAGGAGGGTTTAGAAAAAGATCCCCAAGGTGATTCTGACCTGCAGTCTGGTTAAGGGGCCCCAACTGAAGGGGCGGGTGAGGACCACATGAGCTCTCTGATTGACGGAGGAAAGGGCTACTATTTATGAAGCAGGTTGTTTAGAGGGGCCCAGCTCTAGGTTCTTCATGTTAGTGACTGGATTTAATCTCACAACAGCCCCACTAGTGATGTATCACTATCCTCTCTTCCTGGATGTGTGTGACTACAAAGCAAGTGCTCTTGAGCACAGAGACAAATGGCAAAGAGGTTGTTCCCCACGCCAACAGCCAGAGCCAGGGGTGGGACCTGGCAGCCTGGTCACCTTTAGTCGCTGGTGGCAGATCTTTAGCAAAGGTATCAGGACATGTACTGCTGAGGTGGTTAATCTCTGTTCTCCCTGTGTTATCCCTCCCAGCAGCAGGAAGCCAAGCCTGGTGTTCCTTCCCCCTGCCGCGTGGGAAGTTTGTGACCAGGCTGGAAGCAGAAGCTGTCTGAAGCCAGTGTTTCTTCTGTCCTTTGTGAAAACTTATGGAAATGATTAGGCTGCTTGTACCTGCTAGGGAGGAAAGGGCATCTGAGGACACAGAGAGGAAAGTGAAATTTCTCCCAGAGAGGGATGAGGGTGGCTCCATGGATGGTCTATCGAGGCTGGGCATCTAATCATGACAGATGTTCTCGTGTGGATCGAGGGATGTATGGAGCAGGAATGGGATTCCAGC
Source organism: Balaenoptera ricei (assembly GCF_028023285.1). Lineage (NCBI taxonomy): Eukaryota > Metazoa > Chordata > Mammalia > Artiodactyla > Balaenopteridae > Balaenoptera > Balaenoptera ricei. Next base: position 93,440,584 of record NC_082660.1, on the reverse strand, counting down.
TTTTGCCCTAATCGCAATATACCATGCATTCTCAACAGATGACATCACCCCCAAGAGGTCAAAGATTGGTTCTTGAGGTTAGGGTTTTCATAGATATTAGAGCGGTCTGTGAGCTTCCAAAGGACCACAGTACATAAACAGATAAACTACATCTGGAGTATTAACAATTTCACATTCCGCTGGGGAGTGGGGCTGGGGGTAATTAGGCAAAAAATGTCTGAAAGGGCTCCTGGAGGGTGATAATGAAAGAAGACTGACAAACGCTTCATATACACAGTGACCTCTTATGCAGATGTTGGTGTTGGTGATGATGATTGATGATGATGAGAATTAAGTATGGGGATTATGTGAATGACTGCTTTCTAAGATGGTGGGTAGAAAGGGATCAGTCAGAACAGACGTCTCCTCTGAGAAAGATGATATGGAGGGTAGGAAATGAATGTAAACAAATGGTACTCTAAATTGTATCTCCTTTACTCTTAACACTTATTCAGTTACCTATTTAATCCTATAATTTAAACATTTCTTTTAATTTATTTATGTATGTATTTATTTATTTCATTTTTGGCTGTATTGGGTCTTCGTTGCTGCGCGTGGGCTTTCTCTAGTTGCAGAGAGTGGGGGCTACTCTTCATTGTGGTGTGTAGGCTTCTCATTGCAGTGGCTTCTCTTATTGTGGACCACTGGCTCTAAGCATGTGGGCTTCAGTAGTTGTGGCATGCAAGCTCAGTAGTTGTGGCTCATGGGCTCTAGAGTGCAGGCTCAGTAGTTGTGGCTCATGGGCTTAGCTGCTCCAAGGCATGTGGGAATCTTCCTGGGCCAGGGCTCGAACCCATGTCCACTGCACTATCAGGCGGATTCCTAACCACTGCACCACCAGGGAAGTCCCTATTTAATCCTATAATTTAGATAAGGGTAAGAAGTTAGGAGAGGTGAAGTAAATCAGGGGAACTGCTATGGGTACCTGCTCAGTACGTGAGCTTGAAATTACTCTAAAGCTTTTCCCGTTGTATCCTGAAGCCACCAGGGCTCTAAATGCTCTAATTTCTCTGGACACTGGCATTCAATGCTGTCCAAGGTATTGCTTAATTTATTAACAATGACCTATATTACTTTTTTTTTTTACTGAAGTATAGTTGATTTCCAATGTTGTATTAATTTCTGGCGTACAGCAAAGTGATTCAGTTATAGATATATATACATATATTCTTTTCCATTATAGTTTATTACAGGATATTGAATACAGTTCCCTGTGCTATACAGTAGGTTCGTGTTGTTTATTTTACATATGGTAGTGTGTATATGTTAATCCCAAACTCCTAATTTATCACTCCCTCCCCCGCTTCCCCTTTGGTTACCATAAGTTTGTTTTCTATATCTGTGAGTCTGTTTCTGTTTTGTAAATAAGTTCATTTGTATCATATTTCAGATTCCACATATAAGTGATATCATATGGCATTTGTCTTTCTCTTTCTGACTTCATGTAGTATGATAATCTCTAGGTCCATCCATGTTGCTGCAAATGGCATTATTTCATTCTTTTTTGTGGCTGAGTAGTATTCCATTGTATATACATACCACCTCTTCTTTATCCACTCATCTGTCGATGGACATTTAGATTGTTTCCATGTCTTGGCTATTGTAAAGAATGCTGTCATGAACAGTGGGGTGCATGTATCTTGAATTAGAGTTTTCTCTGGATATATGCTCAGAGAGTGGGATTGCTAGATCATATGGCAACTCTATTTTTAGTTTTTTAAGGAACCTCCGTACTGTTTTTCATAGTGGCTGTACCAGTTTACATTTCCACCAATTTAGAATTCATGGAGATCTAGGGAGAAAGTGAATATGAAGATGCAGCTGAATGGGTTTCCAAAATCATGGTAAATAGTGGAAAATCACAGCAAAATATAACATTAACAGATGGAGTTTTCAATAAAGTAGCTATAGTAGGTATCTATGTAGATTTCAGTGTAGTTATAATACATAAGGCAAATGTAATGTAAAGGGGGGAGGGTAAGGGGATCTATTAAGGTGAGGTTTCTACATATCAACTGAAGTGGTAACATAATGATTCTGAGTATTGATTCTCAATAGACTGTGGAAAGTTAAGTAGGGAGTTTGTAATCCACAGAGCAACCACAAAAATATTATGCAAAGAGATATATTCAAATTCAGAATAGAAAATTAAAATGAAATACTAAAAGGCATTCAGATAAGCCAAAGAAAGGGGAAACAGGGTAATGAAAAACAGAGAGGACAAACAAAACATGCAAAATAAAGTGGTAGATCTAAATAGAAACATATCAATAATTAATTGTCAACGGTCTAAATACATAACTAAATGACTTAGATCGTCAGAATGGATTTATAAAACAACAAAAAACAAAAATGGCCCAACTATATGTTTTCTACAAGAAACTCCCTTCAAATATAATGATATAGGTAGCTTAAGAGTAAAACAATGAACAAAAATACACCACGCAAACACTGATCAGAAGAAAGCAGGAGAATCTATAGATTCTTTACATTATCAGACAATGTCGACTTGAAAGCAAACACAGTTACCAGGGTTAAATAGAGTCAGTCAATTCACCCGGAAGATACAACAATTTTAAATATGTATTATATCTAACAACGGAGTCTTAAAATACAAGAGGCAAAACTGACAGAACTGAAAGGGGAATAGACAAATCCACAAGTATAATTTGGGTCTTCAATACTCCTCTCTCAGTAATAGAATTAGTAGACAAAAAATTAGCAAGGTTATAGATGAACTGAACACCACCATCAACCAACTAGATCTAACTGACATTTATACAACAGTCCACCCAAAAACAGCAGAATACACACTCTTTTCAAATGCACATGGAACATTCAGCAAGATAGACTATATCCTGAGTCATAAAACAAACCTTAACAGCTTAAAAAAATTGAAACCAAACAGAATGTGTTATCTGACAATAATGGAATAAAATTCTAGAAATTAATAATAGAAAGATAACAGGAAAATCTCTAAGAACTTGGAAACTGAGCAACACATATCAAGTTAATTCATGGGTCAAAGAGGAAGTCTCAAGGGAAATCAAAAATACGTAGAACAGAAATCAACTATAGTTCAATTAAAAATACATAGAACAGAATTAAAATGAAAATAAAAGTGAAAACCTACAGCTATCAAAATTTGGGAGTCAGAAGACAAATAGGTCGTTGTCAGGGTTGAGGTGGGGAGAATGGGTTGACTACAAAAAGGCACAGGAGAATTTTTTGGCATAATGGAACTCATATATCCTGATTGTGGTGTGGTTATACAACTGTATACAAGTGTACATATACAAGTGTGTGTACTTTTCAAGACATAGAACTGGACACTGTAAGGAGTGAATTTTATTTTCTCTAAATCATACCTTAATGAAAACAATTTAAAAAGCACACATCTTGTTAAATGAAGAACATAAGTAGCAGATCAGTGTTATTCTGTGATTCCAATTTCATATCTAACAAACAAATCAGTTAATGTGTAAACCATTGTATCTATTTACGTATGTGTATTTCAATATGCACAGAAAAATGCATGCCAAATACAAATCAAACAATAGCAGTGGTTACCTTTGGGGAGTGGGATGCAGGAATATTGATTAGAAAAGAGACTTTCACTTTGTCCGGCTGTGAGGCATTTTAAACCACACATAAATTATTTATATTTATAACCCATTATGAAACAATATATATGGGAGATATTCTGATAGACAGTGAGGGTACTGAGGAGAATAAAAATAATATTCATTATATACTTAAAACACATTTGTCTAACTCTCCCTTCCACTAAAATTAATTCAGGAACGATAATTAACTCCATATGGTTTATGATCTAAAAATGCAAAAAATAAAATCAAGTTCAGTGGATACAGCTAAAAATTTAAATAAATGTGAACTATGTTCCTTCAGAATTATAGTTCATTAAGGGAAGATGTTATGCCCTTGGTGAATAATAATGGTATCTTTTAAGAACATCAAATGATCAGGAACTATGACTGGGTATGATTATAATAGGGAAAATGTTATAGGGGAATATGGACCTCTTGTCATGAACAATTTCCAGGTAGGTTCTAACCGCTTTTTTTTGGTATCCAGTTCTTCCCAATGGCTGTCATTCTTTTAATGGTTGTGCCCTGCCTCCTTCCTTCCTGTCTCAGTTAGAACCTACTAGGCTAGGCCCTACTCCCTGATTTCAAAGCTTACTACAAAACTACAATAATCAAAACAGTGTGGGGAATGCCCTGGCAGTCCAGTGGTTAGGACTCCATGCTTCCACTGCCAAGGGCGTGGGTTCAATCTCTGGTCCGGGAACTAAGATCCTGTCTCAGTTAGAACCTACTAGGCTAGGCCCAAGCCTCATTATATGCTCATTGTAATATATTAGCATACGCCAAATGACACAGCCACCTGCACCATGACAGTTCCCAGGCCATAAAAGGCCAAAAAGTGGGCAGTGGCCCAAGTCCTGGAATCCCCACCCCTTCTCCAAAATAGTTGGAATAATCCTCCTACTTATTAGCCTATGAAATTACCCAGCCCATAAAAAACTAACCACTCCATACGTGGGGGCCCGTTCTCACCATCTGAGATGGCCCACACTCTGTCTGTGGAGTGTGTATCTCTCTCAATAAATCTACTTCTTACCTATCACTTTTCCTCTCACTGAATTCCTTCTGCAGTGAGACATAAAGAACCTGAACTTCATTAAGTCCTGAGACCAGGTGTGCAGTTTTACCTGGGAGATTGTGGATTTGAGTACCTTCCTAAGCCAGAGATTGTGGGTTCAAGTCCCATCTGAGGTGCAAGTCAGGTGGGTTCGAGTCTCATCTGAGGTGAGATTAGGTTCAAGTCCCAATCTGAGGTGCACGGTTTCAAAAACTACAATGAGGTATCACCTCACACCAGTCAGAATGGCTATTATCAAAAAGTCTACAAATAATAAATGCTGGAAAGGGTGTGGAGAAAAGGGAACCCTCCTACACTGTTGGTGGGAATGTAAATTGGTGCACTATGGAAAACAGTATGGAAGTTCCTTAAAAAAATAAAAATAAAGTTACCATGTGATCCAGCAATCCCACTCCTTGGCACATAACTGGAGAAAACTCTAATGTGAAAAGATACATGCACCCCAATGTTCATAGCAGCACTAGTTACAATAGCCAAGACATGGAAGCAACCTAAATGTCCATTGACACGAATGGATAAAGATGTGGAATATATACAATGGAATACTACTCAGCCATGGAAAAGAATAAAATAATGCCATTTACAGCAACATGGATGGACCTAGAGATCATCATACTAAGTGAAGTAAGTCAAAGAAAGACAAATACCATATGATATCACTTACATGTGGTATCTAAAATATGATACAAATGAACTTATTTACAAAACAAACAGACTCACAAACATAGAAAACACACTTATGGTTACCAAAGGGGAAAGGAGGGGGGAGGAGTAAATTAAGAGTTTGGGATTAGCAGACACAAACTACTATATATAGAACAGATAAACAACAAGGTCCTACAATATAGCACAGGGAACTATATTCAATATCTTGTAATAACCTGTAATGAAAAAGAATATGAAAAAGATTATATATATGTATAACTGAATCACTTTGCTGTACACCAGAAACTAATACAACGTTGTAAATCAACTATACTTCAATTTAAAAGAAAGAAAAAGAAAACCTCCTTAATATCTCTTCTAATATGTCTGTTGAATTCTTATACATGTTCCTGCACTTAATTTGTTGTCATTGCGGTACATAATGAATCTCTGGAAAATTTTGCCATACATTCATGAGAAAATGAGAGTGAAAAAGGTAAATAACTTTATCTTACAGACCCTGTGAAAGGTTGACCTAGAAAAATAAAAGACCTCACTCTTTAGTAAAGTGGTATAATGCAACATTATTGAACAAAACTCACTATTTCATTTTGAGCAAATTAGACCATAGATATATTAAAATGTAGTTGATAATATTTAGTTCTTTGTAAAAAAGATGTTTAAAAATTAGCAGGATGACACACTTTAAAAAATAAAGTCGATCAAAGTTTATCAGAATACAGTTCTTATTAAGAAAACTGAGGTGACTCTGAATAGATCCTTTGGTTTGCGATGCTCAGGTGGTCCGGAGGCAGCTCATTTGCCGGTTAGGTACCGAATGACTGCCTTGGTGGCGCTGGATATGGCGTGCTTGCCCCTCTTCCCAGGCAGCAGCAGGCGCACGGAGGTCTGCATGTCTCTGGAGGTGAGGATGGAGCGCTTGCTGGAGCGGACCAGGCGCGCCGCCTCATCGGTGATTCGCTCAAAGATGTCCTTCACGAACGAATCCATGACGTTCACGGCCTCCTGCGAGAGGCTCAGGCCCTCCTGGACCCGCTGCAGCACCCTTCCGAAATAGGTGGCAAAGCTGTCGAAGCCGTCAGAGAGGCGGCGGCGGCTGCAGCGGCGGCGGCGGAGGCTGCAGCGGCGGCGGCGGAGGCTGCAGCGGCGGCGGCGGAGGCTGCAGCGGCGGCGGCGGCTGCAGCGGCGCTTCGGCTTCTTCGGCTCGGCTTCCTTGGTGCCCGGGCTTTCTTCAGACGTCTCAGACGAAGGCTCAAGCATGTCGGAATCGTCTTCCCCGCAGCTCAGAGGGAAGGACAGTGCGGCCGTCGAGGTCCCTTGGCCCGGTTTCTACTCCCTGCCTTCTATGATGTCACGGGCAATGCTCACATCTGATTGGATAAAATGCAAAGCAGGGAGGTCTGTCACTAAGGGACCCCATGTCACCTGTGATTGGATGGCCCCCTGCTTGGCCTCCAGTCAGCCAATCACAGTGGAAATCTGGTGACTTTAAACTTTCCGTGACCTCTACCAGAAAATCTTTGAACTATGCCCCATGTAGGCAAAGTTCACCTCAGCTGATTTATGCCTACTATTTATGCATGAGAACTCTGAAAAGATGTCACCCAAGTCACCTACACTGAAGAAAAATCAGTTTGAGCTTCCTGAGCGAGTCTGACCTCCCTAACTCAAGTCGTTGCCGCCATCAGAATGGCTTTAGCCACTTGGCGGGCCATTTTACTCCCACATAGTATCTTGTCTTTCCATGGCTGAGCCTCCGTGGCTTGAGCCGGAAGTCTCTGACATGGTCTGCAGAGCGCTCCTCGAAATCATGGGACATAATTGACCATCTACTGCCTCCAATTATGATCAAAACCCCCAGTGAATGAGAAAAAATTGAAATCTCAAAGCCACATTGTCCAAAGTTGGAACACAAACAGAAATGGGAATACTTTTAAAATTAGTAAAAATACTTAAACATTTCTCAAATATAAAATTTTCTTAACATTCCTTAGGTCCTCAAAATACCCCACATGCTTGAATTTGTGAACAAACGTAAGAGTTGTTGATTGAAAACAATGATTAATTCTCTAAGAAAACACCATAGGAAGAATGGAAGGAATAAATGGGAAGTTCTTTAAAATAAAAGCGTATTTCTTGCAAGAATACATGACAATACAGACAAAGGCATTTCTTTAATGTGTTTCCTTACCAATAAATTGCAGAATTGGAATCAAAAAATGACTTAAGAAGAACTGAAAAAAGGGGGGGGGGGTTCATCAATGTGGTTTCATCTGAAATGGTCAAGATTCCAAAGCTGTGTCCATTTGCACTTTTAAAGAACTGCTATTTCTACTGCTCATGAAATGTTTCCAATTATGAAAGCAGAAAGCTAATCTTTATTACCAGAAAATGTAATATGGTGATAAAACCAGTGAAGGAAGCTTGCCGTTCCTTATTTCTAAAGAATCCCATTTACCAATGAAAATACAAAAATCCCACTTGATGTGTTAGTAGTCAAATCCTTCCCTTACTTGTATACAAGGGACAAGAGACACATACAGTACAATCTCTGAATTCAAATCATTAACTTACAGTGATTAAAAACAAGCTAGCAAGCAAACAACAGGGAAGGAACCCCTCCAGTTTCCTCCACAATCTCCAAGTCTGAACCTCCCAAGAATGCTTTTATTTGTTTTTCCCTGGCCACTTTCCCACACTGGGCCAAAGGCTGTGGCTCACAAGCTTCCAGTCCATCACTGGCCGAACCAGTGAACAGGACGTGAGCTGCTCTCGTTGGACACTCCTATCATCCAAGTGTTGCATAACTGCAGTATTTAGCTATGTCTTGTTTACTTGATTCTTCAAAGGAACTGTAATCATTATTGCAACTTTTGTGTACAGTCATTGTTTTACATTTACCTCTACTTGCTAATTTATTCTATTAACATTCCTACCTGCATCTCAGATCATCTGCTGTGATCTTTTTCCATCTTCCTAAATTACATTCTTTAGAAGTTCCTTTAACATGGTGTCAGTTGATGTAAACACGATAAGATTTCATTTTTCTCAAAAGTCTTTATTTCTCAGTTAAGCTCTAGAAGGAAGCCAGCACTGAGATGGCGTTGATTATGTGGGAATGTTAATCAGGATTACCATCTGAGGATGGGATGAGACATATATTTATACCCTCCCCTTGTTCAGACATTGGATGTGACCGTCTCAGGAAGTCCCTAACTTTGGGCAAATTAGCTCTCTGAAGCTGAGGAAATATCTGAAAGGGTCAATGGCTGAGGATTAGCACCTGACTGTACTCTCAGCAGCCGGTGGAGCAAGTCTACATTTGAGTGTGGTTTGGGGAGGTCCATCTTCATGTGTAGCATAGCTTCACTATTAAATGATACCTTGGCTAGATATGCAACTCTAGGATGACAGTTACTTTCTCTCAGCACTTGCTTTTGGCGTCAATTTATTAAGACAAAGAGGTCTGCAGTCACACTATTTGGTATTCCTTTTTTAGGCACTGCGTCTTTTTGTCTGCTATTTTGATCTCTAGGGTTACCTTGAAGGTTTACTATGATTTGTCAGGTCTGCTTCCTGAATGGAGGAACTTATGGCTTCCCCTAACTCTGGGAATTACCAGCCATTTTCCTTTGAATAGTATTTTTCCAATATTCACCCAGTTTTATGCTTCTGGAATGCCTATGTGATACTTATCACCTACTTACTCCATTCCTTGAGTCTCTTTGCCTCACCTTTATCCTTTTTTTTCCTTTTACTTTCTGTGAAGTATTCTATATTATTTCTTTTATTTTATCTGTCTTCTAGTTCACCAATCCTCTGTCCAGCTATATCTCATTGGTTATGTAAAATTTCTTTAATCTTTTGTTCATATAATGAATGTTTGCATTTTCACAAAGAATACATTACAAACTTGGAAGGAATAGAATCAGATTCATCTGAATGACTTAGAGTAGCATCTCCAGATATTAGGGAACGGGGAATAGGTTTTTTTCTTGAACTTTTTGATTTTGATATTTCTGTACCATGTTTGGCTTTTCTCTTATGTTTTCAATGAATTCTGTAACAAAGATAATGTTGAATAAGTTTGATTGGGATATGTTTGCTATATTAATACTATTTTCCAGGGTTGCTTATAATTTCTTATTGAAGTAGTAAACCTGTTTCCCTCAATTAGTCTTTTTTATTGAGATATAATGGACATAAAACATTAGTTTCATAATGATTCGATGTATGTATATATTATGAAATGATCACCCCAATAATTCTAGTTAACAGCCACCACCACACACAGTTACAAATTTTTTTTCTTGTGATAAGAACTTTTAAGGTCTACTTTCTTAGCAACATTCAAATATACAATACAGTATTCAACTATAGCCACCATGCTGTATATTACATGTCTGCGAATTATTTAATTAAAACTGGAAGTTTGGACCTTACTTCAATCTTTACTGTTAACCATACCATTAGATCATAATTGCCCCTTTTCTTCAATCACCTTCTGAAGTGAATGATCAGATGTACTCATTTTATCTTCCAGTCTTCAACATCAAAACCCATTTTTCCTCTCTCTATCCTAGATTTCATATCTGTCATTCACCTTTGCACTCCCAGTCTTCACTGTCTATATGGTATATTTCAAATGGCATTTCACTAATCCTTCTATTCTATTTCTGAAATTTTAGGTGCAAAACACCCAAAGAGCTATAAAAATGTCCCAACAGATTCATTTTCTTAAAATAACTTCTCACATAATACAATATGTATGAGACTAGTATGCAAGATCAAGATTGGCAAAACATTTGTATGTCATATGGACAAACACTAGGATTTTGAAGCAGCGGTAGTGAGCATGATGGAAATAAAATGACTTACGCTGTGCATTCCAACTGGTTTACAGTTCTATCTTTGAAATGAGCACGGTTTCAAAAGAGGCTTTGGCTCCCAAAGTTTTGTCCCCTATGTGTATGACGATCTCAAGGCACTATTCAGAGGGATTTACTTGTAGTTGATCTCCTGACAATTTTCCTCATCACCTTGGAAAGAAAATTATTTTTTTTTTCAAGTTCCTTAATGAGATTTTTCTAATATTCCCGAATAATTTTAACTAATGACCCTCATGAAGGGGGTCCAGTTATCCTAAATCCTTACTCTAATTTCCCAAGGAGAACTCTGGAAGTATAATGGCTCATCAGAGATCTTCCACAATGGGCTGAAAAACAAACAAAGAAATTTGTACCCAGTCCTGGATCAGGCGTTTCCTCCCTTCCTGCTGCACTACTTAGGAAAACAATTTCTAGTTTCTTGCCCTGCCCACAACCTTTCTCTTGAGTTCATACAGTTCTGCTAAAGCTACATAGATTTGTCTCTCCTGGAGGTTCCTGTCCCTCTTCTGATGGGTTCAAGGAAAGTTGTTTTTTTTTTTTTCACACACACACACTGTATTTTATTTTTACAAGAGATAAATAGACTGACACCAAGCATTGTACATGGCTGACCACAACAAAAGCAACAATGATTGCAATTACCAAACATGAAACACACTCATACTATGTCATAATATTGACATTCAGTCCAGTAATCCTCCACTGTAACAGCTGCTTTACTTTGCAGTGAAAACTGATTTGTATATTTTTTGCCTCTGAGTCCTTGTGGGATTTTTTTTTTTTAATTCAAACAGAAAGTCACAAAAATTATACTCATCCTCATCAGTTCACTCAGTCCCATGTAATTAATTTTTTTTTCATCTTGATCTTTTGTTAGCACTTTTATGAGTTCATCAGTTATTCATTAGAGTTCTGAAAATGCTTATTCATTCAGTTCAGCAGTACAGTCAGTTACCAGAAACCTGTACTTGTCAGAGTCTTTTCCATGAATTTCTTGAAGATGAAACCCTTTTACAGGAACATATTTGCAAAAGCATCAGAGTACACCCAGAACTGTCTGTAAATGACAAAAGACTTAAAAATGACCACGGTTAAAGATTTGATGAAAGTTCATAATAATGCAGTTGACAAGAAAATTAGTTATTTCTGAGATATACATTTTAAAGTAATAACTAGGATTATGACCTATAACATTATACCAGAACATATAAGGTTTTTAGGAATTTCATGTAATGTCTGAAACATTTATATTAACATATTTCCATACAAGTAACCCAATGAAAGTTTAGTATTCGTTGTTTTGCTTGTTTGTTTGTTTATACTGCAGGTTCTTATTAGTCATCAAGGAAAGTTTTGATTTTTGCAGATTATCCAGCTTTTGCCTCTTTGTTTGGCTCAAAGTGATATTCTTCACAGAAGAAATTACAAATTATTTTAAAAGTACAAATACAGTCCTTTAAAATATTGAACTAATAATGGAGTTTAAAGAAAGTCATAAACAATTCCTAAGGGTTGAAATCCCTGAGTATCTTCTCCCTTCACAGAAGTAAGAAGCTAAAAATAAAAAAAAATTAAACTAAGCAATGAATAGTCGGAGTGAAAAGAGGATGAATGAAGTCACCTTTTTTCTCTTAATGGGAAACTAAATAATCAATATGATGGAAGAGTCAGCACATGTGCCAATCTACAGCTCAGGTTTCATATCACATATACTTTGAATTGCGTCCCCTGAAATTCTTATATTGAAGTCCTAAACCCCAGTACCTCAAATGTAATCTTACTTGGAGTTAGGGTCATGAATGAGGCAATCAAATTAAAATCTGATATCCAGACCAGATTCTGGTAGAGTTCTTTGAAGCATGTACTCACTCGAAACATTCTCCTTTCTGTCAATCTGTGTGTCTGTATCTCTATGTCCAGGGGCCCAGGAGTAGGGGGATGGTATGTCTACAATGGTCAGAAACTTCATGCCACCAGAGGGAAAGGTTTGCCCTGGATTATAGGGATTCACTGCATGCAGGAGTTCACCCAGATAAGAGTGAGTCAAGTGGGAAAGTATTCCATAGTTTAACAACACTGTGGCCCAAGGAACCCAGGACCTTATGCTATGGACATATCATGTGTGTGGCACCCAGCAGCATCTCAAAAAGCATGTGTTGTGTGGCACTATTTGTTAGATTTGTGAAAGCTGCTCATTCCCAGACACTTCTCGGATGGATTAAGCATGTCTGTTCCCCTGCCTCTTGACTCTGGCAGGCCTATAATTGCTTTGACCAATGGAGTATGAAAGAAGTGATGTTATGCCCATTACAGAGCTAATCTTTAAGAGGACACATAGCTTCTGCTTTGCTGTTTGAGAGTTCTGAGCCGACAAGTAAAAATCTGCCTATCCTGCTGGACAACCCCTTGGAGAGGTACCTCCATGGCACCAGTATGAGTGTTAGTTGTCTTTTACGCTGCAGAGTAGTTTAAAGGGTCAGTTACACTTCTGTTTTGGTCAATAAATGGAATAGAAAATGGGGGAAATTTCCATTCAAGACATGAAAAATAACTTGACAAAATTATTTATATACATTATTGAAAATGCTCACCTCTGTGTGAAAAGTGACAGAAATTAATACTTCATTGAGATCTTTAATAATTGTGGTTGCTTGAATGGCTGCACTCTTAATGAAAAACTGGACTTTTTCTAATGGAAAGGGAAGATGCCAGAAAAAAAGAATTCTACACCATGCCCTAGATTTGGGGTCAGGAAAAGTCTCCTTGAGAATTTGTAATCACAAAGGTGTCCTCCTGTAGCTTTGGGGTTCACGTTAACACTATCATTATGGTCCAAAGAATTCCCTGTTGTAAACTTTCTTCCATGGTTTGATCATCATATTGCATTTACCAGTAATAAAAAATAGCATTTATCCTTTCATGATTGGAACTATTTTGTTAGCAGTAGAATTAGCCGCTCCTTGAAGCCCTCACAGGAAACACACTTGGAAACCTGACCATTAGGATCTTAGCTCATTGAAGACCTCCATTTCTTCAAGTCTTCCTAAGTCCTTCTTGGTTCAATGTCTGTAATTTATTTTTACATAAATACATTAAAGATATACTTTGCTTGAGTTACGTAGGTTTTTGAAAGGAATGTGTTTCTAATTTTTAAATATTTCCCCTTTACTGATTAGTTTCTTCTCACTCGGAAGGTTTCTAGGGAATTAGAAAAATAATTTCTTTCAACTAACACATATTTTTTCATCAATTCCAGTATGTGTGGTATTTGGGGTACCTAAGTAATGTTAAAAAAAATTAAAATTTGCTAAATGTTAAATATTTTTAGTATTTATGTACAAGTATCCGATTTCTGTTTGTGGCCTGTCTTTGGAGAATGTGGTTTTACTGTTCTTTCTGATTCCCTGTAAGTTTGATAAGAATTGGAGGTAAGGGCTGGTCAGTTATGTCCTATGACTGATTTTGAGGCGCACTCTGCTGACCAAGTCAGAGAGTTCCTGCTCAAGCCACGGTGGCTCAGCCATGGAAAGAGAAGATTCTGTGTTGAGAAAAATGGCCCCCAAGTGGCCAGAGTCATTTTGATGGTGGCAAAGGTTTGAATTATAGAGACTCTCTCAGGGAACTCAAACTGATTTTTCTTCAATGTAGGTGACTTTGGTGACATCTTTTCAAAGTTCTCCTGCATAAATAGTAGGCATAAATCAGCTGAAGTGAACGGATGACCTTTTCCTACATGGGGCATAGTTCAAAGATTTTTCTAGTGGAGGTCACGGAAAGTTTAAAGGTCACCAGATTTCCACTGGGATTGGTTGACGGGAGGCCAAGCAGGGTGGCATCCAATGACACGTGACATGGGGTGCCTTAGTGACAGGCCTCCCTGCCTTGCATTTTGTCCAGTCAGATATGGACGTTGCCTGTGACATCAGAGAACGCAGGGATTATAAACCCGGCCACTGGCCCTCAGCAGCCTCATTGTCCTTCCCTCTGAGCTGTGGGGAAGGTGGCTCCGACATGGCCGAGCCTTGCTGTGAGACTTCTTCTGAGGAAAGCCTGGGCACCAAAGAGCCCACAGAGGCCGAACCAAAGAGCCCAAAGCAGAAGATGCCAAGGCGTTGTCGCCGCTGCTGCCCAGACAGTTTCATCACCTGTTTCCCCAGGATGCTGAAGCAGGTTTTCACGAGGGCCTGGACATCTTCGAGCCCATCGCCGAGGAGGCTGCACCCCTGGCCAGCTCCACCAAGCGCTCCACCATCACCTTCAGAGAGATCCAGACCTCCGTGCCCCTGCTGCTGCCCAGGGAGATTGGCAAGCACGCCATGTCCTAGGCCACCAAGGCAGTCATCAGGTACACCATCCTCAAATGAGCTGCTTCAGAACCACCTGAGCCTCGCAAACCAAAGGGTCTTTTCAGAGCCACTCACTTGTCAGGAAAAGACCTGTAGCACTGAAGGGTCAGATTGACTCTAGTTTTTCGACCTGTGCCATACTAGTGCCCATCACTAAAACATTTTTAAGTTGAAGCAAACATCAAACATTATCAGTTCTACTTGAATATATGTCTGTAGTGCAGTTTGTTCCAACAAAAATTGTGACTATTCCTTAACCATACTGCATTTCATAACTTACCTGAACAGTCATTTTAGTTCTAGGTCAGCCTTTATAGAGTTCCTTAAGGTCTAAATTATTTTTGTATTAATTTTATTTTACATTTTAATTCTCATTCCCTGGGAGGATGTTGTGGAATTTACTAGAGATACTTTATGTGTGATATAGCCAGAGATAAAGTGAGGAAGCAAATAAGCCCACCAATACATCCCTCTTCAACCTTTTTCGACATGTCCCATAATATTAAGTCATTTAAATGCACACATGAGTACTCAAACATATTACAAAATAGCTACCTGCAACTTCCAAGAAACAATTCACTTTTTTAAGTCACTGGTTTCTGAAATTACTACTGGAATTCATTCAGATTCATACAATTTATTGTTTCCCAATCGAGAATTTTTTGATTTTTAGAACCTTCAGGACCTTGCAGGAACCTTCAGACCTTCAGGACCTGCAATTTTGCATCACTGGATGATGAGAGTATCCAGTGAGAGGAGCTCAGGCCCCACCCTCCACTGATGCAGCCGAGGAGGGACTGGCAGCCCGTGAGCCACAGCTATTGGTCCAAAGAGTGGTGGAGTGACCAGGCCTGAACCAATAACAGCCTTCCTGTGATACTCAACCCCGAGATAGAGTAGGAAGGAGGTGTGATAGCTTCCCTGTTGTTTTTCTGTTCAAGTACTTGCTTTGCACCATGGTGATTTAAGTACAGGCATCCAGATTTGGTAGTGGGACATGTCTCCAGCTCCTTGCATCAAAATAAGAGGAGGATGTTCAGCAGTTAAGAGAAGTAAGATGACTCCTTCTCCTACCTCAAGTCATTTGAGTGTTAATGCTTATGATAATATTTATTTAATTTAACATCTGTTGTGTTCTCTTCTTGGTGCATTGACTTTTTTAGATTTGTTTTTTCTATAGAGGAGAACGTACATGTGCAAAGAATTAGAGGGAGGTGTCAAATGGACACAGAGGTCAACTTGAAGGGCTAACACTGGCCAATTCTGGGACAATTTGAGCATCAAAATACTTAATGATAATAAACCCTTTGAGAAAAATAGGACTTTAGGGGTCATACTTATACAAACGAAAACAATTATTTAATAATTAATTAATGATGGGGAAAAGGGAAAGCTTGACCCTACACTCAAATGCTAAGTAATAATTCTAGAAGAAATGACAAAATTGGAAAAGCAATACTTAAAAGAAACCATAGCAACAAGTGATTCAGGTAAGAATCATAAATAGATGCTCAGACTGCGTCAAATCTCACTGCAGTCACAGAGTCACCATGGTAACTATGCTGGCCTAGTAAAACTGGGAAAAAACAAACAATATCCACCCTGATTACATTCCAATATGTGATAGGAATTAAATAGAACTGACATAACACACAGTAATTAACCTCAAGTATTCTGCACAATAAAGGTTCCTGGAAGCTTTAGCAATATACACATAAGTGTATACGTACATACATACATACATACCCACATACACACATGCTCTCTCTTTCCCTCTCCCTCCTTCTCCTCCCCCCCACCCCCCCCCCCATTCTCTCTCACCACCCAATATCCCAGGAATTCACTGAATGGATTCACTGGTGTATAAAGAAGAAAATCCCCACAATTCAACAGATTCATTTCTGATCACACATAAATTTCAAAGCTACTGGACTATTTTAGTGATGGATTTTTCTGGAGATGACTTGTAGAATTGTCTCTGGGACATTTTTCTCCATAATTTCAGTAGATTGCCAATAATGGGTAAAAGCTGATGTGGAAATACAGGAAACGCAAGTTATGCATCAAATACACTTTCCATTCTACAGTAGCCTGTGCTTTCACTCAAAAAGCTTCCCCAACACTTTCTGTTGAATATTTGGCTACTGACAATTCAACAAAAATAAAATACATGAAAATTTTAACATTTTAATTAAAAATACTGCCATTTATAATAGTAACAAGAAGTACGAGATACTTAGGAATAATTTGTCCACAGATGTGCAATGCCTATACTTTGAGCACTACAAAACATTGCTCATAAAAATTAAACAACACCTGAATAAATAGAGAGACATGCCATCTTCGTGGTTTGGAAGACACAGGATTGTTAAGATGTCTATTCTCAAACTGATTTACAGATTCAATGAAATCACAATAAAAATCCCAGCAGACACTTTTTTAAAGAAACTGACAGGATGATTTCTAATTTCGTATGGAAATAAAAAGGACCTAGACCATGAAAAATCACTCTGACAATAACAGGGTGGGAAGATAAACACTACCTGATTTCAGGACTCATTTTAATTCTGCAAGAATAAAAACAGTGTGGTTTGTGGTGAAGGTGAAAATGTATATCAAAGGAACAAAATGAAGAGTCAAAAAATAGACCCACACATATGTGAACAACTGATTTACAACAAAGCTACAAAGGCAATTTGGTGGACAAAAAATAGTCTTTTCAACAAATGGTGCTTGGAGAAGTGGATATCCACATGCACAAACATAAACTGTGATCCATATATAGTACCATATACAAAACTCAACTCAAAATATATCATAAACCTAAATATAATAGCAAAAACTGTAAAATTGTACCAGAAAACACAAGAGAAAGTCCTTGTGACACTAGATTAGGTAAAAATTTCATAGATGATAAATCAGTACCACAATCTGTAAATGAACAAATCGATAAATTGTACTTCCTGTAAGGTAAAAATTTCTGCTCTTCCAAAGACACCATTGAGAGAATGAAAAGACAAGCCAATGACTGGGAAAGTGTTTGAAAATCATATAACTGATAAAGGACTTGTATCCAGAATATAGAAAATCTCACAAAAGCCAATAAGAAGGAAAAAGACACTCAAATAAATGGGCAAAAATTATGAATAGACATTGCTCACACACCAAAAATCAAATATCAAATAAGTACTACATGGAACAATGCTCAACATCATTAATCATTAGGGAAATGCAAACGAAAACTTCAATGAAATACTACTACATCCCTGTGAGAATGACAAAAATTAAAAAGACTGAACACACCAAGTCTTGGCAAGACTATAGGGGATGGAACTCTCATACAACTGCTAGTGGAAATGAAAAATGGTGTGACCACTTTGGAAAACAGTTTGTCACTTTATTGTAATGTTAATCTCACATCTATCACATGATCCAGCCATTGCACTCCTAAGTATTTATTCTAGAAGAAGAAAGTCTATGTCTCTACAAAGACTAATACGCAAATGCTTATAAAAGCTTTATTTAAAAGACCCCTAAATTGGAAACCACCCAAACATCCATTAACAGGTAAATGGATAAAAGAAATTGTGGTATATTCATATACTGGAATACTACTAAGCAATACAAAAGAATGAACTATTGATATATGCAACAAAATGAACAAATCTAAAAATAATTACAATGAATGAACAAACCCAGACCAAAAAAATAATAATAAAACTTCTTTGGTTCTATTTAAATACATTTCTGGGACATGAAAACTAATCCATAGTGGCAGATAACTGTTTTTGCCTAGGGACAGGGCAGTGGGAGGGCTAGGGAGGCCATGTAGTACAGAACTAAAAATGTTATGTGCTGGAAAAAATAATACTAATGACATTTAAACCTATATGGTTATTTTAGGGGACATGGTTTGGTATCATTATAATAGGGCAAACTATAGGGTAATTAATATTTTTGAAAATACAAACATTCTTGTAACTGACATTTTAACTAACAGTTGAAAAATTCCTGGCATCTTAAAAATTTCATTATACAATGGATAAAAACATGGTGTCCATGGAAGAATCCATATTACAATATTAAATTGCTAGGAAGACCTTTGAACCAATGGCATATTTCAACAACCATCTGAGAGATATATAGGAATCACTGATTATTATTTATACAGTCAGAAAAATATATATAAATTTATGCACATGCATGTTAAACATAAAGAGCCTTCCTCAAGCTAGACAATTAATTGCTTTCAAAGAAAGCATCTCTAAGATGGGCATCAGGGCTACTGCAAAGCATGTAGCTGCTGATGGAATTAAATGCCACCTGCTAAACCTCTTCTTCCAAGATGAGATCAAAGTAGTTTCCTTACTTTTAGGCTAGTTTGTGAACCTCACAGGAGCTATTCTACAACATGCTTTTGTTCAGATCTATGAACTCACTTGAGTCAGGTGTCATATCCAACTAAAGATGTGAAGTGTTGTGGTTTCCTGAGGACTGCTGCCCTTGAACCTGGAGTAGAAGCTCCAGCAGCCATCAGGACACAGATGCTCAGAACCTGCCTCTTTCAGACACCTGATATGAGCAAGGCCACCAGCATGAGGATCTGCAAAGGGAGAGACAAATCCAGCAATCACCATGCTTTACTGGGGTAACTATGTGCCCCGCACCGTGGTAGGCACTGGGTTAGTGACAATGACACTGAAACAATTGGGTAGTGATTGTAACAACCCAATGTTACAATGGGCTTCTCATCAGGGCTTTTCTTTTTTTTTTCTCAGTTATTCCTCTATCTACTACTTAAAAACAAAAAACAAAAAATGTTAAAAAGGAATAAGAAGTGGCCTGAATTCATACAGGCACTCATGATCCCGCAACAACCACAGGGCCGCTGGCTTATTCATGTGTTATCACTGAATGTTCACAGCGACCCTGTGGGGAGGGCATTCTTATCTCCACTTTACAGAGGGGAAAGCTGAGGCTCAGAGTCGTTAATTGTCTCACCTCCCGCAACCCTGCCTTTAGAAGGAAAGTGGCTCCTGGACACCCCTGGAGCAGGACACCGCACCCACTGGGGCCAGGAGGGACCCCAATGACTTTACCTACGAGACAGCGGAGGCACCGAGCCCCAAAGCGGGAAAGAGGTGACTTGGATGTGGATCCCTTTGTCTCCCCACACCCCAGCGTCGTCCAGCCCCCACCTCACGGACCCACACTCTCAGCTGAGTCCCAAAAACCTGAAGGCGGGACCTGCTTCTCTCGTCAAGCAGCGTCCGTCTGTAACCCAAAATCGTCACGGTCGCCATATTGACGTCAGGTTTCTATGGCAACCGCGAGGCGCAGGCTTGTTTCTCCACACCGGAAATGCCTCTTCACAGCCATCCATCCACACCCTGGATTTCGCTGAAAGCAGAGTACCTTTGCCCTTCAGGCTGCCACCGGAGAAATAGAGGCACTAGACTGGGACCCGGGCGGTTGGCGGAATTCTGCCCACGTTGTTGTAACAAGGCATGTGCCTGTCGTCAGGAATTTTGTGTTCTTTAAAATGAGACAGGAGGGAAGTATAACAAAACTCAGGGAGGTGTCCTAGGGTTCTTGGAGGTGAACTAGCCCTCGGAGGGTGAACGTGTAAAATCAAAGGCCATGCTAAGCAGTTAGCTATCTGTGGCAGAAAACTAAGAGACTGACTGTAATCATGTGACTGAATGATCGAGGAACACACAAAATAAATGCCATTTAGGCAATTTGGGAATTATTTAAAGAAAGCAGGCCTAGAATATTATAGTTATTTAGTAGGCAGAAACTTAGTCAGTTGGACCATACATTGGTTTGTCCTGGGGAATTCTAATCCTCCATTCCTGTTAACTTCTTCTATATAAAGGGGCATCCATGACCAAAACACTTCTAGCCTCTCCATACACTCATTTCTTCTCTATCACAGGAACGACTTACCTGATTAGTGAGACTGGAAGGAGAAACTAATTGCACAGCCCAGGCCCACTCCCTTCAAAACTCTTGGTGGTGAGTTGCCCTTATGGAGCACACGTTCTGCTCTGCCCTCATAGGTGGGTCTTACAATTGGCCCACAGTTCTCTCACCTTTCTGTGTCTTGCTGGCTCCCAATTATTCCTATGGTCTTGCTCCAAAATGCTTGGGCTTCTAAGGGCTCCCCCACCCCCTAATACATCACTGTTCCACATCTGAGCTCTAAACCAATTAAGAAATATGAAAAAAGAATAAGGAGAATATATCAACTTTATTCCTTATAAAAGTGATATTGAGAAAGTGGCTTAGATCTACAGGCACCGCATTTCCTATTAATGAACCTAGAATCAGATAGACTTATCCACCCAGCAGTGCTACATTGGAACTGTCACAAAGGTCAAGGACTACAGTGCATATCTGTTGGCTGTTTGGTGGCTGTCAGCTCAGGGTGCTCTCAGTTCCTAGAGGCAACTCTAATTCCTTGTCATGTGGACCCCTCTTTCTTTGAGCCAGCAACAGCACATTTAATCCTTCTTGTACTTTGAATCTCTGACTTCTCCTCCTGTAAACAGCCAGAGAAAATTATCTGCTTTAAATGGCTTGTCTGATTAGGTCAGGCCCAACCAGATAGTCTCCATTTTGCAATATAACATACCATAAACATGGAAGTGATATCTCTTCGTATTCATTGGTTCCACCCACACTCAAAGGTGAGGGGATTATACAAGTCTGAGGATCATTGGAGATCATCTTAGAATCCTGCCTACCACATGGAGTTTCAGACCCAAAAATGTTGTGCAACCTTTAATCAGTGATATCCAGCTTTAAACTGAGTTTTCTGACCCAAAGCTCAGGCTACTGGTATAGAACATCATATTGTTAGGGCTGAGGCCAGAACAGAGGGAGTGTCTCAAACGAGGTTCTATAGCCAGGGATATGTCTGGTCTCCTGACTCCAATTTCCTCTCCAGCATCCACATTATTTTGCTCTGTACTATCTCTTCTACCTCAGAATCAATGGGAAACTGCTCTTCCTTTAGTGTCAAACTAGATGATAAACTAAGGGGACAGGAAAGCATACACTTTAACAGGAGACGGAGCGGTGACTTTCTTCTCTTTCCCCAACTTCCACAAGTAACTCATCCCGTAATTCATAACTGGCACTAAAGCTAATACATTATGGGGATATATTTCAGCTCTTGCTATTACCTTTCCAAATGCTCTTTATGGCAGTAGTGCTCTTTGGATTAGGTTAATGTCATCTCCTCTCTGGAAGGGAGGAGCCCGGTGGGCCAGAACTGATACGTGTTGAAGTCTTACTACGTCCCATATGTACTTTACAGGTTTTCTCATTTACAGCCCAGGACAGCACTGTGAGAAAGGTATCATGATAAATCACAGATAACCAAGCTCAGGCTGACAGAGCCTATGTCACCTTTTCAGAGAAATGGCAGGATGGGGTGAGGTCCCATCTCTTTCCCTCCCCACAGTATGACCAGGAGCTTCCCATTTAGAAGATGATAGTTTTACACTTCCCCAGTATTGTGCCCTCATGGGTACACACTCAACAACTTCTCTTGTTGAGGAAGATGATAGATGATTAAATCCTGCTCCTTGGACCAAGATGCCTAGCGGTGGGGTCACACAGTTTGGCTGGTCCCTGAGATCACTCCCAGGCTCACTGATCCCACCCCACTGACATCAGGCTTGGGCATGTGACTAGATGTGGCCAAATATAAGAGGAAATCAAATGTGCCCCTTGAGTGGAAGTGTTAAGAACCATTGAGAAGTTCCATCAGTACTCTTTTTTCCCTCTGCCTCAGAATGTCCCAGATTTCTTGTAAAGTAGTTTCACTCATCTAATCTTTCAGTAACACTAGAATATGAGAATTTAAATGATGACAGGAATGCTTGTGAAGAGAGAAGCTAAATGGCTTATACCCAAATTTGGCCTGATAGAAGATCAATTCAAATCTTATGCCCTAAAACTGAATCAAAAGCCAGGAGAAGTTACGCATCTTACCCAGGGTCATACAGAAAATAGTTAGGGACCAACATTTCCTTCCTTTTGCTCCATTGCTTTCTCCAGAACACCCATCATCATGCTTGTGCTTCTCTGGATGTTTATGTTTACTGAGCCACAAGATGAACTCACATACCCAGTTAATGGGCATTCCTGATGTTAACTCTCCAAGAGGGCCTCATAAGAGCTCAGTAAAGGTACACTAATTCCATGGAAATGGGGTGACAATTTTTCCCCTAGCTCACCTCCGTTAGACAACTTTACAACACAAAAGTGGCACCAACTCTTAAACACAAGGTGGGTCGGTGTGAGTTACATTCCTTCTTGTTGTCATAGTTCCAGAAGCTCTTTAGGACATAGTTATGCTGTTTAGGGCTATGTAGTTTAGGTTAAAGTAATCTTGGAAGCAGAAGTTAGGAAGTGGGGTAGGAAGGAAACTAACACTTCAAGGGCCTACTACTGGCCAGACAGTGTGTTAAGAACTCTACATACTGTTTTTATAACTTCTTACAACTGTTCTGTAAGTTAAGTATCAGTATTCCCTGTTACAACTCATTCCTCCCCCAAGGCACACTCTACCGAGGCTCAGAGAGGTTAAATACATTTTCCAAGGACACACGTGGTAAGAGTGTATCCTAATCCAGGGTTGTTGGATTCCAAAGTTGGGTTCTACCCTGAATCTGTGCACATAGGGTGGGTAGTAACGTTTACCTTGCTCTAGAGCAGGTTTTCTCAACCTCAGCAATGTTGACACTTTGGGTCAGAGAACTCCTTGTTGTGAAGGCTGTTCTATGTACTGTGGGATGTTTAGCCTCTACCCACAAGATTTCAGTAGCACCCCCAGTTGTGACTACCAAAAATGTTTTCAGACATTTCCACATGTCTCCTGGAGCTGGGGAACAAAATCACCACCATTTGAGAACTACTGCTCTAGATATACATTTCTGACAGGTAGTTGGATACATGGGTCTGGAGACTAGAAAAAAGTCCTGAGATGAAGACATGATTTGTAGGCTTAATGGAGCCTGGCATGTAATAGATGCCCTATAAATATTTGTTAAATAAATGCAAATGGCTTATAAAATTAAGAGTTGTCAAGCCTTTTTCTATCCTTATACCAGTTCTACAAACTGAAGTAGGATCATTCTTATAAACTTTATCAAAATCTGCATTTTCAACCCAACATTTATTGCTTAGCTTTTGTTTCCCTTTGTAAAAGTAATGTATTTGAAATGGAAGAACATGTCTAAGTGAGTTACACTACCACCAGGTAAAGCCAGAGCCAGAACTCAACATTAAGATGGTGGAACAGAAGACTAAAGGTCCAGTGTACCCTATATTTCTGTGACAGACGCCATGCTAACTACTTTAATGACATTAACATATTTGATCTTCACAACAGCACTTTAAGGTTTTATCACCATTTATGGATCAGAAATTCAAGGCATGGAGAGGTTAAGGAACTTGTCTAGGTCACACAGTTAGTAGGAGACAGAGGAAGGGCCCTTCCCAAGACTGTATGGTATTAAAGCCCATTGATATTAACCACAAAGATATCCTACCATGCATCAACAGATATCTCTAAAGCCTTGCCCAGGGTCTGGAACTCGGTGACTTTTTAACTGAATTGAACTTAGATACAGTGACTGAATGTAGAATTCTTGTGAGCCTGCAGCATGACTCTTAAAATAAGTCCTTGAACTTACATGGAAAAATATCTCCCTTCTAGAAACTCAAAGTGTTTTTCTGAATAGAAATGACTTTATTCTCTGGCCCAGACCTAGCTGGCTGGGAGAAGAGGCTGGTGTGATCCTCTTTGACAGGTGAGACCACCTCCTCCTTGGGCGGTGACTTACCCAAGGTCATCCCAGAGTTTTGAGGTGAGGTCTGCTGCTGGGACCCAGGGAGATCTCCTGGCTGGTACTGTAGGGTCCTGTACAAAATACACAGAAATAGTTTTTGATCCTATGTAGCACCCTACCTTTCAAAGGTTCAATGGAAAAGTATTTTCTTGAAGTTATCTGCAGGGAGAAGTAAGAGAATATGACAGCACATGGAATGAGAACAAACAGGATGATGACTTTCTTCCTTTTCCCCAGCTTCTCCAGGGGAGGAGAGCAGAAAACAGCAGGTTTTCCAGGGGCTCTCTCTTTGCCCCCTTCCTTACCCCTTTGCTCCAGCCCAGCCCTTTGTGACATTAGAGGAATGTAGACAGAAGCCAGGAACCTGGGGTGCCCTGATAGTGGGGACAGAAAGGTGGGAGGTGCCTGACAACCAGAATGGTGCATCAGGAAACACAGGTACTGAAGTCCATGCCCTGGCCATTGGTTCATCCATCAAGCTCTCAGTTTCCACCTGTTTCTGTCTGCAGTGCCATCACTCTACCCCATAGCAATGAAGCTCACACATAACACAAATATATATATATTCAGAATTGTTTTAATGACAATAAGATTATAACTGTACAAAAAATAAAAATCTAAAAACCTGACATTGAAGTAAATAACAGCAGAAAAATGACCTTTTATCACACATCATTCCTAAATGTCATTAGTTGTGAATTCCTTTATGCCTTTTTCTACTTTTATATGCACATTCCCATATATAATTATATACCTTAGTTTTTTTATTAGAGTGCCTGTAACATACACCATTGATTCAGAAACACTTTTTTGAGAAAAAAGCAAAACCCATCACATAAAATCTACACATATATTTTATGCCATATCCCAATGTGAGAAATGTTGAAGATTTTTTAAAAATTGATGATAACATAGAGTAAGACAATTTAGGTCATATGATATATGCGTTGCTAGGATCTCTGGCATTTTCATGTATTTCCTTGTAGCCTGTTTCTAGGCATGTTTGTATTCAATGTAATTGTGTTTCCACTATGCTACCAGTGGTTCTCAGGTGTTAATGTGCATTAGAACCTCTCAAGGGAACATGATAATAATGTATGTTTTGGGGCCCAGTTGGAAGTGTGTTTGATTCATGAAATCTGGAGAGAGGTGCCAAAGTCTACATTATTAGCAAGAGACACAGAAGACTCTGAAGCAGGTAGTCTTTGGGGAATGCTTCAAAAAATCACTGATACATACAGACAAGGACTCCCTCTTAGACCAAAACTTTACTCAGGCTCCTCTGGCCTTCTTTTCAATGAGGTCTTGTTCTTGGTTCTGGCCTTGGCCTGGTAAGCCCAGTTTTAGCAAGAAATTCTGATTAGACAATTTATCAAGAATTCCCCCAACCTTGATATCTAATCAAGCTTGATACATAACCAAGTTCCTCTTCATAATTTTCCATCCTCTCCCTCACCCTTCCCATTGGCCATAAATCCCTAGCTGTCCCTGTTGTATTTGGAGTTGAGTTCAATTTCTCTCCCTTATTGCAATAGTCTTGAGTAAAGTATTTCTTGCTGTTTTTAATAAGTAATAGTGTTCAAGAAGCTGGAGGAAAGACTGAAGGTACTTAGTGGAGACATGGAATACAAAAAATATAAAAAAGACCCAAATTGAACATCTAGAGATAAAAACTACAACGTCTGAAATGAAAAATATGTTAGATGGGGTTAATGGCAGATTAGATGTTGCAGAAGATTAGTGAACCTGAAGACACAGCAATTGAAACAATTCAAAATGAAATACAGAGAGAAAAAAGACAAATAAATGAACAGATCTCTTAATCCCATACCCCTATTTTATAGCACAGGGAATTATAGCCATTTTCTTATAATAACTTTGAATGGAGTATAATCTGTAAAAATACTGAGTCACTATTCTGTATACCTGAAACTAATATCATATTGTAATTCAACTGTACTTCAATTAAAAAAATGAACAAGCATTACGGAGTTGTGGGACAATCATACTGATAATCATTTTAAATGGAAATGGTCTAAGCTCTCTAATGACATGACAGAGATTGTCAGAGTGGATAAAAGACTCAGCCCCTAATATCTGAATGTTATGGAGAAGAGAGGCCTGGCTGCACACACAAAAAATCATATACACATGCTGAGAAAAAGATCTTTTTGCTAAAAATATACATACCACGGTCCAAGCATCATTAAGACAGTACTCACCCAAGCTAGTACAATTCTAAGTCAGGTAGAGGATAAAAATGCACACCTCCATAGGAGACAAACTGGGACACTGAGGTGTTTAGAAGAGAAATCTGTAATGATGGAGGGTGGAGGTGGCTCACCACAGCAGAGGAATGGAGTGGGCTTGTGACACAGTTTGGATGCTACTTCCAACAACTGAGGGGAATCTGAGGGACTTGGGTCCTGCAAGTGCAGATGAACATAAGAAGTAGTTAAACATAGCTCACACTCTCTTTACCTATTTTAGTTCTCTAGGCAGCCCTAGAAATTATCTCCATTTTACCAATGAACAGAGTAAAATAACTGAGGCACTGTCATGGTAACAACCACTGTTTATATTACTAGCTAAATGATTCAGAAGTAATTTGAAATTCATTATTCTTGTTTGTTGTTGCTTTTTCATCAAGTTTTCATCAAGTTCTTCACTATCTTTAAGTTGATTGACACATTTAGTTTGCTTTCTTTTTTTTTTTTTGGCCGTGCGGCATGCAGGATCTTAGTTCCTGACCAGGGATCAAACCTGGGTCCTCTGCAGCGGAAGTGCGAAGTCCTAACCACTGCACTGTCAGGGAATTCCTGCTTCCTCTTTTAAAAATCAAACTTTAATATAATTAGAGATGAAGTAATACTTGTTGATTTAGGAAAAAAAGATAAAAACTTAAAATTAATCTACACACGTGTAATCTCAGTAAAGGAAACAGGGTGTTGAAAGTAAGATTTAAAATTTTTCTTCTTAGTACATTTTCTCTCTGTTCCAAAGCAACAACAAAACCACTTTAGGATGCATATTTTACAGTCAGAAACACAATAAAGCTCTTTCCATTTGTGGGAAAATGATTTTTTTTAATTGGCATACATCTGAAGATTTCTCTCTTCATATGAAATTCACCAGAGTTTATTTTTACTAAATGGAAAATATTTTCCATCAGCTACAAGGGAAAGAGTAAATTTCTAAACAGGCTAATTGTAACTTTTAAAACAATGTTTGGGGGAAAATTAAATATACAAATAAATGTTAAGATTTTTAAATTTATAGGGATGCCTTATTTATTTGGTTATGTATGTTTATATTACTCAGAAAGCACTTCGACTGGTTACACAAGATAGCAACTACATTACATGCTATATGCTTGAAAATTTTAAAATGGGATCTTTCTAAACAAAATCAGCATGTTTATTACATGAAATATGTGATATCAGGGAAGAAGACAGTGAATAGACATAGGATTTTGTCCATTTCATTCATGTAATCCAGTCCTTTTTCTAGTCTCAGGACAACTTTTAAGTTTCATATATAAATAGCTCCGTTCTATTAAGTAAATGTATTCACTTAATGTTCCCAAAGTTGCCAACTGAGAGTAGACCTGCTGAAACATGACTGTTATTTTCAGTTTTGAAAAACAGGAGCTAACTGAAAGTTGGTCAAATGTGATCCAATTAGCTTTAAGGAGAGGAGAGGAGACACAAAAAATAAACATAGCAAGTTAAACATCTCTCCTTGGCAGGGGCTTTGAAAGAGGCAGTATTCCTCTTAAGAGGCTCTGAGCCTTGTTTAATCATGACTAAATATAGGATGATGATAGAAAATTTTACAAGTACTTTCTTTGGATGATTGGATTATGGTTTTGTTTATATTTTTCCTTATATTTCTGCATAATCCAAATGTCTAATGACCTTGTATTACACAAATAATTATAAAAAGTATTTCCTTTAGAAATGTTCCTCATAGGAACTTTTAAACATGAGCGTGTAAAGAAATAAACAACTCACAAAGACTCAATGTTAATTTTTGTTATATGTTATTTTAGATAAATTATAATTGCTAAAATCTTTAATAATAAAAATTAAATGCATTATTATATTATTAAATATCTACTACATCAGACACTGTGCTGGAAATTGAGCTCCAGGGTGATTAAGACAAAATCATTGTTGTAAGAGGGCACAGGCTTGCATAGAAAAGATAATGCCTAATTTATTTAATAATTATATAATTATACATTTATTATTAATAATAGATTCATAATGCATTAATTTAACAGGATATTTGGAAGGATTACAAAACAGTACTGGTTTAATAACAAGGTCGTACTGTATAGCACAGGGAACTACATTCAATATCCTGTGATAAACCATAATGGAAAAGAATATTAAAAAAGAATGTATAAAAAGAAGGTACTGGTTTAAATATAGACATACATTGACTGTTGAATGCAATCCAATTTTAGAAATATTAAAATTTGGAAAGGTATATTCCTTGTGAAATCAAATAAGTAAGGTAATTTAGATCACAAGGTTTGTAGAACAGTGTAATCACTGTCAGTGTTTCTCCATGCCTATGCTGGCAAAACTGAGATGCATTAGAATCACCTGAGGAATTTTCAAAACAGTAGTTACTGATCAGGTGATTCAAGGGTGACAATGGGAGGTGGGAGCGGGAAGGGCACCCATGTGTCAGCATTTTTAACATTTCCCTCAGGTGATTATGATGGAAGTAAGGGGTCTGCGTTTACCTGAACACTGGCACATACAAGGTTTTTAAAACAAGATTGCAGATCTTGGGTTAGAGACCTTCCTTGCTATGTTCCTTTGGAAATTAAAAGTAATACTTTACAGGTAAATAGTTACTTGCTTAGGCCACTTAATTAAGAACAGTCAGGAACAGTATTGAGCTTGGTTATGAACTCCATTACAGTTTGTGAATCAATTAAAATAATAATTAAATATCTACTATGTTAGACAATACACTAGAAACTGAGCTCCAGGATTATTAAGAAAAAATCATTGTCTTCATATGGGCACACAATCACATAAAAATGATAAAGCCAGACATTGAAAACAGTTTTTAAGAACTTACAAAGCAGTTTCATGTTTCATGCATGGAAGGGATAGAAATGGGAAAGGAGTGCATTTCAGCTTTAAAATGTGTTCCTCTAACATAATTTACATGGCCTGTGGTTCTGTTAAACTGGTTGGGCAGGGCTACCCAGACTCTTTTCTGAGAAAAATCCCCCACATAGGGTAGAAACACAGGCAAAACAAAGCTTTCAGCCTGTTTGTTTTGGAGGTTTGAGGTAGTACAATTCTGGGCATCTACATGTGTCTCCTGAGCTGGGCCCCAGTGCATTCATGTCTGAGTTTTCAAAAGGAGGAGCATAAAAATAAAACCAAAAGGGCTGTTTTGTTCAGAACCAACATAAGAACAAGAACCATGGGAATGGTACTCTCAGGAATATAACTCCAAAGTGAGGATAAAAGCCTTCTCCACACTTTTATAGAGGTCAAAGGGGGGATTTATCTCACCAGGGACTGCAGAGAGATCAGTGGGGTTTTGTTACCTTGTGGACTCTAGCACATCAGCAACAGGAACAGAAACAGGAGCCAGCAAAAGGGAAAGTATACCCAACTGACATGGCAATAATCAGGTGAGTAGGGGTAGTGCAAATATGATCAGAATGACAGGGTGGAACCCACCTATTTTGCCCTCTGGACTTGTGAGCCTGGGTGAAAACTCCCTTTAGTACTTCCCAAGTATCTGATAAGGGCCAGGGTCCTGCTAAATGCTGGAGAGTTGCCTAGGAGGCAGCCCAACACAGTTCCACACCTCATATATTCCACTCAGCAGCCCTGTAAGGCAAGCATTATTCCCCATTTCACAGAAGAGAAGACTGACTCTTTACAGGAATGTATCTGTAATAAAGGGAGGGTTTACTTCCAGTTAAGACTGGAAGATGCTTAAAGTTCACTTTTCTTTAAGTTTGCTGAACCAGTAATTATTTTGTACATTCACAGACTCATTGAAAAACCGTTTTCATTGCTTCTAAAACTCCAGATAATTAAAGGGAAAAAAGTCACATATTATCCAACCATAGAGAAATGTGCTCCAATTAACATCCTGGGGTATTTGATTTCAGATTTTTGGAGGGTTCATATAATATATATATATATATTTTAATGAAACAATAATAAATGTATAGATTGATTTTTAATTGCTTTATTAACTTTACATTTTTCCATGCAAATGGGTGAAACGCTACTGTTGACAGAAACAGATTGCGTGCCAAGGCAATCTCCAATTAGAAGCTGGTAACACAAGAACCCACCTGACACATGGAAATTACATAAGGTTCACAGCAAACGGATCAGTAAAGGCATATCAGGAAAATGCAAGGAAAAGGAGAACAACAGTGGGAATCACAGTATTAATCTCATGGAAAATGGCAGGAGTCAAGGCATAAGGCAAAATTCATCATGATGGTCATGGTGATTAGAGAGCTCCCCCATAAGGATACGCAGGCAATTCCTCAATTGCAGCTCCCTAAGTTTTCTCCTGATTTCTCTCATCTCCTCCATGAACATTTCCATATCATCTCCATCTCCACCCATCCCATCGTTGACCTGCCTATTGGGTATGGCCCATCGGAAATTAGGGGCAAGTCGGCGAGCCTGTCCCCGTCTATTATTTCCTGCTGGCTGGTGGCCTTCGCCCCCTCCCAAAGGGCGGTCTTCCTCTCCATTCTGCACGGGCTGCTCCATTTCTTCGTTTTCCTGGTGGATATTTGCCATGATGAGATTTTTTTCCCTGGTGATTTTTCTTTTAACAAGTAAGACAAAGGCAAGGAGAGAGACTGAATGCTTGGTGCACTAACCAGCAGGATTCAGAGCCCTGATATCAAAGACTTTTAAATTTTATTTTTTCCCACCTCAGGAGCCTCGTGCGCCTTCTAGGGAGCCTCCAATTTGAGCCCCTTCCCCAGCTCTCTCCTTTTCTCTCCCTCCCCCAAACCCAAAGCCCACCATTTTTCTTTTCCCAGGATTCTTTCCCAGAGCGCAGCAGGCACCAAAATGGAGGACGGGGGATAGGGCCTGGGGGAGTTAGGAAGGGGTCTCAGACTGGCTTTGCACCAGCAGCCCCCGCACCGACCTGGGCCTATGCTTGCTGTCTCCTGCTCCTCCTGATTCTCGCCACGAGTGCGCCGCCGCGACGCCTAGTCCCGCAGACCTGCAAAGGGCCGGGGTGGGAGCAGGGCGCTGCTGCAGCCGGGCGCTCGGCCCCTTCCCGGCCCCACGCCCCCGCCAACCCCTCCCTCCCCGCGTCCTCCGCCCCCACCCTCAGCCGCTCCCATCCCCGCCCCCCTCCCGGGTTCACCATTGCCCTGCAGGAACTCAGGAATGATTTCCCATTGCTCTTAGTTGCTCTGCTGCCCTCCCTGGAACCCTGCAGTCCCTGTACCCCCACCCAAGGGGGCCCCCATTTCTGTTCCCAAGAAAGCCGAGGCGTGGACAGAGCTCGCCGGGACCCGCCGCGCTGAACCCCTGCGCCGGCCTCTGGGGTTGGCGGGCCGCTGCCGCCCTGGCGTCAGCGCGCGGGCCCCGGGGCCCTTACCTGCTCCGCTTCCCCAGGGCCCGATGCCAGCCCGCCGTGCGTAGGGCAGCGGGGAGCTGGTACCCAGACACGAGTGACGACTGCACCGAAGGCTGCGTCGCTCTGCAGCTCGCGGTCACGTGAGGGCTTCGCGTCACCGCCGAGCTCTCCCCCAACTCCTGCGGCCGGTGCAGCAGGAGCGCCCCCCTCCAGCCTAGCGCACACACACAGACAGCCCCCTCCGCCTGTTTGTGCGCAGGGCCACAGCGCGCACCGCTCTGTCACTCATCTTGCTTCTCTCCAATCTGAGAGCCCACAAGTGGCATCACCTCCCTGCGGTTGGAGTTTGCCCATCTCTGGTTACCAGGGAGGGTCTGCAACACCCTCCACCTCTCCCACTCCCGCCCCAGGCTTTGGCGTTGGGTTTTTCTGCTCTCTCTTCTCGCTAACCACGGGGGCCCCCCCGCCTCCACTCCCTTGCCACACACATGTGCACAGCCACCATTGCCCACCATGCCCCTGAATTCATACCCTTCTAGGAAATTTAGATTGAGGGCTGGGGTGAGGAGGGAGCAAGGGACTTGTCAGAGAGGCGAGGAGAAGTGGGCTGTATAATATATATCCTTCCTAATAATTTCTCTTTATTTCCTTTTTAAGAAAATCAGCACGCCATCAAAAAACTAAAAATTATGAGGTTTCATTTTTGAAAGAAATGCTTCATCCTGCGGGATGAAAATGCCTCATTGTTTGATTACATTCACCTATACCACCCAGAAAATATTTTCTCTGGGCTCCACACATCAACAACACTTTTGAAACATTTTATTTTATTTTGAAATTTTGTTTTGAAAAAATACAAGAATCTTCCTGAATACAGTTGGTATTTTCAAAATGACCTGTAAAGTAAATCTTCAGGTAGAAGTCCAGTTGTCAGACCTTGGCCATTTTATGTAAATGTAATGTGATGTTCTTGATACCACAGTCTTTGGAGAAAAGGAGCCTTTTTATTTTCTGCTTTCCTTTCCAAACCTTCCAAACCACTCCTACACATATCTCCTTAGAATGATCTCAGAAGTTAAGTATAAAATAGGTAAAAGTTCCAAAGACATTTGCTTTTTAATGTGAATGTTTTCAAAAAATATTAGAAATAAGCATGGAGTATGAGAAGCAATTAAACTTGAAACTCATCTTGAGTGTAACTGTTCCTTTTTTCAACTTGAAATAACTGAAAACGTTTTTTTTTTTTCACGGTTAGAAAATAGAGATATCTTTAGGAAAGTGGCATTATTATAAAAAAATATTAAAAAGTGTTGGTTGTGTTAAAGGAACCGAAAGAGTTATATGTACTGAGTCAAGACAGGCCAGGCAAATTCTTACTGCCTCTAGTTTTGGCTCTAAACTACTATGTAATCTCCTACCCTGCTGAACTAGCTGGGACATTGAATAAAGAAAGAGTATATGCCTACTGCATATGTAGTTTGAAATATATAAAATTATATATATGAGATATATAGAAATATTGACATATAGCTCCAAAAGCTCAAATTACAAAATAATTGTCTTTTAAAGGAATGCTAGTGAATCCTGGATTCTGTCTCACTGTTAGCAACTCTTCGTATAGGTAGCTCTATTAATGATATCCACTGGAAGGATGCTGATTAGAGGCATGAGCTGTAGTATCAGACATGTCTGGGCTTAAATCCTGTTTCTGCTACTTACTTGTTGTATGACTTTGGGTCAATTACTTATCAAGGTCTCTGTGCTTCCTCTGTGAAACAGGGATTGTTAGAAGAAATAAATCACATATTTCAAGTATGTACCACAGACCCTAAAGAACCATCAATGAAAGTTGATTCATTACTTTTGTTTACTATTATTAGATGGTTTCTAACAAGATTTGAAGAGTAGGCAAAGCATAGTTCCGTCCTTAGCTAGATCCACTTGTCTTTAAAATCTGTGAGAGCCCAAAACACATCTGCTGTCTTCTACTTTGCAAAGCCAGTGACTTATAGAATTCTTTGTACCAAGTAGGTGATTGGTAAATATTTGTTGACTGATACATCCACTACTAAGGCTAATAGGTTGCTTTTCATTCAGAGGACTGTACTTAGAGCAATATGGAAAAGCTTTCATGAAAATTAGGAATTACCTAGAAAGAATCCCCTGAAAGTAGACAAACCACTATGACATAACCATTGAATACAAAGTTAAAGAAGTGGATTTTTAGTTCTCTCAGTGGCTAAATGTTTTGCTATTATCTTTTTGACCCATCTTGGATAAGTCTTTTGCTTGAAACCACCAAATTTTCTTGGATGGAAAACATGCATCTGTATATTTTTCCAGATTAGATGTTATGCTACATAGGAGATTAGTTGTAATGAAGTGCTGTTTTAAAGATAGGTGAAAATTGTCCTGGAAATGATGTTATCTTCACTAAAATGCTGTGAGGTATTGATTGAGATCTTTTCTTGTCCTTGGTGTTTTCTGAGGAGTTGAAGATAACAACCTATGGAGAACAAAATGTTTTTAATTTCTAAGGCAGAGTTAGAAGGACACAAGAGTCTTAGTTTGGGACTCATGTGCCCTGAAGGACAGAGAAAGGGTGAACTGGTTTGATGGCTTTTACCCTAAAATAATAGAGGAGTAGTGTAATACTGGGAAGAAGGAGACTGGGTTCACGTTTGGGGAAGTGCAGTATTCGTGAAAAGAACCTATTTCCTCTCCTTATCTCCTGTAATTATAGTGGATGGTGGCACTTGATTGGTTCCCTTCCCCAAAGCCAAGGGAGTGGGATCCCAAAAGAACTGTACATAAAGTTTAGGGATATCTACAAAATGTTAAGTTTCACTAATTCCTTTGCTGGATATCTGCATTACCATTGGGATTTTGAGCTACCCAGATGCTATAGGAGACTGGAAAGAACATTTTGGAGAGATTATGTGGTGGTGTGGCCAGTTAGAGAAAGGGCTACCAAAGTTCCCAAATCTGGAGAAGCATGAAAAATAAATCCTACCATGCCTACAGGTTCCAGAGTTGGGGAGTGGGGAGTTATTGAGATACAGATTTACCAGTAACTGATACAGAGTAGGGCAAAGAGACCTATGAATCATAGGAATGCCATGTGAGGGTTATAAGAGTCACATGCAAGATATGGCCCAGTCTTCCAAGGAGACACTTGGAAGGGAGCTGCTTGGATGTGAGTCCTTATCAGCAGGTTCTCTAGAAGTCAGACTTGAGCTTCAGTGATGATTAATCACGTGGGGATAGCAATCTTACCCTAGGTATTCACATAAAGAGTTGTCTTTTTATCCGTCTTCAAACTCTCAAGTCATCTGAGTAAACACAGGGAAGGAGGGTGTGATTGTTAATTTTATGTGTCCACTAGGCCATTGGATGCCCACATATGTGGTTAAATAATATTTCTGTGTGTGTCTGTGAAGGTGTTTCTGGAAGAATTTAGCATTTAAATTGGTGAACCAAGTAAAGCAGATGGCCCTCCCCAATGTAAGTGGGCATCATCTAATACCATTGAGGGCCTGAATAGAACAGAAAGGCAGAAGAAGGTTGAATTCATTCTCTGCCTGATTGCTTGAGCTGGGACTTTGATCTCCTGCCCTTGGTGTTCCTGGTTCTCAGGACTTCTGACTCAGACTGGCACCTGCATGTCAGCTCTCCAGCTCTCAGGTCTTTGAAGTACACCATTGGCTTTGCTGGCTCTCCAGCTTGTAGACAGCATACCATGGGACTTCCCAGCCTACATAATCATGTGAACTTGTAATCAGTCAGTCTATAAACCTTATAATCAATAAACCTATCTATCTATCTATCTATCTATCTATCTATCTATCTATCTATCAATCTATCTATCTAGAGTCTATCTAAATGATAGATAGACTCTAGGTAGATAGACTCAGATAGATAGATAGATAGATAGATAGATAGATAGATAGATAGATAGATAGACTCTAGATAGAAAGATAAATCTCATAGAGGGATGAGGAGGATTCTGAATCAAAAGTGATATTGGTGTTTTAAAATACATAGAACCAAGAAGAAAACTGCTATATATAGAAAGGTTAAACAACAAGGTCCTGCTGTACAGCACAAGGAACTATATTCAATATCCTGTGATAAACCATAATGGAAAAGAATATGAAAAGGAATGTATACATATGTATAACTGAGTCACTTTGCTGTACAGCAGTAATTAACATAACATTGTAATTCAACTACAATAAAAAATAAATTTAAAAAAAGACATAGAGCCAAATCTTTAACAGTTTAACTGAACCTATTTTAATAAGCAAAAGTGACTGAAAAGTTGGGGAACAGGACTGAGATACAGTTAAAGAAGCCCATTGTCCAGTAGAAAGTGGAGGGTGGGGATGATAGAGCACTACTGAGGCAGCTACTGGAAAAATGAGACTGTTTTGTAATTTTACGTCAACTAGTTATCCCTCAATCAAATTGTGGTGATAACAGGTTAATATTCCAACAAAGGAAGCTCATTTTTGCTGAGATCTTTTTGCATGTTGCCATGATATATATTGTAGCTCACATGTATTTGGCTGGAAATGCACCCAGTTGGACTGTAGTTATTGTCCTATTCTCCTCTCATTATACTCTCCTGGGTGAGTGCTAGGCTTGGGAGAAGATAGTCTGGCGCATGGTGGGCTCTGTGGGTGTGGATATCTCTGTTCCTGCCTAGAATGGTTCTCTATGTGTCGTCCTGATGCTTCATTGCTGCAGTCTTATTGTGCTTCTCTTTTTTTACTACATTTAAGCACCTATTAACAAATTGAAACTAAGTATTAAAAATCTAGGAAATTATGCCTACTCTAGCTTCCCTATAAGCTATGGCCATTATAACTTTGATGCCAAGACCTTTGAAGAATTGAGAACAGACCTGATAAAATTTTAAGGGTGTTACTGTAAGAGTTTGAAACATTTGAAAGATAATGTATTTCATTCAAGAGATCTAGTCTTAAATAATAACAAAGCTATAAGGCTAAGACGTCTGAGTGTGAAATCAACAGATATTCAGGACCTCACTATCTATTAGAGAGCTGAGGGATGTTATTTTATTTTAGAGACTGCAGATGCTGTCTTGAGACACCAGAGACCCATGGCCACTCTTTCCTGTGGTTTAGGACTCTGGTGAAAAAGAAGTTCTGTCCTGTATAGTCTCTAACTGATTAATTGAACTACACTATGTATGGGCCAAGAGAACTCCTTTGACCCTTCTAGCTACA
Source organism: Balaenoptera ricei (assembly GCF_028023285.1). Classification (NCBI taxonomy): domain Eukaryota; kingdom Metazoa; phylum Chordata; class Mammalia; order Artiodactyla; family Balaenopteridae; genus Balaenoptera; species Balaenoptera ricei. Next base: position 93,403,232 of record NC_082660.1, on the reverse strand, counting down.
GGCCTAGGCTAGCATCATTCTTACTTTCCCCTGGACTTTGGGATGAACTTAGAAGAGTATCAGGAAACTTAGCATAAATGTTTACCTTGCCTTACTGTTGCTAGTCCCATGTAAGTTCCATTACTGATACAGTTTTAGCACCTAGCAAGGTCCTAGTACCCAGTAGGCCCTATTAGTTCAGGGGTTGCAATTCATATGGCCACAGGTGACATATATTGAGTGAAGCCGGCTGAGCAGGAATCTGGTTAACTAGGGAGCATGTGCTCTATCAAAATGAGATAGCCTTGGGGACTTCCCTGGTGGCGCAGTGGTTAAGAATCTGCCTGCCAGTGTAGGGGACATGGGTTCGATCCCTGGTCTGGGAAGGTCCCACATGCTGCGGAGCAACTAAGTCCGTGCACCACAACTCCTGAGCCCGTGCGCCTAGAGCCCGTACTCCACAACAAGAGAAGCCACCGCAATGAGAAGCCTGCGCACCACAATGAAGACCCAACGCAGCCAAAAAAAAAAAAAAAAGAGAGATAGCCTCTGCCAATTATTATCATGAGACAATTCAGGCCCTGTGTTGCCAAATATTCCTTTTTTTCCCTCAAGAGATATCAGAAATATAAAAGTTTATGCGAAATTGCCCCCTCCCCCCAAATGAGCTGCTAATTTAAAATTCTGCATTCATTTTCTCACCTTTCCTCACACTTAACTCTATTTGGCAGACTTGATAAAACATTGGCTTCATACTATTGTGTGCCTATAGCTATTGCCTGCAGCATGACACAGGACTCTTCCAGTTATCTATTGGTAAGTAGCAAACCATCCCAAAATTCACTGGTGTAAACTGTAACTGATATTTATGCTCACAGACTCTGTGAATCAGAGGTTCAGAAAGTACACAGTGGAGGCTACTCTGCTCTAGGATGTCTGAGGCCTCAGCTAGGATGGCTTGCCTGAGGATAACTTGAAAGGCTGTAGATGACTCAAACAGTTGGGTCCTGAAACAGCTGAGACTGAAATGGCTGCAGGACAGGCTTATGTAGGAGTATCAACCAGAGCTCCCACAAGTAGCCAGTCCAGCATGGCTATCTCAGGACGTTAAAAGCAAATGTTCCCTGCAAACAAGGTGGAAGCTATATGCTCTTTTATGACCTAGCCTTGGAAGTCACATAGATCAGTTCTACTGTACTCCATTGGTTGAAACAGTCATAAGTCCTCTTCCAAGATTTAAGGGGAGGGACTATAGACTTCAACTCTTGATGGGAGGAGTGCCAAATAATTTATAGCCATGTTTTAAAACCATCACACACATTACTAGTATGTGCTTCTCACAATTCTTTTCTTACCCTCCAGCAAGACAAGGCAGTCAACATGTTATTGACACTTGCTTGATTACAATCATTAAGTACAAAATAATTTTTGAATAAGACCTAAAATGGAATTCCCACAGCTTAGTTCCACTCATACTTTTCCTGCCTTAAGGATTTCTAAGAAATTAATTCTTACTAGAAAAATATTTAGCATATTTGCTTATTTGTCCACAATTATCCACCTGTGTACTGATTGGGTACTGATGTGCATAGTTATCAGAAAGGATTGGAAATAGGAGATCAAAATAAACTGTGAGCCCAAAAGAATGGATTAGGAGGGTTATAGAACATTGGATTTTATAGTCATGTTTTCTGTGCTTTTGCATAATTTTGGATTTATAGGGTAGGATTTATGATCTCACTTGCAGTCCCAAGCTTTCACAGATCATGTATTGTCAAAACTGGAACGACCTTAGAATTATTTTAGTCCAAGAGCCTATTTTACAAGTTGGAAAACCAAGATAGAACAATTAAGAGGCTTGGCTAGGTTACCAAATAAGATAGTGGCAGAACTAGAAATAGAACCACCTATGCTTTCTTGGCTAATACTACCTACCTATCTATCTATCTATCTATCTATCTATCTATCTATCTATCTATCTATTTGCCTTGTAGGTCTATACATATTTTATATAAAATCAAAGGAAATACACTAACATTTTGTTTATAATTGTTTTTGGCTCTTGTGGTGATGGTTGATAGGCTAAAATCATAAATCCAATTTATGATTTTCCACATTTTCTAAATATTCTACAATAAATTAGGTAGATATGAGAATAAGCAAAAAATTAAAGACTAGTGAAACTGATAATTTTATGTGTTTTTAGTACAGATGAGTTTATCTATCTCTAACTAAAGAGTAAACTAACACCCTCTCTCTCTCACACACACACACACACACACACACACACACACACACGCAAACACACACTTCTCCCCTTCCTCCCTTCCTCCTCTCTTTTTACACCCCTGCCCCAGCTCCTGAGTGAAGGGCTACTTTTCCCACCACAAATCTAAGACTTTTAGGCATCTGTAGCATGACAGTATCTTGTGCCATATTTTACACTTAGAGACCTATGCCTGGTGACTTGGTGACTCCCCACTCCCACTCTTCCCTCATCCCCTCCCATTTAGTTGTCCTCATCTCTGAGATTAAAAATGCATTTCTAATGCTGGACATCAGGTGGTGATTACCTCTATCTTCTAAATTATCTCAAAGGACAATGTATCCTTTTTGTAAGTAGAAGGGAAAAATCTTTATTTTTCTTTTAAATTCAGGTTATGAAATAGTATGTGCAGAATTATCCTAGTTTCCTTAAACATACATAGTGATGAGGGCTTCCCTGGTGGCGCAGTGGTTGAGAATCTGCCTGCCAATGCAGGGGACACGGGTTCGAGCCCTGGTCTGGGAAGATCCCACATGCCGCGGAGCAACTAGGCCCGTGAGCCACGACTACTGAGCCTGTGCGTCTGGAGCCTGTGCTCCGCAATGGGAGAGGCCGCGACAGCGAGAGGCCCGCGCATCGCGATGAAGAGTGGCCCCCGCTTGCCGCAACTAGAGAAAGCCCTCACACAGAAACTAAGACCCAACACAGCCAAAAATAAATAAATAAATAAATAAATATGAAGTACTGTGTATCTGTAAAAAAAACAAACAACATACATAGTGATGAAAATGAAATAAAACAGCACTTATATAAATGCTGATTATGTCGAGCATTGTTGTATATGTATATTCATTATTGCACTTTATCCTCCCCCAAATCCTATGAGGTAGGTGCTAATATTATCCCCTATCTTATTTTACAAATAAGAGAATTGCAGGATAGCAAAGCTATGCAACAGATAGGAGGTGGTAGAGCAGGAATTCAAACCCATACAGTCTAGTTCCTAAGTCCATGTTCTTACCCTCTACTCAGTTTCATTAATTAATAAGTCCCAAATCTATATCTCATTCTTTCTTTTATTCATCTATTGTTTGAGACCTTTTCTGTGCTATGCACTGCCTGCCCATTACACATCTCAATCTCAGTACCATATTTAGGAGTTCTGATTCCCTTGACATAGTTCTTTCCACTTAATAAAAATATAAGAAATATACTTTTCATTCAATCAATTTATTGAGCATCTACTATGTCCCAGGCAAGGCCCTGGAGATATAAAAGACAATAAGACAGATACAGCCTTCATATTCTTACGGAGCTCATGGTTTAGTGGGAGGAAACCAGGAGAGTGTGGTAAGTACTGAAGGGGAGATTGGAGCACTGAGTAAGAGGACTTAAACCAGTTGCCAGTAAAGTCTTCCAGGAAGAAGCAATATCTAGGAGATCAATTTCTGCTATGACAGTGTGAGGAGCTCTGTGGAACTGCTTTCCTGTGAAACTCATAAAAAAACCAAACAAAATAATTTAAAGGCTCTAGAAATGGTTTTAAGGGCATATATTAAGTGGAAAAACATCTATTCAAGAAAATCTATAAAAACTTCATAAGAAATATGAGTCTGTGGTATTTGAACCTAGACCTCTCCCTCCCTCTCACTCCCAGGTCAAGGAGGCATAAACTGCACTCCTAACTGTCAGTTAAGAACACAGGACATCCTCTTCCTGCAGCTTGCAGCCATGGGGATTTCTTCCTGGGAAGAGAAGGATATCAGCATTCCTTATCCTGCCCCAACTACTGAGATTGTGAGGTTAAGCTCCAGGTGAGTGCAGTTGAGAGGTGGGGGCTCTTTCCTTCCAACCAGCCCCCACTGATAGAATGGAGGCTGTCCTGTGGGTGTGGCACCACTGAGAACACTGGGGCCCTGATCATTCTTGGTTTGGCTTGAAAGGCGTGGTTCCACACTATGAGAAGCAAGGTGAGAGGACATCAGGCTGCTGTTTCCTTTCTACCCACATTGAGACACCAGCTCCTAAAGCAGAAGTGTCATTCAAAGATAAGAGTGCCATTGTCCCCACTCCCAGATCCAGAGCCCTGGCTCAGAGATTTTGCCTGGGGAGAGAAGAAAGCCATAAGTCATATAGGTTCTAAAATTTCCCCAATGGAACTTACTTTATTTGCAACAGAGCATGGAGACTGTTCAAGCCAAAGGTGCTCTAAAAACAGTAGTGGTTGTGGTGGAGGCAATTGGGAAGTGATTCTTAAGTTAACTGTAAGCTGGCTAGATTGTTTTAAAAAGCCAGGTAAGAAGATGGCTGTGGGGAGTTCTCTTACCCTGTTTGGAACAAATATTAAGCACTGACCTTTGGAACTATTCCTGCAAGTGAGCCCAAATTTGATTGAATTAGGCTGCAGAGCAATTGATGCCCAAGGGCATTATTAAAAATAACAGATTAATCAACTGGCAATTATAGGAGCCTAACAGCTGGGTATGGCCAGGGCTACGACCTTTACAAGTGCTTCTCAGTCCCTCACCTCACTCTCACTTAGTTGGGACAGGATGACTAGAGAGGGGTTGGGATTGGATATTGTCCTTCCTTCAGGTCAGTTAGGCTTATAGGTTAGGCTCTGGTAAAATAGTTTCTCTTGAGGGAAGGCCTTATTTAAGAAGAGTAGAATGCTCTGGGTGCATTAAAAAATGTCTACTTTTCCTTTCCCCCTGCCAGAAGCACAAGGAAATTTTCTCTAATATTCACCGTGAGAACCTCATAGGGCTCTGAGAAGTAAAACTCATAAAGGTGTGGGAGCACTCCTTAAGACTGGGCCTCATGGAACAGGATAGAAAGCCCAGAGATAAACCCACACACCTATAGTCAACTAATCTATGACAGAGGAGGCAAGGATATACAATGGAGAAAAGACAGTCTCTTCAATAAGTGGTGCTGGGAAAACTGGACAGCTACATGTAAAAGAATGAAATTAGAGGGGCTTCCCTGGTGGTGCAGTGGTTAAGAATCCGCCTGCCAATGCAGGGGACACGGGTTCAAGCCCTGGCCCGGGAAGATCCCACATGCCACGAAGCAACTAAGCCCGTGAGCCACAACTACTGAGCCCGCGTGCCCGTGCCACAACTACTGAAGCCCTCGTGCCTAGATCCCGTGCTCCACAACAAGGGAAGCCACCGCACTGAGAAGCCTGTGCACCACAATAAAGAGTAGCCCCTGCTCTCTGCAACTAGAGAAAGCCCGTGCGCAGCAATGAAGACCCAACACAGCCAAACATAAATAAATAAAATAAATACATTTATTTAAAAAGAAAAGAATGAAATTAGAACACTCCCTAACACCATACACAGAAATAAATTCAAAATTGATTAAAGACCTAAATGTAAGACTGGACACTATAAAACTCTTAGAGGAAAACATAGGAAGAACACTCTTTGATATGAATCACAGCAAGATCTTTTTTGACCCACCTCCTAGAGTAATAGAAATAAAAACAAAAATAAACAAATGGGACCTAATGAAACTTAAAAGCTTTTGCACAGCAAAGGAAACTATAAACAAGATGAAAAGACAACCCTCAGAATGGGAGAAAATATTTGCAAATGAATCAATGGACAAAGGATTAATCTCCAAAATATATAAACAGCTCATGCAGCTCAATATTAAAAAAAACAAACAACCCAATCAAAATATGGGCAGAAGACCTAAATAGACATTTCTCCAAGAAGACATACAGATGGCCAAGAGGCACATGAAAAGCTGCTCAACATCACTAATTATTAGAGAAACGCAAATCAAAACTACAATGAGGTATCACCTCACACCCGTTAGAATGGGCATCATCAGAATATCTACAAACAACAAATGCTGGAGAGGGTGTGGAGAAAAGGGAACCCTCCTGCACTGTTGGTGGGAATGTAAATTGATACAGCCACTATGGAGAACAGTATGGAGGTTCCTTAAAAAACTAAAAATAGAATGACCATATGACCCAGCAATCCCACTACTGGGCATATACCCAGAGAAAAACATAATTCAAAAAGACACATGCACCCCAATGTTCATTGCAGCACTATTTACAATAGCCAGGTCATGGAAGCAACCTAAATGCCCATCAACAGACGAATGGATAAAGAAGGTGTGGTACATATATACAATGGAATACTACTGAGCCATAAAAAGGAATGAAATTGGGTCATTTGTAGAGACATGGATGGACCTAGAGACTGTCATACAGAATGAAGTAAGTCAGAAAGAGAAAAACAAATATTGTATATTAACGCATATATGTGGAATCTAGAAAAATGGTACAGATGAACCGGTTTGCAAGGCAGAAATAGAGACACAGATATAGAGAACAAATGTATGGACACCAAGGGGGGAAAGTGGGGGGTGGTGGGATGAATTGGGAGATTGGGATTGACATATATACACTAATATGTATAAAATAGATAACTAATAAGAACCTGCTGTATAAAAAAATTAAAAAAAAAAATAGACTGGGCCTCTCTGGAGTTTTAAATCTCAGACTTGACCACACTGAACTTCCAGCAATTCGTAAATTATAGTTTAGGTTTTCCTACATCAGTACTGATTCCTGGGGAAGTTTCTGTTAATAGGTTTTACTCCAGCAAATTGTGATTCTCTGTATCTGACTGTCTGTCTCTCCTTTTTTGGGGGCAGTGATTTGCTCTGTGACTTCAATTCTCTAATGGATCTAAGAAGAGTTGTTGATTTTCAGTTTGTTCAGCTTTTTACTTATTGTTAGAATGGAGTGATGACTTCTAAGTTCTTTCCATGCCAGACCAAAGCAAGAGGGAATTTAATGATAAACGAGTTAATCCATAAGGAGTATATAACAATTATAAATATATATGCACCTAACAACAGAGCACCAAAATATATGAAGCAAAAACTGACAAAAATGAAGGGAGAAATAGATAATTCAACAGTAATAGTTGGAGACTTTAATACCCCGCTTTTAATAATAAATAGACCAAATGGGCAGAAGATCAACCAGGAAGTAGAAGACATGAGAACACCACACACCAACTAGACCTAACAGACATATAGAATATGCCACCCAACAACAGCAGAATGCGCATTCTTCTCAAGTGCACATGGAACATTCTTCATGGTAGACCATGAAGGCCATAAAACAAGTCTTAATAAATTTAATGGGTTAGAAGTAAGACAAGATATGTTCTCTGACCGCAGTGCAATAAAATTTTGTATAAACAACATAAAAAAATTAGGAAAGTCACAAATATCTGGAAATTAAGCAAGACACTCCTAAACAGCCAATGCATCAAAGAACAAATCAAAATGGATATCAGAAAATACTCTGAAATTAATGAAAAATGAAACATGACATATAGCATACCAGAACTCATGGGAATGGAACTTTGGTATGTAGAAACACAATGTACTCAAAACAATGGGATGGAGCTAAGCTTATGCTTAGAGGGAAATATATAGCTGTATACATAGCTGTAAATGCCTATATTAAAAAGAAGAAAGATCTCAAATCAAGATCTTAATTTTCCACCTTAAGATGCTGGGAAAGAAGAGCAAACTAAGCATAAAGCAAGCAGAAGGAAGGAAATAATAATGATGAGAGCAGAAATTAAAGTAATGGAGTATAGAAATAGAGAAAATTAGTGAAACCAAAGCTGGTTCTTTGAAAAGATCAACAATATCGACAAATCTCCAGCTAGACTGATGAGAGAGAGAGAGAGAGATGTGTGTGTCAAGTTACTAGAATCAGAAATGAAAGAGGGGTCAATATTACTGAACTTATAGATATGAAAAAAGATTATAAACGAATAATATGAAATATGACATGCCATTATGTTATATAACAGACAAAATGGACAAATTCCTAGAAAAATACAAACTACCAAAACTATCTCAAGAAGAAATAAACAATTTGAATAGATCTATAACAAGTGAAGAGATTTAATTAGTAATAAATTTTTAAAAACTACCCATAAAGAAAATTCTAGGACACGTGGCTTCACTGCTGAATTCTATCAAACATTTAAAGAAGAATCCTTCACAAATTCTTCAAAAAAAAAAAAAAATAGAAAAGGAAAGAACACTTCTCCTCTTATTTTATGAGACCAGTATTATCCTGGTATGAAAATCAAAGATATGACAAGAAAAAACTACAGACCAGTATCTCTTATGAATATGGATGCAAAAAATCCCCCAACAAAATACTAGGAAAACAAGTCTAGAAACATATAAAAACAATTATACATCATGACCAAATGGGATTCATCCCAGAATGCAAGTTTGGTTTAACATCCCCAAGCCAGGAATTCCCTCAACATAATAAAAGGTATCACAAAAAACCCTCAGCTGACATTATACTTAATGTTAAAACACTGAATGCCTTGCCCCTAGTATCAGAAACAAGACAAAGATGTGTGCTCTCACAATTTCTATTCAACATTACACTGAAGGTTCTAGCCAGGACAATTAGGCAAGAAAAAGAAATAAAAGGCATCCAGATTGAAAAATAAGAAGTAGAACTATCTCTATTTACAGATGACATAATCTTATATATAGAAAGTCTTATGGAATCCACTGATAAACTAACAAAACTAACAACTTCAGCAAGGTTGCAGGATACAAGATCAATATACAAAAATCAACCATATTTCTATACACTTGTAATGAACAATCTGAATAAGAAAATTAAGAAAACAATCCTACTTATAATAGTATCAAAAAGAACAAGATATTTAGAAATAAATTTAATAAGGGAAGTACAAAATTGATACTCTGAAAACTGCAAACCATTATTGAAAGAAATTAAAGAAGATGCAATTAAATGGGAAAAAAATCCCATGTTCATGAATTGAAAAATTTAATATTGTTAAAATGGCAATGCTTCCTAAATTGATCTACAGATTCAATACAATCCCTTTCATAATCCCAGCTGATTTCTTTGTATAAATTGACAAGCTGATTCTAAAATTCATATATATTGCAAGGGACCCTAATAGCCAAAACAATCTTGGAAAAGAATAAAGTAGGAGGACTCATGTTTCCTGATTTCAAAATTGCTTCAAAGCAATGGTAATCAAGACAGTGTGATACTGGCCCATGATAGACATATAGGTCAACAGGACTGAATTGAGAGTCCAGAAGTAAAACCATGTGTCAGCTGATTTTTGACGAGGGTGCCAAGACCATTCACTGGGAAAAATAAAATAGTCCTTTCACAAATAGTCCTGGACCAACTAGATAGCCACTTGCAAACTAATGAAATGAGACCCTTACCTCACACCATATACAAAAAAATTAACTAGAAATAGATCGGAGACCTAAATGTAAGAGCTAAAATGATAAAACTCAGGGAAAAAAACCATAGGGATAAATCTTCATGACCTTGGATATGGCAAAGGATTCTTAGATATGACACCAAAGTAATGAGCAGATAAAGAAAAAATACATTGAATTTCATCAAAACTAAAATTTTTAGGGCATCAAAGTATACCATCAGGAAAGTGAAAAGATAACCCACAGAATGGGAGAAAATATGTACAAATCATGTATCTGATAAGGGACTTGTATCCAGAGTATATAAAAACTCTTAGAACTCAATAATAAAAAGGCAAATATCCCAATTCAAAAATGGGCAAAGGATTTGAATAGACATTTCTCCAAGTAAGATATACAAGTGGCCAATAAGCACATGAAGAGATGCTCAATATCATTAACAATCAGAGAAATGCAAATAAAAACCACAGTAAGATACCCCTTCACCTCTGCTAAAATGGCTACAGTCAAAAAGTCAGAAAGTAAAAAGTGTTGTCAAGGACATGGGGAAATTGGAACCCTTACACACTGCTGATGGAAAGGTATAATGGCCAGTCAGTTTAGAAAACAGTATGGCAGTTCCTGAAACAATTAAGCATAGAGTTACTGTATGACCCAGCAATTCAATTCCTAGATATCTACCCAAGAGAAATAAGAACATATGTCCTTAGAAAACTTGTACACAAATGTTCATAGCAGCATTACCCATAACAAGCAAAAGATGAAAACAGCCCAAATATCCACCAATGGACTAATGAATAAACAAATGTGGCATATCCATACAATAGAATGTTGTTCCGCCATAAAAAGAAATGAATACATGGTACACAATGGGCGAACCTTGAAAACATATGCTAAGTGAAATAAGCCAGTAACAAAAGACCACATTTTATGAGTACATTCTGATGAAATGTCCAGGGATAAGCAAATCTATAGAGACAGAAAGTAGATTAATGTTTACTTAGGGCTGGGGGGATAGAGGCGTAGTGGGTGGGGTCATAGGTAAGGTATGGTGTTTCTTTTTGACTTGAAAATGTTCTAAAATTGACTGTGGTGATAGCTGCACATAACTGTGAATATATTAAAACCATTGAATTGTACACTTTAGGTGGGTGAATTGTATGGTATGTGAATTATAACTCAATAAAGCTGTTTAAAAAAAAAAAGAAGTAACATGTATTCTGGGATAAATGAGTAGGAGTTATCCAGGCTAAGTGCGTGAGGAGTGGTTGAGAGAAAGTTTCAGGCAGGAAAAACTATGGGAACAAAGACCAACACTTGAAAATGCATGGAGCTTTAAGGAAATGATGGGAATCCGTTTAGCACAGTGTTGCTGTTGTTGTTAGTATTTATTAAATACTAACTGTTGCAGAGCAGAGATTAGGAGTGAGGGCTTTGACCTTAGGCAGGCATTCCATTTAACGGCTGGGCGAGTGAGGCTTTGAGACATGTAATCTCTCTAAGCCTCACTTCCTTTTCTATTAAATAGTAGGTTAATGATATAACACCTGGAAAAGCACTCAGAATTCATGCAAGGGGAGAAGGACTTTGTATAAACCCAAGAAGCTATTTTGACAGTTACAATGCAAGGATAATAGAATTATCTATTAGGAGAAATTTTTTAAAAAAATAATCATTTCTTAAACAATCAGATAGCAGGAGGCCTGGTGAGATATCAAAATGTCACTTTAAAAGACATAATCCCTCCCTTTAGTGAGCTAATGGGCTTTATCTTGGTATTTGTGGGTATGTGTATGTATGTGTGTGTATATACGTATATATTATACTGTACCTCCTGTCCTTCATTTTTCTTTTAATAATGCATGGTGAACATGTAGTACGTATGGATCTACCTCATTCTTTTAAATAGATTCTTTACCCACACTATATTGAAAATATTAAGGGGGGTGTTTAGGCAAAATATTTGAATAGACATTTCTCAAAGTAAGATGTATAAATGGTCAATAGTACATGAAAAGATGCTCCATGCCCAACTAAATTATCTAGCAAATGATGCAGCTGTTTTTGCTAAGGCTCTTGCAAAACGCTGGTGTCAAAATATCAAATAATTGCTTTTGGATACCATTATGTGTCAAAGGTTCCCCCTCCCTCGAAACTTTCCCCGTAGAGGGAACAGACCAGCTTTCCTCTTAGCTCTTGGCTTTTCCTTTTATAGAGGCAGTGGCGATTACATGTATATGGAATCTGGGGTTGCCTTACAAACACACACACACTCCTGTTAGTTTTTCAGTGAAAAATTTCACATAAGATTACTCCTGTCATTAGCATCTTGATAAATCCATTGGTTTTGCTCTTCTACTTCTGTAATTTTGTGTGTCATGGTAGCTATGTCTTTAAAGTTCCTCATAGATTATTTACTTTTAGTTTCTTAGTTGATGTTCTTTTCATTGAGTTAATTAGGATTCATTCAAAATCCTAGGTATTTAAGTAAAAACTAGAAAGTTACAAATTCCCTGTTTACAGTCTACAGTATAATGCATTATCTGCTTTAACTTGGAATTATAAATCAAAATGTGTGATATTAGGAAAGGCTTACCATTCACATTAAGATTTACTGCACAGAGAAAAGTGTTACCGGGAGAGGCAATCCACCTTGGGTCCTGAGCATCCCTGCATGTTCTTATTGGGTATACCAAGAATGTAAGGCCCTGACCACTCTTTATGCAAGCAGTCCATTTCTCAGAGTTGTGTTTGCAGCAGGCAACTTTGAGGGATGAGGTAACGTCTTTCCCTGGACACAGAGCAGGCTTGCTTTTGCTTACTATGAAAGCAGTGAATTCTCCAAACTCAGGTATCTTTCCTAAAACACAGTGCACTGCATGTGCAGGCATCCAAGGGACTTGAGGATAAAGGGGAACTGATATAAACCAATATGAAGCCGTTGCTACTGCTTTTACCATGAGTAATAATGTCCTTAGTCTCTGATCAGGATTCTAGTGTCTTCTGTCATAGCAAAAGCAGGTTAAACAGTAGCAGGTTAATGTTAACTTGTTAATTTGTAAGTAGGGTAAAATCTCAGACTGCACACTTCTTGACAGGTGTTTCCAGATATTATTCCCTAAATCAATTATGCTAGGGCAATGTTTCCCACTAGGCTGATTTTTGCCATATCTATATACCACCTTTGCTGTTAACACTGTGTTCTACTTCATGTTTGTCTTCAAACAGACTCATTTAATTTGAATATTTTTGAAAAGGAAATTTGAGTACTTTTTTGAAAAGGAAACTTTATAACACCATCCTAAATCTAAACTATCATCATTTGCCTTAAAGAGAGTATTCATTAATACACATTCAAATAAATATCAATACATGAATATTACAACTTAAAATATTTGTGTATTATCTGAAATCATCTCCACCTACCACCAGGCCGTTCTACGTTAATCCCAAGTTATCTGATTGCATCCAGAGTAGTCATGGCTGGGACAAAGACTACCACAACTAATGTTTTCAGTTAGTGACTTTTGAAGTCTTTTCTTTAAAAGTTATATTCTTTCCTTTAAAAGTTCCCATCAAGCCCCCTTGTGAAGGAAAAAAGGGGTAAAGGAAGTCCAGTGCTCTGACCTGCAATGGGGACAGTCATTGTCCTCCAGGTATGTATGTCCAGGACAGCCTGGCCTTCAGCCTAGAAGAGTCTGGTGCCTGCTGCAGGCTGGAACACAGAAACCAAAGTCAGACCACCCTGGAGAGGGGTGTGCCTTGGGGGAGCCCTTCCACATCCTGCCCCAGCTCCACCCCTCAGAGTGTCAGGGGGTTGGATTCATACCATCCTATAAAAGTGGCACAGTAAGTCCTTGGACCCTCATCTCACTCCAGCCAGAATCCAGACCGACCAGCATCCATCAGACTGTTGCAACCTTGAAGGATAGTCTGGAGAGATTAATTGCCCCAAAAAGAGCATCACAGAGGAAAAATAATACACAACTGGCACAACTGTGAGCCACATATACATATATAGATACATATATAGTTATGAAGATTTGGATGCAGATATACGTACACAGTAAGTCTTACACAGCACTTCATACATTTCCAAGTAAGCATGGGAATATCCCGAAATCTTACTTGAACCTCCCTTTAAAAATTTACACAGGTCTAAGGGTATCTTTTGAGCTGGTGAGGAGGGCCTGCCACCAGTCTTTTGGGAGAGATTGCTCACCCTAAGGAAATAAGAGTCAGGAAAATAAAACCAATCTTTAGGCTCATAAGCAACTCTGACTAAAGCATAATGTCTGTAACTCAGACTTATCTTCTGCTCCCACCCCCAAAGAGACCCATTGTGTCCGAGTCTTATGGGGAAGAGGGGGTCTGTGATTAAAATCCCAAAGTTGCCAAGGTATCAATAAGATATCACAGCCCAAGTAGCCCTGCATAAATGTCTATCTAAATTTAAGAGATGGGCGTTTCCCCCACTTCTGTAGAGGTCAGACTGGAGAGTCAGTCCATTGGGGGTTCCAAAGAAATATGTTGGGCTTCACTATTTGAGATTTCTAGCACATCAGCAGTGTTAGGGGCCTGAGAAGTACACAACCTGAATGAAGGGGCAGAAATACCCAATACACCTGGTAGTATCAAGGGGAGGAGGATGGAAGGTTGGGCAGGCACAGCAGGAGAGAAACACAAAGGTAGTGCCCACCTAACAGTTGTCTGGATTTGTTCTTAAGCACAGGTGAGAACTACTTTCTCCCTCCAAAATACCTGAAATAAATCTCTTAGGAGGTGGGATCCTGCATGAGCAGATGGGAACAGAAGCTTGTCAAATATAGTTCACAGTCGCTACCTTATTTAGTCCTCATAAGATCCCTGAAAGTTCTTTATTATCTCTATTTTGCAGATGAGAAAAGATGTAAAATTTATTCTTCTAGCTAAGTGGTCTGGTGGTAATTTGGAGTTCACATTTGCTTCTAAAATTCTGCCATTAAATATTGTGTCCCAATGCCTTTAGAAATATACTCAGTACTGTTGTTTACTCCTTTTTTTAAATAAACCTTTTATTATTTTTAACAATAATGTGTGTACATTCTAGGAATAAGGAAAAATACAAATAAGCTGAATAAAAAAATCACTCATAATCCTACCACTGACTGTACTTTTTGTCTTTCATCCTTCACATGTTCTTCTGTGCATATATGTAATATACAAATGTACTCTTCCCTTTCAAAAATATGATATTCACATATTACTTAGCAACTTTTTTTTTTCATTTTATATCCTGTCAGGAACCTCTTTTTGTACAAATGAGTAAAGTTCTCTTATTAAAAGGCAAAGACTTGTAGATTGGTTTGAAGTAAAATAAACAATGAGATGCATCTAAAACCACTAATAGCAACAAGTTAAAAGTAGAAAGATGGACAAAGGTGTACTGGGAAAATGCAAATCAAAAGAAAGTAATGTTAACATCAGGAAAAATAAAAATCAAGGTAAACTACATTAAATAGGGGTAAGGATGGTTTCGATTAACCTTCCAACGCATCACTATAAGTTTGTTTCTTACTCTCCTTATCTCGTCTAATTCATTCACTTCTCTAAACATATCTTCCTTGCTTAAATGCCTGTTGTGTATATCTTCTTTAAATTCCTGGAGAGACTGAATCAGCCTTTCTCTAAAAGTTCCTTCTGTTTTTTCCTCCCCCTCTGGCTCTTCCTCCTCCTCTGGCTTTTCCTCAGGCTTTGGCTCTTCCTCAAGTTTTGGTTCACTCTCATTTTCTGGTTTTCCTTCAATCTTTTGACAGGGTTTCATCTTGTATCTGTCTCTCTTCCTTCCGTTCCCTCTTCCTTTCTTTTTTTCTGCTTATTCTTCTTTGAAAACAACTACTTCTAGGAAACAAGAAGGAGACATTAAGTCAAAAGCTTGGTGAACGGACCAGTGCTCTGGACACAGGTCTCCGTATTTGCTTTTTGTGATTCAGAGCTATCACCAAATATTTTCCACTTGGGAGACTCAGTCTGCCATCTGGGTTTCCCCGAGCCTGCCGCTCCTACCCCCACTTTCCATCTCCTCACCTCCCTCGTCCCTCCCTCCAACCTTTTCCAAGGCTCTCCTCAACCATTTCTCCCATCACAAGGCATAACGCAAGACCCTCCTAGAACAGAGTAGGCTGGGGGAAGGGGGGTGCGGGGGAAGAACAGGGGCCGACAACCTCAGTCCCTCCCTTGCCCACCTCCACCCCAGGGGTCTTTATATTTCCTTCACCTACCCGTACTGATCCGGTCAGTTTCTTCCTCGCCTTTTCTAGCCCTGCGTACTGCTACGAACAACAGACCTGCAGACCTGCAGACCTGCGGACAAACGGGAAATGGGAGGGGGAGGGGGGAGGGTGGGGGTGGGGGTGGGGCGAGCGCTCAGTGGGCCGACCAGCACCACGCACTTTTCTCATTAAGGTTCTCGGTTATGGAAACTTTCCCACCTTCTTATTCCCGCATTTGTCCCCCTCTCCACAATGCAAGTTAAGTCGAATTTTCCTTCAGACAGAGAGTAGGAAAAGCAGATTATTTCCAAACTATCTTTAAGACTGAGGGGGGCGGTTGGGGGGTGGGTAGGTGTTGGGAAAGCGATCTGAGGTGGCAGAGGATGATTATTTTTAAACTCTCACAGGTCTCCCTGTCCTTCTCCCGGGACCCCTAGTCCCTTTCCCAAGGGTCACCATTTCCTGCAGACCTGGAGGTGGGAGGTGGAGAGATGGAATTGACCAGGGCTCCCTCAAGTCTCTGCTCTAGGCCACCCCCACCCTAGAAATTCCCAGACAGCACCTATTTTGCCACCAACCTGCAAAATTCCGGCAAGCTGACTCCTTCTCCTTCTCCTAGCCTCGGGCCCCACCGGCTGCGCTGCTGAAGCAAACTGGTACCCAGACGGGAACAAGGACCAGACTAGCAGGACTTCTGCACACGTCGACTCCTGGTCACGTGATATCTACGTCACCGGTGAGCTCGGGTCCCCAGTTTCCACTCCCACCAAAAGCGCGGCAGAAGTGGGCCGGCCCTCTGCCCCCTCCCCCCTTATACATTTGGCCCTTTCCATCCCAGAGGGGGAAAATGTTGTTTGCCTTTCTCTGATTACTAGGGAGGGGCTGCATCTTTTTCTGGAGCTACTAAACTTTTCTACTTTTTTCAAGAATTGTCTTTTCCTGTCTTCTGCTCCCAGGATTAAGAACTCCAACCTACATCCATCGCCCCTCCCCCAGCCTCCATTTCATCTGCAATCTAGTCCTTGGCTGTTGTGGAGCAGGGTTGGTTTGGCAGCAGGTTGTTTAAAAAAAAAAAAGGGTGGTGGGGGAAGCCTGGGACAGGAGTAAGATTTTTAATGTAGTTTTTTACTTTATTCTTAATACTTTTCTATATTTTTAAAAAAGTAACTGAAGAAACCAAAACTCAGCTGAGTAAATGTGAAGAGCTAATTGGCTTTATACAACAATTCATGAACAGGGCAGCAACCCATCTAGCAGCTAGAAGGGCGCTCCCACGGGTTGTACAAAATGGAAGGCTTTTATAGGCAGAAGAGTGGGGCAAGGGAGCTATTAGCAAAATAAAAGAAAGGATTATTTTTAGGCCAGGACAACTTTTTGGGGGCCGAGGGGAGAGGAAGGGAGCAGCAAGGGTTTTATCATGCAGATTGCTTCTTCTTTCTCTGGGAGATGGAGGAGCCTATGCCACAGATTACCTTACTGTTGCTTGACCAGAAAATTCCAGACTGGTTGATTTAAGATTACATTTCTGGGAGAGGTTGAAACTGCAATTAGGTCAGGTATTAAATCTAGGTTTGGTATCATAGGCTTTAGCACAAGAGATGTGGTTTGGGGCCTGTGGTTTTCTTTTTAACAAATTTTTATCTTTTTATAGTCGGAAAAGACAAAGACAGAATTACTTTAGTTAAGTGAGGTAGTATGTGTACAGTCCTGAGAATAGTGCCTGGCATATGGTAAGTGCTTTAAAAATACAAACTATTATTATAATTATATTAGGATTTCGTTTGGGGAAAAGGATTCAAAATGACAAAAAGTAATGTCTGACTCCAGAGTCTTGGTGGTGGTATTTGCCAAGAAGTAGTTGGTTTGGTCCTCTGGATGCCCTCTTCCCCAGGTAGTGAAGAGTCAACCGGGCAAGAAGATGTGCCAACTTGGAAACTTCACTTCTATCCTTCTAAACCACATTCTAGATACCTAGGACCCTAGAATATCCTGCCCAAAGCACCTGGAGCCCAAATGCAAGACCTGCTCATGCCTATTCTCCAGATCTATCCTCCTGAGAGTGACCCACATCCCCTGTGGGTTCACACTAGGGTTGGAGTAGATGATACAGCTGGAAAGGCAGAACCCCCTTCATATGAGGCCATTTGGAGAAAGGGCTAAAGGAAAGGGTGGACTGCCAGGCCAATAGGAGCTCAGAGAAGGCAAAGGCCAGTTAGCCCAAAATAGCCAGAGGAAGCCTCATGGAGGTAAAAGACCTTGACCTGGGCCTCACAGGGTGGGTAAGACCTAGATGGAGGGGGGAAGGAAAGAGGAGACCAGTCTGACTGAACCTAGGCCCTGTGGTCTTACCCTGGCCTGTCTCATGCTGCCTTGCTGGGTCAAGTCCACTCGTTCCTCCTGAAGGGTTTTATGTCTCTTGATGGTGGCTATTGTCCGAAAGCAGGTTCAATGCAAGCACTTTTTGACAAGCTCTGCACTACCCCTAAGGACTTTCTCACTTATTTCCAGGTTACAGAATCTGAATTGGTCAACCTTTATGGATAGTTCTTAGGCAGTTGCTAAGCACTTAAATATGCATTCCCTTTGAGCCTGTAAATCCATTCTTAGGTATTCACCCTGAGGAAATATTTAACAGTAGTCACAATGATTTACAACAACACGGTTAGTTCCTAGACCTGAATTCCTGGCATCAATCCTTTGAGTTGGACCTGAATATGCAAAGAGAAGCCACAGGTGAAAGGCAGCAATGAAGGAAAGAGAATTGTTCTAGGAAATAACAGACATGTGCCCAAGCATGTACATATGCACCTGCACATTCACACGTGTGTATGCATTCTCATAAACCAATGATTCTCCCAGATGAATTTGCTACAAGTTAAAGAAGGCAAACTTCATAATTCTGTTAAAACAATTCACACTGCACCAACAGTATGTACCATTTAGAAATGGAGAATGACTATTAGGATATTTGACACAATTCTTTATAAAAGGTGCAATTAAGAAGCAAATTAGGGCTTCCCTGGTGGTGCAGTGGTTGAGAATCTGCCTGCCAATGCAGGGGACACGGGTTCGAGCCGTGGTCTGGGAAGATCCCACATGCCGCGGAGCGACTAGGCCCGTGAGCCACAGTTGCTGAGCCTGCGCGTCTGGAGCCTGTGCTCCGCAACAAGAGAGGCCGCGATAGTGAGAGGCCCGCGCACCGCGATGAAGAGTGGCCCCCACTTGCCGCAACTAGAGAAAGCCCTCGCACAGAAACGAAGACCCAACGCAGCCATAAATAAATAAATAATTTTAAAAAAGAAGCAAATTAAATGGCTTACAATAGGGAACAGGTTAAATTAATTATGTAACAACCATATCAGAATTCTAAGAATTAAAATGAGATCTATTGAGAACATGAGTTAATTTTCCACCTATGCAATTAGAAAAAAATGAAAAATATTGATCATATTCAGAGTTGGTGAGGGTATGGAAAAGCAAACATTCACATGTGCTTTTGAGAATATAAAATAATATATGAATGTGAACTAAACTTATTGTGGTGATTTCGCAATATATACAAATACTGAATCACTGTGTTATACACCTGAAACTAATATAGTGTTATATGTCATTTATACCTCAATTTAAAAAGTAAAAGTACAAGCAAGATGCAAAAATAATAAAAGATAGAATAAAATAGTGCATTTCTGGAGGTCATTTTGGCAATATTAAACCTTAAAATATATGTGCTTTTGGACACATCACTTTCTCTTCTAGTGTTTTATCATGCTGAAATACTCCCATGACAAATATGGTCAATGTAGTAGTTGTGGTAATAGATTTTTTTTAAAGGAAAAAACTAAATATTCCTAAAAGAGGATTGGCTTAAGAAAAGTTTGATAATTCACTAATGCAATACTATGCAGTGATGAAAAATAATAATGTGGAGTTATATTTACTCACATGAAAAAATGTCCAACATATATTGTTAAGAAAGAAGAAAAATTGAAGGTTAATATATGTGGTAGTACATGTTTGTCACAGCATACATATATTTATTTTTGTGTATTTAAAATATAAGTAAATAAAGAAATTCTACCATAGCATGATTAGTAAAGTCCACAAAATTCATTCCTGTAAAATTATGGGTTATATTATTGAGAGATGAATGAAATTACTGATGTGAGCCTATTTGGTTAGCTCGCTGCACAACCCAAGTCCATTAGAGACTCGCTGTGTTTTGATGGCACCTCATAACAGTTGTTTACTCAGCACTCAAGCTTAAACATCATCCTTACGTTTTCCCCTTTCCCCATGCCCATCGCCAATCATGTTATATCCAGTGTCAAGTTACTGTGGAGTCTTACTGTGTTTCTCTATCATATTAGAAATTTGAATGAATATATACTGAACTATTCCGATAGGATATATTTGAAATGAGTAGTCAATATAAAAGGAACTTTTCCTTTCTAAGTGTTGCATTTATATATTTAAAATGTATCTTTAATAGGCATGCATTAAGTAATAACATTCAAAAAAATGATTGAGATAAAACTTTGAAAACATGCAGAAGAAATAAAATATCTGACAAATATAAGATAGTCATATATATATATAGAAATGAAAGTGTTTTTATAATATATTGGTAGGTGAAAAAAGCAGATTATAAATGGTAACCTGCAGAAGGTCCCATTAAAAAATAATATATATGAGTAGATATTTATATGTATACACCAGAATATTAGAAGTGGGTATGATTGGGTGATTGGTGGGCATATAGGTGATTTATATATTATTTTATATACTTCTTTGTAGATTCTTCTACATTTTCTCAGTGGGTATGTGTAAATTCTATAATAAAGAATAGTCTGAAAACAGTATGACCTTAGCTTATGACACACATTTCACATATATACTTCTCTGTAGCGGAGCAGAATTTGATTCAAGGCCTCCACTACCTGTTTGAGGTGTGGGCTCCTTGCAATGGTTGAATGCCTCACATTTGCTTCCCTTGCCCCATTAGTGACTAGTATCCATTAAAACAAGGCTCTCCTCCCCATGCTCTGGCTATGCCTCCCTCCAATTCAAGTTTGAGATAGTCAAGCTGTAGTACTAGTCATACATTGGACAGGAGGTATCTCTTTCCAAATTTCACCTTGTGAGAAATCATTTCTTTAGGAAATTTTTTTGCTAGGAAAAGTAATATTGTTGGCACTAATATAATATTTTAAGCAGATTATAAAATAGTCTTAATTACCAATTCAATGCTTTTAAAAATATATATGAATAGAGCAAGAAAGGATTGTATTTCTGGCTTTGCTCGACAAATGGCATGTATGTATAGTTCCTTGACTTTTTTTCAGTGAAAATGTTTTACTTTTGCAAATAAAGGCAATAAATACTATTTAAAAGCAGGTTATAAAACAATGTGTATAAAATTATTCATTATATTTAAAAACACACACAGAAGGAAAGAAAACCCTCAAAATCTACACTCAATTTCATTTATTTCATGACTCTCAAACATACATTATTCCCTAAGGAAATATTTCTAAAAGTAAAATTGCTAGGTCTAAAAGTCTGAAAAATCTTATGATTTTTTTATGTGTATTGCCTGAAGGGCCAGCAAGATAATTTAACAAATTTACACGTGTACTTACAGCCCATGTGGATGTTCTCATATAAAATGGATGGTATTTTTTTTTTAATTCCCCAATCTGACAAGGGAATAAGAGTACCTTGAAGTTTTAATTTGTATATATTTATTTTAAGAAGTAAAACTTTCTTTATTCATAGATGACATGATTGCCAATTTAGAAAATCCTACAGTCTACAAAAAAGTCACCAGAACTAATGAGTACAGTAGACCTGTAGATAGGATATCAATTATATTTCTAAATACTGAAGCTGAATAACTTACACTTATTTTCCACATAGATGTCTTCTTTGGTCAATACCCTACTGACGTCTTTTCACCAGTTTTCAGGCAGTGATAACTACTGTTGTTTTGTTGATTTTTTAGGAACATTTTATTACAGATAGATAACTATCGTTTCAGTTAGTCTCATTGGTTGTAAGGAATAGAGACTTAGGCCAGCTCAGCTGAGGCAGATCCATGGTGAGAATTTATGAGATAGTAAAGAAGACTACGATCTTGAGGAAATCTGAGAATTGACAGCCAGTTTCGAATGGACCTCTAGAAGTTAGGCCTGAGCATTTTTAGTGTTCTGCCATTAACTTGGTTCAGCTGTGGACCCAGTCTCTTCTCCCTTCCTCTCACATCCCCCACTTCTCCTTTGTCTTGTCTCTACTTCATAGCTTCAGCTTCCCCATAATGTTGCCCTGCTCATGTATCAGGCTTTCTCAGGTTCCTAAGGTACAAACCCTCTTCCCACAAAAGTGCATGTACCCCACTCACCCCAAACTTGGACAAATTTTCATAGAATTTCAGGTGGTCCACAGACTTCCCTAGTTGAGAACACCTGGTCTAGGTTAATTAATATGGTCAGCTGGTGAGAGTTCCTTGGACACTGGCCTAAGCCTGGCTGAGGGGCCATCAGGATGGGGATGGACTAGCAGGCAGCAACCCTGCTGCAGGGCTAGACTCCTCCTGGGTTTCCTGGAGGTAAAGAGGCCAGAGGTGAGAGGCCTAGCAGGCTGCATCCCTCTTAGTATTTATGAAGATTAAAAACTCCTCAAAGTGGAAGAGATAGATTATTTTTCTAAAATGACAAAAATAAGACACTTACTAAGGCTCTACAGGGATTAATTTCTGAACATGTAAAATGTTGATTTGTTTTAGAAAAATTTAGGTTTAAAAATTTCAAAATAATTAGCCTGTTTTTTTAAAGCTATTTGGGAAGTATCACTAGAAGCATTCTGTAAATGATAAATATAAACATGACCAAGTTATGAAGGATTTCCTATTTAGTAGAAAATCTTATATTTTATTGTAAATTACTTTTCTCCCCAAAGAGTATGTCTTAAAGACTGTGAACAATTAATATGTTTTAAAAAATTGCTCTTTCCTTTGTAGCTGATGGAAAATATTTTCTTTCTTTTTTTAAAAATTATTTTGTGTCCCTCATGACTTTTAAAGAGGGCTCCTTTTTTTAAAATTTATTTTATTTATTTATTTTTGGCTGCGTTGGGTCTTCGTTGCTGTGCGTGGGCTTTCTCTAGTTGTGGTGAGTGGGGGCTACTCTTCGTTGTGGTGTGCAGACTTCTCATTGCGGTGGCTTCTCTTGTTGTGGAGCACCGGCTCTAGGCACACGGGCTCAGTAGTTGTGGCACGTGGGCTTCAGTAGTTGTGGTTCGTGGGCTCTAGAGTGCAGGCTCAGTAGTTGTGGTGCACGGGCTTAGTTGCTCTGCAGCATGTGGGATCTTCCCGGACCAGGGCTCGAACCCGTGTCCCCTGCCTTGGCAGGCGGATTCTTTTTTTTTTTTTTAATTTATTTATTTATTTATGGCTGTGTTGGGTCTTCATTTCTGTGCGAGGGCTTTCTCTAGTTGTGACAAGCGGGGGCCACTCTTTATCGCGGTGCGCGGGCCTCTCACTATCGCGGCCTCTCGTTGCGGAGCACAGGCTCCAGACGCGCAGGCTCAGTAATTGTGGCTCACGGGCCCAGCCACTCCGCGGCATGTGGGATCTTCCCAGACCACGGCTCGAACCCGTGTCCCCTGCATTAGCAGGCAGGCTCTCAACCACTGCGCCACCAGGGAAGCCCCGACAGGCGGATTCTTAACCACTGCGCCAGCAGGGAAGCCGGATGGAAAATATTTTCTATTTGATATATGTTAAGTTAGCCAAATAACAAAGCACTCAAACGAAAAGAGAAGTCTTAGGATGAACACCCATACTCTTCCTCCCCCCAACATGTAAGTATCGTATTTCTGAAATGTAAAAACAAAGCATTTTAAATTAAAAAATTGGAACATAAAAGTACATAGAAGAAAGATAATGTTCCACTTTCCACTCCCAGCCTCCTTTCCTGATACCTAGCTTTCTGGCCATTTAGGTGCAGGTAAGGGCTTCAGGGGGAAAATAATAATGACTACCAGGAGAGGAGGTTCTGGGGAGGAGCAGGTTGGGGAGCAGTTAGAACAGGGGAAAGGGCTAATCCCACAAGAAGATTAAGTGGACAATAACTCCAAGAGAAAATGCTGCCTCTCTCTTATACTACATCTGACCTCCTGAAATGCCAAGGTGGAAAAAGAGACATTCCAGATCCAGGGTGACAAGAGGAGGAGGGGTTGAGGGTTCCCGCTGCCTTGCTTGGGTGGGAGGCAGGATCGGGAACCTGAACTCCCTTAGTGTCACTTGATGAGAGTCTACCTGGGCCCAAATCCCTTTCTTCCTGTCTTTTGTATCCTCTGAGTAATGATTCCTGTTGCAGAGGAGGAAAAACTTCTGGTCAAAGAATGCGGGGAAAAGCAACGGTCCAGGAACGCTGTAAGTTTGTGTTCCGACTGAAGAAGCTTGGGGTAACCCTGGCACCAGGATGGCTGGGGACTGAGGGCAGAATCCTCAAGTGGGTCAGAGTCTTGTTTTCTGGTCACACCTTCCTTACCCAAAGTCCATTTTGAGTGGTCCTGGGGGCAAGCAGTTTATGAATATGGACACAGGTATATGCTGGAAAGCTTTCCACTCAGCCCCTGCTCCCAGTGTCCCACACCCATTTTGGTGCCAAACATTTTGGTAGTAGGAGTGGGGAAACCAATCACCGGAGGAGGAAACAAAGAGACACAGAGAGTGAAAGTTTTACTCTAAATAGTCACCCCTCGTCCACCATTGTGGGTATTTAAAAGAGGAGGAGTACCAAAGGCTGAGGATGGCTATGGATAAAGGAGGGACAAAGTTGGGATATATAGTTTTGGGAGACGCCGGGCGGGTCCGGGAAGGGCCGGGCGGCTGCAGGTCCGCACTGAGTTCTTGCTGCAGCCCCCGCTTCCCCGACCCCAACCATCCGCAAGTCTGAGGTTCGTCGGGTCAGGCGAGAATGCGGCGGCGGCGGAGGAGACAGCAAGGAAAGGCGAAGTCGATGCGAGGGACAGTGGTGGGGGGCGGGAACAGAGCCCAGCCTGAAGCTCCCCTCCGGATCCTCCCTTTTTGTGCCCGCATACGCCTGGGGAAGCATCTACGTACAGGAAAAAATGGTGAGTTTCAAAGGAGGAAGGAGAGGGAAGCGTGCGGGAAGACGGAGCTCCGTCTGGAGGCCCCCTGGAGGGCACACGAGTCCTCTTAGGTGGGAAAAATAGAATTTCAGAAACCATTGAAATCTGAATCTTGAAAGGTGCATAGTAGGGCCTCTGTCCTCGGTGCTGATCTTCCCGTCAAGCATTCAGTCCTTTCGCTTGCCTCTTCTCTCCTACGAGTAATGGAGTCCAAAGTAGAATAAGCAGGGGGAAAAAAATCTCAACATGGAAAATGTTCCCCAGGAAAAAAAGGAAAAGGAAAAAGAAGGAGGAGATCCTGCCCCTGTGGAGAATGGAGAGGAAGCTCGCCCTGTGGGAGGGAATGAAAGCTAGAAGCCTGAAGGCAATATTAGAAGGGGTTGGGCTCTGCTTTCCCAGGATTTTAGGCTTGTCAATAACATTAACGTGATAGACATAGACGGAGATGCAGATGATACCGAAAGGTTCACGGAAAAGATGAGAGAGTTAAACTCAGGGCAATGAAGTTAAGGTATAGTTTATCTGGCCTTAGTAGGACCACCCTCATCATTGCCACCATGAGGAATTTTTCCTTATGCCTTGAAAACTGAGGTTTTCTCTGAGGTTAATACTTTTCAACCTTGTTTTCTGTTTATTTGCCTTTTCTTGGTGTAATTTTACTCATTCAATTGCTTCAAAACTTTCAGTACTGTCAGCATCTATTTGAATATTGAATTCAGACCAAATCCACAAGTTTTTCTTTGTCAGCAGAGGTGTTTCACCCATTTGAATAGAAAGATGTTCATTGTGTGTTTCAAAAGTGAAAAAAAAGTTAGAAAGCAGTGTGTAAATTTATCGTTGCTTCATTTTAGAACATATATATTTATGTATTACATATATTAACAATGAGTCTTAAAGTATATATACTAAAATGTGGGTGTTTATCTTTAGATGGCATAATTTTGAATGATTTAATTTCTTTCTCTTTTATAACTGTATTTTCCCCAAATTTGTATTTATTACTTACACCCTTAAATGTAATAAAAGTAACAAAAGTCATGTGTCAATCAGCTTTTTAAACAAGTGTCATTTAATAAAAACTTGTTAAAAGAACAAAAAATGCATTTCAAGGTTTTTTTTTTAGAATTTCTTTTTTAGCAATATAACCCTAGTATTTATCACCCTGACATTCTTTTAAAGGGTCACCCTTGTCATTCATGAAAAGAGAATACTCTTTACCTCCCAGGGCTGCTGAGCGGATCAGATGAGGTACCCTATGTGTGAACTTTGTTGGCTTGGACCCTACCTGACTCCCCTGCCCTTTCAGAACCCTGGACTGCAATGATACTTAGGGAGAACTGAGGGATATCTAACCTATGCCCAGGGACAATTTCAGGCAACTGAGGAGTAGGTGCCACCCTCCTCTGGATACTGCCATGTCTTCTAGACTCTACTGTCATTTCTCCTTCATCTTATTCCTTCTGCTGACAGAGGTTTTGGAGTCCTCAAGGTGACAAAGCCTTCCTGATTTCTGTGAGATCATTGTTACACTTATGAAGGTGGGTACTACACAAAAGTGCCTCAGCAAATAATGTCTTAGCCAAGGTCTTAGTAAAAACAGGAATTTCTTATTTTACTTATAGGTCCTCTGCTCTCTAGGGACTCAGACATGATTCCATTTGGGTGGAGAGTGCTGGGTTAAGACATGAATAAAACAAAATGATGACTTGAACAGTTGGAGTCAGCCACTTACTACCTTAATTATAATAAAGACTATATATTTTTTCTGCTAGTAAAAATTTACAAGAATAATCTCCAGATGGTGACAACATTGACTTTCTGCCTGCCATGTTATTTCCAGAGGTGACTTCTCTCTCAGGACACTCTACAGTCTCTCATATAAAAAATTCTCGACAGACCCACTCACTAGGGCAACAGACACACATGAAGTATATAAATTACAGAGATATTCACTTTCTTTGATCAAAACTGAGTAACATTAGCCAAATCTGATATTATCCCTACATGAAAGAGTTTAAAATATTTTGTAAGATAAAAAAAAATTCCTAAAAGTGTTAGCAATTACTCCTCTGCAGAACTGTGCCATTCTCATAGCATGTACAGTTTCTTTATCAACCTTATACTCCTAGTGTCTATTACAATGTTTGAAATATTGTAAATGTTGAATAAATGTTTAATAGGGCCATTTTGACTCTGTGGGGATCCTCAAGTCCTTTACCTAGTTCTACTCTTGACTAAAGAATAGCAGGTAAGTCATTTCATTTCTCTAGAGGCAAAGACATGCATTTCCTAGGGAGCCTAGTAGAGGCCAGATGGCACGCTAAATTAAAACACGAATAAAATTTAGCAAGATTTTCATAGTGTGTCACACAGACTGCCTGATTTAGAATCTCCTGTTGTAACAGAGAAGAACAAACCTGACTCCATATTGGATCTACTCCTTTAGCTCTAACTTTTGTGCTCTGTTGCCTGTGCTTAGTTATGCTGGCTCTGTACCTTTGTAAAGGAATGTTGCCTGTAGCCTGAAATATACATAATAGCCCTTTCTCAAGGCTCTGCCTCCCAGGCTTGTCCTTTAAAGGTCTAACACTTTTCATCCATATAGAGATAAAAGTTGTAGAACAGAGAATAACACTTGTCTTGTTGGAGGTTTACAGGAACATCGTGACCAGACCTACCTGGATAGCTGCAAGAACAAAGGATTATCACGTCCCCTCCAGGGTCTGGTGGGCACCAAGAAGTTTGTAACAATCAGCCACACCCTCTCCTCTTTTTGTATAAAGGAAGCCTGAATTCTAACTCTGGTAAGACGGTTCTTTGGGACACTAGTCTGCCATCTTCTCGGTCTGCTGGCTTACAAATAAAGTCGGTATTCATTGCCCCAACACCTTGTCTCTTAATTTATTGGCCTGGTCTGTGGCAAGCAGTAGGAGCTTGGACTCGGTAACGCTCTCTATTGCTAATAATGTAGACTCTGGCACCCTTCTCTGGATTACATGAATCAATCATACTTCCAACTGGGCCCCAGAACATGTATTGTTAACATGCTTCCCTGAGAGATTCTGATGTGTACTAACACTGGAGAACCACTGGTGGTACAGTGGAAACAGTTATATTAAGTACTGCCTTAGTTCATTTGGGCTGTGATAACAAAAATACCATAGATTGGATGGCTTAAATAACAGAAGTTTATTTTTCCTTGTTCTGGGGATAGGAAGTCCAAGATCAAGGCACTGGCAGATTTGGTTTTTGGAAAGGGCCCGCTTCCTGATTCGTAGACTGCAATCTCCTTTCTGTGCCCTCATACTGTGGAAAAAGCAAGGGAGGTTGCTGGGGTATCTTTTATAGTGGCACTAATCCCATTCATGAGGGCTCCATCCTCAGGACTTAATCACTTTTTAAAGGCCCAAACTCCAATTACCATCACAGTGGGGATTAGGTTTCAACATATGAATTTCAGGGGGACACAACAAATAGGTCTAGAAAAAGACTGCAAGGAAATACATCAAAATGTCAGAGATTCTAGCAATGCATATATCACATGACCTAAATTGTCTTATTCTATGTTAGGATCAATTTTTTAGAATCTTTTAACATTTCTCACATTGAAATATATCATAAAATACATGTGTAGATTTTATGTGATAGTTTTATTCTTTCTTTAAAAAGGTGTTACTGAATCAATGGTGTATGTTGCTGATGCTGTAATCTAATAATCAAGAAAGTAAAGTGCATAAACATATATGGGAATGTGCCTACACAAATAGAAAAAGACATAAAGGAATTCACCATTGAAGACATGTGGGAATGGATGTGTGATAAAATGTAATTTTTCTGCTGTTATTTACTTCAATGTCTGGTTTTTAGATTTTTACTTTTTGTATAGTTATAATCTTATTGTCATTAAAACACTTCTGAATATATATATGTCATCATGTTAATTTGGACTATGCAGAAAAATGGTAATAATAACAATATTCATAACATACTTTTAGCATGCACCATATTAGTGACAGTGTTCTCAGCTATTTACAGGTACTAATCAATCCATTCCTCAGAAGAAAACTGTGAGGGCTATACTATCAATGTACCCATTTTCCGTAGGAGGAAACTGAGGCACATAGAGATTAAGCAAATTACCTGTAATTGTATAGCTAGTAAGTTTTAAAACCAGGATATAGCCCAAACTATTGGGTCCAGAATCAGTGCTCTCAGCCTCTCAATAAAACAAATACCTAATCCATTAAAGCAATGATTGGAACAGCCACCTATTTTCTTAAATATAATTTTAAAATGGCTGTTTTTTAGATATCTTAGTAGTGGCAAATTCCAATCCTATTATTTCCTCTAAAGGGAGACGGGTTTCCCCTCACATTGAATAAAATTAGGCATAGTAGAGATAATCAGGCCATCGATGTTGGGAACCAAAAAGGAAAAAAAAGCAAAAGGAAAAAAATGGAGTCCCTAATATTGAGGACTTGAGAGGTAATCATGTTAAGTCCAAGGAGTTAAGGAACACCTGGAGACAGCCACCTATTTTCTTAAATATAATTTTAAAATTTTGTTGTTTTGAAACATATTTTAGTAGCAGCAAATCCTAATCCCACTGTTTCTTCTAAAAGGAATTGTATTTTCTCTCACATTGAATAAAACTGGGCATAGTGGAGATAATCAGGCAATCGATGCTGGGAAGCAAAAAGGAAAAAAATGGAGTCTCTGACTGGAGAGGTAATCATGTTAAGTTCAACTTGTGAGGAAGATGAAATTAGAGGAGAGCAGAAACTGTGAAGAAGTAGAAGCAAGGACACAGAGAAAAGCTTTCCAGGAGAAAATTAAGTCACCTGTCAGCAGTGGGTGAAGATAGGCATTTGTTGTATGAATGCATATTTTGTGGGAAAGAACGTGCCAAGTAGACTTTGTCAATCTCTTTGATTCATACACATTTTCAAAACTGAATAGGTACTGTGGGGTAGATAATATCTCCTAACTTGTTTTTAAAAATAATGACAGATTTATTTTTCTCTTTTAGCAAAACTTGGATGTCTATTGAAGAAACTTAAAAAGTAAAGGGTCACCTTTGTGACCAGAGCCAGCATTGCAGCTTGAACATCACTGAGCTGGAAGCCCGGGACAGAGAAACAGTGTTAATCTTGATTAATGGTGGAACAAATTTTGGACCTGTTGAGACTGAGGTAAGTTTGGGACATTCAGGAGGAAAGTTCCACTAGAGAATTGGATAAAAGTCTGTAGGGCCAAAGAGTAGTTGGGCTGGACATGTGGAATTGTAGTGACAACTGCAGAAGTGAATGGGATCAGCCAAGAAGAGCATGGAGACAAAGAAGAGAGAGGACTTGCAATATTCAGGGAAGCAATACAGCTCAGGCTCTAAGAGTCCAGGTGTTGGAACTTGTCACTTCTAATTGGTCTAAATCTCCACTCGGCCTCTCAGTATTCCAGTAAAATAAAACTATGAGATGGTTATATAAGATTCACATTGAATATAAGAACAGAGAAAGGGTGAAACCAAGAAAATGTTGAAAGGTATATTATGCAAATTGTATCTGTAAGAATGCTGGTACCGCTTTTTAAATATCAAACAAGGTAGAATTCAAGGCAATGGATATTTATATAGATAAAGAGGGACATTTAATAAAGAGAAAAGATCAATCCACCAGATGGTATCCTAATCCTTTATTTATATGCACCTAAAGGCATAAAGCAAAAAATAAAAATCAGAATAACAGGACAAGTAGAAAAATTCATAATTATAGTGAGAAGGAACAATGTAAGTTTCTAGGTAACTAATAGTATGGTGGTGCAGTGGTTAAGAATCCACCTGCCAACGCAGGGGACATGGGTTCGATTCCTGGTCTGGGAAGATCCCACATGCCGTGGAGCAACTAAGCCCGTGTGCCACAACTACTGAGCCGGTGCTCTAGAGCCCGTGAGCCACAACTACTAAGCCCACGCACTGCAACTACTGAAGCCCGTGTGCTCTAGGGCCCACGTGCCACAACTACTGAGCCTGTGTGCTGCAATTACTGAAGCCCGCGCACCTAGAGCCCGTGCTCTGCAACGAGAAGTCACCACAATGAGAAACCTGCACACCACAACAAAGAGTAGCCCCTGCTCACCACAACTAGAGAAAGCCCGCATGCAGCAACGAAGACCCAACACAGCCAAAATTAATTGATTAATTAATTAATTTTAAAAAAAGAACTAAGTACACATCCCCAGAAATTCCATTCACAGGAATTTTTTAAAAATAATAATACATATAAAAAAGTATCCAACAAAGTAGGCCTTAAGGAAAGAAATATTACTAGGGATAGAGATATATTTTATAATGGTAACATAGTCAATATAATATGAAGGTACTAAAATTCTAAATCTGTATGCTTCTAGTAACATTGCTTCAAAATATACAATACAAAAAGTATCAGAAATAAAAGGAGAAGTAGAGAAATCTAAAGTAAGTGTGGGACATGTAAATATACCTCAGTAAAAGATTGATAGAAGAATCAGAAAATAATATCAGTAGAAGTATTGAAGATTTAAGCAACTAGAATAACAAATTTGACCTAATTTACACACATAGACCAATACAACCTACAATTGCAGAATATAAATTCTTTTCAAGGCAAATGGGACATTTGCTAAAATTGACCTTCTACTAGGTCCATTAACCAACTATCAATGAATTTCAAAGTATTGGAATAGTTCAGAATATGTTCTCTGATGACAGATGAATAATAAAGCTAAGAATTAATAACAAATAGATAACAACAAGAAAATCTCAAAGTGTTTGGAAATTAATCAGTACATTTCTCATGAGTAAAAATAGAAAATCAAATTTAGCATTATTTTTTTTTCTTTTCTTTTCTTTTTTTACTGTATTAAAATACTGAGTTTATTTCACATGTATATTTTTGTCTCCCCACCATTTCCATTTGTCTGACCACCACTACTACTATGTCCTATCATAACATTCCATACATACTTAAAACCAAGCAAAGGGTGGAGTTCCAACTTGAAAAACTAAACAGGCATTTTGGACAACACATTCTTGGCAATGGAACCTGGACAACATTTATCAGACATGGTAGGGAAAGTTCTCACTCTGCATTATAAAAAGGACAGCCAGATATCAACTGTTACAGAGATGAAATAAGACGGAAAAATTTAACAAACTGTTTAAACTATTTTCTTAAAGAGACTTCCTCCACTGCAGAGATCTTGAAGAGCCTCCTGGTCAGTCATCCGGAAACAATTCTTCACATAATTGATGAATTTGGCTTCCGCTTTGGGAAGGGAACCACCTTTTTCTATACTTGCTTGCATTTTTGCTTTAATGTCTTCTACAGAGCTAGGTCCTTTCGGTGTTTTAGGAGTTTTTTCCTGTTTTTTGAAGGATTCTTGACCTTTTGATCTTGGTGTTGATGGTTTTGAGTCTTTTCCATTCTGGTTTGATTTTTGTGCATTTTTGGCTGGAGTATCTCATACGGATTTCTTTACTGGAGTTTTTCTTCAGCTTCCTCATCATCAGAGTAATCATCATCATCGTCATCATCGTCGTCGTCATCATCATCATCATCATCATCTTCATCAGCAGCAAGTTTCACTTTTTTCTGTGGAATCTTGCTACCACTTCCAGGGGCAGAACGCTTTCCAGATATACTTAGGAGTTTCACATCCTCCTCCTCTTCATCTTCTGACTCTGCATCTTCCTCCACAGCTACTAAGTGCTGTCCGCTAATATGCACAGGCCCTGAACCACACTTCAACTGTAAGACCACAGGTGGTGTTATTTCAAAGCCCCCAAGGGAAACCGTTGGCTGCACAGACATTTTCAAAGTTGCCAGTGTTACTTTAATTGGACTGCCTTCATAATTCATCGCCTCTGCTTCGACAATGTGCAATTCATCCTTTGCGCCAGCCCCTAAACTGACCGTTCTTAAAGATAACTGGTGCTCATTTTCATCATTATCCACCTTAAAGTGATAATCTTTGTCGGCCTTTAGTTCACAACCGAAAAGATAGTTCTGGGGCCTCAGGGGACTCATGTCCATGTCCATCAAATCTTCCATGGGTTGGTGGCACACACTTCGGTGGGAGAGAAAGTGGACGGAGATAAAAGACTACCGTTCGAAGGAACAGTCGCGCAGGACGGAATCAGACCAGGGAAAAAGCTAGCATTATTTTTAATTGAGTGATAATGAAAACACAGCATATGAAAACCTGTGGGATGCAGCTATCTGTGCTTAGTAAGAAATTCTATATCCTTAAATGCATATATTAGAAAAGAAGAAAGGCTGAAAAATATCGATGATCTAAGTTTGCTTGTCAATACATTTTGGAGAAAACACCAACAAAAATCTTAAGGCACAATTCTTAAGGCAGGAAATAAGAATAGAAACTAATGAAAGAGAAATGAAACACACAAAAGAAAGAAACAGACAAAATTTTAGTCTAGGTACATACTAATAAAATCAAAACCCTCTAACAAAATTGATCAAGATAAAAAGAGAAGACACAAAGTAAATGTCAGGGGTAAAAGAACAACAGTACATATTCTACAGATTTTAAAAAAGAGAATAAAAGGATAATATGAACAATTTCATACCATTAAATTTAAGAATTTAGATTGTGCATGAATTTATTAAAAAACAACTTACCAAAAGGGAAAAAAGAAGAAATAGAAAATCTGAACAGTCCCATATCTATTAAATGAATTGAATTGCAAGTGAAAATAATGCAATATATCCACTTTGGTGATGACAGCGGGAGGACCTATGAAGACCCACTTGAGAGCTAAATGAACAGAGCAGGAAAAAACTATAAAAACATTTAATGTCTCTAGAAATTGTCCTAAGGGAAAACAGCAAATGAAGAAACATTTATTTCAAAAAATCTACTAAAACTTGGTAAAAATAGCAAGGATTTCTGGCATTTGAATCAGGACCTGCTCCCTCCTTCCTTTCTGTCCCTAGCTCAGCTTAAAGGAAACTCTACTCTGGACAGGCATGGCCAGGAAGGCAGGATTCCCTTTCCCCTCAGCTCCCAATCAAGGCTTATGATATCTTCACTGAGAGGGCAGGCCACCAGCATTTCTCATTCCCTCCAAATCAGAGTTGAAAGGCTAAGTTCTTGGTGAGTATGGCCAAGAGGTCATGGATTCCCTTCTTCTAACCAGTCACTACCCATAGGGCAAAGGCTCTACCCAACAGTGGCAGACCAAGAATATAGTGGCCCTGATTGCTCTCACTCCAGCTTGCTCTTAGAGCAGAGGTTCCAAGCTAGGAGAAACAAGCCAAAAAACCGAAGAGCCTACTGCCCTGCCTAGAGTAGCAGCTCAGAGTCTTTGCCCAGAGAAGGAAGCAGTCCTTAAAAACAGAGGGCTCCTAAGTTCTCCCCAAAAGGACTGGCTTAATGTGAAACATAGTTTGGGGAAGATCAAGCTTAAAAGTACTCTAGGAAACAATATCTTCCCTTAATTAAGAACAACAAGTTAAATCATAGGCCAGCTGGTACACCAGAGAGAATCAGGGAAAGAGTTAGTAAAGAAGAATCCATATATACAATGGAATATTACTCAGCCATAAAAAGGAACAAAATTGAGTCATTAGTTGAGACGTGGATGGATCTAGAGACTGTCATACAGAGTGAAGTAAGTCAGAAAGAGAAAAACAAATATCGTATATTAACGCATGTATGTGGAACCTAGAAAAATGGTACAGATGAACTGGGTTGCAGGGCAGAATTTGAGACACAGATGTAGAGAACAAACGTATGGACACCAAGAGGGGAAAACTGCGGTGGGGTGGGGATGGTGGTGTGCTGAATTGGGCGATTGGGATTGACATGTATACAGTGATGTGTATAAAATGGATGACTGATTAAAAAAATAAAAAAGAAGAATCTGCTGTGGGTCAGAATAAACGTCAAAGACTGGCCTCAAAAACTACTCCTGACTGAATTTAATTTGATCAGACTGTTGAGCATATTATGCCCCAAGGCTTTGTTGAAAACAACAGAGCACTCAGTCTATAATTAGTGGAGCCTAACAGGCCAAGTGTAATACCAAATGAAGCAGACAGTTTAATACCGAGATTAAAGAAAGAAACAGTCAAAAAGAGTGTTGGTAAAAACCAATTGTAATCCTAGGATACCTGTGCATGTCCCCAAGTTTGCACCATCTGAGGAGTGACACCAGAAGGTTCACATAGTAGGGAAAATGGGCCAAGTCACAAGACAAATGAGTAAACAACAACCAAAGCAAGGAGTAGGAAAAAGGGGGAGGTGAATCAGTATCCAAAGATGTAAAAATAAATTAAACTATACAGATTTCAACAAAAATTACAATATATGCTGTCAAAGAAAAATTGCACTGGACAGAGTTAAATATCAAAGGAAGATGTTTTTCTTGAGACTGAACTCAACTATAAATACAACAATGACAGCAGGGGATTTATAATCAAAAGGTAGGGAGAGGGAGTCACTAGATTAAAAATTAACAAAAGTAACTTGATTAGATATCAAGAGTGAGGGGAAGAGGAACTTAACTGAATTTCAAGTATGGGAGGATTCTTGCTAAACTGGCTTAGCAGGATTCTTGCTAGAACTGGGCTCAGCAGGATTCTTTACTAAAACTGTTCTTGACAGCCCAGTCAAGAAAACTCAAAGGATCCCGATTAGCCGCAAGAGGGAGGGAATATGGGGATATATGTATACGTATAGCTGATTCACTTTGTGATACAGCAGAAACTAACACACCATTGTAAAGCAATTATACTCAAATAAAGATGTTAAAAAAAAAAGAAGGGAGTCCTTCTCAGTACAAAGAAACAGGCATATGAGACCCACATACAGGAAAGAGGGCCAAAAAAGGTATAACACATACAGAAAGAAATGGTAGAAGCCCTTCCTTATCAGTAATTACTTGAAAGGTAAATGGATTAAACTCTAATCAAAGAGCAGAGATTGGCAGGATGGATAAAAACCATGATCTAACTATATGCTGTCTACAAGAGACTCACTTTAGATTCAAAGACATATATAGATTGAAAAGATAGTAAAACATATTTCATGCAAATAATAACCAAAAGATAGCTGTATATCTATAGGATTATTAAACAAAATAGACTTTAAGATAAAAAAAAGTTACAAGAGACAAAGGACATTATATATTGATAAAAAGTTAAATTCATCAATAAGATGTAAAAATTATAGGCATATATGTATGCAACAACAGAAGCCCAGAATATATGAAGCAAACATGACAGAATTGAAGGGAGAAATAGGCAGTTCTAGACTAATACTTGGAGACTTCAACACCCCAGTTTCAGTAATGGATATCACATCTAGACAAAAGACCAATAAGGTTAGAGGTCTTAAACAACTCTATAACTCTATAAACTAACTAGACCTAGCAAACATATAGAACATGACACACAACAACAGCAGAATAAACATTCTTCTTAAGTGCACATGGAACATACTCAAGGATAGGACTTCATTTAGGCCACAAAACAAGTCTCAATACATTTGAAAAGATTAGGGTAATACAAAGTATCTTCTCTGGCCACAATTCAATGTAAAAAGAACTCTTACAACTCAACAAGAAGACAAGCAAATTAAGAATGGTGAAAGGACTTGAATCTCCAAAGAAGATATAATAACGAGTGACCAATAAGCACATGAAAAGGTATTCAACATCATTTAACACAGCAAAATACAAAGTAAAAGTAAAATGAGATACCACTTCACACTCACTAGGATATCTATAATAATAAAAAAAAGGAAAATAACAGGTCTTGGCAAGGATGTGGAGAATTGGAACACTTGAGCATTGCTGGTGGGAATGTAAAATAGTGAAGCTGCTATGGAAAACCTTTGGCAGTTCCTCAAAAAGTTAAACATAGAATTACCATATGACTCAGTAATTCCATTCTTAGGTATATCCCTAAGAAAATTGAAAACAAGGACACAAACATATACTTGTTCATGAATGTTCGTTGCAACATTATTCACAACAGGTAATAAAAGGTGGAAACAATTCAAGTTCCCACCAAGAGATGAATGTGTAAACAAAATGTAGTATATGCATACTATTGAATATTATTCATCCATAAAATGAAGCTCTGAAGCATGCTAACAACATGGATGAATTTTCAAAACATCATGCTAAATGCAATAAGCCAGACACAAAAGGACAATATTGTATGATTCCACGAATATAAAATATTCTAAAATAGACAAGTTAGTTGAGCTGGACGGTAGATTGGGGATTACCAGGGATGGGGGGAAGGAGGGAAA
Organism: Balaenoptera ricei; assembly: GCF_028023285.1. Taxonomy (NCBI): domain Eukaryota; kingdom Metazoa; phylum Chordata; class Mammalia; order Artiodactyla; family Balaenopteridae; genus Balaenoptera; species Balaenoptera ricei. The sequence goes on along the minus strand of NC_082660.1, from coordinate 93,365,978 downwards.
TGGGGAGTTATTGCTTAATGGGTACAGAGTTTCTGCTTTAATTGATGAAATAGTTTTAGAAATAGATAGGAGTGATGGTTGCACAACATTGTAAATGTAATTAATGCCACTGATTTGTACACTTAAAATGGTTTAAATGAAAAGTTTTATTTTATATATGTTTTACCAAAATAAAACCCAAAAACTACAGGGATGACATGATCTGAAAATCCGTTGTTACTATGTTGCTTCTCTCAGTATTCAACCTGTTGATTGAATTCTTATTAGGATTCACTTTCAGCCATTAGCTCTCTTAGTTGCTTTACTAAATTTGTGTTTATTTCTTAGAGAAAACTGAAGTAAACAGTGAACGTCAGTTTTAAATGAGACTAGAATAAGATTTTACTTGAAACAAAAATCAATTCTATTTCTATTTCGCATCAATGAGCACACTGAAAATAAAATTAAGAAAAAATCCATCTAAAATAGCATCAAAAAGAATAAAATATGTTGGAATAAATTTGAAAAAAGTGCAAACTTGTACTCTGAAAACTACAAAATATTTTTGAAAGAAATTTCAATACAATTTTTATCAAAATCCTGCTACCATTTTGTATAAATTGATAAACGATCCTAAAATTCATATGGAAATTAATGGGATCCCAAATAACGAAAACAGTCTTGAAAAAGACCAAAGCAGGAGAAGTCCACTTTATGATTTCAAAACTCTCTACAAAGCTACATAATCAAAACAGTGTGATACTAGCATAAGGATAGACATAAAGATCTATGGGACAGAATTGAAGATCCAAACATAAACCCATATATTGATAGTCAATTGATTTTAGATAAGAGTGCCAGAGTGTCAAGACTATTCAATGGGGGGCGGGGGGAACAGTGTTTTTTTTTTTTTTTTGAGGTGAGGTTTATTTATTTATTTATTTTTGACGAATGGATGTCTAGTTGTTCTAACACCATTTGCTGAAAGGACTATTCTTTCTTCATTTGCACCTTTGTCAAAAATCAATTGATCATCTTTGTGTGGGACTATTTCTGGACTCTTTATTCTGTTTCAGTGATCTATTATCTTTCTCTTACCAATACCACACTGTCTTGATTACTGTAGCTTTGCATTAAGTCTTAAAATCGCATAGTGTGATTTCTCCAACATTTTTTCATAATTGTTTTGGCTATTCTAGTTCCTTTACCTTTCCATTTAAATTTTAGAATCAACTTGTCTATTTTTTATTTAAAAAGTTCTTCTGGCATTTTGATTGGATTTGCATTTAATTTATAGATCAATTTGGAGAGAACTGACATCTTTACAACGTTTAGTCTTCCAATCTATGAATATAGTATGGGAACGGTCTTTTTAACAAACAGTGCTTGGAGAACAGATATCCAGAAGAATGAAGTTGGATACTTACCTCACACCATATATAAAATTTAGCTCAAAATAGACCTAAGACCTAAATGTAAAAGCTGAAACAATAAAACTCCTAGAAGAAAACAAAAGTGTACATCTTTGTGACCTTGGACTAGGCAATGGTTCTTTAGATATGATCTCTAAAGCACAAGGATCAAATGAAAAAATAGACAAACAGGACATCATCAAAATGAAACTTTTGTACTTCAAAGACAATCAGAATGTGAATAAACAACCCACTCATTTATAATAAAAAAAAAACTCCTATTCAACTAAAAACAGTAGGTAACTTCCTTAATGTGATAAATAGAACCTTAAATAATAATTAATAAACCTTCAACAACCCTGATACTTTAATGGTACAAAATGGAGGGTTTACCCCTTGATAGCATGGTGGAGACAAAGATTCCTTTCATCACTTCTACTAAAAAAATGTGTTGTAAGTCATAGCCTATACAGTAAGGTAAGAAAAAATGTTTAAGAATTGAAAAGGAAGAAATAAAGCTGTCATTATTTGCAGGCAACATGATTGTTATATACAAAATCCAAAAGAATCTACAGACATAATATATACATTAATAAGTAAATTTAGCAAGTAGCTGGGTGCAATGTCAATATTCAACACTGAATTGTATTTCTATGTATCATTAACAAACAATTAAAAAGAAACAAAAATTTACCATTTACAATTGTGTAAGAGAATATTAAATACTTGGGAGTAAATCTAACAAAGATGTGCAAGACCTCTACACAATAAACTACAAAATATTATTGAGAGAACTTAATGAATACTTATGTAAATGAATACATAAATGCATAAATAGACAAAATGTGACAAACTTCTCAAATTGATGTATCCCAATGGAAATAACAATATTTACAAAACATCCAGCTATATCAAAAATAAAAAATAATCAAAGAAAACTTTGATCCTCTTTCCTAATCTATTTTTCATCTCTTATCACAAGTAGCTGATTTTGTCCATATTTCCTCAATTTGAATTTTTGAAAACAAAAATTTTATTTCACCAGCTTATCCCCAACCACACTTACAAAAAACGTTAGTCATTTTTATGTTTATTTTACTCATTTAAAAATATTTTGTATTTCCTTGAACCAAAAACATCCTCAATTGTAAGTTGCATCACTTAATTTCAATACTCTTTTCAGGATAAACAATATAAGGGTAAACATTCCACGTAAAATACATTCCAATTTCAGAAATGCTAAAATATGAAAAACCTGCAAGCCTTAGAACTCATAAACAGAAGTTAATTATGTTCATTCTTTGGATACAATGTTCAAACAACAGTGAATAGTTTGATTTGTTTCTCTGTACCCTTTCTGTGTATTATTATAATTAATATTTTTGTCATTATCTATAGGGTTTCACAACACTTATTTGCTCTTTCCATTCCTTTTCTTGTCTCCAGGACAACAGGGCGCTAGTACCTGAAAGACTTTATGGGACTAGAAATACTTCAACACAATTCAGTTGTTCATTATGGGAGGGCTATGTCACCAGTGAATGCCAGTCACCAATTTCCCTTCACTCTATCCCTGCCCTCTTATTTCACTCTCCCCCCATCATCACATCACACATTTTTGTCTTTGCCAATCTGAGAGGTCAAAAGTGTTCTCTTCTCCTTGTGGCATTCATTTCCCTTTCTCTGTTTACAGAAAGGGACTACAGTTTCCCTTATGGCTACTGGACATTGGCACAAGTTCTCTGACATATTTTTTTTCTTTCCTTTGCTCCCCAGGCATAGATCTCCTAAGTCCACTTCTTTCCTCAACATTCACTGATATTCATTTTTCCTGTGTTTTGAAAATGCATGAAATTAATACAGAGCAGCGTGTCAAGATGGGATGAATAGACTTTAAGGAGGGATTTTTCTTTTTAATATTTTTTCTTTCTTTCCCCTTTTCCCATAAACTTCTCTTATTCTGATAATCAGAAAAGTTAATAAAGGTTTTTTTATTTGATGAAAGAAAACATTCAAGGTAGGAAAAAAATACGTTTCCTAAAGAAAATTATTTGTTTCAGTAGAAATACAACATTACCTTTATTGCACTAATTTGTACCAAGTACAAAGTGTGTTTGTTTGGCTACATACATAATGAAAGTTTTCAGCGTTTTAAAATAGATGCTTCTGATCTGGAGCATGAGTATACTGTGCCCTTCACCCACACCCCACCCTAGTTCATTGGGCCTTTCAACCATCCTCCTATTCAAGGGGCCACAAAGACCAGAGTTTACCATTCTCTGATTACCAGGAAAGCTCTGTACTACCGCCTCTATCCTCGCTAGGCCTGCCTGTTCTCTGCCTTTATTCACAGTGCCCAGGTGGAAGCTGCCCTGGACCCTGTCTACTCTCTCCCACATGGATTATGCAGTCTGCTGCACCTTTCACCTCCAAATTACCATTTCTAGAGCCCTGGGAGGAGCCTAGGCTTACTGAAGTGTTGCTTCCTACCGGACCATCTTCCCAGTGGCCTCTCAACCAGACAGGTCAGTTTCCAAGGAACTCTTACCTTCTGACCAGATTGATTAACCTAGACTGGGTACTCTCACTGGAGAAGTCTGTAGACTACCCAAAATTGCATCCAAGTTCCCTCTGAGTGTGTGTGTGTGTGTGTGTGTGTGCACGTGTGCACACATGTTATAAGCAGGGTTATATGCACTTTTGTAGGGAGGTCGTTCTAGTCAAAATATGTAGATATGAGGTCCATGGAGGTTATATAACATGTTTAAGTTCACCCAGCTAAATGAAGAGTCAGATCTGGTATTTATATCCAGGTTGTTGGACTACATGGCATGTGGTCCTAGACATTAAGTTCTGTTGCCTCCCAAATGGTGTTTCTTAAGATCCTGTTATATTTTCACTTCTCTGTTTACAGTGTATCAAACAGCCCCACCTGGATATCCCATAGACATCTCAAACTCAATCTATCCAAATATGATCTTGCCATCTTCCCCTTGCCCTTATAACTTTCCTTACCTGATTCCTCCTCCTTTTCTCATGAACCCTATGGCGATTGGTGCCAATATACAAACAATACCCTCTCTCTCATCCCATACAATCAATCAATCCACAAGTCCTGGAGAATGTAACATTTGGGGGGATATAATTCCATTTGTGTATAATTTTTTAAAAGTAATATTAAAAAGCATTTTTTAAAAGAAAAATTTTAGGGCTTCCCTGGTGGCACAGTGGTTGAGAATCTGCCTGCCAATGCAGGGGACACGGGTTTGAGCCCTGGTCTGGGAGGATCCCACATGCCGTGGAGCAACTGGGCCCGTGAGCCACAATTACTGAGCCTGCGCGTCTGGAGCCTGTGCTCCGCAACAAGAGAGGCCGTGATAGTGAGAGGCCCACGCACCGCGATGAAGAGTGGCCCCCGCTTGCCACAACTAGAGAAAGCCCTCGCACAGAAACGAAGACCCAACACAGCCATAAATAAATAAATAATTAATTAATTTAAAATAATTAAATCTTAAAAAAAAATGCTGACTTCCATCTTAAAAAAAAAAAAAAGAAAAATTTTAGTTCACAACAAAATTGAGAGGAAGGTACAGAGATTTCCCATATACCCCTTGCATAGCCCCCATCTTTATCAACATTACTCAACAGAATGGTATATTTGTTACAATTCATGAACCTAAATCAACACGTCAAAATTACCCAAAGCCCATAGTTTACCTTAGCGTTCACTCTTGGTGTTGTGCATTTTATGGGTTCAGAAAAGTGTATGACATCTATCATTATAGTATCATACAGAGTATTTTCACTGCCCTAGAAATCCTCTGTGCTCCACCTATTCATACCCACCCCCAACCCTTGGCAACCACTGATTTTTTTACTGTCTCCATAGTTTTGTCTTTTCCAAAATGTCATGTATATAGTTGGAATCATATAGTATGTAGCCTTTTCAGATTGGCTTTCTTTCACTTAGTAATATGCATTTAAGTTCCCTCCATGTCTTCATGGCTTGATAGCTCATTCCTTTTCAGCGCTGAAAAATATTCCACTGTCTGGATGTACCACAGTTTATTTATCCATTCATCTAGTAAAAGTCATCTTGGTTGCTTCCAGGTTTTGGCAATTATGAAAAAACTTCTACAAACATCTGTGTGCAGGTTTTTGTGTGGACATAAGTTTTCAACTCCTTTGGGTACATATTAAGGAGCATGATTGCTGGATCATATGGTAAGAGGATGTTTACTTTCGTAAGAAATTGCCAAACAGTCTTCCAAAATGGTTAAACCACTTTTCAGCCCCACTAGCAATGAATGAGAGTTCCTGTTGCTCCACTTCCTTGCCAGCGTTTGGTGTTGTCAGTGTTCTGGATTTTGGTCATTCTAATAAATGTGTAGTGTATCTCATTGTTGTTTTAATTTGCATTTCCATGATGACATATGATGTGGAGCATCTTTGTATATGCTTACTTCCCATCTGTATCTCTTCTTTGGTGAGGTGTCTGTTAAAGTCTTTGGCCCATTTTTTAATCAGGTTTTTGTTTTCTTATTGTTGAATTTTAAGGGTTCTTTGTATATTTTGGATAATGGTCCCTTCTCAGATGTGTCTTCTGCAAATGTTCTCTCCCAGTCTGTGGCTTGTCTTCTCATTCCCTTGAACTGTCTTTTGCAGAGCAGAAGTTTTTCATTTTAATTAACTCCATCTAGTCAAGTATTTCTTCCATGTATCATGGTTTTGATGTCGTATCTAAAAAGTCATTGCCATGGCCAAGGTCACCTAGGTTTTCTCCTATGTAACCTTCTAGGAGTTTGATAATTTTGCATTTTACATTTAGGTCTGTGATCCATTTTGAGTTAATTTTTACGAAGGGTGTAAGGTCTGTGTCTACAGTCATTCTTTTGCATGTAGATGTCCAGTTGTCCCAGCACCATATTTTGAAAAGACCATCTTTGCTCTATTGTATTGCCTTTGCTCCTTTCTCAAAGGTCAGTTGACTCTATTTATGTGGGTCTATTTCTGAGCTCTCTGTTCTGTTCCATTGATCTATTCTTCTATTCTTTTGCAAATACCACACTATCACGATTACTGTAGATTTATAGTAAGTCTTGCATTTGGGTTGTAGTGCCAGTCCTCCAATTTCATTGTTCTTCAATATTGTGGTGGCTATTCTGGGTCTTTTACCCCTCCATATAAACCTTAGAATATTTTGTGATGTCCACCAAATAACTTGCTGGGATTTTGATTGGGATCTAACTTTTTAATATGCTTCTAGAACTAGTTTTTCTATCCAACTCTTCTACCACTACACACATTTAAGCTACCACCATGTTCCCCGTCTAAATAAATAATGCCAACATACTTTTAAATGCCAAATCAGAAATGTGGGTATTATCCTTTCCTTTTATTCCCTCACTTCCCTCAATCTCATCAATGACCAGTTCCTTGAGAATTCAACCTTCTAATTATCTTTCGCCTCTGCCTACTTTTTCCCAAACGTACTGCCTGTTATTGCCATGGTTCAGGTTCAAGATACCCAGTTATATTTTTCCTGGAATACCGTGAAAGTTTACTTGCTGGCATTCCTACATCATATATTGTTCCTGTTTAATGGATTCATTTTTTTCAAATATGAAATCTTATAAAATCACTGCTATTCAGTATCTTATTTCTTCTTCCTCCCATAGTCCTGTGAGATAGGTACTTTTGGAGAAATGTTCTTTAAGAGGATGATGTAGTGGGGTAGAAACCTCTACCTTCTCCAGGATAAAAAGGAACTTTGAGTTACTTATTTACATATAAGTTTTTAGCAGCTTACAGCCTTGTTACCATGGAATGCTGAGAGGATAGACAATAAGTACACCTTTGGATTATTTAGAAGATAGGAGTCCAAGATCTTATGTGGGACAACTACTGTAAAAAATGAAAATTATGCATAAATTCCTTTATATAAATTAATTTCAATTTCAATTCAAATTACAAGGAATCTGTTTTGGAACTTGAAAATGTTGCTCAAAAATTCCTCTGAATTATAAATACACATATACAAATTACAAATATACATACACATACAAATACACAAATTGATGAAAACAAATAATAAAAGCAAACTGTACTGCCAGATAAATTAACAATAAATTTTTAAAAGTGACTGCCCAAGAATAAAGAAAATAGCTAAGGAATAGCATTTGAAAGTTGACACAGATCTAGAAACAACTTGGCTTTTAGAATGTAATAAAGATAGCCTTTCAAATCCATATGGTCCTCAGTCCCAGACTTCTCAGCCTGAAGGACAGAAGTTCACTGCCATTCTCATCCTCATCAGGGGGTGTCATTAAGTGAACCTACATATATGCATTATATAGTATGGCCATTAAAATGTGAATGTGTAGAAGCTGATAAACTGGTCTCATCAATTCATAAGAAGGACACACGGAATGATAAGTAGACTGGGTGCTAGAATCCCAGCCTTGACACACTCCAGCGTTAAAAAGTATTACATAAAAACTTTGAACCTCAGTTTCTTTATCTGTAAAATTAGCATAACATCTATAACATAGTTTTAAGTCCATGGATCTAAATGTAGAAAACACTAACGCAAAGCACTTTATTTCTAACATTGAGATAGGTTTAAGAGGACACAACTGACCTGTTGGAAATGGTGTTCTGGCTAAGTAGGTAAAACCCATTGACATGAGCATATTTAGAGAATGATTATGGACTAAAATGTGAAGGTCAAAAACAGTTTAGAGAAAGTGGCAGTCTTCAAGAGCTGGGGTAGTCTGAAAAGACTACAGATCAAAAAGGTTTTTAACACAGTCCTGGTGATGTGAGGGGAATAGACAGCCTTATGCATTGCTGATGCTACTGTAAATTGGTACAAACTCTTAGGAGCAAAATTTGGAAATATTTCTAATAATTAAAATGCATATAATTTTGTATTGAAGTGAAATTCACATAAAATAAAATTAACTATCTTAAGTGTACAATTCAGTGACATTTAGTATACTCACAAAGTTGCACAACTGTTACTTCTATCTAGTCCCAAACATTTTCATTACTCCCAAAGGACACCCTGTACCCATTAAACAGTCACTCTCCATTCTGCCCTGTCCCCAGCCCTGGCAACAACTGATTTGTTTTTTGTCTTTATGTATTTACATATTTTGACATTTCATACAAATGGCATCATACAATATGTGACCTTTTATGTTTGGCTTCTTTCACTTGGCATAATGTTTTCAAGATTCATCCACGTTGTAGAATGTATCAGTACTTCATTCCTTTTTAGGAGTGTATAATAGTCCATTGTATGGGCATAACACATTTTGTTTATCAACTCATCATTTGATGGATATCTGGGTTGTTTCCACCTTTAGGCTATTGTGAATAGTGTTGCTATGAACATATCTGTACAGCAGTTTGTTTGAGTACCTATTTTAAATTCTTTGGGGTTCATTTCTAGGAGTGGAATTATTGGATCATACAGTAATTCTGTTTAACTTTTTGAAGAACTGGCAAACATTTTTTCTACAGGGGCTGTAACATTTTACATTCCCACCTGAAATCTATAAGGATTACAATTTCTTCATGTCCTTACCAACACTTGTTATTTTCAGTTTTACGGACTAGGGTCATCCTAGTGGGTGTAAGTGGTATCTCATTGTGGTTTTGATTTCCATTTCCCTAATGACTAATAATGTTGAACATATTTTAATGTTATTTTTGACCAACTGTATATCTTTTTTGGAGAAAAGTCTACATTAAAGTCCTTTGCTAATTTTTTAATTGAGTTGTTTGTCTTTTTGTTGTTGAGTTGCAGGAGTTCTTTATATATTCTAGATACTAGACCCTTACCAGATATATGATTTATAAATATTTCTTCCATTCTGTAAGTTGCCTTTTCACTTTCTTGGTAGTGTCCTTTGATGCACAAGTGTTTTTAATTTTGATGGCGTGCAATTTATCTATTTTTTTTTTTTTGCTCATGTTTTTGGTGTAATTTTTAAGAATCCATTGCCAAATACAAGGTTATGAAGATTTGCTCCTATGTTTTGTTCCAAAAGTTTTATGATTTTAGCTCCTATATTTAGGTCTGTAATGCAGTTTGAGTTTATTTTTGGATATAATGTGAGTTGGGGTCTAACTTCCCTCTTGTGCATGTAGATATTCAGTTGTTTCATCACCACTTGTGGAACAGCTTATTCTTTCTCCAATTGAATGGACTTGTCACCCTTGTCAAAAATCAATTGACCATAGACATATTTCTGGACCCTCGGTTCTATTCCATTTATCTATATATTTATCCTTATGACAGTACTACACTCTTCTGATTTCTATAAATTTGTAGGGTTTTGAAATAAGAAAGTGTGAGTCTTTTTACTTTGTTTTTTTGCCCAAGGTTTCTTTTTTACCTATTTGGGATTTCTTGCAATTCCATATGAATTTTACTATTAGCTTTTCCATTTCTGGAAAATAGATTGTTCTTGTTTTGATAGGAATCACATTGAATCTGTAGATTGCTTTGGGACTTATTGCCACCTTAACAATATTAGGTCTTCTAATTCATGAACATGGGGTATCTTTCCATTTACTTAGGTCTTATTTAATTACTTTCAGTAGTTTTTTAATTTTCAGTGTACATATATTGAACTTCCTTGGTTAAATTTATTCCTAAGTATTCTGGTCTTTTTCATGCTTTTGTACATAGAATTGTTTTCTTAATTTCATTTTTGGATTGCTCATTGCTAGTATATAGAAATACAACAGAATTTGGATGGCTGATCTTGTGTCTTGCAATTTGCCAAGTTCATCTATTAGCTCTAGTAGCCTTCTTGTATATTCTTTGGGATTTACTATATATAGTATCACACCACCTGCAAACAAAGATACTTCTTTTTCAATTTGGATTTGATTTATGTCTTTTTCTTGCTTAATTTCTCTGGCTAGAACTTTCAGTACAATATTGATGAAAGCAGGCATCCTTGTCTTATTCCTGGTCTTACATGGAAAGATTTCAGTGTTTCACTGTTGAGTATTATTTAGCATTGAGTTTCTCATAAATGCCCTTTATCGTGTAAGACAATCCTCTTATATTCTTAGTTTGTTAAGTGTTTGTATTACAAAACAGTGTTGGAGTTTGTCAAATGCTTTCTTTTGCATAAATTGAGATGATGTGGTTTTTTCCTTTCTTATATTAATGTAATATATATTACATCAATTGATTTTCATATATTGAATCACCCTTTCATTTTGTGCATAAATCCCAATTCATCATGATGTAAAATCCTTTCAATATTCTGCTGGCTTAGTTTGTTAGCATTTTGTTGAGGATTTTTGCATCAATATTCATCAGGACTTTTGAGGTGAGGTATATGTTTCTGGCATACACTATGGTAAATAAACAAACAAGTAAAATTATGCACATACCATATGACCCAGCACTTCCACTGCTTTGATTTACCTAGATATATATACACACATGCTCAGAAATGCATAGATGGAATTTTACTGTGGAACTGTTAGTAAGAGTCAAAATGTTGGAAATAGCCCAAGTCATCAAAAGGGAAAGGTCAAATAAACTATCCTCAAAAAAAACTACATAGTCATTAAAAAGAATGATATTCTTTATTGAAGCATCTCCAGGAATATTGTTAAGTAAAAAACAGTAGGACAGTAAATGTAATTTTATAACATTTAGTTAAAATGTATAACAGAAATATATAAATTTCTAGATGGATAGCTGTCAAGCTGTTAAGTGTTTAATTGTGGGGAGGGGTTTGAAATTGTGTTAAGGTGTAGTTAAAGCAGTATATTAAGATGAACTAGGCTATCTCAGTGACTTTAAATGGTTTATTACTCCTTCATGTCAGTTCAGTGAGAGTTATTGGCTCTACAGCATAGCTCTGCTCCATTGATTATTTGGGTATCTAGCCTGCATTCATCTCACAGTTATGTGTTCCAGATGGCACACATGGTTTCCAAGGTTACTGAAAGGAGTGTGGAGAGGTCACCCCGCAGTGTTTATAAGCCTTAGATGTGTCTTATATTACATTTGATGGCCCCAACATATGTGCAAGGGAGGCTAGGAAATGTAAAAGAACACGAAATTTTTTGGTTTTTTGGCCTCGCTGCCTGACTTGCTGGATCTTAGTTCCCCGACCAGGGATTGAACCCACGCCCTCTGCAGTGAAAGTGCAGAGTCCTAACCACTGGACAGCCAGGGAATTCCCAGAACACGTACTTTTTGATAAAGCAATCTTACTTTCCAGAATCTATTCTATAGAAATAAAAGCACCAGTAAATTGAATATCTGTACAAGCATGTTCATTGCAGGCAGCAATTCTTTTAGTGGGCAAAATATAGAAATAGTTTGAATGTTAATTAACAGGGGAATGGTTTGAATAACATAAGTTATAGTCATACTAGAGAAAGTAGATTCATTTGCATTTGTATTTACTGACCTTTGGAAAGTCCTATAAGACTTCCAAGCTGAAATAAAGAGACACAAGGTAAATGTGTAACTCAAAGTCATATGATGACATAAACAATAAAGGTAAAGGTAGCTACACAGCTAAATAAAAAAGCAAGTAGTTTTGCATATTTGGTTTATAACTCCTTTTTCTTCTATGTGACTTAAAAGACAAATGCATAAAACAATAATTGTAAAGTTATGTTAATATGCACACTCACCATAGACCCTGTTTCAGGTGAGCTGTGCAGAAGGAGTCTTCTTATAATCAGAGAGCCTACTGGTTTATAATTCATAATTAAGAGCTGCTGAAAGTCATAATGTAACATCATAATATTTAGTTAAAATGCAAAACAGAAATATATAAATTTCTAGATGGATATCCCTAAAACTGATAAGTATTTAATTGTGGGAAGGAGGTTGAAATTGGATGTGTGGTTAAAGCAGTATATTAAGATGAACTAGGTAATTCATTATTTGTGACAGTAGCAACATAAAGATATATAATGTCTTTATTTAACAATTATTCCTGGAGAGGCTTCAATATAAGAATCTCATTCTTTTTAACTACCATGTAGTTTTCTTGGTATAGCTAGACCACAGTTTATTTGACCTTTCCCTTTTGATGACTTAGGCTAGTTCCAATATTTTGGCTCTTACAATGTCACAATAAACATCCATCTAGGCGTTCTGTGCACATGTGTACATATATCTCTATTGTAATACAAAGCAGTGGAATTCTGGGTAATATGGTATGTGCATAGTTTTATGGGTTTGTTTATGTTTTTCCTTTCCATTTGTAAAAGCTATTGGGGTATTAGAGATATTTTCCTGTTATCTGTTATGATATTGCAAATATTTTTCTCCCAGGCTATTTCTTGTTTTTGGATATTTAATATTTTTTTCCTTTACAACTTCTGGATTTTCTTTCATGTTTAAGAAGATAATCACATTACAAGACTATATAGTTTTCCTCTTAATTTTCATTGCAATATTTTATTTCTGTTTTTCACATTTTCATCTTTAATCCACCTGGGATGTATTTTTGTGTATGTGGCTAGTAGGAATCTATGTTCATTTTCTTCTGATTGGATAGTCCATGTACTTGATTCTTAGGTTAAAAAACCTCCTTGAAAATGTGTAAAATCTTTAAATAAAAATGCTTATAGCTAAATATTTGCTCACTGCTGTGATTATTTCCTTAGGACAAAGTTCAAGCAGTAGAATTTGGGAGTCATGGAGTATGCAGAGTATAGAGCTTTTGGTACTTACTGTGAATAGAAGCAAAAAAAATGAATATAGCAATTTACTCTCTCATTGAGTATGAAAATGCCTACATCCTCAATAAAACTGAGTATTGTAAGTAAACATTTGTCTATTTGATAGGTAGATAACAACTTGTTTTTATTTTATTCATTTTTCATTTGTCTTTTTGCCTTCTACTAAGGTTGAATAATGCTTATTCTCCACATAGATTTACTTGATGGGTACCCTCAATTTTCAGGCTATGGTACCAACCATTTTGACTTTCGGGAGCCCTTAATTATGAATTGTAAACGATTAGGCTCTTTGGTTATAAGAAGACTCCTTCTGCACTGCTCAGCTGAAACAGGGTCTATAGTGAGGATTTTTGAAGCAGTTTTGAAGAACATGATTTCATGGGAACCCCAAAATGAAGATTCCAAGGCCATATGCACAGAAATTCTGACTTTGTAAGAGTATGTGTGTGTATGGGGAGCTATTTGTCATAAATTTGTATTTGTAATAAGCACTCTAGAAGATTATAATGTCAGGAGCTGACTTTTTGAGAGACATCAATTAATTATACAAGGTTATAATAGTTTTATAGACTGAATTTGGGGAATAACCCCTTTCTTATTGGGTTCTTTTTGAAAATGTAAGTTATAGTTTCTAGAGAAATAGATTATTTCCAATTTTATGCAATCAGAAGTAAAACTGGGCCAAGAACACTAGAATTCTAATTAAGTAAACATTTATTAAGTACCCACTATGTGTAAGTCACAGCAGTAATCAAAAGAAATATAATGAAATGATAAAATATAATGAAATATAATAGTCTTTACTTTGAAATGGAAAATGCAAAAAGTCCAGTTAAGAAATAATGCTTAAGTATACATATATACATATACATAAAACGATATATGTACATATATACACTAAAAGGTATAAATACATATATTTCTATATATATGTATATATTTATATATATAATATGTGTTATACATATATTAGTCTTACAAAGAATTCTTACATATGTTTCAGGATTGGAAGGGATGGGGTGAAGGGAACTGTTCCCTTAGATCTGTTTCCTGTATTGCTTTGTGCAATTTATGCATATTCTGAGTCTTCTGAACCAGTAGGGCAGGCCTGACAGGAGCCTTCAGGGAGAAATCATCCCACAAGAGAAAGAAGACAAAACCTCAGTTCTTAGACTTCGAGCAGCAACTCTGACTGTAGCATGACATGTTTTGCTCAAATTTGAACCCTGGTCCAACCCCCAAAATGGACTCATCATGTCTGACTCCTATGGAGGAAGTGCCCTGTGGCTGAAAATGGAAGGGGCTGTGTTACTAAAAACTCTGCTAAACACTGTGGCCCAAGCAATCCTGGAACAGTCCCCACCTGTGTTAAGCATCACTGTAAAGCAGAGAGAAAAACTTCAGAAGACAGAGTGGGGGTTCAATGCACTGGGGACTCCAGGAAACTCAGTGGGGGCTTTGGCACTCAAGGACTCCAGTGCACCACCAGCAGCAGCAGGGCCAGCAGAGAGCAAAGGGCCCAGGAGAAAAGGCCGCGCGGTGCCCAGCAGGCCTGGCAGGTCCCAGGGGAGCCAGGGGTGGGGCTCAGCAGCAGAGGCCTGGCATGGGAGTCCCCACCTCCCTGCCTGTTGGACTTGCTCCTGAGCGCAGGTTGAGTCATGCCAGGACCCTCCCTCCCTCAAAACTCATGTTCTGTAGTGGGTTGGGGTTCTGTATGCATAGGTGGGAACAAGAGCCCACCAAGCACAGCTCAGAGTCACCTCATTTCTTCCCCACAGCAGCCCTGTGAGGCAAATGTTTTCCCATGAAAAGACTGAGTCTTAAGCAAGTGTATCTGTAATAACTGCCAGTTTTATTCCTCTGGCTAAGAGATCCAGAGGTAATTTGAGGTTTACATTTCTTTCTTATAGTTCTTTTATTAAGAGTTTATTAAGTGTTTCATTGCCCTTCAAAGGTGATTGACAAGTTCTTTTATTGTGTCTGTTTATTTTAGTATTTTGTTACACAAGTAATACACACATATACACACATTTATATTATTCATTTTTTTGGAAAATGGGAAGATGCAAATAGGCAAAAAATAAAATAAAATACAGATCACAGAGATTCACTTAACCTTTTGGTGTATAATAATTCAGACATTTTTTGCATTATGACACGTATAAATGTACATATAAGATATATATAGATAGATATATCTATATATATCATTTTGCAACATATTATTTTCACTTTACAATATACAATGAGCATCTTCCCATGCAAACGAATGAAACAACCCTATTAAATGAGTGAGATTGGGTTAAAAGATGAAATGGTAACGAGTCATATGTAAATCAAAGGAACACTGAAGGATCGGAATAAAATAGTAGCAAATATTTAGCAAGAAAACGCAGACAAAAGGAACCAATGTTGCAATATTAATAACAGAAAATAGTTGAATTCAGGGGAGAAATGCATTAAATGGGATAAGGACGGTCCCGAGAATGCCTATGGTTAGAATGCAGAGCCCTAAATTTCTTTCTCAGACCCCTTATCTCTTCCAAACACCTTTCCATCTCGTCTCCCTCTCTTGTCATTTCTTCATCCTTAAAATGCCTATAGTCTACGTCCTCTTTAAATTCCTCGAGAGACTGAAGCAACCTTTGCCTAAAATTCCCTTCTGTTTGTTGGCGTTCGAATTCTCCATAGGGGCGTTCTTCCTCCCTCTTTGGCACGCTGCACTTGGGCTTTCCTTCATTTTCTTTGCAGGATTTTTGCATGATGTTGTGGTTTCCTGCTTAAGTCCAGGGAGAAAATGTAGAGTAAGATTGCTTCATTTCTTTTCATTCAAGATTGTCAGTTTCTCTCTGAAGCTAGATACTCGCCTAATCTCCCACCCCTGCTTCACTGGTCCAGCCCTCCGAAGTTCGAGATGCCCCCCCCCTTACCCCTTCTCCGCCTCTTTTCCCCTCCCTCAGCAGCCCACCATTTCTCCAGCAGACGAGGGTAATGGCCTCTCTGATGGGCGGCAGGAGGGGAGCAGACAGGGAGTTCAGCTGTGGGGCAGCAAATTTTACCCAGCTCTCGCCCTTCCCAACTCCCACCCTCAGAGACCCCCGTCTGAGTGCTTCCCTCCCTGAGACGATTCGGGATAGTCTCCTCCTCTTTTACTTGCCTGCAGATGTCTGTGAACACAGACCCTCAGACCTGCAGACAGAAAGGAAGGGGCGGGAAGGAGGGAGTTCTCTGTGGATCAACCAGCACCAGAGACAAGACACGTTATTATCTTGAATCTAGGATCCTCATCACCGTTGTCGCCCCAAATTTCCTACCTCCTGTTTCCCCTCCTGTTCTTATCCCTTCCTACTGAATCTCTGCCCCCAACCCCCACCCCTCACCCTCAGGCCTAGTCCTGCAAGGGCCCTGTCCCCTCCCTCCCCACTCCCCCGCATCCCTCTCGCAGGCTAGCACTGAATGAGGCGAACTAATTTCAAATTATCTCTAAATCTCTCTGTCTCCACCTCAGGATTCCAGCCTTTCTCCACGCACCAGCCCACACCTCATTTCCTCCAGCGGAGTTGGGAAAAGAGAAGAAGGATAAAGGGAAATCTTGCTAGTCTGAGAGAAGCTGATTATTTCTAAACTACACTAAACCTCTGGGTGTCTCTCAGGAGACTTCCACCTACTCCAGCCCCACCCCCCTTCAAAAATATAATTATCTCCGACGAGTTTGCACGGGTTTGGAGAAAGCAATCCTAGACATATTCTAGGCACTAGATTCAGCCACTACCACCCCAAGAGTCCCAGTGGTTCCCTCACACCAACCTTCTGGGATTTAAAGAATTTACGTCCTCTTTCTCTTGGCCACAAGCACGAACGCCTGCAGGGCAGTAAGGAGCTGGTACCCAGAGGAGAAAGAAGCCCGGGAATATGAGGACTTCACGTCAGCTCCTGATCACGTGAGAATTATGTCATCCTCCAACTCTGGTCCCCACTTTCCCCTCCCACCAGCTGTGCTGCAGAAATGGAACGGCTTACCAACCTCCCACCCCCCCCACCAGGCCCTGTCACTCATTTTTGTCATTGCTAATTCCAGAGGTCAAAAGTGGCCCCTTCTCCCTGTAGTTGGAATTTGCCTTTCTCTGATCACCAGAGAAGGGCTGCATTTTCCCATAGTCATATTAACAATTGCTACTTTTTTAATGGTTGTGTGGAGAGAGAGGATTATTCATCCTCTTCTAAAATACAAGAACAGAAAGGTAGCAGTCTTCCCTCCACCCACCCTCTCCCCAGTCACTAATAGCCACAATTTTCCTTGCACTTCAGTTCTTGCAACCAAATTGGAGGGGGTGGGGTAAATTAAGAAAGGAAGTAATGACTGGGATTGTGGTTTTTACTTTCATTCTGAAAATTTCCTATTCTTTTCCCCTTTTCCCCCATAAACATATTATATTCTTTTAATAATCAGAAATACGGTAACAGTATGTACATTTGGAAAAAAGATTCAAGATAGGAGGATAAAAAGACCCAGCCACCTGTTTCTGTTGCTGAGTCATAAGATAAATATAGACCCTCCAAGCAGACACATTTTTGGAAGTTTAAAATGTACAGGGCAACTGGAGGCTACCTTTCTGAGGCACTCCTGAGCATGTGAGGCCTTTTCATTAGGTGAGCTCCTGAGTCCATAATCCTACATACCTAGATTTTCAGATCTCAAAAGTCAGTCATAAAATTTTACTACTTCGATCTCAGTATCATGCCCTCTGTCTCCCAGTTTGTACCATGCCCTTGTATTTCCCTCAGTACTGTGTTTAAAAGATCCCACCTTTCCTCAACACTCTTATTTAGAATCCAGGAGTTTTTCATTTCTCCCACACATCTCTATCCTATTTATGTTTCCTTAGACCTTACTCAGCCACACTGGGGAATTAGAAGCACTAACAGAAACTGGCCCCATTTAGTCACTTATCACACAAAACTTTTTGTTGCTAAGGCTTTTGGTACTAATCTAAGTGAATCTGTTGTTGATTGGTTAGCTTGAAATATATGCAACAGAAAGAAGGATATGTTCTTTTTTTTAACGTTTTTTTTTTAATTTTTTTTTTTGGCTGCACCGCGTGGCTTGTAGAATTTTAGTTCCCTGACCAGGGATTGAACCGGGCCCTCTCAGGCAGTGAGAGCACGGGAGTCCTAACCACTGGACCACCAGGGAATTCCCAGGGATGTGTTCTTAGTATTTGTTTTTAGGAAAACAGCGGCTCATTATAAATGCAAAGTTGCCACTAACCACTTTGAAGTAAATGGTTCCAGAAAATATTTAAGAAGAGAAAGAGAAGAGATCTTAAAAGGAGTAGAGCATTGTTATCACAGTTATTAAGGAATGGTTAGTTGTGATAGAAGCAAAAGATTTGTTGTTAGGGTGGAGAAATCCTGAATCCTCTGTAAACGGCTTTTCATGCAGATCGTTAGATTTATGTGTTTTTTTTTTTTTTCCAATTTGAAAGCAGTCGTTCTTTATTAACTGACCAGATTACAAAAATGATGGCAAATACCATAGTTCATCCTTCTAATAAGCCTGCTTTTCTGGTCTTCCCTGTTGCCAGCATCTCCACCTTCTGTAAAATGCGTGGTCTTTTTCTTCATTGTCTTCATGACTGACAAATACCAAGTACTCCGATAAGTGGCAGGTCTCAATGATTACCTCCAAAGTATCTCAGGAATCCTTCCAATTCCCACTCTGGCTTCACTGCCACTTCCCAAAGGCAAGCAGCCATAAACTCTGACCACTACAACAACATTTACTGGCCTCTTTACCTTACATCTTGCTACCTTCCAATAAAATGAAGATTCTAAACAACAGATATGACATGTCACTGCCCTGCCTTATTTTACTTCATTCTCCAAAAATTCTATTAGATCTGGACAGCTTTGGTTTATCTAAACATTTCACAGAATACATCTCCATTTATAAGTAAAAGCTGTTATAAAAATACATGCAAATGCAAGCAAAGTAAGATATTGAGTTAGATTTAATTTGTTTCCCTACTATTGGTTGATGGGACTCATAGGTGAGGACAAAGAGGCATTATGTATCATGAAAAAAAAGTCCAATAATTGGGACCTGATACCTTCATAAGACCTTACCAAAACCCGCCTAACCTGTGTATCTACAACAATGTCCCAGTCCTCCTTCTCCCAAATCAGTGTAAGGAGACAGGTAAGGGTGACAGGTAAAGAACTGTGGGAGCCATAGACTTTGTGGGGAGTTCAGTGTCATTCATTATAACAACAATAACAACAACAACAACAATAATACTTCATACTTATATAATACTTGTCATATACCAGGCACTCTTCTAAGCACTTTACATATACTAACGGAATTACTATTCATTACTACTCACAATGCTATTATTAGCAAACTAAGGAGTACAGAGGTTAAGTAGCTTGCCCAAAGTCACACAGTAAATAGTGGAGATAGAATTTTAACCAAGGTATTCTGACTCCAGGGTTGGCACGTGGTGAAAGTCAATTCTATCCCTTTCTCGTGGATGAAAGGAAGAGCATAGTTCTTTCCTCTTTTAAACCAAGTGGAGGTGGAAGCTCTAAGAGAATTACATACAGAGAGAGGTCTGCAAGAACAAGGTACTGGTGTATGGTTCTTAGTTAGATCACTGCTTATTCTGTTGATCCAAAAGAGATAGCAGGGTGAAGATAGACACATAGTGTACTCTCCCCTTTGCTATGGCAAGGAGGGGTGAATTTTCCTGTGTGTTAGGTGGACACCAGGCTGACTTGCTGGTTCCTTTTCCAATATGGCTTCACACAGGGTGAGGGGACTCTATAAGCAAATAGTCCGAGAATTGTGCAAAATATGCTCAAATAAACCAAATGACAAATGATGGAAAAACTTGGATTAGGCATATCCTCCTGCCTTGAAGAACTAGACAACTGGGCAAATATATCAAACAACTACAAATGTTTTTAGACTCTAGACAATTGGCAGCACAAGGGTGTGGTCACTGAGAGAAGAGAAGCAATCAAGATGAGCCCTATGATTGCTTTGGATTTTGACTAAAGGCATCCTGTGGATTGTGGCATAGAGAGGAGGAGCATTTGCCTTCCTGAGTTGACAAGAAAGAGATTGGAAGTAGAGGTGGCTGAAGTTTGTGAGGAAGAATACCAGAGATGATGGATTAGTGCAGAAAAACATTCTCCAAAAGTCTTTTAAAAGTTTCCCTTGAGCCTGTTGCTATATATTAAGCTGCACATACATAAAGTGAAACTTCATGAGGCTGGGCAAAGAATGACAAGTGAGTTACAAGCCAGACACAAAAGGCCACATATTGTACGATTGTATTTATATTAAATATCCATAATAGGCAAGTCCATAAAGACATAAAGCAAATGAATGGTTTCCAGGGGCTAAGAGAGGAGAGACTGGGGAGTGAATGCTTAAGAGGTCTGCGGTTTCCTTTTGGAATGAAGAAAATATTCTGGAGCTAGATAGTGTTGATAACTGTACATTTGTGAGTATACTAAAAGACACTGAATTCTACAATTAAAAATGGTTGAGGTGTGACCAACATGGTGGAGTAGGAAGACCCTGAACTCACCTCCTCCCTCAGGCACACCAAAATTACAACTATTTACAGAGCAACTGTCTATGAGAATAACCTGAAGACTAACAGGAAAGATTTCCACAACTAAAAATATAAAGAAGGAACTACAATGAGACGGGTAGGAGGGGTGGAGTCATGGTATAGTAAAGACCCACACCCCTGGGTAGGCAACTCACAAATGAGAGGATAATCACAATCGCAGAGGGTCTCCCCAGAGAGTGAAGTGTCCAAGCTCCACATCAGACTCCCCAGTCCAGTGTTCCTGCACTAGGAAAGCAAGTTCCCAGAAAATCTTCTTTGAAAGCCAGTGGAGCTTGTGTATGGGAGAGGTAGAGGGCTGTGGGAAACAGAAACTCTGTTCTTAAAGGGTGCACACAAAATCTAACAAGCTCTAAGTCATAGTGCCTGATTTGGACCCACTTGCTGATCTTGGAGAGCCTCCCAGAGAGTCAGGAGACAACTGGGACTCCCTCTGGGCCATAGATGCTGGCAGTAGCCATTTTGGGGAGCTCCTTCTACCACAAGGACACTGGTACTGGCAAGCACTATTTTGGAGTCCTCCCTCTAGCCTATAGCAACAGGAGCTTACCCACCCACCAGCAGGCTGGCACCAGTCTCGGGCCCTCCAGCTGCACAGCCAGCTGCCCCAAGACCCAGGCCCACCCATGAGCAGATTGGCAACCATGACAAGAGGCAGAGCCTGGCAACCAACTGGGCTGGGGGCCAACCCAATCTACCACTGTGCCCACAGTAGTCTGCTCCACCACAATAGAAGAGCCCATGTAGCCCACATAGGGGGCATCCTTGGAGCATAGAGCTCTGGTGATGAAAAGGGAGTGTGGTACTGGGCCCAACAGGACATCTCCTACATAAGGTCACTTCTCCAAGATGAGGAAATATAACCAACCTGCCTAATACATAGAAATGAGCACAGAGAATCAGGCAAAATGAGGAGATAGAGGAATATGTTTCAAACGAAGGAACAAGACAAAACCCCAGGAGAAGAACTAAGCAGAGTGGAGATAAGCTATCTACCCAATAAAGAGTTCAAGGTAATGATCATATAGATGCTCACTGAATTCAGGAGAATGGATGAGCACAGTGAGAATTTCAAAAAAGAGTTGAAAAATATAAAGAATCAAACAGAGCTGAAGACTACAATAACTGAAATAAAAAATACAGTAGAAGGAATCAACAGAAGATTAGATGATACAGAGGAATGAATCAGAGAACTGGAAGACAGAGTAGTGGAATGACCCAAGCTGAAGGGAAAAAAGAATTTTTTAAAAATGAGGAGACGGGGCTTCCCTGGTGGCGCAGTGGTTGAGAATCTGCCTGCCAATGCGGGGGACACGGGTTCGAGCCCTGGTCTGGGAGGATCCCACGTGCCGCGGAGCGGCTGGGCCCGTGAGCCACAATTGCTGAGCCTGTGCGTCTGGAGCCTGTGCTCCGCAACAAGAGAGGCCGCAATAATGAAAGGCCCGCGCACCGCGATGAAGAGTGGCCCCCTCTTGCCGCAACTAGAGAAAGCCCTCACACAGAAACGAAGACCCAGCACAGCCATAAATAAATAAATAAATAAAAATTGTATAACTTTAAAAAAAAATGAGGAGAGTTTAAGAGGCCTCTGGGACAAAATCAAGTGTACTAGCATTCACATCTAAATATATAAAGCAAATATGAACAAACACAAAGGGAGAAATTGACAGTAACACAATAATATTAGGGGACTTTAACACCCCAATTATATCAAAGGACAGATCATTCAGACAGAAAATCAATAAGGAAACACTGGCCTTAAGTGACACATTAGACCATATAGACTTGATGGATATATGTAGAACATTCCATCCAAAAGCAACAAAATATGCATTCTTTTCAAATGCACATGGAACATTCTCCAAGACAGATCACAAGCTACACCAAAAAACAAGTCAATAAATTTAAAAAGATTCAAATGATATCCAACATCTTTTCTGACCACAACAGCATGAAAGTCGAAATCCAGTACAAGAAAAAAAAAACCTGCAAAAACCAGAAACATGTGGAAGCTAAACAATATGCTACTACACAATCAATGGGTCACTGAATAATCAAAAAGGAAATTAAAAAATACCTGGGACAAATGAAAATGGAAACACAATGATCCAAACCTAATGGGACATTGCAAAAGCAGTTCTAAGAGGGAAGTTTATAGTGATACAAGCTTACCTCAGGAAACAAGAAAAATCTCAAAGAAACAACCTAACCTTACATGTAAAGCAGCTAGAGAAAGAAAAACAAATAAAACCCAAAGTTACTAGAAAGAAAGAAATAATACAGATCAGAGCAGAAATAAATGAAATAGAGACTAAAAAACCCAAGAAAAGATCAATGAAACTAAGAGCTGGTTCTTTGAAAAGACAAACAAAATTGATAAACCTATAGCCAGATTCATCAAGAAAAAAGAAAAAGGGCCCAAATAAAATAAAAAAATGAAAGAGAAGTTACAACCAACACTGTAGAAATACAAAGGATCATAAGAGATTACTATGAACAATTACATGCCAGTAAAATGGACAGCCTAGAAGAAATGGATAAATTCCTATAACTGTGCAATCTCCCAAGACTGAATCAGGAAGAAATAGAAAATATGAAGAGACCAATTACCAGTAATGAAACTGAATCAGTAAAAAACAAAAAACAGAAAACTCCCAACAAACTAAAGTCTGGGACCAGACGGCTTAATGGGTCAAGTCTAACAAATATTTAAAGAAGAGTTAAAACCTATCCTTCTCAAACTATTCCAAAAAATTAAAGAGGAAAGAGTACTTCTGAACTCAGTCTATGAGTCCAGCATCATCCTTTGTCTGATACCAAAATCAGACAAAGAGACCATAAAAAAAGAAAATTATAGGCCAATATCACTGACAAACATAGATGGAAAAATCCTCAACAAAATATTAGCAAACTGAATTCAATAATAGTTAAAAGGATCATATGCCATGATCAAGTGAGATTTATCCCAGGGATACAAGGATGGTTCACTATCTGTAAATAAATCAATGTGATACACTACATTAAAAATTGAAGAATAAAAACATATGATCATATCAATAGATGCAGAAAAAGCTTTTGACAAAATTCAACATCCATTTATGATAAAAAAATCACAACAAAGTGGGCATAGAGGGAACATACTTCAATATAATAAGGACCACATATGACAAACCTACAGCCAACATCATTTTCAATTGTGAAAAACTTAAAGTATTTCCTCTAAGACCAGGAACAAGACAAGGATGCCCACTCTCACCACTTTTATTTGATATGTATTTGATATATTCCAATAAAATATATATTTTGTTGGAAGTCCTAGCTACAGCTATTAGACAAGAAAGCAAAAGAAAAGTAATCAACATTGTAAAGGAAGAAATAAAATTGTTACTCTTTGCAGGTGACGTGATACTATATATAGAAAATCCTAAACATGCCATGATAAAACTATTAGAACTAATAAATGAAATCAGTAAACTTGCAGGGTACAAAATCAATATACAGAAATCTGTTGCATTTCTATACACTAACAATGAACTATCAGAAAGAAATTAAGAAAAACAATCCTATTTACAACTGTATCAAAAAGAATAAAATATTGATACCTAGGACTATATCTAACCAACGAGGTAAAAGACACGTACTCAGAAAACTATTAGATGTTGATGAAAGAAATTTAAGATGACATCAATGGAAAGATATTCCATGTTCATGTATTGGAAGAATTAATATTGTTGAAATGACCATACTCCCCAAGGCAATCTACAGATTTGATGCAAGCCCTATCAAAATTCCAATGGCAATTTTCACAGAATTAGAACAAATAATTCTAAAATTTGTATGGAAACATAAAAGACCCCAAATAGCCAAAACAATTTTGAGAAAAAAGAACAAAGAAAAAAGAACAAAGCTGGAGGTATCATCCTCCCCCTTTCAAACTATACTACATCAAAAACAGTATGGTACTGGTACAAAAAACAGACACATATATTATGGAAGGGAATAGAAAGCCCAAAGATAAACTCAATCTTATATATGGTCAATTAATCTACAACAAAGGAGGCAAGAATATACAATGGGGAAAAGACAGCCTCTTCAATATATGGTGTTAGAAAACTGGACAGCTATATGCAAAAGAATCAGCTGGATTACTTTCTCACACCATATACAAAAATCAACCAAAGTGTATTAAGAATTTAAATGTAAGAACTGAAACCATAAAACTCCTGTAAGAAAACATAGACATTGAGCAATTTGATATTGGTCTCAGCAATATTTTTTTTGGATATAGTCTCCTCAGACAAGGGAAACAAAAGCAAAAATAAACAAATGGGAATACCTCAAACTAACAAGCTTACACACAGTGAAGGAATCTATCAACAATACCAAAGGCAGCCTACTGAATGGGAGAAGATATTTGCAAACAGTATATCTGATAAGTGGTTAATATTCAAGATATACAAAGAACTCATATAACTCAATATCAAAAAAAAAAAACAACCCAATTAAAAAATGGACAAAGGACCTGAATAGACATTTTTTGAAAGACATACAGATGGCCAGCAGACACATGGATAGATGCTCAACATCACTAATCATCAGAGAAATGCAAATAAAAACCACAATGAGGTATCACCTCACACCTGTCAGAATAGCTATTAACAAAAAGACAACAAATAAGTGTTGGAGAGGATGTGGAGAAAGGAGAAACCTCGTGCACTGTTGGTGGGAATGTAAATTGGTATAGCCACTATAGAAAACATCATGGAGGTTCATCAAAAAATAAAAAAAATAAATGTTTGTTGTCTTAAGCCCCTAAGTATTGGGGTTATTTGTTATGTTGCAATACTAAACACAAACAGTAGAATAATAAAAAGGAACAAACTGATGCAGGCAATAATATGGATGAAGCCAGGCACAAAAGAATATGTACAATATGATTCCATTTATACAACATTCCTGAGAAGGTAAAACCTGTCTATAGTAATAGAAATCAGTTTATTTGTTTCCTGGAATAAAGTTTATTGGGGTACTAACTGCAAAGGGGCATGACTTTCTGAGGTAATGGAAATGTTCTATATCTTAAATGCGGCAGTGATTATGTGGGAATATACACTTTTCAGTACTCACCACTCATTAGAAATGTATTCTTCATATGTGTACAATTTAATGTCTGTAAATTATATCTCTAACAGTTGTTAAAAAGTGATCAAAACAAAATCAATACAAGGTGAACCTAACGCTTCTGCAAAAAAGGAAATGAATTTGGACTGTGAAAGGCTATACAGGAGCCCCTCAATTGTCATAATTTTGTAGCAGTTTTATCCTAGATGGACACTGCCTGCAGATTGAGTGAAAACCACAGTGATATTTTGAATAATTGCATGCAACTGTAGAACAAAGAAATGCAGGACTAGTTATATAAACTGGGAAATCACTGAGTCAATTCATGTGGTAGAATTCTTAACAACCCTGATCTTGTTTATTATGAGGTCATTAGGAGACCCTGAAACCTCACTATCACTACCCTTGTTATCATGTTATGATTCTTGAAACTCATGTAAAATAAGAAAGCTTGTAAATTTTAAAGCATTTTTATTATAAAATATAACCTAGAAACATTTAAAATGTACAGGGTAGTGAAATATTGTGAGGTGAACACTCCTGTAACCATAATTCAGATCAATAAATAGAACTTTTTCAGCTACCCCAGAAGCCCCATTAGATGCCCCACCCTAAATGAAACTTCCCATTTCCCCCCTGAAAGTAACTGCTATCCTGGCTTTTATAGTAATCACTGTCTTTGGTTTCTTTATGGTTTTATCTTCCAAATGTACATAGCTATATACTATAGTTTATTCTTGCTCTTTAAAAAAATTTGTTTATTTAAAGTCTCCATTAATGTATGGCTTTTTCCTCCATCTCTTTATTTTCCTTACAAATTATCTATGGAAGAACTTGGGCTGTTTCACTTGTAGGGTTTCTCACAGTCTGGAATTTGCTAACTACCTACTTCTGGTTCAACCTGATCCTCTTTCCTCTAATCCTGCAAATTTGCAGCTATATCTAGGAGATTAAAATATTGACTCCAACAGTTTGCCCTTACGCAGTTGATATAATTTGGTGACTACAGGTCTATGGGGGCCAACTTGACTTTTAGGTCTTCCGTTGATATTTTATAGTCATCTTTGAGTGAGATCGTGTGCCTTTAACATTAATTAACCCAACCTACCATATTAACTTGTCTAGTCACTCTGTCTTGAAATTTCAGAGCCTTGTCTGACTCTCACCCACTTTGATAGCCAGTAAGCCTCCATCTTTCTTTATTGTGACAGCTGAACTTATTATGCTGGTTTAGGCCCTTCTGAGCTTGCATCTGAACTGTTATGGCACACTCTCCTCTGGTGTTCTTCCCTCCATTCTCTCTCTCTCTCCTTTTGAGAGGTTTAAGTAAGGTGTCCAAGGTTACACAGCTGGTTAGTGTTGAGTCTGGGAACCAATCCAGGCTTTAGAAAGAAGACTGTCTCAATATAACCCTATGTCCTCTCCCATATTCTCCATTCAATTTCTTCCCTTTGTTCACGGTTGAGTCAATAGGTATTTTGGGGACCTCCTCAGATGCCCAAGCCCTGCCCTGTGTGCTCTGAATGATAAGGGCTAGGTCTCAGAGGAGGGTACTACGCTGGTGAAAGATATACTCTCTCTGGGTAGGCCAAATAACCCTACATATGAGGCCATTTGGAGAAAGCTAAAGGAAAGGGTGAACTGTCAAGGCAATAGGAGCTTGGAGATAGCAATGGCCAGGTTGGCTCAAAATAGAGACAGCCTTGAGGAGGAAAAGGACCTTGACCTGGGCCTCAGAACATGGGCACTACCTAGAAGTAGGGTGGGAAAGAGGAGACCTGTCTGACTGAAGCCAGGCCCACTATGCTTATCACTAATTACTCTGGCCTGTCTCATGCTGCCTTGTGAGTACAAGTCTACTTAGTCCTCCTTTAGAGGTACTTAAGTCTATTGATGGTGTCTATGGTCTCAAAGTGGGTTCAGTGCAAGCTCTTTATGACACAAAATCAGGAAGTCTGTACTCTACACTCCCCCAAGGGCTTTCTCACTTATTTCCAGGTAATGGAATATGAATTTCTCCACCTTTCTGTATAGAACTCAGGCATTTACATTTAAAATATGGGTGCCCCTTGAGCCCACAAATTCATTCCTAGGTATCCATCCTAAGGAAATAATCAGTGGTGTTCACAAAAATTTAGCTATGACAGAGTTATAGTAAATATGGATGATCAGGGTCTCTGTACACCACACGGCTATTCACCCAGTTGATTTTTCTTAGACATAGAGAAAACTTTGTTTTGCACTAAATGGAATTGTGTGTGGATGTAGTATCTCAGATGATCAACTTTACCAGTTTGGCTGATGATTGTTAACTTTATTGCCATCACTTCTTTTACCCAAGACTGCTAATTGCCCCCAGTGACAATTTTCCCTATCTCCCTCTAAGTAACAGGATTTCCTTTCCCAATGTTTTAGAAGAACTCTTGATCACCCAACAAGAAATTAACATTCCCTAGCCTCCTTTGTAGCCAAGTACAGTATGTCTTTTGTTCAAGTTCTTTGCAATAGAATATGAGCAGATGTGGAATGTGCAACTTCTGTATCAATTTTTAAAAGGGAATTGTTTGCCTACTACTTTCTCTTTCCTCCTTCCTGTGTCCTAGAACTCAGACGAAGTATAAGGACAACACTCTAGGAGATAGCAGAGCAACAGAATAGAAGGCACCTGACCTCATACAGCAGACAAATTCACCTGCCCAAAAGTCCCTTCCTATCTCTGGACTATTTTGTATGAGAGAAATACACTTCCCTCTTGTCTGAACCATTGTATTCTTGGGGTCTCTATTACAGTGGCTTATCCTGTATCCTAAATAAACTGTGAAGGGAGTGATAGATTTTCCATGTGAAAAGAAAGGATTTCTCCATATCACTTTTTTCTGAAGCATGGAAAAATGAGGTTAAAATTGTGCATGTTTCCTAGTTTGTTATTTGCTATGCTTGTTTCTGGTGGTTTTATGTACAGAAATTGCTTGTTTTAATATTGATTGTATAAGAATATTCAGAAATAAGGATTGATTATATTTTATCAACTACATTCTATGTTTATATGTATACATATGCATATAGATATATAATACAATCCCATTGAGCATATTGTTTCTAATCTACTTTTCTATTATTTAAAGTGTAAATCATGAAAGGTATTCTTTATCATTAAATACACTTTTACAGTGTACTTTTACTACTTAACAGAACTCAGTTATGTGGATAGGCAATAACTTGTTTAAGCCCAATAACCTATATTTGTATACTTTGTTTCTTCTATTGTTTTGCTTTATTTGTTTTACTACAAAGAACATCTTTATGTGCAAATCTTTCCACACATGTATGATTTTTTTCTGTAGAACAGAATGCAAAAAATTAAATGACTATATGAAACAATATGAACATTTCTTTTAATAATTCCTGTCAAATAGCTCTCCAGAAAGAATGAACCAAATTACAGATAAACAACAAGGTCCTACTGTAAAGCACAGGGAGCTAAACTCAATATCCTGTGATAAACAACAATAGAAAAGAATATGAAAAAAATGATATATGTATAACAGAATCACTTTACTGTACAGTAGAAATTAACACAACATTGTAAATCAACTGTACTTCAATAAAATAAAAATTTAAAAAAGAATGTACCAAACTATATACCCACCAATAATGTGAGAATTTTTTTTGAGTTTAACAGTTTACTATGAGAGGAATGATGTAAGTTTGTTCGGCATTTAGGGAACATTTTAATAGAAATAAAATACATATGTAAAAGTGCCCAAATCATAAATATGTAGCTCAATAAACTTTTACAAACTAAAACCATTTAACAAACACTCAAAACAAAAAAACCAGAACATTAACAACACTGTAGAAATTCCATTCCAGTCATTTACCCAAGACTGCCACTACCCTGAATTCTAGCATCATAGATAGTTATGATGGTTATGCCTATGTTGAAATACATACAAACTCATATACATTATTCTTTTTCACTCTGGCTTCTTTATCTCAATATTATGTTTGTGAGATCCATTTATATTATGTGTAGTTGTAATTTGTACATTTTTTAACATCTTTATTGGAGTATAATTGCTTTACATTGTTGTGTTAGTTGCTGCTGTATTACAAAGTGAATCAGATATATGTATACATATATCCTCATAGCCCCTCGTGCTTGTGTCTCCCTCCCACCCTCCCTATCCCACCCCTCTAGGTGGTCACAAAGCACCGAGCTGATCTCCCTGTGTTATGCGGCTGCTTCCCTTTAGCTACCTATTTTAAATTTGGTAGTGTATATATGTCAGTGCCACTCTCTCACTTCATCCCAGCTTACACTTCCCCCTCCCCATGTCCTCAAGTCCATTCTCTATGTCTGAGTCTTTATTCCTGTCCTGCCCCTAGGTTCTTCAGAACCATTTCGTTTTTTTAGATTCCATATATATGTGTTAGCATATGGTATTTGTTTTTCTCTTTCTAACTTACTTCACTCTGTATGAGAGACTCTAGGTCCATCCACCTCACTACAAATAACTCAATTTTGTTTCCTTTTATGGCTGAGTAATATTCCATTGTATATATGTGCCACATCTTCTATATCCATTCATCTGTTGATGGACACTTAGGTTGCTTCCATGTCCTGGCTATTGTAAATAGAGCTGCAATGAACATTGTGGTACATGACTGTTTTGAATTATGGTTTTCTCAGGGTATATGCCCAGTAGTGGGATTGCTGGGTCATATGGTAGTTCTATTTTTAGTTTTTTAAGGAACCTCCATAGTGGCTCTATCAATTTACATTCCCACCAACAGTGCAAGAGGGTTCCCTTTTCTCCACAGCCTTTCCAGCATTTATTGTTTGTAGATTTTTTGATGATGGCCATTCTGACCGGTGTGAGGTGATACCTCATTGTAGTTTTGATTTGCATTTCTCTAATGATTAGTGATGTTGAGCATCCTTTCATGTGTTTGTTGGCAATCTGTATATCTTCTTTGGAGAAATGTTGATTTAGGTCTTCTGTCCATTTTTGGATTGGGTTGTTTCTTTCTTTGATATTGAGCTGCATGAGCTGCTTGCTAATTTTGGAGATTAATCCTTTGTCAGTTGCTTCGTTTGCAAACATTTTCTCCCATTCTTAGTGTTGTCTTTTTGTGTTGTTTATGGTTTTCTTTGTTGTGCAAAAGCTTTTAAGTTTCATTAGGTCCCATTTGTTTATTTTTGGTTTTTTTCCATTTCTCTAGGAGGTGGGTCAAAAAAGATCTTGCTGTGATTTATGTCATAGAGTGTCCTGCCTATGTTCTCCTCTAAGAGTTTTATAGTGTCTGGCCTTACATTTAGGTCTTTACTCCATTTTGAGTTTATTTTTGTGTATGGTGTTAGGGAGTGTTCTAATTTCATTCTTTTACACGTAGCTGTCCAGATTTCCCAGCACAACTTATTGAAGAGGCTGTCTTTTCTCCACTGTATATTCTTGCCTCCTTTATCAAAAATAAGGTGACTATATGTGTGTGGGCTTATCTCTGGGCTTTCTCTCCTGTTCCATTGACCTATATTTCTATTTCCATGCCACTACCATAGTGTCTTGATTACTATAGCTTTGTAGTATAGTCTGAAGTCCAGGAGCCTGATTCCTCCAGCTCCATTTTTCTTTCTCAAGATTGTTTTGGCTATTCGGGGTCTTTTGTGTTTCCATACAAATTGTGAAATGTTTTGTTCTAGTTCTGTGAAAAATGCCAGTGGTAGTTTGATAGGGATTGTACTGAATCTGTAGATTGCTTTGGGTAGTATAGTCATTTTCACAATGTTGATTCTTCCAATCCAAGAACATGGTATACCTCTCCATCTGCTTGTATCATCTTTAATTTCTTTCATCAGTGTCATATTTTTCTGCATACAGGTCTTTTGTCTCCTTAGGTAGGTTTATTCCTAGGTATTTTGTTATTTTTGTTGCAATGGTAAATGAGAGTGTTTCCTTAATTTCTCTTTCAGATATTTCGTTGTTAGTGTATAGGAATGCAAGAGATTTCTGTGCATTAATTTTGTATCATGCTACTTTACCAAATTCATTGATTAGCTCTAGTAGTTTTCTGGTGGCATCTTTAGGATTTTCTATGTATAGTAGCATGTCATCTGCAAACAGTGACAGTTTTACTTCTTCTTTTCCAATTTGTATTCCTTTTATTTCGTTTTCTTCTCTGATCGCTGTGGCTAAAACTTCCAAATCTATGTTGAATAATAGTGGTGAGAGTGGGCACCCTTGCCTTCTTCCTGATCTTAGTGGAAATGGTTTCAGTTTTTCACCATTGAGAATGATGTTGGCTGTGGGTTTATCATATATGGCTTTTATTGTGTTGAGGTAGGTTCCCTCTATGCCCACTTTCTGGAGAGTTTTTATCATAAATGGGTGTTGAATTTTGTTGAAAGCTTTTTCTGCAACTATTGAGATTATCTTATGGTTTTTCTGCTTCAATTTGTTAATATGGTGTATCACATTGATTGATTTGTGTATATTGAAGAATCTTTGCATTCCTGGGATAAACCCCACTTGACCATGGTGTATGATCTTTTTAATGTGCTGCTGGATTCTGTTTGCTAGCATTTTGTTGAGGATTTTTGCATCTATGTTCATCAGTAATATTGGCCTGTAGTTTTCTTTTTTTGTGTGACATCTTTGTCTGGTTGTGGTATCAGGGTGATGGTGGCCTTGTAGAATGTGTTTGGGAGTGTTCCTCCCTCTGCTATATTTTGGAAGGGTTTGAGAAGGATAGGTGTTAGCTCTTCTCTAAATGTTTGATAGAATTTGCCTATGAATCCATCTGGTCCTGGGCTGTTGTTTGTTGGAAGATTTTTACTCACAGTTTCAATTTCAGTGCTTGTGATTGGTCTGTTTATATTTTCTATTTCTTCCTGGTTCAGTCTCAAAAGGTTGTGCTTTTCTAAGAATTTGTCCATTTCTTCCAGGTTGTCCATTTTCTTGGCACATAATTGCTTGTAGTAATCTCTCATGATCCTTTGTATTTCTGCAGTGTCAGTTGTTACTTCTCCTTTTTCATTTCTAATTCTGTTGATTTGAGTCTTCTCCCTTTTTTTCTCGATGAGTCTGGCTAATGGTTTATCAATTTTCTTTATCTTCTCAAAGAACCAGCTTTTAGTTTTATTGATCTTTGCTATTGTTTCCTTCATTTCTTTTTCATTTATTTCTGATCTGATCTTTATGATTTCTTTCCTTCTGCTAACTTTGGGGTTTTTTTGTTCTTCTTTCTCTAATTCCTTTAGGTGTAAGGTTAGGCTTTTTATTTGAGATTTTTCTTGTTTCTTGAGGTAGAATTGTATTGCTATAAACTTACCTCTTAGAACTGCTTTTGCTGCATCCCATAGGTTGTGGGTCATCGTGATTTCATTGCCATTTGTCTCTAGGTATGTTTTGATTTCCTCTTTGATTTCTTCAGTGATGCTTTGGTTATTTAGTAGTGTATTGTTTACGCTCCATGTGTTTGTACTTTTTACAGTTTTTTTCCTGTAATTGATATCTAGTCTCATAGTGTTGTCAACGGAAAAGATACTTGATACGATTTCAATCTTCTTAAATTTCCAAAGCTTGATTTGTGACCCAAGATATGATCTATCCTGGAGAATGTTCCATAAGCACTTTAGAAGAAAGTGTATTCTGTTGTTTTGGATGGAATGTCCTATAAATATCAATTAAGTCCATCTTGTTTAATGTATCATTTAAAGCTTGTGTTTCCTTATTTATTTTCATTTTGGTTGATTTGTCCATTGGTGAAAGTGGGGTGTTAAAGTCCCCTACTATTACTGTGTTACTGTCGATTTCCCCTTTTATGGCTGTTAGCATTTTCCTTATGTTTTGAGGTGCTCCTATGTTGGGTGCATAAGTATTTACAATTGTTATATCTTCTTCTTGGATTGGTCCCTTGATCATTATGTAGTGTCCTTCTTTGTCTCTTATAATAGTCTTTATTTTAAAGTCGATTTTGTCTGATATGTGAATCGCTACTCCAGCTTTCTTTTGATTTCCATTTGCATGGAATATTTTTCCATCCCCTCACTTTCAGTCTGTATGTGTCCCTAAGTCTGTAGTGGGTCTCTTGTTGACAGCATATATATGGGTCTTGTTTTTGCATCCATTCAGCCAGTCTTTGTCTTTCGTTTGGAGCATTTAATCCATTTACCTTTAAGGTAATTATCAATATGTATGTTCCAATTATCATTTTCTTAATTGTTCTGGGTTTGTTATTGTAGGTCTTTTCCTTCTCTTGTGTTTCCTGCCTAGAGAAGTTCCTTTAGCATTTGTTGTAAAGCTGGTTTGGTGGTGCTGAATTCTCTTAGCTTTTGCTTGTCTTTAAAGGTTTTAATTTCTCTGTCGAATCTGAATGAGATCCTTGCTGAGTAGAGTAATCTTGGTTGTAGGTTTTTCCCTTTCATCACTTTAAATATGTCCTGCCACTCCCTTCTGGCTTGTAGAGCTTCTGCTGAAAGATCAGCTGTTAACCTTACGGGTGTTCCCTTGTATGTTATTTGTTGTTTTTCCCTTGCTGCTTTTAATATTTTTTCTTTATATATAATTTTTGAAAGCTTAATATTGATAGATTAATATGTGTCTTGGCGTGTTTCTCCTTGGATTTATCCTGTATGGGACTCTTTGCAATTCCTGGAATTGATTGATTATTTCCCTTCCCATATTAGGGAAATTTTCAACTATAATCTCTTCAAATATTTTCTCAGACCCTTTCTTTTTCTCTTCTTCTGGGACCCCTATAATTTGAATGTTGGTGCATTTAATGTTGTCCCAGAGGTCTCTGAGACTGTCCTCAATTCTTTTCGTTCTTTTTTCTTTATTCTGCTCTGTGGTAGTTATTTCCACTATTTTATCTTCCAGGTCACTTAACCATTTTTATGCCTCAGTAATTCTGCTATTGATTCCTTCTAGAGAATTTTAAATTTCATTTATTGTGTTGTTCATCATTTTTATTTGCTCTTTAGTTCTTCTAGGCCCTTGTTAAACCTTTCTTGTATTTTCTCCATTCTATTTCCAAGATTTTGGATCATCTTTACTATCATTACTCTGAATTCTTTTTCAGGTAGACTGCCTATTTCCTCTTCATTTGTTTGGTCTGGTGGGTTTTTACCTTGCTCCTGGTGCCTGTGTTCTGGTGGATGTGCCTGTGTTCTGGTGGATGTGTTCTGGTGGATAAGGCTGGATCTTGTCTTTCTGCTGGGCAGGACCGAGTCCTGCCTTGTCTTTCTGCTGGGCAGGACCGAGTCCAGTGGTGTGTTTTGGGGTGTCTGTGAACTCAGTATGATTTCAGCCAGCCTCTATGCTAATCGGTGGGATTGTGTTCCTGTCTTGCTAGTTGTTTGGCATGGGGTGTTAGTACTGGAGCTTGCTGGTTGTTGAGTGGAGCTGGGTCTTAGTGTTGAGATGGAGATCTCTGGGAGAGCTCTCGCCGATTGATATTACATGGGGCCAGGAGGTCTCTGGTGGAGCAATGTCCTGAACTTGGCTCTCCCACCTCTGATGCTCAGGCCTGACACCTGGCCAGAGCACCAAATCCCTGTCAGACACACAGCCAGGTATGTGGAGAGTTTCATGACTTTTGGGAAGTCTGAGGTCTTCTGCCAGCCTTCAGTAGGTGTTCTGTAGGTGTTGTTACACATGTAGATGTATTTTTGATATATTTGTGGGGAGGAAGGTGATCTCCACGTCTTACTCCTCTGCCATCTTGAAGGTCCTCTAATTTGTACATTTTTATTGCTGAATAATACACTGTGTTAATACACAATTAACCTGTACATTTTCCTGATGAAGAACATTTGAGTACTTGGTAATATTGGGCAGTTTAAAAAGTGCTATTATGAACATAGGTGTAAATGTTGTTTGGTAAACCAATGCACACATTTTTATTACGGGCGAATCTAGAGTGAGAGTGCTGGGTCATAGAGTATACATATGTTTACCTTTATATATTCTGCCAAATAGTTTTCCAAAGTGATAGTACCAGTTCTAATTGTACTTGTAAAACACTTGGGGCTTCCCTGGTGGCGCAGTGGTTGAGAATCTGCCTGCCAATGCAGGGGACACAGGTTCGAGCCCTGGTCTGGGAGGATCCCACATGCCGCGGAGCAACTGGGCCCCTGAGCCACAATTGCTGAGCCTGCGCGTCTGGAGCCTGTGCTCCGCAACAAGAGAGGCCGTGATAGTAAGAGGCCCGCGCACCGTGATGAAGAGTGGCCCCTGCTTGCCGCAACTAGAGAAAGCCCTTGCACAGAAACGAAGACCCAACACAGCCAAAAATAAAAATAAATAAATTAATTAATTAATTAAAAAAAAACACTTGATATTTTCTGTCTTTATTATTTTAGACATTCTGGGTGGTGTTTAGTGGTATCACATTTTGGTTTCAATTTGCATTTCTCTGCACACTAATGAAGTTGAGCATATTTTCACAAATTTACTAGACATTTGGATATTCTGTTTTTTGAGTTGCTGTTTTAAAGTGTTTGCCCATTTTTCTATTGGATTGTCTATTTCTTATTCATTTTTGAGAGTTCTTTATACATTATAGATACAAATCATTTCTCAGATATATGTGTTCCAAAAATCTTCTCCTAGTTTGTGGCTTGCTTCCTTATTCTTTTGATATGTCTTTTGATGAATGGAAGCTTCTGATATTAATAAAGTACAATTTATAATCTTTTTTATCCTTTGTAATTAGTCCTTTTTGTGCCCTCTTTAAGAACACTGCCTACTCCAAAGTCATGAAGATGATTTCCTGTGCATTTTGCATTAGAATGACATTTTTACCTTTCCCATTTAGATCTGCAATCCTCTGGGAATTTATTTTTGTGTGTTACTTAGGTGGAGTTAACAAATATTCTTCACACATGGATATTTATTTGACCTGCTATGACTTTTTTTTTTTAAATCCTTTCTCCACTGCACTGTCATCTTTGCCATAAATCAAGTGACAGTATGTGTAGGTATGTTTCACAGGTCCATACGTGTGTGTCTGTGTCTGTGTGTATACACATATATGTTAATATTTGAGACAATGTCATACTATTTATTCACTATAGCATTGTATTAAGTTTGGTATCTAGTATGGAAATCTTGGAGCTCTCTTCTTCAAAGTTGTCTTGGCTATATTTGGCTCTTTCTTTGCATTTTCATATACATAGTTGGAATCTGCTTGCCAACAGAAAAATAACCTGCTGGGATTTTTATATGGATTGCATTGAATTTATATATCAATTT
This sequence comes from Balaenoptera ricei, assembly GCF_028023285.1. Lineage (NCBI taxonomy): Eukaryota > Metazoa > Chordata > Mammalia > Artiodactyla > Balaenopteridae > Balaenoptera > Balaenoptera ricei. The sequence goes on along the minus strand of NC_082660.1, from coordinate 93,328,823 downwards.
GGGAATAATTGACCACTTGAAAATATTGAGTCTTTCAATCCATATTTCTATACTTATTTAGGTCTTCTTTAATGTTTCTCAGAATTATTTTATAATTTTCAGTGTAGAGGTCTTATAAGTATTTAATTAGATTTATTCCTAGATAATTTGATTTTTAATTTCCTTTACTGGGGTATAATTTACATACAATAAGATACATACATTTTAACTATACAATTCAATGATTTCAACAAATGTATTTTCCAGTGGAGTCACTACTCTGTCAAGATAGAGAACATTTCCCTCAGCTAAGAAAGTTCTGTTATGCCCCTTTTACAGTCAGAAAAATCACAACCTTCAAGCCAGGCAAACATTGATTTGATTAAATTTATATCAATATAATTTAGTTTTGCCTCTAACTTTATATAAATGGAATCACACAGAATGTACTATTTTGTGTCTGGTATCTTTCCCTAAGTATAATATGTTTTGAGATGCATCTCTGTTATTGCTTGTACCAGTAGTTTGCCTCTTTCTATTGCTTAGTAGTATTCTAATTCATGAAAACATCAAATTTGTTTCTCTATTCATTTCTTGATGGACATTTGGATTGTATCCACTTAGGGCCTATCATAAATGAAATTGCTGTGAACATTCCTGTGCAAATCTTTTTGAGGAAATGTTTTCAATTCTGTTTAGGAAAATTCCTAAGAGTGGAATTTCTGGGACATATGGTAAGTATAAGTTTAACTTTTCAAGAAACTGTTGAAGTCTTTCAAGGTGGTTGAACTTCTTACCAGCAATGAATGAGAGTTCCAGTTGTTCCATATCCTCAAAAATACTTAGGATTGGGGACTTCTCTGGTGGTACAGTGGTTAAGACTTCGCCTGCCAGTGCAGGGGATGCGAACTAAGATCCCACATGCCTTGTGGCCAAAAAAACCAAAACGTAAAACAGAAGCAATTTTGTAACAAATTCAATAAAGACTTTAAAAAAAAGTGGTGACGTAAAGACATGGATAAGAGACTACTATTTAAAAAAAATACTTAGGATTGTCTGACTTTTAAATATTAGCTACTCTGATGAGTGTGCAGTGATATTTAATTCTGGGTTTTGTTTTGTCTTGTTTTTTACATTTTCCTGACGATTAATGAGATTGAGGATCTTTCCATGAGCTCATTGGTAATTTGCATATGTACTTTTGTGAAATTTTTTAATTGCATTATTTGCTTTCTTATTTTGAAATTTAAGAGTTCTTTATATATCTTCTGGATACAAACCTTTTGTTGGTTACACATATTATAAGTATTTTCTCCCAGCTTCCCACTTCATTTTCTTAACCATATCTTTCAAAGAGCAGACATTTTTTTTTTTTTTTTTTGATAAGCCCAATGTCTGTACATGCCACTACTACACTACCTTTACTACTACATCATAAGTCTGGAACTCAGATAATGCAATTTTCCAGATTTGTGGTTTTCTTTTCAAAATTATTTTGTCTATTCTAGGCACTTTGCATTTCCATATAAATTTGGGATTAAGTTTATCAGTTTACATGAAGTTGCCTACTGCAAGTTTTATTTTGACTGCACTGAATTTATAGATCAATTTGGAGAGAATTAATATCTTAACAGTACTGAATTTCTTGACCCAGGATCATGGTTTACCTTCACATTTATTCTGACCTTTAGCTTCTTTCAGCAGTCTTTTGTAGTTTTCAATGTATATGTTTTCTACGTTTTCTTAAATTCATCCCTAAGTATTTCACGTTTTTGGAACCTATCATACATTTCATACACACACACAAAATTTCAATTTCCAATGGTTCATTGCTAGCATACAGGAACACAACTGAGTTTTTGTATATCTATCCATAACTACAACCATGCTAAATTAAATTCTTACTTCTACAGTAGGTTTATTGTAGATCCCTTAGGAGTCTATCAATACATGATCATGCGATTTGCAAATAGGCATACTTATTGCCTTTTGAATCAGATATTTGTGAAGGCGTTTCTGTTGTTGTTTTAGTTCTGAAAAACAAACAAGGCTCTGCTGCACTACACACTTATTGGCTCACCTCATGGAAGGGCCTCATGTATCTAGAGGCCACTCACAAGAGGAGCCATCAGCTGCCCTGTCCTTTTCCAAATTCTAAAAACGTAGCTGCCTGTAGAGTCTATATTTATATAATGACTGCAGAAGAGACAGGTGGTTGGTCTTTTTTCCAACTTTAACGCTGTTTTTCAAATAAAAACGATTTACTTCCTTTTTAAAAAGTATATTGACTTTTTTGTCCAAAATAAAAGGAGCAAAACAGAGAGATATTAAGAATTTTTTAAAATCCTCTCTCCTGGGCTCTTTTCTGGACACATTTCTTCTATGCATTTTTGTGGAGGGAAAAGGGAGAGATTGGTAGCAGAAAGCACAGCAGGTGGAAGGAGGTGTGTCCTGGGAGCAGAGGAGGGCAAAAGCAAGTCCCCAGAAGAGCATTGGTAATGGTCAACGGCCCCCCGCCCCCCGGGAAGATACTGCCCTTCCGTGGCCTTTAGAGAAAGGCCCAGGAACACACAAAGAAAGGAAAGCGTCGGGGCCCAAGCCGGTGCTTGGACAAGTGACACGGGGGGCAGGGGGAGGTGAGCACCGCCGGCTCTTCGCGACCCCACGGGGCAGAAGCGGGGCGGTGCGAAGGCGTGGCGTCCCGCGGTGACGGAGGGCACACGTGAACGGCCCGCGCCAACTCGAGCGTGCCCTGCTCTAGTGTTAGACCCGGCCGTCGCTCGCTCCCTTCTCGGTCCCTGCTCCCGGTGGCCCTGAGGGAGTGCGGGCCGAGGTCGGCCCCCAAGAATACGAGGCGCGGGGGCAGCAGGTAAGGGACCCGGAGGGGGGTTCGCAGAGGCGGCGTTGGCGAGCGGACACGGCCTGCGGACCCCTCCCTGGGGGTCCAGTTGCCCCGGGGCGGAGACCGCAGCCCCCATGCCCCCTGCGGCCTGGCGTTTGGCCACAGAAAACGGTAGGCCTTCTCTGGGGGCGGGCCGCGCGGCCCTGAGGCGACGGCCTGCTTCTCGCAACACAGCGAGCTTTTCCGACGCCCCCGCCCCGCCCCGCCCCCCTTCTTCTCGGGGTAGAAAATGGTGGTCGGCGCGGGGGCGGCTGAGGATGGGAGCGGGGGACGCTGGGTGGGGGTAGCCGGGGGTGGGAGATGCGGGGCCGAGAAGGGGCCGAGCGTCCGGATGCAGCAGCCCCCCTTCCCCCACCCTTACTCTCTGCAGGTCTGCGAGTGGAAGTGTCGCGGCGGCGCACTTGCAGCAAGAATCGGGAGGAGCAGGAGACCGCGAGGATAGGCCCAGGTCGGTGCGGGGGACAGTGGGCAGGTGGGGGGAACGTGTGGATAGCCCTAAGACCCCCCCAAATGCTCCCCCCTACCCCGTCCTCCATTTTGGTGCCTGCAGAGACGTGGGCATGGATAGGCAGGGAAAATGGTGGGTTTTGGGCGAGGGAGGGGGGAGAGCTCGGACTGGGGGCCCCCTAGAGGGCGTAGGGAGCCTCTCAGGTGGGAAAACGAAAATTTGAAGAGCCTTTACATCCGGGGCTGGAAGTCTTGAGAGGTGCTTAGTAGGGCCTCTGTCCTCGGTGCTGATCAGTCCACCCAGAAAATAGTCCCTTCTCTCTTTTGTCTCGTAGGAGCAATGGCGTCCAAAGAGGAACAAGCAGTAAAAAATCTCTACATGGAAAATGCCAACCAGGAGAATGAAAACAAGGATGAAAAGGGGCAGGATGCTAATAAAGGAGAGCCTTTCGCCCTCCCTTTGGAAGCTGGTGAATATTGTGTACCTAGAGGAAATCGTAGGAGGTTCCGTGTTAGGCAGCCCATCCTGCAGTATAGATGGGACATGACTCAGAGGCTTGAAGAGCCACAGGCAAGGATGAGAGAAGAGAATATGGAAAGGACTGGGGAGGAGGTGAGGCAGCTGATGGAAAATCTGAGGGAAAAGCAGTTGAGTCATAGTCTGTGGGCAGTTAGCATGGACCCCCCTCACCATGACCATCATGATGAGTTTTGCCTTATGCCTTGAATCCTGATGTTTTCCCTGAAGTTAGTAGGGAGACACACCTGCTTCCTAAACTTACATGTCTGTGATGTACCTTTGTTGTAAACCTTTTGGTGTTACTTGTTTCTTGTGGGTCTCCTGTTACCAACTTCTAATTGAATGTTGTGTTTCTGACCCAATCTGTAAGTTTCTGTCAGCAGGAGAGTTTTACCTATTGCATGGAGAGATGTTCTTTATATATTGTGATGTTAATAAAGCAGTTTAAAAAAGCATTCTCTGTTTTTTCCCTTAAAATCGTTTATATTTTATATATGAATAGACAGTCTAAGGATATATAAAGTAAAAGTATCTCTTTATGGTAGAACTATGAATAATTTTTATTTTCTTATCTCTATTTTCTCGTTTTTTTTTTTTACCTGCATTGGACAACTCCCAGATGATGCTGATTGGAGTACTAGATCTTCCCAACGTTTTCAGTATCACATCCACAGATAATTTCTTGTGTTATTCACAGAGATGGAAAGCCATGTTCATTGTCTATCAGATTTATCCATTTAGAACTCTCAGAGGGCATCCTCATTTTTAAGATTTGAGGTCCTGGCAACCCACACATTATATCCTCCATGTACTTTTTTTTCCCTTTGGCCGCGCTGCCCGGCTTGTGGGATCTTAGTTCCCAGACCAGGAATTGAACCCGGGCCACAGCAGTGAGAGCTCCGAGTCCTCACCACTGGACTGCCAGGGCACTCCCTCTATTTTCTCATTTTTCAAAACAACACATACTACTTAATGAAAGAGCTTGACAACCTGATAAAAGCAACGTGAGCACTTACTAAGCACTTGTGACAGAATCTTCGTTTTAGCTTACCTTGGTCTCTTATTTAGAAGTATAAACCTAATAATGATGAGACATACCTCTTTAAAAATCATTATGTTTATCAGCAAGATGAAGATAATAATCACCTCCCAGGGCTTTTGTGTGCACTTGATGAGGCAATAAGTTTGTAATCTTTCTTTAAACTCTTATTCCCAGTGGCATATGCATGACCCAACCCTTTAGATATTACCTTCAGCTATTTGGGGAAGTTCCCAAAGCCAGGTCTTCCCTATACTCACAAACAACTCCAATAGGCTAAGGGGTAGGTAAGTCCATTCCTCTGTTGTTGTGCCCCATTCTCACCATCTCCACAGGTTGTTGATGTTCAGGAATCCTTAAGGTGAGAAAGTCCCACTATGTCTCTGGAATTCCCAATGAATTGAATCTTCACTCTGTTCTATAAACTGTGGATAAATCCCCTCTCCCCATTTAGCTTCATGGAAAAGACCTTGCCTGTCTGGGTCTTTCTTAGGTGTAGTTCTTTCCCAAGAAACTTCCATAATTCATGAGACTATACAAAATGTGTGAGGGAACAGCTCACTTAAAATTTGAGACAGTCCCTCCTCACACCACCCCCGTGAAACCTATGAATGTGAAAAATTATCCTATATTGAGTTGGTTGCCAGGAGATCATGTCAGTGAATTCAGTGGATACCCAAATGTGGAGATCTTTATGAGAAGACTGATTGGAGGACTCTTGGGTTTAAGTGTTCCAGTAGAACTTGGGAAAAAAAGTTGCCTTGCAGTGTGCTAAGTAGGTGAAATACATATTATGCATATTATTTCTTTTGTGGAAATAAACTTAGAATTCTAGAACAGAAGTTGGCAAACCACAGCCCATGAGCCAAATCAGGCCTACTGCTTATTTTTTTGGCCAATGAGCTAAGAATAAATTTTATGTTTTTTAATGGTTGAAAAAAATCAAGAATATTTTGTGACATGTAGAAATCATATGAAATTCAAATTTTGGTGTCCATAAAGTTTAATTGGAATACAGACATGTTTATTAATTTACATATTATCTATGGCTGGTTTTGGCCTACAGTGGCAGAATTGAGTACTTGTGAAAGAAATGGTATGGCCCGCCTGTAAAACCTACATATTTATTATCTGGCCCTAACAGAAAAAGTTCGGTAACCCTGCTCTAGAATATAACATCGCAATAGCACTTATGAAACCAAAGGGAAAAGTGGCTAGGCAGGCGAAAATGACATGTAACACAGCAAACCACAGACATCATGAATCAGATGCCTAATCAATTTCAAAGCCCTCCTTCCTCCAGGTGCTTGAGACACAAGGTATTACATTCATGTGAGACAGAAGTTTATAGAGAGAAAGGCTAAAGTTGAAAAGACAGGAAAATTGATGAACTGAGAAGCTTATGCCCTACCAAACTTCTCACTCTTTTTCTTATTTTATTTTTTAGCCATGCCATGCGGGATCTTAGTTCCTGACCGGGGATCAAACCTGCGCCCCCTGCAGTGGAAGTGCAGAGTCTCAACCACTGGACTGCCAGGGAAGTCTCCCAGACTTACCGCTCTTGATTGCCAATATTTGCACCAGCTTCTATGGAAAACAGAAGCATTCTGGCTTTCTTGGCCTAAGGATATTCAGCATTTCCTTCCTGAAGAGAAATTGGAAGCTCATATGTGAGTGAATCCATGGTATACCTTGATAGGTTAGACATGCATATGCCCAGAAAAATGTACATCTCTTCGTATATAGGTAGATTCAAGATGCCCTGTCAACCTCAGAGAATGATGAATTTAGGATTCTAGTCTCTGGACAGAATGCTTTCTGCTAACCAGCTTCCCTTGGCTCTTAACAGAGTGTTTGGATCTGAAAGGGCATCTAAGGGAGTAGTATGTGGGTGGTCAGGCTCCATGTAAAATGCTTGGGCAACAAACAACCAGCAGAAAGTGAGCAAAAGACAATAAAGGAGCAGGGCATGAAGTTCCTTTGAGGAGAACAGCTATATCTAAGGTCTGGCTGCATTTGCCTGTTGACATCATCTCTATGTGTTGAGCCTCCTTTTCTCCCTCACAGTGGCCATTCTCCACAAAAGGGATAGACAAATTCTTCCCATAAATGCCTAAAAAATCTAGCAAAGAGAAGGCAGTGAGATTAGAGAGTGTGCCCTTTGTTATCAAAGAAAAACGGTGTTCAAGAAAGTTTTGAGATGTAGATATGGATTGGGTCATTGGAGTTTTAGCACATCATACATATCTAGTAGATATCTGATGAATGTAAAACTGAGTAAGTATAGATTTAGTGATATTCAGCAAATGATAAACAAGGATACATGTTTGAATCTTTATGTATTTCTAACAAAATTGAAATAATAATGCAGATAATATAACAGTTGACTACAAATAATTACTGAATTTTTTTCTTTAAAAATTCAAATCTATTGAAGGAAATTCAGAAAATAAACTTAAGGGCCACCTTGTGACCAAAGAAAGCAATGCAGTTTGAATTTTCTAGCCAGAGGAAGAGTGCACAGACACTGGACTCTTCCAGGGAGTCGAGATACATAGGAAATGCACTTTGGTTAGAAGTGAAATAAAGCCTCCAAAATTAACCATCATGTGAGACATCAAGCCACATTTATGCTTCAAATGAAAATAGAGTAACAGGGACTGGATTTACTTCCCTAACTAAAACAACTAAAATCAGGACAAAATATATAAAAGAACAATTTTCAGTTGCTGAACATCGGACAGTGGAGGGAAAAGTTCTCTGAGAGAGGGGAAACAACATGAGCCTTCGGATTGCCCCCAACTGTGTACTGTAGGATTTATAACGTGTGGGAGTAAAATATATGTCAATAGTAGCACAAAGGCCAGGAGATAGGGAATGGAAGTACACAATCTTAAAGTTCTTATTCTATACCTTAATATCACTTGAAGGTAGGTTCTGAAATGTTAAAAATGTATATTACCAACATATGAGATAAAATGGAATCTTAAGAATACTCATTCAAAAAAATGTTGGAGGGAAAAGAGAACAAAGAACAGATGGGACAAATGTAAACAGATAGCAAGATACTTGATTAAAACCCAAACATGTCAATACCAATAATCACATTAATGTAAATGGTCTAAAGACCTCAATTATAAAGCAGAGATTGTCAGATTGTATAGAAAAGCAAGACACAAATATATACTGCCTATAAGAACCTTAATTGAAATTTAAAGATACAAACTGATTACAAGTAAAAGAATAGAAAAAGATGAACAATCTTAACCAGTCAGAACAAAGCTTGAGTGGTTATATTGATATCAGTTACAATAAATTTCAGAGAAAAGAATAATACCAGGGAAATTATGGTCATAGAATGTCATTACATAACTTTAAGTGGTGAGTTTGTCAAGAGGACAAAACAATCATAAACATTCACATATTGCAGTGCTTCAAAATACATGAAGCCAAAATTGATAGAACTACAAGGATAAAGAGACAAATCCACAATTACAGTCACCTTCTCTAAAATATTGATAGAACAAGTAGACAGAAAATCAGCAAGTACAACACTATGAACCAATTCACCTAGTTGACAATTGTAGAACTTGCCACCAACAACAATAGAATGTACATTTGTTTCACATGCACGTGGAATATTTACCAAGATAGTCCATATTCAGGACCATAAAATAAGCCTCAATAATGTTAACAGGATTCAAATCATAAAATGTATGCTATTTTGAGTACAATAGAATTAAACGAGGAGCTAATGACAGAAAGATCTCTGAAAAATCCCCAAATATTTAAATTAACATGAAACAATACAGATCTAAATAACTCAAAGAAGAAATCAAAAGGGAAATTATATTTTGAACTGAGTGAAAATGAAAACTCAACATATAATAATTTGTGGGATGTGGCAAAAGTAGCACTCAGGAAATTTTATAGTATAAACATTTATATTAGAATAGAAGAAAGGCCTATAGTTGTTAAGTAAATGGAAATTTCATTTAAAACACTTCCTCTGAAGAAAACTATAGGTCGAGATGGCTTTACTGGTAATTCTACCAAACATTTAAGGATGCCATAACACCAATTATATGCCAAATCCTTAGAAAACTGAAGAGGACGGAATACTTCCCAACTCATCCTACAAGGGTAGAATTACCCAGATAACTAACCAGACAATTATATTACAAGGAAAGATAACTACAAACCAATCTCCTTCATGGACATATATGCAAAAATTCTTAACAAAACTTTAGTAAAATCTAATTCAATTACATATAAAAATTACAGTACACCATCATCAAGTAAGGTTTATCCCAAGGATTCAAGGCAAGGTTAATATTTGAAAATCATAATTCACTATATTGACATAAAAGAGAAAAAAACATATGATCATCTCAAGGGAGAATGAAAAAAAATTTGCTAAAATTTTAAAATCTCTTACTGATTAAAATACTCAGCAACCAGATATAGAAGAGACCTTCCTCAACCTGATACAATACATCTATGAAAAACCTACATAATGATGTGTGCCTAAAGGCTAAATGTTTTCCCCCTAAGATAAGAAACAAGGCAAAAATGGACACTTTCACAAATTAGATTCAACACTGTATTAGAAGTTCTAGCCAATACAATAAGATAAGAAAGAGAAATAAAAGTCATACAGATTGCAAAGGAAGAAAATAGAAAAATCTTTATTCATAGAAAACATGATAGTCCATGTAGAAAATCCTATGTAATATACAAAAACTACTAGAGCTAATAAGTGAGTTTAGAAAGGTTGCAGGATAAAAGATCAGTATACAAATTTAGTTGTATTTCTAGTTTTCTGAGACTGCTGTTAACAAATAACCATAAACTTGGTGGCTTTAAAAAAACTGAGAAATTTATTCTCTCACAGTTCAGTACACCAGAAGTCCAAATCAAAGTGTCAGTAATGCTAAGTTCTCTCTGAAGGCTCTAGGGAAAAATGCTTCCTTACCTCTTCCAGCTCTGGTGGCCCTAGGCATTCCTTGGCTTGTGGCCCATCCTAATTCAGTATGCTCTCATCTCAATTCTTAGTTAACTATGTCTTCAAAGACCCTATTTTCAAATAAGGTCACATTCTGAAGTGCTGGGTGAACATGAATTTTAAGGAAAAATATTCAGCTCTCTACAAGTAATGAACAGCCAGAATAAAATTTAAAACACGTCATTTACAGTAACATCAGAAATATGAATTATTTAGGGATAAACTTGACAAAAGATGTGTAAGATCTGCACATTGAAAACTATAAAACATTCATGACATAAATCACAGCAGTTTTTAATAGAAACTGACAATCTGATTCTAAAATTTACATTAAAAAAATCCAAAGAACTGAGAATAGTCCAAACAACTTTGAGAAGAGAAACATTTTGGAAAACTTTCACTACCTTATTGCAAGACTTATAATAATGGTGCCATAATCAAAACAGTGTGGTATCAGCATAAATATAGACAAATTGATCAATGGAACAGAATAGTCAAGAAATAGATTCACACATATATGCTTTTGACAAAGATTCCAAGGCAATTTGATGGTGGAATAGACACTCTTTTTGATAATTGATGTTGTTGGAACAACAACTAGTTGGAACAACTAGTTCCAATTGAACCTTTATTAATGATCATGATCATGATCACCATCATCATCATCATAATTAGAATAACTTTATCTCATATCATATAAAAAGTTGAGTCAAACTGTGTCAAAGACCTAAATGTAAGGTAAAACATAAAATTTCTAGAAATTTTATGTAAAAAATAAATTTTTTATAATATAATAATAATATAATATAATAAATAATTTATAATATAATAAATAATTTTTTAGGTAAAAAATAATTTTATGTAAAACAAAATTTCTAGAAAAAAAATAGGAGAAACTTTTAGGGACTTTGAGTTTGTAAAAATTTTTAAATTAGAATTCAAAAAAACAAACTCTAACAGAAAACAAATCAATATATTGGACTTCATCAAAATGTAACCTTTCTCGTCAAAAGACATTTTGATTCTCAGAGATGGATAGAGACAGATTGTTAGAAATCCTAAGACCTCTCTCTACAACAATAAATAAGGACACAGGCTAAGAGAGTACAAGTGTCTTGCCATACATCTGAGAAGCTGTAGGACCATAGCCAGACCTGAGCTGGATTCAACTTTATTGAACAGCAAAAATCTGACCTGCAGACTTCCAGTTCTGGATAAGATAGAGCCACACCATCCCTTCCACACCTTTCATCTTACAACTGAAAAACCATAGACATATCACAACAAGAAGCATAGGAAAACACTGGAAAATAGAAAGATGAAGATGGACTGCCCAGAGATCTTGGGTTCCAAAGGAACTCAAGAAAAGTTTATTAAACTTTGACCAATGGGTCAAAGAAGAAATCACAAGAGAACTTAGAAAATATCTGAGACAAATGAAAATGACACATCATACCAAAATTTATGGGAGGCAGTGAAAGCAGAGTTTAGAGGGAAACTTATAGCTACGAACACTTACATTAAAAAAGAAAAAAGATCTCACACGAAAAGCTGACTTTACATATCAAGGAAGTAGAAAAAGAATAGCAAATTAAACCTAAAGCTATTAAAAGGAATGAAATAATAAAGATTAGAGCAGAGACAAATATAATAGATAATAGAAAAGCTATAGAGGAAAAAAATGAAACCAAGAGTTAGTTCTTCAAAAAGATCAACAAAATTGAAAAATCTTCAGCTAGGTTGAGTAGGGAAAAAAAGAATATCTATGTACCTAAAATTAACTTACAGAGGGGACATTACTACTAGTTTTACAGATATAAAAAAGATTAAAAGAGAGGACTATGAACAATTGTATGTCAACAAATTGGATAACCTGGATGAAATAGACAAATTCCTAGAAACACACAACCTACCAGGACTGAATACTGAAGAAATATAAAATGTGAGCAGAACAGTAATGAGTAAGGAGATTGAATCAATAATCAAAAAGTTCTCAACAAAGAAAAGCCCAGGACAGGATGGTGTCACTGGTAAATTATACCAAATATTTAAAGAAGAACTAACACCAGTCTTTTTCAAATGCTTCCAAAAAATTTGGAACACTTTATAACTCATTCTGTCAAGCCAGCTGTATCTTAATACTAAATCCAGACAAAGACACTACAAGAAATGAAAACTACAGACTAATATCCCATATGAATATTAATTCCAAAGTACTAGCAAATGGAATTCAGCAGTGCATTAGAAGGATTATATACCATGACCAAGTGGGCTTTATTCCTGGATGTAAGTATTGTTCAACATATAAAAATATATTAATGTAATAAACCACATTAAGAGAAGGAAGGAAAAAATACATGATTATCTCAATTGTTGCAGGAAAAACATTTGACAAAATTCAACACTCTTTCATGATAAAAACACTCAGCAAACTAGGAATAGAAGGAAACTACCTTAACATAATAAATGCTTTCTATGAGAAGCCCAGAACTAACACCACACTTAGTGGTGAAAAATTGAAAGCTTTTCCTTTGAGATCAGAAATGAGAGAAGGAGGTCACCTTCATCACTTCTACTCAATATAGTACTGGAAGGCATAGCCCAAGCAATTAGGTGAGAAAAAAATCCATACTGTATTGGAAAGGAAGAAGTAAATATCTCTGTTCACAGATGACATGATCCTATAGGTTGAAAACCCTAAAGAGTCCTCAATAAAACTGTTAGAACTAAGAAATGAATTCAGCAAAGTTGCAGATAAATCAACGCATAAAAATTGGTTGTGTTTCTATACACCAACTGTGAACAATCTGAAAAGGAACTTAAGGGAATAATTTTTTTACAATAGCATCAAAAAGAATAAAATATTTCGGTATAAATTTAAGCAAGGGTGAAAAGCACTTTTACACTGAAAAATACAAAACACAAATAAACAGAGACATCTCGTGTTTGTGGAATTGAAGACAGTATTGCTAAGATGTCAATACTAGTCAAAACAATTTACAGGATTCAGTGCAACCCCTATCAAAATCCCAACGATGTTTTACTCAGGTACAGAAAAATCTTATTTTAAAATTCATATGAGGACTTCCCTGGTGGTGCGGTGGTTAAGAGTCTGCCCGCCGATGCAGGGGACACAGGTTCAATCCCTGGTCCAGGAAGATCCCACATGCCACGGAGCAACTAAGCCCATGCGCCAAACTATTGAGCCTGTGCTCTTGAGCCTGCGAGCCACAACTACTGAGCCCACGTGCCACAACTACTGAAGCCCGCACACCTAGAGCCTGTGCTCCACAACAAGAGAAGCCACTGCAATGAGAAGCCAGTGCACCACAACAAAGAGTAGCCTCCGCTCTCTGCAACTAGAGAAAGCCCGAGCGCAGCAACAAAGACCCAACGCAGCCAATAATACATTTTTAAAAAATTCATATGGAATCTCAAGAGACCTTAAATAGCCAAAACAACCTTGAAATTGAAGAACAAATTTGGAGGACTCACACTTCCTGGTTTCAAAACTTACCATAAAGCTACAGTAATCAAACAGTGTAGTTCTGGCATAAAGACACATATAGACCAATGGAATAGAATAGAGTGCCCCAAAATAACTCTCGCATGTAAGTCAAGTGAATTTTGACAAGAGTGCCAAGATCATTCAATGGGGAAAGACTTCATGCCAGTCACTAAGACTAGAGTCCCGGCAATGCCTATGTGCTACCTTTCCTAAGACACTGACAAATTGGACACAATAAATTTATTGCTTTTCTCCCTTTGATTTTAGTGATTTTATTACATGTCCTGAGTTCATAATTTACTTAGCCAATGACCCTGGTTTATGTTTTGCTCTCTGCCAAAAGGTGTACACCTCTATACTCTTATGCCTAAAGGGAAATCTTATAGAGGTTACTACAGTACTATTAATGCCATTATAAAAATTAATAGAGATTATTGCTTTCCTCAGGGGGCAACTGCCTCCTAGACCACTCCTCAACCACCTGGGAAGAGGACCTCCCACTCTCTAGCACTTTATCCTACTCCCCCACTCCAACTTTCCACCACTACCTCCTGTCTTACATCTCTGACCATGAACACAACTACCCCTTCTCCTTGGCTATAAATACCACTAACTTTTTCTATATGTTTTACTAAACTATCAGTTCGTACACTCCAAGAACATAACTACTGGACTTGTCACCAAGATTTTTTGTCATAAAATATATAATTCATATTTATAACACTTTTCAAGTCTACCAAAAATATTGTTAGAGACTGTGAAAACTTCAGATCTGTTTTCTTGGCTAACGCCATATCAATAGGGAATTTGGTTATGGCTGGCCTACAAAGACTCCTCATTCTTCTATTTGTTTTCCTTCTTTTAATTCTCACAATAAAATGTTTTCTATGCTGTTTAGGGCAACTTATTCCCTACTCTCTGTAAATATCCTCTACTATTTGGGCCACTCAAATATCCCAAATAATTGAACTTAAAACAGATGTCAAGACATCAAGGGGGTAAATTGTAATATATTTTTTTGCAAAAATGCCTTTTATTCATTTGTGTGACAGTGTGTTGTGCACTGACATCAGAAGAATCTTCACATCTTATAAAGCCATAAAGAAAAATGAACTCACACCATATTAAAAAAATTAACTCAAAATGGACCCAAGACCTAAATATATGAGCCAAAACTTTAAAACTCTTAGAAGAAAACAAAGTGATAAATCTTCATGTCCTTGGATTTGGCAATGGATTCTTAGATATGACATTAAAAGCATGAACAACAAAAGAAAAACAGATACATTGCATTTCATAAAAATTTAAAAGTTTTGCGAATCACAAGACACTATCAAGAAAGTGAAGACAATCCACATAATGGGAGAAAATATTTGGAAATCATATATTTGATAAGTATCCAGAATATATGAAGAATTCCTACAATTCAACAACAAAAAGACAACCCAATTAAAAATGGGCAAAGAAGTTGAATAGATATTTCTCTAAAGAAGATATATAAATATCCAATAAACACATAAGATGCTCAATATCATTAGTCATTAGGAAAATGCAAATCAAAGCCACTTCTCCCCCACTAGGATTATAAAAATTAAAAATGGAAATTAACCATTGCTTTGGAGAATGTGGAGAAATTGGAACCCTCATACATTGCTGGTAGGAATGCAAAATGTTGCAGCCACTGTGGAAAACAGTTTGGCAGTTCCCCAAATAGTTAGATATAAAATTACCATATGAGGAGATTAAACAAGATGGCAGAGTACAAAGACGTGCTCTCACTCCCTCTTGCGAGAGCACCAAAATCACAACTGGCTGCTGGACAATCATCGACAGGAAGACACTGGACTGCACCAAGGAGGATACCCCACGTCCAAGGACAGAGGAGAAGCCACGGTGAGATGGTAAGAGGGGCGCAATCAGAGTAAAATCAAATCCCAAAACTGCTGCGTGGGTGACGCACAGACTGACGAACACTTATACCACAGAAGTCCACCCACTGGAGTGGAGGTTCTGAGCCCCACGTCAGGCTTCCCAACCTGGGGGTCCGGCAATGGGAGGAGGAATTCATAGAGAATCAGACTTTGAAGCCTAGTGGGAACTGATTGCAGGACTTCGACAGGACTGGGGGAAACAGAGACCCCACTCTTGGAGGGCGCACACAAAATAGTGTGCGCATCGGGACCCGGGGGAAGGAGCAGTGATCCTGGGGAAGACTGAACCAGACCTACCTGCTAGTGTTGGAGGGTCTCCTGCAGAGGTGGGGGCTGGCTCTGTTTCACCGTGGGGACAAGGACACTGGCAGCGGAGGTTCTGGGAAGTACTCCTTGGTGTGAGCCTTCCCAGAGTCTGCCATTAGCCCCACCAAAGAGCCCAGGTAGGCTCCAGTGTTGGGTTGCCTCAGGCAAAACAACCAACAGGGAGGGAACCCAGCCCCACCCATCAACAGTCAAGTGGATTAAAGTTTTACAGAGCTCTGACCGACACAGCAACAGTCAGCTCTACCCACCACCAGAGCCTCCCATCAAGCCTCTTAGATAGCTTCAACCACCAGAGGGCAGACAGCAGAAGCAAGAAAAACTACAATCCTGCAGCCTGTGGAACAAAAACCACATTTACAGAAAGATAGACAAGATGAAAAGACAGAGGGCTATATACCAGATGAAGGAACAAGAAAAAACCCCAGAAAAACAACAAATGAAGTGGAGATAGGCAACCTTCCAGAAAAAGAATTCAGAATAATGATAGTGAAGATGATCCAGGACACAGGAAAAAGAATGGAGGCAAAGACTGAGAAGATGCAAGAAATGTTTAACAAAGACCTAGAAGAATTAAAGAACAAACAAACAGAGATGACCAATACAATAACTGAAATGAAAACTACACTAGAAGGAATCAATAGCAGAATAACTGAGGCAGAAGAACGGATAAGTGACCTGGAAGACAGAATGGTGGAATTCACTGCTGCGGAACAGACTAAAGAAAAAAGAATGAAAAGAAATGAAGAGAGCCTAAGAGACCTCTGGGACAACATTAATTGCAACAACATTCGCATTATAGGGGTCCCAGAAAGAGAAGAGAGAGAGAAAGGACCAGAGAAAATATTTGAAGAGATTATAGTCGAAAACTTCCCTAACATGGGAAAGGAAATAGCCACCCAAGTCCAGGAAGCGCAGAGAGTCCCATACAGGATAAACCCAAGGAGAAACATGCCAAGACACATAGTAATCAAAGTGGCAAAAATTAAAGGCAAAGAAAAATTATTGAAAGCAACAGGGGAAAAATGACAAATAACATACAAGGGAACTCCCATAAGGTTAACAGCTGATTTCTCAGCAGAAACTCTACAAGCCAGAAGGGAGGGGCATGATATACTTAAAGTGATGAAAGGGAAGAACCTACAACCAAGATTACTCTACCCGGCAAGGATCTCATTTAGATTTGATGCAGAAATCAAAAGCTTTACAGACAAGCAAAAGCTAAGAGAATTCAGCACCACCAAACCAGCTCTACAACAAATGCTAAAGGAACTTCTCTAAGTGGGAAACACAAGAGAAGAAAAGGACCTACAAAAACAAACCCAAAACAATTAAGAAAATGGTCATAGGAACGTACATATCGATAATTACCTTAAACGTGAATGGATTAAATGCTCCAACCAAAAGACACAGGCTTGCTGAATGGATACAAAAACAAGACCCATATATATGCTGTCTACAAGAGACCCACTTTAGACCTAGGGACACATACAGACTGAAAGTGAGGGGGTGGAAAAAGATATTCCATGCAAATGGAAATCAAAAGAAAGCTGGAATAGCTATACTCATATCAGATAAAATAGACTTTAAAATAAAGAATGTTACAAGAGACAAGGAAAGGACACTACATAATGATCAAGGGATCAATCCAAGAAGAAGATATAACAATTATAAATATATATGCACCCAACATAGGAGCACCTCAATACATAAGGCAACTGGTAACAGCTATAAAAGAGGAAATTGACAGTAACACAATAATAGTGGGGGACTTTAACACCTCACTTACACCATTGGACAGATCATCCAAAATGAAAATAAATAAGGAAACAGAAGCTTTAAATGACACACTAGACCAGATAGATTTAATTGATATTTATAGGACATTCCATCCAAAAACAGCAGATTACACTTTCTTCTCAAGTGTGCATGGAACATTCTCCAGGATAGATCACATCTTGGGTCACAAATCAAGCCTCAGTAAATTTAAGAAAATTGAAATCATATCAAGCATCTTTTCTGACCACAACGCTATGAGATTAGAAATCAATTACAGGGAAAAAAACGTAAAAAACACAAACACATGGAGGCTAAACAATACGTTAGTAAATAACCAAGAGATCACTGAAGAAATCAAAGAGGAAATCAAAAAATACCTAGAGACAAATGACAATGAAAACACGACGACCCAAAACCTATGGGATGCAGCAAAAGCAGTTCTAAGAGGGAAGTTTATAGCTATACAAGCCTACCTCAAGAAACAAGAAAAATCTCAAGTAAACAATCTAACCTTACACCTAAAGAAACTAGAGAAAGAAGAACAAACAAAACCCAAAGTTAGCAGAAGGAAAGAAATCATAAAGATCAGAGCGGAAATAAATGAAATAGAAACAAAGAAAACAATAGCAAGGATCAATAAAACTAAAAGCTGATTCTTTGAGAAGATAAATAAAATTGATAAGCCATTAGCCAGACTCATCAAGAAAAAGAGGGAGAGGACTCAAATCAATAAAATCAGAAACGAAAAAGGAGAAGTTACAACAGACACCACAGAAATACAAAGCATCCTAAGAGACTACTACAAGCAACTCTATGCCAATAAAATGGACAACCTGGAAGAAATGGACAAATTCTTCGAAAGGTATAACCTTCCAAGACTGAACCAGGAAGAAACAGAAAATATGAACAGACCAATCACAAGTAATGAAATTGAAACTGTGATTAAAAATCTTCCCACAAACAAAAGTCCAGGACCAGATGGCTTCACAGGTGAATTCTATCAAACATTTAGAGAAGAGCTAACACCTATCCTTCTCAAGCTCTTCCAAAAAATTGCAGAGGAAGGAACACTCCCAAACTCATTCTATGAGGCCACCATCACCCTGATACCAAAACCAGACAAAGACACTACAAAAAAAGAAAATTACAGACCAATATCACTGATGAATATAGATGCAAGAATCCTCAACAAAATACTAGCAAACAGAATCCAACAACACATTAAAAGGATCATACACCACGATCAAGTGGGATTTATCCCAGGGATGCAAGGATTCTTCAATATACGCAAATCAATCAATGTGATACACCATATTAACAAATTGAAGAATAAAAACCATATGATCATCTCAATAGATGCAGAAAAAGCTTTTGACAAAATTCAACACCCATTTATGATAAAAATTCTCCAGAAAGTGGGCATAGAGGGAACCTACCTCAACATAATAAAGGCCATATATGACAAACCCACAGCAAACATCATTCTCAACGGTGAAAAACTGAAAGCATTTCCTCTAAGATCAGGAACGAGACAAGGATGTCCACTCTCACCACTATTATTCAACATAGTTCTGGAAGTCCTAGCCACAGCAATCAGAGAAGAAAAAGAAATAAAAGGAATACAAATTGGAAAAGAAGAAGTAAAACTGTCACTGTTTGTGGATGACATGATACTATACATAGAGAATCCGAAAACTGCCACCAGAAAACTGCTAGAGCTAATTAATGAATTTGGTCAAGTTGCAGGATACAAAATTAATGCACAGAAATCTCTTGCATTCCTATATACTAATGATGAAAAATCTGAAAGAGAAATTATGGAAACACTCCCATTTACCATTGCAACAAAAAGAATAAAATACCTAGGAATAAACCTACCGAGGGAGACAAAAGACCTGTATGCAGAAAACTATAAGACACTGATGAAAGAAATTAAAGATGATACCAACAGATGGAGAGATATACCATGTTCTTGGATTGGAAGAACCAACATTGTGAAAATGAGTATACTACCCAAAGCAATCTACAGATTCAATGCAATCCCTATCAAATTACCAATGGCATTTTTTACGGAGCTAGAACAAATCATCTTAAAATTTGTATGGAGACACAAAAGACCCCGAATAGCCAAAGCAGTCTTGAGGGAAAAAAACGGAGCTGGAGGAATCAGACTCCCTGATTTCTCACTATACTACAAAGCTACAGTAATCAAGACAATATGGTACTGGCACAAAAACAGAAACATAGATCAATGGAACAAGATAGAAAGCCCAGAGATAAACCCACGCACCTATGGTCAACTAATCTATGACAAAGGAGGCAAGGATATACAATGGAGAAAAGACAGTCTCTTCAATAAGTGGTGCTGGGAAAACTGGACAGCTACATGTAAAAGAATGAAATTAGAATACTCCCTAACACCATACACAAAAATAAACTCAAAATGGATTAGAGACCTAAATGTAAGACTGGACACTATAAAACTCTTAGAGGAAAACATAGGAAGAACACTCTTTGACATAAATCACAGCAAGATCTTTTTTGATCCATCTCCTAGAATAATGGAAATAAAAACAAAAATAAACAAATGGGACCTAATGAAACGTAAAAGCTTTTGCACAGCAAAGGAAACCATAAACAAGACGAAAAGACAACCCTCAGAATGGGAGAAAATATTTGCAAATGAATCAATGGACAAAGGATTAATCTCCAAAATATATAAACAGCTCATTCAGCTCAATATTAAAGAAACAAACACCCCAATCCAAAAATGGGCAGAAGATCTAAATAGACATTTCTCCAAAGAAGACATACAGACGGCCATGAAGCACATGAAAAGATGCTCAACATCACTAATTATTAGAGAAATGCAAATAAAAACTACAATGAGGTATCACCTCACACCAGTCAGAATGGCCATCATCAAAAAATCTAGAAACAGTAAATGCTGGAGAGGGTGTGGAGAAAATGGAACCCTCTTGCACTGTTGGTGGGAATGTAAATTGATACAGCCACTATGGAGAACAGTATGGAGGTTCCTTAAAAAACTAAAAATAGAATTACCATATGACCCAGCAATCCCACTACTGGGCATATACCCAGAGAAAACCGTAATTCAAAAAGACACATGCACCCGAGTGTTCATTGCAGCACTATTTACAATAGCCAGGTCATGGAAGCAACCTAAATGCCCATCAACAGACGAATGGATAAAGAAGATGTGGTACATATATACAATGGAATATTACTCAGCCATAAAAAGCAACAAAATTGAGTCATTTGTTGAGACGTGGATGGATCTAGAGACTGTCATACAGAGTGAAGTAATTCAGAAAGAGAAAAACAAATATCGTATATTAATGCATGTATGTGGAACCTAGAAAAATGGTACAGATGAACCGGGTTGCAGGGCAGAAGTTGAGACACAGATGTAGAGAACAAACGTATGGACACCAAGGGGGGGAAAACTGTGGTGGGGTGGGGATGGTGGTGTGCTGAATTGGGCGATTGGGATTGACATGTATACACTGATGTGTATAAAATTGATGACTGATTAAAAAAAAATTAGAATAAAAAAAAATTACCATATGATCCAGCAATTCCATTCCTAGGCATATACCCAGGAGAAATAAAAACATACATCCACATAAAAACTTATACACAAATGTTTAAGGCAACACTATTCACAATAGTCAAAAGGTGGAAACAACCCAGATATCCATCAATGTCTGAATGGATCAACAAAATATGATATAGACATACAATGAAATATTATTCAGCCATAAAAAGGAATGAAATACTGTACATGCTACAATGTGAATGAACCTTGAAAGCATTATGCTAAGTGAAAGAAGCCAGGCACAAATGGTCAAATATTGAATGATTTCACTTATATGAAATATCCAAAGTAGATAATTCCATAGAGGCAGAAGGTAGATTAGTTGTTGCTAGGTACTAAGGGAAGAGGAGAATTGGGAGTGACTGCTTAATGGGTATGGAGTTGATGAAAATGTTTTGGAACTAGATAGAGGTGATAGATTCACAACATCATGAATGTACTATATGCCACTGAGTTGTACACTTTAAAATGGCTAATTGTTCTGTTAGTTTCTCCTAAGAAATAGACATAGTCCTATTTGAAAAAAGATGTATATGAAAATATATTTTCTAGGCCAGTTGACCTTCTCCCTTTTTTTAATATTACCCCTTTGAGCATCTAATGAAAGTAATGGATCCTATCCTAGGCAAATGTACACACCCAGTAAAAATGTGTATACCCTACCCCCCCACACACACACATGCACATTATTTTGAACATAATTCCAGGGGTTTCTTTAGTTAAGAATGCCTGAACCCAAGGAGTAAGTGCTCTCCCTCTAACATAGCTCAGCTGCTATTTGTCTCTTCTCCTTCCTGTCTCATTCCCAAGTAGCTCCTTCTCCTTCTGTCTTTTTTCTGCCTCATAGCTTCTGCTTCTTCATGATGTCAACCTGCTCATGTATCAGGGTTTCTGAGGCTCCTAGGGTACAGCTCTTCTTTTCATAAGTCTACATACTCTACTACCTTCTAAGCATATGCTACCTTGCATATTATTTCAGGTGGTCCACAGACTTCCTCAGCTGAAAACACCTGGTCTAGGTCAATCAGTATGGTCGGCCTGTCAGAGTTCCTTAGACACTGGTCTAAATCTGGCTGAGAGAGCAGCAGGGTGGGTGTGGACTGGCAGGAAGCAACTCTTCAGCGTGGCTAGGCTCCTCCTAGGTGCCCTGGAGGTAAAGATAATAGAGTTGAAAGACCCAGCAGGCTGCATCTCCTTAGTTAGGTGGTAAGTAGTAGACAGGGTCAAGGAAGTTTCCACCTGGGCACTGGGAATAAGGGTAGACAGCAAGCAGGTCTGGAGGCTCTCCCCCCAACAATCATTTCTACAGGCTTTATGGAAACCCTCTGCTGCAGGGGTCTAGAAGGGATCTGTTTTGGTTTCCAGTTGTCAGAACAGCATTCCCATCTCTGCTGGAGTTGCATAATCTCTGTGGGAATTTGGGGGAGGGAGGGAAGGAGCCAAAAGCATTTATTGAAGTCACCACCTTGGTCACCTCTCCATGTATATTTTTGGGTAAGCAACAGTCAGGTGCCTGAATGCAAAGGATGAGAGGCTCTGAAAGGTGAGAAGGGGTCGGGACAGCATATTCCTCCCCTCTTGATAGGGCAGGGAAGATCAGACCATGTCGGCACCCCTCAGATCCTCAGCTGCCTTGCTGCACAGCTAAACCTCTGAATGAAAATAGCCATGGGCCAAATTTTCAAGACTGATATTGTGTTAGCCATCATGTTCCAGCAAGTGCACTTAACACTCAGCTATTGTTTGGGAATATTAAATACATGTATTTTCGGTAGAACATGACAGAAGCAGCTATTTATGAAAACTTTAAAAATTCTTTTGTAAGTAGACAGTCAAATCCAT
This sequence comes from Balaenoptera ricei, assembly GCF_028023285.1. Taxonomy (NCBI): domain Eukaryota; kingdom Metazoa; phylum Chordata; class Mammalia; order Artiodactyla; family Balaenopteridae; genus Balaenoptera; species Balaenoptera ricei. The sequence goes on along the minus strand of NC_082660.1, from coordinate 93,305,928 downwards.
TTTCTAGTAAAAATTAATATTAGGAACTTAAGTTGCTCTCACAATTTGGGGATGTTGGTTGTTTCCTCTACCTTAAACATGTTCTTTTTCCCAAATGAAAATAGCTTTATTTAACTTTTTGCTTATAAAAATAACCCACGGTGAGGGAAATAAGTTAAATAAAACTGAAAAAAATTATTTAGAAGAAAATAAAATCCCTATTTCAACTACCTGCTTCCCTACCTACCAATGCACCCTGTACCTGTTATGTGAAGGTCTGGAAGACAGGAATGAGCACCAGTGTCAGAGTGGAGAAGTAGATGGAGGGGGTAGGCACTTTGAGATCAAACGAGAGAAAGAAAGAAATTCCTCAGAGATGGATCAGTGGGGCCAGTAGCCCTGGGAGAAGACGCAGCCCCTGATCAGACAGAAGAACAAATACATACCACAGGGAGAAGGGGCCCCATTTGACCTCTGGGATTAGCCACGACCAAAATGAGTGACAGGGCCTCAAGCAGTCAGGGGAGGGTACTGAAGAAAGGTGAGGCGGGAAGGGGCCAGTGAAGGGAAGAAGTGGGCTGACTCCTGAGGCACTTCCTGCAGGAGGGAGAACTAGGGACCCGAGCCCACTGGTGACGTTTCCTTCATGTGATCGGGAGCCGATGCGTACAGAAGTCCCTCTCTTCCAGGTATCAGCTCCCTATTTCCGTGGAGGAAGATAGATTTCAGACTGAGGGACCAAGGGGAAAACTGCCCTATAGCCCTGCAAGGTTGCAGGTCGGTACTAGCCGGAGTGGGGAAGGGGACACTTGAGGTAGGGGTAGTAACAGACAGAGGCTACACAGGATCCGGTCTGCTTTCCAGATGCCACCCTCCTCCCACCCTTATTCGTTTTGGCGCAGAAAATTGTGTGAGTGTTGGGGGAGAGGTCCGGGTACCATCTCTTATTTCCCTGGATAAGTACGGGCTTATGGCAGCAAGAAATGTGAGAAGGAGGCATCTCCCTGAGATGGTCACAAATTCACTGCCTCCTGCGGACACCTGGGGTGGGGGTGGCAGAGGGCAAAGACCAGAGCAGGTCTAGGACTGGATTCTCTCTACCCCTTCCCTGATGCCCATCCATTTGGTGCAAGAGATGGAGGGCTTGGTGGGAGGAGATGGAGAGGGGCCAGAGGATAAGAATGGGTACCAGTTGGGATCTCTTAGGAGGCAGGTTATCGGGGAACATCTGACAGAGGGAAAAGGCTAGCGGAGGGGGATGGAGAGGAAATGGCCTGATCCTTCCGGGGTGGAGGGAGGAGGGCAACGCCTGTGAACCCAGGATGGGGAGGGCAGACCCCCTTGCAAAGGGGCCAGGCCTGCTCTTCTCCACTTTCGTCCTTTTTGCAGGGGGGGATGTGGGGGGAGGGGGATGAGGGAGAGGGGAGAGGGAGAGGTGCTACAGAGGAGGGGGACTGAAGTTCAGTCTGGAGACCAGCTCCCTATAGGGCAGGAGTGACTCCTGAACTAGGAAGAGTTGAGAGGAGGTAACATGGACCAAAATTTTTAATGAGTTTGGAAATAATTTGTCTCTTGCATTGCAGGAAAATGTGGTCTTTCTGTGTATGTGGAAAGGGAAGCGGTGGCAGGAACGCTCTGGACATTTCTGCCATGCTCCCTGACTCTACCATCACCATTTTCAGAATGAGGGATGGGCTCGTTCTATCTGGGCACCCTGGGGTGAGGGTTTGGAAGGCAGAGACCTGAGCAAAGCTGGATATGCCTTCTGAACATCACTGTCCTGAATCTCACAAGGAAAAGTGAGACAGAAATTTGGAAGGAAGATTGGGAAACATAGAAACACTTTGGAAATAATCTCTCTCTGCCATTTCTCAGTGGTTAAAAAAAAAAGGAGGCTGTTAGGGAGGAGCTGTAGAGGGGGATCAGAGAAGCAAGGGAAAGGGCAAGGGTATGGCAGGAGCTGGGAAAGTATTGACAGCTAGAGTCGGAAAAGAATCAGTGTCCTCATTGCCACTCATTCACTTCTCAGTCCCTCATTCACCATCTGTCTCCTGTCTCTCTACAGGTCTTTGGGTCTGTGGTTGTAGGCACCAACCCAGACAAGGAAAGGAAAGACCTGCAGTATCAGTGCAGGTCAATGGAAGAGGGCAACTGCCCCAGGACCCCTGGGAGTAGGAGTGACTAAAGCCTGAGCAGAAGTTGGGGAGTTCACTACCTGCCACCCCTCCTCCAAGCCTCCCTATTCCGGTCTCAGAATACATGGCCTCTGTCAGGACCCTAAGGGAACCTGGTGCTTTATGGCTGGTGAAGACAGAGGGGAAAACAAGGAAGTGAGAGTTGGCAGGTGTGGCATCTGTGAAGTCCTTGAAGATAACAGAGTATCTCTGATATCTGAGAACTGGCCATTGTCTGGTTCTATCTGCAGTTCTACAAGTCTTACAACTGTAGACAAGGGGAAAAAGAAACTGGCCAGGATTCTTGCGGGTCAGTCTAAGTTGGGACCACCCAGTTAAAACTGTTACCGGCATAGCCAAGGCCGGAGCAAAGTTTAGGGACAAATCTGCTCTTATACACTTGTCAGCACAGCCCACTTAAATGTAGGGATAAACACCTGTGGAAGTGTCTGCAAGGTGGGCTCATGTTATCATGTGTGCCAACCTTGCATACACTGGGAAAGAAAGGAGAAAATGTATGGGCGGGAGTGCACCCTGCCCATAGGGGTAGGCCATGAAGATCCTAAATCACAGAGGCAAATACTTATCAGAACCTGTATTTCACCACCTAAGTCCTCGGTCTCCTTTGTCTCCGTTTTGTCTCCTAGGACAGGCAAAGGAGGGCAAATCTCAACATGGAGAAGGTCTACAGAGAAAATGAAGGAAAGCCAGAAAATGAAGGAAACCCAGACAATGAGGGAAAGTCAAAAGATGCAGTAGATACAGAAGATGAAGGAAAGTCAGATGAGGAAGAAAAGCCAGAAGTGGAGGGGAAGTCAGAACATGAGCAGGAGCTCCAGAATGAGGGACAGCCAGAAGACGAGGGACAGCCAGAAGATGAGGGGAAGGGAGAAAAGCAGGGCAAGTCCGAAGCTGAGGGAAAACCACACGGTGAGGGCAAGCTGGAATCCCAGGCAAAGCCAGAGAGTCAGCCGCGGGCTGCCGAAAAGCGCCCCGCTGAAGACTATGTGCCCCGGAAAGCAAAAAGAAAAACGGACAGGGGGACGGACGATTCCCCCAAGGACTATCAGGACAACTTACAGAAAAGGCATCTGGGCAGTGAGGAGATGATGAGAGAATGTGCAGATATGTCAAGGGCTCAGGAAGAGCTAAGGAAAAGACAGAAAATAGGTGACTTTCACTGGATGCAAACAGATGTACAGGATCCATTCACCCCAAGGGGCCAACGGGGTGTCAGGGGAATGAGGGGCGGAGGTAGGGGCCAGAGGGGCTTACATGATATCCCATATCTTTAATGCCTTTGGCCTTCAATTCTGACTCCTCTGATGAGAATATCGCTGACCCTGCTTTCCCTGGCCGGCATTTGCCAGGCTATGTGCTTTAACCTTACGCTGATACTTTGCCTTAGGTGTCACTCTCGTTATCAGCAGCCTTTTGATCCAACTACAGTGCTCTCTGTGTTTCAGTAGGGGATTTTCACCCACGTGCATGGAAGAGGTGTTCATGGTACACTGTAAAATAACAATAAAGAAAAACACCAGTTTTCAGAACCGCATATACAACATCTGCCCGTTTTTGAAAAAAAAAAAACCCAAAAAAGTTACACAATACATCCATGTACAGGGAAAACTGAAACTGAGTAGACCAAAAGCAAAATAATGGTTTTCTCTGGGTGCTGGTGGTAGAGATTATCCTTTCACCTGTACTTTTCCCCCTAAAATACAGAGATTACTTTTATCATAAAATAAATAATAAAAGATTTGAAACATAGGAAAATACCAAGCAATCAAAATAACTGCTCAGTGAGTTTATGAAGGTAGTGGAGACACTTAAAATTCCTGTTGTCAGGATGTGAAATAATGCATAAAACACATCATCTCTGGGACTCGCAGCTGGAGGAATCAACCTGGCAGTTATTACAGAACCACTGCCGTAGGGAACAGTCTTCTCATCTGTGAACTGGGGATAAAGCTTGCCTTCCAGGGCTGTGGAGAAGATCCGATGACATACTGAGTGTGTGAACTGTGTTGGGCTGGTTCCTACCCTCTCCCCTGCACTAGCAGGACCAGAACCCCATCAGATGTTTGGGAGAGGGCTGAGGGAGCTCTCACTTGTGTCCATAAATAAATCCAGACAGCTGAGAGGTGGGTGTCACTCTCCCCCAGGTAATGCTGTGTCTGAAGGACACTCTCCCTCTTCTCATGTGTCCTGTACTCTCCTAAGGGCCTCACTGCTGCTGGTGAGCTGAAGTCCTCAAGGTAACAAAGCCCCTTTGATTTCCCTGGAGTCTCTAGTGAGTTACACCCCACTATGTTCCCTACTGAACTATGGAGAAGGTCCCCCTTCTCACGTTATAGTTTTATTAATCCTGACATGAAATGTGGAAAAATGCTTTGTAAAATCTTAATTAATGCATTTTCAGGCATTATAATTAGCCCACTAGACTTGCCTTATTCAAAGCAAAGAATTTATCTTATTCATTTTGGTACCTACAGCACATGATAGAAGCTTAAAAATCAATACATTAATCATTGAGTCAGAAGGCCTCAATTTTTGGCCCAGTTCTGTCCCTGATTGAATACATAACCTTGAGCACATCATTTCATTCTTTAGCAATTGAAACTCACCACTCCAAAAGGAACACAGCAAGAGAGGGATTATACCACAATCCATTGTTAAATAACTTTAACATTGGATATAGTAGTGTTTCTCAAAGTTTGCTAGCTACTAGCAGACCACCTGCATCGAAATCACCTACCTTGTTGAAAATGCAGAATCCTGGCTCCTGCCTCAGATCCAAGGTATCAGAATCTCTTTTGACTTTTCCTCAAAATGTCTCTGTGTATATAAGTCCATGCCACTCTCTCACTTCGTCCCAGCTTACCCTTCCCCCTCCCCGTGTCCTCAAGTCCATTCTCTACATCTGTGTCTTTATTCCTGTCCTGCCCCTAGGTTCTTCAGAACCATTTTTTTTTTTACATTCCATATATATGTGTTAGCATATGATATTTTAGATAGCTAGTGGGAAGCAGCCACATAGCACAAGGAGATCAGCTCGCTGCTTTGTGACCACCTAGAGGGGTGGGATAGGGAGGGTGGGAGGGAGACACAAGAGGGAGGAGATATGGGGATATATGTATAGGTATAGCTGATTCACTTTGTTATACAGCAGAAACTAACACACCATTGTAAAGCAATTATACTCTAATAAAGATGTTAAAAAAATGTCTCTGTGTAGGTGTCCTTTGTTTTTAGCTCATTTTTATTTTTATGGATATATGTATAAAATTTAAAAATCCAATAGTGTAAAAGAATATGTTATTAAAAACTGCAGTCTGCCTCATCATTCCACATTCTCACTGTCCAGAAGCAACTACCATAAATGTTTTTGGTTTCTTCTGGTATTTACCTCCATATTTCAGAAGAATATGCTTATGCTGCTATTTCTTTCTTTTTTAAAAAATTAATTTAATTTATTTATTTATGGCTGCATTGGGTCTTTGTTGCTGCACGTGGGCTTTCTCTAGTTGCGGCGTGCGGGCTTCTCATTGCGGTGGCTTCTCTTGTTGTGGAGCACGGGCTCCAGGCAAGTGGGCTTCAGTAGTTGTGGCGTCCGGGCTCAGTAGTTGTGGCTCGTGGGCTTAGTTGCCCTGCGGCATGTGGGATCTTCCCGGACCAGGGCTCGAACCCGTGTCCCATGCATTGGCAGGCGGATTCTTAACCACTGCGCCACCAGGGAAGTCCTGTTATTTCTTTTTTTAACGCCTTTATTGAAATATAATTCACATATCACAACATTCACTCTTTTTTTCATAAAAACTCACCCTCTTAAAGTGCACAATTCAGTGGTTTTCAGTATATTAACAGAGTTCTGAAACCATCGCCATTATTCAGTTACAGGACATTTTTATTGCCCTAAAAAGAAACCTCATACCCGTTAGCACATAATGGTGCTCCCATTCCCTCCTCTCCCCGGCAACTGGCAAACGCTGATCTGCTTTCTGTCTCTAAGGATTTGCCTATTCTAGACATTTCATAGAAATGGAATCATATAGTACATGGCCTCTGTTGTCTAGTTTCTTTCATGTAGCATAATGTTTTCAAGGTCCATCCACATCCACATCAGTACTGAGCATTCGTGTACATTTTCTTTTGCCTTTTAAAATAAACTCTATTGAAAAGTCAAAATATAAAATTTACAAGTACAGAAATGATGGTTCTGTCTTAGTTTATTATGTAGATAACCTCAGAGCATGCTAATGATTATGTCCAAAGTTGCTTTAACTTCATTTGAATGCTTTGATTCATTTTATGAAGAGGTACTGTAATATATTTGTTTTGTTTCTGATTTTAAAAAAAACACAGGTATGTAGTATTTGATACACTAGTTAATCATTTCTGCTAGAAGAAGCAAAGGTAATTTTTTTTCCATTTTTTCTTTTTTTAATTAAATTTTTTTACCAGTTTTGTTGAGACATAATTGACATACATCACTGTATACATTTAAGGTATACAGCGTAACGGCTTGAGTTACATACATTGTGAAGTGATTACTACAATAATTTTAGTTAACACCCATTATCTAGGTACAATAAAAAGAAAAAGAAGAAAAGGAAAACATTTTTCTCCTTGTGATGAGAACTCAAGATTTACTCTTTTAACAAATTTCACATATATCATACAGCAGTGTTAACTTTTTGCATGTAAATATGTTTTCAATTTTCTTGAGTATATACCTAGGAGTGGAATTGCTGGTTCATGTGGTAACTCTAACTTTTTGAGGACCTGCCAAACTGTTTCCAAAGCAACTGTGCCATATGACAATCCTATCAGCAGTGTACGAGGGCTCCGATTTCTCCGAGGGCTCCTTATTTGCATTTGCTTGATGGCTAATGATGCTAAGCATCTTTTCATGTGCTTATTGGCCATTTGTATATCTTCTTTGGGGAAATGTGTATTCAAGTCATTTTACCCATTTTTAAATTAGGTTGATTGTCTTTTTATTGTTGAGTTGTAACAGTTCTTTGTTTATTCTGGATGCAAGTTCCTTATCACACATATGACTTAACAACTGCTATTTCTTGACTTGTTTAGTTATTACCTATTGACTTTCTGATATGATACGTGAGTAGTACTCTCTTACCATCATAATCACCACTATCATAATCACTTGCCTCCCAATATAGTTTTCCCACATATAAAGTGTATTTTAACAAGAATTCCAGTGATTCTGTTGCTTAACTCTGAGGACCATTTGTGTGTTTGTCAGGTTAGGCTAAGCTTATGATAGGATAGCTACCAACCCCAAAACATCAGTGGCTTAACACAACAAAGGTTTATTTCTCACACTTCATGAGAATTGGGGATGGAGAGGTTCTGCTCCCCCTAGTTTCCCAGAGATCCAAACTAATCATGATACCACTGCAGCAGAGGAAAAGAATACATGGAGATCTCACACACCTTTTTCTACACTGTGGCCTAGAAGTGATGTAAATCATCACTGTTCACAGTCCATTTTTTCATATTTCTAGCTCTTTTAATTCTGACAGGCAATTTTGAGAGAGGTGTTATTGTGCCTTCGATACAAGTGACTAAACTGAGGCTCAAAGAGTGTATGTGATTTATGCAAGGTTACATACCTGTAAGGGGAAGAGCCTAGATTGGAACCTAAGGATTTGAATTTTATCTTCACCTTATTGCCCAGCCAATCCTTTAGGATGTCCGAATAGCGGTAATGTTTCTTCAGATGACAGACCTAAAGAGCAAGGCTCACAGTGGCATTGCTTCCTCCACCATTAATGCCTTAAAAAGGCATTTAATGCCAGTTCACAGCTTGACTGCCTTAGTACCCAAATCAGATGCTGTGCCTACAACACATGAGGGTATTCAAACAGGTGGTAACACCCGTTTTCTCCTGAGTTGGAGGACCACATGCCTTTGTAAGCTCCCTTTGCCTGCTGTCTCCTGTACTTCTGGGACTGGGCTGAATCAAACATCAGAAGCACTGCATCAGGCAGATACAGAACTGAATTCACCACAAAACCACTAAAACAGGCCCAGGCACAATCAAGGCCCTTCTGGGAGTCTGAGCAAGGTTGTTTGGGGTTATTGTCCAACTGTATCCCCATCACTATTGTTCTGGGTGCTACTTCACTGGACTCTGAGAGAAGGGTTCAACCCTTCTACTTTAAATTCAAAATTATCTGGTCAGTCCTAGTTTGTAGCTGAAAAGGAGAAATTCTTTACATTTTTAGGCTATGGAGTTTTATTTCCATCTCTACAAAATTCTCCTTCATACCTCAAAGGGAAAGAGGACAGGAAAAAAATGCAAAGCTTTATGACTGACAATTTATGAGTTCCCATCTTTCCAATGATAAGAATAGTCTCCAGACTATTTAACCTTTCACCTGTTCACCTTGAGCCAACAGACAATGGCCAATGTTGCTAAAGACAGCCATACAATGAGGAATATCTACCTTGCTTCTCCCTCACTATCCTCCCAGACCCAAGAATATTTTTGGGATAATGAAAGAAATGTTTCTGAAATAGGCCCCAACTCCCTGTCCAGTGCAAGGCACAAGAGCAAAAGAGATTGTACTGCTTATGGGAACCAAAAGGAACTTTAAATCAAATGCTATATTTAAGTTGTAAAATGAACAAGGCAAATTTTGGTTTCAGCTCCAAATGGAGAGCTGAAAAGAATGCTACTCACACTTAAAACAGGAAAAAAAGTTGGATAAATGCAAAATAACATTTTGCATTTTTTAATATTTATTTATTTATTTACTTGGCTGTGCTGGGTCTTAGTTCGGCATGCGGTATCTAGTTCCCTGACCAAGGATCAAACCCGGGCCCCCTGAACTGGAAGTGTGGAGTCTTAACCACTGGACCACCAGGGAAGTCCCCAAAATAACAAATCTTCTTAAAACCTTTAGAGAACTGAGGTCACAGGGCAAATGATTATCCCAAAATCTAGAGAGAGACACGTGGAGGGAGAAATAGGACCCAAGCATTTGCTTATCTGGAATAGACACCACCAAACACCATGTAGACCAGTAGGAAAATTCAGCTTGAAATTTCTAATGAATTTCTAAAGACTGAAGGCTAGCATGAGAGTGTTCAGTCCCTGAAGTCCACAGACGTAAAGAGCTTGCACTCTCTTTCAAGCTTTAATCCAGAAACCCCACTAGATGTTCTCAGGGAAGATCAGGGAGAATTTGAGAGAGCTTTCCCCATAATGCCAGCTAAGAGAGGGAGATAGCAGTCACTGCTGAAATTCCAACCAGACCTATCTCCCCTAGTAAACAAAAGACTTAATCTGCAGGGAAACGGACAACAAAACCCATATCCTAAAGTCACTAGTAGAAACCCACTGCAGCTAGGAAAGGGAAACAGAAAAACAAAAAATTCTATGAGGGGAGGCTTAGCATTAAACCTGGAGGAGAGGCATGAACACATGTGAAGATTACACCACCAAAACCCAGGTTCACAGTGGCTGCCTAAGATGAAGACCCAATCAGAGCACCAGAGAATGCTCGTCCCTCCCCTCAACACCACACTAACAAACATTGAGTAAAAATAACAGTGGAGGACAGCAAGAAACAGATTCCTTTTGGGGAGAAATACAAAGGGAAACTGCAAAACCAAGTGGAAAGACTCAGAGCCAAATAGGAAGAAAACATCAAACTCAGCCCAACTTCTAACTAGATTAATGCAAACTTCACACTAAAAGCTTTGTAGGAATGACAGGCTCATCTCCAATAATAAACTCCATTTACCTCAGTAATTACTGTCTTATACAAATCCAGTTTTCAAGAAAAAATTATGAGAAATACAAAAAGGAAAGAAAATAAAACATTCTGAAGAGGCAAAGTAATAATCAGAAATGACACAGATCTTGACACCATCAGACAGGAAATTAAAAATAACTATGGTTGGTGTTCCACTTCTGGCAAGGCAATATGAGGAACTCTGAGGATCCATTTCCCAGTGAAATTGTTAAAAGTTATTCTCCTAAAATACAATCATTTAAATTCTTTGGAAATGGTCCTAAGGGCATACAGCAAATGAAGAAACGTTTTTAAAAGACAATCTACTATAACAATAAGAACCATGAGAATCTGTGGCATTTGAACCAAGATTCTTTTCTTGCCTTCCCACTTCCAGCTTAGCATGATGGAAACTCCACTCCAGAAGGGTGCAGTCAAAAACACAGGTCTCCTTCTCCCCCAGCTCATATCTGAAGCGTCACAGTATCTTCCCAGGAGAGACAAAACTTCTCATCCTGCCTTGAGTTGACTGTTGCTCAGGCTTAGTTCCAAGTGAGTGCAGCTGAAAGGTGAGGGCTCCCTCTGCTCCTCCCCATTCATCATAAGGAGGCTCTACCTTCAGCATAGTGTGCTAAGAATACTGGGGACTCAATTTCCTGGGAGAGGCAAGCCAGGAAGACCTGAAGGAACTGCCCATCCTGAGTCAAGTGTACAGCTCCTAAAGTAGCAGTGTCACTCAGAGAGAATTGTGCTACCGTCACCATCCTTAGCTCCAGAGCCTTGTATCAGAGATTTTCCCAGGGGAGAGGCAGGCCTTAAAACAGAGAGCTCCAAAACTCTTTCCAAAGGAACTGACTTCATTTGTCACACAGTGTGAACTTGAAGGCTAAAGGTGCTATAAAAAATGGAGGTTGTAGTGAATAACAATTAAGGGGAGGTCAGTAGATTCATTAGAGATATAAGCTAAACGTTAGGCCAGCTAGTCTACCAGAGAATTAGGAAAAGAGACAGCTAAGTAGAGTCTTCTTGGAGTCCAAACAAATGTCAAACAATGACCTCAAAAACTATATCTGAAAAGGAGCCCAAATTTAATCCCATAAATCTGTGGAGCAACTTATGCCCCAGTGTATTGTCAAAAACAATAAAGCAATCAACCAGTCAAGTATGTTCAGGTAAGGAGACAGTAAAGAGAGGACTGCCAAAACCACTGTCATCCCAGAGTGACTATGGGCATACCAATACTGTACGCTCTGAGGATCAACATAGAGGCATCATATAGCAGGGAGGAAATAGACATGATTGAAATAATTCAGCCAGTCACTAAAAAAACATGCAAATAACAACAACAATAAATCCCAGAGAGAGAGGATCAGTACTCAGAGTTGCTAAAATATATTATCTGAAAAAGCCAAAGACAAGGAGAAAATGTTGAAAGCAGCAAGAAAAAAAATGACTCCTGACTTATAAGAGAACTCCAGTAAGATCAACAGCTAGTTTATCACCAAAACAATAGAGGCCAGAAGGAAGTAGGACAGTATATTCAAACTGTTCAAAGATACAAACGGTCAACCAAGAATCCTGTATTCACCAAAGCTATCTTTCAAAAATGAAGGCAAAATAAAGACATTCCCAGACAAACAAAAAAATGAGAGAACCTTTCACTAGCAGACCCACCTTACAAGATATACTAAAGGAAGTTCTCTACTTCTGAAAGCAAATGACCCCAGACAGTAATTTGAATCCACTGGGGAAAAAAAGCACATATAAAGTTAATTATGTAATTATAAAACAGTTCAAATGTATATTTATTTCCCCTTCCTTCTCTCAACTGGTTAAAACAGTACATATATAATGTATTATTGGGCTTATAACAGAGAAAAGAAATATATTTGCCAATAAAAGCACAAAGGAGATGGGTGGGAGCAAAGCTGCATTAGGCTAAGGAAACAAATCCAGAGGGTAACTAAAATCCCCTGGAAGAAATGAAGAAAACCAGAAGTGATAAATAAAAAGGTTAACATAATAAATTCTATAAATATATACTTGCTATCCTTCTTTCATTTTCCATAAGAGATGTAAAGTTATGTAAAGTAATAATGGTAACAGTGGATGGGTTTATAACATTTTTGTTGTAACATGTATAACAATACCACAATAAGTGGATAAAGGGAATAGAACTATATAGGAGTGATGTTTCTATACCTCACTGGAATTAAGTTAGTATAAATCTGAAATAGAACCCAATAAATTAAGATGTATATGTCAAGTCCTACGGTAACCACAAAGGAAATAACTCTAAAAGATATAATGAAAAAGTAATTAAATAAATTAAAATCCTTGAGTAGAATATATTTAACTAATGTAAGAAAAGTGGAGGAGAAGAAGAGAGGAACAAAAAACACATGAGATATATGACAGACAAAAAGTAAGTTGACAGAGGGACTTCCCTGGTGGTCCAGTGGCTAAGACTCCGCACTCCCAATGCAGGGGACCTGGGTTCCATCCCTGGTCAGGGAACTAGATCCCACATGCCGCAACTAAGAGTTCGCATGTCACAACTAAAGATTCCACATGCCACAACTAAAGATCCCGTGTGCTGCAACTAAGATCCGATGCAGCCAAATAATTAAATAAATAAATATTTTTTTAGAAAAAGTAAGTTGGCCGAAATAAATTCAATCATATCAATAATAACATTAAATATGAATGGATTAAACAATTCAAACAAAAGGCAGGGATTGTCAGATTAGATTTTTAAAAGATCCAACTGTATGCTGTTCACAGGAAGCATGCTTTAGGTTTAAACATATAAAGATTGAAAGGAAAATGATAAAAATATATATATCATGAAAACAGCAACCATAAGAAAGCTGGAGTAACAATACTATTATCAGACAAAATAGAATTAAAAATAAAAAAGGTTACTAGAGGTAAAGAGTGACATTTTATAATGATAAAATGGTCAATCCATCAGGAAGATAAAACAATATTACAAATATATGGAACTAACAATAGGACTAAAAGTACATGAAGCAAAAACTATGAAAATTGATGGGAAAAATAGACAATTCAACTATAATAGTTAGAGAGTTCAATATTCCACTTTCAATAATGCACAGAACAACAAAGCAGAAGATCAACAAGAAAATTCAAAGACTTGAAAAATGCTATAAACCAATTAGACCTAACAGACATCTATAGAACACTCCACCCAGCAACAGTAGAATATACATTCTCCTCAAATGCACAATGAAACTTCCTCAGGATAGTCCATAAAAATCTCAATAAATGTAAAAAAAAAAGAAATAATAAAAAGTATGTGTTCTGACCACAGTAGAATAAAGTGAGAAATCAACATCAAAAAGAAATTTGGGATATACACAGATATATAGAAATTTTAAAATGCTCTCCTCAAAAATCATTGGGTCAAAGAAGGAATTAAAAAGGAAATTAGAAAACACAATGAGGTGAATGAATATGAAGATATGACATCCAAGACTTATAGGATGCAGGTAAAACAGTACTTAAAAGGAAATATATAGCTGTAAATATTTATATTAAGAAAGAAGATCCCAAATATATAACTTAAACTTCTACCTTAAGACACTGGAAAAAGAAAAACAAACTAAACATAAAGTGAACATAAATAAGGAAACAAAAAGATTAGATCTGAAATGAATGAAATGGAGAAGAGAAAAAAATCAGTTAAACCCAAAGTTTATTCTTGGAAAACATCGAAAAAATTGACAAACCGTTAGCTAGATTAACTAAGAAAAACAAAGAGAAGACTCAAATTACTTAAATCAGAAATGAAAGAGGGTGGGCTCCCCTGGTGGTGCAGTGGTTAAGAATCCACCTGCCAATGCAGGGGACACAGGTTCGAGCCCTGGTCCACAAAGATCCCACATGCCACGGAGCAACTAAGCCCCCGTGCCACAACTATTGAGCCTGCGCTCTAGAGCCTGCAAGCCACAACTACTGAGCCTGCGTGCTACAACTACTGAAGCCCGTGAGCCTAGAGCCTGTGCTCCGCAACAAGAGAAGCCACTGCAATGAGAAGCCCGTGCACCACAACAAATAGTAGCCCCCACTCGCCGCAACTAGAGAAAGCCTGCGTGCGGCAACGAAGACCCAACACAGCCAAAAACAATGAATAAAATTAAAAAAAAAAAAGAAAGAAAGAAAGAAATGAAGGAGGGGCATTACTATTGACCTTTCAGGAAAAAAAAATGATTAAAAGGAATACTATGAACAATTGTATGTCAATGAATTAGATAACTTAGATGACATGGACAAATTCCTATCAAAATTGACGCAAAAAGAAACCAATAATCTGAATAAACCAATATAATAATAAGTTAAGAGATTGAAATAATAATAAAAAATAATTATTTGCCCCCCAAAAGCCCAGGCCTAGATGACTGTGCTGGTTAATTCTACCAAGCATATAAAGAAGAATTAATACAAATCCTTAGCAAATTCTTCCATAAATAGCAGAGGAAGGAACACTTCCCAACTCATCGTAAGACCTGTATTACCCTGATACTAAAACCAGTCAAAGACATCACAAGAAAACTACAGACCACTAACTGTTATGAATATATATGCAAAAGTACTAAACGAGATGATAGGAAATTGAATCCAGCAACATATAAAAATCATTATACACTACAACAAAGTGGTATTTATCTCAGGAATGTTAGGTTGCTTTAACATCTGAAAATAAATTAATATACATCTGTACAATGGAATACTACACAGTAATTAAAAGGAACAAACTTCTGCTTCACACAACATGTATGCATTTCAAATGTATTTTGCTAGTTGAAAGAAGCCAGACTCAAAAACATATGTATTGTCTGATTCCATTTATATGACATTATGTAGAGGTTAATCTATACAGATATAAAAGAGGCTTCAAGGGTGAGGATGGGGGGAGTAGTTGACTACAAAGGGGCCACACAAGGGAAATTTTAGAGTGATAGAACTCTTCAGTATGGTACTGTGGTGGTTGATACATGACTATATGAATGTTTTCAAATTTCACAGAACTGCACACCACAAAGGGTGACTTTTGCTCTACGTCCATTAAAAAATGTACAAATCAAGATGTAGGGGAGCCCTAGATGGAAAGCACACTGTTGCAAATGAATCTCCTGTATTATAGATGTATGCCATAACTTCAATAAAAAGGGTAGGGAAAAAAAAGAGCTGACCTAAGTTGCTTTGAAAAAGTGACTGGATATTATAAGGGTCAAGACAAAAAGAACTATACAGAAATGCTGTGTTCTGGTGGGGAAATTTGTTTCTCACAGGGGTACATGATAGAAGTTCTGAAACTACTTTAACTATATACTAGAGTTAAATAAATAAGTAAATAAATTATGCATAAAGGAGAACCAGGTTTCTCACTGTCAGAGATAGAAATTAAAAATAAGAGGAGGGGCTTCCATGGTGGCACAGTGGTTAAAAATCCACCTGCCAATGCAGGGGACACGGGTTCGAGCCCTGGTCTGGGAAGATCCCACATGCCGCAGAACTAAGCCCGTGCGCCACAACTACTGAGCCTGCGTGCCACAACTACTGAAGCCTGTGTGCCTAGAGCCCATGCTCTGCAACAAGAGAAGCCACCGCAATAAGAAGCCCACGCACTGCAACGAAGAGTAGCCCCCGCTCGCCGCAACTAGAGAAAGCCCGCATGCAGCAACGAAGACCCAACTCAGCCAAAAATAAAAATAAATAAATAAATTTATAAACAAAAAATAATAAGAGGAGAGAAAGCTTAATGGATACGTGTGGTAATGGATTAGAGTCACATGTATCAGTATGAACTTGTGTGTGTGTGTGTGTGTGTGTGTGTGTGTATCTGTATATCATCTATATCTATAGAGAGACAGATAGTTACAGATATACACAATAAATAAATGTAGAGATTGTGTATATACAGCTTAATATTACAGGCATTTATCTCCTTGCTCTATCAGCTTAGAAGTTTGAGAAGCAATGACACCCCAGTAGCAACCAGAATACCCTGCATTCAGATCTTAATTACTAAATATGATTATCCAATAAAAGTAACCAAGACTCCTCAGAGAAATGTCTGATTATTAGGCTGGGAAAAGGATAATACAAGATGAATCTGGAACATCTTGTAGCACCAGAAAGTAAGGAAGCAGAAAAAGAATAAATGTATGCTGACCTGAAAGAGCTCCCAATTGCCAAGGCTGGAAAATTTGGGCAAAAACACCCAAATGATTGTATTGTATTATAACCCCGAAGACAAAAATTCATGAGTCACACTGATAGAAACAAATAATCGTATGAATAAATACATGGGGGAAGTGGAAATCTTTCTTACATAATAATTTCAAATACTAAATGTAGAAGGAAATGAGGGATATAAAAAGTTACCATCAGAACATCACAGTAATAATTGTTGCAGGCAAAATCCACAGAATGTTTGCATAGTCTCAAATCAACTAACCCCAAATATTTGTCAATTACTGTGGTTGTTTTCAGATATATATCCACAAATTCTTTGATATTTCTCCCTCCAGGTGGTAGAGTTTAAATCCCTTCCTCTTTAGTGTAGGCTAGACTTAGTAACTTGCTTCTAACAAACAGAATACGAAAAGAGAAAAACAGTAACTTTAGAAGTGGAGAAACCCGGCAGACTCATCTTAACCAAATGATCAAGGTTAACCTCACAAGTGATCAGTCATGTTGATGTCATGTAATCCTGACACTGTGATGAAAAGGGTACTTCAACTCTGTGATATTCTTTCAAATCAATAACCCCAATGTAATTATAAGAAAACGTGAGACAAACCCAAATTGAAGAACATTCTACAAAATACCTCACTCATTAAAAGTGTGGAGGTTATGAAAAATAAGGAAAGACTGAGAAACTGTGATAGAATAAAGAGACATGTTAGGGCTTCCCTGGTGGCGCAGTGGTTGAGAGTCTGCCTGCCAATGCAGGGCACACGGGTTCGAGCCCTGGTCTGGGAAGATCCCACATGCCGCAGAGCAGCTGGGCCTGTGAGCCACAGTTACTGAGCCTGCGCGTCTGGAGCCTGCGGTCCGCAACAAGTGAAGCCGCGGTGGTGAGAGGCCCACGCACCGCGATGAAGAGTGGCCCCCGCTTGCCACAACTAGAGAAAGCCCTCACACAGAAACGAGGACCCAACACAGCCATAAATAAATAAATAAAATAAATTTAAAAAAAAAAAAGAGACATGTTAACCAAATGCAACATTGTATCCTGGATTGAATCCTGGGACAGGAAAAAGACAGTAGTGAAAAACCTGGAGAAATCTTAATAATAAAGTCTGTAATTTAGTTAATAGTATTGCACAAATGTTAATTTCTTTGTTTTTATAAATGTACCACAGGTATTAGGCAAAGCTAGATGTAGGGTTTACAGAAATGCTTTGTACTATCTTCTTTAGAACTAAAATTATTTCAAAACAAAAAGTTTAAAAAATAAACCAGACTGAGTTTCAAAAACCCAAAACAAAACTCTCTTAATGAATGAAAGTGATTGAATAGTTGAGGAAACAAACTGAAATGTCATTAAACGAATTCATTATTCAGTGAGAAACAGAAGATTTGACAGACCATAGTTGACAGCAATTACTGGAAAAAATAAAATTGTTCCATGTTTATACCAGAAAATTAGAACTACTTAATAAACTAGTTGCATGCACATATATGTATGCATTATGTGTATGTGCGTGGAACGGTATTCTCTAAATACTCTTCTGCCACTTTCTTCACTCAAAAATATAACTTCAATATAATTTGATGTCACTACACATTTTTTATTTCATTACTTTTTATATCTGCACAATTTCCACAGTGTGGATAATTTATTTAACCATTCCCATATTAGCGAAAATTTAAATCGTTTCCACCAACTTGAACTTTCAACATTGGAGTGGTTACAAAGTTGAACCAGATAAGGTTTTTGTCCTATGGCACTTACAGATAAGTAAGGGATACAAAGCAGAAAGTCAACAAAACAGGATGAAAGAGTTAGGATAGGTAAATAGAGTGCAGGCAACTAAGGCAGAATCAAGAGGTCAGCAAAGACTTTATTTCCATTATAAACTTAATTTTTAAAAGCACCTAGCCAGCAACAACAGCACTCTCTCCCCAACAACTCTGCTTTTGCCACAGGAAAAAAGTTGCCTGGTCCAAGCTGTAGTACAGCTGAAGTGTGCCTCTCCGCAACCTAGCAAGATGCTCTACATAGATATGAACCTCAATGCTTAAGCAAAGCAATCTCAAGAATCTAGCTGAGGTGGATCTTAAGCATTCTGTCACATAGTAAGAAAGTCTAAGCAGACCAACTCAAGGATTCCTATTACTGTGGTCAACATAGACACCATGGGGACATATGAAATGGCAGTGGTTATGACACAGCATTTCAGGTTCACAGCAATTCATAAGCATTATGCCCTGGATAACTAGAAACTCTTGGCCACAATAATCCACAATGTGTGCAGCATTTAGCTGTGAGTTCAGGAAGTGGGCAGAATTATCTGGAAGAGATGAAAAGTTGTGCTTCAAGTTAAGTTCATTTGCTTGGATGTGGCCAGTGGCTATTCTGAAGAGTTTGTGGACCTTTGGAAACTTATGCATGCCAAATTTCCAAATGTCAGGGAACGTAGTGACAGGAGGGATGGTAGAAGAGTTTACTTTCTGAAGCAGAGACTTACAATCTAAGTGGAAATCAGCCTGGGCTCTGTGTGTACCACTTACCTCAGAACATGAGTGGACTACCCGCAGCTGAGCAAAGTGACGAAATGTGTTGGGTCTGCTTGCACTCCAAAGGGGCAAATCATCTCAGAAGACAACTGCTTGAGTCCATGTACGGCAGCCAAACCTTTGGATCTGGAGCAGATTTTGCCATACTGGGAGGGATGTTTTCAAGCCATAGACAGCGTGCTAGAGAAACGAGGGAGAGAAATAGCCCTCTCAAGCTATTCTATGGGATGAGCTTTGAAAGAGCAGTAAGAAATATGCAGTAGTTGCTGAATACAGAGCCTCAGGAAATGACTTCGAAAGAGAACATAGAAAACAATATTCTGGATATCATATTCTTGTATAAGAGCTCCTTTCTCCTCCCCTCACACCACTTGAAAGGCTTTAGACTTTGGAGCTATCCCCAGTGCCCTCTTGGTGTATAAAAACAGAATATTGATTGGGTCAGAGGTACATGGTGTCTACTCTCCAGAATTTATGTCTTCATTGTTTAAATCAATTTGTGCCCCCTTTTCATTCCTTTTTAAAAAGTTTTTAATTGACAAGAATGCTCTTGTCTCCAAAAATCTTACATTTAAAAAGCTACTGTGATTAACTTAATTTCAAAGGCAGCTGAATGCTATATTGATGCACTGAAATTGCTCAGGGACAAGGATGAAGGTAAAGGCCTGTACCATCTGGCTCTCGGTAAGGTGTGCACCAGTGAGCTGACTGATCTCTCTCTTATGACTATTTAGGAAAACAGGACAATATCCTCTGTCAGTAGCTCCATAAAAATGGTATTAGGGTTGTTCTGACTATCTGTAAGCAGAATAAGCAGAGGAGGGGGACAATGAAACTTCTGCTCCAATTTTTGTGCAAGCAGAAAGAAGGTTCGTCTGTGAGCCAATTGGCATACAGCTCCTTCTGAATCTCTGAGATTTCTGGGAGATGCACTGTTTAAAATCACAAGAGCCACTCAAGCAGCATGAGAGCTGGAGCCTGACCCCCACTCTCCATCAACCCACATCTGAACATCTGCCTGGTTAGATAACCCCCACCCAACACAAACACAAACACACAGGAAAGGGGAAAGGTAAAAGGCAACCTTTGCTAAGGGCAATATGAGGGGTGCAGACCCTACGTGCAGCATTGATGGGGTGGGGTGGGGGAGAGATCACTTCCAGCTGGGGTGGCTTTAGAGGCTGGGTGATGAAGGCTAGGTCCCTAAGAATGAGCAGGACCAGGATCTAGGAGGAAGAGGAGTGCAATCAGGTGGAAGAACATATCATGCAAAGACAAAGAGAGAGAAGAAGGCATACTTGGGCATAGTGTATGAGAGTTCCTTTAGGATGGGGCAGAGAAGTAGATGACAAGTGTGGCTCAATTCTGATCAACACTGAATGTCAGGATGAGGAAAGTAGGATTTAATTCACAGATGGTGGGGTTGCCATCCAGGGCCTCTGAGCAGGAGAATGACAAGTTGAAAATAAGAAAGAGTGAAGTTTAATTTGACGGTAATGTGCAAAGTAAATTGAAGACAGAGAGGGAGGCCTGAAGGTAGATAGGTCGGAGAAAAGGTTACCCTAGTAGTCCAGTTTGAAGCAATGTTTATAGCAACTCTTTTCATTATTACTCAAAACTGGGAACAACACAAATGTGCTACTGAGGGTACATGGACAAATAAACCGGAACATCCATATAACAGAATACTACTCAGTAAGGAGAAAAGAATGAGCTATTAATGCGTGAAACAGCTTAAATGATGAATCTCCAGGGCATTAGGCGGAGTGAAGGAAGCCTGTCTCTAAATGTGACATGTTGTAGATTTCATTTATGTAACATTCTGAAAAAGACAAAAGATAGGCGTTGGGAATAGATCAGAGGTTGCCAAGAGTTCAGGAAAGGGGGTAAGGTATGACTGCAAAGGGGTGGCATGAGGAAGTTTTTTGGGGGGTGATTGAACTGTATCCTGATTGTGGTGGTAGTTCCACAAATCTATACATTTCTTAAACTTCACAGAACTGTACACCCAAAAAAGAGTCAATTTCGCTATATGATAATAATTTTATAAAAATATCAGTTGTCCCCTGTTAAATATAACATCTGAAAGGATGGAAATATTTTGTGGTAGTTAATGGTTACATCTTTATAATTCAGTAGCTATATTTATATTAAAAACTCTCCCTCGAATAATAGGAAATGTATCCATCAACTGTGGAATAAATTCTTCATGCTTAAATATAAATGATAAAACATTAAAGACAGCAAAAATACTTTTTCCAACCCTGCTATCTCGGTGGTGGGCTCTGTTTTTGGCTACCGCATCCCACCGTGACCATCCTAGATAAGACACCCCTCTCTGCCTCCTTCCCCTGACTCTCCAGCTGGCTCCACTGGCCAGATTGCCATTCCCGGCACCAACATACCTCCAAGTACCAGTGGATTCTGGGTTGCGGGGACATCAATTTCCTCTTTTAACTAATATTTTTACTGCAATGATGTCCTCTCTGCTTTCTGATCATAACAATTATGCATGTTGATAGTTCTCTTTTCTAATGGATCAAAGTGAATGATATCAGAATATCTCAAGAGTGGCATGCATGAACAAAAATTCCACCTGCTAAAAAGCCTCACAACAAATGGTGAGATACAGGGAACTCTCTCCTTTCTGAGTGTTTCAAGGATGTATGAGAGTTATTTTCCAACACATTTTTTTGAGTTCCAAAGTAAAGTTGACTCCTTTATAGACTCATCTGATTAGCAAGGCACTGGATCCTACAGAGGACATAAGAGGCAGTGTGCCTGAAACCTCCACTTAAAACTCAAGCGGAAGCCATGCAGCAGTCCTCATGAAAAGGTCAGACATCTAATACTTGATAACTTGAGTTCAGTCAGAAAGAGAAAAAGTAGTGGATTACTTACATAAAATTGCTAACAAGAGAAAACTGGGCCTCTTCCCACAGATTAATTCGGGGTTAGTTTTTAAAGGCGCTGTTTTAATAAGATTTTAAAAACCTTTTCTAACAGATCAATATGTTGTGAAAACTGTCATTTCATTTGCAGCCATTAGAAAACTTTTCCAAAGTCTTAAAAATTCATGTAACTAATTTGTCCTCCATATTGTGTCAAATATTGCTTATGTACTATCTCTTTTCTAAAAATCATTTTTAAAAAGTATGCTGATTGTTTAAAACATTACACAAAGCAGAAAACTATTCTAGAGAACTAGTAAAAAAAAATCCCACACCCTCACTCCCACATTCTTTTCTAGCTGCCCTCCCGCCCCCATCTACCACCTTCGCCCATTTTAATGCTAGACAGGACTCCAAGGGAAATGGTGGACTGAAGGACCTTGGGGGAGGCGTGGAGGTGAAATTGGAAGCAGGAGAAAGGGATGATTCCCCAAAGAAGAAGGAGAAATGGTCGATTTACCCCGAGAGGCTGATTCTCCCTGGTAACCCGAGAAAAACGAGTAGAAACTGCAGGGACAAGATACCAGTTTTGTTGTCTCTGATTGGCAAACACGAAAAAAGATTGACAGTATCAAGTGGAGGGAACGCAGGGGGCGGGCCGCAGTGTTAAATGGGAGGGGTAACCGAAGACTCGAGCTCATTGATGACGCGACCCTCACGTGACCAGGAGTCGACGTGTGCAGAAGTCCTTATAGTCCAGGGCCTGTTTCCCTGTAGCAGCTCCCTATTGCTGGAGGAGAAAAGTGCCCCGGATCCTTTCAGGTCAGTATAAAGGTGGGCGCTCCGTTCGGGACCCTGGGGCCTAGGAGTCAGAGAGCAGAAACCAAGCGTGGCCGGTACCGCTTTCCCAACACTACGGTTCCGCCAAACTCTCATTTTTGTGCAGGAAATTTGGGGCTGTTTGGGGGTGGGTGGGGGTGGAGAGGGAGAAGGGTAGCCAATTGAGGGTCCCGAGAGAGAGACATAGAAACAATTTGGAAATAACTTGTCTCCCACTCCCTGCTTGCAGGGAACCGGTGGGCACGGGGGAAGGAGGGCGGGGTTGCCTTAAAAGGAGGGAGAGGATGAGGACGTGGGGAAACTTTAGACGAACAAGGCCTAGAATCGTGAAAGGGACCCGTGATTCAGGTACTGACCTGCTCACCAAGCACTCCTGTCTGCAGGACTCTTGGTCTTTTGGGAGCGACCCAAATCGAGTGAGGGAAGAGGGAGGAAAATCCCCTGGATCCCTGCAGGTCAGTGTAAAGCTGGAATTGCCTCAGGTCCCTTGGGGGTGGCCGTGGGGGTGGGGGTGTGAGTGCGGATGACACCAAAGCCCATCCCGGGGTCGCTGCCGCCTCTCTCCATCCGGTTGAAGCGCCGGAGGCCTGTGCAGAGCCTGCAACGGAAATGGGGCGGGGGCGGGGGGAGGAGACTGGAGAGACGTGGAAGGGGGAGGGGAGGCCAGAGACCGGACCAGCAGGTCTCAGGTGAGAGGCAGGAGGTTGGAATGGCTTGGGAAAGCCCAAAAGGGCGGGAGTGTTGGAGACCCGAGGCGAGGGAGGGGTTAATTGCTTCCGCGCTGCTCCCGTTTCGGTGCTAGGAGAGGTCTGTAGCAGGGCCTGCTGGGAAATGGTGGGCTGGAGCGGGAGCGGAGAAGATGGAGCTGGAGCTGGAGGGGGAGAGCGGGGAGGGGGAGAAAGGGGTGGGGCCAGGGGAGTTCGGAGCCTGAGGATCTAGTCTTCTGTAGTTGGAAAACTTTGACAATTAGGGACCTGAATGTGAAGAGGCCAGTCTCTATGGAAACCCATGCTCTGACTGCTGGTCCATTTGCCTGGCATCTAGTCGTTTTGTTTCTTTGTTTTCCAGGATTAATTTATTCAGGAAGGAAATAAGAGAAAAATACTCAACATGCAAAAGTCTTGTGAAGAAAATGAAGGAAAAGCACAGAACATGCCAAAGGCTGAGGAAGACCGCCCTATGGAAGCTGTACCACAGGAGGCAGAAAGAAATCCTCTACCTTCTGAAGAAGGTGTAAGCCAGGAAGCAGAAGGAAACCTTAGAGGAGGGCTGACTCAGCCTGGTCAGGGATATAAAGAGGACACTCCGGTTAGGCATTTGGACCCAGAAGAAATGATAAGAGGAGTAGATGAGTTGGAAAGGCTTAGGGAAGAGATAAGAAGAGTAAGAAACAAGTTTGTGATGATGCATTGGAAACAAAGACATTCACGCAGCCGTCCTTATCCTGTGTGCTTTAGGCCTTGAATTCTTTTTTTTTTTCTGTCTGATATTAAAATCTGGCCCCTGCTTTCTTTCTGTTAGCATTTTCTGATGTATCTTTGACTTTTGTTTTATTTTTAATCATCTGGTGGAGTTTTGTTTTAGGTAGTGTCCTTATTACCAGCATCTGGATTTTGTATTTTGACACATTCTCCAGGTCTGTTTTTCAATTGGGAAGTTTCACACATATGCATGAAAATATGTTCATTCCATATTGTAAAGTAAAACATAACAGGTTACAAAGCAGCATATTTAGTATCAGCTCACATATGTAGGAGAAAATCTCAAATTGTGTGTGTGTGCGTGTGCGTGTGTATACATACATACATATATCAAAAATTTAACTGTGCTTATTTCTGTGTGGTGTGAGTTTTTTTCTTTTTGCTTATATGTATTTTTTAATGAACACGTCACACATACAAAAAGAATTAATTTTTTTTTATAATTAAGAGTCAATCAAATAATTTGCAACCAGCTTATAAGGGCAATGGGGGCACCTAAATTCTTGATGAAAGAACTATTAAAAAAAATGTAAACCTCAAATTACCTCTGGATCTCTTAGCCAGAGGAATAAAACTGGCAGTTATTACAGATACACTTGCTTAAGACTCAGTCTTTTCATGGGAAAACATTTGCCTCACAGGGCTGCTGTGGGGAAGAAATGAGGTGACTCTGAGCTGTGCTTGGTGGGCTCTTGTTCCCACCTATGCATACAGAACCCCAACCCACTACAGAACATGAGTTTTGAGGGAGGGAGGGTCCTGGCATGACTCAACCTGCGCTCAGGAGCAAGTCCAACAGGCAGGGAGGTGGGGACTCCCATGCCAGGCCTCTGCTGCTGAGCCCCACCCCTGGCTCCCCTGGGACCTGCCAGGCCTGCTGGGCACCGCGCGGCCTTTTCTCCTGGGCCCTTTGCTCTCTGCTGGCCCTGCTGCTGCTGGTGGTGCACTGGAGTCCTTGAGTGCCAAAGCCCCCACTGAGTTTCCTGGAGTCCCCAGTGCATTGAACCCCCACTCTGTCTTCTGAAGTTTTTCTCTCTGCTTTACAGTGATGCTTAACACAGGTGGGGACTGTTCCAGGATTGCTTGGGCCACAGTGTTTAGCAGAGTTTTTAGTAACACAGCCCCTTCCATTTTCAGCCACAGGGCACTTCCTCCATAGGAGTCAGACATGATGAGTCCATTTTGGGGGTTGGACCAGGGTTCAAATTTGAGCAAAACATGTCATGCTACAGTCAGAGTTGCTGCTCGAAGTCTAAGAACTGAGGTTTTGTCTTCTTTCTCTTGTGGGATGATTTCTCCCTGAAGGCTCCTGTCAGGCCTGCCCTACTGGTTCAGAAGACTCAGAATATGCATAAATTGCACAAAGCAATACAGGAAACAGATCTAAGGGAACAGTTCCCTTCACCCCATCCCATCCCCAGTTGATAAGTGAAAAAAAAAAACAAAACTTGGAAAGGCAAAAACTTTATAAATACACTTAAAATAGAATGGCTACTATGTAAATGTTAGGAATTATATTTTCCCTACAGATCAAAGACTATCTTTTCCTCCTGATATCCCACCTACTTGTAACACATCATGTTTCAATATTTAATTGATTTCTTGATTGATTATTGCTAAGGAGCCAGTAGGTTTGTCCAAATTCTGCTATTGACTCAATAATCTTCCACAAGTCTTTTTTTTTCTAGTATTATGACAAGCAATTCCAGAAAGAAACAGTTCATGGGATGGATTGCACTCCAAATGTTTTATCAAAGCCTTGCATAATCACCTGCATCAGTATCACCTGGATCTTTAAAATACTGATTTCTGGGCCCCACCTGAGACTTACTGCCAGGAGGTGGGCTGTAGAAGTAACAGGTAACAAACTCCTCCAGGTGCTGATGCTATACACTGAAGCATGAGGACAACTGGTATATACAGTATGCTTTCCATTATTACAAATATGAAAGTAAAATAATTAGAAGAAAATACTGGTGAACTTTAACTGAAATTCAGGAAGTAGAAGCCTATAACAGCATTTATCTTTTTAAGTATGAACTTTTAAAGGAAAAGGTTGACAGGTTTATATATAAAATTTTAAAGATTCCTTTTAACAAAGACAAGATAAAAAGTCAAGGTGGGGAACTATATAAGATGCATTTTTCTTGACGGAACACCATCAAGAAAATGTTTGGCCATGCATTCACTCCTTCCAATATGAGTAAAAGATATTAAAGTTCTCCTGTGATCAGCTCAGAAAACAATGAGCCATCCCTGTGCTCTTTGGCTTTTTGAAAATTTTTTCTCTGTGTGATGCCATTTTGGGGGAGTCTTCATGTCACCAGCCCATTCTTCAAGGTTATGGCAGCCTGATGGATGCTGGTCAGGCTGGAGTGAGATGAAGGTCCAGGAACTCACTTGCCAGCATTATAAGATGGGATGAATCCAGTCCACTGGCACTGAGGTTTGGAGCTGGGGCAGGATGTGGAAGGGCTCCCCCAAGACACACCCCTCTCCAGGGTGGTCTGACTTTGGTTTCTGTGCTCTAGCCTGCAGCAGGCACCAGACTCTTCTAGGCTGAAGGCCAGGCTGTCCTGGACATACATACCTGGAGGGCAATGACTGTCCCCATTGCAGGTCAGAGCACTAGACTTCCTTTACCCCCTTTTTCTTTCACAAGGGGGCTTAATGGGAACTTTTTTTTTCACTGTTTGAAAAGCTTTATTTTTTTTTATGGAAAGGCATTTTATTTTAAATACAGCCATGTGTACATGTCAATCCCAAATTCTCAATCTATCCCTTCCCCCCACCCTTCCCCCTGGTAACCGTAAGTTCATTCTCTAAGTCCATGAGTCTGTTTTGTAAATAAATTCATTTGTATCATTTTTTTTTAGATTCCGCATTTACACAATATCATATGGTATTTGTCTTTCTCTGTCTGACTTACTTCACTTAGTATGATAATCTCCATGTCCATCCATATTGCTGCAAATGGCATTATTTCATTCTTTTTAATGGAGTAATATTCCATTGTATGTATATACATACCTCAACATAATAAAGGCCATATATGACAAAACCTACAGCTAACATCATACTCAACAGGGAAAAGCTGAAAGCATTTCCTTTAAGATCAGGAATGAGACGAAGATGCCCACTCTCGCCACCTTTATTCAACGTAGTTTTGGAAGTCCTAGCCATGGCAATCAGAGAAGAAAAAGAAATGAAAGGAATCCAAATTGGAAAAGAAGTAAAACTGTCACTGTTTGCAGATGACATGATACTATACATAGATAATCCTAAAGATGCTACCAGAAAACTACTAGAGCTCATCAATGAATTTGGTAAAGTTGCAGGATACAAAATTAATATACAGAAATCTGTTGCATTTCTATACACTAACAATGAAAGATCAGAAAGAGAAATTAAAGAAACAATCCCATTTACCATCGCATCAAAAAGAATAAAATACCTAGGAATTTACCTACCTAAGGATGGGAACTTTTTAAAGGAAGAAGATAAGACTTCAAAATTCACTAACTGAAAACGTTGGTTTTGATAGTCTTTGGCCAAGCAGTTGTCTGAACTGGATCTGATCAGGTAACTTAGAGTTAAAGCAGGAAGGGCTGACCCTTCTCTCAGTGTCCAGTGAAATCGCTCCCAAAACAATTGGGGTGAAAATGGGGATAGATCTTAGACAAGATCTCCGTCATGCCTCTCCCACCCACCTTGCTCAGACTTCCAGAAGGGCCTCTGTTGTGTCTGGGCCTGTTTGGGTGGTTCTGTAGTGACTTTAGTTCTGTGTGTGCCTGATGCAGTGCTTCTGATGTCTGCGTCAGTCCAGACCCAGAGGTAGAGGAGAGAGCCCAGGTAGAGGAAGCTTGCAAAGACATGTGACCCTACAGCTCAGGAGGAAAGGGGTGTCGCCTCCTGTTTGAACAACCCCATGCGCTGTAGTCCTAGCCCACAACTTGGGGGCCAGGGCAGTCAAGTTATGAATTGGTACAAAGATGCTTTTGCAGGCATTGATCGTGGAGGAAGCAATGCCATTGTGACCCTTGCTCTTTATGTCTGTCATCTGAGAAATCATTACCACTTTTTCTGGTTGGGCAATAAGGTGAAGATGAAATTCAAATTCTTGGGTTTAGGAAGGCAAAGTGGTTAAGTATATGACCTTAGAGTCAGATAAACTTGGGTTCCAATCTGGACTCTTCCCTTTACAGTATGTGATCTTTTCTTGGAGACCCATGGGGTGCCCGCACATAAAACTCTTAGATCAAAAATAAAGTTTCCTTTCCATTACCATCATTGCTGTTATCATCATAATTATCATCATCATCACCATTATGATCAAGTGATAGTACTGAGTGAATAACCAATGGATTCCTGTTGGGCACAGGTGTCATACTATGCAGGATTGTAACAATCACTGGCGAAGCCTTGGAAATCCATCATCTGAAAGGGTGGACCCAGTATAATCAGAAAACACTGGCTAGAATTGGATTCTTTGCTTATAAGAAGTGTGAGGCCAGATTGGTTCATTCATCTGTAAAATGAGTATAACCCACAAGACTGTAGTGGGAAATAATGCAGAAAACTATGAAATTCCTGGCATATAATGGCTTTCAGAGAATGTTAGATCTTTGATCATCATTATCATCAGTGTTGTCATTATCATTGTCATCATCATTATCATCAGATAATGCTGAGATAATACTCAAATAGGAACCCCAAAAGTCTGTGCTCATTCCTTTCATCCAACCTTCTCCCTTGCCTAAAAGAAACAAATAGTACATAAACTAAAAGGAAAAACTGTCATTCATTTGGAATTATAAAAGAAATAATTGCATTCTATATACATTTACATCATTTATGAACTCTGGTGCCATTTCTGTATTGTAGGATGAGAAAAAATTCCCTTCACATTTCCATTTTATTTAGTTATGTGCTAGAAAATGTGAAATCATGAGGTTGCTGTCAGGAATGACAAAATATAATCTAGAAATGTATCATTGACATGGAAAGCTGTTTCTTACATACTGTTTTGTGAAAAAGCCAGCTGCAAAACACAAACACAGGTTAAGGATAAATATCAAAATATTTGAAGTGAATATTTCTAGATGGTGTTATTACAGGAAATTTATAACTTCATCTTTATCCTTCTCTCTGTTTCCAATTTTAACATTTTCAATGAGCATGTTCAGTTTTTATAATTAGAAAAAAAAAGTCGTGAAGGTGAAAATAGTATAATTCTGTTCCTCCTTTCTCTTTAGCTGAGATAGGGGCTGTTGGATCTTGCAGTTCCTCATTTGCTTTCTGTTCCCTTACTTCTGAGGAGAACCTGGCATAAGTGTCAGAACTCTGTGGGTCCTGGCTGAGAAACTTCCCCTCTCTATGCTACCTCCTTGCCACTCTCCCTTGTCAGCTAAATTTATGCTGGATTTCTGTCTTTGGTCACAAGGTGGCATTTCATAATTACTTTCTAAATATTCTCCCATTAAAATGATCTTATTTTTCAAAAATAAAATAGCAATAAACAAAAATTTCAAAGAACATTATGAAAATGATTCCTAATTCTGCTAAAAAATGTACAGGTATAGCAAAATATTGGAAGGATATACACTCAGTTGAATTTGCTAGAGACTCACAAATTTAATTTCATTTATTTACTCATTCAACAAATACTTACTGGTTGCCAACTATGTGTCAGCCAAAATCAATTTATCCATCTCAGACTTTTCTCCTGAAACTCTATTTTCAACTGCCTGCTGATATTGACCACTTGGACTAAGATAAACATTATCCAACAATATGGGCATAACCCTACATGGACACATACTCATCACTTTTAGCCAGTTTATCCCTTAATCCTGGAGGCTCACCATGTAAAGTGGAGAACGTATGAAAAAGCAGGAAAAGCAAAGGGTTAGAGTCAGAGAAACTTTTGCTGTAATAGCAATTTTTTTAAATTTCAAAACCTTTGTAAGTGATCAAAAGGATTCTTAGTAAGGCAAGAAGTGGATCAATAATATCAAGTTTCAAATGCAAGACATACCTATACTATTTAAAGTTGAGATTCAAAATCTCCATTATGCATTTGAATACCATTGATTTAGATGATTTCCAAGGCCTGCTTCTTTTTTCCCCAATGTTTACTGAGCTCTTGCTAAGTGACCTGGCCCTTCGTTAGTTCCTGAGACTCAGCAGTGAACAAAACAAAGTTCCCGCCTTCATGATGCTTATATTCTGATTTACACACTTTAAAAAATTGAGGTAAAATTTGCATACAGTGAAATTCACAGATCTTAAGTGAATACTATTGAGTGTAAAATAGGACATTTCCATTACTCCAAAAAGTTTCCTGTCCTCTTCCCAGTCCCCCTCCCCCCACAAGTAATCACTCGGCTTATTTCTATCAATTTATATTATTTTTATCTGTTGTAGAATCTCAGATAAATGGAATCATACAGCATGTACTCTTTTGTGTCTAGCATCTGCCACTCATTTTACTCGATATAATGTTTTTTAAGATTCATCCTTATAGTTGTGTGTATTGGCAGTTGATTCTTTTAAAATCATTGCTGGGTAGTATTCCATAGCGTGAATATACAACAATTTGTTTTTCTATTCAGATGTTCTGGACATATGAGTTGTTTCCATTTTTAATCTATTATAAATATAGCTGTGTTGACTTAAAATGCACAACGTGAGAGTTGTGAGTTAAGTTTTATTTGGGGCAAAATGAGGACTGCAGCCGGGGAGACAGTTTCAGGTAACTGAGAAACTGCTCCGAGGAGGCAAGGCGGGGAACCAGATTATATAGAAGTTTTGTAAAGAAAACCAGTTATCTCAAGTTAAGGAATTTAGCGCTTTTCTGTGTATGGGAAGGTGCAAGAGTCTGGGCTCACTGAAATCATTCCTTTGATATGCACCTCAGCTCTCTGGGGCCAGTATCCTGTGTTTTCACATCCTGAGTTTCCTCAGGGCTCACTGGCTCACCTTGGAGGGCTGCAATTGTTGATGACTGTGACACCCTTTGTTTGCTGATATGGCAGGAAATATTCCATTTATAAATATTCCATTCCAGTATCAGCTGCTATGAACATTCTTGTGTAAGTTTTTGGTGCATATACGTCCTTATTTCTCTTGGGTAAATAGTCAGGAGTAAAATTGCTGGGGCATAGAAGTAGCAACTGTTTGATTTTATATGAAATCGCTGAACAGTTTTCCAAATTTCCTGTACCATTTGGTACTCATATCAGCAATGTTTGACAATTTCAGTTGCCCTACATTCTCACCAAAATGTCAATGCCTTGAAAGAAGACTAGAGAAATGTTCTAGATTAAAACAGATTAAAAGACATGACAACCAAATATAACGTTTGAATAAGGACTATAGTTTAGATAATAGTATTATATCGAGACTAAATTTCCTGAATGTGATCATTGTATTGTGGTTGTTTAGGAGACTGTTCTTGTTGTTAGGAGACAAAATGCTGACGTATTATAAAGTCTGTGATTAACTTAAAATAGTTCAGCATTGAAAGAAAGATAGAAAAATATATAACAAGAGAGAGAAAGCAATTGGAAAATATTAATTGGTGAGTCTAATCTAGATGAAGGGAATGAGTATATGGGCATTCACTCTATTATTCTTGAAATATTTTGTAAGTTTGAATTTTTTCAAAATAAAAAGTTGGTGGTAGTGATGGTTGGGGAAAGACAGAGATACCTGGTCAGTTCTCCAGAAGAAAAGGTGGCGGAATGGGAATCTAGAATCAAGATTGACAAATTTAGTTATCTTCAAGCATGAGGTATGTCGACTAAAGAAAAACAACCTAAACTTTATGAGCTATGTTTTATTCGGGGACCTTACTGAGGACTATAGCCCAAGAGACAGCCTCTCAGATAGCTATGAGGAACCGTTCTGAAGAGGCAAGGGAGGAGCCAGGATATATAAGAGTTTTTGCTGAAAAAAACCCCCAGAAAATATGTAGTGGAATGAGAGATTACTGCTAATCACAACAAAACAAGACAAAATAAAACCAGACATTTCAAGTTAATGATTTTACTATCCTATGTATGGGAAGATGCACGAATCTGGGCTCATTGAAATTATTCCTTAGATATGTATCTTAATTATCTAGGGCCTATATCTTGTTTTTCTTTTCCATCCTGAATTCCCCTCAGGGTGCACTGTTAAGGGGTGGCTGCACACGGCTTGCTGGCGGCAACATTCTTTGTTTACTGAAATGACAGGTGACATTCTTTGTCCACAGGTGATAGGTTATACAAACAACTTTAGAGGAACACAAAGACAGGGACAGCAGGCTGAACTCTGCTTCTGCAAATAGTGTAGGAAATCGTTCCATAGGCCAGCTTGTTGGGACAGACCACCACATGTCACCAAAATTTTTTTGTGAGAGTTAAAATAGCAATATCTACACATCATGAATATGATCAGACTCCTGTGGGAGGAAGAGAGTTAGGGACTTGAGAACATTTAAGTATCCAGTTAAAGTTGACTAGGAGCAACCTTAACATTAAGACAAAAAGAAGAATGTAGTTTAATTAGAAAAACCCGTAGTACTGTATCAGATCTTGATGTGGACAGACTATGCGAGCTGCTTTGCCAGCAGTGAAAGTATCAGAAAAAGAGAGTCACAGGGATCAACGTCGGCCCTGTCCCATTCAATCACCATCCAGTGCAGGAGGAAAACAGTGGTCTGGAACCCCGGAGCAAGTGTTCAGAAAGTGAGTGGAAGGAAACATAAGAATGCTAGGAATGGAGTAACAGGGTATGAAGATGTAGCAAGGATGGGAGTAGAGCAAAAGAATCCAAAACAAGAGTACTGTATTCCGTATTTACACAAGGGCTAAAGGTGCAACTGGATTCAGACTAGAAATATACCAGAGCTATAGTATAGTGGTCTGTCAGGACATAACGTTGCCCCCCAAGAGCTACATTTTACTCTCATCTTCTAAACATTACACAAATGGCGTTCATCTCCAGTAACAGCTAAAAGTTGATATGAGAATACATGAAAACGTTCTCTACACATCAGGTTCTTCTTATCTTTGAGAATTCTGCAAAAGCAGAATGAGAATTTCCCAAAGAGATGCTGATTTCATAGGGTTGTTTTAAGGATTATTAAATGTGACATCTTCCTGTATGGAATTCTGGAATCATCCTTTTATGGGATGGGGCAATTCTTCAGGTAGGAAGTGTGAAATAAAATTCATATTTTATGGTAAGACAAGAAAAATTTAAACATAAAAAATTTTCTCTGCCCTTTGGCCTCCTCTCTCCCCTCTACTGTGCATTGTATATCTATATTATGCATTGACCAAACCTCCCCATCAGCAGAAATACCTGCTCATCCATAAAGAGCAACATTCTCCTAGCACCAATAAGACAACTCTTTAAAAGATAACATTCCTTCTTGATCTTGTAAGGGACCATGACAACCCAAGATCCACTACTCACTTTGTACACTTAGATCTGTCAATAATACGTCATTTCATGTACAGCCCTCTGTCTCAAAAACATATAACCGCGCTTTGACCTCTTATGGGTGGAACAGTTCTCAGAGCTTTCTGAGAGGCTGTTTCCGGGTTATAATCCTCAATTTGGCTCGAATAAAATTTTCCATTTCTTTCTTAGAGGGACTGATTAATTTTTCGTCGACAGGAGAACAGAAGGGAGGCTGTTACAGTAGTTTAAAGGAGGATAAGCAGCAGGTGTTGGTGACTGATTGCATGGGGACACTAAAAGAAAGTCTGGTGTGGGGAACTGGCTGAATCCTGGTGCCATTAATTTAGCTATAGACCCCAGAGAGAGATTTTGGGTGTGGAGAGAGAAGAACTGAGAAAACACTTAGTTCAGGGTAGGACATTTAGGTGGAAAAGTCCAAAAGTAAGTTAGATAAAATAATATGGAGCTCAAAAGAGAGATATAAGCTAGAGACACAGATTTGGGAGTCAATGTTTATATGAAAGTAAAAATAATAAGATTATTTGAACATTGTGGTAGGCTGAACAATGTTCCTCAAAAGTATCTAGGTCTTAAATCCCTGGAACAGGTGAATTTTACCTTATATGGTAAAAGGGACTTTGCCGATGTGATTAAGTTAAAGATCTTGAGATGGGGAGATTATCCTGGATTATTCAGGTGGCCCCTAAAATGCAATTGCAAGTGTCCTTATGAAGGGAGGCAAAGGGAGAGTTGACTTCAGAAGATGAAAAGGCAATGTGATAATGGAAGCAGAAAGTATAATGGTGCAACTACAAGCCAAAGATAGCAGGCAGCCAACTAAAAGCTGGAAGAGGAAAGCAATGGGTTCTCCCCTGGAGCCCTCAGAAAGAACCAGTCCTGCCAACACCTTTAGTTTAGTCCTGTAAAACTCAAACTTTGGAGTTCTGACCTCCAGAACTCTAAGAGAATACATTTCTGTCATTTTAAGCCACTAAGTTTGTGGTAATTTGTTACAGTAGCAATAGGCAACATTTTGAGAATGAAAAAAAGGTCTAGAAAGAACTGTAAGGTATACCAATATTTCAGGGGGCCTACAGTATAGCTTACTGGCTATGACCACAAGTGGTGGTGTCAAACAGATCTGGATTCAAATTCAGTTCTACACTTAAGAGCTGTGTGACTTTGGGCAAGTTTTTAAAACTATATACCTAAGTTTCCCTGTCTGTAAAATTGGGACAATAACACTATACCTCAAAGGACTTTTGTGAGGGTTAGAGGTGAATAGGCAACAATGTACCTGGTACATAGCAAGTACTTCATAGATGGTAGTTTTGGAGAGCCACATGTGTAAGCATGATTTATAGCTATTATTGTGTAGTTAATAAATGTTTTAATGTGGAGATGAACCAAAACTCAATGTTATTTTTTAGAGGAGTTGTATTAGTTTGTCCAGCTCAGTTTAGCAATGTAAGAGACTATATGAGGCTTGATGCCAAGGCCTGCACTGTTAATAAAGAATGCATCCATCTGGACTGCCGTACATGTATATGTGTGTTGCATACATATATACATTTGGGAACAAACAGGTAAAAATGCAGTTTGTTGAGGATATGAGATGGCAGAAAAATCTTTTTCTACTTTAATAGTTACTTGATGACTGTGATAATAACACCACGTTCTCTGTTAAGGTCTCTCTCCTTCCTAATCCCCTTAAAATTTTCAGGTATCATTTACATGCAAGTGAATTATGGTTACAAAGTTAATGATAAGTTACCTCTTTGGAAGAGCATAAACTCAAACTGTTTTTCAAATCCCTTGGTTCTTTCTAAAGTTTCTAAAGTAGAACTTAAAACAACCAATGACCAAGAAATGGGAAAAGAATAATGTTAAAATTGAATCTGGAGCTGGAGGAATGTTGACAATCTCAAAACAAAAAACATTTTCTCCTCCCAAATAAAAATAGCTTTATTGTATTTATGATTTCAAAAAGAAACTATGCAGAAAAATCTTGAGAATTAGTAAAAATCACACTTTAGATCCCTGCCACCTTGCATGACAAAAGCAAGTTACTTGGTAGGCATTGGTGGTTGGGGGGGAAAGGTAGGAGGAGGGAGGGAGGTGGCAGGAGAGGCAGAGGACAGAAAAGCAGAAAAGGCCAAGGCCTGGTGGGAGTAAGGATGGGAAGTGGTTGGAGACCTTCATTAGTAACCAGAGACGTGGAAACTCCAACCTCAGGCTGTGATGCCACTTGTAGTTCCTCAGATTGGTGAGGACCGGAATGAATGACAGGGCAGTGCACCGACGGGGCTCCCCATACAGATGGGTGTAAGGAAGGGCGCGGTCTCTGTGAGTGTGTATGTGGCAGGAGTGTGGTGGGAGTTCCTGATGCACAGCCTGCTGGCTGAAAGGTGGGTGGGGGTCCTCGGAGCCAGTTGAGGGGGGTGGGGCGGTTGGCAAGCTCGGTAATGACGCGAGGACCTCCTGTGACCAGGAGCCAAGGTGTGCATAAGTCCCTCTAGTTCAGGTCTTTTTCTCTGCAGTACTCACTCCCCTTTTCTTTCTTTCTTTCTTTTTTTGTTTATAGCAGATTTATTCATCATCACTCCAATCTGGAAATATCCAAGATGTCCTTCAACAGGCTCACTCCCCTTTTCCATTGAGGGAGGCTGGCATCTGGCCAAGAGAGGGAGGGGGATGAACACACTTCCCCAGAACAAAGCAGGTCTGTGTGAGCAATTAGACCAGGAACTCTGCGTTGGTGGTGGCATGAGTGGGTGCGTGGAGGCGAAGGAAGGCAAAGAATGAAGTCAGTCTGGGCCTGTTTCATCGACACCTCTTTAACCTTTTGGAACAAAAATGATGGGCTTTGGGATGGAAGGAAGGGCTGGAGAAGAAGGGTCAGGAGGGAAGGAGGGAACACAGAGACTTGGGAATAGTTTGGAAATAATTCGTTGATTTTACAGCCTGTCTACAGGGAAGCGGTGGATAAACACGGAGATGAGTCTTGAAATGAAGAGGGAGGAGGTAAAACAAATGATTATCTAGGGGCGCACAGTGCATTAACAAAGACTAAGAAATCATTAAAACGAATTCCCTACTCCAATAAGGTGGGTATTTCATGGCTGGGGGTGGGGGCGAGGCAGGGCAGGGAGCGGGAGATTTGAGACTTGAAGAGATGGTGTAGGCCAGTCTTAAAGGAGACCCTTGTCTAGTATACTGGTCTGTTCACCAAGCACTGCCATACCACACTGTCTCTCATCTGTATGCAGGTCCAAATGTCCATTAGCTGTGTCTCAGTCCGAGAGGGAAAAGGGAGGAGGAAACTGCTTGGGATTGGGGCAGGTAGGTATGACACAGTGCCCCGGACTGGAGCCCCTGGTGCTGGTGGGCTGAAGGAGTGGATATGGCCCAGGCCAGAACATAACTAGGACTTCACACTGCTCCTACTTTCCCCTCAGTCAGTAAAAGAAGACTCATAGAAAGAACTAAAGGGGAAATTGTGGAAAGAGACTGAGGGAATCTAGACGTGCCCTTTGGGTATGGGAGAAAGGCAAGAAAGAAACTGAAGAGAACAGAGGACTGAATTACAGGATGAGAGATACTTTTACACCCCTTTACTTGATTCAAGAAAGCAGATGGGTGATGGAATGAACAACACAATAGAAAAGTGTCTGGAAGAGACAAAAAAGATTAAGAAATAAATTTAGAGTAATGCATTGGAAGCAACGACAGTCCAGGAAGCAGCCATACCCGATTTAATGCTTTTTGCCTTCAAGTCTTTTTTTTCCTATATAATTAGAGCCTGACTTTTATTTTTGGTGGCATTCTCTAGTTATAACTGTGCTCATCTTATTTTTGAACTTTTGATGGTACTGGTTTTATTTTTTTAATTTATTTTTTATTGAAGTATAGTTGAATTACAATGTGTTAATTACTGCTGTACAGCAAAGTGACCCAGTTATACATATATATACATTCCTTTTCATATTCTTTTCCATTATGGTTTGTCACAGGATATTGAATATAGTTCCCTGTGCTATACAGTAGGACCTTGTTGTTTATCCATTCTATATATACCAGTTTGCATCTGCTAATCCCAAACTCCTGCTGCTACCCTCTCCCACCCACTCCCCCTTGGCAACCACCCGTCTATTCTCTTTGTCCCTGATTCTGTTTCTGTTTCATAGATAAGTTCATTTGTGTCATATTCTAGATTCCACATATAAGTGATATCATATGG
This sequence comes from Balaenoptera ricei, assembly GCF_028023285.1. Taxonomy (NCBI): domain Eukaryota; kingdom Metazoa; phylum Chordata; class Mammalia; order Artiodactyla; family Balaenopteridae; genus Balaenoptera; species Balaenoptera ricei. Next base: position 93,268,326 of record NC_082660.1, on the reverse strand, counting down.
TATTTCTCTTCCTGACTTACTTCACTTAGTATGGTAATCTCTAGTTGCATCCATGTTGCTGCTAATGACATTATTTCATTCCTTTTTATGGCTGAGTAGTATTCCATTGTACTTATGTACCACATCTTCTTTATCCACTCATCTGTTGATGGACATTTAGGTTGTTTCTATGTCTTGGCTATTGTGAATAGTGCTGCTGTGAACATAGGGGTGCATGTATCTTTTTGAATTATAGTTTTGTCTGGATATATGCCCAAGAATGGGATTGCTGGATCATATGGTAATTCTATTTTTAGTTTTCTGAGGAACCTCCATACTGTTTTCCACAGTGGCTGCACCAACTTACGTTCCCACCAACAGTGTAAGAAGGTTCCCTTTTCTCCACACCCTCTCCAGCATTTGTTATTTTTAGCCTTTTTAATGATGGCCTTTCTGACCCACGTGAGGTGGTACCTCATTGTAGTTTTGATTTGCATTTCTCTAATAACTAGCAATATTGAGCATCTTTTCATGTGCCTATTGGCCATCTGTATTTCTTCTTTGGAAAAATGTCTCTTTAGGTCTTCTGCCCATTTTTTGAGTGGTTTGTTTGTTTTTTTGTTGTCAAGTTGTATGAGCTTTCTGTATACTTTGGAAATTAAGCTCTTGTCAGTCACATCGTTTGCAAATATTTTCTCCCATTCTGTAGGTTGCCTTTCATTTTGTTTCTGGTTTCTTTTGCTGTGCAGAAGCTTGTAGTTTGATTAGGTCCCATTTGTTTATTTTCGTTTTTATTTCTATTGCTTTGGGAGACTGAGATGGTACTGGTTTTACATGTTCCTGTTGTTAGCAGTATCTCATTGGATTTTGTCTTGTGATTCTATATGCAAGTTTGCATTTTAGTAGGGGATTTTTTTCCAATTTTCACAGAAAAAAAGTCATTATATATTGTACTGTGAATAAAGCAGGTTGAAAAGTAGTGTGTGTGTGTGTGTGTGTGTGTGTGTGTGTGTGTATCAACTGACTTGTTATTTTAATAATTTTCAATTTTTTCTTTTAAAACATTTTATTAATTTTTGTGACACAAGTAAAACATGTTCTCTTGGGAAAATGAGAAAATACAGATATGCAAAAAATACAAAAAATGTTTTTCTCTCCACTTTAGTATTTACCCAGATAGGTACTGTTGCTTGGGCCCTGATGCATCATACATACAAACACAAAGTTATTTTAACTTACAGGCACCTCCTTTTTATGATGAATGCATTGGGGGCTAGGGAGGTGGGGAAGGAATTAAATTTGAGCAACAGGCACCACACTATAGTGAGGATTGCTCCTGCTTTGCCACTCTGACATGCATAACTCTGTCTGCTTCACTGTTTCGTTAAGTTCAAATCATTATATTTTCTCCTATTAAGGCCACTCTTCCAGGTCAGGAGACTTATCTGAACTTGTTAATTTTATAGAGGCCCACTAAGTTCAAGCTGGAACATTACACTCCTTACTCTCACACAATCTATATCCCACAAATCAATCTATAAGGCTAAGTACTGTGTTAAGTATCATTATTTTCCCATATATTGTGCCCAGTTAAAACAAAGATATCTTTTGTCATCTTGGTCTCCTAAGTGCCTACTAAGGTACATTACTATCTAAATATCTTACACATATTAAACACCCCATCAAGGCAGGAATGTACCACTCCTACCTACTTTGGGATCAATTTTTAAAAAGCCCTTTCCTTTGATATTTGGCTTTTGTTCTTGTTCTTGTTATTGGGTTGAATGTTTACCATAATTTCACCACAACTATTACAACTAGTGCAATAGTGGAGTACTGCAACCTCCATCTCCCTTTCCAGAAGTTCATGCTGTTTGGTGGACGAACAAATGTGCTTGGAAAATTCCTGCTTAGAAAAGCATAGTGAAAAGATAGTACATAATGTCATTTTATTGGTTCTCAGGGCTGTCCTGATTGAGTGCTTATGAGACAAGTGCTTCATATTTGTAACCTTCAATCTGTTTCTTCTGTCTGTCTTGGGCTCCATTATAACCCTGGTGCCTAGAGCAGTGGTTCTCAAACCTTAGAGCACATCATAATCACCTGGCAGACTTGTAAACACAGATGGTTGAGGCCTAACCCCAGAGTTCTGATTCAGTCTGGAGTGGGGCATGAGAATTTGCAATTTTAACAAGTTCCTAGGTGATGCTGCTGGTCTGGCCGTTACACTTTAAGAACTACTGACTTAAAATAGTAATTGGTAGGTACTCAATAAATTTGTTGAATAAATTAATGAAATAAATTAATCTTAACAATAACTATTTGAAATACATTAGAATTACTTTTTACGAACAGGGCACCTGAGGGACAAAGGAGTTAAGCGAATTGTGCAAGGTAAGAACTGAACCCAATTTGCCTATATCTAAGGTCACAGTTCTTAACAACTATGTCTTGCTGTGTCCTCTGGGCCAATTTAATGTTTTTAACTTTAGGATATTAGAAAAGTTATTACCATACTCTAGTGTTTGAATGTTTTTCCTATTAGCATGTTCAAATTTTCTTTTCCTTTTCTTTTTCTCCTATAAGCATGTATTATTACTGTAATCAGAAAATTCCATAAAGAATATTATAAATGCCTTAAAACAAAATAACATCATAAAGCATGTTAAAATACATATAAACAATGCAATGCAATGCAATATTTACAACATGTATTATAGATTTGGAGTTAATCATATTTGAGTGGCTCTAACAACTCAATAGCAAAATGGGCTCAGGATATGAATGGGAAATTCACAGTAAGGGAAGCATAAAGGGCCAATAAACAAATGGAAACTCAACTAACAACAGAAAAATTACAAACAAAAACAAAAGAAATCCTTCTTTTGTCTAATCAAATCAGAAAAGATTAAAAAGGCTGATAAGATTCTGTGCTTGTTTGGGTGTTAGTAAATAGAACTATTATATGCTGTGGGTGGGAGTAATATATAAGCACAACCTTTATGGAGTGGGGTTTGTATACAGATGTCAATTAGAACAATAATGATAATATTGAAATTTGAAAACAACACAAATACCCATGAGTAGAGGATTGGCTCAATACATTATGATACACATAATTAAAGGAATACAGGCATACCTTGGAGATATTTTTGGCTCGGTTCCAGACCACCACAATAAAGGGAATATTGCATAAAGTGAGTCACACTGGTTTTCCAGTGCATATAAAGTTATGTTTACACTATACTGTAGTCTCTTAAGTGTGCAATAGCATTATGTCTAAAAAAAGTACCTACCTTAATTTAAAAATACTTTATTGCTAAAAAAATGTAAATTATCATTTGAGCCTTCAGTGGGTCGTAGTAGTAACAGCAAAGATTACTGATCACAGATCACTATAACAAATATAATAATAATGAAAAAGTTTGAAATATTGCAAGAATTACTAAAATGTGACAGAGACATGAAGTGAGCAAATGTTGGAAAAATAGTGCCAATAGACTTGCTTGACGCATGGTTGCTTCAAACCTTCAGTTTGTAAAAAAGTAGTGTCTTCGAATCACAGCAAATTGAGGTATGCCCCTGTATAGATGTAAATGTGTGAATGTATTGATATATATGTGTGAGTACATATGTCTGTGTGTGTATGTATACACATACAAATATGTCTAATTCCACTCTAATTCTAATTCACTCTAATTCTTTCTCCCAGAGAGCCTGGGAGCCCAGCACCCCAATAGCAATAAGCACACCTAGTATCCGTATCTTGTCTTCTAAATACCATTATTCAATAAAAAGAACAAGAATTCCTTGGAGAAATGTGTGATTACATGGATGGGGCAGGTAAAGAACACAATGGGCCTGGAACATTTTGCTGTGCCAGAAAGCAAAGTGCTCAAAAAATGATGGGGGGAGGCATACCAAAAGGACACAGAGGTCAGTCTGAAGAGGCTCCTCACAAACCTGATAGGATAGAAAGAAAATACTACAGCAACACTTCTGTGATATTCCTGCCAAAGATGCATAACCTGAATCCACTCAAGAAGAAATATCAGGCAAACCCAAATTGAGAGGCAATGTAAAAAATAACTAAACTATAACGTCATGAAAGTCATGACTTGAGGGCATATTTTATACTGAAGAATAATAGACATGACAACTAAATGCAACCAGTGATTCTGAACTGGATCCTTTTGCCATTGTTAGAATAACTGCTAAAAATCCACTGAGGTCTGAGTTTAGATGGTAGTAATGTATCAATGTTAATTTCTGATTTTGATAATTGTATTGTGGTTATGCTGGAAAATGTCTGTGTTTGTGGGAAATGTGCACTAAAGATGCTTGGGGTTATGTTCATTTTCTACTGCTGTGTAATATATTACCATGAACTTTGCAGATTAAAACAATGCCTTTTATTAGCTCACAGTTCTGTAGGTCAGTAGTCTGGGAGGGCTTGACTAGTTCTCTGCTTAGAGTCTCACGAGTCTGAAATCAAGGTGTTGGCTGTCCTGGGCTCTTATCTGGAGGATCAGGGGAAGAAGCCCCTTCAAAGCTCATTCAGGTTGTTTGCAGAATTCAACTTTTTGCAGTGATAGGACTGATGTCCCCATCTCCTTGCTTGCTTTTGACAGGGGGTTGCTGTCAGCTCCTAGAGGTTTCTCTCTGTCCTTGCACTTGACCCCTGCCATCTTCAGAGCAGCAATGGTGATGCATCCAAGCCTTATCATGCTTCCAGTTTCTCTGACTTCCCTTCTGCCAACAGCCGTATAAAAGTTTCTCCTTTTAAAGGGCTTGTGTGATTAAATTAGCCCCACCTGAATAATCTCCCTTTTGCCATATATGTAACATAATGGTAGGAGGTGAAAGTCATAGGGGCCCTCTTCAAATTCTGCATACCATAAGATTAACGGGGCATCAGGCTGGCATTACTCTCAAATAATTCAGGGAAAAAAATTCTCTGTACTGTTTTTGCAATTTTTCTCTAAGTTTGTGATTTTTCTTCAAGTTAAAAAATTAAAAGTAAACATAAAGATTTAAACAGTGCTGTTCTGGTTCCAAGTAAGATAGAATAGGCACATTTTAACTTTCTGTAGTACTGAACACAGTTGTGAAAAACCAGACAGAATGTGTGGTGCAGCTATTTGAGTTCTCTGTAAAGGAAACATTAAATGGCAGATGTATTGGGAAAGAACACCAGAATCCAAAGTACCATCAAACTGATAGATTTAAACAAGACCCAAAATCTCGTAACATGATATTCAATGTCCAATATACAAACCAAAATTACTCAGCATATAAGAAACCATGAAAATCTCAAAAAGCATGGGGAAAGGCAGTCAACAGATACCAATGATGGGATGACAGATGCTGTCTGTAAATATTTGCTAGCCTTTAAAGCAACTATTATAAAAATGCTCAAAAGAGCCATCACTCTTGAAAAACTAATTAAAAATGAAATTATCAGCAAAGAAATAAATATAAAAAAGAACTTAATGTAAGTTTTAGAACTGCAAAATACAATAACTAAATTTTAAAACTGACATGATGGATTCAATGGAAGTATGGAGATGACAGAGGAAGGAGACAGTTAATTTGAACACAAATCAATAGATATTGTCTAATTTGAACAGCACCCTAGATAAAATAAACTCAGTAGCCCTACAACTATTAAAGAAATCAAGTTCATAGTTTAAAACCATCCAAAGAGAAAACTCTAGGTCCAGATGGTTACACTGGCAAATTCTACCAAACATTTAAAGAAGAAACAGCACCAATTGTACACACTCTTCCAGAAAATAGAATATGTGGTAGGCAGAATTATGATCCTCCAAATATCCACACCCTAATCCCTGTAACCTATGAACATGTTATGTTACATGGCAAAATGGACTTTGCTGATTTGATTAAGGGTTTGGACCTTGAGATGAAGAGATTGTCCTGGATTATCCATGTGAGCCCAATCTAATCCTTAAATGCAGAGGACATTTCCTATTTAGGTCAGAGAGATGAGATAGAAGGAGGAGGAGAAATTCAAAATGTGACAAGCACTTTACCAGTCATTGCTGGCTTTGAAGATGGAGAAAGAAAGAGGGTCATGAGCCGAAATATGTGGGTGGCTTCTGGAAGCTGGGAATGACCTTTAGCTGACAGTCAGTAAGAAAACAGGGATCTCAGTCCTACAACCACAAGGAACTAAATTCTGCCAACAGTCTTCGTGAGCAAAGAAACAGATGTTCCCCTAGAGCCTCGGGAAAGGAATACAGCTCTGCTGACATCTTGATTTTTGGCAGGTGAGACTTATGACCTAGATATTCATAAGGCAATATATTTGTATTGTTTAAGGCTCTAAGTTTGCGGTAATTTCTTATGACAGCAATTGAAAACTAATACAGAAAAGGAAGAAATACATTCCAACTCGTTTTGCAATGTCAACATTACTCTGATACCAAACCAGAGAAATATAGTACAAATAAAGAAAACTAAAACCAATATCCCTCATATTACCAGATTAAATTTCTCAATATATAGAAAGAACAATCTACTGCAACCAAGTGGGGTTTATCCCGAGAATGAAAGGTTAATTCAATATTTGAAAATCAAGCAATGCAATCCACCACATTAAGAACCCAAAGAAGAAAAATCACATGAGCATAGCCATAGATGCAAAGAAGTCTTTTGACAAAATGCGATCTCTATTAATAATTAAAACTCTTAGCAAACTATGAATAGAAGTCAACGTCCACAACCTGATAAAAGGCTTCTACGAAAAACCTTCAGCTAACATATTAAATGGTGAAGGACCGAATATTTTCTCTCAAGACTGGGAACAAGGCAAGAATATCCACTCTCAGCACTCTTATTCAACATCATAATGGAGGTCTTATCTGGTGCAACAAGGCAAGAAAAAGAAACAAAAGACATACAATTTGTAAAGTAAAGAAAAATTTTCCATATTTGTGGATGACATTATTGTCTATGAACAAAGTCCCAAGAAACATATATTGGAAAAGAAGAAATGAAACCAAAATAATTGGACATGCATAACTAAAAAAAATGGACTTCAAAACATACCTCACAACTTATAGAAAAATTAACTCAAAGTGCAATATACTTAAATGTTAATTTTCATTCAAATATATCTAAATGTATTAAATATACATGTACAACACAATGTAAATCATAAAATGTAAATGTAAAACATAAGAATCTGGAAGAAAATATAGGAGAGTATCTGTGTGATCTTGGTTTTGGCAATGAGTTTTCAGGTATGACACCAAAAGAAAATATTTACAAGTATGACACCCATAAAAGAAGAAAAATGATAAATTGGACATTATCAAAATGAAAACTTTTGCTCTCTGAAAGACACTGTTAAGAGAGTGAAAAGGCAAATCATGCTGGGAGAAAATATTTGCAGATTGCACATCTTATAAAATACTTATATCTTGAATATTTAAAGAACTCTTAAAACTCAGCAAAAGAAAACAAAAAATTCAATTAAAACATTGTCAAACTATCTGAACAGTGACTTAACTGAAGAAGATCTCTGAATGGCAAATAAACATACATGAAAATATGTTCCATATTGTTAGTCATTAGGGAAATCCATATTAAAACCACAGTGAGATACTAGTGTACACCTATTAGAATGGATAAAATTTTATAACTCTCCACAATTGCAAATGCAGGTGAGGATGTGGAACAAGAGGAACTCTCATGCATTGCTTTTGGGAATGCAAAATGATACAGCTACTTTGGAAAACAAATTGGCAGTTTAATATAAAGTTAAACATACACTTACCATATGACCCAGGAATCTCACTTTTATGTATTTGCCCAAGTGAATTTTAAACTCATATTCACACAAAAACCTGTACACAAATGTTCATAGTAGCATTATTCATAGTCTCCAAATTCTGGGAACAATCCAGATGTCCTTCAACAGATGAAAATATAAATAAATACTGGCACATCTATAAAATGGAATACTACTCAGCAATAAAAAGAAATAAACTCTTGTTTTATACAACAACATGGATCAATTTTAAGTGCATTATACTAGTTGAATAAAGCCAGATACTAAAGGCTACATATTGTATGATTACATTTATATGATATTCTGGAAAAGCCAAAATTATGGAATCAAAATCAGATCAGTGAAGGAATTCCCCGGTGGTCCAGTGGTTAGGATTCGGCGCTTTCACTGCTATAGTCCGGGTTCAATCACTGGTTGGGGAACTAAGGTCCTGCAAGCTGTGCAGCCAAAAAAAATCAGATCAGTGGCTCACAGGGGTTGGGGATGATGGACGTGAATGATAACAAAGAGGCTTCACAAGGGAATTTTTAGGGTGATAGAACTCTTCTATATGTTATTATGGTGATTAACATACATGCTCAAACCCATAAAACCGTACACCACAGAGTGACTTTTACCTATGCCAGTGGTTCTCAACTGGGAGTGATTTTGCCTGTCAGGGGATATTTAGGAATGTCTGCAGATATTTTTTTGTTCTCACACTGTGGAAGTTGGTGTTACTGGCATCTAGTAGTTAGAGACCAGGAATACTGATAAACATCCAACAATGCACAGGACAACCATCCAAACAAAGAATGATCCAGTCCAAAATGTCAATAGTGCCAAAGTTGAGAAACCCTTATACATGGAAATTTTAGAAGTCAACTAGAATATCAGGGGAATCCAAGAAGGAGTACAGACTGTAAAAAAATGCATCTAACTGAATTACAAATGTGTCTTAGTCCATTTGGGCTTCTATAATAAAACACCACAGATTGGGTAGCTTATAAACAACAGAAATTTATTTCTCACAGTTCTGGAGGCTGGAAGTCCAAGATCAAGGTGCCAGCATGGTCAAGTTCTGATGAAGGCCATTTTCTGGGTTGTAGATTGCCAATTTCTCACGGTGTCCTCACATGGTGGAAGGGACTAGGGAGCTCTCTGGGGTCTCTTTTATAAGGGCACTAATTTCATCCATGAAAATTCTGCCTTCATGACTGAGCACCTCCTAATACAATCACATTGGGCATTAGAATTTCAACATATGAGCTTTGGGGGGGACACAAACATTCAGACCATAGCAAAATGTATGAGATCACTTCACTGAAGTGGGTGGGAAATAATGGAACTGACCTAAGCAACTTCAGAAAACGATGTTTTGACTGGGTACTGCAAAGCAAGACAAAATGACCTGAACCCTAGTTGGTATATCCGTTTTTCTCAGAGTATGGTATAGCAATTCATTACATGTATAGCCATACATTGCATGTGTATGAAGGTTAAACAAAGAAGTTAATATGTTGTAGATAGTGGGAGCCAAGTTTCTCACATCAGAGAAAGAAGTTGCAAAGAAGAAAGGATTTAGTGTCAGAGATATCAATATGAACTCGTGTGTGTGTGTGTGTGTGTGTGTGTGTGTGTGTGTGTGTGTGCACATACATAGAATAGTATAGATACATATGTTTACTAGTTCTGTCCACTGAGAGGGCCGAGACACAATGCTGCCCCACTAACAATGAACACACATAAGGTGTAGATCTTGGTTTCTAAATACCATTTTCTAATAAAAGGAACCATGACTCCTTGGAGAAAAATTAGTTGATCCTAGGGTCAGGACAGGGAAAGTACAAGATGAACCTAGAACATCTGGTAGTACTAGAAAGTAAAGAAGTGCTTTATAAAGAATATGCAAATGTGTTAGTTCTCTTTTGCTGTATAACAAATAACCATGAAAGTAGTGGCTTAAAACAGAAGTCCAGGTGGGCTCAGCTGGATTCCTTGCTTAAGGTCTCAAAATGCTGAAATCAAGGTGTCAACAAGCTTGGGCTCTTATCTGAAGGCTCTGAGAAAGAACCTGCTGCCAGGCTCATTTAGGTTGTTGGCTGAATTCAGTTCATGCACTTGTAGGACTGAGGTCCCTGTTTCCTTGCTGGCTGTTGGCTGAGGGTTTTTTTCAGGTTCTAGAGACTCCCTACATTCCTTGGCTCTTGGCCACCTCCATTTACAAAGCCAGCAATGACAAACTGAATCCATCTCTGGCTTTGAATGTCCCTGACTTCCTCTTCTTCTTTCTTTTCTGCCTTACTCTTCTGCCACCAGCTGGAGAAGGTTCTATGCTTTATCAGTTCCTGTGATTTTATTCAACAGATCAGGATAATCCAGGATAATCTCTCAATCTTAAAGTCAACTGATTGAGTATTAAATTACATCTGATAAAAATCCCCTTACAGCAGTACTGAGATTAGTGTTTTATTGAATAACCAAAGGACAGGAATCTTGAGCGGAATATCTTTAAAGTTCTGCCTAACACATTGGACATGTCAAAGGGACATGAACCAACACCAAAGAGCTTCTGAAGGACAAAACTGGATCAATTTGAGAAAAAAAGATGTTATTTGATTATATCCCAATGAATAACAACATCCAAACTGATATAAATTAAGGATTAAATAAATAAATAAACTAATAAGGTAGAACTTACTTACAGAATAATTCCCAGTAATAAATGTAGATGATATGAAGGACATAGAAAATCACCATTAGAACACCAAAGTAGTAATTTGCTGCAGGTAAGATTCACTGATAAATGTTAAGCTTAATGGGTAAAACTTTAAGGAAAAACAGGATATTTGCATAGCTTCAAAGTACCTTACCTCCAAATTTTAATTAATAATTATGGCTGTTTATTTTTAAACATATACCCACAAATTCTTTGATACTTCTTCCTCCAAGAGGTGAAGCTTAATTCCCCTTCTACTGAATATGAGCTGGACTAGGTGACTCACTTTTCAGAAATAGAGCATGGAAATGGAGAAATAGAAATTTACAGAGGAAAAACTTGGCAGGACTTGCTTTTGTGCTTTTCATTACAAGAAACACTATTTGCAGGTAATATGAATTCATAAGTAGAAAGCTGCAGAAAATCTACAATCAGCTACTAGAACTAATAAACGAATGTAGCAATGTCATAGTATACAAGGTTAACATAGAAAAATCAATTGTATTCTTATACAGTAGCAGCAAACAATTGGGAAGCTAAATTTTTAAAATCCCATTTAAAGTAGCAACAAAAACATAAAATACCTAGGAATAAATCTAGCAAAATATGTCCAAGACCCCCACAATGACAACTGCAAAACATTGCTGAGAGAATTTAATAAGATCTGAGTAAATGGAAGTGTATACCATGTTCATACGTTTAAAGACTCTGTTAATATAGTTATTATCATTAAGTTAATCTACAGCTTCAAAGCAATCCCAATAAAAATTTCTGCAGGCTTAAATAAATAGATAACTGGCTGATTCTAAAATTTATATAAAAATTCAAAGGATCCAGAATATCCAAAGTAATTTTAATAAAGAACAAAGTTGCAGAACTTTCCCTAATTTCAAGACTTACAATAAGGCTACAGTAATCAAGACAGTTTGATATTGGTGAAGAGATAGACATGTAGACCAATGGAACAAAATAGAGAGTACAGAAATAGACCTACACATACATGAGCACTTGATTTTTGACAAAGGTACAAAGGCTATACAATGAAGAAAGGAAGTTCTTTTCAATAAATGGCTTTGTATTAATTGGATATCAATATGGAACAAAACAAACACCAGAATTTACTTCACACTGTACACAAAGATTATCTTGAAATAGTTCATTGACCAAAATGAAAAGCCTAAAACTATAAAACTGTTAGAAGAAAATATAGGAGAAAATCCTCATAACCTTGAATTAGGCAGCACATTTCTTAAATAGAACACAATTATAAAAGAAAAAGTGGATTAACTAGACTTCATAAAAATTTAAAACTTGTTCTTTGAAAGAAACCATTAAGTAAATGAAAAGGCAAGCCAAGACTGAGAGAAGAATTCACAACATATGTATAAAAGAAATTGATTGTAGAATTTATAAAGAACTCTTGCAACTCAGTAATGAGGTCAAATAATCAGATTAAAAAATGAGCAAAATATTTGAACAAATTATTTCACAAAGGAAGATATATGAATGACTAATGACTACATGAAAATATGCTGTGCATCATTAGTCACCAGAGAAATGAAAATGCAAACCACAAGATACTACTACACACTCTTTAGAATGGTTAAAATTTTAAAATATTGACAAAAAAATCATGACCATACTAAGTATTGGTGAGAATGAGGAGAAATTAGAACTCCAATACTCTACTGATAGAAATGTAAAATGGTGAAACCTCCTTGGAAAAACAGTTTGGCAGTTTCTTAAAAATGAAACTTACAATTTCCATACAACATAGCCATTCCATTCCTAGGTATTTACCCAAGAAAATTAAAACATACGTCTACACGAAAATTTGTATGTGCATGTTCATATCAGCTTTATTTGTAATAGCCAAAAATTGGAATGTACCTAAATGTCCATTAACAGATGAATGGATAAGCATTCACCATACCATGTAATACCACTCACCAATAGAAAGGAATATGCTATTATTTCATGTAAAATAGTTATGTTTAATGAATGAAGCCAGACAAAAATAAAAGAGCATGTGCTCTATGATTCATTTTATATTTAAAAATACTATAAAATGAAAACTATAGTGACAAAAAACAGCTCAGAGGTTGAGTGGGGTTGGGGGTGTAAGGAGGGAGGGATTACACATGGGATGAAAGAGATTTTGGGAGATGATGGAAGTGTTTGCTATTTTGATTATGATCATGGTTTCATAGGCCTAAATATATGTAAAACAGATCAAATTGAATACTTTAGGTACTTCTAAAACTTTAATTGTACATTTAAAAAAAATTGAAGTATAGATGATTCACAATGTTGTGTAATTGTACATTAATAAAGCTAAATTAATTACTCACTTGTAGGTACTAACTGAAAAGGCTGAGAGTGATAACCTGTCTTGTTGTTTATTCTCATGATATTTGATTTACTTGTTTTTGCTTTTTTCATTGTAAGTTCATTTTTTTCCTTGCTCGTCTTTTTAAATACTCCCTCAGTGATATTTCCATTTTCTGTAATTTGAAGAAAATAGCATATGCTGCTGAAAGGTTGACCCTCCTCAGAGATCTCCTCTTTTTCTCCTTATTTACTAGACTTCTATCCCAATCCTTCCGTGAAAATCTGTAAAAACATACATATTTTCCTCAAGATACTAAAAATTTACCAACATGAAAGTATAAACAACTGATAGGGATGAATGTGTTAGTCCCTTTTGTTGTTCCTGGTTGACTCACTTTTCTTTTGTTTTCATAAGAGATTCATTTTATTTCCTTGCAGGCTTCTTTAGGACACTCCCACTGACATCTCTCCATCATCACCTTAGAAAGTCAGATTGTACTGTTCACCAAGATCAGGAAAAACAGACTTTCCTATGGGATATATAAATTAATGGAAGCATTCATGAGGTACTCAGTTCTCCTTCAATCACCTTCTGACTTGGCTCCCTGACTTTTACTTTTTTCCGGAAAGTTCTGGCCTCACTCCACCCTTACAGAAACATCCAGGAAAGGGCACTTCCTTCAGTTGACTTTAAGCAATCATGTTTTGATCATGGTACCTGAACGTTACTGCTTCTAGAAAATTCTGTACTCATCCCCTACCATAAGAGGAACTCCCAGGAGAGGGATGTTAATTTGATTCTCTTTCCACAATCACATTGTGACCTTATTCCTTGAACTTTATCACTTCCAGAAAGTTCTGACCTCATCATCCCGCTCCTTCAGAAACACCAATGGGAGGGGATTTCAGTTCTTCAAAAAACCATACTCTGAACCAAAATATTGACCCTTACTTCTTCCAGAAAGTCTGTTCTCATCCCCCACCATCCCCAAAAACCCTGGTGAGGCTTCCTTGCTTTCCTTTGACCAGTCAAGTTCTGATCTCATTCCCATATTTTTTAAAAATTGAGGCTGCCTTGGGAAATCTAGGATTGGGGTAGAAGGCACAGTATTGATTTTCTGAGGGACCAAAAAGCCATTTATGAACATCACTCCATCAGCTAGCCTTTATGAAGTGCCTATGAGTTCACCACCGTGCATTTTCAGATCAGACTCTCCCTTCCTCTAGACAGAAAATGAAAGATCATTCCAGCCCCAAAATATTAAGGGTCAGAGTCCTCCTTAAATATGTTTCTCAATTGAACATGCAGGGACTCTGATGACTAAAGTGTGAACATCAAATAAACAGTGATTTTGTATAAGTTGTGCAAGTTTGTCCATACACACCACTGGCAATCAGCACACACTGCAAAAATTTCCAAGTCATGTCTTATGAAGGTACTGCGGTGAGGAGACAATCACCCTGAACTGGAAACTGTGGTCCCAGCTCTACTACTCACTGGCTGTGTGACCTTGGAAAAATCACTTTCCTACCTAGTTTCCTCATCTGTGAAATGAAGTTTGGACTGATAAAATGACTTCATTTTTTTACCCTGTGACCTACAGTTAGAAATACATCTTATAAGGTGACAATATTTCTTACATGTAAAACTAAAACAAGTTTCTCAAAATAATTCTTAACACTACTCATGGGTGATGAACTCTGATGTTTTTTGGTCTATTCTTTTAAAAAAATTGCTTGTGACCCACAAAACTGATTTCAAGAGTTGTAATAGATGGCAATTCTCACTTTGAAGAACACTGGATTGAAGAATCTTTAAGATTTCTTTCTGCTCTATTCTAAAAATTAAAATGTCTACACTTTTTCAAAGTGTCTACACTGGAAACACTGAAAAGCAAAATATAGAACAACAGCCTCAGTCTTGCTGAGTTTGATCTTCCTCAGCTTGTTATCAGTTACAAAAGTCAAATATTCTCCACCTCCAGATGACAAAGTCCTATAGAAAATGTCCCAGATCAGACCCCCCCCCACCAAGATGTACAGCAGAGGGTAACCTTGGTACTTAGCATCTCTGAACTCCAGTACCCTCATCTGCCACTGTCCCTACCACTCTTATAATCAGTCTATTTTAGGGTCTTGTACTTTTTTAATGTTTTTGCCCATTGAATTCAGGAAGTATTCATCCTATGTTATTCCACTTACTTTGTTTACACTTAATGACACGAAACACACATACGTTCATGGAATATACATACACACAATGATACACACATATGTACACAGATATCCAACATACATACACACAATACTGGCCTCAGACTTCAGTGTACACTAGAATTACCCGGAGAGCTTACTAATAAATGGAGATTTTGGAATCCAACTCTGTGGGTCTGGAAGATAGGAGCCAGAGGTCCTACATTCTCAAAAAGCTCCCCCACCAAGGTATTTTTATGCAGATGGTGGACTCACACTCCTTGAAAACCAGTACAACATACATTCTTAAAATATCAGATACTTAATTATGAATACGATCCTTCCTGGTTGGTTGAGGACAAGAAAAAATAGTCAAAGACAACTGAGATTTTGAGTCCAGGGAGCTAGGAGAGGAAAGGTAACATTAACAAAAAATAAACACTGGTGTGTCACAGGAAGATTGCTTTTTAAACTGCTTTATTAATTTCATATTATGAAAAGAATAATTTTTCCTTAACTGGATGAAATTGCCCTGCTGACAGACAGTTTTACAGAGACAAAGCAATATTCAATTAGAAACTGGTAAGTGGAAACACCAAAAGGTTTACAGAAAAAGTAAATCACAAAAACTACAAGCATGTAGAGCAGAGGCCACATTACTGACCTCAGGGAAAAATCTTAGGATTCAAGGTATAAGGCAAAACTCATAATGATTGTCAGGTTCCGGAGTTTGGTAGCGCACATGATGCCTCATTTGCTGCTTCTTAGTCTTCCTCCTGATTTCCATCATCTGCCCTGCGTGCTTTTCTACATCATCCCCCACTTCACTGTGATCAATATGCCTGCTGGGTATGGCCCATCGAAAATTAGGGACAAGTCGTCTAACACGTCCCAGCCTGACATTTCCTCCAGGCTTCTGGCCTCTACCCCCTCCCAAATCGCGTGATTCCTCTCCATGCTGCAAAGGGGCCTGGTCCCCCCCTTCGTTTTCCTGTTGGGTATTTTCCATGTTGAGATTTTTTACTGCTTGTTCCTCTTTGGACGCCATTGCTCCTACGAGACAAAAGAGAGAAGGGACTATTTTCTGGGTGGACTGATCAGCACCGAGGACAGAGGCCCTACTAAGCACCTCTCAAGACTTCCAGCCCCGGATGTAAAGGCTCTTCAAATTTTCGTTTTCCCACCTGAGAGGCTCCCTACGCCCTCTAGGGGGCCCCCAGTCCGAGCTCTCCCCCCTCCCTCGCCCAAAACCCACCATTTTCCCTGCCTATCCATGCCCACGTCTCTGCAGGCACCAAAATGGAGGACGGGGTAGGGGGGAGCATTTGGGGGGGTCTTAGGGCTATCCACACGTTCCCCCCACCTGCCCACTGTCCCCCGCACCGACCTGGGCCTATCCTCGCGGTCTCCTGCTCCTCCCGATTCTTGCTGCAAGTGCGCCGCCGCGACACTTCCACTCGCAGACCTGCAGAGAGTAAGGGTGGGGGAAGGGGGGCTGCTGCATCCGGACGCTCGGCCCCTTCTCGGCCCCGCATCTCCCACCCCCCGGCCACCCCCACCCAGCGTCCCCCGCTCCCAACCTCAGCCGCCCCCGCGCCGACCACCATTTTCTACCCCGAGAAGAAGGGGGGCGGGGCGGGGCGGGGCGGGGGCGTCGGAAAAGCTCGCTGTGTTGCGAGAAGCAGGCCGTCGCCTCAGGGCCGCGCGGCCCGCCCCCAGAGAAGGCCTACCGTTTTCTGTGGCCAAACGCCAGGCCGCAGGGGGCATGGGGGCTGCGGTCTCCGCCCCGGGGCAACCGGACCCCCAGGGAGGGGTCCGCAGGCCGTGTCCGCTCGCCAACGCCACCTCTGCGGACCCCCCTCCGGGTTCCTTACCTGCTGCCCCCGCGCCTCGTACTCTTGGGGGCCGCCCCCAGCTCGCACTCCCGCAGGGACCGAGAAGACAGCGAGCAACAGCTTGGTCTACCACTAGAGCGGGCCGAGCGCCAGTCGGCGCGGGCCGTTCACGTGTGCCCTCCGTCACCGCGGGACGCCACGCCTTCGCACCGCCCCCCTTCTGCCCCGTGGGGTCGCGAAGAGCCGGCGGTGCTCACCTCCCCCTGTCCCCCGTGTCACTTGTCCAGGCACCGGCCTGGGCCCCGAAGCTCTCCTTTCTTTGTGTGTTCCTGGGCCTTTCTCTAACGGCCGTGGAAGGGCAGTATCTTCCCAGGGGGCCACTGGCCATTCCCACTGCTCTTCTGGGGACTTGCCTTTGCCCTCCTCTGCTCCCAGGATACACCCCTCCACCTGCCAGGATTCAGGCGTAACATTTTAGGGTGTGCAAAACCCCTCTGTACTGAAGATAAATAGCACTTTAATGCAATATTCTAAAAAAACAAAATTAATGCAAGAATATCTATGATGAGCAAGGTGCCTCAAACACCCCACCCCCAAACTGTTGTCCTCCTTGTTACCAATGCCCACCGTTTTCTCGTTTTCTCTATACACAAATGCATGGTGGGGGCAACAGGAAATGAATCAAGGAGATGGAATTGTTTCTAATTATTCTTAACACTTTATTGTTTTGTTCCTATTTTTGATTAAAAATTCCTTCTATTTATAGTTTACATTATCTTTTGTTATGGAAGAATTTCAAACATGCAAAAATAGAATAGTATAATGAAAGGCAATGTACTCATCACCCAGTGTACATAACAACTGGAAGTGTACTGGAACAACTCATGGTCGATCTTATTTCATCTATATCCTTACCCACTTCCCACCCTTAGAGATTATTTTTGAAGCAAATCCCAGATATAATATCACTTTGTGCATAAGTATTTCAAAGTGCACATCTACAAGGACTCTTTTTTACTGACAATCATAATACCATTATCACACCTAACAATTAATCATCCATTAGTACCATTTTATGTCCAATCCGTGTTCAAGTTCCCAATTCTGTTATAGTTATTTTTAACAGTTTGCCTGGACCAGGGTCCAAATAAAACCTGATGCCTACTGCTGCTTTCAGGATACTCTCTTTGTCTTTGGTTTTGAGAATTTGACTGTAATGTGTCTTGGTGAGTGTATCCTGCTTTAAATTTGTTGAGCTTCTTGGATGTGTGTATTTGTGACTGTCCTTAAATTTTAAAAGTTTTACCTATCATTTCTTCAAATAATCTTTCTTCTTTCTCTCTTTCTCCTTTTTCTTTTTGCTCCTCAGACTGGGTAATTTCAATAGACTTATCTTAAAGTTCCCTGATTCTTTCTGCTGACTGTCTACATCTGATGTTGAACCTTGCTACTGAATTTTTCATTTCAGCTACTGTACTTTTCAGCTCCAGAATTTCTATTGGTTTTTTTTTTATATAATTTCTTCCTGTTTATTGATATCCCCTATTTGGCGAAACATCATTCACCTGGTTTATTTTAGCTCTTTTTCCTTTACCATTTTGCTCATATTAAAGGCAGTTGATTTAAAGTCTTTTTTTAATATATATAAATTTATTTATTTTATTTTTGGCTGCGTTGGGTCTTCGTTGCTGCGCACGGTCTTTCTCTAGTTGGGGCAAGCAGGGGCTACTCTTGATTGAGGTGTGCAGGCTTCTCATTGCGGTGGCTTCTCTTGTGGCGGAGCACGGGTTCTAGGCACGTGGGCCTCAGTAGTTGTGGCATGCAGGGTCAGTAGTTGTGGCTCGTGGGCTCTAGAGTGCAGGCTCAGTAGTTGTGGTGCACAGGCTTAGTTGCTCCGCGGCATGTGGGATCTTCCCGGACCAGGGCTCAAACCCGTGTCCCCTGCACTGGCAGGCGGATTCTTAACCACTGCACCACCAGGGAAGCCCTGATTTACAGTTTTGAGAGACAGTTTCTATTAATTTTTTTCCTGTGAATAAGCTGTACTTTATTTGCTTGCCTCATAATTTTTTGTTATTGAAACTGGACATTTTGAATATTACTATGTGGTGCCTCTGGGAATCATATTCTTCCCTCTCCCCAAGATTTGTTGTTGCTGGCTGTTGTGGTTTGTGGTTGATTGTTTGTTTAGTGATTTTTTAAAACTATTTTTGTAAAGTCTGTATTCTTTATCATGTGTGTCCATTAAAGTCTGTTGCCTAAGCTTAGTGGTCAGCTGACGTTTTGACAGTTACTTTAAATACCTGGAGTCAATAAAAGTTAAAGAAGAAGAAAAAAGAAGAAACACTCTCCCAGTCTTTGCAGATTGGTCCTTGCTGGGGAACTCATTCAGTCTTAGCCAGGCCATTTACAACTCTGCATTAGTTTTCACTTCCTACTTGCCTGAGTCTGAAGGACAGCCAGAGGTGAAAGCTTTGGGTCTCCTCAGGCTTGTAAAGCACATGCCCACCTTTCCCTTTCATGCCATGTTCTCTCCTTTGGCAGCCATCTCATCTATACTTATATCTTCAATTGCTGTCCATCCACATATGATTCCTGCATTTCCCTCTCTAGCTCAGTCTCTGATCTAAATATCTTGCTGCATTCTTAACATTCCCACTTGGGTATACAAAGGTACTGAGAAATCAGGATGGCCCATCATGTTCCCTCCAGAAAGGATCCATTACGTGTTGCTCATCCCAGTTAATATCACTACCTGTCACACAGATAATCAGGTGAAACATCTGAGAATCACACTAACACTTCCCTCTATACCCCCAACCCAACTCTCAAATCTTTCATGAGTTCACCTGTTTGTTCATTCATGCATATATTCACTCATCTAGTAGAAAGAGGAATATTGCTGGCTCAAGGGAAAATGGGGATAATCACACAATCAGAGTCCTGGAGTAGGTGATCCATTGCAAGGAGAAGGGCTACCATAGGAAGATTTGTCACTGCAGGGAAAGTAGGGAGCATAGGTGCTGAGGCAGATAAATTGGTATGTTTGGTGCTGGGGGACATATAGACAATCTCTTCTGTGATAGCATTTATTTTTCCAAAGAAGCAAGAAGCCAAAAGAGCAGTTGAGAATGTTGAGGTGTGAGAGAGTGTTGAAGGTTTGTGCACAGAATAGATGTTGTGCCCCAGTGGTCTCAGATATTGAAAAAGTATACTGACTATGGAAATGTGGTAAAATTGCCTGCTAGGCCTGAGTTTTTTTCCCATATCTTACAATAGCTTTCTTTCTGCTTTGTCTCTCACAACTCTCCCCACTTTTCCCACCAGGCTCCCACACTGGTTTTTGTCTTTTTCGGGAACAAGTCATACTCACTCCCACTTCAGAGTGTGCTGTTCCTTAGGCTAATATCAAAGGTTCTTCACACACTCAGCTCTTTCTTATCATCCAAGTCTCAGCTGAAAAGTCACGTCCATAGCATGGCTTTCTCTAGTGACAAAGTATGGCACAGCTCCAGGGATCATCATGTACGGTGTAGTCAAAGTAAGTGATGGTCTTTGAAGTTGTCAAACTGGGTGGCCCTGGAAATCCTTGACTGCCTTCTCCATAAATGTTATTTTTGATCCCATTTCTCTTTTTTATTTTCTTCATGGCATTCTTCACCCATTGAAATTACATTAGTTATTTTTTATTTTATGTGTATCCAAAAGAGAATGTAAACCCCATAAGGGGAAGGGCCTTTCCTGTCTTAAGGACTCAGTAAACAAGTGCTGCATGTCTCAATTGTTATCTACCAGATACACCAAAACAGAAACATAATTAAAGTTGAATGGCAAAACCAATTGACATTGGAATCAGAGATCACAGTATGCAAAATATTTAAAGAAATCTTGGACATTTGCTATCCAGCAGTTCTCAAACTATAGTGAACATCAGAATCTACCAGAGAAATTGTTCAAAATACAGATTCCTGAGCCTCAAACTCCAGGGAAAGGTCTAGGGTAAGGTCTTAAAAGTTGCAATTTTAACAAGAGCCCAGCTGATTCTTATAAAAGTGGCCTGTGCTTCATGCTTAGACCAACAAATACCTTTTAAAATGCTGTTTTCCTCATTCTCAGACATAAATCGTAGCAATATTTTCTTAGGTCAGTCTCCCAAGGCAAAAGAAATAAAAGCAAAAATAAACAAATGGGACCTAATCAAACATAAACTTTTGCACAGCAAAGGAAACCATAAACAAAACCAAAAGACAACCTACAGACTGGGAGAAAATATTTGCAAATGATGCAACCAACAAAGGATTAATTTCCAAAATATGCTAACAGCTCATACAACTCCATATCAAAACAAACAGCCGAATCAAAAAATGGGTAGAAGACCTAAATAGACATTTCTCTAAAGAAGACATACAGATGGCCAACAGGCACATGAAAAGATGCTCAATATTGCTAATCATTAGAGAAATGCAAATCAAAACTACAACGAGGTATCACCTCACACTGGTTAGAATGGCCATAATCAAAAAGTCTACAAATAATAAATGCTGGAGAGGGTGTGGAGAAAAGGGAACCCTCCTACACTGTTGTTAGGAATGTAAATTGGTGCAGCCACTATGGAGAACAGTATGGAGGTTTCTTAAAAAACTAAAAATAGAGTTATCATATGATCCAGCAATCCCACTCCTGGATATATATCCAGAAAAGACAAAAACTCTAATTCAAAAAGATACATGCACCCGAATGTTCATAGCAGCACTATTTACAACAGTCAAGACATGGAAGCAACCTAAATGTCCATCAACAGATGAATGGATAAAGAAGATGTGATATATATATATACACATATATGTATATATATGTGTATATATATATATATAATGGAATATTACTCAGCCATAAAATGAATGAAATAACGCCATTTGCAGCAACATGGATGGACCTAGAGATTATCATACTAAGTGAAGTAAGTCAGACAGAGAAAGACATATATTGTATGATATCACTTACATGTGGCATCTAAAAAATAGTACAAATGAACTTATTTACAAAACAGAAACAGACTCACAGACATAGAAGACATACTTATGGTTACCAAAGGGGAAAGTGGGGGAAGAGATAAATTGGGAGTATAGGATTAACAGATGCAAACTACCATATATAAAATAGGTAAACAACAAGGGTGTACTATATAGCACAGGGAACTATATTCAATATCTTGTAATAAACTATAATGGAAAAGAATCTGAAAAAGAATATATATATATGTACATATATAATGGAATCACTTTGCTGTACACCTGAAACTAACACAATATTGTAAATCAACTATACTTCAATTTAAAAAATGGTGTTTTCCTAGGGGAAATTGCTTCTATACCATTAGTCTGTTACCTATTATGCAGAGTTCTATGATATCATCAGTTTGACTGCTGGTGTAATTACTGGGAAGCACAGTGTTCATCTAGGACCTCAGATTGCTTTTCCAGATGGGACCTCATTTAACTCTTGGTAAACTATCAGGGTCCACTGCACCCAATTTTTGTTTTTGAGCTTTTCTTTGAGCATTTCTAAGTACTTTTAAGGATTGCTATTTTATGTTTTCTATTCTTTCCTAGAAATCTTCCTAAGAATGAGGAGAATATTATCTCTTATTTTTAATAGAGATGGTGTGTGCATTCTACCTTGCACACACCACGTGGGACAACTGGGCCCTTTTGTAAAATTAACATATGGGATCTTATTGATCTTATTTTTTTCTATATCTTGAGACATTCAGCTATTCATCATCCTAAGAATTATTTTATTATTAGCTAATTCCCAGCTATACTAAAAAGACTAAAAAAAATTGAGATAATGCAAGAATGATGGACTAGCTTACATTAAGAATGACGCAATACTGAAACAAGTCATATCACATCACCATTTAGTTTTTTACTGCATTGTCCAAAGTATTACACTATCTTTCAAGAAGGTATAAAAGAAGTCAAAAGATTCCATCTTTGCATTTATTTAATCCAGCTTTCATTGAACACAGGTGAGATTTTTTTTTCCATTTTCTTCCCATATGATGGAAATTGAGAGAGGAATTCATTTTATGGTTATTAGATCAGAAGACGAAAGTACAGTGACAGCAATATCAAACTGTGAGTCTTCAAACGACAGTGTCTTAGATGAACTTCCTCAAACTCAAAAATCAACCAGTGAACAATGTACTTCTAAGGACCAAAATGATAAATGGTGTTCTCAATCAGTTTGACACTAGTCATACAATATGTTGTGACAAGAACTAGAAATGCCGTGTTTTGCTCAAAGGACATGGGGAAACTTTCTGTCATCTTTATGATATTGTATATTTAATATATGTCCAATATGTAATCAATAAGTTTCTAAGTAGACAACTGCTGAAATCAGGTAATTAGAAGGAAATAGATCATGTATAAGTGGAAAAAAATCATTGGATTCATCATTCTAATTGGTGTTCATCAATCTAAAAATGAAAATGTTTTGCAACTATGGAGCAAAGACGATGGCTGTCTTCCCTTAAATGAAAATATGAGCTGTCAAAGTTTTGAAAAGTTTTGTTTTGATGATTTAAGTACAAGATGAACCAGAAGTAGTGATAAGACAGAATTTATTGGGGATATAAGTGAGACAGAAGTGAAGAATCAGTATCTACAAGATGTATATATTCCAGATTCAGGCATGAGAGTTGATGAGTAAGTTACATTCACAGGATGATGCCTATTTTGTGTATACCTATCTTCAAAGCCAGGAAAGTGAGGAATAAAATTTGGGTTTGATATGTTTAAATTCTTGTTAAATGTTCTGATTTAGTTGTCCTCTGTTATCCCTTTTTTTTCACTCCTGTAAATTATTCATAAATTGACTTAATACACAAAACATCAAATGAGTATTTTGTATCCAGAAGGTGATGATGATTTTGTCCTGGTATTCTTTTTTTTTTTAAATATATTTATTTATTTGGCTGCTCCAGGTTTTAGTTGTGGCATGCAGGATCTAGTTCCCTGACCAGAGATCAAACCTGGGCCCCCTGCATTGGGAGCACAGAGTCTTAACTGCTGGACCACCAGGGAAGTCCCTTGTCCTGGTATTCTGAGTGGTAACATTCCTGAGTGGCTAGGAGAACTCAATATTTTTATCTTGTTTAATCAATGCGGCTGGTGGGAGTGACCTCTCCAAAGTGCCTTTATGATGGGAACCCCTGACTCTCATTTCAGTGTTCTACTTAGCCAAGTCAATATCACACTGTGTGCTTCCTTATCAGCTTCTGTGCCTCAAGATCAAAGTTCACAAACTTTTCTGATGTTAAATCTAGAAGTCAAAATAAGACAACTGGAGAGCTTATGAAATAGAGGGGTGGGGGAGATTTTCTTCTCCTATCCTAGACTCGACTGGAGATCCTTCAATTAAATGGAAATGATATAATGACATTCCTTTTTTTTAATTTATTTTATTTATTTATTTTTATTTTTATTTTTTTTGGCTGTGTTGGGTCTTTGTTTCTGCGCACGGGCTTTCTCTAGTTGCAGCGAGCTGGGGCTATTCTTCATTGCGGTGTGCAGGTTTCTCATTGCAGCGGCTTCTCTTGTTGCAGAGCATGGGCTCTAGAGCGCAGGCTCAGTAGCTGTGGCAAACGGGCTTAGTTGCTCCGTGACATGTGGGATCTTCCCGGACCAGGGATCGAACCCATATACGCTGCATTGGCAGGCGGATTCTTAACCACTGCGCCACCAGGGAAGTCCCTATAATAACATTCTTTCTCCAGGACTCCATCAGGCAGCCAATTCTAACATAACAAACTGGCACAGAAACTCATGTGGGCAGGTAATGAATTTGTATGCATATACCTTTATTCTGTTACATTTTCAAGTATTCCCTCTAGTAGTCAAGCTTTTCAGTTCATGTCCAGGACACCTCTTTTAAGAAGGGAAGAGTCAAAGTGGGAAGCAAATTGGCATCTCCTGAAGTGTCCCACTAGGTGCCCAACACTGGTGGTTTAAAAATGAGGAAGGCTGAGGGTCAGAGCAGTTAAATATCATTCCCAGGCCCCACAGTTAGTAAAAGGCTGAGGAGATCTTCTCACCAAGGGTTGTCTGACTCTAGTGACCATAGTCTCGCCACTCTCCCACTTGGACTTCTCTTTTAGATGGTAGCCTTGCAAGGATGAGGAATGATTGAGTTTATGCTTTTTTGGGTAGGGGAATCCATGCTGAGTGGTACAGGTTACCAGGGGATTTGTACTAATATTTATCTTCCTCCATTTCAAGATTTCTGATAGATACACAGGATTAGAGCTCATGTAAGAAGTCTGGAATGAAATGTGAATTGGAGCCTGCATACCTTGATCCCATTAGGTGCCTAACACATGCATGGTGGCCATGTTCTACTTTACTCTTTCTGAGTCTCATTACTCTCTCTGCAAACTGAAGTTGCTGGACTAGGTAACTGCTAAGGTCCCTTTCTGCTCTGTTTTCATAAGGGCTAAAGATGGCCACTTAGTAGTTTCTGGATGCTGCAAAGTGAGTCAGAGCTCCTCATCAACCGCCCCATCCCTCCGTGTAGGCTGCACTTCAGCCATATCAGACTGTCTCCTGGCTGTGTGCCCCAAGCACATTGGGTACATTTCCTCTTCCATGCCCTGTGCATAGCCAGGAATGTCCATATATGTATTCCACTTCCTCTCACTATCCTACGCTTCCTGTATGATTTAGCTCAAAGCCCATCTCCTTCTCTGATGATTTTGACTGGCATTGCCTGGCACACAATATTTTCTCAAGAAGGTCATGACAAAAGAATGAGGCCATTAACCAGTGCAGGTTTAATATTCTTAATGCATAAAAAACAATAAATATCAGAAAAGGTGGTTAATTGTATCAGTAATTAGGGAAATGGAGGTGAAAACAACAGAAAGCAATATTTCAGAGTCATCAGTTGAGGAAGACTTATTTTAAAATTCTCTAAATACCAAAGTTCTGGTTTGTTTTTGGTTGTATTTTTTTGTTAGGAGTATGATGTATAAATTGAGAATTTTCACCCACTGCTGGTGGCAGTTTAAAAAGGTGCAAACATTTGGGGGAACAATTTTATAATTTCAAGTAGAGCTTATTCATATCCTAAGACTCAGACATTTCATGCTTAGGCACATAACAGCTGGAAACTCATACATACGTACATACATATATTCATAAAACACTATACCACTTAAGGAATAGTGCAAGTATTTCGTAACAATTTTCAAGGCCACATAGCTTGGTAAGAGGCATTACAGGGATTCTAACCCTGATTTTTCTCACTCTACACTAGCACGCAGACAGTCAGTCACCTTCTAGGGCTCAGTGTCGGGTTTGTGTAAACTTATTCGATGTGAAAACTCTGCTAGAATCTTGCAGTTGTAAAGGACAGGGCCACTAAGTAGGCAGTTGTATGGACAAGTTTAGGGCTGAACAGAGAGAGGTGTGAAATGGGAGTTTGAATACAGGTTGCCAGTGCCTGGCACATAGAGGTTGCTCATAAATATGTAGTGAAAGGATGAATGAAATGTCAATTTTGGAATGATCAGCCTCTGGCAGTGATCATACATCTTTACAACCTTTTCCTAATTGTATATGAGATAGAGGCTTGTTTCATACTTCCAGTTTTAGAACCTGCTTTGTAAAAATTATTTTTTAAAATGTTTATACTTTTGACAACGTGAAATATGGACTTTGGGTGATAAAGGGTGTATAGATATAGGTTTATTGATTGTAACAAATGTAGCACTCTGAGGTGGGATATTGACAGTGGGGGGGGGGAATTGTGTGGGTTTGTGGGAGCAAGGGGTACATGGGAACTCTCTGTACTTTCTGCTCAATATTTCCTTGAACCTAAAACTGCTCTACAAAATAAAGCCTATTTAAACAAACAAAAATCTTTATTGCTTTGGTTTTCTTTCCTTGCTAAAAAAATATTATATGCTTGGAGAAAATTGAGAAAGTAGAGGTCTTCACCAGCTGGTAGGGAGAATTGCAACTTGAACCTCACAGTTGAGGACAACAGATTAGGTGGGGATGAGGGAGGACCAGGGGTTCCCTTAAACCCACTTGATGGACTTTTCTAGATGTGAAATGTGGCACAAGACCCTGTGCTTCCACTGCTATTACCTGTGCAGTCTCTGAGCCTCATGACAGACGGATCCTGTCTGATGAGTAAAATTTGGGATGATGCTATACATAGTTTCTAATTTGCTTCCTCCCCAGCCCCTTCACTATTAATTATGGACATATTTTCAGAAAAGTAAATCTCTCTGTACAACAAAAAACTTGCAAATAAATTTAAGACCAAATTCAAACCTCCTGTTTTAAAATGTTATTATTATTATAGTTACATAAGTAGTAAATCTTGGATGTAAGGTAAATTCGAACAACACGGAAGTGTATATAACATCTATATTTCGCCACAACCCTGGAAATATCCATTACTGTAATTTGGTGTATGTATAATTTATATATATTGTACGTTATTTGAAGAGCTTTATAGAAAGACCTTCTTGTAGGAGAACATCCTCCACACCCAGCCACCTGAAAATACTGAATTCAGTGTTTGCACACTGTCCTGGCAATGCAGAAGAGTCAGAAAAACTAAAGGCTGAGCATTTCTTATCTTCATCAACTTTTAGACCTTGAACCCTCTATTTTCTTTACAAGGCCTTTCCTTTTCAACATTAATACGAACTGGCTTATGTTTCTCCTCCCAATGAATAGCTAAACAAATATACCAAAAATCCTTCCCTACAAATCAATATTCCTAAGCCACATCCTCCCCTCTCTCCTCTCATTTTCATAAACAAAAAACTTCTCAAAGCAGGGGGAACTATATTCACTGTCTCCACTTTCTAACCTCCCTGTCATTCCTCAACCCACCCCTGTCTATTGCCTCTCCATTCAGCTGAATCTGCTCTCAACAAGGTCACCAATGGCATCATTGTTATAAAACCCAAAGGAGTTCCTTTCAGCCCTTATCTATATAAATGAGCCCATGTTTCTGATGAAAACAATACATGCTCCTTGTTTTTGGTTGTTGTTAAAAACAAATCACAAACTTACAGAAAATTTGCTGGTATAAAACAAAGAATCCCCTGCCCCACCCCCTTCCCTGGACCATATGAGAGCAAGTTGCCAACACGATGCCCCATAGCTCCCAAATACTTTAGAGTGTATGTCTTACAGACAAGACCATTCTCCTATATAACCAGAAGACAACCATCAAAATCAGGAAATTATCATTAATAAAATTTATCACAAGCTAATCCTCAGACCCTGTTCAAGTTTTGCCAGTTGTCTTAACGATGTCCTTCATAGCAAAGAATCCAGGACAGAATCTTGTACTGTGGTGTCTCTTTAGTTTTCCACAGTCTAGCAAAGTTCCTCCGTTTTGTCTTGACTTTTATGACCTCGACATTTTTGAAGACTGTGGGCCGGTTATTTCGTACCCTTTCCTCCCTCCCTTCCCCTTCCATTGCCTGCTGCCTTGAGACTTTCAGAGCTACACTTCTAGATCTGACCACCAGGGGAGTATCTATCAACATTGACTACATTTTACAAAGGAAAAGCCATGATTTTCTTTTTTTTCCTACTCTTATTACAGTGACTCACCAAACTGTTTGCTAATTCCTTTCTACTTTCCAGGTCTGTTTTGTGTATGACCTCTCTGGCATGTGACTGATTTGAACCAACACTTCTCCTAAGAAATTATATAAATGGCAAATGGGTACATGAAAAGGTGATCAACATTATTCATCAATATGGAAATGTAAATTAAAATTACAGTGAGATATCACTACACCCTTATGAGAAAGGCCAAAATTAAAAATGCTGACTATGCTAAGCACTGACGATATTGTGGAGGATCAAACCCTCATACACTGCTGATGGGAATGAAAAATGGTATAACCACTTCAGAACCAGTTTGGTAATTTCTTACAACATTAATCTTACATCTACCATATGCTCCAGCCATTGAACCCCTAAGTATTTACCCCACAGAAAGAAAGCATGTGTCCCTGTAAAGACTTAAACCCAAATGTTCATACCAGTTTTATTTAAAAGAGCTTCATGTTGGAAACAACCTCATATCCCTCACCAGGTTAATGGATAAAACAAACTGTGATATATCTGTATAATAGAATACTACTCAGCAATAAAAATAAACTATCTATACAGGCAACAAATGGATAAATCTAGAAATAGGCTGAATGAAAGAAGCTAGGGAAAAAGTACATTCTATACAATCCTATTTACATAAAATCACAATGAAATTAATTAATAGTGACAGAAGTTCAGTGGTTGCCTGGGAACAGGAAAGGTCCAGGGGAGGAAGTTGGAGGCCAGAGGCAGGTGGGTGGGAGATTACAAAGGGGCACGAGGAAGTTCATTATCTCCACTGTAGTGTTGGTTTCATGATGTAGACATATACAAAACCTTATTAAAGCATACACTTCAAATGTGTGCAATGTATTGTATGTCAATCATAGGTCAATAAAGCATTTAAAATATATTTTTCTAAGTCTTTAATGCAATTAAAATAACCAGGAGAACAATACCCATCAATATGCTCTTATCATATTAATAGGTCCACACCATGTCTCACCAAATTCGTCTACACCACATATTACCAAAATAGAAATCATCTTTTGCAATGAGGTATGTTGAAATATTTAGTGAAAGTTGATGCACATGTCCTTCTGAAGTACAGACTAAAAATATTATTTCTTGGAAAATAATCATAAAGATATTTTAGAATATCCGGTTATTTTAGGGGACATGGCTGAATATTATTATAATAGGGAAGCTCTAGAGTAATTATTATTTTTCAAAATACTAAATCCTCATAACTGACATTTTATACTAACACTTGGAAACTTTTTGGCATTTAAACATTTCGTTACACAATGGATAAAAATGTGGTGAGCAGGGAAGAATCCATGGTACAATCACAGATTGCTAGGAAAAACAACGTAGCATATTTCTTTTGTTTTTTCTTTTTTTTTTTTTTAGAAACTGTTTATTTTCCGTCAACCTATTTCCGTTTTAAGAGTTTGTGGAAGAACAGTTTAAGACCACTCAGTGGTTGTTCCTACCCACTCAGTGGCCCGAGCAGTGGGAGCTGCAGACCAGTCTTCAGTGGCAGGCTGAGCACTCCAGTCTTCAGGGGGGAACTGCTTAATAGGCACAGAGGGCACCTGCACACCTTCGGACCAGTCCACCACCTCAGGCTGAGTAGCAGTGAACTCAGGAGCTGGAGCAGTCCATTCACTCTGAAATTCCTCCTTGGCCACAGCCTTCTCAGCTGCCGCTTGCTCTTCCTTTTCAATCTCTTCAGGATCTCTGTAGAAGT
Source organism: Balaenoptera ricei (assembly GCF_028023285.1). Taxonomy (NCBI): domain Eukaryota; kingdom Metazoa; phylum Chordata; class Mammalia; order Artiodactyla; family Balaenopteridae; genus Balaenoptera; species Balaenoptera ricei. The sequence continues at coordinate 93,238,085 of NC_082660.1, read as the reverse complement.
AGAGATCAGGCATGACCTCCCATAGGTGTTCACGGGAGATGGTGCCACGCATGTGCAGAACTTCCCGGGCAAGCATCCACCACATCAGACCCACTGAGTGAGCTCCCTTGTTGTTGCATGGGATGGCAATGTCCACATACCGCAGAGGAGAGTCTGTGTTACACGGAGCAATGGTAGGCAGGTTAGCTTAAGAGGCCCCTGTGAGAGGCTGGTGGTCAGCCCTGGGATCAGTAACCACTAGAAGTCTTGGCTCCCGGAACGCTGCCTGGATCTGGTTAGTGAAGGTTCCAGGAGTGAAGCGGCCAGCAATAGGAGTGGCTCCAGTGGCAGCAGCAAACTTCAGCCCAGCTCGCTGGCCAGTATTCCTGGAGGATATGACACTGACATCAGCTGGGTTTTCAATGGCAACAATGGCACGAGCTTCCAACAGAAGCTTCTCCCAGGTTCCCTTCAGATTTATGATGTAGATGCCATCACTTTTCCTTTTGTAGATGTACTGTTCCATTTGGAAGTCAAGGTTGGTGCCACCTAAGTGGGTTTCTGCTGCAAGGAATTTGAGAACATCCTTCTCCTTCATTTGCAGGACATCAAGGGCTCCGGACATTGTGAAAGTTTCCCTTTAAGTTACAATGGGAATACAGAACAACGTCGTATGGACCCCTGTCTGGCTGGCACGGAAAAGGCAATTGCATATTTCAATACCCATCTGAGACATACATGGGAATCACTGACTATTATTTACACAGTTAGAAAATATATATGTAAACTTATTGCAAATGCATATTAAACATCAAGTAGCTCCCTCAAGCTATAGAATTCATTGCTTTTGCACAAATAAGGCATTTCTAAGATGGGCCTCAGGACTACTACAAAGCAAGTAGCTGCTGATGGAATGACATTCCACCTGCTAAACCTCTTTCCCATGATGAGATCAAAGTAGCTTCTCTACTTTTAGGCTAGAATCTCACAGGAGCTATTTCATAACATGCTTTTGTCCAGATCTATGAACTCACTAGAGCCAGGCGTCATATTCCACCAGGAAGTGAAGTGTTGTGGTTTCCTGAGGACTGCTGCCCTTGAATCTGGAGTAGAAGCTCCAGCAGCCATCAGGACACAGATGCTCAGAACCTGCCCCCTTCAGACACCTGATGTGACCAAGGCCACCGGCATGAGGAGCTGCACAGGGAGAGACAAATCCAGCAATTACCATGCTTTACTGGTAACTGTGTGCCCTGCACCGTGCTAGGCACTGGGTTAGTGACATAGACAGTGAAACAACTGGGCAGTGATCCTAACTACCAGATGTTACAATGGGTTTCTCACCAGGGGCTTTTTCTTTTCCTTTCCTCATCTCTCCCCCAACAACGAAGTTGATAATAAATAAGAAGTGGCCAAACATTCATGATCCCACAATAACCACAGGACTATAGGCTTACTCATGTGTTATCACTGAATGTTCACAGCGATCCTGTGGGGAAAGCATTCTTTTTTTTTTTTTTTAAACAAATCAATTTTTTAAATTAATTAATTAATTAATTTATTTATTTTTAGCTGTGTTGGGTCTTCGTTTCTGTGCGAGGGCTTTCTCTAGTTGCGGCGAGCGTGGAGCCACTCTTCGTTGCGGTGTGTGGGCCTCTCACTGTCGTGGCCTCTCTTGTTGCGGAGCACAAGCTCCAGACGCGCAGGCTCAGTAGTTGTGGCTCACGGGCCCAGCTGCTCCTCACCATGTGGGCTCTTCCCAGACCAGGGCTCGAACCCGTGTCCCCTGCATTGGCAGGCAGATTCTCAACCACTGCGCCACCAGGGGGAAAGCATTCTTATCCCCATTTTACAGAGGGGAAAGCTGAGGCTTAGAGTCGTTACCTGTCTCACCTCCCGCGCCCCTGCCTTTAGAAGGAAAGTGGCTCCAGGACACCCCTGGAGCAGGACACCGCACCCACTGGGGCCGGGCGGGACCCCAATGGCTTTACCTACGAGACAGCGGAGGCACCGAGCCCCAAAGCGGGAAAGAGGTGACCTGGATGTGGATCCCTTTGTCTCCCCACACCCCAGCGTCGTCCAGCCCCCACCGGGGACCCACACCCTCAGCTGAGTCCCAAACACCTGAAGGCGGGACCTGTGCTACTCGTCAGGTCACGTCAGTCTCTGCAGAAAAGTCGTCACGGTCGCCTCACTGACGTCAGGTTTCCACGGCAACCGCGATGCGCAGGCTAATCCCCCACACCGGAAATGCCTCTTGCACACTCCTCCACTCCCTGGATTTCAGTGAAAGCAGAGGACCTTAGCTCTGGCTACCACCAGAGAAAGCATACTAATTAGAGGCACTAGACTGGGATCCGGAAAATTGGCGAACTCTGCCCAGGTTGATGGAAAAAAAAAAAAGTCCCTGTTGTCAGGAATATGTTTGCTTTAAAGAGACAAGAGCGGAGTTATTCTCAGTATACAGAGACCCAGGGAAGTATCCTAGGATTCTTGGAGATGAGCTAGCCCTCAGAGGGCTAACAGAAGTTCGTCATCTGTGGTAGAACATTAAGAGAATGTCTATAATCGTGTGACTGAATGATCTAAGAAGTCGGAAAAAAGTCATTTATTTATTTATATATTTATTAAGTCATTTAAAGAAACATTCAGAGGTGCTTCAGGGAGGCAGGCCTAGAAAAATATAGTCATTTAATAGGCAGAAAGAAACCTAGTTAATTCCCCAGACAACTGGTTTCTGTTGGGGAAATTCTTATTCTCCATTCCTGATATTTTCTTCCATGAGGAGGGACATCCATGACCAAAATACTTCTAGCCTCTCTGTAATTCACTTCTCTATTGTGGGAATCACTTATCTGATGAGTGACTTTGGAAGGAGGAACACACAGCCCAGACCCTTTCCCTTCAAAATTCTTGAAGCAAGCTGCCTTTATAGAGCACATGTTTACTCTGCTCTCAGGGGTGGGTCTAACAATAGATCCACAGCTCTTCTCCCCTTTTCTGAGTCTTGCTGGCTCCCCAACTTTTCCTATGATCCGTTACAAAATGCTTGTGTCTTTAAGGGGTCCCCCAAACACACCCTTTATCCACATCTGGGCTCTAACTCAAGAACTATGACAAAAGAATAAAAAGAACAAAACATCGATTCTATTACTTATAAAGGTGATATTGGAGAAAATGACTTAGATTTGCAGGCAATTGGGCTTCTTTTTTAATGAACCCCAGAATCATACTGACTTGACCAACTAAAGTGCTTCATGAGACAGTCATAAAGGCCAAAGACTATAATACAGAGCTATTTGCTGCTGGTGAAGAAGCTCTGTCTATATGTGCTCAAGGAAAGTAACTTCCTTGCCAAAGGTTATCCCTGTAGCAGGAGAGTGTTTCAGGAAACAATCTTTGAGAATCACTTTTCAAAGTGAGTAAACACCCCTTGTTCTATTACTCACCAAGCAACGTTCTGAGGGTATGGTGTTCCATGTGGTTCATGGAGCCAGTTGTAGCAACAACCTCTCAGTTCCTTAACACAGGAGATTGCATTGGAGGCTCCTCTTGTGGAGGGGGATTGGAATTAGGTTCTAAATTCCAAAAGTAGGGTGAAAATCATATGTCATGAAAATTTCCTGTGGAAATCCCTTCAAGAAGGAATAGAAATGTTCAGAAATCGATACCCACATATAAAGCTATATGCAATCTATAGCCGAAACTATAATGAAGTCCTACCAAGGCTTCAGGAATCAGTGAATCCCTATCCTTTCCAATGATTACAGACCACAGAAAAAAAGTACACCCCAAATGCATGTTTTGGATATCCATTTCTACTTAATAAAGTCCCCCAAATAATAGTCATTTATTATCTCTCAGGATTCAGTATGTTGACTCAGCTGAGTGTTTTTCTGCTCCACATCGTCTCTGTCACTTTAGGTCACAGTCATCTGGAGGCTTAATTCGGCTAGGACATCCAAGAAGGTGTACTCACGTGGATGATTGGTGCTGATTGGGGGCTCAACTGGGGCTGTTAAACTTAGATTCACAGTCTCCTACCCCAGGGTGTCCAGATTTAGCAAATAAAAATAAAAGACACCAAGTTAAATTTCGATTTCAGATAAACAAAATCACATTGCATTTGACATACTTATGCTAAAAATTATCCCTTGGTTCTCTGGAATTCAAATTTAATTGGGTGTCCTGATTTTATCAGGCAACCCGACACAAAGAAGGCTTTGTGGAGGAGAACCAAGGTGCTGGTGTTGAGGTATGGCTGTCTTGTCTTCATGATGTATATGACAAAAAAGCATTGGCTCCTCACCAGAAACAGGTGGCAAAGAGGTTTCTCCCCAAGCCCACTGCCATAGCTATGGATATAACCAGCAACCTGGGCACCTTTAGTTGCTGGTGACAGATCTGTACAAAATGTATCAGGATACATACTGCTGAGGTGGTCATCTCTGTTCTCCCTGTGTTTACCTTCCCTGCAGCAGGGAGCCAGGCTTGATGCCCCTTCCCCTTGCCTCCAGGGAAGTTTGTGACAGGGTTTGGAGCAGAAGCTGTCTGACACCTGTGTTTCTTCCATCTTTTGTAAAACCTTAAACTTACAGTAAGGATTGGGCTGTTTCCACCTGCTACAGAGCGGAGGGCTTCTGAGAGCCTGGAGAGGGAGAAGAAGGGAGATTTCTCCCACACTGGGATGAGGTCAGAGATCTACATGTCCCTCCAGGAGCAGGGACCTAGCACTGCTCCATATCAATGCTTGTGGTGGTTCTGTGGATGGTTCATCAAGGCTGGGCAACCAGCAGTAAGAGAGATTTTCTCCTTTGAATCAAGGAGTCAGGGGGCCTGAAGACATTGAGTCATCTGTGTTGATGGTTCAACCCTGAACAGTGTGGACAGATGGGTCATGATGGCAAGGGTCTCACCCGGCTGCCTCAGGAAGACAAGATCCCACAAGTGGGACTTCTTTGTCAAAGAGTATGGACATTGAATATTTTTAATATTTACTGTTTAGTTGACCTTTACAATCTTATTAGCATTTAGCACAAACAACCACAAGACAAGAGCACCTGTTTTTGCAGATCTGAGTCCATGATGGGTTTTACGTTTTTATTATTTGCTAATCTGATATCCTGGTACTAGAACGTTAGATCATTTTAATCTTTCTTTGTTATATTTCCCTATAAATGACATATTTCACATTTGTGCCTCAGAATATATCCTGAAATAATACCAGAATTTGAAAAGAAAATCTGATCAGTGACTTTATGTTTATGCTGCATCCTCTTTAAGTGGAAAATGTGGGGCTACAATAACTCCATTCACTGCTGGTGGAGGACAGATTGTTACAACCTCTTTGCAGAGACATTGGCAATATCTATGAGAGAAGAAATAGTGAGGTCCCCATCAGCTGCTGCATTCTTGGACACTGGCTGCAGAACTTCTTGGGCACCTATGCCCCAGGAAATACGTGAAAGAATGGTCAGGGCAGCATGGAGTCATATCAAAGCAGCCCCACAGTCACCTTACTAGAGAAATCTCAAAAGAAAACTATTTTCAGATTTAAAAAAGGTTGCTAAAGGGAACTAGCTCTATGATAGTACTTATATATTTATAGCTGAAACATGCACACAATTATATACCTTACATTATTCTCACAACAACTCCGGGAGGATGGCATCATTATTCCCACTGACAGATGACAGACTCATTCACTAATGGAAGATCAATCTTCCAGAGTCATCTTTTAAGGAACAGGAATGGGATCTACCTCCTACCCTCCCCAAAGGGCATCCAACAGTCTCCTCGACAGATGATGACCTTCTAGAACTTAAAACTTGTAGTTTTACATGTTTCTAAACTGTGCCCACTGAGGTAATACTCGCTCCCCATCCCCTCTCTTTGAAGAAGCTGATGGTGCAGATGAAATCCTAGTGCATGGTCCTGTAGAGGGTAACGGGCCTGGTGTCAAAGTCAAGGGTTTGTGATTCCTGCCTCCCCTTTATCTGCACTCCCTTCATCTGGGGGCTCAGTGGGAAACTGCTTTTCCAATATCAATCTAAAAGGTAAAATAAAGGGACATAAAATGATGAGGAATTAAAGCAAATGGTTTGATGATCTTCTTACCACACCCTGGATTCCTCAGCAAAGCCATCCTGCAACACAGAAATGGCCCCAAACCTCCTTTATTACGGAAGTGTGAATATGTGCTATTTCTGACTGCCATGTTTCCAGGTGATTTCTATGGCAGATATGTCTCAGGGTCTCTCACAAGGCTGCAGTCAAGGCAAAGGTAGTGGCTACAGCTACCTGAAGGCTCAACAGGGGGAGGCTTAGCTAACAGTCATCACTTTCTAGGAGGGAGGAGAAAAGTGGGCCATGTCTCACATTTCTTGAAGTCCTACAATGTGCCATATACTCTGTGGAGGGTTCCCCGTTTACTCCTCCCTATAGTCCTGTAAGGAAAGCATCATGGGTGCCCTTTTACAGATGAAAAAGGGCAGGCTAACAGAGGCTAAGCAAGCATTCCTGAATGACACACCACATAATGGGCAGGGATGGTGTTCCAGGTTTTGTCTCCATCACAATTTTCCATTCATCCTCAGTGAAGCCAATATGACCTCCCACCAAGAATCTGAAAATTGGTTCTTGAGAATAGGGGAAGGAAGTAGACATTACAATGGTTTGTGGCCCTCCAAAGGTCCACAGTACATAAACAGATATAAACTACATCTATGGTATTAAAATTTCACATTCTATGCAGTGAAGTGTTGGCAAAGAAAAACTGTCTAAAGAGCCTCCTTGAGGGAGTAATAATGAAGTTAAGTTGAGATGCACTGTGTATACCCAGCGATCTCTTATGTAGGTGATAGGCTACCAGGCCTTAAGGACTGGTCATTTTACACTCCCCTATGGGCACTCACTCAAAAACCCCTCTTGGTGATGATGATGATGATGACAGTAATGAAATCCTGTCCCTGGGGCCAAGACACCTGTGAATGGGGACCAAGTGAATTGACTGGTCTTAAGGTGGTAGACAAGGTCTCAGTCAGAACAGGTGCTTCCTCTAGGATAGGTGGTCTGAAGAGTAGGATATTAATGTTGACAAAACTATTTTATGCAAGTGGAACTCTAAATTATATATCCTTTAATCTTCACATTTATTTGAGTAAACTATTATTAAATCCACTGTTTACATCAGAGTATAGGAAGTTTGGAGAAGTTAGATAAAAGGGGGAAACTGCTTTGTTAATGCCTGCTTAGTAGTGTAACCTGGACTTCACTAAAGCTTCTCCTATTGTGTCCTGAAGCCACCAGGACATGTCCTAATCCTAGTTTCTTTCAGTGCTCATATTTCATGCTGCCCAGGGTATCAATTTTTTAAATATAATGAGCCATATTACTCTTAAATTATAATATTAAAATTTAAAAGACTGTATTACAAAATAATCATTAAAACTTGCTTGACAAGGCTGGAGTAAATACTTGAAAATTATATGAAGTGAATTATCATGATACTGAAGCATTCCCAGGAACCAATATAAACAGATAATCTAATGATGTTGTGGTAGGCAGCCCCTAAAACAGTCTCTAATGATCTTCGCCTTCTGGCATTCACTTCCTTATATAATTTGGCCTATTGTGTGTGGGCTGGAGTTAGTGACTTCCTTTAATGGCTACAATATATGAGAAGAGATGGGGTTCAATTTTGAGACAAGGTTACAAAAAGGCTGTGTCTTCCTTGTTGGTCTCATGCTCATTCTGAGAGAAGCCAGCTACCATATTGTAAGCTACCCAAGTAACAAGGAACCCATGCCTCTGGCCAGAAGTAGTGAGGCCCTGAGACCTGCCAGTAACCAGCTACCTTTGCCTTGATTGCAGCCTTGTGAGAGACCCTGAGCCAGAGCCTTCCACTTTAGCTTCTCCCTGATTCTTGATCCAAAGAAATGGTGTAGTATTATATATTTGTTATTTTAAACATCTAAATTTTTGAGTAATTTATTTTTCACCAATAGATAACTAATATAAATATAAACAGAATTCATTCAAAGAGCAATATACATGTCTTAGAAACATTTAAAAACACAGCTAATGAAATACGAATTAAAACATAAAGAGATACTATTTTTGATGCAAAAAAGCAAGTTGCAAAATATGAATAAGGTGATTCCAATATTGAAAAAAATATATGTATGAATAAATATTTTTGTGTATCTGTGACTATGATAATAATTCACCTATAGAGAAACACATCTGGAGAACATGCACCCGTCTGTTGATAATAGACATCTTTGGGTCAGGAGACAGGAGTCAGGCAGGAGGGAGATTCAGGGTAATTTAATTTTATACATGTACAGTTCTATATTGCTTGAAATTCTATAAACAGAAAAATTTATTGATAAAAATTTGAAAACACAAAATACTTTCACAGATAAAGTAGTTATAGTTTTATTGTTTTGGAAATGTATTCAAAGAATACTGATTCATACAGAAAAGAATCTGATTACAATTTTTGACAATGGATCTGTACATGTAAGTGTGTGTCAGTGTGGGTTTCTCTGGCTGAAACTTGATAATATCTGTGTGCTTCCATGTCTCAAGTTCTATCACCTTATATATTCATGGGCTGTGGATCCTTGTTATTTGGATTCAAAATCCTTGATGGGCCCCTTTTTAAGTTTGCGAGCTTACGCAAAGTACTTAACCTTTTAGTTTCTTATCTATTTCATCTGTACAATAGGGATGAAAATGCCACATAATAGTTTTATGAATAAATGTTGCCTGGGCCAAAACAAATGTTACCTAATTTTGATATTGTGATGTGTTTAAAGGCCACTAGTATTTTTGCAAGCATAATCATATAGTTGATTTATATCAGTTTCAGGTGTACAACATAGTGATTCAACATTTTTATAGATTATACTCCATTTAAAGTTATTATAAAATAATGGCTATGTTTCCCTGTGCTGTACAATATATCCTCGTAGCCTTTTTATTGTATACATAGTATTTTGTACCTCTTAACTCCCTACCCCTATCTTGCCCCTCCTCCCTTCCCTCTGCCCACTTAGTGAGCAAAATTGGGCACCACTGTGCTATAAGGTAATGATTACCCACTGGTAACCACTAGTTTGTTCTCTGTATCTGTGAGTCTGTTTCTTTTTTGTTAAATTCACTAGTTCATTTTATATTTTAGATTCCACACATAAGTGATATCATACAGTATTTGTCTTTGTCTAATTTATGTTGATAAGCATAATACGTTCCGAGTCCATCTATGTTGTTGCAAATGACAAGATTTCATTATTTTTTATAGCTGAATGACATTCCATTATATATATACCACATCTTCAATAACCATTCAACTGTTGATGGACACTTAGGTTGCTTCCATATCTTGACTATTATAAATAAGGCTGCTATGAACATTGGGGTGCACGTATCTTTTCCAATAAGTGTTTTTGTTTTCTTTGGAGATAGACCCAGGAGTGGAATTGCTAGATCATATGGGAGTTCTATTTTCAGTTTTTTGAGGAGCCTCCATACTGTTTTCCATAGTGTCTGCACCAACTTACATTCCCAACAACAGTGTACAAGTGTTCCCTTTTCTTTACATCCTCGCCATTTGTTATTTGTAGAATTTTTGATGATAGCCATTCTGACAAGTGTGAGGTGATATCTCATTGTGGTTTTGATGTTCATTTGTCTGATGATTAGCAATGTTGAGCATCTTTCCATGACCTGTTGGCTATCTGTATGTCTTCTTTGGAAACATGTCTATTCAGGTCTTCTGCCCATTTTGTAATCAGTTTGTTTGGTTTTTTGCTATTGAGTTGTATGAGCTGTTTATATGTTTTGGATATTAACCCTTTATTGGTCATATCATTTGAAAATATTTTTCTCGCACTCAGTAGGTTATCTTTTTGTCAAACTGGGTTTTGATGCATCACCAAATTAATCAGATTCAAGGGTTTTGCTCAAAGTATCCATGAGTATGAATGAAAGCATCTTAATTCTTACCTCAATTACTATAGTTTGTTACCTATTGGCAAACACGTTGTAATGCAGATTTTAATTGTAATGAGTTAAAAGGAAACTAATTTTGAGAACATAAATTATTTTTGAGAAACGTGTATTTCTACTTGGTTTTGCCAATGATATTCTTACAGCCGCTAATTCATTTCCATTGAGAAACGATATATAGCTTTTCTTTTCTGTTAAAAGCAATATCTCAGTGATATGGTTTTTTTGTGTGTGTGTGTGTGGGTCTATAGGTATAATTTGCTACAAATTGTAACAATCTAAAATTATTATAAATTGGAGGAATAGTCTCCCATGATCTGAAACTATTACACAGTTCAGCAAAGAAATCACTAGTCATTGAAAAACTAGTGAACATAGTAGTTTCCAACATACATCTTTATTGTTTCACTTTTATAAAACTAATTAACATAAACAAAAATACCAATCAGCATTCATGTAGGAATTATACTTGTTCATCACTGTCTGTTTATGGATACAAACATTGTACCAAAATCAATGAAAGCCTTTTGTGAGAATCAATTGGCTATATGAATTTATAATAAAGAAGATTTTATATTGTATTATTTGTAAATAGCGTGCTGCATATCTTTTTATCACTGAATTTATAATACATATATGAGTGTGTGTGTGTATATGCATGCACATATTTTTTCAGAGAAAATATTGTTAAGCTAAACATACCACTGTGTACCTAAATGCTATAATTTCAAATAATCTAGCCTAAATTACCTCCCACTTACCTATTCTAGGCCTCAAATTACTCCATTAAAGATTATCCCATTAGCTTAAAATGTTGAGCCCTTTCAAAAGGCAACTATTTCTCAACAGGGTATTGATGGAAGCTCAATTATATATACTTTTTTTTAACATCTTTATTGGAGTATAATTGCTTTACGATGGTGTGTTAGTTTCTGCTTTATAACAAAGTGAATCAGTTATACATATACATATGTCCCCATATCTCTTCCCTCTTGCATCTCCCTCCCTCCCACCCTCCTTATCCCACCCCTCTAGGTGGTCACAAAGCACCGAGCTGATCACCCTGTTCTATGCGGCTGCTTCCCACTAGCTATGCAGCTCAATATCAAAAAAACAAACAACCCAATCCAAAAATGGGCAGATGACCTAAATAGACATTTCTCCAAAGAAGATATACAGATTGCCAACAAACACATGAAAGAATGCTCAACATCATTAATCATTAGAGAAATGTAAATCAAAACTACAATAAGATATCATCTCACACCGGTCAGAATGACCATCATCAAAAAATCTACAAACAGTAACTGATGGAGAGGGTGTGGAGAGAAGGGAACTCTCTTGCACTGTTGGTGGGAATGTAAATTGATACAGCCACTATGGAGAACAGTATGGAGGTTGCTTAAAAAACTAAAACTAGAACTACCATACAACCCAGCAATCCCACTACTGGGCATATACCCTGAGAAAACCATAATTCAAAAAGAGTCATGTACCAAAATATTCATTGTAGCTCTATTTACAACAGCCAGGACATGGAAGCAACCTAAGTGTCCATCAACAGATGAATGGATAAAGAAGATGTGGCACATATATACAATGGAATATTACTCAGCCATAAAAAGAAATGAAATTGAGTTATTTGTAGTGAGGTGGATGGACCTAGAGTCTGTCAAACAGAGTGAAGTAAGTCAGAAAGAGGAAAACAAATACCGTATGCTAACACATATATATGGAATCTAAAAAAAAAAAAATGGTCATGAAGAACCTAGGGGCAAGACGGGAATAAAGACACAGACCTACTATAGAATGGACTTGAGGATACAGGGAGGGGGAAGGGTAAGCTGGGACAAAGTGAGAGAGTAGCATGGGTGATATGGTTTTAAAACAGTGGAAATAAAAACAAAACTTGTCTCAAATCGTCACAGTAAATTGAAACTAGCTTTTATATTGTTTTCAGTTGTCAGCAAGGGAAACCATAAAGTTAACTATGTATGTCAGTGTTTTGTAGTGTTGCTGTTATTTGCAATTTCCCTCCATCCTTGAATGTATTTTCCACATTGTGTAAACTGAGTGTGAATTCCTGTTATGGTTGTAAACAAAGCCCATAAAATTATATCCAATAAATAAAGCAAGGCCTGGTGAATCAGTAGGAAGAGTAAAGGCCTCGGGTTCAGAAGACGTGGTTTCCAGTCTGGAATCAGCCAATGAGTAGGAGCATGACATGGGGCAGTGTGGGACATTAAGGTCCCAAACCTCAGGTTCCCCATCCCGGGAGTGAGGATTCTCCCCCTCATAGGGTCCTTGTCAGGATTTATTGAAATCACAAGACGGTGTAGCTCACAAAAGTGCTTTAGTCTCAGCCAGGCCTGAAACCTGAAGCTTGGTTTCCTTATCAGTAAAGAATGAATCACAATATGGAGTTTGTAGTTATGTCAAAAGGATTAAATGTTATATGTAGATTAAAAGATAAGCCAGTGTCATATTATGCACATAATTAATGAGAATATAAAAATGATGATATCTCATCAGGGGTTAAAGGAACATTTTGCTTCCTTCCTTAATTTTTTTTTAATATTTTCCAAGTTCATTTAAATGTTTTGAAATATATTTAAGAGTATTCCACGCAGCAAATTATTCAAAAACTTTCAAACCTGGAATTTTACCTCTGGAAGGTTCATTTGGTCTTTGCTATGCAAAACTACGCATGCTAAAAATCACAGACTCTCGTTGTAGTACTCTCATGGGCTCTTGTAGAGGAAGGAGCATCAATCCACAGCCTCCTCAGCTTCTCTGAACTACACGCTCCGATTGCTGTCTGTGGAAGAACTCTGCATTTCCGTTGCTGAACTGACCTGTGTCCCCAGCATCTCTCTCAAAAGTGGCAGAGAGAATCTGAGGCAAATCTTCAGACAAGATATTTGAAAATGTCAGCATCTTAAGTCCACTGTGTGATGCTACAGCCTATGAAACATTGTGAGCTCACAGTCTTTGGTCCCCTTTCACATGAAAAATGTGTCTGGAGATGGTAAAGGTGGTGCAGTTACTAGATGCCTAGTGGTAATCACACCAGTAGGGTATGTCTGAGACTTCTCATGTGAAGTGAAGTTTAAGCTGAGATCTGAGCCTAAGGAGGCTTTAGCCAGCAGAAGAGGAGAGGGTGGAGACTAGCCAGATATAACAGGAAGGAAATACCCTGTAACCTGGTTTATCCATTTGGAAAATCCAGAGCGGCAATCCCTTACCCAGAAGTTTGTCACTCTGGGAAAAACTTTGTGAAACTTAACAGGACAGTTGTAGAAAGTACCTGAACCCCTTCTGCCCTCCTTGCTCCCACCTCAGGCCTTTACTGACCACCAGCCCTCTAAGAGGAGTCCTATATTATTACTCTGATTTCTGTCTGTGAAACTATAGAGAAGAAGAAAATCGTTAGGTAAAGCAATTTGAGCATGATTTTATTTTACATGTTCTTCCACCACTCGCAGTGCAAGGTAACTTTTAATAGATTTTTCTTTCCCTTTCCCAAATAACATTTTTCACTGGAGAAAATTCAGAAATTGGAGGTCTGTGCCACCTGGTGAGCATATCTGGAATGGCAGCTTGGATGTCACATAGCAGGAAGCCTTGGCAGGAGGAAGGGAGCAAGGTGCCCATCGGACGGAAATATCTGGAAGATTTTGTGGCGAATGAAGCATTAAGGGTGAGTTAGAGCCCAGGTACATTAAGTCTAGTGGCAAGAATTTTCTTCAGCCCCTTCCTCCCAATAGTGACAGGAAACCTTTATATGTATAATTGAGAGACAAGGGTAATGTGAAAAAATATATAGATTTATATATAAACACAGTTGTCACATACATAATTTTTTTGCAGTGAAATTCCCAGCTAGGTATATACTATAATGTTATAAAAATTTGCATCATTTATTCTTCTGATTTCAAATTAATATCTTTCTTTCCAAAACTAATGAAATGCAGGAATGTGTATATGCTAGAGAAAATATTTTTCTATTTTTTTTCATCTTTTTACATAGCAAGATGTATATTGTTGGTAAACTCAGCCATAAAAAGAAAAGAAATTCAGTTATTTGTAGTGAGGTGGATGGAGTTAGAGTCTGTCATACAGAGTGAAGTAAGTCAGAAAGAGAAAAACAAATACAGTATACTAACACATATATATGGAATCTAAGGGAAAAAAAAAAAAAAGGTCATGGGCTTCCCTGGTGGTGCAGTGGTTGAGAGTCCGCCTGCCAATGCAGGGGACACGGGTTAGAGCCCTGGTCTGGGAAGATCCCACATGCCGCGGAGCAACTGGGCCCGTGAGCCACAACTACTGAGCCTGTGCGTCTGGAGCCTGTGCTCCGCAACAAGAGAGGCTGCGATAGTGAGAGGCCCGCGCACCGCGATGAAGAGTGGTCCTCGCTCGCCGCAACTAGAGAAAGCCCTCGCACAGAAATGAAGACCCAACACAGCCAAAGATAAATAAATAAATTAATTTAAAAAAAAAGGTCATGAAGAACTTAGTGGCAAGACGGGAATAAAGACACAGACCTACTAGAGAATGGACTTGAGGATATGGGGAGGGGGAAGGGTAAGGTGTGACAAAGTGAGAGAGTGGCATGGACATATATACACTACCAAACGTAAAATAGATAGCCAGTGGGAAGCAACCGCATAGCACAGGGAGATCAGCTCTGTGCTTTGTGATCACCTAGAGGGATGGGATAGGGAGGGTGGGAGGGAGGGAGATGCAAGAGGGAAGAGATATGGGAACATATGTATATGTATAACTGATCCACTTTGTTATAAAGCAGAAACTAACACACCATTGTAAAGCAATTATACTCCAATAAAGATGTTAAAAAAAATAGTTTATATTTCCCGGATGTATTTCTCTGTGTACAGTACTATGTAAGTTAGTTTACGTGAACATACTTATTCTTCCAAAATTTGCTCACAATATGTATACATACTATGTATACATATGTTATATGTGTATGCTTATGTGGATATGCATATGTAAATATATGTACACATACATACATGCATATATAATTGTTTTTGTATTTGTTTAATCTGTATATGTTTGTGATTCATAGTTCTTATTTAAATTTTTTGATAGACTTTGAATGATGCTCTTTTACTAATCAGATTTATTTATATTATATAATATTAAACATTTGGCTATAAAATATGTCCCAAACACTTTCCCAATAATTCGCATTCCTTTATATGTGACATTTCTGTTTGGGAGACATGGGCTTTTCCTAACTTTCCTTCAATTTCTCTAATTAAGTTTGTGACAGAGTTAAACGCTTTTCTTGGGTCACATATATCGTTTTGGTTGTCCTAGTGTCAATGCCACGCTGATAGGGTACTCAAACAGCCCTCTCCCCCATGTCTTGGTCTTGAAGGGGATGTAGATGAAATCTACTCCCTTGAGCCTGGAGGCCTGGATATGGGGCTACAGAGATTGAACTGTCCTGGGGAATTTGTGTGGGGCTCAGGTTGAAGCAGAGGAAATTAACCTCCATGGAGGGAAGGAAATGATCATTTACGGAATTATTTTAGGCCAGAGGCACTTTACATGGTGTCTCCTATAAGCAAACATGTATTCAAATATTTTCCCCAATATTCACCAATGTAGAATTTGGTCTAAAGCTCTTTTCCATTTTGCCCTGGAGCCATCAAGGCTTTGAATCTAGAATTCCCAGTGGACTAGTATTTGATGCAACCCTATGTATTACTCATTTTTTCTGTCATAGCTGTGTTATTTTTAAATTTAAAAAATCCATGAAAATTAAAGCAATTTCTGTACTGTCAAAAGAGAAAAAATTAAAAGTTTGAAAAGCTGGGAGACAACATTTGAAACAGTATTACAGATTTTGTGCTCATGTGCGAGAACAAACAGGATTTCTGTTAATCAGCAGAGAAAGGGACAAAAGATAACCACAAATAATTCAATTCATCTAAAAATAAAAATGCTTCTTCAGTAAAGATCTAGAAAGATGCCAAACCATTAACTGAAGAAGCGAAAATCGAAAGATGTCATAATAAATGAAAAAAATCAATTTGCATAAAATTGCTTATGAAATTGAAAATTTTATTTTTATTTATTTATTTGTTTGTTTATTTATTTATTTTTGCACCTTGCAGCATGTGGGATCTTAGTTCCCCAACCAGGGATCAAACCTGTGTCCCTTGCATTGGGACCGCAGAGTCTTAACCACTGGACAGCCAGGGAAGTCCCTGTAATGGCAAAATTTAAGAAGAATATGTACAGAACTGCATAACTACACAAATGTTTTAAGTTAGGTATTCACACCACCTAAAGAGAAACACATCTGGAAAATGTGCACCAATCCTTTTACATTGGATATCTTGGGTATCTGTGAGTCATGGTGAGGGGATCACGTAGATGGAAGGTGCAGAATGATTTTATTTTCTAAGTATACATTTTTAATGTTTAAGATTATGTGATTAGGCTAATCTGTCGAGAGGAACACTTGAGAGTATTTAATAATCGACTGACAAAAAATGTTCACGTATATTTACCATGTTATCAAAGAGTTCACATGATACTGTTTCATAAAAAGTCAGAATTTTCAACTTTTGACTTGACAGTGTATCTGTGTATTCATATGCATTTCTGTCTTACATTTCCCTCACCTCAGATGTTCACACTCTCATGTGCAGATTTTTCTTCACTTCTCTCAGGCATTGGACTTCAGGGCATAGAGATCTAGGAAGGGAAGGAGGGCAAGTAGTGGAAAATTCCAGAAGGTATTGGAAAATTCCACAAAGTTCTGGCTCATAAACTGGAGCCCAGGCTACTCCCTCCTTCCCTCTTTACAAATCCCTCTGATTTGAGACTTTCAGAGCTACAGTTGTGGTTCTAGCCACTAGGGGATATCTGCCTACAGTGACTACATTTTTTTAAAAAAGGAAAGGCTATGGGTTTCCGTTTGTTTGTTTGTTGTTTGTTTTCACTGTCATTACAGTGACCCACCAAACTCTGTTTGGTATTTCCTTTATATTTTCAAGTGTCTTTTGTTGTTGTTGTTTTGGTATTATCTCTCTGGAATGGGTTAGAGTTAATTCTAGCCATTTGATTATTTTTAGACTATTCAGTTACTTTGTGTAAACTTCAGAAAATCCCCTATATTGCACCAAGAATTTAGTAAAGCTATGCATGGAGAAGTCATCTTCCATTCCATGGAGCTCAATTCCAGTCTCTGTTTCTCCAGGTAGCATCTGAATGACCCTAGACAAGCTCCAGCACCTCAGTAAGCCTCAGCAACTTTGGAAAGTTGGTGATTCTGATATCAGAGTCCCCTGTGAGGAATTCATGAAAGAATAGAGGCAATGTAGCAAGTACAGAGCCTGGCCTACAGCTGGCACACAGAGTTCTCTGGGTTTGCCGAATGAAGGAACACAATGTAGTGTAGCTGATCCAGAGTCTGGCATACAGAGCTCCCTGTGTTTGTAACCAGAAGTACCAAGGTCCCCTAAGCCTCCTGATTCCAGATGGCCTCCTCTGCAAGGGTGGTACAGTTGGAAAGAGTTCCCTGGGTGTTAGGCTGGTAGCAAACTCAGGGGGCAGTAATTACAGGAAGTTAAGTCTCCTCTGGCCCCCAGGGCTCTCCTCCTCTATGCCCTTGGGGAAGGGACTTCCTGTTAGGATGCCATCTTGTTTGTGTGGCTCTGACAAAGTGGTTTGGGGCTTGCACTCTCCTTCTTCGGCAGCCCTTCCTGATATTCTCCAAACCTCCAGCTCCAGACCCACAGATTCTCTTCACGAGCGGCCTGTGAGGAGGGCGGTGACAGATCACTGCCTTCAGGCCACCCCATGGGTGAGTTGGTCAGCATGAGACCTTGTCCTCAGGTCCCCACAGGGCAGGAGGGGTTCTGGGTTCCCTCCCTAACCCCAACCCACAGGACCCCCAACAAGCTGACCCTCCTTTAGAGGAGGCATGCAGAGGGCTCAGGCTCACTATTTCCCACTCTCTTGAGGAAATGGGCCAAGTGGGCTCTGACACACCCATCCTGATTCCATGTGGAAAACCTCCCCTCTTATGGAAATGGCCACGGCTGAGGTGAATTATTTCCCCTGGCTAAGGAAAAGGCACAAGTCATGTGATGTTCTCAGGTCTAGGGTTTGGAGAGTAGGGAGGGTCACCTAGGTGGGGCGTGGGATTGTGTAAACTAATATTCCTTGGATTTATACGAGGTGGGGGAGGGGCAGAAAACCCACCATTACCACTGAATATTACATTAACTAGTCAGGGTAAATTGTATTAGTCCATAGAAGCTTACTGAGGCTTGCTTTGTTGCCCAGCATATGAGCTATTCTGGAACGTTCGATGAGTAGTTGTTATGTGCATTGTTCTATGTCAATTAAATACATTTGTTAACTTAAGTAACATTTTGAATCCTTCTCCGTCTAGCTGAGTTTTTGTCTGCCATTTTGTGCATCACCCAGTGAGCTGTGTTAAAATTTCCCACTGTGACTGTGAATTTGTCCATGCTCTATTTCTGTTAGATTTTGCTTTGCATATTTTGGCTCTATTTTAGGACATGTATACAAGTTTAGAATTTTATATTAATATCTCCTTATTGCATTGAACCTGTTATCACAAAGAAATCTCCTTCTTTCTCTAGTGATGCTTTTTTCTTTAAAGTGTACCTTTTCTTTTACTAATAGGGTTATACCAGCTTTCTGTAGGTTACTGTGGAAAAGGTATACATTTTGCCATTTTTTTAATTTTCAAATTTTCTAGATGATTAAAATTTGCATGTGTCTCTTTTCAGGAGCATTTGATGGAAGGTTTCTTGTCCAGTCTGATAATAGCTGTCTTTCTATTTGGAATATTAATCTGAAATTTTTAATGTAAAAGTAGATGTAATTTGGTTTATATATACTATCTTACTGTATATTTATTTTTGCCTCTTCTAAGTTCTTTTTCCTTTCCTTTCCTTTGAAATGATTAACATTTTATAACTATTAAATTGTTACCTCATGTGGCTAGATAAACATTCTTTTGCCATTCTTGTAGTGTTTACCCTTCAGATTACAGTGTACATTTTTGCCGTTTCAGTCTAATGTTAGTTAATTAGTTCTTTAAAACTCCTCAGACAATTAGGGGACCTTGAGACACTTTGATTCCATATACCCTCCAAATTTATTGTTATGCATTTTCATTCTCTATATATTTAAATCCCCAGAAGAAATTACTATCATTGTGTTATATAGTCAACACTCATTTAAATTTGCCTACATATTCACAAATGTCATTAGTCTTTCTTTCCTGTATCTATGTGCCTCCACCTGGGAGGATATTTCTTCTGCCCAAAGAAGAGCCTGTAACATTTCTTTTAGTTTGAGTCTTCTGGTCACATATTTTCCAAGTTTTTGTTACACGATGATGAAATGAATGCATATTTTAGGACTGTTTTTCCTTAAAGCATACTTTTTCTCCTATTACAATAATACTGTTACACTGAGTTGATATCTTGTTACTTTTGGAAACTTCTCAACCAAGATCTCTTCAAATACCACTTCTCCGCTGTTCCCTCCCCTTCTTTCCGGGACTCACATTAACCATGTGTGAGGTATGTTCACTGCATCACCTTTAATTATCTCCCCCTCGCTTTTGGTATTCTCCATGTTATGTCTCTCCAGGCTCCATTGTGGATCTTTTCATCGGACTTATCTTTCATATCTCTAATTCTTCCGTCAGGCAGGGAGGTCACCTTTGACCCTTGAACCATCACACCAGGGTAGATTTCAGGGTAGGTTTTATTGTGCTCCTAGAGCCGAGCAGAGAAGAGAGAGTTAGAGATGAAAAGCCACTTGTCCCAGGTCACATAACCTGAACCAAGCAGAGCAGGGACTAACATCACAGACTAAACCCTGGGTCCAGACCCTTTCCTCTGTGCTTGTTTTCTTCTTGGCTGTGAATGCTCCCCACCTCTCGTTTCCTGAGAAGCAGAAACACAGTGAAGTCTCTCAGCCTTTTTTTTTTTCTTCCTAACTATGATAATTTCCTATTTAGATGATAAAGTTGGTGATATTTCTTCATTAGCCGGATATTTACCCAGGAATTTTTCTGGTACTGAGACCATTGATGTGATACTCTCAATTTCAGGGTACAATAAGCAAGTTACCTCCTTACAAAGAAGAGCAAGACGCTGGCGTATTTACCAAAGGAGGTATAACAATTGGTCTGAACAAGTCAGGTCTGGTATTCATCCTTCATCCCAGCAACAACAAGATGGAGATCAAGCAACAAGTGATGTTCACAAGGATACTGGAGTAAGATAGTAAGTGACGAGGCAGCATGGCTGACAAGTATCAACCAGTGAAAAACAAAACCTTGTAGTTAAATATGTCATTCTTCTCTCTAACCTGGAAGAGTGAGGAATGATGGGATCAGGTTAATGGTTGAGCAATCTTTATTGTAGCTCTGCTATCATTGGGGAAAATGTAGAGAAGACTTCCCAAGGCTATACGGACCACTTTCTTCTCTCCACTTCCCCACAGTGCTCCCTATGCCATTCCATCCTGTCATCGGAGAGGCAATTTTCAGAAACAAGACGAAACCCATGTTAACAAGGAGACAGAGCAAAAGCCTCCAGAGAGACGAATGGAGAGAAACAGGCAGGATGAGACCTTGGGGAGCTGGTTCAAGACCACAGTGAGTGTGCTGGCTAAATGGACCTGACATGTAGAAGAAGATGACAGAGGGAGTCATGTTGGGCGCGTGTAGAGATGCTGGGAACTTTTCTCTCGTGGCAGTGGAGTTGGTAATCTGTCTTGTTATTACTAGGAGTTAACTTCCTAGATCATGTGAGGGCAGGTTCAGAGAAGCAACATAAAGGGAGCAGACTGACTGCAGGGAGCATGGGAGAGGCTGTCTAAAAGCAAAGGAGGAAACTACTGCCAAGGAGATGGAGCAACTTCACACCAGAAGACGCAGTTTGGCTCAAGCTGAGTGTGGGAGGAGGTTGAGTCTCTGGGGTCCTTGTCAGAGGGGCAGGCCAGGTCTGCCTTAGGTAGGATCTCTTAGAACTTTATAAAAGTAAGTACATGTGAAAGACATGAAGTCGATTATTTCAGGAAAAGTATTTAAGTGGAAAGAAAGGGTATTTAGGAAGTCCACGTCTGGTGTAAAAGTTAGCGATAACAGATATTGTCCTACCTTAAGAAATTACCTAAAGCCTGAAAAAAGGTCCTAAAGCAAGACACAGCTGGGTCTTATCTTAACCTTGGATTCCATTGTATCAGTTTTCTTTCCCCAATTATTTCTTTGGCTCCTAGATTCCCTTCGGTATTCAATATGATGAGAAGTGGCTGCTGAATTTGATTCAGAAGCAATGCAGTGTCCCCTTCACCCCAGTCGAAGTAAGAGAGGACATGGAGGCCCATGAGAGGAAACGGGGAAGATGGCAGGCCCAGATGAGAAAAGCCTCTGGTCTCATATTATGCTTCTCTTGTCACTCTCCCTACAGTTTCACTATGAGAAAATGCAGGCCCAGTTCTTCGTTGAGAATGCCAACATTGCCTTCGCACTGAAGAATGTCAACGGCAAGATTTACAATGAGGCTAATGAAAGGGTGTGTGTCAAGGGCATGAGCAGGGCTAGCAGGGGGCAAGAGGGCAGGACAGGGGCATGATCTTGCTTGATCCCAGGGCTCAGATTTCCTGGAGCTTACCCAGCCCCTCTTGCGTTCTCAACAGATATCTATCTTTGTTGATCCCTGTGATGCACCCCACTCTGTGCTGAAGGAGCTGAGGTCAGAAAAGGTGGAGCAGATAAAGGTAATGCAGACTCAACACAACCTGTGCACTCACAGCCAGACCCACCTATTGCCCCCGATCACCACCTCAGACTCAGAGCCCTGGACCCCATCCCTAACTCTGCAGCTGCCCGTGAAGGAACGACACGATGCCTCCCAGCAATCTCTTGACATCCAGAGGCTCCGCTCTGACCCTGGTATGGCTACAGCAGTAATTGTAGAGCAGGTGAGGGCAGAGGGGTCTAGCTGGGAAGGATACTCAGGAAAGGTACCTCGGGGAGGGGTTGGTGCTGGAGCTGTACCAGCCAGGAGCCTCTCAGCCTCTGTTTCCCTCCTCCTGGCTTCCTGGAGACTTGATGACCCGTGATACTGGAATGCCGCGAAACCCTAGAAATGGCATGGCCGCCTCCCTGCAGATCCATCCAGGGAATATGCCCAAGGTGAGGACCTTAGACCCAATGTTGGGGCTGGTGGTGATGGTGGGAGAGATTAGGTAGAAGAGGCAGATTGGTCTCAGGTATCCCCTGCTGGGGTCCTCACTCTAACTCTTTCCTCATCATAGCTTTTGCCCTTGGAGCTGAGCAATAAGAAACCCTACCAGCTGCATGGCCTGTCCAACTCTATGCCGAATGCTTCCAACACCAAGAACTTGAACCTCTCCAACACTGAGGTGAGGTGTGGTACCCAGATCCATCTTTGAAGGGAAGGTGGGAAAGCTCATGTGATGGTGACAGAGGAAGGGAAATGGATTTGTAGGAAAAGGAAGGGACTGGGGTGCACGGCCATCTTGGCTCTGTTTCTCTGGCCCATGTGGTTCCTCCTCATGATCACAGGTGAAGTCTGCAGGGGAGATGGACAAGGGTGAGCGGCTGGAGCCAGAAGGGATGTGTGCAGACAGAAACCCCCTGTGCACCAGCTTCCCTGATAAGTCAACCAACATAAGGTCAGATGTATCCTCTGTTACCCACTGGGAGCCTGAGCTACTCCCAAAAGTGGCCGTTTGCAAGGGGCAGCTGACATGGACCTCAGGGAGGACTACAGGCCCTATGCTCTCCTCTCTGCATCACAAAGTTGACAAAGTTTCAACCAACATCCAATGGGCCCCCAGCCCAATATCTGCATATTTTACATTCTTATCTGCTGTGTCTGAGCCATTCTGGGGCAGGTGAAGAGCTGCAAAAGGGGCGCCGTTTGCCCTTTCTTCTCTCTTCTTCCCTTACCCCCACCACGGGAGAGCTTCTTTCCCTTCCCTTTGTTTTCTCTCTCTCCCTTGCCTCTAGGCCCGAATGTCTCTGTCATCTCTCCCCTCGTACCTTCACTCCTTTTCTGTCTTCATCCCCCTTCATCTCCCTCCCTGCCTCCTGAGCCCCACCTCACTCGCCTCCCTGCCCCAGCATCCTGGGCCATCCATGGGGGGAGTCCAGGTCTTGGTCCAGGTCTTCGCAGAGTGCTGGACCCCCAGTGAGGTAGCAGAGCCTCGGGCACACACCCCATTCCCTCTTCTCTCCACATCCTTCAGTGGGGCCCTGGAGGAAGGAAGGGAGGGGAAGGAAGCCCTGCAGCATGGGTTTGAAATGCTGGTCCTTGTGGCACTGGAGAAGGGAGTCCGGGCAGTCTGTGGGGGAGCTACCCAGGGGAAGGAGAGGAAGGGAGGGAGAGAGGCGGGGAGGGAGGTAGGGCATGCTCTCCCTCTGTGTCAGTCGATGGGGGACGTGTTCAGGGCCCTGGAAGGCTGGGACACTGGGGTGTGGGTGTACTTGCTCCCATGAGGAGGAGGGTCACCACCATAGTTTCACTGGCTTTTCTGTTTTGTCTTGATTTTGGCAGCTCCATCCTGGAATTGTTCCCCAAGTTACTAACCTTGGTAAGTGTATACCTTGTTCACTGACTCCTCTAACTGGCACTGACAGCACCCACAAACTACTCTGAACCGCATTGGGTCTTGCCCCAGTTACAGTTTTGAAACTGACCCTTAAAAGTCCTGGGTGGAGGGGGATGGTACAGCCCCTGTGGGAACCTGACAAAGGCTCTGGATCTTCTTCAGCCACGTTCTTCACAGGCTTTGGGGAACCCACGGTGATGACCCAAACTGTAGTCCTGCCCATGGAATTTCCAGGGCCCTTTCACCCCTGACCTCTGACCCTCACCCTCTCTTGGGCCCATCCTTTTCCCTGATCATCCGGTACCACCTCCTGGTCTGCACTGCTGACTTCCTCTTCTCTTCCCCAGGGCGGCCAGGAGACATCCCCACTGGCTAAGTGTGGTATTGAAGCCTGCAAGCGCTTACCAACCTGCAAGGTGAGGATGGACGATCAAGTCGGGTTGTAAGTGGTGCATGAGAAGGGGGTGTCAGCCCTGGTCCTGAGGACTGTTTTGATTCCAGGGCAGCTACTTTGGATCTGATGAGCTGAAGAGCCTAGTCCTGCAATTCCTGCAGCAGTAAGTACCTCTGGGAAGCTGAGCAAGGGGGGGAGGGTGAGGACAGGTGAGGCCACCTAAGCACAGGTCTGCTCAGGGGAGTTTCCAAGTCTCATGTGAGGTCCAGACCACAGAGATAGACTGTCCTCAATGCTCTCCCTCAGGTACTACTTGATCCATGACTATGGAGACCGACAGGGTCTCGTGGGTGCTTATCACGAGCAGGCCTGCTTCTCCCTGACCATTCCCTTCCACCCCGAGGACCCAGCCCCGTGAGTATCACAGCACAGGCTCTGCTCCTGGGCCGTGTGGCTCCCCAGGAGACACAGGCCAGCTCCTGCAGACACCCACCACCCACTGTTGCTCTTTGTCTCCTAGAAGCAGCTTGTGCGAGTACTTCAAGGACAGCCGGAATATGAAGAAGCTCACGGACCCCCGTGAGTGTGTGATGGGAAGACTGGGTGGGAAAGGGCGGTGAAGGGGTCAATCATAGGGCCCAGGGCGTGGCAGCCCCTGACCTTCGCTCGCTTCCCCTCCCCTCACAGACCTGCGGGTCCAGCTGCTGAAGCACACAAAACATGACATTGTGCACACCCTCTGTGTGTTGCCCAAGACTCAGCATGACTTCAACTCCTTCGTGGTGGACACGTGGTCCCAGACGGTGAGCTCCTGCTTCCTCCCTCGGGCGGGCCCAGGAAGCCGCAGGTGGGTAGGAGGTGCAGGTGGTGACTGGGCGCCTGGGCTCTTCCCTTTCAGGAAACGATGCTCTGCTTCTCTGTCAGCGGGGTGTTCAAGGAAGGTGAGTGTGTGTAGACCCCATCCCCAGTTGCCCCACTGCTGCCTCCCCCTGGCCAGGCTCAATCCCAGAACCACCCAGCTTCCCTGACCCCTTCCCTTCCCTTCCGTTCCCTTCCCTTTCCTTCCCCTTCTCTTCCCTTCCCTTCCCTTTCTTTCCCCTTCTTTTCCCTTCCTTCCCTCCCCTCCCCTCCTACCCTGCCCTCCTCCCTTCCCCTCCCCTCCCTCCCCTGCCCTCCGCTCCACCTCCCCTCCCCTCCCCTCCCCTCCCCTTCCCCACTGTGTTCTCCAGCGCTCAGGCTTCCCACAGACAATCCAGGTCTGAGCTGTGTCCATGCCTGTCTGCCCTGCACACCCTGGGCGTTGGGGACACAGGCTGCGGAGTTTGGTGGCTCTCATCCCAGATACTCACTCTGAGAACTTGGGCCGTTACTTAACCTCTCAGTTTCCTCATTTGCAAAATGGGGTAGTAGTATCCACCTCTTGGGCGGCTGTGAAAAACGCATCCCGTGAACCTGTGTAGTGGTTGTCAGGGGCCCTGTCACTGGGCGCAGACTACTCCTATAGTTGCCCTCCCGATTCCCGACACCCTGGCCCCCGTGAACAACTGCCCTCTCAGCATGAGTGTCCAGTCACAGCCTGACTGGGGACCGCCGTGTGAGCGTGTACAGCACGTGTGGCTCTAAGGGGTACTGTTGTTTGTTTGCTGTTGAAGTGGAAGGAAGTTCTCAGGGCTGTGTGCGTGCCTTCACCCGGACCTTCATCGCTACCCCTGCCAGGTACTCCAGGTGAGAGCCCTGTTGTGGGCGGGAATGCCCATCCCCGCCTGGGCTCAGGGGCTTGGGAATGTGGTGGCGCAGACCTTAGGTTTACTCGGTATTGTGGAAAGCCAGCGGGAAGATCCCAGGAGCAGTCTAGCCTAGTGGTTAAGAAGAGCATGGGCTCTGGAGTCGGCCTATGCCTTCTCTCCTTGACCCAACACTCACTCACTGTGTGACCTTGGTCAAGTCACATGACCTCTCTGTGACTCAGTGTCTTCTTCCGAGAATGGGGATCAGAGCGTCCACCCCTTGGGCTGTGGTAAAGGGTAAATGCAAAATTGCCCGTGGGTTGGGGATAAACCTATAAATCGAGTGAAGGTGGTAGACAGTCTCTCCAAAGGTGGGCTCTGTGGGGAGGGCCAGGTCAAGGAACCTGGGAGACAGACACAGGAGGGGCGTGGAAGGAATCTGGTTGCTGAGTGCCAGTGGGAGCAGAGTCAATATTGGGGGTGTGGGTGTCCATCCAGCAGTTGTCTGAGGGCCCATTTTTCCTTCAGTCTGTGCATCGTGAATGACGAGCTGTTTGTGAGGGACGTCAGCCCCAGTGAGACCCAGAGTGTGTTCTCCATCCCAGTGCCTACGCCCACCTCCAGCTCCATGCACACCCTCTCCCAGGAGCAGCAGGACATCATGCAGGCATCTTCCACCCGACCTGAGGTGAACCGCTGGTGTAATCAGAAGTGAGTGCTGGGTTTGCGTGGGCATAGGAGGGAGCTGGGAGGAGTAGAGGGGTGATTAATGGGAACTTGAAGCTAATTATTTTACATCTATTTTTTTCTTACAAACGTTTAGTTGTGAGAAATTCCCTAATTTCATACTAATACATTTCCATGTATTATAAAATACAGGTTTCCTATGTTATATACTGTTTTGAAATTTCTTTTGTTTATCATTAGCACCAGCATAGCTTCCTCTCAGTATATGTGAAGCTACCTTATTCTTTCCAAGATCAATATATTAAACAGTTGAATTCCAGGAAGCCATAAGCTATTATTGATAGGCATTTATCTTTTCACTACATCTTCAGCATTACATGCAGTGGCGTCTGCTCATTCTGGTACATACATGTTGGTAAACTTGAAGGCTTGTTCCTGAGGCATAGATTTAGCAGTGATGTGTGGTCACAGTGTCTGCAGTTTGGTCCTAAGAGAGGTCATCTATCCTCCCTCACTACAGGTGCTTTCAGTACAATGACTAGACTATTACAGAACTAAAAAATTCTTTACTCATCAAAAAGTGAATTCTGATAATCCAGAGATAAGAAGAAATAGACCTCTAGGCTTTCAGGAAGGTGAAGGTGGACAGAAGTCAGGTGCCCTGGGGTTGAAACTAATGGCTGCTGGCTTTGCTGACATCCCAATTCTTTCTCTTTACTTTCTTCAGTCCAAGGGCAAAATTCAAGATGAGACCTTCATCCACTGACCTGGGATCTTGAGAACAAAACTCTGCAAATGAGCCTTTAGATGTCATTTTCATCCTCCTCATATTTGTTACCTCTCTTCTCTTAACTGAAGCCATATCCATGACTAAGCTTGCAGTCCAGCTAATCAGGAAACCAAAGTTTACCGTGTAGGCCTGCCAGTTGTTCTGTATTTTTCCCACGCATGATCCTTGTTTATCTTTATATTAAAGAGTAACATTGCACATTGTATGTTGTGTGTCTTGGATTGCTCTTCCCCTGACCCAACCATGAGTTAGTGGGGCCAGGACCAAAAGGTCCCATCTCCCACATCATCCCTGGCAGTCTCTAGCATTTATAGCCGACCTATACAGTGCTTGAAAATTATAGAGTGAGGACTCCATTCCTGGACTACCCTAAAATCCAAGCTTTGCCTCCTGATAACCTTCTCTCCACCACTTCAGTACTCACAAGTTGTGACCGTTCTGATATTCACTTCTATAAACAAATATAACGTATTTAGCAAGTAAAGTACCATATTTACTCTAATAATTATGGTATTCTTAATCATTTAACAGGTCTAAAACTGTGCTAACATTTTTATTAGGTTCTTAGGTTCTGTAACTAACACTATTTTCCCCACAACTCCTATGTTGTTTTTTTAACTTATTTACTTTGAAATAATTATTGATTTACCAAAAGTTGCAAAAAAATGTGTAGAGAGGTCATGTATACCCATCACTCACCTTCTCCTAATAATAACACCTTGTATTACTTTAGTACAGTATCGAAACTAAGAAATGGACATTGGTACAGTCCACTGAACTTACTACAATTTCACCATTTTACATGCACTCATTTGTGTGTTAGAACACCTGTGAATAATACTTATATATATAATTCCATGCACTTTTACCAGCTATGTAGGTGTTCTAACTATCACCACAAACAAGATCAAAAACTGTTTCATCACCACACGTTTCCCTCATGTTAGCCTTTATAGCCACACCCACCTTCTTCCTGATCCCACATCCCTAAACTCTGTCAGACACTATTATAATTTCCTAAATGTCATAGAAATAGAATCATATAGTATATTATCTTTAGGAATGGATTTCTTTCACTCAGCATAACTCTCCTGGGATCCATCCAAGTTGTAAAGTGGGTCTATAGTCTGTTTCTTTGTATTGCTGAATAGGATTCCATGGTGTGAATGTACCACAGTTTGTTTAGCCATTCCCCCGTTGAAAGACATCTGGGCTATTTCCACTTTTTAACTATTGTGAGTAAAACTGTGATGAACTTCATGTAAAGGTTTTTGTGTAAACATAAATTTTCATTTCTCTGGGTAAACGGCCCAGAGTGCAACTGCTGTATCATATGGTAATTGCATATTTCGTTCCGAAAACCCTGTCACATTGTTTTGCAGACGACCTGTACCATTCTGCATTCCCATTGGCAATGTATGAGTGACTCAGTTTATCCAGTGTTGTCTGCATTTGGTTTTGTCACTGTTTTTTTCAGCCATTCTGATAGGGGGGTTTAATATTTCATTGTGCTTTTAATTTGCATTTCCATGATGGCTAAAGATGTTGAATAGCTTTTCCTAAGCCTATTTGCCCTCTGTTCATGTCTTTCATCCATTTCATAATTGGATTAAGAGGCAAGAAGTTATCTCTATAGAGAGCTGCCCTGGCTCTGGCTAACAGGCAGAGTAAGAGAATATGAGGCCCCTCGAGACTCACTTTTCTTGACAGGGAGGGCAGAAGTGGGGCTGAAGCTATTAAATGTTCCTCAAATTAGGACGGAACTTGGATATGGAACAGGATTAAGAGGTGAGGGCATCTCTGGGTCCATCTGTGGAGATCTGGATACGGCAGAAAAAGAAGGGGGATGTGGGGCAGAGGAAAAACAGTGGAAGGAGGGAGATACAGGGGGATGCCTTCTAAATGATGCTAGATTCATCACTCTCAGCCTGCTCAATGGAGTGCAAAAAACTACTCTCCTAGACATGTGGTTTTCAACTCTGCATATCCATTAGGATCCCCTCTAATGCTCAGATTCAACCAACTGAATCAGAGCCTCTAGGGGTAAGCCCAGTCATCAGTATCTTTAAGGTTCACCTCAGTTGATTCTAATGAGCTGTCAAAATTGAAAACCTTATCTGACGGTGTATTAGTTTGCTATGGCTGCCATAACAAGATACCACAGGCTGCGTAGCTTAAACAACAGAAATTTATTTCTCACAGTTTTAAAGGTTGGAAGTCCAAGATCCAGGTGTCCACAGGTTTGGTTTCTTCTGAGGCCTCTCTCCTTGGCTTGCAAATGGCCTCCTTCTTACTCCTTCTTCACATGGCTGTCCCTCTGTGCATACACACCCTGGTATCTCTTTATGTGTCCTAAGCTCCTCTTATAAGGAAACCAATCATATTGGATTAGTGTCTACCCTAACGGCCTCATTTTAATTTAATCACCTCTTTAAAGGCCCTATCTTCAAACACAGTCACATTCTGAGGTACTGGGGGTTAAAGCTTCAACATATGAATTTGGGTAGGCCACAGTTCAGTCCACAACAGATGGTATGAGAAATACCTTGGTCTGAGAAATTCATCTCCCTTTTAGCTACCTTCCTGGAACTACTATACAACACTTCTGCCATCACCTCATTAGGTAGAAGTTGGTCATGTGACCATTGTTGGCTGCAAAGCAGGCTATAAATGTGGTCTTTTACTGGAAACATTACTGTACCAAATAAATTTGGGATTCTTTCATTAAGAAAGAAGGAGAATTGGTATAGAACATATGCTACACTTTCATACCCAAGGCAGCTAGAAGCACTACCTCAATTACCATGTCCTTTCTACCCAGTTTTCCAACCACAGTTTTCATGGGTTCAAACAAAACTGCTGCTTCAGGGACACCTGAGCTCACTCTCCCATCCTCCCAAATCCCATGTCCCAGACTATGCCTGAGTCCTCACAACTTAGCATGTTTAATCTACGTCATTCACTCACTCATTCATTCATTCAACAAATATTTATTGGTTACCAATGATATGTGAGGCACTGTGATAGGCACGGGAGATAAATCAGAGAACCTGACAGACAGGGTCATGGTTCTCATGGAGCTCACATTCTACAGGGGTTGATACACTCAAGGTTTAAGAGCCATTAAGAAAATAATATGGGAAAATGTGACAGAGAATGACTAGGGTGGGGAAGGCAAGGAAGGATGTTCTGAAGACGTAACTTAGATTTAATATTCAAATAACAACAAGTACACAGTCAGCAGTGGGAAGATATAGGAGCTGAGCCCTCGAGGCAGAGGGAAGAGCAAGACGAAAGGCCCTAAGATATGGGCAAGCTTGGCAGTTTTAGGGAACAGCTTGTATGCCAGTGTGTATTGGGAGGACAGTGTTAGAAAATGAGGTGAGATTGGTAGGAGGGGCCCAATAACAGAAGGTCCTGTGGGCCATGGTAAGGACTCTGGGTTTTGTTCTTATTATGATGGAGCCATTGGGTGCTTTCTGAAAGGAAGGGAAGTTATTATTATCATCTACTTTATTAAAGCTCATTCTAAATGTTCTTTGGAGGACAGACTGAAATAGAGCAACTGTAAGATCAAGAGACAAGATTAGGAGGCTACTACCCACATGACAGTGAGAGGTGACAGTCTCGTAGACCACAGCCGTAGCAATGGAAGGGGTGAGATGGGGTTTGAAATGAGACGTATCTCGGAAGTACTGAACTTGTTGATGAAGTTCACGTTTGTGGTAAGGGATAGAGAGGGATTAAGTGTGTCTCTTGGAATGTGGATCTTTGCAGCTGGGTTAGGGCGGTTTTCTTTGATGGGGAAATGAATGGAGGACCAGCTTCGGTGCAATGCCAGGAAACTGACAGTTCTGTTTTGACCATGTCGTTTGTGGAGCCTATGAAAAACCTGGGTGGGGAGCATGTGGTTGGATGTATAAGTCAGGAGATCCTGAGAATATTCTTGCCTGTGGCAAAAAAAAAAACCCAAATCAAAAAAACAAGCATGCAAGCAAAGAAATGAAAAACCCAACTGTACAGTTCAATCTGAAAATACAGGTTGATTCCACATATGAGCATGACACAGCTCTAGATTCTGGAAGGGATACAAAGACATATTAAAAACCAACTTCACTGAGCTATAATTTTTGTTCAACATAATGCATCCATCTTTTTTTTTTTTTGGCTGTGCTGCGCAGCTTGCAGGATCTTAGTTCCCCAACCGGGGATCGAACCTGGGCCCCTTGCAGTGAGAGCGCCGCGTCCTAACCACTGGACTTAGCTATAAGGCTAAGGCGCTGGCCTGCCAGGGGCTACTAACTGTCAGAGAAGAAAGATATATGTCTGGAATATAACTATCATTCATCCACGCACCTAGTGCATGTCAAGATTAGTGCTAAAAAGGGAAGATAGAACCATGAAAAATTTCAGGCAATGTCTCTGTCTTCCTGAAGATTAGGAGTCGAAATAGAGAACTGCAAGTGGCTCTGGTTGCTAAATAGTAAGGGAGGTATTTGGTGAGATAATTGGGCCCCCAAAAGGTCTAACCCCAGTGCACAGAAGCAACTTTTCCCCTTCTGCATGTCTCATAGACAATGCTGTGGCATGACCTAGAATATAGAGCTGTGAGAATAGAATGAACCTGAACATTCTCTGCATAAATGGCTGAGGAAACAGCTTTCCAAGGCTTCCACCCAGCAAACAGCCCTGATTATGTGCAGAAGTATATCTCAATTTCATTGAATTCTCACAGTTGGAGTTGTATGACTAATTATTTTATCTCTGTATCTAATTAAGAAGCTGAGGTTAAGAAGGGTCAAGTATCTTGGAAGAAAACAGCAGATCTATTGATGATAGGAAAGTGTTAGATTTTACGCTGTGAGCTATTAACTAGTGTGGAATACTCGTTCCCATCCTTTAGGTCCAGGCTGAGGTAGTAGCAATGCAAATTTCTCAGTCAAATGCCTGGGATTCATTGGTCATTAGAGAATTTTAGGAACTGGAGAAGCTATAGGAAAATGAAAGCCTAACATACCATCCTCCTGCCTGCTCCGCATCATTGTTCCTGCCTCTGCTCTCTTGTTTTCTATGATAACGTCATCTTAACATTAGGTTTTGTTATTGACTGAACTGTGTTCTCCCAAAATTCATATACTGAAGCCCTAATTAGCAGTGCCTCAGAATGTGACTGGATTTGGAGATAGGGCCTTTAAAAGGTGATTAAGTTAATTTAAGGCTCTTAGGGGATACGTTAATCCCATCTGACTGGTGTGCTTATAAGAAGAGGAGTTTAGGACACACAGAGAGACAGCAGAAGTGTGTACACACAGAGGGACAACCACGTGAAAAAGCAGCAAGAAGATGGCCATCTTCAAGCCAAGGAGAGAGGCCTTAGAAGAAATCACCCCTGCTCACACCTTGATCTTGTACTTCCAGCCTCCAGAACTGTGAGAAACAAATTTCTGTTGTTAAGCCACTTAGTCTGTGGTATTTTTGTTGTGGCAGTCTGAACAGTCTAATACAGGCATTATGAACGTGTTTCAGTAGGTCATGAAGCAGGTAGAGTAGACTGTCAGAAAGGATGAAAATAAAGTGATGGTAAAAAATACCAATGATCAGTAAAACTGAAAGAAACGTGGTTAATTTGTATTACTATCAGGCAAAATAGGCATCAAGCAATTGCAACAAAGAAGGCCACTATCAAATCATAAAAGAAAATGTATTAAGAAGATTAAAAATTCTGAACTTACATTCACCTGATAACATATCTTCAAAAACATATATAGCAGTAAGTAACGAAGTTACAAGTAACAGAAAGTAAAATCCACTTTTGTGTATACGATAAGGAAATATATTTTCTTACATAACTGAGAGCCCAGAGGTAGAGGAGACTTTAGGTTAGTTGATCCAGTGACTCAAAGATATAAAGACTCAGGCCCAATCTTGAACCAATGACTGTGGCTAGGGACATAGGATTATTGCGTGAGATCTAGAGTAACTCTGGTCTCACCCTTGGAACTAGCAGTCAAATTCCCCCCAAACGTGACTGTATGAGGGAGGAAATGCACTCATGAAAATTTGAGACCAGTTAGGAAGAAGAGGAATGTATATTGCGTAGGTAAACAAAAATGTCACCTTCAGGCACCATTTGAAAGCACAATTACCAATATGAGCATAATACCCACAATACTCAAGCGCAAATGGTTTTCAACTACTATGTCTTTCCAGGTAACAGATACTTCTATTCAGGAAATACCTACATTGAATTAGTGAATGGGTAGTTACAAAGCACTAGAGCTCTCACCCCTGCAGTAAGTTTAGGAAGAACCACAAAGGCATCCATGGTAGCGTACTTAAATCTCATTTTCTTTCTCAAATTTTTGGCAAAGCTTTTTCTTTACTATCGTACTTTGATATTATTGTGTCAGGATAGTTTCACTAGAATGGAATGGATTCTTTATAGCTACAATTTTATCAAGTATTACCATTCGGTAAACATACAACACAGAGTTCATAAAGATATGAAAGATGAGAAGCAAGAAAATTGTCAACATTTATGATCAGCAACAATTTTCTTTAAAGAGCACCATTAAATTTCAATATGGAATAGCTTTAAAAACTTCAAGCTTTTAGAAGGAATTCAGTCTCATAAAAATGTAATAAAATTAAAGAACATCTTCTGTTAATGTACATATTTGTAAATATGTAAAAAGGAATATTCCTCTTGGAACACTAGCCCAAGAACCACCACAGCCCTGCCGCCTGGCATACCAGGACCCAGCACATACACCAACAGGCTGGCACCAGCTCTGGGACACATTGGGCCCCTCAACCAGCTGCTCCTGGATCTGGCCCCACTCACCAGTGGGATGACGCCAGCTTTGGGACACCCCAGACCGCATACCCAGCCATGTCAGGAACTGGCCCCACACACCAGCAAACCGACACTAGCTTCAGGACTCCAAGGCCCTGCAGCCAGAGACCCAGGAACCTGGCTCTGCCCACCAGCGAGCCAGCACTAGCTCCACGACTCCCTGGGCCACAGCCCCACCCACCAGCAGGCCAACACCAGTTCCAAGACACCTTGGACCCCTCAGCCAGCTGCCCTGGGATCCAGCCCCACTCAACAGTGGGCCATCACCAGCTTTTAGACACCCCCAAACCCTGGAGCCAGCCATGTGGAACTGGCCCTGCCCACCAGCAGGCTGCCACTAGATACAGGACCTCTAGCCCCCACCACCACCCACTGCAGAGCCTAGCACCACCCACCAGTGGGCCAGCACTAATCCCGGGGCTTCCTGGGGCACTGCAGCCAGCAGCCTCCTGACCCAGCCTCACTCACCAGTGGCCACCAGCCTCTGCACAAAGCAGGGCCTGGCAACCCACTGGACCAGGGGACAGCCACACCTACCCCACCACCCACAGTAGTGTGCCGGTCACAACAGAAGGACACACGCAGCCCTAACAGGGGGCACCCTTAGAGCATATAGCTCTGGTGACTAGAGGGGAGAGTTCGGCTGGGACACACAAGACATCTCCTACAAACAGCCACTTCTCTGCGGTTGGGAAATGGAGCCAACCTACCAGATACAGAGAAATAAAATAGCAAATTGGACAAAGTGAGGCAACAAAGGAATCTAATCCAAACCAAGGAACACGATAAAACCCCAGAAGAAGAACAAAGTGAAGTGGAGATAGGCGATCTACCTGACAAAGAGTTCAGGGTAATGATCATAAAGATGTTCAAAGAACTCAGGAGAAGACTGGATGAACAGAGTGAGAAGTTTTTAACAAAGATTTAGAAAATATGAAGAAGAACCACACAGAGAAGAATACAGTAACTGAAATGAAAAATACACTACAAGGAATCAACAGTAAATGAAATGATGCAGAGGAATGGACGAGCAAGCTGGAAGACTGAGTAATAGAAATAACTGAAGCAGAATAGAAAAAAGAAAAAAGAGAAAAAGAAATAGGACAGTTTAGGAGACCTCTGGGACAACAGCAAGTGTACTAACATTTGCATTATAGGGTTCTTAGAAGGAGAAGAGAAAGAGAAAGAGAAAGGGGCAGAGAACATATTTGAAGACATGATAGCTGAAAACATCCTTAACCTGGCAAAGGAAAGAGATATCCAGGTTTAGTAAGCACAGAGAGTCCCAAACAGGGTCAAGCCAAAGGAGACCACACCAAGACACACTGCAGTTAAAATGGCAAAAATTAAAGATAAAGAGAGAATATGAAAAGCAGCAAGGGAAAAGCAACAAATAACATACAAGGGAACTCCCATAAGGCTATCAGAGCAACTGGAATGAATCCAACTGGATCACGGTGTATGATCCTTTTTAGTGTATCGTTGGACTCGGTTTGCTAATATGTGGTTGAGGATTTTTGCATCTATATTCTTCACAGATATTGGCCTGTAATTATCTTTTTTGGTAGTGTCTTTGTCTGGTGTTGGTATCAGGGTGATGGTGGCTTCATAGAATGAATTTGGGACTGTTCCCTCCTCTTCAATCTTTTGGAAGAGTTTGAGAAGTATAGGTATAAGTTCTACGTATGTTTGGTAGAATTCACTGGTGAAGCTGTCTGGTACTGGACTTTTGTCTGCAGGGAGGTTTTTTTGGTTTTGTTTTAATTACAGATTCTATTTCACTTCTAGTGATTGGTCTGTTCAAATTATCTGTTTCTTCTTGACTCAAATTTGGCAGGCTGTATATTTCTAGAAACTTGTCCATTTCTTCTTGGTTGTCTAATCTGTTGGCATATAACTGTTCATAGTATTCTCTTATGTTTTTTGGTTTTTGTGGGGGTTTTTTTTTGTATTTTTGTGGTATTGGATGTTGCTTCTGTTTCATTTCTTATTTTGTTTATTTGGGCCCTTTCTCTTTTTTTCTTGGTGAGCCTGGCTAGAAGTGTGTCGATTTTGTTTGTCTTTTCAAAAATCTAGCCCTTGGTTTTATTGATCTTTTCTATTTTTATCTCTATTTTATTTGTTTCCCTCTGATCTTTCCCAAAGAACTGACTTTGGGATTTTTTTTGGTTCTTCTTTTTCTAATTCTTTCTCTCTTTTTGTTTTTTTGAGATTTTTTCTTGTTCCTTGAGGAAGGCCTGAATCGCTGTGTACTTCCCTCTGAGAACTGCTTTGGCTGCATCACATAGATTTTGGAAGGTTGTGTTTTCATTGTCATTTGTCTTGAGGTACTTCCTGATTTCTTCTTTGATTTCATCATTGACCCACTGGTTTATTGGGAGCATGTTGTTCAGTCTCCATGTATTCGTTCTTTACCCATTTTTTTTTCTGTGGTTGATTTCTAGTTTCATAACATTGTGGTAATACAAGATGCTTGAAGTCATTTCTATCCTCTTAAATGTGTTGAGGTTTGTTTTTTGACCTAGTACGTGGCCTCTCCTAGAGAACGTTCCTTGCACGCTTGAAAAGAATGTGTATTCTGTTTATTTGGGGGATGTAGTGTCCTGTAGATAGAAATTAAGTCCAAGTGGTCTATTGTGTCATTTAGGGCCTCTGTTGCCGTATTGATTTTCTGTCTGGAAGATGTGTCCATTGATGTCAGTGAGGTGTTAAAGTCTCCTAGTATTATAGTATTCCTGTTAATTTCTCCCTTTATGTCTGTAACTATTTGTTTTATATATTTAGGTGCTCCTATATTGGGTGTATATATGCTAACAAGTGTAATATCCTCTTCGTTATTGATCCCTTTATCATTATATAATGTCCTTGTTTGTCTTTATGGACTTTGTTTTGAGTCTGTTTTGTCTGATATGTGTATTGCTAACCCCGCTTTCTTGTTGTTTCCATTTGCATGAAATAGCTTTCCATCTCCTCACTTTCAATCTGTCTGTGTCTTGTGCCCTGAAGTGAGTCTCTTATAGGCAGCATATTGTAGGTTCTTGTTTTTGTTTTTGTTTTTTTATCCATTCAGCCACTCTGTCTTTTGATGGGAGCATTTAGTCCACTGATATTTAAAGTAATTATTGATAAGTATGTACTTACTGCCATTTTAAACCTTGTTTTCCAGTTGACTTTGTAGTTCTCTATATCTTTCACCTTTGCCATTTTAATTATGCTACGTCTTGGTGTCACTCTAATTGGGTTCTTCTTGTGTGGGACCCTGTGTGCTTCCTGTACC
The DNA here is from genome assembly GCF_028023285.1 of Balaenoptera ricei. Classification (NCBI taxonomy): domain Eukaryota; kingdom Metazoa; phylum Chordata; class Mammalia; order Artiodactyla; family Balaenopteridae; genus Balaenoptera; species Balaenoptera ricei. The sequence continues at coordinate 93,200,684 of NC_082660.1, read as the reverse complement.
TGGATATCGGTTTTCTTCTTTAGGTTTGGGAAGTTTTCAGCCATAATTTCTTCAAATACATTTTCTATCCCCTTTTCTCTCTCCTCTTCTTCTGGTACCCCTATTATGCATATGACTGTGCACATTATGCATATGATTATGCATATTATGCATGCTTTATATTATCCTATAGATCTCATTTGTTTTCTTCATTTTTAAAAATTTGTCTTTCTGTCTGCTGTTCTGATTTGGTGATTTCCATTATTCTGTCTTCCAGATCACTTATTTATTCTTCTGCTTTGTTTAGTCTGCTATTTATTGCTTTTAGTTTGTTTTTCACCTGGGCAATTGAGTTGTCTAGTTTTGATTGATTTCTCTTTATAGTTTCTAGCTCCTTGTTGCAGTGATCTGCATTTCTATCAATAATCTTTCTTAATTTCTTTAGCCTTTTTCTTACCTCCTTTCTGAATCTGGGGTCTAGTAGACTGGTGAGGTCTCTTTCATTATTTGTTCCTTCAGGGGATTTCTCTTGTTCTTTCCATTGGGGATAGTTCCTCTGTTTTCCATTCTACTTAACTTTCTTTGTCTCTGAATTTAGGAGAAGCATGAATCTACTGTGTTCTTGAAGAGGATCCCTGTGTAGACGGTATGAGTCCAATATCTTTGGTGCAAGGGCTGGTTTTGGTGTGGGTGCTTGCCACGTATTTCCTTAAAGTGTGCTGGCCCTTGTTCCCTTGATAGGGGGTGTGTTTGAAGTTGTGTTGACCAGAGCCTGCACTGGTTGTTGGCTGGGGCCTCCTCTTTGCTCTATGGCTGTCACAGCCCTGTTGGGGCTGGGGTCTGCTTCCCAGCTGTTGGAGTAGAAGCCCTGAGGGTCAGGTTCAGTCAGGTTCCACTGCCCCTGAGCACATGCCCTGATGCAAAGGAGGTGACCACTGAAGCAAATGAGGTCCGTGTGGTCACCGCAAACCTATGTGCCTCCCGTGCAGGCATCCATGGTTGTGCTCAGAAGCAGCCCAAGGTTGCATCCCTTTCTCTGTTGTGTTCATTCCAGACTTAGTGCTGGGCTGTGGTGTGGAGTAGGCTGGTGCTGGGGGCCGGGGCCCTGTGGCTGCAGGAATTGAGGTGGTTGTGCCGCTGCCTGCAACCTGGGCTGCCTCTGTGGCAGACCTCTCCCAGGACCCGTCAGCTCCAGATCTGGCTCCAAGCTATGGTGTAGAGTGAGCGGGGCCAGTGTGCTCCCACCGTGAAATGAACGGCTGCATACTCCTGCCCAGAGCCCGTCCAACCGAGATGCAGTGCCCAGCTGCTGTGCCTTTCCGTGGCGCCATCTGGTGCACGTGCTGGCAAAGTCCACCATGGCCAGACCTGCCCCCACTGTGTGCACACTGACAATGGGCACTGTGGCAGGACCTGCCCCCACTATGTGCGGGCTGACAATGGGCTCCTTGGTTTGGCCCAGGCCATACCCCAGGCCCTCCGGGCTGTCTCCACACATCTAGATCGAGTCCTCTCCCTGGACCTGCCTACCTAAGAGTCAATGCTCAGCTGCTGTGTGCATCTGTGGCCCCACCACCTTGTGTGTGCTTTGGATTGGGAAGTGCAGCAAGGCAGCAGCCGCCAGTGCCAGTCTCTCTCTGCCCTGATTGTTCGCAAGCCAGCATGCATGCACTCCTTGTGGGTAGAATTTAGGCTTTTCCAGCCCCTCCATCTATCCCGGCGGCTTTTCCAGCAGGCACGGGGGCTCCCTGGGGTAAGGGTCTGCCTATGTGTACCTTTCCTCCTTTACAGATCTCTCCCAGGGGTGCCAGGACCGTCCTCATGCCTTTGAAAATTTTTTCTGTCCTTCCTGGATATGTAGAGATATTCCTTGCAGCTTTGGTTGTGTAGGAGATCTTCTGCCAGTTTCCAGTTGGTTGTCTGCGAGAATTGCCTCACATGTAGGGGTATTTTTAATGTGTTTGTGGGGAGAGGTGAGCTCCACATACTCCTCCTCCACCATCTTGATCCCCCTCCCTATTTGAGAGACTTTGAATTGCATCAAAGTGTCCCATATAAAAACAGATACACTAGACTAAATTAGAATTTCAGAATCCAGTGATAGTCAACTATTGCAAGTGCCTGTCAGTTTTTAGAGAGCACAGGATATGCCGTGTTTGTCCCGATTTCGTGGGGAAAAAAAAGGTAGAGCATCATGTACATTTTAGATTATCATTGGACCCAAACAGGCTACATGAAGTAGATAATTCAAAAATCATCTGGTGATGTTACGGAAATGTAAAGTTCATTGATAGAACTTAGTCCTCAAAGCCTGCTTTTATTCTAAAGAAAACTGGCAAAGGTCACTCATTTACATCATATGGGAACATATCCACCAGCAGTAGATGGCAGTGTGATATCGTAACAAGAAAACAATGTGGCTGTTTACGTAAAAACCCGTCTCACACTACTCTCAAAGACTATATTTAGAATTATTTGGGGGGTGTGGCAAAAAAATAGTTACAATGAGTGGATAACAAGAGCCAAGCTAGGACCACTTCAATTCTCCCTGTCTAATAATTTTTAAAGCCTTGAACCACACTTATGTAATTTGTAAATGGTCTTCACGCGGATGGGACTTTCAAACTGTACCAGAGAATCATACCATCACAAATGACACAGTTTATGAGCAAAATCCCTGTAAGGAATCCCTGCCTTCTCGCCCCTTTCCATCCTTTGGCCTCAAAAGAAGTTTTCACTGTGGATGTAGTTTTCTGTTTCCAGGCTGTGGTAGTCCCCAAGAATGAGCTCAACCCCTAGAGCTGTTAAAATTTACACTGTGCTGGGGGAAGGGAGCACACTGAGTACTCTGACAGGGAGCACCATCTACAATTGTTTCTCTTCTTTCCCACTGCTTGACACTGACAGTAAAGTCACTTCTAGTTAATTAACGAGTTTCTTAAAGGAACAAAGAAAAACATGTTTCGATTACCATTTCTATAAAGGTACAGCAATATCTGGTAAGTTCTCTTGGATAACGTTACCAGATTAAGTCAATTTTACTTTCTGAAAGTAAATTCACATAGGATCTCTACTTGAGTTGTACATATCTGTGTTTGAACCAAAAGCATTTGAGTATTTGTGTTTAATTTAGCAGCATCACAAATGTCTGTTGTTCCCCTTTCCCATTTCTCTGTGTTAAACAATGCCTCTAGCACTGACCTCCAAAACAGAAATATAAAAGAAGTAAAAGTTGTTCCCAGTAAACCTTGCCAAACAACATTCAAGAAGAATAGCTTATCAGCCTGCCTCACCTAAATAGACACAGCACCTGATACATGCAGTGCCTAAACTGCCTAGCTCATATAAGCTGTGTTCATACAGGTGTTTATCCATAGCCTTAGCGTCCCTTCCCCAATGTATGTTAGAAGGAGCTGACGGGCACCCACTGGTGTAACTAAGTATATTTTTTTAATCCTAAAATAACTCCTGGAAATCATCGCAGGGAAAGAACAAATGATACGACCATTAGTTCTGACAGGAGAATATCTGACCCTTCCAAAGAAAGGTTATAATTAGAACTCCAGGGTTTGTCTTTTGGTGAAAGAAGGTGAACTCACAATCACCGTTAGTGGATTTGTCCATTACAGAAACTACAGTTGGGACAGACATCAGGTCTTGATGTCAGAGTCCATCCAGTGATTGTACACAGATGCTTCCTAAATCCATCGTGAGGTTTCATAATAGGCTCTATTGTAAACATGTGGCTCCATTTTCATACCCTGCATTTACATGTGTCCCATAAATAATTTTCCAAAATTATCTAAGTAACACCAATGTACCCAAAGAGAGTCACTCCAAAAAATCACTACTTCCTTCAGTAGGCTTAGAACTACAAACACAGTCTGTTATCCTTACTAGTATATTCAAATTTAACCATGGTGCAAAATTTGGTCTGTTGTATTTTCTTCAGGTCATTTATGTAGCCATGCCACGTTGCAGGGTGCCAGCAAAATAATCCCACTGCTTGTAGAGCATTAAGTTTGCCTAAGCCAGCAAACGAGCAAGATCACATCAGATCTATGTTGGATATACAGACAGATCTTCAGTTTTCCACACAAATCAGCAAAAGAGGCGTTTGTAAAACTGCAATTAAAAAAAACACAAACCAAAACTATATTGTATATTCTCCTTTCCCTTTCTCTGTCCTTTCTGGAAAGATGCAAACAAAATATAAGTGCAGTAATATCTAATTCCGATTCTGCTCATTTTTAACTTCTGGAATTCCGTTAAGAGCCATAAAGTCTGCAATATTTCTCTTTAGAGAAAAAGAGCCATAAAGTCTGCAACATTTCTCTTTAGAGAAAAAGAGCCATAAAGTCTGCAATATTTCTCTTTAGAGTGTTTAAAAATAAAACAAGGAAACGTTTTCAACTAACGTCTAGCATTTTATACCACCTTTTATATACACAAATACTTCACTTATTAAGGATAAGTTTATATTTATACCTTAAAATGAATCCGAGGGCCTTAACTGGCTTCAGCTTGGATTAGTTCTAATTACTGGTAGTACTGGAAATTATTTAAATGGCACTTTAAAGAGGTCCTCTATGATCTCCACTTTTCAGTAACTGCAGATGGCTTTCCAGTTAGTCTGAATAAGGAAGACTGAATTATTCTTAATTTTCTTTGGAGAATCTTGTGGGTGATCAAAACACAAAGTCTGGAGCCAGGGTGCCTGGGAGTAAACCCTGGTTTGGCACCTACAGGTTCAGTTACCTCTTAGGCAAGTGACTTAACACATCTGTGCCTCCACTTTCTCATCTGTGAAAACTGGAATAATAATCATAGTACCTAGTTTATAGAATTGCCACTATTAAAGGAGTTGACGTTTTAAAGTGCCTGACACATAGTAATCATTATATACATTTTTTTTCCAAATTAAGAGCTAAAATTCACTTATTGAGTTTGCTTTCATTTCTCTTAGACTTGCATGGAATTACGGCAACAAAGCTTACCTGTACCCACTGCTTAGGTTTTTGAAGTGGTCCTTAAAATATGGCAATGCTTATGGATTTAGGGAGGACCTAGTCCATTGCTATGTGTTAATTTATGTGTTAAATTTCACGTGTTATTAGGGAACAAATCAGCACATGAAAGAAGCACATTAGCACATTAAAAAGAGGTTGGGGCAGGTGAAGCCAGCTTGTGTTCTGCGGAAGATCATCCGGAGGCACCACCATCAACGGGAAGCCCAGGAATGTGGGCAATCTCAGCTCTCCAGGTCTCGTGAAGAGAACGGCCTCCTGAAACAGGCAGCCGGGAGAACCCTACTGTCACTATCCTACACTCAGGAGGCTGACCCAGCTTTTGAGCACCGTGGGCTCCTAAGGCTATGGTCACGTGGATGCGGCCATCAAGTGGCAGGCCCAGACGGTTATGTGGCAGGCCCAGACCGACTGGTCATGCCAGCACCATGAGCCCTTAAACCCTGAGCTCATGTAGTCTCTCTGGACCTATTGCCACTATGATCATGTGGTAGATCCAGCTTTTCAAGTCGCTAGAGCATGGCAGACTCCTAAACCCTGCCCATCATGTGGATTCATCCTGTCATGTGGCCCTCACTAGCTAGTGGCATGTGGAAGCCTCAGCCCTCCAAGTCACAAAGGTGACCCGCTTCTGAGAGTCGTCTGGATGCTATGGTCGGTCACATATCCCCCTTGGTCACATATCAGGCTCAGCCATCTCTATCTCGTGAAGATTGCTGGCTACCAGAATCTTCAGATGCCTGAGTCAACAGGGATGTGGCCGCTTCCATCACATGGCAGGCAAAGCGCCTGCAGTCATGTGAACACCGCACCGCACCTAGCTTTCGGCTGTTGGTCGTGTATATTCTACGGTCACGGGACATGCTGTGGTGTCTTGAGGCTCAGTTCTCTCGGTCACAGTTCAGGATTGAGGGCTCCTGAACCCCGAGGTCACCTGCATCCTTCTACTCTGTGGCCTCCCCCAGCCAAGCCCCTGCAAGTCAGGTGGGGCCCCACGGCGGCGCGCGTTACGTTACGTACGTCCCGCAGTCATGTGACGCCATAAGGTCGCGACCGAGGGGGGCGCCCTTTCCGCGTGTGGAGAGCCTGCCCAACGGTGGGTAGCTCGGCTTGGCCTTCTGAGGAGTCAGACCGAGAGGTGAAGACCTTTAGAATTAAGGTACTTGTCCTGGCTGAGGGGGAACTTTGATGAGGCTCTGGCTCCGATCCCAACCTTTCCCCCGACTTTCATATTCTGCCACGGTAGGCGGTAGGCGGTAGGCGGTAGGCGGTAGTCGGGTAGGAGGGGCGCCCGCCTGTCCTGGAGGTTTACTCAGAATTGGCGGGACAGCGGGCGGCAGGCGGTCATGGGCTGCTCTCGGCAGCTAGGCTCGGGAAACTGGGTGGACCCCTCCCTTCCCCCTTCCTTCCCAACCCCCACATTAGAGCCCTACTCTTGCTAATCTCTCCTCCGTATTCCTATTCACTGCCTGCCATGTGATGGCATCCTCTGCCCTCCTCTGACCACGTTTGTTATTAAGAACACCAGAGAACTCCTAGATGCCAGTTCGTATCGATGATTTCAAATCTGATCGGAATTTCTGTCTCTTAATTTGTTCTGTGGAGAGAGGCAAGGAGAGAGACTTTTTTTAATTTGATATTTTTTTCAGTAAAAGTGTGAAAGCAGCCAGCACGTTAAGGTTCAGAATTTGTTTTGTGTATTTGCTTTGCTGATCAGTAGTTTTTCAAAGTGTGTGTGGGGTGGGATGCCATAATCTTTTTCTCCTTGGACTCTCTAAACGGCTTAAATTAGTCCAGCCAGACACCACTGGCTTCTGACTTTCCTCCTGATTTTCTAACCATTCCTTGTTACATTCCTTGAAAGCTCTCCCCTTTCCTTCATGTGGGAAAAAACCAGTGAATTTATTTAAGAAAACCATGTTAAGTAAAATTATAGATGATACATTTCATAAAAATCACGTAGATGGTACTTAATGAGTAAAATGCAGCAAGAAAAAGATGGTGTTTACATTTGTGAGGGATTTAAATATTGTTTGAGAGATGGTTAAAGGGGTGGTATATATATTTTTTATTATATAATAGCCATTTCTTTCCTCTCATTTCAGCACTGTCAGGTTTGTTCTACAGGACACTATGTCTGAGAGACAGCAACAACAAAAATGGTTTTATCCATTGAAGAAATACGGGACATACAAAAATGAAGGTAAAAAGGATTTCTATATTGTCATATTTTTAAGACAATATGCCACTTGAATCTCAAAGAGAAGGGTAGTGTCTTAGCTTGTTCAGGCTGCTGTAGTAGAACACCATGGACCGGGTGGCTTATAAATTTCAAAAATTTATTTTTCACGGTTCTGGAGTCTGTGAAGTCCAAAATCAAGGCACCAGCAGGTTCAGTGTCTGGTGAGAGCCTGCCTCCTGGTTCATAAAGGGCTGTCTTCACGCTGTGTCCTCACATGGCAGAAAGGGCAAGGGAGCTCTCTAGGTGCTCTTTTATAAAGGCACTAATCCCATTCATGACAGCACCTCCCTCATGACCTAATCACCTACCAAAGACTCTACCTGCAAATACTGTCACCTTGGAGACTAGGTTGGTACATAAACATTCAGTCTGTAGCAGGTAGTTTCGTCAAGCTATATGGGAATGGAACATTTTTCCACAGACCACTGGAAGTACTAGTGTTCCTCAGAAAACATTTTGGGAAAGCCTGTTCAAACTAAATCTCTTCTACCGCATTAATACCTTGTACCTTTGTTTACTAAGAACAATGTATGCTTACTAATAATTATAATCTGTTCTTCTCATTAAGAAACTACTTATTGCTAACTCATTTTATCTTATGTCATTAGTCATTCTCTCTTTTGCTTAATCTTTCCACTTTTTCATTCTTTACATATAACCTCAATTTATGTTTCTGATATCATGATGGCAAGAAATAAATGCATAAGTGCTAGTCATTAGGAAGCCTTCAAAATAAAATAAAATGCCCCACTCTTGAAAAGACGATACAACTTACCCGTAAGGATGAGTGGATGAAATAGCTCTCATTTTATACCAATTTTCCACACTTTTTCAAAACTAGTTTGTTATTATTATTTAATAATTATAGCTGCCATCCCGAGAGGATGTTATTTTAATTTACAGATAAGATACAAGAATCAAGATAGGCTAGATTATGCTGTGGTAATAGACAGTCCCCGTATCTCAGGGGCTTGTTCCTCACTTCGACTACATGTCCATGGCAGGTGCATGCCCCTCACGGGATGGTGGACTATGGGGGTCTGAGCCATTCTTGCTGGAATGACTTGGAGACCCAAACTGACAGAGCAGCCATCATCTAGAGAGTTGTCAGTCCCTGTGCCTGAGGAGAAGAGGACCCTGCAAGGTCTCAAACCGACAACCATATGTTCTGGCCCAGAAATAGCACACGTCACTCACAACCCATTAGCCAGAACCAGTCACATACACAGCCCTGCCCAAACAAAGGAGGTCAAGAAGTACAGCTCTTCCAGGTCCCGGGAACAGGGACAAATGGAAACCCATGGCAAACAGCACTACCGCATGATGAAATTGAGGCTCAGAGAGGTAAAATACTCGCCTAAAATCACATACGCAGTAAGTGACAGAGCACATTCTGGATATATGATTTCAAAGTCCGTGCTCTTTCTGTTCCTACTCCTTTCTATATTGTATGCTGTCCTCTTCAATGAAGTTCATATGTACTTATCATAGCAGTTCCTTTGCTTCAATGCTGCAGTTCCATCTCCCTTAATCATCTGATATTCCAACAATGGATTTAATTAAACCCCCCACATTGGTAAGCCACAGGTCTTTTCCAAGTAATTAAATGTACTGGATATTTGGATATCCGTGCTATTCGAGGATAGCAATTATAAAAGAAAACATGACGGTAGATGAAAAGACTGTGGATTTGTCACATACTTGATACAAATCATCTCATGCATTTCCATATTGGCAAGAAAAAAATAATAAAAGTAAGAGCCAAAGTTAATGAAATCGATAACAGATATGGAAGAGTTGAGTAAAAATGCTAGATGTTAGTGCTTTCAAAATATAAAAAAATAAGGAAAGCTTTGGCAGTATGGGTCAAGAAAATTAGAAGGCACAGATAAGCCGCTTTCGAAGAAGGTGTCTTGCTTGTACTGACAGTAAAGATTTAAAAGATAATATTATGACAAAGATATGCTGATAATTTGAAAATTAATACTAAATGGGTAAATTCTAGAAAAAAGAAATTTATATTGGGGAAACAGAAAATATTAATATTAAGCTTATTCTTGACAAAGCATGCATGAGAAGGCAAAATTACTGGTGAATCTTAATTAGTTATAAAAATGCCAAAAATAGAAATAAGATAATGGCAAACTTAATCCAGCAATGGCTAAAACAGATAATACAGCAGGGCAAAGTTGTGCTTATACCAAACTTGCAATGTTGGTTTAACATTAGGAGATTCATAATGTAGTTCAACACATTAATAGGTAAAGGAGCAAGAAAAGGATGATTATCACAAAGATTCCAGAAAAAAAATGCATGCAATAAAATTCAACAACCAATCAAGATTAAACAACCACAAAAATAACTCTTAGCTAACTGGGAATAGAAAGATATTTCTTTAAAATGATAATGTGTACTTTACAAAAACTACAACAAACACCGTACGTAATAGTGAGACATTAAAAGCATTCCATTCAAACTCAGAAGAGGCAAAGATGATTCATATAATCACTTCTGTTCAACATCTTAACTGAGTCTCCTAGGCATTGCAGTAAGCCAAAATACATACATACATTAATTAATACATGTGTAAAAGTGAAAGGGAACAAAACTGTGAGTATAATTGTCTTCATATAAAACTCAAGAGGATCTATGGAAAATTATAATAATAGTGATTAACCAGTTTATTGGATGCAAGACTAATATACACAAGATAATTGCACGAAATAGAAAATAATATTTTCATTGTGAGTATACCATTTACGAGAGCAAACAAATTGGTCCTGTGGAATATACCTCAAGTTGGCTCAGCTGGCAAATATTCCAACACTCATAAACACTCTTACATGTTTTCCTGTACTGTAGAGACCTGGAAAGCTAAAAACAAGAATGGAGACCTACGTTCGTATCTGTGTGTGTGTGTGTGTGTGTGTGTGTGTGTGTCTGTGTGTGTGTGTGTGTGTGTGTGTATGTTTCCTAGACCCCCTTTTGTCTAGGGTCCCAAAGAAGATCTCTATGTATCAAGCCTATGCACCATAGTGAAACTTGGAGGTGGAACTGAGTAATGTGGGAGCCACAGGCAGGATCAGCTTTGTATGATGGGAGAGGTCTCTGGCTTTTACGGGCAGCCGCAGCAGAGTGCCTAGAATTCAGTCTCTGTCATACATGTTGGTTAGCTCATAGGCAGCAGGGGTGTTTCAGCTATACCAGTCCCATGGTGTGAGGGGGCTTCCCCTGGCTGTGCGGCATCCAAGCCCACTTTTCTGGCCCTCACAGAATTTTTGTAAGCTGTGTGATATGTTTTATTAAAGATGTCTTATTTTTATAAAATAGCTAGAATGAATATCTGGCATAAGGAAGTGGGAACTTTGATTAATAGAGTACTTGACACCAAAATTGGTTGCAAGCAAAGGGCCCTGAAGGAAGTGGGGGTCGGGGATAGGTCATCCAGTCTAGGTGGATCTGAAGATAGTAAGGACCCAGTTGGTAATAGAGGATGAATCATTAGTGTTCCATGGCACACAATGGTGAAAGAGTTGCAGTTGCGTTACTGGACAGAACTTGGGTCCAGTCACCTGCTGCACAGCAAAACCAATCTACTGACACTGGGTTGTTGGTGAAGGAAAGTACAGTGTTTATTTTCTGGGTGCCAAGCAAGGAGAACTGGCTGCTTGTGTTCAGAAGACTCTAACTCCCTGCTGACTTTCAGGGAAGGGTTTTAAAGGCAACATCTGGGGTGAGGGCTGCAGGGTGCATGACTTTCCTCTGATTGGTTGGTGGTGAAGAAACAGGGTGCTGTTTCAGGGATCTTAATCATCAGCATTCTGGTTCTAACCAGTCTGGGGTCTGTGTGCTTGTGGTCAGCATGGAGTCACCGTCCTCCACCTGGGCAGGGGATCTTAGTTTCTGCATAGCAGCTCAAAGATATGTATCAAGTTGTTATCTCTTGCAGAGAAACTAGGACTCTGCTTTATCACTGCACTATTGTTTCTTGACTGCCTTTCTTTCTTTTTTTTTTTTTTTAACATCTTTATTGGAGTATAATTGCTTTACAATGGTGTGTTAGTTTCTGCTTTCTAACAAAGTGAATCTGTTATACATATACATATGTCCCCATATCTCTTCCCTCTTGCGTCTCCCTCCCTCCCACCCTCCCTATCCCACCCCTTCCCTCCCTCCCACCCTCCCTATCCCACCTCTCTCGGTGGTCACCAGGCACCGAGCTGATCTCCCTGTGCTATTCGGCTGCTTCCCACTAGCTCTCTGTTTTATGTTTGGTAGTGTATATATGTCCGTGCCACTCTCTCACTTCGTCCCAGCTTACCCTTCCCCCTCCCCGTATCCTCATGTCCATTCTCTAGTAGGTCTGTGTCTTTATTCCCGTCTTGTCCCTAGGTTCTTTATGACCATTTCTTTTTAGATTCCCTATATATGTGTTAGCATACGGTATTTGTTTTTCTCTTTCTGACTTAACTTCACTCTGTATGACAGACTCTATGTCCATCCACCTCTCTACAAATAACTCAATTTCGTTTCTTTGACTGCTTTTCCTTTATTTTTGCATTTCCTCACTTCCCTAATTAGTAACTGCTTGAGTCTGTTCTTTGGAACTCAGGGAAGGCCTAGGAGGCCAAAGCCTTTTTCTACAGACAAGAAACAGGGAACACAGCGGGGCTTTTGTACCCAGGAGGGCCCTGAAGGGTTCTGTTCAGTGTCAGTCCCCCCTTTTCTTTGATACTCCTCAATCCTGAGGGGATCATGAGTGGGACAAGAGAGGGAATAAAGTTTTGGACAGAGAAGTTAATCATCAACCTGGCAAGGGAACTCGGTTTTAGGGGGACTCGGTTTCAAGAGTTACCACCTGTGGTCACTTGAATTGAAATGCCTTTGAAGTCAATGTGTTGGTGGACCAGGCAGCTGCTGTTTGGGACCCAGAGGACACTCCTTTCCCCCACAGCATTGAGAAACACATTAGTGTGGAGGGCATCTTCATCTGTGAAGTGTTCTGAAGTGGCTGACTTGTGTAGGCCACAGATGAGATGGGAGATTCTGCCATTGACATGGTCACCCTCATTTGAGTGGAGATGTTGGGGTTCTGGTGTTGCAGGCCCAGTAGGAGCACTTAATCTCCTGCCTCAAGGTGAGTGCTGTTTACCTAATAAACAGCAAGGATGGAAGGGTAGTCACATTGGTTTGACCTGTAGCAACCTCTGAAGGTGGCTAATTGATCAACAGATCCCTTGGATCTTGAAATATCTGACATACTCCAAAGTTGCATTTGATCAGTGTAAAAATAAATAAAATATAAATAAATATTTGTAATAACATATAAGAACATAAAAATAAAGAAATCAAGCTCTAGGTCTGGTGACTTGACCTATCTTGATGGCAAATGGTAGTCCCTTACTCAATTCCCACACTTGAGCCAGAACACCATGAATGAGTGGACTACTGAGGAAGGACCCTATGGTGAAGTCGCAAGTTACTGCAGTAAATCTTCTTCCCAGGCTTAGCCAAAGGGACCGTCAGCCATTTACCACAGTTACTGTGCATTTGCTTTAAGGACACTTGCTCTAAGCCAGAGCTCAGCAAACTCCCTGGAAAGGGCCAGGTGACAAATATTTGAGGCTTTGTGGGCCAGTTTGTCTCTTTCGTAACTACTCAGCTCTGCTGTTGTAGAGCGGAAGGCTCCAGAGACAAGTATGGCTGTGTTCCAATAAAACTTTGCATGTGGACATTGGCGTGTGGATTTCAAATAATTTTCACGTGTCAAGAAATATTGTTTTTGTAACCATTTAAATATGTAACAACCATTCTTAGCTTGCAGGCCCTAGAAAAACAGGCCACAGGCCAGGTTTGGCCCATGGGCTGTAGTCTGCCAATCTCTAATTTAAGCTAATGGAATCACTAGGTCCCTAAAACAACAGAGTGGAAAGCCAGCAAAATGAGGTGGCATCCATTCCTAGGGTCTCTGGCAAGCGTAAACCAAAAGCTGATACTTTAATACAGTAGCTTTCAACTGTGGTAGCACACTGCAGTCACGTGGAGAATTTAGAAAATGTGGGTGCCTGGGTCTCAACCCAATTCTGCTTTAATTATTGTGGATATAGCTTGGAGCTGGTGGCATTCTCAAACTCCCCAAGGGGCTCTACTGTGTAAACGAGGTGGAGAACTACAACCCATGCTGTGGGATATTGCTCAGCAATAAAAATGGCAGGAACATAAACGGATTTCAAAAACATGATGCTGACTTTAAAAAGCCAGACACAAAGGTGTGCAGTATGTATGATTCCGTTTACAAGAAATTCTGCAGCAGGCAAAACGAATATATAGGGACTGTGAGCAGATCAAGGTTTATATGGAGCTGGGAGATGGAAAGATTAACTGGGAACCATTTGGAGTGTGGTATATGCTTTATATCTTGATTGAGGTGGTGGTTAGCTCTAATCCCTGATTTTTACATGTAAGTAATTTGAGATCAGGAGAAGTCGGGTGAATTGTCCAAAGTGATGTAGCTTAATAATCAGAGAGAAGACAGGTGGATCTGATTATCAGTAATTGTTTCTATTATGCTAGGTAATGAGTCAGTAGCAATAGTGCTTCCCCCCAAGCCCGTGGCAAAACCTTGACCCAGCCTTTTATACAAGTAGAGCAGGGACATGAAAGTACACCTCTTGTGCATTCCAAACACCTACTCATAAGCACAGTTGACATTCTCACGTGTTCTTTATGTTGACTTCTTTACGTTTGTATTTACATATCCAAACAAAAACTTTTCTTAATATTTCCTTTTGAGTAATCACACTCTAATGTACAGGTTTAAAAATTATGGTAACGATGCGTAACATAAAATTTACCATCATAACCATTTTTAAGTGTACAGTTCAGTACTGTTAAGTTGATTCACATTGTTGTGAAACCAATCTTCAGAACTTTTTCGTCTTTCAATTCTGAAACTCTACACATTAAACAGCAATTCCCCTTTGTCCCTTCCCCCCAGTCCCTGGTAACCCCATTCTACTGTCTGCTTCTATGAATCTGACTACTTTAGATACCTTTTCTTTTTAAACCCATGGACTCTGTTTACTATAGTTTTCCGAACTTTTTAAAAAAAATTATTTATTTATTTATTATTTTGGCTGTGCCGGCTGTTTGTTGCAGCATGCGGGATCTCTAGTTTCGGCATGCAGACTTCTTAGTTGCAGCATGTGGACTCAGTTGTGGCATGCAGGCTTCTTAGCTGTGGCATGCGGACTCTCAGTTGCAGCATGCTTGCAGGATCTAGTTCCCCGACCAGGGATTGAACATGGGCGCCCTGCAATGGGAGCATGGAGTCTTACCCACGGGAACACCAGGGAAGTCCCTAGAAAGCTTATGCAAGTGGAATCATACAGTATTTGTCTTCTCGTGACTGGCTTATTTCATTTAGCGTAATGTTCTCAAGGTTCATCCATGCTGTAGCATATGACAGAATTTCCTTCCTTTAAAAGGCTGAATAATATTCCACTGTATATATATATATACATACCACAATTTGTTCATCCATTTATCCATTGATGGGCATTTTAATTGTTTCTACTTCTTGGCTGTTGTGAATAGTGCTGCTATGAACATAGATGTGCAAGTACCTCCTCAAGATTCTACTTTCAGTTCTTTTGGATATATACCCAGAAGTGGGATTGTTGGGTCATATGGGAGTTGTATTTTTCATTTTTTTTGGAATCTCCATACACACGCATAAAGAATGAATGGGTCAAAGAAGAAGTCACAAAGGAAATTAGAAACTGCTTTGAGACAAATTAAAATGAAAGTCCATCATACCAAAACTTATGGGATGCAGCAAAGGTGTGCTAAGAAGGAAGTTTATAGCTTTAAATGTGTACATTGAAAAGACAAAAGATCTCAAATCAACAACGTAACTTTACACCTCAAGAAATTAGAAACAGAAGAATAAACTAAAGCCAAAACTAGCAGAAGGAAGGAGATATATAAGAGCAGAGATAAATGAAATAGAGAAGAAATACAACAACAATAGAAGAAAAGTAAATGAAACTAAGAGTTGGCTTTTTGTTAAAGCTACACAAAATTGACAAACCCTTAGTTAGACTCACTAAGAAAAAAAAAATAGAAGACACTCAAATAATTAAAATCAGAAATGAAAGAGGGACATTACAACTGATACTACAGAAATTAAAAGGATTATTAGCGAATACTGTGAATAATTGTATGCCAATAAATTGGAAAACCTAGAAGAAATGGATAAAGTCCCCCAAACAGACAATCTAGCAAGACTGAATCGTAAAGAAATACATAATATGAACAGATCGATTAATGAGGAAGGAGATGTAATCAGTTCTCAAATATCTCCCAGCAAAGTAAATCCCAGGACCACATGGCTTCACTGGATTATTCTATCAAGTACTTGACAAGGCAATGTCTGAGATTGCTTGTGTCTGAATCACCTTGATGAGGGAGGTCTCTAGCCCTGTTTAGGCACCCGACATAGTTGGTCAGCCAGGGGACTGCGGTAGCTGTTAGCTGGCCCCCTTCTACGCTTTCCCCTTGGCAACGTTATTTCTGAAGGAATGTGGGTTCTTGCAAATGACTCTGACTCTTCCTATACACCATACATAGACCACATGCCCTTACTGCTCCCTTTAAAATGTCAATTTTTCCCTTTCATTGCTGGATTTTCCTGAAAACGAGTTGGTTGCCTGGCATTCTCCAAAGGTCACCAATAAGGTTCCTCTTTGTTGTTGCTATTGTTGATGAGTATCATTATGAACTCCTGGCTTTTGAACATGTTGGTGGGCTTCAAACCATTGTTATGTGGTGTTGAGCAGAGGAGTGAAATGATTTGACTTGCGCTCTGCTGCTGGGTTGAAAGCAGACAGGTAAGGGAGCCAGGATGAAAGCAGAGGGGCCAGCTGGACAGCAGTACAGTCCAGGAGATAGATGTTGGTATCTTGGCCAGGGTGGTGGTAATGGAGGTGGTGAGAAGTGGCTGGCTCCTGGACATACTTTGAGAGAGGGGCCGAGAGAATTTCCTGACCAGTTGGATGTGGCGTGTGGGAGAAAGAGAGCACGCCAGGCCCCCTCCGAGGTTTGGGGGCCGAGCAAGTGGCATTTGTGGGTCCAATGCCCTATCTGTGTTTACTTTCACTTCCAGTGCCACACAGGGAAAGTCCCAAGGTTGTGAGTAGCAGGACTGCCCTGACAGCGGGCCACACAGGGAAAGCAACGGCTCCTCAGAGGAGTTCATCTGAGGCCTGGTCGTAATCACTCCATCGTGGAGTGATCAGCCCTGGACGGATCTTTACTCGTAAGCGTGCCCTGAGACAACATGGAATAGTTAATGTACAAAAGGCACAGCCCACAAACCTGGAGAGCCTTAAGTATTACAACCCAAAGGAAGCTGGTTTCTAACAGTGTAATTACCATAATCCTCCCTCCCCACAAGCCACTGGTATGATTATCTGCTGGTTCCCTGTTTCAGTGGAATGTGTTAAAAATAAAATACCCTTAGTGAATCCACCTATGGGGAAGAGAATTGACACGATCTTATTTCTGCAGGTGCCGAAAAACTTCCAAATCTTTTCCCATGGTGAATTAGATATGTTGGAGGGGAGAATTTGTGGGCGGAGGGGTGAACGACAACACAACTCCTAGGAGTGAATAAAAGGTGAGGTATAACCAGGACACTTTCTAAGCGTGCCTGTGGCTTCAGTATCCAATACAGTAGATGTCAGAGCAAAGAAAATGAACAAGAGCCAAAGAGAGGCCTTACAGAATGATGAAAGGATCAGGACACCAGGGAGACATAAAGATCCTAAATGTGTATGAACACAAACAACAGAGCCTCAAAGTACATGAATCAAAAACTGGTGGAGCTGAAAGGAGAAAGAGCCAGATCTATAATTATAGTGGGGGCCTTCCACACCCACCTCCCTCTTAGCAAGTGACAGAATTACCAGAGAGAAAATCAGCAAGGATATAGGAGACCTGAATAACACAGGAAACTAACGAGATCTTCATGACATAAATAGAACAGTCCGCCCACCAACAGCAGAGTACAGGTTTTTCCCCGAGGGTCTCTGTAACATTCACCAAGTTAGACCATCTCCTCGACCATCAGACAAGCCTCAGTAAATTCAAAAAGAACTGAGGGACTTCCCTGGTGGTGCAGTGGTTAAGAATCCGCCTGTCAGTGCAGGGGACACAGGTTCCAGCCCTGGTCAGGAAGATCCCACATGCCGCGGAGCAGCTAAGCCCGTGTGCCTCAACTACTGAGCCTGCGCTCTAGAGCCCTCGAGCCACAACTACTGAAGCCCGCATGCCTAGAGCCCAAACTCAGCAACAAGAGAAGCCGCCGCGACGAGAAGCCCGTGCACCACAGCGAAGAGTAGCCCCCTCTAGCCGCAAGTAGAGAAAGCCCGTGTGCAGCAACGAAGACGCAACGCAGACATAAATAAAGAAATTAAATTATTAAAAAAAAAAAAAAGAAGAATTGAAATGTCCCAGAGTGTGTTCCCTGGCCACGATGGAATCAAATTAGAAACCAGTAATAGAAAGCAAAAAGAAGAATCCCTAAACACTTGGAAATGGTGGCTGACACATCATTCCAGGTTATCATTCACACCCTTGTTATAGAAGAGCTGAAGTGAGGAAGAGTTGCCTGCTGAGCTGAAAGGCATTTCAGGCTGGCCCAAAAGAGTGCTCACCCTGGCTCTTTCAAACAGAGTATTGTTCAGGGCAAGGCTGGAGGGAGGGAGACAGTTCAGGAGGCTGTGACATCAGTGCCACCTGACATTAAAGCTCCTAGTGGACCGGCAAAGGAAGTCCAGCTAGCTTGCTGGTTGTTAGTGGAATCGGTGTGGTGGCTGATTGGATTTGGGAAGCACGAGAGAGGTATTGGTGTGGTTGTTGGAAGGTCCTGAGAGAAGGCAAGATTCGGGTGCCTTCCTGGTACATATATGACTGGTGTCCAGTCTAACCCATGGACGCATACACCTCGGTTCCTTATCAGTCCTGCTCCACTGTGTTAAAAGTTTCAACGCAGTTGTCCTCTCCTCCCTCCTCCTTCTCCTCCCTCTTTCTCCTCCTTGTCCTCCTCTTCCTCATCCTGCTCCTCCTCGATTCTTCCCCTGATAGTGCCATCTGTCGGATAAGGCTGTCCTCTCTGCACAGGCAGAAGAGTGTCCTTTCTGAGGTTTGTGGGATTGGTCCCTTAGGCCAGGTTGGCACTGTGCCTGCCCTACCATCCTGTTAGCCTAAGACATGGTATGTGGTAAGTGCACCACAGATGTGTCTTCAAACCTGTATTTTTGTTCCTCTTTTCAGAATACAGTGATGGTGGTAGACCACCTCAAGGAAGAAAGAAAGGTTGTAGTTCTTTCCCAGGTAATTCTGGCAAGAGGAGCCCTCATTATGAACACGGTGGGGGTGAGCCTCAGCCCTCACACCTGCAGGAGGATGATGGAAACGTGGTGAAGAGGGATGTCCAGGAGGACCCCGAAGTAAGACAGTAAGTGACCAGGCAGCAGGGTTTGTACACAGCAGCCCCTGGGACTATGCACCTCTCTCACTCTCCGTGGACTTGTTTTTCTTCTGTCACTGCAAAACTGAAGCATGCTAGAAGTGAAATAATGGTTGAGCAATCCTAATTGTAGTGCTGGTGTCAAAGAGACGAGGGTGTACAGAAGACTTTCTTAGCACGTATGGCCACTCACCCTCCTTCTCTCCACATCCCCCCTGCAGCTCTCCCTGTACCATCCGAGGCAACGAGAGGAGTGTGAGATGGCACAGTGAAGGCCACGTGCATATGACTGTGTGGGGAAACAGAAAACCTCTGGAGAGAGAAATGCAGGAGAACACACAAGATGGAACCCCAGGGAGCTGGTTCAGGGTCACCGTGAGTATCCTGAAAAATGTATGGAATGTGCAAGAGAGAAAAGTCAGGGGGAGTTGTGTTGGTCTCATGTAGAGACGCTGGTTTATTTCACTGGGGACAGCTTGTAAGCTGTCCTTTTTATGACCAGGAGTTAACAATCTTGTTCATCTAAGGGCAGATTCAGAGAAGCAGTGTAAAGGGAACAGGCTGACTGTGAGGAGAACGGAGGAGCCTGTCTCAGAGCAAAGATGGAAACTACTGCCAAGGATATGGAGCAACTCCACATTGGAGGTCTCAGTTTGGCAAGCTGAGTGTGGGAGATGGAGGGTCGAGCCTCTGGAGACCTTGTCTGAGGGGCAAGCAGTGTCTGCACTGGGTAGGATCTCCTGGAAATTTATAAAAGGAAGATCATCTCTGACACCTTGATTATTTGGAAGAGAGTTTGACTGGAGAGAAAGAGTATTTAGGAAATCCATATTACACACACCCATAAGAAATCATGCCAGTGGTCCCTTCTTTAGAAACCCTGTCAAGCTCAGTAGAAGGCCGGAAAAGAACAGGAAAAGGTTCGTCCTCCAGCCTAAATTCCCTGTTGTCTGTCCTCTCTCCCATCCCTTCTTTTCATCCTTAGATTCCTTCCAGGATAAAGTATGACAGGACATGGCTAATGAACTCAATCCAGAGCCATTGCAGTGTCCCCTTCACTCCAGTGGACGTAAGAGAGGATGCCGAAGCCAGACGCGTGGGCACAGGGAAGGGGGAGAGAGAGAGACCTGGTTCAGCAGGGTCTGTTGGCTTCTGATACTATTGCTGTTGCATTCAATCCCTGTAGTTCCACTTTATGCACAATGGGGCTCAGTTCTTTGTCCAAGAAGCTAGCACTGCCTCTGCATTAATGGATGTCAGCAACAAGATTTGTGACGAGGAGAGCCGAAAGGTGTGTGTTGCGGGCATTACCTGTACCTCATCCTGAGGAAGGAGTACAGGCCAGGGGCTGGTTCTCTTCTTTGGAACTAGAGTTCCTGGTGCTTACCCCACCTCTTCTTCCTGCAGATATCTGTGTTTGTCAGCCCCTCCGCTGCTCCCTACTCTGTGCGGGATAAGTTGAAGCCAGAAGAAATGGAGCAGCTAAAAGTAATGCAGACTCAAGGCATTTTGTGTGCCAGCGCTCAGACCCACCTCTCCTTCCTCCAGCCCACCTTCCCCCTCGCCCCTGATTTCCTTGCCACCACCACAGCCTCAGAGCGGCTCTCTCCATCTCTCACTCCGCAGCTGACCTTGAGCAAACGATTTGATGTCTCCCAGCAAGCTCTTGACCTCCGGAGGCTCCGCGATGACCCAGGTACGGCTGACAGCAGTAATTCTAGGGTGGGCGAGGGCAGAGGGGTCTTCCTGGAGGGAGACTTAGGGATGGTAACGTGGGGAGGGGCTGGTGCTGGCCCCAGACCCCACTCAGCCATCTGATTCCCTCCCCTCTCCTTCCTGAAGACTTGGTGGGCCATGATATTGATATAATTCTGAATCGAAGAAACTGCATGGCTGCCACCCTGCAGATCATCAAAAAGAATTTCCCTGAGGTGAGGCTGTAGGCCCAGTGCTGGTATTAGGGTAGGGGGTGGAAGAGATGGGGTGGAGGGCAGATTTGTCTCCAAGGTCCTAGATAGTAACCTTCACTCTACCTCTTCTTGCCCCAAAGCTGTTGTCCTTGAACTTGAGCAGCAACAAACTGTACCAGTTGGATGGCCTGTCTGACATTATACAGATGGCCCCCACGGTCAAGATCCTGAACCTCTCCAAAAATGAGGTGAGAAGAGGGAGCCAGATCAAAGTTGGGTTGAGAGTGGGGGGGGCGTGTTAGTGGCCATCAGAGTGATGACAGGAGGCAGGTGAAGGTACCTGTGGGGGAGGGAGGGGGCTGGGGGTGCAGAGAGCCGGATGTCCCTCTTTCCCTGGGATTCCTTTTCCCACTTCCGCCCCATATTTCTCAGCTGAAGTGTGTGTGGGAGTTGAGCAAGATGCAAGGGCTGAAGCTTGAAGAGCTGTGGCTGCAAGGGAACCCATTGTGTGGCACCTTCCCAGACCAGTCCACCTATGTAAGGTCAGTGTGAACACCCTGTCACCCTTCCTGGTGACCTTCACCCGTGGGAGCCTAGACTATCTGTGACAGTGCCCCTTTGCCAAAGGTGGCAGCCCTGGTCTTCTGGGAGGATCACAGGCCCCACCTTCTGCTCTCTCTGTGCCTATCACCGGTGAGGAGTTTCCTTCCCCTGACCTGCTCACCTCTGCAGGGGCTCTGGGGTCTGTTTCCAGCTCTCTGCGCCCAGCTATATTCCGCCAAGGCCTCCCAAGAGTGTGCCGCAGGAAGCAGGGCTTCTCCTCCTCACCGGGACCAGGAGCGACCAGCCTTGATCCAGATGCTGGCGCCCTGGACTGAGAAGGGTCCTCCAGTCCAGGCCCTCTTGCTGAGAGAAGCCTTCCTTCTTCGTGCTGAGATGGCGTTTGCCTCCCCTGTTCTGAGAGGGACCCTCTTTCCCTTCCTCCAAAGGGGACCCCCCTCGTCTCCCAGGTTGACATGGGGGCTTTCGTGCGCCATGCTGAGGGCTGAGGCCGTGGGTGGCTGCTGTCATGACATCCATTCTGCTGGCCCAATGCCAGGAGCTGGAGCCTCCTTGGGAAAAAGCATGGCTCCTTGAGTCAAGGGGCCAGACGTGGGCCCCCGCCAGTGATCAGAGGGCTTCCTGAGGCAGGAGTGGAAGGCAGAGGGCAGAGGTGGTAGAGGAGACAGAAGGACAGGGCTCTCAGGGGCACTTCCCATCCCTCCCTGCACACGTCACATCATCCCATCTGGTCCTTCACAGGAGCCCTGGGCAGCCTGAGACAGGTACGATTCCTCAGATAAAGAACGAACTCAGACAGGTGCAGGGGTCATCAGGAGAGAAGACGGTGATCATAAGACTGGGCCACGGATCCTCAGCCCCATACTGAGCTGGGACCTGACCCTTTCCTCATTCTGGGGGAGGTGTGCCCCCATGGCGGCCCTGTTTCCCATGCCCAAGTCTGGCTGAACTCACACAGGTGACAAAGTTTCAACCAGCATCCAGTGGGGCCCCAGCCCAACATGTGCATATTTTCCATTCCTACCTGGTGTGTCTGGGCGATTCTGGGGCAGGTGAAGAGCCGCAACAGGGGCGCCGTTTCCCCTTTCTTCTCTCTTCTTCCCTGACCCCGACCACGGGAGAGCTTCTTTCCCTTCCCTTTGTTTTCTCTCTCTCCCTTGTCTCTGTGCCCCTATGTCTCTCTCATCTCTCCCCTCCTACCTTCACTCCCTTTCTGCCTTCATCCCCTCCATCTCCCTCCCTGAGCCCCACCTCACTCACCTCCCTGGCCCAGCATCCTGGGCCATCCCTGTGGGGTGTCCGGGTCTTGCCAGAGTGCTGGACCCCCAGTGAGGTAGCAGAGCCCCGGGCTCCCACCCCATTCCCTCTTCTCCCCACAGCCTTCAGTGGGGCCCTGGAGGAAGGAAGGGAGGAGAAGGAAGCCCTGCAGTATGGGTTTGAAATGCTGCTCCCTGTGGCACTGGAGAAGGGAGTGCGAGTAGTCTGGGTGGGAGCTACCCAGGCGAAGGAGAGGAAGGGAGGGAGGGAAGGAATGTTAAAGTGAAGGTATTGAGAGAGATGAGGAGACAGTGCCTTTCAGACAGTAAGATGACAGATGCTCAGTGCTCAACAGGGAAGTGGACCGAAAACCCTTAAAATCAGAAGCAGAGGTGGGCAAAGGGCGCTGCTGGATGGGCCAGAACACACTGATCTCTGTTTATGGTATTACTGTTTTAACTCAAAGGAAGCATTGCAACCTTGAACTATCAACCACCTCTTCTCTATTTTTGGTTTTGGACAGGGCCATCAGAGAATGTTTCCCGAAGTTGTTACGCCTAGTAAGTGCCTACGTAGATCATTGTCTCTTACGAATGTCGGTGGCCTCTGCACCTGCCCTCAAGCCCTTTGGGTCTTGCCTAGATCACATATTAGCATCAGAACCTTAACCATTTTGGGGGGCATGGACTCCTGAAAATGACATGGATAGACTTGCTGGAAAAATACCCATAAATACACACACGCACACACACAAGTTGAATATAACACTAGAGACTTCCAGGACCTCATGATGAAGACATCCAGTGTAAGCTTTCCCATGGAATTTCCAGGGCCCTTTCACACCTGACCTCTGACCCTCACCCTCCTGGGCCCATCCTTTTCCCCGATCATCCAGGGCAACTCCCCTGGTCTCCACTCCTGACTTCCTCTTCCCTTCTCCAGGATGGCCAGGAGTTACCGTCACCAGTTACCGTTGATGTTGACACTCCCTGCGTATTAAAGCCCTGCAAGGTGAGGAAGAGGATCAAACAACATTTGGGGTGTTGCAGGGAGGCTTTATCCACTGCATAGTCTCAAATGCCATTTGATTCCAGGGCAGCTACTTTGGATCTGATGAGCTGAAGAGACAAGTCCTGCAATTCCTGCAGCAGTAAGTACCTCTGGGAAGCTGAGCAAGGGTGGAAAGGCGAGGACAGGTGAGGCCACCTAAGCACAGGTCTGCTCAGGGGAGTTTCCAAGTCTCATTTGAGGTCCAGACCACAGAGATAGACTGTCCTCATTGCTCCCGCTCAGGTTCTACTTGATCCATGACTGTGGAGACCGACAGGGTCTCGTGGGTGCTTATCACGAGGAGGCCTGCTTCTCCCTGACCATTCCCTTCCACCCCGAGGACCCAGCCCCGTGAGTATCACAGCACAGGCTCTGCTCCTGGGCCGTGTGGCTCCCCAGGAGACACAGGCCAGCTCCTGCAGACACCCACCACCCACTGTTGCTCTTTGTCTCCTAGAAGCAGCTTGTGCGAGTACTTCAAGGACAGCCGGAATATGAAGAAGCTCACGGACCCCCGTGAGTGTGTGATGGGAAGACTGGGTGGGAAAGGGCGGTGAAGGGGTCAATCATAGGGCCCAGGCCGTGGCAGCCCCAGACCGTCGCTCGCTTCTCCTCCCCTCACAGACCTGCAGGTCCAGCTGCTGAAGCACACAAATCGTGTCATTGTGCACACCCTCTGTGTGTTGCCCAAGACTCAGCATGACTTCAGCTCCTTCTTGGTGGACACGTGGTTCCAGACGGTGAGTGCCTGCTTCCTCCCTCGGGCGGGCCCAGGAAGCCGCAGGTGGGTAGGAGGTGCAGGTGGTGACTGGGCGCCTGGGCTCTTCCCTTTCAGGAAACGATGCTCTGCTTCTCCGTCAGCGGGGTGTTCAAGGAAGGTGAGTGTGTGTAGATCCCCACCCCAGATGCCCCACTGCTGCCTCCCCCTGGCCAGGCTCACTCCCAGAACCACCCAGCTTCCCTGACCCCTTCCCTTCCCTTCCCCTCCCCTCCCCTCCCCTTCCCCACTGTGTTCTCCAGCCCTCATGCTTCCCACAGACAAACCAGGTCTGAGCTGTGTCCATGCCTGTCTGCCCTGCACACCCTGGGCGTTGGGGACACAGGCTGCGGAGTTTGGTGGCTCTCATCCCAGATACTCACTCTGAGAACTTGGGCCTTTACTTAACCTCTCAGTTTCCTCATTTGCAAAATGGGGTAGTAGTATCCACCTCTTGGGCGGCTGTGAAAAACGCATCCCGTGAACCTGTGTAGTGGTTGTCAGGGGCCCTGTCACTGGGCGCAGACTGCTCCTATAGTTGCCCACCCGATTCCCGACACCCTGGCCCCCGTGAACAAATGCCCTCTCAGCATGAGTGTCCAGTCACAGCCTGACTGGGGACCGCCGGTTGAGCGTGTACAGCACGTGCGGCTCTAAGGGGTACTGTTGTTTGTTTGCTCTTGAAGTGGAAGGAAGTTCTCAGGGCTGTGTGCGTGCCTTCACCCGGACCTTCATCGCTACCCCTGCCAGCTACTCCAGGTGAGAGCCCTGTTGTGGGCGGGAATGCCCATCCCCGCCTGGGCTCAGGGGCTTGGGAATGTGGTGGCACAGACCTTAGGTTTACTCGTTATTGTGGAAAGCCAGCAGGGAGATCTCAGGAGCAGTCTAGCCTAGTGGTTAAGAAGAGCATGGGCTCTGGAATCGGCCTATGCATTCTCTCCTTGACCCAACACTCACTCGCTGTGTGACCTTGGTCAAGTCACATGACCTCTCTGTGACTCAGTGTCTTCTTCCGAGAATGGGGATCAGAGCGTCCACCCCTTGGGCTGTGGTAAAGGGTAAATGCAAAATTGCCCGTGGGTTGGGGATAAACCTATAAATCGAGTGAGGGTGGTGGACAGTCTCTCCAAAGGTGGGCTCTGTGGGGAGGGCCAGAGGGACCAGTCAAGGAACCCGGGAGACAGACACAGGAGGGGCGTGGGAGGAACCTGGCTGCTGAGTGCCAGTGGGAGCAGAGTCAATATTGGGGGTGTGGATGTCCATCCAGCAGTTGTCTGAGGGCCCACTTTTCCTTCAATCTGTGCATCGTGAATGACGAGCTGTTTGTGAGGGACGCCAGCCCCAGTGAGACCCAGAGTGTGTTCTCCATCCCAGTGCCTACGCCCACCTCCAGCTCCATGCACACCCTCTCCCAGGGGCAGCAGGACATCATGCAGTCGTCCTCCACCCCACCTGAGGTGAACCTCTAGTGGAATCAGAAGTGAGTGCTGGGTTTCCGTGGGCATAGGAGGGAGCTGGGAGGAGTAGAGGGGTGATTAATGGGAACTTGAAGCTAATTATTTTACATCTATTTTTTTCTTACAAACGTTTAGTTGTGAGACATTCCCTAATTTCATACTAATACCTTTCCATGTATTATAAAATACAGGTTTCCTATCTTATATATTGTTTTGAAACTTCTTTTGTTTATTATTAGTACCAGCATTTCCTCTCAGTATATGTGAAGCTACATTATTCTTTCTAAGATCAATATATTAAACAGTTGAATTCCAGGAAGCCATAAGCTATTATTGATAGGCATTTACCTTTTCGCTTCTTTTTCAGCATTACATGCTGTGGCATCTGCTCATTCTGGTACATACATGTTGGTAAACTTGAAGGCGTGCTCTTGTAGCATAGATTTAGCTGTGGCGTTGTGTGGTCAAGTGTCTCCAGTTTGGTCCTAAGGGAGGTCATCTATCCTCCCCCACTACAGGTGCTTTCAGTACGATGACTAGACTATACCAGAACTAAAAACTTCTTTACTCATTAAAAAGTCAATTCTGAGAATTCAGAGATAAGAAGAAATAGACCTCTAGGGTTTCAGGAAGGTGAAGGCGGACAGAAGTCAGGTGCCCTGGGGTTGAAACTCAACGGCTGCTGGCTCTGCTGACATCCCAATTCTTTCTCTTTACTTTCTTCAGCCCAAGGGCAAGATTCCAGATGAATTTTGAGATGAGACCCTCATCCACTGACCTGGGATCTTGAGAACAAAACTCTGCAAATGAGCCTTTAGATGTCATTTTCATCCTCCTCATATTTGTTACCTCTCTTCTCTTAACTGAAGCCATATCCATGACTAAGCTTGCAGTCCAGCTAATCAGGAAACCAAAGTTTACCGTGTAGGCCTGCCAGTTGTCCTGTATTTTTCCCACGCATGATCCTTGTTTATCTTTATATTAAAGAGTAACATTGCACATTGTATGTTGTGTGTCTTGGATTGCTCTTCCCCTGACCCAACCATGAGTTAGTAGGGCCAGGACCAAAAGGTCCCATCTCCCACATCATCCCTGGCAGTCTCTAGCATTTATAGCCGACCTATACAGTGCTTGAAAATTATAGAGTAAGGACTCCATTCCTGGACTACCCTAAAATCCAAGCTTTGCCTCCTGATAACCTTCTCTCCACCACTTCAGTACTCACAAGTTGTGACCGTTCTGATGTTCACTTCTATAAACAAATATAACGTATTTAGCAAGTAAAGTACCATATTTACTCTAATAATTATGGTATTCTTAATCATTTAACAGGTCTAAAACTGTGCTAACATTTTTATTAGGTTCTTAGGTTCTGTAACTAACACTATTTTCCCCACAACTCCTATGTTGTTTTTTTAACTTATTTACTTTGAAATAATTATTGATTTACCAAAAGTTGCAAAAAAATGTGTAGAGAGGTCATGTATACCCATCACTCACCTTCTCCTAATAATAACACCTTGTATTACTTTAGTACAGTATCGAAACTAAGAAATGGACATTGGTACAGTCCACTGAGCTTACTACAATTTCGCCATTTTACATGCACTCATTTGTGTGTTAGAACACCTGTGAATAATACTTATATATATAATTCCATGCACTTTTACCAGCTATGTAGGTGTTCTAACTATCACCACAAACAAGATCAAAAACTGTTTCATCACCACACGCTTCCCTCATGTTAGCCTTTATAGCCACACCCACCTTCTTCCTGATCCCACATCCCTAAACTCTGTCAGACACTATTATAATTTCCTAAATGTCATAGAAATAGAATCATATAGTATATTATCTTTAGGAATGAATTTCTTTCACTCAGCATATCTCTCCTGGGATCCATCCAAGTTGTAAAGTGGGTCTATAGTCTGTTCCTTTGTATTGCTGAATAGGATTCCATGGTGTGAATGTACCACAGTTTGTTTAGCCATTCCCCCGTTGAAAGACATCTGGGCTATTTCCACTTTTTAACTATTGTGAGTAAAACTGTGATGAACTTCATGTAAAGGTTTTTGTGTAAACATAAATTTTCATTTCTCTGGGTAAACGGCCCAGAGTGCAACTGCTGTATCATATGGTAATTGCATATTTCGTTCCGAAAACCCTGCCACATTGTTTTGCAGACGACCTGTACCATTTTGCATTCCCATTGGCAATGTATGAGTGACTCAGTTTATCCAGTGTTGTCTGCATTTGGTTTTGTCACTGTTTTTTTCAGCCATTCTGATAGGGGGGGTTAATATTTCATTGTGCTTTTAATTTGCATTTCCATGATGGCTAAAGATGTTGAATAGCTTTTCCTAAGCCTATTTGCCCTCTGTTCATGTCTTTCATCCATTTCATAATTGGATTAAGAGGCAAGAAGTTATCTCTATAGAGAGCTGCCCTGGCTCTGGCTAACAGGCAGAGTAAGAGAATATGAGGCCCCTCGAGACTCACTTTTCTTGACAGGGAGGGCAGAAGTGGGGCTGAAGCTATTAAATGTTCCTCAAATTAGGACGGAACTTGGATATGGAACAGGATTAAGAGGTGGGGGCATCTCTGGGTCCATCTGTGGAGATCTGGATACGGCAGAAAAAGAAGGGGGATGTGGGGCAGAGGAAAAACAGTGGAAGGAGGGAGATACAGGGGGATGCCTTCTAAATGATGCTAGATTCATCACTCTCAGCCTGCTCAATGGAGTGCAAAAAACTACTCTCCTAGACATGTGGTTTTCAACTCTGCATATCCATTAGGATCCCCTCTAATGCTCAGATTCAACCAACTGAATCAGAGCCTCTAGGGGTAAGCCCAGTCATCAGTATCTTTAAGGTTCACCTCAGTTGATTCTAATGAGCTGTCAAAATTGAAAACCTTATCTGACGGTGTATTAGTTTGCTATGGCTGCCATAACAAGATACCACAGGCTGCGTAGCTTAAACAACAGAAATTTATTTCTCACAGTTTTAAAGGTTGGAAGTCCAAGATCCAGGTGTCCACAGGTTTGGTTTCTTCTGAGGCCTCTCTCCTTGGCTTGCAAATGGCCTCCTTCTTACTCCTTCTTCACATGGCTGTCCCTCTGTGCATACACACCCTGGTATCTCTTTATGTGTCCTAAGCTCCTCTTATAAGGAAACCAATCATATTGGATTAGTGTCTACCCTAACGGCCTGATTTTAATTTAATCACCTCTTTAAAGGCCCTATCTTCAAACACAGTCACATTCTGAGGTACTGGGGGTTAAAGCTTCAACATATGAATTTGGGTAGGCCACAGTTCAGTCCACAACAGATGGTATGAGAAATACCTTGGTCTGAGAAATTCATCTCCCTTTTAGCTACCTTCCTGGAACTACTATACAACACTTCTGCCATCACCTCATTAGGTAGAAGTTGGTCATGTGACCATTGTTGGCTGCAAAGCAGGCTATAAATGTGGTCTTTTACTGGAAACATTACTGTACCAAATAAATTTGGGATTCTTTCATTAAGAAAGAAGGAGAATTGGTATAGAACATATGCTACACTTTCATACCCAAGGCAGCTAGAAGCACTACCTCAATTACCATGTCCTTTCTACCCAGTTTTCCAACCACAGTTTTCATGGGTTCAAACAAAACTGCTGCTTCAGGGACACCTGAGCTCACTCTCCCATCCTCCCAAATCCCATGTCCCAGACTATGCCTGAGTCCTCACAACTTAGCATGTTTAATCTACGTCATTCACTCACTCATTCATTCATTCAACAAATATTTATTGGTTACCAATGATATGTGAGGCACTGTGATAGGCACGGGAGATAAATCAGAGAACCTGACAGACAGGGTCATGGTTCTCATGGAGCTCACATTCTACAGGGGTTGATACACTCAAGGTTTAAGAGCCATTAAGAAAATAATATGGGAAAATGTGACAGAGAATGACTAGGGTGGGGAAGGCAAGGAAGGATGTTCTGAAGACGTAACTTAGATTTAATATTCAAATAACAACAAGTACACAGTCAGCAGTGGGAAGATATAGGAGCTGAGCCCTCGAGGCAGAGGGAAGAGCAAGACGAAGGGCCCTAAGATATGGGCAAGCTTGGCAGTTTTAGGGAACAGCTTGTATGCCAGTGTGTATTGGGAGGACAGTGTTAGAAAATGAGGTGAGAATGGTAGGAGGGGCCCAATAACAGAAGGTCCTGTGGGCCATGGTAAGGACTCTGGGTTTTGTTCTTATTATGATGGAGCCATTGGGTGCTTTCTGAAAGGAAGGGAAGTTATTATTATCATCTACTTTATTAAAGCTCATTCTAAATGTTCTTTGGAGGACAGACTGAAATAGAGCAACTGTAAGATCAAGAGACAAGATTAGGAGGCTACTACCCACATGACAGTGAGAGGTGACAGTCTCGTAGACCACAGCCGTAGCAATGGAAGGGGTGAGATGGGGTTTGAAATGAGATGTATCTCGGAAGTACTTAACTTGTTGATGAAGTTCACGTTTGTGGTAAGGGATAGAGAGGGATTAAGTGTGTCCCTTGGAATGTGGATTTTTGCAGCTGGGTTAGGGCGGTTTTCTTCGATGGGGAAGTGAATGGAGGACCAGTTTCGGTGCAATGCCAGGAAACTGACAGTTCTGTTTTGACCATGTCGTTTGTGGAGCCTATGAAAAATCTGGGTGGGGAGCATGTGGTTGGATGTATAAGTCTGGAGATCCTGAGAATATTCTTGGCTGTGGCAAAAAAAAAAAAAACCCAAAACAAAACAAAAAAACAAGCATGCAAGCAAAGAAATGAAAAACCCAACTGTACAGTTCAATCTGAAAATACAGGTTGATTCCACATATGAGCATGACACAGCTCTAGATTCTGGAAGGGATACAAAGACATATTAAAAACCAACTTCACTGAGCTATAATTTATGTTCAACATAAAGCATCCATCTTTTTTTTTTTTTTTTTTTTTTGGCTGTGCTGCGCAGCTTACAGGATCTTAGTTCCCCAACCGGGGATCGAACCTGGGCCCCTTGCAGTGAGAGCGCCGCGTCCTAACCACTGGACTTAGCTATAAGGCTAAGGCGCTGGCCTGCCAGGGGCTACTAACTGTCAGAGAAGAAAGATATATGTCTGGAATATAACTATCATTCATCCACTTATTCATTCATTCATGCACCTAGTGCATGTCAAGATTAGTGCTAAAAAGGGAAGATAGAACCATGAAAAATTTCAGGCAATGTCTCTGTCTTCCTGAAGATTAGGAGTCGAAATAGAGAACTGCAGGTGGCTCTGGTTGCTAAATAGTAAGGGAGGTATTTGGTGAGATAATTGGGCCCCCAAAAGGTCTAACCCCAGTGCACAGAAGCAACTTTTCCCCTTCTGCATGTCTCATAGACAATGCTGTGGCATGACCTAGAATATAGAGCTGTGAGAATAGAATGAACTTGAACATTCTCTGCATAAATGGCTGAGGAAACAGCTTTCCAAACCTTCCACCCAGCAAACAGCCCTGATTATGTGCAGAAGTATATCTCAATTTCATTGAATTCTCACAGTTGGAGTTGTATGACTAATTATTTTATCTCTGTATCTAATTAAGAAGCTGAGGTTAAGAAGGGTCAAGTATCTCGGAAGAAAACAGCAGATCTATTGATGATAGGAAAGTGTTAGATTTTACGCTGTGAGCTATTAACTAGTGTGGAATACTCGTTCCCATCCTTTAGGTCCAGGCTGAGGTAGTAGCAATGCAAATTTCTCAGTCAAATGCCTGGGATTCATTGGTCATTAGAGAATTTTAGGAACTGGAGAAGCTATAGGAAAGTGAAAGCCTAACATACCATCCTCCTGCCTGCTCCGCATCATTGTTCCTGCCTCTGCTCTCTTGTTTTCTATGATAACGTCATCTTAACATTAGGTTTTGTTATTGACTGAACTGTGTTCTCCCAAAATTCATATACTGAAGCCCTAATTAGCAGTGCCTCAGAATGTGACTGGATTTGGAGATAGGGCCTTTAAAAGGTGATTAAGTTAATTTAAGGCTCTTAGGGGATACGTTAATCCCATCTGACTGGTGTGCTTATAAGAAGAGGAGTTTAGGACACACAGAGAGACAGCAGAAGTGTGTACACACAGAGGGACAACCACGTGAAAAAGCAGCAAGAAGATGGCCATCTTCAAGCCAAGGAGAGAGGCCTTAGAAGAAATCACCCCTGCTCACACCTTGATCTTGTACTTCCAGCCTCCAGAACTGTGAGAAACAAATTTCTGTTGTTAAGCCACTTAGTCTGTGGTATTTTTGTTGTGGCAGTCTGAACAGTCTAATACAGGCATTATGAACGTGTTTCAGTAGGTCATGAAGCAGGTAGAGTAGACTGTCAGAAAGGATGAAAATAAAGTGATGGTAAAAAATACCAATGATCAGTAAAACTGAAAGAAACGTGGTTAATTTGTATTACTATCAGGCAAAATAGGCATCAAGCAATTGCAACAAAGAAG
This sequence comes from Balaenoptera ricei, assembly GCF_028023285.1. Taxonomy (NCBI): domain Eukaryota; kingdom Metazoa; phylum Chordata; class Mammalia; order Artiodactyla; family Balaenopteridae; genus Balaenoptera; species Balaenoptera ricei. The sequence continues at coordinate 93,168,402 of NC_082660.1, read as the reverse complement.
GCCACTATCAAATCATAAAAGAAAATGTATTAAGAAGTTTAAAAATTCTGAACTTACACTCACCTGATAACATATCTTCAAAAACATATATAGCAGTAAGTAACGAAGTTACAAGTAACAGAAAGTAAAATCCACTTTTGTGTATACGATAAGGAAATACATTTGCTTATATAACTGAGAGCCCAGAGGTAGAGGAGACTTTAGGTTAGTTGATCCAGTGACTCAAAGATATAAAGACTCAGGCCCAATCTTGAACCAATGACTGTGGCTAGGGACATAGGATTATTGATTGAGATCTAGAGTAACTCTGGTCTCACCCTTGGAACTAGCAGTCAAATTCCCCCCAAACGTGACTGTATGAGGGAGGAAATGCACTCATGAAAATTTGAGACCAGTTAGGAAGAAGAATGTATATTGCGTAGGTAAACAAAAATGTCACCTTCAGGCACCATTTGAAAGCACAATTACCAATATGAGCATAATACCCACAATACTCAAGCGCAAATGGTTTTCAACTACTATGTCTTTCCAGGTAACAGATACTTCTATTCAGGAAATACCTACATTGAATTAGTGAATGGGTAGTTACAAAGCACTAGAGCTCTCACCCCTGCAGTAAGTTTAGGAAGAACCACAAAGGCATCCATGGTAGCGTACTTAAATCTCATTTTCTTTCTCAAATTTTTGGCAAAGCTTTTTCTTTACTATCGTACTTTGATATTATTGTGTCAGGATAGTTTCACTAGAATGGAATGGATTCTTTATAGCTACAATTTTATCAAGTATTACCATTCGGTAAACATACAACACAGAGTTCATAAAGATATGAAAGATGAGAAGCAAGAAAATTGTCAACATTTATGATCAGCAACAATTTTCTTTAAAGAGCACCATTAAATTTCAATATGGGATAGCTTTAAAAACTTCAAGCTTTTAGAAGAAATTCAGTCTCATAAAAATGTAATAAAATTAAAGAACATCTTCTGTTAATGTACATACTTGTAAATATGTAAAAAGGAATATTCCTCGTGAACACTAGCCCAAGAACCACCGCAGCCCTGCCGCCTGGCATACCAGGACCCAGCACATACACCAACAGGCTGGCACCAGCTCTGGGACACATTGGGCCCCTCAACCAGCTGCTCCTGGATCTGGCCCCACTCACCAGTGGGATGACGCCAGCTTTGGGACACCCCAGACCGCATACCCAGCCATGTCAGGAACTGGCCCCACACACCAGCAAACCGACACTAGCTTCAGGACTCCAAGGCCCTGCAGCCAGAGACCCAGGAACCTGGCTCTGCCCACCAGTGAGCCAGCACTAGCTCCACGACTCCCTGGGCCACAGCCCCACCCACCAGCAGGCCAACACCAGTTCCAAGACACCTTGGACCCCTCAGCCAGCTGCCCTGGGATCCAGCCCCACTCAACAGTGGGCCATCACCAGCTTTTAGACACCCCCAAACCCTGGAGCCAGCCATGTGGAACTGGCCCTGCCCACCAGCAGGCTGCCACTAGATACAGGACCTCTAGCCCCCACCACCACCCACTGCAGAGCCTAGCACCACCCACCAGTGGGCCAGCACTAATCCCGGGGCTTCCTGGGGCACTGCAGCCAGCAGCCTCCTGACCCAGCCTCACTCACCAGTGGCCACCAGCCTCTGCACAAAGCAGGGCCTGGCAACCCACTGGACCAGGGGACAGCCACACCTACCCCACCACCCACAGTAGTGTGCCGGTCACAACAGAAGGACACACGCAGCCCTAACAGGGGGCACCCTTAGAGCATATAGCTCTGGTGACTAGAGGGGAGAGTTCGGCTGGGACACACAAGACATCTCCTACAAACAGCCACTTCTCTGCGGTTGGGAAATGGAGCCAACCTACCAGATACAGAGAAATAAAATAGCAAATTGGACAAAGTGAGGCAACAAAGGAATCTAATCCAAACCAAGGAACACGATAAAACCCCAGAAGAAGAACAAAGTGAAGTGGAGATAGGCGATCTACCTGACAAAGAGTTCAGGGTAATGATCATAAAGATGTTCAAAGAACTCAGGAGAAGACTGGATGAACAGAGTGAGAAGTTTTTAACAAAGATTTAGAAAATATGAAGAAGAACCACACAGAGAAGAATACAGTAACTGAAATGAAAAATACACTACAAGGAATCAACAGTAAATGAAATGATGCAGAGGAATGGACGAGCAAGCTGGAAGACTGAGTAATAGAAATAACTGAAGCAGAATAGAAAAAAGAAAAAAGAGAAAAAGAAATAGGACAGTTTAGGAGACCCCTGGGACAACAGCAAGTGTACTAACATTTGCATTATAGGGTTCTTAGAAGGAGAAGAGAAAGAGAAAGAGAAAGGGGCAGAGAACATATTTGAAGACATGATAGCTGAAAACATCCTTAACCTGGCAAAGGAAAGAGATATCCAGGTTTAGTAAGCACAGAGAGTCCCAAACAGGGTCAAGCCAAAGGAGACCACACCAAGACACACTGCAGTTAAAATAGCAAAAATTAAAGATAAAGAGAGAATATGAAAAGCAGCAAGGGAAAAGCAACAAATAACATACAAGGGAACTCCCATAAGGCTATCAGAGCAACTGGAATGAATCCAACTGGATCACGGTGTATGATCCTTTTTAGTGTATCGTTGGACTCGGTTTGCTAATATGTGGTTGAGGATTTTTGCATCTATATTCTTCACAGATATTGGCCTGTAATTATCTTTTTTGGTAGTGTCTTTGTCTGGTGTTGGTATCAGGGTGATGGTGGCTTCATAGAATGAATTTGAGACTGTTCCCTCCTCTTCAATCTTTTGGAAGAGTTTGAGAAGTATAGGTATAAGTTCTACGTATGTTTGGTAGAATTCACTGGTGAAGCTGTCTGGTACTGAACTTTTGTCTGCAGGGAGGTTTTTTTGGTTTTGTTTTAATTACAGATTCTATTTCACTTCTAGTGATTGGTCTGTTCAAATTATCTGTTTCTTCTTGACTCAAATTTGGCAGGCTGTATATTTCTAGAAACTTGTCCATTTCTTCTTGGTTGTCTGATCTGTTGGCATATAACTGTTCATAGTATTCTCTTATGTTTTTTGGTTTTTGTGGGGTTTTTTTTTTTGTATTGTTGTGGTATTGGATGTTGCTTCTGTTTCATTTCTTTTTTTGTTTATTTGGGCCCTTTCTCTTTGTTTCTTGGTGAGCCTGGCTAGAAGTGTGTCGATTTTGTTTGTCTTTTCAAAAATCTAGCCCTTGGTTTTATTTATCTTTTCTATTTTTATCTCTATTTTATTTGTTTCCCTCTGATCTTTCCCAAAGAACTGACTTTGGGATTTTTTTTTGGTTCTTCTTTTTCTAATTCTTTCTCTCTTTTTGTTTTTTTGAGATTTTTTCTTGTTCCTTGAGGAAGGCCTGAATCGCTGTGTACTTCCCTCTGAGAACTGCTTTGGCTGCATCACATAGATTTTGGAAGGTTGTGTTTTCATTGTCATTTGTCTTGAGGTACTTCCTGATTTCTTCTTTGATTTCATCATTGACCCACTGGTTTATTGGGAGCATGTTGTTCAGTCTCCATGTATTCGTTCTTTACCCATTTTTCTTTCTGTGGTTGATTTCTAGTTTCATAACATTGTGGTAATACAAGATGCTTGAAGTCATTTCTATCCTCTTAAATGTGTTGAGGTTTGTTTTTTGACCTAGTACGTGGCCTCTCCTAGAGAACGTTCCTTGCACGCTTGAAAAGAATGTGTATTCTGTTTATTTGGGGGATGTAGTGTCCTGTAGATAGAAATTAAGTCCAAGTGGTCTATTGTGTCATTTAGGGCCTCTGTTGCCGTATTGATTTTCTGTCTGGAAGATGTGTCCATTGATGTCAGTGAGGTGTTAAAGTCTCCTAGTATTATAGTATTCCTGTTAATTTCTCCCTTTATGTCTGTAACTATTTGTTTTATATATTTAGGTGCTCCTATATTGGGTGTATATATGCTAACAAGTGTAATATCCTCTTCGTTATTGATCCCTTTATCATTATATAATGTCCTTGTTTGTCTTTATGGACTTTGTTTTGAGTCTGTTTTGTCTGATATGTGTATTGCTAACCCCGCTTTCTTGTTGTTTCCATTTGCATGAAATAGCTTTCCATCTCCTCACTTTCAATCTGTCTGTGTCTTGTGCCCTGAAGTGAGTCTCTTATAGGCAGCATATTGTAGGTTCTTGTTTTTGTTTTTGTTTTTTTATCCATTCAGCCACTCTGTCTTTTGATGGGAGCATTTAGTCCACTGATATTTAAAGTAATTATTGATAAGTATGTACTTACTGCCATTTTAAACCTTGTTTTCCAGTTGACTTTGTAGTTCTCTATATCTTTCACTTTTGCCATTTTAATTATGCTACGTCTTGGTGTCACTCTAATTGGGTTCTTCTTGTGTGGGACCCTGTGTGCTTCCTGTACCTGGATATCGGTTTTCTTCTTTAGGTTTGGGAAGTTTTCAGCCATAATTTCTTCAAATACATTTTCTATCCCCTTTTCTCTCTCCTCTTCTTCTGGTACCCCTATTATGCATATGACTGTGCACATTATGCATATGATTATGCATATTATGCATGCTTTATATTATCCTATAGATCTCATTTGTTTTCTTCATTTTTAAAAATTTGTCTTTCTGTCTGCTGTTCTGATTTGGTGATTTCCATTATTCTGTCTTCCAGATCACTTATTTATTCTTCTGCTTTGTTTAGTCTGCTATTTATTGCTTTTAGTTTGTTTTTCACCTGGGCAATTGAGTTGTCTAGTTTTGATTGATTTCTCTTTATAGTTTCTAGTTCCTTGTTGCAGTGATCTGCATTTCTATCAATAATCTTTCTTAATTTCTTTAGCCTTTTTCTTACCTCCTTTCTGAATCTGGGGTCTAGTAGACTGGTGAGGTCTCTTTCATTATTTGTTCCTTCAGGGGATTTCTCTTGTTCTTTCCATTGGGGATAGTTCCTCTGTTTTCCATTCTACTTAACTTTCTTTGTCTCTGAATTAAGGAGAAGCATGAATCTACCGTGTTCTTGAAGAGGATCCCTGTGTAGACGGTATGAGTCCAATATCTTTGGTGCAAGGGCTGGTTTTGGTGTGGGTGCTTGCCACGTATTTCCTTAAAGTGTGCTGGCCCTTGTTCCCTTGATAGGGGGTGTGTTTGAAGTTGTGTTGACCAGAGCCTGCACTGGTTGTTGGCTGGGGCCTCCTCTTTGCTCTATGGCTGTCACAGCCCTGTTGGGGCTGGGGTCTGCTTCCCAGCTGTTGGAGTAGAAGCCCTGAGGGTCAGGTTCAGTCAGGTTCCACTGCCCCTGAGCACATGCCCTGATGCAAAGGAGGTGACCACTGAAGCAAATGAGGTCCGTGTGGTCACCGCAAACCTATGTGCCTCCCGTGCAGGCATCCATGGTTGTGCTCAGAAGCAGCCCAAGGTTGCATCCCTTTCTCTGTTGTGTTCATTCCAGACTTAGTGCTGGGCTGTGGTGTGGAGTAGGCTGGTGCTGGGGGCCGGGGCCCTGTGGCTGCAGGAATTGAGGTGGTTGTGCCGCTGCCTGCAACCTGGGCTGCCTCTGTGGCAGACCTCTCCCAGGACCCGTCAGCTCCAGATCTGGCTCCAAGCTATGGTGTAGAGTGAGCGGGGCCAGTGTGCTCCCACCGTGAAATGAACGGCTGCATACTCCTGCCCAGAGCCCGTCCAACCGAGATGCAGTGCCCAGCTGCTGTGCCTTTCCGTGGCGCCATCTGGTGCACGTGCTGGCAAAGTCCACCATGGCCAGACCTGCCCCCACTGTGTGCACACTGACAATGGGCACTGTGGCAGGACCTGCCCCCACTATGTGCGGGCCGACAGTGGGCTCCTTGGTTTGGCCCAGACCATACCCCAGGCCCTCCGGGCTGTCTCCACACATCTAGATCGAGTCCTCTCCCTGGACCTGCCTACCTAAGAGTCAATGCTCAGCTGCTGTGTGCATCTGTGGCCCCACCACCTTGTGTGTGCTTTGGATTGGGAAGTGCAGCAAGGCAGCAGCCGCCAGTGCCAGTCTCTCTCTGCCCTGATTGTTCGCAAGCCAGCATGCATGCACTCCTTGTGGGTAGAATTTAGGCTTTTCCAGCCCCTCCATCTATCCCGGCGGCTTTTCCAGCAGGCACGGGGGCTCCCTGGGGTAAGGGTCTGCCTATGTGTACCTTTCCTCCTTTACAGATCTCTCCCAGGGGTGCCAGGACCGTCCTCATGCCTTTGAAAATTTTTTCTGTCCTTCCTGGATATGTAGAGATATTCCTTGCAGCTTTGGTTGTGTAGGAGATCTTCTGCCAGTTTCCAGTTGGTTGTCTGCGAGAATTGCCTCACATGTAGGGGTATTTTTAATGTGTTTGTGGGGAGAGGTGAGCTCCACATACTCCTCCTCCACCATCTTGATCCCCCTCCCTATTTGAGAGACTTTGAATTGCATCAAAGTGTCCCATATAAAAACAGATACACTAGACTAAATTAGAATTTCAGAATCCAGTGATAGTCAACTATTGCAAGTGCCTGTCAGTTTTTAGAGAGCACAGGATATGCCGTGTTTGTCCCGATTTCGTGGGGAAAAAAAAGGTAGAGCATCATGTACATTTTAGATTATCATTGGACCCAAACAGGCTACATGAAGTAGATAATTCAAAAATCATCTGGTGATGTTACAGAAATGTAAAGTTCATTGATAGAACTTAGTCCTCAAAGCCTGCTTTTATTCTAAAGAAAACTGGCAAAGGTCACTCATTTACATCATATGGGAACATATCCACCAGCAGTAGATGGCAGTGTGATATCGTAACAAGAAAACAATGTGGCTGTTTACGTAAAAACCCGTCTCACACTACTCTCAAAGACTATATTTAGAATTATTTGGGGGGTGTGGCAAAAAAATAGTTACAATGAGTGGATAACAAGAGCCAAGCTAGGACCACTTCAATTCTCCCTGTCTAATAATTTTTAAAGCCTTGAACCACACTTATGTAATTTGTAAATGGTCTTCACGCGGATGGGACTTTCAAACTGTACCAGAGAATCATACCATCACAAATGACACAGTTTATGAGCAAAATCCCTGTAAGGAATCCCTGCCTTCTCGCCCCTTTCCATCCTTTGGCCTCAAAAGAAGTTTTCACTGTGGATGTAGTTTTCTGTTTCCAGGCTGTGGTAGTCCCCAAGAATGAGCTCAACCCCTAGAGCTGTTAAAATTTACACTGTGCTGGGGGAAGGGAGCACACTGAGTACTCTGACAGGGAGCACCATCTACAATTGTTTCTCTTCTTTCCCACTGCTTGACACTGACAGTAAAGTCACTTCTAGTTAATTAACGAGTTTCTTAAAGGAACAAAGAAAAACATGTTTCGATTACCATTTCTATAAAGGTACAGCAATATCTGGTAAGTTCTCTTGGATAACGTTACCAGATTAAGTCAATTTTACTTTCTGAAAGTAAATTCACATAGGATCTCTACTTGAGTTGTACATATCTGTGTTTGAACCAAAAGCATTTGAGTATTTGTGTTTAATTTAGCAGCATCACAAATGTCTGTTGTTCCCCTTTCCCATTTCTCTGTGTTAAACAATGCCTCTAGCACTGACCTCCAAAACAGAAATATAAAAGAAGTAAAAGTTGTTCCCAGTAAACCTTGCCAAACAACATTCAAGAAGAATAGCTTATCAGCCTGCCTCACCTAAATAGACACAGCACCTGACACATGCAGTGCCTAAACTGCCTAGCTCATATAAGCTGTGTTCATACAGGTGTTTATCCATAGCCTTAGCGTCCCTTCCCCAATGTATGTTAGAAGGAGCTGACGGGCACCCACTGGTGTAACTAAGTATATTTTTTTAATCCTAAAATAACTCCTGGAAATCATCGCAGGGAAAGAACAAATGATACGACCATTAGTTCTGACAGGAGAATATCTGACCCTTCCAAAGAAAGGTTATAATTAGAACTCCAGGGTTTGTCTTTTGGTGAAAGAAGGTGAACTCACAATCACCGTTAGTGGATTTGTCCATTACAGAAACTACAGTTGGGACAGACATCAGGTCTTGATGTCAGAGTCCATCCAGTGATTGTACACAGATGCTTCCTAAATCCATCGTGAGGTTTCATAATAGGCTCTATTGTAAACATGTGGCTCCATTTTCATACCCTGCATTTACATGTGTCCCATAAATAATTTTCCAAAATTATCTAAGTAACACCAATGTACCCAAAGAGAGTCACTCCAAAAAATCACTACTTCCTTCAGTAGGCTTAGAACTACAAACACAGTCTGTTATCCTTACTAGTATATTCAAATTTAACCATGGTGCAAAATTTGGTCTGTTGTATTTTCTTCAGGTCATTTATGTAGCCATGCCACGTTGCAGGGTGCCAGCAAAATAATCCCACTGCTTGTAGAGCATTAAGTTTGCCTAAGCCAGCAAACGAGCAAGATCACATCAGATCTATGTTGGATATACAGACAGATCTTCAGTTTTCCACACAAATCAGCAAAAGAGGCGTTTGTAAAACTGCAATTAAAAAAAACACAAACCAAAACTATATTGTATATTCTCCTTTCCCTTTCTCTGTCCTTTCTGGAAAGATGCAAACAAAATATAAGTGCAGTAATATCTAATTCCGATTCTGCTCATTTTTAACTTCTGGAATTCCGTTAAGAGCCATAAAGTCTGCAATATTTCTCTTTAGAGAAAAAGAGCCATAAAGTCTGCAACATTTCTCTTTAGAGAAAAAGTGCCATAAAGTCTGCAATATTTCTCTTTAGAGTGTTTAAAAATAAAACAAGGAAACGTTTTCAACTAACGTCTAGCATTTTATACCACCTTTTATATACACAAATACTTCACTTATTAAGGATAAGTTTATATTTATACCTTAAAATGAATCCGAGGGCCTTAACTGGCTTCAGCTTGGATTAGTTCTAATTACTGGTAGTACTGGAAATTATTTAAATGGCACTTTAAAGAGGTCCTCTATGATCTCCACTTTTCAGTAACTGCAGATGGCTTTCCAGTTAGTCTGAATAAGGAAGACTGAATTATTCTTAATTTTCTTTGGAGAATCTTGTGGGTGATCAAAACACAAAGTCTGGAGCCAGGGTGCCTGGGAGTAAACCCTGGTTTGGCACCTACAGGTTCAGTTACCTCTTAGGCAAGTGACTTAACACATCTGTGCCTCCACTTTCTCATCTGTGAAAACTGGAATAATAATCATAGTACCTAGTTTATAGAATTGCCACTATTAAAGGAGTTGACGTTTTAAAGTGCCTGACACATAGTAATCATTATATACATTTTTTTTCCAAATTAAGAGCTAAAATTCACTTATTGAGTTTGCTTTCATTTCTCTTAGACTTGCATGGAATTACGGCAACAAAGCTTACCTGTACCCACTGCTTAGGTTTTTGAAGTGGTCCTTAAAATATGGCAATGCTTATGGATTTAGGGAGGACCTAGTCCATTGCTATGTGTTAATTTATGTGTTAAATTTCACGTGTTATTAGGGAACAAATCAGCACATGAAAGAAGCACATTAGCACATTAAAAAGAGGTTGGGGCAGGTGAAGCCAGCTTGTGTTCTGCGGAAGATCATCCGGAGGCACCACCATCAACGGGAAGCCCAGGAATGTGGGCAATCTCAGCTCTCCAGGTCTCGTGAAGAGAACGGCCTCCTGAAACACGCAGCCGGGAGAACCCTACTGTCACTATCCTACACTCAGGAGGCTGACCCAGCTTTTGAGCACCGTGGGCTCCTAAGGCTATGGTCACGTGGATGCGGCCATCAAGTGGCAGGCCCAGACGGTTATGTGGCAGGCCCAGACCGACTGGTCATGCCAGCACCATGAGCCCTTAAACCCTGAGCTCATGTAGTCTCTCTGGACCTATTGCCACTATGATCATGTGGTAGATCCAGCTTTTCAAGTCGCTAGAGCATGGCAGACTCCTAAACCCTGCCCATCATGTGGATTCATCCTGTCATGTGGCCCTCACTAGCTAGTGGCATGTGGAAGCCTCAGCCCTCCAAGTCACAAAGGTGACCCGCTTCTGAGAGTCGTCTGGATGCTATGGTCAGTCACATATCCCCCTTGGTCACATATCAGGCTCAGCCATCTCTATCTCGTGAAGATTGCTGGCTACCAGAATCTTCAGATGCCTGAGTCAACAGGGATGTGGCCGCTTCCATCACATGGCAGGCAAAGCGCCTGCAGTCATGTGAACACCGCACCGCACCTAGCTTTCGGCTGTTGGTCGTGTATATTCTACGGTCACGGGACATGCTGTGGTGTCTTGAGGCTCAGTTCTCTCGGTCACAGTTCAGGATTGAGGGCTCCTGAACCCCGAGGTCACCTGCATCCTTCTACTCTGTGGCCTCCCCCAGCCAAGCCCCTGCAAGTCATGTAGGGCCCCACATCAGAGCGCGTTACGTTACATTACTTCAAGGATAGCAGGAATATGAAGAAGCTCAAGGACCCCCATGAGTGTCTGATGGGAAGACTGGGTGGGAAGGGGCGGTGAAGGGGTCAATCACAGGGCCCAGGTCGTGGCAGCCCCTGACCTTCGCTCGCTTCCCCTCCCCTCACAGACCTGCGGGTCCAGCTGCTGAAGCACACAATACATGACATTGTGCACACCCTCTGTGTGTTGCCCAAGACTCAGCATGACTTCAACTCCTTCGTGGTGGACACGTGGTTCCAGACGGTGAGCGCCTGCTTCCTCCCTCGGGCGGGCCCAGGAAGCCGCAGGTGGGTAGGAGGTGCAGGTGGTGACTGGGCGCCTGGGCTCTTCCCTTTCAGGAAACGATGCTCTGCTTCTCCGTCAGTGGGGTGTTCAAGGAAGGTGAGTGTGTGTAGACCTTCTCCCCAGATGCCCCACTGCTCTCTCCCCCTGGTCAGGCTCACTCCCAGAACCACCCAGCTTCCCTGACACCTTCCCTTCCCTTTCCTTCCATTCCCTTCCCTTCACTTTCTTTCCCCTCTCTTCCCCTCCCTTCTCTTCCCATCCCTTCGTTTCCCTCCCCTCCCCTCCCCTCCCCTCCCTCCCCTTCCCCACTGTGTTCTCCAGCCCTCAGGCTTCCCACAGACAACCCAGGTCTGAGTTGTGTCCATGCCTGTCTGCCCTGTACACCCTGGGCATTGGGGACACAGGCTGTGGAGTTTGGTGGCTCTCATCCCAGATACTTACTCTGAGAACTTGGGCCGTTACTTAACCTCTCAGTTTCCTCATTTGCAAAATGGGGTAGTAGTATCCACCTCTTGGGCGGCTGTGAAAAACTCATCCCGTGAACCTGTGTAGTGGTTGTCAGGGGTCCTGTCACTGGGCGCAGATTGCTCCTATAGTTGCCCTCCCGATTCCCGACACCCTGGCCCCCGTGAACAACTGCCCTCTCAGCATGAGTGTCCAGTCACAGCCTGACTGGGGACCGCTGTGTGAGCGTGTACAGCACGTGCGGCTCTAAGGGGTACTGTTGTTTGTTTGCTGTTGAAGTGGAAGTTCTCAGGGCTGCGTGCGTGCCTTCACCCGGACCTTCATCGCTACCCCTGCCAGCTACTCCAGGTGAGAGCCCTGTTGTGGGCGGGAATGCCCATCCACGCCTGGGCTCAGGGATGTGGGAATGCGGTGGCACAGACCTTAGGTTTACTCGGTATTGTGGAAAGCCAGCAGGGAGATCTCAGGAGCAGTCTAGCCTAGTGGTTAAGAAGAGCATGGGCTCTGGAGTCGGCCTATACGTTCTCTCGTTGACCCAGCACTCACTCGCTGTGTGACCTTGGTCAAGTCACATGACCTCTCTGTTACTCAGTGTCTTCTTCCGAGAATGGGGATCAGAGCGTCCACCCCTTGGGCTGTGGTAAAGGGTAAATGCAAAATTGCCCGTGGGTTGGGGATAAGCCTATAAATCCAGTGAAGGTGGTGGACAGTCTCTCCAAAGGTGGGCTCTGTGGGGAGGGCCAGAGGTACCAGTCAAGGAACCTGGGAGACAGACACAGGAGGGGTCTGGGAAGAATCTAGTTGCTGAGTGCCAGTGGGAGCAGGATCATTGTTGGGTGTGTGAACCATCAGTTTTCTGAGAGTCCATATTTCCTCCAGTCTTTGCATCGTGAATGATGAGCTGTTTGTGAGTGACTCCAACCCCAAGAAGACTGAGTCTGTGTTCTTCATCCCAAAGCCTACATGCTGTGCTAGCTCCATTCCCACCCTCTCCATGGAGCGGCAGGAAATGGTGCAGGCTTTGTCCACCTGGTCTGGGATGAACCTCCAGGATTCTCAGAAGTGATGATGAAGATCATAGTGTGCACATATACTCGTTACCTTGGAAAAGCATTCATTGTGTTCAGTTTTGTGGGGAGATGAAGTAGAATCAAAATGGAATTGACAGCATATCTCTGTGTGTGTTTCTCTTTCTAGGTCTCCTCTAGCCCAATCACACCCCTCTCACTAGTGTAATTTTTCTTCAGTTCAGACTCTGGCTGGATTCCAATCTCAGGATTCAATTACCCAGAAAATGATAGATACAGAGGGATTGCTACCAGGTGGTGAAAAATTCCAGAAAACTCTGGTTGAAGCCATTATACCAAGATCCCAACCTCCATCCCTTGTTCCCCCTTGCTGAGCACCCTGGTCTGAAAGTCTCAGAGCTGACATTCTGATCTGGCCACCTGGTTGCAGCCATCTTCATTGTTCATTTTTAAGGAAAAGGAGTACATTTTGCAAAGAGTAGCAGATGTCTTGGAGTGGTTTGTTTACTATGAATCCAGTTTTGTTTTGAAAATTCATATGTATATCAAAGTAGTTCCATCTGCTGTTGACCCCAAATCTACATCACGTTCATTGATGTATCACTTCCCTCATCAGTGTAGGTTGACATGTCCACACTGTAGAGGGTCCTTCCCAGGGAGCAGCATGTTTACCCTCCATCACCCACTCCTGTACAGGCTGCCCAGTGCTTCCCCAACATCCTGTCTGTCGTCCCATGACCGGGACACTGGATACAGCTGTCCAGACTCCAGTCTGTGCCCCATTCCTCTCAGTTACCTTCCCAAGACCATGTGTTTCCCCATGCTGCTGACTGTCAATGCACTGCTGCTACCTGGTGAGTCGTTGTATTCATGCCATGGAGTATGTTTTTATGGCTTCTTTAACACCTATCAATTTTTTCAGACAGAATTAGAATTATTTTATACATAGGTCAATACACTGGCTTTTGAGGGAGAACATTGTATTTTTTTTTCTTTTTGCTCTTTCAATAAAGTTTTTTTTAAAAATAAATTTATTTATTTATTTATTTATTTTTGGCTGTGTTGGGTCTTCGTTTCTGTGTGAGGGCTTTCTCTAGTTGCGGCGAGTGGGGGCCACTCTTCATCGCGGTGCGCGGGCCTCTCACTATTGCGGCCTCTCTTGTTGCGGAGCACAGGCTCCAGACGCGCAGGCTCAGTAGTTGTGGCTCACGGGCTTAGTTGCTCCGCGGCATGTGGGATCTTCCCAGACCAGGGCTCAAACCCGTGTCCCCTGCATTGGCAGGCAGATTCTTAACCACTGCGCCACCAGGGAAGCCTCAATAAAGTTCTTTGTAGAGAACTCTGATACTGGAGGTACGTTGGTGCCACCTCATGACAGAAGCCTGAGTGCAGCTTGAACAGGCAGAACAGGCAGGTGGGAGGGAGAGCCTATGTGTGACCAAAATTCACCAGGCAGAGCTTTCTGGAAATATGTGTGTAAAGAGAGAAACCCAGTTACAGGTTCACTGAGGTATCCAGACAGAAATCACAGCCTCTCTCTATGTGTTGGCACTCTCTCTACCCTTTGATTTACTTTCTCTGCATCCTCCCAGAAATTTTTCACTGAGGGCCTTCTCCTCATTTGTTGATGAACTCCGTTCATCAGCTCAGTGAATTTTATCAAAACACAACACTTTTGCCAAATGTACCCCCAATTTAACATTCACCCTCACTACCTTTTGTAAATTTTTATTTGTGGTTAAAAAAAAGCATAACATATAATTTTCTATCTTAATCACTTAACCATTTTTAACTGTATAGCTCAGGAGTGTTAAGTATATTCACATTGTTGTGCAACACATCTCCAGAATGTTTTCATCTTGCAAAACTGAAACTCTATGGCCACCAAACCACAACTCCCTATTCCCATCTCCCCCCAGCCCCTGACAACCACCCCCATCTATCTGTCTCTATGAAATTGATTACTTTAGATACTTCATATAATTGGAATCATACATCATTTGTCATTTTGTGACTGGCTTATTTCACTTAACATTGTATCCTCAAGGTTCATCCATGTTGTAGCATGTGACAAGATTTCCTTCTTTTTAAAGGCTAAATAATATTCTATTGTTTGTGTATACCATATTTTGCCTATCCATTCATCTATTTTGATGGATAATTGGGTTGCTTCCACTTCTTGCCTATTGCAAATAATGCTCAATGAACACAGGTGTGACAATATCTCTTCAGGATCCTGATTTCATTTCTTTTGGATATATAACCGGAAATGGGGTTATATGGATCATATGATCATTCTATTTTTAATTTTTTGAGAATGCTCCCTACGATTTTCTATAGCAGTTATATATATATCATTTTCCATTCCCACCCACAGTGCACAAGGGTTCCAATTTCTCTACATCTTCAACTACACTTATTAGTTTCTATTTTTTTTTTTTTATTGTGGCCATCATGATGGGTGTGAGGTGACATCTCATTGTGATTTTAATTTGCATTACCCTAATGATTAGTGATCTTGAACATCTTTTCATATGCTTATTGGCATTTGTTTCCTTTTTGTTGAATTATGGGAATTCTTCATATATTCTGGATATTAACCCCTTGTCAAATATATGATTTACAAATACTTTCTTCCATTATGTGAATTGCTTTTTCATATTGTTGATTGTTTCCTTTGATGCCCCAAAGTTTTTAAATTTGATGTAGTCCCATTTGTCTATCTTTGCTTTTGTTTCTTGTGCTTTTGCTGTCATATCCAAGAAATCATTGTCAAATCCAAAATCATGTAGATTTTCCTCTATGTTGTCTTCTAGGAGTTTTACAGCTTTAGGTCATATGTTTAGGTCTTTGCTGCATTTTGAATTAATTTTTCTATATGGTATAAGGTAAGGGTTCAAGCTCATCCTTTTCCATGTGTATATCCAGTTTTTCCAAAACCATATGTTGAAGAGACTATCCTTTCCCCCATTGTGTGGTTTTAGTATCCTTGTTGAAAATCATTTTACCATGTACATGATAGTTTATTTCTGGTATCTCTATTCTAAATATCTGTCTTTATGCAAGTATCACAGTGTTTTGATGACTATAGCTTTGTAATATCATGAAATCAGGAAGTGTGATGCCTGTAAGTTTGTTATTTTTCAGAAATGTTTGGCTATTTGGGGTCCTTTGAGATTCCATACGAAATTTGGGATTTTTTTTTCTATTTCTGTAAAAAATCCATTGGGATTTTAATAGAGATTGCATTGAATCTCTAGATGACTTCAGGCAGTATGAACATTTTAACAACAGTAAGTCTTCCTAGCTATGAAAATGGGATGTTTTCTCATTAAATTTTGTCTTCTTTAATTTCTTTCTTCAATGTTTTATAGTTTTCAGTGTAAAATTCTTTCAACTCCTTTGTTAAATTTATTCCTAAGTATTTTAGTCTTTTTGATGCTATTGTAAATGGATTTGTTTCTTAATTTACTTTTCAGATTGTTCAGTGCTAGTGTAAGGAAACACAACTAATTTTTGCATGTTGATTTTATGTTTTTCAACTTTGCTGAATTTATTAGTTCTGACAGTTTTTTTCCGCCTGGAATGTTTATAGTTTTCTACATATAAGACCATATCATTGGCAAACAGAGATAATTTTCCTTCTTCCTTTCCATTTGGATGCTTCTTATTTGTTTTTCTTGTCTAGTTTCTCTGGCTAGGACTTCTAGTACTATGTTGAATAGAAGTGATGAGAGTGGGCATTCTCGCCCTGTTGAATTTAGAAGAAAAGCTTTCAGTCTTTCAAAGTTGAGTATGATATTAGCTATAGGATTTTCATATATGACCTTTATTACATTGAGGTAGTTTCCTTCTCTTCTAGTTTGTTGAATGCTTTTATCATAAAAGGGTGTTAAATTTTGTCAAGTGCTTTTTTTTTTCATCAATTAAGATGATCATGTTTGTTTTTTTTCCTTCATTCTGTTAATGTAGTGTATTACGTGATTGATTTTTGTGGTTGACTCATATTTGCATTCCAGGAGTAAACCCACTTGAGCATGGCATATAATCCTTTTAATAAGTTGTTGAATTCAGGTTGCTAGTATTTTGTTGAGGCTTTCAACATTAATGTTTATTAAAGATATTGGCGTGTAGTTTTCTTTTCTTGTAGCATCTTTGTCTGGCTTTGGTATCAGGGTAATGTTGACCTCATAAAATGAGGTTGGAAGCATTCCCTCCCTTCAATTTTTTTGGAAGAGTTTGACGAAGACTGGTACGAATGGTTCTTTAAATGGTTAGTAGAATTCTCTAATAAAGCCATTCAATCCTGGGCTTTTCTTTTTGGGGAGAGATCTGCTTACTGATTTATTCTTTTTACTATTTATAAATGTGTTAAGATTTTGAAAGAAAATTTCTTCATGGTTCTGTCTTGGTAGGTTGTATGTTTCTGGGAATTTGTCCATTTTTTTCTAGGTTATCCAATTTTTTGGCATATAATTGTTAATAGTATTCTCTTATAATCCTTTTCATTTCTGTGGCATCAGTTGTAATGTCCCTCTTTAATTTCTCATTTTAGATTTTTAAAAATTATTTATTTGGTTTCGCTGGGTCTTAGTTGTGGCAGGCAGGCTCCTTAGTTGTGGCTTGCTGGCTTTTTAGTTGTGGCATGAGTACTCTTAGTTGCAGCATGCATGTGGGATCTAGTTCCCTGACCAGGGATTGAACGTGGGCCCCCTGCATTGCGAGCACGGAGTCTTAACCACTGCACCACCAGGGAAGTCCCTAATTTCTGATTTTAGTTATTTGAATCTTCTCTCTTTATTCTTAATCTACCTAAGGGTTTGTCAATTTCATTGATCTTTTCAAAAAACCAACTCTTAGTTTCATTTTTTCCTATAGTTTTTCTATTCTCTCCACTTTCATTTACATATTTCTTTTGTGCAGTTATTTCTTTAAATTTAAGATCTGAACTCCCCTCCAAAACAGAGCCATGTATGTTGCCTAAACACTCAGATATGGTTGGGCAATTCTGTGCTGTTGTAGTTATGGGGTCAGCATACTTTACTTAAATGTGTACTTAGCTATCATCCACACTGTCTGACCAGTTCCACTGTGTTCTGTAGAATATCTGCACAGGATTTCCCCTAGGATGTGATCGTTTGTTTCTGGATTCCCACCATGTTATCTGGAACTCTTTTTTTTTTTTTATACACAGTTGACTCTATGAATTTGAATCCTTGTTGGAGAGCTTCATTGGTTTGCCATGGCAGCCCACAATGCCCTGTTCTTGTGTCTTTAAAGTGATCTGTCTGCCAACCTAGTGAAGGTAAGGATTATCAAAGATATAGGGAATGAGTCCTGCACTGAGCTGAGTCCTTTGACCTTGGAGCAGAATCATTTAATACCCAGGGAGTGGATGTGACAAAATGTAATTGGTGGTGTTATAACAGTTTATGACATCTGGAAAGTGTTGCCTTCCAAAAGATATTTTGGGAGGAGACCTTCAAGATGGCAGCGGAGTGAGACGTGGAGATCGCCTTCCTCCCCACAGATACATCAGAAATACATCTATATGTGGAACAAATCCTACAGAACACCTAACGAATGCTGGCAGAAGACCTCAGACTTCCCAAAAGGCAAGAAACTCCCCAGGCACCTGGCCGTGTGGCTGACAGGGTCTCCAATACTTCCAGGTTTCTGGACCTGCTGTGGGCACTGTGAGGCCAGCTCAGACTCTGATCTAGCCTTACTCTGGCGTGTACTTGCCCCCAAATTCCACAGTTGCCCCCAAGGTCCACAGCCTCAATTGTGGGAACACTCATTGTCTATTCAGGTATTCCACAGATGCAGGATTTACCAAGCTGATTGCGGGGATTTAATCTGCTGCTCCTGCAGCTGCACGGGGATATTTCCCTTTCTCTTCTTTGGTCTCACAGATCCTGGGGTTCAGCTTTGGTTTTGGCTCTGCCTCTGCATGTGGGCTGCCCTCAGGCATCTGTTCCCCACTCAGGCAAGAGGGGGGCGAAAGCAAGGGCTGATTAAGGTCCACTTGCTCACTCAGGCCAGAGAGAGGAATGGATACAGCAGTCACAGTAAGAATGTGTGGGGAGTGCCTGCGGCAGCAGAGGCCAGCAGGATGTTGCCACAGTGTGAGGTGCGCCATGCATTCTCCAGTGGAAGTTGGCCCCAGATTGCAGGGTCTTCGGCAGTGGCAGGCTGCACAGGCTCCCAGGAAGTTGTGGGCAGTGGCCCGCGCTTGCACACAGGATCTTTGGTGGCGGTGGCAGCAGTCGTGGTGTCCTCCTGTGGGGTCCGAGATAACAGCCGCGGCTCGCTCCCGCCTCTGGAGCTCACGTAGGCAGTGCCCTGCCATCTGTGGGCACATGGAGCAGGAAGTTCCTATGGCGGGCCCACCCCTCTCCTTGCATACCCCACAACAACGGTCTCTTGCCTCTCTGGCAGGCCCAGGGGAGGTGTGGACAGTAACCTGTGCTTGCACACAGGCTTCTTGGTGGCTGCAGCAGCAGCGTTAGCATTTCATGCCCGTCTCTGGTGTCTGCGCTGATAGCCGCGGCTCGCGCCCGCCTCTGAAGCTCATTTAGGCTGTGCTCTGAATCGCCTCTCCTTGCGCACCCCGAAACAATGGTCTCTTGCCTCTTCGGCAGGTCCAAACTTTTTCCTGGACTCCCTCCCGGCCAGCTGAGGCGCACTAGCCCCCTTCAGGCTGTGTTCACACAGCCAACCCCAGTCCTCTCCCTGGGGTCTGACTTCCGAAGCCTGATCCTCAGCTCCCAGCCCCCGCCCGCCCCGGCGGGTGAACAGACAAGCCTCTCGGGCTGGTGAGTGCTGGTCGGCACTGATCCTCCGTGCGGAAATCTCTCCACTTTGCCCTCTGCACCCCTGTTGCTGCGCTCTCCTCTGTGGCTCCGAAGCTTCCCCACCACCAGCCCCCATCTCTGCCAGTGAAGGGGCTCCCTAGTGTGTGGAAACTTTTCCTCCTTCACTGCTCCCTCCCAGAGGTGCAGGTCCCATCCCTATTCTTTTGTCTCTGTTTTTTCTTTTTTCTTTTGCCCTACCCAGGTACGTGGGGAGTTTCTTGCCTTTTTGGGAAGTCTGAGGTCTTCTGCCAGCGTTCAGTAGGTGTTCTGTAGGAGTTGTTCTACGTGTAGACGTATTTTTGATGCATTTGTGAGGAAGAAGGTGATCTCCAAGTACTACTCCTCCTCCGTCTTGAAGGTCCCCTCCCCCACCGCTGAGAACAATTTTAAAAGTAGATACACAGATTTCTTTTCTAGAGTTGCTAATTTAATAGGTCTGGGATGTAGCATGGGAGCCTGCATTTTGAAAAATCACCCCAGGCATTCCTAAAATCAGTTAAATTAGAGAAACCTTAACTGGGATAGGTATAAAAATGGTTGCTTATTGGTCTGCCTGATGAACATTGCTTTTAATCTTAGTTCATCACATATAAAATTTATCTTGCCTATTATTTTACTACTATTATCTTTAGCAATTACCCGTTTTAAATTTTTTAAACAACACAAACACTAGTAGCATACAATATGAAACAGTTTAGAGTTTTACTTTCAATTCATGTAGAAAAATGCATACCATATATTTATATGTTTTAATGAAATCACATGCTATATAGTCAGTCCTCTGTATCTGCAGGTTCTGCATCCTTGGACTCAACCAACTGCAGATAGAAAATATCCAGGGAAAAAATTCCAGAAACTTCCAAAGAGCAAAACTTGAATTTGCCGCATTCCAGCAACTATTTACATAACATTTACATCTTATGCACAGCTATTTACTTACCATTTACATTGTATTAGTTATTATAAGTTATCTTGATGACATTTAAAGTGTATGGGAGGATGTGCATAAGTTATATGGAAATACTACACTATTTTATATAAGGGACTTGAGCATCTGCAGGATTTAGTATCTGCAGGGGTCCTGGAACAAACTCCCTGCAAAGACAGCTGTATATGGTTCTTCCACTTGCTTTTTTCCCCCCCTTTAAAAATATTCCTTGGATAATTATTCATGTCAGTAAACATACAAGTATTCATTCTTTTTTTAAAAAAATGAGATAGAATTTATATATAACGTTGTTTAACTTTAAGGTGTACAACATGTTGATTTGATGCATTTATATTTGGCAATATGACTACCACCATAGCTTTAGTTATAACCTCTATCACATCACATAATTATCATTTCTCTTTCGTGGTGAGTACATATAAGATCTAATCTCTCAGCAATTTTGAAGGATAATACCGTACTGTTGACATAATCACTATGCTGTGCATTAGACTTCCAAAATTTATTCATCTACTGGATGCAAGCCTGTACCCTTTAACAACATCTCCCCAATTTCTCCACTCGTAGCCCCTGGTAACTATCATTCTACTCTCTGTTTCTACGAGTTGGGCTTTTTTAGAGTCCACCTATAAGTGATATCATACAGTATTTGTCTTTCTCTGTCTGGCTTATCTCACTAGGCACACATCCTTTGACAGACACAGGTTGTTTCCACATTTTGGTTATTGTGAATAATGCTGCAATCAACATGGGAGTGCAGATATCATTTTGACATTCTGTTTTCATTTCCTTTGGATATATACCTAAAATGGGATTGCTGGATGACATAGTAGTTATATTTTTAATTTTATGAGGAAACTCCATACTGATTTCCATAGTGGCTGAACCAAGTTACATTCCCACCAACAATGTATAAGTGATCCCTTTTCTCCACATTCTTGCCAAAACTTGCTATCTCTTGTCTTTTTTTTTTAACATCTTTATTGGAGTATAATTGCTTTACAATGTTGTATTAGTTTCTGCTGTATAACAAAGTGAATCAGCTATATGTATACATATATCCCTATATTCCCTCCCTCTTGTATCTCCCTCCCACCCTCCCTATCCCACCCCTCTAGGTGGTCACAAAGCACCGAGCTGGTCTCCCTGTGCTATGCAGCTGCTTCCCACTAGCTATATCTTTTACATTTGGTAATGTATATATGTCCATGCCACTCTCTCACTTCGTCCCAGCTTACCCTTCCCCCTCCCCGTGTCCTTAAGTCCATTCTCTACGTCTGCATCTTTATCCCTGTCCTGCCCCTAGGTTCATTAGAACCATTGTTTTTCAGATTCCATTCTTGATGATAGCCATTCTAACAGGTG
The DNA here is from genome assembly GCF_028023285.1 of Balaenoptera ricei. Taxonomy (NCBI): domain Eukaryota; kingdom Metazoa; phylum Chordata; class Mammalia; order Artiodactyla; family Balaenopteridae; genus Balaenoptera; species Balaenoptera ricei. Next base: position 93,146,949 of record NC_082660.1, on the reverse strand, counting down.
TGAGGTGATAGCTCATTGTGGTTTTGATTGCATTTCCCTAGTAATTAGTGGTGTTGAGCATCTTTTCATGTACCTTTTGTCCATTTGGATGTCTTCTTTGGAAAAATGTCTATTTAGATCTTCTGTCCATTTTTCAATCATCTGATTGTTCATTTTTTGTTATTGTTGTTATTGAGCTGTATGAGTTCTTTACATATTTTGGATAGAAACCACTTATTTAATATATGGTTTGCAAGTATTTTCTCTCATTCTGTAGATTGCCTTTAATTATGTTGACGTTTTTATTGATTTGCAGAAGCTTTCTATTTTGATATAGGCCCACTTGTTGATTTTTGCTTTTATTGTTTTTGCTTTTGACATCACGTCAAAAAAACAATCATTGCCAAGACCAGTATCAAAGAGCTTTTCCCCTATGTTTTCTTCTAGGAGTTTTACAGTTTCAGGACTTATGTTTAAGACTTTAATCCATTTTGAGTGTATCTTTGTGAGTGGTGCATAATAGGGTCCAATTTCATTTTTCTGCATGTGATTATCCAGTTTTCACGACACCATTTCTTGAAGACCAATATCCTTTCTCCAATGAGTGTTCTTGGCTCCCTTGTCAAATATTAGTTGACTGTATATGCAGGAGTTTATTTCTGGACTCTCTATTTTGTTCCATTGGTCTATGTGTCTATTTTTCAGCCACTAACAAATTGTTTAGTTACTATAGCTTTGTAGTATAGTTTGAAATCAGAAAGTGTGATGCCTCTAGCTTTGTTCTTCTTTCTCAGGATTGCTTTTGCTATCCAGGTCTTTTGTGGTTCCACACAAATTTTAGGATTTTTTTTTCTATTTCATTTTAAAATGCCATTGGAATTTTTATACAGACTGCATTGACTCTATAGATGGCTTTGGGTAGTATGGACATTTTAACAATATTAGTTATTGTGATCTATGAACACTGGATATCTTTCCATTTGTGTCTTCAATTTATTTTATCTGAGTCTTGTAGTTTTTATTGCACAAATCTTTCACTGCCTTAGTTAAATTGCTTTGTAAGTATTTTATTTTTTTTTGATGTTTTTGAGAATGGAATAATTTTCTTTATTTCTTTTTCAGATACTTTGTTGTTAGTGTACAGAAATGCAACTGATTTCTGTATGTTGATTTTATATCCTGCAACTTTACTAAATTTGTTGATTAGTTCCAGTAGCATTTGATTGAGTCTTCACGATTTTCTATATATAAGATTATATCATCTGCAAATAAAGACTTTTTTCTTCCATTCTTATTTGGATGCCTTTTATTTCTTTGTCTTGCCTAATTGCTCTAGCTAGGACTTCCAGTACTATGTTGAATGAGAGTAGTGAGAGTGGGCACTGTTGTCTTGTTCCTGATCTTAGAGGAAGTGCTTTCAATCTTTTGCCATTGAGTATGACGTTAGCCGTAGTTTGTCATATATGGCCTTTATTATATGTTCATTTTACACCGTTTGTTGAGAATTTTTATCATGAAGGAATGTTTTGTTTTGTCAAATACTTTTTCTGCATCTATTGAGATGATCATTTTTATCTTTCACTGTAAATATTAATGAGGTGTATTCCATTTAGTAACTTGTGTATAGTGAACCATCCTTGCATCCTAGGGATAAATTCCACTGGGTCATGGGGTATGATCCTTTTAGTGTGTTGTTGGATTCAGTTTGCTAATATTTTTTGAGAATTTTTGCATGCACTTTTATCAGGGATATGGGTCTATAGCTTTTTTTCTTTCCTTGTAGTGTCCTTATCTGACTTTGGTAAAAGGGTAATGCTGGCCTCATAAAATGAATTTGGGAATTTCCCCTCTTTTTCAATGTTTTGGAAGAGTTTGAGAAGGATTGGCATTAATTCTTTAAATGTTTGTTAAAAATTCACCAGTGAAGCACCTGGTCCTGGTCCTGGGCTTTTCTGTGTTAGGAGGTTTTTGATTACTGATTCAAGCTACTTACCTGTTATTGGTCTGCTCATATTTTCTCTTTCTTAATGAGTCAGTCTTGGTAGGTTGTGTGTTTCTAGCAATTTATTCATTTCTTCTTGGTTATCCAATTTGTTGGCATATAATTTTTCACAGTAGTCTCTTTTGATCCTATGCATTTCTGTAGTATCAGGTGTAATGTCTCCTCTTTTGTTTCTGATTTTATTTAGGTCTTCTCTCTCTCTCTCTTTTTTTTTAGTCTAGGTAAAGATTTGCCAATTTTGCTTCTGTTTTCGAAAATTAACTCTTAGTTTCATTGATTTTTTCTATTGTTTTTCTCATCTCTGTGTCATTTACCTCTGCTCTGGTCTTTGTTATTTCCTTTCTTCTGCTAACTTCGGACTTACTTTGTTCTTCTTTTTTAGTTCCTTGAGATGTAAAGTTAGGTGGTTTATTTGAGTTCTTTCTAGTTTCTTAATACATGCATAAACTTCCCTCTCAAACTGCTTTTGTAACATCTCACATGATCTGGTATGCTGTGCTTCCTTTTTAATTTATTTTGAAATAGTTTTTCAGTTTGCTTCTGATTTCTTCTTTGACCCATTGGTTGTTCAGGAATGTGTTGTATAATTTCCACGTATCTGTGTGTCTTCCAGTTTTCCTCTTGTTCTTGATTTCTAGTTTCATAACACTGTGGTCAGAAAATATATTTGGTATTATTTCAATCTTAAACTTACTAAGACTTGTTTTGTGTCCTAGCGTATAGTCTATCCTGGAGAATGTTCATTTTGCACTTGAGAAGAACATGTATTCTCTTTCTTTTGGATGGAATATTCTATAAATATTTGTTACGTCCTTTTGGTCTAATGTATGATTCAAGTCTATCATTCCCTTGTTGATTTCCTGTCTGGATGATATACCCAATGCTGAAAGTGGGGTATTGAAATCCCCTACTATTATCATATTGCTGTCTATATCTTTCTTCAGGTCTGTTAATATTTACTTAATACATTTGGGTGCTCTGATGTTGAGTGCATATATATTTACAATTGTATATCTTCTTGGTAAATTGACCCCTTTATCATTATAGAATGATCTTCTTTGTCTCTTATTAGCATTTTTGGCTTAGAGTCTGTTTTGTCTGATATAAGTATAGCTACTCCTGCTTTCTTTTGTTTTCCACTGCATGGAATATCTTTTCCCATCCCTTCACTTTGTGCCTATGTTTGTCCTTAAATCTGAAGTGAGTCTCTTGTTGGCAGCATGTAGTTTGGTCTTGCTTTTATATCCATCTAGCCACTCTGTGCCTTTTGATTGGTGAATTCAATCCATTTGTTTACATTTAGAGCAATTATTGATCTGTAAGAATTTACTAAAGCCATCTTCTTAATTGCTTTCTGGCTATTTTGTAGTTCCACTGTTTCTTTATTCCTCTGTTTCTGTCTACCTTTTTGAATTGGTGATTTTCCGTGGTGGTATTCTCTGTTTCTCCTTCCTTTATCTTTTGTGAATCTACTCTAAGTTTTTGCTTTGTGGTTACCATGAGGCTTACATAAAACATCTTATAGATAAAATAGTCCATTTTAAGCTGATAGCAACTTAACTTTGATTGCATACAAAAGTTCAACACTTTTATTCCCTCCTTTTATATTTTTGATGTCAAAATTTAACAAGAAAGATGTCTCTTTTTATATTGTGTATTCATGAATAAATTATAGTAGCTATAGTTATTTTTTTTTAATTTAATTTTTTATTTATTTATGGCTGTGTTGGGTCTTCGTTTCTGTGCAAGGGCTTTCTCCAGTTGTGGCAAGTGGGGGCCACTCTTCATCGCGGTGCACAGGCCTCTCACTATCGCGGCCTCTCTTGTTGCGGAGCACAGGCTCCAGACGCGCAGGCTCAGTAATTGTGGCTCACAGGCCCAGTTGCTCCGCGGCATGTGGGATCTTCCCAGACCAGGGCTCGAACCCGTGTGCCCTGCACTGGCAGGCAGACTCTCAACCACTGCGCCACCAGGGAAGCCCGCTATAGTTATTTTTAATACTCTTTTCCTTTAGCCTTTATACTATAGTTAAGTGGTTAATTCCCTATTTTGTTACAAAATTAGAGTTTTCTAAATATGACTGTATATTTACCTTTACCAATGTGTTGTATACTTTCATATGTTTTTATGTCACTGACTAGCATCTTCTAATTTCAGCATGAAGCCATTCTTTCAGCATTTCTTGCAAGGCAGGTCTAGCAGCAATGAGATCCCTCAGCTTTCATTTGTCTGGGAAAGTCTTTGTTTCTCCTTTATATCTGAAGAATAACTTTACTGGATAGGGTATTCTTGGCTGATTTTTTTTTTCTTTTGACACATTGAATGCATCATTCCACTCTCTTCTGACCTGTAGGGTTTCTTCAGAGAAGTATTCTGATAGCTTAATGGGGGGTCCTTTTTAGGTTACAATCTTTTTCTCTCTGATGGCTTTCAGGAATCTCTATCTTTGATTTTTGACAGTTTCATTTAGTGTGTCTTGGAGAAGGTCTTTTTGCATTGAGATGAGGGTGATTTATTAGCTTCATGAACTTGGATGTCTAAGTTTCTTCCCAGGTTTGGGATGTTCTCATCTATTATTTCTTTAAATAAACTTTCTGCCCCTTCTCCCTCTCTTTTTCTTCTGGAGTCCCACTTATTTTAATATTTTACATTTGGTTTTCTTTGTTTTTTTAAGTTCTTATTTCTTTGTTCTCTAATTCTGTTATTGCAAATTTTCTATCCTTCGGATCACTTATTATGTCTTCCATTTGGTCTACTCTGTTGTAGATACAGTTTATTGCATTTTTCATTTCATTTATTGAATTCTTCAGCTCCAGAATTTCTGTTTGGTTCTTTTTAATGATTTCTGTTCCTTTGTTAAATTTCTCATTTTGTTTATGTATTGTTTTCCTGTTTCATTGAATTGTCTTTCTGTGCTTTCTTTGAGTTTCCTCAAAACTGCTATTTTGAATTCTTTATCAGCTAGATCTGTGTCATTGAGTTTGGTTATTGGAAGATTTATTATTATCTTATGGTGATGACACAATTCCTTGATTCTTCATGTTCCTTGAGGTTTTCTGTTACTGCTTTCACATTTGAAGTAGCAGTCACTTCTTACAAACTTTATTAGCTGTCTTCAAGTGGGGGATATTTTTCATTGGTCTTGCTTATATCTAGGGTTTTCTCAAATCTTGTATGGATACACCTGCTCTGCACTTCCGGCTCCCTCTTGTAGCAGAATTCTTAACCTTTGATGTCCTCTCTGGTTCTTACAACTTGCCAGGCTATTTGCTGGAAACCTCTCTTTTGTTTTCCAAAAGGTGGCACTATAGCTCAAGTGTGTGTTTTTTCCCCTGCCTAGAACCGTGGTCTGTTTTTCTGAAAACACTCTGTTTACCTCTGCACTTGGGGGTGCACACATGGAGCCAGCCTCAGAATGGGGAAAGTGTGGGTTTAGTGCTCAGAGTTTTGGAAGTGCTCATGGGCCCAGTGGGGGGATCTTCCAGTGAAGTTCTCTCAGAGGCTTGTGGTCCAACTTCCTGTTGAAGTCCTGTGCACAGTGAGCAAGTAATGTCCCTTTAATACTCTTCAATATTCTTATCTGCCTCTTTCCCAAAATACTCCCTTTCCCAAGTCATCAAGTTCTTGCCTCAGTTCTTTGGGTGCTTCTGGAGAGAAATGAGTCCAGCAGCATCCCACAAAGCTGGAGTAGCCAGGTACTCACTCACTGCTTTCCTTTTCCCCTATGGGAGAGGTCACCAGCTAGGTCACCCCCATGTTTTTTTGCCTTAGGGTATGGGCAGCATTGGTAAAGTTCCTCTTACCCTCTTGAATGCATCCAAACTCAAGGAAAAATATAATTATTTAGAATGGTAAATAGCTTCTAAGCAGAGTATTCCTTATACAAAAAACTATTGTTCACTAACCTAGAAACTCACGTGGTAGATAAGAATTGTTCTAATGCTGAAAGTTTTATTACTGTTTTATTCATGGTCATTAAAGATTTTTTGTTGCATTTATTTCAAGTTGAAACATTTTCCATATGATAACACAAGTTGCAAACAATGGTGATTGTAAAAATTATTGGTGCTTTAAAACGTGTAACAGTTAATGTAACATATCTAGTTCAAAGCTTAATAAGATTTTTATTAAAGAAAGAATTTTGTTCATCCCCTATGAAAGCCAGATTGTCTTGATAAAATCAGGAAGGATTATTTTAAAATTTTCTTCCAATTGAGACGGAAGCAAAAGTGAGTGTGATAGTTTTCCTAAATTTTAAATACAATGCAAAAGATTGTGTTTTATTTACATCTCCATCATGCAGAATCACATATAAATTATATGCATACATAGAAGCATCTCACTCCTTTCAATGGCTGCATAGCATTCCACCATATTGGCGTACTCAAAATTGTTTAACAACAAGTGTTGTTGATGCCTCACAAGAAGATTGATCCCTCCCCACCAAAACACCAGTGTTGCTCCTGTTGAAAAACACTGGGGGTTTTGGATTCTTAACAAAATTCCACAATCATCAAATCACTCCCATGAAGCTCCATGAATGTTATTTGTTCTTCAGAAAAATTGTGAAATTTAGATATTACAGTACCTGTTTGCCCACACTGTCACCAACAGTTATTTTTAAAGGCAATATGACAAACATGAATATATATATATATATATATATATATATATATATATATATATATATATGCAACAAAGTGCAGAGAGTAATTTTACAAACACCAAAGTACCCATTACCCAGATTTGCCACCTGCTGGTGTTTAGCATTCTCTTTATAGTCCTCACACTAACTGCATTAGAGCAACATACTAGAAAGGTAAGTGACATGCTGTGGATGAACAGCGCATGGGATGGTTCCTGCCAATAGTGGGATTGGGGATTGTAAGTGAAGCCTCAAGAAGGAAGTGCCATTTGAGCTGAGAAAGGATGAGTAGTCAAGGAAAGGTCTCCAGGGAGGCATTCCAGGTATGATCCATGGTACAGAAGAGAGAATGTGCAAAGGTATATACTTGGTAGTTATGATGAACAGTTCAGTGTTGCTTCAGTGTAAGATACTTTGATGGATGAAGTGAGAACTAATGAAGAGATAGGACCAGACAAGTGTCTGAGAGCCTAGAACCTGTGACCAGTCTATTCTTTGACTTTACTAAATTTATCTATTCTTGTTGATGGGCATTTGTTTGTTTTCAGCATCGGGTTATTATGAATGATGCTGCTATGAACATTTTGTATATTTATTTTTGGCGTACATACAAATTGTTGTTAAGTATTATATATTTGCCTATGGGTACAATACAGGCTATCAGGATAACCTGTAGGCTATCAGGTATGTGTAAGTTCAGCCCTAGTAGATGCTGCTTAACAGTTTTTCAAAATGGCTGTACCGATTCACACCCCACTTACTCTACATCTTCACCAACAGTTAGTTTTACTTTCAGCCATTCCAGAAGGCATTTCATTATGTTTTTAGTCTGGATTTTCCCAATAAATAATTATGTTGAGCAGCATTTTATATGCTAAGTAGTCATTTGAATAAAGTAGGGTCATATCTTTTTCTCACAGCATATGTTATATTTGGCTAAAACATATATATGAAATTTATGTATGTGTGCACTTATACACGTTTATATAAAGAATATGGACCTGACAATTATTAGTGGCAATATTAAGCATTTGTTCTGTGCCAGGTACACTTCTAAAGTGCCTCATTTATATGAACTCATTTAATCCTTATAAAACTTTAAAGGGTACATTTTTCAAACCAGTGAAGGATTCAAAATGCAGAAATATTAATATCACACCTATTTGTTATACTGGTTGTCAGTGGTTAATGGGATCCCTGATTATATGCATTTTCTTCTTTATGCTTGATTGAAATATTGAATATTATCAGCACCTCAGAGGACTTCTTCTGCATGTAAAGGGATGAATATGTTACCTTCCCAGTGGTCACTAAAATTCCTCTTAGGACTGGTGTGGCAAACAAATTATGTGGCATTAAGCCCTTGCACTCTGAGTCTTTGTATATTTCATAGGTCATAAAGGTGTTATCTGATATAAGTGCAGAGACAAATGGTCCTAGGTCATTTGGTAAAGTATTTAGAAAACAACAAAGTTATACTCCAGCACCTGCAGTATAGTTCCATTTAATTTTTTTATTGTATGCATAATGTATACATATATGCATCTATGGGCATAGACAGAAAAATAATGCAACTGAAAAATAGTCAAAGATAATGATAATAAGTATCAGGGCATTTTCTCCAAACTTCTGCCCTTCAAAATCTGGCTCCTTTGTCGCATGACAAAGTCCTCTGAAAGTGCAGACACCCTTCCAGTCCTAAAGGTGAAGTGGATGTGAAACAAGCATTATTTTGGTCTCCAGAAGAGTCTTCTGCCCCCTATAGAAAAACCTGCAAGGGGAAATATTGCACAATGTTAACAGCGGTTGCCAGCAGATGGTGGGTCTATTGGCTGCCTGTGCTTCCATTATATTTTCACGTGTCCACAATTTTAAGAAATTGTAAATGGTCGCCAATGGAACAGAAATGAGACAGGCTGGGCACTGAGGTAATACATTAATTAGGAAATGGTTCAGACAACAGATAAGGGGTTGGGGTAGATTGAAAGTAAGTATGCCAGCAAGAATGTACCTTTTATCTGCAATTATATGGTTAAGAAGATGGACTTCACTAGAGGGACAAATGTTCCCAGAACATTAATAGATATTTGGTGCTTTAATAGATATTTGGCTTAACATCTTTGTACTTAATGGTCTAGTTTTTGCTTTGCTTTGTTATAGATTTCTGTGGAGAGGGACAAATTTAGAGCATTGAGTGAGTGTATTTTTATGTATTAATTTTAATTAAACAAAGCAGATTGAATGACATTATATTGTGACATGTTTCTTAAAAGAATAATTACTACATAAATTGCTAAAATATGCATACACAAAATACAAACACTACATTGAAACTGTAACAGCAGTTGTCATTGGAAGAGTGGAATACCAAAGAATTTCACTTTCTATGCCCTATACTTGTGTACTTATTTTTGTTTTTTACAAATGGAGCTTATGTTCTTTTTTTCATTTTTTTTTATTTTGGTAAAATACATAGAACATAAAATTTACCATATTCACCATTTTTAAATGTACAATTCAGTGATATTAAAAATTAATAATGTTGTGCAACCATCACCACCATCCATCTCCAATTTTTTTTTCATCTTATAAAACTGAAACTCTATACCCATTAAACAATAACTCCCCATTTCCCTTCCTCCAGCCCCTGGCAACCACCATTCTACTTGCCGTCTACTCTAAATACCTCATATAAATGAACTAATATAGTATTTATCTTTTTATGACTGGCTTATTTCACATAGCATAATGTCCTAAAGGTTCATTCATGCTGTAGCATATGACAGAATTTCATCCATTTTACAGGCTGAATAATATCCCATTGTATGTATATACCACATTTTGTTTATCCATTCATCTGTCAATGGACACGGGTTGCCCCCACATTTTAGCTATTGTGAATAATGCTGCTCTCTATGAATGTGGGTATACAAATATTTCTTCAAGACCCTGCTTTCAAAGTTTTTGGATAAATATCCAAATTTGGATCATATGGCAATTTCCTTTTTAATTTTCATGGAACCACCATACTGTTTTCCACAGTGGCTGTACCATTTTACATTCCCATCAACAATGCACAGGGTTCCAGTTTCTTCACATCCTCACCAACACTTCTTGTTTTCTGTTTTTTTTTCTTTCTGATATTAGCTATCCTAATGAGTATGAGGTGGTATCTCATTGTAGTTTTAATTTGCATTTCCCTAATAATGATGTTCAGCATTAGTGATGCTGAGCATCTTTTCATGTACTTATTGGACATTTGTATATTTTTTAGAGAAATGTCTATTCATGTCCTTTGCTCTGCTTATTTTTGAATCAGGTTGTTTGGTTTTTGTTTTTGATTTTTTAGGATATTAATTTCTTATTATATGTGATTTGCAAATATTTTCTCTCATTCTGTGGTTTGCCTCTTTGGGTTTACTCTGCTGATAGTATCTTTTGATGTACAAATTTAAAAAATTTTCATGAAGTCCAATTTTTCTATTTTTTTCTTTTGTTATCTGTGTCTTTGGTGTCATATCCTAGAAATCACTGCCAAATCCAATGCTGTGAAGCTTTTGTTTTCTTTTTAGAGTTTTATTGTTTTAGATCTTACATTTAGATCTTTGATCCATTTTGAGTTAACATTTCCATATGTTGTTAGGTAAGGGTCCAACTTCATTCTTTTGCATGTGAATATCTAGTTTTCCCAGCACCATTTGTTGAAAAGACTTTTCTTTTCCCATTGAATGGTCTTGGCACCCTTGTCAAAAATCATTTGACTAGATATATGAGTGTTTATTTCTGGGATCTCTATCCTTTTCCTTTTGTCTATATGTCTGTCTTTATACCATTACCACACTGGTTACTGTAGCTTTGTAGTAAGTTTTGAAATCAGGAAGTGTGAGTCCTCCAAATTTGTTCTTTCATTTCAAGGTTGTTTGTTTGGGCTATTTATGGTCCCTTGAGGTTCTGTATGAATTTAAAGATAGATTTTTCTATACTTGTGGAAAACATCATGGGGATTTTGATAAGGATCACATTGAATCTATAAATTGTTTCTAACAATTATTTGAACAATATTATGTCTTCCAATCCATGAACATGGGGTGTGTTTTCATTTGTCTATGTCTTCTTTCATTTCTTTCAGCAATGTTCTGTTTTTATTGTTCAAGTCTTTAACATCCTTAGTTAATTTCTATTTTCTCATTCTTTTTATACTATCATAAATGAAATCATTCTCATAATTTCCTTTTCAGATTATTCATTGTTATAGTGTAGAAATACAATTGATTTTTGCATGTTGACTTTGTATTCTGCTAATTTGCTGGATTCATTTATTAGTTCTAACAGTTTTTTGTAGAATCTTTAGGGTTTCTACATATAAGATCATATCATCTACAAACAGATAATTTTACTCCTTCCTTTCCAATTTGGATGCCTTTATTTATTTATTTGTCTTGCCTCATTGCTCTGGCTAGAACTTCTAGTACAATGTTGAATAGATGTGGTGAAAATAGACATCCTTGCTTTGTTCCTTGCCTTAGAAGGAAAGCTTTCATTCTTTCACCATTGAGTATGATGCTTACCATGAGTTTTTCATATATGTATTTTATTATGTTGAGGTAGAGTCCTTCTATTCCTAGTTTATTGAGTATTTTTATCATGAAATGGTGTTGAATTTTGTCAAATGCTTTTCCTGCATCAATTGAAATAGCTGTGTGGTTTTTTTTTCTTTCATTATGTTGATGTGGTGAATTACATTGATCAATTTTTGTATGTTGAACCATACTTGAATTCCTGGATCTAATATAAACTGGATCAAGCCCCCTCAATTTGTGTTTGTATGAGAAAGTCTTTATCTCTCCACTTCTGAAGGATAATTTCATTGGATACAGAATTCTAAACTAGTGATTTTTTCTTTTCAACACTTTAAATGATTTACTTCACTGTCTTCTTGCTTTCATGGTTTTTGAAGAGAAGTCTGATGTAATTCTTAGCCTTGCTCCTCTATAGGTTTTTTTCCCCTTCTATGGTTTCTTTCAATATTTTCTCTTTGTCTTTGATTTCCTGAAGTTCGAATATGATATTCATTGGTGTACATTGTTTGGTATTTATACTGCTTGGTATTCCTGAGCTTTCTTGATCTGTGGTTTAATATCTGTCATTAATTTTGGAAAACTCTTATCCATTATTACTCAACTATTTCTTCTGTTCCTTTCTTCCTTTTAATTCTGATATTCCTATTACATATATGTTACACCTTTTGTAATTGTCCCACAGTTCTTGGATATTCTATTCTATCATTTTCTTTCTTTTTTTCTTTTTTCTTTTCAGTTTGGGAAGATTCTACTGACATATCTTTAATCTCACTGATTGTTTCCTCAGCCATGCCCAGTCTATGGGCATGAGCCTATGAAAGACATTCGTCATTTCTCTTACAGTGTTTTTGTTTTTAGCATTTACTTTTGACTCTTTCCATCTCCATGCTTACATTACCTTCCTGTTCTTGCATGTTGTCTACTTTTCCTATTAGAGCCCTCACCATAAGTTCTTGGTCTGATAATTCCAAAATCTATCATATCTGAGTCTGGTTCTAATACTTGCTCTCTCTCTCTTCAAACTATGTTTTTTTTATATTTGGTATGACTTATAAGTGTTTGTTAAAAGCCAAACATAATGTACTGAGGAAAAAGAATTGAGATACATAGGCTTTTTTAAAATAAATTTATTTATTTATTTATTTATTTTTGGGTGTGTTGGGTCTTCGTTTCTGTGCGAGGGCTTTCTCTAGTTGCGGCAAGCAGGGACCACTCTTCATCGCGGTGCATGGGCCTCTCACTGTCGCGGCCTCTCTTGTTGCGGAGCACAGGCTCCAGCTGTGCAGGCTCAGCAGTTGTGGCTCACGGGACCATTTGCTCCGCGGCATGTGGGATCTTCCCAGACCAAGGCTCAAACCCGTGTCCCCTGCATTGGCAGGCAGATTCTCAACCACTGCGCCACCAGGGAAGCCCCTACATAGGCTTTTAGTGTGAGGCTTATGTTTATCTGACTAGAAGTTACACTGTTTTCACTGTTTGCTGTAGCTGTAGGTATCAGAGGTTAAAATTTCCTCTCATGTCCTTGCTTTTGTCTTCCCTGTTGACTTTGGATTTTACTAGAGACTTCTTTTTAAGTAAGTTCTTATACATGCAATGTGCAATTTTTTCCATTGTATTCCTCTCTTATTTTACAGGAGCCTTATTGGTGTGATGGTAAGATGTGGGGGGAAGGGAAGTGTTCTACTATCTTATGATTAAGTTTCAGTCTTCTAGTGTGCCTGTGCCATGGGCTGTGACCTTCAAAAGTGCTCCTCAGTCCTGCCCACACAATTAGGTGAGTCAGGAATGCTAGAGGGGGATATTTCCCTTCCTCCACTTGAAAAACTGGAGAGAACAGGAGTTGGGTATTTTCCTTTCCCCAGTTTAATTAGTTTCTTTTGAGGGCAGGTCTTTTTAAGAAAAACTAATTCTTTGGGTGTATTTCAAAACGGCTACATTTTCCCTCCCTTTGCTAGAAGCCTGAGGGTACTTTACTCTGATCTTCACTGTGAGGAACTGTATGGCTCTTGGAGATAAAACTCAAGGAAATGAGGAGGGACCCATAGACTGGGTCCACCAGAGTTTTTAACTCTTAATCTTGTCCACACTGAGTCCCTAGAAATTAATTATAGATTGTTTTCCTATCATGGTGCTGGCTCCAGCAGTGGTCTGCTCCTGAGTTTCTGCTCCAGTAAGTTGTAATTCTCTATATACACCTGTTTATCTCTCCAATTTGTGAGGACAGTAGTTTGCCCTGTGATCTCAATTCCCTGATGGTCTAAGAATTGTTGATTTTAAATTTGTAAGCTTTTTATTGTGTGATAATGGGCATGGTGGCTTCCAAGCTCCTTACATGCTGAACTGGAAACCAAAAAGTGAAAGGTATACTTTTAATAAGGAAAGGCAAAAACAACAACAACATCAACAGCAAAGCAGTCTGCTTTGTTTTATAACATAAGATTTTGCCACAGTATATATCAAATGAACCTACTTCTGTTTGAAATATACATAGAGATGAAAAAAGACTGTGGGAGGTTATACTTTAATGGTTTTCATTGGCTGATGTTTCCTAAAACAACTAATTTATTCATTCATTCACTGTGTATTTATGCAGTACCTACTGTGTATCAAATACTGGTAGCCCAAATCAATACCCCAACATTAGATCTTCTTCTTGGACTTAAGTTCTATCTTTTCAAGACACCCAGGAAATACCTGATTTTTGTTCCAATACCTGATTTTTGGTTTTGTTCTAAACAATAATTTTCAAACTTTATTCAGAACTCTGGTAGATTCCGTGACCCTCCCCTTCTCTCAATTGCCCTGCTGATGAGTCAAGGGTCACACCACTGCTGTAACTGCTGTCTGCTGGATATGAGAGGGAAGGAAAAGTTGAATTGTGAAGTGGAGGCAACCCCAAAATTTCTTAGGTTCTTTCTGCCTTCAATACCTCACAGATACTCCACTCCAATGCTGTAATTCTCCAGGGTAAGTAGTTTCTTCCTTCATCATTCAATACAGCCACTGATTTTTCTTTTTAGTCTCTCAGTTGGATAAATCAAATATTATTATGAACTGGCAAAGAACATTGGGGAACTTATCAGCAAAAGGGAGTAAAGAAACATCATATAGAATTCCTTATGCCCTTGATGAGTTAGTTGCCAAAAATAGCTGTGAAAAGGGAGGAAGACATGAAAGAGCATGGGAGGAGATAGAGCTTAAGCAGGAACACAAAACCTGGGAGTGTGAAGCATGAACTTTGAGGAATTCAGTGGAGAGAGACACTCATGACAAGGATCAGAGGTGCTCCTTCCTTTAGAGGGAAAGACTCAGGGTCAGCAACTCAGCCAGATTCCTGAGAGTAAAACATATTCCTCAGGCTACTTTCTCATTCTCTTTTCTTAATAATTCACCTGCCTCGTCTTTCATTAATTCAAAAAGTATTATGTTGCACTTTATGAAGTTGCTGATATGTGCCTGGTTTTTACTTAAATATGGCAATTTAGTAGGATTTAATCTACTATCTCGTGGGACTTACCATGTGTCAGGCACTGGGCTAAATGTTGGATATGCCCTGGTGAATAAGACAGACTTGGTCCCTCAGAGCATGAAATGTACAGTCTAGTGGGGAAGAGAAACACTAAACAAACGTGTAATCCCAAATTATGACAAAGAAAGAGAACAAGGTTCAATGAGGTGTGATATGAGGAACTAGACCAGGGAATGATAGTAGGCATGATATTTAAGTTGAATCCTAAAGGGGAAATGAGGAAATGAGTTAGTCGGGGCTGGTGGGAAGAGGTGGGGGCGGGGAGTGGTTAGCCTTTCAGGAGTCATAGCACATGCACGGGCTCTAGGGCAGGAAAGTCCTTGGCCCAGTTATAACCAAAGGAGGCCAGTGTAGCTGGAGCTTATCAGTAGCGGGGGAGAATGGCCTGGCTGAGTGGGAGAGGTGGCCAGGAACCAAGTCTTGCAGGACCTGAAGGCCATGGTAAGGATTCGTTTTGTTTTATCTTGTTTTAAAGTATTTAAATGTAATGGAGGCATTTAAGGTATGTAATTGAAAGGAGGAGCATGTTCTAATTCTTCTTTAAAATATTCCTTGGATTCCCATATAGAGAGACTGGATTGGAGAAGGGCAAGAGGAGAAACAGACCAGTTCACTGATCACTCAGTGCTCTAAAGTCTATGAAAGATACAAAACAATTATAAACCACAGTCTAAGATATCACAGGGGAAGCAGAACAAGAGGTGCCTGGACAGGTCTGCTATTGCACATAACAACTTCTGGTAAAAAAAAATTGAAAAACTATGGGGTTCTGTCAGCTTAATAAGAGTACAAGAAGAAAGGTACTCACAGAGCCAAGGAAGCTGTCATGAGGGAGAAGGATCTGGGTTGAGCCTTGAAAGGTGGGTAGGATTGGAAGATTTTTCCAGGAGAAGGAGTTCTGGAAAGAAATAATGAGAGAGAGAGAGTAGCCTAGCTTGGGTAGAGGTCATGAGCCTGCCAAGTGAGCAAACAATGCCCAGTGGAAGTCCCTGCAAACCCCAATAAGATTAAAAGCTGAGACAACCAAAGCTTTTGCTTTTTAGAGGTGTTGTTAAACGACATTCAAGGCTGACTTTCTACCTACTTCTGGAGGAAGGGATGTCCCCAACACATCTGGAACTGGTTCATAGAGCAGGGCACAGAAGGGAGGTGTTATGTACGTGATGAAAGTGGAAACTCTGTGAAGAATTTATCTTCTTGGAATTTTCTCCACTTGGTTGTTTCTTGGGTATCTGTGGGCACAGACCCACATGACTTCCACTTAGCCCTGATAACTGGTCTTACTGGACCTGGTACCTTGGAGAAACTGCCCCTTGTTTTGGTTTTTAATCGCAGGACTCCAGGGATCCCTCAGATTTCTATCAATTGGGGAGATTTTGTCAAGTCACATTCAAGATTTCCTCTCTCTTCCTTTCTCTCTCTTTCTCCTCCTCCCTCCCTTCCCCCCACCCTCTCTCTTTTTCCTTCCCCTGCATGTTGGCATGTTTGGGAAACTTCCAGTTTTTATGCTCTACCTCCTTTCCTTCCAAAGTTTATTCAGTGTGTCTTCTGGCTGTTTCATCTACCACTCAAGGCCTCTTGGAGGTCAGAGTGTTCTGAGCCATTCTTATTTTTAAGGCATCCAGTGTAGTATATGCTTACCTAACATCAATTTCCCACTTCCTCACTAACAGAACTCCAAACATCTGGATGTCCATCTCACCTCATCTCACTGATAGCTTCTGGGGGCAAGTCCTAATTATTCTGAACCTATCAGGATCTGGAATTTCTCTGACAACTGTTACTGTTTGAGGGTGGCCAACAATCTTAAAATGGCCCAGTCAGATTGAAAAGTCCTTATATTCCATGGTTGGAAGAGAAGTTTTTTCCTTTTCTCCTGAGGGACGGAAACAGAGAAGAATGTACCCTCAGTCACCATAAGCAGCCTTCTAGTTGCATCAGGGGTAACCATCAGCCTTAGGAAGAAGCTAACACTTGGCATGGCAGAAGCTGACCAGAGATGGAAGGAACCTGGGTCTTGATGACATACTTTAGTTGTTGAATCAATCAGTCCTGAAGCTTGTCCTATCTACTTCTGCTCTTCTGGCTAAGTGAAATCATAAACTTCCTTAATATTTTAGCGAGTTTCAGTCAATTATTCTTTACATACAGCTAAAATTCCCCCATCCAATATAATGGATATAACAATATTTCTTAGAGAATTTTCCATTTCATTCTGTTCAGACCTACTTCATTATTTATAATGGCTGTATAGCTTTCCAAAGTATTATTGCATCTTAATGTATTCATTTTCACCCTTATTTATAAGTATTAAAGTTGTATTCAGTTTTGCGGGGTTTTTGGTGTTTCAAAAATGCTGAAATAAAATCCTGTTATTGCATATAGTAACATACTTGCACACTTGGATGTTTTCACAGCTCGGGCATAGAACATTTCTGTGACTTTTCCTCTGGGATGTAGTCACAGGCATAGAATTTTGGGGTTAAAGGCTGTAGAATTATTATAAGGTTTTTGAAACATATTTTCAAACTAACTTTCAGAAAAGTTGTCAGTTCTCATTCTCACCAGCACTGCATGAAAGTGGCCATTTTTATGAACCTTCACCTCGGGGATAAATCACTAATAATGGCATGGACTCAGAAGTCAGACTGTCTGTTCAAATCCCAGCTCCACAACTTAATAGTGATGTGGCTTTGGGTATGTGGTTCATTATCCTTAACTACAAAATGGGCCTAACAATGGTATCTGCACGCAACTTGCGTGGTTAGGGAAATTAAATAAGTCATGTAAAGTGCTTAGATTATAAGTGGTCAGTAAATGTTGGTTGTTATCGTTATTAAGATTATTTACCAACCTGTGACTTGAAAATGTTTTTTGTTCTCATTTGCATTTCCTTGAATACTGATGAAACATCATTTATTCCACATGTCTATTACTCAATTGTAAAATGGTTTACCTTTATCTTTCTTGTCCATTTTGATATCTGTGTTGCCGTTTCCTTGATAATTTGAACCCAATTCAATATATAGTTATAGTATTTATTAACTCTTTGTTTTTCCTATATGTTATTTTTCCAGTATTTTCTTTGCCTTTTAAAATTATACTAATATCATGTAAAAGCATATTTTTATTTTTATTTTTTTAACATCTTTATTGGAGTATAATTTCTTTACAATGGTGTGTTAGTTTCTGCTTTACAACAAAGTGACTCAGCTATACATATACATATATCCCCATATCTCCTCCCTCTTGCGTCTCCCTCCCACCCTCCCGATCCCAATGCTCTAGGTGGTCAAAAAGCACCAAGCTGATCTCCCTGTGCTATGTGGCTGCTTCCCACTAGCTATCTATTTTATATGTGGTAGTATATATTAATCCATGCTACTTTCTCACTTCGTCCCAGCTTACCCTTTCCCCTCCCCGTGTCCTCAACTCTACTCTCTACATCTGCGTCTTTATTCCTGTCCTGCCCCTAGGTTCTTCAGAACCTTTTTTTTTTCTCTTAGATTCCATATATATGTGTTAGCATACGGTAATTGTTTTTCTCTTTCTGACTTACTTCACTCTGTATGACAGACTCTAGGTCCATCCACCTCATTACAAATAACTCAATTTCGTTTCCTTTTTGGCTGAGTAATATTCCATTGTATATATGTGCCACATCTTCTTTATCCCTTCATATATCAATGGACACTTAGGTTGCTTCCATGTCCTGGCTATTGTAAATAGAGCTTCAATGAACATTGTGGTCCATCACTCGTTTTGAATTATGGTTTTCTCAGGGTATATGCCCAGTAGTGGGATGGCTGGGTCGTATGGTAGTTCTATTTTTAGTTTTTTAAGGAACCTCTATACTGTTCTCTATAGTGGCTGTATCAATTTACATTCCCACCAACAGTGCAAGAGGGTTCCCTTTTCTCCACATCCTCTCCAGAATTCATTGTTTGTAGATTTTTTGATGATGGCCATTCTGACCAGTGTGAGATGATACCTCATTGTAGTTTTGATTTCCATTTCTTTAATGATTAGTGATGTTGAGCATTCTTTCAAGTGTTTGTTGGCAATCTGTATATCTTCTTTGGAGAAATGTCTATTTAGATCCTCTACCCATTTTTGGATTGGGTTGTTTGTTTTTTTGATATTGAGCTGCAAGGGCTGCTTGTATATTTTGGAGATTAATCCTTTGTCAGTTGCTTCATTTGCAAATATTTTCTCCCAGTCTGAGGGTTGTCTTTTCGTCTTGTTTATGGTTTCCTTTGCTGTGCAAAAGCTTTTAAGTTTCATTAGGTCCCATTTGTTTATTTTTGTTTTTATTTCCATTTCTCTAGGAGCTGGGTCAAAAAGGATCTTGCTGTGATTTATGTCATAGAGTGTCCTGCCTATGTTTTCCTCTAAGAGTTTTATAGTGTCTGGCATAACATTAAGGTCTCTATTCCATTTTCTGTTTATTTTTGTGTATGGTGTTAGAGAGTGTTCTAATTTCATTCTTTTACATGTAGCTGTCCAATTTTCCCAGCACCAATTATTATTGTAGGTGTTTTCCTTCTCTTGTGTTTCTTGCCTAGAGAAGTTCCTTTAGCATTTGTTGTAAAGCTGGTTTGGTGGTGCTGAACTCTCTCAGCTTTTGCTTGTCTGTAAAGGTTTTAATTTCTCCATCAAATCTGAATGAGATCCTTGCTGGGTAGAGTAATCTTGGTTGTAGGTTTTTGTCCTTCATCACTTTAAGTATATCCTGCCACTCCCTTCTGGCTGGCAGAGTTTCTGCTGAAAGATCAGCTGTTAACCTTATGGGGATTGCCTTGTGTGTTATTTGTTGGTTTTCCCTTGCTGCTTTTAATATGTTTTCTTTATATTTAATTTTTGATAGTTTGATTAATATGTGTCTTGGCGTGTTTCTCCTTGGATTTATCCTGTATGGGACTCTCTGTGCTTCCAGGACTTGATTAACTATTTCCTTTCCCATATTAGGGAAGTTTTCAACTCTAATCTCTTCAAATATTTTCTCAGTCCCTTTCTTTTTCTCTTCTTCTTCTGGGACCCCTATAATTCGAATGTTGGTGCGTTTAATGTTGTCCCAGAGGTCTCTGAGACAGTCCTCAGTTCTTTCATTCTTTTTTCTTTATCCTGCTCTGTGGTAGTTATTTCCACCATTTTATCTTCCAGGTCACTTATCCGTTCTTCTGCCTCAGTTATTCTGCTATTGATCCCGTCTAGAGTATTTTTAATTTCATTTATTGTGTTTTTCATCGTTGCTTGATTCCTCTTTAGTTCTTCTATGTCCTTGTTAAACGTTTCTTGCATTTTGTCTATTCTATTTCCAAGATTTTGGATCATCCTTACTATCATTATTCTGAATTCTTTTTCAGGTAGACTACCAATTTCCTCTTCATTTGTTAGGTCTGGTGTGTTTTGACCCTGCTCCTTCATCTGCTCTGTGTTTTTCTGTCTTCTCATTTTGCTTATCTTACTGTGTTTGGGGTCTCCTTTTCGCAGGCTGCAGGTTCGTAGTTCCCGTTGTTTTTGGTATCTGTCCCCAGTGGCTAAGGTTGGTTCAGTGGGTTGTGTAGGCTTCCTGGTGGAGGGGACTAGTGCCTGTGTTCTCGTGGATGAGGCTGTATCTTGTCTTTCTGGTGGGCACGTCCACGTCTGGTGGTGTGTTTTGGGGTGTCTGTGGCCTTATTATGATTTTAGGCAGCCTCACTGCTAATGGATGGGGCTGTGTTCCTGTCTTGCTAGTTGTTTGGCATAGGGTGTCCAGCACTGTAGCTTGCTGGTCATTGAGTGAAGCTGGGTCTTGATGTTCAGATGGAGATCTCAGAGAGATTTTCGCCATTTGGTATTACGTGGAGCTGGGAGGTCTCTTGTGGACCCGTGTCCTGAAGTTGGCTCTCCCACTTCAGAGGCACAGACCTGATGCCTGGCTAGAGCACCAAGAGCCTTTCATCCACACGGCTTTTGGGAGGTCTGACGTCTTCTGCCAGCGTTCAGTGGGTGTTCTGTAGGATCAGTTCCACGTGTAGATGTATTTCTAATGTATCTGTGGGAAGGAAGGTGATCTCCACGTCTTACTCTTTCGCCATCTTGCCCCCTCCCCCGTCCCAGCACCACTTATTGAAGAGGCTATCTTTTCTCCATTGTATATTATTGCCTCCTTTATCAAAAATAAGGTGACCATATGTGCGTGGGTTTATCTCTGGACTTTCTATCCTGTTCCATTGATCTATATTTCTGTTTTTGTGCCAGTACCATACTGTCTTGATTATTGTAGCTTTGCAGTATAGTCTGAAGTCCAGGAGCGTGATTCCTCCAGCTCTGTCTTTCCTTCGCAAGATTGCTTTGGCTATTTGGGGTCTTTTGTGTTTCCATACAAATTGTGAAATTTTTTGTTCTAGTTCTGTGAAAAATGCCAGTGGTACTTTGATAGGGATTGCATTGAATCTGTACATTGCTTTGGGTAGTAGAGTCGTTTTCACAATGTTGATTCTTCCAACCCAAGAACATGGCATATCTCTCCATCTATTTGTATCATCTTTAATTTCTTTCATCAGTGTCCTATAATTTTCTGCATACAGGTCTTTTGTCTCCTTAGGTAGGTTTATTCCTAGATATTTTATTCTTTTTGTTGCAATAGTAAATGGGAGTGTTTCCGTAATTTCTCTTTCAGATTTTTCATTGTTAGTGTATAGGAATGCAAGAGATGTCTGCACATTAATTTTGTATCCTGCTACTTTACCAAATTCATTGATTAGCTCTAGTAGTTTTCTGGTAGCATCTTTAGGATTCTCTATGTATAGTATCATGTCATCTTCAAACAGTGACAGCTTTACTTCTTCTTTTCCAATTTGGATCCTTTTATTTCTTTTTCTTCTCTGATTGCTGTTGCTAAAACTTCCAAAACTATGTTGAACAATAGTGGTGAGAGTGGGCACCCTTGGCTTGTTCCTGATCTTAGAGGAAATGGTTTCAGTTTTTCACCACTGAGAACAATGTTGGCTGTGGGTTTGTCATATATGGCCTTTATTATGTTGAGGTAAGTTCCCTCTCTGCCTACTTCCTGGTGGGTTTTTATCATAAATGGGTGTTGAATTTTCTGGAAAGCTTTTTCTGCATCTATGGAGATGATCATATGGTTTTTCCCCTTCAGTTTGTTTATATGGTGTATCACATTGATTGATTTGCGTATATTGAAGAATCCTTGCATTCCTGGGATTAACCCCAATTGATCATGGTGTATAATCCTTTTAATGTGCTGCTGGTTTCTGTTTGCTAGTACTTTGTTGAGGATATTTGCATCTATGTTCATCAGTGATATTGGCCTATAGTTTTCTTTCTTTGTGACATCTTTGTCTGGTTTTGGTATCAGGGTGATGGTGGCCTTGTGGAACGTGTTTGGGTGTGTTGCTCCCTCTGCTATATTTTGGAAGAGTTTGAGAAGGATAGGTGTTATCTCTTCTTTAAATGTTTGATAGAATTTGCCTGTGAAGCCATCTGGTCCTGGGCTTTTGTTTGTTGGAAGAGTTTTATTCACAGTCTCAATTTCAGTGCTTGTGATTGGTCTGCTTATAGTTTCTATTTCTTCCTGGTTCAGTCTCGGAAGGTTGCTTTTCTAAGAATTTGTCCATTTCTTCCAGGTTGTCCACTTTATTGGCATATAATTGCTTGTAGTAATGTCTCATGATCCTTTGTATTTCTGCAGTGTCAGTTATTACTCTCCTTTTTCATTTCTAATTCTATTGATTTGAGTCTTCTCCCTTTTTTTTCTTGATGATTCTGGCTAATGGTTTATCAATTTTGTTTTTCTTCTCAAAGAATGAACTTTTAGTTTTATTGATCTTTGCTCTTCTTTTCTTCATTTCTTTTTCCTTTATTTCTGATCTGATCTTCATGATTTCTTTCCTTCTGCTAACTTTGGGGGGTTTTTGTTCTTCTTTCTCTAATTGTTTTAGGTGTAAGGTTAGGTTGTTTATTTGAGATGTTTCTTGTTTCTTGAGGTCGGTTTGCATTGCTATAAACTTCCCACTTAGGACTGCTTTTGCTGCATCCTATAGGTTTGGGTCGTCGTGTTTTCATTGTCATTTGTTTCTAGGTATTTTTTGATTTCCTCTTTGATTTCTTCAGTGATCTCTTGGTTATTTAGTAGTGTATTGTTTAGCCTCCATGTATTTGTATTTTTTTACAGATTCTTCCCTGTAACTGATATTTAGTCTTATAGTGTTGTAGTCGGAAAAGATAGTTGATAGGATTTCAATTTTCTTAAATTTACCAAGGCTTGCTTTGTGACCCAAGGTATGATCTATCCTGGAGAATGTTCCATGAGCACTTGAGAAGAAAGTATTTTCTGTTGTTTTTGGATGGAATGTCCTATAAATATTAATTAAGTCCACCTTGTTCAATGTATCATTTAAAGCTTGTGTTTCCTTATTAATTTTCTCTTTGGATGATCTGTCCATTGGTGGAAGTGGGGTGTAAAAGTTCCCTACTATGACTGTGTTAATGTCGATTTCCCCTTTGATGGCTGTTAGCATTTGCCTTATGTACTGAGGTGCCTCTATGTTGGGTGCATAAATATTTACAATTGTTATATCTTCTTCTTGGATTGATCCCTTGATCATTATGTAGTGTCCTTCTTTGTCTCTTGTAATAGTCTTTATTTTAAAGTCTATTTTGTCTGATATGAGAATTACTACTCCAGCTTTCTTTTGATTTCCATTTGCATGGAATATCTTTTTCCATCCCCTCACTTTGAGTCTGTATGTGTCCCTAGGTCTGAAGTGAGTGTCTTGTAGACAGCATATATATGGGTCTTGTTTTTTTTAATCCATTCAGCCAGTCTATGTCTTTTGGTTGGAACCTTTAATCCATTTACATTTAAGGTAGTTATCGATATGTATGTTCCCATTACCATTATCTTAATTGTTTTGGGTTTGTTATTGTAGGTCTTTTCTTTTTCTTGTGTTTCCTGCTTAGAGAAGTTCCTTTAGCATTTGTTGTAAAGCTGGTTTGGTGGTGCTGAATTCTCTTAGCTTTTGCTTGTCTGTAAAGGTTTTAATTTCTGTGTCAAATCTGAATGAGATCCTTGCTGGGTATAGTAATCTTGGTTGTAGGTTCTTCCATTTCATCACTTTAAATATATCCTGCCCCTCCCTTCTGGCTTGCAGAGTTTCTGCTGAAAGATCAGCTGTTAACCTTATGGAGATTTCCATCTATGTTTTTTGTTGTTTTTCCCTTGCTACTTTTAATATTTTTTCCTTCTATTTAATTTTTGATAGTTTGATTATTATGTGTCTTGGCATGTTTCCACTTGCATTTATCCTGTATGGGACTCTCTGTGCTTCATGGACTTGGTTGACTCTTTCCTTTCCCATATTAGGAAAGTTTTCAACTATAATCTCTTCAAATATTTTCTCAGTCCCTTTCTTTTTCTCTTGTTCTTCTGGGAACCCTATATTTCACATGTTGGTGTGTTTAATGTTGTCCCAGAGGTCTCTGAGACTGTCCTCAATTCTTTTCATTCGTTTTTCTTTATTCTGCTCTGTGGTAGTTATTTTCACTATTTTATCTTCCATGTCACTTATCTGTTCTTCTGCCTCAGTTATTCTGCTATTGATTCTTTCTAGAGAATTTTTAATTTCATTTATTGTGTTGTTCATCACTGTTTGTTTGCTCCTTAGTTCTTCTGTGTCCTTGTTAAACGTTTCTTGTGTTTTCTCCATCGATTTCCAAGATTTTGGATCATCTGTACTGTCATTACTCTGAATTCTTTTTCCAGTAGACTACCTATTTCCTCTTTATTTGTTTGGTGTGGTGGGTTTTTACCTTGCTCCTTCATCTGCTGTGTGTTTCTCTGCCTTCTCATTTTGCTTAACTTACTGTGTTTGGGGTTTCCTTTTTGCAGGCTGCATATTCATAGTTCCCATTGTTTTTGGTGTCTGCCCCCAGTGGATACAGTTGATTCAGTGGGTTGTGAATGCTTCCTGGTGGAGTGGACTGGTGCTTGTGTTCTGGTGCATGAGGCTGGATCTTGTCTTTCTGGTGACAGGACTGCATCTGGTGTTGTGTTTTGCGCTGTCTGTGACCTTATTATGATTTTAGGCAGCCTCTCTGCTAATGGGTGGGGTTGTGTTTGTGTCTTGTTAGTTGTTTGTCATTGGGTGTGCAGCACTGTAGCTTGCTGGTCGTTGAGTGGAGTTGGGTCTTAGTGCTGAGATGGAGATCTCTGAGAGAGCTTTCGCTGTTTGATATTA
Organism: Balaenoptera ricei; assembly: GCF_028023285.1. NCBI lineage: Eukaryota > Metazoa > Chordata > Mammalia > Artiodactyla > Balaenopteridae > Balaenoptera > Balaenoptera ricei. Next base: position 93,121,970 of record NC_082660.1, on the reverse strand, counting down.
TGTGGAGCTGGGAGGACTCTGGTGGACCAATGTCCTGAACTCAGCTCTCCCATCTCAGAAGCACAGACCTGACACCCAGCTGGAGATCAAAGACCCTGTCAGCCACACTGCTCAGAAGAGAAGGGAGAAAACAAGAAAGAACAAAGTAAAATAAAATAAAATAAAGGTATTAAAATAAAAATTGAAAAAATTATTAAAAATAAAAAAATTTAAAAGTAATAAAAAGAAAGTAAGAAAGAAGAGACACCAACCAAAAAACAAATTCACCAATGGTAACAAGCACTAAAAAGTATATTAAAAAAAAAAAAAGAGAGAGACAGACAGAACCCTAGGACAAATGGTAAAAGCAAAGCTATGCAGACAAAATCACACAAAGAAGCATATACATACACACTCACAGAAAGAGAAAAAGGGGGAAAATATATATATCTATATATTAAAATAAAAGGAAAAGAGCAACCAATTCAATAAACAAAGCTACTAATGATAATAAACTCTAAATACTAAACTAAGATAAACATAAGACCAGAAACAAATTAGATGCAGAAAGCAAACCCCAAGTCTACAGTTGCTCCCATCATCCATCACCTCAATTTTGGGATGATTCGTTGTCTATTCAGGTATTCCACAGATGCAGGGTACATCAAGTTGATTGTGGAGATTTAATCCGCTGCTCCTGAGGCTACTGGGAGATATTTCCCTTTCTCTTCTTTGTTCGCACAGCTCCTGGGGTTCAGCTTTGGATTTGGCCCCACCTCTGCATGTAGGTCGCCTGAGGGCGTCTGTTCTTCGCTCAGACGGGATGAGGTTAAAGTAGCAGCTGATTAGGGGGCTCTGGCTCACTCAGGTCAGGGGGAGGGAGGGGTATGGAATGTGGGGTGAGCCTGCAGTGGCAGAGACCGGTGTGATGTTGCAACAGTCTGAGGTGCTTCGTGTGTTCTCCCTGGGAAGTTGTCCCTGGATCACGGGACCCTAGCAGTGGTGGGCTGCACAGGCTCCCGGGAGGGGAGGTGTGGATAGTGACCTATGCTTGCACACAGGGTTCTTGGTGGCTGCAGTAGCAGCCTTAGCGTTTCATGCCCGTCTCTGGTGTCCACGCTGATAGCCACAGCCTGCACCCATCTCTGGAGCTCGTTTAGGCAGTGCTCTGAATCCCCTCTCCTCGCGCACCCCGAAACAATGGTCTCTTGTCTCTTCGGCAGCTCCAGACTTTTTCCTGGACTCCCTCCTGGCTAGCTGAGGTGCACTAGCCCCTTCAGGCTGTGTTCACGTGGCCAACCCCAGTCCTCTCCCTGGGATCTGACCTCCGAAGCCGGAGCCTCAGCTCCCAGCCCCTACCCACCCTGGTGGGTGAGCAGACAAGCCTCTCAGGCTGGTGAGCCCTGGTCGGCACTGATCCTCTGTGCAGGAATCTCTCTGCTCTGCCCTTTTCACCCTGTTGCTGTGCTCTCCTCTGTGGCTTCAAAGCTTCCCCCACGCCACCCCCGTCTCCGCCAGTGAAGGGGCTTCCTAGTGTGTGGAAACCTTTCCTCCTTCACAGCTCCCTCCCAGAGGTGCAGGTCCCATCTCTATTCTTTTGTCTCTGTTTTTTCTTTTTTCTTTTACCCTACCCAGGTACGTGGGGAGTTTCTTGCCTTTTGGGAAGTCTGAGGTCTTCTGCCAGCCTTCAGTAGGTGTTCTGTAGGAGTTTTTCCATATGTAGATATACTTCTGATGTATTTGTGGGGAGGAAGGTGATCTTCACGTCTTACTCCTTTGCCATCTTGAAGGTCTCTAAAGGCTATTTTTAATGTAATAAGAGTTATTTTTCTGCATAATTTCAGCCTTGGGTTATATGTTGAGAAATGTCTTTAGCATGCTTAAGTTAAATAATCATCTGTATTTTCTCCCAGTTCTGTCATTATTATATTCAATTTGTCAATCCATTTAAGTAACAACTTTGTTTGAAATAATTCTTAAGGATAGTGGAAAAGGATTATCTTAAAATATTAAGTGAAAGAGGAACATACAAAACAGTGTATACAGTATTATTCAATTTTTAGAGAACTAGATTTCATTTGTGAATATTTTGTGTAGAAAAAAGACTAAAAGAAAAGAAACTGAAATATTTAACAACGTTTAGCAGGATTAAGATGATTTTTTATAATTTCTTCTTTATGCTCCTTTGTGTTTTTCAAAATGAATGTGTATCATCTGCTATCAGAAATTTTAAAAATAAGATTATTTTTTAATTAAAAAATGTGCTGTGGGGCTTCCCTGGTGGCGCAATGGTTGAGAATCTCCCTGCCAATGCAGGGGACACGGATTCGAGCCCTGGTCTCGGAAGATCCCACATGCCGCGGAGCGACTAGGTCCGTGAGCCACAATTACTGAGCCTGCGTGTCTGGAGCCTGTGGTCCGCAACAAGAGAGGCCGCGATAGTGAGAGGCCCGCGCACCGCGATGAAGAGTGGCCCCCACTTGCCACAACTAGAGAAAGCCCTCGCACAGAAACGAAGACCCAACACAGCCATAAATAAATTAATTAATTAATTTTAAAAAATGTGTTGTATCTTAAAAATGATTTGTAATGTTGCATTTCAATATAAAGATAATGTGAACCACGTATCTAATTTTAAATTTTCTAGTAGTCTCATTTTTTAAAAGAAAAAGTAACTGGTGAAATTAATTTTAAAGTATATTTTATTTAACACTGTATATCCAAAATGCTATCATTTTATCATATAATCCATATAAAAATTATTGATAAGATATTTTACATTCTTTTTTTATACTATGTGTTTGAAATCCTGTGTGTGCTTTACACTTTTACCTGTCTCAAATTACATTAATCACATTTCAAGTTCTCAATAGCCACATGTGGCTCATGGTTATCATATTGGACACTGCAGATTTGGAACATAAAAATGTCTTGAGTCCCAAATTAGGCTAAATCCTACTTATCTGCTGAACCATTGCTTCAAATTACTTTTGAAATGCAGTTGATACGGATTAGGGGCTACAAACTGAAGTGCCTCTAAGGGCCAGAGAGGTAACTATATAATTTGAATAAAAAAATCTGGGTACAAAAAGTTAAACTGAAGCACGTGTCTTTCTAAAGAATTGAAGCCGCCACTAGCTCCTTCTAGTCAATTGGTGCAACATGGGAATGCAGGCTCAGGGTTGACAGACTTACTGAGTTTTCATGGAAACTTAAACTCTGGATTTTCTTGTGCAATTTCTCAATTATTAATTATCAATAATGATTCAAAAATTGAACAGCACCTTGTGCGACAAATTGTTTTTACCAAATGTAATCCTTTTTATGCCAACTTTTGACTACTGGGATCAATACATACTTTCAAAAATCCACTAATTTTATTAACTTTGAAACATTAGGCTACTCATTTTTGGTGACCTAAACCTTTTTTTTTTTTTTTTCATTTTACATGTGTTATAACATTAACAGCTAACATTTACTGGGAGCTTAGTATATGACAGGCATCTTGCTAAATACTTTCCACACTTTACCAATGAGAGAAATGAAACTAAGGGAGGTTGACCAACTTTGTTTAAGGTCACAAAACTTGTGATGATGCCAATATTTGAACTAAAGTCTGCCTGACTCCAGTCTGTGCTTTTACAAACACTCCTTTAAATCGCCTAGGAGTATCCATGTCTCGGTAATCTACCAATCTCCCTCCCTCTCTCTCTCTACACACGCACACACACACACACACACACACACACACTCCTCTAGTCCTTTTTCTCTTATCTTCTGTTTCTTTTTCTTTTATCTTTCTCTCCTTTATGCTCATCCTACATCTCCTTTCCAAAACACATTTCCTTTTCCCATTCTTATCTTTCATTTTCATTGCATAGTATTGTCTCTGTTTTATCCACCTTGATAAGGGAAGCTCTCAGCCAGTGGTGTGCTAAAGCCAGCTCTTACTGGCTCAGGACAGTTAATTATACATATCTCTTCTGAACTTTGCATTAAGTGACATCATGTTGGTAACTGAAAATCAGCTGTAGTAGGAGTATTTATACAATGGAAATAAGCTAACACTACACATAGTTTACTGGAAACCCAGTTGTTTAACATTTAGTTTATCAGCACACCACTGGCTTTAGCACTGGTTACACATCTGATTTTTTTCTGTCTGGGGATCACTGTAGGTGTTAGGTAGCTTATCTGCCCATCTACTTTTCCCTTTGGTTTTGTAAATTCTGTTATTTTCTGGAACCCAAACTTTTACATTAACTCCTTAGCTTATTACATTGATTCATAATGTGTATGGTGAATTTTAGTTCTTTGACATTCAGAAGACAACTTTATTTTCCAGTTATGCATGAAATGAAATTCCTTTTTATTCTTTTTAAAGAGATCTATTTTTAGTACCTTGACTATGCATTAATTGATATCTTTTCTGAATACATTTCCTCACTGGGACAGCTGGATATTATGGTCAGAACCCCCTTCAGCTCATTTTGCTTTATTTTTTTGTCGTGTTTTTGCATGTTTCCTTCTCTCTTATGGCACATTTATGCCATCTATTTCATAGTTTTTTCCCTTAAAATCCTTTAAAATGTTCCTTGGACTTCTACCTGTTTTAACCTCAAGTCTCTTAAAGGATTTCCAAGACCTTGCTTCTTATGGGCATATTATTATTATTTTCCTTCCTGGAGCATTTCCATGTTCCTGCTTTCATTGGACAGCTCCCAAATGATGCTGATTGGAATACTAGATCTTCGCAACCTTTTTAGAATCACATTCACAGATAATTTCTTGTGTTATTCACAGAGATGGAAAGCCATGTTCATTATCTATCAGATTTATCCATTTAGAACTCTCAGAGGGCATCCTCATTTTCAAGATTTGAGGTCCTGGGACCCACAAATTACATCCTCCATGTACTTATCTTTTTTCTTTTTTGGATGCACCATGCAGCTTGTGGGATCTTAGTTCCCTGACCAGGGATTGAACCAGGCCCCAGCAGTGAAAGCACCGAGTCCTGACCACTGGACCACCAGGGAATTCCCATCCTCCATGTACTTATGTTAGTCCTCTGAATTTTGTGTTTCTTGGGAAAAAAAGACTTCTTAAAAACATACTCCATGCCTTATTCAGTCAAACTAGATGATAAAATGGTTTCATATACCTGCTTGTTCATCCTGTTATCTCAGTCCTACGTTTCCTCTAACCATAAGAGCACATTTTTTTTGTAGGTATTTACTCAACCACAGGAATGATTAGTAATATGATGATTTATACCTGCATCTTTCCAACATTGCCAGCCTGACAGCCACTTTTTCTATCCAATGCTTTTCTTTCTGGAGTTAAACAGATTATTTTGGCAAATTTGATTAAATATAACTGTTTTCCAATACTTCTGCAAAATGCAGGTGTCAGAATCTCAAATGACTGTTTTGGGTTATGAAGTTGTCTGTGTAATGTCCCTTCCTGACCCTGACTCTACCCTATATTTTCATTGCATAGAACACACTAGTTTCTCTCTTAAAATTTGCTAGATTTTCAGAATCTGTGGCTTCAGGTCTATGTTGGATATGAGACTCTTTTTCAAACACACACTCTTGTCAGATTCCCAGTAGAAAACTTTACATTAGGTTGTTCCTGTTATTTGCAACCTGGCAAGGCCAATAGTGTTGGCCAATTTATTTTTTGTTAACATATAGTTTGTGGTTAGAATTTTATTGTTTGTTAGTTTATATAGTTTGGGGTTAAAAAATATGAGACCACTGGAAATTTGAACAATGACTGGATATTAAATAATTGTTTCCCACATTTGTTTGTGATTATGGTACTGTGGTTATGTTTTAAAAGCATCATTATCCTTTAGAGACACATACTGTATCAGCTAACCATTGTTGTGTAACAAATTACCCCAAAATTTAGCAACTTAAAACCACACACAGTTATTATCCTAGAGATTCTGTGAATCAGAAGTCTGGGTGTGGCTAATCTGTGTCTTCTGCCTCGGGGTCTTTTACAAATCTGCAATCAATTTGTTGTCCAGGGCCAGGGTCTTATCTGAAGGCTTGAGTAGGGAAGCATCTGTTTCCAAACTCACTTATGTTTTTTGGCAAGATTCACTCCCTCAAGAGCTATAGAACTGAGAGTCTTAGTTCCTCACTGCCTGTTGACTGTAAGACTCTCAGGTTTTTGCCATATGGGCCTCTCCAACATGGCAGCTTGTTTCATCAAAGCCAGCAAGGAGGTAGGGGACAGGGAGAGAGTCTCCTAGCAAGAGAGAAGTCATAATCTTCTGTAATGCAATCACAGAAGTGACATCACATCACTTTTGCTGTATTCTATTGATTAGAAGTAAGACAGTGATTTTGCCTACATTCAGTAGGAGAGAAAATTAAACCAAGGCATGAATACCATATCCATAAGTAATTTGAAATCTACATATCTTTCTGTCAATGAGAATGTTTTAAGTGCCTCCATTGCATTTATAAGCTCACTGAAGAGTTCTTTGGATCTGGATCTATTATTGGCTTTTATTTCTTTTTTGCACAAGTAATCCATATTCCTTAAGAAAAATGTAGTTTAGTACAAAGAAAAAAATCACCCAATATCCCTCAAGAGATAACCACTGTTAACTTTTTAGTGTATACACTTTCAATTTTTATGTAGTAAATCTAAAGGTCTTTAAATTTTTCTCATCCTTTGCATTTTAATGTTTCTCTCCATTGAATTCAGATATTCATCTTTATGTTCTTCTAATTATTCTTGTTCCTATTGAAGAATTGAGATCATAGTAAGTATATACACACCAGTAGCCTTTTAAATGTTAATGTGCATCAGAATCACCAGGGAAGTTTGTTAAAAACGAAAGTTCTGGAGCTCCATTTAGTAGATTTGGAGTGGGACATTTTCAAGAAACTCCTCAGGTGATTCTCACACAGGTGGCTGATCAGCATACTTTTAGAAACACTAGGACATTATTAAATAAATTCAGTGTTCCTTTAGAAATTGCAAGTAATCTCCTCTAGAGAACTGAAGTCACATATCCAAGGTTATTTTATTCAGGGATGGAATGAGACAAGAACTCAGAGCTCCTGACTCAATCGTTATTAATCGTACTTTGTTAAGTTTTTGTCAGGCAGAAATCACACCTTGACTAGCAGAAATTGCAGCCCTGAAGGGGAAGAGGGATGTTGTATTGGGCAGATCTATCTTTGGGGACTCTGTTAAATATTTGAAGGGAAAATGTGAGGGGAGGGGGTTCTTGCCTAATATGTGGGGATGGGGGCAAAAATAGGGAAACAGAGCTCACACACTCCTGACCTTGTTTCACAGTCAAGTAAAGCAAATATAGTCCCTAATTTATAAAGAATTCATGGGTTTATTCATCTAGCTAAAAGATCCAAATTTAGGGACCAAGTATTTATTGTGACCCTATGGCTCTCATAAAGTCATTAAAAATAGTTTGCATATCTTCTCAAACTAAATTATAAAAGAAAACACATCAAACCATCTCACAGAATCGAGTCCCTGTATTAATCTTTTGGTACATTTAATTTCAGCATTTTTCTCCTCGTGTATTAGATAAATATGAGATTTGAAATAAAAAAGAATACATAGATTGCTTTTTAAAACTGCTTTATTAACTTCACAATATATAATAAGCATCTTGCCATGCAATAGGTAAAATTCTTCTGCTAACAGAATCTTACAGACTGGGTCAAAAACACATTCAACTAGAAGCTGGTAATACGAGACCCACCAGAAATGAGTGGCATCAACAGGTTTACAACAGAGGTACATTATGAACATGTAAGTTTAGGAAGCAGGTGTGTCTCCCTATTAACTTCAGGGAGAACATCAGGATTTAAGGCATAAGGCAAAACTCATCATGATGGTCATGGTGAGGGGGGTCAGTGCTAACTGCCCGCAGACTGTGACTCGACTGCTTTTCCCTCAGCTTTTGCATGAGTTGTCTCATCTCTTCCCCAATCCTTTCCATATTCTCCTCTCTCATCCTTGCCTGTGGCTCTTCAAGCCTCTGAGTCATGTCCCATCTATACTGCAGGATGGGCTGCCTAACATGGAACCGCCTATGATTTCCTCCAGGTACACAATATTCACCATATCCCGAAGGTAGGGCCAAAGGCTCTCCTTTATTAGCAAGTTGCTCTTTTTCATCCTTTTTATCATTTTCCTCGTTGGCATTTTCCATGTTGATATTTTTCATCACTTGTTCCTCTTTGGACGCCATTGCTCCTAGGAGACAAAAGACAAGAAAAAGGGCTGCATTTTTCGTGGATAGATCAGCACCAAGGACAGAGGCCTGGATAGCATGTGTTATTATTATTTTTTTAATTTCATTTTCCCACCTGAAAGGCTTCATGAGCCCTCTAGGGGGCCCCCAGTCCGAGCCCTCCCCCCCTCAGTTCTTTCCCTCCCTCCTCTCAAATCCACCATTTTCCCTACAGATCCCTCCCCCAGGCCTCTTCAAACAACAAAGTGGAGGACGGGGCATGGGGAAGGTGGGAGGGGGTATGACGGGGCTCTGCACCCACCCACACACACCGTCCCCTGCACCGACCTGGGCCTATCCTTGCTGTCTCCGCTTCCTCCCGATTCTCGCTGCAAGTGCGTCGCCGCAACACTTGACACTTAGATCCGCAGACCTGCAGAAGGCAGGGATGGAGGGAGCGAGTACTGTCGCCAAGCTCTCGGCGCCGAACCACCGCCCCTCACCGCCCACCCCCCGCCGCCACCCCCGACCTGCGTCCACCGCCCCCTTCCCGGGTTCACCATTGCCCTGCAGGAACTCAGAGATGATTTCCCATCGCTCTTAAGTTGCTTTGCGGCCTGGAACCCTGCTGCCCCTGCAACCCTCACCCCAGGGGGGCCCTATTTCTGTCCCAAGAAAGCAAGGGTGTGGAGAGAGCTCACTGGGACCCGCCGCGGTGATCCCCTGCGCTGAACCCATGAGCCGGCCTCTGGGGTTGGCTGGCAGCTGCCGCCAAGGTGTCAGAGCGCGGGCCCCGGAGCCCTTACCTGCTCCGCTTCCCCCGGGCCCGATGCCAGCCCGCCGTTCGCAGGGCAGCGGGGAGCTGGTACCCAGACAAGAGTGACGACTGCACCGAAGGCTGCGTCGCTCTGCAGCTCGCGGTCACGTGAGGGCTTCGCGTCACCGCTGACCTCGCCCTCAGATCCTCCTCCCCACCCACCGGGGCCGACGGAGAGTTCAACAGGACCCTCCCCTCAACCTCCGCACGCAAGATCTCCCCCTACACGCAGCTGTACGCTAGGTCTGGTTCCTCAGCTTGGTCCTTTCCGATCCGAGGGCCCACAGGCGGCCTCACTGCCCTTATGTTTGGGGTTTGACCTTCTCTGGTTACCAGGGAGAGTCTGCACCTCCCTTCCCACCACTCCAAGGCCTTGGTATTGACTTTGGCCCTTTCTGCTTTTTTCTCCTGTTCTCACTAGCTGTATAGTATTTGCTTCCTAGCAATTTCTCTTTATTTTCTTTTTAAAAATCAGTATGCCTCTAAAAAACCTGAAATTAGGAAATTTCGTTTTTTGAAAGACATGCTTCAACCTGGGGAAGTTAAAAAAAAAAAGAAAACTCATTGTTTATGTTCTCTTGCACCACACAGAAAGTATTTTCTTTGGGCTCCACACAACTTCATTTTTAGAATATTCTAGCTTGTTTCAGAATTTTATGGAATTAAAAAAATGGGGGAAATCTTTCTAAACACAGTCGCGATGTTTTGAAAATTATCTGTGAAGTTAATATTCACGGAGAAGTCTGATTGTCAAATCTTGGCTATTTTATGTAAATAATCTACCTTTATATTCCTTCTAGGACAGATTTCAAGTTTTATTAATAAACATTTATATTTTATTCTACTATAATAAACATTCATTAAATATGGAAAAGCATTTGCTGGCAACTGAAGTCGTCTGCTTAAATTTAACGGCTATTATTAAAGATGGTTTTGAAGACCTAAGCAAAGGGAAGAGCTATGAGGCTGATGCAGGTTGAGGGACGCAGAGATAATCCGATCACCCCTGCCCTGTCAAGAGGTTGGGAAGGGGCTGGTCTTCCTGCTGCCACATTCCAGAGCCTCTTACTTCCTACATTCAAGCTCCTGATTGTTTCTTACTCCAAAAATATAGATGGACAGGTGACCAAGGTCTTGACCTGAGTAAGTTCCTTTGGTTCCTTCCATCCATTTCTTCCCCAAAATCCTACCTAGTGACTTATCTCCCAGATAGATGAGGGGTTTATTCTCATACTCAAAACCAGATGGGGCTCTTCTACACCTCTGTGGTGGGGGATTACAAGAATTGTAGAAAAGTAATTGCTTCAGAGAGAGCGTCCCAGGTCTGCCTGCTCTCTCCTTTTTTTCACCTTGTCCATGTGGAAACCTCTTTGGGACCTTTCTGCTATCTCTCGCCTGGCTTGGGAAGTGCAGAGAGTTGAGATCCTTACCCTTACCTCCTCACCTCCAGTGCACTCAGGAAGAACCCAGCCTTGCTGCAGGGTCACTATCTGCCAGTCCATACCCACCCTGATACTCCCTCACTTATGCCAGGGTCCAAGGAACATTCTCTGCTGACAATCCTGAGTAACCTTATATTAGGCATACAAACATGGAAGTCTGTGGAACACCTTAAATCTTATTCAAAATTATCTGTATGGGAGGTGATTATATATTCACATTTTTGTGGGAAGAAAGGCTATAATTTTTAGAAGATTCTCAAAAGAGGCTGTGGTTCTTTGCCCCTAAAAAAGGTTAAAAGTGTCTGTATATGCTGTCTCACTAACTCTAGTCATTTATTCTCACCTTAGACCTGCCTCTTTTCCCTTTGTTTTCTGCCTTAGTATCCACCCATTGGCCAACTCAGAACCAGACCATCATCCTTGAATCCTTCTTCATTGTCTCTCATATTCAATTGATAACCAAATCGGGCTAAGACTCTATTTATGTCTTTTAATAACAGCATTATGGAGCTATAATCCACATATCATATGATCTCCATTTAAAGTGTACACTTCAATGATTTTTACTTTATTCACAGATGTGTACAACCATCACCACAGTCAATTTTAGAACATTTTCATCACCTCAAAGAAAAACTCAGAAAGTACTCTTTAACTATCACTCTCCTATCCTCCCATCCTCTCCAGGTCAAAGCAACCATACAAAGCAAACGTACTTTCTATCTCTGTAGATTTCCCCATTCTGGACATTTCATATAAATGAAACAATATATAATATGTGTTCTTTTGGGGCTCACTTTTTGATTTAGCATAATGTTTTCATACTTCATGGCAACAATATGATTAATCATTTGAGGAACTGCCAAACTGTTTTCCACAGTGTTGACCCTTTTACATACCTACCAACACTGTATGAGAGTTCTGAATTTGCCACATCCTCACCATTTGTTATCATATGTAATTTTGATTCTACTCATATTAGTGGGCATGAATTGTTGACTGAAAAACAGTTCACAGCATGATAACTGTCAGTTCAGTTTTATTTGGAGACTTACTGAGAACTGTAGCCTGGGAGATAGCCTCTCAGATAGCTCTGAGGAACTGCTCCAAAGAGGTCAGGGGAGAGGTCAGTGTATATATACATAATTTTGGTGAAGGGAGTATGTGCAATCAAGCACACATCTCAGTAGAAGGTTGCTGCTAGTCATAGGAAGGTTGCTGCTACTCACGAGGAGCAGATGTCTCTGTTAATGATTTTAAGTGCTTTTCTAGGTATGAGAGGATGCAAAAAATTGGGTTCATAAAATTTTCTTCTGAAAATATTTAATTATCTGATGGATTTGAAGGCCTGTTCTGCCAGTTTTCCCAGAGCACAGAGTGCCTCATTCGTGATCTCTGCCCTGATCTCCTTTCAGGGTGTCTTAAAGGTCTGTAACTGCAGTGGCTAAGTGACTTCATTCTTATAGAACCAGGTGGCAAGTGCCATATTTTTGTAGTCAGGGCCCCCCCCCCCCAACGCTCCCTCCCCTGCTCCATTGTCATAAAATTGACCATGTTTTGGGAGGCATTTCATGACCATTTTGTCCCACAGTACTAGGAATGTTCATGCGTAGGTCAGGCTAAGATTTCATTGATAGACCATTCAATGTGGTATTACTGGACTAGGCCCTGTTAACAGTAGCCAAAAGTCTTTGGACCATCTGACTTACTAGTCTGCTATGGTCCAAGAAATGATTCCCTCTTATTGCTTCTTCCCATATCTAGAGTTACACTATTACAATCAATTGATCTTATAGAACTATGTATTTGGTCAACCGTTTCAAGTCACCTAGTCATCATTTTATCAGAGGCACAGTCATACATTTGGTAATATAAGAAACAATAATCTTATAAAATGGGCAGAATACAAGTAATATAGATAGTAGCATTAGTAAGGTCATAAGTAAGAATTTAAGCCAAGAACTTCCATTAGGTGCAGCCCAGTATATCCCCAGGTCATCTGATTTAGTCTGTTCTGTACCAATCCTTGTCTTTAAGGGAAATGATATATTGGCATTGTTCGTAAGGCACCTAGCCCAATTTCCTAGTGTTATTAGGCTGATTATCCTTAGTATGGTTTAATTGTTCCCAACACAAGGGATGTCTTTAAACTTAAATGATTGTGGTCTGGTGTTAACCATATAAATCAGTCCCATAACAGGGAGCTTATATTCTTTGACTGAAATTTAGCTCTTTGCTCTGATTGAGCTTAAGTAATTTTAAAAGAAAATTCATATTTATTATTATGGTCAGAGCAAGTAGATTGATTGTCCAAGTGAGGGGCTCCCATTTAGTAATATCAATAGTAGCCTGAACAAAACTGTAACTTCTTTCTTCTAGAATAAATTTCCTAAGGGCCATCCAATTAGAGCCTTGGAAAGGAGAAATCCACCAAGGCAACCCAGAAGTACTGAATGTAGGTAATTGAACATAAACCCAACAATTGGATTGGTTTTTTTTTTTTTTTGAAACTTACATATGATTGAACCCAAGAAAGAAATACATTTGGTTCATAAGCAAAACTGTGAGCAGTTATCAAAGTAATTGGTATACAGGCCTGATCTGGCATCTTGGGTCAGCTGGCTACTTCAGATGTCATCTTCTTCTCATTTTGGTCTCTTAGTTTCTCCTCTGTTTGAGTGTTGTTTTAAGGTGAGTTTGAGGTCAACAGCCTTCTCTATAGACCAGTCCAGTGCAAGGGCCTTTTCTAAGTGGGAAATATGAATCCAAGAGTTAATTTCCTTCAGTTTTGCTGCACATGAGCTAGTTAAGAGCACTTGATAAGGTTCTTTCAATCTAGGTTGGAGATAGTCCTTTAAGTGATGTCTTTTCCAGTATGCATAACCTCCTGGTTGCAGGTCATGGAGCAGCTGATCTTCATCCAAAGATAGTCTAAGCTTCAGAAACAAGCTTAGACTATTTGCAGTAGCCAAGATATGGAAGCAACTTAAATGTCTAGGCAGATGAATGGATAAAGAAGATGTGGGGTGTGTGTGTGTGTGTGTGTGTGTGTGTGTGTCTATATATCTATATATATATAGACACACACACAATGGAATAGACTCAACCATAAAAAAGAATGAAATAATGCCATTTGCAGCAACATGGATGGACCTAGAGATAATCATACTAAGTGAAGTAAGTCAGACAGAGAAAGACAAATATCATATGATATCACTTATATGTGAAATGTAAAAAAATGATACAAATGAACTTACTTATAAAACAGAAATCGACTCACAGACATAGAAAACAAACTTATGGTTACCAACGGGGCAGGGGGGCAGGGATAAATTAGGAATTTGGGATTAATAGATACACACTACTATATATAAAATTGATAAACAACAAGGACCTACTGTATAGCATAGGGAAAAATAGTCAATATTTTGAAATAACCTATAATGGAAAAGAATCTGAAAAAGAATATATATATAATGTATATATTATATATATATAAAAAACTGAATCACTTTGCTGTATACCTGAAACATTGTAAATCAACTGTACTTCAATTAAAAATGTATAAATAGAAAAAAGAAACAAGCTTAGAATGTCCTTTTAATAATTCAATTAAACTTTGCAATAATGTAACATAGTAATGAGGGATAATGAGTGAGTAGTAAGGAAGTGAGTCTTAGACAAACAGCATTAGAATTTAATATCCACAAAGGTATGTTGCTGAAACAAATTTTTTCTCTCTAAAATTACCCGCATTTCCACCAAATATAGCCAAATTAAGACGAATTTGTTTGCAAATAATTCTGGTTTCAATACACTTGGCCTGACTACTTACCTAAGTGTAGTTGATCATACAGGCTCTTTTAAAACTGGCTTTCCATCAGATTCTGCCTGCAATATCTATAGATTTGGGTGAATTCCTCTCTTCCTGAGATTCCCAAAATATCTTGAGATTCTTGCACCTGTCAGGAGGTGTACTGCTTTACTTACCTGATAAGGCAGCTGGGAACCTAAGAGTTTCCAATCTATGGAGGGATCAGGTAGAGAGAAAAGATAAATTTTTAAATTCTGCTTACAAAAGAATAATTTACCAAATTGCTGTAAGTCGTAATTAGCTTGAGGGGAAGTGTTTCTTAATATCTGGAAAACACAGATTAAAAGCCATTAACATTTCAGACAGAAACCATAAAAATTATAACAATATTCATAGTTCAGTCTTATGTAACTAATCCTTGATCTCTTGTTAACAGTTTTATAAAGCCATCAGGGTTTCCATTAGAATTCCTTAATGTTTTATCCAGTTCAGTGGTATTATCTGAAAGTTATCAGAAACCTGTACTTGTCAAAAAGTCCTTTCTATGAATCTTCCTGAAGATGAAGCATTTTTGCAAAGACATCAAAGTAAAACTATAACTGTCTATGAATGACAAAAGACTTAAGAAGGCATGGTTAAAGAACTGATTACAATGCAATTGACAAAGAAACTCAGTTACTGTTGTGACATAAGACATTTTAAAATAATAACTAGATTATGACAAATAACATTTTATCAGGACATATTTAATTTTTGGAAATTCCATATAATTTCTGGAATATTTAAAATAACATTTACCCATACCACACAACATCGGAAGGTTTCTTACTCATTTGACAGTGCTTCCCATGTAATTCAACATATCAAATGAACCTAATTAGTTTAATATCTCTCTTTGGGATGTTTCATGGGCCCTTTGAAGCATTCCAAGGTTAGCTAGAGGTCCAAGGAACTTCATTGGAATTTGATTTGGTAAGTTTGTCAAAAAATATCAAAAGGAAAAAAAAAAAAGGCTTTCAAACACTTGGTCAAATAGGATCATATGTCACTGTGAAACAATACTTATTCACTTAACCAAAGTGACAATAAAATATTTCAAAGGCAAATACAGAAAGTTGTAACAGATTACCAGTTGAAGGTAAAGAAACTTTACAATCTGTTATCAAAAGCAGATCAATAGTTTAAGAAAACTGTGCCCTCTTAAAAGAGAGAGAAACCAAATTCAGGTTTGCACCACTTTACCTTTAATATTAGAACTCAATTAAATTTCTTCTAATCTTAGTCATTTCTGACCACACATAGAATATGATTATAAATATTTTTTTTTCTTTCCCAGGAACCTTCTACAAATTTCTATGTCCATATTAATTTGACCCTTATTTTCTTTCTTATTTAGAAATAACCAGCATTGAGACAAAATTACTTTCTTTCCCTTAACAAAATGCAATTTCATTCCTCATACCTTCTTTTTTTTTAAATTTACTTTATTTATTTATTTGTTTGTTTATTTATTTATTTATTTTTGGCTATGTTGGGTCTTCATTGCTGTGTGCGGGCTTTCTCTAGTTGTGGCGAGCAGGGACCAATCTTCATTGTGGTATGTGGGCTTCTCGTTGTGATGGCTTCTCTTGTTGCAGAGCATAGTCTCTAGGTGCGTGGGCTTCAGTAGTTGTGGCACGTGGGCTTCAGCAGTTGTGGCTCGCAGGCTCTAGAGTGCAGGCTCCGTAGTTGTGGTGTGTGGGCTTAGTTGCTCCACAGCATGTCAGATCTTCCCGGACCAGGGCTCAATCCCCTGTCCCCTGCATTGGCAGGTGGATTCTTAACCACTGCGCCACCAGGGAAGCCCCTCATACTTTCTTATACTGAAAACACACATCCTACTTTCCTTGTATACTGAAATGTTTCCCTTATTATTTCTAGTAGCTTTAATTACAGATTTAAATTAGAATTCTCAATTCTTATAAACCTTAATTTCTAGTAAAAAGTAAGAAGTAAGCGGTTGTGAACTGTCTTTTACTTTAGCATTCTGTAGATTGGCAAACTTATAAATACCAATAATAA
Organism: Balaenoptera ricei; assembly: GCF_028023285.1. Lineage (NCBI taxonomy): Eukaryota > Metazoa > Chordata > Mammalia > Artiodactyla > Balaenopteridae > Balaenoptera > Balaenoptera ricei. The sequence continues at coordinate 93,105,630 of NC_082660.1, read as the reverse complement.
TTTCTAAAATTACGTGCTTTCTTATAGAAAATGTCTCAGTGTGGCACCAAACATATTTATTAATAGTCCTAAATATCTTCAGTTTCTATGTAAAAGGAAGCCAATATTCAGTAATTAATGTTTCAGTATATTACTTTATTGTTTTTTTTGGAAATAAATATTTATTGTTTTGGCAAGGTTGGTGAAAAGGGAAGTAACCTGATCAGAACAAAGTTTTAGCAAAATTAACCACAGCATACGTCATGTCAGGAGGGCAGATCAAGAACATATGCCCCATTTTTTTTTTCAACCCAGATCCCTCTGGGCCCTTAAGAACAAGTTTCCATGACTTGGGGTCACTGAAACTCTTTACATGATATAGCAGCAGCATCTTCACTGATGACTTCAGCCCTAGGCTGTAGAAGGATGAGTGCTCTGAATCCGAGTTCAGATTCTGGAAAATAAAAGCTGAACTAGGGGAACTTCTTCCCTCTCATGAATTGCAGTGGACATCTTTCCCCCAAGATTCCACACCCTGATGAACTGAAAAGCAGAGCACAGACTCTTTTCCTAATGTGTACTACTTAGATTTTCAGTGGACTCATCAAAGCTCCTAGGGCTGTTCTGAAAGTGTCTGGGTCTCTCTGTTCCCAAATCCCTAGTGAAACTGGCCTCCAAGAGGTATTTGAAGTCTGCATACCATGGAGATCTGCCTTCAGTTAGAAGTACCCGGTGTTGTGGAAAGACCTTGAGCTCTAGACTTGACACATCTGCCTTTGACTGAGGGTGACTAAACTCTTGGCCTCTGTCTCCTCATCTCCAATCCTCCTCACAGCATTGTCAGGGAGATTAACTGAAACGTTATACCTAAAACACTTGATACTCAGTAAATACTCACTACATGGTGGCTACTTCTATTAAGTTCTGAAACAGTTTGGGAAAGGTCATGCCTGAGAATCTTTGCTTTAGTTCAACTGAGTTATAATTTTCTTGCTTGGGATTCCCTGATTATAAATGTGAAAAAGTTTAAATGAGTATGTATGTGAAAATTACTGTGTTACAAACTGATTTTTACCTGATATCATATCATATCATTTCTTTCTAAATGTAGTAAAAGTCTCTACTCTATAATATATTGACCAGGATCTGCAAAAAGCTCTTCAGGAATAATTAATTTTAAAATCTGTATTAAATATATTTGTGCACATGCTTATAAAAATCACAATTCAAAACATTAAATATGTATATAAATATATACTTTCTCTCTCTTCAGAGGCAACCACACACTTTAACCATTTCATAAGGGTGAGGGAGTCATCACAGAAGATAGCAAAATGTACAGAACTATGTTTTCAGCATCTTAATATTTCCTGACATTGAGAACATTATACAAATATGTAAGTAGAAATGACAGCCCGATACTTGTAACTTTAGAAATGAGATACAGAAAATACAATTATTATCAGAGAACAGAATGGTATTTTGGGGAGGAATTGCATTTCCCTCCAACTCATCCCACATAAAACTTGTCATTTCACAATGAAAATTTGTTGCTCTAATACAGGGGTCTACAGACTTTTTCTGCAAAGGACCAGAGAGCAAATGTTTAGGTTTTGCTGGCCAGATGGTCTCTGCTACACAGCAAGCTGCCAGATTTGACTCAGGGTCTTTAGTTTGCCAGGCACTTTTCTAAAGTAACATATGACAAAAGGAAGAACACAAAGCAAGGATAAAAGGACCTGCAGGGTGAGATGATAAAGTTAACAGACAGAGAGGTATTGCAAAAAAAGAGGACAGTGGTAGTACAGAATGGAGTTCATGCTCTTTTTTTTTTTTGTGATCATACAGGGATTATAGATTTTATTTGATCCTAAAATATTTTATCCTGGCTTCATCCATGACTTCATCTTATTTTTTCTACCTTTATTTTTCCTACTTTTTTTTCCCACACACACACACTGTATTTTATTTTTACAAGAGATAAATAGACGACACCAAGCATTGTAAATGGATGACCACAACAAAAGCAACAATGATTGCAATTACCAAACACGAAACACACTCATGCTATGTCATAATATTGACATTCAGTCCAGTAATCCTCCACTGTAACAGCTGCTTTACTTTGCAGTGAAAATTGATTTGTATATTCTTTGCCTCTGAGTCCTTGTGGGACTTTTTTTTTTAATTCAAACAGAAAGTCACAAAAATTATAATCATCCTCATCAGTTCACTCAGTCCCATGTAATTAATTTTTTTTTCATCTTGATCTTTTGTTAGTACTTTTATGAGTTCATCAGTTTTTCATTAGAGTTCTGAAAATGCTTATTCTTTCAGTTCAGCAGTACAGTCAGTTACCAGAAACCTGTACTTGTCAGAATCTTTTCCATGAATTCCTTGAAGATGAAACCCTTTTATAGGAACATATTTGCAAAAGCATCACAGTACACCCAGAACTGTCTGTAAATGACAAAAGACTTAAAAATGACCACGGTTAAAGATTTGATGAAAGTTCATAATAATGCAATTGACAAGGAAATTTAGTTATTTCTGAGATATACATTTTAAAGTAATACCTAGAATTATGATTTATAACATTATACCAGAACATATAAGATTTTTAGAAATTTCATGTAATGTCTGAAACATTTATATTAACATATTTCCATACAAATAACCCAATGAAAGTTTAGTATTAGTTGTTTTGTTTGATTTTTTTATACTGCAGGTTCTTATTAGTCATCAATTTTATACACATCAGTGTATACATGTCAATCCCAATCGCCCAATTCAGCACACCACCATCCCCACCCCACCGAAGTTTTCCCCCCTTGGTGTCCATATGTCTGTTCTCTACATCTGTGTCTCAACTTCTGCCCTGCAAACCGGCTCATCTGTACCATTTTTCTAGGTTCCACATACATGCGTTAATATACAATATTTGTTTTTCTCTTTCTGACTTACTTCACTCTGTACGACAGTCTCTAGATCTATCCATGTCTCAGCAAATGACTCAATTTCGTTCCTTTTTATGGCTGAGTAATATTCCATTGTATATATGTACCACAGCTTCTTTAACCATTCGTCTGTCGATGGGCATTTAGGTTGCTTCCATGACCTGGCTATTGTAAATAGTGCTGCAATGAACATTGGGGTGCATGTGTCTTTTTCAATTATGGTTTTCTCTGGGTATACGCCCAATAGTGGGATTGCTGGATCATATGGTAAATCTATTTTTAGTTTTTTAAGGAACCTCCATACTGTTCTCCAGAGTGGCTGTATCAATTTACATTCCCACCAAGAGTGCAAGAGGGTTCCCTTTTCTCCACACCCTCTCCAGCATTTGTTGTTTGTAGATTTTCTGATGATGCCCATTCTAACTGGTGTGAGGTGATACCTCATTGTAGTTTTGATTTGCATTTCTCTAATAATTAGTGATGTTGAGCAGCTATTCATGTGCTTCTTGGCCATCTGTATGTCTTCTCGGGAGAACTGTCTATTTAGGTCTTCTGTCCATTTTTGGGGAGAAATGTCTATTTAGGTCTTCTGCCCATTTTTGGATTGGGTTGTTTGTTTCTTTAATATTGAGCTGAATGAGCTGTTTATATATTTTGGAGATTAATCCTTTGTCCGTTGATTCATTTGCAAATATTTTCTCCCATTCTGAGGGTTGTCTTTTCGTCTTGTTTATGGTTTCCTTTGCTGTGCAAAAGCTTTGAAGTTTCATTAGGTCCCATTTGTTTATTTTTGTTTTTATTTCCATTACTCTAGGAAGTGGATCAAAAAAGATCTTGCTGTGATTGATGTCAAGGAGTGTTCTTCCTATGTTTTCCTCTAAGAGTTTTATAGCTTCCGGTCTTACATTTAGGTCTTGAATCCATTTTGAGTTTATTTTTGTGTATGGTGTTAGGGAGTGTTCTAATTTTATTCTTTTACATGTAGCTGTCGAGTTTTCCCAGCACCACTTATTGAAGAGACTGTCTTTTCTCCATTGTATATCTTTGCCTCCTTTGTCATAGATTAGTTGACCATAGGTGCGTGGGTTAATCTCTGGGCTTTCTATCTTGTTCCATTGATCTATGTTTCTGCTTTTGTGCCAGTACCATATTGTCTTGATTACTGTGTCTTTGTAGTACAGTCTGAAGTCAGGGAGTTTGATTCCTCCAGCTCCGTTTTTTTCCCTCAAGACTGCTTTGGCTATTCGGGGTCTTTTGTGTCTCCATACAAATTTTAAGATGATTTGTTCTAGTTCCATAAAAAGTGCCATTGGTACTTTGATAGGGATTGCATTGAATCTGTAGATTGCTTTGGGTAGTATAGTCATTTTCACAATATTGATTCTTCCAATCCAAGAACATGGTATATCTCTCCATCTGTTGGTATCATCTTTAATTTCTTTCATCAGTGTCTTATAGTTTTCTGCATACAGGTCTTTTGTCTCCCTAGGTAGGTTTATTCCTAGATATTTTATTCTTTCTGTTGCAATGGTAAATGGGGGTGTTTCCTTAATTTCTCTTTCAGATGTTTAATCATTGGTGTATAGGAATGCAAGAGATTTCTGTGCATTAATTTTGTATTCTTCAACTTTATCAAATTCATTGATTAGCTCTAGTAGTTTTCTGGTGGCATTTTTAGGATTCTCTAGGTATAGTATCATGTCATCTGCAAACAGTGACAGTTTTACTTCTTCTTTTCCAATTTGTATTCCTTTTATTTCTTTTTCTTCTCTGATTGCCATGGCTAGGACTTCCAAAATTATGCTGAATAATAGTGGTGAGAGTGGACATCCTTGTCTCGTTCCTGATCTTAGAGGAAATGCTTCCAGTTTTTCACCATTGAGAATGATGTTTGCTGTGGGTTTGTCATATATGGCCTTTATTATGTTGAGGTAGGTTCCCTCTATTCCCACTTTCTGGAGAGTTTTTATCATAAATGGGTGTTGAATTTTGTCAAAAGCTTTTTCTGCGTCTATTGAGATGATCATATGGTTTTTCTTCTTCAATTTGTTAATATGGTGTATCACATTGATTGATTTGCATATCTTGAAGAATCCTTGCATCCCTGGGATAAATCCCACTTGATCGTGGTGTATGATCCTTTTAATGTGTTGTTGGATTCTGTTTGCTAGTATTTTGTTGAGGATTTTTGCATCTATATTCATCAGTGATATTGGTCTGTAATTTTCTTTTTTTGTGGTGTCTTTGTCTGGTTTTCGTATCAGGGTGATGGTGGCCTCATGGAATGAGTTTGGGAGTGCTCCTTCCTCTGCAATTTTTTGGAAGAGTTTGAGAAGGATAGGTGTTAGCTCTTCTCTAAATGTTTGATAGAATTCACCTGTGAAGCCATCTGGTCCTGGACTTTTGTTTGTTGGAAGATTTTTAATCACAGTTTCAATTTCATTACTTGTGATTGGTCTGTTCATATTTTCGTTTCTTCCTGGTTCAGTCTTGGAAGGTTATACCTTTCTCAGAATTTGTCCATTTCTTCCAGGTTGTCCATTTTATTGGCATAGAGTTGCTTGTAGTAGTCTCTTAGGATGTTTTGTATTTCTGTGGTGTCTGTTGTAACTTCTCCTTTTTCGTTTCTAATTTTATTGATTTGAGTCCTTTCCCTCTTTTTCTTGATGAGTCTGGCTAATGGCTTATCAATTTTGTTTATCTTCTCAAAGAACCAGCTTTTAGTTTTATTGATCTTTGCTATTGTTTTCTTTGTTTCTATTTCATTTATTTCTGCTCTGATCTTTATGATTTCTTTCCTTCTGCTAACTTTGGGTTTTGTTTGTTCTTCTTTCTCTAGTTTCTTTAGGTGTAAGGTTAGATTGTTTACTTGAGATTTTTCTTGTTTCCTTAGGTAGGCTTGTATAGCTATAAACTTCCCTCTTAGAACTGCTTTTGCTGCATCCCATAGGTTTTGGATCATCGTGTTTTCATTGTCATTTGTCTCTAGGTATTTTTTGATTTCCTCTTTGATTTCTTCAGTGATCTCTTGGTTATTTAGTAACGTATTGTTTAGCCTCCATGTGTTTGTGTTTTTTACGTTTTTTTTGCCTGTAATTGATTTCTAATCTCATAGTGTTGTGGTCAGAAAAGATGCTTGATATGATTTCAATTTTCTTAAATTTACTGAGGCTTGATTTGTGACCCAAGATGTGATCTATCCTGGAGAATGTTCCGTGTGCACTTGAGAAGAAAGTGTAATCTGCTGTTTTTGGATGGAATGTCCTATAAATATCAATTAAATCTATCTGGTCTATTGTGTCATTTAAAGCTTCTCTTTCCTTATTTATTTTCATTTCGGATGATCTTTCCATTGGTGTAAGTGAGGTGTTAAAGTCCCCCACTATTATTGTGTTACTGTCGATTTCCTCTTTTATGGCTGTTAGCCTTCCGTATTGAGGTGCTCCTATGTTGGGTGCATATATATTTATAATTGTTATATCTTCTACTTGGATTGATCCCTTGATCATTATGTAGTGTCCTTCCTTGTCTCTTGTAACATTCTTTATTTTAAAGTCTACTTTATCTGATATGAGTATAGCTACTCCAGCTTTCTTTTGATTTCCATTTGCATGGAATATCTTTTTCCATCCCCTCACTTTCAGTCTGTATGTGTCCCTAGGTCTGAAGTGCGTCTCTTGTAGATAGCATATATATGGGTCTTGTCTTTGTACCTATTCAGCAAGCCTGTGTCTTTTGGTTGGAGCATTTAATCCATTCACATTTAAGGTAATTATCGATATGTATGTTCCTATGACCATTTTCTTAATTGTTTTGGGTTTGTTTTTGTAGGTCCTTTTCTTCTCTTGTGTTTCCCACTTAGAGAAGTTCCTTTAGCATTTGTTGTAGAGCTGGTTTTGTGGTGCTGAATTCTCTTAGCTTTTGCTTGTCTGTAAAGCTTTTGATTTCTCCATCAAATCTGAATGAGATCTTTGCTGGGTAGAGTCATCTTGGTTGTAGGTTCTTCTCTTTCATCAGTTTAAGTATATCATGCCACTCCCTTCTGGCTTGTAGAGTTTCTGCTGAGAAATCAGCTGTTAACCTTATGGGAGTTCCCTTGTATGGTATTTGTCGTTTTTTCCTTGCTGCTTTCAATAATTTTTCTTTGTCTTTAATTTTTGCCAATTTGATTACTATGTGTCTCGGCCTGTTTCTCCATGGGTTTATCCTGTATGGGAGTCGCTGCGCGTCCTGGACTTGGGTGGCTATTTCCTTTCCCATGTTAGGGAAGTTTTCGATTATAATCTCTTCAAATATTTTCTCTGGTCCTTTCTCTCTCTCTTCTCCTACTGGAACTCCTATAATACGAATGTTGTTGCGTTTAATGTTGTCCCAGAGGTCTCTTAGGCTGTCTTCATTTCTCTTCATTCTTTTTTCTTAGTCTGTTCCACAGCAGTGAATTCCACCATTCTGTCTTCCAGGTCACTTATCCGTTCTTCTGCCTCAGTTATTCTGCTATTGTTTCCTTCTAGTATAGTTTTCATTTCAGTTATTGTATTGTTCATCTCTGTTTGTTTGTTCTTTAATTCTTCTAGGTCTTTGTTAAACATTTCTTGCATCTTCTCAATCTTTGCCTCCATTCTTATTCCGAGGTCCTGGATCATCTTCACTATCATTATTCTGAATTCTTTTTCTGGAAAGTTGCCTATCTTCACTTCATTTAGTTGTTTTTCTGGGATTTTTTCTTGTTCCTTCATCTGGTATGTAGCCCTCTGCCTTTTCATCTTGTCTATCTTTCTGTGACTGTGGTTTTTGTTCCACAGGCTGCAGGATTATAGTTTTTCTTGCTTCTGCTGTCTGCCGTCTGGTGGTTGAGGCTATCTAAGAGGCTTGATGGGAGGCTCTAGTGGTGGTTAGAGCTGACTGTTGCTGTGGTGGTCAGAGCTCAGTAAAACTTTAATCCACTTGACTGTTGATGGGTGGGGCTGGGTTCCCTCCCTGTTGGTTGTTTTGCCTGAGGCCACCCAACACTGGAGCCTACCTGGGCTCTTCGGTGGGGCTAATGACAGACTCTGGGAGGGCTCACGCCAAGGAGTACTTCCCAGAACTTCTGCTGCCAATGTCCTTGTCCCCACGTTGAAACAGAACCACCCCCCGCCTCTGCCAGAGACCTTCCAACACTAACAGGTAGGTCTAGTTCAGTCTCCCCCGGGGTCACTGCTCCTTCCCCTGGGTCCCGATGTGCACACTATTTTGTGTGCGCCCTCCAAGAGTGGGGTCTCTGTTTCCCCCAGTCCTGTTGAAGTCCTGCAATCAATTCCCACTAGGCTTCAAAGTCTGATTCTCTATGAATTCCTCCTCCCGTTGCCGGACTCCCAGGTTGGGAAACCTGACGTGGGGCTCAGTACCTTCACTCCAGTGGGCAGACTTCTTTGGTAAAAGTGTTTGCCAGTCTGTGAGTCACCCACCCACCAGTTATGGGATTTGATTTTACTCTGATTGCGCCCCTCCTACTGTCTCATTGTGGCTTCTCCTTTGTCTTTCGATGTGGGGTATGTTTTTTTTTGGTGAGTTCCAGTGTCTTCCTGTCGATGATTGTCCAGCAGCTAGTTGTGATTCTGGTGTTCTCGCAAGAGGGAGTGAGAGCACGTCCTTCTACTCCGCCATCTTGGTTCCTCCCCCATATTACTTTATTTGGAAATGACTTTTAGTTATTCAATAAAATTTCACCATTTAACTTAATTTAGCAAAACTCTAAAGTTTCAAGTTACCAAAGTCTGGAGAGATTATTTTAAAGTAGATATTCTTAAAACATAATTATTCCTAAAACGTTTACCTAAAAGTGCTTTCATTTACATTTAATTTATTTATAAAAATTTCATCATACCAAGTTACTTTTCTTGCTGACAAATTTGCAACAGATATAATAAGATCTTATTTGATGTCTAGTAAACCTAGGTACAATTAAAGTATTATACTTAATGTTGATGACTCTAAAGACAAGTCTGTATTAATTAAACCAACTAACTTAAACTAGCTTTAATATTAAATATTAACTTAATACTGAGTTTTTCCTCGTTCATGTGAACCTGAAATTTATTTGGGTTGGTTTCTTTTATATTTCTGAGAGTTTATATAAGCACTTAATTTCCTCTAAACCAATTAAATAGAGCTCATTTACAAATTAATTTTGATAATACCATCCAAAGTAAAGATATACTTATGCACACATAGACACATAGACAGGCAAAACCAGAGATCTCAGCTTCATTTTAAAACTTAGTCATGAATCAAGTATTACAATATAAAACTCACTAGTTTACAGTAGGAATAAATTTTTAAATTAAATTTTAAAAGTCTTTCCCCTCCCCGCCCCCCCCCCCCCCCCCGCTTTTCTTCCCTCAGTCTCAGGAATTAGAGATGGTCTAGATAAGATAGTGTTCCTGAGAGCCCTGATAGAACATTTACATCTCAAGGCACAGGGAGAGAAAAGCAAGTTCTCCTAGAAGGATTTGTTCCATTAGGGTCAGAATTCTAAAAAGGTGTTTGTTTTATCAAGCTGGCTTTCTCAAACTTAATTGTGTATGCGATAAATGACCCCCATGTTGGCCATTTTCAGGGCATGACTTCCTTTAATTCCAAATTAAGTAAGTACTTGTAATTAAGTTTTGTACTTACATAAACCTGGTTGGGGTGTTAGTTGGAAGCTGGCTTTCTGATGCCCCTCATTTCTCTGCTTGAGAGACTCTGTTTCCCATTTTAAAGTTGAATTTGTTGAGAATAAAATTTACTAATGAAATTGTTTGGTGGTCCCATATGCTGCTTGTGAGCTTAGCTCCTCTGGGTGTCACCCTAGAGTCATTTCAGCTCTGTTAACATGTCTCCGTTTCTCCCTCCAGCAGTCTAAAACCACCATGGGTGCTTGGATCACTGAATGGCCAATTCTTATATCTGATCACCGGACGAGCAAGTCTTTTAATTAATGAGAGGGTTTCCCTATGGGACCACTGTATGGTATGAGGACTCTGCCTCCACCACTCCCATAAATTTCTCAGTTGCCTGAGAAAGCTGTAACTGAACAGGAGGAGTCTTGTCCCTCTTCTTCAGAGCAAAGCTGTCATGCAATATCTTCATTTTTATCCTGACAAATTCTGTTAAGGTAGCTGAATTGAGGAAAGATGTCAGGTCAGCCTCCTATCTAAACACTCATCCCAGACTGCTCAGTGTCTTTCAACTGAGCAAATCCCAGTATCTTTCAACTGGGGGGCCAAGTACATGTTGTATACCACCAAATAAAACTCAGGATCATCAACCAGCAATTGGGAGATCCAAGAACCAGAAGGCACCCAAATTCGTCTGGACTCTGAGCAGGTAGATGGGCACAAAAGGCCTTGCTGGTACCAAGGCTCCAGATCCTCATAGAGTTCATGTGAAGGAGAGAAGTCTGCTCTGGGTCCCTTTGTTGGTCACCAAAACTGTCCACTGAAAAAAATGCACAATGTGAGAGCTGTGAGTTCAGTTTTATTTGGGGATTTAGGATTATAGCCTGGGAGACAGCCTCTCAGATAACTCTGAGGAACTGTTCCAAAGAGAGGTCAGTGTGTGTGTGTGTGTGTGTGTGTGTGTGTGTGTGTGTGTGTATTTATATATTTATTTATTTTTATTTTTATTTATATTTATATATAATTTCAGTGAAGGGAGTATGTGCAATCAAGCACACATCTCAGTAGAAAGTATCTGCTGCTCATGAGGAGGTTGCTGCTATTCACAAGGAGCAGATGCTTCTAATAATGATTTTAGTGATTTTCTAGGTATGAGAAGATGCAAGAATTTGGATTCATAAAATTTCCCTTGAAAATAGCTATCTGAAAGCCTGTTCTGCCAGTTTGCCCAGAGCACAGAGTGCCTCGTTCCTTATCTCCACCTTGAATTCCTTTCAGGGTATGATAAAGGTCAGTGACCACAGTGGCTTAGTGAATTCATTTTTTTTTCATCTTAAAAAGTATTTATTGATATCTCTCTGTAACTGAATCAAGTGGGTGTAAAGCGGCATAAACACAGCAGTGAAAATCAGCTAAAACCCATTATAAAAATAAATTACAAAAAAAAAAGGCAGTGAAAGAGAGAGAAATTCTTACAAAATTCGTTCAGGGGATGTGATGCAACTTGGATTGAGCACATCTAGACCCACAGCTGGATGAGACATAAGGCTGGACACTCTTGGGGCTGAGAGGATTCTTGAGGTTGGGTGAGCAAATGCAGACCCTTTGAAGTAACACTGCATGGTATCCATTCCTTGGGTCCCAAATCTCCAGGTTCAAGGGAATCTTCCTACAGCTAAAACAAGTATGGGAAACCCAGAGGATGGTACACCGTGTGATCGGGAAAGGTTTCTCAAAGGCACCTCATTTCTGATCTGCTGGTGCTTGGGTTCGCCATTCCAGCCACTTCACTAACAATCTTCCCACTTGGATAATCAGCACCTATAACCACCTGTTTCGTACCGTTTGCAATTTGTCCGGAGGATGAACGGGAAGAGGGAGAACCAATGAGAGACTAGGTCTAGGTGTTTGGAAAGGCACATGTCACTCTAATTTCCAATTAGGAAGAAGAATTAACCAAAGGCTCAGCCTCACCCCCAGAACCAGAATAGAGACCGAAGCAATCCTGCGGGTTTGCGGCCAGCTACCAAAAAACCGAGTTAAAAAATGGAGCTCAGGGGAACTACAACTCACAAACCTGCAGTGTTATAAATGATAACTATCGTCTCAAAATATATTGAGGTAAGGCAATGAAGAAGATTTGAAAGCAAGGCAGAATTGCAGGAAACAGTTTTCAAGAGGTAGATTGGAAATGCCTTTAAAGCACATGAAAAGCAGCAAAACGTCGACTATGATGCAGTTGGCTGACTTCATTCTTATAAAACCAGATGGTGAGTGACATGTTTTTGTTATTGAAAGTGATATCTCATGATGGTTTTGATTTGCATTTCCCAGATAACAAATGATGTTGAGCATCTTTTCATGTTATAATTCTGCTCTTATTCCAATCTGTGGGTCTTTTCCCCATATATCCAAGCAATTCTTCAATACCAGTTGGGTGTCCTACATTTCAACTCAATTCTGACACTATCTATATAGAGATAGTATCAGATTCCACAGGTTAAGGATTCAGTCCCACAAGGCTGCCCTCCTCTTCAGATGCCAATCTCAAGTCTAGGTTGTTACCTGTGCTTCTGACCGACTGTCTATAACTGAGAGGTTCCCAGAACCCTTTCCTTAGGTTCAATTAATTTGATAGAAGGCTCACAGAACTCAGGAAACCAGTTTACTCATTAGATTACCAGTTTATTAAAAATGATATTAAAGGATACAAATTAACAGTCAAATGGAGACATACATAAGTCCATGTCCCCAAAAAGATCTTCTGTCTCTGTGGAGTTTGCAACCTGGCATGGTGGCACATGGAAACATTCTGGTTTACCAACCTGAAAGCTCTCTGAACCCAGTACTTTTGGGTTTTTATGAGGCTTTATTACATCAGCATGATTGATTAACTCATTGGCCATTGATGATTGCTTCAACATCCAGCCCCTCTCCCCTCCCTGGAAATCAGGGGGTGGGACTGAAAGTTTCAACCCTCTAATCAAAGTTGGTTCTCCTGGCAACAAGATCCCCCATATTTAGGAGATATCCCAAAGTCATCTCATTAACTTAAACTCAATTGTGGTTGAAAAGGGCTTGTTATGAACAACAAGACACCCATTTTGTTTTTATGGTTCTGAAGTGATTTCAGGAACTGAGGAAAAAAGACAAATATTAGAGCAAAAGATGCTCCTTTTGCTTTTCTCTCTTATGAAACTCCAAGGGTTGGGGAGCTCTGTTCCAGGAACAAGGATGAAGAACAAATATATATTTCTCACTATAAATCACAGTATCACACATGTACTTATCAGCCACTTGTATATCTTCCTTGGAGGAATGTTTGTTTGGATCTTTTGCCTAGATTTTTTTCATGCCTGTAGCTTAAAAGTTTGCATTTACCCACATCCTCCACAACCCAAGCATTATCAAACTTTTACATATTTGCCAATCTGATAGATTAGAATTAAAATTTTATTTTATTTTTATTTCTTTGTTAATGTACTTGAGAATATTTTCTCATGATTATGACATTCATTTTCATTTGTAACGTGACTCTTTTTGTGTTTTTTGCTCATTTTTTTAACATTTTTATTGGAGTATAATTGCTTTACAATGGTGTGTTAGTTTCTGCTTTATAACAAAGTGAATCAGTTATACATATACATATGTCCCCATATCTCTTCCCTCTTGCGTCTCCCTCCCTCCCACACTCCCTATCCCATCCCTCTATGTGGTCACAAAGCACCGAGCTGATCTCCCTGTGCTATGCAGCTGCTTCCCACTAGCTATCTATTTTACATTTGGTAGTGTATATATGTCCATGCCACTCTCTCACCCTGTCACATCTTACCCCTCCCGCTCCCCATATCATCAAGTCCATTCTCTAGCAGGTCTGTGTCTTTATTCCCGTCTTGCCACTAGGTTCTTCATGACCTTTTTTTTTTCCCTTAGATTCCATATATATGCGTTAGCATACTGTATTTGTTTTTATCTTTCTGACTTACTTCACTCTGTATGACAGACTCTAACTCCATCCACCTCATTACAAATATCTCCATTTCGTTTCTTTTTATGGCTGAGTAATATTCCATTGTATATATGTGCCACATCTTCTTTATCCATTCATCTGATGATGGACACTTAGGTTGCTTCCATGTCCTGGCTATTGTAAATAGAGCTGCAATGAACATTTAGGTACATGACTCTTTTTGAATTACGGTTTTCTCAGGGTATATGACGAGTAGTGGGATTGCTGGGTTGTATGGTACTTCTATTTTTAGTTTTTTAAGGAACCTCCATACTGTTCTCCATAATGGCTGTATCAATTTACATTCCCACCAACAGTGCAAGAGTGTTCCCTTTTCTCCACACCCTCTCCAGCATTTATTGATTCTAGATTTTTTGATGATGGCCATTCTGACCGGTGTGAGATGATATCTCTTTGTAGTTTTGATTTGTATTTCTCTAATGATTAATGATGTTGAGCATTCTTTCATGTGTTTGTTGGCAATCTGTATATCTTCTTTGGAGAAATGTCTATTTAGGTCTTCTGCACATTTTTGGATTGGGTTGTTTGTTTTTTTGTTATTGAGCTGCATGAGCTGCTTGTATATTTTGGAGATTAATCCTTTGTCACTTGCTTCATTTGCAAATATTTTGTCCCATTCTGAGGATTGTCTTTTGGTCTTGTTTATGGTTTCCTTTGCTGTGCAAAAGATTTTAAGTTTCATTAGGTCCCATTTGTTTTTATTTCCATTTCTCTAGGAGGTGTGTCAAAAAGGATCTTGCTGTGATTTATGTCATAGAGTGTCCTGCCTATGTTTTCCTCTAAGAGTTTGATAGTGTCTGGCATAACATTAAGGTCTCTAATTCGTTTTGTGTTTATTTTTGTGTACGGTGTTAGGGAGTGTTCTAATTTCATTCTTTTACATGTACCTGTCCAGTTTTCCCAGCACCACTTATTGAAGAGGCTGTCTTTTCTCCACTGTATATGCTTGCCTCCTTTATCAAATATAAGGTGACCATAGGTGCGTGGGTTTATCTCTGGGTTTTCTATCCTGTTCCATTGATCTATATTTCTGTTTTTGTGCCAGTACCATACTGTCTTCATTACTGTAGCTTTGTAGTATAGTCTGAAGTCAGGGAGCCTGATTCCTCCAGCTCCATTTTTCATTCTCAAGATTGCTTTGGCTATTCGGGGTCTTTTGTGTTTCCATACAAATTGTGAAATTTTTTGTTCTAGTTCTGTGAAAAATGCCAGTGGTACTTTGATAGGGATTGCATTGAATCTGTACATTGCTTTGGGTAGTAGAGTCGTTTTCACAATGTTGATTCTTCCAATCTAAGAACATGGTATATCTTTCCATCTATTTGTATCATCTTTAATTTCTTTCATCAGTGTCTTATGATTTTCTGCATACAGGTCTTTTGTCTCCTTAGGTAGGTTTATTCCTAGATATTTAATTCTTTTTGTTGCAATGGTAAATGGGAGTGTTTCCTTAATTTCTCTTTCAGATTTTTCATCATTAGTGTATAAGAATGCAAGAGATTTCTGTGCATTAATTTTGTATCCTGCTACTTTACCAAATTCATTGATTAGCTCTAGTAGTTTTCTGGTAGCATCTTTAGGATTCTCTATATATAGTATCATGTCATCTGCAAACAGTGACAGCTGTACTTCTTCTTTTCCGGTTTGGATTCCTTTTATTTCTTTTTCTTCTCTGATTGCTGTGGCTAAAACTTCCAAAAGTATGTTGCATAACAGTGGTGAGAGTGGGCAACCTTGTCTTGTTCCTGATCTTAGTGGAAATGGTTTCAGTTTTTCACCATTGAGGACGATGTTGGCTGTGGATTTGTCATATATGGCCTTTATTATGTTGAGGAAATTTCCCTCTCTGCCTACTTTCTGCAGGGTTTTTATCATAAATGGGTGTTGAAGTTTGTCGAAATCTTTCTCTGCATCTATTGAGATGATCATATGGTTTTTCTCCTTCAATTTGTTAATATGGTGTATCACATTGATTGATTTGCGTATATTGAAGAATCCTTGCATTCCTGGAATAAACCCCACTTGATCATGGTGTATGATCCTTTTAATGTGCTGTTGGATTCTGTTTGCTAGTATTTTGTTGAGGATTTTTGCATGTATGTTCATCAGTGATATTGGCCTGTAGTTTTCTTTCTTTGTGACATCTTTGTCTGGTTTTGGTATCAGGGTGATGGTGGCCTTGTAGAATGAGTTGGGGAGTGTTCCTCCCTCTGCAATATTTTGGAAGAGTTTGAGAAGGATAGGTGTTAGCTCTTCTCTAAATGTTTGATAGAATTCGCCTGTGAAGCCATCTGGTCCTGGGCTTTTGTTTGCTGGAAGATTTTTATTCACAGTTTCCATTTCAGTGCTTGTGATTGGTCTGTTCATATTTTCATTTCTTCCTGGTTCAGTCTCGGCAGGTTGTGCATTTCTAAGAATTTGTCCATTTCTTCCATCGTGTCCATTTTATTGGCATAGAGTTGCTTGTAGTAATCTCTCATGATTGTTTGTATTTCTACAGTGTCAGTTGTTACTTCTCCTTTTTCATTTCTAATTCTATTGATTTGAGTCTTCTCCCTTTTTTTCTTGATGAGTCTGGCTAATTGTTTATCAATTCTGTTTATCTTCTCAAAGAACCAGCTTTTAGTTTTGTTGATCTTTGCTATCATTTCCTTCATTTCTTTTTCATTTATTTCTGATCTGATCTTTATGATTTCTTTCCTTCTGCTAACTTTGGAGGCTTTTTGTTCTTCTTTCTCTAATTGCTTTAGGTGCAAGGTTAGGTTGTTTATTTGAGATGTTTCCTGTTTCTTAAGGTAGGATTGTATTGCTATAAACTTCCCTCTTAGAACTGCTTTTGCTGCATCCCATAGGTTTTGGGTTGTCGTGTCTCCATTGTCATTTGTTTCTAGGTATTTTTTGATTTCCCCTTTGATTTCTTGAGTGATCACTTGGTTATTAAGTAGTGTATTGTTTAGCTTCCATGTGTTTGTATTTTTTACAGATCTTTTCCTGTAATTGATATCTAGTTTCACAGCGTTGTGGTCGGAAAAGATACTTGATATGGTTTCAATTTTCTTAAATTTACCAAGGCTTGATATGTGACCCAAGATATGATGTATCCTGGAGAATGTTCCATGAGCACTTGAGAAAAATGTGTATTCTGTTGTTTTTGGGTGGAATGTCCCATAAATATCAATTAAGTCCATCTTGTTTAATGTATCTTTTAAAGCTTGTGTTTCCTTAATTATTTTCATTTTGGATGATCTGTCCACTGGTGAAAGTGGGGTGTTAAGGTCCCCTACTATGATTGTGTTACTGTTGATTTCCCCTTTTATGGCTCTTTGTATTTGCCTTATGTATTGAGGTGCTCCTATGTTGGGTGCATAAATATTTATAATTGTTATATCTTCTTCTTGGATTGATCCCTTGATCATTATGTAGTGTCCTTCCTTGTCTCTTGTAATAGTCTTTATTTTAAAGTCTATTTTGTCTGATATGAGAATTGCTACTCCAGCTTTCTTTTTATTTCCATTTGCATGGAATATCTTTTTCCATCCCCTCACTTTCAGTCTGTATGTGTCCCTAGGTCTGAAGAGGGTCTCTTGTAGACAGCATATATACAGGTCTTGTTTTTGTATCCATTCAGCCAGTCTGTGTCTTTTGGTGGGAGCATTTAATCCATTTACGTTTAAGGTAATTATTGATATGTATGTTCCCATTCCCATTTTCTTAAATTTTGGGGATTTGTTATTGTAGGTGTTTTCCTTCTCTTGTGTTTCTTGCCTAGAGAAGTTCCTTTAACATTTGTTGTAAAGCTGGTTTGGTGGTGCTGAACTCTTTCAGCTTTTGCTTGTCTGTAAAGGTTTTAATTTCTCCATCAAATCTGAATGAGATCCTTGCTGGGTAGAGTAATCTTGGTTGTAGGTTTTTGTCCTTCATCACTTTAAGTATATCCTGCCACTCCCTTCTGGCTTGCAGAGTTTCTGCTGAAAGATCAGCTGTTAACCTTATGGGGATTACCTTGTGTGTTATTTGTTGGTTTTCCCTTGCTGCTTTTAATATGTTTTCTTTATATTTAATTTTTGATAGTTTGATTAATATGTGTCTTGGCGTGTTTCTCCTTGGATCTATCCTGTATGGAACTCTCTGTGCTTCCAGGACTTGATTAACTATTTCCTTTCCCATATTAGGGAATTTTTCAACTATAATCTCTTCAAATATTTTCTCAGTCCCTTTCTTTTTCTCTTCTTCTTCCAGGACCCCTATAATTTGAATGTTGGTGCATTTAATGTTGTCCCAGAGGTCTCTGAGACTGTCCTCAGTTCTTTTCATTCTTGTTTCTTTATTCTGCTCTGTAGTAGTTATTTCCACTATTTTATCTTCCAGGTCACTTATCTGTTCTTCTGCCTCAGTTATTCTGCTATTGATCCCATCTAGAGTATTTTTAATTTCATTTATTGTATTGTCCATCGTTGCTTGTTTCCTCTTTAGTTCTTCTAGGTTCTTGTTAAATGTTTCTTGCATTTTGTCTATTCTATTTCCAAGATTTTGGATCATCCTTACTATCATTATTCTGAACTCTTTTTCAGGTAGACTGCCTATTTCCTCTTCATTTTTTAGGTCTGGTGTGTTTTTACCTTGCTCCTTCATCTGCTGTGTGTTTTTCTGTCTTCTCATTTTGCTTATCGTACTGTGTTTTGGGTCTCCTTTTCGCAGCCTGCAGGTTCGTAGTTCCTGTTGTTTTTGGTTTCTGTCCCCAGTGGCTAAGGTTGGTTCAGTAGGTTGTGTAGGCTTCCTGGTGGAGGGGACTAGTGCCTGTGTTCTGGTGGATGAGGCTGTATCTTGTCTTTCTGGTGGGCAGGTCCACATCTGGTGGTGTGTTTTGGGGTGTCTGTGACCTTATTATGATTTTAGGCAGCCTCTCTGCTAATGGATGGGGCTGTGTTCCTGTCTTGCTAGCTGTTTGGCATAGGGTGTCCAGCACTGTAGCTTGCTGGTCGTTGAGTGAAGCTGGGTCTTGGTGTTGAGATAGAGATCTCTGGGAGATTTTCGCCATTTGGTATTATGTGGAGCTGGGAGGTCTCTTGTGGACCCGTGTCCTGAAGTTGGCTCTCCCACCTCAGAGGCACAGCCCTGATGCCTGGCTGGAACACCAAGAGCCTTTCATCCAGACAGCTCAGAATAAAAGGGAGAAAAAATAGATAGAAAGAAAGAAAGAGGATAAAATAGAAGAAAGTAAGATAGAATAAAATAAAGTTATGAAAATAAAAAAAATTAAAAATAATTATTAAGAAAAAAAATTATTTTAATTAAAAAAAAATAAAAGGAAACAGACGGACAGAACCCTAGGACAAATGGTGAAAGCAATGCTATACAGACAAAATCTCACACAGAAGCATACACATACACACTTACAAAAAGAGGAAAAGGGGAAAAATTAATATATCTTGCTCC
Organism: Balaenoptera ricei; assembly: GCF_028023285.1. NCBI lineage: Eukaryota > Metazoa > Chordata > Mammalia > Artiodactyla > Balaenopteridae > Balaenoptera > Balaenoptera ricei. The sequence continues at coordinate 93,086,587 of NC_082660.1, read as the reverse complement.
CAAAGTCCCCCTCCTCAATTTGGGATGATTCGTTGTCTATTCAGGTATTCCACACATACAGAGTACATCAAGTTGATTGTGGAGCTTTAATCTGCTGCTTCTGAGGCTGCTGGGAGAAATTTCCCTTTCTCTTCTTTGTTCGCACAGCTCCTGGGGTTCAGCTTTGGATTTGGACCCGCCTCTGCGTGTACGTCGCCTGAGGACGTCTGTTCCTCGCTCAGACAGGACGGGGTTAAAGGAGCAGCTGACTCGGGGGCTCTGGCTTACTCAGGCTGGGGGGAGGAAGGGGTAGGATGCGGGGTGAGCCTGCGGCGGCAGAGGCCGGCGTGACGTTACACCAGCCTGAGGCGCGCCGTGCATTCTCCTGGGGAAGTTGTCCCTGGATCATGGGACCCTGGCAGTGGCGGGCTGCACAGGCTCCTGGGAGGGGAGGTGTGGATAGTGACCTGTGCTTGCATACAGGCTTCTTGGTGGTGGCAGCAGCAGCCTTAGCGTTTCATGCCCGTCTCTGGGGTCCATGCTGATAGCCACGGCTCGCGCCCATCTCTGGAGCTCCTTTAAGTAGCGGTCTTGATCCCCTCTCCTCGAGCACCAGGAAACAAAGAGGCAAGAAAGAGTCTCTCGCCTCTTCGGCAGCTCCAGCCTTTCCCAGACTCCCTCCCGGCTAGCTGTGCGCACTAACCCCTTCAGGCTATGTTCATGCCGTCAACCCCAGTCCTCTCCCTGCGATCCGACCGAAGACTGAGCCTCAGCTCCCAGCCCCCACCCGCCCCGGCGGGTGAGCAGACAAGCTTCTTGCGCTGGTGAGTGCTGGTTGGCACCGATCCTCTGTGCGGGAATCTCTACGCTTTGCCCTCCGCACCCCTGTTGCTGTGCTCTCCTCCGTGGCTCCGAAGCTTTCCCCCTCCGCCACCCGCAGTCTCCACCCGAGAAGGGGCTTCCTAGTGTGTGGAAACCTTTCCTCCTTCACAGCTCCCTCCCACTGGCACAGGTCCCGTTCCTATTCTTTTGTCTGTGTTTTTTCTTTTTTCTTTTGCCCTACCCAGGTACATGGGGAGTCTCTTGCCTTTTGGGAAGTCTGAGGTCTTCAGTGGGTGTTCTATAGGAGCAGTTCCACGTGTAGATGTATTTCTGATGTATCTATGGGGAGGAAGGTGATCTCCGCGTGTTACTCTTCCGCCATCTTCTCTGAGCCCCCTTTTGCTCATTTTTTAAGTGGTGTGCTTTGCTTTGGACATTGGTATATAAAATAGTCACATGTTCAGTAAAGAAAAATGCACAACCTAAAAGTTACAAGTTAAGTTTTATTCAGGTATCTTACTGAGGATTATAACCTGGGAAACAGCCTTTCAGATAGCTCTGAGGAACTGTTCTGAAGAAGTAAGGGAAGAGCCAGGATATATAGGATATTTTGCTGGAAACAACAACAACAACATGTAGTAGAATATCGGAAGATAACTGCTAATTGCAAAGAAAAGACATTTCAAGTTAATGACTTTAGCAATTTTTTATGTATGGGAAGATGCAAGGATCTGGGTTCATTGAAACTATTCCTTAACTATCTAGGGCCAGTATCCAAAGCACAGAATGCTTCCTGTTTTTCTCCATCCCTGAATTCCCACAGTCAGTGGGCAGCTGCAGTGGCTAATGGTTTGATCCTTGTAGAACTGGGATGGTGGGCTACATTCTTTGTTTACTGGAATGACAGACAACATTCCCTGTCCACACACATTTACTTGGATCATATATTTTACCTTTTTTCTGATATTTTATGTTTTTTGAATCTCTTTCTTTTTTCTTGTTCCTTTTCCTCTTCCTTGACTTTTGCTTTATTTTTAAAAATTTTTTTATTTTATTTATTTATTTTTAGGTGCATTGGGTTTTTGTTGCTGCACACAGGCTTTCTCTAGCTGTGGTGAGTGGGGGCTACTCTTTGTTGTGGTGTGCCTGTTTCTCATTGTGGTGGTTTCTCTTGTTGTGGAGCACAGGCCCTAGGCACGTGGGCTTCAGTAGTTGTGGCTCATGGGCTCTAGAGCGCAGGCTCAGTAGTTGTGGCACACGGGCTTAGTTGCTCCGTGGCATGTGGGATCTTCCCGGACCAGGGATTGAACCCGGTCCCCTGCATTAGCAGGTGGATTCTTAACCACTGCACCACCAGGGAAGTCCCGACTTTTGCTTTATTAATCAAGTTTTGTATTAGTTTTTGTTACTCTAGTTTTTTTTTTTTTTTCTTTTTTGAGAAGTGGGAAATACTGCAGTTCATTAGATGTCAAACTTTTCCAAAAATTTAGAATTTACTTTACAATACAATTAAGTACGATATTTCAAGAAGATGATTCATTTAAAATTATTTAATGCTGGCCTTGTTTATTCACAAAAACTCTTACTAGATTAATAAATTATAAAATAGACTGTCAGTGAGGAAGAAAACTTTTCTTTACCCTTCTAGGTTCTTCTGGCTGATCTAAGAATTAGATTTACATGAGACAGTTGTCATGAGATAAAATTAATCAATAGTAAATCTAAGAAAGAAATGGAAAATTTTATTCGAGCCTGAGGGTTATAACTCAGGAGACAGTCTCTCAGAGAGCTCTGAGAACTGTTCTGAAGAGGTAAAGGGGGAGGCCAGTATATATGTGATTTTGGCAAAGGGGATATGTGCAATCAAACACAGCTCAGTAGGAGTTTGCTGCTAGTCATGAGGAATAGACATCTTAGTTAATGGTTTTAGTGCTTTTCTAAGTATGGGAAGATGCACGAAACTGGGTTAACAAAATCTGCTCCTGAAAATATACAAGTATCTTAGGACCAATTCTGTCATTTTATCCAGAGCACAAAGTGCCTCATCCTGATCTTCACCCTGAATTCCTTTCAGGGTGTACTGTAGGCAAATGACAGCAGTGACTAATGACTTGATTCTTGTAGAACTGGATGGTGAGCAACATTCTATTTTGCAATACCCTCCCTTTCCACCTTAATTTCTACTAAGGTTTGGAAGGCATTTTGTGACTATTTTGTCCCACAGTGTTATGAATGCTCATTCCTAGGTCAGGCCAGGATTTCATTGATAGGCCACTCAGTGTGCTTTTACTGGACTAGGCCCTATTAACAGTAACCAAAAGCCTCTGGACTGCCTGTCTTAATAGTCTGTTATGGTCCAGGAAATGACTCCCTCTTGTTGCTTCTTCCCATATCTAGAGTTACTCTATTACAGTAATTGATCTTATAGAACTATATATTTGGTCAATTGTTACAAGTTGCCTAATCATCATTAATTTTATCTGAGGCTCAATCACACACTTAGTAGTGCAAGAAACAATAGTCTTGTAAAGTAGGCAGAATACAAGTTATAACTAGTAACATTAATAAGTTCATAAGTAGGTATTTAAGCTAAGAACTTGTCTTAGGTACAGCCCAGTATGTCCCCACACATCTCAGTAGAAGGTTGCTGCTAGTCATGAGAAACAGATATCTTAGTTGTCTGATCAGTCTGTTCTGCACCACTTGCTATCCTTAAAGGAAATGATATATTGGCATTGTACATTAAGTTCAGCAAAGATGTCTACACATACAAGGTGAGTGGTGAGTCATCGTGACCCCTTACAGGATTGAGAAAAGAATGTTATCTTCTAAGGAGTTATATGGCTGTCTCCAGAAGTAGAAAAAAAAATGATCTTTATGGTTGAGCAGGTTATTTCTGCCATTGGGGAGGTCTGGTTAATGCATAAAGCAGATGCACACTAGAAGGAAAGGAGGAAGCCAAAGGACAGAGAAAATGTTTTACGTTTAAGACATTCCCAGATAAGCAAAAACTGAGAGAGTTCATTACCATCAGATCTGCCCTACAAGAAATGCTTATGGGAGTCATTCAAGTTGAAATGAAAGGATGCAAGACAGTAACTCAAATCCATACAAAAATATAAAGTTCTCTAAGAAAGGTAAAAACATGTGAAAATACAAAACCAGTATGATAATAATTTGGGGTCAAAAATTCAGTTTTTTATTCTTCTACAGCATTTAGAAGACAAAAGCATAAAAACTAATAATAAATATATGTTAATGGGTACACAATAAAAAAGAATTCGTGACAGTAATGTAAATTGGGGGAGACAGAGTTGGAAAGTTGTAGAATTTTGTATGCAATTGAAGTTAAGTTGGTATTGGTTTAAAATAGATTGTTAAACTCTGGATGTTTTATGTAATCTTAATGGTAACCACAGAGTACATCTACAGAATATACCAAAAAAAAAGGAAATTAGAAGGGATTCATAATGTGTCACTACAAAAATAATCAACTAAACATAAAGGAAGGCAATCATGGAGAAGATGAGGGACAAAAAAACTATGAGACACACAGAAGACAATTAACAAAGTGGCAACAGAAGTTCTTCCTTATCAGTAATTGTTTTAAATGTAAATGGATCAATCTCTACAATCAAAAGACATATATGGGTAGAGTGGATTTTAAAAACATGATCCAAAAATATGCTGTCTACAAGAGATTCACTTTAAATATAAAGACGTATATAGGTTGTCTTTCTGACTGAAACCATAATGAATGTATTTGTATGTAAATCTCTGGGTGTACCTGATTATCTCCTTGGGATAAATTCTTTTTTAAAATTTTTATTTTATATCGGAGCATAGTTGATTAACAATGTTGTGTTAGTTTCAGGGGTACAGCAAAGTAATTCAGTTATGCATATACATGTATCTATTCTTTTTCAAATTATTTTCCCATTTAGGTTGTTACAGAATACTGAGCAGGGTTCCCTATGCTATAAAGTAAGTCCTTGTTAGTCAGAAAGACAAAAAACTGGAAACAACATAAATGTTCACTATGAGGGAGCTGGTTAAATGATGGTACATCTAGGCAAGGGCTGCCATACAGTTATGAAAATTATTGTGTTAGAAGAATATTTAATGACACAGGAAAATGCTTTACATTGTATGTTAAGTGAAAAAATCAGGATGCAAAACTGAATATACATTATGAAGCCAGTTTAACAAAAAGTAGAGTCTTTCTTTTTATCTAAAATAAACACCAAAATGTTCATGGTTTTAAAAAAAAGATGTGTATAGGTTGAAAGTGAAAGGATGGTAAAAGATATTCTGTACAAATATTAACCAAAAGAGAAGAGAAGTGGCTATACTAATATCAGATAAAATAGTTTTAATTCTAAAACTATTACAAGAGGCAAAGAATGATTTATATCATGATAAAACTGTCACCAAGATAATATAAACACATATGTGCCAAACATGACTGCTCCTAAATATATGAAGCAGACATTGATAGAATTGAGCAGATAAATAAACAGTATTCCAATACTAGCAAGAGCTTTCAATGCCCCATTCTTATTAATTGATAGACTAATCAGACAGAAGATCAGTAAGGAAATTGAGGACATGAAAAACACTATAGACTAATTGGACCTATCAGACATATACAGAACACTCCATCCAACAACAGGAGAATACACATTTTTTTCAAGTGCTCATGGAATATTATCCAGGATAGACTATGTTAGGTCATAAAGAAAATCTTAATAAACTTTAAAGAAATCATACAAAGTATCATTTCTGATCACAATGGAATGAAAATAGAAATCAATAGAAGGAAAACTGGAAATCAAGAAACATTCTTAAATAACTAATAAGTCAAAGAAAATATTGCAAGGGAAATTGGAAAATATCTTGAGACAAATGGAAAGGAAAACCCAACATATTAAAACTTAGAGGTTACAATGAAAGCAGTGTTAAGAAGGAAATTTGTAGCTGTAAACACATTTAAAAAAGATTTTGAATCAACAAACTAACTTTATACCTTAAAGAACTTTGCACCTTAAAGAAAAAGGAAAACAAACTAAACACAAAGCTATTAGAAGGAAGGAAATAATAATTAGAGAAGAGATAAATAAGAGATAGAAAGTAGAAAAACAGTAGAGAAAATTCACAAAAGCAAGAGTTGGTTCTTTGAAAATATTTTTAAAATGACAAAACTTTGGCTAGGCTGGCCCCCAAAAAGAGAGAAAACTCAAATAGATAAAACAAGAAAAGAAAGAAAAGACATTACTATCGATTTTAAAGAAGCAAAAAGGATTATAGAAGACTACTATGAATAATTGTACCATCAAATTGGATAACCTAGATGAAATGAACAAATTGCTAGGAACACACAACCTATCAAGACTGAATCATAAACAGAAAATCTAAACTGATCTATAACTTGTAAGGAGACTGAATTACTAAAAACCTACCAACAAGAGAAAGCCTAGGTATAGATGACTTCACTGGTGGATCCAACCAAACATTTAAAGAAAAATTAATACAAATTCTTCCCAAATTTTTCCAAAATATGGAGAGAAGGAAACACTTCCCAACTTATTCTATAAGACTAGCATTACTCTGATTTCAAAGCTAGAGAGAAAGATATTAAAAGAAAACTACAGAACAATATCTCTTATGAACATTGATGCAAAAATCCTCAACAAAATACTAGCAAAGCAAATTCAATAGGATATTAAAATAATTTTATACCACAGTCAAGTGGGATTTGTTCCTGGAATGCAAGAGTTGTTCAAAATTAAAAAATCAAGCAATGTAATGCACCACATTAACAGAATGAAAGGAGAAAGAAAAAGATCATCTCAATTGATTTAGAAAAATTATTTGACAAAATTCAACATCCTTTCATGATAAAAACACTCAGTAAACTAGGAATAGAAGAAAGCTACCTCAACATAACAAAGGCCCTAAAGACATACAAAAAGAGCTAACGTTATACTCAATGGGGAAACACTGAAAATTCTTCCTCTAAGATCAGGAACAAGACAAGGATGCCCACTTTCACCACTTGTTTTCAATAAAGTACTGGATGTTCTAGCTGAAGCAATTAGGCAAGAAAAAGAAATAAAAGGCATCCATATTGGAAAAGAAGTAAAATTACCTCTGTTTTTAGATGAAATAATCTTTTAGGTAGAAAATCCTAAAGATTCTACCAAAAACCTTTTAGAATTAGTAAATTCAGCAAAACTTATGGATAAAAAAATCAACAAACAAAATCATGTGCATTTCTATACACTAATAATAAACAGTCTAAAAGGACATTTAAAAGACAGTTCCAGAGCAGAAGCAAGAAAAACTACAATCCTGCAGCCTGTGGACCAAAAACCACAGTCACAGAAAGATAGACAAGATGAAAAGGCAGAGGGCTATGTACCAGATGAAGGAACAAGAAAAAACCCCAGAAAAACAACTAAATGAAGTGGAGATAGGCAACCTTCCAGAAAAAGAATTCAGAATAATGATAGTGAAGATGATCCAGGACCTCAGAATAAGAATGGAGGCAAAGATTGAGAAGATGCAAGAAATGTTTAGCAAAGACCTAGAAGAATTAAAGAACAAACAAACAGAGATGACCAATACAATAACTGAAATGAAAACTACACTAGAAGGAATCAATAGCAGAATAACTGAGGCAGAAGAACGGATAAGTGACCTGGAAGACAGAATGGTGGAATTCACTGCTGCGGAACAGACTAAAGAAAAAAGAATGAAAAGAAATGAAGACAGCCTAAGAGACCTCTGGGACAACATTAAACGCAAAAACATTCGCATTATAGGAGTTCCAGTAGGAGAAGAGAGAGAGAAAGGACCAGAGAAAATATTTGAAGAGATTATAGATGAAAACTTCCCTAACATGGGAAAGGAAATAGCCACCCAAGTCCAGGAAGCGCAGAGAGTCCCATACAGGAAAAACCCAAGGAGAAAAACGCCAAGACACGTAGTAATCAAAGTGGCAAAAATTAAAGACAAAGAAAAATTATCGAAAGCAGCAAGGGAAAAATGACAAATAACATACTACGGAACTCCCATAAGGTTAACAGCTGACTTCTCAGCAGAAACTCTGCAAGCCAGAAGGAAGTGGCATGATATACTTAAAGTGATGAAAGGGAAGAACCTACAACCAAGATGACTCTACCCGGCAAGGATCTCATTTAGATTTGATGGAGAAATCAAAAGCTTTACAGACAAGCAAAAGCTAACAGAATTCAGCACCACCAAACCAGCTCTACAACAAATGCTAAAGGAACTTCTCTAAGTGGGAAACACAAGAGAAGAAAAGGACCTACAAAAACAAACCCAAAACAATTAAGAAAATGGTCATAGGAACATACATATCGATAATTACCTTAAACGTGAATGGATTAAATGCCCCAACCAAAAGACATAGACTGACTGAATGGATACAAAAACAAGACCCATATATATGCTGTCTACAAGAGACCCACTTTAGACCTAGGGACACATACAGACTGAAAGTGAGGGGATGGAAAAAGATATTCCATGCAAATGGAAATCAAAAGAAAGCTGGAATAGCTATACTCATATCAGATAAAATAGACTTTAAAATGAAGAATGTTACAAGAGACAAGGGAGGACACTACATAATGATCAAGGGATCAATCCAAGAAGAAGATATAACAATTATAAATATATATGCACCCAACATAGGAGCACCTCAATACGGAAGGCAACTGCTAACAGCTATAAAAGAGGAAATTGACAGTAACACAATCATAGTGGGGGACTTTAACACCTCACTTACACCAATGGAAAGATCATCCGAAATGAAAATAAATAAGGAAACAGAAGCTTTAAATGACGCAATAGACCAGATAGATTTAATTGCTATATATAGGACATTCCATCCAAAAACAACAGATTACACGTTCTTCTCAAGTGCGCACGGAACATTCTCCAGGATAGATCACATCTTGGGTCACAAATCAAGCCTCAGTAAATTTAAGAAAATTGAAATCATATCAAGCATCTTTTCTGACCACAACGCTATGAGATTAGAAATGAATTACAGGGGAAAAAACGTAAAAAACACAAACACATGGAGACTAAACAATACGTTACTAAATAACCAAGAGATCACTGAAGAAATCAAAGAGGAAATCAAAAAATACCTAGAGACAAATGACAATGAAAACACGACGATCCAAAACCTATGGGATGCAGCAAAAGCAGTTCTAAGAGGGAAGTTTATAGCTATACAAGCTTACCTAAAGAAACAAGAAAAATCTCAAGTAAACGATCTAACCTTACACCTAAAGAAACTAGAGAAAGAAGAACAAACAAAACCCAAAGTTAGCAGAAGGAAAGAAATCATAAAGATCAGAGCAGAAATAAATGAAATAGAAACAAAGAAAACAATAGCAAAGATCAATAAAACTAAAAGTTGGTTCTTTGAGAAGATAAACAAAATTGATAAGCCATTAGCCAGACTCATCAAGAAAAAGAGGGAGAGGACTCAAATCAATTAAATCAGAAACGAAAAAGGAGAAGTTACAACAGACACCGCAAAAATACAAAGCATCCTAAGAGACTACTACAAGCAACTTTATGCCAATAAAATGGACAACCTGGAAGAAATGGACAAATTTTTAGAAAGGTATAACCTTCCAAGACTGAACCAGGAAGAAACAGAAAATATGAACAGACCAATCACAAGTAATGAAATTGAAACTGTGATTAAAAATCTTCCAACAAACAAAAGTCCAGGACCAGATGGCTTCACAGGTGAATTCTATCAAACATTTAGAGAAGAGCTAAAACCTATCCTTCTCAAACTCTTCCAAAATATTGCAGAGGAAGGAACACTCCCAAACTCATTCTATGAGGCCACCATCACCCTGATACCAAAACCAGACAAAGACACTACAAAAAAAGAAAATTACAGAGCAATATCACTGATGAATATAGATGCAAAAATTCTCAACAAAATATTAGCAAACAGAATCCAACAACACATTAAAAGGATCATACACCACGATCAAGTGGGATTTATCCCAGGGATGCAAGGATTCTTCAATATACGCAAATCAATCAATGTGATACACCATATTAACAAATTGAAGAATAAAAACCATATGATCATCTCAATAGATGCAGAAAAAGCTTTTGACAAAATTCAACACCCATTTATGATAAAAACTCTCCAGAAAGTGGGCATAGAGGGAACCTACCTCAACGTACTAAAGGCCATATATAACAAACCTACAGCAAACATCATTCTCAATGGTGAAAAACTGAAAGCATTTCCTCTAAGATCAGGAACGAGACAAGGATGTCCACTCTCACCACTATTATTCAGCATAATTTTGGAAGTCCTAGCCATGGCAATCAGAGAAGAAAAAGAAATAAAAGGAATACAAGTTGGAAAAGAAGAAGTAAAACTGTCACTGTTTGCAGATGACATGATACTACACATAGAGAATCCTAAAACTGCCACCAGAAAACTGCTAGAGCTAATTAATGAATATGGTAAAGTTGCAGGATACAAAATTAATGCACAGAAATCTCTTGCATTCCTATACACTAATGATGAAAAATCTGAAAGAGAAATTATGGAAACAGTCCCATTTACCATTGCAACAAAAAGAATAAAATACCTAGGAATAAACCTACCTAGGGAGACAAAAGACCTGTATGCAGAAAACTATAAGACACTGATGAAAGAAATTAAAGATGATACCAACAGATGGAGAGATATACCATGTTCTTGGATTGGAAGAATCAACATTGTGAAAATGAGTATACACCCAAAGCAATCTACAGATTCAATGCAATCCCTATCAAATTACCAATGGCATTTTTTACGGAGCTAGAACACATCATCTTAAAATTTGTATGGAGACACAAAAGACCCCGAATAGCCAAAGCAGTCTTGAGGGAAAAAAATGGAGCTGGAAGAATCAGACTCCCTGACTTCAGACTATACTACAAAGCTACAGTAATCAAGACAATATGGTACTGGCACAAAAACAGAAACATAGATCAATGGAACAAGATAGAAAGCCCAGAGATTAACCCACGCACCTATGGTCAACTAATCTATGACAAAGGAGGCAAAGATATACAATGGAGAAAAGACAGTCTCTTCAATAAGTGGTGCTGGGAAAACTGGACAGCTACATGTAAAAGAATGAAATTAGAATACTCCCTAACACCATACACAAAAATAAACTCAAAATGGATTAGAGACCTAAATGTAAGACTGGACACTATAAAACTCTTAGAGGAAAACATAAGAAGAACACTCTTTGACATAAATCACAGCAAGATCTTTTTTGATCCACCTCCTAGAGTAATGGAAATAAAAACAAAAATAAACAAATGGGACCTAATGAAACTTCAAAGCTTTTGCACAGCAAAGGAAACCATAAACAAGACGAAAAGACAACCCTCAGAATCGGAGAAAATATTTGCAAATGAAACAATGGACAAAGGATTAATCTCCAAAATATACAAACAGCTCATTCAGCTCAATATTAAAGAAATAAACACCCCAATCCAAAAATGGGCAGAAGACCTAAATAGACATTTCTCCCCAGAAGACATACAGATGGCCACGAAGCACATGAAAAGATGCTCAACATCACTAATTATTAGAGAAATGCAAATCAAAACTACAATGAGGTATCACCTCACTTCTGTTAGAATGGGCATCATCAGAAAATCTACAAACAACAAATGCTGGAGAGGGTGTGGAGAAAAGGGAACCCTCTTGCACTGTTGGTGGGAATGTAAATTGATACAGTCACTATGGCGAACAATTTGGAGGTTCCTTAAAAAACTAAAAATAGAATTACCATATGACCCAGCAATCCCACTCCTGGGCATATACCCAGAGAAAACCGTAATTCAAAAGGACACATGCACCCGAATGTTCATTGCAGCACTATTTACAATAGCCAGGTCATGGAAGCAACCTAAATGCCCATCAACAGACGAATGGCTAAAGAAGCTGTGGTACATATATACAATGGAATATTACTCAGCCATAAAAAGGAACGAAACTGAGTCATTTGTTGAGAAGTGGATGGATCTAGAGACTGTCATACAGAGTGAAGTAATTCAGAAAAGAAAAACAAATATCATATATTAATGCATGTATGTGGAACCTAGAAAAATGGTACAGGTGAGCCGGTTTGCAGGGCAGAAGTTGAGACACAGATGTAGAGAATGGACATATGGACACCAAGGGGGGAAAACTGCGGTGGGGTGGGGATGGTGGTGTGCTGAATTGGGCGATTGGGATTGACATGTATACACTGATGTGTATAAAATTGATGACTAATAAGAACCTGCAGTATAAACAAACAAACAAACAAAACAACTAATACTAAACTTTCATTGGGTTATTTGTATGGAAATATGTTAATATAAATGTTTCAGATATTACATGAAATTTCTAAAAATCTTATATTTGTATTTGTATGGAAATATGTATGGAAATATGTTAATATAAATGTTTCAGACATTACATGAAATTTCTAAAAATCTTATATTTGTGTTTGTATGGAAATACGTATGGAAATATGTTAATATAAATGTTTCAGACATTAAAAAAAAAAAGTTCCATTTACAGCAGTATCAAAAAGAATAAAATAATTAAGAATAAACGTTACCAAGGAGTTGAAAGATTGGACATTGAAAACTACAAAATCTTCCTGAAAAAAAATTAAGGATACACAGATAATTGAAAAGACATTCTGTGTTCATGGATTGGAAGACTCAATACTGCTAAAATGTCAGTAATACCCAACAAGATCTACGGATTCAATACAGTCGCTATCAAAATCAAAATCCCAATGATTTTGGTTTTTTTGCAGAAATAGAAAAAACCATTCTATTTTTCATATGGAATCTCAAGAGACCCTGATTAGTCAAAACAGTCTTGAGAAGAACAAAGTTGGAGGTCTCTCACTTCCTCATTTCAAACTTAAGACAAATTTACAGTGATAAAAACAGTGTGATACTGGCAGAAGACAGGCATGTAGATGAATGTAATAGAACAGGAAATCCAGAAACAAACTCTGGCATAAATAGTCAAATGTTTTTCAACAACTGTGTCAAGACCATTCAATGGGAAAAGTACCGTCTTTTCAACAAATATGAGGAAAATAGATATCCACATGGGAAATAATGAATTAATAATCTTACATTAAACCATGTGCAAAAATTAACTCAAAATGGATGAAAGACCTAAACACGAGAGCTAAAAGTATAAAACTCTTAAAAGAAAACATAAGAGACAAGCTTCATGACATTGGATCTGGCAATGATTTCTTGAGCATGACACCAAAGCATAGGCAACAATGGAAAATAATAGATTAGACTACATCAAAATTAAAAATTTTGTACATCAGAACTCACTATCAACAGAGTAAAAAGGGAAAATATTTGCAAATAAGATACCAAGTAAGGGATTAACATCCAGAATATATAAAGAACTACAATTCAACAACAACAAAAAAAAACCCAATTCAAAAATGGATGAAGGACTTATATAGACATTTTTCCAAAGAAGATATACAAATAGTAATAATCATATGAAAAGAAAAGATACTAGACATTATTAATCACTTGGGAAATGCAAATCAAAACCACAATGAAATACCACCTCACACCCATTAGAATGACCACTATAAAAAACAAAACAAAGTAAAACAAAACAATCAAAAACCCAGAAAATAACAAATGGTGACAAGGATGTGGAGAAATTGAAACCCTACTACGTGGCTAATGGGAATGTAAAATGGTGTATCTGTGGAACACAGTATGGCAACTCCTCAAAAAATTAAGTGTAGAGATACCATATGATACATCAATTCCACTTCTGGCTATATACACAAAAGAATCTGTCAGATATTTGTACACCTATGTTCATAGCATTATTAGTCACAATAGCCTAAAAGTGAAAATAGCCAAGATGTCCATTTGATAGATTAATGTATAAATAAAATGTGGTATATATATATACATATACATATATATATATATATATATATGTATATATATATATGTATATGTATATATATACACATACACACACAATGGAACGTTATTCATCCTTAAAATAGAAAGATATTGTGATACATGCTACAATATGGATGACCTTTGAAGAAATTATTCTGAGTGAAATAAGATAGTCACAAAGGACAAATATCATATGGTTCAATTTATATGAGGTACCTAGATTGGTCAGATAAGTAGAGACAGAAACTGGAATGATGGTTGCCAGAATCTAGGGGAGAGAAGAAGGGAGAGTTATTATTTAATGTGTACAGAGTTTCAGTTTGGAAAGATAAATATGTTCTAGAGCAGGAAAGCAGTGATGGTTGCACAACAGTGTGAATATTCTTAATGCCACCGAACTGTATGCTTAAAATGGTTAAAATGGTAAGATTTTGTATTGTGTATATTTCACCACAGTTTTTAAAACCTGAAATAGGTGTAAATTTTACAAAACATGTACAAGGCTTGTGTGTTGAAAATTACAAAATAATTATAAAGGAAATAAAAATGATCTAAATAAATGGAGAGACATACTGTGGTAATAGACCATTAGACACAACATAATAAAGATACCAAGTAGTGGGAAGAAAATTCGCTGAGAAGGACGGAAACTTTTAACACCAGATGTGGATGGGTGTAGCTCATAAAATGTGATGTGAATTGAGTTTGCTGGCCGACATTTGAGGTCTGTGGGGTTTTCCTTATCGGGTATTCATACGTGGTTTAATTCCGCTGACTACAGTTTGTTTCACCAAGTGTTCCTCACCTTGCATTTTGAAAGCAAGCTTGTTAAAAAACACACTTTGAGAATAACACCCTCATTGATAAAAACTGTAAGCTAATTTCTAGCCTAGAAATTTCAGTTTCTATAGTAGAGGATAATATTAAACAAGAGAACACCCCAAAGATGATCTAGACAGGCAGTTGGTATCTCTTTTTTTTATTTATTACATCTTTATTGGAGTATAATTGCTTTACCATGGTGTGTTAGTTTTGCTTTATAACAAAGTGAATCAGCTATACATATACATATATCCCCATATCTCCTCCCTCTTGCTTCTCCCTCACACCCTCCCTATCCCACACCTCTACGTGGTCACAAAGCACCGAGCTGATCTCCCTGTGCTATGTGGTCACTTCCCACTAGCTATCTATTTTACATTTGGTAGTATATATAAGTACATGCCACTCTCTCACTTCGTCCCAGCTTACCCTTCCCCCTCCCTGTGTCCTCAAGCCCATTCTTTATGTCTGTGTCTTTATTCCTGTCCTGCCCCTAGGTTCTTCAGAACCTTTTTTTTTTAGATTCCATATATATGTGTTAGCATACGGTATTTGTTTTTCTCTTTCTGACTTACTTCACTCTGTATGACAGACTCTAGGTCCATCCACCTCACTACAAATAACTCAGTTTCATTTCTTTTTATGTCTGAGTAATATTCCATTGTATATATGTGCCACATCTTTATCCATTCATTTGTCGATGGACACTTAGGTTGCTTCCATGTCCTGGCTATTGTAAATAGATCTGCTATGAATATTGTGGTCCATGACTCTTTTAGAATTATGGTTTTCTCAGGGTATATGCCCAGGAGTGGGATTGCTGGGTCATATGGTAGTTCTATTTTTAGTTTTTAAAGGAACCTCCGTACTGTTCTCGATAGTGGCTGTAACAATTTACATTACCACCAACACTGCAAGAGGGTTCCCTTTTCTCCACACCCTCTCCAGCATTTATTGTTTATACATTTTTTGATGATGGCCATTCTGACTGGTGTGAGGTGATACCTCATTGTAGTTTTGATTTGCATTTCTCTAATGATTAGTGATGTTGAGCATCCTTTCATGTGTTTGCTGGTAATCTATGTATCTTCTTTGGAGAAAAGTCTATTTAGATCTTCTGCCCATTTTTGGATTCGGTTTTTCGTTTTTTTGATATTGAATTGCATGAGCTGCTTGTAAATTTTGGAGATTAATCCTTTGTCAGTTGCTTCATTTGCAAAGATTTTCTTCCATGCTGAGAGTTGTCTTTTCGTCTTTTTACGTTTTCCTTTGTTGTGCAAAAGCTTTTAAGTTTCATTAGGTCCCCTTTGTTTATTTTTGTTTTTATTTCCATTTCTCTAGGAGGTGGGTCAAAAAGGATCTTGCTGTGATGTATGTCATAAAGTATTCTGCATATGTTTTCCTCTAAGAGTTTTATAGTATCTGCCCTTAAATTTACGTCTTTAATCCATTTTGAGTTTATTTTTGTGTATGGTGTAAGGGAGTGTTCTAATTTTATTCATTTACATGTACCTATCCAGTTTTCCCAGCAACACTTATTGCAGAGGCTGTCTTTTCTCCATTGTATATTCTTGCCTCCTTTATCAAAGATAAGGTGAATATATGTGCATGGGTTTATCTCTGGGCTTTCTATCCTGTTCCATTGATCTATATTTCTGTTTTTGTGCCAGTACCATACTGTCTTGATTACTGTAACTTTGTAGTATAGTCTGAAGTCCGGGAGCCTGATTCCTCCAGCTCCGTATTTCTTTCTCAAGATTGCTTTGGCTATTCGGGGTCTTTTGTGTTTCCATACAAATTTTGAAATTTTTTGTTCTAGTTCTGTGAAAACTGCCATTGGTAGATTGATACGGATTGCACTGAATCTGTAGATTGGTTTGGGTAGTATAGTCATTTTCACAGTGTTGATTCTTCCAATTCAAGAACATGGTATATGTCTCCATCTTTTTGTATCATCTTTAATTTCTTTCATCAGTGTCTTATAGTTTTCGGCATAAAGGTATTTTGTCTCCCTATGTAGGTTTATTCCTAGGTATGTTATTCTTTTTGTTGCAATGGTAAATGGGAGTGTTTCCTTACTTTCTCTTTCAGAGATTTCATCATTAGTGTATAGGAATGCAAGAGATTTCTGTGCATTAATTTTGTATCCTGCTACTTTGCCAAATTCATTGATTAGCTCTAGTAGTTTTCTGGTGGTATCTTTAGGATTTTCTATGTATAGTAGCATGTCATCTGCAAACAGTGACAGTTTTACTTCTTCTTTTCCAATTTGTATTCCTTTTATTTCTTTTTCTTCTCTGATTGCTGTGGCTAAAACTTCCAAAACTATGTTGAATAATAGTGGTGAGAGTGGGCACACTTGTCTTGTTCCTGATCTTAGAGGAAATAGTTTCAGTTTTTCACCATTGAGAATGATGTTGGCTGTGCGTTTCTCATATTTGGCTTTTATTATATTGAGGTAGGTTCCCTCTATGCCCACTTTCTGGAGAGTTTTTATCATAAATGGGTGTTGAATTTTATCAAAAGCTTCTTCTGTATCTATTGAGATGACCATATGGTTTTTATCCTTCAATTTGTTAGTATGGTGTATCACATTGATTGATTTGCATATATTGAAGAATCCTTGCATTCCTGGGATAAACCCCACTTGATCATGGTGTATGATCCTTTTAATGTGCTGTTGGATTCTGTTTGCTAGTATTTTGTTGAGGAATTTTGCATCTATGCTCATCAGTGATACTGGCCTGTAGTTTTCTTTTTTTGTGATATCTTTTTTTTTTAAACATCTTTATTGGAGTATAATTGCTTTACAATGGTGTGTTATTTTCAGCTTTATAACAAAGTGAATCAGTTGTACATATACATATGTTCCCATATCTCTTCCCACTTGCATCTCCCTCCCTCCCACCCTCCCTATCCCACCCCTCTAGGTGGTCACAAAGCACCGGGCTGATCTCCTTGTGCTATGCGGTTGCTTCCCACTAGCTATCTATTTTACGTTTGTGATACCTTTGTCTGGTTTTGGTATCATGGTGATGGTGGCCTCGTTGAATGAATTTGGGAGTGTTCCTCCCTCTGCTATATTTTGGAAGAGTTTGAGAAGGATAGGTGTTAGCTCTTCTCTGAATGTTTGATAGAATTCACCTGTGAATCCTTCTGGCCCTGGGCTTTTGTTTGTTGGAAGATTTTTACTCACAGTTTCAATTTCAGTGCTTGTGATTGGTCTGTTCATATTTTCTATTTCTTCCTGGTTCAGTCTTGGAGGGTTGTGCTTTTCTAAGAATTTGTCCATTTCTTCCTGGTTGTGCATTTTATTGGCATATAGTTGCTTGTAGTAGTCCCTCATGATCCTTTTTATTTCTGCAGTGTCATTTGTTATTTCTCCTTTTTCATTTCTAATTCTGTTGATTTGAGTCTTCTCCCTTTTTTTCCTGATAAGTCTGGCTAATGGTTTATCAATTTCCTTTATCTTCTCAAAGAACCATCTTTTAGTTTTATTGATCTTTGTTATTGTTTTCTTCATTTGTTTTTCATTTACTTCTCATCTGATCTTTATGATTTCTTTCCTTCTGCTAAATTTGGGGGTTTTTTGTTCTTCTTTTTCTAATT
Organism: Balaenoptera ricei; assembly: GCF_028023285.1. Classification (NCBI taxonomy): domain Eukaryota; kingdom Metazoa; phylum Chordata; class Mammalia; order Artiodactyla; family Balaenopteridae; genus Balaenoptera; species Balaenoptera ricei. The sequence goes on along the minus strand of NC_082660.1, from coordinate 93,068,323 downwards.
GCTTTAGGTATAAGGTTAGGTTGTTTATTTGAGATGTTTCTTCTTTCTTGAGGTAGGATTATATTGCTATAAACTTCCTTCTTAGAACTGCTTTTGCTGCATCCCATAGGTTTTGGGTCATCGCGTTTTCATTGCCATTTGTTTCTAGGTATGTTTTGATTTCCTCTTTCATTTCTTCAGTGATCTCTTAGTTATTTAGTAGCGTATTGTTTAGCTTCCATGTGTTTGTATTTTTTACAGTTTTTTTCCTGTAATTGATATCTAGTCTCATAGTGTTGTGGCCAGAAAAGATGCTTGATATGATTTCAATTTTCTTAAATTACCAAGGCTTGATTTGTGACTCAAGGTGTGATCTATCCTGGAGAATGTTCCGTTTGCACTTGAGAAGAAAGTGTATTCTGTTGATTTTGGATGGAACGTCTTGTAAATATTGATTAAGTCCATTTGGTCTAATTGTCATTTAAAGCTTGTGTTTCCTTATTTATTTTCTGTTTGGATGATCTTTCCATTGGTGTAAGTGGGGTGTTAAGGTCCCCTACTATTATTGTGCTACTGTTGATTTCCCCTTTTATGGCTGTTAGCATTTGCCTTATGTATTGAGGTGCTCCTATGTTGGGTACATAGATATTTACAATTGTTATATCTTCTTCTTGGATTGATCCCTTGATCATTATATAGTGTTTTTCCTTGCCTCTTATAATAGCCTTTATTTTAAAGTCTATTTTGTCTGATATGAGTATTCCTCCTCCAGCTTTCTTTTGATTTCCATTTGTCTGGAATATCTTTTTCCATTACCTCACTTTCAGTCTGTATGTGTCCCTAGATCTGAAGTGGGTCTCCTGTAGACAGCATATATATGGGTCTCGTTTTTGTATCCATTCAGCCAGTCTGTGTCTTTTGGTTGGAACATTTAATACATTTATATTTAAGGCAATTATTTATACGTATGTTCCTATTACCATTTTCTTAATTGCTTTGGGTTTGTGGGGGATTTTTAAAATTTATTTAATTTGTTTATTTTGGGCTGTGTTGGGTCTTTGTTGCTGCGCATGGGTTTTCTCTAGTTGTGGCAAGGAAGTGGTCCCCCTTCGTTTTGGTGCTCAGCCTTCTCATTGTGGTGGCTTCTCTTGTTGTGGAACATGGGCTCTAGGCGTGCTTGGGCTTCAGTAGTTGTGTGGCATGGGCTCAGTACTTGTGATTCACACACTCTAGAGTGCAGGCTTGGTAGTTGTGGTACATGGCTTAGTCGCTCCACAGCATGTGGGATCTTCTCAGACCAGGGCTTGAACCCATGTCCCCTGCATTGGCAGGTGGATTCTTAACCACTGCACCACCAGGGAAGCCCCTTGGGATTGTTTTTATAGGTCTTTTCTTTCTCTTGTGTTTCCTGCCTAGAGAAGTTCCTTTAGCTTTTGTTGTAAAGCTGTTTTTTGTGGTGCTGAATTCTCTTAACTTTTGCTTGTCTGTAAAGCTGTTGATTTCTCCATCGAATCTGAATGAGATCTTTGCTGGGTAGAGTAATCTTGGTTGTAGGTTTTTCCCTTTCATCACTTTAAAATATGTCCTGCCACTCCCTTCTGGCCTGCAAAGTTTCTGCTGAAAGATCAGCTGTTAGCCTCATGCGAATTCCCATGTATGTTATTTGTTGCTTTTCCCTTGCTGCTTTTAATAGTTTTTCTTTGTGTTTAATGTTTGTTAGTTTGATTAATATGTGTCTCGGTGTGTTTCTCCTTGGGTTTATCCTGTATGGGACTCCCTGTGCTTCCTGGATTTGATGAGTATTTCCTTTCCCATGTTGGGGAAGTTTTTGACTATATTCTCTTCAAATATTTTCTCAGACCCTTTCTTTTTTTATTCTTCTCCTCGGATGCCTATAATGCTAAAGTCGGTGCACTTAATGTTGTCCCAGAGGTCTCTAGACTGTCCTCCGTTCTTTTCATTCTTTTTTCTTTATTCTGCTCTGCGGCAGTTATTTCCACCATTCTATCTTCCAGCTCACTTATCCGTTCTTCTGCCTCAGTTATTCTGCTATTGATTCCTTCTAGAGTATTTTTTTCATTTATTGTGTTGTTCATTACTGTTTGTTTGCTCTTAAGTTCTTCTAGTTCCTTGTTAAACGTTTCTTGTATTTTCTCTATTCTATTTCCGAGATTTTGGATCATCTTTACTATCATGACTCTGAATTCTTTTTCAGATAGATTGCCTATTTCCTCTTCATTTATTTGGTTTTGTTGGTTTTTATCTTGCTCCTTTGAGCAAGATATTTCTCTGTCTTCTCTTTTTGCCTAATTTACAGTATTTGAGGTCTCCTTTCCCTAGGCTGAAGAGTTGTAGTTCCTCTTGCTTCTGTTCTCTGCCCCCGGTGGTGGGGTTGGCCCAGTGTGTTGTGTAGGCTTCCTGATGGGAGGGACTGGTGCCTGTGTTCTGGTGGGTGGAGCTAAGTCTTTTCCCTCTGATGAGCAGGGCCCATATCAGGCGGTGTGTTTGGGGGTGTCTGCGAGCTTAGTATGTCTTTAGGTAGTCTGTGTGCTGATGGGTGGGTTTTTGTTCCTGTCTCTCTTGTTGTTTGGTGTGAGGTGTCCAGCGCTGGGAGCTGCAGGCAGTTGGATGGAGCTGGGTCTTGGATTCAGAGAGAGGCCTCCGTGATATCTCTCAGTGATTAATCTTCCCTGGGGCCAGAAATTCTCTAGTGTTCCAGCGTCCTGGACTTGGTGCTCCCACCCCAGAGCCTCAGGCCCAACTTCTGGTTGAGGAACCAAGACCCCGCAAGTCACTCATCCTGGCAGTAAAGGGGATTAAAAAAAAAAAAAGAATAACAAAACCCCAGGCAAATGGTAAAAAGTAGAATCAAACAAACAAAACAGAAACAAGGAAATACACACACACACACACACACACACACACACACACACAAAAGAAACAAAAACAGAACCAAATAAAACAAAAAGCAAGAGAACAACCACACAAACAAACAATTAAAAAGAAAAGTAAAAAAACCACAAAACCAAAAACGAAACCAAAGCAGAGTACCAACTGATATGTGAAGCAAAGAAAAAACAAACTGAAAAAAGATTTTAAAAAATTAAAAAAAGAGAAAGGGGAAACAAGACAGAACAATAGAAAAGCAATGTAGAAATATAAACATAAAAAATAAAAGATATATATATTAAAGAACGAAAAAAAAGACAAACAAAACTCCAGAGAAATGGTAAAAACAAAATCAAACAAACAAAAACAGAAACAAGGAAACACACACATGCAAAAGAAACAAAAACAGAACCAAATAAGACAAAAAGCGAGAGAACCACCAGACAAACAGAACCCCCAAACGAAATCAAACAATTTGAATCAGAACTCAGAAAAACACAAAACCTAAAAACAAAACCATAGCAGTGTGCGAATTGAAGAATAAAGCAAGGAAACAGAACAATCTGATAAAACTGATTTAAAAAAAAATAAAATAAAATGAAAAAGAGAAAAACACAGAACAGCAGAAGAGGAAAGTAGAAATGGAAATATATAAAAAAATAAAAATATGTTATAAAACGCGAAGATCTCAAAAGACTGAATAAAAAAAAATTTGTTTAAATACTAAAACAGGGACTTCCCTGGTGGCACAGTGGTTAAGAATCTGCCTGCCAATGCAGGCGACATGGGTTACAGCCCATGTCCAGGAAGATCCCACACACTGTGGAGCAACTAAACCCATGTGCCGCAACTAATGAGCCTGCACTCTAGAGCCCGCGAGCCACAACTACTGAGCCTGCGTGCCACAACTACTAAAGCTCACACACCTAGAGTATGTGCTTCGTAACAAGAGAAGCCACTGCAATGAGAAACCCATGCACCGCAATGAAGAGTAGCCCCTGCTCGTCGCAACTAGAGAACGCCCTCATGCAGCAATGAAGACCCAATGCAGCCAAAAGTAAATAAATAAATAAGTAAACAAATACTAAAACAACAACAAACAAACAAAAAAAGAGTGCTTATATAAATTAAGTATACTTTTTTCAGAAGTATAGAAACTAACTGAAATATTTTTCAAATTCAAGTGATCTAGGTTAATCTTTAGTAAATGAAAAGCTAAATTTGTTGGTTTAATTAAAATAAACACATCAGAGTTATCAGTATTAAATATAATGCAGACATACAACTTTCATTTTATCTGGGTATAGTAGTCATAAGTTCAAGTTATCTGTTACAGAATTTGTTGGCAAGAAAAATAAATTAAGATTGTTTAAAACATGACAACAGGTCCAAAATGGAGTCACCTATGGTAAGCCCCACCAAACCAAGACTTCATTACTGTTTTGGCTTTCCCAGAAATGGAACCTTATACCAGTCAATCAGGAATTGCCTGATCAGCACTTGTTTGGTAATCTGCCTAATAGATCTCTTCTGTCCTCTGAAGAAAAGTAATCTGGCAATAACCAATCTACTTTGTTGCCTATATAACCTCCTTATTCCTACTCTCTTCCATGTATAAGTCATTTTGTACAGCTCTTCAGAGCTACTTTCTATCTGCTAGATTGGATGCTGCCCAATTCATAAATCACTGAATAAAGCCAATAAGATCTTTAAAATATACTCAGTTGAATTTTGTTTTTTAACAAGATGATGGTCAGCTGTTTAATGCCTCATGAAATTTTCATGAGTAATCTAAGCATGATTGTTAAGAACAAGTAAATTAAATAGATGTAAGTAAGATAAAAGTTTACAAATGAACATTTCAATAATAACTATGCTTTATGGTATATCTACTTAAAGATAGTTTCCAAAATCTTTTTGGTAACTTGAAACCTTAAAGTAACTAAATTAAGTTAAATGATGAATATTCATTGAATATCTAGATCATTTCCATATAAGATGATATACTGAAACATTGGTTACTGAACATAGGCTTATCTACTTTTTATTACAGAGGAGCTAAAGATATTTGGGTCAATTAGTCAACATATTTTATGGCAAATTAAAAAAATTTACTATGAGGAAGAATATACTTCTAGAAATTATGAAATGTATCTATAAATTTGCTAATCCACAGAATGGTAATGTAACAGGCAGTCCACGATTACTTCTTGGTTTTCACTAGAAATTAAGAATTCTAAGGGTTAAGAATTCTTATCACTCCAATAAAGATGTTAAAAAAAATGCTTAAGATGGTTAAAAAAAAAAAAGAATTCTTATCAGTGTATGTAATTAAAACTTTGAAAGTAATAAGGGCAAAAGAAAACAACTGTGTATGAAAAGTGGGTAAGGATATTAGAATGTGTTTTTTGAATAAGGAAAGGTATTAAGGACATGTTTTTTTCCTGAGGAAAAAGGAAAGTAATTTTGTCCTAAAGTAGACTGGCTGCTTGTTCCAGAATGAAAGAGAAGAGAAAATACAGGACAAAACCTGAATGTATAGAAGGTTTGTGGAAAAGGAATCTTGAGAAGAGAATTGTATGTGTGGTCAAACTTGCTAAATTGGAATGAATTTATTTTTGTTTTTAAAGAATGAGTCTTAATATCAAAAGTACATTGGTGTAAAATCAGAATTAGGTTTTCTCTCTGTTAAAAAAAAATTTTCTTGGACTATTGGTCTTATCTTGATAAGCTGTTGGGAAAGGTTTTTCTTTACCTTTTGGTAGTCTGCCTGGTCAACAAAGATTTTATGTCATACCAAAATGATTTCCTGTGCTTCTTGTTGTCTTTATCAGGTCTTTGGTTACTTGGGAAAACTGAGTCTTCTCAATGTTAAAAGTGTTAAGTTTTCTTCACAACTATGTCACCTTCTGTATTTGCCTTTAAAATCTTCTATTGTCACTTTGGTTAAATAAATAATTAATTATTTCATAATGATCTATGATCCTATATAATCAAATGTTCAAACGTTTTGACATTTTTGACAACTTCCCAAAACCAAATTATGAATGGAATCTTTTTAACCTTAAATTAACTTTGAGATTTCCCAGAGGGCTTCTGGAAAATCTCAAAGGTTTTGTCTCTCACCTGGTAAGACGTTAAAATAATTAGGTTTATTGGATATGGTGAAATACATGGGAAGCATTGTCAAATAAGTGATACTAAACCTTCTTGGGTTATATTTGTATGGATATATGTCTTTAATATGTGTTCCAGATATTGTATGAAAGTCCTAGAAATCTAATATGTCCTGGTATAATGTTATCAGTCATAATTCTGGTTATTATCTTGATATGTTTTATGTCACATAAATAACCAAATTTCATAGTCAATTTCATTATAATAAACTCTCATCAGATATTTAATCATGGGCATTTAAAAATTTTTTTGTCATTTACAGACAGTTGTTGTTTTACTCTGATGCTTTTGCAAAAGTGATTCATCTTCAGAGAGATTCATGGAAAAAACTCTGAAAAATACTATAGGATACAGGTTTCTGAAAACTTTAAGAACGTACTACTGCCTGGGTAAGAATTTCCAGAGCTCTAATGGAAAAACTAGATTCAAGCAGAACAAGAATTAATAACATGGGTTGAATGAACTGATGAGGATGATTATAATTTTTATGACTTTTTATGTGAAACATTGCTGGTTCTTTAATGTTTTATTTACAGGTTTAAAGAAACCTTTTTCTTTTAAGCTATCTATGATGTATAGCAATTTGATAAAGTATACCTTTGTAAACAGAATTGAAACATTTCTTTTTTCTCCATATCTGATCCCTCCAGAATTGGGAAATTTGTTGAGTGTTCTTATTTTCATGGCAATTTAGTTATTTGTATGAATTCAGTAAGAATCTGTTTTTAGAATACAATTTGAAACATTGTTTATATTATGGCTTTGACAGAATATCATATTTCAGAATATGCGTAGAATATAGACCACACAACTTTAAGGAACTGAGGCTGACTTTATGGAGCCAGTAAAGCCTCTTGGAAAACCAGCCAGTTACCTTGCTTGCTGGGTTCCCAGCAGCTTTCCCAGGTAAGTAAGGAAGGTCTCTTCCTGCAGGCCCGGAAACCTCAAGAAATTGGGGAGACTTCAAGAAGAATGGAATTAACCCAGATCTATAGGTATTGTAGGCAAAGTTTGATGGCAAGTCTTAGGCTTGGCTTCTTAGCCTCAAGAGGCTTTTAAATGTCCAATTGAGATTCCTTATGAAAAGTTCCAGCAAAGAAAAATTTAAAACAGCCTCTGTGGTCAGTCACTACTCTTGCTACAGTCATGTAAACATCAGGCTGAGTTTAATGAGATTAGACCTATTTTGCAAACAAATTGGTCTTACTGTGATTATCTTTAATAGAAGTGAGAGAGTGGTTGTAGAGAGAAGAAGATGTTTAGTAAAAAAGTATAAGACATCCTTGTGGATATCAGGTTCTATTCATGTTCATTGTCTTTGAGGTTTTGTTATCTACCTGTAAATTGGACTGGATCCTGAATTCTTCCAGTTTCCTCAGATACTGGCTACAACTCTCCAAACTAACACTTCCAATTTTCTCCCACCCTTCTGATCTGCAATCAATAAGAACAAAGACTTCCTTTCAACCTCCTTGAAAGGGACCATACCATGTCCCCCTCACTATCCAGAAAGCAGCCAAACTGCAGGCACTTGAATCTTGACCCAGGATTCAAGAGTCAAGTTTCAAGAATCACTTCCAGACTCTTGAAACTGCATACCAGCTGGAGATCTAAACTTAAAATTGACTAGGGAGGTTCCTCAGCATCTTGAGGCATCTAGAGGTGGACAGCTCTCCCAAGATCACAGATGAAGATCTTTATCTCCAATATGAAACTTTTATTCCTTTTGCCTTTTGGTACTTGCTTTTTGTCTCTGTTAATGCATGGGAAGACAATGCCTCTTAACTCTGGCAACTATTGCTGAATACAAAAAAAGGCCATAGTTATACAACAGAGTCCCTAGACTTTTCTTGCTAAGATGGCTTTAGATAAGAGATTTCCTTTAGATTACTTATTGGCTGAACAAGGAGCAGTCTGTGCCATAACAAATACCTATTGTGGTACCTGGATAAACACCTCTGGTATTGTAGCCACTACAAGGAATTAACAAACAAGACACTTATCTAAAACAAGTTGATGCCTTTTCAGGTACATTCTTTGATTTATTTGATGCCAACTGGTTTGGTTCATGGGGGCCCTAGCTAAAGAGTATACATTACGCTCTTGGTATTATCCTCCTGATAGTCATCATTGTAGTCTCCCTGGTGCTCTGTGTTCTCTCAAAGGTCTTAAATGCATGTTCACAGCCATCAGATGGTCTCACTGTGCTTGAAGAAACAGGAACAAGATGAACAATGAGATAAATAGCAAAAGTAATGCTTCTATGGACCTGATATCATAATCTACAAGTTTTCATGGTGAGACAGGGACAATTTTGATGGTGACTGAGAGTGACACTAATACCAAAAGGTGGAATTGTTAAAGTAATTAAACAAGGGGGCCATTAGTGGTGGCCCTAGTGTCATGGTGGCCTATGTAAGCAAACCAAAATCTAAGCCTGTAAATGCCTCAAGGTTACAAAATCAAAAACCAAGGACAACCAACCACAAACAGCCACGTGAGCTTTAAGCTGTTGCCAGCCAAATAATTTCTTTTCTTTGCTTCCATACCTTCCCTAAGTAAGTCATTCTCCTGGCTCCTGTCAGTGGAGCACTCCTATTCACTTCCCATTAGGTGCTCAATTAGAATCAATCTTTGTTCAATTAAATTTGTAAAAATTTTACTATGCCTCAGTTTATCTTTTAACAGAACTCAAGAAAAGAAGAACAGTCTATTATATTTACCCAGATATTTACCATCCTGTTCCTTTTCCTCTGCAAGTATAGTCATACTTCTGTCTAAAAATAAAATTTCATCTTTCTTACAGTGTTATACCCTGCCTTTCTTCACTAGCAACACGAATTGAATGTCATTCAATGTCAATAAACATCGATTTGCATCATAATTTCAGTGCTTACAAGAATACTAATGGCCCATAAAAACATGAAAGTATTAAAATTAGCCAACATTTGTTTTGGGTCAAGTAACATTTATTCTCAGAATTGCAGTGTGACATTTTTCATTCTTATTTTACAGATGAAGATAGTAAAGAACTGGGAGGTTAAGTACTTTGCCTAAGCTAGCATACTTAGAAAGCGACACATCATGGATTTGAACCCAAATAGCATGGCTCCAGAGCCCATGAATATTTAGGGTGATAGAACTTGAGGCACAGAAGCACACAGATTAACTATCAAGTTTCAGCCACAGAAACCCAAACTGAGACACACTTACACATACAAATGCATTATCAAAAATTGTACTCAGCTTCTTTCCTCCATAAATGGGTATTCTTTGAATATATTTCCAAAACACCAAAATCTCAAGTAACTTATTTATCTGTAAAAAGTATTTTCTATTTTCAAATTTTTCTCTTAATAAATTTTCCTGTTTACAATTCTTCAAACAATACAGAAATGTATATTTATAATATGAAACTACCCTGACTCTCCCTTCTGCTTGACACCTGTCCTCTGACCCAAAGGTGTCCACTCTCAATAGATTGGTGCATTTTCTCCAGATGTGTTTGTCTGCAGGTGAAACATTATCATAATCAGAGATACACAAAAATATTTATTCATACATATTTTCTTTTTCAGTATAGAATCCCATTATTCATATTCTGCAACTTGCCTTGTTTTCATTGAAAATAACAGCTCTTCATGTTTTCATGTCTTTTGTTAGCTAATGTGTCTTCAAATGTTACTTGGTATATATATTGTTCTTTACATGAATACTCCATTTATATTTGTACTATCCATTGCTGTGAAGGGTAGCAGAACATGCCACCCAAAATATGCTTCTGTGGTGTAAGGAATATTTTGAGCTGACTATTTTAAGAAACAGCAGACACAAGAAAATCTCTAAAAACAGAGTAGAAGTTACCCTTTTGTAAGGGACGTTTACATTTATAAGGGAAATCTCCGCTAGTAAGTGTCGTGTCACCCTCTCTGTTCTTCCCTCTGAAGGAGGACTTTAAATCACATGAAACTCTTGTCAATGGAGAAGGCACCAACTTTAATCTGCATAACAAACCTTACCCTCGTTAACCTTGCTTTTCTTGGTAACCTCGAATAACTGGCCTCTCCTCCCTCCCCCAACATCTTTCTTTGCCTTTGGCTGAAGATTGTTTTTAAGGTGGTGGCATGGGCCATCTCAAGGAGTTATTCAGTTTCCCTGGGTATCTCCCATGTGTACATGAAGTATACATATTAACAAACTTATTTGTTTTTCTCTTGTTAATGTCTTTTATTACAGGGGGTCTCAGCCAAGAACTCTGAAGGGTAAAGGGAAAATTATTTTTCCTCTCCTACCATTTTGGCAACCATGAAGGGCTCCACTGGGGCACCTCACTTGCTCTGGAGTCTACAGATGGGATCCTGAAAAACTGGCAGAAGCTGGCTAAGGGTAAGAATTCTTACCAAAGTCAGCTCTCCTGGATCTCTGGCTGTAGTGTCCAGTCAAGAGGGGAAGGTTAAAATCTTACAGTGTCTCTTCATTTCCAAATTCCAATTGGCAGAAGAAAAACATTTGTAAGATTTAATTCTTTGAATTGTGACTGGTGAATTTGGTTTTAAGTGCCCGTTGGCTATTGATCCTTTTCCTCCCAGGGACAGCTATCACTTTCCTGTTTGTCTTGTATGTTCTGAGAACTTGGCTTGGCTTTCTGCCTGCCCAGGGCACATAGGTTGTCATTTCTTGTGTGTGCAGGTGGCTCGAATGTCAGGATGTAGGCCCCAAGAATACAGTCAGACAGAAATGTGGGTTGCACCCCATTTGCAGCTAGTGTCCTACTGACTGTTGCCTACTCTTAGGGGGCATATCAATAATTACCTTGAATGTAAATGGATTAAATGCTCCAACCAAAAGACACAGACTGGCTGAATGGATACAAAAACGAGACTCGTATATATGTTGTCTACAAGAGACCCACTTCAGACGTAGGGACACATACAGACTGAAAGTGAGGGGATGGAAAAAATATATACCATGCAAATGGAAATCAAAAGAACGCTGGAGTAACAATACTCATATCAGATAAAATAGACTTTAAAATAAAGACTGTTACAAGAGGTAAGGAAGGACACTACGTAATGATCAAGGGATCGATCCAAGAAGAAGACATAACAATTGTAAATATTTATGCACCCAACATAGGAGCACCTTGATACATAAGGCAAATGCTAACACCCATAAAAGAAGAAATGGACCATAACACAATAATAGTGGGGGACTTTAACACCCCACGTACACCAACAGACAGATCATCCAGACAGAAAATAAATAAGGAAACACAAGCTTTAAATGACACAGTAGACCAGATAGATTTCATTGATATTTATAGGGCATTCTACCCACAAGCAGCAGAATACATTTTCTTCTCAAGTGCACACGGAACATTCTCCAGGATAGATCACATCTTGGGTCACAGATCAAGCCTCGGAAAATTTAAGAAAATTGAAATCATGTCAAGCATCTTTTCTGACCACAATGATATGAGAGTAGAAATCAATTACAGGAAAAAAAATATATAAAAAACACAAACACGTGGAGGCTAAACAATATGCTACTAAAGAAGAGATCACTGAAGAAATCAAAGAGGAAATTTAAAAAATACATAGAAACAAATGACAAAGAAAAAGAAGGAAAATTTAAACAATAATTATCCTAGGATATGGGGAGGGGGTGGTGTGAGATGTGACAGGGTAAGAGAGTGTCATGGACATATATACACTACCAAATGTAAAATAGATAACTAGTGGGAAGCAGCCGCATAGCACAGGGAGATCAGCTCGGTGCTTTGTGACCACCTAGAGGGGTGGGATGGGGAGGGTGGGAGGGAGGGAGATGCAAGAGGGAAGAGAAATGGGAACATATTGTATATGTATAACTGATTCACTTTGTTATAAAGCAGAAGCTAACTCACCATTGTAAGGCAATTATACTTCAATAAAGATGTTTAAAAAAACAAAACAAAACAAAAACAAAAAACAAAAAAAAACACAAAAAAACAAAAAAAAAAGAGAAAATCTGGAAAAAAAAAATTATCCTAGGCCTTTGATAATAGGCAAATATGCACCAAAACTCATTCTTAGAGAAAATTTACATCTTTTCTCAGTGCCTTTGAGATGTAGACTTTCAACTCTGTCTTCTCTAGGACCTGAGAGCATCTCTTTTAAATGCAAACTTCAGGGAGGTGATTCTTGTCAGAAGTTAAAGAAATAAAAAAGGAGCTATTTGGAAACTAGACAAATGAAAAAATCTTAAAAGTCTTCTCTACAAATAGTAGTAAAAAGCTTTAGCCATCTGAGCAGATAACCTTAACTTTTCCATCTGCCAGAAACACAGTTTGAGTCCAAGTGTTCTATTATAAATTAGTGAGTTTTAAACTATTGTACCTATATCATTGCTAAATTTTAAAATGAAAGCTATATCTTTATTTGTCTGTATGTCTATGTGTATGTTAGAGATGTGTGATACTTCTCTACCTCCAAATGGTAAAAGATTTGTAAAAGATCTCTATTTGATTGGCTTAAAGAAAAATAAGTGCTTATATAAATTAAGTATTGCTAAACTCTCAGAAATAAAATAGAAACTAACACAAATGTTTTTCAAGTTCACATGATCTGAGATAATCTAAAGTAAATAAAAACTAGTTTGTTTGTTGGATTAATTAAGACAGACATGTCTTCAGAGTTATCAACATAAAATATAATGCAGATACAACTTTTGTTCTACCTAGATGTACTAGTCATAAGTTCATGTTAGCTCTTACAATATTTGTCAGCAAGAAAAATAACAAGATTATGGCTAGCTGCTTAATGTCTTGTTAAAATTTCATGAGTGATCTCCACATAATTGTTAAGAGCAAGTGAATTAAGTAAATGTACATAAGATAAAAGTGTATAAAAGAACTTTCAAACAGTAATTCTTTTTTAAAAAATATTTATTTAATTTATTTTTGGCTGTGTCGGGTCTTAGTTGTGGCACGTGGGATCTTTCATTGTGGCGCGCAGGCTCTTCACTGCAGCACGCGAGCTTCTCTCTAGTTGACTCCAGAGCACGTGGGCTCAGTAGTTGGGGCACACAGACTCTCTCGTTGTGGTGCATGGGCTCCAGAGTGCGTGGGCTCTGTAGCTGTGGAGTAATTATGTTTTACAATGTCTCCTTAAAAATAGTTTCCCGGGCTTCTCTGGTGGCGCAGTGGTTGAGAGTCTGCCTGCCGTTGCGGGGGACACGGGTTCGAGCCCTGGTCTGGGAGGATCCCACATGCCGCGGAGCAACTGGGCCCGTGAGCCACAATTACTGAGCCTGCGCGTCTGGAGCCTGTGCTCCGCAACAAGAGAGGCCGCGATAGTGAGGGGCCCGCGCACCGCGATGAGGAGTGGCCCCCACTTGCCGCAACTAGAGAAAGCCCTCGCACAGAAACGAAGACCCAACACAGCCATAAATAAATAAATAATTCCCATTAAAAAAAAAAGTTTCCCAAATTAGTAACTTTTAGTAACTTCCAACCTTAGAATTTTGCTGAGTTAAATTATGGATATTCTTGGAATATCTAGATCATTTCAAAATTATACACGGAAACATTAATTGCTAAACATACGTCTAGGTTTACCTACTTTTGTCCCCTTATTAAAAAGGAACAAAAGATATTTGGTCTTGTTAGCAAAAATGTCTTGTGCCACATTGAAAGTTTGCACTATGAGGAAGCACATGCTTTTAAAAATTTTCAAATGTATTCATAAATTTGCCAATCTACAAAATGTTGGTATGGAACAGACAGTTCACAATTGCTTACTTCCTAGTTTTCACTATAGTTTATGGTTTGTAAGCATTAAGAATTCTAATTAATACATATAATTAAAACTGCTAAAATTACTATGGGAAATTATTTCATCTCTGTATGTAAGAAAAGTAGGATGTTTGGGGATAAGAAAAGGTGTGAGGTATGGAGATGCATTTTTGGTAAAGGAAAAGGTAATTTTGTCCTACAGTAGAATGACTTATTGTTTCAGAATGAGAAAGAGGAGAATACAGGACACACTAAATGGATATAGAAAGTAGAGGAGAGAGAAAGAGAAATTTACTTTGTATGGTCAAGCTGGCTAAAATTGAATGAATTTATTATAAAGGTTTAATTTTTTTTATTTTATTTTTTTGGATGTATGTTTTTAAACTTTTTATTTTATATTGGTGTATAGCTCATTAACAATGTTGTGATAGTTTCAGGTGCACAGCAAAGCGACTCGGCCATACATATACATGTATCCATTCTCCCCGAAACTCCCCTCCCATCCAGGCTGCCGCATAGCATTGAGCAGAGTTCCCTGTGCTATACAGTACACCCTTGTTGGTGATCCATTTTAAATATAGCAGTGTGTACATGTCAATCCCAAACTCCCTAACTATCCCTTCCCTCCTGGTAACCGTAAGTCTGTTCTCTAAGTCTGTGAATCTGTTTTTGTTTTGGAAATAAGTTCGTTTGTATCATTTCTTTTTAGATTCCCCATATAAGCGATATCATGCAATATTTCTCTTTCCTGTCTGACTTACTTCACTCAGTATGACAGTCTCTAGGTCCATCCATGTTGCTGCAAATGGCATTATTTCATTCTTTTTTTACAGCGGAGTAATATTCCATTGTATATATGTACCACTTCTTCTCTATCCATTCCTGTGTCGATGGACATTTAGGTTGCTTCTATGTCTTGGCTATTGTAAACAGTGCTGCAATGAACATTGGGAGTGCGTGCATCCTTTCGGACCATGTTTTTCTCTGGATGAATACTCAGGAGTAGGATTGCAAGATCATATGGTAGCTCTATTTTTAGTTGTTTAATGAACCTCCATACTGTTCTCCATAGTGGCTGTACCAATTTACATTCCCAACAACAGTGTAGGAGGGTTCCCTTCTCTCCACACCCTCTCCAATATTTATTGTTTGTAGACTTTTTGGTGATGGCCATTCTGACTAGTGTGAGGTGATATCTCATTGTAGTTTTGATTTGCATTTCTGTAATACTTAGCGATGTTGAACATCTTTTCATGTGTTTGTTGGCAATCTGTATGTCTTCTTTGAAGAAATGTCTATTTAGGTGTTCTGCCCATTTTTGATTGGGTTGTTTGTTTTGATGATATTAAGCTGCATGAGCTACTTGTATATTTTGGAGACTAATCCCTTGTCGATCACATCATTTGCAAACATTTTCTCCCAATCTGTGGGTTGCCTTTTCGTTTTATTTATGGTTTCCTTTGCTGTGCAAAAGCTTTTGAGTTTAATTAGGCCCCATTTGTTTATTTTTCTTTTTATTTCCATTACTCTGGGAGATGAATTGAAAAAGATATTGCTGCAATTTATGACAGAGTGTTCTGCCTATGTTTTCCTCTAGGAGTTTTATAGTGTCCAGTCTCATATTTAAGTCTTTAATCCATTTTGACCTTATTTTTGTGTATGGTGTTAAAGAATGATATAATTTTATTTTTTTTACATGTAGCTCTTCAGTTTTCCCAGCAACATTTGTTGAAGAGACTGTCTTTCCACCATCGTATAGTATTTCCTCCGTTGTCATAGATTAATTGACCATAGGTGCATGGGTTTATTTCTGGGCTTTCTATCCTGTTCCATTGATCTATATTTCTATTTTCGTGCCAGTACCATACTGTTTTGATGACTGTAACTTTGTAGTATAGTCTGAAGTCAGGGAGCCTGATTCCTCCAGCTCCGTTTTTCTTTCTCAACATTGCTTTGGCTATTCAGGGTCTTTTGTGTCTCCATACAAATTTTAAGATTTTTTGTTCTAGTTCTGTGAAAAAATGCCATTGGCAATTTGGTAGGGATTGCATTGAATCTGTAGATTGCCTTGGGTAGTATAGTCATTTTGACAATATTGATTCTTCAAATCCAGGAACATGGTACATCCTTCCATCTGTTTGTCTCTTCTTTGATTTTTCCATCAGCATCTTATAGTTTTTGGAGTACAGGTCTTTTGTCTCCTTAGGTAGGTTTATTCCTAGGTATTTTATTCTTTTTGATGTGATGGTAAACGGGATTGTTTCTTGAATTTCACTTTCTGATCTTTCATTGTTAGTGTATAGAAATGCCACAGTTTTCTGTGTATTAATTTTGTAGCCTGCAACTTTACCAGATTCATTGATGAGCTCTAGTAGTTTTCTGGTAGCATCTTTAGGATTTTCTATATATAGTATCATCTGCAAACAGTGACAGTTTTACTTCTTCTTTTCCAATTTGGATTCCTTTTATTTCTTTTTCTTCTCTGATTGCCATAGCTAGGACTTCCAAAAACTATGCTGAATAAAAGTTGTGAGAGTGGACATCCTTGTCTTGTTCCTGATCGAAGAGGAAATGCTTTCAGCTTTTCACTGTCGAGTATGATGTTAGCTGTAGGTTTGTCATATAAGGCCTTTATTGTGTTGAGCTATGTTCCCTCTATGCCAACTTTCTGGGGAGTTTTTATCATAAATGGGTGCTGAATTTTGTCAAAAGCTTTTTCTGCATCTATTGAAATGATTATGTGGTTTTTATTCTTCAATTTGTTGATGTGGTGTATCACACTGATTGATTTGTGGATATTGAAAAATCCTTGCATCCCTGGGATAAATCCCACCTGATCATGGTGTATGAACCTTTTAATGTATTGTTGGATTCGAATTGCTAGTATTGTGTTGAGGATTTTTGCATCTATGTTCATCAGTGATATTGGCCAGTACTTTTCTTTTTTTTGTGGTATCTCTGTCGGGTTTTGGTATCAGGGTTATGGTGGCCTCACTTGAATGAGTTTGGGAGTGTTCCTTCCTCTGCAATGTTTTGGAACAGTTTGAGAAGGATAGGTGTTAGCTCTTCTCTAAATGTTTGATAGAATCCACCTGTGAAGCCATGTGGTCCTGGGCTTTTGTTTGTTGGAAGATTTTTAATCACAGTCTCAATTTCAGTGCTTGTGATTGGTCTGTTCCTATTTTCTATTTCTTCCTGGTTCAGTCTTGGGAGACTGTACCTTACTAAGAATTTGTGCATTTCTTCCAGGTTGTCCATTTTATTGGCATACAGTTGCCTGTAGTAATCTCTTATGGTCCTTTGTATTTCTGTGGTGTCAGTTGTAACTTCTCCTTTTTCATTTCTAATTTTATTGATTTGAGTCCTCTCCCTTTTTTTCTTGATGAGTCTGGCTAAAGGTTTATCAATTTTGTTTATCTTTTCAAAGAACCAGCTTTTAGTTTCATTGATCTTTGCTGTTGTCTTCTTTGTCTCTATTTCATTTATTTCTGATCTGATCTTTATGATTTCTTTCCTTCTACTAGCTTTAGCTTTTGTTTGTTCTTCTTTCTCTAGTTGCTTTAGGTGTAAGGTTAGGTTGTTTATCTGAGATTTTTCTTGTTTCCTGAGGTAAGATTGTATTGCTATAAACTTTCTTCTTAGAACGGCCTTTGCTGAATCCCATAGGTTTTGGATCATTGTGTTTTCATTTTCATTTGTCTCTAGGTATTTTTTTAATTTTCTCTTTGATTTCTTCAGTGAACCATTGTTTGTCTGGTAGCATATTGTTTAGCCTCCACGTGTTTGTGTTTTCTATAGTTTTTTTCTTGTAGTTTATTTCTAATCTCATAGCATTGTGGCTGGAAAAGATGCTTGATACATTTTCAATTTTCTTAAATTTACCGAGGCTTGCTTTGTGGCCCAGCATGTCATCAGTCCTGGAGAATGTTCCACGTGCACTTGAGAAGAATGTGTATTCTGCTGCTTTTGGATGAAATGCTCTATAAATATCAATTAAGTCCATCTGGTCTAATGTGTCATTTAAGACCTGTGTTTCCTTATTGATTTTCTGTCTGGATGATCTGTCCATTGATGAAAGTGGGGTATTAAAGTCCCCCACTCTTATTGTGTTACTGTCGATTTCTCCCTTTATTGCTGTTAATATTCCCCTTAAATATTGTGGTGCTCCTATGTTGGATGCATATATATTTACAATTGTTATATTTTCTTCTTGGATTGATCTCTTCATCATTATGTAGTGTCCTTCTTTGTCTCTTATAAGAGTCTTTATTTTAAAGTCTACTTTTTTCTGAGATGAATATTGCGACTCCAGCTTTCTTTTGATTTCCATTTGCATGGCATACCTTCTTCCGTCCTGTCACTTTCAGTCTGTATGTGTCCCTAGGTCTGAGGTGGGTCTCTCGTAGACAGCATATATACGGGTCTTGTTTTTGTATCCATTAAGCCAGTCTGTGTCTTTTGGTTGGTGCATTTAATCCATTTACATTTAAGGTAATTATCGAGATGTGTGTTCCTATTGCCATTTTCTTAATTTTTTCGGGTTTGTTTTTGTAGGTCATTTTCTTCCCTTCCTCTTTCGTTCCCTTCTCTTGTGATTTGATGACCATCTTTAGTGTTGTGTTTGGGTTACTTTTTCTTTTTTTTGTGTGTATCTATTGTAGTTTTGGGGTTTGCTGTTCCCATGAGGCTTTGATATAGCCGTCTATATATGTACAGGGTTGTTTTAAGTTGCTAGTCTCTTTCCCACCTAGAGAAGTTCCTTTAGCATTTGTTGCAAAGCTGGTCTGGTGGTGCTGAATTCTCTTTGCTTTCGCTTGTCTGTAAAGCTTGTGATTTCTCCATTAAATCTGAATTAGAGCCTTGCTGGGTAGCGTATTTTGGCTGTAGGTTCTTCCCTTTCATCGCTTTAAACATATTGTGCCATTCCCTTCTGGCTTGCAGAGTTTCTGCTGAGAAATCAGCTGATAACCTTATGGGAGTTCCCTTGTATGTTATTTGTCATTTTTCCCTTGTTGCTTTTAGTATTGTTTCTTTGTCTTTAATTTTTGTCAATTTGATGACTATGTGCCTCAGCGTGTTCCTCCTTGGGTTTTTCCTGGCTGGAACTCTGTGCTTCCTGGACTTGGTTGACTGTTTCCTTTCACATGTTAGGGAATTTTTCAGCTATTATCTCTTCAAATATTTTCTTGGGTCCATTCTCTCTCCTCCTTCTGCGACCCCTGTAACGCGAATGTTGGTGCGTTTAATGTTGTCCCAGAGGTCTCTTAGGCTGTCTTCATCTCTTTTTTCTTTATTCTGTTCCACGGCAGTGATTTCCACCATTCTGTCTTCCAGGTTACTTATCTGTTCTTCTGCCTCAGTTATTCTGTTATTAATTCCTTCTAGTGTATTTTTAATTTCAGTTATTGTACTGTTCATCTCTGTTTGTTCTTCAGTTCTTCTAGGTCTTTTTCAAACATTTCTTGCATCTTCTCCATCCTTGCCTCCATTCTTTTTCCGAGATCCTGGATCACCTTCACTTTCATTATTCTGAATTCTTTTTCTGGAAGGTTTCCTATCTCCACTTCATTTAGTTTTTTTTCCGGGGTTTTACCTTGTTCCTTCATCTGGGACATAATCCTCACCTTTTCATTTTGTCTAACTTTCTGTGGTTGTGGTTTTCATTCTGCAGGCTGCAGGATTGTAGTACTTCTTGCTTCGTCTGTCTGCCCTCTGGTGGATGAGGCTATCTAAGAGGCTCGTGCAAGCTTCCTGATGAGTGGAACTGGTGGTGGGTAGGCAGGGCATGCTCAGTAAAACTTTAATCCACTTGTCTGCTGATGGGAGGGCTGTGTTCCCTCCATGTTGGTGTTTGGCCTGAGGCGACCCTGCACTGGAGCCTGCAAGCTGTTTGGTGGGGCTAATGGGGGCCTCCGGGAGGGTTCACACCAATGAGTACTTACCAGAAGTGGTGCTGTCAGTGTCCTTGTCCCCATGGTGAGCCAAAGCCACCCCCAGCTCTGCAGAAGACCCTCCAACACTAGCAGGTAGGTTTGGTTCAGTCTCCTGCGGGGTCACTGCTCCTTCCCCCTGGGTCCTGGTGTGCATAAGACTTTGTGTGTGCCCTCCAAGAGTGGGGTCTCTTGTTTCCCCCAGTCCTGTGGAAGTCCTGCAATCACATCCTGCTGGCCTTCAAAGTCCGGTTCTCTGGGGATTCCTCCTCCTGTTGCTGAGCCCCCAGGTTGGGAAGCCTGACACGTGGCTCAGAGCCTTCACTCCAGTGGGAGAACTTCTGTCGTATAATGGTTCTCCAGTTTGTGAGTCGCCCACCCAGCAATTATGGGATTTGATTTTATCATGATTGTGCCCCTCCTACCGTCTCATTGTGGCTTCTCCTTTGTCTTTGGATGTGGGGTATCTTATTTTGTGGGTTCCAGCGTCTTCCTGTCAATGGTTATTCAGAAGATAGTTGTGATTCTGGTACTCTGGCAAGAAGGGGTGCGCACACATCCTTCTAACCCCCCATCTTGAGCCACTCTTCCATAAATGTTTAAATGATAAGCTTTAATATCAATAGTATATTTATGTTAAAATAAAACAATTTTCTTTCATCTGCTATGAAGACAGGGTTTCTTTGACTGTAGGTCTGCTCTTGATAAGAGATTGGGAAAGGTTTTTCTGCACCTTTTAAATAATCTGCCTAGAAAGGGGATAGTTTTTCTCTTTCCAAAATAATTTCCTGTCCTTCATGTTGTGTTTATCATGTCTTTAACTACATAAGAAAACTGTCTTCTCAGTATTAAAATAGCTAAGTTTTGCTCACAACTATGTATCCTGCTGTATTTGCTTTTAAATTCTTTTATTGTCACTTTGGTTAAATAGATAATTAAGTATTGTTCTATAATGGTCTGTGATCCCATTTAGTCAAATGTCCCTTTCTCTTAAACTATCTAGAACCCCATGTTATTTTGGGGATCTCAAGAAGAGATAAAAATAGCAAAAATCATTAGAAAACCGTGGTGTATACTGTTCATGGATAAGTACTCTTAAGAGGTGAGTGTGTCCATTGTAAAGCAATTATACTTCAATAAAGATGTTTAAAAAAGAAAGCATGCATCCATATATAAGAAGACTGGAAGGAAAATAAAAATGTTGATGCATTGGGAAAAAAAAAGTACAGAGCTCTTCAATTCTAAACCCTTAATTAAAAGCCTTTTACTTGAACACCCCCAGCCGCAAAAATGTACAGAGATGGCTCCATCTAGCACCGTATATTATTTAGATGCATCCGTATACACAGTGAGATTCAAAGAGTGCAAGTATTAGTCTACTAAACAAAATCAATCAATCAGTCAATCAGTCAATCATGGGCAATTTGCCCCCCTCCAATTTAAACATTGTGCATTTACCAGGCACCCTGTTTTAGATCATTTTTATTTTAATCTGTCAGAAATTCCAGATTTTTACTACTTATATTAAATAACTTCTAAGGGACACTTGTCATTAAATAATATCTAATATTAAGAAAAGGAAACTGATTCACTTTGTTATAAAGCAGAAGCTAACACACTATTGTAAGGCAATTATACTTCAATAAAGATGTTTAAAAAAAAAAAAAAAAGAAAAGGAAATGTATTTGATCTGCAGTATGTAGTATTAATATAATCTGTATAATGTGTTATTTGAAATTTCAACTCTATTTTCCAAGGAATAAAGCATTGATACTAAATACAAAAAAAAAAAAAAAAAGAGGTGAGTGTGTATTTGTTTTCAGAAATTTTGTTATGCAAATATAACCTGCATTTTTAAGATGAGCAATGAGATGATACCCTACATACGGTTTTGTACACTGCTTTTTTTCTACAAACACCATATTATGGAGGTCAATTCACGCCAATCAGTATAAGCCCACATAATAATAAAATGGCCTTAAACACTAATGGTCAATTTAGGTATGATAATCATAAGAACTGTTAATTATAACTGCTGACTCCCTCAGTTCCCCACACTGTGGTAAGTGCTAAACTTGTACTCGCTCATTTAATCCTCATCACAACCTATGAGGAGGAGCTCCTGTTGCCCGACTAACCATCAGGGGACTGAGGCACAGTGATGGCAGTGCTAGCCAGTCACAAGATTAAGATATGATTTCTGGGTGGCAGCTGAGCCCCACATCTAACTAGTGTACACTAGTGCTTCTTATCTGATAAGACCCTCAACCTTACTGTTCATCAGGGCACAGCAAAATAAAACTAACGTCCCATGGTTTTTTCTCAGTTAGCTGGGCAAAAGTTTAAACAACAGATCTTAATCAGTGTGGTTTGGAATTTGGAGACCTGTGTCCTGTTATATTGTGGAAGGGGCTCCTCCAACATTCTGTCTCCCTTCCTGTGCCTCAGGGATGTTCCCCTACTAAAGTGGATAACTCTCCTGTGCTTGGAGCAGAAAATGTTTATGTTTCTCCAGCCTTTTTAATATTTTGTATAATTGCAAGGGCAATAGGAATTTACTACAGTTAAAAATAGATAACATACAAATGGAAATAAAATAATAATACCTCAAAGCCCACCATCTGAAGAAAAGCCCTTCTAGGCGCTTAGCGCCGAGCCGGCTGAGAGGAAGATGTGTTGGGTGCAGGGCTTGGGCTGCTGCTCTCGCCCCTTCGGTCACCGCCCCTGGAAACCCCTTTTGTAAAGCCTATACAGTTCAGACCCCCGATCAGACCCCCGAGAGTACGTCTCCAACTGCTGCTACAGAGGTTTATTCAACAGCTTTAGCTGTTTGCCATGGACCACTGGACCTCTCTGACTTTCTGATCAAAGCTCGTGAGCTAAAGGACGATGAACATCAAAGAAGAGTCATACAGTGTTTGCAGGAATTACATGAGGACCTTAAAGGATACAGTATAGAGGCAGAAGGCCTTTTTTTCTAAGGTACAGGGAAGACAATGGTGATGGACATGTTTTATGCTTATGTGGAAATGAAGAGGAAAAAACGGGTTCATTTTCATGGTTTCATGCTAGATGTTCACAAAAGAATACACCGCCTTAAACAGAGTTTGCCAAAAAGGAAACCAGGACTCATGGCTAAATCATACGATCCAATAGCTCCTATAGCTGAAGAAATCAGTGAGGAAGCATGTCTCTTATGCTTTGATGAATTTCACGTCACGGACATTGCTGATGCCATGATTCTGAAACAGCTTTTTGAAAACCTGTTCAAAAATGGGGTCGTCGTTGTGGCAACATCCAACTGGCCACCAGATGATCTCTATAAAAATGGACTCCAAAGAGCTAACTTTGTACCATTCGTAGCTGTCCTGAAGGTCTCTGAGGCAATGAGAGAGTGGGATGCATGTATGTGGGCAATGCTGTATTTCTTTCTGGAATACTGTAATATGGTCCAGCTAGATTCTGGGATAGATGATCGGAAAAAGGAACTTCCTGCTGCAGGAGAACTCTACTATCTCACAAGTGAAGCTGATGTGGAGGCTGTCATGGATAAGTTGTTTGATGAGCTGGCTCAGAAACAAAGCGATTTAACTAGACCAAGGACTCTAAAAGTGCAAGGCAGAGAGCTGCGGCTGCATAAAGCCTGTGGAGCTGTTGCCGACTGCACATCTGAAGAGCCATGTGAGAGAGATCCCATCCAGGACACCACATTACCTTTAGTCATCATGCCTCCTTAGATTCCTCTTAGCTGTGACAGTTTCTCAGACTTTCCTTCTTTTTGATGACCCTGACAGTTTTGAGGAATACTGGTCAGTTATTTTGTAGACTGTCCCTCAAATGGGATTTGTCTGATGTTTTTCTCATGATTTGACTGGAACTGTGGGCTTTGGGAGGAAGACCACAGAGGTCAAGTGCTATGTTCGTCAGCTCATATCAAGGGCACATATGATCAATATGACTTAACACTGTTGATGTTAACCTTGATCACACTTGTCTGAGGTAGTGTTTGTCCCCACTGTAAAGTTACTCTTTTCCCCCTCTTTCCATAGTGAACTCTTTGGAAGGAAGTTCTTGCTGAGTTTTCATGTAGCAGCGAAGAAGAAAATCCACAATTATCTAACAAGGCTGTTAAAATACTTTTCCCTTTTCCAACTACACATTTGTGTGAGGCTAGATTTTCTTATATGACTCAACTAAAGCAACATAACAATAGTCTGACTGTAGAAGCAGGTATGAGAATTCCACTATCTTCTATTACACCAGACATTAAAGAGATTTGCCCAAAGTATAAAACAATGCTACTCTTCTTACTATTTTCATTTTAGAAATATAATTATTTTCATAAAAATGTTATTTCTGTTAATTTTATGGGTTGAATATAATGGTTTTATCATTGTTATTTTAAATAAATTAATAAATATTTTATAAATTTTATTTATTTATTTATTTATTTGGCTGTGTTGGGTCTTCGTTTCCGTGCGAGGGCTTTCTCCAGTTGCGGCGAGCGGGGGCCACTCTTCATCGCGGTGCGCGGCCCTCTCACTGTCGCGGCCTCTCCCGTTGCGGAGCACAGGCTGCAGACGCGCAGGCCCAGCAGCTGTGGCTCACGGGCCTAGTTGCTCCACGGCATGTGGGATCCTCCCAGACCAGGGCTCGAACCCGTGTCCCCCGCGTCGGCAGGCAGATTCTCAACCACTGCGCCACCAAGGAAGCCCGATAAATATTTTATAAAAAAAGAAAAGAAAAGCCCTTCTAATGTTTTCATCTGCATTATATTCCTACAGAATTATTCTTATGCAGGTATTATATATTTATACATGTATGCATACATTTATATATTTACATACAAATCATAAGATCTCATCTTACATTTAATTTTATAACATCTCACTGTAGTGGGTTGAATTGTGTGCCCCCCAATATTGCCAAATCGTAACACCCCCATACCTTAGTTGGAAATAGGGTCTTTGCAGATATAATTAAGTTAAAGATCTCAAGAGATGATTGGATTTAGGATGGTCCCTAAACCCAATGACTAATGTCCTTATAAAAGAAAGGAGGGGGCTTCCCTGGTGGCGCAGTGGTTTAGAATCTGCCTGCCAATGCAGGGGACACGGGTTCGAGCCCTGGTCTGGGAAGATCCCATATGCCGCGGAGCAACTGGGCCCATGAGCCACAATTACTGAGCCTGCGCGTCTGGAGCCTGTGCTCCGCAACAAGGGAGGCTGCGATAGTGAGAGGCCCGTGCACCGCGATGAAGAGTGGCCCCCGCTTGCCGCAACTAGAGAAAGCCCTCACACAGAAAAGTAGACCCAACACAGCCATAAATAAATTAATTAATTAATTAAAAAAAGAAAAGAAAAGAGGAAGATTTCACACACACAGGGAAGAAGGCCATGTGAAGACAGAGACAGAGACAGGAGTTATGCTGCCACAAACCAAGGGAAGCCAGGAGCCACCAGAAGCTGGAAGAAGAAAGGATGAATTCTCCTCTGGAAGCTTCAGAGGAAGCTTGACCCTGCCGACACCTTGATTTCAGATTTCTGGTCTCTAAAACTATGGGATAATGCATTTCTCTTGTTCTAAGCCACGAAGTTCCTGTTAATTAGTAACAGCAGCCCTAGGAAACAAACACACTCACTAACCATATACCCCAAATGTCATTGATTGTGAATAAACACCACTCTGTATCCTATTTTTTTGTGTGTGCCTGTGGGGATAGTAATGATAATAAAGGTATATACGAAAAATAAATATGGCTAAAGTTTTTAGCTCCTAATGGTTTTTACTGTATTGATTCATTTAATGCGCCAGGCACCCCTATGAGGTAGGTACTGTTGCTCAACCCCATGTTGTAGATGAAAAACTGAGGGACAGAGAGAACTTGGCCTAGGACTACACAGTTAGAGAACAGGAAAGCTTGGGTTTGTACCTCACGCTCCAGAGCCTGGGAAACTGTCAAAGCTTTGTTGTTAAGTAACAGAAGCAGTCTGCATAGCATGTGTAATTTAGGAGGTCATTAAGGCAATTTTCATGTATTAACATATTTATACAAATAGCTGGACCTAGTGACCTTGGTGAGAGCACGTTCATTGCAAGATTCAATAGTGCAGTGACATAAGAGGTTAGTGGGAAGTGAAGAATGTTAACCGGGAATGCAGAAAATGCTTTCTGGAACTTTGATTTTGAAGGACGGGGGAGAAAGGGAGAGAGAAACAGAGACAGACACAGAGAGAGAGAAAGAGAGAGAGAGAAACAGAGACAGACACACAGAGAGAGAAGGCCTGTGACTGAATGGGGAAAAGGGGTCCAAAGAGGGATTTTTTTTTTACATCTTCAGTTCCTTGAAAGTATAAAAGTTAATATTGCAGGAGTCATGTCATCTCAGATTTAACCTTTGAAAGAATTTCCCCATATTTCCCTCTTATTTCCACTTTAGAGTTAATGGGATGCCTCCAATGAACAGTATGGGTTTTTGAGCTCAATATCTATTTAGCTATGAGTGATAGGAAGAATGGATAATTGTGTGTCAAAGAAATGGTAGTAATTTGTGGATTTTTGCCTCTCAGGGAGGCAGCACATGGCTGAAATCCTTGTGTGACATGATCTGAGGACCCCTGCACAGTTGAATGGGAAACAGGTCTAGAATTTTCCTATAAACATATTAACATACAGAGTAGTCCAGGAGCAGCAGTTAGACAAACACCGCAATTTGCTGCCCTGGTGCCACCTCTCACTGAGCTCACCAGGTGAGTCAAAGGCAAATCTGTCTTCCCAGCGTGGGGAACTGGATTAGGGTCTGCTCAGAGGCACGATGTTGGGCAGCTCTTAGGAGCTTCTGAGTCTCCCAAGAAACTAGAGATCCTTCTGTCTTTAAAACTTTGAACTCAAGGCATACCAGAGAGAGATTTGCTTCCTTCATAAAGGTATCTATATTCTCATTAGGAGAAAGAATGAAGAACACCTTTCCACAGTGCCTGCCTTAGCCCTAAGGCTCAGTCAGCCCCTGCTATTGAGTCTTGACTTTTAAAGAGCCCTCGAAGTCCCACAATATGCCATATACTTTGGGCAGGTTTTCTCATTTTCTCCTTGGGATGGTCCTGACAAAAGGACCCTGAGTCCCATTTCATAGACAACAAAGCTCAGGCTCATAGAACCGACAGCACCTCTCCAGATAAGTGGCAGGATTCAAATGAAGTTACCCTTGCCCTAAGGAGAGGACACAGAGCAGCCTCCCTTTGAGAAAATGGGCTTCCAAGGCTTGAGAAGTGAGCCTCTTACACTCCCCTGATATTGTGGCCCCATGGGTACTCACCCAAAAATCCCTCTTGACGATGAAGATGATAGTGCACATATGTGTGCACATACATTCTTCACGCTATAAACATTCATTATATTCAATTTTATAGAAGAGCAAAGTAGATTTTAAAATTGAATTGACAGTGTGTGTATATGTGTGTGTGTGTGTGTGTGTGTGTGTGTGTGTTTCTGTATGTCCTATGGCTTGTACACTCCACAATCTTTATCTTCACCTCAGACCAGAGCTTGATTCCTATCTCAGATTTAGATATGCCAGAAAAATGGTAGATACAGAGAAATTGCCACCAGTAAGTGAAAAATTCCGGAAAACACTGGCTAAAACCATTAACCCAGAGCCCAAACTTCGTCCTCACTCTCCTTTGCCAGGCTCCCTGGTCGGAGCCTCAGAGCTGCAATCCTGGATCTGGCCAGCAGGTGGCTTCCACCTCCATTTTTCTTTTACAAAGAAAATGAGCACATGACGCCAAGAATAAGAAGATCTTGGAATGCTTTGTTTACTAAGACACTAATTATGTTTGTGAAACTTATATGTATTACTAGAGCAGTCCCATCTGCTGTTGACCCGAAAAGAACATCGAGTTCATTGAGGTATCTCCTTCCCTCCTAAGTGTAGGTTGAAGTGTCCACACTGCAGAGGGGGGGGGTCCCTCCCAGAGAGTAGGGTATTCACCCTCCAACCCCACCCACCCCGTAGAGTCTGTCCAGAACTTTTCCCACTCCTTGTCTGTCATACCCTGTCCATGACACTGGACACAGCCGCCAAGACCCCGCTCTGGAGCCCCATTCTCTCTTCCACCTCCCACCAGTCCTGCAAAGCCCTTCAACAGCCGACCATTGCCAACACGCTACTGCCACCTGGTATTTCGTCTTCGTATTCAAGACCCGGAGTATATGTTTTTACACTCTTCTTTTACACCTAACAGGTTTTTCAGGCAAAATTAGAATCATTCTGTACATAGGTTCATGGGCTGGGTTTTGAGGAAGAGGATGGTATTTTTTTTGCTCTTTGAATGAACGTCTTTGTAGAGAAGTTTGACAATGGAGGTACGATGGTGCCACCTCGTGACAGTGGACTGAACTGCAGCATGAACATCGCTGAGCCAGAAGGTGGGAGGGAAAGGCCTAAATCCAGAGAGCTTTCTGGAAGTCTGGGTGGAAAAGGGACACACTCCGGGTACAGGGATACTGAGGTATCTAGACAGAAAGTGCAGCCTCTTTCTATGCTGAGTGGAAAGCTCTATGTGATTTCAACAGAAAGACCATTTTTATTTTTATGTTTTAACAGAAAGTTTTTTTTTTTACTTTTAAAGACCTCTGGATAAAGAGGTATACACCTATATAAGCAAAACTGGATCCCTGTCATTTATGATCATTGTAACCCACCTTGGCACTTATTGTGACCATATTTCCATGTAAGTGAATTTCTGTGATAACGTTTTAAGTTACTTGACAATAAAATTTCACTTATTTTTTTATATTGACCTGTTGTTGCAGCATATGGATGCTCCAGAATTCACTTTTCCAGTACTAGTGATGTAAATATAGTTCCTTTACCACGTTTTCTATTACAAACTATAGTGTGCTTAACATTCTTGTTCATATACATGCAGATATCTTAGTAAGCATTTTTATAAGTTCCCGAAGTGTTCTTTCAAAACAATGAAAAAACTATTTTATTTGAACAAACTATTACTGTTTTATATTTCTAACAATACCATATGAAAATTCCTGTTTCTGCACACTTTAGAAATAATGTGAATCGTTGCTAATCTGATAGGCAACAAATCCTCTCTCCTTGTCGTCACTATAACTCGTTTCTGCTGCCTGACTAGAACTCCATCCTATGGATGTAACATAATGGATTCTCACTACCTCGTGTCATTTGGAATTCAGTGTTTCTTATATTCCCCATTGTCAAGGCTGTGTGGATGGCACTTAACTGTGCTGAAGGGCACAGTTCAGGATTCATGTGGCTATTTGCACATGAGCTGAACGTGTCCTCTTTGAGCACACATTGCACTCTCTTGTGAGAGTCCTAGGATTCAAAACGCAGCCTGGTCGATGTATGAATATATATGGTGTGAGTGTGTCAGTGTATGGGTGCATGTGTGTGTGTGCGCACTGACAACCACATTTCCTTCTGTTTCTTTCAACCCCTTCATGGCCTTGCTTCTCATTCATTCTCCCTTCCTAAATCCAGGCCCAGGAATGAAGGTAGGGAATTATCAGGATGGCAATCCTTATAACCAACTCCTATCACCATCCTTAACTACGTCTGTCCTGAATGTAATTTGCTTGTTATGGTGGTACAAAAGAAGACCAGGTCAACATCATATTTTATTTTATTTTATTTTTTATTTTAAACAGCTTTCTTTGGGTAAAATTTATAGGCAATAAAGTTCACACATTTTAAGGGTACAGTGTGATGATTTTTAGTAAATGAATGCAACCATCAACATCTTTGAATTTAGGCATTTCTGTAGTTCCCAAAACTTCCATAATCCTTGAAAACACTAAACCCCCGTACCCAGAGTTAGTACCAGGCAAGCACTGATTTGCTGTCTGTCTCTATGGATTTGCCTATTTTGAACATTCCCTATAAATTGAATCATATAGTATTTGGTCTTTTATGTTTGACTTTGTTCATTTAGCATAATGGTATCAAGGATCATATATGTTGTACATGTATCAGTGCTTCATTCATTTCATGGCTGAATAATAGTTTGTTGTACGGCTATGCCAAATTTTACTTGTGCATTTATCAACTGATAGGCATTTGAGTTGTTTCCACTTTTTGGCTGTTATGAGTAATGGTACTATGAATATTTTTCTCCGAGTTTCTATGTAGACGTGTTTTCATTTCTCTTGAGTATGTAACTAGAAGTGGAACTGCTGGGCCATATGGCGCCTCAACACGTGAGACAACATTACAATTTCAGATGATTTCATTCCGTAATTGGAAATACCTTGAGAAAAAAAAAAAAGAGACAGGTGAGACACAGTCTAGTGAGGCGACCCTAATAAACATTGTTATCCTGCTGTAGACCTATTTGTAAAATCCCTTCCAATGATGCAAAAGTATGAGACATGTGGGGGACATTTTCAACTTCATTTGAAAGCCTACTGTCTATAGCACACACTTCCCCATTATCTGACTTGGTCTCCATGGAAGGTGTTTTACAATTCTAGATTTCAGGTAACTGACAGTATCAGTTTGCAATGTAACCCTGGTCTGTAGACAAGCAACTTAATTGTATCTTGGGAAGAGAAACCTCTGTCTCCATTTGACCATGCATTTCAACACTCATGATGTATAAATGTGACAAAAAGGTGGTTGTTGACTTTGGCAAGATAAATTTCAGTGGAGGAGTGGAGGGACGTCCCCATTAGATGAGAGATGAAGACTGAGTTGGAGGGGAGGTGGGGGGATGTGACTTGAGTATCAAGAATTCACTGTAGATCTTTGGTTGCAGAGTGCAGAATATATATGTAAAGAGGTCAGTAACCAGAGATGTGGACAGAGGTCCACAGCATTAAATGATGTTCTATAATCACCATTTATAAGATACTTGAGCAGCTTGAAATCTTAATGAGAAGGAGCTATCTCTTCTTAGATTTAACATCTGAATTTACCACACCAGCCTTCCCACACTTTATTTCCTTGTTTCCATTCTGGAGAAGCCTAAAACTTACTGAAGGGATAGTGTAGAGTTTCTTCTTAATGTCTGTTAAACGTATGAACGGATGAATAGGTGGATGCACGACGTGTCAAAGATGTGCTAAGAACTTAAGGATTTTTATCCCTGAGTGCAGAGCTCCTCATGCAGATGACTGAACCCATGGTGGTGGGTGGCTGAGAGGATGCGGCTTCTCAGGACTCTGCAACTGACGGCTGCAAGATGGGAGCCCTCAACGTCAGTGTTCAGAAGCGCATTTAGGCAGACTGCCACACCTTATGTCCTGGAGAGATCCATCCCTGACCTGAGCAGGTGAGTTCACAGACAGGCTTGCCTTCCACCTGGGGGAATGGGACTACTGTCTGCTCAGAAGCTTGCTGTGGTCCAACTCTTGTGCCATTTCGAAAGACTCAAGAACGAGCAGATCCAGCTCCTCTCTAAACTTGAACTCAACATATATCACAAAGAGATATTCTCAGTCTCTTTCTAGGGATACACATTGTCCTTAGGAGTCCAGAGGACACACACACACACACACACACACACACACACACACACACACACAACCTGGAGCCTTCATGCAGGCAGTAGCCCTAGGAGAACTTGCTGGCTTATAAGGCCGTCACTCATTGTTTGTTAGGTTGCAGATGTCACTGGACCTTTTTGCATTAATAACTAATGCAAATGATGATTAGCAGAATAGTCTGCATACTAGGAATACTTTTAAATAACCTTACTATCCAATTAAATCTGATGACAATAAGAGAATTTCTATGTTCATGTTTTTCAAGTGTAACAATAAACTACTGAGAATTTCCAGTGTGGGTGTGCATAGGGGGAATCCTACAAAGTCTGATATTGCTGGTGGGGATTGCACTTAGTACAACTTTTTCACAGGTTGATTTATCAATATGCATTAATGAATCCAGGAACTTTTGACCTTCACGCATTTGGAGACTGTTCCTTCAATTATTCATCCTCAGCATAACACCAGCCCCTCTATTATACTGTGCATATTCCTTATGTTGTCTGGGAATTCACTTTCAAACACTAATGACCTAATCACATTCCCTTGTCTCTACAGAACAGGAAATTGAAGTACAATTGATGTTCACCGACTTGCATAAATACAAGCAGGACTATCAGCCTGGCGTCGCAAGTGAAGATAGATTTCAGAAGTGACACAGATCAGCAGGAAAGCAAGACTTATTTGAATACGGTGTCATGTGCAGCTGAGCATCATGCAGTCTGCACTCGGACATATAGGGTGTCAGTCTCTGCTTTTCCTCTTAAGAGAAGGATGACCCCCCAGCCAAGTTGCTTAACCTCTGTACATTACTGTTTCTCCAGCTACAACATGATGTAAAGATATGTTATTCTCTACCTTCCAGGAATGTTGTGGAAAATGCATGAGAGAGAAAAAATGCATGCATTCACAATAGATAAGTCCCTATGACTTTCTGGGTCAGAGGTCCTGCCCTAATATATAACTTTTCAGTTCCAGCCACCCTAAGACTACTCACAAATGGCCGTTCAAGTACAAAGTAATGCAAGGACTTATGCCTATTGAATTCATTCGACACAGAGTATGATAATATCTGAAGTGTAGATTGGAAAGTAATTACGTAGAAATAACAGCTTCTTCTATCCTATCTAAGGTCTCAAAAGTGCTTTCCCAGATGGTATCTCATTAGCCTCTACATCTGAGAGGTTTTATCCAAAAAAATGGCCAGCACGGGGGAAACGATTTACCCAAGAACCTATGATGTGCCTGGCCCCCAGTGATTTACTGTAGTGTTCTTCTGCAAAGCCCATTCTTGCTGGGTTACAGTACATGTTATTCTTTTTTTTTATTATTATTATTGAAGTATAGTTGATTTACAATGTTGTGTCAGTTTCTGCTGTACAGCAAAGTGATTCAGTTATACATATATATACCTTTTTACATTCTTTTCCATTATGGTTTATTACAGCATATTGAATATAGTTTCCTGTGCTATACAGTAGGACCTTGTCGTTTATCCATTCTATATATAATAGTTTGCATCGGATAATTCCAAACTCCCAATTCGTCCCTTCCCCACCCCCTCTCCCCCTTGGCAACCACAAGTGTGTTCTCTGTCTGTGAGTCTGTTTCTGTTTCATAGATAAGTTCATTTGAGTACACATGTTATTCTTAAGAAATTAACATAATTATTAAAAGTGGAATGGGAAAGGATATGAAATAGTGTGAAATGGACCAATGGTTTTCTTTCACACACCCAATGGAAATGCTAGAGTCAGTTTCCCTTTTTCCTAAATTATCTGAGAAATGACTCCAGCACAGAGAAATGACACTGAAGTGAATACGTAATGAAAACTTATACATTTCCCTTCCATTTAATATTTCCACATTATTGTCTTATAATCATGCTGTTTGGATTGTATCAAGGGAATCTCCTTTAAAGGAAGGTCAGGTATGAAATAAGACTATTCATACCTATTCAGTACTGTATGTATCATCTGCCCGATTGACTTTTTGCTCCTCACAGTAATTGTCTAATATGGATAGAATTGTTTCCATTTTACAAGTGAGGAAAGGCAAATTCAGAGACACAGTGACACAGCTATTATAAAATTTCCCATCTGCTTTTCACATCCCTTTTTGGCAGCCTCTAATGATCACTGCCTAGAGCTACATTTCATAAAAGGTTGCAAAAGCATGATGTACAAATTCTTTAATTACTTCTGCATGTATTAGCGGAAATTCTTTTATAAAAGAATTCTTCCCTCAACAACTATGCGTAGGTATAACATGCACAGGAAAGGCAAGGTGTATATACAATTCATTGGCAATATTTCCACTTTCAAAAACCAGGTGTTTCCCTAGGACTCTCAAAGGTGAGCAGTGAGTTGGTTTTGTTGGCTTTTTTTTAAAGAGTGTCATAGATGTTTCTATATTTGACTTGTTTTAGTGCACGATACTCATTAATGTTTTTGATGTTCAAATTGTTCTACCTTTGGCCAATGGGAGGCCCTGAGGTTATGAGTCTTTTTGATATAATTTCTGGTATGAGAGTTCAGTCCAGACTCACCTGGTACAATCCTTACCTAGACCAAAAATCAGGCATTTCTCCAAGGAAGCCTGGTTCCTTTTAGTGGGAAATTCAGTCTAGGGACTACAGTTGCTGATTACTACTGTGTTGGTCATTGTTTCTTGCCCTTTCAGTGCATAGAGCCAGTAAACCTAGGTTTCATATTTAAGAGAATTTACAGCATTGGCTTGCATCCTGGGCTGCTCTTCTGTCCCCTTACAGGTACGCATTTTTATCATCTTTTGTATTAACTGTACGGTTCTTAAAGTATAAGAAAATATAACATACATTTGTTTTCTCCCCCTTTCATATGTAAAAGTTGTCATATGCTACACCAGTGCTACCCAACAGAAACTTCTGTGGAGAAGGGAATGTTCTGTACCTGTGCTGCTCAACACAGCAGTCATTAACTACCTGAGTTTTATTCAGGAATTGAACATTTAGCACCTAAAGCGTGGCAACTGTGACTGAGTAACTGATTTTTAAATTTCATGTAATTTTAATTTAACTTACTGTAAATAGCTACTTGAGGCTAGTGGCCGTCATATTGGACAGCAGCAGCTCCACACACTTCTCCGCACCTGGCTTTTATCACTGAACAATATATCCCGGAGATGACTCCACAGCAGTACAGAGAAGGAGTCGTCATTGCTTTTTATAGCTGCACAGTCCTCTCAGATGTAGATGGACCACGGCTTATCCAACCAGCCCCTTATTGGTGGATATGTCTTGTTTCTTGCCTTCTGCTGTATGAATTGTTCCGGCAGGAATGGCTTTGTGTTTATGTCTTTTTGCCTTTTTACATTGTTACTTTGGGATAGATTCTTAGAAGAGACATTGCTGGTTCCAAGGGTAAGTACCCTGGTAATTTCATAACACCGTATCAAATCCCCTGGCTAGGAGTTATACCATGTTAACATTACCACCAGCAATGTACGTGACTGCCTATTTCTTCACAGACTTATGTAAATGATGAGAAGAGGCATCTCGGTGTTTTGTCTGTTTGTTTTCTTTGCATCTCTTAATCCACAGTTAGGTTTCACACTTTTTAACATGTTTAAGGAACAACTGTTGGGGAAATCCTTTTTGTATCTAGTGCCCTTTCTCCTTCGGAATGTTCTAATTTGCCTTTGCTTTTTCATAATCTTTCTACTACAAGGTAGATAACCTTTGTCATTGATGTAAGCTGTACGTTTCCCAATTTGTAATTTTTCAGTTTAATTTGCTTATGGGATGCTTTCTGCCTCACAATTTTTAATGAAATCAGGTGTATTATGGTTTTCCCTTATTGCTTCTGGATTTGAAGCCATATTTAGAAAACTTTTCTTCACTACTGGCTTTTAGAGGAATTTATTGTGGGTATATGTTTGTGGACAGGAGAGAGAGAAAGGGATCATATTTGAGCGTCAGGTGTAAGAGGACCCCAGAAAAGAAGTGACCATCATGTGAGAAATATGTGAAAACCATTTCACTCAGTCAAGAGAATTAGGCGTTTGGACCAGAGTCTTGGTCCTGTGTTTGTCTTGATAGCTCGGTCTCTACTCTTTTCTGTCTCTTGTGGGTATGGATCCAGGCTCCCCCTGACTGGCAGAGAAGGTCTTCATGAAGCAGGAACTCCATGTCACCTCAAATGGACCTGTCAGATGACTAAATGGATAGGACCACCCTCTCAGGGATAAAACATACAAAACCAGTTCTGAAATGTACCACTCTGACTGAGCAAAGGTCTAAGAGAAAATAAAACCTCCAGCTGGAGCCTGTGAGGAGAAGCAAAACTGAGACCAACACTGTTCACCTCATCCTTGACTCTCTGAGTGATGTCCCGTCAGGAGGAGGTAATAGCCTATTCGTCCTATGCAAAAAGACGGGGGGTTGAGTTAGAAGGTGCCACAGTTTCCCAAGTTATAGCCTCTCCCACTAAGCTACATCATTTCCTGTTTCCATGCTGGTTTCCAGGACTCAGGGTCAAGCTTGGGCTAATCTTGCTTAGACTGGAGCCTGAGGTCATGGGGCTCCATGGGGTGGGCACTAACATCCATCTTGTTTCCTGGGGGCTTTTCCAGTTATGCAGGTCTGGAGATGAAGAGAGGGAGGTTGGGATGCAGATAAGGAATTGGACTGACAGTTCCTGCCACATAGTACACACACAGTACACATTCATAAATTAATGAGAAGCGGGATAGAAACTACACATACGCCCGTTTAGTCTTTCTATACACATCTGAATTTTTCAAAGTAAGTTAAGATCACACTGTACTTGTTTTTTTCCAATAGACTTTGAGGAAACTTTTCACTTCTGTTTTAAAACTATGTATCTTCCATTGAGGGGAAAAAGAAAAATGTGTAGAAAATGGAGAGCGATGCCACCTGGTGACCAGAGTCAGAACTGCAGGTGTAAAAGTCTGACCTGGGGGCTTGGCAAAGGATGGGGGATGGAAAGGACTGTGGTGTTGGTGAGGAGGGGAATGAATTTCATCCTAAAGGCAAGATTTCTAGGCTTCACACTGGCAGCGATCCTTCTGTATTCATGGCCATGCTGGGATCTTCAAGCCCTGGGACCGGAAATCTGGCCCGTAAGTGAACTGAGTAGAAAGCTGCATGAGTTAGTGTATGAATAATTGGTGTAAAGAAATTTGAGACAAAGAGACATATACAAATACACACACATACAAAAAACTGTCAAATCAACTGTTTTGATCTGCTTCCGAATCCATGAATATATGGATAGCGTATTGGTCATCAGTTTGCAATTTTTTGTATTTTCAACATTTTAGTCAATGTTTCCATTCTGGAAACAGCATAGAAATGCAAAGTTATAAAACAAAAACATCTTCTGTCTTCAACAATCCACACTCAGTGATTTATTATCAAAGAAATCTGTTTAGTGTCTAAGTCAATAAATGTATTTCTACACTATTATTTTGTGACTTGGCTGTTGATATACCGGTTTTGCAAAACTTTATCTCAGTACTTTGTTAGGGCACCAATTAATACTTCTCTTTGTTTAACACATATGGAGAAATACAGACATGCGTTTTTGGAAACCAAAATTACATTGCCACACCCATCTGTCCCTACCTTTTGGCCACCATAGTACAAAGAGAGTTTCTCTTAACTTATTGGTGCCTACTTTCCAGATTTTTCTCTGTATGTAATGCACTAACATACTTAATCACCCTCATACACCCATGTTGATATATATTCTTTTGCAGAAAAAGGGTCATCATATTTTACTTTGTACATCATGACAACCCTGTTCGCTTAATATGATTTATTTCCTATTAATTTATTTAGCTTGGTTTGTTTTCAAGTGGTTTTTCTTTGCATCCGCTCTTGATATCATTGACCTAACTCTACTGTTTGAGAATATTTTGTACATTGAAGAGATAAACCCACGTCTGAATACAATATCCCCCAGATTTTCACACACCTTTTAATGTTTGTAATGCAGAGGGTATCTAATCCTTTTTAATGAGTTTTAGTGTTTTTATTTCACTTCACGTTGTTTTAAAAGGAACAACTGAATAATAATGCCTTCTGGGATGTCGAATGTCAGTTCATAGGATAAAATGTAACTCCAGATTACTTTGTGTAACTCCAGATTATGAATCCTGGAGCAGCAATTGATAAGGTTGTTTCTAGGTCATGTTACTTAACTTTTAAATTCTGTTCCCTGAAATGAATTCAGCAAGGTAGCAGGGTACAAGATTAATATACAGAAATCTGTTGCATTTCATTACACTAATAATGAAATATCAGAAAGGAAAGTAAACCAATAATCCCATTTAAAATCCCATCAAAAAATGAAATACCTAAGAATAAACTTAACCAAGAGGTGAAAGACCTATACGATGAAAACTACAGAACATTGATAAAAGAAATGGAAGGTGATTCAAAGATATGGAAAGATGTCCCATGCTCTTAGACTGGAAGACTTAATATTGTTAAAATGGCCATACTACCCAAAGCAATCAACAGATTTAATGTCATCCCTATCAAAATACCTGTTACATTGTTCACAGAACTAGAGCTAAAAATCCAAAAATGTATATGGAACCACAAAAGACCCAGAATTGCCAAAGCAATCCTGAGGAAAAGAACAGAGCTGGAGGCATAACCCTCCCAGACTTCAGGTTATACTACAAAACTACAGTAATCAAAATAGCATGGTACTGGCACAAAAACAGACATATAGATCAATGGATAGAATAGATAGCCTAGGAATAAACCCACCCACCTACAGTCAATTAATCTTCAATAAAGGAGGCAAGAATATACAATGGAGAAAAGACTGTCTCTCCAACAAGTGATGCTGGGAAAGCTGGACAGCTACATGTAAATCAATGAAATAAGAACGCTCCCTCACACCATATACAAAAATAAACTTGACATGATTTCAAGACCTAAATATAAGACATGACACCATAAAACTCCTAGAAGAGAACATAGGTGAAACACTCTCTGACATAAATCGTAGCAATATTTTCTTAGATCAGTGTCCCAAGGCAAAAGAAATTAAAGCAAAAATAAACAAATGGGACCTAATTAAACTTAAAATCTTTTGCACAGCCAAGGAAGCCATCAACAAAATGAAAAGACAACTTATGGAATGGGAGAAAAATGTTTGCAAGTGATGTGACTGACAAGGGGTTAATATCCAAAATATACAACTCCATATCAAAATATAAACAACCCAATCAAAAAACGGGCAGAAGATCTAAATAGATATTTTTCCAAAGGAGACATAAAGATGGCCAACAGGCACATGAAAAGATGCTCAACATCACTAATTACTAGAGAAATGCAAATCAAAACCTCACATGAGTCAGAATGGTTATCATCGAAAAGTCTGCAAATAATAAATGCTGGAGAGGGTGCGGAGAAAAGGGACCCTCCTACACTGTTGGTGCGAACGTAAGTTGGTGCAGCCACATGGAGAACAGTATGGAGGTTCCTTAAATAGCTAAAAACAGAGCTGCCATAGGATCCAGCAATCCCACTCCTGGGTATATATCCAGAAAGAAATGAAAACTCATACACACACACACACAGTGGACAATTACTCAGCCATTTGCAGCAACATAGTTGGACTTAGAGAATATTATACTTAGTGAAGTAAGTCAGACAGAGAAAGACAAATATTACATGATATCACTTATATGTGGAATCTAAAAAATAATACAAATGAATCTATATACAAAACAGAAACAGCCTCACAGACATAGAAAACAAACTTATGGTTACCAAAGGGGAGAAGGAGGGGGGAGGGACAAATTAGGAGCATGAGACTGACAGATACAAGCCACTATACATAAAATAGATAAGTAACAAGGATTTACGGTAAAGTACGGGGAATTGTATTCAATATCTTTTAATAACATATAATGGGGAATAATCTGATATCCAAATCACTTTGCTGTGCACCTGAAACTAACACAATATTGTAAATCAACTGTACTTCAATTTTTAAAAATACACACAAAAAATTCTGATTCTGATCATTTATAAGTACCTATTGGTCTTGAAAAGAGTTTAGGATTAAATGAGATAACATGTAAAACCCCTTTCATATAGTGGTTGTGTACATGTTAATATCCTACCATTCCGGTTCTCTTTCCAAAGGGCAACAGCTTGTGCTGCTTTCTGGGTCCAGTTCAGTACCTCAAGAATCAGCTAGTCATTGTGGCCCCCACACCCAGTCCTCTTGGCCCACAGAGTAGGATTTCATCCCTACCATCATCTTCATGTCCAATGGGGAGCATGACACAGCCCAGATTCCACATCAGGCGAGTTTTCCACTATCAGTCTTTTAAGCCCTGGAATTCTATCATCTAAACAGGAGGCTGCTGCTTGATCTGTGTAGAGGGCAAAGTGTAGACATTTGACCCTGGAAAATTTACATACTCCGTGAATCTGAGGTTGGCCCTCTGTAAGATGGGACTAAGGGCGCCTACTTCTAGACTTGTAAGAAGAAAAGGAGAAAACCTCAAAGAATGTCTGGCATGCAATAGGACTTTGAGATATATTACTCCTGGCCCACCTTGCCTCCTCTGTCCTATAAAATAGATTTGAAACAGCACCTGGAAATGTAGCAGCAAGAAGAGAACTTTGGTGCCATCTCATCATTTCCTTTTTCCTCATGCTTTCTTGTCTCCTTTTTTTCATACCAGTTTGACCAGAAGCAATTTCTTATTGAGCCCCAGGAAGAAGAATTAGCACAGAAGAGCAAAGAATAGGAACAGGTCAGCTAGACAGAAGTCATCAAACATATGTCCAGTTCCAGAGCCATCAACTGACCACAGGACCCGGGTTGAGTCTCTTCCCCTGTGTCGGCCTGAGTCCTAACATAGAAGTACACTCAATATAGAAACAGGGGTTAGGGGTGGGGCCTTTTCGGTCAGAAGACCAGGATTTGATACTGGGAACCATTACTGGCTGGTTGACTTACCTTGAGCAAGTAATTTATCTAATATGTGTGCTATAATTGTTGCTATCTTTTATTACTATTGTGGGTTTATTATTCTTTCAGTTTTATGAGTATTATTATTTTTCTCACCACCCAGCCAAGTGTGAGTGGTAGGAGTGGTGATTAGCACAAAGTTAGGGATGAACCCAACTGAGGGTGGAGAATATAGGAAGTGAAAACAGAGAATGGAGGTGAAGTAAGCAGACAAGCCCTGGGCCCTCCCTGGGTGCCAGGCCCTGTGCCCACCCTTTCATGACCCAGGGAAGGTTCTTACCCAACAGCACTCCTGGTTCTCAGCTGCAGACAGTGATGACCTGGGGGCTGCCAGGGAGGTGCCCAGATGAAGGACTATACCCTTATTAGCTCCCTCCCCATTGAAGACCACCAGAGCTGCCTCTCCATTGCCATCTCCCTGCTCTTTGCCTCTGGGTATCGGAAAAGGTACCCCGTGGAAACTTCCACACCTGACCCTTGAAGGGCTTTCCTCATACAAAAGATACTCTACCTTCCTCACTCCTCAAAAGTTGTCCTGCACAACTTACATTCCCACCAACAGTGCAAGAGGGCTATGACCCAGCAATCCCACTACTGGGCATATACCCTGAGAAAACCATAATTCAAAAAGAGTCAGGTACCACAATGTTCATTGCAACACTATTTACGATAGCCAGGACATGGAAGCAACCTAAGTGTCCACTGACAAACGAATGGATAAAGAAGATGTGACACATATCTACAATGGAATATTTACTCACCCATAAAAAGAAATGAAATTGAGTTATTTGTAGTGAGGTGGATGGACCTAGAGTCTCTCATACAGAGTGAAGTAAGTCAGAAAGAGAAAAACAAATACCGTATGCTAACACATGTATATGGAATCTAAAAACCAAAAACGGTTCTGAAGAACCTAGGGGCAGGACAGGAATAAAGACGCAGACGTAGAGAATGGACTTGAGGACATGGGGAAGGGAAGGGTAAGCTGGGACGAAGTGAGAGAATGGCATGGACATATATACACTACCAAATGTAAAACAGACAGCTAGTGGGAAGCAGCCGCATAGCACAGGGAGATCAGCTCGGTGCCTGGTGACCACCTAGAGGGGTGGGTTAGGGAGGGTGGGAGGGAGACGCAAGAGGGAGGCGATATGGGGATATATATATACATATACCTGATTCACTTTGTTATACAGCAGAAACTAACACAACGTTGTAAAGCAATTATACTCCAATAAAGATGTTAAAAACAAAAAAAAGTTGTCCTGCACACTAAGGAAGGGGGACTCTGTGGTAAAGAAGGAAGTGCCTGCCTCTCAGAGGTATGTCATCTCCACGTTTTTACCTGACATATTGTACTTTTATCACTAATGACTTTATACATTTCCTATACACAGCCCATCGATACACACACACAAACACACACACACACACGGAGATACGCTGTCAATTCCACTTGGTTCTACTTTATCTCCCCCATGAAATTGAGCACAATGAATGCTTTTCCAAGTTAATGAATGCATGTGCACATGTATGTGCACTATCATATTCATCAATAGGGGTTTTGAGGGAGTACCCCTGGGGCCTGTTATATCAGGGGAGAACAAAATGACCATTTCTCCAGCCCTAGAAGCCCACTGTCTAAAAGGGAGGCTGTTCCATTGTCCTCTAGAGAGGGCGAGGGATGGAACCTCATTCCCAAACTCCCACTTATCTGGATAGGTGATAGAAGCTATATGAGGAGGAGCTTTGTCATCTGTGAAATGGGACTCATCTTTAACACAGAGCTGTCCTGAGGGGTGAATGAGAAAACCTGGGGCTAAGGCAGGCATTATGGAAAGGTGTTTCTCATTGTTTCTCCTAATGAGAATATCGATATCTTTATGAAGGAAGCAAATCTCTCTCTGGTATGCCTTGAGTTCGAAGTTTTAAAGTCAGAAGGATCTCTAGTTTCTTGGGAGACTCAGAAGCTCCTAAGAGCTGCCCAACATCGTGCCTCTGAGCAGACCCTAATCCAGTTCCCCACGCTGGGAAGACAGGCTTGCCTTTGATTCACCTGGTGAGCTCAGTGAGAGGTGGCACCAGGGCAGCAAGCTGTGGTGTTTGCCTAACTGCTGCTCCTAGACTGCTCCGCATGTTAATACGTTTATAGGAAAATTCTAGACCTGTCTCCCATTCAACAGTGCAGGGGTCCTCAGTTCATGCGTCATCCAGCCACGTCACACCACAGTTTCAACCATCTGCTGCCTCCCTGTGAGACAAAAACCTAAAATGTACTACCATTTCATTGAAATACAATTGTCCATTCTTTCATTCACTAATAACTAAATATATATTGGGCTTAAAATTTATACTGTTCCATTTGAGGTGTCTCATTAGCTCTGCAGTAGAAATAAGATAAGAAGGAAAATTAATATATGGGCAAATTTAAGAGTTAAAAATGAGCTGAGATGGCTCCTTCACATTAGCTGTTAACTTGCTCAAGTTTCAAGGCACTGAAGATTAAATAATCCCTCTTTGGACCCCTCTTCCCCATTCAGCCAAAAGCCTCTCTTTCTCTTTGTCTCTGCCTCTCTATTTCCTTCTCTCTCTCTCTCTCATGATGAGACCTCATTTTCTGTAGATAAATATAGAAATATATAAACGTGCATAATAAATATGTAAACACCTACATAAGCAAACTTACAGGAAGATATGATGAAGATGAAAACATTCAACGGTTACCTTTGGGTAGTATGTTTTGGGGTAATGATTTTTTTCCCCCTCCACATATACTGTGACATAAACAGTGGAATGAACCTCATGCACACTCCTGAACACCCAACTGTCTGTTAATACAGAAGCAGCATCCATGAAATTAATAAAAATAATACAAAGCTGCTCAAAATAACTAGTTTCATATGTAACACGAATGAAATGCTCAGATTAAAAATGACTGAAATAAACAAGGACAACAAATTAGCTTCAAGTTCCCATTAATCACTCCTCTACTCCTCCCAGCTCCCTCCTATC
Organism: Balaenoptera ricei; assembly: GCF_028023285.1. Lineage (NCBI taxonomy): Eukaryota > Metazoa > Chordata > Mammalia > Artiodactyla > Balaenopteridae > Balaenoptera > Balaenoptera ricei. The sequence goes on along the minus strand of NC_082660.1, from coordinate 93,025,031 downwards.
CCCACGCAAACCCAGCACTCACTTCTGAGACCACTAGAGGTTCACCTCAGGTGGGGTGGAGGACGCCTGCATGATGTCCTGCTGCTCCTGGGAGAGGGTGTGCATGGAGCTGGAGGTGGGCGTAGGCACTGGGATGGAGAACACACTCTGGGTCTCACTGGGGCTGGCGTCCCTCACAAACAGCTCGTCATTCACGATGCACAGACTGAAGGAAAAATGGGCCCTCAGACTACGCCTGGATGGACACCCACACCCCCAATATTGACTCTGCTCCCACTGGCACTCAGCAACCAGATTCCTTCCACGCCCCTCCTGTGTCTGTCTCCCAGGTTCCTTGACTGGTACCTCTGGCCCTCCCCACAGAGCCCACCTTTGGAGAGACTGTCTACCACCTTCACTCGATTTATAGGTTTATCCCCAACCCACGGGCAATTTCGCATTTACCCTTTACCACAGCCCAAGGGGTGGACGCTCTGATCCCCATTCTCGGAAGAAGACACTGAGTCACAGAGAGGTCATGTGACTTGACCAAGGTCACACAGTGAGTGAGTGTTGGGTCAAGGAGAGAAGGCATAGGCCGATTCCAGAGCCCATGCTCTTCTTAACCACTAGGCTAGACTGCTCCTGGGATCTTCCCGCTGGCTTTCCACAATACTGAGTAAACCTAAGGTCTGCGCCACCACATTCCCAAGCCCCTGAGCCCAGGCGGGGATGGGCATTCCCGCCCACAACAGGGCTCTCACCTGGAGTACCTGGCAGGGGTAGCGATGAAGGTCCGGGTGAAGGCACGCACACAGCCCTGAGAACTTCCTTCCACTTCAACAGCAAACAAACAACAGTACCCCTTAGAGCCACACGTGCTGTACACGCTCAACCGGCGGTCCCCAGTCAGGCTGTGACTGGACACTCATGCTGAGAGGGCAGTTGTTCACGGGGGCAGGGTGTCGGGAATCGGGAGGGCAACTATAGGAGCAGTCTGCGCCCAGTGACAGGGCCCCTGACAACCACTACACAGGTTCACGGGATGCGTTTTTCACAGCCGCCCAAGAGGTGGATACTACTACCCCATTTTGCAAATGAGGAAACTGAGAGGTTAAGTAACGGCCCAAGTTCTCAGAGTGAGTATCTGGGATGAGAGCCACCAAACTCCGCAGCCTGTGTCCCCAACGCCCAGGGTGTGCAGGGCAGACAGGCATGGACACAGCTCAGACCTGGATTGTCTGTGGGAAGCCTGAGGGATGGAGAACACAGTGAGGGAGGGGAGGGGAGGGGAGGGGAGGGAAATGAAGGGATGGGAAGGGAAGGGGAGGGAGGGGAAGGGAAGGAAACGGGAGGAAAGGGAGGGGAGAGGAAAGGAGGGGAAAGGCAGGTAAGGGAAGGGAAGGGCAAGGAAGGGAAGGGAAGTGAAGAGAGGGGTAAGGGAGGGGAGTGGAAGGGAAGGGAAGGGGAAAGGAGGGAAAAGGCAGGGAAGGGAACGGAAGGGAAGAGAAGGGAAGAGAAGGGGAAGGGAAGAGAAGGGGACGGAAGGGGTCAGGGAAGCTGGGTGGTTCTGGGAATGAGCCTGGCCAGGGGGAGGCAGCAGTGGGGAATCTGGGGAGGGGACTCTACACACACTCACCTTCCTTGAACACCCCGTTGACAGAGAAGCAGAGCATCCTTTCCTGAAAGGGAAGAGCCAAGGTGCCCAGTCACCACCTGCACCTCCTACCCACCTGCGGCTTCCTGGGCCCGCCCGAGGGAGGAAGCAGGCGCTCACCATCTGGAACCACGTGTCCACCAAGAAGGAGCTTAAGTCATGCTGAGTCTTGGGCAACACACAGAGGGTGTGCACAATGACATGATTTGTGTGCTTCAGCAGCTGGACCCGCAGGTCTGTGAGGGGAGGGGAAGCGAGCGACGGTCAGGGGCTGCCACGGCCTGGGCCCTATGATTGACCCCTTCACCGCCCTTTCCCACCCAGTCTTCCCATCACACACTCACGGGGGTCCGTGAGCTTCTTCATATTCCGGCTGTCCTTGAAGTACTCGCACAAGCTGCTTCTAGGAGACAAAGAGCAACAGTGGGTGGTGGGTGTCTGCAGGAGCTGGCCTGTGTCTCCTGGGGAGCCACACGGCCCAGGAGCAGAGCCTGTGCTGTGATACTCACGGGGCTGGGTCCTCGGGGTGGAAGGGAATGGTCAGGGAGAAGCAGGCCTCCTTGTGATAAAGAGCCACGAGACACCGTCGGTCTCCATAGTCATGGATCAAGTAGAACCTGAGGGGGAGCAATGAGGACAGTCTATCTCTGTGGTCTGGACCTCACATGAGACTTGGAAACTCCCCTGAGCAGACCTGTGCTTAGGTGGCCTCACCTGTCCTCACCCTCCCCCCTTGCTCAGCTTCCCAGAGGTACTTACTGCTGCAGGAATTGCAGGACTTGTCTCTTCAGCTTATCAGATCCAAAGTAGCTGCCCTGGAATCAAATGGCATTTGAGACTATGCAGTGGATAAAGCCTCCCTGCAACACCCCAAATGTTGTTTGATCCTCTTCCTCACCTTGCAGGGCTTTACTTCGTAGGGAGTGTCAACATCAACGGTAACTGGTGACTGTAACTCCTGGCCATCCTGGAGAAGGGAAGAGGAAGTCAGGAGTGGAGACCAGGGGAGTGGCCCTGGATGATCCGGGAAAAGGATGGGCCCAGGAGGGTGAGGGTCAGAGGTCAGGTGTGAAAGGGCCCTGGAAATTCCATGGGAAAGCTTACACTGGATGTCTTCATCATGAGGTCCTGGAAGTCTCTAGTGTTATATTCAACTTGTGTGTGTGCGTGTGTGTATTTATGGGTATTTTTCCAGCAAGTCTATCCATGTCATTTTCAGGAGTCCATGCCCCCCAAAATGGTTAAGGTTCTGATGCTAATATGTGATCTAGGCAAGACCCAAAGGGCTTGAGGGCAGGTGCAGAGGCCACCGACATTCGTAAGAGACAATGATTTACGTAGGCACTTACCAGGCGTAACAACTTCGGGAAACATTCTCTGATGGCCCTGTCCAAAACCAAAAATAGAGAAGAGATGGTTGATAGTTCAAGGTTGCAATGCTTCCTTTGAGTTAAAACAGTAATACCATAAACAGAGATCAGTGTGTTCTGGCCCATCCAGCAGCGCCCTTTGCCCACCTCTGCTTCTGATTTTAAGGGTTTTCGGTCCACTTCCCTGTTGAGCACTGAGCATCTGTCATCTTACTGTCTGAAAGGCACTGTGTCCTCATCTCTCTCAATACCTTCACTTTAACATTCCTTCCCTCCCTCCCTTCCTCTCCTTCGCCTGGGTAGCTCCCACCCAGACTACTCGCACTCCCTTCTCCAGTGCCACAGGGAGCAGCATTTCAAACCCATACTGCAGGGCTTCCTTCTCCTCCCTTCCTTCCTCCAGGGCCCCACTGAAGGCTGTAGGGAGAAGAGGGAATGGGGTGGGAGCCCGGGGCTCTGCTACCTCACTGGGGGTCCAGCACTCTGGCAAGACCCGGACACCCCCCAGGGATGGCCCAGGATGCTGGGCCAGGGAGGTGAGTGAGGTGGGGCTCAGGGAGGGAGATGGAGGGGATGAAGGCAGAAAGGGAGTGAAGGTAGGAGGGGAGAGATGAGAGAGACATAGGGGCACAGAGACGAGGGAGAGAGAGAAAACAAGGGGAAGGGAAAGAAGCTCTCCTGTGGTCAGGGTCAGGGAAGAAGAGAGAAGAAAGGGGAAACGGCGCCCCTACTGCGGCTCTTCACCTGCCCCAGAATCGCCCAGATACACCAGGTAGGAATGGAAAATATGCACATGTTGGGCTGGGGCCCCACTGGATGCTGGTTGAAACTTTGTCACCTGTGTGAGTTCAGCCAGACTTGGGCATGGGAAACAGGGCCGCCATGGGGGCACACCTCCCCCAGAATGAGGAAAGGGTCAGGTCCCAGCTCAGTATGGGGCTGAGGATCCGTGGCCCAGTCTTATGATCACCGTCTTCTCTCCTGATGACCCCTGCACCTGTCTGAGTTCGTTCTTTATCTGAGGAATCGTACCTGTCTCAGGCTGCCCAGGGCTCCTGTGAAGGACCAGATGGGATGATGTGACGTGTGCAGGGAGGGATGGGAAGTGCCCCTGAGAGCCCTGTCCTTCTGTCTCCTCTACCACCTCTGCCCTCTGCCTTCCACTCCTGCCTCAGGAAGCCCTCTGATCACTGGCGGGGGCCCACGTCTGGCCCCTTGACTCAAGGAGCCCTGCTTTATCCCAAGGAGGCTCCAGCTCCTGGCATTGGGCCAGCAGAATGGATGTCATGACAGCAGCCACCCACGGCCTCAGCCCTCAGCATGGCGCACGAAAGCCCCCATGTCAACCTGGGAGACGAGGGGGGGTCCCCTTTGGAGGAAGGGGAAGAGGGCCCCTCTCAGAACGGGGGAGGCAAACGCCATCTCAGCACGAAGAAGGAAGGCTTCTCTCAGCAAGAGGGCCTGGACTGGAGGACCCTTCTCAGTCCAGGGCGCCAGCATCTGGATCAAGGCTGGTCGCTCCTGGTCCTGGTGAGGAGGAGAAGCCCTGCTTCCTGCGGCACACTCTTGGGAGGCCTTGGCGGAATATAGCTGGGCGCAGAGAGCTGGAAACAGACCCCAGAGCCCCTGCAGAGGTGAGCAGGTCAGGGGAAGGAAACTCCTCACCGGTGATAGGCACAGAGAGAGCAGAAGGTGGGGCCTGTGATCCTCCCAGAAGACCAGGGCTGCCACCTTTGGCAAAGGGGCACTGTCACAGATAGTCTAGGCTCCCACGGGTGAAGGTCACCAGGAAGGGTGACAGGGTGTTCACACTGACCTTACATAGGTGGACTGGTCTGGGAAGGTGCCACACAATGGGTTCCCTTGCAGCCACAGCTCTTCAAGCTTCAGCCCTTTAATCTTGCTCAACTCCCACACAGACTTCAGCTGAGAAATATGGGGCGGAAGTGGGAAAAGGAATCCCAGGGAAAGAGGGACATCCGGCTCTCTGCACCCCCAGCCCCCTCCCTCCCCCACAGGTACCTTCACCTGCCTCCTGTCATCACTCTGATGGCCACTAACACGCCCCCCCCCACTCTCAACCCAACTTTGATCTGGCTCCCTCTTCTCACCTTATTTTTGGAGAGGTTCAGGATCTTGACCGTGGGGGCCATCTGTATAATGTCAGACAGGCCATCCAGCTGGTACAGTTTGCTGCTGCTCAAGTTCAAGGACAACAGCTTTGGGGCAAGAAGAGGTAGAGTGAAGGTTACTATCTAGGACCTTGGAGACAAATCTGCCCTCCACCCCATCTCTTCCACCCCCTACCCTAATACCAGCACTGTGCCTACAGCCTCACCTCAGGGAAATTCTTTTTGATGATCTGCAGGGTGGCAGCCATGCAGCTTCTTTGATTCAGAATTATATCAATATCATGGCCCAACAAGCCTTCAGGAAGGAGATGGGAGGGAATCAGATGGCTGAGTGGGGCCTGGGGCCAGCACCAGCCCCGCCCCACGTTACCATCCCTAAGTCTCCCTCTAGGAAGACCCCTCTGCCGTCGCCCGCCCTAGAATTACTGCTGTCAGGCGTACCTGGGTCAACGCGGAGCCTCCGGAGGTCAAGAGCTTGCTGGGAGACATCAAATCGTTTGCTCAAGGTCAGCTGCGGAGAGAGAGATGGAGAGAGCCGCTCAGAGGCTGTGGTGGTGGCAGGGAAACCGGGGCGAGGGGGACAGGGGCCTGGAGGAAGGAGAGGTGGGTCTGAGCGCTGGCACACAACATGCCTTGAGTCTGCATTACCTTTAGCTGCTCCATTTCTTCTGGCTTCAACTTATCCCGCACAGAGTAGGGAGCAGCAGAGGGGCTGACAAACACAGGTATCTGCAGGAAGAAGAGGTGGGGTAAGCACCAGGAACTCTAGTTCCAAAGAAGACAACCAGCCCCTGGCCTGTACTCCTTCCTCAGGATGAGGTACAGGTAATGCCCGCGACACACACCTTTCGGCTCTCCTCGTCACAAATCTTGTTGCTGACATCCATCAATGCAGAGGCAGTGCTAGCTTCTTGGACAAAGAACTCAGCCCCATTGTGCATAAAGTGGAACTACAGGGATTGAATGCAACAGCAATAGTATCAGAAGCCAACAGACCCTGCTGAACCAGGTCTCTCTCTCCCCCTTCCCTGTGCCCACGCGTCTGGCTTCGGCATCCTCTCTTACGTCCACTGGAGTGAAGGGGACACTGCAATGGCGCTGGATTGAGTTCATTAGCCATGTCCTGTCATACTTTACCCCATAAGGAATCTAGGATGAAAAGAAGGGATGGGAGAGAGGACAGACAACAGGGAATTTAGGCTGGAGGACGAACCTTTTCCTGTTCTTTTCCGGCCTTCTACTGAGCTTGACAGGGTTTCTAAAGAAGGGACCACTGGCATGATTTCTTATGGGTGTGTGTAATATGGATTTCCTAAATACTCTTTCTCTCCAGTCAAACTCTCTTCCAAATAATCAAGGTGTCAGAGATGATCTTCCTTTTATAAATTTCCAGGAGATCCTACCCAGTGCAGACACTGCTTGCCCCTCAGACAAGGTCTCCAGAGGCTCGACCCTCCATCTCCCACACTCAGCTTGCCAAACTGAGACCTCCAATGTGGAGTTGCTCCATATCCTTGGCAGTAGTTTCCATCTTTGCTCTGAGACAGGCTCCTCCGTTCTCCTCACAGTCAGCCTGTTCCCTTTACACTGCTTCTCTGAATCTGCCCTTAGATGAACAAGATTGTTAACTCCTGGTCATAAAAAGGACAGATTACAAACTGTCCCCAGTGAAATAAACCAGCATCTCTACATGAGACCAACACAACCCCCCCTGACTTTTCTCTCTTGCACATTCCATACATTTTTAAGGATACTCACGGTGACCCTGAACCAGCTCCCTGGGGTTCCATCTTGTGTGTTCTCCTGCATTTCTCTCTCCAGAGGTTTTCTGTTTCCCCACACAGTCATATGCATGTGGCCTTCACTGTGCCATCTCACACTCCTCTCGTTGCCTCGGATGGTACAGGGAGAGCTGCAGGGGGGATGTGGAGAGAAGGAGGGTGAGTGGCCATACGTGCTAAGAAAGTCTTCTGTACACCCTCGTCTCTTTGACACCAGCACTACAATTAGGATTGCTCAACCATTATTTCACTTCTAGCATGCTTCAGTTTTGCAGTGACAGAAGAAAAACAAGTCCACGGAGAGTGAGAGAGGTGCATAGTCCCAGGGGCTGCTGTGTACAAACCCTGCTGCCTGGTCACTTACTGTCTTACTTCGGGGTCCTCCTGGACATCCCTCTTCACCACGTTTCCATCATCCTCCTGCAGGTGTGAGGGCTGAGGCTCACCCCCACCGTGTTCATAATGAGGGCTCCTCTTGCCAGAATTACCTGGGAAAGAACTACAACCTTTCTTTCTTCCTTGAGGTGGTCTACCACCATCACTGTATTCTGAAAAGAGGAACAAAAATACAGGTTTGAAGACACATCTGTGGTGCACTTACCACATACCATGTCTTAGGCTAACAGGATGGTAGGGCAGGCACAGTGCCAACCTGGCCTAAGGGACCAATCCCACAAACCTCAGAAAGGACACTCTTCTGCCTGTGCAGAGAGGACAGCCTTATCCGACAGATGGCACTATCAGGGGAAGAATCGAGGAGGAGCAGGATGAGGAAGAGGAGGACAAGGAGGAGAAAGAGGGAGGAGAAGGAGGAGGGAGGAGAGGACAACTGCGTTGAAACTTTTAACACAGTGGAGCAGGACTGATAAGGAACCGAGGTGTATGCGTCCATGGGTTAGACTGGACACCAGTCATATATGTACCAGGAAGGCACCCGAATCTTGCCTTCTCTCAGGACCTTCCAATAACCACACCAATACCTCTCTCGTGCTTCCCAAATCCAATCAGCCACCACACCGATTCCACTAACAACCAGCAAGCTAGCTGGACTTCCTTTGCCGGTGCACTAGGAGCTTTAATGTCAGGTGGCACTGATGTCACAGCCTCCTGAACTGTCTCCCTCCCTCCAGCCTTGCCCTGAACAATACTCTGTTTGAAAGAGCCAGGGTGAGCTCTCTTTTGGGCCAGCCTGAAATGCCTTTCAGCTCAGCAGGCAACTCTTCCTCACTTCAGCTCTTCTATAACAAGGGTGTGAATGATAACCTGGAATGATGTGTCAGCCACCATTTCCAAGTGTTTAGGGATTCTTCTTTTTGCTTTCTATTACTGGTTTCTAATTTGATTCCATCGTGGCCAGGGAACACACTCTGGGACATTTCAATTCTTCTTTTTTTTTTTTTAATAATTTAATTTCTTTATTTATGTCTGCGTTGCGTCTTCGTTGCTGCACACGGGCTTTCTCTACTTGCGGCTAGAGGGGGCTACTCTTCGCTGTGGTGCACGGGCTTCTCGTCGCGGCGGCTTCTCTTGTTGTGGAGTTTGGGCTCTAGGCATGTGGGCTTCAGTAGTTGTGGCACGCGGGCTCAGTAGTTGTGGCTCGAGGGCTCTAGAGCGCAGGCTCAGTAGTTGAGGCGCACGGGCTTAGCTGCTCCGCGGCATGTGGGATCTTCCTGACCAGGGCTCGAACCTGTGTCCCCTGCACTGACAGGCGGATTCTTAACCACTGCACCACCAGGGAAGTCCCTCAGTTCTTTTTGAATTTACTGAGGCTTGTCTGATGGTCGAGGAGATGGTCTAACTTGGTGAATGTTACAGAGACCCTCGGGGAAAAACCTGTACTCTGCTGTTGGTGGGCGGACTGTTCTATTTATGTCATGAAGATCTCGTTAGTTTCCTGTGTTATTCAGGTCTCCTATATCCTTGCTGATTTTCTCTCTGGTAATTCTGTCACTTGCTAAGAGGGAGGTGGGTGTGGAAGGCCCCCACTATAATTATAGATCTGGCTCTTTCTCCTTTCAGCTCCACCAGTTTTTGATTCATGTACTTTGAGGCTCTGTTGTTTGGTGCATACACATTTAGGATCTTTATGTCTCCCTGGTGTCCTGATCCTTTCATCATTCTGTAAGGCCTCTCTTTGGCTCTTGTTCATTTTCTTTGCTCTGACATCTACTGTATTGGATACTGAAGCCACAGGCACGCTTAGAAAGTGTCCTGGTTATACCTCACCTTTTATTCACTCCTAGGAGTTGTGTTGTTGTTCACCCCTCCGCCCACAAATTCTCCCCTCCAACATATCTAATTCACCATGGGAAAAGATTTGGAAGTTTTTCGGCACCTGCAGAAATAAGATCGTGTCAATTCTCTTCCCCATAGGTGGATTCACTAAGGGTATTTTATTTTTAACACATTCCACTGAAACAGGGAACCAGCAGATAATCATACCAGTGGCTTGTGGGGAGGGAGGATTATGGTAATTACACTGTTAGAAACCAGCTTCCTTTGGGTTGTAATACTTAAGGCTCTCCAGGTTTGTGGGCTGTGCCTTTTGTACATTAACTATTCCATGTTGTCTCAGGGCACGCTTACGAGTAAAGATCCGTCCAGGGCTGATCACTCCACGATGGAGTGATTACGACCAGGCCTCAGATGAACTCCTCTGAGGAGCCGTTGCTTTCCCTGTGTGGCCCGCTGTCAGGGCAGTCCTGCTACTCACAACCTTGGGACTTTCCCTGTGTGGCACTGGAAGTGAAAGTAAACACAGATAGGGCATTGGACCCACAAATGCCACTTGCTCGGCCCCCAAACCTCGGAGGGGGCCTGGCGTGCTCTCTTTCTCCCACACTCCACATCCAACTGGTCAGGAAATTCTCTCGGCCCCTCTCTCAAAGTATGTCCAGAAGCCAGCCACTTCTCACCACCTCCATTACCACCACCCTGGCCAAGATACCAACATCTATCTCCTGGACTGTACTGCTGTCCAGCTGGCCCCTCTGCTTTCATCCTGGCTCCCTTACCTGTCTGCTTTCAACCCAGCAGCAGAGCGCAAGTCAAATCATTTCACTCCTCTGCTCAACACCACATAACAATGGTTTGAAGCCCACCAACATGTTCAAAAGCCAGGAGTTCATAATGATACTCATCAACAATAGCAACAACAAAGAGGAACCTTATTGGTGACCTTTGGAGAATGCCAGGCAACCAACTCGTTTTCAGGAAAATCCAGCAATGAAAGGGAAAAATTGACATTTTAAAGGGAGCAGTAAGGGCATGTGGTCTATGTATGGTGTATAGGAAGAGTCAGAGTCATTTGCAAGAACCCACATTCCTTCAGAAATAACGTTGCCAAGGGGAAAGCGTAGAAGGGGGCCAGCTAACAGCTACCGCAGTCCTCCGGCTGACCAACTATGTCGGGTGCCTAAACAGGGCTAGAGACCTCCCTCATCAAGGTGATTCAGACACAAGCAATCTCAGACATCGCCTTGTCAAGTACTTGATAGAATAATCCAGTGAAGCCATGTGGTCCTGGGATTTACTTTGCTGGGAGATATTTGAGAACTGATTACATCTCCTTCCTCATTAATCGATCTGTTCATATTATGTATTTCTTTACGATTCAGTCTTGCTAGATTGTCTGTTTGGGGGACTTTATCCATTTCTTCTAGGTTTTCCAATTTATTGGCATACAATTATTCACAGTATTCGCTAATAATCCTTTTAATTTCTGTAGTATCAGTTGTAATGTCCCTCTTTCATTTCTGATTTTAATTATTTGAGTGTCTTCTATTTTTTTTTTCTTAGTGAGTCTAACTAAGGCGTTTGTCAATTTTGTGTAGCTTTAACAAAAAGCCAACTCTTAGTTTCATTGACTTTTCTTCTATTGTTGTTGTATTTCTTCTCTATTTCATTTATCTCTGCTCTTATATATCTCCTTCCTTCTGCTAGTTTTGGCTTTAGTTTATTCTTCTGTTTCTAATTTCTTGAGGTGTAAAGTTACGTTGTTGATTTGAGATCTTTTGTCTTTTCAATGTACACATTTAAAGCTATAAACTTCCTTCTTAGCACACCTTTGCTGCATCCCATAAGTTTTGGTATGATGGACTTTCATTTTAATTTGTCTCAAAGCAGTTTCTAATTTCCTTTGTGACTTCTTCTTTGACCCATTCATTCTTTATGAGTGTGTATGGAGATTCCAAAAAAAATGAAAAATACAACTCCCATATGACCCAACAATCCCACTTCTGGGTATATATCCAAAAGAACTGAAAGTAGAATCTTGAGGAGGTACTTGCACATCTATGTTCATAGCAGCACTATTCACAACAGCCAAGAAGTAGAAACAATTAAAATGCCCATCAATGGATAAATGGATGAACAAATTGTGGTATGTATATATATATATATATACAATGGAATATCATTCAGCCTTTTAAAGGAAGGAAATTCTGTCATATGCTACAGCATGGATGAACCTTGAGAACATTACGCTAAATGAAATAAGCCAGTCACGAGAAGACAAATACTGTATGATTCCACTTGCATAAGCTTTCTAGGGACTTCCCTGGTGTTCCCGTGGGTAAGACTCCATGCTCCCATTGCAGGGCGCCCATGTTCAATCCCTGGTCGGGGAACTAGATCCTGCAAGCATGCTGCAACTGAGAGTCCGCATGCCACAGCTAAGAAGCCTGCATGCCACAACTGAGTCCACATGCTGCAACTAAGAAGTCTGCATGCCGAAACTAGAGATCCCGCATGCTGCAACAAACAGCCGGCACAGCCAAAATAATAAATAAATAAATACTTTTTTAAAAAAAAGTTGGGAAAACTATAGTAAACAGAGTCCATGGGTTTAAAAAGAAAAGGTATCTAAAGTAGTCAGATTCATAGAAGCAGACAGTAGAATGGGGTTACCAGGGACCGGGGGGAAGGGGCAAAGGGGAATTGCTGTTTAATGTGTAGAGTTTCAGAATTGAAAGACGAAAAAGTTCTGAAGATTGGTTTCACAACAATGTGAATCAACTTAACAGTACTGAACTGTACACTTAAAAATGGTTATGATGGTAAATTTTATGTTACGCATTGTTACCATAATTTTTAAACCTGTACATTAGAGTGTGATTACTCAAAAGGAAATATTAAGAAAAGTTTTTGTTTGGATATGTAAATACAAACGTAAAGAAGTCAACATAAAGAACACGTGAGAATGTCAACTGTGCTTATGAGTAGGTGTTTGGAATGCACAAGAGGTGTACTTTCATGTCCCTGCTCTACTTGTATAAAAGGCTGGGTCAGGGTTTTGCCACGGGCTTGGGGGGGAAGCACTATTGCTACTGACTCATTACCTAGCATAATAGAAACAATTACTGATAATCAGATCCACCTGTCTTCTCTCTGATTATTAAGCTACATCACTTTGGACAATTCACCCGACTTCTCCTGATCTCAAATTACTTACATGTAAAAATCAGGGATTAGAGCTAACCACCACCTCAATCAAGATATAAAGCATATACCACACTCCAAATGGTTCCCAGTTAATCTTTCCATCTCCCAGCTCCATATAAACCTTGATCTGCTCACAGTCCCTATATATTCGTTTTGCCTGCTGCAGAATTTCTTGTAAACGGAATCATACATACTGCACACCTTTGTGTCTGGCTTTTTAAAGTCAGCATCATGTTTTTGAAATCCGTTTATGTTCCTGCCTTTTTTATTGCTGAGTAATATCCCACAGTATGGGTTGTAGTTCTCCACCTCGTTTACACAGTAGAGCCCCTTGGGGAGTTTGAGAATGCCACCAGCTCCAAGCTATACCCACAATAATTAAAGCAGAATTGGGTTGAGACCCAGGCACCCACATTTTCTAAATTCTCCACGTGACTGCAGTGTGCTACCACAGTTGAAAGCTACTGTATTAAAGTATCAGCTTTTGGTTTACGCTTGCCAGAGACCCTAGGAATGGATGCCACCTCATTTTGCTGGCTTTCCACTCTGTTGTTTTAGGGACCTAGTGATTCCATTAGCTTAAATTAGAGATTGGCAGACTACAGCCCATGGGCCAAACCTGGCCTGTGGCCTGTTTTTCTAGGGCCTGCAAGCTAAGAATGGTTGTTACATATTTAAATGGTTACAAAAATAATATTTCTTGACACGTGAAAATTATTTGAAATCCACACGCCAATGTCCACATGCAAAGTTTTATTGGAACACAGCCATACTTGTCTCTGGAGCCTTCCGCTCTACAACAGCAGAGCTGAGTAGTTACGAAAGAGACAAACTGGCCCACAAAGCCTCAAATATTTGTCACCTGGCCCTTTCCAGGGAGTTTGCTGAGCTCTGGCTTAGAGCAAGTGTCCTTAAAGCAAATGCACAGTAACTGTGGTAAATGGCTGACGGTCCCTTTGGCTAAGCCTGGGAAGAAGATTTACTGCAGTAACTTGCGACTTCACCATAGGGTCCTTCCTCAGTAGTCCACTCATTCATGGTGTTCTGGCTCAAGTGTGGGAATTGAGTAAGGGACTACCATTTGCCATCAAGATAGGTCAAGTCACCAGACCTAGAGCTTGATTTCTTTATTTTTATGTTCTTATATGTTATTACAAATATTTATTTATATTTTATTTATTTTTACACTGATCAAATGCAACTTTGGAGTATGTCAGATATTTCAAGATCCAAGGGATCTGTTGATCAATTAGCCACCTTCAGAGGTTGCTACAGGTCAAACCAATGTGACTACCCTTCCATCCTTGCTGTTTATTAGGTAAACAGCACTCACCTTGAGGCAGGAGATTAAGTGCTCCTACTGGGCCTGCAACACCAGAACCCCAACATCTCCACTCAAATGAGGGTGACCATGTCAATGGCAGAATCTCCCATCTCATCTGTGGCCTACACAAGTCAGCCACTTCAGAACACTTCACAGATGAAGATGCCCTCCACACTAATGTGTTTCTCAATGCTGTGGGGGAAAGGAGTGTCCTCTGGGTCCCAAACAGCAGCTGCCTGGTCCACCAACACATTGACTTCAAAGGCATTTCAATTCAAGTGACCACAGGTGGTAACTCTTGAAACCGAGTCCCCCTAAAACCGAGTTCCCTTGCCAGGCTGATGATTAACTTCTCTATCCAAAACTTTATTCCCTCTCTTGTCCCACTCATGATCCCCTCAGGATTGAGGAGTATCAAAGAAAAGGGGGGACTGACACTGAACAGAACCCTTCAGGGCCCTCCTGGGTACAAAAGCCCCGCTGTGTTCCCTGTTTCTTGTCTATAGAAAAAGGCTTTGGCCTCCTAGGCCTTCCCTGAGTTCCAAAGAACAGACTCAAGCAGTTACTAATTAGGGAAGTGAGGAAATGCAGAAACAAGGGAAAAGCAGTCAAAGAAACGAAATTGAGTTATTTGTAGAGAGGTGGATGGACACAGAGTCTGTCATACAGAGTGAAGTTAAGTCAGAAAGAGAAAAACAAATACCGTATGCTAACACATATATAGGGAATCTAAAAAGAAATGGTCATGAAGAACCTAGGGACAAGACGGGAATAAAGACACAGACCTACTAGAGAATGGACTTGAGGATACGGGGAGGGGGAAGGGTAAGCTGGGACGAAGTAAGAGAGTGGCACGGACATATATACACTACCAAAGATAAAACAGAGAGCTAGTGGGAAGCAGCCGAATAGCACAGGGAGATCAGCTCGGTGCCTGGTGACCACCGAGAGGGGTGGGATAGGGAGGGTGGGAGGGAGGGAAGGGGTGGGATAGGGAGGGTGGGAGGGAGGGAGACGCAAGAGGGAAGAGATATGGGGACATATGTATATGTATAACAGATTCGCTTTGTTAGAAAGCAGAAACTAACACACCATTGTAAAGCAATTATACTCCAATAAAGATGTTAAAAAAAAAAAAAGAAAGAAAGGCAGTCAAGAAACAATAGTGCAGTGATAAAGCAGAGTCCTAGTTTCTCCTCAAGAGATAACAACTTGATACATATCTTTGAGCTGCTATGCAGAAACTAAGATCCCCTGCCCAGGTGGAGGACGGTGACTCCATGCTGACCACAAGCACACAGACCCCAGACTGGTTAGAACCAGAATGCTGATGATTAAGATCCCTGAAACAGCACCCTGTTTCTTCACCACCAACCAATCAGAGGAAAGTCATGCACCCTGCAGCCCTCACCCCAGATGTTGCCTTTAAAACCCTTCCCTGAAAGTCAGCAGGGAGTTAGAGTCTTCTGAACACAAGCAGCCAGTTCTCCTTGCTTGGCACCCAGAAAATAAACACTGTACTTTCCTTCACCAACAACCCAGTGTCAGTAGATTGGTTTTGCTGTGCAGCAGGTGACTGGACCCAAGTTCTGTCCGGTAACGCAACTGCAACTCTTTCTCCATTGTGTGCCATGGAACACTAATGATTCATCCTCTATTACCAACTGGGTCATTACTATCTTCAGATCCACCTAGACTGGATGACCTATCCCCGACCCCCACTTCCTTCAGGGCCCTTTGCTTGCAACCAATTTTGGTGTCAAGTACTCTATTAATCAAAGTTCCCACTTCCTTATGCCAGATATTCATTCTAGCTATTTTATAAAAATAAGACATCTTTAATAAAACACATCACACAGCTTACAAAAATTCTGTGAGGGCCAGAAAAGTGGGCTTGGATGCCGCACAGCCAGGGGAAGCCCCCTCACACCATGGGACTGGTATAGCTGAAACACCCCTGCTGCCTATGAGCTAACCAACATGTATGACAGAGACTGAATTCTAGGCACTCTGCTGTGGCTGCCCGTAAAAGCCAGAGACCTCTCCCATCATACAAAGCTGATCCTGCCTGTGGCTCCCACATTACTCAGTTCCACCTCCAAGTTTCACTATGGTGCATAGGCTTGATACATAGAGATCTTCTTTGGGACCCTAGACAAAAGGGGGTCTAGGAAACACACACACACACACACACAGACACACACACACACACACACACACATACGAACGTAGGTCTCCATTCTTGTTTTTAGCTTTCCAGGTCTCTACAGTACAGGAAAACATGTAAGAGTGTTTATGAGTGTTGGAATAGTTGCCAGCTGAGCCAACTTGAGGTATATTCCACAGGACCAATTTGTTTGCTCTCGTAAATGGTATACTCACAATGAAAATATTATTTTCTATTTCGTGCAATTATCTTGTGTATATTAGTCTTGCATCCAATAAACTGGTTAATCACTATTATTATAATTTTCCATAGATCCTCTTGAGTTTTATATGAAGACAATTATACTCACAGTTTTGTTCCCTTTGACTTTTACACATGTATTAATTAATGTATGTATGTATTTTGGCTTACTGCAATGCCTAGGAGACTCAGTAAGATGTTGAACAGAAGTGATTATATGAATCATCTTTGCCTCTTCTGAGTTTGAATGGAATGCTTTTAATGTCTCACTATTACGTACGGTGTTTGTTGTAGTTTTTGTAAAGTACACATTATCATTTTAAAGAAATATCTTTCTATTTCCAGTTAGCTAAGAGTTATTTTTGTGGTTGTTTAATCTTGATTGGTTGTTGAATTTTATTGCATGCATTTTTTTTCTGGAATCTTTGTGATAATCATCCTTTTCTTGCTCCTTTACCTATTAATGTGTTGAACTACATTATGAATCTCCTAATGTTAAACCAACATTGCAAGTTTGGTATAAGCACAACTTTGCCCTGCTGTATTATCTGTTTTAGCCATTGCTGGATTAAGTTTGCCATTATCTTATTTCTATTTTTGGCATTTTTATAACTAATTAAGATTCACCAGTAATTTTGCCTTCTCATGCATGCTTTGTCAAGAATAAGCTTAATATTAATATTTTCTGTTTCCCCAATATAAATTTCTTTTTTCTAGAATTTACCCATTTAGTATTAATTTTCAAATTATCAGCATATCTTTGTCATAATATTATCTTTTAAATCTTTACTGTCAGTACAAGCAAGACACCTTCTTCGAAAGCGGCTTATCTGTGCCTTCTAATTTTCTTGACCCATACTGCCAAAGCTTTCCTTATTTTTTTATATTTTGAAAGCACTAACATCTAGCATTTTTACTCAACTCTTCCATATCTGTTATCGATTTCATTAACTTTGGCTCTTACTTTTATTATTTTTTTCTTGCCAATATGGAAATGCATGAGATGATTTGTATCAAGTATGTGACAAATCCACAGTCTTTTCATCTACCGTCATGTTTTCTTTTATAATTGCTATCCTCGAATAGCACAGATATCCAAATATCCAGTACATTTAATTACTTGGAAAAGACCTGTGGCTTACCAATGTGGGGGGTTTAATTAAATCCATTGTTGGAATATCAGATGATTAAGGGAGATGGAACTGCAGCATTGAAGCAAAGGAACTGCTATGATAAGTACATATGAACTTCATTGAAGAGGACAGCATACAATATAGAAAGGAGTAGGAACAGAAAGAGCACGGACTTTGAAATCATATATCCAGAATGTGCTCTGTCACTTACTGCGTATGTGATTTTAGGCGAGTATTTTACCTCTCTG
Organism: Balaenoptera ricei; assembly: GCF_028023285.1. NCBI lineage: Eukaryota > Metazoa > Chordata > Mammalia > Artiodactyla > Balaenopteridae > Balaenoptera > Balaenoptera ricei. The sequence continues at coordinate 93,007,558 of NC_082660.1, read as the reverse complement.
AGCCTCAATTTCATCATGCGGTAGTGCTGTTTGCCATGGGTTTCCATTTGTCCCTGTTCCCGGGACCTGGAAGAGCTGTACTTCTTGACCTCCTTTGTTTGGGCAGGGCTGTGTATGTGACTGGTTCTGGCTAATGGGTTGTGAGCGACGTGTGCTATTTCTGGGCCAGAACATATGGTTGTTGGTTTGAGACCTTGCAGGGTCCTCTTCTCCTCAGGCACAGGGACTGACAACTCTCTAGATGATGGCTGCTCTGTCAGTTTGGGTCTCCAAGTCATTCCAGCAAGAATGGCTCAGACCCCCATAGTCCACCATCCCGTGAGGGGCATGCACCTGCCATGGACATGTAGTCGAAGTGAGGAATAAGCCCCTGAGATACGGGGACTGTCTATTACCACAGCATAATCTAGCCTATCTTGATTCTTGTATCTTATCTGTAAATTAAAATAACATCCTCTCAGGATTTTTCTGCGGATTAAATGACAAAGCTGGTATGACAAGGTTGCCACAGTGCTTGACATATAACAGGAACTCAAAAAATGGCAGCTATAATTATTAAATAATAATAACAAACTAGTTTTGAAAAAGTGTGGAAAATTGGTATAAAATGAGAGCTATTTCATCCACTCATCCTTACGGGTAAGTTGTATCGTCTTTTCAAGAGTGGGGCATTTTATTTTATTTTGAAGGCTTCCTAATGACTAGCACTTATGCATTTATTTCTTGCCATCATGATATCAGAAACATAAATTGAGGTTATATGTAAAGAATGAAAAAGTGGAAAGATTAAGCAAAAGAGAGAATGACTAATGACATAAGATAAAATGAGTTAGCAATAAGTAGTTTCTTAATGAGAAGAACAGATTATAATTATTAGTAAGCATACATTGTTCTTAGTAAACAAAGGTACAAGGTATTAATGCGGTAGAAGAGATTTAGTTTGAACAGGCTTTCCCAAAATGTTTTCTGAGGAACACTAGTACTTCCAGTGGTCTGTGGAAAAATGTTCCATTCCCATATAGCTTGACGAAACTACCTGCTACAGACTGAATGTTTATGTACCAACCTAGTCTCCAAGGTGACAGTATTTGCAGGTAGAGTCTTTGGTAGGTGATTAGGTCATGAGGGAGGTGCTGTCATGAATGGGATTAGTGCCTTTATAAAAGAGCACCTAGAGAGCTCCCTTGCCCTTTCTGCCATGTGAGGACACAGCGTGAAGACAGCCCTTTATGAACCAGGAGGCAGGCTCTCACCAGACACTGAACCTGCTGGTGCCTTGATTTTGGACTTCACAGACTCCAGAACCGTGAAAAATAAATTTTTGAAATTTATAAGCCACCCGGTCCATGGTGTTCTACTACAGCAGCCTGAACAAGCTAAGACACTACCCTTCTCTTTGAGATTCAAGTGGCATATTGTCTTAAAAATATGACAATATAGAAATCCTTTTTACCTTCATTTTTGTATGTCCCGTATTTCTTCAATGGATAAAACCATTTTTGTTGTTGCTGTCTCTCAGACATAGTGTCCTGTAGAACAAACCTGACAGTGCTGAAATGAGAGGAAAGAAATGGCTATTATATAATAAAAAATATATATACCACCCCTTTAACCATCTCTCAAACAATATTTAAATCCCTCACAAATGTAAACACCATCTTTTTCTTGCTGCATTTTACTCATTAAGTACCATCTACGTGATTTTTATGAAATGTATCATCTATAATTTTACTTAACATGGTTTTCTTAAATAAATTCACTGGTTTTTTCCCACATGAAGGAAAGGGGAGAGCTTTCAAGGAATGTAACAAGGAATGGTTAGAAAATCAGGAGGAAAGTCAGAAGCCAGTGGTGTCTGGCTGGACTAATTTAAGCCGTTTAGAGAGTCCAAGGAGAAAAAGATTATGGCATCCCACCCCACACACACTTTGAAAAACTACTGATCAGCAAAGCAAATACACAAAACAAATTCTGAACCTTAACGTGCTGGCTGCTTTCACACTTTTACTGAAAAAAATATCAAATTAAAAAAAGTCTCTCTCCTTGCCTCTCTCCACAGAACAAATTAAGAGACAGAAATTCCGATCAGATTTGAAATCATCGATACGAACTGGCATCTAGGAGTTCTCTGGTGTTCTTAATAACAAACGTGGTCAGAGGAGGGCAGAGGATGCCATCACATGGCAGGCAGTGAATAGGAATACGGAGGAGAGATTAGCAAGAGTAGGGCTCTAATGTGGGGGTTGGGAAGGAAGGGGGAAGGGAGGGGTCCACCCAGTTTCCCGAGCCTAGCTGCCGAGAGCAGCCCATGACCGCCTGCCGCCCGCTGTCCCGCCAATTCTGAGTAAACCTCCAGGACAGGCGGGCGCCCCTCCTACCCGACTACCGCCTACCGCCTACCGCCTACCGCCTACCGTGGCAGAATATGAAAGTCGGGGGAAAGGTTGGGATCGGAGCCAGAGCCTCATCAAAGTTCCCCCTCAGCCAGGACAAGTACCTTAATTCTAAAGGTCTTCACCTCTCGGTCTGACTCCTCAGAAGGCCAAGCCGAGCTACCCACCGTTGGGCAGGCTCTCCACACGCGGAAAGGGCGCCCCCCTCGGTCGCGACCTTATGGCGTCACATGACTGCGGGACGTACGTAACGTAACGCGCGCCGCCGTGGGGCCCCACCTGACTTGCAGGGGCTTGGCTGGGGGAGGCCACAGAGTAGAAGGATGCAGGTGACCTCGGGGTTCAGGAGCCCTCAATCCTGAACTGTGACCGAGAGAACTGAGCCTCAAGACACCACAGCATGTCCCGTGACCGTAGAATATACACGACCAACAGCCGAAAGCTAGGTGCGGTGCGGTGTTCACATGACTGCAGGCGCTTTGCCTGCCATGTGATGGAAGCGGCCACATCCCTGTTGACTCAGGCATCTGAAGATTCTGGTAGCCAGCAATCTTCACGAGATAGAGATGGCTGAGCCTGATATGTGACCAAGGGGGATATGTGACCGACCATAGCATCCAGACGACTCTCAGAAGCGGGTCACCTTTGTGACTTGGAGGGCTGAGGCTTCCACATGCCACTAGCTAGTGAGGGCCACATGACAGGATGAATCCACATGATGGGCAGGGTTTAGGAGTCTGCCATGCTCTAGCGACTTGAAAAGCTGGATCTACCACATGATCATAGTGGCAATAGGTCCAGAGAGACTACATGAGCTCAGGGTTTAAGGGCTCATGGTGCTGGCATGACCAGTCGGTCTGGGCCTGCCACATAACCGTCTGGGCCTGCCACTTGATGGCCGCATCCACGTGACCATAGCCTTAGGAGCCCACGGTGCTCAAAAGCTGGGTCAGCCTCCTGAGTGTAGGATAGTGACAGTAGGGTTCTCCCGGCTGCCTGTTTCAGGAGGCCGTTCTCTTCACGAGACCTGGAGAGCTGAGATTGCCCACATTCCTGGGCTTCCCGTTGATGGTGGTGCCTCCGGATGATCTTCCGCAGAACACAAGCTGGCTTCACCTGCCCCAACCTCTTTTTAATGTGCTAATGTGCTTCTTTCATGTGCTGATTTGTTCCCTAATAACACGTGAAATTTAACACATAAATTAACACATAGCAATGGACTAGGTCCTCCCTAAATCCATAAGCATTGCCATATTTTAAGGACCACTTCAAAAACCTAAGCAGTGGGTACAGGTAAGCTTTGTTGCCATAATTCCATGCAAGTCTAAGAGAAATGAAAGCAAACTCAATAAGTGAATTTTAGCTCTTAATTTGGAAAAAAAAATGTATATAATGATTACTATGTGTCAGGCACTTTAAAACGTCAACTCCTTTAATAGTGGCAATTCTATAAACTAGGTACTATGATTATTATTCCAGTTTTCACAGATGAGAAAGTGGAGGCACAGATGTGTTAAGTCACTTGCCTAAGAGGTAACTGAACCTGTAGGTGCCAAACCAGGGTTTACTCCCAGGCACCCTGGCTCCAGACTTTGTGTTTTGATCACCCACAAGATTCTCCAAAGAAAATTAAGAATAATTCAGTCTTCCTTATTCAGACTAACTGGAAAGCCATCTGCAGTTACTGAAAAGTGGAGATCATAGAGGACCTCTTTAAAGTGCCATTTAAATAATTTCCAGTACTACCAGTAATTAGAACTAATCCAAGCTGAAGCCAGTTAAGGCCCTCAGATTCATTTTAAGGTATAAATATAAACTTATCCTTAATAAGTGAAGTATTTGTGTATATAAAAGGTGGTATAAAATGCTAGACGTTAGTTGAAAACGTTTCCTTGTTTTATTTTTAAACACTCTAAAGAGAAATATTGCAGACTTTATGGCTCTTTTTCTCTAAAGAGAAATGTTGCAGACTTTATGGCTCTTTTTCTCTAAAGAGAAATATTGCAGACTTTATGGCTCTTAACGGAATTCCAGAAGTTAAAAATGAGCAGAATCGGAATTAGATATTACTGCACTTATATTTTGTTTGCATCTTTCCAGAAAGGACAGAGAAAGGGAAAGGAGAATATACAATATAGTTTTGGTTTGTGTTTTTTTTAATTGCAGTTTTACAAACGCCTCTTTTGCTGATTTGTGTGGAAAACTGAAGATCTGTCTGTATATCCAACATAGATCTGATGTGATCTTGCTCGTTTGCTGGCTTAGGCAAACTTAATGCTCTACAAGCAGTGGGATTATTTTGCTGGCACCCTGCAACGTGGCATGGCTACATAAATGACCTGAAGAAAATACAACAGACCAAATTTTGCACCATGGTTAAATTTGAATATACTAGTAAGGATAACAGACTGTGTTTGTAGTTCTAAGCCTACTGAAGGAAGTAGTGATTTTTTGGAGTGACTCTCTTTGGGTACATTGGTGTTACTTAGATAATTTTGGAAAATTATTTATGGGACACATGTAAATGCAGGGTATGAAAATGGAGCCACATGTTTACAATAGAGCCTATTATGAAACCTCACGATGGATTTAGGAAGCATCTGTGTACAATCACTGGATGGACTCTGACATCAAGACCTGATGTCTGTCCCAACTGTAGTTTCTGTAATGGACAAATCCACTAACGGTGATTGTGAGTTCACCTTCTTTCACCAAAAGACAAACCCTGGAGTTCTAATTATAACCTTTCTTTGGAAGGGTCAGATATTCTCCTGTCAGAACTAATGGTCGTATCATTTGTTCTTTCCCTGCGATGATTTCCAGGAGTTATTTTAGGATTAAAAAAATATACTTAGTTACACCAGTGGGTGCCCGTCAGCTCCTTCTAACATACATTGGGGAAGGGACGCTAAGGCTATGGATAAACACCTGTATGAACACAGCTTATATGAGCTAGGCAGTTTAGGCACTGCATGTATCAGGTGCTGTGTCTATTTAGGTGAGGCAGGCTGATAAGCTATTCTTCTTGAATGTTGTTTGGCAAGGTTTACTGGGAACAACTTTTACTTCTTTTATATTTCTGTTTTGGAGGTCAGTGCTAGAGGCATTGTTTAACACAGAGAAATGGGAAAGGGGAACAACAGACATTTGTGATGCTGCTAAATTAAACACAAATACTCAAATGCTTTTGGTTCAAACACAGATATGTACAACTCAAGTAGAGATCCTATGTGAATTTACTTTCAGAAAGTAAAATTGACTTAATCTGGTAACGTTATCCAAGAGAACTTACCAGATATTGCTGTACCTTTATAGAAATGGTAATCGAAACATGTTTTTCTTTGTTCCTTTAAGAAACTCGTTAATTAACTAGAAGTGACTTTACTGTCAGTGTCAAGCAGTGGGAAAGAAGAGAAACAATTGTAGATGGTGCTCCCTGTCAGAGTACTCAGTGTGCTCCCTTCCCCCAGCACAGTGTAAATTTTAACAGCTCTAGGGGTTGAGCTCATTCTTGGGGACTACCACAGCCTGGAAACAGAAAACTACATCCACAGTGAAAACTTCTTTTGAGGCCAAAGGATGGAAAGGGGCGAGAAGGCAGGGATTCCTTACAGGGATTTTGCTCATAAACTGTGTCATTTGTGATGGTATGATTCTCTGGTACAGTTTGAAAGTCCCATCCGCGTGAAGACCATTTACAAATTACATAAGTGTGGTTCAAGGCTTTAAAAATTATTAGACAGGGAGAATTGAAGTGGTCCTAGCTTGGCTCTTGTTATCCACTCATTGTAACTATTTTTTTGCCACACCCCCCAAATAATTCTAAATATAGTCTTTGAGAGTAGTGTGAGACGGGTTTTTACGTAAACAGCCACATTGTTTTCTTGTTACGATATCACACTGCCATCTACTGCTGGTGGATATGTTCCCATATGATGTAAATGAGTGACCTTTGCCAGTTTTCTTTAGAATAAAAGCAGGCTTTGAGGACTAAGTTCTATCAATGAACTTTACATTTCCGTAACATCACCAGATGATTTTTGAATTATCTACTTCATGTAGCCTGTTTGGGTCCAATGATAATCTAAAATGTACATGATGCTCTACCTTTTTTTTCCCCACGAAATCGGGACAAACACGGCATATCCTGTGCTCTCTAAAAACTGACAGGCACTTGCAATAGTTGACTATCACTGGATTCTGAAATTCTAATTTAGTCTAGTGTATCTGTTTTTATATGGGACACTTTGATGCAATTCAAAGTCTCTCAAATAGGGAGGGGGATCAAGATGGTGGAGGAGGAGTATGTGGAGCTCACCTCTCCCCACAAACACATTAAAAATACCCCTACATGTGAGGCAATTCTCGCAGACAACCAACTGGAAACTGGCAGAAGATCTCCTACACAACCAAAGCTGCAAGGAATATCTCTACATATCCAGGAAGGACAGAAAAAATTTTCAAAGGCATGAGGACGGTCCTGGCACCCCTGGGAGAGATCTGTAAAGGAGGAAAGGTACACATAGGCAGACCCTTACCCCAGGGAGCCCCCGTGCCTGCTGGAAAAGCCGCCGGGATAGATGGAGGGGCTGGAAAAGCCTAAATTCTACCCACAAGGAGTGCATGCATGCTGGCTTGCGAACAATCAGGGCAGAGAGAGACTGGCACTGGCGGCTGCTGCCTTGCTGCACTTCCCAATCCAAAGCACACACAAGGTGGTGGGGCCACAGATGCACACAGCAGCTGAGCATTGACTCTTAGGTAGGCAGGTCCAGGGAGAGGACTCGATCTAGATGTGTGGAGACAGCCCGGAGGGCCTGGGGTATGGTCTGGGCCAAACCAAGGAGCCCACTGTCGGCCCGCACATAGTGGGGGCAGGTCCTGCCACAGTGCCCATTGTCAGTGTGCACACAGTGGGGGCAGGTCTGGCCATGGTGGACTTTGCCAGCACGTGCACCAGATGGCGCCACGGAAAGGCACAGCAGCTGGGCACTGCATCTCGGTTGGACGGGCTCTGGGCAGGAGTATGCAGCCGTTCATTTCACGGTGGGAGCACACTGGCCCCGCTCACTCTACACCATAGCTTGGAGCCAGATCTGGAGCTGACGGGTCCTGGGAGAGGTCTGCCACAGAGGCAGCCCAGGTTGCAGGCAGCGGCACAACCACCTCAATTCCTGCAGCCACAGGGCCCCGGCCCCCAGCACCAGCCTACTCCACACCACAGCCCAGCACTAAGTCTGGAATGAACACAACAGAGAAAGGGATGCAACCTTGGGCTGCTTCTGAGCACAACCATGGATGCCTGCACGGGAGGCACATAGGTTTGCGGTGACCACACGGACCTCATTTGCTTCAGTGGTCACCTCCTTTGCATCAGGGCATGTGCTCAGGGGCAGTGGAACCTGACTGAACCTGACCCTCAGGGCTTCTACTCCAACAGCTGGGAAGCAGACCCCAGCCCCAACAGGGCTGTGACAGCCATAGAGCAAAGAGGAGGCCCCAGCCAACAACCAGTGCAGGCTCTGGTCAACACAACTTCAAACACACCCCCTATCAAGGGAACAAGGGCCAGCACACTTTAAGGAAATACGTGGCAAGCACCCACACCAAAACCAGCCCTTGCACCAAAGATATTGGACTCATACCGTCTACACAGGGATCCTCTTCAAGAACACAGTAGATTCATGCTTCTCCTAAATTCAGAGACAAAGAAAGTTAAGTAGAATGGAAAACAGAGGAACTATCCCCAATGGAAAGAACAAGAGAAATCCCCTGAAGGAACAAATAATGAAAGAGACCTCACCAGTCTACTAGACCCCAGATTCAGAAAGGAGGTAAGAAAAAGGCTAAAGAAATTAAGAAAGATTATTGATAGAAATGCAGATCACTGCAACAAGGAACTAGAAACTATAAAGAGAAATCAATCAAAACTAGACAACTCAATTGCCCAGGTGAAAAACAAACTAAAAGCAATAAATAGCAGACTAAACAAAGCAGAAGAATAAATAAGTGATCTGGAAGACAGAATAATGGAAATCACCAAATCAGAACAGCAGACAGAAAGACAAATTTTTAAAAATGAAGAAAACAAATGAGATCTATAGGATAATATAAAGCATGCATAATATGCATAATCATATGCATAATGTGCACAGTCATATGCATAATAGGGGTACCAGAAGAAGAGGAGAGAGAAAAGGGGATAGAAAATGTATTTGAAGAAATTATGGCTGAAAACTTCCCAAACCTAAAGAAGAAAACCGATATCCAGGTACAGGAAGCACACAGGGTCCCACACAAGAAGAACCCAATTAGAGTGACACCAAGACGTAGCATAATTAAAATGGCAAAGGTGAAAGATATAGAGAACTACAAAGTCAACTGGAAAACAAGGTTTAAAATGGCAGTAAGTACATACTTATCAATAATTACTTTAAATATCAGTGGACTAAATGCTCCCATCAAAAGACAGAGTGGCTGAATGGATAAAAAAACAAAAACAAAAACAAGAACCTACAATATGCTGCCTATAAGAGACTCACTTCAGGGCACAAGACACAGACAGATTGAAAGTGAGGAAATGGAAAGCTATTTCATGCAAATGGAAACAACAAGAAAGCGGGGTTAGCAATACACATATCAGACAAAACAGACTCAAAACAAAGTCCATAAAGACAAACAAGGACATTATATAATGATAAAGGGATCAATAACGAAGAGGATATTACACTTGTTAGCATATATACACCCAATATAGGAGCACCTAAATATATAAAACAAATAGTTACAGACATAAAGGGAGAAATTAACAGGAATACTATAATACTAGGAGACTTTAACACCTCACTGACATCAATGGACACATCTTCCAGACAGAAAATCAATACGGCAACAGAGGCCCTAAATGACACAATAGACCACTTGGACTTAATTTCTATCTACAGGACACTACATCCCCCAAATAAACAGAATACACATTCTTTTCAAGCGTGCAAGGAACGTTCTCTAGGAGAGGCCACGTACTAGGTCAAAAAACAAACCTCAACACATTTAAGAGGATAGAAATGACTTCAAGCATCTTGTATTACCACAATGTTATGAAACTAGAAATCAACCACAGAAAGAAAAATGGGTAAAGAACGAATACATGGAGACTGAACAACATGCTCCCAATAAACCAGTGGGTCAATGATGAAATCAAAGAAGAAATCAGGAAATACCTCAAGACAAATGACAATGAAAACACAACCTTCCAAAATCTATGTGATGCAGCCAAAGCAGTTCTCAGAGGGAAGTACACAGCGATTCAGGCCTTCCTCAAGGAACAAGAAAAAATCTCAAAAAAACAAAAAGAGAGAAAGAATTAGAAAAAGAAGAACCAAAAAAAATCCCAAACTCAGTTCTTTGGGAAAGATCAGAGGGAAACAAATAAAATAGAGATAAAAATAGAAAAGATCAATAAAACCAAGGGCTAGATTTTTGAAAAGACAAACAAAATCGACACACTTCTAGCCAGGCTCACCAAGAAAAAAAGAGAAAGGGCCCAAATAAACAAAATAAGAAATGAAACAGAAGCAACATCCAATACCACAAAAATACAAAAAAAAACCCCCACAAAAACCAAAAAACATAAGAGAATACTATGAACAGTTATATGCCAACAGATTAGACAACCAAGAAGAAATGGACAAGTTTCTAGAAATATACAGCCTGCCAAATTTGAGTCAAGAAGAAACAGATAATTTGAACAGACCAATCACTAGAAGTGAAATAGAATCTGTAATTAAAACAAAACCAAAAAAACCTCCCTGCAGACAAAAGTCCAGTACCAGACAGCTTCACCAGTGAATTCTACCAAACATACGTAGAACTTATACCTATACTTCTCAAACTCTTCCAAAAGATTGAAGAGGAGGGAACAGTCCCAAATTCATTCTATGAAGCCACCATCACCCTGATACCAACATCAGACAAAGACACTACCAAAAAAGATAATTACAGGCCAATATCTGTGAAGAATATAGATGCAAAAATCCTCAACCACATATTAGCAAACCGAGTCCAACGATACACTAAAAAGGATCATACACCGTGATCCAGTTGGATTCATTCCAGTTGCTCTGATAGCCTTATGGGAGTTCCCTTGTATGTTATTTGTTGCTTTTCCCTTGCTGCTTTTCATATTCTCTCTTTATCTTTAATTTTTGCCATTTTAACTGCAGTGTGTCTTGGTGTGGTCTCCTTTGGCTTGACCCTGTTTGGGACTCTCTGTGCTTACTAAACCTGGATATCTCTTTCCTTTGCCAGGTTAAGGATGTTTTCAGCTATCATGTCTTCAAATATGTTCTCTGCCCCTTTCTCTTTCTCTTTCTCTTCTCCTTCTAAGAACCCTATAATGCAAATGTTAGTACACTTGCTGTTGTCCCAGAGGTCTCCTAAACTGTCCTATTTCTTTTTCTCTTTTTTCTTTTTTCTATTCTGCTTCAGTTATTTCTATTACTCAGTCTTCCAGCTTGCTCGTCCATTCCTCTGCATCATTTCATTTACTGTTGATTCCTTGTAGTGTATTTTTCATTTCAGTTACTGTATTCTTCTCTGTGTGGTTCTTCTTCATATTTTCTAAATCTTTGTTAAAAACTTCTCACTCTGTTCATCCAGTCTTCTCCTGAGTTCTTTGAACATCTTTATGATCATTACCCTGAACTCTTTGTCAGGTAGATCGCCTATCTCCACTTCACTTTGTTCTTCTTCTGGGGTTTTATCGTGTTCCTTGGTTTGGATTAGATTCCTTTGTTGCCTCACTTTGTCCAATTTGCTATTTTATTTCTCTGTATCTGGTAGGTTGGCTCCATTTCCCAACCGCAGAGAAGTGGCTGTTTGTAGGAGATGTCTTGTGTGTCCCAGCCGAACTCTCCCCTCTAGTCACCAGAGCTATATGCTCTAAGGGTGCCCCCTGTTAGGGCTGCGTGTGTCCTTCTGTTGTGACCGGCACACTACTGTGGGTGGTGGGGTAGGTGTGGCTGTCCCCTGGTCCAGTGGGTTGCCAGGCCCTGCTTTGTGCAGAGGCTGGTGGCCACTGGTGAGTGAGGCTGGGTCAGGAGGCTGCTGGCTGCAGTGCCCCAGGAAGCCCCGGGATTAGTGCTGGCCCACTGGTGGGTGGTGCTAGGCTCTGCAGTGGGTGGTGGTGGGGGCTAGAGGTCCTGTATCTAGTGGCAGCCTGCTGGTGGGCAGGGCCAGTTCCACATGGCTGGCTCCAGGGTTTGGGGGTGTCTAAAAGCTGGTGATGGCCCACTGTTGAGTGGGGCTGGATCCCAGGGCAGCTGGCTGAGGGGTCCAAGGTGTCTTGGAACTGGTGTTGGCCTGCTGGTGGGTGGGGCTGTGGCCCAGGGAGTCGTGGAGCTAGTGCTGGCTCGCTGGTGGGCAGAGCCAGGTTCCTGGGTCTCTGGCTGCAGGGCCTTGGAGTCCTGAAGCTAGTGTCGGTTTGCTGGTGTGTGGGGCCAGTTCCTGACATGGCTGGGTATGCGGTCTGGGGTGTCCCAAAGCTGGCGTCATCCCACTGGTGAGTGGGGCCAGATCCAGGAGCAGCTGGTTGAGGGGCCCAATGTGTCCCAGAGCTGGTGCCAGCCTGTTGGTGTATGTGCTGGGTCCTGGTATGCCAGGCGGCAGGGCTGTGGTGGTTCTTGGGCTAGTGTTCCAAGAGGAATATTCCTTTTTACATATTTACAAATATGTACATTAACAGAAGATGTTCTTTAATTTTATTACATTTTTATGAGACTGAATTCCTTCTAAAAGCTTGAAGTTTTTAAAGCTATTCCATATTGAAATTTAATGGTGCTCTTTAAAGAAAATTGTTGCTGATCATAAATGTTGACAATTTTCTTGCTTCTCATCTTTCATATCTTTATGAACTCTGTGTTGTATGTTTACCGAATGGTAATACTTGATAAAATTGTAGCTATAAAGAATCCATTCCATTCTAGTGAAACTATCCTGACACAATAATATCAAAGTACGATAGTAAAGAAAAAGCTTTGCCAAAAATTTGAGAAAGAAAATGAGATTTAAGTACGCTACCATGGATGCCTTTGTGGTTCTTCCTAAACTTACTGCAGGGGTGAGAGCTCTAGTGCTTTGTAACTACCCATTCACTAATTCAATGTAGGTATTTCCTGAATAGAAGTATCTGTTACCTGGAAAGACATAGTAGTTGAAAACCATTTGCGCTTGAGTATTGTGGGTATTATGCTCATATTGGTAATTGTGCTTTCAAATGGTGCCTGAAGGTGACATTTTTGTTTACCTACGCAATATACATTCCTCTTCTTCCTAACTGGTCTCAAATTTTCATGAGTGCATTTCCTCCCTCATACAGTCACGTTTGGGGGGAATTTGACTGCTAGTTCCAAGGGTGAGACCAGAGTTACTCTAGATCTCACGCAATAATCCTATGTCCCTAGCCACAGTCATTGGTTCAAGATTGGGCCTGAGTCTTTATATCTTTGAGTCACTGGATCAACTAACCTAAAGTCTCCTCTACCTCTGGGCTCTCAGTTATGTAAGAAAATATATTTCCTTATCGTATACACAAAAGTGGATTTTACTTTCTGTTACTTGTAACTTCGTTACTTACTGCTATATATGTTTTTGAAGATATGTTATCAGGTGAATGTAAGTTCAGAATTTTTAATCTTCTTAATACATTTTCTTTTATGATTTGATAGTGGCCTTCTTTGTTGCAATTGCTTGATGCCTATTTTGCCTGATAGTAATACAAATTAACCACGTTTCTTTCAGTTTTACTGATCATTGGTATTTTTTACCATCACTTTATTTTCATCCTTTCTGACAGTCTACTCTACCTGCTTCATGACCTACTGAAACACGTTCATAATGCCTGTATTAGACTGTTCAGACTGCCACAACAAAAATACCACAGACTAAGTGGCTTAACAACAGAAATTTGTTTCTCACAGTTCTGGAGGCTGGAAGTACAAGATCAAGGTGTGAGCAGGGGTGATTTCTTCTAAGGCCTCTCTCCTTGGCTTGAAGATGGCCATCTTCTTGCTGCTTTTTCACGTGGTTGTCCCTCTGTGTGTACACACTTCTGCTGTCTCTCTGTGTGTCCTAAACTCCTCTTCTTATAAGCACACCAGTCAGATGGGATTAACGTATCCCCTAAGAGCCTTAAATTAACTTAATCACCTTTTAAAGGCCCTATCTCCAAATCCAGTCACATTCTGAGGCACTGCTAATTAGGGCTTCAGTATATGAATTTTGGGAGAACACAGTTCAGTCAATAACAAAACCTAATGTTAAGATGACGTTATCATAGAAAACAAGAGAGCAGAGGCAGGAACAATGATGCGGAGCAGGCAGGAGGATGGTATGTTAGGCTTTCATTTTCCTATAGCTTCTCCAGTTCCTAAAATTCTCTAATGACCAATGAATCCCAGGCATTTGACTGAGAAATTTGCATTGCTACTACCTCAGCCTGGACCTAAAGGATGGGAACGAGTATTCCACACTAGTTAATAGCTCACAGCGTAAAATCTAACACTTTCCTATCATCAATAGATCTGCTGTTTTCTTCCAAGATACTTGACCCTTCTTAACCTCAGCTTCTTAATTAGATACAGAGATAAAATAATTAGTCATACAACTCCAACTGTGAGAATTCAATGAAATTGAGATATACTTCTGCACATAATCAGGGCTGTTTGCTGGGTGGAAGCCTTGGAAAGCTGTTTCCTCAGCCATTTATGCAGAGAATGTTCAGGTTCATTCTATTCTCACAGCTCTATATTCTAGGTCATGCCACAGCATTGTCTATGAGACATGCAGAAGGGGAAAAGTTGCTTCTGTGCACTGGGGTTAGACCTTTTGGGGGCCCAATTATCTCACCAAATACCTCCCTTACTATTTAGCAACCAGAGCCACTTGCAGTTCTCTATTTCGACTCCTAATCTTCAGGAAGACAGAGACATTGCCTGAAATTTTTCATGGTTCTATCTTCCCTTTTTAGCACTAATCTTGACATGCACTAGGTGCGTGGATGAATGATAGTTATATTCCAGACATATATCTTTCTTCTCTGACAGTTAGTAGCCCCTGGCAGGCCAGCGCCTTAGCCTTATAGCTAAGTCCAGTGGTTAGGATGCGGCGCTCTCACTGCAAGGGGCCCAGGTTCGATCCCCGGTTGGGGAACTAAGATCCTGCAAGCTGCGCAGCACAGCCAAAAAAAAAAAAGATGGATGCATTATGTTGAACAAAAATTATAGCTCAGTGAAGTTGGTTTTTAATATGTCTTTGTATCCCTTCCAGAATCTAGAGCTGTGTCATGCTCATATGTGGAATCAACCTGTATTTTCAGATTGAACTGTACAGTTGGGTTTTTCATTTCTTTGCTTGCATGCTTGTTTTTTTGATTTGGGTTTTTTTTTTTGCCACAGGCAAGAATATTCTCAGGATCTCCTGACTTATACATCCAACCACATGCTCCCCACCCAGGTTTTTCATAGGCTCCACAAACGACATGGTCAAAACAGAACTGTCAGTTTCCTGGCATTGCACCGAAGCTGGTCCTCCATTCATTTCCCCATCAAAGAAAACCGCCCTAACCCAGCTGCAAAGATCCACATTCCAAGAGACACACTTAATCCCTCTCTATCCCTTACCACAAACGTGAACTTCATCAACAAGTTCAGTACTTCCGAGATACGTCTCATTTCAAACCCCATCTCACCCCTTCCATTGCTACGGCTGTGGTCTACGAGACTGTCACCTCTCACTGTCATGTGGGTAGTAGCCTCCTAATCTTGTCTCTTGATCTTACAGTTGCTCTATTTCAGTCTGTCCTCCAAAGAACATTTAGAATGAGCTTTAATAAAGTAGATGATAATAATAACTTCCCTTCCTTTCAGAAAGCACCCAATGGCTCCATCATAATAAGAACAAAACCCAGAGTCCTTACCATGGCCCACAGGACCTTCTGTTATTGGGCCCCTCCTACCAATCTCACCTCATTTTCTAACACTGTCCTCCCAATACACACTGGCATACAAGCTGTTCCCTAAAACTGCCAAGCTTGCCCATATCTTAGGGCCTTTCGTCTTGCTCTTCCCTCTGCCTCGAGGGCTCAGCTCCTATATCTTCCCACTGCTGACTGTGTACTTGTTGTTATTTGAATATTAAATCTAAGTTACGTCTTCAGAACATCCTTCCTTGCCTTCCCCACCCTAGTCATTCTCTGTCACATTTTCCCATATTATTTTCTTAATGGCTCTTAAACCTTGAGTGTATCAACCCCTGTAGAATGTGAGCTCCATGAGAACCATGACCCTGTCTGTCAGGTTCTCTGATTTATCTCCCGTGCCTATCACAGTGCCTCACATATCATTGGTAACCAAGAAATATTTGTTGAATGAATGAATGAGTGAGTGAATGACGTAGATTAAACATGCTAAGTTGTGAGGACTCAGGCATAGTCTGGGACATGGGATTTGGGAGGATGGGAGAGTGAGCTCAGGTGTCCCTGAAGCAGCAGTTTTGTTTGAACCCATGAAAACTGTGGTTGGAAAACTGGGTAGAAAGGACATGGTAATTGAGGTAGTGCTTCTAGCTGCCTTGGGTATGAAAGTGTAGCATATGTTCTATACCAATTCTCCTTCTTTCTTAATGAAAGAATCCCAAATTTATTTGGTACAGTAATGTTTCCAGTAAAAGACCACATTTATAGCCTGCTTTGCAGCCAACAATGGTCACATGACCAACTTCTACCTAATGAGGTGATGGCAGAAGTGTTGTATAGTAGTTCCAGGAAGGTAGCTAAAAGGGAGATGAATTTCTCAGACCAAGGTATTTCTCATACCATCTGTTGTGGACTGAACTGTGGCCTACCCAAATTCATATGTTGAAGCTTTAACCCCCAGTACCTCAGAATGTGACTGTGTTTGAAGATAGGGCCTTTAAAGAGGTGATTAAATTAAAATGAGGCCGTTAGGGTAGACACTAATCCAATATGATTGGTTTCCTTATAAGAGGAGCTTAGGACACATAAAGAGATACCAGGGTGTGTATGCACAGAGGGACAGCCATGTGAAGAAGGAGTAAGAAGGAGGCCATTTGCAAGCCAAGGAGAGAGGCCTCAGAAGAAACCAAACCTGTGGACACCTGGATCTTGGACTTCCAACCTTTAAAACTGTGAGAAATAAATTTCTGTTGTTTAAGCTACGCAGCCTGTGGTATCTTGTTATGGCAGCCATAGCAAACTAATACACCGTCAGATAAGGTTTTCAATTTTGACAGCTCATTAGAATCAACTGAGGTGAACCTTAAAGATACTGATGACTGGGCTTACCCCTAGAGGCTCTGATTCAGTTGGTTGAATCTGAGCATTAGAGGGGATCCTAATGGATATGCAGAGTTGAAAACCACATGTCTAGGAGAGTAGTTTTTTGCACTCCATTGAGCAGGCTGAGAGTGATGAATCTAGCATCATTTAGAAGGCATCCCCCTGTATCTCCCTCCTTCCACTGTTTTTCCTCTGCCCCACATCCCCCTTCTTTTTCTGCTGTATCCAGATCTCCACAGATGGACCCAGAGATGCCCCCACCTCTTAATCCTGTTCCATATCCAAGTTCCGTCCTAATTTGAGGAACATTTAATAGCTTCAGCCCCACTTCTGCCCTCCCTGTCAAGAAAAGTGAGTCTCGAGGGGCCTCATATTCTCTTACTCTGCCTGTTAGCCAGAGCCAGGGCAGCTCTCTATAGAGATAACTTCTTGCCTCTTAATCCAATTATGAAATGGATGAAAGACATGAACAGAGGGCAAATAGGCTTAGGAAAAGCTATTCAACATCTTTAGCCATCATGGAAATGCAAATTAAAAGCACAATGAAATATTAAACCCCCCTATCAGAATGGCTGAAAAAAACAGTGACAAAACCAAATGCAGACAACACTGGATAAACTGAGTCACTCATACATTGCCAATGGGAATGCAGAATGGTACAGGTCGTCTGCAAAACAATGTGACAGGGTTTTCGGAACGAAATATGCAATTACCATATGATACAGCAGTTGCACTCTGGGCCGTTTACCCAGAGAAATGAAAATTTATGTTTACACAAAAACCTTTACATGAAGTTCATCACAGTTTTACTCACAATAGTTAAAAAGTGGAAATAGCCCAGATGTCTTTCAACGGGGGAATGGCTAAACAAACTGTGGTACATTCACACCATGGAATCCTATTCAGCAATACAAAGGAACAGACTATAGACCCACTTTACAACTTGGATGGATCCCAGGAGAGTTATGCTGAGTGAAAGAAATCCATTCCTAAAGATAATATACTATATGATTCTATTTCTATGACATTTAGGAAATTATAATAGTGTCTGACAGAGTTTAGGGATGTGGGATCAGGAAGAAGGTGGGTGTGGCTATAAAGGCTAACATGAGGGAAACGTGTGGTGATGAAACAGTTTTTGATCTTGTTTGTGGTGATAGTTAGAACACCTACATAGCTGGTAAAAGTGCATGGAATTATATATATAAGTATTATTCACAGGTGTTCTAACACACAAATGAGTGCATGTAAAATGGTGAAATTGTAGTAAGTTCAGTGGACTGTACCAATGTCCATTTCTTAGTTTCGATACTGTACTAAAGTAATACAAGGTGTTATTATTAGGAGAAGGTGAGTGATGGGTATACATGACCTCTCTACACATTTTTTTGCAACTTTTGGTAAATCAATAATTATTTCAAAGTAAATAAGTTAAAAAAACAACATAGGAGTTGTGGGGAAAATAGTGTTAGTTACAGAACCTAAGAACCTAATAAAAATGTTAGCACAGTTTTAGACCTGTTAAATGATTAAGAATACCATAATTATTAGAGTAAATATGGTACTTTACTTGCTAAATACGTTATATTTGTTTATAGAAGTGAATATCAGAACGGTCACAACTTGTGAGTACTGAAGTGGTGGAGAGAAGGTTATCAGGAGGCAAAGCTTGGCTTTTAGGGTAGTCCAGGAATGGAGTCCTCACTCTATAATTTTCAAGCACTGTATAGGTCGGCTATAAATGCTAGAGACTGCCAGGGATGATGTGGGAGATGGGACCTTTTGGTCCTGGCCCCACTAACTCATGGTTGGGTCAGGGGAAGAGCAATCCAAGACACACAACATACAATGTGCAATGTTACTCTTTAATATAAAGATAAACAAGGATCATGCGTGGGAAAAATACAGAACAACTGGCAGGCCTACACGGTAAACTTTGGTTTCCTGATTAGCTGGACTGCAAGCTTAGTCATGGATATGGCTTCAGTTAAGAGAAGAGAGGTAACAAATATGAGGAGGATGAAAATGACATCTAAAGGCTCATTTGCAGAGTTTTGTTCTCAAGATCCCAGGTCAGTGGATGAAGGTCTCATCTTGAATTTTGCCCTTGGACTGAAGAAAGTAAAGAGAAAGAATTGGGATGTCAGCAAAGCCAGCAGCCATTAGTTTCAACCCCAGGGCACCTGACTTCTGTCCACCTTCACCTTCCTGAAAGCCTAGAGGTCTATTTCTTCTTATCTCTGGATTATCAGAATTCACTTTTTGATGAGTAAAGAATTTTTTAGTTCTGTAATAGTCTAGTCATTGTACTGAAAGCACCTGTAGTGAGGGAGGATAGATGACCTCTCTTAGGACCAAACTGCAGACACTGTGACCACACATCACTGCTAAATCTATGCCTCAGGAACAAGCCTTCAAGTTTACCAACATGTATGTACCAGAATGAGCAGACGCCACTGCATGTAATGCTGAAGATGTAGTGAAAAGATAAATGCCTATCAATAATAGCTTATGGCTTCCTGGAATTCAACTGTTTAATATATTGATCTTGGAAAGAATAAGGTAGCTTCACATATACTGAGAGGAAGCTATGCTGGTGCTAATGATAAACAAAAGAAATTTCAAAACAGTATATAACATAGGAAACCTGTATTTTATAATACATGGAAATGTATTAGTATGAAATTAGGGAATTTCTCACAACTAAACGTTTGTAAGAAAAAAATAGATGTAAAATAATTAGCTTCAAGTTCCCATTAATCACCCCTCTACTCCTCCCAGCTCCCTCCTATGCCCACGCAAACCCAGCACTCACTTCTGATTACACCAGCGGTTCACCTCAGGTCGGGTGGAAGATGCCTGCATGATGTCCTGCTGCTCCTGGGAGAGGGTGTGCATGGAGCTGGAGGTGGGCGTAGGCACTGGGATGGAGAACACACTCTGGGTCTCACTGGGGCTGACGTCCCTCACAAACAGCTCGTCATTCACGATGCACAGACTGAAGGAAAAATGGGCCCTCAGACAACTGCTGGATGGACACCCACACCCCCAATATTGACTCTGCTCCCACTGGCACTCAGCAACCAGATTCCTTCCACGCCCCTCCTGTGTCTGTCTCCCAGGTTCCTTGACCTGGCCCTCCCCACAGAGCCCACCTTTGGAGAGACTGTCTACCACCTTCACTCGATTTATAGGTTTATCCCCAACCCACGGGCAATTTTGCATTTACCCTTTACCACAGCCCAAGGGGTGGACGCTCTGATCCCCATTCTCGGAAGAAGACACTGAGTCACAGAGAGGTCATGTGACTTGACCAAGGTCACACAGTGAGTGAGTGTTGGGTCAAGGAGAGAAGGCATAGGCCGACTCCAGAGCCCATGCTCTTCTTAACCACTAGGCTAGACTGCTCCTGGGATCTTCCCGCTGGCTTTCCACAATACCGAGTAAACCTAAGGTCTGCGCCACCACATTCCCAAGCCCCTGAGCCCAGGCGGGGATGGGCATTCCCGCCCACAACAGGGCTCTCACCTGGAGTACCTGGCAGGGGTAGCGATGAAGGTCCGGGTGAAGGCACGCACACAGCCCTGAGAACTTCCTTCCACTTCAACAGCAAACAAACAACAGTACCCCTTAGAGCCACACGTGCTGTACACGCTCACACGGCGGTCCCCAGTCAGGCTGTGACTGGACACTCATGCTGAGAGGGCAGTTGTTCACGGGGGCCAGGGTGTCGGGAATCGGGAGGGCAACTATAGGAGTAGTCTGCGCCCAGTGACAGGGCCCCTGACAACCACTACACAGGTTCACGGGATGCGTTTTTCACAGCCGCCCAAGAGGTGGATACTACTACCCCATTTTGCAAATGAGGAAACTGAGAGGTTAAGTAACGGCCCAAGTTCTCAGAGTGAGTATCTGGGATGAGAGCCACCAAACTCCGCAGCCTGTGTCCCCAACGCCCAGGGTGTGCAGGGCAGACAGGCATGGACACAGCTCAGACCTGGATTGTCTGTGGGAAGCCTGAGCGCTGGAGAACACAGTGGGGAAGGGGAGGGGAGGGGAGGGGAGGGGAGGTGGAGCGGAGGGCAGGGGAGGGAGGGGAGGGGAAGGGAGGAGGGCAGGGTAGGAGGGGAGGGGAGAGAAGGAAGGGAAAAGAAGGGGAAAGAAAGGGAAGGGAAGGGAAGAGAAGGGGAAGGAAAGGGAAGGGAAGGGAAGGGAAGGGAAGGGGTCAGGGAAGCTGGGTGGTTCTGGGATTGAGCCTGGCCAGGGGGAGGCAGCAGTGGGGCAACTGGGGATGGGGTCTACACACACTCACCTTCCTTGAACACCCCGCTGACAGAGAAGCAGAGCATCGTTTCCTGAAAGGGAAGAGCCCAGGCGCCCAGTCACCACCTGCACCTCCTACCCACCTGCGGCTTCCTGGGCCCCCCCGAGGGAGGAAGCAGGAGCTCACCGTCTGGGACCACGTGTCCACCACGAAGGAGTTGAAGTCATGCTGAGTCTTGGGCAACACACAGAGGGTGTGCACAATGTCATGTTTTGTGTGCTTCAGCAGCTGGACCCGCAGGTCTGTGAGGGGAGGGGAAGCGAGCGAAGGTCAGGGGCTGCCACGCCCTGGGCCCTATGATTGACCCCTTCACCGCCCTTTCCCACCCAGTCTTCCCATCACACACTCACGGGGGTCCGTGAGCTTCTTCATATTCCGGCTGTCCTTGAAGTACTCGCACAAGCTGCTTCTAGGAGACAAAGAGCAACAGTGGGTGGTGGGTGTCTGCAGGAGCTGGCCTGTGTCTCCTGGGGAGCCACACGGCCCAGGAGCAGAGCCTGTGCTGTGATACTCACGGGGCTGGGTCCTCGGGGTGGAAGGGAATGGTCAGGGAGAAGCAGGCCTGCTCGTGATAAGCACCCACGAGACCCTGTCGGTCTCCATAGTCATGGATCAAGTAGTACCTGAGGGAGAGCATTGAGGACAGTCTATCTCTGTGGTCTGGACCTCACATGAGACTTGGAAACTCCCCTGAGCAGACCTGTGCTTAGGTGGCCTCACCTGTCCTCACCCTCCCCCCCTTGCTCAGCTTCCCAGAGGTACTTACTGCTGCAGGAATTGCAGGACTAGGCTCTTCAGCTCATCAGATCCAAAGTAGCTGCCCTGGAATCAAAACAGTCCTCAGGACCAGGGCTGACACCCCCTTCTCATGCACCACTTACAACCCGACTTGATCGTCCATCCTCACCTTGCAGGTTGGTAAGCGCTTGCAGGCTTCAATACCACACTTAGCCAGTGGGGATGTCTCCTGGCCGCCCTGGGGAAGAGAAGAGGAAGTCAGCAGTGCAGACCAGGAGGTGGTACCGGATGATCAGGGAAAAGGATGGGCCCAAGAGAGGGTGAGGGTCAGAGGTCAGGGGTGAAAGGGCCCTGGAAATTCCATGGGCAGGACTACAGTTTGGGTCATCACCGTGGGTTCCCCAAAGCCTGTGAAGAACGTGGCTGAAGAAGATCCAGAGCCTTTGTCAGGTTCCCACAGGGGCTGTACCATCCCCCTCCACCCAGGACTTTTAAGGGTCAGTTTCAAAACTGTAACTGGGGCAAGACCCAATGCGGTTCAGAGTAGTTTGTGGGTGCTGTCAGTGCCAGTTAGAGGAGTCAGTGAACAAGGTATACACTTACCAAGGTTAGTAACTTGGGGAACAATTCCAGGATGGAGCTGCCAAAATCAAGACAAAACAGAAAAGCCAGTGAAACTATGGTGGTGACCCTCCTCCTCATGGGAGCAAGTACACCCACACCCCAGTGTCCCAGCCTTCCAGGGCCCTGAACACGTCCCCCATCGACTGACACAGAGGGAGAGCATGCCCTACCTCCCTCCCCGCCTCTCTCCCTCCCTTCCTCTCCTTCCCCTGGGTAGCTCCCCCACAGACTGCCCGGACTCCCTTCTCCAGTGCCACAAGGACCAGCATTTCAAACCCATGCTGCAGGGCTTCCTTCCCCTCCCTTCCTTCCTCCAGGGCCCCACTGAAGGATGTGGAGAGAAGAGGGAATGGGGTGTGTGCCCGAGGCTCTGCTACCTCACTGGGGGTCCAGCACTCTGCGAAGACCTGGACCAAGACCTGGACTCCCCCCATGGATGGCCCAGGATGCTGGGGCAGGGAGGCGAGTGAGGTGGGGCTCAGGAGGCAGGGAGGGAGATGAAGGGGGATGAAGACAGAAAAGGAGTGAAGGTACGAGGGGAGAGATGACAGAGACATTCGGGCCTAGAGGCAAGGGAGAGAGAGAAAACAAAGGGAAGGGAAAGAAGCTCTCCCGTGGTCGGGGTAAGGGAAGAAGAGAGAAGAAAGGGCAAACGGCGCCCCTTTTGCAGCTCTTCACCTGCCCCAGAATGGCTCAGACACAGCAGATAAGAATGTAAAATATGCAGATATTGGGCTGGGGGCCCATTGGATGTTGGTTGAAACTTTGTCAACTTTGTGATGCAGAGAGGAGAGCATAGGGCCTGTAGTCCTCCCTGAGGTCCATGTCAGCTGCCCCTTGCAAACGGCCACTTTTGGGAGTAGCTCAGGCTCCCAGTGGGTAACAGAGGATACATCTGACCTTATGTTGGTTGACTTATCAGGGAAGCTGGTGCACAGGGGGTTTCTGTCTGCACACATCCCTTCTGGCTCCAGCCGCTCACCCTTGTCCATCTCCCCTGCAGACTTCACCTGTGATCATGAGGAGGAACCACATGGGCCAGAGAAACAGAGCCAAGATGGCCGTGCACCCCAGTCCCTTCCTTTTCCTACAAATCCATTTCCCTTCCTCTGTCACCATCACATGAGCTTTCCCACCTTCCCTTCAAAGATGGATCTGGGTACCACACCTCACCTCAGTGTTGGAGAGGTTCAAGTTCTTGGTGTTGGAAGCATTCGGCATAGAGCTGGACAGGCCATGCAGCTGGTAGGGTTTCTTATTGCTCAGCTCCAAGGGCAAAAGCTATGATGAGGAAAGAGTTAGAGTGAGGACCCCAGCAGGGGATACCTGAGACCAATCTGCCTCTTCTACCTAATCTCTCCCACCATCACCACCAGCCCCAACATTGGGTCTAAGGTCCTCACCTTGGGCATATTCCCTGGATGGATCTGCAGGGAGGCGGCCATGCCATTTCTAGGGTTTCGCGGCATTCCAGTATCACGGGTCATCAAGTCTCCAGGAAGCCAGGAGGAGGGAAACAGAGGCTGAGAGGCTCCTGGCTGGTACAGCTCCAGCACCAACCCCTCCCCGAGGTACCTTTCCTGAGTATCCTTCCCAGCTAGACCCCTCTGCCCTCACCTGCTCTACAATTACTGCTGTAGCCATACCAGGGTCAGAGCGGAGCCTCTGGATGTCAAGAGATTGCTGGGAGGCATCGTGTCGTTCCTTCACGGGCAGCTGCAGAGTTAGGGATGGGGTCCAGGGCTCTGAGTCTGAGGTGGTGATCGGGGGCAATAGGTGGGTCTGGCTGTGAGTGCACAGGTTGTGTTGAGTCTGCATTACCTTTATCTGCTCCACCTTTTCTGACCTCAGCTCCTTCAGCACAGAGTGGGGTGCATCACAGGGATCAACAAAGATAGATATCTGTTGAGAACGCAAGAGGGGCTGGGTAAGCTCCAGGAAATCTGAGCCCTGGGATCAAGCAAGATCATGCCCCTGTCCTGCCCTCTTGCCCCCTGCTAGCCCTGCTCATGCCCTTGACACACACCCTTTCATTAGCCTCATTGTAAATCTTGCCGTTGACATTCTTCAGTGCGAAGGCAATGTTGGCATTCTCAACGAAGAACTGGGCCTGCATTTTCTCATAGTGAAACTGTAGGGAGAGTGACAAGAGAAGCATAATATGAGACCAGAGGCTTTTCTCATCTGGGCCTGCCATCTTCCCCGTTTCCTCTCATGGGCCTCCATGTCCTCTCTTACTTCGACTGGGGTGAAGGGGACACTGCATTGCTTCTGAATCAAATTCAGCAGCCACTTCTCATCATATTGAATACCGAAGGGAATCTAGGAGCCAAAGAAATAATTGGGGAAAGAAAACTGATACAATGGAATCCAAGGTTAAGATAAGACCCAGCTGTGTCTTGCTTTAGGACCTTTTTTCAGGCTTTAGGTAATTTCTTAAGGTAGGACAATATCTGTTATCGCTAACTTTTACACCAGACGTGGACTTCCTAAATACCCTTTCTTTCCACTTAAATACTTTTCCTGAAATAATCGACTTCATGTCTTTCACATGTACTTACTTTTATAAAGTTCTAAGAGATCCTACCTAAGGCAGACCTGGCCTGCCCCTCTGACAAGGACCCCAGAGACTCAACCTCCTCCCACACTCAGCTTGAGCCAAACTGCGTCTTCTGGTGTGAAGTTGCTCCATCTCCTTGGCAGTAGTTTCCTCCTTTGCTTTTAGACAGCCTCTCCCATGCTCCCTGCAGTCAGTCTGCTCCCTTTATGTTGCTTCTCTGAACCTGCCCTCACATGATCTAGGAAGTTAACTCCTAGTAATAACAAGACAGATTACCAACTCCACTGCCACGAGAGAAAAGTTCCCAGCATCTCTACACGCGCCCAACATGACTCCCTCTGTCATCTTCTTCTACATGTCAGGTCCATTTAGCCAGCACACTCACTGTGGTCTTGAACCAGCTCCCCAAGGTCTCATCCTGCCTGTTTCTCTCCATTCGTCTCTCTGGAGGCTTTTGCTCTGTCTCCTTGTTAACATGGGTTTCGTCTTGTTTCTGAAAATTGCCTCTCCGATGACAGGATGGAATGGCATAGGGAGCACTGTGGGGAAGTGGAGAGAAGAAAGTGGTCCGTATAGCCTTGGGAAGTCTTCTCTACATTTTCCCCAATGATAGCAGAGCTACAATAAAGATTGCTCAACCATTAACCTGATCCCATCATTCCTCACTCTTCCAGGTTAGAGAGAAGAATGACATATTTAACTACAAGGTTTTGTTTTTCACTGGTTGATACTTGTCAGCCATGCTGCCTCGTCACTTACTATCTTACTCCAGTATCCTTGTGAACATCACTTGTTGCTTGATCTCCATCTTGTTGTTGCTGGGATGAAGGATGAATACCAGACCTGACTTGTTCAGACCAATTGTTATACCTCCTTTGGTAAATACGCCAGCGTCTTGCTCTTCTTTGTAAGGAGGTAACTTGCTTATTGTACCCTGAAATTGAGAGTATCACATCAATGGTCTCAGTACCAGAAAAATTCCTGGGTAAATATCCGGCTAATGAAGAAATATCACCAACTTTATCATCTAAATAGGAAATTATCATAGTTAGGAAGAAAAAAAAAAAGGCTGAGAGACTTCACTGTGTTTCTGCTTCTCAGGAAACGAGAGGTGGGGAGCATTCACAGCCAAGAAGAAAACAAGCACAGAGGAAAGGGTCTGGACCCAGGGTTTAGTCTGTGATGTTAGTCCCTGCTCTGCTTGGTTCAGGTTATGTGACCTGGGACAAGTGGCTTTTCATCTCTAACTCTCTCTTCTCTGCTCGGCTCTAGGAGCACAATAAAACCTACCCTGAAATCTACCCTGGTGTGATGGTTCAAGGGTCAAAGGTGACCTCCCTGCCTGACGGAAGAATTAGAGATATGAAAGATAAGTCCGATGAAAAGATCCACAATGGAGCCTGGAGAGACATAACATGGAGAATACCAAAAGCGAGGGGGAGATAATTAAAGGTGATGCAGTGAACATACCTCACACATGGTTAATGTGAGTCCCGGAAAGAAGGGGAGGGAACAGCGGAGAAGTGGTATTTGAAGAGATCTTGGTTGAGAAGTTTCCAAAAGTAACAAGATATCAACTCAGTGTAACAGTATTATTGTAATAGGAGAAAAAGTATGCTTTAAGGAAAAACAGTCCTAAAATATGCATTCATTTCATCATCGTGTAACAAAAACTTGGAAAATATGTGACCAGAAGACTCAAACTAAAAGAAATGTTACAGGCTCTTCTTTGGGCAGAAGAAATATCCTCCCAGGTGGAGGCACATAGATACAGGAAAGAAAGACTAATGACATTTGTGAATATGTAGGCAAATTTAAATGAGTGTTGACTATATAACACAATGATAGTAATTTCTTCTGGGGATTTAAATATATAGAGAATGAAAATGCATAACAATAAATTTGGAGGGTATATGGAATCAAAGTGTCTCAAGGTCCCCTAATTGTCTGAGGAGTTTTAAAGAACTAATTAACTAACATTAGACTGAAACGGCAAAAATGTACACTGTAATCTGAAGGGTAAACACTACAAGAATGGCAAAAGAATGTTTATCTAGCCACATGAGGTAACAATTTAATAGTTATAAAATGTTAATCATTTCAAAGGAAAGGAAAGGAAAAAGAACTTAGAAGAGGCAAAAATAAATATACAGTAAGATAGTATATATAAACCAAATTACATCTACTTTTACATTAAAAATTTCAGATTAATATTCCAAATAGAAAGACAGCTATTATCAGACTGGACAAGAAACCTTCCATCAAATGCTCCTGAAAAGAGACACATGCAAATTTTAATCATCTAGAAAATTTGAAAATTAAAAAAATGGCAAAATGTATACCTTTTCCACAGTAACCTACAGAAAGCTGGTATAACCCTATTAGTAAAAGAAAAGGTACACTTTAAAGAAAAAAGCATCACTAGAGAAAGAAGGAGATTTCTTTGTGATAACAGGTTCAATGCAATAAGGAGATATTAATATAAAATTCTAAACTTGTATACATGTCCTAAAATAGAGCCAAAATATGCAAAGCAAAATCTAACAGAAATAGAGCATGGACAAATTCACAGTCACAGTGGGAAATTTTAACACAGCTCACTGGGTGATGCACAAAATGGCAGACAAAAACTCAGCTAGACGGAGAAGGATTCAAAATGTTACTTAAGTTAACAAATGTATTTAATTGACATAGAACAATGCACATAACAACTACTCATCGAACGTTCCAGAATAGCTCATATGCTGGGCAACAAAGCAAGCCTCAGTAAGCTTCTATGGACTAATACAATTTACCCTGACTAGTTAATGTAATATTCAGTGGTAATGGTGGGTTTTCTGCCCCTCCCCCACCTCGTATAAATCCAAGGAATATTAGTTTACACAATCCCACGCCCCACCTAGGTGACCCTCCCTACTCTCCAAACCCTAGACCTGAGAACATCACATGACTTGTGCCTTTTCCTTAGCCAGGGGAAATAATTCACCTCAGCCGTGGCCATTTCCATAAGAGGGGAGGTTTTCCACATGGAATCAGGATGGGTGTGTCAGAGCCCACTTGGCCCATTTCCTCAAGAGAGTGGGAAATAGTGAGCCTGAGCCCTCTGCATGCCTCCTCTAAAGGAGGGTCAGCTTGTTGGGGGTCCTGTGGGTTGGGGTTAGGGAGGGAACCCAGAACCCCTCCTGCCCTGTGGGGACCTGAGGACAAGGTCTCATGCTGACCAACTCACCCATGGGGTGGCCTGAAGGCAGTGATCTGTCACCGCCCTCCTCACAGGCCGCTCGTGAAGAGAATCTGTGGGTCTGGAGCTGGAGGTTTGGAGAATATCAGGAAGGGCTGCCGAAGAAGGAGAGTGCAAGCCCCAAACCACTTTGTCAGAGCCACACAAACAAGATGGCATCCTAACAGGAAGTCCCTTCCCCAAGGGCATAGAGGAGGAGAGCCCTGGGGGCCAGAGGAGACTTAACTTCCTGTAATTACTGCCCCCTGAGTTTGCTACCAGCCTAACACCCAGGGAACTCTTTCCAACTGTACCACCCTTGCAGAGGAGGCCATCTGGAATCAGGAGGCTTAGGGGACCTTGGTACTTCTGGTTACAAACACAGGGAGCTCTGTATGCCAGACTCTGGATCAGCTACACTACATTGTGTTCCTTCATTCGGCAAACCCAGAGAACTCTGTGTGCCAGCTGTAGGCCAGGCTCTGTACTTGCTACATTGCCTCTATTCTTTCATGAATTCCTCACAGGGGACTCTGATATCAGAATCACCAACTTTCCAAAGTTGCTGAGGCTTACTGAGGTGCTGGAGCTTATCTAGGGTCATTCAGATGCTACCTGGAGAAACAGAGACTGGAATTGAGCTCCATGCAATGGAAGATGACTTCTCCATGCATAGATTTACTAAGTTATTGCTCTAGTGTGGGAGATTGTCTTAAGTTAGTACAAAGTAACAGAATTTTCTGAAAATAGTCAAATGGCTGGAATTAACCTCAGCCCACCTCAGAGAGATAATACCAAAAAACAAAAAAAATCCAAAAACCAAACAACAAAGAACAGACCTGAAAACTATAAACGAAATAGCAATCAGAGTTTTGTGGGTCACTGTAATGACAGTAAAAGAAAACAAATCATGTATTTTCCTTTAAAAAAAAAAAATGTCCTCAATGTAGATAGATGCCCCTAGTGGTCAGAGCCGGAATTGTAGCTCTGAAAGTTCCAGACCAGAGAGGTTTCAAGGCAGAGGGAAGGAGAGAGGAGATTGGGCTCCAGTACATCAGTTAGACATTTCTGGAATTTTCCACTACTTTCTGGAATTTTCCACCCCGTGTCCACAATCCCTTCCTGGATCTCTATGCCCTGAGAAAAGTCCAGCCACTGAGAGAGGTGAAGAAAAATCTGCACATAAGTGTGTGAACATTTGGGGGTAAAAGAAGTGTAAGACCGAAATGCACACACCACACAGATAAACTGTCAAGTCAAAAATTGAAATTTTTTATTTTTTATGAAACAGTGTCATGTGAACTCTTTGATAACATGGTAAATATATGTGAACTTTTTTTTGTTAGTTGCTTATTAGATATTTTCGAGTGTTCCTCTCAACAAATTAGCCTAATCACAAAATATTAAACATTAAAAATGTATACTTAGAAAATAAAATCATTCTGCACCTTCCATCTACATGATCCCCCCACCCTGACTCACAAATACCAAAAATATCCAATGTAAGAGGATTGGTGCACATTTTCCAGATGTGTTTCTCTTTTGGTGATGTGAATACCTAACTTAAAGCATTTGTGTAGTTATGTAGTTCTATACATATTCTTTTTAAATTTTGCAATTACATAAGTAATTTTATGCAAATTCATTTTTTTCACTTATTATGACATCTTCAGATTTTCATTTCTTCAGTTAATGGTTTGTCATCTTTCCAGAGGTTATTGGAGAAGCATTTTGCTTCTTAGGCGAATTATTTGCAATTATCTTTTGTCCCTTTCTCTACTGATTAACAGAAATCCTTTTGGTTCTTGCACATGAGTACAAAATCTGTAATAATGTTTGAAATGTTGTCTCCCAACTTCCCAATCTTTTAGTTTTTTTCTTTTGACAGTACAGAAATTGCTTTAATTTTCATGGATTTTTTAACTTTAAAATAATGCAGCTATGACAGAAAGGAAAATGAGTAATACATAGGGTAGTATCAAATACTAGTCCGCTGGGAATTCTAGTCCACTGGGAATTCTAGATTCAAAGCCTTGAGGGATTCAGGGCACAATGGAAAAGGGCTTTAGACCAAAATCTACATTGATGAAGAATGGTGAAAATATTTGAACATGTGTTTGCTTATAGGAGATACTGTGTAAAGTGCTTCTGGCCTAACACAATTCTGTAAGTCATCATTTTGTGGCAAATGAAGCATTAAGGGTAGCCCACATACATTAAAACTAGTGGCAAAAGCATTTCTTCTGCCTCTCCCTCCCATGGAGGGGATCCCATGGAGGGGATCATTTTCTCCTCTCCATGGAGGTTAATTTTCCTCTGCTTCTACCTGGGCCCCACATGCCCAGCACACCCGCCCCCAGATAGTTCAATCCCTGTGGCACTCCAGGCTTAAGGGAGTGGATTTTATCTCCATCATGAACTTCCAAGACCAAGACATGGGTGAGAGGGTTGTTTGAGTACCCTATCTGCGTGGCATTGACACCAGGGGAATTCAAAACTGCGTATGTGACCCAAAAAACATTTTAACTGTTACAAGCTTATTTGAGAAATTGAAGGGAAGTTAGAAAAAGAAAACCTTGTTAATCCCAAACAAAAATGTCACATAGAAAGGAATGCAAATTATAGGAAAAATATTTTATAGGCAAATGTTTAATATTCTCATACATAAATAAATCTGATTAGTAAGAGTGTCTTTCAAAGTCTACTGAAAAAATTTTAAATAAGAACTATACATCACAAACATATAAAGATTAAACAAGTACAAAAACAATTATAAATGTATGTAAGTGTGTACATATATTTACATATGCACATATACATAAACATACATAACATGAGGAAAAGAGTATACATACTGTGAGCAAAATTTGGAAGAATATATATGTCATGTAAACCTGTTTATATAGTACTGTACACAGAGAAATATATCTGGGGAATATAAACTAAACTATCAAGGATGTACATCTTGCTATGTAACAAGATGAAAAAAATATAGAAAAATATTTTCTCTAATACACATTCTTGCACTTCATTAGTTTATAAAGATAGCAATTTGAAATCAGAAAAATAACTGATGTAAAATTTTATAGCATAGTAGTATATACCGGGTTGGGAATTTCACTACCAAAATAATAGGTAGGTGGATTAACGGTATATTTCTAAATCTATATGCTTTTTCACATTACTTTTGTCTCTCAATTACACACATATGGGTTGCCCGTCATAGTTGGGAGGGAGAGGCAGAAGAAATGCTTTTGCCACTAGTTTTAAAGTACGTGGGCTACCCTTAATGCTTCCTTTGCCACAAAATCTTCCAGAAATGTCACTCTGAATGAGATCTTGCTCCCTCCATCCTTCCAAAGATTCCTTCTGAGTGATGCCTAAGCTGCAATTCTAGACATGTGGACCATGGACAACAAAATGTGGTTACTTATGTCAAAGGGATTGAAAATGGAGCCAGGAGGCTAGTATGGAAGTAGGACTTACATATTTCTACCCCCAAATGCAACATAAACCTTTCACCCGGCCAACCTGAGACCGACTGGAACTTGTTTTCGTTATTCCCTGGAGACCAGAGCATGGCAACCAATCTGGTGCCTCAAGTGACTGAATGCCTGCCAGAACCAATCATAGTTCTGTAAAGATAACCTATATAACTTCTCTGGATAGTCTTTATATGTCACCTTTATAAACTCTTGCCATTTTTGTTTCCCCATGAGCACATTTGAGTTGCTACTCAAATCAGTGCCTCCCAAATTACAATTCATAAGACCCTAAGTAAAAACTCTTTTTCTTATTTGCAGCCTTCTGCATTTCTTGGTTGACAATATGTTCACCAGTTATCATGGACCTCCAATTTCTGAATTTCCTCCAGTGGAAAATTTGGGAAAAGGAAAGAAAAATTTATTAAAAGTTGCTTTGCATGGTGAGTGGTGGGAGAACACATAAAAAAAATCATACTCAAATTGCTTTACCTAACGACTTTCTTCTTCTCTATGGTTTCACAGATAGAAATCATAGTAATAATATAGGACTCCTCTTAGAGGGCTGGTGGTCAGTAAAGGCCTGAGGTGGGAGCAAGGAGGGCAGAAGGGGTTCAGGTACTTTCTACAACTGTCCTGTTAAGTTTCACAAAGTTTTTCCCAGAGTGACAAACTTCTGGGTAAGGGATTGCCGCTCTGGATTTTCCAAATGGATAAACCAGGTTACAGGGTATTTCCTTCCTGTTATATCTAGCTAGTCTCCACCCTCTCCTCTTCTGCTGGCTAAAGCCTCCTTAGGCTCAGATCTCAGCTTAAACTTCACTTCACATGAGAAGTCTCAGACATACCCTACTGGTGTGATTACCACTAGGCATCTAGTAACTGCACCACCTTTACCATCTCCAGACACATTTTTCATGTGAAAGGGGACCAAAGACTGTGAGCTCACAATGTTTCATAGGCTGTAGCATCACACAGTGGACTTAAGATGCTGACATTTTCAAATATCTTGTCTGAAGATTTGCCTCAGATTCTCTCTGCCACTTTTGAGAGAGATGCTGGGGACACAGGTCAGTTCAGCAACGGAAATGCAGAGTTCTTCCACAGACAGCAATCGGAGCGTGTAGTTCAGAGAAGCTGAGGAGGCTGTGGATTGATGCTCCTTCCTCTACAAGAGCCCATGAGAGTACTACAACGAGAGTCTGTGATTTTTAGCAGGCGTAGTTTTGCATAGCAAAGACCAAATGAACCTTCCAGAGGTAAAATTCCAGGTTTGAAAGTTTTTGAATAATTTGCTGCGTGGAATACTCTTAAATATATTTCAAAACATTTAAATGAACTTGGAAAATAGTAAAAGAAAAATTAAGGAAGGAAGCAAAACGTTCCATTAACCCCTGATGAGTTATCATCATTTTTATATTCTCATTAATTATGTGCATAATATGACACTGGCTTACCTTTTAATCTACACATAACATTTAATCCTTTTGACATAACTACAAACTCCATATTGTGATTCATTCTTTACTGATAAGGAAACCGAGCCTCAGATTTCAGGCCTGGCTGAGACTAAGGCACTTTTGTGCCCTTCACTGTCTTGTGATTTCAATAAATCCTGACAAGGACCCTATGAGGGGGAGAATCCTCACTCCCGGGATGGGGAACCTGAGGTTTGGGACCTTAATGTCCCACACTGCCCCATGTCATGCTCCTACTCATTGGCTGATTCCAGACTGGAACCCATGTCTTCTGAACCTGGCCTTTACTCTTCCTACTGATTCACTCAGCCTTGCCTCAATTATAGATAAGGGTATACTTTGGAAATATTGTGAGCTTGGTTGCAGACCACGACAATATAGCAAATATTGCAATAAAGTGAGCCAAACAAGTGCTTTGGTTTTCCATTTCTTATAAAAGTTATGGTTACACTATACTATAGACTATTAAGTGTACAATAGCATTAAGTCTAAAAAACAATGTACATACCTTAATTAAAAAATACTTTATTGCTGAAAGTTGCTACCAATCATCTGAAACTTCAGTGAGACATAATCTTTTTGCTGTTGGAGGGTCTTGTGTCAGTTTTGATGGCTGCTGACTGATTAGGGTGGTGGTTGTTGAAGGTTGGGGTGGCTGTGGCAGTTTCTTAAAATGAGACTACAGTGAAGTGTGCTGCATCGATGGACTCTCCTTTGCAGAAACGATTTCTATGTACTGTTGTTTGACAGCATTTTACCCACAGTGGAACTTCTTTCAAAATTGGGGTCTGCTAAATAGACATTTCTCTAAAGAAGATAGACAGATTGCCAACAAACACATGAAAGGATGCTCAACATCATTAATCATTAAAGAAATGCAAATCAAAACCACAATGAGGTATCACCTCACACCGGTCAGAATTGCCATCATCAAAAAATCTAGAAACAATAAATGCTGGAGAGGGTGTGGAGAAAAGGGAACACTCTTGCACTGTTGGTGGGAATGTAAATTTATACAGCCACTATGAAGAACACTGTGGAGGTTCCTTAAAAACTATAAATAGAGCTACCATACGACCCAGCAATCCCACTACTGGGCATATACCCTGAGAAAACCATAATTCAAAAAGAGTCATGTACCACAATGTTCATTGCAGCTCTATTTACAATAACCAGGACATGGAAACAACCTAAGTGTCCATCGACAGATGAATGGATAAAGAAGATGTGGCACATATATACAATGGAATATTACTCAGCCATAAAAAGAAACGAAGTTGAGTTATTTGTATTGAGGTGGATGGACCTAGAGTCTGTCCTGCAGAGTGAAGTAAGTCAGAAAGAGAAAAACAAATACCATATGTTAACACATATATATGGAATCTAAAAAAAAAAAAAAAGTCATGAAGAACCTAGGGGCAGGACAGGAATAAAGATGCAGACATAGAGAATGGACTTGAGGACACAGGGAGGGGGAAGGGTAAGCTGTGACAAAGTGAGAGAGTGGCATGGACATATATACACTACCAAATGTAAAATAGATAGCTAGTGGGAAGCAGCCACATAGCACAGGGAGATCAGCTCGGTGCTTTGTGACCACCTAGAGGGGTGGGATAGGGAGGGTGGGAGGGAGGGAGATGCAAGAGGGAGGAGACATGGGGATATATGTATATGTATAGCTGATTCACTGTTACACAGCAGAAACCAACACACCATTGTAAAGCAATTATACTCCAATAAACATGTTTAAGAAAAAATTGGGTCTGTCCTCTCAAAGCCTGCCACATTTTTTATCAACTAAGTTTATGTCATATTCTAAATCCTTTGTTGTCATTTCAACAATCTTCACAGCATCTTCACCAGGGGTAGATTCCATCTCAAGAAACCACTTTCTTCTCTCATCCATAAGAAACAGCTCCTCGTCGGTTAAAGTTTCATCATGAGATTGCAGCAATTCAATCACGTATTCAGGCTCCTCTTCTAATTCTAATTCTCTTGCTCTTTCCACCACATCTGCAGTTACTTCTTCCACTAAAGTCCTGCATCCCTCAAAGTCATCCATCAACTTCTTTCAAACTCCCGTTAATGTGGATATTTTGACGTCTTTCAATGAACCAATAATGTTCTTAATGACATCTAGAATGGTAAATCCTTTCCAGAAGATTCTCAATTTACTTTGCCCAGATCCATCAAAGGAATCACTGTCTATGGCAGCTATAGCCTTATGAAGTGTATTTCTTAAATAACAGTACATGAGGGTTAAAACTACTCCTTGATCTGTGGGTTGCAGAATGGATGTAATTTTAGCAGGCATGAAAACATTAATCTCACTATACCTCTACATCAGAGCTCTTGGGTGAGCATGTGAGTTGTCTATGAGCAGTAATATTTTGAAATAATTCTTTTTTTTTCTGAGCAATATGTCCCAACAGTGGACATAAAATATTCAGTAAACCATGTTGTAAACAGATGTGCTGTCATTCAGTCTTTGTTGCTCCATTTATAGAGCACAGAGTAGATTTAGCATAATTCTTAAGTGCCCTAGGATCTTAAGAATGGTAAATGAGCGTTGACTTCTATTTAAAGTCACCAGCTGAATTAGCCCATAACAAGAGAGCCAGCCTGTCCTTTGAAGCTTTGAAGCCAGGCGTTCACTTCTCCTCTCCAGCCATGAGAGTCCTAGATGGCATCCTCTTCTAATATAAGGCTGTTTTGTCTACATGGAAAATCTGTTGTTTAGTGTAGGCACCTTCATTAATTATCTTAGCTAGATCTTTTGGATAACTTGCTGCAGCTTTTACATCAGCACTTGCTGCTTTACCTCACACTTTGATGTTATGGAGATGGCTCCTTTCCCTAAACCTCATGAACCAACCTATTCTAGCTTGAAACTTTTCTTCTGTAGCTTCCTCACCTCTCACAGCCTTTGTAGAATTGCAGAGAATTAAAGCCTCACTCTGGATTAGGCTTTGGTTTAAGAGAATGTTGTGGCTGGTTTCATCTTCTCTCCAGAGTACTAAAACTCTCCTCACATCCACAATAAGGTTGGTTTGCTTTCTTGTCCTTTGTGTGTTCACTGGAGTAGCACTTTTAATTTCCCTCAAGAAGTTTTCTTTTTAATTCACAATTTGACTAACTCTGTGGTACAAAAGACCTAGTTCTTGCCCTGTCTTGCCTTTTGACATGCCTTCCTCACTAAGCTTAATCATTTCTCTTTGTGGAACTTATATTTTGAAGGGGAAGAGGGAGAGAGAGAGAAGGAAAGAGAGACACCTGTGTCTGCATAAGGGTTAGGGGCCCTAAGAGGGTTTTTTGCTGTTGTTGTTGTTGTTGAATCTTCAACGCCATGAAGTTTGAGCAAGTTTAAAATTTAATATGAAGGAGCAATCTCATCTCAGATTTAACCCTTGAATTTTCCTACATGTTCATTTCCTTCCTTATCTTCTTACCTTCTTACTTCACAGTAGAGTTAATGAAACACTTTCAATAAACAGGATGGATTATAATACAAATTTTTAGTTATTAATAATTAAAGAATGGACAATTGTGTCCAAAAACGCTAGTGCTTCTTGGATTTTTGCCTCTCAGGGAGGCAGCAGGTGGCTGAAATCCTGGTGTGACATGATCTGAGGAGCCCTGTCCTGGTGGCTGTGGGTCGGGTTCAGAATTTTCCTATAAACGTATTAACATGCGGAGCAGTCCAGGAGCAGCAGTTAGGCAAACACCACAGCTTGCTGCCCTGGTGCCACCTCTCACTGAGCTCACCAGGTGAATCAAAGGCAAGCCTGTCTTCCCAGCGTGGGGAACTGGATTAGGGTCTGCTCAGAGGCACGATGTTGGGCAGCTCTTAGGAGCTTCTGAGTCTCCCAAGAAACTAGAGATCCTTCTGTCTTTGAAACTTTGAACTCAAGGCATACCAGAGAGAGATTTGCTTCCTTCATAAAGATATCTATATTCTCATTAGGAGAAACAATGAAAAACACCTTTCCACAGTGCCTGCCTTAGCCCTAAGGCTCAGCCAGCCCCTGCTACTGAGTCTTGACTTTTAGAGAGACTTTGAAGTCCCACAATATGCCATATACTTTGGGCAGGTTTTCTCATTCACCCCTCAGGACAGCTCTGTGACACAGGTATCATGAGTCCCACGTCACAGATGCCCAAGCTCAGGCTGACAGAGCCTAGGTCAGCTCTCCAGTAAGTGGCAGGATGGGATGAGGTTCTATCCCTCACCTTCTCTAGAGGACACAGAGCAGCCTCCCTTTTAGAAGATGGGCTTCCAGGGCTGGAGAAATGGTCGGATCACATTCCCTGCTATTGTGGCCCCGCGGGTACTCACTCAGCAACCCTTCCGGGTGAGGAAGATGACAGATGTCAGGTGGCATCGTATCCATCTCCATTTTTGTTCTTTTCAAATGAAAAAGCGTATATTTGGAAAGAGTAAAATATGGAACTGTTTACTATGATAGCAATTCTATTTGGAGAATTTCTACTTATGTTGAAGCAGTTCCATCTGCTGTTGACTGCAAATCTATGTCGCGTGCACTGATTTATCTCTTCCCTCATTAATGTCTGCTGATGTACTTTGTGGACTCTACAGAGGGTTCCTACCAGAGAACACGTGTTAACCCCCATAACCCTACAGGCTGTACAGGCTGCCTAGTCTTTGTCTAACACACTCTGTCATCCCCTGTCAGGACACAGAACACTACTGTACAGGCTGCCCACACCACGATCCAAAGCCCCATCCTCTCTCAGTCACCTCCTTCCTGCCCTTTGCCTGCCCACCAACTGCCAAGTTTCGCTGCTGCCGCTTGGTGTTCCATCGTGTGCAGGCTCTGGAGTACATGCTTTCACAATCTTCTTTTGCACCTAGCAGTGTTTTCAGACAGAATTAGAATCATTCTGTACATATATTCATAGGCTGAATGTTAAGGGAAGGTACTGTATTTTTCGTTGCTGTTTGAATAAACTTGTTTGTAAGAAATTTGCAAATGGCGATTCTTTAGTGCCACCTGGTGACAGACGCCTGAACTGCAACTTGAACATTGCAGGACAGGAAAGTGGGAGGGAGGGGCTGTGGCAAAAAGCCACAACAAAGAGCCTTTTGGAAGTCTGGGTGTAAAGCGGGGAACTCCTTGGGTACAGCTATACTAATTGCCTTTTTCTGGACATTGCATATAGATAGAATCATATACTATGTGGTCTTTTGCATATTTGGCTTCCTTCACTTGGCATAATGTTTTCAATGTTCATCTATGTTATGGCATGTATCAGTACTTCATTCCTTTTTATTGTCAAATAGTACACCACATTTTATTTACCCATTCTTTCATTGGTGGACATTTGGGTTGTTTCCACTTTTGGCTGCTGTGAATAATGATGCTACATACATTTGTGTACAAGTTTTTATGTAAAAATATGTTGTCATTGCTCTTAGCTGTGTACCTAGGAGTGGAACTGCTGAGTCATATGGTGACTCTCTGTTTAACCATTTGAGGAGCTGCCACACTGTTTTCATGACCCTGACAGTCTTGAGGAGTACAGGCAGTTTGTTAGTTTACTTGTGACTAGACTGTGGTTGTTTGTTTTGAGAAAGAATACCACAGAGTTGAAGTGCCCTTCCCATCACATCATATCTGGGAGGACATGGTACTCAAGTGACATCACTGGGTCACTGGAGATGTTGACCTTCATCAGTGGGTTAAGGTGCTGTTTGCCCAGTTTCTCCAGTGTACAGTAACTGTTTTCCATTTGCCTCCTCTGTTCTTCAGAAGTGAGTCACTAAGTCTGCTCTACCCTCAGAGGTGGAAGGCAGATTTCAGGTTCACTTCATAGAGGCAGGGTATCAA
Source organism: Balaenoptera ricei (assembly GCF_028023285.1). Lineage (NCBI taxonomy): Eukaryota > Metazoa > Chordata > Mammalia > Artiodactyla > Balaenopteridae > Balaenoptera > Balaenoptera ricei. The sequence continues at coordinate 92,968,537 of NC_082660.1, read as the reverse complement.
CATGTATTATCTGGAATTATTTGATAAAGACAGTTACTCTCATCACCCATTTCTTTATTAATTCAAACATTTATTGATATCAGTATGGACTGATGTATATGGATTTTGTAGGTTGTTTTTTTTTTTCTTACTTAATGGATACATCCCAAAAGAAAGTCAAACATCATAATTTCTACAATGCAGTAAGAGAATTTTGACTTAACAGTCAGGAAACTGCAAAAGAGTTCCCTATACCTACCAATATATTGTCCAAGTATGGTATATCACACAGTGCTTTCAGACAATATATTTTCATGGCAGAGCTTGGAACAACAATATAATTTCAGACAATTTTATTCCATAGTTGGTAATCCCTTGAGAAAGAAATAAACAGATAAAACAAAGGTTATTGAAGTGACCATAAAAATAATTATTGCTAACTTGCACTTAACATGTTTGCAAAATCCATTTCAGTGAAGTAAAATTATGAGATATGTCCGAGAAAATGTGTGCGTCATTTGAAAGCCAATTGTCAAAAGCACAGCCTTCATGTTATCTAACTCTAACTCCATGGAAGGTATGTTACAGCTTGAGCTTTTCGGTAACTGATTGCCCTGTAATGTAATTCCTTGTCTATATGCAAGTGTTTGAATTCTGCCCTGTGGAAGGGAAATCCTTTTCTCTTGAGGAAATACCTATTTGTCTCTATTTGAAAAATTATTTCGACATTCTGGATCTACAGTATAAGTGTGACAAATAAGTGGTGGTTGAGTTGGCAAGTGTAATGTCAGTGGAAGTGTGGGGGAACACAGCCCTGTTAGATGAGGGATGAAGGCAGAGTTGGAAGGGAGGTGCAGGGAGATGTGAACTGAGTGTGCAGAATTCTTGGTAGAACTTCGGTGCAAGGGGAGAATCTATGTAAAGAGGACAGTAACTAGAGATGTGGAGAGGGGGATAGGGCTTAAAGCATATTTTAAAATCATCAATTATAAGAAACTTGAGCAGGTTGAAATCTTAATGGGAAGGAGCCATCTCTTCCTAGAGTTAACAACTGAGCTTACCACACCTGCCTTTCCACACTTTAATTCCTTGTTTCCATTCTGGAGAAGCCTAAAACTTAACCAAAGAGATCGTGTAAAGTTTGGTCTTAATGCCTGTTAACTGGATGAATAGATGGATGGATGAGGATGTGTCAAACATGTGCTGGGTATTCACGGATTTTTATGTCCCAGTGCAGAGCTCCTCATGCAGATGACAGAACCCGTGGTGTTGTGTGGCTGAGAGGATGCAGCTTCTCAAGACTGTAAATGATGGCTACAACATAGGAGGCATTTCAGTGTGGAGGACAGGGCTGCGCATCGCGGTTGCTGTGGAAACCTAACGTCATAGCGGCGACCGTGACGACTTTTTAAGGGAGACAGACATAAACTGGGGAAAAGAGCAGCTCCCGCCTTCAGGTGTTTGGGACTCAGCTGAGGGTGTGGGTCCCCGGTGGGGGCTGGACGACGCTGGGGTGTGGGGAGACAAAGGGATCCACATCCAGGTCACCTCTTTCCCGCTTTGGGGCTCGGTGCCTCCGCTGTCTCGTAGGTAAAGCCATTGGGGTCCCTCCTGGCCCCAATGAGGGTGGTGTCCTGCTCCAGGGGTGTCCAGGAGCCACTTTCCTTCTAAAGGAGGGGCACAGGAGGTGAGACAGGTATCGACTTAAAAAAAGTGCACGACGTGAGAGTTGCAAGTTAAGTTTTATTTGGGGCAAAATGAGGACTATAGCCCGGGAGACAGCATTTCAGATAGCTCTGAGAAACTGCTCCAAAGAGGTAGGGGGGAAGGTCAGTATATATGTGATTTTGGAAAAGGGGGAGTACATGCAATAAAGCACATATTTTTTTTGCAGGTCTCGTGAGGGTTACTGCTAGTCACGAGGAGCAGAGGTCACCATGAAGGACTTTAGTGCTTTTCTAGAGATGAGGAGATGCAAGAATTGGGCTCATAAAATCAGCTCCTGAAAATACCTAACTATCTGAAGACCTGTTCTGCCAGTTTTTCTCAGAGCACAGAGTGCCTCATTCCTGATCTCCACCCTGAATTCCTTTCAGGGGATGTTGAAGGTAATCAGCTGCAGTGGCAACTGATTTAATCCTTATAGAGGTAGATGGCAAGTGACCATGGCAAGTGCCAATTTGTAGTTGACACAGGTAATAACTCTCTCTAAGCCTCAGCTTCCCCCTCTGTAAAATGGGGAGAAGAATGCTTTACCCACAGGATTGCTGAGAACATTGAATGATAACACATGAGTAAGCCGATGGCCCTATTGTTATTCCAGGATCATGAATGTTTGCATGAATTCAGGCCACTTCTTATTCCTTTTCCACTTTGTTCTTAGGGTACAAACAAGGAAAGGAGAAGGAAAGGGCCTTGTGAGAAGGACATTATAACATGTGCTGGATCTGTCTCTCCCTGTGCAGCTCCTCATGCTGGTGGCCTTGCTCATATCAGGTGTCTGAAGGAGGCAGGTTCTGAGGATCTGTGTCCTGATGGCTGCTGGAGCTTCTACTCCAGGTTCAAAGGCAGCGGCTTCCAAGAGACCCCAACACTTACATTTTGGGTTTTCCTACACTGATACTGGTTCCCACGGAGGTCTCTGCTGATGAGTTTTTGCTCTGGTAGGTTGTATTCTCTGTATTCAATTTTGGAGACAAATTTGCCTTGTGACCTCACTTCTCTGATAGATCTGAGAAGAGTTGTTTTTTCAGTTTGTTTGGCTTTTTACTTGTTAGGATGGAGTGCCGACTTTGAAGCTCCTTACACGTCAGGCTAGAAACTGGACACCTATTTATTTTTTGATTTATCTATTTTGTTGCGTGTGTCAATAGTTTTTTTTATTGCTGCGTAATAATACAGTATATGGATATGCCACATTTGCTTTATTCATTCACCTCTTGAGGGACATTTGGGTTGTTTCCAAATTGGGTTTCTCTTAAATAAAGCTGCTGTGAACACTGGTGTATAAGTCTTGGCATGGACATATGCCTTCCTCCTCTAGAATACATCCTTACCAGTGCAACAGCTGGATCATATGGTAGATGAAAGATTAACATTGTAAGAAACAAACTGTTTTCCAAGGTGGTCACACAATTTTCATTGCCACCATTAGTGTGTGAGAGTTCCATTCCCCACAACCTTGCTAAAACTTGATTTGGTCAGTCTTTTTCCTCGTGACCATTCCCTGTCAGGTGTAGTGGTACCTAATTGTAGTTTTCAATTACAGTTCCTCAATGATGATAATGATGAGCATATTTTCATGTGTTTCTTTGCCATGACTATATCTTCTTTGATGAAGTATCTCTTGAGATCCTTTGTCAATTTATCTATGAGTGTGTCTGTTTTCTTCTTATTGACTTTTGATTCTTTACTCTGTGTACAAGTCCTTTATCAGATACATGATTTACCAATATTTCCCTTCAGTCAGTGGCTTGCCTTTTCGCAGGATGAGGTTTTGCATTTGATTTTCAGCAATCTCACCTTGTGGCTACAGGAAATAATGGTCGCCTTCAGGGCACAAATGGAAGCTTACAGATCATTTATGAAGTGCTTGAGCTGGGAGTTCCAATCCCTGAGCTCATCCTTTTCTTTCTCCATTTCGTCTAGTGACATTAGGAGCAATCGGCCAATCTCATTATATTTGTTATTTTGCAAAAATTTTTGAAAGTATCATATACACAGTCACCCACATCCTTTCTTCTTATAAGTGGTTGATTAGGTGTCTACAGTGGTGACATTTGGGTTATATCTATTCCCAGATCACACCATGGACTATCAGAGCTCTCTTTACTACTGGAAATACAGTCCATAGCACCTTTAAATCTGGTCAGATTAGAGAGCCAATTCCAGAAATCCAAGGTCAATTCACAAAACTCATGCTTAAATTTCTCTTCCTTTAGAACCACTTTTGGTACCAAAATCTGTATTAGTCAGAAACAGAACCAATAGTATATATATGGGGGGGCGGGGGTAGACTGACTTGAGGAATTGGCTCAGGTCATTATAGAGTCTTAGAAGTCCCAAGACCTATGGTCAGCAAGCTAGAGACCCAAGAGAGGTGATGGTGTAAGTTCCAGTCCAAAAGCCAGTAAGCTCGAGACCCAAGAAGAGCCAATTTTTCATTTAGTCAAAATGCAGGAACCAGCCGGCAATATGCTTTACTCAGTGCACCCATTCAAATGTTAATCTCATCCGGAAACATCCCCACAGATGCACAGAATAATGTTTGACCAAATGTCTAAGCACTCTGTGGCCCAATCAGTTTGACACATGAAATTAACCATCACACCTTCCAGTTTGTTTGCATAAGAAGCTACATCTTTTGTTCTGTGGAGTTTGCATTCTAGAGTCTGCTGACTGTATCCCTATCGTGTTGTTTATGTTGTTCTGTCCCCTCCCCCTTTTCCATTACATTGGTGATTAGATTCAGAGGCTAGGTCCAATTCAGATTCTTGGCAAGAATACCTCAGATCTGGTGTTGTTTACTCCAGAGCCTTACACCAGGAGGCTCATTGTGTCTAGTTATCTCTCCAGTTGTGACACTAAGGTTGATCACTGGGTTCATGTGTTGTCAGCCTGTTAGAGCCATTGTAACATTTCCTATGTGTTTTTCACCTCAAATTTGTGGCCTCCAAAGATTGTTGTCAAATCTGCATTTCATTAAAGACTGCAAAATTTATTATGCATTTGTTAACTGGAATTCTTTTATAAAAGGAATTTCCCTCATCAACTATTAGTTTACACAGGAAGATAGGATGAATGTTTAATTCTTTTACAATATTTTCACTTTTCAGAATAACAAGCTGTTTCCTTAGGATGCTCCAAAGGTGAGCAATAAGTTGGTTTTCATGGAATTTTTTCCCATTAGCATGTCATTATTGATACCGAGCAGAGCCCTATGGAGCTCCTGGGCACAAAAGCCTTTCTGTGTCCCCTTTTTCTTTGATTACAGGAAATAGGCTTCATTCAGCCTCCATGACCTTCCCTGAATTCCAACAGGCAGATTGAAGCAGTTGTTAATTAGGGAAGGGAGGGGATGCGAGACCAGGGAGAAACAAACTGTCGAGAGAAACAATAGTGCAGCCTTGGGGCAAGGTCCTGGTCCCCCATCAAGGGATACACACAACAGTATCTTTTAGCTGTTTTGCAGACACTGAAACCCCATCAAGGTGGGAGAAGTTAATGATTAATGATGGTGTGCTGCCCACAAGCATGTAGACCCCAGACCAGTTGGAACCTGAAGGTTGATGATGCTGACTCCTACTTACCTCACCACCAACCCATCAGAAAAATGTCCACAAGCTGATCACGCCCTTTTTGAACCATTACTATAAAGCTTCTCACTATCTTCTCCAAGTTGGGATACATAGTTTCTCCAGGCAGGAGCCTGCTGTGTCCCCCTTTGCCTGGCAAAGTAATAAAGCTATTCTTTTCTACTTCACCCAAAACTCTGTCTCCAAGATTTGATTCGGCACTGGTGTACAGAGAAGCTGAGCTTTCGGCATCATTATGAGCTTTAGATTTTTCTATATTTGGTATGTTTTAATGCATTGCAGTCATTATTTTATTTGACATTCAAATTGTTCCATCTTTAGCCTATGCGAGCCCCTTCTGGTTGACTTTTGTGTCTTTAATGTGCTTTCTGGTATGAGAGTTTGGTCCAGACTCATCTGGTACAATCCATACGCAAACCTAGAATCAGACATTTTTCCAAGGAACCCTGGTTCCTTTTAGTTGGGAATGTTTTCAGAGGATTCATTCTGGGTACTAGTGTTGTTCATTGCTGCTTTAGTTATGATCCCGGTGAATTTGAGGTTCTTGCCTCATCACGAAAGAATTCAGAGACGAAGCAGGGAGGTTAAGAAAGTAAGGTGAGAATTTATTTAAGCAAGAATACACTCTTAGAGGGAGAGTGGGCAGACAGGTGAGCAGCTTCTGCCCTGGGATTCTTTAGCAAGCCGGTTATGAGGGGCATACAAATGAAGGGGCGGAATATTCACTGGGGAAGGAGGAGTTTGGGGGTCGTATTCCCCGATTTTCATCCCAGCTCCATTTTCCTGAGGGGAAGAGGAATTTTTGCCCTTATTTAGCTTAGATCAGAGGTGTCAGTGCACGATGGGTACTCCTTTTTTTTTTTTAATGGGCCATCCATTTTAATGAAGGGAAGAAGTTATTTAACAAATACAGAGCAAACAGAATATTAAGTTTTGTCCTCCATTAATATTAGTAACAGATAAAGTGGGCTGCAACGCCTTCAAGATAGCTTGAGACCATCATCTCTGTGTCATGGGCAGGGGGATGTTCAGCCAGGATGTCTTTCTCTGTCACTGAGAAAAATTTCCATAATGTATAATGATACTTACTGAAACAGATATGGGGCATTTGGGTAATTAGGAATCCGTTAGCATATTTTTTCCAGAAGCCTTGACTACAAAATGAAAACAGTAGATTTGGACACTTTTAGCTATGAAGAATTTGTTTGGGTATTCATCTTTATGCCAAATGAAATAAGCTTATTTCATTTCTGCAGCTTCCCATATACCATTTTCCAACCTCTGTTTTGTGTTTGGCAACAATTTTAGAAATTAAAAATCAAGTTAAAAAGTAAGTGACAACTGAAATGATATATGGAATATTTTGCCGACTTACAAGAGCATGCAGAATTAAATATGACCCAGTTCAAATGTTAATTTTATTTTATTTATTTATTTTTTAACATCTTTATTGGAGTATAATTGCTTTACAATGGTGTGTTAGTTTCTGCTTTATAACAAAGTAGATCAGTTATACATATACATATATCCCCATATCTCTTCCCTCTTGCGTCTCCCTCCCTCCCACCCTCCCTATCCCACCCCTCTAGGTGGTCACAAAGCACAGAGCTGATCTCCCTGTGCTATGCGGCTGCTTCCCACTAGCTATCTATTTTACATTTGGTAGTGTATATATGTCCATGCCACTTTCTCACTTTGTCCAGCTTACCTATCCCCTTCCCCGTATCCTCAAGTCCATTCTCTAGTAGGTCTATGTCTTTATTCCCATCTTGCCCCTAGGTTCTTCATGACCTTTTTTTTTTTTTTTTTTAGATTCCATATATATGTGTTAGCATACAGTATTTGTTTTTCTCTTTCTGACTTACGTCACTCTGTATGACAGACTCTAGGTCCATCCACATCACTACAAATAACTCAACTTCGTTTCTTTTTATGGCTGAGTAATATTTCATTGTCTATATGTGCCACATCTTCTTTATCCATTCATCTGTTGATGGACACTTAGGTTGCTTCCATGTCCTGGCTATTGCAAATAGAGCTGCAATGAACATTGTGGTACATGACTCTTTTTGAATTATGGTTTTCTCAGGGTATATGCCCAGTAGTGGGATGGCTGGGTCGTATGGTAGTTCTATTTTTAGTTTTTTAAGGAACCTCCATACTGTTCTCCATAGTGGCTGTATCAATTTACATTCCCACCAACAGTGCAAGAGGGTTCCCTTTTCTCCACGCCCTCTCCAGCATTTATTGTTTGTAGATTTTCTGATGATGCCCATTCTAACTGGTGTGAGGTGATACCTCATTGTAGTTTTGATTTGCATTTCTCTAATAATTAGTGATGTTGAGCAGCTTTTCATGTGCTTCTTGGCCATCTGTATGTCTTTTTTGGAGAAATGTCTATTTAGGTCTTCTGCCCATTTTTGGATTGGGTTGTTTGTTTCTTTGATATTGAGCTGCATGAGCTGCTTGTAAATTTTGGAGATTAATCCTTTGTCCATTGCTTCATTTGCAAATATTTTCTCCCATTCTGAGGGTTGTCTTTTTGTCTTGTTTATGCTTTCCTTTGCTGTGCAAAAGCTTTTAAGTTTCATTAGGTCCCATTTGTTTATTTTTGTTTTTATTTCCATTTCTCTAGGAGCTGGGTCAAAAAGGATCTTGCTGTGATTTATGTCATAGTGTGTTCTGCCTATGTTTTCCTCTAAGAGTTTGATAGTGTCTGGCCTTACATTTAGGTCTTTAATCCATTTTGAGTTTATTTTTGTGTATGGTGTTAGGGAGTGTTCTAATTTCATTCTTTTACATGTAGCTGTCCAGTTTTCCCAGCACCACTTTTTCAAGAGGCTGTCTTTTTCTCCACTGTATATTCTTGTCTCCTTTATCAAAGATAAGGTGACCATATGTGAGTGGGTTTATCTCTGGGCTTTCTATCCTGTTCCATTGATCTATATTTCTGTTTTTGTGCCAGTACCATACTGTCTTGATTACTGTAGCTTTGTAGTATAGTCTGAAGTCAGGGAGCCTGATTCCTCCAGCTCCCTTTTTCTTTCTCAAGATTGCTTTGGCTATTCGGGGTCTTTTGTGTTTCCATACAAATTGTGAAATTTTTTGTTCTAGATCTGTGAAAAATGCCATTGGTAGCTTGATAGGGATTGCACTGAATCTGTAGATTGCTTTGGGTAGTATAGTCATTTTCACAATGTTGATTCTTCCAATCCAAGAACATGGTCTATCTCTCCATCTATTTGTATCATCTTTAATTTCTTTCATCAGTGTCTTATAATTTTCTGCATACAAGTCTTTTGTCTCCTTAGGTAGGTTTATTCCTAGATATTTTCTTCTTTTTGTTGCAGTGGTTAATGGGAGTGTTTTCTTAATTTCACTTTCAGATTTTTCATCATTAGTGTATAGGAATGCAAGAGATTTCTGTGCATTAATTTTGTATCCTGCTACTTTACCAAATTCATTGATTAGCTCTAGTAGTTTTCTGGTAGCATCTTTAGGATTCTCTATGTATAGTACATGGTGGATACTTCTTATCTGTAACGCTAATTTTATTGTAATGAGAGCATAATGAGCAACAGGTTATATTCAGATGTAAGAGATTCCCATCTTTCCCAGCCTTTCTTTGTCTGCTTCCAGAACACTTATCACCCCAAAGGTGTGGTTTCCCGTCAGTCTGGAGGTTCCTGCTTTTCTTTGTCTGCCCGTGGACCCCTGCTGTTTACAGGATGCGTGATTTACTGCCACCTGGCCCCTGCCCCCATTTCTCTGCTCTTGTCTAGCTTCCTGCCTGCTGTAACAGTTGGATTCTGATATGTTGTGTTTTCATTATCATTATCCTCATTGAATTCTGCAATTTTAATCTGTATTTCTATTTGGGCCCAAGATTTGTTTACCAGCCTCAGATAGAATCAATTTTCATGAATATTCCATGTTCATCTAAAAAGTAACCGTATTGTCTAATAGGCTTCACAATTCAGTATGTTCATCTATCAGATCTACTCTTAGGATTATGTTGTTTAAGTCTTCTCTGCAATGAGTAAATATTTCTCCACTTGAGTATTTTGGATTAAGGGAAGTATGATAGAATCATCTATTATTAGTACATTTCTTCCTGTATCCCTTGTACATACTGTAGTTTTTGCTCTATGAATAGTTCTGCTGTGTGATTGGTTATATAAGCGTTAATATTTCATATCTTCCTTCTGAATTTTAGCCTTTAGCAATAGCAACTGTGTTATTTTGTCTTTCTGAATCCATTTTGGTCTCAGTTCTGGTTTTTTAAATATCAAGATTATAACTTTCTTGTTATTGGCAATGCCTAATATGTATTTCCTTATTTTTTACATTTTTAACCTATCTGAATTCCTTTAAGTGTATCTCTTGCAAAAGCATATTTTTGGATTTTGCTTCAATAGGCCATATGACAACATTTTTCTTTTAATAAGTGAGTTAAGCACATTTCCATTTACTGATATGATCAATGTCTTTGATCTATTGTGTTCAATTCTGTCATATTGTTTATAAACATACAGAAGTTATATTCTCTTACACTAGACTGTCTGTTTTACTTCTCTCTTTTAATTTTATTTAGAATGATTGTTGTTCTGTTCTACTGGTACTTTAATACAAAACCTTACCTACCCCACTTAATATCCTTGATACAGAATGAAGTCTTACTAATGAATAGAGAAATGGTCAGATGGTATGATTAGGTAAATCATATAACAAATAAAATACATATCATTAAACTTTAAAAATATATGCCAAGTTACTAACCAAAGGAATGCAAATTGGTATCCTGGGCTATCATGCTGACGGAAAAAGATAAGTTGCTTAAAAATATGTATAATGTAATAACGTGACAAAAAATAGGTAAATGAACATGTTTTTTGATATATATATATATAAAATACATGTATAATATATATAAATTTGTAGAACTCCATTCCTTCCTCTGAATAGATATGTGTGACACTATAGTAGTGAGTTACCCTTTGTGAGCCTGAAATTGCTCATCTGTAAAATGGGCATATTGATATTTACCTCAGAGAGCTGTTAGGAGGAGAAGGAGCAAACCTTTAGAAAGCATCTGATACATAATATTTTAGCAAATCTATGTATCATCTCCCCTATGTTCTTCCCCTCACAAAGAGATGACTTAAAAATGAACATCTCATACAGATCAATCAGACTGAAGCAGCAGGAAAGGAAATGCATACATATTTATATGAAGGATAAGATTTGCTGATATTTCTTTGTAGTATGAATTACCTGAGGATGGTGGAAATAAGGGAGCAAATCATCCCCTCTTTACTTTTTAATTGATGTTCTTTGTGATCTTTTTCTCTTCTATTTTGAGACTTGAGTAACAACCTTCTTTTGAGCCCCAGAATGGAGACAGTACAGCATAACAGAGTATTAAGATGGGGCTGCTGTACTACAGACTGAAATCAGAACACCTGGGTCCCATATACCAGATCAGTCCTTCTTTACAGTACCACAGTTGTCACCTCCCCTGTGCTGGCCTCAGCCCTAACACAGAAAAAAGATTATATATTTCAGTGGTTAGGGACAAGGAATTTAGAGTCAGACGGAGTTGCTTGTATACTTGGGATCATTTAATAACTGATTTTATGATCTTTGGTGAACGTTGAGTCTCTAGGTATGTAGAAAAACCCACATGTAATGAGTATACATTCTAAATGCATGCATAGAGAATATAATGGAAGGAAGTGCAAGGAGAGGATACTACTTCTTTTTTTTTTAATTAATGAGTGGTAGGGTTACTGATTATATTTCATTCTGGACTTAACTCTATTTTCCACAATGTCTAAATTAATATGAATCATTTTTAAAATCAGAATTAAAGGTCATAGAAACATTGCTTGTTAAGAAATATTTCAGGGGCTTCCCTGGGGGCGCAGTGGTTGAGAATCTGCCTGCCAAAGCAGGGGACACAGGTTCGAGCCCTGGTCTGGGAGGATCCCACATGCTGCGGAGCAACTGGGACCGTGAGCTACAATTACTGAGCCTGAGCTTCTGGAGCCTGTGCTCCGCAACAAGAGAGGCCGCGATAGTGAGAGGCCCACGCACCACAATGAAGAGTGACCCCCGCTTGCCACAACTAGAGAAAGCCCTCGCACAGAAACGAAGACCCAACACAGCCATAAATAAATAAATAAATAAATTTAATAAAAATACTGTAAAAAAAAAAGAAATATTTCAGGCACAAATTATAAAGATAATATAACATACTTCTATATACCCAATATTAAATAATAAAACATTACATATACAATTGAAACTCATTTGAAGTACTTTTCTGACTCATTAGCCTCCTTCTTATCCAGGAGTAACCACTAATAAGAATTTGGATTTTTCATTCTTTATATATTTCTTTATAGTTTTATTACATATGCATATATCCTTATGTGAAATACACTCATTTTGTTGCACGTTTTATCTATAGTTGCCTGCCTATAATGTGTGTTTTGGTTTATGTGTGGATATAGTTTTTGAACATTTCCTCGATTCCTTCTTGAGGGGACTTCCAAGAGAAATTTTCATGACATATGATTTCATCCTAATCTTGCAATTTGGAAATTAACTCCAATCCCTTCCACAGACGAGGCTCCACTGCAGTCATGCTTGTGAAGGGAAGGAGAGGTATTGCTACAAACTGCTCCCTGAGGCACATGGAAAGCTGTATCCTCAGAAGGTGGCTTGGTGAGTACGCAGTCAGAACAGGGCTCTTTATTCATTTTGCGAAGGGTTTCTCAAAGGTGTCCTGAAATACTTTCTCCTGCTACAGGGATAGCCTGCAAGGAAGCCACTCTTCTTGAGTACACATAGGATGCCTTCACCAGACCTCAGAGACATATGCATTGCAGTCCTGGTCCTTTCTGACTGTCCCAGTGCAGCACTGCTGGGTGGATACGTCTTTGCAGTTCTGGGGTTCATTAATACGAAGACCACTACCCTTGTGGAAATGCTCACTACCGCTGCTTCAAAATCCTAGTGTTTGTCCATATGACATACAAATGTTTTGCCAATCTTGATCCTGCATACTAGTCTCATACATATTGTATTATGTGAGAAGTTATTTTAAGAAAATGAATCTGTTGGGACATTTTTATAGCTCTTTGGGTGTTTTGCACCTAAAATTTCAGAAATAGAATAGAAGGATTAGTGAAATGCCATTTAAAATATACCATATAGACAGTGAAGACTGGGAGTGCAAAGGTGAATGACAGATATGAAATCTAGGATAGAGAGAGGAAAAATGGGTTTTGATGTTGAAGACTGGAAGATAAAATGAGTACATCTGATCATTCACTTCAGAAGGTGATTGAAGAAAAGGGGCAATTATGATCTAATGGTATGGTTAACAGTAAAGATTGAAGTAAGGTCCAAACTTCCAGTTTTAATTAAATAATTTGCAGACATGTAATATACAGCATGGTGGCTATAGTTGAATACTGTATTGTATATTTGAATGTTGCTAAGAAAGTAGACCTTAAAAGTTCTTATCACAAGAAAAAAAATTTGTAACTGTGTGTGGTGGTGGCTGTTAACTAGAATTATTGGGGTGATCATTTCATAATATATACATATATCGAATCATTATGAAACTAATGTTTTATGTCCATTATATCTCAATAAAAAAGACTAATTGAGGGAAACAGGTTTACTACTTCAATAAGTAATTATAAGCAACCCTGGAAAATAGTATTAATATAGCAAACATATCCCAATCAAACTTATTCAACATTATCTTTGTTACAGAATTCATTGAAAACATAAGAGAAAAGCCAAACATGGTACAGAAATATCAAAATCAAAAAGTTCAAGAAAAAAACCTATTCCCCGTTCCCTAATATCTGGAGATGCTACTCTAAGTCATTCAGATGAATCTGATTCTATTCCTTCCAAGTTTGTAATGTATTCTTTGTGAAAATGCAAACATTCATTATATGAACAAAAGATTAAAGAAATTTTACATAACCAATGAGATATAGCTGGACAGAGGATTGGTGAACTAGAAGACAGATAAAATAATAGAAATAATATAGAATACTTCACAGAAAGTAAAAGAAAAAAAAAGGATAAAGGTGAGGCAAAGAGACTCAAGGAATGGAGTAAGTAGGTGATAAGTATCACATAGGCATTCCAGAAGCATAAAACTGGGTGAATATTGGAAAAATACTATTCAAAGGAAAATGGCTGGTAATTCCCAGAGTTAGGGGGAGCCATAAGTTCCTCCATTCAGGAAGCAGACCTGACAAATCATAGTAAACCTTCAAGGTAACCCTAGAGATCAAAATAGCAGACAAAAAGACGCAGTGCCTAAAAAAGGAATACCAAACAGTGTGACTGCAGACCTCTTTGTCTTAATAAATTGAAGCCAAAAGCAAGTGCTGAGAGAAAGTAACTGTCATCCTGGAGTTGCATATCTAGCCAAGGTATCATTTAATAGTGAAGCTATGCTACACATGAAGATGGACCTCCCCAAACCACACTCAAATGTAGACTTGCTCCACCGGCTGCTGAGAGTACAGTCAGGTGCTAATCCTCAGCCATTGACCCTTTCAGATATTTCCTCAGCTTCAGAGAGCTAATTTGCCCAAAGTTAGGGACTTCCTGAGACGGTCACATCCAATGTCTGAACAAGGGGAGGGTATAAATATATGTCTCATCCCATCCTCAGATGGTAATCCTGATTAACATTCCCACATAATTAACCCCATCTCAGTGCTGGCTTCCTTCTAGAGCTTAACTGAGAAATAAAGACTTTTGAGAAAAATGAAATCTTATCGTGTTTACATCAACTGACACCATGTTAAAGGAACTTCTAAAGAATGTAATTTAGGAAGATGGAAAAAGATCACAGCAGATGATCTGAGATGCAGGTAGGAATGTTAATAGAATAAATTAGCAAGTAGAGGTAAATGTAAAACAATGACTGTACACAAAAGTTGCAATAATGATTACAGTTCCTTTGAAGAATCAAGTAAACAAGACATAGCTAAATACTGCAGTTATGCAACACTTGGATGATAAGAGTGTCCAACGAGAGCAGCTCACGTCCTGTTCACTGGTTCGGCCAGTGATGGACTGGAAGCTTGTGAGCCACAGCCTTTGGCCCAGTGTGGGAAAGTGGCCAGGGAAAAACAAATAAAAGCATTCTTGGGAGGTTCAGACTTGGAGATTGTGGAGGAAACTGGAGGGGTTCCTTCCCTGTTGTTTGCTTGCTAGCTTGTTTTTAATCACTGTAAGTTAATGATTTGAATTCAGAGATTGTACTGTATGTGTCTCTTGTCCCTTGTATACAAGTAAGGGAAGGATTTGACTACTAACACATCAAGTGGGATTTTTGTATTTTCATTGGTAAATGGGATTCTTTAGAAATAAGGAACGGCAAGCTTCCTTCACTGGTTTTATCACCATATTACATTTTCTGGTAATAAAGATTAGCTTTCTGCTTTCATAATTGGAAACATTTCATGAGCAGTAGAAATAGCAGTTCTTTAAAAGTGCAAATGGACACAGCTTTGGAATCTTGACCATTTCAGATGAAACCACATTGATGAACACCCCCCCCCCTTTTTTCAGTTCTTCTTAAGTCATTTTTTGATTCCAATTCTGCAATTTATTGGTAAGGAAACACATTAAAGAAATGCCTTTGTCTGTATTGTCATGTATTCTTGCAAGAAATACGCTTTTATTTTAAAGAACTTCCCATTTATTCCTTCCATTCTTCCTATGGTGTTTTCTTAGAGAATTAATCATTGTTTTCAATCAACAACTCTTACGTTTGTTCACAAATTCAAGCATGTGGGGTATTTTGAGGACCTAAGGAATGTTAAGAAAATTTTATATTTGAGAAATGTTTAAGTATTTTTACTAATTTTAAAAGTATTCCCATTTCTGTTTGTGTTCCAACTTTGGACAATGTGGCTTTGAGATTTCAATTTTTTCTCATTCACTGGGGGTTTTGATCATAATTGGAGGCAGTAGATGGTCAATTATGTCCCATGATTTCGAGGAGCGCTCTGCAGACCATGTCAGAGACTTCCGGCTCAAGCCACGGAGGCTCAGCCATGGAAAGACAAGATACTATGTGGGAGTAAAATGGCCCG
Organism: Balaenoptera ricei; assembly: GCF_028023285.1. NCBI lineage: Eukaryota > Metazoa > Chordata > Mammalia > Artiodactyla > Balaenopteridae > Balaenoptera > Balaenoptera ricei. Next base: position 92,953,101 of record NC_082660.1, on the reverse strand, counting down.
CCAAGTGGCTAAAGCCATTCTGATGGCGGCAACGACTTGAGTTAGGGAGGTCAGACTCGCTCAGGAAGCTCAAACTGATTTTTCTTCAGTGTAGGTGACTTGGGTGACATCTTTTCAGAGTTCTCATGCATAAATAGTAGGCATAAATCAGCTGAGGTGAACTTTGCCTACATGGGGCATAGTTCAAAGATTTTCTGGTAGAGGTCACGGAAAGTTTAAAGTCACCAGATTTCCACTGTGATTGGCTGACTGGAGGCCAAGCAGGGGGCCATCCAATCACAGGTGACATGGGGTCCCTTAGTGACAGACCTCCCTGCTTTGCATTTTATCCAATCAGATGTGAGCATTGCCCGTGACATCATAGAAGGCAGGGAGTAGAAACCGGGCCAAGGGACCTCGACGGCCGCACTGTCCTTCCCTCTGAGCTGCGGGGAAGACGATTCCGACATGCTTGAGCCTTCGTCTGAGACGTCTGAAGAAAGCCCGGGCACCAAGGAAGCCGAGCCGAAGAAGCCGAAGCGCCGCTGCAGCCGCCGCCGCCGCTGCAGCCGCCGCCGCCGCTGCAGCCGCCGTCGCCGCTGCAGCCTCCGCCGCCGCCGCTGCAGCCTCCGCCGCCGCCGCTGCAGCCGCCGCCGCCTCTCTGACGGCTTCGACAGCTTTGCCACCTATTTCGGAAGGGTGCTGCAGCGGGTCCAGGAGGGCCTGAGCCTCTCGCAGGAGGCCGTGAACGTCATGGATTCGTTCGTGAAGGACATCTTTGAGCGAATCACCGATGAGGCGGCGCGCCTGGTCCGCTCCAGCAAGCGCTCCATCCTCACCTCCAGAGACATGCAGACCTCCGTGCGCCTGCTGCTGCCTGGGAAGAGGGGCAAGCACGCCATATCCAGCGCCACCAAGGCAGTCATTCGGTACCTAACCGGCAAATGAGCTGCCTCCGGACCACCTGAGCATCGCAAACCAAAGGATCTATTCAGAGTCACCTCAGTTTTCTTAATAAGAACTGTATTCTGATAAACTTTGATCGACTTTATTTTTTAAAGTGTGTCATCCTGCTAATTTTTAAACATCTTTTTTACAAAGAACTAAATATTATCAACTACATTTTAATATATCTATGGTCTAATTTGCTCAAAATGAAATAGTGAGTTTTGTTCAATAATGTTGCATTATACCACTTTACTAAAGAGTGAGTTCTTTTATCTTTCTAGGTCAACCTTTCACAGGGTCTGTAAGATAAAGTTATTTACCTTTTTCACTCTCATTTTCTCATGAATGTATGGCAAAATTTTCCAGAGATTCATTATGTACCGTAATGACAACAAATTAAGTGCAGGAACATGTATAAGAATTCAACAGACATATTAGAAGAGATATTAAGGAGGTTTTCTTTTTCTTTCTTTTAAATTGAAGTATAGTTGATTTACAACGTTGTATTAGTTTCTGGTGTACAGCAAAGTGATTCAGTTATACATATATATAATCTTTTTCATATTCTTTTTCATTACAGGTTATTACAAGATATTGAATATAGTTCCCTGTGCTATATTGTAGGACCTTGTTGTTTATCTGTTCTATATATAGTAGTTTGTGTCTGCTAATCCCAAACTCTTAATTTACTCCTCCCCCCTCCTTTCCCCTTTGGTAACCATAAGTGTGTTTTCTATGTTTGTGAGTCTGTTTGTTTTGTAAATAAGTTCATTTGTATCATATTTTAGATACCACATGTAAGTGATATCATATGGTATTTGTCTTTCTTTGACTTACTTCACTTAGTATGATGATCTCTAGGTCCATCCATGTTGCTGTAAATGGCATTATTTTATTCTTTTCCATGGCTGAGTAGTATTCCATTGTATATATTCCACATCTTTATCCATTCGTGTCAATGGACATTTAGGTTGCTTCCATGTCTTGGCTATTGTAACTAGTGCTGCTATGAACATTGGGGTGCAAGTATCTTTTCACATTAGAGTTTTCTCCAGTTATATGCCAAGGAGTGGGATTGCTGGATCACATGGTAACTTTATTTTTATTTTTTTAAGGAACTTCCATACTGTTTTCCATAGTGCACCAATTTACATTCCCACCAACAGTGTAGGAGGGTTCCCTTTCCTCCACACCCTTTCCAGCATTTATTATTTGTAGACTTTTTGATAATAGCCATTCTGACTGGTGTGAGGTGATACCTCATTGTACTTTTTGAAACCGTGCACCTCAGATTGGGACTTGAACCTAATCTCACCTCAGATGAGACTCGAACCCACCTGACTTGCACCTCAGATGGGACTTGAACCCACAATCTCTGACTTAGGAAGGTACTCAAATCCACAATCTCCCAGGTAAAACTGCACACCTGGTCTCAGGACTTAATGAAGTTCAGGTTCTTTATGTCTCACTGCAGAAGGAATTCAGTGAGAGGAAAAGTGATAGGTAAGAAGTAGATTTATTGAGAGAGATACACACTCCACAGACAGAGTGTGGGCCATCTCAGATGGTGAGAACGGGCCCCCACGTATGGAGTGGTTAGTTTTTTATGGGCTGGGTAATTTCATAGGCTAATAAGTAGGAGGATTATTCCAACTATTTTGGAGAAGGGGTGGGGATTCCAGGACTTGGGCCACTGCCCACTTTTTGGCCTTTTATGGCCTGGGAACTGTCATGGTGCAGGTGGCTGTGTCATTTGGCGTATGCTAATATATTACAATGAGCATATAATGAGGCTTGGGCCTAGCCTAGTAGGTTCTAACTGGGCCTATCTTGGGCCTAGCCTAGTAGGTTCTAACTGAGACAGGATCTTAGTTCCCGGACCAGAGATTGAACCCACGCCCTTGGCAGTGGAAGCATGGAGTCCTAACCACTGGACTGCCAGGGCATTCCCCACACTGTTTTGATTATTGTAGTTTTGTAGTAAGCTTTGAAATCAGGGAGTAGGGCCTAGCCTAGTAGGTTCTAACTGAGACAGGAAGGAAGGAGGCAGGGCACAACCATTAAAAGAATGACAGCCATTGGGAAGAACAGGATACCAAAAAAAAGCGGTTAGAACCTACCTGGAAATTGTTCATGACAAGAGGTCCATATTCCCCTATAACATTTTCCCTATTATAATCATACCCAGTCACAGTTCCTGATCATTTGATGTTCTTAAAAGATACCATTATTATTCACCAAGGGCATAACATCTTCCCTTAATGAACTATAATTCTGCAGGGACATAGTTCACATTTATTTAAATTTTTAGCTGTATCCACTGAACTTGATTTTATTTTTTGCATTTTTAGATCATAAACCATATGGAGTTAATTATCATTCCTGAATTAATTTTAGTGGAAGGGAGAGTTAGACAAATGTGTTTTAAGTATATAATGAATATTATTTTTATTCTCCTCAGTACCCTCACTGTCTATCAGAATATCTCCCATATATATTGTTTCATAATGGGTTATAAATATAAATAATTTATGTGTGGTTTAAAATGCCTCACAGCCGGACAAAGTGAAAGTCTCTTCTAATCCATATTCCTGCATCCCACTCCCCAAAGGTAACCACTGCTATTGTTTGATTTGTATTTGGCATGCATTTTTCTGTGCATATTGAAATACACATACGTAAATAGATACAATGGTTTACACATTAACTGATTTGTTTGTTAGATATGAAATTGGAATCACAGAATAACACTGATCTGCTACTTATGTTCTTCATTTAACAAGATGTGTGCTTTTTAAATTGTTTTCATTAAGGTATGATTTAGAGAAAATAAAATTCACTCCTTTCAGTGTCCAGTTCTATGTCTTGAAAAGTACATACACTTGTATATGTACACTTGTATACAGTTGTATAACCACACCACAATCAGGATATCCGAGTTCCATTATGCCAAAAAATTCTCCTGTGCCTTTTTGTAGTCAACCCATTCTCCCCACCTCAACCCTGACAACGACCTATTTGTCTTCTGACTCCCAAATTTTGATAGCTGTAGGTTTTCACTTTTATTTTCATTTTAATTCTGTTCTATGTATTTTTAATTGAAGTATAGTTGATTTCTGTTCTACGTATTTTTTGATTTCCCTTGAGACTTCCTCTTTGACCCATGAATTAACTTGATATGTGTTGCTCAGTTTCCAAGTTCTTAGAGATTTTCCTGTTATCTTTCTATTATTAATTTCTAGAATTTTATTCCATTATTGTCAGATAACACATTCTGTTTGGTTTCAATTTTTTTAAGCTGTTAAGGTTTGTTTTATGACTCAGGATATAGTCTATCTTGCTGAATGTTCCATGTGCATTTGAAAAGAGTGTGTATTCTGCTGTTTTTGGGTGGACTGTTGTATAAATGTCAGTTAGATCTAGTTGGTTGATGGTGGTGTTCAGTTCATCTATAACCTTGCTAATTTTTTGTCTACTAATTCTATTACTGAGAGAGGAGTATTGAAGACCCAAATTATACTTGTGGATTTGTCTATTCCCCTTTCAGTTCTGTCAGTTTTGCCTCTTGTATTTTAAGACTCCGTTGTTAGATATAATACATATTTAAAATTGTTGTATCTTCCGGGTGAATTGACTGACTCTATTTATCCCTGGTAACTGTGTTTGCTTTCAAGTCGACATTGTCTGATAATGTAAAGAATCTATAGATTCTCCTGCTTTCTTCTGATCAGTGTTTGCGTGGTGTATTTTTATTCATTGTTTTACTCTTAAGCTACCTATATCATTATATTTGAAGGGAGTTTCTTGCAGACAACATATAGTTGGGCCATTTTTGTTTTTTGTTGTTTTATAAATCCATTCTGACGATCTAAGTCATTTAGTTATGTATTTAGACCGTTGACAATTAATTATTGATATGTTTCTATTTAGATCTACCACTTTATTTTGCATGTTTTGTTTGTCCTCTCTGTTTTTCATTACCCTGTTCCCCCTTTCTTTGGCTTATCTGAATGCCTTTTAGTATTTCATTTTAATTTTCTATTCTGAATTTGAATATATCTCTTTGCATAATATTTTTGTGGTTGCTCTGTGGATTACAAACTCCCTACTTAACTTTCCACAGTCTATTGAGAATCAATACTCAGAATCATTATGTTACCACTTCAGTTGATATGTAGAAACCTCACCTTAATAGATCCCCTTACCCTCCCCCCTTTACATTACATTTGCCTTATGTATTATAACTACACTGAAATCTACATAGATACCTACTATAGCTACTTTATTGAAAACTCCATCTGTTAATGTTATATTTTGCTGTGATTTTCCACTATTTACCATGATTTTGGAAACCCATTTAGCTGCATCTTCATATTCACTTTCTCCCTAGATCTCCATGAATTCTAAATTGGTGGAAATGTAAATTGGTACAGCCACTATGAAAAACAGTACGGAGGTTCCTTAAAAAACTAAAAATAGAGTTGCCATATGATCTAGCAATCCCACTCTCTGAGCATATATCCAGAGAAAACTGTAATTCAAGATACATGCACCCCACTGTTCATAACAACATTCTTTACAATAGCCAAGACATGGAAACAATCTAAATGTCCATCGACAGATGAGTGGATAAAGAAGAGGTGGTATGTATATACAATGGAATACTACTCAGCCACAAAAAAGAATGAAATAATGCCATTTGCAGCAACATGGATGGACCTAGAGATTATCATACTACGTGAAGTCAGAAAGAGAAAGACAAATGCCATATGATATCACTTATATGTGGAATCTGAAATATGATACAAATGAACTTATTTACAAAACAGAAACAGACTCACAGATATAGAAAACAAACTTATGGTAACCAAAGGGGAAGCGGGGGAGGGAGTGATAAATTAGGAGTTTGGGATTAACATATACACACTACCATATGTAAAATAAACAACAAGAACCTACTGTATAGCACAGGGAACTGTATTCAATATCCTGTAATAAACTATAATGGAAAAGAATATATGTATATATATCTATAACTGAATCACTTTGCTGTATGCCAGAAATTAATACAACATTGGAAATCAACTATACTTCAGTAAAAAAAAAAAAGTAATATAGGTCATTGTTAATAAATTAAGCAATACCTTGGACAGCATTGAATGCCAGTGTCCAGAGAAATTAGAGCATTTAGAGCCCTGGTGGCTTCAGGATACAACGGGAAAAGCTTTAGAGTAATTTCAAGCTCACGTACTGAGCAGGTACCCATAGCAGTTCCCCTGATTTACTTCACCTCTCCTAACTTCTTACCCTTATCTAAATTATAGGATTAAATAGGGACTTCCCTGGTGGTGCAGTGGTTAGGAATCCGCCTGATAGTGCAGTGGACATGGGTTCGAGCCCTGGCCCAGGAAGATTCCCACATGCCTTGGAGCAGCTAAGCCCATGAGCCACAACTACTGAGCCTGCACTCTAGAGCCCATGAGCCACAACTACTGAGCCTGCATGCCACAACTACTGAAGCCCACATGCTTAGAGCCAGTGGTCCACAATAAGAGAAGCCACTGCAATGAGAAGCCTACACACCACAACGAAGAGTAGCCCCCACTCTCTGCAACTAGAGAAAGCCCACGCGCAGCAACGAAGACCCAATACAGCCAAAAATGAAATAAATAAATACATACATAAATAAATTAAAAGAAATGTTTAAATTATAGGATTAAATAGGTAACTGAATAAGTGTTAAGAGTAAAGGAGATACAATTTAGAGTACCATTTGTTTACATTCATTTCCTACCCTCCATATCATCTTTCTCAGAGGAGACGTCTGTTCTGACTGATCCCTTTCTACCCACCATCTTAGAAAGCAGTCATTCACATAATCCCCATACTTAATTCTCATCATCATCAATCATCATCACCAACACCAACATCTGCATAAGAGGTCACTGTGTATATGAAGCGTTTGTCAGTCTTCTTTCATTATCACCCTCCAGGAGCCCTTTCAGACATTTTTTGCCTAATTACCCCCAGCCCCACTCCCCAGCGGAATGTGAAATTGTTAATACTCCAGATGTAGTTTATCTGTTTATGTACTGTGGTCCTTTGGAAGCTCACAGACCGCTCTAATATCTATGAAAACCCTAACCTCAAGAACCAATCTTTGACCTCTTGGGGGTGATGTCATCTGTTGAGAATGCATGGTATGTTGCGATTAGGGCAAAAGCTGGAATCCCATTCCTGCTCCATACATCCCTCGATCCACACGAGAACATCTGTCATGATTAGATGCCCAGCCTCGATAGACCATCCATGGAGCCACCCTCATCCCTCTCTGGGAGAAATTTCACTTTCCTCTCTGTGTCCTCAGATGCCCTTTCCTCCCTAGCAGGTACAAGCAGCCTAATCATTTCCATAAGTTTTCACAAAGGACAGAAGAAACACTGGCTTCAGACAGCTTCTGCTTCCAGCCTGGTCACAAACTTCCCACGCGGCAGGGGGAAGGAACACCAGGCTTGGCTTCCTGCTGCTGGGAGGGTTAACACAGGGAGAACAGAGATTAACCACCTCAGCAGTACATGTCCTGATACCTTTGCTAAAGATCTGCCACCAGCGACTAAAGGTGACCAGGCTGCCAGGTCCCACCCCTGGCTCTGGCTGTTGGCGTGGGGAACAACCTCTTTGCCATTTGTCTCTGTGCTCAAGAGCACTTGCTTTGTAGTCACACACATCCAGGAAGAGAGGATAGTGATACATCACTAGTGGGGCTGTTGTGAGATTAAATCCAGTCACTAACATGAAGAACCTAGAGCTGGGCCCCTCTAAACAACCTGCTTCATAAATAGTAGCCCTTTCCTCCGTCAATCAGAGAGCTCATGTGGTCCTCACCCGCCCCTTCAGTTGGGGCCCCTTAACCAGACTGCAGGTCAGAATCACCTTGGGGATCTTTTTCTAAGCCCTCCTATGAATTTCCCTCGTTGGCGGAAAGAGGGCTTCTGTATCAAAAGCCACTCAAGTTATTCAGCCATGATAATATGGGCCTTAAAAAACAGATATGCCCATTTGGCACCCGTAGTGTGTGGCAGTGTCCATTTCCCCTTCATTCCACCAGCATCAGTTATGAACAGCTTTTGTCTTTATTGCTAAATATGATCTCTTCTTTTTTCCAGACCAGTCCCAGTGGAAGAGTCACCTCAGCAGGTCTGTCCTTAATGTTATAAATTCACAGGCTCCTCCCCTAGGGTTGCCAGATTTAGCAAATAGACATACTGGATGCCCAGCTGAACTTGAATTTCAGATGAACAAAGTAATACTGCATGTGACAAATTTAGACAAAAAAGGATTTTTTGTTTATTTTAAATTCAAATGTAAATGGTTTAAATATAACCTGGTAACCCTACACATGGAGGGATCTGGAGGGGAACCAAGGTGCTCCAGTCAACAACCGCAGCTGAGCCCCTAGCAGAAGCCAGAACCCATGCTCATCCATGTGAGTGAGCTCTCTCAGATGTACCAGCCTAATGGAGCCTCCAGCTGATGGCAGCCCCAGGTGAGACACCACATGGAGCAGAAAACTATCCAGCTGAACCCAGTCAACCCACATTATGCTGAGAAATTTAAAAATGGCTATTGTTTTGGTGGTGTTTGTTAAACAGAAATGGACATCTGAACCGTGTAGTTTTGGTGAACTCTCTTTTTCTATAGTCTGTAATCTTTGGATAAGATAGGGACTTGCTGCTCTTTGAAGGTTCGATAGGACGTCGTGATAATTTTGGCTATAGTCTCTGTGTGGGTTTATACGTGGGTATAGTTTTTGAAATTTCCTCAATTCCTCCTGGGATTCCCAAGATAAATGTTCACGATGTATGATTTTCATCATACTCTTGGAATTTTAGGAATTTATTCCTGAATTCCCTTCCACAGACGAGGCTCCACTGCACTCATGCTTGTGAAGGGAAGGAGAGGTATTGCTACAAACTGCTCCCGGAGGCACATGGAAAGCCGTATCCTCAGAAGGTGCCTTGGTGACTACGTTGTCAGAACAAGGGGTGTTTACTCATTTCAAGAAGGGTTTCTCAAAGAAGGTGTCCTGAAACACTTTCTCCTGCTACAGGGATAGCCTTGCAAGGAAGCCACTCTTCTTGAGTACACATAGGATGCCTTCCCCAGACCTCAGAGACATATGCATTGCAGTCCTGGTCCTTTCTGACTGTCCCAGTGCAGCACTGCTGGGTGGATACGTCTGTGCAGTTCTGGGGTTCATCAATACGAAGACCACTACCCTTGTGGAAATCTGAGCCACATTCTACAATATCACCTTTATAAGGAATAAAGTTGATGTATTTTCACCTTATTTTTCATATTTCTTAGTTGGTTTAGAGTCAAGATATGGAGAAGGGGTGTATTTTCAAGGCCCCTTAAAGACTCAGTCATTTTAGAGCAAGACCATAGGAATAGTTTGGGACCCGGCGAGACACAGAAAAGGGAAAGGAGCTGTGGATCTATTTGTAGACCCACTCCTGAGGGCAGAGTAAACATGTGCTCCATAAGGGCAGGTTGGTTCAAGAACTTTGAAGGGAGAGGGCCTGGGCTGTGCAACCTGTTTGTTCATCCAGCCTCACTAATCAGGTAAGTGATTCTCTAGATAGAGGAGTGAGCGTATAGAGAGGTTACATGGGTTTGGCCGTGGCTGTCCCTCCACGTGGAAGAAAATATTGGGAATGGAGGCTAGGAATTCCCCAGGAAAAAACAATGTATCGTTCAATTGACCCAGGTTTCTGCCTATTAAATGACTATGATGTTTTAGGCCTGCCTCCCTGGAATAACTCTGAGATTTGTAAATGACATTTTTGCATATGTATCAAGATCATTGGGTTACATGATTATAGAGAGTTCGTAGTTCTCTGCCACAGATGGCTAACTGCTTAGCATGGGCTGTGACAGTACACGTTCACCCTCAGAGGGAGGGCTAACTCATCTGCAGGAACCCTACATACTTCCCTGGGTCTCTGTGTTCTGATAATACACCCCTACTGTCTCTTTAAAGCAAACACAATTCCTGACGACAAGCACATGTTTTGTCCCACGAAACTGGACAGATTTTTTTGCCAGTTGCTGGGGTCCCAGTCTAGTGCTTCAAATTAGTATGTTTTCCAAGTGGCAGCCTGAAGAGCTATGGTGTTTTGCTTTAAGCTAAAGACAAGGGGGTGGAGGAGGGTGGGGAGGTATTTAAGGTGGTGGAGGACCTGCCTGAGCCAGGCGGTTACTATACTATAGAAACGTGACGTCAATAAGGCGACCTTGAGGACTTTTTAATGGAGACAGAAGCGGCCTGCCAAGGAGAGCAGGTTTCTCCTTTAGGTGTTTGGAACTGAGTTGGGAGAGTGGGTACCCGCGACGGGGGCTGGACCACCCTGCAGTGTGGGGAGACAAAGGGATCCACATCCAGGTCACTTCTTTCCCGCTTTGGGGGCTCGGTGCCCGGGCTGTCTCGTAGGCAAAGCCATTGGGGTCCTGCCCGGCCCCAGTGGGTGTGGTGTCATGCTCCAGGGGTGTCCTCGAGCCACTTTCCTTCTAAAGGCAGGGGCGTGGGAGGTGAGACAGGTAACGACTCTCTCTGAGCCTCAGCTTTCCCCTCTGTAAAATGGGGATAAGAACGCTTTCCCCACAGGGTCACTGTGAACATTCAGTGATAACACATGAATAAGCCGAAGGCCCTGTGGTTATTCCGGGATCATGAATGTTTGTATGAATTCAGGCCACTTCTTATTCCATTTCCCACTTTGTTCTTATGGGACATATGAGGAAAGGAGAAGAAAAAGGCCCTGGTGGGAAGCTCATTGTACCTTTTCCTCGTTCGCAGCACTATCCAGTTGTTTCAGTGTCATTGTCACTAACCCATTGCCTAGCATGGTGCGGGGCCCACAGTTACACCAGTAAAGCATGGTAATTGCTGGATCTGTCTCTCCCTGTGCAGCTCCTCATGCCAATGGCCTTGCTCATATCAGATGTCTGAAGGAGGCAGCTTCTAAGGATCTGTGTCTTGATGGCTGCTGGAGCTTCTACTCCAGGTTCAAGGGCAGCAGCTTCCAGGAGACCACAACACTTTGCGTCTTCAGCTGGAGATGACACCTGACTCAAGTGAGTTCATTGATCTGAACAAAAGCATGTTGTGGAATAGCTCCTTGAGGTTCATAAACTAACGTAAAAGTAGACAAGCTACTTTGATCTCATCATGGAAGAAGAGGTTTAGCAGGTGGAATGTCATTCCATCAGCAGCTACATGCTTTGTAGTAGCCCTTGAGGCCCATCTTAAAGAAGACTTTTTTGCCAAAAAGCAATGACTAGTCCAGTTGGAGAAGGAAACTGGGCTTTAACATGCATTTGCAATAAATATACCTAATTTGTTCTCACTGTATAAATAATAATCAGTGATTCCCATGTATCTTTCAGATGAGGATGCAAATATGCAGTTGGTTATTCTTTTAGCAATCTGGCATTGTAATGTAGTTCTTCCCTGGTGACCACATTTTCTTTTCCATTCTATAAGGTAATTTTAAAGAGCTAGTTTCCAAGTTTCCAAGTGTTAGGTAAAAATGTCAGTTACTAGATCTTAATATTTTAAATATCTTAATATTTAAAAAAATGTTTTTTACCCTAGAGTTTACCCTATAATAATGGTATTCAGCCATGTTCCCTTAAAAAACCACTTACTCTTAATATCATTATGATTATTTCTCTAGGATATAATATTTTTATTCATGTACTTCAGATGGAAATAGAAATCAACTTTCTCTAAATATTTGGATATATTTCTTTGCAAGTGATTATTTCTATTTTGGGTATATGTAGTATGGACCAATTTGATAAGACCATGTGGATCTGTCAGTGTTACAAAGGCATAATCTTGGGAATCTTTCAAATGATTAACTGCATTGAAGAATTATGAATATATAAATATATTTCAAACTCTTTCTTGAGGTTTGTTAACATACAATACAGTGCATACTTGAACTGTGTGCTCTAATAAGTTTTGATACATGTATGCACCTGTGAATCCAATACTACCATCAAGATAATGAACATACCGTCAAGATAATGAACAAAAAGCTCCTTTGTGCCCCTCTGTAATGCCCCCTTGTGCCTCCTTCTCCATGTCACCCTACCCCTTTCCCAGGCAACCAGTGGTCTTCTGTCACTGTAGATTAGTTTTCCTTTCCTATAATTTTATGTGCATAGAATCATACTATATTCTCTTTTGTCTTGTTTTCTTCAACCTAATTATTTCTACATTTACCCATTTGTTGCATGTATGACTAGTTCCTTCTGTTTTATTGTTGACTACTATTTTATCAAATGGATATACCACACTCTGTTTTATCCATGCACCTGGTAAAGGATATTTGTTTCCAATTTGAGGCTCTTGTAAAAAAAAGCCGCTATGAATATTTACGTGTTAAGCCTTTGCTTGGATATACGCTTTCTTCCTCTTGGGTGAATACTTAGGACTGCAATGGCTGGGTTGCATGGTAGTTGTAAGATTAACATATATGAAACTGCTAAACTGTTTTCCAAAGTGTTCTCACCATTTTTCACTGCCACCAGCAGTGTATGAGCGTTCCACCCTCCAAAACCTTGCCAAGACTTGGAATGGTCAGCCCTTTTAATTTTGGCCCTTCTCAGAGGGGTGTAGTGGGATTACATTTACCTTATGATTAATGACGTTGAGCAACTTTTCATGTGCTTATTTGGCATTTGTATATCTTCTTTGGTGATCTGTTCACATTGTTTGCCTACTTATTTATTGCCATGTCTGTTTTATCTTACTGACCCTTGTGAGTCTTTTAAATTCTGGATACAAATCCTTTATCAGATAGCTGATTTGCAAATATTTTCTCCCAGTCAATGGCTTGTCTTTTAATTCCCTCAACTGTGTTTTTGGGAGAATAGAAGTGTTTAATTTTGAGGAAGTCTGGTGTATCAATTTGTTCATTTATGTTTTTGATTTTGCTTTTGATGTTATAACTAAGAAATCTTCTCCTAACCTAGAGTCACAAGAATTTTATCCTGTGTTTTCTTCTGGAAGTTTCATAGTCTAGGTTTAATATTTAGGTCTGTGATTCATTTTGAGTGGACTTCTGTATCTGGTACATTATATGGATACAGTTTACTTTTGTGCATATGGATACCCACTTGTCCCAATACCACTTGTTGAAAAGATATCATTTCTCCACTGAACTGCCTTTGTAGATTTGTCAAAAATAAGTTGCCTATATATGTGTGGATCTATTTCTAGACTCTTTGATATACATTTGATATACATTTCTACCTTCATCCCAATACTACACTGTCTTGATTACTGTAGATTTAAAATGACTCTTTACTCACAGACTTCAAAAACAAACAGTTACCAAACGGGAAAGGTGGGGGTGTTGGTAAATTAGGAATTAGGGATTAACATACACACTACTAAATAAAAAATAAAGTTATAATGAAGAAGAAAAAACATACACACTACTATATATAAAATAGGTAATCAACAAGGATCTACTGTATAGCACAGGGAACTCTACTCAATATTCTGTAATAACCTATATGGGAAAAGAATCTGAAAAAGAATGGATATATATATATATATATGTATAACTGAATCACTCTGCTATCCACCTGAAACTAACACAACATCGTAAATCAACTATACTCCAATATAAAATAAAAATTAAACAAAAAATACTTGCACAAAAAATAAATAATAAATAAAATGAGTCTTGAAATAAGATAGTGCTTATCCTCCAATGTTGTTCTTCTTTTCAGAGTTGTTTTCGTAGTCTAGGTCCTTTGCGTTTCCACATGACATTTAGAATAAACCTGTCAATTTCTTTTTTTAAAAAGCATACTAGGTTGTTTCCATGTCCTGGCTATTGTAAATAGAGCTGCAATGAACATTGTGGTACATGACTCTTTTTGAATTATGGTTTTCTCAGGGTATATGCCCAGTAGTGGGATTGCTGGGTTGTATGGTACTTCTATTTTTAGTTTTTTAAGGAACCTCCATACTGTTCTCCATAGTGGCTGTATCAATTTACATTCCCACCCACAGTGCAAGAGGGTTCCCTTTTCTCCACAGCCTCTCCAGCATTTATTGTTTGTAGATTTTTTGATGATGGCCATTCTGACCAGTGTGAGGTGATACCTCATTGTAGTTTTTTTTTTTTTAAGACACTAATGAAAGAGGGGAGGACTTTTTAAAAAATTATTTATTTATTTATGGCTGTGTTGGGTCTTCGTTTCTGTGCGAGGGCTTTCTCTAGTTGTGGCAAGCGGGGGCCACTCTTCATCATGGTGCGCGGGCCTCTCACTATCGCGGCCTCTCTTGTTGCGGAGCACAGGCTCCAGACGCACAGGCTCAGTAATTGTGGCTCACGGGCCCAGCTGTTCTGCGACATGTGGGATCTTCCCAGACCAGGGCTCGAACCCGTGTCCCCTGCATTAGCAAGCAGATTCTCAACCACTGCGCCACCAGGGAAGCCCCCTCATTGTAGTTTTGATTTGCATTTCTCTAATGATTAGTGATGTTGAGCATCCTTTCATGTGTTTGTTGGCAATCTGTATATCTTCTTTGGAGAAATGTCTATTTAGATCTTCTGCCCATTTTTTGATTGGGTTGTTTGGTTTTTTGATATTGAGCTGCATGAACTGCTTGTATATTTTGGAAATTATCCCTTGTTGGTCGCATCATTTGCAAATATTTTCTCCTAGTCCATAGGTTCTTTTCATCTTGTTTGTGGTTTCCTTTGCTGTGCAAAAGCTTTTAAGTTTATTAGATTCCATTTGTTTATTTTTGCTTTTCTTTCCATTGCTTTAAGAGACAGATCCAAAAACCTATTGCTGCGATTTATGTCAAAGAGTGTTCTACCTATGTTTTCCTCTAGGAATTTTATAGTATCCAGTCTTATATTTAGGCCTTTAATCCATTTTGAGTTGATTTTTGTATATGGTGTTAGAGAATGTTCGAATATTCTTTTACATGTAGCTGTCCAGTTTTTCCAGCACCACTTATTGAACAGACTGTCTTTTCTCCATTGTATTTTTTATACAATTTCCAGGTGTTATATTTTCACTGAACTTTCAGTAGCCATATATTTTCACTGAACTTTCAGTAGCCAGATGTTGCTGGGGAATCTTTTTGGCTGAAAGCACAGGCTTACTGTAGGACAGAAAAGATACTTGATGCTTAACACCTGTATTAGTCAAGGTTCGCCAGAGAAACAGAACCAATAGGATGTTTATATATAGATATTTATTTTATAGAATTGACTCATGAGACTATGGAGGCTCGACACGTCAAAAATCTGATGAGGAAGGCCAACAGTCTGGAGACTCAGGAAAGACTTACATACAGTTGGAATCTGAAGGCAGTCTGCTGATTAGCCACAAAGAGTCGATCTTATAGATGAAGTCCAAAGGCAGTCTCCTGGCAGAATTCCCTCTTGCTTAGGGGAGATCAGCCCTTTGGTCTATTCAGGCCTTCAACTCATGAGATGAGGCCCACCCACATTATGGAGGTCTAACTGATTTACTCAAAGTCTACATATTTAAATGTAACATCTCGGAAATTCCCTGACGGTCCAGTGGTTAGGACTCAGTGTTTTCACTGCTGGGGCCCGGGTTCAATCCCTGTTTGGGGAATTAAGATCCCATAAGCCACACAGCCAGAAAAAAAAACCCAAAAACACCCCATACAGTTAAAAAACAAGTAACATCTCATCCCAAAACACTCTCACAAAAACATCCAGAATAATGTGTGATCAAAATCCGGAGACTGTGACCCTGGTCAATTAGACACGTAAAATTTACAACCACAATATGAATGCCTATATTTCCATATCAGCTGTTGGATGTTACTGACAATGTATTTAAACTAGGGAGGAAAATGTCTGAGAGAAAATTCTACAGGTCATCTCCAGAAAATCAGTCACTAAAATGAAATAGTTTAGTAGCTTTCAACTTTACTGTGTGGTTAGAATTGAATTGTGGAGTTTTCTTCTTTATCCTCAAGCAAATCCATCTCGATGAATTCTTGGGTTGTTGGGTGGTAAGAAAAAGTGGGAGAGAGCATTATGAATGTGGGTACACATGTATGTGTGTGTGTGTGTTTGTGAGTATGTGTGTGTGTATTGGTGAAGCTGTGAGGAATATTTACTGTGAGGAATATTTGAGGTTAATTACTGTGTGTTATGTCAGTCCTACTCAGTTCTGGGCACATGTTAGGAAACAAATCAGGATGGTTGCTGTTTGTTTTATCCCAGCTTTCCTTGGTCAGCATGGTTACCATGGTGACTCAGTGACTGCTATAGGATTTGGTACAGACTGAAAATACATTCCTGATTCTTACCTGAATCCATCATGACTATGTTAGTTGTTAAGTGTTGCTTTTATAATTCTGTCATCCCTTCTAGATTAATAGACATTCAAATGTACGGTGGAGTTTCTCTTCACCCCATCACTTATTTATTTACTCATGTATTTATTTTATGAGTATGGCTCACAGGTTCCTATTTTCCTCAAAGAGTTACCATCTATCATTATAATTACGTATTTCGATGCTAAATTGTCCCAGAACTGACCAGTGTTAGACCCGTCAAGTTGGCTTCTGTGTCCATTTAATGCCTCTCTAGAATTCTTTAGCATGTACTGGGCTCTCTGAGCCTAGTGTATCCCAACCTGTAAAAAGGAGGTAATGATGTCCACTTCAGAGCGTTACCTTGAGGATTTAGAGAGAAAAAGGCGGAAAAGAACAACCTACACTGTGTGGCATTTAGTAGTCCCTCAAAAATTTAAGCTTCCCTTTCCAACTTTACCTCCTTCATCCTGTTTAGTGTGATGCCTCTGACATTACCATAATAGCATGACCTCCAGAAAGAATACTTAGACATGTAACACAGCAGGGATAAGTCCGCATGTCCATGATGTGAGAGCCTCAGTGTCACTGCTGTGTGTGGAGGGGGCTGTGTGATGGAGCTGGGGAAGAGGAAAAGCATCACTGCACAGCTTCCAGTGAATTGAGCGGGGACAGGCAAGTACATCCTCACTCCTGCCCCCTGTATTTCATGTGCTTTCCCTTCCTTTCACTTTCCTCTCTATTCCATGTGCTGTCTTTTCCCCTTACTCTTCCCTGCAGTGGAACATCAGAGAAGGATGTGGACACTGAGCCCCAGAAACAAGAGCCGACAGAGAAGAACCAAGTGTGATGTTGAATCTGCTAGATGGGTTCCTGGAGCAAGAGTGAAGAGATCGGGCCCCGTCACTGGGACGCTTCAGGTACCTCACTACCTTTTCCCATGCCTCATCTATACAACAGGCTAACAGTACCCAATGCTCCCAACCACCCAGGAATATTGTGGATTTAAGTGTGATCCCATGTGGGAAAGCAATCTGTGGTTGTAGGTGGGTTGAAGAACCAGTGCACTTTCTAGTAATTACATTAACAGACACACTGTGGATATCATAGAACTCTGCATGGTAGGCATTAAATTAATGTTAATCAAACATCACCATGTTTAAGTCGGGATTTTTCCAAGTGGTCCATGAACTACCTCATCAAAATCATCAGAGGGTACTTGTTAAAATAGCAGATTCCTGGGCTCACTCTAGGTCTGCTGAATCCAAAAGAGGGAGGTGCATTCGGAGGAGTCTACATGTTGGAACAGTTTCTCATGTTGGTTGTGGTATCATCCAAGTTTGAAAGGCACTGCTGTGAATTTGCAAGAAGGTGTTCTTTTTTTTTTTTTTTTTCTTTTTCTTTTGGCCATGTCACGTGGCATGCGGGATCTTAGTTCCCTGACCAAGGATTGAACCCATGCCCCCTGCAGTGGAAGCATGGAGTCTTAACCACTGGACTGCCAGGGAAGTCCCTGCAAGAAGGTGTTCTTACAATTTTGAATCCTTTTGTAAAAAAATTTTTATTGGAGTATAGTTGATTTACAGTGTTGTGTTTGTTAGTTTCTGGTGTACGGCAAACTGAATCAATTATACATATACCCACTCTTTTTTAGATTCTTTTCCCATATAGGCCATTACAGAGTAATGAGTAGAGTTCCCTGTGCTACACGGTAGGTCCTTATTAGTTATCTATTTGTATATATAGTAGTATGTATGTAATTTTGAATCCTTTAATGTCTATCTTTGGTGTGAATTTTATCTGCAACTTGCCTTTAAATATCTGTGTCTCCTCTCAGTGGGTCAAAAAGGGAACAATTCTTTCTTTTCAGTAATACTCAGTGTTTTATATGGGAGGGACTGCAATAGTTTCCTAAGGCTGCCATGACAAAGTACCACAAGCTGAGTGGCGTAAACAATAGAAATGTATTGTCTCACAGCTCTGGAGGCAAGAAGCCTGAAATCAAGGTATTACCAGGGCCGTGCTTCCTCTGAAACCAGTTGGGGAATCTATTTGCACTTCTTTGTAGCTTCTGGTGGATTGCTGGCAATTTTTGCATTTCTTAGCTTGGTTCTGTGTAACTCCAACCTCTGCCTACATCGTCACATGGTGTTATCCCTGTTCTTCTGTCTCATGTGGCTGTCTTTTCTCCATTGTATATTCTTGCCTCCTTTGTCATAGGTTATTGACCATAGGTGAGTGGGTTTATATCTGGGCTCTCTATTCTGTTTCGTTGATCTTTGTGTCTGTATTTGTGCCAGTACCATACTGTTTTCATTTACTGTAGCTTTGTGGTATAGTCTGAAGTCAGGAAGTGTGATTCCTCTAGCTCCATTCTTCTTTCTCAAGATTGTTTTGGCTATTCAGTGTCTTTTGTGTTTCCATACAAATTTTAAAATTATTTGTTTTAGGTCTGTGAAAAATGCCACAGTATTTTGATAGGGACTGCATTGAATCTGTAGATTGCCTTGGGTAGTATGGACATTTTAACAGTTTTCTTTCAATCCATGAACATGGAATATCTTTCCATTTATTTGTATTATCTTCAATTTTCTTCATCAATATCTTATATAGTAGAATTTTTTAAATGATGTGATTCCTGACCATTCATCCTTGTAAAAACCAAAACACTAGGCAAGATTTTTCTTCTAACCTTTTTTCTTCTATGGTCAGTACTGTATTGTAGAACTGCATTTTGCAGATGAGACAATTTAAGTGACTGTAAAGTGAAGTAAAAGTATTCAAACTCACACAGTTTGTAAGTGGCAGAAATAGGGTTTGGACCTATCTGTCTTCAGAGCCCTCACTTCTAAATGGTACACCTAGGAAGATGAAAGAGACATTTGCTGAGCTGTGTCAACCCATGGACAGTGATGTTAAGTTAGGGCCCTATCTCTTTTAGTGGAAACTATGTATCAGTAGGCATTTTCCCACACACATGGGGGTATTTATTTAAGAAAAATGAAAAGATAAGAATTATAAAGCAAAAAGGTATTAACTGTTATAATTTCTATGCATTAGATAATTTTCTCATTAAAAAATTGTCTTGGACTCCCCTGGTGAATTCTTTTTGTCATGAACTCAGAGTGCTTTTCAGATGGGATCTCATTGCTCTGTGTCTGAGGCCTCCCTTCTTGGGCATCAGGGATGGTCTGACCCCCTTTGATAGGTGAGGGCAGAAGAGGTGTGGTGACTTACTCAAGGTCACCTAGAGTTAGTGGGTGTGGGAGGCATGCATTCTTAGCCGGATGTAGCTCCTGGTGGAGACAGTATGTCTCTCACAAAAAGCAAAGTCACTTAAGGGCTTTGCCCCCTTGACTTGGAATGCACTCTTTGTTCCAGGCCTGAGAGATGTAAAAGAGATTAACGAAGCTATCTCAAGCCAGGAGACCTCGGGGAACTGAGAGTCCTGGTTGTTCCTTATGGCTGGGGGCTGTGCGTGCCTGGTTAAGGGAAGTTATTGTTCAGGAATGATCGTTGTAAACTTGCTGACATCCGTGGTGGTGATTGAACTGAGACGATAAGCAATTTTATGGGTTCATTGTCTGATAATGGGTTCCTCTTCTGTCTATATAAGATTCAGTAGATTCTAAATAAAGTGCCTTGCAACCATCAGTTGTCTTGGTCCTTCTGATCCCATACTCGTGGTGCTATTCAGTCCCTTGCCCCTCTCCGTCGGGACCTGGAAGACCCTCTGCAGTGGCTGGACCATCGCAAGTGGCGCCCGCACAGGGACCTGACGGCTGAGGAAGTACAGAAAAAGAGGTAAGCGGATCCTTATGCAGAATATAGAAGAGTAAGTGGCCGCCACGAATATAATAAGTGAAACAGGAAGCATAAGGCAGATAGAGTCAGAAGTAAAATATGATGGGACAAAAAGGCTCTAAAGGAGCGTGAGTTGTTCGCCCAAGTGCTGTTGTCTATGTTAAAGGAACGGGGCACAAAAGTATCTACCTCACAGATCTCTGAGTTCTTACAGCATGTATATGAGGTTTCTCCTTGGTTTCCTGAGGGAGGTTCTATAGATGCCGCTATATGGGAGAAAGTAGGGGAAGATCTTTGCAATCATTATAAGGCCAATGGCCCAGCTCAAGTTCCGATTATGACTTTTAGTATATGGAATTTGATCAAGGAATGCTTGGAACCCCTTTATGAAGGGAAACACATTAAGCCTATTTCTTCTGCTCCGCCACTTGCGGAGGTTGCAATCAGCCCTCCATTTTCAGATGAGGATGTGCCTTTTGATCTTGCTGAGGAAGCTGCACGATATGAAAAGAATAAATATCCTAATGATGATGTTTTATTAGCTCTGGTGGAAAAGTCTCTTAAAAAATTGAATGTGAGTAAGTCACATGATGCTGTCCCTTTGAGCCCGCTGCAGAGGGCTGTTCAGGGGGCAGTGCAGAGAGGAGAAGATCCTTTGTTTTGCTGCCCAGTTATTGAAAGACCAGATCCTAATAATCCTCAGCAGGGTATTAGGGAACATCAGGCTATCCCTTTTAAAGTTTTGAAAGACCTAAAGGCAGCATGTGCCCAATACGGGGCTACAGCCCCTTTTACAACAGCTCTGATTGATACTATAGCCGGGGAGGCTTTACCTCCCTCGGATTGGAAATCTATTGCACGAGCCTGCTTAAATGGGGGGGATTATCTCATGTGGAAATCAGACTTTTATGAGAGGGCTGCTGAGCAAGCTGAAGAGAATGCTGCTCACAATATTCCTATTGGTTATGACATGTTGGTAGGAGAAGGACAATATATATCTTTGCAAGATCAGCTCACTTATCCAGCAATGGCCTATCCTCAAATTAATCATTTAGCTCTACAAGCCTGGAGAAAATTGCCTTCCACTCAAAAAACAGAAGATATTTCGAAGATTAGACAGGGGCCCGATGAACCTTATGCAGATTTTGTGGATCTGCTGCTTCAGGCAGTGGGGCGCTTGATAGTGGATGGCCCTACTGGAACTATTATAGTGAAACAATTGGCTTTCAAAAATGCTAATAGTGCTTGCCAAGCGGCTATTAGACCTTGGGGGAAAAAAAAGGAACCTTAGAGGATTATATTCGCCTTTGCTCAGATATTGGACCTCCTTATGTACAAGGAGCTGCTATTGCTGCCGCACTTACAAAAGCCGGCATAGTCCAACCTACTAGAAAAAGGGGTCCATGTTTTAAATGTGGCAGAGCTGGTCATTTTGCCAAAGACTGTAGGGCTCCCCCCGGTGCCAAGGCTGGCCTAGGGGTGGAGGCACCTACAGGACCCAGGGCACCTCGTTTGTGTCCTCGATGTCAGAGAGGAAAACATTGGGCTAAGGAACGTCGATCTCAGACCCATACAGATGGAACTCCTCTGTCGGAAAACTTCTTGCGGGGCCCTCCCCGGCCCCGCCAAACAATAGGGGCAATGACCATCTGCCCTCCACAGAGTGTCCCCAAGAGTCTAGGAAACCTGCCTATTTGTCCTCCTCAGACTACACCCAAGAGTTTTATGAAGCAAAATCTCGGCCCAGTATCTCCTCCCTGTTCCGAGCCACGCCTGATAGCGCAGGATTGGACCTCAGTGCCTCCTCCAGATATGTATTAACACCTGGAATGGAGCCTCAAGCTTTACCTACAGGAGTTTTTGGGCCTTTACCTCCGGGGACAGCTGGCCTTGTTTTAGGCTGGAGTAGTGTTTCTATGAAAGGATTAACTATCCTGCCAGGAATTGTAGATGCTGATTATGAGGGAGAAATTAAAATTATGGCTTACACATTGAAGAAACTTATTACTGTTAACTCAGGTGATAAGATTGCTCAACTTATTCTGTTTCCATATGTGCCTGAGGGAAACATATTACAACATCAGAAGAGGGGAACTAAAGCTTTTGGCTCCTCTAATGCAGCTTATTGGGTTCAAAAAATAGGAAGGCAACGCCCACAGATGCAATTGATGATTAATGGTAAACGGTTTTTGGGGCTCTTGGATACTGGAGCTGACGTGTCAGTTATGACACAAATCCATTGGCCAAAACAATGGTCTGTTCATTCATCCATTTCGGAGCTACAAGGAATAGGGCAAACAACGGCTCCTCTACAAAGTGCTCAATTGTTAAAATGGCAGGATTCAGAAGGACATATGGGTTATTTTCAACCTTACATTATTCCTGGATTACCCATTAACTTATGGGGCCGTGATATACTTAAAGATATGGGAGTGTTATTGTGTAGCCCTAACTCTACTGTGACTAATATGTTATTAAACCAAGGTTTTCTTCCTAATGGAGGCTTAGGTATTAATCAACAGGGAATTGTTGAACCTGTTGTTCCAAGGACTTTCACTAATAGACAGGGACTGGGTTTTTCTTAGGGGCCTTGGAGTCTCCTCCACTCACTGCTGATCCCATAACATGGTTGAGTGATTCACCTGTGTGGGTGGACCAATGGCCCCTGACTCAGGAGAAATTATTAGCTGCTCGTCAATTGGTCAATGAGCAATTATCATTAGGACATTTAGAACCTTCTATTAGTCCTTGGAACACTTCAATATTCGTTATACAAAAACAGTCAGGAAAATATCGACTATTACAAGATTTAAGGGCTGTCAATCAAACTATGTTAATTATGGGAGCATTACAACCAGGTCTTCCTTCTCCTTCGGCCATTCCTTATACTTTTCATATTATTGTTATAGATTTAAAGGATTGTTTTTTTACTATTCCCTTACATCCTGAAGATAAAAAGCGTTTTGCATTTAGTGTGCCTGCTGTTAACTTTTGAGAGCCTATGAAACGATATCAGTGGAAGGTATTACCTCAAGGTATGGCTAATAGTCCTACCCTATGTCAGAAATATGTTGCTTAGGCATTGCAACCTGTCCGTCTTCAGTTTCCTGCCTTATATTTAATTCATTATATGGATGATATATTATTAGCTCATTCTAATGTTACTATGTTACAACATGCTTTTGAACAACTACAAAGATCACTTCAAAGTTTTGGCCTAGTAATAGCAGATGATAAGATTCAAAAAACATCCCCTTTTGCTTATCTGGGAAAATTTATCAATGCCACGAAAATTATTCCACAGAAAATTGAGATACGTACTGACCAGTTACATACATTAAATGATTTTCAAAAACTCTTAGGAGACATTTATTGGCTGAGACCTTCTTTAAAATTAACTACTGCCCAATTACAACCTTTGTTTGATATTTTAAAAGGCGATTCTAACCCTTTATCTCCGTGTACACTGACTTCTCAGGGAGCCAAGGCCTTACAATTGGTCAATGCTGCTATACAGCAAGCTCAATTAACTCGTGTACATTTAGATTTGCCTGTAAAATTAATCATTTGTCCTACTCCACATGTTCCTACAGGAGTTTTGTGGCAACCTGTGGGGATTCTTGAATGGCTTCATATGAAGGTAACTCCTTCCAAAGTTATTACTCCTTATTATGAATTGATTGCTTCTTTAGTACAGATGGGAAGAACTCGATGTATGCAACTTTTTGGCTATGACCCTACGCACATAATTTTGCCTTATAATTCAGAACACTTCACTTGGTTATTACAACACAGCAATCTATGGGGGCTAGCCTTTTGTGGTTATTCTGGCCCTATAGACAACCATTACCCTGCTGATAACATAATACAATTTAGTCTCACTACTCCTTACATTTTCCCCACAATTATTAAACGTTTCCCTCTACCAAATGCCTTTACTGTTTTTACAGATGGATCATCTAATGGTATTGCAGCTATAATCACAGATACTGGCATCCAAATTACAGAACATACTAACCTGCGCTCTGCTCAGCGAGTTGAATTACATGCCATTATTATGGCCTTTCAAAAATTTTCCACGGTATCTTTTAATCTATATTCTGATAGTCGTTATTTAGTTGAGGTCCTAGTAGCTTTGGAAACTGCCACACTTGGCCATACTAATGATGCTCAGTTGTTTCATACCTTTATGACTTTACAGCATTTAATTCGCACACATCAAGGTCCCGTCACGGTGCTTCATATCAGAGCACATTCTTCCCTGCCTGGACCATTGACTTTTGGTAACACTTTGGCTGATTCTCTCACTAAATCTTTAGCAGGTGTTGTGACCCAGCCTGCTGCTGTGCAACACGCTCAAAATTCTCATTCTTTACATCATCAATCTTCAGCCATGTTACAAAAACAATTTGCTATTTCTCGAGAGGCTGCTAGACAAATTGTTAAACAATGTTCCCAATGTGCTCCACATCTCCCAGTTCCTCATTTCAGAGTCAATCCTCGCAGTCTTCGCCCTGCTCATATATGGCAAATGGATGTTACTCATGTTTCTTCCTTTGGAAAGCTTCAGTTTGTTCATGTAACTATTGACACTTATTCTGGCTTCCTTTGTGCTACTGCCCAGACTGGAGAAGCCACAAAGCACGTTATTACCCACTTATTTCATTGTTTCGCCTTCATGGGAATTCCCCAAATACTTAAAACGGATAATGCCCCTGGATACACTAGTACCTCTTTTGCTTCTTTCTGTGCTACTTTTAACATCACTCACCTTACTGGTATTCCTTATAATCCTCAAGGACAGGGCATTGTTGAACGTGCAAATCAAGCTCTGAAGCTCACTCTTTCTAAAATACAAAAGGGGGAATATACTAAGACACCCCATGCCTTATTAAATCATGCCTTGTTTATTTTAAATTTTTTGACAGTTGATCGAGCAGGTAACACAGCTTTTGAACGTCTGATGGCCGCTTCCACAGCTCAAGGAGCTTCGGCACAGGTGCTGTGGAAGGACCCTCTGACAAATATATGGAATGGACCTGATCCAGTTTTAATCTGGGGTCGAGGTCATGTTTGTGTTTTTCCTAGAAGTGCTGACTCCCCTCGGTGGCTTCCTGAACGTCTTGTTAGACAGACAGATGACAAGAAAGACCCCGCAGCTGGTTCGGAAGATGCGGCGCCTCTCGCTGAATGCGAAGACTGTTCCAGGGATGGATTCCAAGAGAAGAGGTCGGAAAAGGAAGCGTCCAGCACGAAGGACTCGGCAAAGTGATCCTCCGACTTGGGGTCAATTGAAGAAATTGGTGGCTCAAGCTCAGGAATTAGTGACTGCTCAAAGGACTCCTTTTACCCCTATGACAATGTTTTTGGCTATGTTGGCTGTTCTTTCTACCTCTTCTGTTCAAGCTGATGATTTATACTGGGCTTATGTTCCTGACCCCCCTTTGCTACAACCTGTTTCCTGGATGGATGCCGATTTCCCTGTATTTTATTTTTTTAAATTTTTTTTTAAATTTATTTTTATTTATTTATGGCTGTGTTGGGTCTTCGTTTCTGTGCGAGGGCTTTCTCCAGTTGTGGCAAGTGGGGGCCACTCTTCATCGCAGTGCGCGGGCCTCTCACTATCACGGCCTCTCTTGTTGCGGAGCACAGGCTCCAGACGCGCAGGCTCAGTAATTGTGGCTCACAGGCTCAGCTGCTCCGCGGCATGTGGGATTTTCCGGGACCAGGGTTCGAACCCGTGTCCCCTGCATTGGCAGGCGGATTCTTAACCACTGCGCCACCCGGGAAGCCCCTGTATTTTATAATGATACCATTTTGGGGGATTTTATTGGAAATATTAAGATGGCAAATATGTCTGTGAATTATTCCAATTGGTTTAGTTATTTTCCTGTATGTTTAAGTCCGCTAAATTTGAAATCAGGATGTGTTAAAGCTATAGCTTTCGAACATACTGTGCAATATGCTGGAAAGGCAGAATCACAATATGCAACTAATAACAGAGTTGCGTATCGCTTTACTGGTTCTTCTCTTACTTTATATTGTAGGCAGATAGTAAAACGAGGAGATTCATCTACATTTGTGTATTGGTATAAAGATCATCAATTAATTAACATTCAGGAACGTATTACCCAAGTTAACCCTAAAGATCCTTTTAATCATTCTATACTTATTAAGAATTTACAACCTTCTGATTCTGGACATTATCTATGTGTAGAAACTTCTACAGGAGGGCAAGGCACCTTACTGGTGGGTCATCAAGTGACCGTGTTTTCCCGGCATTCGCCGGGTCTTTTGCCTTCATTTATCCCTACTGCTTTTCCTCAGTCAAGTTTTGAGGTCTGTAATTCTACTCGGATCTATGTAACGGCGCATAAGTACAATGAATCTGACTGGGATTGGGAAAGAATCAAAATGCATATTCTTAGTGTATGGTCTGACAGCAAGATTAGTTTGGATATACGTAAATTAAATGCAGAAATTCAAGCTATACAAGAATCACATCTAGATGAAAATCATCCAACAGAAATTATAAAATGGTTGGTTAGTCAACTACATTGGCTCAATCCCCAAAACTAGATTCAGGGTGGCTTATCTCTAGCCATTATGTGTTTTCTTATGTTGGCAATTATCCCATGCTTTGTAAAATTTGTTCTGCAAAGATATGTTCATCTCAGTACTGAGCTCCATGGTTTGCGTTTACAACAACATGCTTTAAAAAAGAAAAAAGGGGGACCTGTGGGAGGCATGCAGTCTTAGCCGGAGGTCACTCCTGGTGGAGACAGTATGTCTCTCACAAAAAGCAAAGTCACTTAAGAGCTTTGCCCCCTTGACTTGGAATGCACTCTTTGTTCCAGGCCTGAGGGATGTAAAAGAGATTAGCGAAGCTATCTCAAGCCAGGAGACCTCAGGGAACTGAGAGTCCTGGTTGTTCCTTATGGCTGGGGGCTGTGCGTGCCTGGTTAAGGGAAGTTATTGTTCAGGAATGATCGTTGTAAACTTGCTGATGTCCGTGGTGGTGATTGAACTGAGACGATAAGCAATTTTATGGGTTCATTGTCTGATAATGGGTTCCTCTTCTGTCTATATAAGATTCAGTAGATTCTAAATAAAGTGCCTTGCAACCATCAGTTGTCTTGGTCCTTCTGATCCCATACTCGCGGTGCTATTCAGTCCCTTGCCCCTCTCCGTCGGGATCTGGAAGACCCTCTGCGGTGGCTGGACCATCGCAGTGGGTTAGGTCTGGCCCTTGGGCCAGGTGTGTCTCCTGTCTACTACCCAGTCTTCTGTCCATTTTACATGGCACTAGCCTATGTTCCTATGTGTAGTGAATCACTTTTCAAGGGCTCAGAGGATACACGCTTCTCTGAGGTTAACCAGCAGGTAATATAAGAAGACACTAAGTACCTTCAAATAAAAGGAAGTGAGGTATTAATTTTCCTCTCTTTCCCTAAACTCTTCTGGTAGATTAGAAGAAAAATTCTTGGAATCATGCAGCATATACTCTTCAGTATGGCTCCTTTCCTGAACATAATGTGTGTTTTATGTCACTGTTGTCCACAGCTGTAGATTGTTCATTCTCATTGGTATACAGTATTACATCATGTGGGTGTTTTGTAATATATCCATCCATTATGAGTATTTGGGTTTTTTACAGCTTTGACTAATTATGAATAATGTTCCTATGAATGATCTTGTATATACCTTTTGAATGGACATTTAATTTCCTTTCTCTTGGGGCTGTACCTAAGAATGGCTTTTCTAAGTCATAGGGTTTTGTATGTTGAGCTCAGTAGATCCTGCCAAATGGTTTCTCACAGTGATTGATTCCCATCAATATTCCAACCAGCAGTGTGTGAGAGTTCTTCTGCTCCATATCCTTGCCAACACTTGCTATTTTCCATCTTTCTCATTTTTTTTTGTTCTTGTAGGCACGTGGTGGAATATTTTGTGGTTTAAAGTTTAATTTCTCTAAAATCTTAAGTCTCTTTACATCCAAATACCCTCCTCTTCTTTTAATTTCCATTTATTTACTTCAATTGGATCTTTTTCATGTGAAAGTTTGCATTCTGGATTATGCTGATTGTATCTCTACTGTGCTGTTTGTTCTGTTCCTCTGGCCCATCCTACTTCCTTTAAATTGGTAATTACTGTACATATAGAGGCTTGCTCAGATTCAGATTTGTGGAAAGAGTACCTGAGAAGTGGTGTTGTACTTCCTGTAGCCCTACATCAGGAGCCTCATCATGTCAGGCTGTCTTTCCTCCTGTGCCCTTGAGACTGATCACTGGGTCCAGGTGTTATCATCCTGGTCCACCCATTATGAAATTTCCCATCTGCCTTTTGACTCATGGCTTTTGTAGCCCCTTAAAGATTATGGCCTAGATCTACATTTCATTAGTGGTTGTAAAGGATGATGTTTTAATTTAATAATTTATTAGCTAGAATTCTTCTGTAAAACAAACTTCCCCTCCTTAATTACAAGGTTACCTTGAGGTCTGGTCCACACAGAAGGGAAGGATGCATGTTATTCTTTTACACTATTTCTACTTTCAAAAATAGTGATTTGTTTCCCTGGGATCCTCCAAAGGTGAACAGCGAGTTGGTTTTATTTGTTCTTTCATAGATGTTCATATATTTCATGTTTTAATACATTGCAGTCATTAATGTTTTTGGTGTTCAAATTTTCCCTTCCTCAGTCTCTGTAACCCCCATCTTTTGTGTCTTTTGTGTCCTTGACATACTTTCTGGTAATGGAATCTTGTCTAGACTCATCTGGTACAATCCCTATCCAGACCTGGTATCAGCCATTTCTCTAAGGAAGCCTGGTTCCTTTTAGTGGGAAATGTTTTTATAACATTCAGTCTGGGACAAGAGTTGCTCATTGCTACTGGGTTGGTCTTGTTTCTTGTCCTTTAAGTGCATGGAGCTGGTAAATATGTATTATATTTGTTATGAGACTATATATCATGTCCTTCCATCCTGGGCTGCTCTTCTGTCACCTATAAGAAATCATTCATATCAGTTTTGTTTTAACCTTTCCAAAAAATATAATCAATTATAACATGTATATTAGTTTTCTCCTCTTTTCATACATAAAAGGTGGCATATTCTACTCCAGTGCTGTGCAATGGAAATTTCTGCAGAAATGAAAATGCTGTGTATCTGTGTGTCCCACACAGTAGCCACTGGCTACCTAAGAGGCTGAACACCTAAAATGTGTCTACTGTGACTAAGGAAATTATTTTTAAATTATTTAATTTAATCTAATTAAATTTTAAATAGTTAAGTACGGCTAGTGGCTACTGTATTAGACAGCAGCAGCTCTACACAATTTTGTGCACCTTGGTTTTTCACTGAACAATATATCCTGGAGATGACTCTGTACCCGTACAGAGAGGGAGTCCTCATTGATTCTATAACTGCATAATCCACCAGATGTAGATGGACCATAGGTGATCATCCAGCCCTCTGTTGGTGGACATGTCAGGCATAAGAGCAATCCAGAGGGGAGGTCCATCTTGTGAGAAATCTGTGAAAACTATCCACTAAATCAGGAGACTTAGATGTGCAGATCAGGGTCCTGGTCTGGGCTTGTCTTTGAGAACTTGGTCTCTATGCTTTCTGTCTCCTGTGGATCTGGGTCCAGGCCCCCACCACTGGGAGACAAGGTCCTAAATGAAGAAGAAACTCCATGTCACCTCTGATGGACCCCTCAGATAACTAAATGGGAGGGACCACCCTCCTAGGGATAAGACAGACACAAAATCACTCTCGACATCTATCCATGCAACCTGGCCAAGAGCTAAGAGAAAATAACCCTCTAGCTCGCACCCATGACAGAACCAAGACTGAAATCACACAGTGTTACTACCTTGACATTCACTGTCCTTCTGGGAGGGAAATCTTGTCAGGAGAAAGTAGTAGCCTCTTAGGGCTCTTCAAGAGAACAAAGGTGTGGGTTACGAGTTGCCTCGGTTTCCCAAGTACAACCTCTCCCCTCTCAACTGCATTATTTCCTGTTTAGATGCCAGGTTTCCAGGACTCAGGGTGAAGCCTGAACTAAACTTGTTTGGAATGGAGTCCCTTTGAGGTCATACCTCACCACCCTATGGCGTGCGCACTAACATCCACCTTGCTGCCTGTGGATGTCTCTAGTTACCCAGGTCTACTGATCAGGAGGGGGAAGGTATGGGATGCAGATGTGGAATTGGACTGACCATGCCTGGTACACAGTAGACACCTAATTCACATTTAATAAAGAAATGAGATGTAGATGCAGGAGTAAGCAGGAAATGAAAGCTACCTATATGTCCTTTCATTCTTTTTATACACATAAATTCTTCAAGGAGCAGTGGGATTACACAACAGCCTCTAAGTAGATTTGTGTGACACTATAGTGGGTTATCTATAAAATGGTACATTGATACCTACCTCACAGGTCTGTTGTGAGGAGAAATTAACAAACCAATAAGAAAAGGGAACCCTCATACACTGTTGGTGGGAATATAAATTGGTGTAGCCACTATGGTCGATAATATGGAAGTTCCTTAAAAAACTAAAAATAGAACTACTATATGATACAGCAATTCTACTCCTAGATATATATCCAGAAAAAAGAAAACACTAATTCGAAAAGATACATGTACCCAAGTGTTCATAGTACATTGTTCATTATTTACAATAGGCAAGACATAGAAACAACCCAGGGTCGAGGAGAGCACCCAAGATGGTGGAGTAGAAAGACCCTGAGTTTACCTCCTCTCATGAGCACACCAAAATCACAACTATCTGCAGAAAAAACATCAATGAAAAAAATAAAGGAACCTACCAGAAAAGATCTTCTACAACTAAAGACATAAGGAACCACAACAAGATGGGTAGGAGGGGCGTATTCACAATATAATCAAATCCCATACCCCATGGGTGGGCGACCCACAAACTGGAGAATAATTATATTGCAGAGGTTCTCCGACAGGAGTGAGAGTCCTGAGCCCCACGTCTGGCTCCCCATCCCATGGGTCTGGCACCAGGAAGACGAGTCCCCAGAATTTGTCTTTGTAAGCCAATGGGACTTAATTGCAGGAGCCCCACAGGGCTGGCAGAAATAGAGGTTTCACTCTTAAAGGGCACACACAATCTCACATGTGCCAGGACCAGGACAAAAGCATTGATTTGATAGGAGCCTAGGCTAGACCTACCTGCTGGGCTTGGAGAGTCTCCTGTAGAGGTGACGGGGGAGGGGAGTGGCTGTGGCTCACCCTGGGGACATGGACATGGTGTCAGACATACTGGGGAATATTCAACCCTGTGAACACTCCTGGCAGCTGACATATTGGCTCATTAGTTCCAAGACCTGGTGCCAACCAACAGCCTATAGGCTCCAGTGCGGGGACACCTCAGGCCAAATATCCAACTGGGTGGGGACACAGCACCATCCATCAGCAGACAGGCTGCCTAAAGGATAAAGGGCTGATAGCCACCTCTGGGCACACCCCTAGACACAGCCTAGCCCACCAGAGTGCCAAGATCAAGCTCCACTGAGCAGTGGACAGGCATCAGACCCTCCCAGCAGGAAGCCTACACAAGCCTCTAGACCATCCTCAACCACCAGGGGGTAGACAGCAGAAGTAAGAAAACTACAATCCCACCATGCAGGCCAGACCCTACCCTAGTGCCAGCTGGGCCCTGATCCTGCATGCTAGCAGGCCTACACAACCTTCAGGACACCCCAGACCCCAAACCCAACTGTGTCAGGAACCACCCTTCCCCATCAATGATCTGAAACAAGTTCTGGGATCCCTGGGCCCTGCAGACAGACTCCAGAAACCAGCTCTGCCTGCCACTAGTGTGGCACTAACCCCAGGATCTAGCTTCACCTGCCAATGGGTGAGCAATAGCCCCAGAGGCTTTGGGACACTGGCTCCACCCACCAGTGAGCCAGCACTAGCCCTGGGGCCCCCTAGGATTCCTCAATGAGCCACCTCATGATCGGGCCCTGCTAAACAGCAGCCAGCAGCATCAGTACAAGGCAGGACCTGGCAACTAACGAGACTAGGGCCAACCAAGCCTACAAGGCCACCCACAAAGTCAGCCCACCACAACAAAAGGACCCATACAGCCCTCTTAGGGGGAACCCCTAGAGCATATACGTTGGGTGATTAGAGGGGAGTGCACTGCTGGGACACATAGGATGCCTCCTACAGAGGGTGACTTCTCCAAGGTTGAGAAACATAACTAACCTACCAGATACATAAAAATACAAATAGCAACATAG
Organism: Balaenoptera ricei; assembly: GCF_028023285.1. NCBI lineage: Eukaryota > Metazoa > Chordata > Mammalia > Artiodactyla > Balaenopteridae > Balaenoptera > Balaenoptera ricei. The sequence continues at coordinate 92,920,696 of NC_082660.1, read as the reverse complement.
ACAAAATGAGGCGGCAGAGGAATATGTTCCAGACGAAGGATAAAGTTAAAACCCTAGAAGAACTAAGTGAAGTGGAGATAGGCAATCTACCTGAGAAAGAGTTCAGAGTAATGATTGTAAAGATGATCAAAGAACTTGGGAGGAGAATGGATGCCCAGAGTGAGAAGTTAGAAGGTTTTAACAAAGAGAAAATATAAAGAGCAACCAAACAGAGATGAAGAATATAATAAATGAAATGAAAAATACACTAGAAGGACTCAAAAGTAGACTAAATGATTCAGAAAAACGGATCAGTGAGCAGGAAGACCATCCATCAGGAAGCAGAGTTGTGGAACTCACTGCTGAAGAACATAAAAAAGAAAAAAGAATGAAAAGAAATGAGGACAGTTTAAGAGACTTCTGAGACAACATCAAGCACACGAATATTTACATTATAGGGGTTTCAGAAGGAGAAGAGAAAGAGAAAGGTCCCAAGAAACTATTTGAAGAGATAATAGCCAAAAACCTCCCTAATCTGGGAAAGGAAATAGTCACCCAAGTCCTGGAAGCCCAAAGAGGCCCATACAGGATTAACCCAAAGAGGAACACAACAAGACACATTGTAATCAAAATGATGAAAATTGAAGATAAAGAGAGAAGACTAAAAGCAGCAAGGGAAAAGTCACAAGTAACATACAAGGGAACTCCCATAAGGCTATCAGCTGATTTTTCAGCAGAAACTCTGCAGGCCAGAAGGGAGTGGTCCAATATATTTAAAGTGATGAAAGGGAAAGCCTACAACCAAGAATACTCTACCCAGCAAGGCACTCATTCAGATTTAATGAAGAAATCAAAAGCTTTACAGATAAGCAAAAGCTAAAATAATTCAGTACCACCAAACCAGCTTTCCAACAAATGTTAAAGGAACGTCTCTAGGTGAAAAAAAAAAAGGTCACGACTAGAAACAAGAAAATTATGGAATGAAAAAGCTCACTGGTAAAGGCAAACAGTAAAGGTAGGAAATCATCCACACACACAAAGTTAGTAGGGAGGTTAAAAGACAAAAGTATTAAAATCATCTGTATCCACAATAAGCAGTTAAGGGCTACACAAAACACTTAAGTGTAAAATATGATATCAAAAACAGTAATCATGAAGGAAACCAAGATGGCAGAGGAGTAGGGGGATGTGGAGTTCATCTCTCCCCACAAATGCATCAAGAATACAGCTACAGGGCTTCCCTGGTGGCGCAGTGGTTGAGAATCTGCCTGCTAATGCAGGGGACACGGGTTCGAGCCCTGGTCTGGGAAGATCCCACATGCCGCGGAGCAACTAGGCCCATGAGCCACAACTACTGAGCCTGCGCGTCTGGAGCCTGTGCTCCGCAACAAGAGAGGCCGCGATAGTGAGAGGCCCGCGCACCACGATGAAGAGTGGCCCCCGCTTGCCACAACTAGAGAAAGCCCTTGCACAGAAACGAAGACCCAACACAGTCAAAAATAAATAAATAAATAAAATTAAAAAAAAAAAAAGAATACATCTACAGATTAAACAATTCTCACAGAACATCAGCTGAACACTAGCAAAAGACCTTGGACACTGGAAAGGACAAGAGAGATCCCTGCATAACTGGGTAGGATGAAAGAAAGAAGGGAAAAAGAAGAGGAGAGGAAGCAGGACGGGATCTGCACCCCTAGGGGGGCGGGAGCTAAAGCAGAGGAGAGGTTCCTGCATCCGAGGAAGCCCCCTCACCAATGGGGAAATCAGTTGGGACAGAAAGGGGAGTATCTGAGGCTGTTGGAGGAGGGTGAAACAGCCGGTCTATGGCAGACAGGACAGAGTGAGACACAGATGGTCCATGCCACAGCCCTGTGTGCCCCAGACTGGGATGTGTGTCCACCATACATGGGGGCTGAGAGCTGGAACCTGGGGATTGGAGAGCAAACTGTGGGGAGGACTGCTGTTGGCTGTGAGGAGACAGCCTGACGGGATGGGAGGGAGGAAATCCACAACCAGGAATGCTTGTGGAGGAAACCCAGACTGCCATAGAAGCAAGGCTCCACTGTTGAATGACACGCAGGGGGTGGAGCCACCATTGCAGCCTCTCTCTCCACACACCGGCCCCTCCCCCACCCAGGTGCTAGGAAAAGCCCCCACCAGGGCTGGCCTTCTCGTGCCTGCCGCCAGGTGCTAGGAAAAGCCCCCACCAGGGCTGGCCTTCTCGTGCCTGCCGCCAGGTGCTAGGAAAAGCCCCCACCAGGGCTGGCCTTCTCGTGCCTGCCGCCAGGTGCTAGGAAAAGCCCCCACCAGGGCTGGCCTTCTCGTGCCTGCCACCACACCTGCTGCCAGGCACTAGGAAAGGCTCCCACTAGGGCCGGAGCTCTCGCACACGTGGCTGCTGGCTTTCTTACGCAGCTGTCGCCACCGGGGCACCTGCGACCCAGGTAGTTGTGCCATCTCCACACCCTGCCCTTGCCGGGGCAGACCTGAGTGCTCCAGGGCAGCCTCAGGAGCAGACTAATGTGGGTAGCCCACAGGCAGAGGTGGGGCAAAAACCACAGCTGAGCCCCAGGGGCAGGGTGATTAAGGAAGAGGAACAAAAATCTTTCCATGAAGCTGCACAAACCACAGATTAAATCCCCATGATCAGTTTGGTAAACCCTGCATCTATGGAATATCTGAATGGACAATGAGTGTTCCCCAAACTGAAACCGGTCTAGTTCTAGCAGCTGTGGGCTTTGGGGACTAGTACACACAGGAGATGGGCCAGGTCAGAGTCTGAGCTGCCCCCACAGTGCCCACAGAGGGACCAGACACCTACCTAGAGGTTTTGGAGGGCCTGGTAGGGAGGTGGAGGGTGGCTGTGACTCATGGTGGGGGCAAGGATACTGACAGCTGAGACCCCAGGAAAATATAATTATTACTATTTTTTAATGTTTTGTTTGTTTTGTTGTCGTTTTATTATTATTTGTTTTTATTTCCTTCTTGTCATGAAGAACCTAAGGGCAAGACGGGAATAAAGACACAGACCTACTAGAGAATGGACTTGAGGATATGGGGAAGGGGAAGGGGAAGCTGGGACGAAGTGAGAGAGTGGCATGGACATATATGCACTACCAAATGTAAAACCGATAGCTAGTGGGAAGCAGCCACATAGCACAGGGAGATCAGCTCGGTGCTTTGTGACCACCTAGTGGGGTGGGAGGGAGACACAAGAGGGAGGTGATATGGGGATATATGTATATGTATAGCTGATTCACTTTGTTATAAAGCAGAAACTAACACACCATTGTAAAGCAATTATAATCTAATAAAGGTGTTAAAAAAATGTGGTATATATACAATGGAATACTACTCAGCCATAAAAAAGATAAATTAACACCATTTACAGCAACATGGATGATGTAGAGATTATCATAGTAAGTGAAGTCAGACAAAGACAAATATCACATGACATCACTTATATGTGGAATCTAAAATATGACACAAACGAACTTATCTATGAAACAGAAACAGACTCACAGACATAGAGAACAGACAGGTGGTTACCAAAGGGGAAGCGGGGGGAGAAAGAAAGTAGGAGTTTGGCATTAACAGATACAGATACACACTACTATATATAAAATAGATAAATAACAAAGACCTACTGTATAGCACAGGAAACTATATTCAATATCTTGTAATAACCTATAATGGAAAAGAATCTGAAAAAAAAAAAATATATATAACTGAATCACTTTGCTGTACACCTGAAACATTATAAATCAACTATAGTTCAATAAGAAAAATTTTTAGGAAAAGAACCCGTGTCCTCAACAGATGATTAGTTTAAGAAGATGTGGTATATATATACAATGAAGTATTACTCAGCCATAAATAAAATGAAATATTGCCTTTTGCAGCAACATGGATGGACCCAGAGATTATCATACTAAGTGATGTAAGTCAGAAAGAGAAAAACAAATATTATATGATATCACTTATATGTGGAATCTAAAAAATTCTACAAATGAATCTATATACAAAACAGAAATAGACTCACACATATAGAAAACAAATTTATGGTTACCAAAGGTGAAAGGGAAGGAGAGGAGGGGTAAATCAGGAGTATGGGATTAACAGATACAAACTAATATACATAAAATATATAAGCAACAAGGTTTTACTGTATAGGCCAGGGAACTATATTCAGTATCTTATAATAACCTATAATAGAAAATAATCTGAAAAATATATATATATATAACTGAATCACTTTGCTGGATACCTGAAACTAACATAATAATGTAAATCAATTATACTTCAAAAAAAAAACCAATAGATGATATCTAACACATACTAATGTAAAACTTCAACAAATGTATGTATGGTTTCTCCTGTGTTCTCCCCCAACAAAAGAGATGACTTACACATGAACAATTCATAGAGATCATTGGGATTTGCAGTAGCAGGAAAAGAAATGTATACATATTTATATGATGGATTAGCTTCTGTGCCACTTCGCTGTAGATGAGTTAGCTAATTATGGTGAGGAAGAAGCAAATCATCCCCTCATTATTTTGTGTGTGTGTATGTACAATATAATGATTCAATATTTTTATATATATAAATATATATATATATATATATATCTCGTGAAATGATCACAACATAAGTCTAGTTAACATCCATCAACTTACATAGTTACAATTTTTTTTCTTGTGATAAGGACTTTCAAGATCCATTCTCTTTAGCAACTTTCAAATATGCAATACAGTATTTTTAACTGTAGTCTTCATGTTGTACATTACATCTCCTGACTTACTTATTTTACAACTGAAAGTTTGTACCTTTTGACCCCCTTCACCCATTTCGCCCATCCCCACCCCCAACCTCAGGCAACCACCAATCTGTTCTCTATATCCACGAGCTCAGGTTTGTTTGTTTGCTTGCTTTTTGTTTTCATTTTTTGTTTTTCAGATTCCATATATAAGAGAGTTCTTATGGTATCTGTATTTCTCTATCTGATTTATTTATTTCATTCAGCATGATGCCCTCACGGTCTATCAATTTTGTCCCAAATGGCAAGATTTCGTCCTTTTTTAAAGCTGAGTAATTTTCCGTTGTATATAAACATTTTCTTTATCCATTCACCCATCGATGGACACTTAGATTGTTTCTATGTCTTGGGTATTGTAAATAATACTGGAGGTTAACATGGTGGTGCAGATATCTTTTTGAGTTAGTGTGTTCATTTTCTTGGGATAAATATCCCAAGAAAGCGGAATTGCTGGAACGTGTGATAATTCTATTTTTAATTTTTGGAGGAACTTCCATAATGTTTTCCATAGTATGTGCACCAAGTAACATTCCCATCAACAGTGCCAAAGGGTTCCCTTTTCTCCCACCCTCGCCAGTACTTGTTATTTCTTGTCTTTTTGATAATCGCCATTCTGACAGGTGTGAGGTGATATATCATTGTGGTTTTGATTTGCATTTCCTTAATAATTAATGATGCTAAGCATCTTTTCATGTACTTGTTACCCTCTCTGTCTTCTTTGGAAATTTTTCTTTTCACATCCTTTTTTTTTTTTAAAATCAGGTCGTTTGGGATTTTTTGCTGTTGAGTTGTATGAGTTGCTTAAATATTTTGGATATTAACCCCTTATCAGATATCATTACTTTTTATTTGATGGTTGCTGATCTTTTTTACCTTTCATTTTGACATTGGAATAGCAGCCTCCCATTGATCCCCAGAAAGGAGAAAGGACAATAACAGAGTATAAGGATGGGTCTGCTGTACAATAGACTGAAAACAGGAGACTTGAGTCCCAAATATCAGATTGGTCTTTGCCTACAGGACCATGGGTAGTCATTTTCCCTGTCTGGTCTCAGCCCTAACACAGAAAAACATTGCATATCCCAATGGTTAGAGTGGGGGGAAAACTTGGGCACATTTAATTACTGGTTTCATGATCTTTAGCAAATGTTGAGCCTCCATATAGATGAGACCCAAATGTAATGTCTATGCATTACTTATGCATACATGGAGACTATAAGGAGAGAGTTATGGACTGAATTGTATCTCCCCAAAATTCATGTTGAAATCCTAACCCCTAGTACCTCAGAATGTGGCTGTTTGAGGAGATATGGCCTTTAAAAAGGTTATTAAGGTAAAATAAGTTCATATGGAAGGGCCCTAAACCAATATAGCTGGTGTCCTTAAAGGAGGAGATTAGGACACAGAAAACACAGACCTGGGAATGACCATGTAAGGATACAGCGAGAAAGTGGCCATCTGTCAGCCAAGGAGGGAAGCCTCAGGAGAAACCAAACCTACTGAAACTTTTACCTTGGGCTTCTAGCCTCCAGAACTTTGAGAAAATAAATTTCTGTTGTTTAAGCACCCAGTCTGTGGTATTTTGTTATGAAAGCCCTAGAAATCTAATATAGGGAGGAAATGCACAAACGTGATATTTTTTTAAAAACTTAATGAGTGGTAGATGGCAAATTGTTTATTAATATCTGGGTTTGGCTATAGTTTTCACTTTTTCTAAATTAGTATGGATCATCTTCAAAATCAGAATTAAAGCTTATGGAGGAATTCCCGGGTGGTCCAGTGATTAGGACTCTGTGCTTCCACTGCAGGGGGCACGGGTTCGATCCCTGGTTGGGGAACTAAGATCCTGCATGTTATGCGGCACAGCCAAAAAGATAAAAAATAACAAAATAAAGCTCATGAAAACAGTGGCTGGTAGGAAATATTTCAGACATAGAGATAGTATAGAAAATAGTATATCAGGGAATTCTCTGGTGGCCAATGGTTAGGACTCTGCGCTTTCACTTCTGTGGCCCAGGTTCAATCCCTGATCGGGGAACTAAGATCCCACAAGCTGTGCAGTGCCGCCAAAACAAAACAAAACAAAACAAAAACAGACACTGGGGATCTCTCATCACACCAGAAACAACCATGCTAGCACCATGATCTTGGCCTCTAGAACTGTAAGAAAAATTTAAAAATAAATAAATAAAAATTTAAAAAAAACTTCTTTAAAAAAAACAAGAAAATAGTATATCAGACTTCAGTATACTCACATTAAGAAATAAAACATTACATGTAGAGGTGAAAGTCACTGGTGCACCCTTCTATGATTTCCCAGAGGTAACCATTATCAAGATATGGGGGGTTTCACTCTTGAAATCTTTCTTTACATTTTCTCCTCAAGTGAAGTATAGTATTGTTTTGTTGCATGTTTTACTCATAGATGCCTGGCTCCCTAATGGAAAAGGAGAAAGGAAGAAACATAAGGAGAACAAATCCACATTCACCTCTCAACAGTGTGACCTGCCATTTATGCTTCCTTGCCACGTGACTTCTCTTTCTAGAGTTTCTAAAATGGACACACCCATTGTCTCACTTTATATGCTGTAGGTGGCACCAATAGAATATTATTATCCACCACATACTATTTTCAGTCACTTTTTTATCCACTGTGTCAAAATCTTAGAGTTTCCAGGTGCCAGGTAGCCCAAAACAATGACGCAGTGTCTCCTGAACATGAAACTTCTTCCCTTTATCCAGGCCTAATTTTCTGTCTTTCATTCACACTGTTGCTTATCTAGGCCTGTACATCTAGAACCTAATATGAGCCAACCGGATGAAAGAAGACAGTGATTGAAGGGAGTTAGTTTTCCTGTGTCCAGATTAACACCCAGATCCCTCAGTTGGTTTAGGGATGCAGGCTGTATAGAACTTGAGCTGAGTTTGTATTACAAGTGTTGGGCATGTGTATATTTTCCTTTCCTTTTATTATTTTTATTTGCACAAGGAAGTACTTCAAAGGTGTTTTCATTCACCTGTGTTGATTGTTCCTGGGGACTTACCTGAATGATCCTGTGACTAAACTTCCCCTGAATTCTCCCTTCTGGAAACTGTGGGGCCGAGTGCTGGGTGATCTCATGCAGTTCCTCACCCTTTCCCTCCCCTGTGGCACTCACTGCTTTGCTAACTGGGTGGCAAAACTGATGAACATGCTTTCAATTCAAGGGGCTTTATTTGGAGGGCACAGAAAGAAGCATGTTGTGAAATTTACTTTCATCTCTTGACCTTCACTAAAATCCTGGGAAGTGGAGACATTGTCTGACTGCTGAATGTAAGGTTTATTTGAGAGACATACTTGCCCGTCCGCTAGGCATCTGTTATGTCCCTGAAGCTGCCCAGTTGGGACTGTCATGTGGTATATTCATGAACTACTTCTGGAACCATGCTATTCTATTACCTAATTCCCTTGGCTTAGGGATGTTCCTCATTCTGACACCGACCAGTTTCCTGGGCTGGAGTTTTGTTTTTTTTTTTTCACTTCCCAAACTGACACTTTTGTTGTAAATAAAAATAGAAAGTGCAGGAGGTGGGAAAAATTGTTTGAAACCCTTAAAGTCTACTACTTATGAATAAGCACTGTTACCATTTCTTCATATATTTTCTCAGAAATTGTACTTTGCAAATGTTACCGTATTTAAGAATGTAAATGAGATAATATCCTTACACTTTTGTAAAATGCCTTTTTAATATAAATATCATATTATGAAGGTCAATTCATGCCAATCAATATAAATGCACATAATAATAAAAATGGCAGTAGAAACACTAATGGCCAATTTAGGTATGATAATCATAAGAACTGTTAATTATAACTGCTGACTCCCTCAGTTCCCCACACTGTGGTAAGTGCTAAACCTGTACTTGCTCATTTAATCCTCATCACAACCTACGAGGAGGAGCTCCTGTTGCCCGACTAACCATCAGGGGACTGAGGCACAGTGATGGCGGTGCTAGCCAGTCACAAGATTAAGATATGAACCAATTCTGTGTGGCAGCTGAGCCCCACATCTAACTAGTGTACACTAGCGCTTCTCATCTCATGAGACACTCAACCTTACTGTTCATCAGGGCACAGCAAAATAAAACTAATTAAGGTCCCATGGTTTTGTTCTCAGTTAACTAGGCAAAAGTTTAAAATATTGATTTTAATCAGTGTGGTTTGGAATTTGAGGACCTGTGTCCTGTTACATTGTGGAAGGGGCTCCTCCAGATCTTGCTCCCTTCCTGTGTCTCTGGGATGTTCCTATTCTAAAGTGAATGGCTTTTCCTGTGCTTGGGGCAGAAAGTGCTTGTTTCTCCAGCCATTTTAATATTTTATGTAATTGCAAGAGCAATAGGTATTTATTATAGTTAAAAATAGGTGATATAGGGGCTTCCCTGGTGGCGCAGTGGTTGAGAATCTGCCTGCCAATGCAGGGGACACGGGTTCGAGCCCCGGTCTAGGAGGATCCCACATGCCGCGGAGCAACTGGGCCCGTGAGCCACAACTACTGAGCCTGCGCTTCTGGAGCCTGTGCTCCGCAACAAGAGAGGCCGTGATAGTGAGAGGCCCGCGCACCGCGATGAAGAGTGGCCACCGCCTGCCGCAACTGGAGAAAGCCCTCGCACAGAAACGAAGACCTAACACAGCCATAAATAAATAAATAAAAATTAAAAAAAAAATAGGTGATATAGAAAGGTAAACAAAATAATAGTACCTCAAAGCCCACCACGGAAAGAAAAGCTCTTCTAATGTTTTCATCTGCATTATATTCCTCCAGAATTATTCTTATGCAGGTATTATATATTTATACATGTATGCATACATTTATATATTTACATACAAAGCATAAGATCTCACCTTACATTTAATTTTGTAACTTATCTCACTGTAGTGGGTTGAATTGTGTGCCCCCCAATATTTCCAAATCATAACACCCCCATACCTTAGTTGGAAATAGGGTCTTTGCAGATATAAATAAGTTAAAGATCTCGAGAGATGATTGGATTCAGGATCGTCCCTAAACCCAATGACTAATGTCCTTATAAGAGAAAGAAGGGAGATTTCACACACACAGGGAAGAAGGCTATGTGAAGAGAGAGGCAGAGACTGGAGTTATGCTGCCACAAACCAAGGGAAGCCAGGAGCCACCAGAAGCTGGAAGAGGAAAGGATGAATTCTCCTCTGGAAGCTTCAGAGGAAGCTTGGCCCTGCCAACACCTTGATTTCAGATTTCTGGTCTCTAAAACTACGAGATAATGAATTTTTTTTAATCATTATGTTGTACACCTGAAACTAATATGTTATATGTCAATTATATCTAGATTTTTTTTTTAATGGCTGTGTTGGGTCTTCGTTTCTGTGCGAGGGCTTTCTCTAGTTGCGGCAAGTGGGGGCCACTCTTCATCGCGGTGCGTGGGCCTCTCACTATCGCGGCCTCTCTTGTTGCGGAGCACAGGCTCCAGACTCGCAGGCTCAGCAATTGTGGCTCATGGGCCTAGTTGCTCCGCGGCATGTGGGATCTTCCCAGACCAGGCCTCGAACCCGTGTCCCCTGCATTAGCAGGCAGATTCTCAACCACTGCGCCACCAGGGAAGCCCCAAGAGATAATGAATTTTTGTTGTTCTAAGCCACGAAGTTCCTGGTACATAATTAGTTACAGCAGCCCTAAGGAAACTAATACACTCACTAACTACATATCCCAAATGTCATTGAATAAACATCAGACTGTATCCTATTTTTTCATGTCTATGGGGACAGTAATGCCAAAAAAGATATATTTTAAAGATTAATATGACTAAATTTCTCTTAGGTGCTATTGATTTTTATGTATTGATTATATTGTTGCTAATCTCCATTTTTTTTTTAAGATTTTTTTTGATGTGGACCATTTTTAAAGTCTTTATTGAATTTGTTACAATATTGCTTCTGTTTTATGTTTTGGTTTTTTGGCCACGAGGCATGTGGAATCTTAGCTCCCCGACCAGGGATCGAATCCATACCCCCTGCATTAGAAGGCGAAGTCTTAACCACTGGACCACCAGGGAAGTCCCACCAATCTCATTTTATAGATGAAAAACTGAGGAACAGGGAGAACAAGGACTTGGCCCAGGACTGCACAGTTAGGGAGCAGGACAGCTTGGATTTGTACCCAGCACCTCCTGCTCCAGAGCTTGGGAAATTGTCAAAGATTTGTTAAGTGACAGGAGCAGTCTATACAAGCACACTTATTTTGGGCATCATTAAAAGTAGTAGTATTCATATATTAATATATTTATATAAAATATCTGGACTTAGTGACAAAAAGTAGCTTGTGACCTTGGTGTTGTTCATTGTATCAACAACATGAGCATGTTCATTGTAATCATGGGGGCAGAACTGATCTACAGTGAGATAAGGAGACAGTGGGAATGAGGAATGTTTACAGGGAAAGCAGAAAACTTTCTGATGTTAATAAGGAATGCAGAAAACTCTTTCTGGAAGTTTGATTTTAAAGAGGAAAAGAGAGAGCGAGAGACATAGAGATAGAGACAGGGACAGAGATGGAGACAGAAAGGCTTGTGGCTGCATGGGGATGAGGGTGCCAAGGAAGGATTCTTTCAAAATCTTCAGTTCCTTGAAAGTTTCAAAGTTAATATGCAGGAGCCATATCATCTCAGATTTAACCATTGAATTTTCCCATATTTCCCTCTTATCTCCACTTTAGAGTTAATGAGATGCCTCTAATGGAATAGTATGGGTTTTGAGCTTAATATATATTCAGTTATTAGTGAATGGAAGAGTGGATAATTGTGTATCAAAGAAATGGTAGTACAAGTAATAAATGCTGAAGAGGGTGTGGAGAAAAGGGAACCCTCCTACACTGTTGGTGGGAATGTAAATTGGTGCAACCACTACGGAAAACGGTATGGAGATTCCTCAAAAAACTAAAAATAGAGTTGCCATATGATCCAACAATCCCACTCCTGGGCATATAGCCAGACAAAACTCTAATTTGAAAAGGTACATGCACCCCAATGTTCACTGCAGCACTATTTACAATAGCCAAGACATGGAAACAACCTAAATGTCCATCAACAGATGAATGGATAAAGAAGATATGGTACATATACAATGGAATACTACTCAGCCATAAAAAAGAATGAAATAATGCCATTTGTGGCAACATGGATGGACCTAGAGATTATCATACTAAGCGAAGTAAGTCAGAAAGAGAAAGACAAATGCCATATGATATCACTTATATGTGAAATCTAAAACATGACACAAATGAACATATCTACAAAACAGAAACAGACTCACAGACACAGAGAACAGACCTGTGGTTGCCAACGGGTGGTGGGGAGGGAAGGTTGGGAGTTTGGGATTAGCAGATGCAAACTATTATATATAAGATGGATAAACAACGAGGTCCTACTGTATATCATAGGGAACTATAATCAATATCCTGTGATATTGATGCAAGAGGGAGGAGATATGGGGATATATGTATATGTATAGCTGATTCACTTTGTTATACAGCAGAAACTAACACAACATTGTAAAGCAATTATACTCCAATAAAGATGTTAAAAAAAAAGATATCACACACACACACACACACACACACACACACACACAAAGAAAATTAAAGGCCAATATCACTGATGAACAGAGATGCAAAAATCCTCAACAAAATACTAGCAAACTGAATCCAATACTTTAAAAGGATCATACACCATGATCAAATGGGATTTATCCCAGGGATGCAAGGATTTTTCAATAGCCGCAGATCAATCAGTGTGACACACCACATTAACAAATTGAAGAATCAAAACCATATGATCAACTCAGTACGTGCAGAAAAAACTTTTGATAAAATTCAACACCCACTTATGATAAAAACTCTCCAGAAAGCAGGCATAGAGGGAACATAACTCGACATAATAAAGGCCATATATGACAAATTCACAGCTAACATCATACTCAACGGTGAAAAGCTGAAAGCATTTCTTCTAAGATCAGGAAAAGACCAGGATGCCCACTCATGCCACTTTTATTCAACATAGTTTTGGAAGTCCTAGCCACAGCAATCAGAGATGAAAAAGAAATAAAAGGAATCCAAACTGGAAAGGAAGAAATAAATCTGTCACTGTTTGCAGATGATATGATACTATACATAGAAAATCCTAAAGATGCCACCAGGAAACTACTAAAGCTCATCAATGAATTCAGTAAAGTTGCTGGATACAAAATTAACATACAGAAATTGTTTGCATTTCTATACACTAACAACAAAGTATCAGAAAGAGAAATTAAGGAAACAATCCTATTTACCATCCTTTATTAATTTTTATGTAGACAAATTGTCATATTTTCTCTTGGCTGTGTACCTAGGCGTGGAACTGCTGGGTCATATGGTAACTCTCTGTTTAACTGTTTGACGAACTGCCAGACTGTTTTCATGACTCTGACAGTCTTGAAGAGTACAGGCATACTTTGTTATCTTCTCGTGATTAGACTGTGGTTGTGGGTTTTGAGAAAAAATACCAAGGAGTTGAAGTGCCCTTCTCATCACATCACATCTGAAAGGACATGGTACCCATGTGACACCACTGGGTCACTGGAAATGCTGACCTTCATCACTGGGTTAAGATGCTGTCGAGTTTCTCCAGTGTACAGTAACTGTTTTCCATTCACCTACTCAATTCTTTAGAAGTGACTCACTAAGTCAGCCCTGCCCTCAGAGGTGGAAGGGGGAAGGTTCACCTCATGGAGGGAAGGTATCTATATATATTATTTTGAATTGTTCAATAAAGAAAATTTATCTCCTCTCCCACTTCTTTATTAATTCATTTATTTATATTAGTATGGATTCATGTATATTTTTATTATAAAGTTTGTGTTATTTTACTGAATGGATACATCCTGAAAATGTGAATTCTGTGATGCAGTACAAGTATTTTGACTTGAGTCAGGAACCTGCCAAAGAGTTACCACCACCATTATATTTCAGCACTAGTATATTGTCTAATTGTGGTATATTAGACCATACTTTAGGCAATATATTTAACCATGGCAGAGTGTGAGACATCATTTTAGATGATTTCATTGCATACTCGGAAATCTATTAAGAAAGAAATAAAAACAGGTAAGACAGAGTTTATTTAAATTACCATAAAAATTATTGCTAACATGCCTTAAATTTATTTGCAAAATCCTTTTCAATGAAGCAAAAATATGGGATGTAAGGGGAAATGTGTGCTTCATTTGAAAGTCCAATGTCTAAAGCACAGCCTTCAAATTGTCTGACTGATTCTATGGAAGGTATTTTACAATTTGAGCTTTTTAGCAACTGGTAGCATTACAACATAATCCTTGTCTACATACAAGCAAATGAATTCTGTCCTGGGGACAGAAATACCTCCTGGAGAAATACTTATTTGTCTCCATTTGAAACTTCATTTCAACACTCATGGTCTATAAATTTGACAAAGAGGTGGATGTTGACATTGTCAAGGTAAATTTCAGTGGACGTGTGGGAGAACACAGCCCCGTTAGATAAGGGATGAAGTCTGAGTCAGAGGGCAGATGCAGGGAGATGTGAGTTGAGTATCAAGAATTCTTTGTAGAACTTTGGTACAAAGGGAAGAATCTATGTAAAGAGGACAGTAACTAGAGATGTGAAGAGGGGTTTGAGGCATTAAATTATGTTTTCAAATCATCAATTATAAGGGACTTGAGCAGGTTGAAATCTTAATGGGAAGGAGCCATCTCTTTTTAGATTTAACATCTGAATTTACCGCACCAGTCTTTCCACATTTTACTTCCTAGTTTCCATCTGGAGAAGCCTAAAACTTAACCAAAGGGATGGTGTGGAGTTTGATCTTAATGCCTGTTAACTGTATGAGTGGATGGATAGATGGATGCAGGATTTGTCAAAAATGTGCTGGGAATTCACAGACTTTTATCTCCAAGTGTAGAGCTCCTCATGCAGATGATTGAACCCATGGTGGTGGGTGGCTGAGAGGATGCGGCTTCTCAGGACTCTGCAACTGACGGCTGCAAGATGGGAGCCCTCAACGTCAGTGTTCAGAAGCGCATTTAGGCAGACTGCCACACCTTATGTCCTGGAGGGATCCATCCCTGACCTGAGCAGGTGAGTTCACAGACAGGCTTGCCTTCCACCTGGGGGAACGGGACTACTGTCTGCTCAGAAGAATGTTGTGGTCTAGCTCTTGTGCCATTTGGAAAGATTTAAGAAAGTATAGATTTGGCACCTCTCTAAACTTGAATTCAACATATATAACAGAGATTTTTTTTACCTTCTAGGCATACACACTATCATTAGGAGCCCCCAGAGTCCACACACATACATACACACACACACACTGGAGCTTACAAGCAGGCAGTAGCATTAGGAGATCCTGCAGGCTTATGCGGCTGTCGCTCATTGTTAGGCTGCCTAGGTAACTAGACCCATTTGCATTAAAAAAAATAATGACAAGGGCTTCCCTGGTGGCGCAGTGGTTGAGAATCTGCCTGCTAATGCAGGGGACACGGGTTCGAGCCCTGGTCTGGGAAGATCCCACATGCCGCGGAGCGACTGGGCCCGTGAGCCACAATTACTGAGCCTGCGCGTCTGGAGCCTGTGCTCCGCAACAAGAGAGGCCACGATAGTGAGAGGCCCGCGCACCGCGATGAAGAGTGGCCCCTGCTTGCCACAACTAGAGAAAGCCCTCGCACAGAAACGAAGACCCAACGCAGCCAAAAATAAATAAATAAATAAATAATTTTTAAAAAATGACAATTATGATTAACAGAGTCTTTTGTATAGGAGAAAAGCTTTTATTTTAAATAACTTTGGTATCTAGTTAAATATGATGACAACAGATTTTCCACTTATCACGTCGGAAAGTATAACAATAAACTATTGAGGATTTCCAGTGGGTGAGCATGTGGGGAAGCCTACACATTCTGATATTGCTGGTGGGGACATCAGGCAGTACGTCTTTCCGGGTTGATTTGTCAATGTGCATTAAAGAGTCTGTGCACTTGCAGTCTGTATGTATTTGGGGCCTGCTCCTTCAAGTATTAATCCTCAGCATGACAACTGTCCCTCTATTAGAGAGTGCATATTCCTTATGACATAGGTTGTCTGGGGACTCTGCTTTCAAAATAACGGTTCAAACATACTCCCTTGTTTGTTTGTTTTAGCTTTATTGAGGTATAATTGATATATCAAAAAATTACAAATGTTCAATGTATACGTCTTCTTGAATTTGGACGTATGCATACACCCATAATACAATCACTACAACCAACATTCTAAACATACCCATCACCTCCAAAATTTTCCTTGTGTTCTTTTCACACTCCCCTGTTTTTACAGAGTAGGAAATTGAGGTCGAATCAGGTTTGCTGACCTGTAAAAATACAGGCAGACCTAGCATCCTGGAATCAGAAATGAAGATACAGATTATAAAGGTGACACAGGTCAGCAGGAAAGCAAAATTTACTTGACTTTGGTGTGATGTGTGGCTGAGCATCATGCAGTCTGTGTTTGGACATGTAAGGTGCTGGTCTCTGCTTTTCCTCTTAGTAGCAGGATGACCCCCAGCCAGGTTACCTAATCTCTGTCCATCGTCATTTCACCAGCTACAAAATGGTGTAGAAATCATATTCTCTACCTACCAGGAATGTTGTGGGAAGTATATGAGATTAAAAAGTAGCACACATTCAGGAAAGCTGAGTTCTCCATGGTTTCCTGAGGTCAAGAGTCCTGCTTTTTGCAAGTTTTAAGTTCCAACCATCCTATGACCTTGCATAAATGGTCATTCAATTATGAAATAGTACAAGGACTTATTGAGTTCATCTGATACAGAGTGTGATAAGAGCTGTAGTGAAGACTGGAAAGTTATTACTTGGAAATCACTGCTTCTTCCTTCCCAACTACAGTCTTAAATGGAAAGGCTCTTTCCTAAATGGGATCTCATTTACCTCTATATCTGAGAGATTTTATCCAAAAAACAACGAGCACAAGGGAAATGACTTACCCAAAGCTGGATGATGTGCCTGGCCCCAGTGTCCTATTGCATTGTTCCTTTGTAAAGCCTCCTCTTTTTGGGTTATGTTGCACGTACTATTCTTGAAAAATTAACACAGAAGATAAAAAAGTGGAATGCGAAAGTATATGAATAAAGTGAAATGGGGTAATGGTTTTGATGGTTTCTTTTTCAAACCCTATGGAGCTGATCCAGTGATTGTTTACCTTCTTCCTACACTAACTGACAAGTTACTCCAGCAAAGAGATAGGACACAGAAGTTAATACATAATGGAAACTTATACATTTCCCTTCTGCTTAACACTTCCAATTATCATCATACAGTCATGCTATTTGTCAATCCCAAACTCCCTAACTATCCCTTCCCTCCACCCTTCCCCCCTGGTCAGTCATGCTATTTGGATTACGTCAAGGGAATCTCCTATCAAGGAAGAATGGGTATGGGATAGGAGAGGAACTAACATCTATTGAGTGCCCTGTGTACCATATGCTGTGTATGACACCTGATATATTTTGTTCTTTTGCTCCTCGGAACAACTGTCTCATATAGCTATAAATGCTTCCATTTTATAAATTAGAAAAGGCAAACTCAGAAATATTATGTAATTTCTAAGACTATTGCCATAAGTGTAGAGATCACAGAAATCCTAATCCTGAGGCAATGCTCTCCTCATTTTTACTTTGTGGCCATGCAAGGCTTTGGGATAAGTGTTTTGAACTGAGTATGCTTTCCTTGACAAGTCATGCATGTATGGATGGATACTAATACTTTTCTTTCTCCAAGTGGACACTTTCAGTAAATATAAGCATCTAGGTCTCAAAAAGAGATCTGGGCCATGGCTTTTCGCTGGAGTGTCTGGCAAATAATATTTACCCAGTAAAAATGCATTGAAATCACGAATCCATGGATCAGTGAATGCATGTAGAGCTCCTACAACAAAATACCAAAACGATCTGTAAACAGTTCACAGATGAAGAAATGGCCAATAATCACAAGAAAATATGTTCTAACTCACCAATAATTTAAGGAATGCAAATGAAAGCATTTAAATATCCTTTTATCACCTATCATCTGACAAATATAGAAAAAAACGAATAAAAATCAACAAAAAAATCACAAATAAAAACTTGAAAACTGGCTCTGTGTGTGGAGGCGGAGAAGCAACTTCAGTACAAGTCCAGGATACAGAACGCTGTTAGAAATAAATTTAAATATTATGGACAACAGTTTAGAGGTGGGTAAGAAACGAGAATGCCCCGATGCTTTATGAGGGAATTTAAACTACTGAAATAAGCCACAGGGGGACTTCCCTGGCAGTCCAGTGGTTAAGACTTCGCCTTCCAATGCAGGGGGTGTGGGTTCGATCCCTGGTCAGGGAGCTAAGATCCCACATGGCTTGCAGCCAAACAACCAAAACATAAAACAGAAGTAATATTGTAACAAATTCAATAAAGACTTTAAAAATGGTCCACATCAACAACAACAAAAAAAATCCGCCCCCCCCCCCAAAAAAAAGTGAAGTCCCAGGGAAGATGTTTAGCATTGCAGGGAAATATTTTCACATGGACAAAAGTAAGCTGGTAAGAGGATATTTGCTGCAGCATTGCATGAAATAGAAAAGAAAAAAGGTAAAATATAGGAAGCAATCTAAATGTCCATAACTATATGACTAAAGGCTAACAAACCATTTATACTTCTCTATGGGCTTCAAGGCAAAATAGAAAAAACTTTAATTCCAGAATTAGCTGCTGATCAGGAGATAAAAAAATTGTATCCCTGATTAATTAAAATCCACTACAGTCAATACTCTGGTCTGAATAATGGTCATAATAATGGATAACTTGAATAGTTGTCAGGATTAAAGGACATGAATATAAAGTACAATTTCTTAAAGCACCTCCTCACATAACATCTTCCTTCATATCACACTTTCCTAACATATCACAGTGCAGAAATAAATGAAATAGAGACAAAGAAGACAATAGCAAAGATCAATAAAACTAAAAGCTGGTTCTTTGAGAAGATAGATAAACAAAATTGATAAACCTTTAGCCAGACTCGAGAAAAAAAGGGAGAGAACGCAAATCAATAAAATTAGAAATGAAAATGGAGAAGTTACAACTGACGCCACAGAAATACAAAGGATTATAAGAGACTACTACAAACAACTACATGCCAATAAAATGGACAACCTTGAAGAAATGGACAAATTCTTGGAAAGGTACAATTTTCCAAGACTGAACCAGGAAGAATTAGAAAATATAAACAGACCCATCACAAGTATGAAATTGAAACTGTAATTAAAAATCTTCCAACAAACAAAAGTCCAGGACCAGATGGCTTCACAGGCAAATTCTATCAAACATTTAGAGAAGAGCTAACACCTATCCTTCTCAAACTCTTCCAAAAAATTGCAGAGGGAGGAACACTCCCAAATTCGTTCTACAAGGCCACCATCACCCTGATACCAAAACCAGACAAAGATATCACAAAAAAAGAAAATTACAGACCAATATCACTGATGAACATAGATGCAAAAATCCTCAACAAAATACCAGCAAACAGAATCCAACAACACATTGAAAGAACCATACACCATGATCAAGTGGGATTTATCCCAGGAATGCAAGGATTCTTCAATATATGCAAATCAATCAGTGTGATACACCATATTAACAAATTAAGGAATAAAAACCATATGATTATCTCAATAGATGCAGAAAAAGCTTCTGACAAAATTCAACACCCATTTATGATAAAACCTCTCCAGAAAATGGGCATAGAGGGAACCTACCTCAACATAATAAAGGCCATATATGACAAACCCACAGCCAACATCTTCCTCAATGGTGAAAAACTGAAAGCATTTCCACTAAGATCAGGAACAAGACAAGGATATCCACTCACCACTCTTATTCAACATAGTTTTGGATGTCCTAGCCACGGCAATCAGAGAAGAAAAAGAAATAAAAGGAATACAAATTGGAAAAGAAGAAGTAAAACTGTCACTGTTTGCAGATGACATGATACTATAGATAGAAAATCCTAAAGATGCCACCAGAAAACGACTAGAACTAATCAATGAATCTGGTAAAGTTGCAGGATACAAAATTAATGCACAGAAATCTCTTACATTCTTATACACTAACAATGAAAAATCAGAAAGAGAAATTAAGGAAACAATCCCATTTACCATCGCAACAACAAGAATAAAATACCTAGGAATAAACTGACCGAAGGAGACAAAAGACCTGTATGCAGAAAACTAGAAGACACGGATGAAAGAAATCAAGGATGACATAAACAGATGGAAAAATATACCATGTTCTTGGATTGGAAGAATGAGTATTGTGAAAATGACGGTACTACTCAAAGCAATCTACAGATTCAATGCAATCCCTATCAAATTACCAATGACATTCCTCATAGAATTAGAACAAAAAAATTTACAATTTGTATGCAAACACAAAAGACCCAAAACATCCAAAGCAATCTTGAGAAAGAAAAACAGAGCTGGTAGAATCAGGCTCCCGGACTTCAAATTATACTACAAAGCTACAGTAATCAAGACAGTGTGGTACTGTCACAAAAACAGAAATATAGATCAGTGGTACAGGATAAAAAGCCCAGAGATAAACCCACGCACATATGGTCACCTAATTTATGACAAAGGAGGCAAGAACATACAGTGGAGAAAAGACAGCCTCTTTAATAAGTGGTGCTGGGAAAACTGGACAGCTACATGTAAAAGAATGAAATTAGAACACTCCCTGACACCATACACAAAAATAAACTCAAAATCGTCTAAAGACCTAAATGTAAGACCGGACACTATAAAACTCTTAGAGGAAAACATAGGAAAAACACTCTTTGACGTAAACCACAGCAAGGTCTTTTTTGACCCACCTCCTAGAGTAATGAAAATAAAAGCAAAAATAAACAAACGGGACCTAATGAAACTTAAAAGCTTTTGCACAGCAAAGGAAACCATAAACAAGACAAAAAGACAACCCCCAGAATGGGAGAAAATATTTGCAAAGGAAGCAACGGACAAAGGATTAATCTCCAAAATTTACAAGCAGCGCATGCAGCTCAATATCAAAAAAACAAACAACCCAATTAAAAAATGGGCAGAAGGCCTAAATAGACATTTCTCCAAAGGAGACATACAGATGGCCAAGAGGCACATGAAAAGATGCTCAACATCACAAATTATTAGAGAAATGCAAATCAAAACTACAATGTGGTATCACCTCACACCAGTCAGAATGGCCATCATCAAAAAAATCTACAAACAATAAATGCTGGAGAAGGTGTGGAGGAAAGGGAACCCTCTTGCACCGTTGGTGGGAATGTAAATTGATACAGCCACTATGGAGAACAGTTTGGAGGTTCCTTAAAAAACTAAAAATAGGACTACCATATGACCCAACAATCCCACTACTGGGCATATACCCTGAGAAAACCATAATTCAAAAGGACACATGTATCTCAATGTTCATTGCAGCACTATTTACAATAGACAGGACATGGAAGCAACCTAAATGTCCAACGACAGATGAATGGGTAAAGAAGGTGTGGCACATATATACAATGCAATATTACTCAGCCACACAAAGGAATGAAACTGGGTCATTTGTAGAGATGTGGATGGATCTAGAGTGTGTCATACAGAGTGAAGTAAGCCAGAAAGAGAAAAACAAATATGTATATTAACACATATATGTGGAATCTAGAAAAATGGTACAGATGAACCTATTTGCAGGGCAGGAATAGAGACGTAGACATAGAAAACGGACACGTGGACACAGTGGGGGAAGGGGATGGTGGGACGAATTGGGAGATTAGGATTGACATATATATACTACCATGCGTGAAATACATAGCTAGCAGGAACATGCTATTACGAACATGCTATAAAGCACAGGAAGCTCAGCTCAGTGCTCTGTGATGACCTAGATGGGGGGGGATGGGGGGGTCGCTGGGAGGGAGGTCCAAGAGGGAGGGGATATAGGTATACATATAGCTGATTCACTTCACTGTACAGCAGAAGTAACACAACACTGTAAAGCAATTATACTCTAATAAAAAAAATACAATTTCTTAAAGCACTTCCTTACATATCACTTTCCTTCCCTCCAGATCACCTGTCTCAGTGGCAACACCTGAGCTTCTGTCTGAGCCCTACTCCCCGCTTCAGGGATCAGCCAATGGATGTGGCCCAGACACCCAGGTCTCTTGGCACAAGGGGCAGAGTTTCATCTCCTCTGTCATCTTCCTCACCCTGAGGGTTTGGTGAGTGAGTACCCATGGGGCCACAATAGCAGGGAGTGTGATCGACCACTTCTCCAGCCCTGGAAGCCCATCTTCTAAAAGGGAGGCTGCTCTGTGTCCTCTAGGGAGGGCGAGGGATAGAACCTCATCCCATCCTGCCACTTATGTGGCCAGATGACCTAGGCTCTGTCAGCCTGAGCTTGGGCATCTGTGACGTGGGACTCATGATACCTGTGTCACAGAGCTGTCCGGAGGGGTGAATGAGGAAACCTGTCCAGAGTATATGGCATGTGGTGGGACTTCAGTGCCCTTTAAGTGTTGGGGCACACAAGTAGGGGCTGCCTGAGCCTCGGGGCTAAGACAGGCATTGTGAAAAGTCATTTCTCTCTGTTTCTCCTACAGAGATTACATACATCTAGAGGAAGGGAGCAAATATCTCTCTGACATATGTTGACTTGAAGAGTTTGAGATAGTAGGTTCTCTTCATTCTCTGGTGTTACAGAAGCTCCTAAGAGCTGCTCCACATCATACCTGTGTGCTGATCCTAATCCGGTTCCCCACGCTGGGAAGACAGGCTTGCCTTTGACTCACCTGATGAGCTCAGTGAGAGGTGGCACCAGGGCAGCGCGCTGCGGTGTTTGCCTAACTGCTGCTCCTGGACTGCTCTGTACGTTAATATGTTTATAGGAAAATTTGGGACTCACCCCACATTCACCAGTGCAGGGGTCCTCAGATCATGCATCATCCAGCCACATCACACCAGGACTGCAGCCATCTGCTGTCTCCCTGAGAGGCAAAATTCCGAGGGTTACTAACATTTCTTTGACACACAATTATCCATTCTTCCATTCACTAATAACTAAATATATATTGAGCTTTAGAGCCCATACTATTCCACTGAAAGTGCCTTATTAACTCTATGGTTCAAATGAGAGGGTAGAAAGAGAAATGCATGTATGGGCAAATTCAGGGGTTATTTCTGAGATGAGCTGGCTCCTTCACATTAACTCTTAAAGTTGTTGAAGTTTCAAAGAATTGATTTTTTTAAAAGCTCTCTCTTTGTTCCCTCATCAAAGTTCCAGAAAGAGTTTTCTGCATTCCCTGTTAACATTCCATTTCCCACTGTCTCCTTATCTCACTGCGCAGTAGCTTCTGTCTCCATGATTGCAATGAACGTGTTCTCACCAAGGTCACAAGCTACCTTTTTGTCACTAAGTCCAGATATTTTATATAAATATATTAATATATGAATACTATTACTTTTAATGACCATCTAACATATGTATGCTTGTATAGACTGCTCCTTTCACATAACAACAAATCTTTGACAGTTTCCCAGGTTCTGGAGCATGAGGAGCTGGGTACAAACCCAAAATGCTCTGTTCCCAAACTATGCTGTCCTGAGCCAAGTCCTTATGTCTCTGTCCCTCAGCTTTTCATCTATGAAACACCATATCTAATTCATAATACACCTGTGAGCATAAATGAGTCAATGCCTAAAAAACACTTGGTTATAATGCATTTTAGTCATTTTTATTTCTTTGTCTCTATCTTTATTGGGTATGAGCATTTCTACTATCCCTATGGTATAGACTGATTTTTAATCACAATCACTGACCCTTGGAGGTGTGCTGATAGAAGATGAGCAGGTCACAAAACCATATGTAGGATGAGAGCTTATCTTTTGTACATAAATATGTAAATCCAGGCATGCATGTGTAAATGTATAAGTACCAGCATAAGAAAATTTCTGAAAGAATGTAATACAGATGAAAACCTTAGCAGGGCTTTTCTTTTGGTGGCATGTTTGAGGATATTTTATTTCCTTTTTATGTTAATTAATTTTTAGTATAAAAATGCTTTATGTTATTTATTTTTTACTATAATAAACACCCCACAATACACATTCTTTCACTTATATAAAATAATAAAATGCAGAGAAATTTAAGCATTCTCAGCCCTACAGGAAACCTACAAGAAAGCCACTCAACTTTAGAAAAGGAACATCCAGGGGCACAGGAAGGGAGACAAGATGTTGGGGGAGCCCCTACTGGTAGGACAGGTCACAGGTCCCCATATTCCAAACCACACTAATTATTATCAGTATTTAAATCTCTGCTTAGTTAACTAGGAAAAAAGCATGGTATCTTACTGTGTTTCATTTTGCTTTACCCTGATTGAAAGTAGGGTTGAAGGTCTTATCATCTGAAAGGCAGTAATGTACACTGGTTAGATGAAGGGCTCAAGAGCCACAAGCCTGTGCTCAAATCTAAGCCTCAGCACTTGCTAGTCCTGCCCTTGCTGTGCCTCAGTGTCCCCTTCTGTTTAAAGTCTCCTCATAGGTTATAGTGAGGATGAAACAAGTAGGTATAAGTTTAGCCTTTACAACAGTGTTGGGCACTGAGGAAGTCGGCAATAAATATTAATCATTCTTATCATACCTAAATTGAACATTAGTGTTTCTACTGCCATTTTTATTGTGTGGGCTTATAATGACCTTCATAATATCATGTTTGTCAAAAACAGCAGCTTACAAAGCTGTAACTAGGATATCATCTCATAACTATTCTTTAAATATGCAGTTATATTTGCATAATAAAATTTCTGAAAATAAATATTCAAATGATAACAGTGCTTATCCATGAGTAATAGACTTTTTAGGGTTTCTAATGATTTTTCCCTCTCCTGCTTTATCCATTTTTTATCTGTATCAAAAGTGTCTTGATTTTGGAAGTGAAAAAAAATATAAGAATAAATAAATATCCCTAGCCCTTTCCACAGGAAAGTGGCTCAGCATCAGAGTGAGGAACATCCTTAAGCCAAGGGAATTAGGTAATAGCATAGTGCCAGAAGTAGTTCATGAATCTACCACGTGACAGTCCCAATTGGGCAGCTTCAGGGACATTACAGATGCCTAGGAGAGGGGCAAGCATGTCTCTCAAATAAATCTTACATTTAGCAGTCAGACAATGTCTCCACTTCCCAGGATTCTAGTTAAGGTCATGAGATGAAAGTAGTTTCACAACATGCTTCCTTCTGTTCTCTCCCAAATAAAGCCCCTTGAACTGAAACCAGGTTCATTGGTTTAACCACACAGTTAGCCAAGCCCAATTTGCAGCCTATCTGTCAGGAGGAAAAGTAGAGTGATTCATACATCAAATATTCTGGCTCTTCAGCGGCTTCCCAAGGGACTAGTTGCTGTCTCACCTGACCGGAGGCACTGACAGGGAACCAGTATACCTTGGATGCCTGGGGGCTACTGAGAACGAATGAGAGCGCTGCAGCCTATTGTCCAACCAGAGAACCTGCAGTACCACAGACAGACACCAGAGGGAGAAAGACATTACAAACTCAAAAAAAAAAAAGCCCAGCAAATCTCTCAAATTAGGAAATTACATGAACAAGTCCAGAGAAGATGCATCGTCAAAACAGGGTTGCAAGGCCCCGAGAATCTCTAGCCAGGCTGAGTGGAGACGATCTTACCCTGTATAAAACCAGTCCATAAAGACTGAGAGAGAAGACTGCTTTTTCAAATGCACAAATCCCAGAAAATAGTAATAAGGCATACAGAGAAACAGGGAAACTTGGCCCAATCAAAGGAACAAAATAAATCTCAAGAAACCAATCATAAAGAAATGAAGATCTACAAATTATCTGACGAATTCAAAATAATCATCTAAGACAACCAAATAAAATCAGGAAAATGAGCATGCACAAAATGAGAATATCAACAGAGATAGAAATTATAAAAAAGAACCAAACAAATTCTGCAGCTGAAGAATATAATAATTGAATTGAAAATTTCGTTAGAGGGGTTCAACAGAATATTTGATCAAGCAGAAGAAAGAATCAGCAAATGTGAAGATAGGTCATTTGAAATTATGGAGTCAGAGGAACAAAAAGAAAAAAGAATGAAGAAAAGTGAAGAAAGCTTAAGGGACTTACAGTACACCAACAAGAAGATCAATATATACATTACAGGATTCCAAGAAGGAGGAGACAGAGAAAAGGGGACAGAGAGTTTATTTGAAGAAATAATGGCCACAGATTTCACAAATGGACATCCAGCTTCAAGAAGCTCAAATGACTTTAACTAGGATGAACACAAACAGGCATTATAATCAAACTGTCAAAAGTTGAGACAATGAGAGAATCTTGATAGAAGCAAGAGAAAGTGGATGACCACGTACCAAAAACTATAAGTGGATTTCTCAGAAGACCAGAAGGGAGTAGGATGATATATTCAAAGTGCTGAAAGAAAAAAAAAAAATCCCAAACAAGAATACTTTATCTGAAAAAACTTTCCTTCAAAAATGAAGGAGAAATAAAGACCTTCCCAGATATACAAAAGCTGAGGGAGTTCATCATAATTAGACCTACCTTATAAGAAATGCTAAAGGGAGTCCTTCAAGTTGAAACCAAAGGATGTGAGACAGCATCATGTGTATTCAGTAGAAACCATATTTCAAATTTTGAATTTTGATCTTTCCCCAGGCTAGTGATATGCGATATGATACTCTCTTGTAATGCTGGGCGGCAGCATCGAGCCACAGCTCCTGGTCAGTCACAAGATCACTAGGGTAAACAACCGATACCCTTCCAACCATCCTGTACCCATACAACCATTTTGCTTTTCACCTCCAGTTCAGTATTCAATAAATTACTTGAGATACTCAACACTTTATTATAAAATAGGCTTTGTGTTTGATGATTTTGCCCAACTGTAGGCTAATATAAGTGCTCTGAGCATGTTTAATGTAGGTTAGATTTGGTAGATTTGGTAGGTTTGGTGTATTAAATGCATTTTCAAGTTACAATGGGTTTCTCAGGACGTAACATCTCTGACCAATCAAGTAGCAATGAATGACTCTAGTCCCCAGACTGAATCCTCTAAACACATATCCCACTGAAAGAGACCAGACTCCTTTGGAGAAATGGCTGATTCCAGCTCCAAAGAAGGAATTGTACCACATGTGTCTAGACCGCACTCTCATACCAGAAAGCACGTCAAAAGGACTCATAAACCAGCTTGAAGGGTCTCCCACTGGCCAAAGATAGAACAATTTGACATCAAGTTAAATAATGACTACAATGGACAAATATACAAATGTCTATGAGTCATGATAACATTCTAAAAGAAAAGCAAAACACAAATAAAACCAACTCACTGCTCACCTTTGGAGGATCCCAGGGAAATGACTCTCATTCTTTTAAAAAGTAGAAATACTGCAAAAGAATTAAAAACATTCATCCTTCCCTTCCTGTGCAAACTATACCTCCGCATAACCTAACTGTTGATGGGGGGAGGTTCCTTTTACAGTAGAATTCTGGCTAATAAATGCAAAAGAAATTACAGAATTAGAACATCACCTTTTTACAAACTTTGATGACAAGCAGATCTAGGCAACTATTTTGGGAGGCCGCAAAAAAAATGAGGTAAAAAGCAGATGGGGAAATTTAATAATGGATAGATCAGGTTGACAACACCTGAACCCAGTGATCAATTTAGTGTCAGAAGAGACAGCCAGACAGAATGAGCCTCCTGGTGTAAGGCTAAAAGTAGTACAACACCTCATCTGGAGCATTCTTGCCAAAAAATGTGAACTGGATCAAGCCTCTAAATCTAATCATCACTGTTACAGAAATAGGGGAGGAAGGCAGAAGAACATAAACAACACAATAAGGATACAATCAGCAGAATCAAGAACGCAAACTCCACAGGACAAAAGATGCAATTTCTTAAGCAAATAGTTGGAAGGTTAAAAAAAACAAGGAGGCCTTTTTTACATACATGACACTTAAGACTTCAGAGAAATTACAATGAAAACCACAATGAGATACTACAGCATGCTCACCTGAACAATAAAAATGAGAAAGATGGAAAATATCAAGTGTTGGTGAGGATAGGGAATATAGCCTGAAAAAACCACTTTGAAAACTACTTGGCAATTCCTACTGAGCTCAACATACACAAACCCTATGACGCTCCTGGGTGGTCAGGAGCATTGTGTACTGTTAGCCTGCTGTACAGACGAGGCATGTGAAAGGGTAGTGACTTACCTAAAGTGTCCCAACGATGGGGCCCGATCTCCTCACTCTTGCTCCAGGAACCTGTCTAGCAGACTCGACAACACACTTGGTTCTTCTCTATCAGCTCATGCTCCTGGGGCTCAGAGTCCACACCCTTCTCTGATGTTCCACTGTAAGGAGATAAGACAGCACATGGAATAGAGAGGAAAGTGAGATGACGGGAAGGCACATGAAACACCGGGGAAGAGGTGAGGATGTTCTGCCTGCCCCCTCTCAGTTCACTGGAAGCTGTGCAGTGGTGCTTTTCCTCTTCCCCAGCTCCATCACACAGCCCCCTCTGCACACACAGCAGTGACACTGAGGCTCACACGTCATGGACATGTGCACTTATCCCTGCTTGTGTTACATGTCCAAGTATTCTCTCTGGAGGTCATGCTATCATGGTAATGTCAGAGGCATCACACTAAACAGAATGAAGGTTGCAAATTTGGAATGGGAACTAACATTGCTAAGGACCTACTAGATGCCACATGCTGTAGGTTGTTATTTTTTATCTTCAAATTCTCAAAGCAATGCTCTGTGGGCATCATTACTTCCTTTCTACAGATTAGGAGATACTCAGGCTCAGAGAGCAAAGTACATGTTCAAAGAATCCTAAGGAGACATCAAATGGACACAAAATCCAAGTTGAAGGGGATAAGACAGGCCAATTCTGGGACAATTTGAGCATCAAAATACACAATAATAATAAACCCTCTGAGCAAAATAGGAATCTATGACTCATACTGATATAAATACTTGAATAAATGCATAAATAAATAAATCATAGGGAGAAGGAAAAGGTCTGCCACACAGTCGAAAGCCAATGAATAAATCTAGAAGGAATAACAAAATTGGAAAAACAACACTTGACCAATACCATAGTAACAAGTGATTCAGGCAAGATCCCTAAATGGATGCCCAGTCTGCACCAAATCCCACAGCAGTCATGGAGTCACTATGGTAACGATGCTGGCCAAGGAAAGCTGGGGAAAAGCAAACAACCGCCACCCTGGTTTGGTTCCTAATATGTGCTAGGAACTGAGCAGGACTGACATAACACACAGTAATTAACCTAAAGTATTACTGACAATAAAGATCCCTGGCAGCTTTAGCAATGTACACATACATGCATACATACCCATATACATACATGCTCTCTTCTTCTCCTCTCCCCTCTCAAGATCCCAGTAATTCATTGCGGTGAATAGCTGGGGGGTGGGTGAGAAAGGAATATACAACAGTTCAACAGATTCAATTCTAAACACACATATGCATATAGAGTTGAAAGGTACTAAGCTATTCTAGTGATGGAGATGAACTGTAGAATTGTCTCTGGGACATTTTCCTCCCTAGTTTCAGTACATTGCCAATAACCTCTAAAAGCTGATATGGAAATATAAGCATATGCATGTTATACATCAAGAATCATTTTCAGGGCTTCCCTGGTGGCGCAGTGGTTGAGAATCTGCCTGCTAATGTAGGGGACACGGGTTCGAGCCCTGGTCTGGGAGGATCCCACATGCCGCGGAGCAACTAGGCCCATGAGCCACAACTACTGAGCCTGCGCGTCTGGAGCCTGTGCTCCGCAACAAGAGAGGCCGCGATAGTGAGAGGCCCGCGCACCGCGATGAAGAGTGGCCCCCGCTTGCCACAACTGGAGAAAGCCCTAGCACAGAAACGAAGACCCAACATAGCAATCAATCAATCAATCAATCAATCAATCTTTAAAAAAAAAAAAAAAAAAGAATCATTTTCAACCTAGAGTAAGTAGCCTAAGCTTTCAACCAAAAAATTCCTCAATGGCTACTTTTTGACATTTGGCCACTGAACAGTTTAGTGAAAAGTAAACACATGTAAATTGCAATTTAAAAATACTATCATTCATGATAGCACTAAAAAGTATGAAATACTTAGGAATAATCTCTGCATATATGTGAAAGGTCTATACATTGAACACTACAAAACATTGCTGACAGAAATTAAAGAAGATCTAAATAAATGGAGAAACATACCATCTTCATATGTCAGAAGACTCAATGTTGTAAAGATGTAGATTCTCTTCTAACTGATCTATAGATTCAGTGCAATCCTAATAAAAAATCCTAGCAGATATTGTTTCTTTAAGAAATTGACAGGCTCGGGACTTCCCTGGCAGTCCAGCGGTTAAGACTCCACACTTCCACTACCGAGAGCGCAGGTTCGATCCCTGATGGGGGAACGAAGATCCCGCATGCCACAGGGTGTGGCAGAAACAAACAAACAAAAAAGAAATTGACAGGCTGATTCTAAAATTCATGTTGAAATGCAAAGGCCCTAGACTATGAAAAACAACTCTGAAAAAGAAGAACAAAGCTAGAGGATCAAAACTACCTGACTTCAAGAATCATTATGAACCTTCAGTAATCAAGACAGTGTGGTACTTACTGGCATCAAGGAAGACAAGTAGATCAATGGAATAGAATAAGCAGTCCATTTCTGGACTCAGACAACTGATTTTTGACAAAAGTCGTAATGGCAATTCAGTGGAGAAAAGATAGTCTTTTCAACAGACGGGGCTGGGACAAATGGATAGCCACATGCACAAATATAAACTTTGATCCATGTATTGCACCATATACAGAAGTCAACTCAAAATGGATCACAGACCTAACTATAAAATGTAAAACTTCTAGAATAAAACACGGGAGAAAATCCTTGTGACCTTGGGTCAGGGGAAGATTCCATAGATGCAAAACCAAAACTACAATCCATAAGTGAACAAACCAATAAATTGGACTTCTCAAAGTTAAACATTTCTGCTATTCCAAAGACACTGTTGAGAGAATTAAAAGACAAGCCACTCATTGGGAGAAAATATTTGCAAATCCTGTATCTGATAAAGGTCTTGTATCCAGAATATAAAAATTTCACAAAGGTAAATAAGAAGAAAACAGATACTCTAACAAATAAATGGACAAAATATTTGAATAGATGCTCCAGCAAAGTAGATAGACAAATGTCAAATAAGTACATGAAAAGATGCTAATCATCTTTTCTCAAATATTCAAAGTCATTAGGGAAATGTAAATGTAAACTATGAGATACCACCGCACCTCTCTGAGAAAGGCCAAAATTTAAAAGACTGACCATATAAAGTCTTGGCACGGTTGTGGAGGATGGAACTCTCAAACACTGCTGTTGGCAATGAAAAAATGGTGCAACCACTTCGGAAAACAATTTGGCGGTTTCTTATAATGTTAACCTCACATCTATCACATGATCCAGCCATTGCACTCCTAAGTATTTATCCTAGAGGAAGAAAGTCTATGTCTATGCAAAGACTAGTATACAAAGGTTCGTAACAGCTTTATTTACAAGAGCCCCAAATTGGAAACCACCCAAATACCCATTAACAGATAAATGGATAAAACAAATTGTGGTATATCCATATAATGGAATATTAGTCAACATTAAAAAGAAGGAACTATTTGTACATGCAACAAATGGATAAATCCAGAAATAATTAGGTTGAAGGAAAGAAGACAGACAAAAAAAATACATTGTATGATTCCATTCATATAAAATTATAGGAAAAGAAAACGAATCTATAATGACAGAAGATCACTAGTTATCTGAGAACGGGGTAGGGTGATGTAGAGAGAGAGGCAAGAGAGAGTTAGATGGGAAGATTACAAAGGAGCACTAGGAAGCTTTTTAAGTTGATGGATATGTTCATTATCTGGACTGTAGTATTGGATTCACAGGTGCATACATATATCAAAACATTAAAGCATATACTTTAAGTAAGTACAGTATATTGTATGTTAACCATACCTCAAAAAGTATTTGAAATATATTTGTATATTCATAATTCTCTGATGCAATTAATCAGTTGAAAGATTCCCACAATTATGCTCTCATAGTATTAACAGGTCCACACTCTATATTATCAAATTGGTCCACACTACAGACAACCAAAATAGAAATAATCATTTGCAATGAAATATATCCAAATATTTAGGGAAAGCTGATGTCCATTTCTACCTGAAGTACAGAAATAAAAATATTACATCCTAGAAAGATAATCATAATGATATTTAAGAGTAACTGGTTCTTTTAGAGAATGAGGCCGAGTATCATTATAATAAACTCTAGGATAATAATTATTTTTTAAATATTAAGTTCTAATAACGGAGATTTTAAACTAACACTTGGACTTCCCTGGCACTCCAGTGGTTAAGACTCCGCGCCTCTACTGCAGGGGGCATGGGTTCGATCCCTAGTCAGGGAACTAAGATCCTGCGTGTCGCGTGGTGCCGCCAGAAATAAATAAATAAACGAACACTTGGAAATTTTCTGCCTCTTTAAAATATTTCATTATATAATAGGAAAAAAAACGTGGTCAGCAGAGAACGATCTATATTACAATCTCAAATTGCTAGAAGAGCTAACAACTGCATATTTCCACACTCATCTGAGAGATACATGGGAAGTGATGATTATTATTTGTACAGTAAAAACAATTTGGTATATTTATTGCAAATGCTTGTTTAAGACCAAGTAAGTTCCTTCCTCAACTGGACAATTCATTGTTTTTCAGCCAAAAAGAAAAAAAAAAAAAAAAGGCTTCTCTGAGATGGGCCTCGAGGGCTACTGCAAAGCATGTAGCTGCTGATGGAATGAAATTCCACCTGCTAAACAACTTCTTCCATGATGAGATCAAAGTAGCTTCTCTACTTTTAGGCTAGTTTGTGAACCTCATAGGAACTATTCCACAACATGCTTTTATCAGATCTATGAACTCACTTGAGTCAGGCAGCATAACCAACTAAAGATGTGAAACGTTGGGGTCTCCTGAGGACTGCTGCCCTTGAACCTGGAGTAGAAGCTATAGCTGCCATCAGGACACAGATCCTCAGAACCTGAGTCCTTCAGACACCTGATGTGAGCAAGGCCACTGGCATGAGGAGCTGCAGAGGGAGAGACAGATCCAGCAATCGCCATGCTTTACTGGCGTAACTGTGTGCCCGGCACTATACTATGTCCCCTTTCACCAAAAACAAAACACCTTCCCTCTTCAGACCAGCTATCTGAGATGACCCTTCCTATAGGGCAGGTCTGGGGAAATGAGCAATCAATCAGATTCACAATAAAGACATAGGATGGTAATAGCTGGTGTTGGAGGAATGAAGGGGCAATAGATACTGGCATACACCGTTGGTGCCAAATGAGCATATCCATTTTCTGATGCCCATGTTATTAGAGCTGAATAACTTGAATGGCCTTTGATACAGAAGTCCTATTTCCACCAACAAGAGAGTTTTGGGTGAGGGAGAGTTTTGGGAAGGATTCCCAAGGTGATTATGATCTGCATCCAGCTTAAGGGGCCCTAGCTGAGGGGAGGCAGATAAAGGAGCTACATGAGTTCTCAGATTTGTGGGGGACGGACAGCTAATATTTATGAAGCTTTTTTAAAAACAGGGCCAATGAATAGGTTCTTCACATTGTTGGCTGAATTTAGTCCTCACCACAAACTTGCTAGTGAGGTATCAGCATCCTCTCCATGGATGTTAATGACTCCAAGCATGCATTCCTAAGCACAGAGACAGATGGCAAAGAAGATAAAAATCCAGGTTCCCCACTTAGCCTTTACTAACATGGGGGATGGGGCAGGGATGGGAGTGGACGGGAAGTGGTGCCTTGTTAGTACTGCTTGGTTAAAGTAGGACTTCACTCCCCACCAGGCCTCCACCGACACTACCCTGGAAGGTGGGGAAAGACACTTCCTTACTGCTCTCCATGTGGCCTCCCCCGACACTCTGGAGGGCAGTGAGGTGGGTGTTCGTCTCCACCAGGTGGGGATGAAAGTCCCACTTTCCCATGGGGTCTTCTCTGATACCACCCCAAAGAGTGGAGAGGGGTACCTGTTTACAATCAAGTGGGCATGGAGTCCACATTTCCCACTCCGTCTTTGCTGCCATGGTGAGGGCGCAGCTGTTTCACTCTGTGATGTTAGGGCAGTTGTTGTCTAAAAGCTTTCTTTCTTGCTAGGTTCCCCCTTTTTCTGGTCCTGTGTCTAGATACAGCAGGCTTTTCTTGGAGCTCTTCTTGTCTTTTCCTGTTGGCATTTTTGGTCACTTGCTCTTCCAGCACCCCGTCTGGGATATATGAGGCAAAAATAAAGCCAAGGGAATTCACTGCATGTCATACCTTGGGTCCCAAAGTCCCAAGCCAGTCTGCCTTTGTTCTCTCCACCTTTCAGAGTCCTATATTTGTTTTACATATAATATCCAGAGATTTTAGCTGCACCTTGCAGGAGTAATAGGGAGAAGTGTATCTACTCCTTCTGGCCTCCAAAATAGAAGTCCTTTCCTTCTACTTTTAATATAAGTAAATAGTACCACGCCATTTAAACCTTCATGTACATTGACTTTTTCACTAAACATTATATTCTGGAGATCTCTCCACAGCCCTATGTGGAAATTTTCATCATTCTTTACACCTTACGTACTGTACGCCTTTGTGTGATTGTTTGATGCTTTATTCCTCCATCACACAACCGATGAATATTTAGGTTGTTCTCATTCTTTTGCTATTCACATAGTGCCAGAATGAATATCTGTATCTATATTTTTATTATATTTATATCTAAAACCGTTTGTGTCATTGCCAATATATCCTTAGGATATCCCTGGAAATAAGATTCGTGAGTCAAAAAGTAAAGGCATATAAAAAATTGCTACATATTATAAAATTCCCCACAATAATTGTATTAGTTTCCAATGACCACTATAATAAATTACCACAGGGAGTTCCCTGGCGGTCCAGTGGCTAGGGTTCGGCGCTTTCACTGCTGTTGCCCCAGGTTCAATCCTTGGTAGGGGAACTAAGATTCTGCAAGCTGTGTGCGTGCATGCGGCATGGCCAAAAATAAATGAATAAGTAAATAAATAACAATAAACTTGGTGTCATTAAACAACAGACATATTCTTTCATAGTTTTGGAGGCTACAAGTCCAAAAGTAGTTTCAGTGGGCCAAAATCAAGGCGTTAGCCAACTTAACTCCTTTCGGAGACTATAGGGGAGCCTCCTTGCCTCTTCCAGCTTTTGTTGGCTGCCAACATTCCTTGGCTTGTGGCTCTATCACTCCAGCATCTGCGTTCTTGGCCACATTGCCTTCTCTTCTGTCTGTGTCAACTCTCCCTCTGCTCCTCTCTTATAAGGACACTTGGGTTTGCATTTAGGGCCCATTTGGAAAATCTAGGATAATCTCCCCATTTTACGATCCTTAATCTAATCACATCTACAAACACCCTTTTTCCATATAAGGTAATATTTAACAGGTTCCAGGGGCTAGGACCTACTATCTTTATGGAGACCATCAAGCCTACTACAGTGATCATACCATTTTGCATCCCTGTGAGCAGGGTGTGAAAGGACATGTTTTTCCACATCCTCACCAACTGACTGTGTTGACAAAAATCTGGATCTTTGCTAATCTAATACTTAAGAAACAGTACCTTAGTGTAGTGCTAACTGCATCTCTCTTAATTAAAGAAAGCTGGAGACTTTTTCCATACGTCTAAAGACAATTTATATATTTTTTTTCTGTTAACTTCAATAGGACTTTGTTTTTTCATGCCTCTATATTGACAAGCGTTTATATTGGAGGGATATGAATGCTTTTTCAAAGACGTTAGCCGCAAATGTTTTTTCCCAGTGTCTTTATTGGCTAGTGTGTTTTTGCCATGCAGAGTTGTCATTGTTATTTTTATGTTGTCAAATATGTCAATCTTCTTCCTTAATGCTCCTGCATATTGATTTATACTTAGGAAAGTTTCCTCTGCTTCCAGATTATAGAATTCACCTATATGTTCTAATACAACACTTGTATGGATATTTCTTTTATACTTCATTCAGTACCATTTGGAATCTATCCTGCTGTGTGACAGAGAAAGGGATCCCTTTTTACCTTTTTAATCTTATGGTTATCTAGCTATCTCAATACCACTTCTTAATCCTCCATCACATCTCCCCTGATTTGTAATGCTGCTTTTGTCATAGTCTAAATTTCTAATTATAACTGGGGCTATATCACTATTTTTTATTGTTTCAATAATTTTTCAGTCAATTTATGGACCAGTAAAATAAAAATTAAAATATTTTACCTCTACTCACGTAGAGCTTTCTCTTCCACTTAGAAGGAGGCTGCACTTTCTGTCTGGAGGTCATCAACATCCCTGTACCATGGCGAACCCCACCCCACCCCACCCTAGGCTTTCAGAAAGCCCTGACGGGTGGATGTGGGCCACAGCCCCTCCCTCCCACCTTCCTGCTCCGCGATGCTCAAGCTGCAGTTCACGCTTCTGTCAACAGGTGGCACCAACGTACCGCCATCATCAAACTTCTCTACAAAAATGGGTCAGTTAGAAGCAAAAAAAAAAAAGCAATACCCTCCCTTCAAAGGCAGCCTGTGAACGTCTGTGTTGAATGATTCTTAATTCTATCTGAGAAGAACTGTAGGTGTAAAAGAAGACCATAGAAACATATACTCTGAGGACTGCACACGATGAAACACCAGGTGGCAGCAGCACCATGGCAGTGGGCGGTGGGTGGGTGAAGGGCAGCGCAGGGCAGGAGGGAGGTGACAGAGAGGATGGGGCATAGGAGCGGGATCTAAACAGCTGTGTCCAGTGTCGTGGACAGAGGATGACAGACAGGGGGTGTGAGAAAGTCTGAGAAGCCTGTACGGGTTAGGCTAATGGAGGGTGAACACCCAGCTCTTGGGGAGGGGCCCCACTACCGTGTAGACAAGTCAACCTACACTTATGAGCGAAGAGATGACTGAATAAAAATGATGTAGACTTGGGGTCAACAGCAGATGGAACTGCTTTTAATACATATGAATTTTCCAAACAGAACTGGTATCAGAGTAAACAAACCATTTAAAGACATTTCCTACTCTTTGTAAAATGTACGGTTTCACAGCTGTGTGGCGTGAGCGCCGTGTGATGGAGCTGGGGAAGAGGCAAAGTATCACCACACAGCTTCCAGTGAACTGAGAGGGGACAGGCAAGCACATCCTCACTCCTGTCTCTTGTATTTCATGTGCTTTCCCTTCCTCTCACTTTCTTCTCTATTCCATGTGCTGTCTTATCCCTTACTCTCCCTTCTAGTGGAACATCAGAGAAGGGTGTGGACTCTGAGCCCCAGAAACAGGAGCTGATAGAGGAGAACCAAGTGTGATGATGAATCTGCTAGACACGTTCCTGGAGCAAGAGTGAAGAGATCGGGCCCCATCATTGGGACACTTTAGGTAACTCACTAACCTTTCCTCCATCATCTTCTATACAACAGGATAACGATACCCAATCCCCCTGACTACCCAGGACTATTGTGGAGTTTAAGTATGATCCATGTGGGAAAGCAATCTGTGCTCAGAGCTGGGAGGGAAGGACCAATGCATTTTCGAGTAACTATATTAACAATGACATCCCAGAAATCATAGAACTCTGCATGGTAGGCATTAAATTAATGCTACACAAATGTCAGCTGTTTGGTCAGAATTTTCCCAAGTGTGGTTCATGGCAAGATTCCTGTTTCACTCTAGTTTGAGAAAACTGGCAATAAGCAGGCAAGTCAATAAGCAGGGCAATTTTGTATGGGGATGAGTGCTTTGAAGAAAATAAACACATAAATTGAGTAGAAAACATCAGGTCAGGGAATACTATAGATGGCGTTGTCAGTGAAGCTTTTGCCTTGTGTACCATTAGTTTGATGCCAACCATGCAGTGAAGTTCCAATACTAGATTGAATAGAAGTGGCAAAAACAGGCATCCTTGTCTTGTTCCTGATGGGTTGTTGCTTTGAGATTTATTTGAGTTAACAGATGAAATCCCTTTGAATAATGCTACGCACACAGTAAGAGCTCAATAAATGTTAGATTTTGTATAAATATGAGCAAGTTGACATTTTTACGGTTTTGATAGTTTTACAGTTTTCATGTGTCTTTAGTAAAGTTTAATAATCTTGCAACTGAATCCTATTCATCAACTAAGGCATATTTTCTTGTTTTATGGATTTTAAGCAGATAAAAAAATTGATATATAACATAATATTAGTTTCAGGTGTACAACATAATGATTCAATACATTAACTCAATTAAAGAGCTTCACTGACAACCCTATTCAGTGGGGGAAAGAAAAGTCTTTTCAACAAACGGTGCAGGGGAAAGTGGATATCCATATGCATAAAAATGAAGTTACACCCTTACTTTATACCACATATTAAAATGAACTCAAAATGGATCCAAGACCTGAACATAAGAGCTAAAACTATAAAACTCTTAGAAGAAGACATGGGGGGAACCTTCATGACACCGGATTTGGCAATGATTTCTTGGATATGACACCAAAAGCATAGGCAACAAAAGAAAACATAGATAAATTGGACTTCATCAAAATTAAAAACTTTTAGTGTGAATCAAAGTGATAGTGAATCAAAGCACACTATCAGGAGAGTGAAAAGACAATCCACAGAATGGGAGAAGATACTTGCAAATCATATATCTGATAAGGGATTAATATCCAGGATATACAGAATTTTTATAACTCACGAACAAAAAAACCTAACAACACAATGCAAAAATGGGCAAAGGACTTGAATACAAATTTCTCCAGAAAAGATATACAAATGGCCAATAAGCACATGAAAAGATGCTCAACATCACTAGTCAGCAGGGAAATGCAAATCAAAACCACAATGAGAAACCACTTCACACCCAATGGTATGGCTATTATCAAAAAAAACCAAACAAACAAACAAAGGAAAGTAAGAAGTGTTGGCAAGACTATGCAGAAACTACAACACTTGTGCACTGTTGGTGGGAATGTAAAATGGTGCAGTCTGTGCAGAAAGCAGTATGTTGGTTCCTCAAAAAAAATAAACACAGAATTACCATATTATCTAGCAATTCCACCTCTAGGCATATCCCCAAGAGAACTGAAAGCAGGGACTCAAACAGATACTTACACACCAATGTTCATAGCAGCACTATTCACAATAGCCAAAAGGTGGAAGCAACCCAAGTGTCCATCAACAAGATGAATGGATTTTTTAAAATGTGATATACACATACAATGGAATATTATTCAGCCTTAAATCAGAAGGAAATTCTGATACGTGCTACAACATGGATGAACCTTGAAAACATTCTGCTATGTGAAATAATCCAGACACAAAAAGACAAATATTGTATGATTCAACTTATGTGAGGTACCGAGGATAGGTAAATTCATAGAGACAGAAAGTATAATAGAGGTTACCAAGGACCGGGGAAGAGGGGAATGGAGAGTTATTGTTTACTGGGCGCAGAGTTTCTATTTGAGATGATGAAAAAGTTCTGGAAATAGATAGTGGTGATGGTCGCACAACATTGTGAATGTAAGTAATGCTACTGAACTGTATACTTGAAGTTGGTTAAAACAGTGAATTCTGTTATGTATATTTTACCACAATTTTTAAAAAAGAGTCCTTTCAAGGGAAAGAGGGAGGCAGAAGAGTCAGAGAAAGAGATGTGACAACAGATACAGGGGTAGTAGTGAGAAAAAGATTGGAAGATGCTACTGTGCTGGCTTTGAAGATAGAGGCCACAAGCCTCAAGCCATAAGCCAGGAAGGGCCACAGGCCTAGGAATGCAGTCAGGCACTAGAAGCTGGAATAGGCAAGGAAATTCATCCTCCCCTAGACCCTCCAGAAGGGATGCAGTCCAGCTGATATCTTAATTTTAGCCCCAGTAATACCCATTTTGGACTTCTGAACTCCAGAACTGTACGATGATAGATTTTTGTTGTTGTTGTTGTTGTTGTTGTTGTTTTTATTGCTTTTTGGTCACGCTGCTTGTGGTATCTTAGTTCCCTGACCAGGGATCAAACCCGGGCCCTTGGCAGCAAAAGCACGGAGTCCTATCCACTGGACCACCAGGGAATTCCCTAGATTTCTGTTGTTTTAAGCCACTAAACAAAAAGTGAGTTGTGGCCAAATAATGGGTTTCTGTTCATTTTGGCATCCCCTTGCTTGTTCTTTTTTGTGATTTCCTTGCTTGTAAATAACTAACTTAATCTCTGGTTTGTCATTTTTAACAGAAAAGATTTTATTTCTTGTATGAGGCATTACTTCCTGTCTTAGTCCATTCGGGCTGCTATAACAAAAATACCATAAACTGCATGGCTTATAAACAACAGAAATGTGTTTCTCATAGTTCTGGAAGCTGGAAGTCCAAGATCAAGGTATAAACATGGTCAGGAAAGGGCCCTCTTCCAGGTCACAGATTTCTCACTGTATCTCCATGTGGTGGAAGAAGCTCTATGAAGTCTCTTTTATAACAGCACTAAGCCCATTCATGAGAGCTCTGGCCTCATGACCTAATCACCCCAAAGGCCCCATCTCATCACTTTAGGGCTTAGGATTTCAACATATGAATTTTGACCATATGTTGAACATTCAGACCGTAGCACTTCCTGTATCAACAAGTTTTAACTGTGTTAATATTTTTATATTATTAAATCTGCCTAGGCTTTTGTTATATGTACATTTTACCACACAGACTTTTTCTAAAATATGAACTGACAAGAATCAGCCTCACTAGTAGAATTGAGCATAATTTTGTATGTCTGCTGCCTATCTTATGTTTTGGTGGTTACAAAGACCATTTTCATTAAGTTCTAAACACACTTAGCATTGTTCTGATGGAATAGAATGATTTCCTCCCCATGTATCTAGAATTTCCTTTACCTTTGCTTTTTGCTAGACCACACACACACACACACACACACACACACACACACACACACACACACTTAATGCTCCTTAGAATATGGATAATCAATGCACATGATTAAAGAGAAAGTTTAATGAAGTGTCAAGAATGGAATCAGGACCAATTCCATTCTACTGGGCATTGAACTAGGATGTACTTTTCATTGTGCCAAGTTAACATGGTGGGTTTCATTTGTCAAACACAAGTACTTGAAAGTGAAAAAAAAAAAAAAAACTCAACATTCAACTCTTTTGAGGAAAAAGAAAGAGCACCGCCCTGTTAGCTTACTTGGTCACCATAATTTTTTGTAATTTGCTGCAAGAGAGGAGAGGTATGCCCACTGGTAGCTCTAGATGCATGTCCATGTCCATCCATGATTAAAAGCAAGCAAGCAGGGACTACCCTGGCAGTCCCAGTGGTTAAGACTCCGTGCTCCCAATGCAGGGGGCCTGGGTTCGATCCCTGGTTGGGGAACTAAGATCCCACATGCTGCACAGTACGGCCAAATAAATTTTTTTAAAAAGCAAGCAAACAAACAAGAGACAAGTATCACACAAATTCTGAACATCCCAGAAAGACTCTTACTGACTCAGCCTGAATGACTTTCCCACACTTGGAGGCAAAGGCTGAAGCCCAGGGGCTGCAATTCCTGATTGTCTGGGGCCAGAGAACAGTAGGGTGGGAGGGGGCTGCTCTCACTGGAGGTTCCCGTTAGTCAAATGACACATAAAGGCAGGTAATAAAGGTTTCTGGTAAAAAATGAAAGATTCTAGGGTGGAAAATAAAAGAATAGAATGATACTAAATGAAATAAAATACAGACTTAAAAAAATGAAGCCACATTGATATAAACAGATAATTATATATATATATATATATATATATATATATATATATATATTTGAATTAATAATGAATGAGAGGAGACAAATTGTTTTTATTGAATAATTCTAAATAATATATGTTGATACCCTGCTTCTGTGAAGGGAACCTGAAATCTGCCTTCCACCTCTGAGGGTAGGGCAGACTTAGTGACTCACTTCTGCAGAACAGAGGAGGCAAATGGAAAACAGTTACTGTACACTGGAGAAACTGGGCAAACGGCACCTTAACCCACTGATGAAGGTCAACATCTCCAGTGACTCAGTGATGTCATGTGAGTACCATGTCCTCGCAGATATGATGTGATGAGAAGGGCACTTCAACTCTGTGGTATTCTTTCTCAAAACCCACAACCACAGGCTAATCACAAGAAAAATAAGAGACTATGCCTGTATTCTTCAAGATTATCAAGGTCAGGAAAACAGTCTGGCAGCTCCTCAAACAGTTAAACAGAGAGTTACCATACGACCCAGCAGTTCCACTGCTAGGTACACAGCCAAGAGAAATGACAACGTCTGTCTACATAAAAACTTGTACGTGAATGTACGTAGCATCGTTATTCATAATAGCCAAAAGTGGACACAACCCAAATGTCTACAAATTAATGAATAAATAAAATGTGGTATATTGTTTGGCAATAAAAAAGAAATGAAGTACTGATACACGCTACAATATGGATGGACCCTGAAAACAGTATGTCAAGTGAAAGAAACCAAATATCAGAAGAAATAAGTGGAATCATTGTATGAAATGTCCAGAATAGGTGAGTCCCTGGGTTCCTGGGGTTAGGGGTGAATGTGGGCATTAACTGCATTCAAGCACAATGGGACTTTTTGGGGTGATGGAACATCTAAAACTTGATTATGATAATGGTTGTATAACTCTACACAGTTACTAAAAATCATCAAACTGTACTCTTAAAATGTGTGGACTTTGTACATTGTAAATTATATTGCAAGAAGGCTGTTAGAAATATGATACTGGCCTGGTCTTGCTTCACCACAGTAACAACCAATCTTTTCCATACAAAGGTCTAGATGCACGTGTTTTACATGTCACGTGTTTTACATAAATGTTAATTTATATAAATGGGGGCTGTATCCCAGACCCGCTGACTCTGTGTCCTCTGCTCCTCCAAGCAATGCTTTCCCCCCACAAATATTACTGCAGGTTGTGCTTGTGTGCAGAGTTTAATTTATGTGTGATCACGTCCACATCTTCCCACTGTGGTGGTGACTTGAGGGTGGGTCTACGATAGAATCCAGGGCCTGGCCTGTGTGACACAGTATCAGCCTCACGACTTCGTTCACTCCACTGTGGCCTTTCTCACGTGACTCCACTTTGGGGAGATTACACTGGAACTATCTTTCTGGGTGTCAGTATGGCAGGACTTCTCAAAGGGCCATAGAGTTGCACACCCTTTGTACCAACAATTTCCCTTTTAGAGGTTTACATTCAGGATGCAGTTAAGGGTGGTGATTAGGATTTGGTTATAAAGACGGCCATCCTGGTAATTCCCTAGCTTCACTTCTGGGTCTGAATTTAGGAAGGGAGACCAAATGGCAAGCAACGCCATGAAGGCACAGAAGGAAGCAGAAGGAAATGTGGCTGTCAGTGCGTGCACGCGCGCTCACGCGCACGCGTGCACACACACACACACACACACACACACACTCATCCACCAAACAGATTCTGTTATCGTAACACTAGAACTCCCCCAAGACAGTTTTCTAGACTCGAAGAGGACACAGTCAGCTCAATAGCAAATAGCCATGAGGAATGTGTCCTTTAGCAGTATACAGACACTTTCAGATGCCATCCACAGTGTTAGTAGGGAATATCAGAAACACTCTGTAACACAAGGTTGTGAGAATTAATTATGTCACATCCATAGTGATAAAAGAAATGTTCACATATTGAGGTATGGGGAAGTCACTCTAGCTTATACGTGAGTTAACTTGAATTTTGTGCTAACTAAAACGGCCTCTTTGTGGCCTTTCAAGCATACATTGTACATCTGCTTTAATTACTAAAGAAAAGGGCACACTGACCAGAAGTAAAGAATGTCCATGTTAAAAGTCAAGATGAAACGCCCCTCTTTCTGGGATGCTAATGCTGGTACTCCTTTGAGGATAAGACTCCCTTCCTAGCTGCCAAGGCCATACTGCACGTGCTGTGCTGTACGCGTATGTGCTGGTCTGTTTTTTTGAAACATTGGAGAAATGTGTCCCTGACTTGTTTAATGTTCTTTGTTCTGACAAGATATAAAACTGCTAAAAACCATGCTTCTCTGGAGCAGTTCCTCAGAGCTATCTGAGAGGCTGGCTTCTGGGCTACAGTCTGCAGTTTGGCTCAAATAAAACTCTTTTCTATTCCTATTATAGATAGATTGTTAATTGTGTATTTTCCATCGACATTATGACGGAATTCCAGAAAAGCAGCAAAAACAAGTGATAATCGAAACAATGAGGAGAGATGATTTGCTGCCTATAGGAAAAGCAAAGAGTCACATTATTTCTAATGTGTGGAGAAACAGGCACTTTCTTACAAGGATGTTAGGAATATAAATTAGTAATATTATTTCCAATGTTGTGTAAATATAAAACATTACATATTTCCTTGTTTATAAAGAACATTTTCAAGAAATTATATAAAGAAACACTTCAAAGGTACATATGTATATATGAGCAAGGGTGTTACGTATACTGTTGTTTGTAACAGGAAATACGGTAAGGGCACTAAATTTTCACTACTTGGGTACTGGTGAAATAGTTTGGAGCATCATGTGATGCAATGCTCAATCAATATTAAAAATTGAAATTATAAAAATATTTAAAATATATCATAGAAACGTATTTATGTGAAAAGATGGCCATAAAAGTACAAAAGAAAATCACAAAGATTTTAAGTGGCCTTGATCCATTTTGGCTAATAAGATTTCTAGCTATTCATCCAGAGATCTCAAAGAGTAAAATGTTTAAATGATCTTTTATTTCCACTCACATAAAACTTTTTCTTCACCGTACAAGGAGGC
Source organism: Balaenoptera ricei (assembly GCF_028023285.1). NCBI lineage: Eukaryota > Metazoa > Chordata > Mammalia > Artiodactyla > Balaenopteridae > Balaenoptera > Balaenoptera ricei. The sequence goes on along the minus strand of NC_082660.1, from coordinate 92,875,774 downwards.
TGCACTTTCTGTCTGGATATCTCAATGTCCCTGTATCCTGGGAATGCCCCCCTTTCCAGGCAGACTTCCAGAAAGCTCTGCCAGCTGGGTGTGGGTCACAGCCCGTCCCTCCCACCTTTCTGCTTCACGATGTTCAAACTGCAGTTCAGGTTTCTGTCACGAGGTGGCATCAATGTACCGCCATCATCAAACTTCCTGACGAAAATGGGTCAGCTTGGAGGGGAAAAAAAAATAACCCCACAAATACCCTCCTTCAAAACACAGCTTTTGAATCTATGTACAAAATGATTCTAAGTCTGTCTAAAAAAAAAAAGATAGGTATAAAATAAGACTGTAAAAACATATACGCTGGGGGCTGCCCATGATGAAACACCAGGTGACAGTAGCGCCTTGGCAGTGGGTGGTGGGTGGGCGAAGGGCAGCACTGGGTGCGGGGGGGGGGGGGCGTGGGGGGAGAGAGGATGGGGCATCCAAGTGGGATCTGAACAGCTGTGTCCAGTGTCCTGGACAGAGGATGACCGACAGGGCAGACAGGGGGTATGAGAAGGACTGGGCAGCCTGTACAAGGGTGGGGTAATGGAGGATGAACGCCCCGCTCTCTGAAAGGGACCCCTCTACAGTGTGGACCCATCAACTGACAAGAGAGAAATCAATGAACACGATGTCGATTTGTGATCAACAGCGAATGGAACTGCTTTAAGAGACATATGAATTTTCCAAACAGAACTGGTATCTCAGGAAACAAACTGTTCAATGACATTTATTCCATTTTGCTACGTGTACTCATTTTCCTTAAAAAATAAAAATAAAAATAAAAATGGAGATGGCGGTCTGCAGGTAGCTGGATCCAGGATGCTAGCTCTGAGAGTCTCAGACTCAGAGGCTCAGCAAGAGGGAGGGAGGGAGTGATGGAGGTTCAGATATTGGTCTAATGGTTTCAGCTAGAGTTTTATGGAATTTTAAAATCTACTGGCAGCCATCTACCTGTTTCCATCATTTTCTAGGAAATCTAAACCTGAAATGGGAAGTCCAGCTTTGGTTTGAACTGAAGATAAAGCTGCAGCTGTGAGAGTGTGAGTACTTAGGGTGATAGAGCTGGAGGAGACATCGAAACACACACCTGTGCAGACAGAGACACTTGCCACTCTATTTTTTCCTGCTTTGTTTTTCCATGTAACTGAAAAAATAAAGGCTTTTCCACAGTAATGAATGCCTGTGTACATTACTTCTCTGAATCTGTTTGCAAGTATGTTCTGCTTTCAAATTTTTGTCAAAATACTTTTTCCCTGAATACAATATTTCAAACAATATATGAAAGTACATCTATAAAATGAAATTATCCGGTATCTCTCAGTAGCGTGACCCTACCCCCTGACCCAAAGGGGCCTGTAATCATTGAATGATGCCTCCCTTCCAGACGTGTGCCTGTGGTGAAGGCACATGACACCCTGCACACCCACCGGGTCTTTTCCAAAATAAGAGTCACATTACTCATCTTTTGCATCTTGTCTTTTCCACTCAATATGAATTCTCAGGATTTATATCTGCATCTTATTAATGCTTGTGGTTTGGGCAGATTTTGACATGTTTATTGTTCATTTATAATTTTACACGAATTTGCTGTTTAAATTATGAGCCAATCTCTTTGTTTGTTACTAAGCATGTATCACAAACCAGGGATACTAACCCAGTAGCTGAGTAGTAGTTTGCATATGCTTTCTCCCCTGTTTTCAAACAATTCTTAGTATATTCTCCATTTAGAATGTGTTTTAAATCTCAGTAATATTGCAACTTAAAAATTATGTAGTTCACAATTCTAAAAATACAGTGAACAACACTCCAAGAGCAAATAAGGCAGCCCCTAGAGTTTAAGCCATTCAGAGCCCAAGAAGAGTCAAGACGAAAAATGAAAAACTGTAGAATAATCCCAGTTAGCTGTTGATCCTGAGAAAATAAAGGTGTTGCCCTGATTTATTTAAACTCCCTTAAAGTCAGTATCCTGATTTGAATTAGAGAGAGAGAGAGAGAGAGAGAGAGAGAGAGAGAGAGAATAGCTGGTTATGATCAAAGGAGATGAAATATAAAATGCATTTGCTTAAAGTAGCTCTGTACATATCACTTTCCTTCCCTCTGGGTCACCTGTCCCATCTATGCTTCTGCACCAGTCCAATTCAGCACTTCAGGGATGAGCCAATGGATATGGCCAACACCCAGGTCTCTTGACACAAGGGGCGGGATTTCATCTCCTCTGTCATCTTCCTCACCCAGAGGGTTTGGTGAGTGAGTACCCATGGGGCCACAATAGCAGGGAGTGTGATCGACCACTTCTCCAGCCCTGGAAGCCCATCTTCTGAAAGGGAGGCTGCTCTGTGTCCTCTAGAGAAGGTGAGGGATGGAAACTCATCCTATCCCACCACCTACCTGGAGAGGTGACCTAGGCTCTGTCAGCCTGAGCTTGGGCATCTGTGATGTGGGACTCACGATACCTGTGTCACAGAGCTGTCCTGAGGGGTGAATGAGGAAACCTGCCCAGAGTATATGGCACGTGGTGGGACTTCAGTGCCTTTTAAACGTTGGGATCCAACAGTAGGGGCTGTCTGAGCCTCGGGACTAAGGCAGGAATTATGAAAAGTCATTTCTCACGGTTTCTCCTACAGAGATTACATACATCTAGAGGAAGGGAGCAAATATCTCTCTGACAAGTGTTGACTTGAAGGGTTTGAGATAGTCGGTTCTCTTCATTCTCTGGTGTTACAGAAGCTCCTAAGAGCTGCTCCATATCATTCCTGGGTGCTGATCCTAATCCGGTTCCCCACGCTGGGAAGACAGGCTTGCCTTTGACTCACCTGATGAGCTCAGTGAGAGGTGGCACCAGGGCAGCGCGCTGCGGTGTTTGCCTAACTGCTGCTCCTGGACTGCTCTGTACGTTAATATGTTTCTAGGAAAATTTGGGACTCACCCCACATTCACCAGTGCAGGGGTCCTCAGATCATGCATCATCCAGCCACATCACACCAGGACTGCAGCCATCTGCTGTCACCCTGAGAGGCAAAATTCCGAGGGTTACTAACATTTCTTTGTTTCACTCTTTCATTCACTAATAACTAAATATATATTGAGCTCAAAACCCATAGTATTCCATTAGAGTTGTCTCTTTGCCTCTAATGTGGAGGGAAGAGGAAAATATGGGAAAAGTCAATGGTTAAATCTGAGATGACATGGCTCCTGCACATTAACTTTTATACTTCCAAGGAACTGAAGATTTTTTTTTTAATCCCTCTTTGTACCTCTCATCCCCATACAGTCACAGGCCTCTGTCTCTCTTTTCCCCTTTCTCCCCCACCCTTCAAAATCAAAGTTCCAGAAAGCATTTTCTGCATTCCCTTTTAACACTCTTCACTTCCCACTGTCTCCTTATCTCACTGCACTGTAGCTTCTGTCCCCATAATTGCAATGAACGTGCTCCCACCAAGGTCACAAGCCTCCTTTTTGTCACTAGGTTCAGATATTTTGTATAAATATGTTAACATACTGAGTGTTACTTTTAATAACCACTTAAAATACGCATCTTTGTGCAGACTGCTCCTGTCACTTAATATCAAATCTTTGACAGTTTCCCTGGCTCTGGAGCATGAGGTGCCAGGTATAAACCCAAGCTGTCCTGCTCCCCAACTGTGCAGTCCTGGGCCAAGTCCTTATTCTCCCTGTTGCACAGTTTTTCATCTATAAAATGAGGATTAGCAACAGTATCTACCTCATAGAGGTGCCGGAAGCACTGATAAACTCATACATAAAAGGCACTTGGTACATAATACACTTTAGCCTATTTTTTATTTCGTTTTCCCTGTATCTTTATTGATATTACTATCCCAGCAGTTATGAAAAAATAGGACTTTGATGCTTATTCACAGTCAGTGACGTTTGGGGGATGTTTTTACTGAGTGTATCAGTTTCCTAAGGTTGCCATAAAAAACAAAAAAACAAAAAACCATGGAATTCATGGCTTAAAACAACAGAATTTTTTTTTCTCTCTCTCACTTCTGGAGACCAAAGTCCAAAAGTAGGGTGTTGGCAGGGCCATACTAGAGCAGCAAACTCCAGTCTCTGCCTCCATCTTTACGTGGCCTCCTTCCTTGTGTGTGTGAAATCCCCCTTTCCTTTCTCTTATAAGGACACCAGTCATTGGGCTTAGGGGCCACCTTAAATTCAATATGAACTCATCTCAAGATTAATTACATGTGCTCAGACCGTACTTCTAAATAAGGTCGCATTCACAGGTATGGGTTAAGGCTTGGACATACCTTGTTGGGGGATATAATTCAACCCACTATAGTGATATAAGCCGGTTAAAAAACTAAAATGAGATCTTACCTTTTGTACAGAAGCATAGGAATGCATCCGTTCATGCATAAATACCCAAATTCCCATATAAGAAAACTTCGGGGAAAACATAACCCAGATGAAAACATTAGCAGGGATTACCTTTGAGTGCTGTGTTTAGGGTATTGTTGTATTATTTCCTTTTCTATGTGTTTTATTTTTACCTATAACAAATATGTATTACTCTTGTAAATACACAAAATAATAAAATCACTGGGAAACATAAGCAATCTCTGCTCCACCTACAGGAGAGCCATAAATTTAGAAGAGGAACATCCCTGAGGCACAGGAAGGGAGAACAAGATGTTGGGGAGCCCATTCCACAGTATAACAGGACACAATTCCCCCAACTCCAAACCATATTGCTTGCTATCAATATTTTAAATTCCCTGTTATTAAACTGGGGGAAAATGTTGTACCTCGGTTTGATCTGTTTTATTGTGCCCTAATGAACAGTGAGGCTGAGGGTCTTATCATATGCGAAGCACTAGTTAGTGTACACAGGATAGCTGTGGGGCTCGGCAGCCACACACTGTCTGTTCACATCTTAGTCTTGTGACTGGCTAGCCCTGCCCTCACGGTGCCCCAGTTCCCTGATGGTTAAAGTGGGGCAACAGGAGCTCCTCCTCATAGGCTGTGGGGAGGATAAAATGAGTAAGCATAGGGTTAACGCCTACATCAGTGCTGGGCAGTGAAGAGGTCACGAACAAATATTAATGATTCTTATTATTATCATACCTAAATGGATCATTAGAAATTATAGGATCATTTTTATTATTATGTGAGCTTATATTGACTGGCTTGACTTTCAAAATATGGTGTTTATCATAAAAAAGTAGTTTATAAAACTGTAAGTAGAGAAAAACAAATATCGTATATTAACGCATGTATGTGGAACCTAGAAAAATGGTACAGATGAACCGGTTTGCAGGGCAGAAGTTGAGACACAGATGTAGAGAACAAAAGTATGGACACCAAGGGGGGAAAACCGCGGTGGGGTGGGGATGGTGGTGTGCTGAATTGGGAGATTGGGATTGACACGTATACACTGACGTGTATAAAATTGAAGACTGATGTAAAAAAAAAAAACTGTAAGTAGGATTTCACCTCATTGCTATTCCTAAAAATGCATAATTATACTTGCATAGTACAATTTCTGAAAAAAAATATGTGGACCGTTCTTATCCACGGGAAATAGACTTTTAAGACTTTTAATGATTTTTTTTCCTTTCATGCATTGTCTATCCATTTTTATCTACAACAAAAGTGTCTTGGTTTTGGAAGTGCAAAATATAATAAGAATAAATGTCCCTAGCCCATCCCATAGGAAAGTAGGTCAGCGTCAACATGGGGAATCCTTAAGCCACGGGAATTAAGTAATGGGTGGTCTCAGAACTAATTCATGAATCTACCACATGACACTCCTAGTTGGGCTAGGAGAAAATCAGAGATGCCAGCAAGCATTTCTCTCTAATAAACCTTACATTCAGCAGTCAGATGACATCTCCACTTCCCAGGATTTTAGTGAAGGTCATGAGATGAAAGTAGTTTCACAACATGCTTCTTTCTGTTCTCTCCCAAGTAAAGCCCCTTGAGCTAAGAGCAAGCCATGTATTTAACCACCAGTTAGCCAAGCAGTGAACTCCACAGGGAAGGGAAAGGGTGAGGGTCTGCATGAGATCACCTAGCACCCGGCCCTACAGCATCCAGAGGGGAGAATGCTTAAACAGCAGGATTCAGGGGAAAAGTTTAGTCACAGGATAAATCAGACAAAGTCCCCGGGAACAATCATCATGTGAGAATGAAATCAACTTTAAAGTACCTTCCTTATGCAACTAAAAATAAGAAAAGGAAAATACACACATGCCCATCACTTGCAATACAATATCAGCTCAAGTTCAAAATGGGATACATGCCCAAACCAACTGAACGATTTGGGTGTTAGTCTGAACACAGGAAAACTAACTGCCTGCAGTCACATCTTCTTTCACCAGGATGACCCAGATTAGGTTTCGGATGTACAGGCCTAGCTGAGCAACAGTGTGAATGAAAGACAGAAAAATTAGGCCTGGACAAAGGGAAGAAGTGTCATATTCAGGAGGCACTGAGACACTGTTTAGAGCTAGCTGAGACATGGCAACTCTAAGACTTTGAACACAGCAGATAAAAAGCGACTAAAAATAGTGTCTGCTGATTCCATTAGCAAAGAAACTGAGAAAACAGGTGTGTCCATTTTAGAAGCTCTGAAAGAGAATATATATGGCATAACATTCATAACATATACATTTCCTTTCTGCTCCTTCAAATCCAAATGATCTCTATGAGCTCTTTTTATTTAAGTCATCTGTTTTCTTAGGGGAGAACAGAGGAGAAACCATACATATGTTTATTGAAGTTTTATGATATTATAGATCAGATATCTTCTCTCGGTTTGTTCATTTTTCCTCACAACAGATCTGAGGTAGGTATCAACATGCCATTTCATAGATGACCCACTATACTGTCACACACATCTACTTAGAGGAATCTTTCTTCATTTTCCACGGGTTATTTTTTTCCCAATGAAAAGATATAATTTTTAGGAATAGAAACAAAAAGTTTCCTTTAAAGCAGATTACAAAAATTAACTGTTGCATGATCCCAATGCCCGTTAAAGAATTCATGTGTATAAAAAGCATGAAAGGACATATAGGTAGCTTTCATTTCCTGCTTACTCCTGCATCTGCATCTCATTTCTTTATTAAATGTGAATTAGGTGTCTACTGTGTACCAGGCACGGTCAGTCCAATTCCACATCTGCATCCCACACCTTCCCTCCCCTGATCAGTAGACCTGGGTAACTGGAGATGTCCACAGGCAGCAAGGTGGATGTTAGTGCGCACACCATGGGGTGGTGAGGTATGACCTCAAAGGGACTCCATTCCAAACAAGTTTAGTCCAAGCTTCACCCTGAGTCCAGGAAACCTGGTATCTAAACAGGAAATAATGCAGTTGAGAGGGGAGAGGTTGTACTTGGGAAACCGAGGCAGCTCGTAACCCACACCTATGTTCTCTTGAAGAGCCCTAAGAGGCTACTACTTTCTCCTGACGAGACTTCCCTCCCAGAAGGACAGTGAGTGTCAAGGTTATAACACTGTGTGGTTTCAGTCTTGGTTCTCTCATGGGTGCGAGCTAGGGCATTACTTTCTCTTAGTTCTTGGCTGGGTTGTGTGATAGATTTCGAGAGTGATTTTGTGTCTGTCTTATCCCTAGGAGGGTGGTCCCTACCATTTAGTTATCTGAGGGGTCCATCAGAGGTGACATGGAGTTTCTGCTTCATTTAGGGCCTTGTCTCCCAGTGGTGGGGGCCTGGACCCAGATCCACAGGAGACAGAAAGCACAGAGACCAAGTTCTCAAAGACAAGCCCAGATCGGGACCCTGATCTGAACATCTACGTCTCCTGATTTAGTGGATAGTGTTCACAGCTTTCTCCCAAGATGAGACCTCCCCTCAGGGTTCCTGTAATTCCCAACACCCCTTATGATCCACCGTTCTCTCTTCCCCCTCCTGTCCGCAGAAGTACACCCGCAGTGAAGTTCCTCTATAAACTTGCTGGTGAGAAACCATTTCCAACTATGACTAAATATCCAGAAGGAATTAGGGAAAAGATGATATATTCATTTTAAAAAATACATTGCAAAAGAAAAGCACATAAGCAAAGCAAAATGAAAAATTAAAAATTGGGAAAAATATTTAGAACTTGCATACAACAAAGGGTTATATCCGTAATACGTAGAGAACTCATGAAAAAGTGAGGGGGGGGGAACCAAAAAACATGAAAAACACCAAGAAAGGAAAAGGGGCAATAGATACTAACAGGTATGTCACCAAAAAAAAGGTCCTTAAACATGTAAAAATTGTTCAATCTAACTCATGATAAGAGATACAAAGAAAAAAAATAACTACCTCTTCTCACTAAATATATAGTCTGTGAGGAAACAGGCTTCCCAGGCATTACTGGAGCTTATGTGAAATGGTCCAACCCCCATGGATAGGGTTTAATGCTATCTAGTAAAATTACTGGTAAAATGTATTTCCCCTTGGAACCGGTAATCACTCTTCTAAGTAACTATCCCAAAGAAACAATGCAAAAGATAAAAAGGCATAAGCACAAGGTCATTCCTTTCAGAAAAATTTGTAACAGCAGAAAATTAGAAACAAGACAAGAGTCCACTAGCAGGGAGCTGGATGATCACCAATGGTCCATCTACATTCTAGCAGACTATGCAGCTGTGGAAGCAATGAGGACTCCCTGTGACGTGACTCTGTGGAGTCATCTCCAGGATATATTGTTCAGTTAACAAAGCCTGATGCAGAGAAATGTGTAGAGCTTCTGTCCAATACAGTAGCCACTAGACACACGTGGTTATTTAAATTTATATTAGTTATATTAATGAAATTAAAAATTCGGTTCCTTAGTCACAACAGCCACATTTTAGGCGCTCAACACCCGCAAGTAACCTGTGGCTACCATGCTGAACAGACAGATACATAGCATTTTCATTTCTGCAGAAACTTCTATTGCACAGCACTGGTGTAGAATATGCCACCTTTTATCTATGAACAGGGGAGAAAACTAATATATGTATTGTAATTGATTATATTTTTTTAAATGGAAGGTTAAAACTCAGACTAACAAAAATGATTACCTATAAGATGACAGAGGAGCAGCTCAGGATGGAAGATGATAGATATTCTCATTAAAAATGTAATACATTTTTTCTTTTTTTTTCTTTGATTCCATATATATGTGTTAGCATACAGTATTTGTTTTTCTCTTTCTGACTTACTTCACTCTCTATGACAGACCCTAGGTCCATCCACCTCACTACAAATAACTCAATTTCGTTTCTTTTTGTGGCTGAGTAATATTCCATTGTATATATGTGCCACATCTTCTTTATCCATTCATCCGATGATGGACATTTAGGTTGCTTCCATGTCCTGGCTATTGTAAATAGAGCTGCAATGAACATTTTGGTACATGACTCTTTTTGAATTATGGTTTTCTCAGGGTTTATGCCCAGTAGTGGGATTGCTGGGTCGTATGGTAGTTCTATTTTTAGAAAAAATGGTCATGAATAACCTAGGGGCAAGACGGGAATAAAGACACAGACCTACTAGAGAATGGACTTGAGGATACAGGGAGGGGGAAGGGTAAGCTGGGACGAAGTGAGAGAGTGGTATGGACATATATACACTACCAAACGTAAAATAGATAGCTAGTGGGAAGCAGCCGCATAGCACAGGGAGATCAGCTCGGTGCTTTGTGACCACCTAGAGGGGTGGGATAGGGATGGCGGGAGGGAGACGCAAGAGGGAGGAGATATGGGGACATATGTATATGTATAACTGATTCACTTTGTTATAAAGCAGAAACTAACACACCATTATAAAGAATTATACTCCAATAAAGATGTTAAAATATATATATATATATATATATATATATATATATGAAATACATAATTACTGACTCCAGGTACTGAAAAGGACAAGAAACAATGACCAATCCAGTAGCAATGAGCAACTCTAGTTGCTCAGGTTGAACTAAACACATTTCCCACTAAAAGGAACCAGGCTTCCTTGGAGAAAAGGCTGATTCTGGGACTAAGCAGGGATTGTAGCAGATGAGTCTGAACCAAACTCTCATACAAGCACACATGTCAAAGACACAACAGCCAACCCAAAGACTCAGAGGCCAACCCAAAGGCTCTCACACGGTCCAATAATAGAACAATTTGAACATCAAAAATATGAATGACTGCAACGGATTAAAACATCAAGTATATAAACGTCTAGAGCCTATGATGACCCTCTAAAAGAGAAAACAAACAAACAAAACCTCCAGCTTTGGAGGAGCCCAGGGAAACAACTATTGTTTTTTTTTTTTTTTTTTTTTTGGTTGCACTGTGCAGCTTACAGGATCTCAGTTCCCTGACCAGGGATTGAACCTGGGCCATGGCAGTGAAAGCCCAGAATCCTAACCACTAGGCCACCGGGGAACTCCCAACAACTCACTATTTTGAAAAGTAGAAATACTGCAAAAGAATTAAGCATTAATCCTTCTCTTCTGTGTCAACCAGACCTCAGTGTAACCTCATAGCCGATAAGGAGAAGTTTGTTTTATAGAAGAATTCCAACTAATAAATGCAAAAGAAATTATAGAATTAAAACATTACTGGGAATTCCCTGGCAGTCCAGTGGTTAGGACTCCACACTTTCACTGCTGAGGGCATGTGTTTGATCCCCGGTCAGGGAACTAAGATCCTGTAAGCCGTGTGGTGCGGCCAAAAAAAAAAAAAAAAAAGAATTAAAACATTACCATTTGCAACCATTAATGAAATATAGATCTAGGCCATAATGTTTAAGAGGCTAAAAAACCATGAGTTAAAAGGTCTATGGGAAATTTCATAATGCGTGGATCAGACTGACAACACCTGGACCCAGTGGTCAGTCTCAAAGACACAGTAGGAAAGACAACCAGATATGATGAGGCTCCTGACGTAGGGCTACAGGAAGTACAACTCCACATCTCAGGTACTCTTTCCACAAATCTGAATCTGAGCAAGCCTCTCTATATATAGTAATTACCAATTTAAAGGAAATAGGATGGGCCAGAGGAATAGAACAAACAGCATAATAGAGATACAATCAGCATAATCCAGAATGCAAATTTCACAGGAAAAAGATCCAGTTTGTTAAGTAAATCAATGGAGATTAAAAAAAGAGGACATTTGGATGAAAAGAGACTAAGATTTCCGAGAAATTAAACTTAAAACCACAATGAGATACTACCACATGCATATAAGAACAACAAAAATGAGAAAGATGAAAAATATCAAATTGTCTAATGCATAGTAACTGTGATGATTATCTTTTAACTTTTATAATTAGTATCTTCACATTTTTGTTAAATAAATATGGTCTGTATATGCAAAAATGCCTACTAAAGCATAGTTTCCACCTAACATCACCCAACATAGGCTGACATAGTTCAACAAATGTCTCTTTCTTCTTCCTAAGTATATTGGCTAGGAGTGTGGGCTATGGAGACAGACCAGGTCCAAACCATTGTTCTACCATTTATAAATGGTATGAATTTGAGCACTTTTACTTCACCTCATAGTCACTCAATTGCCTCATCTGCAAAACAGCAATTATACAGTACTGACCATAGAAGAAAGAAGTTCAAAGCAAAAATATTGCCTTGTGTTTTGGTTTCTACAAGGATAAATGGTCAGGAATCACACAATTTTTAAAATTCTACTGCAGAGACACTGGGATAGCTGGCTCTCTCTGAACCCTAGGAGAAAGAAAGAACCTCTATGCGCCTCAGTTTCGTCTTCTGTAAGATGAGGAAAACAACTGTCCTTACCTCATGGGTTGTTGTTTTGAGAATTAATTGAGTTAATACATGCAAACACTTTGAACGATGTGAGGTACACAATATCAGCTCAATAAATGCTAGAATTTTCAAAAGTACATGCAAGTTTTGATAGTTTTACAAAAAGTTTTCATGTGTCTTTAATAAAGTTTGTCATTTGGGACTCAGCTCAAATAAAACTTCCTGAGAAAGAGCTTCACTGACAACCCTGTCTACAATAATCCCTGTCCTCGTCATTTTCTACTCAATGGATTTTATTTTGTTGCAAGCATTTATTCCCATATAAAATGGCCCTGCTTACTGATTTGTTTCCCTGCTTATTGACAGTTTCCCCAAACGAGAATAAAAGCTCCAGGGATACTGCCCTGCCTTGTTCACTGTGTTGCATCCCCAGGGACTAGCTCAGTGAGTGTTATGGGTTGAAATATGTCACCCCAAAAAAGGTATGTTGAAGTCTTAACCCCCAGTACCTCGGAACATAACCTTACTTGGAACTATGGGTGTTGCAGATGTAGTTAGTTAAGATGAGGTCATACTGGAGTAGGGTGGCCCCTAAACCAATGTGACTGGTGTCCTGATAAGAAGACAGCCACATGAAGACAGAAGAACAGGGATAACACCATGTGATGATGCAGGCAGAGGTTGGAGTTACGCAGGGCCAAGCCAAGAAATGCAAAGATTGCCAGCAAACCACCAGAAGCTAGAAGCACAGATAGATTCCCCAACTGGTTTCAGAGGGAGCATGGCCCTGGTAATACCTTGATTTCAGGTTTCTCGCCTCCAGAACCGTGAGACAATACATTTCTATTGTTTAAGCCACCCAGCTTGTGGTACTTTGCCATGGCAGCCTTAGGAAACTACTGTAGTCCCTCCCATATAAAACACTGAATAAGTATTACTGAAAAGAAAGAACTGTTCCCTTTTTTACCTACTGGATCAAATGCAGGTACTTAAAGCTGAGTTGCAGGAGAAGTTGACGCCAAAATTACACATTAAAGGATTCACAATTTTAACACCACCTTCTTGCAAATCCACAGCAGTGCTTTTCAAACTTGGATGATACCACAACCAAGAAGAGAAATTACTCAACACGTACACACCTCCCAAACCACCTCCCTATTTTAGATACAGCAGACCTAGGATGAGCCCAGGAATCTGCTGTTGCAACAAGCAGCCCTGGACAATTTGGATGAAGTTGTCCATCGACCACACTTGGAAAAATCCTGACCTACACATCTGACGTTGGTGTACTATTAATTTAATGTCTACCATACAGAGGTCTGTGATAGCTGGTGTGTCTCTGTTAATGTAATTTACTCAAAAGTGCACTGGTCCTCCCCTCCCACCTACAACCACACATTGCTTTCCCACAGGGGATCACAATTAAGCTCCTTTGGATTTTTTTCTTTTTTTTTTTCTTTTTTTTTGGCCGTGCCATGTGGCTTGTGGGATCTTAGTTCCCCCGACCAGGGACTGAACCCAGGCCCTCGGCAGTGAAAGTGCAGAGCCCTAACCACTGGACCACCAGGGAATTCCCTCCTTTGGACTTTATCTACAACATCAGCTCCTCGTGACTCACCAGCACACTACCTTCAGACTACAACTAAAACACTTTCCTGAGTCTCCAGCCTGCTGGCTTTCCCCATCAGACTCCACAAAGCCTCCACAAACTAATGAGTCAATTCCTTAAAATAAATCACTATCTGTATATAAACATCCTACTGGTTCTCTTTGAGAACCCTGGCTAATACAGGTATTAAGAATCAAGTATCTTTTCCATCTTAGAGTAACCTGTGCTTTCAACCAAAAAGATTCCCCAGCAACATTTGGCTACTGACAGTTCAGTGAAAATATAATACCTAGAAACTGTAATAAAATTATTCCCATGACAATAACATCAAAAAGTATGAACTACCTAGAGATAACCTATGTTGCACATCCATGTCCACAAATGTGCAAGGCCTAAACTCTGAATGCTGCAAAACATTGCTGAGAAAAATTAAATCAGGACTAAATAAATGAAGGGATATACCATACTCCTAGGTCAGAAGACTCAGTATTGTTAAGATGTCTATTCTCCCCAAACTGATCTATAGATTCCTTGCAATCCCAATAAAAATCCTACTGTGGGACTTCCCTGGTGGTGCAGTGGTTAAGAATCCACCTGCCAATGCAGGGGACACGGGTTCGATCCCTGGTCCGGGAAGATCCCATGTGCTCCAGAGCAACTAAGCCTGTGTGCTACAACTACTCAGCCTGCGCTCTAGAGCCCACGAGCCACAACTACTGAGCCCACGTGCTCTAGGGACTGCATACCACAACTACTGAGCCTGCGTGCTGCAACTACTGAAGCTCACGCGCCTAGAGCCCATGCTCCACAACAAGAGAAGCCATGCAATGAGAAGCCCGCGCACCGCAACGAAGAGTAGCCCCCACTCGCCGCAACTAGAGAAAGCCCGCATGCAGCAACGAAGACCCAACGCAGCCAAAAAAAAAAAAAAATCCTAGTGTGCATATTCTTTTAAAAAATTGACAGAATTATTCAAAAACTCATGTGAAAATGTGAAGGGCCTAGTCTATGAAAAACAACTTTGAAAAGAAAAAAGTTGGAGGTTAAGCACTTTTTCAAAACTCATAAATCTACAGTAATCAAGGCAATGTGGTATTGGGATGAAGGTAGAAATGTATATCAAAATTTAAAAGTCCAGAAATAGACCCACACATATATGGACAACTGATTTTCAACAAAGCTACAAAGGCAATTCAGTGGAAAAAGGAGTCTTTTCAACAAATAGTACTGGAACAAGTGGAGAGCCATATGCACAAACATAAACTGTGATCCATATAATGCACCACATACAAAAGTTAACTCAAAAAGAATCACTGACGTAAACATAAAAGCTAAAACTATTTAAAAATTCTAGAAAAATTACAGTAGAAAATTCTTGTGACCTTAGGTTTGGTGAAGATTTCTTAGATATGAAATCAAAATCTAAACCATAAATGAACAAATCGATGCACTAAATTTCCACAAAATTAAAACTGTTCTTCCAAAAACACTGTTGAGAGAAAAGACAAGCCATTGAATGAAGGAGAGAAAATGTTTGCAATTCATAGATCTGCTATCCAGAATTAAAAATCTCACAAAGGTCAGTAAGAGGAAAACAGATACTCCAATAAATAAGTGGACAAAAGATTTGAACAGATACTTCACCTGAGATATACAAATGTCAAATAAACACATGAAAAGATGTTCATCATCATTAGTCACTACGAAAATGTAAATGAAAACGATGAGAAAACACTACACCCCTCTGAGAAAGTCCAAAATTAAAAAGACTGACCATACTAAGTATTGGCAAGGCTGTGGAGGATGAAACTCTCGTATCTCATACACTGCTAGTGGCAATGAAAAATGATTTGACTACTTAGGAAAAAAATTTAGCAGTTTCTAACAAAGTTAATTTTACAACTACCATATGACCCAGCCGTTGCTCTTCTAAGTATTTACTTAGAAAGAGAAAACGTATGTCCCAGCAAAGAATTATATACAAATGTTCATAGAAAGTTTATTTACAAGAGCTCCAAGTTGGAAACAACCCAAATATCCATTAACAGGTGAATGGATAGAACAAATTGTGGTATATCCATATAATGGAATATTTCCACATTACAGGAAAGGAAAACTAATCTAAAGTGACAAAAGTCAGTAGTTGTATGAGAATGAGGTAGGTTGAAGTAGAGACAGAGGCAGGAGAGAGCTAGGTGGGCAGATTACCAAGGAGCACAAGGAAGCTTTTTGAGGTGATGGATATGTTCATTATCTTGAGTGTAGTATTAGATTCACAGGTGCATACATATATCAAAACTTAGAGCATATACTTTATTTATTTTTTATTTTATTTATTTGGCTGTGCCGGGTCTTAGTTGCAGCACACAGGATTTTCGTTGCCGCGTGCGGAATCTTTGCTGCAGTGTGTGGAATCTTCGCTGTGGCGTGTGGGATCTTTAGTCGTGGCATGCGAACTCTTAGTTACGGCATGTGGGATCTAGTTCCCCAACCAGGGGTCAAACCCAGGCCCCCTGCATTGGGAGTGTGGTGTCTTAGCCACTGGACCACCAGGGACGTCCTTAGAGCATATACTTTAAATATGCTCAGTATCTTGTATGTTAACCATACCTCAACATAATATTTGAAATATATTTATATATTCATAATTCTCTGATGCAATTAAGTTAATCAGGTGAAAAATTCTTACAATTATGCTCTTGTACATTAACAGATCCACACTATGTCATCAAATAACCAAAATAATCATATGCAATAAAGTATGCCCAAATATTTAGGGAAAGTTGATGTTCATTTCCTTCTGAAGTACAGAAATAAAAACATTATATCTCAGGAAAATCATAATGATATTAAGGAGGAACTGGTTATTTCAGGGAATGTAGCTGAGTATCATTCTGTTAGGGCAAACTCTAAAGTAACAAATGCTTTTTTAAAAATAAATTCTATCACTGACATTTTCAACTAACACTTGGAAATTGTCTGGTTCTTTTAAAAATGTCATTATAAAAGGAAAAACAACCATAGTCACCAGGGAAGAATCTACATTACAATGTCAAATTGTTAGGAAGATCTAACTACTGCATATTTCCATACTCATCTGAGAGATACAAGGGAATCACTGATTATTATGTAAAAGGTGAGAATAATTTAGGTATATTTATTACTAATGAATGTTAAAGGCCAACTTCCTTCCCAAATGGACAATCCATTGCTTTTCAGCACCAAAAAAGAAAGAAAGACAGAAAGAGAGAGAGAGAGAGAGAGAGAGAAGGAGGGAGGGAGGGAGGGAGGAAGAAAGGAAGGAAGGAAGGAAGGAAGGAAGGGGAAAAAAAGACTTCTATCAGACGGGCCTCAAGGGTTACTACAAAGCATGTAGCTGCTGATGGAAATCCCAAGTGCTGAACCTCTTTCCCATGATTAAATCAAAGTAGCTTCTGTACATTTTGTGAACCTCACAGGAGCTATTCCACAACATGCTTTTATCAGATCTATGAACTCACTTGAGCCAGGCGGCATATCCAAAGAAAGATGTGAAGTGTTGGGCTCTCCTGCCCTTGAACCTGGAGTAGAAGCTCCAGCAGCCATCAGGACACAGATGCTCAGAACCTGCCTCCTTCAGACACCTGATATGAGCAAGGCCACCAGCATGAGGAGCTGCACAGGGAGAGACAAATCCAGCAATCACCACGCTTTACTGGTGTAACTGTGTGCCCCGCACCGTGCTAGGCACTGCGTTAGAGACAAGGACACTGAAACAACTGGGTAGTGATCCTAACCACCAGAAGGTACAATGAGCTTCCCACCAGGGCCTTTTTCTTCTCCTTTCCTCATATGTCCCCTGAGAACAAAGTGGAAAAGGAATAAGAAGTGGCCTGAATTCATACAAACATCCATGATCCTGCGATAACCACAGGACCATCGGCTTATTCACGTGTTATCGCTAAATGTTCACAGAGACCCTTTAGGGAAAGCGTTCTTATCCCCATTTTACAGAGGGGAAAGCTGAGGCTCAGAGAGAGTCGTTACCTGTCTCACCTCCCACGCCCCTGCCTTTAGAAGGAAAGTGGCTCGAGGACACCCCTGGAGCATGACACCACACCCACTGGGGCCGGGCAGGACCCCAATGGCTTTGCCTACGAGACAGCCCGGGCACCGAGCCCCCAAAGCGGGAAAGAAGTGACCTGGATGTGGATCCCTTTGTCTCCCCACACTGCAGGGTGGTCCAGCCCCCGTCGCGGGTACCCACTCTCCCAACTCAGTTCCAAACACCTAAAGGAGAAACCTGCTCTCCTTGGCAGGCCGCTTCTGTCTCCATTAAAAAGTCCTCAAGGTCGCCTTATTGACGTCACGTTTCTATAGTATAGTAACCGCCTGGCTCAGGCAGGTCCTCCACCACCTTAAATACCTCCCCACCCTCCTCCACCCCCTTGTCTTTAGCTTAAAGCAAAACACCATAGCTCTTCAGGCTGCCACTTGGAAAACATACTAATTTGAAGCACTAGACTGGGACCCCAGCAACTGGCAAAAAAATCTGTCCAGTTTCGTGGGACAAAACATGTGCTTGTCGTCAGGAATTGTGTTTGCTTTAAAGAGACAGTAGGGGTGTATTATCAGAACACAGAGACCCAGGGAAGTATGTAGGGTTCCTGCAGATGAGTTAGCCCTCCCTCTGAGGGTGAACGTGTACTGTCACAGCCCATGCTAAGCAGTTAGCCATCTGTGGCAGAGAACTACGAACTCTCTATAATCATGTAACCCAATGATCTTGATACATATGCAAAAATGTCATTTACAAATCTCAGAGTTATTCCAGGGAGGCAGGCCTAAAACATCATAGTCATTTAATAGGCAGAAACCTGGGTCAATTGAACGATACATTGTTTTTTCCTGGGGAATTCCTAGCCTCCATTCCCAATATTTTCTTCCACGTGGAGGGACAGCCACGGCCAAACCCATGTAACCTCTCTATACGCTCACTCCTCTATCTAGAGAATCACTTACCTGATTAGTGAGGCTGGATGAACAAACAGGTTGCACAGCCCAGGCCCTCTCCCTTCAAAGTTCTTGAACCAACCTGCCCTTATGGAGCACATGTTTACTCTGCCCTCAGGAGTGGGTCTACAAATAGATCCACAGCTCCTTTCCCTTTTCTGTGTCTCGCCGGGTCCCAAACTATTCCTATGGTCTTGCTCTAAAATGACTGAGTCTTTAAGGGGCCTTGAAAATACACCCCTTCTCCATATCTTGACTCTAAACCAACTAAGAAATATGAAAAATAAGGTGAAAATACATCAACTTTATTCCTTATAAAGGTGATATTGTAGAATGTGGCTCAGATTTCCACAAGGGTAGTGGTCTTCGTATTGATGAACCCCAGAACTGCACAGACGTATCCACCCAGCAGTGCTGCACTGGGACAGTCAGAAAGGACCAGGACTGCAATGCATATGTCTCTGAGGTCTGGGGAAGGCATCCTATGTGTACTCAAGAAGAGTGGCTTCCTTGCAAGGCTATCCCTGTAGCAGGAGAAAGTGTTTCAGGACACCTTCTTTGAGAAACCCTTCTTGAAATGAGTAAACACCCCTTGTTCTGACAACGTAGTCACCAAGGCACCTTCTGAGGATACGGCTTTCCATGTGCCTCCGGGAGCAGTTTGTAGCAATACCTCTCCTTCCCTTCACAAGCATGAGTGCAGTGGAGCCTCGTCTGTGGAAGGGAATTCAGGAATAAATTCCTAAAATTCCAAGAGTATGATGAAAATCATACATCGTGAACATTTATCTTGGGAATCCCAGGAGGAATTGAGGAAATTTCAAAAACTATACCCACGTATAAACCCACACAGAGACTATAGCCAAAATTATCACGACGTCCTATCGAACCTTCAAAGAGCAGCAAGTCCCTATCTTATCCAAAGATTACAGACTATAGAAAAAGAGAGTTCACCAAAACTACACGGTTCAGATGTCCATTTCTGTTTAACAAACACCACCAAAACAATAGCCATTTTTAAATTTCTCAGCATAATGTGGGTTGACTGGGTTCAGCTGGATAGTTTTCTGCTCCATGTGGTGTCTCACCTGGGGCTGCCATCAGCTGGAGGCTCCATTAGGCTGGTACATCTGAGAGAGCTCACTCACATGGATGAGCATGGGTTCTGGCTTCTGCTAGGGGCTCAGCTGTGGTTGTTGACTGGAGCACCTTGGTTCCCCTCCAGATCCCTCCATGTGTAGGGTTACCAGGTTATATTTAAACCATTTACATTTGAATTTAAAATAAACAAAAAATCCTTTTTTGTCTAAATTTGTCACATGCAGTATTACTTTGTTCATCTGAAATTCAAGTTCAGCTGGGCATCCAGTATGTCTATTTGCTAAATCTGGCAACCCTAGGGGAGGAGCCTGTGAATTTATAACATTAAGGACAGACCTGCTGAGGTGACTCTTCCACTGGGACTGGTCTGGAAAAAAGAAGAGATCATATTTAGCAATAAAGACAAAAGCTGTTCATAACTGATGCTGGTGGAATGAAGGGGAAATGGACACTGCCACGCACTACGGGTGCCAAATGGGCATATCTGTTTTTTAAGGCCCATATTATCATGGCTGAATAACTTGAGTGGCTTTTGATACAGAAGCCCTCTTTCCGCCAACGAGGGAAATTCATAGGAGGGCTTAGAAAAAGATCCCCAAGGTGATTCTGACCTGCAGTCTGGTTAAGGGGCCCCAACTGAAGGGGCGGGTGAGGACCACATGAGCTCTCTGATTGACGGAGGAAAGGGCTACTATTTATGAAGCAGGTTGTTTAGAGGGGCCCAGCTCTAGGTTCTTCATGTTAGTGACTGGATTTAATCTCACAACAGCCCCACTAGTGATGTATCACTATCCTCTCTTCCTGGATGTGTGTGACTACAAAGCAAGTGCTCTTGAGCACAGAGACAAATGGCAAAGAGGTTGTTCCCCACGCCAACAGCCAGAGCCAGGGGTGGGACCTGGCAGCCTGGTCACCTTTAGTCGCTGGTGGCAGATCTTTAGCAAAGGTATCAGGACATGTACTGCTGAGGTGGTTAATCTCTGTTCTCCCTGTGTTAACCCTCCCAGCAGCAGGAAGCCAAGCCTGGTGTTCCTTCCCCCTGCCGCGTGGGAAGTTTGTGACCAGGCTGGAAGCAGAAGCTGTCTGAAGCCAGTGTTTCTTCTGTCCTTTGTGAAAACTTATGGAAATGATTAGGCTGCTTGTACCTGCTAGGGAGGAAAGGGCATCTGAGGACACAGAGAGGAAAGTGAAATTTCTCCCAGAGAGGGATGAGGGTGGCTCCATGGATGGTCTATCGAGGCTGGGCATCTAATCATGACAGATGTTCTCGTGTGGATCGAGGGATGTATGGAGCAGGAATGGGATTCCAGCTTTTGCCCTAATCGCAACATACCATGCATTCTCAACAGATGACATCACCCCCAAGAGGTCAAAGATTGGTTCTTGAGGTTAGGGTTTTCATAGATATTACAGCGGTCTGTGAGCTTCCAAAGGACCACAGTACATAAACAGATAAACTACATCTGGAGTATTAACAATTTCACATTCCGCTGGGGAGTGGGGCTGGGGGTAATTAGGCAAAAAATGTCTGAAAGGGCTCCTGGAGGGTGATAATGAAAGAAGACTGACAAACGCTTCATATACACAGTGACCTCTTATGCAGATGTTGGTGTTGGTGATGATGATTGATGATGATGAGAATTAAGTATGGGGATTATGTGAATGACTGCTTTCTAAGATGGTGGGTAGAAAGGGATCAGTCAGAACAGACGTCTCCTCTGAGAAAGATGATATGGAGGGTAGGAAATGAATGTAAACAAATGGTACTCTAAATTGTATCTCCTTTACTCTTAACACTTATTCAGTTACCTATTTAATCCTATAATTTAAACATTTCTTTTAATTTATTTATGTATGTATTTATTTATTTCATTTTTGGCTGTATTGGGTCTTCGTTGCTGCGCGTGGGCTTTCTCTAGTTGCAGAGAGTGGGGGCTACTCTTCGTTGTGGTGTGTAGGCTTCTCATTGCAGTGGCTTCTCTTATTGTGGACCACTGGCTCTAAGCATGTGGGCTTCAGTAGTTGTGGCATGCAGGCTCAGTAGTTGTGGCTCATGGGCTCTAGAGTGCAGGCTCAGTAGTTGTGGCTCATGGGCTTAGCTGCTCCAAGGCATGTGGGAATCTTCCTGGGCCAGGGCTCGAACCCATGTCCACTGCACTATCAGGCGGATTCCTAACCACTGCACCACCAGGGAAGTCCCTATTTAATCCTATAATTTAGATAAGGGTAAGAAGTTAGGAGAGGTGAAGTAAATCAGGGGAACTGCTATGGGTACCTGCTCAGTACGTGAGCTTGAAATTACTCTAAAGCTTTTCCCGTTGTATCCTGAAGCCACCAGGGCTCTAAATGCTCTAATTTCTCTGGACACTGGCATTCAATGCTGTCCAAGGTATTGCTTAATTTATTAACAATGACCTATATTACTTTTTTTTTTTACTGAAGTATAGTTGATTTCCAATGTTGTATTAATTTCTGGCGTACAGCAAAGTGATTCAGTTATAGATATATATACATATATTCTTTTCCATTATAGTTTATTACAGGATATTGAATACAGTTCCCTGTGCTATACAGTAGGTTCTTGTTGTTTATTTTACATATGGTAGTGTGTATATGTTAATCCCAAACTCCTAATTTATCACTCCCTCCCCCGCTTCCCCTTTGGTTACCATAAGTTTGTTTTCTATATCTGTGAGTCTGTTTCTGTTTTGTAAATAAGTTCATTTGTATCATATTTCAGGTTCCACATATACGTGATATCATATGGCATTTGTCTTTCTCTTTCTGACTTCACGTAGTATGATAATCTCTAGGTCCATCCATGTTGCTGCAAATGGCATTATTTCATTCTTTTCTGTGGCTGAGTAGTATTCCATTGTATATACATACCACCTCTTCTTTATCCACTCATCTGTCGATGGACATTTAGATTGTTTCCATGTCTTGGCTATTGTAAAGAATGCTGTCATGAACAGTGGGGTGCATGTATCTTGAATTAGAGTTTTCTCTGGATATATGCTCAGAGAGTGGGATTGCTAGATCATATGGCAACTCTATTTTTAGTTTTTTAAGGAACCTCCGTACTGTTTTTCATAGTGGCTGTACCAATTTACATTTCCACCAATTTAGAATTCATGGAGATCTAGGGAGAAAGTGAATATGAAGATGCAGCTGAATGGGTTTCCAAAATCATGGTAAATAGTGGAAAATCACAGCAAAATATAACATTAACAGATGGAGTTTTCAATAAAGTAGCTATAGTAGGTATCTATGTAGATTTCAGTGCAGTTATAATACATAAGGCAAATGTAATGTAAAGGGGGGAGGGTAAAGGGATCTATTAAGGTGAGGTTTCTACATATCAACTGAAGTGGTAACATAATGATTCTGAGTATTGATTCTCAATAGACTGTGGAAAGTTAAGTAGGGAGTTTGTAATCCACAGAGCAACCACAAAAATATTATGCAAAGAGATATATTCAAATTCAGAATAGAAAATTAAAATGAAATACTAAAAGGCATTCAGATAAGCCAAAGAAAGGGGAAACAGGGTAATGAAAAACAGAGAGGACAAACAAAACATGCAAAATAAAGTGGTAGATCTAAATAGAAACATATCAATAATTAATTGTCAACGGTCTAAATACATAACTAAATGACTTAGATCGTCAGAATGGATTTATAAAACAACAAAAAACAAAAATGGCCCAACTATATGTTGTCTGCAAGAAACTCCCTTCAAATATAATGATATAGGTAGCTTAAGAGTAAAACAATGAATAAAAATACACCATGCAAACACTGATCAGAAGAAAGCAGGAGAATCTATAGATTCTTTACATTATCAGACAATGTCGACTTGAAAGCAAACACAGTTACCAGGGATAAATAGAGTCAGTCAATTCACCCGGAAGATACAACAATTTTAAATATGTATTATATCTAACAACGGAGTCTTAAAATACAAGAGGCAAAACTGACAGAACTGAAAGGGGAATAGACAAATCCACAAGTATAATTTGGGTCTTCAATACTCCTCTCTCAGTAATAGAATTAGTAGACAAAAAATTAGCAAGGTTATAGATGAACTGAACACCACCATCAACCAACTAGATCTAACTGACATTTATACAACAGTCCACCCAAAAACAGCAGAATACACACTCTTTTCAAATGCACATGGAACATTCAGCAAGATAGACTATATCCTGAGTCATAAAACAAACCTTAACAGCTTAAAAAAATTGAAACCAAACAGAATGTGTTATCTGACAATAATGGAATAAAACTCTAGAAATTAATAATAGAAAGATAACAGGAAAATCTCTAAGAACTTGGAAACTGAGCAACACATATCAAGTTAATTCATGGGTCAAAGAGGAAGTCTCAAGGGAAATCAAAAATACGTAGAACAGAAATCAACTATACTTCAATTAAAAATACATAGAACAGAATTAAAATGAAAATAAAAGTGAAAACCTACAGCTATCAAAATTTGGGAGTCAGAAAACAAATAGGTCGTTGTCAGGGTTGAGGCGGGGAGAATGGGTTGACTACAAAAAGGCACAGGAGAATTTTTTGGCATAATGGAACTCGTATATCCTGATTGTGGTGTGGTTATACAACTGTATACAAGTGTACATATACAAGTGTATGTACTTTTCAAGACATAGAACTGGACACTGAAAGGAGTGAATTTTCTCTAAATCATACCTTAATGAAAACAATTTAAAAAGCACACATCTTGTTAAATGAAGAACATAAGTAGTAGATCAGTGTTATTCTGTGATTCCAATTTCATATCTAACAAACAAATCAGTTAATGTGTAAACCATTGTATCTATTTACGTATGTGTATTTCAATATGCACAGAAAAATGCATGCCAAATACAAATCAAACAATAGCAGTGGTTACCTTTGGGGACTGGGATGCAGGAATATTGATTAGAAAAGAGACTTTCACTTTGTCCGGCTGTGAGGCATTTTAAACCACACATAAATTATTTATATTTATAACCCATTATGAAACAATATATATGGGAGATATTCTGATAGACAGTGAGGGTACTGAGGAGAATAAAAATAATATTCATTATATACTTAAAACACATTTGTCTAACTCTCCCTTCCACTAAAATTAATTCAGGAATGATAATTAACTCCATATGGTTTATGATCTAAAAATGCAAAAAATAAAATCAAGTTCAGTGGATACAGCTAAAAATTTAAATAAATGTGAACTATGTTCCTGCAGAATTATAGTTCATTAAGGGAAGATGTTATGCCCTTGGTGAATAATAATGGTATCTTTTAAGAACATCAAATGATCAGGAACTGTGACTGGGTATGATTATAATAGGGAAAATGTTATAGGGGAATATGGACCTCTTGTCATGAACAATTTCCAGGTAGGTTCTAACCGCTTTCTTTTGGTATCCTGTTCTTCCCAATGGCTGTCATTCTTTTAATGGTTGTGCCCTGCCTCCTTCCTTCCTGTCTCAGTTAGAACCTACTAGGCTAGGCCCTACTCCCTGATTTCAAAGCTTACTACAAAACTACAATAATCAAAACAGTGTGGGGAATTCCCTGGCAGTCCAGTGGTTAGGACTCCATGCTTCCACTGCCAAGGGCGTGGGTTCAATCTCTGGTCCGGGAACTAAGATCCTGTCTCAGTTAGAACCTACTAGGCTAGGCCCAAGATAGGCCCAGTTAGAACCTACTAGGCTAGGCCCAAGCCTCATTATATGCTCATTGTAATATATTAGCATACGCCAAATGACACAGCCACCTGCACCATGACAGTTCCCAGGCCATAAAAGGCCAAAAAGTGGGCAGTGGCCCAAGTCCTGGAATCCCCACCCCTTCTCCAAAATAGTTGGAATAATCCTCCTACTTATTAGCCTATGAAATTACCCAGCCCATAAAAAACTAACCACTCCATATGTGGGGCCCCGTTCTCACCATCTGAGATGGCCCACACTCTGTCTGTGGAGTGTGTATCTCTCTCAATAAATCTACTTCTTACCTATCACTTTTCCTCTCACTGAATTCCTTCTGCAGTGAGACATAAAGAACCTGAACTTCATTAAGTCCTGAGACCAGGTGTGCAGTTTTACCTGGGAGATTGTGGATTTGAGTACCTTCCTAAGCCAGAGATTGTGGGTTCAAGTCCCATCTGAGGTGCAAGTCAGGTGGGTTCGAGTCTCATCTGAGGTGAGATTAGGTTCAAGTCCCAATCTGAGGTGCACGGTTTCAAAAACTACAATGAGGTATCACCTCACACCAGTCAGAATGGCTATTATCAAAAAGTCTACAAATAATAAATGCTGGAAAGGGTGTGGAGAAAAGGGAACCCTCCTACACTGTTGGTGGGAATGTAAATTGGTGCACTATGGAAAACAGTATGGAAGTTCCTTAAAAAAATAAAAATAAAGTTACCATGTGATCCAGCAATCCCACTCCTTGGCACATAACTGGAGAAAACTCTAATGTGAAAAGATACTTGCACCCCAATGTTCATAGCAGCACTAGTTACAATAGCCAAGACATGGAAGCAACCTAAATGTCCATTGACACGAATGGATAAAGATGTGGAATATATACAATGGAATACTACTCAGCCATGGAAAAGAATAAAATAATGCCATTTACAGCAACATGGATGGACCTAGAGATCATCATACTAAGTGAAGTAAGTCAAAGAAAGACAAATACCATATGATATCACTTACATGTGGTATCTAAAATATGATACAAATGAACTTATTTACAAAACAAACAGACTCACAAACATAGAAAACACACTTATGGTTACCAAAGGGGAAAGGAGGGGGGAGGAGTAAATTAAGAGTTTGGGATTAGCAGACACAAACTACTATATATAGAACAGATAAACAACAAGGTCCTACAATATAGCACAGGGAACTATATTCAATATCTTGTAATAACCTGTAATGAAAAAGAATATGAAAAAGATTATATATATGTATAACTGAATCACTTTGCTGTACACCAGAAACTAATACAACGTTGTAAATCAACTATACTTCAATTTAAAAGAAAGAAAAAGAAAACCTCCTTAATATCTCTTCTAATATGTCTGTTGAATTCTTATACATGTTCCTGCACTTAATTTGTTGTCATTACGGTACATAATGAATCTCTGGAAAATTTTGCCATACATTCATGAGAAAATGAGAGTGAAAAAGGTAAATAACTTTATCTTACAGACCCTGTGAAAGGTTGACCTAGAAAGATAAAAGAACTCACTCTTTAGTAAAGTGGTATAATGCAACATTATTGAACAAAACTCACTATTTCATTTTGAGCAAATTAGACCATAGATATATTAAAATGTAGTTGATAATATTTAGTTCTTTGTAAAAAAGATGTTTAAAAATTAGCAGGATGACACACTTTAAAAAATAAAGTCGATCAAAGTTTATCAGAATACAGTTCTTATTAAGAAAACTGAGGTGACTCTGAATAGATCCTTTGGTTTGCGATGCTCAGGTGGTCCGGAGGCAGCTCATTTGCCGGTTAGGTACCGAATGACTGCCTTGGTGGCGCTGGATATGGCGTGCTTGCCCCTCTTCCCAGGCAGCAGCAGGCGCACGGAGGTCTGCATGTCTCTGGAGGTGAGGATGGAGCGCTTGCTGGAGCGGACCAGGCGCGCCGCCTCATCGGTGATTCGCTCAAAGATGTCCTTCACGAACGAATCCATGACGTTCACGGCCTCCTGCGAGAGGCTCAGGCCCTCCTGGACCCGCTGCAGCACCCTTCCGAAATAGGTGGCAAAGCTGTCGAAGCCGTCAGAGAGGCGGCGGCGGCTGCAGCGGCGGCGGCGGAGGCTGCAGCGGCGGCGGCGGAGGCTGCAGCGGCGACGGCGGCTGCAGCGGCGGCGGCGGCTGCAGCGGCGACGGCGGCTGCAGCGGCGCTTCGGCTTCTTCGGCTCGGCTTCCTTGGTGCCCGGGCTTTCTTCAGACGTCTCAGACGAAGGCTCAAGCATGTCGGAATCGTCTTCCCCGCAGCTCAGAGGGAAGGACAGTGCGGCCGTCGAGGTCCCTTGGCCCGGTTTCTACTCCCTGCCTTCTATGATGTCACGGGCAATGCTCACATCTGATTGGATAAAATGCAAAGCAGGGAGGTCTGTCACTAAGGGACCCCATGTCACCTGTGATTGGATGGCCCCCTGCTTGGCCTCCAGTCAGCCAATCACAGTGGAAATCTGGTGACTTTAAACTTTCCGTGACCTCTACCAGAAAATCTTTGAACTATGCCCCATGTAGGCAAAGTTCACCTCAGCTGATTTATGCCTACTATTTATGCATGAGAACTCTGAAAAGATGTCACCCAAGTCACCTACACTGAAGAAAAATCAGTTTGAGCTTCCTGAGCGAGTCTGACCTCCCTAACTCAAGTCGTTGCCGCCATCAGAATGGCTTTAGCCACTTGGCGGGCCATTTTACTCCCACATAGTATCTTGTCTTTCCATGGCTGAGCCTCCGTGGCTTGAGCCGGAAGTCTCTGACATGGTCTGCAGAGCGCTCCTCGAAATCATGGGACATAATTGACCATCTACTGCCTCCAATTATGATCAAAACCCCCAGTGAATGAGAAAAAATTGAAATCTCAAAGCCACATTGTCCAAAGTTGGAACACAAACAGAAATGGGAATACTTTTAAAATTAGTAAAAATACTTAAACATTTCTCAAATATAAAATTTTCTTAACATTCCTTAGGTCCTCAAAATACCCCACATGCTTGAATTTGTGAACAAACGTAAGAGTTGTTGATTGAAAACAATGATTAATTCTCTAAGAAAACACCATAGGAAGAATGGAAGGAATAAATGGGAAGTTCTTTAAAATAAAAGCGTATTTCTTGCAAGAATACATGACAATACAGACAAAGGCATTTCTTTAATGTGTTTCCTTACCAATAAATTGCAGAATTGGAATCAAAAAATGACTTAAGAAGAACTGAAAAAAGGGGGGGGGGTTCATCAATGTGGTTTCATCTGAAATGGTCAAGATTCCAAAGCTGTGTCCATTTGCACTTTTAAAGAACTGCTATTTCTACTGCTCATGAAATGTTTCCAATTATGAAAGCAGAAAGCTAATCTTTATTACCAGAAAATGTAATATGGTGATAAAACCAGTGAAGGAAGCTTGCCGTTCCTTATTTCTAAAGAATCCCATTTACCAATGAAAATACAAAAATCCCACTTGATGTGTTAGTAGTCAAATCCTTCCCTTACTTGTATACAAGGGACAAGAGACACATACAGTACAATCTCTGAATTCAAATCATTAACTTACAGTGATTAAAAACAAGCTAGCAAGCAAACAACAGGGAAGGAACCCCTCCAGTTTCCTCCACAATCTCCAAGTCTGAACCTCCCAAGAATGCTTTTATTTGTTTTTCCCTGGCCACTTTCCCACACTGGGCCAAAGGCTGTGGCTCACAAGCTTCCAGTCCATCACTGGCCGAACCAGTGAACAGGACGTGAGCTGCTCTCGTTGGACACTCTTATCATCCAAGTGTTGCATAACTGCAGTATTTAGCTATGTCTTGTTTACTTGATTCTTCAAAGGAACTGTAATCATTATTGCAACTTTTGTGTACAGTCATTGTTTTACATTTACCTCTACTTGCTAATTTATTCTATTAACATTCCTACCTGCATCTCAGATCATCTGCTGTGATCTTTTTCCATCTTCCTAAATTACATTCTTTAGAAGTTCCTTTAACATGGTGTCAGTTGATGTAAACACGATAAGATTTCATTTTTCTCAAAAGTCTTTATTTCTCAGTTAAGCTCTAGAAGGAAGCCAGCACTGAGATGGGGTTAATTATGTGGGAATGTTAATCAGGATTACCATCTGAGGATGGGATGAGACATATATTTATACCCTCCCCTTGTTCAGACATTGGATGTGACCGTCTCAGGAAGTCCCTAACTTTGGGCAAATTAGCTCTCTGAAGCTGAGGAAATATCTGAAAGGGTCAATGGCTGAGGATTAGCACCTGACTGTACTCTCAGCAGCCGGTGGAGCAAGTCTACATTTGAGTGTGGTTTGGGGAGGTCCATCTTCATGTGTAGCATAGCTTCACTATTAAATGATACCTTGGCTAGATATGCAACTCCAGGATGACAGTTACTTTCTCTCAGCACTTGCTTTTGGCTTCAATTTATTAAGACAAAGAGGTCTGCAGTCACACTGTTTGGTATTCCTTTTTTAGGCACTGCGTCTTTTTGTCTGCTATTTTGATCTCTAGGGTTACCTTGAAGGTTTACTATGATTTGTCAGGTCTGCTTCCTGAATGGAGGAACTTATGGCTCCCCCTAACTCTGGGAATTACCAGCCATTTTCCTTTGAATAGTATTTTTCCAATATTCACCCAGTTTTATGCTTCTGGAATGCCTATGTGATACTTATCACCTACTTACTCCATTCCTTGAGTCTCTTTGCCTCACCTTTATCCTTTTTTTTCCTTTTACTTTCTGTGAAGTATTCTATATTATTTCTATTATTTTATCTGTCGTCTAGTTCACCAATCCTCTGTCCAGCTATATCTCATTGGTTATGTAAAATTTCTTTAATCTTTTGTTCATATAATGAATGTTTGCATTTTCACAAAGAATACATTACAAACTTGGAAGGAATAGAATCAGATTCATCTGAATGACTTAGAGTAGCATCTCCAGATATTAGGGAACGGGGAATAGGTTTTTTTTCTTGAACTTTTTGATTTTGATATTTCTGTACCATGTTTGGCTTTTCTCTTATGTTTTCAATGAATTCTGTAACAAAGATAATGTTGAATAAGTTTGATTGGGATATGTTTGCTATATTAATACTATTTTCCAGGGTTGCTTATAATTACTTATTGAAGTAGTAAACCTGTTTCCCTCAATTAGTCTTTTTTATTGAGATATAATGGACATAAAACATTAGTTTCATAATGATTCGATATATGTATATATTATGAAATGATCACCCCAATAATTCTAGTTAACAGCCACCACCACACACAGTTACAAATTTTTTTTCTTGTGATAAGAACTTTTAAGGTCTACTTTCTTAGCAACATTCAAATATACAATACAGTATTCAACTATAGCCACCATGCTGTATATTACATGTCTGCGAATTATTTAATTATAACTGGAAGTTTGGACCTTACTTCAATCTTTACTGTTAACCATACCATTAGATCATAATTGCCCCTTTTCTTCAATCACCTTCTGAAGTGAATGATCAGATGTACTCATTTTATCTTCCAGTCTTCAACATCAAAACCCATTTTTCCTCTCTCTATCCTAGATTTCATATCTGTCATTCACCTTTGCACTCCCAGTCTTCACTGTCTATATGGTATATTTTAAATGGCATTTCACTAATCCTTCTATTCTATTTCTGAAATTTTAGGTGCAAAACACCCAAAGAGCTATAAAAATGTCTCAACAGATTCATTTTCTTAAAATAACTTCTCACATAATACAATATGTATGAGACTAGTATGCAAGATCAAGATTGGCAAAACATTTGTATGTCATATGGACAAACACTAGGATTTTGAAGCAGCGGTAGTGAGCATGATGGAAATAAAATGACTTACGCTGTGCATTCCAACTGGTTTACAGTTCTATCTTTGAAATGAGCACGGTTTCAAAAGAGGCTTTGGCTCCCAAAGTTTTGTCCCCTATGTGTATGACGATCTCAAGGCACTATTCAGAGGGATTTACTTGTAGTTGATCTCCTGACAATTTTCCTCATCACCTTGGAAAGAAAATTCTTTTTTTTTTCAAGTTCCTTAATGAGATTTTTCTAATATTCCCGAATAATTTTAACTAATGACCCTCATGAAGGGGGTCCAGTTATCCTAAATCCTTACTCTAATTTCCCAAGGAGAACTCTGGAAGTATAATGGCTCATCAGAGATCTTCCACAATGGGCTGAAAAACAAACAAAGAAATTTGTACCCAGTCCTGGATCAGGCGTTTCCTCCCTTCCTGCTGCACTACTTAGGAAAACAATTTCTAGTTTCTTGCCCTGCCCACAACCTTTCTCTTGAGTTCATACAGTTCTGCTAAAGCTACATAGATTTGTCTCTCCTGGAGGTTCCTGTCCCTCTTCTTATGGGTTCAAGGAAAGTTTTTTTTTTTTCACACACACACACTGTATTTTATTTTTACAAGAGATAAATAGACTGACACCAAGCATTGTACATGGCTGACCACAACAAAAGCAACAATGATTGCAATTACCAAACATGAAACACACTCATACTATGTCATAATATTGACATTCAGTCCAGTAATCCTCCACTGTAACAGCTGCTTTACTTTGCAGTGAAAACTGATTTGTATATTCTTTGCCTCTGAGTCCTTGTGGGATTTTTTTTTTTAATTCAAACAGAAAGTCACAAAAATTATACTCATCCTCATCAGTTCACTCAGTCCCATGTAATTAATTTTTTTTTCATCTTGATCTTTTGTTAGCACTTTTATGAGTTCATCAGTTATTCATTAGAGTTCTGAAAATGCTTATTCATTCAGTTCAGCAGTACAGTCAGTTACCAGAAACCTGTACTTGTCACAGTCTTTTCCATGAATTTCTTGAAGATGAAACCCTTTTATAGGAACATATTTGCAAAAGCATCAGAGTACACCCAGAACTGTCTGTAAATGACAAAAGACTTAAAAATGACCACGGTTAAAGATTTGATGAAAGTTCATAATAATGCAGTTGACAAGAAAATTAGTTATTTCTGAGATATACATTTTAAAGTAATAACTAGGATTATGACCTATAACATTATACCAGAACATATAAGGTTTTTAGGAATTTCATGTAATGTCTGAAACATTTATATTAACATATTTCCATACAAGTAACCCAATGAAAGTTTAGTATTCGTTGTTTTGCTTGTTTGTTTGTTTATACTGCAGGTTCTTATTAGTCATCAAGGAAAGTTTTGATTTTTGCAGATTATCCAGATTTTGCCTCTTTGTTTGGCTCAAAGTGATATTCTTCACAGAAGAAATTACAAATTATTTTAAAAGTACAAATACAGTCCTTTAAAATATTGAACTAATAATGGAGTTTAAAGAAAGTCATAAACAATTCCTAAGGGTTGAAATCCCTGAGTATCTTCTCCCTTCACAGAAGTAAGAAGCTAAAAATAAAAAAAATTAAACTAAGCAATGAATAGTCGGAGTGAAAAGAGGATGAATGAAGTCACCTTTTTTCTCTTAATGGGAAACTAAATAATCAATATGATGGAAGAGTCAGCACATGTGCCAATCTACAGCTCAGGTTTCATATCACATATACTTTGAATTGCGTCCCCTGAAATTCTTATATTGAAGTCCTAAACCCCAGTACCTCAAATGTAATCTTACTTGGAGTTAGGGTCATGAATGAGGCAATCAAATTAAAATCTGATATCCAGACCAGATTCTGGTAGAGTTCTTTGAAGCATGTACTCACTCGAAACATTCTCCTTTCTGTCAATCTGTGTGTCTGTATCTCTATGTCCAGGGGCCCAGGAGTAGGGGGATGGTATGTCTACAATGGTCAGAAACTTCATGCCACCAGAGGGAAAGGTTTGCCCTGGATTATAGGGATTCACTGCATGCAGGAGTTCACCCAGATAAGAGTGAGTCAAGTGGGAAAGTATTCCATAGTTTAACAACACTGTGGCCCAAGGAACCCAGGACCTTGTGCTACGGACATATCATGTGTGTGGCACCCAGCAGCATCTCAAAAAGCATGTGTTGTGTGGCACTATTTGTTAGATTTGTGAAAGCTGCTCATTCCCAGACACTTCTCGGATGGATTAAGCATGTCTGTTCCCCTGCCTCTTGACTCTGGCAGGCCTATAATTGCTCTGACCAATGGAGTATGAAAGAAGTGATGTTATGCCCATTACAGAGCTAATCTTTAAGAGGACACATAGCTTCTGCTTTGCTGTTTGAGAGTTCTGAGCCGACAAGTAAAAATCTGCCTATCCTGCTGGACAACCCCTTGGAGAGGTACCTCCATGGCACCAGTATGAGTGTTAGTTGTCTTTTACGCTGCAGAGTAGTTTAAAGGGTCAGTTACACTTCTGTTTTGGTCAATAAATGGAATAGAAAATGGGGGAAATTTCCATTCAAGACATGAAAAATAACTTGACAAAATTATTTATATACATTATTGAAAATGCTCACCTCTGTGTGAAAAGTGACAGAAATTAATACTTCATTGAGATCTTTAATAATTGTGGTTGCTTGAATGGCTGCACCCTTAATGAAAAACTGGACTTTTTCTAATGGAAAGGGAAGATGCCAGAAAAAAAGAATTCTACACCATGCCCTAGATTTGGGGTCAGGAAAAGTCTCCTTGAGAATTTGTAATCACAAAGGTGTCCTCCTGTAGCTTTGGGGTTCATGTTAACACTATCATTATGGTCCAAAGAATTCCCTGTTGTAAACTTTCTTCCATGGTTTGATCATCATATTGTATTTACCAGTAATAAAAAATAGCATTTATCCTTTCATGATTGGAACTATTTTGTTAGCAGTAGAATTAGCCGCTCCTTGAAGCCCTCACAGGAAACACACTTGGAAACCTGACCATTAGGATCTTAGCTCATTGAAGACCTCCATTTCTTCAAGTCTTCCTAAGTCCTTCTTGGTTCAATGTCTGTAATTTATTTTTACATAAATACATTAAAGATATACTTTGCTTGAGTTACGTAGGTTTTTGAAAGGAATGTGTTTCTAATTTTTAAATATTTCCCCTTTACTGATTAGTTTCTTCTCACTCGGAAGGTTTCTAGGGAATTAGAAAAATAATTTCTTTCAACTAACACATATTTTTTCATCAATTCCAGTAT
This sequence comes from Balaenoptera ricei, assembly GCF_028023285.1. Classification (NCBI taxonomy): domain Eukaryota; kingdom Metazoa; phylum Chordata; class Mammalia; order Artiodactyla; family Balaenopteridae; genus Balaenoptera; species Balaenoptera ricei. Next base: position 92,841,414 of record NC_082660.1, on the reverse strand, counting down.
GTGTGGTATTTGGGGTACCTAAGTAATGTTAAAAAAAATTAAAATTTGCTAAATGTTAAATATTTTTAGTATTTATGTACAAGTATCCGATTTCTGTTTGTGGCCTGTCTTTGGAGAATGTGGTTTTACTGTTCTTTCTGATTCCCTGTAAGTTTGATAAGAATTGGAGGTAAGGGCTGGTCAGTTATGTCCTATGACTGATTTTGAGGCGCACTCTGCTGACCAAGTCAGAGAGTTCCTGCTCAAGCCACGGTGGCTCAACCATGGAAAGAGAAGATTCTGTGTTGAGAAAAATGGCCCCCAAGTGGCCAGAGTCATTTTGATGGTGGCAAAGGTTTGAGTTATAGAGACTCTCTCAGGGAACTCAAACTGATTTTTCTTCAATGTAGGTGACTTCGGTGACATCTTTTCAAAGTTCTCCTGCATAAATAGTAGGCATAAATCAGCTGAAGTGAACGGATGACCTTTTCCTACATGGGGCATAGTTCAAAGATTTTTCTAGTGGAGGTCACGGAAAGTTTAAAGGTCACCAGATTTCCACTGGGATTGGTTGACGGGAGGCCAAGCAGGGTGGCATCCAATGACACGTGACGTGGGGTGCCTTAGTGACAGGCCTCCCTGCCTTGCATTTTGTCCAGTCAGATATGGACGTTGCCTGTGACATCAGAGAACGCAGGGATTATAAACCCGGCCACTGGCCCTCAGCAGCCTCATTGTCCTTCCCTCTGAGCTGTGGGGAAGGTGGCTCCGACATGGCCGAGCCTTGCCGTGAGACTTCTTCTGAGGAAAGCCTGGGCACCAAAGAGCCCACAGAGGCCGAACCAAAGAGCCCAAAGCAGAAGATGCCAAGGCGTTGTCGCCGCTGCTGCCCAGACAGTTTCATCACCTGTTTCCCCAGGGTGCTGAAGCAGGTTTTCACGAGGGCCTGGACATCTTCGAGCCCATCGCCGAGGAGGCTGCACCCCTGGCCAGCTCCACCAAGCGCTCCACCATCACCTTCAGAGAGATCCAGACCTCCGTGCCCCTGCTGCTGCCCAGGGAGATTGGCAAGCACGCCATGTCCTAGGCCACCAAGGCAGTCATCAGGTACACCATCCTCAAATGAGCTGCTTCAGAACCACCTGAGCCTCGCAAACCAAAGGGTCTTTTCAGAGCCACTCACTTGTCAGGAAAAGACCTGTAGCACTGAAGGGTCAGATTGACTCTAGTTTTTCGACCTGTGCCATACTAGTGCCCATCACTAAAACATTTTTAAGTTGAAGCAAACATCAAACATTATCAGTTCTACTTGAATATATGTCTGTAGTGCAGTTTGTTCCAACAAAAATTGTGACTATTCCTTAACCATACTGCATTTCATAACTTACCTGAACAGTCATTTTAGTTCTAGGTCAGCCTTTATAGAGTTCCTTAAGGTCTAAATTATTTTTGTATTAATTTTATTTTACATTTTAATTCTCATTCCCTGGGAGGATGTTGTGGAATTTACTAGAGATACTTTATGTGTGATATAGCCAGAGATAAAGTGAGGAAGCAAATAAGCCCACCAATACATCCCTCTTCAACCTTTTTCGACATGTCCCATAATATTAAGTCATTTAAATGCACACATGAGTACTCAAACATATTACAAAATAGCTACCTGCAACTTCCAAGAAACAATTCACTTTTTTAAGTCACTGGTTTCTGAAATTACTACTGGAATTCATTCAGATTCATACAATTTATTGTTTCCCAATCGAGAATTTTTTGATTTTTAGAACCTTCAGGACCTTGCAGGAACCTTCAGACCTTCAGGACCTGCAATTTTGCATCACTGGATGATGAGAGTATCCAGTGAGAGGAGCTCAGGCCCCACCCTCCACTGATGCAGCCGAGGAGGGACTGGCAGCCCGTGAGCCACAGCTATTGGTCCAAAGAGTGGTGGAGTGACCAGGCCTGAACCAATAACAGCCTTCCTGTGATACTCAACCCCGAGATAGAGTAGGAAGGAGGTGTGATAGCTTCCCTGTTGTTTTTCTGTTCAAGTACTTGCTTTGCACCATGGTGATTTAAGTACAGGCATCCAGATTTGGTAGTGGGACATGTCTCCAGCTCCTTGCATCAAAATAAGAGGAGGATGTTCAGCAGTTAAGAGAAGTAAGATGACTCCTTCTCCTACCTCAAGTCATTTGAGTGTTAATGCTTATGATAATATTTATTTAATTTAACATCTGTTGTGTTCTCTTCTTGGTGCATTGACTTTTTTAGATTTGTTTTTTCTATAGAGGAGAACGTACATGTGCAAAGAATTAGAGGGAGGTGTCAAATGGACACAGAGGTCAACTTGAAGGGCTAACACTGGCCAATTCTGGGACAATTTGAGCATCAAAATACTTAATGATAATAAACCCTTTGAGAAAAATAGGACTTTAGGGGTCATACTTATACAAACGAAAACAATTATTTAATAATTAATTAATGATGGGGAAAAGGGAAAGCTTGACCCTACACTCAAATGCTAAGTAATAATTCTAGAAGAAATGACAAAATTGGAAAAGCAATACTTAAAAGAAACCATAGCAACAAGTGATTCAGGTAAGAATCATAAATAGATGCTCAGACTGCGTCAAATCTCACTGCAGTCACAGAGTCACCATGGTAACTATGCTGGCCTAGTAAAACTGGGAAAAAACAAACAATATCCACCCTGATTACATTCCAATATGTGATAGGAATTAAATAGAACTGACATAACACACAGTAATTAACCTCAAGTATTCTGCACAATAAAGGTTCCTGGAAGCTTTAGCAATATACACATAAGTGTATACGTACATACATACATACATACCCACATACACACATGCTCTCTCTTTCCCTCTCCCTCCTTCTCCTCCCCCCCACCCCCCCATTCTCTCTCACCACCCAATATCCCAGGAATTCACTGAATGGATTCACTGGTGTATAAAGAAGAAAATCCCCACAATTCAACAGATTCATTTCTGATCACACAAAAATTTCAAAGCTACTGGACTATTTTAGTGATGGATTTTTCTGGAGATGACTTGTAGAATTGTCTCTGGGACATTTTTCTCCATAATTTCAGTAGATTGCCAATAATGGGTAAAAGCTGATGTGGAAATACAGGAAACGCAAGTTATGCATCAAATACACTTTCCATTCTACAGTAGCCTGTGCTTTCACTCAAAAAGCTTCCCCAACACTTTCTGTTGAATATTTGGCTACTGACAATTCAACAAAAATAAAATACATGAAAATTTTAACATTTTAATTAAAAATACTGCCATTTATAATAGTAACAAGAAGTACGAGATACTTAGGAATAATTTGTCCACAGATGTGCAATGCCTATACTTTGAGCACTACAAAACATTGCTCATAAAAATTAAACAACACCTGAATAAATAGAGAGACATGCCATCTTCGTGGTTTGGAAGACACAGGATTGTTAAGATGTCTATTCTCAAACTGATTTACAGATTCAATGAAATCACAATAAAAATCCCAGCAGACACTTTTTTAAAGAAACTGACAGGATGATTTCTAATTTCGTATGGAAATAAAAAGGACCTAGACCATGAAAAATCACTCTGACAATAACAGGGTGGGAAGATAAACACTACCTGATTTCAGGACTCATTTTAATTCTGCAAGAATAAAAACAGTGTGGTTTGTGGTGAAGGTGAAAATGTATATCAAAGGAACAAAATGAAGAGTCAAAAAATAGACCCACACATATGTGAACAACTGATTTACAACAAAGCTACAAAGGCAATTTGGTGGACAAAAAATAGTCTTTTCAACAAATGGTGCTTGGAGAAGTGGATATCCACATGCACAAACATAAACTGTGATCCATATATAGTACCATATACAAAACTCAACTCAAAATATATCATAAACCTAAATATAATAGCAAAAACTGTAAAATTGTACCAGAAAACACAAGAGAAAGTCCTTGTGACACTAGATTAGGTAAAAATTTCATAGATGATAAATCAGTACCACAATCTGTAAATGAACAAATCGATAAATTGTACTTCCTGTAAGGTAAAAATTTCTGCTCTTCCAAAGACACCATTGAGAGAATGAAAAGACAAGCCAATGACTGGGAAAGTGTTTGAAAATCATATAACTGATAAAGGACTTGTATCCAGAATATAGAAAATCTCACAAAAGCCAATAAGATGGAAAAAGACACTCAAATAAATGGGCAAAAATTATGAATAGACATTGCTCACACACCAAAAATCAAATATCAAATAAGTACTACATGGAACAATGCTCAACATCATTAATCATTAGGGAAATGCAAACGAAAACTTCAATGAAATACTACTACATCCCTGTGAGAATGACAAAAATTAAAAAGACTGAACACACCAAGTCTTGGCAAGACTATAGGGGATGGAACTCTCATACAACTGCTAGTGGAAATGAAAAATGGTATGACCACTTTGGAAAACAGTTTGTCACTTTATTGTAATGTTAATCTCACATCTATCACATGATCCAGCCATTGCACTCCTAAGTATTTATTCTAGAAGAAGAAAGTCTATGTCTCTACAAAGACTAATACGCAAATGCTTATAAAAGCTTTATTTAAAAGACCCCTAAATTGGAAACCACCCAAACATCCATTAACAGGTAAATGGATAAAAGAAATTGTGGTATATTCATATACTGGAATACTACTAAGCAATACAAAAGAATGAACTATTGATATATGCAACAAAATGAACAAATCTAAAAATAATTACAATGAATGAACAAACCCAGACCAAAAAAAAAATAATAAAACTTCTTTGGTTCTATTTAAATACATTTCTGGGACATGAAAACTAATCCATAGTGGCAGATAACTGTTTTTGCCTAGGGACAGGGCAGTGGGAGGGCTAGGGAGGCCATGTAGTACAGAACTAAAAATGTTATGTGCTGGAAAAAATAATACTAATGACATTTAAACCTATATGGTTATTTTAGGGGACATGGTTTGGTATCATCATAATAGGGCAAACTATAGGGTAATTAATATTTTTGAAAATACAAACATTCTTGTAACTGACATTTTAACTAACAGTTGAAAAATTCCTGGCATCTTAAAAATTTCATTATACAATGGATAAAAACATGGTGTCCATGGAAGAATCCATATTACAATATTAAATTGCTAGGAAGACCTTTGAACCAATGGCATATTTCAACAACCATCTGAGAGATATATAGGAATCACTGATTATTATTTATACAGTCAGAAAAATATATATACATTTATGCACATGCATGTTAAACATAAAGAGCCTTCCTCAAGCTAGACAATTAATTGCTTTCAAAGAAAGCATCTCTAAGATGGGCATCAGGGCTACTGCAAAGCATGTAGCTGCTGATGGAATTAAATGCCACCTGCTAAACCTCTTCTTCCAAGATGAGATCAAAGTAGTTTCCTTACTTTTAGGCTAGTTTGTGAACCTCACAGGAGCTATTCTACAACATGCTTTTGTTCAGATCTATGAACTCACTTGAGTCAGGTGTCATATCCAACTAAAGATGTGAAGTGTTGTGGTTTCCTGAGGACTGCTGCCCTTGAACCTGGAGTAGAAGCTCCAGCAGCCATCAGGACACAGATGCTCAGAACCTGCCTCTTTCAGACACCTGATATGAGCAAGGCCACCAGCATGAGGATCTGCAAAGGGAGAGACAAATCCAGCAATCACCATGCTTTACTGGGGTAACTATGTGCCCCGCACCGTGGTAGGCACTGGGTTAGTGACAATGACACTGAAACAATTGGGTAGTGATTGTAACAACCCAATGTTACAATGGGCTTCTCATCAGGGCTTTTCTTTTTTTTCTCAGTTATTCCTCTATCTACTACTTAAAAACAAAAAACAAAAAATGTTAAAAAGGAATAAGAAGTGGCCTGAATTCATACAGGCACTCATGATCCCGCAACAACCACAGGGCCGCTGGCTTATTCATGTGTTATCACTGAATGTTCACAGCGACCCTGTGGGGAGGGCATTCTTATCTCCACTTTACAGAGGGGAAAGCTGAGGCTCAGAGAGAGTAGTTACTTGTCTCACCTCCCGCAACCCTGCCTTTAGAAGGAAAGTGGCTCCAGGACACCCTTGGAGCAGGACACCGCACTCACTGGGGCCAGGAGGGACCACAATGGCTTTACCTATGAAACAGCGGAGGCACCGAGCCCCAAAGCGGGAAAGAGGTGACTTGGATGTGGATCCCTTTGTCTCCCCACACCCCAGCGTGGTCCAGCCCCCACCGGGGACCCGCACCCTCAGCTGAGTCCCAAACACCTGAAGGCATGACCGGATCTTCTCGTCAGGCCACGTATGCCTCGGTAGAAAAGTCTTCACGGTCGCCATAGTGACGTCTGGTTTCTATGGCAACCACAATGCGTAGGCTTGGCCTCCACACCGGAAATGTCTCCTCACCCTGCTATACCAATGGTCTTTCGTTGAAATAAAATCACCTTTGCTCTTCAGGCTACCACCTGAGAAAGCATAATAATTAAAGGCACTAGACTGGGACCGGGTAGTTGGCAGAACTCTACACATGTTGTTGGAACAAAGCACGTTCCTACAGTCAGAAATTTTTTGCTTTAAAGAGGCAGTAGGAGAATATTGTCAGTATACAGAGACCCAGGGAGGTATCCTAGGGTTCTTGGAGATGAGAGGGTGAGCATATAAAATTATAGGCCATGCTAAGCAGGAATGACTTACCTGAATCATGAGGTTGGAAGGAGAAACAGGGGTTTCGCAGCCCAGACCCTCTCTCTTCAAAACTCTTATAGCAAGCTGCCCATAGGTAGCATGTGTTCTGCCCTGCCCTTAGGGGTGTGTCTTACGATTAGCTTACAATTCTCCCTTTTTTGTGTCTCTCTAGCTCACCAGCTATTCTTATGTTATTGCTTTAAAATGCTTGTGTCATTACTGCCCCCTCAAATACACCTCTGCTCTATGTCTGATTTATGTAGACCAACCAAGAAATGAAAAAAAGAATAAGGAGAACAATACATCAACTTGATTCCTTATGAAGGTGAAATTGGAGAAAGTGGCTTAGATTTGCTGGCAAATGGGCTTCCTATTAATGATGTCCAGAATTGGACAGACTTGTCCATTCAGTAGTGCTGTATTGGGACAGTCTCTAAGGCCAAAGACTGCAATGTATATCTATCTGCTGTCTGGTAGAAGAGTTTCGTCTATGTGTACTCAAAGAAAGTGACTTTCTTGCCATAGGCAGTCTCTGTAGCAAGAAAAACTGTTTCAGGACACCTTCTTTGAGAAACACTTCTCAAAGTGAAGAAATACCCTTTGTTCTGAATGAATACTCACCAAACCACCTTCTGAGGCTCCTCCCATGGAGCCATTGTGGCAACACTTTCTTAGTACATTAATTTTGTGATTATAGTGTGATTCCATAATTATTATGGAATTATTTTCCAATTTCCAAGACTAATGTATCATATATCGTGAAAATTTCCCTAGGAAATCCCCTCAAGAAGGAATTGATGGAATGCTCAGAAATGTTCTCCCTCTCATAAACCAACACACAAACTGTAGTCAAAATGATAACAGTCCTACCAAGCCTTCAAGGATAAGAGAATCTCTATATTATCCAATGATAACAGACTACAGGAAAAAAAGAAGTAACATTCAGCAAGATCACAATGTTTTGAATATCCATTTCTGCTTAGCAATAAACAAAATAATAACCATGTATTATTTCTCAGGATTCTGTGGGTTGACTGGGTGTTTTTCTGCTCCGTTTGGTGTCTGTTACCTGAGGCTGCAGTCTGGAGGCACCTCTCATCTGGAACATCCAAGAAAGCCCATTCACATGCATGAGGGTTAATGTTGGCATATGTTGGGAGCTCACTGGGGCTGTTGACTGGAGCACTTTGGGTCTTCTCCACAGAGCTCTCCACATGTAGGGCTGCCAGATAAAACAGAGGACACTTAGTTAAATCTGGATTCCAGACAACCAAGAAATGATTTTTAGTGTAAGTAAGTGTGATGGTTAATTTCATGTGTCAACAAGACTGGGCCAAGGTGCCCAGATATCTGGTCAAACATTATTCCGGCTGTTTCTGTGATGTTTGGATGATATTAACATTTAAATAGGGGGACATTGAGTAAAGCAGATGAAGGCCTGAATAGAACAAAAGATTGACCTCTAACAAGCAGAAGGATTCTGCAGCAGATGGTGTTCGGGCATCTTATAATGGATTAATGGCCTTTGATACAGAGGTACTATTGATATTTCCACCAATAAGGGAGTTTCAGGTGAAAGTTTAGACAGGGATCATCATGGTGATTCTAATGTGCCACCTGGTTAAGACTCCCTGGCTGAGGAGACACGTCAAAATGCAATAGGAGTAGCCTGATCTGGGGAGGAAAGACAGCTACTATTTATGAAGTAGATCATTTAGAGGGGCCCAGCACTACATTCTTCAAGTTAGTGGCTGGATTTAATCCTTATAACTACCCTGGTGGTGAGGTATTGCTATCGTCTCTTCATGGATGTGTGTGACTCCAAAGCACGTGCTTCTAAGCACAGAGACAAATGGCAAAGAGGTTGCTCCCCATGCCAACTGCTAGAGCCAGGGGTGGGACCTGGCAGCCTGGGTACCTTTAGTTGCTGGTGGCAGTGCTCTAGCAAAGGTATCAGGACATGTACTGCTGAGGTGGTTAATCTCTGTTCTCTCTGTATTTACCCTCCCTGCAGCAGGAAGCCAGGTTGGTACTCACTCCCTCTGCCACATGGGAGGTTTATGATGGGGCTGGAAGCAGAAGCTGTCTGAAGCCAATGTTTCTTCTGTCCTTTGTGAAAGCTTGACTTTACACCATGGAATGTGCTGCCTGTACCTGGTAGGGAGGGGAGGACATCTGAGGACACAGAGGAGGCCTGGAAGGGAAATTTCTCCCAGACAGGGGTGAGGTAAGAGTTCTATAGGCCCTTCCTGGAGGAGGAGGGACCTGAGCACGGGTCCATATCAACACTTGGGGTTGCTCTTTGGATGGCTCATAAAAGCTGCACATCCAGCCATGAGACAGATTATCCTATTTGGATCAAGGGATGAGTCATGCGAGGTTGGGGCGTGAAGGCACAGAGCCAGCTAGGGCAAAGGTCAGCTCAGCCCTGAGCAGTGTAGACAGATGAGTATTGATGATAGGGGGCTCCCTAGGGTGTATCTGGAAATTGAATTCACACACGTGGGACTGCTTTGTCAAAGAACAAGAATATTTAACATTTTAAATACTGTCTAGGTGAAATTTAAAGTCTCTTTACTAATATATATCTCAACGAACTACAAGATGAGAGCACTTGTTTATCCAGATTTATGCAATAATGAGTTTTACAACATTATTAATATTTGCTAATGTGAAACCCTATTGTTGGAGTGTTAGATTACTTTTCATTTTTTCCCCTTTTTCCATATAAATGGTATATTTCACATGTGCTTTTCTAAGTTAGAAAGTAGGGTGGGAAAGAAACTAACACTTCAAGGGCCCACTACTGGCCAGTGTGTTAGGAACTCTACATACTGTTTTTATAACTTCTTACAACTGTTCTGTAAGTTAAGTATCAGTATTCCCTGTTACAACTCATTCCTCCCCCAAGGCACACTCTACCAAGGCTCAGAGAGGTTAAATACATTATCCAAGGACACACGTGGTAAGAGTGTATCCTAATCCAGGGTTGTTGGATTCCAAAGTTGGGTTCTACTCTGAATCTGTGCACATAGGGTGGGTAGTAACGTTTACCTTGCTCTTGAGCAGGTTTTCTCAACCTTAGCACTGTTGATACTATGGGTCAGAGAACTCCTTGTTGTGAAGGCTGTTCTATGTATTGTGGGATATTTAGCCTCCACCCACAAGATTTCAGTAGCACCCCCAGTTGTGACTACCAAAAATGTTTTCAGACATTTCCACGTGTCTCCTGGAGCTGGGGAGCAAAATCACCACCATTTGAGAACTACTGCTCTAGATATACATTTCTGACAGGTAGTTGGATACATGGGTCTGGAGCCTGGAAAAACGTTCTGAGACGAAGACATGATTTGTAGGCTTATGGGGCCTGGCATGTAATAGATGCCCCATAAATATTTGTTAAATACATGCAAATGACTTATAAAATTGAGAGTCATCAAGTCTTTTTCTATCCTTATACCAGTTCTACAAACTGAAGTAGGATCATTCTTATAAACTTTATCAAAATCTGCATTTTCAACCCAACATTTATTGCTTAGCTTTTGTTTCCCTGTGTAAAAGAAATGTATTTGAAATGGTAGAACATGTTGAAATGGGTTATATTACCACCAGGTAAAGCCAGAGCCACAACGCAACATTAAGATGGCGGAACAAAAGAGTGAAGGTCCAGTGTAGCCTGCATTTCTATGCCAGACCAATGTTAAGTATTTTAATGATACTAACATATTTGATCTTCAAACAGCCCTTTAAGGTTTTATCACCATTTATGGATCAGAAGTTCAAGGCATGGAGAGGTTAAGGAACTGGTCTAGGTCACATGGTTAGTAGGAGACAGAGGAATGGCCCTTCCCAGGACTATATGGTATTAAAGCCCATTGATACTAACCACGAAGTTACCCTACCATGCATCAACAAATATCTCTAGAGCCTCGCCCAGGGTCTGGAACTCAGTGAATTTTGAACTGAATTGAACTTAGATATAGTGACTGAATGTAGAATTCTGGTGAGCCTGCAGCATGACTCTTAAAATAATTTCTTGGACTTACATGGAAAAATATCTCCCTTCTAGAAACTCAAAGTGTTTTTCTGAATGGAAATGACTTTATTCTCTGGCCCAGACCTAGCTGGTTGGGAGAAGAGGCTGGTGTGATCTTCTTTGACAGGTGAGACCACCTCCTCTTTGGGCAGTGACTTACCCAAGATCATCCTAGAGTTTTGAGGTGAGGTCTGCCCCTGGGACCCAGGGAGATCTCCTGGCTGGTACTGTAGGATCTTGTACAAAATACACAGAAATAGCTTTTGGTCCTATGTAGCACAGGAAAACACAGGGAATGGGGCAAGTGGTGACTTCATTCCCTACCCCAAACTCTATTCATGGGTTACATGACTCAACTGAGTGGAAATGGTAATAATCACCTTCTTCCCTTCCCCAGCCCCATCATTCCACTACATAGAAATGGCATTGATTCTATCATAGTCAAGATAGAAATGTGTGTGTATTTTCCTTCTTCTCTCCACATGCTCTCCAGATCATTCTGCCCTTCAAATACAGTCACATCTGTGGTTCACACTCTCTTGCCCCCTCCACTACTAGTGGGGTAAAGCTCCACCAGATTCCTGACTCTCTCGGCAAATCCGTTCTCAGAAAGTGCGAGTCCCTCTTCCTTTTCCCTCCAAATGTACTGCTCAGCTTCTGTCTTCACAGGCCCATTGAGGCTAGAAGTAAAAGGGGCCAAGGTCCCAAGACAGTGGTCTTATGGGTCCCCACATTCCCAGGGCCCTGAATGCCTCCTGATTTGCATGTTTCTTTTTTTTTTTTTTAATCAGACAACTTTAGGGAAGCAGAAGAAGTAAACATGTCAAATTTATATGTATTTTCTGTTGCACAAATTTGTTTGGGACTAAATGTTGTTCTGCACAATAATCTAAAATTTTTAAAGTATGTGTGACCACATTCCTTGTTAAGAGAAGCTGCCATAAGGTATGTCTTCAAATGGCTTTTAAAACATAGGGGGGAAATGACATTTGCTTTATCGAGGGGCAGATATATTCTTTTTTGTGTGGACGATTCAATATTTTTATAGATTATACTCCATTTAAAGTTATTATAAAACATTGGCTATATTCCCTGTGTTGTACAACAGATTCTTGTATCTTATTTTTTTAATTTTTATTGAAGTATAGTTGATTTAAAATATTGTGTTAGTTTCAGGTGTATAGCATAGTGATTCAGTATTTTTGCAGATTACATTCCATTATAGGTTATTACAAGATAATAGGTATAATTCCCTGTGCTATACAGTATATCCTTGCTGCTTATCTGTTTCATATATAGAAGTTTGTATCTAATCCCGTACCCCTAACTTGTCCCTCCCCCTTCCCTCTCCCCTTTGGTAATCCCAGAGTGTATGAGATTTTGTGTTCTTCTTGGCAACTCTGATACCAAAATGCAGTGGCAGGAATGTTTATAGTCCTCTCCTGGGATTTATAACCAGTGCAGTGTACCCTACACCCTTGGTATTGATAACCAGTGCACAGTAATCTGCTCAACAGAAAGAGTATGGAGGTTCTTTTAAAACTTGAAAATAGAAATACTATATGACTGAGCAATCCCAATTCTGGTTATTTATCCAAAAGAACTGAAAATCAGGATCTCAAAGAGATATTTGCACTGTGATGTTTATTTTAAAGCTATTCACAATACCCAAGATAAAGAAACAACAGATAAGTAAATAAAGAAAATGTGACATATACATATAATAGATTATTACTCAGCCTTAAAAAAAAGAAAGAATTTCTGCAATATACAACAACATGGATAAACCTTGAATGCATTATGCTAAGTGAAACAAGCCAGGCACTGGAAGACAAACATTGTATGATTCTACTTATTTGAGATATCTAAAATAGTCAAATTGATAGAATTAAAGAGTAAAATGGTGTTTTCCAGGGGCTGGGGGATGGGGAAGTGAAGAGTTATTAATCAATGGTCATAACGTTTCAGTTAAGCAATATGAATAAGTTCTAGGGGTCTGCTGTACAATGTTATATAAATAGTTATCAATACTGTATTGCACACTTAAATATTTTTAAGAGGGTAAATTTCATGTTAAGTGTTCTTATCAAAATAAAATAAAATAAAATAGGAAAAAAAAGAAGTCAACTGATAATTCTAAATCTGGCAAAACTGTCCTTCAAAAATGAGGGTGAAATTGTCTCCCCATTCCATTGCTGGTTACAGATTTTGTCTGTAACTCTAAGGGGATTGAAATTATTATAGAAATTCTTAGATTCATGTAGGCCACTGTCAGGTATTGAAGTGCTTCATTCAACAATGTATATATCAGAGAACATTGGGAAACATTCTACCAACACTGTACTGTATTTTGTAATAAAATATTTTGAAGACTGAAAAAAATGAGGATGAAATTAAGATATTCACAGACAAACAAAAGCTGAGGGAGTTTATTACCACTGGACCTGCTCATGAGAAATGCTAAAGAGAATCCTTCAAATTGGAAAGAAAAGATGACATACAGTTTCTTGAGGTCATATGAAAATATAAAGATCTCCAGCAAAAGTAAATAGATGGACAAATATAAAAACAAGTATGATTATAATTTTGGTTTGTAACTCAATTCTTTATTTTATACAGGAATTAAAAGACGAATGCACATAGCACAGGGAGATCAGCTCGGTGCTTTGTGTCCACCTAGAGGGGTGGGATAGGGAGGGTGGGAGGAAGACACAAGAGGGAAGAGATATGGGGATATATGTATATGTATAGCTGATTCACTTCGTTATACAGCAGAAACTAACACACCATTGTAAAGCAATTATACTCCAATAAAGATGTTTAAAAAAAGACGAATGCACAAAAATTAATTACAAATCTATTTTAATGGGTACTCAATATATAACAATGAAATTAGTGACATCAGTAACATAAAGTTGGGGGGTGAGGTACAGAACGGTAAAGAGTAGAGTTTTTGTGTGTGATTGAAGTGAAGTTGGTTTCAATTTATATTACATCATTATAACTTCAGGATAGTATATGTAATGCCCATCAAAACCACAAAGAAAATATTTATAGAATATACACAAAAAGAAAAGAGAAGGGAATAAAAATGTGTAGTGACAAAAATATCAAGTAAATACAAATGAAGGCAGCAATGAAGGAGATGAAGGACAAAAAAGCTATAAGCTATACAGAAACAATAAAATAGCAAAGTAAGTCCTTCCCTATCAGTAATGAGTCTAAATATATGATTAAATGCCCCAATCAAAAGACATAGATAGCCAGAATGGATTTTTATAAAAGCAGTATCCAACTCTACATTGTGTCCAAGAGACCATTTTAGAATTACGGACATGCATAGGTTGAAAGTGAATGGATGGAGAAAGATATTCCATGCAAATAGTAACCAAAGGAGAGCAGGGGTGGCTACTCTAATAACAGACGAAATGGATTTTAATACAAGAAGTGGTAAGAAGCAAAGAAGGACATTATATAATGATAAAAGGTTCAATTCAGAAAGAAGATATAACAGTTTTAAACATAGATGCATCAAACATCACAGCCCAAAAATATATAAAGCAAACATTGATATAACTGAAGAGACAAATAGGTATCTTTACAATAACAGTAGGAAACTTCAGTATCTCACGTTTATTAATGGATAGAACAACCAGAGAGAAGAGTAATAAAGAAATAGAGGACCTGAACAACACTACAGACCAATTGGATCTAACAGACATATACAGAACATCCACCAAGGAAGAGCAGAATACAATTTTTTAATTGCAAGTGGAGTATTCTCCACGATAGACCATATGTTATGTCACAAAACATGTCTCACTAGACTTGAAAAGATAGCTGTTGTATAAAGTATGTTCTCCAACCACAATGGAATGAATCGGTAACAGAAGGAAAATAGGGAAATTTACAAATATATAGAAATTAAACAACACAGTCTGAAAAACCAATGGGTCAAAGAAGAAGTCACAAAGGAAAATAGAAAATGTCTTGAGACAAATGAAATGAAAACACAACACACCAAAACTTATAGGATGCAATAGAACCAGTGCTAAGAGGGATATGTATGGCTATTATATTTAAAAAGGAAGAAAGATGTCAAATGAGCAACCTAACTTTACACCTTAAAGAACTAGAAAAAGAAGAACAAACTAAACTCAAAGCTAGTAGGAAAAAGAAAATAATAAAAATTAGAGCTGAGATAAATAAAATAGAGAATAGAAAATTTAACGGAAAAAATAATAATAGAAAAATAACAATGATACTAAGAGCTAATTTCTTCAAAAAGATAAACAAAATGGACAAACTTTTAGCTAACTGACTAATAAAAAAGAGATAGAAGACTCTAACAACTAAAATCATAAATGAAATTGGGGATATTTACAACCAGTTTCACAGAATAAAAAAGATAACACAGTACTATGGAAATTATATGTCAATGAATTGTATGACGTAAATGAAATGAACAATTTCTAGAAACACATAACCTACCAAAACTGAATATGAAGAAATAAAATGTCTGAAGAGATCAAAATATTTAGCAGATTGAATCAGTAAAAATAATTTTTAAAACTTCTCAATAAAGAAAAGCCCAAGACCAGATTGCTTTTACAGGTGAATTCTACCAAACATTTAAAGAAGAATTAACACCAATCCTTCTCAAACTCTTCCAAAAAAATTGAAGTGTAGGGAACACTTCCTAACTTATTCTGTGAGACCAGCATTACCCTTATACCAAAGCCAGACAAAGACACTACAAGAAATGAAAACTACAGGGAAGTATCTCTATGAATATTGGTGCAAAAATCTTCAACTAGATACTAGCAAACCGAATTCATCTGCATATTAAATAGATTATATACCATAACCAATAAGATTTATTCCTATAATGCAAGGCTGGTTTAATATATGAAAGTCAATCAATGTAGTACACCACATTAACAGAATGAAGGGGAAAAAAACCACAATCATCTCGATGTAGAAAAATTGTTTGACAAAATTCAACATATTTGCATGATAAAAACTTCAAAAAACTAGGAATAGACAGAATCTACCTAACATAATAATGGCCATGTATGAAAAACCCACAGTTAAAAGCATACTCCATGGTTAAAACAATAAGGTTTTCTGCTAATATCTGAAGCACGATAATGATGCCCACTTTTGCCACTTCTATTCAACATAGTGCTGGAAGTTCTAGCCAGAGCAATTAAGCAAGGAAAAGAAATAAAGGGCATCCAAATTGGAAAGAAAAAGATAAAATCATCATTGTTTATAGATGACATGATCTTGTATGTAGAAAACCCTAAAGATTCCACAAACTGTTAAAACTAATAAATGAATTCATCAAAGTTACAGGATACAAATAAACCATGCAAAAATCAGTTTCATTTCTATACATTAACAATTGACAATTTGAAAAGGAAATTAAGAAAATAATTTCACACACAGTAGCATGAAAAATAATAAAATACTTGAGAATAAACTTAACCAAGGAGGCAAAAGATTTGTACACTGAAAACTGCAAAACATTGCTAAAAAAATTTTTAAGAAGACATAGTAATTGGAAAGCAGCCCACATTCCTGGATTGGAAGACTTAGTATTGTTAAGATGTCAATACTACCCAAAGCAATCTACAGAGTCAATGAATCATTATAAAAATCCAAACAACATTTTTGCAGAAATAGAAAAATCCACCCTAAAATTCATATGGAATCTCAAAGGACACCAAATGGCCAAAATAATCTTGAAAGAGAAGAAGAAAGTTGGGGGACTCAGACTTACTGATTTCAAAAGTTACTACAAAGCGACAGTAATCAAAACAGTGTGATACTGGCATAAAGACAGACATATAAACCAATGGAATCGAGCACAGAATCCAGATATAAACCCTTACATATATGGTCAAATGAGTTTCAACAGTAGTGCCAGTACCATTCAGTAAAGAACAGATAGTCTTTTCTGCAAATGGTTTTGGAAGAACCGGATATCCATATGCGAAAGAATGAAGTTCCACCTTTACTTTACACCATACACAAAAATTAACTCACGGTGCATCAGACTTAAATGTAAGAGTTAAAACTATAAAACTGTCAGAAGAAAACAAAAGGGAAAAGTTTTATGACATTGGACTTGGCACTGATTTCTTGAGTATGACACCAAAAACACAAGAAAAAAATTGATAAATTGGACTTCATCAAAATTAAAACTTTTGTGCATGAAAGAACACTATAAACAGAGTGAAAAAGCAACCTATGGAATGGAGAAAATATTTACAAATCATATATCTGATAAGAGATTAACATCAAGAATATAAGGAACTCTTACAACTCAATAACAAAAAATAAACAACTTGATTTAAAACTTGGTAAAGGACTTGAATACACATTTCTCCGAAAGGGATACATCAATGGCCAATAAGCACCTGAAAAGATGCTCAACATCACTAATTTTTAGGAAAATGCAAATTGAAACCACAATGAGATATCACTTCACACTCATTAGGATGGCCATTGTTAAGGGAAAAAAACCCAGGAAATAAGTTTTGGAGAGGATGTGGAGAAATTGGAAAACTTGTGCTTTGCTGGTGGGAATTTAAAATTGTGCACTGGCTTTGGAAAACAGTACGGCAGTTCATCAAAAAGTTAAACATAAAACCCAGTGACTCCATTCCGGATACTATATTTATAGCAGTATTATTCACAGAGTCACAGAGCCAAGAGGTAGAAGCAATCCAAGTGTCCACTGACAGATGAATTGATAAATTACATATATATGTATGTATGTATAGGTATATATATATATTTTACACACACATACACACTGGAATATTATTCAGCTTAAAAAGGAATGAAATTCTAACACATCCTACAACATGGGTGAACCGCGAAGACATTGTCCTAAGTGAAATAAGCCAGACACAAAAGGAAAATTATTTTATGATTCTACTTATATGAAGTACATAGAGTAGTCAAATATTTATAGACACAAAGTAGAATGGGGTTGCAGGGGTTGGGTGGAGTGGGGAATGGGAAGTTATTGTTTAACAGGTATGGAGTTTCAGTTTGGGAAGACAAAAAATGTTCTGGAGATAGATGGTGATGATGGTTGCACCACAGTGTGAATGTATTTAATGTCATTGAACTATACACTTAAAAATGGATAAAATGGTAAATTTTATGTTATGTGTATTTTACCACAATGAAAAAGGAATGAACTATTAACACATGCAACAAAATATTATGCTGAATGAAAGAAGCCAGATAAAAAGAGTATATACTGTATGATTCCACTTACATAAAATTATAGAAAATGAAAACTAATTCATAGTGACAGAAAGCAGATCAGTGGTTTCCTGGATGAGGGGAAGTTGGTACATGGAGAGATGAGAGGTAAGGTTACTAAGGGGCAGAAAGGAACTTGGAGATGATGGATATGTTCATTATTGTGGTGATAATTTCATGTGTGTCTACATATGTCAAAGCTTATGAAACTGTATACTTTAAATATGCACAGTTTATCGTAAGTAAATTATACCTCAATAAAGCTGTTTTTTAACTTGTGGTTAGACACTTAACATGAAATCTACCCTCTTAACATATTTTAAGTGTACAATACAGTATTGTTAACTAAAGACACAATGTTGCACAAAAGATTTCTAGAACTTATTCACCTTGCGTAACTGAAACTTTATACCCATTAAATAACTAAAGCTGTTTTTAAGATGTGTGTTCCATGGATTGTAATCATCTGGGAGCTTGTTATAAATACAGCAGAGTCACAGGCTAATCTATTGAATCGGAATCTGCATTTTAATAAGATCCCCAGATGATTTGTATGTAAAATAAGTTTTCAGAAATCTGCTTTAATGAATATGTATTATTTTTGCAGAGAAGAATACAAGAAATAATTGTTAATTTTGGAAAGTGGATTATGAAAGTACAGTATAATATGATTCTTTTTTCCCCAGTTTGAGATATAATTGACATATAGCATTGTATATATTAAAGGTGTACAACATGATTTGATATATGTATATACTACCAAATGTTTACAACAATAAGTTTAAGATATTAATTCCATCACCTCACATACACATATTTTCCTTGTGATGAGAATTTTTAAGATCTACTCTCTTAGTAATTTCAAATATGCACTATAGTATTATTAACTAAAGTCATCAAGTTGTACATTACATCCCCAGAACTTATTTATTTTGTAACTAGAAGTTTGTACCTTTTGATCACCTTTATCCAATTCCCCCACCCCGACCCCTTGCCTCTGGCAAGCACAAACCTGTTCTCTGTTCCTATGAGTTTTTTTTTTTTTAGATTTCACATATAAGTGAGATCATATAGTATTTGTCTTTGTATGACTTATTTACCATAATGCCCTCAAAGTCCATCCATGTTGTTGCAAATGGCAGAATTACCTTCTTTTTTTATGGCTGAATAGTATTCTAATGGTATATATATATATATATATATATATATATATATATATATATACACACACACATATATACACACACACACATATATATACACACACACATGTATATACACACATATATATATCACACTTTCTTTATCCATTCATCCATCGATGAACACTTAGGTTGTTTCCATGTCTTGACTATTGTAAATAATGCTGCAATGAACATAGGGGTGCAGATATATCTATTTGGAATAGTGATTTCATTTCCTTTGTATATATGTCCAGAAGTGGAATTACTGTATCATATGGTAGTTCTTTTTTTATTTTTATTTATTTATTTATTTATTTGGTTGCGCCGGGTCTTAGTTGCGGCTCATGGGCTCCTTAGTTGTGGCATGTGAAATCTTAGTTGTGGCATACATGTGGGATCTAGTTCCCTGACCAGGGATCGAACCCAGGGCCCCTGCATTGGGAGCATGGAGTCTTATCTACTGTGCCACCAGGGAAGTCCCTGGTAGTTCTAGTTTTTAATTTTTTGAGGAATCTCCATACTGTTCTCCATAGTGGATATAACAATTCACACTCCTACCAACAGTGCACAAGTGTTCACATTTCTCCACATTCTTGTCAGCATTTTCTATCTCTTGTCTTTTTGATGATAGCCATTTTAACAGTGAGGTGACATCTTATTGTGGTTTTGATTTGTATTTTAGTGATATTAAGCACATTTCATGTACCTGTTGGCCATATGAATATCTTCTTTGGAAAAATGTCTATTCAGGTCCTTTGCCCATTTTTTAATTGGAGTATTGTTTTTTGTTTGTTTGCTATTAAGTTGTATGAGTTCCTTATATAGTTTGGATATTAGCTTCTTATCAGATATATGATTTGCAAAGATTTTCTCCCATTTCTTAGACTGCCTTTTCATTTTGTTGATCATTTCTTTTGCTGTGCAGAAGTGTTTTAGTTTGATGTAGTCCCATTTGTTTATTTTTTATTTTCTTGCTTGTGCTTTAGGTAACATATCCAAAAAATCATCATTGTCAAGAACCCCTGTTAAGAAGATTTTCCCCCTATGATTTCTTCCAGGAGTTTTATGGTTTCCGGTCTTACATTTATGTCTTTAATCCATTTCGAGTTAATTGTTGAGAGTGGTGTAAGATAGGGGTTTCATTTCATTCTTTTGCATGTGAATATCCAGTTTTCCTAGCACCATTTATTGAAGAGACTATCTTTTCTCTATTGAGTATGCTTGGCTCCCTTGTCAAATATTAGTTGACTGTATATGCATGGGCCCTCAATTCTGTTCCATTGGTCCATCTGTTTGTTTTTAAGCCAGTAGTATACTGTTTTAATTACTATAGTTTTTGTATAAATGCATATACATATACATATTTTTAAATTGCATAAATTTACATATAACATTTAGGTGTACAACATAATGATTTGATATTTGTATACATTGTGAAATTATGACCACAATAAATCTAGTTAACATTCATCATATGGTTGCAAAAAACTTTTTTTCTTGTGATAACAATGTTTAAGATCTACTCTCTGAAAAACTTTCAAATATCCAATTCACTATTATTAACTATAGTCTATAGCTATAAACTATAGCTTTTTAATATAGTTTGAAATCAGAAAGCGTGATGCCTCCAGCTTTCTTATTCTTTCTCAATATTATTTTGGCTATTTGGGGTCTTTTGTCATTCCATACAAATTTTAGGATTGTTTTTTTCTATTTCTGTAAAAAAGTCATTGGAATCTTGTTATGGATTACACTGAATCTATAGATGGCTTTGGGTAGTATGAACATTTTCACAATATTAATTCTTCCAATCCCTGAACATGGGATATTTTTCCACTTATTTGTGTCTTCTTCAATTTCTTTCATCAATGTCATAGCTTTCAGTTTAGTGATCTTTCATCTCCTTAGTTAAAATTATTTCTAAGTATTTTATTGTTTCTGATCCTATTGAAATGGGATTGTTTTATTTTCTTTTCAGATAATTGTTGTTAGTATATAGAAATGCTACTGATTTTTGTATGTTGATTTTGTATCTTGCAACTATATGATATTCGTTGATTAGATCTAACAATTTTTTGGTGGAATCTTTAGGAATTTCTATATAAAAAATCATGTCCTCTGAAAATAGAGAAATTTTACTTCTTCCTGTACAATTATGATATCTTTTAGTTCTTTTTCTTGCCTGATTGCTCTGGCTAGGACTTCCAGTACTATGCTGAATAGGAGTGGTGAGAGTGAGCACCCTTGTCTTGTTCCTGATCTTAGAAGAAAAACTTTCAACCCTTCACTGTTAAGTATGATGTTAACTGTGGGCTTGTCATATATGCCCTTTTTATGTTGAGATATGGTTCTTCTATACCTAAATTATTGAGAGTTGTTATCATGAAAGGATGTTGAATTTTGCCAAGTGCTTTTTCTGTATCTATTATGATCATATGGCCATTATCTTTCATTCTACCAATGTCACGTAACACATTTATTGATTTACATATGTTGACTCCTCCTTGCATCCCAGGGATGAATCCTACTTCATGGTGTATGATCCTTTTAATGTGTTGCTGAATTTGGCTTGCTAGTATTTTGTTGAGAATTTTTGCATCTATATTCTTTAGGGATATTGGCATGTAGTATTCTTTTCTTGTAATGTCTTTCTCTGGCTTTGGTATCAGGGCAATGTTGGCCTCATGAGTTTTGAAGTCTTCTCTACTCTTCAATTTTTTGGAAGAGTTTGAGATTAATGGGCATTCATTCCTCTTTAAATGTTTGGTAGAATTCACCAGTGAAGATATCTGGTCCAGGGCTTTGCTTTGGAAGTTTTTGATTACTGATTCAATCTTCTTACTCATGATTGGTCAGTTCAGTTTTTCTCTTTCTTCCTGATTCAGCCTTGGTAGGTTGTATGCTTCTAGGAATTTATACATTTCTTCTAGGTTGTCCAGTTTGTTGGTGTATAGTTGTTCATAGTAGTCTCTTATGACCATTTGTATTTTAGTAGTATCAGTTGTAATGTCTGAGTTTTCATTTATAATTTTGCTTATTATTTAGGTGCTCTTTTTAAATTGGTTAATCCATTGGTTGTTCAGGAGTGTGTTGTTCAATTTCCATGTATTTGTGAATTTCCCAGTTCTCCTCCTGTTATTGATTTCTAGTTTCATACCATTATGGTCAGAAAATATTCTCGGTATGATTTCAATCTTTTTAAATTTGCTAAGACTTATTTTGTGGGATAACATATGACCTAGCAAATGTTCCATGTGTGCTTGATAAGTCTGTGTATTCTACAGTTGTTGGACGAAATGTTCTATATATGTCTGTAAGGTAGAATTGGTCTATAGTGTTGTTCAAATCAGCTGTTTCCTTATTGATTCTCTGTCTGGATGATCTATCCATTGTTGAGAGTGGGGTATTAAAGTCCCTAACTATCATTGCGTTGATGTTTATTTCTCTTTTCTGTTTTGTTAGCATTTGCTTTATTTATTTAGGTGCTATGATATTGGGTGCATAAATATTTACAATTGTTATATCTTCTTGAATGACTCCTTATCATTATATAATTACCTTGTCTCTTTTCACCATTTTTAGCTTAAAGTCTATTTTGCCTGATAAAAGTAAAGTTACCCCTTCATTCTTTTGATTACCATTTGATTGAATCTTTTTCCATCCCTTTACTCTCAGTCTATGTGTGTCTTTAAATCTAAAGTGAGTCTCTTATAGGTAGCATGTTGTTGCATTCTGTTTTGTTATCTGGTATTCAGCCATTCTATTTTTTTGATTGGATAATTTAAATTATTTACCTTTTAAGTAATGATTGTTAGTTTAAGGACTTACTATTACCGTTTTGTTAATTGTTTTATGACCATTTTGTAGGTCCATCATTCCTTGCTTCTTATCTTGCTATCTTCCTTTGTGATCTAATGACTTTTTTTAGCTTTGTGCTTTGACTCCTTTATCATTATCTTTTGTGTAAATACTACAGAGTTTTCTTGTGTGTGATTACCATGATGCTTCCTTAAAATATCTTATAACAACACCCTATTTTAAGCTGATAACAACTCAACTTTGATAGCATTCCTAAACTTTACACTTTTACTGACCCCTCTTGACATTTTAGGTTATTGATGTAACAATTTACTTATATTTTATATTATGTATCCAATAATGAATTATGGTAGTCATGATTATTTTTAACACATTTGCTTTTATACTACAATTGTAAGTGAATTACACAACACCATTACAATATTAGAGAATTTGACTTTGATTATATATTAACCCTTAGTAGTGAGTTTTACACTTACATTCATATGTTTTTATGTTATTAATTAGCATCCTTTTATTCCTGCCTAAAGAGCTCCCTTTAGCATTTCTTGTAAGGCAGGGTAATCTGATTATTTTTGAAAAATATAATACATACGTATAGGACAAGACTGTTAGGATAAGTAGTAAGTTATATTTGCTGATGATTCCCAAAGTTATTTTAAAATATTTAATTTTTTCTCAGTTTTACTTAATAATACGGTAAATATCAATCAATATAACCCACATATAAACTAAAGTTCCTTGGAGTCCTCAATAATTTTAAAAGTGCAAAAGTCTTCTGAGACCAAAAGTTTAAGAACCGCTGCTCTAGGTGAATCTCAAGCATACACATGAGCTGGGTATCTGTGATATCCTTTAAGCCCTAGACAAACAAGATACCAGACAAAATCTATGACATGGGTTTGCACAGACGGCAACTGGAGTGAAGATTAGGAGATCTAACTGGGTCCCGGTGTCTGAGCTACTGCTGATTATAGTGTACACATAAGCTAGGTGTCTGTGATATTCTTGGAGATCCAGAAAGACAATATATTAGACGAAGCACAATGACAGATCTGCTGGCCAAGATGCTGGGGTAAGGGTCAGGAGAGTTTCCTGGGTCCCATGGCCAGAGGCATCACCAATGATAGGACATTGGGTGAGTCAATTCCCTTCTACAGGCCCGAACTGATCACCAGGTTGAAATTGGGGAAGCTGCCCAGCTGTCCTGGAGTATTGTGGAGACCCACAAGATCCCAGCTGGGAAAACACTCTGGGTTCTCAGCAGGGTAGGTAGGAAGGAAGGAACTCTGTTAAAGCCAAGGAATTATTTTAAGTATGGATGGAAAAGTTTAACAAAACAAAAAGAAAGTTGCATTCTGTTGCTTACTCTGATGTATTGATAGAAAGAAAAGAAGGAGCTCTGTTGAGTGCAAGTCATCATTAGCTCTTATTATTAATGTTATTTATTGAAGTCCATTGATGCAGGTAGAATACTAAGGTCACCTAAAATAACGAGTCTCCTGTCTTCTAGGGAACTAGGGAAAATCACTAGCATCCAGTGTCTTCTGTGTGCTTTCTATGAGTTTTCTACTTTATTATCACTAGGTTTTGAGAGGTAAATTGTGTTCTGACTGTTCTCATTCTTTTGGAAGTAATTTGGGTTTTTAATCCTTTCCTTTGCCTTTAGGCTATTTTTAGTCACTGCCCATATAGGAGTTGTTTTGAAGTTATTAGGAAGAGTTAATATGGATATAACTGGCAAATATACCCTCATTTGGATTTTTGTGCCTATTTTGGAGAACTGCAGGAAAATCAAGAGAAAAGAATCTGATCCTATTTTGTTTTTGAATGGCAGCATCTAATTTCTAGCCCATTCTTTGCACTCAACAAATGAATTTCCTCATATTTGTCCACTCATTAACCAGTAGATATTTACTGAGCACCCACCAGTGACAAAAGGGCAGTAAAAGATAACATGATAAATGTAACACAAAGTGTTTCAGGGTGATGAAAATAATGATGTACCAGGTAGGCTGCCACTTTACAGCTGTGCAACCTTGAGCAAATGACTTTATCTCTGAAATAGTTTCCTTTAGGGAATATGATTGAAAATGGTGAAATGAGATGCCATAAAGTGCTTAGCACGGTGCCTGGCACATGGAAGATAATTTAAAAATCCTGCCCTCCCCTCAACCCTGCTTTTTTGCTCTAATTGCTACACCTCTTGGTACTTGAGGAACGTAAAATACGTCTCCTAGATTGAGTTTTATTGTGAAGAGAATAAGCACATTACAGTATTGTCATTAACATATAGTTACACAACACCCCAGGAAAAGCACATTACCTCTGGGGTGTTGCGTGAGTATCTATATGTTAATGACAGAGCATAGGCAGCATACCAGTTAAGGTTTAAACCAGCCAGTCCCTGGACCATAAAAAAACTGCTATGTATAAGGGAGGATTCATTGAGCGTTAAGAGCACAGTCACTGAAATTAAACAAAACTATATGGGAATTCTGGCTCTGCCACTACTTAGCAATAACCTTTGAAAGGTTTCTTAACTTTGTTCAGCCTTAGTTTCTCCATCTATCAAATAAGGACAATGGTATATACATCGGAGATTTTGTAGAGTCAGGAAGGGAAATAAGAACACATTTACATTATATATGACCTTCAGCACCATTTTTGTGTTGTAAAATGATTAGGGTGATATAATTGGGATAGGGATGAAAATATCACCCATTTCTATGTAAACGGTGTATGTACATTCCTGCTTCCTGTTTTCTTTTCTGTTGGTTGTATCCTTCAAGTTACAGAGAAACAGGATCCCACAAAAGAACAAAGCAAAATAATGATTCTGCCAAACAGTACACTATAATGAGAGGCAGGAAATCTGGGTCCCAGGGCTATATTCACCACATTCTCACATTATGACATTAAGTCATTCCACCCTTCCTTACTTCCATCAAAACAGTAATAATACCACTTAGACCTGATGGCCATCCAGAAGAAGCATAATGAAGAGAAACTTGCTCAGTTTTATACTAAAATAATTACAAGTCTAGAATAATTAAAACCAATGAAAGTATATATAATTTAATGAAATAGAATAGAAAGCCCAGAAAGAGACCAAAGTATTTATAAATGTATATTATGATAAAGTGGCATTTTCAAGTCGCTGGGTAAAGAAAACAACTTTAAAAATACTTTCATTAAATATTCAAAAGAAAATAAAGTTAGATTGCCTTCATCACAGCGTATTATATAGGATATAATGTCAAATGATAAAAGTATTATTTAAAATCATATGTTCATTAATATACCAATATTTAATTAAAAAAAAAAGAAAACAAACCCTCAATTATGCCTATACGTACAGAACATTTGGGAAAAAGTTCACATATGCAGTTTGAATTGGTTCATTTGAATCATGAAGCTTACCTGATGATGGGGTGTGTGAATGATGACTGAAGAAGGGACCTACTCAAATTCAGTGCATTGTTTCTATCACAGTTTGAAATATCTCGAAGATGTCCATTCCATTCAAGAGATTTTTGTGTGAATAAAATTCCTGGTGGCAAAGGCTATCCAAGGAACTAATATTTATTTCTCAACTTACACTTTACAGATGAGGAATTGTTTTTTCAGTATCTAGGGCCTTGTACCTCATTCATTCATTCCTTTATTCATGTAAAAAAAGGAACCCTCAGTAGTGACTAAGTGCTGTTTTTTACATTGTAGGATTTTAGATGGTAGTGAGGGTATTATGGCAATTATTAGTCAATTGTGTTCCCTGATACTGGAACCATATTACCTTAACCAAAGGGTAAGAGTGTACAGAATGTCAGTTTCAAGGGAGAAGAAGAAACATCTTCGTTAGTTGCTTTTTGTTCCAATCACAGAATAATCCTAACTGTCTGGGAGGTACGACTCAACATAAAGCCACAACCATTTAACAATTTCTGTGTGGCTGGTGAAAGATAAAAACATAATAATTTTATTATTCTTTGCTTTTGACAAGACTTGATAGTCATTTTTTTAAAAAAGGAAGTCTGATATCTGAATGTAAAATAACTCTTTGCATTGCCAATAATGTATGCAATGCCTATCTGTGAATTTCCACTTCCCTTGATCAATTCCTCCAGGGAACAAAGCAGCTTTTCTCTTCCCATTATACACTTTCAGTGTTTATGTTAATCAGGTTTCTTGAGTTCTAGCTGTTTACAAAACTTACGAATTCCTGTAAGTCTCCCAGCATCTTGGGAGATAATCCCCCTTAATCATCTTGATGAAGGAAGATTCTGGCTTGCTTAATTAAACATCTGATTTACTTTGGGGATTACTATAGGTTTTAGCTCATATTTATGCCTTCTTTTTTATATTTTTGTAATTCCTAGACTAATATGGGTACTTGAAACTTGACTTTGTATCTTGCTCCAATAATTCACCCCTAAAGAATTACTACTTAACTGATATTTTCTTTATGGGTATATGCTCATCAGTTTGTATAACAAATCCTTCCTTATCAGATCTTCTCCTTATGTTATAATTTTATTACAGAAGTAGTATTTGTTTACCTAAGAAAAATTAAAAATAAGCTAAATAAAATAATAATAAAACACTCATGTCTCTCCAGCTATAACCAGTTGGATTTTTGGTATGTCATTCCAGTTTCTCTTTTTGCATATAACTATTATTTTTCAAAAAGATCATGCTTTAGTACATATAGATGTCTTTGATTATTTTTAACTGATGCATAATATCTCATGTTATGGAAATATTGTAAATTATTTACCTCATCTCCTATTCATGGATATCTGGAATATTTCTAGTTGTTAAATTACGAACAATGCTGCAATTAACATATTTATACATAAATTTTGCTTGTTTTTATGAATTTTTCTGTAGGACATATATCTACTAATTTATCATTCAAAAGTATGAACATTTATATTTTAATAGATATTGGGAAATGACCATTAAAATGGCTATATCAAATTATCCGCCTCTACCTCCAATAGTATATGAAATTGCCTGATTCTTTGCAACAGTGGTTTTCAAATTTGACTGCACTAATTTAGAATCACGTAGGGAGTTTTAAAAAAAATTATCAGCACCCAAGTTCCTCTCCAGACCAATTAAATCAACATCTCTGGGAGAAGAATCCTGGGCGTCCGTATTTTCTAAATGTTCTCCAGGTGATTATAATGCAACCAGGATTGAGAATCACTGCTACGCTTTCACCAACAGTGAAAAATGTTTTACTCTGACCTAGAAATTCTATTTCTAGAAATTTTTCTAGAAGAACACTTGGGCAAATGAGTGTGTGTACAGTCCAGGGCTCTACTTTTGGCAGAAAGAAAATAAGGCAAGGGAGTTAAGGACCCTGATATTAAAATAGCAGAAAATAATGAATTTGGGGCTTGTATTCAAAACTACTACTTACTCTGGTCTGCCATGTGTGTGACATCTTCCTTCAAAAATGGAATTTGTGTAAGTTCTCAGACTATATATTTGAAAGCATTGTACAGAGCCTTCAATAAAGAATGTAAAGCCTGAACACAGGGGAATCTTTTGGGAAACATAAATGATTTCCTTCAACTGAAAAAACTTAGTAGACACTAATAATGTCAGTCTTACAAATATGCAGAAAGGCAATTCAACCATTAGATGCAGATTCTTTTAAAAGACGGACGGATATCTATAGAAGTGGTCACAAAAATTTCTAACTGGGGAAACCTTTTCCCAAACACACTCTTACTCATAATCGCAAAGTGGAATTCCCTGGTGGTCCAGTGGTTAGGACTCTGTGCTGTCACTGCTGAGGGTGCGGGTTTGACCCCTGGCTGGGGAACTAAGATTCCACAAGCCGCACAGCTTGGGGAAAAAAAAAAAATATATATATATATATATATATATATGTGGCATAACCGCAAAGTGAAGCTGCTTTGATTGAAGGTGCTGTGGAACACACAGAACCAACCCATGCACCCTCCCCTGATCCTCTGCGGTGCCTTCTGAAGCATTTTCAGATAATCCTAGAAGTCAAGGAAACACAGATTGAAAACCCCTGTCCTGGGGTTCAGCATCCCACTGGTATACTAGAAATGGGTTATAGGTGTGTCAGAGATACTGCTTCCCTCAATGCTCGGAGTAGTTGCAGCAGGGAATGCAACAGTGGCTCCAGCTAGAGTCACTGGGGCTGATGCGTTTAATGGAGAGCAAATGTACAAATATGATCATTTTCTATGTGTGCCATTACATGATAAAGATTGGGGGGCACTGATCTAGAGAACAGAACTATTCAGTATATAGCCATGGATATAAAATAATGGTTCTGGTGTTCTTGTGTGACTCAGAAACTGGTTCTGAAAGTAGTTTCAATGTTTCAAACAATTACAGCATAAGTGTAGGGCTTTCCATGGGGGCCACTGTAAAGAATAATATTCATGGGCGCTTACATTTTGATGTTTGTTAAGGAGTACAGTCAATCTAATATCATATTGTCATATTGTATAGAATCAAGATAGTTCTGATAAAAGATTAATGCTTCATATTCTTAAAACACAATAGCATAGCTATACATGAAAGTTACATAATATTTCATGGGCCTAGAGGAGTGTACTGTACTCTCTCCAATGCAACATTCACTTTCCATTGTCATGTTAAAATGACATTCCATCATCAAGGAAAGGGATTAGCACTTTCTTGATTCAAAGAATGCACCTGGAAACACATTTCATTCTGCATTACTATTCCTCCCAACCATTGCTAACATACTAGGCATTTTGTCTATTCTTGACATATTTTAGAGTTTTCGCAAAGTACCTAACTGGGCTGTGGGGAGTAGAATAGCAAGTCTCCCCTGCCCAGATGGAGGATTAACAACTTCTGGAGAAAAAAATTTCTACCCCACGCTTTTATACTGTGCTTTATTTTGAATACTACAACCTGAGAACAGCCAAGTTTAGTTTGCTAAATGTTCAACATGCACAACAAACATTTTGCAAGTTTCTGGAGTTCTCCTCTCCTTCAGGGAAACCTTGGCAATGACTATTGAGAGGGATGTGGCACCTCTAGGAAAGAGGTAGCCAGAGCTTCTTTCAGATTTGCTGACAGGGTACATAACACTGTCCAGCTGAGAGTAGGTGTCCAGAGATAAGCTAAGAGGGTCCTATGAACTCTTAAGGCAAAATCTGCACGTTGGTTTACTGAAGACTTTTTATCAACTCATGATTATGATGCTGTTTTGAAGCTTATTTTATAAAATAATGACCAAGCTCTTTAATCTGAAGAACTTAAAATATTTATATAATCTTTATAAGGCTATAACTGGAAAGCAGTTTTGCTCACTGCAAAGCTTGTGCTTGTCTCAATAATAATAACCCCCATTGTCTTGAGTTGTACTTGCATGTACATATCAGTTTCCAGTCTACTGACTGTGGTTGTTGCCTAAGGGTGGGTCCGTAAGAGAGTTCAGGACCTAAACTCTGTAATACAATGTCAGCAAGCTAAACTCTTCACTCTTCTGTTTTAAATTTAGTTCACAAAGTGTAAAGTGGTACAACTTTTCTGGTGGTCAGTTGGTGGTACTTGTCGGGGCTTGAATCTGGAGATCATATGGGAGGGGCAGCAATGAGGGGGCATGAGTAAAATAGGCAAAGTGATGCATGCATGTATATACTCCACTCCTTCTCCCACTAGGTGACAGGGCCCA
The DNA here is from genome assembly GCF_028023285.1 of Balaenoptera ricei. Classification (NCBI taxonomy): domain Eukaryota; kingdom Metazoa; phylum Chordata; class Mammalia; order Artiodactyla; family Balaenopteridae; genus Balaenoptera; species Balaenoptera ricei. The sequence goes on along the minus strand of NC_082660.1, from coordinate 92,810,658 downwards.
TCCTTACATCCCTAGAATTAACCCAATGGAATATAGAGGTGTGATTCAATTGTCACATTCATATACAGAATATTATGTAACCTTTAAAATGTTATAAATACAACAGAGATGATTTTTCTGCCTCTGAGGATAGCAACGATTGAAAATATTGATACTGAATGCTGACAAGAATATGAAGAAATAGACATTCATGCACCATGGGTTGAGGGGATATATTTTGAAGGTCAGTAAGCAAATATATGTAAAAATTTGAAAATATCCATGAGAAGAAGAAAAGCAGCCCTTGACATCCAGGAGCTGGCCCAGCATTCACAGCTAAGCCTTGGTGTTCTCTTGTCAAATATAAACAATTTCACAGAACATTAACATCCGATAAGGCCACTCTGCGACTGTGATATACCAAGACAAAAACAAGCTTACTCTGTAATCATGTATGAACACAGAGAAACATTGTCCCAATCACAAAAATGGCCAAATATCCTCCTATTCTGGCTAACATAAGTGGCTGCTGCTTCTTTACCTATCACAACTTCAGCCTTGACCTAGTCTTCCCCATTTGTAGAACAAGATTTATTTAGATACCAAATCATAGAATTACAGTTGACCCCTGAAAAACATGGGGGTTAGCGGTGCTGACCCTCCATGCAGTTGAAAATCTGTGTATAACTTTACAGTCGGCCCTCCCTATATGTGACTCTACATCCACGGATTCAACCAACCATAATCATGTAGTACTGTAGCACTATTTATTGAAAAAAATCCACTCAGTTCAAACCCATGTTCTTCAAGGGTCTACTGTACTCATATTTCCTGACAGCTTTCAATCTACAGCAAAGCCTCACTTCCTTAAACCCTCCTCCAAATCACCTAACACAAGTCCTAATCCTAAAACAAGTTGTTTCTAAAACCCCCTTATTGAAGCACCCCATGATTCCCCATGGTGTGTGTTCTTCCTCTCTACAACCTAACTTGTTCAAATATTGGTGGTTTTGGCTGGAGGGCATTGCCATTCATGATCTTTGACAAAGTGGTTCTATTTCAAGGAATTTGTCATACAGAAATATTCAAACAGGCGTGAAGACATAAACAATGATGCATCACTTTTCACAGAAGAAAGAATATAAGAGTATGCTAAAGAATAAGAATATGAAAGAATAATAAGTATGTTGCATAAAAACTATAAAATGCTGCTGAGAGAAATTAAAGGAGACCTAAATAAACAGAAGATTCAATATTGTTAAGATGTCAGTTCTCCCCAAATTTATCTACTGATTCAAAGCTATCCCAATCAAAATCCCGGCTGGAGTTTTTGTAGAAATGGACAAGCTGACTCTAAAATTCAAATGGAAAAGCACGAGTAAGAATAACCCAAATAACTGAAAAATAATAGAGGACTCACGCTGCCTGATTTCAAGACATTATAAAGCTACAGTAATCAAGACAATGTAGCACTGTAATGAAGATACACAAGTAGATCAATGGAACAGAATAAAGAGTCCAGAAACAGACCCATTACATACAGAGACAACTGATTTTTGACAAAGTTGCAAAGGCAACTCAGTGGAGAAAGAAGAGTCTTTTAAGCAAGTGATACTGTACCAACTGGATATCACTATGTCAAAATTGAACTTCAACCTATATATAAGGTGTACCATATATAAAAAACTCAAAATGGATCATAGACCTAAATATGAAACCTAAAACTGTAAAACGTTTAGAATATAGGATACAATCTTTATGACCTTGGTTAGGCAACAATTTCTTATATTTAACACAAAAACACAATTGGTAAAAGAATTGTCCTTCATTAAAATTAAAAAGTTCTTCTTTCCAAAAGACATTTTTAAGAGAATAAAAAGACAATCCACAGACTGGGAGAAAATATTTGTAAAACATATATCTAATAATACACTTATATCAAGTATATATAAAGAACTCTTTAAAATTGACAATAAAGGGCTTCCCTGGTGGCGCAGTGGTTGAGAGTCTGCCTGCCAATGCAGGGGACGCGGGTTCGAGCCCTGGTCTGGGAAGATCCCACGTGACGCGGAGCAACTGGGCCCGTGAGCCACAGTTGCTGAGCCTGCGCGTCTGGAGCCTGTGCTCCGCAACAAGAGAGGCCACGATGGTGAGAGGCCCGCGCACGGCGATGAGGAGTGGCTCCCACTTGCCACAACTAGAGAAAGCCCTCGCACAGAAACGAAGACCCAACACAGCCATAAATAAATAAATAAATAAACTCAAAAGTTAAAAAAAAAATTGACAATAAAAAGGAACCACTCAATTTAAAAAAATGGGGCAAAATATTTATACCTACTTCACCCAATATATATGGATGGCAAATATGCATATGAAAAGATGTTCAACATCATTAGTGATTAGCGAAGTGCAAATGAGAACCACAATGAGATATGGCTAAAATTAAAAGACCAGCCACACCAAGCGTTAGCAAGGATATGGAGGAATCAGAACTCTCATGCACTGCTGTGGGAATGTAATATGGTACAACCATTTTGGAAAACGTAAAAGTTAAATGTATACCTCCCATATGACCCAGCCATCCCACTCCTAGGTAGTTATCCAAGAGAAAAGCAAATGTCCATACAAACAGTTCTACAAGAAACAGTTGTAGCAGCTTTATTTGCAGTAGCTCAAATCTGGAAAAAACCCAAATGCCCATCAACAGATGAATGGATAAACTGTGCAAACTGTGGTATAGACATATAGTAGAATACTAGTTGGCAATAAAAAGCAATGAACTATTGATACACAAAACAACATAGATGGATCTCAAATAATTATGCTGAGTGAAAGAAGCGAGATCCCCTTCCCTCCAAAAGAATATATGCTGTATGATTCCTTTTATGTAAAACTACAGAAAATGAAAATGATTCTATATTGTCAGAAAGCAGATCAGTGGTTGTTTGGGGACAAAATAGGGAGAGGTGGGAAGGAGGCATTACAAAGGGGCATGAAGAAACTTTTCGGGGTGATGGGTATGTTTGCTATCTTGATTGTGGTGATGGTTTCATGTCTGTATACATATGTTAAAACTTACCAAACTGTATACTTTAAATATGTATGGTTTGAGGTATGTCAATTATATCTCAATAAAGCTATTAAATAAAAGCATGTGGTAGATCTGTATAATACTAAATTGGAAAGATAACTGAAAAGACAAAAAGGCAAGTTGCAGAATACTGTAGTTCTATTTCTGCAAGAGAATAAATTTATGTATATTCTTTATTAAGATGATATGCAATGAAAGATTAGGGCACTATGCACCAAATGTTAACACAGGAAAAACATTAAGAGATTCAAAAATATTTGTAGAAGCCTATTTATTGATATGGAAAGATGGTCACAATATACAGTTAGTGGGAGGAAAGGCAAGTTACAAACAGTATTTACAGTATGATCTTGTTTTAATTTCTTAACTGTTTAAAAATCTCCCAATATTTTTACACACTGAAACATTCTCTTCAGCTCAGACCAGGGGTTGTAATTCCTACCCTGAGTCTTAGAAAACACAGCTATAGCCCAAGTCCTGGGAATGCTTTCTGGACCATAGACTTCCAGGAACCACTATCATGTAGATTGAGGCAGCAGCTCCTCTCCTAGCTTTCCTGTTTTGTGTTGATGAAGCTGCAGTTCTGGGCCTGGGCCTAAATTTCTCCAATTAAGTTTATCCTGTACAGTTTTAGCTGGTACAAATGCAGAGTAGGCTTGCCTACTAGTAAAAGATAGAACCGTTTATCTTTTCATATGACACACAGGAGGATAAATTATAAATGGTAAACAAATTAAGGTATAATTTTGCAAGGAGGAAAAAAGCAATTATCTTTTAAACTGTAAGGTATGAAACAATGTACAGAATGATTCCAGTTCTTTATTGAAGAAGATAGGAAGGACACATAGCAAATTTCAGTTGTTTGACTCCAAATCTACATCTCATTCATTCACCAGTTTTGGGCACCTCCTGTTTCCCAGACACTGCCAGTTCAAATCCATACACTCATCCCAGACTTTTCTTCTGACTCCAGCAAGGTTTAGCCAAATGCCTAATGGACATGTGCATTTAGAGGAAGTTAAGAATTTCAAGACTGGCAGGGACATTATCTACAGCAAAACTGAATCATTAAAACCAGTCTGTGAGCCTTGAAGGCCGCCACACAAAAAAGTGGAAGAGGACTATAAGGTAGTGCAATAAGAGCGGGTTTTGGTATCAGACAAAACAGCTATGCCACACTTTCCTGCTGTGGGAATCTAGGAATAAGTATTCAACCTCCTTAACTGCCACTGGAGGCAATCCAGAATAACGAGTTATAATCATAAAAAAAAATACCAGTACATAGCTCAGAGAACCATTGTTGAGAAGAAGAAACCTGTAAAATATAATGCCAACACAGTATCTGACATGAGTAGGTACTCAGGAAATGTTTCCTCCCTACATCTACCTCCTTTCTCTTCTGCAAGATGACTTGACATAAATGAAATAGCCTAACAATTTAAGAGTTATAAATGTCATAGCAAAATAAAAGATGAATATTACATTTTATCTGAGATTCAGGGCCATTTGTGTGTTGTAGAATGAGTTATCTGATGCAGGTAGAATAGGGGAAAAACAGTAATTCCTTTTACATTAAACAGCTGGTAGCAACCCTGCTTTCTTTACGTATTGAGAGTGCACATTTGGCAATGAGTGTGTGTGTATACATATACGTGCGTGTGTGTGTACTGTTAGATATCTTTTTGTGTGTATATGCTTTGTTTCTACAACTAGATTATAAATTCAAGAATATTATCTTTTTAAATCATTTGAAGCTGCAAATGGATCTAAGCAGATACTAATGAAAAGTTAGCTTACTTATGATGCACCAATTTGCTATCTTAAATGTTAAAAAGCTCCCCATCTACACAAGAGAATAATCAACAGATGTTTTCAACTCACAATGAAATATTAATTGATACCCCAAAATGGTCTAGCTCAGACCTAGACTGTCACAGGTAATATTGTGTTAAAGATGTAATTTATAACATGCACACTGTAATAACCAAAACATTATGCATGGCTCTTTGGGAACACACAGCCTGTTAAGAGTTTGGAGATTGTTCAAAGGGTTCTCTTTTATTTCTAGCTCATTTTACATTGTTTCGATGATCACTTTAACTTCACGGAAAATAGCCATGAGTGTATTATAACTCAAATGATCAACGACTACAATTGAGCCCTTTCTGATATGCTCCTTTATGTTAATAAATATGGCCACAGCACTAACGAGATTGGCTTTTGCCTCTTTTTGGTTAAAGATGAGTTTTAATGCTGCTAATGCTTTTGTATTGATCATGTCTCTGGCTGCAGCTGGATTTTCAGACATATTCAAAAGTACTTTCAAAACAAGATTTCTGGTTTTACGATTTCCCAGGGAGAGCAAATGAAAAAGCTCTGAAAAGTAATTGGCAACAATGTGGTGATGGTTAGAATCAGTAGTCAGTTGTCCTAGTATCTTTAATCCGGATTGCTGTCCAGGTGAGTTCAAGGGAAAAGACATGGTTTCCTTACACATATGCTTAACATGTAATTCAACCTTGCGTTGTCTTTCATCCCCAGAGGGGGGATTCAGAGTAATTACAGCCTTTTTTCTCATTTCAGAGGAAGGAAAACTAAGCAAGCTTTCAATAAGTGTCACTACACCCACCTCATTAATGAACTCTTGGGCAAATGGATGAACATTAATGATCCCCATTGCAATTTGAGCTATTTTATGAATGAGAGGATCAGTAGTTGATTTAAGTAAGGTAACAAGTTTTTCAAACTCCTCAGAATCCATGTAGCATTCCATTTTGCAAGGGCAAGCAAATGGCTTAATCCCATTCACCTCCCTGATCCTGATTTGGCGCCTGATCTCCTCTATGGTCTGGATACAAGGGTCAGAACCAAATGGGTACTCAGAGACAGGCTGTGAGCTTGAGGGAGTGCTCCTAGAAGGGCACGCCGCTGTTGCCACAGGCAAAGAACGGGTATTTTCCTCAGCGGAGGCCAGGACAACATATGAAGGAGGCTTTTTCTCAAATGGGACTTGGGATCTAAAGCCTAACACTGCTGGAGTTACAGCAGGAGCTTTGGGCCAGATAGTTACCTCAGACCAGTCCTTGGGCCTATCTTTTTCATTAATTTCATCCACAGGTTGGGGCTTAATTATCCTGCTCACAGGTCTAGGGTTAGGGTCAAAACTAGTTTCATCTCCATCCCAAAACCAGCTCCCAATAACGTTCTCCTCCTCCTCCTCCTCAGCCCCTGGCCTAGCCTTGCAGTTGGCCCCAGCCACAGGCTCCAACTTCTTAGCACAGGATGGGGGACAAATATCAGCTTTACCTTCATCCTTAGCACTGAAACGATTCCCAGCCTCTTCTCCATTCCAGAACCAGGAACCAACACTGGATTCTTCCCCAGCCCAAAACCAGGTATCAATACCAGTCTTATCTTTACATGTAGACCTGGACTCAGCACTGGACTCAGCACTAGCCTCAGCCACTGAACAAAACCGAGATGCTCTAGTGGCCTCATCTTCAGCTTTGGGACTGAAATCTGCCAGAGCTCTTTCCTTCATCTCAGTAACAATCTTGTTCTTAGACGCTGCCTTCACCTCTGCCACTGCATCTTCCTGAGTCCCTGCCTTGGCTATTGCTTTGGCCTGGGTCTTGGCTACAGATCTGACTACGGCAGTAGCCTCCCTCTTGGCTTCAGCTTCTACACCAGCCCTTTTTTCAGTTTTGGCCTTCTTTTTACTCTCATTCTTTCTACTCCTATTCTTTCTACTTGCATTCTTAACCCCAGCCATGGTTGAAGCCCAGTTATATAGATAGTTCTATACAGTCTTGGTTTTGGTTCTCAATATGTCCCAGGTCAGTGTCTTAATATTCTTTTACTGGGTTGAAGGTGATGATCTTCTGTCACTTCAAGGCCACCACAGCCACCACTGGAGATAGGCCTGAGGTGGAAGAAGAAAATGGGCTTTGAGTCTCTTCCAACTGTGCTTTTCTATGCAGACAGCCACACAAGACATGAGAAAGTAGAGATAGATTGTGTAGTAGGAGAAGTAGAATAGTAGAAAACTCTGTTACCTCATTTTATCCCTTCCACAGTCCCACTAATGCCCAACAATGCCCTGCCCAGGCACTTCCATACTCTTTTCTCTGCATCAAATAGGAACGGAGACGACGGGAAAGCCTGGTGAAAGTGAGAGAGGCTAAGGAGTGTCCAGCCCCTTTGGTATATACCACTATACTCTATAGGTCTATCTGGTAGGCCTCACACCAACCTGCACTGATCTGGTGCAATTTTCTCCTTTCTTGCTTCCAGTGTTGATAAGCCCTATAGTCGACTCACAGGCAGACCTATGGACAAAAACACAGGAGGGATTGGAATTTTAAGTATTTGGTAGACAGACATGGATTCTGGCTTCTAAACCCAATACCTGCCTTTCCAAATCTAAGGCTTTGTGAATATAATGTTTCTGGCCTCCTTGGTCCTCCTCATGGCTTCCTTCCCCACTTCCTAGGTATCTATCAATTACCCTATAGGCACAATCCTAGCTCACCCTAGCCCCATTTCCTATACATAAATGTGAGGGCAGAGGTGTGTGGGAAGTTGGAAGACAATGGCTCCAAGATATGATCTGGTCTTACTTGCCAACAGCCAATTCCCATTCCCAATCAATAGGGGTGCTCATGCTCACACTCACCTTGGATCCAAATGAATAGCTTTTGTCCTCTTTCTTTATCAAATTCAAAGTGAACAGCTACCTGCAGATTTCTACAGTACTCTATAAGGGAACAAACCTATGGATAGACAAAAAGAGGAAAGAAAACAAAAGAGACTGAGATGGCCCAACACCCATGACAAGTGTTACAACATATGCTTCTGTACATTCAAGGCCATGTTAAATATCTCCCACCTGTCTGCTCCTCCCAAATGATCCCCCATCCACTCCCCAAAGACCTGCAGCTTGTCTAATCACACCTCCCAACACTAAAGTCAGTCATGTTCCTAGCAGAGGCCACACCTCCTTCCTTGAACAAAAAGATGAGGTGCAAGAATGGGTAGTGGAACACAGGCAACTGTATTTAGAAGACAAGCAGTGAACATAATGGGGACTACTATTTCAATACCATCTTGCATGCCCCTGCCTTTTCCCCTTCCCCACACAAACATAGTTCCTATCTCATTCACCACCTATGCCAGCCAGCCCACATAGCAGGTGTCCTCAGGAGATGCTACCCTTACCACTACAGAACAGTCCACTAGCTGGAGAAGAGTCACGCCCTATGGAAAGAGAAGGGGCATTCAGCAAAACACCAAGAGAGTATATTTACAATGGTAGAAAAGTATCAGGTTAATGAACAGATCCCCAGAATTCAGGTCCTAAAACCTCCTTTTGAAGAATCAAGGAAGAAGTAAATAAATGTCTCTCATGTCTCAGAATTTCCCAGGAACTCCACAAAATCTTCTGTGGGACTGCTTCTGCACCAAAATGAGAGGGGGCTGTGAAGGGTAGATGGGGTTTGGGTTTCCAAAACCAGAAAATGAAGAAGCAAACTGACTTCACGCGTTCTAAATTGACCCTTCAGAAAAATTTCCTCTCTATTCTGCAGCACCATTCCCACACCTCAACATATTAAAGTGGGCTAAGATGTTGAGAAAACAGATCCCAAATGCGAAAGATGGATTAATACATTATTTATTTACACGGATCCTTCCTATGAAAGCCTATTGACTCCTCAACCTGTCATTTGCTTGCATTTAATTGGGTCCAAGACCTAAATATGGAAGGCCACAAAACTGCTGTATTAAGAGGCGCATAAACTTTTCATTTTGGTGTCTTCATAATCTACTCGCTCAGTTCCCCTTTCACTGAATGTGCCAGACCTACCGCGCACACAGGACACCCCGGCATCAAAGAGGCGCCTGTGGGAAGGGGCAGCACCCGGCACGCGGGGTCCGACAAACCCCTTTCCAGAATCAGGGACCGGGCGGGCGGCCCCCCGCGCCCGCCCGCTCGGCACCCGGCTCCGACCGCCACCCCCGGCGGCCTCCCCGACGCCCCCACCCCGGCTCCCCTCCGCCATTTCGCCCGCAGCAGCCTCCCCCACAGCCCTCTCCTGGCACAGGCACCGTCGACGGCGGGGCGCGGGAGTCCAGAAAGCCCGCCGGGGAGCGGCCGCGCCGTTCGCCTCCCCAGGATCCGAGGGAAGCCCTGCGGCCAAGACCTCGCGCCCCGGGCCCGGTCCGCGCCGGTCGCCGCCTCCTCAGCGCCAGGGGTCCCCCGGCGCTGCGCACCTCTCAGGGACCCGCTCCGACCCGGTTGCCTCCCCCTCGTCAGGCTGCCAGGGTCCGCGGGGCAGGGTGTGAGACGGTCGTCGCCCCCGAGACACCCCCACTTGCCTTCGCAGGTGCAGGGTCCCGATGGTCGGCCTCCCCCTCCTGTCGCAGCTCCTCACTCGGATTCCCACCGCTCGCCGTGCGGGCAGAACGGCAAAGAGGCGTCCCGCCCCCCCGCGCGGCTGCGCCAAACCGGGCAGGGGCCGCGAAGGCTGCGGCACCAACAGCTCGCGGCGAGGGTGTCGGGAAGGGGGCGGAGGGATACGGCACGAATGGGCTCGACGCCCCCTCCCAGGCCCACCGTAGTTCCGACCCAGAAAGGGGCGGGGCCGGGAGGAGTCCCGGCCTCAGGGGCGGGGCCACGCCGGCCCTCCACCGCCCCCCGTCGGGCGACCACCCTCCCCGCCCCGTACACTTCTGGCACCGCAGCGTGTGGGGCCGGTGGGAGGGAGCAGCGGATGGATACAGATCGTCCCGGGGGGAGGGTGTGTGTGTGTGTGTGTGTGTGTGTGTGTGTGTGTGTGTGTGTGTACAGGACTGCTCGGAGTCCGCCCCCCTACCCTCCCCCATCGCGCCCGCCATCCTCCCTGGGCGCCAGTGGCAGAGGAGCTGTGAGGACGGCCCTCCCTGGGTCTGCTTTCCACCTTCTGGGTCTGCTTTCCACCTTCTGGGGCCGCGGGCGGGAGGAAGGTGGGAGGCGGCGCCCGTGGAGGCCGAGCCACTGCCCGTCTTCTAAGGGAAGGCAGCCCTAGATAGGCCTCTGGCCTGAGGAAACAAACCACCTGTCTGCGCCAGTGTCGTCATCCTCTCTGCCACACTGCCATTTTCTCAGTCGCAGTGGTAGCACGGTAGCACACTTTGCCATTTCGCCGCCCCCGCAGTTGCCCAGGAAAGAGGGCCTTTCCCTCTCAGGACCCGCACCGGCTCAGACAGTCCTCCCTGTCTCTCATCCCATAGCCACGTGTCAGGCACCAGGTAGGGCCGGTCCTGGCTTCTCTCCCCGGGTTCTGTCAGGTCTTCTCTTGCAGTTGCCTCCAAGCGCTCATCATCTTTGGCAGGGTGGGAATGTGGCAGGGATTAGAACCAACTGGGATCTCACACACTTGCCATACACACCAGTCTAGTTTATCTATTAGGGCTGTTAACAAATATATCATACTTTAAATTACAAAATCTGCATTATATCTGAGCCTGGTTCTGATGCTTTGTGTCCTTCAACAATGCTTTTTCTTGCCTTTATTATGTGTTATAATTTTGTGTTGAAAGCTGGATATGATGTGTTGGGTAATAGGAACTGAGGAAAAAGACCTTTAGTGAGAAGCTTTATGTTAAGCTGGTTAGCAGTTGGGCTGTGTGTAATGTTTGCTGTAGCTGCAGGTGTCAGTCTTCAAATTCCTCTAGCGTCTTTATTTTTGTCTCTCCTCTTAACTTTGTGTTTCCCTAATTACATCTTGCAGAGAGAGTCTGCATCTTGCAACTCTTTCAGCTGCACTCCACTGTTACTACACTGGAGGCCTGTTAGCATGTGGAGGAGAGGAAGTGTTATATAATCTTCTGGTTAAATTCCAGTCTTTTGTGGGCCTGTCTGTAGACGGTGACCTTCACCTTCACAAGTGTTTCTTTAGCATCTTTCTCCCCCTTACAGGAGAATGGAAGGCTAGAGTGGGCTGGATAGGAGGAATGCCTTTCCCTCAGCTGGGATAAGGCTCTGGGAAAGTCTTTTCTGCTGGAGAGTAGGCCTTTGTTATGGAGAAGACTCGGGGGTGTATTTCTTGAGTGTACACTTCCCCTCCCACTGCCAGAGCCCTGAGGAGATCTTTCTGGGATCTTCACTATGAGAACCTGCTGGAGATCCTGGAGGTAAAGCCCACAACACTGCTAAGACTGCAGGTCCCTAGGGGTTTCTCACTCTCCTACTATTCCACCCTCAGTCTCCATCAATTTGTCAAAATTCCCACTTAAGTGTTCTTACCTGTTTATGTCTCTAGCAGTTTCTGCTCTATGTAAAGAGATATAGGCTGTGACTCTCTGGATGTCTTTTCTCCAGAATTTGGGGTGGTCATTTGCCCTGTGACCTCAGTTCTCTGATGGGTCTAAGATAAGTCATTGATTCTCAGTTTGTTCAGCTTTTTTTCTTGTAAGTACAGGAACAATGACTTCCAAGCTCTTTACATGTCAGAACTGAAACTGGAAGTGTGTCCTATGGATTTTAACAGGATAACTAAAGACCAGTGAACACAGCTTTCATCCTCTTCTTTTCAGCTGAACTTCAGATCTGGGAATAAAGTTGCCCTTGAAAACCTAGCTGCTCCATAAATATCTGTTCTTTTCCCTCCCAGGTATAGAAAATTTACATGACTCCCCGAACCTGGCATCTCAGCCCCCAAGTTCTTAACGTGGAGTGCAGATTAGAATTCAGACTTCCTGAATCAAAGTTCCTGGTGGTGAGGTCTGAGCAACTGTGACTTAACCCCAGTAGAAAAGTCATCTCTGTTACCACCACCACCACCATGAAGAGGCAGTGCACTATACTACTAGGTGCTTGCTTAGACTAGAGTTACCAGTTTCTGATCCCTGGAAGCACTTTCTAAAAGGAGGCTGCATGGTAGAGTACAGACTCTCTCCCCTGGGCTCTACTCTGGGACTTAGCCAGACTTCAGAGACAGGCAGTCCAAAGTTTAAATGGAGATTTTTACCACTAACTATTTGTGTCACTTTGGAAAAGTTACTTAATGTTTTTATAACTCAGTTAAGTCATCCCTCAAAGGGGATTGGTAATAACTACTTCACAGGATTCTTGTACACACTAACTGAGAAACTATCTGATATTCTGAAATACCTGCAAGTATCAGGTCTTTCTAGTTCCTTTTAAAATTGTAATCTAGTCATATTATGGGGTGGGCTGGGGAAAGCAGTAAGAGTAGATGAAGTAAGTCAGAAAGAGAAAAACAAATACCGTATGCTAACACATATATATGGAATCTAAAAAAAGAAATGGTCATGAAGAACCTAGGGGCAAGACGGGAATAAAGACGCAGACCTACTAGAGAATGGACGTGAGGATATGGGGAGGGGGAAGGGTAAGAGGTGATGAAGTGAGAGAGTGGCATGGACATATATACACTACCAAATGTAAAATAGATAGCTAGTGGGAAGCAGCCACATAGCACAGGGAGATCAGCTCGGTGCTTTGTGACCACCTGGAGGGGTGGGACAGGGAGGGTGGGAGGGAGGGAGACACAAGAGGGAAGAGATATGGGAACATATGTGTATGTATAACTGATTCACTTTGTTATAATGCAGAAACTCACACACCATTGTAAAGCAATTATACTCCAATAAAGATGTTAAAAAAAAAAAAAAAAAAGAGTAGATGCGATCTCCACGGTGGCTTTTAGAGGTCATGATTGCTAAGACATCGCCACTGTGCTCTTTCTTACTGTAACCTTGGTGCTTTGTATATTCTGTGTTGCTTAACATAACCCTTTACTAAAAGAACATCACTTTTACATAAGTATGCCTCCCTCCTCCTTATAGTGATGTGCCACAGGGAGGCTGATCCAAATTCCAGAGGTGAGTTTGCTTGGTCTAAGGATAATCCATCCCCTTGGTACTCCAGTTCAGGAATGGGTGGTGATGTAACTCTGCTCAATGAGACATGAAGAGAAGATTGCAGAAGGATTTCTGAGGAAAGTGTCCTCACTCATAAGACAAGGCCATCAGTAAAGGTATCTCCTTTTCCTCCTTGGAAAGTTGCTTGACTCCTTGCAGCCATCAAGTTTCCAGCCTTAAGATGGAAGTTGATATTATGAATGGCAGAAGAAAGAGATGGAAAAAAGCTGAGTCCTTAGCTGAATCAAACAATCACCAAGACTTCTCTGCCTCAGTACTTCTGATCTGTGGATAATACATTTACTTATTAAGTTAGTTTTAGTTGAATTCCTTGTTATATGGAACAATCCTAAATGTTATGTATGCTCAGGCACAAAACAATGCTTCAGTGAGTAATAGTTCCTGACTTCTGTCTGTCAGTAAGCCCTACCTCTTAAAACCAGTGGCAGAACTCATGTTTCCATGTGAAAGGAAAACTGTAGATTCTGAACATCTTGCCTAATGATTGCTAGAGGTCTGACAACTGTGACTGGCTTCTGTTTTAGACTGAAAAGGAAGGCTTCAGGCAGAAAACCTAAACCTTACTTATCTAGGGGGTTCAGAGGTACATTAAATACATGAGCTTATAGAAAAGCCTAGTTTCAATTCAGAGAGTCATTGTGCGGAAGTGCACCCATGTGAAATATCCATAGTGTAAGGATATCAAAGGTTATCTGCTTTCTATCCAGAGGACTGTACTGAGGTTGAGAAAGATAAATTCATAGTGTCAACAGGCAGAAAGTTTTGGTTAACTTTCCCCAGGTGCACTGTACTAAGCAACACAGGTATAGAAAGAGGTGGATATTTGGGATTTATCAAGAGCTGAGATTTTGCCAGGACAGTGGAGCCAGGCGCTAGAGGATGAGGTAGGCGAGTAGTAAAAATGATGGCCCATGATGGACCATTAAGTTGGGAAGGAAGGAAAATCTGGAGTATGCTGATTCACAGGTAGAAGGGGATAAGGGACAGGGAGTCTAGCAACACTCAGGTTCAAGTTTCTTTATGATGAATAAAGTACTTTGCTACAAGCTGTAAGGAGGAGAAAATCTGATGATGAAGATAGTCCTGGTGATGATGGCAGCTTTTAGTGATACTTAGCACTAGAGGGATATATTGGGCTGGCCAAAAAGTTTGAACGAACTTTTTGGCCAACCCAATAGATGTAGTGTAGTGGCAACACATGCCAGCTCCAGATTCAAACTACAAAGGTTTGAATCTCAACTCCTCTGCTAATCAAATCAAGCTCTGCTAACTGAGCTTGCCAAGTTACCAGTCTGTGCCTCAGCTTCCTCATGTGTAGAACAGAGACAATAACAGCATCTACTCTATACAGTTGTTTTGAGGATTAAATAAGTTAATATATTTAGAACCCTTAGAAGAGTGTCTGGCACTCATAAAGCACTCATTAAATCTTGATATTAACAATAAGTACAGTCACCCTTCCATATCCTGGGTTCCGCATCCACAGATTCAACCAACCAGGGATCAAAAATATTTGAATCAAAGAACTCCAGAAAGTTCCAGAAATCAAAACTTTAACTTGACACACACTGGCAACTATTTATGTAGCATTGGCATTGTATTTACAACATTTACGCAGAATTTACATTGTATTAGGTATTGTAAGTAATCTAGAGATGACTTAAAGTATATGGGGAGGGGACTTCCCTGGTGGTCCAGTGGTTAAGGGTCCGCCTTCCAATGCAGGGGACGCGGGTTCGATCCCTGGTCGGGGAACTAAGATCCCACATGTTACCAGGCAACTAAGCCCACGCGTCACAACCAGAGAGAAGCCCATGTGCCACAACGAAGAGCCTGTGTGCTGCAAGGAAGACCCAGTGCAGCCAAAAAAATAAATAAATAAAATAAAGATGTTTAAAAAAATAATAATAATAAAATAAAGTATATGGGGAGATGCGCACAAGTTATGTGCAAATAATATGCCATTTTATATAAGGGGCTTGAGCATCTGTGGATTTTTGTATCTCTGGATGGTCCTGGAACCAATCCCCCCTGGATACAGAAGGATGACTGTACTATGAAAAGTAGTAAAAGGCTCAGGCATTGAGGTCAGACTGACTGGGGTCTGATTCACACTTTCAGAATCCAAGTTTCTTCCTCTATGCTACCTGGCCCTCAACACTAGTTCTGTCTTATTCATAAAAAAGGCCCCAGTGCATGATACAAAGAAACAAATGCTAAAATAGGGGTGAATAAAATACTGTGTAAGTACATAGGATGGAGGCATTACTTCCTACCAAGGGGCAAAGAGTAAGGGTGAGAGTATCAGAAAGACTTCAAACAGGCCCTAGCATTTGAGCTGAGCCTAAAAGGATGACTGTGTTTCCTATAGGCAGAGAAAGGGCATGAGGGCATTGAAGATTGAGGGAACAGCCTGGGGAAATGCACAAAAGTAGTAAAGCACAGAGTATAGTTGGGTTGGGAAATAGCAGATAGTCCCATGTGGCTTAAGTGCAGGCAAAGTGGAGCAAGGCTTGGACTGGGTGAGGCACGAGTGAGTGCCTCCTTAAATTGTATCTTTATCTCATTCTAGTCCTGGCCCTGACTTGGAAGAATGTCTTGCAAATGGAGATGGAAAGGTAGAATTGTATGGGAAAGTACAGGGCCTTGAAACCTTCCATTGGGGACCTGGTAGTATTTTATAGACGAGATCCCACTGAAGGCTGCTTTTTTGAAATTGGGGGCAGAGTAGAGGGTCAGCTGTGCTGTAAGATACCCTTCTTTCATTCATGATTGGACAGAAGACAAATTCACTCTAATTTTATCCCCAGGCAGCAACATTGTAGGTCAAATGACATCTGAACGGGCCCTGATATTTATTACATGAGATAGCCCATAATATTTATCCAGAAAGGGGGCAGAAACAAAAGGGCCATATGAGTGTTGAGGTATTTACTTCAACTACACTCCCAGGAAAAAATTGAGGGATGATCTTGGCCCTTACAAGTGCTGCTACTCAAGGAGTGATCAGAACAGAGATAATCATCTTCATGCATGGACACACACACCCCACACTTACCCAGTCCTTTGGCTGAGACTGAAAAAACCCACAGGCGTGAGTTAGTTAAGTATCTGCCCTGCAATGCATGTGAGACTTAGAGGTATCTCTCCAGACCGCAGTGTGAAGTTCCCCAAACATAAATGCAGTACCCCCAACAGGAAAAACAGGCTGAGGGAGCTCTGATAAGGAAAGAATATAGAGAGAACTTTAAAAATCATCTAAATTGTAGACGCATGACACAAAAACATATGCTGCTTTTTTCACCCATAATACACTGGTAGGCTCTGCCTCCTTTATTTTAACTTGCTTATGCATGATGCATAGGATCAAAGGTCAGTTTACAGATATTAATCTAAGGGTGGCTGCTAAAAATAAGGATGTGTGACACTATTATTCTGACATCAGTTCTTTGACACCAACTACCTGGAGTTAGCATCAGACTCCACAGGTTTAAGGGTGCAGTCCCCAATAATACTGCCCCCACTTGAGATCAGATGTCAGTTACAAGACTTGGGGGACCACCCATACTTCTGACTGACCAGTTATAAATTCAGGGGTTCCCACGACCCCCTCAGGTTTGATAATTTACTAGAACACACTAAAAGTGCTATATGTAGAATTATAGTTTTATTAGAAAGGATACACATAGGACAGATCTTGAAGGGTCTGAGACATACAGATTCCACGTCCTCTTCACATGGATTCAGGGCAATATCACCCTCCCTGGATATCAGTATGCTCACCAACCAGGAAGAGTTTACACTGGGGTTTCATTACATAGGCACGACTGTTCACGTGATCGAACCCCAAATCCAGCCCTCCTTCCTTCTCTGGAGTTCCTGCTGGCCTAAAGCTCCAACTCTAATAACGTGGTTGGTCCTTCTAGCGACCAGCCCACATCCTCACAACCAAAGCTAACTAGGGACCCACCACAGCCCGTTCATTAGCATAACAAAGATACCCCCAGGGCTCAAGAAATTCCAAGGTTTTTCAGGCCCTATGCCAGGAACCAGGGACAAAGGTTAGATATATTCTTTCTTATACCACATGATGTTTGAGGTGTTTGTCAAACTCTAAAACGACACAGACAAGACAACAAAGCTTGAGGGGAAAGGCCACAACCTAAACATTGGTCCCGATACTTATATTACCAGAATTCTGAAGAGTGGAGGGAGGAGGATAATACAAAGGAGGCAGGAGGTAAGAGAGGAGGAGGTAGTCCTAAGGCCTCAATCTCTAATTTTACCCACATGCCCACTGCTCAATTCCAGATTTTAAATATAAACAGGAGGGCCTGAAGTAGTATTACTGCATAGTTTCAACTCTATAGTGAGTATAAAAATAAGGATATGAGTGGGCTTAGGACAATTCATTACTTCCTAGTGGCACTTTCTTGAACTGCCTTGGTATCCAGTGGATGCCAGGGTCGGGGGAGAGAGGTGGGTAGGGGGAGTGGGGATAATTCAGTTAGAAAGAGGACAAGGACTTACCAAAGGCTGCTACCTAGGATAAGACCAAAGGAACAAGCCCTAAGAAGTGGACAGAGAGCAAAACACAAGGAAGAGAGCGAAGTGTCTGCAGAGCGGACACATGAGACCATCCATAAAAGTTTCCATAGGTGATTCCCAGAAAAACCCTATTCTGAGGTCCAGCACAGTAGCAGGAGGGAGCCTCAATGGAGTATCAGCTTTTGAGTTCCTAGATGGGAGGGAGCTGCTGCCTGGAGCTCAGGTCCAGGAATCATCTTGGGAGTTGAGAAGCTTGGCAGTATCCCAAAGAGAAATCCTAAGTGAAGGGCCCAAAGCATCCAGATTCCCTCCTCCTGAGTCTGTTAGCTCCCCTTCCCCAGAGCTGCCCAGATTGGGGTTCATTCCTCTCTTGAATCTCCAGGCAGCTGGAGCCTTGGATCTCCCCCCCTCCCCCAATTATGAGCTGGTCTCACAGTCTGGAAAAGACAAACAGTAGAGAGTGAGTGCCAACTAGGTGGGAGGAAGGGAGTGTAGCTCACAGTTCCTATCCTCACACCTGCGTTTCCTGATCCAGGGCCACCGGTGTTCACAAATTGTCACTTCACCGTTTCCTCTCTCTGGGCTCCCCTGAAGCCAACTGCTTCCACGTGTCCACCTCTCCCACCCACACAGAGAAACAGAGTCACGCAGCGCTGGGCGGGGAGACGGGGGTGGGGTAGGGGCTTTCAGAAGGCAGGAGGGAGCGCGAGGCTCCGAGACACTTCCTCTGCCCGGATCTAGTCTCCACCACCACCTCCCACGGATGCCAATATATGGCCTCGAGCCCACCTCCTCTAGCAGCGGCCGATGCTTCTCTCCACTTATGCCTCCCGCAGGATGACTTCCTGCCTCTTGAGCTCCCGGGCAAAAACAGACCCCGGCTAAGACGCTCACGATTGGCTGAGGGATTGTGTCCTCCGCCAACAAAGGCCATAATTCTGGGCGCTTGAGGGATTAGCTTTCAGGCTAGTGCAGCATGGAGAGACACCCACCCACGCACCCACCATCACGTCCTACCACTCCTCTCACGGCCGTCTGTCAAGCGTCAGGTGCAAGTCTTTCCCGTCCCTTTCCAGCGCGACAAACCTCTACGCCGGTCCAAGTGAGAGTGCGGTCACGTGACCCACAGTTAGTCCCACGTGACCGCGCACTCTGGAAGTCTGCGCAGCCCTGCAGCACGCAAGGCACAGTCCTCTGCCTCTGGGGGTGAGCTGCTTGCTAGAACAATCTGAACCTCCCGATGGGGGTGAAGATAGAGAGCTGAAAGGAAGGCTGGATTCGGAGCCAAAGCTTCCAGCCCTAAGCCTGGGCCTTGCTCTGTAGGAGCACAGGGCTGGCGAGGAACACCCCATGAGGAGTTTGGAGACCAACTGACTTTTAATATTCTGTGCAAAACTCGGGCGACATATTAAAACACACACAGGATCTGTCTTGGAAAATATTGATAGCCAAAACAAACATCCAATCTCCAATTTCCACCACCAGGACGATCTCTGTTAGCACTTGTGGTTTGTGAATGGAGGCAAAACTGCCACTTTGCCCTACTTCCATAAACCTTGCAGCCTAGAATCGGGTGGGGGGGAGGGGAAAGCAGGTTGCACTGTCAGAAAAATTATACAAAAATTGGGTAAAGACAACATAGGTTACTGGATACTAATTCAGTGCAGTGCTGGGCTTCACTTTCTGTTGATAGAGCAAGTTTTCAACCCTGAGAGACTTATGTTAACTTGTAGGTATTTTGTCCAATAGCTATGGAAATGATTTATGTCCAGTGGAACAGATAACATAAATGGTTTCAAGTTATCGCCCTTAAGATATCAATCAGTTTTGTACTTGATCCAGCAATGTTATACTAACATTTATTAATTTTCTATGTGTGTATGAAATTTAATATACATGTTTTGTTTATATTATTATATTGTGTATATTGTATATACACATGTCCTTCAACCATTCTCATAATCTTAGCAGTTGTTAATTGTGTTGAAAAAAAACTTCCATGTGTTCATTTCTAATTTACAAATCATAATTTTACCTTTTCAAAAATTAACAGCATCCTCAGACAAAACAGAAATAACATTTCACCATGTCTAAAAATAATAAAACATATATTTCCCATAAGCCTGTATTCCCTCTCCAAACCAACTCTATCCCTGACTTCCGCAATTCTTGTCTGAAGGTATGGTACGATGTTTTTACTTATTACTGTGGAAAACACACATAATACAAAGCTTACCATTTTAACCATTTTAAAGTGTACAATTCAGTGGCATTAAGTACATGCACAATGCTGTGCAATCATTGCCACTATCTATTTCTGGAACTTTGTTGTCACTCCAAAAGGAAACGTGATGATCTTTCAAATGCAACAGTCATGTAAAAAGGCTGCCATCTTTGTACAAGAGACTAGTATAAACTTAGCAACCTTGGTAATTTTACTTTTCTTTAAAACACTTCATAAGCTAATCTTTCTGAAGTCTCATTCCTTTTCAACTTTTCTAAATGAGTTTATCTCTAAAAAATTCTTTTTAACATATATTCATTTATATAACTGTATCCTTTCCAACATGTCCACCTACAACTTGAGGCACTAGATGTAAGCATATTAAAAGAAAAAATCCTTGTCTAAGTAATTTTTGTATCTCCCCAATGTCTGTCACTGAAAACTTTTTTAGCATAGTGTAT
This sequence comes from Balaenoptera ricei, assembly GCF_028023285.1. Taxonomy (NCBI): domain Eukaryota; kingdom Metazoa; phylum Chordata; class Mammalia; order Artiodactyla; family Balaenopteridae; genus Balaenoptera; species Balaenoptera ricei. The sequence goes on along the minus strand of NC_082660.1, from coordinate 92,790,410 downwards.
TTTCTTCCAGATTATGGAATATATGAAGTTTCTTAGAAAGTCATATTGAAATTGCACAGAAATTGTGTCTATTTACACACAGGTTTTTAAAATGGGATCTAATTTTCCACAGATGTCACAGTCTTCTCTATTACACCAGATATAAAAGCATCAGTGTCATTTCATGCCAATAAATAGATCATTTTTTTCAATCTGCATGCTATTTTATTTCCATTAGAAAAATATTATCCATATAAAATTTGGTCCAGTTTCTTCTCCTTTACCTCTACCATTCAAACTTAAATGCTCTAATTTTACTCAAGTAAAAGCAGAATCATGTATCTGACATGAGAGCTAAATAGTTCACATCATTAAATTAATAGAGTTTAATTGAATTAGGTGTGCTCTTTATTATTTCTCAGGAATAGTAACTCATCTTTCCTACATGCTATTTTCCTTTACTTTTATTTTTCTGAGTAACTATGTAATGTGTGTCTCTTTTCCCACATCCAGTAATATGAGTGCTACAGAAGTGTAATTTATAACATCAGTAACTAGATTCATCATTAATCTTCAACTCATGTTCAATTCCCCTTATTATATGGTATTTCCATAATAACTTCAGATATTTCAGTCAACCTTACACTTTCCAACAAATACTGTAAAAATTAAGACATTAATTTAAAAACATTATTAAAATTCCAGGCTAAATAACACTGGGCCCACTTAGAATGATGCTGTCACGAGAGGTCCTTGGACAGCTACTGCTTCAATCTCAACACGGCCTCCTTTGGGCAAAGCAGCAACCTGGTAAGCAGCTCTTGCAGGAAAATTACTCTGGAAATATTGTTTGTAGATGTCATTGACAGTATTGAAGTCGTTTATGTCAGCCAGCAAAACAGTTGTTTTTACCACATTCGTGAAGTCACAGCTCGCTGCTTTCAGAATTTCATCCATGTTTGTAAGAGCTTGTTTAGCCTCTTCTGCCACCCCTCCTGGCACAAGCTGTCCACTTGCAGGATCCATGCCTAGCTGTCCTGAAATGTAAATGGTCCTGTCGACTAACACAGCCTGACTGTAGGGACCAATGGCCGCTGGGGCTTTCGCGGTGCTGATCACCTTTCTGATCAAAGACGACATGGCTAATCCTTTTCCCTTGCCACCCCTCGGAGACAACTACCCCGTATGCGGCTCCTACTCGCGTCTCACGGGTCTCAATAGATCATTTTTAATAGCTGCGTGGTATTTCCTTAATACTTTCCTTGGATTAGGATCACAAAGGAAAGCTTATTCCTGACTCCATTTAATTGGTGTGCTGTTCTACTCTTTCACTCTTCAGGTGGCACTGAGCAACACCTGTACTTTGTGTTGCAAAATGTGCAGATTTGGCCAACTTAGTTCTCCCAAGTGGCCTCATTCCAACTGCATCCCTCACTAAACTTGTCTCACCTATTCCAGGCAGACAGATTATATCCATACTACTGGAACAGATTTTCCAATTACACACTTTTCTTTATACCGCCACTGCTCACTTCCAAGAATGACCTAATGGGTTGTCTTATCCTACTTTTCAGTGACCAAATTTAAGTGCGTGCCTCTTCTCTGAAGCATTCCTCAAGTACCACAGCCCACAGTAATCTCTTCCTTCTTAAGCTCCAGGAATGGGATTTTCCAATGAGGGTATGTATGTCATACTACTCATTGTCTATGTTTGTAACTGTGCACAATGTATCTACACCTGGATTTTAAACTGAAGAAGGGTCACTTCTGCCACTTTTCACACAGAACTTTATTGAAAACACAGACTTGAATAGAGAACCATATGTTTAAACAATGAATAGCAGGGTAGGTTACACAGGCGGCTCAGTTCATTGGAAGCTCAATACTGAAAAATACAGCAACGGACAGCAAGACAAATATCAACAAATTTTTTTCAGCACTAACAGTCATTTGGCATCCACAAAATGATCCAGCTCAAACCAAGAATTGGACAAAGTTAACATCAGCATTAAAATATAAGTTACAAAATAAAACCAGACTGAAAACCAAAGCACTACTCAGGGTTCTTTGGGAACATAAGGCTGATCAGAGGCAGGTGGTTAATCATATTAGCTTTGCTGTCCCACCTCAGGATCATTCTGATTGTCTATTTGGACTTGCAGTTCCTCAGCTAACTTCTCAAATTCATGGAATGCAGAAATAAGCGGCTCAAGACTGAAATCATCATCAATTAAGGACATTGTTCCATTTTTTATAATACTACTGATATTCTGAAACATTTTAATAACAATTTGAATGTTATCATTTGTCTCTTCTATGTTAAAGAGACCCACAAATATCGATAGAGCCTTGGCACTGAATAGTTTTTTTGCCACCATAGGATTTTCAGACAAATTCAATAACATTTTCAGAACGTGAAACTTTGTTCTTGCATTGCCTGTGGTTAATAAGGAGAGAAACCCAGACATATAATTGGCAACCAGTGTGTGATAGTCTGTAGTTGTAGTGAGGTGTCTAAGCATCCTTAATCCAAGCAGCTGCTCAGGGGAACCCACGCTATGAGCAAGGGTTTCCTCACACACTTGACATATGAATGTCTCAATCATGTTTAGATTTGGGTAAGGTGGAGCCATATGAATCATATTTTCCAAAAAACTTGTCCTAACTCGGGAGGAGGGATAATTGAGCAAAGTTTCAATAAGTGAGACAACTCCTGAATCGCGAATGAAATCACGGGTAAACTGAGAAGCAGTCCTCATACCCATTGCAATCTTAGATATTTCATGAATGAAAGGATCTCGAATTTTGTCCATTAATAGAAGGAGTTCTTCAAACTCTTCAGGACCAATTTTAAGCTCACACTGTATGCAGCTGCAGGACCAACTCTCAGGCTCTGCACTCTCCCTGGTCCTAAGATGCTCTCGAATTTCCCTGACTGACCGGTAGGATGGATCATATTGAAATGGGAACTCAGGGTCAGGCTGATCAGGCTGAAGCAAAGATTCCTGCTCTTCCCCTCCTGGGGTAACTTCCACATTCTTGGGCTTTCCCTCAAACATTTCAGAGTATACGGATGCTGCTTCTTCAGGAATTCTAAAGGGGCTTGGGGATGGGAAGCCAATCCCATGACAAGGACCAGGTTTGAATTCAACAGTGACCTCTTCCCAGGTTTGGGGCCTGGATGATACATTAACTTCCTCCTCAGCTGTATCTCTGAACCTGGGGCTAGCCTTGTACACAGGATGGGGATTTAAGTCAAAGCAGGCCTCATCCCTGTCCCAGAACCAGGACCCAAATATGGCATCTTCTTCAGACTCTGGCCTGGTCTCTTCTCTGGCCACAGCACCCAAACTGGACTTCTCCTCCGCCCAGAACAAGGATCCACCAATGGCCCCCTCCTCAGCCCCTGGCTCAGATTCACAAATGGCTGAAGCCCCAGCCTCCATACTGACCTCTTTCTCTGCCCAGAACCAGGACCCAATAATGACTTCCTCCTCAAACCTGGGCTCTTGTTTGACCCTGTCACTGTTATTAACATCTTTCTGGGCCCTGGGCTTCAAGACAGTATTAGACTCTTCCTTGTCTCTGGGCCTGAATCTACTATTGGCCTCTTCTCCAGGCAAAAACCAAGACTCTTTATAGTACTCGTCTTCAGACTCAGATTCAAAAAAGTCCTCTCTCTTTGTCCTGAGCTTGGACCTCATATTTGCCTCATCCCTGACTCTGGGCCTGAACAAATTATTGGTATTTTCTCCAGCCCACAAGCAGAATGGGTTGCCAGACTCTTCCTCAGACCCAGACCAGGAATCAATATAGGGTTCTTGCTTGAATCTGGGCCTGGATCTGGGATTAGGCTGATGTTTGGCCCTGTGCCTGGACCTGGTATTGGCCTCTTCCCTAGGCCATGATCTGATACTGGCCTCTTCTCCAGCCCAGAAAGAGGACATTGTAGAGGTCTCATCTGCTGACCAGAATCCAGACTCATTAGAGGCCTCCTCTCTGGCCCTGGACCTGGGATAGCACCAAGACCCCATATTAGTTTCCTCCCCTGATCCAAACCAGGGTTGGATTCCTGTCTGAACCTGGGAGCCAGGAAAGGTCTCAGTGTCTACACTGACCAGTTCCCTATCCACAGATAGGGCCATAGGTTTAGCAGCTGACCCAGACTCAGTATTGACCAGTGGCCAGGTTACTGCATTGGTCTGAGACACGCCCTCTGCTTGTGACATTGCCTCAGCCCCAAACTCAGTCTGGGCCCAAGCCTGGGCTTCATCCTTGGGCCTTGCCCCAGGGATTGCCTTGGCTTCAGTCTTAGGACGTGCCCCACCTACTGCCCTGGCTTCAGTTTTGGGTCTTGTCCCTGCCATTGCCTGGGATTCAGTTTTGGGCCTTGCCCCGGCCATTGTCTGGGACTCAGCTTTGGGTCTTGCCCCAGCCATTGCCTGGGACTCAGTTTTAGGCCTTGCCCCAGCCACTGCCTTAGACTCGGTTTTGGGCCTTGCCCCAGCCATAGCCTTGGACTCAGTTTTAGGCCTTGCCCCAGGTGTGGCCTGGGTCCTAACCTTGGGTCTGACCACCATTGGGACTTCATTCTCTCTCTCAGCCCCACCCCCAACCTCTTCTCCAGGCTTCTTTTCAGGCTTGGCCTGGACACCAGGCTCAATCTCAGCCCCAGTCATAGTACAAGTTACAGAGGAGTCCTGATTAAATACCACTATCCCAGTCTCAGCCTCTACCACAGATCTGTCACAGTTTTCTATCTTCACACTCTAATCTTTCGATGATTCAGGTGATACAGTTGGAAACAAAAGTTAGAGTCAATCACCAGTCCAGCAGTCAATCAGCCTCCTTTCCAATCCCAGTCTCAGCCAATATTACAGACAGAGTGCAGAAGAAGCACAACCAAGCTGGGAGAGGATGGATGGTTCCAGGGTGGGTGCACACCTGTTGAGGGTGGTGGTTAGCAGCAATTCCACCACCACCAGAGATGCCACTGGAGATCAATCTAGGAATCGAGAACGACATGCGGCTTTGAGTCTCTTCCAACTGTGTCACTCCATGCAAAGACCCACACACAGAGACTGGACCTTGAATGCTTCGTGGGAGAGTTAGGCTCTCAGAAAATCTCCTGTTATCCTCATTTCACCCCACACCCTTTACCCCCAGAGCTGTCACATTGCTTTGCTTGCTACAACACAGGTGCGAAAATGGTGGGAAAGTATCTCGGCAATGGGAGAGGCTGAGGCCCTCAGACCAGACCCTAATCACCCTTGGACCTGTGCTGGTCTTCTCTACCCCACCCAAAAATTGTACCCATTCTCATACCTGCACTGTTGTCGTGCAATTTTCCTCTCCTTGCTTTGTTCCAGTGGTATTAAGCCTTAAGCAAACAGCAGGCCATCCTATGGATAAGTAAACATACAGGAGAAATGAAGTCTGAGTGCTTGGTTGACAGGCAGACACCCTGATCCCTGATGCAAATATCTCTTTCTGTTTAAGTATCTAATTTGTCTGATGTTTCCTGTCGCTTGATTCCTGCTCTCAGGTCTTCTCTGCCCATTCACAGCCCAATCCACACCTACCCCAATAGTCCTAATACTCCTGCAGGAAATGAGCAACGGGTTCTGCAGCAGTGTGCAACTCTGAAAGAGAGTAAGACATGTGAATCAAAGACACCCAACTGGATCAAAAACACCTGTCAATCTTCCTCTGTAGCTGCCCCTTGCATTGCCCCACTTTGCACAAACCTCCAGAGATTTAAGGCAGTCTTTTCCTTCTTTCCTTTTTTGCAAAAGTAACCAGCCTTAAAGCAGACCTATGGACCAAAGATAAAAAGATTAAGACAATCAGAAGACCATGGTAGCAACTAACCGCGTGATGGACAGACCAACATCAAGGATAGGAATCCATATACTGCCTTTCAATATTCAGAGTCCTCTTAGTAGAATATTCTCATTTTATCTTGGCCCTCTATTTCAGGATTCCAGATAACAAACATCTCCTCTTGACGTCATATTTTTCGCATTGCTCCCTTCTCCAATTCTGAGGATTCACCACTAGGTGCACCACATCCCTTTGCCTTGCGCAGCATAAATTGGGGGAAGGGCGCCCGCATATTCTAGAAAACAGGTTGTGCGGTGGTACTTGTATTTATAATTTGTCCCACCCTCACCTCCCAGTCCATCTTTTCCACCCCCAATTTTGGATGGAGGTGAGGGAGGAAGGCCAGGAAGTGTGGAGAAACAAGGTAGAGAGGAGACTTTTAGGAGGTATTCCTGGATGCCTGACCTGCTCTGGTCGCAGTCACCCCATCCCGATTCGGGTGTCCAGTCAATGGCTGCTGCCCACCCTCACCCCCCATCCCCACACAACGTCAGAAATACAGGCCGTTTTCCCGTCCCTAGTTTTTCTCAAGCCTCTCCTCTACAGATGCACGCCGTGGCCTGAAATCGCCAGACCTACCGCGCACACAGGACACCCCGGCATCAAAGAGGCGCCTGTGGGAAGGGACAGCACCCGGCACGCGGGGTCCGACAAACCCCTTTCCAGGATCAGGGACCGGGCGGGCGGCCCCCCGCGCCCGCCCGCTCGGCACCCGGCTCCGACCGCCACCCCCGGCGGCCTCCCCGACGCCCCCACCCCGGCTCCCCTCCGCCATTTCGCCCGCAGCAGCCTCCCCCACAGCCCTCTCCTGGCACAGGCACCGTCGACGGCGGGGCGCGGGAGTCCAGAAAGCCCGCCGGGGAGCGGCCGCGCCGTTCGCCTCCCCAGGATCCGAGGGAAGCCCTGCGGCCAAGACCTCGCGCCCCGGACCCGGTCCGCGCCGGTCGCCGCCTCCTCAGCGCCAGGGGTCCCCCGGCGCTGCGCACCTCTCTCAGGGACCCGCTCCGACCCGGTTGCCTCCCCCTCGTCAGGCTGCCAGGGTCCGCGGGGCAGGGTGTGAGCCGGTCGTCGCCCCCGAGACACCCCCACTTGCCTTCGCAGGCGCAGGGTCCCGATGGTCGGCCTCCCCCTCCTGTCGCAGCTCCTCACTCGGATTCCCACCGCTCGCCGTGCGGGCAGAACGGCAAAGAGGCGTCCCGCCCCCCGCGCGGCTGCGCCAAACCGGGCAGGGGCCGCGAAGGCTGCGGCACCAACAGCTCGCGGCGAGGGTGTCGGGAAGGGGGCGGAGGGATACGGCACGAATGGGCTCGACGCCCCCTCCCAGGCCCACCGTAGTTCCGACCCAGAAAGGGGCGGGGCCGGGAGGAGTCCCGGCCTCAGGGGCGGGGCCACGCCGGCCCTCCACCGCCCCCCGTCGGGCGACCACCCTCCCCGCCCCGTACACTTCTGGCACCGCAGCGTGTGGGGCCGGCGGGCGGTGGGGGCCGGGGTTGGGAGGGTAGGGAGGGGCCGCGCTGGAGGGAGCAGCGGATGGATACAGATCGTCCCGGGGGGAGGGTGTGTGTGTGTGTGTGTGTGTGTGTGTGTGTGTGTGTGTGTACAGGACTGCTCGGAGTCCGCCCCCCTACCTTCCCCCATCGCGCCCGCCATCCTCCCTGGGCGCCAGTGGCAGAGGAGCTGTGAGGACGGCCCTCCCTGGGTCTGCTTTCCACCTTCTGGGTCTGCTTTCCACCTTCTGGGGCCGCGGGCGGGAGGAAGGTGGGAGGCGGCGCCCGTGGAGGCCGAGCCACTGCCCCTCTTCTAAAGGGAAGGCAGCCCTAGATAGGCCTCTGGCCTGAGGAAACAAACCACCTGTCTGCGCCAGTGTCGTCATCCTCTCTGCCACACTGCCATTTTCTCAGTCGCAGTGGTAGCACGGTAGCACACTTTGCCATTTCGCCGCCCCCGCAGTTGCCCAGGAAAGAGGGCCTTTCTCTCTCAGGACCCGCACCGGCTCAGACAGTCCTCCCTGTCTCTCATCCCATAGCCACGTGTCAGGCACCAGGTAGGGCCGGTCCTGGCTTCTCTCCCCGGGTTCTGTCAGGTCTTCTCTTGCAGTTGCCTCCAAGCGCTCATCATCTTTGGCAGGGTGGGAATGTGGCAGGGATTAGAACCAACTGGGATCTCACACACTTGCCATACACACCAGTCTACTTTCCCCAGCCATTCTTTGGAGAAGGCCCCACCAGGCACCCACTTCCCCAAGACAGAAACCTGCTGACCCTTGAATCCTCTGATTCCTGCACTCCTGTATCCTTCCTGTAGTCTCCAGCCCCTCCTTTCTGTGCTCTATGGGGCAAACAGCAACCCTGGTTAAGCACACCTGTGGTTGAGCACAAACCTGCTGGCACTGTTGCCCGTTTTAAAACCCACCTAAATGGCACGCTCGCTGTGGTAAGCTGAATAAAGGTCCCCCAAAGATGTTCACGTCCTGTTCTCCAGAACCTGTAAATATGTGATGTTACATGGCAAAGGAGAATTAAGGTTGCAGATGGAATTAAGATTGCCAATCAGCTGAATGTAAAGTAAGATTACACTGCTGTATCTTGGCCAATGCCATGGCAAGGCTACTTTAAATGTGGAAGAGGCAGGCAGAAGAGTCAGTGTCACAGTGAAGTTGCATGAGAAAGACGCCACAAGTGGACGGGATATCACTAGTTTTGAAGATGGAAGGAAGCCAGAGGCCAAGGACTGCAGGCAGACCCAGAAGTTGGAAAAGGCAAGGAGACAGATTCTTCCTAGAACCCCTTGGAAGAATGAAGTCCTCCTATCACCTTTATTTCAGACCAGAGAGACCCTTTTCCTATTTCCAACCTTCAGGACTGTAAGATAATATTTTATTGTTTTTGTTTTTTTAAGCCAGCAAGATTGTGGTAATTTGTTACAGCAGCAGTGGGAACCGAATTCACTCACCATCCTGATAAAGTCCATTCCCCTTCACTTTCTTGAATTGGGCTTCAGCCCCTGGGAGGATCAATTTGGGCGCTCATCTCTCACCACTATAACCACCCTCTTAAGCGCCTTCTCTCTTTTCTAAAGAAGAGAGATTTTGCAATCATCTTTGAGGTTCGTCTTGGAGAAAGTCCCTATTTACTGAATATCATGGATGCTTACCAGGATGAAAAGGGAACCTTATTCTTACCATGGATTTTCATATCAGCTTTTGTTATTAGATATTTATTATAACTGTACAATATGTAGGTGATAGAGAAAAAATCTAGAGATGATTCTATACTATATCTAGAGACAACAGATGTCAGTTTTCAGAGGAAAGTCTTTCACTGTGCTCTTTCAATGGCCTCAGCTGAACTGTGGATTTTCTTTGTTCCAAAGTATACTCTCTTGGGTGAATGCCAGGGTGGAAGAAGGGAGTCTGAGCTCTTCTGGGATCTGTGCGTGTGCATGAATCTCTTTGCCTCTCTGAACTGTTCCTTCCCCTTCTGAAAGTGTCTGGTGCCTTTTATTCATTCAACAAATATATATGAGTATCTGCTTTGCCCTAGGCACAAACAAAAAAGAAAGAAATCTCTGTTCTCCTGGAGGTGACATTTATTTGTAATTTCATTCTTATTAATTTCTTGTCTAAAAATTTACAGATTTATCCAAAGTCATACCAGCAATCTTATCTGATAATTCTGGATATTGTGAAATCTTGATTCCAAGATACTTTCTGACAGAGGAGTGAATCTACCACTAGCTGACAGATTATACTGTGAGATTTTGAAATACCTGTTGGACAATTTATTGTTAATTCATTTACAGAACAGACACTACGACTCATTAACATTTATTGAACTGAGAAAATTCCTATTTTAAGCTCTTTATGTGTATTAGCTCACAAAACTATTTGACATTATGGACTACTATCAAAATAATCTATTACCTTCATGTAACAGGGAAGGAAACCAGCTCGGATGAGTTGTTTCATCTTTAAAGTCAGAGGGAAAAATAAAAGATTAAAATATTAAAAGGATGCTGACCTATGTCTGTCTGACTGGTAGGCACTATTTACTTCATCCTAAAATGGATTCCAGTCTAATAGATTCTGATGGCCAAGGTTCCGCTCTCCTGTGCCTCCACCAGACCTGTGTAACCCTTACTTACCCCTGAAATCTAAATCTCAGAACCAAATAACCTCCAAGCATTAAGCCCAGGATACAGATGCAGCTGTGCTATATCATACCTACAGCTCTGCCCCTGACCCCACCCCACCTCCTACATACTTATGCACGTGAACTTTCACACTAGCATATTCCTTGCCTATGCAACACACATGATCTACTCCTCTTCCCTCTTAATCACCATGGACATGTTTTTGTCTATTAAGCTTAACTTGGCTATATTCTGTTGTTTTAATTTGCAATTCCATAATGACATAGGATGTTGAGCATATTTTCATATGCTTATTTGCCATCTGTAGATCTTTTTTGGTCAATTATCTGTTCAGATCATTGACCTTTTTTTTAAATGAGATTGACTGTTTTCTTATTGTTAAATTTTAAGGGTTCTTTGTATATTTTGGATACCAGTCTTCTATCAGATGTTTTGCAAAGTTTTCTTCTCAATCTCCACTTGTCTTTTCATTCTATTAATAGAGTATTTTGCAGAGAAGGTTTATTTTTAATGAAGTCCATCTTACCAATATTTTCTTTCATGGTTCACACTTTTGATGTTGTATCTACAAAGTCCTTGCCAAACACAAAATTACCTAGATCTTTTACTATGTTGTCTTCTAGGAGTTTTATAGTTTTGCCTTTTACATGTAAGTCTATGATCCATTTTAAGTTAATATTACTGAAAGATGTAATGTATGAGTCTAGATTTTCTTTGCATGTAGATGACCAGTCGTTCTAGCATCATCTGTTGAAATGATTATCCTTTCTGCATTGAATTACCTTTGCTCATCTATCAACAACTGGTTGAATATATTTGTGTGGGTCTATTTCTGGTCTCTCTCTTCTGTTGCATTGATCTATTTGTCTTTTCTTTTGCCAATACCACACTGTCTGGATTACTGTGGCTTTATGGAAAATATTGAATTTGGGTAATGTCAGTCCTCTGATGTTCTTCTCCTTCAATATTTGCTATTCTTGGCCTTTTGCCTTTCAATATAAACTTTATAATCTGTTTGCTGATATCCATAAGATAACTTGCAGGGATCTTGATTGGGATTGCATGGAACCTGTAAGTTGGGAAGAACTGACATCTTGACAATATTGAGTTTTCCTATCCTTGCACATGAAATAGCTCCACATTTATTTAGATCTTTGATTTCTTTCATCAGTGTTTTGTAGTTTTCCTCATATAAGTATTGTACATACTTTGTTAGATTATGCCTAAATATTTCATTTTTGGTGCTAATATAAATGGTATTGTTTTTAATGTCAAATTCCATTTTTTCAATGCTGGTATATAAGAAAATTTGAATTCTGTATATTAACCTCGTATCTGGCAACAGTGCTATAATTGCTTATTAGTTCCAGGGGTTTTTTGTTGATTCTTTGAGATTCCTACAGATATGATCATGTCATCTGTGAACAAGTACAGTTTTAATTCTTCCTTCCCCATCTGTATATTTTAATTTCTTTTTCTTCTCTTATTGCAATAGCTAGGATGTCCTGTGTGATATTAAACAGGAATGATGAGTGGGGACATCCTCTCCTTGTTCCTAATCTTAGCAGAAAAGCATCTAGTTGCTCAGCCTTGTGATGTTAGCTGTAGGTTTTTTTGTAGATGTTCTTCATTAAGTTTAAGGAGTTTCCTCTATTCCTAGTTTTCTCACTTTTTATCATGAATGGGTGTTCAATTTTGCCAAATGCTTTTTCCACTCTAAATGATCATATTTTTCTTCTTTAGCCTTTGATGTGATGGATTACATTAATTGATTTTCAAAAGTTGAACCAGTATTGTATACTTGGAATAAATTCCACTAGGTTGTGGTGTATAATTCTTTCTATACATTGTTGGGTTTTATTGGCTAACATTTTGTGAGGATTTTTATACCTATGTGCATGAAAGATACTGGCCTGCAATTTTTCCTTTTTGTAATGTATGTGCTTGGTTTGGGTCCTAGGTTAATGCTGTTCTCATAGAATTTGGGGGGGGATTATTCCCTCAACTTCTATTTTCTTTAAGTGATTGTGTAAAATTGGTATAATTTCTTCATTGAGTGTTTGATATAATTCACCAGTGAACCTGAGTCTGGTGTTTTCTCTTTTGTAAGGTTAATCATTGATTCAATTTCTTTAATAGTTATAGGTATATGCAGAGTACCTATTTATCCTTGTGTCAATTTTGGTAGATTGTGTCTTTCAAGAAATTGTAATTCTTCTAGGTTGTCAATGTTTTGGGACAAAGTTGTTCATAATATTCCTTTATTATCCTTTTAAGGTCCATGGGAACATTTCTGGTGTTAGCAATTTGTGTCTTTTCTCCCTTTTCTTAGTTAACTTGGCTAGAGGCATATAAATTTTATTAATCTTTCGAAGAACCAACTTTTGGTTTTATTGAATTTCTCTATTGATTTCCTGTTTTTAATAGCACTTATTTCTGCTCTAATTTTTAAAATCTCTTTTCTTCTGCTTACTTTGGATTTAATTTGCTCTTCTTTCTCTAGTGGCTAAGGTGGAAACTTCAGTTATTAATTTTAGATTGTTTTTCCTTTCTAATACATTCATTCAGTGCTATAAATTTCCCTCTAAACATCCCACAACTTTGATAAATTTTCACAATTTTTTTTAGAATATTTAAAAAATTTCTCTTGAGAGTTCTTTGACCCACGTGCTATTTAGAAGTGTGTTGGTTAATCTCCAAGTGTTTTAGGGTTTCCAGTTATTTTTCTGTAATTAGTGTTTAGTTTAATTTCATTGTGATCTGAGAGCACGGTTTGAATGATGTCTATTCTTTAAAAAATTTTAAGGTATATTTTATATCCCAGGATGTGGTCTATCTTGCTGAATGTTCCATGTGAGCTTGAGAAGAATCTGTATTCTGCTGTTTTGGATGAACAAAACAGAATACACAAAAATTTATAAGTATTAACTAGGTACTGTTGATTGATGGTGCTGTTCAATTCAAGTTTGTTTTTACTGATTTTTCTACCTTCTGAGTCTGTCAATTACTGATAGAGTGGTGTTGAAGTCTCCCACTATAATAGTGGATTTGTCTTTTTTCCTTCAATTCTGTCAGTTTTTGCCCTATGTATTTCTGTACTTTTTTGTCAGGTGCGTACACATTAAGGATTGTTATGTCTTCTTTGAGAACTGGGCCACTTATCAGTATGTAATTCCCCCTTTCTCCTGGTAATGTTCCACGCTCTGCATCCTGCTTTATCTGAAATTAATAGAGCTACTCTGGCTTTCACTTGTTTAATGTAAATTTGTTTAATGATGGTATTTCTTTCTCCATCCCTTTATTTTTAATCTATTGGTGTCTTTAAAGTAGGTTTCTTTTAGACTACATGTAGCTGGATCTTATTTATTTAATCCACTCTGACAGTCTATCTTTTTTGATTGGTGTTAGACCACTGACATCTATGATCATTGATACAGCTGGATAAATACCTACCATATTTGTTACTGTTTTCCATATGTTGCCCTTTTTCTTTTTTTGTCTTATCTTTTTCTGCCTTCTCTGTTTTAAATTGTACATTTTATATGATATCATTTCTCTCTTCTCTTAGCATATAAACGATACTTCTAATTTTACTTTTCTAGTGGTTGCCCTAGAGTTTGCAATATTCAAGGCCACTTTCAAATAACACCATACTGTTTCACAGGTAGTGCAAGTACTTTACAACAGAGTATTTCCAATTCCTCCCTCTTATCCGTGATAACATTGCTGTCATTCATTTCACTTATCTATAAGCTGTAATCACCACATACACTGTTGATATGCTTATTTTGAACAAACTGTAATCTGTTAAATCAACTAAGAATAAAAAGACTTCATTTCACCTTCATTTATTCCTTCTCTAACACTCTTCCTTTTTTCAATAGATATGAATTTTTGATCTATATAATTTTCCTTCTCTCTGAAGAATTTTGTTTAACATCCCCTGCAGGACAAGTCTACTGGGGACAAATTCTCTCAATATTTGTTTGTCTGAGAATGTCTTTATTTCTCCTTCACTTTCAAAGAATAATTTTACTGAATACAGAATTCTAGATTGGTAATTTTTTTCCTTCAACACTTTAAACATTTCTCTCCACTCTCTTCTGCTTGTATGGTCTCTGAAGAGAAATCTGATGTAATTCTTACTCCTGCTCCTCTATAGGTAATGTGGTAGGTTTCTCTGGCTTTTTTCAATATTTTCTCTTTGTCTTTGATGTTCTCCCATCTGAATATAATAGCCTAGGTATAGATATTCTGGTTTTTATCCTGCTTCATGTTCTCTGAGCATCCTAGATCTATGGTTTGAAGTGTGTCATTAATTTTGGAAACTTCTCAGCCATCATTACTCAAATATTTCATCTGTTTCTCTCTTTTCTGTCTTTGTGGTATTTCTATTACATGTATGTTACACCTTTTGTAACTGTCCCACAGTTTGTGGATATTTTGTTCAGTCTTTTTCACTTTTTATCTGTTTGTATTCTCTTTCAGAAGTTTCTACTGACATTTCTTCAAGCTCATTGATTTATTCTCAGCCATGTTCAGTCTATTGAGGAGTCCATCAAAAACATTCTTCATTTCCTTTACACTGTTTTTGATTTCTAGCATTCACTTTTTGATTCTTTCTTAGGGTTTACAGCTCTGTGTTTATATTACCATCTGTTTTTGCATGTTGTCCACTTTTTCCATTAGAGCACCTAGCATATTAACCATAGTTGTTTTAAATTCCTGGTCTAATTCCAAAATTTCTGCCATATCTGGATCTGTTTCTGATGCTTGCTCTGTCTCTTGATACTGGTGTGCTGGGGTTTTTTGTTTGTTCATTTGTTTTGTTTTTGTGAGTTTTTTTGGCTTTTAGTATGCCTTGTAATTTTTTGTTAAAAGGTAGACAATATGGGTTAAAGAAACTGAGGTAAATAGGCTGTTAGCGTGAGGTTTTATGTTTATCTGGCTAGGAGTTAGGCTGTGTACACTGTTTGCTATAGCTCTATGTGTCAGAGGCTAAATATTCTGTTGTCCTTGTTTTAGTTTCTCCTGTTGTCTTTGGGTTTCCCTAGAGACTTTTAAAAACAGAAATGTGACCTTGCTGAGGCTGGGAAGGCATCTTGGTACTGTACGTGATACAAATGATGCCCTTACAAGGATATCACATCTAGCTTTTATCTTAATATTTAGAAAGGAATGTGCAAACATCACAGAACCATGTTTCCCAAATATTATTCCATTGAACATGAGGCCATCAGGATGTTAAGGGGCATTCCATTTTTTAACGTGGTCTAATGAAACTGGGAAATGTTTTTATAGAAGACCCTGAAATATTTTGATTAAAATGATGTGAAAGACCTATGAGTAGAGTTTAAAAGAGAAGAGATTTTTTAGGAGTAAAATAAAGCTGAGGGGAGATGTAAGTAGTTGGAGGGTTATTATAAGCTAGATATACCACAGCTGCCTTATCTCCATAAAGTCAGAAGTTGACATACTGCAGCAAGAGAGAGATGGGTTAGAAATGGACTGCATAGTGAGGGTGTGAGAGAAAAATATTAACGTATTATTGTAAGAGAGCATATCATCTTCAACTCTGGACACATGATAGGAAAGGCAAAAAACCATTTAAGGATGATTTATGTGTCTTGCTGCCTGAAGCTGCCAGGAAGGTAATTCTGAATTTCTTTCTCACTCCAGAATTCCATGGCCCTAGTCCTGTAGGTCCTAGGATGCGGGGTAGAGACGTTTTCTTAAAGAAGGTCTGAGATGTACACTTCCTTCAGCTTTAATCTGCTCTTATTATACATGAGCCTTATTGATGTGGTTGGAAGGTGTGGGGGGAATGGGAAACATTCTATGGTTCTATTATTTGGTCTCAGTGTTTCAGTGAGCCTTTGTCCCTGGTTTGTGACATTCACAAGTGCTTCTCAGTTTTTTTTCTTTTTTAGGTGAGACAGGAGGTCTATAGGGGGCTAGAGTTGTGTATTTTCCTCTAGTCTGTGAACTCACAAATGTTTCTTACCTTTTTTTTCCTCCCAAGGCAAGAAATGCTAGATGGGGCTGGAATTGAAAAAAAAGCCTTTCCCCTGGTGGGATAAGGCTCTAGTAGTTTTTTCCCATTCAGAGCAGGCAGTTGTCATGGAGAATGCTCTGAGTGTATTTCAAAATGTTTGCTCTTCCCATCCCTCTGCTGTATCCATGAGGGAATACTTCTTGGCTCTTCACCATGAGAACTGAGTGGTTTTCCTGGAGGTCAAATCCACAAAAGCTCCTGTAAGACTGTGACACACAGAATTTCTCACTCCCTTGATGGTCCACACTCAGCCTCCAGCAATTTATCAAAATTACCATTCAAGTGTTCCTACCAGTTTTGGCTCCAGTGGATTCTACTCCAGGTAAGCAGATCTCAACTGTGATTCTGAATTTGTCTGTTTCTCCAGATTTTGTAGTGGTGATTTGGCCTATGATCTTAGTTATCTGATGGGTCCAAGAAAAGCCAGGTATTTTCAGATTTTTCTTGTTGTGACTTTGGGAGTCACGACTTCCAGGCTCTTTATATATTGTAACTGAAACCAAAATTTTGGATGGAAGACTTAATTTATGCTGTTTGAAGATGTGTTGACAGCTATTTCCCCTCAAGTCTCTGTTTACCCTTTAACTCATTCCTCTTCCTTATTCAAGTACTTACTCAAATTGACCACTGAATACGTGTTACTACGCCACCATAAAGGAAGTGACAGAAGGTGATTGTAATTTTTCTTTTTTTACAACTAAGAGTTATTTAACAGAAATTATTTGAACCAGGAATTCTACTTCTAGGAGTATGCCCTAAGGAAATAGTTAAGGATGTGCAAGCCAGTTTAGCTACAAGTGTATCAGTCCTCTGCTATCCCTTCAACGATGGGATGACTGTAGAGAAGAAAAATATCACAGAGGGAGTGCACTGAAGGCATAGATGGAAACAGAAAAACTGAGACAAGTGGTCTAGACAGCAGCAAACACAAACACCTACACGATCCACAGATCTGTTTTTCAAGATCTGTTCTCAGTATTCTGGAATTCACCCAGGTGATCATGTGGGGTAGAAAAGGGCAAAAACAATAACTTGACTGAAATAAATAAAAACACACAGGTGAAATGTACCATTTAGTGACAGAAATTTACTACGGGAATGTTCATCACAGAATTGTTTTTAATAGGAAAAAATAGAGATAACCTAAATATATGAGTATAGGAAATTTGTTAATTATGGCAAGCTCGGTAGATGGGATTCTATGCCAACAATAAATGGAAGTGTCTGTTTCAGAAACACCTTGTCAGCATTGGGCTTTATCCAACTTTTATTTTTGTCAATATGCTGGGTAAAAAATTGAATACTATTATTTTGATTTGTATTTCTACAATTGTGCAGGAGCATATCAGGGCATACTACATTAAAGTAGCAGTAACAAATGACCCTCAAATCTCAGTAACTTAAAGCAACAAAAATGTATTTCTTGTTCATACTACATACCCAACACAGGTTGGTTGGGGCTACACTTACTAAGATTAAAGTGATGGAACAGTCACTATATGGAACATTGCTGGTTACCATGGAATAGGAAAAGACAGATCATGACAAGTCACACAGTGGCTATTAAAATTTTACCCCCCAAACTGACAAAAATTTTTCTGTTATGTTCCACTAATTAAAGCAAGTTATATGGCCATAGCTGTGTTCAAAAGGAATGGGGAAGTGCAAGACTAAGTGTCTGAAAATTACACAGAAGGAAATCTTGGTTAGATTGCCATATATGTTCTAACTAGTGTTTCTAGTATATGCTATCTTTTCACTTGTTTATGGTAATTTACAACAGCTTTATTGAGATACAGTGATTCAATGGCATTTAATAGATTCAGAATTGTGAATGCATCATCAAAATCAATTTTGGAACATTTTCATTAGCCCAAGAATATACCCTGTAGCCCTTAGCTATCAGACTACTTGCCCCTATTCCTAAACCAGAGACAACAACGAATCTGCTTTCTGTCTCTGTAAATTGGCCTTTTCTGGACATTTCATATAAATGGAATCATGTGATATGTGGTCCTTACTAGCTTCTTTCACTTATCACTTGTAACATGTATCAGTACGTCATTGTTTTATTGCTGAAAATTATCCCATGATATAAACAGGCCACATTTTATTTATCCATTTATCAGCGATGGATATTTGGGTTGTTTCCACTTATTGACTATTATGAATAATGCTGTTATGAACACTTGTGTTCAACATTTTGTTTGGACATATCTTTTCATTTCTCTTAGATGTATACCCAGGAGTAGAATTGATGGAACATATGGTCACCTTTTGAAGTTACTGTTTCCCAAAACAACCACACCACTTTACATTCCCACCAGCAGGGTATGAGGATTCCAATATCTCCCTATACTTTCTAGCAGCTTTTATTATCTGTCTTTAGTATTATAGTCATCCTAGTGGGTGTGAAATGGTACCTAATTGTGGTTTTGATTTTCCTAATGGCTGATGATGTTGAGCATCTTTGCATGTGCTTATTGGCCACTTTTATATCTTCTTTGGATAAACGTCTATCCAGGTCCTTTGACCATTTAAAAATTGGATTATTTATCTTTTTATTATTGATTTGTACCTTTATTATTGAGTTGGAACCGTTTTTTATACATTTTAGATCCAAGTCCCTTACCAAATGATTTGCAAAATTCTCTCCAATTTTGTGGGTTGGCATTTCATTTACTTGATTGTGCCTTTTGAAGCACAAAAGTTTTTAATTTTGATGATGTCCAGTTTGTCTATTTTTCCTTCTGTTGCTTGTGCTTTTCATGTCATATGTTTGAAACTACTACTTAATCCAAGGTCACATAAATTTATACCTATATTTTATAGTTTTAGGTCTTACATTTAGGACGTTGATCAATTTTGAGTTTTAAAATATGGTGTGAGGTAGGGATCCAAATTCATTCTTTTGCATGTGCTTATCCAGTTGTGCCAGCACCATCTGTTGAAAAGACAATTCTTACCCCATTGTATGGTCCTCGCATCCTTGTCAAAACTCAATAAATATAAAGATTTATTTCTGGACTCTCAATTCTATTCCACTGATATATGTGTGTGTGTGTATATGTATGTGTGTGTGTGTGTGTGTGTGTGTATATATATATATACTCTATGTCAGTACTGCACAGTCCTGATTATTGTAGCTTTGTAATAAGTATTGAAATCTCACAGTGTAAATCCTCCAACTTTGTTCTTTTTAAAGATTATTTTGGCTATTCTGGATCCCTTGCACTTACATATAAGTTTTAGGAACAGCTTGTGAATGCCTGAAAAAAAACGGAGCTGTAATGTGGTAAGGATTGCACTTAATCCATAGATCAATTTGGCCAGTATTGGTACCTTAACAATACTAAGTTTTCCAATCCATGAACACAGGATGTCCTTCCATTTGTTTAGTTCTCTAATTTCTTTCAACAATGGTTTGTAGGTTTTCAGTGTACAAACCTTACACTTTTTTGGTTAAATTTATTTCTAAGTTTTTTATTCTTTTTAATGGTATTGTAGTTGTTTTCAAAATTTTATTGGTTTGCTCATTACTACTGTATAAAAATACAACTGTGTTTTGTATATTGATATTTTATCATGCAAATTTGCTCAACTTATTGGTTTTAATAGTTTCTTAGTGGATTTCCTAGGATTTTCTAAATATAAGATTAATTCACCTGCAAATGTTTCGGTATTATGAATCATGTCAACATTATCAGTTAACTTTATCAATCTTTTTTTTTAATGCCCCCATTGATTTCTATCTAACCAGCCATGGCATTTTCTCTCACCAAGAATATAAGTAAAAAAAATTCTCCTGGTACTTTTATGTTTCAATATTTGCATTTAAATCTTTGAACTAATTGCAGTTTATTGTGGTGGAATGTATTTTATGTTATTTATCTCCAAATAGGTTGCCACTCTTCCAAATTGTGGTAAAATATACATGACATAATATTTATTACTTTAGTCATTTGTAAGTGTATAATTCAATGGCATTAAATACATTCACAATGTTGTATAATCATCACTACTATTTATACCAAAACATTTTCATCATTCCCAACAGAAACACTATACCCAATAAAAAATAACTCCTCTTTTTCTCCTCCCCTAAGCTCCTGGTAAACACTATTCTACTTTATGTCTCCATAAATATGCCTATTCTAGGTACCTTATACAAGTGGAATACTATAATATTTGTGCTTCTGTGTCTGCCATATTTCACTAAGTATAATGTCTTCAAGGCCAATCCATGGTTTAGTACATACCAAAATTTCATTCCTTCCTATGGTTAAATAAAATTCCATTTTATGTATATACCATATTTTGTGTACCCATTCATCCACCAATGGGCTCTTAGGTTGTTTCCACCTTTTGGCTATTGTGAATAATAATGCTAGAACACTGGTGTATACATATTTCAAGTTACTGCTTTCAATTATTTTGGGTATATAGCCAGGTGTGGGATTGCTGGGTCATATGATAGTTCTATGTTTAACCTTGTGAGAAGCTGACAAACTGTTTTCCACTTCAGCCATGCTATTTTACATTCCCACCAGCAATGCACAAGAGTTCTAGTTTCTCCACATCCTTGCCAATGCTTGCTACTTTAGTTTAAAAAAATTATAGGTATCCTAGTAGGTGTAAACTGGTATCTCGTGGTTTTGATTTGCATTTCACTCATGACTAATGATGCTGAACATTTTTTCACATGCTTATTGGCCATTTGTTATGTTCTCTGGGACATGTTTTAAGTCCTTTGCCCATTTTTAAATTGGGTTGTTTGCTTTTTTGTTGTTTAGTTTTAGGAGTTCTTTATGTATTATGGATATTAATCACTTTTAAGATATATCATTTCCAAATATTTTCTCCCATTCAGTAGGTTGTCTATCCACTTTCTTGATAGTATCTTTTGATGTACAAAAGTTCTTAATGTTGATGAAGTCCAATGTATGTATTTTGTTGTTGCTGTTGCCTGTGCTGCTTGGTGTCATATCCATGAAACTGTTCTCAAACCTAGTATCATGAAATTTTCTCGAATGTTTTCTTCTGAGAGTTTTACAGGTTTAGCTCTTAAGTTTAGGTCATGGATTCATTTTGAGTTATTTTTTGTATATGGTGTAAGGTAAGGGTCCAACTTAATTGTTCTGCATGTGGATGTCCAGTTTCCCTGCACCATTTATTCAAAAGACTGTCCCTTCTCAATGGAAGGGTCTTGGCATCCCTTGTGGAAAACCAATTGACTATTGATTTTCTGTTTATATCTGGGGTATCTATTCCATTGGTCTATGTGTCTGTCCTTATGCAACTACCATACTGTTTTTTGTTTTGTTTGTTTGTTTATTTATTTATTTATTTATTTTTGGCTGCATTGGGTCTTCATTGCTGCACGTGGGCTTTCCATACTGTTTTAATTACCATAGCTTTGTAGTAAGTTTCGAAGTTGGGAAGTATGAGTCCTCAATTTATTTTTATTTTTCAAGACAGTCATGGCTATTCAAGGCCCCTTCCAATTCCATATGAATCTGAAGATCAGCTTTCACATTTCTGCAAAAAAAGGCTCTTTGAATTTTTATTGCATTGAATCTGTAGATCACTTTGGAAAGCATTGACATCTTAACAATATTATGTCTTCCTATCATGAACACAGAATGTCTATCCATTTGTTTAGGTCTTCTTTAATTCTTTCAGGAATGTTTTGTAGCTTTCAGCAAGCAAATCTTTCAGCTCCTTGGTTAAATTATTACAAAGTATTTAATTATTTTATATGCTATTGTAAAAGGAATTGCTTTCTTAATTTCCTTTTTGGATAGTTCATTGCTTCTGTATAGAAACACAAGTGATTTTTTTGAGTGTGTTTTGTACCCTGCAACTTTGCTGAGTTGGGATTGTTAGCTCTAATAGCTTTCTTGTGGATTAATTGGGATTTTCTGTATAACAGATCATATCAGCAGTGAATAGTGATAGTTTTACCTCTTCCTTTCCAATTTGTATGTCTTTTCTTTTTCTTGTCTAATAGCTCTGGCTAGAATTTCTAGTACAATGTTGACTTGCAGCAATGAAAGTGGGCAATCATGTCTTATTCTTGATTTTAGGGGAAAATCCTTTAGACTTTCACCATTGAGTATGATGTTAGCTGTGGAATTTTCATAAATACTTGTTATCATGTTGAGAAAATTTCCCTCTATTCCTAGTTTTCTGAGTGTCTTTATTATGAAAGGGTATTGGATTTTGTCAAATGCTTTTTCTGTATCAACTGAGATGATCATTTTGTCTTCTTTCATTTATATTAGTGTGATGTATTACATTGGTTGATTTTCTTATGTTGAAACACCCTTGAATTCCTGGGATAAATCCCATTTGGTTATGCTGAATAATCCTTTTAATATGCTGTTGGATTTGCTCTGCTAATATTTTGTTGAGAATATTGGTATTATAGTTATAAAGGATATTAGTTTGTAATTTTATTTTCTTGTGGTATCTTTATCTGGCTGTGGTATCAGGGTAATGCTGGCCTCACAGAAAGAGTTTTAGGAAGTGTTCCCTTCTCTTCAGTTATTTTGGAAGAATTTGTGAAGGACTGGTGTTAATTCTTCATTAAATACATAATAGAATTCACTGGTGAAAGTATCTGGTCCAGGACTTTTATTTGGGGGAGGTTTTTGACTACTGATTCAATCTCTTTATTTGTTTTAGGTATATTGAGTTTTTTTATTATGGTAAAAACCACATAACATAAAATTTAACATCTTAACAATTTTTCAGTGTACAGTTGAATAGGGTTAAGTATATTCACATTATAGTACAAAAGATCTCCAGAACTTTTTCATCTTTCAAACCTGAAACTCTACCCATTAAACAATTCCTCTTTTCCCCTTCCCCTGGCCCATGGAAACCATTATTCTATTTTCTGCAGCTATGATTTGACTACTTTAGAGACCTCATATAAGTGGAATCATATAGTATTTGTCTTTATGTGACTGGCTAATTTCACTTAGCATAATGTCATTAAGGCTATTTCCATATTGAAGCATGTGACAGGATTTCCTTCCTTTTTAGTGCTGAATAAAATTCCATTGTATGCATATACATATTTTGTTTATCCACTCATCCTTCAGTGGACATTTTGGTTGCTTCCACCTCTTGGTTATAGTGAATAGTGCTGAATTCGTTCATTGGTTCTATCAGTGTTTGTGTGTATGTAATTTTTAGCATTTTCTACATATAAGATCAAGCAATCTACAGAGAGAATTTTACTTCTTGCTTTCCAAATTGAATGCCTTTTATTTCTTTTTCTTGCCTAATTCCTCTGGCTAGGACTTCCAATACTATGTTGAATAGAAGTGGTGAGAGTGGGCATCCTTGCCTTGTTGCTGATTTTAGAGGAAAAGCTGTCAGGCTTTCACCACTGAGTGCAATGATAGTTGTAGGCTTTTCACATATGACCTTTATTATGTTGAGGAAGTTTCCTTCTATTTTTAGCTTATCGAGTGTTTTTGTCATGAAAAGGAGTTGAATATTTTAAAATTCTTTTTCTGCATCGATTGATATGATCATGTGGTTTGCTTTATAGTTCTATTTTTAACTTATCACGAAATCATCTAATTATTGCAGTTTCATGATAAACACTTACCTATTTTAAATTCAATTTCACATTTTGAATTTAAGGTCTGTTTAAGGTAGTGTTACACTAGAAGAGGAATGAAATAATAAAAGATACTAGTGAAATTCATGGTACACTCTAGTTTTCATGATCACTACCAAATTATGTCTGTGCATTTTGTCACTTTAACCTAGTGCCTTGCATGGTGCTAGTCACAGTGTCACTACTTGATAGAAGATGAGAATTCCTGGGTAGAATCTCTCAGATAGCAGTTCTTCATGCATGGAAGTAATGTCCTCAGTTGGCTAGAAGGGTACACACTCTGAGTACACTTTCTTGTTAACAGTTTTTGCCTTCCCTTTCAGAGTCTAATGACAGCAGCTGATAGGAGAACCTAACCCTTTGCCTTCTTGGTATGATGCAGTCTAGGTTTAGAGAATGTGAGGCAATTCTTGTGACATTTATAAAATTATCCAGAAAGGAGGAAAGCAATTGATATTTAACATTTGGATATGAGCCTTATTAGGTGGACACACTCCCTTCTCATCAGCATCTGCATTTCCCTTTAAAAGCTCCCAGAGCTCCCCATTATTGGTGGTTTAGATGCTGCCTATAGCACTTATTAGTGCTACCAGAAAGCTAAACTGTCACTCACTTTTAAAATATTAATATGAAATAATAAACAGAGGCTAATGTATTAAGCTGTGATAACCATCCCCATAGACATATTTTATCTTGTCACACTTGTCTACCTAATTTCCTAATGAGGTATTTCTAAAAGTGAAAGTGCTGAAGCCAAAAGTTTGGGCCTCCTCTGTTCATTGATACTTACCACAAATTACTCCTGCTTAAAATTAATACCATATTACAGTCCTTACAGCAAGGTATTGGCATGCCTGTAAAATTAAAATTCCTCTAATTTTATGTACTCAATAATTTAAATGAAAAACCTCACCACTGTGAACCTCACCAATAGATGAAAATCAGTATGTTTCTTTCATTACATGTGAATTTAAAGATACTTTTAATACTTTAGTTGGCAATCTTTATTTCTTGTTTTGTGACAAATCTCTTCATGGTCTTTACTCATTTTGAGACAGGAGGTAGATGGGTCCCCCCAGGGTAAGGAATTGGAGATTCGTTCCCTGTGGACCGATACTCCAAGATGAGTATAGCAGGACAATCGAGAGAGGAGGCTAGAAGATAAGAGACCACATATTTCTCATCCTTGAAGTCAAGGAGACCTTCCCGACTAGAAAGCTCCTTGGAGGTCAAAAGGCAAGTGATGCTAAGCTACCCATAGGCCTCTTTGGTGGAATCCATCTTGGCTGAGAGATGCATGCACACATATGGGAGGATCCTGAGATATACCAAATACGTACTCTGAACCAGGCAAATCAAAATGATTGGCCAAAGGAAACCTGGAAGAAATGCCCCATATAAGTGATTTAAACTACCACGAGGGCATGAGTCTCTCTCTGCGTCTGCCCATGTGTCTATCCACGCATACTGTATGCTTTTTCCTCCTAATAAATGCTTTACTTATGTCACTACTTTCCGTCTTTGTGGGAATTCTTTTCTGCAAAGCCGAAGGGCCAGGGCCTTGTAACTGACCAGTGGTCTAGTGGTTAGGGTTTGGCACTTCCACCGCTGCGGCCTGGCTTCGATTCCCGGTGTGGGAACCAAAACCCTGCTTCAAGCCACTGAAGGCCGAGGCCACCCGAGATCATATTTGGTGCCGAAACCCGGGACTTCAAGGTAAACCGCGAGCTTCGCCCAGCTGCGGCTTGAGTCCTCTGACTTTTGCTCTTGCTTTCTTTCTTTCACTCTCCGCTTTGCATTCTTTTCAAGACCTGCAGGGCATAACCTCTGTCCACCTACAGTGTTATGGCTCCCTCCAACATTGGGGGTGGCAGTGGGATTCCCCAGGCCGTGCAGATTAAAATAACGCTTGGGTGACAGCTGACGCTGTCCTTTGGGACCTGGTGGAAATGTGATTTCCGACCGTGCAGGAGCCTCAGGGGTCTCTCTCTCTTTCTCTCGCTCTCCCTCTCTCACTGCCCCGTATGGAACACTCCACTACGCTTTTCCTTCCCACCTTACTCACACAAGAAGGTCTCTTTCTCACTTCATATCTCCGTGCCCTTTTAGGGAAGGATTTCCTGGATATCATTCTTAAATGATTCCTGGGCCCTACCACTGCCAAACCCAGTGCTGCTTGTTGTCAGACAAAATTGTCAAGACAATTCCCAATTCTATCTTAGCTGCCAGACAGGACAAAGGATTTTGGGTTCTTCTGCTGTCTAGTCTCTCACCTCACTCAACACCCGGAAATTTACTATGAGAATTTCTCCATCTCCTGCCCTTCGAGCCTTGAACCCCATGCCACCTTCCATAGCGCTCAACTCCAATTTCTCCAAGGGTTCTTCTTCGCATCTATCAGACCCCCTTTAGTCCAGGCCTTGGCAGCATACACACTGCTACGGACAGCCTATTGGGCTGGCCGCTACCCAGAAGCCCGAATTATAAATTTTGTAGATGCTCAGTCATGAGGAATACACCCCAGCATAGGAAGACATCATAGGACATAAGCTCTATAGCCATGGGATCCCTCCTAAGGAAAGTCCTGGCAACCAGTCTGCACTAGTTCAAATGTCCTCCCCTGGTTATGTGGGGAGACACCTTGGGCAAGGTACCACGGAAGACCAGAGACGTCTAGTCAGAAATCGATGAGGGAGTAGAGGATGCTTGAAACCCCATCAGTTTCAAAGGGAATTTGGGGGATGCCCTGAACCCCTTCAGGTTAAAGTCTCCTGGTAAATGTTTCTGGGACGCCAGATTCCATTTCTAGGAGCGCTCTCTTGTTCTCAGTTGCAGGTTACTCAACAGGGCAGGATCCCCCTCCAAGCCAGAAGAAACACCTCTGGAGTGTATCCTTAAGAATTGGAATTTTTTTGGGGGGGGCTGCATTGGGTCTTTGTTGCTGTGCGTGGGCTACTCTTTGTTGTGGTGTGTGGGCTTCTCATTCAGTGGCTTCCCTTGTGGAGCATGGGCTCTAGGTGCGCGGGCTTCAGCAGTTGTAGCATGTCAGCTCAGTAGTTGCAGCACACGGGCCCTAGAACGCGCAGGCTTCGGTAGTTGTGGCACGTGGGCTCAGTAGTTGCTGTGCATGGGTTCTAGGGCATGCAGGCTTCAGTAGTTGTGGCATGCAGGCTCATTAGTTGTGGCTCATGGGCTCTAGAGCTCAGGCTCAATAGTTGTGGCGCACGGGCTTAGTTGCTCCATGGCATGTGGGATCTTCCTGGACCAGGTATTGAACCTGTGTCCCCTGCATTGGCAGGCAGACTCCTAACTACTGCACCACCAGGGAAGTCCTAGAATTGGAAATTTTTTAAAATAGAGGGCTAAGAAAGGAAAAACTTAAGTTCTACTGTAACAGTGCCTGGCCTTTGTATAAGTTGGGGAATGGAGAAAAATGGCCTGAAAATGGGCCTCTAAATTATAATACTGTTCTACAATTAGGTCATTATTGCCACAGGATGGGAAAGTGGACTGAGGTTCCCTATATTCAGGCTTTCACGGTCCTTTACCAAAATCCCGCCCTATACAGCTCTTGTAATTCAAAACCTGGGGAACCAGAAAACTCTCCAGACATTTTAGACGATCCCCTTCTAAGCTCTCCCATCTCTCGGGGGGAAACCTAGCTCCTCCTAAGCCTGACAGTTTCCCTACTTCTCCGGAGCCACCTACTTCTCTCGGTCCCTCTGACTGATCCCCAAATCCACCTCCCTATATCCCTCCATACTCTCTGTAACCCAAAGAAAGAGAGACTAGTCCCTCTGGGGTAACTGGCAGTGGAGCTTCCTATCACCCAGGATCAGGGAAATTATGCCCTCTTAGGGAACAACCGACTAGTGGTTATGCCCTGTGGGTCTTGAAAAGAAAGCAAAGCGGAGAGTGAAAGAAAGAAAGCAAGAGCAAAAGTCAGAGGACTCAAGCCGCAGCTGGGCGAAGCCTGCAGTTTACCTTGAAGTCCCGGGTTTCGGCACCAAATATGATCTCGGGTGGCCTCGGCCTTCAGTGGCTTGAAGCAGGGTTTTGGTTCCCACACCGGGAATCGAAGCCAGGCCGCAGCGGTGGAAGTGCCAAACCCTAACCACTAGACCACTGGTCAGTTACAAGGCCCTGGCCCTTCGGCTTTGCAGAAAAGAATTCCCACAAAGACGGAAAGTAGTGACATAAGTAAAGCATTTATTAGGAGGAAAAATCATACAGTATGCGTGGATAGACACATGGGCAGACGCAGAGAGAGACTCATGCCCTCGTGGTAGTTTAAATCACTTATATGGGGCATTTCTTCCAGGTTTTCTTTGGTCAATCATTTTGATTTGCCTGGTTCAGAGTACGTATTTGGTATATCTCAGGATGCTCCCATGTGTGTGCATGCATCTCTCAGCCAAGATGGATTCCACCAAAGAGGCCTATGGGTAGCTTAGCATCACTTGCCTTTTGACCTCCGAGGAGCTTTCTAGTCAGGAAGGTCTCATTGACTTCGAGAATGAGAAATATGTGGTCTCTTATCTTCTATCTGGGCAGGGCCCAGCCTCCTCTCTCGATTGTCCTGCTATTCTCATCTTGGAGTATCGGCCCACAGGGAATGAATGTCCAGTTGCTTACCCTGGGGGGACCCATCTACCTCTTGCCTCAATTTTGCTTTAAATATCCTCATACGTTCCTTAAGATTTGTGCTTCCCCCTCCTGGTGCTGAGATGGATACCTAGGTTGGTTAAATCCAAGCATTGTGGTCTTCTCATGAGTTACTGCAAAGCTGCTTCAGGAGGCACTTGTGCATAAGCTCTTGTCAATTACTAATCACTAGTAAGTCAACTAACTGTGGCTGAAGCCTGAAAGATGGTCCTTGACAGAAACTAGTGCCCATCCTTTGTGAAATAATGTCAGGATGGCTACATTCCTCCCTCCCCCGTGCCTTATTATTCAATTGCAATTTATGTCCTGTAAATTGGTACAGTTTTCTTGGTGCCACTTATGAAATTGAATTAAATTGGGGCATTCTATTTAAGTCAGCATTTCCAGTTATAAAAATGTATCCTAATGAAAGAGTAAAGGATGTTCAAAATTAATTAAAATTGTCATCTTTGAAAATCACCAGCTTAATTCATCTGTAATAGCCCAGAATTTAGAAATGGCAGGGGTAGGGCAGCAATAAAGTTGCAAGGGGAAAGAGAAATTCTTTAGACGTCACCAGATATGCAATGTGTGCACGCATGCGCATGCACGCACACACACACACACACAATCATGCATACACACATATATACACAGTTCTATAGGTTCTGTTGTTAAAATCATAAATTTGGGGACAGAAGAAAGATGGCAAATTCGTTCATTCTTTGGTAAGTTGAGTCAAATGATATATATGAAAAATATACTTTAAGAAATAAAAATAACTAAAAGGATGTTAGTATTAGTTTTCTATTGCTCATGTAACAAATTGCCACAGACTGGGTGGCTGAGAACAACAGATATTTATTCTCTCACAATTCTGGAGGGCAGAAATCCAAAATCAGTATAACCAAGCTAAAATCAAGGTGTTGGCAGAACTGTGCCAGAAGCTCTCAGGAACAATCCCTTTCTTGCCTCTTCCAGCATCTGGTGGCTGCCAGCATTCCTTGGCATGCCCCAATCTCTGCCTCTGTAGTCACATTGCCTTCTCTTCTGTGCCTGTCTTCTCCTCTTTTGTGTGAAATATCCCTCTGCATCTCTCTTAAAAAGACATTCTGATTGCATTTAGAGCCATCTCTACTAATCCAGGATAATCTCCCCATCTCAATTTCCATATTCAAATCCCAAAATAACCTTTTTTTTTTTTTGCCATATAAGATAACATTCACAGGTTCCAGGAATTAAGACATGGATAACTTTCAGGGGGCAACTTTTAGCCTACCACAATGTTCATTGTTGTATATGTTGTTATAGGGAAAATGATAACCATCCTAGATGGTCAACAATATGAATTGGTTCAATCATGTCACAGTCATAGGATAGAATGCTACGTGAGCATTAAAATTAGTTATATTATTAAAATGTAAAATATAAAATGTTATATTGCTAACTGAAAATTTTTTCTATCAAACTACACAAAAATTAAAAATACAAAGAACAGCCCATGCTTGCAAAGGTGTGGGGAACTAGACACTAATACATTTTTGGCAGGAATATATTTACAATGTTTGGAAGATTTATTTGAAATAAATAATAAAATATACAATGTTCAGGCTTTTTGGTAAAAGTTTTAGGTCTAGGACATCATGTAGATATATTCCCTCCTCAAGTGCAAATTGTATGGGGAAGGTTGATTACTGTAGCTAGTTTGTAAAAATGGGAAAGAAGCACAATGTCCCTCACCCAGGAACAAATGGAAAACTAGGCAATCTTTAAAAAGAAGAGATTAGATTTGTAACTGCAATAGACCGGCATGATATATTAAGTGAAAAAGCATGTAAAGATAGACTAGATGTATTGCTAATCCAAAAATCAGCCCAAGATATTTTGTATAGGGAGGTAGAAGGAGAGAAGACACAGGGGATGTATGCATCTGTGTTGCTGGAATTAATTTACAACAAATGTTTAACACTTTTGTAGCCAGAAAGAAGTGATTGAGTTAAAAACCTGAAAATATGGATAATATTGTGATGTATATTGACAAGGCTAGTTCTCACCCTCCTGAAGACAGTTTCCTTGTCTACAAAATGGAAAATCTCATAACATTTTCCTGAAGATGTAATGACATAATGTGTTTGTTAGGGTCAACCCAATGCAAATTTGATCCCAAGATGTTAATGAAGTTGTGGTAAAATATGTTTATTACTGTTCGGTTGTAAATATTTTATAACCTCCACATTGACTTCTTTAATCCATAGATTATTTTGAAGTGTGCCTAAATTTCAAAACACTTTTTGTTGTTGTTTCTAGTTGTCATTTTGCTATTGATTTCTAACTTTTTTGTATTATGGTCAAAGAATATAATCTATAGAACAACTCTTTGAAATTTGTTGAGATTTGATTTATAAACTTTTGTGTGGTCAGTTTCAGTAAATGTTCTAGTTTTGTTCTAAATAATGTATATTCTGGCAATTGTTAGGTGCAGTGTTTTATATGCATGCTTTAAATTAAGCTTATTGTATTGTTGAAACTTCTGTGTCACTTTTTTTTTTTGTTCCATAATCTAACACTTATAATCTTTAAATCTTCCATCATGGTGATGGACGTATCTATTTCTCCATGTAATTCACTGAATATTTATTTATATATTTTGAAATTGTTATTAAGTGATTACAGAATGTAATTGTTATGCATTACTGATGAATTAGATATTTTATCATTATGAAGTTACCATTTTGATCAATTTCTATTTTTCAGAGTTTAATAAAGCTACACCAGAAATTTTTGTTTAGCTAGCACGACATGTAATTTTTTATACTCTTAGTTTCAATCATTCTGTATCCTAGTTTTAGATATGTTTCTTGCAAACAGGATATGATTAATTCTTTTTGTATCCAGTCTGAAAATCTTTGTCCTTTGAGTGTTAATCTTGTTACATTTTTGTAACAAATGACCTATTTAAATGTATCTTCCATTTTATTTTGTGCTTTCTACCTTTCTAACCTCATCTACTTTTCTCTACTCTCTGTCTTATGAATTGACTTGAGTATTTTTCCTCATTCCATGTTTTAAGAATCTGCTACTTCCGAAGTTACCTACTCTATTTCTATTATGTTAGTGGTTACCCTACACATTTTTATAAAAAAATAAAATAAAATGAAGAACTCTTAATGTTCCTCCCAAACTCAAAACATTTTAAACTCTAATCACCTCCTCCCAACTCACAATCTTGTATTGTCATTTACTTAATTCTTTACTATGTTCTCATCTTGCAAGATATTCTTTTTAAGCCAATGTTTCTTTAGATTTACACATATTTACCACTTCTGCTGCTTTTCATTCTTACTGCATCATCTCAAAACATCATCCTTTCTGCCCAAAATACAATTTTAAAATTTCTTTTTGTGAACTTACTTTTGGAAAATATCTCTATTACTATTTATCTGAAATGCCTTTATTTCAACCTCATTCTTTTCATTAATTTTTTAATGAACATTTAGAACATACATAAAGATAGAATAAGAAAATAAACACCTATATACAGACCTGGGTTCAATAAATAAATATCTTCTTTTACATAGTTTTGTCTAAACCTTTCAAAGTAAATTATACCATGTCAGCCTAAATAATTTACCATGCATCTTCATAGTATAAGAACATTTTCCTACATAATCAAAATACCATCATTGCTATAATAAGATTAACTATAGTTCCCCATATCTGATTCCCTCCATATTTAAATTTTCCCAGTTGTTCCAAAATGTGATATACAGCAGTTTTACAAACTAGGTTCCAATCAAGGATCACATACTCTATTAGTTGCTGTTACATTTCTTAAATCTCATTTATCTACAACAGTTTGTCCTGTCGAACTTTTTTCATGACACTGACCTTTTGAAGAGACTGGGCTGATTGTTTTAAATAATGTCCTACATTCAGAATTTGTCTCACTGAATATTTATGACATTGTTTCACTTGTTTTCTATGCCCTATATTTCCTGTTACCTATGAGTTAGCTCCAATGCCTAACGTCATGTAACTTTTTCCTCTAATTCTCTAGGGGTAGCACTCTAGATTGACAGCTTTGTTTCTTTCATTATTGCTATTGAGAATTAGCTGCGTGTATAATTGGTATTTCTTTGAAGGCAATTTATTTTTATGTAGCTCCTATTAATATTTTCTGTATGAGTTTAACGTATACAACTTTACTATAATGTGTTTAGTATGTATATCTTTCTCTTAAGTTGCTTTAAATTTACTGGGGTTTCTGAAGATGTGGTTTCTATTTTTCATCAATTCTGAAAAATTCTGAGTCACTGTCTCTTCAAATTTTGCTTCTGTTTCATTCCTTCTTTCCCTTCTATATGGCATGTTCTGTCTCTTAATGCTAACTGTAGAAAAATTTATTCAAAAACCTCCCAACAAATAAAAGTCTAGGACCAGACAGCTTCACTGGTGAATTCTACCAAACATTCAAAGAAGAATTAATACTAGTCCTTCTCAAACATTTCCAAAAAATACAAGAGGAGGGACTCTTCCAAGCTCATGTTCTGAGGCCAGTATTCTCCTGATAACAAAACCTGATGGGGCACCGCAAGAAAAGAAAATTAGAGGCCAATATCCCTGATGACCATAGATGCAAAAATCCTCACCAAAATATTAGCAAACCAGATTCAACAATACATTAAAAGGATCATACACCATGATCAAGAGGGATTTATTCCAGGAATGACAGAGTGGTTCAACATTTGCAAATCAGTCACTGTGATACACCACATTAACAAAGTGAAGGATAAAAATTATATCATCACCTTAATAGACACAGAGAGAGCACTTGACAAAATTCAACATCCGTTTATTGTAAAAACTCTCAACAAAGTCAGTATAGAGGGAATGTACAGCAACGTAATAAACACCATATATGACAAGCCCACAGCTAACATCATAATGGTAAAAAGCTGAAAACCTTTCCTCTAAGATCAAGAACAAGACAAGGATGCCCACTCTCACCACTTCTATTCAACACAGTATTGGAAGTCCTAGCCAGAGCAATTAGGCAAGAAAAAGAAATAAAAGGCATCCAAATTGGAAAGGAAGAAGTAAAGTTATCACTATTTGAATTTAACATAATATTATATATAGAAAACCCTAAAGACTCAATCAAAAAACTGTTAGAACTAATAAATTCAGTAAAGTGGCAGGATAAAAAATCAACACACAAAAATCTATTGCATTTCTACACACTAATAATGAACTATCAGGAAGAGAAATTAAAAAAAAAAAAACAATCCCAGTTACAACTGCATCAAAAAGAACAAAGTACCTAGGATGAAATTTAATCCAGTAGATGAAAGACCTGTATATTGGAAACTACAAGACATTAATGAAAGAAACTGAAGAAGATACAAACAAATGGAAAGACATTCCATACTCATGAATTGGAAGAATGAATATTGTTAAAATGTCTATACTACCCAAAGCAACCTACAAATTCAATCAAAGCTCTGTCAAAATTCCCATGGCATTTTTCAGAGAAATAAAACAAATAATCCTAAAATTTGTATGGAACCTCAAAAACCAAATAGCCAAAGGAATCTTGAGAAAGAAGGGCAAAGCTGGAGGCATCACACTCCCTGACTTCAAACTATATTACAAAGCTATAGTAGTTTAAACAGTATGGTATTGGCATAAAAACAAGACACATAGATCAATGGAACAGAATAGAGAGCCCCAAAATAAACCCATGCATATATGGTCAATTAATTTATGACAAACAAGCCAAGACTATGCAATGGTTAAAGGTGTTGGGAAAACTGGACAGTCACATGCAAAAGAATAAAACACAACCACTATTTTACACCATACACAAAAAGGAACTCAAAATGGATTAAAGACAAATTGAAGACCTGAAACCATAAAACTCCTAGAAAAAGCCATAGGCAGTATGGTCTTTGACATCAATCCTAGCAATATTTTTCTGGATATGTCTCCTCAGGTAAGGGAGACAAAAGCAAAAATAAGCAAATAGGACTGCATCAAACTAAAAAGCTTCTAGACAGCAAATTAAACCATCAACAAAATTAAAAGGCAGCCTACAGAATGAGAGAAAATATTTGCAAATCATATATCCAAAGGAGTTAATACACAAGATACATAAAGAACACATACAATTCAATACCAAAAAAAGAAACAATCTGATTTAAAGATCTGAGTAGACATTTTTCCAAAGCAAACATACAGATGGCCAAAAGGTACATGAAAAGATGCTCAACATCGTTAATCATCAGGGAAATGTAAATGAAAACCACAATAGACATCAACTCACACCTGTTAGAATGGCTTTTCTCAAAAAGACAAGAGATAAGAAATGTTGCCGAGGATGTGGAGAAAAAGGAAGACTTGTGCACTGTTGGTAGAATTGTAAGTTGGTGCAGCCAGTATGGAAAATAGTATGGATATTCCTCAAATTACTACAAATAGCACTACCATATGATCTAGCAATTCCACATCTGGGTATTTATCTGAAGAAAATGAAAACGCTAACTCAAAAAGATATATGCCCACCCATGTTCAGTGAAGCATTATTTATAATAGACAAGATATGGAAACAACCTGTGTCCATTAGTAGATGAATGAATAAAAATTATGGTAAATATATATACACAATGGACTATTATTCAGCCATAAAAATGATGAAATATTGCCGTTTACAATAAAATGGATGGACCTCGGGCATTATGCTAAGTGAAATAAGTCAGAAAGATAAAGACAAATACTGTATGATCTCTCTTATATGTGGAATCTAAAAGGGAAAAAAAAACCCCAAGCTCACTGATATGCAGATCAGTTTGGTGGTTGCCAAAGGCTGAGGGTGGGGAGTGGGAAAAATGGGGAAAAGGGGTATACATTTATTTTAAAATTTTAAAATAGTGATATTAAAACAAGATCAATCAGAAAATTCACCTGAAGATTATCTTAAAATAAATTGTGAAAAAGTTAAATTTACAAAAAAGTAGAGAAAAGTTATAAAATTATATACCAAATACCATGTGTACCATATATTTGCTATGCCACATATGTAATAATTCTTTCATATCTCTTTTTTTAAGGTAATAACATTTATGGATACAATCAGAAACTCACCCCCATCCTTCCCCCTTTCTTACTTCCTCCTTCCTCAGAGGTAAACACTATACCGAGTGTGTGTATATTACTCATTTGCATGTTTATACATTACTACATACATATGTATTTATAAATATATAGCATTACTTTTAATTTATATATATATTCTGTTTTTGAAATGTATCCATATTGATTGTCAAAACAATCCTAAAATTCCAAAATCTGAAGTTCATGGGAGTTTTGACAAGTTAGAACACTTGGTCCTTGAACATAATTTCCTCATGTGTGTTTGATGATTTCTCACTGTGAGGTTCATATTTTCTTTGAAGCTTCATCTGTGGAAATACTTTAAGACCTAAGGAAAATGTAGGTTTCCCCAGGGACTTGTTTGAGCAATGTACCTGGGTTCACTCTGTTTTGGGGACCTCAGAATTGTATACATGATATTTATTAGACCACCCAAATACTGTGACATAGAACTTCAAATCGCTGTGTGAGTTGGCTTAAGAGTAAAAATTCTCATGGTAGTGATGTCACTGAAAATGGTGGAGCAGGAAACTTCAAAACTTTATCCCTCCATCAAAGGAAGAATTAAGATGGCAAAAATTGTCAGAATCAAATGTTTTAGAACACTGTATTCTAATAAAAAAAACTTACAATAACCAAGGGAACATTTAATGAGGAAAAAAGTTGCTTTCAGGAAGAAATTGTTATGGCATATTACTTTTTATTTTTTAAATTTTTTTTCACATTTTATTTATTTATTTATTTATTTATTTAGTTTAACATCTTTATTGGAGTATAATGGCTTTACAATGGTGTGTTAGTTTCTGCTTTATAACAAAGTGAATCAGTTATACATATACATATGTTCCCATATCTCCTCCCTCTTGCATCTCCCTCCCTCCTACCCTTCCTATCCCACCCCTCTAGGTGGTCACAAAGCACCAAGCTGATATCCCTGTGCTATGCGGTTGCTTCCCACTAGCTATCTATTTTACGTTTGGTAGTGTATATATGTCCATGCCACTCTCTAACTTTGTCCCAGCTTACCCTTACCCCTCCCCATATCCTCAAGTCCATTCTCTAGTAGGTCTGTGTCTTTATTCCTGTCTTGCCACTAGGTTCTTCATGAATTTTTTTTTCCCTTAGATTCCATATATATGTGTTAGCATACTGTATTTGTTTTTCTCTTTCTGACTTACTTCACTCTGTATGACAGACTCTAACTCCATCCACCTCATTACAAATACAGCCATTTCATTTCTTTTTATGGCTGAGTAATATTCCACTGTATATATGTGCCACATCTTCTTTATCCATTCATCCGATGATGGACACTTAGGTTGCTTCCATGTCCTGGCTATTGTAAATAAAGCTGCAATGAACATTTTGGTACATGACACTTATTGAATTATGGTTTTCTCAGGGTATATGCCCAGTAGTGGGATTGCTGGGTCGTATGGTAGTTCTATTTTTAGTTTTTTAAGGAACCTTCATACTGTTCTCCATAGTGGCTGTATCAATTTACATTCCCACCAACAGTGCAAGAGGGTTCCCTTTTCTTCACACCCTCTCCAGCATTTATTGTTTCTAGATTTTTTGATGTTGGCCATTCTGACCGGTGTGAGATGATATCTCATTGTAGTTTTGATTTGCATTTCTCTAATGATTAATGATGTTGAGCATTCTTTCATGTGTTTGTTGGCAATCTGTATATCTTCTTTGGAGAAATGTCTATTTAGGTCTTCTGCACATTTTTGGATTGGGCTGTTTGTTTTTTTGATATTGAGCTTCATGAGCTGCTTGTAAATTTTGGAGATTAATCCTTTGTCAGTTGCTTTATTTGCAAATATTTTCTCCCATTCTGAGGGTTGTCTTTTTGTCTTGTTTATGGTTTCCTTTGCTGTGCAAAAGCTTTGAAGTTTCATTAGGTCCCACTTGTTTATTTTTGTTTTTATTTCCATTTCTCTAGGAGCTGGGTCAAAAAGGATCTTGCTGTGATTTATGTCATAGAGTGTTCTGCCTATGTTTTCCTCTAAGAGTTTGATAGTGTCTGGCCTTATATTTATGTCTTTAATCCATTTTGAGTTTATTTTTGTGTATGGTGTTAGGCAGTGTCCTAATTTCATACTTTTACATGTACCTGTCCAGTTTTTGCAGCACCACTTATTGAAGACCCTGTCTTTTCTCCACTGTATATGCTTGCCTCCTTTATCAAAGATAAGGTGACCATATGTGTGTGGGTTTATCTCTGGGCTTTCTATCCTGTTCCATTGATCTATATTTCTGTTTTTGTGCCAGTACCATACTGTCTTGATTACTGTAGCTTTATAGTATAGTCTGAAGTCAGGGAGCCTGATTCCTCCAGCTCCATTTTTCTTTCCCAAGATTGCTTTCGCTATTCAGAGTCTTTTGTGTTTCCATACAAATTGTGAAATTTTTTGTTCTAGTTCTGTAAAAAATGCCATTGGTAATTTGATAGGGATTGCATTGAATCTGTAGATTGCTTTGGGTAGTAGACTCATTTTCACAATGTTGATTCTTCCAATCGAAGAACATGGTCTATCGCTCCATCTATTTGTATCGTCTTTAATTTCTTTCATCAGTGTCTTATAATTTTCTGCATACAGGTCTTTTGTCTCCTTAGGTAGGTTTATACCTAGATATTTTATTCTTTTTGTTGCAATGGTAAATGGGAGTGTTTTCTTAATTTCACTTTCAGATTTTTCATCATTAGTGTATAGGAATGCAAGAGATTTCTGTGCATTCATTTTGTATCCTGCTACTTTACCAAATTCATTGATTAGCTCTAGTAGTTTTCTGGTAGCATCTTTAGGATTCTCTATGTATAGTATCATGTCATCTGCAAATAATGACAGCTTTACTTCTTCTTTTCCGATTTGGATTCCTTTTATTTCTTTTTCTTCTCTGATTGCTGTGGCTAAACTTCCAAAACTATGTTGAATAATAGTGGTGAGAGTGGGCAACCTTGTCTTGTTCCTGATCTTAGTGGAAATGTTTTCAGTTTTTCACCATTGAGGACGATGTTGGCTGTGGGTTTGTCATATATGGCCTTTATTATGTTGAGGAAAGTTCCCTCTATGCCTACTTTCTGCAGGGCTTTTATCATAAATGGGTGTTGAATTTTGTCGAAAGCTTTCTCTGCATCTATTGAGATGATCATATGGTTTTTCTCCTTCAATTT
This sequence comes from Balaenoptera ricei, assembly GCF_028023285.1. Lineage (NCBI taxonomy): Eukaryota > Metazoa > Chordata > Mammalia > Artiodactyla > Balaenopteridae > Balaenoptera > Balaenoptera ricei. Next base: position 92,751,731 of record NC_082660.1, on the reverse strand, counting down.
GTTAATATGGTGTATCACGTTGATTGATTTGCGTATATTGAAGAATCCTTGCATTGCTGGGATAAACCCCACTTAATCATGGTGTATGATCCTTTTAATATGCTGTTGGATTCTGTTTGCTAGTATTTTGTTGAGGATTTTTGCATCTCTGTTCATTAGTGATATTGGCCTGTAGTTTTCTTTCTTTGTGACATCTTTGTCTGGTTTTGGTATCAGGGTGATGGTGGCCTCGTAGAATGAGTTGGGGAGTGTTCCTCCCTCTGCAATATTTTGGAAGAGTTTGAGAAGGATAGGTGTTAGCTCTTCTCTAAATGTTTGCTAGAATTCACCTGTGAAGCCATCTGGTCCTGGGCTTTTGTTTGTTGGAAGATTTTTAATCACAGTTTCAATTTCAGTGCTTGTGATTGGTCTGTTCATATTTTCTATTTCTTCCTCGTTCAGTCTCGGCAGGTTGCGCATTTCTAAGAATTTGTCCATTTCTTCCAGGTTGTTCATTTTATTGGCATAGAGTTGCTTGTAGTAATCTCTCATGATCGTTTGTATTTCTGCAGTGTCAGTTGTTACTTCTCCTTTTTCATTTCTAATTCTACTGATTTGAGTCTTCTCCCTTTTTTTCTTGATGAGTCTGGCTAATGGTTTATCAATTTTGTTTATCTTCTCAAAGAACCAGCTTTTAGTTTTACTGATCTTTGCTATCATTTCCTTCCTTTCTTTTCATTTATTTCTGATCTGATCTTTATGATTTCTTTCCTTTTGCTAACTTTGGGGGTTTTTGTTCTTCTTTCTCTAATTGCTTTAGGTGCAAGGTTAGGTTGTTTATTTGAGATGTTTCCTGTTTCTTAAGGTAGGATTGTATTGCTATAAACTTCCCTCTTACAACTGCTTTTGCTGCATCCCATATGTTTTGGGTCGTTGTCTCTCCATTGTCATTTGTTTCTAGGTATTTTTTGACTTCCCCTTTGATTTCTTCAGTGATCACTTCGTTAAGTAGTGTATTGTGTAGCCTCCATGTGTTTGTATTTTTTTACAGATCTTTTCCTGTAATTGATATCTAGTCTCATAGCGTTGTGGTTGGAAAAGATACTTGATATGATTTCCATTTTCTTAAATTTACCAAGGCTTGATTTGTGACCCAAGATATGATCTATCCTGGAGAGTGTTCCATGAGCACTTGAGAAAAATGTGTATTCTGTTGTTTTTGGGTGGAATGTCCTATAAAAATCAATTAAGTCCATCTTGTTTAATGTATCATTTAAAGCTTGTTTTTCCTTATTTATTTTCATTTTGGATGATCTGTCCATTGGTGAAAGTGGGGTGTTAAAGTCCCCTACTATGATTGTGTTACTGTCGATTTCCCCTTTTATGGCTGTTAGTATTTGCCTTATGTATTGAGGTGCTCCTATGTTGGGTGCATAAATATTTACAATTGTTATATCTTCTTCTTGGATCGTTCCCTTGATCATTATGTAGTGTCCTTCTTTGTCTCTTGTAATAGTCTTTATGTTAAAGTCTATTTTGTCTGATATGGGAATTGTTACTGCAGCTTTCTTTTGATTTCCATTTGCATGGAATATCTTTTTCCATCCCCTCACTTTCAGTCTGTATGTGTCCCTAGGTCTGAAGTGGGTCTCTTGTAGACAGCATGTATATGGGTCCTGTTTTTGTATCCATTAAGCCAGTCTGTGTCTTTTGGTTGGAGCATTTAATCCATTTACATTTAAGGTAATTATCGATATGTATGTTCCTATTCCCATTTTCTTAAATGTTTTGGGTTTGTTTTTGTAGGTGTTTTCCTTCTCTTGTGTTTCTTGCCTAGAGAAGTTCCTTTAGCATTTGTTGTAAAGCTGGTTTGGTGGTGCTGAACCCTCTCAGCTTTTGCTTGTCTGTAAAGGTTTTAATTTCTTCATCAAATCTGAATGAGATCCTTGCTGGGTAGTGTAATCTTGGTTGTAGGTTTTTCTCCTTCATCACTTTAAATATGTCCTGCCACTCCCTTCTGGCTTGCAGAGTTTCTGCTGAAAGATCAGCTGTTAACCTTATGGGGATTCCCTTGTGTGTTATTTGTTGTTTTTCCCTTGCTGCTGTTAGTATGTTTTTTAAAAAATTAATTAATTAATTAATTTATTTTTGGCTGTGTTGGGTCTTCGTTTCTGTGCGAGGGCCCTGTCTAGTTGTGGTGAGCGGGGACCACTCTTCATTGCGGTGCTCCGGCCTCTCAGTGTCGCGGCCTCTCTTGTTGTGGAGCACAGGCTCCAGACGCGCAGGCTCAGTAGTTGTGGCTCACAGGCCTAGTCACTCCGCGGCATGTGGGATCTTCCCAGACCAGGGCTCGAACCCGTGTCCCCTGCATTGGCAGACACATTCTCAACCACTGCGCCACCAGGGAAGCCTAGTATGTTTTCTTTATATTTAATTTTTGATAGTTTGATTAATATGTGTCTTGGCGTGTTTCTCCTTGGATTTATCCTGTATTGCACTCTCTGTGCTTCCTGGACTTGATTAACTATTTCCTTTCCCATATTAGGGAAGTTTTCAACTATAATCTCTTCAAATATTTTCTCAGTCCCTTTCTTTTTCTCTTCTTCTTCTGGGACCCCTTTAATTCGAGTGTTGGTGCGTTTCATGTTGTCCCAGAGGTCTCTGAGACTGTCCTCAGTTCTTTTCATTCTTTTTTCTTTATTCTGCTCTGCAGTAGTTATTTCCACTATTTTATCTTCCAGGTCACTTATCCGTTCTTCTGCCTCAGTTATTCTGCTATTGATCCCATCTAGAGTATTGTTAATTTCATTTATTGTGTTGTTCATCATTGTTTGTTTCCTCTTTAGTTCTTCTAGGTCCTTGTTAAATGTTTCTTGCATTTTCTCTATTCTATTTCCAAGATTTTGGATCATCTTTACTATCATTATTCTGAATTCTTTTTCAGGTAGACTGCCTATTTCCTCTTCATTTGTTAGGTCTGGTGTGTTTTTACCTTGCTCCTTCATCTGCTGTGTGTTTTTCTGTCTTCTCATTTTGCTTATCTTACTGTGTTTGGGGTCTCCTTTTTGCAGGCTGCAGGTTCGTATTTTCTGTTTTTGGTGTCTGTCTCCAGTGGCTAAGGTTGGTTCAGTGGGTTGTGTAAGCTTCCTGGTGGAGGGGACTAGTGCCTGTGTTCTGGTGGATGAGGCTGGATCTTGTCTTTCTGGTGGGCATGTCCACGTCTGGTGGTGTGTTTTGGGGTGTCTGTGGCCTTATTATGATTTTAGGCAGCCTCTCTGCTAATGGATGGGGCTGTGTTCCTGTCTTGCTAGTTGTTTGGCATAGGGTGTCCAGCAGTGTAGCTTGCTCCAGCACTGTAGCTTGCTGGTCATTGAGTGAAGCTGGGTCTTGGTGTTGAGATGGAGATCTCTGGGAGATTTTCGCCGTTTGATATTACGTGGAGCTGGGAGGTCTCTTGTGGACCTGTGTCCTGAAGTTGGCTCTCCCACCTCAGAGGCACAGCCCTCATGCGTGGCTGGAGCACCAAGAGCCTTTTATCCACACGGCTTAGAATAAGAGGGAGAAAAAATAGAAAGAAAGAAAGAAAGAGGCTTTTGGGAAGTCTGAGGTCTTCTGCCAGCGTTCAGTGGGTGTTCTATAGGAGCAGTTCCACGTGTAGATGTATTTCTGATGTATCTGTGGGGAGGAAGGTGATCTCCACATCTTACTCTTCTGCCATCTTCTTTTTCGCACTGCCCTAGTCTCGAAGCTCCCGCCCCTGCTCCTCAGTCCGGGTCTCCATGGGAGGCCTGTTGTGGCATTTTAACTTACCACCTACCATCCTACACTATGGATGCCATATGGATGGCTGCCTGTGTTTCTGGTGAAACTTTCTGGAGCCAGAGGGCAATACAGAACTTATTTTCAAAGAAATGTATTTTTGTGATTTGACCCATCTGGAGGTTTCCAGAGGGGCTGTCTAAGGAGTTGCCTTTTTTTGCCTGATGTGGAACTTTCTCAAGGAAGAAGTGGCCTATCAGGCAACACTTGTTGAAATCATTTATAGGTAGACCTACTGCTGCAGTCTCCTGGGACACAGATAACAGAAAGGGGTAAGCAACAGACAGACCAAAAAGCCTGGGAAGGAGAAACATGGGAGAATAAGTACTTTTAAAAGCACCCACATATAATAGAGAATCTATAAAGCCACACACATGTTCAGGGAGAGATGCTTGCTCAGGAAATACTGAGAAGATTCTAAGATTTCATCTCCAGCTGATCTTTTGGTTCAGGCAAGCAGGAAATGAAGGATGAAGCAAAAATGTAAATTGCAGACCTAAGCACTGAAAGAGTGCCCCAATACAGCCAATCTACAAGGACTTGATGAGTGTCTTTTAAATTTGTTTTGGCCCCAGATATTTAAGAAAGTATCTGGAAAATCACTAGTTGGCCACTAAGATTACAGAACAGAGATGTTAGTGACCAAAAATTTTTAAAAACTACAGTCTCTAAAAATAGTTTTGAAGAGTCACTAAACAAACAAAACTTACAACACACAACAAAGTGCACCGACAAACTCTGGAGAGGGGAAAGAACCTGATGTATAGAGTTACCACATAATGATATACCAAATATCTAGTTTTCAACAGAAAATTAGGAATGCAAAGAAATAATATAATATAAACAGTCTCTGAGTAAGCCAAGACATTGGACTTACTAAACAAAGACTTTTTTTTTTAATGTCTGAAACATTTATATTAAGATATTTCCATACAAATAACCCAAAGAAAGTTTAGTATTAGTTGTTTTTTGTTTGTTTTTTTATACTGCAGGTTCTTATCAGTCATCAATTTTATACACATCAGTGTATACATGTCAATCCCAATCACCCAATTCAGCACACTAAACAAAAACTTTAAAGCAACTATTTTAAATATGCTCAAAGAGCTAAAGGAAACTATGAGAAAAGAACTAAAGGAAATCGAGAGAACAATGTCTCAACAAATAGAGAATATCAAGAAAGAGATAGAAATTATAAGAAGGAAACATAAAAATTCTGGAAAATAAAGAACAATACTCAGAATTAAACGTTCATAAGAAGGTTTTAAGAGCAAATTTGAGCAGGCAGAAGAAAAAAATCAGCAAACTTGAAGATAGTTCAACTGAGATTATTCAGTCTGAGGAGAAAGTAAACAGAATTTTAAAAAATGAACACAACCTAAGATGCCTGTAGGAGACCATGAAGCACACCAACATACACAGAATGGGAGTCACAGGTAACAAGAGAGAAAAAGGAACAGAAATAATATTTGAAAAAAATGGCTGAAAATTTCCCACATTTTGACACTTGACACCAATCTACACATTTAAGAAGCTCAATGAACTCCAAGTAGAAAAACTAAAGATATCCTCACCTAAACATATTATAATTAAACTGCCAAAAGGCAAAGACAAAGAAAATCTTAAATGTAGCAGCAAAGTAGAAGGGATTCTCAATGAGAAAAACACTCAATTTCTCATAAGAAATATGGAGGCCAGAAGGCAGTCATATTTAAAGTGCTGAAAGAAAATACTGTCAAAAGTTATAAAGGTGTCAAACTATACTTCAAAGAGAAGGAGATATTAAGATATTTCCAGATAAACAAAAACTAAAAGCTTTTGTTGTTAGTAGATCTGCCCTACAGGAAATGCTAAAGAGAACACTTCATGCTGAAATGAAATAACACTAGGAAGTAAGTATACAGGTAAACATGAAAGGCAGTATTACAATATTTTTGGTTTGTAAATCCTATTTTGATTTAAAATACAGAAAATAAATAATCATAAAAATATGTTAATGGACTCATGAGGTATACAGATATAATTTGTAACAATGACAACATAAGGGGGGTTGCAGCTGTATAGGAATAGAAACTTTGTATATTATCGAAACTGAGCATTAATTCAAACTAGACTGTTATAAATTTAGGACATTAATTGTAATCCCCAAGTTAACCAATAAGACAATAACTAAAATATATATAGAAAAGTAAATAAGAGAGGAATCAAAATGGTAGACAAGGAAAAGTTCAAATATAAAGAAGGCAGTAATGGTGGAAGTGAAGAACAAGAAACATATGACATACTGAAAACAAATAGCAAAGTAGTAGAAGTTAAGTCCTTCATTTGTAATTGCATTCAATACAAATAGATTAAACTCTCCAATCAAAAGGCAGACGTGGCAAAATGGATTTTAAAAAAAGGAAACATGATCCAACTATATGTTGTCTACAAGAGACTTTCTTAGATCCAAAGACATAAATAGGTTGAAAGTGAGAGAACAGAAAAAAGTTATTTCATACAAAGTTATTAAAAGAGACCTGAGGTGGCTATGCTAATATCAGACAATATAGGCTTTAAGACAAAAATTGTTACCAGAGACAATGAAGACATTATATATTGGTAAAAGTTTTAATCCATCAAAAGATTTAAAAAAAAATAAACACAAATACACCTAACAACAGAACTCCAGAATATATGAAGCAAAAATTGACCAAATTGAAGGTAGAAATAGACAGCTCTGCAATAAGTTACAGAGACTACTATGAACAACTATATGCCGATAAAATGGACAACATAAGAGAAATAGACAAATTCCTAGAAACATATAATCTTCCAAGACTGAACCAGGAAGAAATAGAAAATATGAACAGACTGATTACCAGTAATGAAATTGAATCAGTAATTAAAAAAAAAATTCCCAACAAACATAAATCCAGGACCAGATGGCTTCACAGGTGAGTTCTACCAAACATTTAGAGAAAAGTTAACACCTATCCTTCTCAAACTATTCCCAAAAAACTGCAGAGGAAGGAAAGCCTCCAAACTCATTCTACTGATATAAGGCCAGCATCAACCCAATACAAAAACCAGGAAAAGATATCACCAAAAAAATTACAGGTCAGGGACTTCCTTGGTGGCCCAGTGGTTAAGAATCTGCCTTCCAATTCAGGGGATGCAGGTTTGATCCCTGGTCCGTGAACTAAGATCTCACATGCTGCGGGGCAACTAAGCCCGTGCCCACAACTACACAGCCCATGTGCTCTGGAGTCTGCGCACCACAACTACAGAGCCCATGTGCTCTGGAGCCCATGTGCCACAACTAGAGAGAAGCCCATGCACCACAACTAGAGAGAAGCCCATGCGCCACTACAGAGAAGCCTGCATGCTAAAACGAAGAGCCCGTGTGCCACAATGAAAGATCTCACATGCTGCAACTAAGACCCGACTAAGCCAAAAATAAGTAAATAAAATAATAATTTAAAAAACTACAGCTCAATATTACTGATGAACATAGATGCAAAAATCCTCAACAAAATATTAGCAAACCAAATCCAACAATACATTAAAAGAATGATACACCATGATCAAGTGAGATTTATCCCTGGGATACAAGGATGGTTCAATATCTGCAAATCAATCAATGTGATACATCACGTTAACAAATTGAGGAATAAAAGCCATATGATCATCTCAATAGATGCAGAAAAAGCTTTTGATAAAATGCAACATACATGTACGATAAAAACTCTCCAGAAAGTGGGCATAGAGGGAATATACTTCAACATAATAAAGGCCATATATGACAAACGCACAGCTAACATCATACTCAATGATAAAAAGCTGAAAGCATTTCCTCTAAGATCAGTAATAAGACAAGGATGCCCACTGTTGCCACTTTTATTCAACATAGTTTTGGAAGTCCTAACCACAGCAATCAGACAAGAAAAAGAAATAAAGGAATCCAGATTGGAAAAGAAGAAGTAAAACTGTCACTGATTGCAGATGACATGACACTATACATAGAAAACCCTAAAGATGCCATCAAGAAACTATTAAAGCTCATTGATGAATTTAGTTAAGTTTCAGGATACAAGATTAATATACAGAAATTCTGTTGTATTTCTATACACTAACACTGAACTATCAGAAAGAGAAATTAAGGAAAAATACCATTTACAATTGCATGAAAAAGAAGAAAATACCTAGGAATAAGCTTACCTAAGGAGGTAAAACATCTGTACTCAGAAAACTATAAAACACTGATGAAGGAAATTGAAAACGACACAAACAGAAGGAAAGATATACTATGTTCATGGATTGGAAGAATTAATATTCTTAAAATGACCATATTACCCCAGGCAATCTACAAATTCAATGCAATCCCTAACAAAATACCAGTGGCATTTTTTCATAGAACTAGAATAAATAATTTTAAAATTTGTATGGATTCACAAAAGACCCTGAATAGCCAAAACAATCTTGACAAAGAAGAACAGAACACTTCTCCACTTATTTTATGAGGTCAGAATCATGATAATAGCAAAACTGGACAAAGACATCAAAAGAGAAAAAACCACAGGCCAATATTCCTGATTAACATGGATGCAAAAATTCTCAACAAAACATTAACAAACCAAGTTCAACAGCACATTAAAAGGACCATACACCCTCACCCTGAACAAGTGGGATTTTTCCCTGGGATGCAAGGATGTTTAATATATATACAAATGAATTAATATGATATACCACATTAACAGAATGAAGGATAAAAATCACATGATTATCTCAATAGATGCAGAAAAAGCATATGACAAAATTCAACATCTTTTCATGGTAAAACAATTAATTAGGTATAGAAGAAACTTATCTCACCACAATAAAGTATATATATGACAAGTCCACAGCTGACATCACACCCAGTTGTGAATGGTTGAAAGTTTTGTCTCTATGATCAGAAACAAGACAGGAGTGCCCACTCTCACCATTCCTATTCAGCACAGTACTGAACATCCTTGCCAGAGCAATTTGGTGAGAAAAAGAAATAGAAATAATCCAATTTGGAAAGGAAGATATGAATTGTCTCTGTTTGCAGATGACATGATCTTATATGTGGAAAACCCTATTGCCTTCCCAAACAATATGTTAAAACTAATAAACAAATTCAGCAAAGTTGCTGGATACAAAATCAATACACATTTCTCAAAAAATCAGTTACATTTCTCTATACTAACAATGAACTATCTAAAAAGGAAATTAAGAAACCAATTCCATTTACGACAGCATCAAAAAGAATAAATTATTTCAGAATAAACTTACCCAAGGAGGTGAAATACTTGCACACTGTAAACTATAAAACACTGAGGAAAGAAATGAAAGCAAACACAAAAATGTAAAGACATCTTAAGTTCATGGATTGGAAGAATTAATATTGTTAAAATGTCCATGCTATCCAAAGCAATCTACAGATTTAATACCATTCCCATCAAAATACCAATGGCATTTTTTCCCCACAAAAATAGATAAAACAATCTTAAAATTCAAATGGAACCACGAAGGACTCCAATATAGCCAAAGCAATTTTGGGCAAGCAGAAAAAAGATGAAGGCATCACACTTCTTGATTTCAAAATATATTACAAAACTACAGTAATCAAAACGTTATGATATTGGCATAAATACAAAAAGACCAATGAAAAAGAAAAAACAGCCGAGAGTAAACATAAACATATATGGCCAATTGATCCTTGACATGGGTACCATGAATAATACAGTGGGGAAAGGATAGTCTCTTTAATAAATGATGTTGAGAAAACTGGGTATCTATATGCAAAAGAATGAAATTGGACCCTTATCTCACACCATACATAAAAACCAACTCAAATTGGGTTAAAGACTTAAACATAAGACCTGAAACTGTAAAACTCATAGGAGGAAACAGGGGGAGAGCTTCTTGACACTGGCCTTGGCAATGATTTTTTTGGATATGAAACAAATACAGGAACTAAAAGCAAAACACACAAGTGGAATTACATCAAACCAAAAAGCTACTGAACAGCAAAGAACCAATTACCAAAATGAAAAGGTAACTTATGGAATGGGAGAAATATTTGCAAATGATATATCTGACACTACGTTAATCTCTAAAATATATAAGGAAATTCTACAACTCAATAGCAAAAAAACCCAAATAACCCAATTAAAAATTGGGCTAAGGATTTGAATAGACATTTCTCCAAAGAAGGTATAGAAATGGTCAACAGATTTCTGTATATTATTCTTGTATCCTGCTACCTTGCAGAATTCATTTATTAATTTGAATAGCTTTTGTGTGGAGAATATAAGGTTCTTTATATAGAGTATTATGCCATCTGCAGTAGTGACAATTTTACTTCTTCCCTTCCAATTTTGATAACTTTTATTTCATTTTCTTGTCTGACTGCTGTGGCTAGGACTTCCAATAATATGCTGAATAGAAGTAGTGATGGTAGGTGTCCTTGTTTTGTTCCTAAATTTAGCAGGAAGTCTTTCAGCTTTTCACTGTTGAGTATGATGTTGGCTGTGGGTTTGTCATAAATGGCTTTTATTATGTTGAGATGTGTTCCTTCTATACCCACTGTGGTGAGAGCTTTTATCATGAATAGATGTTGAATTTCATCAAATGATTTTTCTGTGTCTATTGAGATGATCAAACAACCCAATCAAAAAAATGGGCTGAAGACCTAAATAGACATTTCTCCGAATAAGACATACAGATGGCCAACAGGCACATGAAAATATGCTCAACGTTGCTAATTATTAGAGAAATGCAAATCAAAACTACAATGAAGTATCACCTCACACCAGTCAGAATGTCTATCATCAAAAGTCTGCAAATAATAAATGCTGGAGAGGGTGTGGAGAAAAGGGAGCCCTTGTACACTGTTGGTGGGAAGGTAAATTGGTGCAGCCACTATGGAAAACAGTATGAAGTTTCCTTTAAAAACTAAAAATAGAGCTACAGTATGATCCAGTAATCCCACTCCTGGATATATATCTGGGAAAAAATGAAAACTCTAATTAGAAAAGATACACGCACCCTAATGTTCATAGCATCACTATTTACAATAGCTAAGACATAGAAACAACCCAAGTGCCCATCAACAGACAACTGCCTTAAGAAGATATGGGGTGTGTGTATGTATACACAATAGAATATTACTCAGCCATAAAAAAGAACGAAATATTGCCATTTGCAGCAACATGGATGGACCTAGAGACTATTATACTTAGTGAAGCAAGACAGAGAAAGACAAATATATCACTTATATATGGAATCTAAAAAAATAGTAGGAATGAATCGATATACAAAACAGAAACAGACTCACAGAGATAGCACACAAACTTATGCTTACCAAATGGGAGAGGGAGGGAAGGAGGGACAAATTTGGAGTATGGAATTAACAGGTACAAACTATCATACATAAAATAGATAAGCAACAAGGATTTACTGTATAGCACAGGGAATTATATTCATTATCTTATAATAACCTATTATGAAAAATAATCTGAAAAAAGTATACATATATAAGTGAATCCATTTTCTGTACACCTGAAACAAACACAATATTGTAAATCAACTATATTTCAATAATTAAAAAAAAAAGAAATGGCCAACAGGTATATGAAAAGGTGCTCAAAATCACTAATCATGAGGGAAAGGCAAATCAAAATCACAAAGAAATACCACCTAACACCTGTTAAGAGGGCTATAATTTTAAAAAAAGATAACATTGGTGAGGATATGGAGAAAAGGGAACCCTTGTACACTGTTGATGGAAATGTCAATTAGTGCAGCCACTATAGAAAACAGTATGGAGTTTCTTCAAAAAATTAAAAATAGAACTGCCATAGAATCCAACAATCTCACTTCTGTGTACACGTCCAAAGGAAATGAAATCAGGGTCTCAAAGAGATGTCTGCACTCCCAAGTTCATCGCAGCATTATTCATGGTAGCAAGACATGGAAGCAACCTAAATGTCCATTGATGAATGAATGGATAAAGAAAATGTTGTATATACATACCATAGAATATTTTTCAGCCTTCAAAAAGAAAGAAATCCTGCCATTTGCAACAAAATGGATGGACCTGGAGAATATTATGCTAAGTGAAATTAGCCAGGCACAGAAGGACAAATACTATACGATACCACTTATATGAGGAATATAAAATAGTGAATCTCATAGAAACAGAGACTAGAATGGTGGTTTCCAGAGGCTTCAGGGAGGGGGAAATGGAGAGGTATTAGTCACAGGATACAAAGTTTGTTATACAAAATGAATAAATTCTAGAGACCTACTGAACAGCAAAGTGCCTATAATGAACAATATTGTATTGTATACTTAAAAATTTTCTAAGAGGGTAGATCTTAAAGTGCTCTTATCACACACAAAAATAATAAAGAGGGCTGGAAGACACTTTTGGAGGTGATGGATATGTTTATGGCATAGATTGTGGTGATGGTTTCATGGCTATACAATTATCTTCAAACTTATCAAGTTGTACATGTGAAGTATGCACAACTTTTTATATGTCAATCATATCTCAAAAAAAGATTAAAAATATCATCTTAATACACCACATTAAGAGAATGAGGGAAAAATATCACAGGATCTTAGGAATTAATAGAAAAAATCATTTGATAAAATCCAATGCATTGGACACCAGGAACTCTGGTCTGAAGGGCTGGGCGTGAGGCCTCTGCACACAGCTCGCTGTGAGCCAGTGAAGCTAGACTCAGCACGAAGGAAAAGAAAGAGCTGACTTTCCAAGATGGTGGAGGAATAGGAGGACATGGAGTTCATCTCTCCTCACAAATGTATCAAGAATACATCTACAAATGGAACAATTCTCACAGAGCGCCTGCTGAACACTAGCAGAGGACCTCGGACACCTAAAAGGACAAGAAAGATTCCCCATGTAACCAAATAGGACAAAAGAAAGAAGAAGTGAGAAGGAAGAGGACAGGAAGCAGGATGGGACCTGCACCCCTGGTGGGGAGCTGAAGGTGAGAGGTTCCTGCATCTGGGGAAGACCCATCGCTGGCAGGGAAATCAGATGGGACAGAGGGGGGCTTTGGGGGCTCGGAGGAGAGCCCAGCAACTGGTCTGTGGCAGGCAGGACAGAGTGAGACCTACACAGATGGTCCGTGCCACAGCACTGTGCACCCCAGCCTGGGATGGGTGCCCACCAGTGCACACAGGGGCTGGGTGCTGGAACGTGGGGTTTGGAGAGCAGACCCAGGGAGGGGACTGCTGATTGCTGTGAGGAGACAGCCTGAGGGGATGGAAATGAGGAGCTATGTAACTGGGAATGCTTGTAGAGGAAGCCCGGACCACCATAGAAGTGAAGCGCCACTGTTGAGTGACACACAAAGGGTGGGGCTGTATTGCAGCCTCTCTCCTCACGTGCCAAACCCTGCCTCCACAGGCACTAGGGAGTGCTCCCGCCAGAGCTAGCTCACACGCCCCTGCCATCGCCTCTTCCCCCCAACCCCCGGCCTGGGCAACCTGCTCACCCCAATCACCACCTGACAGGCTCCTTCCTGCCTGACAGGCTTGTGTGTTCTGACAATCTCTGGAGCAGACTCTGGTGGGAGGAACGCATGCAGAGGTGGGGCTGAAACCATAGCTGAGCCCCAGGGACCACGTGACTAAGGAAGAAGAGCTGAAATCTCTCCTCGCGGCTGTGCACACCAAGGAGTTACATCTCCTCTGATGGCTTCCTAAATTCAGCACCTGCGAAACATCTGAAAGGATAAAAAGTGTTCCTGCAGCTGGGATGGGTCTGGCTTTAGCAGCTGTGGGCTTTGTGAACACGTATATGCGGTGGTTGGGCCAGGCCAGAGTCTGAGCTGCCTCCATAGCTCCCACAGGGGGTCCAGGTGCATGACTACTGCAGTCCTGGGACCTGACCTCAGTGGATCTGTGCTGGTGGCCTGGTGAAAACAAAGCCTGAGAGTCACCAGGGCCAATTACCGGCATACCCAAAGGTAAGGTGGGACTGAGAGCAGTGCTAACAACAGTGGACTTTATGAGCCTGCACAACAGGTGAAAGGGGATAGAAGAGAGCACATTCACAGGTGAACAGCTCCAGAGAAGGAATACTCAGTGGCTTCTCTCCCAGTGGGAGTTCTCCAATCCCACCTACCTTGCACCGCAGATCAGGATCACAGCTAAGAAACAGATCTGGGGGCCTCTACTCCAACAACTAGGGAGCAGACACTGTTCCTGACAGGGCAGTGATAGCCACAGAGCAAAGGGGAGGGCCTGCTCAATATCCACGGAAGGCTCTGGTCACCACAACAGCAGTCAAACCTCCTATCAAGGGGATAATGGCACAAGCCTCTGGACCAACCTCACCCACTAGGGAACAGACACCAGAAGCAAAAGGAACTACGATCCTGCAGCCTGTGGAAAGGAGACCACAAACACAGTAAGTTAGACAAAATGAGATGACAAAGAAATAGATCGCAGACGAAGGAGCAAGATAAAAACCTACAAGAACAACTAAATGAAGATGAGATAGGCAATCTACCTGAAAAAGAATTCAGAATAATGATAGTAAAGATGATCCAAGATCTCAGAAAAAGACTGGAGGCACAGATAGAGAAGACAGAAGAAGTGTTTAACAAAGACCTAGAAGAACTAAAGAAGAAGCAAACAGAGATGAACGATACAATAACTGAAATGAAAAATACACCAGAAAGAATCAATAGCAGAATAACTGAGGCAGAAGAATGGATAAGTGAGCTGGAAGACAGAATGGTGGAAATCACTGCCACAGAACAGAATAAAGAGAAAAGAATAAAAAGAAATGAGGACAGCCTCAGAGACCTCTGGGACAACATTAAACATACCAATATTCGAATTATAGGGGTCCCAGAAGAAGAAGAAGAAAACGAGAAAGGGCCTGAGAAAATATTTCAAGAGATTATAGTAAAAAGCTTCCCTAACATAGGAAAGGAAATAGTCACTCAAGTCCAGGAAGCACAGAGAGTCCCATACAGGATAAACCCAAGGAGGAACATGCCAAGACACATATTAATCAAACTAACAAAAATTAAACACAAAGAAAAAATCTTAAAAGCAACAAGGAAAAAGCAACAAATAACACACAAGGAAATCCCCATACGGTTGTCAGCTGATTTTTCAGCTGATACTCTGCAGGCCAGAAGGGAGTGGCAGGATATATTTAAAGTGATGAAAGGGAAAAACATACAACCAAGAATACTCTACACAGCAAGGCTCTCATTCAGATTTGACAGAGAAATCAAAAGCTTTACAGACAAGCAAAAGCTAAGAGAATTCAGCACCACCAATCCAGCATTACAACAAATGATAAAGGAACTTCTCTAGGCAGGGGGAAAATAAGGGGGGGGGCAAAAATAGAAATAAGAAAATCACAAATGGGAAAGCTCACAGGAAAACACAGACCTACAGTAAAAGCAGGAAATCATCCATATACAAATATAATATCAAAACCAGCAACCGTGAGAAGAGTAGAGTATGAATGCAGGAAATGGGAATTGCATTTGAAAGTAAGCAACCAGCAACTAAAAACGACCTTGAATATATATGGACTGTTTTATCAAAACCTCATAGGATATGCAAATCAAAAAGCTACAGCACATACACACACACAAAAAGAAAAACCAACCCAAACACAACACTAAAGACGGTCATCAAACCACAAGAGAAGAGAACAAAAGGGGAAGGGAAGAAAAAAAATCTACAAAAACAAACCCAATAAAACTAAGAAAATGGAAATAGGAACATACATATCAATAATTACCTCAAATGCAAATGGATTAAATCCTCCAACCTAAAGACACAGACTGGCTGATGGGATACAAAAACAAGACCTGTATATATGCTGTCTACAAGAAACCCACTTCAGACCTAGGGACACATACAGACTGAAAGTGAGGGGATAGAAAAAGATATTCCATGCAAATGGAAATCAAAAGAAAGCTGGAGTAGCAATACTCGTATCAGATAAAATAGACTTTAAAATAGACTGTTACAAGAGACAAGGAAGGACACTACATAATGATCAAGGGATCAATCCAAGAAGAAGATATAAAAATTGTAAATATATATGCACCCAACATAGGAGCACCTCAATATATAAGGCAAATGCTAACAGCTATAAAAGGGGAAATTGACAGTAACACAAAAAAAGTGGGGGACTTTAACACCCCACTTACACCAATGGACAGATCATCCAGACAGAAAATTAATAAGGAAACACAAGCCTTAAGTGACACATTAGACCAGATAGACTTAATTGATATTTACAGGACATTCCATCCGAAAGAAGCAGAATACACTTTCTTGTCGAGTGCACAAGAACATTCTCCAGGATAGATAACATCTTGGGTCACAAATCAAGCCTCAGTAAATTTAAAATTGAAATCATATCAAGCATCTTTTCCAACCACAACGCTATGAAATTAGAAATCAAGTACAGGAAAAAAAAATGTAAAAAACACAAACACATGGAGGCTACACAATATGTTACTAAATAACCAATGAATCACGAAGAAATCAAAGAGAAAATAAAAAATACCTAGAGACAAATGACAATGAAAACATGACAATCCAACACCTATGGGATACAGCCAAAGCACTTCTAAGAGGGAAGTTTACAGCAATAAATCTTATCTCAAGAAACAAGAAAAATCTCAAGTAAACAACCTAACCTTACACCTAAAGTAACAAAACCCAAAGTTAGTATAAGGAAAGAAATCATAAAGATCAGAGAAGAAATAAATGAAATAGAGACAAAGAAAACAATAACAAAGATCAATGAAACGAAAAGCTGATTCTTTGAGAAGTTAAACAAAATTGATAAACCTTTAGCCAGAAGCATCAAGAAAAAAAGGGAGAGGACTCAAATCAATAAAATAGGAAGCGAAAAAGGAGACATTACAACAGACACTACAGAAATACAAAGAATCATAAGAGACTACTACAAGCAACTATATGCAAGTAAAATGGACAACCTAGAAGAAATGCACAAATCCTTAGAAAGGTACAACCTTCCAAGACTGAACCAGGAAGAAAGAGAAAATATGAACAGACCAATCACAAGTAATGAAATTGAAACTGTGATTAAAAATCTTCCAACAAACAAAAGTACAAGACCAGATGGCTTCACAGGTGAATTCTATCAAACATTTAGAGAAGAGTTAACACCTACACTTCTGAAACTCTTCCAAAAAATTGCAGAGGAAGAAACACTCCCAAGCTCATTCTACGAGGCCACCATCACCCTGATACCAAAACCCGACAAAGACATCACAAAAAAAGAAAATTACAGGCCAATATCACTGATGAACATAGATGCAAAAGTCCTCAACAAAATACTAGCAAAGGGAATCCAACAACACATTAAAGGGATCGTACACCATGATCAAGTCGGATTTATCCCCAGGATGCAAGGATTTTTCAATATCTGCAAATCAATCAGTGTGAAACACCACATTAATAAATTGAAGAATAAAAACCATCATCTCAGTAGATGCAGAAAACTTTTGACAAAATTTAACACCAATTTATGATAAAAACTCTCCAGTAAGTGAGCATACAGGGAACCTACCTCAACATAATAAAGGCCATATATGACAAACCCACAGCAAACATCATTCTCAATGGTGAAAAACTGAAAGCATTTCCTCCAAGATCAGGAGAAAGACAAGGATGCCCACTCTTGCCACTATTATCCAACATAGTTTTGGAAGTCCTAGCCAGGGCAATCAGAGAAGAAAAAAAATAAAAGGAATCCAAATTGGAAAAGATGATGTAAAACTGTCACTGTTTGCAGATGACATGATACTATACATAGAAAATCCTAAAAATACTACCAGAAAACTACTAGAGCTTATCAGTGAATTTGGTAAGGTTGCAGGATACAAAATTAATACACAGAAATCTCTTGCATTCCTAAACACTAACAATGAAAGATCAAAAAGAGAAATCATTTACCCCATTTACCATCACATCAAAAAGAATAAAATACCTAGGAATAAACCTACCTCAGGAAGCAAAAGAACTGTACTCAGAAAACTATAAGATACTGATGAAAGAAATCAAAGATTACACAAACAGATGGAGAGGTATACCATGTTCTTTGATAGGAAAAATCGATATCGCCAAAATGCCTAAACTACCCAAAGTAATCTAATATTCAATGCAATCCCTATCAAATTACCAATGGCATTTTTTATAGAATTAGAGCAAAAATATTTATAATTTGTATGGAAACACAAAAGACCACGAACAGCCAAAGCAATTTCGAGAAAGGAAAACAGAGCTGGAGGAATCAGGCTCCCTGACTTCAAAATATACTACAAAGCTACAGTAATCAAAACAGTATGTTACTGGCACAAAAACAGAAATATAGATCAATGGAACAGGATAGAAAGGCCAGTGATAAACCTACTCACTTATGGTCACCTAATCTATAACAAAGGAGGCAAGAATATACAACGAAGAAAAGACAGCCTCTTCAATAAGTGGTGCTGGAAAAACTGGGCAGCTACATGTAAACGAATGAAATCACAACACTCCCTAACACCATACATAAAAATAAACTCAAAATGGATTAAAGACCTAAATGTAAGGCCGGATTCTATAAAATTCTTAGAGAAAAACATCGGAAGAACACTCTTTGACATAAATCACAGCAAGATCTTTTTTGATCCACCTCCTAGAATAATGGAAATAAAAACAAAAATAAACAAATGGGACCTAATGAAACTTCAAAGCTTTTGCACAGCAAAGCAAACCATAAACAAAATGAAAAGACAACCCTGAGAATGGGAGAAAATATTTGCAAATGAAGCAACTGACAAGGAATTATTCTCTAAAATATACAAACAGCTCATGCAGCTCAATTAAAAAAAAACACCCAATCAAAAAATGGGGGGAAGATCTAAGTAGACATTTCTCCAAAGAAGACATTCAGATAGCTAAGAGGCAGATGAAAAGGTGTTCAACATCACTAATTATTACAGAAATTCAAATCAATACTACAATGAGGTACTACCTTACACCAGTCAGAATGGCCATCATCAAAATTCTACAAACAGTAAATGCTGGAGAGGGTGTGGAGAAAAGGGAACCCTCCTACACTGTTGGTGGGAAGGTAAATTTGTAAAGCCACTATGGTGAACAGTATGGAGTTCCTTAAAAAACTAAGTATAGAGCTACCATATGATCCAGAAATCCCACTCCTGGGCATATATCCAGAGAAAAAGATAATTCGAAAAGATACACGTACCCCAATGTTCACTGCAGCACTATTTACAATAGCCAGGATATGGAAGCAACATAAATGTCCATCAACAGAGGAATGCATAAAGAAGATGTGGTACATATATACAATGGAATATTACTCAGCCATAAAAAAGAACGAAATAATGCCATTTGTAGCAACATGCATGGACCTAGAGATTGTCATACTGAGTGAAGTAAGTCAGACACATAAAGACAAATATATGAAATCACTTATATGTGGAATCTAAAAAAAGGGTACAAATGAACTTATCTACAAAACAGAAATAGTGTTACAGATGTAGAAAACAAACTTATGGCTGTCATGTGGTAAGGGGAGGGATAAATTGGGAGATTGGGATTGACATATACACACTACTATATATAAAATAGATAACTAATAATGACTTGTTGTATAGCACAGGGAACTCTACTCAGTACTCTGTAATGGCCTATATGGGAAAAGAATCTAAAATAGAGTGGATATATGTGTATGTATAACTGATTCACTTTGCTGTACACCAGAAACTTAAACACAACATTGTAAATGAACTGTACTCCAATAAAAAATTTTCTTAAATTAAAAAATATGCCAGTATCACATCTAATACAAATACCACACCTAATGCAATACTCCCTAATAAAAGTATCATTGTTAAAAAACATCCAATGCATTGCCATGATAAATACACTGAATAAACTAGGAATAGAAGGGAACTTCCTCCACATGATAAAAGCATTTATGAAAAACCCTCAGCTAACACCATACTTAAGGATGAAAAACTTATAAGGAAACTCCTAAGATCAGAAACAAGAGAATATCTATCTTCACTACATCAATTCAAAATTGAAATGGAAGTTCTATCCAAACCAATTAGGCAAGAAAAAGGAATAAAAGTCATATAAATTGGAAAGCAAGAAGCAAAACTCTATTTCCTGATGATCCTGTACATTAAAAAATCCAAAGAATCTACAAGAAAGCTACAAGAGCTAATAAACCAATCCATCCAAATTATAGGGCATAACATCAACACACAAAGAATAGTTTTGTTTCTGCATGTCTGCAATGAATAATCTGAAAAGGAAATTAAAGTAATTTAAATTTCATTTAAAATAGCAACTAAATAAAATCTTTAGAAATTAAATGAAGGAAGGAGATGCAAGATTCATACTCTGGAAAGTAAAAAACACTACAGAAAGAAATTAAATGAGACCTAAGTATTTGTGAGACTCCCCATGTTTATGATTCGAAGACTTAATATTGTTAAGATGGCAATACTTTACATATTGATATACGGATTCAATGCTATCTCTATGAAAATGCCAATGGCCTTTTTTTAATATGTGGAAAAACTAAACCTCAAAATCCTATGCAACAGCAAGGGTCCCCAAATAGCCAAAACAATCCTGAAAAAGAAAAAAAATTGAAAGCCTTACATTTCCCAATTTCAAAACTTACTACAAAGCTACAGTACTTAAAATAGTATGATATTGGCATAAGAATATACATATAGACCAACGAAATAGAATTGAGTGTCCAGAAATAAACCTACACATTTGTGGCTAAAACAATTTCAAGAATAATGCCAAGAGCATTCAATGGGAAAGAACAGTCTCTTCAAAAGTTATGTCAGGACAACTGAATATCCACATGTAAAATGATGAATTTGGATCCTTGCCTCATACAATACACAAAAATTAACTCAAAATGGATCAGTGACCTGAACATAAGAGCTAAAACTATAAAACTCTTGGGCAAAAGACATAGGGATAATTCTTCATGACTTTGTATCTATCAATGGTTTCTTAAATATGACATGAAAAGTACAAGCTTCAAAAGGAAAAAATAAATTGGACTTTATCAAAATTAAAAACTTTTGTGCATCAAAGGATATTACCAAAAAATGAAACGACAACTCACTGTTGGAAGAAAATATTTGCAACTCATGTATTTGATAAAGATCCACTGACCAGTACATATAAAGAAAGTGTACAACCCCCAAACAAACCCAATTAATAATAGGCAAAGTACTTGAATAGACATTACTTCAAATAAATATACAAATGGCCAACAAGTGTACAAAAAGCTGATCAACATCAGTAGCCATTAGGAAAATCCAAATGAAAACCACAATGAGATACAACTTCACACTAACTAGGAAGCCTATATTAATAATTTTTTAAATGGCATTTAAAAAGTATTGTTGAGAATGTGGAGAAAGTGGAACCCTTGTACATTGCTGGTGGGAATGTAAAATGTTACAGTCACTGTGGAAAAGAGTTTGGCCATACCTTAGTAAATTAAACATAGAATTACCATATGACCCAGCATATGACTTCAATATATCTGAGGTATTAAAATTTCCAGGGGTGGGTATGGGTAATGGGGAAAATATTGTCTAAAAAGCCTCCTTAGAAGGGTAAGAAATACAAGGTATTATAATTTCAAAATGGCTTTTTTTTTCAATTAGACCAGTGAATGGCGAACAGTTACATCTCACAATTTCAAGTATTTATTGGCCATTATTATATTTGTGATTGGGTGATATGGCTTTTTAAATTCCTTATAAATTTTTGGAGGTAGTAGTGTTTATTGATTTACAAGAGCTTTTACATAATATATTAGATGTATTACCAGTTTGACATACATATTGTTATATGGACACTATTTTATGCAGCCAAATCTCTTAATCTCTTTTGTATTTTCCCCTTTTACTGTCATATGTAGGGAGTCCTTTACCATGCCAATATTATGTAACTTTTTAAATAGACTTCATTTTTGGGAGCAGATTTAGGTTCACAGCAAAACTGAACAGAAGGTACAGAGATTTCCCATATGCCCCTTGCCCCCACACATTAGCCTACCCCATTATCAACATCCCCCCACAAGAATGGTACATTTGTTACAACTGATGAACCTACATTGACATATCATGATCACCTAAAGTCTATAATTTACATTAAGGTTAACTATTCATGTATATTACATGGGTTTGGATAAATGTATATTGACATGTATCCACCGTTATAATATCATACAAAATGTTTCACTGCCCTAAAAGTCCTCCATGCTCCACCTATTAATAACTCTCTCTCCCTTAACCCATGGCAATCACTGAAATTTTTACTGTTTCCACAGTTTTGCCTTTTCCAGAATGTCAAATAGTAGTAATTATATATTATGTATCCTTTTCAGATTTACTTCTTTCACTTAGTAATATGCATTTAAGTTTCCTCCATGTCTTTTCATGTCTTGATAGATTATTTCTTTTAGTAATGATAATTTTCCATTGTCTGGATTTACCAAAGTTTATTTATCCATTTACCTGGGCACCTTGGTTGCTTCCAAGATTTAGCAATTATGAATAAAGCTGCTATAAACAATCTTGTGCAGGTTTTTGCGTGGACACAAGTTTTCACCTGCTTTGGGTAAATTCTAAGGAATATGATTGCTGGATGATATGGTAGGAGTATGTTTAGTTTTGTAAGAAACTGCCAAACAGCCTTCAAGAGTGTCTGTACCATTCTGCATTCCCTCTAACATTGAGCAAGAATTCCTGTTCCTCCACATCCTCAACAGCATTTGGTTTTGTCAGTGTTCTGGATTTTGGTCATTCTAATAGGTGTGTAATAGAATCCCATAATTGTTTTAAATTGCATTTCCCTGATAATATACGATGTTGAGCATCTTTTCATATGTTTATTTGTCATGTATATCTTTTTTGGTGAGGTGTCTGTTAATGTACTTCACCCATTTAATTGCGTTGTTTGCTGCTTACTGTTGAGTTTTTAGAGTTATTTGTATATTTTGGGTAATAGTCCTCTATCAGATATATTTTTTACAAATATTTTCAACCACTTTGTGACTTGTCTTCTCATTCTCTTGACAGTGTCTTTTGCAGAGCAGAATTTTAAAATTTCAACAAAGTCCAGATTATCAATTATTTCTTTCATGGACTGTGCTTTTAGTGTTGTATCTAAAAAGTCATCACTAAACCCAAGGTCATCTAGATTTTCTCTTATGTCAGCTTATAGGAGTTTTATAGTTTTTCATTTAAACTTTAGCCCTGTGATCCATTCTGAGTTAATTTTTGTGAAGGATATAAGGTCTGTACCTCATAGATTAAGTTTTTTGCATGTGGATGTCCAGATATTTCAGCACCATTTATTGAGAAGACTAACTTTTCTCCATCCTATTGCATTTAGCCCTTTGTTGAAGATCAGTTGACTATATTTATGTCAGTATATTTCTGGACTCTCTATCCTGTTCCATTTATCTATTTGTCTATTCTTTTGCCAGTATCACACCATCCTGATTACTAAGTCTTGAAGTCAGGTAATATCAGTCCTCTGACTCTGTTCTCCTTCAGTACTGAGTTGGCTATTCTGGGTCTTTTGCTTCTTCATGTAAACTTTAGTATCATATAAACTTGCTAGGAGTTTGATTGGGACTGCATTGAACCGATAAATCAGGTTGAGAAGAACTGACATCTTGACAGTATTGAGTCATCCTACCCATAAACGTTGAGTGTTTCTCCATTTATTTAGCTCTTCTTTGAATTCTTTCATAGGAGTTTTGTAGTTTTCCTCATATAGATCTTACACATATTATGTTAGATTTATATATAAGTATTTCACCTTTTAGGTGCTAATGTAAATCTGTAATTTCAAGTTCCACTTTTTCATTGCTGGTGTTTAGGAAAACAATGGGCATTGTAATATTAATCTTGTATCCTGCAACTTTGCTATAATCACTTATTAGTTCAGAAGCTTTTTGTTGATTCAGATTTTCTAGGTAGATAATGATATCATTTGTGAACAAAGAGATTTTTTTTTCTTTTTGGACGTGCCATGTGACTTGTGGGATCTCAGTTCTCTGACCAGGGACTGAACCCAGGCCATGGCAGTGAAAGCCTGGAGTCCTAACCACTAGGTCATCAGGGAACTCCCCAGTTTTATTATTATTATTTTTTGCTCTAAATCTGTATCCCTTTTATTTCCTTTTCTTGTTTTATTGCATTAGCAAGGACTTCAAATATGATGTTAAAAGCAGTGATGAAAGGAAACATCTTTACCCTGTTCCTGATCTCTTTGGGAAAGGTTCTAGTTTCTCACCACTATACATGATACTAGCTGTAGGCTTTTTGTAGATACTTTTTATCAATCTAAGGAAGTTCTCCTCTTTTCTTAGTTTTAAAGTTTTTATCATGAATGGGTGTTACATTTCTATCAAATGCTTTTTTCTGTATCCACTGATATGATCATGTGATGTTTCTTTTTTAGCTTGTTGATGTGATGGATTACATTAATTGATTTTTGAAAATTGAACCAGGCTTTCATACATCGAAAAATCCCACTTAGTCATGGTATATAACTTTTTGTACAAAGATCTTGATTTACTTTTGTAACAAAGGAGAAAGGGTTTTTAAAAAAGTTAACCCATCTGATTGTTTTAGGTGTATGTTTTGGGTGGGAACCTGGGCTTATTTCCTATCAATAGTTAATCTGTTGTCACAATATGTCTAGGATATTTCATTCCATTCTCCTCTCATTCAGAATGTCACTTTATCTACTGTTTCTGCAATGAGCCTGTATTTTCATGACTTCTGCATTTAAATTCTTCACCGTATTCCATATATTAGTAACAATCTTTCTAGTAAACAAATTAAAAATACCAGAGCTGGTGGACTTCTAAATGGAGTTTTTGCTTCCCTCTGAAGGGATCAGATTTTTGTCCACATATCCTATAATGAAATATTCCATGTCAATACTCTTGCTAAAGTGAATATATGGACTGTTTTTCAATAGGTGGCAAACTGTTTGTTACCAGTTTGCAAAGACATAACTAGCTTTCATCAAAATGTAAACGTACTCATAGCTACTTTCATCAAGAAAATTTTGCTACAAAAATAATGTGTGCTTTGATGTAGTCCATTCAAATTTTGGCACAAATTCCTTTTTTTCATTTTAGACTGGCACTTTGGGTAGCATCACTCAAGAATGATCATATGAGAGGAACATCAGCAAGATGGTGAAACAGGTGGTCCCTGGATTCAGTCACCCTCTCAGAAAGACAACTAGCATTTATCAGAGACAAGACACTTTTGTGAATATCCCAGAACCTGGGGGTGAGGCTGAAGCATTCCCTTGGACAGAAAAAAAAAAAGGCCAGAAAAACTACATTAGAAAAGATAGACGAGCAATTTCACTTTCATTGCATTGCCCCGCCTCCAGCCCAGCAGAATGCCACACTGAGGGTCCCTCTGGGTTTATGGCTACTCCAGCATGAAAAAGAGAGCTCAAGGTGGACATCCAGGTTCCCCAGCAGTGTTAGACGATTCCTGGGAGTCCCACTTCAGTCTTACTTCATGGGGATCACTAGGGGAACCAGTGGGCCTAGACTACAGGGGATCTGCTAGAGATGAAAAGGGGGTGAGGCTCACAGCAACCAGCAAGCAGATCTTGGCAGACTGTATTCCAATTGGCAGCAGCTCCTGTGCAGAGAGCTCAGCCATCTTCAGAACCGTGCCAGTGGACTCAAGTCGGCAGGGAGCTTGGCTGGCAGTTCTGCCTGGTTTAGGTCCTCAGCCAACAGGCTGTCCCACGGAGTCCATCATATGACTTCACTTGGACAGAGTGGCAAGCCAGTAGCCCTGCCCAACTTCTAAGCATAGTCTCCAGTCCCACCCAACCAGTAAGCCTGGCTAGAGACCCCAAGCAACTACAGAGCCCATCCTATGGCCCACTGAGGCAGTGAGTCAAGCCAGCAGTCCTGCTCAACTTTGGAGCATGGCTTCCAGCCTCTCCTGAGCTGGGATCCCAAACAGCAACCTCAGATTATAGCCCATGACCCCCATCCAGGCAGAGAGCCAAACCAACAGCCCCATCAAACTACAGAATATAGCATCTGGTCCCGCTTGACCAGGGAATATAAGCTGTGACACCATGTAGCCATGGCACACACTCTATAGCTCCACACAGGCAGAGAGCCAAGCTGAATTCCCTGCCAAATTGTTGGGCATAGCCTCCAGCCCTGCCCAATCAGGAAGCCTGGCCAGAGGTCCTGGACTGTGGACCACATTCTTCAGCCCCACTTGGGCAGGAAGCCAAGAAAGTAGCCCTGCCCAAATGTGGAGGATAGCCTCTGCCTCGCCCCACCCTCCTCTAAGTGGGGAACCTGAATAATAACCTCGGACAGCCACAGAGCCCATTCTACAGGGCTATATTTGAATGGGTGGTCAAACCAGCAGCCCCACCTAACTGTGGAACAGGGCTTGCAGCTTCACCCAACAAGGGTGCCTGGGTAGCAACCCTGCTCAGCCATAATGTCCAGCCTATGGTACTGCCCAATTGGTGAACACAGCCTACTGCCTCATATGGGTAAGGAGCCTAACCACCAGCTCTGCCTAATCATGGAGTACCTACCATTGCCTCACTTGTCTAGGGAGAACAGAAAGCCATCCCACCCAGCTGCACAGCACATCCTACAACCTCACAGAACTGCAGAGTATAGCTGGTGGCCATGCCAGACTAGGGAGCCTGGGCAAGTACCCCATTGGAGAGACTACGCTATGGCCCTGGCCAACTGTAAGGCAAAGCTTATGGCTTTTCCTGATTATTGACAGCCTGAGGCCTGGTCTAATCATGAAACCCAGACTACTGGCCCACCTGACTCTGGAGCCCAGCTAGCAGGTATGTCCAACCAGGGAGCCCTGACAGCAGCCCTGCCCTAACATGGAGGCCAGCCAGCAGGCTTAACTGACCATGGAGCATAGCCATTGGCCACCACTCCCCTGATCTCACAGTATGGGAAGTGGTCCTACCAAACTAGAGACCGTGATAGCAAGCCCTCTCTGCCCATGGACACTATAAGTGGTACATCCAGAACCCCAAACTGGACTGACTGATAAACAACTTTCCCTGCTAAATTGAATCTGTAAAGGTTAGAAGAAGAGACGGCTTCCTCAGTTACACAGATACTAACATACGAACACAAGGATCATGAAGGATCATGTAAACATGACACTACCAAAGAAAACTAATAAAGCTCCAATAACTGACCCTAAAAAAATGGAGATCTAAGAAATGATTGATGACAAATAATTCAGAATAATCCTCTTAAAGAAGTTCAGTGAACTACATGAAAACACAACTGGAAAACTGAACAAAACTAGGAAAACAATACATGAAAATAACTAGAAATTCCACAAAGAAATACAAACCATTAAAAACAACAACAACAGAAATCCTAGAGCTGAAAAATACAATGACTGAACTGAAGAATTCAATACAGAGCTTCAGCAACAGACTTGATGAAGCAAAATAAAAAATCCGACTTGAAGACATGTCATTTGAAATTACCAGGTCAGAGGAGCAAAAAGAAAAAAGAATGAAAAAGAGAGAAGAAAGCATACAGGACTTAAAGATCACCTTAAGGTGAAACAATATATCTGGGATTGTGGTAATCCCAGAAGGAGAGAGAAAGAAAGGGATAAATGTTTATTTAAAGAAATAATGGCTGCAAATGTCCAAACTTGGGGAGAGAAAAGGACATTGAGATTCACAAGGCCCAAAATTCCTCACATAGGATGAACATAAAAAGGGCTACACCAAGATACATTATAATTAAATTGTAAAAAGTTAAAGACAAAGAATTTTGAAAGCAAAAGGGAAAAGAAACTTGTTACATACGAGGGAGCCCCATAAGATTATCAGTGGATTTTGCAGCAGAAACCTTGCAAGCCAGGAGAGTACAGGAAGATACATTTAAAATATTGAAAGAAAAAAGTCAACCAAGAGTACTATATCCAGCAAAGCTGTCCTCAGATATAAAGGAGAGATAAAGATGTTCCCAAACAAACAACTGATGAAGGAGTTCATCAGCACTAGACTTGGCTTCCAAGGAATACTAAAGGGAGTTCTTCAAGCTGAAAAGAAATGATACCATTTAACAGTGTAAAACATATGAATGAGTAAAACTCATTGCTGAAGGTACATACTCAGATTCTCTAATATTGTAATGGTGATGTATAAAACAATTTCAACTCTAAAATTTTTTTAAAAAACCTTATATATATGACAGCAAGAGAAAAAAGGAAGAGACTACAAAAGCCAGAAAACAACAGAATGGCACTGGTAAGTCCTAACCTATCAATATTATTTTAAAGAGAAATGGATTGAACTCTCCAATCAAAAGACACAGATAACTTAGGCAAAACATTTTCTGACATAAATCATAGCAATACTTTCTTAAATCAGTCTCCCAAAGCAAAAGAAATAAAAGCCAAAGTAACAAATGGGCCCTAATCAAACTTATAAGCTTTTGCACAGCAAAGGAAACCATAAACAAAAAGAAAAGACAACCTACAGACTGGGAGAAAATATTTGCAAACAATGCAACCAACAGGGGATTAAATTCCAAAATATACAAACAGCTCACACAGCTCAATATAAAAAACAAACAACCCAATCAAAAATTGGGCAGAAGACCTAAATAGACATTTCTCCAAAGAAGACACACAGATGGTCGAAAGGCATGTGAAAAGGAATACTCAACATTGCTAATTATTAGCAAAATGCAAATCAAAACTATAATGAGGTATCACCCCACACCAGTCAGAATGACCATTATCAAAAAGTCTACAAATAATAAATGCTGCAGAGGATGTGGAGAAAAGGGAACCCTTGTACACTGTTGGTGGGAATGTAAATTGGTACAGCCACTATGGAGAGCAGTATGGACGCTCCTTAGAAAACTAAAAATAGAGCTACCATATATTCCAGCAATCCCACTCCTAGGCATATATCTAGAAAAGGCAAAAATTCTAATTTGAAAAGATACATGCACCCCAATGTTCAAAGTAGCACTATTTACAATAGCCAAGACTTGGAAGCAACCTAAGTGTCCACTGACAGATGAATGGATAAAGAAGGTGTGGCATATATATACAATGGAATATTAGTCAGCCATAAAAAAGAATGAAATCTTGCCATTTGCAGCAACATGGATGGACCTAGAGATTATCATACTAAGTGAAGTAAGTCAGACAAAGACAAATATCATATAATATTATTTATATGTGATATCTTAAAAATGATACAAATGAACTTATTTACAAAACAGAAACAGACTCATAGACACAGGAAACAAACTTATGGTTACTGAAGGGGAAAGGGGGGGAGGGATAAATTAGGAGTTTGGGGTTAACAGATACACACTACTATATATAAAATAGATAAACAACAAGGTCCTACTGTATAGCTCAGGGAACTATATTCAATGTCTTGTAATAACTATAATGGAAAAGAATCTGAAAAAGAATATATATAAATAACTGAATCACTATTCTGTACACATGAAACACAACATTGCAAATCAACTATATTTCAGTTTAAAAAAGAATTATTAAAAAAGACATAGAATGGCTGAATGGATTTAAAAAAATAACAAGATACAATGATATGCTACCTATGAGAGATTCACATTAGCTCTAAGGACAGACATATGCTGAAAGTGAATGGATAGAAAAGATATTCCAAGCAAATGGGAACAAAAAGAACAGAGGTGGCTATACATGTACCAAGCAAAATAGACTTTAAGTTAAAAGTGCTTACAAGAGACAAATAAGATCATTATATAATGAAAAAGGGGTCAATTAATAAAGATGTAACAGTTGTAAATATTTATGCACCTAACATCAGAGCACTTAGTATTTAAAGCAAATGTTAACAGAATTAAAAGGAGAAATAAACAGCAATACAATAATAGTAGGTGACATTACTACTCCACTCCTAACAATGGATACATCATTCAGGCAAAAAATCAATGGGGGAAAAGCAAATTTGAACAACACTATAGATCAAATGTACCTACCACACATATACAGAACATTCTATCCAACAGCAGCAGAATACACATTCTTCTCAAGTGTACATGGAACAACCTCCAGGAAAGATCATATGTTAGGCCACAAAACAAGTCTTAACAAATTCAAAATTATTGAAATCATACCAAGAATCTTTTTCTACCACAATGGTATGAAACTACAACTCAGTAACAGGAGGAGAACTGGAAAATTCACAAATTTGTGGAAATTAAATAACACATTCCTACTCCTGAACAACCAATGAATCAAAGAAGAAATCTAAAAGGAAATTTTAAAACTCTTGACACCAATGAAAATAGGAACACAATATACCAAAAGTTATGGGAGGCAGCAAAATTATTTCTGAATGTTTATAGTTATAAATTTTCATTTTAAGAAAAAAGAAAGATCTCAAATAAACAACCTAACATTACACTTCATAAAACTAGAATAAGAACTAAGCCTAAAATTAGCTGAAAGAAGTAAATAATAAAGATTAGAGCAGACAGAAATATCTGCAATAAAGAAAACAATAGAGAGGATTAACCAAGATGGCAGAGTAGAAGGACGTGCTCTCACTCCCTCTTGCGAGAGCACCAGAATCACAACTGGCTGCTGGACAATCATCGACAGGAAGACACTGGATTTCACCAAGGAGGATACCCTATGTCCAAGGACAGAGGAGAAGCCACAGTGAGACAGTAGGAGGGGCGCAATCAAAGTAAAATCAAATCCCATAACTGCTGGGTGGGTGACTCACAGACTGGCGAGCACTTATACCACAGAAGTCCACCCACTGGAGTGAAGGTTCTGAGCCCCACGTCAGGCTTCCCAACCTGGGGGTCTGGCAACGGGAGGAGGAATTCATAGAGAATCAGACTTTGAAGCCTAGTGAGAATTGATTGCAGGACTTCGACAGGACTGGGGGAAGCAGAGACCCCACTCTTGGAGGGTGCACACAAAATAGTGTGTGCATCAGGACCCAGGGGAAGGAGCAGTGACCCTGGGGGAGACTGAAACAGACATACCTGCTGGTGTTTGGGGGTCTCCTGCAGAGGCGGGGGCTGGCTCTGTTTCACCGTGGGGACAAGGACACTGGCAGCGGAGGTTCTGGGAAGTACTCCTTGGCGTGAGCCCTCCCAGGGTCTGCCATTAGCCCCACCAAAGAGCCCGGGTAGGCTCCAGTGTTGGGTTGCCTCGGGCAAAACAACCAACAGGGAGGGAACCCAGCCCCACCCATCAACAGTCAAGTGGATTAAAGTTTTAAGGAGCTCTGACCGCCACAGCAATAGTCAGCTCTACCCACCTCCAGAGCCTCCCATCAAGCCTCTTAGATAGCCTCAACCACCAGAGGGCAGACAGCAGAAGCAAGAAAAATTACAATCCTGCAGCCTGTGGAACAAAAACCACATTTACAGAAAGATAGACAAGATGAAAAGGCACAGGGCTATGTACCAGATGAAGGAACAAGAAAAAACCCCAGAAAAACAACTAAATGAAGTGGAGATAGGCAACCTTCCAGAAAAAGAATTCAGAATAATGATAGTGAAGATGATCCAGGACCTCGGAATAAGAATGGAGGCAAAGACTGAGAAGATGCAAGAAATGATTAACAAAGACCTAAAAGAATTAAACAACAAACAAACAGAGATGACCAATACAATAACTGAAATGAAGACTACACTAGAAGGAATCAATAGCAGAATAACTGAGGCAGAAGAACGGATAAGTGACCTGGAAGACAGAATGGTGGAATTCACTGCTGCGGAACAGACTAAAGAAAAAAGAATGAAAAGAAATGAAGACAGCCTAAGAGACCTCTGGGACAACATTAAACGCAACAACATTCGCATTATAGGGGTCCCAGAAGGAGAAGAGAGAGAGAAAGGACCAGAGAAAATATTTGAAGAGATTATAGTCGAAAACTTCCCTAACATGGGAAAGGAAATAGCCACCCAAGTCCAGGAAGCACAGAGAGTCCCATACAGGATAAACCCAAGGAGAAGCACGCCGAGACACATAGTAATCAAAGTGGCAAAAATTAAAGACAAAGAAGAATTATTGAAAGCAGCAAGGGAAAAACAACAAATAACATACAAGGGAACTCCCATAAGGTTAACAGCTGATTTCTCAGCAGAAACTCTACAAGCCAGAAGGGAGTGGCATGATATACCTAAAGTGATGAAAGGGAAGAACCTACAACCAAGATTACTCTACCCAGCAAGGATCTCATTTAGATTTGATGGAGAAATCAAAAGCTTTACAGACAAGCAAAAGCTAAGAGAATTCAGCACCACCAAACCAGCTTTCCAACAAATGCTAAAGGAACTTCTCTAAGTGGGAAACACAAAAGAAGAAAAGCACCTACAAAAACAAACCCAAAACAATTAAGAAAATGGTCATAGGAACATACATATCGATAATTACCTTAAACGTGAATGGATTAAATGCTCCAACCAAAAGACACAGGCTTGCTGAATGGATACAAAAACAAGACCCATATATATGCTGTCTACAAGAGACCCACTTTAGACCTAGGGACACATACCGACTGAAAGTGAGGGGATGGAAAAAGATATTCTATGCAAATGAAAATCAACAGAAAGCTGGAGTAGCAATACTCATATCAGATAAAATAGACCTTAAAATAAAGAATGTTACAAGAGACAAGAAAGGACACTACATAATGATCAAGGGATCAATCCAAGAAGAAGATATAACAATTACAAATATATATGAACCCAACATAGGAGCACCTCAATACATAAGGCAACTGCTAACAGCTATAAAAGAGGAAATTGACAGTAACACAATAATAGTGGGGAACTTTAACACCTCACTTACACCAATGGACAGATCATCCAAAATGAAAATAAATAAGGAAACAGAACCTTTAAATGACACAATAGACCAGATAGATTTAATTGATATTAATAGGACATTCCATCCAAAAAAAGCAGATTACACGTTCTTCTCAAGTGTGCACGGAACATTCTCCAGGATAGATCACATCTTGGGTCACAAATCAAGCCTCAGTAAATTTAAGAAAACTGAAATCATATCAAGCATCTTTTCTGACCACAACGCTATGAGATTGGAAATGAATTACAGGGGAAAAAACGTAAAACACACAAACACATGGAGGCTAAACAATACGTTACTAAATAACCAAGAGATCACTGAAGGAATCAAAGAGGAAATCAAAAAATACCTAGAGACAAATGACAATGAAAACACGACGACCCAAAACCTATGGGATGCAGCAAAAGCGGTTCTAAGAGGGAAGTTTATAGCTATACAAGCCTACCTCAAGAAACAAGAAAAATCTCAAGTAAACAATTTAACCTTACACCTAAAGAAACTAGAGAAAGAAGAACAAACAAAACCGAAAGTTAGCAGAAGGAAAGAAATCATAAAGATCAGAGTGGAAATAAATGAATAGAAACAAAGAAAACAATAGCAAAGATCAATAAAACTAAAAGCTGGTTCTTTGAGAAGATAAACAAAATTGATAAGCCATTAGCCAGACTCATCAAGAAAAAGAGGGAGAGGACTCAAATCAATAAAATCAGAAATGAAAAAGGAGAAGTTACAACAGACACCACAGAAATACAAAGCATCCTAAGAGACTACTACAAGCAACTTTATGCCAATAAAATGGACAACCTGGAAGAAATGGACAAATTCTTAGAAAGGTATAACCTTCCAAGACTGAACCAGGAAGAAACAGAAAATATGAACAGACCAATCACAAGTAATGAAATTGAAACTGTGATTAAAAATCTTCCAACAAACAAAAGTCCAGGACCAGATGGCTTCACAGGCAAATTCTATCAAACATTTAGAGAAGAGCTAACACCTATCCTTCTCAAACTCTTCCAAAAAATTGCAGAGGAAGGAACACTCCCAAACTCATTCTATGAGACCACCATCACCTTGATACCAAAACCAGACAAAGACACCACAAAAAAAGAAAATTACAGACCAATATCACTGATGAATATAGATGCAAAAATCCTCAACAAAATACTAGCAAACAGAATCCAACAACACATTAAAAGGATCATACACCACGATCAAGTGGGATTTATCCCAGGGATGCAAGGATTCTTCAATATACGCAAATCAATCAATGTGATACACCATATTAACAAATTGAAGAATAAAAACCATATGATCATCTCAATAGATGCAGAAAAAGCTTTTGACAAAATTCAACACCCATTTATGATAAAAACTCTCCAGAAAGTGGGCATAGAGGGAACCTACCTCAATGTAATAAAGGCCATATATGACAAACCCACAGCAAACATCATTCTCAATGGTGAAAAACTGAAAGCATTTCCACTAAGATCAGGAACAAGACAAGGATATCCACTCACCACTATTATTCAACATAGTTCTGGAAGTCCTAGCCACGGCAATCAGAGAAGAAAAAGAAATAAAAGGAATCCAAATTGGAAAAGAAGAAGTAAAATTGTCACTGTTTGCAGATGACATGATACTATACATAGAGAATCCTAAAACTGCCACCAGAAAACTGCTAGAGCTAATTAATGAATATGGTAAAGTTGCAGGATACAAAATTAATGCACAGAAATCTCTTGCATTCCTATACATTAATGTTGAAAAATCTGAAAGAGAAATTATGGAAACACTCCCATTTACCATTGCAACAAAAAGAATAAAATACCTAGGAATAAACCTACCTAGGGAGACAAAAGACCTGTATGCAGAAAACTATAAGACACTGATGAAAGAAATTAAAGATGATACCAACAGATGGAGAGATATACCATGTTCTTGGATTGGAAGAATCAACATTGTGAAAATGACTATACTACCCAAAGCAATCTACAGATTCAATGCAATCCCTATCAAATTACCAATGGCATTTTTTACAGAACTAGAACAAATCATTTTAAAATTTGTATGGAGAGACAAAAGACCCCGAATAGCCAAAGCAGTCTTGAGGGAAAAAAAACGGAGCTGGAGGAACCAGACTCCCTGACTTCGGACTATACTACAAAGCTACAGTAATCAAGACAATATGGTACTGGCACAAAAACAGAAACATAGATCAATGGAACAGGATAGAAAGCCCAGAGATAAACCCACGCACCTATGGTCAACTAATCTATGACAAAGGAGGCAAAGATATACAATGGAGAAAAGACAGTCTCTTCAATAAGTGGTGCTGGGAAAACTGGACAGCTACATGTAAAAGAATGAAATTAGAATTCTCCCTAACACTATACACAAAAATAAACTCAAAATGGATTAGAGACCTAAATGTAAGGCTGGACACTATAAAACTCTTAGAGGAAAACATAGGAAGAACACTGTTTGACATAAATCACAGGAAGATCTTTTTTGATCCACCTCCTAGAGTAATGGAAATAAAAACAAAAATAAACAAATGGGACCTAATGAAACTTCAAAGCTTTTGCACAGCAAAGGAAACCATAAACAAGATGAAAAGAGAACCCTCAGAATGGGAGAAAATATTTGCAAATGAATCAACGGACAAAGGATTAATCTCCAAAATATATAAACAGCTCATGCAGCTCAATATCAAAGAAACAAACACCCCAATCCAAAAATGGGCAGAAGACCTAAATAGACATTTCTCCAAAGAAGACATACAGATGGCCACGAAGCACATGAAAAGATGCTCAACATCACTAATTATTAGAGAAATGCAAATCAAAACTACAATGAGGTATCACCTCACTCCTGTTAGAATGGGCATCATCAGAAAATCTACAAACAACAAATGCTGGAGAGGGTGTGGAGAAAAGGGAACCCTCTTGCACTGTTGGTGGGAATTTAAACTGATACAGCCACTATGGAGAACAGTATGGAGGTTCCTTAAAAAACTAAAAATAGAATTACCATATGACCCAGCAATCCCACTACTGGGCATATACCTAGAGAAGACCGTAATTCAAAAAGACACATGCACCCGAATGTTCATTGCAGCACTATTTACAATAGCCAGGTCATGGAAGCAACCTAAATGCCCATCAACAGATGAATGGATAAAGAAGATGTGGTACATATATACAATGGAATATTACTCAGCCTTAAAAAGGAACAAAATTGGGTCATTTGTAGAGACGTGGATGGACCTAGAGACTGTCATACAGAGTGAAGTAAGCCAGAAAGAGAAAAACGAATATCGTATATTAACGCATGTATGTGGAACCTAGAAAAATGGTACAGATGAGCCGGTTTGCAGGACAGAAGTTGAGACACAGATGTAGAGAAGAGACATATGGACACCAAGGGGGGAAAACTGCGGTGGGGTGGGGATGGTGGTGTGCTGAATTTGGCGATTGGGATTGACATGTATACACTGATGTGTATAAAATTGATGACTAATAAGAATCTGCAGTATAAAAAAACAAACAAAACAACTAATACTAAACAAAAAAGAAAAAGAAAACAATAGAAAATATCAACAAAACTAAGAATTGTGTTTTGAAAGATAAACAAAATTGACAAACTTTTAGCTAGACTAACCAAGAAAAAAAGAAAGAGGACTCAAATAAATAAAATTATAAATGAAAGAGGAGACATTACAACTGATACCACAGAAATACAAAGGATCATAAGAGACTACTATGAACAATTATACACCAACAAATTGGATAAACTGCATAATCCCTACAAACATGCAACTTACCAAGACTGAATCATGAAGAAATAGAAAATCTGAACAGACTAATAATGAGTAAAGAGATCAAATCAGTAATCAAACACCTCTCAACAGATAAAAGCCCAGTACCAGATGGCTTCTGTGATGAATTCTACCAAATATTTAAAGAAGAATTAATGCCAATATTTCTCAAAAATTGAAGAGAGGGAACACTCCCAAACTCAATTGATGAGGCCACCATCACTGTCATACCAAAGCCAAAGAAGGACACTACAAGAAAAGAAAATTAGATGAGTTGAAAAAGAATATATATGTATAACTGAATTACTGTGCTGTACACCTGAAACTAACATGACATTGTAAATCAACTAGACTTTAATTAAAAAATCAAAAAAATAAAAAACAATAAAACTATGCCACAAAAATGTTTTTAATTAAAAAAAGTAAAGAAAATTACAAGCCAATATCCATGATGAAAATACATGCAAATGCAAATATTCTGAACAAAATGCTAGCAAACTGAATTCAACAGTACATTGAAAGGATCATATTCCACGATCAAGTGAGATTTATCTCTGAGATGAAAGCATGCTTCACCATATGCAAATCAATAAATGAGATCCACTACATTAACAGAATGAAGGATAAAAATCATATGATCTTAATAGATGTAAAAAAAAGTATTTGAAAAAATTCAACACCCTTTCATGATAAACTCTCAAAAATAGGGTATACAAGGATGTACCTCAACATAATAAAGACCATACATGAGAAGCTCATAGCTAATATTATAGTCAATGGTGAAAGCATTTCCTTTAAGATCTGGAACAAGACAAGTGTGCCCACTCTGACTACCCCTATTCAATATAGTACTGGAAGTCCTAGCCAGAGAAATTAGGGAATAAAAAGCAACCCAATTGGAAAGGAATAAGTACAACTGTCTGTGTTTGCACATGAAATAAACTTATATTTAGAAAAGCCTAAAGACTCAACCAAAAAACTGCTGGAATGAATTTGGTAAAGTTTCGGGTTACACAATCAACACAGAAAAATCAGTTGTGTTTCTACACACTAACAACAAACTATCTGAAAAATAAAGAAAGAAAACAATTGCAATTACAATAGCATCAATAACAGTAAAATTCTTAGGAATAAATTTAAATAAGTGAAAGATCTGTACATTGAAAGCTATAAGACTTTGATAAAAAGAAAGTGAAGAACAAACGAATAAATGGAAATATATCCTGTGTTCATTGATCAGAATAATTAATATTGTTAAAATGTCCATACTACCCAAAGTGATCTATAGATTTAATGAAATGCCTATCAAAATTCCTATAGAATTTTAAACAAAAAAACAATCCTAAAATTCGTATGGAACCACAAGCGACCAATGCAGTCCTGAAAAAAAGAACAAAACTAAAGGAATTACACTTTGTAATTGCAAACTTTATTACAAAGCTATAGAATCATAACACTATGGTACTGGCATAAAGACAGACATGTAGACCAATGGAACAGAATCAAGAGCCCAGAAATAAACCCACACATATACAGTAAACTAATATTTGACAAGAAAGCCAAGAAAAATCAATTGGAAAATATAGTCTCTTCAATACATTGTCCTGGGAAAAGTGGATATTCACATGCAAAAGAATGAAACTGAACCCCTACCTTACACCACTCATAAAAATTCACTTGAAATGGATTAAATGTCACACCCGAAACAGTAAAACTCCTAAAAGAAAACATAGGGAAAAGGCTCCTTGGCATTGGTCTTGGCAAAAAAAATTCTTTATATGACACCAAAATCACAAGGAACAAAAGCAAAAGTAAACAAGTGGACTACATCAAACTAAAAAGCTTCTGCACAGAAAAAGAAATGATCAACAAAATGAAAAGACAACCTACAGAATGGGGAAAAACATTTGCAAAACCTGTATCTGAAAACAGTTTAATATCTAAAATATATAAGGAAATCATATAACTGAATAGTAAAAATAATAATAATAATCTGATTTTAAAATGGGTAAAGGACCTGAATAGACAGTTTTCTACAAAAGAGATACAAACGGCCAACAGTTCCATGAAAAGATGACATCACTAATGTCATGAAAAGATGACATCATTAGTCATCAGAGAAATGCAAATCAAAACCACAGTGAGGTATCACTTCAACCTGTTAGAATGACTATTATCAAAAAGACAAGAGATAATACGTGTTGATGAGAATATAAAGAAAAGCAAACTCTTATACACTGTTAGTAGGAATGTAGGTTAGTGCAGCCACTATGGAAGACAGCATGGAGGCTTTTAAAAAAATTAAAAATTAATTACCACATGATCCAGTAATCCCACTTTTGGGTATATATTCAAAGGAAATGAAATCACCATCTCTAAGAGATATCTATTCTACCATGTTCATTGAAGCATTATTCACAATAGACAAGACATGGAAACTACCTTAATATGCACTGACAGATGAATGGATAAAGAAAATGTTATATATATAAATATGTATAACATTTATTTACATATATAAATAAAATTCAGCCATGAGAATAAAAGGAAATTATGCCATTTGACATGGCAACACAGAGACATATTCTTTGGCCTGGCCAACACACTTTTCCATTTTGAAACTCCAAGAGAATTTCAAAGGAGTTGTATGAGAATATTAGTACCCCTCCACCTCAATCAATATGATATTAAAGATAAGATAAAATGGTAAAATTAATTGGAGAGTAATCATGTATGAATTATGGATATTACATTTCAGATAACCCACAGTGTTTGTTAGTTTGTTATAAACTGCAATAAGCAAACCTGTATGCTTCTAACACCAGAGAGAATTTACCTCAGAAACATATTTGAAGATAACTCCATATAGTACAAAAGAGACATGAGAAATTGTTGGAGTAAGGGCATATTATTTAATAAATGATACTGGTATTATGTGGAAAGGATCCATTTCCATTTCCCTCTACATATCAGAAGCCAAAGTTCATTCTAGGTAATTGAGTGTTTCTTTTTCTTTATCCTCCCACCCCTTTTGATATATTTAAGGTATGTAAATCTTAGTGGAATTTGTTCACATGTACTGTGATATAACATTACTTGTTTTCCCAAATGATTAGCTAATTATTCTAACACCACTCACTAAATGTGTAGAAAAGAGTTAGCACAGCAGACCTGAGATTGCTAGCCTTATAAACTGCTTACAAGGTTGGCCTTTGGCTGGATTCTGTTAACCTGGATTTAAAGAAGGTTCCCACCATTCCCAGAACAGATAAGATTGGCTCACTGTACCTAAATTCTTTGTGCAAACAATATGGTTTATGCTGAATAACTTCTTTCCTTCTGGGAGTCTGGAATTTCGGTACATGCTAGGCAAAGGGTACCCCAACCTCCCCCAAATTTTGGGCACTGAGTATCTAATAAGCTTCCTTGATAAATAACATTTCACACATGTTGTCATCAATTGTTGTTGGAGGAATTAAGTGTATTCTGTGGGACTCCACTGGGAGAAGGCTCCTGGAAGCTTGCACCTGGTTTTTTTTTAACTTTGCTCCATGCGCTTTTTTCTTTCACTGATTTGGTTTTGCATTCTTTTGTAATAAATCATAACTGTGAGTACAACTGTATACTGAACCTTGTAAGTCCTGCTAGCGAATCATTGAACCTGTGAATGGTCTTGAGGATCCCTGACACATTGAATCTTTCACTTTTCTCCATGAATCTGAACTGTCACCCTACTATAACTGCCCACATATATGTGGCAATATAAGGGCTCTCTATCTGTATTCCATTTAACTTTTCCTGAGTAGTTCTACTCTGTTTTGCCAACAGATTTGACAAAATTTTAAAAATTCTTTGTGGGGCAAATACTTTCCAACTTCCATATTATTTTTCTTTCAAAATTCCCTGGACTATTCACAGGCTTGTGTGTATATACAAATCAATAAGGAGTTCTTGAACCTTTAAGAACCTCTAAACCAAGAGCCTCTAAAAGGCAAATGGGAAAAGCCTACACATACGCTGCTCACAAAAAGAAAACCAAACTGGCTAATAAACATCTCAAAGTAGGTTTAATCTCATTAATAATATCAAAACAACAATGCAATACCATGTTCCCCAATTCTATTAGTACAGGACTTAAAAATTTTGCTACTAGGGTTATAGACCTATTAAAAACTGTATCTACTAAGCTCACTATACAGTTCTAAGACAAATTATCCAGCCTACAGCCCCATCCCAAAGGAAGAAGTCCTTGCTTGACTCTTGAGTAAGGCATGACCACCCGACCAGCATTGGACACCTGAGGTGAGAGTTCATGGAGCTGATGAAAGGGATCACGAGTGTCACTATGAAGGGGGTAGATGGCCTTCTAGAAAATCTCTGAAGAATGGATAGGCCTTTGAAAGACATTATAGGGGGCTGGAGATGACTGGTAGGAAGGGACAAGTGAGTGAGAAAGTTGACCCCTCCAGGTGCAAGGAACTGTGTGAATAAGCTGTGGTGAAGATAATGTCTGTGAAAGCCTATTTTGTGTTACCTGTAAAATGCTATATAATGTATATTCTGCCATAAAAGAATGTCTTTTTAAAGACATTCTTTATGTTATACAAACTCTTCCTGAGACTAGAAAAAGAACAAAAACTATCCTAACTCATTTAATAAGACTAATATAACTTTGAAACTATGGTGAGAAAACTACGGCATAAAAAAATAAAATCATAGACCAATATCACTCATGAAGAATAATGAAAAAACTGGCAAGTTGAATCTAGCAGTATATTAAAAAACAGTAACAACAAAAAAAATACTGTGATAGAATGTCAAGGAGATAGGCATATCCACAATTACAGTCAGATTTCAGCACCTCTCTCTCAATAACAAGTACAGACAAAATAAGTAAAGATATACAACAGAAGACCTAAACAAGTTTATGAACCAACTAGACCTAACTGACATTTATAGAACAGTTCACAGGACAACAGAAAAATACACATTCTTTTCAAGTGCAATTGGAATATTTACCAAGATAGACCATATTCTGGGCCATAAAGGAAGACTCAATAAATTAAAAGGATTCAGGCCACACAAAGTAAGTTCTCTGACCACAATGATACTGTGGTCAGCACTGTAGAAATACATAACTGAAACATATCTGGAAAAGCCTCAAATAGTTAGGAACTACATAGCCTACTTCTAAATAACTCTTGGATCAAAGAAGAAACTAAAAAAGAAATTAGTATGTAATTTCCATTGAAGAAAAATGAAAACACAACATATTAAAATTTGTGGGATAAAGCTTAAGCAGTATTAGAGGGAATTTTACAGTACTAAAAAGCCTATATTAGAAAAACAATGGTCTCAAATTAATGACCTCAGCTTCTATTTCAAGTAGCTAGAAATAAAATAGTAACAAACACAAAGTAAACCAAATAAAAAAAAATAAGAGCAAAACCCAATGAAATAGAAACAAGAAAAACAATAAAGAAAACCAATAAAACTAAACACTAGTTTGTTGAGGTCAATAAAGTTGATAAGCCTCCAGCCAGAATGATAAAGGAAAACAAGAGAGAAGACACAATTACCAACATTAGGAATGAGAGAGATGACATCACTAGATATTTCACAAACATCAAAAGGATAATAAGAAATTTATTGGCAAGGCTGAAGGTAAACAGACAACCCATAAATTGCTGATAGGGATGAAATTCTGTAATACCCCTTTGGAGGGATATTTCAGAGTATCTAATAAAACTACATATGAAGTTATCATTTGATCAACCATCCCCACTTCTAGGAATCTACCCTGAAGATATACCTCTAACCATACAAAAATTACAATTGCACAAGGTTATTCTTCCAGCAGTGTTTGCAACAGCAAAATATTGGAAACAAATGCCCATATATAGGAGAGTAATTGAACAAATTATAGTAGTGACACATAATGGAGGAATATGAATCTGTAAAAAAGAAATGAAAAAGATTGCTATGTACTAATTGGCTTCAAATCTGTAAAATGTGCAAATACTGAGGTTAATGGGATTAGTAAAATTTATTCTTTTCTAACTATACTCTCCTAAAAGGACTTTGGCATCTTGTGGATACCTCCTAAAGCTGAGCTCTGACCAAAATGGATTAGCACAAATAAGGGAGTGCCACTAAGGATAGATGCAAATCACCAAGTCTAAAGCACTGGCCAGAAAAAAAATACAAGGAAAAGAGCAAAGGGTCAGCGGAGGCGAACTTGTGAGAATATTCATAAGGCAGTTTGTAGGTGGTTCCCAGAAGGACTCTCCTCTGAGACCCAAGACTGAAAAGGGAGGGAGCCTCAGATGGAGCAGGTGGAACAATGACCCTTGTGTCTCTAGATGGGAACTGTTGAGGGCACAGTGGGACTAAGCTCTTTCAGAATCTCACATCCAGGGCAGACCCCCAGGATGCTGCTGCCTGGGTTGAGATCCAGGGATCCTCTTGAGGGTTGAGAAGCTTGCTTATAACCCAATGAGAAATCCTATGTGAAGGGCCCAAAGCATCTAGGTTCCCTCCTTGTGAGTGTGTTGTCTCTCCCCTTCCCTAGAGCTGCCCAGATTGAGGTTCATTCCTCTCTTGCATCTCCAGGCAGCTGGAACCTTAGAGTAAAAGTCAGTCCTGTTGCCCTCTCATTACCCCCACCCCACCCCCGCCACTAACTTGCCCACAATATTGAGCCCAGCCATCCCCGCTGTCTGACAGACAGACAGAAGAGTGAGTGCCAACTAGGTGGGAGGAAGGGAGTGTAGCTCACAGTTCCTATCCTCACACCTGCGTTTCCTGATCCAGGGCCACCGGTGTTCACAAATTGTCACTTCACCGTTTCCTCTCTCTGGGCTCCCCTGAAGCCAACTGCTTCCACGTGTCCACCTCTCCCACCCACACAGAGAAACAGAGTCACGCAGCGCTGGGCGGGGAGACGGGGGTGGGGTAGGGGCTTTCAGAAGGCAGGAGGGAGCGCGAGGCTCCGAGACACTTCCTCTGCCCGGATCTAGTCTCCACCACCACCTCCCACGGATGCCAATATATGGCCTCGAGCCCACCTCCTCTAGCAGCGGCCGATGCTTCTCTCCACTTATGCCTCCCGCAGGATGACTTCCTGCCTCTTGAGCTCCCGGGCAAAAACAGACCCCGGCTAAGACGCTCACGATTGGCTGAGGGATTGTGTCCTCCGCCAACAAAGGCCATAATTCTGGGCGCTTGAGGGATTAGCTTTCAGGCTAGTGCAGCATGGAGAGAAACCCACCCACGCACCCACCATCACGTCCTACCACTCCTCTCACGGCCGTCTGTCAAGCGTCAGGTGCAAGTCTTTCCCGTCCCTTTCCAGCGCGACAAACCTCTACGCCGGTCCAAGTGAGAGTGCGGTCACGTGACCCACAGTTAGTCCCACGTGACCGCGCACTCTGGAAGTCTGCGCAGCCCTGCAGCACGCAAGGCACAGTCCTCTGCCTCT
Organism: Balaenoptera ricei; assembly: GCF_028023285.1. NCBI lineage: Eukaryota > Metazoa > Chordata > Mammalia > Artiodactyla > Balaenopteridae > Balaenoptera > Balaenoptera ricei. The sequence goes on along the minus strand of NC_082660.1, from coordinate 92,707,609 downwards.
GGGGGTGAGCTGCTTGCTAGAACAATCTGAAGCTCCCGATGGGGGTGAAGATAGAGAGCTGAAAGGAAGGCTGGATTCGGAGCCAAAGCTTCCAGCCCTAAGCCTGGGCCTTGCTCTGTAGGAGCACAGGGCTGGCGAGGAACACCCCATGAGGAGTTTGGAGACCAACTGACTTTTAATATTCTGTGCAAAACTCGGGCGACATATTAAAACACACACAGGATCTGTCTTGGAAAATATTGATAGCCAAAACAAACATCCAATCTCCAATTTCCACCACCAGGACGATCTCTGTTAGCACTTGTGGTTTGTGAATGGAGGCAAAACTGCCACTTTGCCCTACTTCCATAAACCTTGCAGCCTAGAATCCGGTAGGAAAAAAGCACTTTGCACCCTGAGACAAACGAAAAGTGAATAAAACTTTGTATATTTTCCTTTAGCCTGGACTACCCCCACCCCAAACCAACTTTATCCCTGACTTTTGCTCCTGTCTGAGGATACGTTATTACTTTTGTGAATCCGCAAAATGTGTACCATAAACTCAGAAACTTTGGAAAGTTTACAGCTTACTCCCTTTAAATTATGCATTTTTATTTAGCAAGCCAGTGCTTCTGAAGTTGTAGTCTCTCACACTTCTTTATTCCTTTGACATGTTTTACATGGTTGCAGGATTTTCCATAATCAAATAATATACATTTGCATAAATTCAGTCCATTTCACACATCTTTTGGGGGGAGGGATCATCTTTCCATGTATGATACCAGTCTTTTCTATTTCACCAAATATAGAAGGTATCAGAGCTTTTCTTAGCCAATTTTAAAACCTATATATCATCAATTTTAGTGGCCTGTATGCTATTACCTTAACACTTTCCATGGCACCACCATGAAGAAATGGAACTCCTGACAGTTAAATTTGTGTGCTTTCTGGTCTTATTCTTTGAACCTTTAAGCAAGATCAAAGAAACACCCATACTTTGAACTGCAAAATGCAACTTCTCAGCTCTTAAAAACTTACCTTATCCTCTATATCCCTTAATACACTCCTCCCAGCCACTCCAGGCAGACTGGATACCTCACTCCCATAGGAACACTTTTTCCAACTCCAAGCTTTTCTTCACAACATCCAACCTCTTCCTTACATTTCAGAGCCCAAATTAATTGGGTCCTTCTTCTCTGAAGCATACCCTGAGTAGCAGCCCATGGTAACATTTTCATTTAAAGATACGAGAATAGCTTTTTCAAGGAGCATTATTATTCATATGCTAATTACCCCTGTGTTATCGTATGTTATTTTTTGCATGTATATTTTAAGTTCACGGAGAAGGGTGATTTCTGCCAACTTTAACACAGAACTTTATTGAAAACACAACATGATTCAAATAGACATCAATAACACTTACTTTGCTTACTTATGATAGCTCAGTTCACTATAAGCTTAAATGGTAAATTCACAATCTAGACACAAACAAGTATCAACAAATGTGCTTTCAGTTTTAATATTCGTTTGGCATCAGAAGTTTGATCCAGCTCATACACAGAGTTTGGCAAAGTCAGTATCAGCATTAAAGTGTACATTACAACATAGAACCAACTTTGAAAACTAAAGCATTATTCAAGGACCCTAACTCAGGAACATAAGGACAATCAGAGGCAAGTGATTAATCATACTCATTTTTTTGTTCTGCCTCAGGGTCATTCTGATCATCTGTTTTGCCTTGCAGTTCCTTAGCAAATTTCTCAACTTCATGGAATGCAGAAATAAATGGCTCAAGACTGAAATCATCATCAGTGAACCACAACGCCTCTTTTTTAATATTGTTACCAATATTCTCAAGCATTGCTAGAACCACCTGAATATTGTCATTTGTCTCTTTCCTGTTAAAAAGGCCCATAAATTCTGACACTGCTTCAGCACTGAGTAGTTCTTTTGTCATGACAGGATTTTCAGACAAATTCAGTAGCATTTTCAGAACATGAAATCTTGTTTTGGTATTGCCCGTGGCTAATAAGGAGAGAAACCCAGATATATACTTGGCAACCAGTGTGTGATAGTCAGTAGTTGTAGTGAGGTGTCTAACCATCTTTATTCCAGATAACTGCTCAGGGGAATCCAACCTATAAGCAAGAGTTTCCTCACACACTTGACATACGTATGTCTGAATCATGTTTAGATTTGGATAAGGTGGAGCCATGTGAATCATATTTTCCAAAAACCTTGTCTTAACTCGGGAGGAGGGATAATTGAGCAAGGTTTCAATAAGTGAGACAACACCTGAATCGCGAATGAAATAACGAGTAAATTGAGAAGCACTCCTCATACCCATTGCAATTTTAGATATTTCATGAATAAAAGGATCTCGAATTTTGTCCATTAATAGAAGGAGTTCTTCAAACTCTTCAGGACCAATTTTAAGCTCACACTGTATGCAGGTGCAGAACCAACTCTCAGGTTCTGCACTCTCCCTGGTCCTAAGATGTTCTCGAATTTCCCTGACTGACCGGTAGGACGGATCATACTGAAATGGGAACTCAGGGTCAGGCTTATCAGGCTGAAGCAAAGATTCCTGCTCTTCCCCTTCTAGGCTCAGTTCCATGTGCTTGGGCTTTCCTCCAAACATTTCAGAGAACAGAAATGCTGCTTCTTTTGAAAATCTAAAGGGGCTTGGGGATGGGAAGCCAACCCTACCCCATGGGCCAGGCTTGAACTGAACAGCAACCTCCTCCCAGCTCTGCGGCCTGCGTAAAGCATCAGGCTCCTGCTCAACTGAACATGTGGACCTGCAAATGGCCCTGTACACAGGGCTAGGATTTGATTCAAAATGGGCCTCATCTCCTGCCCAGAACCAGGACCCCACTATGGCTTCATCCTCCTCAGCTACTGTCCTTGACTCATAGTTGGTTCCATTACCAGTCCTGTTATTGGCCTCATTTTTAGCTCCAAACCAGGACCCAACAACTGCCCCTTCCTCATTTTCTGGCCTGGATTCAGAGGTGGCCACAGTTTCAGTCTCATTAATGGCCTTGTCTCCAGACCACAACCAGGACTCAACAATCATCTCTTCATCATCCTCTGGCTTATATGCACAGCATGTTTCTGCTTCTACATTGATTTCTTTTGCATCCCAGAACCAGGATCCAAAAGTGGTTTCCTCTCCAGACCTTGATGTGGTCTCTTCTATTGCCTGGGGTCCAACGTCTATATTATATTCTTCAGCCCAGAACCAGGACCCAACAATGATTTCCTCCTTTTCAGTGCCATGCTTGGACTCAAAACTATCCCCTGCCTCCAGACTGGCTTCTTCTTCAGCCCAGAACCAGGACTCAACAATGACTTCCTCCTCTTCAGCTTCTGGACTGTATTTGCTGCAAATGTTAGTCTTGTTCCTAATGGCCTCTTCCCTGGCCCAGAACCAAGACCCAACAAAATGTTCCTCTTCAGCTGCCAGCCTGTCCTCTTCTCTAGCCTCTGCTTCTGTTTCAAGCCTGTCTTCCTCCCCAGCCCAGAACCAAGAACCAATAATGTCTTCCTCTTCAGCATCTGGCCTGGATTCTTCTCTATCTGTAGCCTCTATAATGGCTTTATCCCCTTTCCAGAACCAGGACGTGATCATGGTCTCCTCCTTGGTTGGTGCCTTGGCTTCTTCTTCAGTCCTATCATCTATACTGCCCTCTTCCACAGCCCATAACCAGGGCCCTACAGTGGTCTCTGGCCTTGTATATTTTCTGGACCAGAACCATGAATCAACAGTGTCCTGTTCCTCCTCTGGCCTAGACTTCCAGCTGCCTCCATTGGCAGCAAACATACAGGGATCTTCTCCTGACCAGAAGTCAGACTCAGTATTGATCTCTTCAGCAGTTGTCATAAATTTACATTGGGCACCAGTGGCATACTTCATACTGATCTCTTCAGTGGTCCCAAACCAAGATGATATAATACCCTTTTCCTTGTCCTCCAGGCTAGACTTGTTGCTGACTTCAGCCCTCCCACAAGCTTCTACTCCAGCCCAGAACCATGACCGAATAATGGGCTCCTCCTCTTCAGTCTCTGGCATAGTGTCACAATTGACTTCAGCCCCAGAATCCATCTGGGCCTGGTTTCCAGCCCAAAACCAGGACCCAAATATTGTCTCTTCTTCAGCTCCTGGCCTGGCCTCTTCTCTAAACTCAGGTTCTGTATTGATTTCTTCTCCAGCCCAGAACCAGGGACCAATGACCTCTTCTTCCTCAGACCTTGGCCTGGACCCACAGCTGGCCCCAATACCAGCTTCCACACTGGCCTCATCACTGACCCAAAACCAAGACCCAAAAATGGTCTCTTCTTTAGCCTCTGGGTTGGTTTCTTCATTACCCCAGAAGCAGAAACTGGCAGTGACCTTTTCTGTATCATCTGCTGGCACAGATTTGGAAGTGGCATCAGCCTCAGTTTCCACACTGGTCTTTTCCCCAGTTCCAAGCATAGAATTGCCAATAGGCTCCTGCTCAGTCTTTGGTCTGAATTTACCACTGGCCTCAGTCCCCATACTGGCCTCTTCTTCAGTCCAGAACCAACTGCCAACAATGGACTCATCCTCCACTTGAGAACAGGACTTGACAGTGTCCCCACCCACTATGCTGGACTCTTCTGCAGCCCAGAACCAGGCCCCAGTGAGGAACTCTTCCTCTGACCTGGCTTCTCGCTTTGTCCTGGCTCTGGCCTTGATTTTGGCCTCTTCCTTTGCCATTGCTCTGGCCCTGACCTCTTTCTTGGACTTGGGCCTAGACAAGTTATTAGCCTCTTCTCCAGGCCAGAACCAGGACTCTTTTTTGACTATATCCATAGACCCAGAAATGAAATCAATGGAAGCTTCTCGCTTGGCCCTGTGCCTGACCCTGACATCGGCCCCTTTCCTGGCTCTGGGTTTGTACCTGGCCTCCTCTCCAGCCCAGAACCAGGATTTTACATTGTCCTCACATTCAGACCCAGAATTAGATTCAGAGACTTCTTTCTTAGACCTAAACCAGGACCTACTATTGGTCTCTTCCCTGGGCCTAGACCAGACACTGGTCTTTTCTCTGGCCCAGAACCAGGATGTCTTAATAGATTCATCCTCAGAACCAGAACTGGATGCAACATAAAGCTCCCGACTGGTTTTGGGCCTAGACATGGCCTCTTCTTTGGCCATGTGCCTGGACCTAGTACTGGCCTTTACCCTGTCTCTAGGATGAAGCCTTGTACTGACCTCTTCTCTACTCCAGAACCAGGAGCTCAGAGAGGATCTATCCACCCATCTGAAATCACAATTGTGAGAAGTCTCTTTTTTGGATGTAGGCCTGGGATGGCACCAGGACCCCATATTCGTCTCCTCCTCTGACTCAAACAAAGGCTGGATACCTGACTGGGACTTGACCTTGGTGCCAGGAAAGGACTCAGCATCCATACTGACCAGTTCCCTATCCATAGACCAGATCTTAGTTTTAGCAATGGACCCAGACTCAGTACTGATCAGTGACCAGGATACAGCATTGGTTTGGGACACTCCCTCTGTCTTCAGTAGTGCCTCAGCATGAAACTCAGTCTTGGCCCATGAATAGGTTTCATCCATGGACCTTGCCCCAGTGACTGCCTTGGCCTCACTCTTAGGATGTGTCCCAACTACTGCCATGGTCTCAGTTTTGGGCCTTGCTCCAGGCATTACCTGGGCCTGGGTCCTAACCTTGGGTCTGACCACCACTGGGACTTCATTCTCTCTCTCAGCCCCACCCCCAACTTCTTCTCCAGGCTTCTTTTCAGGCTTGGCCTGGATGCCAGGCTCAATCTCAGCCCCAGTCATAGTACAAGTTACAGAGGAGACCTGATTAAATACCACTATCCCAGTCTCAGCCTCTACCACAGATCTGTCACAGTTTTCTATCTTCACACTCTAATCTTTCGATGATTCAGGTGATACAGTTGGAAACAAAAGTTAGAGTCAATCACCAGTCCAGCAGTCAATCAGCCTCCTTCCCAATCCCAGCCTCAGCCAATACTACAGTCAGAGTGAAGAAAAAGCACAACCAAGCTGGGAGAGGATGGATGATTCTTGGGTGGGTGTAGACCTGTTGAGGGTGGTGGTCAGCAGCAATTCCAACACCACCAGAGCTGCCACTGGAAGTCAATCTAGGAAGCGAGAATGACATGGGGCTTTGAGTCTATTCCAACTGTGTCACTCCATGAAGACTCACATAGAGAGACTGGACCTGGAATGCTTGATGGGAGAGTTAGGCTATTAGAAGTCTCTCTATCACCTTCATTTTTCTACAATTTTTATCCCCAAAGCTGCCATATTACTTTGCCTGTTATTAAACAAGTTATGAAGATGGTGGAAAAGTATCTGGGCAATGGAAGAGACTGAGGAGCACCCAGGCCAGACCCTAATCACTCTTGGACCTATGTTGGTCTCCTCTACCCCACCCAAAAGTTGTACCCATTCCCATACCAACCTGCACTGATGTGGCACAATTTCTCGCTCCTTTCCTTGATTCCAGTGGCGTCAAACTCTACAGCAGCCTGCATATCCTGGGTACAAGTAAACATATAGCAGAGAATGGAGCCTGACTGCTAGATAGACAAGCAAGAACCCTGACCCCTGATACAAACATCTCTCTTTCTGTTTAAGGGTCTAATATGTCTAATGTTTTCTGTCTCCTGGTTCCTACACTTAGGTCTTTTCCTCCCATTCATGACTCAATCCACACTTACCCCACTATTCCTAATATCTCCTGCAGGAAATGGGCAAGGGGTTCTGCGGCAATGTGCAAATTTGACAGAGAGTAGGAGAGGTGGAGGAGGCCCTGAAACCACTTGGATCAAAGAACCTGCCATGATAATACTGTGCAGCTGTCTCCTGCATCGCCCCTCTTCACACAAACCTCCAGAGATTTGAACCAGACTCCTCCTCCTTTCTTTCCTTGCAGAAGTGACCAGCCTTAAAGCAGGCCTATGGAAAAACAGATCAAAGGTAAGATGGTCAAGAAATAATGGTAGCAGCTGAGTGCTTGGTGGACAGACAAACAACAAACATAGGAGTACCCAAGTTATCTATCTTTTAACATTTACAGTCCCGTTGGTTGGAATATTTTCTTTTAACTTAAGCCCTATGGATCAGGCTTCTGGATAACTCATCTTCACATCACACACTTCCTCTTAGTCTCTTCTCCAATTCTGAAGATTCACTACTTGGTGTTCACATCCCTTGTGCTATACAACAGAGATTGGGGGAAGGGCGCCCGCATATTCTAGAAAACAGGTTGTGCGGTGGTACTTGTATTTACGACTTCTGTCCCACCCTCACCTCCCAGTCCATCTTTTCCACCCCCAATTTTGGATGGAGGTGAGGGAGGAAGGCCAGGAAGTGTGGAGAAACAAGGTAGAGAGGAGACTTTTAGGAGGTATTCCTGGATGCCTGACCTGCTCTGGTCGCAGTCACCCCATCCCGATTCGGGTGTCCAGTCAATGGCTGCTGCCCACCCTCACCCCCCATCCCCACACAACGTCAGAAATACAGGCCGTTTTCCCGTCCCTAGTTTTTCTCAAGCCTCTCCTCTACAGATGCACGCCGTGGCCTGAAATCGCCAGACCTACCGCGCACACAGGACACCCCGGCATCAAAGAGGCGCCTGTGGGAAGGGACAGCACCCGGCACGCGGGGTCCGACAAACCCCTTTCCAGGATCAGGGACCGGGCGGGCGGCCCCCCGCGCCCGCCCGCTCGGCACCCGGCTCCGACCGCCACCCCCGGCGGCCTCCCCGACGCCCCCACCCCGGCTCCCCTCCGCCATTTCGCCCGCAGCAGCCTCCCCCACAGCCCTCTCCTGGCACAGGCACCGTCGACGGCGGGGCGCGGGAGTCCAGAAAGCCCGCCGGGGAGCGGCCGCGCCGTTCGCCTCCCCAGGATCCGAGGGAAGCCCTGCGGCCAAGACCTCGCGCCCCGGGCCCGGTCCGCGCCGGTCGCCGCCTCCTCAGCGCCAGGGGTCCCCCGGCGCTGCGCACCTCTCTCAGGGACCCGCTCCGACCCGGTTGCCTCCCCCTCGTCAGGCTGCCAGGGTCCGCGGGGCAGGGTGTGAGCCGGTCGTCGCCCCCGAGACACCCCCACTTGCCTTCGCAGGCGCAGGGTCCCGATGGTCGGCCTCCCCCTCCTGTCGCAGCTCCTCACTCGGATTCCCACCGCTCGCCGTGCGGGCAGAACGGCAAAGAGGCGTCCCGCCCCCCGCGCGGCTGCGCCAAACCGGGCAGGGGCCGCGAAGGCTGCGGCACCAACAGCTCGCGGCGAGGGTGTCGGGAAGGGGGCGGAGGGATACGGCACGAATGGGCTCGACGCCCCCTCCCAGGCCCACCGTAGTTCCGACCCAGAAAGGGGCGGGGCCGGGAGGAGTCCCGGCCTCAGGGGCGGGGCCACGCCGGCCCTCCACCGCCCCCCGTCGGGCGACCACCCTCCCCGCCCCGTACACTTCTGGCACCGCAGCGTGTGGGGCCGGCGGGCGGTGGGGGCCGGGGTTGGGAGGGTAGGGAGGGGCCGCGCTGGAGGGAGCAGCGGATGGATACAGATCGTCCCGGGGGGAGGGTGTGTGTGTGTGTGTGTGTGTGTGTGTGTGTGTGTGTACAGGACTGCTCGGAGTCCGCCCCCCTACCTTCCCCCATCGCGCCCGCCATCCTCCCTGGGCGCCAGTGGCAGAGGAGCTGTGAGGACGGCCCTCCCTGGGTCTGCTTTCCACCTTCTGGGTCTGCTTTCCACCTTCTGGGGCCGCGGGCGGGAGGAAGGTGGGAGGCGGCGCCCGTGGAGGCCGAGCCACTGCCCCTCTTCTAAAGGGAAGGCAGCCCTAGATAGGCCTCTGGCCTGAGGAAACAAACCACCTGTCTGCGCCAGTGTCGTCATCCTCTCTGCCACACTGCCATTTTCTCAGTCGCAGTGGTAGCACGGTAGCACACTTTGCCATTTCGCCGCCCCCGCAGTTGCCCAGGAAAGAGGGCCTTTCTCTCTCAGGACCCGCACCGGCTCAGACAGTCCTCCCTGTCTCTCATCCCATAGCCACGTGTCAGGCACCAGGTAGGGCCGGTCCTGGCTTCTCTCCCCGGGTTCTGTCAGGTCTTCTCTTGCAGTTGCCTCCAAGCGCTCATCATCTTTGGCAGGGTGGGAATGTGGCAGGGATTAGAACCAACTGGGATCTCACACACTTGCCATACACACCAGTCTACTTTCCCCAGCCATTCTTTGGAGAAGGCCCCACCAGGCACCCACTTCCCCAAGACAGAAACCTGCTGACCCTTGAATCCTCTGATTCCTGCACTCCTGTATCCTTCCTGTAGTCTCCAGCCCCTCCTTTCTGTGCTCTATGGGGCAAACAGCAACCCTGGTTAAGCACACCTGTGGTTGAGCACAAACCTGCTGGCACTGTTGCCCGTTTTAAAACCCACCTAAATGGCACGCTCGCTGTGGTAAGCTGAATAAAGGTCCCCCAAAGATGTTCACGTCCTGTTCTCCAGAACCTGTAAATATGTGATGTTACATGGCAAAGGAGAATTAAGGTTGCAGATGGAATTAAGATTGCCAATCAGCTGAATGTAAAGTAAGATTACACTGCTGTATCTTGGCCAATGCCATGGCAAGGCTACTTTAAATGTGGAAGAGGCAGGCAGAAGAGTCAGTGTCACAGTGAAGTTGCATGAGAAAGACGCCACAAGTGGACGGGATATCACTAGTTTTGAAGATGGAAGGAAGCCAGAGGCCAAGGACTGCAGGCAGACCCAGAAGTTGGAAAAGGCAAGGAGACAGATTCTTCCTAGAACCCCTTGGAAGAATGAAGTCCTCCTATCACCTTTATTTCAGACCAGAGAGACCCTTTTCCTATTTCCAACCTTCAGGACTGTAAGATAATATTTTATTGTTTTTGTTTTTTTAAGCCAGCAAGATTGTGGTAATTTGTTACAGCAGCAGTGGGAACCGAATTCACTCACCATCCTGATAAAGTCCATTCCCCTTCACTTTCTTGAATTGGGCTTCAGCCCCTGGGAGGATCAATTTGGGCGCTCATCTCTCACCACTATAACCACCCTCTTAAGCGCCTTCTCTCTTTTCTAAAGAAGAGAGATTTTGCAATCATCTTTGAGGTTCGTCTTGGAGAAAGTCCCTATTTACTGAATATCATGGATGCTTACCAGGATGAAAAGGGAACCTTATTCTTACCATGGATTTTCATATCAGCTTTTGTTATTAGATATTTATTATAACTGTACAATATGTAGGTGATAGAGAAAAAATCTAGAGATGATTCTATACTATATCTAGAGACAACAGATGTCAGTTTTCAGAGGAAAGTCTTTCACTGTGCTCTTTCAATGGCCTCAGCTGAACTGTGGATTTTCTTTGTTCCAAAGTATACTCTCTTGGGTGAATGCCAGGGTGGAAGAAGGGAGTCTGAGCTCTTCTGGGATCTGTGCGTGTGCATGAATCTCTTTGCCTCTCTGAACTGTTCCTTCCCCTTCTGAAAGTGTCTGGTGCCTTTTATTCATTCAACAAATATATATGAGTATCTGCTTTGCCCTAGGCACTGGAGATGCAGTAGGAAAAAAAACACTGGAAAGAAATCTCTGTTCTCTTGAGTTTACATTTACTTGTGTTTTCTATTTTATTTAGCTTTCTATCCTAAAAGTTTATGGTCATACCAATGCAAGCTTCTCTGGTAATTTCCAGGTGCTGGGATATTGATCCCAAAATATTTACTGGCAGGGGAGTGGATCTACCAAAACTGACTGATTTTACTGTGAGACTTTGAAATATCTTTTGGACAATTTGTTCTAAATTCATTTACAGAAGACACTATTGCTGTTAACATTTATTGAACTGAGCAAAGTCCTATTTTAAACTTTTTATGTGTTAGCTCTTTATGTGTATCTATCAGATAGATTAAGTGTCATCTTTAAAATCAGAGAGCAAAGAAAAGATTTAAACAAGATGCTGGTCTATGTCTGTCTGTTAAGTAATATTATATTTACTTCCTTTTAAAATGGATTCTCGTGTGATTGCAACAGCCACAGTTTCACTCTCCAGTGTCTCCACTAGCACCTGTGTAACCCTGACTAGCCTCTGAAATATAAATTTCTGTAGTGTAAGTGCTGGGCATTATGCTTTTTGATTTCAGTTTAAGTGCCTGACATTAAGCTTTTGTTTGCCAAGGCATCCATTTCAAAAGAAAACCAGCTTGAATAATCATATTATGGGCTGTAAGACATAGCTACCAGCAAAAGGACCTGAGAAGGAACTAGGCCGCTCCCACTCATTAAGTTCCCTCTTTCAGAAAGCCTTGGTTAACCTAGACAACTGAGTCCTTGAGAGATCCTGCCTTTTCCTTCCTGAGACTACTATCTGCTCTTGTGCTTTAAATTAGCCAATAAAGACAAATCCTGACAAATCCTAGGCTCTCTACACTGGGACCCTAATAAAAGCAGAGCCCCAGCTTCATGTTCTCTCTGTCTCTCTCTTCCCCCAAAATAATTCGCCCACCAGTAAGCCTGGGATACAGAAGCAGCTGTGCTGCTGCACTATACCCACCCCACCTCCCACATACATGCACATGAACTTTCACACTAGCATATCCCTCGCCTGTGCAGCTTGAGTGATCTACTCTTGTCTCTCTCAGTCATTGTGGTCATGGACCTAGTTTTCCCCATTTAGCTTAATTTACCTTTCTTCTGTCCTTCATGTGCCTCAGGCAAACTTTCCCTCTGGGATCTCCCTTTTGTTCAAGGTTGATCCAAACCCTATGTATTCTTAGAATATATCCATTCTCATATTCCTGAGTTTCAGGAGCTTTACACAGGAACTCAAGTCCCTTGCAGGTGGGACCAACCAGGCTGGGTTGCATTCTTGTAAACTATGAAACTGGATCAATAGATGTCTACTGGGCTTCCCTGGTGGCGCAGTGGTTGAGAATCTGCCTGCCAATGCAGGGGACACGGGTTCAAGCCCTGGTCTGGGAAGGTCCCACATGCCGCGGAGCAACTGGGCCTGTGAGCCACAACTACTGAGCCTGTGCGTCTGGAGCCTGTGCTCCGCAACAAGAGAGGCCGCGATAGTGAGAGGCCCATGCACCGCGATGAAGAGTGGCCCCCGCTTGCCGCAACTAGAGAAAGCCCTCGCACAGAAACGAAGACCCAACACAGCCAAAAAAAAAAAATTAATCAAAAAAATGTGCAAAAAAAAATAGATGTCTACCTTCAGTAGAGACTGAAGAACCTCTAGGAAAGATCTAAACTGTGTCTACTACTTGAGACAAAGCACATCTAAAGAACTTGTGGGGAGGCCTGACCCAAGAATATTTTCAGGTTATATTTGGAGTGGGTTCTTCTTTAAGAGAATTTATGCTGAAGGAAAACAGAGCCAGGCACAATGACCTCAGCCCAGGAACAATGCCTTTTCATTAGGGGAGTATAGCTATTCTAATGGCAGCACTGGGATTAGGACTCCTATTTTTGCCTCTTCTAACATAGGCCTTCAACTGTATGTCTGTTACAACAAAGGCAGGTTCATAAGTTGTCCTGAAAAGCACAGTTTGCAAAGAAATTATATTCTGGGGTGCAGATCCCACTTATAAAGTATAACCTAAAGAGAGGAAAACGTCCTCCTCTCCAACATGGCTTTAAAATTTAGAGTAGTACTCAACTCTAACATGATGAGGACTCTGGGTATGGGTAGTGGTTGGACAAATTAGAGGGAGCAATTGGAGGGACTTAAGTGCTTCACAGTAAAGCTTACTGTGGCAACCACACATGGAAAAATGGTGTGAAAACCATCAAAATTCAGGACATGGGAAATACCCCTTGCAGATTTCTAGAACTAAAGGGGCTGGTGAGGTGAGTTCATGGTTATTAACTTTGCAGGGAGAAGAAATCCTGAATTTCCACAATGCCAGCGAATATTGGCAGTTAATTGAATGTTAAAGTAACTTTTCAAAACAGAAAAAATATGCGATGGGGCATCACCGTAGTCTGCGTCTAGCCAGCAAAATGGGAAAAAAAGAGTAGAGGTAGTCCACCTGCTTCTTAAAATCCATGGTAAAGAAATGCCTACATCATTTACACTTACATTTCATTGATTGGAATTCAATCACCATTTGTTGAAAATCCCATCCATTCACAAGCTGTGCTGGGACAACTAGATATCCACATGCAAAAGAATAAAATTGTCTCAGCAAACTAGGAATAGAATAGAACTTCCTTGACTTGATAAAGAACATATACAGAAACACCACAGCTAACACCATACATAATGGTTAGGAACTAGCTTTACCATTAAGATCAAGAAAAGTCAAGGATGCCCCCTCTCACCACTCCTTTTCAAAACTGTACTGGAATTCCTAGCTAATGCATTAAGACCAGAAAAGGATATAAAAGGAATACAGATTGGGAAGAAGAAATAAAACTGCCTTTGTTTGCAGATGATGTGTTTGTCTATGTAGAAAATCTAAAAGAATATCCAAAAAGATTGGAACTAATAAGCAACTCCAGTAAGGTTAGAGGATAAGGTTAATATAAAAAAAGGCAATTGCTTTTCTATATACCAGCAACGAACAAGTGAAGTTTGAAATTAATAACACAGTACCTTTTATATTAGCACCCTCAAAAATGAAGTACATAGGTATAAATCTAACAAATATGTACAAGATCTATATGAGGAAAATTACAAAACTCTGATTAATGAAATCATACAAGAATTAAATAAATGGAGAGATAGTCCATGTTCATGGATAGGAAGACTCAATATTGTCAAGACTAGTTCTTCCTAACCAGCTCTTCCTAAACCAAAGCATAGCAAGTTATTTTGTGAATACTGACAGATACCAAAGTTTATATGAAGAGGCAAAAGACCCAGAATAGACAACTCAGTATTGAAGGAGAAGAACAGAGTCAGAGGACTGATATCACTTGACTTCAAGACTTACTATAAAGTTACAGTAATCAAGATGATGTGATATTGGTGAAAGAATGGACAAACAGATCAATGGAACATCATCAGAACAGAACAGAGAGTCCAGAAATATACCAACATAAACATAATCAACTGATCTTTGACAAAGGGTCAAAGACAACACAATGGAGCAAAGACAGTCTTTTCAACAAATGGTGCTGGAGTAAATGAACATCCGCATGCAGAAAACTGAATCTAGACACAGACCTTACATCCTTCACAAAAATCAACAGAAAATGGATGATAGACCTAAATATGAAATGCGAAACTATAAAACTCCTAGAAGATAACATAGGAGAAAACCTTGATGATGTTCAGTATGATGATGTCTTTTTAAAACAGCTTTATTGAGATATAATTGATATATTAAAAACAATATATTTAATGTATACAATTTGGTTAGTTTGGACATAAGTATACACTCATGAAACCATCATCACCATCAAGATAATAGACATATCTATCACCTCTAATTTTCTTTGTGCCCATTTGTTGTTGTTGTAAGAACACATGAGATCTACCTTCTTAACAAAATTTTAAGTGCACAACACAGTATTGTGAACTATAGGCACTATGTTGTACAGCAGATCTCTAAAACTTATTCATCTTGCATAACTGAAACTTCATACCCATTCAACAACACCCTATTTCCTCTCCCCCAATCCCTGGTAACCACCATTCTCTCTTCACTATGAGTTTCACTATTTTAAATACCATGTATATGTGGAATCATGTAGTGTTTGTCCTTCTATGACTGCCTTATTTCACTTAGCATAATGTTCTACAGGTTCATGTTGTCACAAATGGTAGGATTTCCTTCTTTTTTTTAAAAATTTATTTATTTTTATTTATTTATGGCTGTGTTGGGTCTTTGTTTCTGTGCGAGGGCTTTCTCTAGTTGTGGCAAGTGGGGGCCACTCTTCTTCATTGCGGTGCGTGGGCCTCTCTTGTTGTGGAGCACAGGCTCCAGACGCGCAGGCTCAGTAGTTGTGGCTCACGGGCCCAGTTGCTCCGTGGCATGTGGGATCTTCCCAGACCAGGGCTCGAACCCGTGTCCCCTGCACTGGCAGGCAGATTCTCAACCACTGCGCCACCAGGGAAGCCCTCCTTCTTTTTTAAGGCTGAATAATATTCAATTCTGTTTATATACCACATTTTCTTTATCCATTCATTTATCAATGAACATTTGGGTTCTTTCCATATCTTGGCTGTTGTGAATAATGCTGCAAATGAACAAGGGAGAGCAGAAATCCCTTTGAGATCCTAATTTCCATTATTTTGAATTTACACTCAGAAATGGAATTGCTGGATCACATGGCAATTCTATTTTTGTTTTTTAATAAGTGCTTTTATTTTATTTTTTTTTAAACATCTTTATTGGAGTATAACTGCTTTACAATGGTGTGTTAGTTTCTGCTTTATAACAGAGTGAATCAGTTATATATATACATATGTTCCCATATCTCCTCCCTCCTGCATCTCCCTCCCTCCCACCCTCCCTATCCCACCCCCCTAGGTGGTCACAAAGCACCGAGCTGATCTCCCTGTGCTATGCGGCTGCTTCCCACTAGCTATCTATTTTACGTTTGGTAGTGTATATATGTGCATGCCACTCTCTCACTTTGTCACAGCCTACCCCTCCCCCTCCCCATATCCTCAAGTCCATTCTCTAGTAGGTCTGTGTCTTTATTCCCATCTTACCACTAGGTTCTTCATGACCTTTTTTTTTTTTTCCTGAGATTCCATATATGTGTTAGCATACTGTATTTGTTTTTCTCTTTCTGACTTACATCACTCTGTATGACAGACTCTAACTCCATCCACCTCACTACAAATAACTCAATTTCGTTTCTTTTCATGGCTGAGTAATACTCCATTGTATATATGTGCCACATCTTCTTTACCCATTCATCCGATGATGGACACTTAGGTTGCTTCCATGTCCTGGCTATTGTAAATAGAGCTGCAATGAATATTTTGGTACATGACTCTTTTTTTTTAAATTTATTTATTTTTTGGCTGCGTTGGGTCTTCGTTTCTGTGCAAGGGCTTTCTCTAGTTGCGGCAAGCAGGGGCCACTCTTCATCGCGGTGCGCGGGCCTCTCACTATCGCGGCCTCTCTTGTTGCGGAGCACAGGCTCCACACACGCAGGCTCAGGAGTTGTGGCTCACGGGCCTAGTTGCTCCGCGGCATGTGGGATCTTCCCAGACCAGGGCTCGAACCCGTGTCCGCTGCATTAGCAGGCAGATTCTCAACCACTGTGCCACCAGGGAAGCCCCAGATGACTCTTTCTGAATTATGGTTTTCTCAGGATATATGCCCAGTAGTGGGATTGCTGGGTAGTATGGTAGTTCTATTTCTAGTATTTTAAGGAACCTCCATACTGTTCTCCATAGTGGCTGTATCAATTTACATTCCCACCAACAGTGCAAGAGTGTTCCCTTTTCTCCACACCCTCTCCAGCATTTATTGTTTGCAAATTTTCTGATGATGGCCATTCTGACCGTTGTGAGGTGATACCTGAATGTAGTTTTGATTTGCATTTCTCTAATGATTAGTGATTTTGAGCATTCTTTCATGTGTTTGTTGGCAATCTGTATATCTTCTTTGGAGAAATGTCTATTTAGGTCTTCTGCCCATTGTTGGATTGTGTTGTTTGTTTTTTGTTATTGACCTGCATGAGCTGCTTGTAAATGTTGGAGATTAATCCTTTGTCAGTTGCTTCATTTGCAAATATTTTCTCCCATTCTGAGGGTTGTCTTTTGGTCTTGTTTATGGTTTCCTTTGCTGTGCAAAAGCTTTGAAGTTTCATTAGGTCCCATTTGTTTATTTTTGTTTTTATTTCCATTTCTCTAGGAGCTGGGTCAAAAAGGATCTTGCTGTGATTTATGTCATAGAGTGTTCTGCCTATGTTTTCCTCTAAGAGATTGATAGTGTCTGGCCTTACATTTAGGTCTTTACTCCATTTTGAGTTTATTTTTGTGTATGGTGTTAGGCAGTGTCCTAATTTCATACTTTTACATGTACCTGTCCAGTTTTTGCAGCACCACTTATTGAAGAGGCTGTCTTTCCTCCACTGTATATGCTTGCCTCCTTTATCAAAGATAAGGTAACCATATGTGCGTGGGTTTATCTCTGGGCTTTCTATCCTGTTCCACTGACCTATTTTTCTGTTTTTGTGCCAGTACCATACTGTCTTGATTACTGTAGCTTTGTAGTATAGTCTGAAGTCAGGGAGCCTGATTCCTCCAGCTCCATTTTTCGTTCTCAAGATTGCTTTGGCTATTCGGGGTCTTTTGTGTTTCCCTACAAATTGTGAAATTTTTTGTTCTAGTTCTGTGAAAAATGCCAGTGGTACTTTGATAGGGATTGCATTGAATCTGTAGATTGCTTTGGGTAGTATAGTCATTTTCACAATGTTAATTCTTCCAATCCAAGAACATGGTATATCTCTCCATCTATTTGTATCATCTTTAATTTCTTTCATCAGTGTCTTAAAATTTTCTGCATACAGGTCTTTTGTCTCCTTAGGTAGGTTTATTCCTAGATATTTTATTCTTTTTGTTGCAATGGTAAATGGGAGTGTTTTCTTAATTTCACTTTCAGATTTTTCATCATTAGTCTATAGGAATGCAAGAGATTTCTGTGCATTAATTTTGTATCCTGCTACTTTACCAAATTCATTGATTAGCTCTAGTAGTTTTCTGGTAGCATCTTTAGGATTCTCTATGTATAGTATCATGTCATCTGCAAACAGTGGCAGCTTTACTTCTTCTTTTCTGATTTGGATTCCTTTTATTTCTTTTTCTTGTCTGATTGCTGTGGCTAAAACTTCCAAAACTATGTTGAATAATAGTGGTGAGAGTGGGCAACCTTGTCTTGTTCCTGATCTTAGTGGAAATGGTTTCAGTTTTTCACCATTGAGGACGATGTTGGCTGTGGGTTTGTCATATATGGCCTTTATTATGTTGCAGAAAGTTCCCTCTATGCCTACTTTCTGCAGGGCTTTTATCATAAATGGGTGTTGAATTTTGTCAAAAGCTTTCTCTGCATCTACTGAGATGATCATATGGGTTTTCTCCTTCAATTTGTTAATATGGTGTATCACATTGATTGATTTGCGTATACTGAAGAATCCTTGCATTCCTGGAATAAACCCCACTTGATCATGGTGTATGATCCTTTTAATGTGCTGTTGGATTCTGTTTGCTAGTATTTTGTTGAGGATTTTTGCATCTATGTTTATCAGTGATATTGCCCTGGAAGAAATGGACAAATTCTTAGAAATGCACAACCTGCCCAGACTGAACCAGGAAGAAATAGAAAATATGAACAGGCCAATCACAACCACTGAAATTGAAACTGTGATTAAAAATCTTCCAACAAACAAAAGCCCAGGACCAGATGGCTTCACAGGCAAATTCTATCCAACATTTAGAGAAGAGCTAACACCTATCCTTCTCAAACTCTTCCAAAATATTGCAGAGGGAGGAACACTCTCCAACTCATTCTACGAGGCCAGCATCACCCTGATATTTTTGTTTTTTTGAGGGGCTTCCATACTCTACCCTATAGTGGCTGCACCATTTGACATTCCTAGAGCAGTGTCTAAGGGTTCCAATTTCTCCAAATCCTTGCTAACACTTGTGATCTTTTGTTTTTCTGATAATAGCCATCCTAACAGGTGTGAGGGGATATCTCATTTTGGTTTTGATTTGCATTTCCCTGATGATTAGTGATGTTGAGCACCTTCTTATATACCTGGTTGCCATTTGTATGTCTTCTTTGGAGAAATGTCTATTCAAGTCCTTTGCCTGTTTTTTCTTTTTTTGGCTATGAAGTTGTAGGAGTTCGTTACATATTTTAGGTATTAGTCCCTTAGATATATGGTTTGCAAATATGTTCTCCCATTCTGTAGTCTTCCTTTTCATGCTGTTGATTATTTCCTTTGTTGTGCACAACGTTTTAGTTTGATATGGTCTCATTTGTCTATTTTTGCTTTCGTTGTCAGTGGCTTTGGTGCTATATCCAAGAAATCACTTCCAAGACCAACATCAAGACTTTCACCTATGTTGTTTTCTTTTTTTTTTTTTTTTACTGAGGTATAGTTGATTTACAATACTATATGTTTCAGGTGTACAACACAGTGTTTCACAATTTTTAAAGATTATACTCCATTTATAGCTATAATAAAATATTGGCTATATTCCCTGTGCTGTACAATATATCCTTGAAGCTTATTTATTTTACACATAGTAGTTGGTACCTCTTAATCTCTTACCCCTATCTTGTCCCTCCCCACATCCCTCTCCCCACTGGCAACCAGTAGTTTGTTCTCTATATCTGTGAGTCTGGTTCTTTTTTGTTATATTCACTAGTTTGTTTTATTTTTTAGATTCCACATATAAGTAATAACATACAGTATTTGCCTTTCTCTGTCTGACTTATTTCACTAAGCATAATACCCTCCAAGTCCAATCATGTTGTTGCAAAAGGCAAAATTTCATTCTTTTTTATGGCTGAGTAGTATTCCATTGTATATATATATACCACATCTTTTTTTAAATTTTATTTTATTGAAGTATAGTTGATTTACAGTGTTGTGTTAATTTCTGCTGTACAGCAAAGTTATCCAGTTATACATATATATACATTCTTTTTTATATTCTTTTCCATTATGGTTTATCACAGGATATTGAATATAGTTCCCTGTGCTCTACAGTAGGACCTTGTTGTTTATCCATTCTGTATATAATAGTTTGCATCTGCTAATCCCAAACCCCCAACCCATCCCTCCCCCACCCCTGCCTCCCTCTTGGCAATCACAAGTCTGATCTCTATGTCTGTGCGTCTGTTTCTGTTTCGTAGGTAAGTCCATTTGTACAACATCTTCGTTATCCATTCATCTGTTGATAGGCACTTGGGTTGCTTCCATGTCTTGGCTACTGTAAACAGTGCTGTGGTGAACACTGGGGTGCATGTATCTTTCATATTAGAGTTTTTGTTTTTTCCGGATATATACTCAAGAGTGGAATTGCTGGGTCTATGGTAGTTCTATTTTTAGTTTTTTGAGAAACCTCCACACTGTTTTCCATAGTGATTGCACCAATTTATATTCTCACCAACAGTGTATTATGGTTTCCTTTTCTCCACTCTTTGCTACCATTTGCTATTTGTGGTCTTTCTGATGAGGTATGAGGTGATATCTCATTGTGGTTTTGATTTGCATTTCTCTGATGATTAGAGACATTGAGCATCTTTGATGATGATGAGCAATGTTGATTAGTGCCTGTTGGCCATCTATATGACTTCTTTGGAAAAATGTCTATTCAGGTCTTCTGCCCATTTTTTAATTGGGTTGTTTGTCTTTTTGATACTGAGTTGTATGAGCTATCTATATACTTTGGATATTAACCCCTTTATTGGTCATATCATTTGCAAATATTTTCTCCCATTCAGTAGGTTGTTGTTTAGTTTTGTCATCCTCTATGCTTTTATCTAACAGTTTTAGTTTCAGGTCACATGTTTAAGACTATAATACATTTTGAGTTGATTTTTGTAGATGTTAGGACTCTAACATATCTTTTGGGGGAACACAATTCAACTCATAACAAATGATTAAAGTTTTTGGAAATAGTGGTGATGGATATACAACACTATGAATGCAACTGATGCCACTTAATTATCCACTTAAAATAGTTAAAATGGGTACATATATACAAAATGCAATATTACTCAGCCATAAAAAAGAACAAAATAATGCCATCTGCAGCAACATGGATGGACCTAGAGATTATCATACTGAGTGAAGTCAGACACAAAGACATATATCATATGCTATCACTTATATGTGAAATCTAAAAAAAGGGGGTGTAAATGAACTTATTTACAAAACAGAAATAGAGTCACAAATGTAGAAAACAAACTTATGGTTTCCAGGGGATAAGGGGGAAGGATAAATTGGGAGATTGGGATTGACATATACACACTACTATATATAAAATAAATAACCAATAAGAACCTGCTGTACAGCAAAGGGAACTCTACTCAATACTCTGTAATGGCCTATATGGGAAAATAATCTAAAAAAAAAAGAGTGGATATATGTATATGTATAACTGATTCACTTTGGTATACATCTGAAACTAACACAACATTGTAAATCAACTATGCTCCAATAAAAATTAAAAAAAAATTTAATATAGTTAATTAAAATGGCAAATCTTATGTCATATATATTTAAAAAAAAGACATCATACCTTCTCTTCTCTCCTCAAACCCCAATTACCTCCTACCTATTCCTCAGTCTCAGATGATAACCTTGCTTCTTATTTCATTGAAAAAATAAAAGGAGTTTGAAGAGAACTTCCACAAACTCCTACTGCCATATCTACTTGCATCTGTGCCCATAAATTCTGCCTTTTCTGATGTTCTCTGAATGAATGTCCATGCTGCTATCTAAAGCTTGCCTGTCCATTTGTCCATTGGATGATATCCCAACTCTCCTACTCAAGGTCATTGTTCCAAAATTTTCTTCTCTCTTTTATCCTAAAAATTTCCCTCTCTCGTGGAATATTCCCATCAATATTCAAACATACTGTACTATCTCCTATCTTAAAAACAAAATTTTCTCTTTACCCCATATCATTCAATAGCTATTACCCCATTTCTCAGATTCCTTTTGCTACACAATTCCTTACAACTGTGGTCTTCAGTTACCATATCAATGCTGTCTCCTCCTTTTCTCTTGAAACCTTGCTAATCTTTCATCTCCAACATCCAATGAAGTTTCACTGATCCACTGAAATTGCTCTTGTCAAAATTGCTGATGATGTCCATGTTGGTAAATCCAATAATCAGTTCTCAATCCTCATCTTGACCTACCATCCTAGTGACCATACAATTTATCATTCAAATTGCAACATTTCTGAGAGTGAAAAAGGATTTTGTTAACAATTATTTCTGTACAACAGACATAAACTGGGACTTTCCTGGGAAAATAGGAATATTCTGTCACCTTACCTATCAGCAGTGTTAGGCAGGGTTGAAAACTTCCTTCTTGAAACATCTTGACTTAGCTTTCAGGATACCATACTCTCCTGGTTTTTCTCCTACTTTACTGGCTACTCCTGACTGCACATTCTTAGTTTTCTTTTTTCGATTTTGCTTTTACTAGTTCATTATCATCTCCTATATCTCAATATTGAAATGCCCCAGAGCTCAATCCTTGGACTTCTTCCCTTGCTACTTACATTATCTATATTCCTTAGTGATCTCATCCAGTTTCATGGCTTTAAATACCATCTGTACCTTGATGACTCTCAAATTTCTATCTCTAATCTAGAACTCTTTCAACATTCCGAGACACATATATCCAAGTGCCTACTTTTCATCTCCATGTATACATATAAAAGGCATCTCAAACTCAACATGTCCTAACCTGAGCTCATGACCTTCCCCCTAAAACCTGCTCTTCCCAGTCTTCATTCATCTCAGTAAATGACAGCTTTATTCACTCAGTTGCTCAGCATCAGAATCATCATTGATTCCTCTCTCTTACTTTGCATTCAATCCATGCATAATATCCATTGGATTTACCGCTAAAATATATGCCAAAGCTGGACACTTAATACCATTTCCACAGCTAACACCTTAGTCCAAGCCACTATCATCTCTGACCTAGACCACTGCAATTACTTCCTAGCTTCCAATTGGTCTCCCTGTTTCCATTCTTGTTTCCCTAGGGTCCATTCTTTACACAGCAGACAGGATTATCCCTTAAAAACATAAGTTGTATCACACTGCTCCCCTTGTCAAAATCCTCTAATGGCTTCCCATAACACTTAGAATAATACCTAAATTTCTTTCCATGGCCTACAGTATCTCACAAGATCTGGCCCCTGGCTACCACTTTACACTTCTCTCCAACCACTCTCTCTTTGCTTACATTTGAGCCACACTGGCCTCCTTGCTGTTTCTTGAATAAGCTAATCACATCTCTACCCAAGGAGCTCTACATTTGTTGTTCCCACTGCCTAGAATACTTCTTCCGCAGATAGCTTCATGCTCCATTCCCTCAGTTCTTTCATGTATTTACTCACAGAGAACTTCTCTATCTCATCCAAAATAGTATCCTCCCTTCCAGTATCCTCTATCCTCATACCCTGTTCTACTTTTCTCCATAGCATTTATCACTACTTAATATTACATTACATATTTTATATATTTACTTTATTATGTTTCCCTTCATCCCTAAATGTAAGCTCTATGAGGATGACACTTTATTTTTTTCTATGCTATATTCCCAGGACCTAGGAACAGTTCCTGGCACATAATGGATTGCTTAATAAATACCTGTTGAATATATAAATGCCTCCAGAACACTGGGGTGTCTTTTCTGTTGATTATATAAATCATATCAGTTTACACTATGATTTTAAATCTGAGAGTTATTACACTTTTACGTGCTTCTATCACTGACCAAACTAAGAAGCACCCCATTAAAAATCTTTAGACTAATTAGTTTGTTGGAGATAATATTTTTTGTTGGTAATGGTGAAAGTACCCCACCCAGTGTTTTTTTATTCTGCCATCTAAAGCAGATAGAAAGTTAATGTATACACACTACCACACTGGAATTGGATATAATACTGAAAAAGGGCTATTGGTTTGCTAGGATTTATAAAATTTGGAATTTTAAAGAAATGTCCACAAAATTCTATATATTAACCATAAACATGGGTCTTCTGTTTTCCCAAACTGATGTAAGATGCCAAGCCAATAAATAAAAGTTTGAGGATGTATTAATTTGCTGGGGCTGCCATAACAAAATATCACAGACTGGGTGGCTTAAACAGAAATTTATTTTCTCACAGGTATGTAGGCTAGAGGTCCAAGATCAAGGTGTCAGCAGGTTTGGTTTCTCCTGAGGCCTTTCCCCTTGGATTTCAGATGGTCACCTTCTTGCTGTGTCCTCATGTGGTCTTTCCTCTGTGCACATGCATGTCTGATGTCTCCCTGTGTGTTCAAATTTCCACTTCTTATAAGGACACCAGTCTAATGGCCTCATTTTAACTTGATCACCTCTTTAAATGCCCTGTCTCCAAATATAATCACATTCTGAGGTATAAGAGGTTAGGATTTTAACATATGAATTTGGGGAAAGGGGAACAATTTAGCCCATAACAGAGGGTTATCATGATAAAGAGAAAGTTAAAATGAACCCTTATCATATGTACAGGAAGTCCACCACAGAACAGGTTTCCAAGTTGTTTAGTTCATTGTGAGGTGAAATGTACAGAATGGTAAAATTCCACAACTCCACTTTGGAAAGGAAACCTGGGGAGTTTGACATCATTTGTTTGCACTTTATTATAATACACCCTTGTGTGAACTCATGGGTGATGACTCGATGGATGTCTGTCAAATATGTCCATATAATACTAAAAACTCAAAATATATGAATAGCCTGTTTTACCACAGTATCTACCCATCTGGAACTTGCTTTACTGTTTCTGTGACCACTGCCTTTACTGTAAGTTGTATGGTAGACTGAATAATGCCCCTCCCCTCCAGAGATGTCAATATCTTGATCCCTGGAACTTGTCAGTATGTTACCTTACATGCTAATGTAAATAAGTTAAGGATTTTGAAATGGGAAGATTATCCTGGATTATGAAGATGGGCAAATGTAAGTACAGGATCCTTAAAAGAGGGAAGCAAAAAGGTCAAAGACAGAAGGAAGAGATGGGACAATGGAATCAAAGTTTGGAATGATGCAAGGAAAGGACCATGAACCAAGGAATGTAGGCAGACTCTAGAGGCTCAAAAAAGACAAGGCAATGGATTCACCCTTCACAGCCTCCAGAAGGAATCAGCCTTGCCAATATCTTCATATATCCCAGTGAGACTAATTTTGGACTTTTGACCTCCAGAACACTAAAATAATAAATTCATGTTGTCTTAAGCAACCATATTTGTAGTAATTTGTCACAGGACCAATAGGAAACTAAGAAAAGTGGTCTCTGATTTTAAGCAGTAGAGAGATATACTAGAACTCTTCTTTAGGGAATTACCTAGGTGAATTGTTGAGAATATTGATATTAAGCACATCACAAAGTCCCTATCCACTCTGCCCTAACCCTACTGCTGTATGCTCTAAATCATAAGGCTGTAAAACAACAGCTGATAAGACGTTGCTGGAGTTTAAGGGGATTATTTAGAATTTAGGAAATAGCACCAAGGCCTATTTTCAGGCTTAAAGATCTCAAGCTTGTTTACTGCTCTGTGAGGAAAGGTGAACTCGTAAGTATTATTTTGTGATAACAGTGGCAGATAAAAATAAAGTAGGTGGAAAAACTCAGCATACGGTCTACAAGTGTATGATTACTAACTAGTATGTTCCCTAATGTCTATTGAATCCTTTGAGGAGTAGCAACAGCCCTTCTTTTCCTAAGTCCTGACTAGCCTCTCTATTCCTGGAAAAAGCTATTTGTAATGTTTAAAAAGGTACAGAAAAGCATATATGATATTATCAATGTTTTTAAAGAGATGCTATAACTGCTAGCATCCTTTGAATAGCAAACTATAATAGCATGTCCCAAACATTCAATTTATGGTATTTTTCCCTGCAAGGATTAATGATGATGAATTATTTCCAACTAACATATAAATATGGTGGTTCTGGATCTCTGATATACAGAGTTTACGAAAGTGATGAGGTTAAAAAGTCTCCACATTGTGTTTACTACCAGAATCTAAGATTCATTTGCATCTTTGACAATGTAGCTTGCTAAATAAAAGAGCCTCATAATCAAAATGAACAGACTAGACCAGAAACCATAAAACTCCTAGAGGAAAACACAGGCCAAACAATCTTTGTCATAAATCGTAGCAGTATTTTTTTGGATCTGTCTCCTAAAGGAAAGGAAATAAAAGCAAAAATAAACAAATGGGACATAATTAAACTTAAAAGCTTTTGCATAGCAAAGGAAAGCATTCACAAAACGAAAAGACAACCTACTAAATGGGAGAAAATATTTGTAAATGATATGACCAATAAGGGATTAATAGCCAACATATATTATATAAATGGCTCATACAGCTCAACATCAAAAAAACAACCCAGACTTCCCTGGTGGTCCAATGGTTAAGACTCCATGCTTCCACTGCAGGGGGCACAGGTTCAATCCCTGGTCCCCCTGGTTGGAGAAGTTCCACATGCTGCGTGGTGTGGCAAAAAAAAAAAAAAAAAAATGTTTGAAACATTAAAAAAAATTTTTTAAACTTTAAAAATTTTTTTAAAAATTAAAAAATATTTAAAAAACAAACAACCTGATTAAAAAATGGGCAGAAGACCTAAAGAGACATTTTTCCAAAGAGGAAATGCAGATGGCCAACGGATACATGTAAAGATGCTCAACATTGCTAATCATCAGGGAAATGCAAATCAAAACCACAATGAGATATCTCCTCACACCTGTCAGAATGGCTATCATGAAAAAGAACACAAATAACAAATGTTGGCGAGGATATGGAGAAGAGGGAGCCCTCGTACACTGTTGGTGGGAATGTATTGTAAATTGGCGTAGCCACTATGGAAAACAGCATGGAGGTTCCTCAAAAAACTAAAAATAGAACTACCATATGACCCAGCAATTCCATTCCTGGGTATATATCTGAAAAAAACAAAAACACTAATTCAAAAAGATACATGCACCCTAATGTTCACAGCAGCATTGTTTACAATAGCCAAGACATGGAAACAACCCAAGTGCCCATCAATAGATGAATGGACAAAGAAGATGTGATACACAAACACACATACACACACACACACACACACACACACACACACAATGGAATACTACTCAGCCATAAAAAAGAATGAAACTTTGCCATTTGCAGCAACATGGACAGACCCAGAGAGTACTATGCTAAGTGAAATAAGTCAGAGAAAGACAAATACTGTGTGATCTCTCTTATATGTGGAATCTAAAAAATAAACTAGTGAATATAACAAAAAAGAAGCAGACTCACAGATATAAAGAACAAACTAGTGGTTACCAGTAGGGAGAGGAAAGAGGGGAGGGGCAATAAAGGGGTAAGGGATTAAGAGGTACAAACTATTACGTATAAAATAAGCTACAAGGATATACTGTACAGCAAGAGAATATAGCCAATATTTTATAATAACTATAAATGGAGTATAATCTTTAAAAATTGTGAATCACTATATTGTACATGTGTAACATTTAATATTGTACATCAACTATACTTCAATAAAAAAAATGAACAGAGACCATGTGGCTCTTGCTAAAAATCCACAAATGCAATCAATATCAAAATTCCAAAGGCCTTTTTAGCAGAATTGGAAAAACAGATTCTCAAATTCACATGGAATTGTAAGGGGCCTCAAATAGTCAAAACAATTTTGAAAAAGAACAACTTTGGGAGACTCACAATTCTTTTTTTTTTTTAAAGATTGATTGATTGATTGATTGATTGATTGCTATGTTGGGTCTTCGTTTCTCTGCGAGGGCTTTCTCTAGTTGCGGCAAGCGGGGGCCACTCTTCATCACGGTGCGCGGGCCTCTCACTATCGTGGCCTCTCTTGTTGCGGAGCACAGGCTCTAGACGCGCAGGCTCAGTAGTTGTGGCTCACAGGCCTAGTTGCTCCGCGGCATGTGGGATCTTCCCAGACCAGGGCTCGAACCCGTGTCCCCTGCATTAGCAGGCAGATTCTCAACCGCTGCACCACCAGGGAAGCCCCTTCACAATTCTTAATTTCAAAACATACTACAAAGCTACAGTAATCAAAACAGAGTGGTACTGGCATAAGAATACATATATAGATAAATGGAATATATTTGAGAGTCCAGGCATAAACTCCTACATCTATGGACAACTGACTTTTGACAATGGTACCAAGACCATTCAATAAGAAAATAAATGTCTTTTCAATAAATGCTTCTGTGACAACTAGAAAGCCACATGCAAAAGAATGATGTTGGACCCCTACCTCATACCATATATAAAAAATAACTCTAGGGAATTCCCTGGTGGTCCAGTGGTTAGGACTCTGAGCTTTCACTGCTGAGGGCCTGGGTTCAATACCTGGTTAGGGAACTAAGATCCCACCACAAGCTGCGTAGCATGAGCCAAAAAAAAAAGAAAAAACGTTGTTCTCAAACTTGTTTTTTTTAAGAAGGACATTATGATACCTACATGGCCCTGTGACTAGGGGACTTAAGACTAAGATAATATCTACCAAGAAATGCTCAGTAGCATGAAAGAACACTCAAAAAAATCATAATACTGAGACTTATGGGTTACAGTCTGACATGTAAAGAGCTTGGAAGTCATCATTCCCTTTGTCACTGTAAGAAAAAAACTGAACAAACTGAAAATCAATATCTTTGAGATCCATCAGAGAATTGAGGTCACAGGACAAGCCAATGCACCCAAAACTAAAGAGAGAAGTGGATACTGAGAACCATAGGTTACTGAGAGCAGAAACCCACTGCTCTCAGTGGGCTCTCATGAAGTTTAAATGTTTCTCTTAATACTGGAGTCAGTACTGGAACACTTATACAGTAATTGATGAATTGCTGGAGGCTCTGTGTGATCTAGTTTTAGAATTAAAAAATCCAGGGGGTTCCCTGAGAGGGGTCTCCATACTTTCATGAGTTTTACCATCAAGAGCCCTGCCAGGTTCTCAAGGTAAAGAGTGGAGAAATATATCCTTGTTCCTCTAGTAGGTGGAGAGAAAAAGTAACCATCTGAAATATACCCAGAGCATTCTGTTCTCCTTAACAAATGCCTGCTACCCCCAAGGGAAATTATTTTACCAGAGCCTAACTGAATTGAGTTTTACCAGAGCCTAACTGACCTAGGGGAATGAAACACCAAACTCCAGCCCCTGTTAGCATTCAATGTAAGGGAAGGGAAATACTTATCTCCAGTCCCCTCTAGCCTTCCTGTACCACTTAATGGGGAGCACAGAGCTGAGAAGCATGTATAAAGGTAGCAGCACAGGGGTACAGGTTCACTATAGGACTAAGACCTAATCATAAGACTATAGAAAAATTCCCCTTGTCCTCACACTTTATTACCATAGCAATTAGGCTCCTGTATACTAACAAGGTATTACAGCTGAAACAACTATAAGTCTCAGACCCTATAGAGGAAGGATTCTCTAAGGAAGCCAAAGACAACAGAGCAGGGGAAAAGCAAGGACACTAGAGAAAATTTTAGTCTCTGACACCTACAACTACAGAAAACATTAAACACAGTCTAACGACTCCTAGACAGATAAACATAAAACCTTACACTAAAGGCCTATTTCAGTTCTGTTGCCCAATATATCCTGTCTGGCTTTCAACAAAAAATTACAAGGCATGCTAAAAGGAAAAAACAGTCTGAAGAGAGAAAGCAAGTGTCAGAATCAGACTTAGATATGGCACAAATTTTGGAACAATCAGACCAGTATGCTAAAGGCTCTAATAGAAAAAGTGGACAACATGCAAAAGCAGACGGGTAATGTAAGCAGAGAGATGAAAACCCTAAGAGAGAATCAAAATGAAATGCTAGACATTAAAAACACTCTAACAGAAATGAAGAATGCATGTGAGGAATACCTTCATCAGTAGATGAGACATGGCCAAGGAAAGAATCAGTGAGCTTGGAGATATGCCAATAGAAATTATGCAAACTAAAAAACAAATAGAAAAAAGAATGAAAAACAAAGAACAGAATATTTAAGAACTGTGGGACAATTACAAAAGTTGTGCTTTCTGTGTGTAACTGTAAGCTTTTAGCAGTTTCTCTTCTATCTCTGGGCCTCGATGCAGGGCAGAAACTGCTTTGAATTCCTGAAGAGGCCTGTAAGGCAAAATAAATATATCGAAAATAACTTATACCATTTAAAAAAAATTTGTAACATATGAATAATGGGATAACAAAAGGAGATGAAAGAGAGAAATAAACAGAATACCTATTTGAAGTAATAATGGCTGAAAATTTTGTAAAGTTAATGATAGATGTAAATTACAGAAAGGAGCTCAGAGAACACCCTACAGAATAAATATCAAAAAATCTACACTTAGGCATATCATATTCAAGCTTTAGAAAATCAGACAAAAGAAAATCTTCAAAGAAGCCAAAGGAAAAAATGCCTTACTTATAGGAGAATAAGGAAAAAATTACATTGGACTTCTCTTCAGAAACTATACAAGCAAGAAAAGAGTAGAGTAAAATATTTAGAGTGTTGAAGAAAAAAACACACTGACCTGGAATGTTGTATCAAGTAAAATACTTCTTCAAAAGTGAAGAAGAGATAAAGATTTTCTCAAGTAAATAAAAATTGAGGGAATTTATTCACAGTAGACTTGCCTTGTAAAAAATGTTAAATTCTTCATAAAGAAGGAAAATTATATAGGTGTGAAACCAAGATCTATCTATGTGAAGAAAGGAAGAGAATTTGAGAATGAATAGATGAACTTAAAAGATATTTCATTTTTCTTATTCCTAATGATCAAATAACAGTTTGTTCAAAATAACAATAGAAACAATATATTCAGTGATTACTGTATATAGTTGAAATGAATGGCAACAATATTGTAATGGTTGGGAGAGAGGAATTGGGAGTACATTGTAATAAAGTATAAGAACTACACAAGCAGTACAGTATTATTTGAAACTGGACTTAGACTAGTCACCAATGTAAATGACAAATTCTAGAGCAACCACTAAGAAAATTTTAAAAAGCATACATAATTAATATGCTAAGAGAGGAGAGTACACAGAATAATAAAAAATGGTCAATTAAAACAAGAGAAGGCAGAAAAAGAGTGGAAGACAAAAGATGAAACAAAAACATGGCAATGAACAGAAAATAGTTACAAATGTGGTAAATATTAATTCAATATAATCACTTTTGATATGAATGGTATGAATACACCAATTAAAAGGAAGAGACTGTCAGGATAGGATTAAAAAACGAGATCTGACAGGAGACCTTCAAGATGGCAGAAGAGTAACACGTGGAGATCACCTTCCTCCCCACAAATACATCAGAAATACATCTACATGTGGAACAACTCCTACAGAACACCTACTGAACGCTGTCAGAAGACCTCAGACTTCCCCAAAGGCAAGAAACTCCCCATGTACCCAGGTAGGGCAAAAGAAAAAAGAAAAAAACAGAGACAAAAGAATAGGGATGGGACCTGCACCACTGGGAGGGAGCTGTGAAGGAGGAAAGGTTTCCACACACTAGGAAGCCCCTGCACTGGCAGAGACGGGGGGGGGCAGTGGGGGGGAAGCTTCAGAGCCACGAAGGACAGCTCAGCAACAGGGGTGCAGAGGGCAAAGTGGAGAGATTCCTGCACAGAGGATCAGTACTGACCAGCACTCACCAGCCCAAGAGGCTTGTCTGCTCACCCGCCGGGGTGGGTGGGCACTGGGAGCTGAGGCTCAGGCTTCAGAGGTCAGATCCCAGGGGGAGGACTGGGGTTGGCTGCGTGAACACAGCCTGAAGGGGTTAGTGCACCACAGCTAGCCGGGAGGGAGTCCGGGAAAATCTCTGGACCTGCCTGAGAGGCAAGAGACCATTGTTTTGGGGTGCATGAGGAGAGGGGATTCAGAGCACCGCCTAAATGAGTTCCAGAGACAAGCGTGAGCCGCGGCTACCAGTACAGACACCAGAGACTAGCATGAGATGCTAAGGCTGCTGCTGCAGCCACCAAGAAGCCTGTGTGCAAGCACAGGTCATTATCCACACCTCCCCTCCTGGGAGCCTGTGCAGCCCGCCACTGCCAGGGTCCTGTGATCCAGGAACAGCTTCCCCAGGAGAACACACGGCATGCCTCAGGCTGTTGCAATGTCACGCCGGCCTCTGCCGCCACAGGCTCGCCCTGAACTCCGTACCGCTCCCTCCTCTCGGCCTGAGTGAGCCAGAGCCCCCAGAATCAGCTGCTACTTTAACCCCGTCCTGTCTGAGTGAAGAACAGACACCCTCAGGCGACCTACATGCAGAAGCAGGGCCAAATCCAAAGCTGAACCACAGGAGCTGTGTGAACAAAGAAGAGAGAGGGAAATCTCTCCCAGCAGCCTCAGGAGCAGTGGATTAAAGCTCCACAATCAACTTGATATACCCTGCATCTCTGGAATACCTGAATAGACAACGAATCATCCCAAACTTGAGGCAGTGGAGTTTGGGAGCAACTGTAGACTTGGAGTTTGCTTTCTTCTTCTAATTTGTTTCTGCTTTTATGTTTATCTTAGTTTAGTATTTAGAGTTTATTATCATTGGTAGATTTGTTTACTGATTTGGTTGCTCTCTTCCTTTTTTTTTTAATATGTATATTTTTTTCCTTTTTCTTTTTTCTGAGTGTGTATGTGTCTGCTTCTTTGTGTGATTTTGTCTGTATACCTTTGCTTTTACCATTTGTCCCAGGGTTCTGTCTGTCCTTTTTTCTTTATTTTTTATTAATTTTCAATTTTTTTTTACTTTTAATAACTATTCTATTTTTTATTTTAATAACTTTTATTTTATTTTATTTTTCTCTTACTTTCTTTCTTTTTTTCTCCCTTTTCTTCTGAGCCATGTGGCTGACAGAGTCTTGGTGCTCTGGCCAGGTGTCAGGCCTGTGCCTCTGAGGTGGGAGAGCCGAGTTCAGGACATTTGTCCACCAGAGACCTCCCGGCCCAACGTAATATCAAACAGCGAAAGCTCTCCCAGAGATCTCCATCTCAGCACTAAGACCCAACTCCACTCAACGACCAGCAAGCTACAGTGCTGGACACCCGATGCAAAACAACTAGCAAGACAGGAACACAACCACACCCATTAGCAGAGAGGCTGCCTAAAATCATAATAAGGCAACAGACACCCCAAAACACACCACCGGATGCAGTCCTGCCACGAGAAAGACAAGATCCAGCCTCATCCACCAGAACACAGGCACTAGTCCCCTCCACCAGGAAGCCTACACAACCCAATGAACCAATCGTAGCCACTGGGGACAGACACCAAAAAAACCAGGAAGTACGAACCTGCAGCCTGCGAAAAGGAGACCCCAAACAGAGAAAGTTAAGCAAAATGAGAAGACAGAGAAACACACAGCAGATGAAGGAGCAAGGCAAAAACCCACCAGACCTAACAAATGAAGAGAAAATAGGCAGGCTACCTGAAAAAGAATTCAGAGTAATGATAGCAAAGATGATCCAATATCGTGGAAAAAGAATGGAGAAAAAACAAGAAACCTTTAACAAGGACCTAGAAGAACTAAAGAGCAAACAAACAATGATGAACAACACAATAAGTGAAACTAAAATTCTCTAGAAGGAATCAATAGCAGAAGAGGCAGAAGAACGGATAAGTGACCTGGAAGATAAAATAGTGGAAATAACTACTGCAGTGCAGAATAAAGAAAAAAGAATGAAGAGAATTGAGGATAGACTTAGAGATCTCTGGGACAACATTAAACACACCAACATTCGAATTATAGGGGTCCCAGAAGAAGAAGAGAAAAAGAAAGGGACTGAGAAAATATTAGAAGAGATTATAGTTGATAAATTCCCTAATACGGGAAAGGAAATAGTTAATCAAGTCCAGGAAGCACAGAGAGTCCTATACAGGATAAATCCAAGGAGAAACACGCCAAGACACATATTATTCAAACTATCAAAAATTAAACACAAAGAAAAAATATTAAAAGCAGCAAGGGAAAAACAATAAATAACACACAAGGGAATCCCCATAAGGTTAACAGCTGATGTTTCAGCGAAACTCTGCAAGCCAGAAGGGAGTGGCAGGACATATTTAAAGTGATGAAGGAGAAAAACCTACAACCAAGATTACTCTACCCAGCAAGGATCTCATTCAGATTTCACAGAGAAATTAAAACCTTTATAGACAAGCAAAAGAAAAGAGAATTCAGCAACACCAAACCAGCTTTACAACAAATGCTAAAGGAACTTCTCTAGGCACGAATAACAAGAGAAGGAAAAGACCTGCAATAACAAACCCAAAACAATTAAGAAAATGGTAATAAGAACATACATATTGATAATTACCTTAAATGTAAATGGATTAAATGCTCCAACAAAAAAACATAGACTGGCTGAATGGATACAAAAACAAGACCCGTATGTATGCTGTCTACAAGAGACTCACCTCAGGCCTAGGGACACATACAGAAGGAAAGTGAGGGGATGGAAAAAGATATTCTATGCAAATGGAAATCAGAAGAAAGCTGGAGTAGCAATTCTCATATCAGACATAACAGACTTTAAAACAAAGACTATTACAAGAGACAAAGAAAGACACTACATAATGATCAAGGGATCAATCTAAGAAGAAGATATAACAATTGTAAATATTTATGCACCCAACGTAGCAGCACCTCAGTACATAAGGCAAATACTAACAGCCATAAAAGGGGAAATCGACAGTAACACAATCATAGTAGGGGACTTTAACACCCCACTTTCACCAAGGGACAGATCATCCAAAATGAAAGTACATAAGGAAACACAAGCTTTAAATGATACATTAAACAAGATGGACTTAACTGATATTTATAGGACATTCCATCCCAAAACAGCAGAATACACCTTCTTCTCCAGTGCTCATGGAATATTCTCAAGCCTTGGAAAATTTAAGAAAATTGAAATTGCATCAAGTATCTTTTCCAACGACAGCGTATGAGATTAGATATCAATTACAGTAAAAAAAATCTGTAAAAAATACAAACAGATGGAGGCTAAACAATATACTACTTGATAACCAAGAGATCACTGAAGAAATCAAAGAGGAAATCAAAAAATACCTAGAAACAAATGACAATGAAAACACGACGACCCAAAACCTATGGGATGCTGCAAAAGTAGTTCTAAGAGGGAAGTTTATAGCAATACAATCCTACCTTAAGAAACAAGAAACATCTCAAATAAACAACCTAACCTTGCACCTAAAGCAATTAGAGAAAGAAGAACAAAAAAGCCCCAAAGTGAGCAGAAGGAAAGAAATCATAAAGATCAGATCAGAAATAAATGAAAAAGAAATGAAGGAAATGATAGCAAAGATCAATAAAACTAAAAGCTGGTTCTTTGAGAAGATAAACAAAATTGATAAACCATTAGCCAGAATCATTAAGAAAAAAAGGGAGAAGACTCAAATCAATAGAATTAGAAATGAAAAAGGAGAAGTAACAACTGACACTGCAGAAATACAAAGCATCATGAGAGATTACTACAAGCAACTGTATGCCAATAAAATGGACAACCTGGAAGAAATGGACACATTCTTAGAAAAGCACAACCTTCTGAGACTGAACTAGGAAGAAATAGAAAATATGAACAGACCAATCACAAGCACTGAAATTGAGACTGTGTTTAAAATTCTTCCAACAAACAGAAGCTCAGGACCAGATGGCTTCACAGGCGAATTCTATCAAACATTTAGAGAAGAGCTAAAACCTATCCTTCTCAAATTCTTCCAAAATATAGCAGAGGGAGGAACACTCCCATGCTCATTCTACAAGGCCACCATCACCCTGATACCAAAAGCAGACAAAGATGTCACAAAGAAAGAAAACTACAGGCTAATATCACTGATGAACACAGATACAAAAATCCTCAACAAAATACTAGCAAACAGAATGCAACAGCACATTAAAAGGATCATACACCATGATCAAGTGGAGTTTATCCCAGGAATACAAGGATTCTTCAATATATGCAAATCAATCAATGTGATACACCATATTAACAAAATGAAGGGGAAAAACCATTTGATCATCTCAATAGATGCAGAGAAAGCTTTCAACAAAATTCAACACCCAGTTATGATAAAAACCCTCCAGAAAGTAGGCATAGAGGGAACTTTCCTCAACATAATAAAGGCCATATATGACAAACCCACAGCCAACATCGTCCTCAATGGTGAAAAACTGAAATCATTTCCACTAAGATGAGGAAGAAGACAAGGTTGCCCACTCTCACCACTATTATTCAACATAGTTTTGAAAGTTTTAGCCACAGCAATCAGACAAGAAAAAGAAATAAAAGGAATCCAAATTGGAAAAGAAGAAGTAAAGCTGTCACTGTTTGCAAATGACATGATACAATATAGAGAATCCTAAAGATGCTACGAGAAAACTACTAGAGCTAAACAATGAATTTGGTAAAGTAGCAGGATACAAAATTAATGCACAGAAATCTCTTGCATCCCTATACACTAATGCTGAAAAATCTGAAAGTGAAATTAAGAAAACACTCCCATTTACCATTGCAACAAAAAGAGTAAAACACCTAGGAATAAACCTACCTAAGGAGAGAAAATATCTGTATGCAGAAAACTATAAGACACTGATGAAAGAAATTAAAGATACAAATAGATGGAGAGATATACCATGTTCTTGGATTGGAAGAACTAACATTGTGAAAATGACTATACTACCCAGAGCAATCTACAGATTCAATGCAGCACTATCAAACTACCACTGGCATTTTTCACAGAACTAGAACAGAAAATTTCACAATTTGTATGGAAACACAAAAGACCCCGAATAGCCAAAGCAATCTTGAGAAAGAAAAACGGAGCTGGAGGAATCAGGTTCCCTGACTTCAGACTATACTACAAAGCTACAGTAATCAAGACAGTATGGTAGTCGCACAAAAACAGAAATATAGATCAATAGAACAGGACAGAAAGCCCAGAGATAAACCCACACACATATGATCACCTTATTTTTGATAAAGGAGGCAAGAATATACAGTGGAGAAAAGACAGCCTCTTCAATAAGTGGTGCTGGGAGAACTGACAGCTACACGTAAAAGAATGAAATTAGAACACTCCCTGACACCATACACAAAAATAAACTCAAAATGGATTAAAGATCTAAATGTAAGGCCAGACACTATCAAACTCTTAGAGGAAAACATAGGCAGAAAACTCTATGACATAAATCACGGCAACATCCTTTATGATTCACCTCCTAGAGAAATGGAAATAAAAACTAAAATAAACAAATGGGACCTAATGAAACTTAAAAGCTTTTGCACAGCAAAGGAAACCATAAACAAGACGAGAAGACAACCCTCATAATGGGAGAAAATATTTGCAAATGGAGCAACTGACAAAGGATTAATCTCCAAGATTTACAAGCAGCTCATGCAGCTCAATATCAAAAAAACAAACAACCCAATGCAAAAATGGGCAGAAGACCTAAATAGACATTTCTCCAAAGAAGATAGACAGATTGCCAACAAACACATGAAAGGATGCTCAACATCATTAATCATTAGAGAAATGCAAATCAAAACTACAGTGAGATATCATCTCACACCAGTCAGAATGGCCATCATCAAAAACTCTACAAACAATAAACGCTGGAGAGGGTGTGGAGAAAAGGGAACCCTCTTGCACTGTTGGTGGGAATGTAAATTGATACAGCCACTATGGAGAACAGTATGGAGGTTCCTTAAAAAACTAAAAATAGAACTACCATATGACCCAGCAATCCCACTACTGGGCATATACCCTGAGAAAACCATAATTCAAAAAGAGTCATGTACCAAAATGTTCACTGCAGCTCTATTTACAATAGCCAGGACATGGAAGCAACCTAAGTGTCCATCAATAGGTGAATGGATAAAGAAGATGTGGCACATATACATAATGGAATATTACTCAGCCATAAAAAGAAACAAAATTGAGTTATTTGTAGTGAGGTGGATGGACCTAGAGTCTGTCATACAGAGTAAAGTAAGTCAGAAAGAGAAAAACAAATACCATGTGCTAACACATATATATGGAATCTAAAAAAAAAAAAAAGGTCATGAAGAACCTAGGGGCAAGACGGGAATAAAGACGCAGACCTACTAGAGAATGGACTTGAGGATACGGGGAGGGGTAAGGGTAAGCTGGGACAAAGTGAGAGAGTGGCATGGACATATATACACTACCAAACGTAAAATAGCTAGTGGGAAGCAGCCGCACAGCACAGGGAGATCAGCTCGGTGTTTTGTGACCTCCTAGTGGGGTGGGATAGGGAGGGTTGGAGGGAGGGAGACGCAAGAGGGTAGAGATTTGGGGACATATGTATATTTATAACTGATTCACTTTGTTATAAAGCGGAAACTAACACACCATTGTAAAGCAATTATACTCCAATAAAGATGTTAAATAAAAAAAAAGAAATGAAAGAAAGAATAGCAAAGATCAATAAAACTAAAAGCTGGTTCTTTGAGAAGATAAACAAAATTGATAAACCATTAGCCAGTCTCATCAAGAAAAAAGGGGAGATGACTGAAATCAATAGAATTAGAAATGCAAAAGGAGAAGTAACAACTGACACTGCAGAAATACAAAGGATCATGAGAGATTACTACAAGCAACTGTATGCCAATAAAATGGACAACCTGGAAGAAATGGACACATTCTTAGTAAAGCACATCCTTCCATCACTGAACCAGGAAGGAATAGAAAATATAAACAGACCAATCAGAAGCACTGAAACTGTGACTAAAAATCTTCCAACAAACAAAAGCCCAGGACCAGATGGCTTCACAGGCGAATTCTACCAAACATTTAGAGAAGAGCTAACATCTATCCTTCTCAAACTCTTCCAAAATATAGCAGAGGGAGGAACACTCCCACACTCATTCTACAAGGCCACCATCACCCTGATACCAAAACCAGACAAGATGTCACAAAGAAAGAAAACTACAGACCAATATCACTGATGAACATAGATGCAAAAATCCTCAATAAAATACTAGCAAACAGTCCAGCAGCACATTAAAAGGATCATACACCATGATCAAGTAGGGTTTAACCCAGGAATGCAAGGATTCTTCAATATATGCAAATCAATCAATGTGATACACCATATTAACAAACTGAAGGATAAAATCTATATGATAATAGATGCAGAAAAAGCTTTTGAGAAAATTCCACACCCATTTATTATAAAAACCCTCCAGAAAGTAGGCATAGAGGGAACTTACCTCAACATAATCAAGGCCATATATGACAAAAGCACAGCCAACATCATTCTCAATAGTGAAAAACTGAGAACATCTTTTCGTGGTGTCCTTGTCTGACTTTGGTATAAGGGTAATGCAAGCCTTATAAAATGAGTTTGAGAATGTTTCATCCTCTTCCATTTTGGGGAAGAGTTTGAGAAGGACTGGCATTAATTCTTTTTGAAATGTTTGGTAGAATTCACCTGGGAAGCTACATGGTCCTGGGCTTTTCTTTATGAGATTTTTGTTTACTGATTCAACCTCCTTACTTTGGTGATGTCATGTTTCCTTTGGTGTTGTCAAATTTCCTTGATTTTTCTTGTTCCTTGAAGTCTTGCATTGCACTCTTTGCATTTAAAGTAGTAGTCATCTCCTTCAGTCTTTACTAACTTAAGGAGAGAAATACCTTCCTTCAGTCCTGCTAGGGATTCTGAGGCTTTCACAGATCTTTTATGGATATGACTGCTTCTCACTTCTTGCTCCTGCTTGTGGCAGAATTCATAAATTTGTATACTTCTCTCAATCCTGCAATGCACCAGACTGGGTGCTGACAGCCTCCCTTTTGCTTTTCCAAGGGCAGAGCTAAAGCTAAAGAGGCCAAATTTGTGGCCTCTCCGTGGCTCTCAGATTCAGGTTAGCCTTCTGTGCATGCTCACAAGCCGTCTGCCAGAGCTTTGCTCTTGCTGCCTTTGAGAACACAGAGTGGGCCACAGGGTGGAGGTTTGTGGGGGTGAGGCAAGCAGTGTTCTGGGGGTGCCAGTGGGCCAGTTGTAGGGATCCACACGTGAGATGTCCCAAGTGGCTTGTGGGCTGGCTTCTTGATAGAGTCCGTGAAGCAGTTAGTAGGATCTATGTCCCATTAGTGCCCTCCAAAAGTCCTATATGTCACTCTCTCAGCCTCTTCCCACTCCCAGTCATGCAGCTGATGACTCGGTACTCTGAATGGAATGAGAGAGAAATGGGCCTCTTGGCCGTGTCCCACACAGCTGGGAAAGCCAGGCACTCCTTAACACACTTTCACTCCTCCCCCCATCCCCGCAGGAGAAATCACTGGCCAAGAAAGTGTCTCTTGGAACTGAGGGGTATTGCTTGGGGGAGGGGTGGTGCAGGTAAAGTCAAAATGTTACTCCTTCCCTCTCCAATGCATCCAAACTCAAATATATATATTATATATTTGTTTGTTTGTTTCCTCCAACAGCATGCTGGACCTTCTCTGCTGGAAACCTAGAATTCCATAAAGGCTTTCTTGTCCATGGGTGATTGTCTCATCCGTAGGTGATTGACAGTGTTCTTCAGGGTCTCCCAGACCACGGCTGAGAGGGACTGGGACCAGCACATGGTTCACTGCAGGGTCCGCAGCCAGGACTGAGATCTGTATGTGTATTACCTGAGGCACGAGTGGGTGAGACTCCTTCCGGGTCCTGTGGCATATGGTGTTGGATCCCACAGCTTTCACAAAGGCACTTTTGTCTGTAGATGGATGCTAAATTGTTATTGTTGAATGGGGCATACGTTCGAGGAATGTCGTATTTGGCCATGTTGCTAACATCACTTCTGGCAATGAGTCCTTAAACACCAAAAGCATGATCTATGAAAGAAAAACCTCTTAAGTAGGACTTTATTAAAATTAAAAACCTCTGCTCCCTGAAAAAAAATGTTTTAAGATAATGAAAAACCAAGCCAGAGACTGGGAATAAATCTCTGCAAAATACATATATAATAAAGGACTGATATCCAAAATATACAAAGAATTCTTAAAACTAAACAACAGGAAAACAAATACCCATTTAAAAAAATGGGCAAAAAGTCTGATTAGACACCCATTTCACCTTAATGGCTCTAAAGTGGATTTTAGGAACTGAGGACAGAGACCAAATATTATAACAAAAGATGCTCCAATTGCCTTATCACTCAGGAAATTCCAAGGGTTTTGGGAGCTGTGAGCCAGGCACCGTGAATGGAGACCAAATATATACGAGAAATATATTTTGATCATCTTAATGACAAAATATATTTCTTATAAATCACAGTATTGCAGTCCACCTCTTGGTCTTTGAACACAGATCCCTTATAGCAAAACAATAAAAAATGTCAAAAGATATGGCACATTACTAGAATCTCATTCAGTCACTAATAACTATTGAATCCATTATGAAATCTTATGAAAATGTCTCCCAGGGCAAGGCCACTGAGGTTTGCAGGCTTCTATTCAATCTTGTCAGTTTCCAAAAGCAGGAGTGATCTCAGCAATATATGGCTTCACCCTTTCAGTGATCTAGTATAATTGAGCCGAGAGGCAATATCATCTTTTGCTCTGGGCCTCTTTTGAGATGTTCATGTAATACTGGATTTCTCTCATTACATAACCATTTATTCATTTTCTAACCCACAGCTACTATTTTTCATTCTCTCCACTTACACCCAAACTTTTCCATCTTTGGAAAGGACATTAGGTTCAGTCACTGTACTGGTCTAGATGGCAGGCAGCAATACTAGTCTAGCAAGTCCCACCCCCTCAGCTCACTTCTAGTCAGATAAGGTAAGGTAACACAGGTGCAGAAGTTACACAGGTGAGCTATCTTTATCACCAGGCAATATAGCTGCATTCACTGTTAATCCTAATTTTCCCAGATTGGGTGAAGGCATATCCTGCCCCATCAGGCCCTTAGGAATTCTGACATAAAGGTAAATAGTTTCTTGCTTAGGAATCATCCTTGTTTCATGCCCTTGTAGTTGCAGCCCTGGTCCTGTGACCATTGTATCAAGTGGTGGGGAAAAGAAAAAGTTGAGGTGATATGAAGACAGAATACCAACATTTTCCCCACCCCCTTTTCCCCTGATCCACCAGAAAAACAGAAATCTATCCTGTGGGGGCACTCTTTTAGCCCCACTCATGTTCAGCTTGAGTGTGAGCACATACTCGTGAAGGCACGTAAGCCAGCCCTTCATGCCTTTATTTCCCCCCACCACCATTTTAGACAGCCAATATTTTAACTGCCCATTCCAATTCTCTATCAAACTATGACTCTAAAGAGGTTATTTTTCTGACCACTGCTGGACATCATGCGATGTAAAGTGTGTTTGTTCCTTGGTCTAAAGAAATGATTCTCAACCGTCCAAATTTGTGCAATATCTTCTGTTATAGTACTTTTGAGCATTTGCATCTACTACTGGGTAGGCAAAGCCCAGTGCAGAGTCAACGTCTATTCCTATATTCCAGTCAGGACTCATTTGTAGCCTCCCAGGGCTACCAGCATTAGTCTGACTTGTCAGCTCTAATCAGGGCCTCCCCGCAACCCCCAAGGAATCTGCCACATAGCCATCTGCAGTCTGTCTCTTTTGCTGGCATACGGAACAGTTCTTATTGGCATTGCCTCAGAGGGTGCAAGAGAAATATGTCTAGATTCGGTCCATCTTTGCACTGCTGCAACTCCCCCATGTCCACTCATTTCATGGACCCAGGTGGCCACATCAAGGAAGCACACCAAAATGTCCACTTAGTGGTTCCAATCACCTTCTGAACCTTGGAAGGGGGTTCTTCTGATGGGCATCAACATGTCCTACTTTAATGTACCCCTTAAATTCCCAGTGATTTCCATGAGGCTGTGCCCTATTAAGGCCATCCCTTTAATAGTCCAGTTTTCCATTGTCTATCTACCTGACCATATGGCCAGGCCATGGGCTACTGTCCATGTGTAGGTAAAAACCCAAACATAAGGGCTTTTGCCATTGCTCAATTCTTCTACCACTGCTAGGAAAACAGCATGCAATTCAGCACACTAGGCTGATCTGTTTTTACCTTCTTCAATCAGAGTGGTGACTTTCCAAACATTTCCAAGATATTGTCTGTTCACCATGGAACTGCCATCCACAAGCCAAGCAGCTCTTTGTTGGTCAGTTAAGGGCTCTTTATAGGGCACTGTCCAAGTTACAACAGAATCCAGTAGCTCCTCACACAGTTCCAGAGTCAGTCCTTGGTTAAAAGAGGCTCCCTGCTCTCAGGAGTATCTCCTCCTTGCATCTCCCAGGCAGCATGTTCCTTTATAAACCATTTCCATTTTATTATGGAACTCTTCTGGGCACTGCCATCCCCATAATCCTAGATATTATGGCTGTTTCAAGTTTCAAGATCACTTTATGTCCTTCAGTCAGTCTTAGGGGTAGCTTCAATTAATCACTGATTGCAAGGTAGTAAATGCCCCTCAAATGGAAATTCTCTAGTCCAAAGTGCCAGTAGTTGTCGAGGTGCTCACAGCTCTTGTCATATGCCCCAGTCTATTCTATGCCTCACATAGGGGTATCACACAGCCTATCAGCACCTCAGCCTCTACTCCACGCTGTTTTGGCTCGGGCAATCTTACTGGTTCCCATTTAGCATGTCCAATTAACACTGCTTGAAGGGTAGATTTACATGCCTTCTATTTACAATACTA
The DNA here is from genome assembly GCF_028023285.1 of Balaenoptera ricei. NCBI lineage: Eukaryota > Metazoa > Chordata > Mammalia > Artiodactyla > Balaenopteridae > Balaenoptera > Balaenoptera ricei. The sequence continues at coordinate 92,664,160 of NC_082660.1, read as the reverse complement.
GGTATGGGAAACATTCACCAGTCAGTTATAATGTCCATCCCCACAATACAATCAGGTAAAAAGAGAAAAAAAAAAGATGCAACCACTTCACATAAAACCTGTTTAAATATACCAATTCTCCTACAAACTTTTACCTTAATTTCATCAACCCTTATATTCCTAACTGTAGCCTCCACTAGGACTTCATCAACAGGTTTTGGTTTTACAATACTAGGTAAGGGAGGTGTTCCCCAGCCAGACATAGTTTCCATTCCCAGAAAACATTCAGGTAACATTCCAACTTTCATAATTCAATTAACCGTTACACTTTTATGTTCTCTCAATTGAACTGTAGCCCGAGTCAAGGTTTCACCAATGGATTTTGGTACCACAGTTCATAGGATTCCTGTATCAAGGAGTCCTGGAAACTTTTCTTCACCCCGACTATTTTACCCAAGCTTGTGCAAAAGGTTTTGGATCCTTAGCAAGGGGTAGAGCCAAAGGACTCTATAAGTCACATAAAGTCTTATGTATAAGACTTATATGAACACTTATATAAAGTCTTATATATCTTAAATCTTATATAAGATTTGTCAATCTTATATTAATTGTTTACCCCTTGTCCTAAGTGATTGGTCAGATTTCTCATTGTAATTTCTGCTTTCTGGCTTTCAAAATTTCTCCAAATTGTGGTAAACAGAGTTGACTTCTTTAGGGCCCTTTAATGTTGGGGGGCCAGCAAGTCCTTTGGTAGTGTTGTATTAAAATCTCTGTTTTAAGCCCATCAAGATCTGTTTTATTCACTCTGCTTCTTAATTATCATCTAAAGATTTCCACCCTGCTGGGATGAGTCCCATGACTCTCCTCTTTCTATCTTCTTTGTTCCACTCCTATCAACATTTGCTTTATTCACCTTATTCCTTAATAACTTTAAAATTTCCTACCCTGCTAAAACTATTCTCTTGATTCTCTCCTCTGCTGTCTCCATTCTCTTGTTAATAACCTAATATTTTTATTAGCATCTATAAGACCATGAGGGGAAGCTGAGACAGCAAATTCCATAAGGCTTCTTGAACTATCCCTCGGTTTTGCAGCAGTAAGGTTACAATGGGGTATCCATGTAAAAGAAGCCCTTTAACCACAGCATCTACTATGACCTGGATAACAAGTATATTCATTGGGTGAATATCCTGGTCATCATAAAGCCAGTCCCACATGGCTTGCATACAAAGCATATCAGCTGCTTCATCTGGGGTGTTCCGCTTGGCATTCATAGAGGAAGATGGACAGTCCCCTTCTCAGGGTAAACAGACCTTACAGTGGTCTTTATCCCATCTACCAGGCTAGTTGTTCCTTCAGAAAAAACCTCTTGTGTGTTTGGATCACACATAGCCATCTGTGATTGTTCTATAGTGATCTGTGCAACCTGTACCAACCCAAACATGCTCTTTCATTCTGCAGCACTCAAAACCAAAGACACAGCTCCTAAATTAGTCACTCTCACAATTTATTTCAGTAAAGGTTCCTCAGTAAACTGATGATATCAATCTACCAAATAAAACAACTCCTTCACACTATGTCCTCTGGTTTCAATAGTTTCTTGGTTTTCCCCTCACCCTACAATGACTACCTTCTTGGTGACCAGAGGTCTTAGAAGTACTTTCTGTTGCCCCTGCATAATTTTTACCTTGGAGTGGGGGCAGCTGTGAGGCTAGTGGCTGAAGCTCAGACTCACTGAAATCTGAGCTTGGTCTAGCATCAGGGTCTGATCCAGCACTCTCTTTTACTTTAAGTTTAGCTATTAACAGATAATAGTTACCAAGGGATTGTACATTTTACCTCTTTCTTATTAGTCTGCATTTCCTTATTCATCCAGTGAGACAACTCCCCAGGAGTTGGATTTGATGAAATAAAATTCATAGTTTATGGCAAGACAAGAAAAATTTAAACGTAAAATTTTTCTCTGCCCCTTCGGGCTTCCTCCCTCTCCTCTAGTGTGTATTGTGCATCTGCACTAACCAGACCTCCCTAGGAGATAACCTTCCTTCTTAATCTTGTAAGGGGTCATGATGGCCCCCTACTCACTTTGTACATGTAGATCCTGATAGTGTAAACTGTCAATACATCACTTGATATATAATCCTTTTTCTCAAAAATGTATATAACTGTGCTTTGACCTCTAACAGGTGGAACAGTCCTCAGAGCTTTCTGAAAGTCTGCCTTCCTAGTTATAATCCTCAGGCTGTCTCAAATAAAATTTTCTATTTCTTTCTTAGACTGACTGTCAATTTTTCATCAACAGATCCATCCCTAAATTCCACTGGTAACTTTTACCCTTAGTAATGGATTGTAGCACAGCTGTTGTTCCATACCATGCATGACCATGAATCAAAGGTTCCTCAACCCCCACCCTTTCATCCTTTCTTTTCCCAAACTACATGTTTATGTGAGCCAGGGCTTTCTAGCTAATCTCACTTCTCTGACACCAACTAAAGTGGTTCTGAACCCAATTCCAATGTGTGTGTGTCGGGGTGTTGGGGGGAAGATAGTTTCCTACAACAACAACAATTCTCAAATGCCAGCAAGGTGTCCTACGATTAAACTTAATTATGACACTATCTACCCAGAGAGAGCATCAGAGTCCACAGGTCAGGGGCTCAGTCCCACAAGACTGCTCTCCACTTCAAATGTCAATCTCAAGCCCAGGTTATTACTTGTGCTTCTGACCGACCAACTACAGATTGGAGGTTTCCACGACCCCCTCCTTGGACTTCAGATGCCAACTGCGAATCCAGGTTGCTACCTGTACGGCTAGCCAGCTACCAACTGGCTATAAATTAGAGGTTCCTATGGCTTCCTCCTTGATTTCAATTAATTTGCTAGAGTGGCTTACAGAATTCAGAGAAACATTTTACCTACCAGATTACTGGTTTATTATCAAAGGATGTAATTCAGAAACAGCCAGATGGATACGTAGGGCAAGGTATGGAGAATGGGTACAGAGCTTCCATGCTCTCTCCCAGCGCTCCACTGTCCCAGAATCTCCACATGTTCTCCAACTCAGAAGCTCTCCAAACCCCATCGTTTTGGGTGTTTACGGAGGCTTCATTACATAGGCATGACTGATTAAATCATTGGCCATTGGTGGTTGATTCAACTTCTAGCCTCTCTCCCCTCCCAGGAAGTAATAGGAGGGGTTTCAACTGAATATTACGACCTTCTAATCACAGAGTTGGTTCCTCCGGTGACAGACACCATCTTTGGTGCTTTCCAAAAGTCACCTCATTAACATAAACCCAGTTGTGGTGGAAAAAGGCTTGTTATGAGTAATAATACACCTGTTTCACCATAATGGCTCTGAAGTGGATTTTAGAAACTGAGGACAAGAGACCAAATATTATGACAAAATGGCTCCCATTGCTCTTATCATTCAGGAAATTTCAAGGGTTTCAGGAGCTGTGAGCCAGGAACCATGGATGGAGACCAAATATATATGAGAAATATATTTTGGTCCTCTGAGTGACCAATTATATTACTTATGAATCACAACATCACACAAAGCTTACTAAAATAACTACAGCAATCTAAACAGTATGGTACCAACATAAAGATAGACATATAAACCAGTGAAACAGAATAAAGAGCCATGAAATAAACCCTTGCATATGTGGCCAAATGATTTTTGACAAGGGTACCAAGATCATTCAATGGGAAATGGACATTTTTTTCAAGAAATGGTGTTGGGAATATCCACATGCAAAAGAATGGATTTGGAGCGTTACCTTATACCACATACTAAGTTTAACTCAAAATGGATCAATGACAAACTCAAGAGCTAAAATTTTGAAACTCTTAGAAGAAAACATAGGAAAGAACTTTATGGCATTGAGTTTGGCAATGATTTCTTGGATAGGACACCAAAACATTAAAAAAGATAAATTGGACTTTGTCAAAATTAAAAACTTATGTGCATCAAAAGACCCTTTCAAGACAGTGAAAAGGCAAGCCATAGAGTGGGAGAAAATACTTGCAAATCATAATATATGATAATGGGTTAATATCAAGAATATTTAAAGGACTCCTAAAACCTAACAACAATAACAAAAAAGACCAAACAACCCTATTTTTAAGGATTTATTTTTAAGGGCAAAGGCCTCAAATAGACATTTTTTTCAAAGAAGATATGTAAATGGCCAATAAGCACATGAAAAGATGCACAACATCACTAGTCATTAGGGAAATACAAAGCAAAACCATGAGATACCACCTCACACACATTAAGATGGGTATTATCAAAACACAGAAAATAACAAATGTTGGCAAGGATGTGGAGAAATTGATACCCATGTGAATTTTTGATGTGAATGAAAAATGATTCAGCCACTGTGGAAAACAGTATGTCAGTTCTTCAAATAAATTAAACATAGAATTACCATATGATGTAACAATTCCACTTCTAGTTATTTACCCAAAATAATTGAAAGCAAGGGCTCGAACAGGTATTTGTACCACCAATGTTCTTAGCAGCATGATTCACAACAGCCAAAAATTGGAAACAACCAAAATGTCCATTGACAGATGTATAGATAAATAAAATGTGGTATATACAAACAATGAAATATTATTCAGTCTTAAAAATAAATAAAATTTTGATACATGCTACAAGGATGAACTTTGAAAATATTATGCTATATGAAACAGCCAGACAAAGTAACAAATATTATAGATACATTCTGGATACATTGTATCTAGATTTGTCAAATTTGTAGAGATAGAAAATAGAATAGTGCTCACAAGGGCCTGATCAGAGTGGGTAGTGGGAAGTTATTGTTTAATGGATACAGAGTTTCAGTTTGGGATGATAAAAAAAAGTTCTGGAGATTGATATTGATGATGGTTAAATGACAGTGTAAATGTACTTAATGTCACTGAATTATACACATAAAAGTGGTTAAAATGGCAAACCTTATATGTTATTTTACCATAAGTTTTAAAAAACCGTAGAAATGTACAATACAAAGGGTGAACCCTAATATATACTAGGGACTTTAGTTAGTAATAATGTATCAATATTCATTCATCAGCTGTAACAAATATATCACACTAATGCAAGAGGCTAATAATATGGGAAACTGTGTGTAGGGAAAGGAGGTGGTGGAGAAGAAGTAGTAGTATAGGGCTTCCCTGGTGGTGCAGTGGTTGAGAATCTGCCTGCCAATGCAGGGGACACGGGTTCGAGCCCTGGTCTGGGAGGATCCCACATGCTGCAGAGCAACTAGACCCGTGAGCCACAACTACTGAGCCTGCGTGTCTGGAGCCTGTGGTCCGCAACAAGAGAGGCCGTGATAGTGAGAGGCCCACGCACTGCGATGAAGAGTGGCCCCCACTTGCCACAACTAGAGAAAGCCCTCGCACAGAAACGAAGACCCAACACAGCCAAAAATAAATAAATAAATAAATAAATTTTAAAAAAAAGAAAGGAGGGCAATGTCTACACTATATACTGAGTCCCCTTAAAAAAAAAAAAAAGTAGTAGTATAGGGGAGCTCTCTGTACTATCTGCTTAATTTTTCTGTAAACCTAAAACTGCTCTAAAACATAAAGTCAAATAATTTTTTAAATGCCAGTATTATTGCATTTTTGGTTTGTTATTCCTTGTTTTTATTCCAGTGTATTTTATTTATTCATTTATTTTTATTAAAGTATAGTTGAGACAATATTATGTTAGTGTCAGGTGTACAACATAGTGATCCAACAACTAAATACATTATGAAATGATCACTACAAGTCCAGTAACCATCTGTCACCATACAAAATTATTACAGTATTATTGACTCTATTCCTTATGCTGTATATTACATCTCCATGACTTATTTTATGACTGAAAGTTTGTATCTCTTAATCCTCTTCATCTACTGCCCCATAATCCCCCACCCCCCTCCCCTCTGGCAACCACAAATTTGCTCCCTGTATCTGTAAGTCTGTTCATGTTTTTCCAGGGTTTCTTTTTGTTTTTTTTTTCTTTTCTTTTTTTTTTTTTGGCCGTGCAGTTTACGGGATTTCAGTTCCCTGACCAGGAATTGAACCTGGGCCACAGCACTGAAATCCCAGAATCCTAACCACTAGGCCACCAAGGAACTCCTACTGTTTCCATTTTGTTTTGTTTGTTTTGTTTTTTAGATTCCACATATAAGTGAGCTCATATGGTACCTGTCTTTCTCTGTCTGATTTATTTCACTTAGCAAACCATCAACAAAACGAAAAGACAACCTACTGAATGGCAGAAAATAATTGCAAATGATATATCCAATAAGAGGTTAATATCCAAATTATAAAGAAATCACACAACTCAATATAAAAAAAGAAAAATGAACAATCCAATTAAAAGATGGGCAGAGAACCTGAATAGACATTTCTCTAAAGAAGACAGACAGATGGCCAATAGACATATGAAAAGATGCTCAACATCACTAATCATCAGGGAAATGCAGATCTAAACCACAACGAGATATCACCCCATACCTGTTAGAAAGGCTATTATCAAAAAGACAAGAAGTAACATGTTGGCGAGAATGTGGAGAAAAGGGAACCCTCATGCACTGTTGGTGGGAATGTAAATTGGTGCAGCCACTATGGAAAACAGTATGGAAGTTCCTCAAAAAATTAAAAATAGAACTAGCATACCATCCAGCAACTCCACTTCTGAGTATTCACTGGAAGAAAGCAAAAATACTAATTTGAAAAGATATACGCACCCCTATACTCATTGTGGCATTTAGAAGAGCCAAGATGTGGAAACAACCTAGATGTCCATCAACAGATGAATGGACAAAGAAGATACACACACTCATTATTGAGTAATAACTTTTCATTCTGTCTTGGTGTGTGTATGTGTGTGACATCATCAGTAGCAGCATCTGAACCAAATCTGGGGTGATAGTGTATCCTGTCTCTGAGGGGTGGCCACAACAGTCCCAAAAAGAAAACATATTTTTCTGTACAGTGGAGCCATGGGTTTCTGGCAGAATGAAGAGAAAGGGAGCGGGAATTAATTGTAAAGCTTTTCACTTAATAGAGTCGTTCATCTAGGCTATCTTTGGTAATTTTAATATTGTATTTCAAAACTTTATATATAATGGCATTAATGGATTTATGTAAATTATAAAAGTTCCTACCATTGTTCTTGGTATACCAGAAAAACGACATTACTTTAACAGGAGGCTCAAATGGAAAAGGCACAACCTTTGAGCCATTTCCTCTTGTTTCTTATCCATTTGAGATTTATACACCAAGGGATGACAGCCACAGAAGTTTTTGTTTTTCATACCAGACTAGTTTTGACTCAGAAGAAATTATCTGTTATGAAAACTGAAGGATGATAGTGTGCCCCTCCTCTAAAAGCTTTTTTGTACTTGGTCACTGGCTCACTGAGGGATGAATCATTAGTTCTGGATGAGGATTTCTCACCTAAGGTGCTTAAGAGAGCTTGAAGTCCCATGTGGCTTGAATGCAGGTGGGATATAATGGGGACAATGAAAATATGCTGAAGGATATAGAGCCTTGAAAGACTTGCTAGGGAATTTGGTGATGTTATACAGATGGATTCCCCTGAAAGTTCCTCATTTAAAATTGAGGGCAAATAAATAAATAAATAAATAAATAAATAAATAAATAAATAAAATTGAGGGCCCAGCAAAGGGTCGGTAGGTGCTAATAGTCCAGCTGTGTTGCAGGAAGATTTCCTGCTTTACTTGATGACAGGAAAGATGAGAAATCTACACTGATTTTTACCCCCAGCCAGCAACATATTGAGACAAGTAACATCTGGATCAGCCCTGATACTACATGGGCTTGCCTGAATTATTTTTCCAGAAAAGGACATGAAACAAGAGATGAGCAATGGGGTTTTGACTTTGAGTACACCCCAGGAACAATTTGGGAACTGACTCTGTCTTCCGTAATTCCTACTCAAGGACAGACCATCAGCTTCTTGCTTTGATACAAACACCTACATACCCCAAACTCACTGTTCTCTTTAACTAACGGAAAATTCCACAGCCATCAACTGATTAAGTGTGTGCTCCATAGGGCATTTGAGACACAGAATATTTCCAAAGGGTCTGGTCCAATTGTACTGTGAAGATCCCCAATTCTGAAAGCAGTATCCACAGCTGGAATTCCAGACTATGGGAGTTTTGTGGATTAAAAACAAGTTATAAAGAACTCCAAAAATCATCTAAGTTGCAACTGTATGTTGCAAAAAGCCTACCTACATTTTTTCACCCTTAATGCACAAATGTGGTTGGTTGTCTTTCATTTTAAGTCCTAGATATACAGAAGATAGATTCAGATTTGACCTCAACAGAAATTAAACTAAAGACAGCTGCTAAAACTAGGGGTACATGACACCTTGTTGAGATTTGTAGGTTTAGTCCTTCCCCCAAACACATAAAAAGTTAGGAGAGAGAGGAAGCTCAATAGAAAGACCAGTATTTGTACACTGTATTTCTCAATACCCAATTTCCCAATTCTGGGCAGTTAAGGAAAGAGGAATGATAACAGCAAAGGAGACAGAGGGTAGGAGAGGCAGAGGTGACCCCAGATCCCAATCTAAACTCTGGCATTCTATGCCACAAACTCTTAACCAGAACTTAGCTTTTATTAGGTATAAACAGGAGGAGCTGAGGTAGTATAGACAACATAGCTTCAGCTCTGTAAACTGTACAAATAAATAGGATAGTGGGATTAGGGGAATTAATTTCTTCCTAACCACACACTCCTAAAGGACTTTGGTCTCCTGTGGCTGTCTCATAGAGCTGAGCTCTAATCAAAAGGGATCAGCACAAACACGGCACTGTCATCAAGCATAGGTGCAAATCACCAAGTCCAAAGCATTGGTCAGCAAACAAAAGCAAGTATGAGAACAAACAGTCATAAAGATGGGGCAAATGAGATTTTCCATGAAGCAATTTTTGTAGTTAGACCCTAGAAAGGCCCTCCTCTGAGACCCAGGAATACAGGGGGAGGGAGCCTCAGATGAAGCAGTAAACTCGGTACCCCAAGATGGGGCACCTGGATGTTGAGGGCACAGTGGGACTAGGTCCTTTTAGAACCACACTTCCATGGCTTTGCTAAATGGGAATGAGAACCAGGAATTTTCTTGGAGGTTAAAAAGCTTCAAGATATCCTGATGAGACATCTTATGTGAAAGGCTGAGCACAAGTTCTGGGACTCAGACTGGAATGAAAGCATCTGTGTTCCTTTACTGCTAAGTCTATGTCTTCACTCCTTTCTCCAGGTCTGCCCAGATGTCAGCCAGTAGCACAGTCCTGTCTTCTTGTGTAAAGAGTGATTCTACTCTTTGAACATGCTGAAACTAAGTGATCTTTCAATGTAAACTTGTTTTGTTTGTACCCCACTACAGACACAGACAGTGCTCTTTACTATTCTGTTACTTGTGCTTTATCCCTCTGACTAGACTTCAACTGAAGAACTAGGACAATGTTTTCACCAGTTTTAGCATGCAACTTTATTTACACGTAAATGAAGTATTAAATGAATACACTTATGTCAATATAAAGCACAGAAGTATAGCTTACTCAGGATGAATAAGTTCATTATTAGGTCATATTGCAGAAGTACTAAAAATATCTCAATTTATATAGCACAATAAAAATCAACAAACATTCAAGCTCTCAAGATCATTTGGTATCCATAAAACTGGCTCCTTCAATCAGCACAGATGGCATAAATATTGAACTTATAATATGCATTCATTTCATATTACAACACCAAAAAATTATTCAAGGCTTTGTGAGAATATACGACTATTTAGAGTTTGAGTATTAATCGTATAACTTTATCTCTCACCTCAGGATCACTGTGCTCTGCTAAGTCTTGTAGTTTCTGACCAAACTCTTTTGCTTCCTGGAATATGGAAATAAGTTCAGATTTAGTGAACTCTTCCTTGGTAAATAGCTTCACCTTCTTTTTGAATTGGAAATTTATATTCTCAAATATTTCAATGATATTAAGAATATTGGCCTTTGACTCATTTTTGTTAAAGGGCGCAACCAATGATGACAGTACTTTGGCACTGATCAGTTCTCTTGTATTGGCTTGATTTTTAGACAAGCGCGAAAACACTTTTAAAACATAAAACTTGGTTTTGCCACTTCCCTTGTTTAACAAGGTGAGGAAACCTGGAATGTAATTGACAATCATATGGTGGTCCTCAAATTTTACACTCAGCTGCACTAATAATTTTAGTCCAGCCAGTTGCTCAGGGGAGTTCAAAGTATAAGAGATTATGTCCTTACAAACTTGGTTTACATATGACTCTCCTGTTTTTGGTCCTCCAGAAGACTCAGAGTTGTCATCCACCATATTTAAAGTTCTAGGGTGTTCTTTAACATTGGGATTATTGACCAAGTTTTCAATCATAACAGTAATACCTACATCATGAATTATATCTTGGGTAAATGGATAAGCAGGACTGATACCCATTATCATTGTAGCTATTTCATGAATGAAAGGATCCCTAGTTAACTTAAGTAGGCCAACGAGTTTATCAAATTCTTTAGGCTCTAAACTAAAAACACGTGATTTGCAGCGGCAGGCTTTTGGATTGGGCCCATACTTTTCCCTATACTTAACCTGTTTTTTGAGCTCAGCTAAGGTCTGGAAGTAAGGCCCATTATAGGGTGGGATCTTGGTCAGAGGCCGAATCCCAAGAGGAGTTTCAATCAAGGTCTCAACCAGAGTCCAGTTCCCTTCTGGAGGCAAGGATCGTTCCCCTCCCTCTACTGGGACTAGGACACAAAACCTGGCCCTTGACCATGCTGCTGCTTTTTGCTTTATAGTAAGTTCGGGTTTGGGTTTGGGTGTGGGCTTGGGCTTTTCCTGGATCTTACGTGGAGGCTTATACACTTGAAAAGGGGTCTCTTCTTCAGGCCAGAACCAGGATCCTACACTAGGCTCTTCTCCAGTCCAAAACCAAGAGCAGACATTTTCTTCAGCCTCATCACTGGACTCGATTACAATACCAGCTCTGTCCCCCACCCTCAACTTGATGCTGGCCTCTCTCCTTCTCTGGGACCTGGACCCAATATTGTCTTTATCATCAGCCTTGGCAAAGGACCTGATATTGGCTTCACTTCCAGCACCAGCCTTGACTTCATACTTGGTCACAGCACTGACCCTGGACATAGGCATGGCCTTTGACTTGGTTTGGGACACTATACCAGGTTCTGTAGGGGGGTCTGCCTTAGTCTCAGCCACAACTCTAGTCTTAGTTTTAGCTTCCATCTTGCTCACTTCCCTTTTCAAGGCACGGCCTCAGCGTAGGTCACTGCCTGTGTCCTGGCCACTGCTCCATCCCCAGGCTTGGCCTGGGTCACTGGTCCTGTTTCCAATTCTGCCTCAGCCACTGCCTTGGCTTGGATCTTAGCCTTGGTTCTAGTGTTGGCAGGGCCACTGATTCCAGCTTTCAGGCCAGCTCCAGCCCCTCCTCTGCCCTTGCCTTAGCCTCGAAGCCAGTCATGATCCAAGTTAAAGGCAAGGCCAAGTTATGTATCCCCACCCCCGTCTCAGCCTTGACTGAAGGTCTCTCCCAGGTTGGTGTTTTCATACAAAGTCCAGTTGTCACTCAGCCCCCTTTCCAACTATAGGCTCTGCCAGTGATATAAACAACGTGCAGAGGAAGCTCACTCAGGGAAGGGAAGGATGGCTGTGTGCCTGAGCGCAGCCCTGTGGAGGGTGGTGGTCTTCAGCCACTCCAAGGCCACCAGATCTGCCACTGAAGTTGGACCTAGGGGTGGAGGAAGGAAATGGGGCTTTGAGTCTTTTCCAACTTTTTGCTCATGTTGATTAGCACAGAGAGACAGGAAAGTATGAAAATTCAGTGCTAAGTGTAAAAGGCAGATAATTAGCAAACTCCTTCTCCCTTCATTTCATGCTCCCTACTACTGCAGTTGCAACCGATCTTTTTTCCAGACACAAATCAAGAGTATGGAGAGTGGAAAAGCTGAATGGGAGTGAGAGAGACTGAAGAATCCCTAGACTGGCTCTCTACCCCTACTGCACCCAAGCACATCTCCACTACTTCATCCTACAGGTCTACTGAGGAAGTCTCCACATACACTAACCTTCTCTGATCTGGAGTAATTTTCTCCTCCTTTCCTTGCTTCCAATGATGACAAGCCCTACAGCAGACCTAAAGGCAGATCTATGGACAAATAAACAAACAGGAGGATTGGAAACTGATCTCTTGGTAGACTGACCTTGGTCCCTGGTCCCTATATATGTAGTTTGTCTAGTGTTTCCCTCCTTCTGGTCCCTTCCCCCATTGCCTGCTTCAGGACTGCTCCTCCTCCCTGTTTCCCACCATTTTCCTCTTCAGTGACTGCCCTGGCATTTCCCTGTTTCAAAAATGGGCTGGGGTGAAGTATAAGAATAGTAAAACCAAGTGGGAAGTAATAAAAGCAGGTATTACCCTTCTATACCCCCAAAGCTTAGGAAGGCTCCCAACTAATTCAGCAGGGGACCAAACGGGTTAGTAAACTGGCAAAACAGAAGAGATAGAATTCTCTAGTCTCAATCACTCTACCCTCACACCAATCCAAACAGATATAGGACACATTTCTCTTCTTCATTATTTCCTAGCTTCAAGTTGGGTTACCATTTACAAGCCTTCACAACAACTGAGAGTTCCACAGACCTAAGGACAGACCTACACGCAAAGATTCACAAATGCAGAGATAAATAAATAAATAGAGACAATGGAGACCGAGCCCTTGGTAGAGATCAGCACATAGGACACTGATCCTTTCTGGATACAAGTACCTGATTGCCAAAAATTTCTCTCTTTCTTCCTCCCCTCCCCCAAATCTCCAAGCTCCTCTGCTCCATTCTCAAAGTCTGACAATTCCCCTGCAGAGACAACTCAAAAATCGCTGCAAGATAGTGGTGGTGTTAGTAGGGATGGAATGCTCAAACCATGGAAATTGGCTTCGAAATCAATGAAAAGTATGATTTCCAAATTTCATCTAAGTTCTTGTGTTTCCTTTTTCTCCCCAAAGCCTATCATTTTCTTCAACACAACGGGAATAAGGGAGGGCTGTTTGGAAAGCTGGCAGAAAGGAGATCTGGAATTTCCCCAAGATCCCTACCTGCTCTAGTCTTAGCCATCTACCACATCCAAGCACTGACCTCTCTACAGAAATTAAGCCAATTTTCTTTTTCTTATACCCTTTGAGGTTCACTGCCCCCTACCGGTCTTTACAGAAACATAGAGTACCGCAAATGCAGAAACAGACCTACACATATAAACGCATGATACATACTCAACGACCCAATGAAAAGACAGTGGGAGAGACTTGGTTATTAATAGTTAGCCTAGTAACCAGGACAGGAGACCCTTTTCTAATCCAGGGCCTTGATTATCAAACACTTACAACCGCTTTTTACACTCTTTCCCTCCCAGGGCTCCCCAGACCACTGCTCTCACAGACAGCAAGCAGCAGCCCCTCCTCCTATTAATGTAATCCATCATTTCTCCGCTAGAAGCCGCTACTACACTCCTTTCCCTCCCCAAACATGGTGGGTGGGGGGAGGGCAGTGTCTGGAAATCAAGCTAGCAAGAGGCAGATCATTTTAATTTATCACTGCGTGCCGCTCAAATGACCCCTGTCCCTCTCTCCCTCTCACCACCCGCGCCCCATGACCAAGTCACATTTCCCACGTTCATCTCTGACACCCATATCCACACTCCCAAGCAATGCCCGCCTTCTCACTGACCTGCTCTGCTTGGATGAGAAGCAGTTTTTTCATTTCCTTGCCTCGAGGGTTGCCGAGCCCTAAGAAAGAGGGACGGACAGTCAGACGGATACAAGGACACGAGACAATGGCGGCGACTATGTTTGGGGTTTGGCCCGGCACGGCGGATTCACGACGAGATACCTGCTTTATCAGATGAAGGGCCGTAACTGGCAAACGACTGTAACTTTCTGGAATTTCCTTCTCCTTACCGCCCCCAGGACTCCTCAGGGACCCGCTCCTAGTGATTCTTTTAACAGCTACCTTTTCCTCCGCAGACTTTGTCTCTCCACGTCCCCAGAACCAAAACCGACAGCGGGAGCAGCAAAGGGGAGTTGAAGGCGACTCGGCCTCACCGAAGCGGAGTGATACCAGGCCTTGCATAGCGCCACTTTCTCTGTCCGCGAGCTCCGTCCCGCCTACCCTGGCCGTTTCGGTACTGGAGTGGGCAGGGGCGGGGTCTGGATTTTTAGAAAGCAGCGCTGGACGGAGAGAAGCCGACTAAACCAAAGGGTCTCGGTATTAGTTCCCCTCTGTTAGGGAGCTCCTCCACCCCAAACCTACAATCTATTCCCCTGAACTGAAATGTATACGGGTTTCGGGAGGTGGCATCAGTGAATCCGCTTCGGCCCGATAAGGCGGACGGATACCAAAATATAGTTGTTACAAATTCCCTTCTCCAAAGCCTGCGGCCCGCCGTAGTGGGTGGGTTGGGGGAGGGGGCCGAGGTAAGAAGGTCAGGAAAGAGGCTCAAGACTGAAAGAGGAAGGTGAATTCTGATCTATTCCAAAAACTATGCGTCCCCTTTATGAGAGAAGCCCCTTCAAAGCGCCCTTCTCAGCAATCAGCCTTTTGAACTAAAGGGCAGGGGCGGGGCGGGGCGTCTGGAAAGCTGCTCTAGTCCGACTTGCTGATCAATATCAAACACCTTAGTCTTTTCTTGTTCTTCTCTAAGTTTCTCGCCCTTATTGCCTACCGTATTTCTTGCACAGAAATAGTCGAAGGTAAGGTGGGATGAGAATATAGGGAAAGCACAGATGGACGGAGAGAAGCCTATTAATACCAAACTACCCCGGTGTGTACATAAGGCATTCTTATGCCCTGCCTCCCCCCCTGACGCCCACGATATTTTCTGCACCTAAACATGCAGGAGCCTGAGCATGGGTATGTGGAAAACAACTCTGTACTCATGGAAGAGGATGAATCTCAAATATCTTTGTACTCTTGAGCCACTTCCCACCCCACAACCCCGCCGCAGGGTTTCCTTATTTGTCACCTAAAATGGAAGATGAAGTAGAAGAGAGTTAAGAAAGCAGCACTAAAGTGAGAAGGGATTAAATGCCTAACTATCTCGTTGCGGGGCCCTTTTTACGCCTGACCCACCATATTGCCTGCACAAAAAGTCAGATGAGGTAGAGGAAATATCAGAAAAGGAGGCTGGGAGAGGAGAGGCGATTTGAGGCCAGACCACCCCCGAGGTTCTGGGCAGCCCTCCCCAGTTCTGCTTTCACTGTTCCTGGGACCACGGACGGGAGGAAGGTGGCAGGCGGCGCCCGTGGAGGCCGAGCCACTGCCCCTCTTCTAAGGGACGGCAGCCCTAGATAGACCTCTGGCCTGAGGAAACAAACCACCTGTCTGTGCCAGTGTCGTCATTCTTTCTGCCACACTGCCATTTTCTCAGTCGCAGTGGTAGCACGGTAGCACACTTTGCCATTTCGCCGTCCCCACAGTTGCCCAGGAAAGAGGGTCTTTCCCTGTCAGAACCCGCACCGGCTCAGACAACCCTCCCTGTCTCACCCCACAGCCAGGTGTCAGGCACCAGGTAGGGCCTCACCTGGCTCCTCTTCACTGTCCTCTGTAAGGAAAAAGGGACACTACCCATGCACTTCTCAAGGGAGATCCTAGCTGCTCTCCTGACTTCTCTCACCACTACATCCTGCCTAATGAATGCATATGCTCATTCTCCCTGAACATATAAATTTTTTTTGATTTTCCATTCCAAGTTGAAAAAAGTGAGGGGCCATTGAGTCATGAAAATTCCATGGCACCTTCTACTGTTTGCAGATCAAGGCCTATCTCTAGGTTTGTCTTTGCCTTTGATGTCTGTAACCCCAAGGCTTAGCCTAGTGTCTGCCACATGGGAGATGCTCTGTGTATAATTTTCAATGTAGGAAGGAAGCAAAGATTTTTTTAAAAATACATTTTGGAAAGAAACCTGGAGAATCTTAATATTACATTTTGCAATGAACATTTGGGAGGATACACGTAATTTAGATTTGATAGCTTTTTTTTTCCTTTTCTGTCTTCTTTTCATGCTTGAAACTATGCCTTACTAAGCTCCTTAATATATAGCAAACCCCTATGAAATCATAAAGAAAAGACCAGTGACCAACAACCCAGTAGAAAAATAAGCAAATATATGAACAGATTGTTCATAAAAAAGACAAATCAACGTTTCTTAAATATATGAGAAAATGTTTCATCTCACTGATAATAACAGAAGTGCAAATTATAATTACAATGATATATAGTTTCTCATCAATCATATTGGCAAAGAACAAGAAGTTTGGAAACAAATTGGATTGGAGAAAAGGTGGGAAAACTGGCATCCTTATACATTGTTAGTGGCTTGCCTCTTTTGGAGGGTAACCTATTGATAGACAAAGATGTGAAAGAGACTTGGAGGCTTACTTGTATGAACTTTTGTGTGTGCTTTTCGAATTTCTAACCTCATATTTATAATAACTATTCAAAAATAAATTTTAACTTAAATAAAATATGCCTTATAATCAGAGGATATTTAAAACACACCACATATTCTTAGAAATGCTCCAAATCCTCAGACTTACATGCTTAGATTCTAAACCAGGCCACCATGTTAGTAAAAGACAGTGAGAAAGGCCCACTGGTTGTCTTAGAAATGTTTCCAATTCTGAAATGGCATTAACGAGGGTAGATGGTTTATCCTCCAGATTTGAAGGACAAACTTCCAAGAGGCCCTTAACTACACATTTCTCCTGTGAGATTCACAATCTGTTTTACAGGGTAAGTCCATAATAAATGTTGTATGGACACTATTACTACTATTAAAGATAATTTTGCTTTCCATCGAGGAGACTGTATCTGGATCCATATAGAAGTGTGACGTGAAACAGCACTCTTGATATTTAGAAAATATCCAAAGAGCAGAAAGGGTAGCCATTGAAAATAATGATTATGGAAGATAAGCTTTCTATTTTTTAGGCACCTTTTTTGTTTTAGGGTGGTCCCAGATTTTGGTCCTTCCATTGGAGGAAACAAAGAATGGTGAGATAGTTCTCATGATTATACTCTTAACTGAATTCATATGCTGCTTTAGAAATGTCCTTTGTTCTGAAACTCATTTAACTTTTCTATTGCAATTTTTTAAATTAATTAATTTATTTATTTATGGCTGCATTGGGTCTTCATTGCTGTGCACGGGCTTTCTCTAGTTGTGGCGAGCAGGGGCTACTCTTCATTGCAGTGTGCAGGCTTCTCATTGTGGTGGCTTCTCTTGTTGTGGAGCACAGGCTCTAGGCATGTGGGCTTCAGTAGTTGTGGTACACAGGCTCAGTAGTTGTGGCACACGGGCTTAGTTGCTCCGCGGCATGTGGGATCTTCCCAGACCAGGGCTCGAACCCATGTCCCCTGCATTGGCAGGCAGATTCTTAACCACTGTGCCACCAGGGAAGTCCTATTGCAATTTGTTTAATTGAAATTTCTGGGAATGTCTATTTTCCCTATCCTTTAACTTATTTTTTATTACCTAAGTTATATATGCTCACAGTAGAAAAATTGGTAATTATAAGAAAAACTTTTAGGAAAGGTATTGCATATCCTAACACTGATAAATACTGCTAACATTTTGGTATATATCTTTCCAGACTTATATCAGTGGCAGTCTGTGTCTATACAGACACACACATACACATGCATACACAAATATACACATATATCTTCACCAAAAATGATTTCATTATGTTTATTTCACTGTAATCAGTTATCTTTCCAGCAGCATAAAACACGCTATTATTTCTCTTATTTTATTTATTTAGTATTTTTTTATCATTTTTTAACATCTTTATTGGAGTATAATTGCTTTACAATGGTGTGTTAGTTTCTGCTGTATAACAAAGTGAATCAGCTATATGTATACATATATCCCCATATACCCTCCCTCTTGCGTCTCCGTTCCACCCTCCCAATCCCTCCCTTCTAGGTGGTCATAAAGCACCGAGCTGATCGCCCTGTGCAATGCAGCTGCTTCCAACTAGCTACCTATTTTACATTTGGTAGTGTATATATGTCCATGCTACTCTCTCACTTCATCCCAGTTTACGCTTCCCCCTCCCTGTGTCCTTAAGTCCATTCTCTACGTCTGTGTCTTTATTCCTGTCCTGTTGCTGGGTTCTTCAGAACCTTTTTTTTTTTTTTTTAGATTCCATATATATGTGTCAGAATACGGTATTTGTTTTTCTCTTTCTGACTTACTTCACTCTGTATGACAGACTCTAGATCCATCCACCTCACTACAATTACCTCAATTTCATTTCTTTTTATGGCTGAGTAATATTCCATTGTACATATGTGTCACATCTTCTTTATCCATTCATCTGTTGATGGACACTTAGATTGCTTCCATGTCCTGCCTATTGTAAATAGTGCTGCAATGAACATTGTACTACATGACTCATTTTCAATTATGGATTTCTCAGGATATATGCCCAGTAGTGGGATTGCTGGGTCACATGGTAGGTCTATTTTTATTTTTTTAAGGAACCTCCATACTGTTCTCCATTGTGGCTGTATCAATTTACATTCCCATCAAAAGTGCAAGAGGGTTCCCTTTTCTCCATACCCTCTCCAGTATTTATTGTTTGTAGATTTTTTGATGATGGCCATTCTGACCAGTGTGAGGTCATAGCTCATTGTAGTTTTGATTTGCATTTCTCTAATGATTAGTGATGTTGAGCATTCGTTCATGTGTTTATTAGCAATCTGTATAGCTTCATTGGAGAAATGTCTATATAGGTCTTCTGCCCATTTTTGGATTGGGTTGTTTGTTTTTTTGATACTGAGCTGCATGAGCTGCTTGTAAATTTTGGAGATTAATCCTTTGTCAGTTGCTTTGTTTGCAAATATTTTCGCCCATTCTGAGGGTTGTCTTTTCATCTTGATTATGGTTTCCTTTGCTGCGTAAAAGCTTTTAAGTGTCATTAGGTCCCATTTGTTTATTTTTGTTTTAATCTCCATTTCTCTAGGAGGTGGGTCAAAAAGGATCTTGCTGTGATTTCTGTAATAGAGTGTTCTGCCTATGTTTTCCACTAAGAGTTTGATAGTGTCTGGCCTTACATTTAGGTCTTTAATCCATTTTGAGTTTATTTTTCTGTATGGTGTTAGAGAATGTTCTAATTTCATTCTTTTACATGTAGCTTTCCAGTTTTCCCAGCACCACTTGTTGAAGAGGCTGTATTTTCTCCATTGTATATTCTTTCCTCCTTTATCAAAGATAAGGTGACCATATGTTCATGAGTTTACCTCTGGGCTTTCTATCCTGTTCCATTGATCTATATTTCTGTTTTTGTGCCAGTACCATACTGTCTTGATTACTGTAGCTTTGTAGTATAGTCTGAAGTCAGGGAGCCTGATTCCTCCAGCTCCATTTTTCTTGATCAAGATTGCTTTGGCTATTCGGGGTCTTTTGTGTTTCCCTACAAATTGGGAAATTTTTTGTTCTAGTTCTGTGAAAAATGCCAGTGGTAGTTTGATAGGGATTGCATTGAATCTGTAGATTGCTTTGGGTAGTATAGTCATTCTCACAGTGTGGATTCTTCCAATCCAAGAACATGGTATATCTCTCCATCTGTTTGTATCACCTTTAATTTCTTTCATCAGTGTCTTACAGTTTTCTGCATACAGGTCTTTTGCCTCCTTAGGTAGGTTTATTCCTAGATATTTTACTCTTTTTGTTGCCATGGTAAATGGGAGTGTCTCCTTAATTTCTCTTTCAGATTTTTCATCATTAGTGTATAGGAATGCAAGAGATTTCTGTGCATTAATTTTGTATCCTGCTACTTTAACAAATTCATTGATTAGCTCTAGTAGTTTTCTGGTGGCATCTTTAGGATTCTCTATGTATAGTATCATGTCATCTGTAAACAATGACAGTTTTACTTCTTGTTTTCCGATTTGGATTCCTTTTATTTCTTTCTCTTCTGTGATTGCTGTGGCTAAAACTTCCAAAACTATGTTGAATAATAGTGGTGAGAGTGGGCAACCTTGTCTTGTTCCTGATGTTAGTGGAAATGGTTTCAGTTTTTCACCATTGAGAACAATGTGGGCTGTGGGTTTGTCATATATGGCTTTATTATGTTGAGATACGTTCCCTCTATGCCTACTTTCTGGAGAATTTTTATCATAAATGGGTGTTGAATTTTGTCATAAGCTTTTTCTGCATCTATTGAAATGATCATATGAATTTTATCCTTCAATTTGTTAATATGGTGTATCACATTGATCGATGTGTGTATATTGAAGAATACTTGCATTCCTGGGTTAAACCCCACTTGATCATGGTGTATGATCCTTTTAATGTGCTGTTGGATTCTGTTTCCTAGTATTTCTTTTTTTAAAGAAGATTATTAATTAATTTATTTATTTATATTTGGCTGTGTTGGGTCTTCGTTTCTGTGGAAGGGCTTTCTCCAGTTGCAGTGAGCGGGGGCCACTCTTCATCGTGGTGCACGGGCCTCTCACCGTCGCGGCCTCTCCCGTTGCGGAGCACAAGCTCCAGACGTGCAGGCTCAGTAGTTGTGGCTCATGGGCCCAGCCGCTCCGCGGCATGTGGGATCCTCCCAGACCAGGGCTCGAACTCATGTCCCCTGCACTGGCAAGCAGACTCTCAACCACTGCGCCACCAGGGAAGCCCCTGTTTCCTAGTATTTTGTTGAGGATTTTTGCATCTATGTTCATCAGTGGTATTGGCCTGTAGTTTTATTTGTGTGTGACATCTATGCCTATTTTTGTTATCAGGGTGATTGTGACCTCATAGAATGAGTTTGGGAGTGTTCCTCCCTCTGCTATATTTTGGAAGAGTTTGAGAAGGATAGGTGTTAGCTCTTCTCTAAGTGTTTGGTAGAATTGGCCTGTGAAGCCATCTGGTCCTGGACTTTTGTTTGTTGGAAGATTTTTAATCACAGTTTCAATTTCAGTGCCTGTGATTGGTCTGTTCATATTTTCTATTTCTCCCTGGTTCAGTCTCGGAAGGTTGTGCATCTCTAAGAATGTGTCCATTTCTTCCAGGTTGTCCATTTTATTGGCATATAGTTGCTTGTAGTAATCTCTCATGATCATTTGAATTTCTGCAGTATCAGTTGTTACTTCTCCTTTTTCATTTCTAATTCTATTAGTTTGAGTCTTCTCCCTTTTTTTCTCAATGAGTCTGGCTAATGATTTATCAATTTCGTTTATCTTCTCAAAGAACCAGCTTTTAGTTTTATTGATCTTTGCTATTGTTTTCTTCATTTCTTTTTCATTTATTTCTGAACTGATCTTTATGATTTCTTTCCTTCTACTAACTTTGGGGTTTTTCTGTTCTTCTTTCTCTACTTGCTTTAAGTGTAAGGTTAGGTTGTTTATTTGTTATGATTCTCGTTTCTTGAGGTAGGGTTGTATCGCTATATACTTCCCTCTTAGAACTTCTTTTGCTGCATCCCATAGGTTTTGGGTCATCATGTTTTCATTGTCATATGTTTCTAGGTATTTTTTGATTTCCTCTTTGATTTCTTCAGTGATCTCTTGGTTATTTAGTAGTGTATTTTTTAGCCTCCATTTGTTTGTATTTTTTACAGAATTTTTCCTGTAATTGATATCTAGTCTCATAGCACTGTGGTTGGAAAAGATACTCTATACTGATTCAATTTTCTTAAATTGACTAAGGCTTGATTTGTGATCCACGATATGATCTATCCTGGAGAATGTTCCATGAGCACTTGAGAAGAAAGTGTATTCTGTTGTTTTTGGATGGAATGTGCTTTAAATATCAATTAAGTCCATATTGTTTATTGTATCATTTAAAGCTTGTGTTTCCTCATTTATTTTCATTTTGGATGATCTGTCCATTGATGAAAGTGGGATGTTAAAGTCCCCTACTATGATTGTGTTACTGTCGATTTCCCCTTTTATGGCTGTTAACATTTGTCTTATGTTTTGAGCTGCTCCTTTGTTGGGTGCATGAATATTTACAGTTGTTACATCTTCTTCTTGGATTGATCCCTTGATCATTATGTAGTGTCCTTCTTTGTCTCTTGTAATAGTCTATATTTTAAAGTATATCTTGTCTGATATTAGTATTCCTCTTCCAGCTTTCTTTTGATTTCCATTTGCATGGAATATCTTTTTCCATCCCCTCACTTTTAGTCTGTATGTGTCCCTAGGTCTGGAGTGGGCCTCTTGTAGACAGTATATATACAGGTCTTGTTTTCGTATCCATTCAGCCAGTCTATGTCTTTTGGTTGGAGCATTTAATCCATTTACATTTAAGGTAATTTTCCATATGTGTGTTCTTATTACCATTTTCTTAATTGTTTTGTGTTTCATATTGTAGTTCTTTTCCTTCTCTTGTGTTTCCTGCCTAGATAAGTTCCTTTAGCATAAGTTCCTTTAGCATTTGTTGTAAAGCTGGTTTGGTGGTGCTGAATTCTCTTAGCTGTTGCTTGTCTGTCAAGGTTTCAATTTCTCCTTTGAATGTGAATGAGATCCTTGCTGGGTGGAGTAATCTTGGTTGTAGGTTTGTCCCCTTCATCACTTTAAATATGTCCTGCTACACCCTTCTGGCTTGCAGAGTTTCTGGTGAAAGTTCAGTTGTTAACCCTATGGGGATTCCCTTGTATGTTATTTGTTGCTTTTCCCTTGCTGCTTTTAATATTTTTATTTGTATTTAATTTTTGATAGTTTGATTAATATGTGTCTTGGCGTGTTTCTCCTTGAATTTATCCTGTATGGGACTCTCTGCGCTACCTGGACTTGACAGACTATTTCCTTTCCCATATTGGGGAAATTTTCAACTATAATCTCTTCAAATGTTTTCTCAGTCCCTTTCTTTTTCTCTTCTTCTTCTAGGACCCCTATGATTCTAATGTTGGTGCGTTTAATGTTGTCCCAGAATTCTCTGAGACTGTCCTCAGTTCTTTTCATCCGTTTTTCTTTATTCTGCTCTGTGGTATTTACTTCCATTATTTTATCTTCCAGGTCTTATCCTTTCTTCTGCCTCAGTTATTCTACTATTGATTCCTTCTAGAGAATTTTTAATTTCATTTATTTTGTTGGTCCTCATTGTTTGTTTGCTCTTTAGTTCTTTTAGGTCCTTGTTAAACCTTTGTTGTATTTTCTCCATTCTATTTCGAAGGTTTTGGATCATGTTTGCGATCATTACTCTGAATTCTTTTTCAGGGTGACTGCCTGTTTCATCTTCATTTGTTTGGTCTGGTGGGTTTTTACCTTGCTCCTTCTTCTGCTGTGTATTTCTCTGTCTTCTCATTTTCCTTAACCTACTGTGTTTGGCGTCTTCTTTGCACAGGCTGCAGGTTCGTAGTTCCCATTGTTTTTTGTGTCTGCCCCCAGTGGCTAGGGTTGGTTCCGTGGGTTTTGTAGGCTTCCTGGTGGAGGGAATGGTGCCTGTGTTCTGGTGGATGAGGCTGGATCTTGTCTTTCTGGTGGGCAGGACCCCGTCTGGTGGTGTGTTTTGGGGTGTCTGTGAACTTACTATGATTTTAGGCTGCCTCTCTTCTAATGGGTGTGGTTGTGTTCCTGTCTTGCTAGTTCTGACATCCGGCCGGAGCACCAAGACCTTGTCAGCCACACGGTTTAATCTTCTCAGCATCATAATGGATTTGTGAAAACCCACAATGACCAAAAGAACCTCCAACAATCAGCAACTCCTTTCCTTGGCCTCCCAGTGCAGGGTCCTTATTTCTCCTATTTTAAAAACACACTCTCTTGACCCCTCTTCCTCCAAAATCTTCTGCTCCTGCCACTTCTTGCTTCATTGATTTTTCTATTTGTTTATTTTTAGTATTTTGCCATTTGACTTTCAAAAAATATTTAGGTATATTTTAATGACATAGGAAGAATTCTTATGAAATGATATCAAGTAAAAGAATATATTTTCAAAATTGATTTTATCCAGAACATATTATATAATTAAAAGATATGTGCATAGAAAAGCAAAAATCAGCAGTAGTGATTGCACTTATGATCTGGTTTATGTGAGGTTTCTTTCCCTATGGTTTATACTATTCTGTATTTTCTACATTTCTACAGTAAGTATATTATATTCATGATGAAGTCAGTATTACTTTTAAAGGACTCCACTGTGGATTTTTTAAAATTATGGTAAAATACAGACAGCATAAAATTTACCATTTTAACCATTTTAAAGTGTGCAATCCAGTTGCATTAAGTACATCCACATGGTTGTATAATCATCATCATTATCTAGTTTCACAAATTATTCAGAAATCCTGTACTATTAAGCCCTCACTCCCATTCTGCCTCCACACGGCCCCTGGCAACCACTAATCTGTTTTCTTTTCCTGTTGCTTACCTATTCTGCCTATTTCATATAAGTGTCTTTTTTTACTTAGCAGAATGTCTTCAAGATTCATCCATGTTTTAGCTATATTTTTATTGTGGAAAAAGTCACATAGCATAAAATTCACCCCTTTAACCTGTTTAAAGTGTACAGCTCAGTGGCATTTAGTACAATAAAATTTTGTACAACCATCACCAATATCTAGTTCCAGAACTTTCTCATCACCCCAAAAGGAGACCCCATATCCAGTAAGAAGTCATGCCCCATTTCCCCTTTGCCCTAGCCCTTGCCAAACACTAATCTACTTTCTATATGTATGGATTTTCATATTCTGGTTGTTTCATATAGATGGAATCATACAGTATGTGGTCCTTTGTTACTTACTTCCTCCACTTAGTATAATGTTTTCAAGGTTCATCCATGTTGTAGTATGTATCAGAATTTCATTTCTTTTTATGGCTAAGTATTATTCCACTGCATGTATTCAATATGTACCATATTTTGTTTATCCATTCATCTGTCAATAGATATTTGGGTTGTCTCCACATTTTAGCTATTGTGAACATTGGTGTACAGGTATCTGTCTGAGTCCCTACTTTCAATTCTTTTGGGCATATACCTAGGAGTAGAATTGCTGGGTCATATGTCAATTCTATGTTTAATTTTTTTGAGGAACCACCATGCTGTTTTCCACAGTGGCTGAACCATTTTTGCATTCTTAGCAGCAATACAGAAGGGTTTCTCCACATCTTCTCCAACACTTCCAACACTTATGTTCTGTGGGTTTTGTTTTTTAATATAGCCGTCCTATGGGGTATAGAGTGGAGTCTTATTGTTGTTTCTAATTTGCATTTCCCTAATGTTTACTGGTGTTGATCATCTTTTGATATGCTTATTGTTCATTTATATATCTTATTTGGAGAAGTGCCTATTCAAGTCCTTTGTCCATTTTTAATTAGATTTTTTTGTCTCTTGGTGTTGAGTTTAAGAATTCTTTATATATTCTGAATCCAAGTTTCTTATTAGATATATTTTTCATAGAAATAGACAACCAGATTCTCAAATTTAGTTAGAAATTCAAAGGACTGGAATAGCAATAAAAATTTCAAAAAGGAAAAACAATGTTGGAAGAGTTACACTACTGATTTCAAGCTACAAGTGAGGCATTGGTTAAAGGACATACATTTAGATTAATGAAGCAGAATAGAGGCTCAAAATAGACCCACATATAAGTGGTCAATTGATTTTTGAAAAAGTACTCAAATACTTTGAGATATCAAGGGAATTGATAGTCCTTCCAACAAATGGTGCTGATACTACTTGATGTCCATTTTGGGGAAAAAAATGAACCTAGATTCTTAACTCACATACTGCACAAAAATTAACTTGAAATTTATCATAGACCTAAACATAACAACTCAAACTATAAAGCATCTACAAAACAACATAGGAGAAATTTTTTGTACCTTTGAGGTAGACAAAAGATTTCTTAGGACAAAAAGGCATGAACCATAAGAGAATAAAAATTAAATTAGACATCTTAAAAAGTTTTGTTCTTAGAAAAAAAACACCAAGATAATAAAAAGACTTGCTGGAGATTCTAACAAAGGACTTGCAAAAGGAGTCTATAAAAAGAAAACTTACAACTCAATAATATAAAGACAGATGGCCCAATATAAGATCAAATAAAAAATATTTTAAAATCCTATAAAAATCCAATCTAATATAAAGTTCAAAATGAAATATAAAAATATCAAATGAACAAACAACTCGAATGAATTTATCACAAGTGGAGATACAAGTGACCAATGAGCATGTAAAGAAATGTTCAACATTATTAATCATCCTGAAAATGCAAATTAAAACTAAAATGCAAAACTTGTATGAATTCCCTATAACTGCTAAATTTAAAAAGGCTGACAATACTACCATACATTTCTGATGGGAATGAAAATCGGTACAACAACTTTGGACAACAGTTGGGCAGTTTCTTATAAAGTTAAAAATATACTTGCCATAATATGTGGCAAGTGATATGTCAATATCACTCCCAGATATCTACTCAAGAGAAAAAAAAGTTTATGTTCACATGAAAACCTGCACGTGAAAGCTTATTCATAGTCACCAAAACTAGGCACTACCCAAATGTTCATCAATATGTGAACAGAAATGTAAACATTGTGTATACATTCAATGGAATATTATGTATCAAAAAAAGAAACAAACAATGAATACATGCCACAACATGGAATCGGAATGTCTCAAAAGCATTATACTCCAAAAAATAAGCCATATACAAAGTACTACATAAGATATGATTACATTTATATAAAATTCTAGAAAAAACAAAAATCATCTACAGTGATAGAAAACGGATCAGTGCATTTCTGAGTGTGCAATGGGGGAAGTATGAATGCAAAGAGGCATGAGGAAACTTTTTCAGATAATGGAAATATTCTATATCTTGATTTTGATGGTGCTGAAGGGAGCGGGGCAAGGAAGTTATGCTAGCAACAAGGACATTGCTTATGGCAAGTTCATTGTTTTTTGCTATATCTTTTTTTTTAAACTTTTAATTTTATATTGGAGTATAGTTGATTAACAATGTTGTGTTAGTTTCAGGTGTACAGCAAATTGATTCAGTGATACATATACATGTATCTATTCTTTTTCAAATTCTTTTCCCATTTAGGTCATTACATAATATTGAGCACACTTCTCTGTGCTATACAATAGGTCCTTGTTGGTTATTCATTTTAAATATAGCAGTGTGTACATGTCAATCCCAAACTCCCTAACTATCCTTCCCCCCCACTCTCCCTCCCTAGTAACCATAAGTTCGTTCTCTAAGTCTAGAGTCTGTTTCTGCTTTGTAAATAAGTTCATTTTATCATTTATCTTAGATTCTATAAGTGATATCATACAATGTTTGTCTTTCTCTGTCTGACTTACTTCACCAACTAAGTATGACAATCTCTAGGTCCATCCATGTTGCTGCAAATGGCATTATTTCATTCGTTTTAATGGCTGAGTAATATTCCATTGTATATATGTACCACATCTTCTTTATCCATTCATCTGTCGATGGACATTTAGGTTGCTTCCATGTGTTGGCTATTGTAAACAGCGCTGCAGTGAGCATTCAGACGTATGCATCTTTTTGAATTATAGTTTTCGTCTTTTCCAGATATGTGCCCAGGAGTGGGATTGCTGGATCATATAGTAACTCTAAGTGTTTTAAGGAACCTCCATACTGTCCTCCACAGTGGCTGTACCAATTTACATTCCCACCAACAATGTAAGAGGGTTCCCTTCTCTCCACACCCTCTCCAGCGTTTATCGTTCATAGATTTTTTGATGATGGCCATTCTGACTGGTGTGAGGTGATATCTGATTGTAGTTTTGATTTGCATTTCTCTAATAATAAGCAATGTTGAACATCTTTTCATGTGCCTCTTGGCCATCTGTATGTCTTCTTTAGAGAAATGTCTATTTAGGTCTTCTGCCCATTTTTTTGATTGGGTTCTTTGTTATTATGATATTAAGCCTCATGAGCTGTTTGTAAATTTTGGAGGCTAATCCCTTGTTGGTCGCATCTTTTGCAAATAATTTCTCCCATTCAGTGGGTTGTCTTTTCGTTTTGTTTATGGTTTCCTTTGCTGTGCAAAAGCTTTTGAGTTAAATTAGGTCCCATTTGTTTATTTTTGTTTTTATTTCCATTACTCTGGGAGGCAGATTGGAAAAGATATTGCTGCAATTTATGCCAAAGAGTGTTCTGCTATGTTTTCCTATAAGAGTTTTATAATGTCTGGTCTTACATTTAGGTCTTTAATCCATTATGAGTTTATTTTTGTGTACGGTGTTAAAGAGTGTTCTAATTTCATTTTTTTTTTACATGTAGCTCTCCAGTTTTCCCAGCACCATTGACTAAGCAGACTGTCTTTCCTCCATTGTATAGTATTGCCTCTTTATCATAGATTAATTGACCATAAGTGTGTGGGTTTATTTCTGGGCTTTCTATCCTGTTCCATTGATCTATATTTCTATTTGTGTGCCAGTCCCATACTGTTTTGATGACTGTCGCTTTGTAGTATAGTCTGAAGTCAGGGAGCCTGATTCCTCCAGCTCTGTCTTTCTTTCTCAAGATTTCTTTGGCTATTCTGGGTCTTTCGTGTCTCCATACAAATTTTAAGAATTTTTCTTCAAGTTCTGTGAAAAATACCATTGGTAATTTGATAGGGATTGCACTGAATCTGTAGATTGCCTTAGGTAGTATAGTCATTTTGACAATATTGATTCTTCCAATCCAAGAACATGGTATATCTTTCCATCTGTTTGTGTCATCTTCAATTTCTTTCATCAGCATCTTATAGTTTTTGGAGTACAGGTCTTTTGTCTCCTTAGGTAGGTTTATTCCTAGGCATTTTATTCTTTTTGATGTGATGGTAAATGGTATTGTTTCTTGAATTTCTCTTTCTGATCTTTCATTAATGTGCATAGAAATGCAACATATTTCTGTGTATTAATTTTGTAACCTGCGACTTTACCAAATTTATTAATGAGCTCTAGTAGTTTTCTGGTGGTGTCGTTAGGATTTTCTATGTATAGTATCATGTCATCTGCAAACAGTGACAGTTTATCTTCTTTTCCAATTTGGATTCCTTTTCTTTCTTTTTCTTCTCTGATTGTCATAGCTAGAACTTCCAAATCTATGTTGAATAAAAGTGAGGAGAGTGGGCATCCTTGTCTTATCCCTGATCTTAGTGAAATGCTTTCAGCTTTTCACGATTGAGTATGATGTTAGCTGTAGGTTTGTTATATATGGCCTTTATTGTGTTGAGGTAGGTTCCCTCTATGCCCACTTTCTGGAGGGGTTTTTTTTTTTTATCATAAATCCGTGTTGAATTTTGTCAAAAGCTTTTTCTGCATCTATTGTGATGATCATATGGTTTTTATTCTTCAATTTGTTGATGTGGTGTATCAAACTGTTTGATCTGTGGATTTTGAAATATCCTTGCATCCCTGGGATAAATCCCACTTAATCATGGTCTATGACCCTTTTAATTTATTGTTGGATTCGGATTGAGAGTATTTTGTTGAGTATTTCTGCGTCTGTGTTCATCAGTGATATTGGACTGTAATTTTTCTTTTTTGTGGTATCTTTGTCGGTTTTTGTATCAGCGTGATGGTGGACTCATAGAATGAGTTTCGGAGTTTTCCTTCCTCTTCAATTTTTTGGAACAGTTTCAGGAGGATAGGTATTAACTCTTCTGTAAATGTTTGATAGAATTTGCCTGTGAAGCCATCTGGTCCTGGACTTTTGTTTGTTGGGAATTTTAAAATCACAGTTTCAATTTCAGTACTTGTGATTCATCTGTTTGTATTTTCTATTTCTTCTTGGTGTATTGTGGGAGATTGTACCGTTCTAAGAATTTGTCCATTTCTTCCAGGTTGTCCATTTTTTTGGCATATAGTTGCTTATAGTAGTCTCTTACGATCCTTTGTATTTCTGTAGTTTCAGTTGTAACTTCTCCTTTATCATTTCTAGTTTTTTTGATTTGAGTCCTCACCCTTTTTTTTCTTGATGCGTCTGGCTAAAGGTTTATCAATTTTGTTTATCTTTTCAAAGAAACAGTTTTGGTTTCATTGGTCTTTGCTATTGTCTTCTTTGTTTCTATTTCATTTATTTCTCCTCTGATCTTTATGATTTCTTTCCTTCTACTAACCTTAGGTTTTGTTTGTTCTTCTTTCACTAGTTGCTTTAGGTGTAAGGTTAGGTTTTTTATTTGAGATTTTTCTTGTTTCCTGAGGTAAGGTTGTATTGCTATAAACTTCCCTCTTAGAACTGCTTTTGCTGCATCCCATAGGTTTTGGATCATCATGCTTTCATTTTCATTTGTCTCTAGGTATTTTTTGATTTCCTCTTTGATTTCTTCAGTGGTCCATTGGTTTTAGTAGCATATTGTTTAGCCTCCACGTTGTTTGTGTTTTTTACAGTTTTCTTCTTGTAGTTTATTTCTAATCTCTTAGTGTTGTGGTCGGAAAAGATGCTTGATATGATTTCAGTTGTTTCAATTTACTGAAGCTCCTTTTGTGGCACAGCATGTGGTCAGTCCAGGAGAATGTTCCATGTGCACATGAGAAGAATGTGTATTCTGCTGCTTTTGGATGGAATACTCTATAAATATCAATTAAGTCCATCTGGTCTAATGTGTCATTTGAGGCCTGTGTTTCCTTATTGATTTTCTGTCTTGATGATCTGTTCGTTGATGAAAGTGGGGTGTTAAAGTCCTCCACTATTATTGCATCGCTGTCGATTTCTCCCTTTATGACTGTTAGTAGTTGCCTTATATATTGAGGTGCTCCTATGTTGGGTGCATATATATTTACAATTGTTACATCTTCTTCTTGGATTGATCCCTTGATCATTATGTAGTGTGCTTCTTTATCTCTTGTAATAGTATTTTAAATCTATTTTGTCTTATATGAGTATTGCTACTCCAGCTTTCTTTTGATTTCC
Source organism: Balaenoptera ricei (assembly GCF_028023285.1). Taxonomy (NCBI): domain Eukaryota; kingdom Metazoa; phylum Chordata; class Mammalia; order Artiodactyla; family Balaenopteridae; genus Balaenoptera; species Balaenoptera ricei. Next base: position 92,633,234 of record NC_082660.1, on the reverse strand, counting down.
ATTTGCATGGAATACCTTTTTCCATCCCTTCACTTTCAGTCTGTATGTGTCCTTAGATCTGAAGTGGGTCTCTTACAGACAGTATATATATGGGTCTTGTTTTGGTATCCATTCAGCCAGTCTATATGTTTTGGTCAGAGCATTTATCCGTTTACAATTAAGGTAATTATTGATATGTATGTTCTTATTGCCATTTTTTACTTGTTTTGGATTTGTTTTTGTAGGTCTTTTTCCTTCCCTTCCTTTTTCATTCTCTTCTCCTCTTGTGATTTGATGACTACCTTTAGTGTTGTGTTTGGATTCCTTTTTCTTTTTCTGTGTGTATCTATTGTAGATTTTTGTTTCTAGTTACCAGGCACTTTTGATATAGCAGTCTATATATAAACAAGATTGTTTTAAGTTACTGGTCTTTTAATTTCAATGCATTCCCAATATCCTGCATTTGTGCTCTCCTCTCCTCACAATTACTGATTTTGATATCATATTTGTGTGTGGATGATTTCCTACCTTTACTGTATGTTTGCCTTCACTGGTGAGCTTTTCCATTAGTAATTTTCTTGTGTCTAGTTGTGGTCCTTTCTTTTCCACTTAGAGAAGTTCCTTTAGCATTTGTTGCATAGCTGGTCTCATGGTGCTGGATTCTCTTAGCTTTTGCTTGTCTGTAAAGCTTTTGATTTCTCTGTCAAATCTAAATGAGAGCTTTGCTGGGTAGAGTATTTTCATCATTTTAAATATATCATGCCACTCCCTCTGGCCTGCAGAGTTTCTGCTGAGAAATCAGCTAATATCTTTATGGGAGTTCCCTTGTATGTTATTTGTTGCTTTCTCCTTCTTGATTTTAATATTTTTTCTTTGTCTCTAATTTGTCAGTTTGATTACTGTGTGTCTCAGCATGTTCCTCCTTGGGTTTATCCTGCCTTGCATTCTCTGTGCTTCCTGGACTTGGGTGACTGTTTCCTTTCCCATGTTAGGGAAATTTTCAGCTATTTTCTCTTCAAATATTTTCTCAGGTTCTTTCTCTCTCTCTTCTCCTTCTGGGGCCCCTATAATGTGAATATTGGTTCATTTAATGTTGTACCAGAGGTCTCTTAGACTGTCTTCTTTTCTTTTCATTCTTTTTTCTTTTTTCTGTTCTGTGGCAGTGATTTCCACCATTCTGTCTTCCAGGTCACTTATCCGTCCTTCTGCCTCACCTATTCTGCTATTGATTCCTTCTAGTGTATTTTTCATTTTGGTTATTGTATTGTTCATCTCTGTTTGTTTGTTCTTTAGTTCTTCTAGTTCTTTGTTAAACATTTCTTGCATCTTCTTGATCCTTGCCTCCATTCATTTTCTGAGATCTTGGATCATCTTCACTATCATTATTCTGAATTCTTTTCCCAGTAGATTGGCTATCTCCACTTCACTTACTTGTTCACCTGGGGTTTCATCCATACCCACTCTGTGGGTGACCCACAAACTGGAAAATAGTTATATCAGAGATGGTATCCCACAAGAATGAAAGTTCTGAGCCCCACATCAGGCTTCCCAGCCTGGGGGTCTGGCAATGGGAGGAGTCCCTAGAGATTCTGGCTTTGAAGGCCAGCGGGGTTTGATTGCAGGACTTCCATAGGACAGGGGGAAACAAAAACTCTGCTCTTGGAGGACACACACAAAGTCTCGTGTACACCAGGACCCAGGGGAAAAAAGCAGTGACTCCATAAGGAATTGGGCCAGACCTACCTGCTAGTATTGGAGGGTCTCCTGTAGAGGTGGGGGGCAGCTGTGGCTCACTGCAGGGACAAAGACACTGGCAGCAGCAATTCTGGGAAATATTCATTGGCGTGAGCTCTCTTGGAGGCCACCATTAGCCCCACCAACAGCCTGTAGGCTTCAGTGCTGGGACACCTCAGGCCAAACAATTAACAGAGCAGGAACACAGTACCCCCCGACATCAGCAGACTAGTGGCTTAAAGTCTCCCTCAGCATGGCTCTGCCCACCAGAGGGACAAGACCCAGCTGCACCCACCACTGGGCAGGAGCCAACCCCTCCCATCAGGAAACTTGCACAATCCTCTTAGACAGCCTCATCCACCATAGGGCAGACAGCAGAAGCAAGAACTAAAATCCTGCAGCCTGTAGAACAGAAACCATAACCACAGAAATTTAGACAAAATGAGATGGCAGAGGAATATGTCCCAGATGAAGGCAAGGTCATTTTGCTTTAGAAGATGACAGGGGTCAACCAAGCAGACTACCTCACTAGTGCTGATCAGGCAGCTCCTGACTGACTGGTCCTATATTACACCTCTGGGAGAGGCCAAAAATGTAATTAAGTTAACTCTCAGTTTGGTAACAAGGATCTTGGCATAAGTGACTATTTTGGTTCTGTTGTCTTCTTTATAGCAGGCATTTTGGGCCTATTGATTTCAATTGTTGGAAATGTAGTGAGAAATTTGTTCTTGTTTTGGTAAATGTTCCATATTCACTTGGGAAGTATGTATTTAATATGGTATATAAATGTATATAATGAAGAATGCATATTCTTTAATTGTTCATTTTAATATTCTATCTATGTCAATGAGGTTGTTTCTTAGTCTTTTTATTCAAATTTTTCATATCTCAACTGGATTTTTCTGTTTGTTCTAACAGTTACCAAGAGAGCTATGTTAATGCCTCCCACTCTCTGTTTTTGTGTATTTGTTCTTTTAGTTCCATAATTTATCCTTTGTATGTTTTGGAACTATGTTATTTGGAATATGCAAATTTAGAATTGTAATATCATCATGGAGGATTGACCCTTAATCATGAAAGCATCCTATCTGATATAATGCTGCTTATTCCCTTCATGTCTACATTTTTAATATTATTATAGCTACATCAGTTACCCTTTGGTTAGTGTTTTGCATGATATATTCATTTTTCCCCTTTAAATTTTCCTGCGTTTTTATTTTTATGTATGTCTCTTGTTGCAGCTCAATAGTTTCTTTTTAAATTCAGCCTCACAATCATCCCTGTTAGTTCACTTTCATTTAATGTGATTACTTATATAATTGGTTTTAATTCCACCATTTTACTATTTATTTTCTATTTGTCCCACTTGTGGCATGATCCACTTTTCTCTCATTTGCTTTGTTCTTTTGGATAAATCAATTATTTAAAAAATTATTATTCAATTTTCCCCTCTATTAAGTTGTTAGGTGTGCATTCTTTTATCATTCCTTTAGGTTATCCTAGATTTCACAACATGCAGCTTTGACCTACTCAAATTTATGATAGATGAGTGTTTTTAAGTCTTCCCCTGTCAATGTTAAAACCATAGTACATTTTAACACTATATGCCTCCAGTCTTTTCTGCTACTGTTTCAATGAGGTTTTATCTCCACATATTATTTAAAGACATTATTATTGTTATTGTTTTATACAATCAACATTCATTTACATTTGTCCACACTTTTACTTGTTGCAGTGATCTTCATCCATTTCTGCATTTCTCTACTTCTGTCTGGGTTCATTTTTATTTTGCTTGAATAACTCCTGTCTTTTGATGTGGATCTGTGGGAGATGAATTCTTGTTTTGTTTGTCTGAAAATCCTTTATTTAACATAATATATAAAGATTATTTTTGCTCTGCGCAGAATTCTAGGTTGGTACTCATTTCTTTTCACCACTTAAAAATGTCATTCTATTATCTTTTCACCTCCAATTGTTTTTTGTTGAAATTTAGCTATCAATTTTATTGGTTCTTCTTTCATGGTAATGGACTATTTTCCTTTGGCTGATTTTAAGATTTTATTTTTTAACTTATTTTTTTAGCAGTTTTATTAAGATGATGATCCCAGGTATGTAAGTGTGAGTGTGTGTATGTGTGTGTGTGTGTGTTTATCCTACATAGATTTTATAGAGATTCTTGAATATGTGACTTTATATTTTTCATCAGATTTGAAAATTCCTCATCAAGTATCTTTTCAAATATTGCTTCTGTTCCATTCAATCCCTCCCCCCAAGTCTTATGATGTCAATTACCCATATAGTAGAACAACTTATGTTGGCCTTTATGCCTTGTCTGTATTTTTCATCTGTTTTTTCTTTTTTTTTCCTCTCTGTGGTTCTGCCTGGATATTTTTCTGATTTAGCTTTAAGTTTACTAACTCTCTTCTGCTATGTCTATACTGCTGCTAAACCTAATGAGATACTAACGTGAATTATCATATTTTTCAGTTTTAGTGAACGCTCAGAGGGAGGTTGGTCTTATATGAAATACTCCATAATATCCACCTAAATGACCATGTTTTTGTTGAAATAACAAATTTTAAAGGGACTTTTAGAAATACACGAAATGGTATCTGTCATGAGCTTCCTGTCCTAACATAGCAAAATTTCAGAGATTTTAATTTTTTCTATGCTACATTCTTTATTTAGTCCCATATTTTAAAATTCTTTTTAACCTCTTTACTGTGAAATGGTTATGGATACACATACAGTTGTTAGAAATAATACATAGTGATCTCATATACTCTTTATCCTGTTTCCCCAGGGTGACATCTTACAAAACTATATTGCAGAGGAGCTTCAAGCAGGTGGAAGAGTAAGACGTGGAGATCACCTTCCTCCCCACAGATACATCAGAAATACATCTACATGTGGAACAACTCCTACAGAACACCTACTGAACGCTGGCAGAAGAACTCAGACCTCCCCAAAGGCAAGAAACTCCCCACGTACCTGGATAGGGCAAAAGAAAAGAGAAAAAAGAGACAAAAGAATAGGGACGGGACCTGCACCAGTGGGAGGGAGCTGTGAAGGAGGAAAGGTTTCCACACACTAGGAAGCCCCTTCGTGGGCGGAGACTGCGGGTGGTGGAGGGGGGCAACATCGGAGCCACAGAGGAGAGAGTGCAGCAACAGTGGTGCAGAGGGCAAAGTGGAGAGATTCCCACACAGAGGATTGGTGCCGACCAGCACTCACCAGCCCAAGAGGCTTGTCTGCTCACCCGCGTGGATGGGTGGGGGCTGGCAGCTGAGGCTCAGGCTTCAGAGGTCAGATCCCAGGGAAAGGACAGGGGTTGGCTGCATGAACACAGCCTGAAGGGGGCTAATGCACCACAGCTAGCTGGGACAGAGTCTGGGAAAAAGTCTGGAGCTGCCGAAGAGGCAAGAGACATTTTCTTGCCTCTTTGTTTCCCAGTGTGCGAGAAGAGGGAATTAAAAACACCTCTTAAAGGAGCTCCAGAGATGGGCGCGAGCCGCGGCTATCAGCACGGACCCCAGATTAGGCATGAGACGCTAAGGCTGCTGCTGCAGCCACCAAGAAGCCTGTGTACAAGCACAGGTCACTATCCACACCTCCCCTCCTGGGAGCCTGTGCAGCCCGCCACTGCCAGGGTCCTGTGATCCAGGGACAACTTCCCTGGGAGAACACATGGCGTGCCTCAGGCTGTTGCAACTTTATGCTGGGTTCTGCCGCCGCAGGCTCACCCCACACTCTGTACCCCTCCTCCCCCCAGCCTGAGTGAGCCAAAGCCCCCAAATCAGCTGCTCCTTTAACCCCGTCCTGTCTGAGCGAAGAACAGACGCCCTCAGGCGACCTACACACAGAGGCGGGGCCAAATCCAAAGCTGAACCCCAGGAGCTGTGTGAAGAAAGAAGAGAAAGGGAAATTTCTCCCAGCAGCCTCAGGAGCAGCGGATTAAATCTTCACAATCAACTTGATGTACAATGCATCTGTGTAATACCTGAATAGACAACGAATCATCCGAAATTGAGGAGGTGGACTTTGGGAGCAATGATATATATATATTTTTCCCTTTTTGTGTGTGTGTATGTGTATGCTTCTGTGTGTGATTTTGTCTGTATAGCTTTACTTTTACCATTTGTCCTAGGGTTGTGTCTGTACGTTTTTTGTTTTTTTGTTTTTGTTTTTTTTAGTATAGATTTTAGCTCTTGTTATCATTGGTGGATTTGCTTTTTGGTTTGGTACTCTCTTCTTTGTTTCTTTATTTTTATTAATTAAAAAAATTTTTTAATAATTATTTTTTATTTTAATAACTTATTTATTTTATTTAATTTTATCTTCTTTTGATCTGTCTTTTTTTTCTCCCTTTTATTCTGAGCCGTGTGGATGACAGGCTCTTGGTGCTCCAGCCAGGCGTCAGGGCTGTGCCTCTGAGGTGGGAGAGTCAAGTTCAGGACATTTGTCCACAAGAGACCTCCAAGCTACACATAATGTCAAATGGCAAAAGTCTCCCAGAGACCTCCATCTCAACGCCAAGACCCAGTTCCACTCAACGACCAGCAAGCTACAGTGCTGGACACTTGATGCAAAACAGCTAGCGAGACAGGAACACAACCCCACCCACTAGCAGAGAGGCTGCCTAAAATCATAATACGGCCACAGACACCACAAAACACACCACCAGACATGGACCCGCCCAACAGAAAGACAAGATCCAGCCTCATCCACCAGAACACAGGCACTAGTCTCCTGCACAAGAATGCCCACACAACCCACTGAACCAACCTTAGCCACTGGGGGCAGAAACCAAAAACAACGGGAACTATGAACCAGCAGCCTGTGAAAAGGAGACCCCAAACACAGTAAGTTAAGCAAAATGAGAAGACAGAGAAACACATAGCAGATGAAGGAGCAAGGTAAAAACCCACCAGACCTAACAAATGAAGAGGAAATAGGCAGTCTACCTGAAAAAGAATTCAGAATAATGATAGTGAAGATGATCCAAAATCTTGGCAATAAAATGGAGAAAATACAAGAAATATTTCACAAGGACCTACAAGAACTAAAGACCAAACAAACAGTGATGACCAACACAATAGATGAAATTAAAAATTCTCTAGAAGGGATCAATAGCAGAATAACTGAGGCAGAAGAACGGATAAGTGACCTGGAAGATAAAATAGTGGAAAAAACTATTGCGGAGGAGAATAAAGAAAAATGAAGGAAAAGAATTGAGGACAGTCTCAGAGACCTCTGGGACAACATTAAATGCACGAACATTCGAACTATACGGGTCCCAGAAGAAGAAGAGAAAAAGAAAGGGACTGAGAAAATATTTGAAGAGATTATGGTTGAAAACTTCCCTAATATGGAAAGGAAATAGTCTATCAAGTCCAGGAGGCACAGAGAGTCCTATACAGGATAAATCCAAGGAGAAACATGCCAAGACACATACTAATCAAACTATCAAAAATTAAAAACAAAGAAAAAATATTAAAAGCAGCAAGGGGAAAACAACAAATAACATACAAGGGAATCCCCATAAGGCTAGCAGCTGATCTTTCAGCAGAAACACTGCAAGCCAGAAGGGAGTGGCAGGACATATTTAAAGTGATGAAGGGGAAAATCCTACAACCAACATTACTCTACCCAGCAAGGATCTCATTCAGGTTTGATGGAGAAATTAAAACCTTTAGAGACAAGCAAAAGCTTTGAGAATTCAGCACCACCAAACCAGCTTTGCAACAAATGCTAAAGGAAATTATCTTGGCAGGAAACACAAGAGAAGGAAAAGACCTACAATAAGAAACCCAAAACAATTAAGAAAATGGTAATAGGAACATACATATCAATAATTACCTTAAATGTAAATGGATTAAATACTCCAACAAAAGACATAGACTGGCTGAATGGATGCAAAAACAAGACCCATATATATGCTGTCTACAAGAGACCCACTTCAGACCTAGGGAGACATACAGACTGAAAGTGAGGAGATGGAAAAGGATATTCCATGTAAATGGAAATCAAAAGAAAGCTGGAGTAGCAATTCTCATATCAGACAAAATAGACTTTGAAACAAAGACTATTACAAGAGACAAAGAAGGACATTACATAATGATCAAGGGATCGATCCAAGAAGAAGATGTAACAATTGTAAATATTTATGCACCCAACATACGAGCACCTCAATAAATAAGGCAAATGCTAACAGCCAAAAATGGGGAAATCGACAGTAACACAATCATAGTAGGAGACATTTACACCCCACTTTCACCAATGGACACATCATCCAAAATGAAAATAAATAAGGAAACACAAGCTTTAAATGATACACTAAACGAGATGGACTTAATTGATATTTATAGGACATTCCATGCAAAAATAACAGGATACACTTTCTTCTCAAGTGCTCATGGAACATTCTCCAGGATAGATCATATCTTGGGTCACAAATCAAGCCCTGATAAATATAAGAAAATTGAAATTTTCTCTCAAGTATGCTGTCAAGTATCTTTTCTGACCACAATGCTATGAGACTAGAAATCAATTACAGGAAAAAATCTGTAAAAAATACAAACACATGGAGGCTAAACAATACACTGCTTAATAACCAAGAGATCACTGGAGAATTCAAAGAGGGAATCAAAAAATAATTAGAAACAAATGACAATGAAAACACGATGACCCAAAACCTATGGGATGCAGCAAAAAGAGTTCTAAGAAGGAAGTTTATAGCAATACCATCCTACCTTAAGAAACAAGAAATATGTCAAATAAACAACATAACCTTACACCTAAAGCAATTAGAGAAAAAAGAACAAAAAAGCCCCAAAGTTAGCAGAAGGAAAGAAATCATAAAGATCAGATCAGAAATAAATGAAAAAGAAATGAAGGAAACAATAGTAAAGATGAATAAAACTAAAAGCTGGTTCTTTGAGAAAATGAACAAAATTGATAAACCATTAGCCAAACTCATCAAGAAAAAAAGGGAGAAGACTCAAGTCAATAGAATTAGAAATGAAAAAGGAGAAGTAACAACTGACACTGCAGAAATACAAAGGATCATGAGAGATTACTACAAGCAACTCTATGCCAATAAAATTGACAACCTGGAAGAAATGGACAAATGCTTAGAAATGCACAACCATCCAAGACTGAACCAGGAAGAAATAGAAAACATGAACAGACCAATCACAAGCACTGAAATTGAAACTGTGATTAAAAATCTTCCAACAAACAAAAGCCCAGGACCAGATGGCTTCACAGACGAATTCTATGAAACATTTAGAGAAGAGCTAACACGTATCCTTCTCAAACTCTTCCAAAATATAGCAGAGGCAGGAACACTCCCACACTCATTCTATGAGGCCACCATCACCCTGATACCAAAACCAGAAAAAGATGTCACAAAGAAAGAAAACTACAGGCCAATATCACTGATGAACATAGATGCAAAAATTCTCAACAAAATCCTAGCAAGCAGAATCCAACAGCACATTAAAAGGATCATACATTATGACCAAGTGGGGTTTATCCCAGGAATGCAAGGATTCTTCCATATATGCAAATCAATCAATGTGATACACCATATGACAAATTGAAGGAGAAAAACCATATGATCATTTCAATAGATGCAGAGAGAGCTTTCGAGAAAATTCAACACCCAGTTATGATAAAAACCCTACAGAAAGTAGGCATAGAGGGAACGTATCTCAACATAATAAAGGTCATATATGACAAACCCACAGCCAACATCATCTTCAATGGTGAAAAACTGAAACCATTTCCACTAAGATCAGGAAGAAGACAAGGTTGCCCACTCTCACCACTATTATTCAACATAGTTTTGGAAGTTTTAGCCACAGCAATCAGAGAAGAAAAAGAAATAAAAGGAATCCAAATCGGAAAAGAAGTAAAGCTGTCACTGTTTGCAGATGACATGATATTATACATAGAGTATCCTATAGATGCTACCAGAAAACTACTAGAGCTAATCAATGAATTTGGTAAAGTAGTAGGATACAAAAAGAATGCACAGAAATCTCTTGCATTCCTATACACTAATGATGAAAAATCTGAAAGTGAAATTAAGAAAACACTCCCATTTACCATTGCAACAAAAAGAATAAAATATCTAGGAATAAACCTACCTAAGGAGACAAAAGACCTGTATGCAGAAATCTATAAGACACTGATGAAAGAAATTAAAGATGCTACAAACAGATGGAGAGATATACCATGTTCTCGGATTGGAAGAATCAACTTTGTGAAAATGACTATACTACCCAAAGCAATCTACAGAGTCAATGCAATCCCTATCAAATTGCCAATGACATTTTTCACAGAATTAGGACAAAAAATTTTACAATGTGTATGTAAACACAAAAGACCCCGAGTAGCCAATGCAATCTTGAGAAAGAAAAACGGAGATGGAGGAATCAGGCTTGCTGACTTCAGACTATTCTACAAACCTACAGTAATCAAGAGAGTATGGTACTGGCACAAAAACAGAAATATAGGTCAATGGAACAGGATAGAAAACCCAGAGATAAACCCATGCACATATGGTCACCTTATCTTTGATAACGGAGGCAAGAATATACAGTGGAGTAAAGACAGCCTCTTCAATAAGTGTTGCTTGGAAAACTGGACAGCTACATGTAAAAGAATGAAATTAGAACATTCCCTAACACCATACACAAAAATAAACTCAAAATGGATTGAAGACCTAAATGTAAGTCCAGACACTGTCAAACTCTTAGAGGAAAACATAGGCAGAAGGCTCTGACATAAATCACAGCAAGATCCTTTTTGATCCAGCCCCTAGAGTAATGGAAATAAAAAGAAAAATAAATAAATGCGACTTAATGAAACTTAAAATCTTTTTCACAGCAAAGGAAACCATAAACAAGACGAAAACACAACCCTCAGGATGGGAGAAAATATTTGCAAATGGAGCAACTGACTAAGGATTAATCTCCAAAATTTACAAGCAGCTCATGCAGCTCAATATCAAAAAACCAAATAACCCAATCCAAAAATGGGCAGAAGACCTAAATAGACATTTCTCCAAAGAAGATATACAGATTGCCAACAAACACATAAAAGAATGCTCAACATCATTAATCATTAGAGAAATGCAAATCAAAACTACAATGAGATGTCATCTCACACCGGTCAGAATGGCCATCATCAAAAAATCTACAAACAATAAATGCTGGAGAGGGTGTGGAGAAAATGGAACCCTCTTTCAGTGTTGGTGGGAATGTAAATTGATACCGCCACTGTGGAGAACAGTATGGAAGTTCCTTAAAAAACTAAAAATAGAATGACCATATGACTCAGCAATCTTACTAGTGGGCATATACCCTGAGAAAACCATAATTAAAAAAAAAATGAGTCATGTACCACAATGTTCATTGCAGCTCTATTTACAATAGCCAGGACTTGGAAGCAACCTAAGTGTCCATCAACAGATGAATGGATAAAGAAGATGTGGCACATATATGCAATGGAATATTACTCAGCCATAAAAAAAAACGAAATTGAGTTTTTTGTAGTGAGGTGGATGGACCTAGAATCTGTCATACAGGGTGAAGTTAGTCAGAAAGAGAAAAACAAATACCATATGCTAACACATATATATGGAATCTAAAATAAAAAATTGGTCATGAAGAACCTATGGGCAAGATGGAAATAAAGATGCAGACCTACTAGAGAATGGACTTGAGGATATGGGGAGGGGGAAGGGTAATCTGGGACAAAGATTTGGAAAAAGGATATCTAAAACATATCCATCTGGTATATCTACAATATACCAGAAATTACATCCTTTTCAAATTAGAAATATGAGAAGCCTGTTTTCAAGATTCTTGTAGGGGTATGAGAAGGAAAATATTACCTTAAAATTCTTCTTTTGAAAAGTTTCTGCCGTTCTGGATCTTCACCCAGCAATGGTCCACCTAGAGGAAGATGTTAAATGCATTATCATTGCACCCTGCCCAGTTGCTGTCTGTATAAGTGGCACACCAATTCAACCTATCAGTTGTTTTCTGTTCAGGATTGTCTGGGAAGAACCTGACATTAGGCTGGGCTAATGTCTTGTCCTTTGATGGAGGGAGAACAGGCGTTTTCATTATCCTTGCCTGGGGCTCTTTAGAAATTTTTCTGGACAGCCTAAGCACTTTAACTGACGATTACCCATTAAAAAAGTGATACTGGGTTTGAGATACGTTAAATACTTATATTTTCCTTAAACCACCTATGGTAAATAGTATTGACAGGGGTTATTATTCCCTTGGACTGAAACACAATTTAAAGCACAGTGTGGTTTAAAGTGACTTCTTGGACTTCCCTGGTGGCGCAGTGGTTAGGAATCCGCCTGCCAATGCAGGTGACACGGGTTCGTGCCCCGGTCCGGGAAGATCCCACATGCCGTGGAGCGGCTAGGCCTGTGAGCCACAACTACTGAGCCTGCGCGTCTGGAGCCTGTGCTCCACAACGGGAGAGGCCGCGACAGTGAGAGGCCCGCGCACCGTGATGAAGAGTGGCCCCCGCTCGCCGCAACTGGAGAAAGCCCTTGCACAGAAACGAAAACCCAACACAGCCAAAAATAAATAAATAAATAAATTTATTTATTTAAAAAAATGCTGAATACAGTTTGCACATTCCTTAATTTGGAGATATTTTTAAAAAATAAAATAAAATAAAGTGACTTCTTGGAAATTGAAAATATATTTTTAAGCAATAGAGACTAGGAAGAACCCTAGATCTCTTGATGCTCAATTCTGATAACATAAGACAATGATAATGATCATAATTATCCATTTATCATCACTGTCAAGTGTTGTGCTAAGCCCTATTTATGCATTTTCTGAATGGAACACAATCAACAGTCTTAAGAAGTCACATCAATTGCCACTCTCAGATAGCCTCATCCACCAGAGGGCAGACAGCAGAAGCAAGAAGTACTACAATCTTGCAGCCTGTGTAACGAAAACCACATTCACAGAAAGATAGACAAAATGAAAAGGCAGAGGACTTTGTACCAGATGAAGGAACAAGATAAAACCCCAGAAAAACAACTAAATGAAGTGGAGATAGGCAACCTTCCAGAAAAAGAATTCAGAATAATGATAGTGAAGATGATTGAGGATGTCAGAAAAAGAAAGGAGGCAAAGATCGAGAAGATGCAAGAAACATTTAACAAAGACTGAGAAGAATGAAAGAACAAATGCCTAGAAGAACGAAAGAACAAACAAACAGAGATGAACAATACAATAACTGAAATGAAAAATACACTAGAAGGAACCAACAGCAGAATAACTGAGGCAGAAGAACAGATAAGGGACCTGGAAGACAGAATGGTGGAATTCACTGCTGTGGAACAGAATAAACAAAAAAGAATGAAAACCAGTGAAGACAGCTTAAGAGACCTCTGCGACAACAATAAACGCACTAACATTTGCATTATAGCAGTCTCAGAAGGAGAAGAGAGAGAGAAAGGACCCACGAAAATATTTGAAGAGATTATAGTCGAAAAATTCCCTAACGTGGGAAAAGAAATAGCCACCCAAGTCCAGGAAGCACAGAGAGTCCCAGGCAGGATAAACCCAAGGAGAAACACACGAAGGCACATAGTAATCAAACTGACAAAAACTGAAGGCAAAGAAATATTATTAAAAGCAACAAAGGAAAAATGACAACATACAAGGGAACTTGCAGAAGGTTACCAGCTGATTTCTCAGCAAAAAGTCTACAAGCCAGAAGGGAGTGGCACGATACATTTAAAGTGATGAAAGGGAAGGACCTACAACCAAGATTACTCTACCTGGCAAGGATAGATTCGACAGAGAAATCAAAAGCTTTACAGACAAGCAAAAGCTAACAGAATTCACCACCACCAAACCAGCTCTACAACAAATGCTAAAGGAACTTCTCTAAGTGGGAAACACAAGAGAAGTAAAGGACCAATGAAAACAAACACAAAACAATTAAGAAAATGGTAATAGGAACATACATATTGATAATTACCTTAAATGTGAATGGATTAAATGCTACAACCAAAAGACACAGGCTTGCTGAATGGATACAAAAACAAGACCCATATATATGCTGTCTACAAGAGACCCACTTCAGAACTAGGGACACATACAGACTGAAAGTGAGGGGATGGAAAAAGATATTCCATGTAAATGGAAATCGAAAGAAAGCTGGAGTAGTAATACTCATATCAGACAAAATAGAGTTTAAAATAAAGAATGTCACAAGAGACAAGGAAGGACACCACATAACGATCAAGGGATCAATCCAAGAAGAAGGTATAAAAATTATAAATATATATGCACCCAACATAGGAGCACCTCAACACATAAGGCAACTGCTAATAGCTATTAAAGAGGAAATTGACAGTAACACAATAATAGTGGGGGACTTTAACACCTCACTTACAGCAATGGACAGATCATCCAGACAGAAAATTAAAGAGGAAACACAAGCTTTAAATGACACAATAGACCAGATAGATTTAATTGATATTTATACGACATTCCATCCAAAAACAGCAGATTACACTTTCTTCTCAATTGCACACGGAACATTCTCCAGGATAGATCACACCTTGCATCACAAGTCAAGCCTCAGTACATTTAAGAAAATTGAAATCATATCAAGCAGCTTTTCTGACCACAGAGCTATGAGACTAAAAATAAATTATAGGGAAAAAGACGTAAAAAACACAAACGCCTGGAGGCTAAACAATATGTTACTAAATAACCAAGAGATCAAGAAGAAATCAAAGAGGAAATCAAAAAATACCTAGAGACAAATGACAATGAACACAAGAGGGAAGGAGGAGATATGGGGATGTATGAATATGTATAGTTGAGTCACTTTGTTATAAAGCAGAAACTAACACACCATTGTAAAGAAATTTTACTCCAATAAAGATGTTTAAAAAAATGCCAATGAAAACACGACGACGAAAAACCTATTGGATGCAGCAAAAGCAGTTCTAAGAAGGAAGTTTATAGCAATACAATCCTACCTCAAGAAACAAGAAAAATCCCAAATAAGCAATCTAACCTTACACCTAAAGGAACTAGAGAAAGAAGAACAAACAAACCCCAAGTTAGTAGAAGGAAAGAATTCGTAAACATCAGAGCACAAATAAATGAAAAAGAAACAAAGAAGAGAATAGCAAAGATCAATAAAACTAAAAGCTGGTTCTTTGAGAAGATAAACAAAATTGATAAAACTTTAGCCAAACTCATCAAGAAAAAGGGGGAGAGGACTCAAATCAACGAAATTAGAAATGAAAAGGAGAAGATACAACAGACACAGCAGAAATACAAAGGATCATAAGAGACTACTACAAGCAACTATATGCCAATATAATGGGCAACCTGGAAGAAAGGTACAAATTCTTAGAAAGGTATAACCTTCCAAGACTGAACAGGAAGAAATAGAAAATATGAACAGACAAATCACAAGTAATAAAGTTGAAACTGTGATTAAAAATCTTCCAAAAAACAAAAGTCAAGACCTGATGATTTCACAGGTGAATTCTATCAAACATTTAGAGAAGAGCTAACACCCATCCTTGTCAAACACTTCCAAAAACTTCCAAAGGAAGGAACACTCCCAAAGTCATTCTACTATGCCACCATCACCCTGATACCAGAATCAGACAAAGACACTACAAAAAAAAGAAAATTACAGACCAATAACACTGATGAATATAGATGCAAAAATCCTCAACAAAATACTAGCAAACAGAATCCACCAACGTCAAAAGGATCATACACCAGGATCAAGTGGGATTAATACCAGGAATGCAAGGATTCTTCAATATATGTAAATCAATCAATGTGATACACCATATTAACATACTGAAGGATAAAAACTGTATGATCATCTTAATAGAGGCAGAAAGAGCTTTCAACAAAATTTAACACCCATTTATGATAAAAATTCTCCAGAAAGTGGGCATAGAGGAAAACTACCTCAACATAATAAAGGCCATATATGACAAACCCACAGCAAACATCATTCTCAGTGGTGAAAAACTGAAAGCATTTCCTCTAAGATCAGGAAAAGACAAGGATGTCCACTCTCACCACTATTATTCAACATAGTTTTGGAAGTCCTAGCCACGGCAATCAGAGAAGAAAAAGAAATAAAAGGAACCTAAATTGGAAAAGAAGAAGTAAAATTGTCACTGTTTGCAGATGACATGATACTCTACATAGATAATCGTAAAGATGCCACCAGAAATCTACCAGAGCTAATCAATGAATTTGGTAAAGTAGCAGGATACAAAATTAATGCACAGAAATCTCTTGCATTCCTATACACTAACAATGAAAGATCAGAAAGAGAAATTAAGAAAACACTCCCATTTACCACTGCAACAAAAAGAATAAAATACCTAGGAATAACCTACCTAAGGAGGTAAAAGACCTGTACTCAGAAAACTATAAGACACTGATGAAAGAAATCAAAGATGACAAAAACAGATGGAGAGATATATCATGTTCTTGGATTGCAAGAATCAACATTGTGAAAATGACTATACTACCCAAAGCAATCTACAGATTCAATGCAATCCCGAACAAATTACCAATGGCATTTTTTACAGAACTAGAACAAAAAGTCTTAAAAGTTATATGGAAACACAAAAGACCCTGAATAGCCAGTGCAATGTTGAGGGAAAAAAACGGAGTTGGAGGAATCTGACTCCCTGACTTCAGACTATACTACAAATCTACAGTAGTCAAGACAATATGATACTGGCACAAAAACAGAAATATAGATCGATGGAACAGGGTAGAAAGCCCAGAGATAAACCCACGCACATATGGACAAATAATCTATGACAAAGGAGGCAAGGATATACAATGGAGAAAAGACAGTCTCTTCAATACGTGGTGCTGGGAAAACTGGACAGCTACATGTAAAAGAATGAGATTAGAACACTCCCTAACACCATACACAAAAATAAACTCAAAATGGATTAAAGACCTAAATGTAAGAGTGGACACCTGAAAACTCTTAAAGGAAAACATCAGAAGAACACTCTTTGATATAAATCACAGCAAGATCTTTTTTATCCACCTCCTAGAGTAATGGAAATAAAAACAAAAATAAACAAATGGGACCTAATGATACTTAAAAACTTTTGCACAGCAAAGGAAACTATAAACAAGACAAAAAGACAACCCTCAGAATGGGAGAGAGTATTTGCAAGCAAATCAACGGACAAAGTATCAATCTCCAAAATATATAAACAACACATGCAGCTCAATATTAAAAAAATGGACAACCCAATTAAAAAATGGGCAGAAGACCTAAATAGACATTTCTCCAAAGAAGACATACAGATGGCCAAGAGGCACATGAACAGCTGCTGAACATCACTAATTATTAGAGAAATGCAAATTAAAATTACAATGAGGTATCACCTCACACCCGTTAGAATGGGCATCATCAGAAAATCTACAAGCAACAAATGCTGGAGAGGGTGTGGAGTAAAGGGAACCCTCTTGCACTGTTGGTGGGAATGTAAATTGATATAGCCACTAGGGAGAGCAGTATGGAGGTTCCTTAAAAAACTAAAACTAGAATTACCATATGACCCAGCAATCCCACTACTGGGCATATAACCAGAGAAAAACATGATTCAAAAAGACACACGCACCCCAATGTTCATTGCAGCACTATTTACATTAGATAGGTCATGGAAGCAATGTAAATGCCCATCGACAGATGAATGGATAAAGAAGATGTGGTACATATATACAATGGAATATTACTCAGCCATAAAAAAGGAACAAATTTGGATCATTTGTAGAGACGTGCATGGACTTAAAGACTGTCATACAGAGTGAAGTAAGTCAGAAAGAGAAAAACAAATATCGTAGATTAACACATATGTATGGAATCTAGAAAAATAGTGCAGATGAACCGGTTTGCAAGGCAGAAATAGAGACACAGATGTAGAGAACAAATGTATGGACACTAAGGGGAGAAAGTGGAGGGGGGTTGGGGATGGTGGTGGGATGCATTGGGAGATTGGGATTGACATGTATACACTAATATGTATAAACTAGATAAGTAATAAGAACCTGCTGAAAATAAATAAATAAATAAATAAAATTCCAAAAAAAAATTGCCATTCTCCTTTTGAATATGGATAATGAAATCTTGGAAGAGTTGATGTGCCTGGCCAAGGTCATGTAGCTTGTGGTACCACTAAGTGGTAAAGCCATAAAACCAGGGATCCAGTCTTAAGATATTTGATGCCATTACCTCATCTACTGAAAGATGACATTGTACTGCAAAAATTAAAATGGGGGCTTCCCTGGTGGTGCAGTGGTTGAGAATCTGCCTGCCAATGCCGGGGAAATGGGTTCGAGGCCTGGTCTGGGAAGATCCCATGTGACGCGGAGGAACTGGGCCCGTGAGCCACAACTACTGAGCCTACGCATCTGGAGCCTGTGCTCCGCAACAAGAGAGGCCGCCATAGTGAGAGGCCCGTGCACCGCGATGAGGAGTGGCCCCAGCTTGCCGCATAGAGAAAGCCCTCGCACAGAAAGGGGGACACAACACAGCCAAAAATAAATAAATAGATAAATTAATTTAAAAAATAAGAATACGAGGAGTGTCTTTAAAAAAAAAATTAAAATGGCCGTGGTTGGTCTACTTCTTTGTCTGCAATTAGAGTATAAGAAAAAATGTTGGGCTTCCCTGGTGGCGCACGGGTTAAGAATCTGCCTGCCAATGCAGGGGACACGGGTTCGAGCCCTTGTCCAGGAAGATCCCACAGCAAGGGAGCAACTAAACCCATGCACCACAATTAGTGAGCCTGTGCTCTAGACGGTGTGAGCCACAATTACTGAGTCCGTGTGTCACAGCTACTGAAGCCCGCACACCTAGAGCCCGTGCTCCGCAAAAAGAGAAGCCACTGCAATGAGAAACCTGCGCACCGCAATGAAGAGCAGCCCACGCTCGCCGCAACTACAGAGAGCCTGTGTGCAGCAAAAAAGACCCAATGCAGCCAAAAATAAATAAAAAGAACACAGAAAAAAAGAAAAAGTGTTGAAGAAAGAAAACAGAAAAAAACAAAATTAAACTAAAGCAAAATAAAAAACAAAAATGAAAACAAATGAACAAACAAAGAAAAACAACCCAGAAAAGCTGTGATCAAATGCTAAGTGTCATGAAGAAAAGTAAGGCTTGTCTGATAAAGTGACAGAGATGTGAGTTTAGTCAGGAAGGTGGTTATAGGGCTATCTGGGGCAGGCTGTTACAGGAAAACACATAATTGTAGGGGAACATGTTTGGTGAGTTAGGGTTAGAGGCACAAAAAAGAGGCTAGTGTGGCTGGAGAAAAATTCATTCAACAAATATTCAAGTATCCAGTGAACCAAGCATTACTATAGGCACTTAGGATATGTTAATGAACAAACCAACAAAGATTCCTGCCCTCCTGGAATTTATATTTTTCCACCACGGGAGATGGCCAATTTACAAAACAGCATATGAATAAAGTGTATTGTATTCCAAAAGGTGGTAAACAATTGGGACCAGAAAAGGAAGCAGACAGGGAAGAAGTGGAATCAGGAGTCCAGGGAGAGGGTTGGAAAAAATTAGTATTAGCTATCCTTGCAATTGATAGGAGAGTTATCAGCGGGCGGCAGTTTTCTCCATTCCGTTGCTTTTGTCAAATAATGTAAGTGCTCTGCTGGCTTTACTGCACAGAGGCAAGAATACATTTTTCCTATCTTTTGGTGGGGACTCGACCGCTTGTTTAATATAGCGGAAACTAACACACCACTGTAAAGCAATTATCCTCCAATAAAGATGTTAAATATAGATATATATAGATATATAGATATATATCTATATCTATCTATCTATCTATCTATCTATAGCAGAGCCCCAGGGACACTAAAGTCTGACGGCTTTTTGTCATCAGTGGCCACTCGTTTTTAAGTTCACACACCCTGTTGTGTAGCCTATCAATTTGGACGTCAGCTCTCTAGGTTTGAGACGGGGCCTGGCAGAAACCCTGGCCAGGCATTGCCCAGGCCACGAGGAGAGACACTGTGCCAAGGAGATGTAGGAGGGTGGGGTTGGCGCCTGAGAAGAACCCTCTCACGCCTAGGGTTCTCTCCCCTCGGTCCCTCTGGGTGGGGTCGGGAATCTGGCCCCGCCTCCCAGTAGATTGAGGGATAGGGGGTCACCTGACCTGAGCTGCACCAATCCAAGTCCTTTTCCGGCGAGTTTAACTTTGAGAGAGAAGCGTTAAGACGCCCAGTGCCGGAAACACTGAGGCTTGTCGGCTGCGAGCTTCAGAGAGGGAGGAACGTGCTCCTACTGCTGGGGTCTTGGACAGCTCAAGTTTTTTCCAACTCTTGTTCCAATCAGGTAAGTTACAACAGCATTCTTTCTATAAATTACGCCTCTGTTGACCTAAATTAAATTACCCAGGGTCAAGGTTTGGGGGTTAATAGGAAAGGCAATCCAACGGATTGCTTGGTCCACTGTCCTGTCCATGCTCCGTGCGTTCCTCTTTCCTCAGCTGTGATTCGCTTCAGTCGTGTGGCTAATCATTTCGCGCTCTCTCTTTAAAATCCCTCGATCAGCCTTCCGCTTCTTAAAAAAAAAAAAAAAGGCATTTCTCCTTTGCACCTCAGTTTTGTTTGCGGTTTGTTTCGATATCTCAGACTTTAAATTGTAAGTATTGAAATGTATGTCTCTCTCCCCCCTCCCCCACCTCTCTCTGTATCTCTCTGGTCTCTGTCTCTCTCTCTCTCTCTATATGTATGGTATTCCATTGCTTTTATACTTAAAATGGTTATCTTCTGAAGAGCAGATAAATACTCATCTACATCTTGGAGATGACTGCACTTTCATTTATTTTAATGGGCTCTCTAAAGCAGTTTGAAATAGTTTTGTAATGGATGATGCGGCTCGAGCATTTATCCATCCTCCTAACGGTATTTCAATTAGTTAAACTATTATTAAACAGTGTCGTTTATACAATAACCATTCCTTTAACCACTGAATTTTTTTTAATGCTTTATTTTGAAATAATTTTAGGCTCACAGATACTTTGTGAATAGTATAGAAAGCCTTCACCCAGATTTCCCTAATGTTAACATCTTACATAGCCATAGAAAAATTATCAAAATTAGGAAATTAACATTGATGCAGTACTATTAACTAATCTACATACTTTATTTGAATTTCACCATTTGTCCCAGTAATCTCATTTTTCTATTCCAGCATCCCATTCTGGATACCACATTGCATTTGGCCATCATTTCTCCTTAGTCTCCTCCAGGCTGACAGTTCCTTCAGCTTTCTGGGTCTTTCCCAATCTTGACGCTTTTGAAGATACTGGTCAGGTATTTTATAGAATGTCTGTCGACTTGGGTTTGTCTGATGTGTTCTTGTGACTTGATTGAACTTATACATTTTTGGCAACAATACCTGTTTTATTCTCCTCCCCTTCATCCCATTGGTGATGGAGGAATTTCCACCCTAGTGCTCTGGGGGTGGCTGAACACACGACACCTGACACTGGACAGATACTACCCACAGCAGCTTATTAGTAACGTTTTACTCACAGCCTGGGGAGGAGGACACTGCTGGCCAGGTAGAGCCTCACAGGAGTCCTTCTCTGGAAGAGAGTGAACAAGCAGGGGCTGTGGGGGGCAGTCTGTAGTAGCAAGAGGACGAGGTGACCCTTGGGTCACATGGGAGGATGTGATTGGCTTGTTTGAATACTTCTGTGAGCTGGTAGGGAACTGAAACCCGATAGTCAGGGGCAAGCAGGCACTGTGGCTAGTTCCCATGATAAGGCTGGTTCTTTGGCTAGGGGACCTTCTTCCTGGGAGCACAAAAGGGGACTGGGAACTTGTGGTTAGTCCATTTGAGACCCTCTGGGTTTTCCCCCGAATGTCAGGGCATACATGTCACTGTGCCTTAATTTTGGGTCTTATACCACGGCGCTGCAAAAGCGATTCTGTTCCCTTCTGCAAGCATCATGTGAGGGGGTACATGGTGTCCATATGTTGTATTAATGATGATATTCATTTGCAACACTTGATTAAGGTAGGGACAACTGTGTTGCTCCATTGTAATGGTACTGTTTTCCTATTTGTAAGTAGTAAATATCGTGTAGGAAATACTTTCAGGCTATGAAAATGTCCTATTTCTTCTCAGACTGTTATTCACGACTTTTGAAATCCATCTGTTGATCTTGCCTACAACAATTATGACTTAATGGTGACTTTCTATTTCCTTATTCCTACTACATTGGTTCATTGGAATTCTGAAGAGCTGTCTTTTCTCCCCCACGTATTTATTTATAAATTTTCAAGTTGTTTATAAAAATTGTTTTATAAAATTGATTTCAAATTATTGAATCAAATAACTAATCAAATGATTTATGTCAGTATTGAATCATGAATAACTATGTTATATTGTGACTTATAATCAAATTATATCATTATTTAGTTTCTTGAATTGTTCCAGCTTTGGTGACCGCAAGCTCCCTTTGGTGGGGTCTGTGTTCTTTCAGCATGACCTGATCCTTTTCTGTGTACTTCCTTGCTGGCATTGTAAGGTATTCCTGTTCGTCTTGTGTTCTTGTCCCCACCACGGCCCTGAAATCAAAACACTTCTGCAAAGAGCCATGCTTCCTTTTCTTGGAAAATGACATTTAGAAACCAATATCTCAGTGTGTGTTCGTTGCTATTGCGGTTTCATTGCTGCTACGTCCTCCCTCTCCATCCACAAATGAAGGAAATATCCTGTATGTATATGCTCGTGCTTACAGATACTTCTCAATTTCTCTACCTATATGTATAGATATTGAAAGCCAGGAGCTCATACTGATACTTCTAATTTTAATCCGTTGTAGCCTTGTTTGTAACTTCTTTGTCCGACCTGGCTCTCCTTATCTTCAATATTTACTTACTTGTTCATTCCTGATATATTCATGAAATAGTTGCAGAAATGCTACCCAATACACCTGTTAGAAACAGATTTGATAACTTGTGTTTGTGTACAGTTCTTTATGCCATAGGCCTCAGAGGATGCAATCAAAGAAGTACTATTTTCCCAAGTTGCTTAGCTTAGCTATTTTCTTTCTCACCTCTTCAGTTGTGGTTAAGACATTCATTTGTAGTATAGTTAGGTTAATTTGTTGGTGTTTGTGTTTGAGTTTGCCTCCTCCCCACATCTTAGTTGATTTTAATTTTTTATTTAATTCTGGGGTATGTGAAATATTACTGTGACTCAAAGAGTCAGGGCTGCACAGAAACATCTATTAGACAACTGTCACTCTTTCCTCATGCCTTCTAACCCCCTCCCGTTCCCCACTTATTTCCCACACTCCCCCTGTAGATAACCAATCTCTTTAGTTTCTGGTTTAATCTTTCCTGTATTTACTCTGCACAAATGAACTGATACATATATGTGTTCTTATATTCCCTTGTTTATTAAATGAAGGACGGCATTTTATAATGCTCCTTTGCACTTTTCCTTTTTCAGTTAGCAGCATTCCATTAAAAATCTCTTTATGCCATAGAGGGCTTCATTGTTTTTCTTTTTGTTTTTGTTTTTTTACAACTGCATTGGACTCTGCTGACATATGTAGGGGCATTTAACTTGTTTTCAACATTCTGCAACTACAAACAGTGCTGCAGTGAATAACCTTAGGCATAAGTATTTTTGTGTTGGTGGAAATGGATCTTCAAGTTTTATTCCCAGCAGTAGTATTGTTGGGCCAAAAGCTAAGTGCATGTGTAGTTCTGTTAGGTATTTCCAAATTTCTCTCCAGAAGGGTTGTACTGGTTTTCACTCCCACTAGCTACTGTGACTGTTTCCCCACAGACTCACTAAGAGAACATGTTGCCCTACTTTTGTGACCTTTGTTGATGTGGTAGGTGAGAAATGATATCTCGGTATTGTCTTCGTATGCATTTGTCTAATTAAGAGAAAGTTTGACTATACTTTGAGGACTGTTTTATATATTTTTTGTGAATTTTCTGTTCATGTCTTTTCCCATTTTTCTGTAGGAATACAGAGTTCTGTATATACTTGGACTATTATTCATTTGTCCGTGAGGCATGCTGCAAATACTTTATCTCAGTTTGTCAATTGCCTTTTGACTTAGTTATGATGTGTTTGCCGTACGTTAAAAAAATCCTTTGTAGTCACATAGATCGTTGTTTTCTTTCATTGCCTCTGGAAATTTGAGTCACAGTTAGAAAGCCTTTCCCTACGCTGAGGTTAAAGCAGAGTCCTGCCATATTTTCTTAAAGATTTTGTTATGGTTTCATTTGTTTAGATTCCTAACCCGTTTACAGTTTATTTTTGTGTATGGTGTGTGATATGGATCTACATTGATTCTTTTCCCAAATGTCTCAGTTGTTCCAGCATCATTTATTGAACGTCCATCTTTGCCTCAGTGATTTTAAATGCCCTTTCATCATATACTGAAATGTCCATATGTTATTGTTGTTTTTCTGGGTTTCCTATTCTATTTCACTGGACTATTTGTCTATTCATGTACCAGTACCACGGTGTTATAATTACCGAGGCTTTATAGCGTGCTTTAATGTCTGGTATCATTACTCCCCACGTATAGGTTTTCTTTTTCACTTATATCCTGGCTATTCTTGCATGATTTAAAAAAGAATATTAATTTTATTATCCATGGATCTAACTCCATAAAAACGGTTGCTGGTATTTTTGAGATTATATTAAATTTATACATTAGTTTAGGGAGAACCGACATCTTTTTAATGTTGAGTTATTCTATCCAAGAACATTGACCAATGTCTTTGTGCTTATTCAAGTTTCCTTCTGTGTCTTTCAGGAGTGTCTAAAAATTTTCCTTGCGTAGATGGTCTCATTAAGTTTATTTCTATGCATTTAAGCTTTGTTTTTGCTACTGTATATGGAATTTTCTCTACTAAAGTGTCCTCCAGCTGTGTGTGTGTGTGTACACAAAGACCACTGACTTTTGTATGTAACTTTATATCCTACTACCTTGCTGATTTCTCTGATTGTTTTACTTAATCTGTCATTGTTTCTATAGGGCTTTTCAGGTGTATGGTAATATCATCTGCACACAGAGGTGGCTTTACTTCTTGTTATTCATTCTCATAAATCTAATTGATTTCTCTAGTCAACTGACTAATGCTCGTAGTTGAAGATTGAACAGGAATGATATAATGGGCATACTTTTCTTGTTCCTGACCTTATTGGAAAACCTCTGGTAGTCCCCCACTAAATAAAATACTTGCATGAGGAATTAATTATATATCTTTTATCATGTTAGGAATGCATCCCTCTTTCCCATTCCTTGAGGTTTTTCTTTTCTTAACATGAATGGGTGTTGAAGTTTCCCAAAGATTTGTTTGGCATCTGTGGTTTTAATCATATGATATTTGGCCTTAATTATATTACTATGGTGAATGATATCAATGGAATTCCTAATATAGAACCAGCCTTGTATTAATGGAATAAATTGCACTTGATGACAGTATATTAGTTTCTAAATGTATTGTTGGATGTTTGCTAATATTCTATTTAGTATTTTGGTATCCACGTTTTACCTGTTAGCATCCTACTGGCTTCATAAAAGAAGTTAGGGAAGTTTCCTTCCTTTCTAATGTGCTTACATAACTCATAGGGCTTTGGTACTATTTGTTCTTTGATGGTTTACTAGAATTCACCTGTAAAACCATCTGAGCAAGGTGCTTCTTGGGGGTATTGCTGTAATAACTTTATTTCTTCTATGAAAATTGCCTAATTTAAGCTTTCTAACACTAGAATCAGAGTTTTGGTAATCTGTATTTATCTAGGAAGTTACCTATTTCACATAGATTTTCAAGTTTATTTGCATAGAGGTTGGCAAAGTAATCTCTTCTATTTTCTGTTTCAGTGATTATTTCTCCTTTGTCATTTATTATTTTGTCTATGTGTGATCTCTCCCTTTCTTCCTTCATCAAGCCAGCTAGGGGTTTGTCCGTTTTGAAAAGCAAGATTTTGTTTTTCTATTTTGTATCTCATTCATTTCTGCTTTTATGTTTTGCTTTCTTTAGTTGTTCTTTTTTTCCTAGTTTTTTTTTTCTTTGTTTCATTTTTTGAGGCCATACTTTAATTCATTTATCTTCATTCTTCCATTTTTACTCATAAAAGTGTGTACTGTGTGAACTTGCCTCAGATCACCGCTCTAAATGTATCCCATAGATGCCGATATGTAGTATTTCATAGTCATTCTTTTAAAAAATTTCTTTGCAACTTGAGTTTGCATCTCCTCTTATGTTCAACATTTTTTAAGAGAAGCTTTAAAAATTTTTTTCAGGTGGAAAGGCCTTTCTGTTTTCAATTTTTGTTACTAACTTTTATTGCATTGGGGTTAGAGAGGATTGTTTGTACTATTTCTACTTTATAGAAATTAATTATCTCAACTCTGTGAGATAATTATGATGCATTTTTGACAAGAATATATTGCCTATATAACATTATTGATTAGCTTTCTTTTTTTTATATGACTTGATCAGTCTTAGACTGAGTTTGGTGTATTAAATCTCCTACTGTTTCTGTTTCCTGTTGTTATTATTATTATCTTATCTACGTCTTCTTGCATTTTTGCTTTATAAAGGTGTTTGCTTGTTATTGGTGCATAAATATTCCTAAGGCTTATATCTTCATTGTGAGTTTTGGCTTTTATCATTAAGACATGTTTTTGGTCCCGTTTAATGCTTTCTTAAAATCATCCTGAACCACCTGTTTTCTTAACACTTTACTCTCTGGTCTACGCATTTTTTCCTCCAGTATCTTTTAACACTCACCTGGTGCATTATGATAAAAAGTTTGTTCTATTTTCTTCTACTTCTCTCCCTTCTCTCATTTTTAGTTGCACAGTTTCCGTGTCTTTTTTTCACAGCATAAAACTTTTGTACATTAGTCTTCTCCCCTTTCCTCCACCTTGATTTTATTATTGTATGTAAAATACTCACCATTAGGTATTTTGGTGAAGTTTTCCTTCTCATCGCAGTGGGATCACAATCCCAGTTCCTCTTTTAGATTACTTGGCAAACATTCTGTAAAGAGAAGTATAGGAAATATTGTAAGTTCCTGGGTCACAGTGTCGCTGTCACTCTACTCTGCTACTGGAGTGCAAAAGCATTCATAGACAATACATAAATGATTGATCATGGCTTTGTTCCAATAAAACTTTATTTACAAAATCAAGCAGTGGGCTGGATTTGGCTCAGTGGGCCAGCTTGCAGACCCCTGCTCTGGTAGCTTCCTTAGGAAGGGCTGAGGGGTGCAGAATTTCCTAAGTTTCTACGAGTTGAAAAGCTTTTTCTGTAGGCTGTGATATTTAAAGGACACCCCAGTTGGTTATAAAATCTTTGCTTCAGCCTTTCTTTTTAGTCAATCTCTGTCTTTTGATTTTTTAAAATATTCTATTTAAGGTGGGTTTCATATCCTCCAATGCTTGCTTGAGTATAATTAATTTTGTTTGGAGTGTTGACTTCCAGTCTTTTTCTCCTTCATGGTTGTTTAATATGTGTGCACTTTTGTTTCCTTATCTTTTTTTTTTTTTTTTTTTTACAAAGTTTTGTATGGAATTCCCTTCATTCTGTCCATCTGTATGATATTGGTTTTTCAACAAGATTCCTAGTTTAATAATGTGATATGTGTTTTATTGTTTGTAGAGTTTTTGATGATGGCCATCCTGACCGGTGTGAGATGATATCTCACTGTAGTTTTGATTTGCATTTCTCTAATGATTAAAGATGTTGAGCATTCTTTCAAGTGTTTGTTGGCAATCTGTATATCACCTTTGGAGAAATGTCTATTTAGGTCTTCTGCCCATTTTTGGATTGGGTTGTTTGTTTTTTTGATATTGAGCTGCATGAGCTGCTTGTATGCTTTGGAGATTAATCCTTTGTCAGTTGCTTCATTTGCAAATATTTCCTCGCATTCTGAGAGTTGTCTTTTCGTCTTGTTTATGCTTTCCTTTGCTGTGCAAAAGCTTTTAAGTTTCATTAGGTCCCATTTGTTTATTTTTGTTTTGATTTCCATTTCTCTAGGAGGTGGGTCAAAAAGGATCTTGCTGTGATTTATGTCATAGAGTGTTCTGCCTATGTTTTCCTGTAAGAGTTTGATGGTGTCTGGCCTTACATTTAGGTCTTTAATCCATTTTGAGTTTATTTTTGTGTATGGTGTTAGGGAGTGTTCTAATTTCATTCTTTTACATGTTGCTGTCCAGTGTTCCCAGCACCATTTATTGAAGACGCTGTCTTTTCCCCACTGTATATTCTTGCCGCCTTTGTCATAGATTAGGTGACCATAGGTGCGTGAGTTTATCTCTGGGCTTTCTATCCTGTTCCATTGAGCTATATTTCTGGTTTTGTGCCAGTACCATACTGCCTTGATTCCTGTAGCTTTGTAGTATAGACTGAAGTCCAGGAGCCTGATTCCTCCAGCTCTGTGTTTCTTTCTCAAGATTGCTTTGGCTATTCGGGGTCTTTTGTGTTTCCATACAAATTGTGAAATTTTTTGTTCTAGTTCTGTGAAAAATGCCAGTGGTACTTTGATAGGGACTGCATTGAATCTGTAGATTGCTTTAGGTAGTAGACTCATTTTCACAATGTTGGTTCTTCCATTCCAAGAACATGGTATATCTCTCCATCTATTTGTATCATCTTTAGTTTCTTTCATCAGTGTCTTATAATTTTCTGCATACAGGTCTTTTGTCTCCTTAGGCAGGTTTATTTCTAGATATTTTATTCTTTTTGTGGCAATGGTAAATGGGAGTATCTCCTTAATTTCTCTTTCAGACTTTTCATCATTAGTGTATAGGAATGCAAGAAATTTCTGTGCATACATTCTGTATCCTGCTACTTTATCCAATTCATTGATTAGCTCTAGTAGTTTTCTGGTAGCATGTTTAGGATACTCTATGTATAGTATCATGTCATCTGCAAACAGTGACAGCTTTACTTCTTCTTTTCCAATTTGGATTCCTTTTATTTCTTTTTCTTCTCTGATTGCTGTGGCTAAAACTTCCAAAACTATGTTGAATAATAGTGGTGAGAGTGGGCAACCTTGTCTTCTTCCCGATCTTAGTGGAAATGGTTTCAGTTTTGCATCATTGAGGACGACGTTGGCTGTGGGTTTCTCATACATGGCCTTTATTATGTTGAGGAAGATTCCTTCTATGCCTACTTTCTGGAGGGTTTTTATCGTAAATGGGTGTTGAAGTTTGTCGAAAGCTTTCTCTGCATCTATTGAGATGATCATATGGGTTTTCTCCTTCAGTTTTTTAATATGGTGCATCACGTTGATTGATTTGCGTATACTGAAGCATCCTTGCACTCCTGGGATAAACGCCACTTGGTCATAATGTATGATCCTTTGAATGTGCTGTTGGATTCTGTTTGCTAGGATTTTGTTGAGGATTTTTGCATCTATGTTTATCAGTGATATTGGCCTGTAGTTTTCTTCCTTTGTGACATCTTTGTCTGGTTTTGGTATCAGAGTGATGGTGGCCTCGTAGAATGAGTGTGGGAGTGTTCCTCCCGCTGCTATATTTTGGAAGAGTTTGAGAAGGATACGTGTTAGCTCTTCTCTAAATGTTTGCTAGAATTCGCCTGTGAAGCCATCTGGTCCTGGGCTTTAGTTTGTTGGAAGATTTTTAATCACAGTTTCAATTTCAGTGCCTGTGATTGGTCTGTTCATATTTTCTATTTCTTCCTGGTTCAGTCTCGGAAGGTTGTGCTTTTCTAAGAATTTGTCCAATTCTTCCAGCTTGTCCATTTTATTGGCATAGAGTTGCTTGTAGTAATCTCTCATGATCCTTTGTATTTCTGCAGTGTCAGTTGTTACTTCTCCTTTTTCATTTCTAATTCTATTGACTTGAGTCTTCTCCCTTTTTTTCTTGATGAGTCTGGCTAATGGTTTATCAATTTTCTTTATCTTCTCAAAGAACCAGCTTTTAGTTTTATTGATCTTTGCTATTGTTTCCTTCATTTCTTTTTCACTTATTTCTGATCTGACCTTTATGATTTCTTTCCTTCTGCTAAGTGTGGGGTCTTTTTGTTCTTCATTTTCTAATTGCTTTGTGTGTAAGGTTAGGTTGTTTATTTGAGATGGTTCTTGTTTCTTGAGGTAGGATTGTATTACTGTGAGTTTCCCTCGTAGAACTGCTTTTGCTGCATCCCATAGGTTTTGGGTCGTCGTGTTTTCATTTTCATTTGTTTGTAGGTATTTCTTGATTTCCTCTTTGATTTCTTCAGTGATCTCTTGGTTATTTAGTAGTGTATTGTTTAGCCTCCATGTGTTTGTATTTCTTACAGAGTTTTTCCTGTAATTGATGTCTAGTCTCATAGCGTTGTGGTGGGAAAAGATACTTGATACGATTTTAATTTTCTTAAATTTACCAAGGCGTGATTTGTGACACAAGATATGATCTATCCTGGAGAATGTTCCATGAGCACTTGAGAAGAATGTGTATTCTGTTGTTTTTGGATGGAATGTCCTATAAATATCAATTAAGTCCATCTTATTTCATGCATCATTTAAAGCTTGTGTTTCCTTATTTACTTTCATTTTGGATGATCTGTCCATTGGTGAAAGGGGTGTTAAAGTCCCCTACTATGATTGTGTTACTGTTGATTTCCCCCTTTATGGCTGTTAGTATTTGCCTTATGTAGTGAGGTGCTCCTATGTTGGGTGCGTAAATATTTACAATTGTTATATCTTCTTCTTGGATTGATCCCTTGATCATTATGTAGTGTCCTTCTTTGTCTCTTGTAATGGTCTTTGTTTTAAAGTCTATTTTGTCTGATATGAGAATTGCTACTCCAGCTTTCTTTCGATTTCCATTTGCATGGAATATCTTTTTCCATCCCCTCACTTTCAGTCTGTATGTGTCCCTAGGTCTGAAGTGGGTCTCTTGTAGACAGCATATATATAGGTCTTGTGTTTGTATCCATTCAGCCAATCTATGTCTTTTGGTTGGAGCATTTAATCCATTTATTTAAGGTAATTATCGATATGTATGTTCCTGTTATCATTTTGCTAATTGCTTTGGGTTTTTTTATTGTAGGTCTTTTCCTTCTCTTGTGTTTCTTGCCTAGAGAAGTTCCTTTTGCGTTTGTTGTAAATCTGGTTTGGTGGTGGTGAATTCTCTTAGCTTTTGCTTGTCTGTAAAGCTTTTAATTTCTCCATCAAATCTGAATGTGATCCTTGCTGGGTAGAGTAATCTTGGTTGTAGGTTTTTCTCTTTCATCACTTTAAATATGTCCTTCCACTCCCTTCTGGCTTGCAGAGTTTCTGCTGGAAGATCAGCTGTTTACCTTATGGGGATTCCCTTATGTGTTACTTGTCGTTTTTCCCTTGCGGCTTTTAATATTTGTTCTTTGTGTTTAATCTTTGATAGTTTGATTAATATGTGTCTTGGCGTGTTTCTCCTTGGATTTATCCTGTATGGGACTCTCTGTGCTTCCTGGACTTGATTAACTATTTCCTCGCGCCCTTCTCTGGAGCTCCTTTAAGCAGCGCTCTTAATCCCCTCTCCTCGCGCACCAGGAAACAAAGAGGAAAGAAAGTGTCTTGTCTCTTTGGCAGCTCCAGACTTTTTCCCGGACTCCCTCCCGGCTAGCCGTGGTGCACTAGCCCCCTTCAGGCTGTGTTCACGCATCGAACCCCAGTCCTCTCCCTGGGATCCGAACTCCGAAGCCTGAGCCTCAGCTCCCAGTCCCCATCCATCCCTGCGCGTGAGCAGACAAGCCTCTCGGGCTGGTGAGTGCTGGTCGGCACAGATCCTTCGTGTGGGAATCTCCCCGCTTTGCTCTCCGCACCCCTGTTGCTGCACTCTCCTCCGTGGCTCCGAAGCTCCCCTCTTCACCACCTGCAGTCTCCGCCCACAAAGGGGCTTCCTCGTGTGTGGAAACCTTTCCTCCTTCACAGCTCCCTCCCACTGGTGCAGGTCCCGTCCCTGTTCTTTTGTCTCTTTTTTCTTTTTTCTTTTACCCTACCCAGGTCCTTGGGGAGTTTCTTGCCTATTGGGAGGTCTGAGGTCTTCTGCCAGTGTTCAGTAGGTGTTCTGTAGGAGTTGTTCCACATGTAGATGTATTTCTGATGTATCTGTGGGGAGGAAGGTGATCTCCGTGTCTTACTCTTCTGCCATCTTGAAGCTCCTCAGGAGGAAATAATTTGAGGAAGGCAGCTAGGTGGTCAGCATTGTCTTCTGCTAACTGACCTCTGATTTCTAATGGCATTTTATCTCACGTAAGTGTGTGTGTGTGTGTGTGTGTGTGCACGCACACGTGTGTGTACACATATATAATTAAATATACACACAAGTCCATTTTCATTCTAGTCCTATAGTAGAGGTCACTTGAGTTGGCCCTATGATTCACCACATACTTATTCAATAAGTATTTTGTCCATAGCTAACCCTGGAAGCAAACAAGTGACTCTAGATATCTTCTCAGGATTTCTAAATATTCTCTACTCTGAAGCAGGTTTTTGAAGATGGACCAAAAGACCACAGGCACACTCCTAGAGCTTGCTGCAAAGAGTCTGCTGAATAATGAGCCTGCAGCTATCCATGCCCTGGACGAAATCCCAAGAGACCTCTTTGTTCCATTGTTCAATGCTGCCTTCTTGGGTGGGCATAAGACGATGCTAAAGGCAATGGTGCAGGTTTGGCCTTTTCGCTGTCTCCATATTGGGTCATTGAACACACGAGAGTCATACTATGACATCTTGGAAGCCATGATTGATGGTCTACAGATCCTCCCTGCCCAGAACTCTTCCTCTTGGTAAGACTATGACCAGTAGAGACACAGGGAGTCAGCAGGAGGGTATGCTGTAGCCTGGGGCAGGGGGATACCTAACCGTCTCCCAACAGTAGCCAATGGTGAATACTGCAGTCTTTGCAGAGCTGTCGGTCAGCACTTGGGGTCACCTTCGGGACTCTATTGCCTTATAGAGTTGATTATAGAACAGAGGTGTTTGAGGACACTATGAATGGATCTGAGTGCGATTACACAGAAGTGGAATATGGGCATTGAGACAGGGAAAGCCCGGAGGTGAAGGAGGGGGTGGGGAAAGGATGAAAGACGCTGCATTTGTGTGGCAAGAACTTCTTGGTGAATGGCAATGAAGTGAAAACCAGGGTTAAAGTGTTCTGTCCCTGCTTCTCATCATTGATCTTGCTGGGTTATATTAAAATCAGCTATCTCTCATGTGTTCTGTCTCTTCCTTTCCTTACAGGGGGCCCAAACTGAGGATCCTAGATTTAAGGCGTGACCTGGACTGTGAGACAATATGCTCTGAGATTGGGACCGCATTCCCTTTCTGTTTTCAGTCATGCATTTACTCTCAGCACTCTATCCTTAAGATAGAAGAAGCTGAGCATAGTGTCAGGTGCCTCGGGATTGGTAATTCCGGGTCTGAGCCTCAATCAGCTCAGGAACCCATGGAATTACTAGTGGAAATTTCCCTCAATAGTACTGTGAGAACAGAGCAATTCCTCTCTTTCCTTTGTAGTAAAGTTCAGCAGAACCTTGGGTCCTTGCACCTCTGCTGCAGAGGTTTGCAAATCGATAGAATGTCTGCCCACAAAAGTATCCTGCAGTTTCTGGATCTGGGGTGCATTGAGCACCTGGAAATGGATCAGGCTAATCTGAGTGAAGTTGTCACCCTTTTGGCTCGGGTGATCCACCTGAACAGCCTTACTCTGTGTAACATCCCCTTTAGATCTTATAAGAGAAGGAACTTCAGATCTTTTCTCCTCTGGCTTGGGCAGCTGGACAATCTCCAGGAGCTCAGCTTGACTTTCTTCTGCCTCACAGATCAACTGCACAAACTGCTCAGGTGAGGGGGTGGGGAAGAACCTGGGTTCCCTGAACACCTCATTGTTAAGACAGAAGAGACCATGCTTGGGTCTTCCTAAGCTCCTTGTAAACCATTTCTCCTTTTGCCTCAGCATAGGCACTGCTGGGAGTTTGAACCTAGCTGGGGGAGAGAGGGCTACCTTATGGTGAGCAGCAGATGAGGTTAGAAAAGGAAGCTGTGCTCATTCATTCATTCATTCATTCAGTGGCCGTGGGCAGACACTATGATAAGTCTGTAAATATATTGGTGAAAAAGACTCAGTCCTTCTCCTATTGGACTTTACAGCTCTCTAGAGAGGAAGGGGAGGCATTCAGATGGAGAAACATTAAGCTATAGGACTAATGCACATGCCCATGGATGGGCCCCAATAGTTAACACTGCCAGATAATTTTGCTCCTGTATTTTCCCCAAGGCTTAGACCCTGAACTGAGAGCTTGTCATCTGGGAACTAGTCAAAGGAAACCCTCAGCTGGCTGCTTTCCCAGACCCATCCTCGCCAAATTAGTGAATCAGATCCAACACTGATTATGTCGTATATACTAAGTGCATGCAATTTCTTCACTTAATCTTTCCCGCACTTCTGTATAATAATTACTGCTGTGCACATTTTCAAGATTAAAACCCTGTACCTCAGAGTGGTAAAGTAACTTTCTCAGGGTCACAAATCTATAAAGTCTGATCCCAAAGTCCACAGTGTTAACCACCTATTGCAAACCATGAACACAGTAGTTTATTCTAGAGCCTTAGGTACCTATAATTTGGGGCTCATTGCCCTCATTCTTCTGAAATAATCTTACTTTTTTCTCTCTTTAGAGTTGTGCCATCTCAGTTGGATACACTGTATCTACCTTTCTGTAGCCTTTCTAGCAGAGATGTCACTGTCCTGTCCCAGAGCTCTCAGGCCACCCACCTAAGGGTATTGAGTCTCAGTAACAACCAGATCTTCTCAGAAGTTTATGAGCCCTTCCAGACTCTGCTGGAGAAGGTCTCAAGCACCCTGCAACATCTGGAGATAAATAATTGTATGATAACTGATTCTACTCTCTCTGCCGTCCTCCCAGCCCTGAGCCACTGTACCCACCTCCGTGTCCTTAGCTTTGCCTTCAATCCCATTACGATGCCTGTGCTCAAGAGCCTTCTGCAGCACTTGACATCCTTGATGAAGCTGAAGTACGTGATTTATCCTGTCCCTGTCCATTGCTACGAGGAATGGAATTTTCATGAGAGTTTGGACCAACAGAAACTTGCTGAAGTCCAGGCTCAGTTGGAGGCGATGCTGCACGGGGCACAGCGGGACGACATGACCTGGTCCACTTGTTCAAAGTGATGTCCACAGTACAAGGAGGTGTTTCAACACTGATGTGTGGCCATTAAAGCGTTCACTTTTTTTTTTTTTTTTCGCCTGAAACCCAAGTTTGTAGAGACACATATGTAAAGTTCTACTGTTCTAGGAAACTTGGGTTAGGAACACTGGATATGTAAACTGATCTCTATAAAAGAGGAACTTTTAAAAGGAAATACAGGAATTTGAAAGGTCCTCTGGATCTCTTGGCCACTGCCCGCTACGTCTTCTGGTTACTAACCGGAGTGTTGGGTATGTGACGTAAGCTGACCCAGTCATGGTACATCATTTCCTTATCCACACTGATTGGTTCACTTATCCATTTATGGGCACTTGACACAAGTCAGATCAATTGAAACTCTTCCTAGAGGTGGTAGTTGTTGAATAATTTTACCCTCTAGGGACCTGCAAACTTCTTGTGTTTCTGATTACCTCAGGTGGCCTGTGAGAAACCAAATGCAACTAAAAGGAAACAAACTATGCCCACTACCTACTGGTATCTTCATCAGCATAACGCTGCCTGATTTCCCAGTTCTCAGACCCCTGGCTCAGTTATTCCTTATTCCACACACATTCACCAAGTATCTGTTATGATTTAGGTACTTTTCCAGGTGCTAAGAAAGATAAAGTCCCTGATCTCACTCAGAGTGTAGACATTCCTATGATTTATCAGTTTCTCTACTCTTTCTTAGAGGACTTGGGAAATTATTTATTCCCACATAACACAGTATTTTTTTCGCTTTTTCCCCTTATATAGTCTGCTCAAATGATGTTGGCCTTTTTATGCTGTTGGATAGCTGCTCAGGCCTCAGGTCATGGCTTACATGTTACCTCCTCAGATAGGTTTTCTCTTACTTCCCCATTTAAGTAGATTTATTCTGCTGCTGCTTTTTCTTAATGTACCATGTATATTTCCTTCATGGTACACATTGTTGCATATGTATTTGCTCCCTCTGCTCTTCCACTAGAGTTGCACTGCTCGGTATGGTGCACACTAACCATATGTGGCTTCTGAACTCTAGAAATTTGGCTACTCTCAAATGTGATGTACCCTAGGTGTTGAATGCGCACCGTGTATCCAAGAGTTAGTAGGAAACAAAGGGTGTAGAATAACTAATTGATAATTTACGTGTATTGTTTACATGTTGAAATGATAACATACTGCATATCAAAGGCAGTACAGATAAAAGAATGTAAATTAAATTCTTTATATCCTTACTTGTTAAAATGATAGCGTTGTATTTCAAAGACTTAGTAAGAAAAATGTTATAATAATTACCTGTTTATATCTTTACGTGTCAACGTGATAAAACATTGCGTTTCAAAGACTAACTGAGAGAAAATAAAGTTAATTAATAGGTTGTTCCTACTGTTTATATGTTGAAATGGTAACATAGAAAATGTCAACGATCTGATAACAGAAAAGAATGGAAAAATAATTAGTATTTTGTGTATAGTGTTTCCTTGTTGAAATGAAAACAGATTGCATTTTCCTTGTTGAAATGAAAACAGGTTGCAGTTTAAAGACTTAGTAAGAAAGAAGAATGTAAAAGTAATGAATGATGTTTACACTGTTTCCTTGTTGAAATGATAACACACACATTTTAAAGACTCAGTAAAAAAGTTTTTACAATTATTTTTTCTTATTGCTTACATGTTGAAGTGATAAACTGCATTTCAAAAACAGAGAAAATAATGTAAAAATTAATAATTAATAAAAATAGTTAATAACCTGTTCTTACCTCCATTTTGTTACTGCATTTCTGACTTAGAAAGACAAACAGGTTAAATGAATTGTATATGTTGTTGCTTTGTTGAAATGATAACACATGGCATTTCAAAGACATCATAAAATAAGAATGCAACAAGGCCACCAATACCCTGACACCAAAACCAGACAAAGACACTACAGAAAAAGGAAATGAGAGGGCAATATCTTTGATGAATACAAATGAAAAGGTCCTGGACAAAATATTAGCAAAACAAATCCAACAATATATCAAAAGGACCATACACCATAAATCACGTAGGATCTATTCCAGGGTCACAAGGATGATTCAACATTTGCAAATCAATCAGTGTGAGACACCACATTAACAAAATGAAAGATAAAAATCACATGATTATCTCAATAGACGCAGGAAAAGCTTTTGACACAATTGAACATCCATTCATGACAACAACTCTCAACAAAGTGTGTATAGAGGGAACATGTCTCAACATGATAAGGGCATTTACGACAAACCCACAGCCAACATCATAGTGAATGGCGAAAAGCTGAAAGACTTTCCACTAAATTCAGGAGCAAGGCAAGGATGCCCACTCTCACCACTTATATTTAACATAGTATTGGAAGTCCTAACCACAGCAATCAGGCGAAAAAAGAAAAGGTACCCACACTGGAAGGGAAAAGGTAAAACCGTTACTCTTTGCGGATGACATGATACTTTGTATAGAAAGTTCTAAAGCCTCCACCCAAAAACTATTAGAACTAATGAATGAATTCAGCAAACTTTCAGGATCCAAGATTAAAATACAGAAATCTGTTGCATTTCTATACACTAATAAAGAAATATCACAAACAGAAAGGTTTTTTTTTTATAACTCCGTTTAAAATCACATTGAAAAGAATAAAACACCTAGGAGTAAACCTAACCAGGGAGGTGAAAGCCCTATCTGAAAACTATGAAACACTGATGCAGGAAACTGAAGATGAACAAAGAAATGGAAAGATATCCCATGCTGTTGGATTGGAAGAATTAATATTGTTAAAATGTCCATACTTCCCAAAGCAATCTACAGATTTAATGCAATCCCTACCGTATACCCATGCCTTTTTTAACAGAACTAGAACCAAGAATCCAAAAATTCATATGAAACCACAAAAGACCCCAAATTGCCAAAGCAATCTTGAGAAAAAAAAGGAGTGAAGCTGGAGGTATAACCAGCCCAGATTTCAGACTATGCAATGAAGCTAATCAAAACAGCATGGTACTGGCACAAAAACAGACACATCGATCAATGGAATAGAATAGACAGTCCAGAAATAAACCCATGCACGTATGGTCAATTAATCTACAGAAAAGGAGGCAAGAATAGACAATGGAGAAAAGGCAGTTTCTTCAATCAGTGGTGTTGGGAAAACTGGTCATCTACATGTAAAACAAAGATTAGAACGTTCCCTCACAACATATACAAAAATAAAATGGTTTAAAGACCTAAATGCAAGACCTCAAAACATGAAACTCCTAGAAGAGAACATAAGCAGAACACTCTTTGACAAAAATCATACCAATATTCCTTTGGATAAATCTCCTAAAGCAAAAGGAATAAAAACAAAAATAATCTAACGAATCCTAATTAAACGTAAAAGCTTTTGCACAGGAAAGGAAACCATCAACAAAAATGAAAAGAAAACCTAAGGATTGGGATAAAATGTTTGCAAATGATGTGACCGACAAGGGGTTAATATCCAAAATATATAAACAGCTCATAGAACTCAATATCCAAACAACAAACAACCCAATGATAAATGGGCCGAAGACCTGAATAGACATTTTTCCGAAGAAGATGTACACATGGTTAACAGGCACATGAAAAGATGCTCAGCATCACTAATATTTAGAGAAATGCAAATCACAGCAACAATGACATATCATCTCGCACCTGTCAGAATGGCTATCATCAAAAAGTCTACAAATAACAAATATTGGAGAGGATGTGGAGAAAAGGGAATCCTTGTATGCTGTTGGTGGGAGTGTAAATTGGTGCAGCCACTATGGAAAACAATATGGAGCTCCCTCAAAAACTAAAAATAAGACTACCATATGATCCAGCAAATCCACTCCTGGATACATATACAGAAAAATAACAAAAGCATGGGTTTGAAAAGATACACGCACCCCAAGGTTCACAGCAGCACTATTTACAATAACAAAGATATGGAAGCAACCCAAGTGCCCATCAACGGACGAATTGATAGAAAAATATGGCATACACACACACACACACACACACACACACACACACACACAAACACACACAGTGCAATATTACTCAGCCATAAAAAGAATGAAATTCTGCTATTTGCTGCAACATGGATGGACCTAGACAATATTATGCTTAGTGAAATGTCAGATATAGAAAGACAAATACTGTATGATACCACTTATATATGGAATCTAAAAAATAATACAAATGAATGCACATGCACAATGGAAACAGACTCACAGATATAGAAAACAAATTTTTGGTTACCAGAAGGGAGAGGGAAGGTAGGAGGGACAAATTAGGGGCATAGGTTTAGGAGATACAACTACGATGTATAAAATGGGAAAGCAACAATGATATACTGTATAGCACAGGGAATTATAGGCATTATCTGATAATAACTTGTAGTGGAGTATAATCTGAAAAAATGTTGGATCACTCTGCTGTACACCTAAAACCAATATAATATTGTAAATCAACTATATTTCAATTAAAAGAAGAGAAAGGATGCAAAATTATTTAATAATCTGTTCATATTGCTTACATATTGAGATAATGCACCGCATTTCAAAGACTTACCAAAAAAAAAAAAAGAAAACTAAAATTAATTAACCATGGTGGTTAACACCATGCTTACATATAATATCTTTAGTTATGCCAGTCTGCTTTAAGATGATAACAGCTTAACTTTG
Organism: Balaenoptera ricei; assembly: GCF_028023285.1. Lineage (NCBI taxonomy): Eukaryota > Metazoa > Chordata > Mammalia > Artiodactyla > Balaenopteridae > Balaenoptera > Balaenoptera ricei. Next base: position 92,593,547 of record NC_082660.1, on the reverse strand, counting down.
ATCATATGCAAAATCTCTACACTTTTACCTCTTCCCACCTCATTTTAGGTTATTGATGTCCCAGTTTGTATCTTTTATATTGTGAGTACTAATGAGTTATTGCAACTGTATTTATTTTTAATACTTTTGTCTTTCCGTTTTCATACTAAAGTTAAAAGTGTTTTACCCACCACCATTACGATGTTGGAGTGTTCTGAATTTGACTATATGCTTACTTTTACGTATGAGTTATATGCTTCCGTAGGTTTTCATGTTGTTAATTTTTTGTTTCCACTCAAAGAACTCCCTTTAGCATTTTTTGTAAGGCAGGTCGAGTGGTGAATAACTCCCTCAGCTTTTGTTTGTCTGGGAATGTCATCATCTATCTTTCACTTCTGAAGGACGGCTTTTCTGAATAGAGTATTCTTGGTGGTCGCTTGTTTTCTTTCAGCACTTTGAATATATCATCCCACTCTCTCCTGGACTGCAAGGTTTCTTTTCAGAAATCTCTTGATAGCCTTATGCTGTTCCCTTGTATATGACAAGTGGCATTTCTCTCACAGACTTAACAATTCTCTCCTTGTAAAGGGAACTCTCTTACACTGTTGCTGGGAATGTAAATTGATACAGCCACTATGGAGAACAGTATGGAGGTTCCTTAAAAACCTAAAAATAGAACTACCGTATGACCCAGCAACCCCACACCTGGGCATATACCCTGAGAAAACCATAATTCAAAAAGACACACGCACCCCAGTGCAGCACTATTTACAATAGCCAGGACATGGAAGCAACGTAAATGCCCATCGACAGATGAATGGATAAAGAAGATGTGGTACATATATACAATGGAATATCACTCAGCCATAAAAAGGAACAAAACTGGGTCATTTGTAGAGACATGCATGGACCTAGAGACTGTCATACAGAGTGAAGTAGGTCAGAAAGAGAAAAACAAATATCGTAGATTAACACATATACGTGGAATCTAGAAAAATAGTGCAGATGGACCGGATTGCAAGGCCGAAATAGAGACACAGATGTAGAGAACAAATGTATGGACACTAAGGGCAGAAAGTGGAGGGGGGTTGGGGGTGGTGGTGGGATGAATTGGGAGATTGGGATTGACATGTATACACTAATATGTATAAACTAGATAAGTAATAAGAACCTGCTGAAAATAAATAAATAAAATTCCAAAAAAAAATTGCCATTCTCCTTTTGAATATGGATAATGAAATCTTGGAAGAGCTGATGTGCCTGGCCAAGGTCGTGTAGCCTGTGGTACCACTAAGTGGTAAAGCCATAAAACCAGGGATCCAGTCTTAAGATGTTTGAAGCCATTACCCCATCTACTGAAAGATGACATTGTAGTGCAAAAATTAAAATGGCCGTGGCTGGTCTACTTCTTTATCTGCAATTAGAGTATAAGAAAAAATGTTGGACTTCCCTGGTGGCGCACGGGTTAAGAATGTGCCTGCCAGTTCAGGGGACACGGGTTCGAGCCCTGGTCTGGGAAGATCCCACAGCCAGGGAACAACTAAACCCATGGGCCACAACTACTGAGCCTGTGCTCTAGAGCACACGAGCCACAATTACTGAGCCCGTGTGCCACAGCTACTGAAGCCCACGCACCTAGAGCCCATGCTCCGCAACAAGAGAAGCCACTGCAATGAGAAACCTGTGCACCGCAACGAAGAGCAGCCCCTGCTTGCCACAACTAGAGAGAGCCCGCACGCAGCAACAAAGACCCAACGCAGCCAAAAATAAATAAAAAGAAAAAAGAAAAAAAGAAAAAGTGTTGAAGAAAGAAAACAGAAAATAACAAAATAAACTAAAGCAAAATAAAAACAAAAAGGAAAACAAACGAACAAAGAAAAACAACCCAGAAAAGCTATGTTCAAATGCTAAGTGTCATGAAGGAAAGTAAGGCTTGTCTGATAAGGTGACAGAGATGTGAGTTTAGTCAGGAAGGTGGTTATAGGGCTATCTGGGGCAGGCTGTTACAGGAAAGCACATAATTGTTGGGGAACATGTTTGGTGAGTTAGGGTTAGAGGCACAAAAAAGAGGCTAGTGTGGCTGGAGAGAAATTCATTCAACAAATATTCAAGTATCCAGTGAACCAGGCATTACTATAGGCACTTAGGATATGTTAATGAACAAACCAACAAAGATTCCTGCCCTCCTGGAATTTATATTTTTCCACCACGGGAGATGGCCAATTTACAAAACAGCATATGAATAAAGTGTATTGTATTCCAAAAGGTGGTAAACAATTGGGACCAGAAAAGGAAGCAGACAGGGAAGAAGTGGAATCAGGAGTCCAGGGAGAGGGTTGGAAACAAATACTATTAGCTATCCTTGCAATTGATAGGAGAGGTATGAGCGGGTGGCAGTTTTCTCCATTCCGTTGCTTTTGTCAAATAATGTAAATGCTCTGCTGGCTTTACTGCACAGAGGCAAGAATACATTTTTCCTATCTTTTGGTGGGGACTCGACCGCTTGTTTAATATAGCGGAAACTAACACACCACTGTAAAGCAATTATCCCCCAATAAAGATGTTAAATATAGATATATATAGATATATAGATATCTATCTATATCTATCTATATCTATCTATCTATCTATCTATCTATCTATCTATAGCAGAGCCCCAGGGACACTAAAGTCTGACGGCTTTCTGTCATCAGTGGCCACTCGTTTTTAAGTTCACACACCCTGTTGTGTAGCCTATCAATTTGGACGTCAGCTCTCTAGGTTTGAGACGGGGCCTGGCAGAAACCCTGGCCAGGCGTTGCCCAGGCCACGAGGAGAGACACTGTGCCAAGGAGATGTAGGAGGGTGGGGTTGGCGCCTGAGAAGAACCCTCTCACGCCTAAGGTTCTCTCCCCTCGGTCCCTCTGGGTGGGGTCGGGAATCTGGCCCCGCCTCCCAGTAGATTGAGGGATAGGGGGTCACCTGACCTGAGCTGCACCAATCCAAGTCCTTTTCCGGCGAGTTTAACTTTGAGAGAGAAGCGTTAAGACGCCCAGTGCCGGAAACACTGAGGCTTGTCGGCTGCGAGCTTCAGAGAGGGAGGAACGTGCTCCTACTGCTGGGGTCTTGGACAGCTCAAGTTTTTTCCAACTCTTGTTCCAATCAGGTAAGTTACAACAGCATTCTTTCTATAAATTACGCCTCTGTTGACCTAAATTAAATTACCCAGGGTCAAGGTTTGGGGGTTAATAGGAAAGGCAATCCAACGGATTGCTTGGTCCACTGTCCTGTCCATGCTCCGTGCGTTCCTCTTTCCTCAGCTGTGATTCGCTTCAGTCGTGTGGCTAATCATTTCGCGCTCTCTCTTTAAAATCCCTCGATCAGCCTTCCGCTTCTTAAAAAAAAAAAAAAAGGCATTTCTCCTTTGCACCTCAGTTTTGTTTGCGGTTTGTTTCGATATCTCAGACTTTAAATTGTAAGTATTGAAATGTATGTCTCTCTCCCCCCTCCCCCACCTCTCTCTGTATCTCTCTGGTCTCTGTCTCTCTCTCTCTCTCTATATGTATGGTATTCCATTGCTTTTATACTTAAAATGGTTATCTTCTGAAGAGCAGATAAATACTCATCTACATCTTGGAGATGACTGCACTTTCATTTATTTTAATGGGCTCTCTAAAGCAGTTTGAAATAGTTTTGTAATGGATGATGCGGCTCGAGCATTTATCCATCCTCCTAACGGTATTTCAATTAGTTAAACTATTATTAAACAGTGTCGTTTATACAATAACCATTCCTTTAACCACTGAATTTTTTTTAATGCTTTATTTTGAAATAATTTTAGGCTCACAGATACTTTGCGAATAGTATAGAAAGCCTTCACCCAGATTTCCCTAATGTTAACATCTTACATAGCCATAGAAAAATTATCAAAATTAGGAAATTAACATTGATGCAGTACTATTAACTAATCTACATACTTTATTTGAATTTCACCATTTGTCCCAGTAATCTCATTTTTCTATTCCAGCATCCCATTCTGGATACCACATTGCATTTGGCCATCATTTCTCCTTAGTCTCCTCCAGGCTGACAGTTCCTTCAGCTTTCTGGGTCTTTCCCAATCTTGACGCTTTTGAAGATACTGGTCAGGTATTTTATAGAATGTCTGTCGACTTGGGTTTGTCTGATGTGTTCTTGTGACTTGATTGAACTTATACATTTTTGGCAACAATACCTGTTTTATTCTCCTCCCCTTCATCCCATTGGTGATGGAGGAATTTCCACCCTAGTGCTCTGGGGGTGGCTGAACACACGACACCTGACACTGGACAGATACTACCCACAGCAGCTTATTAGTAACGTTTTACTCACAGCCTGGGGAGGAGGACACTGCTGGCCAGGTAGAGCCTCACAGGAGTCCTTCTCTGGAAGAGAGTGAACAAGCAGGGGCTGTGGGGGGCAGTCTGTAGTAGCAAGAGGACGAGGTGACCCTTGGGTCACATGGGAGGATGTGATTGGCTTGTTTGAATACTTCTGTGAGCTGGTAGGGAACTGAAACCCGATAGTCAGGGGCAAGCAGGCACTGTGGCTAGTTCCCATGATAAGGCTGGTTCTTTGGCTAGGGGACCTTCTTCCTGGGAGCACAAAAGGGGACTGGGAACTTGTGGTTAGTCCATTTGAGACCCTCTGGGTTTTCCCCCGAATGTCAGGGCATACATGTCACTGTGCCTTAATTTTGGGTCTTATACCACGGCGCTGCAAAAGCGATTCTGTTCCCTTCTGCAAGCATCATGTGAGGGGGTACATGGTGTCCATATGTTGTATTAATGATGATATTCATTTGCAACACTTGATTAAGGTAGGGACAACTGTGTTGCTCCATTGTAATGGTACTGTTTTCCTATTTGTAAGTAGTAAATATCGTGTAGGAAATACTTTCAGGCTATGAAAATGTCCTATTTCTTCTCAGACTGTTATTCACGACTTTTGAAATCCATCTGTTGATCTTGCCTACAACAATTATGACTTAATGGTGACTTTCTATTTCCTTATTCCTACTACATTGGTTCATTGGAATTCTGAAGAGCTGTCTTTTCTCCCCCACGTATTTATTTATAAATTTTCAAGTTGTTTATAAAAATTGTTTTATAAAATTGATTTCAAATTATTGAATCAAATAACTAATCAAATGATTTATGTCAGTATTGAATCATGAATAACTATGTTATATTGTGACTTATAATCAAATTATATCATTATTTAGTTTCTTGAATTGTTCCAGCTTTGGTGACCGCAAGCTCCCTTTGGTGGGGTCTGTGTTCTTTCAGCATGACCTGATCCTTTTCTGTGTACTTCCTTGCTGGCATTGTAAGGTATTCCTGTTCGTCTTGTGTTCTTGTCCCCACCACGGCCCTGAAATCAAAACACTTCTGCAAAGAGCCATGCTTCCTTTTCTTGGAAAATGACATTTAGAAACCAATATCTCAGTGTGTGTTCGTTGCTATTGCGGTTTCATTGCTGCTACGTCCTCCCTCTCCATCCACAAATGAAGGAAATATCCTGTATGTATATGCTCGTGCTTACAGATACTTCTCAATTTCTCTACCTATATGTATAGATATTGAAAGCCAGGAGCTCATACTGATACTTCTAATTTTAATCCGTTGTAGCCTTGTTTGTAACTTCTTTGTCCGACCTGGCTCTCCTTATCTTCAATATTTACTTACTTGTTCATTCCTGATATATTCATGAAATAGTTGCAGAAATGCTACCCAATACACCTGTTAGAAACAGATTTGATAACTTGTGTTTGTGTACAGTTCTTTATGCCGTAGGCCTCAGAGGATGCAATCAAAGAAGTACTATTTTCCCAAGTTGCTTAGCTTAGCTATTTTCTTTCTCACCTCTTCAGTTGTGGTTAAGACATTCATTTGTAGTATAGTTAGGTTAATTTGTTGGTGTTTGTGTTTGAGTTTGCCTCCTCCCCACATCTTAGTTGATTTTAATTTTTTTATTTAATTCTGGGGTATGTGAAATATTACTGTGACTCAAAGAGTCAGGGCTGCACAGAAACATCTATTAGACAACTGTCACTCTTTCCTCACGCCTTCTAACCCCCTCCCGTTCCCCACTTATTTCCCACACTCCCCCTGTAGATAACCAATCTCTTTAGTTTCTGGTTTAATCTTTCCTGTATTTACTCTGCACAAATGAACTGATACATATATGTGTTCTTATATTCCCTTGTTTATTAAATGAAGGACGGCATTTTATAATGCTCCTTTGCACTTTTCCTTTTTCAGTTAGCAGCATTCCATTAAAAATCTCTTTATGCCATAGAGGGCTTCATTGTTTTTCTTTTTGTTTTTGTTTTTTTACAACTGCATTGGACTCTGCTGACATATGTAGGGGCATTTAACTTGTTTTCAACATTCTGCAACTACAAACAGTGCTGCAGTGAATAACCTTAGGCATAAGTATTTTTGTGTTGGTGGAAATGGATCTTCAAGTTTTATTCCCAGCAGTAGTATTGTTGGGCCAAAAGCTAAGTGCATGTGTAGTTCTGTTAGGTATTTCCAAATTTCTCTCCAGAAGGGTTGTACTGGTTTTCACTCCCACTAGCTACTGTGACTGTTTCCCCACAGACTCACTAAGAGAACATGTTGCCCTACTTTTGTGACCTTTGTTGATGTGGTAGGTGAGAAATGATATCTCGGTATTGTCTTCGTATGCATTTGTCTAATTAAGAGAAAGTTTGACTATACTTTGAGGACTGTTTTATATATTTTTTGTGAATTTTCTGTTCATGTCTTTTCCCATTTTTCTGTAGGAATACAGAGTTCTGTATATACTTGGACTATTATTCATTTGTCCGTGAGGCATGCTGCAAATACTTTATCTCAGTTTGTCAATTGCCTTTTGACTTAGTTATGATGTGTTTGCCGTACGTTAAAAAAATCCTTTGTAGTCACATAGATCGTTGTTTTCTTTCATTGCCTCTGGAAATTTGAGTCACAGTTAGAAAGCCTTTCCCTACGCTGAGGTTAAAGCAGAGTCCTGCCATATTTTCTTAAAGATTTTGTTATGGTTTCATTTGTTTAGATTCCTAACCCGTTTACAGTTTATTTTTGTGTATGGTGTGTGATATGGATCTACATTGATTCTTTTCCCAAATGTCTCAGTTGTTCCAGCATCATTTATTGAACGTCCATCTTTGCCTCAGTGATTTTAAATGCCCTTTCATCATATACTGAAATGTCCATATGTTATTGTTGTTTTTCTGGGTTTCCTATTCTATTTCACTGGACTATTTGTCTATTCATGTACCAGTACCACGGTGTTATAATTACCGAGGCTTTATAGCGTGCTTTAATGTCTGGTATCATTACTCCCCACGTATAGGTTTTCTTTTTCACTTATATCCTGGCTATTCTTGCATGATTTAAAAAAGAATATTAATTTTATTATCCATGGATCTAACTCCATAAAAACGTTTGCTGGTATTTTTGAGATTATATTAAATTTATACATTAGTTTAGGGAGAACCGACATCTTTTTAATGTTGAGTTATTCTATCCAAGAACATTGACCAATGTCTTTGTGCTTATTCAAGTTTCCTTCTGTGTCGTTCAGGAGTGTCTAAAAATTTTCCTTGCGTAGATGGTCTCATTAAGTTTATTTCTATGCATTTAAGCTTTGTTTTTGCTACTGTATATGGAATTTTCTCTACTAAAGTGTCCTCCAGCTGTGTGTGTGTGTGTGTACACAAAGACCACTGACTTTTGTATGTAACTTTATATCCTACTACCTTGCTGATTTCTCTGATTGTTTTACTTAATCTGTCATTGTTTCTATAGGGCTTTTCAGGTGTACGGTAATATCATCTGCACACAGAGGTGGCTTTACTTCTTGTTATTCATTCTCATAAATCTAATTGATTTCTCTAGTCAACTGACTAATGCTCGTAGTTGAAGATTGAACAGGAATGATATAATGGGCATACTTTTCTTGTTCCTGACCTTATTGGAAAACCTCTGGTAGTCCCCCACTAAATAAAATACTTGCATGAGGAATTAATTATATATCTTTTATCATGTTAGGAATGCATCCCTCTTTCCCATTCCTTGAGGTTTTTCTTTTCTTAACATGAATGGGTGTTGAAGTTTCCCAAAGATTTGTTTGGCATCTGTGGTTTTAATCATATGATATTTGGCCTTAATTATATTACTATGGTGAATGATATCAATGGAATTCCTAATATAGAACCAGCCTTGTATTAATGGAATAAATTGCACTTGATGACAGTATATTAGTTTCTAAATGTATTGTTGGATGTTTGCTAATATTCTATTTAGTATTTTGGTATCCACGTTTTACCTGTTAGCATCCTACTGGCTTCATAAAAGAAGTTAGGGAAGTTTCCTTCCTTTCTAATGTGCTTACATAACTCATAGGGCTTTGGTACTATTTGTTCTTTGATGGTTTACTAGAATTCACCTGTAAAACCATCTGAGCAAGGTGCTTCTTGGGGGTATTGCTGTAATAACTTTATTTCTTCTATGAAAATTGCCTAATTTAAGCTTTCTAACACTAGAATCAGAGTTTTGGTAATCTGTATTTATCTAGGAAGTTACCTATTTCACATAGATTTTCAAGTTTATTTGCATAGAGGTTGGCAAAGTAATCTCTTCTATTTTCTGTTTCAGTGATTATTTCTCCTTTGTCATTTATTATTTTGTCTATGTGTGATCTCTCCCTTTCTTCCTTCATCAAGCCAGCTAGGGGTTTGTCCGTTTTGAAAAGCAAGATTTTGTTTTTCTATTTTGTATCTCATTCATTTCTGCTTTTATGTTTTGCTTTCTTTAGTTGTTCTTTTTTTCCTAGTTTTTTTTTTCTTTGTTTCATTTTTTGAGGCCATACTTTAATTCATTTATCTTCATTCTTCCATTTTTACTCATAAAAGTGTGTACTGTGTGAACTTGCCTCAGATCACCGCTCTAAATGTATCCCATAGATGCCGATATGTAGTATTTCATAGTCATTCTTTTAAAAAATTTCTTTGCAACTTGAGTTTGCATCTCCTCTTATGTTCAACATTTTTTAAGAGAAGCTTTAAAAATTTTTTTCAGGTGGAAAGGCCTTTCTGTTTTCAATTTTTGTTACTAACTTTTATTGCATTGGGGTTAGAGAGGATTGTTTGTACTATTTCTACTTTATAGAAATTAATTATCTCAACTCTGTGAGATAATTATGATGCATTTTTGACAAGAATATATTGCCTATATAACATTATTGATTAGCTTTCTCTTTTTTTTATATGACTTGATCAGCCTTAGACTGAGTTTGGTGTATTAAATCTCCTACCGTTTCTGTTTCCTGTTGTTATTATTATTATCTTATCTACGTCTTCTTGCATTTTTGCTTTATAAAGGTGTTTGCTTGTTATTGGTGCATAAATATTCCTAAGGCTTATATCTTCATTGTGAGTTTTGGCTTTTATCATTAAGACATGTTTTTGGTCCCGTTTAATGCTTTCTTAAAATCATCCTGAACCACCTGTTTTCTTAACACTTTACTCTCTGGTCTACGCATTTTTTCCTCCAGTATCTTTTAACACTCACCTGGTGCATTATGATAAAAAGTTTGTTCTATTTTCTTCTACTTCTCTCCCTTCTCTCATTTTTAGTTGCACAGTTTCCGTGTCTTTTTTTCACAGCATAAAACTTTTGTACATTAGTCTTCTCCCCTTTCCTCCACCTTGATTTTATTATTGTATGTAAAATACTCACCATTAGGTATTTTGGTGAAGTTTTCCTTCTCATCGCAGTGGGATCACAATCCCAGTTCCTCTTTTAGATTACTTGGCAAACATTCTGTAAAGAGAAGTATAGGAAATATTGTAAGTTCCTGGGTCACAGTGTCGCTGTCACTCTACTCTGCTACTGGAGTGCAAAAGCATTCATAGACAATACATAAATGATTGATCATGGCTTTGTTCCAATAAAACTTTATTTACAAAATCAAGCAGTGGGCTGGATTTGGCTCAGTGGGCCAGCTTGCAGACCCCTGCTCTGGTAGCTTCCTTAGGAAGGGCTGAGGGGTGCAGAATTTCCTAAGTTTCTACGAGTTGAAAAGCTTTTTCTGTAGGCTGTGATATTTAAAGGACACCCCAGTTGGTTATAAAATCTTTGCTTCAGCCTTTCTTTTTAGTCAATCTCTGTCTTTTGATTTTTTAAAATATTCTATTTAAGGTGGGTTTCATATCCTCCAATGCTTGCTTGAGTATAATTAATTTTGTTTGGAGTGTTGACTTCCAGTCTTTTTCTCCTTCATGGTTGTTTAATATGTGTGCACTTTTGTTTCCTTATCTTTTTTTTTTTTTTTACAAAGTTTTGTATGGAATTCCCTTCATTCTGTTCATCTGTATGATATTGGTTTTTCAACAAGATTCCTAGTTTAATAATGTGATATGTGTTTTATTGTTTGTAGAGTTTTTGATGATGGCCATCCTGACCGGTGTGAGATGATATCTCACTGTAGTTTTGATTTGCATTTCTCTAATGATTGAAGATGTTGAGCATTCTTTCAAGTGTTTGTTGGCAATCTGTATATCTCCTTTGGAGAAATGTCTATTTAGGTCTTCTGCCCATTTTTGGATTGGGTTGTTTGTTTTTTTGATATTGAGCTGCATGAGCTGCTTGTATGCTTTGGAGATTAATCCTTTGTCAGTTGCTTCATTTGCAAATATTTCCTCGCATTCTGAGAGTTGTCTTTTCGTCTTGTTTATGCTTTCCTTTGCTGTGCAAAAGCTTTTAAGTTTCATTAGGTCCCATTTGTTTATTTTTGTTTTGATTTCCATTTCTCTAGGAGGTGGGTCAAAAAGGATCTTGCTGTGATTTATGTCATAGAGTGTTCTGCCTATGTTTTCCTTTGTTTGATGGTGTCTGGCCTTACATTTAGGTCTTTAATCCATTTTGAGTTTATTTTTGTGTATGGTGTTAGGGAGTGTTCTAATTTCATTCTTTTACATGTTGCTGTCCAGTGTTCCCAGCACCATTTATTGAAGACGCTGTCTTTTCCCCACTGTATATTCTTGCCGCCTTTGTCATAGATTAGGTGACCATAGGTGCGTGAGTTTATCTCTGGGCTTTCTATCCTGTTCCATTGAGCTATATTTCTGGTTTTGTGCCAGTACCATACTGCCTTGATTCCTGTAGCTTTGTAGTATAGACTGAAGTCCGGGAGCCTGATTCCTCTAGCTCTGTGTTTCTTTCTCAAGATTGCTTTGGCTATTCGGGGTCTTTTGTGTTTCCATACAAATTGTGAAATTTTTTGTTCTAGTTCTGTGAAAAATGCCAGTGGTACTTTGATAGGGACTGCATTGAATCTGTAGATTGCTTTAGGTAGTAGACTCATTTTCACAACGTTGGTTCTTCCATTCCAAGAACATGGTATATCTCTCCATCTATTTGTATCATCTTTAGTTTCTTTCATCAGTGTCTTATAATTTTCTGCATACAGGTCTTTTGTCTCCTTAGGCAGGTTTATTTCTAGATATTTTATTCTTTTTGTGGCAATGGTAAATGGGAGTATCTCCTTAATTTCTCTTTCAGACTTTTCATCATTAGTGTATAGGAATGCAAGAAATTTCTGTGCATACATTCTGTATCCTGCTACTTTATCCAATTCATTGATTAGCTCTAGTAGTTTTCTGGTAGCATGTTTAGGATACTCTATGTATAGTATCATGTCATCTGCAAACAGTGACAGCTTTACTTCTTCTTTTCCAATTTGGATTCCTTTTATTTCTTTTTCTTCTCTGATTGCTGTGGCTAAAACTTCCAAAACTATGTTGAATAATAGTGGTGAGAGTGGGCAACCTTGTCTTCTTCCCGATCTTAGTGGAAATGGTTTCAGTTTTGCATCATTGAGGACGACGTTGGCTGTGGGTTTCTCATACATGGCCTTTATTATGTTGAGGAAGATTCCTTCTATGCCTACTTTCTGGAGGGTTTTTATCGTAAATGGGTGTTGAAGTTTGTCGAAAGCTTTCTCTGCATCTATTGAGATGATCATATGGGTTTTCTCCTTCAGTTTTTTAATATGGTGCATCACGTTGATTGATTTGCGTATACTGAAGCATCCTTGCACTCCTGGGATAAACGCCACTTGGTCATAATGTATGATCCTTTGAATGTGCTGTTGGATTCTGTTTGCTAGGATTTTGTTGAGGATTTTTGCATCTATGTTTATCAGTGATATTGGCCTGTAGTTTTCTTCCTTTGTGACATCTTTGTCTGGTTTTGGTATCAGAGTGATGGTGGCCTCGTAGAATGAGTGTGGGAGTGTTCCTCCCGCTGCTATATTTTGGAAGAGTTTGAGAAGGATACGTGTTAGCTCTTCTCTAAATGTTTGCTAGAATTCGCCTGTGAAGCCATCTGGCCCTGGGCTTTAGTTTGTTGGAAGATTTTTAATCACAGTTTCAATTTCAGTGCCTGTGATTGGTCTGTTCATATTTTCTATTTCTTCCTGGTTCAGTCTCGGAAGGTTGTGCTTTTCTAAGAATTTGTCCAATTCTTCCAGCTTGTCCATTTTATTGGCATAGAGTTGCTTGTAGTAATCTCTCATGATCCTTTGTATTTCTGCAGTGTCAGTTGTTACTTCTCCTTTTTCATTTCTAATTCTATTGACTTGAGTCTTCTCCCTTTTTTTCTTGATGAGTCTGGCTAATGGTTTATCAATTTTCTTTATCTTCTCAAAGAACCAGCTTTTAGTTTTATTGATCTTTGCTATTGTTTCCTTCATTTCTTTTTCACTTATTTCTGATCTGACCTTTATGATTTCTTTCCTTCTGCTAAGTGTGGGGTCTTTTTGTTCTTCATTTTCTAATTGCTTTGTGTGTAAGGTTAGGTTGTTTATTTGAGATGGTTCTTGTTTCTTGAGGTAGGATTGTATTACTGTGAGTTTCCCTCGTAGAACTGCTTTTGCTGCATCCCATAGGTTTTGGGTCGTCGTGTTTTCATTTTCATTTGTTTGTAGGTATTTCTTGATTTCCTCTTTGATTTCTTCAGTGATCTCTTGGTTATTTAGTAGTGTATTGTTTAGCCTCCATGTGTTTGTATTTCTTACAGAGTTTTTCCTGTAATTGATGTCTAGTCTCATAGCGTTGTGGTGGGAAAAGATACTTGATACGATTTTAATTTTCTTAAATTTACCAAGGCGTGATTTGTGACACAAGATATGATCTATCCTGGAGAATGTTCCATGAGCACTTGAGAAGAATGTGTATTCTGTTGTTTTTGGATGGAATGTCCTATAAATATCAATTAAGTCCATCTTATTTCATGCATCATTTAAAGCTTGTGTTTCCTTATTTACTTTCATTTTGGATGATCTGTCCATTGGTGAAAGGGGTGTTAAAGTCCCCTACTATGATTGTGTTACTGTTGATTTCCCCCTTTTTGGCTGTTAGTATTTGCCTTATGTAGTGAGGTGCTCCTATGTTGGGTGCGTAAATATTTACAATTGTTATATCTTCTTCTTGGATTGATCCCTTGATCATTATGTAGTGTCCTTCTTTGTCTCTTGTAATGGTCTTTGTTTTAAAGTCTATTTTGTCTGATATGAGAATTGCTACTCCAGCTTTCTTTCGATTTCCATTTGCATGGAATATCTTTTTCCATCCCCTCACTTTCAGTCTGTATGTGTCCCTAGGTCTGAAGTGGGTCTCTTGTAGACAGCATATATATAGGTCTTGTGTTTGTATCCATTCAGCCAATCTATGTCTTTTGGTTGGAGCATTTAATCCATTTACATTTAAGGTAATTATCGATATGTATGTTCCTGTTATCATTTTGCTAATTGCTTTGGGTTTTTTTATTGTAGGTCTTTTCCTTCTCTTGTGTTTCTTGCCTAGAGAAGTTCCTTTCGCGTTTGTTGTAAATCTGGTTTGGTGGTGGTGAATTCTCTTACCTTTTGCTTGTCTGTAAAGCTTTTAATTTCTCCATCAAATCTGAGTGTGATCCTTGCTGGGTAGAGTAATCTTGGTTGTAGGTTTTTCTCTTTCATCACTTTAAATATGTCCTTCCACTCCCTTCTGGCTTGCAGAGTTTCTGCTGGAAGATCAGCTGTTTACCTTATGGGGATTCCCTTATGTGTTACTTGTCGTTTTTCCTTTGCGGCTTTTAATATTTGTTCTTTCTGTTTAATCTTTGATAGTTTGATTAATATGTGTCTTGGCGTGTTTCTCCTTGGATTTATCCTGTATGGGACTCTCTGTTCTTCCTGGACTTGATTAACTATTTCCTCGCGCCCTTCTCTGGAGCTCCTTTAAGCAGCGCTCTTAATCCCCTCTCCTCGCGCACCAGGAAACAAAGAGGCAAGAAAGTCTCTTGTCTCTTCGGCAGCTCCAGACTTTTTCCCGGACTCCCTCCCGGCTAGGCGTGGTGCACTAGCCCCCTTCAGGCTGTGTTCACGCATCGAACCCCAGTCCTCTCCCTGGGATCCGACCTCCGAAGCCCGAGCCTCAGCTCCCAGCCCCCACCCATCCCGGCGGGTGAGCAGACAAGCCTCTCGGGCTGGTGAGTGCTGGTCGGCACAGATCCTTCGTGTGGGAATCTCCCCGCTTTGCCCTCCGCACCCCTGTTGCTGCACTCTCCTCCGTGGCTCCGAAGCTCCCCTCTTCGCCACCTGCAGTCTCCGCCCACAAAGGGGCTTCCTAGTGTGTGGAAACCTTTCCTCCTTCACAGCTCCCTCCCACTGGTGCAGGTCCCGTCCCTATTCTTTTGTCTCTGTTTTTTCTTTTTTCTTTTACCCTACCCAGGTCCTTGGGGAGTTTCTTGCCTATTGGGAGGTCTGAGGTCTTCTGCCAGTGTTCAGTAGGTGTTCTGTAGGGGTTGTTCCACATGTAGATGTATTTCTGATGTATCTGTGGGGAGGAAGGTGATCTCCGCGTCTTACTCTTCTGCCAACTTGAAGCTCCTCAGGAGGAAATAATTTGAGGAAGGCAGCTAGGTGGTCAGCATTGTCTTCTGCTAACTGACCTCTGATTTCTAATGGCATTTTATCTCACGTAAGTGTGTGTGTGTGTGTGTGTGTGTGTGTGTGTGTGCATGCACATGTGTGTGTACACATATATAATTAAATATACACACAACTCCATTTTCATTCTAGTCCTATAGTAGAGGTCACTTGAGTTGGCCCTATGATTCACCACATACTTATTCAGTAAGTATTTTGTCCATAGCTAACCCTGGAAGCAAACAAGTGACTCTAGATATCTTCTCAGGATTTCTAAATATTCTCTACTCTGAAGCAGGTTTTTGAAGATGGACCAAAAGACCACAGGCACACTCCTAGAGCTTGCTGCAAAGAGTCTGCTGAATAATGAGCCTGCAGCTATCCATGCCCTGGACGAAATCCCAAGAGACCTCTTTGTTCCATTGTTCAATGCTGCCTTCTTGGGTGGGCATAAGACGATGCTAAAGGCAATGGTGCAGGTTTGGCCTTTTCGCTGTCTCCATATTGGGTCATTGAACACACAAGAGTCATACTATGACATCTTGGAAGCCATGATTGATGGTCTGCAGATCCTCCCTGCCCAGAACTCTTCCTCTTGGTAAGACTATGACCAGTAGAGACACAGGGAGTCAGCAGGAGGGTATGCTGTAGCCTGGGGCAGGGGGATACCTAACCGTCTCCCAACAGTAGCCAATGGTGAATACTGCAGTCTTTGCAGAGCTGTCGGTCAGCACTTGGGGTCACCTTCGGGACTCTATTGCCTTATAGAGTTGATTATAGAACAGAGGTGTTTGAGGACACTATGAATGGATCTGAGTGCGATTACACAGAAGTGGAATATGGGCATTGAGACAGGGAAAGCCCGGAGGTGAAGGAGGGGGTGGGGAAAGGATGAAAGACGCTGCATTTGTGTGGCAAGAACTTCTTGGTGAATGGCAATGAAGTGAAAACCAAGGTTAAAGTGTTCTGTCCCTGCTTCTCATCATTGATCTTGCTGGGTTATATTAAAATCAGCTATCTCTCATGTGTTCTGTCTCTTCCTTTCCTTACAGGGGGCCCAAACTGAGGATCCTAGATTTAAGGCATGACCTGGACTGTGAGACAATATGCTCTGAGATTGGGACCGCATTCCCTTTCTGTTTTCAGTCATGCATTTACTCTCAGCACTCTATCTTTAATATAGAAGACGCTCAGCATAGTGTCAGGTGCCTCGGGATTGGTAATTCTGGGTCTGAGCCTCATTCAGCTCAGGAACCCATGGAATTACTAGTGGATATTTCCCTCAATAGTACCGTGAGAACAGAGCAATTCCTCTCTTTCCTTTGTAGTAAAGTTCAGCAGAACCTTGGGTCCTTGCACCTCTGCTGCAGAGGTTTGCAAATCGATAGAATGTCTTCCCTCAAAAGTATCCTGCAGTTTCTGGATCTGGGGTGCATTGAGCACCTGGAAATGGATCAGGCTAATCTGAGTGAAGTCGTCACCCTTTTGGCTCGGGTGATCCACCTGAACAGCCTGACTCTGTGTAACATCCCCTTTAAATCTTATAAGAGAAGGAACTTCAGATCTTTTCTCCTCTGGCTTGGGCAGCTGGACAATCTCCAGGCGCTCAGCTTGACTTTCTTCTGCCTCACAGATCAACTGCACACACTGCTCAGGTGAGGGGGTGGGGAAGAACCTGGGTTCCCTGAACACCTCATTGTTAAGACAGAAGAGACCATGCTTGGATCTTCCTAAGCTCCTTGTAACCCATTTCTCCTTTTGCCTCAGCATAGGCACTGCTGGGAGTTTGAACCTAGCTGGGGGAGAGAGGGCTACCTTATGGTGAGCAGCAGATGAGGTTAGAAAAGGAAGCTGTGCTCATTCATTCATTCATTCATTCAGTGGCCGTGGGCAGACACTATGATAAGTCTGTAAATATATTGGTGAAAAAGACTCAGTCCTTCTCCTATTGGACTTTACAGCTCTCTAGAGAGGAAGGGGAGGCATTCAGATGGAGAAACATTAAGCTATAGGACTAATGCACATGCCCATGGATGGGCCCCAATAGTTAACACTGCCAGATAATTTTGCTCCTGTATTTTCCCCAAGGCTTAGACCCTGAACTGAGAGCTTGTCATCTGGGAACTAGTCAAAGGAAACCCTCAGCTGGCTGCTTTCCCAGACCCATCCTCGCCAAATTAGTGAATCAGATCCAACACTGATTATGTCGTATATACTAAGTGCATGCAATTTCTTCACTTAATCTTTCCCGCACTTCTGTATAATAATTACTGCTGTGCACATTTTCAAGATTAAAACCCTGTACCTCAGAGTGGTAAAGTAACTTTCTCAGGGTCACAAATCTATAAAGTCTGATCCCAAAGTCCACAGTGTTAACCACCTATTGCAAACCATGAACACAGTAGTTTATTCTAGAGCCTTAGGTACCTATAATTTGGGGCACATTGCCCTCATTCTTCTGAAATAATCTTACTTTTTTCTCTCTTTAGAGTTGTGCCACCTCAGTTGGATACACTGTATCTACCTTTCTGTAGCCTTTCTAGCAGAGATGTCACTGTCCTGTCCCAGAGCTCTCAGGCCACCCACCTAAGGGTACTGAGTCTCAGTAGCAACCAGATCTTCTCAGAAGTTTATGAGCCCTTCCAGACTCTGCTGGAGAAGGTCTCAAGCACCCTGCAACATCTGGAGATAAATAATTGTATGATAACTGATTCTACTCTCTCTGCCGTCCTCCCAGCCCTGAGCCACTGTACCCACCTCCGTGTCCTTAGCTTTGCCTTCAATCCCATTACGATGCCTGTGCTCAAGAGCCTTTTGCAGCACTTGACATCCTTGATGAAGCTGAAGTACGTGATTTATCCTATCCCTGTCCATTGCTACGAGGAATGGAATTTTCATGAGAGTTTGGACCGACAGAAACTTGCTGAAGTCCAGGCTCAGTTGGAGGTGATGCTGCACGGGGCACAGCGGGACGACATGACCTGGACCACTTGTTCAAAGTGATGTCCACAGTACAAGGAGGTGTTTCAACACTGATGTGTGGCCATTAAAGCGTTCACTTTTTTTTTTTTTTTTCGCCTGAAACCCAAGTTTGTAGAGACACATATGTAAAGTTCTACTGTTCTAGGAAACTTGGGTTAGGAACACTGGATATGTAAACTGATCTCTATAAAAGAGGAACTTTTAAAAGGAAATACAGGAATTTGAAAGGTCCTCTGGATCTCTTGGCCACTGCCCGCTACGTCTTCTGGTTACTAACCGGAGTGTTGGGTATGTGACGTAAGCTGACCCAGTCATGGTACATCATTTCCTTATCCACACTGATTGGTTCACTTATCCATTTATGGGCACTTGACACAAGTCAGATCAATTGAAACTCTTCCTAGAGGTGGTAGTTGTTGAATAATTTTACCCTCTAGGGACCTGCAAACTTCTTGTGTTTCTGATTACCTCAGGTGGCCTGTGAGAAACCACATGCAACTAAAAGGAAACAAACAAACTATGCCCACTACCTACTGGTATCTTCATCAGCATAACGCTGCCTGATTTCCCAGTTCTCAGACCCCTGGCTCAGTTATTCCTTATTCCACACACATTCACCAAGTATCTGTTATGATTTAGGTACTTTTCCAGGTGCTAAGAAAGATAAAGTCCCTGATCTCACTCAGAGTGTAGACATTCCTATGATTTATCAGTTTCTCTACTCTTTCTTAGAGGACTTGGGAAATTATTTATTCCCACATAACACAGTATTTTTTTCGCTTTTTCCCCTTATATAGTCTGCTCAAATGATGTTGGCCTTTTTATGCTGTTGGATAGCTGCTCAGGCCTCAGGTCATGGCTTACATGTTACCTCCTCAGATAGGTTTTCTCTTACTTCCCCATTTAAGTAGATTTATTCTGCTGCTGCTTTTTCTTAATGTACCATGTATATTTCCTTCATGGTACACATTGTTGCATATGTATTTGCTCCCTCTGCTCTTCCACTAGAGTTGCACTGCTCGGTATGGTGCACACTAACCATATGTGGCTTCTGAACTCTAGAAATTTGGCTACCCTCAAATGTGATGTACCCTAGGTGTTGAATGCGCACCGTGTATCCAAGAGTTAGTAGGAAACAAAGGGTGTAGAATAACTAATTGATAATTTACGTGTATTGTTTACATGTTGAAATGATAACATACTGCATATCAAAGGCAGTACAGATAAAAGAATGTAAATTAAATTCTTTATATCCTTACTTGTTAAAATGATAGCGTTGTATTTCAAAGACTTAGTAAGAAAAATGTTATAATAATTACCTGTTTATATCTTTACGTGTCAACGTGATAAAACATTGCGTTTCAAAGACTAACTGAGAGAAAATAAAGTTAATTAATAGGTTGTTCCTACTGTTTATATGTTGAAATGGTAACATAGAAAATGTCAACGATCTGATAACAGAAAAGAATGGAAAAATAATTAGTATTTTGTGTATAGTGTTTCCTTGTTGAAATGAAAACAGATTGCATTTTCCTTGTTGAAATGAAAACAGGTTGCAGTTTAAAGACTTAGTAAGAAAGAAGAATGTAAAAGTAATGAATGATGTTTACACTGTTTCCTTGTTGAAATGATAACACACACATTTTAAAGACTCAGTAAAAAAGTTTTTACAATTATTTTTTCTTATTGCTTACATGTTGAAGTGATAAACTGCATTTCAAAAACAGAGAAAATAATGTAAAAATTAATAATTAATAAAAATAGTTAATAACCTGTTCTTACCTCCATTTTGTTACTGCATTTCTGACTTAGAAAGACAAACAGGTTAAATGAATTGTATATGTTGTTGCTTTGTTGAAATGATAACACATGGCATTTCAAAGACATCATAAAATAAGAATGCAACAAGGCCACCAATACCCTGACACCAAAACCAGACAAAGACACTACAGAAAAAGGAAATGAGAGGGCAATATCTTTGATGAATACAAATGAAAAGGTCCTGGACAAAATATTAGCAAAACAAATCCAACAATATATCAAAAGGACCATACACCATAAATCACGTAGGATCTATTCCAGGGTCACAAGGATGATTCAACATTTGCAAATCAATCAGTGTGAGACACCACATTAACAAAATGAAAGATAAAAATCACATGATTATCTCAATAGACGCAGGAAAAGCTTTTGACACAATTGAACATCCATTCATGACAACAACTCTCAACAAAGTGTGTATAGAGGGAACATGTCTCAACATGATAAGGGCATTTACGACAAACCCACAGCCAACATCATAGTGAATGGCAAAAAGCTGAAAGACTTTCCACTAAATTCAGGAGCAAGGCAAGGATGCCCACTCTCACCACTTATAATTAACATAGTATTGGAAGTCCTAACCACAGCAATCAGGCGAAAAAAGAAAAGGTACCCACACTGGAAGGGAAAAGGTAAAACCGTTACTCTTTGCGGATGACATGATACTTTGTATAGAAAGTTCTAAAGCCTCCACCCAAAAACTATTAGAACTAATGAATGAATTCAGCAAACTTTCAGGATCCAAGATTAAAATACAGAAATCTGTTGCATTTCTATACACTAATAAAGAAATATCACAAACAGAAAGGTTTTTTTTTTTATAACTCCTCTTAAAATCACATTGAAAAGAATAAAACACCTAGGAGTAAACCTAACCAGGGAGGTGAAAGCCCTATCTGAAAACTATGAAACACTGATGCAGGAAACTGAAGATGAACAAAGAAATGGAAAGATATCCCATGCTGTTGGATTGGAAGAATTAATATTGTTAAAATGTCCATACTTCCCAAAGCAATCTACAGATTTAATGCAGTCCCTACCATATACCCATGCCTTTTTTAACAGAACTAGAACCAAGAATCCAAAAACTCATATGAAACCACAAAAGACCCCAAATTGCCAAAGCAATCTTGAGAAAAAAAAGGAGTGAAGCTGGAGGTATAACCAGCCCAGATTTCAGACTATGCAACGAAGCTAATCAAAACAGCATGGTACTGGCACAAAAACAGACACATCGATCAATGGAATAGAATAGACAGTCCAGAAATAAACCCATGCACGTATGGTCAATTAATCTACAGAAAAGGAGGCAAGAATAGACAATGGAGAAAAGGCAGTTTCTTCAATCAGTGGTGTTGGGAAAACTGGTCATCTACATGTAAAACAAAGATTAGAACGTTCCCTCACACCATATACAAAAATAAAATGGTTTAAAGACCTAAATGCAAGACCTCAAAACATAAAACTCCTAGAAGAGAACATAAGCAGAACACTCTTTGACAAAAATCATACCAATATTCCTTTGGATAAATCTCCTAAAGCAAAAGGAATAAAAACAAAAATAATCTAACGAATCCTAATTAAACGTAAAAGCTTTCGCACAGGAAAGGAAACCATCAACAAAAATGAAAAGAAAACCTAAGGATTGGGATAAAATGTTTGCAAATGATGTGACCGACAAGGGGTTAATATCCAAAATATATAAACAGCTCATAGAACTCAATATCCAAACAACAAACAACCCAATGATAAATGGGCTGAAGACCTGAATAGACATTTTTCCGAAGAAGATGTACACATGGTTAACAGGCACATGAAAAGATGCTCAGCATCACTAATATTTAGAGAAATGCAAATCACAGCAACAATGACATATCATCTCGCACCTGTCAGAATGGCTATCATCAAAAAGTCTACAAATAACAAATATTGGAGAGGATGTGGAGAAAAGGGAATCCTTGTATGCTGTTGGTGGGAGTGTAAATTGGTGCAGCCACTATGGAAAACAATATGGAGCTCCCTCAAAAACTAAAAATAAGACTACCATATGATCCAGCAAATCCACTCCTGGATACATATACAGAAAAATAACAAAAGCATGGGTTTGAAAAGATACACGCACCCCAAGGTTCACAGCAGCACTATTTACAATAACAAAGATATGGAAGCAACCCAAGTGCCCATCAACGGACGAATTGATAGAAAAATATGGCATACACACACACACACACACACACACACACACACACACACACACACACAAACACACACAGTGCAATATTACTCAGCCATAAAAAGAATGAAATTCTGCTATTTGCTGCAACATGGATGGACCTAGACAATATTATGCTTAGTGAAATGTCAGATATAGAAAGACAAATACTGTATGATACCACTTATATATGGAATCTAAAAAATAATACAAATGAATGCACATGCACAATGGAAACAGACTCACAGATATAGAAAACAAATTTTTGGTTACCAGAAGGGAGAGGGAAGGTAGGAGGGACAAATTAGGGGCATAGGTTTAGGAGATACAACTACGATGTATAAAATGGGAAAGCAACAATGATATACTGTGTAGCACAGGGAATTATAGGCATTATCTGATAATAACTTGTAGTGGAGTATAATCTGAAAAAATGTTGGATCACTCTGCTGTACACCTAAAACCAATATAATGTTGTAAATCAACTATATTTCAATTAAAAGTAGAGAAAGGATGCAAAATTATTTAATAATCTGTTCATATTGCTTACATATTGAGATAATGCACCGCATTTCAAAGACTTACCAAAAAAAAAAAAAGAAAACTAAAATTAATTAACCATGGTGGTTAACACCATGCTTACATATAACATCTTTAGTTATGCCAGTCTGCTTTAAGATGATAACAGCTTAACTTTGATCATATGCAAAATCTCTACACTTTTACCTCTTCCCACCTCATTTTAGGTTATTGATGTCCCAGTTTGTATCTTTTATATTGTGAGTACTAATGAGTTATTGCAACTGTATTTATTTTTAATACTTTTGTCTTTCCGTTTTCATACTAAAGTTAAAAGTGTTTTACCCACCACCATTACGATGTTGGAGTGTTCTGAATTTGACTATATGCTTACTTTTACGTATGAGTTATATGCTTTCGTAGGTTTTCATGTTGTTAATTTTTTGTTTCCACTCAAAGAACTCCCTTTAGCATTTTTTGTAAGGCAGGTCGAGTGGTGAATAACTCCCTCAGCTTTTGTTTGTCTGGGAATGTCATCATCTATCTTTCATTTCTGAAGGACGGCTTTTCTGAATAGAGTATTCTTGGTGGTCGCTTGTTTTCTTTCAGCACTTTGAATATATCATCCCACTCTCTCCTGGACTGCAAGGTTTCTTTTCAGAAATCTCTTGATAGCCTTATGCTGTTCCCTTGTATATGACAAGTGGCATTTCTCTCACAGACTTAACAATTCTCTCCTTGTAAAGGGAACTCTCTTACACTGTTGGTGGGAATGTAAATTGATACAGCCACTATGGAGAACAGTATGGAGGTTCCTTAAAAAACTATAAATAGAACTACTGGGCTTCCCTGGTGGCGCAGTGGTTGAGAATCTGCCTGCTAATGCAGGGGACACGGGTTCGAACCCTGGTCTGGGAAGATCCCACATGCCCCAGAGCAGCTAGGCCCGTGAGCCACAATTACTGAGCCTGCGCGTCTGGAGCCTGTGCTCCGCAACAAGAGAGGCTGCGATAGTGAGAGGCCCGCGCACCATGATGAAGAGTGGCCCCTGATTGCCACAACTAGTGAAAGCCTTCACACAGAAATGAAGACCCAACACAGCCATAAATAAATACATAAATAATTTAAAATAGCTTATTTGAAAAAAAAAAAAAAACTACCATATGACCCAGCAACTCCACACCTGGGCATATACCCTGAGAAAACCATAATTCAAAAAAATACATGCACCCCAATGTTCATTGCAGCACTATTTACAATAGCCAGGACATGGAAGCAACCTAAATGTCCATCAACAGAGGAATGGATAAAGAAGGTGTGGTACACATATACAATGGAACATTACTCAGACATAAAAAGGAATGAAATTGTGCCATTTGCCCAGACGTGGACGGACCTAGAGACTGTCATACAGAGTGAAGTAATTCAGAAAGAGAAAAACATGTATCATATCATACACCTTATATGTGGAATCTAGAAAAATGATACAGATGAACTTATTTGCAAAGCATAAATAGAGACACGGATGTAGAGGACAGACATATGGATATCAGGGCGGGAAGTGGGGGTGGTTTGAATTGGGAGATTGGGATTGACGTATATACACTACTATATATAAAATAGATAACCAATGAGAACCTACTGTATAGCACAGGGAACTCTACTCAATGCTTTGTGGTGACCCAAACTGGAAGGATATCCACAAGAGAGGGGATATATGTATATGTATATATAGCTGACTCACTTTGCTGTAGAGCAGAAACTAACACAACATTGTAAAGCAACTATACTCCAATCAAAATTAATTTTTAATAAAGTTGACAAAAATTCTAGATTGTTGTAAGTATTCAAAATAAATAAGTAAAATATCAAGACAGTTAAGAAAAAAAAAAACAATTCTTTCCTTGTCTTTGACTTTTGATATTTTTATTATAATGTGTCTTCATATAACCTCCTATGAGATGATACTGTTCGAGGACTTTTGAGTTTCGTGAACTTGGGTGTCCATGTTGCTCCCACAAGTTGGGTGGTTTTCAGCCATTATTTCTATAAATAAAATCCCCCCCCTGCCTCTCTGTCTCTGTCTCTGTCTCTGTCTCTCTCTCTCTCCCCTCCTCCTCCTCCAGGGTCTCCCATCATCCATATATGAGTCCATTTAATGGTGTTTTAAAAATCCCATAGATTTTCCCCACTCTTTTTCATTCTCTTTTTTTTCTCCTCTGATTAGATAACTTCAAATTACTTCTTTTTGAGTTCATAAATTCTTTCTTCTGCTTGATGAAGTCTGCTGTTATAGCTCTCTATTATATTTCTAAATTCATCCATTGTATTCTTCAGCTCCATAATTTCTCTTTGGCTCCTTTTTATGATTTCTATCTCCTTGTTGACTTTTTCATTTTGTTCAGGTATTGCTTTTCTGATTTCATTGAGTTGTCTTGTAGCTGGCTGGGCATCTTTAAAACAATCATGTTGAATTCCTTGTCAGGCAATTCATGGACCTCCATTTCTATGGGGCCAGTTACTGGGAAATTTTCTTGTTTCATTGGTGGGGTGTTGGGCTTCCTAGATTTTTCCTGTCCCTGAAAATCTCGTGTTGGTGTCTTCACATTTAAGGAAGCAATCTCCTCCATCAGTCTTTACTGACTTTCTTCAGGAGAGAAACACCTGCACCAGTCAGCCAAGCTAGGGATACTGGGGGGTCTCTGAGGCCTCTTCTGTGGATTCACCTGCTCTGCCCCTCTTGTTCCATCTTGTGAAGGAAGTGTTTGGATGATACACACCTTTTCTCAATTGCACAAAGCCAGGACACATGCTGACAGCCTCCTGTTTATTTTCCCCATTTCGGTACCCTGAAGTGTTTAAGGTATGTCTGTTCTCACCATCCAGCAGAGTGGTGCCAGTTCTCTTTATGCACATGTGCATGATCTGTAGAGGCATGAGTGCACCTTCTGCAGGGGTGTCCATGGAATGCCGGTTCAGAGGGGGACAGGCACATGGAGTGCTGGATGTGCTCGTGGGCAAATTGAGGCTTCTGTAGGTGATGGGTCCTATGAGGTTTGTAAGGTACAGTCTGTGAGGCAGTTAGTAGAAACTGCAGCCCTTTGTTGATCTTGGTGCCCTGTTTGCTGTGAGCCCTTGCCCTTTCCCCTTCTCCTTGCTATCCCAAGACTATTCAGCCATGCTCATCACCTCTGGGTTCTGGGTTTGGGCAAGAAAGAGGTGGGATTCCTGGGCAGCGTCTAGCACCACTGGGTATTCAGGTGCTCACCACACTCTCACTTTCCCCCATGGGAGGAATTGCAGGCCTAGTGCATCTATCTAGTCATTGATATGTGTAGCCTTGGGGGAAGTTTGATATTGGTAAAGTGAAGCTGTTCTTCCTACTCTCTTCAACGTGTCTGTTCTTGGATTTTTTTTTTCTTTTAATGGATCAGGGTGTTGGAGCTTCATCACTGGATACCAGGGCTCCCACAGAGACACTCTCGCCCATGGCTGACTAGGCAAAATGTTTATTTGGAGACTCCTATTCTGCCAACTTCCTGACGTCACACTCTAGAACTATGTTTTGAATGGAAAAATGTTTGAGTGGATGAAAAGAAGCAGCCCAGGAAAAAGTTCATTCTCGACTAGTACTATGAAAATCTATGAACCACAATTTATTTTCAATGGTTTTCACGTGGAAGGGGGTTCCAAATTGTACTGGAGAGTCATATCATCACAAATGACACAGCTCATGAATAAACACCCTGTACAGAATCCCTATCTTCTCACTTCTCTCCATCCTTTGCCCGGAAGAAATTTTAATTGTGGATGTAATTTCCTATTTCCATGCTATGGTAATCCTCACAGGATGAGCCTCTTATTCGACCTATTATATTCAACCTAGGGCTGTTGAATTTTACATCGTGATGGTTGGTGGGTAGGGATACTCAACTCTATGCCACAGGACAGTAACTGCAACCGTTTCTCTTCTTTCTCACTGCTTAACACTGACAATAAACTTACTTCCATATATCTTAACGAATTTCACAAAGGAACAAAGAATAACAGGTTCTGAATGCAATTTCCATAATGATACAGCCCCATCTGACGCTATCCCCTGTGTACTGTTGCTAGGTAAGTCAACTTTGCTTTCTGAAAGTAAAGCCACATAGGACATCTAGTTCAGTTGTACATATGTGTGTTAGAACCAGGAGAATTTGAGTATTTACCTTTAGGTAAACAGCATCACAACTGTTCTGTTGCTCCCCTTTCCCACTTCTCTGTGTTAGATAAAGCCACTCCTCCTAAAACCACTGGCACCAACTTCCAAAGTGGCCACCTCAAAACAAAAAAGATAAAAGAAGGAAAATTTGTTCCCGTGAAATCCTGCCAAATCACATGCAAGAGAAATGGTTTAAAAAAAAAAAAAAACAACACAGTGCCTGATAAATGTAATGCCTAAACTGGACCCCAGATACACAGATCTTTAACCATAGAGTTCCTTCCCCGCCCCCGCGATATATAGTAGAGGGTGGTGACAGGGCCACACTGATGTAACTAAATGTTTTTAAAAGGTCCTGAGGAACTCCGGATCGTCATCTCAGAGAAAGAATGATTGATTTGAGTTATCAGGTCTGACAGGAGCAAAATCTGACTTAAGAGGGATAATGAGGAGGCCAGAATTGGTCTTTTGGTCAAAAAAGTCGACCCCAATCACCATCAGGTGAGCATAGTTAGGCTCGATAAAATTGTTCTGCATCTTACACTGTTGACCTGCTCATCTGTATCTAATCATAACAACTATATCAGGTCTTGGTGTCAGATTCCATCCTATGACTACATGGAGATGTTTCCTAAATCCAGCATAAAGTTTCATAATAGGCTCTATTTTAAATAAAGATAAGCCTCCTTTTTTGTCTCCTGAATTTATGTGTCCCACAAATAATTCTCCACAGTTACATGAGACACAGTGACCTGCACGAATAACTGTCTTCTGTTACTATTCTTTACCCCAAACTAGGACATTTTTCAGTAGGCCTAGAACCACAGAGTCTCTTGTCTTTTCTAAATACCTCAACTTTAACCACAGTGGAAAATTTGATCTGTTGCATTTTCTTCAGCTCATTTATGCAGCCATGCCACATTGCAGGAACCTAGTAAAATAATCCGAACAATGTATAGCATTGTTTACCAAAGCCAGCAAACCAGAAAGATCAGATCACACTTATTTTGGACATACTGATGATCCTGCAGTTTCCCACACAAATCCACAAAATAGGTGTTTCTGGATTTGCAATAAAATAAACCCCACAATATATATTCTCCTACTCCTTTCTCTGTTCTTTCTGGGGAGACACAGACAGAATATACACTGTAAAATCTAATGAATTCAGATTCCACTCATTTGTAATTGTTGTAATTCAGGCACGGGGAGTATGGTGACTAAACTTTATGATACCTTCTTTTCAGTGTTTATTTAAAAGAAGGAAATGTTTTCAGCTATCATCAAGCAATTCATAAACCACTCATATGCACATATTTCACATATTAGAGATACGTTTACATCTATACACACACCTTAAATAGAGGCCATGAAATAGACTCAAATTTGACTGGGTCTAATTAGTGTGGCATCCCAAAGAGATCTCTTATGATCTCAACTTTTCAGTAACTGCAGCTGATTTGCCAGATTTTGTGAATTAGTAAGGCTGAACCCAATGTTTCCTTCTGGTGAGGAACCTGGTGGGTGAGCAGAACACAGAGTCTGGAGCCAGACAGCCTGTGGGCCACTCTTGGTGTGCCACCTGCAATATCCGTGACCTCTTAGTCAACTGATTGATTTAATACCTCTGGACTTCAGTGTTCGCATCTGTAAAGTTCTGTAACAGTACGTAATCTATAGAGTTACCTCTCTTAAATGAGTTATCCTTCTCAAGTGTGTGGCCCGCAGTAATCACTATACACTTTTCCTCCAAAATTAAAAACTACGACTCATTAGAGTTGCTTTAATTTCCTTTAGACCTGCATGAAACTGAAGTCAACAGCGCTTACCTGTACCCACTGCTTAGGCTCTTAACAGTAGTCTCTACAGCATGCCCAGGATTGTGGTTTTGGGGAGGACTTATTTCATCCTTATGTGTTCATTTGGTATGTGTTAAATTTCATGTGCTATCAGGGGGGAAAAAAGCACATAAAATTAACACATTAGAGAGGGGTGGGTGTAGGTAAAGCCCAAGCTTGTGCACTTAGAAGGTCACTCGGAGGCACCAACATCACGGAAGAGATGAGGAATGTGGGCAATCTCAGATCTCCTGTTCTCCCAAAGGTAATGTTCCTCTGAAACATGCAGATCAAGGAGAACCCTACTGTCATTGGACCCTACTGTCAGAAAGCTGACTCAGCCCTCCCAGGCACATGAGCGTTGTGGGTTCCTAAGGCTGTGGGTCATGTGGATGCTGCCATCCTGTGGACAATATTTACCTGACAGGCCCAGCCCTTGTCCGGTCAGAACCTTGGGATCTTAAACCCAAAGGGCATGTGGTCACTTTGGCCCTGTTGCCGCCATGACCCTGTGGTAGATCCAGCCCTTCAAGTCACTAGAGCATGGTGGACTCCTAAACCCTGCGTGTCACGTGGCTCCTTCTCTCATGTGACCCTGACTAGCTACCAGCATGTGGTAGACTCAGCCCTTGATGTGATCTACTGCTTAGGGTTATGTGGATGCTATGGTCTGGTACTCTTCCCAGCATGGTACATGTCAAGTTCAGCAATCTCCATCACGTGAATGTTGTGGGCTACTAAATGCTGTAGATCCATGTATGGGCAACAGTGTGGCTCCTACCACACGTGGCACCCAAAGTTCTTCCACTCATGTGAGCTCTGCAGCTTCTGGACCACTGTTGGTCAAGTGGACCTTATGGTCATGTGCCAGGATGTGGTCATGTGAGACTCAGCGCTCTCAGTCACGTGAAGATTGAGGGCTCCTCAGTTCAGTGGTTCAGGTGGTCCCCGATGTCATGTGATCACCTATGGTCGTGCAGGAGGGTCTGCCTTTTAAGAGTGGCGAGGGTCTATTGAACTGCAGTTCGGCTTAACCTTCAGAAGAGTCAGATCCATAGGTGCAGAAGACCTTTAGACCTGTGGTGGGCGCTCTGGCTGAGGGGGGACTTTGAGGAGACTCAGGCTCAGATCCCAACCTTTCCACTAACTTTTATATCCTGCTGCGGTGGGCGGTACTCGGGTAGGAGGTGCTCCCGCCGGTACTAGAAGTTTACTCAGGGAACTGGGCTTTTAGAGGTGCCCAAGCAACGTCAGACCGAGGTCCAGCAAAGAGCCGAGGGCCCGAGAGAGAGTGTTGGACGGAGGTGGGGGGGGGAGGGGGCTTCTGGATACGGCCTAACTGTTGTACAGCTGGCAGAGAAAGCCTCTGGGTGTGTGCGACCTGAACCTGGACTTACGGGAGCAGCTGCTGGTAGAGAGTGAAGTGGAGGAGGAGGATGGCCTGGCCTGGGTGAGTGGGGCGGCCGTGGACAGGGTGGCTGGGGTTCATGGACTTGGATGTCATCTCTCAGCAGCAGGGTCCTGGTCTGTCATGAAAGTGGTATTGAATGAGTCAAGTTGAGCAGATAGCGAGATTGTGTTTACATTTATGGGGGATAAATACTTCTTGATACATGGCTCAAGAATATTGTCACTTGTGATAATTTATATTACATGATGCTTAAATAATCCACTTTATTTTTCTCTCACTTCAGCATTTCCAAGCTTGTTCTGCAAAACACTAGGGCCACAAAAAAACAGCAACAACGAAATTGGACTCTACTTCAGAGACGTGTGGAACATACAGGACTAAAGGTAAATGAATTTCCATACCGTAGGATGTTTTTTAGATAATATGCTAATATGCAATATGAATGTCAAAGGAAGGAATAGTTTCCCCAACTTATGCGGGGATGATACATTTTTCCACAGAGCATCTGAGGAACGAGTGTTCCCAGAAAATATTCTGGGAAGACCTGTCCACACTAAATCTCCTACCACTTTAAAACCTTGTGCCTTTGCTTACTAAGAGCAAGGGAATGTATGTTTATAATTATTATAATCTATTCGTCTTCTCTTTAAGAAATTACTTATTGCTCTGAAATGCATTTTAT
The DNA here is from genome assembly GCF_028023285.1 of Balaenoptera ricei. Lineage (NCBI taxonomy): Eukaryota > Metazoa > Chordata > Mammalia > Artiodactyla > Balaenopteridae > Balaenoptera > Balaenoptera ricei. The sequence goes on along the minus strand of NC_082660.1, from coordinate 92,562,902 downwards.
CTTTCCTCATCAGCCAGTCTCTCTCCTGCTTAAATCTATTCACTTTTTAGTCTTCAGAGGTAACCTCAATTTCTAAACATATGTCTGCTGGCGTGGTGGCAAAGACAAGTGCATAAGTGCAAATCATTAAGCAGTCTTATCTATAGCAACAAATATAGTGGCCCCCTCTGGAAAGCAAAGTACAACTTACCTGTCAGGATGAGCAGACACAATACCTCTCATTTTATACAAATATCCCACACTTTTCCAAAACAGTTTTATTATTATGTAATAATTAAAGCTGCCATGTTTTGAGTCCCTATTATGTGTCAAGCACTGTGATAACCTTGTCATGTAAGTTAAGTCATTTCACCCTCAGAAAAATCCTGAGAGGGTGTTATTTCAGTTGGCAGACAAGACACGTGAGTCAGGAGAGGCTGAGCTATGCTGTGGTCATAGACAATCCCCAAATCTCAGTGGCTTATTCCTCACTCCCACTACATGTCCATGGCAGGTGCACATCGATCACAGGATGGTGGATGTCAGAGATCTGATCTCTTCTTACTGGAATGACTTGGAGACTGAAACCGACAGAGCAGCCACCATCTAGAAAGTTGTTGATCGCTGTGCCTGAGGGAAAGAGGGCCCTGGGCCTGGGGGGAGGTCTCACACCAACAACCATATGTTGTGGCCCAGAATTATTTCACATATCACTCAAACCCATTAGCCAGAACTAGTCACATTTATGGCCCCGCCCAAACAAAGGGGATAAAGCAAGAAGTGCAGTCCTGCCAGGGGCCTGGAACAGGGGAGAAATGGAAACACTTGGCAAACAGGACCACTGACTGCTGCATGATGCAACTGAAATGCAGAGAGATTGAGTACTTGCGTAAAGTCACATGGGCAGTAAGGGACAGAGCAGGATTTGAATCCACACAGGTATGTTTTCAAAGTCGATGTTCTTTACATACTCTTTTCTATAGTGTACGCTATTCTCTTAAATGAAATACATATATACTCTTGACCCCTGAACAATGCGGGGGTTGGGGACACCGACCCCCTGCACAGTCAAAACTCCACAGACAACTTTTGAGTCCCCCCAAAACGTAACTACTGATAGCCTACTGTTGACTGGAAGCCTTCCTGATAACATAAACAGTGGATTAACAGATATTTTGTGTGTTGTATGTGTTATATAGTGTATTCTTGCAATAAAGTAAGCCAGAGGAAAGAAAATGTTATTAAGAAAATCATAAGGAAGAGAAAATACATTTACAGTACTGTACTGTATTTATTGATACCGAAAGTTTGCATCATCTGCTTACAAAATGAATCGTCTGTTCGTCAGTTCCTACATCAATACTGTCTTATATGATACAAAACATGGTAGATGTTACATGTACTACTAACACTAGACACCAAAAGTAGAAAGATCGTGTGAAAAAGAAATTCATATTTTTTTACAGGTATAGGGATTCGTGCATTGATAACGAAGAAGCAGCAATATGATTGCTTTATGGTTGTCTAGTGTGATGGATACCATTGCTTCATGGTAGCCTAGACCATACACTAATGAATGAATCATTAAAAAACTTTTATGGCATACAGTATCACAGTCATATTCACAATACAGCATTGGAAACATTGTTATACTAAAAAAAACACATACCTGTGGTGATGATAGGCTGATACGTAGTTTCTCCAATTATGAGAGAGACAGAGACAGAGAGAGAGACAGAGAGACATACTGTACGGGTATGTAATTCTTTGAAAGCAAAGTTATAAAACAGTAAGAAAACTAACACGTCATTAGTTTTTTATTAAATATCACTCACCTTATGCCTGTGTAAGGATAGGCTATCCACTTCGATACCTGTCTTGTACACGATGTTCTACACGTGTATTTTTTATACATCTGTTGAAAAAAAATGCACGTATAAGTAGACCCACGCAGTTCAAACCCTGTTGTTCCAGGGTCAGCTGTATTTATAGTAGAGATCCTATTACTTCAGTGCTCCAGTTCCCTCTTCCTTAATCATCTGATATGCCAACAGTGGAACTGAATAGACGTGGTGGCAGTGGCAGCATTGCAAAGCTGCGGGCCTCTTCCAAACAGATGTATGGATTGGATATTTGAGTGTTCATTATATTCAAACATAAAAATTAGAAAATAAAACCTGGTGGTAGATGAAAAGCCTGTTATGGATCATTTACTTTATAAAAATTAATCTCATGTCTTTCCACTTTTGTCAAGGAAAAATAATAAAAATAAGAACAGAAATTAGTGGAACTGATAACAGATATGACAGAGTTCAACAACAACAACAAAATGCTAGCTGCAAGCACTTTAGAGAGATAAGATAATAAGGAAACATCTGGCAACAAGGGTCAAGAAAATTAGAGATAAGGCACAGAGAAGCCACTCTGAAATGAGAAAAGTTGTCACACTTTCAGTTTCAGCAAAGATTCAAAAGATACAACAGTGTTATGGAAAAGATATGCTGATAAATTTAAAATTTAGAGAAAACAGATAAATCCCAGAGAAAAACACGATTTTCCATGCTAAAGAAACAGAAAATCTTAATATTATTAAAAGTATTCTTGACAAAGAATACACGAGAAGGCAAAATTATTAGCCAATCTCAGTTAGTTACACAAAGGCAAAAGGTATGCATAAATTAATAGCAAGCTAAATCCTGCCACAGCTAAGACAGGAAACACAGTATGACAAAGTCGTGTTTAATCCCAAGCATGCCACGTTGGTTTAACATTAGGAGATCTGTGAAGTTAATTTAGCCCATTAGTGAAATAAAGGAAGGAGGAAAGGAGGATTATCACAAAATATTCAGTAAAAAAAGGCCTACAAAAATTGAAACAACCAATCAGCAGTAAAACTGACAATAACAGGAATTCTCAGCAATTCATAAATAGAAAGATGTTTCTTTAGACTGACAACAAATATTAAAAAAAGAGTAAACTACATCAAACATCATACTTAATAGCGAAATGTTGGAAGCATTCCCTTTAAAATCAGAAGAGAGACAAAGATGACTTACATGACCACTTTGTTTTAGCATCATACTACATCTCCTAGGCAGTACAGTGAGCCAGAATGTATATATGCATCTATACACATGTGAATTAATAAATGTGTACAAGTGAAAATAAAGCTGTCAAGGTAACATAGTTACCTTCATGTAAATTCAAGAGAGGCTAAGGAAATTAAGATAGAGATTAATAAGTTTGTTGAGTATAAGACTAATATACACAAAATGATTGTAACAAATAGAAAGTACCGTTTTCATTCTGAATATACCATTTACAGAAGCAAAAATTATAACGTTCTATAAAATCAACTATGAATAGGATTCCATTGGCAACTCTTCTGACATACATGAACACTCATATGCTTTCCTGTTCTTTAGTGACCAAAAAGCTAAAAACAAGAAAGTAGACCTATATGAGTGTGTGTGTGTGTGTGTGTGTGTGTGTGTGTGTGTATACACGTCAACCAGAACTCCTTACATTTGGGTTCTAAATGGGATCTTGGTTGTATCAAGCATTCCTGAGACTTAGAGGTGTAACTGAATGACATGGGAGCCACGTATGGCTCAGTGACATGGTCAACTGTGTATGATGGGAGGGGTCTCTGGTTCTTATGGAGCAGTCACAGCAGAGTGCCTGGAATGCATACATGTCAGCACGCAGGCAGCAGTGGTGTTTCAGCTATAGCAGTCCCATAGCGTGAGTGGGTTTCCCCTGGCTGTGTAGCATCCAAGCCGGCTTTTCTGGCCCTCACGGAGTTTTTGTCAGCTATGTAATGTATTTTATTAGGGACATCTTGTTTTTATAAAATAGCTATTAGAATGAATAGCTGGCATAGGCAAGCAGGAACTTCATAGAGTACTTGACACCAAAATTGGTTGCAAGCCAAGGGCCCTGAAGGAAGTGGGAATCTGAAAAAAGTTATCTGGCTTAGGTGGATCTGAAGACAGTAAGGCTCCAACTGACACTAGAGGATGAAATATTGGTGTTCCATGGCACACAACGGTGAAACAGTTGCAGGAGTTGTCGCCTGTGGTCACTTGAATGAAATGCCTTTGAAGTCAATGTGTCGGTGGACCAAACAGATGCTGTTAGGGACCCAGAGGACACTCCTTTCCACACAGCATTGAGAAACACATTAGTGCGGAGGTCATCTTCATCTTCAAAGTGTTCTGAAGTGGCTGGCTTGTGTAGGGCACAGATGAGATGGGAGATCCTGCCATTGACATGGTCACCGTCATTTCAGTAAGGATGATAGAATATAGAACAGTTCCATCAAGTCAAAGCATTTCCCCATGCCACTTTGTAGTCACAACCTCTATCCACTGATCAGTTTTTTATCCCTATAGTTTTATCTTTACCAGAATGTCTTATAAATGGAATCATATTATAGCTGTTTTAAATGTGTCAACCTGGGTAGAATGGACTAAATTTTCTAGGATTCACTTACCTATATGTCTGTGGTTAGAGTTAGTCACAAGAGAGATTATTAAGGGAGATTTTGAGTGTAGAAGTGAAGACATTGCCTCTTTGTAGTTCAAAGACATTGCTGGCTCACCTCAATGGTGTGAGACATCAGCCAAGCCTGCAACTGTTCCAAATTTCCCCTAGATCCTCTTTGCTTTTCTGACTTCTGGGTCTGGCATGTGTATTTAGATATATGTTTAGGGGCCCCAGATTCTGCATGACACCCATGCCACTAAGTATAGAGGCCCTAAGAACATACTCAGTCTGTTCTCAAGGGCTCCAGCTTGTGCTTATGCATTATGGCTTGTGCTTGTTCTCCCCCAGGTTACACCTAGTTTCTCTTTATGACTGTTTGCACTTTGGTCTTCAAGCTTCAGCATCAGATGTGAAGAGACAGCCTTACAGAACCTGCCTAGCTCCCACAGTTGTGTGAGGTCAAATATCCGTAGTGATGAGCTGATTGCAAGGAATACCAGCCCCAAAGAGACACAAAGTAATTTCTCCAAGTCAGCACCCACACCCTCCTCCAGTTCCATGCCCATCTTCTCCTACAAGCAGCTAGAAATGGTGCAGGCTGTCTCCACTCAGTCTAAAATAAAATTTGTTTGGTGTTATAAGAGAGTGATGGGAATATACAGGGATAGGAGTGAGTTGAGAGGAGCAGGGGAGTAAATAATGGGATCTCATAGATTTTTTAAAAATCTCTATAAATACATCCAAATTAAATTATAATATATGTAAGCAAATTTTAAACCAAAAAGATGTTCCACTATTCATACTACTATAGTCATTCCCTTTTTTATCACTCAGTACCCAGAACATCTTTCTCTCTCAGTAAAAATTAAGCTACCTTTGTGCTTTGAACATGTGTACAGTAATGTTCTGAATTCCATGGACCCTGTTCCATGACTGACATTTAGATTTACACAAGTTTTTCCCCAACACACACTGTGCCACAGTGCCCATTCCAGGGCATATGTCACAGCAAATTTGAAGGGATGTTTTTGTCACATAGATTAGGAAATGGCACTGTGCAGTCAGTGTGTCTCCACTTTGGTCCTAATGGATGCTGTCTGTCTTTCATCCACTCCAGATGCCTTCATGACAACCACTGGACTACATCAGAGCCACAAAGTTTCTTGCTCTGCCCAAGGTGAGATCTGGGAATTGAGTTGAAGAAAGTAGAGGTTAGATGGCTTGGGGATGAAACTCAGGGCTCCTGGCACTGATGATCCCCCAACTCCCTCCTTTCGCTTCCTACAAACTGTAATCAAGGTCCAAGAAGAGGCTTTCGTGAAAAGATCCACGGTCCTGAAAACAAAAACTCTAAAAGAAGCACTGGACTTGTAATCATCATTCTAATCTTTCTCTTTTCTCTAGCCTGTGACTGAAGTGAGAGGTACAGATTGTCCAGAAAGCAAAAGCTTACCTTGGAGGACTGACACTCATCCACCCAAAAGGTCAGTTGTTCTGTCTATTTGTCCTACCCAGAATTCCTACTTCTTTTCAAAATAGTGATGTTGTTTGTTCTGTAAGTGATGTTAAATGTTGTATGTTGTATATCCTGGATTACTTTTTCCAACCATGAGCCAACAGGGCCAGGACCAAAAGGTTCTACCTCACCACTCAAATCTGGGCAATCCCTAGCACTCACATTACTTCAGTGTAGCCCCAGAGAGTTGTAAATAAAACCTGATGAATGAGGGCACACATTGTTCTGGGGAGGAGACTTGGAGACAAGGAGACTAAGCCAGATGCCATATCTGGAGACTGGCAGAAGCAGGGATGTTATCTGGCTAACAGGACTTTTGCAAGGGATGCCCACTATCTCAATGGAGTAAGTGGAAGTAAGGCAATTCCCACTGTTAATTCACACACTTTTTATTGTTTGAATTATTTCTCAAAGAGCATATAGCACATATTTTTAAGATTTACAAAAATAGGAATTGTATAGTGGCCTTATTAAACTTCTCACGTACCTTTCATCAGTCTTCATCCTAAATACCTACCAATAAAATACTGTACTCCTTATCCATGTACCCAAGAAATTTTGACACAAAACAATATGAATAGAAAACATCAGTCAAAGTAACTATATGGGTAAAAATAAAAGTCAGAATTTAATTATGTTTTTGGCTTGTAACTCCTCTTTTTTTCCCTACATTATTTAAAAGACAAATACATAAAATAATCATTATAAATCTATATTAATGGGCACAAAATGTATATAGATGTAATTTGTGACAATAATAACATAAAGGGAAAGGATAAAATTGTATAGAAGCAAAATTTATGTAAAGTATTGAAACTAAGTTGGTATTAATTCAAACTAGATTGCTATAAATTGAAGTTACTAATTGTAATCCCCACAGTAACCTCTATGAAAAAAGTATATAAATTACTTAAACACAAAAGAAAGCAATGGGAGAACTGAGAACAAAATAGGTATAAGATATACAGAAAACAAATAGTGAAATGACAGAGAGAAGTCCTTTCATATTAGTAATTACTAATTAGTAATTAGTAAATGTGAATGGACCAAACTTTTCAATTAAAGTACAAACATTGAAAGAATGGATAAAATAACATGATCAAACTATATGCTGTCTACAAGAGACTCATTGTAGATCCAAAAACACAAATAGTGTGAAAGTAAAATGATAGAAAAGATATTTCATGAAAATTGTTATCAAAGAAGAGCTGGGTGGCTATATTAACATTAGACAAAATCAACATTAAGTAAAAAGAAAAATTATGAGATGAAGAAATATATAATATATTGATAAAAGGGTCAATACATCAAGAAGATAACAATTATAAACATATGTACACCTAACAAAAGAGCCCCAAAATATAAAAAGGAAGAACTGATAATTGAAGGGAGAAATAGTTCTAGAATAATAGTTGGAGAATTTAATACTCCATTTCCACTAATGGATGGCACAACTATACAGAAGATCAATAAGGATAATAGAGAACTTGAACAACACTCTAAAATCCAGTAGGCCAGATAAGTATATACAGAACACTCTACCCAACAGCACCAGAATACACATTCTTCTCAAGAACATATGAAACATTCTCCAGGATAGACCATATATTAGGCCAGAAAACAAGTCTCAAAACATTTAAAAAGATTAAAATCATACAAAATATCTTCTAAAACAACAATGGATGAAACTAGAAATCAGTAACAGAGGAAAACTGGAAAATTTACAAATATGAGGACATTTTAAAAAGCACTTATAAATAACCAATGGGTCAAAGAAGAAATCACAAGGGTAATTAGAAAATATTCTAAGAATGAAAACAAAAACACAATATACCAAACTTATGGGATGCAGCTAAAGCAGTGCTGAGGGAAATGTACAGCTGTAAACATGTACATTAAAAGGAGGGGCACACTAAACCCAAAACTAGCAGAAAGAAGGAAATAATAAAGATTTATTAGAAATAAATAGTGACTAGAAATCAGTCGACAAAATCTTCAACATGGAATTACCCTATGACCCAGCAATACCTTCCTAGATGTATACAGAAAAAAACTTGAAAACAGGTGTTCAAACAAGAATTTGTATACATATTTTCATAGCAGCACTATTCATGATAGCCATTAGATGGAAATAACCCAAATGTCCATCAGCTGCTGCATTAATGAAGACAATGTGGCATATCCATGCAATATAATATTACTCAGCCATAATAAGGAATGAAGTAGTAAAACTACATGGGTGAACTTTGAAAACGTCATGTTAAGTGAAAGAAACCAGAAACAAAAGGTGATATATTGCATGATTCCATTTATATGAAATATCAAGAATAGGAAAACCCACAGAGACAGAATGCAGATTTGTGGTTGCCAGAGGTTGTGGGGAGGGAGTAATAGGGAATGATTGCTTGGGGTGATGAAAAAATTTATGCAACTAGATAGGGGTGATGGTTGCAAAACACTGTCAATGTACTAAATGCCACTGAATTGTACACTTTCAAATGGTTAAAATGTTGAATTTTATGTTAGATATATTGTATCTCAATTTAAAAAGAAAAATGGTTTCGGTAGTGTGGTAGAGATAATTCTAAGATACCCCCCACAAGATTCCAGACCCCTGGTTATTCTATCACATGCTAATCAAGGCACTTCTGCAATTCAATTTTGCACATGAAATTAAAGTCCCAAATGAGTTGACTTTAAAAGGTTAAGATTATCTAGGTGGATTGGACTTAATCACATGAACCATTCAAAAGTAGACAATTTTCTCCAGCTCTAAGCAGAAGTGGAAGTCAGAGCAATTCTAAGTGTGAAAGGGATTTGAAGTAAGGGCAGTTCTCTCTTGCTGTGATTGAGAGAACCACATGGTAAGATGTGAGAGCAATCTGCAGTTGCTGAGAGCAGTCCCTGGTTGACAGCTAGTAAGAAAACTGAGACTTCAGTCCTACATCCCCCAGGAACTGAATTCTGACAATAACAAGAATGTGTTTAAAAGCAGATTTTTCTGTAGGTTTGTCACCAGATGAGGACACAGCAAGCCAACTTCAGCCTTGTGATTCTCTGAGCAGGGAACCCAGCCTTGTTGTGCCTGATTTCTGACCTATGGAAACTGTGAGATGAATTTTGTTGTATATGCCTCTAAGTTTATGGTGATTTGTTACACAGCAATAGAAGACATGGAAATATGTCCAAATATACTGTTAAGTTTTTTTTTTTAAAGTCTCAGAAAACTATACATGGTTCAACTAAAATATGTGCATGCATATTGTGTTATTTTAGTAACATATTTTAATAAAGAAAACAACTTTTGTAATGTGTTTAAGATTGGGAAAGCCATTAGAATCTCCTTTATTTCTACTACAGAAGGGAGATTTATTTTAAACCATTCTTATTAATATTATCAAGAAAAACTGAGTTTTAATAGCATTTGGGTACAAAGCTTTCTTTAACAAAATCTTACTAAGCTTAACAAAGGGATGTTTTATATTAGCCAATAGAATTTTTTAAACAGTAATTTTCCCACTAATCTTTGCTGTATGACTCATGCTGTATTACAATGTTTCAAAATTTTTTAAAGCTTTTGAAGTAACAAAAGAACAAATAATCTTTTATGACCATGAAATTTTTACAACTTTTAGCATTAGAAAAAAAAATTGTAATCATTAAAAAAAAAACCTAGTTGAGCGGTGAACAATAGTTTCTTGTGCTGAGTAAATGGGGAAAAATGTAGTGACTTTAAAACTATTTTTCTTCAAACTTTCATCTTGCTGTTAAGCATAGTTCTGTACCTTTCTTAAAGGAGAAGCTCACATTTATATAATTCTTCCCTGATTTAATAACATTTTCCTTTATATAAGTATATGCATAGAAAACGATTTCCAATAATATACACCAAAGTGGATGGTTTTATTTTTGAAAAACAATTCAATCATTAAAATTAAACAATTTAAAAATAACAGAGACTGAAATAAAAGTAGAAGAAACGGGGCTTCCCTGGTGGCGCAGTGGTTGAGAATCTGCCTGCCAATTCAGGGGACATGGGTTCGAGCCCTGGTCTGGGAAGATCCCACATGCCGCGGAGCAACTAGGCCCATGAGCCACAATTGCCGAGCCTGCGCGTCCGGAGCTTGTGCTCCGCAACAAGAGAGGCCGCAATAATGAGAGGCCCGCGCACCGCGATGAAGAGCGGCCCCCACTTGCCGCAACTAGAGAAAGCCCTCGCACAGAAACGATGACCCAACACAGCCATAAATAAATAAATAAACCCAAAATTAAAAAAAAAAAAGTAGAAGAAACGGAAATTACAGATCAATGAGGGACGTGTGTGTGTGTTTGTGTGTGTCTTAACCAATTTCAGGGTTTACCAAAATAGATTGTTTGCGTGTACAGAAATCTTAGGGAAATGTATTCAGTTTGAAACTTTTCCCTTCAACCTAAAAATCTGTTTTTAAGTGTTACTCTATTTAGAAGCTATGTAACATCCTAAATATTAAAGAACAATTTTAAGTAATATTTCATCCTTGCTTGAGCTAAGAAAGTATTCCTATACATAAATACATACAAAATAAAACTTCTGAAAGACTATATAGCAAACACATGCACTTTCTACATTATTCATATCTGTATTACTCTACTTTTAAAAACCCAACCATTAAGGATAATAAAGATATTTAAAAATAGAAGTTGAACTACACTAAGAATTAAAGAAAATAAATCAGCAAATTAATGGGATAATTTTTAAAACCCATCAAAGTGTTTCCCAGACTTGCCTGATCTTATAAATTACCTGGGGTACTTCGGAAAATACACTCTCATGTCCCATCCGAGACCTACTAAGTCAGAACCTCCAGAGGAAGAACCTGTGTATCTAGGTGTTATTTCCATATCTAGGATGACATCCCAAAAGGGGCAGATTTGGAAAATCCTGGCAGATGAGGCTTAACAACAACAACAACCCTAAAAACTAAAAACAAATAAATGCAACAAAAACAAAATTTTGCTGTTCAAATGAAGAAGTACAAAGGAGCCATACACAAGGATGTTCACTGAAACTATGGCTATATTAGAAAAAAATAGGGAAAAAATTTAAATGTGCATCAACAGGAGAACAAAAAATGAATTACAATACAATTATACAACGGAATACTATACTGCTGTAAAAATAAAGTACCTACATCTATATATATATCAACATAGATGAATCTCAAAAACATGATTTCTAAGAAAAAGTAGGTTGTGTAAGAAAAGTAGGTTGCGTTTGTATGCATATATATGTGTGTATGTATATATACACATATATGTATGCATATATATGTGTGTATGTATATATACACACACATTTAAAGTACATAAAATAACTATGTATGGGTTTATATATATCCACATGTATGTATTTATTATATATATTTTCAAACTATATATATTATAAAAGTATGGATGTATGCTATATTCTCTCAATCTAGTTTTATATGATTCCAATATTTCATAAATTAGTATGATTGGTTACAACCTGTGTTGGTGAGGGTGTGAACAATCTTTTTGGAGGGCAATCTGCATATACACATTTATTGAAACAATATTGATTACTGTAAATATATGGAAATAATACCCATATGAGTCAATTGGGGATTGGTTAAATAAATTATGATAATTTGAACAGTTTTGAGACATTAAAAACAGGGAGAGTAATAAAATTGTTACTAACCTGAAAATATTTTTAAGCAAATAAATAAGCAAGTAGCAGACCAGCTTATGGTACATTATTCCATTAAAATAGATGCATGAATAAATTATGTATAATACTGAGTAGAGAACATTTAGTAAGATTATACACTAAAATATTTATCTTTATACAAGTTTATGTGTGTATATATATATATATCTTATATAAGAAATCTCCAAAGACCAAAACATAGGCTCATCTTTAAGAAAATTTTATATGGAATGAACTGAAGTAAATATTTTTAAATGACCATTCGATCTTCAGCTGACTCAAATGGTTCAGAAAATAATATGTCCTTCTACATGAAGAGAGAATGATAACGCAAATGTAGCAAAATGTTAAAACTGGGGAATACAGTGAAGGACACGTGGGGGTTCTTTGTGCTATTTTCAAAACCATTCTGTAATTTTGAGGCTATTTCATAATGGTAACAATGGGAGCTTTTAGGTTTGTTTCATTTTGTTTTTTTTCCTATGACATGGATTCCCAACCCTACCTAATATTAAGAATTGTGTAAAAAACCTAAATGCAAGTTCTCAGGCCTGGCCCCCATCTACTGAACTAGAATCTTCAGAGAATAGTCTGGGAATCTTAATCTCAGGTGTCTGCTGTGATCTGGCAGGTTTAGAAAACATTACCTGATGACTATGACAACACTTTTTTAAAGAATAAATGAAATAAGACAAAATGAAACAAAATATAAAATAAAACAAAAATTAAAAAATATAATAAACCAGTGTTGGTGAACACATAAGCAAACAGGAATGCTCATACATTATAGGTGCCAAATTGGGACAATATTTTTCAAGGCCAATTTCTATGCCAGTTAAAAGCATCCATAGTCATGTACAGCAATGACCATTCTAGGAATTTAATACCTTCATATTATTATCAAAAATTTACGTACAAAGAAGTTCAATCAACATTGTGTCTCACAATGAAAACTACAGACAGCCCAATATCCATAAACATGGGAATGGATGTGTGTGTATTATCTTTATTTTGAAGGTAAATATTTGGGCTGATTTAGAGTAAAATGTGAATAGTATAATTCTTGAGGCAGGGATAAAAACGATATTGTCCTTCCACTTTATCTTATTTCTAAATTTTACTGAGGGCTTTTTCTGGCACCTTGGGAGCTTGCTCAGCCCAGGCTTAGGACAACCTAGATGTGCCAGAGATTTTAACATTCCTAGGGTAACATCCACCAATAAAGGACCCACATCTGTGGATAAATGCTCCAGTTTCCCATCTTTTATTGGGATAATTCTGAGGAGCATTGTACATGGTTCCTTAGACTTAGAGGGTCCCCAGCAGGATTGGACCAATTGTCTTTTGGCTATGTCTGTCTCTGGTGCTATATTTTTAAAAAAGCATTTTCATCCTAAAATTATATACAAAATAACATTTCTTATATACTATTTCAATGATTTATGTCTTTTTATCTAAATATTTAGTGTCTGTATTTAAGTGTATAACAGGAATAACACACTTCGTTTTTTCCCAATAGTTAACCAATTATCCCAGCACCATTTCTTCAGTAAACTAACCTTTCCCCACTGATTCAAAATATTTCAATCAGATTACTAATATTTCTCCATATTTGGGTTTGAAAATTGGCTTTCTCTTCTGCTTCATTTGTCCTATATTTATTCTGGTATAATATTGTTTTAATATTGTAGCTTCACAATACTTTTTACCTGTCAGCATAACTTTCCCAAATTACTGTTCTGAATTGTTGGAAGACCTCAGTGTTGCTCTATTTTAGAAGCTATGCTAGAGTCTTTTTGTAAAGTGAAGTTGTACTAATATAATTTAAATACAATTTAGAGGAGATGATAAATTTGTCACAGGCTCTCAAAATCTGAAAATCCACCATCAAGACTCCATTAGACTCACTGCCTTATCTCATAAAAGGACTGCACAGAGGCCCTTCATAAGGGAAACCAGCAGCATAGGTTTATATTTCAAAGTCCTTAAAAGGGGGTGAGGGTGCAGTCTGGAGGGTCTATATTTATAGGATGATTCAACAGCAGAAACATGTTGCCAAGTTTTTGCAACTTGAATCGGTTTTCAACTGAAAATAATTGTATTGTCTAATTATAACAACCCAAAAATGAATGCATGCTGATGGGGAACAGAACAAAAACAATCACCCACCCCTTCAAAAAGTAAATAAACAGAAAGGGAAATAATTAGAGTGAAAGTGTTTTTAAAAATGTTACCTCTGGGGGCTTCCCTGGTGGCACAGTGGTTGAGAATCTGCCTGCTAATGCAGGGGACACGGGTTCGAGCCCTGGTCTGGGAAGATCCCACATGCCGCGGAGCAACTAGGCCCGTGAGCCACAACTACTGAGCCTGCGCGTCTGGAGCCTGTGCTCCACAACAAGAGAGGCCGCGATAGTGAAGAGACCCGCGCACATAGTGAAGAGACCTGCGCACCGCCATGAAGAGTGGCCCCCGCTTGCCGCAACTAAAGCCCTGGCACAGAAACGAAGACTCAACATAGCCAAAAATAAATATAAAAATAAATAAATAAATAAAATATTAAATATCCTGTGTCAGTAAGTTTACCATTAAAAAAAAAGAAATGTTACCTCCTACCTATTTTCCAGACTCCCTAGCCTTGCACCCCCCTCCCCCGTCCCGGTTCCAGCCTGGGACAAAACCAACAAGACTGATAGGGTCAATTCTAGGCTTTACTTGCTGGTGAGTGGAAGGGAAAGAAGTGGGCATTTAATATTATAGAAGAGGAAGACGCAATTCTTTAAAAGCTCCAGCAGAAATCAGGACAAAGGCAAATACAAACGACAAAATATTATGACCCGTTTGGTGTCGAGGACGCTAAATAGGAAAATAAATAAATAGATAAACAAACAAACAAATAAATAGATAAATAAATAACGGATGGGCAGTACCCAGTGGTATTGGTGGGGGGAAGGTGGGAATGAGGAGAAAGGTGGCCCCGCCCACAACCCTCTGCAGCACCGCAGGTACGAACCATAATTGGGGATCTGAGCTCACAGTGACGTAGCCCTTACGAGACCTAGAGCCCGCCCTTGGATTAGTCTCTCCTCCCAGTTGCAGTCCTTAGTCGCTTGTGGCTGTTTGCCGGCTCGCTATTGCCTTGAAGACGGGCGAACCTGTACCCAGGAAGGAGGAAGTCGTAGAAGCTGACCCAGATTCTTGGCAGGTTGGAGGGCGCTGACTGGGGAGGGGAGCGGGGGCCTCAGGGCAAAGACCAGAGCGGGTCCAGGACTGGATTCTCTCTATCCCTTCCCCGATGTCCACACGTTTGGTGCAAGAAATGGAGGGCTTGGTGGGAGGAGATCAAGAGGGGCCAAGGGTTAAGAATGGGTACCAGTTGGTATCTCCTAGGAGGTGGGCGATCGGGCGACGCCTGGACGGGAAGGACCAGAAAAGGAGACGGCGAGGAAACGGCCTGATTCCTGCAGGGCGACGGGAGGGGGTGCGCAACGGGTGACCCTGGGTTGGGGATGGCGGACTCTGCATCGGGTCTAGGCCACCGTTCCCGGTATTTCTTCTCCACCCTCCTTCCATTTTGGAGCCGGAAATGGTGGGCTGCGGGAACTCCGGGGAGGGGTAGGGGGCGGGGACCGGGGCGGCTGCTGCAGAGGATAGGGACAGGGATTAGGTCTGGGAAGCACGTCCCTTCTGTGGAGGAGGCAATCGATCGGGCGGGCTACCGACTTCGGGATATAGGCGGGGAACGAGAAACAGTTTCTGGTCCCTGCAGGTCGGTGTAAGCGTGGGCGCTGCCTGCGGACCCTGGGGTAAGCCTGACAAAGCGCTGACGCTGCAGCGGGGACAGGTTTGCAATGCCCACGTTACCTCTTCGCCCTTCATCCATCTTGATGCATAAAATGGTGGGCAGTGGCCCGAGGGTGAGCTCCAGAAAGTCCACGGGGTCCCAAAAGGTCCTGGCAGATACCCAGATTGAAATTCTTTATAAGTGAACCACGTAGCCACCCAGCAAGCTCTTCGGACTCCCCCGCCCCACAAGTTGTCCATTTGCGTTCAAGAAATGGTAATTAGATGACGGGAAGGACGAGACAGTGGAGATAAGGGGCCTAAAGAAGAGGTGAAACTGGTTTGGAAATAATCAGCTTTGATTTCTTCTGGAAGGCAGGGTAGCGCGTCACAGGGCGGGAAAAGAAGCTGTGAGACAGGATGGAGGAGAAAGAGAAGGCAGCAACATACTTCTAGCAGAGTCCTAAACCAACAACGGAGCTGGTGTCCCCCGATACTGGTCCTTTAATCGAGTGATCAGTCCTGGCCATTGTCGAATTTCTGTCTGCAGGTCTTTAGGTCCGTTGGTGCAGCAGATTTCAAGGCTACGAGAGGAAGACTGCTTCTGATTCCTGCAGGTATGGGAGGTGCCTGGGACCCTTTGGTGTAGGGGTATCAAGGATCAGAACAGAATTTGGGGGACTCCCAGCCCTCCCTGCCCCCCTTAGTGCAGGAGAAACCTGGCCGAGTCTTTAGAAACTGTGGGCCTGTGGCTGGTGAGGGAAGAAGGGAGTAAAGGGGCAAGCTCTGGGGTGCCCCTGGAGGGCATATCAAGATCCCTGGAGGCTAAGACCTGGTTTTTCAGCGACGGTCCAGCCCACTACCTGTCCTACGTTTTTGTGCCAGGAGTGGCCCTGGGAATGATTTTCAGGGAAAATCGTGGGCTTTGGGGCAGGGCTAGATCTGGGGCACCCCTTAGAGGGCACACGAAGTCTCTCAGGTGGGAAAACCTTTGCTCACAGAGCTCTGAATCCTGTTGTTACAAAACATTCAATCCTTTTATCTACTAGGAAGAAGAAACAGGAAAAAAAATCTCAAGATGGAAAATGTCCCCAAGGAAAGCAAAGGAGAGGAGCAGGTTCCAGTGCAGAATGAAGAAGCCCACCCTTTGGGAGGTGGTGAAGGCCAAGAACCTGGAGGAAACATTAGAGGGGAATGGGCTCCACCTGCCCAGGATTTTAGAGAGGATATGCCCAATAGGCTTGTCAATAACATTGACATCTTAGATGGAGATGCAGATGATATGGAAAGGTTCATGGAGGAGATGAGAGAGCTAAGGAGGAAAATTAGGGAGCTTCAGTTGAGGTACAGTCTGCGCATTCTTATTGGAGATCCTCCTCACCACGACCATCATGATGAATTTTGCCTTATGCCTTGAATGCTGAGGTTAATAATCGTAAACCCCCCTGCTTCCCAAACTTGCATTTTCTTGATGTACCCTTTACTGTGAACCTTTCGTGTTCTGTCATTTTTTTGATTAGAGATTTAATTTTCACTTTTGACTTAGTCTGTAAGTTTTTCTGTCAGCAGGGGAGATTTTATCAACTTGCATGGAAAGATGTCTATTACATATTGTAAAGCTAATAAAGCCGTTTAGAAAGCAGTCTGTAGATATACTATCTCATTTAAAAGCATGCATATTATTTATATATATATATATATATACACACATCAGAATGCGTCTTTTTCTTCTTTTCTTTATTTTTTTATCTGTTTTTTCCTCATTTTTCCAAAATGAATACACATGTGTCAGAAAAAAATGTAAGATGCAAATAACTTACCAATCAGCTTATAAAGGGAATGGAGACAATAAATACTTGAGGCACAATTTAAAGACATAAATCTTATATTACCTCTGGATCTCTTATTTAGAAGCACAAACCTGGCAATTATTACAGATATGTTTCTTTAAAATCAGCCTATTCGTCTCTAAAATGAAGATAGTACATGCTTTATAGAGCTACCGTGGGAATCAAATGAGGTAATGACCGAACTCTGTGGCTGGCTCAGTCGACACATGCAAGGCCCAGCCCTCTAGGTGTCCTTCATATTTAGGTAAGGACCAAAGGAGTAGGCCTACCAGCAAGTCCAATTGACTGCCAGGTAGGAGACGCCTTTCTACACCTATGCTGCTGTGTCTCCTTTCCCTGGATAATGTCATGACTGCTAGGCACTCCTTCCCCTTCTGCTAGGTTTTCCTCCCTCCACTGGTCCCCACCACTGCTGATGTGCTGGAGTCTTAAAGGTGACAAAGACCCACTGATTTTTTTGCAGCCCTCAGTGGTCTGAATCCCCGGTTTGTCCATTCAGAAATGTGGAGAATGCCCCTTCCTGCTTTAGAGTTATACTTAATTCGGGTGGGTACTTCCCCAGTGCTGCTTAGGGATCCAAACAGCCCTTTGCGGTTTTTCTCAGACTTTTGTCCTCACCCCCCTTCCCCAAGATAAATCTGAGTGACACTCATGATAGTGTGCTCAGAATTCAACTATCTCTTCTATCCTCCCATGAATATGGCCCAGTCTTCTTGGGAGTCCATTTTCTGCATAGACACTGCTACAGGTTTCACTCTTTGCATACACAGGTGTTGTGGGGGTGGCTTTATGTCCCCAAGACTGTTCTGGTCCACACCACCCTCACCGCAGGAGTCCCTGGTAGTCTCTACTCACACCAACCTACATGGATCCAGAGCAGTTTCCCTCTTCCTTTACTTTGATTTTTGCTCTGCTCAATAAACCTGTAATCACAGATCAGTGAAACAGGCTGAGACTGGGGGTCCGGGAGATGGACCCTTGTTTTAGGACATGTTCCACCACCCAGTCATCACTGCTCCCTAACTAGACTGCCCTTCTTACAGTAAATATATTGTCTCATTTGTCCTGGTACCCTCAGTGCCTAGCACAAGGTCTGGTAAGTTGTACGGCACTGCAGGTAATTATAACTGAGTTGAAAGTCCTGCAAGCTGGGCCCAGGTTTGCCTCTGATCATTTGTGAGCAAGTGACTTCTTTTCTCTGCAGACTGTAGCTTGCAATTGAAAAAGGAACACAACGGAGAAAGCATTATACATCAATTTCAACGCATGGACGTTGTAATTTTAATATATGTCAGTGTTTATCAACGTGTGTTATAAAGACCAGCTGCATCAGAATCACCTGTGAACTGGTTAAAAATTCAGGAAACTAGGTTTTACTCCACACCCACTGCATCCTACAAGTTCATCAGACATCTCTGGATTTAAAGTGGAGGCCCCAACTTTAGTTCAAGTTTGGACACTCCCCTCCTCATTATACACACACACACACACACACACACACACACACACACACATCAGACTTTATTTTACCACTAGGCCATCCCCTTTTTAAAGAGACAACTGTTTTATTTTTATGCTGTTATCTTTAGTGCATAGGTTGTAACCTTGGCTGCAGGCTTGAATTACCTCAGATTTTAAAGTGGAGCTCAGGACCCAATTCCAACCTATTGAATCAGACTCATTAGAAGTGAGATCAAAGGATCATTACACTGTAAAAGCACCCACAATGATTCTGATGTACATGTAGAGTTCAGAACAACTGGGTATAATTTGTCACTAAAATATCTTTGGTTTATTTTCTCTGCACTATCCTTGATTGACTGTGTGAGCCTAAGGAAGTCATTTCATTTATCTAGAATGTTTTTCTTGTGAAAGACACATCACAGAGGAGGAATTACACCCCAAAATCAACACATGAGATCCTTTTAAGATAGTAATGTCAGTGCTCCTCGAAGTTTGCTAGCCTATCAAATGCTTCAGAATCACATGTGGAGCTTGTTTAAAATACAGAATCTTAGCCCCACACCCAAGAACCACACTTTGATAATGGTGCCCAGGTAACTGCATTGTTAACAGGCTCCCAGGCAATTCTGATGCACACTGGAGTTTGAGAATTACCCATGCACATATTTTTATCCCAAGTATATTGAGGACAAACCAATAAAATAACTAAAAGAAAATATAGATATATGTTAATCTGAATCCAAGGAAAAGATCAGAGAAGAGAAGGCCTGCCTATCTGAACATTAGAAAAAGAAGAAAAGATGAAACTATAAGGGGAACAATTGGTATATATTATGTAAAAATA
The DNA here is from genome assembly GCF_028023285.1 of Balaenoptera ricei. Taxonomy (NCBI): domain Eukaryota; kingdom Metazoa; phylum Chordata; class Mammalia; order Artiodactyla; family Balaenopteridae; genus Balaenoptera; species Balaenoptera ricei. The sequence continues at coordinate 92,543,271 of NC_082660.1, read as the reverse complement.
TTAAATATTCTGTAAAGCAAGACTATAAATAAAAGTTCAAGGGGAGGGTCTGTATGTCGTAATAAGATGAACTGAACATGTAATGCCTTTCACTCTCTTTACAATATGGGGAAAATATAAACAATAAAATTAATAAAAATTACATTCCTTTTGCACATTTAAAACCTTGCTTGAGGGACTTCCCTGCTGGCACAGTGGTTAAGAATCCACCTGCCAATGCAGGGGACATGGGTTCGAGCTCTGGTCCGGGAAGATCCCACATGCCACGGAGCAGCTAAGCCCATGCACCACAACTACTGAGCCTGTGCTCTAGAGCCCGCGAGCCACAACTACTGAGCCTGCGTGCCACAACTACTGAAGCCCACGTGCCTATAGCCCGTGCTCTGCAACAAGAGAAGGCACCGCAATGAGGAGCCTGTGCACTGCAACAAAGAGTAGCCCCCCGCTCACCATAACTAGAGAAAGCCCACGTGCAGCAACGAAAACTCAATGCAGCCAAAAATAAAATTAATTAATTAATAATTTAAAAAAAAAACTTGCTTGTAAGAGTCTGTCCTAGCCATTTTGGGTTTATCCATTAACAAAGGGGAGTTTATCTGCTTGTCTCAGGGAAAAGGTGGTAAGGTGAAAATAGGGATAAATACTCATTCGCCACTGAGCCTGCCACTCACCATTGGTATTGGTTTCCTGTGGCTGCTGTTTAAAAAAAAACACACAACAGAAATTTATCCTCTCACAGTTCTGGAGACTGGGAGTCAGAAATCAATGTCTGGGCAGGGCCAGGCTCCCACTGGAAGCTCTACTGGAGAATCCGTTCATTGCAATGTAACCCCTATCAAAGCTACAATAATCAAAATAGTGTGGTACTGGCATAAAGACAGACATATAGGCCAATGAAATAGAATAAACATCCAGAAAAAAGCTCGCACAGATATGGTCAGATGATTTTCAACAGGGTGCCAAGACCATAAAATGGGAAAAGGACAGTCTTTTCAACAAATGGTGTTGGGAAAACTGGATATCCACCTGCAAAAGAATGAGGTTGGACCCTTACATTACACCATATACAAAAATTATTTCAAAATGGATCAGAAACCTAATGTAGGAGGTGAAACTGTAAAACTCTTAGAAGGAAACATAGGGGGAAATCTTCATGATTTCTCCCTTTGGAAAAAGAATGTCTATTTTATGCCTATTTCACCACTGAATTTGGAAACATGTAATTTCTTAATTTCACAGGCTCACAACTGGAGAGGAGTTTTGCCTAGGAATGAATTATACCTCAAGTCTCATCCAGACATGATTTAAATGATATTTAGATGAGACCGAACTTGGAGTTGATGCTAGAATGGGTTAATGCTTGGGGCCTGTTGGGACTGGATGAAGTTGTTTGTTTTTTTTTTTAATATGAGAAGGACATGAATATTGGGGAGACAGAGGGTTAAATGTTAGGTACTGAACTGTGTCCCATAAATTCATAAGTTAAATCTCTAACCTCCAGTGTAGCTATATTTGGAGATGGGGTCTTTAAGGAGGTAAGTAAGGTTAAATGAGGATATAGGGTGGGGCCACAATCAAATATGCCTAGTATGCTTGTAAGAAGAGGAGGAGAAAAAGGCCAGATGAGGGTATAATGAGATCTGGAGAAAGCAAACCCGCTGACAACTTGATCTTGGAGTTCCAACCGCCAGAACTGTGAGAAATTAAATTTCTGTTGTTAAAGTCACCTAATCTGTGTATTTTGTTATGGAAGACCTAGAAGAAGACCAATACAAGTTATAACACAGATTGATGGCTGCCAGGGACTGGGGGGAGAGGGTGAAGGAGGGAAACTGCTTAGTGAATAAGGAGTTTTACTTTGGGGTGATGGAAATGCTTTGGAACTAAACAGAGATGGTGGTTGCACAACACTGTGAATGTACTAAATACCACTTTATTGTTCTCTTTAAAACGGTCCAATTTTCTAGATTTTTTATTGTGGAAAAATATACATAATATAAAAATTACCTTTTAACCATTTATAAGTGTACAATTCAAGGGCATTAAAGTACATTCACACTTTTGTGGAAGCATCACCACTATTCATTTACAGAAATTTTTCATCATTCCAAACTGAAACTCTGTACCCATTAAACAATAACTTTCCATTATTCCCTTCCCCACAGCTCCTGGTAACCACTATTCTACTTTCTGTCTATATGAATATGACTATTCTAGGGAATTTACATAAGTGGAATCATACAGTATTTGTCTTTTTGTGTCTGGCTTATTTAACTTAGCATAATGTTTTCCAGCTTCACCCGTATTATAGCATGTAGCAGAATTTCATTCCTTTTTAAGGCTGAATCATGTTCTATTGAATGTATATACCACATATTATTTATCCATTCATTTCTCAATGAACAACTGTGTTGCTTCTCCCTTTTGACTATTGTGAATAATGCTGCTATGAACATGGGAGTACAGATATCTGTTTAAACCTCTGCCCTCAATTCTTTTTTGAGTATATACCCAGAAGTGGAATTGCTGGAATATATGGTAATTATATGGATTTTTTTAAAGGAAATGACAGTTTCCCACAATAGCTGCACCAATTTACATTTCCACCAGCAGTGTACAACTGTTCCAATTTCTCCATATCCTCACCAACACATTATTTTCTGAGTTTCTTTTTATAGTAGCATCCTAATGGATGTGAAGTCATATCTCACTGTGGTCTGGGTTAACATTTCTCTAATGTTGAGCATCTTTTTACATACTTTGGCCACTCATATATCTTCTTTGAAGAAATGCCTATTCAAGTTCTTTGTCCAATTATTAGTTGGGTTCTTTTTGTTGTTGTTGAGTTGTATGAGTCCTTTATATAGTCTCGATATTAACCCTTTATCAGATATATGATTTGCAAATATTTCCCAATCCTGTGTGTTGCTTATTCACTCTCTTGATAGTGTTCCTTGATGCACAAATTATTTAATTTTGATTAATTCAAATTGTCTTAGTTCTGCTGCTATAACAAAATAATATAGACTGGGTAAATTAAACAATAAATACTTATTTCTCACGGCTCTGGAGGCTGGGATGTCCAAGATCAAGGTTTTGGCAGATTCAGTGTCTAGTGAGAGCTCTCTTCCTGGTTTGCAAATGGCTGATTTCTTGCTGTATCCTTACATGGTGGAGAGAGAGAGAGCTCTGGTCTCTTCCTCTTCTTATATGGACAATGATCCCATCATAAAGGCTTCACCTCTGTGATCTCATCTAAATCTAATTAGCTCCCAAAGGTCCCATCTCCAAATGCCATCATATTGGGGATTAGGGCTTCAATATATGAATTTGGGAAGGACACAAACATTCAGTCCATAGTATTCCACCCCTGGTCCCCAAAATCTCATCTAAATAGTATCTAAATGAGATATGGGTGGGATTCTAGGTGTGATTCATCCTGAGGCAAGATTACTCTCCATCTGTGAACCTGTGAAACTGAATAATTTATGTGCTTCCAAAATACAATGTGGAACAGGTATAGGATAGACATTCTCATTCCAAAGGGAGAAATAGGAGATTAGAAAGGGGTGATGGGGGACTTCCCTGGTGGCACAATGGTTAAGAATCTACCTGCAAATGCAGGGGACACGGGTTCGATCCCTGGTCCTGGAAGATCCCACATGCCGCGGAGCAACTAAGCCCGTGTGCCACAACTACTGAGCCTGCGCTCTAGAGCCCACGAGCCACAACTGCTGAAGCACGTGCGCCTAGAGCCTGTGCTCTGCAACAAGAGAAGTCACTGCAATGAGAAGCCCGTGCACCACAATGAAGAGTAGCCCCTGCTCGCGCAACTAGAGAAAGCCCATGTGCAGCAACGAAGACCCAACACAGCCAAAAATAAATAAATAAAATAAATAAATGTATAAATAAAAAAGAAACGTCACATGCAAGAAGCACCATTAAAAAAAAAAAAAAGAAAGAAAGAAAGGGGTGATGGGTCCCAAGCAGGTCAAAACCTAGCAAGGTAAATCCCATTACATCTTAAGGCATGAGAATAAACCTCTTTGGTTCCATGCTCTGTCCTTTGAAGTTTTGTTATTTTTCTGAAAAGTTCATCAGCCACTGCTTCATGTTTATTCCTGCACAGTGTCTTCTCAAAGCTCTTGTTTATTTTTTTTAGTTTTGAGTGTGCTATTGCTGTATTCACTGTTCTAAGATACATACTTTAAATGGGAAATGCCTGAGAGATCTCCTTCTAACCCCTCCTTGTTATTCGAATGTGACCTCAATAGGTTTCCAATATGTTCACTTTCCCTCTGACATGGGACACGACACCCAGAAAGGTCTTCCTGGCATTGAAGGACAAAAGGCCACTGAATCTAGTAAGACCTGACTCTTGATCAGTAATGCTTTCAGAGAAAAATTTTGATCAAAAGTGTGAAAATATGAAAACTAATAAACAAAAACCTCTTTTAAAATGGACTCAGGGAGCCAGAACGGAAAGCTCTCATGCCCTACCACTCAAAGTCAATTGCAGACCCAACAGAAAGAGAAGTAACTTTACATCCCCAATAGGAAGAAGGTTACTACTTTACTACCCAGCAGGAAGAAGGAAGAATATCTCCTTGCCTGGTACAGCTCAGCCAATGAGAGATTGTCACAGCTCAGCCAGTGAAAAGCCACTACACTTTGAACTCTCAATTTCCTCCAAAGGACTCTTTGTATATAACAGCTCCTCCCAACTCCCCCTTCTACTCTATTAAAGAGTATTCCTCTCCTCTGTTCTCCAGACTTTGCCTGTGGTTTGCCATAGCTTACATGTCCCGAATTGCAATTCTTTGCTATTCCTGAATAAATCTATTCTGTTGGTAAAATAACTGGCTGTTTTGGGACTTCTCTGGTGGTCCGGTGGGTAAGACTCCATGATCCCAATGCAGGGGACCAAAGGTTCGATCCCTGGTCAGGGAACTAGATCCCGCATGCATGCTGCAACTAAGAGTTCACATGCCACAAGTAAGAAGCCCACACACCACAACTAAAGATCCCGCATGCCACAATGAAGATCCCACATGCTGCAACTAAGACCCGGTGCAACCTAAAAAATAAATAAATAAATATTTAAAAAGTTAAAAACTGGCTGTTTTATTGTTTTAGGTCAACAGCACCAATTATCTAACTATTTTGTTTGTGCTTTGGGTGCCATATTCAATAAATAATTGCCATTTTCAATGACATGAAGTTTTTCCCACCTTTTTCTTCCTTGGTGTTCAAAGTTTTAGTTCTCATGTTGAGATCGTTGATCCATTTTGAGTTAATTTTTATAAACGGTGTAAAGTAAGGGTCCAACTTCATTAATTTGCATGTGGATATCCAGTTTTCCCAGCACTATTTGTTGAAAAGGCAGTTTTCCCCCCATTGAATAGAAAGTAACTGGAATGAGAAATTCACTAGAGCACCTCATTGGTGGACTGGCTGATGAAACAGTCAGTGATATTGAAGATAGGCGAATAGAGATTTTTGAGTCTGAGAAACAAAAAATAAATAAAAAATGAAGAAAAGTATACAGACACAGAGAACCTTGAGACACCATCAAGCATACCAACATAGACATAATGAGAATACCAAAAAGAGATGAGAAAGAGAAAATGTCAGGAAAATACATTCAAAGATCAAATACGATGAAAAACACTAATCTATAACTGACTTCTAATCAGAAATCATGGTGATCAGAAGACAGTGACACATCATTTTCAGAATGTGGAAACAAAATGACTGTCAACCAAAATTCCTTAACCAGAAAACTCTCCTTTAAAATTAAGGATTAATTAAGACTTTCCCAGATAACAAATACTGAGAGAATTTTAAAATATTTAGTACTGTTCTATAAGAAATACTAAACAGAATCCTTCAGGTTGAAATGAAAGGACACTAGATGGTAACTTGAGTCCACATGAAGAAATGAAGAGCACTGGCAAGATAACTAACTAGGTAAATATAAAAGACAGAGTGGTAGGCCAAATAATGGCCTCCCAAAATATATGCATGTCCAAACTCTGTAACCTATGAATGTTACCCTATATGGCAAAAAGGGACTTTACATTTGTGATTAAGTTAAGGATCTTGAGATGCAGAGATTATTTGGATTATCTGGGTGGACCCTAAATGCAATCACAAGGGTTCTTATAAGAGAGAGACAGAAGGAAATTTTAAGCAGAAGAGGAAAAAAGTGATGTGATGATGGAAGCTGGGAGACATTTGAAGATGCTATGCTACTGGCTTTGGCGATGGAGGAAGGGGACACAGTCAAGGAATACAGCCCTAGAAGCTGGAAAAAGGCAAGAAAATGGATCCTCTCCTAAAGCCTCCAGAGGCAGTATAGCTCTGCTGATACCTTGGTTAAACCCCATGAAATTATTTCAAATTTATGAAGTCCAGAATTATAAGAGAATAAATTTCTGTTGTTTTAAGCCAGTAAATTTGTTGTACTTTGTTACAGCAGCAATAGAAAATTAATAGACAGTATATGTATATTTGTTTATAACTCTTTCCTCTCCTATTTGATTTAAATAGGATAATTATAAAACAGTGTTCATGGGCTTATGATGGCTAAAGATGTGGTTTCCATGACAATAATACCACAAAGGAGGAAGGAGGGAATGCAGATATATCAGAACAAACATTTTTATACCATTGAAATTAAGTTAGAATTGACAAAAGTAGATTGTTTTAATCTAAGATATTAATTTTAATCCCTAGGGTAACCACTAAGAAAATATTTTTTTAAATATTGTTAAAGAAGCATCAAGATAATTAAAATGGCACAAAGATATTTTTCTATCTTTAAAAAAGAATCAATAGTGGAGAAACAGAGGAACAAAAAAGGCAGAAGACATATAAAAACAGATAATAAAATGGCAGATATAAATCCTACCTTATCCATGTTTATATTAAATGCAAATTGATTAAATGCTCCATTCGAAGGGAAAAATTTAGCAGAAAGGGAAAAAAAATCATTATCCAATTATACACTATCTAGAAGAAAAACATTTTAGGTTCAAAGAAAGAAATAGAATGAAAGTGAAAAGACAGAAAAATATATACCATGCAAAGGGTAACAAAAAAGGAGTGGCTATTTTTAATAGCAGATAAAATAGACTTTAATACAAAAAATGTTACTGGAGAACAAGAAAGGTGTTTATAATGATAACAAGATCAATCCATAAGGAATATAAAAAAATGAACATATATGAACATCAAAATACTTAAAGCAAAAACTGACAGAGTAAAAGGAAAAAACAGACACTTTGATGATAACAACTGCAGACTTAAAAAAGACAATATCAAAATTTGATGTAACAAGTAGAAAGAATATCAACAAAGAAATAGGACAGTTGAATAAAACTACAAACCAACTAGAATAACAGACACCTACAGAATACTCCAAGCAACATCAGAATATACATTCTTGTCAAGCACCCATGGAGCATTCTCCTGGATAGATCATATACTAGGCCATAATAAAATCCTATATAAACTTAAAAGGATTGAAATCATACAAAGAATATTCTCTGATCATAATGGAATTAAATTAGTAATCAACAACATAAGGAAATCTGGAAAAGCTACAAATACATAGAAATTAAACAGTATAACTCCATTTAATCAGAAGAAATCATAAGAGAAATTATAAAGTACTTTGAGATGAATAAAAACAAAAACACAACATACCAAAACATATGGGATGTAGTTAAACAGTGCTTAGAGGGAAATTTATAGCTTTAAATTCTTATATAAAGAGAGATGAAAATCTGAAATCAATCATTTAAATTTCTACCTTAAAACACTAGAAAAAGAAAAGCAGCTTAAACCCAAAGAAATCAGACAATTAGAGTGGATATAAATGAAATAGAGAATAGAAAAACAATGGAGAACATTATTAAAACGAAAAGCAGCTTCTTTAAAAATATTTTTTTTTAAAAAACCTACAAACCTATAAGTAGACTGCCAAGGGAAAAAGGATGAGGATTCAAATTAACGAAATCAGGAATGAAACAGTGGACATCACTCTCAATTCTATGGGTTTAAAAAGGATTATAGGATAATACTATGAACAACTGTATGACAACAAATAAGACCAGATAGATGAAATGGACAAATTCACATAAAGACACAAACTACCAAACTTGACAAATAGAAATAGAAAGAAAAGTAACATTACTGAAAGTGGCAGGGTATGGAACTCCAGGACTTCATCCCCTGGCCCCCAAAAGCAATTAATAAACTGGTAAAAACTATCAGAATCAACTTTTGCAGAACTCTGGAATCTAGTCAAAAAAATTACAACTGGGGGAAATTTGGTGCAGAAAGAAGCTCCTGCTTTGTGGCAAGAAATTTTAAACTGCCTGTTTACCATCATCCATGCCCCAAATTGGCAGTAGTTTGTGGATGGCAGCCCACTATCCTGGTTAAGATTGCTAGTGACAGGAGGAGGAATTTGGATCCTATTCTCATAGAATTGTGTTTGATCTTGATCTGTCTGGTGGCGGCCTCAAGGACAAGCACAAAATTTCCCTTTGTCACAGTAGACTGAGGGCATTCCCAGGACTGGAGCTGGAACAGTAGCTTCCTGGGTGGCATTTGCCAAAAGTATTTAAAGTCATAGGTATTGGCCACAGCAGCCTGGGGCAAGGAACAACATTTGGGATAAGCAAGAGACAGACTGAGAAGCCTAGGTAGGAAGCGTTAGGGAAAAGAGATACATGGCGAAACAAGCACTTTTAAACACTCACATATACTGGGGAATCAAGAAGCTTATGTACATGCCCGAGATTGAACACATGCTGAGAAAAGGCCACAGAAGACCCTAAGCATTCACCTTAGTTGGCCTTCAGGCTCTGCACAAGCAGAAAGTAAAGCATTTAAAAAGTGCTCCAGCGCAGAGCTCATCTGTAAAGACTGGGAAAGTAGTTTCTTTTTTCTTTTGTTGGCTGTAGGCATTTAAAGTAACTCTGTCCGAACACCAGTTGACCACTGAGCTAATGAAACACAGACTTCAGTGGCCAAATATGACCAAAAATGCAGAATTTAAAAAAGTATTTTTTAAAAGTCTCTAAACAAGGAAACAATAACCCACAACAGAGAGCAACAAATCCTGTGAAGTGGGGGAATCTGATTTCTAGAGTTGACACTTGCTAATATTCAAAACACTCAGATTCCAACACAAATTATGAGGTATATAAAGAAATGAGAAAGTATGCTCCATTCACAGGAAATTTAAAAAATTATTAGAAACTGACTGAGAAAGTTCATGTATTGGACTAACTAGGCAAAGATTTAGATGAATTGTCTTAAATATGCTCAAAGAGCTAGAGGAAACCCTGGACAATGGACTAAAGGAAATGAGAAGAATGCCTCAGAAGATATAGAATATCAGTAGAGAGATAGAATATAAAGAGAATGAAACTATGAAAAGAAACTAAACAGAACTTCTGGAGCTTAAAAGTACAATAACTACAATGAAGAGCTCAGTAGAGGGGTTCAACAGCATGTTTGAGCAGGGAGAAGAATGAATAAGCTAACTTGAGGACAGGTCAATTGAGATCCTTCAGTCTGAGCAGCAGAAAGTGAAAAGAATGAACAAAAATGAACAAAACCTAAGAGACCCATGAGACACCATCAAGCATACTAACATATTCACGATGGGAATCCAAGAAGCAGAAGAGAGATAGAAAGGGGCGGAAAGAATTTTTGAACAAATAATGGATGAAAATTACTCAAATTAGAAGAGAGACAATAATCTGTGCATCCAAGAAGTTCATTAATTCCAATCAGGATAAACTTAAAGAGATCCAAACCAAGACACCGTATAGTCATATCATCAAAACCAAATATATGGCACTACACTGTAGCAACTATAATATTATCAATTTTCTAGTTTTTGAGTTGGGTCGTGGTTTCACAAGTGTGAAAGAGGAAAGGGAAGGGAAGGGATGGAAGGAAAGGAAAGAGGGTCAACACGGGTCAATGATAAGAGTAAGCTGTGAACCAAGGATTTTGATGAATCTGTTCATCTGTGGTCCATAATTTTAAATGTTTTAATGCATCCTTTTTTCTTTTTTAACATTTTAGCTGTCTGACATTCTCTCTAGATGAGAATAGGTTAAATGTTGGAGTGCAAGTTTCCAGTGTGGAGAGAAGTGAACAGAGAAGGTGAGAAGGAAGTTGGTAAAATCAGTTTGGGGTTATGGATTTTGAGGTCACTCAGGGACATTCAGGCGGTGGTGTCCAATAGACAGTTGGCAAAGAAGGTCTGAGACTCAAGGGAGGGAATAACCTGGATATGTAGATTTGGGAATCATCTGTGTTTAGAGGGAAATGAACAGAGACCAGCCAGGAAGAGAGAACACGTGGGCCGAGAAGAGCAGAGGCTCAGGACATAGCTGCTACTAAAGGAGGCAGCGCAGCTTCCTGGCGGACACCACCACCAGCGCTCTGGAGTCAGGCGGAGCTGGTCTTGAAAGCGGGCTGTGGGGCTCCGTGTGGAGCGCTCTTGGAGAAGTAGGGTACCCTCCCTGTGATCAGCTGTCACAACTGGGGATAATGGGCATCTCAGAGGGATGCTGAGCGAGGACCTGAGAGGCGCCAGGTAAAGCACCTGCAGTCAGGAAGCCTCCCCTGACCTGCTCTGTCGGTAACTCCTCCTTCTCCAACCACCCCGCCCCCCCACAGTCCTCAGCTGTACGGTCCTTCTGGGATGGGGGTGACGGGCGGGGTGCAGGGGGAGACCGAGCTCCGGTGACGTGGCGCTCACGTGACTGGCCGGGCACCCTGCAATCGGGTCCCGGCGCCGTCCGCTCGCGTTGCCCGCGCGGAACCAGCTCCCGGAGCTGCCCAGGCGGCGGGCGAGGGGCGAGCGGGCTTAGGCGAGCCAGAGGAGGCGCAGGCCCGGTCCGGGCGCTGCAGGTCAGTGTGAAGGTGGGCGCAGCTGGCGGCCCGGGTTGGGGTGGAAGCGGATGGGACTAGGATCCGGGAGCAGCGGGGAGAGGGGAAGGGGTCCCGAGATGGGTGAGGAGGGGCACGGGGCGCGGCGTGGGCAGGTGGGGAGGGAGGACCCTGCAACTGGCCCCGCCGCCTCCTCGACGCCCCTCCTCTGCGCCCTCCAGCCATTTTCTAGCCTGAAATGGGGTCGGGGGGACCGGGCGGGGGAGCAGTGCGACCGTGAAACGTAGACAAATTCTGCAAATAACCCCCCTCTCACACTCTGAGCCTATGAGGAAATACTGATCTCCGCGTAAAGGGGTGGGGGCGGGGCGGGTTGCCTGCCGGGGAGGGGTCCCAGCGACCCAAACAGTTTGTAAAGCATCCTGGTCTGGTCCTGAGGCCTGACAAAAAGATATGGCGACTGAGGTGCGGGGTCAGGGGAGGTGGGGGAGGCAACGGTGGATGAGGAGGGCCCCGATTGCGTCCTCGGAGCTCCCAGCCCCTTCTGTCTGTCTGCAGGTCTGTGAGGCTGTTTTTCCCAGAATTCTGCTAGGCTACAATAAGAGGAGAAATTTGTCCAGATCCCTGCAGGTCAGTGAAGGAGAGGGCACTGGACAGGGACCCAGAGGGGTGGGGAGTGTGGAGGGCACGGCCCGGGCAGAATTGGGGGCCCCACTGCCCACTTCCCAACACATTTACACACACTCTGCCATGCTGAGCAAGCGTAGGGAAAAATGACAGGGTCTGTCTGGGAAATGGTTGGCTCACGTGTGCACGAGGAATGGTGGGGTAAAGGGTGGGAAGAAGGCACACTAGGAGGGCCGGGCCAGGTCCGGGGACCCCTGACAAGGGGCGAGAAGCGACTGCTACTATCCGGACCTGCATTCCATCCCCAAGCCCTCAGTCTTCCTTGTTTCCTCTTTGTCTTCTCTTCCCCCTGCCCCATCCCCAGGACAGGAAAAGGAGGGGACGCTCAACATGGAAAAACTCTGCAGTGAAAATGAAGGAAAGCCTGAGAACCAAGGCAAGATGGAAAACAAAGAACAGCCACTGGATGCGGGAAAGCTGGGGGTAGCTTGTACTGTGGAAGACAAGGAAAAGTTAGAAAACAAGGGAAGGACAGATCTCAAGGGAAAGACAGAAGATGAGGAAGTACTAAAGGGTAAGGAAAAGCCAGAGAGTGAGGCAAAGCCAAAAGAAGGAAATCCAGAGAGCCAAGGAAAGCCAGTGAGTGAGGGAAAACCAAAAGAAGGAAAACCAGAGAGTGAGGGAAAGCCAGTGAGCGAGGGAAAGCCAAAAGAAGAAAAGCCAGCCAGCGAACCAAGGGCTGCAGGAAAGCGCCCAGCTGGGGATGATGTACCCAGGAAGGCCAAAAGAAAAACCAACAAGGGGCTGGCTCAGTGTCTCAAGGAATACAAGGAGGCCATACACGATATGCATTTGAGCAATGAAGAGATGATAAGAGAATTTGACGAGATGGCCAGGGTGGAGGATGAGGTGAAGAAAACCAGACAGAAATTGGGGGGGTTTATGTGGATGCAAAAAAGTTTACAGGACCCCTTCCACCCGAGGGGCCCAAGGGAACTCAGGGGTGGCTGCAGGGCCCCACAAAGGGGCTTTGAAGACATTCCTTTTGTGTAGTGCCCCTGGCAGGCATTTGCAAGGCCTTGTGCTTTATTTAACCTTATGCTAATACTATGCTTTAGGCATCACTCTTGTTATCAACAACCTTTTGATCCAACTAGAGTACTCTGTCAGTAGGGGATTTTTACCCATGTGCATTACAAAGGCATTATGATTCTTGGAAAAATAAAGCAGCTTATAATATCATCTACAGAATCGGTCCACTTTTGTAAAAGAACAGAATTTTATATAGTACATCTATGCACAGGAAAAATAGAAAACTTTGTTCACTAAAAGGTTAACAGTGGTTTTATGAGTTGTGAGATTGTGGGTGATTTATTTTCTTTGTTTTCTTTCTACTCATCTGTTTAATTTTTCGTAAGGAACACAGATTACTTTTCTTATAAAGAAATGCTAAAATATAAAAAAGGAAAGCAATACATAAAAAGCAATACAAAGAACTGTTTACTGAGTTTATGAAGGCAGTGGAGACACTGTAAATTCTTGTTGTCAGAACTTAAAATGTTATGTAAAACTCACATTACTTCTGGACTTGTATCTGGAGGAATCAACTTGGCAGTTATAACAGATCAATTGCTATAAAGAGCAGTCTTGTCATCTGTGAAATGGGGATAATAATTGCCTCACAGGATTGTGGAATGGATTAGATGAGGTACTGAGTATGTAAGCTGTGTTAGGCTGGCTTCTACCTTTTCCCCTATACTAGCAGGACCAGGACCCCATCAGACACTTGGAAGAGGGTTGATGTACATCTCACCTATGCCCAGGAATAAGTTCCAGGAAGCCAAAAGGTGGGTACAACCCTCCCCTGGGTATTGCCATGTCTGCTGGGCACTGTGCCACTTCTCATGAGTCCTCCATCTTCTTAAGGTCCTCACTGCTGCTGATGGACTGATGTCCTCAAGATGACAAAGCTCAATTGATTTCCCTGGAGTCCCCAGTGAGCCCTAAACCTGCCCCACACCATGACACCGATTGAAGTGAGGATAAAGCCCTTTTCTTCACTTTAGAGTTATACTTATCCAAGTGGTAATACCTCAGTGCTCCTTTGGTCACTAATGGATTTCTGATTTTACATACAGCCATCTTTCCATCAGATTCAGATATGGGAAGCTGAGATAAAATTTGAGTGGCGCACACTGTGCTTTTCTCATCTGTCAGTACCTTCTCTGCTCCATTCCTTTTTCCTTAGAGGAAATTATCTCCTAGGAGACTCCTGCCGGGTCCTGCATTACAAGGTTAGCACATCTACCCATACTTGTGGTTTTTAGAGCATTGCTACTCAAATAGTGGTCCATGGACCAGCTGCATCAGCATCATCTGAGAGAGAGAAATGCAGGATCTCAGGTCCCCATCCTAGACCTACTGATTCAGAATCTTTATTTAAACAAGATCTTCAGGTGATTCCTGTGCACTTTAAAGTTTGCAAAGCACTGGTTTATAAGGAGACTCTCCTTAGCCTCCCACTCCCACCATCATGTGAAATATGTGCCTAAAAGGATAAATACATGTGCTACATGTATTTATAAGATACATCCTGCAGATTATTAAGTAGGCCTGTGTTTGTTGAACTGCAGTTCCACATCCCCAACAGTAGTAGAACCTGAAACAAATTCAGTGAGTCAATACCTGAAATTGTTTAATGAAGTAGGGTAGAATAGCATTGGTTAGAGCTAAACAGTAAATATCAGATTGTATCCCAGGTAGGTAGGGTGAGTATTGTTTTGTGAAAATAGTATTTCACTTATTTATGTACGTATGTTTGTACACCTTGAGTTGTGATGAAAAATATCTGATTGTGGGCTAAATTTTTTAAAAATTGAGAAACACTGCTTTGGACTCTGCTTCTCAAAGCACAATTTGTCCTTTTTATCCTGGTACCTCTAATGCCTAGCACAGTGCCTGTCAAGTAATAGGTTCTTAATAAATTTATAAATGATGATAGCTGAGTTAGGCATTCTTGCCTCAGATCATTCCAGGTCTAGATAAATAACTGTGGACTCTATTTCCCTAGCAGGGTTTACTTGCAGTTCCAAATGAAACGCCATGTAGAAGGGTTTGTACCACAAATTTAACCCTATCTCATTTCATTAATGCATGCATGTTTTTAAAGTGTGCAAATTTGCCACGATAAAATCACCAGAGGACTTTGTTGAAAATGTGAACTCCTGACCCCCACTTCGGAGCCACTGAGTGGAGCGCTGGAATCTCCATTTTTAACAAGCTTCCTAGGTGACTCTGATTCACACTAAAGGCTAATGTCCACTGACTTATATATTCATTATGATTGCAGTTGTATTAAGTGTAAACCATAAGGTGAGCAGAAGAGTTGCAATGTTTACTTGGTGGGTGTGGGGGAGAGCTGAAGGCCTTTGTAAGGTATAAAATTTGGGAGTAAGAATCCATAAAGGCAAGGATTAATATATCTACTGAAGAGAACCTGAAACTGTTTTTAGAGCAAATCATGACTATAAACAAAGGCAAATGGAAGGCATCTCATAAGATGGTGTATTTCCTTCTTTAGATGCCATAACTATGACAGCTAAACAGTTCCATTGCTAAAGAAGACTCATGGGACCTCAAATGTCAAACCTTGCAAATCTGTAGTTTAGCACAGGGGGGAAAAAAGGATGCAATGTAGCAACAGCATTGAGGATATGCCTCACAGCCAAGAGCTGTCTCATACCCAGGGATCTCAAGTGGCCAGATGCAAGCTCCAATTGCCTTCCCTCTCTATAAGAGCCCTGGAAATATGCACTTCTTTTGGAATAGGAACCGCTGATGTGTTCACAGAGTACCTTAGAACCAGAGAGCACAAAATGGAGTCTCAGCCCAGGATTCTCTTGCAGTGATGGTTACGTAGGCATATTCTTGCTATGTTGTAGCTCTTCAACAGCAGAGCTCTTGGTGGGGATGTTCACCAAGACCAGGTGCAAACGATCAACCTTTTTGTTACCAATAAGCAAAGCTGACAAGCTGGTACAAACCATCCAAACTCCTTGGACCAATGGTTCTAAAACAACACTCTTAGTATGTTTCATGCCTTTACCATGAGTCAGTAACTCACAGGTGCATTTCTTATTTTAGTAGACCAGCTTGGGCAAATCCCAGTCTTGCTGGAATTAACCCTCTAAAAACAATATGCCTTTTACCCTCCTCCTCACAGTGTAATAACAGCTGAATAGGGGTACCCTTTCTCACTGCAGGCACAACTCCCAGTGAGTACTGCTAACATGGCCCTCGCTTATTTGCTAGAAATCTCTCCATCTTCCCATTGGGATTCAGTCTCCACCCTCCTCCACCCTGCTCTACATCCCAGGGAATCTGACCTGTATTGATTACATCAAAGGGCTCCCTTGTCCTTTGGGAGTAAGTGGTGGACAATGTGGTCAGGAACTTTACTTCCCAGCTTGTTCCCTGTAGTGTCACCAGATGCTGACTGAGTCTCTTCTCTAAAGTTTCCTGGGGGGTTGCCCTCTCCAAATAGGCTCTGTATCTCAAGCTTTCAGTAACCCCTCTTTCCCTTTGTCCCTCAGGCCTAGATAATCCTACCTTTACTAGCCATGGAGTATTGCACTACCCCGTGGTTCTCCAGTACCCTTCCCACATCTTTGTATATTGTACTTTTTTAAAAAGTCTCAAATTTCCTAATGCAGATGGGCTCCCTCTTTCCTGTCATGCACTTCTCAGATACAGTAATAGATACTAGAAGTTACCCCAGAAATTGGGTTACTAATTTGAGGAGGGAAAAATAACCTCTTTGCAATGGGGGTTGGGAGAGTAGGGGGCAGGTGTTAGGAGAGGTTCCTTGGTACATGGCATGTAGTAGTATCACACTTACTCAACACCACAGGTGGCATAGAATGAAGTACAGGTGGAATCCAAAGTTTGGGGAATCAAGCTGCTGTGTCATTTAAGCACTGTGTCAAAAAGCATTATCCAAAAGGTTGTGGAGTTTCCCATGTTCATCTGATGGTCCTAAAGAATATGCATAGGAAAAAGGAAATTGAAAGCTATATAATACGACAGAAAACACATGTAGAGCGCCAGAAAGCCTGCATGGCATGTTTGAAGAAGTTCCTCATCTTAGGGATGGAAAAAAAGCTGAGGACCAAGCTCAGGTCCTCATACTGTCACTGAGTTCCACTGCCAATTAAATGCCCTACCTGCTATGGATTTTACAGTAAGGTAAAGACACTAGTAGGGAAAGAGTGGAGCCCTGATATATGGGATAGGGTATTTGTGCAGACATGCTCCAAGGCATTCAAAATCATTGGTGAGAGGGTCATGGACATCCTTGAAGATTTCTGTGGGCCTGTGCTCTGTAGGCTGGAGATGATGGTGAAGAATGCTGCAGTGGAATTGGGCTACTTGATCTTAATGTGAATGAAGGGATCTTAGAGTGCTAGAGGTCAGGTGATAGTGCTTAATCATATGTGACAAGGTGAGTGCAACTACTACAATGAGCCACAGGGATAAAATGGTAATTAGAGGATGTTTGACCCACAGGGATCTGTGGTGATGGCTAATCAGAGCATTCTTAAAAATGAAATAATTGGGCAGCCTATAGGATGCTGCCTGACATATTGAGGCAGAAAAAAATTCTAGGTCTGCTGTTTCCTAATTTGAGTTGCTGTAGTGGGGTTTTTCAACTTCTCATCCAACTAAGGGGAAGGCAGGTTACCTCTAAGGTAGGACCCGGCAGCCACTGGTGTATACTATGAATCTTACATGAAATCTTTTCCAGTGAAACCTGCAGACACTTTTCAGGGTGACTGTGCCCTAGGGACATAGAAATACCAAGACTTCCTGGGAGTTACTAGCTAAAGGCTCTGAACTGGTGCTAATCTCTAGACTGAGGGAGAGAGAGAGGCAAAAGGATAGACAATACAGAAAGGATTGTGACAGTCTAATGGGATATGGTGGGGAAAAAAATCTAATGTATATACAACCGACCCTTGAACAACATGGGTTTGAACTGCTTGGTCCACTTATATGTGGATTTTTTTCAAGAAATATACAAAAATATGTGTGTAGAACATTGTGTGCAATATTTATATTGAAGTGGATAGCCTATTCTTACATAGGCATAAGGTGACTGACATAAAATTAATAATGTGTTAGTTTTCTTACTGTTTTATAACTCTGCTTTCAAAGAATTACATTACCATACAATATACCTCTTTCTGTCTCTCACAATTGGAGAAACTGTGTATCAGCCTATCATCATCACAGACAGGTGTTTTTCTTTAATGTAATAATGTTTCAGTGCTGTATTATGAATATGACTGTAATACTATATGCCATAAGAATTTTATAATGGTTCATTCATTAGTGCCTAGGCTAGGCTACCGTGAAGCAATGGTATTGATTATACTATGCTACTATAAAGCAATCATATTGCTGCTTCTTTGTTATCAATGCATGAATCCTTATACCTGTAAATAAATATGAAGTTCTTTTTCACATGATCTTTTCATTTTTGAAGTCTAGTGTTAGTAATACCTATAACAGCTACAGTGTTTTGCATCACATAAGACATTATTGATGTAGGCATTGACAGGCTATGTAAACAAACAACGTAAACTTACAGTATTGATAAATACAGTACAGTACTGTACATGTATTTTCTCTTCCTTATGATTTTCTTAATAACATTTTCTTTTCTCTAGCTTACTTTGTTGTAACAGTATATAACATATAACACACAAAATATGTGTTAATCGACTCTTTGTGTTATCAGTAAGGCTGCCATTCAACAGTAGACTATCAGTAGTTAAGTTTTGAGGGAGCAAAAAGATGTACATGGATTTTCAACTGTGTAGGGGGTCAGCACCACTAAAGCCTGCATTGTTCAAGGGTCAAATGTATAATCAAAGTCTCAGAAGAAGAGGGGATGAAATACTATGAAGAAATAATGGAAGATTGACTTCTGGCATGGCAGCATGAGGAACTCCACTGACCTGATCCCCAGTGAAAGTAGTAAAAATCATACTTAAAAAAAACGAAAACAGCCATTAAAGGCCTTTGGAAATGGTCCTAAGGACAAACGGCACACGAAGAAATATTTGCTCAAGAAAAGCTACAAAAATTCAGTAAGAAAGCTAAAAGCCTCTAATATTTGAACCAAGACTGCTTCCTCCCCACTTTCCAAGTTCAGTGAGGTGGATACTCCATTCCAGACTGCCGTAGCCAAAACACAGGGCTCCCTCTCCCCCACATCCCAGCTGTGTGAGACACTGTCAGGTAATAAATGTCTTATTTTAAGCCACTAAATTTAAAGTAATTTGTTACATAGTAATAGAAAACTAATACAGATATTGGCATTGAAAGTACCAAATACCTAAAAATGTGGAAGTGGCTTGGTAACTGGGCAGTGGGTGGAGGCTGGAAGAACTTTGAGGAACACTATTGCTTTGAACCACCTGTAAGTAAAAATATACACCTCATAGACCCTGCTAGCACAGGTCCAGAAGGATGTGAGGAGCATGTTATTGGAAACTGGAGGCGTGAGATCCTCATATGCAGTAGCAGAATGATTAGTGAGATTATCTCCTACAGTTCACTGGAAAGCAGCACTTGTAAGTGATAAACTTGGACATTTAGCTGAAGAGATTTCCAAGCAAATTGCTGAGGTATGGCCTGGTTTCTTCTTACCATTTGTATCAAAATGTGGCAGGAGAGAGACAATGAGGGAATATCTGTTAAACAAAAAGAAAATAGGACTTGATGATTTGGGAAATTCCCATTCTATTCAAATGGCAAAATACACTCAAATTAAGAGATACCTTCTGAAAGAATGGCATAGAGAAAAACTTGAGTGTGTAACTAGTATAACCTTTTGCTGAAACCTCCAAAAGTTAAAAAAGTCAGAGTACTCAGTCACACAAAGCTCATTTTTCAGCAAAACCCGACAGCCTCTAGGAAGCTTAAGGGGTCTAGAGGTCAGAGACAAAGAAGTCAATAATTTGAAGTATGAGAATGATTTAAAGTACCACTACTGGCTTGGTGATGGAGGCACCATGTGGCAAGGAATATGCACATCCTTTAGGAGCCGAATGCATGCACACTCAGCCACCTCAGCAGGAGCCAAAGATAGAGAAAAATGATCTCAGAAATAATTGTGTGTGTGGATTTTGTCCAGTGGAGTTAAACCCAGTGCAATTTATTCCAGACTAACAAGGTTCTTAAGAAAGTTATATCAATGGAAATATTGTCAGCTTGGAATGAAAGAGATAGAAGAGCACAAAATGAAAGCAGAATATCTGAACCCCCAAATTTTTATGGTGGGAAGCAGCCTGATAAAGCTACTTAACTGGGAATGCATGCTACCTTTAATTAAAAAGGAAGGATGAATCAGAGGACAGAATCAAGAGCTCAGAATACAGAGCTAAGAGTCAAGAATCTGGAGCCATGAGCACAGAGGGTGAAGCTAAGAGCCACAGAGGATTATTCTCAGGCCTTGAAATCTAATAATGGAAGTCCAGCTCTTTTGGGATAGTGACTCCTTTTTATCTTCCATTTTCCCCATTTTCATCTATAACTGTTATCCTGTGCCTCTCCCATCATTATATGTTGGGAGTTTTGTGGGCAGAAAATTTGTGTCTTTAGTTTCATGGGTCCACAGAGGAGAGGAATATCTTTAGGAACTGCACTTAATGAATTATGCCCAAGATTCTCATCCACATCTGGTTTAGATAATTTAGATGATGAGATTTTGACTTCTGAGCTAACACTGTAATGGGATGAGATTCTTGGGAACCTTGGGAGAAGGTGAATGTATTTTGCATTTGGAAAGGACATGAATCTTTGGGGACCAGAAGGCAGACTGTGGTAGGCATAATTTTAAGATGGCCTACCAAATTACCAGCCGATAGTGTATACATACCTTCTTCCAGTTATTCAGTCAAACACTAATCCATATACTTCTGTGAAGTCACCTTGTAGGTGTAATCAGGGTCTCAAATCAGTTGGCCTTAACATAGGAAGATTATCTGGGTGGGCCTTACCTAATTATATCATCCCTTTAGATAAGGGGTCTAGAGTTAGAGACAGAAAAGTCAGAGATAAGAAGCATGAGAAAGAGTCAATGTGCTATTGCTGGCTTGAGAATAGAGTGAGTCTCATGGTAGAGAATGCAGGTAGCCTCTACAAACTGAAAACAGCCTGACCACCAGCAAAATAGTGTACGACCACAATCCTACAGCTGCAAGGAGCTGAATTCTGAAAACAACATAAATGAACTTGGAAGCAGATTTTTTCCCCAGAGTTACTAGAAGAGAACTTGGTTTGGCTGACATCTTGATGTTAACCTTGTGACACCCTGAGCAGAGAAAACACAACCATGGTGTGCCAGACTTCTGACCTATAGATGGGTGAGCTAATAAATGAGTGATCTGTTAAGCAGCTAAGTGTGTGGTAATTTGTTGTGCAATAGTAAATGATTATATCTTGAGACATAAATATCTGTACCATCTGTGCCCTTTATGAGTGGCCATCTACAAACCTATTCCTCAGACTTCCTCATCATTAATTTCCAATTTAATTCTCTCCAAGTCCCTGACCAATCTTTTAATCATTGCACATGAACCAGAGTAGATCCATACCTACCGCCATGATGTCTTCACACAAAAATTCTACCCACTGGTATCATTTCTCTTTCCCACTATTTTCTGAGTCATTCCTGAGTGGGGCTATAGTGCAGCAGACACCCATTTGCACCTACTGTCAACATACCAAGAAAATACATCCATGAACTGGACCACTGTTGTATCCCTCTTTTTCTAACTGGTCTTGAGGAACTCCCCATGAGACAATATATGTTTTGAGAGACAGACAATGAAATAACAGGAGTAGGTCTGTAATTTACTTGTGCCTTCTTTACTTACTCAGGCCCAGTCTTTTAAATCCATTTGCAATTAATGGTAGAAAGCTGGTGCTCACACCAAACTTTATTACTCAAAAGAGTATATAGAAACAAGTTCATAGTGGATGTCTCATTTGTGCAGAAAATTAAAACCTCATGATCAGATGTTAAGTCTTTACCAAGGACTGGTAGCAAGCTACAAGCAGTTTTCAAATGGAGACTAGTTGCCAACAGAAGAGGGCATGTTGTTTTCTCTAAAACACTAGGGTGTGTATTGTAATTCTACTACTGGGGCTTTCTAAGGCTTCATAGACTCTGTCTAGCAGGAATACAATACAATCAGGTCTGCAGAGTCATGAAGCTGAAGTGTCAGAGAAACTTGCCCTACAGCCTGGACCTACTGTAGATCTTTTTCTTGCTCTGGGCACCACGCAGAACTGGAAATCATAGGGAGTTCAAGCACAAAACCAACATGATATATGTTGTCTCTAAAACCCGAGGCCTTGATTCCCCCAGGCTAAGTGGAGAAAGACCATCTGCTGGTAGCTCAGCTGCTATCCCTCCAGGGCAGCCCCTCACCCCTGGCCTCCCACCCTGGCAGGCATGCTTCTGTTCTTGTGTGAGGCTATGCTCCTGTGGCAACACAGATCCCTTCACTGGGCCCTTTTACAGCACAGATTCCACAGCTGTGGAAGGTTCACTTTGCAGAACCCGTCTTCCTGGGCTTAAGAAATTCCACTTTCTCCAGCCCAGGAGCTCTCCTTGGTGCTGCTGAGTGTATATTTCTTTTACTAATGACAGCTCTAGCTGTGAATTGCAGTAGTTCCTATCCAGCCTGTGAAGCCCAAGGCTTGTGGATCATTTTGGAATTGTAAGTAACCCCTGTTCGACAACTGAAGTTATTTTTCCAAGGTTATTTGTGTAGACAGAGGCTAAACTTGGAGAAAAATTTGAGTTCCTAAATTAGTCATTATTATTTACACTTTTAATAAGTACCTACTATTTGTCAGGTACTGTGCTGGCCACTAGGGATACAAGTACGAAATGGACTGGATATTCTTTGCAATGCAAAGAGTCCAGTGCCAAGTTTCTCAATTTTTTAAAAACCACAGCCCACAGTCAGAAATATACTTTTCATCACAACTCATGATGCACATACATACATACATACATACATACATACATACATAACTGAAACATAAATTTCACAAAACAATATTCACCCTACCTTCAATTTGATATTTTATATTTGACTCTAATCAACTTTATTCTAGTTCATTAAAAAATTACAAGTCCTGACCCAGTGAATTAATTTCAAGACCTACTAATGCATGGGGGGAGGGGTAACTGCAGATTGACAAACCTGGGTCTGTTTAATTATCTATGATGTGTATCTTATATGGGGCATATATTTATCCTTTCAGGCACATCCTTCATGTGAAGGTGGGAGTGGGGAGCCTAAAAAGAGTCTCCCTCTAAGCCGGTGCTTCTCAAACTTCAATGTGCATAGGAATCATCTGGGGATCTTGTTAAAATAAAGATTCCAACTCAGTAGGTCTGAGTAGGGCCTGGGACTCTGCATTTCTAATTAGCTCACAGGTTATGCTGATGCAGCTGGTGTATGCACCACATATTCACTATTAAGGATCTAAAAATCAAATATGTTGATGAGTCTGCTGAACTGCTAATGCAGGGCCTGAGAAGAGTTTCCTGGGAGAGAATTCAACCTAGGAAAGAGAGACTGCAGGTGAGATATTAACCTGTGAGAATAGCACAGTTTCTACCATGCAGATATTTCCCCCCTGGTCTAACCTGCAACATCTGAATTTGGTAAGAAGGATGCTTATGTATGCAAAAACACGCAAACCAACAAAATACACATAAATGATCATTTTGCTTAAAAAGAGTCTGAAAGGTATTAGTCTCAAGTAGCACTAGGGGGATACTCACAGGTAACAGGGTAACCGTAACTCTAAAGTGAAGAGAGGGCTTTATCCACACTTCTATAGAGGTCAAGGGTAGGTGGGCACTGACTCCAGAGAAATTGATATGGCTTTGGCACCTTACACCTTCCAACTCATTACACAGTATCAGTAATGAGTACAGGACCCAGGAGAAGAGGCACAGTGCCCAGCAGACATGGCAGTATCCCGGAGAGGGTGGCACCTATCTCTCAGCTGCCTGAACTTGTTCCTGGGCACAAGTGAGACCTCCCTCAGTCCTCCTCTAAGAGTCTGATTCCATCCACGTACCTGCTACTGCATGAGAGTGGTATAGGAGCCGTTCCTCCCCCAGGTATCTGGTGGGGGCTAGGTCACAACACATCTCATATACTCAGTACCTCATTTGATCCACTTGGCAGTCCCATGAGGCAAATATTATCCCCATTTTACAGATGACAACACTGACCCTTACAACAGTGTGTCTGTTATAACTGCCAAGTTGATTCCTCTAGTTCTGGGTACCAGAGTTAATATGAGTTTTACCTGTTATTGTACATTCTAACAACAGGAATATTGTGTCTTCATTGCTCTCATAAACTCACTGAACAGTCCAATCACTTATCATGTATTGTTTTCTGGTCTTAGTTTTTTTTTTCCCAGTAAATTTATTTATTTATTTATTTATTTTTGGCTCCGTTGGGTCTTCGTTGCTGCACGCAGGCTTTCTCTAGTTGCAGCGAGCAGGGGCTGCTCTTCTTTGTGGCGTGTGGGCTTCTCATTGCAGTGGCTTCTCTTGTTGTGGAGCATGGGCTCTAGACACGCGGGCTTCAGTAGTTGTGGCTCGCAGGTTCTAGAGCACAGGCTCAGTAGTTGTGGCGCATGGGCTTTGTTGCTCCGCGGCATGTGGGATCTTCCCGGACCAGGGATCGAACCTGTGTCCCCTGCATTGGCAGGTGGATTCTTAACCACTGTGCCACCAGGGAAGTCCCTTAGTTGTTTTTTAATGACTAACATAATGCATATCATTTAGGAAAAAGTGGAGATGAGTGAGCAAAGAAAAGAAAGATAAAGAATCACACATGGTGGGAGCCATAGGACGGTAAAGGCCTCAGAGAAGGGATAGCAGTGCCCATTGACATGGTTACAACTAGGAGAAGACATGGGGATGGGCACATCTGCAGAGGAATGGCATGGAGGTACCATCAGGTGACTGGACTTATTTTTGAGTGCAGGTGAGACCTATTTTTGGCTACCATTCAAGAAAAAAACATCACTTAATTTTTAGTTTTCTCTGTGCACAGATGCATTACACAAACATTTATACTTTTACAAAAATGGTTTGATGCTATATATTCCATTCTGAAAACTGTTTTTTCTTTAATGTTATTTTACAGTGTACCATGAACATCTCTTCCATGCACGTGGGTGAAAATCCCCTACTGAAACACAGAGAGCACTGTAGTTGGATCAAAAGGCTGCTGGTAATGAGAGTGACACCTAAAGCAAAGTATCAGCTTAAGGTTAAAGCACATAGCCTGGCAAATGCCTGCCAGGGAAAGCAGGGTCAGCGATATTCTCATCAGAGGAGTCAGAATTGAAGGTCAAAGGCATTAAAGATATGGGATATCATGTAAGCCCCTCTGGCCCCTACCTCCGTCCCTCATTCCCCTGACACCCCGTTGGCCCCTTTGGGTGAATGGATCCTGTACATCTGTTTGCATCCAATGAAAACCACTCATTTTCTGTCTTTTCCTTAACTCTTCCTGAGCCCTTGACATATCTGCACATTCTCTCATCATCTCCTCACTGCCCAGATGCCTTTCCTGTAAGTTGTCCTGATAGTCCTTGGGGGAATCGTCCGTCCCCCTGTCCGTTTTTCTTTTTGCTTTCCGGGGCACATAGTCTTCAGCGGGGCGCTTTTCGGCAGCCCGCGGCTGACTCTCTGGCTTTGCCTGGGATTCCAGCTTGCCCTCACCGTGTGGTTTTCCCTCAGCTTCAGACTTGCCCTGCTTTTCTCGCTTCCCCTCATCTTCTGGTTGTCCCTCATCTTCTGGCTGTCCCTCATTCTGGAGCTCTCCCTCGTGTTCTGTCTTCCCCTCCACTTCTGGCTTTTCTTCCTCATCTGACTTTCCTTCATTTTCAGGCTCTACTTCATCTTCTGGCTTTCCCTTGCCTTCCAGCTTTCCTTCATTTCCATTGCAGGGTTTTTCCATGTTGAGATGTCCCCTCGTTTTCCTGTCCTGGGGGATGGGATGGGGTGGGGTGGGGGGAGAGAGACAAGAGGAAACAAGGGAGACTGAGGGCTTGGGGGTGGAATGCAGGTCCGGATAGTACTGGCATCTCACCCTTGTCAGCGTTCCCCTGACCTGGCCCAGCCTAGTGTGCCTTCTGGCCACCCTTTACCCCACCATTCCCCCTGCACTGAGAGCCAACCATTTCCCTGGCAGGCCCTGCCACCTTGTACCACCCTTCAGCGTGGCAGGAAGTGTGTATATTACATATGGTGGGGGGATGGGCAGTGGGGCCCTCAAATTCTGCCCAAGCTGCGCCCTCCACACCCGGCCCCCAGCCCCGTGCCTGTCCAGTGCTTCTCCCTCCTTTCACTGACCTGCAGGGTTTCTGGACAGGTTCCTCCTTTTCTAGCCTTGCAGAGTGCTGAGAACAGACACGCAGACCTGCAGACAGGAGACAGAGAGGGGCTGCACGGTCAGTGGATTGAGGTTCCTTTCCTGAATCCGGGCCCTCCTCATCCAACGGTTCCCCCTGACCTCCCCTGACCCCGCACCTCAGTCGCCATATCTTTTTGTCAGGCCTCAGGACCAGACAAGGATGCTTTACAAACTGTTTGGGTCGCTGGGACCCCTCCCCGGCAGGCAACCCGCCCCGCCCCCACCCCTTTACGCGGAGATCAGTATTTCCTCATAGGCTCAGAGTGTGAGAGGGGGGTTATTTGCAGAATTTGTCTACGTTTCACGGTCGCACTGCTCCCTCCCCGTCCCCCCGACCCCATTTCAGGCTAGAAAATGGATGGAGGGCGCAGAGGAGGGGCGTCGAGGAGGCGGCGGGGCCAGTTGCAGGGTCCTCCCTCCCCACCTGCCCACGCCGCGCCCCGTGCCCCTCCTCACCCATCTCGGGACCCCTTCCCCTCTCCCCGCTGCTCCCGGATCCTAGTCCCATCCGCTTCCACCCCAACCCGGGCCGCCAGCTGCGCCCACCTTCACACTGACCTGCAGCGCCCGGGCCGGGCCTGCGCCTCCTCTGGCTCGCCTAAGCCCGCTCGCCCCTCGCCCGCCGCCCGGGCAGCTCGGGGAGCTGGTTCCGCGCGGGCAACGCGAGCGGACGGCGCCGGGACCCGATTGCAGGGTGCCCGGCCAGTCACGTGAGCGCCACGTCACCGGAGCTCGGTCTCCCCCTGCACCCCGCCCGTCACCCCCATCCCAGAAGGACCGTACAGCTGAGGACTGTGGGGGGGCGGGGTGGTTGGAGAAGGAGGAGTTACCGACAGAGCAGGTCAGGGGAGGCTTCCTGACTGCAGGTGCTTTACCTGGCGCCTCTCAGGTCCTCGCTCAGCATCCCTCTGAGATGCCCATTATCCCCAGTTGTGACAGCTGATCACAGGGAGGGTACCCTACTTCTCCAAGAGCGCTCCACACGGAGCCCCACAGCCCGCTTTCAAGACCAGCTCCGCCTGACTCCAGAGCGCTGGTGGTGGTGTCCGCCAGGAAGCTGCGCTGCCTCCTTTAGTAGCAGCTATGTCCTGAGCCTCTGCTCTTCTCGGTCCATGTGTTCTCGCTCCCTGGCTGGTCTCTGTTCATTTCCCTCTAAACACAGATGATTCCCAAATCTACATATCCAGGTTATTCCCTCCCTTGAGTCTCAGACCTTCTTTGCCAACTGTCTATTGGACACCACCGCCTGAATGTCCCTGAGTGACCTCAAAATCCATAACCCCAAACTGATTTTACCAACTTCCTTCTCACCTTCTCTGTTCACTTCTCTCCACACTGGAAACTTGCACTCCAACGTTTAACCTATTCTCATCTACAGAGAATGTCAGACTGCTAAAAAGTGAAAAAAGAAAAAAAAGGATGCATTAAAACATTTAAAAATATGGACCACAGGTGCACAGATGCATCGTGTAACCCATGTTTGTCCCTCTTCCTTCTCTTCCATTCCCTTTTTTTTTCCTCTTTCACATTTGTGAAACCACCACCCAACCCAAGACTAGAAAACTGCCAATAGTGTAGCTTCTACAGTGTTGTCACAGACACACACACAAACACACACAGGGTATACGTGTGTCTGAGTGTTCATATGTGTAACTATGGGACACCACCGTTTCTATTTTGATTTGCAAAATACCACATCTTCTTTACACAATTATTAATTACATGTGTGACACAACCAATTCTGATTATATTTCTGATGCATGTGTTTCTTAATTTAGTAAAGCATTTATCTTCCTACAACATTTTGTTCCACCAAAATGTGTATTCTCATTAACACATTAACACCACATCACAAGTAATTTTATCCTCAAAGTTGAATTTATTAACTGAATTCACAATGCCATTAATAACAAGGCTACATGTTTCCCTTTCATCAATAATACAAAAAATGCATTATTATTGTATTATTATTCCATTAATTTGATGAAAGTAATATCAAATCACTGTTGCTAGTAACTGATTTTCTTTGTAATCATCTGATTATGCTGATTTTAACTATCATCAATAATTGTTTCCTAAGTTCTTTTGCTAACAGAGCCAACATATTAGGAGCTATCGCTCCTACCTTTGAATATGCACACAAAAACTTGGGATTCAAAATCTGAATAATTAAATTAGAAGAAAAATAATTTCTTCTAAATTAGAAGTTCTGTTCATAGAATGAGAAGTTAACACAACTTCTGCATCTGTATGTACTAAATTGACATATTGTTTTAAAAATAACTACTATCTTCTGAAGTAGATGCGAATGTTTCTTTAGCAGGTTTGTAGATTTGGGTTTTCTTGAGGTCAATAATATCACTACAGTCCCCTTGGTGCATAGTAAATGTCAGCAAACATTTTGTGGGAGTTAAATGTTTATCACCAAAGAAAACAGAATTCGTTACTTAATTTTTCATTCAATCTTATTCAGAGATTGAAGAATCATTTCCAACAATAAAATAAATATAGATGTAGATTTACACTGCATAATAAATGACAAAACCACTGTACCAAGGATGTTCAAGCTCCATGGCAGCACAGCTCAGCTTTTACTTCCCTCACATATTTCTCATACATTTTCATGCATTTTAAATGTCCTTGGCATGGTCATGGCCCAACTAGCTAATCACATATAACCAGCAGAGGTAGCAGCATCAAATGCTTTTGTCACTACCACTCAGGACAAAAAGGGGCTCGCTCTCTAGCTGCTCCTGTGTGAGTTTACTTCATTTTAACAGTGAATACCCTGCACGTTGTCCTTGAAAGGGATGTGTTAATTATGTTGAATTAGAAAAGGGACTTTGCAAATGTGATTAAGAATTTTGAGACAAGAAGAATATCCCGGATTATCCAGGTAGGCCTTAAATACGATTACAAGTGTCCTTATAAGAGGGAGATAGAGGGAGATTTTACTACAGAAGGCGGCAATGTGACAACTGAAGCAAGGTGCTAAATTGCTGGCTTCAAAGATGGAGTAAGGAGCCATGAGCTAAGGGATGCAAGGAATGCAGCTCTATAAACTAGAAAAGGCAAGAAAATGGATTCTCCTCTAGAGCCTCCAGAGGGAACACAGCCCTGCCAATAAACTTGATCTTAGCCCAGTAAAACTGATTTTGAGCTTTTGACTTCCGCAGCTGTAAGATAATAAATGTGTATTGTTCTAAGCCTTCAAGTTTGTGGTTATTTTTTTATAGCAGCATTAGGAAACTAATACAAGTAAACAAGGTCTACTAAACCCATTCTGGCTTACTTTTGTAACAAGGAAGAACAACTCTTACTCTATCTTGAACCTATTTTAGTTCTTACCTTTGTATTCTGTTGTTAGTTGCCTTTGCTTAGTTATGCTAGCTCTGCACATAACCACATTAATCATTGAAGGAATTTTGCCTGCAGCTTGGGGTGTAGGTGATAGCCCCCTTTTGAAAAAACTCTACCACCCCCCCGAGGTGATAAGGAAACAAGAACAAGAAAAATTAACGTTTGTCTTATCTAGTTCTGCAGGAACATCTTGACCAGACCTGATTAACTTCAATGGGAGTTTCATAACCTCCCTCAGACCACCACCCACGCACAGCTGCTTGAGGCTATTCCTCACCACCTGACCTCACCGCCTCCTGCTTCTCCTTTTGCTAGCATAAAAGAAGCTTGAACTCTACCCCAAATTAACATGGTTCTTTAGGACATTAGCCTGCCATCTTCTCAGTTTGCTGGCTTTCCGAACAAAGTCGATTTTCCTTGCCCCAACACCTTGTCTCTCGATTTATTGGCCTGTCTTGTGGCAAGTGGTGTGAGCTTGGACTCAGTAACACTTTAATGTAAATATCAGCAATAATAATACATTGCTTAACAATGAAGATTTTGGGACAAATGTTAAACTATATGGGATGCCAGGTCAACAGGCAACCCTTCTGTTCAGGGCAGATCAGGAAGTATTTTTATCCTAGAGGTAATTCATGTAAAGCCACATGCCTGGGCTTCCCTGGTGGCGCAGTGGTTGGGAGTCTGCCTGCCAATGCAGGGGACACGGGTTTGAGCCCTGGTCTGGGAAGATCCCACATGCTGCGGAGCAACTAGGCCCGTGAGCCACAGCTACTGAGCCTGCGCGTCTGGAGCCTGTGCTCCGCAACAAGAAAGGCCGCGACAGTGAAAGGCCCGCGCACTGTGATGAAGAGTGGCCCCTGCTTGCCGCAACTAGAGAAAGCCCTCGCACAGAAACGAAGACCCAACACAGCCAAAACTAAATAAATAAATAAATAAAAATTAAAAAAAAAAAGCCACATGCCCCACTGCCTAGCACATAGCAAGTGTTCAATTGGCGGTGGGTTTTCTTAGTTTCCTAAATGAGAAAAACCTATTTTTAGACAATTGTAGATTTACAGGTACTTGTAAGAAACAGTAGAGAGAGATGTCTTATGCCCCTTACCCATTTTCCCTCAATGGTAACTTGTGTAGCTACAATAAAATATCACAAACAGAAAATTGACATTGATATGATGAAATAAAATTCATAGTTTAAGGTAAGACAAGAAAAATTTGAACATAAAAATTTTTCTCCACTTCTTTGGTCCCTCTCCCTCTCCTCTAGTGTGCATTGTGCATCTGCATTATGCATTGACCAGACCTTCCCAACAACAGAAATACCTGCTCAACCACAAAGGACAATTTTTCTTTTTCTGATGCCAGCCATGTAACTCCTTAGAAGATAACATTGCTTTCTTAATCATGTAAGGGGACACGATGACCCATCATTCACCTTGTACGTACAAACATCTTTGGTGAACTTTATGTACAATGCCAATATATCACTTCCCATAAAGATAGTGATTGGTGAAGAACAGGCTGGTCATATGACCTGGGGAGATACTGGGCGCCCCACCTAATGGAAGGTCTTAGCTTAAACACTTACTTATGACCTTACTAATGTTACTATGTATATTACTTGTATTCTGCCTATTTTATGATTGTTTTTTTTTTCTTGCATTACCAAATGTGTGACTGAGCCTCCAATAAAAATAATGAAGACTAGGAGACTTGAAACAATTGACCAAATATGTAATTCTATATGAGAATAATGATTGTAATAGTGTAACTCTAGATATGTGAAGAAGCAACAAGAGGGAATCTTTTCCTGGACCATAACAAACTAGTAAGACAGGCGGTCTAGAGAGTTTTAGCTACTGTTAATAGGGCTTAGTCCAGTAATAGCACATTGAGTGGCCTGTCAACGAAATCCTGACCTGACCTGGGAATGAGCATTTCTAACACCATGGGACAAAATGGTCATGAAATGTCTCCCAACCCTTGGTCATATTTATGACTATGAGGGAGCAGTGCCAACTAAAGAAGGTTGCTTACCATGAGGCTCTACAAGTCTCTGACCTTCAACACACCCTGAAAGGAGTTCAGGGTGGAGATCAGGAATGAGGCACTCTGTGCTCCGGGAAAAGTGGCAGAACTGGCCTTCAGATAGCTAGATATTTTCAGGAGAAAAATTTTATGAATACAGTTTCTTGCATCTTCTCATACTTAGAAAAGCACTAAAACCATTAACTAAGATATCTGTCCCTTGCGAATAGCAGTAACCTTCTACCAAGATGTGTGCTTGATTGTACATACCTCTTCTCTAAAATCACATATATACTGATCTCCCCTTTTACCTCTTTGGAACAGTACCCAGTGCTTTCTGAAAGACTGTCTCCTGGGTTGTAATCCTCAGGTTGGCTTGAATAAATTTTCCATTTCTTTCTTAGATTGACTGTTGATTAATTTTTTTGTCAACAGATATAACCCACCAACCTTATTCAGATTTCACCATTTTACATGCACTCATTTCTGTGTGAGTGTGTGTATTTAGTTATATGACATTTTATCATATGTGCTTTCCCAGATGGGATCTCATAAACCCCTACATCTATCTGGGATGTTATCCAAAAAACAACCAGCGCAGGGGAGATTACTTACCCAAGACCCTATGGTGTGCCTGGTCCCCAGTGTTCTATTGCAATGCTCCACTGCAAACCTCTTCCTTATGGGTCACGTTGCACAAATTATTCTTGAGAAAATAACATAGAATTAAAAAGTAGGATGGGGAAATATATGAAATAAAATGGGATGGGGTGATGGTTTTCTTTTGCAAACCCTATGGAACTGGCCCAGTGATTGTTTTTCTTTTTTCTAAATTATCAGAGAGATCACATCCATACATAGAAATGACACTGAAGTTAATACTTAATGGAAGCTTGTACATTTTCTTAATTAACATTTCCACGTGATTAACATGTAATCATGCTATTTGGATTATGTCAAAGGAGTCTTCTTTAAAGGAAGGATGGATGTGAGAAAGGAAGGGAACTCACGTCTGTTGAGTACGAAATAACCATATGCTGTGTATGACACTTGAAATATTTTGCTTTTTTGCTTCTCACATTAATTGTCTGATATAGATAAAATTATTCCCATTTTACAAATGAGAAGAAGAAAACTCAGAAACATCAGGTAATTTTTAAACATCTTCCCATAGGTATAGTTATCACAGAAAAACTAACTCTGAGCCAGTAGTTCTCCTCAAATAACACACTGAATCCTTTTTATTTTGTGGTCATGCGGGACTTAGGGATAAGTGTTTTGAAATGTGTATGTTCTTTTTTTTTTTGTGGCTGTGTTAGGTGTTCGTTGCTGCACGCAGGCTTTGTCTAGTTGTGGCGAGTGGGGGCTACTCTTCTTTGCAGTGCATGCCCTTCTCATTGAGGTAGCTTCTCTTGTTGCAGAGCACAGGCTCTAGGCACACAGGCTTCAGTAGTTGTGGCTCATGGGCTCTAGAGCACACGCTCAGTAGTTGTGGTGCACGGGCTTAGTTGCTCCACAGCATGTGGGATCTTCCTGGATCAGGGATTGAACCCCTGTCCCCTGCATTGGCAGGCAGAATCTTATGCATTGCACCACCAGGGAAGCCCGAAATGTGTATGTTCTTGTTGATAATTCATGCATGTATGGATGGATACTAATACTTTTCTTTCTTCAAGTAGTCATTTCCAATAAATATAAGCATCTAGATCTCAGAAGAAAGATCTGGGACATGAATTTTGGCTGTAGTGTCTGGCAAATAATAAACACCCAATAAATATCTGTTGAAATAATAAATATATGTATCAATGAAAGATATTAGCCGTAATTCCTTAAGAGCCCCTATAACAAAATAGCAAAATGGACAAAATTTGTAAACAGTGCACAGATGATGAAATGTAGCTGGTCAATAGCTACAAGAAAAAGTTCAAACTTACTAATAATTTAAGGAATGTAAATAAAAGCATCTAAGTAAACTTTTATCACCTATCATTTGACAAAAATTAAGTATAGAAAGAAGCCCCAAAAATGGACCAAAATTTACACAAGAAGAATTTTAAAATTGGCTCTGTATGTGTGTGGAGAGAGAGAGAGAGAGAGAGAGAGAGAGAGAGAGACTCAATTTCAATACAAATCAAGGAAATAGAAGCACACTTATCAATTAGACATGAGTTTAAATATTTTGGTGACACCAGGAATAGAAGTGAAGTGAAGAAATGAGAATTCTCATATACTTTTTGAGAGAGTTTAAATTATTGAAATAAAATCCCAGGGAATATATGTGTAAGCATGTAATATAGGGAAATTTTCTCACATGTACAAGAATAGGCTGGCAAAAGGATATTCGCTTCAGCATTGCCTGAAACAGAAAACAAAAAGGGGTGAAATAAGCAGTCCAAAAACCTTTGTCTGTCTGTCTATCTATCTATCTACCTATCTATCTATTCCTTACTTAATAGATAATTTCAGCTAGTTCATGATATCTATACAATTATGACTCGCCAAGTCCATACCTCACTCCTGATATCTGGGTAATATTATTTGACTTGCTCTGCAATTCATTCTTTTCCCTTTAAAATGCATTTCAGAGAACTTTCCATTAATGAACGCACTTCATAATTTATTTAAATACTCTACTTCTTTATGAAAACTTAGGTTGTTTCCAATTTTCTTTACCTCTACAGGACACAGCTATACTACATTGTTTAACTTCCCTTGTAATTAGGTGAAGGTCATGTGTAGCAAGAAGTTTTGGTGCCTCCTATCATGTCTCCTTAGCATGCATCCACAGCTATCGTGGACAGTTGCCTGTGAGCTCACACTGATAGCAGCAGTGTCCTACTCAAGCAGGCCACTTTCATTCACCTTCTTGTATCAGATTCTTCTTATTCGACTCAAGCAACCCTCATAACCCCCACAGAAGCTCATCCTTGAATTGCAGGGGAATTAATGCCCTCCCCCACTCCCGGAGCAATCCTTAACCAACAGAACATGGAGACATGGAGAGATAAATAAACCTTCCAGCCCTCCAACTTTTTAGCAGACAATTCTGGGAGACATATTGTATGCTTCTCAGAGGTCACAGCTAACCCTAGTCCCCATTACTTACCTACAGCAGTCATGTTGACAATGCACCGTTATATTGGCTTTAACTCTTTCTTGACTCAATTCTGGCTCTTACCTCTTTGTTGCTTCCTGGGATCACCTCCCAAATAAACTATCAGCACCCAAGTTCTGCTTTGGGGGGAACCCAAACTGAAACACGGAACAATGGAGTTCTATCCAATGGATGTGGACAGAAGTGATATTTGTCACTCCTACATCTGGCTTCTAAAAACCTCCCAAGCAATACTCCATGCCCTCACTCTCTGTCAGCAGAGAATTCGTCATAGAACTCTGAATATCAAGGGAGTGGCAAGGCTACAGGATGGAAGAACCTGGGTCCCTGTAACCCCCTTGCAGGAAAGGCATCCATGAAAAAAACCTGACAAGTAACACCAGAGTTGGACTGTTTTATGAGAGAAGAATAAACTTCTATTATATTAAGTCAAAGAAAAATTAGCACTGTATGCTGTACCATCTTGAAAAATACAGTTGGGTACCATCTTTTTTTTTTTCCATTGGTAACAGTTTAGAAGTTATAAATCATTTCTCATTGTTTTCTCATAATGAGAGTGCAGGCATCCAAATGATGGGAGCAAATATCTCTCTGGTTGGTCTTAAGTTCAAAGGTTTGGGGACAGAGGTTCTCTTCTTTCTAGGGTGATTCACAAACTCATAAGAACTGTTCCACACTGTGCCTCTGAGCAGATACTAATCCAGTTCCCCATGCTGGGAAGACAGACTTGCCTTTGACTCACCTGATGAGCTCAGTGAGAGATGGCACCAGGGCAGCAAGCTGTGGTGTTTGCCTAGCTGCTGCTCCTGGACTGTTCTGTATGTTAATACATTTATAGGAAAATTCTGGACCCATCCCACAGTCACCAGTGCAGACATCCTCAGAGCATGCATTACCTAGCAGCTACATCCACCAGGACTCCAGCTACCTGTTGTCTCCCTGAGAGGCAAAAATCCCAAAAGGACTAGCACTCCTTTGATACACGAGTACTCATTTTTCTATTCACTAATAACTAAATGCGTATTGAGCTTAAGACCCATAGTGTTCCATTAGAGGTGTCATTAAATCTATAGAGGAAATAGGAGGGTAAGGAGGGAAATGAATATATGGGAAAATTCAAGGATTAAATCTGAGAAGAGATGGCTCTTTAACATTAACTTTTAAACTTACTCAAGTTTCAAGGCATTGAAGATTTAAAAAAAAAAAAACTCTCTTTGGACCCCTCATCCCCACTCAGCCGCAAGATATCTCTCTCGCTTCACCCCCAATGTCCCTCTCTCTCTCTCTCTCTCCCTCTTCAAAGACATTTTCTGCATTCCCTGTTAACATTCTTCACTTCCAACTGACTCATTATCCCACTGCACTATGGATTCTGTCACATGCTCTCAAAATGGTCACAAAACACCTTTTTGTCACTAGGTCGAGATATTTTGCATAATATATTAACATACTTAGTGCTACTTTTAATGACCTCCTAAAATATGAATGTTTGTGCAGACTGCTCCTGTCACTTAACAAATCTTTGACAGTTTCCCAGGCTCTGGAGCATGAGGTTCTGGGTACAAATCCAAGCTGTCCTGCTCCCTAAATGTTCAGTCCTGGGTCAAGTCCTTATTTCCCCTGTCCCTCAGTTTTTCATCTATAAAATGAGGATTAACACCATATCTACCTTATAATGGTGCTGTGATCATTAAATGACTCAATACATGAAAAGCACTCAACACATAAAAATTTTACTCATTTTAATTTATTTTTCTCTATCTTTATCAGGCATTAGTATACCTACTATCCATATGGTATAGACTGATGTTTATTCACAGTCACTGACTGAGGAATGTTATTAGTGAGATAAGCAGGTTACAAAACTAAACGTAAATGTGATCTTATATTTGTACATAAATCTATAAATGCATGCACACATGCATAACTATATAAATTCTTGCATAAGAAAACTACTAGAAGAATACAATGCAGATGAAAACATTAGTGGTTTTTCTGGGTTGAATTGTATCCTCTGAAAAATGTATGCTGAAGTCCTAATCCCAACTATCTCAGAATGTGACCTTGTTTGGAAATAAGGTCTTTACAGAGGTAATCAAGTTAAAATGAGGTTATTAGGGTGGGCTCTAATCTGATATGACTGGTGTCTTCATAAAAAGGGGAAAGTTAGACACAGAGACACACACAGATAGAAGATAATATGAAGAGACAGAGGGAGAATGTCACATGGAGATGGAGGATTGGGAGCGATGCATCTACAAGCCAAGAAACACCAGAGATTGCCTTCAAACTGCAGGGAACTAGGAAGAGGCAAGGATGAAGTCCTATAGGTTTCAGAGAGAGCATGGCCCATTGATACCTTGATTTTGACTTTTAGCCTCCAGAACCATGAGACAATAAACTTCTGTTTTTAAGCCACCTACTTTGTGGTACTATTTTAAGGCAGCCCTAGGAAACAAATACAGTGGGTATGCTTTAGATGGTGTGTTTTGGGGTAATGTTATTTTAGTTCCTTTCTATGTTATATATTTTTACCTATAGTACACATTTATTGATCTTGCAGCAATACAAAATAATTAAATGGTATGGAAACAAATATTTTCAGTTCTACCAACAGGAAACTCACTCAGCTTTAGAATGGGGAAGGCACCTGAGGCACAGGAAGGGAAACAAGATGGGGAGAACTTTTGCAATATACCAGGACACATTTCCCCAAAACTCCAAACCACACTAATTATTATCAATATTTTAAATTTCTGCCTAGTTAACTGGGGAAAAAAAAACATGGCACCTCAGGTTCTTTTATCTTACTTTGCCCTGAATAACAGTAAGGTTGAAGGCCTTGTCATAGGAGAGGCAATAGCATATCCTGGTTAGATGTATGGGCTCAGGAGCCATACAGTATATCTTACCCTTACCACCTGCTAGCCCTGCCCTTAGTTTCTTTTTTTAGAATTTATTTTATTTATTTATTTTTGGCTGGGTTGGGTCTTCATTGCTGCGCGTGGGCTTTCTCTAGTTGCGGCGAGTGGGGACTACTCTTCTTTGAGGTGCACGGGCTTCTCATTGCGGTGGCTTCTCTTGTTTTGAAGCATGGGCTCTAGGCATGCGGGCTTCAGTAGTTGTGGCACACGGGCTCAGTAGTTGTGGCTCACAGGCTCAGTAGTTGTGGCTTGCAGGCTCTAGAGTGCAGGCTCAGTAGTTGTGGTGCACAAGCTTAGTTGCTCCACGGCATGTGGGATCTTCCCGGACCAGGGCTCGAACCAGTGTCCCCTGAACTGGGAGGCGGATTCTTAACCACTGCACCACCAGGGAAGCCCCTGCTCTTAGTTTCTTATGTTTAAAGTTGGGCAACAAGAGCTCCTCCTCATAGGTTGTGGTGAGGATTAAATGAGTATAGGTTTAGCACTTATAACAGTGTCAGGCACTGAGGAAGTCAGCAATAAATAGTAACCATTGCCATCATTATTTTCATACCTGAATTGACCATTAGTGCTTCTACTGTCATTTTAATTATGTGGATTTATATTGATCGGCATGGATTGACATTCATAATATGATGTTTTTCTATAAATAAATCAGTTTGCAAAACTGTAAGATAACATCTCATTGTTACTCTTAAATATGGTTATAATTAAATATGTGGCTATATTTGCATAGAATTCTGAAAACAATATGTATGTTCAAACGATAACAGTGCTTACTCAAGACTAGTAGAGTTTTAAGGGTTTTTAATGATTTTTTTTTCTTTCCTGCATTTTCCATCTTTATCTACAATGAAAGTGTCTTGGTTTTGGAAGTGAAAAGATAAATAAAAAACTTCCTAGCCCTTTCCATAGGAAAGTGCCTCAGTGTCATAATGGGGAACATCCCTAAGCCAAGGCTACCACCTGACAATCCCCATTTGGCAGCTCCAGAGAAATTAAAGATGCTTAGGGGACGAACAAGCACAAGCATGTCTCTCAAATAAACCTATATTCCACAGTCAGACAATGTCTCCACTTCTCTGGATATTTGTGAAGGTCATGAGATGAAAATAGTTTCACAACATGCTTCTTTCTGTTCTCTCCCAAGTAAAGCCCCTTGAATTGAAACCATATTTAACCACCCAGTTAGCCAAGTAG
Organism: Balaenoptera ricei; assembly: GCF_028023285.1. Taxonomy (NCBI): domain Eukaryota; kingdom Metazoa; phylum Chordata; class Mammalia; order Artiodactyla; family Balaenopteridae; genus Balaenoptera; species Balaenoptera ricei. Next base: position 92,504,560 of record NC_082660.1, on the reverse strand, counting down.
TGAGTGCCTAAGGGGAGGGAAAGGGTCTGCATGAGATCACCCATCATTCGGCCCCACAACTTCTAGAAAGGGAGAATTCTTAAACAGAGGCTTTCAGAGTAAAAGTTTAATCACAGTCTCTTTCAGCCTAGGACCCCAGGGCAATCGACACAGGCAGATTAAAACACCTTTGATATATTTTCCCTGTGCAACTAAAAATAATAAAAGGAGAGAAAAATACAGTTGTCCTTCGTTATTCACAAGGGATTGGTTCCAGGATGCCCCACAGACAGCAGAATCCATGGATGCTCAAGTCCCTTGTATAAAATATATAAAATGGTGTAGTATTTTCATATAACCAATGCACATCCTCCCTCCCATATGCTTAATTTTTTAAAATTAATTTTTATTGGAGTATAGTTGCTTTACAATGTTGTATTAGTTTCTACTGCACAGCAAAGTGAATCAGCTGTATGTATACATATATCCCCTCTTTTTTGGATTTCCTTCCAATTTAGGTGACCACAGAGCACTGAGTAGAGTTCCCTGAGCTATACAGTAGGTTCTTATTAGTTATCTATTTTATTCATAGTACCAATAGTGTACATAAGTCAATCCCAATCTCCCAATTCATCCCACCACCACCCCCCTTCCCCCCTTGGTGTCCATACATTTGTTCTCTATGTCTGCATCTCTATTTCTGTTTTGCAAATAAGATCATCTATACCATTTTTTTTAGATTCTACATGTATGCTTTAATAGACGATTTTTGTTTTTCTCTTTCTGACTTACTTCACACTGTATGACAGTCTCTAGGTCCATTCACATCTCTACAAATGACCCAGTTTCGTTCCTTTTTATGGCTCAGTAATAGTCCACTGTATATATGTATCACATCTTCTTTATCCATTTCTCTGTTGATGGACATTTAGGTTGCGCCCATGTCCTGGCTATTGTAAATAGTGCTGCAATAAACATTGGGGTTCATGTGCCTTTTTGAATTATGTTTTTCTCTGGGCATATGCCCAGTAGTGGGATTGCTGGTTCATATGGTAGTTCTATTTCTAGTTTTTAAAGGAACCACTATACTGTTCTCCATAGTGGCTGTATCAATTTACACTCCCACCAACAGTGCAAGAGGGTTCCCTTTTCTCCACACCCTCTCCAGCATTTATTGTTTGTAGATTTTTAAAAAAAATTTATTGGAGTATAGCTGCTTTACAACATTGTGTTAGTTTATACTGTACAGCAAAGTGAATCATCTGTATGTATACATATATCCCCTCTTTTTTGATTTCCTTCTCATTTAGGTCACCACAGAGCACTGAGTAGAGTTCCCTGTGCTATACAGTAGGTTCTCATTAGTTATCTATTCTATACATAGTATCAATAGTGTATATATGTCAATCCCAATCTCCCAATTCATCCTATCCCCCCTTTCTCTTGGTAGCCATACATTTGTTCTATGTGTCTCTATTTCTGCTTTGTAAATAAGATTGTCTATGTCAATTTTTTCAGATTCCACATATATGTGCTAATATACGATATTTGTTTTTCTCTTTCTGACTTACTTCACTCTGTATGACAATCTCTAGGTCCATCCATGTCTCTACAAATGACCCAATTTCATTCCTTTTTATGGCTGTATATATGTACCACATCTTCTTTATCCATTCTTCTCTTGATGGACATTTAGGTTGCTTCCATGTCCTGGCTATTGTAAATAGTGCTGCAATGAACATTGGGGTGCATGTGCCTTTCTGAATTATGGTTTTCTCTGGGTATATGCCCAGTAGTGAGATTGCTGGGTCATATGGTAGTTCTATTTTTAGCTTTTTAAGGAACTTCCATACTGTTCTCCATAGTGGCTGTATCAATTTACATTCCCACTAACAATGCTTGAGGGTTCCCTTTTCTCCACACCCTCTCCAGCATTTATTGTTTGTAGATTTTTTGATGGCCATACTGACTGATGTGAGGCAATATCTCACTGTAGTTTTGATTTGCATTTCTCTCATAATTAGTGATGCTGAGCATCTTTTCATGTGTTTGTTGGAGATCTGTACATCTTCTTTGGAGAAATGTCTATTTAGGTCTTCCACCCATGTTTTGATTAGGTTGTTTGTTTTTTTTGGTATTGAGCTTCATGAGATGTTTGTATAATTTGGAGATTAATCCTTTGTCAGTGGCTTCATTTGCAAATAATTTCTCCCATTCTGAGGGTTGTCTTTTCGTCTTGTTTATGGTTTCCTTTGCTGTGCAAAAGCTTTTAATCAGGTCCCATTTGTTTATTTTTGTTTTTATTTTCATTACTCTAGGAGGTGGGTCAAAAAATATCCTGCTGCAATTTATGTCAAAGAGTGTTCTGCCTATGTTTTCCTCTAAGAGTTTTATTGTGTCTGGCCTTACATTCAGGTCTTTAATCCATTGTGAGTTTATTTTTTTGTGTATGGTGTTAGGGAGTGTTCTAATTTCATTCTTTTACATGTAGCTGTCCAGTTTTCTCAGCACCACTTACTGAAGAGGCTGTCTTTTCTCCATTGTATATTCTTGCCTCCTTTATCAAAAATAAGGTGACCATATGTGTGTGAGTTTGTCTCTGGGCTTTCTATCCTGTTCCATTGGTCTATATTTCTCTTTTTGTGCCAGTACCATATGTTCTTGTTTACTGTAGCTTTGTAGTATAGTCTGAAGTCAGGGAGCCTGATTCCTCCAGCTCCATTTTCTTTCTCAAGATTGATTTGGCTATTCATCTCCCGTATACTTTAAATCAAATCTAGATTGCTTATAATATCTAACTCAATGTAAATGCTATGTAAATAGTTGTCAGTTTGTGGCAAATTCAAGCTTTGCTTTTTGGAACTTTCTGGAATATTTTTTTTCAACTGTTTTCCACCCATAGTTGGTTGAATCTGCAGATGTGAAACCCGTGGAAACAAAGAGGCAACTATATACACATGACCAGCACTTGTAATACAAAATCAGCTAAAGTTCAAAATGGAATGCATCTTTATACCAACCTAAGGTTATGGGTGTTAGTCAGGACACCAGAAAACTAATCTTTTGTGTCTTTTTTCACCAGGATGGCCCAGATTAAGTTCTGGATATACAGGCCTAAAGGAGTAACAGCATGAATAAAAGACAGAAAATTAAGCCTAGACAAATATGAAGATGTTTCATGTTCAGAATACATTGAACATTGTTTTAGAATAGTTGGTACCAGGGAAACTCTTAGACTTTGAACACATCAGGAAAAAAGTGCTTGCAAATAGTATGTGCAGATTCTGTTAGTGCCTCCTTCAGCATATTAAACTGAAAAAATAATGGGTGTGTCCATTTTAGAAGTTCTGAAAGAGAATACACATTGCAAGGAAGGCACATATACAGGTCATACTGTCAAGCTGTTATATGTATTTGTTCTCCTTTTTTTTGTTCTTCCTCCTTTCTATCATTCATCCAGGCATCTACAGATAAACACACGCAACAAAACAGTACCATATTTCACTTAGGAATATATGCATATGTAATAAAACTATAAGTTCCTAAGAATGAAAACTCAAATTCTTTATAGTAGTTACCTCTGAGGAAGAAGGAGACTAAGGTAATCATAAAAGAATTCAAAGTGAGTTTCAACTGCATATGTAATGTTTTATTTCTTAAGTTGAGTACATAGAAGCCTGTTTTATTCTTTTCTGTAACTTTTTGAATATCTGAAATATTTAATAACAAGTAATGTTTCTATGAGCTTTGATTTTGATTTTTAAAATGTTCCATACAAATTTAGAAAAAGTGGAAAACATAGTAAAGTACAGAGATAAATATGTAACTAATCAGTAACACTACCACTCATTAATTTTTAAAAAATGTATATTGTCTGGCATTTTCTCTCATTATTGTGTTTATGCATGCATATAACAATGAATATACATATATCATTTGCAAGATTAAGATCACATACATAATTTTCAGCATCATGCCTTTTTCACTTGTCATGATAGCCTAGGATATTAACTTGAATTTCTTTAGCTGTTGTAATTTGGTATATTTTAGAAAGTTTTATCAGTCTGTATATTGCTTTTTTATGTGAATTATCTGCTGATATCATTTGCCAATCTCTCTATTCATTATATATATACACAAATATATATCATTTCTATGTATGTATAATCCATATGACAAAACTGAGCCCAAATGACCAAACACATTGGTCATATCAAATACTTGTAAATGAGTTTAACTCATCTATTAAAAAGTTTCTCATATTGCCTATCGAAGCAAAACCCAGCACAATGCTTTTTCAAATGATATACCTAAAACAAAGATAGTCAGAGAGGTTAAAATTCTAAAATAAGCAAATATATACCAGGCAGTTATAAATAAAAAGAAAGAAAAGGTTATAATCTTGGTGTTTAAGGAGTAAGAATTGAGATCAAAATGGATTAAAAGAGATTTTTAAAAACACACTTGATAACTGTAAACACTACAATTCACAAGGAAGATGTGTTATTAATATTTATGTCCACAGACACATAACAAAAATATTCATAAAATAAACACCACAGGAGGTGTAAGGAGAAATAGAAAAAAACACCAATAATATATAATTCTACTATAACTTGCCTCAATCCAAGAATATTCAAGTGGACAAAAAATTTCAGTTAAGTATAGAGAAGCTCTAAAGAACATAATCCAAGGGTAGATCTAATGTATTGAACACTGATGCCTGCTAATAGAGAACAGAACTACAGTTCAGGGCTTCCCTGGTGGTGCAGTGGTTGAGAGTCTGCCTGCCAATGCAGGGGAGACGGGTTCGAGCCCTGGTCTGGGAGGATCCCACATGCCGCAGAGCAACTAGGCCCGTGAGCCACAACTACTGAGCCTGCGCGTCTGGAGCCTGTGCTCCGCAACAAAAGAGGCCGTGATAATGAGAGGCCCGCCCACCGCGATGAAGAGTGGCCCCCACTTGCCACAACTAGAGAAAGCCCTCGCACAGAAATGAAGACCCAACACAGCCAGAAATGAATAAATAAATACACAAATTTATTTTAAAAAAAACCAAAAAACTACAGTTCAGATAAACATGGAATATTTATGCAAAGTGACTGTATCTGAGGCTCCTAGACAAATTTGGGATAAAGTGGAAATAGATTAATTTTGCACAACTTGATTACAAAAATGATAATGAAAATACAACATATCAGAATCTACAGCTAGAGCAGTTGTCAGAGGGAATTTTTATGGTATTAAATAACTATAACAATAAAAATTAAAATTAATTAATATTCATTTCAAAAGCCTGATAAAGAACCACAATATAAGTTTAAAAATGCAGAAGGAAAGAATCATTAAAGGTAAAAGTAGAAATGAATGAGTTAGAAAAAACTACAGCAGAACTTAGGTCAACAAAATGAACAAATCCCTAGGTAAATTAATCAAGAAAACAGAGGGAAATGAACATATACAACATCTAAAATGTCAAAGGAGAAATAGTCATCCAGTTTTATCTATTTTTATTTTATTTATTTATTTATTTATTTATTTTGGCCACACCGAGTGGCTTGCAGGATCTTAGTTCTCAGACCAGGGACTGAACCCGGGTCCTCGGCAGTGAAAGCACCAAGTCCTAACCACTGGACCGTCAGGGAATTCCTGAGAAGTAGTCATATAATCAAAGAAAAATTTCAAGATTCTTAAGTGAATAATTTACACAACTCTATTTAAATACATTTGAAAACACATATGAAATAGATGTTTCTAGAAAAATGCAACTTATAAAAATTTACCCCAGTAGAGACAAAAAGTTCAAACAGACCAATTACATTGAAGAAATAGAGAAATTGGTTAAATTTCTCCCCTGAAAATGTAGCAGGCTCAGATGCTTCAGTGGGAGAATTCTACCAAACCTTTTTGTTTGTTTATTTCTTTTTTTGGTTTGTTTTCTACCAAGCATTTAAAGGTAAGATAATCCCAATGCTACTCACACTATTCTGGGGGTATGGAAAAGAAGAAACACTTCTAAATTCTTATGATGAAGCAAGTATATAATTGATTCCAAACCTAATAAAGATTGCATCACAAGTGAGAATTATAGAACAGTTTCCTACATGAATATGAAGGAATATTCTTAAATAAAATATTAACAAACACAATCCAACAGCACGTTAAAAAGTAGATCATAACATGTGGAGCTTATTCTAAGAACAGAAGGCTGTTTCAATATCAGGAAATCCATTAATATAATCTAGTGTAATAATAGAGTCAAGGAGAAAAATGCCCACGTCTATAGATGCTTTCAAAAGGTATTTGAAAGCGTTAACACCCAGTAGAAGTAGTGAAATGTTAACAACAACAGACAGTGATAATATATCTCTAGCAAAAAATTCTATACAGAGAGATATACTCAAGAAAACAATAAATAAATAAAATTGGAATTCTAAAATTTGTTCAAGTAACCTATAGGAAAGCAGGGAAAAGAAAACAGAGAAACAAAAAAGAGAGGGAACAAACAAAACAAAAAATAAAATTACAGACAATCCATTACATATCCATAATTACATTAAATGTAAATCATTTAAATATACCAATTACAAGACAGATATTGGCAGAGTGGATTAAAGAAAAGAATGTGACCCAAATCAATGCTGCCTATAAGAAACTCACTTCAAATACAATGATATAGGTTGCTTGAAAGTGAAAGGATGTAAAACGGTAACAACAGGCAAATTTTATTGATGGAAAGCAAGAGTGGATATATTTGCATCAGATAAGGTAGACTTCAGAGCAAAGAAAATTACCAGACACAGAGAGGGTTATTACATAATGATAAAGGGGTCAATCCACCAACAAGATATAGCAATCCTAAATGTGTATTCATTGAACAGCAGACCTGCAAATTATAGACATATAAACATATAACTACATTTCAGATAGGACTGAAGTAAAAAAAACCTACAATTTATTCAGACTTCAAAACTCCTTCCTCTAAAATTGATACAACATCTAGACAATCTCTGTCATTTAATTGGTGTGTTTAGACCATGTACAGTAATTGTTAAAATATTTGAATTTCGGTCTACCACTTTTTTTAAAAAATTATTATTTATTTATTTTTTTGGCTGTGTTGGGTCTTCGTTTCTGTGCGAGGGCTTCCTCTAGCTGCGGCAAGCAGGGGCCACTCCTCACCGCGGTGCGTGGGCCTCTCACTATCGTGGCCTCTCTTGTTGCAGAGCACAGGCTCCAGATGCGCAGGCTCAGTAGTTGTGGCTCACGGGCCTAGTTGCTCTGCGGCATGTGGGATCTTCCCAGACCAGGGCTCGAACCCATGTCCCCTGCATTAGCAGGCAGATTCTCAACCACTGTGCCACCAGGGAAGCCCGGTCTACCACTTTATTGTTCCTTTTCAGTCTGTTCCCTCTGGTTTTCATTCCTCTGCTTCCTCTTCTTTGCATTCTTTGCTTTCTTTTGGCTTATGTGAACATTACTTGATACTTCATTTTAATTTTTCTATTTTGATTTTGACAATGTCTCTTTGTATAACATTTTTGGTTTTGTATAACCATTTTTAGTGGTTGCTATAAAACTCCCTATTCAACTTTTCAAAGTCTGTTTAAAATCAATATTTTACCACTTCAAATGACATGTAGTAACCTTACCATGTTGTAGATCCCTTTGCCCTCTGCTCTTAAGGTTATGGTTCTCTAATGTATTTTACTTACATTCACTGACATGTCATCAGAAAATGTTATTATATTTTTTTGCTTTCAACGATTAAAAATTTTAATGAACTCAAGAGGAGATGAATAGTCTATTATATTTACCCAGACATTTACCATTTCTGTTGCTTTGCCTCTGCAAATACAGTCATGATACTTTTAAAATTTAAGATGTTTTCCTCCCTGTAATATTGTAACCTGCCTTTATTCACTACTAATATATACTGAATGTTGTTCAATGTCAATAATCTGCCATTTACATTATAGGTTTTAGTGCTTGCAAAAAGATTGATGCTCATAAAAAATGAAAGTATTAAAATTAGCTAACATTTGCTTTGGATCAAGTAATGACATTTAATTCTCACATCTACACTGTGAGGTTGTTCATCCTCATTTTACAGATGAAGAAACTGAGAGACAGGGAGGTTAAGTACTTTTCCTAAGCTTGCACACTTAGAAAGTGACACATTGTGGATTTGACCCAAATCATAATGGCTACAGCCCATGAATATTTAGGGTGATAGAGTTTGAGACATACAATCACACAGATAGTATCAAGTTTCAGGAATAGAAGCACGCTGATGTACACTCAAACATACCATATATTTCCAAAACAATAAAATCATTAGTAAATTATCTCTTAATCTCTTTAAATGTCACTTCTGTTTTTAAATTTTTATCTTCATACTATGTCCTGTTTATAGTATTTCAAGCAATATAGAATTATATTCTAAATATTAAATGTATATATTTGTTTACATATTATGTATAAATTTGCATATTTATATGTATAAATATATATTTTATATTCATAAAATGAAATCACCCTGAATCTCACTCTTGCCTAACTCTCACGCTCTGAGCCAAAGGTGTTCAATATCAATAGGTTGTTGCGTGTTCACCAGATGTGTTTCTTTGTAGGTGAATTATTATCATATAGTCACAGACACACAAAATACGCATACCTTTTCTTCAATATTAGAATCACATTATCCCTATTGTTCTGCAACATGCCTTTTTTCATCTAATTTAGTATATCTCTAGTTTTCATTTGTACTTCATTAGATAAACTGTTTTCAAATGTTTGTTGAACATGTATATTGCTCTTTACATGTATTCTGTGATTATATATGTATTAGTTATCTATTGATGCATAATAACATACTCCAAAATAAAAGCAGTTTGAAGTAACAAACATGTAGTAATTCACCATTTTGGGGGGTCAGGAATCTGGATGTGGCTTAGCTGGGTGCTTCTGGCCCAGAGTCTCTCGCAAGGATTCAATTAAAGTATAGGCTGGGGCTACAGTCATCTTAAGGGTCAATTGGGTGAGGACTCACTTCTGAGCTCACACTTTTGTCTTTTGGCAGGCCTCAGGGCCTCACCGGTTGCTGGCCAGAGACATCGGTTCCTTGACATGTGGGCAATACACAGCATGGTGGCTGGCTTTCCTCAGGGTGAGCATAAGAGCGTACTTCAAATGAAGCCACATCCTCTTTGTAACTAATCTCAGAAGTAACATCCCACCACTTCACAAGTATTCTATTCCCTAGAAGCAACTAACCTCAGCCCACATTCAAGGAAAAGTGATTACAAAAGAGCATGAATACAGAGGTGTGGATCATTGAGTGTCTTCTTGGAGGCTGCCTACCACTTCATTTGCCCATCTGTTATATATCACAAGAATTAGCCTATTATCACAACATTGTAATTCAACTATACTTCAATAAAAATAAATTTAAAAAAGAATTACCCTCATATAATTTGAAAATATTTACTCTAGCCTTTTCAGACAAGCTTCGCTGATTTTTTTTGCCATACAAAATGTTTTTAATTACAATACTATTTTAATTAAAAATATAATACAATTCACTATAAAAAAATAGCAGTATATGGGCTTCCCTGGTGGCACAGTGGTTGAGAATCTGCCTGCCAATGCAGGGGACACGGGTTCGAGCCCTGGTCTGGGAAGATCCCACATGCCGCGGAGCAACTAAGCCCGTGTGCCACAACTACTGAGCCTGCGCGTCTGGAGCCTGTGCTCCGCAACAAGAGAGGCCACGATAGTGAGAGGCCTGCGCACCGCGATGAAGAGTGGCCCCTGCTTGCCGCAACTAGAGAAAGCCCTAGCACAGAAACGAAGACCCAACATAGTAATCAATCAATCAATAAATCTTTTAAAAAAAATAGCAGTATATTGGATAGCATCAATTGCCCAGATACAATGGGAAAAGCTTTAGAATAATTCCAGCTTTAACTACTGAGCAGGCATTTGCAAAGAAATTTCCCTGATTTACTTAACCATCTCCAAACTTACTATGGTCTGATCTGAATTATGGATTTAATAACGTGTAACTTGAATAAATGTTAAAATTAAAGGAGACACAACTTAGAGTTCCACTTGCTTACGTTAGTTTTAAAAACATTAATATTCTACTTTCCAGATCATCTTTTCCAGAAGAGACACCTACTCTTCTGACTGAGCCCCTGTCTGCTATCTTAAAAACCAGTCAGTTCACACGGTCTCCATACCCAGGTCTTTTGACCCCAGGAACAGGATTTCATTTTCTTCATCATCATCATCATCACCACCACCACCACCACCATCAAGATTGGCCGTTAAAGAGTGAGCATTGATGAGGGAATGTAAAATGACCAGTCCTTAAACCCTGGTGGCCCATCATCTACATGTTAGATCACTGAATATACGAATGTTTCTCAACCTTTTTTCATTATCATCCACTTTATGGAGGTTTTTTAGACACTTTTTTCTCTAATCATTGCCCCATCCACAGAATGTGAAATTTTTAATACCAGAGATGTGGTGTATATCTGTTTATGTACCTTGATCTTTCTGGGGGCAACACAACATAGTACTATCTAAGATCTCTTCACCCCTAAGAATCAATTTTCAGTTCCTTGGAGGTGATGCTGCTTCTGTTATGAATGCAAGGTATATTGTGATGTGGGCAAAAGTTGAACCCCCATTTTTGCCCCTAACTTCATGTGTGATGCTGGAATACTTGCTTAGCCTCTGTAAGCCTGCCCTTGGTCATCTGTAAAGGAGACTCATGATGTCTTTCTTACAGAACTGTTGTGAGGTGCAAATGAAAAACCCTGTACAGAGTGTATAACATGCAGTAGGACTTCAACAAATGTTAATCTTGGCCCACCTTTCTCCTCTCTCCCAGAGAAAAAAATGACTTTTGCCTAAACCAAACAGCATAACTGCCATAAAGACCACCTGGAAATGTAGCATCAAGATGTAAAATGTGTAGAATGTGTAGAATGAAGTTTTGGGACCACTTCTGTTTTGCAGGATGACTTTTCTGAGGTATTTATGGTAAGGGAAGATCATCAAACCATCTTTTGGTGTTCCTACATCATCCAGTCACATAATTATAGACAGTCTGTTAGTTTTCTGCCACATTAACTCTCTGCTTAGCATGGCCTGTGATTTTACATGTTCACCCTCTGAAGGCTAGGTCATCTCCAAGAACCCTAGGATACCTCCCTGGATCTCTGTGTACTGATAATACTCCCTACTGTCTCTTTAGAGCAAACAAACTTCCTGACAGCAGGGACATGCTCTGTTCCACCAAACTAGGCAGAGTTCCGTCTGTATCCCAGTCTAATTCTTCTAATTATTACGCTTTCTCATGTGGTAGCCTGAAGAGCGAAGGTGTTTTGCTTTCAAGCGAGAAGCCTGGGGGTGGAGGAGTGTGCAGTGGCATTTCCAGTGTGGAGGACTAACCAGCGCATCGCAGTTGCCATAGAAACCTGACGTCAATATGGCGACCGTGACGACTTTTCTACAGAGACAGACGTGGTCTGACGAGAAGAGCAGGTCCCGCCTTCAGGTGTTTGAGACTCAGCTGAGGGTGTGGGTCCCGGCGGTGAGGGCTGAACAGCCCTGGGGTGTGGGGAGACAAAGGGATCCAAGTCGTGTCTTTCCTGCTTTGGGAATCGGTGTCCCGGCTGTCTGGTGAGGCAGAGAGATTTGCCCTTGGGGTCCCTCCCGGCCCCAGTGAGTGTGGTGTCTTGCTCCAGGGGTGTCCTGGAGCTATTTGCCTTTTAAAAACAGGGGCGAGGGAGGATAAGGCAAGGTCTTGGCTAGTGAGAGAGAGGGAGAGAGCACGTGCGTGTGTGTATGGGTGTGTGTGCGCGTGTGTCTGTCCTATTCAGTTCCTAGCACATATTAGGAACCAAATTGGGTTATTGTTTCGTTTTGGCAGCTTTCCTTGGCCAGCTTGGTTACCATGGTGGCTCAGTGACTGCTGTGGGATTTAGTGCAGACAGATCATCCATTTTTGATTCTTGGCTGAGTCATCTGTTACTATGATAGTTGTCAAGTGCTGCTTTTCTGATTCCTTCATTCCTTCCAGTTTTATTAGTTGGCACTTGAGTGCACGGTAGAGCTTTTCCCTCCCCCTTATTTATGTATTTATTCATGTATTTATATCTGTATAACTCACAGATTCCTACTTTGCTCAAAGGGTTACCTTTTTTACATTTGTTACTATCATTATATATTTTGATGCGCAAATTGTCACAGAATTGGCCAGTGTTAGCCCCTTCAGGTTGGCTTCTATGTCCGTTGACACCTCCCTAGAATTTTTTGATCATGTACTTTGCTCTCAGAGCCTGACGATCTCCCTGTCTGTAGAAAGGAAATAATGATGCCCACTTCAGAGAATTGCTTTGAGGATTTGAAGAGGAAAAGTCCAAAAATTACAACCAACAGTGTATGGCATCTAGTAGGCCCTCACCAAATTGTATTTCTCCATTCCAACATGACCTCCTTCATTCTGTCAATATGATGCCTCTGACATTACCATAATAGCATGACCTCCAGAGAGAATGGTTGGACATGTAACACAAGCAGGAATAAGCACACATGTCCATGATGTGAGAGCCTCAGTGTCACTGCTGTGTGTGGAGGGGGCTGTGTGATGGAGCTGGGGAAGAGGAAAAGTATCATTGCACAACTTGCAGTGAACTGAGTGGGGACAGGCAAGCACATCCTCAACCCCTTCCCCTGCATTTCACGTGTTTTCCCATCCTTTCACATTCCTCTCTATTCCATGTGCTGTCTTATCCTCTTACTCTTCCTTACAGTGGAACATCAGAGAAGGTATGGACTCTGAGCCACAGAAACAGGATCCAGTAGAGAAGAACCAAGTGTGATGTTGAATCTGCTAGAGAGGTTCCTGGAGCAAGAGTGAAGAGATCAGGCCCCATCCCTGGGACATTTCAGGTAAGTCACCACCCTTCCCTCCATTGTCTTGTATACAACAGGATAACAGTACCCAATGCTTCCGACCGCCCAGGAGTATTGTGGAGTTTAGGTATGAGCCCATGTGGGAAAGCAATCTGTGATTGTAGGTGGGAGGGAAGGACCAGTGCACTTTCAAGTAATAATATTAACAGACACACCCCAGATATCATAGAACTCTGGTGCATGGTTCCAGATGCATGGTAGGCATCAGATTAATGCTACACAAATGTCAGCTGTTTAGCTCAGGGTTTTTCCAACTGTGGTCCGTGGACCACCTCATCAAAATTGTCAGGTGGTGCTGGTTAAAATTGCAGATACCTGGGCTCACCCTAGGTTGCTGAGCCCAAACCAGGGAGGTGGGGTGGTAGGTATCTACTTTTGAATAATTTCTTCAGTTCATTATGGTACTCACCCAAGTTTGAAAAATACTGCTATAGATTTGCAACAATATCTTCTTAAAATTTTGAATCCTTTGATGTCTAATTTTGTTGTCATTTGTTCCTGACACTCAGCTTTAAATCTGTGCCTGCTCCTTTGTGTCAAATAGGTTAACAATTCCTTGATTTACATAATTTTTATTCAATGATGTGTATGAGAGGCACTGGGGACACAGCACAGAGAACAAGACAGGCAGGATTCCTGGAACTTTCATTCTAGTTTGGGAAAACTAGAGGTTAGGAGGTAAATCAATAAATGGGGCAATTTCATATGGGGATTTGCACTTTGAAGAAAATAAACACATAAATAGAATAGAAAATGACTGGGACAGGGATTATTATACAATAGATTATTATCCAATAGTTGTCAGTGAATCTCTTTATCAGGAAGTGACATTTGAGTTGAATCCTGAATGACAAGAGGAAACCAAGGCAGGCCTTTGGGTCATTCACCCTGTGATGTGAGTCACACCAGTTGTTCCAGGAGCAAAGGACAAGCTCAAGTGGCAGTTGCTTGGCAGACAAAGTGCAGATGGTAGGAGATGAGGTCAAGGGCAGACAGGAGCCACATGGTGTGGGCTGTGTAAGGAGTTTGGAGTTTATTCTGAGGATGGAGGGTTAGAGGGTGGGAGTGACATGCTCTGATTCACGTGCTCACAAGTTGACTCTGGCCGCTGTGTGGGGAATGGACTGGACAGGGACAGGATAGCTATGGGGATAACCATTAGGAGAATTTGCAGGGTCCAGGGGAGAGACGAGGGTGGATCAGCCCTGAGCTGCAGTGGTGTGCAGAGGATGGGTGGCCTGGACAGGGCATGTTGGAGGTAGGGCAGGAGGGACCTGCAGTGTGTGTGCACGGGAGGTATGTGAGGATAAGGCAGGATCCTGCATGGGGCCTCAGCTTTATGTTTGGCCATGTGCAGAAATGGTGGTGTGTTTCCTGAGATTAGTTGTTCCAAGTGCTTTTGAGACGTTCTCCAAAGAACTAGGTCATTCAACAGTGATTATAGTGAAATTTAGTGATTTAAATATGCATCAATTGATGAATAGGATTCAGTTGTTAGATCATTAAGCTTTATTAAAGACACATGCAAACTCAGACTATCAAAATGATAAAAATCTCAACTTGTATTTCTAAAAATCATCTAGCATTTATTGAGTTGTTATTGTATGTCTAGTACTGTTCTAAGAGTTTTCATGTATTAATTCTCAGAACAACAACCCCTGAGGTACAGATGATTGTTTTTGCCATTTTACAGAAAAGGAAACAGAGACACTGAGATACTTTCACTCTCCCAAGATCACAGAGAGTACAGTATTCCAATGTCTCTGCAGTTGATTTTTTAAAATAATGTGATTCTTGAACATTTATCCTTGTAAAAACCAAAACACAAGGCAATATTTTTAAAAAGTTTTTTCTTCTATGATCAGTACAGTAAGTCCCCTACATACGAATGAGTTCTATTCCTAGAGCATGTTCATAAGTCCAATTTGTTTGTTAAGTCCAACAGAGTTAGCCTAGGTACCCAGCTAACACAATTGGCTATATAGTACTGTACTGTAATAGGTTTATAATACTTTTCACACAAATAATACATAAAAAACAAACACAAAAAATTTTAAAAATTTTAATCTTACAGTACCTTGAAAAGTACAGTAGTACAGTACAACAGCTGGCATACAGGGGCTGGCATAGAGTGAACAGGCAAGAAGAGTTACTGACTGGAGGAGGGAGAGGAGGTGGGAGATGGTAGAGCTGAAGGATCATCAGCAATAGGAGATGGAAGGCAACCTGCAATTTCACTCATGCCTGACGTTGATGGCACAGGTTCTGGTTCCTTGCTGGATTCAATTCTATCTACCCTCTTGAAAAAATAATCCAGTGATAGCTGGGTAGTAGCTCTTTTTTCTCGTTATAGATGACATTGTAGTACAGGATTGCATTCTGAATGGCTGCTGCAACCTTCGTGTACTATTCTACATTTGGGTCCTGTTCCTCAAAAACTAGCAGTGCCTCCTCAAATAAAGAAAATCCTCTTGCCATTTCTTGCATCGTGAATCTCTTTAGTTCTTCAGTTACTTCTTCCTCTTGTCTCTCGTCCTTTCTCTGGGACTCCAATTCCATCAGGTCATCATTAGTAAGCTCCTCATTTTGCACAGCAACAGTACTGTACAGTGAAGTACACAAAAGCACAACCACTTGTAGAGGATGCACACACGTGACAATGTACGCCAGACACGTGAACTAACTTACGTGACTGGACATGCGAACGCACATTTGCATTTTTGAAAGTTCGCAACTTGAAGGTTTGTATGTAGGGGACTTACTGTACAGTATAATCCTGGTTTTGCAGATGAGACAATTGAGTGACTGTAGGGTGAAATAAAATTATTCAAACTCACACAGTTTGTAAGTGGCAGAACTAGTGGCAGGACTGTGTATCTAGAACCCACACTCTGAACCAGTGCACTTAGGAAGAAGAAAAAAGACCTTTTTTGAACTATCTCAGCCCACAGTGGTTAAGGTTAGGTGGGGTCGTATCTCTTTGTGTGGAAATTATGCTTCAGGAGTCATTTTGTCATATACTAGAGTTTTAAGAAAAACAGAAAGGGAATAATTATGAAAACAAATGCATTGTGTGGATATTTCACAATATCTTTGTTATGGAGATTTGGATATATTCCACTTTTTTGTCTTATTGAATAATGAGGCTATAAACTTTCTTGAATGGGCTTTTTTTTTTCATTTCTTGGGTATGTACCTAAGAGTAGCATTTCTGAGTCAAAGGGTATGTGTATGTTCAGTCAGTACTTCCAATGAGTTTTTCAAAGTAGTTGTTCCAATCTATATTCCCCCACAGCAGGATATAAGAGTTCCATTTGCTCCACATCCTTGCCAACACTTGGTATTTTCCACCTTTTTCATTCTTGTTCTTCTACTGTGTGTGCGGTAGTAGCTCATGTGATAGTAGCTCATGTGATTTTAATTTTAATTTCTCTGAAATCTCTTTTTATCTAAAGAATGTCTACCCTCTTTTTTTTTTAACCTTCCAGTTTATTTGCTTAAGAAACTATAACTTTTGTCCTGTGGAGTTTGCTTTCTGGATTTTGATGATTGTATCCCTATTGTGTTTTTATGTATTTATTATGTTCTACTGGCCCCCTCCTATTTCCTTTAAATTGGTAAGTAGATTTAGAGGCTTGATCAGATTCAGGTTTTTGGCAAGAGTACCTCAGATGTGGTGGTGCATTTCCTGTTGTGTTATACCTGGGGGCTCATCTTGTGTGGTTGTCTCTCCTTCTGTGTTGTTGAGATTGATCACTGGGTCTTAGGTGTTGTCAGCCTGATCCACCCATTTTCAAATTTTGCATCTGCTTTTCATCACACATTTTTTGCAGCCTCTGAAGTTCATTGCCTAGATCTGCTTTTAAAGGTTGCAGAAAGGTGATGTTTTAATTCTATACTTTCTTCTGCATTTATTAGCTGGAATTCTTCTATAAAGTAACTATGAGGTTACACTGAGGTGTGGTACATACAGGAAGGTAGGAGGAACGTATGTGTAATTCTTTTGCATTATTTCCACTTTTCAGAATAATGAGTTCTTTCCCTGGGATCCACCAAAGGTGAGCAGTGAGTTAGTTAGTTTGTTTGTTTTAAGTGCCATAGTGAGCTCACAGATGCTTACATATTTGATGTGGTTTAACCCATTGTAGTCATTAATCTTTTTGATGTTCAAATTGTTCTCTTTGTCTGGGGGGGTGCCCTTCAGGTTGGCTTGAGTCTTTTTGATATGCTTTCTGGTATGAGAGTTTGGTCTAGACTCACCTGGTACAGTCCCTGCCCAGACCTAAAAGGAAGCCTGATTCCTTTTAGTGGGACATGTTTTCAGACGACTCAATCTGGGGACTAGAATTGAGCATTGCTCCTGGGTTGGTCATTGTTTCTTGAACTTTTCAGCGCATGAAGCAAGAGAATACACATCATTGCCTTGCATCATGGGCTGCTCCTCCATCTGCTTGTAGGTAATTTTGTCCGTTTTTGTTTTAACTTTCCATATTTTAAATATGCAAGCAAATGAAATATGTGTATTAGTTTCCTTCCCCATCCAGATTTAAAAGGTGGCACATTCTTCACCAGCACTGTCCAATAGAAATTTCTGCAGAAGTGAAAATGTCCTTTATCTGCACTAACACTATAGCCACTAGCAACAAGTGGCGGCTGAGCACCTAAAATGTGGCCAGTACAATCACTGAATTCTTAGTTTCATTTATTTTTTTAAAATTAAATTTATATAGCTGTTTCTGGCTAGTGGCTACCATATTAGCAGCAGCTCTATACATTTTTTCTGCACCTTGCTTTCTTCATGTAACATTATATCCTGGTGATCACTCCTTAACAGTCTAGAGAGGGAATCCTCATTGCTTTTTATGGCTGCAGAGTACTCTCTGATGTAGATGTACTTTAGATTACTCAACCAGCCCCCCTGTTGGTGGACATTTGTCTTGTTGATAATCTTCTGTTGTTATGGACTGTTCTGTGAGGAATGGCCTTGTGCTTATTATGACTTTTTGTATTTTTGCATTGTTTTGGGGGGATAAATTCTCAAAAGAGAGATTACTGGTTCCAAGACTGAATACCTATGTAATTTTACTAGATAGTATCAAATCCCCTCTATAGGGCAGTATTATTTTACATTACCACCAGCAATATATGAGAATGTCTATTTCTTCACAGACTATCTAATTGGTAAGAAGAGGTATCTCATTATAGTTATTTTTCTTTGCATTGCTTATCATGAGTTAGGTTGAGCATTTTTCTTGTGTTTAAAGACTTTTTTTTACTCTTGCATCTACATCTTTTTTGGTGAAATACCTGCTTGTATCTATTGCCCCTTTTTTTCTCTTATGTTGTTTTTTGCATCCACTTTTTCATAAGACTTCTACATATTAGGGATATAACTGTTATCTAAATTGTAAGTATTTTTCCCAGTTTTTAATTTTTCATTTTACTTATGTTTTTCTTTAGCCATTCAATTTTTAATGAGAAAACAAATTATACATATCACTCTTTCCCCTTATTACTTCTGGAATTTACGTCATAGTTAAACAAGTTTTCTCCACTACCAGGTCATAGGAGAATTTCTCTGACAGTGTACTTTAACAGGCAGGAGATAGAGAAGAGAATTTGGATCATATTAGGGTGTTGGGTATAAGAGGAATGCTGAGGGGAGGTGTCCATCATGTGAGAAGTCTACAAAAACTGTTCCACTAAATCAGGAGAATTAGATGTTTAGACCAGTGTCCCAGTCCTGTGCTTGTATTTGAGAACTTGGTCTCTACTCTTTTCTGTCTCCTGTGGAACTTGGGCCAGGCCTGCTTACTGGTAGAGATCTTACTTGAAGCAGAAACTCCATGTCACCTCACATGAACCTCTCAGATGACTAAATGGAAGGGACCATCCCCTAGGGATAAGACAGACACAAAACCAGTTCTGAAATCTACCACCAGACCTAGACAAGGAGTAAAGAGAAAGTAAAACCCATGAGGAGAATCAACACTGAAATCACACAAGGGTCACTGCATCCTTCACTCTGTATCTGAGAGTGAGATCCTGTCAGAAGGTAGTAGCCCCTTAGTAGTATGCAAAATAACAGACATGAGGATTATAAAATGCCTCAGTTTCCCAAGGTGGCAAACTTTCCCCACTCAACGGCATCATTTCCTGTTTAGATGTTGGTTTTCCAGGACTCGGAGTGAAGCTTGGACTACACTGGCTTGGAATGGAGTCTGTTTTGGGTAGGCACTAACATCCATCTTGCTCCCTGTGAGCATTTCCAGTTATGCAGGTCTAGAGATCAAGAGAGGGAAGGCGTGGGATGCAAATGTGGAATTGGACTGACAGTGCCTGGTACACAGTAGACTATACACATTAATAAATAAAAGAGATGTAGATGCAGATGTAGATGTAGGAAACAAAACTAAGTATACGTCCTCTCAGTCTTTTAAATACATATGAATTTTACAAAGAGGGTTGGAACTACACTGTACTTTTTTTTTTTTTTTTAATTTTGGCTGTGCTGGGTCTTCATTGTGGTGCATGGGCTCTTCGTTGTGGGCTTCTCTCTAGCAGCAGCACGCGGGTTTAGTTGCTCTGTGGCATGTGGGATCTTAGTTCCCCCGACCAGGGATCGAGCCTGTGTCCCTCGCATTGGAAGGCAGATTCTTAACCACTGGACTACCAGGAAAGTTCCTGTACTTATTTAGTTATCTACTTTTCAGAAACTATTTTGTTTCTATTTCTAAAAATTATGCCTTTTTTGGGGAAAAAATAATCCACAGAAAATGGAGAAAGATGCCACCTGGTGATATGCGTCAGAATCATCAGCCCCCTAAGGGGCTTGGCAAAAGGTGAGGTAATGGAAGGGGGATTGAGGGGTGGGGGGGTGAATGAATTCCATCGTATAGGCCAAAGCTTTCTGGAACTTTCCACATACTGGTGGTGATCCCTCTATATTTGTGCCCATTCTGGGATTTTGAAGCCCTAAAGCTAGAAGTCCCATCCCATGTGAGCTAAATGGAAAGCTGCATGAGTTGGTATATGAGTAATTGGTATGAAGTTTGAGACATAGAAATACACACATACAGAGAAACAGTGTCAAATAAATTGTTATGATCTGCTTCTTTTACTCATAAAACAGTATGCTATGAACATGTTTCCAAAGCAATGAATATATGAGCATGATATTTATAACCAGATCATAATTATTATGTTTTTAACATTTTATACAATAAATGCTCCATATTTAAAACACTACGGAAATGCAAATTTATAAAATGAAAGTATCCTCTCTCTTCCATCAACCCACACACATTGAATTATTATCAAAGAAATCTTTTTAATGTGTTATTTTCACACAACAGTATATGAACATGTTTCTAAATCAACAAATGGATCTTTGCACTATCATTTTGTGGCTTGGCTTGAAGGTTTTCCTATTTTACAAAACTTTATCTCAATAACTTTTTCAAATTACCAGTTAATACTTTTTGTTT
This sequence comes from Balaenoptera ricei, assembly GCF_028023285.1. NCBI lineage: Eukaryota > Metazoa > Chordata > Mammalia > Artiodactyla > Balaenopteridae > Balaenoptera > Balaenoptera ricei. The sequence goes on along the minus strand of NC_082660.1, from coordinate 92,484,101 downwards.
TTTAACAAACTTTAAACAATATTGAAATGTATATTAAGAAACTGAAATTATTCTATCTCTCCCTCTGCCTCCATCTTCTGCTCATCATAATACAGGTATCATCTTTTAATTTATCGGTGCCTACTCTCCAGATTTTTCTCTGTATGTAATGCACTAACATATTTAATGACACGCACATACACACACTGATGTGTATTCTTTTGCAGAAATAGAATCACAGTCTACATACTTTATGACTTCCTTATTTCATTTAATAAAATTCATTTTCATTTAATTTGTTTATTTGACATGGAATGTTTACAAGTATTTATTGGGAATTTATATTGCTTTTTATGCACATTATCACTTGATATCATTGACCTATCTTTATTGTTTGAGTATTTTGCACGTCAAGGTTATAAACCTTATGTCTGAATATAAGTGGTAAATAATTTTCCCAACTTTTCACACACATTTTGATTTTTAATTTTTGTTATTCACATGGTATTTTATATTTTATAGTGATTTTCATTATTTAAAGAGTGCTTCACTCCATTGTTTGAAAAAGTATAACTGAATAGTAATGCGTTGAGGTAATCTGAATGTTAGCTCACAGGACAGAGGGGGAAAAAAACTTAGTCTTTTTGTCATTTTGGGTTTTGAGTCCTGGAGCAGTAATTTATAAGGTTGTTTCCCTAGGTCAAGTTGCTTAATTTTTACTTCTGTTCCCTTATCTGAGTAATAGGGATAATTATTCATCTTAAATAGAGTTAGCATTAAATGAGATAAAATGTAAAACCCCTTTCATAAAGTAGCTGTGTACATGTTAATATCCTGCCATTCAGGTTCTCTTTCCAAAGGGTGACAGCTTGTGCTGCTTTCTGGGTCCAGTTCAGCACCTCAAGAATCAGCTAGTCATTGTGGCCCCCACACCCAGTCCTCTTGGCCCATGGAGTAGGATTTCATTCCCTACCATCATCTTCATGTCCAATGGGGAGCATGACACAGCCCAGATTCCACATCAGGTGAGTTTTCCATTATCAGTCTTCAAGCTCTGGAATTCTATCATCTAAACAGGAGGCTGCTGGTTGATCTGTGTAGCGGGCAAAGTGTAGACATTTGACCCTGGAAAATTTACATACTCCGTGAGTCTGAGGTTGGCCATCTGTAAAATGGGACTAAGAGTGCATATTTCCAGACTTGTAAGAAGAAAAGGAAATAAAAACCTCAAAGAATGTCTGGCATGTAGCAGGATTTTGAGATATATTACTCCTGGCCCATCCTGCCTCCTCTGTCCCATAAGATAGAAGATTTGAACCAGCATCTGGAATTGTATAAGTAAGAAGTGAACTTTGGTCCCATCTCATCATTTCTTTTTTTTCCACGTGCTTTCCTATCTCCTTATTTTCCTTCTAGTTTGATATGAGTGAAGCAGTTTCTTATTGAGCCCCAGGAAGAAGAAATAGTGCAGAAGAGAAGGAATAATAATGGGTCAGCTAGACAGAAGATGAGAATCATCAAACATGTGTCCCAGTAGCCAGACCTATCAACAGAGCACAGGACCTTGGGTGAGTCCCTTCCCTCGTGCTAGCCTCGGGCCTAATATAGAAGGGCACTAAATATAGAAACAGTAGTTAGGGGCATGGGCTTTGGAGTCAGAAGGACTGGGATTTGACATTGGGATTCATTACTTGCTGGTTGCATGATCTTAAGAAAGCAGTTTATCTATTATGTGCTCTATGATCATTGGTGTCTTTTATTATTGCTTATTATTGTTATTATTATTATTATTATTATTATTATTCCTACCACCCATCCAAAGGGTGAATGATAGGAGTGAAGATTATACTGCCTGGCATTACAGTGTTCCACCGAACTATGATTTTATAACTGTTGGATAGAGTGATTGACACACAGATAAAAGGAGGTCTATAGACAGCTCACGAGCAGACCCAGACATGTAACATTATTTAATATGTTACAGGTATGGCATTTCCAATCATATATATTGTTCAAGAGTTGGGGCTGGGTTAACTGGTAAAGGCTTCATTACAAATCATAGTTATATTTCATCTTATACCTTGTCATTTAATCAGAAAACTTTCTCTACATGCTAGTACTCAAGGCAAGAATTAAGATAAAAGCAAAACCAAAATAACAACAATAAAAAAGGATACTGAATTGTATATAGAGTAAGATAATAGTTATAGGAAATGTGTATGTAATACATTTATATTACATTTACATATTTACATGCAGAGGAAAATAATGGAACGAAATTGCATAGTGTGAATTTCAATGATGATGGGATTGCTGGGTATTGATATTTTTTAACACTGCATTTGACTCAAAATGTTAAACATTTGCTAAATGGAGTATGTATTACATTTATGATAAAAAAAACTGAATCCCCTAAAAGTGCTACTACTTATGAAGGATTTCAGATGAAGAGCATAGAACTATAAAATCAATCCAGATTAAGAAAAAACTTTACTCCTCCCTGATTGTATCCCCTTCCTCTCTCCTAGAGATAATTAGTATCCAGAAAGGGATGATTATTATTCCCATGCATCGCTATATCCTTTTATTCCATATGAGAACTTTTCTAAACAAATTATAATATTTTTCTGCATGTTGGCACTACACACACACACACACACACACACAGAGTAAGTGTTCTTATCCTCTAGCTTGCTAAGTTATTTAATATATAACGTGTGCACACACACACTCACATATACACACATATGTATATGTGTATATATATATTTATATGTGTGTATGTGTGTTTATGTGTCTATCTCCTGGTCCTTACACTCAAAGGAGTGATGTGAGGAGTTCAAGGGTAAAATTTCATCAAGATTCCAGCACAGTATTTGGCACATCGTCCACAACACCAATGTTTGCTTCCTTCCTATCCTAACTTCCAATCTTTAACAGGGTTGTTGTTTATTAACCTCAATAGCATTACTATATTTGAGTGAGCATTTGGGGATGTAAGAAAAGGAAGGGAACCACGCACCTAACTATATTACGTAGGAATTTCAGTGCCATCTCTGTGATGTGCAGTGTAATGGAATTGGGCTGGGGAAAAATCCTCATTCTTTCCAGTGAATAATAGTGCTTTTCCCGTCCTCTGTTGGTGACCTGAGGGTTCAGGACCTACTTGGAGTTCTAGGAAGAGGTGACTGGGGGTTGGCAGGGAGGGTCACTGGAACAAGAATCAGGATCTCTTTCTGGGTCCCAGAGCCTGAGCCTCCCAAGGTGAGTTCCTTCCCCTGTTGTGTGTTATGAAGCATGTGTCACTATTCATACCTCTACTGACTCAGGGGCTACAGAGGTCATGTTTATGATTTCACACATTCTTGTTCCTTGTGGTGTTCTGGTCACCTCTGTAGAACCCTCTTAATTTATAAAGAGGAGGAAGTTGTCAGAGACTCCTCAAAGAGGAGCTGGGCCTGGGACAGTGGGCCAGACTTATGGGGGCTGTATGGGAGAAAGTGGGGGGGAAGTCCACCCTGACTGGAGTGAAGAGTGGGGGCTCCCGGGTGAGGAGACAGAGCTCAGAGGTAACTGATGGGACACTCCAGGGTTCTGAGGCTGTCCAGGTGTAGGACTGATTGGGGAAGGAACACATTCGCTTCCATGGGACACTACATAGCCCCTTTATACACTGAAATGGGACAACGATGGTAAGGAGGAAAGTGCCCTGCTGGTGTGTTGCTGGTCCGTGGGGGCAGAGAAGAACCGGGAGCACAGACAGTAGGGAAGCTGAGTTGATGCTCAGTTCCCTAAACCTCCATTAAAGTAGGAAGCAGACATCAAGGGGAAGGATTCACGACTAATGGATCCCCCACACCATCTGGAAACCATACACCCTCTAGTTTCTCTCTGACCCCAGGTTCCATGGACTCCATCTGCCAGCGAGGTTCTACCTGCCTCCTGAAGTCACATTCTTAACCAGAACACTCTGTCCACCTGTTAGCTCTTCCCACACTCTCCTTTGTTTCGTCTCTGCGTCATCCCTGAGGTCACTCAGGCTTTTCTCCTCCTTTGTTGCTTTCCTCCTTTCATCCGTTCAGTGAGGTGTATCACAACACAGCACTGCTCTGACAAGTTTAGGCTTTTTTTTAAAAAAACACATATTTTTCTTGTGCACTTATCATTTCTGCAGAGTTAAGATCTGACCCTTGCCCCAAACAGATCTTTTTTGACAAAACCCCTCCTCCCTTCTGCTTGGGTAACTCTGTGCTGTTGTAGACGCATGGGCTCAGTATACTTAATTAAATGTGTTATCATCCATACTTCCTGACCTTTTTCAACCCTGTTCAGTAGAGTCTCTGCACAGGATTTCTCCTGGGATATAATAGTTTGTTTCTGGATTTCAGCCATGTCATCTGCACACGTTCTTTCATAGACAGTTGGCCCTATCACTGGATCTTTTTTGGAGGGCTTCAGTAGTTTACCATGTGGGCCCACAATGCCTCTTTCCTTGCCTCTAAATTCATCTCTCTGCCAACTTACTGAAGGTAGGGATTAATGAAGATGCAGGGTAAAATTCTTGGGCTTCCCTGAGTCCCTTGGCGTTGGAATAGAAGCATTTAATAACCAGGGAGTGGATATTACAGAATGCAGCTGGTGGTGTTAGAACAGATTTGAAACATCTGAAAAGCACTGCATTCTGATAGAGATATTTTCTAAGGGCAGAGGAAAGAGCATGATACCAAAGTAAGTGAGTGTTCATGGAGATGATGTAGAGATTTTAATTATCATTTAGAATCTGGGGAATATTTGTGCCCTTATCCTAGGATATCTTTCATTCATTCACTGATTCATATCTACATGGGTAATAGGTAGCTCAAACAGTGGTGAGTATCTGCATGCCCAACTCTTTCCATTGTGTGATCAACAAAGTTCCATTATTATCCACCTTTTGTAGTAGAATAGTCTTCAGTATTTTCTCTACATTCATTGAGAACCACATAACATAGTGTAATACTTTTTGATTCAACCATTCAACAGAATTTTAGAAATTTCAAGAGGAAAAGGAAAAGCTACTATGTTTATATTTTTGCTCTTTCCAATTTTCTTTCTTCCTTACTGACATGCTAAGAGCACCTCTATTATCAATTCCTTTCTGTCTTAAGAACTTCCTTTAGCCATTCGTTTACTTTACATTCTGCTGGTGATAAATTCTCTTCATTTTCCTTCATCCGACAATGTCTTTGCATACCCCACCTTTCCTGAAGGATAACATAACCACCGGATATAGAATTTTAGGTTAACAGTTTTCTTTCAGCCCTTGAAAAATGTTGTGCCACTTCCTTCTATACTCCATGGTTTCTGATGAAAAAATTGCTGTTATTTGAATTGTTTTTTTCCTTTAGATAACGCATCATTTCTCTCTCCCTGCTTTCAAATTTTTTCCGATTTTTTTGGGGGGTTTGTCTTTAATATTTTCCTAAGTTTGATCATGATGTGTGTTTCATGGATTTCTTTGGAACAATTCTTTTTGGGGTTCGCTCAGCTTCTTGAACCTCTAGGTTTATGTCTTTTGCTCAACTTGAAATTTGTTAGCCATAATTTCTTCAAACACTTTTTCTCCCATGCACTTTTTCTCCTCTCCTTCCAAGAAAAAATGACATGAATATCACATCTTTTGTTTATGGTCCCATAGGTAGGTCCCCGAGGCATTGTTCTATATTTTTTTAATCTATTTTTCTCAGTCGTTAAAGTTGGGTTGTTGCTGTTGTTCTGCCTTCACGTTAACTTTCCTCTTTCCTCTCCATTCTGCAGTTACATCCATCCATTGAATTTCTATTTCAGTGTGTTTCAGTTCTAAAATTTCCATGCTTTGTGACCACCTAGAGGGGTGGGATAGGGAGGATGGGAGGGAGGGAGACGCAAGAGGGAAGAGATATGGGGATATATATATATGTATAACTGATTCACTTTGTTATAAAGCAGAAACTAACACACCATTGTAGAGCAATTATACTCCAATAAAGATGTTAAAAAATAAATTAATTAATTTAATTAAATAAAATTTCCATTTGGTTCTTCTGTGTATCTTCCATTTCTTTGCTGAGACTTTCTACTTTTTTCATTTGTTTCAAGCATGTTTGTATTTTCTCATTGCAATATTTTTTGAAACATTTTTATGATGACTACTTTAAAATTTACGTTAGAAAATTCCAGTATTATTATCTTGGTGGTGTTGTTTGTCGATTATATTTTTTCACTCAATTAAGATTTTTTGATTTTTTGGATAGAAGAGTTTTGATTATATCCAGGACATTTTGGGTATTATGTTATGAGACTGTGTCTTATTTAAGTCATCTGTTTTAGCAAGGCTTCAGTGACACCATGCCAGTGGGGGAAAGGGATCACAGTCTCATAGCAGCCAGGTGAGGATGAAAGTCCAGGTTCACCACTCAGTCTTCTCTGACTCAGGAGTTGGAGGGTAGAGAGGGAGAGGAAGGGGTGCCTGCCTCATTAGTGCTTGGTAGAGGTGGAATTTCAGGCTCCCCACCAGGCCTCCACCTACACTACCCTGGCTGGGAGAGGGAGCACACCTCCTTACTGTTCCGTATGTGGCCTCCATTGACACCATCCCAGGGGGAGGGGGTGTTCATTACTGCCAGGTGGGGATAAAAGTCCAGGTTCCCCACTCAGGCTCTACTAACATGGGGGATGGGGCAGGCATGGGGGTGGAAGGGAAGTGGAGCCCTGTTACTACTGCTTGGTGGAAGAAGGATTTCACTCCCCACCAGGTCTCCACCGACACCACCCAGGTAGGAGTAGGAAGGCACTTCTTGCCTGCCTTCCTTGTGGCCTGCCCTGACACTGTGGAGGGGAGGAGGGCTCCTCATCGGATGGTTGTGAAAGTTCCACTGTTTCGCTTGGCTTCGGGTGGCACCAGCCCAGAGAGGGGAAGGGTGCCTTCCCTTCCATGAGAGAGGAGGGGAAGGGGAGCCTAATTTTCACTGGATGTGGGTGGAAGTCAGACTCCTTGCATGGTCTCCACTGACACCATGGGTGGGGTGTGTGCTCATTTCCACCAGGTGGGGATGAAAGCCCTTCCTTCCCATGGGGTCTTCTCTGATACCACCCCAAAGAGTGGGGAGGGGTATTTGTTTATAATCAAGTGAGCATGGAGTCCACATTTCCCACTCAGTCTTTGCTGCCATGGTGAGGGCGCAGCTGTGTTTCATTCTGTGATTTTAGGGCAGTTGTTGTCTAAAAGCTTTGTTTCTTGCTAGGTTCCTCCTTTTTCTGGTTCTGTGTCTAAATACAGCAGGCTTTTCTTAGAGCTCTTTTTGTCTTTTCCTTTTGGTGTTTTAGGGTCTCCTGCTTCTCCAGCACCCCATCTGGTGTGTATGAGGTAAAAATAAAGCCAAGGGAATTCACTGCCTTATTACTTGGATCTCAAAGTCCCCAGCCAGTCTGCCTTTTTTCTTTTCACTTTTCAGAGGCATCTTATATTTGTTTTACCTGTAATATCCAGGATTTTTAGCATACCTAGCCAAAGTAATAGGGAGAAGTGTGTCTATTAAATCTTGTCCCCCAAACAAAAGTCATTTCCTTTTATTTTTTAATATAACTACAAGTGTATATACAGTTGGCCCTTGAACAATACAGATTTGTCCACTTATACATGGATTTTTTTTTCGGTAGTAAATACTGCAATACTATTTGATCCAAAGTTGGTTGAACCACAGATACGGAACCACAGATACAGAGGACCCATGGATATGGAGGAACTGAGTATATGGAGGGCCAACTATGAGTTATGTGCAGGTTTTCGACTGTGTGGAGGGTCAGTGCCCCTAGTCCCTGTGTTGTTCAAGGGTCAACTGTATTTGAATTCCCCCAATTCTTAGATTAAAAAAATACCATGCTATATACCTTTGTGTACATGGACTTTTTCTCTTAGCAGCATATCCTGGATGTCCCACCGTAGCTTTATGTGGAGCTATTCATAATTCTTCTTTGAGCTTACTTAGTATATACTGTGGGTTGTGTGATAGTTCATCCAGCACAGAACTGATGGATATTTAAGTTGCTTCCATTTTTTCTTATACAAATAGTGCCTCAGTGAATATCTGTATTTATATCTGTCATCTTTTTGTGTCATTACCCATATATCTTTAGTATATAGACATAATGTTTCTGGAAATGGGATTTCTTAGTCAAAGCATAAGAACATATATAATTTTGCTAGGTATAATCAAATTCCCTTTTATAGTGGTTGCATTACTTTCCTATAGCTACCGTAATAAATAACTACAAACCTGGTATCTATAAAAAACAGAAATTAATTCACTCACTGGTTTAGAGGTCAGAAGTCCAAAATTAGTTTCACTGGGCCAAACTCAAGGTGTCAGCAGCATGACGCTCCTTCTGGAGGCTCTAGAGGAGAATCTGTTCCTTGCCTTTTCAAGCTTCTCTTGGCTGCTGACATTCCTTGGCTTGTGCCTGTGTCACTCCAACCTTTGCATCCCTGGTCACATTGCCTTCTCCTTTTGTGTCTGTGTCAATTCTCCCTCTGCCTCTCTGTTGTAAAGACACTTATGATTGCCTCTAGGGCCTGGATAATCAGGATAATCTCTCCATTTCAAAATCCTTAACTTCATCACATTTGCAAAGACGCTTTTTCCAAATATAGTAAGATTTATAGGTTCCAGAGATGAGGATCTGATATCTTTTTTTAAAAAATTTATTTATTTTGTTTATTTTTGGCTATGTTAGGTCTTTGCTGCTGCGCACGGGCTTTCTGTAGTTGTGGCGAGCGAAGGCTACTCTTCGTTGCGGTGCGTGGGCTTCTCATTGCGGTGGCTTCTCTTGTTGTGGAGCACGGGCTCTAGGCACATGGGCTTCAGTAGTTGTGGCTCACGGGCTCAGTAGTTGTGGCTCATGGGCTGTAGAGCGCAGGCTCAGTAGTTGTGGCACATGGGCTTAGTTGCTCCATGGCATGTGGGATCTTCCCGGACCAGGGCTCGAACCTGTGTCCCCTGTGTTGTCAGGTGGATTCTTAACTAGTGCACCACCAGGGAAGCCCTAGGATCTGATATCTTTGGAAACAAATATTAAACCTACTACGGTAATCATAACCTTTTGCATCGCCGTGAGCAGTATGTGAAAGGACATGTTTTTTTTTTACATCCTCATCAAATGAGTGTGTTGATAATCTTTTGGATTTGCCAATCTAATAGTTTAGAAATGGTATCTTACTGTAGTTTTAATTGCATCTCCCTTACTAAAAGCAAGTTTGAGCATCTTTTACATATGTTTAAAGACAATTTGCATTTTTTCCATTAATTGTTTATTTCTTCCATGTCTCTGATAGGGTTGTTGTTTATTAATGACTGTTTTTTAATGACTCTGATAAGCTTCTATATAGAAGGAATATCAACAGTTTGTTAGATATTAGTTACACATATTTTTCTTGTGTCTTTTTAATTGTCTAGCATGTTTTATGGCATGCCAAATTGTTATTGTTATTTTTATGTAGTCAAATTTACTAATCTTTTTTCCTTAATGTGCTTGAATTTTGAGTCGTAGTTAGGAAAGTTCTCCTTCCCATAAAAGAGACTTTAACATGAATATCTCATAGAGATCAATTGAATTTGAAGCAGAAGGAAATGAAATATATGCATATTTATATGATGGATAAGCTTTGCTGACATTCTTATAGGATGAGATACCTGAGGATGTTGAGGAAGAGGAAGTAATCATCCTTTCAATACTTATTTTTAAACAATAAGGGGAGTTTTCTCATTTAACAAGAAATCTGGCAGAAAGCCAATTCCATGATTGGTTTAATTTAGCTGTTCCAACAGTGTCATCAAGGACACAGGTTCTTTCCATCGTCAGTGTGTTGGTTTGTCTGGCTCTCGTGATCTCAAGATGGCTGCCATAGTTCCAGGCTTCACACCCAATTAACAACATTCAGAGACAGAAAAAGAGTGTCAGCATGCTTCTCTTTCCCACCCTCCTCTTTTGTTATTTGTGGCAAAATATACATAACAAATTTATCATTTTAACCATATTTAAATATACAGTTCAGTGGCATTTAGTGCATTCACATTGTTGTACAACCATTGCCACTTCCTATTTCCGGAACTTTTTTATCATCCCAAACTGAAACTCTGTACCCATTAAAAAATAACTCCCTGTTATCTGCTCCCCGAAGCCCTGGTAACCACTATTCTACTTTATGTCTCTATGACTTATTATTATATGTATTTCATATAAATGAAATAATACAATATCTGTCCTTTAGTGTATGGAATATTTCACTTAGCATAATGTCTTCAAGGTTCACTCATGTTGTAGCATGTATCAGAATTTCATTCCATTTTAAGGCTGAATAATATGCCATCGTATGCATATACCACAATTTGTTTCTCCATTCATCTGTCAATGGACATTTGAGTTGTTTCTGCCTTCTGACTATTGTAAATAGTCTGCTAAGAGCTTTGTTGTGCAAATATCTGTTTGAGTGCTGCTTTTAATTATTTGGGGTATATACCCAGAAGTGTAATTGCTGGATCATATGAAAATTCTTTGTTTAATTTTTTTGGGGAGCCATCATCCTGTTTTCTACAGCAGCTGCACCATTTTATATTCCCACCAGCAAGGCACAAAGTAATGATTTCTCGACATCCTCACCAACACTTGCTAATTTCTGGTTTTTGTTATTTATTAATTTTTAATTGAAGTGTAGTTGATTTAGGATATTTTAGTTTCAGGTGTACAACATAGTGATTCAATATTTTTGTAGACTATACTCCATTTAAATTTATTACAAAACAATGGCTATATTCCCTGTGCTGTACAATATTTATATCCTTGTTGCTTATCTCTTTTATAACATAGCAGTTCATATCACTTAATCCCATACCTCTCTCTTGCTCCTCCCCTCTGCCCTCTCCCCATACTGGTAACCACCAGTTTGTTCTCTGTGAGTCTTTTTTGTTATATACATTTGTTTTACTTTTTAGATTCCACATATAAGTGATAACATAGGTTGTCTTTCTTGGTCTGACTTATTTCACCAAGTATAATACTCTCTAGGTCCATCACGTTGTTGCAAATGGCAGAATTTCATTCTTTTTTATGGCTGTGTAATATATATATATATATATCCCAAATATTCTTTGTCCATTTATCTGTTGATGGCCACTTAGGTTGTTTTCATATCTTGGCTATTGTATATAATGCTGCTATGAACATTGGGGTGCACATATCTTTTCAGATTAGTGTTTTCATTTTCTTCAGATATAAAAAAAAAAAGAATTGCTGGATCATACAGTAGTTCTATTTTTAGTTTATTAGGAAACTCCATACTGTTTTCCAAGGTGGACGCACCAATTTACATTCACACCAACAGTGTACAAGGGTTCCCTTTTCTCCAAATCTATGCTAACATTTGCTATTTGTAGACTTTTTGATGATAGCCATTCTGATAGGTGTGAGGTGATACCTAATTGTGGTTTTGAGTTGCATTTCTCTCATGATTAGTGACGTTGAGCATCTTTTCATGTGCCTGTTAGCCATCTGTATGTCTTCTTTGCAAAAATGTCTATTCTGTTTGTTTTTTTTATTAATAGCCATCCTAATGGGTGTAAGGTTGTTCTCATTGTGGTTTGGATTTGCATTTTCCTAATGATTAGTAATGTTGAGCATCTTTTCAAGTACTCATTGGCTATTTGTACATATTTTTTGGAGAAATGTCTATTCAATTTCTTTGCCCAGTTTTTAATCAAATTGTTCATTTTGTTGTTGTTATAGGAATTCCTTGTATGTTCTGGATGTTAATCCCTTATCAGATATATTATTTGCAAATATTTTCTCCCATTCTTTGTGTTGCCTTTTCACTCTGTTGATGGTGTCCTTTGAGGCATGAAAGTTATTGATGAAGTTCAATTTATTTATTTTATCTTTTGTTTCCTGTGCTTTTGGTGTCATTTCTGAGAAGTTGTTGCCAAATCCAACATTATGAAGCTTCTCCCCTATGTTTTCTTCTGAGTTTTATAGTTTTAGTTCTTACATTTGTCTTTGATTTATTTTGAGTTAATTTTTGTATATGGTGTAAGATAAATGCCCGACTTCATTCTTTTGCATGTGGATATCAGTTTTCTCAGTACCATTTATTGAAAACACTGTCCTTTCCCCATTGAATGGTCTTGCACCCTTGTTGAAAATCATTTGACCATAGGGGTGAGTGTATATTTCTGGGTTGTCTCTTACATTCCATTGATCTATGTGTCTGTCTGTATGATAATAGCACACTGTTTTGATTATTATATTTTTGAAATAAATTTGATATGAGGAATTTGTGTCCTCCAAATTTGTTCTTCTTTTTCAAGATTGTTTTGGCTATTCTGCATCCCTTAAGATTCTATATGAATTTTAGGATACGTTTTTAAAATTTCTCCAACAGCATAATTGAAATTTTGATAGAGATTACACTGAATCTGTAGATCACTTTGGGTAGTTTTGACAATTTAACAATACTAAATCTTCTAATCCATGAACACAGGATATCTTTCCATTTATTTATGTTCTCTTTAATTTCCTTCAACAATGTTATGTAGTTTTCAGTTTGCAAGTCTTTTGCCTCCTTGGTTAAGGTTATTCCTAGAGTATTTTATTCTTCTTAGTGTAAATGTAATTGTAACTGTAATTTTTCATAAATTCCTTTTTGGATTATTTATTTTTAATGTATGGAAATATAATTTATTTTTGCAGGTTGATATTGTATCCAATTTTGCTGAATTAACTTATTAGTTCTAATAATTTTTTTGTGTGTGGAATCTTTAGGGTTTTCTACATGTCAGATCATATCATCTCTGAACAGAGATAGTTGAACTTCTTCCTTTCCAATTTGGATACTTATTATTTCTTTTGCTTGCCTAATTGCTCTGGCTAGAGCTTCCAAAACTATGTTGCACAGTAGTGGTGAAAATGGGCATCCTTCTCCTATTCCTGATCTTAGTGGAAAAGCTTTTGTTTTCACCATTGAGTGTGATGTTAGTTGTGGGTTTTCATATATGGCATTTATTATGTTAAGGTGGTTTCCTTCTATTCCTAGTTTGTTGAGTGTTTTTATCATGAAAAGGTACTGAATTCTATCAAATGCTTTTTAAACATGAATTGACTGTGTGTTTTTTACCTTCATTCTGTTAATGTGGTATATTACATTGTTTAGTTTTTGAATGGTGAACCACACTTGTATTCCATGAATAAATCCCACTTTGTCATTGTGTATAATCCTTCTATATGCTTCTGAATTTGGTTTGCTAACATTTTTTAGGATATCTGTATCAATATAAGGGATATTGGCCAAGTATTCTTTTCTTGTAGTGTATATGTCTGGTTTTGGTATCAGAATAATATTGGTCTTACAAAACGAGTTAAGAAGTGTTCCCTCTTCTTCAATACTTTGAGAATATTTGAAAATAGACCATTTTCTTATAGCAGTTTTAGGTTCCCAGAAAAATTGACAGAAAATTAAAGAGTTCCCATATGACCCCTTCTCCAGCACACACACAGCCTCCCTCACTATCAAAAGTCCACACCAGTGTGGCACATCAATGAACCCACATTGACACATCATTATCACCCGAAGTCCATAGCTTACATTAGGGTTCACTCTTGGTGTTGTACAGTCTGTGGGTTTAGGCAAATATATGCTGAGATATGTCCACAATTGTAATATCATACAGAAAAATTTCACTGCCCTAAAGTTGTTCTATGCCCAACCTATTCATCCTTCCCTTCCCCCAACCACTGGCGATCACTGATCTTTTTACTGTCTCCATATTCATGCCATTGCCAGAATGTCATATAGTTGGAATCATACAATGTGTAGCCTTTTCTGATCGACTTCTTTAATTTAGTAATATGCATTTAAAGTTCATCTATGTCTTTTCAAGGCTTGATGGGTCATTTCTTTTTAGCAATGAATAATATTCCATTGTATAAATGTACCACAATTTATCCATTCACCTACTGAAGGACATCTTGATTGCTTCCAAGTTTAGGCAATTATGGATAAAACTGCTATAAACATCCTTGTGCAGGTTTCTGTGTGGACATAAGTTTTCAACATATTTGGGTAAATCCTAAGGAGTGCAGTTGCTAGATCATGAGGTAAGAGTATGTTTAGCTTTCTAAGAAACTGCCAAACTGTCTTCCAAAGTGGCCATACCATTTTGCACTTCCACCAGCAATGAATGAAAGATTTTCTGTTTATTCATGATTCGATTGGTAGGCTGTGTGTTTCTAGGAATTTGTTCATTTCATCCAGGTTATTTAGTTTGTTGTTGTATAATTGTCCATTGTATTCTCCTATAATCCTTTTCATTTCTGTAAAATCAGTAGTAATGTCCCCACTTTCATTTCTGATGTTAGTATTCGTGTATTCTCTTTTTATTCAGTCAGTGTAGCTAAAGATTTGTCAATTTTGTTGATATTTTCTAAGGACCATTTTGGTTTCATTGGTTTTTTCTTTTGTTTTTCTACTTTCTGTTTTTATTTATCTCCACTCTAAACCACACATATTATTTCCTTCCTTTTGCTAGCTTTGCGTTTAGTTTGTTCTTCTTTTCCTAGTTCCTTAAGCTGTAAAGTTAGGTTGTTAATTTGAGATCATCTCTTTCATGTAAGCATTGACAGTTATAAATTTCCATCTCAGCACTGCTTTGCTGTACCATAAGTTTTGGTTGTTGCATTTTCACTTATATTTGTCTCATGGTATTTTCTAAATTCCCTTGTGGTTTTCTCTTTGCCCCATTGGTTGTTTAAGAGTATGTTGTTTAATTTCCACACAGTTGTGAATTTTTCAGTTTTCCTTCTGTTATTGATTTCTAGTTTCATTCTATTGTGATTTAAAAAGATAATTTGTATGATTTCAATCTTTCAAAATTTATTAAGACTAGTTTTGTAACTAACATGGCCTATTCTGGACAATATTCCATGTGCAGTTGAGAACAATGTATATGTTGCTATTGTTTGTTGGAGTGTTCTGTATATGTCTGTTAAGGCCAGTTGGTTTATAGTGTTGTCCTCCTCCCACCCACTTTATGTTATTGATATCACCAATTGCATTTTTATACATTGTGCAACTATTAAAATAGATTTTTTTGATGTATTTGTCTTTTAAATCCTGTACAAAATTAAAAGTGGATTTAGAAACCAAAAATTTTTAAATACTGATTTTTATATTTGTCCATATATTTACCTTACCAGAGATCTTTATAGTTTTATATAGCCACAAGTTATTGTTTAGTGTCCTTTCATTTCAACTTGAAGGACTCCCATTAGTCTTTCTTGTAGGGCAGGTCTAGTGCTAATGAACTTCCTTAGCTTCTGTTTATCTGGGAATGCCTTGATTTCACCCTCATTTTTGAAGGATAGTTTTGACAGATATAGAATTCTCATTTGATAGATTCTTTCTTTAAGTACTTTAAATATATTATCCTACCACATCTGGCCTCTAAAGTTTCAGCTGACAAATCAGCTGGTAATATTATTGAGGATCCCTTGTATGTGGTAAGGTGATTTTCTCTTGCTACTTGCAAGATTCTCTCTGTCTTTTCCCATTGACAGTTTGATTTTAATGTTTGTTGGTGTGGGACTGTTTATGTTTGTCATAGCTGCGGTTTGTTGAGCCTCTTTTACTTGTACATTTACATATTATGTCAAAGCTGGGAAGTTTTTGGCCATTATTTTTTTCATGTAATCTTTCTGCCACTTTCTGGCTCTCTTATCCTTCTGGGACTCTCATGATGTGTATTTTGGTCCTCTTGATGGTATCCCATAAGACCCTTAGGCTCTGTTCTCTTTTCTTCATTATTTTTTTCTTTCTGCTCCTCAGACTCAATACTTACAAATGTCCTATCTTTGAGTTTGCTGATTCTTTCTTCTGCCTGATCAAATCTACAATTGAACCATTCTAATGAATTTTTCAATTACATTATAATATTATTCAGCTCCAGAATTTGTTTCGTTCCTTTTAAAAATTTCTGTCTCTGCTGATATTCTCATTTTATTCATACTTCTTTTTCCTGATTACCTTTAGTTCTTTGTCTGTTTTCCTTTGTCTCTTGAGCATATATAAGACAGTTGCTTTAAAATCTTTGTCTAGTAAGTCCTATGTCAGGGCTTCTTTGGGTGGAGATGGTTCTATCAATTTTTTCTGTGCCTTTGAATGGGCTATATTTTCCTGTTTCTTTGTATGCTTTGTCATTTTTGGTTGCAATATGAACATCTCAAATAACAACACCTCTACCAGTCTTTGCAGACTTGCTCTCTACAAGGGTAATCCTTTACCAATGAGCTGGACTTGCTCTGATCATAGGAATTAGCCTGAAGTGAAAGCTTAAGATCTTCTCAGGCCTTTTCTGCACATGCATGTTGTGTGGGCCTGTGTGTGAATATCTCAGTTCCCCTTTATACATGGCTACTTTTAAATGTCTTAATTTCCCAAAGAGTCTCACGCCAGATTCTTCTTGGCACCTTAGATAGTCTATTGTATGCCTCCACCTATAATCTCTTGTCTCAGCTTTCTGTAGACCTATAGTCTTCTTGCACCTTTCACAGGCACTGTCGCCTTTCCCGCCTGTCTTCAAAGTTAGGAAAAACAAAGAGGAGTCCTTCAGGCAGCACTCAGACAAGTTAGAATATTGGAAATTAGGTCTCTTCTACTTCTCTGGTTTGAAGGACGGACTGGGAACTGGGCTGCCACCTCCTCCAATTCAAAACTGCTGCCACACTGGGCAGGTGGTAAGGAAAGGGTAAGTAATGACTCAAAACTTTCCCTACCATTTTTAATTAGGTCTTTTCCTAACTGGGTGTTCCTTAGTTGCTGTAGACCTTTGACTAGTCTCAGATCTCTTATAAAGTTATTTTATCAAGTCTCTAGTTATTTTTTATAATGTTTTTTTGTGGGTGAATGAGGGCCTGGAGCTTCTTAGCCTGCCATTTTGCTGACATCACTTCTCTTATTAGTTTTTAATGTATTTTCTTCTCTCCCCCTTTTATCTTCCATTTTCACATTGGAATAGCATTAACCCATTGAGTGCCAGAAAGAAGAAAGTACAAAATAACAGAGTATTAAGAAGGGTCTGCCATATAACACACTGAAATCAGGATACCTGTGTCCTAAATACCAGATTTATTTTTTTATAAGACCAAGCATAGTCATTTCCCTTGTGTTGGCCTCATCCATAACAGAAAAAGTTTGTATATCCCAATGGTTAGCAACATGGGCTTTGGTGTTAGATAAAGTTAGATGTGAGCTGGGCAAATTTAATTACTGATTTCATGATCTTTATAGATAATATTGAGCCTCCAGAGATATGAGACCCATATGTAATATATAAGCATTATATGTACATACATGGAGAATATGATTAGAGTAAATGCACAAACATCATACATTATTTTTAAATCACTGAATGGTAGGTTTCTGGTTATTTATTTATTTATCTCTGGACTTGACAATATTTTCCACAATTTCTAAGTTAGTAATGGATCATTTTTCAGAGCAGAATTAAAGCTCATAGAAAGAATGCTTGTTTTGAAAATTTCAGACATAGATTTATAGAAAATAATATAACAGACTTCTGTATATTCAAATTGAGAAATAAAATATCACATATGCAGTTGAAACTCACTTTGAATCTTCTCTGATTATATTAGTCTCCTTCTTCCCCAGAGGTAATTTTTATCAAGACTTTGGGTTTTCCATACTTAAGACTTTTCTTTATAGTTTATTACCTATGTATATATATATTAATTTTATTACGTATGTATATATCCCTAAGTGAAATATGGTATTGTTTTCTTGCATGGTTGTATCTATAGGTGCTGGCTACCTGATGGAAAGGAGAAAGGAAGAAACATAAGGAGAACAAATACACATTCACATCTCAACATTGTGACCTGCCATATATGCCTTCCTTGCCGTGTGTATTCTCTTGCAGAGCTACTAAAATGGACACAATCATTATTTTTAGCTTATGTGCAGTAGGGAGCACTAACACATTCTGCAGATACTATTTTCAACCCTTTTTTCCCTGATGTCTTCAAAGGCTTAGTTTCCCAAGTGCCATCTAGCTCAAAGTTCAGGCCTAATTTACTGGCTTTCATTCAGTTACTCATGTAGGCCTGTGTATCTAGAATCTAATCTGTAGCATCCTGGTGAAATTTAGTTTTTCTGTTTCCAGACTACTACCCATATCCCTTGATTGGCTTAAGGATGCATCCCATTTTGAACTTGATCTGATTTTGTATTACAAGTGCTGGGCATGTGTATATTTTCCTTGCCTTTTATTATTCTTAATTGCACAAGGAAGGTGATTCAGTGGTGTTTTCATATGCATGTGTTGATTGCTCCTGAATAAGCCTGTGACTAAACTTTAACCCTGAATCCCACTGTTTAAGGGTTTTCCCCCTCTGGATGCTGTGGAGCTGAGCTCTGGGTGATCCCATGCAGACTGTCACCCTTTTACTCCCTTGTGGCATTCATTGTTTAGATTATTGGGAGGTTAAGCTGATGAGCCTTCTTTTAATTCAAGGAGCTTTATTTGGGAGAGTACATAAAGAATGTTGTGAAACTACTTTTATCTAAAATCCAGGGAAGTGGAGATGTCATCTGACTGTCAAATCTAAGGTTTATCTGAGAGACATGCTTGCCCTTCCCCTAGGCAATTATATTTTCCCTGAAGCTACCAAAATGGGACTGTCATGTGGATAGATTCATAAATTAGTTTTGTGGCCACCTCATTACCTAATTCCCTTGGTTTAGGCATGTTCTTTATCTGACACCGACCCACTGTGGAATGGCCGGGGATACTTATTTTTTCTCTTTATTCTTTTTGCTTCAGAACCCAAGTGCTTTTGTTGTAGATAAAAATGGGAAATGCAGGAAAGGTAAAAAAAAAAATAGAAACCCTTTAGAAGTCTACTACTTGTGAGTAGGCACATTAAATAGTTGAATATAATATTTTTCAGAAAACAAGACCTACCCATATGTTGTCTACAAGAAACTCACTTTAAATACAAAGATTCATATAGAATAAAAGTAAATGGGTGGGGAATATGCTAACATCCTAACACTAACCAAAAGAAAGCAGAAGTAGCTATATTCATTTCAGACAGAGCAGACTTCAAATCAAGGTGAGTTATCAGGGATAAAGAAAGGCATTCTATAATGATTAAAGAAGTCAGTTCTCCAAGACATAACAGTCTTTAACATTTATGTGCTTAACAGCAAAGCATAAAAATATGTGATGCAAAAACTAGTAGAATTGCAAAGGGAAGTATAATAGATTGATCGCATGATCACATCAATGCATTTGACAGAAGCATTTGACAAAATGCGACACTCATTCATGATTGAAAAAAAAACCTTCTCAGTAAACTAGGAATAGAGGAGAAATTCCTCACATTGATAATGAATATCTACAAAAAACCTACAGCTAACATCATATTAATGGTGAGAAACTTAAAGGTTTCCCACTAAAATCAGGTACAAAGCAAGGATGTTCACTTTCACAACTCCTTTTCAGTATCATACTGGAAGTTCTAGCTAATGCAAAAAGGTAAGAAAAGGAAATAGAAGGTATACAGTTTGGGAAGGAAGAAATATAATTGTCTTTGTTCACAAATGACATTATCATCTATGTAGAAAATCCAAAAGAATCAACAACAAAAATACCCCTCTAGAACAAATAAGCAGTTATGGCAAGGTTGCGGTATACAAGGTTAAAATACAAAAGTCAGCCACTTTCCTATATACCAGCAAAGAACAAGTAGAATTTGAAATTGAAAATACAATGCATTTACATTATCACCTTCCAAAATGAAGTACTTATGTATAAATCTAACAAAATATGTACGAGATCTATATGAGGAAAACTACAAAACTCTGATGAATGAAATCAAAGAACTAAATAAATAGAGATATTCCATGTTCATGGACAGGAAGTCTCAGTATTGTTAAGATGTCAGTTCTTCCCAACTGGATCTGTAGGTTCAATGCAATAACCCCCTCCCCAAATCCCAGCCAGTTATTTTGTGGATATTGAAAAACTGATTCTAATGTTTATATGGAGAGATAAAAGACCCAGAATAGCCAACACGATACTGAAGGAGAAGAACAAAGTTGGAGGGCTGATGCTACCCAACTTCAAGGCTTATTATAAAGTTCACAACACTGTGGTATTGGCGAAAGAACAAATAGATCAATGGAACAATAAAGAGCCTGTAAATAGGCCCACATAAATATAGTCAACTGATCTTCAACAAAGGAGCAAAGGCAAAAGAATGGAGTAAAGATAGTTTTTACTACTAATGGTGCTGAAAGAACCAGACATACACATGGGAAAAAATGAATCTAGACACAGACCTTACACCCTTCACAACGATAACTCAAAATAGATCACAGACCTAAATTTAAAACATAAAACTATAAAATGGCTAGAAGATTTAGGAAAAAACCTAGTTACCCTTGTTTATGGCAATGTCATTTTAGATATAATACCAAAGGCACAATCTATGAAAGAAATAACTGATAAGCTGGAATTCATGAAAATTAGAAACGTTTGCTCTGCAAAGGACAGTGTCAAGAGAAAGAGAAGACAAGTCAAAGAATGGAAGAAAATATTTGCAAAAGACACATCTGATAAAGGACAGTCATCCCAAATATACAAAGAATTCTTAAAACTCAGCAATAAGAAAATGAACAAACTAATTTTCAAGTGGGACAAAAACCTTAACAGACAACTCATCAAAGAAGATATACAGATGGCAAATAAATGTAAGTAAAGATACTCCACATCATATATGATCAGAGAAGTGCAAATTAACAATGAGATACCACTACACATTTATTAGAATGGCCAAACTTCAGAACACTGGCAACTGGAGTTGGATTTGGAGAGGAATTGGAGCAACAGGATCTCTCATCTATTGCTGATGGGAATGCAAAATGGTTACAGCACTTTGGAAGACAGTTTGGTGGTTTCTTACCAAACAAACATACTCTTACCACACAGTCCAGTAATCACACTCCTAGGTGTTTACCCAAAGGAGTTCAAAACTTATGTCCACACAAAAACCTGCACACAGATGTTTATAGCAGCTTTATTTGTAATTGCCAAAACTTGGAAGCAACTAAGATGTCCTTAATTAGGTGAATGGATAAATAAACTGCGGTACATTTATACAGTGGGATATTATTATTCAGCATTAAAAGAAATTATCTATTAAGCCTTGAAAAGACATGGACAAACTTTAAGTGCATATTACTAAGTGAAAGAAGCCAATCAGAAGAAGACTATGTATCTTTTTTGAAGTAGTGTTTTCATATTTGGATAAATACCTAGAGGTGGGATAGCTGGATCATATGGTAGTTCTATTTGTAATTTATTGAGGCATCTCCATACTGTTTTCCATACTGATTTTACCAATTTACATTCCAACATACAACCTATATATAGGTTCCCTTTTCTCCACATCTTTGCCAACACTTGTTATTTCTTGCCTTTTTGATAATAGCCATTCTAATAGTGTTCATTGCAGCATTATTTACAATAGCCAAGATATGGAAATAACCTAAGTGCCCATCAATGGATGAATGGATAAAGAAGATGTTATACACATACACACACCACACACACACACAAACGCACACACACTCACTGGAATACTACACAGCCATAAAAAGATGAAATCTTGCCATTTACAACAATATGGATGGACCTTGAGGATATTATGCTAAGTGAAATAAGTCATATGAAATGAGACAAATACCATATGATTTCACCCATATGTGGAATAAAACAATGAAACAAAATAAATGAACAAGCCAAACAAAGGCAGAGAGGGGGAAGGTAAAATGTGTAAAGGGGATAAACTGTATGGTGACAGTTGGAAACTAAGTTTTTGGCAGTGAGTACCCTGTAGTGTACACAGCATTAGAAATATAATGTTGTACACATGAAACTTATATAATGTTATAAACCAATGTTACCTTAATAAAAAATAAGAAGGGACTTCCCTGGTGGCACAGTGGTTAAGAATCCGCCTGCCAATGCAGGGGACACAGTTTCGAGCCTTGGTCTGGGAAGATCCCACATGCTGTGGAGCAGATAGGCCCGTGCGCCACAACTACTGAGCCTGTGCTCTGGAGCCCGTGAGCCACAACTACTGAGCCCATGTGCCACAACTACTGAAGTCCACATGCCTAGAGCCCATGCTCTGCCACAAGAGAAGCCACTGCAATGAGAAGCCTGCCCACTGCAATGTAGAGTAGCCCGCACTCGTCGCAACTAGAGAAAGCCCACGCACAGCAATGAAGACCCAACGCAGCCAAAAATAAATACAAATAAATAAATAAATTTATTTTAAAAAAAACTTAAGAAAAAGCTACATATTGTATGATTCCAACTATATGACATTCTGGAAACAGTAAAAATATCAGTGATTGCTAGGATTTTCAAGGAGAAAGGAAGAGGATGAATAAGCAGAGCACAGAGCATTTTTAGGGCAATGAAACTACTCTGTGTGGTATCATAATGATATACATGTCATTATACATTTGTCCAAACCTATAGAATGTACGACACCAAGAATGAACCCTAAGGTAAACTGTGGACTTTGCGTGATTATGATGTGGCCACGTAGTTTCATCAATTGTAACAAATGTACCACTCTGGTGGGGGATGTTGATAATGAGGGAGGCTATGCATGTATGGGGATGGGGGAGGGTATATGGGAAATCTCTATACCTCCCAGTCAATTTTGCTGTGATTGCACAACTGTCTAAAAAAATGTAGTCTTAATTTTTAAAAAAAGTTAATGTGAAGGAGCCATGTCATCTCAGATTTAACCTTTGAATTTGCCCATAATTCATTTCCCCTCTTACCCTCCTATTTCCAATATAGAGCCAATGAGATGCCTCCAATGGAACAGTATGGGATTTAACAATATATATTCAGTTATTAGTGAATGGTAAGATGGATACTTGTGTGTCAAAGAAATGGAAGTAATTTGTGGAATTTTGCCTCTCAGGGAGGCAGCAGATGGTTGAAACTGTGGTGTGACGTGGCTGGATGACGCATGAACTGAGGACCCCTGCACTGTTGAATGGGAGACAGGTCTAGAATTTTCCTATAAACGTATTAACATGTGGAGCAGTCCAGGAGCAGCAGTTAGGCAAACACCACAGCTTGCTGCCCTGGTGCCACCTCTCACTGAGCTCACCAGGTGAATCAAAAGCAAGCCTGTCTTCCCAGCGTGGGGAACTGGATTAGGGTCTGCTCAGAGGCACGATGTTGGGCAGCTCTTAGGAGCTTCTGAGTCTCCCAAGAAACTAGAGATCCTTCTGTCTTTAAAACTTTGAACTCAAGGCATACCAGAGAGAGATTTGCTTCCTTCATAAAGATATCTATATTCTCATTAGGAGAAACACCTTTCCATAATGCCTGCCTTAGCCCTAAGTCTCAGCCAGCCCCTGCTACTGAGTCTTGACTTTTAAAAAGCCTTTGAAGTCCCACCAGGTGCCATATACTCTGGGCAGTTTTCCTCATTCACCCCTCAGGACAACTCTGTGACATAGGTATCGTGAGTCCCACGTCACAGATGCCCAAGTTCAGACTGACAGAGCCTAGGTCACCTGGCCACATAAGTGGCAGGATGGGATGAGGTTCTATCCCTCGCCCTCCCTAGAGGACACAGAGCAGCCTCCCTTTTAGAAGATGGGCTTCCAGGGCTGGAGAAGTGGTCGATCAGACTCCCTGCTATTGTGGCCCATGGGTACTCACTCACCAGCCCCTCAGGGTGAGGAAGATGACAGAGGAGATGAAATTCTTTCCCTTCTGCCAAGAGACCTGGGTGTCTGGGCCACATCCATTGGCTGATCCCTGAAGCGGGGAGTAGGGCTCAGACAGAAGCTCAGGTGTTGCCCTTGAGACAGGTGATCTGGATGGAAGGAAAATGATATGTAAGGAAGTGCTTTAAGAAATTGTACTTTATATTTTGTCTTCTTTAATCCTAACAGCCATTCAAGTTACCCATCATTTTGGCCAACATCATACCAGGGTACTGATTTTAGGGGAGTTTATGTAAATCAGGTAGACACCTTTGTTATCTCCAGGTCAGCAGCCAACTGTGGAAATACTTTAAAGATTTTTTCCATTTTCTCCTGATGCCTCCAGGACTCTGAATGCTCTAACCTCCCTGGAGGCTGGCAGTACATGCTCCTCACATTTTTTTTTTCCTTTTTAAATAATACTTGCATTGTTTTTAAGTCTAATCATTGAAATTGAAAACTTTCTAAATTAAAAAAAAAGAGTTATGTTAAAAGAGGGGAGAAAACATTTGTAAACTACGCCTCATAGTGGGTTAATATCCATGATTTGTGAAGCACACTCAGTAACAAATGATTGGCAACTAATTTCAACAAAGAACTCAAATAAATATATATATGAATAGCAAACATGTTAAAATATGCCTAAACCACTAGTGTGTTATTCAGGGTTCTACAGAGAAATGGAAACAGCAGGATATGTATTTATATATAAAAGGAGATTCATCACAAGGAATTGGCTTGTGCAATTATGGAGGCTGAGAGGTCCCACAGTCTGTCCTTTGCAAGCTGGAGACCCAGGAAAGCTGGTGGTGTAGTTCAGTCCGAGTCCAAAGGCCTGAGAACCCCGGAAGCTGATGGTTTAAATCCCGGAGTGAGGGCCAGAGAAGATGAGATGAGATGTCAGGCAGTGCAGCAGGAAGCAGAAGGGGGGGAATTCCTCCTCCCTCTGCCTTTTGTTCAATTCAGGCTTTGAACAGATTGGATGAGTCCCACCCACAGCGGGGAGGACAGTCTACTGAGTCCACCAGTTCAAATACTAATCTCATCCAGAAACACCCTCAGACACAACCAGAATCATGTTTAATCTGGGCATCCCATAGCCAGTTGAGTTAACACATAAAATTAACCATCACAACTACAACTAGTGAGATGAAAATATAAACCCTAAGAAGAATATTAAGTGGAAAAGACAAGATGCAAAAGATGAATAATGTGATTCCTCTTTAGGAAAAGACACCTGTGTGTGTGCAGTTGTCTATGATCATGTACCCTCACCTACAGGGACACGTCTGGAGGGGAGGCACTGTTCTATGACAACAGATCCTTTTGGGTCAAGGGGCGGGAGTCAGGCCTGTAAGAGAGTTGAGAAAATGTACTTTCACGTATTGTTTGGAATGTATTCAGGAAAACATTTTCATAAAAATTTGAAAACAAAGTACTGTGAACAGACTGACAAAGGTAATGTGAACATGTATTTATTACTTTGGAAAAGCATTCACTGTATTCAGTTTCCTGGGGAAATGAAGTAGATTTTAAAATGGAATTGACTGTGTGTGTGTCTGTGTCTGTGTGTGTGTGTTTCTAGGTCTCCTCTAGCTCTATAACCCCAAACACATGCTTACAAGTGCAGCTTTCTCTTTAGTTCGGGCCAGGGCTGGACACCCTATCTCAGGTTTAGAGATCCCAGAAAATGATGGACACAGAGGGATTGCTCACAGTAAGCGCAAGTTTCCAGAAAATACTGGCTGCAATCACTAAGCCGAGATCACAACCTCCATCCCTTCGTTCCTCTTGTTGACCAGTCCCCTGGTCTGAGACTCTCAGAGCTTGCAATCCTGGGTCTGGGCACCAGATGGCATCCATCCCTTTTTTCCCCCCCTGTTTTAAGGGAAAAAAGTACCTTTTCCAAAAGTAACAAACGATATATGATTTGTTTACTATGATACCAATTCTTTTTGGAAAATTCATATCTATATTAAAACAGTTCCACCTGCTTTTGACCACAAATCTACATCGCGTTCATTGATGTATCTCTTCCGTCAGTGTAGGCTGAAGTATCTAGGCTGCAGAAGGTCCCTCCCAGAGAACACAGCATTTCACTCTCCATTACCGCACCCTGTACAGGCTTCCCAGACCTTCCCCCACCCCCTGTCGGGCATCTCTTGTCCATGACCCTGGACACAGCTACCCAGACATCGCTCCTATGCCCCATCCTCTCTCAGTCACCTCTGCCTGCGGTGCGTTCCACCCGCCTGCCACCCACTGCCAAGGAGCTATTGCCACCTGGTGTTTCATTGTGTGCAGTCCCTGGAATATATATCTTTACAGTCTTCTTTTACGATGAGTTTTTTTTTCAGACAATATTAGAATTATTCAGTGCATAGGTTCAAAGGCTGGCATTTAAGGGAGAGTACTGTATTTTTTTGCTCCTTGAATAAATGTCTTTGTAGAGAAGTTTGACGATAGCGGTACGTTGGTGCCACCTCGTGACACAAGCCTGAACTGCAGCTTGAACTTCCCGGAACTGGAAGGTGGGAAGGAGGGGTGGCCAAAACTCACCGGACAGGTTTCTGAAAGTCTGGGTGGAAAGGGGGGCATTGCTAGTGTACAAGGATACTGAGAGGCACCAGACAGAAAATTCAGCCTCTTACCATGTTGAAGAGAAAGCTCTATGTGAGAACAAAACGATTTTTATTTTTATCCTTTGAGACCTAAGGCCAAATAGCTAGAGACCTGTATAAGCAACAATGCATCCGTGTCATTAATGATCTTTTTTTTAACATCTTTATTGGAGTATAATTGCTTTACAATGTTGTGTTAGTATAACACAATGAATCAGCTATACGTACACATATATCCCCATAGCCCCTCCCTCTTGCATCTCCCTCCCACACTCCCTATCCCACCCCTCTAGGTGGTCACAAAGCACTGAGCTGATCTCCCTGTGCTATGCGGCTGCTTCCCACTAGCTATCTACTTTACATTTGGTAGTGTATATATGTCCATGCCACTCTCTCACCCTGTCACATCCTACCCCTCCCCTTCCCCATATCCTCAAGTCCATTCTCTAGTAGGTCTGTGTCTTTATTCCCGTCTTGCCACTAGGTTCTTCATGACCTTTTTTTTTTTCTTAGATTCCATAAATGTGTTTGTTTTTTTTAATTCATTCTTAGGAATCAACTGGGTCTTGAAGTTACCAATGCTAGAACAGAGACATGAGAATCTAGAATTTTAAACATTGTTTATAAATGTATAAAAGATGTATTGATGTTGTTTAGTTTTGATTTGTTATTTTCAAAATAAACTAGTTGTTATATGATTCATCCATGAGTAAGATTTTAGAGATGAGTCAGGGATTACACAGTTCTTAAGTGGAATATTTTGGGTAAGTTTTAATCAAATAGGATAATTTCAGAGAAAATATATGCAAACTCCAGACTGTTTGACAGAATGTGGGCAGATAGATTTCTTACCGTTATGGAAAATTGTCTGGTAGGCAAGACTCATATTAAAGTTAGAATATATAAAACTTCAAAGTGGAAATATTTGTTAAACTCTCAAAATATGAGAGAATAGTCATGAAAGTGATTCTAAAAATTAAGTTGGCTTTGAAAAAAAGACATTAGTATTTGATCTTTCCAAAAATTGTGTCATAATTATGTTATTCTCTTGTTAGAGAGTGTAAGTTGTTTGAAGAGGAATATTATATAACAGTCATTGCTAACATTTCAGAAAACTCATTGCATTATGGTAAGATTTACCTCATGAAATATCTATTTTTATTTATTGTTTTTGCAGATATATGATGCACAAAAGAGTTAATATACATGCCTTGCATAAGAAAATGATAGTTCTTATCATCTAGAACTTTACATTGATGACATAGCAAAGTTAGAAACTAAAATGGCTAATAAGAAAAATAAAAATTAGAACTGTAAGTCCTCTTAAGGCCCCTAAATAAATATTGCACAATTTTCACTAGATATTTTAAAGATTCAATTATATAAAAAATTAAAAATATGAAACTGGAAAAAAAATCTACTAGAGAAATGGGAGAATAATAGACAAAGTAGATTGATGAAAGTGGTAAAAGAGAATACTGAATCTGCAAAGAGTAATAAAAATACGAATATTTTAGCTGACACATAAGAGTTTAGAAGATAATGGCAACAATATTATCTATGTTATTACAGTGTTACAAGGCAGTGAGGGAAAGTGGATCAGGAACTACTTTTGCTGATAAGAGAAGCCTGAAACAGGTTAGAAGTTACATCGTGGAGGTTTTAATCACTCAGATATTGGCCGTAGTATCAGTTATATACAAGCTCATTTTACAAATAGAACAGATATTCCCTCTCTTAAAATATGTGAGATGAAAACTATTGCAATTTGTGTCTGGGAGAGAATGAAGCAGTTGTGATTAAAATGTTGAAATTTGTGTCATCTAATATGGAGAGCTATATGAACATAAAAGAAGCAAAGCAGTATCCTGTGATTTTAGAGGTGACTTTGAGGGGTTATTGGGCTGTCCTTTAAACTTTTGAATGTATTGCATAAGGATTTCTGTAACCTTATGCAAATAAATTTAAAATATTTTAAAAACTTAAAGATTTCAATAAAATAAAATTTAATTAAACCTAAAGATGGAAAAGGGCAAAACAGGCCTACATATTTAAGTAGAAATGCAAAGAGTTGTGTAAGCAATACACAGGTGGTTTTTAAAAATATATCTGTTAGAAAGGGAAATTGGAAGATCTATAAAAAGCAGAATTAAGATAGAGGGAAATGTATATGTACTACATTAAACTGCTGGAACAGCAGTTCATTAAACAATAAAACATTATCAAATATATATACAAGGTGAATATCTCTGTAAAACATAAAAATAAGAAAAACTACAGGATTAAGGAGGTGTCAACAATTCATAGAGAACACAATTCACTTTTTTTGGCAATCTTTAACCCTATTTTAAAAATCTGGGGAGAGCAATTTAAAATTTATTTTTCATATATTTTAGTGCTTATAGTTTTAGTCTGAGTATAATATGCATATATGGCATAAGAACAAGAAAGGAGGCCTCTTCAATAGTGAAATATTTATTCTACTTGAATGTTTCTAGAGAAACAACAGATCTTCAAAATATATGAAGCAAAAGCTGCCAGAACTAAAAGGAGAAATAAATCAATTCACAATTATGGTTGGAGACTTCAACAATCCTCTTTCAGTGATAGAACTAATAGGCAGAAAATCAGCAATGATATAGAAGTGCTGTATAACACATTCAACCAACGGGATCTAATTGACTTCTATAGAGATCTCTACCAAAAAAAAAAAAAAAAGAATACACATTCTTCTTAAATGCACATGAAACATTAACAAAGGAAGATTATATTCTGGTTTATAAATTAAACCTTAACAAATTTAAAAGAATTGAAGTAATATGAAGTATGTTCTATAACAAAAATGAAATTAAGCATTACATCAATAACAAAAAGATAACAGCAAAATCTCAAAATACTTAGAAATTAAACAACAAATTTCAGCCATTTAGCAACAAACAACTCTCAAGGGAAATTAGAAAATATCTTAAACTGAGCAAAATTTAAGCACAACATGTCAAGATTTGTGGGACATAGCTAAAGCATTGCTTAGAGATAAATGTATAAAACTAAATGGTCATATTAGAACAAGAAGAAAAGTCTAAACCTAAAAATCTAGCTTCTTACTTAAGAAGCTAGAAAAAGAGGAGAAAACAAACCCAAAGTGGGCAAAAAGAAGAAAGTGATAAATATAAGAACAAAAATCAATAAAATTGAAACCTGGAAAACAGGAGAAAATCAATGAAAACAAAGCCAATTCTTTGAGAAGATAAATAAAATTGATAAAACTTAGCAAAACTGAAAAAAGCAAGAAGACACAGATACAAGTTTGTAATATTAGGAATTAAAGAATGATATCAATGCATACACCTAAGGTGTTAAAAGAATAATAAGGGAACACTCTGAACAACTCTGAGCATAAATTCAACAATTTATATGAAATGAACCATTTCCTCAAAAACTGTAAACCACCTAAATTCATTCAAAATTAAATACATCACATAAATAGTAATATGACTATTAAACATATTGAATTGATAGTTAAAAACCTTCTCAAAAAATCACAAGTTCTAGACAGTTTCACTGACAAACAATATAAAATTTAAAAAGGAACTAACAATTTTCCATAATTTCTTCTAAATAATAGAAGAGGAGGAAACATTTCCCAAATCATTTTATGAGGTCGACATTTCCTTGATAACTACGACCAGACAGACAGACTACAAACAAAAGAAACTACAGACAAGTAGCCCTCATGACCATAGATCTATAAATTTTTTTGCTAATATTTTATTTTGAGAACATAAACCTGGTTCAATATTCAAGGATCAATCAATGTAATTTATCTTAGTAACAGATGAAAAAAGAAAACAACATGATCATATCTCCTGATGCAGAAAAAGCACTTGACAATACATAATTTTATATATATATATATATATATATATATATATATATATATATATATATATATATATATATAAAACATTCAGCAAACTAGAACCAGAAGGGGATTTCCTGAACCTGAACCTGACAAACTATGTCTAGAAGAAAATCTACAACATCACACTTAAAGTTGAAAGACTGGATGTTTCCTCCTAATATTGGAAATAAGAGAAGGATGACTGCTCTCTTCACTCCCATCATAATGGACATCCTAGGCAGGGTAATAAGGTAATAAGGCAAGAAAAAGAAATAAAAGACATATAGATTAGAAGGAAAAACATAAAACTATCCCTATTTGCAGATGGCATGATTGTCTAGATAGAAAATCCCAATGAATCTATAAAAATAATCTAGACATTATAAGTGAGTTTAACAAGGTTGCTGGATATATGGCCAACACACCAAAATCAATTGTATATTCATACACTAGTAATGTATAATTGGAAACTGAAATTTGAAAAAAAAAATCCTTTTACAATGGATTGTAGCTTCATGGATAATTCTCTCTCTCTCAAAAAAAAAAAAGGAAAATATTTAGGCACAAATCTAGCAAACATATTCAAGATCTCTATGCTGAAAACTACAAATGATGATGAAGAAAATCAAAGTCATAAATAAATGAGAAGTATATCATGCTCATAGAGTTGAAGACTAAGCATGGTAAAGATATCTAGTCTCCCCAGATCATCTATAGAGTTAATGCAATTCCAATCAAAATCCCAGAAAGATAATTTGGAGATAGAAATAGCATGATTCTAAAACGTGTATGAAAAAATAAAGGAGCTAAGATATGTAAAACAATTCAATTGGAAAAGAAGAATTAAGTTGCAGGAGTTACACTTCTCAATTTTAAGACTCCAGATTATGTGGTTGTAGGTAAAGGGAAAAACACATAGATCAATAAAACCAAAACAGAGATTTCATAAATACACCATATGATTTTTGATAAACATAGAAAGACAAACAAAATTACAAGACTTTAGAACAAAATAGGGAAAAAAAAACCCTATATGACCTGGTGTGATTTATTTTTAATCTCACACTTAAACCAGAAAGAAAATATATAAGTATCAAGTAATTATAAGTGCAGTGTTTTACAAGCATCAATAAATCAATTTTTGAATATAATGGAAATTAGTAACTTCAACACATTCTGGGAAATACTAGAGACAGGTTCTGGCACTGTAAAGAGCTTCTTGTTTTTCCTTGTCCAAAACCAAAAATACTTGAGCATCACAACTGAAACTTGAAAGAAAAATAAATGCTAAGCACAAGAACAGACTTTCAACTATCTTGCAAATAAATTCTTCTTTCTCTTCTTCTCTGCCTCATGAACAAAATGAAAGGTTAATATTGTCAAAATGTAGACATCTAAAACCAAATAAATCTAAGTGCTTAAATAGTTTTAAAATATTTTCTCTTCTTGCAATACACTTCTTTTTATTTTTTGTCAACATTGAGTTCAAAATTTCCTCAAGCCTTTTAGAGCAGATAATTTATAGAGCAGGATTCATGCAAAGTTCCCTTTCCATCTTCCTTTGAACTCCTATCTTTGATACTGTGTATTAGGAATAGTTCTATATGTGAGACTGCAACTCTGGCATTTACAAAATGTGGCAAAGTTTATGGCCTTTGGAAGAAAATAGGGCAATTAGACAAATTCAGCTGTTCAACTTTATGACCTTATTAGCCAGATTTTCTCTACTCTTTTCCATTTTTACAAACAAGTTTTCATTCACTATCAATGTTATTGCAACTATTTTCAACTATTGAATTGACCTTTCATTTTATAAACATCAGTAAATCAACCATTAAAGTGCAATGAAAATTTGTAACTGCAATTCATCATGAAACTTACAGAAACAGTCTGGAGAGTATAACACATTATTAATCACAATCAGAGTTCTCCATGGCATCATGTCTGCTGACAGCAGGAAGTCACTCCAAAACTTCTGTAGCCCAAAGGTTAAAGATTTCAGACTTCTAGGCTCTCAGGGGGAAAAGAAATCCATGGTTATCATAAGAAGGAAGTGCAGGTAAGTAAACGAGCTTTATATTTAGAAAACAATATAAAATTTTATTTCATGATGAATATATAAGTTTTTTTAAAAAGCAGTAGATATTTCTGATTTATTAATATGTATCGCCTCTCCAAGGACTCAAATAAAGTACTCACTGCAAATAATAGTAATTTGATCTAATTTAAAGCAACTAGCTTTTCTCCATATTTTATTGTTTATCTCTTTCAGATCACTTCATTCAATGCCAGAAGTAATTTTTTTCCCAATTGTTCATCTGTCATATTTGGCTTAGACAAGTATACATATGAAGAACACCTTCATTAACTTACACTATCATCATATTATTAACCATTTCCTGTATGGGCAATAGTTGTAAGACCATATTTATTTATAATGTCCAGTATCTAGAGAAAGTATCTGATTATAAATAGTAAGCAAAAACCTGGCTTACAGTGCATTAATATATAAGCATTAAATATATTGCCAGTCTTCAGGAATAGCTCTTGGTACTGTCTTGATTCCTATTTGCAACTATCCTCCCAATTCCTGGAAATGACATCAGAAGAGCAATTGTCCTTTGGCATTGTTCCTAAATACCTTATTTACCTTGTTTTCTCTTTCACCCCACTCATATCCACTTGCAAAGATGACCTCAAAGCTACAATTTGTTTATGAGTTTTTTAAAATAATTTACTATATGTAGTGTGTGTCAGCCATTGAACTAGACCTTTCATTCACTGTCTCATTGGACATGCACCACATATATTTTATGATATCATTATTCTAATATTTACAGACAAATAAAGTGAATTTCAGCACAGAGTTATTCAGTGGCTGAAGTTTCAAACTCTGATATGTCAGTTTTCAAAATCACTTTATTTTATTTTAGTGTTTGGCTTCTGAAACATCAGAAGGGCTCCCACTGGAAACGGGAGAGTATGAAACATATCTTTATATAAAAAACAAACACAATATCTCATTGTTCATTGAGCTATCATGACTGTATTATGTTCTTCTCTGCTTAAAATTGGTTTAGATAAATATTGCGAAGGTGTTCTGTCACGCAAGCGTAGTTTAATTTGTATCTTACATGGGGATAAGAGAGGAAATCGAGTTTTCATGGAAATGCCCATTAGTTAATGTGAATGACAGAAAAATATGAAAAGTGGTAATACTTAACAAAAGAGGGGCTTCCCTGGTGACGCAGTGGTTGAGAATCCGCCTGCCATTGCAGGGGAC
Source organism: Balaenoptera ricei (assembly GCF_028023285.1). Taxonomy (NCBI): domain Eukaryota; kingdom Metazoa; phylum Chordata; class Mammalia; order Artiodactyla; family Balaenopteridae; genus Balaenoptera; species Balaenoptera ricei. Next base: position 92,450,430 of record NC_082660.1, on the reverse strand, counting down.
ACGGGTTCGAGCCCTGGTCCCGGAAGATCACACATGCCACAGAGCAGCTAAGCCCATGTGCCACAACTACTGAGCCTGCAATCTAGAGCCCACGAGCCACAACTACTGAAGCCCACGTGCCTAGGGCCCGTGCTCCGCAATAAGAGAAGCAACACCAATGAGAAGCTAGCGCACTGCAGGAAGAGTAGCCCCCGCTCGCCACAACTAGAGAAAAGTCTGCACGCAGCAATGAAGACCCAACGCAGCCAAAACTAAATTAATTAAAAAAAAAGAAACTTAACAAAAGATACTTAAAAAAAAGATACTTAAAGTATCTTTCATCACAGGGTTTCCAAACATGAAAAAAATAAAAAGCATTAAGACTCCCTAGACATTCCCATATGGCAGTACAGGAATTTTGAGTCTTACTCTGCATATTTAGAAGCTCTACTATAAAAAATGTAAATGGTCTGGTTGTGACTGATGGAAAATAAAATTAAAAATACACTGATTCCATGTGCACTTTTCTGACCAACAAACAAACAAGGGTCTTTCCCGTCTATTCCTTACCATTTCCAAAGTTGTCATCTCAGATCAAGCTCTGTGAAGACAGTCGCAAAAGCCCTCTAACTATTCTCCCTATATTCTCAGTCTCCATAATTCAGTGCATCCTGCACATCAATAACAGATACAGCTTCCTAGAGTATTATGATGATTGTGTCTTTCTCGTGCTCACGGTCCTTACATGGAATTCTCTTGCCAACAAAATGAAATATTCTTTTCATACTTTTTGGACCCCAAAGGAACTTTAGATATCTCTCTCTCTCTCTTTTTTGACAGATAGAAAAACTGAAGATGAAGGAGGGAAAATTACCCATGTAAGGAATTGATTTTCTAAAGCTGTTTTCAGCATAGTACATGGCCTTTAGTGGTGTCTTGCCACTTAAAAATGAAATAAAAATTATACATTCAAAGTCCTTTCTTAAATAAATCAAACCTACTTTCCCAGTTTTATCTATTACTCTGTTCCTCTGGATTACAACCCGTCATGAATGCACATGGAATTTTCTTGTATAAATTTCCTTGCTTACGTATTTCTTACTGTATTCTTAGTCATTGATTATAAAACTATTATCCACTTTTTCAAATTTCAGATTAAACATTACGTTGGTCATCAGATTTGGAAGGCTATTTTATTTATTAATTCTGGTGACAATTTTTAGCCGCTTAAAGCATAGACCTCATTCTTTCTTGTGTTCACATTCTATCCCTTCTATCTTAATTGTAAGCTTCTTGAACACAGATTCAGATCCTTGTACACCTATGTTTCCTTTGCAACACCGAACAGAGCACATTGCATATAATAGGTGCAAAATAAATATTTGTAGAATGACTAGATACGTAAATGATCTACATAATTACCAAGAATTATCAGGGGTTCTTTCTACTTATTTTATGTGATGACAAAACACCCACATATTTAGAGCATCTGGATGTTTGGCATCAAATAGTAAAACATATGTATGATTAAGAGAATTTCCTTACATTTCCTCTGGATGCTTTGGCATTGGTAAAATAGCTAAACTCTCTCAAATCATACTATCACTTTGGTATGGGTTACAGTATTTTTTATTTGATTGAATAAAGAGCCCCATTTAAGAGAACTATTCAATAAAAAACCCAACAGGAGTTAATTTTCTGCAAACAACATCAGTCAAATCTAAGTAAAGAACATGGTTGTGTGTGCACGTGTGTATACTCTCTTCCTATCTATTGAAAGTTTGGGCACTCATTTCTATGAATCTCTATGCATATTTTGTGATATTTTCTTTTTATTGCAATGCTCAGATGGATCATGCATCAGCCATCAACAATCTGTTTATGAAAGAGGGAACACTCTGGGAATTGTCAGTAAGATTGTCTTCATATCAGTGCATGCTAATGAACATTTGCTGTTCGATAAAACGGTTGGGGTCGGCAAAAGTAGATACTTGATAATATATTTATTTTACTTTTTAAAGAGAATTTGTACTTATAGGAAATGGCAGAGGGACTAGGTAACCATATTTTATACTACTCTGGGTAAATATCTGTAGAGGAAAAAAAAGCACATAAAAGAAAAAGAAAGAAAGCACTTCAAAAAGGTACCCTAATAATACATAAAATATTATATGTATTATATATATAATATATAATTTACAATCTCATGTATGTTTGGGTTTTATTTTTTAAATTTTCTTTAACATCCTTATTGGAGTATAATTGCTTTACAATGGTGTGTTAGTTTCTGCTGTATCACAAAGTGAATCAGCTACACATATACATATATCCCCATATCTCCTCCCTCTTGCGTCTCCCTCCCACACTCCCTATCCCACCCCTCTAGGTGGACATAAAGCACCGAGCTCATCTCCCTGTGCTATGTGGCTGCTTCCCACTAGCTATTTTACATTTGATAGTGTATATATCTCCATATCACTCTCTCACTTCGTCCCAGCTTACCCTTCCCCCTCCCCGTGTCTTCAAGTCCATTCTCTACATCTGCGTCTTTATTCCTTTTTTTTTTTTTAGATTCCATGTATATGTGTTACCATATGGTATTTGCTGTTCTCTTTCTGACTTACTTCACTCTGTGTGACAGACTCCAGGTCCATCCACCTCACTACAAATAACTCAATTTGTTTCTTTTTATGGCTGAGTAATATTACATTGTATATATGTGCCACATCTTCTTAATCCATTCATCTGTCGATGGACACTTAGGTTGCTTCCATAATCTCTTCAAATATTTTCTCAATCCCTTTTCTTTTGTCTTCTTCTTCTGGGACCACTATAAGTTGAATGTTGGTGCGTTGAATTTTGTCCCAGAGGTCTCTGAGACTGTCCTCAATTCTTTTCATTCTTTTTTCTTTATTCTGCACTGCGGTAGTTATTTCCACTATTTTATCTTCCAGGTCACTTATCCATTCTTCTGCCTCAGTTATTTTGCTATTGAGTCCTTCTAGAGAAATTTTAATTTCATTTATTGTGTTGTTCCTCATTGTTTGTTTGCTCTTTAGTTCTTCTAGGTCCTTGCTAAATGTTTCTTGTATTTTCTCCATTCTGTTTCCAAGATTTTGGATCATGCTTACTATCATTATTCTGAATTGTTTTTCAGGTAGACTGCCTATTTCCTCTTTATTTGTTTAGTCTGGTGGGTTTTTACCTTGCTCCTTCATCTGCTGTGTGTTTTTCTGTCTTCTCATTTTGCTTATCTTACTGTGTTTGGGGTCTCCTTTTCGCAGGCTGCAGGTTCGTAGTTCCCGTTGTATTTGGTGTCTGTCCCCAGTGGCTAAGGTTGGTTCAGTGGGTTGTGTAGGCTTCTGGGTGGAGGGGACTAGTGCCTGTGTTCTGGTGGATGAGGCTGGATCTTGTCTTTCTGGTGAGCAGGTCCATGTCTGGTGGTGTGTTTTGGGGTGTCTGTGGCTTTATTATGATTTTAGGCAGCCTCTCTGCTAATGGATGGGGCTGTGTTCCTGTCTTGCTAGTTGTTTGGCATAGGGTGTCCAACACTGTAGCTTGCTGGTCGTTGAGTGAAGCTGGGTCTTGGTGTTGAGATGGAGATCTCTGGGAGATTTTTGCCATTTGGTATTACGTGGAGCTGGGAGGTCTCTTGTGGACCAGTGTCCTGAAGTTGGCTCTCCCACCTCAGAGGCACAGCCCTGATGCCTGGCTGGAGCACCAAGAGCCTTTCATCCACACGGCTCAGAATAAGAGGGAGAAAAAATAGAAAGAAAGAAAGAAAGAGGATAAAATAAAATAAAATAAAATAAAGTAAGATAAAATAAAATAAAGTTATTAAAATAACTTCCTAATGTGTGGAAACCTTTCCTCCTTCACAGCTCCCTCCCACTGGTGCAGGTCCGGTCCCTATTCTTTTGTCTCTATTTTTTCTTTTTTCTTTTGCCCTACCCAGGTACATAGGGAGTTTCTTGCCTTTTGGGAGGTCTGAGATCTTCTTCCGGTGTTCTATAGGAGCAGTTCCACGTGTAGATGTATTTCTGATGTATCTGTGGGGAGGAAGGTGATCTCCGCGTCTTACTCTTCCGCCATCTTCTCCTCTCCCTCGGCTTGACACATTTAAATGTACATTTTACTGCTCTCCACACTACCTGATTTACTTAACTGTGTTCAGTAGAATCTCTACACAGGATTTCCCCTGGGATGTGATGGACTGTTTCTGGATTTCAATTATGTTATCTGCACATGTTCCCTCATAGATAGTTAGCTCTATCACTTTGGATTATTTTTGCAGAGCTTCAATGGCTTATCAGTTGGGCCCATAATGCCCCTTTCTTTTGCCTCTTAATTCATCTCATTGCCAGCTTACTGAAGGTGGGGATTAGTGAAAATGCAGGGGATGATTCCTGGGCTTCCCTGAGTCCTTTGACCTTGGAACAGAAGCATTTTAATACGTAGGGAGTGGATCTGACAAAATGTAACTGGAGGTGTTAGCACAGTTCGGAACATTTGGAAAGCTTGCATTATAATAGAGATTTTTAAAGGGAAGAATAAAGAGTATTGAGGCCAAAATACCTGAGTGTCCAAGGGGATTATTAAGGGTTGAATTGTGTACCCCAAAATGATATGTTGAAATCCTAATGACAACATACCTCAGAATGTGAACTTGTTTGGAAATAGGGTCATTGCAGATGTAGTTAAATCAAGATGGAGCCATGCTGGAGTATGGTAGGCCCTAAGGTAAGGAAGCAATGTTAAGAAACTCTCCACCAGGTTTCACCTACAATAAATGCCTTTTTTAAATCATGTTTGGGAAGTTCACCTCTATTCCTAGTTTTTTGAGATTTTTTTTTACCATGTAAGGTTGTTGGTTGTTGTCAAATGCTTTTTCTGCAACTGTTGAGATGATCATGTGTTTCTTCTTTTATTCTATTAATAAAATGTATTATATCAATTAACTTTTAGATGTTAAGCAAATCTTGCCTTCCTGGGATATATTGCTGGATTCAATTTGCTAATATTTTATTAAGAAATTTAATGCCTATGTTCATGTGGGATATTAGTTTGTAGATTAATTTTCTTTCACCACCTTGGTTCAGCTTTTATGTCAAGATAATACTGCTATCATTTTCCAAAACAGTTTGTTAAGGATTTTTTTTTTCTTTAAATATTGGTGGAGTTCTCTGGTGAAGCCATCTAGGCCTGGACTTTCTTTTGTTGGAGTATTTGTAATTACTAATTAATTTTCACTACCTGTTGTTGGCCTATACAGATCTATTTCTTATTGAGCTAGTTTTAATAATTTGTGTCTTTTCTAGGAATTTGTCCATTTCACCTAGGTTATCAAATTTGTTGGCATAAAGTTGTTCATCGTATTCCTTTAAAATCGTTTTACTTTCTGTGGAGTTGGTAGTGATGTGCCCCTTTCATTACTTACTTTTGCCATTTTTGTCTTTTTTCCATGGCCAGTCTAGCTAATAGTTTGGCACTTTTACATACATTTTCAAAATACAAACTTTTGATTTTATTGATTTTTTTCTATTGTTTTTCTAATGTCCGTTTCATTGATTTCTGCTCTATTATTTCTTGTGCTGCATTGGGCTTAGTTTGCTCTTCTTGTATATAGATTTTTAAGATGGAAGTTTAGGTTATTGGCTTGAGACTCTTCTTTTCTGATATAGGTGTTTGAAGGTATAAATTTATCTCAGAGCATTGCCTTAGTTGTATTCCAAAACTTTGATATGCTATGATTGAGCATTCATTTCAAAATATTTTCTAATTTCCTTTTTTGCCTTTACCCATGTGTTATTAAGAAGTGTGTTAATTTCTGAATGTTTTGGGATTTCACAAATTTGCTTCTCTCTTGATACTTAAATTAATTCTCTTGTGGTCAGAGAAAATATATGGCATGATTTTCATTATTTTAAAGTTATTGAGACTTGTCTTACTGCTTAGTATATTGTCGACCTTAGAGAATGTTCCATCTCCATTTGAAAAGATTGTGTATTCTGCCTATGTGGAGTGAAGCATTTTATATATATAGGCACATGCACACACACATGCACACCTGTAATACTTGTTGATAATTCTGTTCAAGTCTTCTATATCCTTGTTAATTTTCTATCTAGCTGCTCTACCAATTACGATAGAGTTTTGAAGTTTCCAACTATTCCTTCTTTCAATTGTCAGTTTTTGTTTCACGTATTTTGGGGCTCAGCTTTTAGTACACATACATTTATAATTGTTTTATGTTCCTGAGGTATCGGCCCTTTTATCATTATGAAATATTCCCTAATATCCTAATGATATTTCTTATTTTAAAGTCTATTTTTTCTAATATTAATGAATTCATTCCAATACTCTTGTAGTTACTGTTTGCAAGACACATCTTTTAAGAATCTTTTACTTTCAAACCATTTGTGTCTTTGAATCTAAGGTGTGTCTCTTTAAGGTGGCATATAGTTGAGTCTTGCTTTGTTATTGAGTTTGTCATTTGTTTCCTTTTTTTTTTTTTTTTTTTTTTTTTATAATTTTTTTTTTAAAGGAATGTAGTTTATTTATTTATTTATGGCTGTGTTGGGTCTTCGTTTCTGTGCGAGGGCTTTCTCTAGTTGCAGCAAGTGGGGGCCACTCTTCATCGCGGTGCGCGGGCCTCTCACTGTCGCGGCCTCTCCCGTTGCGGAGCACAGGCTCCAGACGCGCAGGCTCAGTAGTTGTGGCTCACGGGCCTAGTTGCTCCGCGGCATGTGGGATCTTCCCAGACCAGGGCTCGAACCCGTGTCCCCTGCATTGGCAGGCAGATTCTCAACCACTGCGCCACCAGGGAAGCCCTGTTTCCTTTTGATTAATGTAATTATTGATGTGCTTAGATTTTCATTTCTCATTTTTGTATTTGTTTTCTATATGTCTCTTACCTTTTCTGTTCATCTATTCTTACTGGACTCCTTTCTTTAGGTTAAAATTATTTTTGGTATCCATTTTAATTCTTTTGTTGGTTTTATGATTTTACAATAGTTTTTGAGATTTTTTTTGTTAGTGGTTGCTCTAGGGATTACAACATGCATCTTAATTTATCATAATCTATTTCAGAGTAATACTAATTCAATTCCAAACTAATAAAAATAATTTGCTCAAATGAAAGTGCATTCCATCCCTCCCTCCTCTGTGCTATTGTTACCAAGTCCAAGTTCATACTACTCACTGCACAACAGGCCAAAAATTGTGAGACAAGGTGTTGAGACAAGGAATCATGACTTTATTTGGAAAGCCAGCAGACCAAGAAGATGGCGGACTAATGGCCTAAAGAACCATATCAATTTGGGGTATAATTCATGCTTCTTTTATGCTAGTGAAGGGAGAAGCAGGAGGAGGTAAGGTCAGGCGGTGAGGAATAGCCTCAAGCAGCTAGGCACCAGTGGTGGTCTGAGGGAGGTTATGAAACTTCTTTGTTCTTGGTCAGTTGACTCTGATTGACATTAATCTGGTCTGATGTTCCTGCAGAACTAGATAAGACAAATGTTAGTTTTTCTTGCTCATGTTTCCTTATCACCATGGGGGAGGTAGACTTTCTTTGAAATGAGGCTATCATGTACACCCCAAGCTTTGGGCAAATTCCTTTAGTGACTAATATGTCTATGTGCAGGGCTAAGCAGAGGATTATGACTCAGAGGTTAAAGCAGCAGAAGAGATAGATACATTATGGTGTCAGAGTCCTTCCCTGTTATACTATTATTGTCATATATGTTACATCTATATATGTTATAAATTCAACAATACAGAGTTATAATTATTGCTTTGTACCATCTTATGCCTTTTAAAGAATTTAAGAGAATAAATGAGAAAATACATTGATAAGTTCTCTTAAATTAGCCGATATATTTACCATTTCTGTTGCTATTCATTTCTTCCTGAGGATTCAAGCTACAGTCTGGTGTCATTTCCTTTCAGCCTATAGGACTTCCTGTAGCATTTCTTGTAATATAGGTATGCACAACAAATTCTCTCATCTTTTTCTGAAAATGTCTTTATTTAACCTTAGCTTTTAAAGGATAATTTTCCTGGATATAGAAATCTTGGTTGACAGGATTTTGTTCTACCACCATTGCCTCTGACCACATTACTTCCAATAAGAAGTTGAGTACTAATCATATTGTTGATCCTCTGTATGTGCTGAGTTATTTTTCTTTTGCTGTTTTCAAAGTTTTCTCTGTCATTGGTTTTCAATAGTTTAACTATGATGTGTCTCATTGTAGATCTTTTAGTAATTATTCTACTTGGGGTTGGTTGAGCCTCTTGTTACTGTAATGTTTGTCATCAAAATTTGGGAAGTTTTCAGGCATTATTACTTCAAATATATTTCTTCCCCCCTCTGTCTCCTCCCCTACTGCAACTCCTATTGCTTGTTAAACTTCATGATGTTCTTCAGTTCTCTGAAACTATTAATTTTTTATCATTCTTTTTCTCTCTGTTCTTTGGAGTGGATAATTTCTCGTGATGTCACCCCTTTTTGGTGTTATGATTATTGTTTTTGCTATTTCAAATATGCTATTGAGCTTCTAGTGAAATTTCATTTCATTTATTATACTTTACAACTTCAAAGAACCAAATGGAAATTTGGTTATTTTATTTCTTTCTCTTTATTGGGGATCTCTATTTGTTGATTGATTGTTGCCACACTTTTGTATAATTATTTTTAAGTGCTTTCTTTAGCTCTTTGAACATATATTTAATCACTGCTTTGAAGTGTTTATCTTCTAAATCCAGTATCTGGGGACCCTCAAAGAGTTTCTTTTGACTTTTTTTTCCATGAAAATGTGTCACAAATTCTTGTTTCTTTGCATGTCTTGTAATATTTTGTTGAAAACTGGAAATTTTCGATAATATATTTTCAACTCTAGTAGTTGTTATTTTCATTGTTTGTTTAGTAACAAGCCCGGGCTAAAACTGTCTCAGCTGTGATATTTGGCAACTGATGTCTTTGTTCAATTGTGTATTTGTACGTGTGTGTGTGTGTGTGTGTGTGTGTGTGTGTGTGTGCATACACACATTTGTTTCTATTTATAAGGTGAGCTATGTAGGAGTAGCCCCTGGTCTCTGTAGCTTAATGGTCAAACAAGATTGGATACAGTTTGTGCTCAAATAACTCAAGCCAGTAAGGTTTCTGACCCCCGTCATTGTATCTATGTGTGAGTAGAGGAACACATTCAAAGTTCTGGCCATTTTCAAGTCTATTTGTCCCGGCTTTACTTTTTCTTTAAAGAATGTCTACAGAGTATTATTCATTACACCCCAGAGTAAAAACTCCCAAATGCCTCCCATATACCTCCTTCCTATACAAGGAAGGCCAGAGGTACAGTGGGCTTCTGGGTTGGTTGAATCAGCAGGTCAGTGATATAATCAAAGTCCCAGATTTTGTCCACTTCTTTGATCTGCTGTCTTGAGTGTTGACTCCACCTGCAGTCTGGAAACAAGAAAGAAGAGAAGTTCCAGCATCACCTCCAGACACCTGGGGGCGGCAGGTGAGAGGCGGCTGGGAATGTTGTGTTTCTTTAAGTGGATGCTGGTTACACAGTGTGTTCATTTTATGAAAATTCTTTAGGCTGTACACTTAAGATGTATGTACCTTTCTGTGTATATAATATACTCAGGAAAAAGTCCTATAAAGTGAAGCAATTTATGGAAAATATTAGCAAAGCAATACAACTGATGGTGTATGATTATGTGGTACTGGTGTATGATTATGTGGTACTGGTGTATGATTATGTGAAGGTGTTCAAGAATAACTGATACCTGGGAATCTGCCTTATACCATCAATAGTGTCATGCCTGTTTTTGGTGGATGGAATTGAATAAGCAGTAAACACCCATTGTTGATAATTCAGACTAAGAGAAGAGGCTTAGGAGAACAGACCCTTCATAAAGAGTACTATTTGCTTAGCTATTATTTCATTTAGCCTGAGATGGAAATAAGTCTATTTGCACTTGTTGGAGTGGCCTCTTGACTTCCCCTCTCTTTGGAATAAGACTTGGGAAAGACAGACCCAGTCTCAGCAAATATTAGGAATATGCACTATTCTCTCATCTTCTATACCCAAGGCAGGCATTGCTAATTGATCCCAGCACTCTTGCCCATCGTTTCCAGATAAAATCTTGAATTCTTTGCAATACAGTGTCAAAGGCAGTTGCTGCCAACAATTGAAGCTGGCACTTGAATGACATTTACTTGACATTCTAGACCTAAACCTCCATCCCTGTCTTAATCTGGAAGGTGCCAAGATATGGACCCCACCTTTGCCAGGGGCACACCCAGAAGACTTGCTATGCCCAGAAGAGAGCACAGAAGAGAAGAGGGTGACAGCTTCTGTCTAAAACTAGAGGTCAACACTCCATGTCTTCTAGACACCATGTCTGTGATCTCAATCCCACCTGCCCTGATTACAGCTGCCTTCTCTGAACCCCAACTCTTCCTCCCCTCAGCAATATCAAAGTCTCAGGAGCATGGCCTTTACTTCTAGATGGAAGGGGCTTGCCAGGATCCACCTGCATAGCCCAAGTGTAACAGCACATAAAAGCATATCCCACAAAAGCACCTTCTAATTTTTATGGCCCAAAGTACAGTTGACTCTTGAACAACACAGGTCCACCTATATGCAGTTGTTTTTCAATAAATACACTGGAAAATATTTAGGAGATTTGTGACAATTTGAAAACACTAGAAGATGAATTGTGTATCCTAGAAATATCAATAAATAAATTAAGAAAAAGTTTGATATGTCATGAATGCATAAAATATATGTAGATACTATTTTATATTAACTACCATAAATATACACAAATCTATTATAAAAAGTTAAAATTATTAGAGAAATGTAAATCAAAACTACAATGAGATATCACCTCACACCAGTCAGAATGGCCATAATTAAAAACTCTACAAATAACAAATGCTGGAGAAGGTGTGGAGAAAAGGGAACCCTCCTACACTGTTGGTGGGAATGTAAATTGGTGCAGCCACTATGGAAAACAGTATGGATGTTCCTTAAAAAACTAAAAATAGAGCTGCCATATGATCCAGCAATCCCACTCCTGGGCATATATTCAGAGAAAACTCTAATTTGAAAAGATACATGCACCCCAATGTTCTTAGCAGCACTGTTTACAATAGCCAAGACAAGGAATGTCCACCAACAGAGGAATAGATAAAGAAGATGTGGTATGCATATATATATATATATATATATATATATATATATATATATATATACACACACACACAATGGAATATTACTCAGTCACACAAGGAATGAAATTCTGCCACTTGCAACAACATGGATGTACCTTGAAGGTATTATGCTTAGTGAAATAAGTCAGAAAGAGAAAGACAAATACTCTGCTATCATTTACATATGGAATCTAAAAAATAAAACAGTGAATGAATATAACACAACAGTAACAGACTCACAGATACTGAGAACAAACTAGTGGTTACCAGTGGGGAGAAGAATGAGGGAAATGGAAAGATAAGGGAAGGGAATTAAGAGGTAAAAACTACTAGGTATATGATAAATAAGATACAAGTTTGTAATGTACAGTACAGGGAATATAGCCAATATTTTATAGTAGCATTAAATGGAATATAATCTATAAAAATATGGAATCACTATGTTGTACACCTAAAACTAATATAATATTGTAAATCAACTGTATTTCAATAAAATTTTTAAAATAAAATGTCTATGCAGCTTATAAATAGACAAAAAATTACTAGAGTAAATTGCTTAAAAACACATGAGTTAAGAATAAGCATTCTGGCTTTACTTTTTGATGGGCCTTTTCACATCTCCTCTGTCCTTTCACACAATCTCAGTATTGGACAGGAGTGTGTGACTAGCTTGGCCCTTCCTATTTTCTCCTTTGAATTCACATATATACAAACATGATAGCAATGTTGGTAGAGTTCAGGTAGATTTTGTTTTCCTTTCCTGTATTTCATAGTTTTCCTACAAAATAATTCACATTATTCGTGCAGTTAGAAATAATGATAACTTGATGGAAATAAAAATACCCATTCACTGTGATAGAAAGGTAACTCAATCCATAAAGAAGAAGACCTCTAAGTCCACAGACAAATTGAGGAACAGTATATTGACAGAGAAGTGCTTGTTTACTCATCTCATTGACTTCTACCAACAAAACTGTCCCAAGTGTGCAAATTAAAATATCATACAAACTTCTGTCTCTGGAGAGATGGAGTACAAGTACTGTTCTTTATTCCTCTCCCTAAATTCAACTAAAAATTAAGGACATTATATAGAATACAAACTTAAGAAGACTCTGAAAGGTGGAAAGGAGAAGAGAGACTGACTAAGACCTCAGAACCCAAGGAATGACATCATGGTGAGTTCCTTGGGTTCTCTTTTTATCTCATGAAGGAAATATAAAAATAAGACAAGAAATTATTTAAGTTGAAAACAAAAACAATAGAGAAAATCAAACAAATAGCTGGTTCTTTGAAAAGTTGGATAATATTGACAAACCTCTAGCAAGAATGACAAAACAGAAAGAAAGAAGACATTTATCAAGAGTGAAACAGGAGACAGAGTTTCAGAACCTGCAGACATCAAAATGATAATAAGAGAATAACTTGAACTGTACACACAGAAATTTCACAACTTAGATGAAAGTGACAAATTCCTCCAAAAGCACCAACTACCACAACTCACCCAATACGAAATAAATAATTTGAACAGCCATATAGCTGCTAAGAAAATGGAATTTTTAATTTAACAACTCCCCCGAAACAAAATCTGCAGGCCAAGAGATTTCCCTGGAAGATTCTCACAAATATTTAAAGAATAATTAACACCAATTCTACACAATCTCTTCCAGAAAGAAAAGGATGGAACACTTTCAATTCATTTTATGAAGCTAGAATGACTCTGATGCCAAAACCAGGCAAAGAGCACAAAAAAACAAAAGAAAATACAGAGTGATAGGAAGTCCAGAGATAAATCCACACACCTATGGTCACCTAATCTACGACAAAGGAGGCAAGAATATACAATGGAGAAAAGACAGTCTCTTCAATAAGTGGTGCTGGGAAAACTGGACAACTACATGTAAAAGAATGAAATCAGAACACTCCCTAACACCATACACAAAAATAAACTCAAAGTGGATTAAAGACCTAAATGTAAGGCTGGATACTATAAACCTCTTAGAGGAAAATATAGGCAGAACACTCTTTGACATAAATCACTGCAAGATCTTTTCCAATCCATTGCCTAGAGTAATGAAAATAAAACCAAAGATAAACAAATGGGACCTAATTAAACGTAAATGCTTCTGCACAGCAAAGGAAACCATAAACAAAATGAAAAGACAACCCTCAGAATGGGAGAAAATATTTGCAAATGAAGCAACTGACAAGGGATTAATCTCCAAAATATACAAACAGCTCATGAAGCTCAATATCTAAAAAACAAACAACCCAATCAAAAAATGGGTGGAAGACCTAAATAAACATTTCTCCAAAGAAGACATACAGATGGCCAACAAACACGTGAAAAGATGCTCAACATCACTAATTATTAGAGAAATGTAAATCAAAACTATAATGAGATATCCCCTCACACCAGTCAGAATGGCCATCATCAAAAATTCTACAAACAATAAATGCTGGAGAGGGTATGGAGAAAAGGGAATGCTTGTACACTGTTGGTGGGAATGTAAATTGGTACAGCCACTATGGAGAATAGTATGGTGGTTCCTTAAAAAACTAAAAATGGAGCTACCTTACGACCCAGCAATCCCACTCCTAGGCATATATCTGGAGAAAACCATAATTCGAAAGGATGCATGCACCCCGATGTTCATTGCAGCACTATTTACAATAGACAGGACATGGAAGCAACCTAAATGTCCATCGACAGAGGAATGAATAAAGAAGATATGGTACATATACATACAATGGAATATTAGCCATAAAAAGGAATGAAATAGTAAATACCATTTGCAGAGATGTGGATGGACCTAGAGACTGTCATACAGAGTGAAGTAAATCAGAAAGAGAAAAACAAATATCATATATTAATACATATATGTGGAATCTAGAAAAGTAGTACAGATGAACTTATTTGCAAAGCAGAAATAGAGACACAGATGTAGAGAACAAACTTATGGATACCAAGGGGAGAAGTGGGGGTGGGACAGATGGGGAGATTGGGATTGACATACATACATATATATATATATATATATATATATATATATATATATATATATATATACACACACTACTATGTATAAAGTAGGTAACTAATGAGAACCTACTGTATAGCACAGGGAACTCAATGCTCTGTGGTGACCTAAATGGGAAGGAAATCAAAAAAAGAGTGGATATATGTATACGTATGACTGATTCACTTTGCTGTACAGCAAGAAAATAACACAACATTGTAAAGCAACTATACTCAAATAAAAATTAATTTAAAAAACAGAAAAAAAGAAAATATAGAGCAATACCTCTCATGAATATAGATTCAAAAATGCTTAACAAAATATTAGCAAATGGAATTCAGCAATATATAAAAAGAATTATACATCATGACCAAGTGGAGTTTATTCCAAGGATGCAAGACTAATTCAACATTTGAAAATCAATAATTAGTAGTCTACAGAAGAAAAATCATGTGATCAATCAGTGTAGAAATAGTATTTCATAAAGTTCAACACCCACTCATGATAAAAACTCTCAGAAAACTAGGAATAGAGGGAACTTCCTCAACTTGGCAAAAGGCATCTACAGATAACCTACAGCTAACATTATGCTTAATGCAAAACAGAATGCCTTTCTCCTAAGATCAGGAATAAGACAAGGATGTCTGCTCTTGCCATTCTTATTCAACGTACTACTGAAATTGCCCCTAATTGCACAAGACATAGTTTTTACATAGAAAATCCCAAGGAATATAAAATTTTAAATGTCTAGAACTAACAGGGGAAGTCAACAAGACTGTAGGATATAAGCTAAGCATACAAAAGTCAATTTTATCTCTCTATGCTAACAATGAACACATGGACACCAAAATTAAAAACGCAATACCATTTACAATTACTCAAAAAATTAAATACTTAGGTATAAATCTAACAAAACCAGTGTATGACTTATATGCTAAAAACTGGAAATGCTGAAAAAAAATGAAAGAAAAATCCAAATAAATTAGGAGATATTTTGTGTTCATTGATTAGAAGTTTACATGTGGTAAAGGTGTCAATTTCACTCATATTGATCTACAGATTTATGCAATTTCTATCAAAATAAAAATCAATAAATTGGACCTCATGAAACAAACACTTTTGCTCTGCAAAGGATCCTCTGAAAGGATGAAATGACAAGCTACAGACTAGGAGAAGATATTTGCAAGTCACACATGAGACAAAAGACTAGTATATAGAATATAAGAAGTAGTCTCAAAACTCAACAATAAACAATGAAATAATCCAATTAGAAAATGGTCAAAAGACACTAAGAGATATTTCACCAAAGATGGCAAATAAGCACGTGAAAAGATGTTCAGAATTGTTAGCTATTAGGTAAATGCAAGTGAAGACCATAATGAGCTATTACTATGTCATTAAGGAATTTCATATCATATATCACCAAGGAATTTCAAATTAAAGCAATAAGATACCACTGCACACCTATTAGAACAGCTAAAATGAAAACAGTAAGAACGCCAAATACTGGTGAGAATGTGGAGAAACTGGATCACTCCTACATTACTCGTAGGTATTTATAATGATACAGCCATTTGGGAAAATAGTTTGGCAGTTTCTCTTTTTTTTTGGCAGTTTCTTTTTTATAAAATAAATGTACACTTACCATACTATCTAGCAATGGCTCTCGTGGGTATTTATCTCAGAGAAATGAAAACTTATATCCACACATACACAAAAATCTGTAATAGCCCCAAACTGGAAATAACCCAGATATCCTTCAATGGGTAAATGGTTAAAGAGTCTGGGGTACATCCATACCACCAGCTACTATTCAGCAGTTGAAAGGAATTAGCTTTTTTTAAAGCAGATATATGTTTCTCTTTTCCCCTATTTTCTTATATTAAAAGAAACACATACATTTTTAAACTTTGATTTTTTTTCACTAAAAGTTATCCTGGAAATATCTGCATATCATTATATACATATCTTTATCATTGTTTTTTAATAGCTGCATAGTGTGTTTACTACAGTTTGTTCAACTAATATCCTTTATTTGGGCATTTAGATAGTATTCTGGTGTTTTGTAACTGTAAATAATGCTACAATGAATAACCTTTTGTATATGTGTTTTCATATTGCTAGAATTTTATCTTTAGGATAAAAATCCAATAAATGGAATTGCTGGGTCTAAGGGTAAATTCAAGGAATGAACTACTGATACATGTAACAACTATGATGGTTTTCCAGGGAATTATTCTGAGTGAAAAAAGCTGATTTCAAAAGTTTCCACACTGTATGATTCCATTTATGTAACATTCTTGAAATGACAAAACTTTAGAAATGGAGGACAGTTTAGTGGTAACCAGAGGTGAACGAAGTGGGGATAGGAGTACAAGGTTAAGAAGTTGTAGCCAAAAACAAAAAAAAACACCCTAAACAACAAAAAAAGCAACAGGTAAGATCCTTGTGTAGTGGAATTGTTCGGTATCTTGGCTATATCTGTTTCCTGTTTGTAAGAGGTTACCATTGGGGGAAACTTGGTAAGTGGTACATGGATTTCTCTGTATTATTTCGTACAACTGCTTGTGAATTTGTAATCATCTCAAAAGAAAGTTTAATTTTAAAAGTTTAATCTTTAAAAAAAGGATTTTGCAGGTGCCTGGGAGAAGGAAAAGTATGTGACTCAAATAGGTCTTTTATTCTATAGGCAAATAAGTACTTTCCTGCTTCCTGGATGTTTGAAGAGTATCATGAGAGGTGTTTCATAATGAGTCTCCAAACAGATGCAAATCGATGCCCTTGAAAGGAAATCAGACTTATATCTAATGATCCATTTTGTTATTCAAGCTGTCGTTGTATTAGTCAGTTAAGGCTGCCAAAACAAAATACCACGGACTAGGTGGCTTAAACAATACGAATTTATTTCCCACAGTTTTGGAGGCTGAGAAGTCCAAGATCAAGGTGCCAGTGATTCAGTTTCCCAGTGAGCACTCACTTTTTTTTCAGATGTCATCTTATTGCTGTGTCCTCACATGGTGGAGAGAGAGAGAGAGAGAGAGAGAGAGAGAGAGAGAGAGAGAAAGCAAATTCTCTGGTATCTCTTCTTAAAAGGGCACTAATCCCATTATATGGACCCCACTCTTATGACTTCATCTCAACTGCACAAAGGCCCCATTTCCAAATACCATCATATTGAAAGTTAGGGCTTCAACATATGAATTGGGGGTGGGGGAGCGGGGACACAATTCAGTTCACAGCAGTCATCAATGCAGTTTCAGAACAAACAAAAGAATTCAGGTAATTGTTTGTACAAAGGACAACTCACTCACTGCCCTCTCTCAGTCTCTCCTACCTCAAGATGGTTGAGCTTAGGTCCCAGGTGCACAAGTGTTACATAGTAACAATGTGAATAAAAGATATTTTTAACAAACCCTGATTCAAAACAACATGGATGACTCTCACAAGAATAATGTTGGTCAAAAGAAGCAAGGCACAAAAGATGCACACATTATAAGATGCCAATTATATAAAGTTCAAAATCAGGCAAAACTAATGTATGGTGTTAGATGGCATGACAGTGGTTACCTGTTTAGGATGGGCCAGTAGTGATGGGGGAGGGAGAGCTCATAAGTGGCTTCTGGATTTGAATATAGTGTTCTGTTTTGTGATCTGGTTGCTGATTACACAGGTGTGTTCACTTTATGAAAATTCATTGAACTGTACTCCTATGATTTGCGTACTTTTCTATATGCATGTGACATATCAATAAAAATTTCTAAAAGAACCCTATAAAAAGAAGGTCTGAATGAATGGAAATCTATACCACATTCAGGATACATTGTTGAGGCATCATTTTACACTGGAAAACTTTAGAAACTTGAGCTCAAATAGCTAAAATATTGAGTAAAATTCTTAATTTAGGTTCCTAATACTTAATATAAGTTCCTGTGATACTCACAGCATATGAGCTAAGAGAATGGATGTTTGTGAATTTTAGAAATATCTAAGAAGGAAAACCATACGTAGCAGTACATTCTTGTGAGGTATTGTTTACTTCCTTTCCTTTTGTTTTTCTCATTTCCTACCCCTTTTTCAGTAGGAAGCTTCAGTGTGGCATTGTGGCAGGGATGGAAGCAGAAGTGCTTACAGTCAGTGAGTCATCCTATTATCTGTAACTCATTGAATAAATTTTGTGTCCCTGGATTGCAAGGGAAAACCTTGGAGGATACTCTTCCATCTCAAGACCAGTGGTGGCTCTAGGTGTGTCTAGGGAGGCTGGGAAGCCAGTCTTGCCAATGATTCACCAACCTGGAGTGTGGAACTGAAAGAATAAGGTCACATGACCCAAAGACATGCCAGCCAGGTTAAGGTTTATCTCTAAACTATTTGGCAAGACAGTTGATAACAGCAGGGAAAGGTACAGGATTCAATGCTAGATAAACCCAACAGTATTGACTCAGATCAGATAGCCTATCAGCTTGGCAGGAATGAGTTTCAGATTATTTTCAGTTCATTTGAAAGCCTTCTCTGATCACTTTGACCCGTACAATTTGGAATCAATTGTATTTCCCTTTGTTTTTCCACATGATTTCACTTGTTGCTACAGAGGATAGGGCATATTTCCTACTGTGTGGCTAAGGACCCATTCCCATGGCTTGTGACTATGTATGTGCACCAGAGTGTGCTTGAGTCTGGTGTGTGTGTGTGTGTGTGTGTGTGTGAGAGAGAGAGAGAGAGAGAGAGAAAGAGATGTGAATGAATAAGTGTTTTAGACTATATCCTTTGAGCGTTTAAGTGGAAATATAAACCAAGACAATCAGGTTGAAAATATTTATGCAGATAAGATTTTGGTAAATTTATATTAATAAACATTTATATTCTTATATATGAAAATTCTTATTTTATCAATACACTGATGGTAATGCACATAAAATTTGTCATTCAGCTCTGTTTTATTCCTATAGAATGCAAGGTGTCAGAGAGGGATTTGGCACAACGTATTCTGATGATTGAGAGAAAGACATGGTGTTTCCGTGTTTTATAGATGAGGACAGCAATGGGGGAGAGACTTACCCAAATTCCCAGAGCTAGTGATGATTCAGGCACCAGCACCCAGATCTCTTGATTCCCTTTCAATGCTTTGACCAGAAGCTCAATTATTATGCTAAGATTTTTTTCACAGGAACTTCTCATCAAGGGTACATTTGTCTTCCAGGGGCTCAAAATTATTTATAGATATGCAGTTCATAAACTTTCTGATGTCAACCTAAAGCACGAAACAAATCAGACAAGAAAGCACAATGATTAAATGGCAGGATTATTAAGCAGAGTATCAGGAAAAATCACAAAAGTGTTTTCTGCTTTGGGTCCTGCCACTCTTTTGGCTAATAACTAATCTAGCCTCTCGGAGCTTCAGATTATCTTAAACTGAAGTTGGTGGATCAGATAACCTCTAAGACCATTACATTTCTTACAATCATAAGCAGATGAAAGACTTGGCTACTAAGAAGCTTTTGTCATCTATAAGATGAGCGAAAATTTCCTGGTGCTAACACAGAGGGAACTTTCTTCACTACATGTTGGAGGAGGTTTGAGGCTGACCCTGTAAACTCTGTCACATATGGCTTCAGCATTAGCCACAGGCATTTAATCATCTAGATACTATAAATATAGTTGGGTACTAATCACCCATCTAGTCCTAGTGTTATGTCGATGAAAATTCAATTAACTATCAAGTTAAGAAGAAAAATAAAGGAATTTTATTTGAGCCAAACTGAAGATTATAACCCAGGAAGCAGAATCTCAGAAAGCTCTGAGAACTCTTCCTCCCATTAGAAGTTGAAGGCACAGTCATATACATTTTCAATACAAAGGATTGTACATCAAAATGACATACTGATATTTTACGTAAAGTTCACCAAGGATACACAGTCCAGGTAAGCATATACAAAGCAAGCAGCAAGTCACTATGACCCCCTACAGAGTTGGGAAAGAAAGCTATTCTTTTAAGAAGTTACATTACTAGCGTCAGAAGAAAGAAAAACAAACAATCACGCAGAGAGAGTATTTTATGTTTAATTTTTCTTGTCTTGCCTTAAAATATAAATTTTATTTCATCAGTTAGAAGCAGAGTATGAAGTGAAGGGGAAAATGACATCAGTTGAATGCAAATGCTGTATTGGGCACCTTATATTGATTGTTTCTTTAGCTACTCACAATACTTCACTTATATAAGAATCATTGCTCACATTTTACAAATAAGTAAATAGGTACAGAGAGGTTAAGGGCATTTTTAAAGTAACAGTATTAATAAGAGGTATAATATGAATATTAACTCACATTTGACACTGAAGCCTAGACTGTCCCTCTACCACACTGACTCTTAGAGTGCATGCTACTGAAATAATTACATAACTGCTTTTCCTCTAGACATTCATTCTACTTTGAAATACAGCAAAAGCACTTTGTGTATACTTACCTCATCACGCAGAATATTAAACGTACATATCCTCAATGGTTCAGCTCTGATAAAATTAATTTTAACTGCTTCATGTAGGATATTCTTCAGTGAAGTATTTTTGTTTTCTTTTTTTTTCTTTTACTATGAATATGTGCAGTTGAAGAATTAATGAATGCTAATACAGTGTGGTGCCACAGCTTTGATTCTTGCTCAGGTGTCTTTTCCACTGTTTGGATATTTGCATTGATGATGCAAAAGAATGGTTGGTAAAACTGGAAATCAGGTTGCCAATAAATTTAGCAGTTTATATAAAATCGGAAAAATTCCTTGAAAAACAAAACTGTCTACATGGATCCAAGAGGAAACAGAAAATCTGAATAGTCTCATACGTATTAAAGAAATTGAATCTGTAAATAAGAACCTATCCAAAAAGAAATCTCCAGAACCATATAGCTTCACTGGTGAATTCTTCCAAACACTTCAAAAACAAATGATACAGATCATACATAAATTCTTTAAGATAACAGAAAAGAGAAAATGCATCTCAATTTGTTTTGTAAGTCAAGCATATTCTTGATACCAAAACTTGGAAAGGAGCTTATAAGAAAGGAAGATCATAGGTCAATGCCTTTCATGAACACAGACACAAAAATAAAAAACAAAATAGAAGAAAAAGATGTTATATAAATGGAACCACCTTTTTGAGAATGACTTTTTCACTCTGTGTAATTTCCTTGAGGTTCATCCAAGTTATTTAATATATCAGTAGTTCTTTGTTTGTTTGTTTTTATTTTTGTTTTTTGCGGAGTAGTATTCCATGATATGGATGTACCACAATTTGTTTAATAATTCTCCTGTTAAATGACAGCTGGGTTGTTTCCACCTTTTGGGTTTTATGAACAAAACTGCTATGAACATCTGTGTACAGGTTTGTGTGTTAGCATAAATTTCCATTTCTCAGGGATAAATAACCAAGAGTTCAATTGCCAGGTCATATGATAGTTGCATATTCAGTTTTTAAAGAAACTTACAAAGTGTTTTCCAGAGTGGCTTTTTACATTCCTGCCAGCTATGTATTAGAGATCCAGTTTCTCTACATCCTTACCACCATTTGGTGGTGCTCCTATTTTCTATGTAAGCCATTCTGATTAAGTGTGTAGTGATATCTCACTGTGGTTTTAATTTGCATTTCCCTAATGATTAATGATATTGAACATGTTTTCATGTGCTTATTTGCCATCTCTATATCCTCTTCAGTGAAATGTCTCTTTATGTATTTTGCCAATTTTCTAATTGGATTTTTTTTTACTGTTGAGTTTTGAGGGTTCTTTATATACTCTAGAAACAAGTCCTTTGATGAATATGTGATTTGCGAATATTTTTCTCCCAGTCTGTAGCCTGCCTTTTCATCCTCTTAACATGGCCTTTCATAGAGCAAATGTTTTGATTTTCATGCGGTCCAATTTATCAGTTTTTGCTTTTTAAAGATTTATTGAGGTATAATTGATACACAAAAATGCACATATTTAATGTATACATTTTGATGAGTTTGGACATATGCATACACCCATGATACCATCTCCACAATCAAGGAAATAAACATACCCATCAACTCCACAATTTTTCTTGTTTCTTTAATGGTTATTTTTGTGGTAATAACACATAACATGAAATCTATCCTCTTAACATATTTTAAAGTTCACAATAACATATCGTTAACTATAGGCACTATGTTGTGCAGCAGGTCTCTAGAACTTATGCATCTTGCATAACTGAAACTTTATACCTATTGAGCAACAACTTCCCATTTCCTCTCCCCCGCCAGCCCCTGGCAACCACCATTCTATTTTCTATATACTTCTAAGAGTTTGACTATTTTAGATGCCTCATTTATAGTATTTGACCTTCTGTGACTGGCTTATTTACAATGTCCTCTAGTTTCATCAATGTTGTCACAATGGAAGGATTTCCTTCTTTTTAAAGGCTGAATAATATTCCATTACATGTATATATCACATTTTCTTTATCCACTCATTTGTAAGTTGTACATTTGGGTTGTTTCCATATCTTGGCTATTGTGAATAATGCTGCAGTGAACCTGGAAGTACAGATATCTCTTCAAGTTCATGATTTCAATTCTGTATACCCAGAAGTGGGATTGCTGGATCATATGGTAGTTCTATTTTTAGATCTTGCTTTTGATATCCTGTCTGAAAAGACGTGTACACTGAAAAGTATAAGACACTGATGAAAGAGATTGAAGAAGAGACAAGCAGATGGAAAGACATCATATGTTCTTGGGTTGGAACAATTCATATTGTGAAAATGTCCATACTACCTATAGTGATCTACAGATTCAGTGCAATCCCAGTCAAACTTCCAATGGCATTTTTCACAGAAATAGAAAAAATTATCCTAAATTTTGTTTGGAACCATAAAAGCCCCAAATAGCCAAAAACAATCCTGAGAAAGAAGAACAAAGATGGAAGCATCACACTACCTGATTTTAAGCTGTATTACAAAGCTATAGTAATCAAAGCAGTATGATACTGGCATAAAAACAGGTATATAGACCAATGGAACAGAACTGAGAGCCCAGAAATAAACCCACACATATACAGCCAACTAATTTTTGACCCAGATGCAAAGAACACACAATGGGGAAAGGACAGACTCTTCAATAAATGGTGCTAAGAAAACTGGATATCCACATACAAAAGAAGGAAACTGCACCCCTATCTTACATCACTCAGAAAAACTACTGTATGATCTAGCAATCCTGTACCTGGGTATATATCTGAAGGAACTGAAATTAGTATTTTGAAGAGGTATCTGCACACCTATGTTCATTTCAGCATTATTCACAATAGCCAAGATATGGAAACAACTTAAATGTCCTTCAACAAATGAATGGATAGAAAAATGGGAATATTCTATATGTATATATTACACACACACACAAAATGGAATATAATCCAGCTATAAAAAAGGAAGAAAAAATAAATAAAAAAAAAAAAGAAGGAAGTCCTGCCATTTGCAACAACATGGATGAATCTGGATGGCATTATGCTAAGTGAAACCATGCAAAGACAAATATTGTATGGTATCACTTACATGTGGAATCTTTTTTTAAAAAGCTGGTTTCATAGAAACAGAATAGGGTGGTGATTGCCAGTGGCTGGGGAGGGGGGGGAATGGAGAGATCTAGGTCAAAGGGTACAAAAGTTTAATTATAAGAAAAATAAGTTCTGAGGATCTAATGTACAGTATGGTGACTACAGTTAATGCTATGGTATTATATACTTGAAATTTGCTGGGTATAGATCTTAAACATTCTCATCACAAAAAAAGAGTTACCTATATTAACTATGTGAGGTGGTAGATATGTTAATTATCTTGATCTTGGTAATTATTCTACAATGTATATATATATCAAATAATCACATATATATATATACAATTTTATTTCTTAATTATTCCTCAAAAAAGTAAAAAAAAAAGTAAAAATACATCCCCCAGACTAAGGAAAATATTTTCAAATCTTATATATAAGAAAGTAGTATCTACAATATATGAAAATCTCTTACTGCTCAATAACAAAAAGATGACTCAACTGAAAAATGAGCAAATGTTTGAATAGACATTAATCCATGGAAGATATACAAATGGTCAATAAGTACCTGAAAAGATGCCTCACATCATTAGTCATTAGGGAAATGCAAATCAAAACTACAATGAAATACCACTGCACACTCCCTAAAATGGCTAGAATCAAAAAAACAGGTACTAACAAGTGCTGGTGAGGATGTGAAGAAATTAGAACCCTTTTAAACTCTTGGTGGTAATTTAAAATGGTGCTGCCACTTTGGAAAATAGCCTGGCAGTTCCTCAAAGTTTGAAAACGTTGTTACTATATGACTCAGCAATTTAATTCCTAGGTATATACTTAAAAGAGAAATGAAAACATATGTCCATGCAAGCACTTGTATACAAGGTTCATAGCAGCATTGCTCACAAGACCAAAAAGTAGAAACAACTCGAATGTCTATCAATTGATGAATGAATAAATCAATGTGGTATATCCATGCAGTGGAATATTATTTGGCAATGAAAAGAAATGAAGTACTGATGCATGCTACAACATGAATGAACCTTGAATACATTATGCTACATGAAAGTCATCAGAAACAAAAGTTCAAATGGACTGTTTGATTCCATTTATATGAAATGTACATAATAAGCAAATCCATATAGACAGAAAGTAGATTAGTGTTTGCCTAGGGATGAAGTGAGTGTTGGAGGGAAAGGGGGAGTGATTGCTCAGGAATACATGGGTATGGGGGTAATGAAAATGTTCCAAAATTGATTGTGGTGATGGTTGCACGACTCTGTGAATATAGTAAAAATCAATTATTTTAAATTGTTGAATTATATATGTGAATTATAGCTCAATAAAGCTGTTCTAACAACAACAAAAAATATGAAAATATATGAAACAGAAAATTAATGTTTTTTTAAATTCCCACTTTCAGAAATTACCACTGTTAACAGTTCTGAGTATATCCCTTAAATTTGTCTAGGTACATTTTAATATGATTTATGCAATAATTATTCTTTTAATAACATATCATAATAGCTATACTGTTCTTCAACTTACATTTTTCAGTTAGCATTAATACCCACTGCTTTATTATCTGATCTTTTTTCTTCCTAACTCCCATAACAAAAGAAAATAAAACCCCAAACAAAAATCAAGGCATAAAAGGGGAAAAAGAACCTAACCCTAAGCAAAAACCTATTAACACAACACAAAAACATTCTGAGGTATGTAATATATTGTTTGTTTGTCCCTCTTAGGATGTCCAACTTTATCTTCCTAACAATATAATTGTAAATATGCTATAGCAGATATTCTGTTTCTCAATTTCTCTCCCTACAATTTTTGCCTTAATCCTAATCTACTGACTGCCTGAGATACAACCTAACACATTTCTATTCCTTTAGCATTAATTTCGATGAGAATGCTCTGGTCTTCAGTGCCCTCAAAAATGAAGTGGCAAACTTGTTAAATAATATTGTATATTGCCTCATGGAGGAAGGGTATTATGCACTTATAAAAACTTGAACACACAGATTTATGGCCATTTTGTGTTTTTCTGGGAGAGATCACAGGCATGGTGAATGGACAGATGAACTTTAACTGCAAATGAGAAGCTAATATTCCTCTTCTTCTTCTTCATTATTTAGAAAATAAAAACATTTGTAGTTTACAATATCAATTGGAAATGCTATTTAAAAATTTATTAAGAAAAGGATGCTTATATTTCTTGAACAACTTTCCATACCAATAAAATGCAGTTCATTGCTTTTGCCTGCTGTACAGAACTTATGTAAGTCTATATTATATAAGTCTATATTATAAGTCTGTAAGTCTATATTATAACTCACTGAGCAAATTTCTTAATAATGGACAAGTTTTCTGTTTCCTGGTGTTAGCTCTTACAAACAATGCTACAATAAGCATCTCCATGCATGTATTTCTGTGGGCAAGATTCTTAGAAGAGGATATACTTGATAAAAAGGCATGAACATTATAAACTTTGATGGATGTAAGGTGTCTAAAATAATAACAATTATTTTAATATGAATATATAATCATTTAAAAATTTTGGAAAAAAGAGAGGAAAATAATGTTAAGCATTAGCACACATTCCCAAAGGTAAAGATTTATCTTCTCACTGATTTGAGATGACATGGTGGAGCCATGCCTTGAGGAACCCAGAGTTGTCTGACTCCAAAGATTATGTTGCTAACTATTAATATAAAGGTTTATTCTCTTTTACACCAGTAGAAGGGACCTGATTTATCTGAGTTCTTCTATTCAGCTAATCAGTGGGACCTCAAACTTTTGACATTTATTCCAGTGTCCTGTTCAGCAGAGCCAGCATTAAGCTATGCTTTCCTTTAGTTACTTTGGATCTCCTGGCATTAAAGAAAAGGTGCTTCTGTGATATGAATCTGGAAGATTAATTAAAGGGACAAAAGACTATATGAAATGTCTAAAAGTGAGGTGATAAATTTCTACCACTGCCCAAATCTCCACTGTGTAGTACTTAAGTCACACAGAAAAGGAGTGATCATGTCCTTTCTTTTCCCCAGTCCCATAAGATGAGATGATAGTGACTGACTCCTGAGCCAAGGGCTGCCTCTACCCTCCTCCATCCCTGCCTCTTTCCTATCACCTTTTCTCCCAGCTTTGATGATTATAAGTGTGTGTGTGTTGGGGTGTCTAGGGAGGGATATAGGCAGATACAAGGTAGAGGTGGTTATTAGATGAGCTCTCAGAGGGAAAAATGTGAGGGCAGAAATATGACAAACCCACAGCATTAAATTATGAAGAAAAAAAATTGGGACTCAATGTATGAAAGTGCCTGTTCCTTCCACACACTTGCCAAAATGATCACCACCAATTTCTTAAAATTCATATTTGCCAGTCTTAAAGGTCAAAAAATAATTTCTCTTTGCTCAACATAATTAATTTTAATGGTTGCCTAAAATTCCATCATTTGTTTAGACTTGCTTTAATTAAAGACATTTCCTGTTTTGGATATTTAGTTTCTTTCTATAATTTCCCTGCTTTAACAATGCTCTGCTAAACATTTTTACAGTCAAGTTCTATTGAAAAAGGATATGGTTTTAAGGGTAGGTTGAATAGGCTCAACTAAACTTTTTCCCCTCTCTACCCCCAACAAAATCACAAAACCTAATATGAAAATCCATGAACACCTTAATAGCAAAAAGCTGAGCAATGGGCACATGAGCCTGGTGCTTCTCTATTCGTGTTACTGTCAGTTATAGGTACCAGGATGTGTATGTGTGTGTGACCTCTGGGAGCTCCTAATGAGAGTAGGGGTGCCTGGAAAAGGGTTTCTCAACCTCAGCACTATTACACTCTGGGCTATATAATGTTTTTATTGTGGAGGCTCTCCTGTGCATTGTAGAAAGTTAACCAGCATCTCTGGCCTCTATCCATTAACTGCTCATAATACAACTTCCAACCTGATCTGTGATGACCAAAAATGTCTCCAGACAGTGTCAAATATCTTCTGGGAGGGGATGAGGATCAGCACCTGTTTGGCAGGCTTCAGTAGCATAACCCTGATTTAGAAATGGGGCCAGTGGAGGGGAGGAGACTTACTCAAGTCCTCAGAATCAGCAATGGGTCAGGAACTAGAAGAAACAGCTCTTAACTCTCCTTCCATTGTCCTTCCCAGCAGACCTGTTATCACAGTTTGTTCTTCTGCTGTAACTTATGATCCAGTGGTTCAAAAGATATTACAGATATCCAGTTCAGATGTTTCTCTGACCTAACCTAAAAGGCAAAAAATAAAATTAAAATAAAACAGGAAATCATACCAATTAATTGGAAGGAATACATTTAATCGTGAAATCTCATCAAAGTTTTTCCAGTCCTTTTTAGGTCTTAATTTCTTCTTTTATAGATTGTGGCTGATAATCTCTACCACACAGGAGCATTGTGAGAAATGCATATGATGACAAATGCAAAGTGGCAGACACTCAGGAAAGGTGAGTTCCCATGGTTCCTTGAGGCCAGTAATCCTCCAGTTAGCCACAAATTGTCATTCAATTAAAAATAACAAAAATACTTAGCATATTATTGAGTTCATCCAATGCAGAACTTGATGATATCTGCCGTGTAAGTTGGAAAGTAATTAGTTGGCAGTCACTGCTTTTTTTTTTCCTATCTAAGAACCCAAAATGCTTTTCCAGAGGGGATCTCATGAAGCTCCATGAACTCCTTAGGTGACAAGGAGGCCAGTTGAGGCCAGTAGAGGAGAAGTGATATATTTGACAATAACAGCACAAAAAAAGGCAGGTGGGAATAAAACTGCATTAGAGTAAGAAAATAACACAAGATGGTAATTCAATCTATAGGAAGAAATGAGAAGAATCAAAAATGAAAATTTAGATGGCTAATATACTAAACTCATAAATATATACATGTTATTTCTCCTCTCTTCTTTAAAGACAGAAAATTATATAAAGTGAAGGAATCATCATAACAATATATCACTGGGTTTATTTTATATATATATATATATAGGCAATAAGTATAACAATAATAACAAAAAGTAGAGGAGCAAATGCAGCCATACGGGAGTAATCTTTCTATATTTCACTGAAATTAGTCTAAATCTAAAGTAAATTCTGATAAGTTAAGATATATTTTGTAGGTCCTAAATCACTATTTTAAAAAAATAGTGAAAAAAAAAAATAGTGAGAGACTTCCCTGGTGGCGCAGTGGTTAAGAATCCGCCTGCCAATGCAGGGTACATGGGTTCGAGCCCTGGTCCGGGAAGATCCCACATGCCACGGAGCAACTAAGCGCTACAACTACTGAGCCCATGTGCCACAACTACTGACGCCCATAGGCCTAGAGCCCATGCTCCGCAGCAAGAGAAGCCACCGCAATGAGAAGCCTGCACACTGCAATGAAGAGTAGCCCCCACTCACTACAACTAGAGAAAGCCCACACCCAGCAAAGAAAACCCAATGCAGCCAAAAAATAAAGAAAGAAAGAAATTATTTTTAAAAATAGTGACAAAATTATTAGAGGAATCAAAATATTCCTCTAGTGAAATATTTGAATATTAAAAGTATTTGGAAATTGAAATACTTGAATATTGAGAACATTCACTTAATACAAAAGAAAAAATAAAAGAGGAAAAAGAGGAACAGAAGAATAAGAAAGACCTGATATGTTAATAAATCAAAAGTAAATTGGCAGACATAAATCCTACCATATTAATAATAACATTAAACATAAATGGATTAAACAATCCAATGAAAATAAGAGACTGTCAAACTGGATTAATAAAAGGCAATCCAATAATATGCTGCCTGTAGGAGACACAATTCAGATTTTAAAATACAAATAGGTTTGTGTGAATGGGTAGAAAAAGATATACCATACAAACAGCAACCATAAGAGAGCTGGAGTGGCTATACAAGTATCAGATAAAATAGAATCAAAATACACACAAAAATGTTACTAGAGATAAAAGGTACATTTTATAATGATAAAAGGGTCAGTCCAAGATATAACAATTATAAACATATGCACACATAACAACAGTCTCAAAATACATTGTCATAGGTAGAATAATGTCTCCCCAAAGATACCCTCATCCTAATATCTAAAATCTGTGAATATGTAACCTTACGCGTCAAAAGGGACTTTTTAGATGTGATTAGTCAAGGATTCTGAGATGTGAATATTATCCTGGATTATCCAGATGGGTGCAATGTAATCACGAAGGTCCTTATAAAGCAAAGGAGGAGAGTCAAAAAAGGAAATGTGACAACAGAAGTAGAAGTCAGAGTGATGTGGCCACAAGCCAAGGAATAGGGGCAGCCACTAGAAGCTGGAAAAGGCAAGAAATGAGCCTCTCCTACAGTCTTCAGAAGGAAAAAAGCCCTGCCAAAACCTTGATTTTAGTCCAGTGAAACTGATTTCAATTGTCTACCTCCAAATCTATAAAATAATAAGCATTTGTTGCTGTGAGCCACTAAAATTGTGGTAATATGTTACAGCAGTAGTAGGAAACTAAAACATATATGAAATAAAAATTGGCCAAAATGGGGAAGAAATAGATAATTCTACAATAATTATTGGAGACTTGAATCCCATACTTTCCATAATGAAAGCAAAGCTAGGCATAAGATCAACAAGGAAATGGAGGTCTTAAACACAATCATCCAAACATATCAAAGGACATATATGTGAACCTACTGGGCCCAAATAGGCCACAATTCGATAGGAAAGAGTAAGCACTTTCCCCCACCCCAATTCCATCAGATACCTCATTCTGTAACACTCTATATAACAGAAATGCACCTGAATCTGTTACATAACATACACGAATATGTTTGTTTTCCTTTCTCTTATAACATTCGCAAATGTTTTCTAAGACACAGTAATAATATTGAGGTTAAAATAATATCTGTCTTAAATAAAGGAAAGATGGAATGGGAAGGAAACATACATTTGCTGCCAGTCTATGTTCCAGATATTCTGTTTGGTATCAGAATGTCCTTTTACATATTATAAGAGTGAGGCTCAGAGAGGTTAAGTCCATGTTCCAGGGTCACACAGCTACTAAGAGAAAGAGCTGTTATCATAATCCCCATGTGCTTGACTCAAAGGTCTGTGTTTGGAATCAGGCACTCAGACTCCGCTTTAGATGATGGACAATGTAGAGCAATGGGAACTCCCATACACAACTGGTTGGATTGTGACCTGGTACCTCGACTCTGCAGAGCAATTTGGTCATGTTTAGCAGATTGTATCTATCTGATGACACCTTAAATGGACCCACAAACACATACCCAGAATCCCTGGCAGGTGTGCCCAAGGAAACCTATACAAGAAAGGGCAACCATCAATTAATAGTGCCTTGGTTCAAACTCCAGTTTATCAGACTCCAAAGCCCACAACCCTGACCAAAAGGTGAGAGTCAGTATGACTCTGTGTTAGGACTGAGGCCAGCATAGGAGAAGTGACTCATCCAAGGTTCAGTGATGGGTCTGCTTGGGGATCTTGGGACCCAAGTATCCTGGCTCCAATCTTCTGTCCAGCAGACCCTTTATTAGGTGTTGTTCCCCTCAAATGTCTCTTTTATCTAGAGTTCAAAGGGAATCTGCTTTTCTCACATTCAGCCTACAAGGTACAGAGACAAGGAAAGGACACTTAACATGAGATTTACCCTCTTAATACACCTAAAAGAAGATTTTTTTTAAGAAACAAGGAAAGGATTACACATAAGATAAAAAAAAAAAGGCGTGATGATCTTCCTCCATTATCTCAATTCAATCAGAGAATATATCCTAAAATACAGAAATGGTACCGAAGCTCATATATCATATAAAAGTGTGTGTGTGTGTGTGTGTGTGTGTGTGTGTGTGACTTCCTGATGCTACATTCTAGATGCTATCTATGATAGCTATGCCCTTTGTTTTGGGTCAAAGTCATCTCTTTCAGGAGAGAGAGGAGGCAGGGTGGGGAAAGAACAAGCATTTGTTGAAATCCTATTATATAGCACCCATGTTTCCTCGATTTTAACATTTTATCTTCACAAATGAGAAGGTAACCTCATTTCCAATGTACAGATGATGAAGCTCAAGCTCTGAAAGGGTCATACTCTCCAGGGTTAAACATCTATGGGTGACTGGATTGGGTCTCCATCTCTTGCCCACTCCACAGGACACTCAGGATCCACAGTTTTAGACAATGAGCTTTCTGGCTTAATTTTAAATACCACCCGGGTGACGAAGGTGGCACTGGAGATGGGATCTTGCTCTTTGGGCCAAGAGGCCAAGATATGGGGTTAAGGGATTGATTAGTTTGTTCCTGAGGGACTCTGTGGGGCTCAGGCACAAACAGAGGTGTTGTTCTTTCCTGAAAGAAAACCAGGAAAGAAAGAAAAAAAAAAAGGTCACAGTACTTCTTTAAGCAAGAGATATTTTACATTTTATCTGCCTTAATCTTAGCAGCTATTCACACTACCAGTGATTATTCCCATTTTCCAGATCAGATTATAGCAGTTAGGAGAAGGTTAAATAAATCAGGAAAACAGCCTTGTAAATGTGCAGTAGTTAAAACTGGAATTACTCTAATGCTTTTCCATTGTGTTCTGAAGGCTCCAGGGCTTTGAATGCTCTAATGTGGGTAATCGATGATGGCTAGGGTATTGTTCAGTTTCTATTACAATGATCTGTATTGCTTTAATTTTTTTAATTTTTGTTTATTTTTTAATATTTCTGGCTGTGTTGGGTCTTCGTTTCTGTGCGAGGGCTTTCTCTAGTTGCGGTGAGCGGGGGCCACTCTTCATCGCGGTGCGCGGGCCTCTCACTATTGTGGCCTCTCTTGTTCCGGATCACAGGCTCCAGATGCGCAGGCTCAGTAATTGTGGCTCACGGGCCTAGTTGCTCCGCGGCATGTGGGATCTTCCCAGACCAGGGCTTGAACCCGTGTCTCCTGCACTGGCAGGCAGATTCTCAACCACTGCGCCACCAGGGAAGCCCCTGTATTGCTTTAAAATCAACAAATTAATGAAAAATTTTGAACACTTTCTGTTTGGAAAAATAAGTAACAGTTGACTGAAAATCCAAGAGAAAACATCTGCAAACAATGTAGGGTTTATATCAATAGTTTATAAAGCATGCTTACTATTAAACAGGAAGAGATCGGCAGATGATAAGAACAGGATATCCTTTTAAAGAATAATCAATATTCATGCCCAATAAATATCTGAAGGTATTCCGAAACACATTAGTTAATGAAATGCAAATTAAAATCCTGAGAATAAAAATCCTGGATGAGATTGCAATATAGAAAAAGAATACGTGAATGTGAATACATATTTGTGTATACATAAATACAAATTAATATATCATTTTCAGAGAACCACAAATACATCTGGAGAGCATGCACCAATCTACTGACAATGGACAACTTTAGGTCAGGGATGGAAATTAGGCAAGTGAAGGATACAGGATAATTTTATTTTATAAATATACATTTCTACATTGCTTGAAATGTAATTAAGAAAATTATTGAGATAAAAATTCAAAACAAAAAAGAAAATACTTTAAAGAAATGTACTCGATGTTATTGCTTTGGGAATATATTGAAAGTAAATTTTATGGGGAAAAGAAGCAAATTTAACAAATTTATTTGAAAACAGGTATTTATGTGTGATTATTTAGCTGTGTCTGTTTCTATGGTGGAGATGTATCAGTGAATCTGTGTGCGTGTGCCTGTGTGCGCATTTGTGTGTTTATGTTTCTATGTCTTGAACTCTTTCACCTCAAATATTGACTTGCTGATATATGCAGCTTTCTCATCAGTGCTGTATTTCGTGTCTGGAGTTTAAACATCAAACATCTTAGAAAGTCATGGATTTAGAAGGATTTTTGCCAACGGGTGGAAAATTCCAAAAAACTCTGCTGATGTAATCAAGCAAGACGGTTCTCTCACTCCCACACCCCTTGCTGGACTCCTGGTCTGAGACTTTCAGAGCTGCAATTCTGATGCTGACTGGTGTATGGGCTCAATTTTATACATGTTTTCTCCTCCACTTTCTACATGTTTTTCCCCCAATGAAAAGGCATATTTGGAAAGAAAAACAAAATGATAACTCTGAACCCAAAATTTCAAATAGTACTTACAGCAGAGTTCCCAGTTCTTTTTGAACAAGTGCTGACATGTTAATTTCTCTGAAGGGATATCACTCCCAGACAGAGCTGGATGCAGAATGAAGGATAAGGCAACTTTTGGAGTGCTTTGATTCTCGCTGATCTTCAAGGGCAGGAACAAGAAGTTTCAGATACTGTTGTTTAGATCTTTGCTGGGTCATGGGTCATAGTGGGAGATTTCCGGACTGGTTTTGTGTGTGTGTTATCTCTAGAAGAGTGACTCCTCCCATTTAGGCTTCCTATTATATTCTATGTCTGAACAATCACCCTTGAAATGGCATGAAGTTTCTTCTTAATATATCACCTCTTCTTCTAGTTTTGGAGCTCTGGGTATAGAAAGACACATAGATGAGCATATGTGAGAATAGAGATGAGAAAGTTCATATTGGAGGAAGTACTCACGTGGGTACTTACTTACCAACCCCTCTGGGTGAGGAAGATGACAGAGGAGAAGAAATCCTGCCCCTTGTGCCAAGAGACCTGGGTGTTGGGCCGCATCCCTTGGCTCCCCACTGAACATTCACAAACTCACAAGTGCAGCTTTCTCTTCAGTTTGGGGCAGGGCCGGGCATCCAGTCTCAGGTTCAGACATCTCAGAAAATGGTGGACACAGAAAGACTTCTCATAGTAGGTGCAAAATTCCAGAAAATACTGGCTGATACCACTAAGCCAAGATCCCACCTCCTCCTCTCCCTCCCCCTTGCTGGTCTGAGCCTCTCAGAACTGCAATCCTGGATCTGGCCACCAGATGGCATCCCCATACCCATTTTACCTTTTAATGAAAAGGAGCACCTATTGCAAAGAATAACGTATGTCTTGGAATGGTTTGTTTACTATGATATCAATCCTGTTTAGAAAATTCATATATATATGAAAGCTGTTATATTTGCTGTTGACCCCAAGTCTACTTCTCGTTCATTGATGTATCTCTTCCTTCATCAGTGTAGGTTAACTTGTCCACACTGTAGAGGGGTCCCTCCCAGAGAGCAGGATGTTCACCCTCCATTAGCCGACCCCGTGTACAGGCTTCTCATCTGTCTGTTCCCCATCCTCTGGCATCCAGAGGAGACAGCTGCCCAGACCCGCTCTAGCGCCCCGTCACCTCCCGCCTACTCTGCACTGCCCTTCTCTTGTCTGCTGCCGGCTACCAAGGCGCTCCCGTTACCTGATGTTTCATTGTATGCAGGTCCCAGAGTATATGTTTTTACAGTCTTCTTTTACACCCATCAGGGTTTTTTTCAGACAGAATTAGAATCATTCTGTACATTGGTTCAAAGGCTGAGTTTTGAGGGAAGGTATTGTATATTTCTGCTCGAACTTTGCAGAGAAATTTTAAAATAGAGGTGTGTTGGTGCCACCTCGTGACAGAAGCCTAAACTGCAGCTTGAACTGGAAGGTGGGAGGGAGGGGCTGTGACCAAAACCTGCCAGTCAGAGCTTTCTGGAAGTCTGAGTGGAAAGGGGGGGGGGGGCGCGGGGCCAGCGTGCAGGGATACTGACTGCCTCCAGGCAGAAAGTGCAGCCTCTGATTATGCTGAAGAAAAAGCTTTATGTAGGAAGAACAAAAAGATTTTTCTTTTGAGACCTATGGATAGAGACCTATATAAGAAAAAAATGGATCTCTGCCACTTACAATCTTTGTAAACTGCACTTGCACTTATTATCACCATCTTTCCATGTAAATACATTTAAAAATACATTTCTGTGGTAGCATTTCGAATTACTTTACAATAAAATTAAAATTTTTTTACATCGATATAGTGGTTCATCATTATGGATGCCCCCCAATTTTTTCATTGTTACCATAGTGATGAAAATTTATTTCATATTTCTAATACAAAGATACATGTCTTCTCGCTATGTCCTCACATGGTGGAAGGAGCAAGGGAGCTCCCTAGGGTCCCTTTTGTAAGTCCACTAATCCCACTCATGAGGGCTATACCTTCATGAGCTAATCACCTCTCAAAGGGCCTGCCTCTTAATACCATCACATTCAGGGTCAGGATTTCAACATACGAATTTTGAGGGGGCACAGACATTCAGTCCATAGCTGAAGGATTAATATATTACCTATGTTTTGCCA
The DNA here is from genome assembly GCF_028023285.1 of Balaenoptera ricei. Lineage (NCBI taxonomy): Eukaryota > Metazoa > Chordata > Mammalia > Artiodactyla > Balaenopteridae > Balaenoptera > Balaenoptera ricei. The sequence continues at coordinate 92,414,411 of NC_082660.1, read as the reverse complement.
TCACAATTGTCCAAATTGCTCAGCTTCAAAGAAGTTGCGGAGAAGCAGGGAAGCCACAAGGTGAGCTTGGAATATCTTATTGTGTTCTAAATATATGTATGATTTGAATTAAGACAAAGTTTGTTCTTTGGCTAAGGGTAGATTCCGATATTTGTGATAGAATGATTGAATGAACAGTGGTGTAACTGCACAAGCTAATAATCTTACATAAAAGAAATCTAGAAGTAGGCAATTGGTTCCATTGGTTCCGTGAAGTGGCTAGTGATCCAGGCTCCCTGCATTCACTATTGGGAGGCAATTCTTCATGGCATTTCTACATGTCTTATGACAACTTTTGTCTAAAAATATCTTCTCAAGGTTGTTTTCAGAGCAAACAGCCTTGGAAGATGAGATAGTATCTACCTCTGGGTCAGAGAACAGATTTGATTCCTGAACAGGATAGTAAAGATAATGCCTCTATGCTGGGCAAAGTTTGCCAGCAGTCTCCTTATAAAATCGGGGTGTTCCTAAGCTCAATATTCCTTAGCTGTGATGCAGATCCACTGGATATACAGTATCAACCTGGCTGCTTCACATCATCCCCATAGGACTTAGAGGGCAAGGGAAAACAATGCTAACATGAAGCTCATGCTACCTGCTGTGCCAGAAGTAAATAATGGTCTAAATCCATTTAGACAGTTGTCTCCTTGTCTTCTTACCTAATCTATGAAAGTGTACCCAGCCAACGTAGCAGCTGCAGTAGCTTCTGCTATATAGGAATCGATTGATCACTTGAAACTCACTACACTGTCACACGTGGTGTGTGGCCCTTATCCTCATGATTGAAGTGATCTCATCCAACCCATAAGGATGGAGGAAAGGGAGAAAAAGAGGCAGTGGCACATGCCACCAAGGCAGTGTCTTGGAGCTGCCACACCATGTTTTTACTTACAGCCAATAACCCCAAATTATCTGTATAAATATGCAAGCAAAACATACCAAAGTCTTAAAAGTAGTTGTCGCTGGAAAATGAGAATATGGGAGTGGGGTGTGTTTTCTCACTATCTACATTTTACATTCTCTGTGTAAGTTGAAATGTTTACAGCACACATGTATAGTATTACTTTCATACCCTGCAAAAGGATTGGAGTTATACCCTTTAAAAATATTAAGGGAACTTAAGGGAAGGTAAATGACATCATTGTAAGGATGACTTTCCAAGGCTCTTTTCATCTATACATGAGTCCCTAAATCTCTACCAGTCTGCAATGGGTGGCAACATGATTAGAAATGGTAATTCCATATTCATCTCAAATTTTTCTCTCCTGGATTAGAACTAACTAAGGGAAAAACTAAAGGAGGAAAAAGTGAGAAGCCAGCAGTAACCTCAGCCCTGGCCTTGGTGGTTGAGATTGGGTGGAGTGGGAGGGGAGGTAGCAGAGTCCTTCCACTGGAGGAGAAGTTGCAGGAACTGATAGGGACCCAGGGACTGGAATCGAGGCTTCAATGCCATTCTGTTTCCTCCTCTCCACCTCTTCCTCCAATAAGAACTTTCTCATTTCTGATCTCACGTTAATCTCTTGCTCCAAGAAACAAGGATCACTTCCACTGGTAATCCTAGATGCACAATCTTAAATCTCTATGATGAAGAAACACAAATACAAACAAGCAAGCAAACAAACAAAAAGAAGGTTTCTTTTCAATCCCCGGGGTGAAAAATCCCATGAGGGACCTTACTGCTTCATTTGTATCACATACCTATTCTTCTGAGGACTCACTGTGGCTGGCAGTAGGGAAGGGTCGTTTTATTGGCTGAGCCTCTGGACAGTGCAGTGTGCCCTACTCTTATTGGCTCGCTGTGCTTTTATTTTCTTCCATACCACAGATTAGGAAACACTTGTTAGTCAGGAATAGAATATTGGAAAAAAAAAAAAAAGAAATACAATAAGGGAGAAAATAAAACGACAGAATAAAATGTACTAAATTAGAAGATTAATCTCAAAGTTCATTGCTCATATTAAAATTCATGCTGTTTCAATATTTTGTTTAGCTATTTTGTGCAATATGTATTTCTCTGTGCTGCCTGGGTCTGTTTTAAAATGTTTTTCTTAATGTGAGTAGTGGTAAATAAAAGCTCGAAAACCTCTGAAACTGAAGTCTACACAATTTAGGTGCTGTTGGTGGAATCTTTTCAAAGTGCTCTTGCTGGAGGCCATCCTCAGTTACTTTACTAATAGCCTCTTGCCCTCTCATTATTCGATGCGAGTAGGAGGACTATCCTTTCAGAGTTGAGCTGGAATGTTTTATTTACATGAATCCTTATGTTGCTTTTAATCCAATCAGGCTTTGGGTTAATCCAATGCCTCTTTTGAATGTTGTCTCAGTATTCCAGAGCCCATGCTCTTTTCTTCCAAGGCAGTCTCATGTCTGGTTTATCGTGCCATGGGGCTTCATAAAACACAAGACTAGCCCAAATCCAAGAAGAACAAGAAAGATAAGAGGAAAAGATGCAGTGGAAAGAGCTGTAGTAACTACTTCTATGAGTTTTGAAAGCAGGTTCCCCAACACAGAAAACTTTTCCAAGGCCATGTGCCTGGAGAACTGCTTTGAGCATGTTGGGTCTGACCCTTTATAACAAGCACTGGACAACACCCTCTAGGAAGGGCTGGACGTCTGTGAAGCTGCTGCTGCTAGGGAAGTGGCTCAGATCACCATTTCTGAGAACACCAGTGCCTACATCAAGCTCCTAGTAAAGCTTGGAGGTAGGATGAGGACCTGTTTGCGGAAACTGAAGGCCCTTTTCAGAGCCATGAAAAGTGAGATGTGGTCAATTAATGTGATTTTTGTTCATTTTGAAATCCCCTTGCTTGTTCTTCTTGGGATTGCCTTGCTTGTAAATAATTCACTCATTCCATACCCTGTCATTTTTAACAGAAAACATTTTATTCCTCGTATAGTGCATAATTTTCTGTATCAATAAGTTTTAAATCTGCTTAGAGTTTTTTCTTGTTTTTGTTGTTGAAGTTTATGTATGCTTATGTTGTATGTATGTTTTACCACACAGACCTTTTCTAAACTTAACCAACTAAGATTTGCCTCAGTAGTAGAGTTGAGAATAATTTTCTATGTAGGTGGGGATTTTTTTTCCTTTGTAGTAACAAAGATAATTTTTATTAAGTTCTAAAACCCACTTACTGATCAATTACTGAAATTTCCTCTCCTTGTACCAAGAATTTTCTTTATTCTTAATTTACTCTTACTTTACCTCATGGACACACACACACACACACATTAAGCTCCATGGGAAATTTTACACGAATTTATTTAAATTCATTAACTAACATGGGTGAAATTTGATTTTCTTTTCAATCCTGAGTCTTTCTCTCTCAAGAAGCATGTTTGGGACTTGCCTGGTGGTCCAGTGGTTAGGACTCCACGCTTCCATTGCAGCGGGCCCAGGTTCAACCTCTAGTGGGGAAGTAAAATCCCGCATGCTTCGCGGTGCGGCCAAAAAAAAAAAAAAAAAAGCAGGTTCATTTGTTCAAACCTTTTATATCCCTTTTTAGACTTCAATGTTTTCATGAATACACATTTTGCTCGACAGTTTTCATCTGAATTGTATGCAGAGTTGAAGCTGTTGAACTCTGTGAAGTGATATTTTGTTGGCCTGCATCTGTTATTTCTGCTTCCCTCCCCGCACCCCCACCAGGGTTTTCTAGGCATGTGGTCGATTCAGCTTGAAAATGCCATTTGTGTCATCATTCTGTAGTTCCTTTTCTTGCCTAGATGCATTGGCTGGTATTCTAGAGTAATCACAATTAATACTGGGTACAGGGGGCTTCCTTGCTTGCTCCTAATGTCAGGGACCCGGTGTGTGACCGACCATTGATATTGGAGCTGCTTTTTCCCTTTAGAACCGATTCATTGAGTTAGAGAATTATTTAAAAACTTCCAGTTTTCTAAGGGTATTTAATTACCATAAAATATTGAATATTAGCAAATATATTTTTCACATCTACTGAGATGAACATATGTTTTTTTTCTCTTTGACTTATTAAATGTTGAATTTTCTTTACATTCTTGGGAAGAATCATACTAAAGCCACTGTGAAGTACCTCAACCACAAGGGAGCAGCGTATCCAAAAAAACATTAAAAACCAAAATAAGTTTCCAGAATAAGTGCTACAGTCAACTTAAGTAATATATTTTTTCTCTTTTTGTGATTTACTGCCTGTAAATTGCCTAACAAACCAAAAACCAATTTGGTATCACAAAGAATGCTTGTCATTTCTATTTCCTGGGCTTGTAACTTGACATTTTTGTAAGCATAAGCTTATTCTCTGATGAACCAGGTTTAATTTCAGTTATATGTGTATATATATATATATATATATATATATGTATGTATATAGATAGATATATATATGTATATATCTATATACATGTATATATATATACGTATATATATATATATATATATATATATATACATACATATATATATGTATATATATCTTCTAGAAGCTTACAGAGATGGACTTTATCCTTGTTTAGGAACTGGAGTCAAGCAGGCACTTTTCCTCCAAGTTTCACTTCATCAAATTCTGAAGGAGCATTATCTGTGCCACTGCAGTATTTTTATGACATCTCGTGGGGATTGCCATATAGATAGGAGTTGAGAATGACCACAAGGAAGAGTGATCTTCACAGACAATCCTGTGAGTATCCCTGACTTGCCCATGTGGGTGTTTCATTAACAACACTTTTTAACATGAATGCAGCATTTTTAGAACTGAGTCTGAATTTTGAAGAAGAGGTCCAGGCTGTCTCACTTACTACTGGGATATAAGAAGGCCTGAGACTGCAAAAAGCTGAGGACCTTGGGAAGTTGAGCAAGGAAGCATTATGCAGGTTTTGCTCCCTTTCTAGGCAGCTGTAGGCTATGAAAAGAAGTTCTTCTCATAGTCCAAACAACTCCTCTCAGGACAAAACTAAGGGATCTGAGTCCTAAAATTCAGTAGCAATGAGGAGTCCTTTTGGTGTCACAGATGCATGATTTGTTGAGGGCAGAGTAATGTATGTGCAGTCTTGAGTTTCTGACCCCTCTCTCTAACACATTCTTATGCTCTATAAGAAATGGACACCAAAGTCCAAGAGCCATATTTCTGGCTAGATCTCATTATCTTCATTGATTTGCCCTTGTAACAATCCCTCTTCCTTAGCATTCAAACTTCAACACCACACACATGGCTGCCATTGGTGCGGCCCTAAACATGGCCAAATATCTCACCCTGTACCCAAATCCAACACACTGGCAGGGTTGCAGCCACTGCTCTCTTATCTGGGCTCTGACACACCACACCAGGCTGAAGTCACTGCCCGCTTCATGCAAACACCCTTGTCACCCCACTTAGACCTCAACATTCAGCTCCTGGTCACCTCTACCCACTCCCACATGGCCAACTACTCTGCTCAGTCTCCCTAATTCTTTTTTTTTTAATTAAAATAAGTTTTTATTTTGAAATAATATATTCACAAGAAGCTGCAAAAATAATGCAGAGAAGTACTGTGTACCCTGCTCCCAGTTTCTCCCAATGGTAACATCTAATTAAATATAGTACAATATCAAAACTGGGAAACACATCAGTACAATCAACAGAATTTATTCAGATCATCACCACTTTTACGTGCAATCATTTGTATTTGTGTGTATAATTCTGTGCAGTTTTACCACATGTGTAGTTTCATGTAACCACTACCGCAGTCATGATACAGAACTGTTCTATCACGCCAAAGATTTCCCATGCTATCCCTTATAGACACACTCATTGCCCTCTCTTCACACTCCATCTTTTTTCTCATTTAATAAAATATTTTATTTTATATTTTTATAGCATAGTGATTCACTATTTTTGCAAATAATATTCCATTATAGGTTATTACAAGATAATGGCTATAATTCTCTGTGCTATACAGTACATCCTTGTTGCTTATCTATTTTTATATATAGTAGCTTGTATCTGTAATTCCATACCCCTAATTTGTCCCTCCCACCTTCCCTCTCCCCTTTGGTAATCACAGGTTTGTTTTCCACATCTTTTTCTGTTTTGCATAAATATTCATTTGTATTACTTTTTATCTTTTATTTATTTATTTATTTTATTTGTGGCTGCGTTGGGTCTTAGTTGTGGCATGCGGGATCTTTGTTGAGGCATGCAGGATCTTTCGTTGTGGCACGTGGGCATCTCTCTAGTTGTGGCGTGTGGGTTTTCTCTTCTCTAGCTGTGGCATGCGGGCTTCAGGGTGCGTGGGCTCTGTAGTTGTGGCGCGTGGGCTCCAGAGCACATGGGCTCTGTAGTTTGTGGCACACAGGCTATCTCTAGTTGAGGTATGTGAGCTCAGTAGTTGTGGCATGTGGGCTTAGTTGCCCCGCGGCATGTGGGATCTTAGTTTCCTGACCAGGGATCGAACCTACATCCCCTGCATTGGAAGGTGGATTCTTTACCACTGGACCACCAGGGAAGTCCCATCATTTGTATTATTTTTTAGATTCCACGTGTAAGTGATAATCATACAATATTGTCTTTCTCTGTCTGATTTATTTCACTTAGCATAATGACCTCAAGGCTCACCCATGTTGTCACAAATGGCAGGATTTCATACTTTCTCGTGGCTGAATTTTATATATATATATATATATATATATATATATATATGCCACATCTTCTTTACCCATTCATTGATGAACACTTAGGTAGTTACCATATCTTAGCTATTGTGTAATAAACACAAGAGTACAAATATCTCTTCAAGATCCCGTTTTCATTTCTTTTAATATATATCAGAAATGGGATTGCTAGATCATATGATATTTCTGTTTTCAATTTCTTGAGGAAACTCCATATTGTTTTCCACAGTGGCTGAGCCAGTTTACATTCCCACCATCAGTGCACAAGAACTCCCTTTTCTCCACATCCTCACCAACATTTGTTACCACTTTTTTTTTTTGATGTTAGACATTCTAACAAGTGTGAAGTGATATCTCATTGTGGTTTTGATTTGCATTTCCCTGAAGATTGGTGATGTTAAGCATGAGTTGTGTTTTAGAAATGAAAGAATATGGACTGGAAATGACTAGAATCAAATTAAAATGAATGAATTAGAATATTAATATTAGAGTCCAGTGAGCTTGGAGAGGATATTGTTTCTTTGAATGTTTGATTTAGATATTTTTGTGCTGTTTTCAGGTCTTTGGTTATGTATTTAAATAAATTCCTTAAAATAGGTCCTGTTGAAAAAATTGGGGAATATATTTATTCTATTAAACTTGTTTTCCTTGGCTTAATGCTGATCATTTTTTCTTTACTGTGGTAAAAGTTTTCTCCCTTTCCTTTTTTTACTTTTATATTTTTGCTCCTTTAGTTCTTTATTTTTTTTGCACTTTTTTATTGGAGTATAATTGCTTTGCAATGGTGTGTTAGTTTCTGCTTTATAACAAAGTGAATCAGTTATACATATACATATATCCCCATATCTCTACCCTCTTGCATCTCCCTCCCTCCCACCCTCCCTATCCCACCCTTCTAGCTGGTCAAAAAGCACCCAGCTGATCTCCCTGTGCTATGCAACTGCTTCCCACTAGCTATCTGTTTTACATTTGGTAGTGTATATATGTCCATATATACACTACCACTCTCTCACTTTGTCCCAGCTTACCCTTCCCCGTCCCCATGTCCTCAAGTCCATTTTCTATTAGGTCTGCGCCTTTATTCTCATCTTGCCCATAGGTTCTTCAAGACATTTTCTTTGTTTTTAGATTCCATATATACGTGTTAGCATACGGTATTTGTTTTTCTCTTTCTGACTTACTTCACTCTGTATGACAGACTCTAGGTCCATCCACCTCACTACAAATAACTCAGTTTCGTTCCTTTTTATGGCTGAGTAATATTCCATTGTACATATGTGCCACATCTTCTTTACCCATTCATGTGTCAATGGACACTTAGGTTGTTTCCATGTCCTGGGTATTGTAAATAGAGCTGCAATGAATACTGTGGTACATGACTCTTTTTGAATTATGGTTTTCTCAGGGTATATGCCCAGTAGTGGGATTGCTGGGTCGTATGGTAGCTCTATTTTTAGTTTTTTAAGGAACCTCCATACTGTTCTCCATAGTGGCTGTATCAATTTACATTCCCACCAACAGTGCAAGAGGGTTCCATTTTCTCCACACCCTCTCCAGCATTTACTGTTTCTAGATTTTTTGATGATGGCCATTCTGACTGGTGTGAGGTGATACCTCATTGTAGTTTTTATTTGCATTTCTCTAATGATTAGTGGTGTTGAGCATTCTTTCATCTGTTTCTTGGCAATCTGTATATCTTCTTTGGAGAAATGTCTCTTTAGGTCTTCTGCCCATTTTTGGATTGGGTTGTTTGTTTTTTTGATTTTGAGCAGCATGAGCTGCTTGTAAATTTTGGAGATTAATCCTTTGTCAGTTGCTTCATTTGCAAATATTTTCTCCCATTCAAGGGTTGTCTTTTCATCGTGTTTATGGTTTCCTTTGTTGTGCAAAAGCTTTTAAGTATCATTAAGTCACATTTATTTATTTTTCGTTTTATTCCCATTTCTCTAGGAGTTGGATCAAAAAGGATCTTGCTGTGATGTATGCCATAGAGTGTTCTGCCTATGTTCTCCTCTAAGAGTTTGATAGTGTCTGGCCTTACATTTATGTCTTTAATCCATTTTGAGTTTATTTTTGTGTATGGTGTTAGGGAATGTTCTAATTTCATTCTTTTGTTTTTCTTTTTAACATCTTTATTGGAGTATAACTGCTTTACAATGGTGTGTTAGTTTCTGCTGTATAACAAAGTGAATCAGTTATACATATACATATGTTCCCATATCTCTTCCCTCTTGCATCTCCCTCCCCCTCACCCTCCCTGTCCCACCCCTCTAGGTGATCACAAAGCACCGAGCTGATATCCCTGTGCTATGCGGCTGCTTCCCATTAGCTATCTATTTTACGTTTGGTAATGTATATATGTCCATGCCACTCTCTCACTTTGTCACAGCTTATCCTTCTCCCTCCCCATATCCTCAAGTCCATTCTCTAGTAGGTCTGTGTTTTTATTCCCGTCTTACCACTAGGTTCTTCATGACCTTTTTTTCCCCCCTTAGATTCCATATATATGTGTTAGCATACTGTATTTGTTTTTCTCTTTCTGACTTACTTCACTCTGTATGACAGACTCTACTCCATCCACCTCACTATAAATAACTCCATTTCATTTCTTTTTATGGCTGAGTAATATTCCATTGTATATATGTGCCACATCTTCTTTATCCATTCATCCGATGATGGACACTTAGGTTGCTTCCATGTCCTGGCTATTGTAAATAGAGCTGCAATGAACATTTTGGTACATGACTCTTTTTGAACTATGGTTTTCTCAGGGTATATGCCCAGTAGTGGGATTGCTCGGTTGTATGGTAGTTCTATTTTTAGTTTTTTAAGGAACCTCCATACTGTTCTCCATAGTGGCTGTATCAGTTTACATCCCCACCAACAGTGCAAGAGGGTTCCCTTTTCTCCACACCCTCTCCAGCATTTATTGTTTCTAGATATTTTGATGATGGCCATTCTGACCGGTGTGAGATGATATCTTATTGTAGTTTTGATTTGCATTTCTCTAATGATTAATGATGTTGAGCATTCTTTCATGTGTTTGTTGGCAATCTATATATCTTCTTTGGAGAAATGTCTATTTAGTTCTTCTGCCCATTTTTGGATTGGCTTGTTTGTTTTTTTGTTATTGAGCTGCATGAGCTGCTTGTAAATTTTAGAGATTAATGCTTTGTCAGTTGCTTCATTTGCAAATATTTTCTCGCCTTCTGATGGTTGTCTTTTGGTCTTGTTTATGGTTTCCTTTGCTGTGCAAAAGCTTTTAAGTTTCATTAGGTCCCATTTGTTTATTTTTGTTTTTATTTCCATTTCTCTAGGAGCTTGGTCAAAAAGGACCTTGCTGTGATGTATGTCATAGAGTGTTCTGCCTATGTTTTCCTCTAAGAGTTTGATAGTGTCTGGCCTTATATTTATGTCTTAAATCCATTTTGAGTTTATTTTTGTGTATGGTGTTAGGGAGTGTTCTAATTTCATACTTTTACATGTACCTGTCCAGTTTTCCCAGCACCACTTATTGAAGAGGCTGTCTTTTCTCCACTGTATATTCTTGCCTCCTTTATCAAAGATAAGGTGACCATATGTGCGTGGGTTTATCTGTGGACTTTCTACCCTGTTGCACTGATCTATATTTCTGTTTTTGTGCCAGTACCATACTGTCTTGATTACTGTAGCTTTGTAGTATAGTCTGAAGTCAGGTAGCCTGATTCCTCCAGCTCCATTTTTCTTTCTCAAGATTTCTTTGGCTCTTCGGGGTCTTTTGTTTTTCCATACAAATTGTGAAATTTTTTGTTCTAGTTTTGTGAAAAATGCCATTGGTAGTTTGATAGGGATTGCATTGAATCTGTAGATTGCTTTGGGTAGTAGAGTCATTTTCACATTGTTGATTCTTCCAATCCAAGAACATGATATAACTCTCCATCTGTTCGTATCATCTTTAATTTCTTTCATCAGTGTCTTATAATTTTCTGCATACAGATCTTTTGTCTCCTTAGGTAGGTTTATGCCTAGGCATTTTATTCTTTTTGTTGCAGTGGTAAATGGGAGTGTTTACTTAATTTCACTTTCAGATTTTTCATCATTGGTGTATAAGAATGCAAAAGATTTCTGTGCATTAATTTTGAATCCTGCTACTTTACCAAATTCATTGATTAGCTCTAGTAGTTTTCTGGTAGCATCTTTAGGTTTCTCTATGTATAGTATCATGTCATCTGCAAACAGTGACAGCTTTACTTCTTTTCCGATTTGGATTCCTTTTATTTCTTTTTGTTCTCTGATTGCTTTGACTAAAACTTCCAAAACTATGTTGAATAATAGTGGTGAGAGTGGGCAATCTTGTCTTGTTCCCGATCTTAGAGGAAATGGTTTCAGTTTTTCACCATTGAGGATGATGTTGGCTGAGGGTTTGTCATATATGGCCTTTATTATGTTGAGGAAAGTTCCCTCTATGCCTACTTCCTGGAGGGTTTTTATCATAAATGGGTGTTGAATTTTGTTAAAGATTTCGCTGCATCTATTGAGATGATCATATGGTTTTTCTCCTTCAATTTGTTAATATGATGTATCACATTGATTGATTTGCGTATATTAAAGAATCCTTGCATTCCTGGGAAAAGCCCCACTTGATCATGGTGTATGATCCTTTTAATGTGCTATTGGATTCTGTTTGCTAGTAGTTTTTTCAGGAGTTTTGCATCTATGTTAATCAGTGCTATTGGCCTATAGGTTTCTTTCTTTGTGACATCTTTGACTGGTTTTGGTATCAGGGTGATGGTGGCCTCGTAGAATGAATTTGGGTGTGTTCCTCCCTCTGCTATATTTTGGAAGAGTTTGAGAAGGATAGGTGTTAGCTCTTCTCTAAATGTTTGATACAATTCGCCTGTGAAGCCATCTGGTCCTGGGCTTTTGTTTGTTGGAAGATTTTTAATCTCAGTTTCAATTTCAGTGCCTGTGATTGTTCTGTTCATATTTTCTATTTCTTCCTGGTTCAGTCTCGGAAGGTTGTGCGTTTCTAAGAATGTGTCCATTTCTTCCAGGTTGTCCATTTTATTGGCATATATTTGCTTGTAGTAATCTCTCATGATCCTTTGTATTTCTGCCATGCCAGTTGTTACTTCTCCTTTTTCGTTTCTAATTCTACTTATTTGAGTCTTCCCCCTTTTTTTCTTGATGAGTCTGGCTAATGGTTTACCAATTTTGTTTATCTTCTCAAAGAACCAGCTTTTAGTTCTATTGGTCTTTGCTATCGTTTTCTTCATTTCTTTTTCATTTATTTCTGATCTGATCTTTATGATTTCTTTCCTTCCACCAACTTTGGGGTTTTTTGTTCTTCTTTCTCTAATTGCTTTAAGTGTAAGTTTAGGTTGTTTACTTGAGATGTTTCTTGTTTCTTAAGGTAGTATTGTATTGCTATAAACTTCCCCCATAGAACTGCTTTTGCTGCATCCCATAGGTTTTGGGTCATCATGTTTTCATTGTCATTTGTTTCTGGGTATTTTTTGATTTCCTCTTTGATTTCTTCAGTGATCTCTTGGTTATTTAGTAGTGTATTGTTTAGCCTCCCTGTGTTTGTATTTTTTACAGATTTTTTCCTGTAATTGATATCTAGTTTCATAATGTTGTGGTCAGAAAAGATACTTGATACGATTTCAGTTTTCTTAAACTAACCAAAACTTCACTTGTGACCCAAGATATGATCTCTCCTGGAGAATGTTCCATGAGCACCTGAGAAGAAAGTGTATCCTGTTGTTTTTGGATGGAATGTCCTATAACTATCAATTAAGTCCATCTTTTTTAATGTATTATTTAAAGCTTGTGTTGCATTATTTATTTTCATTTTGGATGATCTGTCCATTGATGAAAGTGAGGTGTTAAAGTCCCCTACTATGATTGTGTTACTGTCGATTTCTACTTTTATGGCTGTTAGTAATTGCCTTATGTATTGTGGTGCTCCTATATTGAGTGCATAAATACCTTCTTTGTCTCTTGTAATAGTCTTTGTTTTAAAGTCTATTTTGTCTGATATGAGAATTGCTACTCCAGCTTTCTTTTGATTTCCATGTGCATGGAATATCTTTTTCCATCCCCTCACTTTCAATCTGTATGGGTCCCTAGGTCTGAAGTGGGTCTCTTGTAGACAGCATATATATGGGTCTTGTTTTTGTATCCATGCAGCCAATCTATGTCTTTTGGTTGGAGCATTTAATCCATTTACATTTAAGGTAATTATCAATATGTATCTTCCTATTACCATTTTCTTAATTGTTTTGGGTTTGTTATTGTAGGTCTTTTCCTTCTCTTGTGTTTCCTGCCTAGAGAAGTTCCTTTAACATTTGTTGTAGAACTGGTTTGGTTGTGCTGAATTCTCTTAGCTTTTGCTTGTCTGTAAAGATGTTAATTTCTCTGTCAAATCTGAATGAGATCCTTGCTGGATAGAGTAATCTTGGTTGTAGTTTTTTGCCTTTCTTCACTTTAAATATGTCCTCCCACTCCGTTCTGGCTTGCAGAGTTTCTGTTGAAAGGTCAGCTGTTAACCTTCTGGGGTTTCCTTTGTATGTTATTTGTTGTTTTTCCCTTGCTGGTTTTAATATTTTTTCTTTGTATTTAATTTTTGATAGTTTGATTAATATGTGTCTTGGCGTGTTTCTCTTTGGATTTATCCTGTATGGGACTCTCTGTGCTTCCTGGACTTGATTAACTATTTCCTTTCCTATATTAGGGAAGTTTTCAACTATAATCTCTTCAAATATTTTCTCAGTCCCTTTCTTTTTTTCTTCTTCTTCTGGGACCCCTATAGTTTGAATGTTGGTGCATGTAATATTGTCACAGAGGTCTCTAAGTCTGTCCTCAATTCTTTTCATTCTTTTTTCTTTATTCTGCTCTGCAGTAGTTTTTCCCACTATTTTATCTTCCAGGTCACTTATCCGTTCTTCTGCCTCAGTTATTCTGCTATTGTTCCCTTCTAGAGAATTTTTAATTTCATTTATTGTGTTGTTCATGATTGTTTGTTTGCTCTTTAGTTCTTCTAGGTCCTTGGTAAATGTTTCTTGTATTTTCTCCATTCTATTTCCAAGATTTTGGATCTTCTTTACCATCATTATTCTGAATTCTTTTTCAGGTAGACTGCCTATTTCCTCTTCATTTGTTAGGTCTGGTGGGTTTTTACCTTGCTCCTTCCTCTGCTGTGTGTTTCTTTGTCTTCTCATTTTGCTTAACTTACTGTATTTGGGGTCTCCTTTTCACAGGCTGCAGGTTCGTAGTTCCCGTTGTTTTTGGTGTCTGCCCCCAGTGGCTAAGGTTGGTTCAGTGGGTTGTGTACGCTTCCTGGTGGAGGGGACTAGTGCCTGTGTTCTGGTGGATGAGGATGGATCTTTTCTTTCTGATGGGCAGGTCCCCATCTGGTGGTGTGTTTTGGGGTGTCTGTGACCTTATTATGATTTTATGCTGCCTCTCTGCTAATGGGTGGGGTTGTATTCCTGTACTCCCTTTCCTTTTTTTAATGTATATAATATAGTATTATTACCTATAGGTACTTTGATAAGATCAGAGGCAGTCACTGGTCAGCAAGGTCCCTGGTTTTCCAGAACCACTATGTTTCCCCAAGTCAGAGAGTTCCTTTTTTTTTTTTAACATCTTTATTGGTGTATAATTGCTTTACAATGGTGTGTTAGTTTCTGCTTTATAACAAAGTGAATCAGTTATACATATACATATGTTCCCATATCTCTTCCCTCTTGCATCTCCCTTCCTCCCACCCTCCCTATCCCACCTCTCTAGGTGGTCACAGAGCATAGAGCTGATCTCCCTGTGCTATGTGGTTGCTTCCCACTGGCTATCTATTTTACCTTTTTAAGCCAAGGTGGCCCAGAACCGAGACAACAGTGGGATTCTGGATCAGGGGACAAGTGTCCCAAATGTAGCCAGTGTCAATCCTCTGGCATTATGAGTTATAGAGGTCATACTTTTTCAAGGGCTGAAGCTGACATCTCTACAGTGTTGGTGCTATAGGGGCATCATTTCAAAGTCCTTTTGGTGGAGTCCACAGGAAGCTCCTAGGCTTCTTGCCTTCTAATTGGCTCACCACAATTAGGGGGACTGTCTAGTCACATCTAACGTGGTGTGGTTTATTGATGGTCTTTCCTGCATAGCATTTTATCCAACTGAATTATTAAGTTCACCCAAGACCTCATTTGAATGTGGGGCCTATATATGAGACCCATCCTATCACTAACAGTCATTCTCTTTTTTCCAAGGCACTGGAAAGATATTACCATCATGCCTGAGCTTTCTACTAACTTTTCTATGTTTAGCAAGAAATGTTCCAAGAAAGCTGCCTCTAAAACCCAGTAAAAGAGAAAAAAGTGAATGAGATACTGCTGAGTTACTCCACCTATGTCTACAAGGTTCTGAAGCATGTTTGCTCTGACATGGGCATTTCATCAAAGACCAAGAGCATCATGAATTCTTTCCTTTACTACATACTCAAGTGCATCTCAAGCAAGGCCTCCTACCTTGCCTGTAGCACAAGTTGCTCAAATGTCAACTCCAGGGAGATATAAACAGCCTTGTGCCTACTGCCCATAAAGGTGGTTGATTACACTGGGTCTGAAGATACCAAGACCATCACCAAGTACATCAGCCACAAATTTACTGCCCTCAGGAGGATTTGAGTAGCAAACACCAAAGGCTTTTTTCAGCTCTACATATTTTTAAAAAAAATAGTAATAACTATAGCCCAGTAAATCTGGATCTATTTTATTTTTTGGTCTTGTGGCATTATGCTGATTTTAAGATGTCATTCTTATAATGAGCTAAATATTATCTGATCTCAAGTTTAATGTATCTGTAGTGAAATTTGTTCAGAAGAAAATATTCCATTTTACTGCTTTACTAAAAGGGCAGTTCTGGCAGTTATTTTTCTAGGTAAGCCTTTAAGGGGCCTGTAAGGTCAAAACTATTTTTCATAATGATGTTATTGTTTTTCCACACCCATCCTTCCACGGGTATACAGCGGAATTTCCAGAGGTGTATTATGTGTGTGATGTCAAATAAATCAAAAGCAAGCAGAAAAAACAGACATCTCAAGTTAATGATTTTACTGCTTTTCTATGTATGGGAAGATGCAAGAATCTGGGCTCATTGAAATTATTCCTTAGATATGCATCTTAACTATCTAGGGCCAGTATCCAGAGCACAGAATGTTTCATTTTCTCCATCCTGAATTCCCCTCAGGGCACCCCTGTGGGGGGCGGTTGCAAGTGGCTGATGGCTTGATGGCTGATAACTTTTGTTGTTTACTGGAATGGCAGGCAGCAATTTTTGTCCACACATTTTTCATATGAACTTGCATTTTATGTTATCATGTAATTAGTTTGCCAGATTGAGCAAATAAAAATACAGAATACCCAGTGAAATTTGAACTTCAGATAAACGATGAATAATTTTTTAGCATTAGTATGTTGCACGCAATATTTGGGCTAAATATCGTTACCGAACCAAATTTGGGTCTGCTCACCCACGGGCAATAAAGCCAATCTGCTGGCACTGGGTTGTGGTGAAACAAAGTGCAGCATTTATTGCAAGGCAGGAGTCCAGGGCAGCTAATGTTCAAAAAAACCTGAACTCCTTGATAGGTTTCAGGGAAGCATTTCTAAAGGCCAGGTGAGGGAGGGGAGTTGCAAGGTATGTGATCAGCTCATGCACAATGATCTGATTTGTTGACGGTGAGGTAAAAGGAAGGTGTCACAGGGGTTAACATTATCAATCCTCAGGCTCCAGAAGGTCTGGGGGCTATGTGCTCACAGTCATCAAGTAGTAAATGTCTTCCATTTGGTGGGGATTTAGCATCTGTAAAACAACTCGGGAAATGTACATCAGATACTGTTATCTAAGAGCTAAAGGTTCTGTGACTGCCATATGACTGATTTACTGTTAAAATTCCTACCAGTCCTCCTGGACCAACTGCTACTTTTGTCTTTACATGGTCACATCCTTTCAGTCATTCATTCTTGAGCCAGGTTTTTGTTACTCAGGGTAAGCGTGGGAGACTACAGCTTTTCTACAAACAAGAGGCAGGCAGAGGACATTGAAGGTGGGGTCCGTCCTGCGAAGACCCCATAGGGTCATGCTCAGTTACATTTTCAGTTGATCCAATTGCACTGCAACTAAGTAAATAGCTGGAAATTTTTTTTTTTTGTCTTTCAGTGGTCAAACCTTTTTAAACTTCACTTTCTTAATGTTTTGTATACTCTCAAATAGTAATGCTAATGTAAAACTTTCTTGACACATTGACTCTAAGAGTGATGACATTAGCATTACTTCAGCAAACATGATATTGGGCTTTTTTGAGGTCTATCAGTTCAAAATAACATTTTTATATTTCTAAGCATCTTAGGTACTATAAAAAGCATCAAACATTAACACATGCCCTTTTAGCAACGTTTGAGATGAAAATTTTTTTATCTTTTACTTTATTCAAATAAATTACACTTATGGTATTCCAATGTAAAATCATCCTAGCATTCTTGGAGTGAAACCCTTATTAGGAGGCACTTGAAGAAATGGAGGTATATTGTGATTTGCTTGCTAAATGGCTGATGTCATTTAAGCCTGCCATACAATCAGAGGTGTCTTGGAAGTTGCAAGTTTGTCTGATATCTGCTATTGCTTTTTTTTTTTAATTAAAAAAATTTTTTTAAACATCTTTATTGGAGTATAATTGCTCTACAATGGTGTGTTAGTTTCTGCTTTATAACAAAGTGAATCATCCATACATCAGGATACATATATCCCCATATCTCCTCCCTCTTGCATCTCTCTCCCACCCACCCTATCCCATCCCTCTAGGTGGTCACAAAGCACCCAGCTGATCTCTCTGTGCTATGCCGCTGCTTCCCACTAGCTATCTATTTTTCATTTGGTAGTGTATATATGTCCCTGCCACTCTCTCACTTCGTCCCGGCTTACCCTTCCCCCTCCCCATGTTCTCAAGTCCATTCCCTACGTCTGCGTCTGTATTCCTGTCCTGCCCCTAGGTTCTTCAGAACCATATATTTTTCTTTAGATTCCATATATATGTGTTAACATACGGTATTTCTTTTTCTCTATCTGAATTACTTCACTCTGTGTGACAGACTCTAGGTCCATCCACTTCACTACAAATAACTCAGTTTCACTTCTTTTTATGGCTGAGTAATATTCCATTGTATATATGTGCCACATCTTCTTTATCCATTCATCTGTCGATGGACACTTAGGTTGCTTCCATGTCCTGGCCATGTAAATAGTGCTGCAATGAACATTGCGGTACATGACTCTTTTTGAATTACGGTTTTCTCAGGGTATATGCCCAGTAGTGGGATGGCTGGGTCGTATGGTAGTTCTATTTTTAGTTTTTTAAGGAACCTCCATACTGTTCTCCATAGTGGCTGTATCAATTTACTTTCCCACCAACAGTGCAAAAGGGTTCCCTTTTCTCGACACCCTCTCCAGCATTTATTGTTTCTGGATTTTTTGAGGATGGCCATTTTGACTGTTGTGAGGTGATGCCTCACGGCAGTTTTGATTTGCATTTCTCTAATGATTAGTGCTATTGAGCCTCCTTTCATGTGTTTGCTGGCAATCTGTATATCTTCTTTGGAGAAATGTCTGTTTAGGCCTTCTGCCCATTTTTGGATTGGGTTGTTTGTTTTTTTGATATTAAGCTGCATGAGCTGCTTGTAACTTTTGGAGATTAATCCTTTGTCAGTTGCTTCATTTGCAAATATATTCTCCCATTCTAAGGGCTGTCTTTTCATCTAGTTTATGGTTTCCTTTTCTATGCAAAAACTTTTAAGTTTCATTAGGTCCCATTTGTTTATTTCTGTTTTTATTTCCATTTCTGTAGGAGGTCGGTCAAAAAGGATCTTGCTGAGATTTATGTCATAGAGCATTCTTCCTATGTTTTCCTCTAAGAGTTTTATAGTGTCCGGCCTTACATTTAGGTCTTTAATCCATTTTGAGTTTATTTTTATGTATGGTGTTAAGGAGTGTTCTAATTTCATTCTTTTACATGTAGCTGTTCAGTTTTCCCAGCACCACTTGTCAAAGGGACTGTCTTTTTCTCCATTGTATATCCTTACCTCCTTTGTCATAGACTAGTTAACCATAGGGGCATGGGTTCATCTCTGGGCTTTCTATCCTGTTCCATTAATCTATATTTCTGTTTTTGTGCCAGTACCGTACTGTCTTGATTACTGTACTACTGTAGCTTTGTAGTATAGTCTGAAGTCCGGGAGCCTGATTCCTCCAGCTCTGTTTTTCTTTCTCAGGATTGCTTTGGCTATTCGGGGTCCTTTGTGTTTCCATACAAATTGTGAGATTTTTTGTTCCAGTTCTGTGAAAAATGCCAGTGGTAGTTTGATAGAGATTGCATTGAATCTGTAGATTGTTTTGTGTACTATAGTCATTTTCACAATGTTGATTCTTCCAATCCAAGAACATGGTATATCTCTCCATCTGTTGGTATCATCTTTAATTTCTTTCATCAGTGTCTTATAGTTTTCTGCATACAGGTCTTTTGTCTCCTTAGGTACGTTTATTCCTAGGTATTTTATTCTTTTTGTTGCAATGGTAAATGGGAGTGTTCCCTTAATTTCTCTTTCAGATTTTTCATCATTAGTGTATAGGAATGCAAGAGATTTCTGTGCATTCATTTTGTATCCTGCTACTTTACCAAATTCATTGATTAGCTCTAGTAGTTTTCTGGTAGCATCTTTAGGATTCTCTATGTATAGTATCATGTCATCTGCAAACAGTGACAGCTTTACTTCTTCTTTTCTGATTTGAATTCCTTTTATTTCTTTTTCTTCTCTAATTGCTCTGGCTAAAACTTCCAAAACTATGTTGAATAATAGTGGTGAGAGTGGGCAACCTTGTCTTGTTCCCGATCTTAGAGGAAATGGTTTCAGTTTTTCACCATTGAGAATGATGTTGGCTGTGGGTTTGTCATATATGGCCTTTATTATGTTTAGGTAAGTTCCCTCTATGCCTACTTTCTGGAGGGTTTTTATCATAAATGGGTGTTGAATTTTGTCGAAAGCTTCTTCTGCATCTATAGAGATGATCATATGGTTTTTCTCCTTCAATTTGTTAATATGGTGTATCACGTTGATTGATTTGTGTATATTGAAGAATCCTTGCACTCCTGGGATAAACCCCACTTGATCATGGTGTATGATCCTTTTAATGTGCTGTTGGATTCTGTTTGCTAGTATTTTGTTCAGGAGTTTTGCATCTCTGTTCATCAGTGTTATTGGCCTGTAGGTTTCTTTCATTGTGACATCTTTGGCTTCGTAGAAGGAGGTTTGGGAGTGTTCCTCCCTCTGCTATATTTTGGAAGAGTTTGAGAAGGATAGGTGTTAGCTCTTCTCTAAATGTTTGATAGAATTTGCCTGTGAAGCCATCTGGTCCTGGACTTCTGTTTGTTGGAAAATTTTTAATCACAGTCTCAATTTAAGTGCTTGTGATTGGTCTGTTTATATTTTCTATTTCTTCCTGGTTCAGTCTCGGAAGGTTGTGCTTTTCTAAGAATTTGTCCATTTCTTCCAGGTTGTCCATTTTATTGGCATAGAGTTGCTTATAGTAGCCTCTTAGGATGCTTTGTATTTCTGCGGTGTCTGTTGTAACTTCTCCTTTTTCATTTCTAATTTTATTGATTTGAGTCCTCTTCCTCTTTTTCTTGATGAGTCTGGCTAATGGTTTATCAATTTTCTTTATCTACTTAAAGAACCAGCTTTTAGTTTTATTGATCTTTGCTGTTGTTTCCTTCATTTCTTTTTCATTTATTTCTGATCTGAAATTTGTGATTTCTTTCCTTCTGCTAACTGGGTTTTTTTTGTTCTTCTTTCTCTAATTGCTTTAGGTGTAAGGTTAAGTTTTTTATTTGAGATGTTTCTTGTTTCTTGCAAAATCTCACTCAGATTTGAAGGAGAAATTAAAACCTTTACAGAGAAGCAGAAGCTAAGATAATTCAGCACCAACAAACCAGCTTTTCAACAAATGCTAAAGGATCTTCTCTAGGCAGGAAACACAAGATAAGGAAAAGACCTACAATAACAAACCCAAAACAATTAAGAAAATAGTAATAGGAACATACATATCGATAACTGCCTTAAATGTAAATGGATTATATGCTCCAACCAAAAGACATAGACTGGCTTAATGGATACAAAAACAAGACCCATAAATATGCTGTCTACAAGAGACCCACTTCAGACCTAGGGACCCATACAGACTGAAAGTGAGGGGATGGAAAAAGATATTCCATGCACATGGAAATCAAAAGAAAGCTAGAGTAGCAATTCTCATATCATTCAAAATAGACTTTAAAACAAAGACTATTACAAGAGACATAGAAGGACACTACATAATGATCAAGGGATCAATCCAGGGAGAAGATATAGCAATTGTAAATATTTATGCACCCAACATAGGAGCACCTCAAAACACAAGGCAGATACTAACAGCCATAAAAGGGGAAATTGACAGTAACACAATCATAGTAGGGTACTTTAACACCCCACGTTCACCAATGGACAGAGCATCCAAAATGAAAATAAATAAGGAAACACAAGCTTTAAATGATGCATTAAACAAGGTGGACTTAATTGATATTTATAGGACATTTCATCCAAAAACAACAGAATACACTTTCTTCTCAAGTGCTCATGGTACATTCTCCAGGATAGATCATATCTTGGGTCACAAATCAAGCCTTGGTAAATGTAAGAAAATTGAAATCGTATCAAGTATCTTTTCTGACCACTTCGCTATGAGACTAGATATCAATTATAGGGAAAAATCTGTAAAAAATACAAGCACATGGAGGCTAAACAATACACTACTAAATAACCAAGAGATCACTGAAGAAATCAAAGAGGAAATCACAAAATACCTAGAAACAAGTGACAATGAAAACACCACGACCCAAAACCTATGGGATGCGGCAAAACATTTCTAAGAGGGAGGTTTATAGCAATACAGTCCAACCTCAGAAAGCAAGAAACATCTCAAATAAACAACCTAACCTGCCATTGCTTTTAATGCAGCCAGTGTTCACATCTATTTCTGAGCCTCTTTGAATACAATCCGTATATAATCATCCTCCCTCGTTCTCCCACTCACACCTCTTTTTCAAAGTGAGGTTGTCATAATGTCTTGAGAAATGATTTTGCTCCTCCCAGGAAGGGCCTAAAATGCCTGACCAAAACAAAGAATGTCAATGTGTTGCTTGGGGCCTGCTAGGACAGCTGTTCTACCTACCTGTAGAAGGATCCTCTGCCTTCTCCATTCTGCTGTTGAGCCTATTCATTGAGATTTTTTGCTTTGCTTACATGTTACTAAGAAAATTCAGCTCAGTAACAGCCTCCCCTCTGAAACTATGACCATCATGTGTACCACTGTCAGTGACACTCTCCACTATTAGGGAGAACCCAGTCAGTAGATCCAATGACTTTTTTGAGTCCTATGAGTTTATGAAATAAGGGTTGTGATAAATTGAAGTGCCTCTTTTTACTGGCACTCTACAAATGTTAAATCACAGAGTGAGCCCACATGGTTCTCGCTCTTTCTTTTTCCATTTTGTTACACACGTGCTCTAAAATTTTTATTTTTTTTGCCCAAATATTACCTGATAAGATTTGTGTTTATTCAAATTAGACTCAACATGACTTCAAAAGGTTGCTTGTTTTTAGATATTTTCTCACTTTATTTTCCATTTTCATCATATTCTACATATATCTTACTTTATAATTTATTTACCAAATCTGTTAGTTCATTTCTTTTTTATACATTTTCAGAATTTTTCTGTTTCCCTTTGATAGTGTTCCAAGTAAGTTTCAGGTTGTTTTCTGTTCTTTTCAAAGTAGAAAAGAAATACCAGTCTAGAAATTTTCTAATAGGAAAATCTTTTGGGGATTGCTTTGATTTTATTTGTTTATTTATTTATTTAGGGGCAAATTCACATTTGAGTGTTCCTACCCAAGAAGGCTTGTTGCTGACTCTATTCATACTTCCATTTGAAACTCCAAACAGATTTATATTTTTCTTCATTATAGTTCATACACATTTTTCATTGAGCTCATCTCTAGTGTTTATTAAAGGATAAATAAAGGATAATTTTCAAAAAAAGTAAAATCGTGATTCTCATAGAATTATAAAATGAACGCATCTTAAAGACTTTATTTTACTCATAATGAGGAAGTTGGGTAGATGTTATAACTTGTTTAAAAGAGAATCCAAAACACAGACATATTTATAAATCAAGAATATTGTAATAAACATTTAGACGAAAACAAAACCAGCTTTTTCCACTGGAAAGGAGGATTATTCTCTCCAGGATAAAACTCACTTTCATATCTATAAACAAAACTTATTTTTTTATTACTGTGTGTTTTCAGGTTGTAAAATAACTCCCATAGAAGCAGAATGAGACAATGTAGAAATTGTACTATAGACAATGCATAGTTTTCCTTTGAAGCATAATTTTTTCTGTATAGTCTCCTCTTGCTGATAAAATTAATCTCAAAGAAAGATTATTCTTGATCACAAAATAAGGCTGGTCTCATTAGACTTGGTCTGATTATTTTTATAGGTGCAGGAAGAAATTTAATTTACCAGACAGGCCTCCTTTAGTTTGCTTTGCCAAAAATTTCATAAGGATTGTCAAAAGCCTTTTAAAAGCCTTTTATTATTTCCTTATCCTGAGGCTAGGAATCATATCCAAGAACCTCTCCTTACCAGATTTTATCTGCAGTACATTTAAATTGGATGATTTCTTCTTTTCTTGAGTACACCAAAATATACCAAGGCAAGGCCTTGGTTGCATAAACGATTATTCCAATTATGTCCCAATAAAAGGAGAAAGCCTTTCAATGAGTCATGGCTATGTCCTCATTTTAACTTGATTACCTCTATAAAGTCCTTATCTCCAAATAAGGTCACATTCTAAGGTACTGAGGGTTAGGACTCCAGCATATTTTGGTGGGGGACAAAATCAATGCTTAACAAGGAATGAGTATCAGATCCTAGATCATAAAATGTTGAATGGGTAAAAACAACCTGATGACACAGGCCATCTCCCTAATCTTTACATATGAGGAAAACAAAGCTCATTAGTGGGAGTAAAGGAACATAGACCCAGGTCTCTAGAACTTAAAATGAGTATTCTGGTGATACCATGCCATAGAACAATAGCAGAACATCTCCCTTTCCTAGACCTGTAATGGACAGCTAAGGGACTAAGGGGTGGAGACTGGGACAGGGTGTTTAGGATGAGAGCCTTTGTACCAATCTCAGGTTTCCCACTGAAGGATCTTAGAAAAGCCTGTAGGATCTTAGAAGAGAGCTTTATAGCTCTGACTCTTACAGAATGGAGATGATATTTCCATATCCCAGAAGACTGTGGTGAAGTATCTGTAGAAATCTACATCAGGCACACACTTAGAATTCCCAGGTTCCTGACAAGGCAGGTACCTGATAAACAGCCCCTGTTTTGGAGGCTTGTATCAATAGACTTTTATAAAAATAGTTATGATAATAACATTGATTATAATGTTTATTTAGGTCAAGTTTAAGTTAATTTTTAATTGATCAAAACATTTAAACAGGCGGTGGGGAGGGTGAGGAAATGACATATATACACTATCAAATGTAAAATAGATAGCTAGTGGGAAGCAGCCGCATAGCACAGGGAGATCAGCTCGGTGCTTTGTGACCACCTAGAGGGGTGGGATGGGGAGGGTGGGAGGGAGGGAGATGCAAGAGGGAAGAGAAATGGGAACATATTGTATATGTATAACTGATTCACTTTGTTATAAAGCAGAAGCTAACACACTATTGTAAGGCAATTATACTTCAATAAAGATGTTTAAAAAAAAAAAACATTTAAACAATAATATCAGTATCAATTCATAGTCCTTCTTTCCAGTTTGCCAAATCCAAAATTATAATTTACCCCTATGTTTTTTTTCTAATAGTTTTATAATTTTAGCTCTTATATTTAGGTTGTTGATCCATTTTGAGTTAATTTTTGTATATGGTACAAGGTAAGGTTCCAACTTCATTATTTCACATGTGGATATCCAGTTGTTCCAGTGCCATTTGTTAAAGAGAATGCTCTTTCTTCATTGAATGATCTTGCACCCTTATCAAAAATCAATTGGACATAGATGTATGGATTTATTTCTGAAATCTCAATTTTATTCCATTGGTCTATATGTCTCTCATGCCAATACCACACTGTTTTGATTACAGTAGCTGTGTAGTTAAGTTTTGAAATTGGGAAGTATGCATCCTCCAACTTTATACTTTTTCAAGACTGTCTTCACTGTTTGGGGCCCCTTGCAATACCATATGAATTTGAGGATTGGCTCTTCCATTTCTGAAAAAAAAATTGTTGGAATTTGATAAAGATTTCATTGAATCTGTAGATCACTTTGGTAGTGTTTCCACCATAGCAGTATTAAGTTTCTAATCCATGAACATGGAATGTCTTTCCATTTATTTAGGTCTTCTTTAATTTCATTCACAAATGTTTTGTAGTTTTCAGTGTACAAGTCTTTCACCTCCTTGGTTAAATTTATTCCTATGTTTTATTCTTTTGGATGCTATTATAAATGAAACTTTTCTTAATTTCCTTTTTGGATTGTTCATTTCTGGTGTATAGAAACACAGTGGATTGTTGAGTGTTGATCTTGCACCTTGCAAATTTGCTGAATTTATTAGCTCTAGTAGATTTTTTGTGGATGCTTTGCAATTTTCTACATATAGGTTCATGTCATCTGTGAGTATAGGTAATTTTACTTTTCTTCTTTCCAATATGGACCACTTTTATTTATTTTTCTTGCTTAGTTGCTCTGGCTAGAACTTCTACTACAATATCAAATAGCAGTGGCAAAGGTGGGTGTATTTATCTTGTCTTGACCTTAGGGGGAAAGCTTTCAGTCTTTCACCATTTATTATGATGTTAGTTGTATGATGTTAGTTGTATTGAACTGTATTTAAATGTTAGGAATGATGTAGGGGAAGTATAGTCTTTCCCATGCTGTTAGTGGGAATTTAAATAGATATAAATATTTTAATGTTATTTATTGGCAAAAATCTTGAAATGTAAATAAATGCATATACTTTGCCTGCAAAAGTCAACTTTTAATAATTTATCTTCAGGAAAAGGTGGAAATAAATGCAAAGAATGTATTCATGGTTATGTCCATAGTGCCATGATTTTCTTTTATTTATTTATTTTTTCAGGGCTTAGTGTGGTGGAATTATGAGCCTCTTCCATTTTTACTACTATAAAAATGTTTTTTAAATGCTCTAAGAGATGATGCTTTCAATACTGAAAGGAAAACAATACATAATAATAGTTCCCACTTCCACAGTACCTAGCTTTCATTTCAAAGGCCCAGGGAATACAGAATTCAGGCTTCTCAAGGCATGACACTGATAGTGGAGATTTTGGCTATGGAGACACCATCCAGGCAGACAGGTACTCTCTCTAGGACTTACAGTTTGCCTGAAAGGAAGAATCAATAACTCTTGGTTGCTGCAAGTTCTTCCTAATGCATCATTTAAATTAAGCAGTGGGTGTGGTGGCTTATCCCTGGTTAAGGAATCAAGTGATGGGTTCAAGTCTTTCTTAGGTCCCTGATTTGCAATGTAATACTTGCATCACTTTTCTCATCTGTGAAAAGCATAGGTCTAAAATGGCTTTGAAATGGGTATAGAAAAGTATTGATGGCAACAGGAACTTTCATGCATAGCTGGTGGCAATACAAAATGGAACAGCCATTTTGGAAGACAGTTTGGCAGTTTCTTACAAAACTAAACATACTCTTACCATATAATCCAGCAATCACACTCCTTGATGTTTACCCAAAGGAGTTGAAAACTTTTGTCTACCAAAAAAAACAAAAAAAAAAAACAAAAAAACCAACCTGCACAAGGATTTTTATAGCAGCTTTATTCATAATTGCCAAAACTTGGAAGCAAACAAGATGTCCTTCAGTAGGTGAATAAATAAACTGTGGTACATCCGGACGATGGAATATTGTTCAGTGCTAACTAGAAATGAGCTATCAAGCCATGAAAAGCCACGGAGAAACCTTAAATGCATATTACTAAGTGAAAGAAGCCCATCTGAAAGACTATATACTGTATGATTCCAACTATATGACATTATGAAAAAGGCAAAACTATGGAGATTTTCCACAAAGATCAGTGGCTTCCAGGGGTATGTGTCAGGGGAAGAGATGAAATGCCAGAGCACAGGATTTTTAGGGCAGTGAAAATACTCCATATGATATTATAATGATGGATACATGTCACTATACTTTTGTCCAAAGCCATAGAATGTGCAACACCAAGAGTGAACCCTAAGGTAAACCATGGACTTTGGGTGATTATAATGTGTCAATGTAGACTCATCCTTTGTAAAAAAAAAAAAAAAAAAAAAAAAAAAAAAAAAATTTAGCGAGTGATGTTAATAATGAGGGACACTATGCATGTGTTGGGGCAGGGGTATACTTTCCTCTCAATTTTGTTGTAAGCTTAAAACTGCTCTGAAAAAAAATCTGTTTTAAAAAAAAAACTACATACGTGAGCTGCAGGCATGCCTAAGAACCACTCTGTTCTGTTGACTTAAATCAGAAGACCCTCTGTCCTTGGTCTCTGTGAGGCATACTTGGGAAGCACCTATACTCATGATGAAAGCCTGTCTCCTGCATTGTTCCTAACAGAATCTGCATGGCAGAATTGAAGGGGCTCTCAACCCTGTAGATCCCATTAAAATCGTATTCCTGGGCCCCATCACAGACCCGTTCAGATTATCTGAAGATTCTGCCAAGGATCCCAGATGATTCTGATGTGGCAAGACTTTCAGTATTTGAGAACCATTCATCTAAGCCATGGTCTTCATACGCTAGGGCTTTTGGAGACTTCAGTGGAGCCCAAGAAGGGGCTGGACACAGTACATGTTCATGAAAGACAAGTTATTATTGAAGAATAATATTCCATTGTATGGACATAGCAGTTTGTTTATCCATTCATCAGTTGATGGACATTTGGATTGTTTCCAAATTTGGAAAATTATAAATAAAGCCATTATAAACTTTTGTGTATAAAATTTTGTGTAGAAATATGTTTGTATTTACCTTGTATCTCCCTATCCAGAGAAGAGCCACCACAACCACTGCTAAATTTAACAGATGCATTGAGAACTTGCTGAAAGAGACAACCCAAGAGGGTTATTGATTCTTCCTCCCAGGCAAAGTTTAACTCTAGGTTTAGCATTTAGTGGAACTGCCAAAATATTTTCCAAAGTGACTATCATTTTACATTCCCACTAGCAATATGTAAGGGTTTCATTTCCTCCACATCCTCACCTATACAAATGATAGTCTTTTTTATTACAGCCATTCCAGTGGGTGGAAAGTGGTATCTCATTGTGGTTTTGATTTGCATTTCTCTGATGACTAAAGATGTTGAGCATCTTTTCATGTGTTCACTGGCCATTTGTATTTATTTGGAGTGATGTCTCTTCAAACCTTTTGCCCATTTGTAAAATGGGTTATTTGTTTCTTTTATTGCTGAGGTATAAGAGGTTTTTATACATTGTGGTTTTATATGTTGTGGTTTTTATACATTGTGGTTGCTTGTTCCTTATCAGATATATGATTTTCAAAATTTGCTCCTAATCTGTGTGTTGTCTTTTCATTTACCTGTGGTGTCCTATGCAACACAAAATATTTTGATTTTGTTGTCCAGTTTAACTATTTTTTTTTTGTTTTTTTGCTTAGTGTCATGACTAAGAAACCATTCTGAGAGTTTTATAGTTGTTGATCTTAAATTTAGGTTGATAGGCTTATAAACCATTTCGAGTTCATTTTTGTATATGATATGAGGTAGGTTCCAACTTAATTCTTTAACATGAGGATATTCAGTTATTGCAATATTGTTACCGAGTCCAAGCTTGTTCTGCTCGCTGCACGACAGGCCAATAAATCGGAGACACGGTGTTGAGGCAGGGAATACGACTTTATTTGGAAAGCTGGCAGACAGAGAAGATGGCAAACTAATGTCTCAAAATAACCATCTTATCGGGATTTGGATGCCAGTTTCTTTTATAGCATAGAGTGGGGGAGGAGATGAGGAAGTAAAATAAAAAGGCCATACGTTTTGCAAATATCCCCTGGAATGGCCAGCCTCGGAGAGGGGATGTGTTAATTTCTTCTTTCTTGCAGCCATCCACAGGTGGACAGGGTCCAGAACAAAGGCACTTTGGTTTAACATTCCGGCAGAGGGCAGGGTTCCCTGGGGTAGACTATTATGTATAGACATAGACAATATCCTTTTAGTGAACAAAAGCAACGGGAAGCAAAGTTTTTTTTTTTAATTAATTTATTTATTTGTTTATTTATGGCTGTGTTGGATCTTTGTTCCTGTGCGAGGGCTTTCTCTAGTTGTGGCAAGCGGGGGCCACTCTTCATCGCGGTGCGCGGGCCTCTCACTATCGCGGCCTCTCTTGTTGCGGAGCACAAGCTCCAAACACGCAGGCTCAGTAGTTGTGGCTCACGGGCCCATTTGCTCCGCGGCATGTGGGATCTTCCCAGACCAGGGCTCGAACCCGTGTCTCCTGCATTGGCAGGCAGATTCTCAACCACTGCGCCACCAGGGAAGCCCGGGAAGCAAAGTTTAAAGTAAAAGAAACAGATCCAACATGTAGTCAGATTTGGCTCTTCCCTGTTACAATATCATTTGTTGAAAAGACTATTCCTTCCCATTTAATAGTCTTGACAGCCTTGTTGGAAAATCAATTGATCATAAATGTAAGGATTTATTTCTGGACTCTCAATCTATTCCATTGATCTGTATGTCTGTACTTATGCCAATACCACAAAATCTTTATTAATGTAGCTTTGTAGTAAGTTTTGAAATAGGGAAATGTGAACCCTCCATCTTTGTTTTTTTTCAATATTGTTTTGGTTATTCTGGGTCCCCTGTATTTGCATGTGAATTTTAAGGTTACCTTGTCAATTTCTACACAAACATCCGTTGGGATCTTGGTAGGGATCGTGATAAATCTATAGATTGCTTTGGGTAATAGTGCCATCTTAACAATATTAAGTCTTTCAATCCATGAACATGGATTTTTTTTCAATTTTTATTGAAAGAGAAAGCAAATTCTTTTTCTCAGCCAACTTTCTGGTGGGAAATTGTAAGATAATAACTTACTATGTACGACAGTAAGTACCACAGTAAGTAAATACTTACTATGTACCAAAGATTATTCTAAGAAATTTATATGTCTTAATCAAATGTGTCCTCGTGAACGCCTATGAAGTAGAATTATTATTATCCCTATTTTGCAGATGAAGTATCTGTGGCAAAGGAAATCAAGCAATTTGCCTGAAGTCACACAGCCAAAAAATGGTAGAGCCAGGGTTTGAATCCAAGCATTTTGACTCTAGAGTACATGCTCTTAAACTACTACACACTACTGCCTATTACTAAACGTCAGGAGCTTTTCATGGAAGACATGTTTCTTTAGAGAGAAAAAAGTGAGACCAACCCACAGAGGTGGCAGATGTAAGAGACAAATAAAGTGAAACCTGACTCTACCTCTTTCTAAGAGCTAGCAGGATCTTTGCCCTTCCAAAGTATTACCTCAAGTGTCTGGTTAAGAAACAAATCACTCTAAGGTATTTTAGGTAGAGAGGGATTTAATGCAGAGAACTGTTTGCAGAGATGTTACAAAGGGCTATTGTAGCAAAAAGGAGAAAGGGGTGTTACCCAGAGATAGGGAAGCTGTTACCACTCTTGTTGAGCTCTGGATGTGTCCTACCACTGCTGCCAAGCAGGAGCTTCCTCTACCAAGTACCCCATGACCTCATCCCATGACCTTATTTTTCTGTTGTTTCATCACAACATGTTTCACTATTTCACATTGTATAATTTCTTTATACTTATTAGCTTATTTCTGTTATCTATTATTCACTTATCTCTTTTATCTATAAAAATTACCAAATTATTAGTTTAATTTTCTGTTGTCTATTCTCTACCTCCAT
Source organism: Balaenoptera ricei (assembly GCF_028023285.1). Classification (NCBI taxonomy): domain Eukaryota; kingdom Metazoa; phylum Chordata; class Mammalia; order Artiodactyla; family Balaenopteridae; genus Balaenoptera; species Balaenoptera ricei. The sequence goes on along the minus strand of NC_082660.1, from coordinate 92,383,646 downwards.
CGACAGTAACATGGATTCCATGAAGACAATGACTTTATCTGTTTTATTCACTGCTATATCCCTATGTCTAGAGGAGTCCCTGACACAAAGCAAGCTGTTATAATTTTGGATAAGAGAATGAAAGATTTAATAAAGTTTATATCTGTATTCCACAGCAAGTATGCTAATACAAATCTTGCCTGTAGCAATTAATAAGCGATGTATACTCTTTATCTTGAATGAAGCCACTGAACAAATGAATCTTCCCTGGTATCCCTATCAAGGTCTAACAAATGAGCTAGTTTGATGTGTTAATTAAGAGAGTTGGTTTCAGGAGATGGAAAACAACTTGAGCTGGGTGTGATCAGGATATATTCTCTCCATTGACCCAGTTTGAGGGGCTCAGCTCTCTGTAATCTAACATCCAAGGTTCAGAGCTCAGTTTTACTACTTTGCCAGGTGTCTAAGTATCCCCTTTGATCTGAGACTTGTCCTGAAGACCTTGAGAAAACCCCTTTTTGTGAAAACCAGATGGACAGAGGCAAAGGCATTGGCTGGACAGGGTACTGGATGCATATATGGTGCATTCCTGTAAAGACAGGCAGGGCCTATGTTACAGACCATGTGAGGTCTCCAGTCATGTGAAAACTAGAAAGTAGGTGGCAGGGATTCTGATCCATCTAACGCTGTTGCTGGTACTTAAGCTTATTGCATGAATTTGATTCAGTAGGGAGCAAACAGAAAGCAACTTTATTCTTTCTCTCATTGAACCTTTAAATCTGCTTAAGGGAATTATTTCCTCCTCTTTAAGAAATCTTGGAGAAATCTCACAGCTTTGGGTGTTCCTTTCACATGTAATAACAGTTTGATTTCTGTCACTAAAAATTTACATCAAGTGTAATATGAAAACTCAAATATTTAGTTTGAAACTACACTCTCTTAGCTCTGGCCTGCTTCAGGCTGAGAAACCCATGACTGATGGGAGGGGTAACATTGTCCTCTTTACTCTTTCCTTTCTCCACTTTCTGCCCTACTCACTAAGTACTCCTTTGAGTACCTACAGTAATGGAGAGGAAAGAGGAAGGAGAATTAAGAGCAGAACAGGTCTTGCTGGCTGGTATGGTTGCCATCTGACATCAGGACCTTCAACATAGTGGATAAAAAGTTGGTGACACTTCTCACAGGATGTTTTGACAGGTTCCTTGGTGATCCCTCACTGGAAACATCTGACTATGGGCCATGCCCCTTCAGCTGTTATTTCTGAGTCCTCCCTCAGCCCCTGAGCTTCTGATGGTCTTCTTTTCCAATGGAATCTTGGTGCTTTCTGGGTAGTCTTCTTGGATGGGGTCCATTGTAAGATGACCACAGAAGAGTCCCCTTCTGTTGGAATCAGACTGTGTCCTGCTTTCATGGAAAGTGCAGTTTGTTCCCAACATAGCCATAGTATCATTTTGGCACCAGGCTGAGACCACTTTAGTCACAGCTTCTTCCCTTCCATCTTCCATAGGCAGGACTCAAATACTGATCTCTTTTAGCCCTCAAACTCCAGAGATCTGGGTTAAGATTTTCAGGTGGTTTTTATGAAACCTGCCCTGTGGTGAGGCGTGGATGTCCAGAACACTGAAAACTCTCCCTACCAGCGCTCATTACAAGCCTTTTTTATCTCCATTTTTTCACAGCCTTGAGGTGCATGATTAGCTAAAAATGCTGGGGAATCAATATTACCATCTGCACATCCTGTACTAGTGTCTAGAATCTCCTAGAGGGAGTGGTCATACTTGGTAACCATAGTATTATTCTCAGCCCAGGTAGGTATGCTCAGCTGAAATGTAACATCCATGCTCCTTCTCATCTTATCTGGCATCTCCTAAGCACTGCCCAAGCTCTGCTGGCCCAGGTCCCCCTACCTTAAGCTGATCCATCTTCTTCCCTTTTTCTCATTTTCTCTGATCTCCATTACCCAGACACACAAAAGAAAGATCCTGGATGCTTTAACACTACAAATCATTAATAACAACATCTCCCTCTTTTTTGAGGGAAAGAAGGTTCCTCTACTGATACTTGATTGCCCAGCTTAAGTCAGGTCAAGTCAGCCCTGACTAGGTAGGCATAGTTATTTAGGGTGCATAGCACTTCTCAGGGGCCCATTACTCTGAGAGGTGAGGGTCAGATATCAGATAAAGGGAAGGGTCATGGATTGGACACTATAGTGGGCCATAGACAATAACCAAAGGGGAACTTCTAATTTCCATAGCTACCTCCTTATTTCAAATGCCCTGTCCCTCTTTCACAAGGTAGCAATTTATATCATATTTAATCTTTCACTCCTTCACTCCTGCTCTCAGTCAATCTTTTTTGATATAATAAAATCACAAAGCAAGGAGTCCTGGGGAAGATGGTAGAATCCCAGATGTTGAAGGAATCTTAGACTGCATCTAAAGCCGAGTTTCCTGACCTAAAGTATATTATGACTAAGTTATCTCAGTACTCTGACTTGTACTCTAGGAAGACATAAGACTAAGGTGGGGACAAGAATGTTTGAGCTTCAAACTGCAGAGAATAAACAAAGAATTAGGGGAGAGGTAAATCTATGTTACTGTACACTCTTCATGAATCCCAGGCATACTTGGAGATACTGCAGGTTCTGTTCCAGACCACTACAATAAAGTGAATATCACAATAAAGCAAGTCACAGGAAGTTTTTTGTTTCTCAGTGCATATTAAAGTTATGTTTACACTATACTGTAGTGTAGTGGCTGATGGCTTGATGGCAGGCAACATTAGGTGTTTACAGAAATGACAGGCAACGTTTTTTATCCGCAAATCTCTTCATTTTGGACCTCAGTTCTCATTCATAAAAGGAGAAAGTTGGACTAACTTATTATTGGTTCCTTCAGACAATGACAATCTATTATGTGGCCAGTTGCCTTTCTTATTCTTATGATTTATCCCACCCTGATAATGCCATTAGAATGCAAACCTTGGAGATTGGTTCAGGATGGTGGAGTAGAAGGACATGCTCTCACTCCCTCTTTCAAGAACAACGGAATCACACCTAACTGCTGAACAATCATCGACAGGAAGACACTGGAACTCACCAAAAAAGATACCCCCACATGCAAAGACAAAGGAGAAGCTGCAATGAGACGGTAGGAGGGGCGCTATCACAATAAAATCAAATCCCATAACTGCTGGGTGGGTGACTCAAAAACTGGAGAACACTTATACCACAGAAGTCCACCCACTGGAGTGAAGGTTCTGAGCCACACGTCAGGCTTCCCCACCTGGGGGCTTGGCAATGGGAGGAGGAATTCCTAGAGAATCAGACTTTGAAGGCTAGCAGGATTTGATTGAAAGATTTCAACAGGACTGGGGGAAACAGAGACTCCACTCTTGGAGGGCACACACAAAGTAGTGTGTGCATTGGGACCCAGGGGAAGGAGCAGTGACCCCACAGGAGACTGAACCAGACCTACCTGCTAGTGTTGGAGGGTCTCCTGCAGAGGCAGGGGGCAGCTGTGGCTCACCAAGGGACAAGGACACTGGCAGCAGAAGTTCTGGGAAGTACTCCTTGGCGTGAGCCCTCCCAGAGTCCACCATTAGCCCCACCAAAGAGCCCCAGGAGGCTCCAGTGTTGGGTCGCCTCAGGCCAAACTAACAACAGGGAGGGAACCCAGCCCCACCCATCAGCAGTCAAGTGGATTAAAGTTTTACTGAGCTCTTCCCACCACAGAAACAACCAGCTACACCATCCACCAGTCCCTCCTATCAGGAAACTTCCACAAGCCTCTTAGATAGCCTCATCCACCAGAGGGCAGAGAGCAGAAGCAAGAAGAACTACAATCCTGCAGCCTGTGGAACAAAAACCGCATTCACAGAAAGATAGACAAGATGAAAAGGCAGAAGGCTATGTACCAGATGAAGGAACAAGATAAAACCCCAGAAAAACAACTAAATGAAATGGAGATAGGCAATCATCCAGAAAAAGAATTCAGAATAATGATAGTGAAGATGATCCAGGACCTCGGAATAAGAATGAAGGCAAAGATCGAGAAGATACAAGAAATACTTAACAAAGACCTAGAAGAATTAAACAACAAACAAACAGAGACAAACAATACAATAACTGAAATGAAAACTACACTAGAAGGAATCAATAGCAGAATAACTGAGGCAGAAGAACGGATAAGTGACCTGGAAGACAGATAGGTGGAATTCACTACTGTGGAACAGAATAAAGAAAAAAAGAATGAAAAGAAATGAAGAGAGCCTAAGAGACCTCTGGGACAACATTAAATGCAACAACATTCGCATTATAGGGGTCCCAGAAGGAGAAGAGAGAGAGAAAGGACTCGAGAAAATATTTGAAGAGATTATAGTGGAAAACTTCCCTAACATGGGAAAGGAAATAGCCACCCAAGTCCAGGAAGCACAGAGAGTCCCATACAGGGTAAACCCAAGGAGAAACATGCTGAGACACATAGTAATCAAGTTGATAAAAATTACAGACAAAGAAAAATTATTGAAAGCAGCAAGGGAAAAACGACAAATAACATACAAGGGGACTCCCATAAGGTTAACAGTTGATTTCTCAGCAGAAACTCTACAAGCCAGAAGGGAGTGGCATGATATACTTAAAGTGATGAAAGGCAAGAACGTACAACCAAGATTACTCTACCCAGCAAGGATCTCATTCAGATTCGAAGGAGAAATCAAAAGCTTTAGAGACAAGCAAAAGCTAAGAGAATTCAGCACCACCGAACCAGCTCTACAACAAATGCTAAAGAAACTTTTCTAAGTGGGAAACACAAGAGGAGAAAAGGACCTACAAAAACAAACCCCCCAAAATTAAGAAAATGGTAATAGGAACATACATATTGATAATTACCTTAAATGTGAATGGATTAAACGCTGGAACCAAAAGACACAGGCTTGCTGAATGGATACAAAAACAAGACCCATATATATGCTGTCTACAAGAAACCCACTTCAGACCTAGGGACACATACAGACTGAAAGTGAGGGGATGGAAAAAAGATATTCCATGCAAATAGAAATCAAAAGAAAGCTGGAGTAGCAATACTCATATCAGATAAAATAGACTTTAAAATAAAGAATGTTACAAGAGACAAGGAAGGAAACTACATAATGATGAAGAGATCAATCCAAGAAGAAGATATAACAATTATAAATATATATGCACCCAACATAGGAGCACCTCAATACATAAGGCAACTGCTAACAGCTATAAAAGAGGAAATCAACAGTAACACAAAAGAGTGGGGAACTTTAACACCTCACTTACACCAATGGACAGATCATCCAAACAGAAAATTAATAAGGAAACAGAAGTTTTAAATGACACAATAGACCAGATAGATTTAATTGATATTTATAGGACATTCCATCCAAAAACAGCAAATTACACTTTCTTCTCAAGTGTGCATGGAATATTCTCCAGGATAGATCACATCTTGGGTCACAAATCAAGCCTCAGTAAATTTAAGAAAATTGAAATCATATCAAGCATGTTTTCTGGCCACAATGCTATGAGATTAGAAATGAATTACAGGGAAAAAACACACAAAACACAAACACATGGAGGCTAAACAATACATTACTAAACAACCAAGAGATCAATAAAGACATCAAAGAGGAAATAAAAAATACCTATAGACAAATGACAATGAAAACACGATGATCCAAAATCTATGGGATGCAGCAAAAGCAGTTCTAAGAGGGAAGTTTATAGCGATACAAGCCTACCTCAAGAAACAAGAAAAATTTCAAATAAACAATCCAACGTTACACCTAAAGGAACTAGAGAAAGAAGAACAAACAAAACACAAAGTTAGCAGAAGGAAAGAAATCATAAAGATCACAGCAGAAATAACTGAAAGAGAAACAAAGAAAACAATAGCAAAGTTCAATAAAACTAAAAGCTGGTTCTTTGAGAAGGTAAACAAAATTGATAAACCATTAGCCAGACTCATCAAGAAAAAGAGGGAGAGGACTCAAATCAATAAAATTAGAAATGAAAAAGGAGAAGTTAAAAGAGACACCACAGAAATACAAAGCATCCTAAGAGACTACTACAAGCAACTCTATGCCAATAAAATGGACAACCTGGAAGAAATGGACAAATTCTTAGAAAGGTATAACCTTCCAAGATTGAACCAGGAAGAAATAGAAAATATGAACAGACCAATCACAAGCACTGAAATTGAGACTGTGATTAAAAATTTTCCAACAAACAAAAGCCCAGGACCAGATGGCTTCACAGGTGAATTCCATCAAACATTTAGAGCAGAGCTAACACCCATCCTTCTCAAGCTCTTCCAAAAAATGGCAGAGGAAGGAACACTCCCAAACTCATTTTATGAGGCCACCATCACCCTGATACCAAAACCAGACAAAGATACTACAAAAAAAGAAAATTACAGACCAATATCACTGATGAATATAGATGCAAAAATCCTCAACAAAATACTAGCAAACAGAATCCAACAACACATTAAAAGGATCATACACCATGATCAAGTGGGATTTATCCCAGAGATGCAAGGACTCTTCAATATATGCAAATCAATCAATGTGATACACCATATTAACAAATTGAAGAATAAAAATCATAAGATCATCTCAATAGATGCAGAAAAAGCTTTTGACAAAATTCAACTCCCATTTATGATAAAAACTCTCCAGAAAGTGGGCATAGAGGGAACTTTCCTCAACATAATAAAGGCCATATATGACAAACCCACAGCAAACATCATTCTCAATGGTGAAACACTGAAAGCATTTCCTCTAAGATCAGGAACAAGACAAGGTTGCCCACTCTCACCACACTTATTCAACATAGTTTTGGAAGTCCTAGCTATGGCAATCAGAGGAGAAAAAAAATAGAAGGAATACAAATTGGAAAAGAAGAAGTAAAACTGTCAGTGTTTGCAGATGCCATGATACTATACATAGAGAATCCTAAAGATGCCACCAGAAAACTACTAGAGCTAATCAATGAATTTGGTAAAGTTGCAGGATACAAAAGTAATGCACAGAAATCTCTTGCATTCCTATACACTAATGATGAAAAATCTGAAAGAGAAATTAAGGAAACACTCTCATTTACCATTGCAAGAAAAAGAATAAAATACCTAGGAATAAACCTAGGGAGCCAAAAGAACTGTATGCAGAAAACTATAAGACACTTATGAAGGAAATTAAAGATGATACCAACAGATGGAGAGATATACCATGTTCTTGGACTGGAAGAATCAGCATTGTGAAAATGACTATACTACCCAAAGCAATCTACAGATTCAATGCGATCCCTATCAATTTACCAATGGCATATTTTACAGAACTAGAACAAAAATTCTTAAAATTTGTATGGAGACACAAAAGACCCTGAATAGCCAAAGCAGTCTTGAGGGAAAAAAACAGAGCTGGAGGAATCAGGCTCCTGGACTTCAGACTATACTACAAAGCTACAGTCATCAAGACAGTATGGTACCTGCACAAAAACAGACATATAAATCAATGGAACAGGAGAGAAAGCCCAGAGATAAAGCCACACACCAATGGTTAACTAATCTATGACAAAGGAGGCAAGGATATACAATGGAGAAAAGACAGTCTCTTCAATAAGCGGTGCTGGGAAAACTGGACAGCTACATGTAAAAGAATGAAATTAGAACAGTCCCTAACAATATACACAAAAATAAACTCAAAATGGATTAGAGACCTAAGTGTAAGACCGGACACCATAAAACTACCATACGACCAAGCAATCCCACTACTGGGCATACACCCAGAGAAAACCATAATTCAAAAAGACACATGCACCCCAATGTTCATTGCAGCACTATTTACAGTAGCCAGGTCATGGAAGCAACCTAAATGCCCATTGACAGACGGATGGATAAAGAAGAAGTGGTACATATATACAATGGAATATTACTCAGCCATAAAAAAAAACGATATTGAGTCATTTGTTGAGACGTGGATGGATCTAGAGACTGTCATACAGAGTGAAGTAAGTCAGAAAGAGAAAAACAAATATCGTATATTAATGCATATATGTGGAACCTAGAAAATGGTACAGATGAACTGGTTTGCAGAGCAGAAATTGAGACACAGAAGTAGAGAACAAACATATGGACGCCAAGGGGGGAAAGCGCCGGGGGGTGGGGGTTGTGGTGTGATGAATTGGGAGATTGGGATTGACATGTATACACTCATGTGTATAAGATGGATGACTAATAAGTAAATAAATAAATAAATAAAAAGAAAAAAAGAATACAAACCTTTCTGACTCATTCGAAATCCTAAATTGGCATCAATTTTTCCCTGAACTCCTTTATATATGTACATGTAAATACGGATATGGTAAATAATTTTAGTTTGTTCTCTGTGTGTTAAGGCCATTTATGGTTTTTTTTCTATTTGTTTCTAGCTTCCACCCATGGATTCCACATTGGAGATACTTGCCAATTCCTCAAAGTTGAGAAAACAACCTTCTTCCTCCTTCTTTGGCTCCTCCCCCTCTCCCCCTTGATCCCAGTTCCCATCTCTCTGTTTTCCTTCTATTAGTTTTGAGGCTTCTGATCAGAGTCCAGTTATCACTGCCTGAACCGTTTAAATCATGTCCGTGCATCAGAAGAAATGTAAGCCTTTACTCTAGTTCAAACCTGGAGCAAACTACAGGAACCCTCTCTTCTCAGAGGAGGAGCCTGTTTTGTATAATTTACGTAATTAGGTAATAATAATTAGCTAGGTTGTTTGAAAATATTGGCCATTGACTTAAAACTGTGATCCACTTCCAGAGCTCCAAGTGATATGTTCTCTTGCAACAAATTTGAGCAAGATCTGTATTAGCGTCCTGAGTGCATGGCCAGGAGGTTCATTAAGAATTTTGAGATCTGAAGATGATGAGACTAGCAACCAGTAATCATAAATAGGAGTGATTTCTGAGATCTAGTACTTGGGTTACAAGGAGATGTTGTATTAAAGTAAACATGCAGACAGTCAGATGTGAAGTGCATGTCTGGAATACCAACCATAACACTCTGCATGACCTCTTCTGACAAATGGCCTTGGTACAAATGAACTTAAGAAAGCAAAAACACTCATTGAAAAGACTTGTCTGAAACAAAGAAATGATCCAAGTTAGCAGAAGGCTAAATCATTACTCTATTGAGTGAATTTAGTTTTTCTCTGTAGACATTAGCCAGTTTCTAGTAGTTGGTTGTCTTAGGAGCATGAATGAATTCTCTAATACTGGTGGAAAGTAGGTAGCTCCTAGACTTGTGTGCTCCGGGATGCTGTTGGAGAATTTAGGAGCAATCTTAGTTTACTAGTGCTCAGTGAGTTAATATGAGATCTGGAAGATAAGGTTTCCTGAGTCTTTTCAGCTCTATGCTGCCTTTTAGGAAGCTCCCATAACTGCTCTTTGCATCTGAAGTCCCAGTGTTGTCAAAGACAGAGCTAACTGTAAGAGTAAATAAAAATAATTGTGTCTGTTTTTAATGGGCAAATAGATCATTTGACCTCTCCTTCTAAGACCCTTTGGGAAACCCAATTCAGCCAGAGTCTGTAATCTAACCTTTTGGAATGTAAATAACTCTCTTCAAGCGTCTGGATTTCATCCCCTTTGAAATGTAAACACCTAGCAAAGTCTTCCTGGCACTTGATAGCTTAACCAGCTCTGTTTTAGGCTGTAACCATTTGCTTATAGAGGAGATAAGAGAGGATTTACTATTCCTATGGGAAGGTAATTAACTAGAACAAATACCTATCTCAATTCTCAAGTGAACTTAGGATGAACTATATGAAAAAATATATATATACAAATTGTCCTGTTAAGTCCTCTTATAGGAGACACAAGGATACCATAAAACCTGAAGAGCATGTGTTATGTATGGCTGCAATCTATCTATATAAATGTATGTGAAAATGCCCTGACTTTATAGTTTTATATTACAAACTGCCTATGCACACATAACTTGGATATGTTTATTCAAAAATAAAACATCAATCTTTCCTTTCTACACTTTGTGGTGAATACTCTGCATTGTTAGCAGGATTTTTATTTCCACAATACTACAGACATCCACAGGTTTGAGACAAGGTAAAGAATGTGCTAGAAATCAAGGGTACAGGCAATGGTGATCCAGGCAGGGAAATAGCTGGAAACCTGAAATCAAACCCAAATCAAAAGTCAAGGCAAAGATCAAATCAGAAACCAAGCCTGCAAGCAAAAGACATGGGATTGGTAGACGCATGTGATGGGGAAATCCTGAGGACAGGCACGGGTAGGCATGCTGAAGAAATTCAAGGAGGACCAAAATGCAGAAAGACAAGGTAAAGAGGGCAGTCAAAAGTTCAAGCACAGTCATGAACTTTATAGAAGCCAAAATGGGTGGCATGAGCTGAAGAGCAAATATATTGTCCCCTGCATTCAGAGACCTGGCCCCAGAGCAAGCTGTCCTGACCAGAGTATTCATATATTTTCTGCAAGATGAATGCCAATTGTAGGGCTGGCCTACAGCAGCTAGAAAAAATGTGAGGGAAGATTTTGATTTCCTCTACAAAGTAAGATTGTTTCTATTCTATTGGAACTAATGCCTGCTCTTTTGTTACTTTTTGGTAGTCTGGGGAGACTGAATTTATAAAACAATGTGTGCAGCAAATCTAAAGAACTGTTGAGTCCAATTCTAATAAGAAAAAAAAATAAAAGGACATAGGGAACTGGTTAAATAAAGTATGCTAACTCCATACAGTGAGAAATGATATAGCTATTAAAAAGTATAATGTAGATCTCTTTTATTGACATGGAAAATATCTACAATATATATTAATGTGTGTATATATATAATTTTAAAAATTCAACCAGTATACACCGGTAAGGCAACAAAATAGTAATTGTTTATGACCAGTGTCTGTTCTATTTGGTAACTGCCCTATACTGTTTGTTTCATATTTTAAATATCGTCTTTCTGTATATGCATAGAATGTTCACCAAAAGTCTAACTGTGGTCATCTCTGGGCAGGGGCAGGTTTGAGAGATTCTACTTTATTCTCCTTTAGACAAAGAAACATGCTAATTCATTTTGCCCACTTGCAGCAGAGTGTAGTAAAGTTAATCTCAAACCTCACAGTGTATCAGAACCACCAGACACTTTTAAAAACTACAAATGCTAAGGTCCCATTCCCAGAGATTTGTTTTACTTGGTCTTGGGTAGGGATATGAATATATTTTAATGGGTCTCTGGGTGAGTTTAATCTGTACTCAGGATTGGGAATCAGCCAAAGTTAGGAACACAGGCTGGGGAGCTGGACTGCCTGGGTTTATATCCTGGCTGTGTCACTTATTCTTCCTGTGATAGTGAGCAAACTAATTAATCTCTTTGTGCTTTAGTTTTTGCACCTGTAAAAAAATGAGAATTTTAGTAACATCTAACTCTTAGGGTTGTTGTGGGATTACCACACACACACGCACGCACACACTTTTATAAAGTAGTACAAAGTATGCTTAATAGAGTTTGTTATTATTATTATGCCAATTTATTTTTTAAAACATTGCATTTATCATATCTCTTAGAAGTCATTCCATATTTCCCTACTGCATACTGGACTACATGAAAACTCCTCACCCTGGTATGTCAGCTTTCTCTCTCCTTTTACTTCACATACACTATATCTTAGTTAAATAGGAGTAGGGATTTCCAAACCCTTTCAGAACATTCCCACATGTAAAACAAAATGAGTGCTGCATGTCATCATGATGCTCAAATATGCTCAAATAAGCATCTGCCCTAAAGCAATAGGAGATAAGACTGATGACTCATCTGGGTTGTGAAATTATGTTAGAAGTGCCTGTAGACACAGGAGCCAGCATTTTCCCACCCAAACATCTACATGCTACCTATTCTGAGCATTGTTCCTGAGGTCTTTTCCTACCTCCAGGCATTGAGAAGGTCTCAGACTATGACAAGAGGATGATGGATGTGTCCGTGAAAATAATCAATAAACAATCAATAATAAGAATAGAAAAGAGTTTTATTTGAGCCAAACAGAACTAGCCTGGAATCCTGCTTCCTAGATTACTCTGAGAAACTGCTCCAGAGAAGCAGGGTTTTTAGCACAGTTTTATATCTTGTCAGAACAAAGAACATTAAGCAAGTTAGAGACACATTTCTCCAATGTTTCAAAAAAACAGACCAGCACATAGGCATACAGCACAGCACGTACAGTATGGCCTTGGCAGCTAGGAAGGGAGTCTTATCATCAAAGGAGTACCAGCATTAGCATCCCAGAAAGAAGGGCATTTAATCTTTATTTTTAACGTGGACATTCTTTACTTCTGGTCAGTGTGCCCTTTTCTTTAATAATTAAAGCAGATGTACAGCGTACGTTTGATAGGCCACAAACAGGCATAAAATTCAAGTTAAATCACGCATAAGCCAGAAAGACTTCCCTATATCTCAGTATGTAAAAATTTCTTTTATCGGATGGTTACATATAGGTTATGATCATAGGTCCTGGACAGTCACTTATAAGTGTGTCTATCCCAGATACAGCAACTATATGTCATCCGTATAGCCACTTCTTCCTATACCCATAGTAGCATCAATAATTGAACGTGGTTCTCTTTACCACTGAGCCTTTTTACCACCGTCCTCTGAACAGCTAGACCAAGCAAATCAGATATGGTACCAGAAAATATGGCAAACCATCCTTTGTCTTTTCACAATCTGCAGCACATCTATCATTTTGGTAGCATCTTCTGCTTTGATTTCTTTAAAGTGAGATCCAGCTTAATTTTAAGGGGTTGGAAAAGTTTCTTCTCCCCTTAACAATCACATAGAAAGCCCTTTCATTTTCTAGAGACAACATAAAGCAATAGTACTTGCTTTTGGTTAAAAAATATGAGCTGTCAGCCAGCAACAGTTATACATTGTAAAATGCAGCACTCATGCCTTCTCTCTTCCATTTTCCTCTGTTGAATTCTGTATTCACATTGGCATGTTGCATTCTGTATTCACATTGGCATGTGAGCTTGCATTCTGGCCAAAGGTGTTAGTTGATATGAGAAGGTTCATTTCTTTGAGAGGTTATTAGATAAAGAGCTAAAAGAAAGCACTACCAAGATAGCACTGAGAAGGTAAAAACACAAATCTGGCGCCTCTTTCCCATAAAGATTTCATCTGAATTTGGAAACAGTATGTTGGGAGCTCTCAGAAGCATCTTAGCCCTCTCCCGAGAATATTTTCAGGGAAAACAATTGAAATTCAGGGAAAAAATAACCTGAATATCTTTCTCAGGATGGAATTGTGTTTTCACCTGCTTAGCACCAACTAAGTGATTGAAACAGGATTCAAGTCCTGTCTGGAGGCTCCGACATCCATTCTCTTTCCAGTATAAGACACAGCCTGCTGTTAGACACAACACTGCCTGCCCTGATATATCTCAAAATATTTTCAAGAATGTAAATACAGAAGGAAAATAAAAATAAAGCTAACATTTATTAAATGCCTACTAGAGGCAGGCTCTGTAGGAACTGCCTTACATAAAGCACTTTGTAAATAGCAAACCATTTTTGAAATTTTATTCATTATAGTAAAGGGTAAGTGAGATTTGTTTTTACCACCTGCGAGTACTTTCCCTTATCAGCACCCCAGTACTCCCTTTCGTACTTCTTTAGACTTCATTTCTCCAGTTATTCAGTGTCCTTCTTCTTTTCCCTTACTTTTTTTTTTAACATCTTTATTGAAGTATAATTGCCTTACAATGGTGTGTTAGCTTCTGCTTTATAACAAAGTGAATCAGTTATACATATACAATATGTTCCCATATCTCTTCCCTCTTGCATCTCCCTCCCTCCCACCCTCCCCATCCCACCCCTCTAGGTGGTCACAAAGCACCGAGCTGATCTCCCTGTGCTATGCGGCTGCTTCCCACTAGCTATCTATTTTACATTTGGTAGTGTATATATGTCCATGACACTCTCTCACCCTGTCACATCTCACCCCACCCCCTCCCCATATCCTCAAGGCCATTCTCTAGTAGGTCTGTGTCTTTATTCCCGTCTTGCCACTAGGTTCTTCATGACCTTTTTTTTTTTTCCTTAGATTCCGTATATACGTGTTAGCATACTGTATTTGTTTTTCTCTTTCTGACTTACTTCACTCTGTATAACAGACTCTAACTCCATCCACCTCATTACAAATACCTCCATTTCATTTCTTTTTATGGCTGAGTAATATTCCATTGTATATATGTGCCACATCTTCTTTATCCATTCATCTGTCGATGGACATTTAGGTTGCTTCCATGTCCTGGCTATTGTAAATAGAGCTGCAATGAACATTTTGGTACATGACTCTTTTTGAACTATGGTTTTCTCAGGGTATATGCCCAGTAGTGGGATTTCTGGGTCGTATGGTAGTTCTATTTGTAGTTCTTTAAGGAACCTCCATACTGTTCTCCATAGTGGCTGTATCAATTTACATTCCCACCAACAGTGCAAGAGTGTTCCCTTTCCTCCACACCCTCTCCAGCATTTATTGTTTCTAGATTTTTTGATGATGGCCATTCTGACCGGTGTGAGATGATATCTCATTGTAGTTTTGATTTGCATTTCTCTAATGATTAATGATGTTGAGCATTCTTTCATGTGTCTGTTGGCAATCTGTATATCTTCTTTGGAGAAATGTCTATTTAGGTCTTCTGCCCATTTTTGGATTGGGTTGTTCGTTTTTTTGTTATTGAGCTGCATGAGCTGCTTGTAAATCTTGGAGATTAATCCTTTGTCAGTTGCTTCATTTGCAAATATTTTCTCCCATTCTGATGGTTGTCTTTTGGTCTTGTTTATGGTTTCCTTTGCTGTGCAAAAGCTTTGAAGTTTCATTAGGTCCCATTTGTTTGTTTGTGTTCTTATTTCCATTTCTCTGGGAGCTGGGTAAAAAAGAATCTTGCTGTGATGTATGTCATAGAGTGTTCTGCCTATGTTTTCCTCTAAGAGTTTGATAGTGTCTGGCCTTACACTTAGGTCTTTAATCCATTTTGAGTTTATTTTTGTGCATGGTGTCAGGGAGTGTTCTAATTTCATACTTTTACATGTATCTGTCCAATTTTCCCAGCACCACTTATTGAAGAGGCTGTCTTTTCTACACTGTATATGCTTGCCTCCTTTATCAAAGATAAGGTGACCATATGTGCATGGGTTTATCTCTGGGCTTTCTATCCTGTTCCATTGATCTATATTTCTGTTTTTGTGCCAGTACCAAACTGTCTTGATTACTGTAGCTTTGTAATACAGTCTGAAGTCAGGGAGCCTGATTCCCCCAGCTCCATTTTTCGTTCTCAAGATTGCTTTGGCTATTCGGGGTCTTTTGTGTTTCCATACAAATTGTGAAATTTTTTGTTCTAGTTCTGTGAAAAATGCCAGTGGTAGTTTGATAGGGATTGCATTGAATCTGTAGATTGCTTTGGGTAGTAGAGTCATTTTCACAATGTTGATTCTTACAATCCAGGAACATGGTATATCTCTCCATCTATTTGCATCATCTTTAATTCCTTTCATCAGTGTCTTATAGTTTTCTGCATACAGGTCTTTTGTCTCCTTAGGTAGGTTTATTCCTAGATATTTTATTCTTTTTGTTGCAATGGTGAACGGGAGTCTTTTCTTAATTTCACTTTCAGATTTTTCGTCATTAGTGTATAGAAATGCAAGAGATTTCTGTGCATTAATTTTGTATCCTGCTACTTTACCAAATTCATTGATTAGCTCTAGGAGTTTTCTGGTAGCATCTTTAGGATTCTCTATGTATAGTATCATGTCATCTGCAAACAGTGACAGCTTTACTTCTTCTTTTCCGATTTGGATTCTTTTTATTTCTTTGTCTTCTCTGATTGCTGTGGCTAACACTTCCAAAACTATGTTGAATAATAGTGGTGAGAGTGGGCAACCTTGTCTTGTTCCTGATCTTAGTGGAAATGGTTTCAGTTTTTCACCATTGAGGACAATGTTGGCTGTGGGTTTGTCATATATGGCCTTTATTATGTTGAGGAAAGTTCCCTCTATGCCTACTTTCTGCAGGGCTTTTATCATAAATGGGTGTTGAATTTTGTTGAAAGCTTTCTCTGCATCTATTGAGATGATCATATGGTTTTTCTCCTTCAATTTGTTAATATGGTATATCACATTGATTGATTTGCTTATATTGAAGAATCCTTGCATTCCTGGGATAAACCCCACTTGATCATGGTGTATGATCCTTTTAATGTGCTGTTGGCTTCTGTTTGCTAGTAGTTTGTTGAGGATTTTTGCATCTATGTTCATCAGTGATATTGGCCAGTAGTTTTCTTTCTTTGTGACATCTTTGTCTGGTTTTGGTATCAGGGTGATGGTGGCCTCGTAGAATGAGTTTGGGAGTGTTCCTCCCTCTGCAATATTTTGGAAGAGTTTGAGAAGGATAGGTGTTAGTTCTTCTCTAAATGTTTGATAGAATTCACCTGTGAAGCCATCTGGTCCTGGGCTTTTGTTTGTTGGAAGGTTTTTAATCACAGTTTCAATTTCAGTGTTTGTGATTGGTCTGTTCATATTTTCTATTTCTTCCTGGTTCAGTCTCGGCAGTTTGTGCATTTCTAAGAATCTGTCCATTTCTTCCAGGTTGTCCATTTTATTGGCATAGAGTTGCTTGTAGTAATCTCTCATGATCTTTTGTATTTCTGCAGTGTCAGTGGTTACTTCTCCTTTTTCATTTCTAATTCTATTGGTTTGAGTCTTCTCCCTTTTTCTCTTGATGAGTCTGCTAATGGTTTATCAATTTTGTTTATCTTCTCAAAGAACCAGCTTTTAGTTTCATTGATTTTTGCTATTGTTTCCTTCATTTCTTTTTCATTTATTTCTGACCTGATCTTTATGATTTCTTTCCTTCTGCTAGCTTTGGGGTTTTTTTGTTCTTCTTTCTCTAATTGCTTTAGGTGCAAGGTTAGGTTGTTTATTCGAGATGTTTCCTGTTTCTTGAGGTAGGCTTGTATTGCTATAAACTTCCCTCTTAACACTGCTTTTGCTGCGTCCCATAGGTTTTGGGTCGTCGTATCTCCATTGTCATTTGTTTCTAGGTATTTTTTGATTTCCCCTTTGATTTCTTCAGTGATCACTTCGTTATTAAGTAGTGTATTGTGTAGCCTCCATGTGTTTGTATTTTTTACACATCTTTTCCTGTAATTGATATCTAGTCTCATGGCGTTGTGGTCGGAAAAGATACTTGATACTATTTCAATTTTCTTAAATTTACCAATGCTTGATTTGTGCCCCAAGATATGATCTACCCTGGAGAATGTTCCATGAGCACTTGAGAAAAATGTGTATTCTGTTTTTTTTGGGTGGACTGTCCTATAAATATCAATTAAGTCCATCTTGTTTAATGTATCATTTAAAGCTTGTGTTTCCTTATTTATTTTCATTTTGGATGATCTGTCCATTGGTGAAAGTGGGGTGTTAAAGTCCCCTACTATGATTGTGTTGCTGTCGATTTCCCCTTTTATGGCTGTTAGTATTTGCCTTATGTATTGAGGTGCTCCTATGTTGGATGCATAAATATTTACAATTGTTATACCTTCCTCTTGGATCGATCCCTTGATCATTATATAGTGTCCTTCTTTGCCTCTTGTAATAGTCTTTATTTTAAAGTCTATTTTGTCTGATATGAGAATTGCTACTCCAGCTTTCTTTTGATTTCCATTTGCATGGAATATCTTTTTCCATCCCCTCACTTTCAGTCTGTATGTGTCTCTAGGTCTGAAGTGGGTCTCTTGTAGACAGCATATATATGGGTCTTGTTTTTGTATCCATTCAGCCAGTCTGTGTCTTTTGGTGGGAGCATTTAATCCATTTACATTCAAGGTAATTATCGATATGTATGTTCCTATTCCCATTTTCTTAAATGTTTTGGGTTTATTATTGTAGGTGTTTTCCTTCTCTTGTGTTTCTTGCCTAGAGAAGTTCCTGTAGCATTTATTGTAAAGCTGGTTTGGTGGTGCTGAACTCTCTCAGCTTTTGCTTGTCTGTAAAGGTTTTAATTTCTCCATCACATCTGAATGAGATCCTTGCTGGGTAGAGTAATCTTGGTTGTAGGCTCTTCTCCTTCATCACTTTAAATATGTCCTGCCACTCCCTTCTGGCTTGCAGAGTTTCTGCTGAAAGATCAGATGTTAACCTTATGGGGATTCCCTTGTGTGTTATTTGTTTTTTTTCCCTTGCTGCCTTTAATATGTTTTCCTTATATTTAATTTTTGACAGTTTGATTAATATGTGTCTTGGCGTGTTTCTCCTTGGGTTTATCCTGTATGGGACTCTCTGTGCTTCCTGGACTTGATTAACTATTTCCTTTCCCATATTAGGGAAGTTTTCAACTATAATCTCTTCAAATATTTTCTCAGTCCCTTTCTTTTCCTCTTCTTCTTCTGGGACCCCTATAATTCGAATGTTGGTGCGTTTAATGTCGTCCCAGAGGTCTCTGAGACTGTCCTCAGTTCTTTTCATTCTTTTTTCTTTATCCTGCTCTGCAGTAGTTATTTCCACCATTTTATCTTCCAGGTCACTTATCCTTTCTTCTGCCTCAGTTATTCTGCTATTGATCCCATCTAGAGTATTTTTAATTTCATTTATTGTGTTTTTCATCGTTGCTTGGTTCCTCTTTAGTTCTTCTACGTCCTTGTTAAATGTTTCTTGCATTTTGTCTATTCTATTTCCAAGATTTTGGATCATCCTTACTATCATTATTCTGAATTCTTTTTCAGGTAGACTACCTATTTCCTCTTCATTTGTTAGGTCTGGTGTGTTTTGACCCTGCTCCTTCATCTGCTGTGTGTTTTTCTGTCATCTCATTTTGCTTATCTTACTGTGTTTGGGGTCTCCTTTTCGCAGGCTGCAGGTTGTAGTTCCCGTTGTTTTTGGTATCTGCCCCCAGTGGCTAAGGTTGGTTCAGTGGGTTGTGTAGGCTTCCTGGTGAGGGGGACTAGTGTCTATGTTCTGGTGGATGAGGCTGGATCTTGTCTTTCTGGTGGGCACGTCCACGTCTGTTGGTGTTTTTTGGGGTGTCTGTGGCCTTATTATGATTTTAGGCAGCCTCTCTGCTAATGGATGGGGCTGTGTTCCTGTCTTGCTAGTTGTTTGGCATAGGGTGTCCAGCACTGTAGCTTGCTGGTCGTTGAGTGAAGCTGGGTCTTGATATTGAGATGGAGCTCTCTGAAAGATTTTCGCCATTTGGTATTACGTGGAGCTGGGAGGTCCCTTGTGGACCAGTGTCCTGAAGTTGGCTCTCCCACCTCAGAGGCACGGCCCTGATGCCTGGCTGGAGCACCAAGAGCCTTTCATCCACACGGCTCAGAGTAAAAGGGAGAATAAATAGAAAGAAAGAAAGAAAGAGGCTATAACATAGTGAAGTAAAATAAAGCTATTATAAAGCAAAGCTATACAGAGAAAATCTCACACAGAAGCATACACATGCACACTCACAAAAAGAGGAAAAGGGGAAAAATTAATATATCCTGCTCCCAAAGTCCACCTCCTGAATTTGGGATGATTCGTTGTCTATTCAGGTATTCAACAGATGCAGGCACATCAAGTTGTTTGTGGAGTTTTAATCCGCTGCTTCTGAGGCTGCTGGGAGAGATTTCCCTTTCTCTTCTTTGTTCGCACAGGTCCCGGGGTTCAGCTTTGGATTTGGACCCGCCTCTGCGTGTAGGTCGCCTGAGGGCATCTGTTCCCCGCCCAGACAGGACGGGGTTAAAGGAGCAGCTGCTTCGGGGGCTCTGGCTCACTCAGGCCGGGGTGACGGAGGGCTATGGGGGAGGCGGGGCGAGCCTGCAGTGGCAGAGGCCGGTGTGACCTTGCACCAGCCTGAGGCGCGCCATACGTTCTCCCGGGGACGTTGTCCCCGGATCATGGGACCCTGGCAGTGGTGGGCTGCACCGGCTCCCGGGAGGGGTGGTGTGGAGAGTGACCTGTGCTCGCACACAGGCTTTTTGGTGGCGGCAGCAGCAGCCTTAGCGTCTCACGCCCATCTCTGGGGCCCGCGCTGATCGCCGCAGCTCGCGCCCGTCTCTGGAGTTCGTTTAGGCGGCGCTCTGAATCCCCTCTCCTTGCGCGCCGCGAAACAAAGAGGCAAGAAAAAGTCTCTTGCCTCTTCGGCAGCTGCAGACTTTTTCCCGGTCTCCCTCCCAGCCAGCTGTGGTGTGCTAACCCCTTCAGGCTGTGTTCACGCCGACAACCCCAGTTCTCTCCCTGCGATCCGACCAAAGCCTGAGCCTCAGCTCCCAGCCCCGCCCACCCCGGCGGGTGAGCAGACAAGCCTCTCGGGCTGCTGAGTGCTGCTCAGCGCCGAGCCTCTGTGCGGGAATCTCTCCGTGTTTTCCTCTGCGCCCCTGTTGCTGTGGGATCCCCACTGATAGCCGTGGCTCGCGCCCATCTCTGGAGCTCGTTTAGGCGGTGCTCTGAATCCCCGCTCCTCGCGCACCAGGAAACAAAGAGGGAAGAAAAAGTCTCTTGCCTCTTCGGCAGCTGCAGACTTTTTCCTGGACTCCCTCCCGGCTAGCTGTGGTGCACTAACCCCTTCAGGCTGTGTTCACGCTGCCAACCCCAGTCCTCTCCCTGCGATCTGACCAAAGCCCGAGCCTCAGCTCCCAGCCCCGCCCACCCCGACAGGTGATCAGACAAGCCTCTTGGGCTGGTGAGTGCCGCTTGGCGCTGAGCCTCTGTGCGGGAGTCTCTCCGCTTTGCCCTCCGCACCCCTGTTGCTGCGCTCTCCTCCGTGGCTCTGAAGCTTCCCCCCTCCGTCACCCGCAGTCTTCTCCGCCCGCGAAGAGGCTTCCTAGTGCGTGGAAATCTTTCCTCCTTCATGGCTCCCTCCCACTGGTGCAGGTCCTGTCCCTATTTTTTTGTCTCTGTTATTTGTTTTTTCTTTTTCCCTACCCAAGTACGTGGGGAGTTTCTTGCCTTTTGGGAGGTCTGACGTTTTCTGCCAGCGTTCAGTGGGTGTTCTGTAGGAGCAGTTCCACGTGTAGATGTATTTCTACTGTATCTGTGGGAAGGAAGGTGATCTCCGCATCTTACTCTTCCGCCATCTTCCTTTAGGATCCTTTTCCCTTACTTTTGAGGCAGAAACTCTGGTGTCTGCACTGGTCTGCCTTTCTCTAGTTGTAGATCTTTCCTTTCTTCCTCCTCCTCATTAAAAATGACTTTCCTATGTCTCATCAACTAATTGCTTAGCTAATACATTTTATAGCAGGATTTCTCTTTGTGCAAATGAGTGATGGAGACAGTTGGTTTAAACACCTGAAACTAACACAACATTGTAAATCAACTATACTTCAATAAAAGAAAAAAAAGACAGACGGCTTAACACAAAATCTATAGCAAAGGAAGTTACTATTGATGGACTTGCACTCTCTGCAGTAGGCCACTGGAGGAAACACCTTGTGGATGGTAGTGAGATTTTGCAGTAAGAAAGACATAGATTAGATTCTCAGTTCTGTCACTAATGAGCTCTATGTTATTGGGCTAGTCACTTTTCCTCTGGCAATCTCATTTTCTCTGTCTGTAAAAGGAGTGACAAAAAAGGATTGTTACCATCTATTTTAGCACTAAAATTGTGTGATTTTATTAGTAATGCATCTTCTTAACAAAAAGTTATAAGGAGAAAGAGCATTATAAACAGTATATTATGCTGTCTTTTTGCAATTCCCATTAAAAGCAGGTAAAAAAGTCACAGTTGTACAGTGATTTAGGAGCTACAACCTGGATATCTGCCCGAGAATCTTGGCTCCATCACTTAATAGTGCCACTTAGCTGTGTGGCTTTGGGCAAATTGATCTCTCAGTTTCCACATCTGAAAAACTGGGGATAACATTAGTATTTTTGAATTAAATTGTTGTGTGATATAATTAATGTATGGGAAGCCCCTAACAAACACTAGCTATTACTGTTATAAAGCTCTGTATAAGTCCCAGTATCTTAATCTGTTACAAGAATTCTTGAGAAAAGTAGAAACAACCATCAGAGAGAGGTAGTGTGGAAAAGGATGTGTATTAATGTTTGTGTTGGGTGGAGGGGCAGATATTAAGTAGTAGTAATCCATGAGCTGAAAGTGACAGGGTAACGATGAGTCCAGATTGATTCTCATCCATATCTTGTGTGTATTTAATGGACTGCTGGTCTTTCCTGTCTTTTACCCGTTTTCCTTTGCCAGTCTCTGTTTTGATTTGGAAATCACAGAGCCTTGCCCAACAGGATGGATGATGTCTAATTTCCTTAGATTAACATGGAGTTATGATGAGGGGGGTTGTTTTGTGCCATTTAGGTTTTGCTAAGAGTACTGAAATCTTTTCTAAGTGAGGCTTTGGCAGAAGTGAGTGGGTACTCAACCTAATCTTCCAGAAGACTCATTTTAAAGTCTAGATCTCAAAAATAATTCCAGAAATATCTCTTGAAGCAAGATATTGTCTCCCCACACCCACCTTTTCCACCAAGCTTTGTGGGTTTTTAAAAATTATATGAGAGCTGTTTGGACACTTTTCATATCTAAGACTCTTCTGCAGACTTCCCTGGATGATTATGGGTCTGATCAAGGGTGAAGCTGAAGGAAAACCTTAGAAGTACACATGTATGATGATTAAGGGTACCAGTTGAGGAAGCAGAGTTGACTTTCTGGGGTTTTATAAGATTATATATGCCAGGGTGGCCTTTATCATTTTAGCCCACATCATAGGTCCCCAACAAAGTTCAGTGTTTACATTGAACAAATATTACTTCTAGGGGGAAGCTTCGGAGCCACGCAGGAGAGCGCAGCAACAAGGGTGCAGAGGGCAAAGTGGAGAGATTCCCTGCACAGAGGATCAGTGCCGACCAGCACTCACCAGCCTGAGAGGCTTGTCTGCTCACCCGCCTGGGTGAGTGGGGGCTGGGAGCCGAGGCTCGGGCTTCGGTCAGATCGCAGGGAGAGGACTGGGGTTGGCTGTGTGAACACAGCCTGAAGGGGGCTAGTGCACCACAGCTAGCCAGGAGGGAGTCCAGGAAAAAGCTTTTTCTTGCCTCTTTGTTTCGGGATGAGTGAGGAGAGGGAATTAAGAGCTCCAGAGACGGGCGGGAGCCGCGGCTATCAGCACGGACCCCAGAGACGGGGGCATGAGATGATAAGGCTGCTGCTGCCGCCAGAAAAAAACCTGTGTGCAAGCACAGGTCACTCTCCACACCTCCCCTCCTGGGAGCCAGTGCAGCCCGCCACTGCCAGGGTCCCCTGATCCAGGGACAACTTCCCGGGAGAACACACGGCACGCCTCAGGCTGTTGCAGTGTCACACCGGCCTCTGCCACAGGCTTGCCCCGCACTCCATACCCCTCCCTCCCTCCCCCACCTGAGTGAGCCGGAGCCCCCTAATCAGCTGCTACTTTAACCCCGTGCTGTCTGAGCGAAGAACAGACACCCTCAGGCGACCTACATACAGAGGCGGGTCCAAATCCATAGCTGAAACCCAGGAGCTGTGCGAACAGAGAAGAGAAAGAGAAATCTCTCCCAGCAGCCTCAGGAGCAGCGGACTAAATCTCCACAATCAACTTGATGTACCCTGCATCTGTGGAATACCTGAATAGACAACAAATCACCCCAATATGAGGTGGTGGATTTGGGAGCAACGATATATATATTGTTTTCCTTTTTCTCTTTTTGTGAGTGTGTATGTGTATGCTTCTGTGTGTAATTTTGTCTCTATAGCTTTGCTTTTACAATTTGTCTTAGGGTTCTGTCTGCCCATTAGTTTTGTTTTGTTTTGTTTTTAGTATAGTTTATAGCACTTCATATCATTGGTGGATTTACTTTTGGTTTAGTTGCTCTCTTCTTTCTTTCTTGTTTTTTATTACTTTTTAATTTTTTAATTTTTAATAATTATTTTTTATTTTAATAACTTTATTTTATTTTATTTATTTTTCTTTCTTCTATCTTTTTTCTCCCTTTTATTCTGAACCGTGTGGATGACGGGAGCTGGGTGCTTCGGCCGGGTGTCAGGCCTGTGCCTCTGAGGTGGGAGAGCTGAATTCAGGATATTAGTCCACAAGAAATTTCCCAGCTCCACATAATATCAAATGGTAAAAATCTCCCAGAGATCTCCATCTCAACACCAAGACCAAGCTCCACTCAACGACCAGCAAGCTACAGTGCTGGACACCCTATGCTAAACAACTAGCAAGACAGGAACACAGCCCCATCCATTAGCAGAGAGGCTGCCTAAAATCATAATAAGGTCACACACACCCCAAAACACACCACCAGATTCGGACCTGCCCACCAGAAAGACAAGATCCAGCCCCATGCACCAGAACACATGCACTAGTCCCCTCCACCAGGAAGCCTACACAACCCACTGAGCCAACAAAAGCCACTGGGGGCAGACACCAGAAACAAGGGGAATTATGAACCTGCAGCCTGCAAAAAGGAGACCTCAAACAGAGTAAGTTAAGCAACATGAAAAGACAGAGAAACACACAGCAGATGAAGGAGCAAGGTAAAAGCCCATCAGACCAAACAAATGAAGAGGAAATAGGCAGTCTACCTGAAAAAGAATTCAGAGTAATGATAGTAAAGATGATCCAAAATCTTGGAAATAGAATGGAGAAAATATGAGAAATTTTTAACAAGGACCTAGAAGGACTAAAGAGTAAACAAACAATGATGAACAACACAATAAATGAAATTAAAAATTCTCCAGAAGGAATCAATAGCAGAATAACTGAGGCAGAAGAACAGATAAGTGACCTGGAAGATAAAATAGTGGAAATAAATACTGCAGAGAAGAATAAAGAAAAAAGAGTGAAAATAATTAAGGACAGTCTCAGAGACCGGTGGGACAATATTAAACACACCAACATTCGAATTATAGGGGTCCCAGAAGAAGAAGAGAAAAAGAAAGGGAATGAGAAAATATTTGAAGAGATTATAGTTGAAAACTTCCCTAATATGGGAAAGGAACTAGTGATTCAAGTCCAGGAAGCGCAGAATCCCATACAGGATACATCCAAGGAGAAACACACCAAGACACATATTATTCAAACTATCAAAAATTAAATAAAAAGAAAAAATATGAAAAGCAGCAAGGGAAAAACAACAAATAACATACAAGGGAATCCCCATAAGGTTAACATCTGATCTTTCAGCAGAAACTCTGCAAGCCAGAAGGGAGTGGCAGGACATATTTAAAGTGATGAAAGGGAAGAACCTACAGCCAAGATTACTCTACCGAGCAAGGATTTCATTCAGATTTGACGGATAAATTAAAACCTTTACAGACAAGAAAAAGCTAAGAGAACTCAGCACCACCAAACCAGCTTTATAACAAATGTTAAAGGAACTTTGCTAGGCAGGAAACACAAGAGAAGGAAAAGACCTACAATAACACACCCAAAGCAATTAAGAAAATGGTAATACGAACATACATATTAATAACTACCTTAAATATAAATGGATTAAATGCTCCAACCAAAAGACATAGACTGCCTGAATGGATACCAAAACAAGACCCATATATATACTGTCTACAAGAAACCCACTTCAGACCTGGGGACACATACAGACTGAAAGTGAGGGGATGGAAAGAGATATTCCATGCAAATGGAAATCAACAGAAAGCTGGAGTAGCAATTCTCATATCAGAAAAAGTAGACTTTAAAATTAAGACTATTACAAGGACAAAGAAGGACACTACATAATGATCAAGGGACCAATCCAAGAAGAAGATATAACAATTGTAAATATTTATGCACCCAACAAAGGAACACCTCAATACATAAGGTAAATGCTAACAGCCATAAAAGGGGAGATTGACAGTAAGACAATCATAGTAGGGGACTTTAACACCCCACTTTCACTAATGGACAGATCATTCAAAATGAAAATACATAAGGAAACACAAGCTTTAAATGATACATTAAGCAAGATGGACTTAATTGATATTTATAGGACATTCTATCCAAAACAACAGAATATACTTTCTTCTCAAGTGCTCATGGAACATTCTCCAGGATAGGTCATATCTTGGGCCACAAATCAAGCCTTGGTAAATGTAAGAAAATTGAAATCGTATCAAGCATCTTTTCTGACCACAATGCTATGAGACTAGATATCAATTACAGGAAAAAATCTGTAAAAAATACAAACACATGGAGGCTAAACAATACACTACTTAATAAGCAAGAGATCACTGAAGAAATCAAAGAGGAAATCAAAAAATACCTAGAAACAAATGACAGTGAAAACACGATGACCAAAACCTATGGGATGCAGCAAAACAGTTCTAAGAGGGAAGTTTATAGCAATACAATCCTACCTTAAGAAACAAGAAACATCTCAAATAAACAACCTAACCTTACACCTAAAGCAATTACAGAAAGAAGAACAAAAAACCTCCAAAGTTAGCAAAAGGAAAGAAATCATAAAGATCAGATGAGAAATAAATGATAAAGAAATGAAGGAAATGATAGCAAAGATCAATAAAACTAAAAGCTAGTTCTTTGAGAAGATAAACAAAATTGATAAACCGTTAGCCAGACTTATGAAGAAAACGAGGGAGAAGACTCAAAGCACTAGAATTAGAAACGAAAAGGAGAAGTAACAATTGACACGGCAGAAATACAAAGGATCATGAGAGATTACTACAAGCAACTATATGCCAATAAAATGGACAACCTCGAAGAAATGGACAAATTCTTAGAAAAGCACCACCTTCCAAGACAGAACCAGGAAGAAATAGAAAATATGAACAGACCAATCACAAGCACTGAAATTGAGACTGTGATTAAAAATCTTCCAACAAACAAAAATGCAGGACCAATGGCTTCACAGGCGAATTCTATCAAACATTTAGAGAAGAGCTAACACCTATCCTTCTCAAACTCTTCCAAAATATAGCAGAGGGAGGAACACTCCCAAACTCATCCTATGAGGCCACCATCACCCTGATACCAAAACCAGACAAAGATTTCACAAAGAAATAAAACTACAGGCCAATAGCACTGATGAACATAGATGCAAAAATCCTTAACAAAATACTAGCAAACAGAATCCAATAGCACATTAAAAGGATCATACACCATGATCAAGTGGGGTTTATCCCAGAAATGCAAGGATTCTTCAATATACACAGGTCAATCAATGTGATACACCATATTAACATATTGAAGAATAAAAACCATATGATCATCTCAATAGATGCAGAAAAAGCTTTTGACAAAATTCATCACCCATTTATGATAAAAACTCTCAAGAAAGTGGGCATAGAGGGAACCCATTTCAACATACTAAAGGCCATATATGACAAACCCACAGCAAACATCATTCTCAATGGTGAAACACTGAAAGCATTTCCTCTAAGATCAGGAACAAGACAAGGATGTCCACTCTCACCACTGTTATTCAACATAGTTTTGGAAGTCCTAGCCACGGCAATCAGAGAAGAAAAAGAAATGAAAGGAAAACAAATTGGAAAAGAAGTAAAACTGTCAGTGTCTGCAGATGACATGATACTATACATAGAGAATCTTAAAGATGCTTCCAGAAAACTACTAGATCTAATCAATGAATTTGGTAAAGTAGCAGGATACAAAATTAATGCACAGAAATCTCTTGCATTCCTATACACTAATGATGAAAAATCTGAAAGAGAAATTAAGAAAACACTCCCATTTACCATTGCAACAAAAAGAATAAAATACCTAGGAATAAACATACCTAAGGAGACAAAAGACCTGTAGCAGAAAACTATAAGACACTGATGAAAGAAATTAAAGATGGTACAAACAGATGGAGAGATATACCACATTCCTGGATTGGAAGAACCAACACTGTGAAAATGACTATACTACCTAAAGCAATCAACAGATTCAATGCAATCCCTATCAAACTACTACTGGCATTTTTCACAGAACTAGAACAAAAAATTTCACAATTTGTATGGAAACACAAAAGACCCCGAATAGCCAAAGCAATCTTGAGAAAGAAAAACGGAGCTGGAGGAATCAGGCTCCCTTACTTCAGACTATACTACACAGCTACAGTAATCAAGACAGTATAGTATTGGCACAAAAACGGAAATATAGATCAATGGAACAGGAGAGAAACCCCAGAGATAAACCTACGCACATATGGTCACCTTAATTTGATAAAGGAGGCAAGAATATACAATGGAGAAAACAGCCTCTTCAATAAGTGGTGCTGGGAAAACTGGACAGGTACTTGTAAAAGTATGAAATTAGAACACTCCCTAACACTGTACACAAAAATAAAATCAAAATGGATTAAAGACCTAAATGCAAGGCCAGACACTATAAAACTCTTAGAGGAAAACATAGGCAGAACACTCTATGTCATAAAACATAGCAAGATCTTTTTTCACCCACCTCCTACAGAAATGGAATTAAAAACAAAAATAAACAAATGGGACCTAACGAAACTTAAAAGCTTTTGCACAGCAAAGGAAAACACAAACAAGACGAAAAGACAAACCTCAGAATGGGAGAAAATATTTGCAAATGAAGCAACCGACAAAGGATTAATCTCCAAAATTTACAATCTGCTCATGCAGCTCAATATCAAAAAAACGAAGAACCCAATCCAAAAATGGGCAGAAGACCTAAATAGACATTTCTCCAAAGAAGATACACAGATTGCAAACAAACACATGAAAGGATGTTCAACATCACTAATCATTTGAGAAATGCAAACCAAAACTACAATGAGGTATCACCTCACACCAGTGAGAATGGCCATCATGAAAAAATCTAAAAACAATAAATGCTGGAGGGGGTGTGGAGAAAAGGGAACCCTCTTGCACTGTTGGTGGGAATGTAAATTGATACAGCCACTATGGAGAACAGTATGGAGGTTCCTTAAAAAACTAAAAATAGAACTAGCATACGACCCAGCAATCCCACTACTGGGCATATACCCTGAGAAAATCATAATTCAAAAAGAGTCATGGGGTTCCCTGGTGGCGCAGTGGTTAAGAATCTGCCTGCCAATGCAGGGGACATGGGTTCAAGCCCTGGGCTGGGAAGATCCCACATGCTGCGGAGCGGTTAGGCCCGTGAGCCACAACTACTGAGCCTGCGCGTTTGGAGCTTGTGCTCTGCAACAGGAGAGGCCGTGACAGTGAGAGGCCTGTGCACCGTGATGAAGAGTGGCCCCTACTTGCCGCAACTGGAGAAAGCCCTCGCACAGAAACGAAGACCCAACACAGCCAAAAATAAATAAATTAAAAAAAAAAGAGTCATGTACCACAATGTTCATTGTAGCTCTATTTACAATAGCCAAGACATGGAAGCAACCTAAGTGTCCGTCGACAGATGAATGGATAAAGAAGATGTGACACATATATACAGTGGAATATTACTCAGCCATAAAAAGGAACGAAATTGAGTTATTTTTAGTGAGGTGGATGGACCTAGAGTCTGTCATACAGAGTGAAGTAAGTCAGAAAGAGAAAAACAAATACCGTATGCTAACACATATATATGGGATCTAAAAAAAAATGGTTATGAAGAACCTAGGGGCAGGATGGGAATAAAGACCAAGACCTACTAGAGAATGGACTTGAGGACATGGGGAGGGAGAAAGGTAAGCTGGGACAAAGTGAGAGAGTGGCATGGACATATATACACTACCAAATGTGTAATCGATAGCTATTGGGAAGCAGCCACATAGCACATGGAGTTCAGCTTGGTGCTTTGTGACCACCTAGAGGGGTGGGACAGGGAGGGTGGGAGGGAGGGAGATGCAAGAGGGAGGAGATATGGGGATATATGTATATGTATAGCTGATTCACTTTGTTATACAGCAGAAAATAACACACCATTGTAAAGCAATTATACTCCAATAAAAATGTTAAAAAAATATTACTTCTACATAATTTCTTCCACTGCACCCCTCCCCAATTCTTTTCACTCCTTAAGGAGCTGCTGGTCTTTTTGCCAGAAGGAATCGTCTACTCAGGTCCACTGTACAACTGAGTAAGTATATTTTTAAAATTGTAGCCAACATCTCCCCATTTTCTGGCAGGCTGCTTTTGTGTCTCTGCTAGTAGCGAGGGTCTTGGGATCAGCTGACTCAGTTAGCATGTTACTCTAAACTAGAAATTCTTCTGAGACCTCCAAACATTTCAGCAAAGCCCTCTTCTATCTTCTTTTTTATTGTACACCCCCTGAGACCACACTTGTCCCTGATTTTGAAGTCAGGTGGTCCCAGCATACCCCATATCTGTTACCTCTGTCCATAATGTTAGCTTTTCCATTTCCTCATACTTTTATACCCAGAATACTTCCTGTCCTCTGAACCCTGTCTATTGCATGTAATCTCCATCTCTTGGAAGAATTCTTGCAATTGACACTCGGCTCTCATTTGAGGACACTTCCTTTTCTTTCAGCTTCTATGGGAAAGTTGATAGTTCTTTCAAGCCCCGGTACTACATTCCTAGAGATGTCTCTGAGACCCAGTTGCCACTTCGAAAGCATTATATTTATACCCTCATATAAAAACTTCCTCTCATGCCATCTGATTGTATATAATCAGCTACCCTTCTTGATCATTCCTGTCTGCTAACCCCTGGTCATTTTCCTTATGTTCATGTCCTTACTATCTATCCTATCCATCTCATCTTCACTGCCTTCAATATCTGCTTATTCAAGTCAACTAACTCCCTAACTTCATGGATTCTTGGTTTACTCAATTCCAGTTGTCTTCCCCTTTCTTCCATACCAGGCATACCCTCTCATGGCCACATCCTGGACACAGTCATAATTCATAACTTCTATACTTCTGACATTTTAAACTCCAGTGCTACTTTCTAATTACCACTTCCTACCTTTTCACCTATCTTTCCTTTCTTTCCACTAAAATTAGTGTATGATCTCATAGAGACCTCAAGTATTTGACATTCTATTTTCTCTATCAGCAATCTCCCGTCTGCATATCTTTCCTTATCTTGCCAGTTCATAACTTTAACCACTTTCTTGCCAATGCACTCAACCCTCTATCCTTCTTGACCATTCTACCCGCTTGTTTGGCAGCATTGGAACCAATTTTATTTAACTGTCCGTTTTTTTCCTACTTCACTTGAGGGTGGTAATCATAGCTTTCCTTAGTTATTTTCCTTAATAGCACATCTCCAAGCACATGTGCCTCTACAAGCTCCAGTTCTACAGTCTCAACTTGGCATTCAGTGCTAGCCAGAAATGCTTCAATGGATTGATTAAAAAAAAAAAAAGAAATGCTTCTATGTGTCCCGCATTGGCTCTCTCTCCCCTTTAACTCAGTAGTTATTTCAGACATTCACTACTGTCCTTGAGTCCTCTGTTTTCATCAAATGATGTCATCTACTTGTCAGAGAAAACAGAGTCCGGAACATGTGATTCCCTACAGTTCCTCCTCCTACCCTTATGACAATATCTGTATCTCCACTCATCCTTACAATCTTCCCTAGAAGTTTAGTGGAATGGGAGACCTCCTTTTTCAAAACTAAATCATACATCTGTGTTCTGAAATGCCCCTGCCCTCCTGTGACATTAGGACCTTCCTCCTTAAATTGTCCTTTCTCCTTCCCTTGACATTTCACTATCCACTGGATTTTTCATTGCAGTCAATAAACAAGATGGAGATTCTTTGGTCATTGTTTTCACAACCAAGTTTTTTTTTTTTTTTTTTTGGCTGTGTTGGGTCTTCGTTTCTGTGCGAAGGCTTTCTCCAGTTGCGGCAAGCGGGGACCGCTCTTCATCGCGGTGCGCGGGCCTCTCACTATCACAGCCTCTCTTGTTGCAGAGCACAAGCTCCAAACGCGCAGGCTCAGTAGTTGTGGCTCACGGTTGCTCCACGGCATGTGGGATCTTCCCAGATCAGGGCTCGAACCCATGTCCCCTGCATTGGCAGGCAGATTCTCAACCACTGCGCCACCAGGGAAGCCCCCAAGTATCTTTTAAAAGAAGAATTGTCTCTTATAGTTATCTCCACTTTTTTACTTCCCATTCCTTCTTGAACCTACTGTGGACTACAGTCCTCCCATCCCTCCAGTAAAATGGCTTTCACCAAGGCTAATTCCAGCAGATGCTTTTCAGTCTTTATCTTATTTGAACTCTTCATCAATTGATACTTCCTACCCTTGATTCTGTGACACCACTTTCTTGTGATTCTCATGAAATGTGCCTAGTGCATCTCAATTGCCCCTGTTGGCTTTATTTCTCTAACTGCCCCTGATATATTAGCCTTTCCTATGGCAGGCTTTATTGTTAGCTCATTCTCATTTCACTTTATACAAGCTTGTTACATGAGCCCAGTCAGGCCCTTAGCCTTAACGGCCACCTATAGGCTGATGATTCACAAATCTCAACCTCCTGATCTTGTTCCTAAATTGTAGACCCACACACTCAGTTGCTTCTAAGACACTCTTCAGAGCTCATCAA
Source organism: Balaenoptera ricei (assembly GCF_028023285.1). Classification (NCBI taxonomy): domain Eukaryota; kingdom Metazoa; phylum Chordata; class Mammalia; order Artiodactyla; family Balaenopteridae; genus Balaenoptera; species Balaenoptera ricei. Next base: position 92,351,165 of record NC_082660.1, on the reverse strand, counting down.
ACTGGACATACAAAATAAAAGTCTTCCCCTTTTTTTCTTTTCTCTTCTTCCACCAAAACTGTTTCTTTCTCTTGCTCTCTCTTTCTTTCCCTCTGGTATTTTCTACCTTAACAAACAGCCACGTGGTCCAAGTCAGAAATTTGGAAGTCATTTTTTATCACTTCTTATCATTCTCCTTCATCCACTTAGCTGCCAATTCCTACCTCCTAATTATCACTTGGATTTGTTCACTCTTCCTTATTCCTATTGTCAGTGCCTTAATTTTAGCTATTGTTACATCAATAAAACTGTATCACTGGATACAGATCACTGCTAAATTCTTTTAACCAGCCTCTCCCGTCTCCTAATTAAATTGCCCTCCACGGTGCTATCAAAATGTTATATCTCAAAAACAAACCTGATTCTATCACTTCCCTGCTTTAAACTCTTCAGTAACTCCCACCAACCAAAGAATAAAGTCCAGACCCCTTGGCATACCACCCAAGACTCTTAATGATTTGACCCCTGACATTTCCTTCTTTAGCTTCTTCTCTATGTATACCCTATACTTCAGCTGAATCCAATCACCCACTGACCTTTGAATGGACTATATTTTCCCATGTCTCCCTGACATCATGCATGCTCATCTCTTTTGAATTCTGAAATATTATGTCTAAAACACCCTCACACTGTTCCACTCTTTTTCATCCTTAAACACCAGTTTAGAAGTCACTTCTCTGTGAAGCCCCACTGAAACCCCTATATTCAGTTAATTACCCAACAGGGATCTCTCTCCTTTCATCCTGGAATATCCTCGTAGCACTCTTTACATGTATCTTAAGCCTGATTACTTGTCTGCCTACTCCATCAGACTATAAACTCCCTGAGGTCAAGGAGTATGCTCTCTTATTCACCTTTCTTTCTCCAACATCTAGTACAATTCCTGGAACATAGTGGATATTTAGTAAGTGTGTGTTGAATTAAATGGATGAATTTGCTTATATCATAGCAAAAGTGTTTCCCCTGTTTTTGTCTTTTCTCTCCAAAAGGACAGAATTCCTCCCCCCCCCCCAATTTGGTTTTCCTCTCCAAGAAAGACAGATTTTTCAGATTATAACGTATTCATTGTTTCTCAGAGTTCCCATCTCCTCTTCTTCATCCTCTGCCCTATTGCTTAAATAGATGTGCATGTGAAATGGTGGTGGTCTCCCTTTCCAGATATGTTGCATTGAATGATGTAGAATGGAGGCTGGGGACAGTGAGTGGGAGCAGAGGCCTCTGGTAGGATTCAGCTGGGCATGTGTACCTGCTTGCCTAGGCAGACTCAAACCAGTTGGAGGAAGGACAGCCTATCCCGATTGTTTTGGCTGTTGTGGAGGGTAAATAAACCATCTTGTTATGCCATCTCGACTGTGACATCTATAAAAAACAAACAAACAAAAAACAAAATAAATGAACAAACCAAATCAAAAAAAAAACACATAGATACAGAGAACAGAGTAGTGGTTACCAGAGGGGAAGGGGTGGGGAGGGCAAAATGAGTAAAGGGGATCAACTATATGCTGATGGATGGAAACTAAATTTTTGGTGGTGAGCACACTGTAGTGTATACAGAGGTAGAAATATAATGTTGTACAAATGAAACTATGTAATGTTATAAACCAATGTTACCTCAATAAATAAATAGATAAATATTTAAAAAATAAAACCTCCTTGCCTGCAAATATTAGGTTCAGATACTGAAAATCAAGACAGTAATTCTTTGGTACTATCAAAGAAAGATGTGTTACTCACACAAGTGGGGAAATTCTGAGGCAAGATGCTAGGAAGATGGTTGTTTTGGGAAAAAGTCTGGGGGGAGAGAAGGAGAGAGAGAGAGAGAGAGAGAGAGAGAGAGGGAGAGAGGCAAGTGCACGGGCATTTTATAACTAGTGGTTACCAGAGGGGAGAAGGATGGAGGGATGGGCAAGATAGGGGAAGGAGATTAAGAAGTACAAACTAGTAGGTATAAAATAAATAAGATACAGGGATATAATGTACAGCACAGGGAATATAGCAATATTTCATAATAACTTTAAATGGTGTATAATCTGTAAAAATACCAAATCACTCACTATGTTGTACAGCTAAAAACTAATATAATATTGTAAATCAACTATACTTCAATTAAAAAATATGGAATCCCAACTGGCATGAAATTTAAGAGACAGCTATTAGCATAAAGTTTAAAAGAGGCATCAAGAGGGTGCAATAACTTGTGGAGTATGTGTGTGGGCAGGGTGAGCCTTATTAGGATGCTGAAGGAGGCAACAGATACAAATAGGAAATGTGGCCTAGAGGTCGCTGGTACTAAATCAAACATCAGTTAGGATACAGATTTTTTCCAGTGGTCTTCGCAGTTTATCCCTGAGGTCTGAGTTAGCACAGCAACCTACTACATTTCCTATAGATAAACGTATGCTTGAGAGAGATCAAATTTGCAAAACCAACTCAAAATAATCAGGCCAGCAATTATTATAACGCCTTGAAAGATAGTACAGCACCTTCACTGCAGGCAGAAGGAGAAATCCAGGAGAAGAAATCAACCAGGGCCCAGGGAATCTCTTAGAGTACTTTTGTAATATTATTTATTATTTGGTTTGCTCTATCTGTTGGAATATTCCAAAGACTTTTCCTGTACTATTGGCCCATCTTTAAGGCACAAACTTCACCCTGATATGGCAGTAGGTAGTCCAATGCTAACTTTTAATCAGTTACCATAGGAGCTAGAGAAATTTATGCTACATTAAGGGCTTCTAAGGCTTGAGCTGCTTGATATACATGGTCTTCTAGGAGTGATGCCATTGTCTGGGTGTCCTATAAGAATTGAGTTTGTGTTAATAAATTGAAAATACCTAAATTTGTGTCTGTTATACCAAAGGTTTTGAAGAGGCCCAATATAATAGGTAAAAAGATAATTTGCTGCTACTTTTTGTGGGAAGGCTAGATAAGAGAAGTTGATTTTCTGATTGGATATAACGAGACCAGAGACTAAATATGCATAAAACAAAGGTCAAGGTGCATAAGGCAGAAGGGGGAGGAATGGAGGAGTAGAATATGCTACCCTACTGAACAGGAGTGGTACCACAGGAGAACCAGTAGCCCAAGGGGGCTTGGAGAGTGGGGTTTCTGATGGGAAAATTTAGATCAGTGCAGACACGTGAGGATCAAGTAGTCTTAATGGAGGGACATGGCTGTGTATAATATTGATTGATGGTGGGAGACAGGAAGGATATACGGTCCATGAAGGGAAATTTAATGAGGGCAAGGGAATGCTGGGAAGAAATGCAGGGGCGCCAGATGAGGAGAAAATGATGAGTAGTCAATATGGACATCAAACACCTCCAAGGGGACAGGGGTTAGGTGCACAAGTGGTTGTCCAGGCTGGAGCACCAGGTAGCAGGTCCAGCATTATTAGAGGTTTAGCTCTTAGGTAACATGTTGCATAAATATTTTCCAGCAAGTCAAAGAAAGGAGGAACTGGGAATGATGACTGCGAAATAGTGGAGAGTGAAGTGTGGGTTGTTGGACAAGGGGAAATCATAGCTACTGCAGTTGTGGGGGCCACAATGGAAAATGATGTGGGAATGATTATAGGTACAGTAATCATGGCCAGGCCCCAATTGCTATGCATAGTAGTAGGTAGAGTTTTAGGCCTTTGTGAAGAGATAGTGGAGGTGAGGATCCCAATTCAGGTTTTAGGTACCCAAGAGGAGAAATTAAATGGTGTGGCACCAGTAGGAGTAAATCAGCTAACTTAGAGGGTGCTAGTTTACACCAAGAAGGCAGTGCATGGAGATGGAAAAGAGTGGGTCAAAAACAAATCTAAATAATCTGCAAGGAGTTCTTTGATGCAGCAGGATAGATAATGGGGCCTGCCAATAGGCTTTAGTTCTTGCAAGGTATTCTTACATGGTATAAGAGAGGATATGAAATCATAGAGATGTAGGTAAGCAGGATGGGTAGGATCTTCATTTAAGCAGTTGACAATAACCATGGTGGCACTGGCATCATCTAGGTAGGGAACGAGGCCTGCATAGATTGAAATTGAGGGATAAGGTAGGAGGAGAGAGAAGAGAGGGCAGTTAGGGAAATTATAGGGGATCCAGGTGGGTATATAGGTGGGGTGGAAGAGCCAAGGGTTGAGTCTGGGAACAGAGAAGGTGAGCCTGGTCAGAATCTTTATTTGGTGGGTTTTGGCATTGGATTGTGTTGGCAGGACATCTTGCAGTGTCAGCGTCAAGGCTAGGACTGCCAAGTTGTGCTGAGATCGTCATTTGAGATGTGTTCATCTACTGGGCAGATGTCATCATCTTGAAAGTGCTGGACTGCTGGGCTGAGGCCATCATTTCCGAGGTGATGGTTTGTTGTCTGTGTCCTTGTCCATTACTGGCTTGTGGGTGATACCTGTAAGGAGCCTAGTGGGGCAGGGGGACCAGGAACTCCTGACATGAATCCTGAGCTACCTTTAAGACTTTAAAGCAAAGTTTCACATTTGGAAAAATATTACAAAAGTGGCTGAATATTTGCCTTTTGCCCTCCAGGTGTTACGGAGTAACTTCTTATGGGGAAACTGTGAACTGATTGAATACTTCAAACAAGTAGGATAAAAAGGAACCCAAGCAGTTTGGCATTGAGCTGAAGTGGTGGAATCCCACATCCAAACCATGAGCCAAATAAGGCACAGGAAGAACAAGCAGAACTAGCATGTTCCACAACTTTGGGCCTTTGGCATATAGTCCCTGGTGTGCTGGGGCTGCCTGTTTATTATGATGAGAGTCATAGGCATTGTCATCCCAGATCTTGTAGTGGCTCCCCATTTGGTATCACTGTCATGAGGTGGATCCACAGCTGGTTTCCTATTTAGCAATACTGGCCCAGAGAACTAAGTTAAGATCTTTCTTCACTGGAAGAGCCACACAGTTGTAAGTAGTATCAGGTGTGGAGACTTCTATTCCTTGGAAAGAGGAACCTCTAGTTAACCAAACTTTAAAACCATCATATTGGGAAAAGACAGCAGACTTTTGTGGAAAGCTTCCTTGTGGCATACAGAATAACCTTTTGGGGTGGAGGCAGACTAAATTTTTGGTGAGTCTCATTCTATTATTTGCCCTTCATCCAGGCACCAATTCAGCATGATTTGTGCCAGGATAGAAATGGGGTAATAGAATGGGGGTATGTCATTAATTTGAAGGTGCTGTTACATTTGGATATTGTATACCTAGACCTATAAGTGAAAAGTGCCCATTTATGGCTAGAAAGGGGATGACAAATCATTCAGGAATAAAATGGCATGTTCAAAAAGAGATCCAATATACAGACATATTTAATAAAAACTTCAAACTTCAAACTTCTTGACTTCAAACTTATTGCTGGTTACATGATAATTGACCAGAGTTACGTATTTTTCCTAAACATTTATTTCCCCATCTGTGAACTAGAAGTGGAAGTACACACCATATAAAAGTGTAGTGAAGAGTAAAAGAGAGAATGCACATAACTTAAGCAGTATTGATCCTGGCATTTAACATATTCTCAATATATGTTTGCTGAATATATCATTACTTGTATTCCTCCCAGCCAACCAGAAAAAGAATAAAGGTTAGTGGTTGGAGACTGGGGAAGTTTATTGCATTTTGCCCAATCCAGTACCCTCCTTCTGACACTGTTATATGAACAGACCCGCATAGACCCTCTGCTGGGAAATGGATGGTCTGAGAAGTTTCTTGGTGGCTAAAGTGAAACTGGTTAGCTCTGGTTGTGGGTAGTTGACATCCTGGCATCTGCTGCTTCAGTCTGTATCCAGGCCACTGTGCTAAGGTCCCTAAGTCCCTGCACACTGTGGACTCTCTTTGCAGGCCTTTTACATCCACCGACCCTAAAAGCACCATGTGATAATGTAAATGCAAAATTTTACTATTTGCATTCATAATAATAATTTAAGAGTGAAGAAAAAGGTTAACACTGAATATGGCTATTAGGGTTTTTTCTATACTTTTTCACAATCTATATTTAAAATAGATTGCTATATATATTGTTTTCAGTCACAGGTCAGTGCCATCTGGCGAAGACTCCCAATATTATAGTTTGGACATCACGTAACAGGTAACAAGGAGTTGAAGGGGCATGAAGGGGTTTTATGTGGTACAGGAAATCAGGCAGAGCACTCAAACACTAAATCACATGACAAAAAGTATTCTTTAGATCTTTTCTCAGCTAACAAGAAAGGTGTGTGTGTTTGTGTGTTTGTATGTGTGTGTTTGTGTAAGACACGGGGGAAAGAGAGAGAGAGAGAGGGAGAGGAAGAGAAAGGTGTAAGGAGTGTTCAGAAGCTAATGACATACTAAGAGAATATATAGTATTATATATTATATTATTGAAAAAAATATATACTGTATATTAACACTATACATATACTGTGATATATGACTGAACAAAAGATGCACGTAAAAGGTGTTTATAACCCCATTTTTTTCTGTCAATGATACATATTTAACACCTTTGAATGTAAGAGAAATACATTTACACAAAATAATTTTTTGATTCAATTTAAAACCCCATTTCTTACATTTTAAAAATGTATATCAAGTTCTTTTCCTGATGACCAAATTAATATATTTGAGGCAAGCATTGGAAAATATATCAATATAAGAAGAAATTTTTATGTTGTTGCCTCTCTTCTTGCCACATCACAAGATAAACCAACAGCAATATTTGGATGTATAGTCTCCAGACGTGTGTGTGTGTGTGCGCGTGCACGCCTATCCCAGGAAATGTAATTTACCTCCTGTAACTCAGGCATTGCCCATCTTCAAAATGGGAGCAACGGAACCTTCCATGCATGATCACTGGGATCATGCAAGGAAGATGAGAAAATGAGAAAACCTAAGAAGGTTTGCCACATTGGGCACATTCAGAAACTGGCCTCACTCTGCTTTCTCCCTCACATAAAGAAGTCACTTTAATACCTACTGTTCCAGTTATCTATTGCTGTGTAACAAACTGTCATAGAATTTAGTGGCATTAAATATTTCTTTGGAGTCAGACAGTTATGCATTCGAGTCCCAGTTCACATTGTTTTCAACATTCAGTGGTTATAGGATAAATTACCTAATGGAGTTGGTAAAGAGAAGGATAATTTTTATTATTTTCTTTTCTTTCATGTGTTTTCCTAACCCCTGAAATTATTGTATAGTATGATATAGGAGAAAATTTTCCATTGATCTCCAAAAGGAAAAGATGGACAGAGTGACAGAGCATAATAGTGGGACTGCTAAACAGAGAAATGGATTCAGGAGATACATACTGTTGGGCCCATACATAATCTACATCATTTTCATTAATGAACATTAATTATATTAATTGATTAATATAATTCATTAATTATATTAATGCTCCCTTCAAGTAACCATTTTGCTAGCACTGTAGTAGGCTTCTAACAGGAACTGTCTAAGGTCAACTGGCTAGTTTAGTCTGTCTGCTTGATTGTTTAGTACCTCTTCTGTGGTAGGTGCTCTTTAGTGGGTATTAATATGCAATACAAAGATGTTCACTTTTTGCCTACTCCCATTAGTCCATCCACATAACTCCTCTCCAGATTTTCTTGTACTGGATATTCTATCTTTCTCCTTCCAGGACCCTGACCAACTTGACAAGTCATTCTCCACTGCCTGTGAATTCATATATATTCTTACCTTGGGCCAGTTCTCTTTGAACCAAGGTGAATGACCAGATGCTCTCCCTACAGCGCTGCACATTGGGAAACTTTACCCTTAAAATGTATGTCTTTCAAGCCTACCTCTGAGCGAAGCTTAGTGCAGCAGCATTCCATGTTCAGCTTGTACCTGCATACTGGGCCAACCCATACATGAATGTTTCTTTCTCCAAGCGAGTCATAAGGAATCTCCCGTGGCCACAAGTGTGACTTGAGACTTGAGCCTCTGATGCAACAGTTTTGCTAACTTGGGAGCCTGGGCCACCCACACCAGTAGTTTAATTGTGCTTTGGGGACCTGCCCATGCCCAATCCCAGCCATATCACTTCCAATTTACAATGAATCATTGCTGGACCCACTCAAGTTTATGATTTCGTGGGTCTGACAGTATTCAGCTCATGATGGGAAATTCTAGCTGTATATTCACTTAGTGTCAAAGGATCAGGTGCTTTGTCTCTACCAAGGCCCAATAATGTGCTGGGGGGTCTTTTTTGAATGGTATCTAATTCTTCATTGCACATGGCATGCCCTTGCTCCAGGACATAAGATATTATGTTGTAAATATCCTGCTGAGGCTTGCCATAAAGTACACGTCATCTATTCCCTCTACATGTACCTACCTTTAATATCATAGGATCTGTTGGGTCATATGGCCCAAGCAGCAAGGCTGCATACACCCCAACTTGGACCTACTACAGAGCCTTTTCTCGATTAAGCCCAACTCAAAGGCGGTATTCTTGCATACCACTAGGTAAATGTGTCAGAACAGTACTTCCAAGTTGGAATATGCTGCCTCCAAAATCTGAAGAGGTCTATCAGGTGTCTTATCTATCCTACTTGATGATGGATGGCTAAAAATGCTATAATACATCCTGTACGTTCATAAGATTGTCCCTGTGTGCCCAACAGCACTAGACCCCTAAACACTTCACTGATGTGAATCTGTGATTGTTTTATCTCCCACCCTCTGGAACATTATCTGTTTTACTAAGGACTCAAATGTACCTACCAGTTCTTTCTCATCTGATCCAATTAACATGATATCATCTATATAGTGGACCAAAGCAATATTCTGCAGAATGTCCACATGTTCCATATCTCTTCAAACTATGTTATAATAGAATTGGAATGTTAACGTATCTCTGGGACAAAGGCTTACATTAATTAGTTTGTCCAAATCACGTGAATGTGAACTGTGCCTGGACGTTCTTCATGGTAAGGATGGGAAAGAACTCATTTGTTAGATTAGTGGCCATGTCCTGTGTACTTAAAGCCATGTTAATCTTCTCTAGCAAAGATACCACAACCAATATGGCAGCTGCAATTGAGGCTAATACTTGTTTCAGTTTGTGGTGGCTTATTCTCCTCCTCCATAGTCCCTCTGGACTTTTTTATGGTCCAGACTGATAAATTAAGTGGGAAAATGATGGGCATTATTACCACTGCATCCTCTAAGTCTTTAAGGGTGGGACAAATTTCTGCCACTCCCCACAGGATTTTTTTAAAATTTACTGTCTTGGCCAGAGTAGTAGCAATTTCAGAGGCTTCCACTTGGATTTCCCCAGAATAATAGTTTTTTCCTCACAGGCTAAGGAACCGATGTGGAGGTTCTGCCACCTGCCATGTACATTTACTCTAATTATATATTTGTGGATCAGAGAGATGCCAAGCAGATTGTTTCATAGACTTATTAGAACCACAGTGAGTCAGACCTGGGATAATTCATATGCTACCTCTCAAACAGAGAGCCATGAATATGCTTTAGGTCTTCAGGCATCAATGTCAACTAGAACTCCATGTCCAAGAGCCTAAATATGCCTGGGTAATTGTTCCCCAATGTACAATTAGTTAAGTAAAAGGCTATAGGTGTCTTTGGGGAAGGACTCTGTGAACTATCACTATATAAACTTGCTATAGAGTTGCAAGATCCTTACTTCTGGGGACCTCACATCTACGCTGTCCCTGGAGGCTGACAAGACAAAATACTGAAGGGAGTAGGTCTGTTAGATTGAGTGCTAAAGTGAGAGTCAGCCGGTGTGTATCCCATAGTCAGACCCATCAGTCTTTGTAGGACCTGAGGTAGGTCACATTCTCTGTCATCATGTTCAGCACCCAATAAATGCCAACTCATTATTATAGTGAAGTAAATGTCCTGTGGTGCTTTGGAGTAGTTTTACAAGACCCTGTAAAAATATTCAGACCCTCACCCAAACACTTCTAGAATGGAGCTATTTTAAAAGAAAATCTTCCTTGAAGAAAAGACTTGTGAGTGGCTCTGTTGAAGAGAATTTCAAAGACGTGGATCTGGTCTTTTCAGTACACACACACACACACACACACGCACACCAAATATCAGCAAACTAAATTCTCAGACACTTCCTGTAGCATAAAATCTCTCTATAATAGAGCTAAATATTTTTTAAATGCTCACGTGAAATACAACCTTTTGCAATAACAAAAAATGGCTACAGTGACATTTATTCTGACATTCTTTACATACAGAAAATAATTATTGGCTGGGTGGTAAGATTAGTTCTAAATTTAAAAAATTTTCTAGCTCATACTATTACTTAGGCAATTACTTTTATTTAACTTCATTGTCACTTTAATGCTGAGTAGTCTTTAGCTGAAAGAACAACTCTAAATAGGACCTAAGAGGGCAGTTGATGTCTCTTAAAGCAAGAGCTGCATGGCGATGTAAAGAGGATGGATAACATAAAATGTAAAAATCAGAAGGCAGGAAAGCACATGAAACAAGTGAAGGTGGGGCGCTGAAATGTGTCCCTGACTCCAAACTCCATTGGGTGATTAAGTGACCAATACCTAAACTGCTCTTCCCTTAACCCATCATAGACGATAAACTTAGGTTTAGGAAAACACTTCCCTATAGTTCTCAACCAGTAAGAATTTTCTGGAATTTTCTGCATGTTTATGGAGCATATGGAGCATTAAGAGTGATTCTGGTAGAGATCTGGATGCTAAATCACATGGTAGGATGTTCCCCTCAGACCCTCTCTAGACTGACAAGAGAGTTCTGTGTGTGTGTGTGTGTCTGTCTGTCTATGTGTCTGTGTGTCTGTGTGATGGGGGTGGGGAGCAAAGAACAAGAATGAGAATATACGCAAGTGTATACCATGAGACCAAGACATTAGGCATACACAGATATATTTTCTGTGAAGTCTCTGTATAACTTCCTTTTCATTTAACTGTATAGATATTTGACAGCTTTCATATTAATAAAAATACACTTCTATAACATCAATTCCTAATGAGATACATCTTATGCTGTCATAATTTTATCTATATAACTATTACTGCTTCAACAATGGAGAAATATGAAATACTCTTAGTATTCTGCAGATACATTTTATGTGTTTGTACATAATTCAGTTGTTATATCTGTATGTTCATATGCATATATTTTGTGTTTAAAACTTTGTCACATTATACATGCTATTTTATGTCTTTCTTATTTGTACATATCAATGTGTCTATTTGCTTTTCTTTAATTTTACTGTTGTTGAACAACCGGATATTTGATTGCCATTGTTTTTCAGCTTTGATTTATTTGTTGATAACATTTGAACATCACTGTTTTACTTAGTCAGATTCATTTTTTTTAAACATCTTTATTGGAGTATAATTGCTTTACAATGGTGTGTTAGTTTCTGCTTTTTAACAAAGTGAATCAGCTATACATATACATATATCCCCATATCTCTTCCCTCTTGCGTCTCCCTCCCTCCCACCCTCCCTAGTATGTCAGTCACACTAGCTATATGCCACTAAATTATGTTCTAATTATTTTTTCCATTTTCTGATATCTTTAAGTGTATCGTGTTTGGCAATAATGAATTTTTAATTTCCCCACATTATTCCAAACAAAGCATATTATGTTTCACTGTAGAAATAGCGAAATAACAATTGGTATGCTTTTTCTTATTGATTTCTCAAATATTCAAAGATATATTCCTTTATTTATTTTTGACCTCCACCTTAGACCCACTTCCACAACCCCCCACCCCTGTCTTCTCTCTATGATTTGGGGAGTTGGTAGTTAAAACTCATTTCAACCAATACTGTCCTCCTCCCTCTGGTCCAGTGATATAAACAAACCATTTCAATCACTAAATTGAAAACCATGGAAAAGTTAGTTACATCCATGAGGCTGAGTGCATTCTTTAAATGGGGTTAATGAGCCCAGTGTAATATCACTGTTGTGAGACGACTGGGAAATTATGGGAAAGGACTAGCCCATAGCAGGCTTTCACCAATTGTTACTCTCCGCCACATTCCACCTCCTCTCTCTTGTGAAAGAAATTACTTTGGCATTCACTTAATAGCATTACTGTCATAGAGAGCAATGAGAAGTATAAGAGGAAGACAGGAAAGTAGGTGCATATTGTCACAGTGTATAACTCAGATTTGGTGGCATTTTTGTTTTATGGCATGTCACCAAATGGAGTTGGGGAATGGGCAGAAAATTAACTACTTTCTTTTATTTCATGCATTATCCTCTCCCCTCTTTTTACTGTTTGATTGAACAGCAGACACAGAATTTTCCATAGAGCCTAAGAAGGAAGAAGTAACTCTATAATTTAATAAATATTTGTTGACTGCTATAGTCCAAAGACAGGAAATTGTCACTGTCACACAGAGGTCAGCGGGCTCCAGAAAACCACTGCTAATCTTACAGGTCCTCCAAAGCCTTTGGGTGCAAACCTTGCAGAAGAATGTTAAGGCCACCACAAAAACTCACGTTTTGTATCTGTTGGAGTGCATGTTAGGAATGGTTTTTATCTCCATTCTATTCTAAAATGTTTACCATTGGTGAGACCTAAACCATATTCAGAATCCTGCTGGCCAAAAAGTCTGGGAAATGTAATTCATAGGCTTCCAGCTTCTGCAACACAGGGGAGAGCATAGAAGGGGATGGAAAGGCTATCCAATACTAGCTGACAGTATTTGGAAAAGTCCTCTGAGTTTTATTCCTCTAACCCTTCTGATTTTTTAAAAATACCTGATTCCCTACATTAAATCATTTCTGTTCGAAATACCTAGTGCAGTTTCTCTTTTGCTGACTGAATCCTGAGTGATGCACACTCCCAGGAGATTCTGACTGAATAGTTCTTATACAGTAGACTGTGGTTCGTATTTTCAGAAACAATGCTATCGAGGGATTCCCCCTCGCATATTGGAAGGAATAAAGTTACACTCCTTTTTATGCTTACCTGGTCCTACTGGCTATTTCAGTGGAATATTTCTTGTGCATGATCTTTCCAGTAATTTCTTTGATGAGTGAATGCTGTACTAACTTAGAGAAGGACAGGAAAGAACATTAGAGAAACCACCTAATGACTCAGGTAATCTTGGGTGAATTATTGAACCACAAAAACAGCATAAAAAATGTCCTTAAGAGCCTAGCACTCCAAGTCTCTGAATTTGCTATTCAGCTCCAGCCAGTTGTTGCCAGTCAGGAATACACAACCAATACTGCCAAATGTTCAAATGCTTTTAAGAGACTTTTTTCTTTTGTATGAAATCCCCCTTTCAAATGTTGACAGGCAAGTAAATAAATAATTGTGCAGTTAAAACATATCTGTGGACCAGACCTAAGGACTTAGGGACCTAGGCTTGGGGACCACTGGTTTTTGACCTTTGCCCTAGGACTTTACTGTGCTGGACCATGAGAAGTCAGAAATAAAACAAACTGTCTTTTGTCTCAAAATGGTCCCAGGCTATGGACAAGAGAGGCACACAATAAAAATGTGCACAAGATATAGGTGTAGCACAGAGGAGGGTGGAATTAAGTCTAAGCAGGGACAGGACATGTTACCTGGAAGAAGTGATGTATTATTTGGGTTTCCAGGGGTGTATAAGGATTCAGTAGGAAGGTGCCTAATGTGGGGAAAGGGGCATTTCAGGAAGAAGGAGCAATATATACAATAGCATTACATCATGAAATAACAGGTTTTATAGGAATCTGTAAGAAGGTTTAATACAGCTAAATAATAAAGTAAAAGAAGTGTGGGGAGGTGGGGGCAGTGGAAGGGGATGAGATAAGGAAGTAAGAGGGGAGACTAATAGTGCAAAGGTGTGTCCTTTGACTGTCTAACAAGCAAAGGTGAGCTAGTGATAAATGGCAGCAATATGGAAATAGATTGGAGGGTTTGAGATCAAAGAAAAGGAGACCAGTGGGACAGATGTCATAGTTCTGGCAAGAGATGAGTACTTGAAATAGGGCAATGGAAGTGAGACTGGAAAAGAGAGCATACCCAAGAGAAACTTTTGCACAGATGCACCATGACACATACCCATCAACAGAGAAATGGATGGATATTATACAGCACTGACAGTGAGTGAACTACAGCTACATGGATGAATCTCAGAAACAAAATTTTAGCGAAAGAAATAAGCCCCAAAATGCTACCTAGAAAAATATATAAATTTTTGTTAAATTTGAAAACAAAAACTAAACAACATGGTTTAGGCACACATCTATGTGCTAGAATGTATGTAAAAGGGATATGGAAATAATAATATAAATCAAGATATTGGTTTCTTTGGAAGTTGGGGAAAAGATGGTGAGGAGATTCAAATTATAAGTAATATTCTAGTTTTTTGGTTGGGTACTGGATTCTCAGGTTTTTATTGTAATTTAGTTGGGTAGATCCATAGTTAAGCAGGACCTTAGGGACCATGATGAAACCCTTCATGACCAAGGCTTCTGCTGATTTCTGTTCACTGAGGGCTGTAAGAAAGGCAGGAGAAGATATATTTTAGAGATATTTTGGGGGTGGAATAAATTGGTTTCCAGACATTTTTTTCCCTTAAATTGGTTTTAGATTAGCTCCTCCAACGGAAGAGGCTTCACTGTGTGAGGCCCACGTGCTTTTACATCCCGCGCTTTTTGCCCTTTGCCCTTGGTCACCATTGCTTCCCCTCCGAAGGGAGGCGGGTGACGCCGAGCCGTGGGGGGAGGGGAGGGGTGGCCCGCGGATCTGAAGCGTTCCTATTGGTGGAGAGAAGGAGCGAGAACGAGGCTTGAGCCGAAGAGAGAAGAGGGGCAAGGGGGCGAGGCTAAGAAGGAGGCGGAGACAAAGGAACTTAACTGAAGAGAGACGAAGTGCAATTGTCCGCGCCTCGCTGCGATGGCGGCGGCGCGGAGCACAGCCACACTGCTGGCGGCGGCGCGGAGCACAGCCACACCGCTGGCGGCGGAGTCTTCCCCTCAGGAAGCTACCGTCTCTGCCGCCTCCTCCTCCTCCTACACCGCCTGCGCGGCGGCGGCGGCGGCGGCGGCAGCGGTTGTGCCTGCCTCCTCCGCCACCTCCACCCCTGCCTGCCCGCCTGCCGGTGGCTGCGGCGACGGCGGCGGCGGCTTTGGCGGCTCCACTATGGCGGCGGCGGGGAGGGGGGGCAGTAGTTTTAAAGTAGACACCCGCCCTTGCCTCAGAGAAGGTGAGTTCCCGTCCTGGGGTGTGGGGGCGGCCCCATCTCCTTCGCTGCCTCAGTTCAGTCAGTCCGAGATCGGACTGGGCGCGGTTCGTTAGCGCCCCACCCCCCACCTGCTGTGGCGCAGTAAAGGCCAAGCTCGCCCCGCCCCGCCCCGCCGTTCTAGCCCCAAATGTGCCAGACGGACGAAGCAGAGAGGGGCTTCCCTACCTCCCCCTGCCCCGAAAAGGATGGCCCCCAGGAAAAGGAACTGCAGGTATTCACAAGGCAGGAGTTCGAAGGGAAAAAAATACCACATAATTTCTCTCCCAGTCAGGGCGCTTTAGTATTCTCTGTAGGAAGCTGAGGTGTGATTTGGTGAGAGCAGAGGAGGCAAGGTAGAAAAGTGCGGTGGAACTAGAAGGTCAGGGAAAGGGAAGGGGGACTGACGGAGAGAAGGGGCAGAGATGAGAGAGAAAAGGCCAAAGAAACGAGAGGGAGGAAGTCTCCCTTTGGGGAAATTCAGCATCCCGCAGTGTAGAAACTCTCAGTAGTATATGTAAGGAGAGACAACATTAGACATTTGGGGAGGTTAGAGTGTATATTGAGCTTTAAGGTAGGATCGGTTGGATTTTAGGATCGTAGGGTAGGGTCTGGTGGAGGGGGTTGTACTGAGGAAAGAGCAGAGGCAGAAGCACAGATTTCAGAATTTTCTTTGGCTATTTGAGGGTGTGACCTTGTAAAGCAAGGTTTTCATGCCCATCTTTAAGGTGGTTTTGGTTTTAATAAGTGCTTTTGTACCTACCAACAGGTATTACTCCTAACGTAAAAAGATATTTCTTGATTATTTCAGTAGAAGTGGTATTTAGTTCACACAAAGTATATTATATACTTGTAAACAGCCTACTAATAGCAAACTGTAAAATTTGCCATTGAAATGTGTTTTAAAGCAGTTTTGGAAATGCTTCTTAGGTGGTTGAGACCAAGTCCACCGCAGAAGATCTCAGTAAAGCATTTTGCCATCGTAAAGTTCATAATTAATTTCCAATATATTCTGTGTTACTGTATGCTGCTAATTTGCCTCTAAAGTGAAAGACCGTGGACGCCAAAATAGAGTAAAATAATGTAAGTTACTTTTTCTTAGGAGGACACTGCATTAAAATTATCCCATAAAAATAATTTTCTCTTCACATTCTTAAATTATATATCCCATAACCTTTGACACCTTTCACTTTGGAGGAATGGCAAAGCAGTAAAAAAAAATCCCTTACAATATTTGTCATACGCACATTACATAAATGGCACTTACTAAATATGGAAGTTAGAAATACACTGTAACATGATGTTTTTAAAATTTATTAACTCTCTTACTGAAGGCAACTTTTGAAAGACTCTATTTAGTGCATTCAGTCAGGCTGCATTTGTACAGTTGTTCTGGGATGAAAGTATGAAATCTCCTGGATTTTTTGTTTTTATACCAAAGTTTCTGTCTATAACCAGCAGGAAGGAGAGAACAGTTTTTCAAGGGTGAAGATCACAATTCAGTTTGGCTCTCATGGCCTTTTCACAGTAAGGTTTAGGACCAGCATCTTATGGAAAAATGGCTTTTTGCCTGGCTCTGTGACTGGCTTGGTTGCATTATCTTTGATAATGCAAGTATTAATGGCTTTAAGAGATATAAATTCAGAAAGTAGCAGCAATACCCTGTCTGTACTACTGCTAGCTGGTAAAAATGAGGAGAGCCCTTGAATAGGAGTCTGGTGTAGTGAATCTAGCTTCTGTTATTAGTTTATCTGCTAGATTTTTCTGACCCTGAACAGATCCCAAGCTTCCTGGATTTAGGTCTTGACATTTTTGAAATAGAGGTATTGGAGTAGCCAAACTCGAGGTTGATTTCAGATCTGAAAGCATGAACCATGATTTTGCAGTTCTGCATTGATAATCTTTCGATGGCATTTCCATGGCTGTGCACTAGAACAATGATTCATAAGCCATAGAAACCTTCATCGAGAGTTATGACCTGACATTCAGTAAGTAATGAAATATGTGTTGTTAGTGTTGAGACAATTTACTAGGATATGAGAAACCAAATATAAATTGCTACCTAAAAATTATTTCTTACCATTTCATTTTGGGTAAATATCCTTCATTGACTGTTCAGTCCAAACCAAAACTCTTAAATTTTCACCTAACAAATGATGCATATTTGATATAGTACACTGTCCAAAACACTATTAGGTCTCAAAATATTTTTGTTTAGATATTTATAAAGGCCATAAATGGTTACCAGTTATGATAGTGGCCAAAAGAGAAGAGAGAAAAATGTTTCTTAGTGGTGTGCCAATGTCTTTTGCTTGTTTATTTTTTTAAGTCCTAGTTAGGAGATGGCTCTAACGGGTGGCAAAGAATTGTCAAGATTCAGATTATTGCAAATCCGCTCCAGATAGGACCATTAAAAGTTGTTTGATAAAGCATTTGCTGATTCATTTTCAACTGTAGTCAACACTCCTGAGGATTTCATCTGTCTTGGGGTTGGTAATGAGCAAATATCAGTGGAGATTAGAGATTGCCAAGCAGGGAAGATTAGAAACTCTGAAAGGTTACAAGTGGGAAATTGGGCAATCAACTTAAAAACAATCAACAAATGAAAGAAATGCCAAGTGAACACACATGAAAAAAGCACATACCTACCCCAAATTCATGGCAAGGGGAGTCATGAGATTTTGAGGGACCCTTCATATTTCATTCAGTGAAGTTTTTCAAAAATGTTTAATGGCTCAAAACTGAATTTTCACATATGATCATAGTAAAAATCAAAACAAAAATAAACAAAAACTCTCTTATTTCCTTCTTCCTTTTAAGAAAAAGAAATTATTAAATGGATTCTGTTTTAGATTGGAGGACATGCTGGCATTTAATTTAGTTAATGATCTGTTTGCACAGCAATTACCTAACAAGACTTTCCTTTGTCTTGATGTTATTCAGTAAAGTTCAAGTGCAGCATAAGAAAACCTAGTTAATAGTCTTTCCTTCATTTATTCAGGAATCATTTATTGAACACCTGTGTGTGTGTGCGCCTGTGCAGGCACACGTGCACCTGTGCCAGGCACTTGGTTCAGTGCCCAGAATATACAGGTGAACTAGACACAGCTATATTATAGAGCTCAATAGTAGTGCTTGATAGTAAAATTATAAAATAAAAAAATAATTGGGGAAAAAGCAGTTTTAAGGGTAACTAGCCAGACTCCTAAACTATCAAGGCTGCACCATCATTTATTATAAATCTGTACTTTGCCCATGGTGTTTCAAATACTATAGGCACACTAAAACACGTTATATTATACATGTAATGTTAGTACTAAGGAAGAATAATTAGCCAACTGTTAGAATTAATTTTTTTTCCAGACTGAAGCAATTTATTTAACACTTGAAATTGTTGCGTATTTAACAATCATCAGATAGACCATAATACTGATAAAGCATTATATGGGTTAATTTATAAAATGTATTCTTAGCAGTTGTCTAATAAACAACATTTGTCATTGATTGAGTACCTACGGGCATAATTGCTTTGCTTTCCAAATTGAGACAATCTTCCAATGTCACATAAAGTATTTTAAACTACTATGAAACATACATTCATTCGCTCATAAACTGAAGATTTTATAAAAAGGGCAAAATAATTAAAATTTTAAAATCAAAATCATAGGTTTTTTTCCACTGTATTTTATTTTTACAAGAGATAAATAAACTGACACCAAGCATTGTAAATGGATGACCACAACGAAAGCAAAAATGATTGCAATTACCAAACACGAAACACACTCATACTATGTCATAATATTGCCATTCAGTCCAGTAATCCTCCACTGTAACAGCTCCTTTACTTTGCAGTGAAAATTGATTTGTATATTTTTTGCCTCTGAGTCCTTGTGGGATTTTTTTTTTATTCAAACAGAAAGTCACAAAAATTATAATCATCCTCATCAGTTCACGCAGTCCCATGTAATTAATTTTTTTTTCATCTTGATCTTTTGTTAGCACTTTTATGAATTCATCAGTTTTCCATTAGAGTTTTGAAAATGCTTATTCATTCAGTTCAGCAGTATAGTCAGTTACCAGAAACCTGTACTTGTCAGAGTCTTTTCCATGAATTCCTTGAAGATGAAACCCTTTTATAGGAACATTTTTGCGAAAGCATCAGAGTATACCCAGAACTGTCTGTAAATGATAAAAGACTTAAAAATGACCACGGTTAAAGATTTGATGAAAGTTCATAATAATGCAATTGACAAGGATATTTAGTTATTTCTGAGATATACATTTTAAAGTAATAACTAGAATTATGACATAACATTATACCAGAACATATAAGATTTTAAGATATTTCATGTAATGTCTGAAACATTTATGTTAATGTATTTCCATACAAATAACCCAAAGAAAGTTTAGTATTAGTTGATTTTTTTTGTTTGTTTCTTTATACTGCAGTTTCTTATTAGTCATCAATTTTATACACATCAGTGTATACATGTCAATCCCAATCGCCCAATTCAGCACACCACCATCCCCACCCCACTGCGGTTTTCCCCCCTTGGTGTCCAAACGTTTGTTCTCTACATCTGTGTCTCAACTTCTGCCCTGCAAACTGGTTCATCTGTACCATTTTTCTAGGTTCCACATACATGCGTTAATATACGATATTTGTTTTTCTCTTTCTGACTTACTTCACTCTGTATGACAGTCTCTAGATCCATCCACGTCTCAACAAATGACTCAATTTCGTTCTTTTTTATGGCTGAGTAATATTCCATTGTATATATGTACCACAACTTCTTTATCCGTTTGTCTGTCGATGGGCATTTAGGTTGCTTCCATGACCTGGCTATTGTAAATAGTGCTGCAGTGAACATTGGGCTGCATGTGTCTTTTTGAATTATGATTTTCTCTGGGTATATGCCCAGAAGTGGGATTGCTGGATCATATGGTAATTCTATTTTTAGTTTTTTAAGGAACCTCCATACTGTTCTCCATAGTGGCTGTATCAATTGAAATTCCCACCAACAGTGCAAGAGGGTTCCCTTTTCTCCACACCCTCTCCAGCATTTGTTGTTTGTAGATTTTCTGATGATGCCCATTCTAACTGGTATGAGGTGATACCTCATTGTAGTTTTGATTTGCATTTCTCTAATAATTAGTGATGTTGAGCAGCTTTTCATGTGCTTCCTGGCCATCTGTATGTCTTCTTTGGAGAAATGTCTATTTAGGTCTTCTGCCCATTTTTGGATTGGGTTGTTTGTTTCTTTAATATTGAGCTGCATGAGCTGTTTATATATTTTGGAGATTAATCCTTTGTCCGTTGATTCGTTTGCAAATATTTTCTCCCATTCTGAGGGTTGTCTTTTAGTCTTGTTTATGGTTTCCTTTGCTGTGCAAAAGCTTTGAACTTTCATTAGGTCCCATTTCTTTATTTTTGTTTTTATTTCCATTACTCTAGGAGGTGGATCAAAAAAGATCTTGCTGGGATTTATGTCTAAGAGTGTTCTTCCTATGTTTTCCTCTAAGAGTTTTATAGTGTCCGGTCTTACATTTAGGTCTTTAATCCATTTTGAGTTTATTTTTGTGTATGGTGTTAGGGAGTGTTCTAATTTCATTCTTTTGCATGTAGCTGCCCAGTTTTGCCAGCACCACTTATTGAAGAGACTGTCTTTTCTCCATTGTATATCTTTGCCTCCTTTGTCATAGATTAGTTGACCATAGGTGCGTGGGTTTATCTCTGGGCTTCTATCTTGTTCCATTGATCTATGTTTCTGTTTTTGTGCCAGTACCATATTGTCTTGATTACTGTAGCTTTGTAGAATAGTCTGAAGTCAGGGAGTCTGATTCCTCCACCTCCATTTTTTTTTCCCTCAAGACTGCTTTGGCTATTCGGAGTCTTTTGTGTCTCCATACAAATTGTGAAATTTTTTGTTCTAGTTCTGTGAAAAATGCCAGTGGTAGTTTGATAGGGATTGCATTGAATCTGTATATTGCTTTGGGTAGTAGAGTCATTTTCACAATTTTGGTTTTTCGAATCCAAGAACATGGTATATCTCTCCATCTATTTATATCAACTTTAATTTCTTTCATCAGTGTCTTATAATTTTCTGCATACAGGTCTTTTGTCTCTTTAGGTAGGTTTATTCCTAGATATTTTATTCTTTTTGTTGCAGTGGTAAATGGGAGTGTTTTCTTAATTTCACTTTCAGATTTTTCGTCATTAGTGTATAGAAATGCAAGAGATTTCTGTGCATTAATTTTGTATCCTGCTACTTTACCAAATTCATTGATTAGCTCTAGGAGTTTTCTGGTACCATCTTTAGGATTCTCTACGTATAGTATCATGTCATCGGCAAACAGTGACAGCTTTACTTCTTCTTTTCCAATTTTGGTTCCTTTTATTTCTTTTTCTTCTCTGACTGCTGTGGCTAAAACTTCCAAAACTATGTTGAATAATAGTGGTGAGAGTGGGCAACCTTGTCTTGTTCCTGATCTTGGTGGAAATGTTTTCAGTTTTTTACCATTGAGGACGATGTTGGCTGTGGGTTTGCCATATATGGCCTTTATTATGTTGAGGAATGTTCCCTCTATGCCTACTTTCTGGAGGGTTTTTATGATAAATGGGTGTTGAATTTTGTCGAAAGCTTTCTCTGCATCAATTGAGATGACCATATGGTTTTCTCCTTCAATTTGTTAATATGGTGTATCATGTTGATTGATTTGCGTATATTGAAGAATCCTTGCATTCCTGGGATAAACCCCACTTGATCATGGTGTATGATCCTTTTAATGTGCTGTTGGATTCTGATTGCTAGTATTTTGTTGAGGATTTTTGCATCTATGTTCATCAGTGTATTGGCCTGTAGTTTTCTTTCTTTGTGACATCTTTGTCTGGTTTTGGTACCACAGTGATGGTGGCTTCATAGAATGAGTTTGGGAGTGTTCCTCCCTCTGCTATATTTTGGAAGAGTTTGAGAAGGATAGGTGTTAGCTCTTCTCTAAATGTTTGATAGAATTCACCTGTGTAGCCATCTGGTCCTGGGCTTTTGTTTGTTGGAAGATTTTTAATCAGAGTTTCAATTTCAGTGCTTGTGATTGGTCTGTTCATATTTTCTGGTTCTTCCTGGTTCAGTCTTGGAAGGTTGTGCATTTCTAAGAATTTTTTCATTTCTTCCCGGTTGTCCATTTTATTGGCATAGAGTTGCTTGTAGTAATCTCTCATGATCCTTTGTATTTCTGCAGTGTCAGTTGTTACTTCCCCTTTTTCATTTCTAATTCTATTGATTTGAGTCTTCTCCCTTTTTTTCTTGATAAGTCTGGCTAATGGTTTATCAATTTTGTTTATCTTCTCAAAGAACCAGCTTTTAGTGTTATTGATCTTTGCTATCGTTTCCTTCATTTCTTTTTCATTTATTTCTGATCTGATCTTTATGATTTCTTTCCTTCTGCTAACTTTGGGTTTCTTTTGTTCTACTTTCTCTAATTGCTTTAGGTGTAAGGTTAGGTTTTGTTTTGAGTTGTTTCTTGTTTCTTAAGGTAGAATTGTATTGCTATAAACTTCCCTCTTAGAAATGCTTTTACTGCATCCCATAGGTTTTGGGTCGTCGTGTTTTCAGTGTCATTTGTTTCTAGGTATTTTTTTTATTTCCTCTTTGATATCTTCAGTGATCTCTTGGTTATTAAGTAGTGCATTATTTAGCCTCCATGTGTTAGTATTTCTTACAGATTTTTTCCTGTAATTGATATCTAGTCTCATAGCGTTGTGGTCGGAAAAGATACTTGATACAATTTCAATTTTCTTATATTTACCAAGGCTTGATTTGTGAACCAAGGTATGTTCTACCCTGGAGAATGTTCCATGAGCACTTGAGAAGAATGTGTATTCTTTTGTTTGGGGATGGAATGTCCTATAAATATCAATTAAGTCCATCTTGTTTAATGTATCATTTAAACTTGTGTTTCCTTATTTATTTTCATTTTGGATGATCTGTCCATTGGTGAAAGTGGGTTGTTAAAGTCCCCTACTATGATTGTGTTACTGTCGATTTCCCCTTTTATGGCTGTTAGTATTTGCCTCATGTATTGAGGTGCTCCTGTGTTGGGTGCATAAATATTTACAATTGTTATATCTTCTTCTTAGATTGATCCCTTGATCATTATGTAGTGTCCTTCTTTGTGTCTTGTAATAGTTTTTGTTTTAAAGTCTATTTTGTCTAATATGAGAATTGTTACTCCAGCTTTCTTTTGATTTCCTTTTGCATGGAATATCCTTTTCCATCCCCTCACTTTCAGTCTGTATGTGTCCCTAGGTCTGAAGTGGGTCTCTTGTAGACAGCATATATACGGGTCTTGTTTTTGTATCCATTTAGCCCATCTATGTCTTTTGGTTGGAACATTTAATCTGTTTACATTTAAGGTAATTATTGATATGTATGTTCCTATTACCATCTTCTTAATTGTTTTGGGTTTGTTATTGTAGGTCTTTTCCTTCTGTTGTGTTTCCTGCCTAGAGAAGTTCCTTTAGCATTTGTTGTAAAGCTGGTTTGGTGGTGCTGAATTCTCTTAGCTTTTGCTTGTCTGTAACGGTTTTAATTTCTTCATCATTCTGAATGAGATCCTTTCTGGGTAGAGTAATCTTGGTTGTAGGTTTTTCTCCTTCATCACTTTAAATATGTCCTGACACTCCCTTCTGGCTTACAGAGTTTCTGCTGAAAGATCAGCTGTTAACCTTATGGGGATTCCCTTATGTGTTATTTGTTGTTTTTCCCTTGCTGCTTTTTATATTTGTTCTTTGTATTTAATCTTTGATAGTTTGATTAATATGTGTCTTGGCGTGTTTCTCCTTGGATTTATCCTGTATGTGACTCTCTGTGCTTCCTGGACTTGATTAACTATTTCCTTTCCCATAATAGGGAAGTTTTCAACTATAATCTCTTCAGATATTTTCTCAGTCCCTTTCTTTTTCTCTTCTTCTTCTGGGACCCCTATAATTCGAATGTTGGTGCGTTTAATGTTGTCCCAGAGGTCTCTGAGACTATACTCAATTCTTTTCATTTTTTTTTCTTTATTCTGCTCTGCAGTAGTTGTTTCCACTATTTAATCTTCCAGTTCACTTATCCGTTCTTCTGCCTCAGTTATTCTGCTATTGATCCCTTCTAGAGAATTTTTAATTTCAATTTTTGGTGTTCATCACTGTTTGTTTCCTCTTTAGTTCTTCTAGGTCCTTGTTAAACGTTTCTTGTATATTCTCCATTCTATTTCCAAGATTTTGGATCATCTTTGCTATCTTTATTCTGAATTCTTTTTCAGGTAGACTGCCTATTTCCTCTTCATTTGTTAGGCCTGGTGGGTTTTTGCCTTGCTCCTTCATCTGCTGTGTGTTTCTCTGTCTTCTCATTTTGCTTAAC
The DNA here is from genome assembly GCF_028023285.1 of Balaenoptera ricei. Lineage (NCBI taxonomy): Eukaryota > Metazoa > Chordata > Mammalia > Artiodactyla > Balaenopteridae > Balaenoptera > Balaenoptera ricei. The sequence goes on along the minus strand of NC_082660.1, from coordinate 92,326,553 downwards.
TTACTGTGTTTGGGGTCTCCTTTTTGCAGGCTGCAGGTCGTAGTTTCCATTGTTTTTGGTGTCTGTCCCCAGTGGCTAAGGTTGATTCAGTGGGCTGTGTAGGCTTCCTGGTGGAGGCGACTAGTGCCTGTGTTCTGGTGTATGAGGCTGGATCTTGTATTTCTGGTGGGCAGGTCCATGTCTGGTGGTGTGTTTTGTGGTGTCTGTGGCCGTATTATGATTTTAGGCAGCCTCTCTGCTAACGGGTGGAGCTGTGTTCTTGTCTTGCTAGTTGTTTGGCATAGGGTGTCCAACACTGTAGCTTGCTGGTCGTTGAGTGAAGCTGGGTCTTGGTGTTGAGATGGAGATCTCTGGGAGATTTTTGCCGTGTGATATTACGTGGAGCTGGGAGGTCTCTTTTGGACCAGTGTCCTGAAGTTGGCTCTCCCACCTCAGAGGCACAGCGCTGATGCCTGGCTGGAGCACCAAGAGCCTGTCCTCCACACGGCTCAGAATAAAAGGGAGAAAAGAAAGAAAGAAAGAAGAAGATAAAATAAAATAAAGTAAAATAAATAAAAAATAAAATAAATTAAATCAAAAAAATTATTAAGAAAAAATTTTTTTAAGTAATGAAAAAAAAAAACGGACAGACAGAACCCTAGGACAAATGGTAAAAGGAAAGCTCTACAGACAAAATCACACACAGAAGCATACACATACATGCTCACAAATAGAGAAAAAGGGAGAAAAATATACATATCATTGTTCCCAAAGTCCACCTCCTCAATTTGGGATGATTCATTGTCTAATCAGGTATTCCACAGATGCAGGGTACATCAAGTTGATTGTGGAGATTTAATCCGCTGCTCCTGAGGCTGCTGGAAGAAATTTCCCTTTCTCTTCTTTGTTCGCACAGCTCCCGGGGTTCAGCTTTATATTTGGACCCGCCTCTGCATGTAGGTCGCCTGAGGGCGTCTGTTCTTTGCTCAGACAGGGCAGGGTTAAAGGAGCAGCTGATTCGGGGCTCTGGCTCACTCAGGCCGGGGGGAGGGAGGGGTACAGATGCGGGGCGAGCCTGCAGCGGCAGAGACCAGCATGACGTTGCACCAGCCTGAGGCACGCCGTGCATTCTCCTGGGGAAGTTGTCCCTGGATCACAGGACCCTGGTAGTGGCGGGCTACACAGGCTCCTGGTAGGGGAGGTGTGGATAGTGACCTGTGCTTGCACACAGGCTTCTTGGTGGCTGCAGTAGCAGCCTTAGCGTCTCATACCCGTCTCTGCACCCCTGTTGCTGTGCTCTCCTCCGTGGCTCCGAAGCTCCCCCCCTCTGCCACCTGCAGTCTCCGCCCACGAAGGGCCTTCCTAGTGTGTGGAAACATTTCCTCCTTCACAGCTCCCTCCCAGTGGTGCAGGTCCCGTCCCTATTCTAATCTCTGTTTTTTCTTTTTTCTCTTGCCCTACCCAGGTACGTGGGCAGTTTCTTGCCTTTTGGGAGGTCTGAGGTGTTCTGCCAGCGTTCAGTAGGTGTTCTGTAGGAGTTGTTCCACATGTAGATGTATTTCTGATGTGTTTGTGGGGAGGAAGGTGATCTCCGCATCTTACTCTTCCACCATCTTGAAGCTCCTCTCATATCCCATTTTAATCACTTCTTTTCTCTTGTTGAATGCAGAATTAAGTCCAAATGCCCTAATGAAGCCAATTATGATTTAGCCTCATTCCAAGCTTTCAATTATTGTCCTTCATATTCTTGTGTGCCCCCAGGTCCCTTTAATCCACTCTTTTTATCTGAATTTTATACATCTTTTAAAGCTTAGTTCAAAACCTGTTCTCCTCTAGAAAGCTTTTCCCAAACTCCTCAGCAGGAACCCACTGTACCTTATGTCTTTTATCACTTATGACATTTTGATCTTGGAAGCATAGTTCTTTAAATAAATAAATAAATAATAAAAAATAATAAATAAATAAACAAATAAGCTGCACCAGGTCTTAGTTGTGGCACGGGGATCTTTAGTTGTGGCATGCGGGATCTTCGTTGCTGCACGCAGAATCTTTAGTTGCGGCCTGCAGGATCTTTCAGTTGTGACATGTGAACTCTTAGTTGCGGAATGTGGGATCCAGTTCCCCCACCAGGGAATGATCCCAGGCCCCTGCATTGGGAGTGTGGAGTCCTCGCCACTGGACCACCAGTGAAGTCCCCATGGTTCTTTCTATACACATCTTCCTTACTAAATTGTAAATTCCTTGAGATTAGGAGTTATTCACTTGCTGTGTCATTTCCAACATGTGGAACAGTTATGTATTTATAATGGAAAAAAGTCAAGATAAAACAAAGTTCCACTCCACCAAATAACATATGTGACAAGTTATTTCGATTTCAGTGAATCCTAATTTCCTAACCTTCAGAATGTGGGAAATATCACTTACCTTGCAGACTTGTTTAAAGAACTAAAGGGGTAAGCTGTTATCTTGTTTACACATAGAGGGCCTTCAATAAGTGCTCGTTCTTTTTTCTTATCTCTTTCCAAAATGTGTACCATAGTACTTTGAAACTAACCTCAGTAAATACCAATAAAGCTAAATGATGTGCAAGACATTGAGGGCCTGAACTTGGGTAGTGTTATGGGGAATTAAAAGGAAGAGATGGATATCAAATAACGTTATAAGCTAGAATTGACATGAAACTGTGATTTGCTGGGGAGGAGAATGGCTGAGGTTTTGAGTCTGGATTATTATGCCATTTAATAAAGAAAAACAGACCAAGATCTTGTTTGAGAAAATGAGTCAAAGGCAATAAGTCTAGGCAATACCATTCTAAAGGAAATGTTGTAGGGGTACCAGTAACTTCATGGACTTCATGGAAATTTATCTGGGTCACCAGTAATGAAAGGCTAGGTTAAAATACTTAGCCTTCATATTTCCCAACTTGAGTGTCAGTGTCAAACTTTGACTATTAGAAGTGGGGAAATCTGGAATTAAAGGTTGATCTAGGAAAGAAATGAGTGTTAAATTTTAGGAATTGTTGAACCTCTAAATTAGTAGTTTCCTTTTGTCTTCTTAATGGAAACTTTCCCTCTGTAACAAGTTATATTGCCACCAAATGATAATATTTACTTATTATTAAAGATTTTAATAGGAAGTTCAATATCTTATCACTATGCTCAGATTGCATATAGTAGTTAATTCTGAAACAAGGGAAGTCCTGAAATACACTTTAAACTCTCTACCTTGCTGACTTTAAGAGTCAAAGTTAGAGAAATCATATATTTTAAAACAACCTAAAAATAATTCAGAGAAGATACTATATATTATAGGGATAAATTTTTAAGTGTTCATCAACTTGTTTTTGACATGTTCCTAGTTACAGTTATTATTATCTTGAGCATGCAATTTAAGTAAGCATTTTTAGTCCATACAGTGGTACTGAAAACAAAGCTTAGTTGCAGATATCCAACATAACTTTTAAAATAAATACCTCTAAAGGTTTTTAAATAGAAAGTCCTACATACTTCTTGCAAACATTGAAAGAAAACAGTTGTACAGAAAGTAAAATGTTAAATTTTCTCCCTTTCTTGCTTTTCTAGCCCCGCTTCCCAAAGTTAATCACTTTTAAATTTAATTTATATCTTTCCATATTTTTTATATGTGATGTATATTTAATTTTTGTTAGTGTTGGAAATGGATGTATTGTATTTATTGTTCTACAACTTTTTATCCATTTAATATATCATTGGCCTTTCTCTGTGAAAGTATGTTTGGTATCAGCTTATTCATTTAAATAGCCAAATAGCAAGCAAAATTTTGATGTTTTGTGATTTATACCTTATAGATACACTAATAAATTTTGGCGGAATACATTGCAGCTGTTAAGAAGTTTAGATAGAAGTGTGGACCTCAAGTGTAAATTCAGAAAGTTTTGGCATGTGTTATTTATTACAGTGAGAAACATTTAGAAATAATACTTCTAGATGTTATTATATGAACATTACTTTATAGCTTTGGCGGCTTCTGTGAGACTTGTTTGGCCAGATGAGTGTGCTAATGTTCGTACAACAATGGAAAATGTTTGCCTACTATGGGCAAAGTTTTTTTGTGGTTCCGTGTGATTTTTAGATAACGTTGGAGCCATAGCTCCAGATAAGTGACAGTCTTATAACAATGCCTTTTTAAGGATTGTCTACTGTAAAACACAAATTCCAAGGCTTGGTGTTTTAATCCTGCTGCTCATTATTGGTGCCCCAAATCAGTCTACGAAGCTCATGAAGTTACTGGTACCCCCATAACTTTTCGTTTGGAATGGTATTGCCTAGGCTTATCATGTTAAATAAATACCTCTTGCTATATCCTACATTAGAGGCATATTTATTATGCTCATATTAAATTGCATACTCAATAAGCAAAAAGCTTTTATTGTAGCCTCACAAGCACTCAGGTTTGAGGTGGTATGTGAAACAATATGTAGTTGAAGAATGAAAATGATACTTCTAAATATTCATTTATGTGATATATAGTCTCATTACCCTTTATTTTATTCATAGATATGACTTGGAAAGAACAAGAAAAGACTGAACTTTTTACAGATAATTTTTGTAATATATGTGGAGTGGTGCTGCAGTTTGAATCACAAAGGATTTCACATTATGAGGTAGGTTAAAAATAATGGGAATAGAATCTAAAATAGGTTTTTAAATATGGCAGATAAACTTCATATATTATCTGTTTTTGATTCTTATGAGAATCCTGTGTATTATTTCCCTTTGATGGATGAGGAGCCTGGCTCAGAGAGGGACAGTAACTTACTAGCTTAAGTTTGGAGAATTCGGGTTTAAACTTAGCCTTTTTGACTCCAAAGCATGTTTTCTTTTCTTCACATCATTCTGCCTCCATTTGTATCTATCAAGCCACTATATCCTTCGTGTCCTTGTAGTAAATATAAGGGAAGTTTTATAAAGCTTGAGTAGGAAACAGTTAATGTGAATCAAGGGATATTATTGAACTCCAGAGTTTTCCTTTACAGTAAATGAAGGATAAAAACAAAATGAACGAGTCTTGCACTTGATTTAGCTACATGTTTTTAAGCACAGTACCATAGAATTCTAGAGTTAAAAGAGGAATGTTTAATGTTCTTACTTCTTTAGTTTATTGATTAGAAAACTGAAACCCAGAGGGATAGTGATTCTGCATAGCTAATCTTGGCATGACTAAGCTTAAAAATGAGTTCTTCTAATTTCATATCCAGTGTTCTTTCCTTTCTTTTAGTGTTGTCTCCCATTTCTACATCATATTATGAACTAGTGGATTTTTTTTCATATCTGGTATCCATGTTAACAAAAGTACTAGATACATTTACTTAAAAGAAATATAATGCCAGTTCTACTTTTTTAAACACCTCATCTTGTTTTGCCCATTGCTAATCTTATTTGCAACTATATTTCAGTCCTTATGTTGATTGGGATTCAATTACTGTAATTACAGATAGTGAAATTGTGTTGGCTGTGGATTGAGAGGACGTAGGTTCAAGTCTTAACTCCACCATTGTTGTGAAACCCTGGGCAAGTCACTTTACCTCTCTGAGCATGTTTCTTGAGCCTGCAAAATAGGGGCATAAAATCTCTCTTACTATACTTGTGAGAATTAAGTGAAATCAAATATGTAATTGTGCCTAGCATATCCTGGGACCTCGAAGCTCAAAGATTTAGAGTTAATAAAGAGAGACACATAATCAAGGTGCTCTGTGATAACTGTGGTTGGAACCATTTGAATTTAAATTTGAAAAATCACTTTTATGGGCTTATGAAGTACTATTCAGTGTAGAAAATATACAAAAATATAAGAAAATATGAATCAATCATAATTCTGTTGCTTGTAAGTAAGCATCATTTAATTAACTTCTATTTAGCTTATATGATTCCAGTATGCTTTCTAAACACACAGACATATTTTTACAAAAGAGAATTGTATGTTGTTTTGCACTTGCTTTTTCATATAAGAACATATTCTGAACACTTTGACCTATCATTACATCTTTTTACTTTTCTATAAAGTTTAATGGCTATAAAGCATTATGTTATGTAATGTTGTAGCATATTTTTAAATTTAAATTTCAGTGCCATCTGTAAGTTTGGTACTTAAGGTTGTTAAATAATCAAATCAAAACTATACATGACTTTCCATATATTTGAAAGCACTTCTGTGCAAATATCCTACTTGAAAAGGTGATTTTTTTTCTCTTTAGTATACAGCTTGGTTAATAGTGTCAGACTATCTAAGCATAGTATTTATTGTACATGTAAAATAGGACAGTACTTCAGAAGTTTTGAATTTTAATGAGGTTGCACTTATTGATATTTCCTTTTGTATTTATACTTACATGTTTAAGAAACCATTCTTTGTTCTTTTGTCATATAGATATTTCTGTCTATTTTCTTCTAATACTTTTAAAAGTTTTATTTTTTAGGTTAAGATGTTTGATCTATCTGGTATTGATTTTCACATATGGAGGGTGGTAACATTATTTTCCATACAGATAGCCAGGTATCTCAGCAATATTTATTTAAACAGTCCATCCTTGCCTCACTGATTTGTAGTGGCATCTCTATCATAAGTTAATTTTCGTATATACATATATATACTTATAATGTTATTATGTTTTATTGTATTGCTCTGTTTGCCTGTCTCTATAATAATTTCACCTTATTAGTATAGCTTTAAAATATGCCATGATACCTGGTAGGGAAAATTTATATGACAAAAAAACTCATTATAAAGTTAAAAGACAAGCCACAGATTGAGTGCTATTTATAACCAATACAACTAACAAAGGATTAGTATCTAGGATATATAAAGAACTAATATCAATTAGAACAAGAAACAACCTAATAGAAAATGGGAAAGTATTATAAACAGGCTATAGAAGAGATACTTAACTTCAGAAGTGATCATATGGGAAATGCAAGTTAAAGTGATAATGAACTATCTTATCAAAACCATCATGCTCACAAAAATTGAAATCTAATAGCACTTAACAATTCAGGAGAATGTAGGAAGACAAATCACTCATATGTGCTACATTTGGAGTTGTAAACTGCTTCAACATCTTTTTTTAATTAATTTTTATTGGAGTATAGTTGCTTGCTTCAACGTCTTTGGAGAAAAATTTTATAATACCTATTAAAGCTGAAAACCCTCATACCTTATAAGCCAAATAGTCCATATTTAGGTGTCTACTTTAAAGAAACTCTTGGACATTATATTAGGAGATATGTTTACATATGTTCAGTGCAGAAATGCTTGTGATAGCAAAATAAACAGAAACATAACTGCCTTCAGTAGGGGACTTGATGGGTAGCACATGGAGTGGAATATTATGCAGCATGTAATATGAATGAACTAGAGCTATGTGTATCAATATGGGCAAATCTTACATAATATTGAGTTATAAAAAGTTGAAAAGGATATGAATAAACTGATTCCATTTTCATAAAATTTTAAAAAACGACAGTAGTACATAATACTGTTTATGGGTACATGCATATCTAGTAAAAGAAGAGAAGCATAGAGGAAATGATATAGACCAACTTTAAGATAGTGGTTACCTATCGGGAGAGACTGAGGAGGGGAGGGATTGTTGGCATGAGGAGATAGGACTGTATGTGTAAAATTTTACCTCTTTTGAAAAGGAGATCTGAAAGAAATATAGAAAAATGTTAATAATATCTGTTAAAACTGGGCAGTGGGTATGTACTTCAGCTATATTATTTCCTGTGTTTTTCTATATGTATATATTTCACAATTTAAAATGCTGTAGAGAGAGAGTAAGTAGTTGCCTCACAGTATATGTTCAGGAATGTTAGTTTCCCTTCTATTTACACCAACATTTTCATTATTATGTATTTTGTTATACATTTGTTCAGAGATTTTTCTAATGCGCCTAACGTAGAAGGGTTAATTTCCTCACATAAAAGAATTTGAGAGGTAAGCAGTACAGGGCTGATGTGACAGCTCCATAACATTATCAGAGATCTAGGCATTTTCTGTCTTTCTACTCTCATGAACTAGCCTCTGTCCTCAAGATCCCCCATAGTCCCAGATGACCTTTAAATCTTAATTCCAGAAGCAGGAGGGAAGAAGGTTAGAAGAAGGGTTCATCCTCCATCCTGTTAGGAGGCTTCCCAGAAGTTCTACCCAGCATTTCAGATTACATCTTATTGGCCAGAATAGAGTCACAAGGTTACATCTTGCTGAAAGGGAGGCTGGAACATGCAGTCTTTTAGCTGGGTATATTGCCTAAGGTGTGTAACTAAGGAAGAAGAAGAAGTCTGATATTAGGCAAAAAAAAACTGGGAGTCTTTGTCAAAAACAAAAACCTAGAAGTTACTGGACTCTGAATTACAGCATTATTTTCATTTTAACTGAGATTTAGAGATTTGAAAACATGTGAAGCCTTTTTGTAAACTTGGTACACGTTAAATATATTTCAATTCACGGGTACTGTCCTCAAATTTGAAGAGGTGTAAATTTGGGGTACCTCTGTTTTTGAATAAACAAAGTCATATTATATCTTTTTTTCAGAGTGAAAAACATGCTCAAAATGTTAGGTTTTATTTTCAAATGCATGGGGAACAAAATGAAGTGCCTGGTAAGAAAATGAAGATGGATGTTAGGAATTTTCAGGTGAGTGGCCTTTGTTGATGTTGTAATTCGAAACTTTGAGTTATTGAATCTTTCTAACAAGATTGTTCTTATTTCAGATGCATAGGAGTGAAGTAGTGGACAGAAACAAATTTTGTGGTCTCTGCAACATCATTTTTAGCTCCCCAGTTGTTGCTCAGTCTCACTATGTGGGGAAAGTCCATGCTAAAAAACTGAAGCAATTAATGGAGGAGCATGATCAGGTATCTCCATCAGGATTTCAGCCAGAGATGGGTAAGATGACATTCACCTCTTTAGCTTCAATACAGGGTCTCTCTATAATTTTTTCCCATCTCTGCCATCCATTTTTTATTGGAGAGACTTTTACTCTGCCACAGTAACTTGGTTCTTCTTCTGCCCGGTTAATCTCTTTCTGTGTCCTTGTAATTTAATATAGAGATCATAATTGCTAGCTGAATTTTAAGAAATGTTGCGACCTCTCCTTTTCAGTTTATTAAATCCAAATAAAAGCAAGTTATTTGCTATGTTGCTATAAAGAAAGAACAATAAGCAACCTGAGCTCTCCAGTTTCTAATCAAATTATAGTCTTAGCTCCTTCTTACTTCTTCCCCTTGGCATCTATCTCATTCTTTTTTTTGCTTTAGTGCTTTCCAAAACATTATCTCATAGTGTGTGTTCAGACCAATGTCTTCACCATAATATAGTTATGTTGCAGCATTTTCTGACTATAACTATAGCCAAAAAAAAAAAAAAGGTACGGAATCTTCTTCTACCCGATTGCTCATTCCTTTCTTCCTATGAATATAAAGAAAAAGTACCACTAGCATTATCAATCAGCAGTTATTGAGTACTTATTTTATGTTAGATGCCAAAGATACAGAGAACTGTAAAACGTTGCTGTTTCCTCCTTCCAGTGATGTTGGGCCGCCAGCTCATGAGAGAACTGACCCACAGATCTCACTTCTGGCCTGAAGTGGCAGAGTACACCCTGGAAAACCCAGCCTGTATTTTGAAAGTGTTGTGTGCTAGAACAAAAAATAAGATGATCAGTTCTCTGGAATAAATAATTTACCACATTCTCACTAGCTTCAACACTTTAGGAATAAAGCATGCCTAGCATGGAAATTTTACCAACATTAATTTCCAACTCATAGCATAGGCCTCATCAGCATTAAAACATATAGTTTTCTTAATAAATGAAACCAGAATTATTTTTAAATTTATTCTAGTCTCTCTAACTTTTGTATATTTGTTTTTCTGCCTGTCAGTCAAGAGGGACAGAATCAGTGTGCCCTACAACAGAAAGCATCTTGTAAAGCCTTATCTTTAGTCCCCAAAATTCATAAATTTGGGCTCAGAGAGGAGACTAAATGAAAGAGCTCTGAAATAACTGTAATTGTGGAAACGTATAATTTTATAGCCTTAAAAAACTGCATAAATTTTATTTTGATACAGACACCACAAATCTGGACTGAATAGGTGATTTACTGTGCTACTCAAGAAAGACACCAACTTAGAAGTTGGTACCATCTCTTTTACCCTCACTAATTTCAAGAACCATCCTAAGACATCTCTTATGCCTTCATTGATTTTTCAAATGAATAAAATTCATTTGAAATAAATGCCTAATGCTGAATATTCTTTCCTGTATCTTTGTTGGAGAAACTTGGTGACAGACTTGTATTCAAATTTCTATTCTCACAGAAGGAAATTCTTTTTAGCCTGAGTACCTTTATCCAACAGCCCTATATGGAAAAAGTCCAGAGATAGCAGGTTTTTAAAGAACTCTAACTTTCCCTAATACTTTATAATGAATGCAACTCTAATAGCTGGACACATGTTGATCTCTTTTCATTATGACTATTTCAGCAGGTGTGCCTATTACTACTTCTGCAGAGTCAACTTTTCTGAAGCCCCTTGTTGTCAAGCCTCCTCCAGGCGGGATTAAAGACGAGACTATGCCTTCCTCTTCCAGCAGTGCTTTGGATTTGAATAATCCAAACAAGTATTGCAAGCTCTGTCCTGCTTCCTTTAATAGTCCATTAATGGCCCAACAACATTATGTTGGGAAAAAACACAAAAGAAATGAAGCTAGGAAGAAGTTTGTAGCCAAGATAAGAGAGAAACCTCTTCCAGCAAAATCAGATGCAAACGGTAAACAGTAAAAATATCCCAAATCTCTTTCTTAGGATGTTTATATTTTATAAAACATACTGGCTTATGTATATACTATTTTGCTTTTACTTAATACGAGGTTGATAATACTCATGGGATCATAGAATTTTCGATAAGTAAGGACTTCTGAGTCCATGTAGGTCTGTCTGTTGGTTTTCTAGAAAATGAGACCCAGAAAGGTTTAGATGACTCTTACTAATAAAATACAGGTATTACCACGGTTTCATGTTATATCATAGGTACATAAGGAAGTATTTTAAATTAGTATCACGTAGTTATATCATTCGGTCACTAAGTATGACTTAAGTGTCTTTTAGGTGCTAGGCTAGTCATTCTTGGGAATACAAATGAAGATATACTATTTTTCCTGAAGGGGCAAGTGTATAACTACTTGGGTTAATAATACTTCATTGCAAGAGGCTGCAGACATGGATTTTTGTGTACATATTTTTGGTAACCAGAGGAGCCAAACATCATGGTTCAGAAAATCTTTATAGAGGAAGTATATGATTTCGATTGATAGCAATGGGAAGGAGAGAGGATGAACAAAGGAGCTGAGAAAGAGTGGCAAGAATTCAGGCACAGTAAAGATTCTGATCCTGACTGGAGTGATCCACTTGCTCTTCTAACCATGTGTTTTTTCATTTTCCCCCCACAGGCACCTTCTCACTACTAGTATATTTTATTCCCTTTTCATATTCTCTTCTCCACCCACTTCTTTTCCTCTACTCAACCATTATTTTTCAATTCTTTCCTTACTAGACCTTTCTGCTTAATGTGAAAATGTTCATTATTCCCTCCTTGAAGCTCTATTCTTTGTCATTAGTAACTCCTTATGCTATTGTTCTTTTCCCGTGTTTCTATTTCTTTTCGGTTTTCTTTGGGGGCTCTTTTTTAAATTCATTGTCTAAATGTAGGCGTTCCCATGGTTCCATTCTTGACCTTAATCTATAACATGATCTAATCCGTTCCTCTGATTTCATCTCTCATCTGTGTGCTTATGACCTTTCTGCAAAGCTTTAGATTCATATATTCAAAGAGCAGCTACCTCTTCACCTGTATACCTCATAGCCATTTCAAATCCACTCAGTCATTCAAAGTAGAAACCTGTAGTTAATTGTAAATCCCACAGCACCATCTACTTCACTTCCTATATCTAATGAGGCACCAAGCCATGACTGTTTTACCTCCTGAATCTTACTGTTACCTTTTCTCCAGCCATGCATTTCCCACACTAGTTCAGGCCCTCAACATCTTTTCTAGAGTTTTGCTACTCAAAGTGTGGTTTGTGGCCAGTATTATAAACATCACTTGGGAGCCTGTTAGAAAAAAGAATCTCAGGCCTCGCTGCAGACCTACTGAATCAGAACCTGCATTTTAACAAGATCCCTAGGTGATTTGTACTCACAATAAATTTTGAGAAGCATTGTTCTAGAATATTGCCACAACCTCTAACTACTCTCCTTGCCATCAGTTTTGTCTCCCCAGATCCACCCTCAATTTAACCACTAGAGTGTTTCATCTAAAGTGTACATCTTTTCATGTCATTCCCCTGCTTAAAAGTCCTTATTTCTCTATTTTCTAAGGATAAAAATCTAAGCTTCATAGCTCTCTACCATCTTGTCCCTATCTTCTTCTCCAGGCTTATTCCCTGCTACTTCCTGCTATGATCTATGTGGGTCAGAATCTAAAAACTGCTTATGGTTTCCAGAAACCATTACCCCATTTCTTGTCTCTGTGCCCTTCATGCTGCCATTTTGCCTAGAACATCTTCATGTCCCTCTTCTCTTGACCAACTCCTACTCATTTCACTGCTTTCAAGCCTTTTCACTTCCTTCAAGGCTTATCTTCTGTGCTTCCTTAACCTGCATATCTAATTATCTCTCCCTGTGTCTTTATCTCCCACTAGAATGTAAGGTCTTTGAGGGAAGGGACTTCATCTAACTCATCTATATTTCCAGTACTAGAGATAGAAACTGGCACAGAGTAGGCCTACCTCAATAGAGATTAGTTTAATATATGAATCAGTGAACTATTAACCTTTATTTATTGAGTGCTAACCCTGTGTTTGTACTATTAAGTTTTCTGCTTTATGTGATTCAACATATCCCCAAAAGTTACAGAGAGATCTGTATTTTTATCTAGGATTTTAAAGAACGTTGATTTAGGCAAGTGTAGAAATAGAAGTGGTAGGGCTTCTGAAAGTCGTAGATGTTTGGAGAAATGACAGACTTCCACTTGTTAGGGTATTTTTCCCATCGCTATGCTGAGGGTAATCTGAAATAAGTGGCTTCTAGTTTGTGGCATTAGGTAAATTGGAACTGAGAAGTGTGTCAGCCATGAGAAATGTGTGCACTTTGGTCACTTCTGAAAGGAGGGTCATTTTAGCACTCTGAAGTTTCAAGGTTATTAGATTGAGAGAAGGATTTTGGTGAAATTTTCATCTGGCTGGGGAGGCGGGTGCTGATCATCAGCATAATTTAATCCAGTCATTGAAGTCATTTTACACTAGCCTCTGAAGGTGAAGCTCAAAGAACAGATTTTCAACCCTGCCTTGACTATTTCATTTTGATAACAGTAAACATTTGAGGATTAAAAAATAGCTGGAGAATTTAAAGTAGCTAATGAAAATTGCAAAGAACAGCTACAGCAGAAGCCCATATTATAAGTGAGCAAGCAGTAAGACAAAAACAACTTAACCTGTGCCACTTTAACTATATTCACTCTTCACCCATTTTCTCCCTTCTTTCTGTCTCTGCCTTCATTTCTATCTGCTATTGTTTATATATGTTTCTACTATATCTAATCTCTTTCTCTTTTTCTTCATCATTCTTACTGCTCTCTTCATGCCCCTCATTCAGTCCAGATCTTATTAGCACAGGAATGGCTACCATAACGATATGGAAATAAAGTATGTATGTATTTTTAATTTACTGTATTTGTTTTGTTTATTTTACTAATTTCTAGCCCCATTATTGCACTTAGATGTCTCACCTTCACCTGTAACTCAACATATCTAAAATTGAATTAATAATCTTCCCTAAAACCACCTTAAATTTACCAAGTTTTCTTTCTTTGCCAGTAGTACCACTATTTATTAGTCACCCACACTTGAATCTTTGAGGGCATCTTTGACTAAATTTCCCTGTCTCCTATCCGTCCACAGTCTTATCAGGTCTTCTTAGAACTATTTCTCCTTCCTTTATCCTTCCATTGCATTTTCACTACCATCATCTCACACTTTAATGCTGTAACCACCTTCTGGAAGGTTTTACTTATACCTCATTATTATTCTCTCATTACCTGGTAGCAAGATTTCAACCCAGAATCAATTCCACAGTCCACTCGTTCTACTTTTACATTCAGAACACTGAGTGATGCTATGGAGAATTATATAAGGCTAGAGATTGGGTACCTCTACAGAGTCTTAGTATCCAATCTCTGTGGCCTTTTAGTCCTACTTAATACTTTCCTTTGCCTTCACTTTCCTTTCAGCAGTGATTTTTAAGCCTACACCACTCTCCAGGACTCTCTTCTACTGTTCAACACTCCCCCTCCTCACAACATTCAGGCAAGCTTATTCCTTATTTCATCAAGAAAAATGTGGCCATCAAATGTGGATACCAAGTATCTTGCCTTAACCAAATAATCTCTTAACCTTGAATTTCCCTTTAACTACTACACTTTCCCCTTCTCTTCTTTGCCAAGTTTTTTTTTTTGTGTTGTTGTTTTTGGTTTTCAAATATACTCTTAACTGTCTTTACTGATATTCACTCCTCAACTCATTACTATTTGTTGACACACATTCCCCCAGCCCTCCACACCACCACTATACCGTTCCACTGAAACTGTCCCTCACAGGGTTATTGTGACTTCTAAATTTCTAAATCCAATGGCCATCTTTACTCCATTCACTAAACATTCCTCCTTTGACATCACTCTCTCCTGTTCATCCTTACAACTCTGTCCTTTACTTCTTGATTTTTCACGGACCCCCTCCTCCTCTACCATCTAGTTTAAAGAGTGGCGCTCTCCAGGGTTTTTATCATTATGTTGGTGTTCCTATGCCCACCCATACATTATCCTCAGGACATCTCACCCACTCTGATTGTCTTAACTAACCGCCATCCCCTGACTTCTCCAAAATTAATCTATCTTCTGCCTTTCAAATTCCCATATCTAACTGCCTATTGGACACCTTTACATGAAAATCTCACAGATATATCAGACTCTGTGTGTCCAAATTCAAACTCACCAATGCTTATTCTCCCACCTCCTAAAATAGTACTTCCTTATGAAGTTCCAATTTCAGTTAGGATCACCACCCACTCAGTCACCAAACTATGCTGAGAGGTATTTTAGACTTCTCTAGATTCCTCCTTCTCCCTTATCTCCCACATTCACTCAGTCATTAAATTTTGTCTGTTTTAATGGTAAATATTTCACCAATATCCCTGCTTCTCTCTACCCCTACTGTGACCTTTCTAGCCCATGCCCTCCTCATCTCTTGCCTTATGTAACTGTGGTCTCCTTACTTCCAGGCTTGCTCCTCTTAAAATTACCCTCCATATTGCAGTTAGAGGAGAGAGTTCTCTAAAACACACAGCTGACCATGTTACTTACTACTTAAACCACTTCAAGGTTTCCCAGCCCACAGAATAAAAATCTAGGCTCCTTAGCATAATATAAAAGTCTCTTTGATGTGATATACTTTTGCCTCTCCCATCTCGTCCCCTTATATTTTATTCTGCAACAATTCCAAATTTTAACTAGTTCCTGTAAACACTTCTGGGTTTTTTTCATGCTATTTCCTCTGCCTACAGTACTCTTCTCAACTCTTTTAACCGTTAACTATTTTTCATTTTTCCAAGTTTAACTAAGGCATCATCTCTTCCAGTAGCCCTCTTCAGACCCCCATATTGTACTAAGTGCCTCTGCTTCCTTGAATTCCCATACCTCTTAAGCATACTTGTCTTACCTTTTACCAAATGAGATTGAAATCCTCTGTTCATGTGTCTGTTTCTCACTTGGATTTGTGAGCAACCTGCCCATTTTATTCATCTTGTACCTCTAGCATCTAGCATGATGCTTGGTGCCACAGAGGTGTTTCGTGTTGGCTGAACAGATTATTTGAATTCAGCACATCATGCTCATTTCTGACTCTTCCATACCTGATATTGTTTTCATCCCCTGGAATGCCCTAACTGCTTTCCTTACAATTCAAATCCTTCTTTTCCTCCAAAGTCCATCACAACTTCCCTCATTTCTCTAGCTCTTGGTATTCTCCCCTTCCTCTGATTTCTCATAGGTATTACTGTTCACTGACAGTTGCATTAATTATAGTCCCTTAACTAAATTGGCCCCCTTGAGACAAGGGATTGTATTTTATTCTGCAATATCCTTCTCAGTGCTTTATATGGGAATGAGTATATGGTTTTTCTCAATATTTGATAATTGTTTATTGAAAGGCAGTGTTGTGTAGTGGGATAAACATAGATTTGGAGAAATGTTTGAAGTCAGTTGCCCAGTTGCACCTCAGATTCCTCAGGTATAAAATGAAAATAAGGCTACTTCACAGGATTGAAAGAGGATGAAATGAAGCAGTGTATACAGTACCCATCACAGAATAGGCCCTCAACAAATGTTAGTTTTCTTGAAATATTTTGTTTTCCTGCCGTAATTTAAAAACATGTAAACTGGACATTTTCTATTTTTCTTCATAAGCTAAATGCCACATTAAGTTGCATTTTTGCTTGCATGTAGCCCTCAGTTGATTTTCCCCATTTAAGATATTAGATCAATGGTTCTCATTCTTGACTACATACTAGAATCATGCAGGCAGCTTTTAGAAATCCCAATGCTCAGGCCATCCCTAAAATCAATTAAATTAGAATCCCTGGGACCCACACATTAGTGTTTTGTTTTCTCTTTTTTAACTCCCCAAGAGATTATGATATAGAGCCAAGATTGAGAACCAAAATGTTAGACTATAAAGATATGCAGTTCCTCAATCTATCCTTTGAAAACAAAGACCTTGGTCCAGGGAGTTATGAGATAGGGCTGTGATTAGGAGAAAAGTGGGCTCCACAAGTGTTAGGTTATGGATGATTCTGAAAGTTACAGGTTGCAAAGAAGCTTGAGTTTCTGGGTGAAGTCAGAAACAGGGAATCTTAGCAGGGCTGAGGGGAGCAAAACTTGACAGGCCCAAGGAGCAGACTCAGATAGGAGAATGGACAGTGTAAGGAACATAGTAGAGGCAGGTTTCAGTAGGATCAGACCAGGAATTTTGATCTTGGGGCCAATAAATAGACTTCATGTCTTCACAGAAAGGGTTTACACCATTTTTATATATTATTTTCTGAGATGTCTATATCCTAGAAAAAGATAAAGAATATCAGTGTGTGAAAAAGACAAGGGCTAAGGTAATAGAAAGCAGACCATAGTTCCAGAACTGCCTCTGGATCTTTCATATGTGACCTGCAGCTCCTCTAAACTACTATATTGCCTATATTATAATCTTCTGGTCTAAATTGTGAAGAAACCAAGGAGGAACTGAGGAGAACATTATATACAATATACTCTATAAGCACTAAACAAATATGTAAAACCTCTGAATATAATCTGAGTTTATAATCATAATGAAGATCATTGACTCGATAATCTAGGCAGTGGTGCTCAACAGTGGCTGCACAGAAAAATCATCTAGAGTGCTTTCAAAAAGTAAGAAAGCCTGGTTCTACCCCTAGAGATTCTGATTAAATTAGTCTTATGTGGAGCTGTAACATGAATATTTTTAGAGTTCTCCACAAGCTTCCAATGTGTAACTAACATTAAGAACCACTAGTCTAGAGGAAACCAGGATTCCTGCTTATCTTGCATAACTTGGGTGCCCTCAAAATACATGGTATTGGCCAAGTGAATCTGAGCCTTAATTTTCCAACCTGTTAAGTAGGGTTAGTAATAATTTCCTGAAAAGGGTTGTTATGAGCATGCAGAGTCCTGGATTTAGTCCTCAGCTTTGCAGGAAGTCCAGAGTCTTCAGAGGTGATCAGCCTCAAATCAGGGATCCTCAAACCAAAAACAAAATTGGAAGATGCAGATAAATAACCAAGGAACTGGAAAGGTATTCCCTTAGTGGTTTTTTCCACACATTCTCTGACAATAATTAGCTGGGGAATTGTTAAAATACACATCCCTGTCCCAGTGAATCATATTCTCCAGAGGAGGGGGTCTGGGGATCTATATTTTAAACTCACACTCCAGGTTATTCTTACCAGAGAAGGCTGAGAAACATTGTAGTTCAATACACTGTCATTCTGGTATTGATTTATGGTAGGAGGAGAAATATATATTTCCAGTTCCCAGGTTTTTAAAAAAAATATCTATCATCTAGGGTATCCTCTTTTTTGTATCAGTAATATGGGAAACCAAATTATAATCAGAAGTGACTTGGCAAGCACAAAATCAGAGCACAGGAAAAGAGGATAGTTTTGAAGAATTATTTATTTAGACTTTGACATAACTGGCTGAGCTCTCCTGGGCCCACCATAGAGTATATGTCAATAATGAACATAGTCCTCATGTTCTTCAAAGTCAAAATCTTTCTTTCTCCTTGACAATAATCTCCTGTTTCTATGAATAATCTTTGCTTAGACAAGGCCAATACACTTAGTAATAATTAATTTAGTGGCCTTAAATGATTAAGTTGCTGTTTGATTTAAAAGAAGATGGTCTTGCCTGACCCTAAAAATCTCTGCAGCCATCAGTTTATTGTCTCTTCCTTAGGGTGGGATTGTTTTTATATTTAGCTTATGAAATTTATTAATTTGCTTCTTCAGACCAAAGAGAAAGTGGAAGGATAATAAGATTAAGAAAATAAGACTTAATCTGTTACCTGCTTCCTGTTCTACCTATGAATCAGAATAGAGAGGTAGCTAGTATATCTATTCTATAGTTCTTGACTCTTATGAAGTGGTAACTAGCAGTTTTGTTTTAGAATTTTGCTTTCAACATTTATCCTGAGAGTGGGGCTCACTGAACCTCTCTCCTTTCTAAAATCTGCCTGTGGTAACTTTTGGTAAACTAATGCACTACAGTGATTTCAGGTAAGAGAGTAAGAATTTGCTTTTATTTGTTTTTAATATTTTGGGATGTTTCAAGTTTTAGTTGGGTAGAAAGAGAAATAGGGGCAAACAAAAAAGAGGTTGGTTGAGGGATTAAGAGGCAAAGATTGATTGGGCATGCTAAATTTGAAGTGTCTGTTGTACTTTCATGTAGCAACAATAAACAGGCAGATAGCAGTTTCTTAGGAAAGAGGCCAAGGCTAGAGAGGCAGTGTGGTGTAGTGTGAAAAATTTTGGACTTTAAATTAAGAGACATGGGCTCTGAGAGGCTCTCTCTCTTACTAACGCTGTGTGACTTTGACCAAGTCATTTGACCTCTCTGGGCCTTAGCTTTAAATTGGGAAAGTTCAAGTAGATGATCTCTAGTAAATTCCTGTCCAGCTATGTGATTTGAAGTGTATTCCTATTGACCTTCTTAACTTGAACTCTCTGTTTTTTCAGCATTTAGTATGAAGACCTACGTTTGTCATATTTGTAATATCACCTTTACATCTTTAGAAATGTTCCGGTCCCATATGCAAGGAAGTGAACATCAAATTAAGTAAGTATTTCTTGCCAAAATGCTCCTATGATACCAAAGACTAGGGCTTCTGTCAAGTACCTTTGCATGTACTTTACAAACTTTCTAGGCATTTATTTCCCTAAGAGTTGATCCTGGGTATGGTTGGTGATATTTGTAACATATTGTATGCTAGTTCCATCCCCCAGGGAGTTCTCTAGCCATGATAGTAACTGACAGAGCTGGCTAACTGGCACCCCTCCTGACCAGACAGCATTGTCCTTCTTTAGAAAGATGCTAAAGGATCATTCTCAGGCTAACCATATAAATTCAAATAATCCCTGTAATCCCTGGAAGGTTGGCTAGTTCCAGAGATTCAGTGATCCAGTCATCATCCTTCCAATGAGGTATAGTGGTTAAGAAAGAAGGTCTTGGAGTAGGGGCAAGATGGCGGAAGAGTAAGACGCGGAGATCACCTTCCTTCCCACAGATACAGTAGAAATACATCTACACGTGGAACTGCTCCTACAGAACACCCACTGAACGCTGGCAGAAGACGTCAGACCTCCCAAAAGGCAAGAAAATCCCCACGTACTTGGGTAGGGTAAAAGAAAAAAGAAATAACAGAGACAAAAGAATAGGGACAGGGGACCTGTGCCAGTGGGAGGGAGCCGTGAAGGAGGAAAGGTTTCCAGGCACTAGGAAGCCCCTTTGCGGGCAGAGACTGCGGGTGGCAGAGGGGGGAAGCTTCGGAGCCGCGGAGGAGAGCGCAGCCACAGGGGTGCGGAGGGCAAAGCGGAGAGATTCCCGCACTTCCCGCACGGAGGCTCGGCGCTGACCAGCGCTCACCAGCCCGAGAGGCTTGTCTGCTCACTCGCCGGGGCGGGCGGGGGCTGGGAGCTGAGGCTCGGGCTTTGGTGCTAGCCGGGAGGGAGTCCGGGAAAAAGTCTGCAGCTGCCGAAGAGGCAAGAGACTTTTTCTTGCCTCTTTGTTTCGCGGCGTGCAAGGAGAGGGGATTCAGAGCGCTGCCTAAACGAAATCCAGAGACGGGTGCAAGCTGCGTGGCTATCAGCGCGGATCCCACAGCAACAGGGGCGCAGAGGGAAAAACGGAGAGATTCCCGCATAGAGGCTCAGCGCCGAGCAGCGCTCACCAGCCCGAGAGGCTTGTCTGCTCACCCGCTGGGGCAGGCGGGGCTGGGAGCTGAGGCTCGGGCTTCAGTCGGATCGCAGGGAGAGGACTGGGGTTGGCGGCGTGAACACAGCCTGAAGGGGTTGGCTTGCCACGGCGAGCCGGGAGGGAGCCGGAGAGGAGGTCTGCAGCCGCCGAGGAGGCAAGAGACTTTTTCTTGCCTCTTTGTTTCGCGGCGCGCAAGGAGAGGGGATTCAGAGCGCCGCCTAGACGAACTCCAGAGGTGGGCGCGAGCCGCGGCTAACAGCGCGGACCCCAGAGACGGGCGCGAGCCGCGGCCATCAGCGCGGACCCCAGAGACTGGTAGGAAATGCTAAGGCTGCTGCTGCCACCACCAAGAAGCCTGTGTGCGAGCACAGGTCACTCTCCACACCGCCCCTCCCGGGAGCTGGTGCAGCTCGCCACTGCCAGTCTCCCGTGATCCGGGGACAACTTCCCCGGGAGAACACAAGGCGCGCCTCAGGCTGCTGCAACGTCACGACGCCTCTGACGCCGCAGGCTCGCCCCGCCTCCTCCGTACCGCTCCCTCCCCGTGGCCTGGGTGAGCCAGAGCCCCCGAAGCAGCTGCTCCTTTAACCCCGTTCTGTCTGGGCGGGGAACGGACGCCCTCAGGCGACGTACATGCAGAGGCGGGTCCAAATCCAAAGCTGAACGCTGAGAGCTGTACGAACAAAGAAGAGAAAGGGAAATCTCCCCCAGCAGCCTCAGAAGCAGCGGATTAAAGCTCCACAAACAACTTGATGTGCCTGCATCTGTTGAATACCTGAATAGACAACGAATCATCCCAAATTCAAAAGGTGGACTTTAGGAGCAGGATATATTAATTTCCCCTTTTCCTTTTTTTGTGAGTGTATATGTGTATGCTTCTGGGTGAGATTTTGTCTGTATAGCTTTGCTTTCACCATCAGTCCTAGGGTTAGATCCGTCCATTTTTTTTTTTTTTTTTTTTTACTTAAAAAAAATTTTTTTTCCTAATATATGCTTTCTTAATAATTTTTTCCGTATTTTCTATTTTAGAAATTAAAAAATTTTTTAATAAGTTTTTTCATATTTTTTATTTTAAAAAATTAAAAATTTTTTTTCTTAATAAATATTTTTCTTAAAAATTTTTTTCTTATTTTTTACTATAAAAAATTAATAAATCTATTTTTAAAAATTAAAAAAAAATTTTTTCTGAGTACATTTACTCTTGATAATTTTTTTTCTTATTTTTTATTATAATAGCTTTGTTTTATTTTATTTTATCCTCTTTTTATCTTTCTATTTTTTTCTCCCTTATATTCTGAGCTGTGTGGATGAAAGGCTCTTGGTGCTCCAGCCAGGCATCAGGGCTGTGCCTCTGAGGTGGGAGAGCCAACTTCAGGACACTGGTCCACAAGAGACCTACCAGCTCCACGTAATACCAAACGGCAAAAATCTCTCAGAGATCTCCATCTCAACATCAAGACCCAGCTTCACTCAACGACCAGCAAGCTACAGGGCTGGACACCCTATGCCAAACAACTAGCAAGACAGGAACACAGCCCCATCCATTAGCAGGGAGGCTGCCTAATATCATAAGGCCACAGACACCCCAAAACACACCACCAGACGTGGACGTACCCACCAGAAAGACAAGATTCAACCTCATCCACCAGAACACAGGCAATAGTCCCCTCCACCAGGAAGCCTACACAACCCACTGAACCAAACTTACCCACTGGGGACAGATACCAAAAACAACGGGAACTACGAACCTGCAGCCTGTGAAAAGGAGACCCCAAACACAGTAAGATAAGCAAAATGAGACGACAGAAAAACACACAGCAGATGAAGGAGCAGGGTCAAAACACACCAGACCTAACAAATGAAGAGGAAATAGGTAGTCTACCTGAAAAAGAATTCAGAATAATGATAGTAAGGATGATCCAAAATCTTGGAAATAGAATAGACAAAATGCAAGAAACATTTAACAAGGACGTAGAAGAACTAAAGCGGAGCCAAGCAACGATGAAAAACACAATAAATGAAATTAAAAATACTCTAGATGGGATCAATAGCAGAATAACTGAGGCAGAAGAAAGGATAAGTGACCTGGAAGATAAAATGGTGGAAATAACTACTGCAGAGCAGGATAAAGAAAAAAGAATGAAAAGAACTGAGGACAGTCTCAGAGACCTCTGGGACAACATTAAACGCACCAACATTCGAATTATAGGGGTCCCAGAAGAAGAAGAGAAAAAGAAAGGGACTGAGAAAATATTTGAAGAGATTATAGTTGAAAACTTCCCTAATATGGGAAAGGAAATAGTTAATCAAGTCCAGGAAGCACAGAGAGTCCCATACAGGATAAACCCAAGGAGAAACACACCAAGACACATATTAATCAAACTGTCAAAAATTAAATATAAGGAAAACATATTAAAGGCAGCAAGGGAAAAAAAACAAATAACACACAAGGGAATCCCCATAAGGTTAACATCTGATCTTTCAGCAGAAACTCTGCAAGCCAGAAGGGAGTGGCAGGATATACTTAAAGTGATGAAGGAGAAAAACCTACAACCAAGGTTACTCTACCCAGCAAGGATCTCATTCAGATATGATGGAGAAATTAAAACCTTTACAGACAAGCAAAAGCTGAGAGAGTTCAGCACCACCAAACCAGCTTTACAACAAATTCTAAAGGAACTTCTCTAGGCAAGAAACACAAGAGAAGGAAAACACCTACAATAACAAACCCAAAACATTTAAGAAAATGGGAATAGGAACATACATATCGATAATTACCTTGAATGTAAATGGATTAAATGCTCCCACCAAAAGACACAGACTGGCTGAATGGATACAAAAACAAGACCCATATATATGCTGTCTACAAGAGACCCACTTCAGACCTAGAGACACATACAGACTGAAAGTGAGGGGATGGAAAAAGATATTCCATGCAAATGGAAATCAAAAGAAAGCTGGAGTAGCAATTCTCATATCAGACAAAATAGACTTTAAAATAAAGACTATTACAAGAGGCAAAGAAGGACACTATATAATGATCAAGGGATCGATCCAAGAGGAAGGTATAACAATTGTAAATATTTATGCACCCAACATAGGAGCACCTCAATACATAAGGCAAATACTAACAGCCATAAAAGGGGAAATTGACAGCAACACAATCATAGTAGGGGACTTTAACACCCCACTTTCACCAATGGACAGATCATCCAAAATGAAAATAAATAAGGAAACACAAGCTTTAAATGATACATTAAACAAGATGGACTTAATTGATATTTATAGGACATTCCACCCAAAAACAAGAGGATACACATTTTTCTCAAGTGCTCATGGAACATTCTCCAGGATAGATCATATCTTGGGTCACAAATCAAGCCTTGGTAAATTTAAGAAAATTGAAATAGTATCAAGTATCTTTTCCGACCACAACGCCATGAGACTAGATATCAATTACAGGAAAAGATGTGTAAAAAATACAAACACATGGAGGCTACACAATACACTACTTAATAACGAAGTGATCACTGAAGAAATCAAAGGGGAAATCAAAAAATACCTAGAAACAAATGACAATGGAGATACGACGACCCAAAACCTATGGGACGCAGCAAAAGCAGTGCTAAGAGGGAAGTTTATAGCAATACAAGCCTACCTCAAGAAACAGGAAACATCTCGAATAAACAACCTAACCTTGCACCTAAAGCAATTAGAGAAAGAAGAACAAAAAAACCCCAAAGCTAGCAGAAGGAAAGAAATCATAAAGATCAGGTCAGAAATAAATGAAAAAGAAATGAAGGAAACAATAGCAAAGATCAATAAAACTAAAAGCTGGTTCTTTGAGAAGATAAACAAAATTGATAAATCATTAGCCAGACTCATCAAGAGAAAAAGGGAGAAGACTCAAATCAATAGAATTAGAAATGAAAAAGGAGAAGTAACCACTGACACTGCAGAAATACAAAAGATCATGAGAGATTACTACAAGCAACTCTACGCCAATAAAATGGACAACCTGGAAGAAATGGACAGATTCTTAGAAATGCACAAACTGCCGAGACTGAACCAGGAAGAAATAGAAAATATGAGCAGACCAATCACAAGCACTGAAATTGAAACTGTGATTAAAAACCTTCCAACAAACAAAAGCCCAGGAACAGATGGCTTCACAGGTGAATTCTATCAAACATTTAGAGAAGAGCTAACACCTATCCTTCTCAAACTCTTCCAAAATATTGCAGAGGGAGGAACACTCCCAAACTCATTCTACGAGGCCACCATCACCCTGATACCAAAACCAGACAAAGATGTCACAAAGAAAGAAAACTACAGGCCAATATCACTGATGAACATAGATGCAAAAATCCTCAACAAAATACTCGCAAACAGAATCCAACAGCACATTAAAAGGATCATACACCATGATCAAGTGGGGTTTACCCCAGGAATGCAAGGATTCTTCGATATACGCAAATCAATCAATGTGATACACCATATTAACAAATTGAAGGAGAAAAACCATATGATCATCTCAATAGATGCAGAGAAAGCTTTCGACAAAATTCAACACCCATTTATGATAAAAGCCCTGCAGAAAGTAGGCATAGAGGGAACTTTCCTCAACATAATAAAGGCCATATATGACAAACCCACAGCCAACATTGTCCTCAATGGTGAAAAACTGAAACCATTTCCACTAAGATCAGGAACAAGACAAGGTTGCCCACTCTCACCACTATTATTCAACATAGTTTTGGAAGTGTTAGCCACAGCAATCAGAGAAGACAAAGAAATAAAAGGAATCCAAATCGGAAAAGAAGAAGTAAAGCTGTCACTGTTTGCAGATGACATGATACTATACATAGAGAATCCTAAAGATGCCACCAGAAAACTCCTAGAGCTAATCAATGAATTTGGTAAAGTAGCAGGATACAAAATTAATGCACAGAAATCTCTTGCATTTCTATACACTAATGACGAAAAATCTGAAAGTGAAATTAAGAAAACACTCCCGTTTACCACTGCAACAAAAAGAATAAAATATCTAGGGATAAACCTACCTAAGGAGACAAACGACCTGTATGCAGAAAATTATAAGACACTGATGAAAGAAATTAAAGATGATACAAATAGATGGAAAGATATACCATGTTCCTGGATTGGAAGAATCAACATTGTGAAAATGACTCTACTACCCAAAGCAATCTACAGATTCAATGCAATCCCTATCAAACTACCACTGGCATTTTTCACAGAACTAGAACAAAAAATTTCACAATTTGTATGGAAACACAAAAGACCCCGAATAGCCAAAGCAATCTTGAGAACGAAAAATGGAGCTGGGGGCATCAGGCTCCCTGACTTCAGACTATATTACAAAGCTACAGTAATCAAGACAGTTTGGTACTGGCACAAAAACAGAAATATTGATCAATGGAACAGGATAGAAAGCCCAGAGATAAACCCACGCACATATGGTCACCTTATCTTTGATAAAGGAGGCAAGCATATACAGTGGAGAAAAGACAGCCTCTTCAATAAGTGGTGCTGGGAAAATTGGACAGATACATGTAAAAGTATGAAATTAGAACACTCCCTGACACCATGCACAAAAATAAACTCAAAATGGATTAAAGACCTAAGTGTAAGACCAGACACTATCAAACTCTTAGAGGAAAACATAGGCAGAACACTCTATGACATACATCACAGCAAGATTCTTTTTGACCCAGCTCCCAGAGAAATGGAAATAAGAACACAAATAAACAAATGGGACCTAATGAAACTTCAAAGCTTTTGCACAGCAAAGGAAACCATAAACAAGACCAAAAGACAACCATCAGAATGGGAGAAAATATTTGCAAATGAAGCAACTGACAAAGGATTAATCTCCAAGATTTACAAGCAGCTCATGCAGCTCAATAACAAAAAAACGAACAACCCAATCCAAAAATGGGCAGAAGACCTAAATAGACATTTCTCCAAAGAAGACATACAGATGGCCTACAGACACATGAAAGAATGCTCAACATCATTAATCATTAGAGAAATGCAAATCAAAACTACAATGAGATATCATCTCACACCGGTCAGAATGGCCATCATCAAAAAATCTAGAAACAATAAATGCTGGAGAGGGTGTGGAGGAAAGGGAACTCTCTTGCACTGTTGGTGGGAATGTAAATTGATACAGCCACTATGGAGAACAGTATGGAGGTTCCTTAAAAAACTACAAATAGAACTACCATACGATCCAGCAATCCCACTACTGGGCATATACCCTGAGAAAACCATAGTTCAAAAAGAGTCATGTACCAAAATGTTCATTGCAGCTCTATTTACAATAGCCAGGACATGGAAGCAACCTAAATGTCCATCGACAGATGAATGGATAAAGAAGATGTGGCACATATATACAATGGAATATTACTCAGCCATAAAAAGAAATGAAATGGAGGTATTTGTAATGAGGTGGATGGAGTTAGAGTCTGTCATACAGAGTGAAGTAAGTCAGAAAGAGAAAAACAAATACAGTATGCTAACACATATATACGGAATCTAAGGGAAAAAAAAAGCCATGAAGAACCTAGTGGCAAGACGGGAATAAAGACACAGACCTACTAGAGAATGGACTTGGGGATATGGGGAGGGGGAGGGGTGAGATGTGACAGGGTGAGAGAGTGTCATGGACATATATACACTACCAAATGTAAAATAGATAGCTAGTGGGAAGCAGCCGCATAGCACAGGGAGATCAGCTCGGTGCTTTGTGACCACCTAGAGGGGTGGGATGGGGAGGGTGGGAGGGAGGGAGATGCAAGAGGGAAGAGATATGGGAACATATTGTATATGTATAACTGATTCACTTTGTTATAAAGCAGAAGCTAACACACCATTGTAAGGCAATTATACTTCAATAAAGATGTTTAAAAAAAAAGAAAAAAAAAAAGAAAGAAGGTCTTGTTGTTAGACAGAACTGAATTGGAATACCAGATCTATCTTTCTGCTAAGTATGTAACTTTGGACAGCTCTGACATAAAGTGGTTATAATGAAATATAAAAATATGTGCAAGGTGCCTGACCTGGCACATAGTAGGGGCTCAATACACATTTATTCCAATCTGTTTTGTTATTTTAAGGAGGAAAGGATTGAGTGGACAATTGGGGATCAGATAAGTCAGGTAGTGGGGCAGTGGGGCACTTAACTATTGTATATTTTCTTTGTTGCTTTTAAAATCAAAGCATACTATTTCGGTTACATTATTTTAGTGGAAAATATTTATATTATTGAGTCTGAATACTAAGTAGCTAAGTTGTCTCACTCACCAAATTAACCTTCATTTAGACTCTTTTTTAAAATCTCAGGGTTCCAGAATAAATAGCTGTCACATTTATAGATCTGTACAGGGAACTAATAATCAAAAATTTTTAAAGCAATGTGACATTCAGATCAGACCATCTTTAGGGCATTAAATATTATTGGTCCTTTCCCACACATCCCAACATGCCTTATATTTTTAAGTACTACAGCAGTGTCAAATATGTCTGCTTCTTTGTACCCATCTTTCCCTTCATCCCAGGCCTGAAAATTTTTTTATGTGTAAA
This sequence comes from Balaenoptera ricei, assembly GCF_028023285.1. Classification (NCBI taxonomy): domain Eukaryota; kingdom Metazoa; phylum Chordata; class Mammalia; order Artiodactyla; family Balaenopteridae; genus Balaenoptera; species Balaenoptera ricei. The sequence continues at coordinate 92,298,341 of NC_082660.1, read as the reverse complement.
ACATTGTGAGGTGCTTAGGAGATATCTGACTATCCCTGCTGCTTCTCTTTGACATACAAAAAGTCACAATTTATAGCTTTTATATTGAGGTAGGTTTTAAAATTTTGTTTGGGCCTCTGTTGTATTTGTTTTTTCAACTAATATTTTTGAAAGCAAAGCAAACATTCCAAATAAAATAATCTAGTAACAAGAACTTTCTACTGTCTTGTTTGCAGAGAATCCATTGTTACCAATCTAGTGAAGAATCCAAAGAAGCCACCAGACTCTTACCAAGATGAAAGTACAGATTACATCAAAGTACAGAAAGCCAGAGGACCAGAACCAAAGACTTGTTTCAGAAAGATGGAAGAGACTTCTTTGGAAACCTGCAGGTACAGAGAAGCGGTTGATTCCAGATCCAGACATAGAATGTTTGAACAAAGACTCCCATGTGAGACTTCCTGGACATACCCAGGATCATGCAATATTTCACAAACAATGGAAAACCAGTTACCTCATTGCTTACCAGCTCACTCAAAGAACACATATGACTCTTTCCAAGATGAACTGGAAGATTATATCAAAGTGCAGAAAGCCAGAGGACTAGATCCAAAGACTTGTTTCAGAAGGATAAGCGAGAGCTCTGTGGAAACCCATGGGTACAGAGAAGTTGATTCTGGACCCAGACCAAGAATGTGTGAGCGAAGATTTTCATTTGAGACTTCTCAGACCTCCCAACGACCATACAGTACTTCACCAGTGGAAAGCCAATTACATCACTGGTTACCAGCTCATTCAAAGAGGTCATATGACTCTTTCCAAGATGAACTTGAGGATTATATCAAAGTGCAGAAAGCCAGAGGACTAGAGCCAAAGACTTGTTTCAGAAAGGGAAGAGATAGCTCTGTGGAAACCCATAAATACAGAGAAATGGTTGATTCCAGACCCAGACATAGAATGTTTGAGCAGAGACTCCCATTTGAGACTTTCCAGAATTACCCAAGATCATCCAATATTTCACAGGCAGTGGAAAACCAGTTACCTCATTGCTTACCAGCTCATGACAGCAAACAGAGATTAGACTCTATGACCTACTGTCAACCCACCAGAGACTATTTCCCAGAAAAACCAGTACCCCTGAGCCTTAGTCAGCAGGAAAACAATTCTGGCCCATACAGTGTAGAATCTGAAGTTTACAAGCACCTCTCCTCAGAAAACAATACCAGTGACCATGAAGCAAGTCATACGCGGAAACATCAGAAGAGAAGAAGGCACCTGGAGGAAGGTGAAGAAAAGCCAGAGAAGGAGCAGTCGAAGCATAAAAGGAAAAAGAGTTATGGGGATACAGATCTAGACAAGGACAAGAGCATCCAGGAAAGGAAAAGAGAGGGAGATAAAGTCAGTTCAGGAAAGCTTAAGCATCGAAAAAAGAAAAAAAGCCATGGTGTTCCCTCTAAGAAGGAAGAACATAAGCACAAGAAAGAAAAAAAGAAATCTGTTGAAGAAAAGACGGAAGAGGAAATGCTTTGGGATGAGTCTATTCTTGGATTTTGAACTTTTAGCTTTGTTTACCCAACGAGAAATCGGTTAAGAATAGGGGAATTTAGACAAAGACAGGATCATCCAGTGAAGAAAAGGAGAGGTGAATACAGTCAGTGTCAGTTCAGGAAAACTTAGTTTTTTGTGTGTAAAAATTGAAATTGAATTGAAAGAAAAGACAAGCCTAAACCTAGTCTCTGAGAAAGAAGAACATAAGAAGAACCTAAGAACACAATAAGAACATAAGAGAAAAGGAAGCCTGTTGAAGAAAAGACAAAAGTGTCAGTGCTTTAGGATGAGTCTTCTCTTGGATTTTGAACTTTTCAGTTTTGTTCCCTTAAGGTTGAATTGAAGAAATAAGTTGAAGAGTTTGGTTTTGTTAAATTCATGTTATTGAATTTTCCTAAGTGGACAGTTACTTTAACCGCTAACAAAAGCCAAGTTAAGTAAGAGTATTTAATATGCCTTTTCCTCAAGTTATTTTTCCTCATTTATTAAAGTGAAAGAAAAATTACATGTTTCCTGTGTATAAAGTAATTTCCCTTAATGAGGTTGTCTCTGCTCCTGTTCTTCAAATTGCTGTGATAGTGAATTACTTACCTGTGGGAGATAATTTATTTTAAATGAGAGAATTACCAGGCATTACAGAATCCATCCCTTGTTTGGGTTTCTGTTAGTGTTGGTGGTATTTTATTGTTGTTATTGTGTGTTTGTTTATGTTTCTTGGTTTTCTCCAAGGAAAACGTGTGAAGCGATTTAGACTAATTTTTTGTTTGTTTGTTAAATCTAATTTGCAGTGTATTTTTGTATTTTCTAGTTCTGAAAGTGGAAAATGAAACAGTCTATAGTAAACTTAGATGATATATGGTTTTAAAGAGCTCTAAAAAAGTGCTGATAAAAAATCAGTCTATATTCTGGAAATGTTTATATTATATTAAAGTGTTTTAATTTCTACATATTGTTTTATGTAAATGATCATTTCCCAGCTGGATATTATCTTACTTTGGGAGTGAGAGGGGAAATAATTAAACAGTTTGCACCTCTTGGGGGATCACACTATAAAGTTTTAATAGTTTCATTTATCTTACATCTAGCTTAGGAGAAGCTGATATTCAGACTTGAGCTCAGTTTTAAGTTAGAAAAATATGACCAGCTAAATACTTGAAACTGAAGAAGGAAGAATTTATAAGTGGGAGAGGACTGTGAGGAGCGGGCATTACCTTTATTTATTTATTTAAAATTTATTTATTTATTATTTATTTTTGACTGCATTGGGTCTTCGTTGCTGCGTGTGGCTTTCTCTAGTTGTGGCGAGTGGGGGCTACTCTTTGTTGCAGTGTGCAGGCTTCTCATTGCAGTGGCTTCTCTTGTTGCGGAGCACGGGCTCTAGTCCCATGGGCTTCAGTAGTTGTGGCACGTGGGCTCAGTAGTTGTGGCTCATGGGCTCTAGAGTTCAGGCTCAGTAGTTGTGGTGCATGGGCTTAGTTGCTCCACGGCATGTGGGATCTTCCCGGACCAGGGCTCGAACACGTGTCCCCTGCATTGGCAGGCAGATTCTTAACCACTGCGCTGCCAGGGAAGCCCGGGCATTACCTTTAACTTGTTTCATCTTGATTATGTTTTTTACTCTGGTGCTCCTTTTTTTTATGTTTTATGATAAACACCTCCTGTAAGCATTTGAGCGTCATCATGGTATAGTATAAAGAGTCGTAGCCTGGGAATCTAAACCCCAGGATTCTGGTCTCATTTGTACCATCAAGTTGCTGTGTGACCTTGTAGAAATACCATCAAAATCCAAACATGGAGTCATCAGGAATAGGAAAAATAGGCTATAGTATTCCCTTTATGTGTTAATCCTATCAAAAAGCAAATAAATTTAGATGGTGATTTATCTGCACTTAGGCAAGGCATTTAATGGTTGTTTTTTCTTGAGATTTGAATAAAATGGTAAATATTAACTGAAGCATAATATGACTGTTGGGCTCATACCTGGTTGAATGAATAGTCCAAAGGGGAGTTCGATGGTCCTCAAATTAACTTTTCTTCCAGAAGACTGTTGGTATAACATTATTGGTGTTACAATATCACTTCCCCTCTTTTTAAAAAATCCATCTGGTGTACTAGTGAAAGGAGAGGGGAAAGAAGAACCAGAGTAGAGCAAATAGAGTGTTAATTGGCCACAAAAATGGCAAATTCTCTTTTCTGAACATGTAAAAAAAAGTAGCAGTTTTTTCCACAGGAAGTACAAGATGAGTTCAACTGAATTATAAGCATTTTTAGAATTGGTAAATTCTTTTGCAGAAGTCCATTTTGCGTTTAAAGCTGGAGGGTGGGAATTCAAACTATATATCGTAAGAATATTCACTAAGATACCAAATTACTATGATCTTTCCAAAATAAATAGGTGAATTATTTATTAAAATTAGCTGCACACATCAAAAATTAAAATTTTAGTCAATACTGGGTAAATCATTTAAATTGGTGGTGTGGCAAGTTGGGGGAGGGATAAAGGTGTGGTGTTGACTGCATTCTTGGAGAAGTTATCAGTGACCTGCTCTAGTAAATGGTTTTTAAAATTTTTAGGACAAAACCCTTTTTTGTTTGCCAAAAATGGGCTTTATCTTAACCCCACCATAAAATAAATTTTCTGTTAACCAGAAAGTATTATTTTCTGCTTGAAGCTGGGGACAAGGACTTGGATCCAACTTTAGCACATTTGCTTTGCTTCCAGTTTCTGCCTCTGAGCACTTCAAGGTCAGAGTATGTCAAGATATTTAAATATATATGCAGGGATCCAAAATGATCTCCACTTCTGGAGTTGAGTGCTGAATCTAGCAAGATGAATTTAATAGTGTAAATATTAAATCCACATTTGGCTATGGAAGACAATACAAAAACATGTTTGAGGAGACATAGTTTTTAAGATATTACGTGGTAAGGGGGGCTAAAAAAGATACTACATGTGAAAATAATGTTGGGATTTTTATTACATGCTTGTTTTGAAAGACTAATAGGCTTTTATATATATACATATATAATCACATATGATCTAAGGCAAGTTATCGAAGTCAGTATTCAGACAAGTAAATTAATAGCACTTAGCTTCATAGGTATATCCTCATTTGAATAGAAGGTAGAGGGAAGCAAATTTTGGCTGAATTAAAAAAATAATTTTCAATAATTGGAGCTATGGAGAAAAATGGAATTGGCTGCCTGGTTTATACGCATGCATTGAACAAATAATAAGAGGTGACTGTTAGCATGAGCCAGGAAAGAATCTGAGAAAAAAATGAAGAACATAAGTTCTGTTCCACAAACAGCTCACATTCTAACAGAGAAAATGGACCAATGAATAGGAAACTGCAATATAAATTTGATAAAAGCTACAATAGGAGTGATGAAGGATGCTGTGGGTAGCAGGGGTAATAAGCTTAATGGGGTGGTAAGTGGGTATTCAGGAAAGGCTTCCCAAAGGAAATGACATCTAAGCAGACCTTTTCCTCTCAGTTCAAAGACTTACTTCTTTGATATACCCACTTGGCTATCTAACAGGTACTTCAAACTTAATTTATCCAAATAGAGTGCCTGCTTCTGCCATTACCAATCATTCATCTCCCAGTTTCCCCCATTTCTATAAAACCTTCATTCAGTTGCTCAAGCCAAAAACCATTTTTGAGCACCTCTTCACTCCTGCATTAGACCATAAGCAATTCCCCTTGATCATATCACCAAAATATCTCTTGTAATGTCCAATTCTCTTCATCTTCACTGTTACCAGTCTCACCTGAGACATCATTATTTCTTGATCAAACTGAGAAAATAGGTTTGTGAGCAACTGAAACATTGAAAGAAGTCATTACAGGCTCTGAATTACAGGTGAGTGGAAAAAATTGCACAGAATCAGCAAGAGATCAAAAAGTGCTCAGGTGAACTAAGCCCTTGAGGACTTCAGAACTATCCAGCATATAGTTTCCTCCAGAAGAACAAACCCACATATAAAATGAAAACCACTAGTTTCAGAAATCAAATTCAACAGGGCAGAAACATTGTAGGTAAGGGGAAGGAAAAGTTCGGATAGCAGTGCATGAAGGAAGAGTCTAGAGAAAGCAGATCCCAGGAAGTATTATGACAGCAAAGTAAACTTAAATTGGAAGGAATACAAGAGAGAAGAGACTGTGGTAAAGACAGTAAGGAAAATAATAGAAAAAATATAAATGAAGATAAATTTTTGAAAATTATATAGATTGATAGAATAGGTAACACAGCAATGGAGATACAAATAAATTTGTTGTAATGGGTGCTGTGTTGTGCTCCCCAGAACTGCCACACCTTTTCAGGACAGAGGCACTCATTTCCCCTTCTGGGGAATTGGCCTTGTCTGAAGGGAACTGACTCTCCTAAGGTCATGCCTTCTGGGGGCAGCCCACATTGATGGGATAATGTAGGTATACAGAAACCAGGCCACCTGTTTCAATTTTGGGCAACTCTGAAAGACCATGGGATCAGCTGAGTCCTTTGTTGGAACTGTATCACAGTTCAATTTCTCTACTAATCTCCTGCTTCCCTCACAAGTGTTGTTCTTGTGAACATACCCCTGTAAATTACCTACAAACAAATCTCCATCTCATTGTCATTTTCCCCCAGAAACTTACCTGAGACAGGAGGTACTGGGAGTAGTCCTAGGGAATGGACTCCATTTTGGAGCAGGCTATGAGATTCTGTCATTGGTAGTTGGCAAAATACTGGTAGTAAGTTGTTCCTGGCATGCTGTAGCAGTACAATTTTTAAAATTTTCACAGGTGATAATAGCAGAAAGGAATGCACGTGCAAGTGTAATATCTCAAGCAGTTAAGAGGATTGGGGGAAATAGCCATTATATGGAATTATATGGAATCTGCTGACTTGTTGAGTGACACTGATGCGTTGGAGAAAGAAAACAAAAGACTGAGAGAATTAATTACCAAATTAAGGCAAAATGTGAAAGTCAGAAGGCATCCTGGGTAGCAGAGAAAGGGACTTCCATCTCTTCATCTTGAAATCCCACCTCCCTCTGAACCCTCTGAACTTGAAAATGTAGACCAATTCTAGGATTGCCGGATAAAACATAGAATGCTCAGTTAAATTTGAATTTCAGAAAAAGCTAATTTTCAGTATAAATATGTCCAGTGAAATATTTGGAACACACACTAAAACAAAATGTCATTTTTTATCTGAAATTCAAATTTAACTGGATGCCCTTGTATTTATTTTTGGTTAAATCCAGCAACCCTATCCATTTCTCCCAATTAATGGCTAGCATTCCCACCTTGCTTCCAGATGATATTTAGCCCTCTGCCTTGCAAAACAATAAGCCCCCTCCCCTAGTATCTATCCCCATCACTCCTGCTGGCTACCAGACTGATAACTATGATCAAATCACAACTTAACCTGGCCTAAAAAGTGTTGGTCTGGTAAGGTAAAAAAGGGCCTAGGTACACTCTAAGGGAAGGAAAGAACTAGGAGAAGGCTTGGTGGGCTTGAGCTCGAAGGCCACATAATATGTGGCCATACTGTAAGAGGGCTAGGGATTTCCAGGAAGAGCCCCATAGTGCAGAGGTGGTTACAGATAGAGAGTAAAGATAGAGGGAGCAACCCATCAGAGGATGTATAAGAGAATATGCACAGGAAGAGTAGGGTCAGACCTGGAAGACTTTGACAGAGAGGGTTTTAGTCATTGACTGTTAGGTAAAAGGGGTCATTGAGGATTTCTAACCAGAAAAAGAAAATGAGAGGGAGTTGGACTGGATGGTCTTAAATGAATCTAATGTGCTCATAAAAAAAGAGTGGTAGTGTGAAGCTGGAAAGGTAAGCAGGGGAGGAGACCAGACACAGGATCTGTGTGATATCAGGGGCAGGGTGGTATCAGAGAAAACTGGGAGTAAGAGACGGATGAAGAGAGACTGTGAAGTTCTCTTGACAAGACTCTGAAATGCCAGGGATAGGTCATAGGTGTCTGAGAAATAGAAGAGTTGAGATGCAGGAAAGTGGGAAAGCAAAGCCCAGCTGCAGACAGGCTAATTTCACAGTGACTGATATCAAGAAAGTCAAATAAGCATCATGATGTCATTAAAGGAAAGAGGTAGCCTTCAGATTGAAAGAAGCTTAATTTAATTACAGACCCAAGTTTCTTGGGACCTTTTAATCAAGTCCAAAGAGAATTAAAAACTTTAAGTACATTACAATTGACCCATGAGACTTGGAGTCAGTAAAGTTTCACTCTGCACCTCAATTTAAGACAGGAACTTGGAAAACAGATGTTTGGGAGTAGCAATGACAAATCCTATTCTGGAAAGATAGAAAAGGATTCCCCACAGATCTATAAACAAAATAAAATTATTAACATAACCTCACTAGAGGTTTGCTCCATTTATGTTTTCTTCCATGTGTTTTTATATAATTTTTAGGTATATTGTGGCAAGACACAGGAAGGAGAATTCATAAAATCTTTAATTGTCTCACTGAGGGTAGAACAATGCATCAGGAAAATCTAACTGTGTTGTATTTCTTTTCAAAAGATTAGATGCATGTCAATTTTACCTCACCTGATATATATACAAGGAGGGAGATTTGTTAGAAAGAGGAAGTGTAGCTGGTACCCACCCCCCAGCAAGAGGTGGACAAACAAGAAGTGTGCAGTACTCTTTTGCCTTCATTTAAGAAATAATCTAAGCAAGCAAGAGCTTTATTTGGTTCCTCAAATTTTCGGCCACCATAAAATAGATGAATCTATAAATACCAGGGCAGCTATAGGGAGAGCAAGAGTGAGAGCCATGGCGTATCGAGCTCTCATTTATCCTGAAATACGGCATAAAGTAACCAAGAAAGTAATCATTAATTTGGCTTGTATATACTCCACATCATGTTTTTCTTTTCCAAAGCTGGCAGAGCCCTTACGAGGTTGGGTGGAGCAGGGCTCATTCCCATCATAGAAAAGAAGAAAATCCTATCCTTACATATTTCTGTATCTTATATCCAGTGAAGTCAGGAGGTGATTCCTGAGGCTTTCCCTGAATTCACTTCAGTGTAATATTTGTTACTCAATAATTGGTAGCAGCCTACCAAGTGCCCAGGTAGTTTATAGTGCAACAGGGGGATAAAAAACCCATATGCATTATGGGGAAATGACATGGAGTAGTGCAGGCATTGGATTCAGATTCAGAATACCTATGTTTGGAAGACCATTCTAACACTCATTTGCTTTAAGGTAACTAGAAGCAGGTCATTCAACCTCTGAAACCTTACTTTTCCTCATCTGTAAAATGAAGATTTAAAAAACTCACCTTACAAGGTTATTTAAAGATTAAACGAGATAACGTATCAATACAATTTCTGACGCATATTGAACTCTCAGTAAATGTTAATTAAATTAGAATATCAAGTAGAGAGTATTAGGGAGACCATGACTAAGTGCTAAATTACCTGGTGGTGATCCTAAGAAAAAGCCCTTTCTAGTGGTCATAGTTGTTCAAAAGTAAACTAGGTTATCTCAAGAAGTACTGAATACTGGCAGTGTTCAACAGCTGGATGATTATTAGGCTAGGTTTTACAGGGTGCTCTGAAGCATTGAATATGGGGTTCAATACCAACCTAACCCTCATTTTTCACTCATAACTTCACTCTTATTTTTTTCTACTTTTCTTTATCTACAATTTCATCACTTAATTTTTTTTTTTTACCATCAAGCCTCTGTCTTTGTAAGCTGCCTTGACATTTTTTTGAAATGAAGCCTGATATAAACAAACAAATAAATTTCACAAAAATTGTATGTGGAATTAGACCTGGTAATTAAAAATTCTGTGGTTTCATTTTTTGTACTGGGAGAGATTTGATAGGGAAAGTCTGCCTTCAAGAAGGCTGAAGGAATAAACGTGTCACGAACTCCTTGCATTGACGCCGTTTTCACGCTATTGCTTTGCGGGTAGGCATTTTTTTACTATCAGCTAAGATTTTATAACAGTGGATATATAAATGAATAATTATACTGCCTTACATTGGTTAAGTTTGAGTTTGTAAAGTATTTTTACATGTCACCTTCATTATCCTCAGTTCACAGATAAGCAAAGTAAGGATTCACGTGATGTGCCCCAAATCACACAACTCCCTACCTGCAGGTAGTTAATATCTGCATATCCATCATAGTGTGTCTAATTTATCAAGCATCATGTCCTCTGCAAGAGTGGAATGTCATCATCTATCAAAGATCTTCCCTTATCAAAAACACATGCCAACGCCCAAAGTATATGCAAAGATAAGGGGACTCGTTCCTCTTCCTAAACTGTACTTCTCCCAAAAGAAATGAGACTTTTAATTCCATCAGAAAAGTTTAAATCCTATGGGCTGAAGATTGTCCTTTATGAGAATGCAAACACTCTTCAAAGAGTAATTTATTTAGCCAGTACCAGTCACTAATTTCACCTGTGGAAAAATGGCAAGAGAGAAAATAGACGGCTCATGGAAGATTTGAATGTGAAGAGAGGGAACTGGAACTAGATTTGAGTCAGTATTGGGCTAGACACTTTCAGATTTGCTATCTCTTTGAGTTATTACTTTAATTCTGAGAACCAAATGGAAAAAAGAGGAAAAGTGAATCTCAGAGTAGTTAAGTCCATTACCCAAGATCATAGAGTTAGTGGCAGAGCTGGGAATTGAATCCCCCTTTTTCTGACCACTGAAGCTGACCTGAGCCAGGAAGTTCACTATCCCTGGGGAAGGGCTGGCTCAGAATGGCTTCTAGGTACCAAGATTCTGGGCAGGCCCTGGGCCATCTTATCAATTAAGCACAGTAGTCACAATGCCTAGGTCCCATGATACTTTCAGGGGTCCATGAAAGTGGTTTAATTTAGGGGAGTGATGTCACTCAAAATGGTACAGTAGCAAACTCCAGGGCCCTGTTCATCTACAAAAGCAACTAAGCTGGCAAAAACTGTCAGACTCAACTTTCACGGAACTCTAGAATCTAGTCAAAATCTTACAACAACCAGGAGAAATCTTAATGAAGAAAGAAGCTGTGACATTTTAGTAAGAGAGAGCTATGGCATTTAAAATAGTTCTCTTACCATCCCCATTCCCCAGATCAGCAGCAGCCATGAAGATTCCTGGTGCAGGTTGCTAAGTGCCAGAGAAAATAGTACAGACCTTATTCTCAAAGAATAGTGGTTGTATGCTTTGACTAGTATGGCAGCTCTGTGAAAGACCACCTCAGGGGCTTCCCTTTGTTTTTTTGACTTGGAGAGTTCCCAGGGCTGAAGTGACTTCCCAGGCAGCATTTGCTGACAGCATTCTTGATGGTTTATTTTATGGGTCAACTTGGCTGGGCCATGGTTCTAAGACATTTGGTCAAACATTACTCTGGATGTTTCTATGAAGGTGTTTTCTGTGTTGATGGAAATAATCAATAAACCAATCTATACTAATAGAGGGGAGTTTTATTCGAGGCAAACTGAGGACTATTGCCCAGGAGACAGCCTCTCAGATAGCTCTGAGGAACTGCTTCAGCGAAGCATGGTTTTCAGCACAGTTTTATGTCTTGTCAGAACAAAGAATATCAAACATGACAGAGGTACATTTCTTCAAGATTACAAAAAAGACAGATCAGCACATACACAGTGAGTCAGTATGGCATTGGTGCCTGGGAAAGGAGCCTTATCATTGAAGGAATACTAACATTGATGTCCCAGAAAGGGAAGCATTTATCTCTATCTTCCAAATGGACATTCTTTACTTCTGGACAATACACCCTTTTCTTTAATGGTTAAAGCAGATGTACAATGTATTTTTTTTTAAAGATTTTTTTGATGTGAACTTTTTTTTTTTTTTGGCTGCATTGGGTCTTTGTTGCTGCACGTGGGCTTTCTCTAGTTGCAGTGAGCAGGGGCTACTCTTTGTTGTGGTGCGCGGGCTTCTCATTGCGGTGGCTTCTCTTGTTGCGGAGCACGGGCCCTAGGTGCACGGGCTTCAGTAGTTGTGGCACGTGGGCTCAGTAGTTGTGGCTCATGGGCTCTAGAGCACAGGCTCAGTAGTTGTGGCGCACGGGCTTAGTTGCTCCGTGGCATGTGAGATCTTCCTGGACCAGGGATCAAACCCATGTCCCCTACACTGGCAGGTGGATTCTTAACCACTGCACCACCAGGGAAGTCCATGGACCATTTTTTTTTAAAGACTTTATTGAATTTGTTACAATATTGCTTCTGTTTTATGTTTTTGGTTTTTTGGACATGAGGCATGTGGGATCTTAGCTCCCCGACCAGAGATCGAAGCTGTACCCCCTGCATGGGAAGGCAAAGTTTTAACCACTGGACCGTCAGGGAAGTCCCTACAATGTATGTTTAATAGGCCACAAAACAGGCTGTTCTGGTTAGCATAAAGTTTAAGTTACACCATGTATAAGCTAGAATGACTTCCCCATACCTCAATATGTGAAAATTTCTTCCATCATTTGGATGAATTTAACATTGAAATCAGTGAACTTTGAGTAAGGCACATAACCCTCCATAATGTGGGTGGGCCTCATCCATTCAGTTGAAGAACTGACTGACCTCTTCCTTTGTTTTTTCTTTTTTTTTTTTTTTGGCTGTGCCACTTGGCTTGTGGGATCTTAGTTCCCCGACCAGGGATCAAACCCGTGGCCCCTGCAGTGGAAGCTCGGAGTCCTAACCATTGGACCACCACGGAATTCCTTCCAGATTTTTACTTACCAAACCTCCACAATTGTGTGACTCAGTTCCTTAAAATAAACATCTTGTTGGTTCTGTTTCTCTGGAGAACCCTAATATGGATTTTGGTACTGAGAAGAGGGGTACTGCTTTAACAAATGCCTAAAAATGTGGAAGTGGCTTTGTATCTGAGAATGGATAGAGGCTGGAAGAGTTTTGAAGTGCATGTCAGAAAAAGTCTAGTTTGCCATGAAGAGACTGTTGGTAGAAAAGTGGATATTAAAGGAGATTCTGATGAGAACTTAGAAAGAAAAAAGGAACATGTTATAGGAAACTGAAGGAAAGGTGATTCTTGTTACAAAGTGGCAAAGAACTTGGCCAAATTGTGTTCTAGTGTTTTGTGGAAAGTAGAAACTGTAAGTGACAAATTTAGATATTTAGCAGAGGAGATTTTAAGCAAAACGTTGATGGCATTGCCCAGTTTCTCTTTGCTGCTTATAGCAAAATGTGTGAGAGAGAGAAAAATTGAAGAAGAAATTAAGCAAAAAGGCATCAGAACTTAAAGATTTGAGGAATTCTCAGTCTATCCATAATGCAAAAAATGAGAAAGCATGCTCTGGAGAGAACACCAAGTATGTGATTAGACAGTCACTCCATAAAGAGATTATGGGTATGACTCATGGTCTAATCAGCCATCTCAGCAGAAGCCAGGAATAGAGATGGGGTTATACAGAGAGGTGGCAGCAGAAACACTGCCAGCTTCAACTGAAGAAGACAGAGATGGGACAAAGTGAAGGAAGACTGTTGGACCTCTGGGATTCTACAGGACAGGACAACAGACATATCCAACTGTGAACATGTGTTATCTTTCAAGAAAAGGTAGAAATGACCCCAAAGATGGGGCTGTCCCCTCCTTGGTTTCAGCAAGCCAGGCCTGGGGCCTCAGGAGTGGGGCTGCTACCCCAGTGGGCCCAGAAAGTAGAGCTTCCATCCCTATGGGCCTGGAGGACAGAGCATTGAGCCAAAGAGGATTATTCTTGACCCTTAAAATCTAATGGAATTTTCTGCCTAGGTTTCAGACTTGCTTATGACCCATGACCCCTTTCCTCTTTCCAATTTCTTCTTTTTGGAATGGGACTGTCTATCCTATGCCTATCTCACTATTATATTTTGGAAACAGATAACTTATCTGGTTTCACAGTTTCACAGCTGGAAAGGAATTTTGCTTCAAGATCAATCATCTCTCGAGTCTCCCCTACACTTGATTTAGATGATATTTAGATGAGATGTGGGACTTAGAGTTGAAGCTGAGATGGGTTAAGACTTTTGGTCTGTTGAGATAGGGGTGAATGTAATTTGCATGTGATAAGGACATGAAATTTGGGTATCTAGAGGGTGGAGTGTTATGAACTGAATTGTGTCACCTCAAAATTCATATGTTCAAAGTCCTAACAACCCCTGCTTCGGAATGTGACTGTATTTGGAAATAGGGTCTTTAAAGAGGTGATTAAGTTAAAATGTGGCATTTAGGATGGGCCCTAAACCAATCTGACTGGCGTCATTATAAGAAGAGAAAATTTGGACACACAAAGAGACACCAAAGATATGTGCACACAGAGTAAAGATCATGTGAGGACAGAGTGAGGAGACAGCCATCTGCAGGCCAAGAAGAGAGGCCTCAGGAGAAATCAAGCCTGCTGACACCTTGATCTTAGACTTCTAGCTTCCAGAACTGTGAAAAAATTAATTCCTGTTTTTTAAGCCACCCAGTCTGTGGTATTTTGTTATGAAAGTCCTAGTAAAATAATATAACATTCAAAGGTAAAAGTACTGACTGCAGCAGCCTGGAAAAAAGAGCAACAGTCAGGACAAGGAATAGACAGACTGAAAAGCCCGGGAAGGATGAAGTTGGGACAAATAGATATGTGAGGAAATAAGAGCTTTTAAAAGCTCCTGTGTATACCAGGCAATCCAGAAGTTCTCTTAATGCCACTGGCATCAGCTACTGTATTTTTTAAATTTCAGTTGAAAGAGGGCCAATTAATATAGTCTAAACACTACTTTGGGTTATAGCTTTCCACAACCTATTAAAAGTTTAAGAGATTTATTTAGTATCTATATTAAAGACTCACCTACAGACATTTTCACATTTCATGATTTATGCTTGTCTGTTATTTAAGTTTTTAAGGAATATACAGTGATACTTTCATAATTGCCTGATAAACTAACCAATTAAAGGAAAAAATTAGCCTCGTCACCACTTCCTCAACCCTTCCATTAGCCCACTCCCACAAATATACTGCTCCTTGCTCATTTCTGAAGATCTATGGTGTGAGATGTTTTACATACGGACCTCCTTCCCTCCCTCCCTTCCTTCCTTCCTTCCTTCCTTCCTTCCTTCCTTCCTTCCTTCCTTCCTTTCTCTCTTTCTCTCTTTCCTTTGTCTGGTTTTGGTATTAGGTTAATATTGTTACTTGCTTCACACAATGAATTGGGAAGTATTCCCTCCTCTTATTTTCTGGATAGAGATTTTGTAGAATTGATGTTAATTTTTCTTTAAACATTGAATTTTTCAGTGCTATCATGTGGGCCTGGATCTTTTGGGAGAGTTGTTAAATTACAAGTTAAATTGCCTCAATAGTTAGATGGCTATTTAAATTATCTATTTCACATTGGTTGAGTTGTAGATTGTATTTTTCCAAAAATTGGTCACTGTTGTCTAAGTAGTCAAACTGATGTGTGTAGAGTTGCTTGTATTTATTCTCTGATTATCTTTTTTTTTTTTTAATGGCTGTAGGGTCTATGGTAACATCTTCTTTTATCCATGATTCTGGTAACTTGTGTCTTTTCTTTTTTTTTTCTTTAACAGTCTTGCTGGGGGGTTGTCAATTTCATCTTTTCAAAGAATCAGGTGTTTGTTTCATTCACTTTATTTTTCTCACTTCAATTTCTTTAATTTCTGCTCTTTATTATTTTCTTCCTTATTCTGATTTTGGTTTCTATTGCTATTCTTTTTTCTAGATTCTTGAAGTGAGAGCTTGGACTATTGATTTGAGACATTTTTGTTTCTTCTAACGTATGCATTTAGTGCTGTAAATTCCTTCTCGGTGCTGCTTTAGCTGAGGCCCACAAATTTTGATATGTTGAGTTTTCATTTTCATTCAGCTTAAAATTTTAAAATTTCCCCTGAGACTTCAACTTTGACCCACTGGTTATTTAGAAGTGTGTTTTTTAGTTTTCAAGTGTTTGGAGACTTTACTGTTATTTTTTTCTATCATTGATTTCTAGTTTGATTCCATTATGGCCAGCGAACACACTCTGTATAATTTTAATTTCTTTAAATTTGTTGAGGTTTGATTTATGATATATCTTGTTAAATATTCCATGGGCACCTGAAAAGAATCTGTATTCTGCTGTTGTTAGGTGAAGTGTTCTATAAACTTGAATTAGACCCTGTTGGTTGTTGGTTTTGTTGAGTTCTTCTATATCCTTCCCAATTTTCTGTCTCATTACTCTATCAATTCTCAAGAGAGGGTTGTTGAGGCCTCCAACTTTAATTGTGGATTTGTCTATTTCTCCTTTCAGTTCTATCAGCTTTTGCTTCACGTATTTTGTCTATCTGTTGTTTGGTGTGCACACATTTAGGATGGCTATGTCTTTTGGTAGATTTAGCCTCTTATCATTATGCAATATCCCTTTATGTCTCAGAATTTTCTCCCCTCTGAAGTCAACTTTATCTGATGTTAATTTAGCCACTTCTGCTTTCCTTTGATTAGTGTTCACATGATATATCTTTTTTCATCCCTTACTTTCAACCTGCCTTTGTTATTATATTTGAAGTTAACTTCTTAAAAGCAGCATATAGTTGGTTCATGTTTTTCAATCCACTATGCCAATCTTTGTGTTTTAATTGGTGTATTTAGACCATTCACATTTACTTGAGATTACATTTAATGTAATTATCGATATGTTACATTTTAAGTCTGCCACTTTATTATTTGTTTTCTGTTTGCTCTCTCTGGTTTTTGATTCTCAGTTTTATTTTTTCTAAATTTATATAGGTTGCTTGAACAATTTTTAAAACTTTAATTTTTATTTAGAGTTTTTGAGTGTATCTCTTTGTATAGATTTTGTGTGTGGTTGCTTTTTGTAGTACATTATATAAACATAACTTACCACAGTCTACTGGAGTCACCATTTTACTAGTTCAAATGAAGTACAGAAATTCCATCTCCCTGTATGTCCCTTTATCCTAACCCATTTATAATATAAATGCCTTAGTTACTTCATCTACATACATTTAGAATTATATGATACAGTATTATAATTCTTGCTTCAATCATCAAACATAATTCAGAAAACTCGAGAAGAAAAAATGCCTATTGTGTTTACCTACACATTTGCTTGCTGTTCTCTGTCTTCCTTCCTGATGTTCAAATGCTCCTTTTATCATTGTTTTCTGTTTAAGGAACTTCTTTAGCCATTCTTTTAGAGTAGATCTGATGGTGACAAATTATTTCCCTTTACTGGAGAATGTCTTGATTTCTCTCCTTCATTCCTAAAGGATATTTTCCCTGGGTGTAGGATTCTGGGTTGACAGGGACGTTCTTCAAACAGAAAAGAAATAATGAAAGAACTCTTGGAGAATCAGGAAGGAATAAAGAAGAAGAGAAAGAGCAAAAATATGGGTACATGCAATAAACTATCCTCATGAATTTTATAAATTATATTCAATGATTAAAGATGTTTGCTATCAATATGATAGATATTGTGCTAATACGTGATTATAAAGGAATCTGCTAATCAATAGAGAGAAGGACATAATAGATCAACAACAGAAAAAAATCACCTGAAAAGTAAAATGCATTTCCAATAAACATCTGGAGAGACACCAAACCACATTAGCTGATGAAATAAAAATACGGAGAGTTATAATATTTAAAAAATAGACTTTACAGAAAAGTATTCAAGTAGTTGCAAAACTGAAAAAAATACACAAATATATAAAATATTTATAAATACTTAAAGGTAGATAAACACATCTGTATACACAGAAAAATACATCTGGAAAATATGTACTAATGTATTTACAATGGGTATCTGTAGGTCTATCTTCTTATAGATGGAATATATATAATTTGATATCTAAATATACTTTTAGCTGCTTAATATTTTGTAATTAGGAAATTTTATTAAGAGAAATCTAATAACTAATAACCAACTGACAATAATTTTACATATATTTATTGTTTTAGAAAAATTTTCACACTGTACTGTTTCATTAAAAAAAAAAGATCACAACTCTTGACATGACAGTTTATCTGTGTATGTGTGTGTGTTTCTGTCTTACACTTCCCTCACCCCAAAGTTTCACACAGTCTCATATGAAGATTTCTCCTTAGCTCATTCGGGGTCTAGGCTTCCTTTCTGAAGGCATGGAGCTCAGAAAGAGATTGCTGCCAGGGGGGATTGAAAATTCCAGAAAGTTCTGGCTGATGCACTGAAGCCCAAGTCTCCACTTCATTCCCGCGCCTTTCAAAGCCTCCTGTTCTGAGCCTTTCAGAGCTACAATTATAGCTCTGACCACCAGGGGACATCTATCTACACTGAATACTTTTTTTTCTTTTTTTTTTTTTAAGGAAAGGGCATGATGTTTTCCTTCCACTCTCATTCCGGTGGTCCACCAAACTCTGTTTGCAATTTCCTTTATATATTTTAGGTCTGTTTTGTTTGACCTCTCTGGGATGTGCTGGAGTTATTTCCTGACATGTGGCTATTTTCTGTTCTTTCTATTACTTTACCCTAACTTAAGAAAACTCCATATATTGCAACAAGAATTTATTAAAGCTATGCAGGGTGGGGTCATCCCCATCCATGGAACTCAGTTCCAGTCTCTTTTGTCCCCTGTAGCATCTGAATGACCTCATACAAACCCCTGAAACTCAGTAAGCATCAGCAACCACAGAGAGGACAAGGACCTGGTGATTCAGGGTCCTCTCATGAGGAATACATGAAGGAAGAAAATGTAATGCAGCAGGCTCACATTCCTTTGGAGTTCCCTGGGTTTATAGCTACAAGTACTTGGGACCTTGGCTTCTTAACTGCAGTTGGTGTCCTCTGCAAGGGTGCCTCAGTTGGAAATGATTTCCTGGGTGTTAGGCTGGTAGCAAA
This sequence comes from Balaenoptera ricei, assembly GCF_028023285.1. Taxonomy (NCBI): domain Eukaryota; kingdom Metazoa; phylum Chordata; class Mammalia; order Artiodactyla; family Balaenopteridae; genus Balaenoptera; species Balaenoptera ricei. The sequence continues at coordinate 92,279,961 of NC_082660.1, read as the reverse complement.
CTTAAGCGGCAGTAATTACAGGAAGTTGTCTCCTCTAGCTCCCAGGGGCCTCCTCCTCTATGCCCTTGGGGAAGGGACTTCCGGTTAGGACTCCATCTTCTGTGGCCCTGAGACAGAGTTTGGGGCCTGCTCTCTCCTTCCTTGGCAGCCCTCCTTGATATTCTCCAAACCTCCAGCTCCAGACCCACAGATTCTCTTCACGAGCAGCCTGTGAGGATGGTGGTGACAGATCACTGCCTTCAGGCCACCTCATGGGTGAGTTGGTCAGCATGAGACCTTGTCCTCAGATCTCCATAGGGCTGAAGGGGTTCTGGGTTCCCTCCCTGATCCCAACCCACAGGACCCCCAACAAGCTGACCCCCCTTTAGAGAAGGGGTGGAGAGGGCCCAGGCTGACTGGTTTCCACTCTCTTGAGGAAATGGGCCAAGTAGACTCTGACACATCCATCCTGATTCCACATGGAAAACCTCCCCTCCTATGGAAATGGCCATGGCTGAGGTGAATTTTTTCCCCTGGTTAGGGAAAAGGCCTGAGTCATGTGACCTAGGGCTTGGAGAGTGGAGACGGTCCCCTAAGTGGAGGGTGGGGTTAGTATAAGCTAATATTCTTTGGATTTATAATAGAAGTGGGAGGGGCAGGGAACCCACAGTTACCCTTGAATTTTCACACCAACCGTTCAGGGTATAATATATTATCCCCATAGAGGTTTCTCCAGGCTTGTTTTATGGCCCAGCATATAAATCTATTCTGGAAAGTTTTGTGTAGTTAATTGTTATGTACAGTGTTATATTTCAATTAAGTAAACTTTGTTACTCATGTTTAATTTTCTACATCTAACCAAATTTTCGTCTGCCTGTTTTATCTGTCACTCAGTGAGTTATGTTAAAATGTCTCACATGTCTGTGGATTTGTCCATTTCTCCTTTGCTTTTATCAATTTTCTTTTATTTATTTATTTATTTAGGCTGAGTTGGGTCTTTGTTGCTGTGCATGGGCTTTCTCTAGTTGTGGCGAGCGGGGGCTACTCTTTGTTGCGGTGCACGGGCTTCTCATTGTGGTGGCTTCTCTTGTTGCGGAGCATGGGTTCTAGGCACGCGGGCTTCAGTAGTCGCAGCACACGGGCTCAGTAGTTGTGGCACGCGGGCCCTAGAGCACACGGGCTTCAGTAGTTGTGGCACACAGGCTCTAGGGCACGCAGGCTTTAGTAGTTGTGGCATGTGGGCTCAGTAGTTGTGGCTCGCGGGATCTAGAGCGCAGGCTCAGTAGTTGTGGTGCACGGGCTTAGTTGCTCTGTGGCATGTGGGATCTTCCTGGACCAGGGCTCGAACCCATGTCCCCTGCATTGGCAGGCGGATTCTTAACCACTGTGCCACCAGGGAAGTCCCTCAATTTTCAATTTGCATATTTTGGCTCTATCAAGAGGTACATACAAATTTAGGATTGTTTAATTAATATATTCTTGATGAATTGATCCTTTTTTCTCTAGTAATGGTTTTCCTTAAAGTATACTTTTTGTCTAATTAATATAGTTTTACAAACTTGATGTGTTTTGACCCTTTTGGAAATTTCTCAATCATGATTTCTTCAAATATTGCTTCTCCACTTTTCATGTTCCTTGCCTCCAGGGCTCCAATTAAACATATCCCTGTTAAATCTTTCCCCCTTTCTTTTGGGATTGCCACCTATTGCCCCCAATCACCACCTCAGACTCAGAGCCACTGAACCCCATCCCTAACTCTGCAGCTGACTGTGAACAGACAATATGATGCTTCCCAGCAATCTCTTGACATCCAGAGGCTCCACTTTGACCCTGGTATGGCTACAGCAGTAATTGTAGGGCAGGTGAGGGCAGAGGGGTCTGTCTGGGAAGGATGCTCAGGATAGTAACTTGAGGAGGGGTTGGTGCTAGAGCTGTACCATCCAGGAGGCTCTCAGCTTCTGTTTCCCTCCTCCTGGCTTCCTGGAGACTTGATGACCCGTGATATTGGAATGGCATGAAACCCTAGAAATGGCATGGCTGCCTCCCTGAAGATCCATCCAGGGAATATGCCCAAGGTGAGGACGTAGGCCCAATGCTGGGGCTGGTGGTGATGGTGGGAGAGATTAGGTAGAAGAGGGTGATTGGTCTCAGGTATCCCCTGCTGGCATCCTCACTCTCTTTCCTCATCATAGCTTTTGCCCTTGGACCTGAGCAATAAGAAACCCTACCAGCTGCATGGCCTATCCAACACTATGCAGAATGCTTCCAACACCAAGAACTTGAACTTCTCCAACACTGAGGTGAGGTGTGGTACCCAGTTCCATCTTTGAAGGGAAGGTGGGAATGCTAATGGGGTGGTGACAGAGGAAGGGAAATGGATTTGTAAGGAAAGGAAGAGACTAGGGGTGCAGGGCCATCCTGGCTCTTTTTCTCTGGTCCATGTGGTTCCTCCCCATAATTACAGGTGAAGTCTGCGGGGGAGATGGACAAGGGCCAGTGGATGGAGCCAGAAAGGATGTGTGTAGACAGAAACCCCCCATGCACCACCTTCCCCGATAAGTCAACCAACATAAGGTCAGATATATTCTCAGTTGCCTGCAGGATCCTGAGCTACCCATGACAGTGCCTGCTTGCAGGGAGCAGCTGACCTGGTCCTCTGGGAGGACCACAGTCCCTATGCTCTCCTCTCTGTGTCATAAAGTTGACAAAGTTTCAACCAGCATCCAATGGGCCCCCAACCCGACATGTGCATATTTTCCATTCCTGCCTGGGGTGCCTGGGCCATTCCAGGGCAGGTGATGGAAAGGGCTGCAGCAGGGGTGCCATTTCCCCTTTCTTTTCTCTTCTTCCTGAACCCCACCACAGTAGAGCTTCTTTCCCTTCCCTTTGTTTTCTCTCTCTCCCTTGTCTCTAGGCTCTTATGCCTCTCTCATCTCTCCCCTCCTACCTTCACTCCCTTTCTGTTTTCATCCCCGTCCATCTCCCTCCCTGAGCCCCGCCTCACTCAACTCCCTGCCCCAGCATCCTGGATCATCCCTCTGGGGTGTCCAGGTCTTGGCAGAGTGCTGGACCCCCAGTGAAGTAGCAGAGCACTGGGCTCCCCCTCCATTCCCTCTTCTCTCCACAGCCTTCAGTGGGGCCCTGGAGGAAGGAAGGGAAGGGAAGGAAGCCCTGCAGCATGGGTTTGAAATGCTGCTCCCTGTGGCACTGGAGAAGGGAGTGCGAGTAGTCTGGGTGGGAGCTACCCAGGCGAAGGAGAGGAAGGGAGGGAGGGAAGGAATGTTAAAGTGAAGGTATTGAGAGAGATGAGGACACAGTGCCTTTCAGACAGTAAGATGACAGATGCTCAGTGTTCAACAGGGAAGTGGACCGAAAACCCTTAAAATCAGAAGCAGAGGTGGGCAAAGGGTGCTGCTGGATGGGCCAGAACACACTGATCTCTGTTTAGGGTATTAGTGTTTTAACTCAGAGGAAGCATTGCAACCTTGAACTATCAACCACCTCTTCTCTATTTTTGGTTTTGGACAGGGCCATCAGAGAATATTTCCCAAAGTTATTACACCTGGTAAGTGCCTACATAAATCATTGTCTCTTACGAATGTCGGTGATCTCTGCACCTGCCCTCAAGCCCTTTGGGTCTTGCCTAGATCACATATTAGCATCAGAACCTTAACCATTTTGGGGGGCATGGACTCCTGAAAATGACATGGATAGACTTGCTGGAAAAATACCCATAAATATACACACACACACACACACACACACAAGTTGCACATAACACTAGAGACTTCCAGGACCTCATGATGAAGACATCCACTGTAAGCTTTCCCATGGAATCTCCAGGGCCTTTTCACACCTGACCTCTGACCCTCACCCTCCTGGGCCCATCCTTTTCCTGGATCATCCAGGGCCACTCCCCTGGTCTCCACTCCTGACTTCCTCTTCCCTTCTCCAGGATGGCCAAGAGTTACCGTCACCAGTTATCATTGATGTCGACACTCCCTACGTAATAAAGCCCTGCAAGGTGAGGAAGAGGATCAAACAACATTTGGGGTGTTGCGGAGAGGCTTTACCCACTGCTTACTCTCAAATGCCTTTTGATTCCAGGAAAGCTATAAAGGATTTGAGACACTGAAGAGTATGATCCTTTAATTCCTGCAGCAGTAAGTACCCTTGCAACCATGAGGAATAGAGAGGGTTGAGATTGGGCCAGGCCACCCAAGCACAGGTCTGCTCACAGAGACTTTCATGTCATATTTGGGGCTCAGATCATACAGACAGCCTGTCCTCATTGCTCTCCCACAGGTATTACTTGATCTGTGACTCTGGAGACCGATATGGTCTCCTCGGTGCTTATCACCACAGGGCCTACATCTCCCTGACCATTGCCTTCCACCCCGAGGACCCAGCCCCGTGAGTATCACAGCACAGGCTCTGCTCCTGGGCCGTGTGGCTCCCCAGCAGACACAGGCCAGCTCCTGCAAACACCCACCACCCACTGTTGCTCTTTGTCTCCTAGAAGCAGCTTGTGCAAGTACTTCAAGGACAGCAGGAATATGAAGAAGCTCACGGACCCCCGTGAGTGTGTGATGGGAAGACTGGGTGGGAAAGGGCGGTGAAGGGGTCAATCATAGGGCCCAGGCCGTGGCAGCCCCTGACCGTCGCTCGCTTCCCCTCCCCTCACAGACCTGCGGGTCCAGCTGCTGAAGCACACAAATCGTGTCATTGTGCACACCCTCTGTGTGTTGCCCAAGACTCAGCATGACTTAAGCTCCTTCGTGGTGGACACGTGGTTCCAGATGGTGAGCGCCTGCTTCCTCCCTCGGGCGGGCCCAGGAAGCCGCAGGTGGGTAGGAGGTGCAGGTGGTGACTGGGTGCCTGGGCTCTTCCCTTTCAGGAAACGATGCTCTGCTTCTCCGTCAGCGGGGTGTTCAAGGAAGGTGAGTGTGTGTAGACCCCCAACCCAGATGCCCCACTGCTGCTTCCCCCTGGCCAGGCTCACTCCCAGAACCACCCAGCTTCCCTGACCCTTTCCCTTCCCTTCCCTTCCCCTCCCCTCCCCTTCCCCACTGTGTTCTCCAGCCCTCAGGCTTCCCACAGACAATCCAGGTCTGAGCTGTGTCCATGCCTGTCTGCCCTGCACACCCTGGGCGTTGGGGACACAGGCTGCGGAGTTTGGTGGCTCTCATCCCAGATACTCACTCTGAGAACTTGGGCCGTTACTTAACCTCTCAGTTTCCTCATTTGCAAAATGGGGTAGTAGTATCCACCTCTTGGGCGGCTGTGAAAAACGCATCCCGTGAACCTGTGTAGTGGTTGTCAGGGGCCCTGTCACTGGGCGCAGACTGCTCCTATAGTTGCCCTCCCGATTCCCGACACCCTGCCCCCGTGAACAACTGCCCTCTCAGCATGAGTGTCCAGTCACAGCCTGACTGGGGACCGCCGGTTGAGCGTGTACAGCACGTGCGGCTCTAAGGGGTACTGTTGTTTGTTTGCTGTTGAAGTGGAAGGAAGTTCTCAGGGCTGTGTGCGTGCCTTCACCCGGACCTTCATCGCTAACCCTGCCAGCTACTCCAGGTGAGAGCCCTGTTGTGGGCGGGAATGCCCATCCCCGCCTGGGCTCAGGGGCTTGGGAATGTGGTGGCGCAGACCTTAGGTTTACTCGGTATTGTGGAAAGCCAGCAGGGAGATCTCAGGAGCAGTCTAGCCTAGTGGTTAAGAAGAGCATGGGCTCTGGAATCGGCCTATGCGTTCTCTCCTTGACCCAACACTCACTCGCTGTGTGACCTTGGTCAAGTCACATGACCTCTCTGTGACTCAGTGTCTTCTTCCGAGAATGGGGATCAGAGCGTCCACACCTTGGGCTGTGGTAAAGGGTAAATGCGAAATTGCCCGTGGGTTGGGGATAAACCTATAAATCGAGTGAAGATGGTAGACAGTCTCTCCAAAGGTGGGCTCTGTGGGGAGAGCCAGAGGTACCAGTCAAGGAACCCGGGAGACAGACACAGGAGGGGCGTGGAAGGAATCTGGTTGCTGAGTGCCAGTGGGAGCAGAGTCAATATTGGGGGTGTGGGTGTCCATCCAGGCATTCTATGAGGGCCCACTTTTCCTTCAATCTGTGCATCGTGAATGACGAGCTGTTTGTGAGGGACGCCAGCCCCAGTGAGACCCAGAGTGTGTTCTCCATCCCAGTGCCTACGCCCACCTCCAGCTCCATGCACACCCTCTCCCAGGAGCAGCAGGACATCATGCAGGCATCCTCCACCTGACCTGAGGTGAACCTCTAGTGGTCTCAGAAGTGAATGCTGGGTTTGCGTGGGGATAGGAGGGAGCTGGGAGGAGTAGAGGAGTGATTAATGGGAACTTGAAGGTAATTATTTTACATCTATTTTTTTCTTACAAAGGTTTAGTTGCGAGACATTCCCTAATTTCATACTAATACCTTTCCATGTATTATAAAATACAGGTTTCCTATCTTATATACTGTTTTGAAACTTCTTTTGTTTATTATTAGTACCAGCATTTCCTCTCAGTATATGTGAAGCTACATTATTCTTTCTAAGATCAATATATTAAACAATTGAATTCCAGGAAGCCATAAGCTATTATTGATAGGCATTTACCTTTTCGCTTCTTTTTCAGCATTACATGCTGTGGCATCTGCTCATTCTGGTACATACATGTTGGTAAACTTGAAGGCGTGCTCTTGTAGCATAGATTTAGCTGTGACGTTGTGTGGTCAAGTGTCTCCAGTTTGGTCCTAAGGGAGGTCATCTATCCTCCCCCACTACAGGTGCTTTCAGTACGATGACTAGACTATACCAGAACTAAAAAATTCTTTACTCATTAAAAAGTCAATTCTGAGAATTCAGAGATAAGAAGAAATAGACCTCTAGGGTTTCAGGAAGGTGAAGGCGGACAGAAGTCAGGTGCCCTGGGGTTGAAACTCAACGGCTGCTGGCTCTGCTGACATCCCAATTCTTTCTCTTTACTTTCTTCAGCCCAAGGGCAAGATTCCAGATGAATTTTGAGATGAGACCCTCATCCACTGACCTGGGATCTTGAGAACAAAACTCTGCAAATGAGCCTTTAGATGTCATTTTCATCCTCCTCATATTTGTTACCTCTCTTCTCTTAACTGAAGCCATATCCATGACTAAGCTTGCAGTCCAGCTAATCAGGAAACCAAAGTTTACCGTGTAGGCCTGCCAGTTGTCCTGTATTTTTCCCACGCATGATCCTTGTTTATCTTTATATTAAAGAGTAACATTGCACATTGTATGTTGTGTGTCTTGGATTGCTCTTCCCCTGACCCAACCATGAGTTAGTGGGGCCAGGACCAAAAGGTCCCATCTCCCACATCATCCCTGGCAGTCTCTAGCATTTATAGCCGACCTATACAGTGCTTGAAAATTATAGAGTAAGGACTCCATTCCTGGACTACCCTAAAAGCCAAGCTTTGCCTCCTGATAACCTTCTCTCCACCACTTCAGTACTCACAAGTTGTGACCGTTCTGATGTTCACTTCTATAAACAAATATAACGTATTTAGCAAGTAAAGTACCATATTTACTCTAATAATTATGGTATTCTTAATCATTTAACAGGTCTAAAACTGTGCTAACATTTTTATTAGGTTCTTAGGTTGTGTAACTAACACTATTTTCCCCACAACTCCTATGTTGTTTTTTTAACTTACTTACTTTGAAATAATTATTGATTTACCAAAAGTTGCAAAAAAATGTGTAGAGAGGTCATGTATACCCATCACTCACCTTCTCCTAATAATAACACCTTGTATTACTTTAGTACAGTATCGAAACTAAGAAATGGACATTGGTACAGTCCACTGAGCTTACTACAATTTCGCCATTTTACATGCACTCATTTGTGTGTTAGAACACCTGTGAATAATACTTATATATATATAATTCCATGCACTTTTACCAGCTATGTAGGTGTTCTAACTATCACCACAAACAAGATCAAAAACTGTTTCATCACCACACGCTTCCCTCATGTTAGCCTTTATAGCCACACCCACCTTCTTCCTGATCCCACATCCCTAAACTCTGTCAGACACTATTATAATTTCCTGAATGTCATAGAAATAGAATCATATAGTATATTATCTTTAGGAATGGATTTCTTTCACTCAGCATAACTCTCCTGAGATCCATCCAAGTTGTAAAGTGGGTCTATAGTCTGTTCCTTTGTATTGCTGAATAGGATTCCATGGTGTGAATGTACCACAGTTTGTTTAGCCATTCCCCCGTTGAAAGACATCTGGGCTATTTCCACTTTTTAACTATTGTGAGTAAAACTGTGATGAACTTCATGTAAAGGTTTTTGTGTAAACATAAATTTTCATTTCTCTGGGTAAACGGCCCAGAGTGCAACTGCTGTATCATATGGTAATTGCATATTTCGTTCCGAAAACCCTGCCACATTGTTTTGCAGACGACCTGTACCATTTTGCATTCCCATTGGCAATGTATGAGTGACTCAGTTTATCCAGTGTTGTCTGCATTTGGTTTTGTCACTGTTTTTTTCAGCCATTCTGATAGGGGGGGTTTAATATTTCATTGTGCTTTTAATTTGCATTTCCATGATGGCTAAAGATGTTGAATAGCTTTTCCTAAGCCTATTTGCCCTCTGTTCATGTCTTTCATCCATTTCATAATTGGATTAAGAGGCAAGAAGTTATCTCTATAGAGAGCTGCCCTGGCTCTGGCTAACAGGCAGAGTAAGAGAATATGAGGCCCCTCGAGACTCACTTTTCTTGACAGGGAGGGCAGAAGTGGGGCTGAAGCTATTAAATGTTCCTCAAATTAGGACGGAACTTGGATATGGAACAGGATTAAGAGGTGGGGGCATCTCTGGGTCCATCTGTGGAGATCTGGATACGGCAGAAAAAGAAGGGGGATGTGGGGCAGAGGAAAAACAGTGGAAGGAGGGAGATACAGGGGGATGCCTTCTAAATGATGCTAGATTCATCACTCTCAGCCTGCTCAATGGAGTGCAAAAAACTACTCTCCTAGACATGTGGTTTTCAACTCTGCATATCCATTAGGATCCCCTCTAATGCTCAGATTCAACCAACTGAATCAGAGCCTCTAGGGGTAAGCCCAGTCATCAGTATCTTTAAGGTTCACCTCAGTTGATTCTAATGAGCTGTCAAAATTGAAAACCTTATCTGACGGTGTATTAGTTTGCTATGGCTGCCATAACAAGATACCACAGGCTGCGTAGCTTAAACAACAGAAATTTATTTCTCACAGTTTTAAAGGTTGGAAGTCCAAGATCCAGGTGTCCACAGGTTTGGTTTCTTCTGAGGCCTCTCTCCTTGGCTTGCAAATGGCCTCCTTCTTACTCCTTCTTCACATGGCTGTCCCTCTGTGCATACACACCCTGGTATCTCTTTATGTGTCCTAAGCTCCTCTTATAAGGAAACCAATCATATTGGATTAGTGTCTACCCTAACGGCCTCATTTTAATTTAATCACCTCTTTAAAGGCCCTATCTTCAAACACAGTCACATTCTGAGGTACTGGGGGTTAAAGCTTCAACATATGAATTTGGGTAGGCCACAGTTCAGTCCACAACAGATGGTATGAGAAATACCTTGGTCTGAGAAATTCATCTCCCTTTTAGCTACCTTCCTGGAACTACTATACAACACTTCTGCCATCACCTCATTAGGTAGAAGTTGGTCATGTGACCATTGTTGGCTGCAAAGCAGGCTATAAATGTGGTCTTTTACTGGAAACATTACTGTACCAAATAAATTTGGGATTCTTTCATTAAGAAAGAAGGAGAATTGGTATAGAACATATGCTACACTTTCATACCCAAGGCAGCTAGAAGCACTACCTCAATTACCATGTCCTTTCTACCCAGTTTTCCAACCACAGTTTTCATGGGTTCAAACAAAACTGCTGCTTCAGGGACACCTGAGCTCACTCTCCCATCCTCCCAAATCCCATGTCCCAGACTATGCCTGAGTCCTCACAACTTAGCATGTTTAATCTACGTCATTCACTCACTCATTCATTCATTCAACAAATATTTCTTGGTTACCAATGATATGTGAGGCACTGTGATAGGCACGGGAGATAAATCAGAGAACCTGACAGACAGGGTCATGGTTCTCATGGAGCTCACATTCTACAGGGGTTGATACACTCAAGGTTTAAGAGCCATTAAGAAAATAATATGGGAAAATGTGATAGAGAATGACTAGGGTGGGGAAGGCAAGGAAGGATGTTCTGAAGACGTAACTTAGATTTAATATTCAAATAACAACAAGTACACAGTCAGCAGTGGGAAGATATAGGAGCTGAGCCCTCGAGGCAGAGGGAAGAGCAAGACGAAAGGCCCTAAGATATGGGCAAGCTTGGCAGTTTTAGGGAACAGCTTGTATGCCAGTGTGTATTGGGAGGACAGTGTTAGAAAATGAGGTGAGAATGGTAGGAGGGGCCCAATAGCAGAAGGTCCTGTGGGCCATGGTAAGGACTCTGGGTTTTGTTCTTATTATGATGGAGCCATTGGGTGCTTTCTGAAAGGAAGGGAAGTTATTATTATCATCTACTTTATTAAAGCTCATTCTAAATGTTCTTTGGAGGACAGACTGAAATAGAGCAACTGTAAGATCAAGAGACAAGATTAGGAGGCTATTACCCACATGACAGTGAGAGGTGACAGTCTCGTAGACCACAGCCGTAGCAATGGAAGGGGTGAGATGGGGTTTGAAATGAGATGTATCTCGGAAGTACTGAACTTGTTGATGAAGTTCACGTTTGTGGTAAGGGATAGAGAGGGATTAAGTGTGTCCCTTGGAATGTGGATTTTTGCAGCTGGGTTAGGGCGGTTTTCTTCGATGGGGAAGTGAATGGAGGACCAGTTTCGGTGCAATGCCAGGAAACTGACAGTTCTGTTTTGACCATGTCGTTTGTGGAGCCTATGAAAAATCTGGGTGGGGAGCATGTGGTTGGATGTATAAGTCAGGAGATCCTGAGAATATTCTTGGCTGTGGCAAAAAAAAAAAACCCAAAACAAAACAAAAAAACAAGCATGCAAGCAAAGAAATGAAAAACCCAACTGTACAGTTCAATCTGAAAATACAGGTTGATTCCACATATGAGCATGACACAGCTCTAGATTCTGGAAGGGATACAAAGACATATTAAAAACCAACTTCACTGAGCTATAATTTTTGTTCAACATAATGCATCCATCTTTTTTTTTTTTTTTTTTTGGCTGTGCTGCGCAGCTTGCAGGATCTTAGTTCCCCAACCGGGGATCGAACCTGGGCCCCTTGCAGTGAGAGCGCCGAGTCCTAACCACTGGACTTAGCTATAAGGCTAAGGCGCTGGCCTGCCAGGGGCTACTAACTGTCAGAGAAGAAAGATATATGTCTGGAATATAACTATCATTCATCCACTTATTCATTCATTCATGCACCTAGTGCATGTCAAGATTAGTGCTAAAAAGGGAAGATAGAACCATGAAAAATTTCAGGCAATGTCTCTGTCTTCCTGAAGATTAGGAGTCGAAATAGAGAACTGCAGGTGGCTCTGGGTGCTAAATAGTAAGGGAGGTATTTGGTGAGATAATTGGGCCCCCAAAAGGTCTAACCCCAGTGCACAGAAGCAACTTTTCCCCTTCTGCATGTCTCATAGACAATGCTGTGGCATGACCTAGAATATAGAGCTGTGAGAATAGAATGAACCTGAACATTCTCTGCATAAATGGCTGAGGAAACAGCTTTCCAAACCTTCCACCCAGCAAACAGCCCTGATTATGTGCAGAAGTATATCTCAATTTCATTGAATTCTCACAGTTGGAGTTGTATGACTAATTATTTTATCTCTGTATCTAATTAAGAAGCTGAGGTTAAGAAGGGTCAAGTATCTTGGAAGAAAACAGCAGATCTATTGATGATAGGAAAGTGTTAGATTTTACGCTGTGAGCTATTAACTAGTGTGGAATACTCGTTCCCATCCTTTAGGTCCAGGCTGAGGTAGTAGCAATGCAAATTTCTCAGTCAAATGCCTGGGATTCATTGGTCATTAGAGAATTTTAGGAACTGGAGAAGCTATAGGAAAGTGAAAGCCTAACATACCATCCTCCTGCCTGCTCCGCATCATTGTTCCTGCCTCTGCTCTCTTGTTTTCTATGATAACGTCATCTTAACATTAGGTTTTGTTATTGACTGAACTGTGTTCTCCCAAAATTCATATACTGAAGCCCTAATTAGCAGTGCCTCAGAATGTGACTGGATTTGGAGATAGGGCCTTTAAAAGGTGATTAAGTTAATTTAAGGCTCTTAGGGGATACGTTAATTCCATCCGACTGGTGTGCTTATAAGAAGAGGAGTTTAGGACACACAGAGAGACAGCAGAAGTGTGTACACACAGAGGGACAACCACGTGAAAAAGCAGCAAGAAGATGGCCATCTTCAAGCCAAGGAGAGAGGCCTTAGAAGAAATCATCCCTGCTCACACCTTGATCTTGTACTTCCAGCCTCCAGAACTGTGAGAAACAAATTTCTGTTGTTAAGCCACTTAGTCTGTGGTATTTTTGTTGTGGCAGTCTGTACAGTCTAATACAGGCATTATGAACGTGTTTCAGTAGGTCATGAAGCAGGTAGAGTAGACTGTCAGAAAGGATGAAAATAAAGTGATGGTAAAAAATACCAATGATCAGTAAAACTGAAAGAAACGTGGTTAATTTGTATTACTATCAGGCAAAATAGGCATCAAGCAATTGCAACAAAGAAGGCCTCTATCAAATCATAAAGGAAAATGTATTAAGAAGTTTAAAAATTCTGAACTTACACTCACCTGATAACATATCTTCAAAAACATATATAGCAGTAAGTAACGAAGTTACAAGTAACAGAAAGTAAAATCCACTTTTGTGTATACGATAAGGAAATACATTTGCTTATATAACTGAGAGCCCAGAGGTAGAGGAGACTTTAGGTTAGTTGATCCAGTGACTCAAAGATATAAAGACTCAGGCCCAATCTGGAACCAATGACTGTGGCTAGGGACATAGGATTATTGATTGAGATCTAGAGTAACTCTGGTCTCACCCTTGGAACTAGCAGTCAAATTCCCCCCAAACGTGACTGTATGAGGGAGGAAATGCACTCATGAAAATTTGAGACCAGTTAGGAAGAAGAATGTATATTGCGTAGGTAAACAAAAATGTCACCTTCAGGCACCATTTGAAAGCACAATTATCAATATGAGCATAATACCCACAATACTCAAGCGCAAATGGTTTTCAACTACTATGTCTTTCCAGGTAACAGATACTTCTATTCAGGAAATACCTACATTGAATTAGTGAATGGGTAGTTACAAAGCACTAGAGCTCTCACCCCTGCAGTAAGTTTAGGAAGAACCACAAAGGCATCCATGGTAGCGTACTTAAATCTCATTTTCTTTCTCAAATTTTTGGCAAAGCTTTTTCTTTACTATCGTACTTTGATATTATTGTGTCAGGATAGTTTCACTAGAACGGAATGGATTCTTTATAGCTACAATTTTATCAAGTATTACCATTCTGTAAACATACAACACAGAGTTCATAAAGATATGAAAGATGAGAAGCAAGAAAATTGTCAATATTTATGATCAGCAACAATTTTCTTTAAAGAGCACCATTAAATTTCAATATGGAATATCTTTAAAAACGTCAAGCTTTTAGAAGAAATTCAGTCTCATAAAAACGTAATAAAATTAAAGAACATCTTCTGTTAATGTGCATATTTGTAAATATGTAAAAAGGAATATTCCTCTTGGAACACTAGCCCAAGAACCACCGCAGCCCTGCCGCCTGGCATACCAGGACCCAGCACATACACCAACAGGCTGGCACCAGCTCTGGGACACACTGGGCCCCTCAACCAGCTGCTCCTGGATCTGGCCCCACTCACCAGTGGGATGACGCCAGCTTTGGGACACCCCAGACCGCATACCCAGCCATGTCAGGAACTGGCCCCACACACCAGCAAACCGACACTAGCTTCAGGACTCCAAGGCCCTGCAGCCAGAGACCCAGGAACCTGGCTCTGCCCACCAGCGAGCCAGCACTAGCTCCAGGACTCCCTGGGCCACAGCCCCACCCACCAGCAGGCCAACACCAGTTCCAAGACACCTTGGACCCCTCAGCCAGCTGCCCTGGGGTCCAGCCCCACTCAACAGTGGGCCATCACCAGCTTTTAGACACCCCCAAACCCTGGAGCCAGCCATGTGGAACTGGCCCTGCCCACCAGCAGGCTGACACTAGATACAGGACCTCTAGCCCCCACCACCACCCACTGCAGAGCCTAGCACCACCCACCAGTGGGCCAGCACTAATCCCGGGGCTTCCTGGGGCACTGCAGCCAGCAGCCTCCTGACCCAGCCTCACTCACCAGTGGCCACCAGCCTCTGCACAAAGCAGGGCCTGGCAACCCACTGGACCAGGGGACAGCCACACCTACCCCACCACCCACAGTAGTGTGCCGGTCACAACAGAAGGACACACGCAGCCCTAACAGGGGGCACCCTTAGAGCATATAGCTCTGGTGACTAGAGGGGAGAGTTCGGCTGGGACACACAAGACATCTCCTACAAAAAGCCACTTCTCTGCGGTTGGGAAATGGAGCCAACCCACCAGATACAGAGAAATAAAATAGCAAATTGGACAAAATGAGGCAACAAAGGAATCTAATCCAAACCAAGGAACACGATAAAACCCCAGAAGAAGAACAAAGTGAAGTGGAGATAGGCGATCTACCTGACAAAGAGTTCAGGGTAATGATCATAAAGATGTTCAAAGAACTCAGGAGAAGATTGGATGAACAGAGTGAGAAGTTTTTAACAAAGATTTAGAAAATATGAAGAAGAACCACACAGAGAAGAATACAGTAACTGAAATGAAAAATACACTACAAGGAATCAACAGTAAATGAAATGATGCAGAGGAATGGACGAGCAAGCTGGAAGACTGAGTAATAGAAATAACTGAAGCAGAATAGAAAAAAGAAAAAAGAGAAAAAGAAATAGGACAGTTTAGGAGACCTCTGGGACAACAGCAAGTGTACTAACATTTGCATTATAGGGTTCTTAGAAGGAGAAGAGAAAGAGAAAGAGAAAGGGGCAGAGAACATATTTGAAGACATGATAGCTGAAAACATCCCTAACCTGGCAAAGGAAAGAGATATCCAGGTTTAGTAAGCACAGAGAGTCCCAAACAGGGTCAAGCCAAAGGAGACCACACCAAGACACACTGCAGTTAAAATGGCAAAAATTAAAGATAAAGAGAGAATATGAAAAGCAGCAAGGGAAAAGCAACAAATAACATACAAGGGAACTCCCATAAGGCTATCAGAGCAACTGGAATGAATCCAACTGGATCACGGTGTATGATCCTTTTTAGTGTATCGTTGGACTCGGTTTGCTAATATGTGGTTGAGGATTTTTGCATCTATATTCTTCACAGATATTGGCCTGTAATTATCTTTTTTGGTAGTGTCTTTGTCTGGTGTTGGTATCAGGGTGATGGTGGCTTCATAGAATGAATTTGGGACTGTTCCCTCCTCTTCAATCTTTTGGAAGAGTTTGAGAAGTATAGGTATAAGTTCTACGTACGTTTGGTAGAATTCACTGGTGAAGCTGTCTGGTACTGGACTTTTGTTTGCAGGGAGGTTTTTTTGTTTTGTTTTAATTACAGATTCTATTTCACTTCTAGTGATTGGTCTGTTCAAATTATCTGTTTCTTCTTGACTCAAATTTGGCAGGCTGTATATTTCTAGAAACTTGTCCATTTCTTCTTGGTTGTCTAATCTGTTGGCATATAACTGTTCATAGTATTCTCTTATGTTTTTTGGTTTTTGTGGGGTTTTTTTTGTATTTTTGTGGTATTGGTTGTTGCTTCTGTTTCATTTCTTTTTTTGTTTATTTGGGCCCTTTCTCTTTTTTTCTTGGTGAGCCTGGCTAGAAGTGTGTCGATTTTGTTTGTCTTTTCAAAAATCTAGCCCTTGGTTTTATTGATCTTTTCTATTTTTATCTCTATTTTATTTGTTTCCCTCTGATCTTTCCCAAAGAACTGACTTTGGGATTTTTTTGGTTCTTCTTTTTCTAATTCTTTCTCTCTTTTTGTTTTTTTGAGATTTTTCTTGTTCCTTGAGGAAGGCCTGAATCGCTGTGTACTTCCCTCTGAGAACTGCTTTGGCTGCATCACATAGATTTTGGAAGGTTGTGTTTTCATTGTTATTTGTCTTGAGGTATTTCCTGATTTCTTCTTTGATTTCATCATTGACCCACTGGTTTATTGGGAGCATGTTGTTCAGTCTCCATGTATTCGTTCTTTACCCATTTTTCTTTCTGTGGTTGATTTCTAGTTTCATAACACTGTGGTAATAAAAGATGCTTGAAGTCATTTCTATCCTCTTAAATGTGTTGAGGTTTGTTTTTTGACCTAGTACGTGGCCTCTCCTAGAGAACGTTCCTTGCACGCTTGAAAAGAATGTGTATTCTGTTTATTTGGGGGATGTAGTGTCCTGTAGATAGAAATTAAGTCCAAGTGGTCTATTGTGTCATTTAGGGCCTCTGTTGCCGTATTGATTTTCTGTCTGGAAGATGTGTCCATTGATGTCAGTGAGGTGTTAAAGTCTCCTAGTATTATAGTATTCCTGTTACTTTCTCCCTTTATGTCTGTAACTATTTGTTTTATATATTTAGGTGCTCCTATATTGGGTGTATATATGCTAACAAGTGTAATATCCTCTTCGTTATTGATCCCTTTATCATTATATAATGTCCTTGTTTGTCTTTATGGACTTTGTTTTGAGTCTGTTTTATCTGATATGTGTATTGCTAACCCCGCTTTCTTGTTGTTTCCAGTTGCATGAAATAGCTTTCCATCTCCTCACTTTCAATCTGTCTGTGTCTTGTGCCCTGAAGTGAGTCTCTTATAGGCAGCATATTGTAGGTTCTTGTTTTTGTTTTTGTTTTTGTTTTTTTATCCATTCGGCCACTCTGTCTTTTGATGGGAGCATTTAGTCCACTGATATTTAAAGTAATTATTGATAAGTATGTACTTACTGCCATTTTAAACCTTGTTTTCCAGTTGACTTTGTAGTTCTCTATATCTTTCACTTTTGCCATTTTAATTATGCTACGTCTTGGTGTCACTCTAATTGGGTTCTTCTTGTGTGGGACCCTGTGTGCTTCCTGTACCTGGATATCGGTTTTCTTCTTTAGGTTTGGGAAGGTTTCAGCCATAATTTCTTCAAATACATTTTCTATCCCCTTTTCTCTCTCCTCTTCTTCTGGTACCCCTATTATGCATATGACTGTGCACATTATGCATATGATTATGCATATTATGCATGCTTTATATTATCCTATAGATCTCATTTGTTTTCTTCATTTTTAAAAATTTGTCTTTCTGTCTGCTGTTCTGATTTGGTGATTTCCATTATTCTATCTTCCAGATCACTTATTTATTCTTCTGCTTTGTTTAGTCTGCTATTTATTGCTTTTAGTTTGTTTTTCATCTGGGCAATTGAGTTGTCTAGTTTTGATTGATTTCTCTTTATAGTTTCTAGTTCCTTGTTGCAGTGATCTGCATTTCTATCAATAATCTTTCTTAATTTCTTTAGCCTTTTTCTTACCTCCTTTCTGAATCTGGGGTCTAGTAGACTGGTGAGGTCTCTTTCATTATTTGTTCCTTCAGGGGATTTCTCTTGTTCTTTCCATTGGGGATAGTTCCTCTCTTTTTCATTCTACTTAACTTTCTTTGTCTCTGAATTTAGGGGAAGCATGAATCTACTGTGTTCTTGAAGAGGATCCCTGTGTAGACGGTATGAGTCCAATATCTTTGGTGCAAGTGCTGGTTTTGGTGTGGGTGCTTGCCACATATTTCCTTAAAGTGTGCTGGCCCTTGTTCCCTTGATAGGGGGTGTGTTTGAAGTTGTGTTGACCAGAGCCTGCACTGGTTGTTGGCTGGGGCCTCCTCTTTGCTCTATGGCTGTCACAGCCCTGTTGGGGCTGGGGTCTGCTTCCCAGCTGTTGGAGTAGAAGCCCTGAGGGTCAGGTTCAGTCAGGTTCCACTGCCCCTGAGCACATGCCCTGATGCAAAGGAGGTGACCACGGAAGCAAATGAGGTCCGTGTGGTCACTGCAAACCTATGTGCCTCCCGTGCAGGCATCCATGGTTGTGCTCAGAAGCAGCCCAAGGTTGCATCCCTTTCTCTGTTGTGTTCATTCCAGACTTAGTGCTGGGCTGTGGTGTGGAGTAGGCTGGTGCTGGGGGCCGGGGCCCTGTGGCTGCAGGAATTGAGGTGGTTGTGCCGCTGCCTGCAACCTGGGCTGCCTCTGTGGCAGACCTCTCCCAGGACCCGTCAGCTCCAGATCTGGCTCCAAGCTATGGTGTAGAGTGAGCGGGGCCAGTGTGCTCCCACCGTGAAATGAACGGCTGCATACTCCTGCCCAGAGCCCGTCCAACCGAGATGCAGTGCCCAGCTGCTGTGCCTTTCCGTGGCGCCATCTGGTGCACGTGCTGGCAAAGTCCACCATGGCCAGACCTGCCCCCACTGTGTGCACACTGACAATGGGCACTGTGGCAGGACCTGCCCCCACTATGTGCGGGCTGACAATGGGCTCCTTGGTGTGGCCCAGACCATACCCCAGGCCCTCCGGGCTGTCTCCACACATCTAGATCGAGTCCTCTCCCTGGACCTGCCTACCTAAGAGTCAATGCTCAGCTGCTGTGTGCATCTGTGGCCCCACCACCTTGTGTGTGCTTTGGATTGGGAAGTGCAGCAAGGCAGCAGCCGCCAGTGCCAGTCTCTCTCTGCCCTGATTGTTCGCAAGCCAGCATGCATGCACTCCTTGTGGGTAGAATTTAGGCTTTTCCAGCCCCTCCATCTATCCCGGCGGCTTTTCCAGCAGGCACGGGGGCTCCCTGGGGTAAGGGTCTGCCTATGTGTACCTTTCCTCCTTTACAGATCTCTCCCAGGGGTGCCAGGACCGTCCTCATGCCTTTGAAATTTTTTTCTGTCCTTCCTGGATATGTAGAGATATACCTTGCAGCTTTGGTTGTGTAGGAGATCTTCTGCCAGTTTCCAGTTGGCTGTCTGCGAGAATTGCCTCACATGTAGGGGTATTTTTAATGTGTTTGTGGGGAGAGGTGAGCTCCACATACTCCTCCTCCACCATCTTGATCCCCCTCCCTATTTGAGAGACTTTGAATTGCATCAAAGTGTCCCATATAAAAACAGATACACTAGACTAAATTAGAATTTCAGAATCCAGTGATAGTCAACTATTGCAAGTGCCTGTCAGTTTTTAGAGAGCACAGGATATGCCGTGTTTGTCCCGATTTCGTGGGGAAAAAAAAGGTAGAGCATCATGTACATTTTAGATTATCATTGGACCCAAACAGGCTACATGAAGTAGATAATTCAAAAATCATCTGGGGATGTTACGGAAATGTAAAGTTCATTGATAGAACTTAGTCCTCAAAGCCTGCTTTTATTCTAAAGAAAACTGGCAAAGGTCACTCATTTACATCATATGGGAACATATCCACCAGCAGTAGATGGCAGTGTGATATCGTAACAAGAAAACAATGTGGCTGTTTACGTAAAAACCCGTCTCACACTACTCTCAAAGACTATATTTAGAATTATTTGGGGGGTGTGGCAAAAAAATAGTTACAATGAGTGGATAACAAGAGCCAAGCTAGGACCACTTCAATTCTCCCTGTCTAATAATTTTTAAAGCCTTGAACCACACTTATGTAATTTGTAAATGGTCTTCACGCGGATGGGACTTTCAAACTGTACCAGAGAATCATACCATCACAAATGACACAGTTTATGAGCAAAATCCCTGTAAGGAATCCCTGCCTTCTCGCCCCTTTCCATCCTTTGGCCTCAAAAGAAGTTTTCACTGTGGATGTAGTTTTCTGTTTCCAGGCTGTGGTAGTCCCCAAGAATGAGCTCAACCCCTAGAGCTGTTAAAATTTACACTGTGCTGGGGGAAGGGAGCACACTGAGTACTCTGACAGGGAGCACCATCTACAATTGTTTCTCTTCTTTCCCACTGCTTGACACTGACAGTAAAGTCACTTCTAGTTAATTAACGAGTTTCTTAAAGGAACAAAGAAAAACATGTTTCGATTACCATTTCTATAAAGGTACAGCAATATCTGGTAAGTTCTCTTGGATAACGTTACCAGATTAAGTCAATTTTACTTTCTGAAAGTAAATTCACATAGGATCTCTACTTGAGTTGTACATATCTGTGTTTGAACCAAAAGCATTTGAGTATTTGTGTTTAATTTAGCAGCATCACAAATGTCTGTTGTTCCCCTTTCCCATTTCTCTGTGTTAAACAATGCCTCTAGCACTGACCTCCAAAACAGAAATATAAAAGAAGTAAAAGTTGTTCCCAGTAAACCTTGCCAAACAACATTCAAGAAGAATAGCTTATCAGCCTGCCTCACCTAAATAGACACAGCACCTGATACATGCAGTGCCTAAACTGCCTAGCTCATATAAGCTGTGTTCATACAGGTGTTTATCCATAGCCTTAGCGTCCCTTCCCCAATGTATGTTAGAAGGAGCTGACGGGCACCCACTGGTGTAACTAAGTATATTTTTTTAATCCTAAAATAACTCCTGGAAATCATCGCAGGGAAAGAACAAATGATACGACCATTAGTTCTGACAGGAGAATATCTGACCCTTCCAAAGAAAGGTTATAATTAGAACTCCAGGGTTTGTCTTTTGGTGAAAGAAGGTGAACTCACAATCACCGTTAGTGGATTTGTCCATTACAGAAGCTACAGTTGGGACAGACATCAGGTCTTGATGTCAGAGTCCATCCAGTGATTGTACACAGATGCTTCCTAAATCCATCTTGAGGTTTCATAATAGGCTCTATTGTAAACATGTGGCTCCATTTTCATACCCTGCATTTACATGTGTCCCATAAATAATTTTCCAAAATTATCTAAGTAACACCAATGTACCCAAAGAGAGTCACTCCAAAAAATCACTACTTCCTTCAGTAGGCTTAGAACTACAAACACAGTCTGTTATCCTTACTAGTATATTCAAATTTAACCATGGTGCAAAATTTGGTCTGTTGTATTTTCTTCAGGTCATTTATGTAGCCATGCCACGTTGCAGGGTGCCAGCAAAATAATCCCACTGCTTGTAGAGCATTAAGTTTGCCTAAGCCAGCAAACGAGCAAGATCACATCAGATCTATGTTGGATATACAGACAGATCTTCAGTTTTCCACACAAATCAGCAAAAGAGGCAAACGCCTCTTTTTTAAAACTGCAATTAAAAAAAACACAAACCAAAACTATATTGTATATTCTCCTTTCCCTTTCTCTGTCCTTTCTAGAAAGATGCAAACAAAATATAAGTGCAGTAATATCTAATTCAGATTCTGCTCATTTTTAACTTCTGGAATTCCGTTAAGAGCCATAAAGTCTGCAATATTTCTCTTTAGAGAAAAAGAGCCATAAAGTCTGCAATATTTCTCTTTAGAGTGTTTAAAAATAAAACAAGGAAACGTTTTCAACTAACGTCTAGCATTTTATACCACCTTTTATATACACAAATACTTCACTTATTAAGGATAAGTTTATATTTATACCTTAAAATGAATCCGAGGGCCTTAACTGGCTTCAGCTTGGATTAGTTCTAATTACTGGTAGTACTGGAAATTATTTAAATGGCACTTTAAAGAGGTCCTCTATGATCTCCACTTTTCAGTAACTGCAGATGGCTTTCCAGTTAGTCTGAATAAGGAAGACTGAATTATTCTTAATTTTCTTTGGAGAATCTTGTGGGTGATCAAAACACAAAGTCTGGAGCCAGGGTGCCTGGGAGTAAACCCTGGTTTGGCACCTACAGGTTCAGTTACCTCTTAGGCAAGTGACTTAACACATCTGTGCCTCCACTTTCTCATCTGTGAAAACTGGAATAATAATCATAGTACCTAGTTTATAGAATTGCCACTATTAAAGGAGTTGACGTTTTAAAGTGCCTGACACATAGTAATCATTATATACATTTTTTTTCCAAATTAAGAGCTAAAATTCACTTATTGAGTTTGCTTTCATTTCTCTTAGACTTGCATGGAATTACGGCAACAAAGCTTACCTGTACCCACTGCTTAGGTTTTTGAAGTGGTCCTTAAAATATGGCAATGCTTATGGATTTAGGGAGGACCTAGTCCATTGCTATGTGTTAATTTATGTGTTAAATTTCACGTGTTATTAGGGAACAAATCAGCACATGAAAGAAGCACATTAGCACATTAAAAAGAGGTTGGGGCAGGTGAAGCCAGCTTGTGTTCTGCGGAAGATCATCCGGAGGCACCACCATCAACGGGAAGCCCAGGAATGTGGGCAATCTCAGCTCTCCAGGTCTCGTGAAGAGAACGGCCTCCTGAAACAGGCAGCCGGGAGAACCCTACTGTCACTATCCTACACTCAGGAGGCTGACCCAGCTTTTGAGCACCGTGGGCTCCTAAGGCTATGGTCACGTGGATGCGGCCATCAAGTGGCAGGCCCAGACGGTTATGTGGCAGGCCCAGACCGACTGGTCATGCCAGCACCATGAGCCCTTAAACCCTGAGCTCATGTAGTCCCTCTGGACCTATTGCCACTATGATCATGTGGTAGATCCAGCTTTTCAAGTCGCTAGAGCATGGCAGACTCCTAAACCCTGCCCATCATGTGGATTCATCCTGTCATGTGGCCCTCACTAGCTAGTGGCATGTGGAAGCCTCAGCCCTCCAAGTCACAAAGGTGACCCGCTTCTGAGAGTCGTCTGGATGCTATGGTCGGTCACATATCCCCCTTGGTCACATATCAGGCTCAGCCATCTCTATCTCGTGAAGATTGCTGGCTACCAGAATCTTCAGATGCCTGAGTCAACAGGGATGTGGCCGCTTCCATCACATGGCAGGCAAAGCGCCTGCAGTCATGTGAACACCGCACCGCACCTAGCTTTCGGCTGTTGGTCGTGTATATTCTACGGTCACGGGACATGCTGTGGTGTCTTGAGGCTCAGTTCTCTCGGTCACAGTTCAGGATTGAGGGCTCCTGAACCCCGAGGTCACCTGCATCCTTCTACTCTGTGGCCTCCCCCAGCCAAGCCCCTGCAAGTCAGGTGGGGCCCCACGGAGGCGCGCGTTACGTTACGTACGTCCCGCAGTCATGTGACGCCGTAAGGTCGCGACCGAGGGGGGCGCCCTTTCCGCGTGTGGAGAGCCTGCCCAACGGTGGGTAGCTCGGCTTGGCCTTCTGAGGAGTCAGACCGAGAGGTGAAGACCTTTAGAATTAAGGTACTTGTCCTGGCTGAGGGGGAACTTTGATGAGGCTCTGGCTCCGATCCCAACCTTTCCCCCGACTTTCATATTCTGCCACGGTAGGCGGTAGGCGGTAGGCGGTAGGCGGTAGTCGGGTAGGAGGGGCGCCCGCCTGTCCTGGAGGTTTACTCAGAATTGGCGGGACAGCGGGCGGCAGGCGGTCATGGGCTGCTCTCGGCAGCTAGGCTCGGGAAACTGGGTGGACCCCTCCCTTCCCCCTTCCTTCCCAACCCCCACATTAGAGCCCTACTCTTGCTAATCTCTCCTCCGTATTCCTATTCACTGCCTGCCATGTGATGGCATCCTCTGCCCTCCTCTGACCACGTTTGTTATTAAGAACACCAGAGAACTCCTAGATGCCAGTTCGTATCGATGATTTCAAATCTGATCGGAATTTCTGTCTCTTAATTTGTTCTGTGGAGAGAGGCAAGGAGAGAGACTTTTTTTAATTTGATATTTTTTCAGTAAAAGTGTGAAAGCAGCCAGCACGTTAAGGTTCAGAATTTGTTTTGTGTATTTGCTTTGCTGATCAGTAGTTTTTCAAAGTGTGTGTGGGGTGGGATGCCATAATCTTTTTCTCCTTGGACTCTCTAAACGGCTTAAATTAGTCCAGCCAGACACCACTGGCTTCTGACTTTCCTCCTGATTTTCTAACCATTCCTTGTTACATTCCTTGAAAGCTCTCCCCTTTCCTTCATGTGGGAAAAAACCAGTGAATTTATTTAAGAAAACCATGTTAAGTAAAATTATAGATGATACATTTCATAAAAATCACGTAGATGGTACTTAATGAGTAAAATGCAGCAAGAAAAAGATGGTGTTTACATTTGTGAGGGATTTAAATATTGTTTGAGAGATGGTTAAAGGGGTGGTATATATATTTTTTATTATATAATAGCCATTTCTTTCCTCTCATTTCAGCACTTTCAGGTTTGTTCTACAGGACACTATGTCTGAGAGACAGCAACAACAAAAATGGTTTTATCCATTGAAGAAATACGGGACATACAAAAATGAAGGTAAAAAGGATTTCTATATTGTCATATTTTTAAGATAATATGCCACTTGAATCTCAAAGAGAAGGGTAGTGTCTTAGCTTGTTCAGGCTGTTGTAGTAGAACACCATGGACCGGGTGGCTTATAAATTACAAAAATTTATTTTTCACGGTTCTGGAGTCTGTGAAGTCCAAAATCAAGGCACCAGCAGGTTCAGTGTCTGGTGAGAGCCTGCCTCCTGGTTGATAAAGGGCTGTCTTCACGCTGTGTCCTCACATGGCAGAAAGGGCAAGGGAGCTCTCTAGGTGCTCTTTTATAAAGGCACTAATCCCATTCATGACGGCACCTCCCTCATGACCTAATCACCTACCAAAGACCCTACCTGCAAATACTGTCACCTTGGAGACTAGGTTGGTACATAAACATTCAGTCTGTAGCAGGTAGTTTCGTCAAGCTATATGGGAATGGAACATTTTTCCACAGACCACTGGAAGTACTAGTGTTCCTCAGAAAACATTTTGGGAAAGCCTGTTCAAACTAAATCTCTTCTACCGCATTAATACCTTGTACCTTTGTTTACTAAGAACAATGTATGCTTACTAATAATTATAATCTGTTCTTCTCGTTAAGAAACTACTTATTGCTAACTCATTTGATCTTATGTCATTAGTCATTCTCTCTTTTGCTTAATCTTTCCACTTTTTCATTCTTTACATATAACCTCAATTTATGTTTCTGATATCATGATGGCAAGAAATAAATGCATAAGTGCTAGTCATTAGGAAGCCTTCAAAATAAAATAAAATGCCCCACTCTTGAAAAGACGATACAACTTACCCGTAAGAATGAGTGGATGAAATAGCTCTCATTTTATACCAATTTTCCACACTTTTTCAAAACTAGTTTGTTATTATTATTTAATAATTATAGCTGCCATTTTTTGAGTTCCTGTTATATGTCAAGCACTGTGGCAACCTTGTCATACCAGCTTTGTCATTTAATCCTCAGAAAAATCCTGAGAGGATGTTATTTTAATTTACAGATAAGATACAAGAATCAAGATAGGCTAGATTATGCTGTGGTAATAGACAGTCCCCGTATCTCAGGGGCTTGTTCCTCACTTCGACTACATGTCCATGGCAGGTGCATGCCCCTCACGGGATGGTGGACTATGGGGGTCTGAGCCATTCTTGCTGGAATGACTTGGAGACCCAAACTGACAGAGCAGCCATCATCTAGAGAGTTGTCAGTCCCTGTGCCTGAGGAGAAGAGGACCCTGCAAGGTCTCAAACCGACAACCATATGTTCTGGCCCAGAAATAGCACACGTCACTCACAACCCATTAGCCAGAACCAGTCACATACACAGCCCTGCCCAAACAAAGGAGGTCAAGAAGTACAGCTCTTCCAGGTCCCGGGAACAGGGACAAATGGAAACCCATGGCAAACAGCACTACCGCATGATGAAATTGAGGCTCAGAGAGGTAAAATACTCGCCTAAAATCACATACGCAGTAAGTGACAGAGCACATTCTGGATATATGATTTCAAAGTCCGTGCTCTTTCTGTTCCTACTCCTTTCTATATTGTATGCTGTCCTCTTCAATGAAGTTCATATGTACTTATCATAGCAGTTCCTTTGCTTCAATGCTGCAGTTCCATCTCCCTTAATCATCTGATATTCCAACAATGGATTTAATTAAACCCCCCACATTGGTAAGCCACAGGTCTTTTCCAAGTAATTAAATGTACTGGATATTTGGATATCCGTGCTATTCGAGGATAGCAATTATAAAAGAAAACATGACGGTAGATGAAAAGACTGTGGATTTGTCACATACTTGATACAAATCATCTCATGCATTTCCATATTGGCAAGAAAAAAATAATAAAAGTAAGAGCCAAAGTTAATGAAATCGATAACAGATATGGAAGAGTTGAGTAAAAAATGCTAGATGTTAGTGCTTTCAAAATATAAAAAAATAAGGAAAGCTTTGGCAGTATGGGTCAAGAAAATTAGAAGGCACAGATAAGCCGCTTTCGAAGAAGGTGTCTTGCTTGTACTGACAGTAAAGATTTAAAAGATAATATTATGAAAAAGATATGCTGATAATTTGAAAATTAATACTAAATGGGTAAATTCTAGAAAAAAGAAATTTATATTGGGGAAACAGAAAATATTAATATTAAGCTTATTCTTGACAAAGCATGCATGAGAAGGCAAAATTACTGGTGAATCTTAATTAGTTATAAAAATGCCAAAAATAGAAATAAGATAATGGCAAACTTAATCCAGCAATGGCTAAAACAGATAATACAGCAGGGCAAAGTTGTGCTTATACCAAACTTGCAATGTTGGTTTAACATTAGGAGATTCATAATGTAGTTCAACACATTAATAGGTAAAGGAGCAAGAAAAGGATGATTATCACAAAGATTCCAGAAAAAAAATGCATGCAATAAAATTCAACAACCAATCAAGATTAAACAACCACAAAAATAACTCTTAGCTAACTGGGAATAGAAAGCTATTTCTTTAAAATGATAATGTGTACTTTACAAAAACTACAACAAACACCGTACGTAATAGTGAGACATTAAAAGCATTCCATTCAAACTCAGAAGAGGCAAAGATGATTCATATAATCACTTCTGTTCAACATCTTACTGAGTCTCCTAGGCACTGCAGTAAGCCAAAATACATACAGACATTACTTAATACATGTGTAAAAGTGAAAGGGAACAAAACTGTGAGTATAATTGTCTTCATATAAAACTCAAGAGGATCTATGGAAAATTATAATAATAGTGATTAACCAGTTTACTGGATGCAAGACTAATATACACAAGATAATTGCACGAAATAGAAAATAATATTTTCATTGTGAGTATACCATTTACGAGAGCAAACAAATTGGTCCTGTGGAATATACCTCAAGTTGGCTCAGCTGGCAACTATTCCAACACTCATAAACACTCTTACATGTTTTCCTGTACTGTAGAGACCTGGAAAGCTAAAAACAAGAATGGAGACCTACGTTCGTATCTGTGTGTGTGTGTGTGTGTGTGTGTGTGTGTGTGTCTGTGTGTGTGTGTGTGTGTGTGTGTGTGTGTGTGTATGTTTCCTAGACCCCCTTTTGTCTAGGGTCCCAAAGAAGATCTCTATGTATCAAGCCTATGCACCATAGTGAAACTTGGAGGTGGAACTGAGTAATGTGGGAGCCACAGGCAGGATCAGCTTTGTATGATGGGAGAGGTCTCTGGCTTTTACGGGCAGCCACAGCAGAGTGCCTAGAATTCAGTCTCTGTCATACATGTTGGTTAGCTCATAGGCAGCAGGGGTGTTTCAGCTATACCAGTCTCATGGTGTGAGGGGGCTTCCCCTGGCTGTGCGGCATCCAAGCCCACTTTTCTGGCCCTCACAGAATTTTTGTAAGCTGTGTGATATGTTTTATTAAAGATGTCTTATTTTTACAAAATAGCTAGAATGAATATCTGGCATAAGGAAGTGGGAACTTTGATTAATAGAGTACTTGACACCAAAATTGGTTGCAAGCAAAGGGCCCTGAAGGAAGTGGGGGTCGGGGATAGGTCATCCAGTCTAGGTGGATCTGAAGATAGTAAGGACCCAGTTGGTAATAGAGGATGAATCATTAGTGTTCCATGGCACACAATGGTGAAAGAGTTGCAGTTGTGTTACTGGACAGAACTTGGGTCCACTCACCTGCTGCACAGCAAAACCAATCTACTGATGCTGGGTTGTTGGTGAAGGAAAGTACAGTGTTTATTTTCTGGGTGCCAAGCAAGGAGAACTGGCTGCTTGTGTTCAGAAGACTCTAACTCCCTGCTGACTTTCAAGGAAGGGTTTTAAAGGCAACATCTGGGGTGAGGGCTGCAGGGTGCATGACTTTCCTCTGATTGGTTGGTGGTGAAGAAACAGGGTGCTGTTTCAGGGATCTTAATCATCAGCATTCTGGTTCTAACCAGTCTGGGGTCTGTGTGCTTGTGGTCAGCATGGAGTCACCATCCTCCACCTGGGCAGGGGATCTTAGTTTCTGCATAGCAGCTCAAAGATATGTATCAAGTTGTTATCTCTTGCGGAGAAACTAGGACTCTGCTTTATCACTGCACTATTTTTTCTTGACTGCCTTTCTTTCTTTTTTTTTTAACATCTTTATTGGAGTATAATTGCTTTACAATGGTGTGTTAGTTTCTGCTTTCTAACAAAGTGAATCTGTTATACATATACATACGTCCCCATATCTCTTCCCTCTTGCGTCTCCCTCCCTCCCACCCTCCCTATCCCACCCCTTCCCTCCCTCCCACCCTCCCTATCCCACCCCTCTCGGTGGTCACCAGGCACCGAGCTGATCTCCCTGTACTATTCGGCTGCTTCCCACTAGCTCTCTGTTTTATCTTTGGTAGTGTATATATGTCCGTGCCACTCTCTCACTTCGTCCCAGCTTACCCTTCCCCCTCCCCGTATCCTCAAGTCCATTCTCTAGTAGGTCTGTGTCTTTATTCCCGTCTTGTCCCTAGGTTCTTCATGACCATTTCTTTTTAGATTCCCTATATATGTGTTAGCATACGGTATTTGTTTTTCTCTTTCTGACTTAACTTCACTCTGTATGACAGACTCTATGTCCATCCACCTGTCTACAAATAACTCAATTTCGTTTCTTTGACTGCTTTTCCTTTGTTTCTGCATTTCCTCACTTCCCTAATTACTAACTGCTTGAGTCTGTTCTTTGGAACTCAGGGAAGGCCTAGGAGGCCAAAGCCTTTTCCTACAGACAAGAAACAGGGAACACAGCGGGGCTTTTGTACCCAGGAGGGCCCTGAAGGGTTCTGTTCAGTGTCAGTCCCCCCTTTTCTTTGATACTCCTCAATCCTGAGGGGATCATGAGTGGGACAAGAGAGGGAATAAAGTTTTGGATAGAGAAGTTAATCATCAACCTGGCAAGGGAACTCGGTTTTAGGGGGACTCGGTTTCAAGAGTTACCACCTGTGGTCACTTGAATTGAAATGCCTTTGAAGTCAATGTGTTGGTGGACCAGGCAGCTGCTGTTTGGGACCCAGAGGACACTCCTTTCCCCCACAGCATTGAGAAACACATTAGTGTGGAGGGCATCTTCATCTGTGAAGTGTTCTGAAGTGGCTGACTTGTGTAGGCCACAGATGAGATGGGAGATTCTGCCATTGACATGGTCACCCTCATTTGAGTGGAGATGTTGGGGTTCTGGTGTTGCAGGCCCAGTAGGAGCACTTAATCTCCTGCCTCAAGGTGAGTGCTGTTTACCTAATAAACAGCAAGGATGGAAGGGTAGTCACATTGGTTTGACCTGTAGCAACCTCTGAAGGTGGCTAATTGATCAACAGATCCCTTGGATCTTGAAATATCTGACATACTCCAAAGTTGCATTTGATCAGTGTAAAAATAAATAAAATATAAATAAATATTTGTAATAACATATAAGAACATAAAAATAAAGAAGTCAAGCTCTAGGTCTGGTGACTTGACCTATCTTGATGGCAAATGGTAGCCCCTTACTCAATTCCCACACTTGAGCCAGAACACCATGAATGAGTGGACTACTGAGGAAGGACCCTATGGTGAAGTCGCAAGTTACTGCAGTAAATCTTCTTCCCAGGCTTAGCCAAAGGGACCGTCAGCCATTTACCACAGTTACTGTGCATTTGCTTTAAGGACACTTGCTCTAAGCCAGAGCTCAGCAAACTCCCTGGAAAGGGCCAGGTGACAAATATTTGAGGCTTTGTGGGCCAGTTTGTCTCTTTCGTAACTACTCAGCTCTGCTGTTGTAGAGCGGAAGGCTCCAGAGACAAGTATGGCTGTGTTCCAATAAAACTTTGCATGTGGACATTGGCGTGTGGATTTCAAATAATTTTCACGTGTCAAGAAATATTATTTTTGTAACCATTTAAATATGTAACAACCATTCTTAGCTTGCAGGCCCTAGAAAAACAGGCCACAGGCCAGGTTTGGCCCATGGGCTGTAGTCTGCCAATCTCTAATTTAAGCTACTGGAATCACTAGGTCCCTAAAACAACAGAGTGGAAAGCCAGCAAAATGAGGTGGCATCCATTCCTAGGGTCTCTGGCAAGCATAAACCAAAAGCTGATACTTTAATACAGTAGCTTTCAACTGTGGTAGCACACTGCAGTCACGTGGAGAATTTAGAAAATGTGGGTGCCTGGGTCTCAACCCAATTCTGCTTTAATTTTTGTGGGTATAGCTTGGAGCTGGTGGCATTCTCAAACTCCCCAAGGGGCTCTACTGTGTAAACGAGGTGGAGAACTACAACCCATACTGTGGGATATTGCTCAGCAATAAAAATGGCAGGAACATAAACGATTTCAAAAACATGATGCTGACTTTAAAAAGCCAGACACAAAGGTGTGCAGTATGTATGATTCCGTTTACAAGAAATTCTGCAGCAGGCAAAACGAATATATAGGGACTGTGAGCAGATCAAGGTTTATATGGAGCTGGGAGATGGAAAGATTAACTGGGAACCATTTGGAGTGTGGTATATGCTTTATATCTTGATTGAGGTGGTGGTTAGCTCTAATCCCTGATTTTTACATGTAAGTAATTTGAGATCAGGAGAAGTCGGGTGAATTGTCCAAAGTGATGTAGCTTAATAATCAGAGAGAAGACAGGTGGATCTGATTATCAGTAATTGTTTCTATTACGCTAGGTAATGAGTCAGTAGCAATAGTGCTTCCCCCCAAGCCCGTGGCAAAACCCTGACCCAGCCTTTTATACAAGTAGAGCAGGGACATGAAAGTACACCTCTTGTGCATTCCAAACACCTACTCATAAGCACAGTTGACATTCTCACGTGTTCTTTATGTTGACTTCTTTACGTTTGTATTTACATATCCAAACAAAAACTTTTCTTAATATTTCCTTTTGAGTAATCACACTCTAATGTACAGGTTTAAAAATTATGGTAACAATGCGTAACATAAAATTTACCATCATAACCATTTTTAAGTGTACAGTTCAGTACTGTTAAGTTGATTCACATTGTTGTGAAACCAATCTTCAGAACTTTTTCGTCTTTCAATTCTGAAACTCTACACATTAAACAGCAATTCCCCTTTGTCCCTTCCCCCCAGTCCCTGGTAACCCCATTCTACTGTCTGCGTCTATGAATCTGACTACTTTAGATACCTTTTCTTTTTAAACCCATGGACTCTGTTTACTATAGTTTTCCCAACTTTTTTTTAAAAAAGTATTTACTTATTTATTATTTTGGCTGTGCCGGCTGTTTGTTGCAGCATGCGGGATCTCTAGTTTCGGCATGCAGACTTCTTAGTTGCAGCATGTGGACTCAGTTGTGGCATGCAGGCTTCTTAGCTGTGGCATGCGGACTCTCAGTTGCAGCATGCTTGCAGGATCTAGTTCCCCGACCAGGGATTGAACATGGGCCCCCTGCAATGGGAGCATGGAGTCTTACCCACGGGAACACCAGGGAAGTCCCTAGAAAGCTTATGCAAGTGGAATCATACAGTATTTGTCTTCTCGTGACTGGCTTATTTCATTTAGCGTAATGTTCTCAAGGTTCATCCATGCTGTAGCATATGACAGAATTTCCTTCCTTTAAAAGGCTGAATAATACTCCATTGTATATATATATATATATATATATATACATACCACAATTTGTTCATCCATTTATCCATTGATGGGCATTTTAATTGTTTCTACTTCTTGGCTGTTGTGAATAGTGCTGCTATGAACATAGATGTGCAAGTACCTCCTCAAGATTCTACTTTCAGTTCTTTTGGATATATACCCAGAAGTGGGATTGTTGGGTCATATGGGAGTTGTATTTTTCATTTTTTTTGGAATCTCCATACACACTCATAAAGAATGAATGGGTCAAAGAAGAAGTCACAAAGGAAATTAGAAACTGCTTTGAGACAAATTAAAATGAAAGTCCATCGTACCAAAACTTATGGGATGCAGCAAAGGTGTGCTAAGAAGGAAGTTTATAGCTTTAAATGTGTACATTGAAAAGACAAAAGATCTCAAATCAACAACGTAACTTTACACCTCAAGAAATTAGAAACAGAAGAATAAACTAAAGCCAAAACTAGCAGAAGGAAGGAGATATATAAGAGCAGAGATAAATGAAATAGAGAAGAAATACAACAACAATAGAAGAAAAGTAAATGAAACTAAGAGTTGGCTTTTTGTTAAAGCTACACAAAATTGACAAACCCTTAGTTAGACTCACTAAGAAAAAAAAAATAGAAGACACTCAAATAATTAAAATCAGAAATGAAAGAGGGACATTACAACTGATACTACAGAAATTAAAAGGATTATTAGCGAATACTGTGAATAATTGTATGCCAACAAATTGGAAAACCTAGAAGAAATGGATAAAGTCCCCCAAACAGACAATCTAGCAAGACTGAATCGTAAAGAAATACATAATATGAACAGATCGATTAATGAGGAAGGAGATGTAATCAGTTCTCAAATATCTCCCAGCAAAGTAAATCCCAGGACCACATGGCTTCACTGGATTATTCTATCAAATACTTGACAAGGCGATGTCTGAGATTGCTTGTGTCTGAATCACCTTGATGAGGGAGGTCTCTAGCCCTGTTTAGGCACCCGACATAGTTGGTCAGCCGGAGGACTGCGGTAGCTGTTAGCTGGCCCCCTTCTACGCTTTCCCCTTGGCAACGTTATTTCTGAAGGAATGTGGGTTCTTGCAAATGACTCTGACTCTTCCTATACACCATACATAGACCACATGCCCTTACTGCTCCCTTTAAAATGTGAACTTTTCCCTTTCATTGCTGGATTTTCCTGAAAACGAGTTGGTTGCCTGGCATTCTCCAAAGGTCACCAATAAGGTTCCTCTTTGTTGTTGCTATTGTTGATGAGTATCATTATGAACTCCTGGCTTTTGAACATGTTGGTGGGCTTCAAACCATTGTTATGTGGTGTTGAGCAGAGGAGTGAAATGATTTGACTTGCGCTCTGCTGCTGGGTTGAAAGCAGACAGGTAAGGGAGCCAGGATGAAAGCAGAGGGGCCAGCTGGACAGCAGTACAGTCCAGGAGATAGATGTTGGTATCTTGGCCAGGGTGGTGGTAATGGAGGTGGTGAGAAGTGGCTGGTTTCTGGACATACTTTGAGAGAGGGGCCGAGAGAATTTCCTGACCAGTTGGATGTGGAGTGTGGGAGAAAGAGAGCACGCCAGGCCCCCTCCGAGGTTTGGGGACCGAGCAAGTGGCATTTGTGGGTCCAATGCCCTATCTGTGTTTACTTTCACTTCCAGTGCCACACAGGGAAAGTTGCAAGGTTGTGAGTAGCAGGACTGCCCTGACAGCGGGCCACACAGGGAAAGCAACGGCTCCTCAGAGGAGTTCATCTGAGGCCTGGTCGTAATCACTCCATCGTGGAGTGATCAGCCCTGGACGGATCTTTACTCATAAGCGTGCCCTGAGACAACATGGAATAGTTAATGTACAAAAGGCACAGCCCACAAACCTGGAGAGCCTTAAGTATTACAACCCAAAGGAAGCTGGTTTCTAACAGTGTAATTACCATAATCCTCCCTCCCCACAAGCCACTGGTATGATTATCTGCTGGTTCCCTGTTTCAGTGGAATGTGTTAAAAATAAAATACCCTTAGTGAATCCACCTATGGGGAAGAGAATTGACACGATCTTACTTCTGCAGGTGCCGAAAAACTTCCAAATCTTTTCCCATGGTGAATTAGATATGTTGGAGGGGAGAATTTGTAGGCGGAGGGGTGAACAACAACACAACTCCTAGGAGTGAATAAAAGGTGAGGTATAACCAGGACACTTTCTAAGCGTGCCTGTGGCTTCAGTATCCAATACAGTAGATGTCAGAGCAAAGAAAATGAACAAGAGCCAAAGAGAGGCCTTACAGAATGATGAAAGGATCAGGACACCAGGGAGACATAAAGATCCTAAATGTGTATGAACACAAACAACAGAGCCTCAAAGTACATGAATCAAAAACTGGTGGAGCTGAAAGGAGAAAGAGCCAGATCTATAATTATAGTGGGGGCCTTCCACACCCACCTCCCTCTTAGCAAGTGACAGAATTACCAGAGAGAAAATCAGCAAGGATATAGGAGACCTGAATAACACAGGAAACTAACGAGATCTTCATGACATAAATAGAACAGTCCGCCCACCAACAGCAGAGTACAGGTTTTTCCCCGAGGGTCTCTGTAACATTCACCAAGTTAGACCATCTCCTCGACCATAAGACAAGCCTCAGTAAATTCAAAAAGAACTGAGGGACTTCCCTGGTGGTGCAGTGGTTAAGAATCCACCTGTCAGTGCAGGGGACACAGGTTCGAGCCCTGGTCAGGAAGATCCCACATGCCGCGGAGCAGCTAAGCCCGTGCGCCTCAACTACTGAGCCTGCGCTCTAGAGCCCTCGAGCCACAACTACTGAGCCCGCGTGCCACAACTACTGAAGCCCGCGCGCCTAGAGCCCAAACTCCACAACAAGAGAAGCCGCCGCGACGAGAAGCCTGTGCACCACAGCGAAGTGTAGCCCCCACTAGCCGCAAGTAGAGAAAGCCCGTGTGCAGCAACGAAGACGCAACGCAGACATAAATAAAGAAATTAAATTATTAAAAAAAAAAGAAGAAGAATTGAAATGTCCCAGAGTGTGTTCCCTGGCCACGATGGAATCAAATTAGAAACCAGTAATAGAAAGCAAAAAGAAGAATCCCTAAACACTTGGAAATGGTGGCTGACACATCATTCCAGGTTATCATTCACACCCTTGTTATAGAAGAGCTGAAGTGAGGAAGAGTTGCCTGCTGAGCTGAAAGGCATTTCAGGCTGGCCCCAAAGAGAGCTCACCCTGGCTCTTTCAAACAGAGTATTGTTCAGGGCAAGGCTGGAGGGAGGGAGACAGTTCAGGAGGCTGTGACATCAGTGCCACCTGACATTAAAGCTCCTAGTGCACTGGCAAAGGAAGTCCAGCTAGCTTGCTGGTTGTTAGTGGAATCGGTGTGGTGGCTGATTGGATTTGGGAAGCACGAGAGAGGTATTGGTGTGGTTGTTGGAAAGTCCTGAGAGAAGGCAAGATTCGGGTGCCTTCCTGGTACATATATGACTGGTGTCCAGTCTAACCCATGGACGCATACACCTCGGTTCCTTATCAGTCCTGCTCCACTGTGTTAAAAGTTTCAAGGCAGTTGTCCTCTCCTCCCTACTCCTTCTCCTCCCTCTTTCTCCTCCTTGTCCTCCTCTTCCTCATCCTGCGCCTCCTCGATTCTTCCCCTGATAGTGCCATCTGTCGGATAAGGCTGTCCTCTCTGCACAGGCAGAAGATTGTCCTTTCTGAGGTTTGTGGGATTGGTCCCTTAGGCCAAGTTGGCACTTTGCCTGCCCTACCATCCTGTTACCTAAGACATGGTACATGGTAAGTGCACCACAGATGTGTCTTCAAACTTGTATTTTTGTTCCTCTTTTCAGAATACAGTGATGGTGGTAGACCACCTCAAGGAAGAAAGAAAGGTTGTAGTTCTTTCCCAGGTAATTCTGGCAAGAGGAGCCCTCATTATGAACACGGTGGGGGTGAGCCTCAGCCCTCACACCTCCAGGAGGATGATGGAAACGTGGTGAAGAGGGATGTCCAGGAGGACCCCGAAGTAAGACAGTAAGTGACCAGGCAGCAGGGTTTGTACACAGCAGCCCCTGGGACTATGCACCTCTCTCACTCTCCGTGGACTTGTTTTTCTTCTGTTACTGCAAAACTGAAGCATGCTAGAAGTGAAATAATAGTTGAGCAATCCTAATTGTAGTGCTGGTGTCAAAGAGACGAGGGTGTACAGAAGACTTTCTTAGCACGTATGGCCACTCACCCTCCTTCTCTCCACATCCTCCCTGCAGCTCTCCCTGTACCATCCGAGGCAACGAGAGGACAGTGAGATTGGACAGTGAAAGCCACATGCATATGACTGTGTGGGGAAACAGAAAACCTCTGGAGAGAGAAATGCGGGAGAACACACAAGATGGAACCCCAGGGAGCTGGTTCAGGGTCACTGTGAGTATCCTGAAAAATATATGGAATGTGCAGGAGAGAAATGTCAGGGAGAGTTGTGTTGGTCTCATGTTGAGATGCTGGTTTATTGCACTGGGGACAGCTTGTAATCTGTCCTTTTTATGACCAGGAGTTAACAATCTTGTTCATCTAAGGGCAGATTCAGTGAAGCAGTGTAAAGGGAACAGGCTGACTGTGAGGAGAACGGAGGAGCCTGTCTCAGAGCAAAGATGGAAACTACTGCCAAGGATATGGAGCAACTCCACATTGGAGGTCTCAGTTTGGCAAGCTGAGTGTGGGAGATGGAGGGTCGAGCCTCTGGAGACCTTGTCTGAGGGGCAAGCAGTGTCTGCACTGGGTAGGATCTCCTGGAAATTTATAAAAGGAAGATCATCTCTGACACCTTGATTATTTGGAAGAGAGTTTGACTGGAGAGAAAGAGTATTTAGGAAATCCATATTACGCACACCCATAAGAAATCATGCCAGTGGTCCCTTCTTTAGAAGCCCTTTCAAGCTCAGTAGAAGGCCGGAAAAGATCAGGAAAAGGTTCATCCTCCAGCCTAAATTCCCTGTTGTCTGTCCTCTCTCCCATCCCTTCTTTTCATCCTAGATTCCTTATGGGGTAAAGTATGACAGGACATGGCTAATGAACTCAATCCAGCGCCATTGCAGTGTCCCCTTCACTCCAGTGGACGTAAGAGAGGATGCCGAAGCCAGACGCGTGGGCACAGGGAAGGGGGAGAGAGAGACCTGGTTCAGCAGGGTCTGTTGGCTTCTGATACTATTGCTGTTGCATTCAATCCCTGTAGTTCCACTATGTGAAAAATGGGGCTCGGTTCTTTGTCCAGGAAGCTAGCACTGCCTCTGCATTGATGGATGTCAGCTACAAGATTTGTGACGAGGAGAGCCGAAAGGTGTGTGTCGCGGGCATTACCTGTACCTCATCCTGAGGAAGGAGTACAGGCCAGGGGCTGCTTGTCTTCTTTGGAACTAGAGTTCCTGGTGCTTACCCCACCTCTTCTTCCTGCAGATACCTGTCTTTGTCAGCCCCTCCGCTGCTCCCTACTCTGTGCGGTACAAGTTGAAGCCAGAAGAAATGGAGCAGCTAAAGGTAATGCAGACTCAAGACATGTTGTGTGCCAACCCTCAGACCAACCTCTCCTTCCTCCAGCCCCCCGTCCCCCTCGCCCCCGATTTCCCTGCCACCACCACAGCCTCAGAGCGGCTCTCTCCATCTCTCACTCCGCAGCTGACCTTGATCAAACGATTTAATATCTACAAGCAAGCTCTTGACCTCCAGAGGCTCTGCGTTGACCCAGGTACGGCTGACAGCAGTAATTCTAGGGCGGAGGAGGGCAGAGGGGTCTTCCTGGAGGGAGACTTAGGGATGGTACAGTGGGGAGGGGCTGGTGCTGGCCCCAGACCCCACTCAGCCATCTGATTCCCTCCCCTCTCCTTCCTGAAGACTTGGTGGGCCATGATATTGATATAATTCTGAATCAAAGAAGCTGCATGTCCGCCACCCTGCAAACCATCGAAAAGAATTTCCCTGAGGTGAGGCTGTAGGCCCAGTGCTGGTATTAGTGTAGGGGGTGGAAGAGATGGGGTGGAGGGCAGATTTGTCTCCAAGGTCCTAGATAGTAACCTTCACTCTACCTCTTCTTGCCCCAAAGCTGTTGTCCTTGAACTTGAGCAGCAACAAACTGTACCAGCTGGATGGCCTGTCTGACATTATACAGATGGCCCCCACGGTCAAGATCCTGAACCTCTCCAAAAATGAGGTGAGAAGAGGGAGCCAGATCAAAGTTGGGTTGAGAGTGGGGGGGGCGTGTTAGTGGCCATCAGAGTGATGACAGGAGGCAGGTGAAGGTACCTGTGGGGGAGGGAGGGGGCTGGGGGTGCAGAGAGCCGGATGTCCCTCTTTCCCTGGGATTCCTTTTCCCACTTCCGCCCCATATTTCTCAGCTGAAGTCTGTGTGGGAGTTGAGCAAGATGCAAGGGCTGAAGCTTGAAGAGCTGTGGCTGCAAGGGAACCCATTGTGTGGCACCTTCCCAGACCAGTCCACCTATGTAAGGTCAGTGTGAACACCCTGTCACCCTTCCTGGTGACCTTCACCCGTGGGAGCCTAGACTATCTGTGACAGTGCCCCTTTGCCAAAGGTGGCAGCCCTGGTCTTCTGGGAGGATCAGAGGCCCCACCTTCTGCTCTCTCTGTGCCTATCACCGGTGAGGAGTTTCCTTCCCCTGACCTGCTCACCTCTGCAGGGGCTCTGGGGTCTGTTTCCAGCTCTCTGCGCCCAGCTATATTCCGCCAAGGCCTCCCAAGAGTGTGCCGCAGGAAGCAGGGCTTCTCCTCCTCACCAGGACCAGGAGCGACCAGCCTTGATCCAGATGCTGGCGCCCTGGACTGAGAAGGGTCCTCCAGTCCAGGGCCTCTTGCTGAGAGAAGCCTTCCTTCTTCGTGCTGAGATGGCGTTTGCCTCCCCCGTTCTGAGAGGGGCCCTCTTCCCCTTCCTCCAAAGGGGTCCCCCCTCGTCTCCCAGGTTGACATGGGGGCTTTCCTGCGCCATGCTGAGGGCTGAGGCCGTGGGTGGCTGCTGTCATGACATCCATTCTGCTGGCCCAATGCCAGGAGCTGGACCCTCCTTGGGAAAAAGCAGGGCTCCTTGAGTCAAGGGGCCAGACGTGGGCCCCCGCCCGTGATCAGAGGGCTTCCTGAGGCAGGAGTGGAAGGCAGAGGGCAGAGGTGGTAGAGGAGACAGAAGGACAGGGCTCTCAGGGGCACTTCCCATCCCTCCCTGCACACGTCACATCATCCCATCTGGTCCTTCACAGGAGCCCTGGGCAGCCTGAGACAGGTACGATTCCTCAGATAAAGAACGAACTCAGACAGGTGCAGGGGTCATCAGGAGAGAAGACGGTGATCATAAGACTGGGCCACGGATCCTCAGCCCCATACTGAGCTGGGACCTGACCCTTTCCTCATTCTGGGGGAGATGTGCCTCCATGGCGGCCCTGTTTCCCATGCCCAAGTCTGGCTGAACTCACACAGGTGACAAAGTTTCAACCAGCATCCAGTGGGGCCCCAGCCCAACATGGGCATATTTTCCATTCCTACCTGGTGTGTCTGGGCGATTCTGGGGCAGGTGAAGAGCCGCAACAGGGGCGCCGTTTCCCCTTTCTTCTCTCTTCTTCCCTGACCCCGACCACGGGAGAGCTTCTTTCCCTTCCCTTTGTTTTCTCTCTCTCTCTTGTCTCTGTGCCCCTATGTCTCTCTCATCTCTCCCCTCCTACCTTCACTCCCTTTCTGTCTTCATCCCCTCCATCTCCCTCCCTGAGCCCCACCTCACTCACCTCCCTGGCCCAGCATCCTGGGCCATCCCTGGGGGGTGTCCGGGTCTTGCCAGAGTGCTGGACCCCCAGTGAGGTAGCAGAGCCCCGGGCTCCCACCCCATTCCCTCTTCTCCCCACAGCCTTCAGTGGGGCCCTGGAGGAAGGAAGGGAGGAGAAGGAAGCCCTGCAGTATGGGTTTGAAATGCTGCTCCCTGTGGCACTGGAGAAGGGAGTGCGAGTAGTCTGGGTGGGAGCTACCCAGGCGAAGGAGAGGAAGGGAGGGAGGGAAGGAATATTAAAGTGAAGGTATTGAGAGAGATGAGGACACAGTGCCTTTCAGACAGTAAGATGACAGATGCTCAGTGCTCAACAGGGAAGTGGACCGAAAACCCTTAAAATCAGAAGCAGAGGTGGGCAAAGGGCACTGCTGGATGGGCCAGAACACACTGATCTCTGTTTATGGTATTACTGTTTTAACTCAAAGGAAGCATTGCAGCCTTGAACTATCAACCATCTCTTCTCTATTTTTGGTTTTGGACAGGGCCATCAGAGATCGTTTCCCGAAGTTATTACGCCTAGTAAGTGCCTACATAAATCATTGTCTCTTATGAATGTCGGTGATCTCTGCACCTGCCCTCAAGCCCTTTGGGTCTTGCCTAGATCACATATTAGCATCAGAACCTTAACCATTTTGGGGGGCATGGACTCCTGAAAATGACATGGATAGACTTGCTGGAAAAATACCCATAAATACACACACGCACACACACAAGTTGAATATAACACTAGAGACTTCCCAGGACCTCATGATGAAGACATCCAGTGTAAGCTTTCCCATGGAATTTCCAGGGCCCTTTCACACCTGACCTCTGACCCTCACCCTCCTGGGCCCATCCTTTTCCCCGATCATCCAGGGCAACTCCCCTGGTCTCCACTCCTGACTTCCTCTTCCCTTCTCCAGGATGGCCAGGAGTTACCGTCACCAGTTACCGTTGATGTTGACACTCCCTGCGTATTAAAGCCCTGCAAGGTGAGGAAGAGGATCAAACAACATTTGGGGTGTTGCAGGGAGGCTTTATCCACTGCATAGTCTCAAATGCCATTTGATTCCAGGGCAGCTACTTTGGATCTGATAAGCTGAAGAGACAAGTCCTGCAATTCCTGCAGCAGTAAGTACCTCTGGGAAGCTGAGCAAGGGGGAGAGGGCGAGGACAGGTGAGGCCACCTAAGCACAGGTCTGCTCAGGGGAGTTTCCAAGTCTCATGTGAGGTCCAGACCACAGAGATAGACTGTCCTCAATGCTCTCCCTCAGGTACTACTTGATCCATGACTGTGGAGACCGACAGGGTCTCGTGGGTGCTTATCACGAGGAGGCCTGCTTCTCCCTGACCATTCCCTTCCACCCCGAGGACCCAGCCCCATGAGTATCACAGCACAGGCTCTGCTCCTGGGCCGTGTGGCTCCCCAGGAGACACAGGCCAGCTCCTGCAAACACCCACCACCCACTGTTGCTCTTTGTCTCCTAGAAGCAGCTTGTGCGAGTACTTCAAGGACAGCCGGAATATGAAGAAGCTCACGGACCCCCGTGAGTGTGTGATGGGAAGACTGGGTGGGAAAGGGCGGTGAAGGAGTCAATCATAGGGTCCAGGGCGTGGCAGCCCCTGACCTTCGCTCGTTTCCCCTCCCCTCATAGACCTGCGGGTCCAGCTGCTGAAGCACACAAAACGTGACATTGTGCACACCCTCTGTGTGCTGCCCAAGACTCAGCATGACTTCAGCTCCTTCATGGTGGACACGTGGTCCCAGAT
The DNA here is from genome assembly GCF_028023285.1 of Balaenoptera ricei. Taxonomy (NCBI): domain Eukaryota; kingdom Metazoa; phylum Chordata; class Mammalia; order Artiodactyla; family Balaenopteridae; genus Balaenoptera; species Balaenoptera ricei. Next base: position 92,238,362 of record NC_082660.1, on the reverse strand, counting down.
GGTGAGTGCCTGCTTCCTCCCTCGGGCGGGCCCAGGAAGCCACAGGTGGGTAGGAGGTGGAGGTGGTGACTGGGCACCTCGGCTCTTCCCTTTCAGGAAAGGATGCTCTGCTTCTCTGTCGACGGGGTGTTCAAGGAAGGTGAATGTGTGTATACCCCCTTCCCAGATTCCCCACTGCTGCCTCCCCCTGGCCAGGCTCATTCCCAGAACCACCCAGCTTCCCTGACCCCTTCCGTCCCCTTCCCTTCCCCTTTTCTTCCCTTCTCTTCCCTTCCCTTCCCTTCCCCTTCTCTTCTCTTCTCTTCCCTTCCCTTCCCTTCCCTTCCCTGCCTTTCCCCTCCTTTCCCCTTCCCTTCCCTTCCCTTCCACTCCCCTCCCTTACCCCTCTCGTCACTTCCCTTCCCTTCCTTGCCCTTCCCTTCCCTTACCTGCCTTTCCCTTCCCTTCCCTTCCCTTCCCCTCCCTTCCTTTCCCCTCCCTTCCCTCCTCTGCCCTTCCCTTCCCATCCCTTCATTTCCCTCCCCTCCCCCTCCCCTCCCCTCCCCTCCCTCCCCTTCCCCACTGTGTTCTCCAGCCCTCAGGCTTCCCACAGACAACCCAGGTTTGAGTTGTGTCCATGCCTGTCTGCCCTGCACACCCTGGGCGTTGGGGACACAGGCTGTGGAGTTTGGTGGCTCTCATCCCAGATACTCACTCTGAGAACTTGGGCCGTTACTTAACCTCTCAGTTTCCTCATTTGCAAAATGGGATAGTAGTATCCACCTCTTGGGCGGCTGTGAAAAACGCATCCCGTGAACCTGTGTAGTGGTTGTCAGGGGCCCTGTCACTGGGCGCAGACTGCTCCTATAGTTGCCATCCCCATTGCCGACACCCTGGCCTCCATGAACAACTGCCCTCTCAGCATGAGTGTCCAGTCACAGCCTGACTGGGAACCGCCGGTTGAGCGTGTACAGCACGTGTGGCTCTAAGGGGTACTGTTGTTTGTTTGCTGTTGAAGTGGAAGGAAGTTCTCAGGACTGTGTGCGTGCCTTCACTCGGACCTTCATCGCTACCCCTGCCGGCTATTCCAGGTGAGAGCCCTGTTGTGGGCAGGAATGCCCATCCCCACCTGGGCTCAGGGGCATGGGAATGTGGTGGCGCAGACCTTAGGTTTACTCGGTATTGTGGAAAGCCAGCAGGGAGATCCCAGGAGCAGTCTAGCCTAGTGGTTAAGAAGAGCATGGGCTCTGGAATCGGCCTATGCGTTCTCTCCTTGACCCAACACTCACTCGCTGTGTGACCTTGGTCAAGTCACATGACCTCTCTGTGACTCAGTGTCTTCTTCCGAGAATGGGGATCAGAGCGTCCACCCCTTGGGCTGTGGTAAAGGGTAAATGCGAAATTGTTTGTGGGTTGGAGATAAACCTATGAATCGAGTGAAGGTGGTAGACAGTCTCTCCAAAGGTGGGCTCTGTGGGGAGGGGCAGAGGGACCAGTCAATGAACCTGGGGGACAGACACAGGAAGGGTAATGGAAGGAATCTGGTTGCTGAGTGCCAGTGGGAGCAGGTTTGTTGTTAGGGGTGTGGTGGTGTTCATCTGTCCAATTATCTGAGTGAGTGACCGTTTTTCCTCCAGTCTTTTCATCGTGAATGACGAGCTGTTTGTATGGGATGTAAACCCTAAAAAGACCCAGAGTGCAGTCTCCATCCCAGTACCCACACCCTCCACCAGCTCCATGCCCAGTTTCTACTGGGAGCAGCAGCAAATGGTACAAGCTTTCTCCACTCAGTCTGGGATGAACCTCCAGTGGTCTCAAAAGTGAGTATTGTGTGTGCATGAGGATAAGCAGGAGCTGGGAGAATAAGGGAATTAAAAAGAGAACACACAGACAATTTGGAAAAATAAGTATTTGGATATTTTGCTTCCAGAAAAAAAGGAAGCTCATGAAAAACGTATCCTAATTTTATGATGATATATGTGAAGCATTTTAAAAATAGTATTATGCTCAGATGACATGATCTTTTAAATGGAAAATCCTAAGAAATTTGCTAAGAAAATGTAAGAATACATAAACAAGTTCAGCAGAATCTCAGGATATAAGATCAATACACAAAAATCAATTGTATTTCTATGCACTTAACAATGAAAAATCCTAAATTGAAATTAAGAAAACAATTTGATTTATCGTAGAATCAAAAGAATAAATACTTAGAAAGAAATGTAACTAAAGAAGTGAGAAACTTATACTTTAAAATCTTCAAAACATTGTTGGAATAACTTAAAACCTAAAAAAATGGAAGGACATTCTGTGTTTGTAGACTGGAAGACTTAATATTGTTAAGATGGTAATACTATTCAAAGTGGTCTACAGAGTCTACACCATATCTATCAAAATCCCAGTTGGCTCCTTTCCAGAAATTGATAAGGTGATCCTACAATTCACATGGAAATGCAATAGACTCAGAATAGTCAAAGCAATATTGAAAGAGAATAAAGCTGAGGACTCACAAGTCCTGATCTTCACAATTTCAAAACTTACTACAAAGGTACTATAATCAAGACTGCATGGCACTGACATTTGATAGGTCAATGCGATAGAACTGAGAGTCCAGAATGAAACACTGACATTTGTAGCCAATTAATTTTCAATAGGTGCCAAAATAATTAATGGAGAAAAAAATAGTCTTTTAAACAGGTGGTGCTGGGACACATGGGTATTAACATGCAAAAAAAAAGAATTTTGACCCCTATCACACACCATATACAAATATTGACTCAAAATGGATCAAAGACCTAATGTAGAATCTACAACTGTAAAAACTCTTACTGACTTATTTCACTTAGTATGATAACCTCTAGGTCCATCCATGTTGCTGCAGATGGCATTATTTCATTCTTTTTAATGGCTGAGTAATATTCCACTGTGTATATGTACCACATCTTCTTTATCCATTCCTCTGTCGATGGACATTTAGGTTGCTTCCATGTCTTGGCTATTGTAAATAGAGCTACAATGAACATTGGGGTGCATGTATCTTTTCGAATTATGGTTTTCTCTGGATATATGCTCAGGAGTGGGATTGCTGGATCATATGGTAGCTCTATTTTTAGTTTTTTAAGGAACCTCCATACTGTTCTCCATAGTGGCTGTATCAATTTACATTCCCACCAACAGTGTAGGAGGGTTCCCTTTTCTACACACCCTCTCCAGCATTTATTGTTTGTAGATTTTTTGATGATGGCCATTCTGACCTGTGTGAGGTGATACCTCATTGTAGTTTTGATTTGAATTTCTCTAATAATTAGTTATGTTGAGCATCTTTTCATGTGCTTTTTGGCCATCTGTATGTCTTCTTTGGAGAAATGTCTATTTAGATCTTCTGCCCATTTTTTGATTGGGTAAGTGAAGTAAGACAGAGAAAGACAAATATCATATGATATCACTTATATGTGGAATATAATAAAAATGATACCAATGAAATTATTTACAAAACAGAAACAGACTCACAGTTCTCAAAATGAAACTTTATGGTTACCAAAGGGGAAATCTGGGGGGGAAGTGATAAATTAGGAGATTGGGATTAACATATACACACTACTATATATAAAATAGATAACTAATAAGGACCTACTGTATAGCACAAGGAACTCTACTCAATATTCTGTAATAACCTATATGGGAAAAGAATTTGAAAAAGGATGGAGTCATATATAACTGATTCACTTTGTTGTTTACCTGAAACTAACACAACATTGTAAGTAAACTAAACTCCAATAAAATTTTAAAAAAACACTTAGACGAAAACAGGGGTGTATATCTTCATGACCTTGAATTAGGCAACGGTTTCTTGTATATGACACCAAAAGCACAAGCAACCAAAGAAACAAATAAATTGCACTTCATCAAAAGTAAAAACTTCTGTACATCAAAGGACACTATCAAGAAGGTGAAAATAAAACCCACAAAATGGGAGAAAATATTTGCAAATCTCGTATCTGATAAGATCTACTATCTAGAATATTGAAGGATTTTACAACTCAACAACCAAAAGATAAATATCCAATTTAAAAATGGGGAAAGGATTTGAATAGATATTTCTCTAAAGATTGTATACAAGTGACCAACAAGCACATGAAAACGTGCTCAACATCATTAATCATTAGGAAAATACAAATCAAAACAACCACTTCACATACGCTAAGATGGCTTTAATCAATTAAACAAAAGATAAGCATAGGTGAGGATGTGGAGAAATTAGAACTCTCATATATTACAGGTATCAAGGTTTAGTGGAGCACTTGCTTTGGGAAAAAATTTGGCAGTTCCTCAAAATGTTAAACACGGAGTTACCAAATGACCCAGTAATCCCACTCCCAAGTATCTACCAGGAGAAATGAAAACATATGTTCACTCTAAAACTTGTTCAGGAACGTTCATAGCAGCATTATTGATAATAGCCGAAAAGTGGAAACAACCCAAATATCCTTTAGCTGATGCATGGATGAATAAATCCGGTATGTCCATATAGTAGAATATTATTCACTCATAAAAAAGTACAGTTCTGGGGCTTCCCTGGTGGCACAGTGGTTGAGAATCTGCCTGCTAATGCAGGGGACACGGGTTCGAGCCCTGGTCTGGGAAGATCCCACATGCCACGGAACAGCTGGGCCCGTGAGCCACAATTACTGAGCCTGCGCGTCTGGAGCCTGTGCTCCGCAACAAGAGAGGCCCGCGCACCGCGATGAAGAGTGGCTCCCGCTTGCCACAACTAGAGAAAGCCCTTGCACAGAAACGAAGACCCAACACAGCCATAAATAAATAAATAAATTAATTAATTTTAAAAAATAAACTAGCTGTTTATCCTCAAAAAAAAAAAGTACAGTTCTGATATATGTCATGACATGATCAACCTTGAAAACATTATGCTAAGTGAAAAGCCAGTCACAAAAGTTGAATATAGTATGAAATGTCCAGAATCGGCAAATCCACAGGGGCCAAAAGCAGATTAGTGGTTGCCAGGTTCTGGGGGAAGGGGAGAAATAGGGAGTGATCACTAATGGTTAAGGAGTTTTTGTTCGAGGTGATAAAATTATTTTGGAATTAGATAGTTGTACAATCTTGTGGATATCCTAAAAAGCACTGACTTGTATTCTTTAAAATAGTGTGTGCATTATATCTCAAAAAAAGATGGCTGGAAACTTGTACTTAAAAATTTTTCACTTAATGGCCATCATCAAAAAATCTACAGACAATAAATGCTGGAGAGGGTGTGGAGAAAAGGGAACCCTCCTGCACTGTTGGTGGGAATGTAAATTGATACAGCCACTATGGAGAACAGTATGGAGGTTCCTTAAAAAACTAAAAATAGAACTACCATACAACCCAGCAATCCCACTACTGGGCATATACCCTGAGAAAACCATAATTCTAAAAGAGTCATGTACCAAAATGTTCATTGCAGCTCTATTTACAATAGCCAGGACATGGAAGCAACCTAAGTGTCCATCGACAGATGAATGGATAAAGAAGATGTGGCACATATATACAATGGAATATTACTCAGCCATAAAAATGAATGAAACTGAGTTATTTGTAGTGAGGTGGATGGACCTAGAGTCTGTCATACAGATGTGAAGTAAGTCAGAAAGAGAAAAACAAATACCGTATGCTAACACATATATATGGAATCTAAAAAAAAAAAGGTCACGAAGAACCTAGGGGCAAGACGGGAATAAAGATGAAGACCTACTAGAGAATGGACTTGAGGACACGGGGAGGGGAAAGGGTAAGCTGGGACAAAGTGAGAGAGTGGCATGGACATATATACACTACTAAATGTAAAATCGATAGCTATTGGGAAGCAGCCGCATAGCACAGGGAGATCAGCTTGGTGCTTTGTGACCACCTAGAGGGGTGAGATAGGGAGGGTGGGAGGGAGGGAGATGCAAGAGGGAAGAGATATGGAGATATATGTATATGTATAACTGATTCACTTTGTTAGAAAGCAGAAACTAACACACCATTGTAAAGCAATTATACTCCAATAAAGATGTTAAAAAAAAAAAAGACCAGTATGGAATCTAAAAGAAAAAAAATGGTTCTGATGAACCTACGGGTAGGACAGGAATAAAGACGCAGACATAGAATGGACTTGAGGACACAGGGAGGGGGAAGGGAAAACTAAACAAAAACAAAAACAAAAGCAAAAATATTTTTCACTTGTTATTTTCTTGAACATCTTCCTTGATCAGTGTATATTAAGTTCCCTTGTTCTTTTGCACAGCTCTACTTTTCTGTTTTGAATTCTAGTGGGCATGAATGCTAGTGATAGATGGTTTGGTTTTCACTGGGTCTTTCTTCGTCATTACACATAGTGTTCATACTGGTACATGTGTCCCAGCAAGAAAGTGGCATAGATTTAGCGGTGGCATTGCATGGTCAGCGTGACTGTACTGTGGTACTAATGGAGATCACCTGTTGTTCTCCCATTGCAGGTGCCTTCAGGACAACAAATAAAACTACACCAGAGCTGGTCAGGTCTTCAGCATGCTCAAGGTGAGGTCTGGGAATCAAGTGGGGGTAAAGATGAATGTTTCTGGGCCTTCAGGGAGGCCAAGAAGGTGGAGGCCGGTGGCCTAAGAATGGAATGTGGGGAGCTGGCTCTTCTGACATCCCGACTCCTTCTCTCCAGACCGAAGGCAAGATCCCAGAGGAGGCCTTCAAAGAAATCCCCTAAAAGGAGCGCTTGGATGCTGTCTTTGTCTTCATCATATCATCATTGTTTCTCTTTTCTCCAGCCTCAGGCCATGCCCATGAACAGGGTTGAGACCTGGCCGACAAAGAAGCCAAAGTTACCTTGTAGGCCAGGTAACATAGCCACCTGAAGGGTCAGTTGTTTCTGTATTTTCCCCACTCACGACTGCTGTTTGTTTTCATAATAAAGAGTGATGTTGCATGTTGTATGTTGTGTGTTCTGCATTGCTGTTCCCTGCCCCAATCATGAGCCAGTGGGTCCAGGCCCGAAAGGCCTTGGTTGCCTTCCTGCCTGACCCCCATTGACCCTGGCAATCCCTAGCAGATATATCAGGCTTGACTCCATAGGTAGTTTGTCAGTAAATTCTGATGAGAGGGGACATGATATGCTTCCAGGAATTGGTTTTTGGAGGCAGTGTGACTCAGTCAGATGCTCTACCTGGAGACTCTCAGAAACAGGCATATGACCCGGAACAACAGAGGCTTTGCAAGGGATGCCGACTGGCTAGTGGAGGGCTTTGGAAGGAAGGAAGGAAGATGAGGATGTACATGTTTTACTTCTTGTCCATAATGATTTCCAAAGACCATACCGTGAACAATTTCAAGATTTGCATACAGGTGAATGAGAAACAGGCCTTTTCACACCTCTCACCATGCTTCCATAGGGATTCTCATCCATCCACTGTACTGCCCCCTCTCCCTTTCTGAAGGTGCACTGTGGGAGGGATCTCACCTCAGTACCTTAGAGTAGGGGAGAGTCAGCCTGTCTGCCCATGCATTTCTCATGTGCTTGAGAGGGTTGAGGCATTTCATTTCACTTCCAAACAAACAACAATAACATGGAATCTCACATTATGGTCAGGTCTGTGTGACCTTTCTCATCGATGCAATTAGCAGTACAGAATTGCAGGCAAGAGTTGAAAGGGACACTTGCACAACTTATTTTCTGTACTTCTGTAATTTTTGCACTTTAGACAACAAGCAGGCATAATTTTTGAAATTAAAATAATAGCAGTACCAAATTTCAAGTTACAATCGTATAATTGAAGACATAGGTGAGGTACCACCAGTTTACAAATTATGCCTCCATTTTTGGGTCTTGCATAAGTTACTTCCTCCCACTTGCCACTTTTCAGTTCTTTATGTCATTTACATGAAGGATCCATATATTGGCTTGTGAATGTCTTTAAAAATATGAACTAAGGAGATGATTGCCATTACATAAGGAATAATTCCATGTTATTCCATGTAGTGCCTCAATGATCAGAGACAATCTTGGCATTCTCACCTAAAGAACTGAACAGAGATCACAGTGTATACTTCTCAGCTGCACTGTGAAGAATAGAGGTAGACTCAGATGTAAACCAACAGTTGCATTGTCTGGCTCAACTCAGGCTCTCTGAGCTGTTTGAGTTCCCTCGTGGACAGGTAAAATGGAACTCATCACATGGCCCCTCTACTTCCTCTCTCTACATCATCAGGCTTCCACATCCTTCGCCTCCTTCCCTAGCCAGCTCAGATGCTGCCTTGGTCTTCCATTCACTTGTTCTCCTGCCAATTCCTTGCTTTCAATTCCCTTGCTCTCATGATCCTAGGCAAATGCTAACCCTGCAGCCTGCCCCTCTCTCTGTCTCTGTCTCTCTTTTTAATCTCCAACTAACTTGTGTGCCTTCCCTCAGAATTGCTCTGGCTCCTGTGTGGTACTCTCCACTCCCAACACTTTTTCCCAGAACTTTTGTCTGAACTGATGCCCTTACCCCTGGGATCCCTGCTTGTACCCTCCCACCCCCAGCCATACTACTGCTTATCTTCCAAAATATGTATTCCATTTATCCTATTTACCTGCTCATAAGGTTTTAATGGTATCATTCCCTGAATGATCACAGGATTTCCCTCCAGGCACTACTCCTTATGATCCTACCACCCTGTAACCCCTGTGCTGGAGAAAGCCAGTGTTTGGATGTGAACACTTCATTCCCTCAGTGGCCATATCGAAGGGAAGAAACCTCAGACCCATATCATGCAAGATTAGACATTGTACCTCGCCCACACCAAAATAATATAAAGAAGGAAGAATTGGTGTTCAGCTGTTCTTAGCACCCTAACATGCATCAAAGAAAGGTGGTGAAGTACTGGTAGGAGGGCGCAATTCCTAGGGGTTGAGGATGGCGAGTGTCTGTGGCAGGGCCTGAAATTCTGCAGCTGTAACAGGATCCCAGGTGTGATGGTTAATTTTATGTGTCAAATTGTTTAGACTGTGGTACCCAGATATTTGGTCAAACACTATTATGGATATTTCTGTGAAGGCATTTTGGGGATGAGATTAATATTTGAATCAGTAGACTCTGAGTAAAGTAAATGACTCTCTATAATATAGGTGGGTCTCATCCAATTGGTTGAAGGCTTGAATAGAAAAATGACTGACCTCCCCAGAGAGAGAGGGAATTCTGCCAGCAGACTGCCTTCAGACTCTAACTGCAGCTCTTCCCTAGGTCTCCAGCCTGCCAGCCTACCCTGCAGATTTTGGACTGGCCAGGTTCCACAGTTGCATGAGCCAATTCCTTTTTAAAAAAATGAACAACTAGATGCCAACAAATTGGACAACCTACAAGAAATGGGAAAATTCTTAAAAACAACCTACCAAGATTGAATCAAGAAGAAATAGAAAATCTGAACAGACTAATTACTAGTAAAGGGATTGAATTAGTAATAAAAAATCTCCCAATGAAGAAAAGCCCAGGACTAGATGTCTTCACTGGTAAATTTCACCAAACATTTAAAGAATTAATGCCAATCCTTCTCAAACTCTTCCAAACAATTGAAGAGGAGGGAACATTCCGAAACCATTTTATGAAGCCAGCATTATTACCCTGATACCCAAACCAGAAAAGGACACTACAAGAAAAGAAAACTACAGGCCAGTATCCCTGATGAATATAGATGCAAAAACTCTCAACAAAACACTAACAAACTGAATTCAGCAACATATTTAAAGGATCATTCTTGTCTTTTTGACAATAGTCATTCTGACTATTCTGTGACGTATCTCATTGTGGTTTGGATTTGCATTTCCCTGATGACTAGTGATGTTGAGCATCTTTTCACGTGCCTGTTGGTGAAGCTGTGGAGAAAAGAGAGCCCTCATTCACTGTTAGTGGGGATGCAAATTAGTGCAGCCACTATGGGAAAAGTATGGAGGTACCTAAAAATATTAAAAATAGAACTTCCGTATGATTCAGCAATTCCACTACTGGGCATTTATCCAAAGAAAATGAAAACACTAATTCAAAAAGATATATGCACCTCAATGTTCATAGCAGCATTATTTTACAATAGCCAAGATATGGGAGCAACCTAAGTGCCCATCGACAGACAAATGAATAAAAACAACGTGGTGTGTGTGTGTGTGTGTGTGTGTGTGTGTGTGTGTGTGTGTGTATACTATAGAATATTACTCAACAATAAAAAAGAATGAAATCTTGCCATCTGTGACAACATGGATGAATGTGGAGGGTATTATGCCTAGTGAAATAAGTCAGAAGGAGAAAGACAAATACTGTATGTTTTCACTTATATGTGGAATCTAAAAAATAGAACAAATGAATACATATAAAACAGAAGCAGACTCACAGATATGAAGAACAAACAGGTGGTTGCCAGAGTGGAGAGGGGTGGGGGGAGGGGCAAAGTAGGTGAAGGGGTTTAAAAGGTACAAACTACCAATTATAAAATAAATAAGTTACAGGGATGTCATGTACAGCACAGAGAATATAGTCAATATTTTATAATAATTTTGTATGGTGTGTAATCTATAAAAATATTGAATATGTTTTACACCTGAAAGTAATATAATATTGTAAGTCAACTATACTTCAATGAAACATTCAAATAAAAATAAAGGATCAGGGGCTTTTCTGGTGGCGCAGTGGTTGAGAATCCGCCTGCCAATGCAGGGGACACGGTTCGAGCCCTGGTCCGGGAAGATCCCACATGCCGTGGAGCAACTAAGCCCATGAGCCACAACTACTGAGCCTGTGCTCTAGAGCCCGCGAGCCACAACTACTGAAGCCCGCGTGCCTAGAGCTCGTGCTCCGCAACAAGAGAAGCCACAACAATGAGAAGTCCACGCACCACAATGAAGACCCAATGCAGCCAAAAATAAATAAATTTATTAAAAAAATAAATAAAATAAAAAAATAAAGGATCAGTCACCATGATCAAGTGTGATTTATCCCTGAGACACAAGCATGATTCAATATATACAAATCAATAAATGTGATTCATCACATTAACAGAATGAAAGAAAAAATCATACGATAATCTCAATGGACACAGAAAAAACATTTGACAAAATTCAACATCCATTCATTATTAAAAACTCTTAACAAATTAGGTATAGAAGGAATGTACCTCAACATAATAAAGGCCATATATGACAAGCCCACAGGTAACATCATACTCAATGATGAAAGGCTGAGAGCTTTTTCTCAAAAATCAGGAATAATACAAGGGTGCCCACTCTCACCACTTCTATTCAACAGAGTACTGGAAGTCCTAGCCAGAGCAATTAGGTGTTAAAAAGAAATAAAATGCATCAGAATTAGAATGGAAAAAGTAAAATTGTCTCTATTTGCAGATGACAGTATACAGAGAAAATCCTAAAGACTGCCAAAAAACCTGTTAGATCTAATCAATGAATTTAGTAAAGTGGTAGGGTACAAAATTAACATACAAAAATCATTAGCATTTCTAATGCAAATCAAAACAACAATGAGGTATCACCTCACACCAGTCAGAATGGCCATCATCAAAAAATCTAGAAACAATAAATGCTGGAGAAGTTGTGGAGAAAAGGGAACCTTCCTGCACTGTAGGTGGGAAGGTAAAATGATACAGCCACTATGGAGAACAGTATGGAGGTTCCTTAAAAAATGAAATATAGAACTACCATATGACCCACGAATCCCACTACTGGTCATATACCCTGAGAAAACCATAATTCAAAAAGGGTCATGTACCACAGTGTTCATTGCAGCAGTAATTACAATAGCCAGGGCATGGAAGCAACCTAAATGTCCATCAACAAATGAATGGATAAAGAAGATGTGGCACATATGTACAATGGAATATTACTCAGCCATAAAAAGGAACGAAACTGAGTTATTTGTAGTGAGGTAGATGGACCTAGAGTCTGTCATACAGAGTGAAGTAAGTCAGAAAGAGAAAAACAAATACAGTATGCTAACACATATATACGGAATCTAAGGAAAAAAAAAAAAAGGCCATGAAGAACCTAGTGGCAAGACGGGAATAAAGACACAGACCTACTAGAGAATGGACTTGAGGATATGGGGAGGGGGTGGGGTGAGATGTGACCGGGTAAGAGAGTGTCATGGACATATATCCACTACCAAATGTAAAATAGATAGCTAGTGGGAAGCAGCCGCATAGCACAGGGAGATCAGCTCGGTGCTTTGTGACCACCTAGAGGGGTGGGATGGGGAGGGTGGGAGGGAGGGAGATGCAAGAGGGAAGAGAAATGGGAACATATTGTATATGTATAACTGATTCACTTTGTTATAAAGCAGAAGCTAACACACCATTGTAAGGCAATTATACTTCAATAAAGATGTTTAAAAAAAAAAAAAGTAATGCTCAGAGGAGTGGATAAAGATGTGCATATATGCAGTGGAATATTACTCAGCCATAAAAAAGAACGAAATAATGCCATTTGCAGCAACATGGATGGACCTAGAGATTGTCATACTGAGTGAAGTTAGACAGAGAAAGACAAATATCATGTGATGTTTCTTATATGTGGAATCTTAAAAAAAATGGTACAAATGAAATTATTTACAAAACAGAAATAGAGTCACAGATGTAGAAAACAAACTTATGGTTACCAGGCGGAAGGGGGTGGTGGAGGGATAAATTGGGAGATTGGGATTGGCATATACACACTATTATATATAAAATAGATAACTAATAAGGACCTACTGTATAGCACAGAGAACTCAGTACTCTGTAATGACCTATATGGGAAAAGAATCTTAAAAAGAGTGGATATATGTATATGTATAACTGATTCACTTTGTTGTACGCCTGAAATGAACACAACATTGTAAATCAACTATACTCCAATAAAAATTGTAAAAAGTGATGCTGAAAAATATATATTTAGGACATTAAAAGATGTTAAATATATTGTAAAGTTAAAAAGTTACACAGATTTATAACTACACACATACATGTACTTTTTTAATTTGAGAGAAGGGCCAAAGAAAACTTCCTGTCAAAGGAGTTAATATCCATGGGTTCTGTCTGCATCACCATTTAACATTTCCTTTGCCATTTAAATCCCAGAAAGTTTCCTCCAGGGGGCTCTGACAGAGGAAGTCCTGGGACTTGCCTGGTGGTGCAGTGGTTAGGAATCCGCCTGCCAATGCAGGGGACATGGGTTCGAGCCCTGGTCCTGGAAGATCCTACATGCCGTGGAGCAACTAAGCCCGTGTGCCACAACTACTGAGCCTGTGTGCCAAAACTACTGAAGCCCACGTGCCTAGAGTCTGTGCTCCACAAGAAGAGAAGCCACTGCAATGAGAAGCCCGTGCACCGCAACTGAAAGTAGCCCCTGCTTACTGCAACTAGAGAAAGCCCACGCGCAGCAATGAAGACCCAACACAGCCAAAAATAAATAAATAAATAAATAAATAAATAAATAATTTTAAAAAAGAAGAAAGAAAAAAAAAAGTCCTCTTTCCCTGTCTCCCTTGTAGGCCTCTTGCTAAAAAGTGATGCCAAGCTGCAATTTTGGATTTGGTCACCAGATGGCACTGACCTCCAATTTTAATTTTATCTTCCAATGGAAAAAATAATCATTTGGCAAAATGAGCAAATTCTACTTTGAATGGAGGTTATGAAACTATGTAAAATAAAATCATGATTAATTCCTTAATTCAGCAATAAAAACATTTCAAAACACTCCTTCAAAACATTGACAATGAACTGTACTGATTTCTTCATTATAAAAATCAATGAGATTGAAAGATTAAAAGATGTATGAAAAATTGGAAAGGAAATTATCCACATACACCTCAGAAAACACTTTATATGCCAGGAACTCTCTTGAGCTAGGATACAGATAAATAAATGAAAACTATAGGATTGTGATTAAACTTATGAAAAGATACCAACTATGAATATACAAATTAAAGTTTTGATAATTTTATCCTTAGCTAAAAAACAGGTAAATTGCATGATAATGTTTGCTGTAATCCCATCCTCACACACAAAAAATATGTGTACATCTGCTCATACATCTTGTATATCTGCATGTATTGTGTACATATGTATTTGAAAAAAGCCTCTGCAGAATGTGTTCCACACTACTGACAAAGGGTATCTCAGCAGAGGGAAATGAGGTAAATACAGGATCATTTCATTTTCTACATATACATATCTTTATCTTTTGATTTCTACCAATTACAAACATACATTAGTTTTATAATTGAGTAAAATGAATGAGATACACTTTTGAAAACAGGATAAAGACTTGTTATAATCCAGTCTCAGAAACGTTTCATATAAATCTACTGGCCTGAAAAGGAATTCACAGTTAATTGTTGAATTTTAAAAAAAAGGATTACATGATGTATGAACAATATAATCCCAATTGTTGTTGATAATACACCTATGTGTATGTGTAAGTACATATATAAAGCATTGTGTCTAAAAGGATATAACCAAAAACAGCCATGCACACACAGATATACATTCCCTCAGAGACCCTCATTCTGGCTGCTTTCTCTACATGAGGTAGGGGTGGAACTTCCTGTAGAGAGCTCAAGAGAACCAGGCAGCATATGATACTGTAAGAAGGCCTGTCTGTGCCATTCAAGCTTCCAGCAAGCCCTGGTTGGTGGGTCAGACCAGAGACCCCTCCCTTCCAGAATCCTTACCTAGCCGCCTCCCAGAGATATTGAGAGATGTCGTTCTGGCTCTGACCAGCAGGTGATGATCATCTCAATAGGCTACCTTTACAGCAAAGAAAATGTATCAATTTTTGCAAAGAGAAACAAAGACAATGTGAAATGAATAGTCCTAAATATACTTGAAAATTTCATACATATATGAATTTTTCATATATATATGAAACTGAAAGTGTATGTACAGTTTCAGTTGTTGGTAATGATTCACAAAACTGAGTCTTTCACAACAATTTATTTATTCAGCACATCTACGTAGGGCACTGCTAGCTTGAGTCCTTTTGTCCATCCCACTCTTCTCTCTGATCCCCGGATTCTCATTTCCAACTACCTACAGGACAGGTTCACTTGGAGAAAGACGACTACAATTCCTTTCTACATGAGTGGAGTCAGTGTGTGTGTGTGTGTGTTTCTGGTGTTAAACTGAAGAGTAAAGAATCAGATAGGATAGCTCATTAAATAATAAAAAGAATGGCACAAATATCCTATCCTCTTCCAAACTCCATCAGGAACCATATACAACAACAAAAACAACAAAATAGCACCACAGCCCATAAATGTGTGTATACTTCATGTCTTGTGGATAAATATACATATGCCCTTTATTATAGTTATGCTATTTATTTTACATCAAAATCTCCTCATTTATGGAAGGGAGGACTCTGGGACTAACGTTTCTTAAAGGTCTAGTATGTGCCAGATACTTTCTATAGTTCATCTGTTCTTCATAAAAATTCTGTTAGCAGGATTTTTGCTGCTAAGTAATATCTATTTCTTTTGTTATTATTTTCCATTCATATGTACATATGATAAAATATTACATATGTGCATGTGGTAATAAAGATGTATTTAACTATCTATGAAAACACTGCATTGATGCAAAGGATGGAGACAAAGAAAAAGGTCACAGCCAACATCTATCACACTTCAGCAGTCACCAGTGCAGAGAGCAACCTGGTGCCACAGGGTCAAGTAAGCCACCACTGCCCCTGGCCTACAAACACCACCCTACAAACACCCATATAACCAAAACCTCATGAAAGAGAATAGTTGGGTTGAGGGAAATGCCACCCTGAGATACTGTATAGTCTCAAGGGGACAGATGGAGGGTGCTGGACTAAGCAAAGCCAGGTGCAGTGGGAGCCAATGAGGACAACCACACGAGTTATACAGAGATAAAAGCCCTACGTAGTTTTGCTCCTCTGAGTGCAGAGTGAGCAAATTTGGGCACTACTGTGCTAGAAGGTAATCAAATTGGAATTCTCTGTTTAGTGCTCAATGTATAAGTCCATATTTCAAGTAAAAAGTCTATTGCCTTTTCATTGTGGACATTTACCTCTTCACTATGTAGTAACACCCTGGGGGGAGACCTTCAAGATGGAAGAGGAGTAAGATGTGGAGATCACCTTCCTTCCCACAAATACATCAGAAATACATCTACATGTGGAAGAACTCCTACAGAATACCTACTGAACGCTGGCAGAAGACCTCAGACGTCCCAAAAGGCAAGAAAATCCCCACATACCTGGGTAGGGCAAAAGAAAAAACAGAGACAAAAGAATAGGGATGGGACCTGCACCTCTGGGAGGGAGCTGTGAAGGAGGAAAAGTTTCCACACACTAGGAAGCCCCTTCACTGGTGGGGATGGGGAGTGGGGGTGTGAAGCTTCAGAACCATGGGGGAGAGCACAGCAACAGGGGTGCAGAGGGCAAAGTAGAGAGATTCCTGCACAGAGGATCAGTGCCGACCAACACGCATGAACCCGAGATGCTGATCTGCTCACCCGGTGGGGCGAGTGAGGGCTGGGAGCTGAGGCTCGGGCTTCGGAGGTCAGACCCCAGGGAGAGGACTAGGGCTGGCTGCGTGAAGACAGCCTGAAAGGGGCTAGTGCACCACACCTAGCCCAGAGGGAGCCCAGGAAAACGTCTGGACCTGCCAGAGAGGCAAGAGACCATTGTTTCCGGGTGCACAAGGAGAGGGGATTCCACAGATGGCAGAGCACTGACTAAGTGAGGTCCAGAGATGGGCCTGAGCCACAGCTATCAGCTTGGATCCCAGATGGGCATGGACCACTAACGCAGCCACCGTTGCCAGCAAGAATCCTGTGTGCAAGCGCAAGTCACTACCTACACCCCCCTGGGAGCCTGTACAGCATGCCACTGCCAGGGTCCTGTGATCCAGGGACAACTTCCCTGGGAGAACACACAGCACACCTCAGGCTGTTGCAATGTCATGTTGGCTTCTGCTGCCGCAGGCTCGCCCTGTATTCCAATTATGACTACCATACCCCTCCCTCTCCCCGGCCTGAGTGAGCAAGAAAGACCTAATCAGCCACTGCTTTAACCCCCTCCTGTCTGGGCAGGGAACAGACGCCTGAGGGTGGCCTACACTGAGAGGTGGAACAAAAACCCAAGCTGAACCCCAGGAGATCTGCGAACAAAGAAAAGAAAGGGAAATTTCTCCATGCAACCTCAAGAGCAGCAGATTAAATACCCACAGTCAACTTGATAAACCCTGCATCTGTGGAATACCTGAATAGACAAAGAATGTTCCCAAAATTGAGGCAGTGGACTTTGGGAGCAAATGTAGACTTGGGGTTTGCTTTCTGTGTCTGAACTGTTTTTGGTTTTATGTTTATCTTAGTTTAGTTTTTAGTGCTTGCTATCACTGGTTTTGTTTATTGGTTTCATTGCTATCTTCCTCTTCTTTTATTAATATTTTTTTAAGTTTTAAAATTTTGTTTTATTTTTTAATTTTTCAAATTTTTAATTTCTTTACCTTTTTCTCTTTTTGTGAGTGTGCGTGTGTGTATATTTTTTCGTGTGATTTTGTCTGTTTAGTTTTGCTCTTACCATTTGGTTTGGGGTTCTATCTGTTCAGTTTTTTTTTTTTTTTCTTTTCTTCCTTTTCTTCCAAGGCATGCAGCGGGCAGGGTCTTGGTGCTCTGGCTGGGTGTTGGGCCTGAGCCTCCGAGGTGGGAGAGCCAAGTCCAGGACATTGGGCCACAAGAAAACAGCCGTCGCCACGTAATATCAATCAGTGAGAGCTCTCCCATATATCTCTGTCTCAACACTAAGACCCAGCACCACCCAATGGCCAGTAAGCTCCAGTGCTGGATGCCCATGCCAAGCAACTAGCAAGACAGGAGCACAACCCCACCCATTAGCAGAGAGGCTGCCTAAAGTCATACTAAGTTCACAGACACCCCAAAAAACACCCCTGGACATGGCCCTGCCCACCAGAAGGACAAGAACAATCCTCAACCACCAGAACATAGGCACCAGTCCCCTCCACCAGGAAGCCAACACAAGCCACTGAACCAACCTCACCCACTGGGGGCATACACCAAGAATAACGGGAACTATGACCATGCAGCCTGTGAAAAGGAGACCCCAAACACAGTAAGTTAAACAAAATGAGAAGACAGAGAAATACACAGCAGATGAAGGAGAAAGGTAAAAACCCACCAGACCAAACAAATGAAGAGGAAATAGGCAGTCTACCTGAAAAAGAATTCAGAGTAATGATAGTAAAGATGATCCAAAATCTCGGAAATAGAATGGAGAAAACACAAGAAACGTTTAACAAGGACCTAGAAGAACTAAAGAGCAAACAAACAACGATGAACAACACAATAACTGAATTTAAAAATATCCTAGAAGGAATCAATAGCAGAATAACTGAGGCAGAAGAACGGATAAGTGACCTGGAAGAGAGAATAGTGGAAATAACTGCAGCAGAGCAGAATAAAGAAAAAAGAATGAAAAGAATCGAGGACAGTGTCAGAGACTTCTGGGACAACATTAAACGCACCAACATTCGAATCATAGGGGTCCCAGAAGAAGAGGAAAAGAAAGGGACTGAGAAAATATTTGAAGAGATTATAGTTGAAAACTTCCTTAATATGGGAAAGGAAATAGTCAATCAAGTCCAGGAAGCACAGAGAGCCTGATACAGGATAAATCCAAGGAGAAACACACCAAGACACATATTAATCAAACTATCAAAAATTAAATACAAAGAAAACATATTCAAAGCAGCAAGGGAAAAACAACAAATAACACACAAGGGAATCCCCATAAGGTTAAGAGCTGATCTTTCAGCAGAAACTCTGCAAGCCAGAAGGGAGTGGCCGGACTTATTTAAAGTGATGAAGGAGAAAAACCTACAACCAAGATTACTCTACCCAGCAAGGATCTCATTCAGATTTGATGGAGAAATTAAAACCTTTACAGACAAGCAAAAGCTGAGAGAGTTCAGCACCACCAAACCAGCTTTACAACAAATGCTAAAGGAACTTCTCTAGGCAAGAAACACAAGAGAAGGAAAAGACCTACAAAAACAAACCCAAAACAATTAAGAAAATGGTAATAGGAACATACATATTGATAACTACCTTAAATGTAAATGGATTAAATGCTCCAACCAAAAGACACAGGCTCGCTGAATGGATACAAAAACAAGACCATATATATGCTGTCTACAAGAGACCCACTTACGACATAGGGACACATACAGACAGAAAGTGAGGGGATGGAAAAAGATATTCCAGGCAAAGGAAGACGGAGTAGCAGTTCTCATATCAGACAAAATAGACTTTAAAATAAAGACAAGAGACAAAGCAGAACACTACATAATGATCAACAGGTCATCCAAGAAGAAGATATAACAATTGTAAATATTTACGCACCCAACATAGGAGCACCTCAATACATAAGGCAAATGCTAACAGCCATAAAAGGGGAAATCAACAGTAACACAATCATAGTAGGGGACTTTAAGACCTCACTTTCACTAATGGACAGATCATCCAAAATGAAAATAAATAAGGAAACACAAGCTTTAAATGACATATTAGACCAGATGTACTTAATTGATATTTATAGGACATTCCATCCAAAAATAACAGAACACACTTTCTTCTCAAGTGCACATGGAACATTCTCCAGGATAGATCATATCTTGGGTCACAAATCAAGCCTCAGTAAATTTAAGAAAATTGAAATCATATCACGTATCTTTTCTGAACACCACGTTATGAGACTAGATATCAATTACAGTAAAAACACTGTAAAAATACAAACACATGAAGGCTAAACAATACGTTACTAAATAACCAAGACATCACTGAAGAAATCAAAGAGGAAATCAAAAAATACCTAGAGACAAATGAGAATGAAAACACTATGACCCACAACCTATGGGATGCAGCAAAAGCAGTTCTAAGAGGGAAGATTATAGCAATACAATCTTACCTCAAGAAACAAGAAACATCTTAAATAAACAACTTAACATTACACCTAAAGCAATTAGAGACAAAAGAACAAAAAAAAGCCAAAGTTAGCAGAAGGAAAGAAATCGTAAAGATCAGATCAGAAATAAATGAAAAAAAATGAAGGAAACAATAGCAAAGATCAATAAAACTACAAGCTGGTTCTTTGAGAAGATAAACAAAATTGATAAACCATTAGCAGACTCATCAAGAAAAAAAGGGAGATGTCTCAAACGAACAGAATTAAAAACGAAAAGGAGAAGTAACAACTGACACTGCAGAAATACAAAGGATCATGAGAGATTACTACAAGCAACTATATGCCAATAAAACGGACAACCTGGAAGAAATGGACAAATTCTTAGAACAGTACAACCTTCCAAGACTGAACCAGGAAGAAATAGAAAATATGAACAGACCAATCACAAGCCCTGAAATGAAAACTGTGATTAAAAATCTTCCAACAAACAAAAGCCCAGGACCACATGGCTTCACAGGTGAATTCTATCAAACATTTCGAGAAGAGCTAACAGCTATCATTCTCAAACTCTTCCAAAATACAACAGAGGGAGGAACATTCCCAAACACATTCTATGAGGCCACCATCTCCCTGATACCAAAACCAAAGATGTCCCCCAAAAAGAAAACTACAGGCCAATATCACTGATGAACATAGATGCAAAAATCCTCAACAAAATACTAGCAAACAGAATCCAACAGAACATGGAAAGGATCATACACCATGATCAAGTGGGGTTTATGCCAGGAATGCAAGGATTCTTCAATATACACAAATCAATCAACATAACACACTATATTAACAAATTGAAGGATAAAAACCATATGATTATCTCAATAGATGCAGAAAAAATTTTTGACAAAATTCAATACCCTTTTATGATAAAAACTCTCCAGAAAGTTGGCATAGAGGGAACTTACCTCAACATAATAAAGGCCATATATGACAAACCCACAGCCAACATTGTTCTCAATGGTGAAAAACTGAAACCATTTCCTCTAAGATCAAGAACAAGACCAGGTTGCCCACTCTCACCACTATTATTCAACATAGTTTTGGAAGTTTTAGCCAGAGCAATTAGAGAAGAAAAAGAAATAAAAGGAATCCAAATCAGAAAAGAAGAAGTAAAGCTGCCACTGTTTGCAGATGACATGATACTATACATAGAGAATCCTAAAGATGCTACCAGAAAACTCCTAGAGCTAATCAATGAATTTGGTAAAGTAGCAGGATACAAAATTAATGCACAGAAATCTCTTGCATTTCTATACACTAATGACGAAAAATCAGAAAGAGAAGTTAAGGAAACACTCCCATTTACCATTGCAACAAAAAGAATAAAATACCTAGGAATAAGCCTACTTAGGGAGGCAAAACACCTATATGTAGAAAACTATAAGACAATGATGAAAGAAATTAAAGATGATACAAACAGATGGAGAGATATACCATGTTCTTGGATTGGAAGAATCAACATTGTGAAAATGACCATACTACACAAAACAATCTACAGATTTAATGCAATCCCTATCAAACTACCAATGGCATTTTTACAGAACTAGAAGAAAAAATTTCACAATTTGTATGGAAACACAAAAGATCCCAAAGAGCCAAAGCATTCTTGAGAAAGCAAAATGGAGCTGGAGGAATCAAGTTCCCTGACTTCAGACTATACTACAAAGCTACTGTAATCAAGACAGTATGGTACTGGCACAAAAACAGAAATATAGATTAATGGAATAGAATAGAAAGCCCAGAGATAAACCCATGCACATATGGTCACCTTATCTTTGATAAAGGAGGCAAGAGTATAAAATGGAGAAAAGGCAGTCTCTTCAATAAGTGGTGCTGGGAAAACTGGACAGCTACATGTAAAAGAATGAAATTAGAACACTCCCTAACACCATACACACAAATAAACTCAAAATGGATTAAAGACCTAAATGTAAGGCCAAACACTATCAAACTCTTAGAGGAAAACATAGGCAGAACACTCTATGACATACCTCACAACAAGATACTTTTTGACCCACCTCCTAGAGAAATGGAAATAAAACCAAAAATAAACAAATGGGACCTAATGAAACTTAGAAGCTTTTGCACAGCAAAGGAAATCATAAACAAGATGAAAAGACAACTCTCAGAATGGGAGAAAATATTTGCAAATGAAGCAACTGGCAAAGGATTAATCTCCAAAATTTTCAAGCAGCTCATGCAGCTCAATATCAGAAAAGCAAACAACCCAATCCAAAAATGAGCAGAAGACCTAAATAGACGTTTCTCCAAAGAAGATATGCAGATTGCCAACAAACACATGAAAGGATGCTCAACATCACTAATCATTAGAGAAATGCACATCAAAACCACAATGAGGTATCACCTCACACTGGCCATAATGGCCATTATCAAAAACTCTAGAAACAACAAATGCTGGAGATGGTGTGGAGAAAAGGGAACCCTCCTGCACTGTTGGTGGGAAATGATTCAGCCACTATGGAGAACAGTATGGAGGTTCCTTAAAAAACTAAAAAAATAAATAAATAGAGTTATTCCTAGTGAGGTGGATGGACCTAGATTCTGTCATATAGAGTGAAGTAAAGTCAGAAACAAATACTGTATGCTAACACGTGTATATGGAATCTAAAATAAATGGGTCTGAGGAACCTAGGGGCAGGACAGGAATGGAGACGCAGACATAGCAAATGGACTTGAGGACATGGGGAGGGGGAAGGGTAATCTGGGACGAAGTGAGAGAGTGGCATGGACATATATACACTACCAAATGTAAAATGGATAGCTAGTGGGAAGCAGCTGCATAGCACAGGGAAATCAGCTCGATGGCTTTTGAAGACCTAGAGGGTTGGGATAGGGAGGGCGGGAGGGAGGCTCAAGCAGGAAGGGATATGGGGATATATGTATACATATAGCTGATTCACTTTGTTATAAAGCAGAAACTAACACACCATTGTAAAGCAATTATACTCCAATAAAGATGTTAATAGTGAAAAAAAAATAAGGTAACACCCTGCACTCATGCCTTCTGCCAAATCATTTCTTTTCCCAGTGCATGAAAATGTACTGTCTCAATGGGAGAACAAGGATGCTTTGTATTCAGTCATATTTATTTTGAGAATTTAATAGAGAGTATTCAGAGTGAGACTATGTTTTTGTCAGACAGCCCTTAAATAGGAATGAAGGCAATCTAATTTTGTTCTCAATTGGTGTGCTCTGAATTTATATTACCCACAAGCAAATATATTGTCATTCAATCTCGTATTGGTGATTGCATTAAAATTAAAATATTTAATTTCAAGAAAAATCCTGCAGTAGGAAATTATGCTTTTCTATGCTTCCTGCGTAGTTTTGGGACAATGAGATTTTTGAACTGGTGAATTTTTTTTCAGAGTCGAATGAAAAATAGGTTTCTTTTCTCTTGTAAACACTGTTCATGTATTAGCAGATAAAACTTTATAACTTAAGGTAAAAGGTATCCTGAGTCTTTTGTATTAATAGGATTTTAAAAAATAGTATTCAAAGCTCAGCAAAGACTAGTGCTGACTTTCTGTAATCTAGACATCTGGTTGACATTTCTGCCTTCACTATGTGAACTTGTAACTGAGATTTGCATGAATAAAAGTTTACTTATTTCTAGTCCTTTTTCTGTAACATCGTTTATGTTCTTGATTTCCTGATCTATGAAATGTGGATCATCACTCCTTGACAAAAAGGGGGCTGTGGTCATTATACAAGAGCTTATAAAATGAATCATTGTACAACAAAAGAAAGTAATATTTACACCACTCATGGCATGTAAAAAATGAGAGCCATTCTTATTTTAGGAAGGCTCTTGGAGGTCAACCATAGTGTCCCCATTTTTCTCATTGAATAATATATTTACCCTTGATAGTTCTGAATTTTTGGTAAATGTTTTCATTAACCTCCATAATAACTCAAGCAATAAACTCTTCTCATCTCCTATTGTCTGGAAGAAGTATGTAATGTCAGCTTCTTTGTCTTTCTTTTCTTAATTTCATTCCTTCTTTTTCTACTTCTGATTCCTTAATTGACTTTTTAATCTAAAGATAATTGTGAAATACTAATCAAATACATCTTTAGTCTTGATTTTAGCTTATCTGGTTTTAAATATCATATTCCTTCAATTAATATTAGTTTACAACAAAGAATAAAAATTGGTGGTTCGTGGAACACAATTTTTTCCATATAATGTTTAATTTTTTAAATAGTTTCCAACATCTAAAAATTGGAAGATTTCATATATAAATGCAGTTCCTGGGCTTATCTTGAAAAATGAAGTTTGGTCCTCTGGGGCCTACATTTTTACACTCCCTCAAGGAAACAAGTGGCTGGACCTGATAGCAGTTTCCTCATCCCGTTCACCACAGTTCTTACCGCTCTCTATTGTATAACCTCCCCCCTCCACTGACACAGAATATTAGTTTCTATTTTACTGTTATTGCTATTGCTTTTCTGAAAAAAAAAATTGTAACATTTCTTGCATCCATTTAGTCAATCAAAAATGGGGGACCAAAAGACCAAGAGCATTGTTCATTTTAAGGAAACTGGAGAGAGATCATTTACCTGTGGAATCAAAGGCTCGTCCCAAGATTTATATATATATATCTGTCTCTATTATTTACATTACCAATGTGGCCCCCATAGGCCTTTGAGTCTAGCCTTCCTGGAATTAAAAGTTTTCCATGTCACACCACTAATGTGCCACACAGCCTTTCTGAGGAGAGTATGATGCATATGCACATTGTAAAATCTTTAAATAAGTAAAGGATAAGCCTGTTTGAAGCAACTTTTTAAATGACAGACTAGAGGAATGCTTGATAGGATATAATGAACCATCATTTGCCATATTTAGTGCTGTCATATTTTCTTATCAGAAAAAGGATTATATTCTTCCTGCTGGCAGGTCACAAAGGGATTTTTGAGGATAATACATCATCTGAATTTATTAGATAAATTCAGTTCTGTGCCAAGTTACCTCTGGCCATGATATTTTCCTCTGACCCAATGAGTTAAGTTATGTGGGAATAACATCTCAATTGTGCCAACTCAGTTTTAGAGGTAGATACTGGTCTGCATTAGAAACCTGTAAGACAAACTTTGTCTGTTTTCAGAATGGTTTGCTTTATGCCCTTACGAGAATTGCATTGCAAATATTCAACATAACTATAAGCACCTAAAAGCTTATGGAAATGAATTTAATGGACTTGGATTGTAGGTAACAGAAGTAATTCCTGCTGCCTTCTACTTTTGTAACTTTTATTTGTGAACCATGAGAAAGCATTAACTTAACTGCTAAATGCCCTCCCTTAAAATTTCAGGTATTTTATTTGTTCATATTCCCTGATGGTCCTTGCTCATATCCAGCTGTTTGGTAATACCACGTTTATTTCTTTGCCTATTTGTTTAATCAATTATGCACAGTTATTATCTGACTTGGTTTAAAAATGAGCACATGATATGCAATTCCACTTCAGGGTGTATACACAAGAGAATTTAAAACAGGTGTTCAAATAAAAATGTATACATGAATGTTTAAAGCAACATTATTTATAATAGCCAAAAGGTGGAAATAACTCAAATGTCCATCAGTGGATGAATGGACAAATGAAATGTGGTATATCCATATAATAGAATATTAGTCAGCCATAAGAAGTACTGCTACATGCCCCAACATGGAAGAAACTTGAAAACATTATGCTAAATTAAAGAAACCAGGGGCAAAAGGTCACATATTGTATGATTCCATTTATATGACATGTCCCTAATAAGAAGAGTCATTGAGACAGAAATAGATTAGTGGCTGCTTAGGACTTGGGGGAGAACAAGGGGCTAGGAGAGTGATAGCTAAATGTACAGGGTTTCTCTCTATGGTGATGAAAATGTTCTAAGATTGACTCTGATGATGGCTGCATATATCTGTAAATATACTAAAAACCATTGAATTGTACACTTTAAATGGGTAAATTTTATGGTATGTGAATGATATCTCAATAAACTGTCGCAAAAATGTAAATTTTAAAAATGAACACGTGAGCCCACTGGTTTTGATCACTGAACTTTCAATTCAAGTAGTACTTGGGTCCACCATATTCAAGTTTTCAGATTGACTCCCAGTACAAATCCAGCAGGGCAGAGATTTTTGTTTATTTTGTTTAACACTGTATCTTCTATGTCTAGCACAGTGCCAATGAATTCCCTTTTGAACACTGTGGGTAATTCTCCAACATTTAAAATCATTACCTGCTAAAATATAAGCTTCAGGATGGCAAGGATTTATGTCTCTTTTCTTCACTGCTGATTCTCCCCACCTTGAAGAATGCCTGGTACAAAGATGGCACTCAACAAATATTTGTAAAATGAATGTACTGCTTTTTCTGTCCGCTGCTCAATGGAAAACTATATCTAACATCCAACCAGGTAGTAAAATGGTGGGAGAGGACAGTAAATGAAAGAAAAGGAATTGGCAATGAATAAAAACAGATCATTCTAAGAAGAAATGGTAATCAAATGTGTAAAAATTTTTCACACCTCCTAACAACCGAAGGAATTAAAGGAATGCAAAGTGCAGGCTGACTGCTCTGAGCACTTGCTGAAAGTAAAGCTCAGGTCAGCACTGCACTAAAATATTCAGTTCATGTCTCCCCTACAGACACACGCAAGCACAGCTGGAGAGACAAAGGACTTCACGCTTGGTGAAGATGGAGGTGCATTAAGAGTGGTCCAGAGAGCTGACTCTTCTAATAGGGGACTTGGTTGTCAAACATGTCATACATCCGCATCCTCTCCTCTCTTCCTTACACTTTGTGTGTGTGTGTGTGTGTGTGTGTGTGTGTGTATTTATACGTCTGCTGTGGAGTGAATCAGATCCAGGTCTTGGAAACCCCCTTCAACCAGAACCTCTCATCTTACATCTGTTCATCAGGTAAGATTTAGTGTAAGAAAGGTTCACACCTGAGGTTTTCAAGAGAGTGCCTGCACATGATTACCTTCAATGCCCAAGGGAGGAGACAGTGAAACATAAAACTGATGTAAAAAAGTCAAAGAAAACTTGAAGATCCATCCCAAATCCAGGGCTTTTACATATAATTCAACTGGGGAATGAGAGGTCCAATGAACTAAGATGACGCAGTTAATTAATCAGAGAGAGAAGTCTGGGACTTAATTCTCAGAAATAAATCGTATCCATTACCCTGCACGGTAAGTCAAGTTTATATCACCTGATTTATAACTGTGGGATTTACTGTTGAGGCTCTATGGCATTCAGAAAGGAATGTAGGACTGTCAGGCAGAAGGGTTTTAGTCTCAAATGTTTAACATTCAGTGGCTGTGTGATCCCAGACAAGATGATTCATTGATTTGTGTCCCAGTCTTTTTACCTGGGAAATAGAGGTGTTAATTCTCCACATCACAAGAACGTAGAGGAAAAATCTGACAGCACTGATAAGGCAGCAGTCGCAGTGCCTGGCACACAATAAGCACTTGGAGTTCCCTCAGCTCCCAAGCAGGCAGAAACCATGTGCCCTATTTCTCGACTCCTCTTCTTCTTCCCTACACCTCAGCCTTCTGTGGTCCTAACGGCCTTCCCCAGCACAGTGACTAAACACAGAAAGGGCAGTCATGTTCCTCCAAGAGGGAAACTCCCAAAGGAACATAATGCCAGTGTGAATTTGGTTCCTCATTCTATTGCCAATGCTCTTGCTGACCTTAACATTAACCTCCAGATCAGGTGCCTCCCTTTGTTCAACCCCTATGACCCCACTGAATATCAGACCCTCCCCCTCCACTAGGCAGCCTCAATGCCATTGCTTCAACAACCTACAGAATGGGAGAAAATATTTGCAAACTATGAAACCGACAAGGGATTAATTTTCAAAATATACAAACAGCCCATACAGCTCAATATCAAACAAACTACCCACCCAATAAAAAACTGGCAGAAGATCTAAATACACATTTCTCCAAAAAAGATATACAGATGGCCAAGAGGCACATGAAAAGCTGCTCAACATCACTAATTATTAGAGAAATGCAAATCAAAACTACAATGTGGTATCACTTCACACTGGTTAGAATGGGCATCTTCAGAAAATCTACAAACAAATGGTGGAGAGGGTGTGGAGAAAAGGGAACTAAAAATAGAACTACCGTATGACCCAGCAATCCCACTA
Source organism: Balaenoptera ricei (assembly GCF_028023285.1). NCBI lineage: Eukaryota > Metazoa > Chordata > Mammalia > Artiodactyla > Balaenopteridae > Balaenoptera > Balaenoptera ricei. The sequence continues at coordinate 92,210,147 of NC_082660.1, read as the reverse complement.
CTGGGCGTATACCCAGAGACAACCATAATTCAAAAAGACACATGCACCCCAATGTTCATTGCAGCACAATTTACAATAGCCAGGTCATGGAAACAACCTAAATGCCCATCGACAGACAAATGGATAAAGAAGATGTGGTACATATATACAATGTAAAATTACTCAGCCATAAAAAGGAATAAAATTGGGTCATTTGTAGAGACGTAGATGGACCTAGAGACTGTCATACAGAGTGAAGTAAGTCAGAAAGAGAAAAACAAATATCATATATTAACGCATATATGTGGAATCTAGAAAAATGGTACAGATGAACTGGTTTGCAAGGCAGAAATAGAGACACAGATGTAGAGCACATATGTACGAACACCAAGGGAGGAAAGTGGGGGGGTGGGGGTGGGATGAATTGGAGTTTGGGATTGACATGTATACACTAATATGTGTAAAATAGATAACTAATAAGAAAAAAAAAGTAAGCCTAACTTACTTTTGCGCTGAGGACTTTTGCTTACACAGGCATAATCAAGCCACATGTTGGCGGCTTCATGAGGTAGGAGACATAACACAAAACCCAGTGCCTGCCTAGTAATAGCAAATATAAATAATATTTTAAAAAATAAGTAAGTAAATAAACATTGTCTACAGGAAATGCAATTTAAATATAAAGGTCAAATAGGCTGAAAGTAAAAGGAGAGAAAAAGATGTACCATTCAAACAGTAAGCATATGAAAACTGTAGTGGCTATACTAATATCAGATTTTTGACTTGGTAGCTACAGGATTCTCTGTGTCTCTGCCTCAGAATATAATCATTAACAGAGTCCTTGCCTTTACGGAGCTTATGATATAATGGAGTGGGTAATAGACAGTAAACAAGAAGTAAAATATAGAGTATGTAAGATGGCATAGGCGCTTTGGAGAGGAGCAACAGGATAACGATTAAGATCAGGGAATTAGGAGCCAAGATGATGAATTTCAGTGACAGTTCTGCCCCCACAGTTCTGCTTTGTGACCTTAGGGAAGGTACTGAAAACTCTCAGGGCCTTCCTTTCCTCATCACATAGATGTAGGTAATAATAACAACAACAATAATATTGGTTATAATAATAGTACTCCCTTGATGTGAGAAATAAATGTGTTAGTACATACAAAGCACTTAAAACAGTGTATGTCTAAGAGTGAGCATTACCTAAGTTTTTGCTATCATTTTTAGTTTGGAAAAACTAATGAAGGGAGAGGGGATAGGGAGTGCCTGGGAGAGGGGGAGATGAATTTTTTAAGTAGTGTAGTCATAAAAGTTCTCACTGAAGAAAGCAACACTTGAGCAAATACATATTTCTATATGGAGGATTATTGTGTGTTAGAGTAGAAACCAGCATAGGGCAAGTGATTCACTTAAAGTCTTTTATTTATTTATTAATATTTTTTCCACTTTAAGGGAAATTTATTTGTAGAGATTTAGCTTTTCCAAACATTAGTATTAATTAATCTTTTATATTTAAAAAGTACTTCATCATTTTTTATAACTTATTTCTCACCTAAGACATATGGACCACCCAAAAAAAAAACTGAAAAAAAAAACCACTCCCCTTATTTTAGGTTTTATCTGTGCCAGTTCTGCAAATAATTTTGTAAGGCTAATAAGGTTCCTATAATTCTATTAGGCATATAATATTTGTATTAAACCTCTCCACATTTAATAATGTCAAAATTTCATTGAAATGTTTAACTCTTACTTATTCTCATGGTGCCAATCCAATGCAAGACATGCAAACTTAAATAAATGGAGAGGAATGAAACTAACCTTTTTAAATACCATTTATATGCCAGGCATTCTTTTTGCCTGCAAATACTGTATTTCCTTCTTCCAACGATTCTGCAAGGTAAGGATTGTAACCCTATTTTGTAAGTGAGAAAATAAAAGTTCAGAGTATTTGGTAAAACTAAAACTGTCTGACTTCAATGGGTGGTCTTTCTTATTACTTCAATATACTGTATTCCCAACAGCAGTAAAACACACTCCAAATTCCTTCACTAACTAGGAACATCAAACAAAATGACCCTGAAATATGTGTCTGAAACGTTTTGTGTTCACTAATCAGTGGTAGTGTCGAGCAATGGGTGAAATATGGTCTTTCAACCAAGGTGAACACTGGTTAAGAAACAGGATCTGCCTCTTACAAGATGTATGTATGACCTTATTTCCTCTTCTACAAAATGCAGGTAGTAATAACTACCTTGCAGTGTTTTTGTGATAATTGCCAACAATTTATTTTAATCATGTAACACTTTTCTTGAAACACTATGGTTTCAATAAACGCTATCTGTTAATATATTAGAAGAAATTATACCAGTTTCAACTGTAGAAATTTTTATTTGTCCTATGCTACTAATCTAATTTGTCTGGCTGCTAAAATGCAAAGGTGTTGTACAAATAGGAAAGTAGTTAGATTTTAGTAATTCTAACTTTATCAAAGAAGTAATGCAAGGGGTCATTTTTTTCCCAAGAAGAGTTCTTTTTCCATTTTCTTTTTTTCCCCCTGCCTATTTGTTTGAAATCAAAAGGAGGGAGAACGGGTGAACTAATAACTATGCTCTGTGTCCCTCTTTTTCAATTTATTAATTTCTCTTTTAGCTATTTTATAAAATGGGATTTCATGATATTTTGTTTAAATAAAGAGCTCCTTAGCCAACAGACAAACAACAAACATACACTTTTAAAAACCTTCCAGGCTTATGGATACATAAAATTAGGCCCAGGGAAAACAGCATACAAATGTAGAAAATATGGACCCAAGGTCATAACAGAATCAGGTCTAAGATGTACTTATGTCTAGGGAATTTCAGTGGTATTTAAGTCCAAATTTATTTATTTATTTATTTATTTATTTATTTATTTATTTATTTATTTATTTATACAGCAGGTCCTTATTAGTCATCAATTTTATACACATCAGTGTATACATGTCAATCCCAATCGCCCAATTCATCACACAACTACCCCCCTGCCGCTTTCCCCCCTTGGTGTCCATATGTTTGTTCTCTACATCTGTGTCTCAATTTCTGCCCTGCAAACCAGTTCATCAGTACCATTTTTCTAGGTTCCACATATATGCGTTAATATATGATATTTGTTTTTCTCTTTCTGACTTACTTCACTGTGTATGACAGTCTCTAGATCCATCCACGTCTCTACAAATGACCCAATTTCGTTCCTTTTTATCGCTGAGTAATATTCCATTGTATATATGTACCACGTCTTCTTTATCCATTCGTCTGTCGATGGGCATTTAGGTTGCTTCCATGATCTGGCTATTGTAAATTGTGCTGCAATGAACATTGGGGTGCATGTGTCTTTTTGAATTATGGTTTTCTCTGGGTATATGCCCAGAAGTGGGATTGCTGGAACAAATGGTAATTTTATTTTTAGCTTTTTAAGGAACCTCCATAGTGTTCTCCATAGTGGCTGTATCAATTTACATTGCCACCAACAGTGCAAGAGGGTTCCCTTTTCTTCACACCCTCTCCGGCATTTGTTGTTTGTAGATTTTCTGATGACGCCCATTCTAACTGGTGTGAGGTGATACCTCATTGTAGTTTTGATTTGCATTTCTCTAATAATAAGTGATGTTGAGCAGCTTTTCATGTGCTTCTTGGCCATCTGTATGTCTTTTTTGGAGAAATGTCTATTTAGGTCTTTTGCCCATTTTTGGATTGGGTTGTTTTGTTTTTTTAATATTGAGCTGCATAAGCTGTTTATATATTTTGGAGATTAATCCTTTGTCCGTTGATTCGTTTGCAAATATTTTCTCCCATTCTGAGGGTTGTCTTTTAGTCTTGTTTATGGTTTCCTTTGCTGTGCAAAAGCTTTTAAGTTTCATTAGGTCCCACTTGTTTATTTTTGTTTTTATTCCCATTAGTCTGGGAGGTAGATCAAAAAAGGTCTTGCTGTGATTTATGTCAAAGAGTGTTCTTCCTATGTTTTCCTCTAAGAGTTTTATAGTGTCCTGTCTTACATTTAGGTCTCTAATCCATTTCGAGTTTATTTTTGTGTATGGTGTTAGGGAGTGTTCTAATTTCATTCTTTTACATGTAGCTGTCCAGTTTTCCCAGCACCACTTACTGAAGAGACTGTCTTTTCTCTATTGTATATTCTTGCTTCCTTTGTCATAGATTAGTTGACCATAGGTGTGTGGGTTTATCTCTGGGCTTTCTATCCTGTTCCATTGATCTGTATTTCTGTTTTTGTGCCAGTGCCATATTGTCTTGATTACTGTAGCTATGTAGTATAGTCTGAAGTCAGGGAGTCTGATTCCTCCAGCTCTGGTTTTTTCCCTCAAGAATGCTTTGTCCATTTGGGGTCTTTTGTGTCTCCATACAAATTTTAAGGTTTTTTGTTCTAGTTCCGTAAAAAATGCTGTTGGTAATTTGATAGGGATTGCATTGAATCTGTAGATTGCTTTGGGTAGTATAGTCATTCTCACAATATTGATTCTTCCAATCCAAGAACCTGGTATATCTCTCCATCTGTTGGTATCATCTTTAACTTCTTTCATCAGTGTCTTATAGTTTTCTGCATACAGGTCTTTTGTCTCCCTAGGTAGGTTTATTCTTAGGTATTTTATTCTTTTTGTTGCAGTGGTAAATGGGAGTGTTTCCTTAATTTCTCTTACAGATTTTTCATCATTGGTGTACAGGAATGCAAGAGATTTCTGTGCATTAATTTTGTATCCTGCAATTTTGCCAAATTCATTGATTAGCTCTAGTAGTTTTATGGTAGCATCTTTAGGATTCTCTATGTATAGTATCATGACATCTGCAAACAGTGACAGTTTTACTTCTTCTTTTCCAATTTGTATTAATTTATTTCTTTTTCTTCTCTGATTGCTGTGGCTAGGACTTCCAAAATTATGTTGAATACTAGTGGTGAGAGTGGACATCCTTGTCTTCTTCCTGATCTTAGAGGAAATGCTTTCAGTGTTTCACCATTGAGAATGATGTTTGCTGTGGGTTTGTCACATATGGCCTTTATTATGTTGAGGTAGATTCCCTCTATGCCCACTTTCTGGAGAGTTTTTATCATAAGTGGGTGTTGAATTTTGTCAAAAGCTTTTTCTGCATCTATTGAGATGATCATATGGTTTTTATTCTTCAATTTGTTAACATGGTTTTTCATATTGATTGATTTACATACATTGAAGAATCCTTGTATCCCTGGGATAAATCCCACTTGATTATGGTGTTTGATCCTTTTAATGTGCTGTTGGATTCTGTTTGCTAGTATTTTGTTGAGGATTTTTCCATCTATATTCATCAGTGATATTGGTCTGTAATTTTCTTTTTTTGTAGTGTCTTTGTCTGGTTTTGGTATCAGGGTGATGGTGGCCTCATAGACTGAGTTTGGGAGTGTTCCTTCCTCCGCAATTTTTTGGAAGAGTTTGAGAAGGATGGGTAGTAGCTCTTCTCTAAATGTTTGATAGAATTCACCTGTGAAGCCATCTGGTCCTGGACTTTTGTTTGTTGGAAGGTTTTTCATCACAGGTTCAATTTCATTACTTGTGCTTGGTCTGTTCATATTTTCTATTTCTTTCTGGTTCAGTCTTGGCAGGTTATACCTTTCTAAGAATTTGTCCATTTCTTCCAGGTTGTCCATTTTATTGGCATAGAGTTGCTTGTAGTAGTCTCTTAGGATGCTTTGTATTTCTGTGGTGTCTGTTTTAACTTCTCCTTTTTCATTTCTAATTTTATTGATTTGAGTCCTCTCCCTCTTTTTCTTGATGAGTCTGGCTAATGGCTTATCAATTTTGTTTATCTTCTCAAAGAACCAGCTTTAAGTTTTATTGATCTTTGCTATTGTTTTCTTTGTTTCTATTTCATTTATTCCTGCTCTGATCTTTATGATTTCTTTCCTTCTGCTAACTTTGGGTTTTGTTTGTTCTTCTTTCTCTACTTCCTTTAGGTGTAAGGTTAGATTGTTTACTTGAGATTGTTCTTGTTTCTTTAGGTAGGCTTGTATAGCTATAAACTTCCCTCTTAGAACTGCTTTTGCTGCATCCCATAGGTTTTTGGATCATCGTGTTTTCATTGTCATTTGTCTCTAGGTATTTTTTGTTTTCCTCTTTGATTTCTTCAGTGATCTCTTGGTTATCTAGTAACGTATTGTTTAGCCTCCATGTGTTTGTGTTTTGTGTGTTTTTTCCCTGTAATTCATTTCTAATCTCATAGCGTTGTGGTCAGAAAAGATGCTTGATATGATTTCAATTTTCTTAAATTTACTGTGGCTTGATTTGTGACCCAAGATATGATCTATCCTGGAGAATGTTCCCTGTGCACTTGAGAAGTGTAATCTGCTGTTTTTGGATGGCATGTCCTATAAATATCAATTAAATCTATCTGGTCTATTGTGTCATTTAAAGCTTCTGTTTCCTTATTTATTTTCATTTTGGATGATCTGTCCATTGGTGTAAGTGAGGTGTTAAAATCCCCCACTATTATTGTGTTACTGTCGATTTCCTCTTTTATGGCTGTTAGCAGTTGCCTTATGTATTGAGGTGCTCCTATGTTGGGTGCATATGTATTCATAATTGTTATATCTTCTTCTTGGATTGATCCCTTGATCATTATGTAGTGTCCTTCCTTGTCTCTTGTAACATTCTTTATTTTAAAGTCTATTTTATCTGATATGAGTATAGCTACTCCAGCTTTCTTTTGATTTCCATTTGCATGGAAAATCTTTTTCCATCCCCTCACTTTCAGTCTGTATGTGTCCCTAGGTCTGAAGTGGGTCTCTTGTAGACAGCATATAGATGGGTCTTGTTTTGTATCCATTCAGCAAGCCTGTGTCGTTTGATTGGAGCATTTAATCCATTCACGTTTAAAGTAATTATCGATATGTATGTTCCTATGACCATTTTCTTAAGTGTTTTGGGTTTGCTTTGTAGGTCCTTTTCTTCTCTTGTGTTTCCCACTTAGAAAAGTTCCTTTAGCATTTGTTGTAGAGATGGTTTGGTGGTGCTGAATTCTCTTAGATTTTGCTTGTCTCTAAAGCTTTTGAGTTCTCCATCGAATCTGAATGAGGTCTTTGCCGGGTAGAGTAATCTTAGTTGTAGATTCTTCCCTTTCATGACTTTAAGTATATCATGCCCTTCCCTTCTGGCTTGTAGAGTTTCTGCTGAGAAATCAGCTGTTAACCTTATGGGAGTTCCCTTGTATGTTATTTGTCGTTTTTCCCTTGCTGCTTTCAATAATTTTTCTCTGTCTTTAATTTTTGCCAATTTGATCACTATGTGTCTCAGCGTGTTTCTCCTTGGGTTTATCCTTTATGGGACTCTCTGCGCTTCCTGGACTTGGGTGGCTATTTCCTTTCCCATGTTAGGGAAGTTTTTGACTATAATCTCTTCAAATATTTTCTCGGGTCCTTTCTCTCTCTCTTTTCCTTCTGGCACCCCTATAATGAGAATGTTGTTGTGTTTAATGTTGTTCCAGGGGTCTCTTAGGCTGTCTTCTTTTCCTTTCATTCTTTTTTCTTTATTCTGTTTTGCAGCAGTGAATTCCACCATTCTGTCTTCCAGGTCACTTATCCATTCTTCTGCCTCAGTTATTCTGCTATTGATTCCTTCTAGTGTAGTTTTCATTTGAGTTATTGTATTGTTCATCTCTGTTTGTTTGTTCTTTAATTCTTCTAGGTCTTTGTTAAACATTTCTTGCATCTTCTCAATCTTTGCCTCCATTCTTTTTCTGAGGTCCTGGATCATCTTCACTATCATAATTCTCAATTCTTTTTCTGGAAGGTTGCCTATCTCCACTTCATGTAGTTGTTTTTCTGGGGTTTTATATTGTTCCTTCATCTGGTACTTAGCCCTCCGCCTTTTCATCTTGTCTATCTTTCTGTGAATGTGGTTTTTGTTCCACAGGCTGCAGTATTGTGTTCTTCTTGCTTCTGCTGTCTGTCCTCTGGTGGATGATTCTATCTAAGAGGCTTGTGCAAGTTTCCTGATGGGAGGGACTGGTGTTGGATAGAGCTGACTGTTGCTCTGCTTGGCAGAGATCTGTAAAACTTTAATCCACTTGACTGCTGATGGGTGGAGCTGGCTTCCCTCCCTGTTGGTTGTTTGACCTGAGGCAACCCAACAGTGGCGCCTACCTGGGCTCTTTGGTGGGGCTAATGGCGGAGTCTGGGAGGGCTCACACCAAGGAGTACTTCCCAGAACTTCTGCTGCCAGTGTCCTTGTCCTACGGTGAGCCACAGCCACTGCCCGCCTCTGCAGGAGACCTTCCAACACTAACAGGTAGGTCTGGTTAAGTCTCCCCTGGGGTCACTGCTCCTTCCCCTGTGCCCCAATGTGCACACTACTTTGTGTGTGCCCTCCAGGAGTGGAGTCTCTGTTTCCCCCAGTCCTGTCGACATCCTGCACTCAAATCCCACTAGCCTTCAAAGTCTGATTCTCTAGGAATTCCTCCTCCCGTTGCTGGACCCCCAGGTTGGGAACCTGATGTGGGGCTCAGAACCTTCACTCCAGTGGGTGGACTTCTTATACTGTGGTATAAGTGTTCTCCAATCTGTGAGTCACCCACCTAGCAGTTATGGGATTTGATTTTACTGTGGTTGTGCCCCTCCTACCATCATATTGTGGCTTCCCCTTTGTCTTTGGATGTGGGGTATCTTTTTTGGTGTGTTCCAGTGTCTTCCTGTCAATGATTGTCCAGCAGCTAGTTGTGATTCTGGTGTTCTCACAATAGGGAGTGACAGCACGTCCTTTTACTCCACCATCTTGGTTCCTAATCTCTATTTATTTATTTTTTAATTAAAGTATAGTTGCTCTACAATATTATATGTTACACGTGTACAGTATAGTGATTCACAATTTTAAAGGTTATACTGCATTTATAGTTATATAATATTGGCTATATTCCCTGTGTTGTACAATATATCCTTGTAGCTTAATTATTTTATACCTAATAGTTTGTACTTCTTAATCTCTTACCACTATATTGCCCCTCTCTCCTTCCCTCTTCTCACTGGTAACCACCAGTTTGTTTTCTATATCTGTGAGTCTGTTTCTTTTTTGTTATATTCACTAGCTTGTATTTTTTAGATTCCATATATAAGTGATACCGTACAGTGTTTTTCTCTGTCTGACTTATTTCATTTAGCATAACGCCCTCCAAATCCATCCATGTTGTTGCAAATGGCAACATTTCCTTTTTATTTTTATGGCTGAGTGGTATTACATTGTATATATATATACCACATCTTCTTTATCCAGTCATCTGTTGATGAACACTTAGGTTGCTTCCCTATCTTGACAATTATAAATAATTCTGGTATGAATATTGAGGTGCATGTATCTTTTCAAATTAGTGGTTTTTGTTTTTTTCAGATATATACCCAGGAGTGGAATTGCTGGGTCATTTGGTAGTTTTATTTTTTAGTTTTTTTGAGAAACTTCCATACTGTTATCTACAGTGGCTGCACCAATTTACATTCCCACCAACAGTGTAGGAGGGTTCCCTTTTCTCCACATCCACACCAACATTTGTTACTTGTGTTCTTTTTGATGATAGCCATTCTGACAGGTGTGAGGTGATATCTCATTGTGGTTTCATTTGCATTTCCCTAATGATTAGCAATGTTGAGCATCTTTTCTTGTGCCTGTTTGCCATCAGCATTTCCTCTTTGGAAAAGTCTATTCAGTTCTTCTGCCCATTTTTAATTGGGTTCTTTGTTTTTTTGATATTGAGTTGTATGAGCTGTTTATATATGTTAGATAGTAACCCCTTATCAGTCATACCATTTGCAAATATTTTCTCCCATTCAGTAGGTTGTCTTTTCGTTTTGTCGATGGTTTCCTTTGCTGTGCAAAAGCTTTTAAGTTTAACTAGGTCCCATTTGTTTATTTGTGCTTTTATTTCCTTGGCTTTAGGAAATGAATCCAAAAAAATATTGCTGCAATTTATATCAAGGAGTATTCTGCATATGTTTTCCTCTAGGAGTTTTATAGTACCCGGTCTTGCATTTAGGTCTTTAATCCATTTTGATTTTATGTTGGTATATGGTATCAGAAAATGTTCTAATCACACTCTTTTACATGTAGCTGTCCAGTTTTCCCAGCACCACTCATTGAAAAGACTGTCTTTTCTCCATTGTATATTCTTGTCTCCTTTGTCATAGATTAATTGACATGAAAAGATATATATATACATACATTTAATATGCATGCATAGATACACACACACATACATATATATATATATATATATATATAATTTAAAAACAGAGGTTACAGAAAGTTTTACAAAATATATACCTGTATGCAGGCATTTATGTATGTGTCTTCTATATATATCTACATTTTTTTAACATTACTCCTCTCTCTCTTTTTCTCTGTATCACAAACACACACACACACACAAAGGCAGCTTTTTATATCCTGGAGGATGATGAAGAAGACTTCCTGTCATATCATTTAATGTCCTTGGGCTCTGTCTGAATTACTTTATCTGCTTAATAAACTTCCAGAAAGTTCCTTCTGACAGGGCTACTCCTTCCCTACTAAATTATGTCCAATCCACCATTCTGGATCTTATCACTAGATGATACTAATCTCCAATTTCTGATTTTCTCCAATAGGATATATTATTTGAAAAAATGAAACAAACACCTATTAACAAACATCTACTTTGTATTGTGAGTGGTGTCAGTGTATGTAAAACAAAATCATGATCAAATTCCTTTATTCAACAGTTTTCTTCTCTATGGTTCCACGATGTAAAACATAGTAATATTATCACACTCTGCTGTAAGGACTGGTGGATATTACAGGCCTGGGGTAAGAGTAAAGAGGGCAGAAGGGGTTCAGATAATTCTACAATTGTGCCATTAAGTTTCACATAGTTTTTTGGATATGTCCAACTGCGGGTTGTGTCTTTCCACACAGGATTTTCACAAGAGTGAACCAAGTCATAGAGTATTTCCTGACCCTTATAGCTGGTTATGGTCTCAGATAAGCTCTGCACTCCCCTCATCCCCTGGCTAATGTCTCCTTACCCCTCAGGTCTCAGTTTAAGCATCACTTGCTGTGGGAAGCCTTCTCAGACACACCATCATAGTTTGATTATTGTTAGTCATCTAGGAACTCCACCAGCTCACCATTTTCAGACACATTTTTTTTTCATTTGAAAGGGGTCCAATGAGAGTGAGTTCAAAATTCCTCATGGGTTGTGGCTTCACACAATGGACTGAAGACTCTAGAACTTTCAAATGTCTTATCTGAAGCTTTGTCCCAGGATTCGGCTCTTCCACTTTTGAGAGGGATGCTGGGGACACATATCAGATCAGCAGTGGAAGCCCAGAGTTGTTCTACAGACAACTGTGGCATGCACTTCAGAGAAGCTGTGGAAGTTGTTGATTGATGCTTCCTCCTCTGAAAGATCCCATGAGAGTTCTGGAGTGACTGTGATTTTTAGCAGATATACATTTTTACCTGACAAAGTACATATGAGGTAGAATTACAGGTTTGAAAGTTTTAAAACTATTGACGTTGTGGAATATTTTTTTATTTAAATAAATTTGGAAAAGAGGAAAAACTAAAGAAGCAAGCCAAATTCTCTATTAAGCTCTTGTTAGATATGATCATTCTTTATATTCTCACTAATTGTGTGCCTAATATGACAGTGACTTATCTTTTAATCTACAAGGTCCACATGGTGTTTTCCTCTATAAAGATGAGGAAGCTGAGCCTCACATCCCAGGCCTGACTGAGGCCAAAGCACCTGTATGACTTTCATTGCCTTATGATTTCATCAAATGCCAACAAGAACCCTCTGAGGGAGGGTCCTCTCTTCAACCACTGGCTGGAGAACCTGAGGCTCAGGGACCTCGGTGCCCTCTCCTGCTATATGCCATCAACAGAGCCCACACTGGAGCTGATGGCTTTCTGATTCCAAAGCCCTTACTCTTCCCATTGAGAATACTGTTATGTGTTTTGTTTCTGACCATAACAAGAGTTCACACTCAGTTTAGACAATGTGGAAAATACGTCCAAGGATGGAGGGGAAAATATAAATAATCAGCAAACCCTACAACCCACTGACAGTTAGCTTTTGGTGTTCCCTTCCTGGCACTTAAACACTATTTAAAATATAATTTCAATTTATTGTGATGATTTGTGGCAACTCTATGTTTTCATTGCTATAGTACTAAATCATATTACATGGATATTGATTTTAACACATAAGGAAAGCAATATATCATTCATCTTTGAAAATGAACTAACTATTGCAAGAATATCACTGGTAAAACCTGGCAGACACATTCAAGGAACATAGTTCCTTGTTTCTTAAAGAGTTTCATTTTAAAGCAAATTACAATTAAATTCTGTATAACAGCATGTTTGCTTATAGGCAATGCAAATTCCTGAGTATATAAATTGAAGCCAAAATTAAGTCACCTTCATACATGTTCATAGGACTCTTGAGAGAAGTACTTAGATGGGCCTAAATTGTTGAGCTACCAAGACCCAGTTTATTTATTTATTTATTTTTATATCTTTATTGGAGTATAATTGCTTTACAATGTTGTGTTAGTTTCTGCTGTGCAACAAAGTGAATCAGCTATATGTATACATATATCCCCATATTCCCTCCCTCTTGAGCCTCCCTTCCACATTCCCTATCTCACCCCTCTAGATCGTCACAAAGCATCAAGCTGATCTCCTTGTGCTATGCAACAGCTTCCCACTAGCCATCCATTTTACATTTGCCAAGACCCAGTTTAAATAACATTCATTACTTTCTCAAAACAAATGTGGCTGGATACAGAGTAATCCCTGTCCTCCCATCAAGACAATCCATTTTCAGGAGATAGGAAAAGTACAGAGGTGAATGTGCACAATGGAGAGGAAATTGACTTTCTACTGGCAAATGTATGATGTACTCATTCTTTACTATACTGAGTACTATCCTGAGCATGAGAAGAAAAAAGCTGAAAACTTGATTCATGACAATCTACACCTGTAGAAACCCCAGGTGTGTGTGATAGGGCACTGTGTGAGAATAAATAGCCACACCTCACTTCCTCCACACCCATCCTCGGCCTTAACTGGTTATAGCAATCTAGGATCCTCCTCATGTCTCACTTCCTTACACAAAAAACATACTCCTCACCCCTGGATGAGTTGTGTCCCTTCCCCTGTGCTGGCCTTATCTGTAAAAGAGGTTAGCGCCAAATGTCAGTGGTTAAGAGCCTGAACAAGGGAGTGAGGATGGAATCATGCACAGTGGTGAAGCATGAATGGACTATACAGGTATGAGCACACAGAGCATCTCAAAAACATAAGGTGAGGTGACAATAGCAGGAGAGATAAGGACACCTACATTATCAGATCCATTCTGCTTAGGGATGTAGTCACTGCTAATGAAAGTATAAAGTAAAGCATGGGAATCATAGAAACCAATTTCAACCTCTGGGAAATGGGAAAGTACAATAAGAGAAAAGTATACAGCGGGCTTCCAAAGTAATTACAGCTATAAATTTCCCTCTTAAAGTACTTCAGCTGCATTGCATACTTTTTGGTATGTTGTGGTTTTGTTGTCATTCATCTCAGAGTGCACATGGAATACTCTCCAGAATAGACCATATTTGAGGCCACAGTACAAGCCTCAATAGCTTTAAAAAGAGCAAAAGCTAAGAAAGCATCTTATCTGACACAATGGCATGAAACAAAAAAATCAATAACATAGTGAAAATTCAAAAAATCACAAATATGAAATTAAACAATGTACACTTTAACCACTAATGGTCAAAGAAGAAATCACAAGAGAAATTAGAAAATACTTTGAAATAAAAATAAAAACAGCATACCACAACTTATGGATGAAGTTAGAACAGTGCCCAGAGGGAAATTTATAGCTATAAATGCTTACATTAAAAAAGAAAAAGATTTCAAATCAGTAACTTACATTTATACCTTAAGGAAATAGAAAAAGAAGGACAAACTAAACCCAAATCTAGCAGAGGAAAGACATAGTAAATATTAGAGCAGAAATAAGTGAATAGAGAATAGAAAAACAATATAGAGAATTGACAAAACCAAAAGTTGGTTCTTTGAAAAGATCAACAAAATTGATAAATCCTTAATTATAATGACAAAAGAGAGAAGCTTCGAATAACTGAAGTCACTAATGATAGTCAGGGCATTCCTACTGACCTTACAGAAATAGAAAAGTATAAGAGAATAATATGAACAATGATATGCCAACAAATTGTATAATCTAAGTGAAATGGACAAATTCCTAGAAAAACACAAATGATCACAACTTAAAAAGAAAAGAAAATCTCAACAAAGCTATAACAAGTAAAGAAATTGAATCAGTAATCTAAAATCTCCGAACAAAGAAAAGCCCAGGACCAGATGGCTTCATTAATGATTTTTACCAAACATTTAAAAAGGAATCAACACCAATCCTTCTAAAACTCTTCCAAAAAATAGAAGAGGAGAGAGTACTCCCTAACTCATTCTCTGAAGCCAATATTCCTCTTATACCACAAGAAAAATATAAACTAGTCTCCCTTTTGAATATAGATGCAAATATCCTGAATGAAACACTAGTAAACTGAATCCAAGAGCATGGTAAAAAGATTTTACACCATGACCAAGTGGGATCTATCCCATGAATGCAAGGGTGATTTAACATAAGAAAATCAATAAATGTACTGTATTACATATATAGAAAAAAAGGGGAAAAATACATGATCATCTCAATTGATGCAGAAAAAGCATCTGACAAAATGGGACACTCTTTCAAGATAAAAGCACTCAGAAAACTAGGAATAGAAGGACACTTTCCAAACATGATAAAGGGCATTTCTAAGATCAGTAAGAAGACAAGGATGCCCGCTTTCACCACTGCTATTCAACATAGTACTGAAAGTTCTAGTCAGAGCAATCAGGCAAGAAAAAAAATAAAAGACATGCAAACTGGAAAGGAAGAGGTAAAACTATTTCTACTAACAGGTGATGTGGCCCTATATGCAGAAAATCCCAAAGAATCCACCAAAGACTACTCTGGCAAGTTTCAGAGTACAAGATCAACACACAAAAATCAGTTGTGTTTCTGTACAGTAAAAATGGACAATTGAAAAGGAAATTAAGAAAACAATTTTATTTACAATAACATCCAGAGTAATAACATACCTAGAAATAAATTTAACCAAGGAGGTGAAAGACATGTACAATGAAAACTACAAAACTTTGCTGAAAAAATTAAAGAAGACCTAAATGAATGGAAAGACAGTCCTTCCTTGTTCATACTTAGAAAACTTAATATTGTTAAGATAGAAATACTACTCAAAGCAGCTTACAGATTCAACACAATCCCAAGAGTTATAAAACAAAAATCCACACAAAAATGTGTACATGAATGTTCACAGCAGCATTATTCATAATAGACAATAAGTGGAAAAAACCCAAACGTCCATCAACTGATAAATGGATAAACAAAATGTGGTATATTCATTCCATGGGATATTATTTGGCAAAAAAGAAAGAATGAACTAACATGGGTGAATCTCAAAATAATTATGTTTAGTGAAAGAAGCCAGACCCCTCCTGCCCCTGAAAAGAATATTTATTATATGATTCCATTTATATTAAATTCTGGAAAATATTAAACAATAGAAGCAAAAATCAGATCAGAGGTTGTCAGGAACTGGTGGGAGAGAGGAGGAGATTGACTACAAAAGGGCACAACTGAACTTTACCTGATGATAGAAATGTTTATTTGTAAGTCTATTATGGTGGAGGATGCCAACTGTATGCATTGTCAAACTTACAAAACTGAACACCTAAAAAGAGTCAGAGTGACTATACCTCAGTAACCTGAGTTGAAAAAAACAGACCACATTTTAGATCAGTTCTGAGTTGAAGAGGCTGGTACAACACTTAGAGAAGAATACTTGTCAGAAACTACAGGAAACATTTAAAAACAATTAAGACAGCAATTGTTAACATTTGGTTATTTTTCTTCCCCTCTGTGCAAACTTTCTGTTTTTAAGATAAAGTGAGCAAACTGTAAAAAGAAAAACAACAAAACTTAATGGTAATGACTAAATAATAATAAGTTAAAGTATAATTTCCAGAGAAGTAGAATTAAACCAAGGATTTAAAAGGGGAAAAAAAGCCTGAAAGAATCCAAAAGATTTCAGGAAAGTAGAAAAAAAATAGGAGCATAGAAAAGGCAGGAAAATAGAAAGAACAAAATAAAATTGTATAAATAAATCCAAATGTATAAGAAATCATTCTAAATATAAATAAACTAACCCAACCAGTTTTTTAAAAACATATCTGATTGATTTTTTTAAAGTCTAGGTGTACACGATTTATAAGAGACACGCCTAAAATGTAATGGTACAGAAGGGAAAAAATAATTCCAGATATACGGAGTTAACAAGATTTACAACTGAAATATAACAGCATAGAACTGTTGAAAGTAAGTGGACAGAAAAAGATATGCCAGGCTAATACTGAACAAAAGAAACCTGATGTAGCTATATTATTGTGAGGAAAAAAAAATAGTCTTTAAGGCAAAAAGCATTATTAAGGATAATCAGGATCAGTACAAAATGATGAAAGGTATAATTCTCCTGGAAGGCATCACAGTTATATGCTTTTATGCCTCCTAATAACACAGCTTCAAAGCCCGCAAAGCAAAAATTACAAAGAGAAATTGACAAATCTACCATTACAGTGAGAGTTCTTAACATACCTCTCTCAGTAACTGATAGATCAAGCCGGCAAAAAAAAAAAAAAAAAAAAAAAAAAAAGACAGTAAAGATATAAAAGACTTGAAAAATAAAATTAACAAGCTTGATCTAATGGACTTAGGATTCTATACCAACAATAATTAGCGAAATCAAGTTCTTTTCAAGCATTTTGTAAATGAAACTATTATAAAAATGGACATTATACTTGTCCATAAAATAAGTCTCAAAAATTTGCAAGCTGATTCTTAACTGTATAGGGAAGAGCAAAAGTGCCAGGAATAGCAAAGAAAATTCTGAAGTCAAAAACAAGGTAGGGAGACATGCTCTACTGGACACCATGACCTATTAGAAATCTATAGTAATTAAGACAGTATGATGTATGCACAGGGACAAACAAATGGGCTTGTCAGATAAAATACAGGAAGCCCAGTTAAACTGGAAATTCAGATAAACAATGGGTATATGTGTTATGTGCTAAATCTGGCAATCCTATAAATAAATAAATCATTGGAACCTAAGAAAGAGCCTGGACACAGAACCATCCAGGTATAGAACCTCAATCTATGACAGAGGTAGCAGATCAGGTCAGTCAGAAGAGATGGGATATTCAATAAGTGGTATTGGGACAGTCGTTTATTTACATGTAAAAATAAAATAAAATAAAATTGCATCTGTATCTCACACTAACCAAAACCCAATCCCAAGTGGATTAAAGATTAAACGTGAAAAACAAACTTGAAACATTTAGAATTAAATATAGAAATTAACTTTTTGACATTGGAGTAGGAAAACTTTCTAAAACAAGACCCAAAGAGTACAAACCATAAAGCAAATGACTGATAATTAAAGTATAATAAAAGATAAAACTTCTGTGTATCAAAACATGCATTTTAAAGCCCAGGAAAAGGCAAACCTCAAACTAGAAAAACATATTTGCAACAAATTCATGCATAATATGTAATGCATTGTATGAATCAATAAGAAAAAGACACCACACAGTCTATGTAAGGTTCTAGAAAATTCAAATATCTTGACCGTTCTGAATTTTGGGTGGCTTCTACTCTTCATCCTGTAGGTCTGGTCACGAATGGACTTCTAGAAGGCCCTTAAACTTCTTAGACTGAAGAGGGATGGAATGTGAAGCAGTGTGAAGCTACTTTCTCTGAATGGCTGCTATGAGTGGTAGAAATTCCTTCATACGGGTCAGAGGCAACATGATACCCCACTTTTTTCTTTTAAGCAAGAAACAGTTTTGTTTAGAATTTTAAAGTCTTGTAAAAACAGAACCAGTCAAATGCTTTTACCTTCAGGCCTGCAGAAGCAGATGTGAAGTATCACCCAACAGGGTCTCGGCAAGTGATGGACACTTTCAGATTTTACTTTATATGTTCACTTACTTTTTAAATTGTTAAAGGCACATATAGTAAACAATATTATCTTCTTATAATCCACACAATATAAACAAAAATGGCTTTGTGTTTCAAAGCTCTCCCATTTGTCTTTCCTCTGGAACACTCTGCTCCCTCATTTTTGAAGGTGCATTTTGTGATGCGTCTCACTTTAGCACATTTAGCTGCTTGGTCTCTACATTTTAGGAAGAGAAAAACATGGTGCTCTATGTCCATGCACATTGGGAAATTTATATTTCATTTAAAAACAAGCAATAACAATCTCATATGAGGGTCAATTCTGTACGGTGGCGTTTAGCAGTACAGAGTAATAAGGAAATACAGAGTCAGGGAGACTTTTATATTTTACTTTACACATGTCTATATTGTTGGCATTTAACAGAACAAGTAATATTTTATTATTAAAATAATGCTGTGAAAAGGAAATGAAAGTGAAAATTCTGGAACTAAAGTTTTAGCCTCTTGAACTTGCCTTTCTCACATCCTCCCTCAGTTTTCTTTTATTCAACTAGAATTTTAATGCTCAGCCAAACCCATATTAATGTTATGTCAACGTTCCCTCAATAAAAGAAAATTTTTTAAAAACACATTTATTTGCTACCTTTAGTAATCTTTCCATGTCTTTTATAGGCAAGCCCTTTACCAGGTTTTGCTTATTTCCAACATCCTGGCACTTTCCATTTGTTTCTGTATGTACATGTCCTGCAGTAAGAAAACTCCATATATAGTAATGTGGATTCTATTAAGTAGGAAGCATGAAGGAGTAAATCCCATTACTTAGCAATGCAACTGCACGCATCTTTCAAAAAGAACACCCTCCAACATCTCACCCCACTCCCAATCAACCCTGGCCCCTGACCAGAAGGTATTAACTAAATCTTTAAAAATTATTCTGTAAGTAACACATGGAAGGGAGGCAGAGCCACATAAGGCTGAGTGCCAGGCAGTGAGAATTTTAGATAACAAAATGTGAATGGGTTAAAGTGATCCTGATGATAGAATCCATCTTCTTAATATTTATTTACAGCTGAGGAAAATGTGGCACACAGATATGCATTGACTTGCCCAAGGTGCACAGAACCACTGCACAGGAGGGAACAGACTAGCACCTAGCTATCAGAAACGAATATAAATATTTCTACCATATCACACAATAAAGACAATAGGAGAAGAAAACATTGCCTGATTTATACAAGTCTGATTTACCACTTAATTTTTAAAATTATACCAATTATATTTTCTGATATCAGAAAAACATAGGCTTCAATCTCAATTTTCAACAGAATAGATGCATGGCCCTACACAAATTGTTGCATTTCACCCATTCTAAGACACTTTTTTTTTTCATCTCAACCACTGGTATTTTATAACAGCAAGCATTCTGTCTTTCTTAGTAGTGCCTAAAATAGCATGTGTCTTAAAAGCGATGACATCTTAAATTCAATGAAACATAGTTCTTTACCTGTTAGAGCCTCAGTTTCCTCCTCTAGAGAGTAGAGCTGAAAACATCCCCTTCACATAACTGTTATGAGGATTAAGGGAGGTAAAACTATATATGGCAGCAATCCCAGTGCCAGGCACAGAGCAGGCACCCAGAATTCCCTTGGTTCCCTGGGGGTGGGAGGCATGGACCAGGAATCCATCATCTTACCCTTCTACATTCTCCTCGTGCATCAGCCCCCTTAAATCTGTCACTCTTTCCCCATCCAGCTTACAGTGCATGGCCCATCACTTGAACAGTTTCACTTCAGTGATCTTCAACTCTCCTGTTCCTTGATCCTTCTGCCTCAATCATGGGGTAAATCTCTGTAATAGAGTTCTGTGCAGATTGCCCTGCAGGACAAGTTCCTGCAAGAGGAATTTCTGGGTTGTAGTGCATAAGCTCCTTTTTAAATGATTGGGTCTCTGTGGAGAAAGAGGAATTCTCACCCATCTTTGGTGGCAGTGGGAATTGGTGTTGAACATTTAAAATCTGCATTTGGCAATGCCATATGCTTTGGCTGAAAATTTTCGCTCTCAGGAATTTATCCCATGGAAAATCTTACACAAGTTGCAAAAAGATATGCATAATCACCATAACTGTGCCATTGTTTCAAATAGGAAATTCCTGAAGCAAGTTTTGTTGTAAGATAAATTCCTCAGGGCAGAATGGCAGGATCAAGGCTTTGCAGGATAGAAAATACTTAAATAGAAGAAAGTAAGAATTATTTAAAGAAAATAAAAATTACCATTAATTCTTCTGCCACCAGTCAGAAAAAACCACCTCTTTATTTTCTATTACTGGTAGGTGTAAT
Source organism: Balaenoptera ricei (assembly GCF_028023285.1). NCBI lineage: Eukaryota > Metazoa > Chordata > Mammalia > Artiodactyla > Balaenopteridae > Balaenoptera > Balaenoptera ricei. Next base: position 92,189,686 of record NC_082660.1, on the reverse strand, counting down.
ATTCATGGAAATAGGTACCTGGGGGAGTGTCTACCACGACACTGTGTTTGACAGCTAACATCATATATAATATCTCAAGATCAATATTATAACTACATTTAAAGATGAGGAAACTGAGGTTCTGAAGGGTGAAGAAACTTGTAGGAATAAGTAGCAGAGTTGGAATGGGATCCCAGGTATACTGGAGAATAAAGCACAACACAATAATCTATAGTCCGATAATTCTATCAAATTACTTAGATAACCCTATAAAGAAAGGATTACTTTCCTTCTTTTCAGAATGGAAAAACTGAAGCTCAGAGGGGTTAAGTAGTGGGTTGGCCAAAAAATTCATTAGGGTTTTTCCAAGCCATCGTACAGAAAAACCCGAACAAACTTTTTGGCCAACCAATACCTTACCTTCGGGTCACTCCCCAGTAATGAGCAGAGCCCAGATGAGAACACAAACTGTGTATGACCCCAAAGCTTTTTTCTCTTTCCAACCCCTCATACTGCCTTGTGTTCCTTAACTATAAAAGCTTTTAGGCTTTCTTTCTGACTATAAAAGTAATTCATGTTCACTCAGGATATTATCAAAAGTATAGACAAGTATAAAAAGATACAAATAACCTCCAATCTCACTCTCACTGATAAAGAGCGTTCATGGTTTCTTGCATCCCTTTGCAACCAGAAACATCCACATATATGCACAAACATGTACAGCTGCACATACTTTTATGTAACTAGAATCACATTAGATGTATATGTGGTACTGTGCATGAATATTTTGGCCTTCACATCATATCATATGGCATGTGGATAAGATCTCCCTTTCCTTTGCAGTGAACAGTTTACCAATGATCTAGAACCAATTCTTAGTCTATGAATTCTCAAGAAATTGAAAAAGCAAAATTTATCGGATACTTAATATTTCTGCGCACTTGGTTCTGCTTCTTATTTTTCTATTCTGTCCTATTAAAATATATGTCAGTTCTTTCACCAAGATTGAAGTGTTTTAATACTCCATCTTTGGGGGACCTTCAAGATGGCTGAGGAGTAAGAGGTGGAGATCACCTTCCTCCCCACAAATACATCAAAGATACATCTACATGTTGAACAACTCCTACAGAACACCTACTGAACACTGGCAGAAGACCTCAGACTTCCCGAAAGGCAAGAACCCCCCCCCCCCCACGTACCTCGGTAGGGCAAAAGAAAAAAGAAAAAACAGAGACAAAGAATAGGGACGGGACCTGTACCTCTGTGAGGGAGCTGTGAAGGAGGAAAAGTTTCCATGCACTAGGAAACCCCTTCACTGGTGGAGACGGGGGGTGGCAGGGGGCAAGCTTCAGAGCCACGGAGGAGAACACAGCAACAGGGGTGTGGAGGGCAAAGTGGAGAGATTCCCGCACAGAGGATCTGTGCTGACCAGCACTCACCAGCCTCAGAGACTTGTCTGCTCACCTGCCGGGGCGGGTAGCGGCTGGGAGCTGAGGCTTGGGCTTCAGAGGTCAGACCCCAGGGAATGGACTGGGGTTGGCTGTGTGAACACAGCCTGAAGAGGGCTAGTGCACCACAGCTAGCTGGGAGGGAGTCCAGGAAAAACTCTGGACTTGCCTAAGAGGCAAGAGACCATTGTATTGGGGTTTGCAAGGAGAGGGGATTCAGAGCACCACCTAAACGAGCTCCAGAGACAGGCGCGAGCTGCAGCTATCAGCACGGACACCAGAGATGGGCATGAAACACTAAGGCTGCTGCTGCAGCCACCAAGAAGCCTGTGTGTAAACACTGGTCACTATCCACACCTCCCCTCCTGGGAGCCTGTGCAGCACGCCACTGCCAGGGTGACGTGATCCAGGGACAGCGTCCCCAGGAGAACACATGGCGCACCTCAGACTGTTGCAATGTCACACCAGCCTCTGCCAATGCAGGCTCGGCCCGCATTCCGTACCCCTCCCTCCCCCCGGCCTGAGTGAGCCACAGCTCCCTAATCACCCGCTACTTTAACCCTGTCCTGTCTGAGTGAAGAACAGACGCACTCAGGCGACCTACACACAGAGGCAGGGCCATATCCAAACCTGAACACCAGGAGCTGTGTGAAAAAAGAAGAGAAAGGGAAATTTCTCCCAGCAGCCTCAGGAGCAGCAGATTAAATCTCCACAATCAACCTGATGTACCCTGCATCTGTGGAATACCTGAATAGACAACGAATCATACCAGAATTGAGGCAGTGGGCTTTGGGAGCAACTGTAGACTTGGGTTTGGCTTTCTGCATCTAATTTGTTTCTGGCTTTAGGTTTATCTTAGTTTAGTATTTAGAGCTTATTATCATTGGTAGATTTGTTTATTGATTTGGTTGCTCTCTTCCTTTTATATATATATATTTATTTATTTTCTTTCCTTTTGCTCTTTTTGTGAGTGTGTATGTGTATGCTTCTTTGTGTGATTTGTCTGTATAGCTTTGCTTTTACCATTCGTCCTAGGGTTCTTTTTTTTTTTACTATAGTTTTTAGTGCTTGTTATCATTAGTGGATTTGTTTTTTTGTTTGGTTACTCTCTTCTTTCTTTCTTTTTTCTTTATTCTTAATTATTTTTTAATTTTTAATAATATTTTTATCTTTTATTTAAATAATTTTATTTTATTTACTTATTTTTCCTTTTTTTTTTCTCTCTTTTCTTCTGAGCCATGTCGCTAAAAGGGTCTTGGTGCTCCGGCCAGGTGTCAGGCCTGAGCCTCTGAGGTGGGAGAGCCAAGTTCAGGACATTGGCCCACCAGAGACCTCCTGGCTCCACGTAATATCAAACGATGAAAGCTCTCCCTGAGATCTCCGTCTCAACACTAAGACCCAGCTCCACTCGACAGCCAGCAAGCTACAGTGCTGGACAACCTATGCCAAACAACTAGCAAGACAGGAACACAACCCCACCCCTTAGCACAGAGGCTGCCTAAAATCATAATAAGGTAACAGACACCCCAAAACACACCACCAGACATGGTCCTGCCCACCAGAAAGACAAGATCCAGCCTCATACACCAGAACACAGGCACCAGTCCCCTCCACCAGGAAGGCTACATAACCCACTGAACTAATCCTACCCAATGGGGGCAGACACCAAAAACAATGGGAACTACGAACCTGCAGCCTGCAAAAAGGAGACCCCAAACACAGTAAGTTAAGCAAAATGAGAAGACAGAGAAATACACAGCAGATGAAGGAGCAAGGTAAAAATTCACCAGACCAAACAAATGAAGAGGAAACAGGCAGTCTACCTGAAAAAGAATTCAGAATAAGGATAGTAAAGATGATCCATAATCTTGGAAATCTTGGAAATAGAATGGAGAACACAGAAGGAACGTTTAACAAGGACATAGAAGAACTGAAGAGCAAACAAAGAATGATGAAGAACAAAATAAATGAAATTAAAAATTCTCTAGAAGGAATCAAGAGCAGAATAACTGAAGAAGAAGAATGGATAAGTGACCTAGAAGATAAAATAGTGGAAGTAACTACCACAGAGCAGAATAAAAAGAAAAGAATGAAAAGAATTGAGGAAAGTCTCAGAGACCTCTGGGACAACATTAAATGCAACAACATTCAAATTATAAGGGTCCCAGAAGAAGAAGAGGGAAACAAAAGAGACTGAGAAAATATTCGAAGAGATTATAGTTGAAAATTTCGCTAATATGGGAAATGAAATAATCAACTCCAGGAAGCGCAGAGAGTGTCATACAGGATAAATCCAAGGAGAAACATGCCAAAACACATATTAATCAAACTATGAAAAATTAAATATAAACAAAAAATATTAAAAGCAGCAAGGGAAATGCAACAAATAACATTCAAGGGAATCCCCATAAGGTTAACAGCTGATCTTTCAGCAGAAACACTGCAAGCCAGAAGGGAGTGACAGGACATATTTAAAGTGATGAAAGGGAAGAACCTACAACCAAGATTACTCTACCCAGCAAGGATCTCATTCAGATTTGACGGAGAAATTAAAACCTTTACAGACAAGCAAAAGCTAAGAGAATTCAGCACCACTAAACCAGCTTTACAATAAATGCTAAAGAAACTTCTCTAGGCAGGAAACACAAGAGAAGGAAAAGAACTACAATAACACACACAAAACAATTTTAAAAATGGTAATAAGAACATACATACTGATAATTACCTTAAAAGTAAATGGATTAAATGCTCCAACAAAAAGACACAGATTGGCTGAATACATACAAAAACAAGACCCATATATATGTTGTCTACAAGAGACCCACTTCAGACCTAGGGACCCATACAGACTGAAAGTGAGAGGATGGAAAAAGATATTCCATGCAAATGGAAATCAAAAGAAAACTGGATTAACAATTCTCGTAACAGACAAAATAGACTTTAAAATAAAGACTATTACAAGAGACAAAGAAGGACACTACATAATGATTAAGGGATCAATCCAAGAAGAAGATATAACAATTGAAAATATTTATGCACCCAACATAAGAGCACCTCAATACATAAGGCAAATGCTAACAGCCATAAAGGGGAAATCAACAGTAACAAAATAGTAATAGGGGACTTTAACAACCCACTATCACCAATGGACGGATCATCCAAAATGAAAATAAATTAGGAAACACAAGCTTTAAATGATACATTAAACAAGATGGACTTAATTGATATTTATAGGACATTCCACTCAAAAACAACAGAATACACTTTCTTCTCAAGTGCTCATGGAACACTCTCCAGGATAGATCATATCTTGGGTCACAAATCAAGCCTTGGTAAATTTAAGAAAACTGAAATCATATCAAGTATCTTTTCCAACCACAATGCTATGAGACTAGATATCAATTACAGGAAAAATTCTGCAAAAAATACAAACACATGTAGGCTAAACAATACACTACTTAATAACCAAGAGATCACTGAAGGAATCAAAGAGGAATTCAAAAAATACTTAGAAACAAATGACAATGAAAACACGACCACCCAAAATCTATGGGATTCAGCAAAAGCAGTTCTAAGAGGGAAGTTTATAGCAACACAATCCTACCTCAGGAAACAAGAAACATCTCAAATAAACAACCTAACCTTACACCTTAAGCAGTTAGAGAAAGAACAAAAAAACCCCAAAGTTAGCAGAAGGAAAGAAATCATAAAGATCAGATCCGAAATTAATGAAAAAGAAATGAAGAAAACAATAGCAAAGATCAATAAAAATAAAAGCTGGTTCTTTGAGAAGATAAACAAAATTGATAAACCATTAGCCAGACTCATCAAGAAAAAAAAGGGAGAAGACTGAAATCAACAGAATTACAGATGAAAACGGGGAAGTAACAACTGACACTGCAGATATACAAAGGATCATGAGAGATTACTACAAGCAACCGTATGCCAATAAAATGGACAACCTGGAAGAAATGGACAAATTCTTAGAAAAGCACAACCTTCGGAGACTGAACCAGGAAGAAATAGAAAATAAACAGGCCAATCACAAGCACTGAAATTGAAACTGTGATTAAAAACCTTCCAACAAACAAAAGTCCAGGACTAGGTGGCTTCACAGGCGAATTCTATCAAACATTTAGAGAAGAACTAACACCTATCCTTCTCAAACTCTTCCAAAATATAGCAGCGGGAGGAACACTTCTAAACTCATTCTACGAGGCCACCATCACCCTGATACCAAAACCAGGCAGGATGTCACACACACAAAAAGAAAACTACAGACCAATAGCACTGATGAACATAGATGCAAAAATCCTCAACAATAGCCTAGCAAACAGAATCCAACAGCACATTAAAAGGATCATACACCATGATCAAGTGGCATTTATCCCAGGGGTGCAAGGATTCTTCAATATAAATAAATCAATCAATGTGATACACCATATTAACAAATTGAAGAATAAAAACCATATGATCATCTCAATAAATGCAGAAAAAGCTTTTGACAAAATTCAACACCCATTTATGATAAAAACTCTCCAGAAAGTGGTGATAGAGGGAAACTACCTCAACATAATAAAGGCCATATATGACAAACCCATAGCAAACATCATTCTCAATGGTGAGAAACTGAAAGCATTTCCTCTAAGATCAGGAAGAAGACAAGGATATCCACTCTCACCACTATTATTCAATATAGTTTTGGAAGTCCTAACCATGGCAATCAGAGAAGAAAAAGAAATAAAAGGAATACAAATTGGACAAAAATAAGTAAAACTTTCACTGTTTGCAGATGACATGGTACTATACATAGAGAATCCTAAAGATGCCACCAGAAAACTACTAGAGCTAATCAATGAATTTGGTAAAGTTGCAGGATACAAAATTAATGCACAGAAATCTCTTGCATTCCTATACACTAATGATGAAAAATCTGAAAGAGAAATTAAGGAAACACTCCCATTTACCATTGCAACAAAAAGAATAAAATACCTAGGACTAAACCTACCTAGGGAGACAAAAGACCTGTATGCAGAAAACTATAAGACACTGATGAAGAAATTAAAGATGATACCAACAGATGGAGAGATATACCATGTTCTTGGATTGGAAGAATCAACATTGTGAAAATGACTATACTACCCAAAGCAATCTACAGATTCAATGCAATCCCTATCAAATTACCAATGGCATTTTTTACAGAACTAGAACAAATCATTTTAAAATTTGTATGGAGACACAAAAGACCCCGAATAGCCAAAGCAGTCTTGAGGGAAAAAAAACGGAGCTGGAGGAACCAGACTCCCTGACTTCAGACTATACTACAAAGCTACAGTAATCAAGACAATATGGTACTGGCACAAAAACAGAAACACAGATCAATGGAACAGGATAGAAAGCCCAGAGGTAAACCCACGCACCTATGGTTAACTAATCTATGACAAAGGAGGCAAGGATGTACAATGGAGAAAAGACAGTCTCTTCAATAAGTGGTGCTGGGAAAACTGGACAGCTACATGTAAAAGAATGTAATTAGAACACTCCCTAACACCATACACAAAAGTAAACTCAAAATAGATTAGAGACCGAAATGTATGACTGGACGCTATCAAACTCTTAGAGGAAAACATAGGAAGAACACTCTTTGACATAAATCACAGCAAGATCTTTTTTGATCCACCTCCTAGAGTAATGGAAATAAAAACGAAAATAAACAAATGGGACCTAATGAAACTTCAAAGCTTTTGCACAGCAAAGGAAACTACAAACGAGACAAAAAGACAACCCTCAGAATGGGAGAAAATATTTGCAAATGAATCAATGGACAAAGGATTAATCTCCAAAATATATAAACAGCTCATGTAGGTCAATATTAAAAAAATAAACAACTAAATCCAAAAATGGGCAGAAGACCTAAATAGACATTTCTCCAAAGAAGACATACAGATGGCCAAGAAGCACATGGAAAGCTGCTCAACATCACTAATTACTAGAGAAATGCAAATCAAAACTACAAGAGGTATCACCTCACTCCTGTTAGAATGGGCATCATCAGAAAATCTACAAATAAGAAATGCTGGAGTGGGTATGGAGAAAAGGGAACCCTCTTGCACTGTTGGTGGGAATGTAAATTGATACAGCCACTATGGAGAACACTATGGAGGTCCCTTAAAAAACTAAATAGAACTACCATATGACCCAGCTATCCCACTACTGTGCATATACCCTGAGAAAACCATAATTCAAAAAGAGTCTTGTACCACAATGTTCATTGCACCTCTATTTACAGTAGCCATGACATGGAAGCAACCTAAGTGTCCATCGACAGATGAATGGATAAAGAAGATGTGGCACATATATACAATGGAATATTACTCAGCCATATAAAGAAACGAAATTGAGTTATTTGTAGTGAGGTGGATGGACCCAGAGTCTGTCATACAGAGTGAAGTAAGTCAGAAAGAGAAAAACAAATACCATATGCTAACACATATATTTGGAATCTAAAAAAAAATGGTTATGAAGAACCTACGGGCAGGACAGGAATAAAGACGCAGACATAGAGAATGGACTTGAGGACACGGGGAGGGGGAAGGGTAAGCTGGGATGAAGTGAGAGAGTGGTATGGACATATACACACTACCAAATGTAAAATAGATAGCTACTGGGAAGCAGCTGCATAGCACAGGGAGATCAGCTCAGTGCTTTCTGACCACCTAGAGGGGTGGGATAGGGAGGATGGGAGGCAGACACAAGAGGGAGGAGATATGGTGATATATGTATATGTTATACAGCAGAAACTAACACACCATGGTAAATTAATTATACTCTAATAAAGATGTTAAAAAAATTCTGCGTCTCCATGGAATCTCGTCATCTAAGGTGATACTCTACATCCCTCCCCAGCCACAAGCCCTTTATCCTTCTTCTGATTGGCTTGAGAAGGCTAATAATAAAAGAATATGAAGATAAAATTTATGGCGCACTTAGTGCCAGACATTTTACTAAATGCTTTACATGCACTTTCTCATTTAATTTTCAGTACAACCTAATGAGCTGTTGCCATTGTAATAGCCATTTGCAAGATTGTTTTAATGGGGCTGAGAAAAGTTAAGCAATTTGCCAAATATCATGTAACCTGAAAATAATAGTACCCAGGGCCCAAACCCCTATCCATAGTTATATTTTGTGTGACCCCATATTAGAGATGAGGACGACACAGGGAAAATGACTCATGTAAGGTCCTGAGCTCCGTTATTATGCTTGATTCCTCTGTACCGTCTCCTCTTTCCAGGGCTTAGTGGAAAACTGTTTCTTTGGATGTTCAAACAGAAAGTGAAGTAACAGGGACAGGAAATCACATGGAATAAAAGGAAACAGTGCAATGACTGTCTTTCCTTTCCCTAACTTCCTCAGATCCCACAGCACAGAAATGGCACTCAACTTCATACATTATGTAAATATTTAAACATTTCATTTCTTGTTGCTACATTTCCAAATGTTCTCTCCGACAATTCTGCTCTTTGTTTTATGTCAGTCTCTTTCATGGTGGAGAGGAGTCATGGTGGGCAAGACAAACATTTGTTGAAGTCGCATACAATGCGCAAATATTTCTTTTAAGTTTTCTCATTTTCCCCACACAACATCTCTGTGGAAAAGGTATTAATTTTTTCCCATTTTAGAGCAGATGAATTCAGGTTCAGAGGGACTAAAAAATTTTCCAGAGTCACACATCTGGTAAGAGGCAGGAATGAGGTTCCATCTCTTGCCCTCTCCACAATGTACAGAGAGCAGCAGCTGCCCTTTTAGAAGATGGGCTTCCAGGGCTGGAGAAATGGTTGGATCACACTCCCTGCAATAGTCCCGCGGGTACTCACTCACCACCCCACCGTGTGAGGAAGATGACAGAGGAGATGAAGTTCCACCCTTTGTGCCAAGAGACTTGGGTGTTGGGCCACATCCATTGGCTCATCCCTGAAGCAGTGAGTCGGAGTCTGCCAGAGGCTCAGGTTTTTAAACACTGGGAGGGTGACCTGGGAAATGGAAATGAACATTCATCAAACATTCTATATCATAGTGATTTCATATCTCATCTCCTTTAATCCTGAAAATAAACATTCAAGTTAGAGATTACTATCCTCTTCCTAACCTACAGCTCAAGCCAGAATTTTCAGGTCAGTAATATTGTAAATTACAGACCAGGCACTCTAAGCCTGGAATTGTACTAAAACCCAAGCTTTTCCCTCTGCGTCCTGTGGCCTCATGGGCTTTGAATGCTCCCTCCATCTAATCTCCCAGAAGATTGCCAATTACTCCACCCCAGTGTATTCTTCAAACATTTATAATTAACCATATTGTTTTTAATAATAAAAATCAATATGATTTTAAAACATTTGCGTTATAAAAAATAAAATGAAATATAAAATGGGAAGGAACGTTGTTCACATATATTACAGACATTGAGTTAATATTCATGTTTTATCAGAAGGTGACCATACAACTTGATATGCTCCCAATTTATGTCTATTGTTTAATAGTGCACCTTTCACTCTCAAAAGTGCCCAGTTCAAACAATAAATTACATGGTCATCCTCATTATAAATAATCCTTTTTAGTTGCAGTTTTCATAAAAAGCAATATAAGTGCCCAACAAACCTATGAAAAAATAACCCAAACACAATAATGAAAGACATACAAGTTAAAACCTTAAGATTTCATACGTGAAAAAAAAGAGAGCTGCAGATTAGCGTGTTGTCCCCCCTTTTTTTCCTGAAGAATAGATATGCATAGCTGTATATTTATATAGTGCATATATATGTATTTTGTGTATATATTTGCACAAAAGTACTTATATATTCTAGTACACTGTATAGGGATAAAAACCTTTGCAGAATGTATTAGCACTCTATTAAGAATGTTTATCTTAGGAAGGTAAACCGCAGTTTCATTTCTATTTATACATTTCTCTATGATTTGATGTCCTTAATACACAAATCTAATGATCTGATTCACGCAACTAATGTTATAGAAATATTCACTTGGAACAGTATTGACTATTAAGCATAAAAGCAGATTATACACTGTGTGTACAATATGATTCCATTTATTATTGATAATACTCCTATGTTTATGAGTAAGTACATGTTATAAAGCAAATGTGTCTAAAAGCTATGACCCCAAATACAAAATATGCACGCACACACACACACAGATATACATTCCCTCATGGACCGTCACTCTGGCTACTTTCTCTACATGGGATAGGGGTGGAACTTCCTGTGGGGAGCTCAGAGAGTCAGGCAGCATCTGATTCTGCAGGAAGGCCTGTCTGTGCCATTCAAACCTCGAACAATCCCTGTTTAGTGGGTCAGACCAGAGGCCCCTCCCTCCCCAAATCCTTACTTAGCCGCCTCCTAGAGATATTGAGAGATGTCGTTCTGGTTCTGACCAGCAGGTGGCGATCATCTCAATAGGCTACCTCCGCTGCCGTAGAAAAGCATCAATTTCTATAAGGAGAAACACTAGTAATTGCTGTGACATTAATAACAGGTTACGAATCTGTATGTACACTATGATCCAAAATATGTTTAAAAAATGATCATGGATAGGAAAAGATCAAAAGAGTGTAATTCTTTTTTGTGTAATTCTTTTTTATTTCTTGATGATGACTCCTGAATCTGTACTTCTCTCATTAATTCATTCATTCTGGAAATATTTCTTCAAAGGAACAGACACTTTCGTCTGAGTTGGGTTAAATTTCTGTGCAAGATTTCCTCGTGGATAGAGTCGTAGCTTGGTGGATTATCTGGTTAAGCTGTATGTTTTACTTCTCCTTTTGCTTTTTGTCTATCTACTTATATTGCCAAGCTGGGTTTTTGATCCACGATTTTGTGGAACTTTGTGGTCACCTTTATTAGAAGGGTTGCCATTGGATACAGCTGACTAAGACCCAAAAAACCTTACTGAAGAGTCAGTCTGATGTAACTAAATTGGACAAATATTTATTGAGATCTAACCATGATCTGGGCATAGTGAATTCTCATAAAAGGAAGAGTTTCTATGTAGTCCTTTCTGACAGAACAGAGTGGTTGACTTCTGGGAGAGTTTTGGGCTTATCTCACTCCTGGGAGGGTGACCCATTCAATTTAGACTCCCTGTTGTACTTTATCCCCAATGTCCTCCCTGAAAAGGGGAGCATTTTTCTGCTTCAAGTCAGAGTTCCCTTCTCAAGGGCACAGGAAATTCTAGGGGGTGGGAGTGGAGGGAGGTAAAAACAAATAACATTATACATACGCTTCTTATGTTCCATGTGCTTTCTTGTCTTCTTATTTTACTTACTGGATGTTAACATCAGAAAATCATTTTTTGTCCTTTAAAAAGCAAGCCTCTCATAGGAACAAAGCCAGTACTTTGGCTTCTAGAGAGTCCACTTAGGTCAGGAAACCTCTCTGGATCCTTAACCCAGACTTAACCCAGTAACTCTCTAACAACTTTGGGTAAATCCCTTCACCTCTTTATAACCTCGCCTATCTGAATTTCACCTACCCTGCCTCTCAACCATACAAGATTTTTCAGGAGAAAAATGAGATGTATATTATAATCAAGTGTCTGAGACGATAGGGAATCAATGTATAGTAGCTTGGAGCTAATTACTGCTAATGGCACAGGCCTTGGACTCATTGCCCCAGGTATCATTCCCGCTTTAGGAGAAAGATATGAAGGTACTTTAAAGGCTCCTGAATTAGTTTTAGGTTATTGTTTTACTGCAGAATAGAACCCGGTTAAGCACTGTATTCAGAGTTCACTTAAGTCCCCATGAAACTGCAGTATGTCCTTTGCTTTTAGATACACCATCTAGTTGCTCTCTCACATTATCTATGGTGTCCTCTTCTTCTAAACTGGAGGGCCCTTTTCCATACTCAAGTGATAATGGAGTAATGAGGTGTACCTCTGTCCTTTCTCATCAACATCAGAATTTAAAATGCAGAACAGGATTGCTCTTCAAAATAGACCTCCAGTCCCATGAATCATACACCTGCACAATGACATTATCATTGACCAAGACTCTGGCAACTGGCTTCACAACTAGTTTATGATCCTCAAAAGAACACTAGGGTCTATTGGTATATATACACAATGGAATATTACTCAGCCATGAAAAAGAATGAAATGATGCCATTTGCAGCAACAAGAATGGAGCTAGAGATTATCATACTAAGTGGAGTAAGTCAGACAAAGACAAATATCACATGATATTGTTTATGTACGTTCAACACACAGAAAACAGCTGGTTTTAAACTGAATCACAAAACCGATAATGTAAAATATATGCATTGATACTGAAAGGTGTTTACAATATACTCTTCAATGGGGAAAAATCTAATTACAAACTATGTGGTAAGATCCTATTATTTCAAAATAAATCAATGTATGTGTAAAGTATAATATGTTAAAATATATAACCGCAAATATTTACACACACATGCACACACACACACACACACACACACACAATTTCCTCCTAAGTTGGGGCTGGGGCTCTGGTTCCTCCTTTCTCAAGTCTGAGGCAGTTACTGAGTTCCTTAGCAATATTCTTGCTCCAGGAGACTTCCAGAAAGCTCTGTCGTGTTGATGGAGCATAGGCAGCTCCCTCATTCCTCAACTTCCTGCTTTATGATATCCAAACTGCAACTGTCATTAATGTCAATAGGTATTTTTCTGAATTTTAATGAAAGGAAAAAAATGACTTTCTGTTAATTAAAATCAATATTTTAAAAATCAGATTAGAGTGGAGATATATAATACAATCCCAATCCATTTCAAAAGATAAATACGGATGGAAACACCATGAAGAGATAAACAGCTTCATTTTCTGCTGTCTCCAAAAATCTGTCATTTGTTCATTCATTCATTCATTCATCTTTCTATTTATCACATAGTGTTTGAATGTCTCCAGTGTGCCAGCTACTGCCAGCCTAAATCTCTGCCTCCTGATTTCCTTTTTCCTGAGCTCCAGAACTGTAATAGTCTATACTCCACTATACCTGTCTAGTGTTAGTGTTTACCTCTACACATGTGACCAGGCTCAGACATTGTAGCCCACCAGCATAAACCAAAGAATCTAGGAACTCTGGAAGAGGAAGGGAGTAGAGTAGAGATATCCTGATGCTTTGAGCATTTCAGCTACTCATCCATTCACTTTTTTACATACTAATGATTTGTAACTTTCTCCTGATTGGAGCTCACTGCTAATATAGTATAGAAAGAGTTAAAGATGAGACAATTCTTGGGAAGTCTCATTCTTGGTTTCTCTCATGGACATGAACTGCAGAGTTCAGGCACTTTCTACAATTGCGTTGTTAAGTTTCACACAGTTTTCCGGACATGCCCAACTGCTGGGTAGTGGATTTCCACACAGGATTTCCCCAGGGATGAACCAGGTCAGAGAGTATTTCCTGACTATTATATCTGGCTAAGGTCTCAGATTAGCCTTGCCCTTTCTTTACCCAGCTAATGCCTTCTTATCCCTCAGGTTCCAACTTAAACATCACTTCCTGTAGGAAGCCTCCCCAACACACCCAAGACCAGTCAGGTACTTGTGCTCTCTGCTCTGTTCCCACAGCACTCTGACTTCCCCTATCAGAGCAGCTTCAACACGTCATCATTTTAGCTGGCTTTAGACTGTAAGTTCAAATAGTGTAAGGACGGTGTCTGTGTTTTGTTTTGTTTGTTTTCACCATTGTAATGTGTTACACCTCTAAGGCTTCATGTCTATATTTTTACTTAAGTTCAAAAGTAATGTGGATTCTTAGTGATGATTTTTGCTATACCAAAGAGTGTCCTCACCCTTTTGCAGTTTCATTATAATTTAATTTGATTTAGGTCATACCAAACAAGTTTCTGCATGCTGTTAAAATTACAGAAGTTTGTGTACTTATACTAATGAAAGCATTGCAATTTTTTGTTGATAGGCCTTCATTCTTTAATTTTATGTTTTATCTCATAACACCTATCCATGAAAGAAAAAATTAATACAAAAAGATAAAAATAACATAAATCTTTCATAATCCTACCACACAGCTAATACATTTTTCTTATAATAAACAATGGTGAGATGAAAGCCAGCCAGTAACTTTCTGTTGCTAAATAAGGTATTTCACCTTTGCATTTAGAATAGATCTAGCTCATTTATAAGTTTGTCCTCTTTATGCCTCTGAAACCCATATGGGTACTTTTTAGGCTTTTGTGAATAAACCTGGATGTTGTGAGTGTGTGTTTGTGTGTTCCTAGAACACTTATGTATGTTTCCATATACCCCTTTATTGATAGATATCCTTTGTGTTCTTTTTATCCTTCAATAAATTTACGTTTGTGGTAAAACACAAAATTAGGTATTTAGGTTGATGAATGTTATTGTTTCCAAACAGTTGTGAACATCCTTAACAATTTCCTTAGGGTACATTTCAAGACATGGAATAGCTGCCTCAAATGGTATACACATGCTTAATTTAATTCCCCACCCGCCACCCAGAAAAGTTGTACCAATTTAAAGTCCATAAACTGGAATTAAGTGGAAAAAAAGCCTCAGGGAAGTAAGGAGCATGGCTGTACTGATGTCCTGTTAGAAAGTGCCGACCTTAGATTCCACTGAGCAGCTGCTTTAAGGCCACAATAACAGTAAATACTCCTCAGAGCGGTCAGTAGTGAGCAGTAATAGTAAACATAGCACATCGTGATACAGCATGGGGGTAGGTAATGGCAAGAGCACAGAACTTGGAGTCAGTAGCCCTGAATTACAGTTGTAGTTTGATGAAAAATATTAAAAACTGGTTTAAAATCCTTGTATTATCATTATTATGAAACAAATTTTACCCCCCAGGCCAGTACCACATTTAGCCAGAGTTAATCCAAGTTCTCACTGAACCAATGTATTCATCCCTCCCACCCCAGTTCCTCAGCAGAAGGAGACTGCTCTGTCCGCTGGTCACAAGAGTTTTCTGAGAGGATCCTGCTCTCCTTATTACCTGAACACTCATTGCCAAAGATTCTTTATAAAGAGAAAGATGCTTGAACTTTGCAAGATGTTGCAGATGCCTGCATAGCACCTCTCTTGAAACTGAAAAGTTCGTACTTTCATGTTTTGGAGTCCAACACATAGAAGGGCTTAAACAAATGACTTGGACAGAAATTGCTGATTTTGGTGATGGATTGGCCTTGTCCCCAAGAGAAACCTCTGAATAGTAAAAGGTTTATATAAGTGTCAGATGACTGAGGTAGAAAACAATTCTAGACACCCTGCCTTAGACCCTGAAAAGAGAGAGCCATTCATTTTTCTACTTGAATGTAAGCTCTTCTTTCTCTTTTTCAGCAGATATAGTTTGGCATGGCAGAGACCCTCTGAAGCAGTATGACTCAGCCAGATGCTGCAGAAAGAGGCCTGAAAAAGCAGGTTTGTTCCATTGAATTAAATGAGAATTTTCAAAGGGTAGACAGGCATTATTACATAATACAATCGGTCATAAGGGCTAGACTTTCATATTTTACTTCAGACACTACTAGAATTGAAATTTTTAATGACTACCATCAATATTTTTTCACAATTTAACTACCATAAATTTGTAATTTGTAATTAAAAATAAAGTTTTAAATGATCAAAATATAAAATAAGAGGGGAAATAAGGAGAAAAAAGCATTACCCTGATAAACTGGGTTTTACAGCAGTCTTCTCTAACCTTTATTTCAAGCAAAACTTCAGTGTCCAGCAAAATACTATTTTATACTCTTTCATTTTCTTTGTTTTTCCAGAGATACGCTTTGTATTAAGCTCTCTCCATTTATGGAATTCTGAATAAGTGAATTAGGAACTGGTTATTATTATAACTTAAAGAGATTCCTTTTAAAGAGAGACAAACCCCTAATTTAAACAGCTGTTCAGTTATTGTCCATTATCCTAATATCAAAAAGAGGCACAAAACCATAAGCTTATATGGAAGGTCCACTGAAATAATACACCAGTGGATGTGAAAAGGATAAGGCCCCTTGATCAATCCAGTTCCCTTATTTTTATTGTTGAGGAAACAGAAGCTAAGAGAGGCTCAGTGACTTGATGATAGAGCTGATTTGTGGATGAGAAAGGACTAAGTATCAGAAATGGAAAACAGCACTACAAATGATTCTGAACAATGGACATGTATTTTCCACTGTCCCTGTGGTAGACAAACAAGTTACCTTCAATTTCCCACCACCACAAATATATCCTTATACATATTCCCTTACTTAACTATGTAAAAACTGCCTCTGAGATATACATCCATGAGCAGAATTGCTGGGTCATTGACCATGTGTACCCTTGCTATGACTAAGCACTTCTATTCAATATATTGATCTCCAGAATGAGTGCACCAGTATGTACTTCTACCAGCTGTTTGTGAGGGTCCCCATAAACCCCCAGCACCACTTGGCATTATCCACCATTCTAATTTTTGCCTGTCTATGAGGTAAATGATATTTCTTTGCTGTTTAATTGTAAACTACTAATGAATTTGATTGCTAAATACTTAAAATACATACTGTATAATTTGGCTATGTTTCTGGGTTTTTTTTACTATTATTATTGCTATTATTATTTACCACTAAGCTGTATATAGTTTTTGCATCAGTACCATGGTGGGTTTTTTAATTTCATATTTTATAGCATGAGAAAAGGATCAAAAGTTATGTTTTTTTAATGAAAGATTTACCAACTGACCCAATACCACTATCAGAATAATCCATGTTGCTCACTGATAAGAAATGCCAAGTTTATCACATTTAAAACTTTCTTAAGACTGAACTTTTATTCTGTTCCATTAAATTTTATTTAGATTTTTCCATCAGTCTTATCCTGTTTTAATATTGTTGCTTCACAAAACATTTTAGTAGCTAAAAAGTAACATTTCCCCCATTATTTGCTCTCTGGAAAGTCAGGAATAGCAACAACAACAACAACAACAATAAATGTAGCTAACATTTATTGAGCATTTGCAATGTATCTGACACTTTACTTACACTATAACACTTAATCCTCAATTACAAATAAGGGTGTAGATACTATTCTTATCCCCATTTGAAAGATGAAAAACTTGAGGTATAGGAGACTCAACTGGTTTGATGTGGAACTAGTCTCAAACCCAGGCTTTACTACAGCAAATTCATACTCCTAACCACTGTTATATTAAAATGAACTGTATGAAATTGTCAAAATTTGAGCATTTCTAACCAAGAAAAATGTCAATTTCTTATTGATCAACCTAATATACGGTATTTTGTATTTTAAAAATGAGGCCATCTGAGAGGAAGAAATGTGCCCATGGTCCAGTAATTGGTAACGGGTCAGCTCTCTGGATCCCTGGTCTTCTACTCCAGTATTCTAACCAGGAGAGTCAATACTGTCATTTATTTCTTGAACTCAAGAGGAAACTATTTCTCTGATGACCCACTAGAAGGTAATGTAAGAGAAAGAAAAGGAAATGGCATAATGGCTATTTTTCCCTTTGCCAATTTCATCAGGTAATCCATCCTACAACTCAGAAATGACACTGAAGCTCACAGATTATTAAAAATGCATTGACATTTCACTTGTTGTTGTTACACTTTCAAATATTCTCTATAATAATTTCGCTATTTAATTTATGTTAACATCATATCTTTAATGGGAGAGAAAAGGTAAGGAGGCAGGAGTAATACTTCTTCAAAGTCTACTATGTTCTAGACAATACAAAAGGTGTTGCAGTTTTCACCTTGCATTAGCTCTGTGAGTGTACAGTGTATTATGTTTATTAAAAATATCATTTCACAACATAAAATAAATAGACTTTATTTTATTTACAAAAAGCATTTTTGGAAACAGCTTGTACAGAATTATCCCAATTCTGCTTTCAATCGCATATTTAAAAATGAGATAGTTATTCATTTTTATTTGTTAATTTGATGATGACTAACAAATATACATTTCTTTCTCTCTCTTTCTTTTATTCATTCAACAAATATTTACTTTACACCTAGTAAGTTTAAGGCACTGCTAGACCAAATCATATCTTCACTACAGGCCTTTTCTTCAGCTTTCCAGACCCTGTTACCTACGGTAACATGATACCTACTCAAATGTAAGACCAGGCATGGATACTTTATCAAGCCAATTCAAATGATACAGTCCTTGAGTTCTGAAAGCTTACCATCTAAGTAGTAGTAGCAGTGGAAAAGCTTAGGGTTTGGAAATGGGCAAACATGGGTTAAAATTCCTGTTCTGTCACTTATTTAAGGTGTGGAAACTTGAAAATTTCACTTAGCATCCACAAGATTTAACTTCCTGATCTATACAAGGGGATTGTTATCTGTGTTTCAGAAGAAAGCCTATAAAGAAAAAAAAAGAAGAAGAAGAAGAAGAAAGCCTGTGAATGCGCTGCGCCCAACAATTGTGTCTGGAAATTCAACATGTTAATTTTTTTTTACTCCATCTCTTCCTTTTCTTAGCAGAAATGACTCTGCCATAATTTCAATTGTATAACTATACCATAGAAAACATCCAGAAATGTCACAGCAAAAAGAAAATTAAACGTGTTTACATTATGAATGTGATCCAATACAATTTCTATGTAATACAACAAGTTGCTGATAGAGTTCAATCATTGTGCATTTCCTAACACATTTGGACCTTGTAGATTAACATGATGCATATGTATGGCTTGGGATGTTCTAGTGTTCTTTGAGTCTCAGAATGTTAAGCTATAACAGAAACATAATGCATAACGTTGACTCTGCATAAGGGACACAAGAGCAAGAGTCAGAAGCTCTGTCTGGGTCTCAGTTCCTAAGCAATACCTGATGACGTGACAAAATACTCTTTTTTTAATTTTTAATTTTTATTGAAGTATAGTTGATTTACAGTGTTGTGTTAGTTTCTGGTGCAGAGCAAAAGTGATTCAGTTATACATATATATATTCTTTATCATATTCTTTTCCATTATGGTTTATTATAGGATATTGAATATAGTTCCCTGTGATGTACAGTAGGACCTTGTTGTTTATCTATTTTATATACATTTTATTATATATATTGTAATATACGATTTGCAAATCCCAAACTCTTTTTTTTATTAAGATTTATTTATTGATTGATTGATTGATTGCTATGTTGGGTCTTCGTTTCTGTGCTAGGGCTTTCTCTAGTTGCGGCAAGCGGGGGCCACTCTTCATCGCGGTGCGCGGGCCTCTCACTATCGTGGCCTCTCTTGTTGCAGAGCACAGGCTCCAGACGCACAGGCTCAGGAGTTGTGGCTCACGGGCCTAGTTGCTCCGTGGCATGTGGGATCTTCCCAGACCAGGGCTCGAACCTGTGTCCCCTGCATTAGCAGGCAGATTCTCAACCACTGTGCCACCAGGGAATGCCCCCAAACTCTTAATTTATCCTTCCCCCACCCCCTTTCCCCTTTGGTAACCATAAGTTTGTTTCTATGTCTATGAGTCTGTTTCTGTTTTGTAAATAAGTTTATTTATATCATATTTTAAATTCCACATATAAATGATATATGGTATTTGTATTTTTCTAACATACTTCATTTAGTATAATAATCTCTAGGTCCATGCATGTTGCTGCAAATGCCATTATTTCATTCTTTTTATGGCTGAGAAATATTCCATTGTATATATGTACCATATCTTCTTTATCCGTTCATCTGCTGATGGACATTTACGTTGCTTCCATGTTTTGGCTATTGTGAATAGGGCTGCTATGAACATAGGGATGCATATATCTTTTTGAATTATAGTTTTGTCCAGGTATAGGCCCAGGAGTGTGATTGTGGACCATGTGGTAATTCTATTTTCAGTTTTCTGAGGAACTTCCATACTGTTCTCCATAGTGGCTGTACCAGTTTACATTCCTGCCTACCAACAGTGTAGGAGGGTTCCTTTTACCCACATCCTCTCCAGCATTTGTTATTTGTAGACATTTTAAAGATGGCCATTCTGCAATGAAAATTGTGGTACATAACTCTTTTTTTTTTAAATTTTATTATTTATTTATTTAATTTTTGACGTGTTGGGTCTCTGTTTCTGTGCGAAGGCTTTCTCTAGTTGAGGCAAGCGGGGGTCACTCTTCATCACGGTGCACGGGCCTCTCACTATCGTGGCCTCTCTTGTTGCGGAGCACACTCTCGAGACGCGCAGGCTTAGCAGTTGTGGCCCATGGGCCTATTTGCTCCATGGCATGTGGGATCTTCCCAGACCAGGTCTCAAACCCGTGTCCCCTGCATTGGCAGGCAGACTCTCAACCACTGTGCCACCAGAGAAGCCCCATGACTCTTTTTGAATTATGGTTTTCTCAGGGTATATGCTCAGTAGTGGGATCGCTGGGTCGTATGGTAGTTCTATTTTCAGTTTTTTAAGGAACCTCCATATTGTTCTCCATAGTGGCTGTATCAATTTACATTCCCAACAACAGTGCAGGGGGTTCCCTTTTCTCCACACCCTCTCCAGCATTTATTGCTTGTAGGTTTTTTGATGATGGCCATTCTGACTGGTGTGAGGTGCTACCTCATTGTATTTTTGATTTGCATTACTCTAATGATTAGTGATGTTAAGCATACTTTCATGTGTTTGTTGGCAATCTGTATATCTTCTTTGGAGAAATGTCTATTTAGTTCTTCTGCCCACTTTTGGATTGGGCTGTTTGTTTCTTTGATATTGAGCTGCATGAGCTGTTTGTAAATTGTGGAGATTAATGCTTTGTCAGTTGCTTCTTTAGCAAATATTTTCTTCCATTCTGAGAGTTGTCTTTTCGTCTTGTTTAGGTTTTCCTTTGCTGTGCAAAAGCTTTTAAGTTTCATTAGGTTCCATTTGTTTAGTTTTGTTTTTATTTCCATTTCTCTAGGATGTGGGTCAAAAACGATCTTGTTGTGATTTATGTCATAGAGTGTTCTGCCTACGTTTTCCTCTAAGAGTTTTATAGTGTCTGGCCTTATATTTAGGTCTTTAATCCATTTTGAGTTTATTTTTGTGTATGGTGTTAGGGAGTGTTCTAATTTCATTCTTTTACATGTACCTGTCCAGTTTTCCCAGCACCATTTATTAAAGAGGCTGTGTTTTCTCAATTGTATATTCTTGCCTCCTTTATGAAAGATAAGGTGACCATATGTGCGTGGGTTTATCTCTGGGCTTTCTATCCTGTTCCTTTGATCTATATTTCTGTTTTTGTGCCAGTACCATACTGTCTTGATTATGGTAGCTTTGTAGTATAGTCCGAAGACAGGGAGCCTGATTCCTCCAGCTCCCTTTTTCTTTCTCAAGATTGCTTTGGCTATTCGGGGTCTTTTGTGTTTCCATAAAAATTGTGAAATATTTTGTTCTAGTTCTGTGAAAAATGCCATTGGTAGTTTGATAGGGATTGCATTAAATCTGTAGATTGCTTAGTGTAGTATAGTCATTTTCACAATGTTGATTCTTCCAATCCAAGAACATGGTATATCTCTCCATCTGTTTGTATCGTCTTTAATTTCTTTCATCATTGTCTTATAGTTTTCTGCATACAGCTCTTTTGTCTCCTTAGGTAGGTTTATTCCTAAGTATTTTATTCTTTTTGTTGCAGTGGTAAATGGGGGTGTTTCCTTAATTTCTCTCTCAGATTTTTCATCATTAGTGTATAGGAATGCAACAGATTTCTGTGCATTAATTTTGTATCCTGCTACTTTACCAAATTCATTGATTAGCTCTAGTAGTTTTCTGGTAACATCTTTAAGATTCTCTATGTATAGTATCATGTCATCAGCAAACTGTGACAGCTTTACTTCTTTTCCGATTTGGATTCCTTTTCTTTCTTTTTCTTCTCTGATTGCTGTGGCTAAAACTTCTAAAACTATGGGAATAATAGTGGTGAGAGTGGATAAGCTTGTCTTGTTCTTGATCTTAGATGAAATGGTTTCAGTTTTTCACCATTGAGAACGATGCTGGCTGTGGGTTTCTCATACATGGCCTTTATTATGTTGAAGTAAGTTCCCTCTATGCCTACTTTCTGGAGGGTTTTTATCATAAATGGGTGTTGAATTTTGTTGAAAGCTTTTTCTGCATCTATTGAGATGATCATATGGTTTTTAACCTTCAGTTTGTTAATATGGTCTATCACATTGATTGATTTGTATATATTGAAGAATCCTTGCATTCCTGGGATAAACTGCACTTGATCATGGTGTATGATCATATTAATGTGCTGTTGGATT
Source organism: Balaenoptera ricei (assembly GCF_028023285.1). Taxonomy (NCBI): domain Eukaryota; kingdom Metazoa; phylum Chordata; class Mammalia; order Artiodactyla; family Balaenopteridae; genus Balaenoptera; species Balaenoptera ricei. Next base: position 92,167,008 of record NC_082660.1, on the reverse strand, counting down.
CTGTTTGCTAGTATTTTGTTGAGGATTTTTGCATCTATGTTCATCAATGATGTTGGCCTGTAGATTTCTTTTTTTGTAACATCTTTGTCTGGTTTAGGTATCAGGGTGAGGGTTGCCTCGTAGAATGAGTTTGGGAGTGTTCCTCCCACTCCTATATTTTGGAAGAGTTTGAGAAGGATAGGTGTTAGCTCTTCTCTAAATATTTGATAGAATTCACCTGTGAAGCCATCTAGTCCTGGACTTTTGTTTGTTGGAAGATTTTTAATCACAGTTTCAATTTCAGTGCTTGTGATTGGTCTGTTTATATTTTCTATTTCTTCCTGGTTCAGTCTTGGAAGGTTGTGCTTTTCTAAGAATTTGTCCATTTCTTCCACTTTGTTCGTTTTATTTGCATATAGCTGCTTGTAGTAATCTCTCATGATGCTTTGTATTTCTGCAGTGTCAGTTGTTACTTCTCCATTTTCATTGCTAATTCTGTTGATTTGAGTCTTCTCCCTTTTTTTCCTGATGAGTCTGGCTAAAGGTTTATCAAATTTATCTTCTAAAAGAACCAGGTTTTAGTCTTATTAATCTTTGCTATCGTTTCCTTCATTTCTTTTTCATTCATTTCTGATCTGATCTTTATGATTTCTTTCCTTCTGCTAACTTTGGGGATTTTTTGTTCTTCTTTCTCTAATTGCTTTAGATGTAAGGTTAGGTTGTTTATTTGAGATGTTTCTTGTTTCTTGAGGTAGGATTGTATTGCTATAAACTTCCCTCTTAGAACTTTGTTTGCTGCATCCCATAGGTTTTGGGCCATCGTGTTTTCATTGTCATTTGTTTCTAGGTGTTTTTTGATTCCGTATTTGATTTCTTTAGTGATCTCTTGGTTATTAAGTAATGTATTGTTTAGCGTCCATGTGTTTGTATTTTTATAGTTTTTTTCCCTGTAATTGATATCTAGTCTCAAAGCGTTGTCATCAGAAAAGATACTTGATACGATTTCAATTTTCTTACATTTACCAAGGCTTGATTTGTGACCCAAGATATGATCTATCCTGGAGAATGTTCCATGAGCACTTGAGAAGAAAGTGTATTCTGTTGTTTTTGAGTGGAATGTCCTATAAATATCAATTAAGTCCATCTTGTTTAATGTATCATTTAAAGCTTGTGTTTCCTAATTTATTTTCATTTTGGATGATCCGTCCATTGGTGATAGTGGGTTGTTAAAGTCCCCTATTACTATTTTGTTACTGTTGATTTCCCCTTTATGGCTGTTAGCATTTGCCTTATGTATTGAGATGCTCCAATGTTGGGTGCATAAATATTTTCAATTTTTATATCTTCTTCTTGGATTGATCCCTTGATCATTATGTAGTGTCCTTCTTTGTCTCTTGTAATAGTCTTTATTTTAAAGTCTATTTTGTCTGTTATGAGAATTGCTACTCCAGCTTTCTTTTGATTTCCATTTACATGGAATATATTTCTCCATCCCCTCACTTTCAGTCTGTATGTGTCCCTAGGTCTGAAGTGGGTCTCTTGTAGACAGCATATATACAGGTCTTGTTTTTGTATCCATTCAGACAGTCTATGTATCTTGGTAGGAGCATTTAATCCATTTACATTTAAGGTAATTATTAATATGTATGTTCCTATTACCTTTTTCTTAATTGTTTTAGGTTTGTATTGTAGATCTTTTCCTTCTCTTGTGTTTCCTACCTAGAGAAGTTCCTTTAGCGTATGTTCTAAAGCTGGTTTGGTGGTGCTGAATTCTCTTAGCTTTTGCTTGTCTGTAAAGGTTTTAATTTCTCCATCAAATCTGATTGAGATCCTTGCTGGGTAGAGTAATCTTGGCTGTAGGTTTTTCCCTTTCATCACTCTAAATATGTCCTGCCACTCCCTTCTGGCTTGCAGAGTTTCTGCTGAAAGATCAGCTGTTAACCTTATTGGGATTCCCTTGTATGTTATTTGTTGCATTTCCCTTGCTGCTTTTAATATTTTTTCTTTGTATTTAATTTTTGATAATTTGATTAATATGTGTCTTGGCATGTTTCTCCTTGGATTTATCCTGTATGGGACTCTCTGCACTTACTGGACTTTACTATTTCCTTTCGCATATTAAGGAAGTTTTCAACTATAATCTCTTCAAATATTTTCTCAGTCCCTTTCTTTTCCTCTTCTTCTTCTGGGACCCCTATGATTCGAATGTTTGTGCATTTATTGTTGTACCAGAGGTCTCTGAGACTGTCCTCAATTCTTTTCATTCTTTTTTCTTTATTCTGCTCTGTGGTAGTTATTTCCACTATTTTATCTTCCAGGTCACTTATTCGTTCTTCTGCCTCAGTTATTCTGCTACTGATTCCTTCTAGAGAATTTTAAATTTTTTTAGTGTGTTGTTCATCATTGTTTGTTTGCTCTTAATTCTTCTAGGTCCTTTTTAAACGTTACTTGTATTTTCTCCATTCCATATCCAAGATTTTGTATCATCTTTACTATCATTACTCTGAATTCCTTTTCAGGTAGAATGCCCATTTCCTCTTCATTTGTTTAGTCTTGTGAGTTTTTACCTTGCTCCTTCATCTGCTGTGTATTTCTCTGTCTTCTTATTTTGCTTGACTTACTGTGTTTGGGATCTCCTTTTCACAGCCTGCTGGTTCATAATTCCCATTGTTTTTGGTGTCTGCCTCCAGTGGGTAAGGTTGGTTCAGTGGGTTGTGTAGGCTTCCTGGTGGAGGGGACCGGTTCCTGTGTTCTGGTGAATGAGGCTGGGTCTTGTCTTTCTGGTGCACAGGATCACATCCGGTGGTGGGTTTGGGGGTGTCTGTGACCTTATTATGATTTTAAGTAGCCTCTCTCCTACTGCGTGGGGTTGTGTTCCTCTCTTGCTAGTTGTTTGGCATAGGGTGTCCAGCACTGTAGCTTGCTGGTTATTGAGTGGAGCTGGGTCTTAACATTGAGATGGAGATCTCTGGGAGAGGTTTCACTGTTTGATATTATGTGGAGCCAGGAGGTCTCTGGTGGACCAATGTCCTGAACTCGGCTCTCCCACCTCAGAGGCTCAGGCCTGACACCTGGCTGGAGCACCGAGACCCTTTCAGCCACACGGCTCAGAAGAAAAGGGAGGAAAAAAGAAATATTCGAAAAAATAATAAAATAAAAAAGTTGTTAAAATAAAAAATTTTAAAAATATTAAAATGAAAATTTAAAATATTAATAAAAAAGAAGAGAGCAACAAACTGAAAAAACAAACCACTAATGATAACAAGCACTAAAAACTATAGTAAAAAAAAAAAAAAAAAAGAACCCTAGGATGAATGGTAAAAGCAAAGCTATACAGACAAATCACACAAAGAAGCATACACATACACACTCACAAAAAGAGCAAAAGGAAAGAAAAAATATATATATATATATGAAGGGAAGAGTGCAACCAAATCAGTAAACAAATCTACCAATGATAATAAGCTCTAAATCCTAAACTAAGATAAACATAAAACCAGAAACAAATTAGAGGCAGAAAGGAAAATCCAAGTCTACAGTTGCTCCCAAAATCCACCGCCTCAATTTTGGGATGATTCGTTGTCTATTCAGGTATTCCACAGATGCAGGGTACATCAGGTTGATTGTGGAGATTTAATCCACTGTTTCTGAGGCTGCTGGGAGAAATTTCCCTTTTTCTTCTTTGTTCGCACAGCTCCTGGGGTTCAGCTTTGGATATGGCCCCTCCTCTCCGTGTAGGTCGCCTTATGGAATCTTTTCCCCACCCCGACAGGACGGTGTTAAAGTAGCAGCTGATTAGGAGGCTCTGGCTCACTCAGGCCAGGGTACGGAGGGGTACGTAATGGGGGGCAAGCCTGCGGCGGCAGTGGCTGTTGTGACATTGCACCCAGCCTGAGGCATGCCATGTGTTCTCCCAGAGAAGTTGTCCCTGGATCACAGGACCCTGGCAGTGGTGGGCTGCACAGGCTCCTGGGAGGGGAGGTGTGGATAGTGACCTCTGCTTGCACACAGGCTTCTTATTGCCTGCAGCAGCCTTAGAGTCTCATGCCCGTCTCTGCTGTCCACGCTGATAGCCGTGGTTCGTGCCTGTCTCTGGAGCTCTAAATCCCCTCTCCTCACGCACCCCGAAACAATGGTCTCTTGCCTCTTAGGCAGTTCCAGGCTTTTTCCTGGACTCCATCTCAGGTAGCTGTGGTGCACTAGCCCCTTCAGGCTGTGTTCATGCAGCCAACCCCAGTCCTCTCCCTGGGATCTGATCTCCGAAGCCCGAGCCTCAGCTCCCAGCCCCCACCTGCCCCAGGGAGTGAGCAGACAAACCTCTCAGGCTGGTGCGTTATGGTCAGCACCAATTCTCTGTGAAGGAATCTCTCCGCTTGGCCCTCTGCACCCCTGTTGCTGCACTCTCCTCCATGGCTCTGAAGCTTCCCCCTCACCCACCCCCCATCCCACCAGTGAAGGTGCTTCCTAGTGTGTGGAAACTTTTCCTCCTTCACAACTCCCTCCCAGAGGTGTAGGTCCCATCCCTATTCTTTTGTCTCTGTTTTTTCTTTTTTCTTTTGCCCTACCCAGGCACTTGGGGATTTTCTTGCCTTTTGGGAAGTCTGAGGTCTTCTGCCAGCGTTCAGTAGGTGTTCTGTAGGAGCTGTTCCACATGAAGATGTATTTCTGATGTATTTGTGGGGAGGAAGGTGATCTCCACGTTTTACTCCTCCACCATTTGAAGGTCCCTCAGACAAAATACTCTTAAACATTCATAAATGTTGTGGAGATCAATGAGATTCCCATTTTTGCAAGCAGTCTGAGTTCTCATAATGGAAGGAAGAAGTTCTCTTATGTGCAAGGAACCAATTTGAGAAGAATTGTCTGTAAGAAAATTGAAGCTCTAAAGAGTTGTCACCCAATAAATGTCTTCTATTAATTTTATATTTTAAATGCCTCTTGTGTTTGGCAAGGAGTCTGGTAGAATTCAGAGACCACTCAAAACACATGAAACCTGCCCATTAGGGAACAAGCTAAAGGAACTATCATTATGATAAATTCTTGACATTGCCAACTCATTTAATTATGTCAGCAAGCCTCTCAGATAAATTGTTCTGGAAGAAGGATTGTTTGGAGACAGTAGTGTTCTATAAGTACACATATACAAACATACATGTGTTGTTTGTATCTCTTCTCCTGTCTGTAGCTATTTTCTACATGCCTTTCTGAAGTTTCATTGCTGCCCTCTTTTTGGGGATTCTCTTTTTATCTCTAAATGTGGGCCTTTATCAAATGGTTTAAGTTCGCTTTTAGATGAATGTGAACTGGGTTCTCTGACAGTTCTGGCTACGCTGACCCTGATGCCAGACCTTTGCTAACAGAGGAGTGGATCTGCTGAATGTTAATGGATGTTATTGCGACTGTCTGGAACAACTGTACGTTCCATTCTAGATATGTAATCATGACAATAAGGTGTCCAAACAGCCAATATTCAGAATCCTTTCTGTCTATTAAAATGATATGGTAGGTATATTTTTTTTATTTTAAGATTTATTTCCTTTTCTCCTGCCTCCCTTCTTTCCTGTAACAAATTGAATTATAGCAGTAGCTCATGTACAGCCTTTTTCACTGGATTTTGTAGTGAGGATCTGTTGGTGATTATGGAATACTGCAGAACCCCTTAGACATTGATCAAATTCTCCCTTCCAAAATGAAAGAAATCAATCCAGGATATGAAATAATCAGAGAGAAAGAGGCCATTTTATTCCTTTCTGTTTCAAAATCACGGGACAATTCTTACCACTCTTCATAAAAATACAAACACAAACAAAAAGCAATCAGAAGGCATTGTGTGCATACGTTAGGCTCTAAAAGTCATTAACTATGTAGTAGCATCTCTATGCAACCCCCTGTTTTAAAATTTTTTGAATTATAGTCTGAAGCTTGTGTCTCTCTTTTCTGAGAGGCCCCTGTATAGGAAAGGCCCTTTCATGGGGTGGGCCAGAGAGTCATGGTTCATCAGATCTTGAGCCTTCAAAAACATATAATCTCATTAGCACTTCTGAACGCTTCAGAGAGGAAGACTCCAGAAATCTGTCTCTTAGTGTCTTGCATTAGAAAGGTCCATTTTTCTACCTGCCAGAATCATTCTCTCAGGATGAGTCCACCCTTCTACCCATCCTAGACTTCATCCATCCAGCCATCCCTGAGCTGGGTCGTTGTGTTGTGGATAAAGAAGTGAATAAGGTAGACCCATGTGGTTGAGGAATGTACTACTTTCATAGTTAAACAAAGAAAATAAAAAAGTAAACACACCTTCACAGTAAGGTGAGGCTTATATAGAGACCATTATTAATTTCTGTGGGGTCTCCAAAAAAAATACCTGACCCAACCAGAGATAGGAGAAGAAAGTCACTGAAGGCTTCTCAGAAGAGGAGGAGAACACATGGCGTACCTCAGGCTGTTGCAACGTGACACTGTCCTCTGCCGCCGCAGGCTCGCCCTGCATTCCGTACACTTCCCTCCACACGGCCTGAGTAAGAGAGAGCCACCTAATCAGCCAATCTTTTAACTCCCTCCTGTCTGGGTGAAGAACAGATGCCAGAGGGCAACCTACATGCAGAGGGGGGGCCAAATCCAAAGCTGAACCCCAGGAGCTGTGGGAAAAAGGAGGAGAAAGGGAAATTTCTCTGTGCAGCCTCAGGAGCAGTGGATTAAATCTCCACAATCAACTTGATGTACCCTGCATCTGTGGAATACCTGAATAGACAACGAATCATCCCAAAACTGATGCAGTGGACTTTGGGAGCAACTGTAGACTTGGGGTTTGCTGTATGCAAGTGACTAGTTTCTGATTTATATGTATATCTTAGTTTAGTTTTTAGTGATTGTTATCATGGGTGGATTTGTTTTTTGATTTGTTTGCTCTCTTCTTCTTTTTGTATTAATATTTTTATTTTAGTAATTTAAAAAAAATTTTTACTTTAATAACTTTATTTTATTTTATTATCTTTTTCTATTGTTTCTCTTTTTTTTTGTCCCTTTTCTTCTGAGCCGTGTGGCTGAAAGGGTCTTGGTGCTCCAGCCAGGTGTCAGGCCTGAGCCTCTGAGGTGGGAGAGCCGAGTTCAGGACATTGGTCCACCAGAGACCTCCTGGCTCCACATAATATCAAACGGTGAAAGCTCTCCCAGATATTTCCATCTCAATGCTAAGACCCAGCTCCACTCAATGACCAGCAAACTACAGTGCTGGACACCCTATGCCAAACAACTAGTAAGACAGGAACACAAGCCCACCCATTAGGAGAGAGGCTACCTAAAATCATAATAAGATCACAGACACCCCAAAACACACCACTGGAAGTGATTCTGCCTGCCAGAAAGACAAGATCCAGCCTCATTAACCAAAACACAGGAACCGGTCCCCTCCACCAGGAAGCCCACACAACCCACTGAACCAACCTTACCCACTGGAGGCAGACACCAAAAATAATGGGAATTATGAACCTGCAGCCTTCAAAAAGGAGACCCCAAACACAGTAAGTTAAGCACAATAAGAAGACAGAGAAATGCACAGCAGATGAAGGAGCAAGGTAAAAACCCACAAGACCAAACAACTGAAGAGGAAATAGGCAGTCTACCGGAAAAAAGAATTCAGAGTAATGATAGTAAAGATGATCCAAATCTTGGATATAGAATGGAGAAAATACAAGTAACGTTTAAAAAGGACCTAGAAGAATTAAGAGCAAACAAACAATGATAAACAGCACAATAAATAAAATTTAAAATTCTCTAGAAGGAATCAATAGCAGAATAACTGAGGCAGAAGAACAAATAAGTGACCTGGAAGATAATATAGTGGAAATAACTACCACAGAGCAGAATAAAGAAAAAAGTATGAAAAGAATTGAGGACATTTGGTAGTGTATATATGACCATGCCACTCTCTCACTTTGTCCCAGCTTACCCTTTCCCCTCCTTGTGTCCTCAAGTCCATTCTCTAGTAGGTCTGCATCTTTATTCCCATCCTTCCCCTAGGTTCTTCATGACTTTTTTTTTTTTAGATTCCATATATATGTGTTCGCATACGGTAATTATTTTTCTCTTTCTGACTTACTTCACGCTGTATGACAGACTCTACTTCCATCCACCTCACTGCAAATAACTCAATTTCGTTTCTTTTTAGGGCTGAGTAATATTCCACTGTATATATGTGCCACATCTTCTTTATTCATTCATCTGTTGATGGGCACTTAGGTTTCTTCCATGTCCTGGCTATAGAAAATAGACTGCAACGAACATTGTCATACATGACTCTTTTCGAATTATGGTTTTCTCAGGGTATATGCCCAGTAGTGGGATTGCTGGGTCAATAGCTAGTGGGAAGCAGCCACATAGCACAGGGAGATCAACTCAGTGCTTTGTGACCCCCTAGAGGGTTCGGCTAGGGAGGGTGGGAGGGAGACGCAAGAAGGAGGAGATATGGGGATATATGTATATGTATAGCTGATTCATTTTGTTATAAAGCAGAAACTAACACACCATTGTAAAGCACTTATACTCCAATAAAGATGTTAAAAAGAAAGAAAGAAAGGAAGGAAGAAAGAAAGAAAGAAAGAAAGAAGAAAGAAAGAAAGAAAGAAAGAAAATACATGGTATTTTAAAAACTAATAATAAAAATAAGACACACACAAAAAAAGAATTGAGGACAGTCTCAGAGACCTCTGGGTCAACATTAAACGCACCAACATTCAAATCATAAGGGTCTCAGAAGAAGAAGAGGAAAAAAAACGGGACTGAGAAAATATTTGAAGAGATTATATTTGAAAACGTCCCTAATATGGGAAAGGAAATAGTAAAGTCCCGGAAGTGCAGTGAGTCCTATACAGGAAAATCCAAGGAGAAACACACCAAGACACATATTAATCAAACTATCAAAAATTAAATATAAAGAAAAAATATTAAAAGCAGCAAGGGAAAAGCAACACATAACATACAAGAAAATCGCCATAAGGTTAACAGCTGATCTTTCAGCAGAAACTCTGCAAGCCAGAAGGCAGTGGTGGGACATATTTAAAGTGATGAAAAGGAAGAACCTACAACCAACATTACTCTACTCAGCGAGGATCTCATTCAGATTCGACAGAGAAATTAAAACCTTTACAGACAAGCAAAAGCTAAGAGAATTCAGCACCACCAAACCAGCTTTAAAACATGCTAAAGGAACTTCTTGAGGCAGGAAACACAGGAGAAGGAAAAGATCTACAATAACAAACCTGAAGCAATTAAGAAAATGGTAATAGGAACATACATATTGATAATTACCTTAAATGTAAATGGATTAAATGCTCCAGCCAAGAGACATAGACTGGCTGAATGGGTACAAAAACAAGATCCGTATATATGCTGTCTACAACAGACCCACTTCAGACCTAGGGACACATACAGACTGAAAGTGAGAGAATGGAAAAAGATAATCCATGCAAATCGAAATCAAAAGAAAGCTGGATTAACAACTCTCATATCAGACAAAAGAGACTTTAAAACAAAGACTATGACAAGAGACAAAGTAGGACACTACATAATGATCAAGGGATCAATCCAAAAAGAAGATATAACAATTGTAAATATTTATGCACCCAATATAGGATCACTTCAATACATAAGGCAAATACTAAAAGCCATAAAAGGGGAATTCGACAGTAACACAATCATAGTAGGGGACTTTAACACCCCACTTTCACCAATCGACAGATCATGCAAAATGAAAATAAATAAGGAAACACAAGCTTTAAATGATACATTAAACAAGATGGACTTAATTGATATTTATAGGACATTCCATCCAAAAACAACAGGATACACTTTCTTCTCAAGTGCTCATGGAACATTCTCCAGAATAGATCATATCTTGGGTCACAAATCAAGCCTGGGTAAATATAAGAAAATTCAAATCGTATCAAGTATCTTTTCCAACCACAACGCTATGAGACTAGATATCAATTAAAGGAAAAAAATGTGTAAAAAATACAAACACATGGAGGCTAAACAATACACTACTAAATAACCAAGAGAACACTGAATAAATCAAAGAGGAAATAAAAAATACCTAGAAACAAGTGACAATGAAAACACCACGACCCAAAACCTATGGGATGCAGCAAAAGCAGTTCTAAGAGGGAGGTTTATTGTAATACAATCCAACCTCAGAAAACAAGAAACTTCTCAAATAAACAACCTAACCTTATACCTAAAGCAATTAGAGAAAGAAGAACAAAAAAACCCCAAAGTTAGCAGAAGGAAAGAAATCATAAAGATCAGATCAGAAATAAATGAAAAAGAAATGAAGGAAACGATAGCAAGGATCAATAAGACTAAAAGCTGGTTCTTTTAGAAGATAAACAAATTTGATAAACCTTCAGCCAGACTCATCAGGAAAAAAAGGGAGAAGACTCAAATCAACAGAATTCGAAATGAAAATGGAGAGGTAACAACTGACACTGCAGAAACACAAAGCATCATGAGAGATTACTACAAGCAGCTATATGCGAATAAAATGGACAACGTGGAAGAAATGGACAAATTCTTAGAAAAGCACAACCTTCCAAGACTGAACCAGGAAGAAATAGAAAATATAAACAGACCAATCACAAGCACTGAAATTGAAACTGTGATTAAAAATCTTCCAACAAACAAAAGTCCAGGACTAGATGGCTTCACAGGTGAATTCTATCAAATATTTAGAGAAGAGCTAACACCTATCCTTCTCAAACTCTTCCAAAATATAGGAGTGGGAGGAACACTCCCAAACTCATTCTACGAGGCAACCCTCACCCTGATACCTAAACCAGACAAAGATGTTACAAAAAAAGAAATCTACAGGCCAACATCATTGATGAACATAGATGCAAAAATCCTCAACAAAATACTAGCAAACAGAATCCAACAGCACATTAATATGATCATACACCATGATCAAGTGCGGTTTATCCCAGGAATGCAAGGATTCTTCAATATACACAAATCAATCAATGTGTTAGAGCATATTAACAAACTGAAGGTTAAAAACCATATGATCATCTCAATAGATGCAGAAAAAGCTTTCAAAAAAATTCAACACTCATTTATGATAAAAACCCTCCAGAATGTAGGCATAGAGGGAACTTACCTGAACATAATAAAGGCCATATATGAGAAACCCACAGCCAACATCATTCTCAATGGTGAAAAACTGAAACCATTTCATCTAAGATCAGGAACAAGACAAGGCTATCCACTCTCACCACTATTATTCACATAGTTTTGGAAGTTTTAGCTACAGCAATCAGAGAAGCAAAAGAAAGAAAGGAATCCATATCAGAAAAGAAGAAGTAAAGCTGTCACTGTTTGCAGATGACATGATACTATACATAGAGAATCCTAAAGATATTACCAGAAAACTACTAGAGCTAATCAATGAATTTGGTAAAGTAGCAGGATACAAAATTAATGCACAGAAATCTCTTGCATTCCTATATACTAATGATGAAAAATCTGAAAGAGAAATTAAGGAAACACTCCCATTTACCATTGCAGCAAAAAGAATAAAATACCTAGGAATTGACCTACCTACGGAGACAAAAGACCTGTATGCAGAAATCTATAAGACACTGATGAAAGCAATCAAAATTGATAGAAACAGATGGAGAGCTATACCATGTTCTTGGATTGGAAGAATCAACATTGTGAAAATGACTATACTACACAAAGCAATCTACAGATTTAATGCAATCCCTATCAAATTAACAATGGCATTTTTCACAGAACTAGAACAAAAAAGTTCACAATTTTTATGGAAACACAAAAGACCCCGAATAGCCAAAGCAATCTTGAGAAAGAAAACCGGAGCTGGAGGAATAAGGCTCCCTGACTTCGGACTATACTACAAAGCTACCATAATCAAGACAGTATGGTACTGGCACAAAAACAGAAATATAGACCAGTGGAACAGGATAGAAAGCCAAGAGATAAACCCACGCACATATGGTCACCTTATCTTTGATAAAGGAAGCAAGAATATACAATGGAGAAAAGGCAGTCTCTTCAATAAGAGGTGCTGGGAAAATTGGACAGGTACATGTAAAAGAATGAAATTAGAACACTCCCTAACACCATACACAAAAATAAACTCAAAATGGATTAAAGACCTAAATATAAGGCCAGACACTATAAAACTCTTAGAGGAAAACATAGGCCGAACACTGTATGACATAAATCACAGCAAGATCCTTTTCGACCCACATCCTAGAGAAATCGAAATAAAACCAAAAATAAACAAATGGAACCTAATGAAACCTAAAAACTTTTGCACAGCAAAGGAAAACATAAGAGAAGACAACCCTCAGAATGGGAGAAATTATTTGCTAAAAAAGCAACTGACAAAGGATTAATCTCCACAATTTACAAACAGCTCATGTAGTTCAATATCAAAAAACAAACAGCCCAATCCATAAATGGGCAGGAGACCTAAATAGACATTTCTCCAAAGAAGTTATACAGATTGCTAACAAACACATGAAACGATGCTCAACATCACTAATCATTAGAGAAATGCAAATCAAAGCTACAATGAAGTATCACCTCACACCAGCCAGAATGGCCATCATTAAAAAATTTACAAACAGTAAATGCTGGAAGGAGTGTGGAGAAAAGGGAACCCTCTTGCACTGTTGGTGGGAATGTAAATTGATACAGCCACTATGGAGAACAGTATGGAGGTTCCTTAAAAAACTAAAAATAGAACTACCATACAACCCAGCAATCCCACTACTGGGCATATACCCTGAGAAAACCATAATTCCAAAAGAGTCATGTACCACAGTGTTCATTGCAGCTCTATTTACAATAGCCAGGACATGGAAGCAACCTAAGTGTTCATCAACAGATGAATGGATAAAGAAGATGTGGCACATATATACAATGGAATATTACTCAGCCATGAAAAGAAACGAAATTGAGTTATTTGTAGTGAGGTGGATGGACCTAGAGTCTGTCATACAGAGTGAAGTAAGTCAGAAAGAGAAAAACAAATACTGTATGCTAACACATACATATGGAATGTAAAAAACAAAAAAATTTATGAAGAACCTAGAGGCAGGACAGGAATAAAGATGCAGACATAGAGAATGGACTTGAGGACACGGGGAGGGGTACGGGTAAGCTGGCACGAAGTGAGAGAGTGGCATGGACTTATATATACTATCAAATGTAAAATAGATAGCTAGTTGGAAGCAGCCTTATAACACAGGGAGATCAGCTCAGTGCTTTGTGACCACCTAGAGGGGTGAGATGGGAGGGTGGGAGGGAGACGCAAGAGGGAGGAGAAATGGGGATGTTTGTATATGTATAGCTGATTCACTTTGTTATAAAGCAGAAACTAACACACCATTGTAAAGCAATTATACTCCAATAAAGATGTTAAAGAAAAAAAAGGAAAGAAAGCACATAAAACGGGTGTCTCTGCTGTCCTTTTAGCCCCAGAAAGACTATGGGAGCACAAAGCTACAGTGATAGCTCTGCCAGGCAGGATGCTGGAGAGAGGGTCAGGAGAGCTGCCTGGGTCCCAGGACTGGAAGCATCCCTGATGAGAGGACCTTGGCTGAGTCACTTCCCCTTTGCCAGCCTAGACTGATTACTAGATACTGGTGATTAGACAAGATACCAGTAGATACTGATCACCAGAATAAAATTGAGGAACCTACCCAGACATTCTGGAGTGTTGTGGAAACCTATGAGTCCTAAGCTGGGCAAGCACTCTGGGTTCTCAGCTGGGAAAATCTGTTAAGGCCAAGGAATTATTTTCACAGAAAATAATTTGCAGTAATAACAGAACAGAACACATTAGTTGCTCAAATGGCAATTGTTTATGAAATGTCAACAAACACTTGTAAAACACAAATGACACCTGGATGGACATGGATACTGCCCTCTACAAAACTAGCGAAACTCAACGTAAATTGTGCCTGCTAGTGTGCTATGAGCTTTCCATGCACTGCCTCCTTTAATACTTAAAGTAAGCCTATGAGGCAGCATTTAGTATTTCAATTTTTCAGATGAGTATTTTTACATTTCATTAATTCAATCTTAGCTATGTAAATAGCAGAGCCCACAATTCACATCTGGCCTTTCTATTTCCCCAGTCTGTGCTCTTTCCTCTCCAGTACATTGGTATGGGGCGAATCAAGTTCCTGGTATGTCCAGTCCTAGGCCTTTTATCCCAATGACAAGCATGGCATGTCTGTTACCAACACCACCAAGCAATCAAGAATATGACTGAGTGCGTGCTTGTGGTATATGACACAGCAGGCAGATGGAACAACGTGAGCAAAAACATGGAATTCAAGGGACTGTTTGGTTTGAGAATTGGAACTGGACTGGACACTGCAGAAAGGAGTTCTTCAGACTAGAATGGTCTCATCAGTCAGAAACCCAACTGTATATTTCAGGCAACAGTATAGCACAACTGGAAGCCAAATGAGTTATAAAAATTATGTGAGACTTAATGTTCTTCACTATCAGTTTCACATTCATAAATTAGTTCAAATTTTAAAACCAAATTTTAACAGAACTGGAACGAAGTATTGAGGTCCTTATATCTGCCTAGAGCAGATGGGCAAAATTTGGAGGAAATAGCATTCTCTTTGTTGTTACCTCTAGCTCAAATTGCAGGTTGAATTTTGTCATCAGAATTGTGGACCATGTCCTCCTTGTTCCTCATCAACCTCCCCTGGGTTAATAATGGACTGGGAGATGAAAGCCTCATCCGTGGTAGGGTGCGGAGTGTGCTTGTTTCTGCAGCTGTCCAAAGTAAGTCCTGCTGTTATTTCTCTGTGTGTGTGTGAATGTGTCTACGTTTGTGTGCTTCTGCCTAGAGCAGTACTGTGTCTTTTTCTTTGTTGTTGCCAGTTTCTCAAAGTTTCTCTTTTGTTCTCTAATTCAGGTCTTTGCCAAAGATGTTAATTCAAAAATTAAGTGAGTAGAGATATCATACTTGGCCTGGCTTCCTTGGCAGTTCTGTGTAATATGTCCTTGATGTCAATCTTTGCTGACTGAGGAGTGGACCCACAAAATGTTGATAGACCTTATAGTGACAAGCTAGGGCATCTGCCAGATGACACGTAACATTCTAGAGATATAAGTCCAAGAATAAAAGCGAGCTTTATGGTCAAGAGAGTGGAGTTTCCAGACAGCCAATATTTGAATTCTGACTCTTTATTTAAGAAAAATGGAGCATTGTTTGTTTGTTTTTCCTAATGCAGAGTATCCTCCATTATTCATTCATTTATTTCTTTATTCATTCTTATATTATTCCCAACTCAGAGTATCTAGTGTTCAGTACTTTTCACTGGAGGTTCTGCTGACATTTTGCTGATGTGTTTAAGTTGCTACAACAGCCCTTCTATATTGGTATCATTTTTCTTTAATAAATGCAAGGAAAGAGTCCAAAATATAAAATGGTCAGTGAGAGAAAGAGACCTTTTCATTTCCTCATTTCTTTTCCGAACTCATTCCTACAAACAAACAATGTCTCAGAACGATCCTGGCAGTCAGAGACATCGTTTGCAGACATTAAGCTCCAGACCCACCACCTGTCCCTGCTGTGACTCATAATATAAACATAGACCCTCTGTATAGCGTGTTTCCTAGAACTTTAACATATAACTCACAGCTGGTGTCTCCCCTTATGAGAGGCCCCTGTGTATGAGAGGCCCTTTCATGGAGTGGGCCAGAGAGTTCATGGTCCAGCAAAGTCTTGCATGAATTTCCAATCTTAAGAGACTTCACAAATTTATGCTTTTCTCCAAGTGCATTAGTACAATCTGAAGCACCATCGCTCCCAGATCCCTACAATGTCCTATAGGACATCCCCATCATCCATTTCAAGCTTCTGCCACAAAGATCCCACCCCTTCTCCTCACCTACATCCAGAAGAAGTCATGCTTTCTTTTCTCTTAGACTTGTGTATTCTGTTGAGGAGTCCTCAGGCCTCAGTCATCCATATCTGTGAATTTGATGCCACTTGACACAATGACAGAATGGTCAAATTCAATTGCCTCTCATCCAGGTTTGATAGTGTGTATTTTTGTTTACTTTTAAAATAGTCTTTAGACAGAAATAAAAGTTATATAAATTTCTTAATCATATTGTCCCTAGGAAGACTAGCTCATTGAGAATGAAGATACTGTAACCTAGGGTAGTCATCAGTTACATCCATTAAACTATAACTTGCTTAATAAATAATGAACTGCAACCTGCCTTCTTCACTGATCAAGCTGCCTTTAATTGTTTTTACAAAAACTTGCATGTCCGCCAAGCGTCACATAGCCTAAACAATAAAATATTTGCCCAAGTTGTTTTTCAGGAACTTGAAGTCAGCTGTGTCCAGTTCGAACTCGGGCCAGTTAAGACTGGTTGGGACTACCAACCCTCCAACTGGCCATGCGCGAATGTCCATTCAGTGACCTCTTGACATCAGAAGGCCAAAAACTCCACCCTCAGAACATGCTAATGCCACAATTTTCTGAAAATGTGTCCCATGAAGAAGCCTGTAGCTTAGTTGTGCCTGTGCAGAAGGACGATTACCTCACCTTTTTCTTATCTTCAGTCACATTTCCCCATACTCCCCCAGCTTTACCCCATAAATATCCCAAGCCCCTCACCTTTGGGGAGTGGATTTGAGATTTGTTCTCCTGTCTCCTCTCTTGGCTGCCTCATCAATAAACTTTTTTGCTGCAGACCTCAGTGTCTCAGCCTTTGGCTTGCTGCACAACAGGCAAAGGAACCTGGTTTGGTAACAAGATGAGTCCCCAGGTTTGTGAATTCTAGAAATATAGAGAATGGGCAACAAGAACAGAAGACCCAATACAGAATTTGGCAGGCTGACCATGAGATGGACCTGCTGAAAGAATTATATTTGTTATTCTGTATCTGTGTTGACCATCTAGCCCAGGGATTGGCAAGCTTTTTTTTTTTTCAGTAAAGGACCAGATAGTAAATATTTTGTCCTTTGGGGGCCATGTAGTCTCTGTCTCAACTATTCAACCCTGCTGTTGCAGTGCTAATGCATTGTGGGTGTGTTCCAGTAAAACTTTATTTGATTTGGCCCACAGGCCACAGTTTACAAACCCCTTATCTAGCAGATGGTATAGTCCGTACCTGCTTGTACCTGAATATCCAAGAAATCAATATGCAAATCATAAGTGTTGGTTAAGAGGTAGTGCTTCTATTCTTCAATTCAGTGCCTATCAGCTCACTGATTCATGTTATAAATGGATGCTTACCATTGGTAAACATTTCTATTGGAGTTGATGCTGAGTTCCATGGGTACTTGTAAATCGCTACAATATCCCATGGAAGCTGGAATCATTACCTCTTCACATGTGGAGAGAAAGGGTTCAGGATACTAAAAGGTAGCAGGGAAAAAAGAGTTTTTATTTCCTAACACTTGACACCAGTCTTATAAATAAATCTTCAGTGTAGTAACAACACTCAGAAGTAATATTCCAGACCAGCCACCTGTTTCTGCTGCTACTGCAAAATGTAAACATAAATAACCTTTAGATTCATTTTCTAGTTGGCAGTACTCTTGTCTCCTTTTAAACTATAAGTATGAGTAATATTATGGTAATGTTAGAATAGAACCTCAAATTTTGAATGTCGAATGAAGACTAAAATAAAATTAAGAGATAATAATGAGGAGTGTAATATAGAACATGATAAAGATAATTAACACTGCTGTATGTTATAACTGGAAGTTGTTGAGAGAGTAAATCCTAAGAGTTCTCAACACAAAGATAAAATAATTTTTCTATTTCTTTAATGTAGTATCTATATGAAATGACAGATGTTTACTAAACCTATTGTGGTAATCATTTCATGATGTATGTAAATCAAGTCGTTATGTTGCACACCTTAAGCTTATACAGTGCTGTATGTCAATTACATCTGGAAAAAAATTTTTTTTAAAAATCTAAAAAAGGAGATAATAATGATAATTTTTTTCTTTTTTGTTCCTTCCATTTATTCCAAGATTTACCGAATCATGCTACTATAATTTTTGCTCTTGAGTTAGGGAATCCTACCTTTGACATTTAAACCCACTGGCCACTTTATATATATATACTGTGTGGTTTTTGCTTGCCTTTCAGAGATTGATTTTACTTCCAAGTTAGAGGGAAGGGATATGCTTTAACATTCACTCAGAGAGATGTTATCCCCCTTTATTTTCTTAAGCAGATCTTATTTCGGTCTTCAGTATCCATTGATTAACTTTCAGTTTGATCGTGTTCCCCATATTGGGCCAGATGGATACAAAGTTCTCTTACATCACTTTGTCTTAATTTTCCGGAGCTGGGCCTAAATTCTGTAGTGTGGAGTCTTATATAGTATGAGAATATTGTTAGGGGGAACCTTCTGGTCTCTGAAGCTCTTGTCCAAGAAGGTATCTGCTGAGATGTCTCTAGCCTATCTGTTGCTTGGTTATCTGTTTATACCAGTGACCCCATAGATATTAGAATCAATCATCTGAAATATAATACATAGTTCTTTGCAACAAAGTTCAGCCTACTGTCTCTGTACCAGGCTTCCTCTGATTACCTTGTGGTCTTTCTCACTATAGTCCTGCATTTATCCACAAAGATGTTATATAGGCTGGCGGTTCACTATGGCCATCTTCCCTTGCAGACACCCTTTCCTTAAAGGCCAGAGATCCAGCATATCTTAGATATGTTTGAGTCATTTTACATCTCCTTTTCCTCTTCTTGAATCCTTCTTATGTTCTGCCACATCATGAGTTATACTTATGCCATCCATTCCTTGGTTTTCTTTAAAAAATATCTTTCTACATTTTCCCTAGGACTGCTGATGTCTGTTTTTTATCCCAAGCCTCCTAATGTGTCTCCTGGACACAGCTTAAATTTTGCTCAATAAATGTAAGTTCATTTCAGCTCTGCCACCATAGGATTACTGCCATTTCTCCTTGGTTGGAGGAGTAGTACACAAATTCTTCAGTAATACATGTAGTGTTTATCTCCATCTTTAGTCTCAGAGTTGGATAACAACCAACACTGCCAGTAGATTATTATTCTTAAACTCTCAGGTTGTATGCTTTTTTTCCAAGTTATCTTGGGGTTTGGGTAAGTACCTCAATGTAGCTCTCATGTATTTATATTAATCTCTTTATTTTGGGTCTTCTTTTAAAAAAGAGATAATTAGGCTTCCTTGGTGGCGCAGTGGTTGGGAGTCTGCCTGCCGGTGCAGGGGACACGGGTTCGAGCCCTGGTCTGGGAGGATCCCACATGCCGCGGAGCAACTAGGCCCGTGAGCCACAACTACTGAGCCTGCCCACCTGGAGCCTGTGCTCCGCAACAAGAGAGGCCGCGATAGTGAGAGGCCCGCGCACCGCGATGAAGAGTGGCCCCCGCTCGCCGCAACTAGAGAAAGCCCTCACACAGAAACGAAGACCCAACACAGCCAAATAAATAAATAAATAAATAAAATTTAAAAAAGAGATAATCGATGACAAGTATATGACCAGTTCCATCAAACTGGTTGAAGAAATGGTCACATTTTTCCAGTCACTAGAGGCAGAGTTTGGGCAAGTATTATTCTAACAACCTGGTAGGTTTTCTTATTACAGGTCTCTGTTCAATCCCAAGTATCTCAGAGCATGCTCATTGCCATTGTTCATGCCAGTTTCCCTTTCAGAGACCCTTTCTCTCAGACAAAAGCAGGACATTTTGACAAGGCTTATTTAATGCAGCTGTTTTGCCAGAGTTGCTTCAAAATGTCAGTGCTGAATATCAAAGACTGTTTTTGATTAACAAGCTATGTACATAACAGCCATCCCTGACCCTCACCCTATCCGTGACCTTTTCTTCCAGAGAACAGACTGGCTTTTCTCTTAACATTTTCCACTTTCAACATCTATGGTCAGTAAGTCTCTGTGGGATCTGGGGCTATTTTTCAAACACTCTTTATCCAGTCAGCTTCTCAGTGGAAAGTCTTACATGATATTTCCCCCATCATTTGCATCTTGATGAGACCACTGGCATTTCTCCTGCATCTGATTTACATAGTCTAGGAGATTCACACTTTTCTCTTTTTTTGGACACATTATTATTATTCCTTAGATTTTACCTAATGTTTCTCTGTTCCAGGATTCCATCCATGATACCACATTACATTCAGATGACATAATTTCTTAGGCTTCTCTACACTGCAACAATGTCTCAAACTTTCCCTGTTTTTGATGACTTTAAGAGTTTTGAGGACTTCTAGAGAGACGTTTTGTAGAATATTTATGAATTGGGATTTCTTTTTTCCTTATGATTAAACTGCAGTTATGGGTTTTTGAGAAAAAGGTCACAAAGGTAAGGGGCCATTCTCATCAGAAAGCAAGAATTCATGCTACCAACATGACGTCAATGTGGCTATAAACCATGATCACCTGACTGAGGCAGTGTTTCTCAGATTTCTCTAATCTAAACTTACTCTTTTTCCTTCTTTCCATAAAGTACTCTTGGAAGGAAGTCACACTTAAGGGATGGAGAGTTATGCCCACTCCCCTTACCTTGAAAAGTAAGTAACTATATAAATTATTTGCAATTCTTCTGCAGAGGAAACATGGTTATTCTTCTCTATTTATTTATTTATTGAAGAAGTTATTTATATAAGTATGGGCTTATGATATAATTTTTATACTTTGTTATAATGCAACACTATGTTATTTATTTTATTCCTCAAATTGTTTTAGCCTTGGCCGTTGGGAGCTCTTTCAGTTGGCTTATGTGCCCTTTGGCATATTACCATAATTGTGTATGGCATTTTGTTTTATTCTGTTTAGTTTCATATTTTTATATAGACTTCTAGTTGTTCTAGCACCATTGATTGGAAAGACTATCCTTTCTCCATTTTAAAAATTAAATGTATTTAAACTAAAAAAAACAAAACAAAAACAGAAACAGTTCACCCATTTCTCCTACCCCCACCCCTTGCCTCTGGAAATCACCAATCTGTTCTCTGTATCTGTGAGCGTGGAGACATATATATATAAAATAGTCCACATATAAGAGAGATTATATGGTATTTGTCTTTGTCTGACCTATTTCATTTAGCATAATGCCATCGAGGTCCATCCATGTTGTCAAAAATGGCAAAATTTCATTTTTTCATGGCTGAATAATATTTCATTGTATATATGTACATATATACTGTAATTTCCTTATCCATTCATCCATTGATGGACACTTATGCTGTTTCCATGTCTTGGCTATTGTAAATAATGCTGCAGTGAGCATGGGGATGCATATATAACTTTTCAAATTAGTGTTTTTGTTTTCTTTGGAAAAATATGCAGAAGTGGAATTGCTGGATAATACGGTAGTTCTGTTTTTAATTTTTGAGGAATCACCATACTGTTTTCCATAGCGGCTGAACCAATTTACATTCCCACCAACACTGTACAAGGGCTCCCTTTTCTCCACATCCTCACTAGCATTTACTAACTCTTGTCTTTTTGATGGTAGCCATTCTAACAGGTATGAGGTGATAATTCATTGTGGTTTTGATTTGTAGTTTCCTAATTATTATTGATGTGGAGTATCTTTTTATGTGTCTGTTGACCATCTATGTCTTCTTTGAAAAAGTGTTTATTCAGATCTTCTGTCCATTATTTAATTGGATTGCTTGTCTTTTTGCTATTGAGTTGTGTTAGTTCTTTGTATATTTTGGTTATTAGCCTCTTATCTGTTATATGATTTGCAAATATTTTCTCCCATTTAGTAAGTTGCCTTTTCATTTTGTTGATGGTTTCCTTTGCTGTGCAGAAACATTTTAGTTTGGTGTAGTTCCACTTGTTTTATGCTTCTGTTGCTTTTGCTTTTGATGAGAGATTCCAAATATCATTGACAAAACCTACGTCAAGAATCTTACCATTGATGTTTTCTTTTAAGAGCTTTATGATTTTGGGTCTTACGTTCAAGTCTTTAATCTATTTTGAGTTGATTTTTTATATGGTGTAAGATAGAGGTCCAGTTTTATTCTTTTGCATGTGGCTGTCCAATTTTCCCAGCACCATTTATTGAAGAGACTGCACTTTCCTCATTGTATACTCTTGGCTCCTTTGTCATAAATTAGTTGGCATATATGTGTGGGTTTATTTCTGGGCTCTCTGTTCTGTTCCATTGATATGTGTGTCTGTTTTTATGCCAAACTTATACTGTGTAATTACTACAGCTTTGTAATCTAGCTTGAAATCAGGGAGCATGATGCCTCCAGCTTTGTTCTTCTTTCTCCAAATGTTTTTGGCTGTTTGGGAATTTACACTTTCTTACTTATCTTTTGTCTTTTATTTTCTGAAGTAGTGTCAATTCCTGAAAATGGCTTTGAATACACTTTACATTGTCACCAAGGTGTGGCCTCACTCTTTTAAAATTTCACATATAATTTCTCTGAAATTATACCCTCATCTATTGATATATTGCACAGAGCCAAAAAAAGAATTTAGAGCAAGTTAAATTTAATGGACATTATATAACCTAGGCTTCCATTAATAAACCCTAATAATTTCTGATGAAAGTATATTTTCATTCTTTAATTTTTTATTACACAAAGTATACATTTTCATTATAGAAAATTTTGAAATACATAAAAGCAAAAAGGGAAAAATCACTTTTTGCCACTTCCTGATTTAAAACATTATTAACATTTTATGTATATGTTTCATTAATTTGAGGGTGTATGTATGCATTTACACATTTTTTTTTACAAAAGAATTACAATTTTGTTGCGAGATATTTCCCACTTTATCTTGGATATGTTATTGTCAATAAAAATAAAGCTTCTTTATTTTCTTTATATCTGGAATATTTTATTGTTTGAAGATAATAAACTCAAATATAATTATCCTTTCTCCCATTTGTAGAAATTTAGTCATTTCCGGTTTTTCACTGTGTTTTCCTCGTGTTTTACTATTCTAATTTTTCAATATTATAAATATTGCTGCAATTAATTTTTGTACATACATGTTTGTATATTTAAAAGAGGACTTTTGTAAGCTAAATTCCTAAAAGTGGAATTTCTGAATATTGTAGTAGATAGTGCCAAATTATCTTATGAAAAAAATGCAGTAATTTGCACACCTTCCACACAGTATAAAAATGCCTCTTTTGCCACATCTTACATAGTGCTGGCCGTTATTTACATTTTTCTTCTTTGCCAGCGTGATAGGCACAAATGGTAATTTTATTTTCCTTTACAATTTTTGAGTTATTAATGTTATTGAGCATCTCTTTAAATTGATTTTTTTCTTGAAATCTCTTGTTCATTTCCTTTGAATAGCTCTCTGTTGGAAGATGTAAGAGATACTTATATATTAAATATATTAGCCCTCTGCCTGCAATATGGAATGCAAATGGTTTATTGCTGTTTTTCATATACATTTCAATAGTGGTTTAGGCAATACAAAAAGCATTTATTTATTGACTATAAAACACATCTCATTGTAAAATATTTAACAATATATTGACATACATTCAAAAGAAGTGTTACCAATCTATAGATTTTGTAGTGCCTTGACAATCCCCATATAAAAGTGAGACTAGATCCAAAACTGGAGGTGACCAGGATGAGGACTGCACTAAACTTCTGACAGTCTGTGGGTGAATATCAGCCCATTGAGCTTCAGAACCATATTTGATATTAATTCCCTGTTCAGTCACTTTCAAGCTGCGTGGTCTAAATCAAGGTACTTAACTTTTTAAGGCCTTAATGTCTTCACCTTCATAATGGAGATAATAACACATACCTCAAAAATCGCTGTGAGAAGAAGTAAAATTTAGATGCGTCATACATGTTAGTTTCCTTTCCTCTGTGCCATCTTCTCTCCTTCCTAAGGCCATTTACCTGTCTGATGACCATGCTGACTAGAGACCATCCAATCTGTGTGGCTCACAGGATCAGGTTTCTTAGTCCAAGGGGCAGAGTTGCAAATCCACCTTTGATATCAAGAGATTCATTCATTCGACAAATATTTATTGAGCACCTACTATGTGCCAACATCATTCTAAGTGCAGGAGTCACAGCAGTGAATAAAATGGCAAAGCATCTGCCCTCTCAGAGCTATATTCTAACTGGGAAAAACATACAATAAACAAATACCTATTTAATAATATGTTAGAAAGTAAAGCACTTTAATGTAGTAATTAAGAGAGCAAATTATGGTTTGTGGGTTTAAATTTTTCAGAGGGTTAAGCATAGCCCAAAAAAACATGACTCAATAAGCAAACAGAGTTGTTTGGGAAGTGTCTGGACAGCTGAAACTATTAAAGAATATCTATATACTTCTCTTATTTTTACACTTTCTATGAGTATTCATCCATTCATGCATTCAAAAATATCTATTTAGTGCATACCATGTAGTAGGCACTGTTTTAAGCACAGAAGATATACAGAAGGGATCAAGATATACATAGCCCTTACCCTTCTGTATGTTATTGTCTAGCTTTTGGGTTAGGGACATAAAGGAAAACAAGTTTAAATAGATAGAAAGCAGTAAGTTCTATGAAGAATATGAAACAGGAATACTATAAAACTCCTAGAAAAAAAAATAGGCAGAACAATTTTTAACATAAATCACAGCAATATTTTTTGGATCCATCTCCTAATGTAATGGAAACAAAAGCAAAACTAAACAGAAGAGACCTAATTTAACTTAAAAGCTTTTGCACAGCAAAGGAAACCATAAACAAAAAAACAACCTACAGAATGGGAGAAAATATTTGCAAACTATGAAACCGACAAGGGATTAATTTCCAAAATATACAAACAGCCCATACAGCTCAATATCAAACAAACAAACAACCCACCCAATAAATAATTGGCTGAAGACCTAAATAGACATTTGTCCAAATAAGACATACAGATGGCCAAGAGGCACATGAAAAGATGCTCAACATCGCTAATTATTAGAGAGATGCAAATCAAATCTACAATAAGGTTTCAGCTCACACTGGTCAGAATGGCCATCATCAAAAAGTCTACAAATAATAAATGCTGGAGAGGGTGTGGAGAAAAGGGAACCCTCCTACAGTGTTGGTGGGAATGTAAATTGGTGCAGCCACTATGGAAAACAGTATGGAGGTTCCTTAAAAACTAAAAATAGAGTTAGCATATGATCCAGCAATCCCACTCCTGGACATATATCCGGAAAAGAAAAAATCTCTAATTCAAAAAGACACATGCACCCCAATGTTCATAGAAGCACTACTTACAATAGCCAAGACATGGAAGCAACCTAAATGTCCATGGACAGATGAATGGATAAAGAAGATGTGATATGTGCGTGTATATATGTATATAATGGAATATTACTCAGAGATAAAAAAGAGAGATACAAAGAATAAAATAATGCCATTTGCAGCAACATGGATGGACCTAGAGATTATCATACTACGTGAAGTAGGTCAAACAGAGAAAAACAAATATAATATGATATCACTTATATGTGGATTCTAAAAAAAAAAGATACGAAGGAACTTATTTACAAAACAGAAATAGACCCACAGACAGAGCAAACAAACTTATGGTTGCCAAAGGGGAAAGTGGGGGAGGGATAAATTAGGGATTTGGGATTAATAGATACACATTACTATATATAAAATAAACAACAACTGTATAGCACAGGGAACTATATTCAATATCTTGTGATAACCTATAATGGAAAAGAATCTGAAAAATAATATATATATATATATATATCTATATATCTATCTATATATCTATATATCTATATCTGAATCACTTTGCTGTACACCTGAAACACTGTAAATCAACTATACTTAAAATTTAAAAAATTAAAAGAAGAATACAGAACAAGGCAAGGAGTAGAAAGTAACTTTAGATTCATTTAGATTAGATGGTCAGGAAAGCATTCTCTGAGAGGGTGACATTTAAACTAAGCCCTGAATGACAAGGAATCAGCCACGTAAAGATCTGGAAGAAGAGAGAAAACAAAAGGAACGAATATGCAAAAGTCACAAGACAGGAAAGGAAAGGCCTGTGTTTATAGAAAATAAAGGAAGGAAATATACCAAAATAGTAGTTTTTAGTGGGCGATAGGATGATTTTTTATGTATATTTTTTGGTCTAAACTTGAGAATGGTTTCTATAGTTTCACAGATGAGAGTAAATTACTTTCATAAGCTTCATAATCATTAAAATCCATAAAAATATTAATAGTAAGAAGACATGGAAAAAGTAATCTAGAAGAAAATACAAAGGCTTTGAAGGGAGACCTGGGTTGGAAACTCAACCATGTCAGTTACTTATTGTTGACCCAGGGCAAGATGCCTAAACTTTCTCTAAGCCTCAGTTTTCCAATCTAGAGAATGGAGATAATAGTTCCATGTATTGCACATGTAGGGACACTAGCACAGTGCTTTGACCAGAATGTTATTACTCACTAGTTGTGTGACCATCAGTAAGTTTTCTCATCCCCTCCAAGACTTAGTTTCTTCATCTATAAAATTAGATATAATAATGTTGACCCTTCAGGACTGTCATAGGGGTTAAATGAGCTAATGTATACAAAATGACAGCATAATACCAGTGTAGACACACACTAAATGGTAGATAAAATTGATCGTCCATGAATAGGAGATAGTAATACTTTTCATTTTCTTTAAAACTTGATAGACTGCCTAAACTTTTAAAATAACCTCATATTTGTAATAAGATAAAAATTATCCTCTTGCATCATTAACACAGTTTCATTTTAGCTCTACACTTTTGTCCCACAGAAACACATAATTTACAAGAATGTTTATTACAGCATTGTGTGTAATTGCAAACTTTTATAAACAAACATCCATCAATATAGTGAGTTCCATAAATTAAGTAAACGCTTGCCATGGAAACATGATGAATCAATTAAAAGGAGCGAGGTAGAACTATAATATGGACTAATATTGAAAATGGTCCAAGATACAAGTTAAAAAATGAGATTGCAAAACAACTGTGAGTAATATAAGCTCTTTTTTACCAAAGATAATTATTACATACAGTATATTAATTTTGGTACAGAAAAAAATGTCTGGAAGAATAAACACTGATCTAACAGTCCTGATTGCTGCAGGATGGGATTACAGGGCTCTTTATATTTTTTTTATTGTATATTTCTAAAATGTCTAGATTTTTTAAAAGGCATTATAAAGTTGTCTTGTATATAGAAAAAGAAAAGTAATTTAGAAAAAGAGCTGGTGACCAAAAGCTAGCAAGGGATCATTTGTATGTAAAGACTGAGAGTTACCCATTTGATTCTGCAACAGTGAAGTCATTTATGAAGAGCAATTTCATAGGAAAGATAGTGCTACAAACCAGACTAGAAAAAGTGGGAGGGGAGACAATGGAAATGGAGAACGTATACAATTCTTTGTAGTACTTTTTCTGGGAAGGGCAGGAAAGAGAGAGAGGGCAATAGCTAGAGCGGGGTGTAGGGGCAAAGCAGGGCTTTGTTTGGTTGATTTGTTTGTCTTTTTTCTGGGAACAATTTGAGTATATTTAAAATTTATTGGGAAAGGAGCTGGGTGAAAGGTTGAAACTACAGAAGAAATTGAGAATAATTGATGGAGTAAGTTCACAGAGGAAGCAGATCCAAAACAAAAGTGAAGGGCTTAGCTAAACAAGAAAAGGATGAGATAGTGGGGAAGGTTTAGAGGTTTAAGAAGAGTGGGAAAAGTATTGACACTGTGAAAATGAATGAGAGACAAAAACAATGAAACACTGAAGAAACCCTGGGCATACCCGGACTTTGAGACCAAATCTTGATGTTACATAATTTTTCCCAGCAGCATTCAGAAACAATATTAAGAACAAAAGGATGGAAACTGGATTGTTCATCCATGGATGGGGTTTTTCCAGGTGGTTTCAACTTAGCACAAAGAGGCAAGGGAGTTAAAGAAATTTATTTGTCCAAAGAAAGGGGTAGCATGTGTATAGGGCTTGTGGCAGGATAGAACATGGTGCCTTTTAGATCCTTTAATGGTTTATGTGGCTAGTGTGCAGAGAGTAAAAAGTGTAATATGAGATAAGATTGGAGAAGGAGAGCATGAAGGGCCAAGAAAAATAATTTGGGTAGTCTAAGTATGACAAGAATACACTGGAGTTTTTAAATGATTGCTCTATATGCAGAATGAATCAGGAGCAAGATTAGATGGAGACACTAAAATCAAGAACAAAGCAAGGATCCTCATTTTGCCACTTCTATTCAACAGTGTACTGGATGTTCTTGCCAGGGAAATTAGGAAGAAAAAAAAAGTTGTCCAAATAAGAAAAGAAGTAAAACGATCTCTATTTCCAGATGACATGATCTTGTACATAGAAAATCCTCAGGAATCCACAAATAAACTATTAGAATTAGTAAACAAGTTCAGAAAGGTTTCCAGGCTAAAAGATCAATATGCAAAAATCATTTGTATTGTAATACACCAGCAATGAACAATCCAAAAATGAAATCAAGAAAACAATTTTATTTAAAATAGCATCAAAAAGAATACAATTCTTAGGAATAAATTTAATCAAGGAAAGGCAAGAATTATACACTGAAAACTACAAAACATTTTTGCAGGAAGTTTTTTAAAGACCTAGATCTACCTAAATGGAAAGGCAGTTATGTTAATAGATTGGAAGATTTAATATTGTTAAGATAGCAGTACTTCTCAAACTGGTCAACACATTCAACACAATCCCTATCAATATCCAAGCTGGCTTTTTTTTTTGCAGAAATACACAAGCTGAAACTAAAATTAATATCAAAATATAAGAGACAGAGAATAGCTAAAACAACCTTGAAAAAGAACAAAGTTGGAGGACTCACACAACCAAATTTCAAAACTTACTACAAAGCTACTGTAACTAAGACTGTGTAATACTGATATATAAGGACAGTCATAAATAAACTCATATATTGACATCAATTGACTGTCAACAAGGATACCAAGACCATTCAATGGGAAGAGAATAGTCTTTTCAACAAACGGTTCTAGGACAAGTACATAAACTCACGCCAAAGAATTAATTTGAACCCCTGCTTCACACCATATACGAAAGTTAACTCCAAATGGGTCAAACACCTAAACGTAAGAACTAAAACTACAAAACTCTTCGAAGAAAACATAGGGAGAAATCTTTGTGAACTTGAATTAGGCAATGGTTTCTTAGATATAACACCAAAACCACAAGCAAAAAAAGAGAAAATAGATAAATTTGACTTTATCAAGTTTAAAACTTTTAGTGCTTCAAGGGATTACCATCAAGAAAATGAAAAGACAGTCTATAGAATGGGAGAAAATATTTGCAAGTCACATAGCTGAAAAGAGTTTAATATCCAGAATGTATAAAGAATTCTTACAACTGGGGGCTTCCCTGGTGGCGCAGTGGTTGAGAATCTGCCTGCCAGTGCAGGGGACATGAGTTCGAGCCCTGGTCTGGGAAGATACCACATGCCGCGGAGCAACTGGGCCCGTGAGCCACAATTACTGAGCCTGCGCGTCTGGAGCCTGTGCTCTGCAACAAGAGACACCGCGATAGTGAGAGGCCCGCGCATCGCGATGAAGAGTGGCCCCCGCTTGCCACAACTAGAGAAAGCCCTCGCACAGAAATGAAGACCCAACACAGCCATAAATTAATTAATTAATTAATTAATTAAAAAAAAGAATTCTTACAACTGAACAAGAAAAAACTCAATTTAAAATAGGTGAAGGCTGACATGCTCACTGACCATAATAATGCCCTGCTCAAATGGTTCATCTCTCCAATTAGAAGGCATTCCTAAGGGAGAAGCTATGAATGGCTTGACCCCACCTGCTACTCTGAAATTCCTCTGAACATGAGCTGTCTCCTAAAAGAACTATTGTATTTGTGTTAATAGCCTCTATTAGGCCTATGTTATTGCACCTTGAATAGATGCTGTACTCAATATGTACAGAAAAGTACTTTATATAAGTAAATTCAATTGAACACACAAGGTATTATTTATTGCTGAAATTCAGTGAGTTAAATATCAGGAAATCTGTGGAATAATGAGATACAGCAATAGATTAAAGGCAAAAGATATGGTCATCTCAACAGACTCAAAAAAGAGAAGAGACAAAATTTCAATAATAATCTTGATTATTTATTAATAGTAAACTAAAACACCCAATACTACTGATATAATACTATGATTTGTAATACTAATAAAACCTGACAGAATTTCAATTTTTAAAAGATGAGAAAAGGATTTGAATAGATATTTCCTCAAAGAAGATATACTAATAGCCAATAAGCATATGAAAAGATACTCAAAATCATTAGTCATTAGGAAAATGCGTATCAAAACCACAATGAGAGGGGCTTCCCTGGTGGCGCAGTGGTTGAGAATCTGCCTGCCAATGCAGGGGACACGGGTTCAAGCCCTGGTCTGGGAGGATCCCACGTGCCGTGGAGCGACTGGGCCCGTGAGCCATAACTGCTGAGCCTGCGCGTCTGGAGCCTGTGCTCCACAACGAGAGAGGCCGCGATAGTGAGAGGCCCGCGCACCGCGATGAGGAGTGGCCCCCGCTCGCCACAACTGGAGGAAGCCCTCGCGCAGAAACGAAGACCCAACACAGCCAAAAATAAATTAAAAAAAAAAAAAAAAAAAAAACCACAATGAGATACTACTCAGCACCCACTAGACTAGCTATAATCAAGCAATCCCACTATTGGGCATATACCCTGAGAAACCATAATTCAGAAAGAGTCATGTACCACAATGTTCATTGCAGCTCTATTTACAATAGCCAGGACATGGAAGCAACCTAAGTGTCCATCGACAGATGAATGGATAAAGAAGATGTGGCACATGTATACAATGGAATATTACTCAGCCATTTAAAAAAATGAAATTGAGTTATTTGTAGTGAGGTGGATGGACCTAGAGTCTGTCATACAGAGTGAAGTAAGTCAGAAAGAGAAAAACAAATACCGTATGCTAACACATATATATGGAATCTTAAAAAAAAAAATGGTCATGAAGAACCTAGGGGCAGGACAGGAATAAAGACGCAGACCTACTAGAGAATGGACTTGAGGACACGGAGGGGGGAAGGGTAAGCTGAGACAAAGTGAGAGAGTGGCATGGACATATATACACTACCAAATGTAAAACCGATAGCTAGTGGGAAGCAGCCGCATAGCACAGGGAGATCAGCTCGGTGCTGTGTGACCACCTAGAGGGGTGGGATAGAGAGGGTGAGAGGGAGGGAGACGCAAGAGGGAAGAGATATGGGGATATATGTATATGTATAGCTGATTTACTTTGTTATAAAGCAGAAACTAACACACCATTGTAAAGCAATTAAAAAAAAACTCGATTGTGCAATTTAAAATTTATTTTATGATGTGTGAATTATATCTCAGTAAAAAGGAGGGAAGGGAAGGAGGGAGGGTGGGAGTGAGGGAGGAAAGAAAAAAGAAGTGAATTTGGTTAGAACTAAGGATAGAGAAAAGTGAGCGTTTGTTCTCTGCGATTTCTCAGCTAATTGAAAAATTCCAGCTATGTACATTTTCCCCATTCATTTTAGACATCTTAGAACGGGAAATTACTGCTTGTTTGTTTCTAAAACCAGAAAAAGAAACATTAAATTTGCATTCTGAATTCTAAACTCTTCTCTATGTCCATTGTGTTATCAAAATAGTTAAGATTTGCATGTGACCACGTGTCTACTAGTATTTCCAAAACCTAAAAAGAATTTCTAAATTGTTTTATCAATTATTTTGGAAAAAAACATATTTTTTTTCAAAAATTTTATTACAACATTTGCTCTTTTTTTCTCCGTTTACTCTGAGACTTTCCTTATTAATGGCATCAGTTTTCAAAAAATGAAAGTCAGTGTCTTTTGCTTATTTAATATGCAGAAAGTAAAGGCTAAATGTTAAGAATTGTATGAAATAGATAAATTCAGTGTTTCTATGTGGATGGTAACATAATTTGGCTGTGTTTCATATTCCTGGAAGTTCATGTAATAAATGGCATTTACTCTGAAATATATGGATAAAGAAAATAATTTAGGAGGCCTTATAGTAGTTTAGCTAAGAAGAGATGTTAGTTTGGACTAGTGCGCTAGCAGTGGAGTTAGAGGGAGACAGAGATCTTGAAAATACATTTAGGAGATAGAATCAACAGGACTTGGGAGAAACTGGGGGTGAATGTGACAAAGAGATAGGAGTCACAGTTTCTGGTTTGTAAAAACGGGTGATGTTACCTACCATTCACTGAGATAAAGAAAGGTAAGGGAGGACCGTGTTGGAGGATGAGAGAGAGCAGAAATGATTAGATTAATCTTGGACATCGTGAGTTTGAGATGTTAAGGTGAGAAGCAGGTTGCTTAATACAGGTCTGAAACTCAGAGGAGATTTTGGACAAGAGATAAACTTGGGAATTATAAGCATATAAATAAAGCCTTTGGCTTTATAATATATGTATCCTTTCATCCAGCAATCCCACTTCCAGGAGTTCAACCTAAGAAAATAGTTCAGGACATGCATAAGGATAAAGCTCAGGAATGTTCATCTCTGTAAATCCCTAGTTTCAGTATTTGGGCAAGGACAAGAGTTTAGAGAAGGAGTAATTGCCACACAGGAGTGTCAAAGAAGGTTCAAAAGGAAAAAGAGTTTTAGGCAGTTGCAAACATTAGCAGAAACACAAACACATCATTACTATCAGCAACACCACCAATACCACCGACAACAGCAATGGTCAGATTCTCTTCTCCAAATCCTAGGATTTACATGTGTGATTTTGCTGGAGGGGCAAACATATTTTAGAATATCATTATGATACATGGTGTTCCAGAGGGTGTGTAAAAATTGTCATTCTCATACACCCTTGGTGTGACTATAAATTGCTTCAGACTTTTGAAGGCAAATTTCAAATGTGCTTGTTCTTTGAGACAGTAATTTCACTCTTAAGAATTTATAACACAAAGATAATGGGTGCACTTGGAATTCCCTGGCCGTCCAGTGGTTGGGACACTGTGCTTCCACTGCTGGGGGCCCGGGTTCGATCCCTGGTCTGGGAACTAGGATCCCACAAGCCTCGAGGTACAGCCAAAAAAAAAAAAATGGGTGCACTTAAGTGACAACCATAAATCTGTTCTTTATATATATACATACATATATATGAGAAAAGTCCACTTCAGCGTGATTTGTAATAGTGAACCTAAAGGGCATTTATAGCTTATGGGTTAAATTAAAAATTGTACATTCTTACAATGGAGTCCTCTGACTGGGTTAAAGGAAATTAGGTGGAGCTATATCAAATGTAATGGAAAGATGTCAAATATATATATATTTAAGTAAAAAGAACCCAACAAGTTGTTACACAATATACTCAATATGATCTCATTTTGTGCAAAAGAATGTGTGTGTGTGTGTGTGTGTGTGACAGAGAGAAAGACAGGGAGGGAGGGAGAGAGAGAGAGACTGGCATTTTGCAAAGAAATAACTGGAAGAATAGATACCAATAGCTACCTTGACAGAGGAAAGGAGATATACAGGGAAATTTCATTTCCTAATTTATGCAATTTGTATCCTTTGAATTTTTTTTTTTTGGCTGTGTTGGGTCTTCGTTTCTGTGTGAGGGCTTTCTCCAGTTGCGGCAAGTGGGGGCCACTCTTCATCGCGGTGCGCGGGCCTCTCACTATCGCGGCCTCTCTTGTTGCGGAGCACAGGCTCCAGACGCTCAGGCTCAGTAGTTGTGGCTCACGGGCCCAGTTGCTCCGCGGCATGTGGGATCCTCCCAGACCAGGGCTCGAACCCGTGTCCCCTGCATTGGCAGGCAGATTCTCAACCACTGTGCCACAAGGGAAGCCCCTATCCTTTGAATTTTTGCTGCAAGCATATATAATTTGTAATGAGAAAAAAAAATCCTAAAATTAGAAGCTATCTTATTGAATAATGAGTGATTCATAAAATGATGTAGAAATAGGCACTTCCCTGGTGTCACAGTGGTTAAGAATCTGCCCGCCAATGCAGGGGACACAGGTTCTATCCCTGGTCCGGGAAGATCCCACATGCCACGGAGCAACTAAGCCCCTGCGCCACAACTACTGAGCCTGCGCTCTAGAGCACACAAGCCACAACTACTAAAGCCTGCACACCTAGAGCCCGTGCTCCGCAACAAGAGAAGCCACTGCAATGAGAAGCCCACGCGCCGCAACAAAAAGTAGCCCCCGCTTGCCACAACTAGAGAAAGCCCGCGCACAGCAATGAAGACGCAATGCAGCCAAAAATAAATTAATTCATTCATTTAAAAAAATTATGTAGAAATATATTTATTGACCTGAAATATATTGAGTTTATTGCTAAGTGAAAAGTGCAGCCTGCAAACATTGTAAGCATGTGATAGATTTAGAAAAATACATGCAGAATAATAATTATGTTTTTAGTATTGTCTCACTTTTGCAATGAAATATATTTGTGTATCCCCAAAGAAAATTCTCTGAAGGAATGTTCTCAAAGCTATAAATAGAGAATATTTCCACAGATTTGACGGGTGAAGGAGATGTGAGACAATTTCATTATCTCTGTTATACATTTGTATTTTATTTGATCTTTATAAGGATATTTTACTTTTGAAATTGGAAGAATAGAGATTAAAGTTTAAAACTTGAAAAGTTTTATTTTAAAGTGATTTATAAAATAAAGTACAAATCTATTTATTGACACTGAAAGATATTCACAACACATGGTTAAATTTAAAATGGTGGTTACAAATTGTATGTACATATATATTTGTGCATAGAAAAATTCTAAACTCTGCAAACGTACAAAACCACAAGTGAACACCTGAATTTAGGAGTCTAGCTAATATATATTTTCTTCTTTACGCTTTTCTGAATTCTACAGATTTTTCTTTACGGGCAAGTATAACTTTCATAATCAGAAAAAAGCTGCAAACGAGATCCTATTTTTATTTTAAATCCATGCATGTGTGTGTGTGTGCGTGCACACACACACACACACAGCTTCTCTTCAGCTGAGAGTGGAAGATTCCATAGGACTGAGATGGCTTCCTGCCTGCTCTGAACAGGCCTTGGCTTTTGTTCCCCCCCTGATTTGTGTATGTTGTAGGAGGAGGAGGCTGATGAGGAAGAGAGGGGAGAAGGAAGAGGAGGGGGAGGAGAAGGAGGGGAAGGAAGGAGAGGAGGGGGAGAGAGAGGAGGAGAGAAAAGAGGAGGAAGGGAAGGAGGGGAGGAGGAGAAGCGCAAAGCACAGTAGGGGCCTTGCTGACTTGCTTGGAGAAAATCTCAGCAGAGACTGCCTGTTCCTGATGTGTTTCCTATGCCACGCAAACTTCTGGAAAGCTCTGTCTGGACGTTAGAGCAGTAGTCCCTCCTCCCTTTACTCCCTCCTTCCTACCTTGCCTCCCAGCATTCCTGCTCTGTGATGTTCAAGCTGCAGTTCTGACTTTGAACTCCAAGTGGCACTCAATTGTATTTTCTAAATATTTCCCAATTCACATGTATCATTAGTACAAGGGAAAAAAAGCAATGAAAGTCATTTTCTAAGCAGACTATGAGCCAATATGTACAGAAATTATCCATTTTTCTGTAAATAGATATAGTTAGAAAAAACTGGAAAGATAAACATTGCTCAGTTGATTGATAGGAGTTGAAAAGAAAAAAAAAAACCAATGATACAGTGTCTAGCAGATATTCGGCACTTGGCTAAGGGTAATACCCTTCACTTTTGTTCTGAGTTCTTCCCATCCAAAGCAGCCAATCTGTTAATCAACAAAGCTTACTATGTCATGGTAAGCCTTCAAAAGGTAACAGCAAAAAAAAAAAAAAAAAAAAGGTACAGCAAAAAGGAAAAGACCCACTATCATCTAGATTATGTAAAAATGTCAGTGTTATTTCTATAATTTAGGGTGTTGTCTAATGGAGTAGTCTGGGCGAAAGTCCTTACCTCTTTCCTATTGAGTCAGGGTGACTTTTTGTTCCCTTTAGGAAATACACATGAACTGGATGTCAGTGTTGTCATTGAACCCTAGAATATTAAGACACTATAGGGCCGCAAAGCACAATCACGATCTGATGCACAGGATATTGGCATGAGACTCAGAGGATATAGCTAGGTGTGTGAGTCCTTGGGAACGTCACTACTACCTTACTACTAAAATTATTTCATGTTGAAATTTTTTCCTATAATTCATTCTACTACCCTCTCTTTACACAGCATCTTTTTGCAATTAAAAGGCATACTTCTGGTGCTTGAAAGAATAAAGTGACTTACACCACATTACAGAAAATCAATTGAGTCTACAAAGCAGCCGACTTGACAAGGATTCCCAACACCCAGGCAATAGCCTGCTTCTCAAGCATTATTTGTTAGCCATGTTAATGACTAGGTAACCATGACAACCATCAGGACTCTGACACCAAACCCACACTCTTCACCGTTAGTTTATGCTGCATCTTAATGTACTTGTCTAGGAAGTCCCCACCAGCAGGCTCTGGCAGACAGAACTGCACGAACAGCCTGGAAGAGGAGGGGAAAAAAGAAACTGCCTCCTCAAAAGAGGAGGAACAGCAAGAGCCCTCAAATACAGCCCAAAGAATACAAGCAGAGGAAAAGGATGACACACCCTTCCCCAGGCCACCCCACCTCCAGATACACAGATACACATGAAACGGCGTTGACTCACAGTCAAAATAGAAACGTGTGTGTATTTTCCTTCTTCTCTCCACATGCTCTCCAGATCATGCTGCCCCTCAAATATATTCACATCTGTAGTTCACACTCTCTTGCCCCCTCCACTACTAGTAGGGTAAAGCTCCACCAGATTTCTGACTCTCAGCAGATCTGTCCTCAAAAATTGTGAGTCCCTCTTCCTTTTTCCTTTGAATGTATGGCTCGGCTTCTGTCTTCACAGGCCCATTGAGGCTGGAAGGGAATGGGACCAAGGCCCTAAGTCAGACAGTGACTGTACCGTCCTCACATTCCCAGGGTGCTGGATGTGTCCTGATGAGCATCTTTCTGATCCCGGTGGATCACTCCAGGAGAGCAGGGAGGTGGCGGGATCCTCCCTTGGAAGAAGGCTGTTTCTAGGCAAGAATTAGAACTCAGAGGTTGTATTCAGTTCCAGCAGTTTTAGACATGCAGAGAGTCACAGAGTAAGGTTGTGGTAGATTCTTTTAAAGGAATTAATTTAGGCCTCCTGGCAAGGTGAAGGGAGCTGCCTCTGATGAGAGCCAGGCAAAGAGCTTCTGAGAAATGACCTCCTCTCCCTGAGACTAACTGGGGAGGAGGGTGGATGAGGTCTTTCCTTGAGGGCCCTGGGGGACAAAGAACCCCATGTCTAGCATAATCCACCCAAAACAAGAGTAAGGATTTATAGTGAAGCCCAGAAGGAGATAACTACATGTGACAAAGCAGTGGCTGGACACTTTTGATGAGTGCTACAACATTTCTTTTCCCACCCCATATACTGGCAGAAAAGAATCACGAGTCATTTTTTCAGTACAAAATGGGAAACACCAAATAAATTAGTCAGTGAATAAAGTTTCTAGGAAAACTAGCAGTAGCTCCTCCACCCAAGGCTGAACTGGCAACCAAGACTCTGATAAGCAGCTCTGCATGCTAGGGTAATAATGGAAGTTTTAGAGGAGAAAAAAAAGAGGTAGGTAATAATGGAGCCACCCCGTTGCCAGGTCAATAGACACTGAAGTTCTCTGGTCAGCCTCCCTTTAAGCCTCTTGCCCAAATCACCCATCGCTGTGAACTTGGACTGAGTGAAAGAGGAGACGACAACCCAGAGAGTTTGTGACTGTGGGACAGCTCCTCTTCCAACACTTTAAAATTATGGACTCCTTGCTGTTGGCAGAGTGAAGAGAGGGCCTTCTCTGAGTGAAAATCTGTCCATCACAATGGGTGGTTGGTCAGACATGATTCCCTATGACTTTTTCGTGTTGCAGCTGATTCTCTCTCTTCTGCTCATCACGTTAGCGTCCTGCACGGCCTTTCAAATCTGGAAACAACTTTGGACAACTTAACTCCAGCAGATGCAGCCTCTCTAAGATGAAAGACAAAGTCTGTTGGTGTCTGCAGCTCTCAGAAAAAAAGAACAAAGAACAGGCTGAAAGAGAAGATCATGTAGCCCATTACCATCACCTTTTGGTATTGAATAGCTGGCTCTGGCTTTGCTCAAAGAACCATGGATCTCCACGCCATGTGACATAAGAGCAGAAAACATAAAGATCAGCAAATTTCCTTGTCTCTGCCTCTGCATATTTTTGTCATTATCTCCTGAAGTTTCTCATTTTGTACAGGTTTTGTAAGTAACCTTTACTGTAAATACCCTATACTATGTGACAGGGATTGTGTTAAGTGCTCTACTTGCGTCATCTAATCCTCAGCACAAGTCTCTGAGATAGGTGCCACTTTTATACCTGTTTTACCGAAGAGAAAGTAGAGGCTGAAGGGGTTTGTCTGCGGAACCAGCTAATTATAAGTGGCAAGGCTGGGACTCAAACCCACACCATATGATCCCCAGACACTCACTCTCAACCACTGTTATGTTCCCTGGTGGGCAGAGTGTGTGACAGTCTTCTGTGGTCCTGGGTGTACAACTTTGTGAGATGGGATGATTTCTCCTGGTTACTCCAAATTTCCCCTAGCTTAACATGAACCCTTTATAGCCTGGTGGAGAGCCAAGACAACCAAGCCTCTTAACATTTCATTAGTAGCCTGATGACATACTTGCATAGAGTAGAGGAATCCTTTACACATCAGAAAATAATGGTCTTCTTTTATTTTGTTTAGGATATTTTTCTTTGAAATACACTGCTTAGCAATTTCATGTAAGGGTGAAAGATAACAAAATGTGGTTTCCTTGGAATTTACTATGTAGGCAATCATGTCTTCTGCAAATAGCAAGTTTTCTTTCTTTCTGATCAGTATGCCTTTATTTCCTTTTCTTGCCTTATCACAATTATTAGACCTTCCAGCACTGTGTTGTATAAGAGTGGCAAGAGCAGAAATCTTTCCTTGCTCCTGATCTTAGGGGAAAAAGCATTCATTCATTCACGATTAAATACAGTGTTAGCTGTAATCCTTTGTAGATATTCTGTATCAAACCAAGGAATTTCCCTCTCTATTCCTAACTTGTTGAGAGTTTTTGTTATGAATAGGTGTTGAACTTTGTCAAATTCTTGATCTCTGTCTACTGATCTATTATTTTTCTCCTTTAGACTCTCCATATGGTGGATTATATTGGTTGGTTTTTGAATGTTGAACCAGACTTGCATCCCTGAAATAAACCACACTTGATCATGGTGTATATTTATTTTTATATATTGCTGGATTCTATTTGTTAATATTTTGGTAAAGGTTTTTGTCCTTATATTCATGAAGGATATTGGTCTCTTGGTTTTTTTCTCTTTGTACTGTCTTTGTACTGGTTCTGGTATCAGGATAATACTAGCTTCATGAAATGGAAGTACTCCTTCCTCTTCTATTTTCCGGAATCAGTGTTAATTCTTCTTTAAACACTTGGCAGAATTCTTTTATGAAGCCATCTGGGAAATTAGTGTGATTCAGCCCAGTTTTGTTTTTAATGATTTTTGTTTCAGTATCCATCGCTGAGGTCCCTTCTTCCATTTTTTTCATCCTTCAAATGGGTGTTTCATTGTAATTTTCCATTCACTCCAAAGCTTAAGGTGTTTCAATTAGTGGGACAGTACATCTGGTACTTTCCTCTTCAGAACTACTGGGAGCTACATCCATAACCCCATGCCATCCTAGAGGACCCACAGCAAGAGAAAGAGCTGGGAGTCTCTCTGAGATGCTGTAAGGGCTCAAGTCTTGTCTTGGCCCCTCTCTCATGCCTGCCTGGAGGGCGCTGGGCTTTGTACTCCCTGTCGCAGGCTAGTCCACACAGCGAAACAGACACTACAGAAAAGGCAATCAGTCTGAAACTTAGAAACGTGAGACTTGGGAGAAGAGGTGGTGCAGGGAACCAAACTCAGGAATGTAAAATTGCCATGGGACAACTTCCTCCTGCCCTTACTAAGCTGTATTCAGAATATAAAACATAGTGTTTGGTTGGGTATTGGTATTATAGTTGGAAAAAGTCAGGGGAAAAATCCAAGAGAAACTTAATTTATACTGGCAATCTTTATTGTTTTTTAAAAAATTCTCCCTTTAAAAAAGAACATTGATTATCAATTTTTTCCTTTGTTATTGTTTCAAATCCCAAAAGTAATCATTGTGGTAAAAATTCAACAGTGTAAAAGCACTGAATGTAATGGTGCTTAATGTAAAAGGTGAATTTCTCCCCTCTCCTTTTTGCTGCCCTTTCTCTTCTATTTTTCCAACCCTTCTCAGATTTCAACTTCGTGCTGAGCTCGCCCACATTCCCATTTCCTTGCTCTTCTTCCCCATCCCTTTGCATAAGAGTTCTAAACAATTTTCAAAGTAAGCCAAGGTTTTCAAAAAGCCAAGGCTACTTGTGTTTGCATAAAGCACTGACTAGCAACCTTTTATTACACACACTGCCTTGATGTATTACCCACCCTCTTCCCGTGCAAATGTCCCTGCCAGCAACAGCTGTACAGGCACCTACTTCCAGGATCTGGCTGAGCCACACCATTTTCACGTTAACCTAACCACATAGAACTATTTCTGGTGAAATCTCTAATATCTTGATTAAAAAATATATACTCTTAGCACTTGTTGAGTTATGATCTGAGATGGACTATTACTGTGTGGAAGACTGCTAATAATATGGTTTTGGCAGTGAACTCTGAGGAAGAAAACTTTTCTGACTTTACTCCCTCCCCATTAGCTGGTACTTAAAGCAGGATAGCTCTGAATGGTCAATCATCTGAGGAAGGCATTCCTTTGTTCTTTTACTTCCTGGTTAAAGGAGTTGGAATATTTCTGTTAAGCAAACATGCCTCAGGCTTTGGAGTTGGTTACAGCCCTCCTGTTAGTCAAGTACACTAAGTAGCAAAGGTGAAGTGGTTCCACTTGTGGATTCTGGAGCCATACTTCCTGCCTGCCTAGCTTTTAAATCCCAGAACTACCATTTACTACCTGTGTGGTGTTGGATAAGGTAGCTAACCTCAGTGTGCATCAACTTGCTCATCAGTGAAATGGTGACGATTATGGCAGTATATACTTCCGCAGGGGTGTTGTAAGGATTACATGAGTTAATATATGGAAAGGACTTAGAACAGGGCCTGGCACACAGTAAGTCCCATACAAGTATTAGCTCTTAGAGTGATTACATAGAAAATACCTCGTAACTTATATTTGGCAGAAGGACCAAAGAATCTGTGTGGTCATGGCTTATATGGAATATAAAAGTGTGAGACAGTCATTCACTGAGCAAGAAAAAAATCAGAGACCATCATCCCCATACACTCAGGAAAAAGGGTAAAGGTTGTAGCAATTACTAATTTCTTTGGTGTCTCCTGATAATATTTCATTAACTCTTCCCACCCTTATTCCACTTGATCGTTTGCATGGCTATAGTGAAGACAGAATTCCTGGCAGTGGAAGTGATAAAAACAGGCCTAACAGAATATTTATGGTAACTTCTCTCTGAAGCCACTTGGGTTGGGAGTAGACTTCACTTCTATAGCCTGGAAGGATGCTATATTGAGAGCAAATAGGATTTGCTTGCCAACAGTGTCTCTCTTTCTTAATTTATATTACCCAAAGGCCCTAGAAGCCACAGATACCCTTTAAGGAAGAATCTTACAACCCATCTCCAACGCTTTCTCTTCAGTATGTTTTCCCATTAATTCAACATGCCTGCAGGTACTTCCTATCTTGCTTTAATCTTGATTCAGTGAGAATTCACAGGTAATTTTCCTCCCAATAGTACTGTCAATTCTCTGAGCTCATAACCATTTTAATCCACATTCCTCTGCCACTCACTAGCCCTGAATCAGTTTTCTCTGCTGCTGCTCCAAGGGGCTCCCAGTACTCTACAGTACTGCTGCAGTTGCTGCCACTGGAGAAAATCCTGACGACAAGGTGCTCAGGGACTTCAGTTACACATTCATGAGCCCAGCGTTCAGCTGGGCTCTCTGTCCCATCCTACAGCCATTTTAATTAGTCCTAGTCATTTCTCCATGCTGTGGTCTATGGAAGAACAGAGCACTTGGGGTTTTACAAATGAAAAACCTCTCCCTCTTATGACTGCATCGTGATGATTTGCATAAGTTGATCCAAGTGCTGTGCTACTGAATCAGATGCCCCCTCACTGATGTTAACAACATGCATTATTTTGCATGCATTCCTCTACCTTAGCTGTGTGGGAAATAATATTTTTGAGACATTAACCTATATTCTTGTGGCTCCTCTGGGCATTTCACTCTTTTGCCTTCCTGTCATTCATGCAGATATCCGTGAAAGTTTGTAGCAGGGTTTCCTGGTTTTTGTGTTTCTATAAAAACCTGAGCCCATTATTCTAGGAGCCTCTGAAGCAAAAAACAAGAATAATAAGGAGGAGGATTTTTCCCAGATTAGAGAAAGGGCCCTCCCCCAACCCAGTGGAGAGGAGAGAGAAGGAAAGGAAGTGATAAGAGCAGAGATTCCAGGAAGGAAATGAATGCAAGTTGTGTAGAGGTGCATGAGGCCCTGGGCAAACTTACAGAGTTCCTGTGCCTTGGTATGGAGAGGAAGCATCTGACAGAGGTTTTAGAGTTGAAGGGGCCATCAGACAGGAATGAGGGACTTTCAGCAGCAATCTCCAAGGATCGATGACCCAGACCTGTGTGACGTATGACTCAAGACCAGATGTCCACCTCCAACCAATATCTTTGCTCCCATCTCCTTTTTGCACTGGAATTTAAACACAACCCTGCAAAAAGGGAAGAATTCAAACTACATGGGAAATTAAATTTCTGCCATCCCAGGGGAGTGATAGGCTCAAAATAGAAATTAGGTTGAATCAGTTTTTAAAAGTTTTGTTTCTTGCTAATTAAATTAGATTCTTAAAAAATAATGTTTGCAGACCTGAGTGTGCGAAAGGCTTGCACACCCAAGTTTGTGAACACTGCTTTTTCATAGAGCTTTCTCTCCGCTGCTAATATTTTTAATATAATACTGGCAGCCATGTAAAATAGTGGCTTTCCAACTGTGTTCTACAGAGCTCTGGGTTTCAGGCAAGTTTCTTATGGACCTGGGTAGAGACTGAGGGGATAGCAAGTTGGCAGGAGTCTGGTCATCCCCCAGCACAGCATTTTCCAGATTACTTTCCCTATTATCTATTTAGTATGAAGCTTATTATAACATTCCCTTTAAATAGAAGATTCAGCAGCTCAGAAAGTTGGAAAGTCACTTATGGAAAGTATAAAATA
This sequence comes from Balaenoptera ricei, assembly GCF_028023285.1. NCBI lineage: Eukaryota > Metazoa > Chordata > Mammalia > Artiodactyla > Balaenopteridae > Balaenoptera > Balaenoptera ricei. The sequence continues at coordinate 92,123,620 of NC_082660.1, read as the reverse complement.
ACTCATAGTTATACTATGAAATATATCTATACAGGCATAACAATGGTTTTTGTTTTCGTTTCGACTTGTTTTGTTTTGCCTGTATAACTTTGGAACCAGTTCTGAAAGCAATTCCCAATGTATTTTAAGCAAAGACAACAGAGGCGTATGGCTTCTTTCAAAGGTAACTATTTTGAAGGTCAGTACTTGTTTGCATTTTAAGTTCTCATGTTTGTTAAAGAAGAAAGTCGGTCTCTTGGCCAGCGTCATATGCCACCTTTTCACTGTCAGTACAGTTCTGGTAAAACAGGATTAATATTTCTGTTCCTTAAAATGCAAGGGCAGAGCTATGAATAAGTTATGTTTTAGTAGGAGCTACTGGATGGAATATTCTTTGGCAGTTGAGTTTATTAGTTCCACTGCAATAATCTTTCCCATTTCACAATCAAATGACCATCCTGTAACAATATAGGAAATGGTTTTCTCTTTCCAAGTTTCAAGGAAGAATACTTGGAAATGAGTAATATTTTTCTCCATCACCTCTTACTCCCTTAATCCAATGCTAACATACTGGGTATTTCTTCCTTCCTAAGACTATGCAGAACTTTTCGGAGGGAAACTCCTTGGGCTCTGGGCTGTAGCAGGAGCCCTCCAGCAGAGGAATAACTGCCGGAGAAGAAACAATCTCTGTCTAGATCATTGGTCTGTACTCAGCTTTCTCTTGGACACCACAATCTGAGAGCATCTGGTTTTGGTTTGCTGTTAAGGAGTTCAGCTCACACAACAGGTAGCTGCTGCAGGTTGGAAGATTCAAAAGTCTTATTTTACTTCATAAAACCCTTGGTACTGACTAGGCTGGTAAAGAGTAGAAGCAGAAAGCCTCTAGGAAAGAGGAGGGGGCATTCCATTCAGAATGCCCTGCTGACACTTAGTGGATAGAACAAATCAGAACTGATCATAGGACACTAGGGATAATATACGAGGGCGGTTAGTCACTCTTAGGTAGGGCAAGATGCATGTGTTTTAACGAAGAGTAGTGCCATCTCTGGTCTCTGTTTCTCTCTCTCCTTTCTCAGCAAGTCAGGTCTCTAAACATCTATTTATCATGTGGGATTTTATTTCCCAAATGGTTTTGAATTTAATTGATTTACAAATTGAATGCAGAGAAGCAGTCCTCTTAGTCTTCTCTGAATGAAACCTGAGACGATAATAAAAGGTACATGGAAATGGTTTGAGCTCACTGGTTTCAGTGAGTCAATGAAGTATAAAATCTCAAAAGGACTAAATATTCAACATCCTTAGCCTGAATATTAGAAACTTACTGCAGTCTCTGTAAACCTACATTTCTATCTTGGACAGGAATAGCAAAGAAGTTACAAATAAACAAAAGATCACTTAGCATTAAAAAGTTAATTGTGTCACACTGGATTTAAGTGATAAATCTCTCATAAATGAATAATAAAATTTTAAATTGAGAAGATAGTTTTACTGAACGAAACTGTTCAGTGTATTTAGCTTAAAATTTTTGAATGTTTGAATTTCTTTTCCTTGTAATCTTTGAATAAAATAACGTTAAGAAGTCAGAAAAAGAGATATGGGAACATATGTGTACGTATAACTGATTCACTTTGTTATAAAGCAGAAACTAACACACCATTGTAGAGCAATTATACTTCAATAAAGATGTTTAAAAAAAAAGAAGTCAGAAAAAAAACAAAAGATAAATTAGAAGTTGTGAGTAAATACCTCCAACTCTGCAATGAGATGCAGCTACTAATAAGTATTAAACTATTTCTTTTACAAAGACCCATAATTTTTATTTCAGAAAATTACAGTTATACTTGCAGAGTATTTTGCATTTTTTCCTTTAAACTTAAAATAAATTATTTTAAAGTTAATCAATATTGTGAAAATAATTTGTGGCTCAAAACTCACCTTTAATATTTGAAAAAAATCCTATGGCTCTAATCAAGAATTATACACTCAAGATTTTCATCATTCTTCAAAAAGTCACAAAATTAGAACAAATGACTTAAGCATTTTAGTATCAAAATCTCCTATAAAGAAACCCTTCCTTTGTGTAACCCAAATTACTCAGAAAAAATATTTCAACTTTTTAAAATCATGTTCATTTGTTCTACTTTCTAACCATCCTTTCATTACTTCAGTGGAGCAGGAAAGGAAAAAAGGAAGGTGAATTTTTTCTTAAATAAACTCAGTGGTGTCATAAAAAGTCTTACCATTGTCCCTGTTCTAAAAGAAAACAGACTTAAACTTCTAACCTCATAAAACAAATCATGTGTGAACTCTAAAGGTTGTTCTTTCCACCGCTGCTCTTTTCTCATTATTCAAAATGGTAATTTTTTTTCAGTTACACAATTACTGGAATTGCTCAAGAGAAAGGGAATTTACCTTTCAAAATGTGCATTAGATCACACAATCTTCCCACTCTGTCACTCAATATTTGGCATCCTGTATTTTATTTGGCAACACTAACGGTTACCAAATTCTCTCTCTCCTTTTATTGAAGTGTCTTTTACTTCCATAACAGTGCCTCCAATTCCAGCATTCTCACCTCTTCCTCTTGTAACAGGCCTTCTTCATCTCATACTTCTCATACTGTACCATTACAATGACTTCCAGACTGTTTTCCTGTCTCCAGTCTCTCTCCTCTGCACATCGTTGCCAGGATAGTTTTTCACTAAGCCACTTCCCAGATTAGAACTTCAACGGTTCTTTAAGAAGCAGATAATTCCCATGTTATTTAAACTATTCGAAGCATGAAGAAAATTTTAAAACTTTCATTTTCTTTTTTATAATGCTAGCAATAATTATAGAAGTTATAAATATATTTTCCCAATACATCTTCCAAAATCGAACACTTGGACTCTTTAGGAATAACAATGCAAAAATCCTGTATATAAAATAGAGAAACAACAAGGACTTACTGTATAGCACAGGGAACTACATTCAATATCTTATAATAACCTATAAAGGAAAAGAATCTGAAAGAGAATATATACATATTTATAACTGAATCACTTTGCTGTACACTTGAAACTAACACAGAATTGTAAATTAACTATACTTCAATAAAAAAATTAAAAATGCAAAAATCTCAAATAAAATATTAGCAAATAGTATCCGACATTACATTAAAAATAATACTCTTTGTTAAGTTTCATCTCAGTAGGGTAAACTTGTGACAATATTAAGAAACCTAGGGGCTTCCTTCGTGGCGCAGTGGTTGAGAATCTGCCTGCCAATGCAGGGGACACCGGTTCGAGCCCTGCTCTGGGAAGATCCCACACGCCGCGGAGCAACTGGACCCGTGAGCCACAACTACTGAGCCTGTGCGTCTGGAGCCTGTGCTCGGCAACAGGAGAGGCCGCGACAGTGAGAGGCCCGTGCACCGCGATGAAGAGTGGCCCCCACTTGCCGCAACTAGAAAAAAGCTCTCGCACAGAAACGAAGACCCAACACAGCCAAAAATAATAAATAAATAAATAAATAAGAATTTTTAAAAAATTTATTGCTATCATTAATTAAAATAATAGTTATAGGAGGAAAACCATATGATCATTCTTAAAGATGCAGAAAAGGAATGTGCCAATATTTATCACCTAATCCTGGCTTTTAAAAAGACTTTATAAAATTGATAAATATATTTTCAGTCAAAGCCACAGCCATTAATGAGGGAACACCACAGTAGCATTTTCAGCAAAATCAAAAACAAGGTAACAGTGCTTTCATCATTATATTTTAACATGGTTCTGGAAGTACCAGCCCAGTGCAATCAGAAAAAAAAAAAAGGATATATAAATACTGGAAAGGAGGGAGCAAATTTTATCTTTATTTATAGATGATATGATTTAATACCTGGAAAAATCCAAGAAAAAAACTGGAAAGCCATTAGAAGCAATGAGCCAGTTCAGTAAGTGATCATTTACAAGATTAATACATAAAAATTAATAGCTTTCCTGTGACTAAATAAAAACCAGCTAGAAAAAAAGGAAAAGGAAGTTTTTATTACTGCAGTTCCTAAGAAACCCACTAAGTCTCTGTTGCTGGAATATGTGAAAATCAGTAATTTTCTTGGGGATTAAGAAGGAATAATGTAACCTGATGTGATGAACTGGCATCCAGCTGAGGCTCAATAAAGGCTATTTCCTTCCTTCTAGAAGCTCTGACTTCAACCTCCACACATCCAAATTGGAACTTAACCCTGAACTAAAGCCCCAGTAAGATCTGCAGTAGATCTCTTATGGAATGGGTGTTTTCCCTGGTGCCTGTGGATGAATGAACTGTTAAGGACATGGCTGGGGTGGGGACTCTTTATATCTGCACCTCCTTAGCAACTCACCGACAGCAGTGCTTAAAAGTAGAGTAGCTGTCTCCATGCCCAGATCAGAAGCAGGGAAAAGATCAGCCCAGAACACTGATCTCAAAACTCATAGTTCCTGGTTCTGGGTAGTGGTCTTCAAACATTTATCACCTCACCATTACCCCTCTTATAACTTGCCTTCCTACACACACACACACACACACACACACACACACACACACACTGATAAAGTTATAAATGACTACAAGTGTAATGTCTGGTCTCTGCTCTACCCAACCAGAAGCCCAGGAAGTTTCCAGTTAAAGAGAAACTAAGACTGTCTATACAGAATGTTTTCAACTACATTAAAAAGTCTCTAGATTGTAGCAGAGTAACATGGAATTAATTTCTTCTTCTTTATACTCAGTTATACTTCCTAAACTGCCTTAGTATCCTATTGCCTTTTCACTGGGTTGAGTCATTGAGGTTGGTCTCTAAGCAAATGGGAACCAGAATAGATCTAAATATTCAAGTTCAAAGCTGTAGGTAAAAAGAAAAACAAAAGCAAGTCCAGGAGAATATCAGTAAGATTTTCCTTGAGGCAGGATGGCAGAGTATGGGAGCCTCAGATAGAGAAGCAAACCTAGTATTCCTGAATGGAGAGAAAGCTGTGGAGGACACAGCTGGATTGTTATCTGGGGTGTGAACCAGGAGTCTTCTTGAAGGTTATAAAGATTTTCAGTGTCCTAATAGGACAGGACTTAGCAGTAGACCTGGCACCCAGACAAAACCCAATTTGCCTGTACTCCCTTTCCCTTGAATCTCTGTCCTCATCCCTTGCCTCCAAATCCTATGCCCTGGATTAGGATTCAATCTTAATTTAGTGCTCTGGTTGAGACTTGCAGTCAGCTAGAGTCATGGTTCTATTTTTTTATGTGCAAGGTGATGTTCCAAACACTCGTTGAAGCTATGCAGAGATGTCCAGACTATTCTTCATCTACAGTTGCATAGAGAGCAGGAGACATTGGAGACTGCTTTGTGGACTGACCATCATTGGCCATCAGTGCCAATACCTGTTATTTCTGATGCAGGGCCCTGGTTTTCTACTATTTCCTACTTTGTGGGCTTGCTCTTAGGCAATTCCATGACACCTGTTTCTAGCTACATTTTCCCTCTCTCCACAGATCAACATGTGGACAGAAAGTGTAATCATACAAGGAGATAGAAAAAGGAGGATTGAGAGAGGCTGAAGCAGCCCCTCCCCTGAAAGAAAACTAGACAAATATTGAGCATTAAATGTTTGAGGGAAGGACAACTACTTGCAGTTCTTTATTCATGGCCATGCTTGTCAAGCTGTTCCCACTTGGAAGTCTATTCCTTTTGTGGCTCCCCTACCACTCTCTCCCTTCATACATCTCACTGACCAGAAGCACACCCCCCCCCCAGCGCAGTACAATCAGGGGTGTGTGGAGGGAGACTGATTGAAAATAGGAAAGTAATCAAAGAGTGGGAGACAAAATTGGGAATCCAGACTTTGAGCTGGTTCTTACTCCCTGGGCAGACAAACAAACAGAAAGTAGGGCAGCAGAGATCGCAGAGGTATTCAGAAGAGATAAATAGGCAGCACAGAGTGCAAGAGGTCATGGCTGCCCCAGGATCCCAGCTGGCCTCAGTCATTCCCACTCCGAAGACAAACAAAAGTGGAGAATTGAGTACTCAATGAGTATCCAAGTACTCAGGCAGCCCCAGGACACGAGTCTTAATATCAATCTTTGCTGATTGAAACATCCCACTTCAAGATCTATCCACTGTGTCCCCAAATCCCACTCCAGGCTCCTCTGTTACCAGCCACTTCCCTAGAAAGTCTTTAAATATTTAAATTCATAATTTTAAAGGTAATCACGGTATTTTAACTAGGTATTGACAAGGCACAGGCCCAAATTTTAGGATAAAGTAAAGTATACAGCATGAACTTAACTATAGTTTCTCTCTCTCTCTCTCCTCTCTCTCTCTCTCTCTCATTCTCATTCTCTCTTCCACTCTTTTTCTTTTCCTCTCTTAATATCGAGTTTTTTCTTGATAAATATGGCCTTGAGCCATCCATAAATCTGAAAGAGGCAGTATGATTGATGAACTAAGGTACATCCTGAAGACAGGGTTTCCTGGTTGCCAGAGAATCCTGACATTGTGATACACTGAAGCACAGGATAAGGGAAGTAGTTTAAATGTCCGTGCTTCCAACACCTCATCCTGTGGCCCACCTTCATTCACCCCCTCCTGTGAGCTGGCTGCCCAGAGAAGCTTTTTAATGATGTGATTATTCTAACTCAATTAGCAGGGAATGAAAGGAACAAAGGAAACCTATTTTGCAGCTGGCTGGTCATTCAAAAGCATCCTAACTTAAAATGTCAGCTAATTAGGACATGGTAGGAGGGAGAGATTTTGCTTGAGTACTTAGACCTTATTAACAGACCTCACTGTGATTATTAATATTATACTTCAATAAAATAAACCAAAAACATATTACATATCCAATTTTATTTGAAGGGTGAATTTCTATTGCTCTCACCCCAGACAGACATTGGATTCATAATGTCCCAAATCATAGGAACAATTAATTCCCAAATTAGTGTTTTCTCCATTAAGCACTGACCAGTTCTTTTTAATTCCTTTTTGGTCTTTGAAGCTGTAATAATCTTTGGATATATTTAACTCTCAATTTATAAATGGGAGAGAAGCCAAGAGAGTAAGGTATGTTTGAAAAAATACAATTGGAATAGACCTAATGGCTACAGACTCTAAAATGCAGAGAGAGTAACTGTTCTGTTCTCTGAGAAGAAAAGGCATATGCAAGAGAAAACAGCATTGAGGATGACAATTTTAGTTAAATTTACTGAGCACTTACTATGTACCAGGCTCTGCTCTAAACATTCTACACTCAATTATACCCTGTGAGAAAGGATGTTTGTTACCCTAATTTTTCACATAAGGAAAAAACACAAAGAAGTTAAATGATTTGTTCAAAGTCATACATATAGCAATAAAAAAAAGATTTGTACCTAGGCAGTCTGACTGGAGAGTCCAAATTCATAACTATTATGCAATTCTGATAAAAAATATAAAACCACAGATATTATTGGGCATCAGTAAAGATGAATAATGAGAAAGTATGCTAGAGGATTAAAGGAATGCATGACTAGAGACAAAGGGCTAAACTCAGTCTCTAGCAATAAATTATTAAATCATCCTATAACCAAGGTTTTTTTTTTTTTAAGGAGGGAAATATAGACGCACACACATACATACACACATTGAAGAGCTTAGAAATGAGGTTTCCATCTGAAAGCTAAACAAGTAAACCCAGCCACAGGGGATTTGAAGAGTAGACTGTAAGACACAATCAAAGGACTGCCTGCCCAGGTACAACAGCAGAACATGCACACACCCAACATGCCAGTCAAGGTTAAGTGGGGACCATCCAGATGAAAGTGAAGAAAGAGCGTGTTCCAGGCAAAAGGGACAACATGTGCCAAAGCTAGGAGATGAGAGACAGCATGGTGCATTCAGAGAACATGAAAAGGTTCAGTATGGCCAAAGCAGTGAAGAAGGAAGAGTAGGCAGGGGCAGGGCTGTGGAAAGCTTAGCTGTTTGGAACTTATCCCCAGTGCAGTGGGAAGCCAGCCATTGAGGTGTTTGAAGTGAGACATGGAGGAACACAGATTGGAGGGAGATCTCTGGCTGCAGAGTATATTGGAGCTCTCCCCACCCCACCCCATAGCAGAGGCGGGTAGACCAGTTAGGAGCTGCTGCAGTCATCCAGGAGAGAGATGGCCAGGCAAGGTTGGCAGAAGTGGTGACTGGGAGGAGGGGAAATATTTCAGAAGTGGATAGATGGGGTGTGGGGGTGAGGCAGAGGAGAGGGTCTGGTTTGGGCAGCAGAATGTGTTGTGGGCGCCCTTCACTGAGAGTGAGACCTTTCAGAGGAGGAGGAGGGGGAGGGAGAAGGGCAGGGCGGCGGGGAGGAGGAAGAACAGTTTGAGGAGGAAGTGGAGGAGCTCAGGTTGAGAAAAGTTGAGTTTTAGGAGTTGGTGAGTTGTCTAAATGGAGCTCTTCAGTGACCAGTTGATGATATGGGTCTGGAGTTGGGCTGTGACGTCTGCCCTGGAGATAAAGATGTGGGTATCATCAGCCTCAGACTCTGTGAGTGGATCAGCTGGCTAGAGGAAGGAGAAGGGAAATGGGAACCAGGAGAAAACTGGAGGCTCAGACAGCACAAGCCAAATGGACATCACATGGTGTGGAAAAGAAGGACTTTTGTACTATCCCAAAGTCAGTATCATTTCTTTCCTCACTACTTTGTTTTCCTATTTACTGTGTATCTGTGTATCTGGAGGTGGGGTGGCCTGCGGAAGGGTGTGTCATCCTTTTCCTCTCTTTGAATTCTTTGGGCTGTATTTGAGGGCTCTTGGTGTTCCTCCTCTTTTGAGGAAGGCAGTTTCTTTTTTCTTTTTTCCCCTCCTCTTCCAGGCTGTTTGTGTAGTTCTGTCTGTCAGAGCCTGCTGGCAGGGACTTCCTGGACATGTACATTAAGATGCAGCATAAACTAGTAGTGAAGGGCGTGGGTTTCGGAGACAGTTCAGACTCTAACTCCACTAATTTCTAGCTTTGTGTACATTATCAACGTTGATTAACTTCTCTGAGTCTTTATTTCCTCATCTGTAAACTAATACCTAGCCACAATGAGATTTTATAAAAATTGAAATAGATAACACATAGAAAGCTTTCATTACATTTATCTTTATTATTATTATTATTATTATTATTATTATTATTATTATTACTATTTCTACTTTTATTATTCTTGCTCCAGGACAATCTGGAGCCTGCCATCCTAGGGCTTTTATGCCAGGCATCAGGAAGAAAGAGTGCCTGAGAAGCATATTGTATTCATGAACTATAATAAACTTTGTACTTTCTAGATGAAGAGAAAGCCACAGGGCTAGTTAGAGCCTGATGAGCAGTTCTGGGTGTTGATTCTGAAAGCCAAAGGTAAGGGTTCCCTTTCCCAAAATACCATCTCATCTACTACAATATATGATATGGGAAGTTCTCATATTCCAGCAGATTGTGTTGGAGTCCCAGCATCTTTCTTAATGAGATTTTGATTGGATGGTCAACCAGTAAACCAGTTCTACACTCACTCTTCAAAATAAAACTAAAATAGGTGAAACATGTTTTTCTGGATTTCTGATCCCTGGGGGGCCCTAGATGGAGATAACAGAAAGGCTCTTCTCCACTTAGTAGTCAGGATTGTCATGGTTACCAAATTGTTCACAAGACTCACAAGTACACCCTGCTCTCCTATGAAGCGGTATTTGCATTTCAAAGGAACCAACAGTTTCAAAATTCCCCTCTAAAAAACATTTGTTTCAGTGGGGAAAATGGAATTAAGTCTAGAAAACTTGATACTTGCAATAGCAAATTTATATTTGCTGCAGGAATTTCAATAATAAAGGTTTTATTAAAGCTATACGTGTATAGCTATAAAACACAGACTTCCGATGACAAATTCAGGTTTTGATTACATGGAGCATTTGTTCAGGAGTAATGGCTTTTCTTTTCCTCATCACCAAAAGCTCTATCATTAGCACAAACCTTTTTACACATTCTTATCAATTTTTATCACTTTTATCACCCACTGTTAGGATGAACAAAATTTAAAGGCATCTCAATCAAGTTGGTATATTCTTTAAAAAAAATACAAGTGATAGTGGCTCCTGATTTTGATGGCATTAATACCAACCACTCTTTACATAATGTAAGTTAGGTTTCCTAATTAATCAAAGACCTTATATCCGATTTGAATTACGAAAACATGGTTGTGAGAGAAATGCGCACACTGAATAAAAATAGGCCATTAGCTGGGACTTGGGAATCCTTGTCATGTAGACATTGTAAACAGACTCTTACATAATATCCTACAGTGTGCTGTAATATTTAATTATGTCACAACATTAAAAGCTATGACTTTTAATTATAAGTGAAACTGGTTAGGGATAGGAGAGGGAAGTAAATTGAATTATAGTGCAATTTCTCAATATTTAATTATTTTAACGAGATACATGTGTTTAAAGTGAGAAAGAACTTATCCAATGACCCATCAGTATCTATAAGGTCTTGCTTAATTTACTTACCCCCTCTTGACCTCATCTGTCAAGTTGAGCAAGATAACTTATGGTTTAAAGAGACAGGAATTTCTCCCTAGTCACAAAAAAAAAAAAAAAATCCTCTGTTCTGGGAAAAGGTTAGTGCAAATGAAGAAATGAGGGACTCCTAAACAAGGAGATACCTGTGCCCTGCCCCAAGAGTGCCTCAGTGATGTGGCAAGTCTCAGATAGGACAGCCATGATGAGATGCTCAGCAACTCCAGCTTTGACAAAGATTTCTGGTCCTCTAGTGTAGAGCAGAAGCACCAGAGCCTTGAAACCTCAAATGGATTTGCAATCTGGAACAATGTGTGTCTCAGCAGACTATGTGAATAGGCCTGCCTTTCTGATACTCTGGCTCCCAAATTTTGACAACACTCGAGGAGTAAGGGAACCACAAAAATAAATGAGGCTGCTCTTTTTTGCATATCAGCAAGATGAGGGCTCAAAGTTTAAATTCCTCCAAGGTACCTTCTATCCCCAGGAACCCACGGCCATCACATGGATGTTAAATTAATGGGCAACCCATTTGTCAGGCTAACAAGGTCCCTTTGCCTTGACACCCTCCCACCTCTGCTTGGGTCATCTGGTCTAGGTGAATAGCACCTGCCCTTCCTCTAGTAACTTCTCTGCTGGTTTCAAGAGTTTGGAAGAGAGTTGTATGGCAGTCAATTTAACACCTGCCAAAGCCTGTTCTAAATGGGCCAGAGCCATACATCCTATATCTGAACATCCCTCAACCTTTGTACTAGCCTACAATCTCATAGGCAGAACACATTTTTGCAAGGTGCTAAACTACGTGCTACACGGCGCCCCTCCAAAATCTGTACACTGAAGGAGGAGATTTGATTCTTACTCAGGTTGTAGAGAGAAAATTAGCCTCTGAGGGAGAGTGTTTCTGAGACAACCACTAGAAGACTAGAGAAGTACGAGCACTCTCCTCTTTTTGTTTTGTTTATGGAGAAGCTGGGCATTTCCTGATAGACCGCACCCATGAAATAACTCCACAGCTAGTAATGCTGAAGTTAAGGCTTCCTGATGGGAAGATCACATGGATAGGAAGCACATTTTCATCACAAGAATGCAGATTGGTTGAATTGGGCGATTGAGATTGACATGTATACACTGATGTGTATAAAATTGATGACTAATAAGAACCTGCTGTATAAAAAAATAAATAAAATAAAATTCAAAAATTTTTTTTAAAATTAAGGGAAAAAAAGAATATTATACAATAACAATGATAGGTTTATATAAAAAAAAAGAATGCAGATTGGCTAGTTATAGTAGAAGTAGTAGACACTATTGATGCCCTGTCCAGATTCCATTTACTGGGCTAGTACATCCATCCCCCTAAGCTGCTATGAACATTGGTTGCTAAAGACTCACAGTCACACCCTTGTCAGAGGATACCTCGGAGCTAAAACCCCTTTTCTCTCACTCCAACTCACCCATACACCAAGGCTTTCAGTCAGTGGATACAAAAGCCTGGCTCCTTTGTCTCACAATGGATCAGTTCTGTGGCGCCCTTCACATCCCAGATCTGCCCTGGGCTCAAGCTGAAGTTACACTTCAGCTGAACTACAGCTATACCTAGTTTCTTCCCCTATCCTATCCTGCTCCTATCCTGCTCCCCTCATCTCCATACACGTTTCATCTGAGAACACTCCCTCAATAAACTACTTTCAGAAGAATCCCCATGTCAGGCTCTGCTTCTAGGGAACCCCACTTAAGACACAAGGCTATTAATTTATGTTTCATCTCTATGGCTGTCTGTGTTCTCTGCTTTCCCTTTCTCAGTCCAGCCAGTTCTGTACTTCCTTGCCTCAGAGAAAGTTTGTGGCAGGACTTCCCAGATTTTATTTCCTCCAAACCCCAAATCCATTGTGAAAAATGAAGTTCAGGGAGTGAAGAATTTCCCTCACACTAAAAAGAAATCCCTTCCCTCACTCAATGGAAAAAGGGAGAGGTCTCTGAGTCCCTTGAATAGATGAGACCACTGGCCTGCTCCCTGACAGCCCAAAGAAAAGAAGAGGAACTCAAAGCTGCTGGCCATATGATGCCCCTGGAAGTCTGGATCCTACCCAGGGCTCCCAGGCTCACCAAATTCCTATGCCCTCTATGCCAAGCATGGCACAGAAGCTGCCTAACTGGTCATTCTGGAATCTGGGATGATGGATATCACAGCTATAACTAGTGTGGAAAGACATCCTCTCGTAAGTCTATGTAGGTTTTCTCTATATACGGTTATTTTTTAGTAAATTAAGATATCTAATTTCTTTCCCATCTGAAAGGCTGGCAAAAGGAGAAGATTATGATTATGCTGTTATTATGAAACAATCTGTTAAAAGACTTTATGAAGCATTTTCATTAACTAATAAAAGGCATACCCTGCAATGTAACCTGAAAAAAATAATTCCAGGATATCATACACAGTGTAATTGCAATAATGTTAAACACATCCACATTCTTACACAGATAGAAAGACAAGGAAGAGTAATTGGTGGCTTATTTTTATTTTCTTCCTTACAGTTTTCTGTATTTTCTAAACTTTTTGTAGGCAGGGTTAATGTCTTTCGCATCAGCTGGCCTCTTCTTATTCTGCTCTCCCAACGTCAGTCGGTATATGTAGTACCAGGAGCCAGCCCCGACCACCAGGCCTGTTGCCATCAAGCCCAAATTCTGAGCGCGGCCCATGCTGCAGCTGGAGCGAGGATCTCAGGGGACTCTCTCTCAGGCTAGTGAGAGCCGCTGGGACGCAGGAGTCTGAAACTGCACTCAAGGGGGCGGGGGTGTTCGGGGCGGAGGAAAGAAGAAGGAAATGAGGCGTTGAGCTTCTTTTTCTTTTGCATCATCAACCCACTGATAGATGGACCGGCAGACAGGGACAGACCAAAGCCAGAACCAGACAGGAACAAACAGGAGACAATGAGGACTCAGTGCTCTGGTGAATGCGGTGAACGCACCAACACCCGAACGTGGGTTCAATCCCGGACCTTTCCCTCTCCGTCCAGGTGGTCAGGCCTGTCTCTCACCTCACAGTCCCCCATCGCTCCACTCCCCGATAACTGCCTCCTCCCCTCCCTTCCGCCCGCTCGAGTCACCCACGCCAACCATTTCAGCTGCCTTTTACAAGGCACAACAGGAAAAAGAGTCTGGGTTCGGGTGTCTCCGCGGGGAAATAGGGAAGCGCCTCCAAACTCGAAAATCGTGCTGCTACCCTCCACCCTCACTCCAGGAGTCTCCAATCAATACCCACCCTCACCGTGACCGGCAGGAATCAGGACGGGTTTCCTCTTGTCCTCCTCCTTCCTTGCCCACAGCCACGCCACCTCAAAAGAAATTGGGAGCCGGTTACCTGAGCAAGAACCGCTATCTGGACAGACCAGCACACAGGCTCCTGGTCACGTGAAGTTACGTCACTGGTGAGTTCGGGGTCCCAAATTTCCCCTCCTATTATTGGCAAAGCAGAGGGTGACCCGCCCCCTCCCAACCCCCCCCCCCCCCACCAGCACCACACAGGACACTGTCGCTCTTTCTAGTCTTTGCCCAACCAACAAACATGTTGTCTTTGATTATTGGAAGGGGCAATGTTTTCTCCTGGGCTACTGGCCAATTCTACTGCTTCTCTGGGGAATGGCCTCGTCCTTTTCCGTGCTCCCTCCACCTTTTTTCTTTGGAATCCTTAATGTTCACCTCTGCAGTCCTGAAAATACCTGTAAATGGGGATGGTAGAAGGGGTGTCAGGAAAAGAAACAGAGAGTAGGAATGGATTTGTTATTTTCTTGTTAGCACTAATCTGTTTCTTTTTTTTGCCCAAATTTTATTATGGCAAAATAATGATAGAACTATTTTCATTTAAGAAAAAAAGATTATTTTTTTAAAAGGCATGTTTCATAAACAATCATTCTCACTGCATAATGAGTTTTATACATGCCACTCAAAGCAATCTTAATGTCTTCCACATCTTGTCACATGACAAGACCCTGATTTAGCTAATCATTTATTTGAGAGTTAATAAATCTGCTAATGCAGCATAACCAACTGGCTTTATTTCTGGACTGCAAGAGAGTCGTTGTAAGTGCAATGTTGGAAAGCCATTCCTTTATTTATTCATTTGTTCAACATATTTACCGAGCACCTACTACATACCATGCATTGTTCTCCATGCTGTGGTTACAAGGGTGAATAAAACAGACCTAAATCTCTAAATCATGTGGCCCTTACATTGTAGTGAGAGAGACAAGCAATAAACAAGTAAATAAACTATATATATACTATACTGTTAGTGATACATACTAAAAAATTTTAAAGCAAGAAAAGGAGATATGAAAAGTCGAGACGGGTTAAACTTTCAGATAGGGTGGCCAGAGAAGGCATCACTAGAAAGGTGACCTTTCAGTAAAGATCTGAAGTCAGTGAAGGATCTAAGTGTGGTGATATCTGGGGGAAGAATATCCCAGGCAGGAGGACAAGCAAATGCACAGGCTCTGTGAAGGTAACAAGCCCAGTATGTTCCAGGAACATCAAGGAAGCCAGGATCACTGAGCTAGAGAGAGAGCAGTAGAGGATGAGGCAGAAAGGTAATAAGGTTGAAGAGAGTAGGGCCTTGTCAGTTGTAGTGAGGACATTTGCATTTACTCTAAACAAGGGGAAGTGGGTGGGGAGTTTGAACTTGGGGGAGGTATTGAGAATAAACTATAAGGAGACTAGAGTGAAAGGGAGACTGGTTTATCTACATCATTCATTGCAACAGCAAACTGAAGGAGAAAATAAATCTTACAATTAAAGCATTTGATAAACTGAGTCAGCCAGTCCTAAATTTTAAAAAAACTATTAGTAAAATAGGAATGGTCGAAACTTTGCCTGTGCAGTAAAGAATTATATATTTATAATTTAATGAATTATTCTTGGTTAAATTAAATTAAGTATAAAAGAAAATAGCCTTAGTCTGATGAAGGCTATATCAGAGGCTCTTTTGACCTAACAGATTCCTCACTCCTTGTGGGCTACCAAGACCACAGAACTTGTGACTTACCTCTACTCGCTGATATTATTTCCTTCTACTACTTTTTGTGCAGTACTGGTAAACATAAATAAACGTAACCTTGAAAAACAGATAAAATATATCAGAAACAGCAAAAGTTACACTAAATGATGAAACTTCATAAGAGGTATTCCCATTTTCTTCAAAAACAAGATCAAGAGGTTCTCAGGCACCACCATTGCTCAACATAGTTCTGGTCAATATAACACATGCAGAAAAAAAAGGGAAAAAAGCTATAAATATTGGAAAGGAAGAAATGTAAAAAATCATCATTTGAAGATGGTTATGTATACATACCTGGAAAAACCAAAAGTATCACTTGAAAACAATTGAAATTAATCAGACAGATCACAGAAATTGGCAGATACAAAATAAATATATAATAGTAGAACACTTTCCTTAAGCAGAAAATCACCTATAAGAAATTACAATTGGAGAAAGGAATAGCATTTCAGCAACATAAACTACTAATACCTAGGGAAAACCTAACAAGTAATAGGAATTACTTAGCTGAAGAAACTTACAAAATTTGATTAACAAACATAAAAATAGATCTGAGCAAAATGGAAATATATCATATTCCTGGAGGGGAAGCCTCAATTTTAAGATGCTAATGTTCCTCAAATTAATCTGCAGATTTACCGCAATTACAATACAAATTCTAAATGCTTATTATTTGTTTACTGTTGTTCAATTCAGAACTTGATTAATAACCACAAATGCACTTACTAATATGTGCATAAAAAGAAAGTTGGAAATCTTTAGCAGTGACTAGCAATGGAAAAGATATCATGGAGCTCTTTCCCTGCATACTTTATACATTTCCTTATTGTTTTGAATATTTTTAACCACTAATATATATATTACTTTCATTACCAGAAAAAAAAAAAAAAACAAGATATTTCTAATCTGGACTATTTTATATAACACAGACTCTCTAGGCCATTGTATTGGTGCTTAATATCTAGGGCAGGGATCTTAGACCCCTTGAGAAACTGATGAGGTCAATGACCTTTATTCCCCTTTCCCCCAAAAAATGCACTTAATCACACATACACTCAAAAACAAAACCTTGCATACAATTTCACGTAGAGCACAGAGGTAGCCAGTTGAGAACGCCTACTCTAGGTTAATCAGTATGGTCAGTGGGGAGAGACCCTGGGGCCCAGGTATACATTTGGCTGAGGAAGTATCAAAGTGGGTGTGGGCTTCGGGCAGTGACCCTGCAGCAAGGCTGGGTTCTCCCTGGGTGCCCTGAGATGAGGAGGCCAGAGGTGAGAGGTCAACAGGCTGCAGGCCAGGTGGTAGCAGCAGACAGCATCAGGAACAAGGTTAACTCAGCCACACCATGAATAAGGGCAGAGCAGGGCAGGCAGGCCTGGGTGCTTCTCCCAGCAATCTTTGTGGAAACCTGCAGCTGCAGGGGTAGGTGGGAACTGCAATCCCTTCTCTGCATCCCTAAGTTACCACTGTGGGAATTTGAGGGAGGGAGTGAGGGAAGAAGCCAAAGGCATTTACTCAAATTGGTCATCTGAGTAAAGATGGCATTTACCACCCTGGTCACCTGTCCATGTATACTTTTAGGATGAACAACAGAGTCAGGTGCCAGAACGCAGGGGATGAGAGGCTCTGGAATATAGGAGAGGTGGGAGGGCAAGCACCTTCCTCCCTCCCCTCTTGACAGGACTGGAAGGATTTGACCATCTCTGCATCCCTCATATCCATCATTTCCTTCGTCTAATAGTTCTTCCTTTTGCCCAGAGCTGAATCACAAAACTGGAACCTAATCCAGGGACAGGTGTTCAAAACTGTCATGGTTACAGCCATCAAATTACAAAAGGTTCACACAGCAGTCAGCAATGGTTTGGGAACATTAAATAAATGCTTTTCTCTAACAGAACAAGACAGGATCGTTTATTTACCCAACTTAAAAGCTGTCCCAGAAGGAGAAAAAGTAGGATATTATTTGTCCAAAATAAATAAGATCAGACAACTGAACATCTCTCCATGGATCAATTTACAGATCGTATGGAAACATGCTTATCTTGTTGAGAAAAAGTCCATTTTTAGATATTCAAATACCTTAGCATGTTTTGAAAACTATTTCCTATGTGGCCAATAGAATTTTCTATGTGGTAAAAATTAACTAAAATTAATGGTGTCTTCCAATATTAGTGGGAAATCTTTTTTCTAAAGCATGCCTACTCTTTTTCTTTTGTTGCTGCTTCCCACACTGAACTCTTGTTTTGTTGTATTTTCTTACTATAATAATAAAGAGTGGTGATAGCTTTAAAAACAAAACAGAGACGTATTACAGAAGTAAAGACCCCACTACCATTCTTACCCCTTATCTATACTGGAGCAGGGGCCCAACTGCAAGGTAAATGGTGGGCACTAGTGGATGGGGGACTGGGGGTGGAGCGAGGGGAGAGTATCCAGTTGCCCAAGAAAGGATGAGACGATTCCCCAACAAGAAAAGCAAAACTTGTCAATAGCCCTCCAAGAAGGTGCATCGCCTCCCCGGTAACCAGAGAAAGGCAAGTTCTAACAGAAGGAGAAGGGGCTACTTGTGGCCTCTGGGACTACAAAGACAAAAAAATGAGTGACAGGACCTGATGTGGTGGGGTGAGGTGCTAGTGGGGGTAAAGGAGGGGGCTCCTGCTCTTGGTGGGAGTGGAAATTGGGGACCCAAGCTTACTGGCGATGCAGCCCTCACGTGACCAGGAGCTGACGTTGGCAAAGGTACTTAAAGCCCTGACCGCCGTCCTCCGTCCTCCTCTGGGTACCAACTCTATTGCGCTGCGCACTGCCGTGCGTTTAACCCAGGCGAGGAGGAGGAGGAGAAAATTCCCCCAGATCGGGCAGGTGGGTGTGAGAGTGGGCATGGCCTGGCACCCCCGAATAGGGGTAGCCCAGAGATGAGGGAGTCTGAGGCCGCGGGTGTCTCCGCCTCGCCCGCCCCTGGCCGGCTCTCCAGACCCCCGCGCTTAGTCGCAGCTCATTTTGGTGGGCGGCGGGAAGAGGGGGAGGGGGGAACGTAAAGACGCTGATATACTTGCGGAGAATCCGCTTACTTCCCCTCCCAGCCAGTGTTTTTTTTGGTTTTGTTTTTGACACTCAGGCCCCGCACCCCACATCCCGTCCTGTTTTGAAAGGAGGGAAGATAAATAAACGTGGCAGCGCATATAAGGCCAGTGGGGAGGTTGGGGAAAGGGTGATCGGAGGGGCACGCAATTAGTAAACAATCCGGCTTATTCACTCCCACTCTCACTTTGCAGATACCTCTCCCGACCACCGCCCCCGCACCCTCCCCTCTCCCCCGGCCGACCCCACGTCTTCTGGGGGTGCTGGAAAATGGGTGTGACAGCCTTTGTAGGGGAGGTGGCGGTCTGGCTCTGGGCTTTACAAGAGGGGAGGCCCTGAGAGAATCTGGTATTAAACCGCCGTGCTAAGTCCTAGGCTGCTTTCCAGACACCTCCGGCGCATACAGCCCTTCACCCCCGTTTCTTCAGTCCTGAAAAAGGAGTTTGGGTACCCTGGCGGGAGAAATGGCGGTTAACAGGAGACTGCGATGGGGTGTGGGAGGTGGAATCCAGAGCGGAGAAACAGTGGAAAATCATGACCCTCAAACCGAAAGGGCAGACCCTGGGGACCCGTTGTGCAGGCTGATGCTAGGCCTGGGGGCTGGGGACTGAAGGACTGGTGGTCATAGGAAGGAGACGCTAGATTGTCTGGCCGTAATCCCCAGTCCCGCGTCCCGTCCAGCCTTCTGTGCACCCTCGCTCCGCCCCCTCCCGCTTCGGTGCAGGGGAAGGGGTGTGGCCGTCTGTCCGGGAGAAATGGCGGATGGGGGGGCGGGGCAAAGGGAAGGAGAGGTTGACTGCCTGGGGAGTCTGCGCAGGGGCGGGGGTTGGGGTGCGAGGGGAGGGGTGAGAAGAGTTGAAGGAATTGAGAGGTGGAACCGTTTGTCATTCTGGTATGTGAATGCTGAAAGGCAATTGGGGGCTTTGGTCTTCAGTCCGTTCCATCCGCCAGGCTCTCAGTCTCCAACGTCTTGCTATCTGTATTTCTGCCTTTCAGTCTGTCCTTAGGATGGAGCTCTAACTGAACTGAAGAAAGGAGAAACAGCCCTGAATCACTGGAGGTCAGTGTGGGGGCTGGGAACTGTCTGGGAACCCCTGGTATGGTGTGGCAGAAACCAGAGCAGAAATTGGAGGCAGGGGCTCCTCTTCCCCCATCTTCTTCCTCTTTACAAGAAACCCTTGCCCCGGGCCTGTCCTTTTTGGTGCAGCGAAAGGGGTGTGGCATTTGCCTTCTTAAATAAGGGTTTGAGGAGGAAGGGATATGGAGGGAGTGAGGAGCCCTGAGAGGGGGAAACTTGCCCACAAGGGTTCAAATCAAGAAAAGAAGAGAATCCATCTACCAAAGGCCCCTGAAACCCCCTTTCTGGGATCTCTCCACAGGTCTGTCTGCCTTTTGGGCCCTGCACAACTGCAAGCCTGGTGGAAAAGAGCAAATTGCTTCTGCTCCCAGCAAGTTGGTACGTGTATGAGAATCATCTGGGGGCCTTTGGGGTGGGGGTGAGGGAATCAGAGAAGAATCTGGGGTTCTTTCTGGCTCTCCAGCAGCTTTCCTGAAGTCTGTATGGCCTCTCATCCCCCATTTAGGTGCTGGGAAATTAGATGTGTTTACATTGGGCAGTGAGGGCTAGGGATAAAGATGTAGAAAACATCAGACAACCAGGGTCCTGAATCAGCACACAGAGGCCTGGACACTTGTATCTGTGTACTAGTCCACCCACCAAGCATTATGTCCCCAAACTCTCCTTTAATTAGGCCTGGTTAAGCATGAAGTGAGCCAGAGCCCTAAGCCTCATTTGTATCCTTTACCCCAGGTCCTGCTTGGCTTGCAACCTCAGCAGAACTTTCGAGCCTGAACTGAAGCACCTTACCTTGTCGTGCACGCACCCCACTTGGGCACACCAGCTCCACACCCTGGATCAGGGAATCACTCCAGCTGCATCATGAGCCGTGTTCGGGATGCTGGCTGTGTAGCCGCTGGGATAGTGATCGGGGCCAGTGCCTGGTACTGTGTCTACAAATATGCCAGGGGAAGAAACCAGATGAAGAAGAGACTGGCCAAGCCCAAGACCAGGGCTGTGGCCGGGACTGGAGCCCGGGCTAGAGCTGGACTAAGGGCTGGATTCACAATTGACCTTGGGCCAGGATTTGGTCCTCCAACCCCAGTCCGCACTGGGGCAGAGGTCAGGGTCCAGGATGAAACCTCTGCTCTGGACATGGCTGGAGCTGAAGCAGTGGCCCCAGTTGCATCTAGTGCCGAGGCTCAGAGTGGGGCAGGAAGTCAGGCCCAGGAGGCAGAAGGGGCCAGGGTTGGGCCTAAAGCTGAATCAGAAGCCACAGTGGCTTCTGCAGTGGCACCGCCTCCCTGGGAGGCAGAGGCTCCCGTGGCTGCAGAGACCTCCACAATGACAGGGGCTCCTAAATTAGCAGAAGCCCCTGGCACAGCAGAGTCTCCTGGGGCACCAGCTCCTACTGAGGCAGCACCACCTACCGAGGCGGTGGAGGCTCCCATACCAGCAACGCCTACTGAGGTAGCAGCACTTTCTGGGGCAACAGCATCTTCTGGGGCAGCAGCCCCTACTGGGGCTGCAGAGGCTCCTGGGACTTCAGGATCCTCTAGAACAGCAGCAGCCGCCAAGAAAACAACCCCTGGGGCTCATACTGGGGCTATACCTAAGGCCGGGTCAGCTACTGGAGCTGTACCCAAAGGTGGAGCTAAGGGTGGAACCAAGTCCCGGACTGGAGGCAAGGGCAAAGGCAAGAAAAATAAGGTTGAAGTAGACGAATTGGGGCTGGGCTTCCGCCCTGGAGATGGGGCTGCGGCAGCTGCCGCAGCCTCCGCTAATGGAGGACAGGCTTTCCTGGCAGAGGTTCCTGATTCTGAAGAAGGGGAGTCTGGGTGGACAGACACAGAATCGGAGTCAGACTCTGAGCCTGAGACCCAGCAGAGAGGGAGAGGGAGGAGACCCGTTCCCATGCAGAAGCGCCCCTTTCCTTATGAAATTGATGAGATTCTGGGTGTCCGAGATCTCAGGAAAGTCCTTGCTTTGCTTCAGAAATCGGATGATCCTTTCATCCAACAGGTAGCTTTGCTCACTCTGAGCAACAATGCCAATTATTCATGCAACCAAGACACAATTCGCAAATTGGGAGGCCTCCCAATTATTGCAAACATGATCAACAAAACTGATCCCCACATTAAGGAAAAAGCCTTAATGGCCATGAACAACCTGAGTGAGAATTATGAAAATCAGGGCCGGCTTCAGGTATACATGAATAAAGTGATGGATGACATCATGGCCTCTAACCTGAACTCAGCAGTACAGGTAGTTGGACTAAAATTTTTAACAAACATGACTATTACAAATGACTACCAGCACCTGCTTGTCAATTCCATTGCAAACTTTTTCCGTTTGTTATCTCAGGGAGGTGGAAAAATCAAGGTTGAGATTTTGAAAATACTTTCGAATTTTGCTGAAAATCCAGATATGTTAAAAAAACTGCTCAGTACCCAAGTGCCATCATCATTTAGTTCCCTCTACAATTCTTATGTGGAATCAGAAATTCTTATTAATGCCCTGACTCTATTTGAGATCATCTATGACAATCTCAGAGCAGAAGTATTCAACTACAGAGAGTTCAATAAAGGCTCCCTTTTTTACTTATGCACTACATCTGGAGTGTGCGTTAAGAAAATTCGAGCCTTAGCAGATCACCATGACCTCTTGGTGAAAGTGAAAGTTATAAAACTAGTGGACAAATTCTGATTGGCTATGTGTCTCAGAGACTTGAAGAAATGTCTAGTTTTGCAGTCTGGAAGCAATGAAAATTGAAAGTTACTGCTTTTCCACTTGCTTATATAGTAAAGGGATCCTTTCAGCTGCCAGTTTTGAATAATGTATCATCCAGAGTGATGTTATCTGTGACAGTCTCCAGCTTTAAGCTGAACAATTTTATGAATACCAAATAAATAGTCCTCTTGTACTGAAAACACATTTGTGACTTTAATCGTGCTGCTTGAATGGAAATATTTTTACTGGTTCCTCTATGTGAATTGACAGTGAACCTGTCCATCATGAATAGCCTACACTTCTATCATCTGTTTTGACTTGAATTTATTCACCAAAGACTTCATTTGTGTATCATTAATAAAGTTGTATGTTTCAACTGACAAAAAAAATTGTTCTCTTGCTTGAACTTAAAATCTAGCTGGAGAGATAAGGTACATAAATAGAAAAAGATTACAGTACCTGAGCATATGCTCATTGTCAAATATATGCTATCTGTTTAAATGAAGCAGAAGTGGCTAGAATGCTTCAAGGAGGAAGGGCACACTTAAGGTGGGCCCTGAAGGACAGCATGAGAAAACACAGAAGGGCATTCCAGGAGAGGAAATGGCTTGAAGAAAGACGCGGAGGTAGGAAATCTGTTCCAGTGACAGGAAGGTAACCAGTTTGCCTGGAATGGAAAGTATGGGAAGAGAAGTGATGGGAGATAAGGGTGGAAATGTAGGGCGAAAAAAGTTTGGGAAGACCCTGAACCCCAAGCTGAAGATTGAAATATGATCCTGTCATTTTCTGGGAGTTACTGGGCATTTTTGGCAAAAGGAAAAGTAATCTGGTGGCAATGTGCAAAATGGATTGGAGCTGGGATGGGGTTAGGTGTAGAGACATTTGTTAGGAAATTATAAACCAAGCATGAGATGATGAAGAGTGAAGTAGGGCGATGGCTATAGGAAATGTTAGGGAATGATGATAAGAGATGCTTACCAAAAAAAGTACCAAAATCTGCTATCTTGGCTATAGGTCAACAGAGAGGAAGGATTGTACGATCTTCTGCAGGTTCTGACAGAGAAAGCCCTCTTTCTTGGGCAGTTCTGGCAACCAAGCAATGCCAAAGTGAGTTACCATTTTTTTCTTTCCATTTTTTTTTCTTTTTTTTGAGTCACCATTTATAATGACAAGAAAGAGCAGTGCTACAAAAAGAATGACTCTTGGTGCAAAGTGATTTTTCCCCCCCTCAGGCTAGAGGTCTAGGTCCTCCTTTGTTTAGAAGAGGGGCAGTGGTGAGGCCTTTATGGGAACCCCACCCCCACCTCTGAGTTCACTTAAGAGCAGGAAAATCTTCCTTCCTCTGCTCCCTGGCCCAGTGAAGCAATGAAAGAAGAAAATGGGAGAAGTTGCAGAGATTTTCCAAACCCAGCCTGCTCTCCTGACACCTCTCATGAAATCTTCATTTTGGTGCAAGTGTATGGTAGGCTGTGGCAGAAATAGAGACAGGGACTCCTGGGAGGGGGGCACATAGAAAACGGACACTTTGGCCTAATATACTGGCACAACTTATCTGGAAGGCAATTTGGCAATCTATATAAGAAGCTTTAAAGGTGCACCTGCCTTTCAGCCAAGCATTGCACTTGTAGGATATTTTTCCCTACGGAAATAATCAAATAATTGTATACAGAGGAATATCAAAGGTATTCAATTGAGCAGTGTTTCTAAGAGAGAAAAAGAAGCAACTTAAATATCTAACACTATGGAATTGGCTAAATAATAGGTGGTATGTCCACACAGTAAAATAGTATGCAACTGTTAAAAACTGTGATGTACTTTTATATTATTGGCATGAAAAGACATTCACCATATGTAAGAGTCTGTGGCATCAGTCAAAAAAAGGCTCCTGCAATTGAAAGTCAGTGAAAATTCTTTCAGATGTTTATTATGTCATCTCAGTGTATTTTTACACAGAATTGGAATCATATTGTACATCAATGGTTCTCAATGTGTAGTTCACAGACCACTACAGGTCCCTGAAACTGTAAGGTCAAAATTATTTTCAAAATAAAGCAATGGTTGGTAAAACTGCTGGTGCTTCAGCATAGATCAAGGCAGTGTCCCCAAACTGTACTAGTAGTGATTGAATTCTTTACAGCCACACACTCAACAAATTTTTGTAATCCAGTTTCATTTCTAAATGTCTTTAATGGAGTCCTTATTTATAATAAAATTATATTTTTATTAAATCTTGATGTTTGAGTGCATATCTTTTTAAAATTCTGTGTAACACGAAGTGTGCACAAAGCACTTCTCCTGCATAGCTTAATACAGTGGTTGTCTCGAAGGAAAATGTTTGCACAATCATTTGCGTTGTGCACTGCATTAGCTGCTTTTGACATGGAACACAATTTTTACTTGAAAGAATGACTGGCAGAAAGACTGTGGTTTTTCAGACTTGAGTATTGGGCAGACATTTTCTTGAAAATTAATGAGGTGAACCTTCAAGAAACACAACTGACTGTATTTGCCACCAACAATAAAATTTGAGCTTTCAAGCAAAATTAGAATTTTGGAAAGCTTGTATCCACAGCCATAGGCTTGACAGCTCGTAATATTTAAGGATTTTCTGAAGAGATCAGTGGTGATAATAATGAAGGTGAAATCCTTTTTTCTGTTTCTCCTTTTAGGAGAGAAATGATGGAGGACTCTGGGGCCTAATGTTGATCTTACTCAGTTTTACTGTGACCATTGTAACCCATATGACATCAAACCCATGGTCATTTAATAAAGAATATCATTGCTCTGGTAACGAGGTGACCCTGGGTGAGGCTAGACCCAAGACTGTTTGAACCCTTAATAAGGAGAATCTGAAAAGATGTCAATCCTGGAACAGCAATGTCTTCTTCTGGATGAAGTAGAGATGGTATCTGAGCTCATATACTGAAGATGGATGCATTAATGTCTCTTGGCTTGATCCCAGATATGAAGGTAATCCAACCAGCTTCCTTTGCTCTGATTAGCAGTGGAAATTTCCATCGCCTTCAGATGGAACCTATTCCCATGCAGAGACATGTAGTCTGGTCTTATGAATGAGCTAAGAATCACACAATAGGCAAATATTTCATTTCCTAAAGTCTAGGTTTTTGCGTCTTAAATCACATCGCATGAGAACGATCAACAGCATAGTCCAGGTGGTGCTGAGATTTAAAAAGGTAGTTCTTTGGAAAGATTTGACCTAGTAAAATTATGACAATAGGCACCAGGAATTGAGCACCAGCTATATAGTGTTCTATTATTACTTAAGCATGATTGTTGAAACATTCCTTAGACATTCTGTAGTACTATAGTTTTTACCTTCTACATTGTGTGTTCAGGGCATGGTTGAAGTGGGGGCAATTCTCACAACCATGTTTGCACTGAATAGTCCTGCCTTCCTTGCTTTAATTTATTGGTCTGGGTAAACAACTGGATCGAAAGTTATCATGGTTTTTAAAATTATTTTTAAAGAATATCAACTGATAAATGCAAGAATTGAGAATACAGGGCTGTCATTTTAGTGGTAGAGCACAAGGATGAAGTGATACAAACTCCTGCTTTTGGAGTCCCTGAGCTGCACTTGTTTCCATCCTTTATCAGGCCAGATATTCAACTTTTCCATTACTTGTAAGATCTATCACAACATCTTTCCTTAAATTCCCTTGTTGTGCTTAAACAAAAGTCTACAGACTAAGAGTAAGACCAGAAGTGGGTAGTAAGCAATAGAGTCTCAAGAAAACGTGAGGTATTTGGGTTGAGGTGGGCAAAATGCAAATAAGAATTTTTTCCACAGTCTGGGTTTGAAAACTAATAGCCTACAATTAACTGAGTGTCCTTTCCCACTGACAATGGGTTCTAGGTGACAAGGTTGTTCCTCCCATAGAATGATTTCATGGAGAAGAGGATTTGGGTGAGATCAGATGTTTGCTTCTAAAATCATTGAGCAAATTCCAGTGAAAACAATGAGTAGACTAAATTATGAAATACCTGATTCAATGTAAAAGATAAAATAAAGCAATTACGAAATCCTACTGCATGAATCTTTCTCCACTTAAAGCTGTCAGAGACAACTTGAAGAATGAGTTTAGAAACTGGCCTTTTCCATTACTTAATTGTTATATCAGTTGAATGCACCATTTTATCAGATTTCTTTAGTAAAATGGGAACACTGGTAACTCAAGAAGGTGATCTGGGAAATTCTGAGCCTTTCTAGGCCTTTTTAAAATAGTTACCACTGTGCCCTGCTTATAAGGAAAATAAATAGCAATTTGCCTCCTGCCTTAACTGAGAGTCATACTTTCAAATGTGAAAACACCTTAGGTCTGAGGGTGATATTGCATTATCAGAACAAAAAAGAAAAGAATTATAGATTTTGAGTGTGCCTAAGAACATAAGTTTATATCAGTCCAAATTAATCACAATTGGGACTCTCATCTATTCTTAATATAATTGATTAACTCTAGAGTTAAGTTAGATATGAATGATAAAATTGCAAGAGTGACCACTAAAATAATAGTGTAAAATGTCCAATGCATTAAAGGGAAAAATGCACTAAGAAGAATAATTTAATCCAAAAGAAGGTGAGAAATGAGAAAAGTGAAACCTTAAAAGAGCAAGAAAGAGAGAAAGCACAGAACTCACATGTATTAGTAATCATAATAAGAAAAAATGGGCTAAACTTACTAGTTAAAAGATTTTGTCAGATTTAAAAAATCAAGCTACATGATAAAGAATAAGCATGCAGAAACTTTGAAAGTAAAAGTCAGAAAAATATACCATGTAAACACTAACCAAAAGGAAGTTGGAAGAGCCAAATTAATGAGACAAAAATAGGTTTTAAGACAGAAGGCATTATTAAAGATAAAAAATATGTGAATGGTTAAACAAACCATGGTATATCCATACCATGGAATATTACTTGGCTATGAAAAGGAATGAACTATTATTGATACACAAAACAACTTGAGTGGATCTCAAGGGCATTGTACTGAGTGGGGGGAAAAAAGCCAATCTCAAAAAAAAAAAACACATACTCTATGATTCAATTTATATAACATTCTTAAAATGAAAAAAAGTATAGAAATGAAGAATAGGGAGTTAGGGATGGTGAGGGGGAGAGTGTGTGTGACTAGAAAGAGATAACACAAAGGAGATCTTTGCGTTGTTGGAAGAGTTTAGAATCTTGGTTGCCATGGTGAAAGAAAATGGCATAGAGCTAGACACACATGTTGTACCAATGTCAGTTTCCTAATTTTAATATCACTCTATGGTTATGTAAGATGTAACCATTGGGGAAAACTGTGTGAAAGGTACAGAAAAATTCTCTGCATTATCCTTGCAACTTCCTGTAAATCTATAATTATTTCAAAGTAGGATTTTTTAACTGATGATAAATGGTTCAATTCACCAAAATAAATAACAATTCTAAGTGTGTAGGCATTTAATAAAGTAACCTCAAAATATGTAAAGAAAAAAAGAAATGAAAACATCAACGATCACATGGGATAATTCAACACACTTTTCTAAAATATTTAAAGGACAAGTATTTGCTAAAAATGGTAAAGTTATAGGATAGAGAACAATACAATCAACAAGCTGATTTAATGAAAATAAACAGAATTCTGCACCCAATAATAGGAGAATACATTTTCTTCTCAAGCATACACAGGACTTTTACAATAATTGATCACGTAGTTGGCCATAAATCAAGTCTCAACAAATTTCTGAGAATCAGTTTCATAAAGTTCACCTTATCTGACCAAAATGCAATTCGAATAGAAATCAATAATAAAAAGACAACATTTTAAAAATCCAAGTGCTTGGAAATTTTAAAACATATTTCTAAATAATCAATGGGTTAAAAAGGAAGCATAGTGGAAATTTTAAAATACTGAGAACTGAATAATAATAAGAATGCTAAAGATCAAAATTTGTGAGATTCAGTAAAAACGGTATTTCAAGGGAACTTTATGGCCTTAAATCTTTATGTTATACGATACGTCCAGAATAGGTGAATCTATAGAGACAAAAAGTAGAATCATGGTGGACAAGTGCTGGAGGGGCAGTGGAGGAGAGATGAAGAGTGACAGCTAAAGGGTACAGGGTTTCCTTTTGGAGTGATAAAAATGTTTTAAAATTGACTGTGGTGATGGTTGTACAACTCTGTGAATATACTTAAAACACATTGAATTGTACACTTTAAATAGGTGAATTTAGTATGTGAATTATCTCTCAATAAAGTTATTTTTTTAAATCTTATGTTAGACTAGAAAAAAAGGCTAAACATTGATAAGCTAAGCATCCAAATTAAGAAGTTAGAAAAAGACCAACAGAATAAAGACAGAAGAATGAAAAAGACAAGAGCAGCAATAGATGAAATAGAAAGTAAAAATACATTAGACAATATCAACAAAGCCAAAACCTGGTCCTGTGAATGGTATAATAAAAAAAAGCAAACCTTTGGTGAGACTAATCAAGGAAAAAAAGGTGTTAAGAAAGAATATTAGCAATGAACAAGAGGACATAATAATAAGTAAGCAAATATTTTTAAAGATAAAAGAATATTATGATTAACTTTATGCAATGAATTTGAAAATGTGGATGAAATGTTTGAATCCCTTGAAGAATAGAACTTACCAAAACTGACTCAAAAAGATACAGAAACTCTAAAGGGTCCTATAATCACTGAGGAAATTAAATCAGTAGTTT
Organism: Balaenoptera ricei; assembly: GCF_028023285.1. Lineage (NCBI taxonomy): Eukaryota > Metazoa > Chordata > Mammalia > Artiodactyla > Balaenopteridae > Balaenoptera > Balaenoptera ricei. The sequence goes on along the minus strand of NC_082660.1, from coordinate 92,094,467 downwards.
AAAAGTCCCTCTGCTCCCCAAAATAGGCCCAGATGGAATTGATAATTCCAATCTCGTACAAACTCTTCCAGAGAACAGAAATAAGTAATACTATCCAATGCATTTTATGAGACTAGTACTAACCTGTATATCAAAACCAAAGTTAGTATGAAAAAGGAAAACTATACATGTCTTACCTATAAACATAAATGTAAAATTTTTAAACAAAATACCAGCAAGTGGAATCCAGTTATGTATAAAAAATTTTTTCATGATCAACTTGGAATGCAAAATTGGCTTAACATGAAAAATAGCTATCAAAGCTTGATTGACACATTCTAACATATATATATATGAAGTATTAAGACTCTAAAAGAGCTATGCCAATTTTGAAAAATACGGATAAAGAGGGGAGACTGATTCTACCAAATAGTAAGATATACTACAAAATTATATCATTAGTCAAGATAACAATAGGCTATGCTGCAGTAACAAATGAACCCCCAAATCTCAGTGAATACACAAAGGTTTATTTCTTGTTTACATAAAATTTAATGCCGGTTGGGCAGCTCTCAGTCTTCCACGCTGTTACTCTTCCATCTTGTGGTTTCTTCTATCTCGTGGCTCCTCCATCTCAAATGTGGCCTCTTATACAGGATTTTAAACTACCTTGGGCCAGAAGTAATTCACATTACTTTTGCTTATAGTACCTTGTCCAGATCTAGTCATATGGCCTCAATTATTATAAATGCAAGGCAGGCAGGAGAGTAGGAAAAAACAAAGATCATTTGGTGAGTACTAGCTGTCCCTGCCATATCATAGTAATAAAAGAAATATGTAAGAGATAAACAGATAAATGTAAAAGCTTAGAGACAGACTTAAGTAAATATAAAAACTTAATATACTATAAAATTGGCACTACAAATCAATGGAAAAGGATGGACTGTTTAGTATATGGTATTGGGAAGACTGGCTCTCGATTTGGAGAAAAATAAAACTGGACCCCTGCCTAACACCAAATATAAATCTGGACTCTGGAGGATGAAAGACCTAAATATGAAAGTTAAAATTATGAAGTTAATAGAAGATAATATAGGAGAATATCTTTGTGGCCTAGAATTGGACAAAAATTTCTTAAACAAAACCTCAGAAATACATACCATATGGCAAAAAAGATTAATAGATTTTGTTATATAAAAATCAGAATTTCTATTCAATAAAGGACGCCATGAACAAAGTTAATAGATGACAGACAGAAAAAAAGATATTTGCAATATTTTAAACTAACAAAGGATTAATATCTAGCATATGCTCAGTACTCTTCAAATCCAAGAGAAAAAGACAGAGACACACCACCCTAAATTGGCAAAATATATGAAAAGTACACCTAGAGAAGAGGAAAACCAAAATGCTTAAAAATACATGGAGAGGGCTTCCCTGGTGGTGCAGCGGTTGAGAATCTGCCTGCCAATGCAGGGGACACGGGTTCGAGTCCTGGTCTGGGAAGATCCCACATGCCGCAGAGCAACTAGGCCCGTGAGACACAACTGCTGAGCCTGCGCGTCTGGAGCTTGTGCTCCGCAACAAGAGAGGCCGCGACAGTGAGAGGCCCGCGCACCGCGATGAAGAGTGGCCCCCGCTTGCCGCAACTAGAGAAAGCCCTTGCACAGAAACGAAGACCCAACACAGCCAGAAATAAAAAATATATAAATTAAAAAAAAATACATGGAGATGTTCAAACTCATTATTAATCAGATAATTGCTAATTAAAATATAATTATAAATACAGGTTTCCCCCACTGGCCAAAAGTAGAGTGTTTCATAAGCAGAAATGGTCTAAAGTGAAGAAACAATTACCTTAGGACACATCTTGCTAACGGATGCACAAAATAAATCAGGATAAAACACAGATGCTCACAGACACAGTTCAAAGCTATGGTAGCTTGATACTGAGTGTAGTTCCGGGAGAAGGAGCTTGATGGTGCTACTCCTGCTGCTCTGGGTTCACGCTGCCTCTATAATGGCTTGTTGCAAAACAAACCCTGAACTGCTATTTTCACTTTTCTCCATTTTTCATAAGAGCAAAATCCTCTTCAGATTTCTTTCTGTTAGCAGAAAGAGCTACTAAGGTTAACTCTTTCGTAAAAGTGAACTTTCAAAAAGCGGAGGATACCTGTACACTTACAACCTATTTGGCCAGCAATTCAAAAGATGGGAAATGCCAAGTGTTAGTAAGGGTGCAAGGATATAGGAACTCTTACACATACAGGCAGCTAATTAGATTTTAGACTGTCGCTGCTATTCCAAAAAGCAATCTGACAGTATTTAATCACATTAATTATATATGTACCCTATGACCTAACAATTCCATTTTTATATTCCAGAACACTTCTCACACAGGTCCATAAGGGGACATATATGAGGACATTCATCTCAGTGTTTGGGGTAGTAAGGAGTTGGAAGCAGTCTAGATTCTATTCCTAGGAAAATGAAGAAGTAAATTAGAGTGGATGAACACTTTGGTACATCATGCAAAAGCTGGAAACTACAGATTAGATGTACCCAGAGTAACATGTAACATAAAAAAAAATACTGCTGAGTGGGAAAAGAAAAACAAAATAAGAACCACAGCAACTATCTAAATTAAAAATTCATGCATACTAAATAACGTAAGTCCTAAAAGAACTCAGACAAACAAGAATATACACGTCAAATATATTAGAACGGTTGCCTGTTGGGAGGAAGATGGAAGTGAGGAATAGAGATGAAAGAAACAAAGTAGTAAATGAATGAATAAAGAAAAGGGTTTTTAAAAACTTATTTATATATTTATTAAAATAAGCAGAATAGATCTTGTTGCAAAAAGCCTTTCAAAGAGGAAAAGGTTTTGATTAGACCTATGCAAATGGTATGATATGAAGGAAGGAATCTGATTAGTGTAATCAACATCTGAGGTCCAAAAAAAAAAAAAAGGAAGGAAAGAAAGCCATCAATGTCATAGTAGCATAAAAGGGTAAAACTGTTACAACAAAAGACTTAAAAAAGTATGATTTTAAAAGCAAAAATAATTTTTTTCCCACAAAAGAGTCTCAAGTTAATGTTTCAGTTCAGCAGGGAGGTTCTGCTGTCCATCCATTCAGCTGGTGGATGGGAAAAGAGAGAGCACAGGTCAAGCATGGATAGGTTTTACGTGGAAAAATCCGGAGGTGACTTACATCACTTCTGCCACAATTCTTTGGCCCAGAATCAGACTTATGGCTGCACTCAATCAAAAGGGACACTTACCATTGTCATCTAGCTGGATATCCAGGAGGAAGCGGACAACATGAATATTGGGGAGCATTAACAGCCTCTGCCACAATAGGCAAGAGCTTTGTGGAAGGAATTATAAAATGTTATTAAAAGACATTAATCATCCAGGATGCTGGTCTCAGTAGCTGCTTTTTCTGACTCTGGGTAACAGTTTTCAAATGTTTTCAGCCCCATCGATATCTTTCACAAGACTAGCCTGATCCTCAGGCCCCCTCCCTCCACCTTCAATCCCCTGGGGCAGTAACATCTTCCATCTCCCCTGCAACCATATCCATATACCAAAATGGAGCAGGGGATTGGGGTTAGAGAGTGGGCAGGAAGTCAGTAGTAGAGACAGAGAGTAAACATGAGATTTGTACTTACTTCCTCGTATTTTCTAGTACTATTGCAGCCCTTAAAAATAAGCATCAGCATGCAATCATTTTTTACCATCAGAAAAAAAGGCAATGAAATTACTTTCACTGAAAAAGTAGCAAGGAATCAATTCGAGGAAAAATATATCGTAAAAAATATTTCCAACTTAAGAAGGAAGCTTTGCTTCATGCAAGTGCCTTAGTCCAATTAAGTTTTACGATTGTACTGTTTTTCTACATATGAAGTGTTATAAACATGCTTAAAGTATGTTTTTCTAAGATTTTTTTAATGTTGACCATTTTTAAGGTCTTTATTGAATTTGTTACAATATTGCTTTCATTCTACGTTTTGGTTTTTTGGCCACAAGGCATGTGGGATCTTAGCTCCCCAACCAGGGATTGAACCCGCACCCCCTGCATTGGAAGGCGAAGTCTTTAACCACTGGACCACCAGGGAAGTCCCCCACATGCTTAAAGTATTTGATAAGTTTTTAGACTGAATCCTTCTGAACAGTGAGATTCAACTGAACGAAGGGAAGAGCTGTGAGGCCGAGGCAGCTGAGAGTGTAAGGGTTGCAAAGATGGTCTGATTCTCCCTGTCCTGTCAAGATGGGCATAAGGTGCTGTCTCCCAACCCCTTTCCCATATTCCACAGCCTCTCATTCTTTGCACCTGACTCTGTTGCTCACTTCAAAAATATACACTAACAGGTGACCAAGGTGGTAACCTGGGTAAATGCCTTTGGCCCCTTCCATCCCTCTCCCAAATTCCCATAAAGATAACTCAGCCTCAACATAGATGGGAGCACTGTTCCCACCAATGGAAAACAGAATGGGATCGCTCTCTCCTAGACCCCTGCACCTGAGGGTTTCCATGTAGCCTAGAGAAGTGATTGCTGTGGGGAGAGCCCCCCAGACACACTTGTTCTCTCCCTGAGTAGAAGCCTCCCTGGACCGTGTCTACTACCTCCCACCTAGCCTGAGGAGTGCAGTCTGGTAGGCCTCTCATTCCCAAACTCCAGGGAACCCAGGAGGAGCCTAGACTTGTAGCAGGGTTGCTGCCTGCCATTCCACATCCTCCCTGGTGGCCCCTCAGCCAGGCTTAGGCCAGTGTCCAAGGAACTCTTACCCACTGACCATACTGCTAAACCTAGACCAGGTGTCCTCTGGCCAAGTCTAGAAATACCTAAAATATATGTAAAGTTGTGTGTTAGGAATGAAAGGAGGGTGTATGTGGATTTTTCAGGAGAGAGAAGCTATAATTACCAACACATTCTTATTAGGAAGTGTGACCCTCAAATAATCACCGGCCCAGAAGATCTATGTTTATATTTGTTCTAAATAGGATAATCTTTATTTTCTTTTAATAATGAAATTAATACAATCATTGTAAAATATTCAAACAATGTAGAAATGTATTCATTTATCCATTTAGTAAGTCTTTATTGAGTGCCTATGCAAGGTACTGAGAATACAATGGTGAGAAAAACAAACTAAGTCTTTGCATTCATGAAGCTCACAGACTAGTGGGGGATATACATTAATCAAATAATCACACAAGTGCATGTATAATTATAATTCCATATAAGTACAAAGAAACAATGGGACACCGGTATATAAGAATATACATCAAAGCTCTCTGAAGGGGGTAGAAAAGGGACAGAAAAATTTCCCCAAGGAGTAAAATTTGAGCTAAAATAAGGAAAAGTGTAGTTAACTAGGCAAAGAAGAAAATGTAAATTAAATGTCTTGTAATCTTACTGCTACAGAATGCCATTCTAATACACTGTGGTATATCCTTCCAGCTTGTTTACTATCCATATACAAATATGCATGTGTGTATATATGTATGTATGTATATGTAACTGGAATAAATCTCAGTCCACAAATTCAAGTGTGTAAGACATCCAACTTTTATTTTCCATAGCAATACTCACAATTTTCATTTTGTCTTCTCATTCCATGGGGGTGACTGAAACAGTATCAGTTCAAGATCTACTGTTTTCTCCATGCTGTGTCTAAGTTCAAGGATGCTTATGGAGTGCCTTAGAGTTCTTAGAAGGAAGGAGTCCATGTGGTTCTAGTATTATTCTACATAATTCACCACTTCCATTCCCTCCTTGTGGCCCCTTCAGACAAGATGGCTCTCTATTTGCTTCTGTGTCTTCCTTGAATGATCAAGACTTTCTCTGCTGCTTCCCTGTCATTGCCATTCTGGGATACAGAAAGCTTGGTAAGACCCTATACTGTTTGGCTGGAAGAAATATAAAACAGCATTCCCCCAAGATATCTCTTAAGAGGCATCACATAAGTCACCTACACAATCCAATCCAACAAACCTATATGAGGAACTTCCAGTCAATAGCATGCTGAACTGACTCGGAACTGACCCCTTCCACTTAAAACTCACAGAAATTATAGAATATGAACCCCCTCTAAAAGTAGTAATATAGTCAAGCTCATAATCATGAAATGGAAATCCCCAAGGAACAAAGAAGGAACTTACAGCAGTGAGCAAGAGATAAAGACGAACAGATGGATATTGGCTTTAAGGGCTGGGGAACAGGGTTTTAATCCCACATGGCCACAGGAGGCAATGCCTCTAGTCAGTGGAAGATGGGAGGCTGGTACTGAGCTCCTGTCTAAATCCAGATCTCACAGAAGCACAACCAGTACCTAAAATGATGACTAGAAAACCTTTTCTCACAGCAAAGATATATAACAAGAAAGCTTGTCTTTTATGTGAGGTTATGGGTGGATAAAGAGATCCCTGAGAGCAATCAGAACCCAGGCCAGCTCCACCCATAGGTGTAGGGTTGAGTTCACAGTTCCTACATGTTAGTGAACACAAACTACATAAAAATTAATCTGGAACTGGTTAAAGTTGTATGACTCTAGCAGAGGTAAACTCAAACCCAAGGAGATAATTAAGACATTTAAAGATATATCTCAAAAAATAATCACCCAGAATGCAGCATAAAAAGATAAAGTGGTGCAAAATATGCATGAGAAGCTAGAAGACATGGCAGAAAGAATGAAAAATATCAAAATACGCTTGGAAGAAGTTCCATAAAAAAAGACTAGAGAGAATAAGCAAAAGGTAATATTTGAAGAGATTGTGGCACAGAATTTTCAACAACTGAAGCAAGACATGAATCCTTATATGGAACACACTGACTCTTGAGCAGGTTGAATACAAATAAAACCATAACTAGACACATCTTAGTGTAGAGCATCAACTATACCTAGCATACTTTCATGTGTTTGGGCTTTGGGAAATGACAAAGCCCTTCCATAAACCTTTCCTGAAGAAAGGAATGGGGAAAATGGAAAAGTAAGAAATACTGTGGGAGAGAAAAACAAGAATATAAGTTTATATCTAAAACATAATATCATATACGCATACACATAAATATTTGAGAGAGTACATGGAAATGTTCATGTAGTTTTTGGTGTCTGTCACCCCATCCCTTAGTAAATTACTGTATATTTTTTTCTTTCTGACTATTCAGAGGTTTCCCTCAGAGACATAAGTAGGATGAGCCCATTGGGAAATGGTATCAGCTGTTGGTCAAGCCACAGTCTCTACACAGCTTATTTGCCTGCACCCTGTTTTCTCTTGGACACTAAATTCTGAGCATAGCTTTTTAAAGCTACAACTAAGGTAATCAACGTACAATACAATACAATAATGATAGCTGGAGCACTGTGTTAATGAGATACATTGCAAATCTGGAAGAGGTAAGAGAGACAGAATGAGAAAACAAATGAATTATGGGTAAGAGTCTAAAGATACTTTCTAAAAAATCTTTAATCTACCACTTAGGTAGGCATCACTAGGTATGTCTAAGAAACAATGTTTGAAGAAAATGCACATATAGTGAAGAATAAATGCAGAATCATAAAATTATTTCAATCAAATCCCAGTCCTGCCTCCAAGGGATATCTCCCAGAAGACCTTCCTTGGAGTTTCTATTCTCCAAATTTCTCCAGTCCCTTGTATTACTTCCACAGATGACTATTCATATTCACGTCTGTGCACTTCAAAACTTATATTATCTCCCACTGAAATAGAACTACTTAAGGAGTCAGGTATAATATTTAGCAAAATAAGTAATAAGAGCACTGAAAGGAATACAACTAAAGCAGAAAAAAATAATTTCTGGGATTGAAAAACATGATTTTCAAATTTAAAAACTCAGATTAAATATAATAGAAAATACATTCTAAAAAGGAGAGAATTTATAGGCACATCCTCTTACCTTAACAAAATAAAATTAGAAATAAATAATAAAAGATCACCATTAAACGTAACTGCCTGACAATATAGCACTGTTCTCCATAATAACCCCTGGGTCAAAGAGGAAATTAAAAGTAAAATTGCAAGCTATAAGGAAAGCAAAGAAAAAGAGAATACATCATATCAAAGCTTATGGGGCATGGCTAAAGCTGTATTCAGAGAAAAATAAATAATCTTAATTACCATTATTATTCAAGAAGGCCATAAATAAAATAAGCCCTATTCTTGAAGCATTAGAAAGGCACAATAGAACAAATCCAAAGATAGAAGAAATTAGTAAAGTTAAAGTTAAAAATAATGACCAGAAAAAACATTGTAGAAATGATAAATAAAAGCCTGGTTCTTTGAAAAGACCAATAAAATAAACACACTCTTCATAAGTAAAACTAAGTAATAATGGAAGAAAAGCAAAAGTATACAAATTATGAATAATAAAGGATTTCACTACAAAAATAGATGTGATTAAAAGTTATAATTTTACATATACATCTTTGACATCAAATTTAAAGGTCTAAAGGTAATGGATGATTTCCCAGTAGAATAGAAGTTACCAACATTAACCCAAGAAATAGAAAATTTGAGTAGACAAATTACAAGAGATAAGATTGGAAATGTGACTGTAGACCTACCACTAAAAAAGGAATCAGGATCAAATGGTTTTGCAGTTCAGTTCTATCTAACATTTAAAGAGGAGATAATACCAATATTATTTACATTCTACCAGAAAAGAGGAAAAAAATTGAAAGTTCACTAATGAATTTTATAAAGCTAGCAAACCTAAGACCAAAACCTGCTAAAGGTAGTACATAAAAGGTAACTATAAACAAATATTAATAATAAATATAAAAATCAAAATAAAACATTAACAAACTATAAAACTTATAAACAAACAGAACTCAGAAGTTTGGCAATAAAAAGCTCTACTATGACCTAGTAGGATTAGAAAAAAATCAGCAGCTACTTCTAATGGGTACCAACAAGAATAGAAGGGAATAACTTAAATATTGAAAGTGCTTTTTACCAACAGTCAACAGCAATCCTCATTCTAACCATGAAATGCCAAAGTCATTTCCACTAAAACCAGGAACAAGTCAAGGTCATCCACAATCTCCATTTTTATTCAGTAGTATTTTGGGTGATTCTAGTTATTGCAACAAGATAAGAAAATAAATAATTAGTGTAAAACTGGGAAAAGTTAAAAGCAATTTCTATTTACAATTGATATGACTGTATTTGTCTAAAACACAGAGGACTATTTAAAAATCACAAAGTCAATAAGCAAAATAGAAGAGGTGGTGAGGCAAAGATAAACACAAAAAAATCAATAGCTTTCCTCTATTCTAGCAAGTTTTTAGGAAGTATTGCACTCTAGAGACCATGTGCTAACATTATTTTCTTATTTCTTTTGCTTAAAAGGATATATATTACTAATGAAAGGAGTATCCTCTATCAAACTCATCCACAGAATGTTTTAATCAATTGCTACTTCAACCAATTGTTTCAGTGTCAATGTGTCACTGATGTTTATTTCAGTTTTTTCATTATATTATTTTCTCTATTTGTACACAAGTGTCTTTTATAAATTTAAATCTGTATCTCTTCCAGTTTTTTGATAAGAATATTACTTTATCTTGTAAGTGTCCACCAAAATGTCTTAATTCATAGTGCTCAAGCCTTCTAGATCTAACAGTTCATTCCATGTTTCAAAAAGATCGGTTTCTTATCTTCGGTTCCAAGGCACATGTGACAATATGTAACAACTCTCCTGCTTGGAAGACTGAGTTAGCTAGCGGATTTTCAAACTCTCAAATACACCGATTAGCTTGTTCATTGTCAATGCTTTGAGTGAAGTGTTGTCACACTCGTGTAAGTCACTTGCTAGACTACTTTTTACAAATTGTGGCATTTTCATAGCCCATAGTGCACTGTATATACCCTTTGGTGTTTCAAATTTCTTCATAATAGACCCATAAACAATTAATTACTAGTGTCACAACCCAATACTATTCATTCCAACTTTAATAAAACAGGTTCTGTGATATAGGACTTCACCAACAGTCTTCAGTGCATCATGCCTCAAAGATAGCAAAAAGAGCAATAATGTTTCCATTTATAGAGAAGAATAACATGTGGTAAATAACCTATAACTAATAATCTCTAAAAAGTTCTGTCAAAAAGTGGTGAAAAGGACGGCATATTCAATGTCTGGGTATGGGAAAAAGAAATAAAATTACATCTCTACTTCATACCACATACAAAATTATATACCAGAAGGATTAAACACACCCACATACAAATAGCTATTTTTAAAAGCTTGAAGAAAATATTAAAAATTACTGTAAACTCTTGGGGTAGGAAAAGCTTGCCTCAGCATGTCCAGAATCCTAGAAGCCATAAAGGGAAAGGCTGAATTATATGACTACCTAAATATGTAGCTCTTCTACAGAAAAAGACACCATGAACAAAGTTAAATGAGGTAGGATATGCATGGAAATATACACATGATGTATTTTAAGTGAAATAAAAGTTGCAGAACAGAACAATATATGGACTGTGATTTCATTTTCCGATAAAAATATGAATATGTGTATCATTTATGTTTAAATACACATAAAACGCATTCATAGTAGGTAACTGTAAAAATGGGTGAGAAAAGGGCAGTTTTATGTTTTAATTTATATTTTATCTGTTTTAGTTTTTAATAGAACTGCTATGGTTTAAGAAAATACAATAAAGAAGATTAAAATAGAGTTCATTATGAAAAATAATCTCTCAGAGTGGTGTTAATTCCCAAATCTGTCTCAGAGTGGTAGTCAAATGCCCAGGTGGATGCATAATCCTGTCCACCAATGCAGAAGCTATAATATGGCCTTCTTCCCCAGAAACTAATTTTTCCCCTTTCTAAGTTAAAACAAATATATCTGGGACTTCTATTGATAGTTTTAAAATAGCTGAAAAACAATTCCAGAGTGTTACTAACATCTTAATATTTCCCCAATTATAGTCATTTCCACCTAAACACGTGTGATGATATATGTATGACATATATTTATAGACATTCACAAGTTATGACATTCATAACATAAAGATTTAACTTTTATATCGGAAGAAAATCAACCACAATTTAATGGAATTATAAGCGACATGGTGCAATTTAACACTTCCAATTCTGGCTATAGATTACACAGACCAGCATAACAAGAGCTGATGATTGATGATGTTAAATAATAACTGATTACAAAGAATCATTCCCCAAATCAGCTTAAATGGATTTAAAATTTAGAAAATATTTTAAATATTGTTTGTTTTATTTGGTCTTGCCTAGATTCCATCCTTTCTAATATCAAAAAGAGAATCCAATTTAATTCATTTTAAATGATGGAAGAAGGTAAAAATAAAAAGTTTTCTTTTATTGATCCATTTCATTATGTCAGGGTTTTCATTACAGCTTATTGAAAGAAAGCCACAAAAATTAGCAAGATTATAGTTAAACCACATTTTAGCGAAGACTGAAATAGAAATGGAAAAAAAACTAAAGAGATGACAATTCATTTTGCTTGAGATTCAAAAAAAAATCAATAACAAGTTATCATTACTCATCAAAAAAATTCCAGAAAAGAAAGATACTAATCAACATGTAGGAGAGAATGCATTGCAAATACTACAGTTCTCTCCTGTTGTAAAAGTATACATCTCTCAAACTCTGTATGAAAGCTAATTGATAATATATCTTAAAAGTCATAAAACTACCATCAACTGATGATCCACCTCTGGCAAAGGGGTATCTAGGCAGACAAAATTTTTAATTGTGTCCAGGGAGATAGATGCTCTAGCTCTTGAATACAAATATTTGTTTTCAGCCACAAGTCAATCTCCATAGCAGACGTGGATGCACCTGGTTCTTCTACTTTGACAGCACTAATTTCTACCTAAGAGAGCTTGCCCTGATTCCTTGAGCACTAAATAAACAACCTTCTGATGATAATTTGGTTTCTGATGCACATTGACCTTAGGGACAGAATGTTCTGAGCAGCCAACACTAAGAATCTGATCTACTTGGTAATTACATTTCTTATAGTAACATAGACTGTCATTCTGTTATTTTATTTTCAAAAAGAAATTCCACCCCATTTAATAACATGTTATGCCCATGTGCAAACTTAGAAAAATGCTCAATAAACAGAAGGCTCTAATGCCCAAACAAAGATGCTTGTATTACACTTACTCTTTCACTTTTTAAAATGTAAATGGTCAACAGGGCCAAAGAGTTACACTTAGCCCACTGCCAGTGCTGGATTGAATTCCATTGACATGAACCTGTTAGGATAAAGTTACCCATCCAATAAGGTTTCTTTCCCACCCGCTACCTTCTCCCTCCACTCAGGCTTACCCCCAAACCCAACATTGCCCGAGCCCTTAACACAGGCCTGAGAGGGACCCAATGGAGAGGGGAAAGCATGGAGATACACATCTCTGAAAGTAAATATGCGTTATCCTGCTTGACACCACACCTCAGGGCAGAACAAACCAGGGGTCATTACCCTAGTCTTCTGCATCCCGAGATGGCAGCACGATAGTTCTGGTTTAAAGGCAAGGAAGAGCCACAGTTTAAACAGAGAAATCAGAAAAAAACGTTCAACCTGGGATGTGATGTAAAATGAATGTAAAAAGATAGCATTGAAAATGGTCATAATCACTCTTCAAAAAAACCATTCTCAAGGGAATTTAGCAGAGAAATTAACCAAACAGAGGCATAAACACAAAATTTGCCTGAACCACATCAATTTGCTAAACCTACACTTAGAATCTCTTTTGAAACAAGGCAAGTAAAATATGAATTTAAAAATAGAAAACCAGCTTCCTGAGCCTTGAAATATTATGCTTTGGGTGGCAATTTATAAGAGAACTCTACTCCATCTTTGTAAAATTCCCTTTGAACACATTTGACTGGGATAGACCCACTTAAATTCCTAAAACCATTAGATGAGAGAAAAACCAAAATAGCAGAATATCCTCTGAGTTTCTAATTTCCTCGGTTACCCAGAAGTTGCCATCCTCTCTAAAGAGAGGACACTGCCCCCTCCTTGCCCCGATGAGCTGCCACAATCACAGAACTGTGCCCTTCCCAAAATGTTTGAGAGTGGCAGCCTCCGATGTGAAAGCATGAGGACATCTGCGTGTGGCTGGGCCGGCCCTGTGGCCTCCCTGGACCAGGCAGTCACATATCTGTCTCACACAGCACTTACCAAAGTCTGGGTGATTCCGTGCCAAACAATACCAGGTGTGGGACATCAAAATTACATGCAGTGCACATAGGGCTGTGCCACGTTAAGACTGGTGCCTTCTCAGTCTCTGTTCAACAAAGGTCCAAAAAATCTTGGCATCCAGCCACACCCAGGTCACCGTATTACCACAGCAATGACAATTATTATTCTGTATCAAATGCCCACCGGTGCATGACCTGGTGTCACGGGAATTAAGCGGTCACCCACAAAAGACACAGAAGCACAAAGAGACTACTGCCAATGGTCTCTCAGAAGGAGGAAATAAAAAGACAAGTGCGAGGGAGGGAGAGGGAAGAAGAATGGGAAGGGATGAGAAAAGAGACCTGCAGGAGCAGATGGACACTGGTCAGACCTGTGCCCCTGCTGCACGGTGGCTTTTTATTACGCAAGTTGACCTCATTTTTCACCCCATGTAGAAAAGTCACTCAGCACCCCAAGTTCAACATGGCTTGATCTGAATATTTTTTAGATGTTCAAGATACAGATCCGGGTCAGGGGACAAGTTTGTTCTTGTTGTCTCTATTTTCTTAAGTATCTCCAACGAATAATTTTTAGTAGAAAAATAGAAAAATTTTAAATCAGGCTCTGAAAATTCATCTACAGTATCATCCAATTTGATGTATAGAATATATAGGTATATGGATAGTACAAGTGTCTGGAAGGGTATCCACAGGTGCAATTCTATGCTTCTCTCCCCAGCTGCCACAGTCCCTTACCCAGTTCTTTCTGCAGCCCTCCACTCTTACTCTCTGCACCTTCTCTCTGGGGATCACATCCACTCCAATGTCCTCAATTACCATTCATCCTCCGGTGGCCCCCAAATCTGTATCTATAGCCTAGTCTTCTCTGAGCGCCAGATCAATACATTCAAGTGACAATAGGGTGTATCCATCTGGATGTCACACAGTTACCTCAAACTCAACTTATTTTAAATGGATTAGGCTTCCCCTCCCAAATCTTTTTCTCCTTCCTAATAATAGAGCAAGAAAAATGTTAGTTCCCTTTACCCTCATCCCATCCTTAAAACTGATGTCAAATTAGCCCCCACGTGTTCATGATTCAATAGGGTCACCATACCCAACAACTTTAAGCTAACCAGTCCTTGGTCCTTTTGTCTACTATAGGCAACATTAGAGTAAGTATATGGAAGCCTGGGGCTAAAACCAGATCATAACTGAACAGAGATTTTACCCTTTCCTGGCCTCATGTATAAAGCAGGATAACATCTCCAAACTGACTAGGAATATGTTGTGAGGGCGGGTGAGATCATGTCTGATGAAACACTTTGTGTCCTTAGAAATAAGAAAATCCTATTTCTTTGAGAAATTATTGTAACAGTTGCCTTGCAGGAATGACATCACTCTACACAGTGGTCACTTAATAAGTGCTAAACTTTATTGTTGTTATTATTTATTAAATGATGCTGACACGTGGCAGAATGCCCCCAGCGAAACAAAGGTCAACCAAAAAAGCTATCAACCTTGAATTCCAGGGAATTAAGCGTGCTCACTTTTCTTAATTAACTGCTATGTGCCAGAACATTCTAAGTATTTCCCATGTATTACTTCATTTAATCCTCACAACGAGCCCCATCTTCAGCACTCATCTATTATTTCAGAGAGAAAACTTCAACCCACCTCATGTTTAATCTAAACATTTTTTCCACTCAGTACATGCTCCAATCAATCACCTGCTCCATTCCCAACACTTTTCTTTTTCAAAAATTTTTGAAAAAATCAGTATTTGTTTTAGATAAATAAGAACACATAGATGAATAAAAAGTAAAAAGTTAAAGATTACTCTATCCTTCCACCCAAAGATAACCACTGTTACTATTTGGGTGTCTGTAATTCCAGAGTTTTTAGTGTCTACTTAAACGTCTTATATTCTCAAAAAAATGGAATCATACTATGAATACTGCTATCTAATCTACCTTTCTCACTTAACAATGCATGATGAATATCGTTCCCTGGCAATATGGATTGCAAGTGACATATTTATCTTATACCGTGTGAATAGTCCTTAATTTATTTAACCAATCCAGTGTGCTAAATTGTTTAAGTTGTTTCCAGTTTTTACTATTTCACACATTGCTGGGATGAACAGCCTTGTACATACAGTTTTTGGCCAATGAATCAATTATTTCCTTAGGACAAAGGGTTTACCTATTTTAAGGCTTATGATATGTATTACAAAATGGCCCTCCACAAACCTTGTGCCAGTGTAAGCTCATTCCTGCCACCAGGGTTTGAAAGGATCCATTTTGCCACATCCTCAAGCACACTGCACAGTGGGTGAGAGAGGAACTTTTATATGAATTCCAATTATTCTTTCTAGTCAAAATTATTTACTGGCTCTCAGCGTTCAGTGGGATAATATTCAAACAGTTCTCCACAAACTGGCTTCAGCCAGCTTTCCAAATTTATTTAGTTCCCATCCTTACACTCT
Organism: Balaenoptera ricei; assembly: GCF_028023285.1. Taxonomy (NCBI): domain Eukaryota; kingdom Metazoa; phylum Chordata; class Mammalia; order Artiodactyla; family Balaenopteridae; genus Balaenoptera; species Balaenoptera ricei. Next base: position 92,078,791 of record NC_082660.1, on the reverse strand, counting down.
CCACTCTAAGCAGACTAGTCTCCCGCTTACTGTCACAAGAAGAGTTCCTGCCTCCATGCCTTTCTCACACCAGTCCCCCGTCACTCCCATCATACGGAATGCCTTAACTACCTATCCCATAGAGGACTCATTTTAAATGGCCACTTCCTCCATAAATCTGTAGCTGACTATTGTATCCCACAGAAACCTTTGCTTCCTCTGTGCTCTGAACGCACATATTTGACAATGAATATATGCTTGAGATATTCTGTTATCTTTTTGTTTGTATGTTTCTTATCTCTCCAACTAGATTATAAACCAAAAGACAAGGATGGTTTCTTTTTCTTCTTTCTTTTTTTTTCCAGCATTAACACACAACTTTATTGATGATACACAAATTAAGTCAATGCCCATGACAGGAGGGAGCTTATTTATGATGAATTGGTTCACTGTCACTTATGCAGAAGAAATAGTAAAAATATTTCAATCTAGGCAGTGAGATAAAAAGCAACAAACTTGTTTTCAGAACAGGTAGTGATATTCATTCATCCAGCTTAGACCTGAAGACCAACTCAGATAAATATCAGCGTTGATGATACAATATGATATTCATTACTCAAAATTGGCAGCTGAAAGGATTCCTTTACCATATAAACAAGGTGGAGAAAAGGAATAGTTTACAGTGTGTGTTGCTTCTAAACTACAAAATCAAGAAGTTATTCCTGGCTCTTTGGGAACATATGCTCAGCCAGTTTGGCCATGAATTTTCCAACTTTTACTTTCACCAAAAAATCATGATGGCTTTCTATCCCCAGAATCTTATCAGCACACACTTGAAATTCTTTTAAAAAGAAAAAAAGTGAACCTTCGCTGAATTGATTCTGAGTAGGTTCATTTTCCTCCCATTTAAAATTGTCATTTATGTTCTCAAATATGACCAGAAGTTTAAGAATCACCTCTTTGTTCTCCTTCTTATTAAACAGGGAACCCAGTGAAGATGGTACTTGGGCCCTGAGCAGTTCTCTAGTCATGGCTGGATTTTCAGCCAAATTCAAAAGGAGTTTCAAAACCTGAAATTTGGTTTCTTCATTTCCTGCTGAAAATAAACGAAAAAAGTCTGAAATGGAATTAGCAAGCATGTGCTGATACTCATTAGTAACAGTCATGTTCGTAAGCAATCTTAGTCCCGCCAGCTGCACAGATGAGTTCAAGCGAGAAGTGATTGTGTCATCACACACTTGATTCATGTATATCTTAAGCCTGCGCTGATTTTCAGCATTCACACTCAAGTTATTTAGGACAATTAAAGCCTTTTCCTTAACTATGGGATCCCGAGTATTGAGAATCTTTGCAACAATTGGGAGACCACCCAGATCACGAATAATATCTCTGTTAAATGCGTAAGCAGCATTGTTACCCAGGGCAATTAAAGCTGCTTCGAGAATATAAGGCTTTTCAGACATCTCAACCAAGCAAAGAACTTTTTGCAACTCTTGAGGGGACAAAATAGTATCATCTGAATTGGGGGAAGCCCTTTTCTGCACGGCCCGACGAGCCCGGGTAGCCCTGGCCCTTGCCCTGGCCCTAGCTCTGGTCCCAGCCTCAGTCCCAATCCGGGCCCAAGGTGGGTACCATACTATACCTTTGTTCTCACTGTTGTCATCATCATCATCAGACCAGTCATTGTACCTGGCCCCAGGACAGTCCCCAACATCATCCACGTCCCCAGATCCGCCCTCAGCCATTTTCTCCTTGTTCTGTTTTCTTCCCCTGGTCAGTCTATAAATGCAATAGCAGGCGCCAGCCCCAATCACCAGTCCTGCAGTCACCCAGCCTACTTTCCTGGCGTAGCCCATGCAATCGTCCCTGACGATATCAGGGACCAAGGAACAGAGCAGTCACAGGCTGGGGGAGGAGGGCTATGGGCCTGGCCTGGGTGCCGGCCTTTGGAGGATGATTGTCTTCAGCCACTTCAAGGCCACAACAGCTGATTCTGGAGGTGGACCTAGCGGGTGGAGGAAGGAAAAGGGGTTTGAGTTTCTCTTCTCCTTGTGTTGTCCCATGCAGACAGTTGCACAGAGGGATAAGTAAATGAGTTCTTGGCAGGAAGTGTAGATTGTTAACAAACTCTTTCCTCCTCATTTCACTCTCCCCCTACCCTCCGCAGTCCACCCCCTCCCCAAGCCTAGATAAAGGCAACGGAGCCCATAGTCTCTGCTGGGCCCTCAGCCACCCCAACCTCGGGTGTTCCCAGGGAGTGGCACCTTGCACTAACCTCCTTCAGACAGGCAGTTTGCCCCTTCTTCCCTCCCCTGGAGGTGTGCCACGCCTAACAACCCTTGCAATCTGCAGAGAGACCAGAGGCAGTGAGAACTGAAGCCTTGATGGATTGACTGTACATTCGTTGCTTTCCTGATTCACCTATATAGGTTGTCAGATTTTTTTAAAAAAAACCTCTCTATGCCATCCAAAACATGCACGTGCCTGCCCCTTCCCTAGCCTGAAATGGGAGGGATGTTAGGGAAATAAGGTAGGATAGGGTGAGCCTGTCCAACCGCGGGCGATTTCCAACCCCTCCCCCATTCCAAGCAGCCCCCACGCCCACACCGACCTCTACTGATCTGAGGAAACTTCCTCCCTCGCTTCAAGTGGTGCCACCTGCTACAGCAGACCTGCAGGATGACAGATCGAAAACATGGGGACTAAATGCTGTTGAGAGAAGAGGATTATGAACAAACTATCTGATAGGTTTCCCTTCTGTCATTCTCCCCCACCCCACCCCCCGCGACACACGCGCGCGCGCGCACACACACACACACACACACACACAACGCACGCCATTTCGCCACAGTCCCAGGAGTGCAAGAAACACACTCAGACTCAGACCCAACCTAGATTATTGCCATCTCTGGTTTCTCCCCACCCCCACCACCGCCCCTGTTAGGGTCCCCATTTGGTCTTACCCTCAAATCGACCTTCACCGATCGGGGTTAATTTCCTTCCTCTTCTCTAGCCTGGCGTAGTGCCGCAACCTACGGAAAGACTGGCAACCCGGGAGAGGCTCGGACCCACAAGACACAGAGCCATGGTCAGGAAGACACAGTCACAGTCAGAAAGACGGGAAACAGCCGCTACCGAGTGCTTGGTGGACGGACCGGTCCCCAGAACAGAAAACTCTTTCCTAATTCGGAGGCCTGGTTGTCAAAGGTTTCCCACCCCTATGACCCCTCTCGGGGCTCTGCTGACACATCACGTTGCACACCCCCCTCCCCATGTCCAGCCTTTCCCCGCCGGCACTGTCCTGGAGTACTGGGGGCAAACACCCAGGCCGCAGCTCCCTTTCCAGATTATGGCCTCGGTTCCACCAGATTCCCACCTCCTAATCTCTGAGCTCCTCCCCAAACACCCCGCTGCTCACCATTTCGCAGCAACGAAATGGGCTGCGGGCGGGACAGATGTCTTGGAAAGCCGGCGGCGAGTGGGAGAGACGACGGAGGCGCCCCAGGACCCGCGACGGTCTCCGCCCTGCGCCCTCGGCCACCCCCACCTTCTGGAATCTCCCAGGCACTGACCTGCAGGGATCCGGGACAATTTCCTTCTCCTCCTCCTCCTTCTTGCCTCTGCTGCAGGCCCGCTCGCCCTCAGGGCAATGGGGAGCTGGTACTCAGACGGGAACAACGACCAGAACAAGAAGGACTTCTGCACACGTCAGCTCTTGGTCACGTGAGAGCTACGTCATCCACCAACTCGGGTCCCCAATTTCCCCTCCCACCAGCAGTGCGGCAGAAGAGGGCCCGCCCCCCTCCATTCCCTCCCCCATATCAGGCCTTGTTACTCTTTCTTCTTTGCTAATCCCATCTCCCTGTAGTTGTGTTTGCCTTCCTCTGATTACCAGAAAGGGACAGCATCTTCCCCTGGGGTTACTGGCCACTTGTACTTTTTGAAAAATTGCCTCTTCCTTCCCTAGGCTCCTGGGGCAGCAACCTCTCCTTCCACCTCCCCACCTCCCAGCTACAAATGTCTACCGTTTCCTCTGAAATCTAGTCCCAGATCTGAAAAGAAAAAGCCATCAGAAAAGGAGACCTGGAGTGAGTGTGGTTTTTTCTTTCTTAATGCTTTTTTGTTCTTTCAGTTCTGCCCTCTCCCACCCCCAGCCTACATTCTTTTTGTGAGAAAAGAATTGCTGTAAAGCTATTTTCATTTGAGAAAAAAAAAAAAGAGTGGGAGTTGGAGAGTGATGTTGGGTGATGGCCTCCAAAAGTCCCACATTTTCTCACTTGCAGGGAGTGTTACACACTTCACTCAAAGCAATCTTAATGTCTTCTGGGGCCTAGCACATAACACAATCCTGAATGAGCTCATCACTGTGTCTGAGGATACATAAATCTTCTGACTAGGCCAGTCTTCTAAACAGGAGACTTTCACTCCCATCAGTTAGCAAGGAAGAGGCATGGAGACCTCAGAAGACAGTGACACAGAAAAGGTTGAGTAGAAATCACAACTATGTCGTGGATGTCCATCAGATAGAGAGGCACGCACACTGACAAAGTGAGTGGCAGACAAAGAACATTACAAAATATACAAATAGTATCATCTTTAAATGAAATAGGTGTTAGAGGAACACTGAGACCAAGACAAAATTTGCTGAACTCGGAATCTAGCAATTAGTGTGAAACCTTTTCACTGACTGCTTTGATGAACTCAATGACTCACCTGTCAGCAATGAGCAAACTATTTAAGAGTGGGAAAAATAATAAAATAATGTCAGAACACGGGGTCTACAGTGGGATATGCCCTAATATTTAAGATATAAGTTTATTATCTGAGTATAAATTTTAAGATCCACAGACCATATGGGAGTAAATCAAGAGTCTGGGAAGTTTGGGAACAGGCAAAACTCCAGGGAAATTCATATCGATGTAACTTCTGGAAGACAGTACTAGGATATGACTAAAATTTTTTTTTTTCTTCCAGTTTTATGAGATATAATTGATATACAACACTGTGTACGTTTAAGGTGAACAGGATATGACTGAAATTTAGTAAGCAGAAACCAAATCAACTATATGATTCTGTGTTTGGAGAAGGATCATGTGCAGCGAGGGGGCTTCTTTAAGCACAGGAATATATGAAAAGGAGAGTCAGAGGAAAGTGTTGATAGTTCCCACCCAAGCACTGTCTGGAGGAGAGGGAGTCTTGGCGAAGATGAATGGAAAAAATAGCTTTCTTTGGCAGAGCCATCCCCGTGATGCGTAAGTGTACTTCAAGTTTCTTAGCTGAGAGACACTTCTTAATGTGCACCAATGCCCTTGCTCTGACTTCAGGCTCACCACACAACCTTCTGAGGTTGTGGCTTCCCAAGGAGTAGCTGGTCAACAGGGAGAGAATGGGCTGGTAAAACTGACAGAAACCTCTAGTACCCCTGAAGGTTGTATTTCTCAGGATAAATTTTTCAGTTGCCATTCCTTTGTGAGACTTAGCTTCCCTTGTGGCCTTCTTACAGGGAGAGAATGCAAAGATCCATGGGTTTGGGCCTTCAGATATAGATTTATATATGTCTCTATGAATGGGAGTCTTTCCTTGACAGAGGCATCTGCTCTCATCGTACAGACAAAATCAGGTATTGATCATGAAGGGATGAGGACAAGACTGAACTGTAGATGCAACCTTGTCTACAGTCTTGTCAGGGAAGCCAGGTAGCTTTAGCTTAGAAGACAGCCTTGTGCACCACCATTTCAGAATTGTACCTCTATAACGTTCACTTAATGTGAAAGTGAAAACTAAAGCATGCTGTGGCAAATAGGCCCCCAGCACCTCAGTCACAGCTGAACAAAGGATTCATATCCAAAGTAGTTAAAGGGCTCCTGCAAATCAACAATAACATCTGAAACAGTTTACATTTCTCTCTGGGAAAAGAAAGGAAGTGCATTTTACATTTTACATCCCCTGTCATTTTCCCCAGCAAAAGGGTGGGCATTGTGCCCAAAACAGACCAACTCAATACTCTCTTACTGAAATTTAAACCTTAAGCAGAGATAGACAACCAAAAATCAGTGGAAGTATGGCATCCTGAAAAGACCATATATCAATTCCTTCTACCTAGACACCTCAGAGCTGATGCTGGTCTTCAACATTCATTTAAGTTAAACAGATTTGCTTTCTGTTGCTTGCAATTAAACAAAATTAACTAATACACAACACAAGAAACAAATAACACAATACAAAAAGTAATATAGCTTTTTAAGATAACAATCTTCTATAATTTATTTTTCTCACCCTCCAAAATTCCATTAGTGTTACCATCTGCTGATCCTTTTCTGTTTTTGGATACTTTATAAATCACACATCATATGTGACCATATACTGATGTAAGCCAAAAGGTTCTTTTTGGCAGTGGCTTCACATAGTCTTTTGAAGGCTTGTCTGAAGAATTGCTTAAGGATTTTCCATTTTTGCTGTTGAAATGGTATGTCGGGCAAATAGCATGCCCTTAAATAAATATTTGTTGGTGGATTTATAACGGAGAGGAAAGTAGATTTTAAATGCTAGTCTCGGGCTTCCCTGGTGGCACAGTGGTTAAGAATCCGCCTGCCAGTGCAGGGGATAAGGGTTCGAGCCGTGGTCCGGGAAGATCCCACATGCCGTGGAGCAACTAAGCCTGGGCGCCACAACTACTGAGCCTGCGCTCTAGAGCCCACGAGCCACAACTACTGAAGCCCCTGCGCCTAGAGCCCGTGTTCTGCAATAAGAGAAGCCACCGCAGTGAGAAGCCCGCGCACCGCAAGGAAGAGTAGCCCCCGCTCGCCGCAACTAGAGAAAGCCCGCGTGCAGCAATGAAGACCCAACACAGCCAAAAATAAATAAATAAAATAATTTTTTTAAAAATGCTAGTCTCCAGGTTCCTTGGTAGGAATTGTGGATCAAAATTACAAAGTAAGAGAACTGAAAGTGTTATCATTCCCATGGGGTTTAGGAAGTTTAAGAGAGGGAGTGGATCCAAACAGAAAAGGTCTGACAGCCTGGGAGAATGGTGGTCAGGGGTTATGCATTGGAATAATTGAAAAATATACCAAAGGGGAGAGATATTTTTTACTAATGAGGAGCGGTAAGAGTGGAGCTTTTGTCCTTGAAGGCTGGCTGAGTTGTGAGAATGAGTTCTTATTGGAAAGCCACGTCAATGACACTGAAGCACCTGCCTCTTTTAAGCTTTACATACTCCTTAGTTCTTTCTAATGTATATATTCAAAATAAATAAAAGCCACTTATATAAGTTCTTAGCAGCCAAAGATTGAATGATAACAGTTGAATCTGCGAGTTCTGTTAGTAAGGTTTCATAAATAGAATTCACTTGCCTCGGAGAAGCAAATAAAGGGCAATGAAAAGAACGGTGTAAGGAGATGATGGCAAAATAAATGAGGTAGGGGTTTAGAGAGATGAGCCGTAATACTGATTTGTTTGGTCTATAAAAGTTTGAGGAAGACCAGAAAGCTGTGACATGTTCTTGACTTCTGAATTTTCACCAGCAAGGCACTCTGGGCATCCTGGCTCACCTCCTGAAAGGGCCTCCCCCACACTGGGGCCCCTCACACAGGGAGCTTCCTGCTGGGGTGTCAGATTTCAGCGTTCTAAGAAAGAGGCTGCCTGAAGGGACTATATTTAGAGTATGACTCCCCAGCGGGGACAGCTGAATGTCTGGGGACTAAGTTCTGCATACTTTGTCCCTGAGTTCTGGGATTATTCTGAGGGGCTTGTATGGGTGGTGCAGTGAAATTGTAACAGAAGGCAGGGAATGAAAAGGACTCTTTCCCCTGGCGACTGCTTGGGATCCTGTAAACTGTGCCTTTTGTGAGAGAAAAATGACGGATCTCAAGGGTTGTTGCAGTGATTTACAGTCACCCACAGACTCTTAACTACTATTTCCACTGGAAAATGCTGGACACTAGCCGCTGCTAGGGGGACATACAGTGCACGAATGACAGATACCGGAGATATTTCACCAGTGTAATGATGAAATGAAAATTCCATCTACCAAGTCTCATTTTCATCAATGGGATAGCAGGGAATCCTCTAATTTCTGGATGATTTATGGGTTACACCATGAAACTTCAGAATAGATTTAAATAAAGACCTTTGAATGAAAAGCAAGCTCATCTGTGAAGTTACTAATTTGTAAGATTCATCTGAATTTGGGGTCTGCAGAAAGTCTGTCCTTTGAAGCCAGAATGAAAGCCATCTAGCAGTCCCCTCTGACGATCTCAATCGTGTGACGCCTAACACTAGGAGTTCATCCAGGAAGAAGGGATAGTGGTTCACTTAACTAAACTGGTCACAATTAAAGCACTGACCACTTCACTATAGATTCATTTTATCCGTCAATTTATAAATCATATTGAAAGCACACTGGCTTTGTTTGTAAGGATATGTTTTTAAATTTTAATATGCTGCTTGAAAGCTGCTATTTCCTGTGCAGTCAGAAGAAAATATTTTCAGTGTGGTATAAATTAGCTTAAATCGATGAGGCCTCCTTATTAACTAGGAAATCTTGTTATATATATGTATATATATATATATATTTGTATTTTCTGATTACAAAATAGTGTAGCTTGAGTCAATAAAAAAAGGAAGGACCGACGAAAGCAAACATAAATATATTAAAAATACTAACAAAAATCTCACTGCTACTTGGGCTTTTCTTCCCCGCCCCTCCGCTTAATTTTGGTGCAGAGACTGGTTGTGGGAAAGGGTAGAAATTAAGAAAGAGAGGACAGGAGCTTCAGAGCCAAGGAAAGGATAAGACATTTCCCCCAAAAGAAGTATAAGTAATGATAGACCCAGGAAAAGATGCTGCCCCTTCCTGTAATTAGAGAAAGGCAAATGCAAACACCAGAGAGCCATGGTCACTTCTGGTTTCTGGTATTGTTACAGAGGAAAAGAGTGACAGGGCCCAGTGTGATGGGGGGAGGTACGGGGCAGGCTGGCGCCTGCCGCACTGCTTGTGGGAGTGGAAGTTGGGGGCCAGAGCTCACTGGTGACGTGGTCGTCACGTGACCAAGAGCTGCCTAGAGCAGAAGTACTGCTAGTCGCCTCCGTCTGGGTACCAGCCCCCTATCACACTGCAGGCGTGTGAGGGAAGAAGGAAAGTAGCCCCGGACCGTGCAGATCGGTATGAGCGTGGGCTCTGCTTGGAGGGAGATGGGATGGGAGAAGGCCAAGAGCGCCACGGATCCACGTTCGGGCCGATGGGGGCTGTGTCCCCTTCTCGCCTACTTTCTAAATACTGCCGCCGCCCCCACCCGCCCCATGCCCATTTTAGTAGAGAGAGACCTGGCGGACTTCGGGCGGCGGGTGAGGGGAGTGAATGGCTGGTACAGAGACTCTGAGGAAAGAAAGGTTCCACAATCAGGGCACTCGTGTCCCGAGTGCCGCTCCGTCCACCAAGCACTCCGTCCCCTCGGTCCCCCGTCTGTCTGCAGGTTTGTAGATCTGTTGGCCAGTAGGTCGCCGGGAAAAGTCGCGGCGAGCGAAGGACCAAAGTGCCTGGGGACCGTGCAGGTCGGTGTGAAGGTGGGATGAGCCCTGGCCCCTGGGTGGGGGTGGCGGTGGGGATGGCGCAGAGGGGGTGCTGGGATCGGTGCGGGCCGGGTCCGAGTCGCCCCCTCCCGGCCCCTTCTTTCTCCACACCCCCTCCCATTTCAGTGCAGGGAAAGGGGTGTGGCGGCCTTTGCTGGGGAAATGGCGGACGCCAAGGGGGGTGGGGCGGGGAAGCCCGCGTTAGGAAAGTCAGGAGGGTGTGAGAAATATTTTAAACTCAAAGGCTGGAAATTCAGAAAAGCGGGTACTGGGACCTGTGTTCTCAGTGCTGATCCATCCACTACACTTTCAGTTCCCCAAAGGCGGCTGTCTTTCCATCTGTCCTTCTGCCAGACTGTCCGTCAATCACTGTGGAAGGCGCACTGACCACAGAAGACAAGAGAAGGAGAAGGAATTTACCTGACTTTGGTAGAGGTTGGTGGGAGAGACTGCCTCTGAGTCTTTGGGGGTGGGGGTGTGGTGGAGGAGGAGACTACCTGAGGGTTAGCCTCTCCTGTCACCCTCCTGGCTGTCACAGCCCAGTCCCACCTCCTGCCCTTCTCTGTAGGCCCTAGAAGAGAAATGGTGGGTCCTGAGGGTAGACAGAGGATGACAGAAAAGAACAAAGAAATAGTTGCCAAATAATCCACCTCTCTCAACCAGAACTCAAACCCCACTCTGTCTGCCTGGTGAGGCACAAATCCAGGCACAGCCCAAAGCCCTAATATTATTTTTCACCCATAGATTCATCACAAGAGAGCCTCAGGAGCCTGGGATAGGCTGAAGACGTCTCCCCTCCACCATCATTCAGGTGGAGCCTTAAGAACACTCTTCATTCGGGTGGAGCAAGGCCCTCTCCTGTCCTGCCCCCAGGCTGGCACGGACCTGAGCATGGGCCGGGCTCGGGAAGTGGGTTGGATGGCGGCAGGACTGATGATTGGGGCAGGTGCCTGCTACTGCGTTTACAAACTAACCATAGGAAGAGATGACAGTGAGAAGTTGGAGGAGGAGGAAGAGGAATGGGATGATGAACAGGAGCTGGATGAGGAAGAGCCTGAGATTTGGTTTGATTTCACAACTATGGCTCGGCCCTGGAGTGAGGATGGGGATTGGACTGAACCTGGGGCCCCTGGTGGCACCGAGGACAGGCCTTCAGGTGGGGGCAAGGCCAACCGAACACATCCGGTAAAACAGCGCCCGTTCCCTTATGAACGTAAAAATACTTGGAGTGCTCAAAGCTTTAAAAATTTCAGTTGTGTTCTTGGCCTCTCCAAGTGCCCTTTCATTCAGGGAAAAGTGTTGTTAGCTCAGCCCAGGGACACTGGTTTTTCATTTAGCCACGATATCAATAGTCATTTGGCCAGCCTCTCCATTGCTGGAAACACGATCCCTATTCCCGACCCTGCTGTTGAGGCTTTCTGTGCCCCGGATGACTTGAATGCCAGTGTTGCAAATCAGGGCCAGATTAAGATGTACATCAACGAAGTGTGTCGGGAGACTGTGTCACTTTGCTGCAACTCATTTCTGCAGCAGGCCGGATTAAATTTGTTAATAATCATGACAGTTATTAATAACATGCTTGCCAAGTCCGTTTCAGGCTTGAAGTTTCCTTTGATACCAGAGGGAAGTGAATGTGCTGAGGGGCACGTTGTGAAACCCTTGATGGGTTTGTCTGAAAAGCCAGTCTTGGCGGGGGAGTTGCTGGGAGCCCAAATGCTGCTCTCCTTCCTGTCCCTCTTTATCAGGAACGCAAACAGACAGCTTCTCCCAGAAATCCCGGCCTCTTAAATGGCCCCCTCCAACAGGATGGGACTGATCCACCCCGAACCAAAACCCGATCAGTGAACACACACTTGTGTTCTCAATCAAAGACTCTGCAGCGGGTGCTATTGAAGATCCAGCCTTAGCCAATAGCCCTATCTCCGGGTGAAAGTTACACTTGCTAAATCCAGGACCACTCTCTTGCTGGCCAGGCAGGGGTTCCCACAGAGCTCTGAGTAACCTCTTGGTTTTGCAGTCTGCAGGCAGTGCGCATTGTAAATTGCTCCCTTGCAGCCTTCTTCCTGTGGTAAAGGGATCATTTCAGCTGTGTGGTGAAAGAACAACATTTTCTAGCCTGACAAGGGATGCCTTGCCTGTGGTGGTCTCCCTGTCTAAGCTGGACCACCTTGTGGAGGCCAGACCCATGTGGGAGCTTGTGCCGAAAATGCATTGGTTGCTGCGTAGGTTGAATTCTTTTTCATTTACTCTCTTTTCTTCACGAGCCTATGGATGGTAAACCTATTCAGCAAAACATGTACACTCCCCTTCTGTGAGCTGTACTGACTCAGCCTCGTCCACCAAGTCTGCATTTTTATGTATCACCAATAAAGCTGTGTGCTTTAACTGGCAAAAACGAGACATGGTACTTGTCTTTGAGTTTATAGTCTGCGTGAAGAGGAAGCCCAAAATACACGATCAGTGCTAACTAACTGGGGCATTTGCTCCTGAAAAATGTCCCCCTAGCGGTGCCCACAGGAGGCAGGGGAAGAGATGGGCTGCAGGGTTCAGGATAAGCTCCCAGAAGGGGCTGGGGGCGGGGACGGGGCAGGGGAATGGGGTGGAGGGTGGAATTAAGAAGGACTGTTGGGAGGACTAAAGGAGACAGCACCTGTGAAGCAGGCAGCACAGTGCCTGATGCAGAGGAATCCTTCCCTCGATGAAGGTGTCTTTCCTCGCCTGCTGGCCTAGAGAGGAAGGTCAGTATCCTTGAGGTTTTGCCTACACATCCTTGGGGGCCACAGGGCAACCCAGCCCTGCACAATTTAGTGCACAGTTATAGCAGTAACAGTTGCTACTTGCTGAGTGCCTGCTTTGTGTTCTCTCTCCTGAGAAGCAGCTGTGAAACCTACTTCCAGGCCCCCTCCCTTCCTTGGGATGCCAAGCTCAAATTCCTGGCTGAGTGAAAAGGCTTGGCCGTTGCTTCCTCTGGGGAACCTCCTTTCTGCCCTATCCCTGGTACTTCTGTGGGATCCAGGAAGGGGACAGTGGAGGCCTCCGTGAATCCCCGAAGGGGTGGGAGGGCAGATGCTGAGGGGCGTGGCATGGCCATGGCTGGTCCATCCATCAGGAGACATATTCATGCCCTCCATCCAAGCCCCTGGCACCCCTTGGAGGAAAGGAAGAACGCAGCCCTGCGCACTGAACCACTCCATGAATCTGGGCAACTCATTCCACCACCCCGTCCCAACATTTCCAGACCCCTCCCAGCAAGCCTCAGCCCCTGCATCACCAAAGCCAGGTTCCCTGCGTGTTTTTTTTTTTTTTTTAATTAATTAATTAATTTATTTATTTATTTTTGGCTGTGTTGGGTCTTCGTTTCTGTGCGAGGGCTTTCTCCAGTTGCGGCGAGCGGGAGCCACTCTTCATCGCGGCGCGCGGGCCTCTCGCTGCTGTCGCGGCCTCTCTTGTTGCGGAGCACAGGCTCCAGACGCGCAGGCTCAGTAGCCGTGGCTCACGGGCTTCGTTGCTCCGCGGCATGCGGGATCCTCCCAGACCAGGGCTCGAACCCGTGTCCCCTGCATTGGCAGGCAGACTCTCAACCACTGCGCCACCAGGGAAGCCCTCCCTGCGTGTTTTTGATGTGTCGTGAAATGGTTCTCTTCCTCAAAGCCCTGGCTAACAGAGGGGACAAGAAGCTTCCTTTGGGCAGTGCTGCTTCTGAGCCCGGTGCCCTCTCCTGGTCTCCCTGGGATGAGACTCTGGGCCACTGCTCCCTGGGCATCAGCTGTGTACAAGTGCTCTGCCTTCTGACTGCCCTCCTCCATACAGAGCATAGTTTTATTTCACATTTTTAGTTTTTTTCCAATGTTTTCCTCCCTTCCCCTGGAGTTTGGGGGGCAGGTGGGTTGCCACTCTCCTGCTGGTACTCATCCACCCCACAGTTTGGGCTGACTAGTAGCCATGGGTGCCTGCCAGGGACTCTGCCCCTCCCCAGGCCCTGGGGCCTTGACTGGCCAGCATGTGACTGTGGTTGCTGCGACATCACACCCCCAGCAATGCTCACCCCGCCGGGGCTTTGTTTGCTGGCTCTGGGGCCCTGTCTTGTTTTCAAAGAGCTGCTAACGTGGTCCCCCCTTTCTCCCAAGCCAGCCTCAGGTGGGCTGGGCAGTCTGTTTCCCACGCAGGATTGCCCTGCGGGCAGCCCCGCATCCGCTCGTCCCAGTGGAGCCTGCTGGCCGATGGTGTCTTCAGCGACACCTTATTGCTCAGCCTCTGTGATCTCAGCCCAAAGGCAGAGCACTTCTCCTTCCTCCTGGCTCGGGGTCCCAGATTAACACGTGCTTCCCTCCCGCTCTGCACTCTGCCGAGTCCCCGTTTTGAGTCCTGCCACAGGCAGTAGGTCCACCATCTCCCAGGCAGGCATTTGGCGCTTTCAAGCCACAGCTGACTCCTATCGCAGGGAGGGCCTCGGAGACCTTCTGCCCGTCTCCTGAGCAGTTCTGTCACAGGGCAGCCTGCCAGCATTGACGGGTCTCCACGGTGTGGTCTTGGCCCAAGTCAAGAGCCCCCTCTCCATTTGCTGGCACTGCCCTCCCGAAAACACTCCCTGCGTGTGGAAGCGCAGGGCTCTGGTCTGCCCTTCGTTCCTTTGTTGGTTGCTGTGCCAGGGCAGGAGCCCAGTTCCCAGTTCTGCCTACTACAGGGGTGCGGAGGGGCACTTCAGCGGGGGGCGTGGAGGGGGGGGGGCGCGGGGGGCGGGGCGCACGCCTGCCAGTCAGGGCCTGATTAAGACATTCAGAGGCTTTCAGCACTGGAAAGACTAAGGTGCCGCCTCCCATGCTTAATTCAAAAATGAAACAGCAGGGGACCACCAAGCACAAAGTAACCCACCTGTCTTCTGCAACCAGATGAGTTTCTTGCCAGGTTTCCCCATGGCAAACATTAGACAAGGTCATCAAAGCTTGGGCTTGTCACACTCTGTGGGGAGGTGCCTGCCTTGATGGGGCCGCCCTAGCCGAAGCTGTCTCTTCGGTAAATCTGGAACTGCCTCCACAGACTGCCCTCCAGCTCCAGAAAGGGCCCTGGATTCCCCTCTTCTTCATCTCATTATCTTGTCTACACTTTGTGCCTGTAGGTACTGATTTCTGCACTAACTCCCAGGGCCCTCCCAGCCTGCTACCTCTCCTGGGAATTTTGTTATTTGACCCCCCACTGCACCCCTCCCTGCCATAAGTGCAGGCAAGGTTGCAGACATCCAGCTTCCCAGCTGGTACACCCAGTCTCACACACTGCATCCCCACGGGGGCCCTTAGTGCCACTCTCAGAGCAGTTTCAACCACAGTCCCCTCACTTTGAAATGTCACCAGGGACAGGCACAGCCCTCACCAAGTCAGTCCCTACGCTGGGCCACCACAGCACCTTTTGGCCAAGAGTTTGACAGCTGTGTGGAGCACTGGCCCCCACCTCCTCCTAGAGGCCACCGGTTGGTCTAAGATGCGATGGGCACTGCAGCACAGTCCCGTGGGGCATCAGCCAGTCCCTTGTCTGTCCTCATGCTGCATGGATCACCTTACACTCTGTCACTTCCCCCTTCACTTTACTCACGACCTCCTCTTCCCCTGAAAGCTCATTTTCCCTTATTGCCTCTTGCTTTTGCGTGTGGCTTAGGACGGCCTTCCCCACTTCCCAATTACAAAAGGAGTCTCCTATATGGTTTCCTAATTCTTTCATACCTTTCCACTTAAAGGGTTGTCTCAGGGATATACTTGGAATTTCCTGACTCCTTTTCCAAATGGATAACCTGCTAACCCAGCGCCACTTATCACTCCATTCTCACGGTATAATTGGGGCATTCTGGGACCTTCATGCACCCAGCTGAGCATCCCCTCTGTGGCTTCCTGCTGTGGAGTTCCTCTTGGGGCACACCCCTTTCTCCCAGGAACCCCTCACTGACTCGGGGACCCTCTGCTCACTGGGTGGCCTGTGGCAGGTGGGGTGCGTGTGTTGGCAGGGAGGGTGTGTTGGTGCCCGTGAGCAGGCGTCTGCCCCAGGTACCTTCTCAGGACGTGCTCTGGCCCACAGGAAACTTAGGAACCCCCCCGCCCTGCCTGCTTTAGCACCAAGGGAAATGGGACTGTTTTCTTCCCTCACCAAAATTGCCTCATTTTTGTGAGAGAAAGCAAGTTGGAGCACACTGTGTTGTGTATATTATTATAAACATTTTATATAATATATTCTGTCATGTATGATTTAAAATTTTCTATTTTAGTAAAAATTATCTTTTTTTAAATCATCATATAAAATTGTGTAGTGATACACAATTAAAGGCATAACACTTTTTGCCTCCTTGTGGATATATTGGGTTTGTATGGGAAAAAGTCAGTAAAAGACTCATTTTTATTTTTCTGTCTTTTGTGCCTTTTGAATTTTGTACTTATATATATATTTTTTCCATCAAAAGTAAGTATTATGGGAAATGATTTTTGCTTGTTTGTATAAAAGCTCTTGATGTAACATTGTTTCTACAGTCAGGGTCCTTTGGTGAACTCTCTTATTATATTTATTATTTTGCCTCTTTTTTCTTTCTGACTTTTTAACTAGAGAAACATAGTTTACAAATTATGACAGTTTTATCTCCTCTTATTCAATATTTTATAGCTTGTTTCTTTTTCTTATCTCATTGCACTGTCAAGGACCTCCAGAGCAACAGTATTGATGATACAGTGCATACTTGTCATGTTTCTGATTTTAATGGCTGATGTTTCAGCAGTGAGGTTGATATTTGCTGTAGGTTTTTGAATAATATAATATGTCATCTATCTATATAATAGAATTTATAAAGCAGTAAAAATAGGTGAACTAGATCTCTACGGATCATTCTAGACAATTCTCAGAAACCTAATGTTGAGTGAAATAAGCAATTTGTAGAAAGATACAATATAATGCCATTTATATAATTTTAAGATTATAAAACAATACTATATATTATTTTGGATACAAAATTAAAAATGGGTACTGAAAGATGCACATCAATTTTACAATATCACTTGCTTCTGGGAAGAGATTGAGGAAAATGTGACCCTAACAATTTTGTAGTTTAATTTTGTCTATTAATAAAGAAATTTTAAACAAATACAACAAAGTGTTAATGTTTGTTGTTAATTATGAATGATTTATATGTAGATCTTCTTTATTCTTCTCTGTATTTTTCTTTTTTTTAATTAAAAAGAAACCTGCATTTTGTGTCCAATACAATGAATTAAAAAACCCTCATCTAGACATATCGCCAAGAAATTTTAGAATAATAAGGATTAAAAGGAGACCCTAAAATTTCTCGACGGTAGGAATAAAGTCATCTACAAAGCAGACCTGGCATCAGACATGTTATTCATAATACTGGATATGATATGACAATGTATAAATGCCTTCAAATTCTTAGAAAATATGCTTTTCTCTAGTATTCTATTTCTAAACAGACATACCCACATATCAAATAGGTATGTGATGACCATACAGATGTTTTCAGGACTGGAAGTACACAAATTTTTCCTCTTGTGGACCTTCTCTTAGGAAATTATTTGAACATGGACTTCAAGAAAAGAAGGTAGTAATCAAGTCAAAGGTAAATATGGAATCAAGGAAATGGTGATCACAATTTGGGAAAGCAATAAAGGTTAGTTTTAAGATGACAGCTAAATAACAGTCCCTGGTTTATCAGACCAAAGTGGAGCAAGAAGACAGAAGATTTGGGGTAGTAAGTGAACAAAAGGGGACTTGTTAAAATCAATTGAGAGGTTAGAAGAACTAGAGGGTATGATACAGGCAAATAAGGGAAGAAAAACAATTAGAAGGACCTCTAAGAAAATATTACAGTAATAGCCCCCAATGGACCATGCCTCCTTGTTACCATACCATTGTATAATCCCCTCCCACACTGAATCTGGGCCTGGCATGTGATTTGCTTTGGCCAGTTTGAACATTAGAAAACATGACCCATGAAGAGGCTTGAACAGTGCATTTTCAGTGGGCATTACACTCTTCCTGCTCTGAAACCACCATGTGCTAAGAAGACTAGCCTGCTAGAGGATGAGACCATGTAGAACAGACATGAACTGTTCTGAGGACCCCTAGGAAGAGCTGCCAGATAAAATACAGGACTCCCAGTTAAATTTGAATTTCAGATGAACATAAAACATTTTTCAGTATAAGTATGTCCCAAATATTGCATGGGGCATGCTTATACTAAAACAATTATTAATTATTTAACTGGAATTCAAATTTAACTGGGCATCCTGTATTTTTATTTGTTACATCTGCCAACCTTAGTCAGAGGAAAATCAGCCCCCAACTGATTTGCCAGCTGACTCCAGTCACATAAATGACCTCAGGCAAGACTAGCAGAAGAACCAACCAGTGCAAACTCCTGATACGCAAAATAATGAACAAATAAAATGTCTTTTTTAAGCTACTGAATTTTGGAGTGCTTTGTTAGGCAGCAATCAACAACAGACTTAAAAGAAAACAAAGTGCAAAGTGTGTACTTGCTTCAAATATGCAGCAAATTAAGATAAAGAGTGAGTTCAGCATTTGAAGGATTATAAGGAAAAAGAATCTATTTAGTCTTGAATCTAACAACAGTATCCTTTAAGTGACTCAAGTCAAGAGCCTTGACCTCGGATTCCAGAACATTTCTAAGTGACTATAGTGGACCAGATTGAAGCAAAAGCTAATCTTAGGTGTCTGTGGGATCCGGCCATGTCACCTAGGATGGTGCAGGCTTGAATGAGCTCCTAAGTTACTAAGTAAATATTCTCAGGATAAGTTGCATCCATACACTGATAAAATTGATTTATAACTTACACGTAGTTCTACCATACCAGACGACAGTGCATGAGTGGACCATGGCTACATGGCTCCCAGAACAGTCTGAAGTGACCAAATAGATATAAAGGCAACCCTTCTGCATCCCAAGAAAGACCTACGTTGAACATGTGAAGGCACCTGAGGGAGTCAGGTGGTATCATCATCAAAAGGGTGTCTTCATGGGGTCTTGAAAGCAAGGGGAACTTACCCTTCTAATGGAGAAAATGTTCCTAGTTTTTTTGCTTTACATAGCCTTATGTCTATTTCTCTATATCTATCTATCTATCTATCTATCTCTATCGTGAGTTCCAGTTAACTTTTACATTATGTTCTATAACAACCAAGTCTTCCATTAAAGCTTTCTGCCTTCAACTCTATGCATTGAAAATCAATAAACAGTATATACTTTTTATTGAAGTATAGTTGATTAACAATATTATATTAGTTTCAGGTGTACAGCATACTGATTCAGTACTTTTACAGATTAAAAGTTATTACAAGATAATGGTTATAATTCCCTGTGCTATACAATATATGCTGGTTGCTTATCTATTTTATACATAGTAGTTTGTATCTCTTAATCCCATACCCCTAACTTGCCCCTCCCCCCTTCTCTCTCCCCTCTGGTAACCACTAGTTTGTTTTCTGTATCTGTGAGTCTGTTTCTGTTTTGCTATATTGGATTATTTTTTAGATTCCACATATAAGTGATATCATACAGTATTTGTCTTTCTCTGTCTGACATTTCACTGAGCATAATATTCTCTAAGTCTATCCACATTGCTGCAAATGGCAGAATTTCATTCTTTTTTAATGGGTAATATTCATATATATATATCTCACATCTTCTTTATCCATTTGTCTGTTGAAGAACACTTGGGTTGCTTCTTTGTCTTGGCTATTGTAAATAGTGCTGCTATGAACATTGGGGTGCATGTATCTTTTCGAATTAGTTTTTTCATTTTTCCCAGGTATATACCTAGGAGTGGAATTGCTGGATCATGTAGTAGTTCTATTTTTAATTTTTTTAGGAGCCTCCATACTGTTTCCCATAGTGGCTGTAGCAATTTACATTCCTACCAACAGTGTACAAGGGTTTCCTTTTCTTCACATCCTCTCCAACATCCGTTATTTGTAGACTTTTTGATGATAGCCATTCTGACAGGTGTGAGGTGGTAACTCGTTTTGATTTGCATTCCTCTAATAACTAGCCATGTTGAGAATCTTTTTATGTGCCTGTTAGCCATCTGTATGTCTTCTTTGGAAAAATGTCTATTCAGGTCTTCTGCCCATTTTTTGATTGCGTTGTTTGGTTTTTTGATATTGAGTTGTATAAGCTATTTATATGCTTTGGATATTAACACCTTGTCTGTTATCATTTGCAAATATTTTCTCCCATTCTGTAACTGTCTTTTCATTTTGTCAATGGTTTCCTTTGCTGTGCAAAAACTTTTAAGTTTAGTGAGGTCCCATTTGTTTATTTTTGTTTTATTTCTTTTGCCTTAAAAAAACAGATCCAAAAATATATTGCTGTGATTTATGTCAAAGAATGTTCTGCCTATGTTTTCTTCTAGGAGTTTTAAGGTTTCAGGTCTTACATTTAGGTCTTTAATCCATTTTGAATTTGTTTTTGTATGTGGTATGAGGGAATGTTCTAATCTCATTGTTTTACATGTAGCTGTCCAATATTCCCAGCACCACTTATTGAAGAGGTTGTCTTTTCTCCATTGTATATTCTTGCCTCCTTTGTCATAGATTAATTGACCACAGGTGTGTGGGTTTATATCTGGGCTCTTTATTCTCTTCCATTACTCTATGTGTCTGTTTTGTGCCAGTATCATGCTGTTTTGATACTGTGGCTTTGTTGAATACTCTGAAGTCTGGAAGGGTGCTACCTCCAGTTTTGTTCTTTTTTTCTCAAGCTTGCTTTGGCAATTTAGGGTCTTTTGTGGTTCCATATGAATTTTAGGGTTATTTGTTCTAGTTCTGTGAAAAATGTCCTAGGTATTTTGATAGGGATTGCATTAAATCTGTAGATTGCTTTAGGTAGTATGGCCATTTTAACAATATTAATTCTTCCAATCTAAGAACACAGAATATTTTTCCATTTCTTTGTATCATCTTCAATTTCTTTCCTTAATGTTTCGTGAACAGTATTTAGATGATTATGACTATATAAATGCTGTTCATTGCTGAGCTGAAGTAGTCTCCTAACATGTGAATCTATTTTGTATAGTTTTAGAAAATGATTCACATATCACCTGTGGGGAGGAAATTTTAAGTAGGCATGAGACAATAAAATATAGCTGACAGAATGTGGGATGTAGAAGAAGATGATAAAAGACAGAAGAAAAGACAGCAGAGCTGATATCCTCATTTTATAAAGTGAGAAGTGAACAAGTCCTGCTGGAAGTTTATGAAACAAAATAAAGGTTTATGTATATAATTTAAAGTTAAATTTAGCTACTTTATTTAGTTTAATTGATTTTATGGCCTACTTCCTCCATAAGAAAGCAAGCTTAATAAAAGCTATGTCTGTCTTGCTCACTACCGAATTCTAAATGTTTTGAATAGTGCTTGGCACACAGTGGTGTTCAATAAATAATTGTTGACTGTATGATTAAACTAAAATAATAATAACGCTACAAACATCAGGAATAAGAGAAAGGAAGGAAGGGCTGTAAGATTAATGAGCTAAGTGTCCTATTTACATATCAGAAGTTCATTAGAGTACAAGTATATTTTTGGCATTTTGAAGATGACCACAAGAACAGTTCTCAGTCTTGGCACTACCAATGTTTTGGGCTGGGGGCTGCCTTGTGCACTGGAGGATCCCTGGCATCTACCCACAAGATGCCAGTAGCACACCTGTCCTCTGTTGTGACAACCAAATATGTCTCCCGACACCGACAAATGTACTCTGGAAGCAAAATCACCCCTGGTTGAGAAACACTGAATCAGAAGAAGCTAACATCAGATGAGTGAAGAAAAGTTGCCTCTGGACTCTAGAGAGTGGTCCTGAGTCTAGGGAAGAGCAGGAGGGGAAATGACTCATTTTCATCATAAACTCTGTACTAATTGCTCTGCTATTATGTATGTATTGTTCTGATAATGTTAACATTTGTAAAAAATATTAAATAAGTGGAATAAAAGGGATTTTGAGATAGGCTAGCAATATGGGATGAGAGAGAAGGAAGGAGTCAGTAATGACTAGGTTTCTGGCAGGTGTAACTGAGTGGATGGTGATTGTGCTCACCAAGACAGGGAAGACAGGAAGGGAAACAGTTTTGGTGTGGGACTGGGGAATGAAGACTCCAATTTCAAATTTGTTGAAGTTGAAATATCTGTGGGATATGAAATCTGTAGGCATCAAATAAATTAATCTTGGACTGTGGATATATAGACTTGTGAGTCATTAACATACAGGTGATAACTGAAGCCATGGCAATGGATGAGATTCCTGGAAAGAGAAGAGACTTGAGAACAGGACCTCAAGATACAGAGTGTGTAACGTTCTTGTCTTTTTCAAGTACCTGCCTCTTTAAAATTAATTAGGGCCATATTGTAAATATTGTTTAACATACTTTTAAAACAAATTTCTCTTTGCAAACATAATGCACATTTATTGAAGATATTTCTCAAAAATATCTAGATAAGCACAAATTCCTGTCCAGACCCAAAATTGCAGCTTGAATGCTAGACAATCAAATTGAGTAGACACTGAGCACTAATTATGTGCAGGACAGATGGAGATTCAATAGTAAACAAAACAGGTACCATTCTTGGGTTCATAGAACTTATCATCTAGTGGGGAATACAGGCAAAGAAAATGGAAAATACAATGGAGTGTGATGAATGCTAAGAAAATTAATCATGAAAAGCCACTTCAGCTAAAGATGCAATGAGATGTGATTTAAGCATCTTTTGTGTCACCCAATTTTCTCTTAATTGGCACAAGCTCAGTTACTGGGACAGGAAGAAACTTTGTTGTGTGTTACTTTTCCCCCTGTGTCATGTAGTAAGAACGCTCAGGAAGGCTGGCAGAGAACATGGCGTTATTTGTCTTTCTGGGCCTGACTAGAGGCTCTGTCCAAACTAAGGCTCGCAGTATGCTGGGCTCTAACTCCTTCACAGAGAACATCTCCATGAATTGTAAATTAGTTTTATGCTTTACAGTCTGTTTAGTTAATTTTCCAGAAACTCTCTAGCTGTGATTCTACTTTCTCAAGTAAGCCACAAGACAACAATGAATTCCAGAAAAGAAAAAGACTGTTTCTTCCTCCCTTCCTTCCTTCCTTCTTTATTCCTTTCTTTCTTTCTTATTATGGTAAGAACACTTAACATGAGATCTACCCTCTTAACAAATTTGTGTATTTCTTAAAGATAAGAAGCATGCACAACTTTACAGCTGGATCCACCATGGAGCAGAAGATCCATAATAAGAAGGAAAGAGAGATTGGGCCAAATAAGGAGTCACAAAGGTCATATTTGCAGGAAATAATCTGTCCCCAGAAAGCATTAGAGATGAGTGTGGCCTCGAGCAGCAGGAGAGAAGAGAGACTGCACTTTTAGCAGCCCCACAGCTACCTCTCTCTAATGACTTGAGCCATAAAAAAATTCTTGGTATCAGACAATCCTGGCCCTTGTCCTAGATGAACATTCTGCAAAAAACTGGTTCAATAAAACCTGATATCCCTCAAAGATGGGGAATCAAAATGGAACTGACACAAGAGGTAAACAGAGGTAATGCAAGGGAAAAAAGAAGAAAAGGGACCTGGAAAATGCATGGCAGATAAAGAAAACTCATCTGAAAAATAGTAGGTGAAAATTGTCACCAGATATTTCACCATGAATTAGAAAGTTTTAATGAAGCAATTAAGCAAGAGCTCAAGAAAAGGATGGTAAGACAAGAATGAGCTGAAATGTGAGCTGTCAGGCCTCAGGGAAAATGTAGAAGAAATTTAACAATCACAGAGATGAAGGCAAAAGTGACAGGAAACGAAGAAACCTTAGCAAAAGTCTAGCAATTAGTGTCAAATCTATGCAAATTTAAGACGAAGACCAAAACAAATGTGGTGATTATGGTTACAGAACAAATGTAATGGTGATAAACCCAGATGGAGTAGAAATGATATAATTAGCAACAATTGGGAGAGAAAGAAAGAAAAAGAAAGTGAGAGGTAATGTAAATATGTTGGTTTTCTTATCCTTAGTACCTGGGGGTCAAAAGATGACATCTAAAGCAGACAAATCTGGCAATAGGGGTCCAAGTATATTGAGTAGTAAAAAGACAAACACTAAGAAATATAATTTAATCAACTAAAATTGGGTAGATGAAAAAAGGAAAGAGAGGGGAAGAAAAAGAAATATGTATAATATGTAAATATGTATAACCATTGAATCATTATTTCTAATATCAAGAAAAATGGTGAAAAACCCTAAACATCCACACATAAGGGACTGACTAAATAATTATGGCATATTTATACAATAAAATACTATTCAACTATAAACTAAAAAGCAATTTTTTATGTAATGATATCAAAGGATTGACAAGATTATTATATGTCTGTGAATATATATATACAAACATATATTACATATATTGCCATATATTCCCTCCCTCTCTATATATATAGATGCACAAGAAATTGCTAATATTGCCTCTGGTGGGGGAAAACTGGGTAGTGGCGACACAGAGGTGAGAGAAAGATTTACAATGTATACCCTTTGTTATTTTTTGAATTTTGAACCATTAGGCTCCTACTTATTTTTTTTAATAAATTAAATTTAAATTTAAGATGGAATATAAAGAATTGGTTGACCTGTCTTTGCCCAGCCTTGTGGATATAATGCTATGTGAGATGCCTGATATACACTTTGTAGAGCTTCCTGACTCCACATACATCTCTCTCTGTTCTAGCTCCCTGAGGAGTGAGGCAAACATACAGGGCAGTGCCCTGGTTGCCCACCTGCCCAACTGTGTCCCTGCCCATTCTTAATCCTGATCTGGCGCAGTCTCATTAGCATGTAACAGGAATGATATTATAAAAAATATTTAACCAAACTATATCTAACTCCCCCTGTAAATAATGTTGTTGTATAGCCCATTGATCATTAAGATTAAATAATTAGGATTATAACCTCACACAAAGAGAAACAAACTACTGCTTATACCTGGATCAAGAAACTTAGGGTTCTCAAGGCTAATTTTTCTTTTTAAAGTATTTGTTTATTTATTTATGTATGGCTGTGTTGGGTCTTCGTTTCTGTGCGAGGGCTTTCTCTAGTTGTGGCAAGCGGGGGCCACTCTTCATCGCGGTGCACGGGCCTCTCACTATCGCGGCCTCTCCTGTTGCGGAGCACAGGCTCCAGACGCGCAAGCTCAGTAATTGTGGCTCACGGGTCTAGTTGCTCCGCGGCATGTGGGATCTTCCCAGACCAGGACTTGAACCCGTGTCCCCTGCACCGGCAGGCAGATTCTCAACCACTGCACCACCAGGGAAGCCCTCAAAGCTAATTTTTAAAACTCGTAACCATCGATTTAGAGTTTTCCTAAATCCCCCAAACTCTCATTACATATAAAAATCAGGCTTGGAGGGCTCTGACCACAGATCTCTACCACAAGCTATAGGTAGTGAGAACTTGGAACCTAAAGGACGTGTCCATCAGAGAGGAACTTTGTGGAGTGAGAGAGGGGAGAAGAAGGGAAAACAGCCAACCACATGTCTCCTGGCTCAAAGCAATTCCTAGATTGAAACCGTACAGGGGGGTGGGTGTTGGTAATGACCAGATGAGTTATTGGAAGATCTCAGAGCACTGGGATTACTTTCTCATTTCCCCAGGCACAAGTTTGGAAAAGTGTGGGGTCTGACATGGGGCAGCACAAGTGGCAGAGTAGAAAAGGCTGAGAGAGACAGCTGGTGGGAACATCCCCCATCACTCCCCTTACCTCCACAGGCCCTCCCTAGTTGAGAAAGTCACCAAATCCACCTACTACTTAATTTAAAGGCCTGGATAATGAAAAATACAGAATTCTGGATATATAGTTATGCATTGACAATTGCTCTTTGTGAGATGCAAATATTTATTCTGAGGGGGGTTGTGTGACATTGTTATTTGGAGTGCTTATTTGTGGAAATAACTTGAGCCATCAAACTACCTTTCCTTCCTTCAAAATCATCCCATATCCAGATATCCAAGAACAAAGAACAATAGAATACTGGTGGCTAGACTTAATGGAGACCTTGCCAGGGTTAAAGAAACATGATTGGATAAACCAGAAGAACCTGTTTGAACTACTCCTCCACTGCCAGGGGAGAGGGAGAAAGAAAATATAAAAGTAAAATGAAAGAAATGAAAGGTCTACAGGGAGAGTTCTAAGAAAAGAGCATTTGTGGAAAAATAGGGCTTAATGCCTTGTCTTTTCCCCTTCCCTCCTCTTTATGAGTAATGATGCTGAGGCACTTGACCATCCCTTTTCACTGTTGTTCCAAAGCAGCAGAAACCACAGATATGTCCAGTGTGCTGGCAGATGGGATAAGGACAGCAGAGTTGAAGTAGCATAGCATTGTAGGAGAGGTAAAGACCATGACCCTTCACAAAGCAACAAAAATAGACCCGAAAAGAAATGTGAAAGATCATTACGAAGAAAACTTCACTAAGTGACAAAAAGGATCAAAATAAATGTGCCTAGATGGGAAAATTGTAAAGTTGCCAATTAATCCATCAACTTAGCACATTTCAATCAAAACATTAAAAACAGATTCTGCAAAAAATGACATTAGTGTAATTTATTACACATTCAGAGAAAATTAAGGTACGAGGTCTACCTCAAACCAAATGTACACACACACACGCAAAAAACACACACCACTAACAGGTTAACAAAGGAACTTACTTTGAAAAGGAAACTATCTGTATTAGAAAGAAATATAGCCAAATGTTTTCTAATAACCTTGGGCCTTCAAAGACTATCCAAAGTAAAATAAAAAAAATAGAAGTTTAACAGGAAAATATTGAAAGACACAGAAAATGTAAATTCCTGATTGACCAAATATATCACACAAAAGAAAAATAAAGGGAAGGGTTGAGAGAAACCATGGTGAGTTCAACATGTAACAATAGCCATATTTCCAGTGTGGGTAATGACTACCACGTAAATTTTTGAGCAACTCTATATATAGAAAAAAAAAACTTGCTTTCTCTCACAAAAATGAGGCAATTTTGGTGAGGGAAGAAAACAGTCCCATTTCCCTTGGTGCTAAAGCAGGCAGGGCGGGGGGGTTCCTAAGTTTCCTGTGGGCCAGAGCACGTCCTGAGAAGGTACCTGGGGCAGACGCCTGCTCACGGGCACCAACACACCCTCCCTGCCAACACACGCACCCCACCTGCCACAGGCCACCCAGTGAGCAGAGGGTCCCCGAGTCAGTGAGGGGTTCCTGGGAGAAAGGGGTGTGCCCCAAGAGGAACTCCACAGCAGGAAGCCACAGAGGGGATGCTCAGCTGGGTGCATGAAGGTCCCAGAATGCCCCAATTATACCGTGAGAATGGAGTGATAAGTGGCGCTGGGTTAGCAGGTTATCCATTTGGAAAAGGAGTCAGGAAATTCCAAGTATATCCCTGAGACAACCCTTTAAGTGGAAAGGTATGAAAGAATTAGGAAACCATATAGGAGACTCCTTTTGTAATTGGGAAGTGGGGAAGGCCGTCCTAAGCCACACGCAAAAGCAAGAGGCAATAAGGGAAAATGAGCTTTCAGGGGAAGAGGAGGTCGTGAGTAAAGTGAAGGGGGAAGTGACAGAGTGTAAGGTGATCCATGCAGCATGAGGACAGACAAGGGACTGGCTGATGCCCCACGGGACTGTGCTGCAGTGCCCATCGCATCTTAGACCAACCGGTGGCCTCTAGGAGGAGGTGGGGGCCAGTGCTCCACACAGCTGTCAAACTCTTGGCCAAAAGGTGCTGTGGTGGCCCAGCGTAGGGACTGACTTGGTGAGGGCTGTGCCTGTCCCTGGTGACATTTCAAAGTGAGGGGACTGTGGTTGAAACTGCTCTGAGAGTGGCACTAAGGGCCCCCGTGGGGATGCAGTGTGTGAGACTGGGTGTACCAGCTGGGAAGCTGGATGTCTGCAACCTTGCCTGCACTTATGGCAGGGAGGGGTGCAGTGGGGGGTCAAATAACAAAATTCCCAGGAGAGGTAGCAGGCTGGGAGGGCCCTGGGAGTTAGTGCAGAAATCAGTACCTACAGGCACAAAGTGTAGACAAGATAATGAGATGAAGAAGAGGGGAATCCAGGGCCCTTTCTGGAGCTGGAGGGCAGTCTGTGGAGGCAGTTCCAGATTTACCGAAGAGACAGCTTCGGCTAGGGCGGCCCCATCAAGGCAGGCACCTCCCCACAGAGTGTGACAAGCCCAAGCTTTGATGACCTTGTCTAATGTTTGCCATGGGGAAACCTGGCAAGAAACTCATCTGGTTGCAGAAGACAGGTGGGTTACTTTGTGCTTGGTGGTCCCCTGCTGTTTCATTTTTGAATTAAGCATGGGAGGCGGCACCTTAGTCTTTCCAGTGCTGAAAGCCTCTGAATGTCTTAATCAGGCCCTGACTGGCAGGCGTGCGCCCCGCCCCCCGCGCCCCCCCCCCTCCACGCCCCCCGCTGAAGTGCCCCTCCGCACCCCTGTAGTAGGCAGAACTGGGAACTGGGCTCCTGCCCTGGCACAGCAACCAACAAAGGAACGAAGGGCAGACCAGAGCCCTGCGCTTCCACACGCAGGGAGTGTTTTCGGGAGGGCAGTGCCAGCAAATGGAGAGGGGGCTCTTGACTTGGGCCAAGACCACACCGTGGAGACCCGTCAATGCTGGCAGGCTGCCCTGTGACAGAACTGCTCAGGAGACGGGCAGAAGGTCTCCGAGGCCCTCCCTGCGATAGGAGTCAGCTGTGGCTTGAAAGCGCCAAATGCCTGCCTGGGAGATGGTGGACCTACTGCCTGTGGCAGGACTCAAAACGGGGACTCGGCAGAGTGCAGAGCGGGAGGGAAGCACGTGTTAATCTGGGACCCCGAGCCAGGAGGAAGGAGAAGTGCTCTGCCTTTGGGCTGAGATCACAGAGGCTGAGCAATAAGGTGTCGCTGAAGACACCATCGGCCAGCAGGCTCCACTGGGACGAGCGGATGCGGGGCTGCCCGCAGGGCAATCCTGCGTGGGAAACAGACTGCCCAGCCCACCTGAGGCTGGCTTGGGAGAAAGGGGGGACCACGTTAGCAGCTCTTTGAAAACAAGACAGGGCCCCAGAGCCAGCAAACAAAGCCCCGGCGGGGTGAGCATTGCTGGGGGTGTGATGTCGCAGCAACCACAGTCACATGCTGGCCAGTCAAGGCCCCAGGGCCTGGGGAGGGGCAGAGTCCCTGGCAGGCACCCATGGCTACTAGTCAGCCCAAACTGTGGGGTGGATGAGTACCAGCAGGAGAGTGGCAACCCACCTGCCCCCCAAACTCCAGGGGAAGGGAGGAAAACATTGGAAAAAAACTAAAAATGTGAAATAAAACTATGCTCTGTATGGAGGAGGGCAGTCAGAAGGCAGAGCACTTGTACACAGCTGATGCCCAGGGAGCAGTGGCCCAGAGTCTCATCCCAGGGAGACCAGGAGAGGGCACCGGGCTCAGAAGCAGCACTGCCCAAAGGAAGCTTCTTGTCCCCTCTGTTAGCCAGGGCTTTGAGGAAGAGAACCATTTCACGACACATCAAAAACACGCAGGGAGGGCTTCCCTGGTGGCGCAGTGGTTGAGAGTCTGCCTGCCAATGCAGGGGACACGGGTTCGAGCCCTGGTCTGGGAGGATCCCGCATGCCGCGGAGCAACGAAGCCCGTGAGCCACGGCTACTGAGCCTGCGCGTCTGGAGCCTGTGCTCCGCAACAAGAGAGGCCGCGACAGCAGCGAGAGGCCCGCGCGCCGCGATGAAGAGTGGCTCCCGCTCGCCGCAACTGGAGAAAGCCCTCGCACAGAAACGAAGACCCAACACAGCCAAAAATAAATAAATAAATTAATTAATTAATTAAAAAAAAAAAAAAAACACGCAGGGAACCTGGCTTTGGTGATGCAGGGGCTGAGGCTTGCTGGGAGGGGTCTGGAAATGTTGGGACGGGGTGGTGGAATGAGTTGCCCAGATTCATGGAGTGGTTCAGTGCGCAGGGCTGCGTTCTTCCTTTCCTCCAAGGGGTGCCAGGGGCTTGGATGGAGGGCATGAATATGTCTCCTGATGGATGGACCAGCCATGGCCATGCCACGCCCCTCAGCATCTGCCCTCCCACCCCTTCGGGGATTCACGGAGGCCTCCACTGTCCCCTTCCTGGATCCCACAGAAGTACCAGGGATAGGGCAGAAAGGAGGTTCCCCAGAGGAAGCAACGGCCAAGCCTTTTCACTCAGCCAGGAATTTGAGCTTGGCATCCCAAGGAAGGGAGGGGGCCTGGAAGTAGGTTTCACAGCTGCTTCTCAGGAGAGAGAACACAAAGCAGGCACTCAGCAAGTAGCAACTGTTACTGCTATAACTGTGCACTAAATTGTGCAGGGCTGGGTTGCCCTGTGGCCCCCAAGGATGTGTAGGCAAAACCTCAAGGATACTGACCTTCCTCTCTAGGCCAGCAGGCGAGGAAAGACACCTTCATCGAGGGAAGGATTCCTCTGCATCAGGCACTGTGCTGCCTGCTTCACAGGTGCTGTCTCCTTTAGTCCTCCCAACAGTCCTTCTTAATTCCACCCTCCACCCCATTCCCCTGCCCCGTCCCCGCCCCCAGCCCCTTCTGGGAGCTTATCCTGAACCCTGCAGCCCATCTCTTCCCCTGCCTCCTGTGGGCACCGCTAGGGGGACATTTTTCAGGAGCAAATGCCCCAGTTAGTTAGCACTGATCGTGTATTTTGGGCTTCCTCTTCACGCAGACTATAAACTCAAAGACAAGTACCATGTCTCGTTTTTGCCAGTTAAAGCACACAGCTTTATTGGTGATACATAAAAATGCAGACTTGGTGGACGAGGCTGAGTCAGTACAGCTCACAGAAGGGGAGTGTACATGTTTTGCTGAATAGGTTTACCATCCATAGGCTCGTGAAGAAAAGAGAGTAAATGAAAAAGAATTCAACCTACGCAGCAACCAATGCATTTTCGGCACAAGCTCCCACATGGGTCTGGCCTCCACAAGGTGGTCCAGCTTAGACAGGGAGACCACCACAGGCAAGGCATCCCTTGTCAGGCTAGAAAATGTTGTTCTTTCACCACACAGCTGAAATGATCCCTTTACCACAGGAAGAAGGCTGCAAGGGAGCAATTTACAATGCGCACTGCCTGCAGACTGCAAAACCAAGAGGTTACTCAGAGCTCTGTGGGAACCCCTGCCTGGCCAGCAAGAGAGTGGTCCTGGATTTAGCAAGTGTAACTTTCACCCGGAGATAGGGCTATTGGCTAAGGCTGGATCTTCAATAGCACCCGCTGCAGAGTCTTTGATTGAGAACACAAGTGTGTGTTCACTGATCGGGTTTTGGTTCGGGGTGGATCAGTCCCATCCTGTTGGAGGGGGCCATTTAAGAGGCCGGGATTTCTGGGAGAAGCTGTCTGTTTGCGTTCCTGATAAAGAGGGACAGGAAGGAGAGCAGCATTTGGGCTCCCAGCAACTCCCCCGCCAAGACTGGCTTTTCAGACAAACCCATCAAGGGTTTCACAACGTGCCCCTCAGCACATTCACTTCCCTCTGGTATCAAAGGAAACTTCAAGCCTGAAACGGACTTGGCAAGCATGTTATTAATAACTGTCATGATTATTAACAAATTTAATCCGGCCTGCTGCAGAAATGAGTTGCAGCAAAGTGACACAGTCTCCCGACACACTTCGTTGATGTACATCTTAATCTGGCCCTGATTTGCAACACTGGCATTCAAGTCATCCGGGGCACAGAAAGCCTCAACAGCAGGGTCGGGAATAGGGATCGTGTTTCCAGCAATGGAGAGGCTGGCCAAATGACTATTGATATCGTGGCTAAATGAAAAACCAGTGTCCCTGGGCTGAGCTAACAACACTTTTCCCTGAATGAAAGGGCACTTGGAGAGGCCAAGAACACAACTGAAATTTTCAATATCTTAAGCATCACTAAAAAAAAGTCCTCATTTTCATTAGTGACAGAGTGATTTTTCTTCATTCAGACTATTTCCTCTTTGAGAGGCCCTAGGTTCTTACTGCCCATGTCTCATGTCAGCCTCATCCCCAGGACTTGGCTTTTCCTGGTTCTTTGAGTAAAGACCAGACCCCTTACCCATCCTTATCCATATGAAGTTCCCTACAATTCTGGTTGTTTCTCACTGTGTTTATATCCTCTTCTGATTAGTGGATGAACACTGTAGCAACTTCTAGCCCTGACCTCCAGAACTGCTTTCACTAAATCAGCATTTCAAGCACACTCTATATCTGTGACAAGTCACAGGAGGTTCTCACTCTTTTAAAAGCCATCTAATTTGTAGTGTTCTAGGTAGGAGACTGTTGGACGTTCTTTTCCTGGACACAAATTGCACTAACTGCCATCTGACAGGAAACTAGGGGAAATGCAAATACATAGAGCTTTCATATGAGTTTCCATAGATATACACGTCAATACTCAGGATACAAGGGTATCAGTATCTCTCTTTCCTGAGTTAGGGTCTTAATTTTCAAACGTTTCTCCTCTGCCATTTATCTCCCTTAAACTCGTTCCCACTGTTTCCTCAGAGGTACAGCATTTAACTTTTCCAGCACCCAAGTAGGAGGAGAGGAGAACAAAGGTTGGGAGAGGTAGCTGAGTTGCCTCTAGACCCTGCATTCTGACTCCAACCTCCCTCCCCATCCCTATCTCCAAGAGATAACAATGTGTGGAGCAATTTCCTTCTTCCTTTGCCTAGATTTATGTCTACTTGTAGACACAGAAGAAAGAATGGAGACTGGTAGATGTCCAGGCACATAAGTGTCCTCTCTCCAGAGTGAGAAATCTGGCTTTCAAATGTCTCCCATTTAGGTCCTAGGCACAGCCCCTACCCTGCCCTCCAGACCCTTTCATCACCCCATCCTTCCCCCACAAATGCCCACCTTTTCCATTCCTCTGCGCCCCAGTCACTCTCTTGACCTCGCTTTCTCCCATCAAATGGCCACTTTTCTGTTCTACCCGTCATTTCTGCTGTATAGACACTGCTTCCCCAGAGCCAAAAAGGATTGGGGTTAAGTAATGCTTTTCTGAAGGCAGGATAGTGAAAGAACAGGTTCTGGTTTTGGGCTTGCCTCTACCGCCACCTTGTGACCGGTCGAGGCCCCACGTTTCCTTGAAAGAACTGCTCACTTCAGTTTCTACTAAACATCCTGTATGTAATGGGTTTCCTCTTCCTTTCCTTTGGGTTGTGCTGCCCCCTACAGGCAGACAAGCTAACCAACAGATAAAGGTCTGTGAACATTTAGTGCAGGGTGTTAGGCCACAGTTCCTACCTTTTACTGATTCAAGACTGTCAAACGGTCCCCACCTCTCACTCCCAGATCCCAACATCAGCTCTCCCCCTGACCTCATGCACCATTTAGAGAACTAAAATGAGCTGGTGGATAGCCTGAGGCTGTGGGGAAAGCTGACTCTGCCCCTTCAGGTCTCTGCTACCTAACTCCACCGCGACCCCAAGACTCCCCAGGCAATGCTCACTCTCACACCAACCTGCACACAATCAGAGCAGTTTCTTCCTTCTTCACTTGACTACAAACACATCTCCCTGATATCAACAGGAAGCTGATGGCTGGGCCAAAAACACCACCTCTCCACAATTCTTGGTCACCTGAGATACGTCACCAATGAGCCATGGTCCCCAAGCTTCTCTCCTACCAGTAGTGATGCAAGAGTATGCCCGCCTCTCTCCTTTCCCCCCCAGCACACCAGACCTGTCACTCATTTTTTCTTTGCCAATCCTAGAGACCAAAAGATAAGGCATTTCCATTTTGCTGAAATTTGCCTTTCTCTAATTTCCAAGGAAGGAACCTATCTTCTCCTGGAGCAACTATTTCAGTTTATACTTCTTTGTCTTCTCTTAGAATATAGGGCAACAGCCCATCTCGTCACTTCCCCTCCACTCAGCCGCTAATATCCATCATCTTTCTTGGACCCATGAGAAAGCACATTGCATGAAATAAGACACAGAGCAAGAGATAATTTAGATATTTGTTGCCTCTGCTCATTTTCTTGGAAATACTGGCTTTTTATAAAGATTTGTACACGCTTTTATATGCATAAGGAGTTTTCAGGAGTGATGTTTTCCAAAATGTCACCACTGGTTATTTCTGAGACATATATTTAAGGCATAATACATTCTAGGTATAGTGCCAACTGCTAAGGTCAATGGGACATGGAGATGAACAGATTTGTCTCTTGGTAAAGACCACCTGGTTTCTCAGACAGGCCCCCACAAGGCAGCATTTACCTTGCTGAGTTCACACACTCCAGGATCTAGATCTTAATTTTGTCTTCAGACTAAAAGTATGCACAACTGATGACCTTATGCACAACACAAATGCATACATATGTTCACCAAAAGATAAGAATAAGAACATGCATAGTAGCACTGTTCATATTATCCCCAACCGGAAACAACTCAAATATCCATTAACAGTAGAATGGATAAATAAAATACAGTATATTCATAAATGTGGTGTATATTCATAAATGGCCATGAATATTATATATGCAACAGTATGGATTAATCTCACAATGTTAGCTAAAATAAAAAAGATACAAAAGAATACATACTGTGTGACTTCCTTTACAGAAAGTTAAAAAAAAACACGCAAAACTAATCCATGGTTTTAGAAGTCAGAATAGTGGTTACCCTTGGGATGCACTATTGACTAGATGGGCACATGGGGGAAGCTTCCAATGTGCTGTTCATGTTTTGTTCCTTACTCACTTTGTGAAAATGTATTGAGCTGAACACTTAGGATTTGTTCACTATTCTGTGTATATGGTATACTTCTACAAAAATTTACCAAAAGTCCTCAATAATGAGCTAGGGAAATGGGAGATGAGTAAGTGAAACCAATCCTCCTGCTGATCTGGAGAAGCTGGACAAAACATAGATTTTCATTTCCCTGAAGGCACTAGAGGGCTAACAAGATGGCGAAGAATACCTGGTTCAGAATAGGAGTGGGAGAAGTTGAGCTTAATGTTACGGCCACTTTTCCCAATGGCGCATATGCAATTATTGAGGGAACTACTGAGAAGCTATGTAGAATTTTGGGTAGCCTTGGGGGGCTAGGGAGACAGATACTGGAATCCAAATCTTGCCAAGAGGTATACCTGGTAAACCCTAAAATCTTTGGATTGTGATGCTGAAAGAGCTGCACCTCAGAGTCAGAGTGAAGGAGACGTAGACAGGCTTTTTTTTTTTTTTTTTAACATCTTTATTGGAGTATAATTGCTTTACAATGGTGTGTTAGTTTCTGCTTTATAACAAAGTGAATCAGTTATACATATACATATATCCCCATATCCCCCCCCTCTTGTGTCTCCCTCCCAGCCTCCCTATCCCACCCCTCTAGGTGGTCACAAAGCACCGAGCTGATCTCCCTGTGCTATGCAGCTGCTTCCCACTAGCTATCTATTTTAAGTTTGGTAGTGTATATATGTCCATGCCACTCTCTCACTTTGTCCCAGCTTACCCTTCCCCCTCCCCGTGTCCTCAAGTCCATTCTCTAGTAGGTCTGCATCTTTATTCCCGTCTTGCCTCTAGGTTCTTCATGACCATAGGGTCTGTCATACAGAGTGAAGTAAGTCAGAAAGAGAAAAACAAATACCGTATGCTAACACATATATATGGAATCTAAAAAAAAAAAAGGTCATGTAGACAGGCTTTTACAAGGACTTCAGTTTAACTTTAAGTAATCTCAACCATTGGAAATTGGATTAAGGTAATTCCAGAGTGCTAATGCCTCTAGGTGCCTTGCAGAGACAAATACAAATTCTCTTCAGAGAGAAACAATATTGGCCTCAAATTATTTCTGAAGTTTCGTAAAATACTATATCTAGCACACAATAGAAAACAACCAAGTACACAAGAAGACAAGACAAAATTAACAAAAGTCATCAGAAATGACACACAATAGAAAAAGACACATCAGGGCTTCAGATATTAGAGTTATCAGACATAGATTTAAAATAAATATGCTTACTATGCTTAAGGAGATAAAAGACAATATAGAGAATTTCTGCAGATAAATGGAAACTATTAAAAAGTATAAAGCAGAAATTCTAGACCTGAAAAATAGAATAATCTCAATTAAGAACTGAATGGAAGGATTTAACAGCAGAGTACATATAGATGAAGAGAAAATTATTGAACAGGAAGGTAGCTTGGAAGAAACTATCCAGAAAAAATGCCAGAGTCACAAAAGGATGAAAAAATTGAGTGGCTAAGAGACAGAGAATACAGAAAGATTTCAAGTAACGTATGTATACTTGAAATCCAGGAAGAGAAGAGAATGAAGAGAGGAGAGAATGAATGAGGCAGAAGTAATATCTGAGGAAATAACGGTTGACAATTTTCTGAAACTTTCCAAAATGTCAAGCTACATATTCAAGAAGCCATTCAAATCTCAAGTAGCATAAAATTCAGGATTAGAAGATGTGGTATATATCATGATTTCATATATACTTATTTTGTATATTACCACTGAACTCTCTTATAGTTCTTATAGTTTTATATCTTTTTCGGTAACTAATTATGTGATATGCAATATGTGGCATAAATGTTGCAAGTACTTTCTCCAGGGTCAGTGTCAGAAATCATTAATTGGTCATCTGATCGAGGCTAGGTGCAATAAATCCTTCTCAAGCTGCACTCTGTTGGGAGACAATTCTCTATGGCTTTGTCATGTGCCTGCACATATTCTGAGTAAGGCACTCACTGCCCATTGTTCTGAACTATCTTTTCAAGGTTGTATAGCAAACAGCCTTGGAAGATAGAGATAGTGTCTCCCTCATGAGCAAAGGTAAGATTTGCTAGTAAGGATAAAAGACTCAGATTCTTTAAGCTCAGAGGTCTTCTGTGACACATCTCATTGCATGTGTTGGTGTCATTTGGCTCTCCTAATATCACCAGCTGGGAATTGGGATCCAGGAACTGGTGTAAAAATGCTGATACTTTGGCTACTGTTATTGATGTGAGTAATAAATTGTCTTTCATCTCTGAAAAAAAAAAAGAAGATGTGGTATATAAAGCAAAAAATGGACAGAACTATAAGAAATAATAGAGGTGCCCAATCATAGTGGGAGATTTTAAAATATCTTTTTTTGTAGCTGACAGAATAAGCAGATAAAAATAGCAGAAATATAGAAGATTTGAACATGATTAGCAAATATGACTCAATTAGTTCAATCCCTAATTGGTATAAAACTACACTCAACAATCACAAAAGTTTCATTCAAAAAAACATATGGAACATATACAAGGCATACCTCATTTTATTGTGCTTCCCTTTATTGCACTTCGCAGATACTACATTTTTTACAAATTGAAGGTTTGTAGCAACCCTGCGTCAAGTCTATCGGTACAATTTTTCCAACAGCATTTGCTCACTACATGTCTCTGTGTCACATTTTGGTAATTCTCACAATATTTCAAAGTTTTTCATTATCATTATATTTGTTATGGTGATCTGTGATCAGTGATCTTTGATGTTATTATTGCAAAAAGAGTACAACTCGCTGAAAGCTCAGATGACGGTTAGCATTTTTTAGCAATAAAGTATTTTAAATTAAGGTATGTACATTATTTTTTAGACATAATTCTATTGCACACTTAATAGACTACGGTATACTGTAAGCATAACTTTGATAGGCACTGGGAAACTAAGATATTCATGTGATTCACTTTATTGTGATATTCACTTTGTTGTGGTGATCTGGAACTGAACCCACAAGATATCTGAGGTATGTCTGTATCAAGATTGATCATATACTGGGACATAAAGCAAGTTTTAACAAATTTCAAAAGATTAAAATCATACAGTGTGTGTTCCCTAACCATGGTGCAATAAACTAAAAATCAATCATAAAAATATAACCAATAATCTGCATATTTTTTGGAATGAGGAAATACATTTTTAAATAACCCATGGGTCAAAGAAGAAATCATAATTAAAATTTGAAAACATTTTGCATGGAATGGTAATAAAAATATTACATTCAAAGTTATAGAGGATAGTTTGCTTCTGGCTATGACAGCCTACTAATAGAAGACCAATCCTCTCACTTAGAAGGACAAGAAAAGCTGAAAAATAAATTGTTATTACATTTAAACAAGTTAAATTGTTTAAAGACATTGGAGAGGGACTTCCCTGGTGGTGCAGTGGTTAAGAATCCGCCTGCAAATGCAGGGGACATGGGTTTGATCCCTAGTCCGGGAAGATCCCACATGCCGCGGGGCAGCTAAGCCTGTGCACCACAACTACTGAGCCCGCACTCTACAGCCTGTGAGCCACAACTACTGAAGCCCACCCGCTCCAGGGCCCGCGTGCCACGACTACTGAGACAACGTGCTGGAAGTACTGAAGCCCACGCGCCTAGAGCCCGCACACCACAACGAAGAATAGCCCCTGCTCACCACAACTAGAGAAAGCCTGTGCACAGTAATGAAGACCTAACGCAACCAAAAAAAAAAGACATTGGAGAGCTATGAAAGCAGCCAGGATTTGAAGTACCAAAATCGTGGAGAGAAGGGAAATTTAAAGAGGTGAAACACATTTGACACCAATTTTCCTCCTGAAGCATTTGTCAATTCATTATCAACATGGGTGGAGAGACTGAAAAATAAGCTGCTAAGAGTCAAAAAAACCTTAGTAGAACTTTCAGCAGTTACACAGAGTTAAGGATTCAAAATCTACAACTTAGAGTTACCTACACATCCAGGATTTGATGGGCTAAGATCCTGGAGAAAGGAAATTACAAAGGAATGAAACTGATTTTCTCTTTGAGGCATTCACCAATTCTTAATGGGTGTAGAGCTAGAAGCAAAGAAACCAAGTAGAAAAAGGCAATTAAGAGGCTAGGAAGATAAACTGAGCTTTTGGCAGCTTCATAGTGCAGGGAAGATAAAAATTGGAGTTTGTAGATTTCCAAGGGTGGGGGACCTAATAAATTCCCTAGGCTGTCAGTTAGAACCCCTGAAGGATTACACCCTAGGAATAAGGGTGAACTAGAAATAGAATAGGTCTGACAAAGATTGAAATCCTACCTCAAATTAGTTCAATTCTGGATTAGCTTAAGGTAATTTACTCTTATACTGCCTTGCCAAAGCCAAAGCAAATCTTCTACAAATCAAGACAAAGTCATCTACATTGTCTAGAATTTTTCATTCATAATGTTTAGCACTCAAACAAAAGCATACCAAGAGATATGACAAACAGAAATTTTTTAAAGGAGAAAAAGAAATAAACAATAGAAATGGACCTATAGAAGATTAAGCTATTAGAGGTATCAGGCATAGACTTTAAAAGAATTGTGACTAATATGTTCAAGAAAACAGAAAACAAGATAGATGTTTTCACCCAATAACTGAAATGTGGGGGGAAAAGAATCAAATGGAAATTCTCAAAGTAAAAATGCAATAGTGACCTTCAGCTTCAGCTCCAACATATGAAGAGTTGAAAGTCCTCATTGCCCTCCTTACAATAATAAAAATGTTGAACAAATAGAAAATCAACAACTTCTCTAAGATTGATCAGAGAATTGAGGTCACAGGGCAAAACAACACCCCCAAACTCTGGAGATATAGGAAGAATCACAGCTAAGATGAGACTACTTGAAGCAGTAACTGGTCAGAATACCCTCAATGGTCATTTTGAATTGCTAGAGGCTGGATATGGATTAGCTTAAGAGTTAAAAATCTATGGGCGGGGCACTTTTGGGGGGATCATCACATTTTCACTATTTTCTTCCCTGATGGAACCCAACAGGTTCTCACAATGAAGATCAGAGAAAATTTCCCTCATGTTTCTGTCAGGGGGAGGGGAAAATAACCATTTTGAATTATGCCCAGGGGAAAAATAACCATTTTGAAATACATCCAAAATGTTCTCCATAACAAAGCCTATCCTGAAAGGGAAACTACTTTACCAGGGCCTTATCTGACCTGGGGGAAGGGCAACTGGCTGGCTCCAGCTCCATCTAGACTTCCTGTCTCATGTAAAGGGAGAAAAAAAACACCATTAATCAACTGGATCTAATTAACATTGGTAGAATATTTAATCCAACAACAGCAAAAAACACACATACTTCTTAGGCTCACATAAAATATTAACCAAGACAGACCACATTTTAGGCCATAAAACACACTTAACAAGTTTAAAAGAGTAGAAAGCATACAAAGTATTCTCTCAGACCACATGGAATTAAACTAGAAATCAATAACAGAAAGATAGCTGCAAAATCTCTAAATATTTGAAGATTAAACAACACACTCCTAAAACATGGGTCAAAGAAGAAGTCACAAAAGAAATTTTTAAATATTTTGAAATAAATGAAAATCAAAATATTGATACAACTTATCAAAAATTATGGTATCCAGTGAAAACAGTGCTAAATTTATGGAATTTAATGCATACACAAATTTCCCCTGTTTTTTGAAAGTTTGCTTCATGCTACTTGTTTTTTTACAAAAGACCTACATTAGTACCTGTTTTCACAAACTGAAAGAAATCCAAAGGCAATTTTTGCTTTTATGGAAAAAGATGAGAAGAGAAAAGAGCATTCAGCATTTGTTTTGCAGCAAGCCAAGCTATTATGGAAGCAGCGTGTACCCCAAGGAGTGAGAGTAGCATTCACTGCCAAGCTCCTTCCCTGTGAACTACACTCATCATCTCAGCATCAAGCTGCCATAGCTTTGAACTGTGTCTGTGAGCATCTGTGCCTTATCTCAGTTTATTTTGTGCATCCATTAACAATATTTATCCTAAAGTAATTGCTTCTTCACTTTAAGCCATTTTGGCTTGTGAACACTCTACTTTTGGACAGCAGTGGAAACCTGTATTAGAAAATAAGAAAGAGGGGAGGTGTGGCCAAGATAGTGGAGGAGTAAGCCCCTGAACTCACCTCCTTTCATGGGAACATCAAAATTACAACTATTTACAGAGCAACTATCTATGGGAATGACCTGAAGACTAGCAGAAAACATCTTCCACAACTGAAGATATAAAGAAGGAACCACAATGAGATGGGTAGGAGGGGCAGACACACAATATATCCAAGACTCACATCCTTGGGAAGGTGACCCACAAGTGGGAGGATAAACACAATCACAGAGGTTCTCCCCAAAGAGCAAAGGATCTGAGCCCTACGTTGGGCTCCCCAGCCTGGGGGTCCTGCATCAGGGAGACAAACCTCCAGAATGTCTGACTTTGAAGGCCAGTGGAGCTTGCAAACAGAAGAGCCTGAGGGGTATAGGAAACAAAGATTCTGCTCTTAAAGCTCGTGCAGCTGTTTTGGGAGTTTCCTCGTTAGCATCAGTGTCCTTGTAGTAGAAAGAACTCCCACATGCCACGGAGCAGCTAAGCCCGTGTGCCACAACTACTTGAACCTGCGCTCTAGAGCCCACAAGCCACAACTACTGAGCCCACGCACCACAACTACTGAAGCCTGCACACCCTAGAGCTTATGCTCCACAACAAGAGAAGCCACCGCAAATGAGAAGCCCACGCACTGCAACAAAGAGTAGCCCCCACTCACCGCAACTAGAGAAGGCCTGTGCATAGCAATGAAGACCCAACACGGCCAGAATTTTTAAAAAGTACACTAGAAGGAATCAACGGTAGATTAGATGATACAGAGGAATGGATCAGTGAACTGGAAGGCAGTGTAGTGGAAATCACACAAGCTGAACAGAAAAAACAAAAAAAGAATATTAAAAAATGAGGATAGTTTAGGAGACCTCTGGAATGACATTAAGCTAACATTTACATTATAGAGATCCCAGGAGAAGAGAGAGAGAAAGGGGCAGTGAACTTATTTGAAGAAATAATAGCTAGAAACTTCCCTAACCCAGGGAAGGACACAGACGTTTCCTCTAATATCAGGAACAAGACAAGGATGCTCACTCTCACCACTTTTATTCAACATACTATTGGAAGTCCTAGCCACAGCAATCAGACAACAAAAAGAAATAAAAGGCATTCGAATTGGAAAGGAAGAAGTAAAACTGTCACTGTTTGCAGATGACATGACACTATTTATAGAAAATCTTAAAGATGCCACCAAAAAACTATTAGAACTAATAAATTCAGTAAGGTTTCAGGATACAAAATTAATATACAGAAATCTGTAGCATTTCTATGCACTATCAACAAACTATCAGAAATAAAAATTATGAAAACATTTACAACTGCATAAGAAAAGAATAAAAAACCTAGGAATAAATCTAAGCAAGGAAGTAAAAGACTGGTACTAAGAAAACTATAAAACATTGATAAAAGAAATTGAAGACAACACAAAGGGAAAGATATACCATGCTCATGGACTAGAAGAATTAATATTGTTAAAATGACCAATCTACAAATTCAAATGGAATCCTATCAAAACACCAATGGCATTTTTCAAAAAAAAACTAGAACAAATAATTCTAAAATTTATATGGAAATACAAAAGACCTGAAATAGCCAAAACAACTTTGAGAAAAAAAGAACAAAACTGGACATATCACACTCTCTGATTTCAAATTATACTACAAAGCTACAATACTCAAAACAGTATAGTACTGGCACAAAAACAGAAACATATATCAATGGAACAGAATAGAGAGCACAGAAATAAATCTACACTTACAAGGTCAATTAATCTAGGACAAAAGGGGCAAAAATATACAATGGGGAAAAGACAGTCTCTTCAATAAATTGTGTTGGGAAAACTGGACAACTACATGCAAAAGAATCAAACTGTACTACTTTCTCATACCATATACAAAAGTAAACTCAAAATGGATTAAAGATTTAAATATAAGACCTGAAACCATAAAACTCCTAGAAGAAAACATAGACAGTATGCTCTTTGAATCAGTCTTAGCAATATTTTTTTTTGATATGTCTCCTCAGGCAAAGGCGATAAAAACAAAAATAGACAAACGGGACTACATCAAAGTAAAAAGCTTTGCACAGTGAAGGAAAATATCAACAAAAGAAAAAGGCAGCCTACTGAATGGGAGAAGATATTTGCAAATGATATATTTGATAAGGGATTAATATCCAAATATGCAGATAATTCATACGAATCAATAACAATAAAACAAACAACTCAATTAAAAGATGGGCAGAGAACCTGAAAAGACATTTTTCCAAAGAAGACATACAGACAGCCGACAGACACATGAAATGATGCTCAACATCACTAATCATCAGGGAAATGCAAATTAAAATCACAATGAGATACCACCTTACACCTGTTAGAATAGCCATTACCAAAACAAAACAAAAAAAGAAAAAAAAATAACAAGTGTTGGTAAGGATGTAGAGAAAAGGGAACCTTCATTTACTGTTGGTGGGAATGTAGGTTGGTGTAGCTACTGTGGAAAACAGTATGGAGACTCCTCACAAAATTAAAAGTAGGACTACCATGACCCAGCAATTCCACTTTTGGATATTTTTCCAAAGAAAACAAAAACACTAATTCAAAAAGATATATGCACCCCTATGTTCACTGCAGGTATTATTTACAAGATAATATGGATAATATGCCAAGGTATGGAAGCAACCTAAGTGTCCATT
This sequence comes from Balaenoptera ricei, assembly GCF_028023285.1. Classification (NCBI taxonomy): domain Eukaryota; kingdom Metazoa; phylum Chordata; class Mammalia; order Artiodactyla; family Balaenopteridae; genus Balaenoptera; species Balaenoptera ricei. The sequence goes on along the minus strand of NC_082660.1, from coordinate 92,035,611 downwards.
TATGGATGACTGGATAAAGAAATTGGGGTATACATATATACCATTGTGTTAGTTTCAGGAATACAGCAAAGTGATTCGGATACACACAATGAAATACTACTCAGCCATAAGAAAGAATAAAATCTTGCCATTGTGACAGCATGGATGGACCTTGAGGGTATTATGCTAAGTGAAGTAAGTCAGACAGAGAAAGACAAATATTATATGACATCACTTATATGTGGAATCTGAGAAAAAGTACAAATGAACTTATTTACAAAACAGAAACAGACTCACAGATATAGAAAACAAGTTTATGGTTACCGAAGTTGAAGGGGGGAGGGATAAATTAGGAATATAGGATTAACAGATATACACTACCATATACAAAATAGGTAAACAACAAGGATTTACTGTTGCACAGGGAACAATATTCAATATCTTGTAATAACCTATAATGGAAAAGACTCGAAAAAATATATATATAATATCCAAATCACTTTGCTGTACACCTGAAACTAACACAATATTGTAAATTAACTGTACTTCAATTAAAAAATTTATCTTATTTTTTTAAATATTTATTTATTTATTTATTTATTTGGTTGAACCTGGTCTTAGTTGCAGAAGGTGGGCTCCTTAGTTGCAGCACGTGGGCTCCTTAGTTGTGGCAGGCGGGCTCCTTAGTTATGGTAGGTTGGCTCCTTAGTTGCAGCAGGAAGACTCCTTAGTTGTGGCACGCAAACTCTTAGTTGCGGCATGCATGTGGGATCTAGTTCCCTGGCCAGGGATCAAATCTGGGCCCCCTGCATTGGGAGCACGAAGTCATATCCACTGTGCCAGTCCCCAATAAAAAAATTTTTTTAAAACTTTTATCCATCCAGAAATAAAAAGAAACTTCCATAATTTGATTAAAAACTATCTGTGAAAACAAAGGAACAAACATCACAGTTAATGTTGAAATATCAGGAGGTTCCACCTGAGATACGTAATAAGAAACAGATGGCCACTGTCACCACTTTTATTCATCACCATGATGGGAATGCTAGACTGTGCAAAAAGGGAAGAAAAAGAAAAAGTACAAGAATTGAAAAAGAAGAAAGACAATTTGCATACAAAATTATTGCATATGTAGAAACTCCAAAAGAATCTATAAATAAACTATTAAAATTAATAAATGATTTAACAAGATCACACAATACAATGTCAATATATTATTAAAAATCAGCTCTATTCCTATAACAGCAGCAAGAAATTAGAAAATGAAATTTTAAGAACAAAGTCACAAAAACCACCAAGTCCTAGAAATAATTCTAACAAAATATGTACAAGTCTGAAGATGAAAATTCAGACATTGAAAGAGATTAAAGAAGACATAATTAAAGGATGAAATATACCATGTTAATGTACTGGAGAACTCAATATTGTAAATATGTTAATTCCTTCCAAATTGATCTATAGATTCATTGCAATCACAATTAAAATCCAAACAGGTGATGTGTCTGTCTGTGTCTGTGTCTGTGTGTGCATAAATTGGCAAGCTTATTACTTAAATCTATATGGAAACACAAAGTGCCAAGAATATCGAAGACAATTCCAAAAAAAACAATAAAGAGGATTTATACTACCAAATATTAAGATGTATCATAGAGTTTATTTTTATAACTTAGAGGTAAGAAAAACTTTCCTCAGGATGAACAAAAGCCCAGAAGCCATAAAGGGAAAATATGAAAAATTTGATCACCTATAGGTGATCACCTATAAAGGGAAAAAAAACATGAATGATGCTAAATGAATTAGATATCCATCTACTTTGAGAGCACTAATTTCTACCTAAGTCAGCTTGCCCTGATTCCCTGAGCACTAAATAAACAACCTTCTGATGATAATTTGGTTTCTGATGCACATTGATCTTAGGGACAGTATGTTCTGAGCAGCCGACACTAAGAATCTGATCTACTTGGTAATTACATTTCTTATAGTAACATAGACTGTCATTCTGGTTTTTTTATTTTCAAAAAGAAATTCCACCCCATTTAATAACATGTTATGTCCATATGTAAACTTAGAAAAATGCTCAATAAACAGAAGGCTCTAATGCCCAAACAAAGATGCTTGTATTACACTTACTCTTTCACTTTTTAAAATGTAAATGGTCAACAGGGCCAAAGAGTTACACTTAGCCCACTGCCAGTGCTGGATTGAATTCCATTGACATGAACCTGTTAGGATAAAGTTACCCATCCAATAAGGCTTCTTTCCCACCCGCTACCTTCTCCCTCCACTCAGGCTTACCCCCAAACCCAAAATTGCCCAAGCCCTTAACACAAGGCCTGAGAGGGACCCAATGGAGAGGGGAAAGCATGGAGATACACATCTCTGAAAGTAAATATGCGTTATCCTGCTTGACACCACACCTCAGGGCAGAGCAAACCAGGGGTCATTACCCTAGTCTTCTGCACCCCGAGATGGCAGCACGATAGTTCTGGTTTAAAGGCAAGGAAGAGCCACAGTTTAAACAGAGAAATCAGAAAAAAACGTTCAACCTGGGATGTGATGTAAAATGAATGTAAAAAGATAGCATTGAAAATGGTCATAATCACTCTTCAAAAAAACCATTCTCAAGGGAATTTAGCAGAGAAATTAACCAAACAGAGGCATAAACACAAAATTTGCCTGAACCACATCAATTTGCTAAACCTACACTTAGAATCTCTTTTGAAACAAGGCAAGTAAAATATGAATTTAAAAATAGAAAACCAGCTTCCTGAGCCTTGAAATATTATGCTTTGGGTGGCAATTTATAAGAGAACTCTACTCCATCTTTGTAAAATTCCCTTTGAACACATTTGACTGGGATAGACCCACTTAAATTCCTAAAACCATTAGATGAGAGAAAAACCAAAATAGCAGAATATCCTCTGAGTTTCTAATTTCCTCGGTTACCCAGAAGTTGCCATCCTCTCTAAAGAGAGGACACTGCCCCCTCCTTGCCCCGATGAGCTGCCACAATCACAGAACTGTGCCCTTCCCAAAATGTTTGAGAGTGGCAGCCTCCGATGTGAAAGCATGAGGACATCTGCGTGTGGCTGGGCCGGCCCTGTGGCCTCCCTGGACCAGGCAGTCACATATCTGTCTCACACAGCACTTACCAAAGTCTGGGTGATTCCGTGCCAAACAATACCAGGTGTGGGACATCAAAATTACATGCAGTGCACATAGGGCTGTGCCACGTTAAGACTGGTGCCTTCTCAGTCTCTGTTCAACAAAGGTCCAAAAAATCTTGGCATCCAGCCACACCCAGGTCACCGTATTACCACAGCAATGACAATTATTATTTTGTATCAAATGCCCACCGGTGCATGACCTGGTGTCACGGGAATTAAGCGGTCACCCACAAAAGACACAGAAGCACAAAGAGACTACTGCCAATGGTCTCTCAGAAGGAGGAAATAAAAAGACAAGTGCGAGGGAGGGAGAGGGAAGAAGAATGGGAAGGGATGAGAAAAGAGACCTGCAGGAGCAGATGGACACTGGTCAGACCTGTGCCCCTGCTGCACGGTGGCTTTTTATTACGCAAGTTGACCTCATTTTTCACCCCATGTAGAAAAGTCACTCAGCACCCCAAGTTCAAGATATCAATACAGAAGTTTTTATTATTTGCTCCATTCTCCAACTGCTCACCCTACCTGACACATAGGAGCAGCAAGATAAATATGAGTATCTCTGTTTCTCACCCGAGCCTCGCCTATAGGCAACCCCTAAGACTTTACTCTTTCTTCTACACCTTGCTGTGTGGGTATCTACAAAGTTACGTAGTCAACATACAGAATCTCATCTCCGTCTCTGTCTTCATCAAGGGGAGTTTTGTGTTGGGTATCTATGGAGGCATTATACAGATGTTTGGCTCCATACTAAGCAATTTTAAAGCAATCAGTTGCTCATGTTTGGGAGGCCACTGGCTCTGCCTCTTGCTAATGGAGTGATCTTGGGAATCTTACCTAACTTATCCAAATCCCATTTCTTCTTCAGCAAAAATATAATAATATTTACTTGACATGATTATTGCGACTAAGGTGGGGGTGGGAGGGAAATACATAAAATGCCAATGTCTGACAAATGCTAGGTACCGCCCACCTCTTTTCTTCTATAATATACATGTCTTTGACATACATATCTTGCTTACCAAATTTGAGTAATATTATTCTAAAAAGGAGAAAACTCAGGGGCTTCTAATATTGTCTGAAATTATTATTATTATAATCTTATTTAATTATTTACAACCTAAAATTAAGCATCAATGCCTTTACTTATAGCTCTTGGAGAGAAAATCATCTTTCCTCTACCCATCTTGGGTTCTGGGCTGGGACTCTGCGACAAAAGACAGATTAACAAGAGAAAAGCATACACATTTATTTAACACAAGGTTTACGTGATATAGGAGGCTTCATAAGAAAATGAGATCCAAAGAAGTGGCAAAACCTAAATGCTTATATATTGGATTGAAGGAAGAAAAGCAATTGTGCAAAAGAAACTAAAATATGTGGAGACTAAAGGAAGATAAAAGTTATTTTGACAAGAACTGTTTTACAGAATTCTCTCAGCCTCAACTCCCCATCTCTGGTGATAAGAATATGTCTTTCCTCCTGGTATAGGAAGGGCATCGTTCACATTGGATTTTTATCTCTTGTCTTCAGGAAGAAAAGGGAAGTTCAGAGTGCCCTTCTTGTACCTGCTATTTTTCAAGTGCTTTTAGCTCAAAATAATCCTTATGCCAAAGTGGCATATTTTGGAGTAGCATATTCTGCCACTCTTCACTCTCATACAAAGTACAAAGCAAAAAACTCACAAATTAAAAATAAATCAAGCTACATAACTAAACAAATTTAAATTAACATTAATTCCATGAGATTGATAATGTTGTTTTGGTGGCTCTAAATCAGTCTGCAACATAAATATGATACCAAAGGCAAGAACACAGATTCTCTTGATTTAAACATTCCTTCAGTAGGGTGAGTCTAATGACTCCCCCTCAACCCTCTGCCAGTTTTGTAACTCAAACTACTGCAAAACCTCTATCAGTACAAAGTGATACTTAACTTACTATGGAGCAAATGCATCTTCTATGTATTATGTCTTTACGTAGTCTCATTGATGAGAAACAATTTCATTGATCTAAGATGCCTTTGATTTTTAGATACATCATTATTTTATATACCACTAAGAATGAAAAAAATATATACTTCTATTTAAACTATGACACAATGCTAAGGTGCCACCAACTATAAGATCTATCATAACTTCAGAAATACTAAAACTGGGGGGCAGGGGGTGGCAGGGAAACATCTATCTTATGATCAATGAATACAGTGGTGCTCACACTTAGTGCCGTGACAGTATTTAACATAAACACAAAATTTGGCTCCCAAGTCACCAGGTGACACTTGAAAATACAGAATATACTTATAATGAATTTCTTTAATGAAAACAGAACGCTTAAAAAACATTTATAGGAAACGCCTTAAACCCAGAAACGTGTACGTGTACTCCCAGAATTCCACCAACCCTACTTTGAGAAATACTTAGGCTTCATGTCTTCATGTCTAAACCCAGGCATTAGGAATGTTGTAAAAATTGATGAGATGGAATTGAGGAAACATATTCAGTTCTTAGAAGGGAACAAAGACCCTATTCCTCAGAGGAATTATTTTTATCAGTTTATTTATTAAAACCCACTGGGCCAACAGGTACATGAAAAGGTGCTCAGCATCCACTAATCATCAGGGAAATAGAAATCAAAACCACAATGAAATATCACCTCACACCTGTTATAATGGGTATCATCAAAATGACAAGAGATAACAAGTGTTGGCGAGGGCATGGAGAAAGGGAACCCTTGTGCACTGTTGGTTGAAATGCAAATTGGTACAGCCACTATGGAAAACAGTATGGAGGTTCCTTAAAAAAATTGAAAAATAGAACTATCATATGATCCAGCAATCTCACTTTTGGATATATGCCCAAAGGAAATAAAAACAAGATCTCGAAAAGATATCTGCACACCCATAAGCATTGCAGCATTCTTCACAATGGCTAAGATATGGAAACAGTCTAAGTGTCTATCAATAGATGAACAGAAGATGTAGTATATATACCACAGCCATGAGAACGAAGGAAATCTTGCTGTTTTCAGTAACTTTGGGAAAACTTGTAGGCAATTATGCTAAGTGAAATAAGTCAGACAGAGAATGATAAATACTGTATGACATCACTTATATGTGGAATCTAAAAAAGACGAACTCAGAGAGTAGAGTGGTAGTTACTGGGGACTGGGGGTGGAGGAAATGGGGAGATATTGGTCAAATGGTACAAATTTCCAGTTATAAGATTAACAAGTTCTGAGGATCTAATGTACAACATGGTGATTATAGCTAGTAATACTGTATTATATATTTGAATGTTGCTAAGAGAGTAGATTTTAAATATTCTCACCCAAAAAAAGAAATAGTGATTATGTGACAGGATGGAGGTGGTAGCTAATGCTATGGTGGTGGTCATTTTGCAATATATATACATATATATGTATCAATCAACAGGTCATACATCTTAAACTTACACAATGTTATGTCAATTATATCTCAATAAAGCTGGGGAAAAATAACACTAGTGTATGGCAGAAGGACACCTTAGAAAAAAAGGTAAATTAAAAATTATCCACCCTGTCTTTTAGCTAATTAAGGGTGTTCACTTTTATCAATTAACTCCTATGTTCCAGCACTACTTTAGCAGTTTACCCACATTACCTCATTTAATCATATGATATAAGGACTCTTATTATCCACATCTTGACAGCTCATCTATCATTTCAACACATCTTCCTTTTTGGTCTAAATATTTTCCCACTCAATATGTGGGAAACATATCCACATAAACCCCACCCATTCTCCCATTCTATCATCTCCTTCACTTCCAACCTAGCCTGTATCTAACATTTTTATTTTCCAACAATTACACAAAAAATCAATATACATTACAGATAAGAAAATACTGATGAGGGAAAAGATTCAAATATTAAATTCATGCACTGTCTTATTACTCATAGCCATTTTTCTTATTTTGGTATATAGCCTTTCAGAAGTTTTAATGCATGTAAATATTTTATATTTCTCAAAAATGGAATACAGTATGTATATGGTCATGTAACTGGCTTTTCCACTTAAAATATATGCTGAATTTTTTCCATGTAAATAAGTGTAGTTGCCCATCAACATTTTCAAGAGCCGAATAATGTTTCAATACCTTAATTTCTTAGCCAAGTGCCTATTTCAAGACACTTGGGTCATTCACAGTTTTTCACTCTTCAAAACAGTGCAAAGATGCACAAACTTGTACAAGCCAGTTATTTCTCCTAAGCCAATTATATCTCCTAAGGACAAATTTGTATAAGTGGAATTACTGGGTCAAAGTGCATGCACATCTTGAAAGCTTCTGAAACATGTATCCAAACGGATCTTGTACCAAGTATGCTCCCACCAGCACAGTTTGAAAGTGTCCCTCCACCCACACCTTCACCATACTCTGGGTTGGAAGAGAGGTGGATCTTGTCCAGTATGGATGTCAACAGCCCTCTCGATGGTTCCATAAAGACCCTGCCCCAACCAATCTTGTAAAAGAAATCTGATAGAAGCTCTAAAAATTATTCTTTTATATTTTCTATTATATTTTCTCATAATTTCAAAATAATCACTAACATATTCACTCCCATAGACACCAGAGTTGGACAAGAAAGAGGATGTTTTCCTATCAAATGCCCTCAGGACCCTACAATAAAATTGTCCCTCTCTGTATGTCCCCAGGATAGGTTCCAGCACTTCTTCATTCAAAGTGTCTCTCACTTCCTTCCTCCCCTTGCCACTCCCATTACCACCAGTGAAATTTCACGCCTTTAGCATCTGTGCCTGAACTATGGTGGTAACTTCCTAAGTGGTGTTCCAATCTCCAGTGGCCACTCCTGTCCCCACCCCAACTATGACCCATTCTGCACACAAGTCAGCCACATAATGTTCCTTTCATCCTGTCACTCCTCTGGTCACAAAAGGGTTTGGTGTCTCCCAGGGGTTGGTGGAATAATATACAGACACCTCAGTTTAGAAATCAGGGATCCTCCATGAACGGAACTCACCCAACTGCTGGACTGTATTTTCCATCACTCCCCTCCCCACACTTTGTTCACAGAGGAGAGGCACAGCCTTCTTCTTCTGTGGAGAAAAATTCCCACCTCCATGCCTTTCTTCCCATCACTCCTCCTTCCTCCAATGCCCTTCCGCCCTGTTTTTATCCCATCCTTCATGCCCAGTTCTACTGAAGCATCCGGAGGAGAGCACTGTTGCCTGCAGAAATAGGAAACAGATGGCCGTGATTAGAGGTTCTCAGTTTTGTTAGTATCTTTTTGTTTCCATACATCTTGCCTCTCCAAATATATCATAAACTCAAGAACATGATAAATTTTTTTTGCTGGTTAAAACACACAACTTTATTGATGAAACACAAGATTAACAAATGTAAACCAATACAAAAGTATAGCTTATTCGTGATTAGTTCGCTGTCAGTTTAAGTAGAGGAAAGAGTAAAAATATCTCAATCTAGGTAGCAAGATGGAATCAATAAATGCTTTCTTTGTACAAGCTCTAGTATTCATCTGACATCCTTAAAATGGTCTAGCCTAAAACCAACCATCACAACCAGCATCACTGTTGATATGTGATATTCATTATTCCAAAATAGCAGCTGAAAGGATCTCTTTGCCGTATAAGCACAGTGAAAAGCAAAGAATTTACAAAATGCATTGTTCCCAAGTGCAAACTAAAAAAATTACCTCAGTATTGTTTGGGACAGACCCCCAGTTAAAGTTTGGTCAATACTTTTAGGACTTTTACTTTCACGACCAGATCACTGTGATTTGCTAATGCTTTGATTTTCTTAACACACACTCCAGATTCTTTGAATAAGAAAAAAAGTGAACTTCTGCTGAATTCTTTCCTGGATGAGGCAAGCCCTTCATTTTTTATGTTGTCATTTATATTCTCAAATAGGGTAAGGATATTAAGAAGAATCTCTCTGTCCCATTCTTTATTAAAGAGGGAAATCAATTCTGATGGTACTTTACAACTGACCAGCTCTCTTGTCATGGCTGGATTTTCAGTAAAGTTTATGATTAGTTTCATAATCTGAATCTTGGTGAAGTAATTTCCCAGGAATAACAAAGCAAAAAAGTCTGGAAAAGAATAGGAAAGCAAATGTTGGTAGTGATTTGTCACAGTCATGTTGGTTAACAGTCTTAGACCAGCCATCTGCACAGCTGAGTCCAAACGACAGATCATGGTGTCATCACACACTTGACTGATATATGTCTTAATCTTGCCCTGATTTTCCGCATTCACACTCAAGTTATTAAGGGCATTGTATGCCTTTTCCCTAATAATGGGATCTTTCGTTTTTATCAGTTTTGCAATAATTGGGAGACCACCCAATTCACGAATGGCATTTTGGTTAAATGAATATGCTGCATTGTTACCCAGAGTGACCAAGGCTACTTCCTGAATAAAAGGATCATTAGTTCTTTCTAGGATGTTAAGGACCTTTTGAAGGTCAGTAGCACCCAGAATATCATCAATTTTATAGGGAAAGTTGAACTTGCCCCTTCGAACAGGCCATGATGTGGCTGGAGTCCTGGTGCTCTTACCTCTGGTCCTTCCCTTGGACTTGCCACTAGTCCTGCCCCCAGCCCTAGCTCCATTCCTCACAGGGTGGCAGCCTCCACCCCTGACTCCTGGGCAGGGTAAACCAGGTGTAAGGGTCCTGGTCCCGGAGATGGTACCCAACCTGGCCCCTTTGCCCGCCTTTGCACTTGCCTGTTCCTTCAGGGTGCTGAAAAGGGCCTTGGCCTTGGCCTCTAGGCCACCTCCGCTCTGGGCCTTCAAGTGGGCCTCTGCCTTTACATCAGGTCCACTCTTGAGTTCCACGGACACCTCAGCCTTGGCCTTTGAGTCACCCTGAAGTCTGGCTCCAGCCCTTGCCCCAGCATTAGCCTTAGCTCCTTTCCCAGTCTCTGCAATATCGCTAGATTCCTCCTCATCATCGTCATCGTGGTCGTCCCAGATTTTCTCGCTCTCATCTCTTCCCCAGGTCAGTCTGTATACGCAGTAGCAGGCGCCAGCGCCAATCACTACACCAGCAGCCAAGCAGCCAGCTTCCCGAGTTCGGCCCATGCTGCCGCGAGTGTCTGGAGGGTTTGCTCTGGCCAGAAGAGCGCTCCCAAGTCAGGGGGCAGGGGGAGGGGGCTGTGGAGTCTTCAGCTACAGCCAGCAGGCTCTGCTGCAGCTACAGATACTGGGGGACCTAAGAATGAAAGGAAGATTTGAGGCTTCAGTCTCCTCCTTCTGTGCCTTCGCATGCAGACAGACTGAACTACAGACCTACAAACAGACAAAACAAATGGGGACATGGCAGGGACTCAAGGGTAGATCACTGATTCCTTTTTTTAATCAGGAAGGTAATTTTGAAAATTTTCCCCACCTCCAGATTCTCCAACCTCATGTTCAACCACCCCACCCCAGTATGTTAAATTTAAGACAGCTAATCAGTTCCCTACCTCCCCTGCCCCTCCAGATGTCCTGGGGGCAGTGGCAGCCCCACATACACCCGCAGGGGTCCAGGCAGTTTCTTCCTTCTATTTCTTGCCTGGAAGTACACTGAGTCCTGCAAACCTGCATACAAAGCGGTGGGGGGAGTGGCGCTGAGAGCTCATGGGACAGACAGATGAACCTCACCCGGGACGGGACACACGTTCCTCTGCGGAATCACTGGCCCTAGTCCCGCGGAGCCCAATATTTCCCACGTTCGGTTCCCCTCCTCTCCTCACTGAGCTGCGGCTTTGAAGTTCATTATGACCCGCCCCCCCCCCGCCCCGTTCTTTCGATCTCCTCCAATCCTCCACCCAGCCCCCACCCCCGAAAGTCACTGCCTTCGAAGGTGACTGCCACAACTCCTTCCCTGTAACAAAATGGATGGTGGTGGAGGGAGAGTGTCTAGAAGCCAGACAGGCGTAAAATGCACAGAAGTCTCGAACTCCGCCCTTGCCTCCGCCACCCCCACCAACTCAGAGGTACCAGGATACTCCTACCCCCACCCATTATATCCACTGCTCCAGAGCAATTTCCTTCCTCCCTCATCTCGGTTTCCGCCTCCACCTAACCTAAAGACTGACAACTCTGGGACCAAAGAGTAATTTGGAGAAAGGTCCTCCCCACCCCCACCCCAGGACTCTCGTGACACCTTCGTCCTCCCAGCCACTTCCTTCCGTGCAGGGCACTTTCTTTTGCAAGCTCCGCAATGGTCCAGAGAGGAGAGGAGGAGGGGTATGTGGGGGAGGTCCACGGGCCCACTGGAGTTTGCAGTCTTCACCATTCTCCAGCCCAGGGATCCCTAAATAGTGCCACCACTCTCACTCTGACATACTTGTTTCTGGACAATTTTCCTCTTCTTCCTGCTCCTAGAGTTGGATTGGCCTTCAGCCGCAAGATCCAAAGACACAGACAGGCGACAGGGCAGAGACAGATTGCTAGGCAGACAGAACAGCACTTCAGACAGTCCCAATACCAGCCTTTCCGAATCCAAGGTCCTGGTTGTCAAACGGATTTCACCTTTTGGTCTCTCACCCTACCCCCACTTCTCAGGACTCCGCTAACAGCAGCCCTCTTCCAGCAAGGGCGTCCATCCACCCCCTCCCCCAGCCCCCAGTCCCAGCCCCAGCCCCAGCCCCAGCGGTCGGCCATTTTCCCAGGAAAAACCACACCCCTTTCGAACAACTGGAAAGAGGGGAGGCGGGGCGAAGGAGTGAGAAAAACCGGAGGAGCAAAAGAAAACCCAAAGATCTCTTTGATTCCCCTGCCCGACGCAGTCTCAGCCCCAACGACAACTATGTTTCCTGTACGCGCTGTCATCTCCTATTTCCTATATAAAAGAGCAGGGAGGTAACTGGGGAGTCAGTAATGCGCCCAAGTTAGGAGGAGAACCCCAGCCATCCCCGCCCTTCTGGGGGCCGCGGGGCAATCCCACCTTTACACTGACCTGCAGGGGTTCGGGGCAGATTCTTTATTCCTTTGCTCCGAGTGGTACAGCGCCCTACTGAAAGACACGGGGAATGACAAGACAGACGCCCAGCCCCAAGATACTGGCTTGCTAGATGGACCGACACACAGGACAAGAATCTTAACATCGGCCCTTCCCGATTCAAGGCCCTGGATGCCAAAGGTTTTCAGGTTTCCCCCCTCCTGGTCTGGGGTCTCCCCTGGAATTTGGCCCCCAAGGTCCACCATTCTTGTTCTCGAAAGGGCCAGGGATAGTGCAAGGGTGTGGAGAAAGCGAGCCTCGTCCTTCTTTAGTCTCCACCCTCCGCTACCCGCACCGCGGGAATCCCTCGGGCAAGCACCCATCCGCACATAGACTGGCTGGGATCAGGGCGGTTACCTCCTCCTCCTCCTCTCCTGGCCACAGGCCCGCCAGCCCTCGAGGTAATAGGGAGATGGCAACCGGACCAAACGAAAGACCGGGATTAGAAGGACGTCTGCACACGTCGGCTCCCGCTCACGTGAGAGCCACGTCACTCGTGAGCTCAGAACCCCAATTACCACTCCCACCAGCAGTGCGGCAGGAGCCGGCCCACCCCTTTCCTTTCCCTTCACAGCAGGTCCTGCCACTCATTTTCCACTGCCAATCCCAGAAACCAGAAGTAGCTTATCTTGTGGTTGGCATTTGCCTTTCTTTGGTTAGCAGAGAGACACTGTATCTGCTCCCATGTCCATTGGTCTTGTCTTCCTCTTTGAGGAATAATTTTTGTCTCCTCTGCTCCCTGTCCACCCACCTCTCCCTTCACCCCCCACCCCCCCCCCCACAACGCAGCCTCACTGCTCAGCGTTTCCCCTGCACCCCTATACGAAATGGGATTCAAGATCTCAGAAAAGGATATGGGTAGTGGGAATGTCTTACTTTCTTAAACTTTTCTGTTCATTTTTTAAAAATCAGTAATGCATTACTCTTATATTGAGAAAATAAAACGATGCTATCTTCATTTGACTGGAGAAGAATTTAAGTCGGAGGGGAAAACCCAAAAGGCCTCGCTAATTTTACTATATTTATTTATAACACAAGGAAAATGTTTCCACTGGTTACAGTCAAGAAGAAGCTTTCAAAACGTAGTAACCTGTTTTAAAATGGAAAACTGTTATTTTTCACACGGTCTATGAATTAGTCCACAAACATGACTAGTTGTCTAATCTTTGCCATTTTACATAAATGATCTATTACTTTTTCTAATTTTGGATCAACTTACAATTTGACAAAATAAAAACAATAAAATCTTATATTGCTTGATTAAAGAAGGACATGCATTCAATGTCCCAAGGTCTTGGCTGACTGCTGTGTGAACCTCTTGTGATTTGATGGCTGTTCTGAACACCTGCCCCAGATTAGCTTTTAGTCTACTATAGCTGAGGAAGCTGAGGGTGTGAGGGATGCAGAAATCATCCGATCTTCCCGGCCTTGTCAAGAAGGAAGGGTGGAAGGTGATGCCCTCCCATCTCTCCTATATTCCAGAGCTTCTCATCCCCTGCATTATAGAACCTGACTCTTTTTGCACACTCTAAAAATATACATGGACAGGTGACCAAAGTGGTAAATGCCACCTTTACTCAGGTGACAAAACTGAGTAAACACCTTTGACTTCTTTCCTCCCTCCCTCCCTCAAATTCCCACAGAGGTAACTCAGGGATGCAGAGAAGGGACTGCTGTTCCCACCTACTCCTGCAGCTGCAGGTTTCCATGAAGCCTAGAGAAGCAATTGCTGGGGGAAGCACCCAGGCCTGCCTGTCCTGCTCTGCCCTGATTAATGGTGGCCCAGTTAACCTTGTTCCTGATGCCGTCTGCTGCTACCCCCTGGCCTGAGAGGGGCAGCCTGCTGGCCTCCCACCCCTGGCCTCCTTACCTCAGGGCACCCAGGGAGAACCCAGCCTTGCTGCAGGGTCACTGCCCACAGCCCACACCCACCTTGGTGCTCCCTCAGCCAAATGTATGCCTGGGCCTGAAGGACTCTCCCCACTGACCATACTGATTAACCTAGAGTAGGTATTCTCAACTGGCCACCTCTGTGTTCTACCTAAAATTGTATCAAAGTCATGTGCACGCATATGTCCATCTTAGTGGGAAGAGGGGTCATAGCTCTCATCAGATTCTCACAGGCAACTAAGAATTAAAAAAAAAACTATACATCCCCTTAGTAGAAATCAATCTCTGTCTCTCTCTCACACACATTATACACACTCTTTATTTTTTAAAAAATGTGCAAACAACACAGAAATGTATAAAGTAGAATGTGAAAGTTCCCTGCAATGCCTGTTCCACCACCAACCACTTATAACAATTTCCACCTTTCTTCATGCAAATACAAAGAGTCTATGTATGCATATGTGTTGAACAACAATGTACAGAACAACTATATACAGAACAAAAAGACTCACACTGAGTGACATAAAGTGCAAAGAATCTGCACTTTAATTTGAGAACTGGTATCTTTAAAAATTGTGTCTTTCTATCCATGTCAACTTTTATGATCTTCAATAAATTTTATGTTTCTTCAGATAGGTCATACTCATTATTTGTTAAGTTTATTCCTAGGTGTTTTATGGTTTTGTTGCTTTGGGGGATGACATTCCTTTTATGATTATATTTTCTACCAGGTTATTGCCGAAGGAAATAATTCTGACATATTTACTTTTAGTGACCTTTCTTAATATTTCTAATAGAGGCATAACTCATTTTATTGCGCTTTGCTTTATTGTGATTCACAGACATTGAGTTTTTTACTAATTGAAGGTTTGTGGCAACCTTGTGTCAAGCAAGTCTATCAGTGCCATTTTTCCAACAGCATGTGCTCACTTCATGTCTCTATGTCAAGTTTGGTAATTCTCACAATATTTCAAACCTTTTCATTATTATTATATTTGTTACAGTGATCTGTGATCAGTGATCTTTGATGTTACTATTGCAAAAACATTACAACTCGTTGAAGGCTCAAATGATGGTTAGCATTTTTTAGCAGTAACATATTTTTAAATTAACATATACACATTTTTAAAGACATAATGTTTTGCGCACTTAATAGACCACTGTATAGTGTAAACAAAACTTTCATATGCACTGGGAAGCCAAAAAGATGTGTGACTCACTTTATTGCGATACTGGCTTTATTGTGGTAGTCTGGAATTGAACCCACAATATCTCTGAGGTATGCCTGTAGTTTTTCAGTTGATAACTGGTTTTCCTAGGTATGCATACATAATCATTTGAAAATGATGATTTTTTTAATTTTGTCTTTTCCAATCATTATTGTCTCTTATTCTTTCATTTTCTGGATGTACTTCATCAACCAGAACCTCCAGAACTATGTTGAATAATAATGGTGACTTGAGAGCCTCCTTATCTTGTTCTTGAAGTAAATGAGAATGCCCCTAATATTTCACCATTTAGTGTAATGTTAGCTATTTGTTTCTGCTGTGCTTTTCTTCATCTGTGTTTCTGTGATGGGGGGAGATGTTTAAGACCTGCACTCTCATAACCCTTTATGTAAGACTGAGAAAATGTAACTGTCTACATCAAAATATTGGGAGGGGGAGAGAAAGAGGGAGCATTGCCACAAGTGCTGTGCTTATTGTGAATATGTTGATGAGCAAAAACAGACACTAATTCTGCTCTCATAGTGAAAACAAGACCTTAATGAAATAATCACATATACATACAAAGTGAGAAAAATACTTTGAAGGAAAGGAAAACTGTTAATACAGTAAAAGAAGTGGCAGAGTCTGGGGATCAGGGAAGGCTTCCTTGATGGGGAGAGGAGTGAAACTTTGAACTGAGATTAAGGGAAGCAGGTGTTAACTAGGAAAAGAGAAGAAGAAAATAAAAATGTCTCAAATTCTCCACCTTTCTTATAACCACCATGATAAACCATCTACCTCAATCCTAGGATAAATCCTGTGAAAACCACTGCTAACTTTTCGATGGACTCTTTCAGGTTTTTTTGTTGTTTCCTATATATCAACAAAAAAATTATGTAGATATATGTGAATGTGTGTACATGCATATCTTTTAAAAATAACTTGGGATCGTACTATGCAAACTATTCTGCAAACTACTTTTTCACCTAATATAACATGTACATCATTTTATCAGCTACAATAATATTCTCTAGTGTGGACGTATCAAAATTCAACCAATCTATTACTGGTTGATATTTAGCCTCTTCCCAAACTTTGTCTATTACCAAAATATTACAGTGGAGACCTTTGTTTACATATATATTTGACAATTGTGGCATTATTTCCTTAGGATAAATTCCTAGAAGTGAAATCACTGGGTCAAAGTGGAAGTTCATTTTAAATTTTATCCATGCTGCCAACTCTCACCTCTTAAATTTTGATATATATTTTCCATGTTGTGCTCCAAAATTTTTTGATTTTTTAAATTATAAGTGAGATTAAGCATCTTCCCATAGGTTTAACCATTTGTATTCCTCTTTCTATGAACTGCCTTTCCCAGTTTTTCCACTAGGTTTTTCATCTTTTTCTTATTAATACATGAAAACTTTCTGTAAATTAAGGAAATGAGCTCTTCGATTGTCATAAGTATTATAAATATTTTCCCAGTTTATAATTTTCTTTGGACTTCTGCTATATAGAATTTTAAAAATCTTTATGATACAAACTGTATCAATTCTTTCTTTACATTTTTGGGGGTTTGTGTCCTGCTTAGGATGGCCCGTATGTTTTTCTAATTTTATGTGTGTTTTTTAATATTTAAATTTTGATCCATATAGAATTTTTTTTGTTGCGTTGCTTCTATTATCAGTAAGCCAGAAATTTTATCCACCCTTGCTTTTGTTCCATTTGTATAAATGTCAACACAGTGAAAGAAGCAAATGACATCTCAGTGTTATTATGAATATATTTTTCCAGCTTTATTAAACATATGGAATTAATATTTTCCAAATAGTTAGCAAATTTTCCTAATACCCATTATCAAATAATACCTCTCTAGCTCCTGATTTTAAATGCCACCTTTATCATGAGCTAAATATCCACATATATTTGGATCTATATTTTGATTCTCTATGTTCCTTTAATCTGTTATTTTTTTCTTTTTATGTCCCTAACTGTTTTAATTATAGTATCTTTATAATATGTTTTAATATCTGGAAGGGTAAGGCCTCTCTAATTATTCTTCTTTTTCATAATTTGCCTGTCCACTCACATTTGTTTATTTACAGATAAAATGAATTATTTTGTTAAATTCCCTTTAAAATCCTGTTTTTAATTTCAATTTGGATGAAGTTAATTCTAAGGTTAACTGAGGGATAATTGGCATTTTTATAAGAATATGTTACCACTTCACACCAGTTAGAATGGTTATTATCAAAAAGATAAGAGATAACAAGTGCTGGTGCAGATGTGGAGAAAAGGAAATGCTGTTGGTGGGAATGTAAATTGGCGCAGCCACTACAGAAAACAGTATGGAGTTTCCACAAAAAAATAAAAATATAACTACTGTATGATCCAGCAATCTCACTCTGTGTACATATCCAAAGAAAATGAAATCACTCTTGAAGAGATATCTGAACCCCAATGTTCATTGCAGCATTGATCACAAAAGCCAAGACATGTGAACAACCAATGTGTCCATCAATGAACGAATGGATTAAAAACAAGCATCATGTACATATGGTACCCTGTAGGTTATCAATAAATAGTTGTTGAATGAATGAGTATATCTTGCAAATTTTTTGTTAATTCTTAAGCTTACTTTTTATATGTATAGTGGAATATTATTCAGCCATAGAAAAGAAGGGAATTCTGCCGTTTGCAACAACATGGATGGAACTATATGTGGAATCTAAAAAAGCCATGAAAATATAGAGTAGGATGGTGGTTGCCAAGGGCTGCAGGGAAGGGGAAATGGGAAACTGTTGGTCAAAGGGTACAAACTTCCAGTTATAAGATGAATAGTTCTGGGGATCTAATGAAGAGCATGGTGACTATAGTTAACAGTACTGTAGTGTACACTTGAAAGTTGCTAAGAGAGTAGATCTTAAATGTTCTCACCATAACAATTACAAAAAAATGGTAATTATGGTAGATGTGTTAACTAACCTTATTGTGATAATCATTTTGCTATATATACATGTATCAAATCAGCACACTGTACACCTTAAACTTACGCAATATTATATGTCAATTATATCTCAGTAAAGCTGGGGGAAAAAAGAATATTTTTCTACCCAAGAACCCAGTTTCTCTAGTTATTTGTCTTCATTTATTTTTCCAGCAGAATTTATACGTTAAAAAATATAACTGGGCTTCCCTGGTGGCGCAGTGGTTAAGAATCCGCTTGCCAATGCAGGGGACACAGGTTCGAGCCCTGATCCGGGAAGATCCCACATGCCGCAGAGCAACTAAGCCCGTGTGCCACAACTATTGTACCCGCGTGCTGCAACTACTGAAACCCGTGTGCCTAGAGCCCGAGCGCCGCAACTAGAGAAAGCCCACGTGCAGCAACGAAGACCCAACTCAGCCATAAATTAATTGATTAATTAATTTAAAAAAAAGGAATAAGATTGTCAGAGCTGCAAGGGATTTAAAAAAAAAGATAACTGAATCTTTTCATTGCAGAAAATCATAGCTGATGTGTAAAAATTAAAAGTCAAGAAATAAAAGTATAAACAGATTATTTAGAAATATGGGGTGATACCAGAAGAAATAGTTAAAAGATTTGAAAGCGATTCTCTCTGAGGAGGAGAAATGTGGGATGGGGAAGGATGAAGCAAAGTTCTGGTAGATTTTTATTGTTGCTGTTATAAGCCTTATGGTATTCTATAACTATAAAAATTACATTTTAAAAAACCAGGACTCCAAACGTGTACAGAAAACTTAAGGACTGTTATGGGCTGAATGTGTGTCCCCCGCAAATTCATACGTTGAAGGCCTTACCCCCAGTATGGCTGTATTTGGAGATAGGTCCTCTAAGGATGTAATTAAGGTTAAATGAGTCCATAAGGGTGGATCCCTGATCCTATAGGATTAGTGTCCTTATAAGAAGAGATATCAGAAAGCTCACTCGCTCTCTCTCCACACACATGCACCAAGAAAAGGCCATGTGAGGTCATAGTGAGAAGGCGGCTGTCTACAAGCCAAGAGGAAAGCTCTCACGGAAACTAAGTTTACCAGCACCTAATCTTGGACTTCCCAGGCTCCAGAACTGTGAGAAAATAAATTTCTGTTTTTCAAGCCACCCAGTCTGTGGTATTTTGTTTCAGCAGCCCAAGAAGATTAATACAGGGACATTATCCTCAATGAAATAAGCCAGTCATAGGGACATTCCTGGCAGGCGAGTGGTTAAGACACTGCGCTTCCACTACAAGGGGCATGGGTTTGATCCCTGGTTAGGGAACTAAGATCCCACATGCTGCCTGGCGCAGCCAAAAAAAAAAAAAAAAAAAAGAAGAAAGAAAGAAAGAAGCCAGTCATAAAAGGACAAATACTGAACGACTCCACTTAAATGAGGTACCTCAAGTAGTCAAATTCATAGACAGACAGTAGAATGGTGGTTGCCATGGGGATGGGATAATGGGGAGTTATTTTTTTTTAACATCTTTATTGGAGTATAATTGCTTTACAATGTTGTGTTAGTTTCTTCTGTATAACAAAGTGAATCAACTATATGTATACATATATCCTCATATCCCCTCCCTCTTGCGTCTCCCTCCCACCCTCCCTATCCCACCCCCCCTATCCCACCCCCTAGGTGGTCACAAAGCACCGAGCTGATCTCCCCTTGCGATGCAGCTGCTTCCCAGTAGCTATCTATTTTACATTTGGTAGTGTATATATGTCAGTGCTACTCTCTCACTCCGTCCCACCTTACCCTTCCCCCTCCCTGTGTCCTCAAGTCCATTCTCTACGTCTGCGTCTTTATTCCTGTCCTGCCCCTAGGTTCTTCAGAACCATTTGTTTTTTTGTTTTTTGTTTTTTGTTTTTTAGATTCCATATATATGTGTTAGCATACGGTATTTGTTCTTCTCCTTCTGGCTTACTTCATTCCATATGACAGACTCTAGGTCCATCCACCTTAATGGGGAGTTATTGTTTAACGGGTATAGAATTTCAGTTTGGGAAGATGGAAAGAGTTTTAGAGATGGATGGTGGTGATGGTTATGCAACAATGTGAATGTACTAAATGTCAATGAACTGTACACTTAAAAATGGTGAAGATGGTAAACGTTTTCTGTATTTTACCACAATTTTCTTAAAACGGAGAAAAGAATGTATAGAGGTATGCATTGCAATATAGATGGGAGGCTGTACGCTTGGTTTCAGTTCTGCATTCCTGCTTGCCAAAGTCTCACACATATAGAGCTTCCTCAGTATTCTGCTCTCAGTTTTTCAGTCTGTACCCCTTGCTGGGGCTACCTGACTAACTCCCTGGCTTCAGTTATCATCTACAATACATATCTTTAGTCAGACCTTTCTTCTGTGCTCTATATCCATATTTTTCAAATGAACACTGAGCATCTCCACTTGAAAGTCCCAAAAGGACCTCAAATTCAAAGAATTCAAACAAGATTCATTCCCTTCCTCTCCCAATTCTACTCCTTCATGTTTGAAAAATAGAAAGAGAAAAGAAATGTTAATACCCTTCCTCCTTCATTCCATACTCCAGACTGTACTCTTTCTCCTACACCACACTGCCTTCAGGGCCAATTAGTTCATGTGTTTCCCAGAAATAGGCCTTTTTCCCCTAGAAGAAGGACTGAATTTTCATCTTCAAAAAGTGATGTTAAATTATACTTCATATGTGCATGACCCAGCAAGGCCACTGTACCCAAAACCTTAAACCAACCCTTGATCCCTGAGTATGCTGTAACAACAACACTAGAGTAAGAATCTGGGGACCCAGGGCCACAGTCAGACCCAGAACTGGCTATAAGACCACTTAATTTTCCAAAACATCTAGGAATGTTATCCACTGCTATCTTAGCCTCATTGCTGCCCCTAGAACTGGGGACGAGGGCCACCCTAAACCCCATGCTTTGAAGGGTCCTGCATATCACACACAAACACACACACACACACACACACACACACACACACACTTATTAAAGAACACATGGGTGCCTGTGTTACATGGGATCTGGTGCTCATTGTTGGTACAATGCAACTTATAGGCTTAAACATCTGTACTTTGACTAACACTGTTCAGGCTCCAGGAAAATGCTTCTCCACATCTGTTTCCCTGTCTCCTTTAAACAAAAGGCAACTGTGTCCAAATGCCATGAAGATTTGTGGCTTGTGCCACTGCTGACATAAGAAATAGACATTATTTCAGACTACAGGGAAGATTCTAGCAGTGAACCACTTAGGGAAGAGAAAAAAACAAGCTACCTTGTCAGAGCCTTCTTCTCAGATACATGAATGCCATAGATTTTTGCTTAACAAACTTTAATTTCCCAGTAGTGTCCATTTTCTTGTCTGTATTTATTTTCTGGTTTGTGGTTCCAAAGTAATAAAAAATTAATGCAATATTAGCAACAGTTGCATATAGAAGCTAAAGAATATTTCACAACATTAAACAACAGATATGACTCTTGATTCGGGGATGTATGGAGAGAGAGAAACACACATGAATCGTTGTCACAGATTGGATCCCCAGGAAACAGATTATGAGACAAAGATTAGTATAGGAGGTTTATTGGGGAGAGCTCCTGGGATAAATATTTATGGAAGAAAAGGGAGAAAATAAGCAGGAATGAAAAGAGGAAAAAATCAAATGTCAGTGCACTATCAGTAGAATGCCTCAGCGTACACTGTAGGGAATTCTGAAGTTAGGATGAAACTTCAAAGCTATCTCAAGTAGGGGCAAGAGGACCAGGCCTTTATACACAGCATCAGTGAGCCATTGGATGTGGGACACTCTGAGAATAGGGTGTGATCTTGAACAAGACAATTCTCAGATGAGGAGATGCCTGAATGGGGCTGGCAGCCAAGGGCTCTCTGATGGCAACATTCTTAACAACTGAAGTAATAAGGCCTTTATTGCTAAAGGGAACTCTGGGCAGGGCATTGCAGTATCCACCACAGTCCACCCCTTGTGCCTCCCCGATCCGCTTTATGTAAGTTCCAGGATCAGCTCTTCCAGGGGTCTGGTAGGCCTCTCTTCCTAGGGGAAACTTAAACTATAGCCCCCAACACTGCAGCTGGTCTCAAAGCTGAAAATGACCATCCCTCTCTTCCACTATCAATTACAGATCCCAATCACTCTTAGGGTCTTGGTGGTTTGCCTGGTGGTATGATCCAGACCCTCATTCCTGATCATCATGGGTTTCTCAGGCTGGAGTTGCTGTCCTGGTTGATACCCACATACCAAGCCCACCAATCTATAAATAAGGCTGGGGTTTTTCCTTCTCAGTCAGCTTGTCAAAAAAGATCTCCCATGAGGCCACAGGTGTAAGGAGTGTGAAAGGTGCTAGCGCAACAGTGGTGGATATCATGGAGGATCTGCTCTAGCTGATTGTGCAGGTGCTTATACCCTCCAGTCCTGCTTGTGCTTGATCCTGTGTATAAAACTTCCATCTTGTTGCTGGGCCTGCCCTCCCTTATACCTTGGAGGATCTGACAGAACTCAGTTCATAATGGGCAGTTCTGGTTGTATGGTCACTTGCATGGTCATTTGATGTCCTATGACCATGTATTCCATCTCTACCAGGACACAGTAGCATATCAGGAGATGTTTTTAAAATATATATAATTCTCCACTGCATGTGGCACGACTTTGTTCCAGAATCTAAGTTCTGGTCTAAGTTGTGACCTTCCCATTGGGGCTTACCAAAAACTCCACATGGCATCTTCCACCAACACAGATATCTCTAATACCTTAGAGTCTATTGACTGCATGGTCCAAATGGCAGGACTGCTTGAAACCACAGCCTGGACCTGCTATAAGGCCTTCTTTTGTTCTAGGCCCCACTCAAAGTTGGCAGCTTTTCATGTTACCCAGTATGTGGGTCAAAACAGTAATTCCAGATGTTAAATGTGCTGCTTCCAGAACCCAATAAAGCCTACTACAAGACACTGAGCTTCCTTCTTCATGAGGAAGGTGGAAAATGCAGTAATTTGTACTGTACTTTTAGAGGGAATCTCCTGGCATGCCCCAGACCATTCAACCCCTAAAAACTGTACTTAATGTAGCCAGCCCCTGGATCTTTGTAGGGTTTATCTCCCATCCTCAGGAGTACACATGTCTTACCAAGGCCTCCAACGTGCTACCCACTTCTTAGCCATTTGGTCCAACTAGCATGATGTCATCAACACAGTGGACTAGTATCATATTCAGATGGTCCAGATCTCTTCAGACTATACCATGACAGAGGACAGGAGAGTGAGTAGAGTCTTGAGGAAAAACTATAAATGTATACTGTTGTCATTCTATGTGAATGTGAACTTTTATGATGTTCCATTCTGATAGGGATAGGAAAAAAATATTTTCCAAATCAGTAGCTGATTACTGTACTAGGTACCTAAGGCCATGTCATCCTGTTCTAGCAAAGATATCGTATCTGACATGGCAACTGCCCTTGTGCCACTAGTTGGTTGAGTTTACAGTAGTCTACTGTCATCTACCAGACTCTGTCCACATTTTTCAGGGGCCCAAACTGATGCATTAAATGGAGATATGATGGGGACCACATCCCAGCATTCTTTAGGTCTTTAGGTGGCACTAACTTCAGCCATCCTCTCCAAGATGTTATCTATATGTTTTCATTTACTATCTTTGCCAAGGAAGAGGACAGCAATTTCAAAGCTTCCACTTGGCCTCATCTACAAATAGCTCTGACTCCACATGCCAAGGAACCAATATGGGGCTTGTACCAACTATCATAATGTCTATTCCAATTATATATTCAAAAACCAGAAAAATAACCATTGAGTGAGTCTGTGGACCCAGTGGAGCCACTATAAACCCAACATAGACTAGGAGCCTATATAACTTCTGGCTTCCATCTGCCCCTATTCTAACAAGGGTGAGGCATGATGACACGTTAGGTCTCTGGGTATCAATAGCAACTCACAACCAGGGTCCATCAGCCCTCAAAATGTTTGGGTATTCCTCTGTCCCCAGCACACAGTTACCTTCGTAAATGGAAGGACTGGAGGAATCAGTCCTGGGTACCCCACTCCTTCAAACAGTGCTCTCTGGATCAAAAACTGACTTAAGGCGAAAGCTGAGCAGGAGAGTGTGACTTCTTATTGAGGCACCTTCCCTCAGACTTCTGAGTATCTTTGATTTTTTTTTTTTTGATTGTACAGATTGAATACAAATTGTTGGACGCCTGTTTTCCCTAGGGCAATGTGTTATATCGACCACCCACATTCTATTAACTACCTCTTAACCATCTGTCTACCAGGAGGAGCACTGTGTTCTATTAACCCTCTCCAAAGCTCTCTGCAGATCAGGCCTCCCGGCCTATGACTCTGACCCTGTGGTGCATTATGGTATTTGCATCTACCTGACTTCTGACAATTGAGTACAGTTATCCTGTCTCGATTGTTTCAGTGGCATCACCATTTCTATCAGTGATCTTCATCTTATAATACCCTCCCCTACTCTGAGCCCTGCTCTGCAGAGGCAAGCCACCACTGAACTTCTCAGTGATGCTGGTAACCCTTTAACCAGTGCATTCCTTATAGCTTTAGCAAATGGTGTGTCCTTTGGGTCCTCCTCCAGAACATAGTCCTCTGGAGGGCTTTCTGGCTTTATAATATATTTATTCTATTCCCACTTCCCTGAGCCTTTAATCCCTTCTCCCACCATCTGCAATGGCAACCCTGGCCTTTATACCTCAATGTGGGCCATTGGCTTTTTGCCATTCTTTGAGGAGCCATTCTAATAGTGAGTTCACATTGATCTCCTGGGATCTTTTCCAGGATGTTAAATCCTGTATCTTGGTAGAGGACTCTCTAATCAATTAATTCTCCCTTACTCAATTTTATATTCTAGCTCCCCTGATCAAGGCCCTCAGAATTCAGTCCCATGCTTACTCCCTCAGCACCTGCTAGAACATGCTGGCTAGGTCCTGCAGCTCCTTCTTGAGATATTCCCTTTCCTTCCTTATTAGGCCCAGCACAACACCAACGAAGTTATGTAACTTAACCCTAGACATAGGCCCAGTGGCCAGGATGGGAGGTGGGGGCAGATTCTGTGGGAAACACACATTATCTTACAAGGGAAAGGGCTCTGCATGTTCAAGCAAGGTGAAGCACTAACCCTTAATAGGAAGGAGTGGGACACTTCTGAACGCTCGAGGAGCTCAGGGAAATCTGAGGATATAAGGCATTTAGGGACATCAATCCAGATGTCCCCATTCCATGTGTCAGGGTCACATTCCTTCCTAACCAGGGCCCTGGTCTTGGCATAGCAGACTTATCTTGGTTTAGATTTTAACTTTCTTTGAAGCTTGTTTCAGTAAGTCCTGGGCTTGGTCCTCAGATTTCTCTACTCTCTACCTGAAAAAGATGAGGGCCTCTTTATATGCTGTGAATGAAACCCTCTGGCTTTCACACATAGCTTAAATTGTTGACTAATTTAATTCAGCTTTTCATTATCTTTTCCTAGAGGTCCATCAAGCTGAGCAATAGCCACCCAATTTTCTGGACTTCCTTATATTTAATATACCTCACATATTTCTCAAATGTTTACCACATGGCACCAGTTAATGCATTCCCTTCCATGAATGCCATTCTAGTTCACCTCCAGTGAAAGCTCTAACTCCTCTGCTACCTGTTCCACGTGTCTATCTACTCCACCTACCACAAATGATGGGGTCCTCATTGCCAGCTGGGCAGCAGATGATCCATCTCCTAAATTTCATCACAGTGTATGCTTTTCTGAACCTCTTCTTGTACCAACTTTTGTAGGTTGGCTTCCTGGAGGGCAGACTCAGAGACAGGGTTCAGCATGAAGGGCTTTTATTAGGGAATGCTCTTAGGATTAAAACCTGTGGAAAGGAAAAGAAGGAAGCAGGATTGGACAGAGGGAGAAGTTAAGCTGTCCCATTTGGGGCAAGAAGGCCATGTAGATCAGTCATTGAATGTGAAGTACCCCAGAAAGGAGGTATGACCTTGGGGGAGGTGGCTTTCTAGCTGAGGCAATTCCTGAAGAGGGCTGACAGCTGAGGGCTGTCTGCTGGCAGCACTCCTAGCAACTGAAATAATAAACTCTTTATTCCTGAAGGAGGATTAGGGCAGCAGATTGCAGAATTCACCACAAGTATGACATCATTTTTTCCACTGGAAAGTTGGTGACCATCAAATGGTAGAATTGAGAACAGCTTTACTTTCAAAACGATTAATGAAATTTAAAATTTCAAACATTTATACTTATATTTCTGGCTTTATTTAAGTAATATTTATTTTAAAATTTTATTTATACCTTCCAAATATTCAGACATACATACGTGAACCTCCATTTATACTTTTGCTCTAGTGCCCTGAAATGCTATTAACAGGCCTGCTTAGCCTGAATTCATCCGTTTCCTTTTAGTAAATTATGCAAAAAGTCCTGGTTTATTATATAAATATCAGAAAATACAGATGAGTAAAAAACAGGTAAAATTACCCATTAATCTTACACTCACAGGGAACTATCCACATTCTCAAGAGTATACACACCAAAGTTTATACATAGACATAATTTAAATATATGTTCTTTCTTCATAAAAAGTAGAGCATGTGCTTTTGCAGCCTATTTTCCCCATTTAAGATTATATGCTGAGTTTTTCCCATGTAAATAAGTATAGTTGCCCATCAACAGTTTCAAGAGCTGCATAATGTCTCAATGTGTAGACATACCTTAATTTCTTAGCCAAGTGCCTATTTCAAGACACTTGGGTCATTCACAATTTTTCACTCTTCAAAAAGGTGCAGATGCACAGCCTTGTACAAGCCAATTATTTGATTATCTCCTAATGATAAATTTCTACAAGTGGAATTTCTGGGTCAAAGAGCGTGCACATCTTGAAAGCTTCTAAAACATGTATCCAAATGGATCTTGTACCAAGTATGCTCCCACCAGCACAGTTTGAAGGTGTCCCTCCACCCACACCCTCACCATACTCTGGGTTGGAAGAGAGGTGGATCTTGTCCAGTATGGCTGCCAACAGCCCTCTCGATGGTTCCATAAAGACCCTGCTCCAACCAATCTTGTAAAAGAAATCTGATAGAAGCTCTAAAAATTATTCTTTTATATTTTCTATTATATTTTTTCATAATTCCAAAATAATCACTAACATATTCACTCCCATAGACACCAGAGTTGGACAAGAAAGAGGATGTTTTCCTATCAAATGCCCTCAGGACCCTACAATAAAATTGTCCCTCTCTGTATGTCCCCAGGATAGGTTCCAGCACTTCTTCATTCAAAGCGTCTCTCATTTACTTCCTCCCCTTGCCACTCCCATTGCCACCAGTGAAATTTCACGCCTTTAGCAACTATGCCTGAACTATGGTGGTAACTTCCTAAGTGGTGTTCCAATCTCCAGTGACCACTCCTGTCCCCACCCCAACTCTGACCCATTCTGCACACAAGTCAGCCACATAATGTTCCTTTCATCTTGTCACTCCTCTGGTCACAAAAGGCTTTCGTGTCTCCCAGAGGTGGGTAGAATATACAGACACCTCAGTTTAGAAATCAGGGATCCTCCATGAATGGGACTCACCCCACTGCTGGACTGTATTTCCCATCACTCCCCTCCCCACACTTTGTACTCCAGGCAGGCCAGTCTCCTCTGTGGAGCAAAATTCCCACCTCCATGCCTTTCTTCCCATCACTCCTCCTTCCTCCAATGCCCTTCTGCCCTGTTTTTATCCTGTCTTTCATGCCCAGCTTACTTAAGTGCCCCCTCCTCTGCAAAACTTTCCCTGAACACTGTTGCATGCAGAAGTTTCTTCTGCCTTTAAGCACTAATAGGAAACAGCTGGCTATGATCAGAGGTTCTCCGGTTTTGTTAGTATCTTTTTGTTTCCATACATCTTGCCTTTCCAAATAGATCACAGATTCAAGGACAAAGACGTGTCTTTTTTTCTGCTTAAAACACACAACTTTATTGATGACATAAAAATAAAGTCTCAAATGTATAAACATAAGTCCACACAAAGGACCAAAGATTACCTTACTTATGAAGAATCAGTTCAGTTTCTGCTCATGAAGCATACCAAAAATATCTCAATCCAGACAAGGTAAAAATCAACACATGTATTTTCAGTACAAGATTGAATTCATTTGGTGTTCATAAAATGGTCCAGCTAACGACCATCATAAGCAACATCACTTTAGAAATTATAATGCAATTTACAATGTGCATTACTTCCAGGCTGCAAAACCAAAATATTACTCAAATTTGTTTGGAAAATTACAACTAATCAGAGTTTACTTAATAATAGCTCAACTCTTTCTTTCACCTCAGGGTCATTGTATTCTGCTGCTAAGACTCGAAGTTTCTTGGCACATGCTTTAGGTCGTTGGAATATGAAATAAAGGGAATTTTTACTGAACTTGTCCTGGGTAAATACTTTTGCTCTTCTTTTAAAATGGTAATTTATATTTTCAAATAGTGAAAGAGCATTAAGAATATTTTCCTTTGTCTCTTTCTTGCTAAAGATATTAATCAGTGACGCCGGTGCATTGGCAATGAGCAAGTCTTTTGTCATAGATGGATTTTTAGAGAAATTTAAAAGCATTCCCAAAATATGGTCTTTAGTTTCTCCACTTCCCACAGTTAACAAACGAAGAAATTCTGAAATGTAATTTGTAACCATATGCTGATATTCACTAATAATAGTCAGGTGCTTTATCAATCTCAATCCAGCCAGCTGCACATTTGAATTCAAGGGATAGGTGATGGTGTCTTCACATACTTGGTTTAAGTATGTTTTAACCTTCCTATGATTTTCAGCAGCCACCGAGATGTTATTCAGTGCATTTAAAGCCTTCTGCCTAACACTGGGGTAGGGATTATTGAGCAAGCCTTCAATAATTGAGATTCTACCTGCATTACGAATGACTTCATGGGAAAATGGGTAATCACGACTGTTATACAGAGCATTATTGGCTATTTCATGAATAGAAGGATCTTCAGTCATCTCAATCATGCAAATGAGTTTTTCAAGCTCTCGTGGATCCATATTAGTTTCACGTCTACAGCGGCAGGCCCAAGGCTGAGTTTTCTCCCCAGACCTGATCTGCTTTCTGAGCTCATCTTCAGGTGGGAAGCAGGACTCATTTTGGTATGGAAATTTCATTTCTGTCCAGATCATGGCTCCGGCCCATGACCCCATTCCTGCCCCAGGGACCATGGATGGATATGTGACTCTTGATTCAGCTGACTTTTTGGCTTTAGTCTTAGGTGCAGATTTATCCTCACTTCTGTTTTCATTACCATCCCAGAAACAAGACTTTACATCGACTCCACCAGCAGCTTCAAGCTTGTCTTTGGTGCTGGCCTTATCTCCAGCCCTACGCTCAAAATTGACATCCTTCTCACGCTTAGATCTGAATGCATTATTGTTCTCACTCTCAGCCCAAAACAAGGACCTTAAACTTATCTCCTCAATATCAGGGCTGGATGCCCTACTTAGCTCATCCTCATCTATATCCCCAGCCAAAGTCCAGGACCCCATGCCAGCCTCTTCCCCAACCCCAAGCCTAGACCCTGTAGTGGCTGCATCTCCATCCCAGAGCCAAGACTCCTGCCTGACCTCAGCCCCAACCCCAGCCCCAGCCTCAGCCCCCACACAGGAATCCATACAGGCAGCCTCATCAGATCTGATCCAGGACCCAATACTGTTTTTGTTCTCAGCCCCAAATCTAGAACTAATGACAGCCTCTTCCCTAACCACTGAGCTGGATTCAATACTGGCCTCATTTTTATCTCCAGGACTAGACACAATACCAGCTTCTTCCCCTCTCCAGAACCAAGACCCTGTACTAGCCTCACTCCCAGCCCCAAACCAGGATCCTTCACTGGCCTCTGACCCAGCACTCACCTGAGACCTTCTACTGGTCTGGTCTCCAGGCCTAGCCCAGGACCCTCCACTTGCCTGATCTTCAGGCCCCAGGCTAGACCCTCTACTGGCCTCATTCCCAGGCTTAGACCCAGCCCAGGATTTTCCACAAGCCTGATCCCCAGTGCCAGCCCAGGAGCCTCCTCCACTGGCTTGATCCTCAAACCCAGCTTTGGAACAGCTACCAGCTTGATCCCCAGCCACAATCCAGGACCTTCCCCTGGCCTGACTCCCAGTGCCAACCCAGGACCCACCACTGGGCTGGTCTGCAAGCCCTGGACTAGACCCTCCAATGGCCTGGTCCTGAGCACCAGACCAGAACGCTCCTCCACTGCCCTGATCCTCAAATCCAGGTTTGGAACAGCTACCAGCCTGATCCCCAGCCCCAGCCCAAGACCCTCCACTGACCTGACTCCCAGTATCAGCCCAGGACCCACCACTGGACTGGTTCATGGGCCCTCCAATGGCCTGGCCACTAGCCCCACCCCAGGACCCTCCTGTATTGGCCTGACTCCCACTGCAAGCATAGAACCATCCAGTGGACTGATCCTTGAGCACCGGCCTGGATCCTCCACTGGCCTGGTCCCCAATGCCAGCCCAGGAATCTCCAACGGACTGGTCCCTGGGCCCCAGTGTAGACCCTCCACTCGCCTGGCCCCCACTGTCAGCCCAAGACACCCTTCCAGATTTGGCCTGATCCTCATATCTAGGCTTTGCCTCACCACCAGCCTGATGCCCAGGTCCAACCCAGGACCCTTCATTGGCCTGGTCCACAGCCCCAACCAAGAAACCTCCACTGGCTTGGTCCCCAGAGTCAGCCCAAGACCCTCCACTGGACTGGTCCTCAGGCCCCGACCTAGTCCCTCCACCAGCCTGGCTACCAGCCCCAGCCAAAGACCCTTCTTCACTGACCTGATCCTTAAATCCAGGCTTGGACCCACCACCAGACTGATCACCAGTCCCAGTCCAAGAACCCCCACTGGCCTGATCCACGACCCCCACCAAGAATCCTTCACTGGCCTGGTTCCCAGTGCCAGCCCAGGACCCAACACTGGACTGGTCTGCAAACCCTGGCCTAGACCCTCTATTGGGCTGTTCTCCAGCCGTAACCCAGGACCCACCACTGGACTGATCCACAAGCCCTAGCCCAGACCCTCCACTGGCTTGGTCCGCAGTGTCAGCCCAGGCCCTTCCCCTAGACTGGTTTTCAGGCCCCAGCCCAGCTCCAGCCCAGGACACATTTTCATTGGTCTGATCCTCAAGTCTAGGCTTGGATCCACCAGCAGACAAATCACTAGTCCCAACCCAGGACGCACCGCCAGACAGATCACTAGTCAGAATCCAGGACCCTCCAGTAGCTTGGTCCACAGCCACAGCCCAGTACCCAATGTTAACCACATTCCCAGCCGTAGCCTGAGCCCAGGATCCTCCATTAGCCTGAATCCCAGCCCCATCCTGGGACCTTCCACTGGCCTGTGCCTCAGCCCCACCCCAGGATGCTCCATTGGCCTGGTTCTCAACCACAGTCCAGGACACTCCAATGGCCTCTCCCCCAGTCCAGGATACCCCACTGGCCTGGCCCCCAGCCCAGGAACTCTCACTGGCCTGAGCTCCAGTCCAGGGCACCACAACAGCCTGGTTCCCAGTGCCAGCCCAAGAAGCCCCACTGGCCTGGTTCTCAGCCACAGTCCAGGACCCTCCAACAGCCTTGTCCCCAGCCTCTACCCAGTAACCCCCACTGGCCTGGCCTGCAGCCCAGGACTGTTCACTGGCGTGACTCCCAGCCCAGAGCCCTCCACTGGCCTGGTCCCCAGCTCCAGCCCAGGACTGAATACCAACCTCATTCTCACCCCTAGTCGCACTCCAGGATTCAACATTGGCTTCATTCTCATCATCAGCCCAGGACATGCTATTCTCCCAGTATCCATCCCTAGCCTGAAACCTAAATTTGATCCATCGCTCAGAAGCAATCCAGTCCTCAACACCAATCCCATTCCAGTAGTAGTCATGGACCTTAGGCTGAGACTTTTTGCAGGCCTGAGTGCCTGCCCCACCCTCACTCTCAGAAGTGGGCGTGGCCTTAGCCTTGGGCTTTACAGAGACATCTCCTGTGGCTTCTGCCTCAGACTTACGCATAGCCTTGTCCTTTGCCCCAGACGAGGTCTTACTCTGGGAATGGGCTACAGACTGACGCTGGCCAGAGCCCATCGTACCTGCTCCAGCCTCTACCTTAGACTCAGCAACACGATTGCCCCTAACCTTACTCCTGGCACCAAGCAAGCCCTCACCCTGGGAATTGGCCACAGCCTGGGGTGGGGCAGAGCCTGTTGTACCTGGTCCAGTTCCTGCTTTAGACACAGCATTGGGATTGCCCTTGACCTTACTCCTGGCACCAAGCAAGGCGTCACCCTGGGAACTGGCCACAGCCTGGGGCTGAGTAGAGCCTGTTGTATCTGTCTGAGGCTGGGCAGAGTCTGCTGTATCTGGCCCAGCCCCTGCCTTAGACACAGCACTGGGATTGCCCCGGACCTTATTCTTAGTACCACACAAGGCCTCACCCAGGGAAGTGGCTGCAGCCTGGGGCTGAGCAGAGCCCTTCGTATCTGTCTTAGACCCTACCTTAGACACAGCATTGGGATTGCCCCGGACCTTATTCTTAGTACCATATAAGGTCTCACCTTGGGAATTGGCTGCAGCCTGGGGCTGGGCAGAGCCCTTTGTATCTGGCCCAGACCCTACCTTAGACACAGCATTGGGATTGCCCCGGACCTTATTTCTGGCACCAGGTAAGACTTCACCTTGGGAATTAGACTCAGCTTGAGGCTGAACAGAGCCCACTGTATCTGCTCCAGCCTCTGCCTTAGACACATCATTGGGATTACCCCTGACCTTATTCTTGGCAGCAGGCAAGACCTCACCCTGAGAATTGGCCACTGCTTGGGGCTGGACAGTGTTTGTTGTATCTGTTTGAGGCTGGGCAGAACACGTTGTATCTGGCCCAGACCCTGCTTTAGACACAGCATTGGGATTGCCCCAGACCTTATTCTTAGTACCAGGTGAGTCTTCACCCTGAGAACTGACCGCAGCCTGGGGCTGAGCAGAGCCTGTTGTATCTGTTTGAGGCTGGGCAGAGCCCTTTGTATCTGGCCCAGCCCCCGCCTTAGACACAGCATTGGGATTGCCCCTGACTTTAATCTTGACACCAGGCAAAGTCTCACCTTGGGAATTGGCCACAGCTTGGGGCTGGGCAGAGTTCTTTGTATCTGGTCCAGTCCCTGCTTTACACACAGCATTGGGATTGCCCCGGACCTTATTCTTAGTACCACACAAGGCCTCACCCTGAGAATTGGCCACAGCCTGGGGCTGAGCAGGGCTTGTTGTATCTGTTTCAGGCTGGGCAGAGCCCTTTGTATCTGGCCCAGTACCTGCCTTAGACACAGCATTGGGATTGCCCCGGACTTTATTCTTGACACCAGGCAAGGCTTCCCCCTGGGTATTGGCCATAGCCTGGGGCTGTGCAGAGCTCTTTGCATGTGGCCCAGCCCCTGACTTAGACACAGCATTGGGATTGTCCTGGACCTTCTTCTTGGCACCAGGCAAGGCCTCGCCCTGGGAACTGGCCATTTCCTGAGGCTGAGCACAGGCCCTCAGTTCTGCCTTAGCCCCTGCCCCAGAAATGGTATCAGGATCACCCCTGCCATCAATCCTGGAATCAGGGAAAACATCAGCTTGGGCCTTGACCCCAGCTTGAGGCTGTGCACAGGTTTTCATGTCTGCTCCGACCCCTGCCTTACACTTGCCTTTGGCTTTGCCCCTAGCTTTACCTCTGGTACTAGGTAGAGCCTCAACCTGGCTCTTAGTGGAAGTCTGAGACTGTGCCTTTGTGTCTGTCCCAGCCTCTTCTTTAGGCTTGGTGTTGGCATTGCCCTGAGCCTTAATCCTGTCATCAGGCAAGGCATCAGCCTGGACATTGGCCTTAGGCTGAGGCTGTGTATAGGACTCAGTGTCTGTCCCAACCCCCACCTTAGATACGGCATTGGAATTGCCTCTACCCTTACCCCTGGCATCAGGCGTAGCCTCAGTCTGAGCACCGGCTACAGCTTGAGGCTGAGCGGCAGCCCTCGTGTCAGCTCCAGTCATTGCCCTAGATGTGACATTGTTATTTCCCCTATCATCAACCCTGGCACCAGACATTGTCTCAGCCTGTTTCTTGGTCACAGTCTGAGATTGTGTAGAAGCACTTGTACCTGCCCCCACCCCTGCCTCACACATGGCATTGGTATTAACCCCAGCATCAACCATTGCCCCAGGCACGGCCTCAGTCTGGGCCTTGGCTACAATCTGAGGCTGAGCAGAAGCCCTCATATTTGCCACAGACCCAGCCTGAGACGCGGTTTTGCAATTCCCCTTGGCCTCAACCCCAGTACCAAGCATGTCGTCAACCTGGATCTTGGCCACAGCCTGAGACAGTGCACAGGACTTCATGTCTGCTCCAGCTTCTGCCTTGGACTTGGTGTTATGATTTCCCTTAGCCTCAACTGAGGTACCAGACCTGGCCTCAGACTGAGTCTTGGCCACACTCACAGTCTCTTCCAGGGCTCTCAACTTGGTCTCAGCCACATTTCCAATCTTGTTTATAGCACCCATCTTGGCCACTTCCCTGATTACTGCCAAGGCCTCATTCTGTGTCACCATCACTCTGTTCATTTCTGTCTCTTTTTCAGCCAATATATGAGTTTCTGCTTTGGTCTGGGTCATTGCTTCTTTCTTGGTCTCTGCCCTAGCACCAAGTGCCCAAGCTTTAGCCTTGGTCTGGGTCACTGCCTCTTTCTTGACTAGTCTCCCAGACTCAGAGTCAGTTTGGGTCACTGCTTCTTTCATGGCCACTTCACTGGCTTTGGCCTCAGTCAGGATCACAGCCTCTGTTATGACCACTGTTCCAGCCACTGTTTTGGCCTCAGATTGGGTCTCTGTCTCTGCCTCAGCCATTGCCTTGGCTTGAGAGTTGGTTTTGATTCTGGCTGTAGAAGTGGTCTTAGTCTCTACTTCAGCCCCAGCCCCACCTCCTGCTCCAGTTTCTGCTCCAGTCTTGGGCTTGGGTCTAGTCTCAATCTCTGTCCCAACCATGGCTTCACACATCGCCAAGGTCTGGTTCTGTATCCCAACCACAGTCTCCATCTTGACTCTGGACCCATTTCTGGCAAGTCTCCTCACACTCTGGGCTCTTCCCTTGGTTAATCTGTAAATGCAGTAGCAAGCACCAGCCCAGATCATCAGTCCTGCGGTCACCCAGCCCACTTCCTGAACACGACCCATGTAATCACCCCTGCTGAAGACACGAACAAGGTACAGAGGGGCTCAGTCAGGCTGGGAAAAGTGGGTAGTAGGTCTGCACGTAGGCCTGTGAGGGTGTTGGTCTTCAGCCACTCAAAGGCCACTACAGTTGCCACTGGAGGTGGACCTAGAAGTGGAGGAAGGAAATGCACTAAAATTTCTCTTCTAATTCTGTGCATCGTACAGATAGATACAGAAGGACAGGAAAGTGTAAAAATGATGTGCTTGGTGGAAGAAGAGGACGATTAGCAAATTCTCTCTCCATCCCTTTTATTTTATCTCCTCTCCATCTTCCCCAGTGCCCAACAATTTCCCCCAAGGTACTTCTGTACACATTTCCTTATACCAAATGAACAGTGGAAAGGATGGTGGTAAGGCTGACTATGAATGGTAGACACTGGGAAGCCCTCAGACTTCGATTTTTACTGGACCTACTCTGGTCACCACTCCCACAGGTCCCCACCCTCATACCAACCTGTAATGATCAAGGCAGTTCCCTCCTCTTTCCTTCTCTTGATTGGAGATATACCGTAAAGTAGATCTATAAACTCATGAGATCTGTGGACCTAGAGACAGACAGATGGACAGGCGGAAGTGAAGATTTTGCTCTTGTTGTGACAGATATATTATTAGCAAACTACCTCTCTATCCCCTTCAATTCGCCCCACTCCCTGTGCCAAAATAAAGGTGAAGGTGTGGGGTAAGTGAAGAGATGGTGGGAAAAGTGACTGGAAAAAGGAGAGACTGAGGATCCTCCAGACTGGACACTGGCCCTACTGGATGGACACTGGTCTCCAGCAACCCATCTTAGATGTCTACCCAGCCAGTCCCCATCCTCTTACCAGTCTATACCTATCAGGGATAATTTCCTCCTTGTTTCTTTGCTTCCAGTGATCTCAAGCCTTTCAGACCTGTAGACCAACCTGTGGACAAGTAAACAGATAGTAGAGACCGGGTCCTTCACAGAACAAACAAGCACCTTGATCCCTGACTCCAGTCCCTGCCTTGTGAGAGCCCATGTCCAGTTTGCTAATATGATCCATCCTTTCAAGTCTTCTCTCCGTCACACTCCAGCCCACCCTTACCCCAATATTCCTACTATTTCCTGCACTGAAATCAGTAGGAGGCATAGCAACACTGTGGCAATCTGGCAGAGTGTAGGAGGGGCAGAAGAACCCTCCACTGAGACCTTCTCAAGTCTCAGCCACCTTATATGCCCACCCTCTCTTGTTACCCCCAGGCACTGCCCATCTTCACACCAACCTCCACGGTCCCAGGCCAGTCTCCCAATTTCCCTTGCTTTCAGTGGTATACAGCCCTACTGTCGCCCTATGGGTAGACCTAGGAAAAAACAGAGAAAAAAGGGAAGGTGAAAGTTGAGTGCTTGTGACATCCCAGCATCTGAAACATGGGTCCCAGTACCTGCCTTACTGGATTTAGAGATCTGTTCTCTGGCAAGCAAAACCTAGGGCTTCTCCAGCACTGAAATGGGCAGGGTGGAAAGGGGAGGCAGGAAAAAGGGGGGAGAGACAGAGGCGAATTATTCTAAAACCACCTGTAGGATTCTAGGGCTTCTCCCAAAAGTCCATCTTTTCCTTCACCTGTGCAGACAGGTGGGAGAGTCTGAAAAACTGGAAAACCAGGAGACACAGAGAGGCCCCCATATCCCATATTCTAGAATCACAGCCTACTGCCATCTACTTCTCTTTAAACCCATCTCTAGGAATCTCCAGCATATGAGACACGGTGTGTGTGTGGTGGAGGGAGGCTTTTGCTTCTGCAGAATCACCATCCCTGCCCCGCAAAGGCTATCTCCAAAACAAAACAAAAAAAAGTAATTCTTTGTGACAACAATTTGTATTTTCTGAGGCGCAAATAAAAGCATCCCTAGAAAAGTTGCTGTCTTTATTGGTCTTCAACATACACTTTACGTTAAAAAGCCCAAGCTTGGTAAGTAAACGCAATTTAGGGAAAGTCCACTATAGCCCCACCCTATATCCCAACCAGATAGAGGCGCCTAAGTTCCTGTCACAGAGAATATTCATAGAGCGCTTCAACTGTTCACAGCGGGTGCCCGTGCCCACACTAACCTCCGCAGATCCTGTGCAGTTGTCTCCTCTCCTTCCCTCGCCTTGCCGCGAACAGTGCCACCCCGAATTACTGTCTTCAGACAGGAGATAGTAAAGGCACTGAGTGCTTGGACCAGTTCCCAGGACACAGATCCCAACGCTGGATTCAGGAACCCAGTTATCAAACGTCCCTCCCCACGTTGCGAGACACCACCCTCACCAACCCCGCCGTCCAGTCACTAAGGCCCACCATTTTCTCTGCAAACGCCACCGTGGCGTGTCCCTTCCACTGAAATGAGCAGGAAGCGGAGCGGGCGTGTGTGGTCTGTGATTAGATTCAGAGAGAATGGGGCATCTCAATCTCTGCATTTCCCTCTTGAGACACTCCCTCCACCATTCGTCCTGTCAAAGCTCACGGTTCCCCAGCACAGACGTAGGGAGGAGGAGGAGGGCTCGGGAGAATCTGAGCGAAGGCTCTGGGAACTTGAGCCCGCTTTGTCCGCCACCCCCGGACCAGCTCCGGGGATCCGCAGTCCGCTGCCGCCCTGGCTTCGGCGCACGGGGCCCTTACCTGCTCCGCTTCCCCAGGGCCCGATGCCAGCCCGCCGTTCGCAGGGCAGCGGGGAGCTGGTACCCAGACACGAGTGACGACTGCACCGAAGGCTGCGTCGCTCTGCAGCTCCCGGTCACGTGAGGACCCCGCGTCACCGCCTAGCTCGCCCTCGGATCCCCCCCCCCAAACCAGGGCCGGCGGGGAGTTCAACAGGACCCTCCCCTCCACCTCCGCGCGCAAGATCTCCCCCTCCACCCAGCTGTGCGCGAGGCCCGGTCACTCAGCTCCTTTCCCTCCAATCTGAGAGCCCACAAGTGGCATCATCTCCCTGCGGTTGGAGTTTGCCCTTCTCTTGTTACCAGGGAGGGTCTGCGTCCCCCATCCACCCTCAGGCCTTGGCTCCGGCCTTTTCAGCTGCTTCTTTGAGGACTCTTTTCTCTCTTACGCTATAAGACTAGCATCCCCATTGGGTACGTTGCTGCACCAAAATGGGCTAGGGAAGAGGTGTCAGGAAGGGGAGCAGAGAGTGCAAGGAGAGGTTTAACTTTCTTTTTTATGTTCCTTTTTTTTCCCTTTTAACGTCACATTCATTGTTTTTGTAATGGGGAAATGGCGTCAAGCCATTTTCGTTTGACATTTACAAATTAGGTTGTAAAAATAACAAAAGCCTCATCCATTTGTTGACGTTATTTTGTGCCACATTAAGAATGTTTTCGAATTGCTATAAATTATTTCACAGCTTTCAAAACAGACTGGTAATTATTAACATTTTAAATATAAAATTTTCCTGAACAAAACCAATAGGTTTTCAATGTGACCTATAAATTCATCTTTGGAAAGACCAATCTTGGCAATTTTACACAAGCGATTTACAACCTTTCGAAGTTCTGGCTGAATTTATTGATGATCTTGTGTCAGGTGTCTGAGAACTTCTTCATAGATGACTCCTGGGTGATGGAATGGAGACCCCACTCCTGATGAACCCAGCGCCTGAAAACTAGTGACTTCCCAGATTAACCTGTTTTCCACTCAAGGAGTTTTATTGGGATTTTACATAAGCGTGTGATCAAATCAGTCTCATCACACCCAGGAAAGGACCAACTGTGCTATCCCACTAATGGAAATGAAGCTTAACAGGTGGATTTTCATTAGATCATGACACTGGTGAGATATCTCCACTATCTGCCATTCAGGCACTGTGTGTCCCCATAGCAGCTGGGACCCAACCCTAACCCTAGCAGCGGGGGCATACAGTGTTCAGCATCTTTCAGTAGAGATAGGGGGTAAGGTCTGTGGCTGACTATGGGTCTGTGGGCAATACTCCTGAAATCCATGTCATCTTTCTCTCACAAAAGGCACAGTTTACAGGATCCCAAGCAGTCGCCAGGGGGAAGTCCCTGCCTTCTGTTACGGTTTCACTGCACCACCCATACAAGCCCCTCAGAATAATCCCAGAACTCAGGGACAAAGTATGCAGAACTTAGTCCCCAGACATTCAGCTGTCCCCGCTGGGGAGTCATACTCTAAATATAGTCCCTTCAGGCAGCCTCTTTCTTAGGTTGAAATCTGACACCCCAGCAGGAAGCTCCCTGCCTGAGGGGCCCCTGTGTGTGGGAGGCCCCTCTAGGAGGTGAAACAGGAAGCCCAGAGTGCCTTAGACCCTTACTAATGGCTTTTCAGAACTCAATCGACTGTGACCAATTTATGTTCCCCATCAGAGGGAAGCATTTAGAAATTGATTGTGAAGACATTTAAAATTTTAGTAAACTTAAAAAAAAAAAAAAAAAACTCATGAGCATAGGATGTCAAACAGCTTATTTGTAATAATCTAAAAACTCTTACAAATCATTAATAAAATGGTAAGCCAATAGAAAGCATGCCAAAGATGCAAATGGATTTGTTTGCAGAAAAGAAATACCAATGACGGATAAACATATGAAGAAAAGCTCAACTTCAAAGAAATGCAAATTGAAACAACTATGTGTTGCCATGTTTCATCTAGGAGTGCCAAAATTTAGAAATTTGATAATGTTGTTGACTGGTTTACGGGGAAATGGGCACTCCCACACTCTGTTGGAGGCAGATGCTGTGATGCAACAGTTTTACAGAGAGCTATTTGGCAAAATCTATTATATGATAAATATAATATCCCACAAATTCTTTGACTGAGCAATTCTATTCCTAGGAGTTTAGCCAGCCTGATACCTACACAGTTTCACAAAGATTCATATACTAGGATATCTATTGCAGTGCTTGCAAAGGTTAAAACAACAGAAGCATCATAAAAAGTCCATCAATAGGGAAAACATTAAATAAATTAGGTTAAATTTATGCAATATGGCTGATAAAAATATTTAGATCTACGTATCCTGATGGAAAGATACTTAAGGTATTTTACTGTTTGCTTATTTTCTATTAAACTCTTTGTTTATTTGTAATTGCATGCAAATTCCGCAAGAATACATTCTAGTATAAGATTCAAACCCAGAAAAAGCACTAGTACAGCTTTAACACCACTGTCCTTATCAAAGCACAGTTACCTCCCCTTTTTATAAATTTTCTGTGTTAAATGCTTTTCTATACATTACACATACGTGTCTTATTAAAATATATAAATGGGTCTCTTCAATAAGTGGTGCTGGAGCTTGCCTGGTGGCACAGTGGTTAAGAATCCGCCTGCTAATGCAGGGGACACGGGTTCGAGCCCTGGTCCGGGAAGATCCCACATGCTGCGGAGCAACTAAGCCCATGTGCCACAACTACGCGGAGCAACTAAGCCTGTGTGCCACAACTACTGAGCCTGCGCTCTAGAGCTCTCGAGCCACAGCTACTGAAGCCTGTGCACGTAGAGCCTGTGCTCCTCAACAAGAGAAGCCACTGCAATGAGAAGCCCACACACCGCAAGGAAGAGTAGCCCCCGCTCGCCGCAACTAGAGAAAGCCCACGTGCAGCAACGAAGACCCAACGCAGCCAAAAATAAATAAATTAATTAACTAATTAATTTTTTTAAGTGGTGCTGGAAAAACTGGACAGCTACATGTAAAAGAATGAAATTAGAACATTCTCTAACACCATATACAAAAATAAACTCAAAATGGATTAAAGACCTAAATGTAAGACTGGATACTATAAAACTCCTAGAGGAAAACATAAGCAGAACACTCTTTGACATAAATCACAGCAATATTTTTTTGGATCCGTCTCCTAAAGTAAGTCTTGATTTCCACTATTCATCCCCTCTAAAATGCAAGTCATAATTTTTTACCACTAAATTTGAATTTCAGACAAAATGGA
Source organism: Balaenoptera ricei (assembly GCF_028023285.1). Classification (NCBI taxonomy): domain Eukaryota; kingdom Metazoa; phylum Chordata; class Mammalia; order Artiodactyla; family Balaenopteridae; genus Balaenoptera; species Balaenoptera ricei. The sequence continues at coordinate 91,994,164 of NC_082660.1, read as the reverse complement.
TCATATAAGTTATCAAAATTGGCTCAAGAAGAAGTAGAAAACCTGAATAGACCAATAACCAATGAAGGTGATAGCCTGTTCCACATCGCCTCCTTCAGAGGGACCACTGCCTCTTTCCACGTTCCTAGCTAAAAGTAAAAGCTTTACTTTTTAAACTTTTCCACTAAAAATAAAAGCCAAAGTTGTAAGATTTCTAGCAGAAAACATAGAGGAACATATTCATTACCTTGGAGTAGGCAAAGATGTCTTGGACAGGATACAAGAAGCATTAATAATAAAAGAGAAAGGTAGACTATCAAAATATAAATTTTCTGTTCATCTGTACACATTATTAACAAAATGAATAGGCAAGCCACAGACTTGGAAAAAATTATATATGCAGTTCATGTATCTGACAAAGGACTTTTATGCAGCATATGTAAAGACATACAAATGAACAATCAAAAGAAGAACCCAATGTAAAATTGGGCACAAACTTAAATGGACACTTCACAAAAGAAGATACCCAATCCTCAACATCTTTAGTAATCAGGGAAATGCAAATTGAAACCACAATGAGATATCACCACACACCCACTAGAACAGCTAAAGCCAAAGACTAACAACACCAAATGTTGGTGAGAATGGAGAAACCAGAACTCTAATATATTGCCATTAGGGGTGTAAAATGGTACAAGCACTTTGGAGAACTTTTCTGCAGTTTCTTACAAAGTTTAATGTTCACTTACCCTATGAACCAGCAGTTTCACTTCTGAGTATTTAGTCAAGAAAAATGAAAACATATGTCCACGCAAAGACTTGCACATGAATGTTTAGATCAGCTTAATTCATAATAGGCTAAAACAGAAAACAACAGGAGAAAGGATAAACAAACTGTTGTATGTATATACAATATAATACCACTCAGTAATAAAAAGTAATGAAATACCGATACATGCAACAACATGGATAAATCTGTAAAGCAGTATGCTGAATGAAAGGAGCCAAACACAAAGGAGTACTGTAGGATTCCATTTATATGAAACAGAGAACAAATAAAACTAATCTGTGATGATAAAAATGAGAAAGTGATTGTCTGGGAGATAGAGGGGAATTAACTGGAAAGAAGTGCAAGGGATCTTTCTGGCGTGATGGAAATATTCTGTATCTTGGTTTGTGTGGTAGTTACATGGTTATACACAATTGTTAAAACTCTAAAAACTGAACATTTAAGATACGTGTGATATATTGCATATAAATTATACCTCAGTACACACCAATTTCTTCCCCAGAGAGAGTTGCCTTATTAGTTTGGGTATAGCACAACAGACCTTTTTCTTTGAATTAAGTACACATATGTGTACCTACAGAAATACTGTTGGGGGGCATCATATTGTACGTATGTTTCACAACTTGATGGTTTTTACTCATCAACATATCTTGGAGCTCTTTTCATGCCAGTAAATGTGGATCTTTTTAACTGTTGTATTGTATTCCATAGTGTGGCTATAGCATGGTTTATTTACCTATTCCTCTACTGATGGACATTTATGTTTTCTTTAATTTTGAATAATATCAAACAATACTACAAAAATTATCTTTGAAAATTTTGCCAATTGGAAAACTGAGAAGTGGTATAGCAATGTTGTAGATTACGTTTTGCTTTTAAGTAGTGAGGTTGTGCATTTGTTCACATGTGTGTTGGACATATGTAGCTCTGTGAATTGCCTGCTCACATCCTTTTTCTATTTTTCTGTTGTATTATCTTTATCTTATTGTCTTTGCCGAAGAGCTGTATTTAGTGTGGATAGAACTTGTTTCTCTGTTTATTATGTTACAAATATTTTCTCCCACTTTGTAGCTTGTTTTGATATTGTTTATGTTGTCTTTCCACGTACTGAAGTTTTTCAATTTTGATGTGATCAAATGAATTGTTTTTTTCATTTATGGAATTTTTAATTTTAAAAATGAAAAATTACATAGTTATTGACTATATTCCCCACACTGTACATTTCATAACTGTGACTCATTTATTTTGCAACTGGAAGTTTTTACCTCTTAATCTCCCTGACCTACTTTCCTCCACCCACCCTCCTTTCTTCTGGTAACAACCTCTGTATCTATAACTCTGTTTCTGTTTTGTTATGTTTGTTCATTTGTTTTGTTTTTCAGATTCTACATGTAAATGAAATCATACAGTACTTGTTTTTCTCTGACTTATTTCACTTAGCATAATACCCTCTAAGTCCATCCATGTTGTCACAAATGGCAAGATTTCATTCTTTTTAATGACTGAGTAATATTCTATATATATATATATATATATATATATATATATATATATATATATGCCACATCTTTTTTCCATTCATCTATTGATGGGCAGTTAGGTTGCTTCCATATCTTGGCTACTGTAAATAATGCTGCAATGAACATAGGGGTGCATATATCTTTTTTGAATTACTGTTTTTGTTTTCTTTGGATAAATACCCAGGAATGGAATTGCTGGATCATATGATAGTTCTACTTTTAATTTTTTGAGGAACCTCCATAGTATTTTCCATAGTGGCTGCACCAATTTACAATCCCACCAACAGTGCATGAGGGTTACCTTTTCTCCACATCCTCATCAACACTTGTTATTTCCTGTCTTTTTGATAATAACCATCCTAATGGGTGTAAGGTGATATCTCATTGTGGTTTTGATTGCATTTCCCTGATGATTAGTGACGGTGAGCGTAATTTAATGTGCCCGTTGGTCATCTGTATGTCTTCTTTGGGAAAAAAATGCATATTCAGATCCTCTGCCCATTTTTTAATCGGGTTGTATGTTTGATGTTGAGTTGTAGGAGTTCTTTGTATATTTAGATATGAACACCTTATCATACATACCATTTGCAAATACCTTCTCCCATTCAGTAGGTGGCCTTTTCGTATTGTTGATTGTTTCCTTTGCTCTGCCAAAGCTTTTTCATTTGATTTGGTCCCATTTGTTTATTTTTGCTTTTGTTTCCCTTGCCTGAGGAGACATATCCATAAAAATATTACTAATATGGATGTCAAAGAGCTTACTGCCTATGTTTTCTTCTAGAAGTTTTATGGTTTCAGATCTTATATTTAAGTCTTTTAATCCATTTTGAATTTATTTTTGTGTGTGGTGTGAGAGAGTCATTTATGGATTTTTTTCCTCCCCAACTAAAGTTTATGAAAAATAGTATAATACTATTATAAGTTTTAAAAATCCATTTGGAACTTAATAATTGGCATGAGATAATTCTCTGATATTATTTTTTTTCCAAATGGATATCCAACTTCCCAAAAGCATCTATTGAAGAATCTATCCTTCCTCCCACTGTATTGAAGTAGAACCTTTACCATATATTTAATGCCCATATGTACTTGGACCTCTAGGAAAATATATTGGTTAAATACAAGAATCTTATTGTACATACTATTCTGTACTATGTTTTTCCTCAAATTAATTTATAAATTAAGCACTATCCAGTCAAACCAGTTCTTTTTTAAATAACACCTGAAGCAACAGTTTGAACTGAAACAGAATTTCTTAAATTTTCTAAAACTGCTGGACTGAGCAAAACTAAGACTGAGCAAAACCAAGGCAGAGCATTCTTGGGAGAAATCAGTTGCACTAGAGGAAGGGAATTAAGCATTTGCCTATCTTTCCAGTAAGATCTATATTTCAAGTAACCAAATAGCCCTGTTAATGAAGGAAAACACTGTCTTTCAGATTAGAAGAACATTAACTAATAAGCATATAAGAATGATAGGATTCAAAAATTATCATTTTGTGATCCCCAATGAAATAATTGATTTAGGCACGGATTATCAATACATGCCTATATCATCAGATGCCAGTCATAAGGGGAAAAACATAACTTTAGAAAAGAGGAATTATATCATCACCAGCTTAACCCAGTTTAATTTAATTGAGTTTTTTCCCCTAGCTGCTTGAGATAGATGTTTTGATGGTTTATTTCCAGCCTTTATTAATTTCACAGGTTTGTTTGCTCAGGTTTATCAAAGTAAAATTTACACACAGTAAAATTCTGTTTTTTTAGATGTAAAGTTTTATGAGTTTTGACAAATGTATGCAGTCATGTAACTACCATCACAATCAAGATATAGAATATTTTCATCACCCTAAAAAGTTCCTTTGTGCCCTTTATAGCCAATCCTCTGTCCCCAACCTCAGCCTCTGGAAACCACTGATCTGATTTCTGTTCTTGCAGTTTTGCTTTCTTCAGAATGCCATATAAATGAAATAAGCCTTTTGTGTCTGAGTTTCTAAGATAGTGCTTTTGAGCTTTATATACGTTGTTACTTGTATTAATAGTTCAGTCTTTTCTATGGCTTAGCATTGCACTGTATATATGTAGCACAATCTGTTTTCCATTCACCAGTTGATGAACATTTGAGTTGCTTCCAAGTTGAGCCCATTACCAATGAAGCTGCTATAAATGTTTTCATACAAATCTTTGTTTACTCCTCCCTGGGTATATACTTAGGAGTGGGATCGCTGATTTTCTATTAAAAAACTGTTTTACCAAAGTGGCTGTGCTATTTTACATTCCCACCAGAATTATGTGACAGTTCCAGTTGCTCAAATCCTCACCTGTACTTGGTTTTGTCATTTTGTAACCGAACAAAATTTGGGTCCGCTCACCTGCATGCAGTAAAGTCAATCTACTCACTCCCAATTGTGGTGAAGGAAAGTGCAGCGTTTATTGCAGGGTGCGAAGCAAGGAATCCAGGTAGCTAATGCTCAAAAGACCCGAACTCCCCGATGTATTTCAGGGAAAGATTTTTAAAGACAGGGTGAGGAAGAGGGTTGCAGGATGCATGATCAGCTCGTGGACATTCTTCTTATTGGTTGGTGGTGAGGTAATCAGGAGTCAACATCATCAGCCTTCTGGTTCCCACCAGTCTGGGGTCTACATGCTTGTGGGCAGCATGCAGTTTTCTTCCACCTGGTAGGGGTTTTGATATCTGCAAAACAGCTCAAAGGATGTGGCTCAGAATATTATCTACATTCCTTGAGGAGGAACTAAAGGTCCTTGACTTTGTGTAATGGCTAAACTATTATTATTTTGTCTTGTTTGACTGTTTTACTTTGTTTCTGAATTTTCTCACTTTTCTGATTACATTTATTCTTTGGAACTTGGGGAAGGCCTAGGAGGCTAATGTTTTTCTACAGACAAGATATGGAGGTTTGGGGCCTGTCCTGGGGAGGCCCCATAGGGTCCTGCTCCATTACAATTTTTTAAAGTCATTGTAATAGGTATGGCTATTCTAATCTTTTGCCCATAATTTTAAATTGGGTTGTTTTTTTCTTATTATTGACATGTAAGAGTTCTTTATATATTCTGGATACAAGCCAGAATTATATCAGCTATGCTGACTTGCAAATATTTTATCCCAGTCTATGATTTGGCTTTTCATTTTCTTAACAGCATCTTACAAACAGCAGTAGTTTTAAATTTTGATAAATCCAATTTATTTATTTTTTTTTTATTTATTTTTTTTTTTTATGAACTCTAGAGTCAGCCAGAATTGACTTTTTGTTTTGTTTTGTTTATTTATTTTTACTTATGGCTGTGTTGGGTCTTCGTTTCTGTGCGAGGGCTTTCTCTAGTTGCGGCAAGCGGGGGCCACTCTTCATCGCGGTGCGCGGGCCTCTCACTATCGCAGCCTCTCCTGTTGTGAAGCACAGGCTCCAGACGCGCAGGCTCAGCAGTTGTGGCTCACGGGCCTAGTTGCTCCGTGGCATTTGGGATCTTCCCAGACCAGGGCTCGAACCCGTGTCCTCTGCATTAGCAGGCAGATTCTCAACCACTGCGCCACCAGGGAAGCCCAATCCAATTTATTTTTTCATTATGGTTTGTACTCTTTGTGTCCTAGAGAAAATTTTTACCTGACCCAAGATTACAAAGGTTTTCTATTATGTTTTCTTCTAGACATGTTATAGTTTTAGTACTTACATTTAAGTAGATGATACATTTTGAGTTAATTTTTGTGTAAAGTGTGAGGTTTATTTTTTTTTCCATATGGGTGGCCAATTGTTCCAGCATCATTTGTTAAAAAGACTACTCTTTTTCCACTAAATTACCTTGGCACCTTTGCTAAAAATCAACTGATCACATGTGTGGGTCTGTTTCTGGACTCTTTATTCGGTTTTGTTGATCTATAAACCTATCCTTTCACCAAAACCACATTCTTCTGATGACTATACTTAAGTCTCAAAATCAGGTAGTGTGAGACCTCCAATTTTGTTCTTTTTCTAAGTTGTTTTGGTTATCCTCGGTCCTTTGTTTTTTCTGTATAAATTTTTAAATCAGCTTGTCAATTTCTAATCCAAGAAAAGGCCTCCTGAGATTTTGCACCCCACAAATTCTAATATGTCACAATTTCATTAATGCTCAGTTCAAAATACTTTCTAGTTTCCATTTTTATTTCTTCTTTGACACACACATAGGTTATTTAGAAATGTATTACTTAATTTCAAAACATGTAACAATTCCTAATTTATTTTTAATTAATTTCTAGCTTAATTTCACAATGGTCAGAGAACATACTTTGTGTTATTTCAATCTTTAGAGTTTGTCAGGACTTTTTTTATGTCCTTCACATAGTCAAATTTTGTAGATGTTCCATCTGTACCTAGAAAGAAAGTGTATTCTGCTGTTTTAGAGTATGGGGTTCTATATTTGTTGATTATGTTAAGATTATTAATTGTGCTATTCAAATATTTTGTATTCTTATTGATTTTTGTCTGATTTTATACTGAGATAGGTCTGTTCAAAATCTCCCATGACATTTCTGCCATGGAACTATACAATAATGATAATGAACAAATTGAAACTGCATGCAACCACATGGATGAATCTCACAAATATAAAGTTGAGTGAAAGAAGGCAGACACAGCATAGCATGGAGTGGATGATTCTATTTAGATAAAATTCAAAAACAGGCAAAACTAATCTATGTTTGTAGAAGTCTGAATAATGGTTACTCTTGGTAGGGAGAGAGGGTTTAGTGACTAGAGGGGGATAACATTGGGGCTTCTGGGGTGCTGGTAATGTTCTCTTTCCTGATCTGGGTTCTGGCCACACAAATATGTTCATTTTGTGAAAATTTATCAAGGTGTACATTTATGGTTTGTGCACTTTTCTGTCTGTTATATCTCCTAAAGCTTACTTTAAAAAAAAATAGTCAACCTCACCAGTGATCAAATTCTGCAAATTCAAACAACAGTGAAATATTATGTTTTCTCACCAGAATTATAATTCTCTGTATTTGTATAGAGGTAGACAAATGAATACTCCTTTGCATAATTGTCAGGAGTATAAACTAGTACAATTTTTTCAATGAATATGTGTATTAGAAAGTTTTTAAAATGTGTATACCTTTGAACCCAAGAATTTAATTTCTGGGAAAGCATCCCAAAGAAATGGGAAAACAAATGCACAAACATGTATTCATGAAGATGCGCATTGCAGTGTTATTTATAATTCTATAATGCTAAACAACTTGAATGTCCAGTAGGGGATAGATTAAAGAAATCATGATACTTTCGTATAATAGAGTACAGTGTAGTCTTTAAAAACTATAACAGAACTAAAATTTTTCAATGGAAATATATTTATGATATACATTATTTTTAAGTAAAAATAGGTAACAAGATGATATGTATATTATGGGTTTTTTATTCAAATACGTATGTATATACACATATATACAAATATACAGGGAAAACTCTAGATGGATATATATCATATAAAATAAAATGTTAACAACCGTGAAATGTCCCTTTTTGTCTTTACTGATACTCCTTGCTTTAAAATCTACTTTATCTGATGTTGCCATGGCTACATCAGATTTCTTTTGTTAATATTTGCATGGTATATCTTTTTCCATCCTTTTACTTTCAACCTTCTGTGGCTTCGTATTGAAGATGAACCTTTTCTAAGCAGCAAATAGTTATTTTTTTAATCCAGTCTGACAAGTTTTGTCTTTTGATTGGAACGTTTAGGCTGTTTACCTGTAAATTTGTGGAATATTTGGGCTTAAATCTACCATCTTACTATTTGATTTCTACTGTATTTGTTCTGCCTGTTCTATATTGTTCTTTCTCTTTTCTCTTGCCCTTTTTTGGATTGCTTAATATTTTTAAATTCTATTTTCCCTCTCTATTACCTTGTTAATTATACATTTTTTACGATTATTGCAGTGGTCACCCTAGAGATTACGAAATGTGTCCTAGACATTATTAAGTTCTAATACAAATAATTTTACCACACTGTCTGACATAAAGTGCTCCTAAAATATTTGATCCCTTGCCTGCATTCCCCACTTCCATCTGTGATTTTGAAGCCTGTGCTTTTCTGTCTATATATCACTGCCTTGGAAACCTAATGATGTCAGTCCTACACTTCAGCCCTTTAACACAAGGTAGGGGTTTTTATCTCCCTTTCCTCATCTCATCAAAAGAAGTTGATGAACTGGCACCCATATGCATGTGTCACTTCCAAGCAGCTATAACATAGTCAGATCTTGATCCCTGGAATTCCATCATCTAAAAGGGTAAATGTGGTAAAATTGGGAAGTTGTGCATGTCAAGTCAGGGTAAGAACCCAGACTGGATTCAGGAAACCTGGAAACGTTTTTACCCCATCTTGACCTATTTTCATTTATAGGTCACTTGATATTCTTGGCTCTACCACTAGATGTCAGCAAATCCTAGAAAGGGATGGGTTGTTCAGGGTGTAGGATTCGGGGTGTTTATTCCTATTCTCTTTCTGTTTTAATGTATTTTCCAAATGTTCTACAAAAAAAAAAAAAGGTATCACTTAAATTCTAGGAAAAAATATAATTAATATTACCCATATCAGGCACTTACTAGCACCATATCCATTCCTCTTTGTTATAGAGCAAAATAATACAGTTCCTTATCACAAGCTATCAGTGGGTATCTTACTTCTGTAAATCCAGTATCTTTCCCAAAGACAAGGCTGGTTCTCACTCTCCCCAAGACTCAGTTTCCACAACTTTAAAATGAGGATAACAATTCTCCCCCAAAGTGTTGATCAAAGTATGTAATGCCACCATGTAGGTGTGAGAGCCAAGGTCTGTGCAAATCGATCCCCACCCAGTTCAAGAGATACGCAGCAAACACAGGAGTACTGTAGGGAGTAGCCCACAGTGCAGGTTGCCCAGAACACAGAGCACTTGGGAGACAAAACTGGAAACGTAGTCTGGATCCATGGGGTAGAGAATGCAAGCTGGGGAAAGGAGTTTGAAGTTCTCTTGGTAGGTAGTGGATTGCTTCTGAGAGTGTTTGTGTAATTATATCAGGGTCCACTTCAGGGAAACTACTATGGGCAGCTGTGTGTAAAGTGGCCTGGAGAGAGGCAGGTGGAAGGTTTGGGAAGCCATTACAGTGGTATGATACTTGGGGGCTTAAACCACCTGCTTTCTCCAGGGGACCTTCTCTACAGTGCGGACAGGTCAGCAGACCTTGATGAAAACTGGGGGTGGGGGGAGGGGCGGGGCAAGAGAGAGGTTGATAGATCTATGAATAACGCATATATGAAACTAGATAGATATCCTTTTAGTCTTTTTATATAAAAAAACTCTTTCAAGCACAATTTCAAGCACATATACAATAAGTATATGTACTGCTTAACAAGCAACTTTAAAAATAACATTTTGTTTACTCTAAAAAAAAGGCTTTTCATTAGAAAAGAGAAAAATATGAAGACAGATTCTGCCTAGTGATCAGAATCAGAGTTGCAATTCTGAAGGTCTCAGTACCAGAGGCTTTGCAAGTGGAGGAGAGAATGGAGAAGGGACTTGGCCTTGGCCTCACAGCCAGGTCTTTGCAGAATTTGCCACCCGCTGGCAGCAATCTCTCTGAATATAAGACATTCAGTGGTCTCTAAGCCCTAAAACTAGACATCAACCTCCTGCCTGAGTTGAAGAGAAAGCTGCATGCATGAAGACGTTTGAGACATAGAAACAAACACATACACAGATACACTATCAAATCAGTTGCTTTAACCTACTCTTTTCTCAACAAACAAGTATATTGTGAACACATTTCCGAAACATAACATATGAGTACATAATTTTTGTCAGTTGGGTCACATATTTTTGCTCTTTAGTAATTTTTATCTTAATAAATTTTCCTGAGTATAAATTTCAAACAAGACAAATATGTATATGTGTAAATTGAAATTATCCTGTAATCCCATCTGCCTGACCCTCAGTCCTTTTTTTTAAATATTTATTTATTTATTTGGCTGTGTCGGGTCTTAGTTGTGGTGGCATGTGGGATCTAGTTCCCTGACCAGAGATCGAACCCAGTCCCCCTGCATTGGGAGCGTGGATTCTTAGCCACTGGACCACCAGGGAAGTCCTGACCTTCAGTCCTTGACCCGAAGATATTCACTGAAAATAGACAGATGTCTATTCTTCAGGTGTGTTTCTCTGTATGTAATTTATTAACGTATAATTACATATAATCAGATATTTACATAAAATATACTAAAATGCACATATTCTTCAAAATTATAATCATGTTATACATATTCTTCTGCAACTTGCTTATTTCACTAATATGATTTCTATTATTTGCTAATGTTTATTAGCCACAAATATTGGTCCTCTAGTGAATTTTCTGTTGACATCATTGACCTGTTGGTTAGTAAATCTGCCTAACATAGCAGAAACATAAACCCCATGGAGTTTGCAAATATTTTCTCTCTACTTTTCACATAACTTTTACTTTTTTCCTGCCATACAAAGTTTTACATTTTTCAATATTATTGACTAAAATTATACAGTTATATATAAAATTATTCAAAATAAAGATTATTTTTAAAATAAATAGAAGTCATACCCATTAGGATGGCTATTATATTTTTTAAAGCAGAAAATAACAAGTGTTGGTGAGAATGTGGAGAAATTAGAATTTTGTGCATTGCTGGTGGGAGTGTAAAATGGTACAGCTGCTGTGACAAACAGTATGGAGGTTCCTCAAAAAATTAAAAATAGAATTACAATATGATCTAGCAATCCCACTTATAGGTATATACCCAAAAGAAGTGAAAGCAGGGATTCGAACAAATATTTGTGCACCAATATTCATAGCAGTATTATTCACACTGATAAGACTTTCTCCTTCACCAAATTTTAGTCAGGTTCCTCTGAACCTTTTTCTCAACTAGGTCTCAACCTTTGGACTCTTGTGTTCATCCTTGCATAGCCCAATTTTAACAAAAATCCTGCTAAGTCAACTTAGCAAGAATCCCCACTCTCAATATCTGATCACCATGGCCTGCCTTCAGCAAGAACCCTGGTCAGGTTGGTTTAACCAGAATCCCCCCCTCTGCTTCAATTTTCCATCCACTGACTCCCCACTCTGCTCCTGGGCTATGAACCTGTATTTGCCCATGATGTACTCAGAACTGAGCTCAGTTATAATCTGAGGTTTCTTTACTCTTATTACAATAGTTCCTGAATAAAATCTGTTCTTAACACTTTAACTACTATACAGCTCTGGTTTTCTTTAACAGCAGAAGCCAAAAGATGGAAACAACCCAAATGTCCACCAATGGATGACTACCATACGGTGGAATATCATTCAGCCTTAAAAAGAAATGAAATTCTGATACATGCCAAATGAAAGAAGACACACACACACACACACACACACACCCCAAATACTGTATGATTCCACTTACATGAGGCACCTGGAGTAGTCAAATTCATAGAGACAGAAAGTAGAATAGTGGTTACCAGGGGCTGATGGAAACAGGAAATTAATGTTTAATGAGCATGGAACAAGATGAAAAGAGTTCTGGAGATGGACGGTGGTGATGGTTGTACAACAATTTGAATGCACTGGATACCACTGAACTGTGCACTTTAAAAAGATTATAATGGTAAATATTATGTATATTTTATAAATAAATAAAAAATACAGCCCATTGTAATAGAAATTGAGCAATACCCTGGGGGGCATCAAGTGCCAGCCCCTAGAGAGATTAGAGCACTCAGAGCCCAGGCGGCTTCAGGACACAAAGGACAAAGCTTTAGAGTAATTCAAGGCTTCACTATTTATCTCTGTTAACCCAGCCCACACTCAAGTATAAGGATTACGCATGCACGTGCATGAATACTAGGAAGCGTGGCTCATTGGAGCCATCTTTTTTTCCACAATTTATATACATATTTTCCCTTTACTTCTTTTCATTCACTTGGATACTTAATCTACCCATATGTTCTAACTTAGTTATCTCAATTACAGACTTAAGGAATGGGTCTCTATCAAGAGTCACTGTCAAATCTCGCTTTATTTTGAAAATGGATGACCTAAGTAAGTGGTTCTTTCTCACATTCATGGCCCTTTAATATGTCTTCTTCCTAGGTTCTGTGTGCTGGACTAGTGGATATATATTGCTTCACCTCTACAGACATCATAAGCCAGAGGAGAAGAGGGTGGGGGACTGGACGAAATAGGTGAAGGGGATTAAGAGGTACAAACTTGTAGCTATAAAATAAATAAGCCACCTGGATGTAATGTACACATAGGGAATATAGTCAATAATATTGTTATAAGTTTGTATGGTGACTGATGGTAACTGGACTTATTATGGTGATCACTTCATAATGTATAAACTATTGAATCACTATGTTGTACACCTGAAACTAATATAACATTATATGTTAATTATAACTCAATTAAAAAAAAACCACAGGTTTGCTTTTTGAAAAATAACCTAGACTGAAAGAAACAATCATATCAAGTCCGTAGAAAGAGATGAAACACAGAATCAAAATGATGATCTTTTTATAGTTGCTCTCATCTCAGGGCTCATTTTTGAATAGGTTCTTAACAATTTATATTTTTTATTAGAGTCCACAGTCTGCTAAATAAAAGCAGTAATAAGATATTTCATAAAGTATCATACAATTTAAATCTTATGAACTTAATTTCATAAAAAAATTACGTGCATATTCATACTGGCTACCTTAAAAATGCTATGTTTCATCTATGGTCTAAAATAATGTATAAGAGATTTAGTTCCACCACTAAAAACAATCCCGTCACTAGATTTTTTACATGTTTTACAACAAAATGTTTGTGCTCTTAATCAAAAAGATCCACAGACTAATTCAGCATGTAAAAAATAATTTTACAAAAACAGCAAGAAAACCTTTCAAACTCACTTTTATTTTCCTTTTTCTTCCTCACAGAACTTCTCCATACATCACATGTCTTGCAGCTATAAAGTCACTTGATGTTGGTCAGGTACCATTTTATGCCTAAACTTTGCTGGCATGAAAATAGGACACTTAACCAGTGTTAAATCTATAAAATATTTATATAGGGCAGCACACTAAGGTTTATACACTTGGCAATTAAACCACATAAAAATAGGACAAGACCCCCATTCCACATGTTTCGAATCAAGTGTTTGCAGTCCCTATCTGGTGACTGTCCACTGATCCAAAAGGCAGCGGAGGCAACAGGCAGTTACTTCAAAGGACATTGAACACTATGATCTAGAAGCACATTATGATGTTACCCCAGTGTCATGTACCACCCTACCTTTGTCCAGGGTGGTCTCATAATTCTAGAATGGCAGGTCCAGCTGATACAAAATAAAGACAGACTACATAACATTTAGTCTGTGGAGATATCCTAACTCATCACTATGCACACACTGTGATTTTGAACACAACTCGTCCTAAAAACTTGTCAAGAACATCCTGGTGTTTTCGGTTGGGTAATCCATCTACCTTTCACTTGACTGTTACTTCCTTTATGGTACTGCAGGGTCAAAGGTGACCTAGATGGCAACTAATGGCTGTAGATACCTCACATGCAGTTTTTTCTCAGAATATGGAAAATGTTTTATTCCTATAATTCCATTGGGAGGATAAGTTGATAGAGTAGCTGTGTTTTCATCCTTCGAAATACATTCCATAGTTGGTTCTTCTTAAGGCTTTAATTCAATTACTCTGTTTGTTTTCACATGAATACAAGGCTTTCCTCTGGTATAACCAAACTCAGGATCATCCACACCACCACATGCTTGAAGTAAGACAGTAAAAAACTGACATGCAACATAAATTGGACTTCTCTGTTCAAAAGGCACTTCATCAGGACAGACTGTGAGATTCTTCTGTTCTTCTAAGTCATATGGCTTTAGGTCTTCAATGTACCCTTTATAGGATTCTGGATCAGACAGATTGAATGAATATTCCACCGCAGTCACTGATTTTGGAAAAACCATAAGTCCTGGACTATCTGGTCACGATATTTTGGAACCTCATTGTTCAGATTCTGAAACATAGCCCACATTGTGAATGAGAAGAGTGCAGCCAGGAACCCATAAAAGCCTGGGTAAAAGAGCAAGATCAAACCTTTGTTTAAGGGTCTTTTCACTGTTCAAATACAAGTTCGTTTTCGTGTATGATGTGCTTGTGTGATTAACCCACTGCTGTACATTCAGTGTACAGTACACACTCAATACTCCCACTCTTTCCGACTGGTTGGGGTGGCAGCGTGCGTCACAAGACAGCTGCAGGGGTGGAAATTTCCTCTTCCTGGGAGTGGAACAGGGTCTGGCTTCGCTGAACCGCTCAGCACCTCCGCCAGAGTCTCTCCGTACAAAGGCGCGCTGCGTACAAATAAGGCCCCCGGGGGCGCTCGGGCCGCAGGCTCCGGGCTCCAGGAAGGGGTCCCCGGCTTCCCGGCGCCGCTCAGGAAGGGAGGCTCCGGCTCATTGGAGCCGCCTTAGAGGCTGCTTACCACAGCATCATTTGTCCATCTCTCTATACTGGTTGCTGAGAATGCTTTCATATATCATGAGAATTAGCCCTAATTTGCAAATATTTACTGTAACCATTTCAGACAAGCTTTGCTGGGATGTTATTGTTTTTGTTATTTGCCATAGGGCGTTTTAAATTTTTCAGTAATAGAATCATTTACAAGTAATACAGCTCACTATAAAAAATGATCGAAAAGTAATATCCTGGCCACCATTGACTGCACAGGGAGATTAGAGCGTTCAGAGCTCTGGTAGTTTCGGGACACAGTGAGAAAGCTTTATGGTAATTCCAGGTTTCACTACTGAGCAGGCATTTACAAGACAGTGTCCCTGATTTACTTCACCTCTCCTAACTTCCCATAGCCTGGTCTGAATTAGGGATTTAATAAGAAGTAACCTGAATAGCTCTTAAGATCAAGGGAGATTTGGGGAGCCTGGTGCTTAATCCCTCACCCACAGGGCTCCCCAGGGCGGGAGACACGATGAAATCACAATGTCACATGAACAGTTCTGTGGACCAGTGACTGGTGCCCTCACACTTTAGGAGAGTGACATAGTGTCAGCCACTGTCTGAGTCAATGGCACACTGCACTCTGTATCCCCTTTGCTTTGACCCCAGGCCATGTACCTCCACCAGCCCTCTCAGCTCACAGTGATTCTCTAGGTGCTCGTAAAAGGTAAATGTCATTTTTGTTTGTTATTCACGTCAGTAGTTCTCCAGCTGTGGTCCCTGAACCAGCAGCATCAGCATCACCTGGGAACCTGTTAGAAGTGCACATTCTTGGGCCTCACCCAGATGGGGCCCAGCAATTAGTGTTTACACGTCATACAGATGACACAAGGTAGTTTGAGAACCACTGCTCTAATCTAGAAATGACTGATAGAGTTTTATATGTTATCACCTCTCCGAGCCTCAGTCTTCTCAGTGGATGTGACAAAATCCCTCACTTTACCACAGTGGTGTGAGGAATAAATGGGAAATCCTTTGCAAATGGTATCTGTTGACACTTCTGTGTTGTCAGACGAATTACCTCCTGGAGCTAGGAAAAGAATGGAAAATCCCTATACTATTTCCTTTTTTAAAAAAAAAAGTGCTATAACTGATCTAAAAAAAAAATAAAGTCTTTTAAAAATGTACTTTCTTTTCCTCCTTACTTTACCTTCCAGGAGACTATAATACAAAATATAGTGAGAAAATCTATTTTTAAATGTCTGGCACACAATAAGACTTCAACAAATGTTAGTCCTGGCCTACCCTGATTTCCCTCTCACATAAAAGAGATGAGTTTGATGTAAACTACATAGAATACAGCTATCATAGACAGCATCTGGAAATGTAAGCAATAAGTAAAATACACATATATTTGCGTAATGTATGAAGCTTTGGTGCCATGTCTTCATTGCATGAAGGAGGAGTCCTGACGGAAGAAAATACTCCCACCATGTCCTTTTTTTAAGATTTATTTATTTATTTATTTAATTTTTGGCTGCGTTGGGGCTCCGTTGCTGTACGTGGGCTTTCTTTAGTAGCGGTGAGCAGGGGCTACTCTTCATTGCGGTGGCTTCTCTTGTTGCAGGCTTCTGTAGTTGTGGCATGTGGGCTCAGTAGTTGTGGCTCGTGGGCTCTAGAGCACAGGCTCAGTAATTGTGGCACATGGGCTTAGTTGCTCCACGGCATGTGGGATCTTCCCGGACCAGGGATCGAACCCATGTCCCCTGCATTAGCAGGCAGATTCTTAACCACTGCACCATCAGGGAAGTCCCATCCACCATTTCCTTTTATTCCAGGTGGTTACTGGACCCTATTAGTTTAGCTTAAGTTTGACATTGGAGAGGAATCATTTCTGCCTGATCAGTGTGGCTAGAGGTTTTGCCTGAGCCTCAGGCCTAATGCAAACATTACCAACTTGCCTAGAACACTGTCTGTAACATACCAGCCACTCAGTACATGGGAATGAACGAATGAATGATAGTGACTCCTGGGCTCAGTCTCCGGATGATCACCCATCTCCTCATGTAGAGGGCTGCAATCATGACCTCTGATAAATGGAAAGAAGCAGGTTTTGAGAACCTCTGTGTATCAGGTTTTGTTCTAGGTGTTCGAGATACATTAGTGAACAAAACAAAGTGTTCGCCCTCCATGCAGCTTACATTCTAAATTCTTAGAATATAGAGGAAGAATCAGACAATATACACTGTAATGTCAGGTAATGATAAGTGCTATGAATGTGCATGTGAATGTGAGGCTTAGCAATAGAATTATTATTCTGCCAGCAGCTTAGAGAAATGGCTGATGCCAATTCTGAGGCATATAATGTACAAGATAAGTCTAGAATATCTTGTCATATCATTTAGCAAAGAAGCGGTCAAAGATTACTAGGGTAAAAAAATAAAGGAATGCTGAGGTCATGTCCAAAGGACACAGGAGATAACCTGAAGAGTCTTCCACTGGCCTAAGATAGAACTTGAGCATAAAAAAAGGCTATAACAAAAAAAAAAGACTATAACAGATTGAAACACATTGAACATGTTTTTTAAACTGTCAAGACAGTTCTCAGAAAAAGATATATAAATGACTCTGAAATATATGAAATAATATTCAACCTTACTCATAAGAGAAGTATAAATTAAAACTAAAATAAGATATAATTTCTCACTTATCAGATTGGCAAAAAGTAAAAGGTTTGACCACATAGTCTTTGGTGAGGCTCTGAACAGACATTCTCATGCTTTGATGGTGGGAATGTAAAATAGTACCACCCCAATGGAGGGGAAGTTGTCGAATCTTGCAAAATTACATAAAGCTTTTTCCCTTTGACCCTGTAATCCCACTTCTAGGAATGTATCCCAAGGATACACTGGCAAAAATACAGTAAAGCATATGCAGTAGATTATTCACTGCAGTTTTATATGTAATAGCAGAAGGTTAAAAAAAACAAATGTCCATCAATAAAAGACTGTTTGAATCAATTGCAATACATCCACATGAAGGAGTATTATGTAGCTGTAAAAAGAATGAGGAATATATACTCTGTATACTACTTTGGAATGATCTCCTGGTATATTGTTAAGGTGAAAAAGACAAGATGGAGAAAAGCATGTATAGTATGCTACCGTTTACCTAAAAAGGGAGAGAGAGGGATGAGTACATAGATGATAGTGATAGAGGATGATGATAGACAGATAGATAGAGAGATAGATTCCTGATATTAAATCAAAATAATGGGCAGACATCTGATCCACTCCCATCTTGGGCCCCAGGAGTTCAGGCTATGGGATTGGCAGCAGCAAAGTAGCCCAGCTTTGTGAAGACTCCTAGGCACCCAGGCACGCATCTTCCTCACTGAAGCCACCACCAAGATTTCTAAGAAGAAGGTCAATTCAGCTAAAGAGGCAGTAAAGAAAGACCCCAAGAGGAGATTCACAGGTTGTAGCCAAACCTGTTCCTTCCAAAGTTGAGACTAAGCCAAAAATAAAAGGCAACAAGAAAGAATAAACCTTCAGGAAAAATGTGCAAACAAGAGGGAAAGGAGGAGCAAAAGGGAAATCCACTGGGACTGGGGTGACTAACCAAGACACTAAAGGCTGCAAAAAAGAAGAAACAAAAAAGGAGAGCATGGCCTCTGATGCAGCAGGACGGAAAGAAGTCAAGTCTGACTGGCATACTTAAACCAAGTCTTACTGGTGGTCCCAGTGCCTCCCTTCTTCCAAAAATATGGAGGAATGTTTTTTATCAGCTATTTAGAAAATGCAAATTTTTTAGTAGTTCCAGAAACATATTTTTAAGAAGGAAGAAATTCCACCTCATTTAAAAAACATATTTAGATAAGTGTAAATGCTTTCTTTAGGAGGTGAAATCATGTGCTGGCTGTTTATTTTTCTGTAAAGCCATAAATCAGTCAGATATTGAATGAAAGGAAGCTTTGACTGCCTTGTGTGTCAACTTAGCATTCCATAGACTGCAGACGAGGGTAGTGTTTATATCCTGTTATACAAAGCATAACTAAATGGTAATTTAGAGCCACAATCATGCACTTAACATATCATAAATATTTAAAATTATTTATTCATATTGTTTTATTAATTATCATATCAGAAAGCAAGAAAGCTATCTTTCTTGCAAAGACGATTGGGGTAGTGTCAAAAGCACTCAGGAACCAACTTGAAAAGAGCTAC
Source organism: Balaenoptera ricei (assembly GCF_028023285.1). Taxonomy (NCBI): domain Eukaryota; kingdom Metazoa; phylum Chordata; class Mammalia; order Artiodactyla; family Balaenopteridae; genus Balaenoptera; species Balaenoptera ricei. The sequence continues at coordinate 91,975,151 of NC_082660.1, read as the reverse complement.
AATGCCAATTTGAATATGATTAAGAATAATAACTGCAATGAACTCATGAATTGAAACACATCAAAAATGTTAAAAACCCATGAGTAATAATGATTCTGAAAAATATATTCATTATTATATTCAGACCAATATATTGGTCACCTTTGGAGGATAGTGCTAAGGGAATCCAAGCTGCCCCTCAGAGTGATGAAATAGCTTTTGAGAGGACTTTTTCCTTTATAGACATATTGCAACTAGTAAATGAAGGAAGAATTATAGAATTGGAATATCACCATCTTATAAACCCCCAATGAAATAATGAATCTAGGTAATGATTATCAATGACCACTAATATCACAAAGAAGAGATTCAGCCAGATATTCTGTACCTCTTGATGGAAATACACACAACTTTTATGAAATATTCCCACCCAAAAAAATCAATCTTGAATCAGATCAAGGCTCTAGATCTACCAGTTTACAGGAAGTATAAGGAACAAAAGAATATGTTAATCAACACTTCAGAGATGTGATCAGCAAAATCCAAAATGTGAGAAACTTTACAGGATAAACAACCTGTTTTCTTCAACAAATAAATTGAAATAATAATTTTAAAATAAAAACAGAGACAGGGAACCAATGAATTGAGAGACTTAAGAGACATCCACAAAATACAATGTATGGACTTATTTGAATCCCGTTTCAAAGAAACTGTAAAAGGAAAATTAGGTATTCAGGAAAATTAGAACACTAAATGGAAATATAATGTTAAGAAATATTGTTAATTGTTTTATGAATAATAGTGATTTCTTTAAAGTCCATCCTGTTTGGATGGATTAAATACAATTGACTATAAATTGATAATTATTGAAGTTAGTTGGTGAGAATATGTTAATCTATTACTATCCACTTTTAGGTATATATGTTTGAAAAAATCCATATTAAAAATATAAGAAGCATACATCTACAGTGTCTCTACTATAAATTCATGTCCCTACTAAGAGTTGAACTCATCATGAACATAAATGCACCATTGGTCTAGTTTGGTAGAAATGGTTCAGAAAAAGCAATAATGAGGTCAGAAAAAGAAGTATAATTAAATGAATTATGAAGGTCAAACACAGTAAGTCAAAAAAACATAAGCTAAACCCTTTAGTCATCCATAGGTACTCAAGATATTAAGAAGATAAAAGTAATACTAGAGCTTTTCAGATATTCTTGGAATTGTATTTGATTGGAGTCTTACCAGATGCATCTGGTAAGAGAATGATGATAGTGAGTTAGTTCTTCTAAAAAACCAAACTTTGATCATCTGCAGCCTCCTCTTCTGCCTTTCTTCTCTGTCTCAGTAAAAGCTGCCATCTCCTCATCCAACCAGTTGTTCAAGCCAAAAACCTAGGAATCATTGACACGTTCCTCTCCCTCATTCTCCGCATCCAATTCTTTACCAAGAGCTGTTAATTTGCAAATAATTCTAAAATACTTCTATTTCTCTCCATCTCTACCTCTACCATCCTAGCAAATGTCACCATAATTTCTCACCCAAACAACTGCAATAGCCTCTCAACTCTTTCAGTCATCCCTCCACTCTTGCCCCCTCCAATCAGTTCTCAGAAGTGCAGCTAGAATGTTTTCAAAATGTAAATCCTGTCAGGCTCATTTCCCTGCCTAAATCCCTGCTGTGTCTTCCCCTGGGTCTTGAGATAAATATCAGAATCCTAAACATAGTATATAAGGCCCTGCATAATCTGGTCCCTGTTACCTCTCCAGCTTCATCTTCCGCCATTTTGCCTCCTACTCTCTGCAGTCCAGTCACACTGACCTTATGTTCTTCAACTGCATCACACTCCCTCGGTGTCAAGGTCTTCATGTATATGGTTACCTCTGCCTGGAACTCTTCCTCACACCCTACTTTTCTTGACCCCATTCTTCTGGATAACTCCTATTTATCTTTCAGATACCAACTTAATATCTCTTTCTAGAAGTCCTCTGACCCTAACTCCTCCACTGCCAGATAAGGTAAAGTGTTGACAGAGTACTTCTCCCATCATAGCCCTTATCACACTGTATTACAATTATTTGTTTAATATACTTCTCTCCCAGTAGACTCTAAGCTCTATAAGAGAAATAATCAGGTATGACTTGTTCACTATTTTATTTCCAGCATTTAGATCATTGCATGGCACAATTTACTCAAAAAATAGTTGTTAAATCAAAGACAAATAAGTCCCTTGTTGTTTTGAGGATTTCCCTGTTCTGAAGGTGACACAACTGTTTTATTAATGTTTATTAATGAATACTGGTTTAAAAAACATCAGAAGAGTCTAAATGTTACAATATTTTCATGTCCTGATGTTCCGCCTATCCACAGACGGTGAGACATTCTATCAATAAGGCCTGTGCCTAAGAATGAGTTTATACATTATGAGTGCCTGCTGTTTAAGGTCAATTCTCCACCTGTACTCTGCATCCATTCCTGTCCAGTATCTTCAGATACTTTGCTTACATCCTTATCTCTCTTTATAGATCATTCTAATAGATCATAGTAGCATCTAAGCCTGCTCTAGTATCACTCATCTTTGAAAAGCCCTCACTTGATCCATATTCCTCTCCACCTACCACTCAAGTTCTCAACAGCTCTTGAGAGTAAAATTTTTCTAAAGAATTATCTATTCTCATTGACTCCTCTTCTTAATCTCCCATTCACTCTTCAGTGTACTCTGAAATGGCTTCTCTATCTGAAATGAAATCTCTATCACACCACTGAAACTACTCTTGTCAAGGGCACTGAAGACCTCCATGTGCCAAATTCAGTGGACACATCTCTCTTGTCTTCTTGTTTGATGCCTTAACAGTTGAATTCCTTTTTTGAAACAGTTTCCTCTCTTGAATCCTGGGGTACCACTGTCTACTAATTTTCTTCTTACTCCACTAATCACTCCTTCTCAGTTTCCTTTGCTGGATTTTTCCATATGCTGGGGTTCCTCAGGGATCTTTTCTTGACCCTCTTCTCATTTCCCACTCTATACCCTTTCCTTAAGAGGCATTCTCATGATTACAATTACAGCCTATGTACTGGTGACTCCCAAAACTATAACTCCAGCCCAATCCTCTCTGCTGAGCTTCAAATTCATATACCTGACTGCCTACTGGACATCTCCACTTGATGTTCTTTGAGTACTTCAAATTTGAACATGTCTGACAGCAGAGTCATCATCTTCATTTTAAATGTGCTCCTCTTCCAGTGTTACCTATCTCATGGGCACTACCATCCAATCACTTGCAGAAGCTAGAAAACCAGAGTAATTCTTGATTTATTCTTCCCCTCTATCCCTAATCAGCCATGAAATTCTACTATTTCTACAGCATTAATATATTTTGACTCTTTCCAAGTATCTTTTCCCCATCCCCAGAACCAGAAGCCCTATGAATTAAAAATATTGTGGTACTCTCATTTCTGCTCTAATTCAATAGTACTAAACTCACATGTATGTTAAAATTAAAATAGCTTCTGACAAAGACTCCCTCCTTGACCAAACTTTAATTAGGCTTCTCTGAGCCCTCTTCTTGACTAAGACTCAACCTTGGCCTACCTTTAGCAAAGAATCCTGTTAAGACAGTTTAGCAAGAATATCTCTACACTTGATGTCTCCTCTTAGTAATTTTCTATACACTGACCCCCTCACTCTTCTCATAGACTATAAATCCCCAGCCGTCATTGTGGTATTTGGAGTTGAGTTCAGTCTCTCTCCCTTGCTGCAATAGTCTCTCCCCTGTTGCAATAATCTTGAATGGAGTCTTCCTTACCATTTTAACAAGTGTTATAATAATTTTTCTTTGACATTTCTTCCAAATTTATTGATTATACACTTAATAATTTCATCAGAACTAATTTTTTCTTTTCCTTGGTTCCTCCACCCTTCTGGTGCCCTAAATATCAATATATGCTTAGTCTGCCTACTGGGAAATTTAACACTATTCCCTCCTACAATTTAATTCAGACTGTCAACACTTACTGCCAAAGCAACATGTTTCCTATGACCATGCTGAGTTATTTGTATTTGCTGTTTCTTCTAACTGGAATCCCTTTGTCTGTCCTCCACTTTTGACGGACTAACTTTAGCTTTACTTCAAATCTCTTCTTAGACATAATTCACTTTGGGAAGTCTTCTCTACCCCAGTGGTGTGCTAGAATTAACTTATCCTGACTTTCAAGAGCCTATTATGCACAACTCCATGTTCAGTGACATCAATTTGGTGGCTTGAAACTGGCCATGATGGGAGCATTTCCACCATGAAAATCAGCAAACGCTAACAAATCAGGGTTTTTATTTTTCTCAGAGAACTGATTGTTAAACATTAACCAGCACACCACTGCCCTGCCTCCTCCCCACCCATCCCAAATTTGGGTTAGATGGCTCTGCTATGGGCTCTGATAATAACCCTAACACCCATCACTATGTACTGTAGGTTACTTGTCTGTGTCTCCCTCCATACTGAAATTTTCTTGAGAGTAGAGATACTATATTTCTAGAATCTTAGCTGGTACTTGGTTCACGTAAGTTACTAATTAGTGTTAGTAGTCTTTGACAGATTGTTTATCTGAATGAATGACTAGAATGCATGCTTGTTAAACACTTGCCAACCCTGGGAGAACCATTAGCAGAGATGATGGTTCTTGACTACCATCTTCAGTGATCACTTATTTGCCTGAAAAGCATGGAATCAGAGCAAGGGGACTGAGCTGGATACTTTCCATGGCCTGTGCCATCAAGCTGTGATTTGATGCAGATATTTCATCTACACCACAGGTATATGTTTGTCCTACAGAATGAACCATGCTAACCATGGTCCAGGGCTCCCTCTCTCTCTTCCCTCTCAAGCAGCAGAAAATACTAGTGTTTGCCTGTCTGATTCACCCTCTTCTTGGCTGCTATTGTTCATCAGCCGGCATTTACGGTTAACATCAAGGGACTACAATAGCATGCAGATCCAGTAATATCTGGCATAGCAGATTTCCAAATCCACTCATATAAGGAGATAGAAATGGTACCATAAGCAGAGCTCTGGTGTAGAGGAGAACCTCTCTAAGATAGCTACGGCCAGAAGCTTGAGAGTTGTAACTCAGCTAGACATCCTTGATCTGTGACTACAAACTCCTGGATAACTAGAAGCATCCCTGGGGATTCCAAAAATGGTTATGGCGGAATACTCCATAGTCCTGCTACTCAAAGTATGATCTGAGATCAAACAGCATCAGCACCACCTGAGAGATTGTTAGAAAAGCAGAATCTGGGACTTCCTTGGTGGCGCAGTGGTTAAGAATCCGCCTGCCAATGCAGCGGACACAGGTTCGATCCCTGGTCCGGGAAGATATCACGTGCCGCTAAGCCCGTGGCCCACAACTACTGAGTGCGCGTGCTACAACTACTGAAGCCCGTGTGCCTAGAGCCCGTGCTCTGCAGCAAGAGAAGCCACTGCAATGAGAAGCCCGTGCACCGCAAGGAGGAGTAGCTCCCGCTCGCCGCAACCAGAGAAAGCCCGCACGCAGCAACAAAGACCCAACACAGCCAATAAGTTAAATAAATAAATAAATAAATTTATAAAAGAAAGAAAAGTAGAATCTTAGGCTCCACTCTGGACCTATTGGATTAGAGTCTGCATTTTCAGCAGATTCCTCCAGGTGATCTGAATGCATATTTAAGTTTGAAAGGCACTGATCTATAGAACATCGAATTTTCTGTAACCAAGCAGTTAGAGCCATGGAGTTTAGGGTGTTAATGCTAATGACGCTTCATAATAATAAATACTATTTATGTACCATGAAGGTATTTACATTCGTCTGTCATTGAATGAAAAAATAACTCTACTACTTAGTCAATTAAAATCAACATGACGCTGAAGCTTGAAAGCTCACCATCTGAAAAAGAAGCACCCTAATAAACACCACAGGCTTGGGAGTTAAACAAAGCCTGGATTTGAGTCCTGCTTATTTCATTCACTTGTAGAATGATCTTGAAAGAACTACTTAACTTTTCTAAATATCCATTTCTTCATCTGTAAAATGGAGATAGTAATAGTATTTTATTTTCAGAGTGGTGGTGAGAATTAAATGCAAAAATATATATAAAATGTCTGGCATGTGGTAGTTACTCATTAAATGTAAGTTCCCTCCCTTCCTGCAACCTCCTTTCTGAAAAGAAATTAAATTTAGAATAAAACAAACAGCCCAATCATGCCATGGAGAGCCTTTGGAAATTTAACAGCCAAAAGGAAAATAAGTTCTATTTTGTACATGATGTGGTAAATTCAATACCATTTCTGTGTGGTGCAATGAATTGGTTTGATAGAACCTGGGTTGAAAGAAAGACCGTTACATTCTTTTCAAATCAATTGGTGGGATTTCCTTTTAGTTTTTGGATTTCCTAGGTTACTATCAGAGATGCATGTTGTATTCTTCCATGCTCTCTGGGAAGCATATTTTGGCCTGGTGTCTTTACCTATCAAAACAGAGACACAAGCCTAGACAGACAGGAGAGAGTAAATACTGAGTACTGGGTGGGCAGCCCAGGTCCCACACAGTCTTTCCCAATCCAGGGCCACCACCATTAAAGCTTCTTCTCTTTACATCTGTTTCATCATCTGATTGTTCTCTGATATCCCTGTTCCCCCCTCCCATCATGCTCTATGAATACCAGAAGCAAGTTTTTCAGGGTTTTGTTGTTGCTTCTGCTGTAAGGAAACAACACGATGGTGACAGCAGCAGCTTCCCCTCCCCTTAAGTGTGGGCTGGACTCACTTCCAACCGAAAGAATATGGCATAAGCAAGGGTGTGTGTCTAGGTCACAGGTCTCACAGCTTTCTGCTCGATCTCTCTCAGGTCATTCACTCTGGAGGAGGTCAGTAATTGTGTCATAAGGACTCTCAACCAACCCTATGAAGAGATCTACATGGTGAGGAACTGAGACATCTTGTGAGCCCCATGAGCCCATCTTGGAAGTGGCTACTTCAACTCCAGTCAAACCTTCAAATGGCTGCAGTCCTGGCTGACATCTTTTTTGTAATAGGTATATTCTTTTTTTAATATAAATTTATTTATTTTATTTATTTATTTTTGGCTGCGTTGGGTCTTCATTGCTGTGTGTGGGCTTTCTCTAGTTGCAGCGAGTGGGGGCTACTCTTCCTTGCGGTGCATGGGCTTCTCATTACGGTGGTTTCTCTTGTTGCGGAGCATGGGCTCCAGGTGCACGGGCTTCAGCAGTTGTGGCACGCGTGCTCAGTGGTCGTGGCTCGTGGGCTCTAGAGTGCAGGCTCAGTAGTTGTGGAGTATGGGCTTAGTTGCTCCGCGGCATGTGGGATCTTCCCAGACCAGGGCTCGAACCCGTGTCCCCTGCATTGGCAGGCGGATTCTTAACCACTGCACCACCAGGGAAGCCCCCCCTGGCTGACATCTTGACTGCAACCTCATGAGAGACCGGAGCCAACTTAGCCACTCCCGGATTCCTGACCCTCAGAAATATGTGAGATAATAAATGTTTGTTGTTTTAAGCTGCTACATTTGGGGGTAAGTAGTTATGCAGCCATAGATAGCTAATAAGAGACTTCAAATAATTTGCTCCCCTCAAAAGGCAGACTTATATATACTACTGGAAACAATGTATAAAGTTGCCATTCTCTGTCCCCTGGTTTTGTTTAACAATTCTCCCCATAAGAGACATCACATGTCTGCTCTTCTTCTTGTATTACTCAATCAGCTTTTGTGGAAGCCATAGTATTTGTTTAGGGGTAACACTGAATGAACAAGGTGAGTACACCTGAAACTATAAGAGACCAACCAAGGGGGATTTAAAATCTGCTCAAAAAGAACCAAGAGATAAGAAATCGGGGTGGCTGGAGAAGTAAAAAGTGGTTTCAAAGAAGAGGTAAAACATTTTCAGTATATTCTGCAGAGAATAAAATTGTTTTTCTAACCAAAAAAGTAAACTAATATCAATTGAGAAATAGTGAATTGGGAACAAGTCGAAGAACCAACATTATGTATAGCAAATTTTCCTATCCAGCTCACATACACTTCTGTAAATTTGAAGATAATGCTGTAACAGTTTGGGAACTATTTGTCCTTGATCTAGTCAGAAGTGAGACCTTCTAGAACAGAAGGAAAGTGCGTCATCACAGTCCATAAACAATAAAGCCAACTGTCAACTGGAAATAAACATATATTGAGCACCTACTGTGTGCCAGGCAAGGGACTCTGCATGGGGAAAGGTGGCTTGCCTTAACCACCCCTACTTGGTAGCTGCAGCCCAAGTACAGACTCTTCTCCCCAGGATTGGCACCCCTCCTTTTCGCCCTCCTTGATACTCTTCCTCCACAAAATAGATAAGAGTAGGGGCAAGGAATCTAGAAAGAGCTAGAAGGGGAGGGGCAAATTCCTGTCACTGCCACTAATGAGACTTCATAATAAACATGTAACATGAGTATAAACTAAAGATTATATTCATTTTGCCATTTAATCTAAAAACTACTGCATTTTCTCCACTCCTCTCTAATTTCCAGCAATCTGCTTTTTTACCAAAATAAGGCTGGTCCTCCCCGCTCCTTGAGACTTGGTTTATTCTTCTCTGAAATGAGAGTAACTATGCTGCCTCATGGGGTTGATCTGAGGATGTAATGACATCATGTGTGTGTGAGAGCCAAACCCTGTGAAAATTGAACTCTAGCATGTTAAAGGGGTGTGGAGAATGCAGGAGTCTCTTGAGGGAGCAAACAATGGTGTAGTTTGCCAAGAGCACAGATGGGTTGGAAGAGAGGACTAGAAATGTAGTTTGGATCCATGGAGTGGGGAGCATTGAACGCCAGCTCAGGACTCTACAAATAATGTCAGAAAATCCAGCCTGGATAATGTGTTGGTTGGGGCAGGGGTGAGAATACTTTGGCATAAGAATAATAATATTATTTCAAGTGATAATGGCATACGAATGTTATCTTTTATCTCTTGCCACGTATTTCAAGATCTTATTTATTGTGGTTAATATGCAACATGTCTTATTTTCTAGAATCTTAACTCCTAAATTTCATCTCAAATGAAGCTGTATACATATATAACATTTGTATTTTACTCACAACTTTCTGACAACAATGTTATTCCAAGACCTTGGGAGATGGAGGGAAGTGACAGCCAGGGTAAGCAGTATGTCCTTCTATTGATAGGCAGTGGGATGCCTCTGAGAGTGTCTGGGTAATGAGATCACAACCAGCTTCAGGAATCCTCTTGGGGTTTAATGAGCTTCCCAGGATCCCACGGAACTGACACCACCTGTGCTCAGTAAATATGACTTTCTTTCCTTCTGAGACTCTATCCCCACTCGTTACCCTAACCCTAAAGCTGTTCACTCCCGACACAGGCCCCTATGAGGGGTCATGCTTTATTTGTGGAAAATAAATGGTTCCATTTTGGGGTTAACAGTCACACCTCACATGAGACTTAGCACACGATCAGTGCTCAATAGATATTTTTTGAATGAATGAACAATGGATGGATAGGTAAATGGAAATTTGGCCACACTGCTCTCCCGCTGCCTCTTACCTCCAGCCATACTGGCATTCTTTCAGTCCCTTTTACTCACCATGCTCTCTCTGAACACATAGCCTTAAGCCTTCTCCCCAACCCCCAGCTCCAACCTAATTAGTCTCTTCTTCTGTTACCTCTCAGCTCAATAATCCGTTCTCAGAGCAACATTCCTGACCACCTTGACTAGTCAAATCTCCCTATTTTATAGGCCCTCATGGCATAATGGACCCCTTCTTCCTGGTACTTGTCCTCACTGGCAAGTGCACTCTTGTATAGATATCTGCATGCTATTTGGCTCCCCTACTAGATTGTGAGCTCCATGAAGACAGAGACCTTGTAGATGATTTTTGCTCACATCTGTTTCCTCAGCATCTAGCACAGTGCCTGGCAAAAAGTAGGCCCTCAATATGTATTTCGTGAATGAATGAGTAGGCATTTTTAAGTGGTCTTTAAAAAAATTGCCCTCCCCCCAGCAGGCCAGACTCATATATACTACTAGAAGCACTGTCTGCCTTCTGTCAAAGAGAAACAGAGCCAGACACCAGATAAAAGCAGTAAAGACAGATTTTTTGCAATACGGGAAGAGAGACTTCAGTACAGAACTGGGCTCAATTATGAATACAACAAGGACAAGTGGGGATTTATAGCCAAGGAACAGAGTGAGAGAGTCAGCAGATGGAAAAATTACTAAGAGGAGACATCACGGGGAGGGAGATTCTTGCTAAATTGACAACAGAATTTTTGCTAGAGGCAGGCCAAGGTGATCAGCTATCAAGGGTGGGGGATGACTTCGCAGGAGTCTTGCTAAAACTTGGCTAGGCATGCCGAGGACACGATCACAGGACAGGGTCCCAGAACAAGGCCTAATTGTAAAGGGGGCTTAGAAGAGCCTGTCTAAAGTTTGGTCAAGGAGAGAGTCTTTGTCAATTCCTCAGGCTGTTGTATTTTTATCATTATGACCTACCTTTCCTTTTAGTCTTCCCACAAAATATATCATATCTCCACTATTCTTTACTTATTACTCCATAGGCATTTAAAGTATTTCTTTGAGGTATAATTTATATTCATAAAGTTCACCCATTTTAAGTCTACAATTCAATGGTTTTTAGTAAATTTACAGAGTTGTACAAACCATCACCATAATCTAAGTTTAGGACATTTACCTCTAAAAGATCTTTCATTCCCATTTGCAGTCACTCCCCCATCCCCACCCCATAGGCACTTTTGAAGACCCTCATATTTGCTTAAGGATAAAAGATACAGCCTAACCATCAAACAAAAATCAAAACTACCACATGTGAATAATTTGAGAACCACCAAGTAAGAACTGTACAGTCTGATTATTTGCTTAAAAAGATTTAGGAGAGGACAAATCAGTGTGAACTGAGGAACGAGAGAAAGTTTCAAGGAAGATGTAGAATATTTTAAGGCTTTGCTACAAGGAAAAAAATGCAAAAAAAAGGATAATAATATGAGTTTATAAATACTCAAGCAAACAAAAGATCCAAGATGTTTTCAGAACTTTTTAAGTTCCAATATGGTGTTGTGACAGTTGGCTAGTCAACAATGGGAGCTTCTATAACAGAAGAAAAAGGATTAATCACAAGCCATAAAAGTTGAATCAACACTCAACTGAAAATAAACATATATTGAGCACTCACTGTTTCCCAGGCAAGGGGCTTTGCATAGAGAAAAAGCGATCACCACATCTCACAAGAGGCCCCATCCCACCTGCTCTCTGGGCTTCCCTGGGGTGGGGGAGTGCTGGGCACGAGAAGCACAACTCCCTGGGGGGCCAGCCCAAGATGACCCACAGAGGGGGCACCCAGGGAGGTTATAGGGCCATTCCTTCCCTGGCCTGTAGCCTGGTTTGGCCTTGGGCCTCCTACTCCTAGTGCCCAGCTGGACTGAAGGGAGCCAGAGGGGCTTGGGAGGGCAAGCGAGGTTCCCAGGTAACAAAATAAAAATTCACATTTTAAGTTAAGACAAGAAAAATTTACACATAAAACCTTTTCTCTGCCCTTTGGCCTCCTTCCTCCCCTCTAGTGTGTATCTGCTTTATGCATTAACCAGACCTCCCCAATGGCAGAAATACCTGCTCAATCATAAAGATCAATTTTTCTACTTCTGGCGCCAGCCACGTAGCTCCTTAGAAGGTAACATTCCTTTATCAATCCTGTAAGGGGTCACAATGATCCACCACTCACCTTGTATGTGTAGACATCTTTGCTGAACTTTATGTACAACATATATGCCAGTATATCATTTCCCTTATAGTACAGAACAGACTGGTCATATGAGCTGGAGCGCTACTGGGCCACACCCAGTGGAAATTAACTTAAATACTTACTTATTACCTTATTAATGTTACTAGCTATATTACTTGTATTCTGCCTATTTTACAAAACTAATGTTTCTTGCGTTACCAAATGTATGACTGAGCCTCCGATAAAAAATAATGATGACTAGGCTACTTGAAACAATTGACCAAATATAGTCCTGTAAGATCAATGATTGTAATATGTAACTCTAGATATGTGAAGAAGCAACAAGAAGGAATCTTTTCCTGGACCATAGCTGTCTAGTAAGACAGGTGGTCCAGAGACTTTTGGCTACTGTTAACAGGGCCTAGTTCAATAGTAGCACATTGAGTGGCCTATCAATGAAATCTTGCTGACCTAGGAATGAGCATTCCTAGCACCGTTGGACAAAATGGTCATGAAATGCTTCCCAAACCTTGGCCAAAATTATTTTACATTTGGTAGTGTATATATGTACATGCCACTCCCTCACTTTGTCCCAGCTTACCCTTCCCCCTCCCCGTATCCTCAAGTCCATTCTCTAGTAGGTCTGCATCTTAATTCCCGTCTTGCCCCTAGGTTCTTCTGACCATTTTTTTTTTTAGATTCCATATATATGTGTTAGCATACGGTATTTGTGTTTCTCTTTCTGACTTACTTCACTCTGTATGACAGTCTCTAGGCCCATCCACCTCACTACAAATTATTAAAAGGACATTCTAAGTTTGTTTCTGAAGCTTATCACAGTAATCTATCTGTGGATGAAGATCAGATGTCCCATGACCTGCAACTAGGAGATTATGCATACTGGAAAAGACATCATTTAAAGGGCTATCTCCAACCTAGATGGAAGAACCCTTATCAGGTTCTCTTAACTAGCTCATACACAGAAAAACTGAAGGGAATTGACTCTTGGATTCATATTTCTCACTTAGAAAGTGCTCCTGCATTGGACTGGTCTATAGAGAGGACTGCTGACCTCAAAATCACCTTAGAACAATGCTCAAACCGAGGAGAAACTACACCCATACCAGGATGAGAAGAAGATGACATCAGAAGCAGAAAGCTATCCCAAGGTACTGGACCTGAGCCGTATTATTATTTACAGTGCTTTCTTAATTTCTTGGACTTTTGCATAAATCAATGTTTTCTTATCATGGGCACAAATCCTATGCAGAGTTTAGAAATTAATCCAATTTTTGGGTTTATGGTCAATTACCTACATCCAGTACTTCTGGGTTACCTTGGTGGATTTCTCCTCTCCAAGGCTCTAATTGGATGGCCCTTAGGAAATTTATTCTAGAAGAAAAAAGTTATAGCTCTGTTTGGGCCACTATTGATAGTACTAGCTGGGACCCCCTCACTTGGCCAATCAGTCATACTTGCTCTGACCATGACCATAAATATGACTTTTCTTTTAAAGTTACGCAAGCTCAGTCAGAGCAATGAGCTAAATTTCAGTCAAAGAATATAACCTTCCTCAGTTATGGGATAGATTAATATGACTAACATCAGGCTACAGTCATCTAAGTTTAAAGCCCCCTAATGTTGGGAACAATTGAATCATACTAAGGATAATCAGCCTAATAATCAGCCTAATAACTAAGGATAATCAGCCTAATAACATACTAAGGATAATCAGCCTAAAAACAGTAGGTAATTGAGCTGGGTGCCTTATGAATAATGACAATATATCATTACCTTAAAGATAGAGATTGGTATGGAACAGACCAGGTCAGATGCCCTGGGGATATACTGGGCCGAACCTAATGGAAGTTCTTAGCATAAGTATTTACTTATAACCCTATTAATGTTACTAGCTGGGAATTCCCTGGTGGTCCAGTGGTTAGGACTCCATGCTTTCACTGCCGAGGTTGCAGGTTCAATCCCTGGTCAGGGAACTAAGATCCCACAAGCTGCACGGCATGGCCAAAAAAAAAAAAAAAAAGTTATTAGCTATATTACTTGTATTCTGCCTATTTTACAAGATAATTGTTTTTTGCATTACCAAAGTATGACTGAGCCTCTGATAAAATGATGACGACTAGGCGACTTGAAACATCTGACCAAATATAGTTCTATAAAATCAATGATTATAATAGTGTAACTCTAGATATGGGAAGAAGCAACGAGAGGGAATCATTTCCTGGACCATAACAGACTAGTAATACAGGTGGTCCAGAGACTTTTGGCTACTGTTAAAAGGGCCTAGTCTAGTAATAGCACATTGAATGGCCTATCAATGAAATCCTGGCCTGACCTGGGAATTAGCATTCCTAACACTGTGGGACAAAATGGTCATAAAACGCCTCCCAAACTTTGGTCACATTTATGACAAAAAGGGGGCACTGCCAACTGAAGAAGGTCGCTCACCATCCACTTCTACAAGGATTGAGTCATTAGCCACTGAAGTCACCGACCTTTAACACACTCTAAAAGGAGGTCAGGGTAGAGATCAGGAATGAGGAACTCTGTGCTCTGGGAAAACTAGCAGAACAGAGCTTCACATAGTTAGATATTTTCAGGAGAAATGTTTTATGAACCTGAATTCTTTCATCTTGCCCTACTTAGAAAAGCGCTGTAACCATTAACCAAGATGTCCATTCCTTGGGACTAGCTGCAACCTTCTACCAAGATGTGTGCTTGGTTGCAGGTACCCCCTCTGCCAAAATCGTACGTGCTGACCTCTCCCCTTACGTCTTGGGAGCAGTTCTTCAGAGCTCTCTGAGAAGCTGTTTCCAGAGCTATAGTCCTCAGTTAGTCACCAAATAAACCTGAAACTCACAGCTCTCACTTTTCATTTCTCTAAAATCTCCCCCTTCACCTCTTTGGAACAGTGCTCAAAACTCTGAGAGATTTTTTGATGATGGCCATTCTGACCGGTGTGAGATGATATCTCATTGTAGTTTTGATTTGCATTTCTCTAATGATTAATGATGTTGAGCATTCTTTCATGTGTCTGTAGGCCATCTGTATATCTTCTTTGGAGAAATGTCTTTTTTTTTTTTTTTTTCAAAAAATCTAGAAACAATAAATGCTGGAGAGGATGTGGAGGAAAGGGAACACTCTTGCACTGTTGGTGGGAATGTAAATTGATTGATACAGCCACTATGGAGAACAGTATGGAGGTTCCTTAAAAAACTACAAATAGAACTACCATACGACCCAGCAATCCCACTACTGGGCATATACCCCGAGAAAACCATAGGTCAAAAAGTGTCATGTACCACAATGTTCATTGCAACTCTATTTACAATAGCCAGGACCTGGAAGCAACCTAAATGTCCATCGACAGACGAATGGATAAAGAAGATGTGGCACATATATACAATGGAATATTACTCAGCCATAAAAAGAAATGAAATGGAGGTATTTGTAATGAGGTGGATGGAGTTAGAGTCTGTCATACAGAGTGAAGTAAGTCAGAAAGAGAAAAACAAATACAGTATGCTAACACATATATACGGAATCTAAGGAAAAAAAAAAAAAGGCCATGAAGAACCTAGTGGCAAGACGGGAATAAAGACACAGACCTACTAGAGAATGGACTTGAGGATATGGGGAGGGGGTGGGGTGAGATGTGACAGGGTAAGAGAGTGTCATGGACATATATACACTACCAAATGTAAAGTAGATAGCTAGTGGGAAGCAGCCGCATAGCACAGGGAGATCAGCTCGGTGCTTTGTGACCACCTAGAGGGGTGGGATGGGGAGGGTGGGAGGGAGGGAGATGCAAGAGGGAAGAGAAATGGGAACATATTGTATATGTATAACTGATTCACTTTGTTATAAAGCAGAAGCTAACACACTATTGTAAGGCAATTATACTTCAATAAAGATGTTTAAAAAAAAAAAAAAAAAAACTCTGAGAGGCGGGTCACCCAGGTTATAATCCTCAGGTTGGCTTGAATAAAAATTTCCATTTCTTTCTTACTGACTATTGATTAATTTTTTTTCACCTACAGGGGCCAGACTTAGCACGGCCTGGGTGGTTACCAAAGTAGGTATCTCCCCTCTCCGAGCTGGGCAGGGACTCCGGAAGCCCCTTCCTCCCGGAAGCCACGGGCATCAGTCACCACGCTAACCACGCCCCCTCAGCCGCGGCCTGTCCCAGGTTGGCCATTGCCAGGCTTCTTCCCCATCCTGCCTGGGAAAGGAAATATACTGGGGGCGGAGATTGGGGGGATCGAGGGTCGCTGGAAAGCGGGAGGGGAGAGGGAATAATGAATTCTTATCAAATTCTTTCTCCGTCCTCCTGAGGCGCCCCTACCTGACCCTCTCCCCGCCACTCGCGGGCTAGCAGTGGGGAAAGGGAACTTCGGTCTGGGGAGCGATAGAAGAGCTCGACCCAGCGCTGGTCTGCGCCACCCTCCTCCCTCATGTATCAGGGCACGGGTACCCTTCCACTATCCCCTGAGGATCTGAGACATTTCCTTCTCTTTCCCTGGCCAGACGTCATTTCCTCCACTCTCCAGCATCCTGCTTCTTTCCCAAAGGCAAGGTTGATTCCTACCCTTCCTGAGACTCAGTTTCCTCATCTCTGAAGTAATGACATGCGTGCATGAGAAACGAGCCCTGTGCGAAGGAGGGAGGGAGGCAGAGAGGGAGGGAGAAAAAGGACTCTTGGAAAAAGTCCTTCCACAGACAGGCTCCAGGCACAACCTAACCCCCTCACCTCCCAAATGGGGTCTTGCACCAAGCTAAGCTGGTGACCCCATAGACGTGCGTGTTTTGTATTCACAAGACTGAATTTTGGTCAGTGTGGGAGCAGGTTGTGAAATGGCCCTTGTGACAGTCCCAGCCTGTATCAGGCACAGCAAGTGGAATTTCATTCCATCAGCAGCTGTTTTGCAACAGTGCTCAAGGCCCAGCTTGGAGAAATCTTCATTTTTGCTGACAGATTAGGCATTTTCACTGAAGGAAAAGGACCTTGATTTGTAAGTGAACTTGCAATGCATTTTCATATCAATTCGCGGGGTGGAGGGTACAGGGCTGTCAAGGTACAAAAGATGTGCCGTGTTTACAGATAGGATTGTCTCTGGCTTACTGACCTCCTTTATGGTTGGATGAATAAATGTAGAAATAAATGAATGGGTGAATAAGGAAATCCATACATAAACCAGTGGTTCTGAGCATCAGAATCACCCGTAGGGCTTGTTAAAACACAGGTTTTGGGACCCACTCCCGGAGTTTCTGATTCCGTCTGGGATGGGGCCAGAGAACTTGCATTTCTAACAAGTTCCCAGGTCTGCTGATTGCTGGTCCAGGAGCGGCACTCGGAGAACCACTGGTATAAGCTATCAGTGGAGACTCCCTTAGGCCATGATTGTTGTCACTGCAAACTTTCGGCCTGATTCTGCCAAGTAGCCCAAGGGGGCAGTCTAAAATGAATCCTGACTTGGTTGCAGGGTATGGGTGGGTTGCCCACTTTACCTCCCAGCAAACTCTCCCGGGTAGTGTTAGTGTTAGATTTAAGAGAGTTAGAGGTGTTTTGTGCATGTGTGTGTGTGTATGTGTGTGTGTGTACACGAGCATCTGTGCTGCTGTCCCCACAGGTACTGCTATCCCTTTTCACACCTCTAGTGCTGCCCGCTGGCCTTCCCCAGGGTCTCTCTCTTTTAACTGCTTCCCTGAGCCTTTCTGAGTTTTGTTCTCCAGCACAGAGGAAGCAAACACCATTGATGGCCAGGCTCAGCCAATCCTTTCCTGGGGTTTGGTGACATCTAGTGGCTAACTGGAGAATCTTTGCTTATAGTAAGAGAATGTTCTGGAAAATTAACTGAGCAGCCTGGAAAGCAAAATCACCTACTTGTGAACCCTCTGCAAAAGCCCTCCTGAAGGCCTTAGGAGGGCAAGGTAAATGACTGGCTCAGTATGACATGAGTTGAAATGGGTATCTTGCTCTATTGGCAGCTGTGACAGAAATTAGAAGTCATCAAAGAATCTCAAATCACCACCCACTGTATCCTCAGCATGAATGGTTTTCAATAAAAAGTGTCCTTGAATAAAATGGAGTCAGGTACTACCAATTTGGTATTTGCTTCCCTTCTCAGAGCGTTTCTCTGGGCCTCAAGCTCTGAACAGACCAAGGATTTCCAGGCTAGTCACGAGATCTACAAAAAGATCTATTGAAGTTCAGGTGCATCTGGTACTGACCTGAGGGCGTCCAGACCTGAAGGTCATTGAGAGGTGTTGTTAATGGCCACTATGATATGGGCGGAAGTGTAAGATAATCCCAGATGTCACATGTTTTCAAAGTTCTCATGGGAGGTGCAAGGTATTATAAATAGTCAAATGCAATTTATACTTTCATAGAAAGCTTAAACTACTTGTTACAGGAAAGTAAGAGGCAATCAGGAATCATGAAGGAAGCGGTTTCTTAGAGTTGCCATTTCAGGGTTTATAGGCCTGTAGCCATTAGAGAACTATGATGGATGACAAAACATGGTCTTGAGACCTGCAGGATCATCAGATTCTCAAGCACCACCCCACTACTGAATTTCAGAAACTCTAGGAGTGGGCCCCAGTAATCAATGTTTTAACAAGCCCCATAGATGATTCTGGTGCACACTAAAGTCTGAGAACCATTGGTTTAAAACAAGCTTTAAATGCCCCCTGAAAAACCTTGAATAGTGTTGAGACTATTAATGAATTCATGAAGGAAACTGAATTATTTCTATGATAACATAGGCCTACTTCTTTTAAACATATAAAGGTGTCTTAGATCTTCTAATTTATGGTTAAATGAAAGGAAGAGGATTATTTATTTGCCTTTAGTTCTTTGGATTTTGGAGCGTGCTGTCTTGATAAAGTACAATGTCTCCAGAGTAGCTCAATAGTCCTGTGGATGTGGTGAGGATAAACGTAGAAAAAAACAGAAAAATGCTCCATCTTAATATTAAGCTAAGGAACACAAATTAAAATAATAACGGGATACCACTTTTCAACTAACAAACTGGCCAAGATCAAGCAGAATAATGTGTTTCATTGAGCAGGCTATGGGGGAAAATTTTTTTTAAAATACACTCCTAGTGGAAACACAAAGTACCATAATCTTTCTGGCAATACAAATCAGAAGCCTTAAAAATGTGTGGACCTTTGACTAAGCAATTCCACCTCTAGGAATATATCTTAGAAATAATTAATGATATGTGCAATAATGTATTATAAAGATGCTAAGGTACATTTATAATAATTAAAAAATTAAAAACAATTTAAATTTCATTAGCACAGGACTGTATAAAAGAAGTGGCTCATATGATAGAACATAATAAAAATCAAGCTATACAAGATTTTTCCAGTTTTCAAAAGGAAGATTTATTTAACAAGTTTCACTTAGTACAATACATCTAATGGAAATCACAATACAAGGAAAGATTTAAACCAAAGCCTCAGAACTTCATACAAACGACATGACCAAACTCCTAAAGTATTGGTATTACATCTCAAAATTGTCCCAGAGCGTTTTTTTAAAAAAAAAGTAAAAGTGTACACTCACGTGCCTTATAGGATATTAAACCGAAAAGCTAGAATTAACAAACATGCCAAATGTTTTCACTTTAAATCGTAGACACAGCTCCTATATTTGAGTTTTACAGAAAAGCATGTTTCTCAACATGCATCCAAAGTTTTCAATGTATTGTGGTATAAGAGCAACATTTAACATAAGTGAAATTGCTTTAACCTAAATACGTTTACTGCTTAGGTACACTCCTACAACATAACTAACTTGAGGAAAGCTGAAAGTTGTTTTAACAGTTATGGTCAATACTGAACTTTGTTATTACATCCTAGGTGAATGTTTCAGTGTTCAAAATTACTGAGCTTGAAGTTTTAAAACAATCTTGACTTCCACTTTACAGTAAGCATGAATCACAAGCCTGTAATGCGAAACCGTTAAACTTAATTTTTGTTTGTTTTCTTAAAAAAAAAAGGAGAAAGCAAAAGGAAGAAAGAAAGAGAAAGAAAGAAAGAAAGAAAAAGAAAAAGAAAAAGAAAAAGAAAGGGAGGGAGGGAGAGAGAGGGAGAGAGGGAGGGAGGGCGGAAAAAGAAAAGGAAGCTAGCTGACCAAGAGTGATCAGAATCAATATTTCCCATTTACCAATCATACTGGATATGCCTAACATCATTCCCATTCTAGTCAACTCCCATAAATGCACGGCTGTTATTTGTTGCTGTTGTTTAGTACTCCTTCTCTAAGCGAGGTTTGATTGATAGTCACTGGAGTTTTCCTGCAGAACTTGGTCATATCCACTCATACTGCTCTGACCACCATAACCACCTCCGTAACCACCACTCAGCTGCTGGCTAGCAGGACCTCCGTAACTAGACTGGTTGGATATGCCCATCCCTCCCATCATTTGGCTACCATAAGCACCACCACTTGCCCCTGCTGTAGAATTCAAAAAGAGCTCTACGTAGCTGTGATCATAAGCACCCCCACTTGTGCCTGCAGTAGAATTCAAGAAGAGCTCCACGTATCTGTGTTGCATGTTAGCTTTGTCTTTTGCCATAGCTGCCACAGCATCTTCATGAGTAGCAAATTCAACATCTGCCTCACCAGTAACTCTGCCATCGGGTCCAATTTCAATGTGTACTCTCATGGGGTTAAGAGGTGAGAAAAAATTGTAAATATCATTCTCAGTGGCTCTGTAAGGTAATCCCCTCATGTGTACACAGTGCCCTGTGGTGCTCTGAAAACTGGACCCACCATCTCCATATCTATGATCAGACATTCCTGAAAAACAGTAATTGAGGTCTCTTCCAAATCTATCAGACCCAAAGCCATACCCATCATTATAGCCACCATAGTCATCATAGCCTCCATACCCTCCACCATAGGCACCCCGCCTCATCCTTTCAAACCCAGCCCCTCTGCCAATGCTATTATACCCCCTGCCAGCCCCTGGCCTATCATAGGGACCCGGCCGCTGCATAGCCATGAGCTTTCGAGGGGGATCGTAGTGGGTTCGCACTTCAGCTCGGCTACTCTTGAAGATTTCAATGTACCTGTGCCCTATTCTTTCCTTGTGTTTCTTTAAGGCCTTTTCAGCTATCTCCTGTGAAGCAAATTGCACAAAGGCCTCCCCTGTGCTCCGCCCCTGAAAGTCCACCGGCAGTGTCATCCCATTTGGCACAATTTCCAACCCAGAAAAGAACTGAACAATCTCTTCCTTGCTACAGCCAAATGGGAGTCCTCTAAGCCGGACGAAGCCATCATTGGCAGTATCAGGACTATTTGGACCTGTATGCTTCAACACCCAATCCATTTCAACACTGTTGGACTTGAACACTTCAACGTATCTGTGTCCCATGGTTTCTCTGTCCTTCTTCAGAGCCAATTTCACTTCATCTTCGGACTCAAGTTCGACAAATGCTTCACCACTTGGTCTGCCTTCTCTGGTGTAGATGAAACGAATACCTGATGTGCCATTTTGGATTTTGCAATCGGAGAAGAAGCGCATCACTTCATCAGCTGAGCAGGACCAGGGCAGGCCCCTGACCTTCACCACGAACCCCTCCCTGCCTTCTGTGCTCAGCATCATGGTGACTGTTGGGCTCTTGCTGGCAGGCTCGGTTCAGTGTAATTTCGGTGTAGCTGAAAAAAATTAAGACTAATTGTCATGGAAAAATGTTCACAATACAGTAAGGGAAAAAAGCAAACTATTAATAGAAAACTCAATTACGCTGATAGCTTTTTTGTAAAGGCATTTGTATAAACAAAAAGACTTCACCAAATTTCTAAGTCATTCATTCAACAACTATTTATTTGACACCTATTATGTGCTGGATACCATTAATGGTGGCTATTTCTGGGTGGTAAGATTATGGGAGCTTTCTGTTTCAGAGAATGTTTTCTTTGGCCATTTCTGTATGTTCTAAGTTTTCCACATTGATCATATATAAACACATAGTCAGAAAAGATATACAAAGTGAATGGCAACAAAAACAGTGGAAGAGGTCAACAAATAAAATATGGTTATATCTGATTACATAAAAATGAAAAACTTCGTTACATCAAAAGTAAGATTAAACATAAAAGACAAACAATACACTTCAGAAGATACCTACAACAAATACTATCCTTATTATATAAAAAAACTCATACAAATTAATAAAATCACGGAAATATTAAGGCCAAAGAGATAAATGGAAAAAAGACATTATAGAGCATTCACACCTTCACTTTACATTTTTCAGTTTGCCAGGTCCAGTACTTGGCTCTGGCATACAAGGCTCAATAAGCCCAGAAAGGGCTTATGGTCCTACAGAGGCACTGTACATCTTTACTAAAGACAAAAAGGGCAAATAAACATTATCCCTGCTATGACATAATTCTGTGCAGGGTGAAAGGGTGTTATAAAGCAGGGACTGGTTGGTCAATTCTATCAGTGTAGAATGGTTAAATGAAAGGACTAACCGGCTCAGGGATCCACAAATTCTTAAAATTATGATGGAGCATAAAATAGAAGGAGGCAAGGCAAGAGATAAGGCTGGCTAGGTAGAGATCGATCCAGGAGGTCTTTTGAGACAGACAAAGGCTAAGGACGTTTTAAGGGTTTTAAACAGGGGACTGAGGGGAGGGGAGAGAGGGGAGGAAAGAGAAGAAGGAAAGTGAGGGGAGGAGAGTGAAGTAATCAGAACCTTTCAGAAAGGTCACCATGGCAACAGTGAGGCAGTCACAGAGGGGATTGGGGTGACACTAGCAAGAGCAGTTAGAACTCTGTCTCTTAGAGATATGTTAAGGGATCCACCTAAGGCAACAGCAGTTTAAAAAAAGGGGGGAGGAAAGATATGATCTACACATTCAAAGCAGTGGACTCTGTGGGACTTGGTAACAGATTAAATATACCGGCAATACAGATGTGAAGATACAGGAAAAGAGTCTGGGAAATGTTCAAACCTCATCAGTCATCAGAAATACAAGTTAAAACCAGAATTAACTGCCATTTTTCACCCATCAACATAGTGAAGTTAAGCAGGGAGGATAAGTCAATACTGATATTCAGGGTTCACAAACTAATATACTCCCAGAGGAGTGAAAGTTCATACAGTATCTCTGGAAAGCAATTTGGAAATATGTATCACGCCTTTTGATACAGTAAACCCACTTCCAGTTATGTGCCCCAAGGAGAGGATCTGAAATTCAGACAAAGATTTATGGAGCTATATATTCTTTGAAAGGTATTTTACTAAGAAAGATAAGATATTACACACTTTAAAAATTATAAAAAATATCTAATAACATGAGAAATTACTTATGCTATAATCTTAAGTGACCCAAGATCATAACTGTTTTATAATCTCAACTATGAAAAAGATATATGTTCACATATCCTTCGATCATGCTAGAATTCCTTCCAGGAACCTGGTCAACAGAAATACTCACAAATGTTCACTGCCACACTGTTAGTAATGGCAGAAAATTAGAAACCTAATTATCCATTAATAGGGGGGTGGCTGAGTGAATTATATTTTATCCTTAAAACAGAATGCTGTGCAGCTGTTTAAAAAAAAATCTGCCCTGACCTAGGAAGATTTCCAAAATATATTAAATGAAGGAACATGTAGAGTATGATCCTGCTTATTTTAAAATATAAGCAGGCACATATATATGTATGCAAATTCACAGAAGTTTTGGAAGCATTTAAGTTGTTTTCTGAGAAAATGAGCACTGGTGGGTAGGAAGAGTGTAGTGGAATTTCACTTTTTACCCTATATACTTCTAAATAGTTCTAATTTTTAAAAATCACTGTAATTGGAATTTAAAAAACAATGTTACAAAAGTACATGCATGGGGAATATGTCACATGTTAATAGTGGCTACTCTAGGTGGTAGGTTTATAGCTTTCTCAACTTTTTTTCAATTTTTTGTGCATTCTTAATTTTCTATAGAGAGCAATCACTTTTATTTCAGCAAAAAAATAACAGAAAACAAGTTTAAATGTTTACTTTTCTGGGATTTAGTATAGCAAATTTGATAAAATTTTCTAATTTTGTATGTGCATGGCTTATCTGACATGGTCTGGGAACACTGGGCCTCTTGGAAAGTAAGTACAAAGTGTACTAACTGCCCTAAAACTACACTGAGGATTCAAGTCAACATTCACTAATTGCCTATTATGTGCCTGGAACACTGCACGTGCAGTGATAACAGTCTTCCTGTAGACCATCTCTAGGTCTGAGTGACAGATTAACGCCCTGGTTTTTGCTTGCCTTATCTCTTGGACGACCCATCCCATTTAATGTCCCTGCAGCCCTCTAGGCCTTAACATCCCCTCTGTGGTGGCAGGGAGGTTCTGCTTCATCACTGTGTCTCCTGGGAAGGCCACGAGGACTCTGTTGCCTGAAGTAGGAACCAGGATTCCACTTGTGAGTTAAGAATTTGTGCATTTATGTGTGTGTTATATACAGACGTTTTACAGACCAAAATGCTGAGTAGTTATCTCCGAGTGATGAATTACGTGTATTTTTTAAAATTTATAGCATACTATTATTTTTCCAAAGTCCAAAACTGAGCACGTAGATTGTTATAAGCCGAAAAATAAACGTTATTTAAATATTTAATTCAGTAAAAAAATTCATTGGGCGCCTCGGTCAGGCACGCAGCATTTGCCTAGATGTGCCTCCCCCTACAGACAGACAGACAGACAGACAATCAGGCACTGGAGACTGGGTGCCTGAAGGGACGGACCAGCATTCAGGCCACTGGACTCAAAATCTGTTTTTCCTAATCCAGGGACGTGGTTTTCAAATGCTTTCCAGCTTACGGTTTCTCTTAAGGGTCCTTTGAGACCCGCCCAGACAGATAGATATACAAAAAACACAGACACAGTCACGAGCGTCCACCATTTCCCCACCAGGCGCAGCAAAGGCGGCTTCCCGGCACTGAGATGGGGGGAGGGGGGTGCGGGGGAGGGGAAAGCAGAGAACGAAAAAGGCGGAGGCGGCCCGCGGACCCCGCTTTGGTCTGCATCATCACCACCCCCGGGTCCCCGTTTCCCACCCACACACCAACCTCTAACGATACCGGATAATTTTCCTCTTTCTTCCCTCAAACGGCTTATAGCGAGACGGTAGACGACGACCAGAACTACTTCTGCTCACGTAAGCGTTTGGTCACGTGAGGATCTACGTCATGTGAGATCTGGGTCACGTGAGCACCGCGCTGCTCTAACTCGGGATTATTAAAGTGCCGCACTTCCTTCTGGTACGAAAATAGGGCGGGTCGATATCCAGGAAGAGAGAGAGTGGTTGGTGGCGGCGCGTCTTCTATGACTGGTCATTGGTCCGCCTCTGGGAATAACCGTCCCAGTTGCCGGAGAAACAATCGGGTCAGGGCTTAATAACTCACCGGTGATTGGTGATGAGGACGAAAGCGGGTTCCCCGGGCCGCCTCTGCCTTTTTAGCTCTTAAGGTTAAATTTAAAAGCCCAGGTGACTCGTGGAAATCTGTGCTGCGTGATGACAGCGACGATGAAGCTGGTGAGCAGAGTCCGGCGGCTGGGCTGCGTGCTGGCCTTTTGCTTCCTGGCCCTGTTTCTCTGGGGGCTCCCTGTGGCCCGGGCCCTCGACAATGGCTTGGCGATGACCCCTACCATGGGCTGGCTGCACTGGGAGCGCTTCATGTGCAACGTGAACTGCCAAGAAGAGCCGGATTCCTGTGTCAGGTATCAGCGATATTGGGTACCCGCTTCCCTTCGCCTTAACGTGTATTTGTCTGGCTGTGTTTGGAGGGGTGGGGGGGTCTCAGCGAGAAAATTTGAGCCCGAGGGAGAGCTCCCCTGTTGCTGCTGCTTTTTTATCCCCAGCAGACTGCCCTGGATGGGGACTAGTCCTAAATTCTCTCCATGTGACCCCTCTTGGCGTGGGAGTCCGGCCAGCGACCTCTGCTTCTCCGCCTCTCTCTGATTGATCATCCAACTAAGGACTTTCTCCATTTACCATCCAGTTCCGTTCAGAGCCTTATTGAGATCTGCTGCTCTGTCTCTGCTGGGTACTAGCAGTGAGGACAGCTGTGGTGAATAGGAGAGACAGAGGACTAAGACGCGTGCCGTTTCTTCTCCTTTTGGGGTCACGGGTTCCTTGGCTGTAACTGGAGGGAATTTAGAGTGACCATGGAGTCTCTGAGATCTCCCCACCCCGTAGCCCTTGGGTATGGCGTGTGCTTGGAAGGTTGAAGTGGAGGATCTTTATCTGTGGAAGGTGGATAAGACAGGTATTGATCCTTTCTGACTCACACATCCCTCGTCTGTAAATTGGGAAAACAGCTCATCTCAGGGAACGACTCTGAGGATAGGTAAAATAGTTCTTATCTCACACAGGTTGACTTTCAATTAGATAACCCATTTAAAGGAGAAAGTACAATGCAGTACCAGACTCCTCAATTAGGCATATAGAAGAAATGTTCTTAACCTGGAATCCATGGGAAAATTAATGCAAATCTGCAAATATGAGTATGTATGTTTTTCTGAAGAGAGGATCTTGAGCTTTGTTCACATTCTCAAAGGGATCCGTGACCTAGAAACGGTTAAGAATCACTGATAGATATTGTTTAAAACATAATAAAGACACCTTTGGTGCAAAGACCCCTCTGTAAGCAGCGGTCATGGTAACATCCCAGTGGCCATAAGTTATTCCTATGAATGTCTTTACAGATGAAGTCAGGATGTTGGTCAAACATGACAGAATTAATTGGCTTGCTAAGTTTCAGACTAAATCCATCCATCGTGACCCTGGGGTAAATTATGGCCATCACATATTTCTTTCTTTGTCTCTTCCTTGTTTCCTAAGTGGTGGTTGTCTTATTTTTGTATCTGGTTGTAAAATTAATGCATGATCATGGCAAAAATTGTAGATGGTAAAGAAGAGTATAATAAAAATAAAGATTCCCCTCATTCCACCACCCAGAAATAATCATGGTTAAAATGTTAATATACGACCTTTCAATTTTTTTCTATGTAAATAAAAACAGATTTCTTTTTAAAGTGATTTTCAATAAAAATGAGATCACGTTTATGTTGTGAGCAGTTAACCGCAAGACTCTGAAGTCTGCCTGCCTGGGTTCAAATTCTAGCTTATTATTACTTAGCCAGGTGATCTTGGGCAAACTAATTACCCTTTCTAAATTAAAGAGTGAGTGCCTGGCACAGAATAAGAGCTTTAAAAGTTAAATTGGCTCTTTGCGTGGTTTCTTTCCTGCACTTTGTTAGTTCCCTATTTTCCATCTGGTATGTTTGGGGTTCTTTTTGTTTGTGTACGTTTTGGTTTTTCTTTGTTTTTGGTCTATCATATGTTGTGAATACAGTGGTTCTTTTTTTTTTTTTTTTTTTTTTTAAAGCCACGCTGCATGGCTTGTGGGATCTTAGTTCCCTGACCAGGGATCGAACCTGGGCCCTCAGCAGTGAAAGCGCGCGGAGTCCTAACCACTGGACCACCAGGGAATTCCCAATACAGTGGTTCTTGCTGTATTTTGGTTTTGATATTTATGTATCAAACATCAGGTTTTTCCTTTATTATTTCTGGCTCCAGCATCATGCAGAGAAAGTTCTTTCCTACCTGAAGATAACATAGTCATGTATATTTTGTACTAGTATTTTTATGTGTTTTTAAAGTATTTAAATCTTTAATCCATCTGGACTTTATTCTCCTGTAAGCAATACTACATTTAATATATACTAAATTTCATGGTATCAAATGGCTGGAAGGATCTCTTTCTGAACTTTCTCTTTGATTACATTGATCTGTGTATTCTAATGCTAATGGTACTACACTAGCTTCATTTATCTTTTGTAGACTGTTCACCTGTTTAATCTTTGAGGTGAACTTTTTGAGTCATGTTGCGAAGTTCCTTAAAAAGTCCTTTGGGGATTTGTCCAGGGTTTTATTAAATGTCTAGAAGTGTATAGGGAGAATTACCTTTTTTTTAGTATTGAGTTTTCCTATTCAAGAGCAAAATAATGTCTCTCCATTTATTCAAATAATTTGGGAACATCACAGTTTTATTCAGATGAGCCCTGCACATAATTTTAAAATTACCTCTAGGTATTTTAGGTTTTATCTGTTGCTTTTTTGGTTTCTCTTGTGAATGGTGTCTTTTTCTCCGAATAGGTCATTGCTGATATCTAAAGAAGCTGTTGATTATGTTAACTTTGTAGTTTTACTTTAGTGAACTGTCTTCTTAATTCTAATAGCCTTTTCAATTTCACGTATTTCTCATTCCTCTTTTAATTGTTTGGCGTTCTTAGGGTAGAGGGGAAAGGAGTGAGAAGAAAAAGGGCCTAGTCCATTTTACCTTGCATTGGTTGTGATTACTACCAAATTATTACTGGGTTGAAAAATAAATTGCAAAACCCCAAGATGCTTAACAAATAGGAGTACCCAAGCATTTGTTTAATGAATTGTAATGATTCTTGGAATTTCTCTTTCAGTGAGAAGCTCTTTATGCAGATAGCTGAGATCATGGCCTCAGATGGCTGGAAGGACGTAGGCTATGAGTACCTCTGCATTGATGACTGTTGGATGGCTCCCGAAAGAGATTCAGAAGGCAGACTTCAGGCAGACTCTAAACGCTTTCCTGGTGGGATCCGCCGCCTCGCTAATTATGTGAGTTTATAGATATTTCTCTTTTTCATTCAGGAGACTATAAGCACTTCTGTACCTAAGCTTGCTCAGAAACACTTAGAAAGCAAAATAGCTGCTGTTATCCCAACAATGAATTCTAAGGCTTATCAGGTGGAACTTTCATCCCATCAGCAGATCTGTGTTTTGCAATAGTTCTTGAGGCCCATCTTGAAGAAGTTCTCCTTTTGCAGAAACCGGTGAATTCTCTAGGAGGAAAAAGGAACTTGGTTCTTGACATGTGTGCATGTATTTCCATATAAGCTTTGAGCAGCTATCACAGTTGTACTATAAACTAGAGTTTTAGAAGATAGAAGGGATATATTCTGGAGATTGTTAAAGAGTAATAGAGCTGGACACTAGTTAAAGGCAGTGAAGAGAGATACTGAGTACAATTCAGTACTACTGCAATGGGGGGAAGAGCCAAGCTCAGTCCCAAATCCACCAAAGAGGAGTGGGGTTTTATAGCCAACGAGCAGATTGTGGGGGTCAGTGGATGGAAAATTACTAAGATGAGACATCAGGAGGAGGGGAATTCTTGCTAAAGGCAGGCTGAGGACTTAGACATCAAGGGTGGGGCATAAGGAATTTGATCAGATATCAAAAGGTGGGGAGATGACTTCGCAGGATTCTTTTTTTTTTTTTTTAATTTATTTATTTTTGGCTGTGTTGGGTCTTCGTTTCTGTGCGAGGGCTTTCTCCAGTTGCGGCAAGCGGGGGCCACTCTTCATCGCGGTGCGCGGGCCTCTCACTATCGCGGCCTCTCGTTGCGGAGCACAGGCTCCAGACGCGCAGGCTCAGCAGTTGTGGCTCACGGGCCCAGTTGCTCCGCGGCATGTGGGATCTTCCCAGACCAGGGCTCGAACCCGTGTCCCCTGCATTGGCAGGCAGACTCTCAACCACTGCGCCACCAGGGAAGCCCCTTCGCAGGATTCTTGCTAAAACTGGACACGGAAGACCAAGGTAGAGGCCTACGTGAGAAGAGGTTTCAGAGGGGCCTAAGGTTTGGTCAAGGAGAGAGTCTTTGTCCAGATAAATCTATCATTGACCTGAAAAGGTAACTTTTAAGATCCCATCAGAGCCCACGCAGCGCAACAAAGAGTAGCCCCTGCTCGCCACAACTAGGGAAAGCCCATGCGCAGCAACAAAGACCCAACACAGCCAAAAATAAATAAATAAATTTATAAAAAAAAAAGATCCCATCAGAGGAAGATTAGAGCAACTGACAACTTTCCCTTCAGTTCTATGCTATAGTTACATGTATAGTTTGAACTCAGCAGAATTGGAGACTTTGCTCTTTATCTTCCAACAAACTCATCTGGATAATTTTGGGGGTTTTGGGATGGGGGCAAAGCCCGCCAGTACCTGGTGAAGTGTACTGGTCTCTGCCTCCAGCCTGGAGTGGTTCTCTCTACTTCATGATTGCCCTCCTACTGAGGTGACTCTTTTCTCTCATTTCAGGTCCATAGCAAAGGACTGAAGCTAGGGATTTATGCAGATGTTGGAAATAAAACCTGCGCAGGCTTCCCTGGGAGTTTTGGATACTATGACATTGATGCCGAGACCTTTGCTGACTGGGGAGTAGATCTGCTAAAATTTGACGGTTGTTACTGTGACAGTATAAAACATTTGGCAGATGGTATGTTTCATTCAAAAGATTTAGCCATGAGCAAAGGGCAGAACTTTGAGGCCAAGGTAGCTGAGCATCCAAAGAACTAATCCTCACGTTGGAAATACCCAGTCACAATACTGGAAATAATTATTCTCAATGTGCCAGAGCTCCTGCCTCTTCTCTTCTTGCAGTTTGTCCATGCATTTGTTCATTCACGCATGTAAAATCCATGTGTGCCTAACCACAGCTAATACCGTGCACTTTTAATTCAAGAGGGCTCTGAGTTCATTACAAATAGTAATTGTAACTCTCCATCCATCACTTGGAAAAGCATCCAGAATGTCAAACAGTCACAGAGAGAGGAGCATCTTCATTCCTGCCTCTCCTCAATATATGCACCATCCCACACTGTCTCCTTGGAACAATCCCAGCAGTCTGTGCAGTACTACACACAGTGTAAGCACAGAGCAGTCACCTGTCTCTGCTGCTGGTTTAAAATATAAACATGGCCCTTCCAGGCAGCCTCTTTTAAAGATATACAGCCCCAGCTGGAAATTCCCTTCTTTCCCTTATTTTACACATTGTTTTCTCATACAGGTTATAAGCACATGTCCTTGGCCCTGAACAGGACTGGCAGAAGCATTGTGTACTCCTGTGAGTGGCCCCTTTATATGTGGCCCATTTTTAAGGTGAGCTAGTGAGCGCAGAGTCCAACAGGGCCTTGCTGATAGATATTCAGAACTCAAGAACAAAGGAGACGAAGGTCCCTGTCAAAGTCCAACCTTACTTAACACTCTCATCCTACCATCTCTCCCAGGATCCACCCACTTCTCACCATCCCCACTGCTATAATTGGAGACTAAGCTACCATCAGTTGGGAAGCCAGTCATCTTTGATTCTTCCTTTTGTCTCATGGTTCCCAACCTATCCACCAGCAATCCTCTTAGTACTATCTACAAACTATATCCTGAATCAGCCCACTTCATTCTTTATCATGTTAACCTATTCAATTTCCTTCTAAGGGCTTAGCACTATATGGAATTATTTGTTGATTTGCCTATTGTCTGTCTCCTCCATTAGAATGTAAGCTCCAGGAGGGCAGGGACCTTGTCTGACTTTATCACTGTATCCCTACCATATGGTAAGTGTTGAATAATTATTTATGGAATGAATCCCTGTTGTCTCCTTCTAATCTCTGCAAAATTCTCTCACCTCTTTCTCAACATCTTAAACCTCAGATATCCCACCTGCCTATCTACAAACTTTTATTCATTCCTTCAACAAATTATATGCCTAGGATTCAAATTGCCTTATCATATGCTTGCCGAGTCCTGTGTAATTTGCAGCTTTTACTTATTAAAATCATTTTAGTTATTTTTTATTGAAGTATAGTTGATTTACAATATTATATTAGGAGATCGTTGTATTTATTTCTGATTATAAAAGTAATACATGTTCATTTTGGAAAAGTTTGAAAATACAGTGAAGTGTGAAAAAAATTAAAATCTTCCATAATCCCAGTACAGTGGTCCCCCCATCCATGGTTTTGCTTTCTGCAGTTTCAGTTACCCACTGTCAAGTGCAATATGAAAATATTAAATGGAAAATTCCATAAATAAACAATTCATAAGTTTTAAATTGCACACCATTCTGAGTAGCGTGATAAAATCTCGCACCATCCCACTCCGTCCCGCCTGGGACATGAATCATCCTTTTGTCCAGCGTATGCATGCTGTGTACGCTACCCACCCGTTAGTACCTGTACAGGAAAAAACGTAGTATATATACAGTTTGGTACTATCTGTGGTTTCAGGCATCCACTGGGAGTCTTGGAATGTATCTCCCGCAGATAAGGGGGGACTACTGTACCTAGTTACCGTTTGGTAAATTTCCAGCAAGAACAGTGTTAAAGCCATTTTAAGTAAGATTTTAAGTTATATAGCCTACTTCTGACGCAAACTTCTTACAACAAAATTCCATTATAATAAGGATTTAGCTCTCCTCATGGAGACCTTTAATCTGTAAACTAAAGAGGCTACGAGAGCCTTTTTTAAACATGATTGTTTTCATATCACAAGAATATTAGTAGAAAGTAAACAGAAGAGTTATCTCTGTTTTCACAGCCCAATTACACAGAAATCCGAGAGTACTGCAATCACTGGAGAAACTTTGCTGATGTTTATGATTCTTGGCAAAGTATAAGGAGTATCTTGGACTGGACAACTTCTAACCAGGAGAGGATTGTTCCTGTCGCAGGACCAGGAGGTTGGAATGATCCAGATATGGTAAGAACCTGAGCCCTCCTGTTCAAGCCCCTGCAGTGGACCTGTTTCCTACTTGACACTCAAGATAAATCAGAAGGGAGAAGTTCCTGGGAGCAGGCTTTATGTGAGAGTACTCAGAGCAGGGTGCCCTGGAAGGTGACTTGTCTGTATGTCTAGGCAACTTTAAGAATGTTTTGTCTTATCTCACTTGAATTCTTTTTTTAAAAATCTATTTATTTATTTATTATTTATTTGGTTGCGCCAGGTCTTAGTTGCAGCAGGTGGGCTCCTTAGTTGCGGCTTGCAGGCTCCTTAGTTGTGGCAGCCGGGCTCCTTAGTTGCGGCATGCATGTGGGATCTAGTTCCCTGACCAGGGATCGAACCCAGGCCCCCTGCGTTGGGAGTGTGGAGTCTTAACCACTGCGCCACCAGGGAAGTCCCTCACTTGAATTCTTCATTCTTTGTCCCAGTTGGTGATTGGCAACTTTGGCCTCAGCCGGGATCAGCAAATAACTCAGATGGCCCTCTGGGCTATCATGGCAGCTCCATTACTCATGTCCAATGATCTCCGACACATCAGCCTTGAAGCCAAAGCCCTTCTTCAGGATAAGGATGTAATTGCCATCAACCAGGACCCCTTGGGCAAGCAGGGGTACCGGCTTAGAAAGGTACAATAAATAATGTTCTATGGGAAAAACTAGGAATTGGCCAGGAACATCTTCTCCTGCCTTCTAGTTTACAGTTCATCCAAATGTTTGTTTGGGGTGTGTATTTTTTTTTTTTTTTTTTTTTTTTATAGCTACTTTATTTATTTATTTTATTTTATTTTTGGCTGTGTTGGGTCTTCGGTTCATGCGAGGGCTTTCTCTAGTTGAGGCAAGTGGGGGCCACTCTTCATCGCGGTGCAGGGACCGCTCTTCATCGCGGTGCGCGGGCCTTTCACTATCGCGGCCCCTCTCGTCGCGGGGCACAGGCTCCAGACGCGCAGGCTCAGTAGTTGTGGCTCACGGGCCCAGCTGCTCCGTGGCATGTGGGATCTTCCCAGACCAGGGCTCGAACCCGTGTCCCCTGCATTAGCAGGCAGATTCTCAACCACTGCGCCACCAGGGAAGCCCTGGGGTGTGTATTTTAAGATGGTTTAACATCCAAGTACCAAGTTTGTCTTGCACCTAAATCTGTTACATTGGAGGATCTGCACTGATATTTTGAGAATGCATTTTTTAATCTTGATATCATAATCAGTAATGAGGCTCCCTTGTGCTAATTTTTCCTAGAAGTGCTCGATAGTTCTGATTATAAGACTTAATGCCACAACTAACAAGGCAGCTTATTGCTAGTTTATCAAGCTATCACACCTATTTTCTTGGCTTACTTTTCAGGAGGACAACTTTGAGGTGTGGGAACGCCCTCTCTCTAACTTAGCCTGGGCTGTGGCTATGGTAAACCTGCAGGAGATTGGTGGACCTCGTTCTTACACCATCTCTCTTACTTCCCTGGGTCAAGGACTGGCCTGTAATCCTGACTGCCTGATCACGCAGCTCCTCCCTGTGAAGAGGAAGCTTGGGTTTTATGAATGGACTTCAAGTTTAAAAACTCAAATAAATCCCACAGGCACTGTTTTGCTTAGGCTAGAAAGAGCAAGCTAGACTGCATTAAAAAGCTTCCTTTAAAATGTATTATTTTGTTGCCAAAGTGACTAGCCACTTTTATCCACCTTCAGCTGTTCTTATTTCCTTGAGTAAGTTTCTACACTTGAGCTTTTTGATTACTACTTCTAAAGCTATCTGGAGAACATTTTGGGGAAAAGCCTCTGAACCTAATGTAAACTGCTGAGAAATAATAGCTTAATAATATAATAAGTAAAATAATAATTTACAGACATACCTCATGTCATTGCACTTCACAAATACTGTGGGTTTTTTTTTGGTTTTGGGGGTTTTTTACAAATTGAAGGTTTGTGGCAACCCTGCGTGTATCACAAGTCTATTGGCCCTATTTTTCCAACAGCATTTGTTCATTTCGTCTCTGTGTCACATTTTGGTAATTCCTGCAATATTTCAAACGTTTTCATTATTATTATATTTATCATGGTGATCGCGATGTTACTACTGCAAAAAAAATTGTTTCTCTGAAGGCTTAGATGATGGCTAGCAATAAAGTATTTTTAAATTAAGGTGTATACATTGTTTTTTTAAGACGTAATGCTATTGCAAACTTTAATAGATTACAGTATAGTTTGAACATAAGTTTTATATGTACTGGAAAACCAAAAAATTGGTGACTACCTTTATTGGAACCAGACCCGCAATATCTGTTGCCTGTATTGGAACTATGTGCCAGGCACTATTCTAGATGCATAAGGTGTAGTGACTCATTTTTATCCTCCCAACAACCTTGATGTAGGTACTTAATCACTGTAAATTACAGCCAGGATTTAAACCCAGGCTTTTAACCCTTACACTGCCACCTACTGAGGTACTAATACTTGGATGGCACTGATTATAACCTTGGCCTAAAGGGAAGATAAAAACTACTTCCTCAGCTGAAGGGCAAAAAAATACCCCAACAGGAATAACCTTCATAAATGGACAATTTAGAGGCAACCCAACAGACGACATTACTGAATTTTTATGGAAGAATCTTGCCAAGAAAGGCACCACCTAGGTTTCCAAGTCCAAGTTGTTTGCAGTCTAGATCCAACAAATGCAATTGGCTTACTTTCACCAACAATAGTTGATACATTATGACCTAAAATACTAAACCTCTGGCCAGGAGACCCCTTCCACTTTAAGATGAATTGCCTTATCTCTTGAGGTTCCGTGATGAGGCAATGAACTTCAGACTGGCATATGGAGGAATGAGTCATTGAGGCAATTTCCAGATACTCTAATTCCTTGCTTTTCCTCCAATTGGTTTACCTGAGGACCAACCTGCAGTCAATGCTTCAGGCCTGCTCCTTCCCCACCTCCCCTTTTACTATCACCCTTCTCCCACATAAGCAAACAAAGGTGTATTCATCTCACCCATCCAGAATGCAGGACAGTACAAAAGTTAACAGGGCACAAAAGGCCCACTCAAAATACAAAGTGCATGTTGTTGTAACAATCCCTTTGCCTGTCAGGTGATTACCAATTATTTTCAATAAAATTGGAGGACTAAGCATTGTCAGTTAATAAAAATTGGAATAGAATTGGTAAATCCAGACAATTCAATCACAGAAACTAACTTGGAAGAAAACTGCTCTCATTTTGAGATGTGCTTCCAGTCACCAAAATGTGTAGCTTATTTGCTTCACATCCAGAGTTTTGCAGCACAAGAATGAAGCATACATTAGCATACAAAGAGGATTCCAACTATTAGGCATTTCACAAAATGGACAGTTATCCCCCATAGGTTCCATTGGGGAGTTTCACTAGAAATTCTATCCTTTGCAATTATTTCAACATGATGAAAATAATTTATATCTACTTTAAAATGTGAGGAAGTATATAACAATGTTTAGGGGGCATGAAAATAAGTCTAACGACATATATAATATAGTATGCTGTGCCTAGAGAACCGGGTTGAAATTCCTCATTCAGTGACTTTAGTAGTAAACATTATTTGAGACAAATTATTTCACTCCTGGTGAACCTCATATTCACTATGGATGTAATTGTTACTGATCTCATTCTATTTGCCCTGAGTTCAGGTCTCTACTTATGTCCCATTATAACCAATAACAGCCTTTGCTTTTTTGGTTATAACAAAAGGAATCCCATGAAGTCCCATCATAGCATCTGATGTGAGTTCAACCAGTCAGATTCAACCCCTAATAAGTATCCAGAACCATCAAGCATAAATTTCCCAAGAAGAATTTTATTGATGGCACTAGTTTATTTCCCTTCCAAAAAAATAAATAAACAATTGAAACTAAACGAAGTAAACAATCTCAAATGTTTATTGTCTTCATAACAAAACAAAATATGAAGCTCAGAACTGGATCACTTGGCCCTGTAAAAGAACAGGAAGAAAAAAGGTGAGTTTTTGTATTTTGCAAAGAACCTTTACTCCATCAAGAACAGTGTCTATTCCTAAAGGGATCACCATCCTTTATTAAGGCCAGTCTTCTCATTCTCCCCTTCCTACTCATGTCAAAACCAACACCAAAATACTTTGAGCTATGGATCTAGTTTAGTTATTTTGAGAGGATTGCCCCTGATCTTGATGCCACAAAAATGAGTAGGCAGAAATGTTCACCTCTCTCAATATAATAAAGCCGTAGAGAAAAGATTGCACCTTCTACCCCGTAATTATCTACCTTTCTCTTCTTATCTCCTCCCAGCTCAAAATGCTTGCATCTCTTAATAGCCAGCATTCTCTTAGATCTGCAGTTCGGCTCAACACATTCAAGCCTCAGCACAATCTTCTTTGTAGTTTTAGCCTGGAAAATAAAATTAAGTCAAAGCCTTCATAAATCACTACAGAAAATCTTTCTTCAAAAGTATGACTCTGTTGGGTCAAGTACTACTTAACGCAAAGCTTTGCAAAGTTTAAGAGTTGTGACAATTTGTTTTCCGCTATAGGGAGAAAACAGAAATGTGAAAACCAGTGTATTTAAGAGAAAATGGTGGCAGATTATCTAGTTGCCATCAAGTTCTCCACTCATACCAAACATCCTAGAGGGCTTCTTAAATAGGCATTCATCACACCACCCTGGCCTTTCAGCTCTAGGTAGTTAAGTATCCACACACCCAAAAATGGGTCAACTGAGTCCATGCAACCATGAAATAAACACAACTTTCGCAACCCATTTAAGTAAGAGTAAGTACCACTTAATATCTATTCTCTGGAGACTACCAACAATTACATCTAGGTTTTATGTGCATTCAACTGTATTATTTAACTCCCCACAAATACTCAACTTCTAAAGCCTGCTCCTGTAGTTAGAATTCTATTCTTAAAAGTTCTCAAAAGAGCAGAAACCTGAGTACAATGTCCCTATCTCCTAAACAAGTTACCCAAACGTGAAAAGGCATATCACCACCTAGAGATCAAACCATTTATTGCACCTAAATGAACACTAAAATCATTCCTGAATACTTTCTGGAACCAGGCTGAATGAGGACCTAAGTGCCAAAAGAAATGCTATGTTCCTGGGAAGGCTATGCTCCAAGCACTGTATACTTTAGGGGGTAGACAAATCACCTGAGGTAGAACAGAAACTCCGAAATTCAGCCTGAGACCAACAGGGAATTCAGGAAGCCAGTGGAAGACCTAAATAGCTATTTTTTTTTAAATTTTAATTTTGGCTGTGTCGGGTCTTCGTTGTTGCTGCGCACGGGCTTTCTCTAATTGCGGCAAGCGGGGGCTACTCTTTGTTGTGATAAGCGGGCTTCTCACTGTGGTGGCTCCTCTTGTTGTGGAGCACGGGCTCTAGGCACGTGGGCTTCAGTAGTTGCAGCACACGGGCTCAGTAGCCGGGGCTCACGGACTTAGTTGCTCCGTGGTATGTGGGATCTTTCCAGACCAGGGCTCGAACCCGTGTCCCCTGCATTGGCAGGTGGATTCTCAACCACTGCACCACCAGGGAAGCCCCCCTAAATAGTTATTTTAAAGAGCTTTAAGACTTCATGAGTTAGGTAGCAGACTGACTGCAGGCTTCTGAACTGAGAAGCAAAATAAGAGAACAATTCTTACTGCAAGCATGAGCTAAGGATTCATTAGGACATGGCAACGGTTAAGGAAGAGGGCGAAGAAAAGGATTTACGGGTGTCCTCAAACTTCAGTCCTGAGGAAGGCAGGGCACATTCCTTGATGTTTGCCTCTTCAAAAAGAGGACAAAACATATAAAACACGGAGGCAGTGCAGTATTTGTAGACTGGAGTGAGACCTGGATTGCACTTCCAGCTCCACTGCCTACTAGATGTATGTCTCTGCAGGTAACTGAGATAACTTCACTGAAACTATGAAAACACATACCTATATTGTAGACATGTGTGGGCTAAAAACAAAGGGAAAGTCTCTGCCACAGTAAGTGGGAAGCATATCACACAGTGACCACTACAAACCTTTTTCCGGAAAATCGGCTTAGTCTGCCCACCATAGCCACTCTGCTTCCTGTCATACCGCCGCTTTCCTGGGAGAATGAAAGTTATTTGTCAGGGTTTATCAAACATAACAAATCACAACAGACAAGTGGAAAAGTCCTCTCAGCGGTTTTATCTTGGGCTTTCCAGCAGAAATATCAATGCCCAAGTGGGGAAGGGAGGGGGGACTGGGCTCGTGCATTCTATAACAAAACAAATGCCGCATTAAAACCAAATCACGTATGCCCGTCTTACCCTGGGCATACAGCGAATCCTTGCCCTTCTTGTACTGTGTCACTTTGTGGGGTTGGTGCTTGCCACACTTCTTACAGAAAGTCCGGCGGGTTTTAGGCACGTTCACCTAGTAAATAAACCGTTCAGAACGCGCAGTGTTACCAGACCAGCCGCACAAAACGCCCGACCCGACCCAGCTAAAGCTAAGGCATCCCACGAGGACTAAACTCTCAAACTCGCTAACACACAACGCTGAGTTGAAGGCGGTCCGGCCCCATGTGCTTCAAATACAGCGGCCTCCGCCGAGCCCAAACTAAAACGAGAACATATTCACTCTACCGCTGTCTAAGTCTACCGCTTTGACCCCATCACTTCAGTTCCTGGTCCCGAAGCCCGGTCCCTTTGGGCTCGATCGCGGCAACATTGGGTTTCTTTGGTACAACGAGTCCACGTAGGAGCCTGGACGCATCCCGGGAAAGCACCATCAACCGGGAAGGAAAGATTAAACTGGATGTTGCCTGGCCCCCACCCAAAGGTCCTACCATGTTTGCGAGAGCGCTATCGGCACGGAAAGAGAGAGGCCTGGCCGGAAACGGAAGTATATAGGAGGTTTCTGGTCGCGCTTCCTCATGGGAGTCGGTGGGAAAGACCATAGAGTTTAAGGCTCTGTGCGTCGCGCCCTCTGGCGGCTAAGAGAACTCGATTCAGAGTCGCGGGGGCGAGCTTAAGGAAGGGCTCCGGCTGAGGCTGATCCACTCTCTTCAACTTGCACCCGCCTCCCTCCAGCTTTGCAACTTTTCCTCACTTCATCACTTTTGGTGGATACTGCTGCGTAGCACCGTTAAGTGAAGGAAGCAATGCTCTTCCCAGACCATCTGGCCTCCGTGTGCCTATCCCCGAGGGAAGCCAGGACTAGGGCTGGTCAAGTGGAGGAGCCCTCCACCTCCATGTCCTATTCCCGTTCCACTTCAAGGATACTGGGAACAACATCTTTCACAGTGAACTGCTGGTTCACTGAAGGCTTGGAGGGAACCAGTGCTCTAGTTCATCAGATGTTTACTGAATGCCTATTCTGTGTTGGGCACTGTTCTAGGGGAGGGACACAGTAATCGAATAATCAATGTCATAAATGTATAATTACAGACTAAATACTTTGTAAGAAAGGAACAATGCTCGGCATTAAACAGCCCCCTTTTGTTGAGGGAGCAAGTTGGCTGACCTAGGTTCTGAAAAGTGAGGATGAAATTGTTCAGCTCCAACAATAGCAATAACCAGGCCAAAAGATAGAAAGTATCCAGCATTTCTTCACTTCCCAGCATACCTGGCAGAAGGCATGTGCTAGGTTTCAAGAGAGTCCAGCAGAGAAAGACTGCAGGGTATTGAGCATTTAAAATGAATTGTCCCATAAAATTCTCACAGTAATTCTAAGAGGTAGGTGATACTATTATTCCCATTTTACAGATGAGGAAATTGAGGCCATAGGGTGTTAAACGATTTGCCCAATGCTGATAGTATTTAGTGGAGTCAGGATACAAACACGGGTGACCTGACTCCAGAGCTTGGGTTCCTTTACCATTATATGATATGATTGTGTGGCCTGGTAATTATAATAGCTAACAATTATTGAACAGTTATTATATGTCAGGCATTTTCCTAACTACCTTACATGCTACCTCTTTTAATCCTAACAACCCAGGTGGTATGTACATTTATTAGTGTTTAACAGGCAAGAAAACTGAGGCACGAGAGGCCTTAAATTCGCTTACCCAAAGTCACACCAGTGGTTATTTTATGGAGCTGGAATTTGATCCCAGGTAGTTTAACACCACAGCCTTGCACTTAACCACAAATCACACAGGGGAAGCAGGAGCATCTGCAGGGTAGAGGATGATAAGGAGTCAGAATTGGGCAGGGACGCAGGAGGAGGTGTCAGTGGATTAGGGCTAAGGAACCATGAGAGCTTGGGTTCTCCTGCTTGCATAACCCTCCAGAAACACCCATAGGTTCAGAACTGGCTCTCTGATCAGCTCTATTTTGTTGGACGTTCTCTGGGAATGAGATAATAAAAACATTACCACTGCCTGCTACATTTCCTAAAAGTTTCTTTGCCAAGCAGCCAGCCTGTAGGCTCAGAGCATTTCCTTCTCTCCAGGCTGTTACGCCATCTTACTGGGCTTTGAGGAGTTTCTAGAGGTTTTTGATGTTAGTAACATGGAAATATGAAGACAGTGAACATGGCCCCTCTTAGTCTAATCAACCTTAGTTCTTTCTATCACACCTTTATGTGGCATGGCTTTGGTTTAGATTCCTTCACCAATCCTGGTCTCTGGTTTGGACATGCTCCTGCTTATTGATTTCCCCTAAGGTGAGGAACTCAGAATTGAACACAGGACTCTAGATGTGGCCTGGCCTCACAGAGTAGGTGGTTGTTCACTTTCCTATGTCTAGATATTGGCACTATTTGGGTGCAGTCCTTCCATCACGTAGACAAGTCTGTGAGGAGAGTGCACATGGGCAGAGGGTGAAGACTCGCCTAGTTTTACTTTCCCCTCTCCCTTGTCCTGCTCTCCCTTGTCTAGATCCCCCATCAACGCCCAGTCTCCACCCCCAGAAGGACCTTGAGAAGGGACAGGGCATGTGACAACAAGTAGCATCTGACTGAAGAAAAGGGGAGGGAAGGTGAATGTCTGTGACCGACTCTCAGGCAGGCCACTGGAGCAGCTATTCAGAGGTGACTAGTGAAAGGATATAAATCGTCAATAAAATAGAGAGATCATACAACACTTGCCGCCCCTTTATCTTGTGTGGACGTGAGGATTAACTAGTCTACTATCCTACAAATACTTTAAAAAAATATATCCTGTTCCCTTAAAAATTCTGACGGACTTCTTCTAGTGGGATTTATGATCTGTTCCTACATACAGTGCCTGGAGCAAGTAAATATGGCTGATGTGTCAAGATGGGCAAGCAGATCAGTCACCAGGGGCTCTGTGGCCATCCTGGTCTACAGCCAGTACTGTCTGCATTTCCTAGGAGAGTCCTCCAGGAGAAGATCGCTGCTAGAACATAGGCTAGGAGGTGGCTAATGAAACATTCAGGTTTCAGGTAACACATCTAGTCTGGTTTATTGTTTTACAAGATTAAAGAGAAAGTTGTAAATTAAGAGTTAATCCTTGAGGCCGAATCTAAAATGGAGAAAATCAACATCCACAGAAAATGGGAAGGACACAAGTCAGTATGTGGGCTTACATTTGGACATTTTTATCTGTAGAAAAAAAATGCTTTCTTAGAAAATGACTCAGCAGGGGGAAGTCTTGTCTCTACCTCTGTCAGGATCTGTACTTTGGGGTCCCTTCGTGAACACTCTCCATCCTTCACTAGCAAGTTTAACCATGTGGCCTTGAGTCTCTGCCTTAGAGGATATGAGAAGCTAAAGACGCCCTTCCTCGCCAGTCCCTTTGTTTTGTCTCCACATGTCTGCATTTCTCCTCTTTTCTGTAAGTCTCCACTCCCTGTGCTGACCACCCCCATGGTCCTTTACCTCGGGGAGGTTGGCCTGAGGACGTGTCTGCTCAACCCAGCCCAGTCTAGAGTCTCAGTGGCCCCAGTAATGTTGAGAAGGGTTCTTTCAGAGCAGACTCAAGAGGTCCCAAGCAAATGAAGGGCGGAGACAGCTGGGGCGGGGAGTGGAATAGGGACAGCAGCAGGGAACCAGATACCATGCTGCTGAGAAGAAGAAAAAAAAAGACATTGGTTTAAGTCAGGAAACAAAAAAAGGGAACTGAGTGGCTGTGAAAGGGTGGGGTTTGCTCAGACTGTCCTTCCTCTCTGGACTGTAAGAATATGTCTCCAGGGCCAGTGTCTTCTGAGATCGAGTCCCACCTTCAAAGTCCTGGCATCTCAATGCATCCGGGAAGCTACCTGCATTAAAGTCAGGACTGAGGTGGGTCTGGGGCATGGCAAGGGCTGGGCAGCAGCAGCAAGTACCTTTCGTGGGACCTCGGGTCCCTTGAAGGCCAGGAAGAAAGCGTGGCTGGTGCCATGTAGTCTGCTGGCGGAGGAGGCTGACAGAGGGTGGGAGTGTCATCAGCACAAGGCCCTGACAGTCTCTTCAGATGATCAGAAGGGGCTGGAAGGGTCCTTTCTGAGGAGGTTGTGGGGGGAACAAGAAGAGAAAAAAGCGATATGAGGTGACCATCTGAACAGGTAGCAGATGTTGGAAAGAGGCACCTCTGCACAATTTGGCAGAAAAGTAAGATTTATTGCCGGTGGCAAAATAAGCCAGGATAAAAATAAGCCCTTTGGTCAAATATTGCCGGAAGACCCAAAATGGATATGTGTGTCAATGAGACCCTTAGAAGAAGGAATTTTTAAGAGGCAGATTGTCTGAGAAAATGGTCAAAGCTCACATGCCACAATAGGCTTTTGAGCTCTGTAAGCTAAGGAAAGGCGAAACCAGGGTGTAAAGCCTCAGGCTGCATCGAGCCAACATTGCTGGGATCAGAGCTGGCTTGTTGGAAGGACTGTGTACGCCAACCTCGTGGTAACAGTGGGTAAGAGGCTGGGCCAGAAAAAAGCAGCCTCAGCCTCAGCCCAGACAGTGTGGCCAACCCCTGAGGTCGCGGGGAAGCTTTTTCCTATTACCATTGCCTGCCATGTGCACGGCTCTCTTTTCTCTAGGCTTCATCATTTTCTTCTCTCCTTTGCTCTCCTCTCCTCCTCTCCATCGTCCTCCTCCTTCTCCTCCTCTTCCTCCTTCTCCTTCCTCTACCTGTATCCCCTCTTCTTTATCCCCTCCTTTATTTTGTTCATTACCATCCCTGAAACAGAGTCAGTGCTTAATAAATAATTGTGGAATTGCGTTGAATTATTCTTGCCCCTCTCTTCCCCTCCTGTTTTCCCTTTTCCCTTTCCCCCTGTTTGCCTAGTGCCTTCCCCATAGTATTGTTGTGAGCAGTAAGTGTGTTAATCTCTGTAAAGTAGTTAAAATAGGGTCCAGCAATAGTCAGTGCGCCTATCTCACTGTTTGCTATTATTTTTATTCTGCCTGAGACCTGCCAAGGTCCCCAGAGGACCTGCCTAGAACAAATAGTGTGGCATTTAAAATAAAAGGGATTGCTGGGCCTGACCAAGACATCCTTGGGTGAGCTGCTGGACCTCCAAATGGAATCCTTGTCCAGTTTCCTGGCCACCCAGCTCTCCAAGCTCAAAGTCTCTATCTCATGCTGTTTGTTTCCAGAGGCAGGGCAGCAGCAAAGCCCAGAGGCAGGGGTCTATACAGCTCAGGGGTTATCTTGTGTGCTGTTAGCTGTGTGCTGGTTCTGCTCCTTCCCTCATTTTGCATGCCAAGCCCCTGACCAAGGGTGCTACAGCCGCTTGGAGCCTCAGTTATTTGATAAAACAATGTCACCTACCAAATAAGCCACAAAATGCAAATACCCTAAATAATCTAATGCATTCTACTGAAACAGGATCCCTTAGTGTTAGCCCTATCTGGTCTATTCTGACCCCTTTTATATTCAGAATATTTAAACTATCTGCTTTCATTAAAGTCCAAATTCCTGTGGCTTATGGCTAGTGATGTGTTTGTTTAGAATCTTTTGTAAACTCCTCATGTTGAGAACTAGTGCAACTTTCCATCCACTTCTAGGTCTTGGTGCAATTTAAAATTATCATCAGTATGATTTACTATTTCCATTCGAGCAAATTTCCTATAGAGAGTTTCCTTTCAGTGGACTAGACCCATACCAGGAAGTGACTTAGGTATAAGGGGAAGATACGGCTTTTGAAAACCAGTTTGGGTGTTCTCCAAAGAGTCATCAGATGCCTGCTGCTTTTTGCCCATGGATGCCATGCCGATATCCGATTTCTAGCTCCTGGGAATAAGGGAGAGCTAGAATTTTCAGTGAGGCAGTGCTCAGCAAGAAGCTAGAGACAGACCTTGACCTAATTCACTCCAAAGCTGCTGGGTTATGCAAACGAAGCCATCAGGGGAGGGGGAGAGAGAACTCCTCTGAGGACCCTGAAACAAATGGGCCACGTGTGACTTTCAGTTTCTCTGGAGGTTCATGTGCACTGACTGAGGGTGTTGGGAGAGCATTCGAAACACAAAAGCCTTGATCCCAGGCTTTCCACCTCCCTCTCGGAGAGCCATCGCCACATGCCTTAGGGTTAGCATCAGTTAGCTGAACTTCAAGGAGAAGCTCTACTTCACTGCCTTGACTCCCAGACATGAAAATGAACTATAGTCTATTAACTCATCCT
Organism: Balaenoptera ricei; assembly: GCF_028023285.1. Lineage (NCBI taxonomy): Eukaryota > Metazoa > Chordata > Mammalia > Artiodactyla > Balaenopteridae > Balaenoptera > Balaenoptera ricei. Next base: position 91,930,240 of record NC_082660.1, on the reverse strand, counting down.
TACATATCTGTCTGTAATAGAAACAGTAAAAAAAAAAAAAAAAAACTGATTAGAAGTGGAGCAGAAAAGAGACAAAAGTGTGGGAAAAGCAGGCTCTCCAAAACTGCTATTTGGAATGGAAATTGGTTACAGTGTTTCTGGAAACTATTTTGTCAATATATTTCAAAATGCAAAATGTACAAACTTTTGACTTGGTAAATGATGCTTATATAGAGATCCTAATATCATGGGAAAATAATCAGGAGTAACGTTAAACAAGAACTTTAGATATTTTGAGGACAATATGTGTTGGGTGGATGGATGGATGGATAGATAGATGGATACTTAGACAGATAATGTTAAGAAAAATAAGCAAACTACAAATAGTATGTGCAATATGATCTCAAATATAGTCAGAAAAATGCAGAGAAAAAGAATGGAAGGAAATATGCCTAAATATTAATGTCTCTGGATAATGAGCTTATAATTGATGTTTTCTTTTTAATATCCCTGTACTTAAAACATTTTCTATAATGAACATGTGTTATTGTGATATTGACGGAAAAAATAAAATGTTTAAACCAGGGAAAACAAAAACTATATTGAAAAAGAAGGTCAAAGGGTCACACAAGTCCAGAGTGAAAGACGGACAACCCAGCAGTCACCCTCAGAGCAGAGGAGCAATGCTGAAAGTATTACCACCGACCTGATGCTCAGTGTAAACTTGCAGATTCGCTATCTGGCTCTCCTTTCATCATTACTTGGCCAGAATCTATTGCCTCTAGTGCAGGGCAGAAGAGATGACAGACCCAGAAGTTTCCAAAACCACAGAAGAAAACTGTAAAATGTTAACAACGTGAAATGCTGAAGAAGACCAGAGCACCGAGACCTCTTAGAAATGATTACAGTAGATGAGAATTTCCCTGGTTAGCCAGCAGCCAGAAAACTGATTTTGCTGGAAGTCTTCACCACAAATTTGGTCACCTGTAGCACTGACCCTGAAACTTATCATGAAATAATTAGCTTTCACTAGGGCTTGAACAGAGCTTCTTGGGAACTTAGCAAGAGTAATTATGGCTCTTTGTTGCTATGGGTACGATATTTTAATGACGACTTCTCTTCTGGTTCCAAGACTGGGGAATTCTCAATCAAAATCTCAATCAAAACCTGAGAGATGCTTCTTGGGCTTGAGAAGAGATTTTTAGTAGGCCTATCAGTTATACTCTACTCTAATGAGAGACCATTGATAAGTCTACCAGATTTCATAGTAAAGCCTCAGGAAGATGGGACTAAAAAAGGAACAAGGGATTACATGAAGTGCATAGTCCAACACATAAGCAGGACCTGGGTTTGCCACGTTGTCTAAGTAACTGAGAATTCATTCTGAGATTGGAAAACTATGACCACATGTACAAGATCGTTCATGGTAGCATTATTTATAATTGAAAACAAACAACCTAAATAACCATCAGTAGGAGAATGGATAAATAAATTGTGATGTATTCATCATATAGAATACTGATACATATCAAAATGAATTAAAATGTATGAACTAGAGGTGCCAAGATATATAAATCATAAAACATTACATTGAGAAAAAAAGTAAGTTGCTGAAGACTATGTAACACTTATATTAAAATGTGAAACATGTAAACCAATACTAAATGTCTTTTTTGGATACTTACATATGTAGTAATTATATAAAAACATGCCTAGGAATGATAAATGCCAAATTCCAGATATTGGTAACCTCTATGGAGGGAGGGAACTAAGATTGTGGAAGAGTACACAAGGGTGTTTTGGCTGTATGGATAGTATTTCATTTCTAACAAAACACCAGAAACAAAATGGCACAATGTTAGGATTCTATAGAGCTAAGTGGTGAGCACATGAGTGTAATGTTATTCTCTTTACTTTCTGCCTATTTGCAATATTTCACAATATAAAAGACAGTACATTCAAGCAAACTTTTATATTCACAGTAAGCAATAACAACCCTAGAATAAAGAGTTGGTGTTCTGCCTAAACCCTGTGCTTTCATCCCATTAACAACGAAAAATCCTGAAGGAAAAAACAGCTGGCAACTCTAGAAATCGACCAGTTAAACAAGATCTCCTTATAGAGGATTTAAAGGAAAATGTAAGAAAACCTTGGCGGAACTAAGAAGAATCCTCATGTGGGAAAAAGTACTGTTGTCAGTTAAGAGGGACATATCATCCTTTCTAGCCTAGAGGAATATTGCAGAGGAAAGTGCCCCTGGATCCTGAATTCTCTCTTACTTATCCCCTGTACTTAACCACCATTTCCTCCTTTGCCAAATGTTCTTAGAAGATGGAGAGGGGTCTGTCCCCAGTGCTCTTTGCTGATAGCCATGGGGAATAACAGGGTGCTGAGGTGGATGGCATCACACTTCCTTGAAGGCAAAAAAAAAAAAAAAATCCCTCTGGGAGGCAATGAGGTACAACAGAAACAACAAGGGTGTGGAGTCACAAATGGATAAGGTTGGGCCAGTCACATAACCTCCATGAGTCTCATTTTCCTCATCTGTTTGCCTTGAGGAATAAATGAAAGAATGTGTGTAAAATGTCTGATGGATGGACTGCACTGGGAGAAGCATGAGTTCCCTTCAATTCCCCTGGGGAGAAAAGGGAATGGCTAGAATCTTGCTGGACAATTAAGTAATGCTTTAAAGGAGAAATAAACACAAAACGCAGCTTATTGGATATTTTGGCTTAATAGTTGTTTGAACCATGACTGACTATTTCTAACTAGCTTCTCCTGGACCCTTCCCAGTCATAGACAGGCTGTGTCTTTTTCTCTGGTGTTGTCCCTAATAGTGTTTAGTTTAGTTTTGTTTTTTTAATAATAGCCAATTTAAAAAAAATAAATTTATTTATTTATGGCTGTGTTGGGTCTTTGTTGCTGCACGCAGGCTTTCTTTAGTTGCGGTGAGCGGGGGCTACTCTTTGTTGCGGTACATGGGCTTCTCATTGTGGTGGCTTCCCTTGTTGTAAAGCACAGGCTCTAGGCGCACAGGCTTCAGTAGTTGTGGCATGCGGGCTCAGTAGTTGTGGCTCGCAGGCTCTGTAGTTGTGGCGCACGGGCTTAGTTGCTCCACGGCATGTGGGATCTTCCCGGACCAGGGCTCGAACCTGTGTCCCCTGCATTGGCAGGAGGATTCTTAACCACTGCACCACCAGGGAAGTCCCCCTAATAGTGTTTTATCTTAGCATGAGCAAAGATAGGAGCCAAAGGTGGTTTAGTTTACCGATTCTACAAGTGCTATTTACATTAATTCCTTGGCATAGCACAGTTTGTAAAGTGGCTGAACTCTTACTACTAAACATTCTCTTTTGGAATTCTACTGCTCCATAAAGAGCTGCGAGGCAAAAGGTGGCCGTGTGAAAATCTTTGCATTTGTAGTTTAATAAAGAGAACATTATAACACTGGAACTTTATATTTTAAATGAAGAGCTCTGTGTGTGTCTTTCTATTCTTTTTTCTCCTCCTCTTTCTTTCTCTATGTGAAGTGTGTGTGTGTGTGTGTGTGTGTGTGTGTGTAATATTCATGTCACTTCCGTTTCCACCCCCAACCCCACCACTTGAGTGAGGTGCAGGGTCAGCCCTCACTGTGCATCTTTTGTGGTCAAATTGACTCTGTGGGCTGCTGAAATTGTTAGAAAAAAATTAGGACCTTTCACAATAAGTACCCAAAGAAGCTGCAACTATCCTCTAAAGCAGAGTGTCCATTACACACCAACCTTCAGGAAGACATAAAAGCAGATGCCTCTCCTTTCACATTAGTGGTGGATGGACTAATGGTGACTCAGGAAGAACTACCACATTTTCAGGCTGTGTGTGCCTGGAGTGGATCACAAGGAGTGGGGGAAAGCAATCAAAGAGGGAGCAACCAGGCCATGGAAATCCCAGCAGTCCTCCAGCTCAATGATCTAGAAGTAGAGGCCATTTCACCCCATGCTCAGAGGGGCGATGGCTAGTGAGAGGCTTACTTACTTCCTCATACTTAGACCAGCACTAAACCCTACCCCAACACAGACACTTAAAAGAGAGGAAGGCTTCCTCCTGTACAAACTGGATTTGTTCTAAAAAAGAAAAAGAACAGAGGCAGCTTCCAGAAGGACCTGTCTTATAGGAAACAAGAGCAGAGGCCAAGACTGAAGCAGATGCTGGGTCTGAACAGGGAGTGTATCCACCAAGAGCTTGCAACAAAACTAAAGGTAAAATGATGGGTGTGCTTTACTCAGCTAAAAGAGGAACAGCTGGACGTGGTTTGTTCGGATGCTTCTGATCCAATTTACTGGTCATGCTACTCGATTTCTTTAGGGTATTATTTTGTCTTCTCTAAGTTGAGTCTTTGGTTGTGAATAGGTACTTAATTGGAATTCACCATGGGAACAAATGTGATATTAGTACAGGGATCTCGATGAGTTGGCAGTTCCTGAGAATAGACTATTATTACTTGGTTACCACTACTTCTGAGTAAATGAAAAACCTTAATGTTAAAAGAAATCTTTTTGGGGTTTGAGCTGAATCTGAATGCTAGATAGAACTCTAGTTGGTTGCAAACTCTTATCAGTTTGTCACTCCTGGGAGAGACGATTTAAACCGAGGAGTCAGGGAAGAGAGCTGTGTGGAGGATGTAGGGAAAGGTTTGCTCCTTTGCCCAATTTTCTCAAAAGATCATTTATAAAAAATTGAACAAGTCTACCACCAGAAAACAGTGGCATCCACATGATGAATAAATAACAAAGTGATCATTCTGAATATCCCTGGTGTTCCTGTAACCTATTTTTGTCTCCTCAGTACAATAATAGAACATTTTACACCACAGGAAAGAGCAAAATAATGGTGTGGATAGCCTCAGGCTTCGATAAGAAACCATTCCCTTGCTTTCCTGGTGTGAGAAGTAACCTATGCTTGACAAGTACAAAAAACTACTGACTTTATTCTGCTTCCATGGTGCCACCAAAATCATAAGGAGTTTAGTTTAAAAAAAAAAACAACCTACATCCTTCAGGAAAAAACTTACCTCCAACAAAACTTGAGGGAGAAGGGGCTGGTGATTTGGTGATATTTTTCAGTGTTTTTTTTAGTGCTCTATTTTTGTGGCAGTATTTATATTTTCACTTTATCTTTCTAACGAAGGTTTGGGTTGGTAATAAAAGATAGTGCATTTAAGTGAATAACTGCGTGTTTTGTGTGAATAAAAAAACCAACGGTGACTTTTTGTAACTTTCTTTGCCTTTCTGTATTTCAGTTACCTAAACTGAATCTTTCTGAAGTACTGTAAGTTTGGAGAGGCTAAACAAGTTACTTTTCATAAATGATCAAAGAGAGCATCTATAAGATTAAGACAGTTGCATCAGCTGTCTGAAAGAACTAATCTAAGCAAAAAGGAAGGGAAAATCAAAAACAAAACAAAACAACTACCTCTCAAAAATTGTTTTTCAATTTTAGAACAAAGCTTCTATCCTTTGTAGCTCAGCCAGAGGGTGATGGGCAAAATCAGTTGGGTGGCAGTTAGTATATGTCCATAACTGCAGGTGCAGCCTCCGTATCCTTATTAGACCCCTTGGTTACAGACCCCAGTGGGACAATGTATGAAAAATTACACTCACTGTCTAGGAAACTGGGAACTGAAAGTCCAATATCTGCCTCAGTGGAGTTCTGGCACCTGCATTATCCCTTCTGTGGATATAAGGGTCAACAGCTGCACAGAGACTTTTACTGTTCACAGATTCTGCACGTATCATAAAAGGGTGGTTAGTGTAGATCTGCCTCTAGACATTACCAAGCACATGGGTACATGTCACTTGATATCCAGAGCATTCCATTGCCTTATACAAGAACCCAGTTTATATGAACTCGTGATGTAGAATCAATCACCCCACTTCGATGTGCATCCATTATACATGAAAACTGGCAGAAATGGGGGCTATGGAAGGAGGACGTCAAAGTAAGAAGGTTCTTTGTTAGCTTCGAACGTTTCTGTTCCATTTGAAACTAGGTGGCTAGGCTGAGGGGGAACCAGGAGGGATGAGGTTCAATGTGTTGGGTCCTCAAGAACTTTCATTATCAACAGCACCCAGTGAGCTCCAGAAAGAAGAAGCTATGGCTGCAGTGATATTGGAGAGCATCTTTCTGAAGCGATCCCAGCAGAAAAAGAAAACATCACCTTTAAACTTCAAGAAGCGCCTCTTTCTCTTGACCGTGCAAAAGCTTTCCTACTATGAGTATGACTTTGAACGTGGGGTGAGTTTCTCTGCTGTGAAACCTGAGTTTTAAGGACTTGGCCTTAGATCTGCCTTGCGGGGAGGTAGATCCTTTTTGGTTGGAGGGGGTAGGTGGAAGGGACCCAAGTACATTTCAAACTCAGCAAAATGTTTCCTAGCCCAGAACTAGCTACAGACATACTGGAGCAAAAATTCAAAGGTGCTAAGAAGCTATGGGGAAAATCTCACCATGGATTCTTGCAGTTGGTGAGCACTCATTAAATGATTGTTGAGAATGAAATCCAAGACTTGGAAATTGCTTCCTTATTTTTTATGTTAAAGGCACACAAAGTCATCCACTCTTCTATAGTGTTTGCCCTCCATCTGGTAGTCAAAAAAGGTTAGGTTAATAGATCTGGAAGTTGTTTGGGTTTTTGTTTGTTTGTTCGTTTTTTCAAAATGACAGGTCCTGATATAGAGTGTGGGTGTCACCTCACTGTGTTGAATGATGAGATAGCAAAATCTAATCATCTGGTTGCTTAATTGCTCTTAATCTTTCTCCATTTTCTTCCTCATTCTCTTTCTCAGAGAAGAGGCAGTAAGAAGGGTTCAATAGATGTTGAGAAGATCACCTGTGTTGAAACAGTGGTTCCTGAGAAAAATCCTCCCCCTGAAAGACAGATTCCGGTGAGAAGAGGCCATGGTTAGAACTGGGCATGGGGTGGGGGGGTGGGCAGGAGGGTTGCAGTTAAGAAACTTGGAACACTTCAATTCTCTGTAAATAAACCTGTGATGCTGTGCAGTGTGGGACACATAAAGCTCCCTTATATGTTCTTCACTCTGCCACATATTGGTTATGCTGAGTCTCAGCGTCTTTTCCCCAGATGCAGAACAACTCACTTAATCTGGAAAACTTGTAACGCCAATCTTAAGATGATATCACATCAAGTTTTCAAACTGATCAGAGATGATTGGTTTTACTCCCTCGGTCACCAGGATCAGATTTACAAGCTTGAGTTAGTCTGAGAGCCAGAACTCTAGGGCTCTGAGTCATGAGATTCTTTATTAGCTCACTGTTTCTTCTCTCATTTCCCAGAGCCTCTCGAGGACATAACGTCTACTGATTTCCTAGTTGATTGTTTTAAATATCATTTTTTTCCTGACGTCAAGAGTAATGCGTATTTATTATAGAAACTTTGCAAGATACAAAAAAAGCACAAAAAAGAAGATAAAATCATGCATAGTCTCATTATTCAGCTAAAACAACTATTAACATGTTCGTGTATGGACTTACAGATGTTTTTCTCCATTAACAACACATACACTCACACTAATATATATGTTATACATTTAAAACATAGAATCATATTATACTACACATCTTACTTTGCCACCTACATTTTCAATTTAACAATATAAACTTTTCCCCAGAACAATAGATACTCTTTAATAAAATGATTTTAATGACTGTATAGTATACCCTATCATGGATATATTGTAATTTGTTTAACCAATCTCCTATTACTAGACATTTAAGTTGTTTCCAATTTATTTGATATCATAAATCATGTTGAAAGGAACATTCTTGCATACATCTTTATGTACTTTTGTTATTCTTTTCTTTATAATAACTTCCTAGGAGTAATATTTTGTTCTTTATGAAATCTGTATGCTCTGGTTATTTTTATAGTTTTATTCTATTTAATTTTGTAGAAGTAGAATTTGAATATCATATACACCTACAAGCTCTGTGTGGCAGTATCTATTCCTCTACATTCTTTCCAACGCCATATATTTTAAATATTTGTTAATTTGAAAGCCAAGAAAAATGATACTTCATTGCTGACTTATTTTGCAATTTTTTTGTTACTCATAAGGTTGGACAATTATACGTCTACAGCTCATTTATATTTTTCCATTTGTGAATTCCTGTTAATTTTTTTGGCCAGTTTTTCTATTGAAATGTTTACCTTATTCCTAGTACTTTTTAAGAGATCTAGATATGTTAACTTTAACTATATGTTGAAAATATTTTCCAGTTTTTCATTTATCTTTGAATTTTGTTTATACTTGTTTTTTTTAACCATAGTGGGTTTTAAAGTCTATGTCATCAAATTAGCTCATCTTTCTCTTAATGGTTCTAACTTTTAGCATTATATTAGAAAGGCCTTGCCTCTCACAAAATTATGTAAATAGTCAGTATGTTTTTTTCTGTTAGTCATAGTTTCATTTTTTTATATAAAGCTCTTGAATCCATCCAGAATTTACGTTGGTGTATGGTGTGAAATAGCTACCTTAACCACCCGCCCCCCACCTCTGACAATATTAGTGGTTAAGTGTTTGTCCCAGCATCATTTATTGATTAACCTCCCTTTCCTCAATAGTTTGAGATACCTCAGATTTTTTTTTGAATGAGTATGTGCTGGATCCTATGGATATGTTTCCCTACTGGGATATAGGAAGCAATCACTAAGGATTAGCATTGTCCATGCAGGAGAGCCTTCTGGAACCACTGCAAAAGACTCCTAGTACCTAGGGAAATCCAGAAAAGAGCAATGCATCAACCAATAACTATGATTTCTTCTGTCACTGCAGAGAAGGGGAGAAGAGTGCAGTGAAATGGAGCAGATTTCAATTATTGAAAGGTTCCCTTACCCCTTCCAGGTAAGGTATTTTCTCTCACTAGCTCACAAAGGGACCTGTAATATAATCGTTAGGGATGGCATGGGCTGTGAGTGTTTGCTTTTCTATTTTTCCAATCAAACATAGTTTCTTTTAGTCTCTACACCTCAAAGAGGATCCATAATGGCACTAACTCTATTATGGTGTGTCTTGTCTATGGTAATGGCATTGAGAAAGATGCTCTGTTTGTTAAGTGAGCATTTCACTTCCTTCTGGTTCTGCCTATCTGTCTAATGGTGGTCATGTGGGTTGAAAAGACAGAAGAGGGGAGGGAAGGAGTAGTATTAGGAAGTTCGGTGTAGGGAAGGCTTATTAGACTTACGTATAAACTTAATTCTAGTCTGGAATAACTGAAGAGCCACATAGACATCTGTTTGGTAGATGCAATGTAAGCCATAAAAGAGAGCAAGAGCTTCAGATTCAAGAGCTTCAGATTCAATCTCTGATTTGGTTTGCTTATGATGTCCTGAGAACCCTGAGGCCACATGTCATGAATATAGCAGCCTCTGCAACAGTGAAAGCCAGAAAAGGAAGTGGAAAGTCTCAGGGGAGGGGGCTTTCTGTCATGGATTTATGAGCACAGCAAGACTAACAAGCAAAAAGAAAAATGTAAAAGGATCTTGTTCATGTCCCTGACTGTAACAAAGTTTACAAAACCTGTGAAGGAGGGGTGTTTTAGACACAGTTTTTACTACCATTGTCTTTCAATAAGTTGATGTTTGACTGGGCTAGTGGATACTGGTAAATAGCAGATAATTCAAAATTAATTTACACTTGACTTTAGAATCCACTGTGATGTCTATCAAGTCTGTGAGGGTTGGAACCACATCTTACATGTTTTGTACATCTCCATAACACCTAGCACAATGCCCTGTACATGTGTGGTGTTCAAAAACTACTGACTGATTTGATGACAATGCTTAATATATACTTCACTCTTTTTGAAGTAGGTATGTAGTTCCAAACGTGGTTTATTTTGGCTAATATTGGCAAGGGGAGGCCACTAGGCAGTGGGGGGAAAATCAGCCAAGAGTTAAAAATTTGCTCCATATTGATGAAGTGTATAATCCACTTGTACTAATCAAGATTTGTTACATAAATCATTACTTCAATTATCTTCTATACAAACTCAAGGTTTAATAAGATCATAAAATATCCTTCATTGGATAAACAAAAATCTTGACTCCACCAAGGGCTGAAAATTATGAACTAAGTTTACACACAAATTGAAATACAAGTCAAGAGGACCCAGGAGTATTCACAAAGCAAAGAGTTTCTAAGTCCTACATCCCTGGATATGAATTGTTCAGGAATTCTTCAGATGGTTCATATGACCCCAGCTCCATGGCTCACTGAAGACCCTGCCTTTTTTTTGTTTTCCAGTATCATTATACAAAGTTGTAGCTTAAGATTAGTTCCTTCAAGGTCTTTTTTTTTTTCTGACTCCTAACTGCTGAAGTCTGTGTGTCCATTGCCCCAGGTTGTATATGATGAAGGGCCTCTCTATGTCTTCTCCCCAACTGAAGAACTGAGGAAGCGATGGATTCACCAGCTCAAAAATGGTGAGAATTATTTGGAAAATAAACTAGTTTCCAAAGAAAGAAGGAAAGGAAGGAAGGGAGGAAGGAAAGAGAAAAGTTGGGAGAGAGGGAGAAAAAGAGAAAGGAGAGAGAAAGAAAAGAGAAAGAAAGAAAGAAAGAAAGAAAGAAAGAAAGAAAGAAAGAAAGAAAGAAAGAAAGAAAAAGGAAAGAAAGAAGGAAAGAAAAAGGGAACAGGGAGGGAAGGAGAGAAGAAGAAAGGGAGAGAGGAAAAAAGAATGGATGGAAGAAGGGAGATGAAAGAAAGAAGAAAGAGAGGGAGAAGGGAAGGAGGGAGAGAGAGAAGGGAGGAGAGAGAGAGAATGGGGGGAGAAATATTGCATTTTCTTCCATATTAGTGATACAATTGAGTTTAATATTCCATCATATGAATAAAAGATCACATGATAGACTAAGAGTTTCAACTCTGTTCTACCACTGTCTCTCTAATGCAATTTTGTAATTGTAGGCCCTTCCATTTCCCTATTTATAAAAGAGGTCTTGTTCTTTACACCAATTACAAGGGTGGTATGGTGTGGCATTCAATGGTTATTTCAATATTTTGAATCCTAGGTATGAAATATCTAGTTCCAAAAAAATTAAATACATGATTATGAGAGTGCTTGGGGTCAGAGTAAAGAACCTGGTTCCAAGTCCTCTTCTACCACTAATAAGCTGGGTGACCTCTGGCAAGTAGGCCAACAAGCTTCTTTGAGGCTCAGGTTTTTCTTCTGAAAGAGGAATAATAATGATGCCTACAGTACCTACCTCCAGGGTTGTCCTAAGGCTCAAATGAGGTAATGTATGTGAAAGCACATGGAAAACTGTAAAGCACTGTACAAGAAAGCACTGTACATCTTTTCATTGTGGATAAATATTTTCCAAGGAACTATTTCATGTTCCTTGCTTTGTGAGGACCTCAACTTGAATATAGTTCAGTATTTCACATAGACCATACAGTGTGCTCAGATAAACTTGACTGTAAATGCTTACAGCACAGGATGCATGCACACATATTTGTGTGTATATATAGCCACATGTCAAGTGACTGAGAGATTAACTGGTTGAGTTGACATCAGGAAAGGCTGCCTAGAGAAACAGGAAGGATGGCAGACTGATAACGGCATGGTTGGGTTATTGCGTGACAGCCCTTTGTCTTAATAAACACTTAGACTCTGATATGCAGTGGCTGACTACACCAGCTTTGTTCACTCCCTTGAATGTAAGTCTGGCTAACATAAAAATCATCAAATCTTTCAACCTGAAAGAGGAGAGGAGAAAGAAAGAGAAGTGTCATTTACTTAGTTCTTTCTATGTGCCAGACACCAAGCTAGACACCTTGTATTTATTATCTCATTTAATTCTCACAGCAACCTTGGGCTAAAAACATCAACTAACACTTAATGAGCACTAACTCTGTACCAGGCTCTGTGCCAAGTGCTTCAAACAGGACTAGCACATTTAATCCTTATAATAAGCTTATTAAGTATGTATTACTCCCCTATTTACAGATGAGGGAACTGAAGCTCAAAGAGGTTAAGTAAGTTGCTCAAGGGCACATAGCTAGTGAGTGGTGGAGCCTGGGTTCTTACTACACCCCTAGGTCTGTTTGACTCCAAAGCCTAAGCTCATTGCATATTTTTGCGCTGCTTGGTTCTCAAGCCCAGAAATTGCACCTGTAGTTGGCTGCAAGATATTTTAGAGTAAGGCTATGTGAAGATTACAAATAGGTCCTATCTTGCACCACACAGTTCAGTTCTTGACATGTTTTGAAGTAAGAGGTCGGCTTTAGCCCTGGGGGTACAAAATGAGCACTTCAGTAATGCTTATTATGATCCAGGATCTTCTCTAAATTCTTTACATATATTAACTCATTTCTTCTTCATATCAACCATATGAGGCAGTTATTTTCACCATCCCCATTTTAGAGATGAGAAAACAGAGGTATAGAGAGGTTAAATAACTGGCCCAAAGGCACTCAGTTAGTAAGTGGCAGGGTCAGGCTTTGAACTCAGGCTCTAGAGTCTGTGCTCTAAACCAAGATGCTACCTCCAAGGCAGAGAAGTACACACAGAGCTCCAGAGGGCATATATATTTGTACTTCTTTGGTTCTCTCCACAGTGCCTCATAAATTGCCTTGCACAGAGAAAGGGACCAACAAATAGGTGTGTTAATTGATTTTTCTCCAAGAGTAAACAACTACCACCAACTTGGGATCCACATTGATGGACAGCTAGGATTTAGTTTGGAAATAGGGGAAGGTGGGACATACTAGCTGAGGGAGAAACCAGTTGTAGGTTAGCCCAACAAATATTTATTGAGTGCCCACTCTAGTGATAAGTTATCCCACTCTGAGGTAAAATGAACCAACTGGTAATCACTAACATGAAAAGGGGACCTCATGGTATACTGGCTACCTCTGTAGTGGTATTGGCTGTGAAGAGGCATGAGGGAGCCTTTGAGGTGCTGGATCTGAGGTGGTTAAATGGTTGTACACAAATGTGGTTAGCTGGATATCTTAGATTGTACATTTTATTATATGTAAGTTATACTTCAATTTAAAAAGTAGGGCCTCAGGTACCTCATATTGAGCTGCCATCTTTTTTCAGTGGTACTTTCCATGCAAAGTTTATATTCCTGAGGACTTAGCCCTGGGCTCTCTCCTTCCACTTCGTTGAACATGGCAGTGGGCACTTTAATGTTACAGCACCACAGATATTTGTCTACATTCACCCTAGACTCTTCATTTGGTCAAGCTCAATAGAGCCTATCCTAACTGCAGCTTCAAAAATAAGCAAATGACCTGACCTCACCAAAATGAATGAAAGAGTGGCATTAGTGAAACTCCAATGACATATATGGGGAGTAATCATTCATTCATTCCCCAAACAGAATTTTAGCCATTATCCTGAAAAAAATGAATATGAGAGATCAACCCATCAAGTACTTGGAATGTGCATTAACCATTAGTGCTTCCCAGATAGGGCTGGCCCCATGCATTGGTGAAGTAAGCAGTTTTCTCCTAGTCCTCCCACTAGGACGCTGTCATAGTCAGCTTGGGCTACCATAACAAAACATCATAGACCAGGTGACTTAAACAACAAACATTTATTTCTCACAGTTCTGGAAGCTGGGGAGTCCAAGATCAAGGTGTTGGCCAATTTAGTTCCTGGTGAGAACTCTCTACCTGGCTTGCAGACCGGTCACTTTCTCACTGTGTTCTCACATGGCAGAGAAAGAATTTCTCTCCAGTCTCTTCTTCTAAGGGCACTAATCCCATCATGAGGGCTCCACTCTCATGACCTAATTACCTCCCTAAGGCCCCACCTCCTAATATCATTGCACTGGGGGGGGCTTCATTATATGAATTTGGGGGGACACAAACATTCAGTTTGTAACACTCTGCTTTTGCAATTCTCTCCTAAGTAGCTGGAAATACCAGCGCTGCGTTAACCAACAAAAGAAGGAGTGCCATCTTCGAGGGACCTCTTAATTATTTGGGAATGTAGGGTGGGTTCATAATGAGTGTGCTGGAGGTAGGAGGGCAGGAAGCCCTATAGCCTCTCATTAGCATATTAGCATAGCTTAATTTATCAGAGCAGCTAGTTGTTGATTAAGAATTTTTGAAATGTCTACTGGTGCCCAAGCCTGCACCCAAGAATCTTCAAATCCCTGGGTGATGGTAGTGGCATGCGGGGGAAGGGCAGAGGGTGGGAGCAATCAGTCCTGGCCGGGAGGAGTACCTGGAACATTGTTCAGAACTGCCAGTGCCTGGTAATAATAAAAGTCAGACAGACTTTTGCTTGGTTTTATTAAAGTTCTCTACAGATGACGTAGCCCCCTATAGCCTGCACCCCATCTGAACAGCTCCCACCACCCTGCATTTGGTGCAATGGTGAAGGGGTATGCTGAAAAAGCGAGGGGTGAGGGTGGGCAGGGTAGACTGGTTAGAAGCCTTCAAATCCATGTTTAGAAAAGCATCAAGATAGCACTTTAAAAAAAAGATGGCACTTTTTGTTCATTTGCCTATAAAATGCATCTGGCCACCAGTAGCTTCTAGGCCTCCCCCAAGGTCTTAAGTGAGTGGAGTGTGACTAGCAAGCTCTTAAGGACTTAAGTTGGTCTCTACAGAGGAAGGTTTTATTTTGTTCTTGTTTTTAATCTTTAAAAAAAAGTTATGCAGAGCTTCTTTTTAGCATCAATGCTGAAATGTGTTATGTCCTCAAATATGCATATTCTTAGACCAGCCTAGGTCTTTGCCCCAGTGCTAGCTATTGTCAATTATTTCATTTGTCTTCGCTTTTCTGTTATCTGGCAACATGATCCCAGGATGACTTGTCTAATTGACTTCCGGTTAAGATTCTTGCAGTGCCACAGTATTAAAAACTGTAAAACTAATTCCTCTTATCTGCAAATCTCTCATCCTGAGAGATCTTTGGGGCCTCACAACCCTGTGAGGGAAATGGAACTGCTGTGTTTGTCTCCCAAAATGAGCTCAATCTACCTCAGTGGCCCTAGGAAGACTGAACTATGTTTATTCTAGAGGCAGAATCACCTTCATTTGATCCTGAGCTCTGCTCTGTTGACTGTTTTATGAACACAGAAAGCGTGAAGCAGAAGTTCTCACAAAGACAAATATCTCTAAAAGATCACTCCAGGAGCTGGGACATTGGTATATTGAGAGACGGAGTGAGAGTCTGGCTTGTCACGTTGTTTCCCTTATCTGGAAAAGACCACCATAGTCAACACCTGCCTTACAGGAAGATTGTAATGGCTACCGGAAAAACATAGATAACATATTTTTGTTCTGGGGCTCTGGAGAATCAGATATTCTTATCACTTTGGTCACCGGTTGGGAGATAGTCATCATAACAGACCACTGAAGAGAACTGCACAGGAACTCTCTGGGGCCAAGCATGTGAGCCAACTGGTCCTGTGTCTGCTTCCCTTCAGGGTGGCTGAGGAAGGGGCAGTTGTTTGAAGCTCACTACTAAACTCAAGGAGGAAAACATGCCTATGGTGGCTTCTCCCACATGTCAGATGTGACCTCTTTCTCTCTCTCTCTCTTCTCTCCTGTTACAGTAATCCGGTACAACAGTGATCTGGTACAGAAATACCACCCTTGCTTCTGGATCGATGGGCAGTATCTCTGCTGCTCTCAGACAGCCAAAAATGCTATGGGCTGCCAAATTTTGGAGAACAGGAATGGAAGTAAGAGATGTGATCAATATAATTTCTCCCTCCTTTGACTATCCATCACTTTCTCAGGGCTCTATCAAACCCAGGTTTGTACATTTTGGCCAGTGCACAAAGGAGGGTGGGAGAGGGGATCAGTGGGGGCCAAAATTCAGCTGGTGCTCTGCTCTTCCAGCTGGGCGACCTAGCATTGGGCTGTATCATTCCAGACTTTTCCTAACTTATGTAAAGTCAATGAGTACAAGAGTAAATTTCCAGACCAAACCTGTCCCTGGGCCCTTTCTGAAGATGCACTCTGTATCTATCGTCACTGGTTTCTCACTTTGCAGGCTTAAAACCTGGGAGTTCGCACCGAAAGACGAAAAAGCCTCTTCCTCCCACGCCTGAGGAGGACCAGGTATACAGGGAAATTGGGTGCTGCTACTGTTTAAATTGAAACTTACAATCACACCCTGAAAACAGACCAAAGTCTTAGAATTCTCCCTGGGATTTGGCAGTGTAAATTGGTATTCTTGCTGAGACAGGGGCTTTGTCCTTCTAATTAGGACTTCCTCTTCAGTGGAGAGATAGAGGGCTAGTAGGAAGCTCTTGGCAACCATTTAATCCAATCACCTGTTTAAAACAAAACAAAGCCTGATTTTTTTAAATGAAAGATATTTTCAAACATAAAGTTGAAAATTTTTAACAGTGAATATCCATATACCCAATATCTTGATTTTATCACTATTATATTACTTTAAAACTTGATTTTGGGGGTTACTTTTTGAGGTCTAGAAAGCCCTTTCTCATATATTGTAAGTAAGCAAGGCAGGAATTATTATACTCATTTTACAAACTAAGAAAAGAAGATTCAGAGCCACTTAGTAGGTCCATGTACTTAGTAGAAGTCCATGTACTTCTTGGCTTCTTAGTAGTGCCAAGACGCTTTCCCGACTACGGCTGTACATGGTTTTTGTCCAGGAAGTTTAAAAATACTGATACCTGGGTCCAGCCCTCAGAGATTTTGACATAATTGGTCTTTGAAACTGCTTAGGTGTCAGGATTGTTAACCGCCTGCTAGATGGTTCTGATGTGCATTCCAGGCTGAGAGCCCCTGCAGGGGTGCTTAAAACTGGTTGTTGAATGAATGCTGAATAAACCTTTTATTTTGCCTGATTTGGGTTAGAACAGTGTCTCCAGTAAGCCAGAGAGCTGGGGAAGAACAGGAGAGTGCTTCATATCTAGCCAACATCTAGCCAACCCCACCCCTACTTTTTCCTCTTAACAACACAGATCTTAAAAAAGCCACTGCCCCCTGAGCCAACAGCAGCACCTGTCTCGACAAGTGAGCTGAAAAAAGTTGTAGCCCTTTATGACTACATGCCAATGAATGCAAATGATCTACAGCTGCGGAAGGGCAACGAGTATTTTATCCTGGAGGAGAGCAACTTACCCTGGTGGCGAGCCCAGGATAAAAATGGGTGAGTCCACGCCTGCCCTTCCTGAGCCTTGTGCCCACCTACTCTATACACACGCAAAGTCCTGCAGCATAATTCCCCTACTCAGTATCCTGATCAGAAATTGTTCTTCCCACACCAAAAGGAATATGCTCTCCCTCCAAGTACTTCTCAGAGGGCAGCTCTACACGTGGCCACCTCTCTGAGCCTGTACAGTCTGGCCCACATGTTGTCGAGCACATGTAATCAATGCCGCATGTGCAGAAGCTACACACTTCACTGGCCTAGCCATGCATTGGCAACATGATTCTCTTTGAAGGAGGGGCATTTTATATACCTCCATTCGAGATTGGTTATGAGCCCAAGGATACAGGGCATCCAAATCTGTCTATCACCCAGGATGGGAAGTGCTGGATGATCGATCACGTTGTCTCCTCTACAGGCAGGAAGGCTACATCCCTAGTAACTATGTAACCGAAGCAGAGGACTCCATAGAAATGTATGAGTGAGTATGCTTATGTTCCTAGCGCACAATCTTCCCAGAGGAACTAACTATAGTATAAACTTTTTTTTATACTTTCAACAAAATTTTGATTTCAAGATACCTATTAAAATCAGTGTCAACTGGGTCAAATGATGCCACTCAAGTTAGTGCCTCTGTCTTACCCTCATCCCAAACACCCTGTTGATGAAAGCTGGAGAGGTCACCACACCCCCTCCTCCCCCCAAATCCAGAAGAACCACACTACGACAACCTGATAGGAAACATTTGAAAAGGTGAAAATGGCAAACTTCTGTGGATGTGCTTTCTCCCTAATCATGGAAGTGGGTTGTCCTTGAAGGCCCTGTCCCTGATCCCTTCCCTGCAACCTTCTGCCACCTGCCTTTGCCCTCTACTCTCCATTTCCATGATTCTTCAGTGCCAAGCAAGCTTTGGGAAAGGGATGTAGTATGCTATGCACGTGATAAGACACTCAGTAAATAGAGGTTGAGTGAATTGACTGACTCACTGGCATGGAGGAGCCACAGATAGCACTCTAATCTCTGAGCTACTTACACCATGGCCTGGGAGCCACACAAGCACTCTCCCTTTACAGGTGGTATTCCAAACACATGACTCGGAGTCAAGCTGAGCAACTGCTAAAGCAAGAGGTAAGTATGTGACCACAAGCAAATGGCATTCTCCTTGCACAGCAAGCAAGGATCCTGAATTGCGGGCTTGCTGCTGTCCGCCATCTCCAGGCAAAGCAGTGTCAACGCTGTCATTTTATGGGGTCCCAATTATACTTTTCACTGTCAAAAGCAATGAGGCTGCAGCTCAAACATGGAACTTGGCAGTGAAATCAAGGCTCCTATAATATTTTCTCTCGGGTTTGGGCAGGTGGGATCCAGGTGTGAGCACCACTTCCACCTGACGGTCAGCTGCTTTTTCATCGTTTCAGGGGAAAGAAGGAGGCTTCATTGTTAGAGACTCCAGCAAAGCTGGAAAATATACTGTGTCTGTGTTTGCCAAATCTACAGGGTAAGTGTTACTGTTTCAAGGCCCTGGGGACAAAGGACAGGGGTGCCCAACCAACAGTTCCTTAATGAAGTGCTCCTCTCACATCCTCTGTCACTTAAACTCAAAACTCATCTCACTTCACTTCTTGGGTCCTTTGGACCCTTGTTCCCAAGTTGCTGACTCAGCGTCCACTTCTTCAGGGAACCTCAAGGGGTGATACGCCATTATGTTGTGTGTTCCACACCTCAGAGCCAGTATTACCTGGCTGAGAAGCACCTTTTCAGCACCATCCCTGAGCTCATTAACTACCATCAGCATAACTCTGCAGGTAAGTACCAGGGGAACCAGAGAAGAAGCGTGTGACAAGTACCAGGAGAAGCAATTTGGGACAAGGTGGTTAGGGGAAGAATAAGCCTCACAGGGTAGTGGGAATTAGCTGTGAAAATAAACCCCTGTGATGCTGGGTCGAGGTCAAGTGAAGAGGTGGTCAAAGGCAGACCTTATGCCCAGTAGGGACTGACTTCTTATTTGGTGATTGATGCTCAGTGCTAAGGAAAGACATAAAGGAGACTGGTAATTAATCAATCAGCAATATTCATTGTGTTCCTGGTGTATACTCAGCAATTTTTTTGTTACTAGAGAACACACGAAAACTATTAGTTGAAGTCCTTGCCCCCAAAGGACATACAGGCTCAAAAACATCAGAAGAGAGTTTCTAAGCAGTGTAGACATTCTAAAAACTGGGAGATGGGTGAGAGCACGAATACATGGGAAAAACTTCATCAAGAAGGCTTGCTGCTATCCACCATGTCCAGGCAAGGCAGTATCAAGGCTGTCATTTTATGTGGTCCCAATTACACTTTTCAGTATCAAAAGCAGAAGTAGGATGTGAGTTAAGGCTAGGCTGGGAGGTGGGGATATATTTAGCTGGGGTGTATATTTCAGTTAGCATTCTCTCTTTCTTGTCCCTGAAAAACATCTGTAAGAGGAGAAACTTCCAGAAAAATTCGGGTTCATGGAGATCTTCTGGGATTCAAAATGTACTAGAAAGATGACCACTGGAAGCGTGAGGCTTTAAGTGAGGGTGTGTGAGGCATCTCACCCCTGCTCCGCACCAGCAGCATGACTCTCTTTGTATGTTTCAGGACTCATATCTAGGCTCAAATATCCAGTGTCTCAACAAAACAAGAATGCGCCTTCCACTGCAGGCCTGGGCTATGGTAACTGATTATTTCTCTAGGGTAGGGTGGACTGGCCAGTTGGAAGGACTACGTCTGGCAGACCCAACCAGACCTTGCCTCTCAGTCATCCTTGCAGCACACTGTTTTATCCCAGCTGCTGCCAAGGAAGGTTAAGAAGGAGCCAAACCAAAGTTATCTAATGATTTTTCTCCCTCTGGTGGCTCCTACTGGGACTGCAAAAACATAGATTCATAAAGGGATTTTTTTTTTTAATTGTGGGGAAAAAAATCATAAAGGGATTTCAAGAGGATGTCTAGTTTATCTTCTTGCTTTATGCCTGACTTGTACCTAAATTCCCAGACTCCTCCAATCAGTAATCCCCTGTCCCTGAGATTTACCTGAGCAAAGATGGATTAGTACCCCTGAGAATTTCCCTTTTACTGCTTGTCTATTTCTACCCCCAGTAGGGATTCTTATCTATTGTAGAAATTATACATACATGACTCCCAAATAATCACATCAAGGCTTTGTTGTTATAGGATCATGGGAAATCGATCCAAAGGACCTGACCTTCTTGAAGGAGCTGGGGACTGGACAATTTGGAGTAGTGAAGTATGGGAAATGGAGGGGCCAGTATGACGTGGCCGTCAAGATGATCAAAGAAGGCTCCATGTCTGAGGATGAGTTCATTGAAGAAGCCAAAGTCATGATGTGAGTTACAGTCCAAACTCAACTCTCCATCCAGTCTAGGAATTACCAGGATGGTTCCCACTGGGGTTTAAGGTGATTTATAGTAAGAGAGATTTGGGACCACGGCCTGAGCTCAAACTTTGATTAGTGGGAGTAACTGCTAAGGTAGTCATTTCTCTTAGATATTGGTGGAGAGTAGTATTGATCATGGGCGTGTACCATCTCAGCAGCATTTGGGGGTAAATGTAGAAAATGAGACTTTCAAAAGGAAGACATTCTGATGTAGCCTTAGTGTTCATTCAGCCCTGGGCTTGTTTCCTGTTCTACTGATGGACTCTAAATCCTGGCTCACCCTCATATATTAGGCACTTTGGAGTTTAGGGTAGGAAGGAGGAGCGTCAACTTGTTATTTTGGTCCCTCATCTGACACTCTACTCCCAGGCCAACTCCTTTCCTCCTCAGCTCCTTTCTGAATAGTATTCAGAGCCAGAAAGGGAGGACTGGTTCACTGCCTTTCCTGTAGGAATCTGTCCCATGAGAAACTGGTGCAGTTGTACGGCGTCTGCACTAAACAGCGCCCCATCTTCATCATCACTGAGTACATGGCCAATGGCTGCCTCCTGAACTACCTGAGGGAGATGCGCCACCGCTTCCAGACTCAGCAGCTGCTGGAGATGTGCAAGGATGTCTGTGAAGCCATGGAATACCTGGAGTCAAAGCAGTTCCTCCACCGAGACCTGGTAGGACCTCAGAAGGATTGGCCTGGGTCCGAGGGCTGAGGGGGTGGAAGTAGCAAAGGAAGACCTATAATACATGGCTGAGGAGGGTGGCAGGAGCCATCATTTCAGTTTTATCTAGAAAACACTATAAGTTTGGTGAGCCTCTGCCCCAGTGGTCAGCCAGTCAAAGATCTCCAGCCTCAACACCACAAGTTCTGCCATGGTGGGAGCTAGAGCACTCACTCCCAGCCCCCTACCATGACAAAGAAATGGTGGGGTCCTTCAGTGGCAGAAGGGAAGCCCTGCTTCCTGATGGGACTGCTCTTAGCACAGAACCATCATTTTGGTTATATCAGAGTCACAAACTGGGGGTCTGTTGGAGCATTTGGGTTCTTTTTTTTAAATGTTATATATTAGTTAGCAAACACTTAAAAACATTTCACATTAAAGAACTGAATTTCCAGCTTCTCTTGAAAATCTAGACCATCTTATAACACCAGGCCCACATTCTCATAGGCCATGCTAACAGTTGGCTGGAGCTGACACCTAGGAAAATGTGGGCCTGGTGTTACAATATGGTCTAGCTGATTACAGGAAAGTGGCTGGCCTTCTTTAGACCAGACACTTTCCTGACACCTCCACCCACCCACTTCACTCTGTCACTTCACCTGCCTGGCCTCTGGAGGCATCCGAGTTTGGGCCCCTGTTTATTTCAGCCAGGCCAAGGCTCAAATCGCCCTAGTCCCACTGGTAGAAAAGCAGAAAACAAAACACACTTGCCTTCTGCTCTCCCTTAATTCTCTCGGCATTTCAATGCAGGAAGGGTTGTCGTGGAATTGCCAATATGAGTGAAGTCATTCTGCAAGTCCTCAGTGCTTTACTTACGACTACGGGGGTTGCTCTATATGTGGTGGAAGTGCATCAAAATTTCTCAGTGGCATCAACTGACTCCTGTTAGGTGGGAAGGTGTCTCTATGTGAAGATGAGGCTTCCCTGGCCTCACTCCCCTGGTGGGCAGAAGTTTTGTGCCTTTAACCTGTGTGCCAGGGACAGAGTCTCACTGGTATGTGTTGCACTACAGGCGGCTCGAAACTGTTTGGTAAACAATCAAGGAGTTGTTAAAGTATCTGACTTCGGCCTGTCCAGGTGAGTGTGCCTTTTTCATCTTTCCCTCTCAAAGTAAAAATGGCACGGTACAAACATGAGGTGACACTGTAATTTTTAATCCTCTCCCTTTTCCCCCTAATTCTAGTCTTTTCCACCATCTTTCTATACCTTTTCTTTCTCTGAATGCTTTAAGTCACTTTTCACCTCTTGTTTTATTGTTATATCCCTCTCTTCTCCTTTCTCCTTTGCTCTTTTTTTAAAAGCTAATTTCTCCAATACTTTATGTTGATCTGTTAATCCTGTTGACTTTACTCCATGTCTCATTCTTTCCTAAGCAGTCTAATTCCCACTGACAACTGCAGAATAGAAGGAAGGGAAGGACGCAAAAAGAGAAAGGAAAGAAGGCTAGAGAAGAGGAAGGGAGTACCTATTAGATCTTATTTCACTTCATCCTTGCTGTAACCATATTGTCAACCAGGAAAGCTAAATCGGATATGAAAACAGGAATCTGTTAGAAATAACATTTGTAAAAGACACTGGTTGGCCTGTAGGCGTATATTTGTGCAACTCTTGTGGCTGTGCCAAGAAAATTTAAGCAAATATCAAGCTCTCCAAATTCTAACAGTAACAAGTCCTGAATCCTTTGCAGGTATGTTCTGGATGATGAATACACAAGCTCAGTAGGCTCCAAATTTCCAGTCCGGTGGTCTCCACCAGAAGTTCTTATGTATAGCAAGTTCAGCAGCAAATCTGACATTTGGGCTTTTGGTGAGTGAATAAGATCACATGGATTATACAGCTCAAAGGAAAAGGAACGCAGTGGGGGAAATTCACACTCTGCAACCTGCACAGAGACACTGTTATTTGTTCTTGCTTTCATTCATCTAATTCTTAGGGAGCCAGGCACCACAGAGGTTTCTGGGGATTAAAAACAGTAAACTAGACACGATCCCTGCCTTCTTAGAACTTAGAATATATTGAGGGAAACACACAATTCATTCAGTATGCCACAGCTTCTGAATACTGATTATGTACCAGGGACTCTGCCAGACCCTATAACTATAAAGACAAATAAGATGCTGTCTCTCTCCTAAAGGACTAATAGTCAAGGGCAACCCTGATTACGCTCCAGTGTACTCAGTACTATAGCAGAAGTCTGAACAAAATGAAAAAAAGCACAGAGGGGAGAACCAGATGAATGTAATGTTTGAGGTTGATTTAGGGAGACTAGGATCCCTACTACCCAGAAACAACACATTTTTTTTCATTTTCTAGGGGTGCTGATGTGGGAAATTTACTCTCTGGGGAAGATGCCATATGAAAGATTTACTAACAGTGAAACAGCTGAACACATTGCCCAAGGCCTACGTCTCTACCGGCCTCATCTCGCTTCAGAGAGGGTATATACCATCATGTATAGCTGCTGGCATGAGGCAAGTATTTTATTGGGACCTCAGATTATTTCCTTGAACCTGCTTTCCCGTTTAGCTGGCCAAGCACCCCGGCCCCACTCTCCCGGGCCACATAGCAGCTGGGCACAGACAGACAGCTGTGCACATTCTTGGATCCTGGCCTACATCCCAATCCTTTCACGGCCAGAAGTTTTTCCAGGCCCGTTCCAATTCTCACTAGAGTATCATTAGCAGACCCCAATACCAACTCGGCTTTAGGGAGAGAGGTGTTGTGGGGTCATGTCACCTAGCATAAGCAGGCAGCCAAAGGCACTCAGACAAGCGTATGGACATTAAAAAAGAAAAGTCATTAAAATCTGTGTTCATTCCTTTGGGAGTCATTGGCCCTTTCTTCTACTTTACTAACTGCACACCTTTTCTGGCTGTGGTCCTAAATGAGATTTCTTTTAAAACCCTAAGGCCTGAAAGGAAACTAAAATAGGTAGTGCTCATGGTTTTTTTTTTTTTAAATGCAGTGCATTACGGGATATGTGGGTAGATATGGTATTTTGAAAATAAAGAGCCTGTCCCACTATTAAAATGCTTTGCTGCTCTCACCTTGGGTTCTTCCAGGGGTGCCTTCTCCACTTTCAGTAGATCCCTGGCAACCTTAATTTGGCAACCTAAATGTCTAGTAGGAAATGAGTGCTCAGCTCTTAGTTCTGCCCCACTAGAAACAGGGAAAGAGACAGTGTCCAACAAGCATATATGTGAACCTGGAGCCATCTCTGTGGGGTGAAAAGTGGGCATTTGGATCAGAACACGGCTCCTTTCCCTTCAACAAATCACTGAGGTCACAAAGAAAGTGTGGAGAAAGGGAGAAGCCCTAGGAGCCATTTCCCTTCTCTCTCCCATGCCAAGCAGGATTAAGGGTGATTGACTATGCTCCCTCCCAACTAGGACATGCTCACTCTGCTAGTTAAGTATTTCAGACAGGCACTTTCTCCACAGCCTGTTTAAAGCAGTAGTCATGAAACTGGATTCACATCAGAATCCCTGGGAAACTCTTAAAACTGCAAATGACTGGGCCTTATCTGATTAGGTATGTCTAGAGTGGGACTCGGGTACGTCTTTTTAAACTTCCCAGGAAATTCTGATACTCAGCTAGGTTTGAGAATCACTGATTCAAAGGAACAAGAAATTGATGACTTTTTAGTTCTGATGGATTGAGACCTTTCTTGCATGAATATGCCCTGAATCACTAAATACCGCAGGGGCTTATGGACCAATGGCTATCACAAAGGGCCTTAGTCTGGAGGCCAGACGGTGGTAATAAGAGGTCCCAGATGCTTAGGATCCCTACCCAGTGATGCAGCCCATGGTCTTGAAATGTTAATTCCTTTGTTAACTTTGGCTACAGGATGGTAGAAACAAGTGTTTGAAACCAAACTAAAAATTATCACAGCTTATAGGATTTCAGCTCTGTCAACCACTTAAACTTCTTTGGTAGCCACTTGAGGTTCCAAAATAAGAATGCATTGGTGCACAATTATGTAATGAATTTTGCCCTTAGTTTTAATCAGTGTTTGTCAGTGGAATTTTCACAGTGTCCTCACCACATTAATAAGCCGAGTTACTAAAGATTTAAAGCGCACAAGGACTTTATGGAGCACTTCTATTTCTCCCCCCACCCCTTTTTTTCTTTTGGTAATCCACAGGGTATGCTACTGGGCACATAGCATAAACTTCATAAACATTTGCTGTTTACTCACTGTGTTTCCCTTGAATTTTGGACTCTAGTCCACTATAACACTATTTTTTCTTTGGTTTTAGAAAGCAGATGAACGTCCCACCTTCAAAATTCTTCTGAGCAACATTCTAGATGTCATGGATGAAGAATCCTGAGCTCACCAATAAGCTTCTTGGTTCTACTCCTCTACTCCACAAGCCCCAATTTCACTTTCTTTGAGGAAATCCCAGGCTTACTGGCCCTGGAGCCTTTGTGCTCTTGCTGAATACACAAAGGCCCCTCTCCACATCTAGGAATGCCTTTCTATCTCTTCCCTTGGATAGTACCTTCTGAGCAAAGGCCAAGGAATTATTGTACCTGGTATTTTCCCCCAGAGAGGAAATTTCCCAAGAGTATTAAAACAGACTGAAATTGGGATGGAAACTTTTTTGGGGAGGGAGGGAATGTAAATAGCCTCACAATGGGTCCAACTGCTCTTTGGGTAGGCAATAGAGCTTGCGGGGAGGGAGGCAGAATTTGGCAGGAATAAAATGGTGTCATAAAAATGGGAGGGGAGGGTGTTTTGATAAAATAAAATTACTGGAAAGCATGAAAGTTTCTTGCTATTTCGATTAATCATGCAGCCTCTCTGAAGCGCCCTATAAAACTGCTGTGTGGCACTGGTTTGTCATATTCCTACTTGGAGAACTCCACAGGATTCTCCGCATTTAACCCCCCTGGCTCTTGGAAAATTCTGCTTCTGAATCAGAGACAGTGATCACAAACCAAAGCACACTGCCTGACACGCAGTAGGCATTAGATGCTATTGGAATGAATCTGACAGTTGGAGACAAATACTGCCAGATCCTCTTTTCCCTACCTCAGGCGGGGTAAACTCCATTAAAGAACTAGAGCTAGGGGCCCAGGACAGCTAAGTGACGGGCCCAGCAGTCCGGACCGAGCACTAGCTTGGCAGTGGGGAAAGCGCGGGTCAATTTGGAAGCCGGCAGGGGCGGGGCTATTGGGCCGGCCAGGAATGGGCCACATGGTCTGAAGTAACTTCCTTTTTTTACCTTCTTTCTTTCTTGTCTTTTTGAAGTAAGGTCTCAACAGCGCCACGGCGCTGGGCGACGAGTCCTGAAACCTCAGGGCGCAAGTGCGGCGCCGCCGCGGGGCCGCGCGCGGGCAAGTGCGAGGCGCGCGGGCGGCTGGGAGGAACGCCCAGAGCGGGGGGCGGGCCCGCGCGTAGGGCCGTGCGCCGGCGCAGTGCGCTCCCCGGGCAGTCCCGGAGGCAGTGGTTTGTGGTTCCGGTTCCGCCGCGGAGACACGTGAAGGTCGGCGAGTTGGTGCGGAGTTTGTCTCGGCACGCGTGGCCGCGCTGGGATGGAGTCCTCCTCGTCTTCCTCCGCAGCGGGTTTGGGCTCGGTCGACCCGCAGCTGCAGCATTTCATCGAGGTAGAGACTCAGAAGCAGCGCTTCCAGCAGCTGGTGCACCAGATGACGGAACTTTGTTGGGTGAGGAGCCTGGGGCTGGGACCTGGCCACTGTACCTACTTTCCTGCCCTTGCCTCGCGCAACTCGCCACGACGCCTGGGATTCGGGGAAGGGAGAGGACCCAGCAGCACCCCTTGGTTTCCTTAGGTTCCTCAGGTCGAGCCGGAAGGGAAAAAGAGTGACTCCGCGTCTCAGAGGGCTGTCATGCCGGACCTCGGCTTTGTTAGTGCAGAGGATTGGAGATCGTAGAAGACTTATGCCATTGTCCCAACCAGCACTTTAGGCACCTAAGGTTGAAGCTGCCAGTGCTGGTCACCAAGACTGAGGAGAGCCCCCAGTACTGGGATTTCATTTTTGGCACCCTGAGTCCCAGAGAATCAGTGAATCTCCTGTCCCTGCGCTCTTCAGAGTTTGCCTTGATTACTCAGTTGCTCTAAGCGTCCCTCGTGAGAAGTGAGTGGCTCTAGCCCACTAACTATAAAAGTGGGGTAATCTCTACCAACATACACACTTTTTTGCCTTCTTGTTGGATTGTTGTGTAATACTAAGCCGTTTCAGGTCTGAAGGTTGAGGAATTGAGTATGCCCTGTGAGGGGACTTTGGCAAAAGGGTAGAAGGCATTTATTTGCAGCTTGGGATCAAAGTGTTCTCTGGCAGCCAAAGACAGCATAACTGCCCTGCCTTGACATACAAAATTCACAGAATTCAGAGGCCAAGGATAATTTTCCTTGGAAGTGGAGAGTCTGATGCTTGTGTACACAACAGAGGATAATGAACGAAATTCATTTGAACCATAAACTTATGGTATTGCTGGACTCTGACCCTTAAAAAAATGCTTACTCAACTCCTGTCTTCCTTGAACCAGAGTGCTTTGATTCTTTTTAAAAATCTGATTCATTACATTTGGACCAGCAGGTGGTGTGGTTAAGGACTCCTTTAAGAATCTGAAAGCTGTGGGCCCTTTAGGAAAATTCATACAATTTTCCATTCGTCTTGAGAGAGGATTCAAGAGCCTCTGGCTTACGTAGACGTTACAGAATCTCCAGTCATAGATATTCTTTTTTTCCTTTGGTAGGTTTTAGTGTGTCTTAAAGGCATTTAATGCAAGCAGCATTGTAGAGTTCGAACCAAATTCAGCGAAGGGTTAACTTCCCTTGTATTTTGCTACCTATCTTGCTTTGTAATATCTCAGCTCCACCATTTTCTGGCCCCATGACTTAGGACAAAGTATCTCTGTGCCACAACTTCCGTCTTTGTAAAATGAAGATTAATAATAGTATCTATTCCATAGGGTTGTTGTGAGAATTTAATGTAAGCCTGTAGAAAATTGCCACAAAGTAAGCTGCCAAATGTGAACTATTATTAACATATCAGATACTGTTTTTAGGTGAAGTTTTTTCCTCTAAGCAACAAGAAGCTCCCCTTCCTTTTTTTCCAAGTTCCCTTTGTGATTCTGTATCTTGTCCTGAGCAGGAAAAGTGCATGGACAAGCCTGGGCCAAAGTTGGACAGTCGGGCTGAGGCCTGTTTTGTGAACTGCGTTGAGCGCTTCATTGATACAAGCCAATTCATCTTGAATCGACTGGAACAGACCCAGAAATCCAAGCCAGTCTTCTCAGAAAGCCTTTCTGACTGACCTGAGTATTACCTCTCTGGAAAAGGAAGGTAGTTCAAGAAATGAAGAGCAGTTGATGGGATGGTTGAAGAAAAGGCTGTGGGGGGATCGGCTCCCACCTTTGTCACTCTTGGGACATCCTGTCATCTGAGAATGAACAAAGACCAATTTTTGTGTGTGTGGGTGGTTTGAGGGTCAAATGTGTTTGGGGTTGTGTTTTTTAATGCTAATCTTGGGGAAACAATTGACAGATGAATGGAAAACTCTGCTAGATGTATGTTACTGTATGTGGGACAATGCTTTCCTCATAGTCCCATTAACTGCTTCCTATAATTTTAATAGTGGAGCTGCTCTATAATTTGACAGTGGGACCACATAGGTAATAATCTGTTATTTGTGTGGATTCCTTTCAGATTTCTGGAGAGATCGATATACATCTTTGTGTCTCTCAGAAAGGGCAGCAGTGGGGGAAAGAGTAATTTGGTACTTGACTGTAGGCCTCCTTATCTAGTGTTTGATTATCAGTGCTGGAAAAAAAATGTATGGAGTATTCATACAGTACATTTCACCTTTCTAGATTATCTCCCTCCCTCATACTGTGATTCACTTAAATATCTATATATAAAGTACAGTCTTGAGCTAGTACAGGTAGCCTGAGAGTCTAGAGGCCTTTAGTTAAAGGAATCTAGCCAGTGAACATAATTCCCATACTAAACTGCCACAAGGAAGAAGTTAACTTACCCTGTATTTCAGGGTCCAAAAAAATTTAAAGATGTGCCTAAATGAAAAAATAAGTTATAAAGATTTAGGCCAGTCAAAAACTAACAGCAGTTTCAGGTAGAGGTGCATGCCTAATGTAAACCAGCATAGTTTCCATTTACTGCGTTCTTTTAATCACTGAAATAAAAGCTTCTACAAGATTCAAGTCTGATTGAGAAGGCTTTCTATTCTGGTTATCACCTACACCCAGGAGAGATTTGGTGTGGGCTGGTTCCAAGGCTGAAATGTAGTCAGCCTGGGTACCTGTTCTGTGCAAATTATGGCACAGTACTCCAGGGACCCCTGACCTTTTTGTTAGAAAAAAGAACCTAGAGATGAGATGGAGAGGGAAGGAATTCAGTGCTGATGGTTAGTTCCCTGAGTGTAGTAGAAGAGATTATAGTGACTGGATTCCCCTCCTCTTACTTCAAATCCTAGTGGACTGGAGTATAGACCTAAAGTGGAACTACTTGTTGGGAGCCTCTAGTGCAAATCCATGAAAGCTGAGAAATACACATTTCTAGAAGCCTCAAGTCCCTGTTTAACTTCCCACCATATAGGCACTACAAGGAAATTTTTTAAACTCCTGATGAAAACACAATTCACCAAGCATTTAAGTACCTACTATGCCGGACACTGTTTTTTTTTTTTTTTTTAAGTATTTGTTTATTTATTTATTTTTGGCTGTGTTGGGTCTTCGTTTCTGTGCGAGGGCTTTCTCTAGTTGCGGCAAGCGGGGGCCACTCTTCATCGCGGTGCGCGGGCCTCTCACTATCGCGGCCTCTCTTGTTGCGGAGCACAGGCTCCAGACGTGCAGGCTCAGTAATTGTGGCTCACGGGCCTAGTTGCTCCGCGGCATGTGGGATCTTCCCAGACCAGGGCTCGAACCCGCGTCCCCTGCATTGGCAGGCAGATTCTCAACCACTGCACCACCAGGGAAGCCCCTGGACACTGTTTTTGATGCCAGGATTTCAGCAGTACACAGAAACAGTCCCTGCCTGTGTGGAGCTTCTGTTTTAGTACGGGGAGACAGGCAACAAACACATCCATATGTCAATATAATGAGTGCCGAGGAGAAGCAGGAGAGTAAGGGTGTCAGGGTATGTTTGTGGGGCATTGTTATTTTAGCTAAAGATGATTGGAGAAGGTCTCTTTGGGGAGGTGGCATTTCAGCAGAGACCTGAAAGAACTAAGTGACCAAGCCATGTAGGTATCTGAAAGAAGAACGTTTCAGGTAGGGGTGACGCCAAGTCCAAAGGCCCTAAGGTGGAACTGCATGCTGTGACACCAGTGTAGAAGAGAAGTCGAAGGTCAGTGTGGCTGGAGTAAAATGAGTAGGAGAATAGTAAGAAATATGGTCAGAGACAGATGGGGGGACGGCGGGTGGGGATGTGCTGATCATGTAGGGCGTTATAGGCCATTGTGAGGACTTGGCTTTTACCAAGCAAGATGGGGAGCCATTTGAGGGTTTTTAGCAGACAGTGATGTGATATGACGTGATATAACAAGTTTTAACAGTGCCTGGCTGCTGTTTGGATAACATGTACATGGTAAAGAAGTAGTAGTAGCAGCAGCAGAGTAGTAGGAATAATGGCATTTGAAGTCCAGGAGAAATCAGGCTTTTAGGATGGGTATCTGGTGTATACCTTGTATCTATATGCCCGTGTTGATTTTCCCCCCCTATAAAATTTAAGTGTTCATGTAACACCTCAAGTCATAAAGGAAGGATCCTTTAGTCTTTTCCATATTCTTACTTCTTCCTTTTTATTATATATTACTTATTATATTTTTTTACTGTATCATTATTTCTTATTCTTCATTACCTGCTAAAGTATTCTCATTACCTTTAGACACAAACTGATATGTCTGTTTTACAAAGTATTATTGCTTGCTTAGCTAACATACATAATGAGAAAGAGGGTCTGTCAGATTCATGCAATACGCTTGAGCACCAAGTATATTTTCGATGCTACTAGACACAGGACAAGGGGAACGAAAAGGTAGACCATTTGCCTGCATCCTCTTGGAGGTTACATACCAGAGCAACAATTTGAGCTCTTGTTTGTCTTGTCAGCCTAAGAAATTTATTTTCAGAACCTTGATAGAAAGGGTACTGTCAGCCCTAATGACATTCAAAGTCCTTATTTCAAATATTCAGGGTAGAAAATTCAAGACTCAATATAAAACAAAAGGATTGGATTAGCAGACTCTTCCTGGAATGAAAAGAAGCCTAAGATATAAAATATAAATACAAAGCTGCTCTGGTGGTGGAGGTGTCTGGAGGCCTGCTTGCTCTTCTCTCCTGCCCATCCCTATGCACCGCCTCCCCATCCCTATGCACCACCTCCCCCTGGTTCCTAAGGCACTGTCTCAGGACCTCTAGGGTTTATGCAAGCATACTGTGAAAACTGGAACCAGACTATCCCTAAGGCCCCCGCCCATGAATGAACATTAGGGATAACGGATACAAGGAAATCAAGCAAGAACTTGATATTTATTTATGCTAACAAATCTCCAAGAGGAGTGTGAATTAAAAAACATAAGTCAATAAACCCCATGTAAAATAGCCTTTACATGGAAAACAATTGATGGTCCTTTTTAAACCAATTTTTCCTTGTATCAGTACCTTAGTGCAAAATTTTGGCCTAGGGAGATTTTAGCCCAGAGTCCTCCCAATAGGGCTTCTTGTAAGACTCCTCATGCTCCCTCTCAGCCTCATTTTTTTGTTGTTGGCATCTTCTGGACTCAAAAGAGGTTGATAGAGAAAAGTCTGGTAACCTTCATTTTCACTCCATGGAGGAGTAAGGGTATTGTTTACATTTATTGATCTTAAGTTAAATGACAGTAGGTATGGACCAAAAGGGATATCTCAAAAGCTCTAGAGGAAAAATGGCCAAGAGCTATGGAAAGGAAACCACAGGAGGTGCCACTAAAATTGTTGAGGGCCATATGCTGCCATTTCTTGAAAAGAATGGCAGAGCAGGTCATGACAGCAGTAGGGAAAAGGAAATACTACATGGGAATGACTGCATAAGTACTGAAAATATCCAAGGCCCTGTTCAGATAGTTTATCTGAATGCTTACACAGATCACAAGGCAAATCAAGAGTATCCAGCCCAGGGCTGGTTTTGTGATTGGCTTCCCTAAAACAGCTGCTCAAGGCAACGTCCAAACTTGATACCTGACACAGAAAGTGAGCCAACAGAAGAGCAGATGAGACTATACACCCTAGGTTACTCTGGTCATCCCGAGGTCCCACTATGAAGACAAGTAAGTGGAACTGATCACAATACACAGGGCAAAAAAGATGAATCCTGCAATAAAAGAATTGAATTACTATTTTTAGCACTTATATAAGAAATGCTAAAGCTATTTGACAATTAAATCATTACATTCTTAACACCTTAACAAGTGAGCAGCAATTGAGCAATTAGCTGTTTAATCTATGAATTAAAAGTTGTATATCTAAAGCTGTCTTGGAAAAATCCCTCAAAAAGGCAAAGCCTATACAATATAATTATGCTACACAGAAATACATAGAAGGGATAATTAGGATATGGCAAACCAGGATTCAGAGGTACTGACCAGGAACTCCAGATGAGCAAAAGGGCCAACAGAATTTTGAGATGTATCTGCAATATAATAATAATAGCTATGCTTTATTGAGGGTATGCATACTGCTTGCCACACAGTGTACTAAGTATTTTACATTGGATCATCTTTTTAAAAATTAACAATTCTGTGTGAGAGGAGCTATTATCATATTCATTTTACAGATGGAGAAGCTGAAGCTCGGAGAAATTATTCAAGGTTAGGAATAGGATTTGAGCCCAGGCAGTTTGACTCCAGAGCTCATGGACCGAAATACTGTACTAAACTTCCTCCTAAAGTGTTTAAAGATAGGAAGTAATGTTTCTCCAGAAGGTGGGGCCAGAATGACGGGAACATTTCATTCTAGAGATGCCATCATAGAGTGGAAAGAGCCGAAGTTTTAGAGTTAGGCAGAACTGGGTTCAAATCTTGACTCGGCCAGTACCTGCGTGACATTAGGGAAGTCACTTAACCTCTGATCCTCAGTTTCTTTATAAAAAGCATAGATGGTAATGCCTACCTCACAGGGTTGAAAAATGAGATTGCATGTAAAGTGCTTGGCACACTGTAAGTACTTTAATGTAGCTATTATTTATTATTATTATTCAGAACTGAGCAACTTTGATCATCCTGGCAGAGTTGTTGTCTGGGAGAACAAGAAAAAAAGCAAGAAGTCACTTCATGAAGCTAACTAGTTGATAAAGTGGCAGAGCTAAAGGAGCATGTAATGTTAAGAAGTTTGAGTTTTATGTTGCAATCAATGGATAGCTGTTGGAGAATTTTAAAGTGGAATAATATAATATTTGTACTTGTTTCATGACAAAAGTACTACCTGCATGTTTTAAAACTTTCAAACAATATAGAATTGCTTACGATAAATGAAAGTCCTCCCCTTACCCTCATATATGCATTTAGAAAGATCATTTTCACAGCTATATGGTAGTTGGATTAAGACTAGGAGAATAGTAAGGGTATTTCGTTAGTTCAGGCAAGAGACTGTGGAGGATTGAATTCAGATAGTGGAAGTGGGGATGGACAGGAGGGGACATGTTAGGAATATGAGGGAGCTGTGAGAGAAATCTGGAGTAAAGTGGAGAGGGAGTAAAACAGATTATAGGGAAAGAGGTAGGGGATAGAATAATGTGCCAGTGAGACCATGCCTTGGGATTCAAAGGGCAGCAAAAGTGACCGGGAAGAGAGGGAGATAACACAACTGATCACGTTGAACAGGCTTCAGAGAGGAAGTTACACAAATGGCCATCCCCATGGGTAACCCCTGGAATTTATTGCTGCCCTCCAATTTGAGGAACATAAGCATATCGCCAAAGTCACAAGATTACACACAATGTTCTATAAACTTTTCACGGGAAAAGTTAGAAACAAGCCAAGAGGAAAAAAAAAGATAAAATATCATTTGAGTTTTAAACTGTATTCTGATAAGGTAAGGAGGAATGAGTAGAAAGACAAAAAGGAAAAAGGAAAAGTGGGGAGGCAGGGAGTCAGCAGTACAGTCATCCCTACAGGGGGATTGGTTCCAGGACACCCCCCCACCTCTGCAGATACCAAAATATGCAGGTGCTCGAGTCCCTTATATAAAATGTAGTATTTGCATATAACTTACACACATCCTGCTGTATGTATATTTTAAATCACCTCTAGATTACGTATAATGCCCAATAAAATACAATGTAAGTGCCATGTAAATAGTTGCCAAAGTTCAGGAAATTAAAAGTTTTGCTCTTTGGCACTTTCTGGATTTTTTTCCGAATATTTTCAATCTGCGGTTGGTTAAATCCACAGATGTGGAACCTGTGGATACAGAGGGCCTACTGTATTTGTTAAACTGTCCTTCAGACCTATAGTTATTTCCTTAAAGCTTAAACCATTTGCTACATAACATGACTGACCTGTGTACTAAACCAGTATTGTTCAAATTAAAAATCTCAGGTGGTCATGATATTGCTAGATGTACCTTGTCACTACAAAGGAAACATTATCAACACGGCTTAGTTATTTTTCTCAACAGCTCTCCATCATTATGTGGCAGCATACACCACCAGGTTGAAAGAGCTGATCCCCATTTTTCAAGCACTTTCTTTTTTTTTGTTGCCCTTAGGCAGGTCCCAGGGATGCTTCATTTTCTTCTTTTTTTCTTGAAGCTGCCAACACTTTGAGGTTCTTCCCATCAGATTAACTATAATTCCTAATCACTCCATTCTCCACAAGACAAGCATATAGGCTCTTAGCATAGTAAGGGTTTTGCTTTGAATCACCATGGGAGAATAGACATGGGATGGGACAACATGCAGAATAAATACAGGGAAGTTACAAAGGTTACAGAATTTTACAAATTTCTAACAGTCAACTCTGATTCATATTCCCTTCCTTACTGATATAGTGATTACCAAGATCTCCTTCGGTCTTTATTCTTTAGTGGGCTTTCAGCTTCCCCACTTCACACAAAACTCAGAAGCGAAAAAAGAAAGGGTTATTAATTTTGTCTACATAAAAAATTATGAACAGCAAAAACTTCCATAAGCAAAGTTAAAAGAAAAACAAATGGGGAACAAATATTTGAAACTTTTCTACAAAGGACCTAATTTACTTCTTATATAAAGGGCTCCTACAAGTTAATAATAAAAGAACAATCACTCGATAGATGGGCAAAGGATATAAAGAGACAGCACAAAGAAATAGAAATGCAAATGGCTCTTGAACATGTGAAAAGATGTTTATATTTAAGAGAAATTTTTAAAGCCTGCACTGAGATATCATCTTTGTGGGTGCAAGGAAGCAGGTACTCTTTACTGGTCAGAATGTAAATTGGTACCACCTCCATGGACAGCAGTTTAGCAATATCTACCAAATTGATAGATGTATAAACCTATTCCAGAAATCTGACTTCTAGGAACTCATCCTGCAGATATACTCACATGTACAAAATGAGGAACCTCTTTATATACCGATATGGAATGAGCTCCAATACATATTGTTAAATTAAAACAGCAGTATTTAAGACACAATATGCTACCATTTGTACAAAAGGGGGGGATTAAAATACATGTACACATTTGCTTGAATAAGCATAAATTATCTCTTGAAGGATATTGTTAACATTGATTGCTTGCAGGGAGAGGAACTGGGTGGTTAGAGAGTAGGAGTGAGAGGGAGACTTTTTACTATATATCTTTTCTCTATGCCTTTTGAATTTTGAATCATGTGACTATATTACTTATTCAAAAATTAATATTATTTTTTTGGAAGAAAAATCAAACTCTCATTTTTATATATCCTTGTACCCAGTAGTTTGTAGATCCTCTTGGATTTTTCTAGTAGAAAATTAAAAAAACATATCATCTGTAACAACATTGCTTTTGTTTCTTTCTAAGCCTTACACTTTTTGGTTTGTTTTGCTTTATTCACGGGCTTCCAGTACAATAGTGAGTAGAAGCAGTGCTGGTCAGCATCCTTGTCATCTTCCTGACTCTTCTATTTGCTCTTCTAAAAAATTAATATTATGTTAAAAATAAAATTTCTCCCCACTTCAGAACTCTGAGCTCTGTACTAAGAAGCGGAGAGGTGATGGAAACCACTTCCAGGGATAAAAATCCTATATCTCAGCTACAGTAATTTCAGATGCCCACTAGTTGCAAATAGATTATTTATATATCTAAGGACCTCAAGTAGGGATGGGATAAGGGGGGGGGGGTGAGTAAGGCATTCACCTTGTGTGCAAAATTTAAGGGGATGCCAAAAAACTCAGTGATCAAGATAAATACTTTAATGCAATATTTTAAAAATCAAAATTAGTGCAAAAATTCATGATGAACAAAACGTCAAAATTTTAAATAAAGACAATGCCATACTGAGCCATACTGGAGTGTGAGGAAAAAGGAAAAATGTGGGCCCCATATACGTGTTTTTGTGTATTCTTGAATGGTTAATTTTTTCCAGAACATTAAAGCAGTTGAAAAAATGTTGGAAAAATTGAAAAGTAGATACATTACAAGTCACAGCATTAAGTATAAATATTTTATCAACACTAAAAGCAGAGTTAAATTTTACTTTGCTGCCTTTAATGGAAGCAAATTCATCAATAATATTTTCATTAAAACCAATAATAGTCTCATTAAATATTTTCTTAGGCCTAATAAGAATACATAGAATTTGGGGGAAGTGCTAGTAATCTAGTGGGATTTAAATGCAATGTAGGGGCTTCCCTGGCACAGTGGTTGGGAATCCGCCTGCCAGTTCAGGGGACACGGGTTCGAGCCCTGGTCGGGGAAGATCCCACGTGCCATGGAACAACTGGGCCCGTGCGCCACGGCTGCTGAGCCTGCGCTCTGGAGCCCGCGAGCCACAACTGCTGAGCCCGTGTGCCACAGCTACTGAAGCCCGCGTGCCTAGAGCCCATGCTCTGCAACAAGAGAAGCCACCTCAATGAGAAGCCCACGCACAGCAACAAAGGGTAGCCTCCGCTTGCCGCAACTAGAGAAAACCCGCGCGCAGCAACGAAGACCCAACGCAGCCAAAAATTTTTTTAAAATAAACAAAATAAATTTATAAAAATAAATAAATAAATAATGCAAGGTGGATATTGGAGAATCTCTGGAAATAAGGATCACAAGGTAGACATGTACTATTTAGTTATGCCATGTTAAGGAGT
The DNA here is from genome assembly GCF_028023285.1 of Balaenoptera ricei. NCBI lineage: Eukaryota > Metazoa > Chordata > Mammalia > Artiodactyla > Balaenopteridae > Balaenoptera > Balaenoptera ricei. Next base: position 91,892,695 of record NC_082660.1, on the reverse strand, counting down.
TTAGATTTTATTTTGAAGGTGATGGTGAACCTCTAAAGTATTTCAAGCACATGTTTTAGGAAGATTACAATCACACCAGTGCCAAGGGCTGAAAAAGGACAATACTGGAAGTAGGGACCTGATAGATTTTTAAGTCAGAAATGTAATTCCAAGGTAGATAGGGTAAGTTTTGATGACTAAATAAGAGGAGCAAGGGACTTCCCTGGTGGTCCAGTGGTTAAGACTCCGCGCTTCCACTGCAGGGGGCGCGGGTTTGATCCCTGGTCGGGGAACTAAGATCCTGCAAGCCGCGCAGTGCGGTCAAAAAAAAAAAAAAAAAAAAGGGAAAAAATGAGGATGACCCACCATTCAAGATTCGCCCATTTACCACCTGTTGTGTATCCGTATTACACATTTGTTCTTGAAATGTGTGAAAGGAAATATATTACTCTCTCCTTTCTAAGAAGCATGCCAAGCACCTTTTATTTTTGTAGCTGAACTCAGTAAAAAAGTTGAGGATCATTAATCTGGTCAATTTTCTCATATTAAAAATGACCTGGGCTTCCCTGGTGGCGCAGTGGTTGAGAATCTGCCTGCTAATGCAGGGGACACGGGTTCGAGCCCTGGTCTGGGAAGATCCCACATGCCGCGGAGCAAGTGGGCCCGTGAGCCACAACTACTGAGCCTGCGCGTCTGGAGCCTGTGCTCCGCAACAAGAGAGGCCGCGATAGTGAGAGGCCCGCGCACCGCGATGAAGAGTGGCCCCCGCTTGCCGCAACTAGAGAAAGCCCTCGCACAGAAACGAAGACCCAACACAGCCAAAAATAAATAAATAAATAAATAAATAAATAAGACCCATCCATAAAATAAATAAATAAATAAATAAATAAATGAGACCCATCCATAAAATAAATAAATAAATAAATAAATAAGACCCATCCATAATATATATATATATGACATATGTGAAATGTATCCTTCTCACCCTCACTATAGTCCTTTTCAACAAAGTTCTTTTCAAGAAACTGGCACAAAATCTGGTATTCTACCAAATATGCCAAGATTAGGATAAAAGAAAAAAGGCAGCAGGCCTCAGATAACTGGTAGGTTGACAGTTTTGTTTTCTTTTTTAGGCAAGCAGAAATATTTAAAGATGATGAAATAGGGCAGAAAAATCCATTTACATTCTTCCATGAAAGAAAGGAGGATGACCTTCTAAATAAGAATTTTTAAAATTGAAGTATAGTTGATTTACAATATTATACTAGTTTCAGGTGTACAGCACAGTGATTCAGTATTTTTACAGATTATACTCCATTAAAAGTTAGTACAAGATAATGGCTGTAATTCCCTGTGTGGTACAATATATCCTTGCTGCTTATCTATTTTATGCATAGTAGTTTGTATCTAACATCTAAGACAATGCTGCCTGCCATCCTAGGATTACTTACCTTTAAAAATAATCTTTGATATCCATTTTCAGTAATGCGGTGGCCAAAATAACCTGAAAGTCCAACCACGTTACAAAACACTTGGAAATACAGAATAAAATATAACATCCTTTTAAATGTATAGCTGAGTTTACAGGTAAGTAAAGGAAATCACTAGGGGTCGAAACACATAGTGGAAAACCGAACACAAGAACATTTAGTGAATGTTGAAGTTTTAGCCGCTCTGATGGTGTGGTGCAAGTGGCTTGGTTATCTCACAAAGTAGGGTGCTTAGATTCTGATGCCCATGTAGAGGCAGGAGACAGAGTCTTGGGCCTAAGTAAGGCAGAGAGTTGGAGCTGGGACACCTGTAGAAAGTTGGAACTTTCAAAGGACTACATCTTCAGTAAGGGTGAACTAGACAAAAAAATCCATTCACTAGTATCGAGAAACAACCTGGGATCTGGGAAGGTGGAAAAAAGGTCTTCCCACGAGGATTTGTATCCTCAAGCCTTCTTTCGCATGGGTTTCAGATTCAAAATGTATACTTCTTGCACAGTCCAAGAATCCTCCAGATCCAAAAAGTAGCACAAAGTGGGTCCTAGCTGTTGATATCCCTCAAACTACTTGGCAGAAGCAACATAAAACAGCTCTAAAGGGACAAATCCTCCACAAGATCCCCACAGGTAAAGCTACACTGAACATGACTTACAATAAAAAACTATAAAACACATGAAGAAACACCCCGCCATAAGCCAATGTCTCAAGATACAACAGCAGGATTAGACCCCAAATCTTCAGATAATAGAATCATCTAATGCACACTGTAAAATAACTATGCTTAAGATTAAAGACATAAGTGAAACATGAGAAAAAACAAGACGCTATTTTTTTTTAAAAAGACCAAGTAGTTTTGAAAGAGAATTCTAGAAATTAAAAAAGAAAGTTTTAATATTAAAAACTCAATGGACAGATTAAACCATAGATTGGGCACAGCTAAAAAGTGGTAAACTGGAACACATCTACAAAATATAACACAGAGAGATAGATAAATAATTAAAAATATGAAAGAGAGGTAAAGAGACATAGAGGACAAATGGAAAAACAAGTAATATTCAAAGAAGTAATGGCTGAGAGTGTTCCAGAACTGAAGAATTAAAGATGTGAATTCTCAGATTCAGGAAGTATGAGTCCTGAGCAGGAAAAATACAAACTAAATTCACATTTAGACCATTTTGGTGTATCTTCAGAACATCAAAACAAATGATCATAATGATAATACTTAACATTTCCTGTGTGCCAGGATTGTTCTCAACACTTTACTCAAAAGACAATCATTTTAATATATTGGCATATTTTTCTTCCAGTCTTTTATCCATGCATGTTTATGTACATATACAAAAATTTCGAAGACAAATAAGAATAATACTACACATATAATTTTGTATTCTATTTTTTTACTCAACATCTTTCCATAATCATTTTCCTATGTCATTAAGCAGCAGCAGCAGCAACAAAGGCACAAATAACAGCTAACATTTCAGTGTCGTGGTTATGAACATGGGTTTTGAGGCCAAACTTTCTGTGTTTTAATCCCAGCTCACCACTTACTAGCTGTGTGACCTTGGGTAAGTGACTCGTCCTCTCTCTGGTCCCATTTTCTCATCTGTAAGAACCTACATCCTAGAGTTATTGCGAGTTACTATTAACTAAGCTATCTGCCAGGCACTGAGCTAGACGCATGAATAATCTCATTTAATCCTCACAAAATCCCTGTGGGTTAAAACTGTTATTGCCCCTATCTTACAGATGAGAAAAGTGGGGCTTAGAAAGACTAAGTGATTTGCCCAAAATCACATAGCCAGTGATGGTGCTTCAACTTGAATTCAGATGTCTCCAAAACCTATACTCTTGATTGTCATGCTACACTCTTCTTCAATATGTTTGAATGGCTTCATAGTATGTAGAGATCATAAAGCTCATCACAATATTCCCCAAATGTTGCACATTTAGATCTTTTCCACTTATTTCCTATTACAAATAACCCAGTGAAGAACATCTTTGCCCATAAAATGTTGTGTGCACTTCAGATAAACCCCTTAGGGTAGTTATTCTGAAGTGGACTTAGACTAAGTATGAACATTTTAAGGCTCTTAATATAAGCTGGCAAACTGCTTTCCAGAACTTTGGTAGTTTATGAGAATAAGGTTAAATATTTTTTCATATATTGACCACCTATTTATATGCTTTGACCATGTTTCTTCAAAGACGTTCATTTTTCTAATTTGTTTGTATGCTAAATAGTTATATATTATGTTATGGTATATACATTATATGTTATATGTATATATTTACATGTTATATATAATATATATTAAGTTATATGTTTTATAGTTATATAGTATGGATATTAGCCAGTTTTATCATATAAGTTTTTAATAAACTTTTTATTTTAGAATAGCTTTAGACTTTCAGAAAAGTTGTGAAGACAGTACAGAGTTTTCATATACTCCACACCCAGTTTCCTCTATTGTTACATCTTACATTAGTATGGTACAGTTGTCACAACTAATGAACCAATACATTATTAACTAAAGTTCATACTTTATTCAGGTTTCCTTTTTTTTTTTTTAGCCTAATGTCCTTTATCATCCAGGATACCACAGTACATTTAGTCATCATGTCTCCTTAGGCTCCTTTTGCTGTGGCTGTTTTTGCCTGTTATACTTTTTTTTGCAAATCTTTTACTTCCAATTTATAATTTGCCTTTCTCATGTATGTGTTTTTTTTCTGATGCATATAAAAAGTAAATTGTATTTTCTTCTGTGATATCTTCTCCTGTATTTATACTTAGGAAGTTCTTCCCCATATCAGATTGAGGAAAATGTTTACCTATATAATTTCTTATTGTTTCATATTTTCACTTTTATGTTTATATCTAACTCACTAGTCCACATGGAATTTATTTTGGTATATGGTATGAAGGAGGCAGTCTAATTTACTTTTTCCCAAATAGTTACCATTTCTCTGAGCACCATCTTATGAATTCCTTCCTTTTCCCACTGATTTGTGATTCTCTATTACCTATTAAGGTTTGTTTCTGGGCTGTCTATTCTTTTCCACTGTTAGGATGACCAATCATCCCAGTTTGCTCAGGACCGTCTCAGTTTTAGCACCAAAAGTCCCATGTCCTGGGCAACCCCTCAGTCCTGGGCAAACCCCCCATTGGATAGCGTGGTTGGTCAACGTATCCACTGTCTTTTCTTGTGCCATTGCTATGCTGTCTTATTTACTGTTGCTTTATAATACATCTTAATATCTAATAGAGCAAGTACCTGTCACTGTTGTCTCCAAAAATTGATTGTTTCTCCTTCTAGATGAAATTCAGAATATTTTACCAAATCCCAAAATAAAAATTCTAGTGGGATTGCGTTACAGTTACAAATAATTTGAGGACAGACATTTTTGCAATATTGAGTCTTCTCATGCAATATGGAATGCCTCTTTCAAGTCTTCTTTCATGTTTCTCGTCAAAGATTCAAAGTTCTTTTCCTATAGGCCCTTACATACATTTAATTCCTAGGCAATCTAAAATCTTACACTGCTATATTAAATGGGATCTTTTTTCCTCCATTATAGTTTCTAAATAATTTTAAAAATATTTTTATGTATATCCACAGAATTTTACCTAAATGCATAAATGTGAATTATACACATGCTTTATTTAATAACCACAGCCTTTTTTTTCTTTTGTTTTTTGCTTGGCTACCCCAACTCTTCTCCACTTCTACCCCTGCCACACATGTTAATAACCTAATATGTATCTTTCTGTTTTCCCCATACTTAGAGAAATCTATACAGATAGATATAGATAGATGATAGAAGATAGATAGATGATAGATAGATAGATAGATAGATAGATAGATAGGTAGATAGATGATAGGTAAATATGTTTTTTGGTCATTGATTTTTTGTGTACTTTTATTTATTTTTAACATCTTTATTGGAGTATAATTGCTTTACAATGTTGTGTTAGTTGCTGCTGTATAACAAAGTGAATCAGCTATATGTATACATATATCCCCATATCCCCTTCCTCTTGAGCCTCTCTCCCACCCTCCCTATCCCACCCCTCTAGGTGGTCACAAGGCATCGAGCTGATCTCCCTGTGCTATGCAGCAGTCATTGATTTTTTAAAATGGAATCATATTATATGCATCAGTAGATATTTCCAGATTGTTTACCATGGCTATAATACTAAATATTTCTACCATCAATGTGTAAGAACACTTGTATGGGAAAAAGCACTCTTTCTCCTGTGTTTCTCCTTTACTCTCACACTACTACCACACAATATCTCTGACACCAGATGTGTGGTTTTTCCACACATCAAGCAATTCTCTGACACCAGATGGGTGTCCTACAATTCAATTTAGTCCTAACGCTATCTACTTAGTGTCAGATCTCACAAATTAAGGGTTCAGTCCCACAAGACTCCCCCTACTTCAGACACCAGTTGAAAGTCCCAGCTTGTCACCTGTACTTCTCACTGACCAGCTAAAAATCGGGATTCTGATGACCCCTCCTTGGGTTTAATATCGATAATTTTATGTTTACCAGTTTATGATAAAGGATATAATAAAGGATATGAATGTACAGCCAGATGAAGAGATACATAGGGCGAGGTCTAGAAGGGCACTGAGCACAGGGGCTTCTGTCCTCATGGATTTGGGATGCGGCACCCTCCCAAACTTCTAATCATGGTTTGGTCTTTCTGGTGACGAATTCCCATCCTGAAGTTATTCAGGAGCCCACTAAGAGTTGCCTCATTAGAACAAAAGACATTCCTATTGCCCAGGAAATTACAGGGGATTTAGGAGCTCTGTGCCAGGAACCAGGGGCAAAGACCAAATATTAGAACAAAAGATGCTACTGGTGCTCTTATCACTTAGGAAATTTACAAGGGTTTCAGGAGCTCTGTGCCAGGAACTGGGGGCAGAGACCAATATATATATTTTTCTATTATTTCACAGTATTCTTTTTCCCAGATATCCACCAGCAATAAATTTTTGCCGCTCCTAAACCACCCAAATGTCCATCATAGGAGATTTGCTGGGTAAAAGATGGCACACTGGAACAATGGAATACCATGCAGCTGTAAAAAGAAATTAGAAAGTTTCTATATACTGCTATGGAGTGATCTCCGTTAAGTGAAAAAGCAAGGCGCACAACAGTATTATGAAAGAAAGTGGGAAAATAACATATACAAGTTTGTTTATGTTTTCAAAAATAAACAATGGAAGTATAAACTAAGAGCTAATAAAAATTGTTACCTCTAAGAAGAAGAAGGAACAGTCTACTGGGGGTCAGGAATGAAAGCTAGACTTCTCTGAATGTGCCTCTAGTTTTGACTTTGGAATCATGTAAATGTTTTTCACAATTATAACAAAAATTAAACAAAAAACTCGCTAAAATTTTAAAACAAAATAAATACAACAAATTACATATATATCAGTTGTTGGCAGAGCAACACAGAATTATTCCATGTTTCTTTAAGGCACAGTAATTTGACTCAACTGGTGGGATAGACCCCAAAGAGAAAAAAAATCACAAAGAAATCAAATTACTTTCAATAACCGTATTTGTTAGCAATAATACTGGAATTGTTATTTTAAAATTATAAGATAAAAAAAACTATAAGATATGTATTGTAGAATAGAGTAAATAAATAATTATGTCAATGTCATTAGCAACTGAGATTTCAGCATGAGAAAAGGGACACAAATATAAAATCAAAGCAGTTGAGAACAAATTCTATAATTTCAATTTTGAGCTGAAAATATCAGAATGAACTGATTTATTTTTCTCTTTCTAAAAATATACTTTTAATGTTTTTATAGTTGAATACATCTATCTCTTCTTTTACATAACTTCCAGATATACAGCCTTTATTAGAAAGATTTCTTCTGCCCCTGCACTGTACCCACAGTCTACCAGACTTTCCATGTTTACCATTTTACTTTTATATTAAGTATTAAACTATCTGGAATTTATTTTTCAAAAATGTGTAAGAGGGCTTCCCTGGTGGCGCAGTGGTTGAGAATCTGCCTGCCAATGCAGGGGACACGGGTTCGAGCCCTGGTCTGGGAAGATCCCACATGCCGCGGAGCAACTAGGCCCGTGAGCCACAATTACTGAGCCTGCGCGTCTGGAGCCTGTGCTCCGCAACAAGAGAGGCCGAGATAGTGAGAGGCCCACGCACCGCGATGAAGAGTGGCCCCCGCTTGCTGCAACTAGAGAAAGCCCTTGCACAGAAACGAAGACCCAACACAGCCAAAACTAAATAAATAAATAATAAAAATAAAGGAATTCCTTTAAAAAAATGTGTAAGATAAGAATACATTTTAATTTTCTTGCAAATGGATAGCCAATTGTGCCAGTATCAATTATCAAATAATCTATACTTTTCCCACTGAACTGAACTATATTGTCTTGGTCATACATTAACTTTTCACATATCCTGGTGTCTCATTTTGGATTTACTATTCTGTTACACTGATCTTTTTGTCTAATCTTATATTAATATTATGTTGATTTGATCACAATGGCTTAATAGCATTTCCTAATACCTGGCAAGACAAATCCTCCTTCAGTGTTCTTATTTTTCAGACTTTTCTTGACTACTCATTTTATCCAATTCTCCCTAAAAAATCTTGTTGGGATTCTATTTGGAATTGCATTACATTTATATATTAATTCTGGGATAACTGACATTTTTCCATTAGGTCTCCCCATTCAAGAACACTGCATGTGCCTTTTCATTAGCTCACTAGATTGTCTTATATTTATAAAATATTTATAATGAAATTTTATCGGTTTCTTCATATAGATCCTGTGACTTTCTGGCTAAATATATTCCAAAGTATTTTACAGGTTCTTGAAAAAGTTTTTTTCCAGCTTTATTGAGGTATATATACTTGACAAATAAAAATTGTATATATTTAAGGTGTACAACGTGATGTTTTGATATACCTATATATCGTTAAATTATTACCACAATTAAACTAATTAACATATCCCTCATTTCACATAGTTATTATTTTTGTGTGTGTGTGAGAACACTTAAGATTAACTACATTTATTTAATTTTTAGTTTTTATTTAATCTTAATTAACTTAAATGTAAATAGCTACATGTGACTAGTAGCTACCATATCGAACAGCACAGGTCTATATTATCTAAAATAATGTTAAATAATAACAATAGTAGGAATGTCTTTATAGTCCCTGCTTTTAATCAAAATGGTATTAACTTTTGCTACTTAGGATACTCTTTGTCTTGGTTTTTGGTAAACAGGCTGTTATATTTAGGGCTTTTTTCTATTCCTATTTTACTTAGAGTTTTTATTAGGAATTCCTGCTGAATTTTATCAAATTACTTTTACTATTTATTTATGTGATCATAGGGCTTTTTCCTTTAACTTGGTGGTATAATGGATTATGATGATAGATTTTCTATCTATCATCATAATAGGTACCATCAGAACAGGTACCAGATCTACCTGCTAGTGTTGGAGGGTGTCCTGCAGAGGCGGGGGGTGGCTGTGGCTCACCGTGGGGACAAGGACACTGGCACCAGAAGTTCTGGGAAGTACTCTTTGGTGTGAGCCCTCCCAGAGTCTGCCATTAGCCCCACCAAAGAGCCCAGGTAGGCTCCAGTGTTGGGTTGCCTCAGGCCAAACAACCAAGAGTCAGGAAACCCAGCCCCATCCATCAGCAGTCAAGCGGATTAAGGTTTTACTGAGCTCTGTCCACCAGAGCAACAGTCAGCTCTGCCCACCGCCAGTCCCTCCCATCAGGAAACTTGCACAAGCCTCTTAGATACCCTCATCCACCAGAGGGCAGACAGCAGAAGCAAGAACTACAATCCTGCAGCCTGTGGAACAAAAACCACATTCACAGAAATATAGACAATATGAAAAGGCAGAGGGCTATGGACCAGATGAAGGAACAAGATAAAACCCCAGAAAAACAACTAAATGAAGTGGAGATAGGCAACCTTCCAGAAAAAGAATTCAGAATAATGATAGTGAAGATGATCCAGGACCTCGGAAAAAGAATGGAGGCAAAGATCGAGAAGATGCAATAAATGTTTAACAAAGACCTAGAAGAATTAAAGAACAACAAAACAGAGATGAACAATACAATAATTGAAATGAAAACTACACTAGAAGGAATGAATAGCAGAAGAACTGAGGCAGAAGAATGGATAAGTGACCTGGAAGACAGAATGGTGGAATTCACTGCCGCAGAACAGAATAAAGAAAAAAGAATGAAAAGAAATGAAGACAGCCTAAGAGACCTCTGGGACAACATTAAATGCAACAACATTCGCATTATAGGGGTCCCAGAAGGAGAAGAGAGAGAGAAAGGACCAGAGAAAATATTGGAAGAGATTATAGTCAAAAACTTCCCTAACATGGGAAAAGAAATAGTCACCTAAGTCCAGGAAGCGCAGCAAGTCCCATACAGGATAAACCCAAGGAGAAACATGCCGAGACACATAGTATTCAAATTGACAAAAATTAAAGACAAAGAAAAATTATTGAAAGCAGCAAGGGAAAAACGACAAATAACATACAAGGGAACTCCCATAAGGTTAACAGCTAATTTCTCAGCAGAAACTCTACAAGCCAGAAGGGAGTGGCATGATATACTTAAAGTGATGAAAGAGAAGAAACTACAACCAAGATTACTCTACCCAGCAAGGATCTCATTCAGATTTGATGGAGAAATCAAAAGCTTTACAGACAAGCAAAAGCTAAGAGAATTCAGCACCACCAAACCAGCTCTACAACAAATGCTAAAGGAACTTCTCGAAGTGGGAAACACAAGAGAAGAAAAGGACCTACAAAAACAAACCCAAAACAATTAAGAAAATGGTCACAGGAACATACATATTGATAATTACCTTAAACGTGAATGGATTAAATGCTCCAGCCAAAAGACACAGGCTCGCTGAATGGATACAAAAACAAGACCCATATATATGCTGTCTACAAGAGACCCACTTCAGACCTAGGGACACATACAGACTGAAAGTGAGGGATGGAAAAAGATATTCCATGCAAATGGAAATCAAAAGAAAGCTGGAGTAGCAATACTCATATCAGATAAAATAGACTTTAAAATAAAGAATGTTACAAGAGACAAGGAAGGACACTACATAATGATCAAGGGATCAATCCAAGAAGAAGATATAACAATTATAAATATATATGCACCCAACATAGGAGCACCTCAATACATAAGGCAACTGCTAACAGCTATAAAAGAGGAAATCGACAGTAACACAATAATAGTGGGGGACTTTAACACCTCACTTACACCAATGGACAGATCATCCGAAATGAAAATAAATAAGGAAACAGAAGATTTAAATGACACAATAGACCAGATAGATTTAATTGATATTTATAGGACATTCCATCCAAAAACAGCAGATTACACTTTCCTCTCAAGTGCGCACAGAACATTCTCCAGGATAGATCACATCTTGGGTCACAAATCAAGCCTCAGTAAATTTAAGAAAATTGAAATCATACCAAGCATCTTTTCTGACCACAACGTTATGAGATTAGAAATGAACTACAGGGGAAAAAAACGTAAAAACTACAAACACATGGAGGCTAAACAATACATTACTAAATAACCAAGAGATCACTGAAGAAATCAAAGAGGAAATCAAAATATACCTAGAGACAAAAGACAATGAAAACACGATGATCCAAAACCTATGGGATGCAGCAAAAGCCGTTCTAAGAGGGAAGTTTATAGCTATACAAGCCTACCTCAAGAAACAAGAAAAATCTCAAATAAACAATCTAACCTTACACCTAAAGGAACTTGAGAAAGAAGAACAAACAAAACCCAAAGTTTGCAGAAAGAAAGAAATTATAAAGATCAGAGCAGAAATAAATGTAATAGAAACAAAGAAAACAATAACAAAGATCAATAAAACTAAAAGCTGGTTCTCTGAGAAGATAAACAAAATTGATAAACCATTAGCCAGACTCATCAAGAAAAAGAGGGAGAGGACTCAAATCAATAAAATTAGAAACGAAAAAGGAGAAGTTACAACAGACACTGCAAAAATACAAAGCATCCTAAGAGACTCCTACAAGCAACTCTATGCCAATAAAATGGACAACCTGGAAGAAATGGACAAATTCTTAGAAAGGTATAACCTTCCAAGACTGAACCAGGAAGAAACAGAAAATATGAACAGACCAATCACAAGGAATGAAATTGAAACTGTGATTAAAAATCTTCCAACAAACAAAAGTCCAGGACCAGATGGCTTCACAGGTGAATCCTATCAAGCATTTAGAGAAGAGCTAACACCCACCCTTCTCAAACTCTTCCAAAAAATTGCAGAGGAAGGAACACTCCCAAACTCATTCTATGAGGCCACCATCACCCTGATACCAAAACCCAACAAAGATACCACAAAAGAAGAAAATTACAGACCAATATCACTGATGAATATAGATGCAAAAATCCTCAACAAAGTACTAGCAAACAGAATCCAACAACACATTGAAAGGATCATACACCATGATCAAGTGGGATTTATCCCAGAGATGCAAGGATTCTTCAATATACACAAATCAATCAATGTGATACACCATATTAACAAACTGAAGAAGAAAAACCATATGATCATCTCAATAGATGCAGAAAAAGCTTTTGACAAAATTCAACACCCATTTATGATAAAAATTCTCCAGAAAGTGGGCATAGAGGGAACCTACCTCAACATAATAAAGGCCATATACGACAAACCCACAGCAAACATCATTCTCAATGGTGAAAAACTGAAAGCATTTCCTCTAAGATCAGGAAGAAGACAAGGTTGCCCACTCTCACCACTATTATTCAACATAGTTTTGGAAGTTTTAGCCACGGCAATCAAAGAAGAGAAAGAAATAAAAGGAATCCAAACTGGAAAAGAAGAAGCAAAGCTGTCACTGTTTGCAGATGACATGATACTATACATAGAGAATCCTAAAGATGCCACCAGAAAACTACTAGAGCTAATCAATGAATTTGGTAAAATTGCAGGATACGAAATTAATGCACAGAAATGCCTTGCATTCTTATACACTAATGATGAAAAATCTGAAAGAGAAATTAAGGAAACACTCCCATTTACCACTGCAACAAAAAGAACAAAATACCTAAGAATAAACCTACCTAGGGAGACAAAAGACCTGTATGCAGAATACTATAAGACACTGATGAAAGAAATTAAAGATGATATCAACAGATGGAGAGATATACCATGTTCTTGGATTGGAAGAATCAATATTGTGAGAATGACTATACTACCCAAGGCAATCTACAGATTCAATGCAATCCCTATCAAATTACCAATGGCATTTTTTGCGGAACTAGAACAAAAAATCTTAAAATTTGTGTGGAGACACAAAAGACCCCGAATAGACAAAGCAGTCTTGAGGGAAAAAATGGAGCTGGAGGAATCAGACTCCCTGACTTCAGACTATACTACAAAGCTACAGTAATCAAGACAATATGCTACTGGCACAGAAACAGAAACATAGATCAATGGAACAGGATAGAAAGCCCAGAGTTAAACCCACGCACCTATGGTCAACTAATCTATGACAAAGGAGGCAAGGATATACAATGGAGAAAAGACAGTCTCTTTAATAAGTGGTGCTGGGAAAACTGGACAGCTACATGTAAAAGAATGAAATTAGAACACTCCCTAACATCCCACACAAAAATAAACTCCAAATGGATTCGAGACCTAAATGTAAGACCGGACACTATAAAACTCTTAGAGGAAAACATAGGAAGAACACTCTTTGACATAAATCACAGCAAGATCTTTTTTGATCCACCTCCTAGAGTAATGGAAATAAAAACAAAAATAAAGAAATGGGACCTAATGAAACTTCAAGGCTTTTGCACAGCAAAGGAAACCATAAACAAGACGAAAAGACACCCCTCAGAATGGGAGAAAATATTTGCAAACGAATCAACGGACAAAGGATTAATCTCTAAAATATATAAACAGCTCATGCAGCTCAATATTAAAAAAACAAACAACCCAATCCAAAACTGGGCAGAAGGCCTAAATAGACATTTCTCCAAAGAAGACATACAGATGGCCAAGAAGCACATGAAAAGCTGCTCACCATCACTAATTATTAGAGAAATGCAAATCAAAACTACAATGAGGTATCACCTCACACCAGTTAGAATGGGCATCATTAGAAAATCTACAAACAACAAATGCTGGAGAGGGTGTGGAGAAAACGGAACCCTCTTGCCCTGTTGGTGGGAATGTAAATTTATACAGCCACTATGGAGAACAGTATGGAGGTTCCTTAAAAAACTAAAACTAGAATTACCATATGACCCAGCAATCTCACTACTGGGCATATACCCTGAGAAAACCATAATTCAAAAAGACACATGCACCCCAATGTTCATTGCAGCACTATTTACAATAGCCAGCTCATGGAAGCAACCTAAATGCCCATCGACAGACGAATGGATAAAGAAGTTGTGGTACATATATACAATGGAATATTACTCAGTCATAAAAAGGAACGAAATTGGGTCATTTGTTGAGACGTGGATGGATCTAGAGACTGTCATACAGAGTGAAGTAAGTCAGAAAAAGAAAAACAAATATCGTATGTTAATGCATATATGTGGAACCTAGAAAAATGGTACAGATGAACCGGTTTGCAGGGAAGAAATTGAGACACAGATGTAGAGAACAAATGTATGGACACCAAGGGGGGAAAGCCGTGGGGGGGGGTGGTGGTGGTGGTGTGAATGAATTGGGCGATTGGGATTGACATGTATAAACTGATGTGTATAAAATTGATAACTAATAAGAACCTGCTGTATAAAAAAGTAATTAAAATAAAATTCAAAAATTAAAAAAAAACACAATGAAAATGATGGCTATATGTGTTCTGTGCAAGCTACTTTGACAAGAGTGTTTCTTCAAGGAATGGATGTGATTGCTCTTTTGTAATGTTCTAGGGATTTGTTCAACAGTACATCTAATAAAGATGAATACGAGTGCTAAAAAAAAAAACCCACAGTGAGATACCACTACATACCCATTAGGATAGCTGTTGTTTTTAAAATATGGAAAATAATAAGTGTTGGTGAGTAGGTGAGGATGTGGAGAAATTGGAACCTTGTGCATTGTTAGTGGGTTGTGAAATGGTGCAGCCACTATGGAAAACAGCTTGGTGGTTCCTCAAAATTTTAAACATAGATTTACCATATGATCCAGCAATTCAACTTCTAGGTATACAACCTGAACAATTGCAAGCAGGGGCTCAGATACTTGTACACCAATGTTCATAGCAGCATTATTCACAGTAGCCAAAGGTAGTAACATCCGAAATGTCCATTGGCAGATAAATGGATAAAGAAAATGTGGTATATCCGTACAATGAAATACTATTCAGCCTTTAAAAGGAATGAGCTCTGATGCATGCTACAACAGGGATGCACCTTGAGAATATTATGCTAAGTGAAAGAAGCCAGATACAGAAAGACAAATATTGCACAATTTCACTTATATGAGGTACCTGGAATAGGCAAATTCATAGACACAGAAAGTAGAAGTTACCAGGAGCTGGGGGGCGTGGGGGAATGGAGAATAACTGTACAACTGTTTAGGGGAAGTCTGAATATGTAGACATAGACACAGAGTCAAATAGAACTGAGCTTAAATTAAATATTGGCTCTGCCATTTACTAGATGTGTGACATGAGTCAAGATAACCTTTTAAAATCTCAGTTTACTCATCTGAAAAAAGCAAAAACAAAAACAAGAACAGGATCATAGTAACATCAAACTCACAAAGCAGTTGTGAGCATTAAATGAGATAATGCATGAAAAACACTTAGTAAAGAGCTTAGCACCTAATAAGTGCTTAATGATTATTAACCTTAGAACAGTTCCTGGCACATAACTCAAACTTCTTTTGAAGGAATACATGCAACTGCATATTTGCTATAATGATGAAATTGACTGAAGCCATAGTTAAGGGAGAGGGAGGAAGGCTTTGGAGGGGATGGGGGTTCAGAAGAACATATCAGAAAGACGGCAACATGACAGGACAAAACCCAGAAAAATATTCTGACAATATGACAGTATGTATATGACAGGTTTTTACCTGTACATCAGAGCTACTTCTTGGATCTGCTCTCCCCTACCAAGAGAAACCATAATTCGTACCTTTTCCTTTTTTTCACTTTTCATTCCATTCTTCCTCAAGAAGGGGCTGGAAATCTGGCAGTAAAGGAAAAAATTACATATATGTATGTTTGTGCCTTAATTTTTGCCTCCTTTCATGAAAGTCTTACCATATTTTAAGCATTTAATAAATATTTCAAATCAAGTCTGGCATATTAGATTATCAATTAACATTTGTTGGATGATTTAATTTATAAGTAAGCAGTTACTTACTATGCTCCCCTCCTTCACCCATAGGGATACTCCCTGTGACACTTCTGTCAGAGCACTATTTTTATTTATCTATTATTTATATCTGATTCTCTTCACAAAAACTTTTGAAGCAGTTTTCAGTGTTATTTACCACACCAGATAAAAATAATTAGGGATTGGGAGACAATGTGATGATTCAAAACAAGAGATCAACATATGCCAGTGAGGTTCACAGTTGTTAGAGGTGGGTTGCAAAATTGGTTCTGAGCTTCCTAGCAGCCATCAAAAGGAAAGTTAATTACATAATTCACATTGTCCAATGATTCAAAACACACAATTACTCGGGTATTTCAGTTACTGAGAATAGAAATTTTCCTTTGAGTTATTATTATTTTTGATATAAATGCCATCAAGAATTTTCTACAGTACATGAAAAACGAGTTTCATTGGTCCATTTTGTATTATAATCTTCAACATACCTCACCACATTATGCTAAAGTAAAGATCAGTGGATGAATTCTCAAAGGGACGAAAAACGGTTTTGTCTCGGTCTGAAGCTCTGGCAATTTAGCTCCACTGAAGGGAAAAAAAAAATATCACGTATCCAGAAGAAATGACTGTACAACAATTAGTCTTATAAAAATATTTATTCCTTACCATGAAGTTTAGATAAGTGAAGGCAACAGAGACTTCAAGTCTATAATCTCTAAGAGGTACCACTTAATGTCTCTAATATTACCCCTGTGTCTTTAAGAAGACCATTTTAGGAACGTTCTGGAAACTTTTAGGTCACACGACTAAATAGGAAGCCATTTTATTACCTCAGCGAGAGACCATGGAGCGCCCTAAGGGACGGCGCCGCGGTTCCTCGGGAAACGATTTAACACCAACTTCAACATCAGAAGTAACGAGCCTCCGATATTCCCAAACTGCCGTTGACCGTAGAGCTCAAGCTGCCGGCGGTCTTGGCGTCCAAACTGCCATTTGTCTTGGCGCCCAAACTCCTGCCAACTGTGGCGCCCAAGCTCATGCCGCCATCGGCAACCAGGCTGCTGCCAGAACCCCTCTGGAAAACTTACGAGAAGGGGAAGGTAAGTGGTTTTAAGATTTTTCCCGTAAGTTAAGGATCTGTGGGAGAAGCGAACTGCTAGAAGTTTATTTGAACCGTGATGCCCATTTAAGAGAAATAAGTGGAGTATGCTGTATCTCTGTCCAAAAGATGTAAAATAGTGACTTTGTTTCGAAGGGATCAGCTAATTAGTTTGGGCGCGGATTCTAGTTATTTAATGGGTTTGCGCGGTGGTGTAGTTGTCATCAGGTGAGGTGACAACTACACCAAGGAACAAATCGGTCCAACCTAAAGGATTTGCGGAGCAACCGATTCTGCCACTCCTTTTACAGTTATCACTGTGTGCTGGTAAAACTCCCGTGGCCGTCCCAAGGGTCGTTCCTGTGTAAAGGGTATTTGTTCTGAAGCCTTGCTCCGCGAGGTCCTTGAGCGGCCACAATCAGCACCCTTCGAGTCTACCGCCCGGGCACGTGGCGAGCTGGCCGCCGCCCCGAGGCCATCCGCCTATCCGCGGTGGCGGAAGCGTGGGGAGGGGTAGCGCGGGAGGCTCCTACTTGTCGCCACACAGTCCGCCCGCCGCCCGGAGCGCACTCGCTCCCTCTGGAACCACCCTGTACAGAGGGGCCGTCCCGGCGCCAGTCGGCTGAGGAGCGTGTGAGTCCGGCGGTCAGAGGGCTCTTGGCGCCTCGTTGGCGCCAAGGGCTGCGCGCTGCTCTTCCCTTCCCAGCCCACCTGGGGTGGCGCAAAGGCTTAGGGCCCCTTGGCCTGGTAGGAGGTTTTCTAGGGAAATGGGATCAAAGCCTAGGGCTGCGGTCTTCCCTTGGGAGCTTAGTGCACCTGGGATAAGGAGGGAGTGGTCATTGCCTCCAAACTGCAGCTAGCGGCTATGAAATTGAGAAACTACCAGTTTAGTTTTGTGCTGACTTGTGCTGCTGGGAGCTTGCGGTCAGGCGCCCTCCATTTAGTTATAATTCTGATTCCAATTCTAATTCCGATGAAGTGAGATGGAGCTGGCTGGGTGGGGGCGGTGAATGGTGGAGAGCGGTCTTGTTAATTTAATTAGGTATCAAAGAGTGCTTGCTGGAAAAATGTGGATGGCTTTTCTTAAAAGAAATATGATGCAACCAGTTCATTGTATAAATGCAGATAGCAAATCTAAAAAATCATTAAAACTCATTTCTACCAGGGGTGTCTACCTTCTCTGAAATGGTTCCAGTTCTTACATTCTTTCTTTCATAAGAGAGGAGTTGCCAGAAAGGCACTGAAATGAACAAAATGCCTTAGTCTTAATTCTGCTGAGAAATCTAAAAGTTACTATTGATCTGATAAAATCTTGCTTAGCAGCTAGTTCTTCAAATCTGTATTTCTGCTCCCAACCTTAAATGTTTGTTACTCTTATGTTAGGCAATGTACCCAGTCCCAAGATTTTTTATTCAATTTACTTTATTTTAATTAACTTTCCCCCTTACCTTTACATTTAGTTTTTGTATTTGTGTGTGTGTGTGTGTGTGTGTGTGTGTGTGTGTGTATAACTGTATGAAGCAGGAAAAGGAGAGAAATGGCTATCACAAATGATCAGTCTGTCTCTTTTTCTCCCTTTCTCTTTTTCTCTCTGTCTCTCCTTCCCCCCCCCCCCCGCCCCGCCCTCCCATCCTGGGTGTCTGATTTTTCACTCCTGATTTCTCTTGTGCTTTCTATGCCTTTCTGGTAGTTTCTGAAGTCAGCCTAAAGGACTGAAATCATAACTGATGAATGATTTACCTGTAATAGGGTCTCAGACTCACTTGTATGAGGTTTTGTTTGTTTGTTTTTCCTTTTCTCTATTTTAACTGGTAGTGCTAAATATTCTTTGTCCTCCCCCCACTTTTTCCAATTTTTTTATTGAAGTATAGTTGATGTACAATATTATATAAGTTACAGGTGTACAATACAGTGATTCACAATTTTAAAGGTTATGCTCTGTTTATTGTTATTATAAAATATTGGCTATATTCCCCATGTTGTATATCCTTGTAGCTTATTTTATACCTAATAGTTTGTACCTCTTAATCCTCTACCCCTACATTTCCCCTCTCCCTTCCCTCTCTCCACTGGTAACCACTAGTTTGTTCTGTATATCTGTGAGTCTGCTTCTTTTTTGTTATATTCACTTGTATGTGTTTTTAAAAAAGGCTCCAGTGCTTTTAAGTGAGATTCGAGTTCAAAACTCAGAACTCAATTAATGGTTTACAGAGTATTAGGAGCTATACATTATCTGGAGCTTTTCATCTAACTTAAATTATAAGATTTTATAACTTGGTGTATAGCATAGTGTCCTTAGAACATAAGAAAACTTTGTCAGTTTTCATATATGTACACTGCTTTTTTCCATTTATTTCTTTATTTGTTTATTTATTTATTTATTTATAGCTGCTCTGGGTCTTCACTGCTGCGCGCGGGCCTTCTTTTTAGTTACGGCGAGTGGGGACCACTCCTCGCTGCAGCGTGAAGTCCTCTCATTATGGTGGCCTCTCCTGTTGAGGAGCACAGGCTCCAGGTGCGTGGGCCTCAGTAGTTGTGGCTCGCGGGCTCTAGAGCTCAGGCTCAGTAGTTGTGGCACATGGGCTTAGTTGCTCCACGGCATGTGGGATCTTCCTGGACCAGGGCTTAAACCCACATCCTCCACATTGGCAGGCAGATTCTTAACCACTGCACCACCAGCGAAGTGCCCTTTTTTCCATTTTTGAGAAAAACTTTCCTCAGAAGTAGTGTGGGCCCTAAAACTCAAAATGCAAGCCACTACAGATATATCCCTAATAGATGGAAAATAAGGTGAAAAAATGAAGATCAACTTGGAGATTATTCACTTTACAGAAGGTGCATTTTATATATATATGTGTGTATATGTATGTGTGTGTGCATATACATACACACATATATATATATATATATATGTGTATGTATATATATGGATTCATCGTAGGATTCCTTCAAATGGCTTTTAGAGGTATTTCACATAAGTGGTGGTTGTGAGGATTAAATGAAATAATAGACCTCAATGTAGAGCCTGGCACATGGAGTGCATGTAGTAAATGTTAGTGATGAATAAATCAAATTAGATTTTACGTTTTTTCATTATCATCCCTTCAGAAATGAGTCTATTCCATGAAGTTAGATGTACTTATATAGATAGCCCAGCCATAAGACTGGGACTCCTAACTTTTCCCCGAGGTAGCTTGGAGCTGTTGATGTTGGCTTTAGAGTCATAAAAAGCTGCCTGCTCTCACACAGACTGTTTAATTCCTACCATTTTATTGATCATTAAGGTGAAATACTGAAAATTAAGCTCTGTTTCCTTCAAATCATCATAGAGCATTTCTGCCAGTGGTTTTTTGGGTTGATTTTGGCCTTTGGTTGGCAGTCTTCTCTGCAGAGGTATGTAGCTTGCTTTCTTTGGTAGTCACCACTGTATTGATGAGTTAATCCTTTACCGGAGAGTCTAAGAATATCAAGAAGACTAAATCATGTGTAACAGCTCTTACTTCATTTGTTATCATGTAATTAGTATTAACGTTGGAAAATCTGCACATATGGGAGGGGAGATAAGGTGACTTTATAAATAATCAAGTTATGTCAAAAAAAAGTGTTTTGAAGCTGTACACACATCATTCCAGTGAGGGTTATCAGCAAGATATTGTATAATTTAACCAGTACTACCAGAAGTGGTCAGTAGAGGGACCAAGAACAGTTTTTGGTAACTTTCTGTTGGTTTTGTTTTTGCTTTCGTGAATTCAAAAACAAGAGATGAGTAGAAGCCAGGATGAACCTCCTTGCGAACTTGAGGACCAGTTTATACTGCGTCTGCCTCTGGTAAGAAACCCTTGTATCTGAGGCCAAATATCTTCAGTGCATAAGTATTAGCTCTGCTTGTATTCTGTAGCATTTCTGTTTATTTAAGGTAGGCTATAAAAACCAAGAACATTTGTTTCCCAGGAGTTGTGTTCTATTTAGCAATCCTATCCTAGCGTGTACTCTTTTAAGCAGCATTTCTTTTGTCCTGCACATGCCACCTACTGTGTGGGTTGATTTCCTGGCAAACAGGTGGGACAATGACGGATTCAGTCACTTACCACAGATGCCAACAGCCTTGCTCACTGGACAGCCAGAAAAGACTCTTCTAAAAGAGAGTTCCTTTCTGTCACCTCAAAAGGGGCAATGGAGGGGTTAGCACTGTCTCCTCAAATTCATCATCATGCAAGGCTGTTGAAGCTCATTTCAGCATTGTGTTAGGGTCTCTTCCCCTATTGATACCTATATTTAAGTATTATTTAGTCTAAGAAAGGTATATTAAGGATGGGCTTCAGAAAGGTATTTCCCCAATTAAGGTTAATTAATATAGCCAGTAAACTGCAGCTAAGCCTTCCGTTAGCAACTACAACTTGAAGGGTAACAGTGAGAAACAGGAATGTACAGCTAGGAGAAGGCATTATCTGTAGCTACTGAAAGAGAACAATGAGATTAGAGTCAACCTCATCCTAATTTGACTTACCCAGTGCACAGTATCTCATGGTACACGGCATTGTTCCTAACGTTTGGGAAGTTTAAGGTTCTATTTAAGGGAGGACTGTCTCTGACATATCTGTTCTATTAGCTGCTAAGTAGACAATTCATCCTTCTGATTTTTCAATCTACCTCCTTTTTAGGAACATGTTTCTACTGTCAGGAAGATAGTACGTTCTGGAAGTGCTGCCATGAAGGATAAACTGAAAATTGACTTACTTTGTAAGTAGTTAATATCCATTCACCGTACATCGAACAGTAATTTATTAAGGGATTGCTATGTGCCAGGCACAATACTAGATACCAAGGATGTGACAAAGAATAGAATGTGGTCTCCGTCTTGATGGACTCAAAGAGAGGCTTCAGTCACTTCCATCTCTTCCTTTTAAGAGGAAAGGAAGTAGAACTTATACAACTTGAGGTAATTATCATGGTGTGTATAAGGAAGAACTTGGAGGTCAACTGTGGGATTTGCATACTGCTGATTGTCTCCTATATGAAACTTTTGTGATTTCTGACTGTCCAGGGGAATGACAGGTGGATGTACTATTCTTTGTTTACAAAAGTGACATATCTTTATCTCTTTTAAATAATACTTATTAGATTTTTAAATACAGAGAAGTATATGAAGAATAAAATTTTAAATGGCCCATAATCCCAGCACTCCGGTAGCCCTTATTGACACTTTAAAAAAAAGGAATACAAATGCATGGCTAGAAAATTCAAATAAAACAGAAAGGTTCAAAAGGAGAAGTGAAACTCTCCTTCACAGTGCCTCAACCTCAATGCCAAAGATAACTAATATTGGCCTTTTCTCCTTGTGTTTCCTTATAGACAAAACTTTTATGCATAATACCGACATATAAATAATCTCTCTATATTTTTTTTTTAATTTTTATTTATTTATTTATTTATGGCTGTCTTGGGTCTTCGTTTCTGTGCGAGGGCTTTCTCCATTTGTGGCAAGTGGGGGCCACTCTTCATCGCAGTGCGCAGGCCTCTCACTATCGCGGCCTCTCCCGTCGCGGAGCACAGGCTCCAGACGCGCAGGCTCAGCGATTGTGGCTCACGGGCCCAGCCGCTCCGTGGCATGTGGGATCTTCCCAGACCAGGGCTCGAACCGGTGTCCCCTGCATTGGCAGGCGGATTCTTAACCACTGCGCCACCAGGGAAGCCCTCTCTATATTTTTAAAGATAATTTACACAAAAAGGATCATGTCAAACATAGTTCTGCATCTTTATTTTTTCACTTAATATTAGAAGATTACACTTGAATCCTTTTGTATCAAGAGACATTCATGTTTGAGACATCTGGGCAGGATTCAGAGTTGTCAGTATATGGCTGACTCTCTCTCTCTCTCTCTCTCTCTGGCTATTGTGTAGAATTTTATCTTTGTGAAACTAGAGATTATAACTTGAGACTTATTAGTACTATTCTAGAATCAACCCTCCCCTTACCCAACCCTGTGAAAACACCCATGTACAATGACATGATCGAATGCTCCTAATGGTGTCCAAACGAATGGGTTTGAATGAATGGAGTTGGCCTTTCAAGATGAGAATGAAACAGTTACCACTTCATTCACTTTAGTTCACAACCATGACCAAGAAACTTAGCTACTTTTGATGGAATGACATAAACTAGAAAAAAAAGAGCTTCATATACTCTGCCTTCTTTGCTGTGGGAAGTTACTAATTGTGTACACAATTCTGGCATTGTGAGAAATAGTAAGTTTCAATGAAAGACTCATCTGTCCCCCATAAGTCTTCATTATTCAAACCCCAGGAGTCTTGAGAGTACATTGGGAAGATGTCAGCTTTAATCTTTTCTACTTCTGTTCAGCTGGTGGACGTCATGCAGTTGTTGGGGTTGAAGGTGTCTCACTACCTGCTAAGCTGGTTGATTTGCCTTGTGTTATTGAAAGCCTGAAAACTCTGGATAAAAAAACCTTTTTTAAAACGGCAGATATTTCCCAGGTATGGACAAGTTTTCTTAATCTACTCGCCCACACATCCTTCAAGGATTTCCTTTCTCCCTCCTTTTCTTTCTTTCAATTCTCCTTTCACCTGCTTGTCATTTCTAATTTCCAGCTCAATTGCACAGGAATACAATGTCATGTTCTGGTTTGGTGTTTGATCCATCACTTTTCACTACTTTATTTTATCCAAATAGCTTTCAGAGCCTCCTGTTTGCCATTTATAGTGCCTTTCATTATTTGAAAAATATGAGCATCTGGGATCTTTGTCTGAAATTCCTGTTAAAGCAGTGTGCTGTTAACTCTGGAGGTTTACATTGGTTCTTACTCATCATCTCTACTGTTGATTTTTTGTTTCCTTTATAAATCAAAATGCTAAGATATATCTTGTTTTCAACACATTCCTTCTGCAGTGGTAAGCACTGGAGCTAAAAAAACAACAACAACCTCAGAGTCCATATGCTGTGCTGCCGAGATAGAGAGAGAATGCATATGAGTGTATGTAATACTTGGTTTTCTGGAAATGCCAAGTAGCATTCTCCTTACTTTTGTGCTCCAGGATTTCTGGTGGTAAGAATGATCATCATCCATTACTAACCCAAGATTTGTGGCCACAGTCAACTTCTTTGTCTTTGTTAAATGCAGATGCTTGTGTGCACTGCTGATGGTGGTGTCCAGTCTCATCCTGAAGAACTGGTTACCTCTACTGATCATAAAGCAATCAGGAAAAGTGAAAAGGAGAGACAGAAAAAATATGTCCGGAAGCATGGCAGTAAGTCATCAGTCCCTTGCTCATTCTGTCTAACTACATTTATCTGCTGGATCCTAATTACTTGTGAGCCAGGGATCTGTTACCACACTTAGGTATTTGGTTCAGTAGGCATCCAGACACTCTTAAAGGAACGAGTCGTGTCATGAGCCAGTGGCTTAGAGCATGACCTTATCAAATTCAGATAGATACGTGACTACCATCAGTCATATATATATTTCACCATGTTGAATTTATTTTAGTTACTCCACCACTTAGGAATGTCAGGAAGAGAAGGTTCTGCAAAGCAACAAAAAAGGTTAGTGGCATGCTATTTCTGTGTCTACTGGTTGGATTGGAAGAGGATTATGAATGGGGGGGAAGGGAGACAGTCCGTTGGGTATTCATTTGTTCAGTCATTTATATGTCCAATAAACATTTGTTGAGTATGAGCAGTATGCCAGGCACTGTGTGCTAACAATTGGAAATATGTAACGAACAAAAACAGACTTGACCCTTGAAGTTATAAGGTAGTCACTTAGGGATCTAGATGTGTCATGAACTTGAAACTTCTGCTAACGCTTTTAAAAGTTTCCAACTGCAAAATCTTGTTTTAAAGTGAACCCATCCAGAACCTGAGAATTGGGAATTGTGGTTGTATTTCTAACCTTACCTCAGAGTTGTAGAACCCTGGGCAAACTACAGGAGTACTATGCCTTGGCTTCTTTTTTAATTAAATTTTTTATTTTGAAATAATTGTAGATTTACATGCAGCTGTAAGCAATAGAAAAGAGATACTGTATACCCTTTACCCAGTTCTTCCCACTGTAACATTTGCAAAACTATAGTACAATATCACAAATAGGAAATTGACATTGTTACTATTCACTAATCTTATTCAAATTGCTCCAGTTTTACTTACTCCTGTGTATGTGTGTGCGTGTGTTTAGTTCTATGCAATTTTATCCCATGTGTACGTTGGTGTATCCACCCACGCAGTCAAGATACTGAACAGTATTGTCACCACCAGGATCCCTCATCTTGCCCTTTTCAAGCCACACCCATCTCCTCCTCACCCCAAACCACCAGGCTCTAACCCCTGCTAATCACTAATTTGTTCTCCATCTCTATAATTTTGTTATTTTGAGAATGTGGTATAAATGGAATGATACAAAGTATAACACTTGAGACTGGCTTTTTTTTTTCACTCAGATTAATTCCTTTAAGGTCCATGTGGATCGTTGCATGTATCAATAGTTCCTTCCTTTGTATTGCTGAGTGGTATGCCCTGTTCTGAATGTACCACAGTTTGCTTAATTGTTCACTCATAGAAGGACATCTTGGCTGTTTCCATTTTTTTACTATTATAAATAAAGCTGCCAGCAGGTTTTTGTGTGAACGTAAGTATTCATTTCCTTGACATAAATGCCCAGGAGTGCAATTACTAGGTATGTTGCATGTTTAGTTTTATAAGAAACTACCCATAGTGTTTTCCAAGTGGCTGCACCATTTTACATTTGCCCCAGAAATGTACGTGTGATCCAATTTCTCTACATTTTCACCAGCATTAGGTGTTGTCACTATTTTTTATTTTAGCCATTCTGGTAGATGTGTAGTGATCTCATTGTGGTATTAATTTGCATTTCCCTGATGGCTAAAGATGTTGAGCATCTTCTCATGTGCTTGTTTGCCATCTATATGTCCAGTTCTGTGAAGTGTCTGTTCATACCTTTTGCCCATTTTCTAAATGGATTGTTTTTATTGTTGAGTTTTGAGAGTTCTTTTTTATATTCCAAATACTAGTTTTCAGATATGTGGTTTGCAAATATTTTCTCCCAGTCTGTAACTTGTCTTTTTATGTTCTTCACGGGGTCTGTCAAAGAGCAAAAGTTTTTTTGTTTGATGAAGTCCAATTTATTGATTTCTCCTTTTAAGGATCTTGTTTTTCATGTCAAGTATAAGAACTGTTTGCCTAGCCCAGATTCTGAAGACTTCTCCTAACTATCTTTTTAAAGTTTTACATTTAATTTAAGTCTGCAATCCATTTTTGAGTTAATTTTTGTAAAAGGTTTGAGGGTTAGTTCAAGGTTGTTCTTTTTTTTTTCCCCTTTGCATGTCCAATTGTTCCAGCACCATTTGTTAAAAAGGCAACCCTTTGTCCATTGTATTGCTTCTGCACCTTTGTAAAAAATAAGTTGGGCGTATTTGTGTGAGTTTTTTTTCTGGGTTCCATTAATCTGTGTTGATCACCGATTCCACAGTGTAGCTTTGTAATAAGCCTTGAAATCAGGAAGACTGATCTCACTTTATTTTTTATTCAAGATTGTTGTAGCCATTCTAGAGTCTGTAACTTTCCATATACATTTTAGAGTAAGTTTGTCTATGTCTGTAGAAAACCTTGTTGGAATTTTGATAGGAATTGCATTAAACCTATAGATCAATAGCTTTACTATGTTTAATCTATGAACATGGTTGCTTTGGCTTTATACTGTCAGTCAACAGCATTCATTGAGTGCCTACTAAATATAAAACTACATTAAGAATGATTCTAGAACTCTTTAAGCTTTAGTAAAGTAGAACAATTATAATATAACTTCATTGTTTGTTGTGTTTTATTTCATAGGTCCCTGATTTCAAACAAATTGAAGAAGTCAGCTCTCCTGAGGTAGACGAATCGTAATATAACTTTATTGTTAACCTATGCTGTGTTTTACTTCACAGCTCTTTAATTTCAAACAAATCAAAAAAATCATAAAGATTACTTTCAAGCCTTCCTTCCCACCTGTAACCCCCGCTCCCATACACATACACTGAATTTGATTCACTGAAAAATGAATTCATTGTTTAATGTCTGACGACTCCTAGAGCAAAAGATACAATTTGATCAGTGACCCTGTGTATTTTAATCTGCTTCTTTTCTGTGATATTTATTTTTAAAAACCATTTCTTGGAAGCCAGGGTTCACTCTTACCAGCAGTTGTTTGCAATTACTTATTCCCCCTCAAAGTTCTAATTTCTATTTGTGGCATGATGAATTGGTTGCTGTGGAGATAATTGTCTAAAACTGGATTTAAGGGAGAATATGTGGCTAAGACCCAGTTTTTATAGGAAACTGTCTAATAATAAAGATGTGGAGAAGTGGAATCTGGGAATTTGGATCTTTAAACCAAATTACTTCCAAGTAACAAAAAAATTATAGTTCTTTGCCAGTGTGGGTCAGCGCAAATAATTAACAACTGAGGCTTAAGGGTCGTGCCTCTGAGGAGGTCTTTAATATAGAGTTGCAGATTGAAAAGATTAAATGTCTCAAGTAATTCGATTGGGAAAAAATAAGCTTACTGTATAAAAATATAGACCCTGATCAAAGTTTCCTTCATAAATAGCATTGTTTAAAGTAGAAATTTGATTGGATGTATCTTAAAGAGGCCTAATTATTTGAATTCATTTGTATGTAGGAAGAGGACATTTCTGCAAGACACAGGGTGTTAAGTGATGTTACTGGTATTCCTTCTCCAACTTTGGTTCAGCACGTTGACTCTCCTGATGTGGAGAAGCAAGTGAAAAGACTGCTGTGCTTAGACACTGAAGCTGTCAGTGTCCGTATCCTTTTATACTAAATATTTTCTGTGTAGTCTGTTACACCCCAAATGCACTTGGTGACAAGCTCTCATTTCTGATATTTGTGTGCTGATGTTAATGTACAGAACTTATGATTTTCGGAAATGTTACTTTCTAGCTAGGAACAGTACATTCATGTAATAGAAATTATTTACTTGCGTAATTCAGTATAAGGCACTTTTCTATACTAGGAATCCAGATACAAATGGCCTGAAGTTGGACTAAATTAAATAGCACTTTCAGCCAGAGAGCCTCTTCTCTTTCAAGTTTGCCTTCTGCTTTCTTTCTGCTTTTTCCTTGACTGCCTCTCCTTTCAGGATGGGAGGTCGTTGCTGAAGGTGAAACCGAGGAAATAGAAAGTCAAGGCTTCATTCCAGGCTTTGAGATAGCCTCAGAAATGAGTGGCTATAAGCAGCGTCATACCTCACCAGGTGCATTAATAAAGGCAAAGCAGGAGCTTCAGAGAGGGCAGGTGTTGACTGTGTGTAGGACCATTCTCCGTAAACTCACAGGCCAATCACAGAAAAAGGATGCCTTTGCCCTTCTCTTCTCGTATTGGTCCCACAAGTTTAGGGGTTTTAGATTGGGGTTCTAATATCCCATCCATCCCTGCTATTCTAAATTCCTGTGGGCCCTTGGATTCTCTGAATATTTTGATCATTGAATACATGAATGAATGTTACAGTGTTTTGCCTTTCCTGTCCTTGTTTTATAAAGGGAATAATCTTCCTGTGAGAAAAATTATTTTTAAAATTCATTGGTTGCCCAGTTAACTTGAGGGGGGAGTATAATTGCAGCTGGAGTGGGAGTCATTTGAAACGCTTCAGATGGTTTCACCTTCCTTTTGCTTAAAACCCATAGAATATGGTGCATTTCGGGAGATGGTCAATGACTCTAGCAGTAACAGTGATGAAGTTGAGGATGATAAGGAGGAAGATGAAGAGGGAGAGGATGACTATGATGATGAGGATGAAGACAAGAAAGAGGAGGAAGATCGTTATGAAGTGTATATGGAAAGTGAGCCACAGGCCAAGTTCATTGAATCTGGCCAGTATGAGGCAAAGGAGGGAACCATCCCAATGGGTAAGTTAGGGAAAAACAAAGGGGTGGGACAGAGTGGGTGGCAGTACTAAAGACTGACTCTAAACACGTGTTAGTTGCAAAGTTAAGTTTGAGAAATTATTGCTCAGATGCGTAGTGGAGTTTTATTTATTTATTTTTTTTTTAATTTATTTTTTTTTTTTAAATAAATGTATTTATTTTATGATTTTATTTTATTTATTTCTTGTTTCTGGCTGCGTTGGGTCTTCGTTGCTGCGCACGGGCTTTTCTCCGGTTGCGGCGAGTGGGGGCTACTCATTGCAGTGGCTTCTCCTGTCGCGGAGCACGGGCTCTAGGCACGCGGGCTTCAGTGGTTGTGGCATGTGGACTCAGTAGTTGTGGCTCGCGGGCTCTAGAGCGCGGGCTCAGCAGTTGTGGCGCACGGGCTCAGCTGCTCCGCGGCATGTGGGATCCTCCCGGACCAGGGATCGAACCCGTGTCCCCTGCACTGACAGGCGGCCTCTCAACCACTGCACCACCAGGGAAGTCCATCGTAGTGGAGTTTTAGTTGATTTGGATCTTGGTCCACTAGTTTAGGCCATGTTTAGATACATGAAGTTTTTGTCTATCTCTGTTAGTCATGGGCATTCAGAAGCAGACTCATTACGTGGGGAAAAAGCTCCAAGAGAATCAGCGCAAAGCACAAAGACAGAAGGAGCTCATTATGAAAGTGGAAAACCTAACGCTCAAGGTAAATTCTTGTTGGCTGGTATAAATATATCCGGATATCTTACTTTCAAAATCCCATCTTTGTGTTTCCACTCATGTCATCTCTGTGCAGCATTCTGGTTCATTCATGAACCTGAACAACCTCTTAGGTACCCCTAATAAAAGATAGCCCTATTTCCTTTTACCTGAGTAATTTTGATCATCTTATATAAGCATTTTTGGGAGGGGTCCAGGAGACTTGAGATAATAATTGCCAATATTGAACATTTAACTATGTGAAAGGCATGTACAGAGCTAAGCATTTTACGTGTATTATCTCATTTCATCCTGACATCCCTGAAATATAGGTGCTGTCACTATTCCCGTTTTATAGATAAGAAATTGAAATTCAAAGAGATTAAGTAACTTGCCAAGGACCACAGTAAGTGGTAGGGCATAGATTGAACCCTGTTGCTCTGTACCAAAATGTATTCATTACAATGAAAGAGAAACTAAATTAATTTAAAAATTTTATGATGCCTGCTTGAACAAAAATTAATATCATGCTTTATTTTTATTAATACACACTAATACATATTTTATTACTACACATATCAGCAAAAGGAAAATGTATGTTTAGGCCATGTTTGCTTCCCTTTTTATAGTGAGGGAAATTCTGAAGCATCTGGAGAATTCCTTGCCAGATTTCTTTTTCTGTAGAGCTGTTGTCATCGAAGGGGAGCAACTTGACACAGAACTATACTTATTTAGAGTGTTGTCCTTCAGAATAACCAAGTTAGATAATAGATGTGGACATACTTTGAAAGATACAGATATATGGTATTATGACTGTTGTCGTGTGCAGTACTAGTTAAGAATGGTAATATTCTGACCTAGTGCAGGGAAATGAAGGAGTCAGCACCAGATTCCAAGCCAGCTCTTTAAGTAGGTCACCACAGTCAAAGGATTTGTGCTAAACTAGAAAAAGGTAACATGAAGGCATTCTAATTCTTTGTTTTAGGGCAAGAAAAAAAAATGCCGTGTAGGGTGTATAAAATCAAATCAAATGGCCCTGCAGTTGGAGAGTGTAGTTTTTATACTCTAAATCCTTTATAAAATGTGTTTTTATTGAAGTAGAGTTGATATACAATGTTGTGCCAATCTCTGCTGTGCAAAGTGACTCAGTTATACACATAGAGACATTCTTTTTCTAAATCCTTTTTTAAAAGTACTCTTTTGTTACGACTGACAGTTTTCTTACTTATCAAATTATTTGCCAAACTCTTTGTCTCTCTTGGTTCTCTTTTCCTTTGAGACTCAGCATTCATCTTTTATATAATTTGTTTTCCAGAATCATTTCCAGTCTGCGCTGGAGCAGCTTAAGCGACAGGAAAAACAAAAAAATGAGCAGGTGAGAAGTGTGTTTTCACATCAACCAGAAAACATTTGATGCAAAGAACCCCACCCCCCCCAATCTCATTTCTGGCTGTTCTTTTCACAGGAACAGTAGTGGCCAAATCTTGTAAATGAGGGTAGCAGGTTGGAACAAAGTCTTTGTGAAAATTCGTTCATTCAGCAGATATTGAATGTCTATTAAGTGGAAAGCACTGGATGTACACACAGTGTTGAATAAGACGACACATACAATACTTGTCCTCATGGAGCTAACAGTCTAGCAGGGAAGATCAACAGCAAACAAATTATCATACAAATATAAAGGTGCAAATCATAAAGAAGTGCTGTGAAGGAGAAAGAGTCAGTGGTGCTATCTGAATAGAGTCCTGAATTAAATTGGGGAGATCATAATCAGCCTTTCTGAGGAAATGATACTTAAGAGACCTGAAGGAAAAGTCCAGGCAAAAAGTGTATGGAGAGCTTCTTGGGTGGAGCGTATGCCAGGTCCCACATCGGAAAAGAGCTTGGCCTCTTTGAGAACCTCTGCAGTATTTAAAGCGAGGAAGAGAGTGACTTAACGTAAGGTTGGAGAAGTAGGCGGAGGCCATATGGTATGGTCCCTTGCAGTCCATGATAAGGAGGATGGGTTTTAGTCTTAAGTGCAATGGGGAGCCCTTGGAGAGCTTTAAGCAGGAGAGTCACATTTAATTTAGGAGTTTTTTTTTATATATATTTATTTAATTTATTTATTTTTAATTGCATTGGGTCTTCGTTGCTGCATGCGGGCTTTCTCTAGTTGTGGCGAGCAGGGGCTACTCTTCGTTGCGGTGCACGGGCTTCTCATTGCAGTGGCTTCTCTTGTTGCAGAGCACGGGCTCTAGGTGCGCGGGCTTCAGTAATTGTGGCACGTGGGCTCAGTAGTTGTGGCTTGCGGGCTCTAGAGCACAGGCTCAGTAGTT
Source organism: Balaenoptera ricei (assembly GCF_028023285.1). Classification (NCBI taxonomy): domain Eukaryota; kingdom Metazoa; phylum Chordata; class Mammalia; order Artiodactyla; family Balaenopteridae; genus Balaenoptera; species Balaenoptera ricei. Next base: position 91,860,726 of record NC_082660.1, on the reverse strand, counting down.
GTGGCGCGCGGGCTTAGTTGCTCCTCAGCATGTGGGATCTTCCCGGACCAGGACTCGAACCCGTGTCCCCTGCATTGGCAGGCGGATTCTTAACCACTGCGCCACCAGGGAAGCCCCTAATTTAGAAGTTTTAAAGATCACTTTGATTATTATCTGGAGAATGGATTGTGAGAGGGCAAGACTAGTAGCAGGGAGGCCAGTTAGGAGGCTGTGGGGTCGTCTAATAAAAGGTGATGGTAACTTGAAATAAGGAGGTGGCAATGGAGATGGAAAGAATAAATATTTTTTCTTTTTTTATTGAAATATCATTAATTTACAATGTTGTGTTAGTTTCAAGTGTACAGCAAAGTGATTCAGTTATATATATATGTATGTGTGTGTGTGTGTGTGTGTGTGTGTGTGTGTATATTCTTTTTCAGATTCTTTTCCATTATAGGTTACTACAAGATATTGAGTATACTTCCCTGTGCTATACAGTTGGTCCATGTTGTTTATTTTTTATCTATTTTATATATAGTAGTGTATATATATTAATCCCAAACTCCTAATTTATCTCCCCTCCACCCTCCTGCTATCCCCTTTGGTAACCATAAGTTTGTTTTCTATGTCTGTGAGTCTATTTCTGTTTTGTAAATAAGTTCATTTGTATCATTTTTTTAGATTCCATATGTAAGTGATATCATGATATTTGTTTTTCTCTGACTTACTGCACTTAATATGATAATCTCTAGGTCCATCCATGTTGCTGCAAATGGCATTATTTCATTTGGAAAGAATATATATATATTTAACTGCAATAAAAATGTTTTATAACGGCTTTATTGGGATATAATTCATATACCATACAATTCACCCATTTAAATTGTACAATTCAATGACTTTTAGTATATTCACAGAATTGTGCAACCATCACCACAATCAATTTTACATTTTTATCACCCAAAAAAGAAACCTGTACCCATTAGCAGTCATTTCCCGTTTCTTCTGACCCTCCCACTCACCACCCCCCCACCCAGTTCTAGGCAACCACTAATCTACTTTCAATTAGCCTACTTTGCCTATTCCGGTTATTTCATATAAAAAGGAAACATATACTACAAGGTCTGTTGTGTCTGGCTTCTTTCACTTGGCATAATGTTTTCAAGGTTAACCCATGTTGTGGAATGTATCAGTACTTTATTCCACTTTATGGCTGAATAATATTCCATTGTACAGATATACAACATTTTTGTTTATCCATTCATCCATCAGTCGACATTTGGGTTGTTTCCACTTTTTGGTTATCATGAATAATGCTGTTTTGAACATTTATATATGAGAGAATGTATTTTAAAGGTAGAATTGATGGGAATTGGGCCAATTACTGGGTGTTGAAGGAGAAAGGAGCGTTAAGGATGTATGCCAGATTTCTAACTTGAAAGACTATTATTTAAGGCCACAAGAGAGTGAGCAGAGTGAAAAGAAAAGAGGGTAGTGTGGAATAAATGAGGGTCAAGTAGCTGTATAGAAATGTATGCTGGTTCCAGCCCTATACTGTTGAGGGTAGGGTAACAGTTTTAAGGAGACTGGAGGTCGTATTATGAGGATGGACTTAGCATGGGGCTTTTTTTCGGGGGGCCCGCGCCGCGCATCTTGCGGGAACCCGCACCTTCAGCAGTGAAAGTGCGGAGTCCTAACCACTGGACCGCCAGGGAACTCCCGAGCATAGAGCTCTTAAGGTAGTGATGCCATCCCCCATGCTCATCCCCATACAAACAAGGCCAGGAGAATTCTTATGTTCTGTATATTCCCTTCCCCTCAGCACATCACTCATCCAAGTACTGCTTATAAACAGACACGTGAACAGTTAATGCCAGGATTGCCTTAGCACCCACTAAACATCTTTGTTTTCCTCCATGTAAGTAGTTAGTATTGGGGGAGTGCTATTTTCAACATAGAACTATAGCTGTAAACTTTATTCACTCAGAACCCTTTATGTTAGCTCATTTATTCAACATAGATTTATTGGGCACCTACTTAAAGCTAGGTTCCACAGGGAACTACAAAATGCTTATGACACAGTCTCTGCCTCCATTTGGGGAGAAATACATGAGAGGGATAGGAATTTAAAGGAATGAGAGCTCACTTTTGTCCATGGAGATTAGGGGAAGCTTCATAGAGAGATGGTGTTTGGGGCCTTAAGAGGTGGGTACGGTTCTAATAAAGAGATAGAGAAATGAAGGCATTCTGTATAGAAAGTAGCATTCACAATGGCTCAGAGGTGGTGATGCCAGGCTTAAGAGTTTAGATTTTTGGTGTAGGTCATAATAAGCCCTAAAAGCTTTTTCACCTGGGGAGTAACTCAGGAAATTTTCTCTGCCAGCAGTATATAGGAGAAATTAGAGGGGGGAAATACTAGAGGAAGATGCAAGTGATAGAAGGAATCAGAACTTAAAAATTGATTGGATTTCCAGGACAAAAAGGGAACAAAGAGTAGTGCAGAGCCTGGGTGACTGGAAAATGGTGAGCCACTAACAGGAATGAAGACAACTTGAAGAGGATTCTTGGGGGGTGGGGGATGGAGAAGATGATGAGTTGAGTTGGAAGCACTTTTTAAAATGGGAGATCGGAGAGTGCCTCATGCATAGAAATGATCATTGAAGCTGTGGGGATAGATGAGTTAGCCAGGTTGACTGTTCAGCAAGAAGTCTGAACCTAAGGATAAACCTCCCTTTAGGAGGTGGTGGGAGGAGAAAGCACCCGTAAAGGAGAAAGAACTGGAGAAGTCAGTGGTCATAATCGTGGTCAGCATCTTAGTGAAAAGATTCTCGCGATTACTACAGCTAGCAATTATAGCAGTTTGGTAGCTCATGTCCAGCACAGGATCATTTTGTAATGCTCCATTCCTGTCATTCCACAAAATGAAAATCCACACTGATATGGGGCGAGCTAAATTGAATAATACCCAGAAACAATCTTTGTCTCAAAGACAGTATACTTGAGTGTTATTGGTCACTTTGCCATTTCAAGTAAATTAAAAAAATTAACTCTTACATCACAAAATGTTCAGAGCTTCTGACTTAGAAAGCATCAGGGTAAGTAGAACATCATCAGACTCGTCATTGGTTAGGACTCTGAGCCAGTTTTCAAGGGTCTCATAACATGGCAGGAAGCAGCAGCTAAGACTCGGTTTAAGACACAGTGCGGGGCTTCCCTGGTGGCGCAGTGGTTGAGAGTCCGCCTGCCAATGCAGGGGACACGGGTTCGAGCCCTGGTCCGGGAAGATCCCACGTGCCGCGGAGCAACTAAGCCCGTGTGCTACAACTGCTGAGCCTGCGCGTCTGGAGCCTGTGCTCCACAACAAGAGAGGCTGCGACGGTGAGAGGCCCGTGCACGGCGATGAAGAGTGGCCCCCGCTCTCCGCAACTAGAGAAAGCCCTCGCGCAGAAACGAAGACCCAACACAGCCATAAATAAATAAATAAACAAATACTTAAAAAAAAAAAAAGAAGGAAAAAAAAACTTTAAAAAAAAAAAGACACGGTACGTTCAGTGGGGCAAGAGGCTATCACAACTGCCTTATCTTCTGAGTTTTAGACTATGGCTACAGTGGTCCCACCTGCTTTGTCCCTACAGTGAGCTGTGACCTCTGTACACTCTTCCCAGAAGTACAAATTCTTAACAGCAAGCATATTTAATTTCTTTAGTATATTCAGTTTTGAAGCTTCCTTTTATAAGTTTGGCATGATAAAGGACAGCATCATTGTGTTTGCGTTCTTGACTGTGGCACTGTTTTTTGGAACATTGTAAGACTAAGATAACCTTATAAATGCCAAATTACAGTCTTTCTTTTTGGTTTATATAAGTAAATTCTAGATCAAGTAATGGAACTTAAGATTTCAGATTAATTTTTCGTGTTTTTCTGCCTCTCCCTACAGCTCATTCCTCTACGGGAAAAACGGAACTGTTTTCTGAAGGATTGAGGAGAGCCTTCAGCCTGGCATACAAACCTTGGCTTCACCATCCATATTGAAGACTAGATAAAATTGTGCCTGTTTCTTCTCCTTTCATTGCCTTATGTTGCATCATTTGTATTTGTTTCTCTGAACGATTTTTTTTTTTTTTGCTAGTTATATTCAAAGTTTGTAGCCATGTAGAAAGGGACAAAGTATAAAAAAGTAGTAGACCTGAAGACCCAACTCAACTATGGGACTTTGCTTCTCTTTATCAGTTTGAGAATTAAGTTGTTTCTTTTATGGTGTCTCAGATGATTCAGCCATGCTTGCCAAAGGCAGACAGTCTAACCTGAAGGCTATACAGCTGGTTTGCATAGATTTTTAGCTTTTTCTTCTTCTGTTTGTTTCAAATATTTCCTAAAACATAGAGTCAAACCATTTCCACCAAGGGCTAGGACCTGCCACAGTGATTAAGTGCCTATCTGGCAGCAGTTGATACTAGGTTGTATCCTGTCTCTGTTCAGGCATTAAAGGCTGCTTTCCGGCTCAGGGATGATTTCTTGCTGCTGCTATCTTTATTCTGTTCTTAATGGTTTTAGGATTGTGTCTGGTTGTTATTTGGCAGCTATGGGACTAGTTAGAGCAGAGATGAGATTCTGAGTTGTTATCCTTATTCTGAGCCTCTTCTTCCTAACCCCCATCGGAAAACGTTAGGAAAAAAACAGATACCTGTGGGAGCTCCCTGGTTGCCTAGTGGTTAGGATTCCAGGCTTTCACTGCCATGGCCTGGGTTCAGTCCCTCGTCTGGGAACTCCCATAAGCCTTAGTGGCCAAAAAAAAAAAAAAAAAAAAAAAACGAACAAAAAACAGATACTTGTATTGCCTGTGAAAACTTCCTTAAAAACCCTGGGCCAGTTTGGTGATTTTTAGCTATGTTAAGATTTTCTAGTCTGTATTCTTTAAGCAATAAATAAATTCCTTAAGTGGATTACTGTCACTTTATTAAACAGCTCCCATGATAAGTACATTCATATCCAAAAGGAAACTGGTGAGACAAGCAATAAATTCTGCAGTTAGGAAACGAAAGAAGTTGCTGTCAGCACTGGGACATCCTTCTAAAGAGCTCTTAGGATAACTCCTAATGAACTAAGCAGATCATCTCATATTCACCATACATCATTGGGATTTTGAGAGAAGGTACAGAGAAGTAACAAAAATGGCAGCTCCAATATTTGCACTGAATTATGTTGTAGTGGAAGGAACACAAGATTGGAATCCTGGCTCTGCTACCTACCTTGGGCAAGTCCCTACACCTCTTAGAGCCTCTATGTCCTTATTTGGAAATCAAGGGTGATAATGCTTATCACCAAGAGACATCTGAAGGTTTTCTGGAAGTAGCCCAGCTAGACCCAGGTCTGGTCCCAATTGATGAAGTCGGTGCCACTCTAGGAAGTGAACCCGCCAAGATTTCTCTGCCACTTTTAGTGCTCTCATTCCAAGTTGAAGGTAATAAGCCAAGGGCAGAGAAGGGGAAGTCAGTATGCATGGGCAGGGCCTATGGAGAAGGGATGAAGATAGAAGGAATGCTGGGGACAAATGCAGGGAAGAAGTGGGTCTGAGGGAGAGAGACATGGACAAACAAAATGAAGCCAAGATTAGGAGAAAAGTTAGAGGATAGCTTGAAAACCAAGATGATTTTTTTAAGTTTTTTTTTTCAGAAACCCAGAATTTAAAAGATGAGAAGAAAGAATAGGGAAAAGGAATTGTCAGAGGCAGAAGGTGGGGGAAGAGGCAGGGTTTGAAAAGAAGATAGACCTTTCCAGATGAAGGATGGCATAGGACTGTGGCAAAAACATAAAAAGTACCCTGGGGACGTGGCTGGAGAGACTGAGGCCGGAGAGAGTGGCACATAGACCACAGGTGGCCTCCAGGGGTGAGAGAAGTAGAAGAGCCCTAGTCCAGCCTCTGTCCAATACTGTAGCCCAAGAGCAGCCAGAGCTCTGCTGAGAGGCAGTGGGGAAGGGAAGACAACGGGAAGGAGCAAATCTGTGTATCTGTGGTGCCCTTCTGTTCCCTCTACTACCACATCTTGTAACCCTGGGTAACTGCTTCACCACTGCCCTCCAGTCACCCAAGGCTTATTGCCGCCCTGACTCCCTCCCTCCCCCCAACACACACACGTAATATATCATGAAGGTTTCCTTTTCTATAGCACAGTGATTGAGACTTAGGCATGTTACAGAACTGCACTGTCCAATATGGTATCCACTAGCCATGTGTGGCTTTTGAGCACTTGACATATGGCTAGGCCAAATTGAGGTGTGTCTTTCCACATAGGCAAGGCTCAACTGCAGGTGGCCCCAGGCCTTGGCAGAATGCCCTGTGATCCTCCTGGAACCTGGGAAGATGGGCAATCTCACGAGGATTTGAGACAAGACCATTTCTCACTCACCTCCCTGTTTTGAGGGAGGCTGTCATGGGGCAGTTTCTCATCTGCCTCCCTCATTCTGGTGAGCATGAGACTTTCTGCCTGCCTCTCCACTCCACTGCCCTTGCCCCAAAGGGTCCAGCTGCAGGCCATAGAGCTGCTTAGCAGCGGTGTGGAGTTGGTACTCAGCAACATGGTGTCCTGCCATTCATGTTGCATGTCATCTGGCCCCTTTTGTTTCAGTGTCATCCTGTGCAACAGCGACACGGAACGGATCCCATTGCTGGTCTTGCTTTTGCTGTCTCTAAGTAATAAAGTGCCTGGATGTATGTGGGTTTCCTGTTCTTTTTTACCAGTTGAATCTGTCAGCTTACTTGACAATTTCTAAGACTCAGTAAAAAAAGAAAGAATATAAAATATCTCAATAATGGTTTTATACTGATTACATGTTGAAATGATAATACTTTGCATATATTGGGTAAAACGAAATATTAGTAAAATTAATCTCACCTGTTTATTTTTACCTTTTTAATATGGCCGCTAGAAAATTTTAAATTGCATATGTGACTCACATTATATTTCTGTTGGACAGGGATGTTATAGATCAGTGAAGAAAGAAAAAATGGTGGTGGGGAGGAGGGACTGACAGGGTTTTATTTTGCCAGAAAATGGCATTAAAAAAAAAAAAAACTATCGCCACCAATTCACAGGGACATTTTAACACACCCCCCCAAATATATAACCATAATCTCAGAATAAAGGATAGATTTTTAAATTGAATATATGTAACTTTATGGAAACTCACTGCATTGTCCAGATTTTTCTCTTAATGCTTTAGGCTGGTGAAAAATTCCTCAGATTGATGAGGATGGTGTTGAAGAACCATTGCTATAAAGAGCTCATCCCATGAGCTGATAACTAGCTAATTTGTGTGGGGCTTTGAGAGGCGACCAGTCCAGGTAACAGTGGTGGATGGGGCTAGTGGGGGTGTCTTCTTGTCCTGTAGGTGTTGGACTCTTCTGGTGGCCTATGTTTTGCAGTGTTCCTGTGGCTTCTTGGCCCCACCCTCTTCTCTCACACCCAAATAAGGTAAAGATGTGGAGTGTCAGAGTCAAAGAGTGTAACCAGAGGAACCAAAGTAAACAAATACGAATTTATTCTTTTCAAAGCAGAATTTAAGGGAAAGGGGAAAAGCACCACAGTGAGTGGCAAAGTTAACTAATTTGTCCCCAGCCCCGCCCCTTCATCCCAAACTTTTCTAGACTTGTGCGCCACCCTTGCCACTTCCCCAAATCCCATCCTTGTGACCAGTCCTTGCAGCCAGCGAGCAGCATCGCAGGCTTCGGTCTGGCCTCAAGGCTGCGCTGGGGACAGCAAGGGCATTGGGCAGGTGCCCCCCCAAATGCGGCAGCTGTGGGAGGAGATGGAGGCTGGGAGCTGAGCCCTGGCCTCGAGCCTTTCCCTCTCCCACAGTCATTGGTGTTTAAAGAACAAGAAGGAGCTGAAGTATTCCTTTGTTCTCAGGGCCAGATTTTGGCAGGAAGGCCCAGAGACAGAGTTGCCCAGCTGAGCAGGTGAGTCTCCACAGCCCTAGGGCAGGGCCCCCACTTTCTCCTCCAGGACTGTTCATCTTAAGGTAGCTACTTTCTTAGCTATCTGTCACCCATGTCAAGGGAACTTTGATGAGAGTCTTGGCCTGAAATGGTCTCAGAGGCCGTGAGTCTGCCATTGAGAATGCCTCTTCAAGGAATGCTCTAGCCCAAAGCTGACTATGGAGCCCAGATCCCAAACACACACCTCAAGCATCATGGGTATTCATTAAAATTCATCGGGAAGGAAACCATCTCCCAGGATTTGCCTCTGCTTGGCCTCAGGGTTTCGCATTACCATGGCCTGCCAGCCCAGCTCCTAAAGTACAACAAACTCAAACAGGTTTCTCTACAAGGAAATATCTCCAAACTTTGGGCCTGGAAGGAAATGGGCATTTGAAGGGCTTTCCATTCTGGAGGGAAGGGTGCGTATCCTCCTGGGTAGGACCCTCTCTAGGGAACCATACAACAAACAGCCTGATGTCCTCCAGCCAGTCAGCCTTCCTTAATAATTTCCCAATCAACCTGTGTGGGAAGCATGCAGTCTTAGCCGGAGGTAACTCCTGGAGGAGACAGTATGTCTCTCACAAAAAGCAAAGCCCTTACCCTTGACTTGGAATGCACTCTTTTCCCCAGGCCTGAGGAATGTAAAAGAGATTAGCAAAGCTATCTCAAGCCAGGAGACCTCAGGGAACTGAGAGTCCTGGTTGTTCCTTATGGCTGGGGGCTGTGTGTGTGCCCGGTTAAGGGAAGATAATGTTCAAGGATAGTTGTTGTAAACTTGTTGACGTCCATGGTGGTGACTGAACTGAGACGATAAGCAATTCTATGGGTTCATTGTCTAATAATGAGTTCCTCTTCTGTCTATCTATGATTCAGTAAATTCTAAATAAAGTGCCTTGCAACCATCAGTTGTCTTGGTCCTTCTGACCCCATACTCATGGTGCTTTTCAGTCCCTTACCCCTCTCTGTCGGGACCTGGAAGACCCCCTGCGGTGGCTGGACCGTCGCAACCTGACTCCACTCTGCTCTCACTAGAAGCAGAGGCACCTTCATAATGGTTTTTTGGCCTCTACCAGATTCTGTCGAGAATACATTACCTATCAATCCTAACTGTTCCCCGATACTATTTGACAACAACCGCAGCAAACACATTCCTTATCACTGATGCTAATCCCACAAGCCAGGGGTTTTCATTAGGTTGCCTACCCAGCAACTCCCTTCACCACCCTTCCAGTACGGGGCCAAAAACTACGCAGCATCACACACAATACCTCTAGGAGACAAGATACACGACAGATGCTTAACAACATGCAACACATCTCAGTAAATCCCACCTTAATTTGAATTCACAGTGCCCAAAGACCCGTTTACCTCACTGCGGGAAAACTGCCCACACATGCTGCAGTGACTATCACTGGACCCTCAAGCGATATACTCACCTCGGGCATCAAGGTAAACCCAGGACCACTAAGTGTCATTGACCCCATTACTGAGAATTCAACTCTTGACTTGCTGCTTCAGTCTACCTATAGCACAAATCCTACATAACGAGATCTACGTCTTCTCTACCATGGCCCACTGCGGTTGCCACAGGTCCTCAACAGCCCAAGATCTCTCGGGTGGAGTAGCAGTTAGTTACGAAAAGGATTTTCCAAGACTTTCCTGGTAAGATTGTTTCATAACTTCTGCCCTCTTTACCAGCTGAGCAGGTAAGTCTCCACAGCCCTAGGGCAGGGCCCCCACTTTCTCTTAGGCAGGCGTATGCCTCAAAGACCCTGAACTCTGTGTCCTAGAGCAAATTTTTTCTATACTATTCCTACCTACAATCTAGGCTCCTACAAATATAGCTCCCCCGCGCCCAACCCCAGTAACTGATGTCCAGGCTCTGTGTTTGATACCCACCTGCCACCTGCTCGCCATGCATCACCAGTGCTCCTGCCCAGAGACCTCATGAGCTCTAAGGCAGATGTCATGATGAAATCTGACACCCTGAACCTGTGGCTTAGTGCCCCCTGGTGATTCTAGAAGGAGGCAATCCTTGGCTTCTGGACCCAAGCCACTGCCTTCCCTGCCCAGCAGTAGATAAATCCCCAGCAGTTCTACCCACTGGCCTACTGCTTGATTATAAGAGAGCACCCCAACCATCTCACACCCTCCTGACCTTGGTAGCAACTGCTACTTTCTTTAAGGCCCTGAGCCAGACTTAGAAACTGGAAGGGGCAAGAGGATGTACTCTGTGTCTTAGCCTGGCTATTTGTTCCTCCCTTTCTGCATGGGGTGAGTAGAGCTTGGATTTGTTCTATTTTGGCCTCTGAACCATTGTTTAGAGGAGCCCAGGAAGATTCAACCAAGGCCCACGTCTCCAGGGAACAAGGTGTGGAATGAATGAAGAGAGCAGAGTGACTCTTCCTGTTAGATTCCTCTGTGGCCACAGGCTTCTGTTGCTTTGGTCTTGAGGGCAGCTCACCTCAAACATGAATGGAGAGACATCCTAGGGGAGCAGCCAGGAGGCATCTGTCTGTCCAACCAGAGGCTGGGACTAACAAAGAGCAAGGCAGAACATTAATACTTCAAGAGGTATTAGAATTTAATGTGTGAGTGAGGCCAGGGGAGTACTGATGTACAGTAGATATGTAGGATAGGTATGTATGTATATAAACTTAGGCAAATTAAGTCAATTGCAGGGTTCTAAGTTATAAAGCTCCTTTTGGTAGAAAGCTGCCTAAGTGGGTTCTGACTCTGTTCAAAGTCCCCAAGCCCACCCCCCACCACCCCCACCCCCACTATCTACTCTGAACAGTTTCTGGATAAAGGGATCATGGTATATGTTGCCTAGGAAGAGTTAGCTCAGTTTGAGGACTGGGTTCACCTTCCAGAGTTAGAAAGAATGGTTTTATGCAAAGGAAGGCCTTGCTGTTGTCTCTGTGGAGAGTGGCCAACTTCCTGATCTGTAGCCCCTGGATACTAGAAAAGGGCCACTATTCAGGATGGCCTGTTGCATCTGCCTTCTGACTAGCTGGGGGATATCAGCCACCTCATCTGATTCAGCCTAAGAGAAAGAAGGGTCACAGCCTGAAAGGGTGTTGGGTGGTCATGCTCCTCCAGTCTAGAGGGTGGCTTCCCCTTCCTCACCCAAGGAGAAGACCCCCTTGCTGAGCAGCTGCCAGCCCTCCCCCAGGGCTGTGAAGGCCAACTCAGAAGAGCCAAGGGTGGCTTCAGCTGGGTTCCCAGAGCAACTCAGCTGGTCTCTCGGGATGCCGAGGTTTTCAGGAAAGAGGAGGATCTGGGGAAAATATCTAAGCCCATAAGTATTTCTTTAATGTTTCCCAATATAAGGTGAAAATAGGAACCTGAATGAACTGTTTCCCGCCTTGAGAAAGGTCTGCCAGGGACTGAGGCAGAAGGAACTGAAGATATTCAAGGAGGAAACAGCATCTAGGTAGCATCGGGATGACTAGATCTATGCCTTTGAGCTGAAGTTATATGACACGTTGCCCAGACTTTTTCAGGGGCACTTTGGGTGGGGTGGCGGGAGTGTCTTCAGTGTCACTTCCCTGTGTTGGGCCAGAGAGTAGGGCTAAGTCCCGTGTGTTCACAGTGCTGGAGCCCTCGGGTCATTAGGCTCCCCCAAATCCATCATTCCATGGAGAATGGAAAGGGGCCAATGGGCACTGCTTCACTCTGCAAGGCAGCTTCTCTGCTCCCCATCTGAATGGCCTCCAAGTGCCCTTAGCCTGGGCTGCAACAGAATTGTACTTAAGGGACTGATCTCAAACTTGAAGATTAAAGGGCACATTTCTAGAGTCAGAGGAATCATGCCTCTCCCTCCCCCGACCCTCACACACCCACCTCGCATACCATCGAATCCCTGCTGCTGCCTGGAGCCCAGATAACTCCGGCTGAGGAATGTGGGGCCAGTGGGGACTGGAAAGGTTGGGTGAAGGCTGAGGGAAGGCTTTGACCAGAACTGGGAGAGGACCGTGGACTATAGGATGGGGATCTGGTTCCATCAGGAGGCCAGCAGAGTGTTGGTAGTCACATCAGAACTTCGCACACTGGGGAAGGCATGGCGGAGCTTCTCCATAATGTCTTCCAAGCACAGGCTGACATCTTGGCTCTTTGACCCCACATCATCTGAGTTGGAGAAGAAAGATGTGGGAAGAGAACTCGAAATTCCCTTATGAGGCCAAGGGGCCGAGGTAGGATGCTGCCGGCTGAAGGGTGAACCTATAGCATTTGTATCTTCCCGGCACGATGCCTAGGTACATATGAGGTACTCAACATACATTTGTGGAATAAAGAAATGAATGAATCAGTCAATAAGCCAATCATCCCTGACCCTAAGCTCAAAGCCATGAGGAGAAACCAGTCCCAGCCCTAGCAGAACCCTAGGCAGGAGACCTGGGGCAAGACAAAGCCATGGAGGAAGGGGTTGGGAGGGGCTGGGGGAACTCACCTGCAGCTTGAGTGTCTGGAGTAGTCTGTCCCTTCTCCTGGGGGTGACTGCCTTCTGACTGCTGCGGAGAGGAAGCCAGGGACGAGCCTGCAGAGCCATTGCCATCCGATTCAGTATGTGGCTAGCAAGAGGTAAGGCATGACTTAAGTGGCTTTGCCTTCCTGACCTTACTTTGACAGCCTCCTGGGCTTAGAAAGGTCCTTAGAGACATCATGCCCATCCCTTTGCCCTTGGACTTTAAGAAGCTTTTGGTGATGCCCCAAACAGTGGTTTCCCCTTTCAGGAAACTTCTTAGAATATTTAATTACTGGATACCCTCTTCCTTCAACAACATGTATCAAAGGCTCCCAGTTCTTCTAAGGATGCCATTGCCCCTAAATATCTCTTGCTGTCATTTCAGCTATAATTAAGCTATCTAGAACTCAATTTCCTCTGGAAATGTAGAGTTGCACACCTGATCCTTGGTTCATGACATAATATCATATGTTAAGACCTCCAGGAATTCATCTAGAGGCCATCCTTTGGAGGATCTGGGGAAGAGGCACAGTGTGGTATTACCTGGTATGGATAATGACAATAATTATTCATAAATTATTTATTTATGAAATGTTTATTATAGTCCTCGCATCATGCCAAATTGTTTAAATGCATTATCTCATTTGACGTTCACCACAATTCCATGAAGTTGGTATATTTTTATCCCTGTTTTACAGATGAGGGAACTGGGGCTTAGTGAGGCTAAGTAACTTTCCTAACATCCCACGGCCACTAATCGGCAGCACTACACTCAAACTCAGGGCTGTCTAACTCCAGAACCACACTACATCCTATACACTGCCTCTCAAAGAGGAAAGGGACAAAAAGTAATAAGTGATCCCTTCACAGCGAAAATCTTCCTCTTGCCAAGCATGTCCAAACTCGCTTCTTTCCAGCAAACATCAAAGTAGCAAAGTCAACGTTTTGGATGATTCTTTGAACTTTGTTCTTTCAATACCAGATTCAAATGGGTTGTGGGGAAGTGAGCCCTCAAAAGCCCTCCCTCTGCCCTAGGCCCCACGGTGGCTTGAGAGTAAACACACAAGGATGGAGTGGAAACTAGGTACAAGAGAATTGGCCAAGCGATGTGATATAGCAGCCCATTCCTCCCCCCAACTTTCCTGATTGCCAGCCCAGTTCTCTTCAGAAAGTCTTCTAACAGACACCTCCCAGGAGCAAGGAGCACCTCTCCCCGGCCCGCCTGTGCTCGGAGGCTGCTCTGATTCTTCCCCTGGCCCCAGACTCACTTGCAGGAGCAGCTCCCTTAAGCGCTGCAGCTGGGACTCGAGTTGCTTGTTGTGGTCTTCAAGAATCTGCATGCGTGTCTCCAGGCGGCTCTTGTGCTGTCGAAGGATCCGGGCCTCAGCCAGCAGCTCCTCATTGCGGTGGTCCTGTGCCACCTCGGCAGAGCCCTCAGCCAGGGTGGGTGCCTCAGCAGCCTCCTCATGCTGCCACTTCAGGCGCCTCAGCTCCCCCTGGAGAATCCTGCCAAGGATGGAGAAGCCAAGGCCAATGACCTTCACAGGGTACTGACTGTCCAGGGCTCAGTGTCCCCTCATACCTAGGTGTGAGCAATCCCTTTGCTCTCCCATCCCCACTCCCACCCCAGCCCCCAAGCCGTGCTTTTTTTTTTTGGTCTCAGCATGTGGGATCCTAGTTCCCCAACCAGGGATCGAACCCGCGCCCCCTGTAGTGCTGCAGTGGAATCGTGGAGTCCCAACCACTGGACGGCCAGGGAAGTCCATCCCAGCCATGCTCTTGCTTGAATGGCCATATCCACTTCCTCTCCAACACATATGTCATTTACTTTGCCATCCTTAGGCCACAGAGCAGAGAGAGCTGACATTTCATATAACAAATGTCTCAGGACTTTGATGTGCTGCTTCGGGGATTAATTCTGACCTTAAAATCGGGCAGAAACACAGTCTGCAAATAAATGAGGCATTAGGGCCACTGACTCACCTACTCCATTTTTAGATTTTTAGATTCCAGGGGAAGACATAACATAAACAAAGGATCACCCATCTTTCCTCTTCTCTCTACTACACTCCTCTTTGACCCACTTTAAACACCCATGTTGAGTCATCAAGGAAACAGATTCCAAAGAGATGGTCTCCTTTGGAGGACATTACTTTTTTTTCTTTTTTGCAACAGAATCACTCTCTCCCTAGTGTTTCCCAGGGCACCCCCCCCCACCACCACTGCTCTAGTGCAGTGCTTCTCAAACTATCCATAGCAAAAAAACAGGGGGATTTTTCAATCCATCATGGATCAATACATGGTCTGAATGTGCATAGCTAGTACACAGCTCACACCACACATGACTTGCTGCCCAAATTCAACAGCACTCAACCTGGCCTATACCCAATTCAATGAAGACAAGTCCACTAATTACGTGCGTGGATATTGTGGCAATGTCAAATTGCTATGAAAATTTCTAAAAGTTTACTCTCTATTTATGTATTTATCTTGTCTTGAACCAGTAACAAATACTTTGCAGATAGGCCCTGTTCTAAGGACTTGCTAATCCAAATACAGTCTGTAGGCCTGAGGCATGGGCATCCTTTAGCAGCTGGTTAGAAGTACAGGAACTAAGGCCCCACCCCAGACCTTCAAATCAGAATCTGCA
This sequence comes from Balaenoptera ricei, assembly GCF_028023285.1. NCBI lineage: Eukaryota > Metazoa > Chordata > Mammalia > Artiodactyla > Balaenopteridae > Balaenoptera > Balaenoptera ricei. The sequence goes on along the minus strand of NC_082660.1, from coordinate 91,845,651 downwards.
TTTCACCAAGCTTCCCAAGTGACTTGTATGCACACTGATGTTTGAGAATTACTTTTCTGGGGGTTGTTATTGATTCCACTACACACCCCCAAAGTGTCTTGGATGTTCCTCAGACTCGTGCTGCCCTCCATGCTTTACAGAGATCAATGCCATCCCCATAATCTTCTTCACCTTCCCTCTTCCAGTCCTCAACTGCTCTATGCATATCATCCTCCTCTTATTACTTTCACTAAGTGATAAGGACCTCTTTCCGTTTCCAACAACTGGAAGTTCCTTGAGGGCAGAGGCATCATCTCTTCTGTATTCTCTGTGTTTGCATTCTCTCTGCCTGTATCTATTGGGTACTTGGAGATATTTGGGTTGAGTTAAAAGGATTCAAATAATTATTAGGATAGCTAGCTTTTATTGAACACTTCCAATAAGACAGACACTGGCTAACACATTATATGCCTGATCATTTGATCTTCACAAGTGACCTTAAGAGGTAGGTACTCTTATCATCATCCCCATTTTACAGATGAGGAAATGGAAGATCACAGAATATAAGTAACTTGTTCAAGGCCACATAGCTAGGATGTGGAAATTCAGGACTTGAATTAAGCCGTCTGACTCTAGAACCCACGCAAGATCTGTGCCATTGCCACACCTACCGGTTCTCACCCTCTAAGTGGGCCAGGATCTTTTCGAGCTCCCCTTTGCTTTCAGTGGCCATGCTGCACGTAGCCTGCTGTCCAAAGGCTGGCTCCCGGTCTGTAATGGGGCTGGAGTGCCGCAGCAAGTACTGGTCCTCATCTCTGTGTGGGGGTGGGGAGAGGAAAGAGGGGCCCAGGCATTGAACTGAGAAACAGCTCAGGGTGTGAGTTCTCAGCTCCCACCTCAAGCCCCAGGAGACACATGCTGGAGGATTCCCTCTGTAAGATACATAGAGAGGGAAAAGGCCATGTATTCAGGTTTAAGAGGGATGGAAGTGTTCAAAGGTGGTAGGGGTCATTGTTGGGGGTAGTAGGAGGGAGTGTTTTCAGGATGCCGAGGCTCCTGGGTTCTACTTATAGTGACCTGGGAAACAATGAGCAAATCACTTCCCTTTCTGTGATGTTCCCCCACCCCACCCCCCTTCGCTTTCCCATCCCCAGGGGAATTGTGGCCTGCCTGAGTCCCAGTCCCAGGGCTGGATTTATCCGTGTAGCCAACAGTTCCTAGGTCCTCTGAGGAGGCTGGGGACCTCCCTAGAGATGAAGGGCCCCTTCTCTGGGCTATAGCACCAAGGAATCTCTCTGGCCACACTTCAGTCAAGTCCGTGGTATCTCCCCAGGGTTGATGTGGCACTAGATGGGGCATTGGCATTTTGAGCATAAGATAATGGCTCATTTCTGCAACTTTAGTTGAGGGCATATTCTTCTTCCTTCAGAGTTAGGAATAGAAGGATGGGATCTTGCAACAGAAAGGGACCTTGGCAGATGGCAGGGAGGTAGTTCATCCTTCATTACCCTGCTCAGTTGATAGAGGGCAGACTGCTTCTCTCATTAAATACTGTGCCCAGAAAGCCGACTTCCTTCCTTAGGGTGTCAGGGACCCTATCCACACACCCCCCACCTCCCACTGAGGATATACCCTCCCCAAGTGGTGGTAGAAGGATCCCAAAGGAGAGCTATTCCTGGCAAATATGCAGCTGTGAAAACTCACATGCTGTCGTCTGGGGACAGGCTGTCATTAAAGAAGGAGCAATTTTGACTTTCCATCTCAGCAAGCCTAGGAAGAAAGAGCAGGAACAGAAGGGAAAACAGTATGTGAAGACGGCTTTCATCTCAAGGACTGTAATCCCACAATAGGATAATCAGGTTTGGGAGGCTGTTCCAATTCCCCCTCCCCCGCCCCAAACGTTAGGCCTCGCTGGCTGCTGCAAACCCCGCTGTGCATGTCCCCCTGGCCCTGACTTCATTCTCTTTGCCCTAACTGAAAACCCCTTCCCCCTTGGACTCCTTACAATTCCCCTCCCCCAAATCTGGTGGTACCTGCTGGCAAAATGCTCAATGCGGGAGTGTGTGTCAGCGTGTGGCAACATCGGGGAAGAAGCAGGCCTAGAAGAAAGCAGCAAAGACTCAGAAGACCAAAGACTGGGTAGCTGGGCAGCCTGTCTCCTCACCACCACCCTTCCACACCCCGCAACACCACCACCAAATTAGGGAGCTCCCAAGAGCTGATGGGAACAAGATACAGAGACTGGATTCTAGTCTGTTTCTCAGGTCAGATTCCTGGTCAGGCCCCAGCTGAACTGCCCTGTCACTAGTTGGGTTTGCCCTGGAAGACTGTCCTAGCCCATGTGGGACTCAGCCCCTTCACAGCACATCCCTAGGCTCAATGAGGATGCCTGCAGCCCCCGTTCAGCTACCGGTACTCACGTCTCACTGTAGTCGGCCTCCAGCACTGACTGCACAGGCAGATAACCTCGCTGAGGGTGTTTGCTGAAATAATGCTTTGAGCGGAATTTGTTCTTTAAGGTAGTGGCAAAGTCCCTCATGTTCTCACTGGATGTGGTCTGGGAGGAGACAAGACAGAGGGACTCACCCTAATGGGCTATTCTAGGGAGGTGTGGCCACTCCCCCGGAGCAGGGACCATGACTGGTAGTCTACTCTTGTTCATATTTACCACACCTCGCTCCTAGAAAAAGATCTAGAAGGATACATGCCAAACTGTGAACACGGCTTGCCTCAGGGAAGTTAGACTTGAGGGGTGGGGAACGCACTGAGGAGGAAAAGGGGACTTGGTTTTATACTTTAAACACCTCTATATAATTTGAATCTTTTACAATGATCGTATATTTGTTAACTTTTAAATATCTTTTACATAAATTCTAGGGGTGTAGAAGATGAGCAGGAGCTACACAATTATCAGTCTACCATCTCTAGCCAGTTTCGCATGTATGACTTTAATAATGTTTATTTTAAAATGATACTAAAAGAAAAATAAAGGTCAAGGTCACTGCTTCCATTGGGTCACACATGTTTCTGTGTCAACAGAATTTGGAGAAGAGATGACAGCTCAGGGAGATGGATTGTGGAGATGGGGAGGTAAGATGGGAGAGAGCAGTGGGGGGAGCTGGGGATATGCTTGGGACTTTGGGAGTACGTGTGGGGAGAGAGGAATAAAGGAGTTTAGGGAGCAGAGTCAGCTCAGGAAGCTAAGCCTGGAGGTCTGAGTCCTGAACATAGCAGAGGAGAAATTCTGTGGCTGGAGTTCAGGGATGCTGGGCTCAGGAGACTATGAAGGGCACAGTTTCCAATGAAAGCCCAGTGGATTTTGGGGACCCAGGTAAAGAGCATACCCCCTTTTCACGCAAGAGATTGAGTAATGAATTTGAGCACAAACTTTGGTATTGACTAGAAGGGATGGAAGCAATGACAAGGTAGCAGGTGAAGACCAGGGGACAGAAACAATCCAGGAAGCTAAGCAGGATAAACTAAATTGAGCGATCAAAGGCTAGTCACCTGTAACCGCCTTGCTGTCTCTATTTTTTCCTGAGACTTCTCTCTGCAGGAGAATAGTGAGTGCCTTTTAGATGGCCAAGAATGTCCTGGGCTGCTCCAGCCAGCTACCGCCCTGGTGAGGGTGAGGGAGAAGCTCTGCTAGAAGGACAGCCCTGGATCCCCCAAATTGGTCAATCACCAGGCCTGTTTGGAGGATGCTCCCCAACGGAGCGCAGAATACAGTGAGCTAATGCTGGACAAAATGGATCAAGCACCCAGAAGCTGAGAGCTGCCTGCCCCTCCCGCCCGGCCCAGAGGCTCCATACCGGGGTGTAATACTCCATGATGGGATAATGAAGCTTGTTGCCCTTGCTGGCCCTGCCTGTCAGGAAGCAGGTCTGGCAGATGTCCACGTTAAATTGTTTCAGACTCCGGTACCTTGGGGAAAGGAGAGGTGGTAGGAAAGAGGATGCAATATACTATAGTGACCTCCCCCTCCCCCAAACATCCAAATATGCACATACATTAAAAGGGTTACTCCAGAGACCACAAATCTCCATGAAATCACATGCTCAGAATCCCAGGAAGTTCAGGAAGTAGCCCTGTCTCACCATCTTTTTTTAAAAGGAAGGGTGAGATAAACAACAAGGTCCTACTGTATAGCAGAGAGAACTATATTCGATATCCTATGATAAACCATAATGGAAAAGAATATAAAAAATGTATATATATGTATAACTGAATCAATTTTCTGTACAGCAGAAATTAACACAACATTGTAAATCAACTATACTTCAATGAAAAAAATAAAAAATAAAAAATAAAAGGGAGGGTGAGACGGGGTAAAGAGCTCATTATATCAAATAGCCTTCTAAACAAAGGTGGCCTGAAAGGGTCCAGTTTCACAGGTATGACCACCTTCCTTGGAGAAGGCACACTTTCAATACGAAGACAACTGATTCTATCAGCCGTGAGCAAGTTGGCTAAAAATTATTCCCCAAAGTTATTTATAATAGTAACTCTATTATGACTGAATATAGACTAGCCCTTCAGATCCAATTCCAAAGCCTGATTGGACTGCCCAGACCTAATAGCATAGCATGGTGAAATGTCTAGACTTAGAACAGTCAGAGGATCCGACATCTTGTCCTGGAGCTACACTAGCCAGCAGTGTGAACTCCACCTCTGTGCCTCATTTGCTTATAAAAAGCAGGGTGGTTGTAAAGAGAGTATGTGCTAGTGCTTTAAAGTGGTAAAAACAAGCATTTTATGATGAAAGCCAAATTCAGGATAGCGGCTACCTTTGTGGGGACAGGAGGGAAATGTAATCAAGGAAACTTCAAATATATTGTTTTATATATTATATAAAATATGTATAGCATATATAAATTTGTAGATATATAAATATATTATATAACATATATAAATATATTGTAAAATATTGTTTGTTTCTTCAGCTTGGTGGTGGGTGCCCACCGTGGGGCGCTGGAGCCTGCTCATGTAAGCTCACGAGAGCTGGTTGTTAAAATTTCAGGAATTTTCCAAGCCAGTTGTTAAATATAGCCATTATTTAAAAATTAAATTGTATAAACTCACAATTAAGCAAATGGTATTAAAAACAAAGGTAATAAATAATTAAACTCATCACTTCCTAACTATTTCACCATTATCTATGCTCTCGAGGTTGTCTACATCTGTTATACCTGGTGGTGGAAATACTATAAATGGGGTGCAACTGTGCGTCTCTTCCTGACCTCCTATGGGTAGCCTGACACTGGCCACAGTGGGAGTATTTACATCATGGAAATTAGCCAATGCTATATCACGTTTCTCTTTTGCTTTCTAGAGAGTAGCACATTTGCCAGCACACCTTTTGGTGCGTAGGTGTTCTCATATGTCAGGATGCTGGGGTTTCTGGGTTCTACTTAATGCTCCCTGGGAAACAATGAACAAATTACTTCCCTTTCTGTGCTGTTCTCCCACCCCACCCCCTTTTGCTTCTCTATACATTTTTATAGGTCTGAATACTTCACAACACAACTAACAGAAAAAAATTTCATCGTTTTTGAGTTTTTTAAAAGTTAAACATTCTGCAGTAGAAAGGATTATAACAGTATATAACAACATACAATAGATTAGTTGTAATTATGTAATGCCCTGTTTTGCAATATATGATTTATATGTAACATGGCCTATTATTAGTAGTAGTATCACTCCAGCAGGTATTGCTTTCCCTACCTGAAGCCTTTGATGGGGCACTGCCTACAGATAGAGCACTTGGTCTGATGCTTCACTTGTTCAGCAATGGTGACCCGATGCAGAACAGCCAGCCACACCATGGACTGGGGCTCCAAGTTGACCCATTCCAGGAACTGTGAAGCTTCAATGACTGGCTTCCCAGTGCTCTAGGGAAACAAGAAGCCCAGTAGTGATGTCTGAGGCCCAGTGTCTTGTGCCTAGAATGGCAGCCCTCAGGAGAGGAGGAGAAACAGCAAGACCTGGTTGGACTCTGGGTTAGACTGTTCTCCAGAGGTGTCCACCTTCTACCCTGCCCTAGTTGACCTGGTGCCCTCCCCTCAGGACTCTGACCCTAAAGGCCCAGAGAACCCTCTGCCCTGTTGCTCCAGCCCAACAAACTCCCTTGCATCTGAGTACTTCAGATCAAAAGCCCAGCTCTCAGTCCTCCCTCCCTTCTTCCCACCCTCTGTCCCATCACTCCTCCTTTCCTCCCTCCCCAGTTCCATACTCACAAAACGGAAGCAACTACGGACGCTGGGCTCCACGTTGCTGCCCCCAAAGGCCGCCACTTCCCCCAGCTGACGGGGCACCTGAATGGCCTCATGAAGCAGGACACCAAGGTGGCGTTGGTCACACTGGCTGCCTGAGTTGGCCACTTGGCTGAAGAGGTCTGCTGGCCCCACCGTAAGTCATGGCCAAGCCCGATACAGGAATGGCCAGAGAATGGTATGAGGAGAAAGAACGGAAAAAGAAGACAGGGAAAGAGCACACTGACTTAGCTAATGACTTTTGAAACTGGAATACCTAAAGGTCCATCCCTGACCTTCTAGAAGTCCAGGAGTTCTAAAAGCAGCATTCCTCTGGGTTCAGAGAGAAAAAAGTGAGTCAGACACAAAGACGGAGAGCGTCAGAAAGAGCAGGGGAGAGAGGGGTGAAGACAGAGAGCAAGCTGTGTGTGAGAGTGGTGCCAGACACAGATATGACACTGCTGGGAAAACAAAGTCTCAAGAAGCAAGATGAAGGGGTGTGGGGTTCAAGGGTGCCTGAATATGAGTTGCAGTCAGTCTGCCCTATCCCCTCCTGTTCATGTAGCCCATGTAGTCTGATACTGCAGTAATCTCTCAGTTATCCACACAAATGAAAAGACACACTGGCATGGATAATTCAAAAGAAGGGGATAATTCAACACACTTGATCGTCTAAGAATTCACTCTCAGTCATTGTGGAACAGACTATGGTACTTATATATCTGAGCATGGTCTATATCTGCCCTTGTGGGAACTCCCCCGTCCCACCCCAACTTTCGAAAACCTCCTCCAGAGGTTCTTGTCTGTCCGTTTCATACCTCACCTAAGGCCCAGAAAAGGAACAAAACCAAAAGGCAGAGGGCCTGGGGTTTATTTCTGGATCCATTACTGACTAGCTTGTAAAACCTTGGGTAAGTCATGAACCTCTCTATGCTGCAGTTTCCTTACTTATAAATGGAGACTAAATCATCACTGTCCATCCCATCTCAAAGGAACATTGGGAGAAAGAAATTATATCATAGTTATAAACATACTTTGAAAAGTCTTCTTCCCTGTAAATCTTTCCTAGACGGCTGTCCTCACTCTTCTGTGATCTGATATAGCACATATCCTTTGCCATTCAGATTATTCTAATTAGCACTCTAAAAAATGCTTTCTGTGTACTTCTGTCTCCTCTTCTGGACTGTAAACCACTTGAGGCAGGGACCATGTCTAACTGGACCTGATACTCACCACATGCAGCACAGTGGTCAATGCACATTAAACACTTGACACTAGTGATGCTGTTGCAGAAAAATGCAAAATGCTGTACAAATGATGGAGGATGGAGGGGAAAGCGAAGGTACTGTACACCAGAGAGGTTCAAACCTACAGAATTACATGTTGTCCACCTCCCAGATAATGGGGATTATTGCACACCACCCATGTTATCACATGGGAAGTCTCCAACAGAATGTGTGACGTGGTTTTTTTTTTTATTATTATTAACGTATAGCTTTTTATTTTATTTCAGATGCCTGTGTTGATGATGCAGGTTCTCAGGAAACCCCCAAAACCATAAATGCCTTTCAAAGTTTTTGACAGTCAGGGTAAATTGAACAACTCTCAGTGATGTATTATATAGTAAAAACCATTCCATTTATAAAAACCAGCACACACCTGCCTAGTAAACAATAAAACTGTCCTCTTCCACATTTGTGTGACGTGGTTTGAGCTTCAGATTGGGAGAGGGCTAAGCCTGATAGGCCACAGGGAAATGGAACTAGAAAGTCCAGGTCCTGGGTATCCCAGGATCCCAACTCAGATCCCCATCAAGTAATTACACCAGATCAGAAGAAACCAATGCCCTTGGAGTAACAGTGGGGATAATAACAGGCCTTAGACCCATCTTGGCCTTTGGCTGTTGTGGATTCCTTGCAATAGCTTGGACCGGGAAGCGTTACAAGGTAGCCTGAGTAGCCCTCTGCTGAGTCATAAGACTGATCTTCTGCTTATCTTAGACTTTTCTTCCTCCCACCACACCTCTCCCTCCACACACCTCTACTCCAAACTTTGGAGTTGTACTCACACTGCAGTTTTTCCTTCACTTCTGTGCCACACAGGCATGCAATGCCAGTCTTAAAGGACAATGCCCGCATCTTTCCACTGCGACCACTAGGTTTAAAAGAAGAGACTGAGAATACGAATATCTGTAAAGGGTTAACATCTTGGCAGTCATGTCCCTCACAGGGTTGATCCCAGCAGGGCTCTGTGCCAGCCATGCCCCAAGCTGAGCTGAGTCCAAGTGCACCAGGGGAGCAATTCCTTCCCACCATGCCCACTCCATATGTCCCACTGAATTTCACCATGGAGGCTGTCAGGGCTGCAAGCCCTTACCTATCAAAAACATTGAGGAGCCAGTTGAGGCTCATGTCCACACAGAGTGGCACGTTGACCAGGATGCCTCTTTCCTCCTCCAGCCGTTCATATAAGGCAGTCAGGCAGTGAATGACCTCCACCACATCCATTACATGCTCACTGGCCTGCAGATCATGCTCATTGAAGATCTCCAGGGCTGTGGTTAAAGTTACCAGGTCCACTGGGAAGGAAAGGAGAGAAGGAGAAAGTATAGCCAAAAGTAGAACCCCAGGGACTAGGCAGGAAGATACGGCCACCAGCATCACCAAATCTGACTCAATCTCCAGACTAACCATTGGTAAGTATGAAACAAGCTTGCCCTTTACCAAGACCCTCAACCCAAGTGAGGAGAAGGCAGCAGAAGGCCCCCGAAATTAACCCCAAATGTTTCTATACCCAAATGTTTCTTGACATCAGTTTCAAGAAGATGGTGGGATTTGGGTAAACTCCCAGGGGTTGAATACCATTTTTTTTAACTTTCTTTGTCTTTACACGCATTTCAACTGCAAGTAAGTTGGTCTGTGAACCTCGTTCTGAAAACCTAGACACTGGTTATGAAGGCTCAGGTATGCCTGGGTAAATGTGACATAACTCAGGAGGATTTTTTAACTACACCCAATGCTGGAATCAGCCTAGCCAGATAACCTGGTCCAGGAAGACAGAATGGACAGTGTCTCAGAGAAAAGACAGAAGGCACATTATATCTGCAGCCATGTTGTCCCCTAACCACTGGCATTCGCTTCAACAGTTCTGCTGCTACATCCAATAACCCCAAGATGGTGAAAGAACACAAGCCTCCAGTGGTTCCAAACCATTTGCTGGGATAATTCTCGCCATAAAACACTTGCTTGATTATCCGTTTTGGGCAGGGAAGAAGGGACAAGGAAGAGGATAGCTGTGGGTTAATTTGGAAACAAGCCTGGGGGTTGGGGAAAATAGAAGGGCCCTGGAAAAATCAGGTGTCCACAGCCAGCATATCCCAGCCTTTGGAGAATCCCCACAAAGCCAATCAACAACACTGGACAGGTGGGATGAAAGTGGGAAACAGTCAACAGATGAGGAAGGGTAGGAGTGGGATGAAGGCTATGAGGGAAGTGTAATGGGAGACTTACGACGCAGTGCCTTCTGGACTCTGCGTAGCTTCATGGCAGTGCGGTAAGCTGAGAACTTAATGTTGTTCAGATCAGCTGCAGAGAATGGAAAGAGACCCACTCAGATCAGGGAAATGCAAATTAAAACCACAACAAGATACCATGTTACACCTGCCAGATTGGCAAAAAATAAAAGCCTGACAATAGGAAGTGTCAGCAAAGATGTGGATGAATGAGAATTGCTGGTGGAAGTGTAAATTGATACAACCACATTGGAAAACAACTTGGTATTACCTAGTAAAATTGAACATTCATATATTCTACGACCCAGCCAGCTATATATCCTAGAGCAGTGATTTTCACATGTTTTGTTTGTTTGTTTGACCAAGCGGCACAGTTCTTGTTAGCTCCAAACTAGAAATGACCGAAATGTCCATCAACAGTAGAATGGTTGAGGAAACTGTGGTATATACAATGGAACACTCCACGGCAGGGAAAATGAATGAACTATAGTCACATGCATCAACATGGGTGAAATTTACAACATAATAGGAGTCTCTCTTGGCAGTCAAAGATAAGGCACATGAGAGTCATATTCGTAGCCTGGATAGTATCTTTCAAAGAAGATCTAGTACACATCTATAAGCATAATTACCTAATGTGATGATAAAATCGTTCAGGGAGAGTATAGAGCTTCCAGCTGAGGGAGGTGCAGAGGGGAAAGGAAAGAAGGCCACTGGAAAAAGGACAAGGACTCACTTCCACCCTCACCTGCTTGTTGAATAGGATTCCCTTCTATTTTTTTTAAATTTATTTTTTATTGAGGTAACATTGGTTTATAACATTTTGTAACTTTCATGTGAACAACAGTTTATTTCTACTGCTGTATACCCTACAAAGTGCTCACCACCAAAATTTAATTTCCATCTGTCACCATACAGTTGAACCCCTTTACCCATTTCACCTTCCCCCTACCCTTTCCTCTCTGGTAACCACTACTCTGTTCTCAGTATTTATGTGTTTGTTTTTGTTTTGTTCATTTATTTTGATTGTCTCTTTTTATATTCCACATATAAATGGAATCATATGGTATTTGTCTTTCTACTCATGTCACTCAGCATAATATCCTCAAGGTCCATCCGTATTGTCACATGTGGCAAGATTTCATCTTTCTTATGGCTGAGTGCGTGTGTGTGTGTGTGTGTGATCCAGCTATCCCACTTCTGGGTATTTATTCAAAGAATATAAAAACACTAATTCAAAAGGATATATGCACTCCTATGTTCATCACAGCACTATTTACAATAGCCAAGACATGAAAACAACCTAAGTGCCTGTAGACAGATGAATGAATAAATAGGATATAGTATATATATATATATATATATATATATATATATATATATATATATATACACACACACACACACACACACACATACAATGGAATACTACTCCCTTATATTCTTATAGGACAAAGGCAACTGTATAGATCTCCACACTATACAGGAACCTTGAATTCTTACCTAGGGTTTGGTATAACTCAGTCATCTTGGGATGGTCCCAGCATGTGGTCTGAGCCTGGTGGCTACAAACAAAAGCATCAATAGTGCCAGGGTCTATACCACCCCCCAACCCCTCAAACACACATGCACGCACCCCTCAGCGATAGGTTGGATGCAAGGAGCAGCAGGATCTGAGGGTGAACCCGGAGGGTCCCAAAGCACAAGGGTTCACCTTTACCAGGTAGAATCTTGAGCTCTTGAGATGAGTAGGAGGAAAAACTGGAGTGGATGGAGGAATCCCAACAGGTAAGGGGTGAGAGGGATAGATAGAAAAAAAGATAGGAAAAGGAGGGGGTGGGCAGGTGACTGATCCATTTCCGATTCAGACGGTCACTCACTTGATATAGTAGGGAACTTTATTGGGTGAAATTGCTCTTTCCCAAGGAACCTGAACAGAGGCTGGTGAGGGAGAAGAGAAAGAGAAAGAAGCTGACCACTAATGCTCTTCAGGCCCCTGGTTACTCCCCTGCTCTATCCTCTCAAAGAAGTAGTTAAGCCCAAAAGGGGATGCCTGACTCTCATTGCCAGCTCTTAACAGCCCCTGAGCATGGGGTAAACACTTTTAATGAACACACTTCTCTCCCTGACGTTTGGGTGAGGGAAGGAGAAGAGGTTGTCACTGATACCCTCATGTGCCAGAGACATGACAAGGGCATGAACAGGTGGCCTTGGCCACCCTATCTTCTCCCTGAGCTGTCCGCCATTTTATCCATTCAGCAGAAGGCAGCTGGTGTGCTGCTGTGGATATGAAGTGGACCCTACTTTCCTCATGGGGCTCAAAGCCCTTCCCTCAGAAGGTCAAGCTTCTCAGTCCTGTGGGACAATGGGGAATGGGACTGCTCACTCCTCTCTAGTGAGGAACTCTGGAAAAGGATGTCTCTCTCTGCTCTGTGTCTTTAACATCCGGATGCTCCAGGAGAGGCTCAGTCACCTGGCCAACCTCCTCATTGCAGTTTCCCTGGGTACAAGAGCCCTCTGCAGGTATATCTGCATGCCAGTGATTATAATTCAATAGTTCTAATCACCATTAACATTGATTGAGTTCCTACTATGTGCCAGATACTCTGCTGAATGCTCTGTGTGCCTATCTAATTTTCATATCTGTACATTCCCACTATCTCCACTGCTGCCACCCTGATCTGAGTCACCGTCATCCCTCATCTAGATTGTTGCAATATGCATCCTAATAGGTCTCCTTCCTCCCACTCTTGCCCCCCCCACACTCTGTTAAAACATAAGTCGGATCATGTCATCCCTCTGCTCAAATCCCTGCAATCGTTCTCCATTCCATTCAGAATAAAATCCCAAGTTCTTACCATAGCCCTCCAGGCCCTCCGTGCTCTGGCCTCCTGCCCCCATTCTGACCTCTTGCTCTCTCCCCTCGTCACTCACTTCTACACTGGCCTCCTTGCTGTCCCTCAGGTATGCCCCTGCCTTAAGGTCCTGGAAGTTGTTGTTCCCTCTGTTCTTCCCTAAGATACCCACATGGCTCATTCCTTCACCTCCTTGAGGTTTCCACTCAGTTGCCTCCCTCATTAAGTCCAGCACTCCCTAATTCACGTCTTCCCTGCTTTACTTTTTTTCCATAGCACTTGTCACCGATTGACTTTATATATATTTTACTTATTTGTTTATGGTCTGGCTTCCTCCTGTAGAATGTAAGCTCTCCATGTCCAAGGATTTTTGTCTGTTTTGTTCACTGATGTAGCCCCAGTACCTAGAACAGTACCTGGCCCACAGTAGGCCATCAAGAAATATTGTTGGAACAATAAAGTCATTTAATTCCCATAACTCTATCAGCTATGTAATATTTTCCCTCTTTTTACATATGGGAAAATTGAGGTTCAAAAAGGTTAAGCCATTTTTTTCAAGCTTGCACAGATATAAAGTCGAGCAGCTGTGACTCAGATCCAGGTCTCTCTGACTCAAGAGCCTGTCCTTTTAACCACTACACTACACTGTTTTATCCTACTGCTTCTTAGATGCCAAGGTACACTGCGCTCCCACCAGGCCCCCAAGGGACAAGAGTAGACCCTCTTGGAAGGTGGCTGAGTTTCTACCAAGTGAAGCCCAGTTTGTCTCACATACAGGAGAGGAAGTGCTGTGACCCAGGCCCAAAGTCCCGGTGGGCATCCTGGAGCTGCTTAAGTCTCTCACCAACTGACACCTATGGAAAGAAGACGCAAGAAGTCAGTGGACTCATTCCAGATATACAGGGTAGGATTTCCACGTGCCTCTGGCAATCTTTGTGAATTTCCTCAGAGGCTGCCTCTTCTCCAGTTCCAGATCCTCCCACCATTCGCCGAAATCCTAGCCTTCCCATGGCACTCCCAGGAGTCGGAGAAGAGCATCCCTAATTCCAGGCCACAGTCACCGTTCATCTGCCCCTGTCTACCCTGAGGGGCAGACAAGCCCCTCTCAGACCATTTTAATCACTTCCTGCAGTTTAGAGGTTGAGAAGCCTGTTTCCTGGCCCCAAATTCTCTACAACTCTTTTCCCCCATAGATCCCATTTCAATGCCCCTTCACTTCCTTTGGGCCTGGGTAAGTTCCCCCCAAGCCTAGTTATACCAAGCCTTTTCCTCATGCCTCACTCCAGGCTTCTCTTTTACCTGTAGCTGTTTCCACCGGCTGTTGATGTGCTCCAGGGCCCGGGAGTTCTCCATTGACAAGTGCACATCAGAAATGGCAAGTTGATGGGCCAGATCATTCACCAACTTCACTCCATCTTTCATGGGGAAGAATTCTTCTTTGAATAGCTATAGAACCAAAACCCAAGTGCCACAGTAGGTAGAAAATAGGAAAGAGGAACCATTAGTCATTTTGTTTTAATAGCTCAACCTCAGTGCTTGCCTTTTAGGGCAAGCAGACTAAGGTGTGTGTGTGGTGGGGGGGGGGGGAGATTGTCCTTATCCTCTTCCTTTTCTACTCTCAGAAGACACCAGGGAAAGAGAAGACAGTAGAAGGACAGAGGAGACTTCAGCTAAACCAGCCCCCAAATCTAGCACGGAAACTGGGAGAGACCCTATTGAAGTCCAGGGCAACAATGGAGCCTCAGCAGCAGGAACACTGTCAGGGTCTGGGAGGAACGTCTGGTCCCGGGGTGGACTGTAGCCAGGGGAGGGGGCCTGCATACCTTAAGAGCCTGGATGTGCTCAGGAAGTGAATCAATGAAGAGATCCCCAATGGGCTCCCAAGTGGCTCGGACTCCCTCGGCCTGAGTCAGAGTCGCGCTTAATTCCTCCATTGCCCCTTGGATCTCCAACAGCTGCTCCAGAGTGCGCTCAATGTGGCGGTGCTGGTCCACGCAGCGGGCTGTCAGCTTCTCCCATAGTTCACTGGCCACCGTTGCCTGCTTCCACACAAAGCGGCTAAGATTCTGGATCCGCTGTCTGGGAGAGGTATCTGCAAGGGCAGGCACGAAGTCAGGTCAGGCCAGCCAGGCAAGGATAGCCCATGGAAAGACAGAGACAGATAGCCCTTTGTAAAATGTGTGTGTGTGTGTGTGTGTGTGTGTGTGTGTGTGTGTGTGCGTGTACGTGTGTATATATATTCATACACATACAAATACATTTTTTTCATAGTTGAGCTCCTTTTGAAGATTCAGCTTTTTAAAAAATTAAAATTTTTATTTTGAGTTCGTTGTAGATTCACATGCAATTATAAGAAATAATACAGAGGGACTTCCTTGGTTGCACAGTGGTTAAGAATCCGCCTGCCAACGCAGGGGACGTGGGTTTGATCCCTGGTGCAGGAAGATCCCACATGCCGTGGAGCAACTAAGCCCATGCGCCATAACTACTGAGCCTGCGCTCTAGAGCCCTCGCTACACAACTACTGAGGCCCACATGTCTAGAACCCATGCACCGCAACGAAGAGTAGCCCCCACTCGCCACAGCTAGAGAAAGCCTGCACACAGCAACAAAGACCCAACGCAGCCAAAAATAAATTTAAAGAAATAAATAAATAAAGCTTTCCTGTGGTCTCACATCACTTCCAGCTCCTGCCTAAATTCTTTAAAAAAAAAAAAAAGAAAGAAAGAAAGAAATAATACAGAGATCTCATTTACCCTTTAGCAAGTTTCCCCAAATAGTAACATCTTGCAAAACTATAGTATAATATCACAACCAGGATATTGACATTGACATAATCCACCGATTTTGTTCAGAGTTCCCCAATTTTACTTGTACTCATTTCTGTGTGTGTGTGTGTGTGTGTGTTTTGTTCTATGCGATTTTATCACATGTGTAGGTTCGTGGACCCACCACCACAGTCAAGAGACCATACTGGTGTTTTCCACTTATTATATCATGAGGATTTCCTCATATTCTTAAAAAATGGGCAAGGTAAAGAGTGAGTAAAATATTTAAGACATGTAGTGAGGCAAATCATTGAGTCCTATTCACATGACCTTGGAATGCGATTTTGCATTAGTGTCTGCTGCCCACTTCCTTCCAAAAAAGGGAGGTATTTTATGAAGACCCAGCAAAGGAGAGGTTAGTATAATTTGCCCAGCCTTTCCACCTAGGCTCCTAAATTCCTCCCTCAGACCTCCCCTCAGAAGTAGATTCAGAGCCCCCAAACTCCAGACTAATTGGAACTGTCCTGCTCTCTTGAGCTCGTTCTATCTGAGGCCCATTGGACAGTAAATTGAGTACTAGTTAGTACTCAGTAGGAGGGGCTCGAGGTAAACTGAGAGGGTCAACAGCATTGACAAAGGGCTGCATTAACAAAGGGTCCTTTCAGGCTGTACATAACCAATCTCAGAGGGTTGAAGCCTCTTTCTGGAGAAGAGGGCATGCTGGGCCACCACTCAGACCTGAGCACCACGGATCCCACCCTGCTGCCTTATTTAAACCTAGACCTACAGTGACCCGCTCTATTGAGGAAAGGGGGCAAGAACTCACCAGGGTCAGAATTAAAGAGCCACGATCAGTTTTCTTTTCAAATGCAATCACCAAAGTTTTTAGATGTTTTTGAAAGGTTTTTTATTTTCTGGTTGATTACAGCAGTGCCACATGCCTCTCTATGTTGTAATAAAGCAGTATGCTTTTAAAGGACATACTACTACTTTTACTTACTGAGTTAGTTTAATGCATTTGAGTCTTTTTTTTTTCTTTTTCATGCCTTATTAAATGGCCACACATGATACTCCAGAGAGCCACATACAGCTTTAGGCCACACGCTCATCTCCCCTGCTCCAGGCTCTGTTCTCTTTGCTTTCTCTTATAGTGTGAATCTGGCTTCTTCCCAACTTTGGACTGCTAGGAGAAAATTATCCTCCTAGGTAACAGCTGAGAAAATGAGTCTGGGGAGGGCAGGAAGGTGTTTAATGGTTCACAGCTAAAGAAGAAGATGAAAGAGAGGAAGATCACCCACCTTTGCTCTCAGAGCGAGGCTCCTCTAATTCATCAAATGGGTGCTGGGAGAGGAAGGCCTGAGCTGACTCCAACACAGAGTAGATATAGGGGCCCCGAGACTTGACATCTTCCATAAAGGCCTGTGAAGTTAGCAACGTGGTCAATGGGGAAGGAAAGTCTTTCAATTGCTTTGAAATCCATCCTGCAATCGACAATCTTCTCCTCAGTGCAGCTTGATCCTTTGGCGTTATCGTGTATCTTTGGGCTACTCAGACTAAAGAGGAGCAGTCTTCTCCTTAGGCAGAAGAATAACTCTGACGCTGGAAGGTCTATTTACTCTGAAATGGGTCTGTCTACGCCACAAGGTAGAGTGAAATGTGGGGATTTGGTGCTGGGAATCTTGGTTCTCTGGAAGACTCAGAAAGTCCTCTGTGAGGGGCTTAGAGAAATCAAAGCCAGGATGGGCAAGATTTATATTAAAATTTTAATTAGTTTTTTTGTTGAAATATACACTAATAAGAGTATACAAATCAAAAGTGTACAGCTCAATGAATTTCCATAAAGTGATTCAATCTCTGTAACCAGTACTGAGATAAAGAAACAGAACTCCACCAGCATCCTGGAAGGCTCCCTCATGACCCCTTCTGGTCACTCTCTCATTCCCCCCTCCCCCAAGGTAACCACTATCCTGACTTGTAACACCACTGATTAATTTTGCCCATTTTTGAACTTTATATAAATGGAATCATACAGTGTGTGCTCTTGTTTGTATTTGGCTCTTTTTTCACTCAGCCTATTGTCTTTAAGATGCATCCATGCTGTGGCACACATTTATAGTTTATTTTCTTGTTGTATGGTATTCCATTCTGTATTCATCTTTTAAATTGAGATATAAATGATATATAACATTGCATAAGTTTAAGGTGCACAATATACGGATTTCCAACATTTATGTAATATTATTGCCATTAGCTAACACCTCTGTCACATCACATAATTATCATTCCTTCTGGTGCATTATGGATTCATTTTAAGAAGCATGTTGTTATTTTCTGATTATAGAGGTAATATATGTCACAGAAACCTTAGAAATCTCAGAAAAGTATGAAGAAGAAAATTAAAAAGAACTCTGATTTCATCACTTGGATTTAACCATTGTGAAGATTTTGATACAGTTCCTTCTTCTGTTTGTATGCACGTGTATACATACATACACATCTATATCGATTTTTATACAGTTGAGATCCACCTGTATATAGTTTTGTATCCTGTGTTTTTTCACTTAATATTATATTATGTTCATTTTCCCATGTCCCCATTACAAATCAGGGCAGAATTTTAAGGGAGGTCCATATTTGATGGGAAGAATAGAGGGGAAAGATTTGACTTATTCTCTGGAGTACTATCCACAGACCAGTAGGACTGTACACAGCTTCCTGTGACTTTAAGCATCTAAGCAGAGACTGGGCATCCATCAGTCAGGGTGTTGCAGAAGAGATCCCTTCCCGATGGAGAGGCTACACACCACGGCCTCTGTGACTCTAACCTACCGCGTGCGTCTCCTTCTCCTGTTGCACCAGGGCCACATCCCCTTGTAGGGGCAGCTGAGCTGACAATTCCTCATCCTTTTGGCTGAGCCAGTCAATAATCTCTTGGAGAGGGAGCTGAAGCTTTCCACTGTGATCTGAGAAGGCCTCTAGGCGGGCGCTGCACACAATGGTAAGACCAGTGATTTTCAATCCTCTTGTTAAGTTGCAAAACATTTTCCCCCAACAAATACATATGTGGAACCTTAATATATAAACAGATGAAAGAGGTGCTGCTCTGGTCGAAGTGGGAGGAGGCCCGGAGCCCTCCCTCTGACCCACCCACAAAGGCTCTCAAGGCACCTCCAGAGGGAGTACGGTACCAAAACACTTGGCAGACGTCAGTTAATTCAGCTGAGTGCCCAGCATCACGCTGGGAAGGGTAGCGAACTGAGCAAGGCCATTAGAGGTGACAGCTGTCTCGTTGCCCTCTTGTCCTAGAGGACCTCAAGTCATGCCAAACTGCTCATCCTCAGAGGCTTCTTGGAGGCTGCCTTCTGAGCAGAAGCGGATGCAGTAGGTGGAAAGGGCGCGTCAGGTGGCTGAGTTTGGGCACGCACGTGTGCGAGGCTGCATACAAATACAAGCAGCCCAGGGGTCCCAAAGGATGAGGACAGCATAAGCTAGAAGTTTGACATATGGAAGGAGGAAAATGGGTACCGCATAATCACCTCTGCTTGCCTTCCCCCGCAAATGAGCCATGAGCTGAGGTCCAAGTGGTAGGAAGCCAGAGGCCAGCCCAGGCTGTGTGCAGCCATCGAGCCCATTCCCCTCAGCCGACAGTGCTAACTAGTCATTGTGTCCCTACCACTTGGGCCAAGCCCTTTACCTACATTTTTGCTTCCACTAATTCTCCGAGCAACCTCGTGAGGTAGGCACTGCTATTGCCCAGAGAGGTTAAGTAATTTGTCCAAGGTCACACAGTTAAGTCACTGGTACAGTGATGATTTGAACTCAGCTTTGTCTGACTCCAGAGCCTGCATTCTTTCAACTTCTCCACACTCTTCATCCCCACCAGAACCCACCAGAAGCCAGGAGCTTGGTCTTTGATGATAGGGAGTAGAGAGGAAAAGTGTGTGTGGCGGGTGGAGGCGTCAGGGGTTATAGAGAAGGGTAGAGGAAAGAGGAACAACTGATACAGAAGTTGCCTTCAGGCTCTTACTGATTCGCCCTTAGTTTGGGGAGGCATGGGTGGGTGATAAGCAATAGATGGGAATAGAGGGATAAAAAGATGGGAAAGAGAGCAGATGAGATCTACCAAGATGGAGGACAGTTATGAGAGGAAGAGGGGGAGGCAGTAATCATATCCTCCATTTATACATCAGCGCTCTTAAGTTCAGAAAGCATTTTCCTATCTTATTTGAGTCCTCACAACAACACTGGGAGATAGTTAGGACAACTATTATTCTTCTACTCAGTTTTTTTCCTTTAAAAAAATCCAAACAAGTGGAAGCTAAAATTCAGAGATTACTCAAACCAATTATGCAAGGTGACAACAGCTATTCAAGACTGAGGTTCAAATCCAAGTCTCCTGACTTCTGACCCAGTGTTCTTCCCCCAGTGCCAGAGAAGGAAAAGGAGGAGAAACAGAGGGTGAGGCTGACGAGAAGGCTGAGAAGAGGATGGTGAGCTACAGCAGCAAGAGGAACCCAACAACACCGTCCCAGACAACTCCCTAAAGCCCCTGTTTCGAGGGGCCAGGCCTTACCGGAGGCTGTGCGACTTCTTTTTGATTTCATTCCAACACAGGTTCATGGCTGGTGGTTCCAGGGGTCCAGCGGCACCAACAGACCCGTTGAATAGCTTTGGGCTTAGGTAGGGCACCCCAGCACCATCGTGAGGAGGCGCAGGGGTGGTGGCAGCAGCTCTAACCTGGACAGAAACACAGACACCTCTGTGATCCCTGGAGTGTGCCACACCCTGGTCTGCACCAAGCCAAGCGTGGGACAAGTGTGAACAGAGGGAGAGAAGGGCTGGTTCTGGGGTGTGTTCAGGGGTAGGGGGGTGAGAGAAAGGATGACTCCGTGGCTCTGTTCATGGCAAGGTCACTTTTAACTGCTGACTCCTATCATTATCACTCTTATTATTGCAAATTTTGCCAGGACTACTGCCCAGATGGGACCCTGGAAGTATTTGTGTTAGGTAAGAGCTGCTCCGAATTGCCCAAACAAACACAGGCAACCATGGCAATCAATGTGAGCTGCAGCTCTTACTTCAGTGTTCCACAGTTTAGCCAACCTTCTGGAAAAGAAAGCTGAAGGGCTGTCCCACAAAGTTCCAGAGAGAGAGAGACCAGCCAGAGAGAGCCATCAGTGGTAGATGTCCTACTTCCAAGTGAATCTAGGCCTTGGTGCCCCCTCTTCCTCTTCCCCGCTCGCATTTCCCGCCACAGTCAGGAAGGCTGGAAAGAGTCCTAAAGAGCACTGTTCATCTTCCATGGGTTGCGAAAGGGCTAAAGCAGCATTCTGGGTCCTGATCGCCAAAGGACTCTGACCAGAGTCGACAGCTAAGAGGACCAGCTGTGGAGCCTGCCAAAGTCTCGCCTTGGGCCGTCAAGTTCAGAGCCCGTCACTTGCTCACCCTGTAGGGTATTATGGGGTTTGGGAGAGTGTGGGTTGTGCCAAGTAGCCCTTCAGGAGTTAGCTACCTTCAACGCAGTGCCAGACCTGCGCAGCCAGGGGCAGAAGTGGGTGGAGGGCAGGGGAGTGTGGAGAGGAAATCTCAGCCTCGGGAAACCCACCTGCCTTCCTGCCTGTCTACCTCCTCACCTTCTGTGGAAAGCACACGGTCCTGGTGGGTGAACCTCCTTTTGTCTCCCCTTGCCCCCAAACCATACTTCCTCCCCACACAAGACTCTCTGGAAGTTGGGAAACCAATCATCCCATTCAAACCACAGCTCGAAGTGCTTAACACATAGTAGGTGCTTAATAAATATCTGTTGATAAAATTAATGATGCCCAATCTATAGAATAAAAAAATATTCAAGATTTAAAAAAGAACCCACAGCTCGCAGCCACACACGGAAGGAGAAGCGGGAGAGCAGCCAGGCTCTGGGGCAAAGCTCTGAGTTCAGTTGCCTTGCGTCCCCGGGAGCGGACCCTACCTGTGCCGCCTGGGGACCCAGTTGCAGGATTGGACAGCTCCATGATGATCCCTCCACACAAATCAGGACCCAGTGCCTGGTGAGCTAAAGGCAGAGTCCCGACAGGCTCTGAGCAGGCTCCCTCAGGGAGGGTGGGCAAAGCTGAGCCAGGCCAGGAGGCGGGATCTGTCACCCTGTTTGTTTACTGACCCCCCAGGAATCCAGAGGGGGCGGCTATGTCAGGACTCCAGACGGTGAATCAGGGCTTTGTCCCTGGGGAATTCCGGCTCACTCCCAACTGGGCCCGCCACACCGGGGCCAGGAGGGCCCTCCCAGACTGGCAAGGATGGTGAGAGTGGGACTGAGCATTCCATGGTGCTGAGGAGGGGCACGAAGAGGGGAGCTTCTGTTGATTTATGTTCCCTTTCCCTGGAAGACACAAAGGACTCACTCTGCCTCCACCCCCACCCCCTGAGGTGAAGGAAAGGATCAGACTGCTTTGGTGACAAACCTCTGGTAAGCAATTTCCCCAAGGTCTGGAAGGATGATGAGCTTGGTGATAAACCTTGTCGTTGACTAAGTAAGCATCCTCAGAGGCAGTGAGAGATGTGTGTGGCACACCTGGGGACAGAGCTGTGGTTGGGCAGGTGGGCAGCAGAAGACTGACCCAAGCCCGCAGTGAAACTGAGAGAAGAGGGAGAGACTTGTCCCCACAGACCTCCCCCTGCACTCTAAGGCCAGGGGGAGATGGATGGTCAATGGGCATCCCCCCCTGGACTTTTGCAGAGTGGGGAGAGGGCAAGAGGGAACCCAGAAACTCCATGCAGGGATCCAGTGCCAGGGAGGCTCCTGTGCCCTGCCTGTGCTGTCCTAGGTCCCTGGCCTGAGGGGCAGGGCCCCTTCTGGAGGTGGCCACTCTTCTCCTTTGCCAGCAGACTTGGCTGGAGAAAGGTTAACATTCCCGAGCTGGGCCCCCACCCCTAAGCACTGAGGAAAAACACTTCATTTTGACCAAAAAGGGTTCTGTTCCAATCCTCATTTATCTCCCACAGAGTCTTCTGGGCTTTCCACAGTTCCACATTGTTTCCATGCTGAGGCCCACCTACAGGAATAGTTAGAGCAGCTGCCTGACCCTTTCTGGGGCTACGGGGTAGAGCCTTGCGGGGTGGATGGGGGATGGCAGGGGATAGCAGGCCAAGAGCAGGGAGTGGCTCTAGCTCTGGGTCGCAGCTTGGCTTATGCTGGGATAATTGGTCCCAAGCCAGTCTCACAGAGTCCCCCAGACTGGGAATGCCCCAGAGTTAGAAATGGCCTCTTGTGATCCAGCCACAACCTAGTTGTCTGGTTCTGATGGAAGCGCCCACGATGAGCTGGGCTCCACCCATGCTAGCCTTTCATTCCCTCCAGCCTTCCTCTCAGTTTCCTATGCCCCCATTTGGCTCCTTTACTATGCTCCATCACCCTGTTCTCCCCTCCGAGTTCCCCCTAATAATCTCAAGTCCCCTGGGGCAGAACCAGGCACACAATAGGCAAATAATGAATAATCATAGTTTTCTTTCCCTATCAATAGCCTTCTACTTCTGGCTTTTGTGGCCAAGATGTTTGCTTATCACTCCCCACTCCCCATAGGGCTCTCTCCTTACCTCTTGAAACTTTAAGACAAAGTCAGAGCCATAGAGAAGGAAGAGAAGAAACTAGACAGTGACCGAGGAGAGGGCTTGGTCTCACCATTCTCTGTCACAAAATGAAGCCCTCAGGTCCCGTTGCCAGGTGGAGAAGTTTGGAGGGGGTGGGCAATGAGCAGGGCAAGCCTTATGGGAGGACCCATGCTTCTCAATCCCTCAACCCTCTGAAAGTCCCAGTCTGGGGAAGGGGTAGGTGCACAGGGGGACTCTAAGTTGACACTGACTTTGAGAATATGTTACAAGCAGCAAATTGTCTCTGGCTAGACATGTGAAAACAGCTTGGGAGGACCTGGGTCTTATGCCTCTCTGGACCTTGACTTTCTCCCATTATTCTCCCCCAAATGGGCTCCCCAGCACCTACATTCTCCATCCATGCCAGCTCTCCATCCGTGTCTCTCTCTTCCTCCTCCCTGTATATTCAGCTGCTGTTTGCAGCTGAATAGTGACTCAGCGCCACAGCCCATCTGTGAGATACTAAGAAACATAGTACTTTCACACACTCCCATGGCCTCTGGACCCCAATGCATTGTAGGGCAAGCCAAAGTATGCTGATACTTCTCTCTTGTCTAGTCAGCTTTCCCTTGGACCCCCCTCATTGTCAGGAAAGGGGGCTGCCCTCTTGGGATTACTGCCTCTCACACATACTCTGACCACCTAGAACGTATGCAGGTGGGCACACGCAGCACCACCACTCCACTTCTAGGGGAGGAGAGAGACAGGAGAGGCCAGTATGAAACTCAGGGGAGCCTTAGTGGGGTTAACCCACTGCGAGTAAGACTAGGGACTTGAGAAGAAGAGCCAATAGAATGAGAGGGAATATTCTGCAGGTGCAGAATATGAGGTAAGCCACAGAGAAGTCAAGACAAAGGAAGGTCCTGTCTTGTCCTTGGCTATATCCTGAAGGATCATGCTTTTCTAGGACCTCCCTTGGGCTGTTAACATAAAACCAGCCCCCTCAGCCATTGTGGGCCCTTTGGCTTGTCCAGCTCAACACACTTCCTTTGCCCCATGCCCCCCATAAAAGGCCTCATGAGTGACAAGGATGGGCCAAAGGAGGCCCCGTGCTGCCCAAGAGGTTTCATGTATATGGACAGTACCCCTGAGCCTTAGGAAGCATGGATACCCACAAGATCACACACAGATCCTGTGTCCACCCTGTCTCTACAGGTCTTTCTTTTGCTCTCGACCTCTTACCTGAGGCTGGGCGCAGGTGCTTCGGAGGCTGCTGCTGTGATGGAAGTGGTCAGCTGCCCGCCACTCATGACATCGTGGGAGGGTGTAAGGGCATCCCTGCATGACCATAGGTTGCATCAGAACCGAGGCTCATGGGGGAGTGAGGATAGGCAGTGCACCAACTGTTGAGCATAAGCACCTGGAAGAGTAACAAGGAGAAATTTAGAGTCAAGATCTAGAAAAGGACTGCAAATCCACCACTTCCCTAGAGGTGCCTTGACCAGTTATGTAAATAAGTATTCAAAGCTTACTGACCTATCCAATAGTTTTTCCCAGGTTATCATGTACCATAAAAATTTGATTTAATTATTGATCAAGGAAGTATTTATTGTTTCTCTATTGTGCTTTGTGCTAGAGACACAAAGATGATATGCTGAGATTTCACTGCCTGGGGATGGGGTGTGGGAGAAGGAGGGAGGCAGTCATATAAGCTGATAATGATAATAAAACACTTATGTGGCAAATGCTATAATCGAGGTTTGACCAGAAGGCTAGGGGAGCACAGAGTGGAGAACAACTAACTCTATCTGAGATTTCAGAGAGACTGCATTTGAGATGAGTCTTGAAGGACAAGTAGATGTTTGCCTGTGCAGAGAAGAGAAGAAAGGGAGAAATGCATTCCCAGCAGAGGGACGCACCTGTGCAAAGGCAGATGTCACAAAAAAAGCACAGCATGTTCAGAGAACAGTAAGTTCAGTATGGCTGGAGTTTGGGAGGCACAGAGATGAAAAAGACATGGTGCCTGTCCCTGAGGAGTTCACATACAGAGAGAACAGGCATGGGGAAAATCAAGCCATAAAGTGTTACTTGCATTCATTGTAGAAGTATTTATGGGTTGGAGTGAAGGGATGGATGAGGTGAGTTCTACCTGGTCATGTCAGGAAAAGTCTCCTTAGAGGAAATATACTTGAAGTGAGTCATAAAAGAGAAATCAGATTGCCATTAGTCAGAGAAGATAAAACAAAAAAGAACATTCCAAACAGCACAAAAATAGAATGTATGGTGTGACCAGAGTACAAGGTAGGTGCCTTGTGGGGAGTAGCAGGTGAGGCTGTGGCCAGATTGGGTCATGCCTTGAATGATAAGCAGAGGATTCTAAGGCTTCATCTTGTAGACAATAGGGAAGCACTGAAGACTTTAAGCAGGGGAGTGACATGACTAGATTTGCATTTTAGAAAGAGGCCTCTGGCTACCTTGTGGAGAGATTCTCTTGGGCAAAAACCCATTGAGGAGCTGTCAAAATAGGAAGGCAGTTGCAGTGAAGAGGGAGCAGAGAACATGGCTTTGAGTTACATTGAAGAGGTAAAACACACTGGGCTTGGTGATCACTTGGAGGTGAAGGGTGAGAGAGGTGAAGGAGTCAAAGGTTTTTAATTTGGGGAGCTGGGTGGATAATGTTGCCAACAGCAGGAAAGGAAAGACAAGAGAAGAAGCAAATTTGGTGTGGCGGGGGCGGGTGAGAGCAGTATTCCGTAATAAGCTATTCTTTAGACATGTTCAGCTTTTGATGTCAAGAGCTAAGCTTAGAAAAGACATGAATGAAAAAGTTAAATGTACAGACCAACTGACAGTTTAGTGAATGTACACAAGTGTGATGAGGATGGGTGGCTAAAACAATGCTTACAGATGATAAAAGTGATATCTTTTAGTGCTGGGCAAAGATGTGCCAACTTTGATCCAATGGGCAGGAAGTGAACATCTTTGATTCCTGATCCTGATGATTAAATAGCCACCATTTTTAGTCTCTATTTCAGTGGTTCCCAACATTTTAGGTATAAGGGCCTCTTCTTAAAATAAAAAAATCTCACTTCACCCACTCACACCTACATAGTAGCTGTACTTTTAGCACTTGCAGAGTGAGAAAAACACTTATACATTTAAAGATCTGTGGACTCCTCACATTAAGTACCCTTCCCTCCTCCTCATGGGTCTATGGTCCAAAGATTGGGACTATTACAGATCATGAAGGTGCAAGAATTTATTGTCTGAAGGACACTTTATTGTAGTCAAAGTCCCTAGAGATCACACAGCTACATCGTTCCTCATCCCCAAAGAGATTGCCCTAAAGAATGGTTGAAAAGGTGGCTCCCCTCTGATCCAACACCAACATAAAAGAATTAATCATTCAGATCAAAACTGAAGTACTGCTATGGACATATTGTAAGTATGATGGCTACAAAAGTCTTGCTTTCAGACCTCTTTTTACATTAATATTTTTTATACAAGTAATGCATGTTCTTTATAGAAAAACTGGAAAATATAGAAAACCATAACTGAAACTAAAAATAACCTATAATACTAGTATCCAGAGATAACCATTACTAACAGGTGTGAATCCTTATGGTAGTTTTTCTGTGAAAAATATATACTTACACTTTGGAAATAAAATTGTCATCATATTATTTATATATTTATTATATATTTATAATTTTGTATCATGCTTTTTTTATTTGCCTTTTATATCATGATCAGTTTAGAATTTCACTAACTATTCCTCTAAAAGATGATTTCTAATGGCTGCAAAGCTGTTAGAGTGCTATGGTTGAGGCCATGGGTTTTGGCATCAGACAGACCTAGGGTCAAACCCACACTCTTCAACCTAATATCAGTGTGGCCTGGGACAAGTTAACCTCTCTGAGCTTCAGTGTCCTCATCTGTAAGATGGGGATGACTGCCCTCGTAGACTACTTCTAACGATTAAAATTAATAATGTATTTAAATAACTTAGCACAGTGTCTGGCAATGGCACACTGTTCAATAAATGTTAGCTGTAATCATTGTTGTATACTATCCCACTGAATGGATATACCAAAATTTATTTTAACAATTAAACATGTCACACTGCAATGAACAGCCTTGTGCATATTTGTGATTCTTTCCGTAGGATAATTTCCTAGAAGGGAAAATTCCTGGATCAAAGGGCATGAACCACTTTCAGACTTGTAATACATACTTCTTTTTTTTAAATTTATTTACTTTATTATTGGCTGTGTTGGGTCTTCTTTGCTGCACGAGGGCTTTCTCTAGTTGTGGCGAGCGGGGGCTACTCTTTGTTACAGTGCGCCAGCTTCTCATTGTGGTGGCTTCTCTTGTTGTGGGGCACAGGCTCTAGGCACGCGGGCTTCAGTAGCTGTGGCACATGGGCTCTAGAGCGCAGGCTCTGCAGTTGTGGCGCACGGGCTTAGTTGCTCCGCGGCATGTGGGATCTTCCCGGACCAGGGATAGAACCTGTGTCCCCTGCGTTGGCAGGCAGATTCTTAAACACTGTGCCACCAGGGAAGTCCCAGACTTGTAATACATACTTCTAAATTGCCCTAGAAAAAAGTTAGATCACTTTGTACTACCCCCAATGTATGAGAGAGCCAGTTTCCCAGCACACTTGCCGGCAGTTAGTATTCTTATTTTTAAAATATCTTTGCCAATTTTGTAAGTGAAGATGGCATCTTGAGGATTACTTTGTATCCTTAATTACTAGAAATGCTTAACTTTTTCCTTACATTTTTAGTGGCCAGTTGTAGTTTTTCTTTCATAAACTATCCCTTTTTCTCTTTTGAGGTTCACCTCTCTACAGATTAAATTCCTTCCTTCCTATTCTCCTCTACTGACCTGATGTTAGTTTGATGCTTCACAAAATAAAAATAAAACAAATCCAGGAATCAGGGAATTCAGATCTTCTAATCCCAACACAGGCCAAAAAGGAATAAACTGTTTCTAGTACTAGCATGACTACCTTCTGTTATGTTCAGACTTTGCCACTGATTGTGACAAGTCATTTCACCTCTCTAGACCTTGGTTTGCTAAAATGTTAATGTTTAACAGTTGCCACACATCAAAATGCTAGCATTTGCTGTATTTGTAGGGCATGCCTTTGTAGCCTGCTGTACTGTCTTTCTTGATCCTCAATGGACCTGGTAAGGTTGGCCCAGCCAGAATTATGATCCCATCTGACAGATGAAGATGCTGAGACACAAGTGAACCTGGACCTCCTGACTCCTGGCCAGCGCTCTTTGGTCTACATAAAGATTCTTCTTGCTGACTCTTTATTTATTTCCATCCTGTCCCAATTACTACCTGTACATACTGATTGTTCTCTTCCTATTCCTCCTTTTAACTTGCAGAGTATGTGAGGAACTGGAGATGAATCTGGCTTGGTACCCAAACGGTCGAGTGTGGGAAATAAGACATATAGACAAGTATCACAGGGGAGAAATGATTCATACCTTATGTGGGGCACAGAAATCATACTCTGAGAGGTCACAGAGTAGGAACTGTTCACTTCAAGCTGGAGGGATATAGGATATATTTATGAATGTTTTTGAGCTAAGGTGAGAGAGAAGCTTTGGATGCATGAAGTAGTATGGAGGATGCTTTTGCCGTGGAACCAACTCATCTGTGCTCTCCCCTAGGGATCCTGCTAGATACCAAGCTGTGGCTTTTTCCCAATAGGAATACTCTTTTCCTAGTTCTCAAAGCCATATACAGGCCCTTCTGGGAGGATTCAGGGAGGAGACATTGTTTAACTTAGGCAGAGATAAAAGCTTTAAATATATGTGGAATACCAGGATTTCAGCATGAAAGCAAGTTTGTTGGCTGGTAGAGGACAAGATTCACGCCCAATATTTATTTCTACCTCACATATTTTTAACACAGAGCCAGGCACAGAGCAGGCACTCGGTGAATGTTTTCTGACTTGATTTTCTTAATTAAAGTATAGTTGATTTACAACATTATATTAGTTTCAGGTGTACAACATAGTGATTTAGTATTTTTATAGATTATACTCCATTTAAAGTTATTATAAACTAATGGCTGTATTCCCTGTGCTGTACAATATATATCCTTGTTGCTTAATTATTTTATGTGTAGACAAATACTCTGTTATCACTTATATGTGGAATCTAAAAAATAAAACAAACAAGTGTATATAACAAGAAGAAAACAGACTCACAGATATAGAGAACAAACTAGTGGCTACCAGTGGGGAGAGGGAATCAGGAAGAGGTGAGATAGGGGTATGGGATTAAGAGACAAAAACTAACTTGATCTATTGAATTGAACTCCAAACAGGTGAGTGTACAGGTCCTCAACTTTGTAGGTACAAATTCCGAGGGGCATGAAGAGAAGGACTTTGGATATACACGTTTCTTGCATTTGTGTGAAATGATGTGTACAGAACATTAGCATTTGAAGCAAGGCTTGAAATGGCAAAAAAACTGCAAACAACCTAACTGCCCATTACTAAGGGACTTGTTAAATAAATAATGGTGTATCCATACAATGGAATTCTATACAGCTGTTAAAAACAGAATTAAGAACTATTTATGTGCCAATATAGAATGATCTCTTAAGATACATTTTTAAGTAAAAAGGAAAGAAGAAAAAAAATAAAGTGGTTAGTTTACATTAGTGTTAAAAAAAGGAAAATATGCGCTTATATATGCAATAAAATATCTTTGGAAGTATAGAAAAGAACCCGTTAACATTGATTGCCTTTGGAGAATGGCGTCAAGCGGCTACTAGACAGAGATGGGAGAATTCCTTCCATTCCTTTGGGATTTTCCCTTATTTTCTCTCTTTCTAAAACTGAGAAATATAACTTACAAAAAAGTACATAAAACATATGTGTAAAATATATTGAATTATTACAAAGTAAATCCCCATATAATCATGGCTTGGGTTGAGAAATAGAATAATTACTCACACCCACAAAAGCCCCATGTCACCAATAGGAGATATAGTTTTTACTGAATATCATTTTGTACCTTTTGAATTTGGAGCTGTGTGAGTATATTAGCTATTTAACGGCTATTCTCTCCCTCCCTCCCCACTCCTCACCAAAGTGCCATGGACATCTTCAACTGTTTTATGGAAAGGAAGGTGTAGCAGCTTTTCCACAGTCAAATAAATAATAACAGTTAAAATTTACTGTGTTCCATGTTTTACGTATATTAACTAATCAGTCTACATACATCAAGCATTGACTCCTCAGGACAGTCCTATGAAGTAGTTACTACTGTTGTCTGCATTGTGCAGGTAAGAACACGGAGGCACATAGGCAGTAAGTAACTTGTTCAAAGTGATACTGTGACTATGAGGTGAGGAACTGGGATTTACATCCAGGCTGGTGTGTCTCAGAATACAAGTTCTTCACTGCTACACTATTCTGCCTCTGTAAATTCTAGAACCCAGGCTCTGAGGCACTGTGGTCACTGACACTTAGTAAGTAGGGAAGACTCTTGGCTATGGGCCACCAGGTGGGAGCCCAAGGGCTGACTCAGATATGCCACTACCCAGGCAAAGACACAAGCAATTAAGAATGGACAGAATGCAGTGGGTCTGGGGTATCACCCAGCTGGCAAATCCTACAGAGCATTTAAATGACCTTCCAAGGACATCTGGGAAGTAAAATGCTAGTCAACTCTCCCAGTCTGACCTCAGAGCTTTCCCAGTGCCTTAGAGCTCAGTAAATGTTTTTTGAACAAATGAATAAGCTCTTTCCACCTATAAACTGGAGAAGTTTAGGAACCTATCCTACTTGCAGAAGTGGATGAGGGTGTCTGCTACAGTATTGTTTGCAATAGCAAAACTGCAATCGACTCAAACGTCCATCAACAAGGGACTGGTTAAGTGGATTGTGTCGGAGAGGCGGCACCGCATAACAGTGAAGAGTGTGGGCTCTGAGCCAGCACACTAGGTTTTGCATCCTGACTCCAAGACCTAACAGCACAGGTTTGGACAAGCTCCCTGACTTCATGCTTCAGTCCCTGCATCTGTAAAAAAGGGGATAACGAAAAGACATACTTCATAGCCTTGTTGTAAGGAGCTAATTCATAGTTTCTGACATCTAGTAAGTACTCAAATCTTTTCTATTATTGCAGCCACTAATGCTATGGAATATTATGTAGCTGTTAAAAAGAAAGAGGTAGATATGTGCTCACTGATTTGAACAGATGCTGAAGATATATATTTTAGGTTAAAAAAAAAGTGTCAGAATGAACATGTCTGGTATAACTCCAGTTTTGTAAAAAACCTTTTTTCTGTGTGTGCACAGAAAGAAAGCCTACAAGGATATACAAAACTGTTTAGCGACATTGCTTCTGGAGAGTTGTATGAAGGGGACTCTCATTTTGACTTTATACACTTCGTGTGTGTGTACATATTTTATATATATATATATATATATATATATATATATATATATATATATAATTTTTACAACAATCATTTATTATTCTTGGAAGAAAATAAATAAGGAAGACTTCTAAATCATGAGAGGCTCAGGAAAGAACAGGGAAGTGAAAAGAAGACCCCTTCCTGTGAGCTACAGATTCCTCTCTCCAGTCCAAGGTGACATTGCATGATGGTCCTCCCTCTCACAGCACTGCCTTTCTACCTGACAGCATGGCACTAAGAGACAAGACACACATTTCATTTGTACCAAACCTTGTTATGTGTTCCTAAAATAATTCCTGCAATGTAACCAAAAACCAAGGTTCTGCTTCAGATGCTCTCACTAATGAATAACTCATGGGAACACAGATTGTCAAGCTGGTAGGGACCTTAGAGGTTATTTAGGCCAACCCCTTCATTTACAAATGGAAACAATGAAATGTGTTCCTGAGAAGGTAGATGTCAAGTAATTTTGAGAAATAAAATTTCTTTTCCAGTGGCAAGAAAGATCAGAGATGTATCCTCATGAGAATTGTATTATAAGAACCAATTAATAAACAAACTTATGGTTACCAAAGGGGAAAGGGGGGGAGGAGGGATAAATTAGGAGTTTGAGATTAACATATACACACTACTATATATAAAATAGATAAACAACAAGGGCCTACTGTATAGCATAGGGAACTATAGTCAACATCTTGTAATAAACCATAATGGAAAAGAATATGAAAGAGAATATGTGTGTGTGTGTGTGTGTGTGTGTGTGTTTATAACAGAATCACTATGCTGTACACCTGAAACTAACACAACATTGTCAATCAACTATACTCCAATAAAAAAAAAAGAAAAAAGAAAACCAAATGAAATAAAAGATATAGGAATTGGAAAGGGAAAAAGAAAGAACCAATTAATGCAATACATCTAAAACCTTTATACACTGCTGGTGGGGGTATAAGTTAGTAAACCATTTTGGAGAGCAATCTGACAATATCTCCCAAAAGTGAAAATTCTCATACCCTGCAACGGGACAATTCCCTCCTAGATATATACCCAATAGCAATAGTCACATAAGAATATCTACACAGGAATGATCACAGTAGCCCTAACTGTGAGCCAGAAACTGGAAACAGCCTAAATGTCCATCAACTACAGAATGGATAAATAAATCATGGCATATTCATTAAATGGAATACTATACAATAGTGAAAAATGAATGAACTAGAGTCACATATCACAACGTGGATGAATTTCACAAATATAACATTGAATAGAAAAAAACAAATTGGAAAAGAATACATACCACTGATATACATTTTAAAAACACATAAAGCAGTGGCATATGCTGCTTAAAGACCCATACATATATAGTAAAAGTATAAATAGATGCATGAGAATAATAAATGCCAAATCCAGAGAGTGGTTACTTTGGAGGGAGGAAAGGAGGAAGCTTTGATCACAGAAGGATAGAGGGTTTCAAGGCTACTGGAGATGTTTTTTCTTAAGCTGGGTGGTGGATATCCTGATTTTCATTATATTATTCTTTATACCTCTTTGAATGTCTAAAACTTTTCATAGCACATTGTTTAAAAGAATGCAACAAATCCCAGGCTGAAAGGGAAATTCAGAATTTTCGGATATAACAAAATAACTAAAGAAATGTATAAGATACAAACATCTCACTCAAAATGACAGGATTATTCCTTCAACCTGCTTCATTTTCCTGGGACTAGTTCAACAGGAGGGAACCTGCTAGAGGAGCAGCAAATGGGAACAGGGGGACTAAGAATTAGGAGATAAGGGTTCCATTCTCTCAAATACTCAGAAAGAACAATTTCATTAACCTCTCATTTTTTCACACTTAAAAATGTGGTGCTGGATTAGATTATTTTAAAGTTTTTTCCATATGTCAATTTCTTCCAGGATTTTTTTTTTTTTGAGCAGCAATTTCTAAAACTGTGTGTGCAAGATACAAACATTTTTTCCATGTAGAAAAGAGTTCCCTGGTCAAATCTGTTTGGGATATACTGGGTTAAACAGAATTAAACAGATTTCTTTACAGCAGTACTTCTCAGAGCCTTTAATACGTTTATATATATTATGACTCTTCAAGAGGAGAATTCAATTATGAAGCATTTTCAAAAAATTATTGGACCATAGAAAACGCCCCCCTGAGACAGCAGAAGTAAGAAGAACTACAGTTCTGCAGCTTGTGGAAGGAAAAGCACGTTCACAGAAAGATAAACAAAATGAAAAGGCAGAGGACTTTGTACCAGACGAAGAAACAAGCTAAAACCCCAGAAAAACAACTAAATGAAGTGGAGATAGGCAACCTTCCAGAAAAAGAATTCAGAATAATGATAGTGAAGATGATCCAGGACCTCGGAAAAAGAATGGAGGCAAAGATCGAGAAGATGCAAGAAATGTTTAACAAAGACCTAGAAGAATTAAAGAACAAACACCTAGAAGAATTAAAGAACAGACATGAACAATACAATAACTGACATGAAAAATACACTAGAAGGAATCAATAGCAGAATAACTGAGGCAGAAGAATGGATAAGTGACCTGGAAGACAGAATGGTGGAATTCATTGCCGCAGAACAGAATAAAGAAAAAAGAATGAAAAGAAATGAAGACAGCCTAAGAGACTTCTGGGACAACATTAAATGCAACAGCATTCGCGTTATAGGGGTCCAAGAAGGAGAAGAGAGAGAGAAAGGACCAGAGAAAATATTGGAAGAGATTATAGTCAAAAACTTCCCTAAGATGGGAAAGGAAATAGCCACCCAAGTCCAGGAAGCACAGAGAGTACCAGGCAGGATAAAACCAAGGAGAAACATGCCAAGACACATAGTAATCAAATTGACAAAAATTAAAGACAAAGAAAAATTATGGAAAGCAGCAAGGGAAAAATGACAAATAACATACAAGGGAACTCCCAAAAGGTTAACAGCTGATTTCTCAGCAGAAACTCTACAAGCCAGAAGGGAGTGGCATGATATATTTAAAGTGATGAAAGGGAAGAACCTACAACCAAGATTACTCTACCCGGCAAGGCTCTCATTCAGATTTGATGGAGAAATCAAAAGCTTTACAGACAAGCAAAAGCTAAGAGAATTCAGCACCACCAAACCAGCTGTACAACAAATGTTAAAGGAACTTCTCTAAGTGGGAAATATAAGAGAAGAAAAGGACCTACAAAAACAAAACCATAACAATTAAGAAAATGGTAATAGGAACATACATATTGATAATTACCTTAAACATGAATGGATTAAATGCTTCAGCCAAAAGACACAGGCTTGCTGAATGTTTACAAAAAGAAGACCCATATATATGCTGTCTACAAGAGACCCACTTCAGACCTAGGGACACATACAGACTGAAAGTGAGGGATGGAAAAAGATATTCCATGCAAATGGAAGTCAAAAGAAAGCTGGAGTAGCAATATTCATATCAGATTAAATAGACTTTAAAATGAAGAAATTTACAAGAGACAAGGAAGGACACTACATAATGATCAAGGGATCAATCCAAGAAGAAGATATAACAATTATAAATATATATGCACCCAACATAGGAGCACCTCAATGCATAAGGCAACTGCTAACAGCTATAAAAGAGGAAATCGACAGTAACACAATAATAGTGGGGGACTTTAACACCTCACTTACACCAATGGACAGATCATCCAGACAGGAAATTAATAAGGAAACACAAGCTTTAAATGACACAATAGACCAGATAGATTTAATTGATATTTACAGGACATTCCATACAAAAACAACAGATTACACTTTCTTCTCAAGTACATATGGAACATTCTCCAGGATAGATCACATCTTGAGTCACAAATCAAGCCTCGGTAAATTTAAGAAAATTGAAATCATATCAAGCATCTTTTCCGACCACAATGCTATGAGATTAGAAATGAATTACAGGGAAAAAAACGTAAAAAACACAAACACATGGAAGCTAAACAATACGTTGCTAAATAACCAAGAGATCACTGAAGAAATCAAAGAGGAAATCAAAAAGTACCTAGAGACAAATGACAACGAAAACACGATGATTCAAAACCTATGGGATGCAGGAAAAGCAGTTCTAAGAGGGAAGTTTATGGCAATACAAGCCTACCTCAAGAAACAAGAAAAATCTCTAATAAACAAACTAACCTTACACCTAAGGGAACTAGAGAAAGAAGAACAAAAAAACCCAAAGTTAGTAGAAGGAAAGAAATCATAAAGATCAGATCAGAAACAAATGAAATAGAAACAAAGACAACAACAGCAAAGATCAATAAAACTAAAAGCTGGTTCTTTGACAAGATAAACAAAATTGAAAAACCTTTAGCCAGACTTATCAAGAAAAAAAGGGAGAAGATCCAAATCAATAAAATTAGAAATGAAAAAGGAGAAGTTACAACAGACACCACAGAAATAAAAAAGACCATGAGAGATTACTACAAGCAACTATATGCCAATAGAATGGGCAACCTGAAAGAAATGGACAAATTCTTAGAAAAGCACAACCTTCCGAGAGTGAACCAGGAAGAAATGGAAAATTTAAACAGACCAGGGGCTTCCCTGGTGGCACAGTGGTTAAGAATCCTCCAGCCAATGCAGCGGACACAGGTTCGAGCCCTGGTCTGGGAAGATCCCACATGACACGGAGCAACTAAGCCCGTGTGCTACAACTACTGAGCCTGTGCTCCAGAGCCCGCAAGCCACAACTACTGAGCCCACGTGCCACAACTACTGAAGCCTGCGCACCTAGAGCCTGTCCTCCACAATAAGACAAGCCACCACAATGAGAAGCCCATGCACTGCAATGAAGACCCAATGCAGCCAAAAATAAATAAATAAAATAAATAAATTTTTAAATATATATATAAACAGACCAATCACAAGCACTGAAATTGAAACTGCAATTAAAAATCTTCCAAGAGGGCTTCCCTGGTGGCGCAGTGGTTGAGAATCTGCCTGCTAATGCAGGGGACGCGGATTCGAGCCCTGGTCTGGGAAGATCCCACATGCCACGGAGCGGCTGGGCCCGTGAGCCACAACTACTGAGCCTGCGCGTCTGGAGCCTGTGCCCCGCAACGGGAGGGGCCGCAATAGTGAAAGGCCCGCGCACCGCGATGAAGAGCGGTCCCCGCACAGCGATGAAGAGTGGCCCCCACTTGCCGCAACTAGAGAAAGCCCTCGCACGAACCGAGGACCCAGCACAGCCAAAAATAAATAAATAAATAAAAATAAAAGTAGCTATAAAAAAAAATTTTTTTTTTTTAAATCTTCCAAGAAACAAAAGTCCAGGACCAGATGGATTCACAGGTGAATTCTATCAAACATTTAGAGAAGAGCTAACACCTATCCTTCTCAAACTCTTCCAAAAAATTGCAGTGGAAGGAACACTCCCAAGCTCATTCTATGAGGCCACCATCACCCTGACACCAAAACCAAAGATACTACAAAAAAAGAAACTTACAGATCAATATTACTGATGAATATAGATGCAAAAATCCTCAACAAAATACTAGCAAACAGAATCCAACAACACATTAAAAGGATCATACACCATGATCAAGTGGGATTTATCCCAGGGGTGGAAGGATTCTTCAACATATGCAAATCAATCAATGTGATACACCATGTTAACAAACTGAAGAAGAAAAACCATATGATCATCTCAATAGATGCACAAAAAGCTTTTGACAAAATTCAACATCCATGTATGATAAAAACTCTCCAGAAAGTGGGCATAGGGGGAACCTACATCAACATAATAAAGGTCATATATGACAAACCCACAGCAAACATTATTCTCAATGGTGAAAAACTGAAAGCATTTCCTCTAAGATCAGGAACAAGACAAGGATGTCCACTCTCACCACTATTATTCAACATAGTTTTGGAAGTCCTAGCCACGGCAATCAGAGAAGAAAAAGAAATAAAAGGAATACAAATTGGAAAAGAAGAAGTAAAAGTGTCACTGTTTGCAGATGACATGATACTATACATAGAGATTCCTAAAGATGCCACCAGAAAACTACTAGAGTTAATCAATGAATTTGGTAAAGTTGCAGGATACAAAATTAATGCACAGAAATCTCTTGCATTCCTATACACTAACAACGAAAGATCTGAAAGAGAAATTAAGGAAACACTCCCATTTACCATTGCAAGAAAAAGAATAAAATACCTAGGAATAAACCTACCTAAGGAGGCAAAAGACCTGTACTCAGAAAACTATAAGACACTGATAAGAGAAATCAAAGATGACACAAACAGTTGGAGAGATATACCATGTTCTTGGACTGGAAGAATCAATATTGTGAAAATGACTATACTACCCAAAGCAATCTATAGATTCAATGCAATCCCTATCAAATTACCAGTGGCATTTTTTACAGAACTAAAACAAAAAATCTTAAAATTTGAATGGAAACACAAAAGACCCCTAATAGCCAAAGCAGTCTTGAGGGAAAAAACTGGAGCTGGAGGCATCAGACTCCCTAACTTCAGACTATACTACAAAGCTACAGTAATCAAGACAATATGGTACTAGCACCAAAACAGAAGTATAGATCAACGGAACAGGATAGAAAGCCCAGAGATAAACCAATGCACCTATGGTCAACTAATCTATGACAAAGGAGGCAAAGATATACAATGGAGAAAAGACAGTCTCTTCAATAAGTGGTGTTGGGAAAACTGGACAGCTACATGTAAAAGACTGAAATTAGAACACTCCCTAACACCATACACAAAAATAAACTCAAAATGGATTAGAGACCTAAACGAAAGACCAGACACTATAAAACTCTTTGAGGAAAACATAGGAAGAACACTCTTTGACATAAATCACAGCAAGATCATTTTTGGTCCACCTCCTAGAGTAACAGAAATAAAAACAAAAATAAACAAATGGGACCTAATGAAACTTAAAAGCTCTTACAAAGCAAAGAAAGCTACAAACAAGATGAAAAGACAACCCTCAGAATGGGAGAAAATATTTGCAAATCAGTCAACAGACAAAGGATTAATCTCCAAAATATACAAGCAGCTCATGCAGCTCAATATCAAAAAAACAAACAACCAAATTCAAAGATGGGCAGAAGACCTAAATAGGCATTTCTCCAAAGAAGATATACAGATTGCCAATGAACACATGAAAGGATGCTCAACATCATTAATCATTAGAGAAATGCAAATCAAAACTACAGTGAGATATTGCCTCACATCAGTCAGTATGGCCATCAAAAAACCTACAAACAATAAATGCTGGAGAGGGTGTGGAGAAAAGGGAACCCTCCTGCACCGTTGGTGCGAATGTAAATTGATACAGCCACTATGGAGAACAGTATGGAGGTTCCTTAAAAAACTAAAAATAGAGCTACCATATGACCCAGCAATCCCCTACTGGGCATATACCCTG
Source organism: Balaenoptera ricei (assembly GCF_028023285.1). Lineage (NCBI taxonomy): Eukaryota > Metazoa > Chordata > Mammalia > Artiodactyla > Balaenopteridae > Balaenoptera > Balaenoptera ricei. The sequence goes on along the minus strand of NC_082660.1, from coordinate 91,806,815 downwards.
AGAAAACCATAATTCAAAAAGACACATGCACCCCAATGTTCATTGCAGCACTATTTACAATAGCCAGGTCATGGAAGCAACCTAAATGCCCATCAACAGACGAATGGATAAAGAAGATGTGGCACATATATACAATGGAATATTACTCAGCCATAAAAAGGAACGAAATTGGGTCATTTGTTGAGACGTGGATGGATCTAGAGACTGTAATACAGAGTGAAGTAAGTCAGAAAGAGAAAAACAAATATATATTAATGCATATATGTGGAACCTAGAAAAATGGTACAGATGAACTGGTTTGCAGGGCAGAAATTGAGACACAGATGTAGAGAACAAACGTATGGACACCAAGAGGGGAAAGTGGGGTGCGGGGGTGGTGGTGGTGTGATGAATTGGGCGATTGGGATTGACATGTATACACTAACATGTATAAAATAGATAACTAATAAGAACCTGCTGTATAAAAAATAAAATTCAAAAAAAAAGAAAGAAAACGTCCCCCCCCACCACGTGCAACACACCACCACCACTCCTTATCTTAAAACAGAATCTATTAACATTCTTTCCTAACAGTGTTCTGTGGAACATCGGTTTGGTAAATGTCATCCTAGAAGGATTTATCTCACTTGCTCTTTCAGTTGCTGATGGATGTTTAGAATCTTTTGTAAGAGTGGAATGTAGTTTCCTAGTTTAACTTCCACAGAGTGGGTTTCCTCTGAGTGAGTGTTCCTGGCCAGTGTAGAAGGCTATCTTCTTAGGCTTCATTAGTGAGAGCCCATTCTATCTCGCACTTTGGCAGATTTAACATGAGAAACGTCTGAGTATCTATGGTTAGAAGTGCTGCATCCCAGATGTGCCCTCTGTACCTGGCTCTTGGGCCTTTGCTAAGTTTGCTGCTTCAAGCCGTGTTCCCTTCCTTTGGGTGATTGCAGAGCTGAGGAGTGCTCTGGCCCAGAGCTCAGGGCCGAATTCCTGGGGGACAAGTCTCACGGGAAGAGGACCCCTAAGTGCCTTCATCGCCCAGCACTGGTTTGCAGTAGACAGGACTGCAGAGCCGAGGCCAGTGCACCCAGGAAAAGAGGGGCTCCGACTTCTTTCAGGGACAGGACACTTATCACTTCCACTGGCAGCACTGCCTTTTGTGGGGAGGGGTTCCTTAGAAGATCCCAGGGTTCTCTGGAACTATCTCCCCATCCAAAGCCCTGAGGTTTGTGGCTCCCACAGGGCCTTTTAAAAGGTGATTTACCTGAGGGCCTTTAATCTAGAAACAAGGATTCCTTTGGAAAAGTCAGGTGCTAAGGTGAATGAGAGAGAGAGATTTTTTAAAAGGCTTTTGTTCTTTTGAACAATCAAAAGGAAAACATGAGAAAAGTATGTTCTTTTCCAGGCAGCTCTCCTGCTGCCCTTCCTCCTTCTCTACCCCACTCCACCCCAGCACGGCCCTGCCGAGCTACCTGCTCGGACCCAGCACCTCTGAGGCCTGGCTCTCCCTGCCTACCAAAGGCAAGATAAGCCTTAACTACCCACACAGTGTCAGGCCTACTTACCAGGCTGGGGCATTGGGCCTGATGCTGGGGAAAGCTGAAGAGAGCAAAAGGAACAGGGTGTTTGATGCCAGAAGAGGTGAGCCCCATTTCAAAGCTCTCCAAGCTCTGCTCTCAAGAATGGAGAGGAGCCTCCTGGTTACAGGGGCTAGAAAGGAAATCAAGGGAAGCAACCAGAGGAAAACTGCAACGGGGGAAGCCGGATTGAGCCAGGAAGTAAATGCAGAGATTAGGATGCGCCTTCAACCCCAGGCTCCCAGGTCAGAGCCCGGTTTGCTCCAAGGAAGTGCTCCTGTGTCCTGTCTGCTGGCCAGACACTCATTTGTTCAGGAAACCTGCTCCGAGGTCCCACGTTTCCTCTCTCCTCCTTTTTCAGCTAATGCTTTCCACACCCCTTCCCTTCCCTCTCTCCAGGAAATTCATCCATGGACAAAAAGCCTGTCATTGAGAACAGACATAAATAAATAAACAAACAAGTAACTAAATAAATACCCCTCTCCTCTCAAAGCAGCAAACTGTGGACCTTCCTCTTATTCATTTTTAGACCATAGTTGCTCAAATTGGATGGAGTTTCTATTCCTGGGCATCTTTTTTTTTTTTCCTTCTATGAATCCAAGCGGTGGCTACTTCATTGTGGGCATTTTTTAAATGCAAGTTTTCCCCTAAAGGCACAAGCAGGCGGCAGGCAGGCAGGCAGGTGCATACACACACACACACACACACACACACACACATGGGCGCACACAGAGTACCTCTGGAGCTTCCCCTCCCTCAGTCATTTCCCCTCAGTGGGCTGAAAAAGGGTGAGGCTTGGAAATCATTTCTCTGTGGCCTACCTTCTGATTCCAGCAGGTCTGAGGAGCAGGCGACAACTGGGAGCTGGGCGGCCAGGGCTGGGTTGCCTGTGTGAATCAGCAAAGAAGTCCCTGAGACAGGGATGCTGACAGCTGCTGTATGCACACTCTCCCTCTGTCTCTCCCACCTCCCTGCCCTCCTTCTCCTGCTCCTCCTCCCCTCTCGGAACCGCTCTGTGTTGCTATGCAATCATATCACAGGACTAACAGCATCACTCCGACCTCAGGCAAAGATACCCTTGACTGGGCAAATGCAGGAAGAGCAAGGACAGTTTTGTAGAACTACCAGAGCCTTGGCGGCTCTCTCGGAGATTTCAATTTATTAGGAGCAGAGAAGGAAAGCGGAAGACGCTGAGAGGCAGAGGGGGAGAGGGGGAGAGGCTTCCACTGGGGAGGAGGAGACAAAAGAGGCTGAGAGATCAATACAAGCTGCTGAGCGAGGAGCCTGGGCCTCAACTTCCACAGATCTAGCTCAGAGCCAAAGCCAACTTCAGAGCCAGCAGCTGGCAGGGCCCCTCGTTAGCCAGTCCAGGATTCAGTTTCTGTGTTAGAGGTTGAAACCTCTGCTCTAGAATCATCACTTGTACCCAAGGTAGAGTCTTGGGCCCAGGGCAGTCTGCCAGTCACCCGTAAGTTCCATCCTTACCTCCTCTTAGATCTAAATGTAGAGAAAGCCTTGACAATGAGAGCAGCAAAATGCGCCTTGAATGATTTAAGAAAATACAGCTCCTCCGTGCCTCCCCTCACCCACTACCCCAGTCACTCTCCTTCCCTCTGTCCATACCAGCCCTTACAACTTTAACTGTCACCCCTGTTAAAGAGAAGAGGGTATGAACGCCAAACACACTGAGAGATCTGGGAGAAGCCACTAAAGGGATGGAGGGGATTATACCCCTTTACGGAGTGCCCAGCACACAGTACATTAACTCAATAAATATTTGTTGAATGAGTAAATTGAAAAGATGGATGGCTGGATGGATAGACGGATGGATGGATGGGTGGATAGCAGTCAGAAGGCCCCTATCCCCATCCTCCTACACAAACATACTCATAATTAAAGCCCCAGCAGCTCCAGGCTGGGGCAAAGGATAAAAGAAGCATTCTTCTTTCCTCTCTCCATTTCTGAGAACAGGGTGTGTATGAGAAGGAGAAACAGGTTGGTTTGGGGGTGGGTTGCTTAACTTTACTGATTTGCCTCTAAGAACTCTATAAGCTCTGATGGCAATGGAATTTAGAAGACAAAATACTTCCTGGCCCAAAGGACTTGGGACTAGTGTTTACAAAGTTTCTACAAAGACTGAGAATTATTATTATTATTATTATTAGTTTTATCTTTATGGAAAATCCTCAGGTAGGAAATAACTAGTGTGTATGTGTGTTCTTTTGAGATAAAAATGTTAAAAACTTAAGCTGCTGGTTTCAGTAAAAGATTAGCCATAAGGCCTGATCTCCTCTTTAAAACGAGCAAAGAAAATGGGAACCAACTGCTCCCTCCCCCAAACGAGGCTTTTAGAGCTGTGTGAGCGGCCCCCCCTGCCCGGCCCCCATGCAGGCGCAGAAAGGGCCTTTGATTTCTGAAGGGGTTTTGGAAGCACATCCGGCTTCTCAGTCTACACACCCCCGCCAGAGCAGTTCTGAGCTCCCCAGCCTCACCCGGCCTGGCCCCAGTCTTAGCCCTGGCAGCGTGCAGGGTTTCTCAGTACCATCCAGATCCAGGGCCCCAGGAGCCCTTTACTACTGACTCAGAATGACTTGGAGGGGGCAGTTGGCTAGAAGAAAGACCAGAGGAACACTCTGAGAAACTATTTGGGCTGGCACAGCACAGAACACACACCAAACACATGGGGACCTGACTCCACGCTCACTCCTGGCACCAGTGCGCTGGCACACCAAGTCAAAGCCGAACCTGGGTTTCGAAAGAAGAAGCAGAGCGAGCCGGATTGGGTACTTGCTGCCCACTTATTTTTAAAATTTATTTATTTTATTTATTTATTTTTGGTTGCATTGGGTCTTCGTTGCTGCAGGCAGGCTTTCTCTCTAGTTGCGGCGAGCGGGGGCTACTCTTCTTTGCGGTGCGCGGACTTCTCACTGCAGTGGCTTCTCTTGTTGCGGAGCACCGGCTCTAAGCGCACGGGCTTCAGCAGTTGTAGCACGCGGACTCAGTAGTTGTGGCTCGTGGGCTTAGTTGCTCTGTGGCATGTGGGATCTTCCCGGACCAGGGCTCGAACCCGTGTACCCTGCATTGGCAGGTGGATTCTTAACCACTGCGCCACCAGGGAAGCCCTTGCTACCCACTTTGACTGCACTTGGACTGGCCCAGATCACCATGAGCAGTCAGAATCCTCCTTAATTTTTCTATCTCTAGAGAAAGCATTCAGGCTGCTGTTACAAAAAGACAATACCAGCCTCCAGGAAAATAAACCCGCAGAGTTTGTTTTGAGGGATACAACAAAATCTTTCCCCAAATCTCTCTCCCGTTGACCCGATCATGATGGAAAAGACCCCCCCTCCTTGTTCCTTTGCTTTAGGCACTCAGAGCTCTTGTGTAAAATGAGGGTATTACCAGTGAGACAAAAAAACGTTAAGCTATTATCAGCTAGCAACACCTAAGATTTAGTTATTAGATTATAATTATGGCTAACATTACTGAGCATTTAGTCCAGGCTAGGTACTGTCTGAAGTGCTTTGAACATGTTATTAGCTCATTTCATCCTCATAGCAGATTAAAAATAGCTTCTATTATCCCCCCACACACTTTATAGATAAAGCACTGTAACACAGTGAGGTTACATGACTTGCCCAAGGTCACACAGCTATGCATTATGGAGCTAAGACTTATCCTAGATGTCTCTGGGCAATGCCCACATGATTAACCATGATGCTATACTGTCTCCATCTATCTTGTAGTGGCCTGATCAGATGTCAAGCCTAGGTAGGTCATTGAGACAAATGTGACTAGGGCAGAAGTCCCTGGATAGTTTTTCTAATCTTTTTGTCTTTTCTCAGGCTATTTCCTCAAAATGTCTCCCTTCCCTTTAGAGGTCAGAAACACAAGGGACCTTAGACGTAAGATTTCTCTCTCTGAGAAGTCCCAAGTGCGCAGAGTCCACACAAATTTTGGTTAAGGCTATGAATGGAGTATGAAAGGGAAAAGACAAATGACCTTGAGATGAGGTGGAGTGCTCCAGTTTGCTATGGTTCCCACACTGCCCACTGTACTCTAGTCATTTATATTACCTGTTCAGCTCCTGTGGCTTTTCAGTGGGTGCCGTCTCATAGGCTACCGAAGGTACATTCCTTACTGTCGTTGGTCTTCTGGTGTATTTAGAAGAGGATTGTTTGGTTTTTGTTTCCTGGAGGGTGTCAAGGTGGGTAGAGTCTCTAGCTGTGTTTCAGGAAAGGTAATATCTTGGCTTGAACATCGCAACTGGATAGAATAGTTCACTCTGACATTTAAATCCCAGGGAGACCCATTTTCACCCAGGAGACATCTCAACAAACCAGAGCAAGCACATAGGCTAGCTTCAACTAGTTTTCTGATGAGGACAAAGAAAGATGAAAGGGGGTCAGGCCACAAGCTTTGATTGTATCTCCACCCTGGTAACCTATAGGAGGATGTTTGAGACCCATCCTAGCGTCACTGAGCAGGACTTTGCTCAGTGGACAAGGATAGGTGGGGCGTTTCAGGCAGAGAGAAAGCATGTGCAAAGGCACAAAGCTGAGAGGACACAGCTTGCTAAGGGACTGTAAGTACTAACTCATTTTGACTAAGCTAAGATGGGGTTACAGGTGGGAAATGGCAGGATGCGGCAGGAGATGAAGCTTTGGAAGCACACAGAGGCACTAGGGTCATTTATATTTTTGTTGTTTTTGTTTCAAGCAGGGAAGTGGCATGGTCAGATTTATGTTTTAGAAGTATCATTCTAATGGCTTTCATTGAAAGAACAAATTTTTTTAATTGAAGTATAGTTGATTTACAATATTAGTTTCAGGTGTACAACATAGTGATTCAATTTCTTTTATAGATTATACTCCATTTAGAGTTATTACAAAATAATGGCTCTATTTCCCTGGGCTGTAAAAGATATCCTTGTTGCTTATTTATTTTATACATAGTAGTTTGAGTCTCCTAATCCCCTCTCCCATCTCACCCCTCCCACCTCCCCACTGGTAAACACTAGCTTGTTCTTTGTATCTGTGAGTCCGCTTCTTTTTTGTTATATTCACTAGTTTGTTGTATATTTTAGATTCCACATATAAGTGACATCATACAGTATTTGTCTTTCTCTGTCTGACTTGTTTCACGTAGTATAATACCCTCCAGGTCCACTCACGTTGTTGCAAATGGCAAAATTTCATGAGCACTTAGGTTGCTTCCATATCTTGGCTATTATAAATAGTGCTGCTATGAACATAGGGGTGTATGTATCTTTTCTAATTAGTTTTTTTTCTTTTAATATATACTCAGAAGTGGATTGCTGGATCATATGGTAGTTCTATTTATAGGTTTTTGGGGAACCTCCATACTGTTCTCCATAGTGGCTGCACCAATTTAGAATCCCACCAACAATGTCCTAAGGTTCCCTTTTCTCCATATCCTCGCCAACATTTGCGAAGAACAATTATTGAGTGCCCGCTGCATGCTAGGTCTGTGCTAGACCCCAAGAGCACAGAGAAAACTTGAAAACTACCTTCAAGTTTCTCACAGTCTAATGGGTGAGACAACTAATGAAACATAAATACAATCGAGTGCAATGAAGGATGAATTGGAGGGGAGGAAAGCGGGAAGCTTGGACACCTAGTAGGAGGTGGTTTGTAGTACTCATCTGATGAGGGCCTGAAGCAGAGCAGTTGGTAGTGAGGGTGGGACAGTGCCCCCATCCTTAATGGATCTTCCTCATATTCTCCTTTCCTTTTATCATTTCTTCCTAGCTTTACTACTTGCCAAGTTGATAAAAGAGAAATAAACTGTGAATAGCTTTTTTGTCCTTGGTGGGTGGGGGAGAGGTAGTATAGGTAATTCCCATTGTCATTCCACAACCTTATTCATTGCCCCCCTGACCATGTTTACCAAAAGTATTACTTCAAATCATTTCTACTCTTCTCAAACACCCAACCCATGCCCACCTACCTCAGCAAATAACCTCCATTCTTGTTTTGCTGAGGAGGTGAAAGCTATCCCTGCAAAAGTCTTCTCTGCCTCAGAACTTCTTTCTATCTTCTTCCCCTTGCATTATCCCCAGACAAAGGACCTCCCCCTGCTTTTTCCTCACCAAGGTCAATACCTCTGCTCATGACCTCACACCATTCTCTTCCTATCTTCTCTGGGAACTTCATAAATTTTTGTCTCTCTCTGGTTTTCATCTTCAACCTTTTCCTTGCTTTTGACACTTTTTCCTGCTTTCTAAAAACATGTGAGGAGAAGGAAGTTTGCTGACTCCCATGAGCTGGGAACTGGGAAGAATGTTCCCCCACTAGAGAAAGCCCTCCCCTCTGCCCTATAGGAACCCACCACACACACAACCAGGTCAAAACTGTCTTACCAACAAGTTTGGAGGGAAGAAACATCATCAGGGCAAAGAATTCCCAGGTTTCAGGTAAGGCTAGGACATAAAAAGTAGAACTAAGAAAATGCAGAGAATAAGAATAATAAACATTTTTACCAAAAGGGAAAGGGGGGAGGGATAAATTGGGAATTTGAAATGAACATATACACACTATTATCTATAAAGTAGGTAAACAACAAGGACCTACTGTATAGCACAGAGAACTGTATTCAATATCTTGTAAAAACATATAATGGAAAAGAATTTGAAAAAGTTATATATATATGTATAATTGAATCACTTTGCTGTACACTGAAAACATTGTAAATCAACTATACTTCAATAAAAAATTAAACAGTAAAGAATAATAAACATTTGCCAGTTATTTGCAGAGTGCTTTTTGCCACATTGTTTTGTTTATCTAGCAGAGATTGCTTCCAACGAATGGGAATTTCATGTAGCAAAATAGAAAGGATTAAGTAGAGGGGCAGACAGAGGTGAAATGCCTGAGAACTTGGGATTGTGAGAATGAGTCAGAGAGTAGGGGGGAGGGAGTTTCACCAAGTGTGTATGACATAGACAACGGAGCAGGGAATTTGGTGATAAATTGGAGGAACATGTTAGGAATGTAGGGGCGCACTGCTGAAAAGGCTGGATTTTGTCATTGAAGTTGGTAAGGAATAAGGTGAAGCCACAACAGAGAAGGGCTGAAGAATCAGTGTTGTCCCAGTCAATGTCCTGAACACCCTCTGCTGTTTCTGCTGAACATCTCAAAATGTGGAACTCATCTTACACACTTGGTTACCTCCCACCCTCTTCTGCTTTTCAAGCTTCTGCTACACCAGACTCAGCAGCTGGGATGTTATATAACCAAATATTATGTTCTATTTATGTTTTTAAATATATTCCATTTAGACCAAAACCATTCAAGCTACAGTAAAAATGGTACAGTGGAAAGAACACTGAATTAAGAGTCAGAAGGCAAAGGTTCTAGTCCCAATTTTGCTATTAAATTGCTGTTAACCTTTATGAGCCTTAGGGTTTTTTCCTCCACCGGAAAGAGGGTAATATCTGCCCTATTCACATGATTAGGTTGAGAATCAAACAGGATAATGGATATGAATATATATTGAACATACTGAAATTATAAAATGCTATTTAAATATAAGAGATTACTATTTCCATTGCTTCAACGTCCTGGTGATTCTTCTATCTGCAGAAGACATAAAGACCCAGAGTAGATTATAGCAGCTAAGGAAGCAGAGCCAGAAAGGTAATTAGCTCCCTGTTTCCATGATAGATCAGATACTATAGTGCTTTAAGCAGACATACCAACAAGGCAGTCAGAGTCTTATTCACATCCTTCACATTATCAACCTTCCCATCCCTCCTTCCAGCCCAGAAGGCTAGATATATGCACACACACTAACAACCTTCACATATGAGATTCTAGGCTAGGATGTACAACCCAATAAGAACTATTGGTTTTCTAGGCTAAAGGACACTGCTACTGATTTGTACTTTCATTGTGTTTAGGTTGCTGGGCCAAGATGAGCATTTCTTGCTTGTAACTTGCATTGAGAGGAGAAGGGAACTAACATTTTTGGAGCTCAGCCTCTGTGCCAAACACAGTGTAAGACACTTGACAGCTATTACCTCCTGTAATACTCACAACAACTAGGTGAGGTAAGGATTATTGTTCCCAACTCTATAAACAAGGAAACTGCATCTCGGAAATGTTAAGTAAGCTGTTCAAGTTCATTAAGCTAATAAGACATGCAAGCTGGAATTCCATCCCAAATCCATCTGACTCCAATGCTGATGCTCTTCCCACTTCTCTCCTTCTTCTAGGCAGGACATCAATATTCAAAGCAGGGCACATCCTAGAAATTACCACTTCTTGTTGCACTCAAAAGTACATATTGGCATAACATCTGGCAAGTACCTTAGCCACCAACAGGTAGAGTCCCCTTTCAGTGATGCCTCTAAATCTTGAAGTTGTTTTGGAATCTAAAGAAAGCCAGGACCTGGACTTCCATGGTGGTCCAGTGGGTAAGACTCTGCACTCCCAATGCAGGGCACCCAGGTTCGATCCTCAGTTGGGGAGCTAGATCCCACATGCATGCTGCAACTAAAAGATTTTGCATGTAGCAACTAAAGATCCCTCATGCCACAATGAAGATCCCACACACAGCAACAAACATCCCACGTGCCACAACTAAGACTCGGCACAGCCAAAATAAATAAATAAATATATATATTTTTAAAAAGAAAGAAAGAAAGCCTGGACCTAACAGACAAGAGCTATCTTTTACATCAAGTAGTGAGCTCTACACATCTCGCAAGACAGACAAGATATTTGCTTGGCAGAGGCAAAGTGACAATTTCAAGGTGAGACTGTCAGTGTTAAAAGGATGCCTCACACAGTGTTCTCTGGCCAATAACCAATCAAACTCAGAGCTACCACACTGTTCCCTCCTCAGATTCAACCTTATAGGGGTGAATAGAGTTGATAGGTATCTACCTGGTATGATTTGAGGAGGACTGAAATGCTATCACTAATCAAAATGATTTCCCCTGCTGGCCTTGCCATGAGACCTGCAATTTCCTACTAATCACTTCTTTCAGGTTAAGGCATCTGTCAAAATGTAAGTGCTATCTTCAGTCGTGATATATTATAATCATTAGTTTATCACTTTCATTCTAATCACCAGAGAGGTATGGGATACAGGGCAAATCATATTGAAGGAGAAGGCAGAGAGGAAGCTTCAGTGTGATGTATAATGGGCAGCTAGAGTTGAGCAAGTCCAGATCAAGACATTTAGAAGCCCTAAGCACCGAAGAGATAGTGTTACAAACTCTATAAACTAAACATAAGATGTAAACCTATAAACTAAGCATAAGATGGTTCAACAGAATCTGACCTTTCCCATAATTACTACTGCAAGTCTTTTTTATTGCCATATAATTCAGTCATTAAAAGTGTACAATTAAATGGCATATAATATATTCAAAGTTGTGCAACCCTCACAACAATCAATTTTAGAATATTTTCATCACTTTCCCCCCCCAAAAGAACCCCTATCAGTCACTCCCTTTACCCCCCACTCCCTCCCAGCCCTAGGCAACCACTAATCTACTTTTGGTCTATGTAGATTTTTCCTATTCTGGACATTCTACATAAATGGAATCATACAATATGTGGTCTTTTGTGTCTGGCTTCTTTCACTCAGCATAATGTTATTCTCAGCATAATGTTATCAAGGTTATTCTTTGTTGTAGCATGTATCAGCACTTCATTCCTTTTTATGGTTGAATAATATTCCCTTGTATGGATATAACACATTTTGTTTAGCCATTCATCAGTTGATAGACATTTGGGTTGTTTCCACTTTTTGGCTATTATTGAGTATTGCTGCTATGAACATTTGTGTACAAGTTTTTGTATGGACACATGTTCTCAATTCTTTTAAGTATATACCTAGGAATGGAATTGCTGGGTTATATGGTAACTCTCTGTTTAACTTTTGAGGGACTACCAGACTGTTTATCAAAGTGGCTGTACCATTTTACATTCCCACCACACCAATACTTGTTATTGTCTTTTTGATTATAGCCATACTAGAGGGTATGAATTTGTATTTCATTGTGTCAATCCTTTTTTGAAATATCAAATATCCAATTCTTTAAAAAAAATCTTTAATGCCTCTATTTAGTTGGTTTCCTAAGTATATGCTTGATCTGCCTATTATTAAAGCATCCAGGACTGGGATCAGCTAGAATTGATTTGGTTCCTCGGGTTGGAGGGCTATAAGGGAGGGCCTATCAGGTAAAACATTTCTAACACCAAACCAAGACACAAAGATGACTAAGCCACATTTCCTGTTTAATAGGGGAGCCAGTCACCTACCCAAAACGACTACAAAACAAAGTAGAATGAGGGAAGTGCTATAATAAGGCAAGGGAAGTACAGAGGGGTTTCAGGGCAAAACAGATGCAGTTCTCTCAAAATACAGTGCTAAGCAACCTCAAACATCACCAAAGCAAACTGGCTCTCCACCCTTACCCAGCCACAGCGTGAATCCAGAGTCTTCTTGGAAACAGTTACAAGAGCAGGGAACAAGGCTCTTAGAGGTATACTGTACTGAGCCTGAGAAGTATATTTGTCATCTTCTCATTTCAATTACTATTCATACTTACTACCCACTGGCTGGCTCTTTCAGACTTGGCCTCATTACTTTCAGTCTTACATCAATTTGTAAGACTGCACTGAAGAATGGTTGTAAAGTACTTTGTAAATCTAAAGTGCATTATAAATAATAATCTCCTATTGCAACCTTCTTAGCAACAACAAACAAGTCCTATTCCGGCAGTTCCTCATTGCCCTCTCCCCAATCTACCATTTTACCTGAATTGTTCCCATCACACCTCTTTGCACCAGTACACCCCAACTTCTGGAGATGATGCTTGCAATCAGCTAAGCCTTCAGAGAACCTTTGCAGTCTTAGAAGCATTTTGATTCTGTATTTTGCTTTGGAAATAGAAAGCAAGCCAAAGAGATTGCTCCCATTTCATCATGGAGAGGCTGAGGCATATGAAGATTAAGTGACCCAATAATTTTAAAGAAATCATGTTATCAGACTGAAGTTCTGTGTGTCCTCCCTGTTTTACCTCTACCTCTACCCATGAGAAAACTGCAGCTATTGAGGTTGTGGGTTTGGGATACCTACTCCCCAGGTCCCAAGCCTTTCTCCTGAGAGTAGCTAAGAGTAAGCGGGCTGCCTGAGCACAGCTAACTCATATTCAACAGACCAGAGAAGGTAATTTCACTTTTGAACTGCTATCTACTTCTCTGAAGTGGGACTCAATTGTGCTTGAAAAAGTCAAGCACAACCTAATTGCCCTCAACCATCTGTCTAAACCCTGCTCAGGGCAATGGGCCAGGGCGTTGTAAAAACATGTGATTCTGCCTGAGGGAGGACTTGGAGGAAGCTCTTTGAAAAATAGAGACCTCGAATCATTTCTTTGTTTATTCAAATATTTATTGAGCACTTACTAATTTGAATACTTCAGAGTAGTAATAGCAGAGGGGTCACCAGCACAGGTTCTGAAGGCCAACTGCCTGGGCTCAAATCCTGACTCTAATGCCTGCTTACTGACTTTAGTTTCTCTCTTGGTAAAATGAAAATAAAATTACTCATGCCATAGAGTAGACATAAGGACGAAATGAGATCCATATGTGAAGTGGCTAGTGCATTGCTTGGCCCATGAGAAGTTTTCAATAAATGCTAGCTAATATTGCTATTCATGCAGAATCAGAGCAAACTTGTCAGGGATCAATGGATGGGAATAAAATTTTACAGCCCTTCGGCCAGTTTCATGGGCCCATTGCTGGAACTGCTCTGGGGAAGAAGCACGTGCTGAGAAGAGTGGTAGGAAAAGTGTCATGATTGGAGGAGGTAAAGTAGAAACAACACTTGGATTTCAGGGAACTACTTGTTGCACTACGGAAGTTTTAGAAGAATATCAACACCAAAGAAGAAATTATTGCACATCAATGCATTCTGCTCTAGGGTAAATGATTCCTGCTAACACAACCCAGCCCCTGCCTGTCCAGTTTTCCATCACATGACGAAGAGGACAATGCAGACTTAGGGAAGTGATTGTTAGGTGCAAAGCCCGGAATCTAACAAATTATTTTAACTCCCTCCCAGCAACACTTTTCCTGGAATTAGTCCTGTGAGTTGGGGTACCCAGTTGACCCCAAGAAAAGACAAATATGGCAGAGAGAAAATCCAGCTGATGAGCCAACTGAGGAGAAGACTGATTTAGGACTAACTTGAGGGAGTAGAGGGTCTTTTGCTGAGACAAGGCTCAAAAGGAACTAGGGAGAGTGGGACGTGAAGGTGAGAATACTGTTTTGACCATGCTAATGGCTGTCAAGCAGGAATCTTTAAAACCCTTTCCTGGCTTTCATATTTATCGAGTGTTTCCTGTGTGCACAGTAATGCTGAGTATTGCAAGGGTCCCAAAAGAAGCAACAAATGCGCTTCCTGCTTCCAAACTGTGATTAAACTGAAGTGGGAAAAATAGTCTACACTTTCTGCCTGTAACTTAATTCCAGATTGGAGAGTACAATGGTAACAGCTGCACTAACTGCTTTTATTTTACATACCGCGCTTAGAGTCAGAACCTCTTGAACTCAATTCACAAAGTGACATAAAATCATACGTGGGCACTTCTGTTTGTTATAGGATTGTAGCCATAACTGTATTAAATTCTATGTTTATGTTCTCTGCTGCACCAGTCACTCATTGGACTGGCATTCCATAGTCTTTAAACAACAACTAACCCAGTGAAATGTCTCTGGTCCTCCCAGGGAAGGGCTGGAGGGCCCCAAGGGCATACACACAGTGTGTTAACATCATTGGGCATTCCTGTGCCAGGTCTGCTGTTTTCTCTCAATCCCTGTGCCATTTGAAGGCCCTGTTTTTGTTTTCCACTCATGATGGGCTGAACCTCAGAAACAGTGGGCTGGTGAACAACCATTTGTGACCAATCTAATTCCGAGGGATCGAAGGCAATGGCAGACTGAGCAGAATGAACCCAAAGCTCCAATGAGCTACCAACCCACGCATGGGTACACTCTCTGGATTCCTGTATCCCAGTCCCTCACACCTCCCACTTAGGGTAACAAGGCTCACAGTGAGGGGGAGGTACCAGGCAAGGCAAGTAGTTTGCTAGGATTATTTTTCTCTTCTATAGGACATTCTCAAAAAGTTCTCCTTTGCTTGTCTAAAGTGGGTTAGGAGTAGTTCTGCTGAAAGCAAAGAGATGGCCCCTTCCAGCCATGTGAATCTCTGGTTATACTTCCTGACCCCCACAGAGATGAGCCACCTTGTTTAGCGCCCACGCTGTCTAGTCTTTTTTTTTTCCTGTTTAAATCTACCAAGGACCAAGCTATCCAAAAAGATCTCTACTTATTGAAAGCTTGCTGCTACTGCTATTACTACGACTTTTATCACTGTTTCCTCCTCTTGGGGAAGCTCAGCCTGATAGCACAGTCACTAAGAAATTAATTCTGACCACAAGGGGAGAGTCTGTGAGACTTCCAACAGGAGCTGCTGTTTAAACTGGTCACCAGGCAGGGAAGGGCATTCCAGGATGAGAGCAACATGAGCAAGGGTTCAGGGGTACGTAAGTGCATGGTGGATTCAAGAAAGTGAATAGCTGAGCAGGACTACAGTGGAAGGTATCAGCAAAGTGAGAGTGATGCCCGGGAGACTGGAACAAGGTAAGGTGGGGCAGAATGTGAAGGGCATTGAAAGTCAGGTTAAGCGGCTGGACTTACTCCTCTAGGCAATGGGGTGTTCTAAGCAGATGAAACACAATCCAATCCACATTAACAAAGAGAGCTCTGTGGGAGTATGGAGGCTTGATAGGCAGAGGTAAAGAGACCATTGAGGAGGCTCTAGCAAAGGGCTAGATAAGAAATGAGAGCTATATCTAGGGTAGTGGTAGTGGGAACTGAAAGGTGGCAGATTTGAACACACTAAGAAGCAGTGATGTGCTGGTAAACAACTGTCTCTCCAGAAAAGAAAAGGGAAAAAAAGCCCCGATTTACAGTGTTTGTTGATTTCCATAGTGTAAATACTTCCCCATGGCTGATACACTACCAAACGTAAAATAGATAGCTAGTGGGAAGCAGCCGCATAGCACAGGGAGATCAGCTCAGTGCTTTGTGACCACCTAGAGGGATGGGATAGGGAGGGTGGGAGGGAGGGAGACGCAAGAGGGAAGAGATATGGGAACATATGTATATGTATAACTGATTCACTTTGTTATAAAGCAGAAACTAACACACCATTGTAAAGCAATTATACTCCAATAAAGATGTTAAAAAAAAAAGGTACCACTAGATGTCGCTGGATGTGGAATTGGGAAGAGGTGCGCTCAGTCAGCTCTCTTGAGCCAGTGTGAGCCGGCATACCACTACCAAGTGACCAGTTCAGTGTGGGGGAAGAAAGAGAAAAATCAAAGGTGATGGACATGGCTAATTTGGATGACTCTTTAGATGTTTATAGAGAAAGGGAACTCAGGAGGAAAAACAGACTTTATTTATTTATCTGTCTGGGGTGGGGGAGGATTAAGAGGTAAGAGGCATATCAGGAGGGAATGATGACTTTGGTTTTGGACATGTTGACTTGGAAATCCTAGCCTTGGAATTCAATTTTCAATGAGGCTCTGCCTTATAACAATAACTCACATTAATGGAATATTTATATTGTGCTAGGCACGTTATATATTTTTATGATCTTTCAGTTATACCACAACCCTATGGCTCTAGTAGAAAAGCTGGCAAATAGTAGTTACAGAACAAATATCTTTTAAATGAATTAGGTACTCTTGTTTTTTTCATTTTACAAATGAGAGAAATGAGACACAAATTGATAGTAACTTTCACAAGGTCATTCAGCTGGGACTCAAACTCAAGCCTGTGTGATTCCAAAACCACTCTGCTATACTATATGTGTGTACTGTGGAGATGAACCATGTCAGGAACCTTTTCTTTTTTAGCTTTCTAAATCTAGTCTATCACAATGCTTATACATAGTGCTATAGACTGAATGTTTGTGTTCCCCCGAATTCGTATGTAGAAGCCCCAACCCCTAATGTGACTGTATTTGGAGATAGGGTCTTTTCGGAGGTGACTGGGGTTAGATGAGGCCATAAGGGTAGGGCCCTCATCCGATGGGATTAGTGTCCTTGTACGAAGAGGAAGAGAGACCAGTGCTCGCTTGTGCTCTCTCTCTCTTCCTCTCTCCCTCTCTCTCTCTCTCTCTCTCTCTCTGTCTCCATTCACATGCACCAAGGAAAGTCTATGTGAGGGCACAACAAGAAGGTAGCCATCTGCAAACCAGGAAGAGAACTCTCACCAGAAGCCAAATTAGCACCTTGACTTTGGACTTTCCAGCCTCCAGAACTGTGAGAAAATAATGTCTGTGTTTAAGCCACCCAGTCTGTGGTATTTTGTTTTGGTAGCCTGAGCTGACTAATGCACAAGTACCGGATCATTAAATATTTGTTGAATGAATGAGGACTGATCCTAATATTTATATTGGAATTACTATTTTTCAAAGATAAGGCCTAGTAGGACATAAGGAAGAGCTAGGAGTAAAAAGAGGCTCCACCTGAGAGATCTTTGGTAGGGGATTTTTCTCTGATGTAAGTTTTTCTCTGTGGGGCTGGTGAGGAGTTTCTTGCCAGGCTTTTACAGCAATATTACTGACCAGCCTCAGAAATATCCTGTCCTGGGGATCTTCATATTCTGCTTCCTCCATTCTTGATATACTTATGACATTAGGAATGCAATGGGAGAATAAGAAAAGTATTTATTAATTTAACTAATATGTATTGAGTATCTTCTGTGCTGTACAATATGTCTATTATGGTATTTATTTTTTTACCACAAGCCTGGGAGGTAGTTCATACTATCCCGTTTTTGCAATGAAAAAATTGAAGTTAGTAGAGGCTAAGTAATTTCTCAAGGTTAAATTATAAGTGGAATCACACATTTAAACTTGTGTTTGACTTTTTAAAAACATTACCTTCTCCCTTTCTTTACCCTTCCTAACCAGAGAACGCATTTTTATTTTAATTTTTTGCTGTTTGCAATCAAAGGACTCTGATTAAACCAAACTCAGTGAGTGGTACTATTTTATTTATCCAGGAGGTTAGGTCAGAAACCTGAGAATTCTGGGCTGATAAGACACTCCTATATCATCAGTCACAAGTCTGATACCGAGTCTACTTCTTAAATCTTTCTAATCAGTCTCTCTATTCTTATAGCTACTGCCTTGATTCAGGCCCCGTCTTGCCTTAATTGCAGCAAAAACCTCTTAGTTGGTCTTCTTGCTTTCCGAAAACCCAAATCTGATCATGTTGCTCCTCTATTTAATACCTGCTGTGGTTCTTCATACCATTTAATATGTTTGAATTCCTTAGCTTAGCACAAAAGGCATTTATGACTAAGCCCCTGCCCACAATTCTCCCTCTTGAATAAAATATAAAGTAAAACCACCATTTTTGTGCTAACATTCAACTACCCACCCCCCCCCCACACACAGTACAAACCAATAGGCAGGAGATATTTTCAAAATATTCACCCAAAAGACCTTAACTCCTGGAGGGGGCAGACCATATTTTATTCACCTTTGTACAGTGCCTACTCATCATAGACACAATACTTAATTCCCTTCACTCTCTTTCCCATGCTGAATATTCCCCAGTAATTCCTCAGTGGTATAATTTCATTCCATTTCCTTCTTGCTTCGACTCTTCTCTACAAGCCAAAATGTACACATTATTGTCTTTTCTTCCTGTGGTGGTCCTCCAATGAGCCCATGCCTCCCTGTATTCACACCCTATGTGACCTATCCCATATCCTTCTCTTCCCCTTGAATCTTGACTGGTCTCGTGACTTTCTTTTAACCAACAGATAGAAATGAGTGTGTGAATGCTGAGGCAAGGTCAGAAAAAGCCTTACAGCTTCTACCTGGGCCACTGGGACTATTCCCTCTCAGAACTCAGCCATTATATTGTGATAAGCCCAGGCTACATGGAGAGGGAGCAGGTAGTTGTTCCATTTGACAGCCCCAGCTGAGTTCCTAGCCCAGAGCCAACATCAGCCACCAGTGATATGAATGAGCCACCTTGAACATCCAGTCCAATAGAGCCTTTTGATGACTCCAACCCCAGCCAAGAATTGCCCAGCTGAGCCTAGTCAGCCCACAAAAATGTGAGGAGACAAAAATACAGTAATTTTAACTTTGGGGTGGTTTGTTACGCAACAAGAGATAATCAGAACACTTTTCTAATTCCACCTTGTATCTAAAAAAAATTCTCATAGGTAAACTAGATAAAGTTGTATTGAACTTTCTTTCCTAGTCATACTATCATCTAGTCTAATAAGTTTTTCATCCTAGGACAAGCATTCAGAGACTCACCTAGATGTTTCAGCCTTAATCTACATCTTCTGCAATTCCGAATTTCTCTTTAAAAGATTGAATATAGGGGCTTCCCTGGTGGCACAGTGGTTAAGAATCCGCCTGCCAAGGCAGGAGACACGGGTTCGAGCCCTGGTCTGGGAGGATCCCACATGCCGCGGAGCAACTAAGCCCGTGCGCCACAACTACTGAGCTTGCACTCTGGAGCCCGTAAGCCACAGCTACTGAGGCCCGCGCGCCTAGAGCCCGTGCTCCGCGGCGAGAGAGGCCACCACAGTGAGAAGCCCATGCACTGCAGGGAAGAGTAGCCCCGCTCGCAGCAACTGGAGAAAGCCGCGCACAGCAACAAAGACCCAACGCAGCCAAAAATAAAATAAATAAATAAATTTATTTTTAAAAAAATTGAATATACTCTTTTTAGACTTTTTAAAAAATAGGACTATTACTGATTATAGGATTTTAGTAATTGTAGGCTTGTGATGAAGTATTCTGAAATTCATCCTAAGTAATGGCTGGGTACTTTTTCTTTCAACTCTAAATGTCTGCCCTAGAACTCTTCTATTGGTAACTACAGATCCCATAGATATCTTTATCCCTACACTTGGTCTCCAGGAGTAAATCCCTCTTCTGTTTGCAATAGAAAGATGCTTAACAAGAGTAGACTACTGACATCCCCATTTCTTTCCCAATGCTTCCCTTTCTTTTTTTCGTAGTGGCTATTCACTGGATTGTCAGTTTTACTTTCACTTGGTATGTTTTTCTGACAATATATATCAATGTCAAACATTAACAAGAACAAAGTTAACTATTTTCTCTATCTCACAACTCCTTCCTGAAAATCCTCAGTGTCTTCTTGACTAAAGATTCTCACTTCAGAGAATTGCTAGGTAAGGATTATGAGTCCATCAATTACTATCATGTTAAGCAAAATACTTCCTTCAAAACCAAATTGATGTTGGAGAAATGAAAGCTTATTGCTTCCTCCATATTAGTACTTAACGGTGGTAAATTGCATGAAGAAGTCATGATAATAATGGTTAACATTCATGAAGTGATCATTATATATTAAGCACTGTTCTAAGTGCTTTACATGTACTAATTCACATAATTCTTATAACAACCCTAAAAGGAAGATGATATTATTACCCTTATTTTACATATAAGGAAACTGAGACACAGAGAGATTAAATAACTTGCCCAAAGCCACACACCTAGAGTGCGGCAGAGTCTAGATTCTAAACTAGACAATCTAGCCTCTTAACCACTATACCATTAGTTCAAGTTTTTATTCAAAGTTTCCAGATACTTAAACTTTAAAGAATGGAATAGAAAAAGCAAAATTACCCAGTATCTATTTTTCTTCTATTTCCTCTGTGTTAGAAAATGATTATTTATTGATTTGGAAAGGGTAGAAAAATTACTCATATGAATATTATATACAAAGATGAATTAAGCAACACTTAAGACAACATCTCAACAATCTGTAAAAATTAAATTCTAGGGACCTGTGCCAGCAATTTACTCATTGCCCCTCAACTCTACTCCTACCATTCTATGCTTCGTGCATTTCCCAGGCTCTCTTGCTAACTAAGCTTACTGTTGGAGTCTGCCAATAAGAGGCAGTGACAGGAGATCAGAAGGTGGAGGAAGAGAGAATTTTTTACACAGAGCATCTTAGAAACTCGGTTAAATAATTGAAATAAGCTTAACGTTTACAATTCTCACCTGAAATTAAATAGATTAATAAATTTTTCTTTACAATTATCCATATAAAAACGTGAAAATTGGACTTCCCTGGTGGCTCAGTGGTTAAGAATCTGCTTGCAATTTCAGGGGACACAGTTTCGATGCCTGGTCCAGGAAGATCCCACATGCCACGGAGCAACTAAGCCCGTGTGCCACAACTACTGAGCTTGTGCTCTAGAGCCCGCGAGCCACAACTACTGAGCCCGCGTGCCACAACTACTGAAGCCCGCACGCCTAGAGCCTGTGCTCCACAACAAGAGAAGCCACCGCAATGAGAAGCCCGCGCACCGCAACGAAGAGTAGCCCCCACTCTCTGCAACTAGAGAAAGACCACACGCAGCAATGAAGACCCAATGCAGCCAAAAATAAATAAATAAATTTATTTTTTTAAAAAAAGTGAAAATTTCCCATTTCTATTTAAAATATCATTCACTCTGGCTGTATCCTCATTCAGAATAAGGAAAATTAACTAAATATTTTGTTAGAAATTCAGTTGCACTTTGTTTGAATACATCCATTATAGCTATATTATATTTTTATTTTTGGTAGAAAAATATGCAAATACCTCTAAAATTGATCAGAAACCTTTTTAAAGAGAAACAATATTACAATGATTTTTACCCACTATTTCATAACCTACTTCCACTTGCCTATCTATACTTTAGAAAATTATTCCAGCCTATCTTTTTTCCTTACTGATCCTAAAATAGCTCAAATAAACATGTAAATCTGGTATCTACCTTTAAAAATTCTTTAAAATGCTTGATGGCTGCACAATTACCACATAAAATTCTCTTTGCATATTCCTAATTTCCTAGACTGGAAGAGGACAAGGTATGACATAGAAGAGAAGCAAATAATGATTTTATGACTATAATTTTTCCAAATTTCTTATTATACAGTTAAGATAATCATTATGCAAACATGCGATCTTTAAGATTACTCATCTCGGGCTTCCCTGGTGGCGCAGCGGTTGAGAGTCTGCCTGCCAATGCAGGGGACACGGGTTCGAGCCCTGCTCTGGGAAGATCCCACATGCCGCGGAGCAACTAGGCCCGTGAGCCGCAATTACTGAGCCTGCGCGTCTGGAGCCTGTGCTCCGCAACAAGAGAGGCCGCGGCAGTGAGAGGCCCACGCACCGCGATGAAGAGTGGCCCCCCACTCGCCGCAACTAGAGAAAGCCCTGGCACAGAAATGAAGACCCAACACAGACAAAAATAAATAAATAATTTTTTTTTAAAAAAGGATTACTCATCTCATCCTTTTCCAAAGCAGGAGTTGAAACAGGTCTTTTTTTTTTTAATTTTATTTATTTATTTATTTGGCTGTGTTGGGTCTTTGTTTCTGTGCGAGGGCTTTCTCTAGTTGCGGCGAGCGGGGACCACTCTTCATCGCGGTGCGTGGGCCTCTCACTGTCGCGGCCTCTCTTGTTGCGGAGCACAGGCTCCAGATGCGCAGGCTCAGTAGTTGTGGCTCACGGGCTCAGTTGCTCCGCGGCATGTGGGATCTTCCCAGACCAGGGCTCGAACCCGTGTCCCCTGCATTGGCAGGCAGATTCTCAACCACTGCGCCACCAGGGAAGCCTGAAACAGTTCTTATAAGTTTTTTTTAAGAGCTTTAGTGATATAATTTAATAACATAAAATTCAGTGTGTTTTATTATATTTACAGAGCTTAGAACACTTCTATCATCTTAAAAAGAAACCTCATACCCATTAGCAGTCACTTCCCGTCTTAGTCCTTTGGGGCTGCTATAACAGAATACCATAAACTGGGTAGCATATACACTATAGAAATTTATTTCTCACAGCTCTGGAGGCTGGGGAGTCCAAGATCAAGGTGCTGGCAGATTCAGTGTGTCTGGTGAAGACCAGCTTCCTGGTTCACAGACAGCCACCTTCTTGCTATAACCTTACCTGGTGAAAGAGGCAAGGAAGCTCTCTGGGGCACTCAACCCATTCATAAGGGGTCCACTCTCCTGACCTAATCATCCCCAAAGGCCTCACCTCCAAATATCATCACACTGGAAATTCAGCATATGAATTTTGGGGGCACACAAACTTTCAGTCTATAGTACTCCCTGTTACCTCCACCCTATCCCCGTCAGCCCCAGACAACCACTTAACTACTTTCTGTCTTTATCAATTTGCCTACTGTGGACATTTTCATGTAAATGGGACCATACAGTATGTGCTCTTTTGTGACTGGCTTATTTCACTTTGTATAATGTTTTTGAGGTTTGTCCATATTATAATATGTATGACTTCATTCCTTTTTTTTTTTTTTTTTTTTTGCTAAACAGTATTCCATTATATGGAAATAGCATATTTTATTTATCTGTTCATCAGTAGGACATTTGGATTGATTCCACTTTGGGGCTATTATGAATAATGCTGCTATGAACACTTGTGTACAAGTTTTTGTGAGGACATGTTTTCATTTCTCTTGAGTATATATCCAGGAGTGGAATTGCTCAGTCATATGGTATCTCTATGTTTAAAATTTTGAGGAACTGCCAAATTGTATTCCAAAGTGGCTACAACCATTTATAGCCCAGGCAGCAATGTATAAGTTTTAATTTCTCCACATCCTCACTTCTGTCTTTTTTATTATAGCCATCCTAAAGGGTGTGAGGTGGTATCTCACTATGGTTTTGATTGAATTTATCTAATGACTAATGATGTTGAGCACCTTTTCATGTTCTTATTACCCTTCTTTTCTGGGAAGAAATATTCAGATCCTTTGCCCATTTTTTAATTGAGTTGTCCTTATTAGTGAGTTGTAAGAGTTCTTTATGGACTCTGGATACAAGACATTTATCAGATATATGATTTGCAAATATTTTCTCCCATTCTGTGAATTTTCTCTTCACTTTCTTGGTGGTCTCATTTAAAGCACAAAGTTTTTAATTTTGATGAAGTTCATGAATTTTTTCTTTTATTGTTTGTGCTTTTGTTATCAGAGCTACAAAATCAATGACTAACTTAAGGTCATGAAGATTTACTCCAATGTTTTGTCTAGGAGTTTTATAGTTTTAGACATTACATTTAGGCTTCTTACCCATTTTAAGTTAATTTCTGTATTTGACGTGATAAACAGTCCAACCAGACTCTTTTACATGGGGATATCCAGTTTTCCCAGCACCACTTTCTTTCCCCATTGAACTGTCTTGGCATCCTTGTTGAAAATCAAATTGACCCTAGATGAATGTGTTTATTTCTGGACTCTCGATTCTATTCCATTGATCTTTGTGTATCCTTATGCCAGTACAACACTGTCTTGATTAGTGTAGCTTTGTAGTAAGCTTTGAAAACGGGAAGTATGAGTCCTCCAATTTTGTTCTTCTTTTTCAGTATTGTTCTGGTTATTCATGGTACTTTTCATTTCCATTTGAATTTTAGGATCATCTTATCAATTTCTGCAAAATGCCAGCTGGGGTTTTTTTGTTTTGTTTCTGTTTTTTTTTTAACATCTTTATTGGAGTATAATTGCTTTACAATGGTGTGTTAGTTTCTGCTTTATAACAAAGTAAATCAGTTATACATATACATATGTTCCCATATCTCTTCCCTCTTGCACCTCTCTCCCTCCCACCCTCCCTATCCCACCCCTCTAGGTGGTCACAAAGCACCGAGCTGATCTCCCTGTGCTATGCGGTTGCTTCCCACTAGCTATCTATTTTACGTTTGGTAGTGTATATGTCCATGCCACTCTCTCACTTTGTCACAGCTTACCCTTCCCCCTCCCCATATCCTCAAGTCCATTCTCTAGTAGGTCTGTGTCTTTATTCCTGTCTTGCCACTAGGTTCTTCATGACCTTTTCTTTTTTTTTTTCTCCTTAGATTCCATATATATGTGTTAGCATACTGTGTTTGTTTTTCTCTTTTTGACTTACTTCACTCTGTATGACAGACTCTAACTCCATCCACCTCACTACAAATAACTCAATTTCGTTTCTTTTTATGGCTGAGTAATATTCCATTGTATATATGTGCCACATCTTCTTTATCCATTCACCCAATGATGGGCACTTAGGTTGCTTCCATGTCCTGGCTATTGTAAATAGAGCTGCAATGAACATGGGATTGCATTGAAACTGTAGATCAGTTTGGGGAGTATTACTATCTTAACAGTATTCAGTCTTCTGATCTATGATCATGGGACGCCTTTGCATTTATTAGATGTATTTTTACTTTCTTTAAACAACATTTTGGTATGGTGTATTACATTGATGTTAAGCCAACCTTGCGCTACTGGAGTAAATCCCAGTTGGTCATGGATTATAATCCGTTTTATATGTTGCTGGATTTGCTTCGCTAGTATTTTCCCAAGCTTCTTGAATGTATAGACTGTTTTTCATCAAATTTGGGGCATTATCAGCCATCATTTCTTTAAATATTTTTTGTCCCTTTGTCTCCTCCTCTGGTATACCCATTATGAGTGTGTTTGTGTGCTTAATGCTGTACTACATTTTCATAAGGCTCTGTTCATTTTTCTTCACTGTTTTCAAGTCCAGCACTTCCATTTGGGGTGTGGTGTGTATGTATTCGATCCTTTACTGGTATTTTCTTTTTGATGAGTCATTGTCATTACATATTCCTTTAATTATTTAAACATGGTTTAAGTTCTTTGAACATATTTATAATAGCTGCTTTGAAGCCCTTGTCCACTAAGTTCAATATTTGATCCCCCCTCAAAGGCAATTTGTCTTTTTTTTCCCTGAATATGGGTCACACTTTCCTATTTCTTTATTAATCTGAACAATTAGGTAATATATTGTAACAGCACTGGATTGTCCCTGCTCCAGAGTCTTAGAGCAACTTGGCTAGACTAATTCTGTGAAATCAGTTCCCCCATAGTGTGTAGCCTCTAATTTTCCTGTTTGGATTTTTTATTTTTCATCGTGACACATGGGTTCCTAAGGGTAATCCCTGGGTCAGTATAGTTTAGCAGTCATCCACTGATTGACTGGAGTTGTACTTAAGCCCCTGAGCCAATAAGGTTTTCATTTTTTGCTGTTTGACCTGTGTGGCTTAAAGACTGCTTTCACACTTCAGGGAGCTTACAAGTTTGTCTCACATTTAGTCAAGGACTAATAGCAAAGCAGTTTCCTCTCCAGTTGCTCCTGAGAGAGTGTGGCCTTAGGTATGTGCACACTCTTCCATATCACCAGGCCTCCTTTGCTGGCTCTTTCTCTGGTCTGTTAAACTTCTGGCTGGTCTGCCTCTATTAGTATCATAGCATGCTTTTGGCCTCCACTGATTGTTTGCTGATTTTTATTTTGGACAGTTCCTTTGAGGCACAAATTGCTCCACAATCCAAATAAAGTCAGGTCCCTCAGGCAGGGCCAGGGTGTTGCCAGCCTTTGAGGTTTTCTCTGACCCTGTTGGAACCTCTATATTATGGAACAGTATCTGGGGGAGATAGGAGCTGCCACTTGGCTGCCAAGCTCACTGTAATACCTCTTCTGCAACGCAGAGTTGGGTGGGAAAATGGGTGTAACCTCTATCTCACATGTTAAAGACTCCTACTACTATTACTGAGTTTTGTACATTTTGAATAAATGGTTTTCAATTTGTTGCGAATCCCTTTATCATTCTCCAGAGACTTTCAATGACTGTCTTTGCTAATTTTGACCAATTAGGTAGATATTTTTCTAGGGAGAAGTTCCATTGAGCTTGACTATGCAGAAACTGACGATCAAGTTTGTGAATTTAACCTAGTCCACAAAACTGATTACAAATAGAAAAAGGATTCAGTTTTTTTAAGTTGAAATTCACGTCTAATTAAACAATTATATACTATCTTCTTCCTCACTACCCCAGGTAATAGAAAGTTCACCTACAAATAGATACAAGGGGAAAGTACAGCATATTAAAAATTCAATCTTGTTCAATTTCATATGTGATATTAACTATGTTATTGTATCCAGGGCTGGAATACTCATAAATGCTTAGGATGTCAAACTACTAAGTAGGTGCTTATTCATTCATACTTTCAGCACTTTTCTCAGAAAGGCTCAGGAAACCTCTGTTCACACAGAAAGTAAAGTACAGAGAATGTGCATTACTTCAGTAAGCCAATACCTCCTGGGATAGTCTTTAATTGCATTTCTATAAGATATACTTTGATCAAATACAGCTTCCAAAGTAGGAAAAACTTTTATATCTCTTTTCCCCTTTGTGGGTTTTCAATGAAAATTCTACAAATTTTCTATCATTTTATATGCCAAACCTTTGAAAGACATACATCAGAATCTAAATTTTACCAAAGAGAGAATCAAGAGGCAAAGTATTTAAGTGAATTCCAAGGTCGTACAATTCACTAATGATGAACCTAAAACTAGAAGCAATTGAAGGACTCCTTAACATCCAGCCTCCAGCTCTGTGCACCAAATCTATTTAGATAAGCTAATATTCTTCCTGGCAAGCTGAAAAATGTTGCATTCCTGTTATATACTTTAAAATGGACTTTAATTCACATGTACTATTATGCTCCTTGGGAAGATATCCTCTTCTGAATATTATAAAAATAAAGCATTAATGATTCTGGTCAACAGTATATTCTGTTAAACACTATTGCCCATTGTCTTAGTCAGATCAGGCTGCTATATAACAAAAATACCACAGACTGGGTGGCTTTAAAAAACGAATTTACTTCTCACAATTCTGAAGGCTAAAAGTCCAAGATCAGGGTGCCAGCATGGGTCCTCTTCCTAGCTTGTAGACAGCTGCCTTCTTGCTGGATCTTCACACAGTGGAGAGAAAGATCGTATCTCTCTTGTCTCGTCTTATAAAGGCACTAATCCCATTAATGGGAACTCCACCCTCACAATTGAATTACCTCCCAAAGGCCCCATCTCCAAACACCATCACATTGGGGGTTAGGGCTTCAACATATGAATCTGAGGGAAACAAACATTCAGTCCATAGCATCCATCTTTAATTGAAACTGATTTTTTTTTACATGACAGAAACAGAGGCTCTCTATATTAAAAAACCTAATAATTTAAACAAAGTGAAAGTAGTATCAATTGAAAAAAAATCTTAAAAATATAATACCAATTTTAGAGAATAATTTTTCTTCTATCTAGTAAACCATTTTATGATAAAAAAATGTATCTGATATAAAGAGAATTTCTACTATGTTAATAAAAGTTATGTGAGGCACCATAGACTTATCTACTTTTCTTTCCAGATTGTCCCCAAGACCAAAGGAGAAGTTATGATAAAAAGAAAAATAAAATGTTAGAAATCTAATAGCAGTGTTATTGAATATTAAGTCAATATTTATAACATCAACAATTTTACACAAATACTGGGTAAACAAAGTGTTCTTTTTGTACAATTGGGAAAATAAACCACATTTTCTATTTCTTTTCTTTTCTAGACATGTTTGGCACTGAAACAAAATAGCTATTCTTATTTAAATTTTGTTTTTCTTTGCCATGAAGATTCTTCAAAAAAGATTTTTCAAATAACTAGATTTGGCATACTTGCATAGCTGTATATCTAATCTTAAGTGGGTTAAAAAATTGATCAAGAGAAGAATATGGTCAAAAAGGTACCCAGGGAATCATTATTGAACAAAAAGGCAAACTAAAGGAGAAATTTTTTTTCTCCCAGAACATAAACTTAAGTTTAGAAAAGTTTCTTCCATGATCTGAAGATTGTTACTGGTTAAATTTCATAAAAAGTAATCAAACCCCTTCTCACAATGTAAAGTTCTACATGATCTTAACGATCAAAATACCATGTTCTGAAAAACAATATGGGAAGTTATTTGGAGTACAAATGTAAAAACAAAAGAGAATTCTATAAATAGTTACCCATTGGGGAAGCTGTCAGATTTACTTCAAAGCAGCTAAAGCTTCTTTTATCCAGGTATATAGGCTACATTCCACACCATTAAATAACCCTTCCTTTTTGAAACACTTTCTGTACTTGGCTTCCAGCACACAAGTCTCCTGACTTTTCTTTAAGCTCACTGGTGGGTCCTTCTCAGTCTTTTGCTGGTTCCTCCTCTTCTCCTCTACTTCTTAACATTGGCATACTCCAGGGCTCAGTCCTTTGCCACTTTCTTTTCAAGCTGTACTAAGTGATCTCATCCAATGTCATGGCTATTCAGTAAAGATTCCCAAATCAATTTTGTCAGTACCAAATTGTACCCTGAACTCTAGATTTGGATAGCCAACTGCCTATTTAGCATCTCCAAACTAACATGACTGAAAAAGAACTCGTGATTCCACATTCCTCCAAATCTGTTCCTCATCTCTGTTTCAGAATTCACCCAGCTACTCAGTTAAAAACCTAGGAGTCATCCTTTACTCCTCCCTTTCTCTCTCCTCATATCCAAGCTATCAGCAGATCCTATCTTCTTTACCTTTAGAGCTTGCGTCCAGTATCTAACTACCCCCCCCCACTCTCCATCATCCACCACACTAGTCTAAGACTCTTGCCTGGAACACTGTAATAACCTAACTGGTCTCTCTGCTTTCACCCTTAATCCTCTTCAGTCTAACCTTCACACTGCAGTTCCATACAGGTAAGTAAAATGATGTCACTCCTCTGCTCTCAGTCCTTCTAATGGCTTCACATTACGTATCCATACCAGGCTATAAGGATCTTCATGAACTACTCTCTGGCTTTCTCTCCTATTTCTTTTCTTACCATGTTTCTCCCTTAATCACTATGTTGTAACCTTACTGGCCTCTGCTATTCCTCAAACATGCCAAGTAAGTTAACATTTTTAAGCCTTTTTACTTGCCTTTACCTCTTCCCAGAATGCTCTTTCCCCAAATATTCACATGGTTCATACACTTATTTCACTAGGGCCTCTGCATATGTCACCTCTTCAAACAGGCCTTCCCTAACCATCTTATCTAAAGTAGCAACCCCCTCAAACATGTACATCTCTTTATGTATAATTTGGTGGAAGGCAGAGTCTGATGATGAAGTCATTTTTCCCTAGTGGACTAAAGAATCTAGATCCTGAAAAATAAAATTAGCCACATTGAGGCTCTCTCTCCTGAGCCATGGATAGAAAGACAATCCAAGCACTCCCTAAGGATGGCAGTGTATTGGTGATGAGTATGGAAACTCAAGTGGAGCCACTTGGCCTCTCTACCAATGAGGGAAGAATTTAGTCCCGTATGCTCAGTTTGTTTCTGTCCCTATTCCTTGCTTTTTCACCTGATATTATACATTTGTTTACATCTGTATTATCTGTCTTCTCCAACAGAATGTAGTAAATTCCACAAAAGCAGATACTGTATAACCAGCACACAGAAGAATACATGGTACATAGTAAGCTCAATAAATATGTATTAAATCAAAAATGAATGAATAAATAGTATTTCTAGTTTGAACACCATCCAATAATATAGTTTAGGGTTCTGTTTTGCTTTAAAAGGAAAAAAAAAGAGCCACAATGTGCACTTAAAAATAAAAATAAATTCAGCTTGATTTCTTTCAAATGATACGAATTTTATTAAAAGAGGGAGAGTTATTCAGCAGCGCTGAAGCAAAATTTTGTAGTCAATTTTCAGCAAGATACTCTAGCTATTATACAACTTTTTAAAAGCTTCAGAATTATTCCTGAAAATAGTTACAGTTAGTTTATTTGGACCTAAACACTCAAAAATGGGATATATACATACACATACATGCGCACACACACAAAATAGAGCAGTTTTGTGAAATCAAACTGGTATAAATAGGAATGTAGATTATCCCACAATCCTCTTCCCTTCCTTCTCTCATCAAACTGCTACCAGTGAAGGCCCAGGAATCTACCAACTACTTAGAGCCACCTTTTAGAGTTAGAAATGTATCCTCTTAACTTGGTGTTGGTGTGGTTGTTCACAATAAGAAAAATGGCAATATCCACAGAGGTTTTACAGAGGCAGCTGAGTATTTTGCATGAATATGTCTGTAGCTTAACTGCCACTATATATTATTTACCTGCTCTCTTCCATCAAAAATGCAGCTCATAGTCCACAAGAATGTGAAAAATCCCACCACATAACAGATATGTCTCTTTATGTATAATTTGGTGGAAGGCAGAGCCTGATGATGAAGTCATTTTTCACTAATGAGCTAAAGAATCTAGATCCTGAAAAATAAAATTAGCCACACTGAGGCTCTCCTGATCCACGGATAGAAGGCCAGTCTAAGCGCTCCCTGAGGATGGCAGTCTGTTGGTGAAATGAGTATGGAAACTCAAGTGGAGCCACTTGACCTCTCCAGCAACAAGGAAGGAATTTAGTCCCATATGCTCAGTTTGTTTCTGTCAACATTCATTTAATGTTGATCAGGTGATTTATGCTCTCTGCTCAGGGGACAGAAGAACGATGAATACTGCTTCTTATGAAAAGTTTCAAGCCTTGTAACCCTTCTGAAAATAAATAGTCCAAATACCAGTTCCATTTCTTCCCCTGCAGGCACAAAAAAGGGAAAATTACTTATCAAATATTTCGTTTGCTTATTCTCTACCTCCTCTTCTTTGCCTAGGAAAAGTTCCCAGCATCCTGGATGCACATACCAAGAGTTAGCTCGAGTGGCCAGGTTCGTAACTGAAACTCAGTCACTAAGTAACAGTCAAACCAGAGAGTACCCGAAGTTTAAGGGCTAAATATTCCTTTTATTATATTGGCAAAAAAATTCAGCTGTTCAAATGAACAAGTATTGTGAAATGGAAATGGGTCATCATTCCTGAACTCTAGGAATTTAACATCTAAAACAGACAACACAGACATTATTATATTACTTCCTATATTAAATATGTACACAGCAGAGTTTCTATATTGAGACAATTGTGCTTGGCTTTGTTAAATAAGACGCATTACAGTGACACTTTGACTACATGCAAGTGTATTATAAAATAAGATGATGCACAGACACAACAGCAAGAGTCAAACTCTGAATAGTTTTATCTATGTAGAGGGTATGTGCCAACGAAGTCACATAAAAGTCATTGGAATTAATTCAGAAGGCAAACACTTCACTTTGACTTTGTCTAGGCATCAGACTTGGGATTTGGGAAAAAGTAAAGGTATAAATTCTTCTGATGAAATGAAGCTTTATGAAATCCCTGAACATGATGAAAATAAATTTACTTACCCAAACAGAGCTCATGTTTACTTTCCTTTCTTTTGGCCATTCCTTTCAAAACAAAAACAAAAAACAAACAGAAAAGAAAATGGAGAGAAATGGGGATGAAAATATTTGGTTAGCAAAAATTGCCAGAAAATTAAGATGGCTCTTCACTATCTGATTCATTTGCTACGTTCTATTCCTACCAACACTCTTGGATTCCTTTTGAATAAGCACCCACTATAACCTTCCATATTTCTCCCTAGAAGCACAAACAGAAAAAAAATAAAATCACAGTGGATAAAGTGAGCACCATTTTGCTAATATTTGGCTTCATTTTTTAAAATTCTGTACTCAGCCACCGGGGTGGAGATGGAAGGTGGGCTTTTTCTGAGGAATATGATTACCTGAATTGAGTTTTGAAGGATGAGGATGAAGTCTGGTGAGGTAGTCTGGGTATACAGTAGATTCTATGAATTTGTAATTCTTTATAAAAACTCAGAGCTAGGTGAGCTAGCTAGTTATTCCCCGGCTTTAACTATCACCTACTGTACTTCACTGAAGAGCCATCAATTCTAACAACTTTTTTTATGTATCACTAAGAAAAAACTCTGCCTATTAAACTACATATAACACAATGCATTTTTAACACTTAGAAGTTTTTATTTTATAATGATTGAAAGAGTTTTAGATGTAGGCAGATTTTGATCATATATCATTTTTACAAACATGAAATGGTAAATATAAACAAAATTAAGTGGTGAAAGTATTTCTAAAACTTCACATTCAGAGTCCAACTCTTCTGAATTACTTTTCTACTCAAGGGTTGTGGATATCTATGTTTTTCACAAAATATCATCCTCTGTGCCAGAGTGTTGATTATGTAGCATTTCTTAAGGGAACTAATAAAGGCTATGGTGCTTGGGTCCCAACTGCATAAATCTAACCTACTTTTGGCCCTTACTTCAAGGAAAGTCCATAACATGTATGGTTCACCACTTCCCTCCCTTCTTCCTCCAAGTCATTTGGTTTTGAGAGCTTAAAACAGTGCTCCAGCATCGTCTCCAATCTTTCCCCCATGCTGCTGACATCCAATCTGCAAGGTCTGATTCTGGCAATCTGCCTGCGCACACTCAAAAACAGCAAATGACAACTATATCATGATTGCTGCCTGGTTGACATCGATCACAAGATGCATCTTGATCTCTGAGAAGTTATAAAAAGTGAAAAAAAATGTGTGTTTTTGGAACTGATGAAGTATAGTCCATGCTGATGAATTCCATATTGATTTCTCTCGTTCCAACCACTCTCTTGAGTTCTAAGCCCCTATTTCAAACTGCCTACTTACACTTCTTCTTGGATACCTAACAGGCATCTCAAACTTAAGTAGGTCAAAACAAAACTTGATTCTCAACTTGTCCTCCGCAAAAAACAAAATAACCTATCCTGTTCTTCTATCATTATTCCTCTTACCACCATAGGTAAGCAAAGTTGTTTTGGAGGATCAGGAATTAATATATTTTTTTAAATTGAAGTGTTTTAAAAAATATTTTAGGAAGGTTAATTCTTGAAGGTTTAATTCTAGCAGCATTGAGCACATTTAGCAAACTGTGAAACTACCATTTTGTAATTGATGATGTTTCTGTATGATTCTGAAAATACTAGACTTTAATGTCAATTTTCTTTTAAAAGAATGCCTTTTGAGCCTCGTCACCAACTAACTGCTCATTATCTAAGTATCATACTTTAGGGGTGGTAAAAATAACCTCTGATACCGTGGTAATGTGATGTAATTCTGACAGTTTTACTTTGCTGAGTTATCACATTGTAAATATTTCAAATTGGCCATATTTTTAGAGATAATTTAGTAAATTTTATTTGGCCAATCAGTTCTCAGTATCAAAAGAGCTCAGGTCACTTCATGAGTTTGGACATTTGTAGACCTTACACCATGATGGAACCACCATCAACCCACTTGCTCAATTCAAAAAACTCAAAAGTCCTTTCCTTTTTCTCATTCCCACTTCTGATCAAGCCATCAGGCCCTGTCTGCTCTATCTCTGCAGTATATCTCCAATCAGTCCACTTCTATGCATCTTCACTACCATCACTTGTATACAAATCACTATCAATCTATTTTGTCTAGACCAAGAGCCTCCTAATTGGTGCCTCTGCTTCCACTCAGGCCTCCTCTTATAACTCTATCCTCCACTAAAAAGCCAAAGTGATCTCCACTAAACATCACCTCAAACCATACTACAACCCTGCTTAAAAATATTTCACAAAAGACCCCGAATAGCCAAAGCAGTCTTGAGGGAAAAAAAGGGATCTGGAGGAATCAGACTCCCTAACTTCAGACTATACTACAAAGCTACAGTAATCAAGACAATATGGTACTGGCACAAAAACAGAAACATAGATCAATGGAACAAGATAGAAAGCCCAGAGATAAACCCACGCACCTATGGTCAACTAATCTATGACAAAGGAGGCAAGGATATACAATGGAGAAAAGACAGTCTCTTCAATAAGTGGTGCTGGGAAAACTGGACAGCTACATGTAAAAGAATGAAATTAGAACACTCCCTAACATCATACACAAAAATAAACTCAAAATGGATTAGAGACCTAAATGTAAGACCGGACACATAAAACTCTTTGAGGAAAACATAGGAAGAACACTCTTTGACATAAATCACAGCAAGATCTTTTTTGATCCACCTCCTAGAGTAATGGAAATAAAAACAAAAATAAACAAATGGGACCTAATGAAACTTAAAAGCTTTTGCACAGCAAAGGAAACCATAAACAAGACGAAAAGACCACCCTCAGAATGGGAGAAAATATTTGCAAACGAATCAATGGACAAAGGATTAATCTTCAAAATATATAAACAGCTCATGCAGCTCAATATTAAAAAAACAAACAACCCAATCCAAAACTGGGAAGAAGACCTAAATAGACATTTCTCCAAAGAAGATATACAGATGGCCAAGAAGCACATGAAAAGCTGCTCAACATCACTAATTATTAGAGAAATGCAAATCAAAACTACAATGAGGTATCACCTCACACCAGTTAGAATGGGCAGCATCAGAAAATCTACAAACAACAAATGCTGGAGAGGGTGTGGAGAAAAGGGAACCCTCTTGCCCTGTTGGTGGGAATTTAAACTGATACAGCCACTATGGAGAACAGTATGGAGGTTCCTTAAAAAACTAAAAATAGAACTACCATATGACCCAGCAATCCCACTACTGGGCATATATCCAGAGAAAACCATAATTCAAAAAGACACATGCACCCCAATGTTCACTGCAGCACTATTTAGAATAGCCAGGTCATGGAAGAAACCTAAATGCCCATCGACAGACGAATGGATAAAGAAGAAGTGGTACATATATACAATGGAATATTACTCAGCCATAAAAAGGAACGAAACTGGGTCATTTGTTGAGACGTGGATGGATCTAGAGACTGTCATACAGAGTGAAGTAAGTCAGAAAGAGAAAAACAAATATCGTATATTAACGCATGTATGTGGAACCTAGAAAAATGGTACAGATGAACCGGTTTGCAGGGCAGAAATTGAGACACAGATGTAGAGAACAAACGTATGGACACCAAGGGGGAAAAGCGGCAGGGGTGGGCGGTGGTGGTGATGTGATGAATTGGGCGATTGGGATTGACATGTATACGCTGATGTGTATAAAACTGATGACTAATAAGAACTTGCTGTATAAAAAAATAAATAAAATTAAATTAAAAAATTTAAAAAAAAATCTTTCAATTGTTTCCCACTGCACTCCTAACAGATCTGTAAGATAGTGGCCCCTGCTTCTCTCCAACCTTATTTCATTCCATTCTCCCTCTTGTTCCTTAATCTAAGCCACACTGGCCTTCTTTTTTTCTTTGAACCCCTTAAGTACTATTCCCACTGCCTGGAATGCTCTTCTTCCAGCTATTCCTAGGCTGGCTTATTCTCATCTTTTAGAAGAAATCTCAAGTCAACTGTCGCCTCTTCAAAAAGGCCATCCTTGAACACCCATCCCTGACAACTCCCCAGTCACAGTCTCTCTCACTCCACCCTGTTTATGTCCTTCATAGCATTTCTAAAAATTTAAAATTATCATGTTTACTTATTTTATTACTTGTTTATTGTTTGTTTTCATTAGAATATAAACTCCATTTGGACAGAGATGGTATCTATCTTCTTAAGCACTGTATTCCCAGTGTCCAAAGCACAGTGGACACCAAATATTTGTTGAATGAATAAGGAAATAACTAGTTATTAATTCAAAGGTAATTGATGATAAGAAAACCTAGAGCTTCTGAACTTCCTGAAATGTAAGCTCTACAAATGTCCAAACTCATGAAGTGACCTGAGCTCTTTTGATACTGAGAACTGATTGGCCAAATAAAATTTACTAAATTAGCTCTAAAAATATGGCCAATTTGAAATATTTACAATGTGATAATTCAGCAAAGTAAAACTGTCAGAATTACATCACATTACCACGGCATCAGAGGTTATTTTTACCACCCCAAAGGTATGATACTTAGATAATGAGCAGTTAGTTGGTGACGAGGCTCAAAAGGCATTCTTTTAAAAGAAAATTGACATTAAAGTCTAGTATTTTCAGAATCATACAGAAACATCATCAATTACAAAATGGTAGTTTCACAGTTTGCCAAATGTGCTCAATGCTGCTAGAATTACACCTTCAAGAATTAACCTTCCTAAAATATTTTTTAAAACAATTCAATTTAAAAGAATATATTAATTCCTGATCCTCCAAAACAACTTTACTTACCTATGCCTAAGTTGATAATATTTACTACTTTAGAGACTGAATCTTATAATTAATACACATACACACACAGTCTGGAAGAAAAAAAAGAACTGACTTACAAAAATCAATTCCACTCTATGATTCATCGCATACTTTTCCAAGTAAGAATTGGATGCAACTGTATTGACAGGGTATGGAGAACTGGACACCCATTCATTGTTAGCAGTAATGTAAATTGGTATAACTTCTACTGAAAGCAATTTGACAATACCTAACAAAATTACAAAGATATACCCTTTGAAATCAATTCCACTTGGAGCAATTTTATCCACCAGACACACCTGCATATGTATGAAATGATATATATAGTTCAAACACATTCATTAGAGTATAATCTAATAACAGGATTAGAAATAACTCAAATGCTCAATTTATAAGTTATATGCTTAACTGGTACTACATCCACACAATGGAATACTACAGAGATAACAAAAAGAATGAGGCAGCCCTTTATGTACAAACATGAAACAAAAGCCAAGATATTAAGTCAAAAAAAATCACGAGGCAGAAAAGTGTTGAAAAAGATCATTTATACAGAAACATACAATATGTCTCTGGAAGGATGTTCAAGAAACGGAGAGTGGTTGCTCTATGATAAAAAGTGTCCACATGGAGTTCTACTTCCAGGATGAGATCATAAGGAGTTCTGTGGAACCACTCCCCAGCAAAATGGGCAAAGTTGGCAAAAACTGTTTTTACAAACCCAGCATTTAAAGTCTTTGGAAACTGCCCTAACGACATATAGAAAATATAAAAATATTTATTCAAGAAAATCTACTAAAATTCCATAAGAATAGCAATGTAAGCCACTGGTCCTTCCTAGTGAGCATGGCTGATGAGTCAGGGCTGTAAACATCTATGTTAAAAATGAAGATCTCGGGGCTTCCCTGGTGGCGCAGTGGTTGAGAATCTGCCTGCTAATGCAGGGGACACGGGTTCGAGCCCTGGTCTGGGAAGATCCCACATGCCGCGGAGCGGCTGGGCCCGTGAGCCACAATTACTGAGCCTGCGCGTCTGGAGCCTGTGCTCTGCAGCAGGAGAGGCCGCGATAGTGAGAGGCCCGTGCACTGTGATGAAGAGTGGCCCCCGCTTGCCACAACTAGAGAAAGCCCTCGCACAGAAACGAAGACCCAACATAGCAATCAATCAATCAATCAATTAATCAATAAAAAAATAAATCTTAAAAAAAAAAAAATGAAGATCTCAAATCAATAATATAATTTACTGCCAAGAAACTAGAAACAAGAGAGCAAACTATTAATAAATCCAAAGCAAGAAGGAAATAAATAAAGATTAGAGCAGAAATAATTGAAATAAAAAATATAAAAAAAGAGAATCTCGCACTTCCTGATTTCAAAACTTACTACAAAGTTACAAATTAAAATAATTACTGGCATGAAGACAGACATATAGACCAATGGAAATGAATAGAGAGCTCAGAAATAAACCTTCATGTATATGGTCAAATGATCTTTGACAAAGGTGTCAAGACCATTCACTGGGGGAAATAACAGTCTCTTTAACAAATGGTGTTGGGAAAACTGAATCTCCACATGCAAAAGAATGAAGTTGGATCCTTACTTTATACCATATACAAAAATTAACTGAAAATGGATTAAAGATCTAAACATAAGACTAAAAACTATAAAATTCCTAGAAAAATACATAGGGGGAAAGATTTATGACACTGGATTTTGCAAAGAATTCTTAGATATGACAGCAAAAGCAAAAATAGACGGAAAAAAATAGCTAAATTCAATTACATCAAATTTAAAACTTCTATGCATCAAAGGATGCAATCAAGCAAAATGAAAAGGCAACCTACAAAATGGGGGAAAATATTTGCAAATCATATATCCGCAATTAACATCTAGACTTCTTATATAAAGAATCCCTACAACTCAACAACAAATCAAATAACCCAATTAAAATAATAGGCAAAGGACTTGAATAGATATTTCTCCAAAGAAGATATACAAATGGCCAATAAGCATATAGAGAGATGCTCTGCACCACTTATCATTAGGGAAACATGAATCAAAACCACAGTAAGATATCACTTCACACACATTAAGATGGCTATTATGAAAAAAACAATTAGGAAATAATTAAGTACTGGTGAGGATATGGAGAAATTGGAACCCTTGTGCACTGCTGGTATGAATGTAAAATTCATATGGAAACGCCTATGGAAAACTGAATGGTGTTTCCTCAAAAAAAGTAAAAAAAGAATTACCATATGATCCAATAATTCCACTTCTGGGTATATATCCAAAAGAATTGAAAACAAGGACTTGAAGAGAGAATTTTACACCCGTGTTCATAGCAGCATTATTTACAACAGCCAAAAGCTGGAAGCAACCCAAGTGTCCATCAAAGAATGAACAGATAAACAAAATGTGGTATATAAATACAATGCAATATTTTTCAGCCTTAAAAAAGGATATTTCGACACACGTTGCAACATGGATGAACCCTGAAGACATTATGCTAAGTGAAGTAAGCTATTTACAAAAGAACAAATACTGTATGATTCCACTTATTGGGGTACCTAGAATTGTCAACTCACAGAGACTGAAAGTAGAATGAAGGCAACAAAGGGCTGATGGAAGGAGGGAACAGGGAGTTACTGTTTAATAAGTACCGAGTTTCAGTTTTACAAGATGAAAAGAGTTTTGTAGATGGATGATGGTGATACTAGCACAACTACGTGAATGTACTTAATGCCAGTGAACTGTATACTTAAAAATGGTTAAGATGGTAAGTTTTATGTTATGTATTTAACCACAATTTTAAATTAAAAAAATTTTTTTAAGTAGAGAAAAATCAGTGAAACCAAAAGTTTGTTCTTTGAGATCAACAACATTGACAAACCTTTAGCTAGATTAAATTAGGAAAAAAAGAGAAGATTCAAATTACTAAAATCAGGAATGAAAAGAGGGAAAACATTACTGACTTTATAGAAATAAAAAGTATTATCAAAACAACAAGGTTGGGCTTCCCTGGTGGCGCAGTGGTTAAGAATCCGCCTGCCAATGCAGGGGACATGGGTTCGAGCCCTGGTCTGGGAAGATCCCACATGCTGCGGGGCAACTGGGCCCGTGAGCCACAACTACTGAGCCTGCGCATCTGGAGCCTGTGCTCTGCAACAAGAGAGGCCGCAACAGTGAGAGGCCTGCGCACCGCGATGAAGAGTGGCCCCCACTTGCCGCAACTAGAGAAAGCCCTCGCACAGAAACGAAGACCCAACACAGCCAAAAATAAATAAATAAAAAATAAATAAATTAAAAAAAAAAAAAAAACAAGGTCCTACTGTATAGCACAGGAAACTATATTCAATATCTTGTAATAAACCATAATGTAAAAGAAAAGAAATTTTTATTAAAAAAAGTATTATCAATAAATTATATAAATGGTATAAAATAGAGAAATTCTAGAAAAATAAATGTTGAGAGTGACTCAAGAAGAAATAGAATATCTGAATAGACCTATAAAAAGAAAAGAGGTTGAATAGTAATTTAAAACCTTCCCATTAAAAAAAGCCCATGGGGGCTTCCCTGGTGGCGCAGTGGTTGAGAATCTGCCTGCCAATGCAGGGGACACGGGTTCGAGCAGCCCTGGTCTGGGAAGATCCCACGTGCCGCAGAGCAACTGGGCCCGTGAGCCACAATTACTGAGCCTGCGCGTCTGAAGCCTGTGCTCCACAACAAGAGAGGCCGCGATAGTGAGAGGTCCGCGCACCGTGATGAAGAGTGGCCCCCGCTTGCCACAACTAGAGAAAGCCCTCACAGAGAAACGAGGACCCAACACAGCCATAAATAAAATAAATAAATAAATTAAAAAAAAAAAAGCCCATGACCAGATGGCTTCATGGGTAAAATTTACCAAATATTTAAAGAAGAATTAATGCCAATCCTTCACAAACTCTTCCAAAGAACAGGAGAGAGAATACTTCCTAACTTATTTTTTGAGGCCAGAATTAACCTGAAACCAAAACCAGACAGACATCATGAGGAGAAATCAATATCCCTTATCCTCCACAATCTACTGAGAGACCAAATCTGCAGGAAATTATGCTAGGTGAAATAAGCCAAACACAGAAGGGCAAATACTACAAGATAGCACTTATATGATGAATCTGAAATAATCAAACTCATAGAAGCAGAGAGTAGACTGGTCATTGCCAGGGGCTGGGGGGAGAAGGAAATGAGGAGGCATTAAAAAAAAAAGCACAAGTGATAAAAGAAAAAATTAATAGAGTTCATCAAAATTTAAAACTTTTGTGCTTCAAAAGATACCAACCAAAAAATGAAAAGACACCCCAAAGAATAGGAGAAAACTTTGCAAATCATATATCTGATAAGCAACTTGAATCTAGAATACAGACATGAGTCTTATAAGCCATTAAGACAAATAACCTAATTTAAAAATGGGCAAAGGACTGTTGGTGGGAATGTAAGTTGGTACAGCCACTATGGAGGGTCCTTAAAATAGATAGTTCTAGGGCTTCCCTGGTGGTGCAGTGGTTGAGAATCTGCCTGCCAATGCAGGGGACACGGGTTCGAGCCCTGGTCTGGGAAGATCCCACATGCCGTGGAGCGACTAGGCCCGTGAGCCACAATTGCTGAGCCTGCGCGTCTGGAGCCTGTGCTCCGCAACAAGAGAGGCCGTGATAGTGAGAGGCCCGCACACCGCGATGAAGAGTGGCCCCCACTTGCCACAACTAGAGAAAGCCCTAGCACAGAAACGAAGACCCAACACAGCCATAAATAAATAAATAAATAAATAAAATTTTAAAAAAAGATAGTTCTAAAAATAGAACTACCATATGACCCAGCAATCCCCCTACTGGGCATATACCCTGAGAAAACCATAATACAAAAAGAGACATGCACCACAATGTTCATTGCAGCACTATTTACAATAGCCAGGACATGGAGGCAACCTAAGTGTCCATCGACCGATGAATGGATAAAGAAGATGTGGCACATATATACCATGGAATATTACTCAGCCATAAAAAGAAACGAAATTGAGTTATTTGTAGTGAGGTGGATGGACCTAGAGTCTGTCATACAGAGTGAAGTAAGTCAGAAAGAGAAAAACAAATACCGTATGCTAACACATATATATGGAATCTAAAAAAAAAATGGTTCTGAAGAACCTAGGGGCAGGACAGGAATAAAGATGCAGACGTTGACTGACATGTATACACTGATGTGTATAAAATTGATGACTAATAACGACCTGCTGTATAAAAAAATAAATAAAATAAAATTTAAAAATTCAAAAAAAGAAAAAAAAGACGCAGACATAGAGAATGGACTTGAGGACACGGGGAGGGGGAAGGGTAATCTGGGACGAAGTGACAAGAGTGGCATGGACTTATATACACTACCAAATGTAAAGTAGATAGCTAGTGGGAAGCAGCCACACAGCTCAGTGTTTTGTGACCACCTAGAGGGGTGGGATAGGGAGGGTGGGAGGGAGACGCAAGAGGGAGGAGATATGGGGATGTATGTATGTGTATAGCTGATTCACTTTGTTATACAGCAGAAACTAACACACCATTGTATAGCAGTTATACTCCAATAAACATGTTAAAAAAAAAAAAAAAGCAGATCCTGGATATCACCCCAGTTAGTAAATCAAAATGTCAGGGTGGAAGCAATCAAGGATGTATACTTTGGAAAAGCAGCCCGGGTACTTATGCTGCTGAGTCAGGGTAGAATCCCTGCTCAAGCCCTATAATTCTGCTTAAATTCCTCAAACATAGCATGCTCTAACATAGGGGTCCACAAACCACATCCAGTCCAATGCCTGTTTTTGTAAATAAACTGTTCATGCCCCTTTGTTTACTCATTGTCTATAGCCACTTTCATGCTACAACAGCAAGGTTGAGTAATCTTGACAGAGACCATGTGGCCTGCAAAGCCTGAAATATTTACAGTCTGGCCCTCCACAGAAAAAGTTTGCTGTCCCCTGTTCTAGCTTTGCACTTTTCCTCAAATACTGCTCCTGTCTTGACAAGCTCATACTCATCCTTCAAAACTCCAATTAGCATCACTTCTGTAAAGCCTGAAGTGGCTTTACAGAAGCCCCCCTGTATATTTTTTCATCATTCTCTGTACTTTCCCTATATTATTCATTATTCGTTATTGTAAGATGTCTGTTTAATGACTGCCTCCCTGACTAGATTCCAAGCTCTATGAGGGCAGTACTCAGATGCGTCTTGTTCACCACAGTGCCTGGTTCTTACATGAATATATTAAACATTTACTCAATGAATATCTCCCCCGTTCTATACACTTTTTTCATTTTGTTAGATTTCTCAATGTTCCAGTCTGTTCAGGGAATTCTAAATCCAGATTCTATCAGTGTATTTGTAATCCCATCCTGTTGTGTCATCCACACATATGATATGCACACCATTTGAGTTCTCTGAGTCACTGATAATGTTGAAAATGACAGGGCTGGTGTAAAGTCCTGAGAAGACCCCCTTGCTTACATACTGATATCAACCCATTAAATCAGCAGTCTTTGGCTAAGACTCCAACTCTAATTATAACATCATCTAGCCTACATTTTCCATCTTGCCTAGAAGGATTTTACTAAAGCTTCAACTTCACTGTACCCTTTTCTTACCTGGCACCACCTCTACCCAGGTAGAACTGAACTAATATTCACTCTCCCATCTTTCTCACAATTGTATCTCTTCTCACTTCACCTAACTGTATTGCAGTAATGTTCACAAATTTGTCTCTGCCACAAGCCCAAGCTCTTTGTAGGTAGAAACTAATTACTTAAGTTAACTTTGAATCCCCAGAGCCTAGCACAATGCCCAAAAGTTAGCTGATACTCAAAAAGTATGACTGAACACATGTCTTGCAATTCAGACACGCTAAATTTATGGCATTTCCTATTTCTGCCATCATAGTATTCCTATAGAAAATCTAAAGATCATTTAAATACTCTTACCTGTAGCAGAAAGAAAACAGCATAACTCAAAAGAGCAGGATGATGGACTAAATTTAAACTGTTTTTGTACTCTGCTACTGAAGCTTTTTCTAAGACTTCGGGGTCAATATATAATCCTTTCTGGAAGGGTTTGGATGTCCACAGGCAACCAACCATGGCTGTCAAATAGTGATTAAATTCTTGATAGGTCTTGCTGCTGAAGCTGAACTCTGATTTTGTCTATTGGGAAAGAAAAAAAATTGTCATTATCACCTATTCTCCCTTTCCTTCTTATTCCCAACAGATCATATATCTCTACACTCAATTTTTAAACAATGGTGATTTAAAACAGAGATTCATCATCCATACCTTTTGTACCAACTCATTTTTCTTTGCAGCAGTCAAATTTTTACGATACCTAAAGACAGAACGAAGAGAACTTTTACCATTAAATGCCTTTGATATGTATACATAAACAAAAGTTTACATTTTAAATGTAAATATATGCACATACACAAATATCCAGCTGTCTATTTAAGTTTTTTTTCCTTTTGTGGTACATTTTCCTCAAAGAATAAAAATTAATAGAGGCTCAAATATTGAGTTATACATTTAGGATAAGTACTTGTAAATTTAAGATATGCATTTAAGATATGACTCTGTAAATTATACTTCAATAAAAAAGAAAGGAAATGCTTTTAATGTTTCACTGTTAAAAATTAATAGAGGCTCAAAAGCAGTCACTGATACAAAACATATTACAAAACATATTTTCCTAATGTGGAAAAAAAAGGTGCAGTAGAAAGGATAAAGGGAAAACTGAGAGATGTAATCTTTTCTTGCCTGAGAACTATTCTAAGTAGCTTTTCAACATTTTAACCTTGGCATAGTCTCATAAGTTACGCCAAAAGGGTCTACACTTATGGGCTAAAAAGAGCAATTTCAGTCCATAAGTGAAAAAATTAGAAGAGATCAGAAATAATACTTACAGTTTCATATAATTGGTAATAGCTCCCCTTATCTCCCAGAAAATGTTCTTTTTACCAGAGAAGCTATGTAGACTTAAACCCGTTGTCAGTAAATGACTAATTATTCTTTGAGACACAGCAATGAGAATTAACAATGCTGAGTGCAGCGGTACCACTGCACAAAAGATCCTTAACTGTGAATTCTTTTAATCCATATCCCCCACAGTGACATTTTAAAAACACAGTTAAAATAGTCCCATGTTGGAAGGTCATTCCCGAAAGAAAGCCATGTTTCCTATTTCCAAAGGTCCTGGCAGAAAATGGATAACAATTTTACTGTATTTAATATTTCATTCTATTATATACAATAAACTTATTGTAGTATATTTATA
Organism: Balaenoptera ricei; assembly: GCF_028023285.1. NCBI lineage: Eukaryota > Metazoa > Chordata > Mammalia > Artiodactyla > Balaenopteridae > Balaenoptera > Balaenoptera ricei. The sequence continues at coordinate 91,761,857 of NC_082660.1, read as the reverse complement.
AATTATTGTATAGCTGGAAAATGAAGATGGAATTATGATGTATTAACTCATAAAATGGTAAAAAGGCTTTGTACCTGTCCATAATGTAACAGAGCTGGTTCAGGATACTGGAATCCAGGCTGAGGAGTGCGGGATAGAAGACCCCAGGAGGAAACAACACCACCAATGGAAGGTTATAATTTATATATATGTCACACACCTTTTGGGAAGAATGACAAGACCAGTATATAAATTATTCCTCAGAACTTCTCAACCAACTTCACCCAAAGAATCACCACTAGAGAATAAGCAATAATATAACATCAGGTTTGAGCCTGCCTGATTCATAAATAGAATACGTAGCCACAACCTGCTTAAAAATGTACCTCACCAAACAGCAACCTTACAGTAGAGGATTATTTCTGCAAGGTAGTTATTAAAATCTTTTATTTTTTTCTGGGGAGAGATCTTAGAGTTAGGGAGAAAGGGGAAGGGAGCATTTCTTTCTTCTTAAGTCCTATAAATACTGAATTATCATATTAGTTAGCTGTCAACCTGGAAAACAAAGGAGCATGCTTCCAAGCAAATATAACACAAGACAACTAGGTATCAATGAAGGGAAGAAGCCAGGAAAACTGAGATTAGTGGGTACTTCCTAGATAATAGTTCTGTCTAGGTTGAATACTATAAAACAATAGAAGAGGACCAGAATCATAGGTACTGGGAGATAAGGCAGTTGAAAGGTGGGGGTGGAGAGCTAAAGAAATAAAAGGTATTTTTGTTTTTTTACCAGGGGTTGGAAATGTACAATGGATGAACAAAAAGTGATACTAAAGACAGACTTCTGTCTAGGGCCAGCATTATTCAGGGGAACGTCTATTAAAGTGGTACCTGGACTTCAAAAAAAGCATTTGCTTTTTCCACTTTGTTTTATGAATGTCAATTATTCAGGCCAGAATACAATCATTAACTTCAAAATACATAGCTTATCTCAAGTATGCTAATAAGGTCATAGCCCAACTTAATAGTTGTGCATAAAATTTAAACAATAGACTAGTAAAGCAGACAGCCATCACAAAAATCTAAGTAGGGAAAATGGGATGTATAATACCTTCTCATAGAAATCCAAAATAAAGTGCAGCAAGAAAGTACTGTTGTTTTCCAAGCGCATTGCAGTAGTGGACAGCCACCCTACATAGTGAATCAGTTTAGACACAGAGTTCATGGATCCACCTAAAGTTGTCTCTCTGCAATAAGAAACCAAGATCCATATTAGCAAAAGTCCTCACATTTTCCAAGCTAAAGCTGGATTAAATATACAGCAGAAAGTCGGTGGGAATTTCAGAAAACGATCAGTGCTCCAATGTATAATTCACATTTTTTTTAAACCACAGTGATTAATCATAAAACTATACAGCCCTCTAGGGAACCATTAAGATCAATTCATAGAACATCCCTGAGCAACCATTCTACTAGTAAATACCAGAGAAAGAAAGGATTAAGCTCCAGACTTTAGATAATATCACCTATGTCCAGGGACCATAGCAGCCAGCAAATTAGTTTCTAAATACACAAATCCAAACCCAGTTTTGCCTGAATTCCTGAACTAAAATGCTGTTAAAAATATTTTCACTTATTTAACTGGAATTCAATTCTAAAACCGAATGAGTAAAATTTTTGGCATCTTTCATTCTTCTAGTAAAAACCAGACCTACATATTTTATATTCTTCCCAAATCAATGAACCATGTGTCTTTAAATTACACATGGGTATAATTAGTTCAATCCATCCATCTCCCCACCCCTCTCCTTCAATCCACTGTTGAGTGGATTAGGAAAAGACTGGGAAATGTGATTTCATAGCTTTACCCTCAGATCTAGGTAGCCAACAATGGTTATGCACAAGGAAAAAGGAATAGCATATAGTCTTAGAGTCTGAGATGATGATAACTCTACCATTACCCACCACCATGATGATTCAGTGCCAGAGCAAGCAGGGAAAGATTAAGAGACCGTTCAAATAGGTGGGCATACATACAGTCAGCCCATCACTTGCAAAACTGTACTTTATGATTTCTGGCAGCACCTGACAAAATGTGTCTGAAATAATTTGTAAAATGATGATTGCTCAGGTAGCATCTTTGAAAGTGTTTCTCCACAGGACACTACTGGCATTTTGGATGACACAATTCGCCATTCAGGACTGCCTCCTACTCCCCACCCACTACAGAACATTTAGCACCTCTGGCTCCTACCTACTAAAAGATGTTAGCACCCTCTTCCCAGTCACTGTGCCAACCAAAAATGCCCCCTGGAGAGCCACTGCTGAGAATGGTTTCCCACCCTTCTCTCCTTGTGATCTACAACTACAATTTACTCCCTCTTTGACAGTCATATGGCATATGGTCATATGATGGAGACATAGCATTACACTCATATCTCCAAGACAGAAAAATTATTGAGAACTTAAGAGCTATATTATATAATGCCAAGTAGTATTATGACAAGCAAAGTTACCTACAATTACCTACAATTATTTATTTGTTTTAAGAATTTTAGAAAGCAGAGCCCCTTTGTAAATGCCCTCTCAAAATTTATGACACTAATTAAAAAGGATCCTAGGATTTTTAGAAAGAAAATATAGAAATTATAAAGCACCTGTATTAGGGTGCCTAAGACTTACACTGCAAATTGGCCAAAGATTATAAATGCAAACATACTATTCTTAATAGAATTGAGGTGTTTGAAGAGGTTAACTATTCAAATGGAATTTCTTTATGATAGTGGTTCTCAAACTTTAGCTTGCACCAAAATTATGGAAGCATTTGTTAAAACACAGATTTCTGGGCTCTACCTCCAGAGTTTACTTCAGTAGGTCTAGGGTAGTACCTGAGAATTTGTATCTCTACAAGACCCCCGGTGATGCTGATGCTGCTGGTCCAGGGACCACACTTTGAGAAGCACGGCTTTACAAGATACTTTCACTACTCACTAATGCTCCATTTCCTTCTAAAAGTGATCAGACATACACGATATATGGTAGTACTGCAATAATGAATACGAAGAATTAAAAAGTTTCCAGGCAACTCCCAAGAAGCTTCTATTCTCCTAACAAAGTAGGAGAGAACTATAGGGAAAAGAACATATAGAAAAATAGATCTGGGCTAATCTAACTAAGCCAACCACCAGCTACTTGCAGTTGGAGCTAAGGGATCCTTATTTTATAAAGTAAGAATGTGACTGATAATACAGGGAATTTGAACATCCATTAGATATTTGAACATATTAAGAACTATTAATTTTTTAGGTATTATACTGGTATCATTTTTCAACAGCTGAAATGATGTCTGGGTTTTGCTTAAAAAATATCTAGTACAAAGGAGGAGGAAAGTGAGGGGTGTTATAGATGAAAAAAAGTTAACCATGAGTTGATAACTGTTGAAGCCGGGTGATGCGTACATAAGGGTAACAATTGTACTATTTTCTCTACTTTTGAGTATGTTTGTAATTTTCTATAATATAAAAAACATTAATGTTAAAAAAGAATACAGGAGAAGCAAAAGACTCTAGGTAGAAAGAGTGAAAAAAACCTGATCAGGCAGTTCCTTGAAATTCAGTCAGGCTTTTACTTTCACTTTGAGGTTTCACATTTAACAGTAATGAACATAATGGAAATTCAGGGCTCTTTTTTAATTACAAAGTGAAAATAAATTAACATATATAAGCAAAATACATCAGAGAAACATAAAAAATATCTGTATAGCAAAATTACAGATCTTCCTAGCCATCACCAAAATTGACTTCACATATAAGCAAGAATACATTTTATAAAATGAGCTAAACTGAATGGAAGTCAAAGTTGCAAGTTCTAACGTCAGCTGGCCAATGTTTTGCTATATTAACTCTTGCAAGTGACTCAGAGGCTTGGGGGTTGCTTTCTGACTTATAGAATAAAACTTGAAGAATTAACCTTCCTCACAGGATTGTGGGGAAGAGTGAAAAGTAACAAAAAACATTTTTTTTAGAAAAGTACAATTAAGCATTTGCATGAAGCAATTAGGTTTTATGCCACACTATTAATCCATATGCAAACAGTTTTGTAGAGATCAACTCTTATGGAGGGTTATAAGATAACTCACAGAGGACTGTTCATCACAGATTTCATGTGGATGTCCATAGAAAGCCACAACAGCCAATTCTGCAGTAGCTCTTTCAGACACTGAAGAACACTACACTGTGGACACAAAACAAAAAAATCATCAGACATACCATAGTGCTGAGAACTAACAGACTAAACCAGAGGCTTAGAGGTGGAAGGGACTGTGGAGATAACCACATCCAATTCAGAACCCAATAGCTGCTGCTCCAACCTAATCGGTCGCCAAGAGACAGATTAATGCAAGTACAAGTTTATTTTACCATTTTCTCTACAAGCCTGCCCCCAGCTTATCAGTGAGGAACAGACTCTTGTTTCTCTAAATTACATTCATTCATAACATATATTACATCACCCACCCCTTATTAGCTCCCCTCAGAGATCCTTTGAAGTTGCTACAGATAGGAGTTTGCCACCCTTTTCGCCTTGTGTCTACAACTGCAATTTACTCTTTTTGTTGGTCATAAAATTTATCTTCTGTGATTGTGGAAAACAAACAATCCTATAGTTTTTCCTTTGTCAGGCCTTGCCTTGATTTCCCAGGGACTCATTCATATACAAAAAATATTGTCTTGAAATAAGTGTGCCTGGAACACTTATAAGGATAAATCATAATATCTATAAATTTGAAAGCAATCCATACCATCCTAAAACCTAACACAGGAAACCTTTCTTTTTTTTTTTCTTAACATCTTTATTGGAGTATAATTGCTTTACATTGTTGTGTTAGTTTCTGCTGTATAACAAAGTGAATCAGCTATACGTATACCTATATCCCCATATCCTCTCCCTCTTGAGCCTCCCTCCCACCCTCCCTATCCCACCCCTCTAGGTGGCCACAAAGCACAGAGCTGATCTCCCTGTGCTATGCGGCTGCTTCCCACTAGCTATCTATTTTACATTTGGTAGTGTATATATGTCTATGCCACTCTCTCACCCTGTCACATCTTACCCCTCCCCCTCCCCATATCCTCAAGTCCATTCTCTAGTAGGTCTGTGTCTTTATTCCCATCTCGCCACTAGGTTCTTCATGACCTTTATTTTCCCTTAGATTCCATATATATGTGTTAGCATACTATATTTGTTTTTCTCTTTCTGACTTACTTCACTCTGTATGACAGACTCTAACTCCATCCACCTCACTACAAATACCTCCATTTCATTTCTTTTTACGGCTGAGTAAAACCTTTCTTAAATATCCTTAATAAATGATGGTCTAGATACTATTTATATTTGAGTATCTCCAGTGATAGAATGCTTACTGCTACTTCATAGCACAGTTCAATTAATATTTTTTTAGGGACTTCCCTGGTGGCGCAGTGGTTAAGAATCCACCTGCCAATGCAGGGGACACGGGTTCAATCCCTGGTCCAGGAAGATCCCACATGCCGCAGGGCAGCTAAGCCCGTGTGCCACAACTACGGAGCCTACGCTCTAGAGCCCGCAAACCACAACTACTGAGCCCACATGCTGCAACTACTGAATGAAGCCCGCACGCCTAGAGCCCGTGCTCCTCAACAAAAGAAGCCACCACAATGAGAAGTCCGCGCACCGCGATGAAGAGTAGCCCCAGCTCGCCGCAACTAGAGAAAGCCCATGTGCAGCAACGAACACCCAACACAGCCAAAAATAGATAAATAAATTAATTAATTTAAAAAATATCTCTTTTTTTTTTAGAAATTGACACCTCACATTTAGGTTATAAATATGTTCAAGTTGAAAGCAACCTTAGAATCACCTAAAACAATCTTCTATTTTGGTGTCAATTTAACACTTGAAAAGATATTCGATATTACTATGACATATTCAGAAAATCTCCACTCACCTACTCTACCCCATCCAGCCTCCACATTAAAGGAAGGCATGAGATTCTTAGGTTTATGAGAAGGGGGCATGGGCTTAAAAAAAATGGTTGAGAAGCACAGCTCTACACTCCTAAGTTATGGTCTCCAACTTCATCTGGGCCCTTAATGAAGCTCAATAATCCTTTTACTATATTTCTCTTCAATTAGCTCTCTCTCTCTCCCATTCTTTTTAATGGCGAAGCACATAACACTGTCTTGAAGTCCCCTACTCAATTCTGTCCTCTACAATGCACTTCCTATTTTGAGAAATTTAACATTTTTAGGCACAAGTATTTCAATTTCTTGCTCTTTCTTCAAACTGTACAAATATATCTACATGTCCACCTATCTCTACGTCCTCGTCCCCAATCTTAGAGAATAAGTAGTACCTCCCAACCTCTTACCATCCATTCAAGCAAATCCCTCTACCTAGTCTTAAACCAATACCTTCATGCTTTTTCTGAAACCCTGCACTGTCAATTATCCCTCATCTTTCCCCCATTTTCAACCTCTCCCTCTTGTCATCTGGCTCCTTGCATCCTATCTATAAACATGTGCAGGTTTTTCTCACTCTGGGGACAAAGAAGATTACAACCTTCCCTTGATTCAAAGTCCCACTACAGCTATCTCTCTCTCTCTCTCTCTCTCTACCTCTTCTTTTTAGCCAAACTTTTGGAAACACAGTCAATACTCATTGTCTTGTCTTCATTTCTCATCAACTCCTCAACCTCCACAATTTGGTTTTTACCCCCACACTCCACTGAACCTGCTCACAAAGGTAGCCAAGACCTCTGTATTATCAATTCCAAAAGAAACTTTTTTTTGCTCCATATCTTTCTGGACCCTCTTGGGATATGTAGCAACATTATCCCTTCACTCCTTCTTGATAGCCTGTATTCTCTGTTTCTTTGGCACTACTGTTCTCCTGGTTCTTTTCATACCTCTTGAAAAGGTTCCTTCATAGACACCTCCTTTTCAGTGAGAATTAAACAGTGAGCATTCCCTTGATTTCTGTCTTTGGCCTACTGTCTGTTTCCCTTCCTCTCCCCACCCCCCACTCTCAAATATAAATATATGCATGTGTGTATAAACGTATATATACTTAGTAGGCTGGAACATATGAAACTGCCAATTGTCAAACATCTTTGACCTATTAGGTTAAACCCATTCATATGGTTTAACCTAATATTTACAGATAAATAGCGCTCTAGATTGGTGGAATAAGAGAAGAAATAAAGAATAACTGAATTAGAAGATCGGAAGAGAATCACAGAAAGTTGCAAAATGAAGTCTCTGAAAATGTGTTATCTGGGAGAAGCAGTGTGTATTGTCACGTGAATGACATGACATGGTAAGGTAGAAAGTTACAAATAATATAAATAAACCTTGAATCGCAGTTAATGTGACAGGTAATTATAAAGTACCACTTGATTATGACAAACACTAACCAGGACAATATATTTCTCCTGTAAATGTGGCGAACAGTAAGTGATTTAAGGTGAAAAAAAGTTATAAAAGAAACATTACTGGGCTTCCCTGGTGGCGCAGTGGTTGAGAATCTGCCTGCTAATGCAGGGGACACGGGTTCGAGCCCTGGTCTGGGAAGATCCCACATGCCGCGGAGCAGCTAGGCCCGTGAGCCACAACTACTGAGCCTGCGCGTCTGGAGCCTATGCTCCGCAACAAGAGAGGCCGCGACAGTGAGAGGCCCGCGCACCGCGATGAAGAGTGGCCCCCGCTTGCCGCAACTAGAGAAAGCCCTAGCACAGAAACGAAGACCCAGCACAGCCATAAAAATAAATAAATAAATAAATAAATAAATAAATAAAATTAAAAAAAAAAAAAAAAAAAAAAAAAAGAAACATTACTTATATTGTCACTCTTTTCGAATAGGAATAACCATTCTATAAGAAAGTGGCTCTCAAACTTAGTCTGGAAGCCACAGTGGTCTTTTTTTGGAGCACACCGCAAAATAGTAACAACTTTTAATTTTATTATATAAGGTTGGAACAATTTTATTAGCAGAAAATGACTATATTATAACACATAGTGGGTGCTCAATATACATTTGAGAAATGAATAAGTGTATCTACAAAATTATCAACCACAACAATCAAACTAAGTATGCTTAAGTTATTTCCCAGTTTGTTTTTATTAATACTCATTTGCCACCTGTTCATTCACTTTGTCATCTGTTACAGTTCAGGAAAATTACATGTAACAAAACCTTAAAAACAGAAGATTCTACACATTAACTGTGATTTGAATGATGCAGCACCTCAAGTCCAGGTCCAAGCAACTCCTGTTACAGAACACTGCTATAGTGTGGGTTTGAAACTGTGTACCACCAGCCACAGACTAATATTTCCTATTGAATCTAAGCAAGACAATTTTTTTTTACCTTGAAATAAATAGTTGATGTAAAGAAGAGCCGTGATAGATGGTCAAAAAGAAGTGGTTTCACCTCTAAAAATAATAAAAAAAGTTATTCAATCCTTTTAATTAATATTACATTGAATTAAATGACTCCAAATTTTCATGATACATACCAGAGAAGCTACTAAAAGGAATCCAGCTCACAAGTTGAAGGAACTGTGATCGACAACAGAAGCCATCCCAGAGAGGAAGGCTCTTATATAGGAATGCTTCACAGGAATAAAACCCCTCCTGTAACACAAGTTGATAGTAAAACCTTGCATGCAACTCTTCAGCCGTAATTACTCTTGAAACAACCAGTTTACTTTGTGCTATAGTTGTTTTACCCTTAGACTAATTTTTTTGTCATAAATATAATTAAAAGCCTTGGATTAGGTGCCAGACTTTCTCATAAAAAGGATCAGATGATTAATATTTGGATACATTACCATCTTTATCAACATAGTTTTCAAACACCATAAAACTTTACCAACTGGAAAGAAGGTAAGAAGTCAAGTTATGGAATATTTTTAAAGATAAATGACACTGTATTATTTTGGAGTACATGATAGTCAATAGAGTGCATACAATGTTGTATAATAAGGCTGGAATTTCATTAGGGGCCATAGACCAAACCCAAACTCTGGGCAGCCCCATCTGGAGAGGCCTGAATGTCTAGGCTGCCTCTGTTTTTACCAGAGTGAAGATCCAGGGTTTTCCCTTTTAACTTTGTCGTCCTGAGCCTTAAATAGTGGCGTGCACCAAGACTCTATTCTGGACCTTCTTTTCATGACATGAATTCTCTGGACAATCGCATCTATAACATAGCTAAAACCACCACCTATATCATGAGGAGTCCTAAATTTCTGCATCTCTAGCCCAAATCTCATTCCTGAGCTCTAGACTCATTATCTAACTGCCTACTGGACCTCTTAGATATCCCACAGGCATCCTTCAAATCAAATATATCTTTCCTTCCTAGCCTGCTTTTCTTATATTCCCATCATCATCCTCCCAAGCAGGAAATCTAAAAAATCAACCTAAATTCATCCTTTTATCCTCACCACCGTTATCCACACCCAACTTCTAATTCAATGGTTTCACACCAAATCCTTAAGATTTATTCAACAAACATTTATTGAGAATCTCTTTTGTATCAGGTACCAAGTTGAACACCCATACATGAAGAAAAGTTAGACATGGTTCCCACCTGTCCAGAGCTCATGTGTGGAAAAACAGATGCTGAAAGTACCACGATACAGGCAAACAGAGAGCTAAGGAAGCACGTAGAACAAACATCTAACCCAGACTGAGTAAAGGCTTCTTGATGGTGCTGACACCTGAGTGGCAGCTTAAAAGTACAACTCAGGGTTACCCAGGCCAAATAATTAATTGGCTGGAACATATTCGACAATCAAAAAAATGTTTGTTGATTATAAGGACACAAGTAGTAACCCTATGAGATTTATCTTACTGGCTAATTCAATTAATTTAATGTATTCAATTACATCTTCAGTTTGTTCTCTTAAATTATAGACCTTTCTCTCTTTTTTTGGGGGGGTGGGGGGCTCACGGGATTTTAGTTCCCCGACCAGGGATTGAACCCAGGCCCTCGGCAGTGAGAGCGCTGGAGTCCTAACCACTGGACAGCTAGGGAATTCCCTAGACCTTTCTCTCTTATTTGCATAATTTAACAAATTCTTTCTTCAAATCCAACAGTACAAAGATAAACGACAGTGCAACTTGGCTCTATTTATAATAAATTTTGAATTGAATAGATATTGTTTACAAAAGATGTCAAGCACTAAAGAAAAGGTTTTTAATGGATATCTAAATAAATTAAGAAGTGGTGGGACTTCCCTGGTAGTCCAGTGGCTAAGACTCCACGCTCCCAATGCAGGGGGCCTGGGTTCGATCCCTGGTCAGGGAACTAGATCCTACATGCCTCAACTAAGAGTTCGCATGCCACAACTAAAGATCCTGCATGCCACAACTAAGACCCAGCACAGCCCAATAAATAAATAAATTAATAAATAAAAATTTTTTTTTAAAGTGGTGAAGTGTGTAGGAAACAAGCAGAATCTTACTTGTAAGAAGCATTCTGCCTTGAGGATAGTGTCCAGGAAGTTGGTAAATTCTTTTCCATGTTCATAATTATTCACCTTGTACCAAATACATTCTAGAACAAAAATATTAAACATAAGACTCCGGTTGCACAACAGTAAAAACTACACAAAACATAACCACCACAACTCTAAAGTGACAAATAAATGACAAATATAAACAAGCTATCTGTCTCATACATCCTAGCCAACTCACACTGGAGACTATAATATACATGTGGAAGTGATAGTGTGATGTTTCTCAAGAACTTGGTAATAGAGGGGGAAAGCTTACAGTGAAAAAATAAACTAGTAAATGTCACATATAATGAATGTGATTAGCTTTATGCCACACAGTAATCCAAAAGACTGTAAGTGTATGAATTAAAAGTTTGAGAATGCCTAAACTTCAATTAGGGTGAGCTGGGGGTAATCTAAGGGTGGCAGAACTTTAGTTAGTGGAAATCTAACAAACTGTATCATATCCTATGTAAAGAAAGACTGAGTAGGAAAAGGAGAGTTATCCTGGAACCGACTAAAACTGACCTTAAACACTTGAAGAGTCGGGATTTACTTATCCAGGAAAGAAATAATCTGGTGAACTCAATACTATGTTTAGAGAAATCGACCTCCTTGGAGGAATGAAATGATCAGGCTTTACTATGGCCTGGATGAAAAACTCCCTCACTGCCTTTTCCTTCAGTTCTATAATTAAGAAACTTTCTGATGACTAATGTGGTCCCCATATATATTGATAGCAGAGAGGAGCTATTCTAGTCGGCAAACATGAACATTTTGGTCACCAGAAAGAATTACTTCTATTATGAAATAAAAAGTTGACATTCTGGCTTACACAACAGTCTCTGAGTTTGGTTAGCATTAATCTGATGGTTCTGGGGGCTTAACAGCAAGTTTCTGAACATACAAAGATGAAGAGGCCTTGGACTGTGACAGTCATCAAAGTGGAGCCACCCAGTGAGTTTTGGTGGCCATCCAGCAGTGTTTCCTTAACTATACACCTCCTTTCTTACTACCCCTTAAAATTACAGCAACAGCAGCATTCAGGCTCTGAATACATGATTACCGGAAAAATAATTACAGCATATGAAGGCTCCTCCTGTCTAGAAGTTGGCACCCTTTTAAAAGAAACCCATTTGTAAACCATCTTATTCCTTCTTCATTCATCTAACACTTCTAAGTATAAATTTTTACCTTCTTGTAATGTTTGACTCAACCAGTGATAGAGCCTCAGTAAGACTGACTCATCTCTGACACAGTTAATATAGTGTAGTAGCAGAGAGTTGTTCAGCACTGCGCCCATCTGAGAAGGCAGCTGCAAAGACAGAACAATCGGTCAACTGTAAGTATATAAAAAGGAGATCAGAGCAACAAGGAAATCATCAGATAGGAAATATATAACAAAAATAAAGGCCATGAAGATCAAATGGAAAATGCAAATAAGCACATGGTCCAGTCACATACCTCTAAGCAATGGATGTTCTGTAAGAGTTGAGGGAAGCTTTTAAGCTGTTCCAGTGGAAATGATCCATTGCTACTGAAATAATCAGAAAGATTCATCCCCTTTTTCCCACTTTCTTTACTGTAGTTACGGGAATTTAGCACTGGTATAACTGAGTGAGAATTCCATTTCTAAAAAAGAAAGATAATAAAACAATCTATCAATGGACTAAGCAGATTACAAACTGTAAGTGTAAAAGCACTTGTTAAGGTGGTTTAATGAATGGAGTCTGAATATAGTTTGCATAGAATACTGGGTAATTAAAATGTACTTAAATATCTATAATCTCTTCCAACATCTGAATGGTTATTGTTTGAATTTAATAAAAGAAGACTGTGCAAGTCACTTGGGGTTTTAGATACTTACTCTTTTTACAGGAGGGACATTAGCTAACATCAACTTTAGAGGTTCTGGAGGAAGTCCCTGATTCCTTTGCCTCACAGCAAGTAGAGCTGTCTTCCACAGATTCTCTGAATTCTTAAAATAGATCTATAAATTTGAATGTAAAGTACATGAGAGGAGGTATCCATAAGTTGGAGCAGCATAAAACCTAAAACTCTTCATTAATTCAAAGTATATTGATTATGAAATGTTTTACACCCATGTAAATCCATTTAAGTTTTTTTTTCTAATCAGGAATCTATTACATTGAATGGAATACATTGAATGGAATCAAAACGAAGTGCTAATCCCTAAAAAAACTCAGAAACAGTGCCACAATATTAGATCTTAAAACAGTATGCTATAAACATTTTAGTCCAAATCTATAAATTAACTTACTCAAAACAACATATTTCTATCTCGATATGACTTACTGCTCCTTAATCCCTTACCTTCTTCCTCATAGGCAAAGATACAGAAATCAAAGTAGGAACAAAGAATTTATATAGTGACAACAAAGCCTGGAGATGAGGCTGCATTCCCTGAAATAAAATAAGAGTTTTCAATTTTCAATTCTGTGGCCAGTAAGAAAAAAAAAAGTAACAATAAAATAAAAAGATTAAACATATATTCAGACCCTAATTTTATTATGTGATATAGCTATAGGAAGATGCTATAGAAAATCAAGGAATAGAAACTCAAACATTTAAATCAACTATCATAAAGCAACCCTCGCCAACTTGTCATCTTCTCTTTTATGACCTTTCTCTAGATTTTACTTCTTCCTTATATTTTCTCTCTTCTTCTCTGCCCGTGCCTTAGGCTTACCAGTCATATCTGCTAGCATGGCTTACTCTCACTAGTATAATACTCAGGACTCAAAGTTTACTCATTCTTGATTTAGACAGGAAGGTGGAAGGACAAAAAGGGAAGCCAAGAAAACAGAGCAAAGGAAATATTAATACCTTAGCATCATGATTCTTGGAAAATTCACTAGGATATCTAACAATTGATATGCAGAAGTCAAACAGCTTGATATAACTGAAAAAGTCTTTACAAAAACATTAATTTTATGACAGAAGTCCTTACTGCTGGATACCTGTGTTTGATATATCTGGCTATCCAGAGGAAGCATACCACTAAAATTCCAAGGAAGAAACCAAACTGTTTTATTATATTACTATTTTGTTGAATCAAATACTATACAAAATAAGGAAGGCAGAAAATGGGGACTAGAAATACAGTATTCCTATTTTATAATAGCTTCCTGATATTAAATTTATGATAACAAAACCAAAATGACCCAGGCTATCTATGCTGAAATATCTTCTGATCTCTGTACTCATTATCAATTAGTATCAGAGTGTTTGCTTTGAGTTGGAATGTTTTTGAAAGAGCAAATATTTAGGAGTGGAAAGACCTTTAGAACTTATTGTCTAGTTAACTAAACCTATCTTTATTGTTAAAAAGTTAACACTTTCTTAAAAGAAAGAGAGAGAGAGATTTCTAGTTAAACATGGCATACTGAACATACATGTTTAATTCTGGGTCCTCATAAAACCCCACTAAAAAGTAAAGGAATGGAAAAAGGCACAAAGCACAAGTTCAAAGAGAACAAGAAGGCAGACAATAGCACATGTGAGGTCTCAACAAGATTTCGGAACCTCAAATGAAGATGGACAAACAATAACCAACTTGGCAGAACAGAGAAAACGAAAGCTAAGGCAGCAACAGAAAAAGCCTCAAAAGCAGCAGATTCATGCTTGAGAACTCCCAGAAAGGCTCAGGAATTTGAGGGATCAGATACCTCTGAAAAGTGGAGGTGCAAGAGGGCTGAAAAACAGAAGGACTGGTTGAAAGCCTACATAAGAAGCAGTTAGAACCCCAAATTCCTTCACTACACTGGCAAACGTCAGGGTTTTACTCACTGAAGATAAAAGCTGAACTCATACAGTTTGCAGAACTGAGGGAGTGTACCAGAACCTTTCCCCAATCTTTTCTACTGTTTAAGTCCCAGAGTGCTAGTAGCCAGGTTTATAGCCCTGTGACAAGTAATTTTACATGCCAACTTTGCTAGGCCATGGGGTACCCAAATCAAATGTTCTGGGTGTTTCTGAGGGTGTTTTTGATGAGATTAACATTTAAATCGGTGGACTCTTGAGTAAAGCAGACTACCCACCATGTGGGTGGGCCTCATTCAATCAGTTGAAGGCCTATACCGAACAAAAAGACCAGCTCCCCCAAGCAAGAGTATTCTCCACCAGACTGCCGACTGCCGATGAACTCAAACTGGAACATCAGCTCTCCTGGATCTCCAGCCTGCAGGCCCACCCTGCAGATGTTGGACTTATGAGTCTCTATAATCATGTGAGCCAATCCCTTATAAAAATCTTTCTCTATATATACACACATCCTAGTGGTTCTGTTTCTCTGGAGAAGCCTGACTAATACAACCCCTAGTCAGGAAACAGGAGAATTTTTTTTTAATTTTATTTATTTATTTATTTTTTGGCTGCATTGGGTCTTCGTTGCTGCACGTGGGCTTTCTCTAGTTGAGGCGATCAGGGGCTACTCTTTGTTGCAGTGCGCAGGCTCTAGGCACGCGGGCTCAGTAGTTGTGGCACATGGGCTTAGTTGCTCCGCGGCATGTGGTACCTTCCCAGACCAGGGCTCGAACCCGTGTCCCCTGCATTGGCAGGTGGATTCTTAACCACTGCGCCACCAGGGAAGCCCCCAGGAGAATTTCTTAGGAAAAGTGACACCATCATCTGGGGGATTCCCCAATGAAACATCAAGATCCTACAATGAACAAGTCCTGCTCACGTACACAAGTTTCCAATGACCATTTTAGTGCTTTACTATTAAATATGGGCAAACAAGGTTTACCAGGTATTTGAGAAAAGCCTCTACCATGAAAGACCAAACAAACAAGAAAGGAACTCTGAGGAAACAGAGACAAAGCTCGGAACAGAAAAAAAAAAAAAAATCAGCCCAAATCACACAGGTTCATGCCTGGTAGAGGGAGAATCCCAGAAACCACCCTTACCCACCTTCAACATGAGACCTAACTCCCCCTTCCTTTTCCAAAGACTGCTCTCAAAGGGCCTGGTGCATATAAGATAACAATGTGCCTGCTCCACTTCCCACCATTCATGCTTGCCACCAGAAAGACAATTTCTCTGTTTTGTGTCCATCATGATGGGAAGTTATGGGGCACGGATGGGTATAGAGGGGACACATGCCTCTGCAGGTATCAAAAATTCACATACCCAATACATTTGCTTACATGGGCTGATTATGCCTGTTACCATTTTACATGTTCAGTTACATGTGAGCATGGCTATGTCTTCTAGGCTCGGTATTGTTGGATGTGATCAAAGTCACCGAAATCCAGCTTATCAAAACAATTTTATGAATGTATCTTTATAAATAGGCATTGATAATGGGGTAATTTAGTAATGTACTATATAGAATATTAATAATGAAGCCATATATTTAATGTCTGGGTTAAAAATTTTTAGACACTGTACTGAGTCATTTTTTTAACTTTAACATATACTTGTCTCAGTTAATACAAATCAACAAGATCTTATTTATGGTAAGATTTTCTTATTCCATTGAAATGTTTTGCTGTTAACACGGAAAAATGTACATCTTTTTCATAATTCTATTAATGTGAAATAAAATTAAATTTGGACAAAAACATTACCATTACTATCCTCAGAGAGCTACGAGAAGATACTGCACCCAGAGCGCCAAAATAGGAAGCTATAAAGCAAGAACAATCATTGAATTGTACCAACAGGAAACCTCACAACGGAGAAGCACACATGTGCACATGTGTTTGTGTTTTTCATGAAATTTGAATGCCTCTACATAGGTTGCGCAGGCTTCAACAGTTAGGCATAGGCACTACAACTTCCTATTGTTTTACACCCAAACCTTCACAGACTTCTGTTACCTGGCAGGTATAGTGGAAATAACAATGCAAGAGAGCTGTAAGGACAAGAGATAATAGTAAGGGAATATACTGAAGTTTAAGTATCCAGAAAAGAATGCTTTCCTAGATCACAGCCACAGAATAAATAAGCTAGTCACTTTAATAAAATAAAGTAGTCATTTTTGACTACTCCCTAACACTTATTTTCCAGCCATACCAACCCAGTTCTGTAAACGGTTTCTGCTATTTGGTATCGACCTGGCTTTGCTCATGCTGTTCCCTCTGCCAAGAGTGCCCTTCTCTTCTTTCCTGGCCTAGTTAAATTCTACTCACCATCACCACTCCTCCTTGACCCCAGTCTGATTCTGATTTTTTATTTTGTTGACTGACCTCCCCAGGCAATTAAGTTCCTTGAAGGTAAACACGCATTCGATTTTACATCCCCAAAGCCTAGCTCGGTACCTAGCACAGAGTACACTGGCCAGTTTTAGGTCTTTTCAGTACTCACCATTTTGGCCTGAAGATCAAGCAGTTTTCTCACACGAAATGGTTTGACTAGAAAAGGTAAAGAAAAGAAGTACTAGTCTGTGGTTCAGAATAAAAAGAAACCTTGTTCATGTAGCTTCTCCTTACAACACATCAAGAATATAATTACCCTGTTCAGTTAAGCCATTAAGCAGATGCTCTTAGATAAAAGTACTAAAAAGAAATCCCACAAAACCCTGTCATAGAACTAATGCTAACAGTTAACTTTATAAAGGCGGATACAAATGCTAATTCTACAGAGTGAATGTAATACAACTGGAATGAAAATACTCACCATTCTCTTTTTTGGTAAGTAAATACAACAAATGGCAGACATAAGGGCACTGTCAAAATATAAAAAATAAAAGAAAAAAAATGACAATATATCTTGACCGGGGCAACAATGCATTTTCCTCAAATGTCAATCTTATACTAAGAAAAAAGGCTTCGGGATTTCATTGAACAATAGTTTTACAAAGCTTCTTTTTCATACTACATAGTAGTGATAAAAAAAAAACAATAGTTTTAATTGGCATCCCTTTATGCCATTTTAAAAGTTATTTTTGGAATACAACAACAATGCAGACAATTTGAAAACCAGAAAAAGATTCTTTTACCTAACAAAAATTCATGTATTCCTTCTAGTAGGTCTGTATTTATTAAGATACAAACTTAAAATTTTTATCCTGATTTCCCACTTAGAAGTATTTTCCCATGTTACTTGATCTTCAAAATGATCATTTTCAATGATCTTAATATTCCAGTGAGTGGATATACCAGAATTTAATTAATCATTTAGCCCTCAGTTTGGCAAATATCACATAATAAATTTGTTAAACTACTAAATGATTCCTTGGTTCCCTTATACCACTTCATTTTGAGCGTCCATTTGTTGAGGTTTTATTCTAGGTCAGGGGTCAGCAAACTACAGTCCACCTGTTTTTGCAAATCAAGCTTTACTGGAACACAGCCGCAGTCACTCATTTATGTATTGGCCATGGCTGCTTTCTCGCTACAACAGCAGAGCTGAGCAGTTGTGACACAGACTGAGTGGCCTGCAAAACCTAAGATATTCACTATCTGGCCCTTTACAGGAGAAGTTTGCTGATACCTGTTCTAGAAGAAAACTAGAGTAGAATATCTTCAGGACCAGCAGGTGGCAGTGTTTTACTTTCATTAAAAAAAAAATGATAACCATAAAATAAAACATTAAAAAAACGCCAATAAATTAGAGTTCATTAAATTAAGAATATCTGTTTATCAGACAAGGAAATAATACTCTATTGCAGGGATGGGTAAACAACAACCTGTGGGTCAAATCCAGCCCACTGCTGGTTATTGTGAATAAAGTTTTATTGGAACACAGTCATTCATTTATGTATTTATTGTCTGCAGCTGCTTTTGCACTACACCAGCAGAGTGAGTACTTGTGACAGAGACAGTATGGCACTCAAACCTAAATATTTACTACCTGGCCCTTTAAGAAAAAATTTGCCAATACCTGCTTTAGATGTTAGGAAATTGAAAAAGTAAATTATTAAATAGGACTAGAGAAGGCAACAAAAGCAAAGATTTTCTTTAAACAAACTCATATTTTAGTAGTCTTGATTCTAAATTTTGAAGTACAGCATTCCATATTGCCACTCCTTTACTTAGAAATGGGTTGATAAAGACTGAACATACTTGTAATAAGCGTGGATTTATATATAGGATCTTCTTGTTTTTAAGGGAAGAATACATGTTATGACCAAGTCTGCCACATTGTACACAAAACATAGTAACTTTCAGTAAAAAAAAACAAAAAACAAAAAAAAACTCACTGCCTCACATCCCTAGGATATGAACCATTAGCAATACTGCTTATCATGTTGGGTATGAAACGAGTGCCACCCTAGGCCCCAGCATTCTATCTGACGTTCTCCTTTAATCACATCTAGAAAGGAAAAATTCATGTGCATCTAAAACTTTACAATTGCTTTTCTGGCAAATAGTTAACCACCACATCTCAGTCACTACAGAGTCAGGCGCCTGCCAAGTTGTGACTTTTAATGCTTTTAAAAGTTAGGATCCCTATTTCTTGATCTGGGTGATGTTTATACAAATATGTTCGGTTTATAAAAATTAATTGAGCTGATCACTTCTAAGTAATTTTGTGTATGTATACTTCAATAAGTATTTTTTAAAAGATAGAAAAAAAGAAAAGCAAAGGAAAAAAAGCAGGCCACCTTCCCCCCGTGCCATGCTGAGCAAGAAACTCTCTCGTCAGCATCATGAAAACTACTCAAGTATACTGCAATTATTTGACAAACATTTATGAATAGTTCCTATTCATTCATTCACTCATGAAATAAGTACTTATTAAGCAGTGGATAAAACAGACAAAAAGGTCTGCTCTTATGAAGTTTACAATACTAAATACCTGGGTTATAAGAGGCTCAGTCCCTGCCTGGAAGAACTCCTAAGTATGTATCCAAAAGAATTCTAAGCAGGGACTTGTACAGGCACTTGCATGCCAACGTTTACTGCAGCATTATTCATGTTAGCCAAAAGGTAGAAACAACCCAAGGGTTCATCAACAGATAATGAATAAACAAAATGTGGTATAAACATACAATGGAATACTATTCAGCCATAAAAATGAAGTTCTGACACATGCTATAACATGGATGAACTTGGAAGACATGCTAAGTGAAAGAAGCCAGACACAAAAGGACAAATACTGGATGATTCCACTTATATGAGGCACCTAGAATAGGCAAATTCATAGACAGAAAGTAGATTAGAGGTTCCCAGGGGCTGGATGGAGGAGGAATGGGGAGTTATTGCTTACTGGCTAGAGAGTTTCTGTTTATGGTAATACAAAAGTTTTGAAAATAGATAGCAGTGATGGTTGCACAACATTATGAATGCAATTAATAACAATTAATAATACTTAAAATGAATAACACTTAAAAATTCATAACACTTAAAAATTCATAACAATTAACAACACTTAAAATAGTTAAAATGGTAAATTTTACGTTATGGAAAAAAGATAACAGGTTAAAAGAATGAAGTACTAATACATGCTGACAACATGGCTGAATCTTGAAAGCATTATGCTAAGTAAAAGAAGCCAGTCAAAAAAGACCCCGTATTAGGGACTTCCCTGGCGGTCCAGTGGTTAAGACTCCGCGCTTCCACTGCAGGGGGCACGGGTTTGATCTCTGGTTGGGGAACTAGGATCCCGCATGCTGCGCAGGGCAGCCAAAAAAAAAAAAAAAGAAAAGAAAAAGAAAAAAAGACCCCATATTGTATGATTCCATTTATGTGAAATGTCCAGAATAGGCAAATCTCTAAAGACACAAAATAGATTAAGAGTTGCTTAAGAACCTCTAAATAGGAAGATGGGGGTGATAGCTAAAAGGTATGAGTTTTTTTTTTTTAATAAAGTGAAAGAATGTCACAATAAAGCAAGTCACACGAATTTTTTGGTTTCCCAAGGGGTATGAGATTTTTGAGGTGATGAAAATGTTCTAAAACTGACTCTGTTCATGGTTGCACATATCTGTGAACATACTAAAAACCAGTGGATTTTACTTTGAGTGGACTGTATGGTATGTGAGTTACATCTCAACAAAGCTGTTTTTAAAAAGTATCCAGCGAGAAAAGAAATGACATACTACAATTAGACTGATTTGACAACAATGGAAAGGAGGTGCCAGTGCAATATTGTCAATGTCCTGAGAGAATTTCACTGTCACCCTAGAGTTCTACACACAGTAGAACCAATTTTCAAGAGCAAGGGCATAGTAAAGACATTTTTAGGCAAAGACAGAGTTTACCATCAAAGATTCTACTGAAAGAATATTCTAGAAAACGAGCTCGATTGAAGGTCTGAGATGCAAAAACAAATGATGAGCAAAGATATTGGCAAATATGTGGGCAAATCTAAACAAACACCCACTGTGAAGAAAATAATAATGTCTACTGTATGTGTATGTGGAGGAGGATGGAGAAGAAAGAGCCAGAACTAAAACCAGATAATAGCATATAATCTGGGAGGGGTGTGATCAGAGTTAAAGCATTCTGAGGTCCTTGTATCATTCAAGATGAAGGTAAAGATATTAGTTACCTTTGGACTTTAAGAAAAAAACATTAAAAATTTAAACTGAGACCATTATAAAGTTATTAATTCATTAAAAAATAATAAACCCATTATATGCTAGATGACATATTTTACAAAAAAATAACTACATTTTCCAAACAAAAGAAAAGCAGTAAGAATGATGACACTGTCTTACATTTTACACTATATATGCATGTTAAAATAGGTACAATAACAGCTAAAACAACACACACAGAATGTGTAATTTCCAACCAAGAATGGGGGAAAACCACAATCAATCCAAAATAAGCAGGATGAGGGAAAGAATCAGAAAAAAGCAGATCATTTAGAAAGCTCAAAATAAGATATTGATATTTCAATTTATTTCTACTATATCAACAATTACTACAAAAGTAAATAAACTAATTTTCCAGGTAAAAGTGAAAAACCGTCAGACAGGATTTAAAAATAAAATCTAGTTATATGCTATTGAAAAGAGGCATCTAAGGGATTTCCCTGGTGGTCCAGTGGTAAAGAATCTGCCTTCCAATGCAGGGGACGCAGGTTCGATCCCTGATTGGGGAGCTAAGATCCCACATGCCATGGAGCAACAAAGCCCGCACTGTGAGCCTCAAAGAGAGAGCCTGCCCGCGTGCCGCAAACTACAGAGCCCATGTGCTCTGGACCCTGTGCGCCCCAACTACAGAGCCCACGCACCCTGGAGCCCACGCCACAACTAGAGAGAAGCCCGCGCACCACAACAAAGAGCCTGCGCCACAACGAAAGATCCCACGTGCCGCAACTAAGACCTGATGCAGCCAAAAATATAAAAAGAAAAAAAGAACATAAATTGTTTTTTAAAAAAAAATAAATAAAAGAGGCATCTGAGACATGAGGGCAAAAGAAGATTTTTCAAAAAACCAAAAGATGGTAATATACCAAGCAATATACTAGCCAATGTCAATATCAAACGAAATGACTAAAACAAAAAGCATTTCTGAAGAACCTAGTGGCAAGACGGGAATAAAGACACAGACCTACTAGAGAATGGACTTGAGGATATGCGGAGGGGGTGGGGTGAGATGTGACAGGGTGAGAGAGTGTCATGGACATATATACACTACCAAATGTAAAATAGATAGCTAGTGGGAAGCAGCCGCATAGCACAGGGAGATCAGCTCGGTGCTTTGTGACCACCTAGAGGGGTGGGATGGGGAGGGTGGGAGGGAGGGAGATGCAAGAGGGAAGAGATATGGGAACATATTGTATATGTATAACTGATTCACTTTGTTATAAAGCAGAAGCTAACACACCATTGTAAGGCAATTATACTTCAATAAAGATGTTTAAAAAAAAAACTCTTAGAAGAAAACATAGGGGAAATCTTCATAATGTTGGATTTAGCCATGATTTCTTGGATGTGACACAAAAAGCACAGACAACAAATGAAAATATAGATAAACTGGACTATGTCAAAATTAAAAACTTCTGTGCAACAAAAGTCATTATTAACAAGAGTGATAAGGTAACCCATGGAATGGGAAAAAATACTTGCAAATCATATATCTGATAAGGGGTTAACATCCAGAATATATAAAGAATTCCCACAATGAAACAAACAACCTGATTAAAAGATGGGCAAAGGGCCTGAACAGACATTTCTCCAAAGAAGATATACCAATGGCCAATAAGCACATGAAAAATGCTCAACATCACTAATTATTAGGGAAGTGCAAACCACAGTGAGATACCAATTCTTATCCATTAGGATGGCTGTTATTTAAAACAAAACAAAAACAGAAAATAGCAAGTGCTGGCAAGAATGTAGAGAAATTGGAATGCTTGTGCATTGTGCAAGGGATGGTAAAATGGTGCAGTCACTGTGGAAAACAGTATGGGAGCTTCTCAAAAAATTAAACATAAAATTACTATATTACCATACAATCCAGCAATTCCCTTCTGCATTCATACCCAAAAGAATTGGAAGCAGAGCCTTGAATAGATATTTCCACACCCATGTTTGTAATAGCATTATTAGTTATTATTTCATTGTTATTATTATTATTTTGTAACAGCATTATTTACAACAGCCAAAAGGTGGAAACAATGCAAGGGTCCATTGATGGATGAATGGATAAACAAAACATGGTATATACATACAATAGAATATTGTTCAGCCTTAAAAGGCAAGGAAATTCTGGCACATGCTACAACATGGATTAACCCCAAAGACATGCCAGGTGAAATAAGCCAGTCACAAAAGGACAAATATTGTCTTTAGTCTATTTATAATAATTATATAAATTCAAGTCATATATATTATTTCCACTTAAAAAGTAAGGGAAATTTATTATGGATCTCACTATATTTGTGTTGTATACTCTTTCTGGCTATTTTCTGATATGAAATAACTATTAAACTCATCTTGTTACAAGTAAAAAAAAAAAAAAAGCATTTCTAACAAAGGGCAACTCCATGATAAAGGTTTGATTCAGCAGGACAATATGAAAACTATAATTGTGCATATATCTAGTAATAGACTCAAAATATATAAAGTAAAATTTGACAGAACTTTAAGGGAAAACTAACAAATCTGCCTTCATAGTGGGAGATTTTCAACATACCTCACTCTGTAATTGATAAATGGGCAGCAACAACAATAAACCCATAAGGATAGAGAAAATTTCAATTCCAATAACCTTCATTCCCTCACCCTACTTCAACAACTCACCCCATTGTCACTCTGAATCTTGTCATCACATTGAACCATCCCCTCCTGAAATCTTAAACTCCAATGCTACAATTTCTATCATTCCAGTTTTTAACCCCAATACATTTCCTGAATGTCACCAAGGCATCCTGAACCTCAGCTGCGTGTGCTCCCAATCTGCCCTGTTTTGTCTTCACCTTCTCCCTTTTCTCTCTAGACTTCCTGATCCATCGGCAGTCACTCTCTTGCCTCCTTGTCCCACCCTGGAGAAATTTACCTATCACAAATTCGTGCTCCCTAAACTCATCTGGGCCTTCAGAACTGTGTCTCTAACCTCCTATTTCTATTTCCACCAAAAGCTATTTCAAAATGTATACTCTCTCCTCAAACATAATATTCTATCTTCCCATCCTCATTCTCAGCAGAAGACCTTGCCTCCTACTTAAGTGAAACTTTGAGGAAAAAAAAAATCACTAAAACCACTGGGCAGGAATTCCCTCAATCATGTCCCTTACTAACCCACAAATTTATTGACATCAACACCCATGTCTCTCTTCCTGTTGAAAACAAATTCCTATGACTTTAACCCTGATCCCCAGTCTTATTTTGATACCTCTCCTGTATACTCACATGGAGCTCTGTGGATACTATCACAGGATTTATCACACTGTACTTATCTTCTCTCCTACTACATTTAAAGATCTTCAAGGCTCAGCCTCTTACTAGATAGCTTACCTTAGCAAAGTTACATAACTTTTCCAAGCCTCAGTTGTCTCATCTCTAAAATGGGAATATCATTTCCCATAAATCCTGGCTCTAGTCACGTGACTCTGGGTAATTATTTGACTTCTCTGTGCCTCAGCTTCCTCATCTCTAAAATGGGGATAAAAGTGTATACCACATAAGGCTGGCAAGAGGTTCATGTGAGTTAAAACCACTTCTTATCTGGTGTGTGTTTTACACTCACCGCACATTTCAGTTTGGCCTAGCCACATTCCCAGTGCTCACTTAGTCAAATGAAGCTAGTGGCTACTATACTGGTAGCACAAGTATAGAAAATAGTAGGTGCTCATTCATTTCTTTCAGAATATCGATGTAAGAAAAGAACTTTCAGACCCTCAGAACTGGGAAAAAAACACTTTACATAGTCTAACATTTCTTTCTCTACATTTTAACATCTCTGAAAACAGAACTAATCCTAAAATCCATATCATGTGATAGTTTTAATGGCAGCATTCTATTGTAACGGTTCATAAGATAATGATGCATCTTAACACTGATGGCATCTTAGAGATGATGAAATACTGTGTATATAAAGTATACTAGTGCCTGGCATATAAGCCTCATATAAGTTAATTATATGAGGCTTATAGTTAACTTATTCTTACTCATATTTGTATTTCCAATACTAGTTCAATGCCTTTCATATTATGTGGTTAATAAATGTTCATTGAGTGAATTTCTACAGGATGTAGCCTCAAACTTTGTACATCTAAAGCCAAATATATTATATTCCTTCCAAAACTACCTCCTTTTCACAAATTTCCTTTTATGGTCAAAGGTACCATCATTCTGAGTCATGCTGCCTTAAAAACTTGGATCTTTATCTCTTGACCCTTCCCTTAATCCAATATAGGTACCAAGTCAATTCTTCCTTTACAATTTCCCCTAAAATTTGTCCTTTCAATTTTTCATTCCCCTGAGTCTAGGATAGTGATTCTCAAACTTTTTGGTCTTAGGACTCTTTACATTCTTAAAACTTAGAGGACCCCGAAGAGCTTTTGTTTATCTGGTTTATATCTGTTGATATTTACCATATTAGAAACTAAAACTCGGAAATTTTTAAATGTTTACTAACTCATTTAAAAAATAAGCCCATCATATGCTAACAATAAATGAAATATTTTATGAAAAATAACTATATTTTCCCAAAAAAATGACTTAGAGTGACACAGTTTTACATTTCTACAAATTTCTTTAATGTTTCTGACTTAATAGAATACAGCTGGATTCTCTGCTTCTGCATTAAATCTGTTACAATATGTTGTTCTGATTGAAGTACATGAAGAAAAGCCAGCCTCACACAGATATGTAGTTGGAGAAGAAAGTAATATTTTAATAGCCTTTTCAGAAAATTGTGAATATTAGTCTTTGATACTTCACTAAAACTTGGTAAGTGATAGTCTCTTAGGGAACAGCTGCAATGTGGAATCTGAAATCTTATCAATGAACTCTCTTTGTACTCTGTTCCATTAAAATTCATTGATATATCTTGCACTTTGGATAGTTCTTTTACCCATGCATAATTTCATAATATCATACTTGATAATTTGGAAATTAGTTATACCAAGTTTCCAAATATTGACACATTTCATTATACAATATCTAAAAATCACATTCATTAATATTGCTACCATACTCATCAGGAAAGTCTTTAAGTATCGGGAAGCTGTCAAGTTCACAGTGGCAGATACAAATTTTCCAAACTTGTAATTTTCGCTTAAAAGCTCAAATTTTATCACTGGCAAAAAATAGTGCCACTTGTTTTCTTTGAAATGACCAGCTCACTTTGTTCATTTTCAAGAAAACATCTGCCAAATACCCAAGTCTGAATAACCACAGTTTATATGTCAGTCACTCTTTGAAGTAAAAATGGTATTCTGTGAAAAAAGCAGCTGGTTTAGCTCACAACTCAATCACACAAGTGCTTTTCCTCAGGACAACTGTTGTACTTTAGTATGCAGAAGGGATTTATTTGTACTTCCCATTTCATCAAACATAATATTAAAGATGTGTCTCACAGGTTGAAGTTTAATATAATTAATGAAGTAATTTTTACTGCTTCATTTGGGACATTATTAAGTGAAACTAGCATTTTTGTTTTTTACTGCAGTGAAGAACACAACGACCACTAGTACAGTCTGGTCCCACTGACCTGATTTGTGCTAAGGCGCCAGCAGTTTTATCCACCACCAGTGCAAATGTCAACACAGTGAAAATAGCTAATAACATCTTGATACTGCTATAAAGATAACTTGAACCACTGAGACCTCCTGAAAGGTTCTCAGGGAGCCTCAAGGGGTCCACAGAGCATATCTGAGAACTGCTAGTTTAGGATGTCATCATCATGTTAGTCTCCTAACTAGTCTTCCTGACTCTAGCCTCCATCCTAATTCATAATGTTTGGCACTACTAGATACAACTTCCTACAGTGTTGCTTTCAACATGTTCTGCCCCAAGTTTTTCAGTGATTTCCCCACTGGATATAGGATAAAGTTCAAATTCCTTACCATCACATTTAAAGACCTCAACAATTTTTCCTCACCCAACTTTTTCAGCCTTATCACCCACCACTGCCTGACACCAATTGTAATTAAGTCAGTCTGATCTATTTAAGGTCTCCTGAAATACAATTTACACAGTTCACAACTTCGCTTGAAATATTCCTGTCATATCAAACATCAACTCTCAAATCCTACTCAACCTTCACGGCCTAGCTCAATGCCTACGTACTTTATGATGCTTTTTCTAATCACTCTGGTTTACAGTGTTCTTTCCTTCCTGGAAATATCACAGCAATTATTATCCTCATGTTAACATATACTGTCTTTGATAATTTAACTTATGCGTTGTTATTTAACTTTATCTGCTTCCCTTAGTCCCCCAACTGGATTATAAACCCCTGGAATATGGAAACTCTCTGCTAAACTTTGAATCTTCTACATTGCCTCGATCAATGCAATGAAGACAGTCAATTTTTTAAAAATGAAATCAATGGATGAATTCCCTATCCAGAAGCAAGAGGAATTCGGTTAGATGAATGGTTCACATGGTCTGTGAACTACTGATGGTCCTTGAAAGTCTTCCATGTGGACAGTAGATTGATTTCTTAGAGTTATTAATGTTTTCAATGGGAATAATTATGCTATTTAATCAAAATCAGTCCATTGGCATCTCATGAAAAGTAATCCTCTCCTCATTAATTCTGATGAGGTTTTCGCAGTGTTAATCAAGAAACTGTACAATAAGTGACCCAAAGGACCCTGCTGAAGTGGTTTAAAAGGGAAAAGATGGCAATCATTGCTCTATATCAGCAAATAGACTCCAATGTGAACTCAATTCTATCTGTTACAATTATTTCCTTAAAAAAGATATAAAGCAAATGCATTAAAAATTTTATTTGTTAATCTGAGAGACAGGTGTAAAGATGTTTCTTATGTTACTCTTTATACTTTTCTATGTGTTTCATATATTTTAAAATAAGTAAGGAAAGTTGTGTGGCACTTTGAAGCACATATAGTGCATCGATATACAAGCACATACCATTTGATCAATGCATGATGCTGTCCAATTTTTACTTACCAGTGCATCATCTTGCAATGAAGCAAAAAAGAAGCCATAGAGCAAGTTAATTTGCTCCTTGTGATCAATGAAGTCAAACATTGCAACCAGCCAACGATAAAAAAGTACCTATTGAGAGACAAAATGCTTATCTTTAGAGAAATATAACTTGCAGAGGAAGGAGCTTAATTCCCCCCCTCAGGGCTGTTTTAGAAGCCTCTAGCGCAAAGAAGGATAATAGATTTTATCTCTCAGTAAAAATTTCTGTTTGAACAGACTCCTTGCATCAAGCTACATTGTTCCAAAACTACAGGCTTTGCACAAAAGGCCACTGCCATTACTCCATAAGTGGCTCTTCCTTGCCAGCCCTTAAGTGGTTCTGAAGGACTTATCATCAAAGGGTTTAAAAAGATTACCTTGGTGCTACCAGAACACTTGCCAACACAAAGCCAAGAGACCGCCTTAACCACAGAATCTTCTGATATTAGAGTTGCTGGAATCATACACTTGAATATCCGAGTGTTTACAGCACTCCCTGGAAAGCAGACAAACTCTAAATCAAACTACATTTTAGGATCTTGACTGTTTCCTTACTATTATTAACTCTTGGTCCTAAAAATTTCACTTCACATTGAAGGCAATAAAATAATATTCAATATCTCTTATCATCATTACAAAACATAGTTTGAAACAAAAATGTACCTTTAACTTTTAATATAAACTATAAAGCAAATTCTTTGGTTCTAATATTTTTATCTAACAAGGGAGGATG
The DNA here is from genome assembly GCF_028023285.1 of Balaenoptera ricei. Lineage (NCBI taxonomy): Eukaryota > Metazoa > Chordata > Mammalia > Artiodactyla > Balaenopteridae > Balaenoptera > Balaenoptera ricei. Next base: position 91,733,087 of record NC_082660.1, on the reverse strand, counting down.
AGTACAGGGTTTCTTCTTGGCATGATGAAAATGTTTGGAAATTAGATAGTGGTGATGGTTGCACAACTCTATGAATATGCTAAAAAAAATTTTTAAAAAACCCTGAATTGTATGCTTCAAAAGGGTGAATTTTATGGTACGTGAATTATACCTCAAAAAGTCTTTTACGAGAGATTAACCAAGATGGCGGAGTAGAAGGACGTGCTGTCACTCCCTCTTGCGAGAGCACCAGAATCACAACTGGCTGCTGGACAATCATTGACAGGAAGACCCTGGACTTCACCAAGGAGGATACCCCACGTCCAAGGACAGAGGAGAAGCCACAGTGAGACGGTAGGAGGGGCGCAATCAGAGTAAAATCAAACCCCATAACTGCTGGGTGGGTGACTCACAGACTGGCGAACACTTATACCACAGAAGTCCACCCACTGGAGTAAAGGTTCTGAGCCCCACGTCAGGCTTCCCAACCTGGGGGTCAGGCAACGGGAGGAGGAATTCCTAGAGAATCAGACTTTGAAGGCTAGTGGGAATTGGATTGCAGGACTTTGACGGGACTGGGGGAAACAGAGATCCCACTCTTGGAGGGCACACACAAAGTAATGTGTGCATCAGGACCCAGGGGAAGGAGCAGTGAGCCTGGGGGAGACTGAACCAGACCTACCTGCTGGTGTTGGGGGGTCTCCTGCAGAGGCGAGTGGTGGCTCTGTTTCACCGTGGGGATAAGGACACTGGCAGCAGAGGTTCTGGGAAGTTCTCCTTGGCGTGAGCCCTCCCAGAGTCTGCCATTAACCCCACCAAAGAGCACGGGTAGGCTCCAGTGTTGGGTTGCCTCAGGCAAAACAGCCAACAGGGAGGGAACCCAGCCCCACCCATCAACAGTCAAGTGGATTAAGGTTTTACTGAGCTCTGACCGCCACAGCAACAGGGAGGGAACCCAGCCCCACCCATCAACAGTCAAGTGGATTAAAGTTTTACTGAGCTCTGACCGCCACAGCAACAGTCAGCTCTACCCACCACCAGAGCCTCCCATCAAGCCTCTTAGATAGCCTCAACCACCAGAGGGCAGACAACAGAAGCAAGAAAAACTATAATCCTGCAGCCTGTGGACCAAAAACCACAGTTACAGAAAGATAGAGAAGATGAAAAGGCAGAGGGCTATGTCCCAGATGAAGGAACAAGAAAAAACCCCAGAAAAACAACTAAATGAAGTGGAGATAGGCAACCTTCCAGAAAAAGAATTCAGAATAATGATAGTGAAGATGATCCAGGACCTTGGAATAAGAATGGAGGCAAAGATTGAGAAGATGCAAGAAATGATTAACAAAGACCTAGAAGAATTAAAGAACAAACAAACAGAGATGACCAATACAATAACTGAAATGAAAACTACACTAGAAGGAATCAATAGCAGAATAACTGAGGCAGAGGAACGGATAAGTGACCTGGAAGACAGAATGATGGAATTCACTGCTGCGGAACAGACTAAAGAAAAAAGAATGAAAAGAAATGAAGACAGCCTAAGAGACCTCTGGGACAACATTAAACGCAACAACATTCGCATTATAGGGGTCCCAGAAGGAGAAGAGAGAGAGAAAGGACCAGAGAAAATATTTGAAGAGATTATAGTCGAAAACTTCCCTAACATGGGAAAGGAAATAGCCACCCAAGTCCAGGAAGCGCAGAGAGTCCCATACAGGATAAACCCAAGGAGAAACACGCCGAGACACATAGTAATCAAAGTGGCAAAAATTAAAGACAAAGAAAAATTATTGAAAGCAGCAAGGGAAAAACGACAAATAACATACAAGGGAACTCCCATAAGGTTAACAGCTGATTTCTCAGCAGAAACTCTGCAAGCCAGAAGGGAGTGGCATGATATACTTAAAGTGATGAAAGGGAAGAACCTACAACCAAGATTACTCTACCCGGCAAGGATCTCATTTAGATTTGATGGAGAAATCAAAAGCTTTACAGACAAGCAAAAGCTAAGAGAATTCAGCACCACCAAACCAGCTCTACAACAAATGCTAAAGGAACTTCTCGAAGTGGGAAACACAAGAGAAGAAAAGGACCTACAAAAACAAACCCAAAACAATTAAGAAAATGGTCATAGGAACATACATATCGATTATTACCTTAAACGTGAATGGATTAAATGCCCCAACCAAAAGACATAGACTGGCTGAATGGATACAAAAACAAGACCCATATATATGCTGTCTACAAGAGACCCACTTTAGACCTAGGGACACATACAGACTGAAAGTGAGGGGATGGAAAAAGATATTCCATGCAAATGGAAATCAAAAGAAAGCTGGAGTAGCTATACTCATATCAGATAAAATAGACTTTAAAATAAAGAATGTTACAAGAGACAAGGAAGGACACTACATAATGATCCAGGGATCAATCCAAGAAGAAGATATAACAATTATAAATATATATGCACCCAACATAGGAGCACCTCAATACATAAGGCAACTGCTAACAGCTATAAAAGAGGAAATCGACAGTAACACAATAATAGTGGGGGACTTTAACACTTCACTTACACCAATGGACAGATCATCCAAAATGAAAATAAATAAGGAAACAGAAGCTTTAAATGACACAATAGACCAGATAGATTTAATTGATATATATCGGACATTCCATCCAAAAACAGCAGATTACACGTTCTTCTCAAGTGCGCACGGAACATTCTCCAAGATAGATCACATCTTGGGTCACAAATCAAGCCTCAGTAAATTTAAGAAAATTGAAATCATATCAAGCATCTTTTCTGACCACAACGCTATGAGATTAGAAATGAATTACAGGGAAAAAAACGTAAAAAGGACAAACACATGGAGGCTAAACAATACGTTACTAAATAACCAAGAGATCATTGAAGAAATCAAAGAGGAAATAAAAAAATACCTAGAGACAAATGACAATGAAAACACGATGACCCAAAACCTATGGGATGCAGCAAAAGCAGTTCTAAGAGGGAAGTTTATAGCTATACAAGCCTACCTAAAGAAACAAGAAAAATCTCAAGTAAACAATCTAACCTTACACCTAAAGAAACTAGAGAAAGAAGAACAAACAAAACCCAAAGTTAGCAGAAGGAAAGAAATCATAAAGATCAGAGCAGAAATAAATGAAATAGAAACAAAGAAAACAATAGCAAAGATCAATAAAACTAAAAGCTGGTTCTTTGAGAAGATAAACAAAATTGATAAGCCATTAGCCAGACTCCTCAAGAAAAATAGGGAGAGGACTCAAATCAATAAAATCAGAAATGAAAAAGGAGAAGTTACAACAGACACCGCAGAAATACAAAGCATCCTAAGAGACTACTACAAGCAACTTTATGCCGATAAAATGGACAACTTGGAAGAAATGGACACATTTTTAGAAAGGTATAACCTTCCAAGACTGAACCAGGAAGAAACAGAAAATATGAACAGACCAATCACAAGTAATGAAATTGAAACTGTGATTAAAAATCTTCCAACAAACAAAAGTCCAGGACCAGATGGCTTCACAGGTGAATTCTATCAAACATTTAGAGAAGAGCTAACACCCATCCTTCTCAAACTCTTCCAAAAAATTGCAGAGGAAGGAACACTCCCAAACTCATTCTATGAGGCCACCATCACCCTGATACCAAAACCAGACAAAGACACTACAAAAAAAGAAAATTACAGACCAATATCACTGATGAATATAGATGCAAAAATCCTCAACAAAATACTAGCAAACAGAATCCAACAACACATTAAAAGGATCATACACCACGATCAAGTGGGATTTATCCCAGGGATGCAAGGATTCTTCAATATACGCAAATCAATCAATGTGATACACCATATTAACAAATTGAAGAATAAAAACCATATGATCATCTCAATAGATGCAGAAAAAGCTTTTGACAAAATTCAACACCCATTTCTGATAAAAACTCTCCAGAAAGTGGGCATAGAGGGAACCTACCTCAACATAATAAAGGCCATATATGACAAACCCACAGCAAACATCATTCTCAATGGTGAAAAACTGAAAGCATTTCCTCTAAGATCAGGAACGAGACAAGGATGTCCACTCTCACCACTATTATTCAACATAGTTCTGGAAGTCCTAGCCACGGCAATCAGAGAAGAAAAAGAAATAAAAGGAATCCAAATTGGAAAAGAAGAAGTAAAACTGTCACTGTTTGCGGATGACATGATACTATACATAGAGAATCCTAAAACTGCCACCAGAAAACTGCTAGAGCTAATTAATGAATATGGTAAAGTTGCAGGATACAAAATTAATGCACAGAAATCTCTTGCATTCCTATACACTAATGATGAAAAATCTGAAAGAGAAATTATGGAAACACTCCCATTTACCATTGCAACAAAAAGAATAAAATACCTAGGTATAAACCTACCTAGGGAGACAAAAGACCTGTATGCAGAAAACTATAAGACACTGATGAAAGAAATTAAAGATGATACCAACAGATGGAGAGATATACCATGTTCTTGGATTGGAAGAATCAACATTGTGAAAATGAGTATACTACCCAAAGCAATCTACAGATTCAATGCAATCCCTATCAAATTACCAATGGCATTTTTTACTGAGCTAGAAGAAATCATCTTAAAATTTGTATGGAGACACAAAAGACCCCGAATAGGCAAAGCAGTCTTGAGGCAAAAAAATGGAGCTGGAGGAATCAGACTCCCTGACTTCAGACTATACTACAAAGCTACAGTAATCAAGACAATATGGTACTGGCACAAAAACAGAAACATAGATCAATGGAACAAGATAGAAAGCCCAGACATTAACCCACGCACCTATGGTCAACTAATCTATGACAAAGGAGGCAAAGATATACAATGGAGAAAAGACAGTCTCTTCAATAAGTGGTGCTGGGAAAACTGGACAGCTACATGTAAAAGAATGAAATTAGAATACTCCCTAACACCATACACAAAAATAAACTCAAAATGGATTAGAGACCTAAATATAAGACTGGACACTATAAAACTCTTAGAGGAAAACATAGGAAGAACACTCTTTGACATAAATCACAGCAAGATCTTTTTTGATCCACCTCCTAGAGTAATGGAAATAAAAACAAAAATAAACAAGTGGGACCTAATGAAACTTCAAAGCTTCTGCACAGCAAAGGAAACCATAAACAAGACGAAAAGACAACCCTCAGAATGGGAGAAAATATTTGCAAATGAATCAACGGACAAAGGATTAATCTCCAAAATATATAAACAGCTCATTCAGCTCAATATCAAAGAAACAAACACCCCAATCCAAAAATGGGCAGAAGACCTAAATAGACATTTCTCCAAAGAAGACATACAGATGGCCACGAAGCACATGAAAAGATGCTCAACATCACTAATTATTAGAGAAATGCAAATCAAAACTACAATGAGGTATCACCTCACTCCTGTTAGAATGGGCATCATCAGAAAATCTACAAACAACAAATGCTGGAGAGGGTGTGGTGAAAAGGGAACCCTCTTGCACTGTTGGTGGGAATGTAAATTGATACAGCCACTATGGAGAACAATATGGAGGTTCCTTAAAAAACTAAAAATAGAATTACCATATGACCCAGCAATCCCACTACTGGGCATATACCCAGAGAAAACCGTAATTCAAAAAGACACATGCACCCGAATGTTCATTGCAGCACTATTTACAATAGCCAGGTCATGGAAGCAACCTAAATGCCCATCAACAGACGAATGGATAAAGAAGATGTGGTACATATATACAATGGAATATTACTCAGCCATAAAAAGGAACGAAATTGAGTCATTTGTTGAGACGTGGATGGATCTAGAGACTGTCATACAGAGTGAAGTAAGTCAGAAAGAGAAAAACAAATATCGTATATTAATGCATGTATGCGGAACCTAGAAAAATGGTACAGATGAGCCAGTTTGCAGGGCAGAAGTTGAGACACAGATGTAGAGAATGGACATATGGACACCAAGGGGGGAAAACTGCGGTGGGGTGGGGATGGTGGTGTGCTGAATTGGGCGATTGGGATTGACATGTATACACTGATGTGTATAAAACTGATGCCTAATAAGAACCTGCAGTATAAAAAAAGAAACAAAACAACTAATACTAAACTTTCATTGGGTTATTTGTATGGAAACATGTTAATATAAATGTTTCAGACATTACATGAAATTTCTAAAAATCTTATATTTGTATTTGTATGGAAATATGTATGGAAATATGTTAATATAAATGTTTCAGACATTACATGAAATTTCTAAAAATCATATTTGTATTTGTATGGAAATATGTATGGAAATATGTTAATATAAATGTTTCAGACATTACATGAAATTTCTAAAAATCTTATATTTGTACTTGTATGGAAATATGTATGGAAATATGTTAATATAAATGTTTCAGACATTACATGAAAAAAAAAAAAAAAAAAAAAGTCTTTTACTCCTAGGAAAATTTCAAGGACCTTTTAAAATGGCATAATAGATTCTGATTTATTTAAAGCTACTCTAAGATATCTTGCATGAGCTCCTATGTTTAAGAATAAATAGATATATTTCTAGTCTCCATCCCCCGCAAAAAAGTGGGAAGGATAGCAGAATGAAACAACTATACTATTAGCTGGTAGTAATATCATTCTATATTGGTCCAATCTTTCCATCATACTCTCTTGGCTTCTATGCTATCCTCCCATCTGCTAATAGAAGTGATTTTGTGAGTAGTTTTGTGTATACCCTATATCAACTTCTGCTTATTAAGGCTTCAATAATTAAATATACATGTATATCATCAATTTCTTTTTGTATTTAAACATTATTTTATTTGCATTATACAGTGGTGATCACAACCATTCACTGAAAAAACAGTGTTCTCAACTTCTCATGCAAGTAGAAGCCTCAACAATATCTTGGATACATGTGTCTTTAACCACTGTTTTACAGGTATTATAGCGTGGTAATCACATCCATTCAGTATAACACTGTTCTCAACTTCTCCCACAAGTAGCATTCTTAGAAACATACAGGTCTTTAAACGCTGTCTTACATGCATTATAGCATGGTTATCACATCCATTCACCAAGATAACACTGTTCTTAACTTCGCCTGCAAGCAGCATTCTCAGAAACATCTTATACATCTTTTCTTTTCCTACTAGTGTAGACCTCTTATTTTTGTTAATAAAAATTGTATATATTTAAGATGTACAACATGATGATACGATATAATCAGCCCTCCATATCCATAGGTTCTGCACCTGTGGATTCAACCAACCACAGACAGAAAATATTTGTTTAAAAAAAGAAAAATTCCAGAAAGTTCGAAAAAGCAAAACTTGAATTAGCCACACAAGACAACTATTTACATGGCATTTACATTGTATTTACAACTATTTACACAGTGTTTACATTTTATTAGGTATTATAAGTAATCTAGAGATAATTTAAAGTATACAGGAGGATGTGTGTAGGTTATATGCAAATATTACGCCATTTTATCAAGGGATTTGAGCATCCTAGGATTTTGGTATCCGCAGGGGGTCCTGGAACCAACACCCGGCAGATACTTTATACCTATATATAATAAAATGACTACTACAGTCAAGCTAATTAACATTTTATCTCCTCACAGAGTTACCATTCTTTGTGTGTGGTAAGAGCCCATGAAATCTATTCTCTTGCAAATTTCCAGTATTCTATACACTATTACTAACTATAGTCATCATGTTGTACATCAGATCTCTAGATTTATATATCCTACATAACTTCAACAATATATCTCATCAATTCCTACCCCATCATTCTGTGGAGAAGAAAGGAAGCAGTGGTGGCAGGTAATGAATCACAAGAATAAAAATCTCTGCTTTCCAGTCTCGTGGTATCTTGTTTTTACTCCTCTCTTCTCCCCTACTCCCATCCCCCAACCCTTGTAAAGTTTACAACAGTCTGACCGCTAACACTTTACACATGGCACCAAATTCAAAGGGAGAAATCAATAAAGACTCTATTCTTACTTCCCAGTGACTTTTCAATTACTAAAGAGTCCAAAGTCCCTTTGTACCTAATTATGACATTTCTAGCACACCTGCCCCTCAATATGTATTTCAACTTAGCAAAAGAGTTACATATAAAGATCTGGTAGTGATGGTGGATATCACAGAAATAACTAAAAGGAGAAAAGCAATTAATGAGGCTACATTTAATGTCACCAAATTCCAGCTTAACAGAAAAACGAAATTAGACTAGAAAGCCAGAGATTATTTTTTAAATTGTTACATACAAGTTTCTAAGTCTGAGGCATGCATTTTGAAACATGCATGCATTTTGAAACATGCATGCATTTGCAACAAGACCTGGCAAACATCACGAAAACCTTCTAAACGTTAATTTCTGAGATATCAAAAAAGAAAAGAGAAATTCCAAAATAGAAAACATCTGTACATTCTATACATGTTTTAAGGGGAGAAGGGATAGATAGAATTGTTCTCAATAGACACTAATCAGTTAAATATGAATTCCTAGAAATTTGTCAAAACCAATCTGAAACCACTTAGAAGAAGACCAATTTTATTAGGTCAAATTTAACTTTCTAGGAAAACAAAGAGAACTAATCAGGTAAAAATAGAGAACTAGGGACTTCCCTGGTGGCACAGTGGTTAAGAACCCACCTGCCAATGCAGGGGACACGGGTTTGAGCCCCGGTCCGGGAAGATCCCACATGCTGTGGAGCAACGAAGCCCATGCGCCACAACTACTGAGCCTGTGCTCTAGAGCCCGTGAGCCACAACTATTGAGCCCGCGTGCCACAACTACTGAAGCCCATGCACCTAGAGCCCGTGCTCTGCAACAAGAGAAGCCACTGCAATGAGAAGCCCGCGCACCGCAACGAAGAGTAGCCCCCACTCGCCGCAACTAGAGAAAAGCCTGCGCGCAGCAACAAAGACCCAATGCAGACAAAAATAAATAAATAAAAATTTTAAAAAATATAGAGAACTAAAATTCCTGCAAGTCATATACTGAATTCGGCTAGTAATATGCTGTCTCTCTCTCTCAGACAGACAGACAGACAGACACACACACACACACACACACACCTGCAAACATGATAGGGTATGCACAAAGGAACCCAATATGCAAGGGCTAGAAAATGGTATATAAAGTATTCAATTTTGATAGTTGTCTTAATTTAAAAAAAAAAAAGGAGAAAACCCAGTAGCAGTGTGGTGCAGCATAAACACTAGAAGGGGAGTTAGGAGATCTGAGATCCCCAGTTCTAGCTCTGAGATTAAGCAAGTCTCTTTAACCACTCTGGGCTTCAGTTTCCTCACCTTTAAAATGAGAATGTTCAAGGGCTAAAATACTCTCTAAGTCTCAATTTGGGTGAGGGTAGGTTAAAAGGTTCTTCTCGAGTAAAAAGAATAACGGACAGATATGATTTCTTTCTAAGACTCTCCCCCCACTGCCATTACAAATGAACTTAGAACAGAAAAGGAAGCATTGGCACAAAAGAAAAAACATCTTGACTATTAAGGCCACAGACACTGGAATGGAGACAGTATCAACAGGGACTTGCCATAGATAAGTGAACCTAAAGGCAATAAAATAGACCAAGTGATCTCTTAATGTGCCTTCCAGCAACACTATTTAAATTATTATCTATCCTTCTTAAGAGAAATACTAAAAATGGCTCCCATGTATTTGGTGACAAGAATCCATTTTATTTGTAAAGATATGTGATAACTAGCCATTTTCAGCATATGCACATAGAAACTTTTGGTTCATAAGGTAGTCTGAACACAAGAAAGGCCCATTTTATTGATATAATCTTATCAGATTGGTTTTATGAAGAGAATAGGAAAAATATATAGTTCTTTAACTGCAGCTGATTCCAATCAACAATCTAATTCAAAGTCTGAAAGGCAAAACAAATAGCAAACTGAAAAATTTATCCCCTTGACATACCAAATTTGCCACTGAGGGCCACATTTAATAGAATGTCGATTCCTTCTGGAGCTAACCCATTCTTCCACGCCACATTTTCCACAGTTTTCAAGTGTTTCTCCAAGGTTTTATCTTTACTCTGTGAAGTTTTAACGGGACCTGGAAGAGGAACAATATTAAATAGTGAGGACTTTAAAACTCTCTCACTCCTCAGCCTCAACAGTTACAATTACGATTCTTCAAAGGAATAGCTTTACGTAAAAGATGTCTTCCTAAAAACCCTTCAAAGCCTTTAAAACCCTAGAACACTTCACAGCAAAGCAGGAAAACTGAATCCTTCCCTGGCTTCTCTGCTCTAAACTAACTAAAAGCACTGAACTTAGACTAAGCTGTTGCAAAAACTAGGGCAGTGGTTCCCAAACTTTGCTGCACGTTGGAATCACCTAAGGAGCCGTTAAACAATCCCAATGCCCAGCTTGTATCCCATACCAATAAAATCAGAAAGTCTAAGAGTGGATGCCAGGTACCAGTGGGTTTTAAAGATTCTCGGGAAATCCCAATGTGCAACAGTTTGGAAACCACTCTGCCAGGAACATGCTTTGTTGCTATATCCCTAGTACCTAGCATACTGATATGTAGTAAGTGCTCAATAAATGTCCATTAAATAAACAAAAATCACGAATGAGCAAAAATATGCTTTCCTTTAAAAATCCTTAAGAAAAAAAGTCTGAATATTTTTACAGGAATAGGACTTAACATAAGGAAAACAATCTGTCTTACCTTTCTCAAAGTATGTCAGTGCTATTTGCAGAGCGCCTTCTGCTTGATCATCAGCATGTTCATAATCTTCCACTGGATTGTTTTGTCCATGTTTCGAGATGCTCTTTGAGTCACTTAGGTCCTCTTTTACTTTCCAGGCCGAGAGTCTAGTCTGATAGCTATTACTACCTTGTGAAGTCCTCTTTTGTGCCTGAGAGTTCTTAACTTCCCTTTGAAGTGACATTACTGCACGTGTTCTATACAGAAACAAGTGTCAAGTTACCATTAACCAGCCAAACTGTCCCTCCCTTTTTACTCCACAAAGACAGGGATCACACATGCCGGTATTCCCACATTTAGTACAGAGGACCTAGCATACAGGTACACAATAAAAAAACTGACAGCAATCCAGGCAACAAAATCTATAGGTTAACTTTCTCCAAAAGCCCTTGACCTAAATAGGAACAGAAACAACTCTCCAAGGTAACATTCACTAGCTGGCCTTGTGAGGGGAAAAAAACAGTAAGAGTACAGGCAACATAACAAATTCTCTTAAAAGGGCTATATCACATAAGTGAGTCCAAAACTAATCCATCTCATGAACTCAATGTTACTTTCTCCACTCCTATTTTTCTCCACCCTGCCTTGATTTTGCTTTTAAACTTTAATGTTGCCTGCTTTGTCAGTGCTAAGTTAAAGACAAACTGGTGGCCAAACCAAGGATTCTCAGAACAGAAACATGCCCCGATAATTCACTTATTCAATAAATAATTACTGAGCATCATCTACAATATATGCCATGCACAATTCTACTCACCGGGGATAAAATAACAAAACAGTCAAGGTCTGTGCTCTCATGAAACTTATGGGGGTGGAGTGAAGAGGAGTTGTGAGAGTCAATAAATAAGTAAATAACTAATAGTGAACATAATATACAGTGATGTCATAGAAGAGAGGTGGGGGTGAGAAGCTACTTTGGAATAAGTGTTCAGAGAACACCTCTCTGATGTGACCTTTAAGCTGAGATTTGAATGCCAGGAGGAACCAACCACGTTAAGAGCTGGTGGAAGAGTATTTCATGGAGAGGAAAGAACAAGACATGCTAAGACCTTAAAGCAAGAGCTCTGTGTGTTAAAGAAACAGCAACAACACCGGTAAGAGGCGAGGGTCGGTGGGGTAGTGGCATGAAAGAGGTACAGAGTAGTGGGAGACGAAGTCAAAAAGGCAGACAGGGACTGCTATATTGGGGTTGTAAGCCAGAACAAGGAATTTGGTTTTTAAGTGTCATAGGCAACTATGGGGGAAGGGAAGACTGTTACAGAGAGGAGTGATACCATCTGATTTATGTTTTAAGATCATTTTAGCTGCAGTGCGGAAAACAGAATGTTAGGGGTGCAGGAGTGGAAATAGACAATTAAAAGGGTCTAGCAAAAGTCCAGAAGAGATATGACTGCAATCTGAACCTGGCCTAAGGTGTAAATGGTAGGAGAGGTAGAAAATGATTGTATTCGTGAAATGTTTTGGAAGGAGACTGGGCAAGGCCGTAATAAAGGAATTGGATGTAAGGAAAAAGAAAGAGAGGAAGCCAGAATGACTTCTAAGTTTTGGGCTTCAAATAGGAAAAACTAAGGGAATGGTCGTAATGACAATCAACCCCACCTCCCTAGAACAGATGAGGCTGGAGCAGAAGAGCAATATGTATGTCTAACCCACCAAGAAGTTCCAGGTTCCGAGTTGTTTCCTCGGGTCCTACGAAAGAAGGGCGGGCGAGCAGCTTCTGGCCCTTTCCGGTGGAACCGTCCCATCGCTCCCCAAGGACCCCCTTTCACAGCCTGCCCCAGCAAGGAGCGAACTTGGCCACGACAACTGACCCACTGGGCAGATTCCCGGTCTGGGGAAAAACCCGATACCTTGTAGGACAGTCTTGCTCAGAAGTCAGGAGATTGATTCCCTTCGGCCTCAGGGCTCCCACTTTGCCCGGTGTTTAAAAGCACCTCACCTAAAATACTCCTCAGTCCCAAAGCCTCTGGAGTCCAAACGTCACCTCCCGGATTCGAATGAGCGGGCTCCGCCCCGCGCATGCGCTTCCACGGCGACACAAGGGGCTTCAGGGCGGAGCCACGCTCTCTGCTGAAGCCTGATTGGTTGGGTCACAGCTCAATGGCGCGAAGCGGCGCGCGCGCCCACGCTGACGCAAACGCAATTCCGCAGAGCCGCCGGCCACACCCGCCAGGCCCGGGGACGCCCGGCTAGCGGGCAGTTGCTGCTGAAATCAGCCCATTGGCTGATGTTCCCACTGTTCTAATATTGTTCCCATTCGTCACTGTGCCTAAAACGGAACAATTAGTGTCTCGGTTCTTGAGTTTAACAAGACCAATTACAGTGATCCATTTGCTCAGATTGACCCCAAAGGTCGGGACTTTGAATCTGTAGGAAAATATGAAACTGCAAACTTCTCAATAAAGGCTGCTTCTCCCATGTTGGGCAAGAGAATTAGGTTAAAGGGTCTGACACCTCTGAAGCTGTCGCTAGGAGGTGGGAGGAAAGGACAGCGGCTGAATTTGCCCTCCTTTTACCGAGGATGGGCACGCATACCTTCTAGAGTATGCTGGAAACGTATGTCCTGAGCCAGATGTGGCATCTTGTAGGTAGCCGGCCAGTCAACAAGTAAAGATTCCTAACTTTGAGGAATCGATGGACCTTAAAGAAACTGGCTAAAACAGCAGCAAGGGCTTAGTCTGAGACCTGAACTTAGTCCCTAGTTTAGTCTCTTACTAGAGTAGGAACTGGAGAGGAAAGATAAAAATTTAATGACTCTCACTGATTTTTTTGAGGCCAAAATATACCCATAAACTATAGGCAAAAGTGTGGGAGGAAACTTTGCAATCTTGGGGAGAGATGAAGAATCAGACTAAGTTGATGTATTTGGGAAAGACTACAGCAAAAAATGATTATTTACCACATCTTACATTGTTTTCAGAGTACTTTCAAGAAATCATATTTAATCATGCATGAGAACTGAGTGTTCAGCATTTTCTATGATAGCTGATCTTCCTTATCTAGTAAAACTGAAAATTTCTCGAGTCATTTTTTCATAATCATTTCATACTCAAATGTAAATTGAAAGAATTTTAAGCCTTCAATCCCCTTATTTTTGTAAATGAAATTGGGGCCCTGAGTGGTAAAATAACTTGCCTAATGTGACAAGTCTGTGGCACGGGAATTTGTGCCAGTTTGTGGATGCATATATAGTGAGAGACACTGGTTCATCTTTATTTAATATACCTGCAATTATTTCTGAAATCATTCTTCTACCTTCCCTTGGCATCACCTAATAAAGCAGAACTCCCCAAACCTGGGAACTGTATTGAGATCTAATTTTGTGGCTTTCGGTCTTATGTGCTGACATCACAGAAGTGTGAGGAAACTTAAATGAGATTGGAAAGTTAGTAACCTCATTAGTATATTAAGTTATTGTACTCCCCCTTCTCTTTATCCTCCTCCCTCATCCACTCAAAAATAAGACAACCTGAATCCCATGACATGACCCTTTCTTTCCAGATTTTCATTATTTGTCCAGACCACTTCCTCCAAACTTCAAAAATTTTTATTTTGAAAGAATGAGAGAAATAAGACAGAGAGGTATCAATCAACAAGAACAATGATATCGAAGAAAATACAATAATTTGTACTCCCCCCACACACAACACTCCCACCCCTTTTCCCATCCCTGGCACAATAATATTAAAACCATCAAAGCACATCTAACAAGGAGAAGCAGCAGTACGTAATGAAGAAAGCAAATTTTCATACTGCTCAATCCAACTAGCCTATATCAAATGTCCTTCCCCCAGCTAAACTCCACTCACTGGAATGATAAAGAGGTGTAGAGGAGACAGCTGTGGGGGTAACTTGGATCTCTGCTTACACTAGCAAAGCTCAATGAAAATTCAATAGGAATAGTGAATCTGTTTGGCAGCAAAACACTGGATACGGCTCCTCTGTCAAATTTCAGATGATTTAAAAGAACAGCTAGTTTGAGATTCACAGACTTCTAACGGGACTAATCCTCGCTCCCTCAACCGCAACAGTGGAGCAGCTGCCAAATCCTGGTTAGCTGCTGAGAATAGTGGAAGTGAGGCAGCTTTTGGCTTAAGAAAATCCAAAAAAGATGTCCGATATAAAGTTTACTGTTTCAGTTTCCAAGTGTGAGTAAAGGAGCTTAGTAGGTTGGGCTCCGACAAAGGCAAGGTGAAACTTCCAATTTTATCACTTGAAGAATTAGATTATCTATTGACTGCACATTTCCCTTATTTTAATTAAACTCAGTATGGAGTATTTACAATGTAAACAACTGTTAAAGTAGAAGTTAATTCATTTTACGTGTAACTCAGTGTCTCAAATTGAAGGAAATTTTTC
The DNA here is from genome assembly GCF_028023285.1 of Balaenoptera ricei. NCBI lineage: Eukaryota > Metazoa > Chordata > Mammalia > Artiodactyla > Balaenopteridae > Balaenoptera > Balaenoptera ricei. The sequence continues at coordinate 91,717,945 of NC_082660.1, read as the reverse complement.
CTAAAGTGGTAGGTTTAAGTTTTCAGCTTAATCTAGTGAGGGATTCCCCCATCCCGTGGGAATACATAGTTTGTTTTATACCAAGAAGTAAGTAGGATTCTCTTTATAGGAGATTTATTTTATTCTGCCTTCACCAGAATCAGTCTATGAAGGGAAGGATATCTATGCAGGATTAGTTCAAGATCAGAGCCTTCTCCTTCGCACGTGTGTGCAAACACGCAAACACACACACACAGTAAGATTTTCCCACACTTAATCTCACAGTCACATGCTTGCTGGAGTCCATCTCACAAATACACTTCAATAGTTAGCCATATACATGTACATGCAGCAAGATGTGAGAGTTGCCCCAGAGTGATTAAAGGTGGTGCACATACATCTATGTGGGGAGGTCATTTTAGGGTATAGGTGTACACAAGCCAATAGGGCCATTAACTTGCAGGTTATATTTGTCCCTTTTCCCCCAAGATAAATAAATCAAATGAAAAACACACACTGACATCTTCCTGGGTGTCATGGAGGCAACTGCCTGGAAGGTCCACTTTCTTGCACTTCCGCTTTCCTACGACAATTTCATTTTGCCCTGAGGGGCCTTCTCATATAAGGACGGCTGCTCCTCGGTATTTCCCGCATTGCCGGTACTCCCCGCATTCCCTGGCAGCGAGGATTTCTTCTCAGAGGACCGGTCTTCGGGCTTTCGGGCAATCAGTAGGCGGCAGGTAAGCAGGATGCCGAACACCAGGGCATGGGCGTAGCGTTTGAGAGGATCACCGACTAGCTGGTGGAAGAAGAGCACAGCCAACACCAGCAAGAGTAGGAAGAAGTTGGCCACATCTTTGGGACGCCCAGGCACAAGGGTCATGACAATGCCACAGGCCACCTCAAGAGCACCAATGCTTTTGCGGAGGAGAATGGAATTGATCCCCATTTTCTTCAGCAGAGGGAGGGCTCGGACATAGCTCTTGTAAGCACGTTTCTAGAGTGGAATACCATAAGGAAATCGCTGCATTAACCATGATTTTAACAGAATGAAGAAAACACAAGCAAGGTCCTTCTTCCCCACCATTCCCTTTCCACACCAGACAAGGGTGTCATATTCTTTTTTACTGTGCCCCCTAAATAAAAGCCTTGTAATTAAGGAAAAAAGCAAGCAATCTGCTGAGATCCCTGTGATTTAAACCTTAGTAACAGCACCAAAGGTAAGAGAATTTGGCTTTATAGTTTAAAAAAAAAATTTGGGGGGGGGGGGGTGGGCACGCCATGTGGGCGGGATGCGGGATCTTAGTTCCCCGATCAGGGATCAAACCCATGGCCCCTGCAGTGGAAGCACCTTTTATTAAAAAAATTTTTTTCTGATTATAAATCATAAACAACATTAAGAATTTAAAAGAAAATTCACTGGGCCCATAAAAACTGGTACTGATTAGCCACATCCACATTTTCTAGTGCCTACATTGTCCAAACCCAGATGCATATGAATACCAACAAAAATGAGACAAGGCGGTAAAGCCTCACTAATTTGGACTTCCCTAATTTGGAATCTGTGTTAATTCAAAAAAGAGCTGAGTTGGAGTTTACATTTGTGGTATCTGTAAAAATAAAAAAAGTGTGTGCTAAGCAAACAGAAAAATTTAAATGTATGCAAATGTTAGCCCCTTATATATCTTTAAAATATAGTAAGACAAAAATCGTTCTTATGGTCACTGAGATAAATCCCTAGGATTTTACAAGACACTACTTTGATTAGCCTAGTTCAGGTTCATTAATTTTAATTCAATAAACATTTACTGAATACCTATTATGGATTATGTGATGGAGATATAGAGATGAATATGATAGGGTCAAGAAGCTCTCAGTGTAGTGGGGGGAAACAGATGCATAAACAACATTATAAAGCAGCATGGTTAGTGGTATATAAGAGAGTACTGTATAAGATCTAATTGTAGCCCAAAGGCAGATATCATGGAACAGAGAAGGGAGGCAGTGGATATACTACAAAGTAATAGAATTATACTGACCTTAGAGTAATAGATAATCATATTTTTCACTATTTAGATTGACCCAATCCTCCTTTTGTAGTAAAGTGATGAGATTTTATCAAGTGTCTTTCTGGTTTTGCCCACTACTTTGTTTTCATGAAGTATCCATTAATTCATTCAATATTTATTAAGTGCCTCCTGTGCTAGGCATTGTACTCAGTACTCCAGATACAGACATCAATCATTCAAAAGCCCTGCCTTCCTGAAGTTTGAGTTTATGAGAAGAAAAGTTATGGAAGTACATAAGTGCAATAAAGTGTTATGGGTGCTGAAATAAACTATGTAGTAGGTACAGTGGAGGCACACCAGAGTGGTCAAATCTCCCTAGATGGGGACTGAGAAAAGCTAGAGTAGAATCTTAAAAGAAGAGCAGATGTTTGCAAGATCAATAAGGGAAGGGCATCGAGGGCAGAGGAAGCTGGATGAGCAAAGGCCCTGAAGCACAAAATAGACTGGCGTGTTTCGAACACTGCCCCAGCTCGGCATAGGTTGGGGGAGGAAGGGGGAAAGGGTGAGACATGAGACAGAGAAGACAGATATGAATCAGATCATGGAGTGTTACGTTGTGGAGCTGGACTTTATCCTATAAGCCAGGGGAGCAACATAATCTGCTTTTAAGGAAGGTCCCTCTGGAAGTAGCATGGAGGATGGATTGGAAGGGGTATGCCTGGAAGCGAGGAGATCAGGTGAGAGAACTGGGCTAGAGTAATGACAGTAAGGATAGAGGGAAAGGGAGAGACTCAAGGATACTTTGAATGCACAATCAACAGGAATTGATGTCTCATTGGATGTGGACACTGAGGGAAACGGAGAAGTCAAGAATGCATCCAGGAGAAGAGGGGGATGGGGCAGGAAGGAATGAGGAACTCAATTTGGAGTTTTTTAGTTGAAGTATCTCTAAGACACCTAAGTGGAGATGTCTGGTAGGCAGCTCAATAATAGAGGTCTGGGGTAAAGATACAGAATTGACAGTTATCAGTATGCCCAGGTAGAATGTATACAGTGGGAAAATGTGTGACAGACATTTAAAAAATGGGAGGAGGAAGAGAATCCACAAAATAGACAGAAGCAAGTGTGGTCAGAAAAGTAGGAGGAAAACCAGGAGAGATGGGGTCATAGGGGCCAACAATTTTAAGAAGAGAATAGTCAAAAGCACCAGATGCAAGACAAGTATTACAAGAATCAGGCAGAAAGCCAACTTGACCTGTCAGGAGCATCTGGTGCTTAGAATAGTGTTCACACACTCTAGTTTGGAACAAATGTTAAGTCATTTCTCTAGTGAATGCACCTTTATTTCATGGATTAATTATCATGAGTAGCACAAGATAGTCCTTTATGAGTACTGTTTCAAGACCACTGGTTTAGTAAAAAAAAAAAAAAAAAAAAAAAAAAAGAATGGATTTGGATTCAAACAGGATTGGCTTCAAATCCCATCTCTGTCATTTTCTAGTTGGTGTCCCTGGGCAAATTATTTGCCCTCTCTGAGCCTCATTTTCCTGAGCAGGGCTGGGACTAAGATGAAGTAAGCCTATGTCCCCTGAGTGCAAAATTTAAGAAGGCACCAAAACACTCATTGATTAAGGTAAATAATATCCACAACAAATAAAATATCACAACTTTAAATAGAGGCAGGATCTGATTCTGCACTTGCACAACACTGCCTCACACCTCTTCCTAATCCTAGCCCTGTCAGATCCTGTCTTTATTTACCTTTATTCACCTCTAGTCCCTAATCTGTTCCTGAGCATATAGTGAAACACAAAGTATCAGTCGTTCTTCCTCCCTCTTCCCATTTTAGGTTAAATCAGGGATTTTCAGAGAAAAATTAGGAGAGAGGTTGACCGGTAGGCAGAGTAAAACCCTGGGCTGAACTGAGCTAGACCCATGTGGAGCAGAGCTGAGCCGAGGATTAGGGCATCTGGTAGTTTCCTCTCACTATTAACCTAGATGCCACCTGCCCACTCTCTCTCCCTCAACACTCTGGTGATGGTAGCAGGGGGACATAAGGGAAAGAAATCTAGACCCAAGAGTTTTCCTTAACACTTTCAAGCTAGGACCTTTTTAAATTAGCAACACAAAGCTCCCCAAGAGGCAGTTCCTAAATCCTAAGTGTAACCTTCTGACATAATGAACACAGGAAGCAGGATGAGTTCCTTACAGTCAGTGCAGAGCCAAGATTTCCAGATGCTGACTGAATGCCTTCTGGAAACATTCCTTTTTTGCCTAGGGCTAACCACCCATCATTTAGGAATAGATTTTTATCTATACTATAGTGAAATCTGTAGGCCAAATTCCAGGGCTTTAAATCAAGTTCCTATGACTTCAGTGATCATTGTTCTCTCCATTTGCTCTAACTCCATATTACTTTTTCAGTTGTTTATCTAACCTCTTAAACTGCAGCTGTAGATATTTTTATGCAGCAGTTGCTTCTTTCTTTCCTTCTTTCTCAAGAGGAAACTGCATGTGGATAAGCCATTTCATCAAATCTTTAGTTCAAAGCTGAGTAGGTACAGATAGCATCTATTCTCCACGACTCCTGATAGGGAAGTCATGTTTAACTTAGAGATGGGACTAAGCTTGGATGTGGTTTTGACAGTCTAGGAAGCCCTTTATTCTTTCTCCTGTGGAGTAGGATAGAGACATCAAAAGTATTCTGCTATTGCCAGCAGCAACAATACTTGGTCTGGGCCACCTCAATTCCAACAATAGAAGGGCCACCTGTCTTAAGTCTATAGTAATTAGATCTCTAACGACTTTAATTGTTCTGACAGTAAGAATAAAAGGAGTTGACTGAGTCACTCTCCCAAAAGGCTCTGGAAGTTCACTTTGTTATGTCTGTTTCTTTTTCATTGCCATGACCCAGACCCTGAAACCATAGTTTCCTTATAGGGGAAGGAAGCAGGAGACAGAAGGGTTTAGTCAAATGTTTCAAATCCCTTTAATCAAAGGCAGTCATCTAGCAATACCCTTGGGCTAAGATAAGCTAAATTCCAATTTTAGTTTTGCCCCTAAATTGCTTGCAGAAAATTACTAAGTATTTTATTACCTCAGTTTCCCCTTTTGTAAATTAAATGAGCATTTTGGAGATTTGGTCAAAGAATCATAACGTCATAGCATCAACCAAGGGCCACACACACATATTTTATCATTAATGAACCACACAATTAGAAATACATATGTTTGCAAGCCACAGTAATTATTTAAATGATAATAGCAATGATTCAAGCAGGTCCGTTTTTATCGTATGAGACGATATGATTCAGACATGAGTCAAAATCATATGGAGCCTTTCTTTAGTTATACCTTTTTTCTTTTTATCATTTATTCTTCACAACACCCCAGGGGCCATGATCTCATATTAATTACATTAAACTTGAGCAGCTCACAACTGGTTTACTTTAGTTCACTTAGGCTAGTTAGGTAAAAGAAAAAAATTTTTGGCTAATATACTGTATAATTCCATTTATATAAAGTTCAAAAACAGATGAAACTAACTTATATTGTTGGAGTTGGGATTTACCCTTGGAGAGGTAGTAATCAGAAGGGGCCAGGAGGGAGGTGTCTAGGATGCTGGTCATGTTCTGCTTCTTGATATGGGTGCTGGTTACGCAGGGGGATTCTGAAAATTCCTCAAGCTGTATACACTTAGGCGCACATTTCAGTATGTATGTTATACTTCAATACAATTTACAGGGAAAAAACTATATGAAAGCAAAAGAGGGCACTGACAAAAATATATTTTGGCTAAAAATCTCAGCCTGGTTGATATCTTAGATCATAAAGGCTACATAAGTGCTGCAAAAGTTACTGTTTCAAGTATGATTTTCCTGAATCTCTGTAGGAAAAATAGCCATATGTGAATCATAGATCATTTCTTAAATGCAATAATAAACCATCACATGTTTAATTGCCAAATATCCATGTGAATGAAAAACACCTTTTAAGCAGTTCTACCTTCCACTGTCATAAAATGCCCACCTAAAAAGGAAGCTGGCAAACCTGGTCCTACTAACCAAAGTGGATCCCTCCCAGATTGCATCTAAGGGGAGAAGGGTCTGACTTCCACTGTCAGTCAAAAGTCGCTCTGAAACAAGCACAGCTGTTGGCCATTGAGAGGCTATAAGCTCCCTGGCATAAATTTCAATGTAGTTTAGCTTAGGATGGCTAGCTGTGTGAACTAAGCAAAGTCATTTCACATCTCAGGGTCAGTTGCCTCTCTGAAGGAATAAACGTACTGTACCACCTCAGAGAACAGTCTAAGCACCAGTAAATTACTATCTTATTATTATTATCTTAGTATTATTACCTTATCATTCCAACTATTATGTAGTTGGAAAGCAATTAATAGTGTGATTGGAAGTATAAAAGATCACCTATGGACATTAAATAAACTGCCCAAACCTATCTGGAGTATTTTCCTAGGGCTACACAAACCCTGGGGAAATACTGGAGGGCATTTCACTATAAATAAGCAAATCATCCAAATCAACAACAAACCTTCCCTATAAGGGGATGCAAAGAAGTGGCAGAGACCTGCCCTGTCAGAGACTTTGCCCTCTCTTCCTCAGGGTCAAAATCCTTTGGCTTCAATGTGACAGGATTTGTGGTGTTTTCTTACTATTCCATTTGTGGCCCTTTGTGCTTATAGGATAGAACCACTGTTACAAAGAGCTGAACACCAAATTTAGAGCAAGTCAACCATTCATATGTTAAACTGCTTAGCAGCATTTGTAAGTGCTGTCTCACAATTTCAAGTGAATTAATGAAGGCATTTAGTCAGGGGAGTGGTCAGTCGTGTTGAATTCACGTGGGATTTAGAGTACTCTATAATGACACTTGCTAAATTGGGAGGAGGTATGGAGTGACACATACCAAACAGGCTATTCAAGAGAGGCATCCGGAAATTCTGCATGGGATCCACTGTGTATTACCCAGCAGCAAGTGTGGAGTTTTCTATATTAGCTGACTGCATAGAGGTCTGTTCACCACGGCATAAGGAAATAGCATCTTGCTCTTTTACATGCCTGATTTCAATCCCTTAAACTGGCCAAATTAGTCAGGAAACCATTGCATAAAATAGAATCAATTATCATCACCTCAACCCAGAGCATTTCTTGAACACCTACCATATTCATACACTGTACTAGATGCTTCCATATGTAATCTCAGTTAATATTTACAACAACTTCCTGTGGTAGGTTGTTATCCTCATTTTACAGATGAGGAAACTGAGACAGACACTAAGAGTGTCAGGTCTTGAACCCAAACCTACATGACTCAAAGTCTGTACTCCTTCCACTAACCTTTCCTGGCTTCCCCAGGAGAGACAGGAAAGAAGTTCATAGTCATTTGTCTGTCTGGTTTTTAGCAGTGATTTTCCACGGAGGGGATAACACCTAAGCATAACACTAATGGCTTTAGAACAAGAAAAAATAGTTGACAGAAAAGCAAAAAAAAAAAAAAAAAAAAAAAAAAAACTCTAAATTTGAAAAATTGGTTTCGAAGTAAAATGAAACCCCAAAATATGGGATTGGGGCAGTTAAACTGGTACCAAAAAAGGAGAAAAAATGTGCCAGATATTTTCAAGAATCGGTTGTAAGTTCTGACATCCAAAAAAGCAGTTGTAACCATTAATGACTCCTCTACTGGGAATATTGAGTCACAGACTTGGTTTCTAATCTCTGCTCCAACAGCAGCTTACCCTAGGATCTTGGATAAGTCATTAAATTTGCTCTGTTTCAGTTTATCCATCAGTAAAATAAGCATAACTTTAAAAAATGAATCTACCTCACAGAGATGTTTTAAAGAACAAATAAACAACAAGAGCAACAACAACACCTTGAGATTTTATACAAAAAGCCACTGCAGTCAATACATGACTAACTCCATCAATGCAGAGGAATCACTCCTAAATGCAAAACAGAAAATCCCAGATAATCATCCCAGCTGATCTCTGGTTGGGCAAGAAATGGCTTCTGAGCTGCATCATCAAGAGCCAACCAGAGAAATCTGAAGGGTGGTGACAAGCTAAGACAAGCTAATGCTACAATGACTCATTCATTCACCCAGCCACTCAACAAATATAAACTGAGCAACTTCTTTGTACTAGAACTGAATTGTCCCCACTCCCTATGGATTCAACAATAAAGTTGGGCCGGCCCAGGCACTATGCAGTGGGCCCTATGCCAGAAAGCCATCTCTAGCCTGGGGTCCAATTCTCAATGCGGGAGGGGACCCTGGAAAACGGCGGTCTGAAAATCCTCCTCAAGCTTCATGCTACTGTGAAGTTTACCTCCCAGCTAGATATAGTTCTTCCATTGCCTCCAGATGCCCCTGAGCACAGAAGCACGGAACTGTGCGTACACGTACACACACACACACACACACACACACACACAATGGTTCTGTACTGCTGTATTAGATTATACCTATTTAAATATGTTCCTTTGTATGATATGGAATCTTCATATATTTCTTCTGCCTTTCATTAAACTGTAATAGCTCCACACCCTAGGAAGAAACCTACTGCAAACCCATTTGTGGCTGGTCCTCCTCATGAGCTCCTGCCAAGCTGATAGGAAGCTTCCCGGTGACTCCATCTTAGTTGGATTGCCTGCAAAACCTAACACTGTACTTAGGGTGCAGCTTGGGCGGCCTCTAAAGCAGCTGAGCAGGATATAGGGAGACAGGGAGTATACTGAAGAAGGGTACTATGTCCCTAAGGCAAGGGAAAGCTTAAATATACCCAAGGCACACACACACAAACATATAAATGTATGCATATATGAAAAGGAAAGAAAAGCAAGAGCATATGCATTTATTTATAATCTAACGCCAAACTACTGCTGCCAAGAAAAAAATATAGTGGCAATTCCCCTCCACCCTTTCCCTCTGCCTTTGGTGGCTTCTGCTACCCCACTTCCCCTCCCCTCCCCAATGCAGGCTGCCTTGGATACTCATTTTGACCTGATTTCAATTCCATCTGGTCAAATGTTCTGGGAGGAGGGAAAGGGGGAAGGAGAAACACATTAGGATTTGCAACTGGGGCTAGACCTTGGCCCCTGAGTCCCAGCCACCCTCCCCGACCCCAAGGTGATCCTGTGGTGAGAGAGACATGGGACACACCAGCTCAAACCCTGAGACAGAAGCCAGAGCTGCCTGCAAACATTTCTGAGCATCTACGATTTGCCAGACTCCATCCACTTGCAGCTCACGTTGAGGGGCTCTGGAAGGCTCTGCAGTGAGCTCCAGGAGAGCTATTTATTCCTGTCAACTGTCAACGTGTGGGGGCTATTCCTCCTTGCCTTAGCCCTAATGGGGAATCCCTCTTGCCTTTCTTCTCTCTCCCTCCTTTTCCTCCCCTAAGCTCTTTTCCTTCTTGACCTTGAGAACCCATTAATGGGCTCCCTCCCATTACTGGCAGCCTGGCAAAAGCAGAGAGAAGCAGGTTCTCTTCAGCTGGGGCGGGGAAATGAAGAGGCAAAGTGACAGGGGGAGAAGCGAGAGCGGAAGTGCTGGAAACATCCCCTGCCATCACCTCGTACTCCACAGCAATAGGAACAAGTCCTCTTCACACCCAACTGTGGAGAGCAGCCCAGCCCCCAGGTTGCAGAGGAGATGTTTTGGCCATTCACCTTCAGGTGATTCTAACTCTGCGGAGGGGAAAACCTGCAGAGGGCCTGGCCCTGGGCATCCACAGGAGACAAGGTGGGGATTAAGGACTATTTTGCAGGAGAGGAAAAGCAGACTTTGCAGATTTTGCAGATTAGCCCATATGCAAAACAAAATAAAACAAAACATCCAGCTCTCCCTTGAGAGAAGGGGAAGAAGCAGGCTCTCCGTGACCTTTATTTGGGCCAAGACGGCTTTGTCTCGAGGATATAGACACACGCCCAGGCGGCTAGGGGAACACCATCGGCTCTCCGCCAGGGATGAGGAATACCTTCCCCGCCCCCTAAAAACTGCTTGTTTCAGTAGCCCATTCGCCCTCAGCTATTTCCTCCTTGCCTTTTGTTCTTCCCCAAGATAAATAAACTCTCCAGCTTGCTAAACTCTTAGCTCCAAGGGAAGGAATCAGACTTGCAGACTGGCTGCCGGGACTTTGGGTGTGCTGGAAGGAGGGAAGGGCTCCTGCCAATGACAGGTGTTACGCAGGTCTCAGCCCTCCGGTTTACTTGGGGGTGGGGGTACTCACTGGGCAACCCCTCCCCCAACTGGCATTCAGTGGCTCCAAAACAGTTGCTCCCGGCATAGCCCGCAAATGAAATCGCTCTCGTCCAGCTGCTCCTTCCCAGCTGCAAAGTTGTTGGGGAGAAGGGAGGGTCCGGGGTGGGGGTAGGGGTGAAAGGGCTGGGACCGTGGACCGGGAAGGAAAGAAGGGGAGAGGTACTCGCCATCCCTTGGGGGTGCGCTCCTCATCACCCGTTTGCTTCACTTACCATCTCACTGTAGGCATCCTTGCTGAGCCTGGGGGTCAACTTGATAGTCCCCATGAAAACAAAGAAGAGTCCCAGGGCCACTGAGAGTGCCACGACGGTTACGGTTCTAGGGGATGCCATGGGGTCACCAAGGCAGGTCCCGACTAATACTGCTGCTTTGCGCACCCTGTCTAAGGCGCAGGCACTTAGCACAGAGAGAGCTAGAGGGACGCTGCGGAGGCAGCAGGCAGCTAGAATGACAAAGGGAGAGGAGGGAGCTCGAGGGAAAAATTGAGAGACCGAGATTCAACCTCTCTCACTACAACAATCGCTGGGTCCTAATGCCCTACGCTCTCTCCGCACTGGCCAAAAGCACAGTCTCGATGTTAAAGGAAGTCCTAAACTGAGGTGGAAACTTCAAGTCTTAAATGGGGGAAAAGGTAGGTTATGCTTCGAGTTCAGTCCCTGGGCTGCCTCTGCAATGAGGAATTAAGGAAGACCGTTCTATCACTTCGCACCAGGAGTGCTTTTTATCTGTATAGTCCTTTAATTATTCACTCCCCTTTTCCAACCTCTCCCCTTCTCTCCCCTTTTCCTTTCCCTCAGTCAAAACATTAGTCCTCAGAGTTGGTGGTTTCTGCAGTTGGTAACACTTGAGGATAAATCTGCAAAGTTGTCCAGCTTGATTGCTGCCAAAGAAGGCTTTATCTTTCTCTTCCTCCAAAACCTTTCATGGCTCCCATTGCCCAGTGTTTAACTCCAGAATTTTAAATTTGGCATTTAAGGGCCTCCACATTTTGACCTCTGCCTCTCTTTGGAGGTTTATCTTCCAGTAATTCCCACTGCCACCCCTCATCTCCTGTCCACTCATGGTCCCATCCAACCTGAGATTTCCTACCTCCCCTACATTCCCTTTCCCTGCTCTATCACTCTTCATTAGCATTCAGCCTTTTCTTCAATGTCACCTCCTTTGCCTTCCCTGATCCACTGCCAGCTGGATATGATTTCTCCCTCCTCTGATTTCCTGTGATAGTAACCAATATTTATTGACCATTTACTAAGTGCTAGACACTGCCCTTGACTTGTATTAACTAATTTCATCTTAACAGCAACACTGTGAGCTAGATATGAGTTCCTATTTTATGGATGGGACACTGAGGCACAGGGAAGTTAAGTAACTTGTCCAAGAGTATATGCTAGTATATGGAGAGACAGAATTCAAACCTGGGCAGTCATTTCCAGAGCCCAGGTTCTTATCCATTGCTCTACTGCCTCTCTGTATAATATTTTGTATCGTAAATATGACACTTACCTGATACTGCTGAGCATTGTAATTACACAGTGCTCACAATTACACAGTGTGCGCGTGCACGTGCATGCACACACACACACACACACACACCTTTTTGAGAGGCAGTGTTCATTAAGAGAGAGAGAACAGTCTGGCGTCAGACCCTGAAGGTCCAGGGTTTCAATCCCAGCTCTACCACTAACTCTGTGAACTTGGATAAGTCATTTATCTGAGCCTCCATTTCCACATTTATAAAATGTGAATGAAAATTCTGCCTCAAAGGTTTGTTGTAAGAATTCCATGTTAGTAAATTGCCTAGCATAGTGTCTAACACAATGATACCTCAATGGATGTGGTTCTCTTTTTGCTTCTTCTGCCTTCCTAATCCACTCCACTAGTTTAGATTATAAGCATTTAAAAGGGAGGAACAACTTCTGTATATCCCCTACAGTACCTAGAACAACCCCTGTTGTGCACCAGATCCTAATATATCTTGACTGGGAAAAATTTGATGAATTAAATGCAAATATCCTGGGGAGTGGTAACACTTTAAGATTTAGCAATCATTTATATCTTATAGTGGAAGCATTTCAGACTCTTTTCTTATTATGATTCGACCTATAAATTAGTGAGTGACTACAACGTGCATACAAGTGAATTAGGCACTGTAGGAATACGCAGATAAATGAGGCATAGACCCTGCTCCCAACGGGCTTGTTGCATAGTAGAGAGTAGGATTTGTTAGAGAGGAGAAAATTTCTTCATACATAAAAGAAAGACTGGAAAGAATAAACCAAAATGAAATGTTTGTCTTTATAATTTGTTTTCCAGATGTCCTACATTGAATATGTCAGTAAAATGAGTACTTAGGGAAGCACATTCACATACTTAAGCAAATGATCAGAATATATATATGCTATTTTCCTTTCAAATTACATGATAATGGGAATAACACTATTAATTATAAAAATGTATAAAATACTGAATAATAAATATTACAAGGAAAAAATAACTCATGATCCCAGTGTGCAGAGATAAACATTCTTAATATTTTGATGGGTTAATATTTTAATTGACCTTTTTCTTAAATACCTATGTACAAAATATATATAAATTATTTTTCGAAATTTAATCCTACTATAGAGTCAGTTTTATGCCCTGCTTTTTTTTCAGTTGTTAGCAATTTTTCTGTATCATTAGACTGTCTTCAAAAACACAATCTTTTAAAAATGATTGTATAATGCTCCAGCATCATCTGAATATACTATAATTCATTTAACTATTCTCCTATTGCTAGATATTGATGTTGTTTCCATGGTTTTTCCTTCTGCATATCCTTGTATATCAGCCTTTTCTGAATTCCTGAATTTTTCCTTAAGATAAATTCCTAGAAGGTGAATAGGTCAAAATTATGAATTTTTCATATATACGTATGCATATGTATACAAATTTAATAACAGCTAACATTTACTCATCACTTAGAGGATGCCAGGTACTATGCTAAGTGACTTGCATGTATTGTGAGATTAGTACTATTAATTCTCTCCATTTCGTGAATGAGGAAACTGAGCCAGCAGGGAAGCAGCTCCCCAAGTCCAGAGCAGGGCTGCCACCTGTTGGGGTACTCAACTTAAACCTGCGTTGTTCCTCAGTTTCCTGCTTCTGCTCCTTTAATTCATTTAGAAGATATGAATATTTAAAAGGCTCGATACGTATTACTAAAGAGCTTTCCAGGAAAAAAAATTTACCCTCTGATCAGCAGCAGAGAAATATATATGCATCACCACATCAGATCTGCATTGAGAGTATCAGTGCGTTTTTCATCTTCACTAATTTCATTATTTAGAATTTTGTATTTTGTGGATTATTTGTGTGTTAGAACATTTTTTCATATATTTATTAGTCGTATGTATATCTTCTGTTTATGTCCTTTGCCATTTCTGAGTGTTAGTGGTTTTTGATTGATTCGTAAGAGATCTGTATGACATGGATCATGTTTTAAATATTTTTCCAGTTTGTGTTTGTCAATAAATTTGATGGAGTCAAATCTAACAATACTTTTATGATTTTTTTCATTGCTTTTATGCTTAGAAAATTCTTCCCAATCTGAAGATTAAACATTTGCCTATATTTTCTTAAAGCAGTTCTATTCTTTCATCTTTTTTTCATTTAATATTGTTGACTAACTCTATCCTCATTGGTCTGTGATGCTTCTTTTATTGTATATCAGGTTCTTGTCTTTTTCTAGGTGAGTCTCAAGGCTTTCTGTTCAGTCCTACTGATTTGTTTGTTGATTCTTGTGACAGTACTACGTTTTAAATATTATAACTTATGTATACATGTTAATATCTTATAAGCCAAGTCTCCCATCACTGTTATTCTTTTTCTAAAATTTCTTTGCCATTCTCCCCTATTTATTGTTTTAGGTGAACTTTAGAATCACTTTATCAAGGTAAAATAACTTCGAATTTTGACTGGATTGAATTAAACATGTAATTAATTTAAAAAGTTGATATCTTACAAAATTTAGCCTTCCCATCCAGAAATATGGCATCAGTTTCCATTTATTCAAATCCCAGTTGCTGAGAGATGTACAAATATCCTTGTTTTCTTTGTGTAGAGCCTATACATTTTTTTAAAAGTTATTCCTATGGATTTTATGCTATTTTTTTGTCATCATGAATGGATTTTTTTTCTCCATTGTATCTGCTAACTGGTTGTTGCTGACTTACAGGAAAACTATTGATTGGTATTCAACCACTCTGCTGAACTCTTTTCTGAACTCTCTTGTTAAATCTATGAGTGTTTCAATTGATTCCCTTGGGTGTTCTCTGGATAGACAACTGGATCAGCTGCAAATGATGATGATTGTTGTCTCCCTTCCAATACTTATGCCTCCTTTCTTTTTCACATCTTACTGTGTTAGCTACAGGCCAGCTTCTAACATTTGCCTGGCCCGGGGCAAGAGTACAAATGGAGGCCCACTTACCACATGTCAAGGAACCATAATTTGGAGCACAAAAAGAAACATGAAAGCCAATGCTTGTTACTACTGGGAAACAATCATTGTTATGAAAGAATCTATTGCTATTGAGAGAGGAAGGACTTGACAAGTTAATTTGTCTTTTCTCTTACTAAGCACTTCTGCTGCTCAAATTTTCCCTGTACACCAAAGCAGTGTCTGACATCAGCGGCAGCGTAACTCACATCATGGCATTTGGTTGTATTTGCCTTTTGTTTCAAGTTAGTAAAGAGCTATCATTTACTGAGGGCTTACCACATGTCAAATGACATTCTAGGTGTTTTACATACATAATCTCATTCATTCCTTATAGCAACCCTAAAAAGTAGGAACTATCATTGTTAGGCTTCGATTAAGTAACTTACTCAAAGTCACATGCCTGTATGTCCCTGGGCTGGCATTTAAAACCCAGGTAGGAGGACTTCCCTGGTGGTCCAGTGGTTAAGACTCTGCTTTCCTAATGCAGGGGGTGCAGGTTCGATCTCTGGTTGTGAGCTAAGATCCCACATGCCTCGCAGCCAAAATATCAAAACATAAAACAGAAGCGGTACTGTAACAAATTCAATAAAGACTTTAAATATGGTCCACTTAAAAAAAAATCTTTAAAAGAATAAAATAAAACCCAGGTAGGTCTGAAACCAAAAGTTCATTTTGTTAACAACTACATTATACTAACTTCTATTTTATCATTTATCATGATGTTGGCTATTGGTTGACATGGATATTCTTTATCTGGCTCTGGAGGCGAAATAGAATACTAGATTTTTCAACTTGAACTTGAAACTGAGCTGAGACCCTATACCTGGTTCCTACAAAGAGGTAGCCCTCTTTGTTGTCTCTTAGGGCCTGAGAAATTCTGTTCTTGATCCATCTCATTCCTTACATCCTACCACTTAAATATCTGTAGGTTTTTGCTTCAACTGTAGAGGTCTCTGGATGGTGACTGCCCAAGGGTTCACAAACTCACATGCCTGCAGAGAGTGAAGAGTTAACATAAATGTGTAAATTAGTGAGACACTAGGCAACAGAACTGGGGTGTTTTTTTTGTACTGTGACCCCTGAATGCTCTGGAAATTCTGGGGTAACTGCTAACGAGGCGACCAGTTATAGCACAGATCGTCCCGCATTCTTTTGGTGGTTCTCGAAGTATGGTCTGAGAACCCCAAGTGGTCTATTATTCCCTTGAGGTATTTTGTGGGCTGCTCTCTTAGACTATTAATGTTACTTTGTTTCTGGTTTGCATTTACTTGTGTCTTATTCAAATAAGCATCATTTCCTCAGTTTGTTATGGGAGAGGTTTGCTGTGATGTACAGTAGATGTTCTGCAGAGTCATTTGCCTTGTAATAGCAGTCCTGATTGAAAGACTGTGAGATCCACCCAGGAGTGGGTACAACACCCACATCTCCCATAGGGTCACAATCTGAGGACTTGCTCTGTAGACTGAAGTGGGATGTCTTAATTTTATTACTGGCTACCATCTAGAGAGAGATCGCTCTGTGCTAGGCACTGTATCATTATAGTGCATTACATACACCAGCCCATTTAATCCTCCAGACAGCCCTATGAAACAAGTCCAATGGGTTCAATTATTATGCAAGTTTTTACAGACAGAAGAAATCGAGGCTCAGAGAGGTTAGGCCATCTTTTCCTAAGTGGCAGAGCTAGAAATGGAGCCTGCCCCATAGCAGAGCCTATATTTTTGGATCATTATTGGTCCTTAAACTTGGCTAGCATTAGAATCACCTGGAAATGTGTTTTTAATGCAAATTAGTGGGGCCCATCTGCAGAGACTCTGATTTAATTGGTCTGGGGTGGGGTCCCCAGCACTGGTATTTTTACAAAGCTGTCCAAGCGATTCTAGTGTGCAGCTACACTAATGAACACCTCACTCTGCTGCCTTGAAACTCAGCGGCCTCAGCTGTATCTCAGGAAACTACAAGGCACATGGTGGAAAAAGTGAAAAGAGAAATAATGTTATGGTGGGGTAAGTGTTATGTTCAACATGTGCCTCTCTCTGCCTACTGTAGGCAACATGTGTTCTTCATAAGGTAGGTGTGAACAACCAGCTCTGAGGAGAGTTTGCAAGGTAATGGCTCTTTCCTCAGCTTCACAAGTGGTGCTAATCGAGCCCCTCCGCAGCCTCAGACTGAATGTGTGAGTTATATCAAAATCCCAACTGACAGGTAGCTATACTCAGCAAATACTGAGCTTCAATTTTAACACTTCAGGTTACTTCCAAAGGAGAACCAAGATCACATGGTACATGCAGCAGGTTTTTATAGCTGTCAGGACTAAGTTAGAAACTGAGCCTAACTCAGGATATGTCCAGCTCTTTCCAGAAATATTGTATTCTATGAAGGCAGCCTATGCACTGTGTACTCCCCCAGGGTGGAGTCTCTAGTCAGTTGTCTGGTCTTCCTGGAGAGGCAGAGGTAGTGACTGAAACCTGCAGATCAGGACATCCCCAGGATCCCTGAGCACTGAGCCATGAGGAGAGCACAAGCCCCCTGTGCTTCATTTCAGCTGTAGGCTCTTCTGCTCTTGACCGGAGGCAGTAGAGTACAGAGCGCAGGTCCTATGCTCCAGCAGCATCAGCATCAGCATCACTTGGGCACTTGTTAGAAATGCAAATTATCAGGCCCTGCCCCAGACCTACTGAATCAGAACCTCTGGAGATGGGACCCAGCAATCTGTGTTTTAAGGAGCCCTCCAGGGAATTTTGATGCATGCTGGCATCAAAATTTGAGAACCGCTGGCCGAAAGTTAAAAGATTAAGAGTGGAGATGTGGCACCAGATAGTTTAAGTTCTGGTTCCATCACTTACTGTGTGACCTAGGTCAAGTTATTGATCCTTCTCTAAGTCTCAGTCATCGCATCTATAAAATACAGCTGCCAATTTTCTTATCTGTAAAATAGGTACTTACATGGAATAATGCACATAGAACACGGAGCACAGTGGGAGGCACAAAGTAAGGATTCAATAAATGTTGGATACTCATTATCTTTTTAAATTAATTAATTAATTAATTTTTGGTTGTGTTGGGTCTTCGTTGCTGCGAGCGGGCTTTCTCTAGTTGTGGCGAGTGGGGGCTACTCTTCGTTGCGGTGCGCAGGCTTCTCATTGCGGTGGCTTCTCTTATTGCGGAGCATGGGCTCTAGGCGCATGGACTTCAGTAGTTGTGACACGTGGGCTCAGTAGTTGTGGCTCGCGGGCTCTAGGGCGCAGGCTCAGTAGTTGTGGCGTGCGGGCTTAGTTGCTCTGAGGCATGTGGGATCTCCCCGGACCAGGGCTCGAACCCATGTTCCCTGCATTGGCAGGCGGATTCTTAACCACTGCACCACCAGGGAAGCCCTGGATACTCATTATTATTATTATATTGGCTGTTCTGGATAATCAACTTTCATTTCCAATGTGATTGGGTTCCTCTGGAAAAGATCCTAATTATAAGATCAGAAACCAAATAGTGTATCTTAAACAACTCAATGGGAATGGGGCAGAAAGTATTTCATCTACCAGTTTCTTCACAGAATCATGGAACATAAAAGTGGGGGCATGCCTAAAAGCAGTCTAGTTCTACCATTCCATTCAGCCTAATAATGGCTCTTAAAAGAAATCCAGGTGCATAGCATCAGGAAAGAAAGTAGAGATGAGTCTCTTTATTATTGAGTATTTGCTGAGGATGGTGATTTGGAAAGGACTGAAATTTTAGCCTCTAAGTAATTTGTAGAATTTGTGCCCTCGGTGCTGAGTCCCAAGCATGAAGCCAAGGTTCATGTACTGATGGCATTACAGTGTAGAGCAGGACATGGGATAGGTGTCCCCATGTTATTTCTCTACATCTAGATCTAAGGGATGACTGTCAGTGCTGGGATGCTACTGACATTGAATTGCAAATTTCAACACTATGAAAAGCAAAGGGTTGAGACCTTATTAAGTCAGAAAATGAACATTAGCACCAGCCATGTAAATGTGAGGTAGTAAATATCTGCGTTACCCTAGAAACCAGAACATAAAGGTAGCTAGGTAGTTTGGTGACAGTTTCCAGGGTAATTCCTCCCACCTCCAACATAAGAGCTTTCCTATTATGTTAACTCTTTCTCTACATGGCCACTGGACCTTCACTCGATGTTGCACTATCATCTCCCTCTCCCAAAAGATTCCCTGATTTCCCTAAGTAAGTGCCAGTGCCCTTCTCCTAAGTACTATTGTCAAAAACCCTTAACGTTTAATCAGGGAACTGAAGGGCCCCAAAAGTAATGTGTATCTCCAAACCTAAGAGGTAGAGTTTAGAAAAAATTAGACACATAAATCAGAAAATGATAGACTCTTCAATTGAAAATTTAAAAAAAAATAAAAGCTCACAGTGGATGAATCTAGCCATCTGTGACTCTTCCCCGAAGTGGCTTCTTGTAAATATAATTTGTAGATATACTGCAGATGAGATTAAGATGCTTCCCAATATCTCACCTGGGAGCTACCAACCTGGAATGTAATTCGTGTAAGACGAGCTGTTACCTTGGCAACTGTAACATGTAATGAGGCTAGGAGGCAGTTAATATTGTAATGACAGAAGATTCTGGCAACTAGTTAGAGATGGTGGAAAAAGAACATTGGAGCGTCAGTGTTTATCCAGCATTGTTCAAGTAACAGGAACACTGATCTGGTAAAATGTGTTACAAATAACCCAGCCAAAGAGCTCCCTCAAAACCATTCAGCTCCATATATTCAAATTACAAATGATCGTTAGTTTGGTTTCTCAGGTACATTAATAGTTGGTAGGTATAACCTTTTACAGGAGATAAGAATATGTCAGTCACTAGATACTGTATTCCTCACTGGCATTTGGCTTGTAAGCCAGTCTCCTATTAATCTGCTTAGTGTAAGGTAGTCCCTCAGAGTCTAAATCACTTCCACGGGAACTGATGAAATCTAGTTCTCAGTTCCACATACTGGACTATGGGAGCTTCACCAAGATTCATCAAGTCACTTTTTTTCTCTGATATTTTAGGTGTTTTTCTCTCCCCCCTAATTTTCAATGTAATGACTGTCTATTGTATAAAAAATTAGAAAGTACAGAAATGGAAAAAAAATTTTGCAAATGATCACCCCAAGCCCACTCTGTAGAAACAACCACTGTAAACAGCTGGCATATTGCCTTCCAATGCATTTTTTCCTTTACAAATTTAAAATCATACTGAATGCACAATTCTTTATCCTGCCCTTTTCACTTAAGGTTGCCTTCTACACATATTTCTATGTCATTATAAACTTTTCAAAGACACAATTTTAAGTTAAAAAAATTTTTTTAATTAATTAATTATTTTTTAAATTTTTGGCTGCGTTGTATCTTTGTTGCTGCGCGCAGGCTTTTCTTTAGTTGCAGTGAGCGGGGGCTTCTCTTAGTTGCAGTGCGTGGGCTTCTCATTGGGTGGCTTCTCTTGTTGCAGAGCACAGGCTCTAGGTGCGTGGGCTTCAGTAGCTGTGGCACTCGGGCTCAGTAGTTGTGGCTTGCGGGCTCTAGAGTGCAGGCTCAGTAGTTGCGGAGCACGGGCTTAGTTGCTCTGCTGCATGTGGGATCTTCTGGAGCAGGGCTTGAACTCGTGTCTCCTGCATTGGCAGGCGGATTCTTAACCACTGCGCCACCAGGGAAGCCCTAAGCTAAATTTTTTATTGAAGTATAACACATACAGAAAAGCACACATATGAAGAGTATAACAATGAATTTTCACAAAGTGAATGCATCTTTATAACCAGCACCCAGATGAAGAAATAGAATACTACCAGCACCTCAAAAGCCTCCTCATACCCCCTGCCAGCCACTCCCTGCACCAGAAAGGTAATGCCATCCTGACTTCTAACACCATACTATGAGCATAATTTTTAGTGTCTCTCTAATAGTCTATGGACAGACCATATTTTACGTAACCATTCCCTATTTTTCTAATGTTGGACCTTGACGATGGTTTCTTATTTTTAACTTTGAGAGCCTCTGGGCATATATCTTTGTTCACATCTCTATTTCTTTAGAATAGATGCCTAGAGGTGGAATTTCTGGGGCAAATAGTATAAAATTTTTAAAGGCTCTGGATTCTAATTGCTTTCCAGGAAGTTTGTATCAATTTACAATCCCACCAGCAATGCATGAGAGCATCTGCCTCACTGTCCATGGTCTACTTTGAGCAATATCAGTTCTTTTTTAAATCTTCATCAATTTTATAGATAAAATAGTATTATCTACTTGATATATAGTTTGCATGTTCTGTCATTATTAGTGAGGTAGAACAAAGCATTTTTTGACCAGTTATATTTCTTTTCCTGTGAATTACCTCTCCATGCCTTTGCCAAGGTCTCTACTGTGGTCATCGGGTTTTTCTTATCAGTTTATATAGCTCTTTATACAATAAAGAAAATGACCTTTTGCCATAGTCGTACATATTTTTCTGTTTGTTTATGATTGAATTTAATTATATTTTTATCATATAGAAGTTTTTCAGATTTATGTAGTAAAATCTACGTATGTGGTGGTTTTTTCCCACTGCTAAAGTTCTCCTGCCTCCAAATTTCAGATGTATAATCATCTATATTTTATTTTAGGGCTTTTATGATTTGATTTTTTTTTGACCTTCAACTAATTCATCTGGAATTTGAGTTGATGCCTGGTAGTAGGGCTCAAATTTTCACAGGCATCACTGGGGTGCTTGTTAAAAACCCAGATATTCTTGGTCCCTACCCCCCTCGGATTTTGATTCTGTAAGTGTGGGGTGGGGCTCAGGAACCTGCATGTGTTACAATCACCCCAGATGATTACGTTGCACACGGGCCCCTGTGCACATTTTGAGAAACTCTTGCAAAGTGCAGTGTAGCCTGCCTTAGTACACAGACTCAGCACCTCCCATCTGGATGACTATAGCAGTCTCCCTCAGCTTCCAAGTCACTACACCCTAAAATCCATCCTACACACAGCTGCTAAAGTTCACTTCCAGAAACATTTCATGAAAAACTCTTCACTAGCTGCCTGTTGTTAAGGGAACTAGATCAAACCCCTCATCCCAGCACTACAACTCCAGGCCCTTCTTTTTTTTTTCTCTATTTAATAAAAATGTTTAATGCTGCCAAAAAGTATAAAAATACAGTAGGAATGGCTCCAGGCCCTTTATCTTCCTGGACCTATTGATCTCCACTCACTTCGGCACCACAGTCCCTTCCAGCCGGACCTGCCTCCTCCTGGGCCTCGGACATATATTTTGCTCATTCCTCTTTTCATGCTGCAGCCCCCACCTCCTCTCAGGTGATTAAAATTCTATGCATTAATTCAATTCTCATTCTCTTCCTTCCTTGACTACCAAGAAGATCCTCTGCTTTTCTAGAATTACCAAAGCCCATGGTTATGTATTCTGACTTTGTGAGCCTTGTCTTTCCATCAGGTCACATACTCTCGAGGGCGCGGGCTATGTCTATCCCTCATGGCCTCTAACACAGGCCTAAAGGCCTGGGAAGCACACCTGAAGAACATGGCTAATGGAACCAAATCAGCCCTAACTGCCAAGTGATTTTATTTGTTTATTTATTTTTCCAAGTGATTTTAATACATGTTATTTCTGAGAGCTAATGCTGTAGCCTCTCAGAAATCCTTTCTTTGGTCCGAAATGAGAATATTTGACAAATTTCTAGAGATTTCACTTTGTGGTGATTTGGTTTGCTGGTAACAAAGTTAAGCAAAGGTTATCTTGGTTTTGGCTCTTATTTAATTCAACAATATTTCTTATCACCTATGACATGTTCACTTATTGACTTTCCTGTTGAAGAGTCTAACCTTTTCTATAATATGGGATATTTTTCCCCTCTTACAAATGTAATGATTTCACTTGTAGAGAAGAACATGGTTTATCAGATTAAACATATATAGAAGTGTTAAGCCTAAATAATTACATTATAGCTTCCTTAATCTCTTTTCTCTCGTCACCCCTCAGGGTCTGCCTTCTCAAATGACAGACCTGCTTTAAGTGAGTTCGCTTGGATGCTCAGAGCAGGCGAGGGTGGGGGTGAGAGAAGATATGCCCTTTTCCTTTCAGTAGACAAGGTGGGATTCAATTAAATTCATCAAATATTTATCGAGCTCCTGTTGGGCACCTGGCTCTGGGCTAGGCACAACAAAAGATGCCAAGATGAGAAATGATAAAGGAGCAGAAGGGCATGGGAAGGAGAAGAAAGGGGAAGAGGAGGTGAGGAAAGGAGTAGAGCAGGCTTTCTGAATAAGAGGGGATTAAGAGGAGAGAAAGGGAGAAGAGACCCAAAAGCACACTCTCTGGCCTGGTTTCACTTGCTAGCCCAGTGCAGGCCTAGAAACCTGAAGCAGTGGTTTGCACTCCAATTTTGCTCAAGAGCCATTAGAGCAGTTAGGAAGGCCACAATTTGAGTCAAGCACTTACCTGCTCAAGTCTTTAGAATGGGAAGCAAAGATCTCTCTTCTTTTCTTTTTTTTAGTGGATTAAAAAAATTTTTTTTCATTAGGGTATAGTTGATGTATAATACTCTATTAGTTTCAGGTGTACAACATAGTGATTCAAAACGCTTATAGATTATACTCCATTTAAAGTTATTATAAAATATTGGGTGTATTCCCTGTGTTGTACAATATATCCTTGTAGCTTATTTATTTTACACATGGTATAAAGATCTCTTTTTTTAAAAAAGGTATATATGCACGTGTGTGTATATACACACACAGTATAAACAATTATTTTTGAATGATAATAGCTAACATTTATTGAGTGTGTGCTTACTCTGTTCTAAGCACTTTGCATGCATTAACTTCTTTAATCTTTATCAAAACCCAGTGAGGTAGGTACGATTGTTATGGACATTTTTTCAGATGAGAAAAATGAGGCACTGAGCAATTAAGTAACTGGCCCAAATTCACACAGCTTATAAGTGGCAGATCTGTGCTTTGAACCTTGGTCAGGCTGACAATGTTTGCTGTTATGTGAGTTACTGGTCCTTGTTTAACTTACTGCTGTACTCACTAGGGTTAATGCATTGCCTTGCACATAATAGGCATATTATGCTTTGAATAAATAACTGAAATATTGACTGTAAAGTGCTTTCCATTTAAGCCCAATTACTATTAAGCATACAAATCGAGCGTCATAAAATGTAGATTCACTTTGCTGTAAATTTTATTCTGTTAAAGTAAGTTTTTTACAGCACATACGTGTGCATCTTTCAACACTGCGATTTGAGGAAGCCACCCCGCTCTTCATCTCCCAATCTTCCAATCCATTATGGATCTGATGCCTGCAATTCTACCATTAGAAAACTATTCTTTTTTTTTTTTTTTGTAACATCTTTATTGGAGTATAATTGCTTTACAATGGTGTGTTAGTTTCTGCTTTATAACGAAGTAAATCAGTTATACATATACATATGTTCCCATATCTCTTCCCTCTTGCATCTCCCTCCCTCCCACCCTCCCTATCCCACCCCTCTAGGGTGACCACCCAGAAAACTATTCTTTTGGTTGTAGGCTACCCCTATAGAGGTAGCGCTGTTTACGATACAGTATTGAGAATTTCTAAGTGATTTAGGAGATTTATCCAGATCCACCAATGGGAGGGTGAGGAGAGCAGGCAGGGGGCGGGGTCACGCGGAGGGGTCGCGGGGGTGGGGAAGGCGCCGGGCCTTAGCGCAACGAGTGCTTTGGCTGAAGATTTCTAGAGAAGCGCCCGGACAAAGTCGGGGGAAGGGCTCCCGAGACCAGCTGCCCGGTGTCGGGCCAGCCGGCGCCCGGGGGGAGCCCAGCGTCCCGCCGCGTCTGTCCCGGGAGTAGAGGCGCTGGACGCACCAGTAAGTGACTCTCCCCAGAGGCTGCGATGAGGGCCCTTAGCTGATTTTTTCGTTAACCGCCTCCGGTTTGTAAGAAGATTTATAGGTTACGAAGGTAAGAGGGGTACGTGGAGTGTCCGAAAACCCGATTTATCCCCTGCAGCAGAGAAGACTGCTTACTGCGCCAAGCTGCCCCCTGGGCGGGGAGTTGGGAAGGCAGGCGAGGTGGGAGGGGACGACCGGACGCTGGCTGCACGTGGTCGCATCCAGCTCTGCGTCCGCCTGTGTTCTGACCTCCCCCTGCTTCCCCTTGCCGGCTCTTCTGGCCCTGCAGTCCGCCCAAGTTCAGTGGTAGCCTTTCCTAGTGTCTCTTCCTCGTTACCCTTCTTACAGACACGGTGGGCAGAACTTGCCCAAAGAAGAGAGGGATGGAAGGGCTGGTGAAGGGGGTCTGGTGGAGGAAGGAAGGACCTGGCTGCACGTGGGCTGCAGTCAGGACGCAGCAGTACCCATCTGTCCGTCTGGTTTAGCCAGGAACCATATCTGGGGCCAGGCTAGCTGCAAGAAGGGTAAACGGAGAGTGTAAGCAGGATCCTTTTCCGTGGGCGAACATTTGCTCCAAGGAGATCCTTGGCTCTGTGAGGATTAAACCTACTACATAGTCTCTGCTTTGAACCTCTCTGAGCATTTCAGGCTGGTTAGCTATTCAGCCCTAGAGAGTTAGTATAGCTTCCTCTCTGGCAGCTCTGGACCTTGGGTGTCTTTCTGATCAATTCCTGAGGCAGAAATAGAGCAGTTGTCACATTCTTTTTTTTTTTTTAAACCCAAGCATTTATTTAAAACAGGAAACACTATAAAAACAAAATAACTCACTTTGACTGGTATTACTGTACTGCCTTGAAAACTATATTTCACTTGAGAAATTACTAAGTATGATGAGAGGCTCTTTACCAGGAGAGATGTCTGGTTGGCACCCTGAAATAGTAGAGTCCTATTGTAGACTATATCTGCCCATTTGGAGAAACGTAGTAGGACAAGGGGTACAGGGCAAGTGGAGCACAGTCATGGTGGCAGTCACCAGGGAGAGGGCCCACACTCACAAAAAGTCTAAATGTCATGGGATAGAGATAGCTGTCCTCAAACTCCTCAGCTCCCCTGTCCCTCTGCCAACCCCCAGTGGGCCTGCAGTTTCCTTCTTCCTTCCCTGCCAGCTGGAGGGACAGGGCCCCTTTCCTGGAAGAGTACCACTCTCTCCCCCTGTAGTGTGGGCCTCCTCAGTGCCCCTCTCCATACCATTCTTTATTCTTTGTCTCCTGCCCCTTCGCTCACTTCCTTTCTCTGGTTTTGCTTTTCCTTATATCAAATATATACATTTGTCTCACCTTGGAAAAAGGTCTACCACAGGTCACACATTTGGTAGTATTAACAGGTGGTCCTGAGTGGGCCTTAAGTTCACCACACTCCAGCAGGCACTGAGGTTAGGAGAGATTGCGTGTGTGTGTTGTTTGTTTTAAGTTTCCACATAATTGTTCTTACCCTCACAGCACTCGCATGCATTATTATATCTCACCAGGTTTACAGGTTGGACACATTGAGGCGCAAAGAAGTCAAGTGACACACTTCAAATCAGAGCCTGAGGCAGGGCAGTGAAACATGTTGAACAGCTGCTGTGTTAGGCACAGACCTGAGTGCTTCCTGTATATGAGCTCATTTAATTCTTACCACAACCCTGAAAGGTAGGTGTTACCAGTCCTATTTTTATAGATGGTGACACTGAGATTCATAACACTTAGGTAACTTGCCCAGAGTCACAGAGCTAGTGAGAAGAAGAGCTGGGATTAGAACGTGGCCCCAGAGCCCACGTTCTTAATGACTTGTCCCTTCCTGGGAGCTGGGTGGACTGTGTTATTGTTAACACCTGAACTCTGGGCCAGCTTAAATTTATTCTGTTAGAAATTTGAAATCCTCAAAACGCTTCCAAGCTATGACAGTTACTTTCTTTAGTACTTTGTAAACATACAAAATACTGTATGGGCTAAATATTGCAGCACCCATGTCAGCGTCCTCTAAATTAGGTAGTGATCACGCAAACTAATTTCACAGTAATAGAGGGAGCCATGGAAGAATCTTTTTAATTTTTAAAATAAATTTATTTATTTATTTTTGGTTGCATTGAGTCCATGGAAGAATCTTTTTTTTTTAATAAATTTATTTATTTTTATTTTTGGCTGTGTTGGGTCTTCGTTTCTGGGCTAGGGTTTTCTCTAGTTGCGGCGAGCGGGGGCCACTCTTCATTGCGATGCGCGGGCCTCTCACTGTCGTGGCCTCTCTTGTGGAGCACAGGCTCCAGACGCGCAGGCTCAGTAGTTGTGGCTCACGGGCTCAGTTGCTCCGCGGCACGTGGGATCCTCCCAGACCAGGGCTCGAACCAGTGTCCCCTGCACTGGCAGGCAGATTCTCAACCACTGCGCCACCAGGGAAGCCCCCATGGAAGAATCTTTGTTAATAAACCTATTCCATACATTGGACTTGAAATGTATTTCATTCTGAATTAAGGTATGACTTAACATTGGGATGAAATCCAAGGTAGAGGGCAAGGGCAAAAAGGTAATTTCATGGCAGATCGGTGAGGTGTCTGGCCAAGTCCATTCATGTGTCCTTGGTACTCAAAATAGTTAAACATCAATGATCAGGCACCATTAGGTAAATAGGCGACAACAGAGAGTCCTGTGTTGGAGGAAGAGGGGTTCCTTCCTCTTTCCAAAGTGAGGCCCTTCACCTGTTCTAACTCTTCCAGCTTTTGACTCATAGTTACTCCCACTATTCCTTCCCCCTGCTCCCTTCCTTTAATATTGCCACCCCCACTCAGTCCCATACTGTCTTTAAACATCATGACAGTTGTAATTAACACGTACTGAGTTTTTCCCAGGCATTGGACACTGCTCAGAGCTTTACAAACATCATGTCTATTTAATCTTCTGCTAAGTGCTTTTTTTTTAACATCTTTATTGGAGTATAATTGCTTCACAATGTTGTGTTAGTTTCTGCTTTATAACAAAGTGAATCAGCTATACATGTACATATATCCCCATTTCTCCTCCCTCTTTCGTCTCCCTCCCACCCTCCCTATCCCACCCCTCTAGGTGGTCACAAAGCACCCAGCTGATCTCCCTGTGCTATGCGGCTGCTTCCCACTAGCTATCTATTTTACCTTTGGTAGTGTATATATGTCCATGCCACTCTCTCACTTTATCGCAGCTTACCCTTCCCCCTCCCCGTATCCTTAAGTCAATTCTCTAGTAGGTCTGCATCTTTATTCCCATCTTGCCCCTAGGTTTTTCTGACCATTTTTTTTTCTTTTTCTTTAGATTCCATATATATGTGTTAGCATACGGTATTTGTTTTTCTCTTTCTGATTTACTTCACTCTGTATGACAGACTCTAACTCCATCCACCTCAGTACAAATAACTCAGTTTCGTTCCTTTTTATGGCTGATTAATATTCCATTGTATATATGTGCCACATCTTCTTTATCCATTCATCTGTTGATGGACACTTAGGTGGCTTCCATATCCTGGCTATTGTAAATAGAGCTGCAATGAACATTTTGGTACATGACTCTTTTTGAATTATGGTTTTCTCAGGGTATATGCCCAGTAGTGGGATTGCTGGGTCATATGGTAGTTCTATTTGTAGTTTTTTAAGGAACCTCCATACTGTTCTCCAGAGTGGCTGTATCAATTTACATTCCCACCAACAGTGCCGGAGGGTTCCCTTTTCTCCACACCCTCTCCAGCATTTATTATTTCTAGATTTTTTGATGATGGCCATTCTGACTGGTGTGAGGTGATACCTCATTGTAGTTTTGATTTGCGTTTCTCTAAGGATTAGTGCTGTTGAGCATTCTTTCATGTGTTTGTTGGCAATCTGTATATCTTCTTTGGAGAAATGTCTGTTTAGGTCTTCTGCCCATTTTTGGATTGGGTTGTTTGTTTTTTTGATATTGAGCTGCATGAGCTGATTGTATATTTTGGAGATTAATCCTCTGTCAGTTGCTTCGTTTGCAAATATTTTCTCCCATTCTGAGGGTTGTCTTTTCATCTTGTTTATGGTTTCCTTTGCTGTGCAAAAGCTTTGAAGTTTCATTAGGTAGCATTTGTTTATTTTTATTTTTTGTTTTTTATTTCCATTTCTCTAGGAGGTGGGTCAAAAGGGATCTTGCTGTGATTTATGTCATAGAGTGTTCTGCCTATGTTTTCCTCTAAGAGTTTTAGTGTCTGGCCTTACATTTAAGTCTTTAATCCATTTTGAGTTTATTTTTGTGTATGGTGTTAGGGAGTGTTCTAATTTCATTCTTTTACATGTAGCTGTCCAGTTTTCCCAGCACCATGCTAAGTGCTTTTTTATTATTCTTTATTTAACTCTTGCAACCACTCTATAAGGTAGATGCTATTATTATTTGCTCCCCTGGCGTGCCAGAAAACCTCCAGGTTGGTCACAACTCTTTTTGGGCTCAGCATGTAAGGGAAACTTCACCCACATGATAGCCAAGAAGTGTCAAAGAAGACAGAAAAGTCAGAAGAAACCAAGACATCTTGGACCACTAGATGATTCCTGGCAGGAAAGGTAAGGCCCTGGGTGATATCCCTTCCCCTTAACAAATCTGAATCTCTGGGCCTACTGAAATTCTGTATGCCTGACGTACAATGTGGCATATGCAGGGATTCAGGGGGGCCCCTCAGGTAGGATACCCAGGGCAAACTTAAGACATCTAAGGAATGTTGGTGGAAATGCTTTGTGATTGCAGAAAATGTTCTCCTTGCCTTTATGTGTGTTTTTGGCAGAAAGAGAATATTAAACTGGGACCTTGTGTCTCAAAAGGTCCAGGACAGGTATACTGAAAGCCAGGGACTTAGAGATGAGATGAATTAGAAATGAATAGTCCCACAGCAACCATGCAAACACAAATATACCTCATTTTATGCAACAACTGTATTTTCTAAATCAAATTATATTTTAAAAGTGTTAGGGAGGTGAGCTATTTAAAGGAACCCAACAGTGAAGCCTTTTTGTAATATGATTAATTACCTCCTGATAAATCTGGATTTTTCTTATATTAGGTTTGCCCATCTGTTCGGCTTTGTTAAGTAGACAGCGCCAGAATGGGCTCTTCTCCCAGACTGCATCTCCTCAGGGGCCTGAGAGTTAGGTCTTCTGAATGATAAGTAAAATGCCAGAGCAAATGGTGGCAGGAAGTACTTATGCGTAGTAGGTGCTCAGTACATATTTAGATAATGAATGAGGTGCCTGACTTATTTTATTCAAGGCTGGCTGATGTTGTGACGCCACTCTGGAGGCTGAGCTATGAAGAACAGCTCAAGGTAGGTACCCAGCTTAAGTCTTCACTCCTCCATTCTATCAGGTGGTAGACTTGTAGGAAGCTTGGCTGGACAGGTTTACCCAGATGCCCCAACGTGTCCTTAAACTCAATATGCTAATGACTCTGAAATTTTCACTTTAGGCCAGTTGTGTCTTCCAAACTCTAGAGCCTTATATCCGAATGCCTGTTTCCTTTCTTCCTTGCTTTTTTTTTGGGTTATTCTTATAGCTCTGTGTGTGTGAGTAGCAAGTGCTCTTGCTGCTTCATATATAGCTGCACTTTCCAACACGGTAGCCACTAGCTACATGTGGCTATTTAAATTTAAATACAGCCAATTCTGCTCTAATGCTTGTTTTGAAAATGAAAATTTGTTCCAACAGATTGATGTATTAGGGAACAATTTGAACAAAATGCAGATTTCATATTTGCTTAGGAGTGATTTTGTCCACAAGAAACATGAGATGAAAGGGGATCTGTACCCGGCCGAACTGAGCTGGATAAGAATTTGTAAAATGAACACCCACACACACCTCACACATCTCCCAGCTCCCTCAGATCACTGAGTGTGGTATGAGCCACACCCATTCACATCTGTTGTGAGAACTTTCTGTTCCACCCTCATAACCCTCCTTTCACCACCTCACGATAACTCATAAGTGGACAGCCACTTCCACAAGCAAGTTTCAGGTCTTTGTCGGGGTAATGAGCCATCCTTATTGTAGTGTTTATACATTGCTTAGCCATTTAACATGTGCAAAACTTTGCTATTTTTATTAATTTCCTACCTTTTTTGTGTGTGTTACTGATAAATTTTTGGAATGTGTGTGCCCAACCCCATTGTCCCATGAGCCCTGTGGTTTCTTTTGAGTAATTTTGCATAGTATGGTGTAGGAATGCTTGTGTCACGTGATAGCAGACCTGACTGTTAATTAAAATGAAATAAAATTAAAAATTCGTTTCCTCAGTCACAAGTCACATTTCAAGTGCTCAGTAGCCACCTGTAGCTAGTGTAGGCTGCCTTATTACACAGAACATAACACCAATAGAGAACATTTCCATTATCACAGCAAGTTCTACTGGACAGCACTAACATGTAGCTGGAATGTTCAGTCTGAAAGGTCAGATGAAATGGTGAGCTTACATAAGAGCTCACTTGACCTTTTCCAGGTACCTCATTAGGTCTGTTGCTGTTCCATCATTCTGAGTTCCTTATCTGCTGAGACCGTGACCCAAGAATCCGTGGGACAACCTTCTCTTATCCTGTTTGTTTTCTATACTTTGAGGTGATACTGCAGAAGTCTTTTGTTTCACTGCTTATATTCTTTTGCAGGTGAAATTTGAAGCTCAGAAGAAAATTTTACAGAGACTAGAATCTTACCTACAGATGCTCAATGGAGTCAATGTGACAACAGCTGCACCCAGATCTGAGGGGCTCTGTTGTTTCCTCCATCCTATTATACCTTCTGTAAGCCCCTACTTCCCTATCCTTTATCTACCAAGTCTCCTTAATAGCTAATACTATCAGCCAATACTTAACCAGGCACTTGCTGGGGACCAGGCCCTATGCTAAGCGAGTAACATGTGTCATTGTCTTGTTTACTATTTACAGTCACACTGAGGGATAGACAGTGTCATTTTACAGGTGAATACTTGAGGCTCAGAGAGATTAAGTGATTCGACCAAGGACACACATCTAGAAAGTGCCAGAGCTAAGGTTTACACTCAAGTTGATCTGATGCAGAGCCCACTTTCTCAACCAGTACACTACTGCCTCCTTAGAAAGATTCCAGACTTTGGAAAACTTCTAATGAGGCCTCAGAAAGGCAGAATTTAATTTGTGGCAGAGGTTGGCAAACTATGGCCCTGAGGCCACATCTGCTCTGCTGCTCGACTTTGTAAATAAAGTTTTATTGGCACACAGCTGAGCTCACTTGTTTATGGATTGTCTATGGCTACTTTTGCACTACAGTGGCAGAGTTGAATAGTTGTGACAGGGACCGTATGGCCTGCAAAGCCTAAAATGATTTACTGTCTGGCCCTTTATTGAAAAAGTTTTCTGACTCCTGCTTTATGGCAAGATTGGAACTCCTTTCTCCTATGGAGTGTCTATGGAGTGTCTTGATCTTCTCAGTCATGGAATTTCACCTATGCCATACCTTCCAAGCAAGCATCATTTATTTTTTCTCATCCAGAGAACATTCTTTCATTCTTTGTATTGTTGTCCTCCTTGGTTTTATTTGACCTGTTGTCCCTCTCCTATCCTTCTGCCTTCTCCAGCCTGTCATCAATGGCTACCGAAATTAGTCCACCTTCTCTGTGAACCGAGGTCCAGATGGCAATCCAAAGACTGTGGGATACTACCTGGGAACTTGGAGAGGTCAGTTGAAGGCTGTGACTAGTAGAAATAACAAACCAAAAACTGAGAGGAAAGGGGAGGGTGCAGAGAACAGTGTCTGTGGGAGTGGAGAGGAGTGGGAAATATGGTGGCTTTAAAGGAGAAAGTTGAATTGGAAGCCTTTGATGCAGAGCATGATCACAAGGTTAATTGGAGATGTATATATATACACAATGGAATATTACTCAGCTACAAAAAATGAAATAATGCCATTTGCAGCAATGTGGACCTAGGGATTATCATATTAAGTGAGGTAAGCCAGACAGAGAAAAACAAATATCATATCGTTTATATGTGGAATCAAAAAAAATGATACAAATGAACTTACTTGCAAACCAGAAATAGACCCACAGACAAAGAAAACAAACTTATGGTTACCAAAGGGGGAAGTGGGGGAGGGATAAATTAGGAGTTTGGGATTAACGTATACACACTACTATATATAAAATAGATGACCAACAAGGGCCTACTGTATAGCACAGGGAACTATACTCAATATTTTGTAATAACCTATAAAGGAAAAGAATCTAAGAAAGAATATATAGATATAGATATGTATATATGGATATGTATAACTGAATCACTATGCTGTACACCTGAAAGTAACACAACATTGTAAATCAACTATACTTCAATTTAAAAAAAGGCATTAAAAAAATAAGGCTAGTTGGGGATACTTTTTGGTGAGTAGTCATTGTATTATAGGGCTAGGAATCAACCTCCCCGCCCCCCAGCTTTCTTTCTCTAAAAGCCATATGCCTGAGGCCTAGTAAGCACTTCATAAATATTGATGCTGGTGCTGCTGCTCTCTCATTATCATCATTGTTGTCAACATCGTCATCATCGTCGTTATCATTTTATGTTACTTTCTGTACTGGGAGCAGTCTCCTGCTTATTAGAGACATGCCCTTTCTATTTCACATCCCCATATCCCTGAAAATTCAGAGCTTTCTGTGATAAATCTGCCTTAAAAGAACTGGTAGGGGAGGTGAGTGCTGGTGAGAGAAATCACAGTGGCATATTTCTGAGACTTAATTCCAGTATCCATTCCCAGATTCCATTCCTGAACTTACCATTTGCCCATTTTCAATAAATCCACTTGAAACACCATCATTTTATATTAGTCACACTGTTTAATATCCATATGCCTTAAACTACAGTTCATTAGGGTAGGCACTTGGCTTTCTTTTTTTCCCCTGTGTGTTGAATTAAATGAGTATATGACGTCAGTGTTCTGTTATTCACTAACAGAAAAACAAAACCCATTACATTTTACTTCCCTCTTAAAATCTGAACAGAAAGCAGACATTATCATATCGCACATTTGTGGCATGAGAGAAAATATTGCGGACTAGCTCCATTAAGAATAAGCTTTTTAATGGCCAGACCAGGAAACAGGTTTTCTCTGAAAAATGGCCTTGAACATGAATTAGGTACTTTGCTTCTTCATATTTGCCTATGCCTCTTTGGATTAGGGGATTTGAGTTGCTAGACATTTTATTCTAAATAATCTTTTAGGAAGAAAACCATGTAAATCAAATTCTTTTTCTTTCCATAGACAGGAACATGGTCTGTGTGCGGTCTAACCATCTGAAAAATATCCCCAAGAAACACAGTCAAGTGGCACAGGTAATAAGGAACAAAGGCTGGTTGAAGATGACCCTGGGCATTGCAGTCTATAACGGCAGCATGCCTGACATTTTAATAATAGAGCTCTTCTAGTGCTACAGGGGAGGGGGGTTCTGTTCTGAAAGTGTACTTCTTAATGGTGGAGAGAACATTGCTAGTGTTTCATTTCAGAGAGGGTGGAGAGGAGGAGAGAGAACTGCATCCATTATTGCAAATGTCAAGCATCCAAGGAATTTAATACAAGGGAAATTTAGGACAGAGAGATACTGATGAGGGCAGGATAGCAAGTGGCAGGTGTCTGGATTTGGAAGGCTAGTGTTTTCAGCAGAACAAGGTTGAAACATATCATGAGAGATGTGGGAGTGGGCGTAAGGCATCTACATCATTAGATTGGCCTCTGAGACATTTTAGTATCCCTCTATTTCATGCACCCACTATTTATTGGGTACCTACTATGTGTCAGGCACTGGACTAGGTGCTGGGGATCCAGTGGTGACTCAGACAAACATGGTGCCTGCCCTCCTGGAACTTAAAAGAAAAAGGCAAAAGAAACAGGACTTCCAACTGACATACTTTTTCCCTGTTTATACTTACAGCACCCATCCTCCTAATGATTCAGCTTTCTGACACTTGGGTGGTGCCTTCTCATAGGACACATCTTGACCTCAAAGATTTCCTGGCTAGAACACAGCTCCCATCATAGGATCATTCTCCAGAAATCTTCCTACATGACCCTTGTCAGCTTCTTCTCCCATTGTCTTCAGTGACTATTCTAAACTCTTACCTCTCCTCGAATTTCCTATCCCATCACCTTTACCCTTGCTCTTAACAGATGGCTGTGCCTGGTTCTTCACTGGAAAATTAAGACCAACAGATGAGAATTCCCTTAGCTGCTTCCCCTACCATCTACCAATTTCGCTGAAATCTTACCCTTCCTTTCCCTCCTATCTCAGTGAAATGCTGTTAGTCTTCTACCTGTCCAAGGCTATTCTTCTTCCTTGAAACACCATCTTGGACTCATCTCCTCTCTCCCCAAGTCCCTTATTCCTTTGTTACATTCCCTCTTTCTCCCGTTTCTTTGCCTATTTTTCTCCACCTCTATTGGCTCTTTCAGTTCATAAACATATTCAATAAAAAAAATCTGATGGTTCTTGCTTCTGCCCCCAACAATCCTAGAAATTAACCTTGCCAAAGTCATCAGTGAGCTCCATTTTGCCAAATTAAATGGAAACTTTCTGCCCCTAACTTACTCAACTTTTCTCTGCCTTTGGCACCGCTTATTATTCTTATTTTCCTCCTTGGGAACACTGTCTTTGGTTTCTGTGCTACCATTCTCTGATGGTTTTCCTCCTATTTCACTGGCCACTTCTTAGTCGTTCTCATGGGATCTTTTTCTCCCTTTCTTTCCCACGATAAGTGTTGGTGTCCTACAGGACTCTGTCCTTGGCCTTCTTTTTGAATATATTCATGGGAGATTGCACACCACTATAGCTGATGATTGGAATGAGCACCTGTAAAGTGACAACTCCTAAACTTATATTTGCATACCAGCTCCATCTTGAGCTTCAGGAGGTGGGGTTCCAAAGGCTACTGAACATCCTCACCTAGTTTTCCTGTGGAGCTCTTCAAATCAGCATTGGCCCAGATCCAGATTTCTCAACCTTCGCACTATGAACATTTTGGGTTGCATGATTATTTATTGTGTGGGGCTATTAGGTGCACTGGAGGATGTTTAGCAGCATCCGTGGCCTCTGCCCCTAGAGGCCATGAGTTGTGACAACCAAAAACGCCCCCAGATATCTCTTGTGGGGCACAGTCGCCTCCGGTTGAGAACCATTGCCCTAAGCTAAATTTACCCTCTTCCCTTTCCAAATGTGCCCTTTTTTTCTCACGTTAGTAAATGGTAGCAACATGTACTAGAAACATATGTCCTCTTAGACTCCTCTGTCTTAATCCTACCACTTCCTCCTCAGCCACATATAATTAATCTCCATGTCCTTTCAAGTTTTCCTTTCTTTTTTTTTGTTTTCTTATTTATTTTGTTTAGTTTTCCTTTCTAAAAATACTTTGACTCTACCCTCTTCTTTCTGTTTCCACCACCATCATCACCACTCCAGTCCAGGCAACTGGTCTCACTGATATTTAGCATCTGTATTGTTATGACTATAGATATTCACTCCTGAGCCAAGTAGATGTACTAAGATTTTGTTTCCTTTATTGTACTGGTTTTTTTCTTTCATTTTATGTTGTGGAAAATTACAAACGTTTAAAAGTATAGAATGGTATAACAAACCCCATGTACCCATTACCCAGCTTCAGTAACTATCAACACATGGCCCATCTTGCTATCACTGTACTCTCACCCACTTTCCACCAGCCCCTTTGGATTTATTTGAGGCAAATTCCAGACATTATATCATATAAGATATAAATACCACAGCATGAGTTTTAACAGAAAGGACTTCATTTTTTAACATAGTTTCATACCATTGTCACACCTGCAAATAAACATTTATCCCATAATATCATCAACTACCTAGTAGATGTTCAGATTTGGCACTGTTTTATCTCATAAAAAGCTTGATTGATATAGTTGGCTTGTTCAAATCAGGATTCAAACAAGGTATATACATTGCATTTGATTAACATGTCTCTTTAGCCTCTTAATTTGTAAGTACCCCTCCCTATTAATTTTTTTGTCCCTGCAATTTACTTTTTTTTTTTTTTTTTTTAAATTTATTTATTTATTTTTGGCTGTGTTGGGTCTTCGTTTCTGTGCAAGGGCTTTCTCTAGTTGCGGCAAGCAGGGGCCACTCTTCATCACGGTGCGCGGGCCTCTCATTATCGCGGCCTCTCTTGTTGCGGAGCACAGGCTCCAGACGCACAGGCTCAGTAGTTGTGGCTCACGGGCCTAGTTGCTCCGCGGCATGTGGGATCTTCCCAGACCAGGGCTCGAACCCGTGTCCCCTGCATTGGCAGGCAGATTCTTAACCACTGCGCCACCAGGGAAGCCCCTGCAATTTACTTTTTGAAGAAACTGGTTTGTTTTCCTCTGGAGAGTCTCCCATTCTGGATTTTGCTGATTGAATCCCCTTGATATCATTGAATGTTCTTCCTCTATCCCCTGTATTTCCTCTAAGCTGGTAGATCTAGAGTGTTGATCAGATTCAGGTTTGATTTTTGGCAAGAATGTTTTTATATGTAGATGTCTAATGGGCTCTCTTTTTTGGTGATGTTAACGTTGAACAGTGGATTCTGGTGTCATCAGTCTGATCCACTCATTGAAAAGCTCCCTCTCAGCTTTTCGCTTAGTGGTTTAGCTGTCATTAGTGGTCAGTGCCTAGATCTCTTATTTCAGAGGAGGGTTGCAATGCAGTTATGTTCTAAATCTATCATTTATTAGCTGGAATTCTTCTAGAAATAACTTTTCCCTATCAACCCTTTGGTTACTCTAAGGTACTCTTACAGGAAAGGCAGGATAAATCCTTGGTTCTTTCACCTTCCTCAAAAGATGATCAGTTAAATGTGTTTGTTTTGGTATCATTAGGAACTCATAGATTTTTAACATACTTGATATGTTTCAATCTACTGCAGATACTAGGGGTTTTTTGGTACTCCAATTGCTCCATTTCTGGCCAGTTGGAACCTCTTTAAATTGGCTGTGAGACCTAGATGGCCGTGATAGTTCTGGAATGATAAGATATTTCTAGCACATCTAGTCCATTTTATGCCTGGGAGCTGGAATCAGCCGTTTCTTTAAGGAATCCTTGTCTCTTTTAGTGGGAAATGGCAGGGTGCTAGGTGAGTGCTTATTTATACTGAGTTAGTCATATTTCAAGGCCTTTTTAGTGGACAGAGCTAAGAAGTATTTTTAAAAGAAAATATGAGTTCACAGTAATATGTCCAAATCAAATTAAAAATTGGAGCGTTTTTACTTAAATCCTTTGATTTTATATTTTTATCTCTTGTCTCTTACAATGAAAACTTTAGTCCTGACAACATTAGCATACCTACAGTTGACCCTTGAACAAGGCCATGGTTAAGGACGCCAACCCCCGTGCAGTCGAAAATCCACTTCGTATCTGTGGTTCCACATGTGTGGATTCAATCAGCCATGTGTCGTGTAGTACTGTAGTACACGTTTAGTGAAAAAAATCTTCATATAAGTGGACCTGTGCAGTTCAAACCCGTGTTGTTCAAGGGTCAGCTGTACTTATTTATTCTATCCTACTCTTTACATATAAGTTCAGAACAACAATACTAGTATTATTACTAACAAATGATTACTGAAAAGAGCTCAAGATTTCTGTCCAGTTCTTTTTGTCCAATTATTATGGCTCTGAAGGAATTCATCTCTTTGTAGTTACACCACCAACTTGACATGATACATGGATTCTTTTTTTTTCTTCATTCTTCTTGCTTTCAAATTTTAGGGATTGATTTTTTTCTTTTTCCTTTTGATTAAATTTTTGTTTTATAATTTTGTAAGATATTTACATGGTTTCAAAGTCATATCTACAAAATAAAGGTGTATTTTCTTTTTGTTTTGTTTTTTTGGCCGCGCCGCATGCAGGATCTTAGTTCCCTGACCAGGGATTGAACCCGCCCCCCCTGCAGTGGAAGTGCAGAGTCTTAACCACTGGACCTCCAGGGAAGTCCCATAAAGGTGTATTTAAAGAGGTCTAGCTTTCACTTCTGTCCCCTCTGCCCAGTTCTCTTCCTCCTTCTATGGGTAACATTTTTATTCACTTTTATTTATTTTAAAAAATGGAAACATATTTGTATCTCCCTTTTTCTTAGCTAAAAGGTAGCTTAATATGGACACAGTTCTGTACCTTTTTTTCCACATAATAATGTGCTTCATTTTTTTTTAATATTTACAATTGTTATATCTTCTTCTTGGATTGATCCCTTGATCATTTTTTTAACATCTTTATTGGAGTATAATTGCTTTACAATAGTGTGTTAGTTTCTGCTATATGCTTCATTTTTAATAAAATAACTGCTTAATCCTATGTAATATGATGGATTTTACAACTTTTAGTTTTCATTGGCTTGAATAATTACCTCATTTTCTCATTGGCTTAGTTTTCTATGAACCTATTGCTAATTTTTTTTCTGAGTGCTCTAAGAGCTCTGTCAAACATTCATCAATAGTCTCCATATGGTCAAAAACTTGAGTTTAGTATTTTCCCTGAAGACCTTTTTTCTGGAGTCTCCATCC
Organism: Balaenoptera ricei; assembly: GCF_028023285.1. NCBI lineage: Eukaryota > Metazoa > Chordata > Mammalia > Artiodactyla > Balaenopteridae > Balaenoptera > Balaenoptera ricei. The sequence goes on along the minus strand of NC_082660.1, from coordinate 91,678,723 downwards.
TAGGCTCCTGAGGCCTTCTGCCTAGCTGTTATCTTGGGACTCCTTTTGCTGTTCTTCTGTCTTTCCCCCTGTTTCTCAGATCCCCTGTCTTCCTTTTTCTGGTTTACATCCTCATTTAGCTGGAATACAACCTCCATTAGCTTCCTGAGGAAGGGTGCCTAGGAGTAAACTTTGAGTCTTTGCATGTCTATAAATGTCGTAGTTCTTTCCTGACATATGACTGAGAGTATTTCTAGATTTCAAATTCTAGGTTTGAATCATTTGCCTTTATAAATTTGAAGACATGGTTTCATTGTCATCTGGCCACTAATATTGTGTAAGTCTGGATGCTACTTTAAGTCCTATTCCTTTGTAGATAATCTCTCCCCTCTTTTTTTCTCTAGAAGCTTTTAGGGAATCTCTGTCCGTGAAATTTCATGACCATGTGGCCCTTCTTTCATTCGTTGTGATGGGCACTTTCTAGTCCTTGTCAAGCTGGAAACTAACACTTTCAGACATGGGAAATTTTCCTGTATTATTTTATTTATTTATTTATTTATTTATTTATTTATTTATTTATTTATTTATTTATTTTTGGCTGTGTTGGGTCTTCGTTTCTGTGCGAGGGCTTTCTCTAGTTGTGACAAGCGGGGGCCACTCTTCATCGCGGTGCGCGGGCCTCTCACTATCGCGGCCTCTCTTGTTGCAGAGCACAGGCTCCAGAGGCGCAGGCTCAGTAGTTGTGGCTCACGGGCCTAGTTGCTCCGCGGCATGTGGGATCTTCCCAGACCAGGGCTCGAACCCGTGTCCCCTGCATCGGCAGGCAGATTCTCAACCACTGCACCACCAGGGAAGCCCTTTATTTTTTATTTTTATATTTTTGGCCATGCCACGTGGCTTGTGGGATCTTAGTTCCCCAACCAGGGACTGAACCCAGACCCCTGCAGTGAAAGCGCCAAGTCCTTACCACTGGACCACCAGGGAATTCCCTATTTTTATTTCTTTTATTGAAGTATAGTTGATTTACAATGTTGTGTTAGTTTCAGGTGTACGACAAACTGATTCAGTTATATATATATATATTCTTTATCAGATTCTTTTCCATTATAGGTTATTATAAGATGTTGAATATACTTCCCAGTGTCATACAGTAGATCCTTGTTGTTTCTCTATTTTATATATAGTAGTGTGTATATGTTAATCCCCAAATCCTAATTTATCCCTCCCCTGCCCCTTCCCCTTTGGTAACCATAAGTTTGTTTCTATATCTGTGAGTCTGTTTCTGTTTTATTTATGTATGTATGTATGGCTGACTGCATTGGGTCTTCTTTGCTGCGCGCGGGCTCTCTCTAGTTGCGGTGAGTGGGGGCTACTCTTTGTTGTGGTGTGCGGGCTTCTCATTGTCGTGGCTTCTCTTGTTGTGGAACATGGGCTCTAGGCACGCAGGCTTCAGTAGTTGTGGCACATGGGCTCAGTAATTGTGGTTTGTGGGCTCTAGAGCTCAGGCACAGTAGATGTGGTGCACGGGCTTAGTTGCTCCGCGGGATGTGGGATCTTCCCAGTCCAGGGCTCGAACCCATGTCCCTTGCATTGGCAGGCAGATTCTTAACCACTGCGCCACCAGGGAAGCCCTCTGTTTTGTAAATAAGTTCATTTGTATCATTTTTTTAGATTCCACATATAAGTGATATCATATGATATTTATCTTTCTCTGTCTGACTTACTTCACTTAGTATGATAATCTCTAGGCCCATCTATGGGTTACTGCAAATGGCATTATTTCATTCTTTTTATGGCTGAGTAATATTTCATTGTATATATGTACCACATCTTCTTTATCCATTCCTCTGTCGATGGACATTTAGGTTGCTTCCATGTCTTGGCTATTGTAAATAGTGCTCCTATGAATATTGGGGTGCATGTATCTTTTCGAATTAAGGTTTTCTCCAGATATCTGCCCAGGAGTGGGATTGCTGGATCATATGGCAACTCTATTTTTAGTCTTTTAAGGAACCTCCATACTGTTCTCCATAGTGGCTGCACCAATTTACATTCCCACTGACACTGTAGGAGGGTTCCCTTTTCTCCACACCCTCTCTGCCATTTATTATTTGTAGACTTTTTTTAAAATTGGAGTATAGTTGCTTTACAACGTTGTATTAGTTTTTGCTATACAGCAAAGTGATTCAGTTACACATATATATATAGCCACTCTTTTTTAGATTTCCTTCCCGTTTAGGTCACCACAGAGCATTGAGTAAAGTTCCCTGTGCTATACAGTACATTCTCATTAGTTATCTATTTTATATATAGTATTTGTAGACTTTTTGATGATGGCCATTCTGACTGGTGTGATGTATTATTTCTTTAATTACTTCCTCTCATTTTCTATGTTCTCTCTATACCTCCTATTATTTGGATTTTGGACTTCATGAATTGATTCTGTAATCTGCTACTCATTCCTCTTCTATTTTCCATCTCTTTTCCCTTTTGTTCTTCTTTTTATGAAATTTTCTTGAAATAAATGCCAACATTTTTATTGACTTTTTTTCTACCACCTTTTAATTTTCAAAAGCTTTTGCTTGTTCTCTGATTGTTCCTTTTGTACAGCATCTTCTTTTTTTTAGTAATGTAATATATATATATATATATATATATACACACATATATATATATCTCATATATATATATTTTTAAATCTTGCTTTTGCCTTTTTTTTCCTGTTTTTTGAATTATCTGCTTCCTTCAGGGATTTTTTTTTTTCCTGTTTGTTTTGGGTATTGTCTTTTGCAATGAAGACTTTAATCAAATAGCTGGTGGTAGTTGCCTGACTGTTCATGTTTAAGCATGAGGCTTTAAATTGATTGGCAATTCAGCTTGAGTGGTTTGTTGATTCTTGGCTTCACTGCTGGTGCTTGTGGGTGGGGGCCCATGTCTCTCTCTTGGGAGGTCATTACTCTGGGACTATTCGGTTTCTTGAGAGAATTTACATTGAATCTTCCTGTTTCCACCCCTCTGCCACCACTCCGCCTGGTATTACCTGGTATTTGTGTGTTCATTTTCTCCTAAGGGGAAAAAAAAATCCCCAACCTCCTGCTACAGAAGGATAGAGGTTTTTTGTAGGATGAGGTTGTTTACCAGTTTTATGTCCAGACTTTCAACCAAACCCTGTTTTTAGCCCTGTACCTTATCCCATCTCTGCCTCCTTGCACTTCAAGTTTGAGCCTTTCCAGGCTTGTGTGGAGCAGATAAGCCTTACCTCTCATCAGATCCCCCTTTGTAGGCAATCCGGATGTAGCTTCCTTCATCTTGCTAAGACAGTTGCCATTCCAGTCTTTTATCTGGTTTACTCTTGTTGTCTTCTCTCCCATTATCTCTGTTCTTTCTTTCATTTCTTCATTCAACAAGTACAATTGAGTACCTACAAGTGCCAGGCACTATTCTAGGTGCTTAGGATACAATAATGAAGAAAATATCCCTTCCCTTGTGGAACTTATATTTTAGTGGGGGGAGACAGATTTTTTAAAAAAACATAATAAAGTAAATTATATAACATGTTAGAAGGTGATAAGTGCAGTGCTGGTCCGAATGTTTCTGTCCCTCCAAATTTCATATGTTGAAATCCTAACCCCCAAGGTAATAGTATTAAGAGGTTGGGGCCTTTGGGCGGTGCTTAGGTCATGAGAGTGGAGCCCTCATGATTAGGATTAGTGCCCTTATAAAAGAGGCCCCAGAGAACTAGCTTGTCCATTCTTTTTATTTATTTGTTTGTTTGTTTTTTTAAATTTTTTTGGCTGTGTTGGGTCGTCGTTGCTGTGCGCGGGCTTTCTGTAGTTGTGGTGAGCAGGGGCTACTCTTCCTTGCAGTGCGTGGGCTTCTCATTGTGGTGGCTTCTCTTGTTGCAGAGCACGGGCTCTAGGCACACAGGCTTCAGTAGTTGTGGCATGTGGGCTCAGTAGTTGTGGCTCATGGACTGTTGAGTGCAGGCTCAGTAGTTGTGGCGCACGGGCTTAGTTGCTCCACGGCATGTGGGATCTTCCCGGACTGGGGCTCAAACCCATCTCCCCTGCACTGGCAGGCAGATTCTTAACCACTGCACCACCGGGGAAGCCCCTAGCTTGTCCATTCTGCCGTGTGAGGTTCCAGTGAAAAGACAGCAGCTGTCATTGAGGAAGCTGTCACCAGACACTGAATCTGCCGGAACCTTGATTTTGGATTTCCCAGTCTCCGGAACTGAGGACTTTTTGTTGTTTATAAGTCACCCAGTTTATCGTATTTTTGTTTTAGCAGTGCAAACAGACTAAGACAAATGCCATGGGAAAAATGCAGCAGGATAAGGAGGATGAGAAGTCATAAGTTTGGGGGAAATGCGGGTTGTAATTTTAAATGGGATCAAGTTAGGCTTCATTGAGAAGGTGATATTTGAATAAAGCAGTAGTTCTCAACTGGGATTAGTTTTGCCCCACAGGGGACATTTAGCAATGTTGGAGACATTTTTGGTTGTTACCACTGGGGGATGGTTGGACGGTGCTACTGGTATCTGTCTAGTGAGTAGAGGCCAAGGATGCTGTTAAACATCCTGCAGTGCACAGGACAGCCCCCCACAACACAGAATTGACAATAGTGCCAAGGTTGAGAAACTTTAGAATTAAGACTTAAAGGAAATGAGGCTGTCAGCCATGTGGAGGTCTGAGGGAAGAGCATTCTAGGCAAAGAGAACAGCCATGGCAAAGGCCCTAAGGAAGGAGTATGGCATGCTTTCTGGAGGAACTGAAGGTAGACCCAGAAGAGTAATAGGAGAAGAGGTAGGATAGTTAATGGGGACCAGATCATGTAGTGCCTCAGAGGTCATTGTTGGGACTTTGGCTTTTATTCTGAGCTATTGGAGGTTTTGATTGGGGGGGGCATCTCATGATATGATTTAGGTTTTAAACAGGATCACTCTGGCTATTGTATTGTGTATGGATTGTTGTAGGGAAAGGTAGAAGCAGGGAGAGACTAGTTAGGAGGCTCATGTGATAATCCAGATGTGAGATGATATAGCCCAGTGGGAGCAGCAGTGGAGGTGGATATATCTTGAAGACAGAACCGCAGGATTTCTTGATTGATTGAGTGAAGGTATAAGAGAAAGAGAGGAGTGAAAAATGGCTCTAGGTTTTTGGGAGGAGAAAGTGGAACAATGGAGTTACTAACTACGGAAATGGAAAAAGCTGTGGCAGAGCAGATTTGAGCAGGGGGAGGTTAGTAGCTCAATTTTGGACATGTTGCATTGAGATACCTATTAGGCATCTGAGTGGGTATGTTAAATAGGTAGTTGGATCTATTAGGATGAGGTTCAAGAATTAGAAATCTTGGAGTTGTTAACATGTAGATGTTATTTAAAATCATGAGACTGGAAGAGATGACCAAGGGAGTGAGAGTAGATAGAAAGAGAACAGGAACATGGACTGAGCCCAGGGGCATTCCCATTTTAAGAGGTCTGGGAGGAGAAGAGGAACCAGTAAAGGTGACTGAGAAGGGGCAGCTAGTGAGGTCAGAGGAAACCGGGAGAGTGTGGGATCCTGAAAGCCTAGTGAAGACAGTGAACTGAGGAGGAGGGGCTCATCAGCTGTGCCAGTGCTGCTGGTAGGTCAAGTAAGATGAGGAGTGTGAATTGACCTTTGAACTGCATGACATGGAGGTCGTTGGTGACCATAATGGGAGCTGTTTAGGTGGAGTGGTGGGGACCTGATTTGAGTGGGTGAATAGAAGGAGAGGAATGGGAGGCAGTGAATATAGACAGTTCTTTTGAGGAGCTTTGCTACAAAGAGGAGCGGAGAAATGGAACAGTGGCTGGAGGGGAAAGTTGGTTCGAGAAGGTTACTTTTCTTTTTAAAGGTGGGAGAGTTAGAAGAACATGCTTGTGTATTGATGGGAATGATCCAGTAGTGAGGGAGGAAAATGATGCAAGAGAGAGAGAAGGGAGAATTGGTGGATCGATGAGTTTAAATACGTTTATGTCTTTTTTATTCCTTTATTTCATTTTAGTAGGATTTTTAAGAGGAATAGTCTGTTATTTTAACCAGAAGGCCCTTTTACTCTTTTTAAAAATTTTATTTTATTGAGGTATAATTGACATGCAACATTGTGTAAGTTTAGGGTGTACAGTGTGTTGATTTGATACATTTATACAGTTGACCCTTGAACAACACGGGGGTTGGGGCGCTGACCCTCTGCACAGTTGAAAATGCACCTATAACTCTGTAGCTGGCCCTCCATATCCTTGGTTTTCCCATATGTGCGGTTCCATGTCTCGAGTTCAACCAACCCCAGATTCAACCAACCGCAGATTGTGTAGTAATGTAGTACGTATTTATTGAAAAAAATCCGCATGTAAGTGGACCCACACAGTTCAAACCCATGTTGTTCAAGGGTCAACTTGAGTTTCAGGCTCTATTTTATAAATGAAGAAACCAAAGCCTTGGATCATACAGTGGAGAAGCTGTACTTCATATTTACTTACCCATTATCTTCCAGGTCAGACTCAGTTTTTCAGTTCCTATCCTTCTAGGACCTCAAAGACATTTGAACCTTCTTCCAGAAAACATTCCTTTCCAACCAGCAAGTAAACAACAGTTGAACCAGTCTTTCTTTAAATCACCAACTTCAAAATTTGGAAAAAAAATTTGGAAAAATATGTTCTTTATAGTTAAGCATCTTATGTTGCATTTATATGAAATTATAGCAGAAGTGGTCAAGTGCACCCTTAATTGATTTTTACCCTCTCAAGTGGCACTGTTTTTTGGTGTAACTCTCCCTTCCATGCACTATTTTGGGTTTGTGTGAAAATACAGTGGATCCAGAGCCCATGCATTATGAAAACAAGAGAACCTAGTAAATCAGATAGTGTGTCCTGTTGTGGCAGCAACTGGCTTGTGTTTGAAGTTTGGCTGTAAGGATTTTTGATATCTCAACACTGAATCAGGATTGCTTTTGACCTGTATTTACCAGGGGAAGATGAAGGATCCAACTAAGCTAGTTGGCACCTGGTTATATGAAGAAATATAGAAACAATGGGCTTACATCAGGAAGTTATAAGTAAGAATGGAATTATAGCAGCTTAGTAGTATAGTAGGAATTGCTGCCAGGAGGAATTCACAGAAATGGATGATTATTGTATTCCACATTGTGTACACAATAAGCTGAGATTCTTCATACAGATACCTTTGCTGTTCTTTCATACCTTCTTTCAATAGTAATTATTGAGCACTGGTTATGTGCTAGACTCAGGATACAACTCTGAGCCTTCATGGAGCATACTTTTTGGGCTGTCATGGATAGGATCCCTCAGTAAGGTTGCAGGGCAGTGATCATGTTTCTTATATCACTGCATTAGTTTGCTAGGACTGCTATAACAAAATCCCACAGACTGGGTGGCTTAAACAACATAAACTTATTTTCTCACAGTCCCGGAGGCTGGAAGTCCAAGATCAGGGTGTCAGCAGGTTTGGTTTCTTTGGAGGCCTCTCTCCTTGGCTTGCAGATGGCTGCCTTTCTGCTGTGTCCTCATGTGGACTTTCCTCTGTGCACGTGTGCATCCCTGATGTTTCTGTGTATCCAAATTTCCTCTTCGTATAAGCACAACAGTCAGATTGGATTAGAGCCCACCTTAACTGCCTCATTTTAACTAATCACCTATTTAAAGGCCCTATTTCCAAACACAGTCACATTTTGAGGTACTAGGGGTTAGGACTTCAATATATGAATCCTCGGGGGATGCAGTTCAGCCCATAACACTCTCCTCTGGACCCCCAAAATTCATGTTCTTCTCACATGCAAAATACATTCACCCCCATTCCAACAGCCCAAAATTCTTAACACATTCCAGCATCAACTCTAAGTCCTAAATCTCATCTAAATGAAGTGTGGATGAGAGGTATCAGTCAAGGTATAATTCATCCTAAGACAGAATTAGCTGTGAACCAGTGAAGCTGGACAAATTATCTGCTTCCCAAATACAGTCGTAGGACAGGCATAGGATAGACATTCCCATTCCAAAAGGAACAAATCAGAAAGAAGAAAGGGGTCATGGGTCCCAAGCAAATCTGAAACCTAGCAGGGCAAATTCCACTAAATTTTAAGGCTCGAGAATAATCCTCTATGGGTTGATACTGTCCTCCAGGCCCACTGGTGTGGTGGGCCCACTGGGGTGGCAGCCTGGCCGACTGAAACCACAGCATTCGGACCCACCCTAATGGCCTCATTTTAACTTAAACACATCTTTAAAGACCTCATCTCCGAATCTGGTCACATTCTGAGGTACTGAGGGTTCAACATATGAATTTGTGTGTGTGGGGGGGATGCACTTCAGCCCATAACAGTCGCTCAGCATGAATAATGAGCTGTCAAACTTTGTTAGATTTGCATGTGTAATAGTACTGTTTTCTTCCTAGTACTACGAAGTATTCCTTCGACAGTCCCCATTGGAGCCCTGCCTTCTGTTTCCTGAAGGTGGGTACTGGCGTGAGCTCATAGCCCACACCAATAGCCAAGGGCACACAATGGCCATCATCACTTTCCATCCTCAGGAATTAAGGCAGGTGAGACTCAAAGGATGATAAGGAGCAGCTTCTATAGCAACCCTTACTATCAATATGCTGCAGTTGGTATTTGGAGGTTTCAGGGCAGATGGCAGAAGCAACGCATCCATGGAGTGTATGGGTTGGAAAGAAGGGTTGGGGATGATGAGGAGGAGATGGCAAGAATCCTGTTAACCATGCTGCTGGCATAATGAAACCAAAGAGACTGAGGCTAGGTTACCAAGTTAATTATCATGTGAGGACTCCTGAGGATTTTCACAAGAACTTTGCCCACGGAACTTATTAGGTGTTCTGCTGATTCCAGAAGCCAATTTAACAGAGACTAGATTATGGTCAGAATTTCATAATCCACATAATACTTTTACATTTGTAATACACTTAGAGCTTTCAAACATGCCTGTATCAAAATATCCTAATACTCACAGCTGAGCAAATGGAGGCATAGAGGTACCCAAGGTTAAAGAGCTAGTAAATAGCAAAGCTAGGGCTTGAACCCAGGTCATTGATTCCTGACCTTTTAACTCTATAGCTCCAACATAGTTTATTGTCATATGTCCTTGTGTCAAGCTAATGGACAGGGCTCTCTGTAGTGACGTAAGAATTTTAAAACATTCAGAACTCGAAGAAAGGATTTAGTTACCATGCTCATTCTGTTCCGTGCCCTTTCTTTCCTTTCTCTTAGGACGCGTGTCTTCTGAGGTGGTATTTGGATGGGTGGATGGGATATTTGAAGTAGAGAAGTATGAAAGGAATTGAAAGGTTATTGCTTGTTCGTGATGGAACAAAAGCTTAGTTTAGCTCCTAGGTTACAACAAGAATAACTCTCACACTTTCTTTAGAGAACTATTAAAGAGGCTCAAGCCAGAGAAAGTGCCATGTCTATTGTATAGCATTTGTCAAAAGCCAATAAGCAAAGCAGTGCTTCTGCTGAGATGTGAAAATAGCTTTCTTTTTGGTCCTACAGAACATTGCTTTAAGTGTTATCTATAATAGGATTTGAGTAATGTGCCTTCTTGTCTGACTACTGCAGGGCTGATTACCATAGAGCTTGGAGAGAAAATTTGTCAGAGATGGGTTTTTGCTTGACTCCTGATTTTGTGGTCTGGGCAGGAGGAGCTCTGTGTTGAGAAGGAGACTGTAAAGAAGTTTTTCACCAAAGGGTCAGGAGCAGTCTGTGACTTGACATCACTTTACTTCCAGGAAAGGTAAACCTGGGACAGCCCAACAGCAAGCCGGAGTCTGATGGCTTGCCATAGTCTGGGTTGTGGATTACTGAGGCAGCGCTGCTGATGGCCAAGTGTTTGCATGTATCTCCATCCCCTGAGAGGGGAACTCCTCCAGAGCTCTCAGGGCCATGCCATGGAGGCTTTGTCTCCTAGCTGAGATGCTGGGGCCTCCCTCTCCAACCAACCACTAGAGATAGGTTGGCCTGCCATTCCAAGGTGCTTTCTTCTTTTATTCTTTTCTAGCGCTATGACCCGTTGCAGCCATCAGCAGTCCCCCTACCAGCTCCTATTTGGGGAGCGCCACATCTTTGAAGATCTCCTGGGGTTGAAGATCCGCATCTCTCCAGATGCCTTTTTCCAGGTTAACACGGCTGGTGCAGAGATGCTGTATCGGACTGTGGGGGAGCTGAGTGGAGTGAACTCTGACACCATCCTCCTTGACATCTGCTGTGTAACTGGCAAGTGGCAGCCCAGGGCAGAATCAACATGCAGCTTATCTCCCCAACACCATCCACGCAGCACCCAGGGCCCTTGCAGCCGAGGTGGGGAGGTGGTGGTAGTGGTGCAGGCATAACCTCATTGGTAATACCCTAAAATACCCTCCTCTTATTCTCTCCTACTTCCCCAGGTGTGATCGGCCTCTCTCTGGCTCAGTATACCTCCCAGGTCCTTGGGATTGAGTTGATGGAGCAAGCAGTAGAGGATGCCAGGTGGACTGCAGCCTTCAATGGTACACTGCTCACATTCTGGGGAGAAATTAAGAGCTGTAGTTGTCCTGTACTGTGGGAACGGTTCTGTGGGAAAGGACATCTACTGTATCCACGACTGGGGAGGAAGGGAAGGTGTTCTGGAGTGCTCAGAGTTGGATCCTGATGACTTTCTAAAAGAGGTCCCCCCTTTTTTTTTCTTTTTTTTTTAAAAAAATGAAGTATAGTTGATTTCAACGTTGTGTTAGTTTCAGGTATACAGCAAAGTGATTCAGTTATATGCATATATATATATGTATATGTACTTTTTCAAATTATTTTCCCTGGGCTCCCCTGGTGGCGCAGTGGTTGAGAATCCTCCTGCCAATGCAGGGGTCACGGGTTCAGGCCCTGGTCCAGGAGGATCCCACATGCCGCGGAGCAGCTGGGCCCATGCGCCACAACTGCTGAGCCTGCGCTCTAGAGCCCGCAAGCCACAACTACTGAAGCCTGTGCTCCGCAATGGGAGAGGCCACAGCAATGAGAGGCCCGCGCACCGCGGCGAGGAGTGGCCCCCGCTCACCGCAGCTAGAGGGGGCCCGTGCACAGCAACAGGGACCCAACACAGCCAAAGATAAATAAATAAATTCATTAAAAAAATTATTTTCCCTTATAGGTTATTACAAAATATTGAGTAGAGTTCCCTGTGTTATACAGTAGGTCCTTGTTGGTTACCTATTTTATACATAGTAGTGTGTATATGTTAATCCCAAACTCCTAATTTATCCCTCCCTAATCTTTTTTTTTTTCTATCTGGAAAAAGCCTAAGGGAAAGAATAAGCCTAGCTGATAGGAAGGGAACTTGGCAAAACTTTGAATAATATAGAAGAGCCTTCTTGACATTAGACTCATGAGGCATCATAACAATACAATAGGTTTCAAACTATTTTTAGCAAAAGGACCTTTTCTTTGAACAAAGTCTAAGGCCAAACTGCAACATAGAAAATAGATTTTCTTTCCTCTCTACCTCACCTCTAGACAGCTCCTGAGGCTCCATGTGAAAGCCTCCAATATAGCAGAAGGAGCACTTGAGTTATAGTCAAGGTTCTCTTCTTGGTATAGGTCCTTATGTGCTGTGTGAGTCACTAAGTTGTAAAATAACACATCTAGTCTCTCAAGCTGAAAGGCCTACAGAGATATTGCAAGGGAAAGCGCATTGGAAAAAATGAAGCAGGTCCAAAAGCATTTCTTTCATTGTTATGCAGAAGTATGTTAGATCCAAAGGGAAGATGGCAGAGCCCTCCCTGCTTTCTGTACGTTTCTATAAAGCTGAAGCTCCCCACCCCCAACTGCTTGGCTTGCATTTTGAGTTATGGCATGTGGGCCTCTCTTTTGCAGGCATCACCAACTGTGAATTCCACACCGGTCGAGCAGAGAAGATTTTGCCACAGCTACTAAAGTCAAAGGAAGATGGGCAGTTAATTGTTGCTGTAGTGAACCCAGCCCGGGCGGGACTGCGTAAGGATGACTAGCTTTCCTGCTACAGAGCTAGTTAGGTATTCCCATGATGTCCACCAGCTTTGGTCTCTCATTTCTACACCATGTTAAGGCTGCTCTCAGTGAGCTGGCTTTGAACCTGCTTCTCTATTCCTAACCAGTCCTATGTGCCAGCCAGTTGCAAGTTTGCGATAACCTGGACCATGATAGTTTAATTATATTAATAGCAATGTGTTTCTTCCTTTAGATTACCAGGTGGTTCAAGCCATTCGAAACTGTGGGGCCATCCGCCTACTAGTTTTTGTTTCCTGCAAGCCCCATGGTGAAACCACAAGGAACACCATTGAGTGAGTCTTGACTTTGTTTTTAAATTATGTTTTCCTGATGGTCAAAGTAATCCTTATTGTTATGCTTATTGTGCAGAATTTGGAAAGTGTACAAAGTGTCAAGAAAGAAGAAAGTCATTATACTGTCATCAAGAGTCAATTATAGGGCCAGGTCTTGGATGAGGCAAATAAAGCAACCCACATCAGGTACAAAATTTAAGAGGATGCCCCAAATCTTAGTAATCAAGATGCATTTTTAATGCAGTATTTTCAAAAATTAAATTGTCCAGAATATCTGTGAACAAAATATTAAGTTTTTTAAAAAAGTGAGATCCACTCCTGTACTTGCTAAGCCACGCCTCGGTCACCTTACTCTAGTCCTGGCCCTAGTTCCAATAAAACTGTATTTATAAAAGCAGGCAAAAAAAATAAAAAAAATAAAAATAAAAAAAAAGCAGGCAGCCAGCCTGCCAACCATAATTTTGCAATTTGATTTTCCAAATTATTACATCAAGATATCATTTGTCTTGATTACTGAGTTTTTGGCACCCTCTTAAATTGTGCACCCATGGGGAATGCCTTCTGCTTCACTCCCAGTTCTAGCCCTGGTCAATTATTTTGATTTTTGAAATGTTTTCTTCTTGTAATCTCTCTCTGTTTTTTACATAAGTAACACAATTTCTTTGTAATATTCGAACAACATAGGTGGGTATAAAGTACAGATGAGGGAATTCCCTGGCGGTCCAGTGGTTAGGACTCTGCACTTTCACTGCCGAGGGCCTGGGTTCAAGCCCTGGTCCGGGAATTAAGATCCCACAAGCTGCGTGGCACAGCCAAAATAAATAAATTAATAAATAAAGTACAGATGAAATACCTAGATGAAACAAGTGAGAATTAGAAGGAAATAAATTGAGCTTTCAAGTCAGTGAGCTAGAAGAACAATAAAGCTCACGAAAACTGAAGGAAGAAATAAATAACATTTTAAAAATCCAGAAATTAATGAACTACAAAGGCAAGGCAGAAATAGAGACACAGAAATAGAGAACAAACGTATGGACACCAATGGGTGGAAGTGGGTGGGGGGATGAATTGGGAGATTGGGATTGACATATATACACTAATATGTATAAAATAGATAACTAATAAGAACCTGCTGTATAGCACAGGAAACTCCACTTTGCTGTACAGTAGAAACTAACATTGTAAAACAACTACACCCCAATAAAAAAAAAAAAACAAACCAAAAAACCTATAGACTCAACAAATAAACCAGAAGGTGTTATTGGAAGAAGAAAATAAAATAGATAAGTAAACCTAATCAAGAATATAAAGTCTTAAATGAGAAAAAGGAGCATAACTATAGATATGAAGAAATTTTTAAAAATATAAGAAAGTACTTTGTATAACTCCTTCCTAATACGTTTGCAAACCTAGATGAAATGGGAGATTTCCCAGAAGAATGCAAATGGCTAATATTAACTCTAGAAGCTACAGTAAACCTAAACACACCAGTACCCATGGGAAAAAATTGAGAAAGTTGTCAAAGAGCTTCTTCTACCCAAAATAAAATCATGAGGCCCATATATTTTCACACTTACTTCCTTATCGTTTCCTGCATACTCTTCCAGTTGTCCTTTATTTTTATTTTCATTTTACAGTTTAAAAATGTTTTTGTATACATATTATGAAGGTGGCATCTCAAATCAATGGGGAACAAATGAACTATTTAATAGATGGTGGTGGACAACTGGGTAGCTAAGGCAAAAAAAAAAAAAAAAGGTTGGATCTATATCTCATGCTGCAGACCAGGATAAATTGCAGAAGAGTTAAGAGATTTAAGTGTAAACGGGGGAAATCATAAATGTACCCTAGGAAATCAGAGAATTTTTTTCATGATCTTGGAGTACAGAAGCCCTTTCTAACTATGAAAATTCAGAAGACATATAATAAAAGGTTGTTAAATTTGGCTACATAAGACAAAACTTCCTTCGTTACACCATACACAGAAATGAATTCAAAATGGATCATAGAAGTAAATGTAAGAGCTTGAAACATGGGAGTAAATCTTTGTGAACTTGGGTTAGGCAAAGCCTTCTTACATATAACATCAAAGACCCAAGGAACAGCTACAAGAAAGTGTGTGTGTGTGTGTGTGTAATTGAACATCATCAAAGTTAAAAAAAACTTTTTGTGCTGCAAATGATACCATCAAGAAAGTGAAAAGATGAAAAGACAACCCACAGAATGGAAGAAAAGATTTGAAAATCATTTACCTGATAAGGGACTGGTATCCAGAAGCCAGACACAAAAGGCCACTTATTCCGTTTATAGGAAAATGTCCAGACTAGGCAAATCTCTAGAGACAGACAGTAGATTTATGGTTGTCTAGGGCTTAGGGTGGGGGGTTTCGGGAGAAATGGGGAGTGACTGCTAAGGAGTTAATGAAAATATTCCAAAATTGATTGTTGTGATAGATGCATAACCCTGTGAATATACTAAAAACCACTGAACTAAATAAGTGGTTGAGCTGTGTGAATGATATTGCAATAAAACAGTTTTTTTTAATTTATTTTTAATTTATGGCTATGTTGGGTCTTCGTTTTTGTGCGAGGGCTTTCACTAGTTGTGGCAAGTGGGGGCCACTCTTCATCGCGGTGCGCGGGCCTCTCACTATCGCGGCCTCTCTTGTTGCGGAGCACAGGCTCCAGACGCGCAGGCTCAGTAGTTGTGGCTCACGGGCCTAGTTGCTCCGCGGCATGTGGGATCTTCCCAGACCAGGGCTCGAACCCGTGTTCCCTGCATTAGCAGGCAGATTCTCAACCACTGCGCCACCAGGGAAGCCCAATAAAACAGTTTTAAAAATCAATAACTTGCATGATAAAAAGCACCAAAAGCAAAGAGAGGAAACAACGTACAAACTGGAAAAAAATTTGCAGTTCATATTACAAAGACTTTTTTCCTTAATTTATAACGAACTCCTGGAAATCAGTAAGAAAAACAACAACAGCCCAAAAGAAGAATGAATGCGAGATATAAAAAGAAAACATAAATGTGTTTATGAACCATGAAAGGATGCTCAGTCTCTTCCATTATAGTGGAAATGCAGATTAAAAGTACTCTGAGATACCACTTTTTGTATCTCAGATTGGCAAAAGTTCCAAAGTTTGATAATGCACTGTTGGCAATACTATGGGGAAACATGAATTCTAAAAAATTACTGGTCAGAGTGTAAATTGGCACTATCCCATGGAGGGAAATTTAGCAATATAGATTAAGATTATAAATGTATATATACCTTTTGACCCAGTAATTCCATTCCTGAGGCTTTATCCTACAAATATACTGACACACATGTAAAATGACATGCATTGATTGATTGATTGATTGATTGATTGCAATATTGTAACAGCAAATGATGAGATATCCTAAAAGTCCATCAGTGAGGAACTAGTTAAATCAAATATGCTATATCCATACAATGGAATACCATGCTGCTATAAAACAGAATGAAGATGTTCTCTGTTTACTGATATGGAAAGATCTCTAAGGTACGTTATTTTCTGTTAACAACTTTATTGAGATATAACTCACATATCATAAAATTCAACCTTAATTAAAATGTACAATTCAAAGGTTTTTGGTACATTCTCAGACTTGTGCAGCCATCACTACTGTCTAATTGTGAACATTTTCATCACTCCAAAAGAAACCCTGCACCTCTCACCTGTCACTTCCCATTTTTCCCCAACCCCCTGGCCCTAGGCAACCACTAATCTACTTTATGTCTGTATGGATTTGCCTATTCTGCACAATTCATACAAGTGAATTTCTTTGCAAATGTGGTCCTTCGCATCTGGCTTCTTTCTCTTAGCATGATGTTTGTAAGGTTCATCTGTGTTGTAGCATGTAGCAGTACTTCATTCCTTTTTTATGGCTGAATACTATTCCATTCTATGGATATATACCACATTGTATTCACTCATCAGTTGATGGACACTTAGGTCGTTTCCACCTTTTAGCTATTGTGAATAATGTTGCTATGAACATTCATGTGCTAGTTTTTGTGGGGACATATGTTTTCATTTCTCTTGGGTATAGTGGGTTTTCCGTTTATAGGAAAAAAAAAACCCCACTATTCTGCACCATGCTTCTCTTGGGTAGATACCTAGTAGTGTAATTGCTGGGTCGTATGGTACCTATTTTAACCTTTTGATGAACTGCCAGACTATTTCCAAAGCAGCCTCCCATCTTACATTCCCACCAGCGGTATATGAGTGTTCCAATTTCTCTACGTCCTTGTTAACTCTACTGTCTGTCTTTTTTATTATACACATCCCAATGGGTGAGAAGTGGTACCTCCTTGTGGTTTTGATTGCATTTCCCCATGGTTAATGATGTTGAACATTTTTTCATATGTTTATTGGCCATTTATATATATATCTTCTTTGGAGACCTGTCTATTTAGATCTTTTGCCCATTTTTCAGTTGGGTCATCTTTTTATTATTGAGTTTTAAGAATTCTTTTAAAATTCTGGGTATAAGTTCCTTATCAGATATATGATTTGCAAAAATTTTCTGTTCTGTGGGTTGTCTGTTCACTTTCTTGACATTATCCTTTGAAGCACAAGATTATTTAATTGTGATGATGTCCAGTCTGTTTTTTCTTTTGTGGCTTGTGATTTTGGTTCTGAATGGAAATAGCAAGGTATGCAGAATTGTTGATATAATAATAACTATCTTTGTAAAAACGGACAAAAGGTGAAGAGAATATTGATTTGTATTTGCTGTATATGCATACAGAAACTGGTAAGTTTTATAAGAAACTGATTAATAGAAAAAAATTAAGAAAAAAAAAAGGATTTCCCTGGTGGTTCAGTGGTTAAGTCTCCGTGCTTCCACTGCAGAGGGCACCAGTTCTATTCCTGGTCGGGGAACTAAGATCCCACATACTGCGATGTGCAGCCCAAAAAAACAAAAACAAGAACAAAAAACTGATAATAGTAGTTATCTATGGTGGGGGAAAACTGCAGGGATGGGAGTCAGAGGTGTGGAGAAACTTCACTATATAGCTTTATATGTTTCACTTTTGAATAAAATGAAAATATTTATTTTGCAAAACAATAGATTAAAAAATGCAACGATTAAGAGTAAGCCTAGGATTCTGCTAACACTCATACTGAGTAAAACAATAAACATGGCCTCAGAAAGGCAAGAAAAATTTATTTTGTAAAGACAGTATGTGCATATGGTAGAAAAAAAAAACAGTACATAAGAGTGCATGTGCATGCGGTGAGTAATGAGTCTTCTTCTTATTCCTGGCTCCTAATCCTTCAGATGTCACCACTCTTCCTAGTTTCTTGTGTAGCCTACCAGATATATTCTGTGTGTGTGTGTACATCGCTCTTTCTCTCTTTTTTAAACAGATAGAAACAGACTATAAACACTGTTCTGATGGACCTAGAGATTATCATATTAAGTGAAATAAGTCAGACAAAGACAAAAAAATCATATGATACCACTTATATGTGGAACCTAAAAAAGTGATATATAAACAACTTATTTACAAAACAGAAATAGACTCACAGACATAGAAAACAAACTTATGGTTACCAAAGAGGATAGCGGTGGTGGGGGGGGAGATAAATTAGGAGTTTGGGATTAACGTATACACACTACTGTGTATAAAATAGGTAAACAACAAGGACCTACTGAATAGCACAGGGAACTATACTCAGTATCTTGTAATAACCTATAATGGAAAAGAATTTTAAAAAGAATATATATATATATGTATAACTAAATCACTTTGCTGTACACCTGAAACTAACACAACATTGTAAATGAACTATACTTCAATTTAAAAAATTTTTAAAAACCCACTATTCTGCACCATACTTGTCACTTAACAATAGATTTTGGAGATTGTTCTACAATGATGTAGAATCTGCATCAGTACTTAAAGGTCTACTTAATTTTTAAAATAGGCTGTATAGTTTTAACTTACATAAATATATCATTTAACTTGTCCCTTTGAAGGGATATTCATCCTAATGAATTTTGAGGTTGTTTCTACTCTATTGTTACCACAGTGTTGCAGTGAATGTCCTTGTACATATATCTTTGCATATTTGTGCAATGACTATGTATATGTGATGAATAAGTGTATGTGATAGTATATTTATTAGATAAATCCCTGATGTGGAATTGCTGGGTTAAAGGATATATGCTCTTAATGTTTTCATGTATTTTCTAACAGAGCTCTAGAATCAACTTATCAAAAATATTCTTTTGGGCTTGTGATTGGAATTTATTGATTCCAATTAATTAATTTAAGGAAAATTGAAATCTTTACAGTATTTTTTCTATACAGATATGTGACCTATCTCTTCAATTACTCTAGGCTTATGGAATTCTCTAAAAATAAATATGAATTTTTTTCCCAATACAGGTCTTTTTTCTTAAGATTAATACAAGATATTGTAAAGTTTTTATTGCTTTTATGAAAGGGACCTTTTTCATGATATTTTCTAACTGGTTATTGCTGATTTTGTGTCAAGCTACCTATTCTTTTATTTGTTTTACAGGTTTTCCAGTTGATTCTCTTGCATTTTCTTGGTAGCTGGCCATATGATCACCATATAAAAGCAGTTTTGTCTCTCGCCTTCCAATACTTTTTTTTTTCTTATTACACTGGATAAGAAGATGTTCCAGTGTAGGAGTGATAGTGAATATCTTGTCTTGTTCCTTATTTTAATAAGACAGTGCTATCGAAATGACTGAGTGTTAGCCAGGGAAACAAGAACTCATCTGGTTTGTTGGTTTGAGTGTAAATTAGTAGAACCTTTTTAAACAAGGTTTAAAAAGGTTTAGTCGTACATATCTTAGGGCCTTAAAAGCATACAGGCCCTTCAACTCAGCAGTTCCGCTAAATAACTAAAAATGTAAGCAAAGATATAACTATAAGAATATTCATGAAGGGACTTTTTGAAATAGCAAAAGGTTAGAAACAACTTACATTTCCAATAGCAAGGAATTAGATAAATAAGCTACATTACATTTATTTAATGAGATACCATATAGCCAATAAAAGTGAGGTAACTACATATAGTGGACAGATGCTTATGATGCGTTATTATGTGAAGAAGCTGTTGTAAAACAGTGTGTATAGTATGTACAGTGTGACTCCACTTTAAGAAACCAATTTAAATGTACATATTTGGAAAGATATATCCTGAAAAGTTAGCAGCAGGTATTCTTCTCTGAATGGTGAGTTTATAGGTGAATTTTTGTTCTCATTTTTACTTGACTTCCTGTAATAAGGGAAAAAGTAATTTGCTTAGAAAGTTTTCAATAGAATAATTCAGTAATATATATATTAATTACCTATTGTGTGCAAATCATACAGAAAAGTGTATGACTCAGGCCCCTTGCTCCATTCACCATTGAACCCCTACTCTGTGTCACACACTGAGAACACAGAGATGAATAATAAGCAGTTTTTGCCTCGTTTCTAGCCTCAAAAAGATTATATACTCCCATGAGGAAGATGGTTTAAAAAACTCAGGTAGTTACATTAAATGTGATAAATGCTGTTATAGAGAGAAACACAGGGGGCTGTGGGAACACAGAGGAAGGGCTTAAAGTTTAAGGAATTGTGTTCCTGTAGTTTCTCCTTGGTTTATCAAACTGAATATTTTTTTTTCTTTGAATTTTTGAATTTTATTTTATTTATTTTTTTATACAGCAGGTTCTTATTAGTTATCATTTCCCTTATGTATTGAGGTGCTCCTATGTTGGGTGCATATATATTTATAATTGTTATACCTTCTTCTTGGATTGATCCCTTGATCATTATGTAGTGTCCTTCCTTGTCTCTTGTAACATTCTTTATTTTAAAGTCTATTTTATCTGATATGAGTATTGCTACTCCAGCTTTCTTTTGACTTCCATTTGCATGGAATATCTTTTTTCCATCCCCTCACTTTCAGTCTGTATGTGTCCCTAGGTCTGAAGTGGGTCTCTTGTAGACAGCATATATATGGGTCTTGTTTTTGTATCCATTCAGCCAATCTGTGCCTTTTGGTTGGAGCATTTAATCCATTTACATTTAAGGTAATTATCAATATGTATGTTCCTATGACCATTTTCTTAATTGTTTTGTGTTTGTTTTTGTAGGTCCTTTTCTTCTCTTGTGTTTCCCACCTAGGGCAGTTCCTTTAGCATTTGTTGTAGAGCTGGTTTGGTGGTGCTGAATTCTCTTAGCTTTTGCTTGTCTGTAAAGCTTTTGATTTCTCCATCAAATCTGAATGAGATCCTTGCCGGGTAGAGTAATCTTGGTTGTAGGTTCTTCCCTTTCATCACTTTAAATATGTCATACCACTCCCTTCTGACTTGTAGAGTTTCTGCTGAGAAATCAGCTGTTAACCTTATGGGAGTTCCCTTGTACGTTATTTGTCGTTTTTCCCTTGCTGCTTTCAATAATTTTTCTTTGTCCTTAATTTTTGCCACTTTGATTACTATGTGTCTCGGCGTGTTTCTCCTTGGGTTTATCCTGTATGGGACTCTCTGCGCTTCCTGGACTTGGGTGGCTATTTCCTTTCCCATGTTAGGGAAGTTTTTGACTATAATCTCTTCCAATATTTTCTCTGGTCCTTTCTCTCTCTCTTCTCCTTCTGGGACCTGTATAGTGCGAATGTTGTTGTGTTTAATGTTGTCCCAGAGGTCTCTTAGCCTGTCTTCATTTCTTTTCATGCTTTATTCTTTATTCTGTTCCACAGCAGTGAATTCCACCATTCTGTCTTCCAGGTCACTTATCCATTCTTCTGCCTCAGTTATTCTGCTATTGATTCCTTCTAGTGTATTTTTCATTTCAGTTATTGTATTGTTCATCTCTGTTTAGGTGTTTGTTCTTTAATTCTTCTAGGTCTTTGTTAAACATTTCTTGCATCTTCCCGATCTTTGCCTTCATTCTTTTTCCGAGGTCCTGGGTCATCTTCACTATCATTATTCTGAATTCTTTTTCTGGAAGGTTGCCTATCTCCACTTCATTTAGTTGTTTTTCTGGGGTTTTATCTTGTTCGTTCATCTGGTCCATAGCCCTCTGCCTTTTCATCTTGTCTATCTTTCTGTGAATGTGGTTTCTGTTCCACAGGCTGCAGGATTGTAGTTCTTCTTGCTTCTGCTGTCTGCCCTCTGGTGGATTAGGCTATCTCAAACTGATATTATGACTTGTTTCTACAGGTTGTGCTGTCCTCCAGACTCTGCTAAGAAGCTCCTTGGCGAGCGTTTCGTCCTAAGGCAAGCTGTGCCTGTGGATCTGTTCCCCCACACCCCACACTGTGAGCTGGTGCTTCTCTTCACTCGATAAGCAGCCTCCTAGAAGCCTGCAGTTTCTTTGTTAAGGCTGAAGTGTCAGTAATTTCCAGGTCTGGCATATTGCTACATCGCTGACCCTGAGAGCATTACCAGGGAAACCAATCTTTGGATCCTGAGCAGGAAGAATATAGTGGACCTCCTACCTGAGGTAGATTTATAACCTTAGTTTTCACGTTTGCTGCCTCTCTTTCGTGTTTGCCTGGTTATGACCACTCCTTGGCCCTGGATCCAGACTGTTCCTTCTTTTTGCTGTCAGCCTATCATAGCTCCCTTGATCCTAGTTTACAGTCTGTCTCCTCTGTCTAGCTCTGCCTGTGGTGGGGTGACAACTGAGTTTTTCTCCGCATCTGGTCATAATTTCACATTGACTGGGGTTTCTGTATTTGCCTGGAGATTTTACTAGATGTGTTCTGCATTCATGAGGTAGCCAAGGATTAGAACTAGAAACAAGTCTAGCTTTTTTAAAAAGCAGAGTAAGCTATGAAATGATTGCAGAGTGACTGTGTGATCTCAGTAGAGATTCATTCCTTTGGGTTTTCTAGGCTTTGAGGCTTCCAGAACAGCTTTTAAAAATGTGGTTACCCTTAGGAGCAATACCACCAATTAGCTCTCACCTGTGGAGGGAGACGTGGTTGTAGTAGAGACCCTATGGGAAAGGAGAGCTTCAAAGAAGAAACTGAATACCTATAATTGGGCTGTGTAGTATGGGTATTGAAACTGACATTCTCTAGTCATGATTTCTTCAACTCTGGAATTGTTCTTGGATACGTGCCCAACAATTAAATTATGTTTTGAATCTTAACAGACTAAGGACGTGTAACTTAGTGAGCACTGTCTGATTTACAAACTGGTATCAGGTCAGCTAGTGTTTTTAATTTTTCTCAATCCTAAATACCTCTAGAGAAGCCACTTTCTCAGAAAAATATGGCTCTTAAAGCTACTATATAAATATCCATATAAAAATATTAGAAGGAAATAATCTAAAATGACAAAAAAATGTTGATTAATGGTAGTCAGATAAGTTTTATTCCCATTTCCCTATTTTTTCATTTTATGTAAATAATATTATATATTTGTATATTATATACATTATGTTTCCATTTCCCTATTTTTTATTTTATATAAATAATATTATATTGTTTTTATAACTGAAAAACCTTAATGTAAAGCATAAATGTAAAGCGACTTTTATGTTCTCCTCCTTTGTTGCCTATATCTGTAAATGGCAATCCCATCTATTAGTTATGTAAACCGGAAGCCGGAGTTATCTTTCTCATTCTCATATCCAACTGCCTACAAGGTGGATTCCACCTGGATATCTTCTAGGTACTCTGAACTCAACATATCTAATGTTGCATGCTTCACATCTTTCCCTCAAACCTGTTCTTGCTCCTATATTTCCAATCTTGATGAATATACCCATCTACTTGGTCACTCAAGCCAGAAGCCTGGGAATTATATCTGAGTCCTTCTTTTCCTATACCGTCTGCCCACATGCAGTGTATCACCAAGTCTCCATCCCTACAGGTTACCATCATCTCTCACCAGATTATTACTGAAAGGGCCATGTTCTTAACTTGTGCTGCTGTCTTCATTCTTGCCCCCATCCATTCTGTTCTCTACAGCCAGAGTGAGTTTTCTAAAATGCCAGTCTCATTGTGTTTCTCTGGTGCTTGAAATCTGTCTGTTACGGGCTCCTTCTTCCTTTTAAAATTAAGTCTCAGATTCTTCATGAAGCCTCAAAGCCCCTTCATTATCTGGGTAGCCTCATTTTTCTATACACATTGAGTTCCTTTCCTTGAAAAAGATATTTTTTTTCCATTCTGGTCCTTTCTACATTCTGTTTCCTCAGCTGGGAATGTGCTTTTTTCTTTTGGCTAACTCAACTCATTTTTCTATCTTTAACTTAGCTATCCCCTAAGGAATATCTAATGAATAAATGTAGGATTAGCTGTAGGTAATCAGCTTCCTGGTAATTCTGTTAGTGTTACACCTTGTAAGTAAGATGATCTTAGAATTATGCTTTCGTCATTTTTATAATGAAAAGTTTTAAGCATACAAGAAAGTTGAAAGAATAATATAATGAACACCAGTATATCCACCGCCAGGATTCAACAAATGTTAACATTTTTCCATATTTGCTTTATCTGTGTGTGTATCTGTTCTTTGATAAACCATTTGAAAGTAAGTGGTAGACACCATGACACTTCACCTTTAAACGTCTCAGCATACATCTTCTAAGTGTAAGGACATTTTTCTACATAACCATAATACCGTAAGCCCAGCTAAAAAAGAAATTACCAGTACCTCACTGATCTTTACTAGTGTTATCCAGTATCTAGTACAGTGCTTCCCAATGTGTGGTCTGCAGACTGCTTGATGGTTCAGAGGGAGATAAGGAGCTTGTACCAGAGTGTGTATCAGTGCACCACATCCTTCACTGAGGAAGTTTTGTTACCAAAAATATGTCAGCCAGATTAAATAGTGTGCTTAATGACCTGGTTCATTTACATCTGTGGGCTGGCTGAGTAGTACTGCTCTATATTCAGATTTCCCCAGCTGTCCCCTGAAGTCTTTTATGGCCAGTTCACATGTTGCATTTGAGTGTGGTCTCTCTTTAGTGTCTTTTAATCTAGAACAGTCTCCCCACTTTTTGTTAATAGCACTGACTTTTAGAGACCAGGTCTGCCCCACTTATGAATCTTTCTGACTGTTGTGTGTGTGCCCAACCGTCCTAGTTTTCCTGGGACTCTCCTGGTTTAACACTGATCCTGCATCCTGGACAGTCCTCAGTCCTGGGCAAACCAGGATGGTTTGTTTTCTTATGATAGTGTTTAGCTTTCCCTTCCAGCACCTGAGTTTCCCGTAAACTGGAATTTGTTGGGTCTAGAGGCTTGATTAGATTCAGTTTTGATAAGAATGCTTCATAAATAATGCTGTGTACTTCATGTAGCATCCCATCCAGTGGTACATAATGGCAGTTGTCCACTCTTAGTAAAGGTGATGGTTAAGGTGGTGGCCCTCAGAACTCTCCATGTAATTTTAATTTCCTCTTCCTAATTAGCAAGAAATCTGGGGTGTTAACTTTGGTACCATGTGACTGTCCTGTTCCCCAATAACCTCTCACCTAAAATTTCAGCATCCATCAGTTCCTGTTTCCTCACTCAGTAATTTGTTTTTCTAATTTTAAAAATATATTTCCTGACTTTGTGATTTACTCAGGGGTTGCAAGATGGTGATTTCCTTATTCTGTCATCCAGTCTATGTTTCTTAGCTGGCATTCTTCCGTAAAGGTGAGCTTTTTCTCATCTATAGGATATGAACCAAAAAGATCATGTAAAGGCCTAATTCTTTCCCCTCGAATACCAATTTTCAAAGCAAGTTGATGTAATAGTTACTTCCAATAGTAGAGAAGTAGTTTTACTAATTGTTTTGAAAGTCACTTAATTCAATGATTTTTTAATGTAAATTCAGTGCTTTACATTCAGTTCAGCATTTTCTTTGTAATGCTCAAATTTTCTCCAGTTTGGCCAGTGGGAGTCCCTTTAGTCCTTTTGACATGCTTCCATGAGTCTTTGAGCACTTCCTTAGATTCTGACAGAAAATTCCTAGGCTCACTATACATTTCTCTGCCCTAGTCCTGGAATAAGCTATTTCCAAGGAGCCCTGGTTCCTTTTAGTGGAGGATGGATTCTGGATGTTAGAAGCAAAATCTAATAGTACTGTATTCCAATCTGTGAGCTGTAAAACATCACCACAGTGACCAACTTTCCCGATTTACTCTGAATCTGGAACTTTCGGTGCTAAAACCAGGAGCGTCCTAAGCAAACCAGGACAACAAGTTGGTCACCCTAAATTGGTCACATTGTTTTTTTAATTATTATTATTATTTTTAATTTTATTGAAGTATAGTTGATTTACAGTTCCCATTGTTAATACATAGTAATGATTAAGGAAGAATAGTGGAAATTGGGATTGGGACATGTGGACTAGTAGTAGCTAAAGTAGCTATAAATTCTTAGGAAATTTAAGGGTTTATACTAAATGATCTCTTCCAGCTGTAAAATATCTAGGTCTAGGGCAGTGGATCACAAGCCTCAGTGCACATTTGTATCACCTTTAAAAATGCTGATCCCTGGGCCTCAGACATTACAATTTAATTGGTTTAGGGAGGGGCTCAGACATCAGTATTTTTTAAATGCCCACCAGTGATTCTCATGTGCAGCCAAGGCTGAGAACCAGTGGTCCACGGGGGGCTCTGCCTTTCAAAGTGTGGTCCCTGGATGCATCGGCATCACCTAGGAGCTTGTTAGAAATGCAGACTTTCAGGTTCCACCCTAACTGGATCAGAACCTCTGAGGGTGAGGCCCAGCTATGTGTGTTTTATTTAATGTGCCCTCCAGGTGACTTCTGATGCACACTCAAGTTTGAGAACCACTGGTTTAGAGTGACAGTTCTCAGCCTTGGTTGTGTCAACTGAAATAAAAACACATAACGTGAGAGCTGTGAGTTCAGTTTTATTTGGGGACTTAACTGAGGACTAAAGCCCGGGAGACAGCCAATCAGAGAGCTCTGAGGAACTGCTCCAAAGAGGTAAAGGGGGAGGTCAACATGTATGTGATTTTGGCGAAGGGGTATGTGCAACCAAGCACACATCCTGGTAGAAGGTTGCTGCTAGTCACGAGGAACAGACATCTTAGCTAATGATTTTAGTGCTTTTCTATGTATGGGAAGATGCAAGAATCTGGGTTCATAAAAATTTTTCCTGAAAATATGTAACTGAGGGCCTGTTCTGCCTGTTTTCCCAGAGCAGAGTGCTTCATTCTTGATCTTCGCTCTGCATTCCTTTCAGGGTGTACTGTAGGTAGAACTGGATGGTGGGCAACATTCTTTGTTTTACAGTTGCAACATTAGAATCACCTGGGGACCTTTTTTTTTTTTTTTAGCATTTTTAAGCGATTTTTATTTATTTATTTATTTATTTATTTTAACAATTTCTTTTTTTTTAAATTTTATTTATTTATTTATTTATTTATTTATTTATTTATTTATTTATTTATGGCTGTGTTGGGTCTTCGTTTCTGTGCGAGGGCTTTCTCTAGCTGCGGCAAGTGGGGGCCACTCTTCATCGCGGTGCGCGGGCCTCTCACTATTGTGGCCTCTCTTGTTGCGGAGCACAGGCTCCAGACACGCAGGCTCAGTAATTGTGGCTCACGGGCCTAGTTGCTCTGCGGCATGTGGGATCTTCCCAGACCAGGGCTCGAACCCGTGTCCCCTGCATTGGCAGGCAGATTCTCAACCACTGCACCACCAGGGAAGCCCCACGATTTTTATTTTTAAAAGTATTTTTATTTAAGATATGTATTTTTTTTAATGTTTATTTTATATTGGAGTATAGTTGATTTACAGTGTTGTGTTAGTTTCAGGTGTACAGAAAAGTGACTTAGTTATACATATACATATATCCATTCTTTTTCAGATTCTTTTCCCATATAGGTTATTACAGAATATTGAGTAGAGTACCCTGTGCTATACAGTAGGTCCTTGTTGATTATCTAGTTTATATATAGTGGTGTGTATATGTTAATCCCAACCTCCTAGTTTATCCCTCTCCCTCACCTTTTCACCTGGGGACCTTTTAAAACAGAGATTCCTGGATGTCATCCCCTCAGAGATTCTGATTTAATTCACTTTGGGTGTGGCCCTAGCATCATTATTTTAAAAGCTCCCTAGATGAGTCTAATGTGTAGGTAAGGATGAGAATCATGGTCTAGGGCTTTTTTCCTCCAAGCCCAGAGTTTGGCTTGGTGAGTAAAAATGCACATGAAGTTGCAGGTAAAAACTAACTAGTTGGATAATACGTAGGTCAAATAGCTTGCTTTTCTGCTTCCTCCTTGTCTACATCCATGCAGGGTCTCTGAGCAGTGGTTTGCAGCCCTTTGCAAAGGTTTTCATCCCTTTAAAGTACTTTATTTCCCATTCTTTCTGCAGTTATTTTGGTGGGTGTGGTAGGGAGTGGGGCTTAGATACCATCAGTTACTAGTGATCCTAGACAAGCCTTAAAAGTTGACCCTCATACATGGCAAGAGAAAAGTGAGCTCATTTTAATATTAAAGTAGGACAGTTGTTCTAAGGGTTTGTCCTCAGCCTGCTTCCCACCTGGCTTCTAGAACTGGCTTCTTCACATTAGGCTCATCTTAGAGTTGCTGAACGTCTGAGTGCAAATTTTGCCATTGCCCTTATTGCAGGTGTGGAGTTGCACCTACGGCCGTGCTTCCCAGTCTTGGCTGCACATTGAACTCCTCTAGGAGTTCAAAAAATCCTGGTTTTTTGAAAAATCCTTTTCAAAAAATCCTGGTTCCTGGGACTTGAGCACTACCCCCACATCTTCTAACTTAATTGGTCTGGGATGTGGCCCAAGCATCTGGACTTTTAAAAGATGCCCCGAAGATGATTCTAACGTGCAGCCAGGGTTATGATCCTCCGATTAGGGCTGTGGTTCCCAAACTTGTCTGCACATTAAAATCCCATATGCAGCCAGCCTCGAAAACCACAGGGTTAGGGTATTTGATTGTTTGGAGGCTGGGAGAGAGAATGATTGTCATTTGCTGAGATTTAAGTCTTCCAGCCCGTCACTTTTAAAATCACGTTGCCAGTTTATAGTGTACAGGGTCATCGTCATTTTTCTAAGAAATATATTTCAAAATGGAATGCCATATAGTCATGAACCAGTTGAAGCTCCCTTAGAGCTCACCAATTAATGCAAGTGTGAAAAGACAGTTGAAATGGAATATAATTATTGTGTCCCAGACTTTAAAAATTTCCATCAGCTGATTTGATTTCATCATTATATGTGTCTGCACATTATAGTTCCCATTGTTTCTCATCAAAGGAGACTAAGTGGCGGGGGGTGGGGGGGCAATGCTGACATCTAGCCCAGAGCCACAAAATGGAGGAACATGTCAGTATCCTCAAGTCCATTCCTAACTGTTAGGGATCCTCAGGGTACACAGAGGGGAGAGGACTTTTCTCTGAGGACCTAAAAAAGGAATTTAAATATATAAAGGTGTTGGGATTCGCTGATTGCGTTTACTGATCACCTTTACTTGTAACCAATCCAAGGAATACCTAAGGAGAAGAGAGGGCTGTTACTTAGCTCTTTAATGGTCTCTCTCCTCCAACTAGACTGTAAGATTTGAGGGAATAAGGGCTGTTCAGTGTTGTATCTCTGTCTAGCACCCAGCGCAGTGACTGAAATGTAGCAGGTGCTCAGAGCGGCAATATAGCATACTGTCCAAGACAACCAGCTTTGGAATCAGGCTGACCCAGCCTTGAATTCTGGCTCCATCACTCTGTGCTGTGTGACTTTGGGTGAGTTACTTAACCTCTTAAATCCTCTGTTCCCTGCCCCTCTACCTGTAAAAGAAGGGTAATAATAGTACTTACTTCATGAGATTGTGGTGACCTATTCAACGAGACAGTATTTGTAAAGCACTTTGCAAATTGCCTGGCACATAGTTGGCATGGATTAAGGGGGGAGTTATTCTTGATTATCTGATTATTTGTTGAAGGAATAAATGGATGTTATAGCCTGCTTTCCCTTTCTTCTCAAGATTAACGAGTCAAAATAACCTAATCAATTTGGTTTTTGTAAGATTTCAATACTTAATTTCAGGCAAACAAAACCAAACACACATTGGAAAGAGTACCTTCCCTGTTGGTGTGGGTGTTTCTCAGCATTTATGTTACACTCAAATATTACAGCTTCTAGTAAAAAGTTTCAATACAGTTTGAAGAAAAATGACACATAGGAAACAGATAAGGCCATCCTGCTCATTTTGTCACCCTCATAATATTGGTTGCTAAAATAACCCACTTGTCAAATCCCTTTGTACTACTGTGAGAAGTGCTGATGTAAGACATGTTTTCTGAAAATAACCATGATGAGGTGTTCTGAATTAAGGGCTTTGGTACAGAAGTGATAGAGTTCCCTTCTGGGTAGAATAGCTCAGGATCATAAATTGCCCAGACACCTACTGGCTTACCTGTTCCACCTCCTAAAAGGAAACTTGTTTCTAGGGGTGTTTTTTTTTTAACTAAACATTCTATATATAATCACTGCATGGGATCCTGGATTGGATCCTGCACAGAAGAAGGACATCAGTGGAAAAACTGGTGAAATCTGAATGAAGTCTGTAGTTTAGTAAATAGTATTGTGCTAACGTTAATGTCATAGTTTTGATCAATGTACCAGAGTTATATGAGGTGTTAACCTTAGGGGAAGCTGGGTGAAGGGTATATGGGAACTCTTTGTACTATATTTACAACTCTTCTGTAAATCTAAAATTATTTCAAAATACAAAGTTTAAAAAAAAAACCTACACATAGTCTTTTAAAAACTAAACATACTGATTGGAAGCTAATTCTAGAAAAACCAAGTCTGGGCAGGTGTTGAAGCCAGGACCCCAGAAAGAGAATAGTGCTCACCTAGACACCCAAATATGTGCTAGATGTTTGGCTAACTGTAAGCACTACCAGTGACAAGGTGACAGGGGGTGGGGCTGGGGGAGAGAATTTAGCAATTCTTTTTCAATAAGGAATTTTCTGGCAGCCTATCAAAAAACAGTTCCTTTCTCTCCATATAAGCTAGCTAAGTTCAAAACACAGCAGTCCAAATTCAGAGAGGTCCAAATACATGTTTCCTTAAACTCCCATCTTAGAGTTTGGTGGGCTAGGTGTTTTGAAGGAATTTCTCATTGGAGTGCTAAACCTGAAATGATAACGTGCCCTGATCTTGAGAAGGGGAGTGGGAAGAGGAAGAATCCAGTCATTTTAAAGCATCAGCCCCCTTAGCATTCAGTTCTTCTTTATTCCCTGAATTAAATGATCTGCAGAGCTAACTCCTGTGTCACTTAAAAGGCAGGTGCCTCAGTAACCTAGCATGACCAGCACGACAGTTTTAGAAACGTGTATTATAATAAAAGGTGTTGTGTGTGTGTGGGTGGGTGGAAACTCAAAGGACTGTGGTGCTCTTCATTCTCTTTGGTTCTTTAGGGATGAACTCTTCGATGTGTGTTTTCCGTAGTTCTGATCAGCATGTGTACCTATTTCCTATTTTGCTGTTTTCATGTAACATTATTTCACATTCTGGTTCCCACCTGCACAGTGTGCATAATTGATATCTTTAATGGCCGTATAACATTCCATTGTATCGAATAGCAGGATAGTTCTTAGGGCTGGGCTCATTTTTCTGAGCAGATATAAAAGGCCTGCTGTCTCTTAGCATCAGAGGTCTATTTTAGCTCCTGGAAGTGGCGACTGGCAGGAGCGTGGGATTGCGTGGGATTCTTGAGTCATCATCGAACAGCGCAGTTTGAGCGCTTTGTTAACATCACTCTGCCCAACACCTGACAGCAGAGCCTCCCGGGCTCCCTGAACCTGAGCCGGGCACTTCAGGGGCACCGAAGTGGAAGTACAAGCCCCCCGACTCCCACGACCCTCAGCTGATACTATCTCCCTGCCAACAGCAGGAAGTTCCTGCTGCTTTCTCTCTTGCCTGGGATAACAACTCCACCTGTGTTTCCCACAGAACTTGATATGGAAGAAAAGGCAAGGAGGAGTGGGAGGATGGATTATTATAGCTAAAGGAATAAGGCACAGGTCAGGGGCGCCATGGCTGCAGTTCTTTTAGGCACACCTGTGAAAATAAAGTGGGATGGGGGGATGGTTTCAAGTTCTGGAAAGCTGGGCGATAGAGCTCCTGTTCTCTACACCCCTTCCTGTCAGAAATCTAAGTTTGGCCCATCCAATAAAGGGTTTACAGGGGTGAGTGACAAAGCAGTGAGTCCAGGCATGAGCCCTACTCCACCCATAGCCAATGGTGTTTTATAGTTAAGGATGCTAATTGGCAAAATTCTCCTGAGTGGTGTTGTGTTTGGTGTATTTGGTTAGGTCTTGCCAGTTGCAACTGCCTTGAAAACAAGTGATTTTTAATAGGATACTGGGAGGGAAGAGTGATATTATAAACACCACTGGGATGGCCCAAACACTCAAATCTCCATGGGATTTGTGACTAGGTTAGCTATTCTTGGTTTCCATCTCCAACCCTAAATTACCACAGTTCTTCCTTAACCCTTATGGTGTACTGAATCTCTGACCCATGTTCTGCAGATCATACTGGATACCAACCTTACTGATTGGGCAATACAGGGCAGGTAGAAACAGTATATGAAGAGTAGTAACAAGATTTCAGGAGTAAAAACCATTCAGAGCAGAGGGACCCCTCTACCTATACATATGGAATTCTCTAGTCCAAAAGCCCAGGCCTGTCTTGCAAGACAAAATGGACAAGTACCCGGAGCCACATGGGGCTTGTTGAATGATGGGCCAGGGTCATATGTTCAAAGTGTCTCTGACAGGAGCTAGACTTTAAAAATCCTGGAGGAGGGAGGCCAAGACCTTGACAATGAGAGAAACTCCAAGGCAACCACTTGCCTGAAAGAAAATTTACCCTCAAGGCTCAAGAAACTCTCGCTGATCTTGGTCCCTGGGCTGCCACGCTAAGACAGATTTGTAAGACCTTTTTGGCAGGTTTAGGATTCTCAAACCTGGGAATCATTGGTTGGCAGTGGTTATACTTACCCTAGCTCCCTATACTATTTGTATTTTAGAATCTAAGACATCTCCCTTTGGGTTGTTCTTTGCAGAAAAGAGGATACTTCTCCCAGAAAGGAGGTATAGCTATCTAATGATCTAAGATCCTCCCCTAATCATAATAATAGTAGCTAACATTTCATGAGCTACTTATTATGTGCCAGGCACTCTGCTAAGCATTTTGCTCTGGATTGTCCCCTTTGATTCTCCCAACAAGCCCGTGAGGTACGTACTCTTATTCCTGTCTTCACTGGGGGAAATTGCTCGGTCACCCAGCTTGATAAGGGGTTTGGAGTATGGTAACACCCTGCAGCAACAAAATTATTCACTCAAAAATAAATAAGAATACACTAATGATGAAAAATCTGAAAGAGAAATTAAAGAAACACTCCCATTTACCATTGCAACAAAAAGAATAAAATACCTAGGAATAGACCTACCTAAGGAGAGAAAAGACCTGTATGCAGAAAACTATAAGACACTGATGAAAGAAATTAAAGATGGTACAAACAGATGGAGAGATATACCATGTTCTTGGATTGGAAGAATCAACATTGTGAAAATGACTATAGATTCAATGCAATCCCCATCAAACCACCAATGGCATTTTTCACAGAACTAGAACAAAAAATTTCACAATTTGTATGGAAACACAAAAGACCCCGAATAGCCAAAGCAATCTTGAGAAAGAAAAACGGAGCTGGAGGAATCAGGCTCCTGGACTTTATACTACAAAGCTACAGTAATCAAGACAGTATGGTACTGGCACAAAGACAGAAATATAGATCAGTGGAACAGGATAGAAAGCCCAGAGATAAACCCATGCACATTTGGTCACCTTGTCTTTGATAAAGGAGGTAAGAATATACAGTGGAGAAAAGACAGCCTCTTCAATAAGTGGTGCTGGGAAAACTGGACAGCTACATGTAAAAGAATGAAATTAGAACAATCCCTAACACCATACACAAAAATAAACTCAAAATGGATTAAAGACCTAAATGTAAGGCTAGACACTATAAAACTCTCAGAGGAAAACCTAGGCAGAACACTCTGTGGCATAAATCACAGGAAGATCCTTTTGACCCACCTCCTAGAGAAATGGAAATAAAAACAAAAATAAACAAATGGGACCTAATGAAACTTAAAAGCTTTTGCACAGCAAAGGAAACCATAAACAAGATGAAAAGACAACCCTCAGAATGGGAGAATATATTTACAAATGAAGCAGCTGACAAGGGATTAATCTCCAAAATATATAAATAGCTCATGCAGCTCAATATCAAAAAAAACAACCCAATCCAAAAATGGGCTGAAGACCTAAATAGACATTTCTCCAAAGAAGATAGACAGATTACCAACAAACACATGAAAGGATGCTCAACATCACTAATCATTAGAGAAATGCAAATCAAAACTACAATCAGGTATCGCCTCACACCGGTCCGAATGGCCATCATCAAAAAATCTACAAACAGTAAATGCTGGAGAGGGTGTGGAGAAAGGGGAACCCTCTTGCACTGTTGGTGGGAATGTAAACTGATACAGCCACAATGGAGAACAGTATGGAGTTTCCTTAAAAAACTAAAAATAGAACTACCATATGACCCAGCCATCCCACTACTGGGCATATACCCTGAGAAACCACAATTCAAAAAGGGTCATGTACCACAGTGTTCATGCAGCACTGTTTACAATAGCCAGGACATGGAATCAACCTAAGTGTCCATCAACAGATAAATGAATAAAGGAGATGTGGCACATTGTACAGTGGAATATTACTCAGCCATAAAAAGAAACGAAATTGAGTTATTTGTAGTGAGGTGGATGGACCTAGAGTCTGTCATACAGAGTGAAGTAAGTCAGGAAGAGAAAAACAAATACTGTATGCTAACACATATATATGGAATCTAAGGGAAAAAAATGGTTCTGAAGAACCTAGGGGCAGAATAGGAATAAAGACACAGATGTAGAGAATGGACTTGAGGACACGGGAAGGGGGAAGGGTAAGCTGGGACGAAGTGAGAGAATAGCGTTGACATATATTCTCTACCAAATGTAAAATAGATAGCTAGTGGGAAGCAGCCACATAGCACAGGGAGATCAGCTCAGTGCTTTGTGACCACCTAGAGCGGTGGGATAGGGAGTGTGGGAGGGAGATGCAATAGGGAGGAGATATGGGGATATATGTATACATATAGCTGATTCACTTTGTTATACAGCAGCAACTAAACATTGTAAAGCAATTATACTTAAGTAAAGATGTTAAATAAGAGTATGCTGGCTGTATTGGGGGATATTCTTTAAATTTTTATTTATTATTCATTCATTTTATTATTTATTCATTTTATTATTATTGATTGATTGATTGATTGCTGCGTTGGGTCTTTGTTGCTCCCTGCGGGCTTTCTTTAGTTATGGCGAGCAGGGGCTACTCTTCGTTGAGGTGTGTGGGCTTCTCATTGCAGTGGCTTGTCTTGTTACAGAGCGTGGGCTGTAGGCGTGTGGGCTTCAGTAGTTGTGGCACGCAGGCTTAGTTGCTCCGCAGCATGTGGGATCTTCCCGGACCAGGGCTGGAACTTGTGTCCCCTACATTGGCAGGCGGATTCTTAACCACTCTGTCACCAGGGAAGCCCTCTTTAAATGTTTTTGGTTGATAGATTTTTATGTAGGAAAATTTGGTTGACACCCAGGAACACATATATTGTACAAAGGGAAGTATGCCGATATACTGAAATTCAGTTTTGTCAGAGGTCGTTGCAACCTAAATTCTCCACCCTGCCCATATTCATAGATAGCATTCTCACACCCTTTTAGCCATACTTTTCCTTCTCTCTTGGCTGAGAAAGTATGCCTGCCTCATAGACATACATGCCATAAAGAGAAATGTGGGTGGTCCAATTTTCTGAAGAACCTTGGTTTGTTGAATTATAGTCTCCTGCCTGATAAAACTGTTCTTCAGTAGAGATATTTGCTGCATCCCTGGGTGAGAATGATTGTCAGTAGAATTCTCCAGTGATATTTATTGGGCAATTTGGAGGAAAGTAGGTGGGTCAAGAGTGGCCAGAGAAGCCCCAGAGAGGGTGTAGTACATTGGGGCAGGGATGATAGCACACTGGCTTGGGCATGCAGGAGATCTGGATTTTAGGAGCATGTCTGTCAGTGATCAGCTCTACAGTCACGGGCAAGTTACTTAACCTTTCTGTACCAAATTCCTAATCTGTATAACAGCTGGGGTTGGACTAGAGGTTCTGTAAGGTTCCTTCCAGCTCCATGACTAATAAGCTGAGCCTTAGTCAGAATCCTGTCAAAGACCCACAAAGTGCCTGGGGTGATCCTCTTGGACATGAGGCCATATGCAATGCATAATAGCAAATGCTGCAGTCTTTGACAGTGTCAGGCCCTCCAGATGGTGTTGTGAGACTGATCCTTATGTGCCAGGTTTCTCTCTCTCAGAAACAATTATAGGCTGGTTGGTTTATACTGCCTGGTGAGACCATATAGGGTAGGAGTTAAGAGCATGAGTTATGGAGTTGGAGCTTAGTTTGAAAACCAGTTCTGCCATTTCCTAATGGGTGCCCTGGGACAAATGATTTGACCTCTCTGAACATCAGTTTCTGCCTCTGTAAGATGATGATAATAGAACCGACCTCATAGGCTTGTGACGATGCAAGGCAGTAATGTATGTAAACCACTTAGCCCAGCGTCCTGCAGAATGGAAGTGCTCATTCACCCGTGTCTGCCACAACCATGGGTGTGCTTATTGCTGTCAATGTAGTTCTCCTGACATGGGCGTGGTGAAGCTTCAGCATTTTTCCTGGGTATAGCTTTCTCTTTCTGGGTAGAGTGTGAGAAAAGCATAAGCAGATCTTTCTGGCCTAAAGTAGCTCTAGAGTCAGATCTGGATTTGGTTCCCTGCTCTGCATCTTACAGGCTGTGGGACCTTGGATAAGTTATTTAACTTCCCTACCCCTTAGTTTCTTCATCTGTAAAATGCAGGCAGGTATACTGCCTACCCCCAAGGTTTTTGTGAATAAGATAATGAACGTGAAGAGCTTAGTGCTGCATCTGACATCCAGAAGGCACTCAGTAAATGGGGGCTGTGGTATTGATGGTGAAAGTAACAGCTGAACTAATGGTGAAGAATGATTACCACCACTACCACTGCCCTCCTTGGGATGGAGAGTTGAATGTGTTTAAGCTCGTATGGTTTTTGCATACCTAACCTAAGTGTTAGGAGAGACAGCAATTGCTATTCCTGAAGGGACAGCAAAAGAATTGTTGCCAGGCTTCTCAGACAGTGGTAGGGAATTTAAAACTGAGTTGTTTTCAGAGGCGTGATTGAAAATGATTCAGCAGAGCATAATTCTCAGCAGAACAGTTTTATTTATTTATGCCAGTCCCCTTCCACCCAAGAACATAGGGGGAAAATGTAATTCTAAACTGACCCTGTACTTCTAAGGCTCAACTGCAGTTGGTCACCCACAACATGTTGTTCACAAACTTCATCAGGAGCATCTGGGTACAAAGACGTCCAGGCTCTGATCTTCTTTGCCAACGTCGTCTTCACTCTCAAACGGATGCCCCCTAACTGTTCTTGAGCCTTTCGGTGGGGATAAGATTCATTTGATGGCTCGAATGTCGATGTACAGGCACAATGGGAGTTCTCAGGGATATTATGTTAGAGTAGGTGGAGTTGTAGGGGGACTGTAGAGGTACTAACAAACAGAAATTGAAAAACTGAATAATCCTAATGGTTCTGTAGATGAACCCATTTACTAAAGGAGGGATATGAGATGTTTCTTTTGACTTCCCTTCCTTTTCCTCTTCAGCGCTCTGTTAAAAGTCTAAAAAGAGAAAGAAAATAGGTAGTCATTGCAAGCAAAGCTAAGCACCAGACTTCCTGTCCATCCAGGTGAGGAGGGTGTTAGCTACTTTCCAAGGTCCCCGGTGTCTTCTCTCTTTTTTGCCCTTGGTTCTGAGGTTATAGAAATGAAAAATGGATTTCAATTTTGGACAGAGATTTAAGGGTAGATTCTGACATCTAGAAAGACACTTCCTCCGCTCTTCTGCCAGATTCCCTCCACTCACCTCTCATCCTCCTTCCCAGAGCAGTACCTCTCTCCTCCTCAATGTTCCTATCTAGGGCCCTCTGTGTAGGTGTAACAACCCAAGGCTCTGGGGTAGCCTGAAGGGCCAGATCCTTTGGAGAGCAGAAGTGACATTATAATATTAACAGTTTACCATCGTGGAGACTGGGGCCAAGGAACACTGAGATGGAGGAGACATTAACAACAATGGGCCTTTAAGTCCTCACAGGTTTTTTTAGTGCCTTTAGTATATTGGGAGAAATCATATATGACTATTAAAAAAATGTCCAATAATACACAAATCCAAAGAAAGGTACCTCGGCTCTTCTCAAAATCACTTAGAATCTTACCCCTAGAGTAAACCACTGCTTGTGTTTGGTGATTCCCCTCCAGATATTCTATGCATGTATACACATCATGCTATATGTGCTGTGCTCTCAATTGCCATTTTCTCTAACAAAACCTTGGGTTGTGGAAAACTTTCCATGTCAGTAAATATAAGTCAACATTAGCCCTTTTAAGGTCTGCATAGTATTCCATTGTGTGGGTGCACCATAATTCATTTAGCCATTCACTATTGTTAGGCATTTAGCTTGTTTCCAATTTTTAGCTGTTATACACAATGCTATGATTAAGCAACCATGAGCATCCTTTTTGTGTACTTGTGTAATTATCTTTGGCTTCAGTTTAAGACATGAGATGATTGGCTCATAGGGTTTCCACAATTTTAAAGTTCTCGATATATATCTATTGAGAGAGAGAGGGAGAGTAGGAGGGAGACATACAACCAAACTACTCTCCCTAAAGGTTGTACCAATTTGTACTTCCACCACTGGAAATCATAACCTTTAAGATAACCCTATAGACATCCAAACAAAGATCTTGGGGCATCATACTGGACGGCCAGATGGTGATCCCCAAGCACTTCATCTACATTTCTTTCTTCTGACCACCAACCATATTATGAGAAAAGAGTTTTGGACTCAAAATAGGAATACTGTTTTATAAATTGTGAGGAAAGGCCTTTATATCTTTTCTTCTCTGACTAACCACTGATCCAGGATTACCTTCAAAAAGATTTCCTTGGCATATGGAGCTGGGGGCTCTCATTGTAGCAAAGCTCAGTGGTGTTACGAGCTCCATTTCCCCCATAACACTCATGCTCCTCTTCGGGTTCGTCTAAAGCAAATGTTACTGATATGTTCTTTTTAGGTCTTATTCTTACACCTTCTTTCTGTATAGCAGGAAGATGAAGGAAAAAAAAAGTCAGTTGGTGCCCGAGAGCTCAGGGATTGGTCCCTGGGGCAATAACATTTAATGAGCCACTTACCTGTAGGATTGGCTTTAGAGGCTTAGGTTCCATTGAGTGTTGTCCTAGGCACTGTCTTTTTTCTTTGGAGTTTCCCATCCTGGTAGTGAAGCTGGGGAAGATAGAAAGGACAAAGCCATAGTGAAAACAGATGCAAGCTCCTTAATCAAATCCAGCTATCCCCCAGCCCTGCCATATGTCTTTGGAACAATTAAACGGACAACAGAACAAGAGGACATTTAGTCCTTTTATTCCTCAAAACCTTGATCACCCCGTTTTCTTTTTTTTTTCTTCTTCTTTTCCATATTCCTGTTCCCTCCCATCTTTCCTTATCATTGGGATGATCAGAGAACAGGAAGCGGAGAATGTGGGGCACCTCCAGGGCATTTAGCCATAGAATATTGCCAATAAGCTCCTTAAGGGGCTCGTGCTCCTTTTCTCCTCTCTGTGACAAACCAGGGAATTGAAACCCTCTTTTGGAGACGATCTAATACTGATGACTTAACTCATCCCACTGACGTGACCACTTAAATTGTGCCGAGGGGAGGGTGTACCTAACAATGTTGGTATGTTTGTGGTCACTGCCCTTGCCCCATTTGGGCCAACTGATCTTGAGAGACTTGCTCAGCACCGCACAGAATCCATGCCCCTCCCAGAACTCACTGCTTATGTTGAAGACTGACTTTTGCATCTATTCTTATCAGTACACCTAATAGAGACAGCTCGGTACCTGTCTGGTGAGCGTATTTCCCCAAAGCCTCTGGTGGTGCCCTTGGAGGCTGGGATGCTCGATGGGAGTGGCTGTTGGCGAGCACACAGCTCTTCATATTTATCCCCAATGGCAGATAACAGCCAGCGCAGGCTTCCAATTATAGGCTCAGGGTTCCTTCTTTGGAGGTTTCTGATGGCTGAACAGGGCTCCTGTGACAAAAAGAGAAGAGAAGGCTCCAGCCCAGCAGCCTGGGACCCCTGGGGCTCACAGTCCCAGTCACCCTCAGCCAAAGAGCACACGTGCACATAAGCTCTGCTGTGCCTAGAGAGGCTCTTAAGACTTCCTAGGAGATACTCAGCATTCAGTCCTGAGAAGGTATATGAAAGGTACAAAAGCTAAGATCCTTTAATCAAGTGTAATGTCTTGGCTGTGTGACCTCGGACAAGTCACTCAGAGTCTCTGAGCCTTAACTTTCTTAACCATAAAATGAGGCTATTGAAACTTCCAACTTTAAAGAGCTATTTTGCAGGCCTAATGAGAAAACAGATGTGAAAGTGTTGTAAGAGTGGGATATTTATTATCACTGTTGAGTCAGAAATCGTCACTGTAGTTGTTGCCTGGCAAAGAGAGGCTTTGCCTAAGACCCAGCATGGGAGGCTGATTATGGGCCAAGGGAGGCATTGGCCTTGCTTGAGAGGACAAGGGAGGGGAGGGCTGGACACTTACGATTCGACACGGGGACTGGTTCTTCTTCGTTAGCCTTTCCAGCAGCAGATATTCAGTAATATTACGAAGTAGCAAGGCGTCCTTCTTGTCTTGCTTGTTGGCCAGGCTAAAGCCGGGCATTGGAGAGAGGGAGGGAAGAAGAGAGGAAGAGTAAAACTGAGATAGAGGCCAAGGGAAAGAAAAGAAGGGAAAGAGGGGGACAACCAATTCTGGTACAGCTGCTACATATCCAGGGACTAGCTTTTAAGCCATACCCAGTGAGGTGAGCCCGACATTTTTCTAGCCAACTCTCAGTGGAGGAAAGAATAGCACAAGTAATTTGAATCCGAGATAATCCCCAGGCCTCATTTCTCACTTCCTCTACACTGCACCATCAAACTTTAATTAGAATTGCTAACTGGGATACAAACGAATTTGGCGCTTCTACATCCTCCCCCAAACTCTGTCCACGCTTGAGTTGGGGGTCCTAACGAGGAACAAAAAAGGGTAAAAGGGAGTGGGGGAGGGGTGAGGATTGACAGGCCACCTGAATCATCATCCTGGGGTAAGAGTTAGTTACATAACTCTTGGGCAGTTTTCCAAGGGAGGAGGCCATTGGCGTTGAATATACAAAATAGGGGTTTTCTGCCATCATCTCAGGGTCAAAGACCGAAGCCAGAAAAAAGAAGCAAATTTAGGAAGGCAGTCTTCAGGAAGAGTCGAGGGATGGGTTGGGGCGGGGGGTGCAGTGGAAGATCCAGATATTACTCTCCATTTCCCTCTGATGCTTGCCTTCAAAGTTACCTTTGCACAGTTAGGTAACAGGTTCCCCCATGGCAGCGCCTGGTAGAAAGTGGCTCTTGAAAACAGCCCCCAGAGGACTGGGCCACTCCCCTTCAGCCAAAGAGGAGAGGAGGTCTAACTGGATGTGACACAGGGACCACTTAACCCTTCCGCTGTCTACTTCTCTTCTAAAGGCACAAAATGGGAAGGGGAAATTGGACACAAAGGCAGACTCTTACAATAGGATGGGTTTCCCGGCCACTCTTTCATCAGACAGCAGGCGTGGTAAGATGACCTTCACTTCCTGCATGCGCGTTGAGTCACTGGAATCCAGGACAAAAATAAGTCCATGTGCCTGCGCGTAGTAGTTTGGCCAGATTTCTCGGCCCTTACTGTCTCCATTCAGGTCGTAGATGGAAACTTCATAATCATCCAGCAGGACTGTGGTCAGTTCAGGTTTCATACAACCGCCCATCCTACTGGGGAGTACTATGCATAGGGGAAGAGAGGAGAAGCAACAACAAAACGGGGCTATAGTTAGATGAAAGAATTTGTTAAACGATGATCTGAACTTTGACTAGAGCCTGCCCTGAGGAATCCTACGAATGTATCCTCCCATCCGGCTCATGCTCGCCAATCCATCCTCCTAAACCACACTTTGCTCATGCTACCCTCTCCTGGCTCAGTAACCTTCCGTGAGTACCCACTGCTCCGAAGATAGAATACAGACTCCTTTGCCTCCTAACCTGCCAGATCCATCTCTTCCCTGACTGGTGTCCAGGGTCCCTGGTACCCAGTCTATTCCTCCCTATGCTTCCTGACTCATGTGCCTCTCTACCTGCCACTCCACATGAATGTCATGCTCTTTTTGCCCTGGGCCTTCGCAAGATGCTATTCCTGCTGGTTAGAACACTCTTCCACTACTCTTTGCTTGGTTAACACCTATTTTGTTTTTTAAATATCAACTTAGATCTTGTTCCTTCGAGAAAGTCTTCTCTCACACCACCATCCCCCAGTCCGGATAAGGTGCCTTTCTTCTGGGCTTACCACTATCACAGCGCATATTACAGTGTTATAAATTCTATGATTTATTTATCTGGGTTATAAACTGCAACAGGATAGGAACCCCTTCAGTTTTTCTTACCGTTATATACATAATGCCAAGCACAGAGGTTGGCACACAGGTGCTCAACAAATATTTGTTGAATGAATTTGATGAGTGAATCAATGAATGAACTAACAGGATGCTCTTCTCTCGCATCCTTTCTTCAAGGCTCAGCTCAAGTACCACTTACTTTAGGAAGCTTCTCTGACCAGTCCAGCTCTCACTTCTCTCTTGTTGAACACGTGATCTGTTAAACTGGTCCTTCACCTCATTCTGTGTGTGTCCTGTCTCCCCAGCTAAAATCTAAGCTCTGTGAGGGAGGGGCTCTGCATTCCCTTATGCACAGTAGGTGTTCAGTAAACGTTTATGGTGCCTGTTACTGTGGATGAGCGTATGAAGTCCTCTTCCTCCTATCTCCTCCGAGAAACCATGCCAAACTCAGGTACCTTTGCCCTTTCAAGGCTATGGCCAGACCATACAATTCCACAGGGCATTCCACCCCTCACTCAGCCCCCAGAGAAATGTGGTTCAGCGTGACAGTCTGCAGACCCATTCCAGTCTGTTCAACTGACAGTTCTGGCCCAGCTCTCTGCCCATATTAGTAATAAAATGATTTTATAGATTCTCTACACTCACACCTGGGAGTTCTAAGACCAGAATCAGTAGCTTCTTATTTATAGTTTCAAATCTACCTGGAACATTTTCCATAGGATTGCCAGAATAAGTCGTTTAGCTGAGAAGTTAATAGGATGCTTTCAGATCTTTGGAAATTTATGATTATACACACATTTACATGTATACATGTCTCTCTCTATGTGTGTATATGTACATATTATTACATTTTAATGTCATCTCATAATGTCCTCTTCTGTTTTTATGTTAGTCAATGATTTATTTTTAATTATAGCTTTCACAGAACATATAATTTTCAGTCACAGCTTTTTTTTTAAATTAAATTAATTAATTTATTTATTTTTGGCTGCGTTGGGTCTTTGTTGCTGCGTGTGGGCTTTCTCTAGTTGCGGCGAGCGAGGGCTACTCTTTGTTGCAGTGCGCAGGCTTCTCATTGCTGTGGCTTCTCTTGTTGCAGAGCACGGGCTCTAGGCGTGCGGACTTCAGTAGTTGTGGCACGTGGGCTCAGTAGTTGTGGCTCACGGCCTCTAGAGCACAGGCTCAGTAGTTGTGGCGCAGGAGCTTAGTTGCTCTGCGGTATGTGGGATCTTCCTGGACCAGGGCTCGAACCCGTGTCCCCTGCATTGGCAGGCGGATTCTTAACCACTGCACCACCAAGGAAGCCCTCAGTCACAGCTTTGATGTGTTATTTGTTATGTCTGTATTAGACTACTTAAAAATAATAAGTGAATAGGTGAAAACTCTAAAGGTAATTTTAAAATCTTGTTTTCTGTATCAGTGCAAGCTTTATGTTATCTTCCCCGTTTTTTTTTTTACTTGAAACCTTACCA
This sequence comes from Balaenoptera ricei, assembly GCF_028023285.1. Classification (NCBI taxonomy): domain Eukaryota; kingdom Metazoa; phylum Chordata; class Mammalia; order Artiodactyla; family Balaenopteridae; genus Balaenoptera; species Balaenoptera ricei. The sequence goes on along the minus strand of NC_082660.1, from coordinate 91,635,238 downwards.
ATTCTTCAATAATTCAATGTGTTGTTGGCAAACCCTAGATGCCACCAGAAGTTGTCCCCTGAAAATTTACATTTCTCTTATTTCCTCTATTAATTTATAAACACTCTGAGGACAGGTACTGAGATGAATCCATCTCTATATCCCTAGCAGAGTGTTGCATAAAGCATAGTTTGGGGACTGTCTGCTTTAGAGTTACATGTGGGTGATTGTTAAGTCCTACCCTGCACCAAATGAATCAGAATCCCTAGGCTTGGGACCCAAGCATCTGTATGTTTAGCAAACTCCGACATTTAACAAAATCCCCAGGTGATTCTTCTGCACCTTACATTTTGAGACCCACTGCCTTAAAGAGCAGTAAAATTCATGCCTGTTGTGTCTCAGCATCATCTGGTGCGCTTGTTAAGGTTTTGATTCCCTGGGCTTTCTCCAGGCCAAAATATCTGAACCTTCAGGTCCCAGATCAGTTGGTGTGAAAGCTCTTCAGGTGATTCTGATTTTTGGCTCTCAGTACTCACTATGCTCCAGGATCACCTGTGGAGCTTTTAAAACCTATGACATTAGGCCTCACTCTCTGAGAGTTTGATGCCATAGATCTGGGGCGGGGCTCAGGCAGCATTTTCTTTTAAAGCTCCCCAGATGATTGAAATGTATAGCCGGGTTTGAAAGAAACTGCTTTAAACGCCCTCATTTAGGGCACCTGCTTGTACTCATGCTTGGGTTCCTTGCCCCATATGACCATGCCAGACAAAACAGTTATAGTGAATGATGTTAATGATAATGGCTTATGTCCCAAAAGATTTTATAGCTGGTGCCTTCAGATATTCACACAAGTTACTACTTGTAGATTGGAACTTCCTCCCTAGGCTATTATCTGTTTTCGGCAATCATGAACATTTGCAGGAGCTGGTGGGGGGGCAAGCTATTGCATTTTGGGTACAGAGGAACCTACTAGATTGACTCTGGCAGTCCTGCACGGACAGAGGTGGCCTGAGATGTTCTTTAGAATGTGACATCAGTGGCACTTTGCTTCTTAGCCATTAAAAACTTCTCCGTGAATGAAGTCACAACCATAAACCTATTGGTTTATGTATCAGCCCCAAGTTATTCACCAACCACAAGGCAGGTTATACAGTAACAAATTAAACAGACTCCAGGCTCTGTCCTCTAGGAATTAAAATGGAAAGCAGATGCTATTCTCCTAGGCAAAATAGCATAGGGCTAATTACAGATGAGTGCTTCTCAAAGCTGACTGGCCAACTGAAAGGCCTGGGGAGTTCTTAAAATATAGATTCCCAGGCCCCACCCAGACTGGATGGGAATCTAGGGGTGGGGCTGAGTTGGGCTCTAAAAATTATCCCCACTTTTATCAGTAATCTTGTGATTTACCCTGGCTCCTTGATTTTCTTGCTGCTGCTTACCTTTTTACCATTTCTGCCAATCAGAGAATTGGGAGAGGCAGAGTCAAGTCTGCTGCCCATAAGGTGGGATACCAGGCTGAACCATTGGCTAAAATGTGCTTGGGGCTACCACTCCGAGGGTGGGGGGAGGGGAAGAGAGGGAAAAGTTGGAATGAGGCAACATGTAGCCTGAGGAGAATGGTGGAATGAGGGAGAACATTCATTCCACAAGTGAATGAGTAGCTACCTGAACGTACTAAAAGTACAGAGACTGAAGATACAGAGCTGAAAAAATCCATTATTTTTCCTCAGGGGCTCGCAGTGTAGGGGATGGACTTGCAGTTGTGCAATGATGTTGTGATAAGTGCATAATCGAGGGAGGCACAGAATAGAGTAGGAGCTGAAGAAGGAGGCGCTGGGCGTTAGGGATGGCTTTCCTGAGGTCAAGCTTAGGCTGTGTCTTGAGGCATCTGATTAAGCAGGTAGATGATGGAGGGGATGAAATACTAGGTAGCAGGAGAGCATGTACAGAAAGTGTGGGCATGTGAACTAGAATGGTATAGTGGCAGATGAATGGCAAGTCATTTGTTTTGGCTCCATCAGGGGGCCTATGTGCAGAGCATGGGAAGTGAAGCTGGAGAAATCAGGGACCAGATTGTGGAGGGCCTTCCTTGTGTGCAGCTGAGAAACTTAAGTTTTATTTTGATGACAACAGGGAGGCATTGAGTGGTTTCATGCAGGGTTGGGTCATGATCAGATGTTTGCATTAAGTCCTTCGGGCAGCTGTGTGGACTGAATACTGGGGAGACAACTACAGACGGCAAGATCAGCCAGCAGGCTGTTGCTGTATTTCAACGAAATTGATGCTGACTTCAAGTAGGCCAGAGGCAGAGGAGTCAAGTTAGCCCTTTCCTCTACGTTGTAGATTGCTGCCAGCCTACATAAAACAACCACCTCATCATAACCCTTCTTTTATTTAATAAAAATCAGTGGAGGGCATCCTGTGCCAACCACTGTGCTGGGCTCTTTGATTGGCTAGCAGTTAGCTGTGTCTTCACAACCGGAAAAGTAGCTCCCTGAAATTCTGTATAATGGCTTCTTGAAATGTCAAGGTATTAAACTGGAGATTTGGTATTAAACTTGCACGTCTCTGAACTGACACCATTTCTCAAGCTCCAACCCTCTATATGAACTGTCACAAAGAGTTTCACGTTATTGAACTTCTTCATCATCCCCCACTTGTCTCTCTTATCTAGACCAAATTCCACTTTAATTGAGCTCTGAAACTAGACACTTTCAAACATGCTATCCTTCCTAATCGACTGCAGTGCTTTACATAGTCTGAGTTCATTCATACTGACATTATGAGAATACCTTCAATTAGGATATCTTATAAAGGGAGCAGGTGACAGACATTACATAAACAGGCTGATAACACCCGAGGAGAGCAGAGAGAGAGAGAGAGAGAGAGAGAGAGTGAGAGAGTGTGTGTGTGTGTGTGTGTGTGTGTGTGTGTGTGTGTTAGGAAGTGTTTACCTTCAAAAGAGGAAACTCAAGGGTCATGAAGTAAGGCTAGGAAGGAATGATTGTTTCATTGGTCGCTGGGACCCATGGGAGACCTAAACCAGGATCTAATACTCTCAATTCCTTACGTCTCTGGAACACCTCCACAAGAACAGTTTTGCCTGAGTTGTCCAGTCCAATGATAATGATGGTCACATTCCTAGAAATGGAAAAGGAAAATGAGCCAAAGCCTTAAAAGTACTGTTAGTTCTTAAGTTAAAGAAAGAATTATACTCTTCCTTGGTGTTTGGGGCTCTGCCTGCAGTGGTCCCAATGCAGTCATAAAAGGGACAGCCAGGTGGTAGAAGGTGGTGTGGGGACCCCTCCCCAAAGCCTCCAAGGATGCTTTTCTTCCCTGATTCACTTGCCTTGTAGAATTGGCCATCCTCCCCCAACCCTGTCCCTAATCTTGTAGACACTACTTAGTCACTTCCCCTAATAATATATATCATAAAGATTTGTCCTTTGAGGGATTGTGGGCAGGTACATTGGAGGAAATGGTGGAACAGGTCTAGAGAAATAATTACAGTATTACCTTCGTGTCTCTTCAGTTGCCTTTACACAAGGCCAGCAGGAGGTCAGTATCTGGAACATGATTCAGCTTAGTTCTTTAATATTAAGGGAAACAAGTAAACAAGAAATCAGCCCCATTATTAACTCTGAACCTAAATCAGCTTATGAGTACACAGGTACTGATAAACAGGAAGCCTGGGACTGTCAGAAGTCCATTACTTCATTCTATCCAACCTTGTCTATGTCATAGAGGGAGGGACTGGTTATAGTCAACTCTAGTGGCAAAATGGGGTGATTTCTTATTAAAGCAACCCACATAGGCATGATGGCATCAGGTGTGACCTATCCCTTCAGCCATAGTTCATTCCTGTTATGAATATCTTCATGCAACCTTGGGGGTGCGGGTGGGGTGGAGAGATGCCTTGGAGAAGAACCAGCTTAGAGTTCAACTGGAAGACCTGTTCTAATTAACAACTATTCATTGGGCTTGGTTCTCTTACTGCCTCTGCTTCAAAAATGTGGGTGTTGGTGACCCACTATCATAGATTTCATACAATTCCTAATGCTATAAGGGATTTTAGAGATCATCTACTCTAATTGATTTCAAACATCAGTCCAGGTACCCTACTCACAAAGATTCTCAGGGAGCAGCATAAGCTCCCCAGGTGATATCAAAGTACAGCTGTATTTGGAAGTGATTGCCTAAGTAGAAAGGGTAATTTACACAGTCACTTCACAGTTAATCCATGTTGTAGCATGTATTAGTATTTCATTACTTTTTATGGCTGAATAATATTCCATTGTATGGATATACCACCTTTTGTTTATCCATTCATCAGCTGATGGACATTTGGATTGTATTTACTTTTTGACTCTTATGAATAATCCTGCTATATACATGTGTGTACAAGTTTTGTGAGGACATATGTTTTCAGTTCTCTTGGGTATATACCTAGGAGTGTAATTGCTGGGTCATATGATAACTCTATGTTTAACCTTTTTAGGAAGTGTCAGATTGTTTCTACATTTTACATTCCTACCAGCAAGGCAGGATGGTTCGAATTTCTCCACATCCTCGCAAACTCTCATTGCTGTATTTTTTTATAGCCATACTAGTGGATGTGAAGTGGTATCTAATTTGTGGTTTTGATTTATATTTTCCTAATGACTAATTACACTGGGGCCCAGAGCTGGGGGAAGCTCTGGTTGGGTTAACAAAGTACTTAGGCTGATACTCAGATGGGCTTTTCTTAGCTATCTGCTGAGCACAGTGTATGTGCCAGCTTATCAATGAATAACTTAGCAGGGTTCTGCAGAGTCACCCACTGTTTTAGAGAATTGCCATCCCCAAATAGGGACTCACATTTCATAGCATGTCTTAGAGCATAGTTCATTCCCTAGAAAATCATTTGGATTCCCATAAGGACCTCCTGGAGAATAGCTCTGGCTTATGCCAGATGAAAGGGAAACCTTATATGTGGCCTGTGATCAAAACCAGCCTTACTCCAGCTTTGCTCATGAAGCTGATAAGACCTGGAGCCTGAAACACTAGAGTCTGATTGTCTGGGTTCCATGATAGCCATCTCCCTTTGAGACAAGAAGTAGCAGCTTCATGTCTATTTCCTGATAATTAGCAGAGCTTCCTAACTTGATCTCAGGCAGTCTGTATTTGTTAGCACCACTAAAAGAGGTCAAACTGGCATCACACAAATTCTTCATTAAGAACATATCTTAAAGAAGGATCATGTACCACAATGTTCATTGCAGCTCTATTTAGCCAGGACATGGAAGCAACCTAAGTGTCCATCCACAGATGAATGGATAAAGAAGATGTGGCACATATATACAATGCAATATTAGCCATAAAAAGAAACGAAATTGAGTCATATGTAGTGAGGTGGATGGACCTAGAGTCTGTCATACAGAGTGAAGTTAAGTCAGAAAGAGAAAAACAAATACTGTATGCTGACACATATATATGGAATCTAAAAAAAAAAATGATTCTGAAGAACCTAGGGGCGGGACAGGAATAAAGATGCAGACGTAGAGAATGGACTTGAGGATACGGGGAGGGGGAAGGGTAAGCTGGGACGAAGTGAGAGAGTGGCATGGACATATATACACTACCAAATGTAAAATAGATAGCTAGTGGGAAGCAGCCACATGGCACAGGGAGATCAGCTCGGTGCTTTGTGACCACCTAGAGGGGTGGGATAGGGAGGGTGGGAGGGAGATGCAAGAGGGAGGGGATATGGGGATATATGTATATGTATAGCTGATTCACTTTGTTATAAAGCAGAAACTAACACACCATTGTAAAGCAATTATACTCCAATAAAGATGTGTTTAAAAAAAAAAAAAAGGATAAGTAGGATAACCAAGAAGGAAAATAACTGGACTAGGGATTGCTGGGTCCTTTCATTTCTAGCACCTCTCCTGGGTACTCTGGAATGAAATCACCTAAACTAAACCTACCATTTTCAGATTTCTTATCTACAGAATGGAGATAATGATACATTTTGCATACCTTGGGGTGGTTAATTATGTATCTGATTAGAAGTTGGTTCTTTTTGGGTGAAAGACATAAGATGGGTAGAGTAATAGGAAGGTGTATTGAGCTTTCTAGCCTTCTTGCCAGAGTAACACAGCTTAGTTGCCCCCTTATGAAGAGTAAGTCCATGTCCTAACAGTGGCTGTTAAGGTTCTGGCATATCCATGGTAACCACTGCCTGGTTTATAGCAGCCAAACTCACATCTCCCTACCTTGTCTGATGAAAGCTAATTACTAAATGAACTTTTTTTTTTTTTTTTTTTTTTTTTGCTGTGTTGGGTCTTCACTGCTGCACACGGGCTTTCTCTAGTTGCGGTGAGCGGGGGCTACTCATCGTTGCGGTGTGCGGGCTTCTCATTGCGGTGGCTTCTCTTGTTGCAGAGCATGGGTTGTAGGCGTGCGGGCTTCAGTAGTTGTGGCTCACAGGCTCTAGGCACGCAGGCTCAGTAGTTGTGGCTCACGGGCTTAGTTGCTCCGCGGCATGTGGGATCTTCCTGGACCAGGGCTCGAACCCGTGTCACCTGCATTGGCAGGCGGATTCTTAACCTCTGCGCCACCAGGGAAGTCCTGGAGGTGTCTTTTCCAGTAGATGAAATCTCCAGGCTGCGAGGGTGCTTAAGGTCTTTGTCTCCTGAGAGCGCACTGTGAAAACATTGCTCTACTAAAACATGGTTATTTTTAATAGAAGCGATTAGGCCTTTGCAATATTGGAGTATTTCTCGTTTTGTCAGCTGTGGGGCAAAAGAGGTAGGAACCGAGTGCATTGAGTGACCTGTGACTATCTCAGAGGGTGAGCGTTTGAGTTCCAAAAGGGATGGATATAAGATTTAGAAGGATCAATGGCAGTGCTTTTGGCCAACGTATTTAGAGGGCCCACACAAATTTTGCCAATTGAGTTGTTTTTTTTTTAAATTTTTATTTATTTATTTATGGCTGTGTTGGGTCTTCGTTTCTGTGCGAGGGCTTTCTCTAGTTGTGGCAAGCGGGGCCATTCTTCATCGCGGTGCACGGGCCTCTCACTATCGTGGCCTCTCTTGTTGCAGAGCACAGGCTCCAGACACGCAGGCTCAGTAATTGTGGCTCAGGGGCCCAGCCGCTCCGTGGCATGTGGGATCTTCCCAGACCAGGGCTCAAACCCGTGTTGCCTGCATTGGCAGGCAGATTCTCAACCACTGCGCCACCAGGGAAGCCCCCCAATTGAGTTTTAATAATGCCGTTAGTGCATTTGACTAAACCAGAGGATTGAAGGTGCTAATTGCAGTGAAACTGTTGTAAAACTGGCCAAACAGCACATACGTCAAAATACCTGACCAGTAAAATGGGTCCCCTGATCATTATGAAGTTTGAGAGGATTTCCCCAGGTAGGTATATTTTCCAAAAGGACTTTAGCCACAGAAGAGGCAGTAGCCTCTCTGCAAGGGAAGGCTTCAGTCCAGTGTGAAAACATTCAGGCCATGACCAAAACGTATTTATTTACATCCCTGAGATGGAGGAAGTTGTATGAAATCCAATTGCCAGACCTTGAATGGTCTATAAGGCAGTTTAAAATGCTTGGGAGCAGTAAGAACAGGCTTCCTTGGGTTGTACTTTGGACCAGTGGGACAAGTGAGGTAGGCATTTTTTGCAGCTTTGTTAATGTTTCCCCACGAATATTGATTCATGAAAGTTGTAATTTTGTCAGTAGACCAATGGTTTAATGCATATACAATGATTAGGAGTAGGAATTTTAGAGTCTTCAGTCAGACTGAATTGTTATTTGATCTGAACCAGAGCTTTCGCTTTTTATCAAACCAAGAGTTGTTGAATTTCCAATCTTGTGTTTTCTTTTCTGAGGCCAGTTGTTGGGCTTCTCCAGCCAGTTTTTCTGAGTTATCATTTGGGGAAATATCCCTTTGGACCGTGACAGAAGTTTGACTGCTTTTGGTTCCTTTAAGGGCAGCATTCCCTGTGGAACTGTCAGCAAGGTAATTTCCTTTAGCTTCCAGGGAGTCAAGTTTAGAATGCCCTGGAATTTTAATAATAGCTTAAGTGGCAGGTAAAAGTATTACATTCAATAATTCCTGAACATAGGGGCCATTTTAAATTTTATTTCTACTGGAAGTTAGGAAGCCATGTTGCTTCCACAACATTCCAAAATCATGAGCTTCTCCAAAAGCATGTCTACTATCAGTATAAATATTGGCAGTTTTGTACTTGGCTGAAGTACAGCCCCGTTGGGCTGAAGTAGCCATAGGTAAAGATGCTGTCTCAACAACATCAAAAGGAGTTCCAATAGCATACCCAGCACAATATTTACCATGATCACCTTTTAAAAAAGAACCATCAGCAAGCCATGAGAAGTCAACATTACCCAAATGACTTTCCTGCAGATCATCACAAGGCATCAGGAGGTGATCCATCAGTGTTAAGTAGTTGTGAGAGACTTTGCTGATGATGGAGGAGAGAGGAGTCACAGGGTTAAGGTTATTACAACCTAAAAGAGTTATGTGAGGAAGTTAACAAAAGGACTTCTTAGGAGTTGAGGTTGGCTGACTGAGAAATGCTGAGTGTGAGGAGAATTCAGAAGGGCTTCTACTGCATGAGGTACAAAAATGGTTAAAAGGGATCCCACCACGATCTTTTTGATGGCCTTAACCAAAAAGGCAGTGGCAGTAATGGCTCTAAGGCAAGGTGTGGGCTGGGGGTGTCTCTGTGCCACAGGGTCCAGTTGCTGGCTATAATACCCTGTGGATCAATGGTGGTCCCCATGTTTTTGGGTGAGTACCCCAAAGGCATTACCTTCCTTTTCATATATAAAAATGGAAAAGGGAATCTGATCGTTGGATGCCCAAGGGTGTGTGGGTTCATCAAACTCTCCTTTAAGGCCTTAAAGGCTATTTTGTCTGGTTCTTCCCGTAAAATTGTGTTGGGGTTGCTCTTTAGTAAAATATACAGAGATTTGGCTGTAAGAGAGAAATTTGGAATCCAGTTTCAGCAATATCCACCTAGCCCGAGAGAACCTTGTAGTTGGCACTTAGTTTTGGATTTTCAGAAACTTAGGACATCATGAAGCCTTCTGGATCCAGGTATAGCCCTTTTTCTGGTATCAGATGCCCTAAATATCGAACCTGGGTTTGGGAAAACTGCAATTTTTCCTTGGCAACCTTATGTCACTTTAAGGCTAAAAGCTTTAGCAAGTGGATGCTGTTTTCCTGTGAGGAGGCTTGAGAAGGAGGGCAAAGAAGCAAATCATCCACATATTGCAACAAAGTAGAACCCCAAAGGAACTTTATACCATCCAGATCAGCCTTCAGGATTTGTGAGAAATAACGACTCTCAGTAAAACCCTGAGGCATTACTGTGCAGGTGAATTGTTTCTCTTCCCAGATGAAGGCAAAAAGGTATTGGTTAGAATGCGCTGCATAAATCAATCATAGTAAAGAGTTTGCTTCTGTTGGAAACGGATGTTAGTAGCATATGAAAGTTAGGAATAACAGGGTGTCGAAGGATAACAGTCTTGTTTATTGCTCAGAGGTCCTGGACAAACTTCCACCCTCAGCCCTTAGGTTTTCTTGCTGGTAAAATCAGAGGACTACAGGGATTAGTACAAGGGATAATGAGGCCTTGAGCCTTGTTATCTTCTATTAAGGGCTTTTTACCTTGAACGCCTTCTTTACTTACAGGGTGTTGATTAATTCTGGGGAGAAGTTTGGGGGGGGGGTATTTGGATCTTGATGGGATGTACACTGTGAATTACCAATATCAGTTGGGAGATTTTGCCCACAAGGAGGGTAGTAGCTGATCCAATAGGGACAAATGATCAATGTTTGCAGAATCAGCTGTAGTACCATCAGAGACAGAGCAAATAAAAGATGTCAAAGGGTCATTTAATTCACCTGATTGACTGCTTTGATGACTACTGTCAAATTGTAGAATTATTTCTTCCTTTTGGGAGAGAAAAATTCTGGCATGATGCTGTACTTCTCTAAGAAGACTCAGTGAAATAAATGGATAGGGGTGGAGGAACTAAAGAGAAAAGGGTGTGTTATCTCTCAAAGGGCCTAAACAAAAGAGAATAGGTTCAGAGACTGGAAACTCTTGAGGTTCATTAGGGATCCCTACTATTTGAACTGTCTTAGTGCTCCAAGGTAGAGACCATTTTATTGTAGTGGGGTTGAGCACCAAGAGTGTGGCTCTGGTGTCAGGACTGGAAAAGATTTATCCTTAATCTGGAGAAATGTTCTTCAAGATAATTAAGAGGGAGGGATTGGGAATAGCCCTTATAGTTCCTTTGAATCCTGTCATTGAGAATTGGGAGGATGTTGGATAGACAAGTTAGAAGGCTGAAGGCACCTGAAGTGCTTAAATTGGTAACAATCTCTTTTCTGATATCCTGGCTCTTTGCAATAATAGCAGAAACTAGGAGGGTTTTGGTTTAGTTTAGGGGCCTCCACTTGCTGGAGTTGAAGATTAAGAATTTTAGCAGTTTTCCTTTTATGTGACTCATCTAGAGTGTAAGAGAGCTGGTTTGCCAGATTAACTAAATCTGGAGTGGACAAAGTTTCCCATTCCATCCTGGTCCTTTTTACTAGAAGAGAAAAATCCTGGTTCAGCCCACTAATAAAAATAGAGTTGAAAGCTACCCAGGAAGAACAGCATCTGAAGGAAGATTAGAATTTTCCTTAAACACATTCTGAAGTTGATCATAATAGTCATGAACAGGTTCATTAGGTTTTTGTGTGCAAGCCTGAATTTTGTTCCAGTCAACAGGCTTTGGAAAAGCACTATGAATTGCTCTATGAACTCACTTAGCAATTGCCTGAGCTTGATTGGTAAATGGGCTGGTCTCCCAGTTGTAATTCTAGAGACCTTTCAGGATTTCCCCAGTTGGTGATTTTCATCCAAAGCTGGGCCTGGCCTTCACTGACAAGCATATGAACTAGCTGATTTAAGTCAGAGTTGATAAGTCTGAATGACTACATTAAATTCCTCAGCATATCTGTAAGGATTTCAGTTACTTTGGGAAAATCTTTGACTATGGCTTTGCAGTTCCACTTTAGTCCAGGGGATATAAAAAAAATTTAAGAGTTTAGTCTCTGGATCCTCACAAGGCTTAATTTTAGAGAGACAGGTTCTGGTAAGTTCAGAGGAAATGGCAGTGGGGAGAGTTTCAGAGAAAAGGGAAAGTTTGGTGAGAGAATTAGTATGGGGGAACTGAGGGTTACAGAGGAGGTATAGGTGGCATAAAAGGGAAGAAGGAGGATGGCACTGGAGGCAGAGCCAGGGGAAAGGAATAAGATGACACTGGAGGTGGTATCTGTGATGCAGAAGCCAGGGAAGAGGAACATGAGGCTTTTGCAGCCATTCTATCTTTCTTTGTTTGCCTCAGAGGATCTTAAAATCTTATTCTGCAGAGATGCAATTTTAGGTTCCTGATAATGTTTGGAAGCCTCAAAATAATTGAAATAGGCATTCCATTCAGTTTTGGAAATTTTACAGGTGTGGTTGTCAATTTGGTCTTAAGTAAGTTTGGGATTTCAATAGTTCTCCATAATGACCATTCATGTTCTAAATTGCCTTTGGTTAGGTTGGTCCATTTACTTAGAAATGTACATGAGGAAGGACTGCGGTTTTTAAACATAAAATCAGCCATGGTCCTGGTAGGTAAGGGTGCCCTCAAAGTATTTAGATAATTGGGATCCCATTTCTCAGAGGTTTTTCTTTAGAGTAAAATAGTAATTTTCAAACAGCCTGAACAGCTTAAGCAGGCTCAAACAGCCTGCAGGCCTACTACCAGCCAGTTCTGAGGGAACAGTCTAGTCTCAAAGGAGCCAGGCCAAAGGCTGCTCAGCAGAGCTCTAATGGAGCAACCTAATCCTGAAGGAATCAGGCTGAAGGCTGAATAGCATAGTTCCAATGAAACAGTTCCTGTTCCAAAAGAAATCAAGCTGAAGGCTACCACAGTTCCAGTTGGAACAGCCTGATTTAAAAAAAAAAAAAAAAAACCAGGCCGAAGTGCCAAAGAAGTACTCACAGACAGAATAAGGCCTTAATCAGAAAGAATAAACCGTTAAAATAGATCCCAAATTAAACCTGGAGAGCTTCAAAACACAAAGAGGGCAGAAGCTTGGATTCAGGAGAAAAACTTACCCTTAAACCTCAGGGTCAGCAATAAAAAAACATTCAGTGGGATTTTTAGTTACCATACCTGTCTGCGCACCAGCCTCAGAGTCGTTGGAGGTCTCCTCTGGATCCCTGTATGGGCCCGCAAAATGTTGACCTTAAACAAACAGACTGCCAGTTACTTCTGAGGTAAAAGCGGACTTACTCAGAATCAGCAGAGAATTGTTAATTCCCGGTCTGCAACGGTGGCGAGCCTCGGGCAACTCCCTCCGCCTCAACTGGCGAGCCTCGGGCAACTCCCTCCGCCTCAACGTGACGAGAACTCTTAGCGAGAGTTCAAAGAGGAAGCCGGGAAGGCTAGTAAGCAGAGAGCCCATTGGAGGAATTGAGAGTTCGAAGTATAGTGGCTTTTCATTGGCTGAGTTGTGGCAGTCTCTCATTGGCTGAGCTCTTGCCAGGCAAAAAGAGGAGGTTTTTCTTTTTCTTGTTGGGGGCTGCTGTTGTCGTAGGTTGTGAGAGCTCCCCCTTCTGGCTCCTTGACTCTATTTTATTTGAGATTTCTGTTTGTTAATTTTTATAATACCTCACACTAGTATTTGTTAAAATTAAAGAACCAGTATTGATACATTATTATTAACTAAAGTACATACCTCATTCACATTTCCTTAGTGCAGTCTCTTTTGCCTTTAGTGTTACAGACTCCACTTATTTCCAAAGTCAGTTGGGTCACCACACTTACCCTGCCTCCTTCAATGAAGTTGTTTCATACATTTGTAATACACATACTGTAATAAGTTAATTTTGTGTGTCAACTTGACTGGGCCATGGGGTGCCCAGATATTTGGCCAAACATTATTCTGAGTGTTTCTGTGAGGGTGTTTATGGGTGAGATTAACATTTAAATAGACTGAGTAAAGCAAATTGCTCTCCCTAATTTGACCTCATTCAATCAGTTGGAGGCAGGACTAAGAACAAAAAGGCTGGGGCTTATCTGGTGGCGCAGTGGTTGAGAATCTGCCTGCCAATGCAGGCAACACGGGTTCGAGCCCTGATCTGGGAAGATCCCACATGCCGCGGAGCAACTAGGCCCGTGAGCCACGATTACTGAGCTTGTGCATCTGGAGCCTGTGCTCCGCAACAAGAGAGGCCGCGTTAGTGAGAGGCCCGTGCACCGCGATGAAGAGTGGCCCCCACTTGCTGCAACTAGAGAAAGCCCTCGCACAGAAACGAAGACCCAACACAGCCATTAATTAATTAATTGATTTTAAAAAAAGCTTTGTTCTTAAAAAAAAAAGAACAAAAAGGCTGACCCTCCCCCAAGTAAGAGAGGAAGGAGTCAGACAGAAGTCTGACTGCCTTTGAGTTGGGACATTGACTTCTTTCCTGCCTTCAGACTCAAAGTGAAACAACGGCTCTTCCTGGGTCTTGAGTCCCCTGGCCTTTGGACTGGAACTACAACCATCCACTCTTCTGGTTTTCAGGCCTTAGGACTCGTACTGGAACTAAACAATCGGCTCTCCTGAATCTCTAGCTTGCCAGTTCACCCTGCAGATCTTGGGACTTGCCAGACTATATAAATGCATGGGCCAGTACCTTATAATAAATCTACACACACACACACACCTCCTATTGCTGGGATGGATGTGAACAGCTACTTGTTCTTGCATCAGGACCTCCTTCTATTCTACCCCTTCTCTCCTGCCTCCAGTTCTCTGCCTCAAATACTCTCCTCCCACCCTTCACTTTCATGGTTCGTTCTCATCTCTCAATTCTCTCATCTTCCTGTCATCTCCTCAAAAGAAGCCTTCCCTGACCCAGGTTATTTCCATTTCCCCGTTCATCCCTGTTATTTTTATTTTAAACAACTTTTTAGTTAAAATAAAGATACAGAAAACTACACAAAACAAAACTTAGCTTAAAGAGTTACTATAAAGTGAACACCCTAGTAACCATCATCTTATTTAATCTACATGTTTATTCTCTATTCCTTTCTCTTCTCTTTTCAACATTATCATACCTTAAAGTAGACTTTAAAAACCCACATCTATACACTTTTAAGACACATAGATTCATGTATCCACCACCACAATCTATATACAGAACAGTTCCATGACCCCAAAAAGCTCTCTGTTGCTGTCCCTTTATAGTTTCACCTCTTCCCCAACCTCCCCCACCCCACTAACCTCTGGCAACTAATAATCTGTTCTCTATTATCATAGTTTTGTCATTTCGAGAATGTTATATATATGGAATCATACATTTATGATTAAAACTGTTTTTTTTACATCAGCCTCATGCCATTGAAATTCATCCAAATAGTTGTGTCTATAAATAGTTAGTTTCTCTTTATTGCTAAATAGTATTCCATTGTGTGGATGTACCACAGTGTATTCTATCTTCTGAGGAACATTTGGATTATTTCCAATTTTTGGCAGTTGTGAATGGAGCTAGAATAAACATTCATGTTCAGGATTTTTTTTAACAAGATGAATGTTTATATTTTTTTAATTGAGGTATAGTTGATTTATAATATATCAATTTCAGGTGTACAAGATAATGATTCAGAATTTTTCTAGATTATACTCCATTTATAGTTATTATAAAATATTGACTATTTTCCCTGTGCTGTACAATATATCCTTGTAGCTTATTTATTTTATACATAGTAGTTTGTACCTCTTAATCCCCTACCCATATCTTTCCCTTCCCCCTTCCCTGTCCCCACTGGTAACCACTAGTTTGTTCTCTATATCTGTGAGTCTGTTTCTTTTTTGTTATATTCACTAGTTTTATTTTTCAGATTCCACATATAAGTGATAATATAGTATTTGTTTTTCTCTGTCTGATTTATTTCACTAAGCATAATGCCCTCCAGGTCCATCCATGTTGTTGCAAATGGCAAATTTTCATTTTTTTATGGCTGAGTAATATCCCATTGTGTGTGTGTGTGTGTGTGTGTGTGTGTGTGTGTGTGTGTGTATAACTTCTTTATCTATTTGTCTGTTGATGGTATATTCAGGATTTTTACTTTTTATTTTGAAATGACTACAGATTCACAGTACAAGGAGGTCCTATGTACATTTCACCTGGCTTCCCCTATTATTAACGATAATAGCTTGTATAACTATAGTACAATATTAGAACTATGAAACTGACACTGATAAAAATGCATAAACCTTACTCAGATTTCACCAGTTTTATATGCACTCATTTATGTGTGTGTATAGTTCTATGCATTTTAAAAAATAACAGCTTTATTGAGACATAATTCACAAACCATACAATTCTTCCATTTAAAATGTGCAATTCAGTGGTTTTTAGTATATTCAAAGAGTTGTGCATCTATCACTGCAATCAATATTAGAACATTTTTGCTGTATTCTGTAAGTTTTCATATGTTGTATTTACATTTTTATTTGTCTCAAGATATTTTTTGATTTCTCTTTTGATTTCTTCTTTGACTCATTGGTTGTTCAGTAGCATTTTGCTTAACCTCCACCTATTTGTGAATTTTCTTCTTGTAATTGATTTCTAATTTCATACCATTGTGTTTAGAAAAGATGTTTGATATGATTTCAGTCTTCTTAAATTTATTAAGACTTATGGCCTAACATATGATCTATCCTGGAGAATGTTCCATGTGTGCTTGAGGAGAATGTTTATTCTGTTGCTTTTGGATGGAATATACTATACATGTCTGTTAAACCCATCTGGTCTAATGTGTTGTTTAAGGCCAATGTTTTCTTATTGATTTTCTGTCTGGATAATCTAACCATTGGTGAAACTGCATTATTAAAGTCCCCTACAATTGTTGTATTATTGTCTGTTTCTCACTTTAGGTCTGTTAATATTTGCTTATCTGCTTAGATGCTCTTATGTTGGGTGCATAAATAGTTACAAATGTTATATCCTCTTGTTGGATTGACCCTTTTATCATTATGTAATGACTTTCGTTTTCTCTTATTACAGTCTTTATCTTAAAGTCTATATTGTCTGATGTAAGTATAGCTGTCCCAGCTTTCTTTTGGTTTTCATTTGCATGGAATATATTTTTCCATCCCTTCATTTTCAGAATGTTGTAGGCAGCATATATATGGGTCTTAGCTTTCTTTTTTTAATACATTCAGCTACATTATGTCTTTTGATTGGAGACTTTAGTGCACTTACATTTAAAGTAATTTTTGATAGGTGTGTACTTATTGCAATTTTGTTCATTGTTTTTTGGCTGATTTGTAGTTCCTCTGTTTCTTCTTCTCTTGCTCTCTTCCTTTGTGATTTGATGATTTTCTGTAGTCCTTTATCTTTTGTGTATAAGGTTCTGCTTTGTGGTTACCATGAGGCTTACATATAACAACTTATGACAGTCTGTTTAATGTGACAACAATTTAAGTTTGAATGCATTCCAGATCTCTGTATTTTTACTCCCCTCCCCATGATTTATGTTTTTGATGTCACAATTTACAACTTTTTATCTTGTGTATCTATTAACAAATTATTGTGGTTATAGTTATTTTTACTACTTTTGTTTTTAACCTTCATACTAGCTTTATAAGTGATTAATCCAGCACCTTTACAACATTAGATTTTCTGAATTTTACTATATATTTACCTTTACTAGTGAGATTTTACTTTCATATATTTTCCTGTTACTAATTAGCACCCTTTTGTTTTGGCTTAAAGAAGTCCCTTTAACATTTCTTATAAGGCTGATCTAGTGCTGATGAGCTCCTTTATCTTTTGCTTGTGTGGAAAGTTTTACATCTCTCCTTCAATTCTGAATGATAACTTTGCTGTGTAGGGTATTCCTTGTTGGAAGTAACTCACCTTTTCTTCCCACCCCCAGCCTTAGGCAACCAGTAATTTATTTTCTGTCTCTATTGATTGCCTATTATGTACATTTCATGTAAATGGAATGATACAATATGTAATCCTTTGTAACAGATTTCTTTCACTTAGCATAATAGTTTAAAGATTCATCCATGTTGTAGCATGTATCAGTACTTTATTTCTTTTTATTGCTAAATAATATTCGGTTGTATTGTATTGGATATACCACATTTTGTTTATCCATTCATCAGTTGATGCACATTTTGGGTTGTTTTTATTTTCTGGCTCTTAGGAATAATGCTGTGATGGCATTGTGTACAAAATTTTGTATGGGCATATCTTTTCATTTCTCTTGATGATATGTCTAGGAGTGGAATTGCTAAGTCATATGGGAACAACTTTTTGAGGAAGTGCCAGACTGTTTTTGAAAGGAGCTGCACCATTTTACAATTCCAGCATCAGTGTGAAGGTTCCAATTTTTCCACATCTTTGACAATACTTTTTATTATCTGTCCTTCTGATTATAACCATCCTGGTGTGTGTCATGGTATCTCATTGTGGTTTTGATTTACATTTTTCTGATGTCTCATGATGTTGGGCATCTTTTCATGTGCTTACTGGCCATTTGTATATCTTCTTTGGAGAAATATCTATTCAAATCTTTTGTCCATTTAAAAAGTTTGGTTGTTTGTCTTTTTATTGTTGAGTGGTAAGAGTTATGTATATAGTCTGGATTCAAGAACTTTATCAGATATATGATTTTCAAAATTTTCTCCCATCATGTGGGTCGTGTTTTTACTTTCTTGATGGTGTCCTTTGCGGCAAAATTTTTTAAATTTGATGAAGTCCTATTTATCTGTTATTCCTTTTATTATTTGTGCTTTTGGTATCATATCTAAGAAACCACTGCCTAATCCAAGTTCATGGAGATTTATGGCTGTTTTCTTCTAAGAGTTGTATAATTTTACGCTTTACACTAATGTTTTTCATCCATTTAAAGTTAATTTTTATAAATGGTATGAAGAAGTGGTCCAACTTCATTCTTTTGCAGGTGGATATCCAGTTGTCCTGAAATTCTGGGCAATTTTAACACATGAATAGATTTTTATAACCACCACCATAATAAAAATACAGAACTGTTCCTTAACCACAAAGATCCTTCTTGCTGCTCCTTTATAGTCACAATCATCTTTCCTTCCATGCCTCTGAGTCTTGGAAACCACTTACCTGTTCTTCATCTCTATAATTTCATTATTGAGAATGTTATATAAATGGAATCATACAGTATGTAACCTTTTGAGATTAGATTTTTCACTCAACATAATTCCGTTTGGATCCGTCCAGTTTGTTGTGTGTAGTATCAGTAGTGTGTGTGTGTGTGTGTGTGTGTACGTATGTGTGTGTGAATTTCTACAAAGACAATCATGTCATCCATAAATGGGTGGTTTTATTTCTTCCTTTCTAATCTTTTTTCCTTTAATTTCATTTTTCTTGCCTTATAGTGCTGATTACAATATCTAGTACTATGTTGAATAGCAGTGGTGAGAGCAGACATTCTTGCCTTGTTTCCGAAAGCATTCAGTCTTTCAGCCTTAAGGAAAATGCTAGCTCTGGTTTTTTGTGGTTGTTCCTTACTAGGTTAATGAAGTTATCTTGTATTCCTTATTTGCTGAGAGCTATTGTCATGAATGGGTGTTGAATTTAGTCAAACACTTTTTCTACATCATTTGACATGACCAATATGGTTTTCCTTTTTTAGCCTGTTGATAGTTGGATTACACTGATTTTCAAATATTGAGCCAGCCTTGTATCCCTGGAATAAACCTCACGTAGTTGTGGTACATAATTATTTTTATATGTTGCTGAGTTCTATTTGTTCATATTTTGTTGAGGATTTTTGAATCTTTGTTTATGAGTGATAATGGACTGTAGTTTTCTTTTTTTCTACTGGCATTATCTGATTTTTATCTCAAGATAATATTGGCCTCATAAGTGACTTGGAATTCCCTCCTCTTTTCTGAAAGAGATTGTGTAGAATTAATGTTAATTCTTTAAGTGGTTTGATAGGATTCTCTAGTAAAATCATTTGGGCTTGGAGATCTCTCTTTCAGCAGCTTTTGAACTATGAGTTTAATTTTCTTAATAGTTATGGAACTATTCAAATTATTTATTTCATATTGGGTGAGTTGTGGTAATTTATGCTTTTGAAGGAATTGATCCATTTCATCTAAACTGTCAGATCTATTTGTGTAAAGTTGTTCATAGTATTCCCTTATCCTGTTGATGTATACAAGTTCTGTGGCAATATTTCATCTTTTATTCCTGATATTGGTAAATTGCATCTTATTTTTTTGGTCAGTCTTTCTAGAAGTTTATTAGTTTTGTTGATTTTTTTCAAAGAACCAGCTTTTTGTTTCATTCATTTTCTGTATGGTTTTTCTGTTTTCAATTTTATTGATTGCTGTTCTTATCATTATGATTTCCTTCCTTCTTTGCTTTGAGTTTATTTTACTGTTGTTTTTATAGTTTCTTAAAGTAGAATGGGAGCTTAGATTTTTTTTTGAGAGTTTTCCTCTTTTCTAATGTAGGGATTTAGTGCTATAAATTTCCTTCTTGGCACTGCTTTTGGCTGCATCCTGCAAATTTTGATACTATATTGTATTTTCATTTTTATTCAGTTCAGTGTATTTTTAAAATTTCCCTTGAGATTTCTTCTTTGATCCATGATATGTTTATATGTGAGTTGCTTAATTTCCAAATGTTTGGAGATTTTCCTGTTGTTTTTCTGTTATTGATTTCTAGTTTGGTTTCACAGTGGTCAGAGAACACTTTTTTAAAGTTTTGGTTTTTTTAAGTTTGTTCAAATTTATTTTATGGTCTAGGAGATGGTCTGTCTTGGTGAATGTTACATGGGCTCTTGAGAAGAATGTGTTCTTCTGTTGGGTTGAATGTTTTGCAAATGTCGGCTGATGGTGTTGTTTAGTTCTTCTATATCCTTGCTGATTTTCTAATAGTTCTATCAATTGTTGAGAGAGGGATATTGAACTTTCTAAGTGTATTTGTCTTTTCATTTCTATTAGTTTTTGCCTTATGTATTTTGCATCTCTGTTGTTTGGTACATCCACACTTAGATCTGCTACGTCTTCTTGTGGAATTTACCCTTTTATCATTATGTAATATCCTTCTCTGTCTCTTGTAATTTTCTTTGTTCCAAAGTCTATTTTATCTTTTGACACTATGCATGGTATATCTTTTTACATCCTTTTCTTTTCAACCTACCTATGTCATTATGTTTGAATTGGATTTCTTGTAGACAGCATGTTTGGGTCATGTTTTTTTAAGCCACTCTACCAAACTCATTTTTTAATTGGTTTATTTAGGCCATTTACATTTAATGTAATTGTTGATATGTTAAGGCTTATGTTTGCTGCTTTATTTTTGTTTCTTGTTTGTTCCCTCTGTTTTTTGTTCCTCTTCTCAATTTTTTCTGCCTTGCTGTGTGTTACTTGAACTTTTTTTTTAATTTTTAATTTTTCTAGAAAGATATTTATTTATTTATTTATTTATTTATTTATGGCTGCATTGGGTCTTCGTTGCTGCACATGGGCTTTCTCTAGTTGCGTTGAGCGGGGGCTACTCTTCATTGCGGTGTGCGGGCTTCTCATTGCGGTGGCTTCTCTTGTTGCGGAGCACGGGCTCTAGGCACGCGGGCTTCAGTAGTTGTGGCGCACGGGCTCTAGAGTGCAAGCTCGGTAGTTGTGGCGCACGGGCTTAGTTGCTCCACAGCATGTGGGATCTTCCCAGACCAGGGCTCGAACCCGTGTCCCCTGCATTGGCAGACGGTTTCTTAACCACTGAGCCACAAGGGAAGTCCCTTGAACCTTTTTAAAGAATTCCATTTTGGTTTATCTCTACACGTTTTGAACATATTTTTAAATAGATTTTTTAGTGGTTACTCTAATTATTACATTATACATAAGAAACTTATCACAGTCTACTAATATCCACATTTTCATCTTTGGGAAGCTTTCAGCCAGTTATTTCTTCAAATACTTTTTCAGCCCTATAGTCTTTTTTCTCTTTTTCTGAGACTCCAATGATATAAATTCTGTCCTTTTTTCATTTTCCCACAGCCCCCCTGAGGCTCTTTACTTCCTGAAGGGTGTGGAAGTTCAGCTCCCTCCTAGATCCCCTCAACACCAGATGGAAAAATGGGGAATGGAGGGTTGACTCTCACTACCTCACTGCTGCCAGGTGGGGATGGCCCCACTAACATTACTCCAGTGGGCAAATGGAGTGCCAGCTAGCACCACCTTGCATTGCCTTGTTCCACTTCTTTGCTACCAGGGAGGTGGGGTGGAAGTTCTGTTCTCTGTTTGGTCCCACTGATATCACACTTGTGGGGGAAACAGAGGGCCAACTCTCCCTGTCTAACTGCTGCCATGTGGGGCCAGACATGGGTGGCTCTATTTGGCACCACTGACACCACAGGGAAGGGGCAGTTTTTCCTTTGATGTTTGGTTAGAGTAGGTTGGGTATTATCAAAAATATTTTCTGTTCTGCTAGGCAGCCATTTCCCTGATTATTTAACTAAAGGGAACGATCTTCTCTTGGGGCTTTTCTTGGTCTGGGCCTTTTGGCAATTTCAGGTTGTAGTCTTCTCCGGTGCCTTATCTGCAATATATGGGAAGCAAAAAGAAATCCCAGGCAACTCACCACTGTAGTGTTCCTCACATCCTAAAGTCTCCAGGCAGTCCACTTTCTTCTTTCCACTTTTCAGAATCTTCCTACACTTGATTGTTATTTTGTCCAGGTTTTTTTTGTTGTTGTAAGAAGGAAGACTAGAGAGAAATGGGCCATTAATTTTGAAAAAATATTTAATTATTTCTTTCTTTGGGTATATTTTATTGTTATTTATGTGTATTCTTGAGTTGACTTTAATTCATTTTTTGTCAGTGAAAATCATGTATTATCAGTTGAAATATATTTGAATATATTGGAATAAATAAATGAATTTAATACTACAACTTTCTTATGAGTACCACTTTAGCAGCATATCATGGGTTTTGATTTCCTTGCTGATCATTTCTAAAAAGTTTGTAATTTCTGTTTTGATTCTCTATTTAACCCAAGGGTTACTTAGAAGAGTGTTTTAAAAATGCCAAGTGGATAGATGAGAACAGAGCTGTCCTTTGTGCCTGCATATTTCTATGTAAGGCCAGGCAGTTCTTCAGAGAGCCTTTTTCTGAGAAGCTGTCATAGAAAAATGAGATTAAAAATTTGAATCCTGCTATTCTTTCCCTATTCTTCATTCTTTAGGTGTTTATCATGTACATATATTCGGTAAGTCTCAAGATGCTTGGTCTTGACAAGGAGAAAAAAATAAAGTTAAGACATAGTTCCTGCCTTCAAGAAGTATACTATTTAGTTGGGGCGATGGTATATATACCCCAAACTAGTTAAATAACAATACCTGACACTAGTGACTAAATTACTGGCAATGAGGGTCCAGAGAAAAGGGAAATCACTGTAGGCTAAAATAGCTGGGGGAAGACCTTTTGAAGGAAGGAGAAGTGTTTGAGTTAGAACTTAAAGGTAGGTAGGTAAGATTTAAATATACAAGGAGGAAAGGGAAGAATGTTTCAGGCTGAGAGACTAACATATCAAAGGCCACCTTTGATGGAAATGGGAAAGTTGAGTTATGGTGATAGAGGAAGATGATTTCAGTTGTAGCTGTGTTGAGTTTTGGATGATTATAGGACATCTGATGGGGAGATACCCTGGAAGTTATTGATCCTCATTTGGTGATAAACTAGTTGAGTTTAGCTTTGTCTAAAATAGTAGTCTGTTCTCTTTTGGCTTGGTCAGAATAGTGTTCTGTTTTGGATAGAATTTTGGTTGAGTATATGTGTCATGGATGATGTACCAGATATCTTTTGCTTACCCTTCCTGATCCACCCTCTGCCCTTTTATACCCTGCTCTGTGCCCCAGGAGGCTAACCTATATGGATTACATCAGTGAGTTCTCTTTCCTTCTTGGCCTCTGGTAGGGTTTGGGCAGTGGAGATCCCTGGCAGGACATCAAAGGGAGAAAAGAAACTGAGGTCAGGTTGTTTATTCCTGGCTTCCTTCTTATAGGATTGCCTCTGGTTGGCTGCTATCCCTTAACTAAAGGTCATAGCACCTTTCAAGGGGACCCTCTCTACACCACATTCTCCTTTTTCTGGTATCTGTTCCCTCCCCTCATACTTTTGGCTGTAGGGGTGGTAACAGCACCAAGTTACTGCACTATCTATCCCTCTTTGTTTTCCTATACTCTGCTCACACTTTTGTGGATAGTCCTTTTCGTAAACTTTCCACTAATTATGCTAATGCAAGTGCACCATCTGTTCCCTGCTGGGACCCTGACTGAAACAGATGAAGTCTCAATTTTCAAAGACTTAGAATACAATAAAGTAAGCCTAACATAAAATATGACTAAATATGATTCAACATAAAATATGACTAAATATGATTCAATCTGTCTCTCTCTGATTAATCTAGGCTCTTGCAGTGCTTCCAGATAATCATTCTGAAGCACAGTCTTCAGAGTATCATAATGTGTAGGAGTGCCAGTTCGTGGAATATTAACAATAGCTGGCATTTATCAATTACTTACTCTTTCCATGCACTGGGCTATACATATTTTATATGCATTATTTTACTTAACCTTCACAGCAAACCTATGAAGTAGGTAATTTTTATCTTTTTATAGGCGAGGAAACTAAGGCTCAGAGAGATTAGTTTTCACAGCTAAGAAAGCAGAGCTGGGATTTAAACTCAGGTCTGTCTGACTCCATAGCTCATGTTGTAAGCACACAGTGTGGTCCTGGATCAGCCGCATCCAGGAGCTTGTTAGAAGCACAGAATCTCAGGTGTCACCTCATATTTCCTGAATCAGAATCTGCATTGTAACAGATCTCCAGGGGATTCACACATACACGAAGGTTTGAGATGCAGTGATCTAAACCATGTTACTTTACAGTCTATTACCGAATACCATAGAAAGTTCTGTTTGATTGGTACTAGGTAAAAAGAACACTTTTTTTTAAGAAAAAAGGTAACTATGTGAGGTGATAGATATGTTAATTAGCTTGATTGTAGTAATCATTTCACAATGTATAAATGTATCAAAACATCATGTTGTACACCTTAAATATTTACAATTTTATTTTGTCAATCATACTTCAGTAAAGCTGGAAGGGAAGAATATTTACCATTCTGTGCTCTTTAACATTGGTATCATGTGGCCTTGTAAGTGGAATCCACAAAGCCAGAGCTGTCATTTTTTGAGATGAGGGCGTTGAGAGCCCGTTCGGAACTCGACTTGGTGAAAGGTGCCAGGAAGCAGCGAGAGCTGCTGCTGTTGTGGAAAAGAGAACTTGGCCTTTGGTCGCTGCCAGATTTTTATGATTTACTTCAAACATGTTTAACATACACTTTTACATGCACCTTTATAGCACCTTTAGCTGCTGAATTTAAGAGACTCCCAAATCTGTGTACACTTGGCTAGCCCTCAGAAAAACTGGTCTGCTTAGAAAGTGTGATTTAATGCCCTTAGGCTCCCCTTTCTACAGTGTTATCATCCCACCCCCATCCCTTAGTCACTACCTCCCCGCCATATCCTTCCTCTCACCTCTTTCTCGTTCTTGTCTGTATCTCCTTTAAGAAAGCATATCAGATGATAAACCTATGAAATGTGCTCCATCTCACTAGTCATCATGGGAATTAAACTTAAACCACAATGAGATCCCACTACACATCCATCAGAGTGGTTAAAATGAAAAAAGACCTACAATACCATGTACTGATGAAAATGTGGGTCAGTTGGAACTTTCTTCCACTATTGGTGGTAGTGTAAATTGGTACAACTACTTTGGAAAAGTATTTGCCAGTGTCTGCTAAAGCTGAACTTATGCATACCCTATGACCAAGTAATTCCACTCATGGATTTTTTTAAATTGTACATTTTATTTATTTATTTATTGCTTGATTGATTGATTGATTGACTGAAGTATAGTTGATTTACAATGTCGTGTTAGTTTCAGGTGTACAGCACTCATGGATTTTTAATCAAGAGAAACTCTCCCACATGTGAATAAGGATACATATGCATGTACAGATGTCCACTGAAGGATTTAGTTTGTGATAGTCATTTAGGTTGTTTTCCATTTTTTACTATCAACAGAATGAATACATAAATTATAGTATGGTGAATTCGTCTGATGATATTCCATAAAGCAGTTGAAATGAGTTATAACTACATGTAGCAACATAGAACTAGAGCAAAATGTAACAAAACCATACTGTTGAGAAAAAACCTTGCATAAAATTCTGTATAATTACGCTTATGTAAAATATAAGAACACAAAACAATACCCTATAATATTTATGGTACATGAATGGATAGTAAAAGGAAAAAAGTTCTCACTAAATATTTGTACACACACACACACACACACACACACACACACACACATGCATAGCCAGTTAGTGGCAGAGCTAGGAAGAGAAGCCAGTATTCCTTATTTTTCTTTTTTTATTAAGACTTTATTGCTTTAATTAATTTTATTGACGTATAGTTGATTTACAATGTTGTGTTAATTTCTGCTGTACAGCAAAGTGACTCAGTTATACATATATACATTCTTTTTTTTAAAAAAATTAATTAATTATTTACTTATTTATTTATGGCTGTGTTGGGTCTTCGTTTCTGTGCGAGGGCTTTCTCTACTTGCGGCAAGTGGGGGCCACTCTTCATCGCAGTGCGTGGGCCTCTCATTATCGCGGCCTCTCTTGTCGCGGAGCACAGGCTCCAGACGCGCAGGCTCAGTAATTGTGGCTCATGGGCCTAGTTGCTCCGGGGCATGTGGGATCTTCCCAGACCAGGGCTCGAACCCGTGTCCCCTGCATTGGCAGGCAGATTCTCAACCACTGCACCACCAGGGAAGCCCAATATATACATTCTTTTTCATATTCTTTTCCATTATGGTTTATCAAGGATATTGAATATAGTTCCCTGTGCTATACAGTAGGACCTTGTTGTTTATCCATCCTCTGTATACTAGTTTGCATCTGCTAATCCCAAACTCCCAATCCATCCCTCCCCCCAGACCTTGGCAACCACAGAGACTTTTTTAGAGCAGTTTAATGTTCACAGCAAAATTGAGGGGAAGGTACAGAGATTTTCCATACTCCTTATTCTTTTTTAACCTAAGTAATGGAGGCTTCAAACCCTAAAGGGTCTGCACAGTCATTAACGTAGCTCCCTGTCTCGAGTAACTATGCCTTATGTAGCTCAGAACACATTATGGGAGCCTGGTGAGTTCAGGGGATCAACAGGTTGTCTCTTTTACATGAAGTCAGGGCTCAGAGTTGCTATAAACTTTTTTTTCCTATATCCTCACGCTCGATGTACTGGCCACGAATGCTTAAGTTTGACCTGCTTAAGGGTATCAGTAAACAGGGTAATGTGAAACACTAGTAAGCAGGTGACTGTTCCAACCTAAAGCCAGACTCCTCCAGCATTTCTGTCATGTTTGACTAGCTCTAGTAGTAGCTGCTGGACACAAAGTCTAGCCCAGAGAACAGAAAAGCTATAAACAGTCTCCAGTGTAATTAAAATGGACTATTGGCAGAGTGCTTCAGTCGAAATTCCAAGTCCTGAACAACACAAGTTTTAATGTTAAGGGCCTACAGGGTATTTAGGAAAAAACAGAATTCCTGAAAATGAAAGGCAATATATGGTCCCTGCTCTCCCTGACCTACTATGGTTACTTTTTCTCAAGTACTTATTAATTGGGTTTAAATTCCCCAGGCTGTTAAGACCTTGAAAATCTATCAGAGGGCTATGTGAGATAGAATAAAAGAGAGTTTTAGAAGGGCAGGGAAGAAAAAGGGAGAAAAGAAAAGAAGAGATTCCCTTCGATGGGTTGTTTCCTTTCTTTGATGTTGTCATTGATGGTCTGCCTTGCCTATTTTAGGCATTTGATCTAGTAATGACCCTTGAGAAAAACCTTAAGAGAGGTTTAGGTTTCTAGTCCCAGCACCACCACTTATTAGCTCTGTGACCTTGAGCAAATCAATTAACCTCTTTGAACTTTAGATGCCTCATCTATAAAATGGTGATAATAATAGTATTTACCTAATATGGTTGATGAGGTATGTAAAATGCTTAGCACAGTGCCTGGCACACAGTAAGAGCTCAGTATATTAATGGTGATCATTCTTGTTGTTACAGCGTCATGGAAGCAAAGGAGGAGAGCATTTTGAGTAGACAAGGGAAATCTGCTCTACATAATGCCACATACAGCCGAGGGGTCAAGGAGGATGAGAGCTGAGAAAAGGCAAGGGTTTTGAGACTTGATTAGAAATGCTGAGTGATATTTACATTCGAAACTTATCTTCTGAGCTCCTTATTTTTACTGGAAATAGGAATCAGAGTTTAAAAAGAAAATCCATCACTATTTTGTGGTCAGGATACATAGTTACTTAACTTCACAGCAAGCAATGTTTATAGGGAGTGTATATAAGAAGGTAGCTGTGGCTGTGACAGCCATAGCAGACTCCTGCCACGCTGTCCATTAGAACTTTCTGTGACGTGGAAATGGTCTCTCTCTGTGCTGACCAATACACATGTGGCTGTTAAGCACTTGAAATGTGGCTACTGTGACTGAAGAATGGAAATTTTAATTTTATTTAATCTTAATTAGCTTAAATTTAAATAGCCACATGTGGGTAGTGGCAGCCATCAATCTAATTGGGGAAGCAAGGCATATACTCTTGAAACCAGTTAAATACCAAAAGGATTGAGGTCAGAAAGTAGAGACTTAATTGTTCAACCCTTCTGGTCTGGAGAGTTTAAGGATTTTAAGTCTTGTAGAGCAGGTGAAACTTGGGCTTCACCTTGAAGGATGTATAGTGTTTGGATAGGAGGCAAGAAGGCAGGAGGTCATTCCAGATGGGTAGGAGGGTGTGGGCAAAGGTTTAGAGTTAGAAACGCTTCCTATATGAGACGTTAGAGGACAATGGCCTTTCTAGAATAGAGTATTCATATCAGGAGTTAGATGGGTTGGGGCCAGGTCATGGACAGCCTTGAATGCTAGAACAAAGCGTTTGGGCTTTGTCCACATAGGCCAGTGTTTTGCAAAGCTTGTTTAAAACACAGATTCCCAGGCCCCACCCTAACCTACTAAATCAACTTTTCTGGGTCACAGCTTAGGAAATCAGTATTATAAGTAAGCTCCACAGGTGTGTATGATGCACATTCAAGTTTGAGATCTATCAGATAGGCAGAAAGGAGCCCTTGGAAGCTTTTTGATCAAAGGAGTGACATGTTGATAGAGGAATCATAGGAAGCTTGATAAGGACAGAAGGTGTAGGATATAGAAACTAGCTAAGGAAACCATTTAGGTGACTGTTCAGATATGGACTTCACAAATCCTGATCTTTCTGGCTGGTGTCCTTGGAATTGTTCAGTCGATTCCTAATATTTCCCTGCAGGCCCGATTTGAATTTTTCACACAATTTGTTTGTTGTTTTAAATGACTAGGGCCCAGGCACCACCGCCTGACTGCCTAGGCTCAAATCCCAGCCGTACTATCAAAGCTGTTTTAGCTCAGACAAGCCACTTAACTTTTCTGTGCTTCAGTGTCCTTACCTGTCAGCTGGAAATGATCATAGCCCCATCCCATAAGGGCACTGTGAGTATTAAATGATATCATAAATGACTTACAACAGTACCTGCCACATAATAAGCACTCAATTAATGCTGGTATTAATATTATTTAAACTAAAGAGCTCTTGGGACTTCCCTGGTGGTCCAGTGGGAAAGAATCCGCCTTCCAATGCAGGGGACGTGGGTTCGATCCCTGGTTGGGGAACTAAGATCCCACATGCCGCGGGGCAACTAAGCCCGTATGCCACAACCACTGAGCTCGTATGCCTCAACGAGAGAGCCCACGTGCCACAAATTACAGAGCCCACGCACTCTGGAGCCCGTGCACCACAACTAGAGAGAGAAAACCCGCACACCACAACTAGAGAGAAGCCCGCGCACCGCAACAAAGGATCCCACGCACCGCAACAAAAGATCCCACATGCCGCAACTAAGACCCGACGCAGCCAAAAAAAAATAATAAAGAAAATTAATAATAATAAAAGAAAACTAAAGAGCTGTTTCATTTATTCCAAGTTATATAATAGTTAAAGCTAATCTTCACCAACAAAGTGTTAAATTTGCCCATCCAGAATATTAAACCCAAGCCCTAGACTTTTTTTTTTAAATTTATTTATGTATTTATTTATTTATGGCTGTGTTGGGTCTTCGTTTCTGTGTGAGGGCTTTCTCCAGTTGCGGCGAGCGGGAGCCACTCTTCATCGCGGTGCACGGGCCTCTCACTGTCGCGGAGCACAGGCTCCAGACACACAGGCTCAGTAATTGTGGCTCACGGGCCTAGTTGCTCCGCGGCATGTGGGATCTTCCCAGACCAGGGCTCGAACCCGTGTCCCCTGCATTGGCAGGCAGATTCTCAACCACTGCACCACCAGGGAAGCCCTAGACTTTTTGCTTAATGAGTTGTATTTCAAAGCATAATTCTTCACTAAATTTAACATATGATTATCCTTCATAAAATAAGTCTAAATAGAGGACAAATTGTTCTTCCCACTGAATGTTTTAATCTATGGTTAGTTCTTGGCTATGAGTTATATATCTTTTAAAACTTTGTACTTTTTATATTGCTACTAGCTTTCAGTGAATGCTCTTTATGATATTCATTTCAGAAAAAAAGAATGAACTCTTTTTTGTCCTTGTAGGGAACTGATAATGGACTGATAATGCAAAGATATATATCTCGTCTGGTGTCAGTGAGCTCACGATGTACTGTGGGTGCAGTGACAGCTTTTTCAAGGAATGAGAAATTCTCTTTAGATGCCTACTTGGTAGTTTGTGAACTTTTGGCTTCTGCTTCACTTTTCTTCCAGGCCTCACCCGAATAGAAGCTTCTCCTAGTCTCTCCAGTTTCTTTGACAGTCAGCTGCCTGAAGCAACTCTCAAGATGCACCTTCACAGGTCTTGAAGGCAGAGAGGGAAGGAAACAGCTGAAGACCCATCATAGCTACCTACACACTTCTGAGACAGGCTGAGCCAAGAAATTGCCTTAGACTCTTCTTTCTGCTTTCAGAAACAAAGTCTCTCCCAACTTTGTTCACTTACATTCTGCTAGATGGTTGAAAAAGATGGGTTTGTGACATGGCTGGTTAAGGTTCTTTTTTTATGTTTTGAACAGATGAATATCTATTTTCCCTACTACCATCTCCCTCATTGTCCATTTCCCTTCGCTGAAGTCAGTCACTGTTACCAGTTTCTTGTGTATCCTTCCTGAGATATTCTATGCATATTTGTATATGTACACCCCTAATTTTTATACAATTGTAGCATACCATAAATGCTATTCTGCACCCTACTTTTTTTCACTTTTTACATAGAAGGCTGTTTCATATCAGTACATAAAGAGCTTCTTTATGGCTACATGGCTGCACAGTGTTCCATAATTATTATAGATATACCAGAATTTATTTAAGCAGTTCTTTGTTGGTGGACATTTAGGTAGTGTCCAACCTTTGGCTATTATAAACATGTTTATACATATTATATTTCACATGTGAGAGTATATCTCTAGGAGAAATTGATTAGGACACTTGGGTCATTGGCTTGTTCAGTTGCTTGGTGGCGATAAAACCACGGTACTGCGTGTGGAATCAAAAGATTCTAGGAGGCCTAGCCATGCCTAACTACACAGATGTCATGGGATGTTAAGCTAGACAGAATCTTGGAGATCCCAGAGAGAACCAAGATCACACAAAGATTTAGAAGCAGATCCAGGATTAAAACCCATAGTGTTTTACTCCAGTCTATAATGTAGCTCTTTTTACTACACCACACTGCTGTGGGTCAGAGAGATTTGGCGTGGCCTGATTTCTGTCCTGCCAGGCAGGACTGTGCATTATCTGGCCCACTGTGATCTCACTACCCTGTCTTTACATGATTTCTCTTCCCGGGATCTGACTTTGCCAACCTAATTTATCCTACTTTTCCCTGCTGCTTTGACTTCTCCCACTAATAATAACTCCATCTTTTTTAAAAGTTAGAACTGAAGTCCTTGACAATTGGGGGACCCTTTAGTACTAAAGCCAAGTAGGAGAGGCAGGAGTACTGGGAAGGATGTCTGGTAATGGCGTAAGATTTATGATCTTACACAAGCTTTCTTCTCTTAGTTCATCCATTGAGTCATCGTATATTCTAGGGGGAGTCCCTTTCTCCTCTTGGCACGGCTGGAATATCTCCTTTCCTTGGCCATAAGGTCGAACACCTTAAGGTCCAACAAGCATATAATGTGCCCAATAGGAAAGAATATGAAAGTGTGTGCGGATAGTTTAATTCTTACTGAATTGTGCTAGGGAGCAAACTACAGGTGATATTCTTCGTGGGCAGCCCAAGGAAATCAAGGACCCATGTGTGGACTGACTCTTAAGTCTATCTTCACTTTGGCTCAGGCCACAGAGGGGTCAACTGCTGCCAGTATTTATGAAATGCGCACTATGATGATGGATAAAATTGTTTTAGGAACAGATTCTAGAGCTATCCCTGGGACAGTTTTTCTCAAGTTATGATCCTCTGAGCACTTGCATTACTCGAAGGATGGGGCCCTGGTATCTGCAAGTAGTCTTCTTTCCCAAATAATTCTTATGTGAATGTAACTGTGAGAACTACTTCCTAAGGAATGGTAAATTGAGAAGATGGTTGTGAGCCTTTGAATTTGGGGTGGCCTGTAAAATTAGTGAGAAGAGCTGACCAGCAATTCCAGGTAGCATATGGATATTTCATTTGAGAGGATATAAAGACTGGGTTAGGTGCCTCCTATGTGCTTCCACAGATTCTGTGCTTCTATCATAACCCTTGTCACACTGTATTGTAGTTGAATGTTTTTGTCCCTTCCCCTGTAATCCAGAGGGTTCTTAGTTGTGAGCAACAGAAATTGATTGGCTAATTTAAGCAGAAAATGCTTGTCTTAAAAGCATATTGAATAGCTCCCAGAATCACAAGTTGGACTGGAGAACCAGACTCAGGGCTACACAGCCAACATCACAGCTGTCACCATTACTACCACCATGCTAGCACCATTAGTGGGTTGGCTTAGGTCCTCAGAGATGCAGAAACCAAGCTGGGATTAGACATGCAGGAGATTTATTGGGGAAAATGTCAGTGAGAGAACATAGGGAGGGAGCCAGAGGAAGCTGGGAGAGGTGTTAAACTGCAGTGTAAATCTGCCCTTTATGGATGAGAGAAGGAAAGAAGGTTAGGTAGGAAGTGTCGTAGACTGAAGTGCAGTGCTAGTAAAGTTCGACCAGGCTGACGGGGAGTTCTGTTGCCAAAGTCACAGGCCACATAGTCCTGTGTCTCCCAGAAATGGGCATGACTTAGTATCCCTGCTGTGCTCAGTCACTGGCTGGGAGCAGTGTGGCTTCAGAACAAAGCAGCAAATATTGGGGTGAATTTAAAGCACAGCAGCTGGGGCAAAGGTCAATGACACTTCCCACACTGGAAGAACCAAGGGGCACATTTTCATGACTGTCTGAATTGGAGAAGATTGTCCACTTCTTTGGGTCACTGGCTCCCAATTCAAGGGATGGATCCTTGGATTGAGGGAGCCTAAGTCACATGCCTGTGCCCCAGCTACAAGGGGGCCCTGCTTCTTAGCAAGAGTCCTGTGTCCTCTCCCCCAGATAAAGGGGTTCAAATGCTGTACAGCAACACCCCTAAAAGGACAAATGTCTATTATACCATTACACTCTGTGAACCTCTTGAGAGCAGAGATCTTTGTCTTACTGCTATTACAAATAAATGTTTATTGAAATAACTGAATGATTGTGGCCAGCTAGTGTTCAAACGACCTTGTACACACACACACACACAAAATCAATTAATTTAGCCATCAGGGAAATGCAAATCAAAAGCCACTAGGATGGTTATAATGAAAAAAGATAAGTGCTGTTGAGGATGGGGAGAAACACAGTGCTGATAGAAATGTAAAATGGTGCAGCCACTTTGGAAAATGGATGGTGAGAGAGTGGCTTGGAAAAGGATAATCAAAAGTCTTTGTCCTTAGGGAGCTTAGAGCAAAAAGAGAAGGCCCAGAGGATACCTGACTGATTTTGCATTACATATCTTTTAAGGATTCTAACAGTCCAAACCGAGCATTCTACAGATGGAAGCCATTCTTCCATCCTTACTACTGATTCTCCAGGCCTTGTCCATCACCTCTCACCAGACAGTTCTGTGACTGGACTATCAGCCACTTGCAGCACATCTCTCTCCTTCCTCTCCTTTTCCCTCATGGATGCCAGCTACCTCTTATGAATCAGCTCTGGCTGCAGGGGCTTTGTAAGCTCAAACCTATCTCCGAACCTTATGTAGTTCAGAGGGGTTCTGAAAGCTGATAAATACGCCAAGAGCTTTTCGATCAAACTGCTTTTAGACCCCGTTCTCTGTTCCTGCTGAGTCGGGGGCTGGAGGTAGGGGGAGTGGGGAGTCAAATCTTGAGTCTCCCTTTCTTGCAGAACCAAACCCCTGAACACAGCCTAGCATTCACGGGGAAGCACGGGGTTATCACCTCAGATGAGCAGTCCTTGGGAGAACAGTGCTCTTAATGGGGAAGGGGTTCCCAGGTCCTCAGCAGTCTCATGAGTATCAACATTTCCAGGTCTGTAGTCTTAAGAAGAGTAAAGGGCTGGAGTCTAGAGATTGTCTAAAAGAGGAAGGAGAGTTGGACAGAAACAGGGCAAATTCTCAGTTTCTCCCAGCAGGGCAAAAGGAGCAAGGAAATAAGAGACCAGAGGATTTAGTGACCTAAAGCGCCAGAGAGTCCTAGGGCTGAAAACAGAGAAGCTAGTGGGTGAGGGGGATCAAGTGGCAGGAGATTTACGCGTATATACCAACCTTGGGGAAATCCAAAAAAAATGTAACAGTAGGGTCTCTGCCTTCAAGGAGCTTATGGTAATTTAGTGGTGAAATAAAAATTAATATACTTGAAATAAGTTGTAATTTGGTGCTAAACTGTGGGATTGACCCAAAAAAGTGCTGTAGGAGCTCTGAGAAGGGAGAGATCATGTGGGCTGACATCCTCTGTGAGCTGAATGGCTGGCTGAGGCAGTAGGTGCCCCACAGGACTTTATGCTCCAGCTACAGTGGCTACAGCTTTTAGAGATGAGTGTGCCTGAGTCTTGTATGTTTTCCTGGAGGAAACACAGGGGAGGAAGCTTCATCATCATCACTATTTGTTAATCACTATCATCAACAAGAACCACAACAAACATTAACTGAGCATCCCTCCCTGAGTCTACACTTCTGTTTAGGAGGCAGGGCAAACACAGAAAGAGTTGAAGGACTAGATCAAGACAGTACATGCCAGTAGCACAAAGACAGAGGGAAAAGTGAGAGCTGGGGAGGTGAGGGAAGGCTTCCTGGAGGAGGTAATACTTGAACTGACCCTTGAAAGAAGATTAGGCTTTGGGCTAATGGAGAAAAGAGTGAAGGGGGTTGTAAACGGCCTCAACAAGGCACTGAGAGAGCAAGGCAAGTGTGATTAAGTGAGAAAACCTGCTGGACTGGAGCAAAGGGTGTGGCAGGGTAGCGTGGGCGATGAAGTTGGAGAGGAAAATAGTCTGATGATTATAGAGAGCCTTAAATGTCAGACAGAAGGAGTCATATTGGAACAAAGTAGGAAGGCAATGTAGATTTGTGTATTTGGGGAATGACAAGGGCACAAGGAAGAACAAGGAAAGGCTAAAAGAAAGACATGGAGATTCTACAGTCTTCCTAGCTTCAGTCTCCCATGTCAGGGTGGCCAACTCATCCCAACTCAGCAAACAGATGAGTTTCTCACCCTACTTGTGATCCATCTTGGGAATAGGTCCTGAAGAAGCCCACAAGAAGTTCTGCACCGTATACTGTTGGCAGAGAACTTTGTGCCTTTTGGAAAGGCCCAAGCCATCAATACTATGTATGAAGTGTTCTCAGATAGCATTGCCCCGCCTTGTGAAACAGAAAGGAGGAAGGGTCAGCCTCCTAACCCAGCTGCTAACCCAGCTGCTAACACAGGTACAGACCAAGATGGGACATCTGCTTCAAAAGCAACAACCTTTTGAAGCTGATCTGTTCTTGAATCAGCCCCGGGGAAAGGAGACAGCAATTGCAGGAATCTTAAAAACCAATACAACAGCAAGACTAAGCCTTTCTTGAAGCCATCATTTTGGTGGCTGCTACTTGGCTGCTCCTCACATAGATCCTTTTTACTGACTTCCTGCAGCAAAAGGAGATTGGCACAGGCTCGGCTACATTTATATTATTACCAGGAGGCAGATGTTTTCTCTTTTCCCCCCGGGGTTTAGAATTATGCAGATGAAGGCACAAAAACAAAAGCTCAGCGAGGTGGGGGAAGATGGCTCTTAAGAATCTAGGCAAATTTCAGAGCTCTTTAAGACACCCCTCTCAATTTTTACTAACAGCTCTCCTGGCTCCTCTCCACTCTATTTAGAATTTGGCACCTCTTCAGAACCTTACAGCCAAAGACCTGAAAGTTCATTCTAAAGTTCCCATCCTGGCCTCATTTTGCAAGTGGAGAAATCAAGGCATATAATATGGGTCTGTGGGCTGACCTTGAGTCTTTTTTTTTTTTTTCAGGGGTGTAAAACACTAAAGGTTTATTTCTTGCTCATCCTAGATATGACCTTGAGTCTTTCTTTGACATTCCCTCTTTCTCTTTCTTCCTTCTGCTACATACACTCTCGCTTGGAAAGGAAACTCTACGGCCCAATTGCCCCCCAGGTCTCTCCCCAACCCCACCGTGATAAAATCTGTAGGGCAATAGGACCTAGGGAAATTCAACCCTGAGGCCGAGAGAGACACTCCTGCTTAACCGCCTGGCTTGAGCGAGTGTGGGAGCGAGCTAGTTAGGGAGGGCGGGGTAGAACTGGGGGTCTGCTGCTGTTGGCTAAGAGGAAAGCTGTGGCTCCCTCCAGGGTCCGGGGGTCGTGATGAGAAGTGCTTCTGAAGGCTGGCCCAAGCCCCTTTGTGTCGCGCCTCTATGCACCGAGTACCCTTCATCTGGCCGCCCTGGAACTCGCAGGCTGGTTTTGTTTGGCCCCAGCTGTCTCTCCCATTTCGTGCAGCCCCGCCATCGGTGCCTTCGTTCCTGAAGCCACCGACCTCTCACAGCTGGAACTGCGAGCCAGGCAGGGACCCCGGCAGCAGACGGCGCCCGAGAGTTTGCCGACATCCGTCGGGCCGGGTTGGCGCCCCGCACGTCGTGTTTTTCGCTAGCAAAGTTTCTCTGTGGAAAAGAAGCCCCTCCAGCTTTCTCTTGATCCTGTAGCGGGCGCGCGCTCTGCTTCTCTCCCCGGTGACTGCGCTCGGGGCCGGGGTTGTGGCTTTGCTCCTGCCCCTGGCCTGGCTGCCTTGGGGGCGGAGCTTGGGGAATTGGAGGAGCCGCCGTGAGAACGCTTGACTAAGCGCGGGTGCGGAGAGACCGCCGGCGAGCAGGCGAGCTAATAGCCGCAGCCTAGCAGTAGCTAGGGTACCTGGGCAGTGAACTGGATCCCCAAAGGGACGCTCAGGCTGCGCCCACTCTTCTGCCCTGGCTCAGTTCTCGGCTGATCTGAGAGAGCACACTGGTCAGGGCTCCTCAAGAGGAGCTGCTGAGTGTCGGTGCCCCAGAGAGAGTGGCTACCCGCCCTGCCTGGGGGGCTGCGAAAGGCGGAGCCGCCACGGAAACAGCTGTTCCCATGGCTCTTGACGCGCCTGGAACTGGACTCCGGACTGGGCGCTAAGATGCTTGCTTTTTGCCTTGTCCAACTTCCACAGCACGTAGTTGACGATTGGAATCCTGGGCCAATCAAGAGTCTAGTTTCAAAGTGGTACTCCTGGCCTCTTCATCCCAGACTCCAGCAAGTCTAGTTTGAGACGAGAAGAGAGCGGTCTCCTGCTCTAATTAGTAGATCTCCGTTCTGGAATTGGACTTGACAGCTCTCCTCACCAATACTTGCACTGCAGTGGCTACAGGGTTCTCTTGGGAGGTGGGGATGGGAGTGCTCTGAAGACCAGACCACAACACTCAGAACCTCAACAATGGACCGAGATTTTGAAATTCCTGAGGAGCCAAACGTGGAGCCGATATCCTCTCTGGAGGAAGATGTCATCCGTGGGACCAACCCCCGATTTACCTTTCCATTTGGCATCCTCTTCTCCACGTTTTTGTACTGTGGGGAGGCAGCAGCTGCCTTGTACATGGTTACAATCTATCGGAAGAATAGTGAAACCTACTGGATGACATACACCTTTTCCTTCTTTATGTTTTCATCCATTATGGTCCAGTTGACCCTCATTTTTGTCCACAGAGATCTGGCCAAAGACAAGCCACTATCACTGTTTATGCATCTAATCCTCTTGGGACCTGTTATCAGGTGAGCAACTTTTAAATCTTTTCCCTCCTCCCCTGCCCCCCAACTGTGCAGAGAAAGATGAATTTAATATTTTTAGGACTGTTACTGTGCCTCGAATCGAATCGATTCTCCCATTCCCTCCCACTCTTGGTTTCCCTGCCTGCCATCCAAAAAGTCTTATCTGCAGTCTTAAGTGCCACCACAATGAACATATGGCATGTACCTGTGTTCCGAAACCATGTATGGTACCATTAACAAGACTTCATTTGACAATGTTTGCTATCTGGATTTGGGTTGTGAAAACTGGTATGAGACCAATTGATGTGGTCACCTTGTAAACACAGGCTGTAGCTTCAGAGTGTGTTATTTTGACTCTGCCTTTTAGATGCTCTTTAAATTGGATGGAAGTTCCTTACCCCCTCCATCCCATCTCACATTCAGTTTCTTTACCCTGAGTTGCTTGGGCTGCTGCCACTGATATTTTCAAATTTTCTGGAGTTATTTGACATCTGGAAAGTATTTTAAGCCATTTGTGCTCATCTGGTACCCGAACCCATAGTAGTTTATTTTTCTCTGTCAGTTTATTGGTCTCCTATTTATCTCTGTATCTTTCTGCAATAAAGGTACACGGTTAGAAGGGGGCAAAGGAAGATAGCCTATCTCTCCATCTGGATGCTGTAGCACAATGTAATAGTATTGAGTCTTTCCATTCAGATTGCTTTGAAGGGACAAGAATGTGCCTTCAGGGAGATCAGCTCGGTGCTTTGTGACCACCTAGAGAAGTGGGATAGGGAGGGTGGAAGGGAGACGCAAGAGGGAGGAGATATGGGGATATATGTATATGTATAGCTGATTCACTTTGTTATAAAGCAGAAACTAACACACCATTGTAAAGCAACTATACTCCAATAAAGATGTTTAAAAAAACAAAGAAAGAATGTGCCTTATCCTAGGGATACAGGCATCTGTGTCAGAAGTCTCATCTGGATGCTATGTGATTTTCAAGGTAGAGAGATGTTGCAAAACTTCTGAGGTCAGTAGGAAAGAATGGACCAAGTTTATCTTGATTGCAAGAGAGGCGGAAACTTGCAGTCAGCTGAGGAATATGGGTCAGAGTGTTGATGTTGTAATTGCAATGGGAAGATATTTCATCCTTAGAAATAAACACAGTCTGAAACTGACTAAGGATGGAACTGCCCCCTTTAAAAAATTTTTTTATCAATATGTTTAGATGGGGAGGAATTGATTACACTCCATCAGCGAAAATATGAGACATCGACAGAAACAGTGGCCTGGAATTCAGGAGACCTGGAATCTAGTTTGCCCTCTGTCATTGACTAGTTACATGGCCTTGGTGAAATCCCTGAAGATGCCTTGAGCCTCAGTTCCTTCATCTGTAAAATAAATGGGTTGGGCTAGATCATGGGTCTCAAACTCAAACACTTACAGGGGCCAGCCAGGCAGGTATCATAAATGACTGAAGCAAGCCAAGGATGAGAAAAAACAGTAGTTTCATGTGTGATGATAAGTAAAAATGAAGTCTCGATGTCAGAGAAATGATGGAGCGTTAGTGAGTACTGTGGCGGTCTGGAGTCCGCAAGATCTGCCTAAAGGAGGCCAGCCGCTCTACAGAACAGCTCCAGCCCATTGTTTCCCTGTTGGAATTCAGACCCAGTATCGCCAAGGCCCCAACTTTTCAGGACAAGCTCCCAAGACAGGATTTTATGTGAAATAGAATGATTGAACATGTTGACAGCTGATTTTGGTAATTAAATAAAAGCACTGTCGGGGCCAAACACACCACAGCTGTTCGTCAGATGTGACTCAGCTGGCCTATGCAACCTCTGGACTAGGTAATCTAAAGGGCCTTTCCAGTTCTAAATCTTTGAAGTTAAACTGTGAAAGGAAGACCTCATCTCGAACTTGGAACCAAGATGTCATTTAGAGATGTCATTAGAGCAAGGAAACCATTCTTCTTGCCCTTTTCAAATGCAATATATTGAGTTAACGGATCAACCCCTCTGAAGATGCAAATTTCAGTAGGTTCTGCCCCAGCTCCCCGTTTCAACTTCTCTCTTTGCTTTGTGGCCTCCCAAGCCATCTTTGATTTGGACCGTCCATATGGAGTGTTGAGTACTATGTTTCATTTTTGTCATTTAGCTCCCACTAGAAATGATCGGAAAGCATTTATAATCTCAGTCAGCTACCCCACAGCAGGGAAAAAAAATAATTAAAAGCTCATAAATCATATCCTTGATAATGCTTATTTTCAAGGCAAATTACTTTTTAGGTAGGCAGCAACTTGATGAATGCTATTAGGCACATGGAGGTGTTTGGAGGGCCTGGCTCCCTTGTATGAAACGCAAAGATACTTCTGGAAATGAAAATGTACTCTCATTTGCTGCCGCTTATAAGCAAGGCAAACACGCTTACTTAAACCAGTAAATGGCCTTAAGAATAGAAGCATAAACAGAATTCTTCATGCCACCACCTCCCCCAATGTTTTATTCAGCAATAACATTGATGGGCTTGGGTTAAAATCTAAACTCTCTTGTTGGAAATGCACTTATGCATTTTTCCTGAATAAGAAGAGAAAGTTGCTTTTTTTTCCTTTTCTGTTCTCTCCTTCCATCTTTTGCTCTCCTGGATTTTAGAGTTTTCCCTACAACATGGATGTTTCAAACTACATGCTTTAGGCTGGTACACACGCACCAATCTCAAAGGGATCCTGTGGGAAAATGATACAAATGAACTTATTTACAAAACAGACTCAAAGACTGAGAAAACAAACTTATGGTTACCAAAAGGGAAAGGTGGTGGGGGGAGGGATAAATTGGGAGTTTGGGATTGACATATACACACTACTATGTTTAAAATAGATAACCAACAAGGACCTACTGTGTAGCACAGGGAACTCTGCTCAGTATTATGTAACAACTTAAATGGGAAAAGAATTTGAAAAAGAATAGATATATGTATATGTATAACTGAATCACTTTGCTGTACACCTGAAGCTAACACAACATTGTAAATCAACTATAGTCCAATATAAAATAATTTTTTTTAAAAAAGGGGTCCTGTGGAGAATGGCAGCCAGCACTGTTCCAAGCTTTTCTATTGGGAGCCAAAGGCCTAGAGAGCATATAAATCTGAGCTCGTCTTTGGTCTGTTTTTTTTGTTGTTGTTAAATTACATTGCCATTATTAATTATTATCTTCTCCTTCCATCACTTCTCACCCTGTATTCTTTTTTTCCTTCTTACTCTTTCATTTACTCAGCAAATGTTTAT
The DNA here is from genome assembly GCF_028023285.1 of Balaenoptera ricei. Taxonomy (NCBI): domain Eukaryota; kingdom Metazoa; phylum Chordata; class Mammalia; order Artiodactyla; family Balaenopteridae; genus Balaenoptera; species Balaenoptera ricei. Next base: position 91,594,458 of record NC_082660.1, on the reverse strand, counting down.
CAAATGCCCACTATGTGATAAGAGCAGTGGGTAAGATAAATGCAACCCGTGCCCTCAGCCTGTCAGGAAAGACTGCTTAATTTTTGACACAACTGTTCTTACTTAGAAGAAATAGTCCACAGTTTCCATTTATTTCAGTGTGAGTGGGGGAAGTGGTAACTCAGGTGTTCCAAAACAATATGTTCTAGTTGCTTCTCTTTTCACCACATCAGAACTGCTAAAGACTTCTGATTTATATGGGGGATATGGGACAGGTACAGCAGGAAATGTGGTCTTAATATTATTTCAAGGATGATAGGATCTCATAAGGATGTTTTACTCTTTGTAGAGAAAGAATGAAGTTTAAAAGGCTATTGTTCCCAAACAGGTCAAGAGGCACCCAGAACAACCTTTAAAGAGATCTTTTGAGGTTCCCTAGGTATATAGTACACTCGGTTCTGAGTTGTCAAGCCTTTTAAGTACCTTTGTTGCTAAATGGCTTTCCTGTGTATTTGAGAGGTTTTTCCAGATCCCCTCCAAGACTTTTTGGCTGCGACAGTTATAGTTGTGGGCTTTGTCTTGAAAAAGCAGAGCTCAAAAGCTCTGATTATGGAGCTGAAAGCTTTGAATAAGGAATGCTTTACCTCAGGAACCTGAGGTGTTATGAAAACCAGAGCCTTTTGGAACCTTCATCATTTTCTCTCAACACATTTTTTTTTTCTCAACACATTTTTAATGTCTTTGTGTTCAAGCCATTTTTCTGTCACAGGCTTATTCTTAAGTCCTCAAACACTTCTGAATTGGTGTTCTTAGGTTGGTCGATTGCCAACCCAACACAAAGGATTTAGACTGAAGTGACACGTGGAAGGCATGACCAACTCCTTGCCTCATGAGAAATGAGTAGAACAGGAGAGAAGGAATGGCAAAAAGTAGCACAGCCCTCCTGAGTTATTGTTCCCCCCTCACTACAACTTTCCTTCCTAGGACAGCTTTAGTTAAGTACTCATGATGCTTTACTTCTGCAGATGTTTGGAAGCCATGATTAAGTACCTCACACTGTGGAAGAAAGGAGGGCAGGAGGAGCCCTATGTCAACCTCACCCGAAAGAAGATGCTAATAAATGGCGAGGAGGTGCTGATAGAATGGGAGGTGGGCCACTCCATCCGGACCCTGGCTATGCACCGCAGTGCCTACAAACGTATGTCACAGATCCAAGCCTTCCTGGGCTCAGTGCCCCAGCTGACCTGTCAGCTCTATGTGACCCTGATCTCTGCAGAGGTCCCCCTGGATAGAGGTGAGTGGGGTCAGGAGAGGGGAGGGCTCCACTGAAATCAAGGGTCTTAGAAATCTACACCTGAGCTGTCCAATATACTGGCCACCAGCTTCATGTGGCTATTTAAATTAAAATGAAAAATGAAAAATTTATTTCCTCAGTCATACTAGCCACATTTCAAGTGCTCAGTAGCTACGTGTGCCTAGTGATTACTCTATTGGTATTATAGAACTAGTTCTATTGGACAGCACCAAGAGTCAACTTGGGGAGCCAGACATCTCAGGCCTGCCAGATTTCTTGAACTGGGGTGAGGTATTTAGACTAAAAATGCCACAGATAAACCCTCTCTGGACCCAGAAGAAGTGAGTAATACCAGCAGCCAGTAGGACATTTTCCCTACCCACAGTGTTTAAATTGTACTGAGTGTGTTTGGTTGGTTGGTTGGTTGGTTGGTTGGTTGGTTTAGGGATGGCTGCCTTTAAGTAAGAGGTTCCCAAATATTACGGATCATGAGAAAACATAATTACTGGATGAAAGCTTCCTTTAAAACTTACATCCCATACTCAGACCTGAATCAATCTGAGTGTGGGAGACCAAGAATCTGCATTTTTTTTAACGTACCCCAGTTGATTCTGATCAGCCACTTTTGGGAACCACTGATTTAATCACTCCTTCCAACTCCAGTGGGGAGAAAGAAAAAGGGGTGTGGAATGAATACTGATGCGAGTCAGGCCTGGTCCCAGTCCTGACCTTCTCTGTAATCTTTAGAGGAAGTTACCAAAGAGGTCACTGTCTTAATTTCCCACTTGTAAAAGAGGGATCCCGAGATGAGTAAGCCTCTAGCTTGGGCTGGAGCTGGTACAGCTGTGGGTACAGCTTTGGACCATTTCCTTATTATTAGGTGCTGACCCTGCTTGGCAAAGCCGTATGTTTCAAATAAAGGAGGAAATGTGCCCTCTTTTTTTCTCTACTAAGAATTGTTCATGAAGTTCTACTGGTCTTGAAGCTTTTTACCTACCTAGAATTGACAGTAGTATGGGGAGAAAAATCTGGAAATGATGATGCTCTTCCTCCTGGGAATTTTGAGGGTAATTAAATCATCTAATTAAAATATGTATGCATCATAAAAGTAATACATGCACAAACCGGATGGCCTGCAGGTAATTGTACATGCACAGACTATTTCTAGAAAGATATGCAAGGAACCATTTACCTCTAGCGAGTGAAAATGAGAAGTCAGCTGACTTTTATTAGCTTTTACTTTATACCCTTTTATATGGTTTGGATTTCTTTTTACCATGATCATGTATTACTATTTTTGGTCCTTATTTTTTTTAAATATAAAAATCAGACATGGTTATGGTAAAGATTCAAAGCTGTACAGAACATATATATAAAATAGGAGATGTAATCTGACTTCCCAAAGGTAATCTGTTTACCATTTAGTGTATATCCTTCCAGACTCTTTCCTTCCTCCCTCCCTCCCTCCCTCCCTCTCTCTCTCTTTCTCTCTTTCTCTTTCTTTCTTTCTTTCTCTCTCTCTCTCTCTCTTTCTTTCTTTCCTGTGCTATACAGCAGGTTCTCATTAGTTATCTATTTTATACACAGTAGTGCAGACTTCTTTTTATTATGTAAATATAAACATACATACAACATATATATATGTATATATATATATATTTGCCAAAAAAGGCAAATTAAACATTCTATTCAGCAGCATGTTTTTTTCAAAAGTATGCCAATATTTCTTCAACAGTTATTTATATATATAATAATAATAATGATAAATATACTATATATTTCCTTTATATGAATTGGACCATTCTTTCTTATTTCCCTAATCTTCTGTTGGTAGGATTAAAGTTTGTTTATAATTTTTCCATCCATGCAAAAAAGTTTTTCTCTGATTACAGACTATGCTCCTGTGAACATCTTTATAAGCATCTGTGTACTGGAATGAGACTTTGTAGAATAACTTCTTAGCAGTAGAATTGCTGGGAGAAAAGATATGCATATTTAGAATTTTAGCAGTACTGCCAAAAGGTTGTATGAATTTGTATTCCCACCAGCAGTGTATGAAGATGCCTGTTTCTTTATATCTTAAACTAAATATTTATATAATTATAAAATAACTGTTTTAATAGTTTACTTTCTTTATGAGTGAAGCTGAGCATCATTTGGTCATTCTGTTCTTTAAATATCTTATTTATATGTTACTCACTTTTTCTAGTGGGTTGTTTATCGTTTCCTTATTAATTTGGAGGATCTATTTACTTATTCTGGCTATTAATCCTTTCTCTGCTGTGGATAAGTGTGTATGTATACATTTGTATAATGTTCTGTATGTGTGTACACACACACATTTTAAATGTGCATATACATGTCATACATGCAACAGATGTGCAACACACTATATGTAAGAGACAATATACTTGTAGTCTTTTCTGGCATTTTGAAGTATTAAATTTTTATGTATTCAAATTCTTTATGGCTTTTAGGTCTTGTACCTTTCAAAGGCCTTTCACAGCTCATATCTAGTAGAGCAATTTAGCCTGATCTTCCAAACAGAATGAATTTTCACAATCAATTTGTCAATTCCCCCACCAGAAAACAAAACAAAGCAAAACAATAACAACAAAAGAAAAAACATTTTATTGAGACTGTGATTGGGATTGCATTCAGTTGTTTAGGTTATTTTAGAGGGAGTTTACATCTTTACAGGATCAATCAATTTCATATTAGAAGATAATTTAACTCTCCATTTCGTTAAATATTTAAAAATCACTTCATCAAGGTACAACTGACAAACAAAAACCTCTACCTATTTAATGTGTACAACTTGATGAGTTTGGAGATAAATATACATCGGTGCAGCATCGCTACACTCTGTGCCATAAATATGTAAGACCCGTAGCAAGAAAACTATAGTTGACCCTGGGTATCTGCAGGGGATTGTTTCCAGGACCCCCTGCGGATACCAAAATCCGTAGATTTTCAAATCCCTTATATAAAATGGTGTAGTATTTGTGTATAACCTGTGTACCTCCTCCCGTATAGTTTACATCATCTCTAGGTTACTTATAATACCTAATACAATGTAAATGCTATGTAAATAGTTATGAATATGATGTAAATGCTAAGTAAATAGTTGCCAGTGCATGGCAAATTCAAGTTTTGCTTTTTGGAACTTACTGGAATTTTTTCCCGAGTATTTTCTATCCATGGTTTTGGTTGTATCTGTGGATGCAGAGGGCCAACTATATACAAGTTTACCGAAGTACATGTCATTAAATATTTTTAAATGTACTTCAGTGAAATTGTATCATTTTCTTATTATAGGTTTTTCACATTTTTGTAAGGCTTATGTCTATCTATCAGTTTTGAAATCACCTGATTTCCTAAGTGTCAGGGTAGCACCTAAGCAAAGTAAATGCATCTCCTGCACTTTTGGAAATAGAGAATGGTGATGATGATGATGATGATGATAGGAGCTAACAGATAGCATTTACTATGTTCCAGGCATTTCTCTATTTCATTTAAATCTTCACAACAACACTATGAGATACTTGTTATTATCCACATTTTACAAATGAGAAAACAGAGGCACCAAGCGGTTAAGCGAATTCCCCCACAAGGTTCCATAAGTAATAGATGGCAAAGAGGTTTGGAATGCAGGACATCTACCTTTAGGATCCGTGTTTCTAACTATAGGTCACTCTACAAAGGATGTAAGGGAAACTTTCTACAAGGCCTTGTTTTCAATTCTTCAGTGATTTCTCCTATTAAAAACTTTCTGACAACACCCTCTCTTTTAAGGTTTTGTGAACTACTTCTTGGTTTTAGTTTTCCTCATTTTCACCCACCCTCCTGTCTTCTCTTTGCTACCCCTTTTCTTATTCCTTTTTCTCTGGAAGGCCATCCAGATCAGCATAGATGAGCAAATTTCACTAGTAGCATTATGACCTCTTATGGCATGTGTCTTTTTGTAGGGAGACAGATGGAAGGTGTTTTTACATTTATTGGAAGCATCAGGCTTTCTGCTTTTTATTACACTACTATCAATAAACAAGTTCTAAATTTAAGGGAAAGCATCACCACACTTGGCTGGCTGTACGTATGCCCTGATGTTCCAAACTCCACAAGGAGCATCAACTCTTGAGGATGGGACTGAGAGTGGTTTATAAAGCTAAGAGTATATCAAATCATTACGCTGTACACCTTAAACTAATACAATGTTATATGTTGATTATATCTCAATAAAGCTGGAAAAAAATAATAAGGAATAAAAATAAAGGTAAGAGTAGACACTTTAAGAGAGTCTTCCAGTCTTAGAGACTGCAACCCTCTACTTAGAGCTGGAAAAGATCTCGGAAACAACGCTGTGCTTCTTTTTGGGTTTCTATCAGAAGGTCTTTACTTTGCTTGCAGATTAAATTGACATTTCAGTGGCTCTAGTTCCCTGGATCCAGTGTTTTTATGGGAACAGAAAGCTCCAGCTTTTCTTTTGGATGAGTACACTCTGGCGTCTCACTCTCCTTGAGAGCACTAGATTTTTCTTAGTGATTGGTATCCTCTGATATAAAGAAAGGAAGAAAAGGAAAGAGCCACTGTGTGACCTATAGTTGAGACTTAGGATAGCAGGATTAGAGGGCATCCTGATCCTTCAGGGCCCCTACTCTAACGCACAATGGTATGGATGTTATGGGCTAGGAAATGGGATTTTTAAATTTTTAAACCACTCTGCCAGAAGTTTGGGGATTCCTAAAGTATACCAAAGCATTGGGAAATTGGTATTGCTGATGAGTAATACAAGCAACTCTAGAGTATCTCAGTGTAGGTCACCTAGGGGACCGAGGCACATGGATATTCAGTGAGTCGCACAAGCTCTCACACTGCTGAACCAAGCACTTCTAATCGTAGGTATGTTATGGTGCCTCTCTAAACTCAGAATTCTTCATTAATTCCACAAACATTTGTTGAGCACCTACTATGCTCCAGGCAGTGTGCTAGGCTCTGGTGATACAGCAGTGAACAAAATAGACATGGTCCCTTCTGCCCTCATGGGATTTCCAGTATATATTTTATGTTCCAGAAGCATACACAAGCAAGATTAGTTCCTTGAAGAAGATGTTCATCAAAGCAGGGACTTCTATAACCAAAGGCATTCTCTCTGAGTCTCCTAAGACTGGATTTTTTTTCAGATCAAGTTCTCTCTGCCTCCAGCACTGTTTTCTCAGAAGCTTGTTTCATCAGGTAGATGCTGCCCATCCCTTTATATGTACTCTTCTTGTGTTAGTGACCTCTCAATGCTAGTGACCTCTCAATGATGGTTCTGAGGCCCACTGTTTTTTTAGTTTATTTTGTATGTTTACATGATTATTAAAATATTACCAGTATATGTTCATTTCTTATTTCATGGGAAATTTAGAAACTAGAGAAATGTAGAAAAAATTAAAAACTGCCCCAATCCCTGTCATGCAAAAAAATTTAGTTTATTTCCATTTTCTTTCTGTGTATGCTGTTTGTTTACATAGCTCTGTTCATTCGTAGGTTTGCTCTTAACTTGGGCCCTTGAGTCTCACCTATCATCTCTCTGGACCTCTGGGTCAGAGTACAAACTTCACCAACATTGACTGATTATCTATTTTCTTCTGTTTCTTTTTTTTTCTTACAGCTGTGCTAATAGTCTTTTCCCTGATATCTGTCACCTATGGGGCTACCCTCTGCAATATGTTGGCTATCCAGATCAAGTACGATGAATACAAGATTCGCCTTGGGCCACTAGAAGTCCTGTGCATCACCATTTGGCGGACATTGGAGATCACCTCCCGCCTCATGATTCTCGTGCTCTTTTCAGCCACCTTGAAATTGAAGGCTGTGCCCTTCTTATTGCTGAACTTCCTGATCATCCTCTTTGAGCCTTGGGTTAAGTTCTGGAGGAGTGGTGCCCATATGCCCAGTAACATAGAGAAAAATTTCAGCCGGCTTGGCACCTTAGTGGTGTTGATTTCCGTTACCGTCCTCTATGCTGGCATCAACTTCTCTTGCTGGTCAGCTTTGCAGTTGAAGTTAGCAGACAGCGACCTTGTTGAGAAAGGTCAGAACTGGGGACACATGGGCCTGCACTATAGTGTGAGATTGTTAGAGAATGTGATCATGGTCTTGGTTTTTAAGTTCCTTGGAGTGAAAGTGTTGCTGAATTACTGTCATTCCTTGATTGCCTTGCAGCTCATTATTGCTTATCTGATTTCCATTGGCTTCATGCTCCTTTTCTTCCAGTACTTGCACCCGTTGCGCTCACTCTTCACCCACAATGTAGTGGACTATCTCCACTGTGTCTGCTGCTACCAGCACCCTCGGGGCAGGGTTGAGGACTCAGAGCCATCCGTTGATGCTGAAGCAGGGCAAAGCATTGTCTGATTCTGTCTTTCGGGTATTTTGGGATGGGTTGGGGTTGCCAAGAGCAACCGTGAAATTGAAGGAGACGATGAGGCTCATGGGTGAGTACCCACCAGGACATTGTTTTGAGTTTTCTGTAAGCCTATCAGAAGAAAGAGCAGCCCCCAAATAGATTTTATTTCCTTAAGAGTGACTGCTATGTTTGGACACCAAGGTAACCACTGTGTACCTGGGAGGGTCAGAGATATCATTCACATTCCTCCCACCCAGGTCAGCTGTCTGGCTGCCCTATGAGATAACTTACCTCCATGCACCTAAGGCTCTCTGTAGCTCTGCTCATTGGCTTGAGCGTTACTGAGGTTTCTGTGGGCTGGACTGAATGGCCCAGAATCCCACCAGAATATATCCTGACTGATCAGAGGATGTGCCTGCTTATCAGCTATGGGTACCTCCCAGGAAACAGTCTGACTTATGTGAAACCTGTAACTGTGAACGTGGCTGGGGTCTTTTCATTCCAGTGAGAAACACTGATTAAGAGGAAAACCCCCACTATTAAAAGAGCTGCTCCTTAAATGAGTTAGCTGTCCATTAGGACTTTACTAGTGATCATTCATCAAGGATCTTTCTTTTCAGTGGCCCTTCAAAGGCACACTCTGAGGAGGGAGTACAGAGTGGGTTTCCTTCAAGGCATAAAGCAGAATGACTATCTCAGGGACCTGCATGGGCCTCCACTGTGCTGAGTGGAGTGGTTGAATCAAAGCTCTCACTTCATGCCTCCTTATCAGGGATTCCCTCCAACCTGGCTTTTCTGTGCTCTTTGACCAACATTGATGTAGATCTCAGAGAAGCTGAACTGTAATTGAAAATGTTTCTAATGTGTGGAAGAAATGAAGATTGCTTTGTGTTTCCTACTATCCTGAGTATTTTGTTGATTTGTTTTTTAGGGGGGAGAGAGAGGTAATGATAGCTAGGACATCGCCTTTATGTTGTTTGGGGTTGGGAGAGTGGCTAACACTCCAAGGTAGAGTGAAGGCAGAGGAGGGAAACGAGATCACGTTAAATCATCATCGGTACTGCTTCCTGCCCACAGGATTTTATTTTCTAATAAGGAGCATATGCTTATCAACCATCTGCTCGCTCACACACCCCCAGTGGATGAATGCAGTTCTCCCTTCCTTATGTTTCTTAATGTTTATATCTTTTATGAGTTGGGTATTTTGATGAGAAAGTCAGCTGGATGCCTCTAAAGTCACCAAGGAATTGAAGTTACTGTGGCCACTGCCTATTGGGATCGAGTATCCCAGCATTTACCTAACTAATGCTTGCCCCTCACAGACCAGGAAAGTGAGAAGAGCTCCTAGTAGCGTGTACAGTTGTGCCCACCACAATGCTGTGAAGAACTGTGAACAATCTAACCTAAGGCTTTCCATTCTCATCCAGTTTTACTCTTGGGATCATGTTAAGAATTTATCTTTAGCCATTTCCCCTCCTCTTATACAGTGTCAGGACATTATGTTGGAAGAGCTCCCTCTTCTAAGTAGCAGGGCTATGAGCCAGAATTGTCCTATTTGCTGATATGTCTAGTGTGGTTTTCCCATCTTCAACCACTGTTTGGGGCTAAAAGGATTGGATACTTAGTTTGGGGGAGAGTGAAGTGACTTGCTTTGGAGCAGTGGAGATTTCCTTTTTCAACCTAACTCCCGCATTCCTCATCCTCATCTTTCATGATAGAGATGAAGGTTGTTGTCATAAAAAGCACACACTGCTGTCCTCTGACTGTTATTCAAGGTGCATTTGAAAGAAATAATCTACCAAACCTCCAGAAGAACACACTGCCTCTTTGGAATTCAAGCAAGAATTTCTCCCTAATGGTTAATATGCCTTCCTTTAAGAGCAAGAGCAGTGTGGAACTATAATTTGGTCCATAAAAGCCGTGTGACTCGGCTACTTAAGGGTCAGATGCTATGAGAACACAGAGACACACAGTGAGCAAGGCAAACCAATTAGAGCTGGAGTGGAGATACACAGGGCAGAAAAATGTGCCTCATGCCGGACCAGGCATATTTTCCCCCACGTATCCTCTCCAGCCTCAGTGACTTAATATCCCAGGAATGCAGCGAGTTTAGGGTAAGGAGTGTGGAGCAAGTTCCACCTGAAAAACCTGTTGCCCTTACCTACAGAGGAGAGACACTAGTGATACATTATACAAATGAACCTTCAGAACCTCCTGTAGGTGGTGGCCTTTCTGTTCCACAGCAATCTCTTAAATACACAGGAGATGAAGAAATTGTGGAATACGGGGGGTAGAGCAGAGGAAAGTGCTCCCTTCCATCCGCAAACAGTTCTTTAATTGACAACTCTCTTTTTATCCTCAAATCTTAAAGTAACACAGGGTACTTTTGTAGGGGCAAGTCTAATGGAGTGGGAGAGGAGGCAGAGATGGGGCCAGCAAATAGGTCTTGGAAAAGGAGTGCAGAATCACAAAGTTTGGGTGTAAATGCTAGGCCACTGTAACAACAACTATCCTCGTGTCATTGGAAAGTCAGTAGGCTAAGTATGGGGAAATGAACATATTAAGGAAACGTATTAAATAAACTAATGGTCATCAATTTCATTTGCTCCACAAATGCCTTAAAGACTATGGGCATAGAACCATGAGGCACTGTCGGATAATTAAAGACTAGCTAATATTTATGAGCACTTATGATATGTCTGGCATGGTCCTTTATATGCATTATTTCATTCAATCCTCAAAACAACTCTTATGAGGGTAGGTACTGTTATTCCACATTTTACAGATGAGGATTCTAAGGCATAGAAAAGTGAAGTGACCTGCCTAAGGTCACAGAGAGTGTCAGAGCCAGATTCAGTCTTGGGCACTCAGGCTCCAGACCTTATACTCTTGATCATGACGTAAACCTCTAAGTTGTCTTAGGTCTTTTGTGAAATTATTTTAATATGTTAGTGGTTTCAAGAATATTTTATGGGCTATGGCTGGGTTCGTATCAAGCATGCTTTCTCACAAACACTCCTTATCAAGGGGCACCACTCAGTTCACTCTAGAGAAGGGTCAAGTCCTAAAAAGCTTAGGATAAAAACCGAGCATGAGTTCACATGCACTTATAGGCTGGGGACTGGGAGAGTTAGGAAGTGGGGGGTGAAGGGAATCATTTCCTTTCTAGTTTCAGGATTTTGTCTCCTGTATATTCTTAGACACATACCTTCTAGACCCTGGTTGTGGGGATAAAACTGGAGGGAGCAATTCCCAGTCAGGTTTGTATGAGTACTTCCTCCAGAAATAACCAATCAGAGCAGGGTAGTGCTGAAGCTCATTCTCTTATACTTTCTCTTGCCAACACTGCTCTTACTCCTGCTGAGAAGCTGACTCCCAGAGCAGGCCAGAGGATGGGGATGGTACAGAATAATGCCCCACTGGGAGCTGTCAGTCCTGAGAGACTAGGTCAACCTTGAGTGCTCTTTCAGCTAGCCCCCTCATCCCTGCACCTCACAAGGTCATAGTCCTTAGCATTACAGAATTGATTGCTACTTCCTGGGATAGGCGAGGTGGGCGGCTGTAGGGTTGGGTACTCCCCAGGATATTTCCATCTAAATCCATGAGACTCTGTCTCTGAGAAATCTTTTAGTACAAAATCAGTTGACTCTGGACCCTCCAAAATATTTATCTAAGAATGGAGATCCTCCTTCTCTGAAGCTTTTGCTATTGGGCTTTATTACTGTTGGGAGGCGGGGATATTGAGTAATATCCTCTGAACTGAGAAGGAATTTTAGGACCGAAAAGTGAAGCAGGCAACTCCATAAAGTACAATTATGAAGTTTGTTGGGGGTAACTTACATACAGGCAGGATCGGGTGGACAATGATCCAGAGGTATTCACAGCTGCACTCTGTGCCCCCGAAAGGGGTATGGGGGAGCTTAAAGGGGCCAAAGCTACAAATAGAATCTGGCTACCAAGGGAGAAGCACGGCTGCACCTATGGGAACCAGGCTTTTTTCCTCCCCCACCCCAGGGGTGTCATTACCATTACCCATCTATGTCAGCAGAAGGTATTCTTCTAGTTTTCATATCAGATGAAGGCAAGGGTAAAAGTTGATAGGGAACTTATCTGGCTTGGGTGCATTCCTAGTGAGTAAGCTAAAGCTCAGTCATGCAGAGAGGGGAGGGGGTAGGACCACGGGCCTAAGATGGAGCTGACAAAATGGAGTCAGTGTGGTTCAGCCACACAATTACTATCTTCAGGGGACACGTATGCCCATAATCTTATCATGCCTTTCCTCCTGAAAGACGGGCACCATCATCAGTCACACACTTTAGACCTTAGAGCCTGTGGAGTGCACAGTGAAAGTATGTTATGGGCCTTGGCAACAAAGCATATACCATGTGAACCTGGGAAGCAGCAAGGCCAATCTGTGTGAGATATGAGAACTACCTGTGAAAACACATTTCCATGTATAGAAATAACTAACATCTGAATAGCACTTTATAATATTCAAGACACACTTACACATATTGCTCTCTTACCAATGTGTCATTGTTAGGACAAGCCCTCTGAGTTGTACACATGAATTTGCATTGTTCTAATGACCGGGATAAATTAGGAGGATGGGATTAACATATACACACTGCTATGTATAAAATAGATGAACAAGAAGGTCTTACTGTATAGCACAGGGAACTATAATCAATATATTATAATAACCTATACTGGAAAAGAAACTGAAAAAGAAACTGAATCACTTTGCTGTACACTTGAAGCTAGCACAATGTTGTAAATCAACTATACTTCAATTAAAAAAGAAGAAGCATGGCAAGAAGGCTGATGTAATAAGGATAAATAAATTTAGCCGTGAGTGTATTAAATAAATAAATAAATACAATAGCTAACTTTCAATTCAATTCATCAAACAATTATTAAACTCTTATTTTGTGCCTGTAAAACCTATACAGATATCTCAAAGTGCTACATAGATGCTGAAAGACAAGTGAATCCAAAATATCAAGTGTACAGCAGAGGGAGGAACACTCCCAAACTCATTCTACGAGGCCACCATCACCCTGATACCAAAACCAGACAAAAATGTCACAAAGGCAGAAAACTACAGGCCAGTATCACTGATGAACATAGATGCAAAAATCCTCAACAAAATATTAGCAAACAGAATCCAACAGCATATTAAAAGGATCATACACCATGATCAAGTGGGGTTTATCCCAGGAATGCAAGGATTCCTCAATATACACAAATCAATCAATGTGATACACCATATTAACAAACTGAAGAAGAAAAACCATATGATCATCTCAATAGATGCAGAGAAAGCTTTCGACAAAATTCAACACCCATTTATGATAAAAACTCTCCAGAAAGTAGGCATAGAGGGAACTTACCTCAACATAATAAAGGCCATATATGACAAACCCACAGCCAATATCATCCTCAATGGTGAAAAACTGATATCATTTCCACTAAGATCAGGAGCAAGACAAGGTTGCCCACTCTCACCACTATTATTCAACATAGTTTTGGAAGTGTTAGCCACAGCAATCCGAGAAGACAAAGAAATAAAAGGAATCCAAATCGGAAAAGAAGAAGTAAAGCTGTCACTGTTTGCAGATGACATGATACTATACATAGAGAATCCTAAAGATGCTACCAGAAAACTACCAGTGCTAATCAATGAATTTGGTAAAGTAGCAGGATACAAAAGTGGTGCACAGAAATCTCTTGCATTCTTATACACTAATGATGAAAAATCTGAAAGAGAAATTAAGAAAACACTCCCATTTACCCTGCAACAAAGAGAATAAAATACCTAGGAATAAACCTACCTAAGGAGACAAAAGACCTGTATGCAGAAAACTATAAGACACTGATGAAAGAAATTAAAGATGATACAAACAGATGGAGACATATACCATGTTCTTGGATTGGAAGAATCAACACTGTGAAAATGACTATACTACCCAAAGCAATCTACAGATTCAATGCAATCCCTATCAAACTCCCACTGGCATTTTTCACAGAACTAGAGCAAAAAGTTTCACAATTTGTGTGGAGGCACAGAAGACCCCGAACAGCCAAAGCAATCTTGAGAAAGAAAAACGGAGCTGGAGGAATCAGGCTCCCTGACTTCAGACTATACTACAAAGCTCCAGTAATCGAGACAGTATGGTACTGGCACAAAAACAGAAATATAGATCAATGGAACAGGGTAGAAAGCCCAGAGATAAACCCACGCACATATGGTCACCTTATTTTTGATAAAGGAGGCAAGAATATATAGTGGAGAAAAGACAGCCTCTTCAATAAGTGATGCCGGGAAAACTGGACAGCTACAAGTAAAAGAATGAAATTAGAACACTCCCTAACACTGCACACAGAAATAAACTCAAAATGGATTAAAGACTTAAATGTAAGGCCAGACACTAAAACTCTTAGAGGAAAATATAGGCAGAACACTATGACATAAATCACAGCAAGATCATCCTTGACCCACCTCCTAGAGAAATGGAAGCAAAAACAAAAATAAACAAATGGGACCTGATGAAACTTAAAAGCTTTTGCACAGCAAAGGAAACCATAAACAAGACAGAAAGACAACCCTCAGAATGAGAGAAAATATTTGCAAATGAAGCAACTGACAAAGGATTAATCTCCAAAATTTACAAGCAGCACATGCAGTTCAATATCAAAAAAACAAACAACCCAATCCAGGAATGGGCAGAAGACCTAAACAAACATTTCTCCAAAGAAGATATACAGATTGCCAACAAACACATGAAAGAATGCTCAACATCACTTATCATTAGAGAAATGCCAATCAAGGCTACAGTGAGATATCACCTCACACCAGTCAGAATGGCTATCCTCAAAAAATCTACAAACAATAAATGCTGGAGAGGGTGTGGAGAAAAGGGAACCCTCTTGCACTGTTGGTGGGAATGTAAATTGATACAGCCACTATGGAGAACAGTATGGAGGCTCCTTAAAAAACTAAAAATAGAACTACCATATGACCCAGCAATCCCACTACTGGGCATATACCCTGAGAAAACCATAATTCAAAAAGAGTCATGTACCACAATGTTCATTGCAGCTCTATTTACAATAGCCAGGACATGGAAGCAACCTAAGTGTCCATCGACAGATGAATGGATAAAGAAGATGTGGCACATATATACAATGGAATATTACTCAGCCATTAAAAAAAATGAAATTGAGTTATTTGTAGTGAGGTGGATGGACCTAGAGTCTGTCATGCAGAGTGAAGCAAGTCAGAAAGAGAAAAACAAATACCGTATGCTGACACATATATATGGAATCTAAAAAAAATAAAATAAAATGGTCATGAAAAACCTAGGTGTAGGACTGGAATAAAGACGCAGACCTACTAGGGAATGGACTTGAGGACACGAGGAGGGGGAAGGGTAAGCTGGGACGAAGTGAGAGAGTGGCATGGACATATATACACTACCAAATGTAAAATCGGTAGCTAGTGGGAGGCAGCTGCATAGCACAGGGAGATCAGCTTGGTGCTTTGTGACCACCTAGACGGGTTCGATAGGGAGGGTGGGAGGGAGGCAGATGCAAGAGGGAAGGGATATGGGGATATATGTATGTGTATAGCTGATTCACTTTGTTATAAAGCAGAAAGTAACACACCATTGTAAAGCAGTTATACTCCAATAAAGATGTTAAAAAAATATATCAAGTGTAAGTGATGTTGGAGGTAAATAGGCACTTTCATATATTACTAGTATGAGAGTAAAATATTCACACAAATTTTCGGAAGGCAGCTTGTCAGTATTAGTCAAAATTAAATGGGCATACTTTTTGTCTCAGAATTTTAACCTCTAGGAATTTTTCCTATGGAAACATAGCCACAATTGTGCAGAGAGATATGTACAAGAATGTTCTTTGAGGCACTGTTCATAACCATGAAAAACTGGTAACTTAAATTTCCATCTACAGGGAAATGACTAAATTCTGGCAATTCCATAACTGGAATACTGTCCAGTCATTAAGAAGAATTGGGGGGGTGTGCTTCCCTGGTGGTGCAGTGGTTAAGAATCTGCCTGACAATGCAGGGGACACGGGTTTGAGCCCTTGTCCAGGAAGATCCCACATACCACGGAGCAACTAAGCCCGTGCACCGCAACTACTGAGCCTGCGCTCTAGAGCCCGCAAGCCACAACTACTGAGCCCATGTGCCACAACTACTGAAGCCCACATGCCCAGAGCCTGTGCTCCGCACCAAGAGAAGCCACTGCAATGAGAAGCCCACACACCGTGACGAAGTGTAGCCCCCACTCTCCGCAGCTAGAGAAAGCCCGCATGCAGCAATGGAGACACAACGCAGCCAAAAGTAAATAAATAAATAAATTTATTTTAAAAAAAGAAGAAGAAGAATGGGGTAGGTGTATACAGCATGTGCTGAGTGAAAAGATAGGTGAAAAGCAAGTTGGAGAGCAAAATATATAGCATAAGTTTATGAAGAATTACTCAAAATTTGGAAACAGGGGTGTGATAGGAAGAATGATACCCACTCCCTCCCACTCTGCCCCAAAGATCTCCCTTGTCCTAATTCTCAGAACCTGTGAATATGTCATGTTACATGGCAAGGGAGAATTAAAGAGGAATTGAGGTTGCTAATCAGTTGGCCTTGAAATAGGAAGTTACCCTGGATTATCCGGGTGTGCTAGATGTAATCATAAAGGTCCTTATAAGAGAGAAGGTGATGTGAAGATGGAGGCAGAGATATTTGAAGATGTTACACTGTTGGCTTTAAGATGGAGGAAGGGGCCACAAAATTAGAAATGCAGCTCTAGGACCTGTAAAAAGCAAGGAAGTAGATTCTCCCATAGAGCCTCCAGAAGGAGCAGGGCCCTGCTGACGCTTTGATTTCGGCCCCATGAAACTGGTTTTGGATTTCTGACTGTCAGAACTCTAAGGAAATGTTCTTTTTTTTTTTTTTTTAAATGAAAGTACCTAGTTTGTGGTACTTTATTAAAGTGGCACTAGGAAACTAATACAAAGGGAAAAGATGATTACTTGATGCTTTAATGTCACGTTGAGAGCATTTTCTAACAGGCTTGTTTAAGTGTCATCTGACTCTCTAGGTCTAAGAGAAGTGTAATTTAGCACAACTGATTAGGGTTTAGTCATTTTACAATTCTGTAAAACTGATGCAGTGACATTTTCTGTCCACCTAAAGAAGACACCATGATTATGGCTCTTATTGCCCTGTTGGACATTTATCAGTTTTGAGTCTAACTTAGCAATATTATTTTAACATTCCTTTGTTTTTTAACTGACTATATATAAAATACCAGTTCTCACATCCTCTTTTGAGTTAACTTTGCCATCCTGCTGGTTTCCTCCTTCATGAGTTAAATAAACTTTGACACATGCTCACAATCTTTGTATAAAACTTTTTTTGAACATTTTGAAAATCATACTTTAACAATGATCCCATTTTTGTAAAAACAAAACAAAAACAACAATATGGTGGTGGGAGGAGCTGGAAGAAAATGCTCCAAACTCTTCACAGCAGTTCTCTGGTTGGGGAAGTGGGGGACATGATTGGGGATTTCTTTTGTGTTAAGTAGTTTGTAATATTTGAATTTTGTATAATTTTACATGATGTTTGTAATTTGAAAAATATATTACTTTAAAAAGTAAATATATGTAAAAAAATCATTCACACACAGTGTCTGCCCCCAACAAGTTTAAGATCTGGTTGAAGAGGGAGAGATGTACTGCATACAACTAACTAGAAATATAAGACAAATTAAGATAGGTGCCCATGAAGGATGTGGGCTATCATCTGTTGAGTGCTTATTAGATACCAAGGTTCATGTCGGATCGTTTACATAATTTTATTTCATCACAACACTCCTCTGAGGTAGATGCTATCTATCTACATTTTTCAGACAAAGAAGCTGAAGCTGACAGTGACTTGCCTAAGGTCACACTACTCAGGGAAAGAGGCAGAATTTGAATCCTGTTCTTTTTTATTCCAAAGCTCATATCCTTCCCATTCTACTACACTGCCTCCCATAGATATTTGGTCCAATGGTCTGGACTGGGTAGGACTGAAGTCAGTGGGTATCTTATATTCAGCTTTGACTTTTTAAATGGGGCAGGTACATTCACAGAAGGGAACAAAGGATGCTTATCT
Organism: Balaenoptera ricei; assembly: GCF_028023285.1. NCBI lineage: Eukaryota > Metazoa > Chordata > Mammalia > Artiodactyla > Balaenopteridae > Balaenoptera > Balaenoptera ricei. The sequence continues at coordinate 91,576,608 of NC_082660.1, read as the reverse complement.
CTGATATATACCCAAACTAACCTATGGCTTAGCCTGCTCTATATAGTTTCCTGACCTCCATGCGCTCATATTCTTGGCTTTGGACTCCAGTCCCTTCTTGCTTTCCAGACCCATTTTACTCTACTTCTCTGGTTTACCAACCTCTGCCTGCCTCACTTGACTCTTCAATTTGCTCTTTCCCATTGGATTGGCTCACTGCAATCAGGACACAAAACAATTTCAATACCCAAAAGAATTTCCTTATACTACCCCTTTACAGTCACACCCTCCCCACACCCCAAACCCCTGGCAACCACTGATCTGTTCTCTTTCCCTATAGTTTTGTCTTTTTGAGAATGCCATACATATGGAATTATACAGTACACAGCCTCTTGCATTGAGGGTTTTTGAGCAGAGGAGTGATGTAGTTAGGGCTATTTCAAGAAGATCACTTTTGTGGTGTGTGAAGGATGGATTACACGAGGGTAAAACTAGATGTCGAGAGACCAGCTGCAAGAATTTAAACTAGAGATGACCATATGTGGTACATATTCATTAAAGGGCCGATTGTAATTAATCAGAGCTGTAGGGGAAAAAAAGAAACTAAACTAGGTCATGTTTACATATCTATAATGTTTTGATATATTTTAGTTTCCATTGATTACTCAAAGGGTATAATAGTACACACTATAGACAAAACAAAACAAAACAAACAAACAAAAAAAAACAAGCCACAAAAGGACACATACAGAATAGTCCAAATCTTATATTTTTTTAAAAAGACATGTATCTATAGATAGTAAAATGTCTGGAAGGTATATAAATATACACCAAGATCTTTTTTTTTTAATATTTATTTGTTTATTTGGTTGTGCCGGGTCTTAATTGTGGCATGCATGTGGGATCTAGTTCCCTGACCAGGGATCGAACCCAGGCCCCCTGCATTGGGAGCGCAGTCTTATCCACTGCGCCACCAGGGAAGTCCCCTACACCAAGATCTTAATGTGTTATTTCTGCATGATGGAATTAGAAGTGATAGTTTTCTTCTCTATAATAGTTTACATTTCCAAAAGCCACATTTCCTCTCCTCCCACTTCCCCACCCGAACCCGGATGCCTGGAGAATAGGTAGGAGAATAGGTAGTATATATACAGTTCTTTGTTCCTTTGTACTACTTGGCATAATTCTAGGCACACATTAGACGGTAAATTTTATCATTATTTTATCAGTTATAATTTCTAAGTTACTAAGGAAAGAGTTAAGGTACTGTAATGAAGTGGCTTGGCCAGGATCACACAACTAATTAAGGATAAATCAGAATGGAATCTAGGGCTCATACCCCTAGTCTATACTTCTTTTTTTTAAAAAACTTTTTATTATAAAAGTGTTCAAACATACATAAAAGAGAGAATATAATATACTTTCATGTACCACCAACCAGCTTCAACAATTATCATTTTGCCATTCTTATTTCATCAAGCTTCCAATCGTTGTTTCTTTTCATCTGGCTGGAGGATTTTTTTTAAAAATTTACAATAATTAATTTGGTGTGCAATCTATAACTGTTAAAGACATTAAGAAATACACGTAGCACTATGCCATCATCACATCCAACAAAATTAACAATAATTCCTTAATTTCAGTCCATATTCAAATTTTCTCAATTGTTTTCAAGATGTCTTTGTACTGTTGGTTTGTTCAGATCAGGATCCAAACAAGATCTACACATTGCACTTGGGTAATAGGTCTCAAGTTTCTCTTATTTTGTAGTAGTCCATACTCCCTTTTTTATGTCACTGATTTGTTGAAGAAACAGGATCATTTTTTCTGTAGACTGTCATGCACTCTGGATTTGGGCAATTGCTTCCTTATGATATTGTTTAACTTGCTCTCCCATCACCTATATTTCCTATGAACTGTTAGATCTAGAGATTTGATTAGATTCAGCATCAATTTTTCGGCAAGGATACCTGATAGATGGTGCTAGGTGCTTCCTACCACATCAGCTTGTGAGGTGCATTATGTCTGCATATCTCATTTTGATTGATGCTAAGATCAGTCAGTGAGTTTAGATGATGCCAGCTTATCTCCCCTATTATAAAGCTCTCCGTCAACCTTTGCCTAGATTATTATGGAATTGCAAGATGGTGATTTTCTAGTGCTAACATTTCTTCGGCATTTATTAGCTGGAATTCTATAAATAATAACTTTCCCTCATCAGCTATCTGCTTACTCTGAGAAACCATTTATACACGGAAAGGCAGAATAAATGCTTCATTTCTTTTCTGTTTATTGGTTTTCTGAGTAATAAGTTGTTGCCTTAGCAATCTCCAATGGTGCTCAACAAAGGTTTTTTGCTTTTAGCATCATTATGAATTTATGTATTTTTATATGTTTGATGTGCTTCAATCCAATGCAGTCATTATTCTTTGTTTAATAAACTTTTTATTTTAAACTAGTTTTAGATTTATAGAAAAGTTGCAAAGATAATACAGAGAGTTCTCATATATCCCTCACACAGTTTCCCCTATTCTTAATATCTTACATTACTATGGTACATTTGTCACAACTAAGAAACCGTTATTGATACGTTGTTATTAACTAAGCTCCATTGTTTACTCAGATTTTACTAGTTTTTCCCTAGGGCCCCTTTTCTGTCCCAGGATCCCACCCAGGATACAACATGACACTTAACTGTCATGTCTCTTTAGCCTCATCTGGTCTGTGAGAGTTTCCCAGACTATCCTTATTTTTGATGACCTAGACAGTTCTGAAAAGTACTGGTCAGGTAATTCGTAGAATTTGCATATATTTTTCTCATGATTAGACTGGAGTTATGAGTTCTTGGGAGGAAGACCACAGAGATAAAGTGTTGTCATCATATCAAGGATACATGCTAGCAACATGACTTATCACTAATGATGTTAAACTTGATCACCTGGCTGAGGTAGTGTTTGCCAGGTTTCTCTGCTGTAATAGTATCCCCACCACTCACTCCATACTCTAGTCTTTGGAAGCAAGTCACTAAGAACAGCCCACACTCTAGGGGTGAGGAGTTAAGTTCCATCTCCTTGAGGAGGCATTATCTACATAAATTATTTGGAATTCATCTGTATGGGAGATTTGTCTATTCTCCCCAATTTATTTATTTGTTCAATCATTTATTTGCATCATGGATATTTATTTTATTCTTTGGGCTATAATCCAACCCTTCCTTCCTTCCTTCCTTCCTTCCTTCCTTCCTTCCTTCCTTCCTTCCTCCCTCCTTTTCTCTCTTTCTCTCTTTCTCTCTCATTCATTCATGGTGCCTTGCTACAATCTGGTGATGGTGAAAGTCTAGGTTTCCGCTCAGCCTTTGCTGGCATGGATGGGGTGGGACCACATTTTTTTCTGTGATGTTTGGCTGGAATAGAGCAGTCGTTGTCTAAAAGTTTTCTGTCTTACTAGGCTGCCCCTTGCCTAGTCCATTGGCTAAAGACAGCAGACTTTTGTTGGAGTTTTTTTGTTTTGTTTTATTTTGGTCTACACTCATTGGCATTTCCAACTTGCTGGCTTCTTCAGATCCAAGTCTATGATATGTGATGCAAAAAAGAAAACCCAGAGAACTCACCGCCATGTACTACCTTGGGTTCTGAGGTCTCTAGCCTGTCTGACTTCTTATCTCCATCTTTCAGAGGCTTCTTATGTTTGCTTATGTCCAGATTTTTAGTTGTACTTAGTGAGAGTAACAGGAAAAAGTACGTCTACTTCAACTTCCCAGAAACAGAATTCCAGCAATGAACTTTTGGACATTGACCTTATATCTTGCTATCTCACTAAAGTCACTTATTAGTCCCTGGAGTTTTTTGTAAATTCTTTGGGGTTTTCTACACAGTTTTGTTTCCTCCATTCCAACTAGCATGCTTTTAGAAAATTTTAAAAATCTTTATATCTTCTAATTCTTTAAATGCCATATCATTGCAAGTTTCTTTTTTTGGTTTTATATCAAATTCCTTTTTTATTGAAGTATATTTGATTTGCAATATTACATTAATTTCAGTGATTCAGTATTTTTACAGATTATACTCCATTAAAAATTATTACAGGATAATGGCTATAATTCCCTGTGCTGTACAATATAGCATTGCTGCTTATCTATTTTACATATAGTAATTTGTATCTCTTAATGCCATACCCCTAACGTATCCCTCCCCTCTTCCCCTCCTCACTGGTAACCATTAGTTTGTTTTCTATATCTGTGAGTCTGTTTTTGTTTTGCTATAAACAACAAAAATAAAAACAAATTTAAAAAATGAAAGCAATTTAAGAGATCTCTAGGATAACATTAAGCATATCAACATTCACATTATAGGGGTTCCAGAAGGAGAAGAGAGAGAGAAAGTGATCGAAAATCTATTTGACGAAATTATGGCTGGAAACTTCCCAAACTTGAAGAAGGAAACAGATATTGAGGTACAGGAAGCAAGATGGTCCCAAGCAACATGAACCCAAACAGACCCACACAACACATATCATAATTAAAATGGCAAAAGTTAAAGATAAAGAGAGAATTCTAAAGGCAGCAAGAGAAAAACAAAGAGTCATGTACAAGGGAACCCTGATAAGGCTATCAGCTGATTTCTCTACAGAATCTTTGCAGGCCAAAAGGGAGTGGCATGATATATTTAAAGCACTGAAAGGGAAAAACCTGCAACCTAAGATACTCTACCCAGCAAGATTATCCTTTAGAATAGAAGGAGAGATAAAGGACTTCTCAGACCAGCAAAAACTAAAAGATAGTTCATCAATACTAAACCCACTCTAAAAGAAAAGTTGAAGGATCTTCTCTAAGTGGAAAAGAAGCAAAAATCTATAGGAAAGGGAAAATGCCACTAGGAAAAACAAATAAAAGTAAAGACTAAAGATCAACCACTTAAATAATCCAGTATGAAGATTAAAAGAAAAAAATTGTAAAAGCAACTATAACTAGAATAAACAGTTAAAAGATGACCATGAAGATGTAAAATATGACATGAAAAAACACAGAATGTGGGGGATGGGAGTAAAAATGTAGATATTTTAGAATGTGTTTGAACTTAAATGACTACCAGTTTAAAACAAGCAGATATAGTTATAGGTCAACGTATATGAAACCTGTGGTAACCACAAATCAAAAACCTGCAATATGGTAGTTCTATTTTTAGTTTTTTAAGGAACCTCCATACTGGTAAGGGAAAAAAAAAAAAAAGGTCATGAAGAACCTAGTGGCAGGACGGGAATAAAGACACAGACCTACTAGAGAATGGACTTGAGGATATGGGGAGGGGGAAGGGTAAGATGTGACAAAGTGAGAGAGTGGCATGGACATATATACACTACCAAACGTAAAATAGATAGCTAGTGGGAAGCAACTGCATAGCACAGGGAGATCAGCTCGGTGCTTTGTGACCACCTAGAGGGGTGGGATAGGGAGGGTGGGAGGGAGGGAGATGCAAGAGGGAAGAGATATGGGAACATATGTATATGTATAACTGATTCACTTTGTTATAAAGCAGAAACTAACACACCATTGTAAAGCAATTATACTCCAATAAAGATGTTAAAAAAAAACCCTGCAATATATACACGAAAACTAAAAAGAAAAGAACATAGGCAGTTTCTTCCCTTTCATTTATTTGTCCTTTTAATTTTGCCTAAGATGTCCTTTGCTATAGGTAAAATGTTGAATTTTTTCTTTTACTGCTAAACTTTATTTTTAGAGCAGCTTTAGGTTCACAGCAAAATTGAGTGAAAGTTACAGAGTTCCCATATACCCCTGTCCCAACACATGTACAACATCTTGCACCATTATCAACATCTTGCCCCAGAATGGTACATTTGTTACAATCTATGAACCTACTTTGACACATCTTTATCACCCAAAGTCCACAGTTTACATTAGGGTTCACCCTTGGTATTGAACCTTCTGTGGGTTTTGACAAATGTATAATGACATGTGTCCACCATTGTAGTATCATAAAGAATAATTTTACTGCCTTAAAAATCTTCTGGGGCTTCCCTGGTGGCACAATGGTTGAGAATCTGCCTGCCAATGCAGGGGACACGGGTTCGAGCCCTGGTCTGGGAAGATCCCACATGCCACGGAGCAACTAGGCCCGTGAGCCACAATTACTGAGCCTGCGCGTCTGGAGCCTGTGCTCCGCAACAAGAGAGGCCGCGATAGTGAGAGGCCTGTGCACCGCGATGAAGAGTGGCCCCCACTTGCCGCAACTGGAGAAAGCCCTCGCACAGAAACGAAAGACCCAACACAGCCAAAAATAAATAAATAAATAAATAAAATTTAAAAAAAAATCTTCTGTGCTCTGCCTATTCATCCCTCTCTCCCCTTTAACCCCTGGCAACCACTAATATTTTTAATGTTTTCATAGTTTTGCCTTGCTCAGAATGCCATATAGTTGGAATCATACAGTATGTAGCCTTTTCAAATTGTATTCCTTCACTTAGTAACATGTTCTTAATTTTCCTACGTGTTTTTCCATGGCTTGATAGTTCATTTCTTTTTATCTATCTATCTATCTAGTGAATAATATTCTGGGTCGGTCCATCAAAAAGATATAACAATTGTAAATATTTACATGCCCAACATCACAGTACCTAAATATATAGAGCAAAAACTAACAGAGCTAAAAGGAGAAATAAAAAGTAATATAATGATAGTTGGGGACTTTAATACTCCACTCTCAACAATGGATAGATCATCCAGACAAACAATAAGGAAGCAGCAGATTTGACAGGTCAAAATACACATTCACAGTTCTTTGAGGATAAGGTCTGTATCGTTGTTTCCTCTGGCACAACAACCTGCACCAGGAGTATAGGTTGTTATCTTCACAGCTGCTGCCAATCTGGAGTGAGGGATGGCAAGTACACAATTTAAAATGCCACAGTCCTCTCACTGTAATGCAGCATCTTCTTCATTAAGCTTTCCCTTGGTTGGTATGAGTTTTTTACTAGATTCCAGAGATCCCAAAAAGTTGATTCTGAAAGTTTGATAGCTTATTAGTTGCTTCTGTGGAGGGACAGAACCCTGGAATTACCTACTCCACCATTTTCGGTGACCTCCATTTAAAAAAAAAAATTTTTGTAAGGATGGAAATTCCACTTCCAAGCTCTTAATATGCCTGAGCTAAAACCAGATGTCCATTCATTACCTTTAATGCACAAATTGTCTCATCATTGGCCAGTGGAATCCCCTTCAAAGTGGCTTGTTGTCCTTTTGACAGACTCCCAGTAATTTTTGATAGCTTCCTCGCTTTTTGCTACAAGATATCTCAGGCTCATCTTGTACACTTACTGACTCAGACCTGGATATTTGTTGCTATTGAGTTGTCATTGCTTCTAGGCTTTTCACTGGATAGAGCTAGGAAAAACATACAGAGTGAAGTAAGTCAGAAAGAGAAAAACAACTACCGTATGCTAACACATATATATGGAATCTGAAAAAAAAAATGGTTTTGAAGAACCTACGGGCAGGACAGGAATAAAGACACAGACATAGAGAATGGACTTGAGGACATGGGGAGGGGGAAGGGTAAGCTGGGACGAAGTGAGAGAGTGGCATGGACATATATACACTACCAAATGTAAAATAGCTAGTGGGAAGCAGCCGCATAGCACAGGGAGATCAGCTGGGTGCTTTGTGACCACCTAGAGGGGTGGGATAAGGAGGGTGGGAGGGACACGCAAGAGGGAGGAGATATGGGGACATATGTATATATATAGCTGATTCACTTTGTTATACAGCAGACACTAACACACCATTGTAAAGCAATTATACCCCAATAAAGATGTTTAAAAAAACAAAAAATATGAGTTTGTAATGATATTTCCAATTCAAATTTAATAGTACAGGGTTTTACCTAATTTCTTTATTTTGTACTTATATCTTTTTTCTCTTACCCTGGTAATCTTGGTTTATAACTACATTAACATCATACTTATTTACTTTATTCTAAATAAGCCAATAATAATTTAAAATAACAATGCCAATATTACGATTAACAATAAGACTACTGAAAGCACTTTAAGATATCTCTTTCTTTTTTTTTTTGCCACACCATGTGGCTTGTGGGATCTTAGCTCCCCACCAGAGATCGAACCTGTGCCTCCTGCAGTGGGAGCTGGAGAATTTCCATCTTTGTGGTTCATTTTGTTCTTAGACCATATATAGCTAGGGATGTACAGCCAAAATACTGTCTTTTAAAGTCACTTGACGTTATTCTCTTCTTTGTGTGATTATGCCACCAACTTGATAGACAGTGAGGTTCATTTGTTTCAGTTTGTTTTCAGTTTTTAAGGATTGATTTTTATTTTCCTTTTGATTTAATTTTATTTTTAATTATGCTTCCAACATCAAAACTAGATAACAAGGTACATTCAGAGAAGTTTAGCTTCTATTCCTGTCACTGCACTCTTCCCTCCTTCTCCCAGGTTGGTTTATACTATTGATGTTTCTTGTTGAAAAATATAAGCAGATATGTATAGGTATTTCTACCCTTTTTGTACATAAAAGATGACATACTATAGAAACTATTCTCTACCTTGCTTTTTACCACTTAGTATGTTCTGGAGATCATTCTATGTCAATACATGAAGATTATCTTCATCCCTTTTTGTAACTGTATATTATTCCATTTCGTGGAGGTACTGGGTTTCTTTCAGTCTTTTGATATTACAAATAATGTCACAATGAATACATTGGACATATGATATTTTTGAATTTTTTTCCAATATGCCTTTGGAATAGTTTCTGGAAAGTGAGATTGCTTTATGTATGCACGTCTAATTTTACTAGATTGAGACAAATTCCTCCCCGTAGGGGCTATACCATTTTTCATTCCCATCACCAATGTGTGAGAGTTCAGGCCTCTTTATATCTCTCCACAGGGCCAGTGTGGATCAAATTGGTAACTCTGGCCTTCATGGCACAGGAGAGGCTTCACCTTCCTCACCACTCATCCCACAGATACATAAGAGAGCTTGCATCCTATTATTTTCTCTATTACATACTCTGTGCTAAAAACAAATGGGTTGCCTGACAGTAATGAGGAACAAAGTAACGTGGCAAGCCTTGGCTTTTTTTGCGCCAGGTCACAAGCTGCCTGAGGCTGAAGTAGGTTCCGAAACATGTTAAACAGCCCTGACAGCCTGATTGCAAATAGTCCTCATTGTCCGCCGTCTATACCAATCATATGATCTTGCCTATGACCCTGTGACTGAAGGGCATAGACCAGTACGCACAAGGCAGAATGGGACATTAGATGTGCATCTTTATACTTCCCTGAAGTACTTGTTTTCTGTTCACTATTGTCAACTTTGAAATAAACCCATTGGAGGCATCCAAAAGACAAACACATTGTTGTTATTGTTATTGATATTTCTTTCATCTGAGGCACTTGTCTTCACTTCCATTCACTGCTTCTCCAAGTGTCTCCTTGGAGCTCTTGCCATCTTATGGCAGGTCAGCAGGCTTAAGAACTGAAATATTGACTTTTCAGAAGTGTGAAGAAAGTGTTTTCTAAACTATAACAGGCTGAGGCTCCACCCCCCACCAGCTTTGGCAACATTGTGAGGTAGAAAATGTTCATTACCAATATTCCAAGGTTTTCTTTTCTAGACCTCCCCTTATTCTTGTGTTCCCAGCCCTTCTTCAAGGTGCCCTCTCTCTGACCTCAAATACTCAGAGCCCTGGTGGTCTCTGCACCTATCAATAGCCTCTTGTGACCATATGTCATCACATTCCTCTCCTGGAGAGTTTGTCCTCTGACTGTGAAAAGAAAGGCTCTGTCTTTGGCTAAAAGGAGTTCAGGCTCCAGGGAGGGTGGCAATGGCAGAATGAAGGGAGGATACAAACTTGAGAGTGAGACCTTTTCCTGAAATCATGTCATGCAAACATCGTCTATTCAGCTGCTGCAGGGACCCTGAATTAGCAAGCTGAGAGAGGAACAGAAAGCACTTTCTGATATAATGGCAAATTTTCACAGTATCCTATCAGTTATTTCTATCCATGGTACATGCTGGGTACTGCAGCTCATTAAAGCTTTTCCCCAGAGCTGACTTGATGTTTCAGTGGTAGTCTAAATGTTGTGATCCGAAGGGTTCTGGGAAGACTCCGGGGCCAAAAAGATGTTTTCCACTAGACTTTTACTCTTCCGGAAATTTTCACTTGTATGTGAAAATATGTACTGTAAATTATAAAAGCAAAACATGGTTCCACTTAAATATGGCAGATTGAACATGTGAATTTGGTTTTGCTCCTTCACCAAGCCCCATTTAAATGACAGTGAAAGAAAACCTCCAAGACTTGCAAAATAATAACAAAAGGATTAGTATCCAGAATATGTGTGTTTAATATGTAAAAAAATGACAATGAAGGGATTTTTTAAAAAGGCATAACCCACAAGACTGAAGGGAATAGGAAAGAAGATAGCATAGATAGTATTTTGAAAGCTGGAAAGCAATGGTGAAGTGGGTAATTTACTCAGCAGATCTGACAAAGCTGAACCTTATAACAATAGCAAGAAAAAAAACAATTTGCACTGCCCCCCAAAAGGGATCAGGAATTGACAGAACCTTCAAAAGTGGGAATGAAGATGGGGCTAAAAACAGGGGGATTGGTTGAAAGCAAATCCCCGGAATCCTTCCTTCATTCCATGCATAGAGCAACTGTCCTTCTTTTTCCTGACAAAGGATTGAAGATTTATTTTCTGGAAGGTGTAAAACAGAGAATGTCTGGACAGGAGGGTTACTAGATACAATTGAGGACAAAGGTATCCAACCAGAAACAGAGAGATTAAGTGAATGTTTACATACTGAACGCTGATACTTTAGCCCTCTTCCCCACTCAGTTTCCAGAAAGCTGGTGGCCAGTTATGTATCCTCCAGATAGGAGACTGGAAGACTCTTCTCTGGAGAATCAGAAGAGCCCAAGAATAAAGACCTAAATATATTGATGCCAAATGTTCCCCAATGAAATGGCCTAACTACATTATCCTACAGTGAGTGTCACAATTGACAAACACCAACTACAGGCTTTGAACTTCCAAGTCGCTTTTTAGCTTCCCATTGTTAATTATAATCAGATGGCCAAAGGTCAGTACACATCTGAACAAAGTCTCTAATATGAAAGATAGTAGCCCACGTAAACATAGCAAAAGTGGATAATGTAAAGTTTTTCAGTCTGTTTCCTCTACCCCAAAGCAGAGCTTGAGGTAAAGGCTTGCCTGCAGGTGATTTATTTTGGGAAGTAATCCCAGGAAACAAGAATGAGAGACCTGGGATAGTAAAAAAAAAGGGAAGGAAGGAAAGGATGCATTATCAAGTAGTCACTGCTGTTGGCAACTGGGGTTCTATCTTGCTAGTACCTTCTGAGGAGCTATGTTGAACCTATCTCAGAATTATCCTCCTGAGATATGAAAAGGGAGAGCATTAATCCACTGGCTCCCATCCTTCACTGGTCAAGGATGTCAACTACCGTGCACTTCTGGGTTATGTAGGCTGCAGTGCAGAGCTGATTTCCCCAAGCATAACTTTGTAGGTCAGAAGAGCTCTAGGGCGTGAAGCAATTCTTGGTGCAGCTAAAGTGAGGCACTGTCAGATTACTCCTGCAAAAGACTGGTTGCCACAGCAATGGCTGGGCTAAACTGTGGGCTGAAAGAATGTGAAGCAATGTACACCAGGCGTCTGCTACATAGGGAGAAGAAAAGATTAAAAAAAAAAAAAAGAACTATTGTTAGTATCCCTAGAGTTAAGAGAAACCATTAGTAAGAATGGGTTGGGTTTCCCTGGTGGCGCAGTGGTTGAGAATCTGCCTGCCAATGCAGGGGACACAGGTTCGAGCCCTGGTCTGGGAGGATCCCACATGCCGCGGAGCAACTGGGTCCGTGAGCCACAATTACTGAGCCTGTGCGTCTGGAGCCTGTGCTCCGCAACAAGAGAGGCCGAGATAGTGAGAGGCCCACGCACCGCGATGAAGAGTGGCCCGCACTCGCCACAACTAAAGAAAGCCCTCGCACAGAAACGAAGACTCAACACAGCCAAAAATAAATAAATAAATAAATAATAAAATTAAAAAAGAAAAAGAATGGGTTGCACCTTTTTAAAAGGAAAAATCAGAATAACAAAGAGCTCTTTGGAAATAAAAATATGACAATAGGAAAAAATTCAATAGGAAAGTTGAAGATAAAGTTGAAGGAATCTCCCAGAAAGGAGAGCAAAAAGACAAAGATTGAAATAGGAGAAAGAATATTTGAAAATTAGAGGACCTGTCCAGCAGGTCCAGTATCAGAAGAGGAGGCATTCTATTTAGAGAGAAGAGAAAATGAAGGGAATAAAATGTTTAATATAGTCAAGAAATTTCCCCCAAACTGAAGGTCATGAGTTTCCAGGTTGAAATATCCTTGACTGATGAAAATGGACCCACACCAAAACACAGCTTCATAAAATTTCTCAACATTGGGTTAAAAAGAAGACTTTACAAGCTCCCAGAGATAAAAACAGGTCACATATAATGGATCAGGAATCACAATGGCTTTGGATTTTTCAATATCAACATTGGAAACTAGGAGATGAGCAAAAATGCCTTCAAAATTCTGAAGGATAGTTATTTTTAACCTAGAGTTCTGTACCCAGCCAAGCTGTCAATCAAGTGTGAGGATAGAACAAATACAATTTCAGATAAGCAAATTCTCAAAAATTTACCCCTCATACACCTCTTGAAACCAAGAAAGAAATCTCTTTAAACCTCTTTCTTTAAAAAATTTTTTTTATTGAAGTAGAGTTGATTTACAATGTTGTGCCAATCTCTGCTGTACAGTAAAGTGACTCAGTTATACACATGTATACATTTTTTATATTCTTTTCCATTATGGTTTATCACAGGATATTCAGTATAGTTCCCTGTTTGAAACCTCTTTAAACCAAGAAAGCAGAAGGACTTGGGTTTGTGGGGAGATGATCCAGCATAAGAAAGAGGCAAAAGGGAAGCTCCAGAAGAGGGTGAAGGTAGGTTCCAGGATGACAGCTGCACACAAAGAAGGAATAGAGGTCAACTAGCTCATACAGGTCAGGAGACTTCAGGAGAGATATCTTCAAGATACCTGATACACCAAAACACATGGAGAGGAGCTGGAGGTAACTGATCAAGAGTTTAAAGTTGAATTCTTGCTAAGTACATAGAAAATTATTTAAAGAAAAAACAAAATAATTATCAGCTCCAGGAAACACAAAAAGTTGTGCAAGTAAGGAAAAGTATTTGTGACTTCATGGCTGTGAATAAAGTTTCCTTGGTCACCATGCTGTAAACATTGAATAGTGGTCTAACCAAAATTATGATATGCCTATATTGGAAGAATGTAGGGATAAAAAGGGTCTTTGGGTGAATTGGGAGGGCAGGGTGAGTGTAGGTAATGCCAATAGACAATGTCAAAAACTTAAAATTCAAGAAGTAGCAATAAAATAATGTTATTTAGAGAACCAAGGTAAATACCAAAAGAATCACCTAAAAGAGTTGAAAACTCTTGCCTCTGGGGAGAGGGAAATTATGGGGAAGGGCAAAGGGCACTGTTTTTCATAACAAAACTTGTAGAACTTTTAAACTCTGTAAACTATGATAATGCATAACTTTGATAAAAATTTTAAAAATTAAAATATAAAAGCAATGATGCACATTATAAAAATGTAGAAAATTCAGAAAATCAAAAAAAAATCATAAAGAAACTCATTACTTATCAATTGCCACCTTTAATATTTTGCTATATTTCCTTTCAGGCCTTTTACATGCCAAATTATACATTGTTGTGATTATTCTGATATCTTGGTTTTTCTCTCCATTAACTTCAAATCATACACATTTTCCTGTTTCATTCTTTTAAATAGTTGTGTAGTGTTCCACTGTGTAGATATGCTATAATTGATTTGACTATTCTCTGTTATTGAGCATTTAGATTATTTCCTTTTTGTTGACCACTACAGATAATGCTGCAATGAACATCTTTTTTCATAATTTTTTTCCGTACTTCAAATTATGTCCCTAATATATTTTGAAGAATGGTAATCTTGTGGACTAAATTGTGTGTCCCCAAAATTCATATGTTGAAGCCCTAACCCCTAATGAAACTGTATTGGAGATAAGGCATATAAGTAGGTGATAAAGGTTGAGGTCATAAGGAAGGGGCCTTAATCTGATAAGGCTGGTGTCCCGGTCTCCCTGTCTCCCTCCCATTCTCCTTCTCTTCGTCTCTCCCTCTTTCCCTCTCTCCATGTACACAGAGGAAATGCCATGTGAGGACACAGCGAGAAGATAGTTATCTACAAGCCAGGAAGAGAGCTCTCAGCAGAAACCAACCTGATGGTGACCTTGATCTTGGACTTCCAGCCTCCAGGACTGTGAGAAAATAAATTTCTGTTGTTTAAGCCAACTGCTCTGTGCTATTTTGTTAAGGCAGCATGAACAAACTAATACACATACTTACTCTGTATTTTAAAGCACCCATATGAAAATATCAATGTCCCTAGGGAAGGCTCACACAAGGGGCTGTTGTCAGTCATTCCCACCCTTGTGCTAGTCATTCGTGCTGCTTTCTCCTTTACAATGAAGTGAAATACTGGCACCTGGAGGTGGGACTTAGCTGCAGCTAATGAAAGATTGGCAGAGCTTCAGAAAGTCAAAGAGATTCAGTAGTACTGACTTAATGAATGTCAAAACAAGAGTTAAGACTTATTTAGATTTGTAGCAATGTTTTCTTTTTGCTTAATGAGTTGTATACATTGTTTATCAATATGAACGAACATTACTGGTCTTCTTCCTCTTCAAAGTATTTACTAAATCCACACTTTCTTCCTACCTCCACTGCTCCAACCTTAGACCAAGCCTCTCTGGTCACATCCACCTCTCCCCTGATCTGTTCTTTGCACAACTACCAGCGTATACGTATAAAAAATGAAAACCAGATCACATCTCTTCCCTGCTCAAAATAGCTTTCTATCACATTTAAAATAAAATCCAAACTCCTCGCCGTGTTATATTGTATGTGTGCAATGTTTTATATTGCCTATAATTTACTTCAAAACACTTCAGTATCAGCTGTGTAATATACCTTGTTTATTCTAAGATGCATATTTTTCCCACTTTTCATCACCTCTGAAATTGGGATGAATTTTACCATTAATGGTACAGCATAGTTTAATTAAGAGCAATTTTTCTTTCTTGGTGCGTAAGAGAATGATGGGTCTTACAACCTATGGACATCTTGGATTCATAGAATCAATGATTTAATGAAACGGTGTATTGGTCTAAAAAATAATCTTTTGAAACATTGGTCTAGGGTGGGGGCAGTGGAGGTAGGAAGAAGGGGTGGGTTTAGTATATATTTTGAAGTGGAGAAAGAACAGGCAATGATTATTCACATTGATAAACAATTTATTCAACTCACTGTAAATTAGTTTTAATCCACACTCTGGGGGTGGTTAGTTAACATTTGAATTATCCTAATCAGGAATATAGACTCAGGAGTGGTTAGTTAGCATTTGAAAGATCCTACTCAGGTGTCCTTACCCCAAAGATAGTTACATGCCCCTCCCCCCCACACCATGTTCACATTTTCCTATCTGAACCTGTGCTAAAGCAGGAGTTCTTAAACTTTCTTTGTGCCATGGGCCCCTTTGGCCAACTGTTGAACCCGATTCAGAGTCATGTTTTTAATGCACAACAAGATAAAACACATAAGATTACAATTAAAACCAATTGTGTTGAAACGCAATTATCAAAATATTAAAGATACAGGGTAGGGGGGTGGGAGGAATTGGGAGACTGGGATTGACACATATACATTACTGATACTATGTATAAAATAGACAACTGATGGGAACATACTGTATAGCACAGGGAGCTCTACCTAATGCCCTGCCCTATGGTAACCTAAATGGGAGGGAAGTCCAAAAGGGAGGGGATATCCGTACGAGTATGGCTGATTCATTTTGTTGTGCAGTGGAGGCTAACACAACATTGTAAAGCAACCATACTCCAATGAAAATTAATAATAATAAAAAAAGAAATAGGAAAAAAATATTAAAGATACAATTTTGACATATTAATATATATATTTCTTTATTAGCCCAGCAAATACCAAGATCTAGCAGCAGATCTAATAATCACCATAATTTTGAAATAGTAATGAATTTAATGATCTTTTAAGATATTGGCAATAGCTATAATGTGATATGAAATTATCTTTGATATGTGCTGGTGACAAAGTCACAGGTACTACTAATAAGAAAGACTGTGGTTTGTTGACTACATTCAGCAAGAAAAAAAAATAAAGGCATAATTTTTTCCCATCAAGGTCCCAGAACCCCCTGGATTCTATCCCCAGGACCCAAGGTTAGGAAACCTTGCACCACAGACTCCACTTATCAGCATAAAAGATGTAAGAAATATATTTCATTGGTGAAATGGATTGCTTTCAAAATATGTGAAGTGGCTAGAAATATTGTCCAGGTGCTTCCATCCTTGCATGATCAGAATATAAAAATCTGGCAAGCAAACCCAACAGCTCAGTACTCTTTGGAGTGGCATTCTAGGCCTCAGACTCTGTGTGGTCCTCTATCTCACTACATGATAGCCAGCCTGCCAGATGGTCCCCAGTGATTCTTTCCTTGTGTAGTTACTCCCTTCCCACACTGAATAGGGAAGAATGTAACCACTGTAATGTAACCAGTAGACTATTATGGAAATGACCAAATGTGACTCCCAAGGCTGGGTCAGAAAAGACATTGCAGCTTCTGTCTTGCTGTGTCTTGGATCATTGCTCTGAGCTTGCACGTTATGAGAAATGGAGGGCCATGTGTTGAGGAACTGAGATCTGCCAACAACTAACACTAACTTGCTAGGCATATGAGTGAACCACCTTGGAAGAAGATCCCCGGGCCCATTCAAGCCTTTAGATGACTGCAGCCCTAGCCAACATCTTGACTGCAACCTCCCGAGAGACTCTCAGCCAGAAGCAGCCAACAAAGCTGATCCTGGATTCCTGACACACAGAAACTATGTGATATAATCAATGTTTGTTGTTAAGGCACTAAATTTGGGGGTAATTTGTAGCACAGCAATAGATAACTAATATATATCACTTAATGGAAGATTTTCCTGCTCCACCCAGAAGATAGGTTGATCCTGTTACCAGATTATTAGACCATCTGTTTCAGGTAAATCTTTCATGCAAGCAACTTGCTGGAGTTCCTAAAGGTCAGACAGAGAGTATGTATTGATACTTCACCCAATTTACAAGAAGAGGCTATGTGACTGTTTTGACCCCTGATTGCTAATAACTGCATGTGTCATAGAATTTAGTCTGACAGTTACCTTCTCTGTAATGTTCTACCTAGTAAGGAGGTTGTGGGAGAGGCGACCTATAGCCCTCATTTACCTCTAATCTTTAGAGGCTCCCTAAGTCTACCAAAAACAATGGGTTTAGGTCTATTTGCATCACATTTGCAAAGGCCTGCAAGACCCTAGATAATCTGACTTTTACCTACCTCTCTGAACTCATTTCTTACCCCATTCTCTCACTTGCCTCCAGCAACACTGGCTGTATTCATTTGTTAGGGCTGCCATAACAAAGTACCTCACACTGAGTGGCTTCAACAGAAAGAAGTTTGTTGTCTCACACTTCTGGAGGCTAGAAGTCCCAGTTCAAGATGTTGGCAGGGATTTTTCCTTCTCAGAGCTGTGAAGAAGAATCTGTTCCATGCCTGTCCCCTAGCTTCTGATGGTTTGCCGGCAATCTTGGGTATTCCTTGGCTTATAGAACTATCACCCTGATCTCTGCTTTCATCTTCACATGGTGTTCTCCCTGTGTGCATGTCTGTGTTCAAATTTCCTCCCTTTATAATGACACTAGTCATATTAAAAGCCCACCCTACTCCAGTATGACTTCATCTTAATGAATTACATCCAAATAAGGTTGCTTTCTAGGGTACTGGGGGTTCTGCATACAAATTTTTCTTTTTTGGCCATGCCACAGGGCTTGCGGGATCTTAGTTCCCTGACCAGGGATTGAACCTGGGCCCTCGGCAGTGAAAGCGCTGAGTCCTAACCACTGGACCGCCAGGGAATTCCCCTGCATATGAATTTTAGAGGAGACACAATTCAAGCCATAACACTGGCCTTCTTGCTGTTCCTCTAGCACACCAAGCTCATTTCCACCTCAGGTCCTTTATATGTACTAGCTCTCCCTCTAGAACGCCAAAGAAGCATGACTGTTCCCTTCTCAGCACACAAGTGTCATATGTCAACTCCTCAAAGAAGTCTTCCCTGATCATCCTATCTAAAATAGCCCCTCCACCACACACATCATTGTCTATTCCCTTCCCTGTTTCAATTTTCTTCATAGCACTCCTCATTACCTGAAGTATATTTCTTTTTATTTGTTTTTAATCTGTCTCTCCCACCAAAATATAAGTTCCATAAGGACAGGGAGCTTGTATATCTTATTTACTGCTGTATCATCAGCTCCTAACACAGTGCCTGTTAGAGAGTAAGTATTTAATAAATGTTTGTTGAGTGAACATTGAATGAGCAAATGCTCACTTTGTTGATTCTCTGATTTAGTCTTCGGAAAGCCCGGTAGAATCAAGTTTTCCCTGAGAAAATGGAACTTACCCCAAACTCCTCAAGGTATTCATTTTCCGCCTTGGAAATGAACTAATTTATAATCCAATTATAAAACAGTAAAATAATATTCCTCGTCTCCCCCCAAATTACCTGTTTTTCCTCTCTTTATACTACCAGGAAGCCACCTGAGGGTAGCAAAAAATCAGAGTGAAGAGAGGTCAGTTCCAAGGCAGAGGCACATTTTCAATCTTTCCTCAAAGATTGTCTGCCACCTGCTCTGTCTCCAGCCTGGCTAGTTTTTTTCCCTTCTAATAGGCACACATTAACGGGCCTAGCTGGACTACCTATTAGGAAAAATAGGGGATCCCTTTTCGTTGAATCAGCTTGCTCAGAAAAGGCCAAGGAACTAAGCTGAGTTCCAACTGAGATTTCTAAATGTAAGAGCCTTAAGTTGGAGCAATGACTATATTTTGTTCCTTTTTTTTTTTTTTAAGAGCAGTCCACTTTGAGATCTGACCTGCCACCTACCTCCCAGCTCTCAGCTGTATGACCTCTGACAGGTGCTAAGATAAAGTGGTATCTAAACAAAGTCTCTAGGGGTTTTTTGATTATCGTTTGTTTTCATTTCCTTAACAATCAAAAGAAGGGCTCCAACCCCGGAATCTTGATGTTTATTTCACCTAAACTGAGGCTTTTCCTGTAATAAAAAAAAGGGAGATTGTGTGTGGTTTGCAATCCGGGAAGATTCAAGCAAGGGGGGAAGGAAGTTTAGTTTCTAAACCATTTCTTAAAGGACAAATCTTTGTTAAATAAAGGAATCTAATTAAACCATTTTGTGAGATCAATTCCCAACTTTTTTTCCATTTAATCTTTTTCCCAACCTGCTTAAGTGTTTGAGCCCTTGTGAGTTGCAGACTCTGTAAGAGCAACACTTCTCAAATTTAATGTGCACATGAATCACCTGGCTATCCTGTTAAAATGAAAATTCTGATTCAGTAGGTATGGAGAGGGCATTATAGGTGGATCAAGGGGTTCTTCAGGCATTCACTTTGGCTTCAGTCCACCTCCAAACACCCAATGCACCCCTGTTTTCCAAAGTCCTCTGCTGCAGTACCCCATTCTAACTTCTCCTTACTGCCAGATGCCCCAGGAATCTGTCATAGGTCCCCTTCTCTCTGGATCCTGCCTTCTGTGAAAATATGAGTTACAGGTGATAGTGGGTTGATTCGTTATTTCCCTCTCTCTCCTTAGATCAGAGGCCTCATCCCCCACCCCCCACCCCTCCATCAATACAAGATAACAATGGAATTTAATCATAGCCTCTGGGAGCACAGCTTTTTAATTCCAATGGTAAGAATTTCCTACCCTATGACAGACTAATGAAAAGGCTATTTTTTAGTGGGATGGGGAAGAGGAATGTCATTTTGAATTTCTCAAAAAATTATACAACATAGGAGACTGCCTGCCTGACTTGCTTATACTTTCTCCTCTACCTCTCATCTGCTTTGGTCTCATTAAAGGCAACATTTTTTTATTTTAGAAGTGGAACCATGAATCTGTCATATTACCATCCATTTCATATTTATGTACAAAGAGTTGCAATTCCATAGCAAGACAAGCAACAGAGATCTGAGTGAAGGTTTCCCTGTTGATGACAGTACATTATTTGGTGCTTACAGAAGGTAAAAGGATCCTGATACTATTTGACCAATATTTCACCCAATAATTTTTCTATAATTTCCTCATTTAGGTAGAATTGAAACTAGTTAGCTAAAACTACTTATTTAAGCTTTCAACCCACAGCACAAAATACTTTATAGGGCAGCCTATTCTCACGCTCATTTTTTTTTAACGTCTTTATTGCAGTATAATTGCTTTACAACAGTGGGTTAGTTTCTGCTTTATAACAAAGTGAATCAGTTATACATATACATATGTTGCCTCCTCCCATGGGCACACCAAAATTACAATTATTTACAGAGAAACTATTGATTCGAAAAACAAAAGACTAGCAGAAAAGATCTTCTACAATGAAAGATATAGAGAAGGAACCATAATGAGACAGGACAAAAGATGAAACATCAAGAAAAAGAAAGAGAAGAAAAAAAAGAAAGAAACAAGTTCATACTATCACCTTTCCAAGAGGGGCTGAAGCCAGGTTGAACTTCTGATTTCCAAAACTTAGTCTTTTGGTGTAAGGTGGCCAAACAAGGATGCAGAGCCAAGCACTGTGAAACCTACAGACACATTGAAGAGCTCAGGGAATACGACGTCTTTCCCACCATGTCAAAACTCCTGAAACCAATCTCCACATCCTCTGTAACCACACAATAAAGACTTGGGAAATCACACCAGAAAGAAAGGAAAAAGAAAGGAAGGAAGGAAGGCCAGAAACTAGACTAGACACTTCTCAAAGAAGAAAACTCACTCAAATGGCCAACAGTTGAATTAAAAGATGCTCAACTGGGAGCTCCCTGGTTGCCTAGTGGTTAGGATTCCAGGCTTTCAATGCCATGGCCCGGGTTCAATCCCTGCTCTGGGAACTGAGATCCCGCTGTGGGAACTACACGTGCCAACATGTATGAATCTCAGAGACACAATGTTGAGTGAAAGAAGCAAATCACAGGAGCATATATACATACAAACAGATTCCATTTATTTAGAGGTTCAAAAACAGGAAAAACTAAACAATATGTTGTTTAGGAATGCATTTAGTTAGTAAAACTGTAGAGAAAAACAGGGCAACGATTACTCCAAATTTCAGGATAGTAGTTACATCTGATGGGGGAGAGACTGGGGAAGAAGGGAAATCGTGATCACAGAGGGACACACAGAGGACTTTAAGATACTGGAAGTAAATATTTAATTTTTTTAAACCTGGGTACGGAGTACATAGATATTCATTCCTTAAAATTATTTTTAAAATTACATATATATGTTTTATACATTCTTCTGTGTATATTTCACCATTTTAGAAAAGGAAAAATATCAGTGCCCAGAACTGAACACACAACTCTAGCTAATCCATCATACTAGAAGACAATCACCTCTCTCGTTTGGAATACTTTGCCTCTGTTTTTTTTGAACCGAGGTGTTCATTTGTACCTGCTAAATTTTCTTTTATTCTATGTGGCCATTCTTTTCACTTGTCCTTCCAACCAGTCAAGCGCTCCCCAGAGCCAGATTATCTTCCAGGAGAACTGGTAAACAAAGTTTCTGAGCTAGCCAGGCTGAGGTCCAAACTGCAGCAGGCAGCTGCAGCAGCTCTTCTGAAAGCCCACCTTAAAGCAGCTTCCTTAACCTGCGTGCCTTCTGCCCTGCTTTTCCTGAGATCATCTGTTTATAGCCTCAGCCTAAAATCTTCCTTATGAGAAACCTTAGCGAATGTCTTATCAAGGAAGACAATGCCTCACATTAAATCATGTTGATAAGTTGATGGGAGAGAACATTCTCACCCAAGAAGATTGTCATTTCCTGAAGGGATAAAACCTCACCAGGGAAAACACCCGTGGTACTTATAGGTAGGGCTGGTCTACCAAAGCTGATAACATAGTTCTGACCAGAGGAGGAAGGCAGAGTGCATGTATTCATTCCTGAAAGCTTTGTGGGTAGGTGTGCATCTTTCACATCGTAGAGATTCACAGCCCCTGAGCTGGACAGAGGTGCCAACCCTGAAGAATCTCTCCAGAATCCAAGTTGCTGAATCTTCCCTGCTGCCTACAGAGGCTCCAAACCACCACTTGACAATGGGAAACTGGGTGGTTAACCATTGGTTCTCAGTTTTGTTTCTGGTAAGTGATGTTTCACTTTCTAATAATTACTCTTAGAGTAAGGAGACGTTATGTTTGTTAATATTTGTGAAGTTACTTGAAAGGGAAAGATTCCATGCCAATATTGAGCTCATCAAGGCCAGTTATCAGCTGAAAGGTCCAACTCTAGGATTACATATATATGTTTTATATACTTTTCTGTGTATGATATATTTCAGCATTTTAGAAAAGGAAAAAAAGTCCAACTCCAGAAATTGATTGGTAAAGAGACAAAAATATAAACCACAAATATTTGGAATTTCAATCTGTTTTCATTTTTTGTGTTCTCTTTTTCTCTTCCATTTCACTTCTAACTAGTGCCATGGAGCATTCATTTCTCTCCATTCTTATATTGCTCACATCAAGAAATAATAAAATTGAATATTTGAGATAGAAGTGATCTTAGAGATTATGATCCAGTGCTGTCCACTAGAAATATAATGTAATGTCACATATGTAATTTTAAAATTGTCTAATACCTAGACAATTGAAAAAGGTAATAGGTGAAATTAATGTCCAGTAATATATCTTGTTTAACCCAATATATCAAAAAGTTATCCTTTCAACCTGTAATCAATATGAAAATATTAATGAGATAATTTATATTCTTTTATTTTTACTGTCTTTGAAATCTGATGTGTATTTTATACTTACAGCACATCTCAATTAAAACTAGGCATATTTCATGTGCTTAGTAGCCGCATGTGCTTAGTGGCTACAGCTCTGTGTAGTGCAAAACCAAACCAACTCTTTGATTTTATAAGGGAAAATAAGACCTAGACGTCACACAGTGAATTGATTGCAGAGCCATCACTCAAATCTAGCTCCCCAGGGTTCAAGCCAGAATGCCTTTACCACACCACATATGCACAATCCCCTTCTAATGCACTCTCTAACTGAACTCTAGTTTCAGTTCTGCTATTAATTGAGTGACCTTGTTCAAATTATTTATCCTCTCTAGCCTTCAGGTCACCTGTGTGTGTATGTGTGTGTGTGGGGGGGGGATTAATGAAAACTAGATTAGGTATAAGTGTGTTTCTAGCTCTAAAATCCTCTGCATTTTTTAAATAGATTTCCTAAGCACTAATTTATTTATTTATTTATTATTTATTTATTTATTTATTTTATGGCTGTGTTGGGTCTTCGTTTCTGTGCGAGGGCTTTCTATAGTTGCGGCAAGCGGGGGCCACTCTTCACCGCGGTGCGCGGGCCCCTCACTATCGCAGCCTCTCTTGTTGCGGAGCACAGGCTCCAGACGCGCATGCTCATTACTTGTGGCTCACGGGCCCAGTTGCTCCGCGGCATGTGGGATCCTCCCAGGCCAGGGCTCGAACCCGTGTGCCCTGCATTGGCAGGCAGATTCTCAACCACTGCGCCACCAGGGAAGCACCCCTTCTGCATTTTTTATTCCTCTCTTAGGTTTTGCTTGGAGAGTTCATCACCCCTGGTGGTGATGATGATGTAACTAGCTTTGATTTCCCACCTTGCACCAATGCCACTGGCAGGCTCAGACTTCTTGTTATCTCTGACATACACTCCTTTGAACTATTTTTTTTAATGAAAAATAAATTACCCCCAAAATATTTTTACTCTTCCTGCCAGGTCTTCTACTCTTTCTTTTCCATTCATAGTGGAGGAAATTATAGTCAAGGTGGGGAATGGAATTCCTTACTCTCAGATGTCACTGTATTTCATCATTCATCTTACCTACAGTTGATGATGGGCCGACACGGAGGTCTTTGCCTCTGTGTCCCTCTCAGATTCTGAAATATTTCTGCTCCCTCTAAATAAGCTTCTCTCCTTTGTCTTCTGAACTCTTTTTTTTTAAAATAAATTAATTAATTTATTTATTTATTTATTTATGGCTGTGTTGGGTCTTCGTTTCTGTGCGAGGGCCTTCTCCAGCTGTGGCGAGCGGGGGCCACTCTTCATCGCGGTGCGCGGGCCTCTGACTGTCGCGGCCTCTCCTGTTGCGGAGCACAGGCTCCAGACACGCAGGCTCAGTAATTGTGGCTCACGGGCCTAGTTGCTCTGCGGCATGTGGGATCTTCCCAGACCAGGGCTCGAACCCGTGTCCCCTGCATTGGCAGGCAGATTCTTAACCACTGCGCCACCAGGGAAGCCCTGTCTTCTGAACTCTTGAAGTATCTGTGGCTTTCACCTCTCTTTTTCCATTAAGGTCAAATGATCTCTGGAAGACACACAACTCTGGAAAGGGTGTGTGGGCAAAGAATGCAGGAAGAAATTGATTGGTAAAGCCAGTCTGGTGATGACACAGGCAGAATTTATTGAGCTTCTACTATGCACCAAGCATTGTATTAATCACTTCACATACATTATTTCATGTAAGCCTCACAGCATTGCTGTGGGGTAGATATAGTTATTGTCCTCATTTTATAGGTGAAGAAATGGAAGTCCAGAAAAGTTAAATCACAGATCTAAGGTTACAGAGCTAGAAAGTGGTGGAGCTAGAATTTGAGCCCAAGGAGTTTGACTCCAATATCACACTTCGAATCACTGTGTTATGATGCCAGAGGTGTGTGAGTGGTCCAGACCTAGGGAATCTGAATGGGCCATGTTCTAGGCTAAAGGCCCTCTACCTGTGGGGCTGAGATGGTTCTGGACCATCCTGGGGCCATGGATATATATCAGAGGCATCCCAGTGCCCTAGAGTCCTGATCAATTACAGACTAGCACCTTCAAGCTTGGGCTAAAGCCCACCTGGTTGTTCTCCAAGGCAATGGGCGGTAGGTTCCAAATTTCCCCCTTTGCCAATGTAGAGACAGATCTTGGGACAGACAAAAGAAGTCTTAAGAGCTCAAATGAGTCCAAAGCAATGATAAGTTAGTTTGAAAAAAGAATCACCATCTAAAAACAGGAAAGTGTATGTCAGGAAAGTGTATTAAAGAGGCAGGCCCATCTGGAATGGTTTAGTCCCTTCAGATGGGTATTGACACAGATGTTAAATTTATTTTCTATTTCTTTAGAAATCCATTTATTCACGTATTGCCATCTTTTAGGTGCAATAGTTTGAACGCTCCAATCCATAAGTTGGCAAATGTTTTCTGTAAAGGGCTAGGTAGTACATATTTTAGGCTTTGCAGTCCATATGTTCTCTGTCACAATTACTCAACACTTCCATTGAATCACAAAAGCAGTTATAAACAATACAGAAATAAGTAGGTGTGGCTAAGTTCCAATACCACTGTATTTATAGATACTGAAATTTGAATTTCATATAATTTTCACATGTCATGAAATATATTCTTCTTTTGATTTTTCCCAACCATTTAAAAATGTGAAAACAACAAAATATAAAAACCATTCTTAGCTTGTAGGCTGTACAAAACAGGTGGTAAGATAGATTTGGTCTATGAGCCTTGATTTGCTGACCCTGGTCATTAGCATCTAATGCATGTCTTGAAGTCCTAACTGACTCTGAGAGTAAGTTGACTCATTTAAAATGAAAACAGATATGGGAATTCCCTGGCGGTCCAGTGGTTAGGACTCTGCACTTCCACTGCAGGGGACATGGGTTCTATCCCTGGTCAGGGAACTAAGATCCCACATGCTGTGTGGCACACCCACCGCCCCCAAAATGAAAACAGATAAACACAAGATAGCCAAATGGTAACACTATTTTCTACCCCTTATCTACTCTTTCCCGTACCCAAATTTCACTTTATCCCTTGCTTAATTTTTCTTCCTCTAGGCTGCTTGGTTGGGGCTGAATGTTTTCCTGTTTGTGCATGCCTTCCTGTCATTTGAGAAGGCAACAAGTACTACTACACAAGACAAATCCTGGGGGTGGGTATCACAGTTGTGATGTGGGAAATCTCTGTTTTTTCTTATCTCTGACACTGGCTTCTTTGAGACCCAATGCACTCATTTCGCCTAGAGTTAGGGTTGCCAGAAAAAAAATACAGGATGCCCAGGTAAATTTGAATTCCAGAAAAATAACAAATATTTTTTTGGGGGGGTATAAGTTATTCCACATATTGCATGAGACAGGGGCATATTAGAAAATTATTCATTTTTTAAAAATCTGAAGTTCAAATTTAGCTGGGCATCTGTATTTTTGTTCATTAAATCTGACAGCCCTATCCAGGGCACACTCCCCGGATCCAATAATGAAAATACACAGTAAAGAAATATTGAGCAATTTTCAAACTGGTTTCCACAGAAATTCAGGTATCCCTACAGGGTGTGAGGGGAAGGCTAACTGGGCAGTGTCTCTACTTCAACCAAAGCAGCCTTTATCTGTCTTATGGATGCCTGCTTATGATTTTAAGAAAGAGTTTGGTTGAAAACAAATAAACGAACAAGTTGAAAACCACCGCTGTGGACTGATCTCACAGAAGAATACCTATCAAACAAGAGGGATACTTGGGGTGGGGGGTTTTGTGAAGTGGGTGGTGTTGCCAAATTCAAAGCCTGTAGAAAGGTGGGGTCAGGTCAGAGTAACAGGATGGAGAAGGCTGGGGAAGGAGCAGATCAAGGACAGAAGAGGAAGGGTGGGGGTGGGTATGGCACGTTGGTGTATGGCGGTTCCTAAAAAACTAAAAATAGAACTACCATACGACCCAGCAATCCCACTACTGGGCATATACCCTGAGAAAACCATAATTCAAAAAGACTCATGTACCACAATGTTCACTGCAGCTCTATTTACAATAGCTAGGACATGTAAGCAACCCAAGTGTCCATCGACAGATGAATGGATAAAGAAGATGTGGCACATATATACAATGGAATAGTACTCGGCCATAAGAAGAAACGAATCTGAGTTATTTGTAGTGAGGTGGATGGACCTAGAGTCTGTCATACAGAGTGAAGTAAGTCAGAAAGAGAAAAACAAATACCTTATGCTAACACATATATATGGAATCTAAAAAAAAAAGGGTTCTGAAGAACCTAGGGGCAAGGACAGGAATAACGACGCAGATGTAGAGAATTGACTTGAGGACATGGGGAGGGGGAAGGGTAAGCTGGGACAAAGTGAGAGAGTGGCATGGACATATATACACTACCAAATGTAAAATAGATAGCTAGTGGGAAGCAGCCACATAGCACAGGGAGATCAGCTCGGTGCTTTGTGACCACCTAGAGGGGTGGGATAGGGAGGGTGGGAGACGCAAGAGGGAGGGGATATGGGGATATATGTATACGTATAGCTGATTCACTTTGTTATAAAGCAGAAACTGACACAATATTGTAAAGCAATTATATTCCAATAAAGATGTGTTAAAAAAAAAAAAGGGGGGCTTCCCTGGTGGCGCAGTGGTTGAGAATCTGCCTGCCAATGCAGGGGACAGGGGTTCGAGCCCTGGTCTGGGAAGATCCCACATGCCGCGGAGCAACTAGGCCCGTGAGCCACAACTACTGAGCCTTCGCGTCTGGAGCCTGTGCTCCGCAACAAGAGAGGCCGCGATAGTGAGAGGCCCATGCACCACGATGAAGAGTGGCCCCTGCTTGCTGCAACTAGAGGAAGCCCTCGCACAGAAACGAAGACCCAACACAGACAAAAATAAATAAATTAATTAATTAATTAATTTTAAAAAAAAGAATTCATCCCATACAGATAGCCTCCACAGAATATGGAACTGTGAAATTGTAGTCCTATGTTCTTCAATTCACTTGTCAATTTTAGCTTTAAGGAACCTCTGTGACTCAAATAAGCAAGCAGTGGGAACCAATGTGGAAATGCAGGATCTTTGAGATGAGCAGAGAAAATTTACTCAGAAATAGAACCGGGCGTCTCTACCAAAAACAGTTGGAGTGTGACTCAGCAGAGGGAGAAAACACAGGTCATGTGGAAGAGTCAGAAATGGAAAACAGTAGGGTAGCTCATGTTCATTGCACTGCCTGACATTGTAAGCTATTATGGATGGTAGGCAGATCTTGACCTGGCTTATTAAACCAATGTCACGTTGTCCCGGGTTTAGGTTGTATGGAAAAATAGTTTTTGTGCCGAAAAGATAAAGAAAAGGCCGAGAAATTGTTAACTCTATCTCATATTCTTTTAGCAAGTCATTGACAGGCACACATGTAAGGCTGACCAGTCAGCTGAAGTGAACAAAAATTGCCTGGTTGCTGCCACCACTTTCACTGCTGCTGTGAAACTGTCACACTCCATTGTCTGCAATCCCAAGGAGCTGACTCAGAGACCAGTTGTACAGCTGAGGAGAGAAGTCAGAATTAGCTACCACAGAGTTGAACATATTCTGCCTAGCCTATACCTAATCAAGCCTATTTCTGGGCTCAATACTTCTTTGAAGCACTGATTCCTTGTCTCCTTTTCTAGCAGCTTCTACTGTTGGATCAGATTGATCTTGATGTATGCTGCCTGGCCACCCAAGGAAATCAGGTTGGAATTTTGTTCTTAGAAGTTCTCCCTTCTCAAATCTCTACCTAAGTTTAAAATTTTTGCTCTGAGGGGTTCATTCATTTTGCCAGTTTTATTCAATTATTAAAGAGATCTTAAATATAAATGGTTAATTTTTTATTGTTTTTATTACATGATTATTACATGCTTATAATTGCAACATTAGAAAATATAGAAAAGAGGAAAAATAGTTACCGTCTGTAATTATAACTCAAAATATCTAAGCTTTATTTAAAGTGCAAATAAAATATATATGATCTTCAAGATTGTTTTACAAGTGACAAACTAAAATCATAATTGAGTGTATTAAGCAAAAATCCTCGTAAAGTATTACATTCATAGAATTGATTTGTTAACATTAAATCTTGTTCTCTTTCATATTGATAAATATATAGTCAAACATTTCCAAACCACTGTCATGAGGATTTCTCAATTCAATGTTAAGTTCAGCAAATTTTCTGTCATTTGTAAACAGAGATTTTGGACTGATTGTCCAGGTCTCAGGCAAGGGGACTGGGCCCATGCTCACCTGCAAGATGAGGAGATGAAGCAGCTAATGGTTTCTTCTCTCCTCTGTTCTAGTCGGCATTGGCCTGGGCCCGAGCCTCTGCTCGCAACTTGCATTTTAACAGCATGCAGCAAGATCCTGCTTCCCGTGTGTCGAAATTTGCTGTCCTTCCTGAGAGGCACCTGCTCACTGAGTCCCAGCCACTTGTAGGTCAACTTTCACATTAAAGACAAGAGACTCTTGACGTCTCAGTAGGACAGCTCAACACCAAGCCCCTAGGAATGGAAGCCAGGGGTCTCCTTTGGTAACCAAGGGGGTGAGCAAGAGTGGGTGTGTATTGGCATACTCTATGTAAGACATGTTGGTTATGGGTTAGCAAATTTCATAAAGCTGCCTGGATACACCTCATCTTGATCATTTTACATTTGTCGTTTTGTAGGCGCACCCTGGGAAAGCAACTGGATCACAACCTCACCTTCCACAAGCTGGTAGCATATATAATCTGCCTACACACAGGTAACTGGGCAAACGATGAAACTGCAGGCTCCCGGACATTCAGAATCTAGTTTCATTCATCCACGCATATAAACATTCAAAATATATTTATTGAACACCTGGCACTATTTGCCAGGCACTATTCTAAACCTGCTTTCATGGAATTTACATTCTATTCCTTTGGGGACAGAGTGAGTATAAAAAAGATCTTGATTCTCTCTGTAATCATTATTGGGCACCTTCTGTGTACTCACCATTCTACTTGGCACTGTATATAGGATCCTCCTCTTCAAGTGGGGCATGCCTGCCATGATGTTTCTGAGACAACTCTCACATTCCTTTCCATCTTTTCATTTAGCTATTCACATCACCACACACCTGTTTAACTTTGAACGATATAGCAGAAGCCGACAGGCCACAGATGGATCCCTTGCTTCCATTCTCTCCAACCTATCTCATCAGGAGAAAGATTCTTGGCTAAATCCCATCCAGTCCTCAAACACGGTGAGTTGACTCAAGGGCAAAGCACCTGGAATCTGGTCATGAGCAGGAAAGGCATGGTGTCCCTGGTGGAAATTGTGTCAGGCTGAAATTTCTCCTTTCATAGACAATGGAGTATGTGACATTCACCTACACTGCTGGTGTCACTGGAGTGATCATCACAATAGCTCTGGTTCTCATGGTGACTTTAGCTATGGAATTTATCCGGAGGAGTTATTCTGAGGTCTTCTGGTATACACACCATATTTTTATCATGTACTTCATTGGCTTAGGGATTCATGGCCTTGGGTAAGGTCCTCAAACTCCCATTTTCATGCCCCAATTCCTGACCTTGCGTAATTCTTTGCCACATATTGTCTTTTTGTCTGTCTCAGTGGACTTGTCCGGGATCAAACAGAAAAGAACATGGATGAGAATCATCCTCACAGGTGTGCAGAGTTTCTTGAGAAGTGGAGCGATCCTGACTCCCACTGCAAGCCTCCCCAGTTTGAAAGGCTCCCCGCTGAGGTAAGACCAGGACAAGGATAGTAGATTCCTGTTAGGAGCTGTTATTGTTATTGTTATTATTACTCTTCTTATTATAACCATTATTAGCTCAGCCTGGTGCTGGCTCCTATGGAGGACATATGCTATACGTTATTCATCTTCTGACTGAAGGCTTGTACCCTTTGACCAGCATCTCCCCATTTCCCCCACCTTCCAGCTCCTTACTACTTTCTGTTTCCGAGTTCAACTTTTTTTCTTTTTTTTAAATTGAAGTATAATTGACTTACAATATTATATTAGTTTCAAGTGTACAACAGAGTGATTTGGTATTTTTATACATTACAAAATGATCACCATAATCTGTCACCATACAAAGTTATTAAAATATTACTGACTATATTCCCCATGCTGTACATTACATCCCTTTGACTTATAACTGAAAGTTTGTACCTTTTAATCTCTCTCACCTATTTCACTCATTGCCCCCCTCCATCTCCCCTCTGGCACCACCAGTCTCTTCTCTGTATCTACGAGTCTCTTTCTGTTTTGTTATGTTTGTTCATTTGTTTTGTTTTTTAGATTCCACGTGTAAGTGAAATCGTAAGGTATTTGTCTTTCTCTGACTTATTGCACTTTGCATAATACCCTCAGGATCTGTCCATGTTGTTGCAAATGGCAAGATTTCATTCTATTTTATGGCTGAGTAATATTCTATTATGTGTGTACATATATATAATATTCCATTATATATATATATGTCACATTTTCTTTATCCATTCATCTATCAATGGACACTTGGTTGCTTCCGTATCTTGGTTATTGTAAATAATGATGCAATGGACATAGGGATGCATATATCTTTTCAAATTAGTGTTTTTGTTTACTTTGGAAAAATACAGTTGACCCTTGAACAACCCAGGGGTTAGGAGTGACAATCCTGGAAAGACAAAAGTCTGTGTATAACTTTACAGCTGGCCTTTATCCACGTTTTGGCATCAGCAGACTCAATGAACCACAGATCTTGTAGTACTATAGTATGTATTTATTGAAAAAAATCTGCATATAAATGAACATGTGCAGTTCAAACTCGTGTTGTTCAAGGGTCAACTGTACCCAGAAGTGGAATTGCTAGCTCCTATGATAGTTCTATTTTTAATTTTTTGAGGAACTGCCATACTGTTTTACATAATGGCTGCACCAATTTACACTCCCTCCAACAGTGCACAAGGATTCCCTTTTCTCCACATTCTCACCAACACTTATTTGTTGTCTTTTTTATAATAGCCATTTTGAAAACTGTAAGGTGATATCTCATTTTGGTTTTGATTTGCATTTCTCTGATGATTTAGTGATATTGTGCATCATTTCATGTGTCTGTTGGCCATCTGTATGTCTTTTTTTTTTTTTTTTTTTTTTTAGAAATTCACGTTCTTTTATTTATTTATTTATGACTGTGTTGAGTCTTCGTTTCTGTGCGAGGGCTTTCTCTAGTTGCGGCAAGCGGGGACCACTCTTCATCGCGGTGCGCAGGCCTCTCACCATCGCGGCCTCTCTTGTTGTGGAGCACAGGCTCCAGACGCGCAGGCTCAGCAATTGTGGCTCACGGGCCCAGTTGCTCCGTGGCATGTGGGATCTTCCCAGACCAGGGCTCGAACCCGTGTCCCCTGCATTGGCAGGCAGATTCTCAACCACTGCGCCACCAGGGAAGCCCTGTATGTCTTTTTTTGAAAAATGTCTATTCAGGTCCTCTGCCCATTTTTTAATCGGGTTGTTTGTTTGATGTTGAGTTATATGAGTTCTTTGTATATTTTGGATATTAACCCTTTATTGGATATATCATTTGCAAATATCTTCTCCCATTCAGTAGGCTGTCTTTTCGTTTTGTTGATAGTTCCCTTCACTGTGCAAAAGCTTCTTATTTGATATAGTCCTATTAGTTTATTTTTGCTTTTGTTTCCCTTGCCTGAGGAGACGTATCAAAAAAATATTGCTAAGACTGATGTCAAAGAACATACTGCCTGTTTTCTTCTAGGAATTTTACAGTTTCAGGTCTTACATTGAAGTCTTTAATTCATTTCGAGTTTATTTTTATTTATAGTGTAAGAGAGTAGTCCAATTTGATTCTTTTCCCTGTAGCTGTCCAGTTTTCCCAACACCATTTATTGGAGAGGCTATCTTTTCCCCATTGTATGATCTGGCCTCCTCTGTCATAGATTAATTGACCATCTAAGTGTGGGTTTATTTCTGGGCTCTCTATTCTGCTCCATTGACCTATGTGTCTGTTTTCATGCCAGTATCATACTTTTTTGATTACTGTAGCTTTATAGTGTAGTTTGAAACCTGGGAGCTCTAGCTTTGTTCTTCTTTCTCAAGACTATTTTGGTTATCCAGGGTCTTTTGTGTTTCCATACATATTTTAGAATTATTGTTCTAGTTCTGCAAAAAATGCCATTAGTATTTTGGTAGGGATTGCATTGAATCTGTAGATTGCCTTGGGTAGTATGGTCTTTTTAGCAATAATAATTCTTCCAATCCATGAGCACGGTATATCGTCCCATGTATCGTGTCCTCTTGAATTTCTTTCATCAATGTCTTATAGTTTTCTGAGTATAGGTTTTTTATACCTCTTTGTTTAGATTTATTCCTAGGTGTTTTATTCTTTTTGATGCCATTGTAAATGGGATTGTTTCTTCATTTCTGTCTCTGATAGTTCATTTTTAGTGTATGGAAACACAACAGATTTCTGTATATTAATTTCATACCCTGAAACTTTACTCAATTAATTTATTAGTTCTAATAGTTTTTTAGTGGGGTCTTTAGAGTTTTCTATATATATTATTATGTCATCTACAAACAGTGACAGCTTTACTTCTTTCTTTCCAATTTGGATACCTTTTATTTATTTCTCTTGTCTGCTGTGGCTAACAATTCCAATACTATGTTGAATGAAAGTGGCGAGAGTGGGCATCCTCATCTTGTTCCCGATCTTAGAGAAAATACTTTAAGGCTTTCACCAGTGAGTATGATGCTGGCTATAGATTTGTCATATATGGCATTTATTTTGTTGAGGCATGTTCCCTCTATACACATTTTGTTAAGAGTTTTTATCATAAATGGATGTTGAATTTTATCAAAAGCTTTTTTGCATCTATTGAGATAATCATATAATTTTTATTCTTCAGTTTGTTAATGTGGTGTATCACATTGATTGATTTGTGGATATTGAAGCATTCTTGCATCCCTGGGATGAGTCCCACTTGACCATGGTGTATGATCCTTTTAATGTGTTGTTGGATTCTGTTTGCTAGTATTTTGTTGAAGATTTTTGCATCTATGTTTATCAGTGATATTGGCCTGTAACTTTCTTTTTTTTGTGGTGCCTGGTTTTGGTATTAGGGTGATGCTGGCCTTACAGAATGCATTCAGAATTGTTCCTTCTTCTGTGATTTTTTGGCATAATTTGAGAAGGGTAGGTGCTAACTCTTCTTCAGGTGTTTAGTAGAATTCACCTATGAAGCCATCTGGTCCTAGACTTTTGTTTGTTTGGAGGTTTTTTTTTTTTTTACTACTGATTCAATTTCATTACTGGTAATCAGTCTGTTCATATTTTCTATTTCTTCCTGATTCAGTCCTGGGAGATTGTATGTTTCTAGGAATTTATCCATTTCTTCTAGATTGTCCATTTTATTAGCATATAATAATTTTTTTATAGTAATCTCCTATGATCTTTTATATTTCTATGGTATCAGTTGTAAATTTTCTTCTTTCATTTCTGATTTCATTTACTTAGGCCCACTCTTTTTTTCTTGATGAGTGTGGTTAAAGGTTTATCAGTTTTGTTTATCTGTTCAAAGAACCAGCTCTCAGTTTCATTGATTATTCTTCAGTCTCTATTTCATTTGTTTCCACTCTGATCTTTACTGGTGCTAAGCTCGTTTAGCTTTTGCATGACTGTAAAACTCTTTATCTGTTCTTCAAATCTGAATGATAGCCTTGTCAGGTAGAGTATTCTTGGTTGTAGGTTTTTTCTTTTCATCACTTTGAATATACAGTGCCACTTCTTCTGGCCTGCAAAGTTTTTGCTGAAAAGTTAGCTGCTAGTCTTATGGAAGTTCCCTGGTACATAACTAGTTCCTTTTCTCTTGCTGCTTTTAAGATTCTCTCTTTATCTTTAATTTTGCCATGTTAATTATAATGTGTCTTGGTGTGGACGTCTTTGAATTCATCTTGTTTGGGACTCTCTGTGCCTCCTGGACCTGGATGTCTGCTTCCTTCCCCAGGTTAGGGAAGTTTTCAGCTATTATTTCTTCAGATAAGTTCTCTGCCCCTTCCTCTCTCTCTACTTCTCTGAGACCTGTATATTGCAAATGTTAGCATGCTTGATGTGGTCCCAGAAGTCTCTTAAGCTCTCCTCATTTTTTTATTCTTATAGGCTTTTTAATATACATACATATTCAGACATATGTATCTAGTTTTTTGTGGTTTTTAATAATGGAACAATTCTGTAGTACTTGTTTGATTCCTGATTTTCAAGAAAACCATATATCTTGAGCATCTTTTCAGGTCAATATAGCCCTATATCATTTTTTTCTCCTCATTTTTTAAAATTCTTTTTTCTGTTTAGCTTCAGTGATTTCCATTACTCTGTCTTCCAGTGTACTGATCTGTTCCTCTGTATCATCTAATCTACTGTTGATTCCTTCTGGTGTATTTTTTATTTCAGTTATTTTATTTCAGCTCTATTTGGTTCTACTTTATATTTTCTAACTCTTTGTTAAAACTTCTCAGTGTTCATTTTTTATTTTCCTGAGTGTGTTGAGCATCTTTGTGATCATTACCTTGAATTCTTTATCAGGTAGATTACTTATCTCCACTTTGCCTAGTTCTTCTGGGGTTTTGTCTTGTTCATTTGTCTGGAAGATATTCCTCTGTCTCCCCATTTTGCCTAATTGTTTATTTCTGTGTATTAGATAGGTCAGTTACATTTCCCGATCTTGGAGAAGTGGCCTTATGTAGGAGACATCCTATGGGGCCCAGTAGCACACTCCCCTCTGATCACCAGAGCTATATGCTGTTATGGGTGCCACCTATGTGAGCTGCATGGGCTCTTCTGTTGTGATGAGGCTGACTACTGTGGGCATACTGGTAAGCATGACTGGCCTCTGGCCACATTGGCTGCCAGGCCCTGCCTCTTGTAGTGGCTGCCAACCTGCTGGGTGGCTGGGTCCCTGTGTGGCTGCCTTCATAGTCTGGGGGTCCTAGGGCTGGTGCCAGATTGCTGTTGGGTGGGACCATGTCCCAGTGTGACTGTCTTTGCAGCTGGGGGAGCTCCAATGCCGGCCCACTGGTGGGTGGGTAAGCTCCCAGCACTAATAGGCTAGAGGGAGGACTCCAAAATGGCACTTGCCAACACCAGTGTTCTAGTGGTAGAACGAGCTCCCCCAAATGGTTGCCACCAGTATCTATATCCCAGTGGTTGGGCTCCAATGACCTCCTGCCTCTCCAGGAGGCTCTCCAAGATCAGCAGGTGGTCTGACCCAGGCTCCTTTCAAACAGCTGTTTCTGCCCTGGGTCCTAGAGCATGTGAGATTTTGTATACACCCTTTAAGAGTGGAGACTCTATTTCTCACAGCCCTCTGGGCCTCCCAAAAAGTAAGCCCCAGTGGCCTCCAAAGCCAAAATTTCAGGGGCTCGTGCAAAACCGCAGTCTGGGGAGCCCAGTGTGGGCCTCAGACCCCTCCCTCCTTGAGGAGAACCTCTGCAATTGTAATCATCCTCCCGTTTGTGGGTCACCCACCTGGGGGTATGGGTCTTGACTATAACACAACTCCACCCCTCCTAGCCATCTCGTTTTGGTTATTTCTTTATATTTTTAGTTGTGGAAAATCTTTTCTGCTGGTCTTCAGGTCATTCTCATAGATAGTTGCTCTGTAAATATTTGTAATGTTTGTGTGCGTGTGGGAGGAGGCAAGCTCAGGGTTTTCCTACTCCACCATCTTGGCCACAGCCCGCTGCCTTGTGATTTTATAAAATACCAACAAGAACCCTCTGAAGGAAGGTCCTCTCCTCAACTCCTGGATGGGGAACCTGAGGCTCGGGGAGCTTAGTGCCCTATTTTGCCATATGTCATTGGCAGAGGTCACACGGGAAGCCCCCTCAATTTATTTTTAAAACCATTCTTGAAGTTGGCTTTCTTTGGTATTGTAAGAACATGCCTGGAAATTATTGTTAGATAATGGATGATCAATAAACTGGATTCCAGGGAACTTAAGGTGTGCCTCAAGGTAATTGCCATGGATATTACGCTTTACCTTTGCTTGTTCATAAAATATGTTAGACTGAGGAAGAAATGGAAGGGAAAGGTTGATTTGTGGTGTCTTAAAGTGCTCTGAGGATGATTAAAGTCTTTAAATCATATGCAGAATTAAGAGCAATAGCTCTGTCCTCATGTAGAAAGAGAAAAATGTTTTTTGAAAACCCCCTGTGACTTCCTTGGTGGTGCAGTGGTTAAGAATCCGCCTGCCAATGCAGGGGACACGGGTTCAAGGCCTGGTCCGGGAAGATCCCACATGCCGCAGAGCAACTGAGCCCATGCACCACAACTACTGAGCCCGCGTGCCACAACTACTGATGCCCACGTGCCTAGAGCCTGTGTTCTGCAACTAGAGAAGCCACCACAATGGGAAGCCCACGCACCACAACTAAGAGTAGCCCCCGCTTGCTGCAACTAGAGAAAGCCCACTCACAGCAATGAAGACCCAACACAGCCAAAAATTAATTAATTTAAAAAAAAAGAAAGAAAGAAAGAAAGAAAATCCCCTAAAGTTGACATTGCAAATCAGTTGGGAAAAAAGATACATTATTCAATACTTTTCTTTACAATAATAGGATAGACATCTAGGAAAAAAAGCTGTCTCTTTATTCCACACTTTACAGTAAAATATGGTTAAGGATGCATGGATCAAGGGTTTAAATGTTGAAAAAAAAGAAAGAAATCATAAAAGCACCCTAAGACCACATGCGAATCTTTTCCTAATACTGGAGTGTTAGTATAAATACTCTAAATAATATTTTTAGAAAGCTCGAAGCCAGAAAAGGAAAGAAAATATATATTTTTATTCAAATTTATTTATTCTCTCCCTCTCTCTCTCCATCCATCCATACATATATATTTTTTTATGGCAAAAAAAAAACCATCATAAATGAAGACAGGTAACAAATTACTGAGTAGGAAAAGTATTTACAGTTCACAGACCGTGAATTAATTTCCTAATATACAAATATAGAGGTCAATAAGAAAAAGTCTAACAACCTGATTTAAAAAAAAGATGTAGAAGATATGAACAGAGTGATCACAGTAATAAACCTAACAGATTAGCAAAGATCAAAGAGTTTGCTCATGTGCTGTGTTGGTAATGCTCTCAAGCATTGCTGGTGAGCATCTAAAATATGCTTGCAAATGTGTTAAATTACATGTATTAGGTTATTCATTGAAGCATTGCTTGATAGAACAAAAGATTGGAAATAAGTGCCCATCAATAGGGGACTAGTTAAATTACAGGACTTTCCTACAATGGCATACTCTGTAACCATTGAAAATAAAAAGGTAGCTTTCTAGATGTGAATATGGACCAGTCTCTAAGATGTTAAATGAAAAAAAGTCAGGGCAGTATGTATGCTCTGCTACCATTTGTACTTAATGTAATATTATCATTTAAATGCATATTCTCCAAAAGGATTCACAAAATAATAATACTGACTGCCTTGGGGAGCTGAGGGGAGCAGTGGAAGGGAGATTTACTTTTTATTGTATACCCTTTTGTACTTTGAAATTTTGTGACATATACGTGTATTACCTATTATAAAAATAATTTTAAAAGGACATACCTGATATATGTTAATAGCACATTTCATTTCTAAAGTCAGTGGAACTTGTAGGCTATGACCAGACACCTTTTATATTATTTGACCAGTAAGAGGTCCTTAAAGACAAGAAGCTATAACGCTTGACTAGTCCCTTACTAGCTAAGGCAATTAATCCCCTGTCTTACCTTGCACATCAGCTTCTATCCCTTTCCCATCTATTACCTGAGATAAAGGTATAGTTGGCCTATTTGGAGGTATACTTAGAACTCAGGGGTTGCTTTGAATAGTCATGTAATACCACAAGGGAGAGAATACCGGTTTTGCCATCTGTTTGAATGTATTGGTTTGTTTCTTCCATAAACACACACAAAAATACTCTCTCCACATTCTCCCCATTTAAAAATTATAAAAATAATACATGCTTATTGTAGAAAGTTTGGAAAACACAGAAAAATATTTAGAAGAAAATTAAAATTTCACAGAATTTTATCACCTAGAAGTAATAACTTTTTTCCTTTAGTCTATATCATGGATCCTTTCCTATATTGTCAAGCATTCTACTGAAACTTTTTTTTTTTTTTTTTGCTGCACCACACAGCATGAGGGATCTTCAATCCCGACCAGGGATTGAATCCATGCCCCCTGCATTGGGAGTGTGGAGTCCTAACCACTGGACCACCAGGGAAATCCCTGAAGAATTTGTTTTAAAAATGCCATATGTTATACCATTTTTGTCATTTTTTTCTACATGATCATTTTTAATGACCTTGAGGGTATTATGCTAAGTGAAATAAGTCAGACAGAAAAAGACAAATACTGTATGATCTCACTTATATATGGACTCTAAAAAAAAAGGCTCATAGATACAGAGAACAGATTGGTGGTTACCAGAAGCAGGGATTGGGGTGTAGGCGAAATGGGTGAAGGTAGTGAAAAGGTACAAACTTCCAGTTATAAAATGTCCTGAGGATCTAATGTACAGCATGGTGACTATAATTAATAATACTCTACTGCATATTTGAAAGGTGCCAAGAAAGTAGATCTTAAAATTTCTCATCACAAGAAAAAAAATTTTTTTGTAACCATGCATGGTGAGAAAGGTTAACTGGAATTATTGTGGTGATCATTTTGCAATATATACAAATATTGAATCATTATGTTGTGCACATGAAACTAATATATGTCAGTTATATCTCTATACAAAAAAATAAATAAAAATTAAGAAAAGACAGTTTGGTATTAGCCAAAAAAATCTGTATGATATGCCACTTTTTTTAAAAAATAAATTTATTTATTTCTTTATGGCTGCGTTGGGTCTTTGTTGCTGCACGCGGGCTTTCTCTAGTGGCGGTGAGCAACAGCTACTTTTCGTTGTGGTGCGCAGCCTTCTCACTGCTGTGGCTTCTCTTGCTGCAGAGCACGGGCTCTAGGCACGTGGGCTTCAGTAATTGTGGCACACGGGGTCAGTAGTTGTGGGTCGCGGGCTCTAGAGCGCAGGCTCAGTAGTTGTGGCGCACGGGCTTAGTTGCTCCACGACATGTGGGATCCTCCCAGACCAGGGCTCGAACCCGTGTCCCCTGCACTGGCAGGTGGATTCTTAGCCACTGTGCCACCAGAGGAGTCCGATATGCCATTTTTGTCATTTTTTTCTTAGTAAATAAGGGGTCATGACTATACTTATATACTTTGTGCACACCTTAATTATTCTTTTATGCTCCATTTCCTAGAAGTAAAATTCCTGTGTCAAAGAGAAGGAAGGCTTTCAAGGCTGTTGAGATGTTTTGCCAAATTGCTCTCTGGGAAGATGCTACTTATTTGTACTTCCCCCAGGTGCACATGTGAATGTGTCTATTTCCCTGCATCCCACTTAATGGTGGGCATTATTGTTTGAAACTGCTTTCCAATTTGAGACGCTAAAATGCTATTTTGTTTTAATATTCATTTTCTCTGATTACTTTCAAAGCTAACATTTTTTTCCCACATTGGTGATTAGCCACTTTTTAAAAAAATTTGTTTTTGGCCACACCCCACAGCATGCAGAACTTCCCCGACCAGGGATCAAACCCGTGCCCCCTGCACTGGAAGCACGGAGTCCAAACCACTGGACCACCAAGGAGGTCCTAGCCACTTCTTAAATATATTTCTTTCATGTCTTCTGAATTCAGCTGGGGATTTTTTCCAAATAAGAAGTAGCATCAAATTGTATTATACCCACTCTCCGATTTACTGGCCCCGTCTCTGCCCCTTTCCTCCCCAGAGATACCCAAGAAAGTATCTTGCCTGAAACAGCATAAGAAACCTCATTCCACACAGTTCCAATGTATTGTGATTGAGCAGTTGGGCAAAAAAGAACATGACTTAGCACTGCTAGGAAATACATTTTTAGTAGCTCCTGTGCATATAGAAGCAAACTGCTGCCTTTGAGAAGATCTCAGGGATAGAGAGGCTGCTTTAAAAAAAAAAAGTATACAAGATAAAAAGTGTTTTACTATGTTAGATGTTTTGAGCACCTGAAAAAAGAGGTGATGGATAAATACCAAGTTTTATATATTACTGTTACCAATAGTGTCAGCCACACACTTTCCCTTTTTTGTTTGTTTTGTTTTTAATCATCTGCTGCTATTTCACATCTACCTTCTCTGGTGGTTTTTCAGATTGGACAAGTTGTCCTGGAAGATAGTCTTAGATTCTTAAAATTAAACTTTAAATATAATTTAAGAATATATATAATTACCATGTATTTTATTTCTGTGCTTTTCTCTTGCTTCCTGGTGAGACCTGTAAGATTTCAGGAAATGATCTGCTTTATGAGTAACAGATTAGCAAACAAAACCATTGTGGATTACTCCTTTCCATTTCCGGCTTCAAGCTTTGGTGAAATTAGCGGCTTAATAATGATACACATCAGAGAACTCAGTAAGTATTTATTGAATGAAGGAACGAACTGCTACACAAACAAATCCTAGAGAAGAGATTAATGTGTAACCTCACTTTTTTTTTTAAATTGGGAGGGTTTGTTTTTGGTTTTGTTTTTTAACTTTTGGGTTTTATTTATTTATTTATTTATGGCTGTGTTGGGTCTTTGTTTCTGTGCGAGGGCTTTCTCTAGTTGCGGCGAGCGGGGGCCACCCTTCATCGCGGTGCGCGGGCCTCGCACCATCGCGGCCTCTCCTGTTGCAGAGCACAGGCTCCAGACGCGCAGGCTCAGTAGTTGTGGCTCACGGGCCCAGTTGCTCCGCGGCATGTGGGATCTTCCCAGACCAGGGCTCGAACCCATGTCCCCTGCATTGGCAGGCAGACTCTCAACCACTGCGCCACCAGGGAAGCCCTAACCTCACTTTTTATTGTCTCTGTGTGCAGTCTTGGAAGTGGATCCTTACACCAGTCATTATTTACATCTTTGAAAGGATCCTCCGATTTTATCGCTCCCAGCAGAAGGTTGTGATTACCAAGGTAAAGAATATGCACTTTCTTCTTGCTCTGCTAAGAGTTGTGTTCTTCCTGATTATAGAAATAAATTGCCACGTTGTCACCTTGACGGGAATAAAAAAGAATTTGAGGGCAATATATTTGAGTTCCTCCAGAGCTGGACAGAGCTGGAAAGAGAGGTTTGGCAGAAGTCATCAGCATGGGTCTATGTCAGAAGCTGCCAACAGGCAGTCTGCGCCATATCTAGCCCACAGACATATTTTGTTTGGCACACACCCTGATTGTTTAGAAAGTCAAATTGGTTGCTAACATTTAGAAATCTGGATGGAGGCTTTCACATTTAAAAAATGGCATTTCTTGTTGCTTTTCCAGCCTACCCAGTTACAGCACAGGGAATTATATTCAATATCTTGCAATAACCTATAATGGAATATAATCTGAAAATAATAACTGAATCACTATGCTGTACACCTGAA
Organism: Balaenoptera ricei; assembly: GCF_028023285.1. Lineage (NCBI taxonomy): Eukaryota > Metazoa > Chordata > Mammalia > Artiodactyla > Balaenopteridae > Balaenoptera > Balaenoptera ricei. The sequence goes on along the minus strand of NC_082660.1, from coordinate 91,534,025 downwards.
ACTAACACAATATTGTAAATCAACCATGCTTCAATTTTTAAAAGTGGCATTTCTGGCTTCTCTTGAAGAATCAGGCAACCTGATAATGCTGAGTCTTGGCTCCGTAGTGCGACCATTGTCTGGACTTGGTAACTGCTGCCCCCTTTAGAAAAGACTTGTGTTCGCAATTTACGGCCATCACCAGCTCTCCAGCTTTACTTATTTACTTTATCTGCCTGCCCCTGTCGCCATTTGAATTTGCCTCCTTTGGCCTCTGTGCTTTATTCATAGGATGAGTCATGCACCCATCCAAAGTTTTGGAATTGCAGATGCACAAGCATGGCTTCAGCATGGAAGTGGGACAGTATATTTTTGTTAATTGCCCCTCAGTCTCTTACCTGGAGTGGCATCCTTTTACCCTGACCTCTGCTCCAGAGGAAGACTTCTTTTCCATTCATATCTGAACAGTGGGGGACTGGACAGAAAATCTCATAAGGGCTTTTGAACAACAGAATTCACCAGTTCCCAGGTAGGTCCTTAAGAGCAGCAGAGACCCAGACCAGAACGCAGACAAGCAGAGAAGAGAAAGCAATTCCGCATTGAAACTTAAGTCTGGTACAATGGAGTATGATTAAAATAAACAGGTAGCAATCAGCTGTGGAACAGCTCTGCCTCTGGGAGGATTTTTGAGGTTGTGGGTGGAGGTGAGACTTCACTTGCCCTTTGTTTTTTGCCTTCTGCCAGGATCAAGGTGAATGGTCCCTTTGGCACTGTCAGTGAGGATGTCTTCCAGTATGAAGTGGCTGTGTTGGTCAGAGCAGGAATTGGGGTCACCCCCTTTGCTTCCATCTTGAAATCCATCTGGTACAAATTCCAGAATGCAGATCACAACCTCAAAACACAAACGGTATGCTCCCGAACACCACTTATCATCTGGTCTGAGCCTGATAGGTCCATTGCTTTCATGGGCTAAGCTCTTTACAACTGGTAAGAGAGTAACCCCTCCCTGGAGTTATGAGAGTGAGTGATCACTTCTCCCTGCCAAGGCATCCGCTTCTACAGACTTACCATAAGAACTGGGTCTTCATTTTCAACTGGAGTTTAAAATCACCTTGAACTAAAGCTGATGTTGGAGTTCTCTTTCCATAAGGGGAGTTGTTAGGACTCTGGACATTAATGCCACCTGAGGTCTGCTGTACTGTAGAGGTGATTTTTTCAGGTCACTCTTAGACTGGATCAACAAATATAGTGTATACGTACATAATCATGTCACCATAGTGCACATTGTAAAGGGCACTTAATAAGGCTATAGTCTCTCTTGCTGATTCCAGATCTATTTCTACTGGATCTACAGGGAGACAGGTGCGTTTGCTTGGTTCAGTGACCTATTGGTTTCCCTGGAACAGGAGATGGAGGAATTAGGCAAAGTGGGTTTCCTAAACTACCATCTCTTCCTCACCGGATGGGACTGCAACTTTGTGAGTTCAAACAACAGACTAATTCCCAAGATGCAAGATGAATGTCACACGAAACATAATGCATGCTGATTAGAAATAATCATTTCTTATGATTTCCTACCTGTTCTCACCTTCACACCCAAGTTTAAAAGTGGCTGAAGGAAGAGGCAGCTATCAGGACCTGCTTTTTCTAACTTCCTATTTCTCTGACTCCAGGCTGGTCATGCGGCATTAAGCTTTGACAAGGCCACTGATATCCTTACAGGTCTGAAACAGAAAACCTCCTTTGGGAGACCTATATGGGACAATGAGTTTTCTACAATAGCTACCGCCCACCCCAAGTAAGTGTATTCTCCTCTAGTTACAGAATTGATTTTGCAGCACTGATTGATTTTGCAGATTTAGGTTTAGGAAATGTATTACAGCATGTTGAACACTCTTGGGAAAGGTCTCTGGGGCCAAAACTATTTGCACCAATCTTAGATTCTTGCTTAAAAGTGAGGAAATTTCCTGTGGCGTTTCAGCGAAATAAGGGTCTTGATCTTGTAATTGATGAGAAGGCATTTGTTGTCCCCACATTCATTCAAACAGTGAGGCAAAGAGACTCAGTTCTGGTTGTATTACCAAACAAAATAGAGAACGGGAACAATTCAAATGCACTGTTTTGGGCCAAAGCAATCCTGAGGAAAAAGAACAAAGCTGGAGGCATAACCCTCCCAGACTTTAGATAATACTACAAAGCTGCGGTAATCAAAACAGCTTGGTACTGGCACAAAAGCAGATATATAGATCAATGGAACAGAATAGAGAGCCCAGAAATAAACCCACACACTTACGGCCAATTAATCTTCAACAAAGTAGGCAAGAATATACAATGGAGATAAGACAGTCTTTTCAGCAAGTGGTGTTGGGAAAGCTGGACAGCCTCATGTAAATCAATAAAGTTAGAACACTCCCTCACACTATACACAAAAATAAACTCAAAATAGCTTAAAGACTTAAATATAAGACATGACACCATAAAACTAGAAGAGAACCTAGGCAAAACATTCTCAGACATAAACTGTAGTAATATTTTCTTAGATCAGTCTCCCAAGGCAAAAGAAATAAAAGCAAAAATAAACAAATGGGACCTAATCAAACTTAAAAGCTTTTGCACAGTAAAGGAAACCATAAACAAAATGAAAAGACAACCTACAGACTGGGAGAAAATATTTGCAAGCAATGCAGCTGATGAGGGCTTACTTTTCAAAATATACAGACAGCTCATACCACTCAATATCAAAAAAAACAAAACAAAACAACCCTATCAAAAAATGGGCAGAAGACCTAAACAGACATTTCTCCAGAGAAGACATACAGATGGCCACCAGGCACATGAAAAGATGCTCAACATCGCTAATTGTTAGAGAAATGCATATCAAAACTACAATGAAGTTTCACCTCACACCAGTCAGAATGGCCATCATCAAAAAGTCTACAAGTAGTACATGCTGGAGAGGGTGTGGAGAAAAGGGAACCCTCCTACAGTGTTGGTGGGAATGTAAATTGGTGCAGCCCCTGTGGAAAACAGTATGGAGGTTTCTTTAAGAAACTAAAAATAGAGTTACCATATGATCCAGCAATCCCACTCCTGGGCATATATCCAGAGAAAACTCTAATGTGAAAAGATACATGCACCCCAATGTTCATAGCAGCATTATTTACATGGAAGCAACCTAAATGTCCTTTGACAGATGAATACATAAAGAGGATGTGATACACACACACACACACACACACACACACACACACACACACACACACAATGGAATACTACTCAGGGACTTCCCTGGTGGTCCAGTGGTTAGGAATCCACCTTCCAATGCAGGGGACGTGGGTTCAATCCCTGGTTGGGGAACTGGGATCCCACATGCCACAGGGCAACTAAGCCCGTGTGCTGCAACTACTGAGCACGCGGGCCACAACTAGAGAGAAGCCTGAGCACCGCAATGGGGAGCCCCCATGCGCCGCAGTGGAGGATCCCACAAGCAGCAACGAAGATCCCGCATGCCGCAACCAAGACCAGACACAGCCAAAAAATAAATAATAAAATAAATAATTAAAAAATAATAAATTTCTTTCAAAAAAAAAGGAATACTACTCAGATAATGCCATTTGCAGCAACATGGATGGACCTAGAGATTATCGTACTAAGTGAAGTAAGTCAGACAAAGACAAATATTATATAATATCACTTATATGTGGAATCTAAAAAAATGGTACAAATGAACTTATTTACAAAACAGAAACGGAGTCACAGACATAGAAAACAAACTTATGGTTACCAAAGGGGAAAGGGGAGGGGGAGGGATAAATTGGGAGTACTGAATTAACAGATACACACCACTATATATAAAACAGATAACAAGGATTTACCATATACCACAGGGAAGTAATAACCTATAATGGAAAAGAATCTGAAGCTGTACACCTGAAACTAACACAATATTGTAAAAGTCAACTACAATTAATTTTTTTTTTTTAGACTATCACAGAAGCCATGGTTTGTATGAAGATCCAATTATTTTTGAATTGTGTAGACTATTAGTAAGAAGGAATCCTTTTTTTTTTTTTTTAAACAACAGCTCCTGTTTTTTTTTTTAATTTTTTTATTTATGTATTTATTTATGGCTGTGTTGGGTCTTCGTTTCTGTGCGAGGGCTTTCTCCAGTTGCGGCAAGCGGGGGCCACTCTTCATCGCGATGCGCGGGCCTCTCACTATCGCGGCCTCTCTTGTTGCGGAGCACAGGCTCCAGACGCGCAGGCTCAGTAATTGTGGCTCACGGGCCTAGTTGCTCCGCGGCATGTGGGATCTTCCCAGACCAGGGCTCAAACCCGTGTCCCCTGCATTGGCAGGCAGATTCTCAACCACTGCGCCACCAGGGAAGCCCCAATTAAATTTTTAAAAATGCATTGTTTTGGGCCTTAACGACCTCTACTTAAAGTAACAAGGGTTTGGAGTGTATTAACTAGTTAACTGATGACCTGACCTCAGTTTTCTGAGGGGTTCTGAGACATGCTAGAGCATGAAAATCAGCCATAAAATCAGCCATTCCAATGGGAAGATTAAGCTGATCGTATTAGGTAAATCCCTGGAACAAGTTGGCAGGTGAAGATCAATTCTACAAACATTATTGGTTACCTTCTATAGGGTGCAGCACACACTATTCTAAAAGATTTGGAGGTTGAAAGAAAAATAGGATATGGTTCTTGCCTTCAAGGAGCACACATTTTAACAAGAGATGCATATAATCAACTCAAGCAGAATAATGCACTCCATGAAGCAGGTACATGGACACGGAGGAAAAGTCTATGCCCATATGGGGTGATCAGGAAAGGCTTCAGGAAGGCAGTGGAGAGAACACTTACTGACTTGGATTCAGATGATCCTGGGTCCTACTGCTAGTTCTGACACTTTCTAGTTCTGGGACCTTGAGCTACAAAGCCCTCTCATCTTCAGATTCCTCATATGTAAAATGGGGGTTTATATTAGCAAGCGCCTGCTCTACTCACTTGCAGGATTGTCGTGAATAATAAGCAAGACAATACATAAAAAATGTTCTGTAAACTGTAAAACAGCATGTAAACAAAAGAGATTAATTATTGTGTCGGGTTGATCATAGTTGAAGTTGTATTAAGGAATGCATACATTATGTGGGAAGGGAGAAAGATGAGCCAGGGAAGAAGTAGGAGAATGTGTAGAAGCAGTATCACAGAAGCCAAGGGAGGAAATATTAGAGGAGCATTGTCAACAGGGTTGGAGGAGTGGCAGGGTCCAGGAAATGCTTATTTAGTTTAAGGATGATCTAAGCATATTTATGGACAGATCAGGAGCCAGTAGATAGGAATAAAATAAACATACAAAAGGGGGGAGAGGGCTAGGATGGCCATAATAAAAGGGCAATAACAAGAGTTGGCGAGGAAATGGGGAAATTGTAGGCAAGTTCCTCCCACGTTGCTTATGGGAATGTGAAACAGTGCAGCACTTTAGGAAAACTCTGGCATTTCCTCAAAATGTTAAACATAGAGTCATCACATGACCCAGCAATTTCACTCCTAAGTACATACCCAAGAGAAATGATATGTCCACACAAAAACTTGTATGTGAATGTATGTAAAATAGCCAAAAAGTGGTAACAACCCGTGTCCATCAACAGATGAATGGATAAACAAAACGTGGTATATTCACACAAAGGAATATTATTCAGCTGTAAAAAGGAATGAAGTATATTACATGCTACAATATGGAGGAACCTTGAAAACAGTATGCTAAGTGCAAGAAACCAGACACAAAAGGCCACATATTGTATGATTCCATTTATATGAAATGTTCAGAATAGGCAAATCTAGAGACAGAAAGTATACTTGATTGTCTAGGGCAGGGAGTGGGGGCGGTTGGGAGGAAATGGGGAGTGACTGCTAATGTGTATGGGCTTTCATTTTGGGAAGATGGAAATGTTCTTGGATTAGATCGTGGTGATGGTTGCACAACTTTGTGGTTATACTAAAAAGCACTACCTGCACACTCTAAAAGGGTGACTGTTAAGTCATGTGAATTATGTCTCAAGTAAAAAAGAGGGGAGAGGAAGGTATGAGGGAAGGAAGGACAGGGTGAGACCCAGAGCCTAGTTAGAAAGATTATCCTTGGCAATAAGAACCACCACCTTTTCAGTGTGAGAAAACACTGGATGGATTTAATGGCAGCTAACATATGCACTTGCTATGTGCCAGGCATTTTTCTAATTGCTTTACATATATTATTTTTGTTTAAACCTTCAAACAACCCTGTGAGGTGGATACTATTTTTATCCCATTTTACAGGGGGGAATATTGAAACACAGAGAGGTTAAGAAACTTGCCTAAAGTCACACAGCTGGGACAAATGTCAGAACAGGGATTGGAACCTAGACAGCCTGGTTCCAGAGTCTAGTACTTCATCAGTGCACTGCACTCCATCTCCTGAGTGTCTGTGCTCAATAGAATAGGCAAGGCTGAGTGCTGAGAGGGTTAAGGGTTGGGAGCATATTTGGGGCTTGCAAGCGGAAAAGGTGAGAAGACGAACATGAAGAACATGAAAAAGTCAATAACTGAATTTTTATGTAAGGTTGTTGGGAGTAGTGGAGGCCTAGCAGAGGCGGAAACCATTCCCACAAACATTGTCAGCAGCCTTTGCTGCATTCTAACTCTGGCTACCATTCTATTCTTGCAGGTCGGCGGTGGGAGTCTTCCTATGTGGTCCTCAGACTTTGGCAAAGAGCCTGCGCAAATGCTGTCATCAGTACTCCAGCCTGGATCCTAGGAAGGTTCAATTCTACTTCAACAATGAAAATTTCTGAATTATAAGAATAAGGATGGTAATCTGCATTTAGCCTCTGTATCTTCAACAATTTACTTGGTCTGGTCAGGTTTGGGCAACCACTTAAGGACAGTAACATGTTTCTTTCAAGCCTTGACTCCCTGGTATTCTTTTTTGATTGGGCTCAACTTCTGTCATCACTGAGCTTCATGGACCTAAGATCTTCAGAAGTCACAATAACTGCAAAGCCCATGGATCCTTTCTTGGGAAAACAACTGTAAATCCTTCTGGAATGCCATGATTGAAGCAAGGCTTGATAGGAGACGTGGTTGACAGTTACACAATTTAACCCCAGGTGATTTTGTTGATTCCAAGTGTTACTGTCTCCTGGACTCTGGGTCACATGCTCCTCTCCCTCCCACCCGCAAAGAAGATTTCTAAGTAGGGTGATTTTTTAAAATAAAAATTTATTAAAGAATTAACGACAAAACATAATAATAAGCATAAATAGTAAAACAACGAACATAGAATTACCAAGAACCCAATCCCTATATAACACTATGTACATTCTTACTGCTAAACATGGTCTTATCCAGTGTGAACAGCAATTTATGCTTTACTTATTTTTGCTTGTCAAAAAATGAAGGATTTTCTTCTTTGCTTAATGAATAAATCTTTTGTTACTTTACCTAGGCTCTCCATTTGGGGAAGAAAATCTTGAAAGTATGCTAATCGTAATTGAAATTGTATTATAATTGAAAGTCAGTTATGTTGTCATTAGCTTGCATTGTTCTGTTGGAAATAATTGTGAAAACCTGAACTCCATCTTAGGATGATTATTTAGTCAACAAGGACTCTTTATTGCCATTTTTATCAAGGGGGTTTATTAATGTCTAGTCTTCAAAAAAGATAATTTAAAATTTTGACACCACATTTTTTTGGCTCGTACGTACCTATTCATTAAGGAATCATTCACCTAATGACATCAGCAAAATGCCTTTTCTTTCTCCTATCGAAATGCTTTTTATTTCTTCCATCCACCTGGCTCTGGGATGTCAGTAGTCACAGTGAAACAGTAGAAGGAAAGAAGATCGGGGCCCTTACAAGAGGAAAAATAATCCACATTTTGTTGTGCCCAAAGACAATTCAAATCACTGGATTTACAAGAATGTTTTTACTGAATCAACATTATAGCACCTATTTCTCTACCATTAAGTGAGCAAAAATGAATAAATGACTGTTTCTAATTATCCAGAAACCTACATGACTTGAAAGATTAGTAAAACCAATTTTTTCAGTCACTAGTTTGAACAAAATAAAGGTAGGTCATGAACTCATGGTAGCTAATTGTGTTTCATTTATTAACTGGACATCAGGAAAAAATACTAATGGATGTTTCCATGGGAATAGATTGGGATACCCCTGCTGTTACCAATTTCCCGGATTTCAGCTAATTTAAATTTAATAAGGCTTTAGGAACATGCACAATGGAACCTTGATGATATGGTTCCTACCAGACAACTGCTGACCAAATTATAGTTTGATCTTCAGTGAGTCTGATTTGGAATCTTAGTGTTCTTGAAACTTATAATGAGTTCCTAAGGAGAAAGGCTGTACTCTTAGTCTTAATGTCTAAATATATTGACACTTCAAGATATGACTGCTGCTAAAATCAACAACATATCAAGGCCTAGAATATTCATGGAAGTAGGCAGAAAAGGTAATGATAATAAATCCTACACATAATCAACATCTAAGCCTGAACTGGGGATGAGCAAGATACCCAGAAAGCTCCTCAGCTGTTTTGAGCAAGTTTTTCTTCCTAGGTTGTAATATCAAGTATCTTATTCAGCAAATTTTTGTTGCAGTAAATGTTTATATATCAGAGTAGAAAATCCCTCAATTTTAATGTCTCTCATAAAGTTGATTATCTTTGCATTCTTTTGCTTCACAGGTAAGCAATATGCTATTACATTCTCTAAGCCTATGGCAGGCTTTTAATTCACTTGACCATAATCCTAACCCAGAGGCTAGGACTCTGAGAACATAAATAGGCTCAGGAGTAGTTCCAGTGGAACGTTACTAATTATTAAGGCACCTCTTAACCTCTTGAGGTTGGCCTGATGGAGAGAAATCATGTTTCTCCTTAATGCCACTATGAGAGAGAGAATACTAGGCTGGAAGAGCAATAGGTTAGAGCCAGTGGCACTGATTATGTTCACACCTATTTGAAAGGAAGCAGGCAGGGGCAGGCCTAATGGGCAATCTGACAGCTTATGCTCTACATTTGGTCCTCTTAAAATAAATGAGAAAAATGTAAAAGTTTTAGAGTTTCTATGTTTTAGTTTCCTAGAATAAATTTGGTTACTGGGTAGGGCTGTAGGTTAGTAATTATTTAGAAGGCAGGATGAAATGTATTTTGTTTGATTTCTGTTCAGTGTTTATTTCACCTTGAACATGTGAAAAATTAGTGGCTTTCTTAACTTTTAAGGTTGACTACCCAGACTGAAGAGTTTTAAAACAGACAAGAAAATGTCAACAGTCTCTTGTGTTGCTGACACACTCAAACCAGTGATCATACATCATCTTTGTCTTAACTCTGAACTATGCGTGTGAATAGACTTGGTACTGACCAAAAAATACATTTTGATACTTGGATTTTTCTAAACTAAATACACTGCTCTCCTAGGTAGGCTCTTTGCATTGTTGGCCTTCTGACCATTTTACAGCTCTAAGCACATGCTATTGTCTCCCAGTAGACTCAGAAGTTCTAGCACGCTCTCAAAGGGCAAATATTATTCCTGTTGGAAGCAAACTAAGCAAAAACTAAGTTCCAGAAAACACTGTTTCTGAGAAATTCTCAAATATCATCAAGAAGAATAAATGGTTAACTTAAAAGGAAAAACAGAGCTATGGCAACATAATATTAAAGTACAATACTGCAGTAAGGGTAGAAAACACATGTTAAGGTTTCACCCTTTTAAAAGCAAAAAGGTCAGGTATATCAATTTGCAGTATACTAAAATTGTGTTCAAAGTTTATTTCAAGTCACAGAAAACATACAAACTAAGACAACAGAATGAACCGATTTTGTTCTGAGAGAAGGTGATGGGAGTCCTCCACCTGGCACCAATTTGAGTCATTCAAGGGTTAGGATGAAGTATCCATCTTTTTGCAACATTTCAACAAAGGTATGGAATTAATTTCCAGATTTGTCGCCAGGTAGTTTTGAAAACCTGTAAGGAAAAGTTGGGAGAAAGCCATCAGAAGTGGAGACAAAGTTCTCTTCCCCAAACATCAGGAAAAAAAAATTTAAAGGTGGGGGAGGGAGGCTACACATATGAGCAAATCACCAGGGACAGATCCCTAAGGTGTCTGCCTCTTGCTTCCCCAAAGTAATCATCCCTTACAGCGGAGTTTCTCAACCTCAACACTACTGACATTTAGGGCCAGAGAACTCTTTGTTATTGGGGGATGTCCTGTGCATTACAGGATGTTTAGCAGTATCTCAGGTCTCCACCCACTGAAAGCCAGTAGCACACCATACCCCCTAAAGCTGTGATAACCAAAAATGTCTCCAGACATTTCCAAATGTCGTGTAGGGGGCAAAACTGCCTCTGGTTGAGAACCACTGACCTGATGGTAATGGTACATAAGCCTGTCAGTGACAGCAGAGCTGGATCACAATGAGCAAGGTATAGGACGGAGGGAGAGCCAACATCTCGGCTACAGTATGCACAAATACCAGCAAATACACATTAAAACCTTCCCTGCATAGAACTACACACACAGAACTGCACAGAACTACGTGTGCGTACACACACACACACATACACACACACACACATATTAATGCAGGTTTAGTAAAAATGGTAAAAGGTGAATAAGGTCTGTAGTCTAGTTAACGGTAAGGTACCAAAGTCAATTTCTTCCTTTTGCACTATAAACCAAAAAGGTATGTGTACAACAGCTTCCCAAGATGTTATCATTGCGGGAAGCTAGGGGAAGGGTACACGAGGTTCTTTGTAGTACTTTCCCAACTTCCTGTGAATTTTTAATTATCTCAAAATAAAAGATAAAACAAAAAACCTTGCCCTGTGGTTTATGTGCAAGGCTTTAAAATGAGATATCTTATAAGCAAGAATACACAATGAAAGAACTTTCAGAAACATTTTTACCTCTACTATCCCAAAACATAATTTCCTCACATTGTAGGGAATGCCTTCTCTGGCATAAATACATTAGGAAAAGTAAAAGAGAGGAATAGTTGTTTTTTTTTATATATCTATTCCTCTGAATATAACAGGTCTATACTTTTATAGGTCTATAATAGTCTATACTTTTACTGAAGAAAATTGAATGCCTTGGGTATCTGGACTAAAAGTGCTGGTCATACTGAAAGTCTACTCCATCCATCTACAACAGCTTCCCATTAAAGTTCAGTCATTTAAAGTCTAGATACAGATATAATGCACATTTCCAGTTTGGATGTTTTAACAACATTACAAATATGGATTAAAATACAATATATTTAGTAAAGACTGCTAGTTAGTGTAAATGAGTTCACTGTCATATCATATGATAATACATGGATGGGAATTATAATAAAGATGGAATAAAAAGCAGAAATTCAAAATGTGATATTCCAACTGATATTGGGACAATGTACATTTTAAACTGTTCTTAGAAAGCAGAATTGTTTATGAAATACAAGATGTTGGGGAAAAATTTTTTAAAAAGAAACGCCAATACATGTAATCAATTTAGGTCACATGACTATGTTCCTTTTTACCTGACTGATGAGCAAGAAAAATAAGGGCAGCAGTGTACAGCAACCTCTAAAATGTACAGGGACTGATGGCGATGGTGGACATTCACTACCTTAAATTATGTGCTGTAATAGTTTAACCTCAAAGTATTCAATGTAAAATAAATACTGGAAACTGAATGCTTATACGTTTTATTGAAATGGTTTGTATTTTCTTCATTTTGATGGGGAAATATTTTATTTATTTTATTTATGTTATTTTATTTTGGAATAAAATAACAACTGATTCTGGAGGAATATACGATCAAACTATATTTAGGGGTTATGTCTAGGGAATGAGATTGAGAGGGCAGAGCTTTTACCCTGAACTTTCTACATTTCTGTATTTGATTAATTTGGTTAAATTGATCATACGTCACTTTTGTCATTAGGAAAGAAAGGTTAAATTAGATTACAATCCATTCAATAACTGAACAAATGCCTATTGCCTTCCCCTGTCATGATAGGGACTGAGCTACTGAAGGGTGAAGGGTCTAGCCAAGAGGAGTGCAGGCCTTGGAGAGTCCTGTTGGTTAAGCTTGAAAGTATATATCCCAAATGCACGAGGAGCTTGTCTGACTCAGGCAGGGTAAGTCTGCTCACCTTTTAAGGCGCTCCAGTAGATTTCTGTATTTGTTCCTTTAAGATCAGGATACTCTGCCTCTGCTCAGGAGGCAGCATGGCGATCTGGTCTGCAGTTAGTTGAAGAACCTGCATGATCAAAGCAGCCTGTGCAGAGGAAAAAAAGGTAGTGAGTTTTAATGATGGCAGCTAAAAAAACACCACCAGCTTCTGTCCAAAAAGGAAGGATAGAGGAAGGATAGTTCACACACAAAAAACAGCAGGCCAAAAAAAAAAAAAAAATCAAACCAAACCAAAGAAAAAACCAAAACCAGCTGGTGAGAAAAGGCACGATGAAAAACACAAGTACAATGCCTAAGATCAGAAGACTCAAAACAGACACCCTCATGAACCCCAAATTCTTACAGACTAAGGTGACACCTGTGAGCCCTGGGAAGTCTACAGTTTTTAATCCTGCTTTAAAAGTTTCTCCTGGGACTTCCCTGGTGGCACAGTGGTTAAGAATCCGCCTGCCAGTGCAGGGGCCATGGGTTCGAGCCCCGGACCGGGAAGATCCCACATGCCATGGGGCAACTAAGCCCATACTCCACAACTACTGAGCCTGTGCTCTAGAGCCCACAAGCCACAACTACTGAGCCTGCATGCCACAACTACTGAAGCCCACGTGCCTAGAGCCCGTGCTCTGCAACAAGAGAAGCCACCGCTATGAGAAGCCCGCGCACCACAACGAAGAGTAGCCCTCGCTCGCGCAACTAGAGAAAGCCCGCGCACAGCAACCCGCGCACAGCAACGAAGTCCCAATGCAGCCAAAAATAAAATAAATTAAAAAAAAAAGTTTCTCCTTTTCACAAGTTTTAGCTTTTCCATCAGATATGAGCTCCCTACAATGGTCAAATATAGAAACAGAAAGATATGCTCATGGGGAATCTGCTATTGTTTTTAGGGATAAGGTAAAAAAGGGAGGAAGAAAGGGATTTGGATTTCCAGGTCAATCAGGCCTGCACACAAAAAATCTACTGGCAGATGAGTCGAAATGTAAGATAAGCTGCCATTCACATACATCCATTTAAGAATTTTAGGACCAAGCCCACAGATTTTCAGGTGACAAGATCATAAAGAGTTCTAAGAGTAAAAACATCATTTCCAAAGGGACTCTGAAGACCCAGGACCTCCACATGGTGACTGTGAAAAGAGGACTCCAAAAGACTTGTGCATATGGAGGCAGCTGGACAGCATTACTTACCTTCTCATGGTCCTGCGGAGTGACTTGGTTCTGGCCAGGACTAAAGCCACCAGGCTGGCCTCCACCCTGAATGCTCGCTCCTTGCATGCCCGCTCCCTGCATGACTGGGACCTATGTGCACAGAGAGAGATGAAGAGAGATTTTCGGTACTTCTCATTTAGGTAACCAGAAGCCAGTAATAACAGCAATGTGAAAAAATACCTGATTGTGGATATGAGTTAAAAAAGCAAATTAATGACTCTGAAGATCATTTCCTACTGTTAGCATCAGCAGAAGGCAGGGTTTAGCCAGAGATCAACTAGCAAGTTGACAAATTTCTTACAATAGCTCCAGCATCATCAACAAGTATCACACGGCACAAGTGGATACCATCGAATCAAGCAAAATTCAGCCACATAAGCACAGCGGAAACTGAGAGCATTCTAGAAACTAGCACACAGTGGAAACAGAAACGAAAGCCGACAGAGTCTAGAATAATGTATGCTGGTCCACTGGGGAAGCTACATTCACAGGGATACCGCCTACCTCTAGTTCAATCAGACACAGGCCCTATGCCACAAGTAAGGCAGAGATGATCATAAGGGCAGAGGCAGAGAGGAGATGCGAAGGCCTCCAGGGAAAGGACTACTATTAGCCCAACATTTGCTTTTTATAACTTTCCTCAGAGAATATGCAGCAGTTGCTTTCTGTTACATACAGACCAAGAAACACGACTGACCTGAGTTAACAAAGTGCAGTTATATCATGCTTACTGGTACTTAAGATCTTCGACGGGTTCAATGTTTTGGAAGACAACCAGAACCCAAGGAAAAGGCCTCAGAGCACCTAGAATAACTGTTAAAAGGTCCCTATGCTGGATTTATGTTCACACTCAGGCATTCACCCAGAGCTTAGGTGGTACTCTTACTAAATACAAATTGTTAACAAACATGTTACCTGCTTCCCCAGCAGATGAGAAGCAGCAAAGCATGAAAGAAATGTGGATAAACCATTAGGAGCAGATATCATGACAGCAATGTGAAGAGCCAGGTGACAAACTGACAGTGAAGGATACCAGAAACCAAAACAGGAGATGCTATGCTTTCTATCATAGCCTATACAATAATGGGTACATTTAATGATGACCCTGAGTAATCAAAAATGATCAAAATAATTTTTTGTATCCTGTTTAAGAAGAGGAGTATAGTACACTTTATAAATGATTTTTCATTACAATAGTTTAAAAACTTGGTTGAATAATTCTATTATCTGGAACATTCATTTGGATGCATTAACTAATTTCCCAAAGACACCAGAGACATGAAGCATTAGTACAGCTTTGTACAGATTGCTAGAATATTATCACTTTCTGTTCTTTATCAATACTGAATCCGGAGACCAGTCTGAACCTTAATGAGCTGTTACAGACCTGAAAAATGGATGAGAATAACCTTTTTGAAGCTTCAGTCAATACTAATTTGAGGTACTGTAATGTGATCTAACCATTTAATAATGGCCATTTAAAGTTTCCAGATGAGCCTGTTCTAGGCTCTCAAGTAATAATACAGCTGACCACATATCCAGGTTTGCTAAGACAGTCCCAGTTTAAGCTTCTGCCCCACAGTAATTACTAACAGCACTCTCAAATGTGTCCCTGTTTGGATAGTAAGTTATATAATCACCCTAGTAATAATAAGCCTTTTACCAACAAGTCTCCAACAAGGTGGACTGAAGTTAATTTCAAAATTTGATTTAAAATTATGAGTTAAGGACATAGGTTAAAAAACAAGGTGCAGAACAGTAAAAGGAGGAAAAAGTAAGAATACATGTATATTCATATTTGCAAAAATAAGAATATATATTCTTATTTGCTAGAAAGATACATTATAATAAAAGTGATTATAGGAGATGGGGGTCACAAGGGAGACAGGTATGAGGAGGAAGTGAGGTTCTTACTGTGTATCTTTTGTACATGAGTGAATGTATTTTATATATTTATTTATAAGTAAACATATTAAACAACTTTTAAAAAGTTTGAAGATAAAATTATTTTCTCTACCTCAGATCTAATTGGCTTTGTAGAATCTACTAATGAAAACTATAATAAACGTAATATTAGAGTAATGAGTTCGAGTACTAGCAGATAAAGGAGCAAGAAATTATTGATACATGGTCTTCCAACCATTATTTTCGACATCTTTCTCCAAAGAATTATTGACAGAACTATATAAGGACATCATGTAGTTATTTGTTATTTATCTCCCCACTAGAATATAAGCTCCATGGGGGCAGGACTTCGTTTTGTTCACACTGCTATATCCCCAGTATCTATAGCTCTGTCTGGTACATAGTAGGTGCTCAATAAATATGTGTTGAACGACTGACTGAAAGCATAAAACCCATTTTTATTATGAGGCTACTGACCATAGAGGGTATGATAAAAATCAAAGCCCACAAACACATTTTTTTTTAAAGTGAAACTTGAAAAATAGAAAACAGTTTTTTCCTACACATACCAGAAAACAACATATTCATATTTCATATTAGAGAGGAGGGATAGACACACATATACAACGTGCAGATAACAAGACAGAGTAGCATAGCGGAAAAAATAGTGGGTTCTATTCCTTGCTCTGCCACTTTTTAGTTGTGTGAATTTGGATAAGTCACCTGAATTCTTGGGTCTCAGTTTCCAAACCTATAAAGTGAGAGAACTGGGTGACTGACATGTTCCATTCCAGCTCTGACAATACAGTTCTCTCTCTTGTGCACACACACACACACACACAAGGGGAAGTAAGGCACAGAAGCATATGGAAGAGAGAAGAGATAAAGAAGTACATAGAGGAAGGAGGAAGTCACATCGAGGAAAAATGAAGGTGGAAGGGTTAGAGTGAAACGAAGGTGTTAGCGGAAAAACAAAACAAAACAAACCAAACTCAGAGGGAAGATACACATGTACTACCTCCCCACAACCAACTGGAGGGTAAAAAGGATGGAGATGAGAACACATAGACAATCATAGACCACCATTACACGTAGCTGGAGAAAGCCAAATAAAGAGAAAGAAGAGATAAGAATTTAGTTGCACAGCTTTTAAGACAAGCATTAGTAAATTGCCTTTCAACTCCACTGTTCACTTTAGGCTATGTGATGAAAGTAAATTAAAATAGATTTCTGCAAACCTAAGATCAGCTAAATGACCACTAATAGCTCTTCATATGCTCTAATGCAGTGGTTCTTAGGGTTATACATTTGAATCATTTGGGGGAGATTTTTCAAATTATCCATGCCTAGATTCTACTGATGTGTTCTCTATCCCCTAAAATCAGGGATTCTGCTCTGAATGGAATTTGAAATTGTGGGACAAGGTTACACTTTCGGACTATAATCCTGGTAGTCAGAAAACCACCACCCTAAGGAACAGAGAAACTAAAGGAAGGGAGATCCTAATCTTCCCCAAAGAGCTGAGAAAACAACCCAAATCAGAAAGCAGTAATAATCAGCCTCAATAATCAATTCCTGAATAGATCAAGATTTCACACAGAAGTGAGAAGTGAGTGTTACATATACCTGTCTGGATCCCTGGGGGCCAACTGTCCCCATGTTAATTGGACTGGGACCCTGGATTCCACTAGGTATAGGGCCTCTAGGGCCTGGGACTGGGCCCCTTGTATCCATGTTTCTGGCCTCCATCCCTCTGACGTCCATTGCACGGGCCTCCATTGCACGGGCCTCCATTGCACGAGCCTCCATCGCACGGGCCTCCATCGCACGGGCTTCCAATCCTCTAGCATCTAATCCTCTTGCCTCCATCCCTCGTGCATCTATGCCTCGGGGATCTCTTCCACCTATAAAAACAGTTGCAAGAAAACCACTGGGTAGCTACCCACCTTTACTGCAAGAATAACCAACAATCAAATAAAGCATTCTGTATCCCAGATTGGAGCCTAAGACAGCATGTTCATCATGAGCCCACAACTACCAGTCAGTCTTGTGACGTGGTTTCCCCTTACCTCTGCCATCCAATGGTGGACCCCTCTGATCTAGCATGGGTCCTCTTGGCTCTGCCATTAGAGGTCTGGGCTCAGCTAATGGCCCTCCCCGCATCTCATGTGGGGGTGGGCCACGGCTGTCATGGCCAGGGACATGGTGCATGGGCGGACCCTGATGAGGTGGTCCCAGGTAACCTCTAGAGACGGAGAAAAAAATGTTGTATTTCAAAACAGAACAAAACAATAAGAAAAAAGTGTCAACCAGAAGATCAGTACAATTAGATAAAGAGCTGATGCAAACATCAGTCTACAAATGCTAAGAGAATAACACAAAACAGGTCAAAGAAAAGCTATTGAGATGTAAATCCACGTATTCTAGAATTTCGTATTTGGTCAGGGCACTCAAATTAAGGAGGAATGAATGGATATCCATTATATATAATGAATACACAGTAGGGTGCTTAAGAACATGGGTTATTGTATGGGTTCAAATCTAGGCTCTATCATTTATTAGCTGTGTGATCTTGGGCACATTTGCTTAACTTCTCTAAGTCTCAGTTTCTTCATCTGTAACATGGGACTGATATCAGTATCAATCTCACAGGGCTGTTGTGTGGATTTAGTGAGATGATCTCAGTAAAGTACTCAGAGCAGATTGAGAGGCATAATCCCCACTAATATCAATTATTATTATTATTGCTATTACTAGTATTACTACTAACAATAAGCAATATAAGTTTTTCCTGTTTAGACATGTGTGCTAGAATTTCCAATTTCTGAGGATGGAGTAGCAATGGTTAGTTCAAAATGACATACTCAACTACATAGTTCTGCCCAGGAAGTGCTTCATCTTGGACAGTGGCCATGAATATTTATTTATCTTTTGAAGTAAGCAAACAGGCACAACTGGTATGAAAAGACTTGGTTCTCAAAGCAAGGGGAAATTCTGATTCCTCCAGTCTTTTCCTTCTGTGTCAGTGCTTACCTAGGCTCTACCTCTCCAGTTACAGAAAGTAAAGTGCCTCCGCGTGGGTCATTTGGAGCGTCTCCCAACAGACCTCGAGGAGTTGGGACGTTGGCAGGCAAGGGCCCACGCTGCATAGCTGCTCTGGGGTCTTGCATCGGCACTGACAGGGAAACAAACGGGGAGGTACTGCTGTGAAGGACATGTAAGGCAAGAAGAAATGACTCTATATACCACTGACAACATAGTTCAGACCCCTTAGAGTGGGTGAAACCTCACCACAACAGACTTCTCTTGCAGCTCAAGAACAGAAGCAGGGTGTAGGCAGAATCTGTTCCATGTCAGAGGTATGGATGGAATTATGTAAAGAATAAACTGGGGAGCAACCTGCCAAGGCCTAGCACTGCAACCTGAAGAAACTTAGGCTTCTGGCTTTGCTTATAATCAATCTTACTTCAAGGACCAGAGTCACAAAAGAGAGGTAGGGTCTTGGCATATGTGAACACTGCCATGGCTCTGCAAGAACCTGCTGTCTCCTGACAGACTGCTATTCCATCCAAGCCTCCTGACACCAGTAGGGAGGGAGTACAGCCTCAGACAGATGCCCATATCATCCATGTTCTCTGCCCTGTGTGAAGAGGTCAATCTTAGGCTTGTGGCCCCAAAAGGAAAAAATGAAAAAACAAAAAACCCAAAACACTACCTTTTTGGGTTCCGAACGTGAGGATGACTGCCAAGCAGCCCTTGACCTCTCAACGTCCCACCCTGAACACCACAAGCAAAAGGAAACCCGCAGATACAATGGGTACCTTGAACTCGCTCAATTGATGCAGGCCCGGTGGGTCCCACGGGCGAGTGCTGTAGGGTTCCTAGGTGAGCAGTAAGTTCAAAAGGAGAAAGAACAGACACTTAAAATAGCTTGCGCACACATGCAGAGGCACACAGACACTGGAGATTTACACATATAAGTTAAAGAGCCAAGAGTTCATTAGCTTGCCCTGGGCTACAAAATCTTCCTAAACTATATGAGCTTCTTTGGGATCTGAAACTGTTCTGCTTTGATGAGATTGCTTCCTAAGGTAAAACGTGTGGGACACTGATTTTATCTGGGCAGGAATAACCAGCCACTTTCAATTTACACCTCTCCTACTAGGATTTCCCCTTAAATCTTATGATACTATGAAAAAGAGAAACAAAATATAAAAAGGATGCTTCTGAAACTCCAGTTAGGCAAAGAAGGTAAACATATTTTCATAAGCAAAAAATGAAAGAAATTACACTGAATCTGGAAGGCAAGATTTATTCTGGAAAAGCCCATTAACAGAAGTGGCACAGTATTATTTTTGTCATAATTTAAAGCACAAAAATTTCTGCTATCAAATGGGGAAATGCAGTGAATGAACTTTAGACAAAGAAAGAGAATATTAACTCCTCAAGAAGTACTCTGCCACTGTAAGTTTTTGATAAACAAACATCATGACATCAGCAAATAAAGACTAATAAGATGACAAGGGCGCCAACACTAAACAAAGGTGGCAGAAGGCAAGAAAAAGTCTCTTCTTAAACATCTCATTGTCTCTTTTCAACATTACAAATGTGTAAAAGAAGCATGGATTGCAGGAAAAGAATGACAAACTGGGTACAAATGAAAGATTCTTGCTTCCTCTGCTGGGTACTAAAGGAAAAGTATAAAAGAAAAGTCTCATTTTGTCTCTTCATGAAGACATCCTTGATATACCTTCAAAACTCAAGTCATTTCCCTTTGTTAACTTTTGCCCAGAAAGGTGAAGATAACTGTATCAAGAAGGAAGATGTCTTTTGGAAGTATGTATTAAACAAAGTTTGATTTATTGATGGCTGGGGGAGAGGTAGAGGTATGACTGAAACTTCTAATTCCTTCTCACTACTGCAAAAATACTTTGGGGCACATACACGATCTACTGATAGCGGCCAAGGTGGGTGGGGCACAACAGCATAAAAGCATGGTCTGCTCAGATGAGATGTCTGGACGAAGAGCTTGTTCCACTGTCAATTGCCTGACAAGATTATTAGCTCTGTCACTTAAGCAGCCAATATCAGTATACAAACCATAGACAAGGAGTATAGTGCATAGGCCTATATCTTAGTATTTTGCTTAAAAAAAAAATGGGTTTTGGGGAATTCCCTGGCGGTCCAGTGGTTAGGACTCAGCACTTTCATTGCCGTGGCCCAGGTTCAATCCCTGGTTGGGGAACTAAGATCCTGCAAGCCACATGGAGTGGCCAAAATAAATAAATTTAAAAAAGTTTTTTTAATGGGTTTTACTTATAGACCATATGCTAATAAGAAGTAACTTAAGCTTCCCTACACTTGTCCAAAGCAGTTCTTTCTCATCACAAGGACACAATGAATAAGAACAGAAGACATTGGAAGGAAACAGAAGCAGTGTGATTGACAGAAAGAGGATAGATTTCAGAGTCAGAGACTTTGGAATCTTAGCTCTGCCACTTATTAGCTGGAAAAGAAGATGAATGCACCAAGCCCAGGCCACGTTACTCAGATACCAGTATTTACTTACCATGTCCCCTTGAGGAAGTAACTCAGAACTCTGAGCTTCCAGCTCTTCACCTGAAAACTGAGGTGCTGCCACCTAACTCACAAGGTTGTTTATGAAAATTAAAGTGCATGGCCTATAAGATGCACTCAGTTTTACTGTTAGTTCCTTCTGTTTTCTCACTCTCTCTCTTCCTGATGTTGGTTTCAACCGAATCACTGCATTTTCTTTTCTTCAAACTCCAGTAACATAGAGAAATAACGTGGACATTTTGGAGCGGCTGCCACTGTGGTATCCAGTGTTACTGCCACAGTATAACATACACTTACCAAGCAGGCTTCACAGATCTTTGACCCCCTCCCAGTTTTCTCTGGGGTTGAAATTTAGTCTTCCACATACCCAGTCACATATTACATGGTCATAATTAAAATTCCTTACTCAGATCTCCATAGAGGGAGTGAGAACATGTAAGTAGAGGCATTAAACTATCAGGAAAAGGCGACATAAATTAAATAGAAACAAAGGATCCATTTGCTTCATCATCAATTCTTGTAGAGCTGGGCTCTGGATCACTAGAAGTCAAGACAGTGCTGCCCAACAGAATTTTCTGCAATGATGGAAGTGTTCTATATCTGCAATATCCAGTATGGTATCCACTAGCCACACGCGGCGACTGAGCACTCAGAATGTGGCTACTGTGAATGAGGAACTGAGTTTTACATTTTACCTAATTTCAATTTAATTCAATTTAATTAATTTAATATTTGAATAGCCACATGTGGTTAGTGGCTGCCATATCTGATAGTGCAGATATAGAACATTTCCAAGTCTAGTCCACATTAATCGGACATTAATATTTATTTACCTTGTCCCCGCTCCATGGACACTGGTCCATTTCCTGGCATTCCAACCTGGGCCTGCATTCCTCCTAGAAGATAAAGGGCAGGAAAGAAAAACAGAAATTAGGACAGTGGGGAAAAAATCTGGACAGTGGCTGAGTTAACAAATTTCCTCTTTCTGCCCCACAAGCAGAAACCTATAAAGGAAGATCATAACTACCACTAAACAATGCAGTTATACAGAAGATGGAGTTTGTTACTGTACTTTAGCCTTTGATGACAGAAAAGTGAGTTAAAGAAGAATTCGCAATCTCACTAGTTACCAAAACCTTGGCAGGGAGTTCTGTAATATAGAACAACGGCACTTACCCACGTACCTCCTCCCACAGGAGGCATTAATGTTTCCAGTGTACTTTGTAAATGGGTGGGTATACTGTTGCAGTTTTGACAAAGATTTGTGGGGGCACGCCTGGCATTTTATGAGAAGCCAACAGGGATACTAGATGTCCTGCAACATATGAGACAGTTCCGCAAAATCAAGGATTACCCTGTCTTGCAAAACTTTCAAACATCTTGCTAAACATTCACACAAATGGAAACCTTTTTATAGTCATCTGAACTTAAAACTTGTCTGTTTTATTTGTAAACAAAGCGCTTCTTTGCCCAGTTTTTACACACACACACACATTGAATTTTCCAAGAATGCAATTACTGAGTAAATTATGGGTATTGTATCTTGTTTTTTTTTTTTTTTTTTTTTTTTTTTTTAAAAACTATTTTCTTTTTTTTTTTTTTTTTTTTTAAATTTATTTATTTATTTATTTATGGTTGTGTTGGGTCTTCGTTTCTGTGCGAGGGCTTTCTCTAGTTGAGGCAAGCGGGGGCCACTCTTCATCGCGGTGCGCGGGCCTTTCACTGTGGGGGCCTCTCTTGTTGCGGGGCACACGCTCCAGATGCGCAGGCTCAGTAGTTGTGGCACACGGGCTTAGTTGCTCCGCGGCATGTGGGATCTTCCCAGACCAGGGCTCGAACCCGTGTCCCCTGCATTGGCAGGCAGATTCTCAACCACTGCGCCACCAGGGAAGCCTGTATCTTGTTTTGTTAAGAACTTTACCAAGAGTTTTCATTTTCACCATTCAGAAAATCACATCATCAATGTCAACAGTCCTTGTGGTATCTGAATTGCCAAAACAACATACCTGGGTCTGTCTTTTAGTTTTATAGTATTGGTGCAAGCATCTGACTGCTATTTATTGTTTTCTAGTGTAGTTTTGCTTAAGTACTTGCGTATTTATAATATTCTTTTACTATAAATTAATTTCCTTTTATTTCTCCTTTATATTATAGTTAGGGTAACTATACTGATTTTTTTTGGAAGCCATGTTAAGTATGCTATGTCACCTGTGCATTTCATTTCAGGATAGTAAAGGGTCACTGCAAGATATGTTACAAAAAGGAGCCACTGGGTCTAATAGTGTTGAGAATGACAGGTCTACTCTAACCAGCAGGGGTATGATTGCTATACAAAGACTAGACATGTACCATAAGTCCTTGTCTGGTCCTTCCCACATAGCAATAATTCTGTTTTCCTCAAAGGAACAATATATGCTGCGAGTGGGGAGAAAAGACAAGCTGAACTGTTTGCAGTTCATTAATACTCACCTAAAATACCCAAGTACAATACATGTCACATTCTCTTATCCCACTTAACATGCCAGGAACCAAAGAGCCATGAATTAAGAACCTGAGTCTCTGCTAGCCCTACCAATGCTACTAAGTAATTGTCGTTTTGAACAACTGATTTGATAAAATTAACATACCCTCAGGCTTCCGCATCTGTAAAGTGAATGAGTTTATCTAAACAGTGTTTTCTCAGAATGTGGTCCGCAGACCAGCAGCGTCAGCATCACCAGAGACTTGTCAGAACTGCAAAGCTCAGGGCCCTACCTCAGACCTGCTGAATTGGAAAGTCTGGGTGTGGAGACCAGCAATCTGTGTTTTAATAAGCCCTTCAGGTGATGCTAATACACACTAACATTTGAGGTCTAAATGATTTCAAAGCTCTCTTCTAGCCATAACATTCTATGATTTATTCAGACCACTCATCAAAACAATACAAAAATTTAGGATCTGAGGAAAGCAATGGCAGAAGGCAACATAGGTAATTTATCATACTACACTATCACATAATGGCACTTTTATCTATATGGACTAGCTTCCCAGAAGTGGAATTGGTGGGTCAAAGTGTATATGAATTTTTAATGTGAGACTACTTTCTTAAAAGGCTGAAAAACTTCACATTTCCACCAGCAATGTATACTACCACTCTCCCCACCAATATTAAGTGTCATCTCTGAAACTTTTGCTAGTATGATGGGTTTAAGTAAAGTGAAATCTCATTATTTAATTTGAAATCCCCTGAATATAAATGAATGTTTTTGTTGCCATTTGGATTTGCTCTTCTATGATGTGCTCTTCTATAAAGTGCCTACTCATTTCCTTTGCCTACTTTTCTACTAGTTTGTTCCCCCTTCTCATCAACTGCCAAAGAGCTTCGTACAGGGTATCTCAAAAATTGTAGTGAAGTTTTAAGTTTCGATAACTTCAGAACTATAAATGCTACAAACGCATAAAAAATATCACTTGAAAATTCAATTATTTAAGTTCCTTTTACACTTACTTTCAACTTTTGTATTTATTAATTCCCTCTTCTTGGTACCTTGGTTTTTTAAAAAAATTATTTTTCTAATACTTTAGAACTAGTAGAGTTCCTTTATTCTTTAATAAGGCACTTAAGGGTATTCATTTTCTTTTAAGTACTTCTTTCACTATTTCCTGCACTTTTTTGTATGAAGTGTACTACTTTTTGTTGTCTTTTAGATAATTTATAAATTTTTTATTTCCTCTTTAATTCAAGGATTACCAAGAATATGTTCCTTAACTTTACAAGTAAAGGTTTTTTCCAGTCACCTTTTAATTATTTATTTCTAACTTTATTGGCTTATAATCAGAGAATGCAGCCTGTAAAATCTCTACATTTTAAAATTTGTTTTTATTTTAGGGCTAAGTACAAGGTCGTTTTTTAATGGGGGGGAGTATATTCTCCAATCAGAAGATATAAGGCTCCCTCTCTATATTAAATCAAGCTTATTGATTCCATTATTTTATTTCTCAACATCCTTACTTATTTTTTGTCTACAGATTTTTTTGTCAAAGTGTGGTCTACAGATGACAATGATCCACACTGTATGTTAACAGTTCGTGACTGTTAACTACAGAAATGGAGAGTAGACACTTTTATAGCAACTTGACATTGCTGTGACATCCAAGTGCATGACGTGTACTTGTCTCACTGAACAGGGTATAGACCAGTTTGGGTGTTTTTCAACTCATGTAATGAGCTGCATATGTCATGGGTTGCACACTTGTCATGTGTAGTAGGACCACATTACAACTTCTGATATTTTAAGGTAAGCTAGGTACCTATAACACAAAAAAATGTATAAAACACAGAATCTATTTCTTTCAATGAAAGATAATTTAAGTTTAATGGTAACTCTATAGGATAAGTGCAAATCGTGAGTTTGCTGAAATTTATTTGAAAATCCCTTCTCCCATTCCCTGTCAACTTAGCTCTTTAGACTGGTTTCTCTATAAACCAGAACAATTTAAGGCCAAATTATTGCCCATTAGTTGTGTTGTAGTCAATCTAACCCAGATTAGATAAATTAACAAGAAGTGAGTTTGTTGTACAAAAAACTTTAAATACTGATACACATCATATGTTCATACTGGTGTTTTATATGAGGAATCACTTATTTCACCCATAACTTTTTAAGTTATGATTGTTAAATGACGAAAAGCTACAAGCGTAATATTAATTCCTATATACACAATTTTAGTGAACATATTAGTTTTTAGAATTCTTTGCTCCTTTTGTTGTTTGGTCTAATTATATTTCATGAAATCCAATGTTATGTTTGTTACATATAATAACAAATGTGACCAGGCATTTTGCTTCTGGTTTTTTTCCCGCATGTATTTTTTAACCTAATCTGACAGTCTGGCTTTTAGTGGGAGAATTCAGTCCATTCACATTTAGCAGAATAATGACTATATGAGATTTTATTCCTTCTACCTTAACTCTATGTTTATTATTACTTACTTCACAATGTCATTTCCTTTTCTCTGTATTTGCTGGCTTGGCCTAGTTTCCATTCATTCTATTTTTCCCCTCGTTAACTTGGAATTTTACTGTACTTTTCCAATTTACTGTTCTTTCCTCTGCTCTCATAATCAGACATATAGGATGTGTATATGAGAAATCAACTATTTCTTCCACCTAGGATATATACTGCCTAGCTATACATTAATTTAATATCAAGATCTCGTTGCCACATAATAATTTGGCTACACTATGCCATTTGCTATAACAAAACTCTAGCAAAATACCAAAACGGTGAAAATTCTAAATGAAAACGTACCTCCAGGAGCTAAGGAACCAGGCCCAGGTCCTGTTACAGTGGCTGGTATCTGCCCTGGTGCTGCAACTCCAGCCTGCAGAGAAGCTTGCATCAGAGGAGGTGCGCCATTGACATGCATTCCACTCTGACCAAGAGAAAAACCAGAGTATGTATATGCCTCTGTGAAGACTCAACACACAAAGTCTATGACCTTAAAGAACTCTTCAAATTGACACCCCCAAATATTCTACCAAATACCCTTTTCTGACAGCATGACTCATGCAGCATTAGATTTATAACACACTTTGAACAGAAGCTGCAATACATGCAATGAGCCTGGTTACATAGAACACGATTACGACAGACCATATTATAAAAGCAGAGATTGACGAGTCTTATCTGTGTGGTGAGGCCATATATAGCACCTATTTGTTGACTTAGAGACGAGGGCCTGGCATAAAAGTTTTTTTAAAAAATGCCTTGAATGCAAGAAGAAAGAAATGAGGACTTTAAAAAAAAAAACCAGAACTGCTGGTAGTCTACATTTTTAAGATGGAAAATTTTCTTTGACCAATCTTTTCTCATCGCTGTCCTCAGAAATAATTCTAGTTGGTAGGGGGATGTAAAATTTTTCTAATGCTACATTAAAGCTCCTGGAGAAAAAGGGAATGTTATGTTTTCATTTGTGCATTCCCAAAAGAACTGAGCAGTCCCTTGGAATAGAAAAATAAAAACTAAGATATATATAAATGTTTTAAAAATCACATATATTCTCAGAGAACACAAACAAAACTCTAGAATAGAAAAGAGGAAACTGTATAGTGAGGTGGTTGAGAGAAAACAGGCTATGATGTCAGACAGAATCAGGTTCAGATACTGGATTTGCCACTTAGATTGTTATTTTTGGAGCAGTTAACCTCTCTGGACCTTAATTTATTTCCTTTCTATTTCTGAAAAAGTATTTATTGAATCAGAGCAGGGGATGGTAAACTATGACCCATGGGCCAAATCTGGCTCACTGCTTGGTTTCATAAATAGTTTCACTGGAACACAATCATGCACATTTGTTTATGTACTGTCTGTGGTTCATTTCACACTCCAATGGCAGAGCTGAGTAGTTAAGACAAATTCCACGACCTGCAAAGCCAAAAATTATTTACTATTTGGCCATTTAGAAGATGTTTGCTGACCCTAACCATAACTTTGTATGAGCCATCCAAGTTGTTTACCTCTGCCAATCTAACAGGTGAAAAATGATAGCTTATTGTACTCATTCACATTTATCTTATTTTGAGGTGGAATACTTTTCATACATTTAATATATATTTGTATTTCCATTCTTATGAACTGTTCATGTCCATTGCATAGTTTTCTACTGGGTTATTGGTAATTTTCTTACTAATTTATAGGAGGTGTTTTTTAATATGAAAAATTTCAGACATATTAAGTTGTATAGAGAATAAAATAACCATACAGCTTAGGAAACAAATCACATATATAATTGAAATCTCCTGTATGGTCTTCCCCATTGCATCCTGTATCCCCTTCTTAGACAACCACTTAAGAATTCTTATAGATGTTTCGAAATTTTATGTAAACCATTACATACTAAACTTATTCTTTGCAACTCACTCAACATGTTCTTGGGATATGTACAGACACATACATCCTGTATTTTGGAAATATTTCCACATTCACTTATTTTCACTTCTGTATGGCATTATGTTTTTGAGTTACCTGTGTTGATACCATGTATCCTAGTTCATCTTAACTGCTATATGAAACTACATTTTTGAAAGTCATTCATGGTGACACATGTAGTTTATTTAACTGTTGTAGAGTATTTCATTGGATAAATATACCACATTTTCTCCATTCTTTCATTGCTGTACATTTAGGATGTTTCCAATTTTTCACTATTAAAATGTGGCAATAAACATTCTTGAATATGACTAACGGCCCTTAGGTAATCAGCCTGCTGTCCATCACGTGTGTGGCAAATACTTTTTCCCAATTTGTCATTTGTCTTTGGTGTTTATTTCTTTTTCTCTGTACAGAAATTTTTCAGTTTTCAAATATACCAATTTTTCATGGCTTCAGGGTTTTGTGTCACACTTGGAAAATAAGCTTTACTTTCTTCATCAGTAAGAATGGAGATGTGAAGAGTGCCGACCTCATACAACTGCTCTAAGTATTAAATGAGATAATGTATATGGAATAACAAAGTGCCAAACACAGTGCCACACATGCACATACACACAAAATCAGCTTATAAAAAAAGGGCATAAAGGAAGGATCTCTGTTTTACAAACTTGGCACTAAATCTGTATTCATTCAGATGTCATGTACTCTGCAACCCTGTTAACTGCTTTTATGCCTGGAAACTGAAATTATCATCTCTGGCTGCTCACCATTCTTCTTCCAATATATCCTCCTAAAATGAAAATGACATTTTCAAGGCAGTTAAAAAATGTTAAGGGATAAAGTCCTACCAAAGACTGGGCCTGAGGGGCCTGAGGATTCTGCTGGTTCATCGACACATTGGATCCTGAGCCAGGTCCGGCGCTGTGGACTGTCTGAGGGTTGCCTGCAATCAGTGTTGGGATATTTGTCTGGCGGTGCAGAATTTTCTAAAAAGTGAAATGACAAATCTATGAGCTGTCTGTTTCCACCCCACTCAAGGTTTACCCTAGCATTTCCATAAAAGAACCAGAAGCACTCACCAAGGCAATTTCTGGATCCACAATTCTCATCACTACCTGGGCTTGTAGCAAAGCATAAGCCAGTTGAGGGTTCTGAAGCAACATGTTTCGTGCTTCCTGAGGACTATTCTGGACACAGAGCTGTGAAGATAAACAGATTCATCATCAGGTTCAAAACTTATTACTCAGAAATTGACAGTGATTTAGAGCTATTCCCATCTGAGAAATGTAATATTCAAGAGGCTTTTAAAGCTATTATCAGTTTTTACATAGCACACAAAATCTTGGTCATGGCAGGCAAGAGAAGGAAGAGGCATTTCAAATACCATAATACCACCATTTAGGAAAAAAGCCACATTTTAACATCTACATTTGATATCTATGGGCCACAAAAACCCTGCCAGATTGTGTAGGTGTGTTTGTGTACAAAAAATGGAAAGCTCTTTGTACAAAATATACAATACACTGTGCACATATGGAATACTGAAGGTGCAAGAAATGTTGGTCAACAGGCACACTTTCTATTTGAGCTCAGGAAATCATTTCCATTAACTCAATGTTAATTTCCATTAACATCAATGACTCCTTGAAGAGTTGATATGCTATGATTTTCCATAACCTAATGCCTCCTCTTACTTTCATTTGTTTCATCAGCTCAAACATCTGCTCTGGTGGAAGACTGGCAACTGCTTTGCTAATGGACTCAGGGGCATCCTCAGGACTGATGGTCTCTCCATAAGGTGACTCAATGACAGGGGCACCAGTGCCAAGGCCTGATTGGGAAGAAAGTACAATAACATTAAGGAGGCAAATTAAAGAGCTAAATCATTTCAAGTATCTACTTTCCAGGGTTGCTGTAAGGACCTGTTGATAACTTTAAATTTTCTGGAGCTTAGAAATAAGTGACTTCAGGACTTCCCTGGTGGCGCAGTGGTTAAGAATCCGCCTGCCAATGCAGGAGACACGGGTTCAATCCCTAGTCTGGGAAGATCCCACATGCCACAGAGCAGCTAAGCCCGTGTGCCACAACTACTGAGCCCACGTGCCACAACTACTGAAGCCCACATGCCTAGAGCCTGTGCTCCACAACAAGAGAAGCCACCACAATGAGAAGCCTGTGCACTGCAACGAAGAGTAGCTCCCGCTCAGTGCAACTGGAGAAAGCCCATGCGCAGCAACGAAGACCCAACACGACTAAAAATAAATAAATAAATAAATATTTTTAAAAAAGAAAAGAAAAGAAATAAGTGACTTGCAAGTCTTTTATTTCTGTGGAGGAAAGTGACAAAGTATATTTTCTACTCTCAAAGGAAAGCTGAGACCAGGATTGTATAGGTGAACAATGTTAACATAAATTAGGGACTAGGGATATCCATTTCCTTTCACAAGTCATTTCAGAAGCAAAAGTTTCAAATAGAAAAAAATTCTAATTTCAAAATGGAATTTCTGGACCTCATGAAAAAAGCCATGAGAATGCCTCAGTATCCCCATCAGTTACAGATCTGGCAACATAATTACAGGAGTGGCAAACACTAATGACAGACATAGTTAACATAACTAATGGCGTGGTAAACCTGTAACTCATCTTCAACTGGAAATGAACTCCTTGGCAATGGAAGGACTTAAATCAACTTTACCTTATTTCTCAAAGATACACACTTCCCTAATACAGGCACCTCAGGTGGGTCAGGTAAAGAAGCTGTGTGGCTGATAACCATTTCAGCAGATGCTAAAACATATCATTAAGTGGAAAATCTTCATTGTTACATCTTTACTAACTCATGTTGCACACAGCTTGGGTTTATACTCACTCTTCAGCTCTTCTTTGTTCTTTTCGCTGGCAGCATTGTCCACTCGAAGTGCTCTCCCACTGAATTCACGCCCATTTAGGTTTCGCATGGCACTAAGTGCTGTCTCCTGGTCTTGGTATTCACAGAAGCCATAACCTTTTGGCTTTCCTGTCTCCCTATCATATACCAACCTGGAGAGCAGAACCAAGTGTCAGGCACAAATGTTACATACACACAGGGTTCCCACTAACATTGCCATGTTCTAATTTGATCTACCGTAAGACAAATAACCTTATCGCTTTGTCTCACTGAAATATTTTTCACACATCTTTTTAAGTGAAAAATATGTATCTTTTAGTAAAAATGAATGTGAACTGTATGGTATGTGAATTACATCTCAATAAAGCTGTTACAAACAAACAAAAAGAATGCATGTGAAAACTCACCAGTAAAAGCCTTGCCATTATTACTAAGGGCCAAATTTGTGGTGATTTTAAAGAAACTCCCACCAAGTGGTAAAAGGGGATCTCACCTGAAACTAACAACAGGTCCAACCTCAGAAAAGATGTCCTTTAATTGCTCTTCAGTAGCCTCATATGGAATGTTCCCCACTAAGGAAGAAAATAGATAACATATCAAAATTCTGAGTTTGTAACCTAGATCTTTAGTGAGAAAGTATCTACATATATCACTGCAAATTTAACAACTGGTTCAAATACAGTTGTTACAAATACAGCGTTCCTCCAATCCTGGTTCCAGGGTACTCCCTTAGACAAGATTTCAATCCTGTCTGCTGACTTTATTTACAAGAGAAATAAACCACTTAGACTAAACACAAAAGGTGTAGGCACTCCTAAGTGTCAGTTCTCAGACTTAACTGACATGTGTTAGATTTTCCTTAACTATGGTGAAAATAAATACTTAGGCATTAGTATTTACCTGAAGGTGTTTAAGTCTTATCAATAACTACTAAAAATGTCAATATTATAATTTTTAAAGCCGGCTCATATGTCCGTATTTCTACATATACATGCACTCAAAGGAGAATGACCATGAATGTACTGGAGGATGTTTAAAAATTGTTGTAACTCAACTATACTTCCGTAAAAAAAAATTATTCTGAACTGTTTTGTCATGTTCCTTCCAAAAGATGCTTTAAAATCACCACACATACTTTAAAATAAACAACTTATTTTGGTTGAAAAGATTACTCAGAATAGACTCCACCCTCTTTAAAATTTCTTCCATGAGGTCTTAGTCGTTCATTCATTCATTTATTTACAATCCACCTTAAGACGCCGGGTAGTCGCTACCACTAATGACGAACTAAAATGTAACGGGTAAAAAGCAGAGGATGAAAGCCCTTATGAGAGGGCGGGAAGTGGACACAAGGATCTATACCCTCAGCACACAATCTGTATTCTGGGACAGGGGGTGAGAAGTAGTACGGGACAGTTGCCATGAGCCCTCACTTCTGGATAATAATTGAAGCTCATGAAAAGAGAAACGCATATAAGCTGAACGCTGGTTTAACTTCCTCAGCCACATGGTGAAAAGGCTGCGAAACCTCGGGGGAAGGGGAGCATCACTTTGCCCACGAGTCCACCAGGCTGGCCACCCCACGGGATAGGCAGGTCGAGCTGCAAGCCCGACCCATTACCAGCTCCCGCGGAGATTTGTGAGGTGCAGAGGGGCATTGCTCGCCGATTCCTGTCTTTTTCTGTCCCTCCCCGATGCTTGGCTCCACCGAATTCCTCTAATTCCTCTCACCGAACACCGAACGTAGAGAACGATCCACCGCAGGGTCTCTCACAGTCAAACCCGCCATCGCTCTCTCCCAGCGGCTTCCGGTGCGCCAGAGCACACTTCCGTACGGCGCGTGAGCCCAGCGCCGAACACGCTTCCGTACGGCGCGTGAGCCGGAAACTCCTGGGCCAGAGGGACGCAGGGTCCCTCCCCCGGCGTTATCCCGTCAGCAGCCGGCACGCGTTACGTCCACGAGAGCGCTACTCCCCCAGCTTCTCCCGCGCTGGGCTCCCGCCTGAGAATAACTTGGTTCTGAGCTGGAGCTCGGCTGATTTGAAGGCTTTTAGTATGTAGAATTTCTTATTACTCATTTTTTTCTTAGGCTAACGCAAGTAATAGTCGACCACAATAATGAGGCGGCGGCGGCTTTACCATGGTAACAGGGAAGTCATATGATAAACAACCATGGCATTTTCATTTTAGTTCCGCCCTGTTACGGGAGGGAAACGCTTGGCCCCGCCCCAGCGGCGTGCGTTTTATTCTTTTGCGAAAGCTGTGAACCTTCGGGGCGACATGAGGAAAGACAGTCGCGGCAGCCTAGAGAATGAGGGGCGCTCAACGTCAAGGCGCCTACATAGCTGAGGAGATGGGGAGGTAAACGCAGAAGAGACCCCTGCCTGCTCTCGTGCAGCCTCGGGGCTCCAAGTGTTTCGTGGTGGTGAGGGGGCGGGGCGGCGGAGGACGTTGGCAGGCAGGGTATCAGAAAACTTCGGAACAGAAAATATCTTTGACCGGTTATACGCAGGAAGCAGCTAAGACATGATTTTAACTCGGGTT
Organism: Balaenoptera ricei; assembly: GCF_028023285.1. Classification (NCBI taxonomy): domain Eukaryota; kingdom Metazoa; phylum Chordata; class Mammalia; order Artiodactyla; family Balaenopteridae; genus Balaenoptera; species Balaenoptera ricei. The sequence continues at coordinate 91,500,771 of NC_082660.1, read as the reverse complement.
GCTTTGGCTCCAGAGGCTGCATGTTTAAGTGCTGTATCTACTGCCTACCAGTATAACTCAGAATTTTTAATGGCGTAACTTTTTTTTTTTTAACCGTTTTTGGAAAAGAACTTAGAGCATAGGGCCTGGTGATGGTGGATCACTGTCTCATAATAATGAACCACCGAAGAATAGGTTGAGGCGCTTAGCCAGGGCTTGTTATGCCATCAGCCATTTGTGGAGAATGGACTGTTGGTTCTATCACTTCATCAACCACCCCTACTGGTTATAAAAGAAGACATGTGTACAAGGAGTATTTCCTAAGCTTTTGGTTTTTTTATATTTGTATTTCAGTTATAGACCATGTGCCTGTGACCCCATGTCTCATTGCTGTTGTCCATGAGGGTCTTTCCCCTTAATTGCTACGCTCCCAGAGTGACACATTCCTTTTGCCTCCAGGTTGTAGCAAAATGAAGACAGAAGGTGTTGTCTGATGCTGTTGTAGGTATTATGACTGAACCTCAGTTAACACAAGGAAATAGGTGCTGTATGAAGAGGTAGGGGAAAAACTAGGAAAGATGCATTTCTACACAAATGGGACTAAGTGTTATTTGGGGGCTTTGAGCAGAAGAGAAAGGGTATGTAGTGGAGAATCAAAGAATTTGGGAAACCACAGGCAAGATTTGTGGGGCCTTGGCAGAAAGTTTTGTGGTAAAGTCCTGAATTCTTATCCAGTTTTGTTAATGGCACTAAGAATATTGGATAAGGTACCAGTGAAGCAAGCAAAGACATTCAAGATTGTGAGGGCACAGAGACTTGGGTTATTTCTCCTGGCCATAAAAGGTCATACTTCCAAGGCTGGAGTAAGTGCTGCTTATGTTTGGTCCACATTTAAATTTCCTCAGACAGTCATGGAATGAAATCTCCCTTTGAAAGGCAGAAACCTATGGATAGACAACATTTCACAAAAAAGATTCCAAAGAGAACTGTAGCATTACCCAAGTTAGGAGGAATCCTCAGTGGTGCCTGCAAGACATAAGGTAACTTGGGGCCCTCAGAGAGCACGTGAATGTTGACACAGATCCTGGTCAGTATCTGGCTATAGGTACCAATTGGCTAGCTTTCCAGAAAGAAACATCATTCCTAGGTTTTGCACTACTGCATTATCACACTGGTTCTGCACCAATATTTATACTTTCTGAGAATGTTTGAGGGTTCAGCTTTGAGGCTACTCTACAGATAATTGTCTAACCCATCAAAGCTGGTTGTTCTGGTCTTTCAGCTTTAGCACTTTCATTTTTTATTTCTTATGTAACTACTTCTGTTCTCAATTCATGCTCAGTGAATATATTTCCTGTATTCCTTTCCCAGAATCCTGTTCCTTCAAAGGAGGTTCAGGATTGTTTACCTGCTCAAAGGCTGCCTCATTAAATATGTTGCTTGGTAGCAGGCCAGGGAGTTGGGTGGTCAGTTGAATTGGAGGATTTCCTTTGTTCTTGGCAGTGGCATGCTGACCTCTTGCTGCTGAATGAGGACTGTTTCCAAACCAAGCATTGGGGAAAACTGAGTAAGAGGAGGAAGTCTTTTGAATTTTTTCTCTAGGAACCACCAGGCTTGTCTGAAACTTTTGTCTATTTGGGGGCTTGTTCTATTTCAGAACCAGAACTCTGGGAGACCATTGCCTTGGCACGTGGAATTCAGGGCCTAGCAAAATGAAGGTGGATATCACTGGATAGCACTTAAACCCCAACAGTATGCTGCTAGGTGAGCATGGCTCGGTTAAGCATGTGGATAATGGCATCAGGCTGGGGTAAACAGGGTGGTGATTAAAAAGAGCTAATATTTGTGAAGGGCCATATAGATTACAAAGCTTTTTTACATAGATCTCACTTGATTCTCACAAAACCTGGGAGATGGTTTTAGTATGCTATCTTTTTTATTGTGGTAAAATATACATAACAAAATTTACAGTTTTAACCATTTTTAAGTGCATAGTTCGGTGGCATTAAGAATATTCACATTGTGCAACTGTCATCACTATCCATCTCCAGAACTTTCGTATTTTCAAAAACTGAAACTCCATACCCATCAAACACTAATTCCCCATTCTCTCCTCCCCGCCAGCCCCTGGCAACCACCATTCTACTTTGTCTCTATGAATTTGACTATGCTACATACCTCATATAAGTGGAATCGTTAACACTTTTTCTTTTTGTGATTTGTTTATTTCACTTAGCATAATGTCTTCAAGGTTCATTTATGTTGTAGCATGTATCAGAATTTCCTTCCTTTTTAAGGCTGAATAATATTCCATTGTGTGTACATACCACATTTTGTTTATCCATTCATGCGTTGATGAACACTTGGGTTGCTTCCACCTTTTGACTATTGTGAATAATGCTGCTATGAACATGGGTGTACAAATATCTGTTTGAGTCCCTGCTTTTAATTCTTTTGGATATATACTCAGAAGTGGAGTTGCTAGATGGTGTGGTAATTCTATGTTTAATTTTTTGAGAAACCATCATACTGTTTTCCACAGTGGCTGCACCATTTTACATTCCCACCAGGAATGCACAGGGGTTCCCATTTCATCCTCACCAACATTTGTTATTTTCTGGTTTGTTTTTTGTTTTTTTGATAATAACCACCCTAAAAAGTATGAAGTGGTATTACATTGTGATTTTGATTTGCATTTCTGTGCTATACTGGAAAAACCTACTGTTCTCCTCTCCTGTGTGTCTCCTTTACTTTCACATAGAACACTTTACTTTTGACACTTCTGGTCACCAAATGTGTGGTGGGGGATTTTCCCCACAACAAGCAATTCTCTGCGACACCAGCTGGGTGTCGTACAGTTTAACTCAATTCTGACACTATCTACCTGGAGATAGCATCAAATTCACAGGTTAAGGGCTCAGTCCCACAAGACTGCTTTCCACCCCCACTTATGCCAATCGCAAGCCCAGGTTATCACCTGTGTTTTTGACCAAGTGGCTATAAATCAGAGGTTCCAACGACTCCCTCCTTGGGTTCAGTTAATTTGCTAGAGTGGCTCATAGAACTCGGGAGAACAGTTACTTTTATCAGTTTACTAAAGGATATGACAAAGGATACAGTTGAACAGCCATTTGAAGAGATATATAGGGTGAGTTCTTCAAGGGTCCCAAGTGCAGGAGCTTCTGTCTCTGAAGAGTTGGGGGTGCATCATTCTCCTGGTATGTGGATGTGTTCATCCACCTGGAAGCTCTTTGAACCCCCTACTTTGGGGATTTTTATGAAGGCTTTATCACATAGGCATGATCAATTATTACTCCATTTCCAGCTTCTCTCCCCTCTCTGGAGGAGGGGGAGGGGGCAGAGCCAAAAATTCCAAGCTTCTGATCATGGCTTGGTTATTCTGGTGACCAGCACCCATCCAGGAGCTCACCCAGAGTTGCCTCATTAGAACAAAAGATGCTGCTAGTGCTCTTATCATTTAGGAATTTATGAGGCTTTTAGGAGTCCTGTGTAAGGGATGGGGTCCAAGACCAAATATTAGAACAAGAGATGCTCCTAGTGCTCTTAGGAAAAGGTTTTAGGAGCTCTGTGCCAGGAACCAGGGACATAACCAAATATATATATTTTCTGTTATCTAACACCTAAGGATTAATGAGGTTGAATGTCTTTTCATGTGCTTATTGGCCGTTTGTAGATCTTCTTTGGAGAAATATCTATTTAAGTCCTTTTCTCATTTTTTAATCTGGTTGTTTTTTTTTGTTGTTGTTGTTGAGTTGTAGGAGTTTTTAAAAATACATTCTGGGGACTTCCCTGGCGGTCCAGTGGTTAAGACTCTGTGCTTCCACTGCAGGGGGCACGGGTTTGATCCCTGGTTGGGGAAGATCCCGCATGCGGCGTGGCCAAAAAAAAAAAAAAAAAAAAAATATATATATATATATATATATATATATATATATATATATTTTTTTTGGATCCTAATCCCATATCAGATACATGATTTCCAAATATTTTTCCCATTCTGTGGGTTGTCTTTTTACTCTGTTGGTAGTGTCCTTTGGATACACAAAAGTTTTAAATTTTGATGGAGTTCATCTTATCTATTTTTTTATTTGTTGCCTGTGCATTTGGTATCATTTCCAAGAAATCTTTGCCAAAACCAGTGTCATGAAACTTTTCTCCTATGTTTTCTTCTGAGAATTTTATAGGTTTAGCTCTTACATTTAGATCTTTGGTCCAGTTTGAGTTAATTTTTGTATATGGTTTAAGGTAAAGGTCCAACTTCATCCTTTAGCATGTGGATATCCAGTATTCCCAGCGCCATTTGTTCAAAAGGCTGCCCTTTCCCCATTGAATGGTCTTGACACCCTTGTTGAAAATCATTTGACCATTGACCATATATGTGAGCGTTTATTTCTGGACTCCCTATTCTATTCCATTGATCTATATGTCTGTCTTATGCCAGTGCCATACTGTTTTGATTATCGTACGATAGATTTGTAGTAAGTTTTTAAATCAGGAAGTGTGAGACCTCCAACTTTGTTCTTTTTCAAGATTGTTGTAACTTCAAAATCCCTTGGGATTCCATGTGAATTCTAGGATAGATTTTTTAAAAAATTTCTTCCAAAATGTCATTGGGATTTTAATAGGGATTGCTTTGAATTTGTAGATTGCTTTTGGTGGTATTGACATCATAACAATATTGAATCTTCCAGCTCATGAACATGAATGTCTTTCTATTTATTTGTGTATTCCTTAATTTCTTTCAGTAACCTTTTGTAATTTTCAGCATAAAAGTCTTTCACCTTCTTGGTTAAGTTTAATCCTGAGTATTTTATTGTTTGATATATATATATGTATATATATTTGACATGTAACATTATATTATTTTCAGGTGTACAACATAATGATTCAATATTTGTATATATTGCAAAATGATCACCACAGTAAGTCTAGTTAACAGTCATCACCACACATAATTACAACTTTCTTGTCTTGTGATGAGAACTTTTAATATCTACTCTCTTAGCAACTTTCAGGTACACAATGCAGTATTACTAACTATATTCACCATGCTTTACATTACATCCCAGGTCATATTTATTTTATAACTGGAAGTTTGTATCTTTTGACCACCTTCACCCTCTGGCAACCACCAGTCTGTTCTAACTATGAGGTTTTTTTTTTTTTTAGGACTCCACATGTAAGAGAGCTCATATGGTATTTCTCTGACTTACGTCACTTAGCGTAGTGCCTTCAAGGTCCATCCGTGTTGTCACAAATGGCAAGATTTACTTCTTTTTATGGCTGAATAATATTCCTTTGTATATGTATACTACATTTTCTTTATCCATTCATCCATCCATGGACACTTAGGTTGCTTCCATATCTTGGCTATTGTAAATAATGCTGCAATGAATATTGGGGTGCATATATTTTTTAAAGTTAGTGTTTTTGTTTCCTTAAGATAAATACCCAAAAGTGGAATTGCTAGATCATGTAGTAGTTCTATTTTTAATTTTTTGAGGAAACTCCATACTGTTTTCCATAGTGGCTGTACCAATTTACATTTCCGTCAACAGTGCACAACAGTTCCCTTTTCTCCACACCCTCACCAACACTTGTTATCTCTTGTCTTTTTGATAATAGCCATTCTGACAGATGTGAGGTGATATCTCATTGTGGTTTTTGATTTGCATTTCCCAGAAGACTAGTTGTGTTGAGCACCTTTTCATGCATGTTGACCATGTGTATGTCTTCTTTGGAAGAAAGTCCGTTCAGATCCTCTGCCCATTTTTTAGTCGGATTGTTTGCTTTTTTCCCTTTTGATTGTTATGAGTTCTTTATATATTTTGGATATTAACCCCTTATCAGATATATGATCTGCAAATGTTTTCTCCCATGCGGTAGGTTACCTTTTCATTTTGTTGATGATTTCCTTTGCTGTACAGAAGCTTTTTGGTTTGATGTAGTCCACTTGTTTATTTTTGGTTTTGTTTCTTTACTTACTCTTTTTGATGCTATTATAAATGGAATTGTTTTCTTAATTTCCTATACAGATTGTTCATTCTTAGTGTATAGAAATGCAAGTGGCTTTTGTATGTTATTTTTTTATACCTTAAATATATATATTTTTTAATTAAAAATGTGTAAAAACATTACTACAGAAACATTACCTAAGTTCAGAAATGAACTGAGTTATTATTTGTAAGTGGGTCCTTCAATATGATTTTAATATTTGGGAAAATATGTTTTAGTAATTCTGATGAAATTTAGAATTCCAGTATTTTGGGGTTTTTTTGTTTGTTTTTGTTTTTAATTTTTATTGGGGTATAATTGATTTACAATGTTGTGTTAGTTTCAGGTGTACAGCAAAGTGAATCTGTTATACAAATACATATATCCACGCTTTTTTAGATTCTTTTCCCATATAGGCCATTACAGAGTGTTGAGTAGAGATCCCTGTGCTGTACAGTAGATGCTCATTAGTTACCTTTTATATATATATAGTGTGTATGTGTCAATCCCAATCTTCCAATTTATCTCTTCTCCCCCTTTACCCCCCAGTAGCCATAAGTTTATTTTCTACATATGTAACTCTATTTTGGTTTTGTATATAAGTTCATTTGTAGGCTTTTTTAATTTTAATTTTAATTAATTAATTTTTTAAACATTTTTATTGGAGTATAATTGTGTAGCCTTTTTTTAGATTCCACATATAAGCGATATCATATATTTGTCTCTCTCTGAGTTACTTCACTCAGTATGAGAATCTCTAGGTCCATCCATGTTGCTGCAAGTGGCATTATTTTGTTCTTTTTTATGGCTGAGTAATATTCCACTGTATATATATACCATATCTTCTTTATCCATTCCTCTTTTGATGGACATTTAGGTTGCTTCCATGTTCTGGCTATTGTGAGTAGTGCTGCAATGAATATTGCGGTACAAGTAGCTTTTCAAATTATGGTTTTCTCTGGATATATGCCCAGGAGTGGGATTGCTGGGTCATATGGTAGCTTTACTTTTAGTTTTTTAAGGAACCTCCATACTGTTCTCCATAGTGGCTGTATCAGTTTGCATTCCCACCAACAGTGTAGGAGGGTTCCCTTTTCTCCACACCCTCTCCAGCATTTATTGTTTGTAGGTTTTTTGATGATGGCCATTCTGACCGGTGTGAAGTAATACCTCATTTTAGTTTTGATTTGCATTTCTCTAATAATTAGTGATGTTGAGCATCTTTTCATGTGCTTTTTAACCATCTGTATGTCTTCTTTGGGGAAATGTCTGTTTAGATCCTCTGCCCATTTTTTGATTGGATTGTTTGTTTTTTTGATATTGAGCTTCATGAGTTGTTTGTATATTTTGGAGACTAATCCCTTGTCGGTTGCTTCGTTTGCAAATATTTTCTCCCATTCTGAGGGTTTTCTTTTTGTTTTGTTTATGGTTTCATTTGTGTGCAAAAACTTTTAAGTTTAATTAGATCCCATTTGTTTACTTTTGTTATTTTGTACTCTGCAAGTTTGCTGAGTTCATTTATTAGTTCTAATGAGTTTTTTCAGGGGGAGGAATATTTAGGCTGTTCTCCATATGAGATCGTGTCATCCGCAAACAGGTAATTTTAGTTCTTCCTTTCCAATTTGGATGCCTTTTATTTAATTCTCTTGCCTAATTTCTATGGCTAAAACTTCCTTTTCGATGTTGAATATTATTTATCTGAGAGTGTCTTAATTTCTCCCTCATTTCTGAAGGACAGTTTTGCCAGATACAGAATTCTCAGTTGACATTTATTCTTTCAGCCCTATAAATATATTATCTCACTTCTTCTGGTCTCTGAGGTTTCCACTGAGAAATTTGCTGATCATCTTATTGAAGATCCCTTGCACGTAAGAGTAGCTTTTTCATGCTCCTTTCAAGATTCTCACTATAGCTGTTGACAGTTTGATTATAATGTATCTTGGCGTAGGCCTCTTTCAGTTTATCTTACTTAGAGTTCATTGAGATTCTTGGACTTGTGAATCCATGTTTTTCCTCAAATTTGAGAAGTTTTCAGCCATTATTTCTTCAAATAACCTCTCTGCTCTTCTTTTCTTTCTTTCAACCTCTGGGACTCTCATAATGCATATGTTGCTTGATTATGTCCCATTAGTCTTTTAATCTCTGTCCACTTCATTCTTTTTTGCTCCTCAGACTTGATAATTTCAAATGATAACTTCAGCTTCACTGATTGTTTCTTCTTGTCAGTCTATTGTTGAACTCCTCTAGTGAATATTTTAGTTGAGTTACTATATTTTCAGCTCTAGAATTTCTTTTTTGTTCCTTTTTATAATTTTTGTTTCTTTGTTGGTATTCTCATTTAAAAAATATATTCCTTTCCTCATTCCTTTGGTTCTTTGTGTTTTCCTTTAGTTCTCTGAGCATATTTAAGATAATTGTTTTAGTCTTTGGTACTTCTGGTGCCTGTGCCTTTTCAGGGACAGTTTCTGCCACTTTATTTTCTTCCTTTGAATGTGGCATATTTTCCTATTTCTTTGTATGCTTTGTGATTTTTTAAATTGAAAATTGGGTATTTGAAAAAACAGCCTTGCAGGTAGGCTGTGTGCTGGGGAAGACATTTTCTAATAATTAGCAAGGCTTGCTCTGGGCCTTGGAATCAGCCTCATGTGAAGGCTTAAAGTCTTCTTGGACCTTTTCTAGGCGTACATCTCGCCTAGGCCATTGTGTGTGCTTTTTCAATTCCCTTAAATACGCATCTGTTTTTAAGTGTCTTAATTTCCAAAAGACTGTCACCACTGCTTCTTCTGGGGGCCATTGATGTTCTGTTGTGTTCTTCCACCTCTAATCTCTTGCCCCAGATGTTGCGAGACTGTAGTCCCTCTGCAGCTTTCTCGAGCGGTGTCCACCATTTCCTGTCTTTTCCTAGCCTGAGATCCGAGCTATACCACTTTTCTCTTTCTGAACTCTAAGAGACCAGTACCTCAGGCAGCCCCTAGACAGATTAGAACATTGCAAAAAAGGTCTGCCTTCCTCTTTCCAGTTTGAGGGAGGGAATTGACAGCTAGGCCACTGCATCTCCCAGACTGTGCTTCCGTGCACTACAGGGTAAGGAGAGGTGGGGTACAAGTAAGTAAAAATACCATGGAATTTCCTTCCATTTCCTATGTGGCTTTTTCTTGATTAAGGTTTCGCTTGGTTGCTATAGGCTGTTTTCCAGATCTCCTGTAAAGTTATTTTTTGCTAATTTCTAGTTGATTTTTAAAAAATGTTAATGTGGGTGGGGGGAAGGGGAACCTGGAGTTTCCTAGTTTACCAACTTGCAGATGTCACTGAAATAAACAGTATTCTATCTGTTTTATAAACAGAGATACCAGTGTTTAGATAGTGACTTATACAAGGTTCACAATTAATGAGGACAAAAGCTGGGCTTTGATTCTATTTCTTTTTCCAGGTTTTGTGATTTTTTAAAAAATAAACTTTGTATTTTAGGATAGTTTTAGATTTACCAGAAAGTTGCAAAAATAGTACAGAGAGTTCCCATATCCACCCACTCCCTGCCCTGCACACAGTTACCCCTTTTATCAACATGTTACATTAGTATGGTACATTTGCTACGATCAGTGAACCCATACTGATGAACTAAAGTCCATACTTTTTTCAGATCGCCTTAGTTTTTACTTAATGTCTTTTTCTGTTCTAGGATCCAATCCAGGACACCACGTTAGATTGTTCTCATGTCTCCTTTGGTTCCTGTTGATTGTGACAGTTTCTCAGAATTTCTTTGTTTTGATGACCTTGACAGTATTGAGGAGTACTATTCAGGTATTTTGTAGACTGTGCCTCAATTGGGATTTGTCTAATTTTTTTCCTCATGATGAGAATGGGGTTATGGGTGTTTGAGAGGAAGACCACAAAGGTAAAATACCATTCTCATCATGTCATAACAAGGCTTTGATGAGCTGACCAGCCTTTGCCAGCTTTTTCCTCCATAAAGTTATTTTCCCCACTTTCTCTACTCTATTCTTTGGAAGTTAGTCACTAAGTCCAGCCCACTTTCAAGAAGGGTTGGGGAAGATTAAGCTCCACTTCCTGGAGGGTGAGAATCTATATAAATTATTTAGCATTCTTCTTCTTTTTTTTTTAATTATTTATTTATTTATTTTTATTTTTGGCTGTGTTGGGTCTTCGTTTCTGTGCGAGGGCTTTCTCTAGTTGCGGCAAGTGGGGGCCACTCTTCATCGCGGTGCGCGGGCCTCTCACTATCGTGGCCTCTCTTGTTGCGGAGCACAGGCTCCAGACGCGCAGGCTCAGTAGTTGTGGCTCACGGGCCTAGTTGCTCCGTGGCATGTGGGGTCTTCCCAGACCAGGGCTCGAACCCGTGTCCCCTGCATTGGCAGGCAGATTCTCAACCACTGCACCACCAGGGAAGCCCCTTAGCATTCTTCTATAAGGAAGAATTATTTATTTTGTTTCTCAAATTGTTCCAGCTTTGTTCATTAGAAACTCTTTCACGTTGGACCCTATATCCCTTTGGCACGTCCCCATTGTTTTGTTCTTTGAGCACTTCCTTACTTTCTGGCACTACAGGTTGCTCATTTTATATATTCCCTGCCACAGCCATGGGAGAACCAGCCATTTCTCCAAGGAGACCTGGTTCCTTTTAGTAAATCAGAATGTCTTCCAGAATATGAAAGATCTAGATGACTGTAATAGAACCAGTGGAAACCCATTTGGAGGGGTATGTGTGTGTAGGAGGTGGTTAACAGGAGCAAAAGAAAAAGGGAAATCTGGAAGGGTCATAATCCAATTCTCTTGAATGATAGTTTACTATCCACTTGGAGGCAATTTAAGAGCACAAACTAAGAGATACCTTGGGTTCAGATGCCAGCTCTGTCACTTTCTAGCTGTGTGTCTGTGAACCTCAGTTTCCTCATCTGTAATGTGGATATAATAACCTCATGAGGTTGTTGGGATGATGATGAAGTGATTTATTTATTTATGTATTTATGTATTTACCACACTCTGCAGCATGTGGGATTTTAGTTCCCCGACCAGGGATCGAACCTGCGCCCCCTGCAGTGGAAGCACAGAATCTTAACCACTGGACCGCCAGGGAAGTCCTGATGATTAAGTGATTTAGAACACAAGCTTTTGCACAGTGCCTTGCACATGGTAAGCATTCACATCTTAGCTATTATTCTTAGTTTCAGTTCTTGTCTGAACTAGATACTGTAATGTCACGAACAACTGTGAACTCTCACTTTTTAAATTTGATGCCTTTGTTATTCAACTTCCTTCTTGTTATATTTCTTTCCCTAGGAATGATTTTGGTGGGACCCAGTGCATCTTCTCATTTGAGATATCACCGAGAAGCTGTGAGTGATGTCATTGCCCTGTACTGGAGAAGCACTGGTGTGGGGGGGTCTCTATGCAGGTGATGATTCTAGGGACCATGGGCTTGAAGTAGTAGCCTATTCCCCAGACCCCTATTCAGGTCCAGTCTACTCTTGAAACTCTTGAATCAGTGTTTTTCTTCAAGGCCATAAGAAAATTGTGTTGTTCAAATATGGTATATTCCTATTAAAGTGCAGTGAACTCCAAACCTGTTTTTGTTAATAGAATAAAAATTCTTTATTACCTTCCCAGCAAATTTAATGTCCCCTTGTCAGGTAAGCTCTTTAAAATGTAAGAAGAAATTGTCTTCCTTTTGATCATGCGATTCTCCTCCTAAAGGCTCTTCCTGTTTCACCGTGGATGAAGTCTAAAGTCCTCCTCCTGAATGTCAGCACCCCCTATTAGATTGCCACATTTTTTATAACCGTGGACCTTCTCCCATGACTCCCATGCCTGACACGTTTTCTCATCATTTCCTTCACTAGACTGTCATTCAAATAACCTTTTAAACTCTGCCCAGAGTAATGTAAAGAGTGCTAATACCTCCCTATCTACTGTCTTTTGAACACTACTGTTCAGTTATTACCTAGAATGCACTGGCCTTTGGTAAGTGTATGGTATAAATACTCAGAGTACTCAATGTTTGGTTGTGTTTCTGTGTATCTTCTAAATATTTGTATTAATGTCGTCTTATCCCTAAAGAACAGGTATGTAAGTACCCCAGTCAATATAGTACTAAGTATCTGCTTATTGATAATGAGGAGGAAGATAAAGATAGGTCTAGAGTATAGTCATCAACAAATTTGAATAAGGGGACTTCTTACATCTGAGGTAGTCAGTGTCTCTGCCTTCTTAAGTCCCTTGGCTGTGATTATAGGAAATTAACTCCCAACTCAGTCCACAGCTGGGTGTTCCTTCAAGGAGATTGCTATTTCTGAGTCTTAGAGCTTGGAACCTATATTTATGGTTGGCCACTTGGGACCCATAATCTCAACCAGTGTCTAATCTTCCTGTAGGGATTGACTATTTTACATTACCATTCCTAGTTTATGCTGATGCTGCCTTCATCCATGCCTGTGATTGGAATCCTCATGCTCTACCTGCTCTGAGAAAAATATCTAGAGATAAATGGAGTAGCAGATCGGTGCCAAATATACTTTGAGGATAACGGGAAGGTAAGTACAGGGGAAATATATCTTTTGAGTGACTTTCCACATATACTACCAGGCAGTGACTTTCAGAAAATATCCAAAGTAAGACCAACTGTGTTGTTTACCTTCATCATCTCACTATACAAAGTACTGTTCTTATATTGAATGATTTCACTTATAGAATTTGAGTGATACATGTAGATAGTTAGTTGCATGTAATTGGGTAAAGGAGGAGATGGGTAAGCAGCCAAGGTCTGGAACTAGTGCAGAAAGATAATAAAATGGTTGAAATAAAACTATGGGACTTTAGATTTTTAATGCTGTTTAAAGATGTGGATTGCCTGCTCTAAAAGAAATTGGAGAGGAAAATGATGGGAGAAATGTTAAGTTGGAGTGAAAACTCATGAAAAATGAGTCTTCCTTATTTCCTACAAAATAAAGTGGAGAAGCATTTGTTTCTTTGTTTTTCGTCTTTTCAAAATACACAAGTGGAAGAGAGAATTCGGAAAATCTTCATAGTCATTTTCCGTCTTGCTGTGCTATGGCTATGTCCTATTTGAAAGTACTGCTGTTGTTCCTCATTTCATTTTCTTTACACCTCTTGTAGCTGAAACTGTTGCACATTGCTGACAGGGTAGTTCTTGGGCTGGTCCTTAGCTCTGAAGAAGGCTGGTTCATTGCCTGCCAAATGTTACACCAGGACACTGGAGGCATTTTGCATGTCCACTGAAATGTGGAACCTTTCCTGAAGAAGAATCTAGCTTCCTGGAAGCAGGGACATAGAAGAGAAGCAGCACTGTTAGTATCCTCAGCAAATTATCAATGACAAGCGGAAATATAAAGCTACTAGGGTGTCTGTGAGGGAAATGCTGGTGGTAGTCACCGAACCACAGTGGCAAAGGTGGGCTCAACCTGTAGAAACTCACGTTGCTGTTCTCTACCAACAAGAGCACAGTAAACCATGGAAGACACAGATCTTGCATATTCAGCTAGTAAAATCCTGTGGTGCCCATGTGGATCACAGAGTTCTGGATATGAACCGCCACCCCTGTCCTCTAATTGACTAGAGGAGGTGAATCCAGGGGCACAAGGGTTCCATCTGTGAGTAAGCTTCCATAGTTGATTCCCTTAATTTATTAGTTCAACTCAAGTTGTAATCCCCTTGTCTCCTAGTGATATGTTTTAATTTTTTTTAAAGAAAAAACAGCTTTGTTGAACTATAATTCACACTTAAAGTATACAATTCAGTGGTTTTTAGTATACTCACAGAGTTCTAGAACCATCACCACAGTCAATTTTAGAATATTTTTGTCACCTCAAAAGAAACCCTATAACCTTTAGCTATAAGCACCCCAATCCCCTATTCCCTCAAGCTCTGGGCAACCACTAATGTATATTTTGTCTCTGTTTGCCTATTCTGGATATTTCATATAAATAGAATCATATAATATGTGGTCCTTTGTGACTGGCTCCTTTTACTTAGCATAATGTTTTAAGGTTCATTCATGTAGTAGCACATATTAGTACTTCATTCCATATGTATGTGAGAGAGAGAGTGTGTGTGTGCACGTGCATGCATGCACATAACAGCTATATTGAGACATTATTCATATAACATACAATTCACACATTTAAAGTGAACAATTCAGTGGTATTTAGTATAATCACAGAGGTATGCAGATATCAGTCATTTTAGATAAATTTAGAACACCTGTTTTCAGTTCTTTTGGGGCATGTACCTAGGAGTGGAATTGCTAGGTCATATGGTAATTCTGTGTTTAACTTTTTGAGAAAGTGCCAAGCTTTCCAGGGTGGCTGTACCATTTTATAGTCCCACAAGCAATGTACAAAGTTTCCATTTCCTCCACATCCTTTTTTTTGTTTGTTTTGTTTTATTTTGTTTTGTTTTTTAAAAATTATTTATTTATTTATTTATTTTTGGCTGCATTGGGTCTTCGTTGCTGCGCGTGGGCTTTCTCTAGTTGTGGCGAGCGGGGGCTACTCTTCGTTGCAGTGCGTGGGCTTCTCATTGCGGCGGCTTCTCTTGTTGCAGAGCATGGGTTCTAGGTGCGTGGGCTTTAGTAGTTGCGGCCCGCGGGCTCTAGAGCGCAGGCTCAGTAGTTGTGACGCACGGGCTTAGTTGCTCCGTGGCGTGTGGGATCTTCCCGGACCAGGGCTTGAACCTGTGTCCCCTGCACTGGCAGGCGGATTCTTAACCACTGCGCCACCAAGGAAGTCCCCCTCCACATCCTTATCAACACTTGTTACTTTGTTTTTTTGCTTATGACCAGCCTAGTGGGTGTGAAGTGGTATCTCCTTGTGGTTTTGTTTTGCATTTCTCTAATAATGATGTTGAACATTTTTTCATTTGCTTGCTGGCCATTTGTATAACTTGTTTGGAAAATGTCTATTCAAGTCTTTTGTCCACTTTTTAATTGGGCTGTCAATATGTTGTTGAATTGTAAGAGCTCTTTATATATTCAAGATGTTAGAACCTTATTAGATGCCTGATTTGCAAATATTTCCTTCCATTCTGTGGTGTTTTTTTTTTAATTAATTAATTTATTTTATTTTTGGCTGTGTTGGGTCTTCGTTTCTGTACGAGGGCTTTCTCCAGTTGCAGTGAGCGGGGACCACTCTTCATCGCGGTGCGCAGGCCTCTCACTGTTGCAGCCTCTCTTGTTGCGGAGCACAGGCTCCAGACGCGCAGGCTCAGTAGTTGTGGCTCACGGGCCCAGTTGCTCTGTGGCATGTGGGAATCTTCCCAGACCAGGGCTCGAACCCGTGTCCCCTGCATCGGCAGGCAGATTCTTAACCACTGCGCCACCAGGGAAGCCCTGTGGTTTTTTTTTTAAGGCTTAATTTTTTTGTGTGTGTGGAGCAGTTTGTAGGTTCATAGAAAATTCAAGAGAAAGGTACAGAGATTTCCCATGTACCTCCTGCCTCTATACATACATAGCCTCCCCCATTTTCAACATACCCCACCAGAGTGGTACTTTTATTACAACTGATGAATCTGTATCAACACATCGTAATTACCCAAAGTTCATAGTTTATCTTAGTGTTCACTCTTGATGCTGTACATTCTGTGGGTTTGGGCAAATGTATAATGACTTATGTCAGTCATTGTAGTATCATACAGAATATTCCACTGCCTTAAAAAAATCCTGTGTACTCAGTACCACCACTCGCCCCACAACCCCTGGATACCACTGATCCTTTTTACTGTTTCTACAGTTTTGCCTTTTCCAGAATGTTATATAGTTGGAATGATACAGTATGTAGCCTTTTCAGTTTGTGTTCTTTGCGTAATAAGCATTTAAGGTTCTTCTATGTCTTTTCATGGCTTGATAGCTCATTTCTTTTTAGCACTGAGTAATATTCCATTGTCTAGATATACCACAGTTTATTTAGCCATTTACCTACTGAAGGACATCTTGTTTGCTTTCAAAAGTTTTGGCAATTGTGAATAAAGCTACTGTACATACTTGTGTGCACATTTTCATGTGGACATAAGTTTTCACTTCCTGTAGGTAAATACCAAGGAATGTGATTGCTGGATTGTATTGGAAGAATATGTTTAGTTTTGTAAGAAACCACCAAGCTGTCTTTCAAAGTGGCTGTACGAATTTATATTTGTACTAGCAATGAATGAGAGTTCTGCTCTTCAACATCTTTGCCACTATTTAGTGTTGTCAGTGTTCTGGATTTAGGGCATTTTAATAGGTGTATAGTGATATCTCCTTGTTATTTAATTTGCAATTCCCTGATGACATATGGCGTGGAGCTTCTTTTCATATGCTTATTTGCCATCTGTATATCTTCTTCAGTGAGGTGTCTGTTAAGGTGTAAGGCCCATATTTTAATCGAGGTACTTGTTCTCTTATTGTTTTTATTTTAATCATTCATTCTTTAATAATTAGAGCTCAGTTACAAAAGCATTGGCTCTTTTAACATGATTTTTCATTAAGGTATTGTTGATTTACAATATATATAAATTTCAGGTGTACAACATAGTGATTCGCAACTTTTAAAGGTTATACTTCATTTATAGTTATTATAAAATACTGACTATATTCCCTGTGCTGTGCAATATATCCTTGTAGCGTATTTATTTTATACATAGTAGTTTGTAACTTTTAATCCCCTACCCCTATATTTCCCCTTCCCACTTCCCTCTCCCCACTGGTAACCACTAGTTTGTTCTCTATATCTGTGAGTCTGCTCCTTTTTTTTGTTATATTCACTAGTTTGTTTTATGTTTTAGATTCCACATATAAATGATATCATACAGTATTTGTCTTTGTCTGATTTATTTCACTTAGAATAATGTATTCCAAGTCCATCCATTTTGTTGTAATTGGCAAAATTTCATTCTTTTTTATAGCCAAGTAGTATTCCATTGTATATATATACCACATCTTCATTTTCCATTCGTCTGTTGAAAGACATTTAGGTTGCTTTCACATCTTGGCTATTGTAAATAATGCTGCTATGAATATTGGGGTGCATGTATCTCTTCGAATTAATGTTTTTGTTTTTGTTGGATATATGCCCAGGAGTGGAATTGCTGGATCATATGGTAGTTCTATTTTTAGTTTTTTGAGGAACCTCCCTACTGTTTTCCACAGTGGCTGCATCAGTATACATTCTCACCAACAGTATACCAAAAGGGTTCCTTTTTCTCCACATCTTCTCCAACATTTCTTATTTGTGGTTTTTTTTTTGTTATGATAGCCATCTGACAGGCATGAGGTGATATCTAATGGTTTTGATTTGCCTTTCTCTGATGATTAACAATGTTGAGCATCTTTACATGTGCCTGTTGGCCATCTATATGTCTTCTTTGGAAAAATGTCTATTCAGGTGTTCTGCCCACTTTTTAATTGAGTTGTTTGTTTTTTTGATGTTGAGTTGTATGAGCTGTTCATACATTTTGGATATTAATCCCTTTATCGGTCATATCATTTGCAAATATTTTGTCTAATTCAGTAGGTTGTCTTTTTGTTTTGCTGATGGTTTCCTTTGCTGTGCAAAAGCTTTTAAGTTTAATTAGGTCCCAAGTGTTTATTTTTGCTTTTGTTTCCTTTACCTTAAGAGATAGATCCAAAAAAATATTGCTGCAGTTTATGTCACAGTGTTCTGCCTATGTTTTCTTTTAGGAGTTTTATGGTTTCTGGTCTTATATTTAGGTCTTTAATCTATTTTGAGTTTATTTTTTATATGGTGTAAGAAAATATTCTAATTTCCTTCTTTTACATGTAGCTGTCCAGTTTTCCCAACACTACTTATTGAAGAGACTGTCTTTTCTCCATTGTATATTCTTGCCTCCTTTGTTGTAGATTAATTGACCATAGGTGTGTGGGTTTATTTCTGGGCTTTCTCTCCTGTTCCATTGATCTATATGTCTGTTTTTGTGGCAGTACCATGCTGTTTTGATTACTTTATCTTTGTACTATAGTCTGAAGCCAGAGAGCATGGTACCTCCAGCTCTGTTTTTGTTTCTCAAGATTGTTTTGGCTATTCGAGGTCTTTTGCATATCCATACACATTTTAGAATTATTTGTTCTAGTTCTGTGAAAAATACCATTGGCATTTTGATAGGGATTGCATTGAATCTGTAGATTGCCTTGGGTAGTATGGTCATTTTAACAATACTGATTCTTCAAATCTGTGAACACGGTGTAGCTTTCCATCTGTTTGTGTTGTCTTCAATTTCTTTTATCAGTGTCTTACAGTTTTCTGGGTACAGGTCTTTTACCTCCTTAGGTAGGTTTATTCCTAGGTATTTTATTCTTTTTGATGTGATAGTAAATGGGATTGTTTCCTTAATTTCTCTTTTTGATCCTTCATTGTTAGTGTACAGAAATGCAACAGATTTCTGTATGTTAATTTTGTATCCTGCACCTTTACTGAATTCATTGATGAGCTCTAGTAGTTTTTTGGTGGTGTCTTTAGGATTTTTTTCTATATAGATCGTGTCATCTGCGAACAGTGACAGTTTTACTTCTTTTCCAATTTGGATTCCTTTTTTTTCATCTGATTGTTGTGGCTAGGACTTCAATACTCTGCCCATTTTTCAATTGTATTTTTTTGGCTGTTGAGTTGTATGAGATCTTTATACATTTTGGATATTAGCCCCTTATCAGATATATGATTTATAAATATTTTCTCCCATTTGGTAGGTTGCCTTTTCATTTTGGTGATGGTTTCCTTTACTGTGCAGAAGCTTTTTGGTTTGATGTAGTCCCACTTGTTATTTTTGCTTTTGCTTTTGGTGTCAAATCCAAAAAATTCTTACCAATATCAATATCAAGGAGATTACTGCCTATGTTTTCTTCTAGGAGTTCTTTTTAATGATTTCAGGTTTACGTTCACGTTTTTAAGTCATTTTGAGTTAATTCTTGTGTATGGTGTAAGGTAGTTGTCAAGTTTCATTCTTTTGCATGTGACTGTGCAGTTTTCCCAGTACCATTTATTGAAGAGACTGCCCTTTCCCAATTGTATATTTTAGATCCTTTGTCATAAATTGACCGTATATGCATGGATTTGTTTTTGGGCTCTCTACTGTGTTCCATTGATCTATGTGTCTGTTTTTATGCCAATACCATACTATTTTGATTACTATGACCTTGTAATATAGTTTGAAATCAGTAAGTGTGATGCCTCCAGCTTTGTTCTTCTTTCTCAAGATTGCTTTGACTACTTGGGGTATTTTGTGGTTCCAAAGAAATTTTAATATTATTTGTTGTATTTCTTTGGAAAGTGCCATTGGAGTTTTGATAGGGATTGCACTGAATCTGTAGATTGCTTTGGGTGGTTTGGATGTTTTAACAACATTAATTCTTCTAGTCCATGAACATGGAATGTCTTTCCATTTATTCTTCTTTCATAAATGTCTTCTAATTTTCAGTGTACAGGTCTTTCACCTCCTTGGTTAAATTTATTCTTAAGAATTTTTTTTGATGCAGTTGTAAAAGGGATTGTTTTCTTATTTTCTCTTTATGATAGTTCATTATTAATGTATAGAAATGCAACATTTTCTGATTTTGTATCCTGCAACTTTACTGAATTTGTTCATTAGTTCTAAGAATTTATTGATGGAGTCTTTAGGGTTTTCCATATATAATATGTCATCTGCAAATAGCAACAGTTTTACTATTTCATTTCTGATTGGAATGCCTTTTATTTCTTTTTCTTGCCTAATTGCTGTGGCTAGGACTTCCAATACTATGTTGAATAAAAGTGATGAGAGTGGGTATCCTTGTCTTGTTCCTAATCTTAGAGGAAGGTTTCAGTTTTTCTCCACTGAATGTGGTGTTAGCTTGGGCTTTTCATATATGGTCTCTATTATGTTAAGGTATGTTCCCTCTATGTACACTTTGTTGAGATTTTTTAAAATCATAAATGGATGTTGAATTTTGTTATATGCTTTTACTGCATCTATTGAGATGTTCATATGATTTTTACCCTTCATTTTGTTAATGTGGTATATATCACATTGATTAATTTGCAGATGTTGAACCATCCTTGTTTCCCTGGAATAAATTCCACTTAATCATGGTCTGTGATTCTTTTATAGGGTTGATTTCATCTTGCTAATATTTTGTTGAGGATTTTTGCATCTGTGTTCATCACGGATATTGGCCTGTCATTTTCTTTTTGTGGTGTCCTTGCCAGGTTTTGTTATGAGGATAATACTGGCCTCGTAAAATGAGTTTGAAAGTGTTTCCTTCTTTTCTGTTTTTCTTTGGAAGAGTTTGGAAGGATTGGTGTTAATTTTACTTTAAATGTTTGGTACCATTCACCAGTGAAGCCATCTGGTCCTGGACTTTTGTTTGTTGGAAGGTTTTTGAATACTGATTTAATCTCCTTACCTTGTAATCAGTCTATTCAGATTTTCTGTTTCTTCATGATTCAGTTGTCATAGGTTGTATCTAGGAATTTATCCATTTCTTCTGGGTTGTCCAATTTATTGGCATAGTTGTTCATAGTTGTCTCTCATGATCCTTTTTATTTCATAAATTTTAAATTGAATGATGAAATCTCCCCATTTCACCCTGTTCCACCTGGAATCCCCAATCACTGACATAGTCTGCTCCTGACACACAACCACAGACCTCTCTTCGTCTCATCATGTAGGTATTATATTACCTCACATCATCACAAGAAGAAGGGTGAGTACAGTACAATAAGATATTTTGAGAGAGAGAGAGAGAAAGCACATTCATATAATTTTTATTACAGTATATTGTTAGAATTGTTCTATTTTATTATGAGTTATTGTTGTTAATGTCTTATTATGTCTAATTTATGAATTAAATTTTATCATAGGTATGTATACATAGGAAAAAACATAGTATATATATATATGCTTCTATACTATGCAGTTTCAGACATCCACTGGGGATCTTGGAACATATCCTCCATGGGTAAAGGGGGACTACTGTATAGCTATCCTTGCTTGCTTTTGATTTCCATTTGAATGGAATATCTTATTCCAGGCCTTCTCTTTAATCGATATATGTCCTTAAAGTTGAAGTCAGTCTCTTGCAGGCATTATATAGTTGGGTCTTGGTTTGTTTGTTTTTTTAATTTGTGCAGCCACTCTTGGTCTTCTGATTGGAGAGTTTAGTTTACATTTAGAGTAATTATTGATATGTATGGTCTTATCACATTGTTAATTGGTTTCTGGCTATTTGTAGTTCATTTATTCCTTTCTTCCTCTCTTTACCTCTTCTTTTGTGGTTTGATGACTTTCTATTTTTAATTTTTTTTATTGAGTTGTATTTGACATATAACACTGTGTAAGTTTAAGGTGTACATTATATTGATTTGATACATTTATTTTGCAGTATGATTGCCATTGTACCATTAACACCTCTATTGCATCACATAGTTATCATTTCTTCTAATATTGGGAACAATTAAGATTAGTTCCTTAGCAAATTTAATGTTTAATACAGTTTTGTTGTCTATAATCACTGTACTGTGTATAGGTCTCTAAGAATTATTTATCTATTTGAAAGTATTTACTCTTAAATGACATCTCTCCCATTCTCCCACCCCCCAGCGCCTGGTAAAGACCATTTTATTTTCTGCTACTATGAGTTTGGGTTTTTTAGATTCCACATATAAGAGATATCATAGATTATTTATCTTTCTCTGTTTGACTTATCTCACTTAGCATGATGTCCTTAAGGTCCATCCATGTTGTTGCAAAGAGCAGAATATCCTTTTTCATGGCTGAGTAGTATTCCATTGCATCTATATATATCACATCTTCTTTATCCTTTCATCCATTAATGGACAGTCAGTTTGTTTCCATATCTTGGCTATTGTGAA
Source organism: Balaenoptera ricei (assembly GCF_028023285.1). NCBI lineage: Eukaryota > Metazoa > Chordata > Mammalia > Artiodactyla > Balaenopteridae > Balaenoptera > Balaenoptera ricei. The sequence continues at coordinate 91,478,908 of NC_082660.1, read as the reverse complement.
TAATGATGCAGTAAACATAGGAGTTCATATATCTCTTGTTAACCTGCTTTCATTCCTTTGGGTGTATACTGAGAAGTGGAATTGCTGGATAATATGTTAGTTCTATTTTTAATTTTCTGAGGAATCTCCATACTTTTCTCCATAGTGGCTGAACCAGCTTACAAATCCCACCAGCATTGCACAAGGGTTCCCTTTTCTCCACATCCTTGCCAACACTTGTTATCTCTTGTCTTCTTGATGACTTCTAGTCTTACAGGTGTGAGGTGATATCTTATTGTAGCTTTGATTTACTTTTCTCTGATGCTTAGTGATGTTGAGCACCTTTTCATGTGCCTGTTGGCCATTTGGGTTTCTTTTTTGAAAAAATGTCTATTTAGTTCTTATGCCCATTTATGGATTTTTTTAATCATTGAGTTGTATGTATTGTATAAGTTCTTTATATATTTTTGATATTACTCCCTTATCTGATACATGGTTTGCAAATATTTTTTCCCATTTTGTAAGTTACCTTTTCATTTTGTTGATAGTTTCTTTTGCTGTGCGAAGCTTTTTAGTTTAATGTAGTCCCACTTGTTGATTTTCACTTTTGTTGCTTGTGCTTTTGGTGCCACATCAAAAAAAGCATTGCCAAGACCAATGTCAGGGAGCTTCTTCCCTGTATTTTCTTCTAGGACGCTTATGGTTTTAGGTCTTATGTTTAAGTCTTTGATCCATTTCAAGTTAATTTTTGTAAGTGGCGTAAGATAGGGGTCCAATTTCATTTTTCTGCATGTGGTTATCCAGTTTTCCTGACAGCATTTGTTGAAGGGACTATCCTTTCCCTACTGGATGTTTCTGGCTTCTTTATCAAATATTAGTTGACTGTATATGCAAGGGTTTAATTATGAGCTCTCTATTCTGTTCCATTGGTCTATGTGTCTATTTTTATGCCAGTACCATGCAGTTTAACAAAAGAGCAAAGACAGCACAATGGACCAAAAATAGTTTTTTCAACAAATGGTGTTGAAATCACTGAGCATCCATATGCGAAAAAAAAAAATCTAGATGCAGACTTTATACCCTTCACAAAAACAACTCAAAATAGATTAGAGACCTAAATGTAAAAAAGTGTAAAACTTTGAGAATATAACATCGGAGAAAATCTAGATGACTTTGGGTTTGGCAGTGGTTTTTTAGATGCAACACCAAAGGCACAGTCTATGAAAAAATGGATTGATAAACTGAACTTAATTAAACTTAAAATGTTCTGCTCTACAAAAGGCTTTCAAGAAAATGAAAAGACAAACCACTTCCTGGGAGATAATATTTGTAGAAGACATACCTAATAAAGGGACTGTTATCAAAATATGCAGAGAACTCTTAAAACTCAACAATAAGAAAATAACACAATTAAAACATGGCCAAGAGGCCTTAGCAGACCCCTACCAAAGAAGATATATAGGTAGAAATTAAGCATATGAAAAAGTATTCCACATCATACATCATAAGGGAAATGAAAACTGAAACAAAAATGAGATACCACTATACACCTATCAGAATGACCAAAATCCAGGACACTGACAACACCAAATGCTAGCAAGGATGTGGAGGAACAAAAACTCTCATTCATTGCTGGTGGGAATGCAAAGTGGTACAGCCACTTTAGAAGACAATTTGTCAGTTTCTTACAAAAGTAAACATACTCTTACCATATGATCCAGCAATCATGCTCCTTGGTATTTATCTAAAGGAGGTGAAAGCTTATGTCCACACAAAAACTTGCACTTGGGTGTTTATATCAGCTTTATTCTTTTTTTTTCCAAAACAAACAACTTTTTATTGAAGGGTAGTTGATTTACAAGGTAGTATTAGGTGTACAGCAAAGTGATTCATATATATATATACACACATACATATGTATTCTTTTCAATTTCCTTTCCATTATAGGTTATTAAAAGATACTGATTTTAGTTCCCTGTGCCATACAGTAGGTCCTTGTTGTTTATCTATTTTATATATGGTAGTGTTAATCTGTTAATCTCAAACTCCTAATTTGTCCCTCCCCCCTCCTTTCCCCCTTGGTAACCATAAGTTTGTTTCTATGTCCTCAAGTCTATTTCTGTTTTGTAAATAAGTTCATTTGTATAATTTTTTTTAAGATTCCACATATAAGTGGTATCATATGATATTTGCCTTTCTCTATCTGACTTCACTTAACATGTTAATCTCTAGGTCCATCCATGTTGCTGCAAATGGCATTATTTTATTCTGTTTTATGGCTGAGTAATATACTATCGTGTGTGTGTGTGTGTGTGTATATATATATATACATACATACATACACACCACATCTTCTTTATCCATTCATCTGTTGATGGACATTTAGGTCACTTCCATGTCTTGGCTGTATATCAGGTTTATTCTTTTTTTTTTTAATTTTATTTATTTATTTATTTAGTTTTGGCTGTGTTGGGTCTTCGTTTCTGTGCGAGGGCTTTCTCTAGTTGCGGCAAGTGGGGGCTACTCTTCATCGCGGTGCGCAGGCCTTTCACTATCGCGGCCTCTCTTGTTGCGGAGCACAGGCTCCAGACGCGCAGGCTCAGTAATTGTGGCTCACGGGCCTAGTTGCTCCGCGGCATGTGGGATCTTCCCAGACCAGGGCTCGAACCCGTGTCCCCTGCATTGGCAGGCAGACTCTCAACCACTGCACCACCAGGGAAGCCCCCAGGTTTATTCTTAATTGCCCAAACTTGGAAACAACAAAGATGTCCTTCTGTAGGAGAATGGATAAATAAAATGTGGTACATCCAGACAATGGAATATCACTAAATATTCCTAAAAAGTGCTAAAAAAAAAAAAAGAGCTATCAAGCCATGAAAAGTCATGGAGGAAACTTAAATGTGTGTTACTATGTGAATGAAGTCCATCTGAAAAGGTTACATACTATATGATTCCAACTTTGTGACATTCTGGAAAAGGCAAAGCTATGAAAACAGTAAAAAGATCAGTTGTTATCAGTGATTAGGGAGGAAGAGGGGTGAATGGGCAGAGTACAGAGGATTTTTAGTGCATTGAAACAACTCTGTATGATTCCATAATGGTAGATACATGACATTATACATTTGTCTAAACCCATGGAATGTACATCAAAATTGAACTCTAATGTAAACTATGGACTCTGGGTGATAATAATTTGTCCATGTAGGTTCATCAGTTGTAACAAATGTACCACTCTAATGGAGGATGTTTTTATTTGGGAAGGCTGTTCATGTGCGGGGGCAAGGGGTATATAGGAAGTCTCTGTATCTTCTACTCAATTTTACTTGAACCTAAAACTGCTTTGAAAAATAAAGTCTATTAAAAAGTATAAGACATACTTGAAAGAAGTTAGGTAATATCTACATCAATGAATGACATCCCATGTACATAGATTGGAATATTCAAGATTTTTAAGATGGCTATGCTCCCCAAATTCATCTATAGATTCAATGGAATTCCTATAAAAATCCCATCTGTTTTATAGCATAAACTGGAAAGCAAATGTTAAAATTCATATGGAAATACAAAGAACCCAGAATGACCAACAATATTGAAAAAGAACAAAGTTGGAGAATTCACACTTTCCAATTTCAAAATTTACTGTAAAGCTATGGTAATCAAGATAGTATGGTACTGCAGTATTTATATAAGGATAGACATAGACATCAATGGAATTCAATGAGAGTCCAGAAAAATAACCCCTAACATTTATGATCTATTGAAATTCATCAATAGTGCCAAGACAATTCAGTGGGGAAGGAACAGTCTTTCCAACTAATGGTGCTGGAGTTACTGTATATCCACATGCAAAAGAATGAATTGGGATCCTTACATCAGATAATGCACAAATGTTAACTCAGAATGGATCATAGACCTTAATATATAAGGGATGAAAAGTATAAAGAAGTCTTCATGACTAGATTAGGCAATGGTTTCCTACACATGACACCAAAAGCATAAATGACAAAAGAATAGAATACATAAATTGGACTTCTCAAAATTAAAAACTTTTGGGATTCAGAGGACACTATGAATAAGGTGAAAAGACAACCCACAAAATAGGAGAAAATATATTTAAATCATATATCTGATGAGGGATTTATATCAAAAATATAAAAATTCTTGCAACTCAATAATTAAAAGACAGTCCATTTGAAAATGGGCAAAGATTGAATATTCGCCAAAGGAGATTTGCAAATGACAAATAAGGATATGGAAAGATGGTCAATATAAACAGTCCCTAAAGAAATGCAAATCAAAACCACATTGAGAGGGCTTCCCTGGTGGTACAGTGGTTGAGAGTCCGCCTGTCAACAAAGGGGACTCGGGTTCAAGCCCTGGTCTGGGAAGATCCCACATGCTGTGGAGCAACTGGGCCCGGTCACCACAACTACTGAAGCCAGCGTGCCTAGAGCCCGTGCTCCACAATAAGAGAAGCCACTGCAATGTGAAGCCCACGCACCACAAAGAAGAGTAGCCCCCGCTCACCACAACTAAAGAAAGCCTGTGCGCAGCAGCAAAGACCCAACACAGCCAAATATAAATAAATAAAATTTTAAAAAAATATATTGAGGGATTGATCAAGATGGCGGAGCAGGAGAACATGGAGCTCGCCTCCCCACACAAACACATCAAAAATACATTTATATGTGGAACAATTCTCACTGGAAACTAGAAGCTGCCAGAAAGACTCATGTACAACCAGGGCTGTAAGAAAGATCCACACATAATCAGGTAGGAAGGGAAGAGAAGTGATCAGGTCAGGACCAGTGTCCCTGGCAGGGGACTCAGAGGAAAAGGGAGACTCCATGGGTGGAGATTCACCCTGGGAAGTGAGTGGGTCAAGTCACAGATTGGATGCCCCAGTCCTGGGGTCCTACACAGGGGAGATGAGCACCCTTGACTGATTGGGACCATTGGAACTAACAGGAGGGCTAGGGAAGCCTGGACTCCACTCCTGAGGCATGCATATGTGCTGGCTTGCCCCTGAGGCAGGGCGGAGAGGCCAGAGTAAGGACTCCTCAAGTGGCTGCCAGTTTCCTGCGACTGCCTCAGCAAGTGCCCCAGCCTGAGCCATGTGAATGCTCCAGCCCCCCCTTACTCCACATTGCGGCACGGGACTGGATTTAGGACTGCCATGGTCTGGGAGAAAGCTCAGAAGGATGCAGAAGTGACTCAGTCCCAGGGCAACGTTTGGGTGGGATGGCAGTGGCCATTGTTGGCGCTTACTCAAGCAGCACATCAGAAGCAGCCCAGAACTCTGACAGTGGCCAGTCCACCACAGCTCACCCCCGGATACATGCTGAGAGCCCAAATGGGACCCCCTGCCCTGTGGTGTGGCTCCACAATAGGGCAGGGGTGGCAAAGGCTAGGGGGAGTGATTGGCTGTGAGGGACAAAGGGGACTTGGACCCAATACTCCATGTGAGCAGAGTGAGGGAAACAATGGATACCTGCACAGGTAGTGCATCAGAGACAGCTTGGACCATTGTTTGTGGCTGACGTGAGCTGAAAGCACTAGTGGGCCCCCCTTGCTTCAGCACTCCTCCTCCTCTGGGTCAAGGGTCCCAATGCTGGGAGAGGGGACAGCACACACTTAAGGGAACAGAGCCAGCTTGGGCCTGACCCTCAGGACTTCTGCTCTAGCAACTTGGGAGCAGACCCTGTCCCTGATAGGGCAGTGATGGCCACTGAGCAGAGGGGAAACCCTACCTCACACCTGGCTCCAGCACTAGCACCTCCATCTCCAGCCCCACCTCCTACCAAGGCAATAGCTGCCAGCACGCCCTGAGGGAAGACGTGACTTGCATCCATGTTAAATCCAGCTCTCCTACCAAAGGCATTGGGCACACGTAGCCTGCATGAGGATGCTCCCACATAAGGACACCCCTTTAAGACCACAATAGGTAACTGTTTCACCTAAACTCATAGAGGCAGAGAAAGTTAAGCAAAAGGAAAAAGCAGAGGAACTGGTTTCAGTTGAAAAAGCAAGAGAAAATCCTGAAAAGGCAAATAATGAAAAACAATTTACCAGATAAAGAATTTATAGCAATTGTAGTAAGAATGTTAATTGAATTAGGAGAAAGATGAACACAGAATTTTAACAAGGAACTAGAATATATAAAAAAGACCCAATCAGAAATGAGGAATTCAATAACAAAAAACACCCTAGAAGGAATGAATAGCAGACTAAATGAAGCAGAAGAGCACATAAGTGATCTGGAAGTTAGAATAATGGAAATCATCCAACCAGAACGTCAAACAGAAAAACAAGTTAAAAAAATGGGAACAGTTTAAGAGATCTTTTGAGATAACATTAAGCATACCAACACATTATTGGGGTCCCAGAAGAAGAGAGAGGAAGAAGGGGATCGAAAATGTATTTGAGGAAATTATCACTAAAAACTTCCCAAACCTGAAGACAGAAATAGATATTGAGGTATAGCAAGCACAGTGGGTCCCAAACAAGATGAACCCAAACAGATCCCACACCAAGACATACCACAATTAAAATGGCAAAAGAGAATTTTAAAGGCAGCAAGAGAAAAAGAGTCATATACAAGGGAATCCCCATAAAGCTATCAGTTAATATCTCTGCAGAAACTTTGCAGGCCAGAAGGAAGTGGCACGATATATTCAAAGTGCTGAGGGAAAAAACCTGCAACCTAGGATACTCTACTCAGCAAGCTCATTGTTTAGAATAGAAGGAGAACTTCTCAAACAAGCGAAAGCTAAAAGAATTCAGCAATACTAAACATACCCTAAAAGAAATGTTGAAGGGTCTTCTCTAAATGGAAAAGAAGAATCTATAGGAAAAGGAAAATCCCAGTAGGAAAAGCAAATATACAGTAAGAATTGAAGATCATTTAAAGAAGCCAGCATGTAGATTAAAAGACAAAAAGTTGTAAAAGCAACTATAACTACAATAAACAGTAAAGGGATAAGCATGAAGATGTAAAATATGACATCAAAAACAAAATGTGGGGGAGGGGAGTAAAAAATGTAGATGTTTTAGAATGTGTTTGAACTTAAATGACTACCAGTTTAAAAGAAGTATATGTAGTAGTATTCAATATATGTGAAGCCCATGGTAACCACAAATTAAAAACCTACAGTAGATACACAAAAGCTAAAAAGAAAGGAACACATACCACTAAAGAGAATTATCAAAATAATGAATGTAGACACAGAACTTACACCCTTCACAAAAATTAACTCAAAATAGGTAATAGACCTAAATAATTTGGTTCTGTTGTTTCTGGAATTGGCTTTCTAATGTGATCAGATTTAAAGACACCGATGACTCTATTTCCAGTAGTAAAGAGAACATTAATAGTCCATGATGGGAACTGTTTATAGAGATACACAAAATATATACTCCTAATCAACCACTTATAAGAAGCAAGAGGCTAAGTGACTCAGTGAATGATACTTTTCAACGTTTTTTGAAGATTAATGAATTAAGTGATGTGGTTGGTTGCTTCTAATGTTGCTGGACAAAGTGGTGTAAGAAAAGGATAAGCTCAGGGATTTGAATACCTAGCTCAAGTGTCATGTAAATGACCTAAGAGCTTCTCTGTGTGCCTTGAAGAAGAGTCTTATCGCCTGTAGAAGCAGAGCTAAAATTGCTGAAAATCAAACACAGCACTTCACCTTGTAATTGGCTGAGTTACAACACAAATTTAACTCAGCCTTGCAGAGTGTCTACTGTTAAAGTGAAGGCATTGATTAGGAAATAATGGGATCCTGCAAATTGGGATGGAAATGTGTGGGAAGATGCTGATGAAGCTGGAGACATTGAGCCCCTAAATACTGATAAATCTTCTTTGCCAGTGGAAGAGGTCTCCCCACCCCCAGTGGAAGTGGCCTCCCCATCTTCAGTGGAATCGACCTCCTTACCCCCAGCTGAGTTGATATCCTCAGCCCCAGGAAAAGTGTCTTCCCCAACTATAGAAAAAGTAGCCTCCTTACCCCTACCGGCAGCAGCATCTCCACTCCCAGTTTCCCTTCCCACAGTGATATGGTCCTCTCCACCTGTCTATGGGGATTAACATAGCATTGCTTGAGGAAATGGTAATTGCCTCCCTTTAGGCAGTTGCCATACAAGATCATGGTGAGACCCCTCAGGATCCACTCCCATCACCCTTCTCTGCTTCTAGACCTATAACTATACTCAGGTCCCAGCAGGCCTCTAAAGATGAGGTACAAAGTGTGATCCATGAGGGAGTGCACTACACTCCAAATGAACTAATTGAGTTTTCTAATTTATATAAGCAGAAATCTGGGGAAATTGTACGAATGTATACTAAGAATGTAGGGTAATGGTGGAAGGAACATTAAGTTGGATCAGGCCGAATTTACTGATATGGGCTCATGTTAGTTTGCAACCTTGGGAGTCCCTGGGTGAAACTTGAAACTGGCCCCCATACTTGGAGTACAAGGAGAGACCCAAGAAAGAGACCACTCCAGATTGGTAGGTGGCAGTTTTAATAAGCAAGGGAACTTACACATGAGGTTTATCTTGGGTAGTCACAAGACAAGCGGATCTCTGCACCCACCAGCCAGCATCTTAAAAGTTTAGTCATGTGCACAGTCCAAATTGTCTCAACAATACGTTACTCTCTCAAGGCTGCATCCTTGAAACAGCTCGTAGTGTGGGAATGGTGGGCAGAATGTACATTCCAAGGACAGGGGAACAGGTAAGCAGCCATCGATTGCCCAGGTCCAGCTTGCAGGTCAACTGGAGGTCAAGTCCTCTCAATAACCTCTTCTAATACTCCATCCCTGGTGACCAGCTCTTACAATCTTATACATCCCCCTCTTCTGCAGTGTCTCTTAAGTAATCAGCAAAGAGTTTTAATACCATGGACGTGGCTCGATTGATAGCTCTCTGGCTACATTGGAGGTAGACACCTCAGCAACAGTATAAGCACATGCAAGAGAAAACACAGATAAAGATAATGATTCTCAATATAAGTAACAATTTTTTTCCCACCAAGAACCCCATGATCCAAAACATTGATTTACTAAGTCCCCTAGTGAGATTGCATCACTCAGGGCATTCACTTGTGTCCTCATGTGATTTAATAAAGATGATACATTAGTAGACTCATCAGGTATGAACATACAACATTCTGTTTGGGTAATGGCATAGGTGCCTCCTTGTGAGTCAGTAATACTGTCCAAGGCCATCCTATTTTAGAGGATGGTTTTTCTCATTAGATACTTGTCAGTGTTCAGTAAAGAAAGGCTTTGCTGGCTATCATTTAAGTCTTGTTTGGTGAATCTAGTAAGGGATTCTATGTGTGCTATAATGTCCTCTAGGCTAATGTTAGGAATAAAGACAATGGCCAAATGACCCTGGCAGTGGAAACTGTGCCCATCCAGTGACTGGACACCACAGGACAGGGACAGCAGAAGTCTAAGGTTGGAAAGACAGATATTTAGCAGGAACTTGTATGGGGAGGTCTTCTCATATAAGAATAACACTTGTTGTCTGATATGTAGATGTTAACATGACTGTAGCTTTAGGAATCTGACCTGGTTGTGCATACCATACACGTTGCCAGGGGAGGCAGCACTGTCAGGCATGAGGAGATAGACGGGGGGTGGGATATGCTGACCAGGACTTCCACCTTCTCCCCTCTTTCAATGGTGTGTGTTCCATTCCAGGTATGTTGTGCTTCAGTAGGTCTGACTTGCAGTAGGACGGTGGGATCCCAGTGGAGATTGAGTAGTTCTCCTTCATCCAGAGGTGCAAAGTAACTCACCCATCCTGGTGGGATGATTGGGATTTGCAACATTGCAAATTTCAGTAGATAACACTTTCCCTAGGCGTGATGGGGCTTGGTGTTCTCAGCAGCATAGCATGTTGATCCATGATGAGAGTCGAAGCAATAGTTGTCTTCTATGACTTCCATACCTTTTTATACCTTCACGGTGTTGGGTGTATCAACCAGTCTGGCATATGGGGAAACAGGTCCTACTGCTTGATCTGTCAAATGTAATAAAGCCTGGGCCCATACTTTAGTCCATTCAGCCAAGGTCATTTTACCTGTTAGTAATTTAATCTGCTGTTTAATATTCCATTTTTCCTTTCTACCAACACTGCTGCTTGTGGGCTATAGGGAAGATGGAACCTCCACTGAATGTCATGTACTTTTGCCAGTCTTGCATACCATGACATTTGAAATGTGAACCCCCAGTTACTGTCTATTCTATGAAGGTGTCTGTACATGGTACTCAGCTTCTCTAGTCTCCTAATGGTGGCAGCCTAGTTTGCATGGCAACAATGGAAAGCTTGGGTTAGGCCAGATGCAGTGTCCACACAAACCAAAGTGTATTTAGCACCTTCAGTGAGATAGAGGAGGCTAATATAATCAATGTGCCAGTGCCTCACCGATTGGGAACTCTTGTGGATGGCCCCAGACTCCTTTGGCAGTTGCCTTGGCTGTTGTTTAGAACAAACAGGACATGTTGTTGCTGCATTAGCCAAGTCACTGTATTACAAGGGCAATCTGGCATCCTTGGTAATACACCATCACACCTGAGTGCTACAGTGGCCACTCTTTCTATGCACCCAGTCTGCTGTGGAGGACAGTGAGGACTGCCTCAGTCTCTTGCAGATGAATTTAAATGTCTTTCTACATATCCTGACTCCATGAGGGCTTATTTGTGATTATTCATCCCTTGGTTTCCCATTGTCCAAGACATAAGGTTAAACCCTTTGGAACAGCCCAACTGTCAGTACAAAGGGCTAATAGCCAGGGCTCATGAGCGATCACCAGCCAAATTGTTGAGTTCAGCACATAGGCTGCTATGGTTCATTCTTGTTTCCATCCAGATGGTGTCAGTTTGGGCTGAATAGCCACTGAAATGCATGTGGGCGGGTTGCCCTGACTAGATCCATCTGTACACCAGGCATTAGTGGGAATTTCTTCTATTACCTCTCTACAGGACCCAGGGGCCGCGATAGGAATAAGGGCAGAGGCATTTGAAGGATCTACATGTTCCACAGGCCTAGTAGCACCTGCATTTCCAGAGACAGTGGGCTGATGGACAGGGTGCTCCTCTGCTGCATACAGGCATGAAACTTAGTCAGAATAGGAGTTTGAGCAATAACAGAGGTGAGTTGATAGAACATATTCTCAACCCAACTCTTCATGGGAAGGGAAGTTCTTACCATAATATGCTGTTCATTAGAGCTGTCTGGTCATATCTGATTCTATGCACATTTTAAAATATGACATTCCAATCAAAGCCTTGGTAATATAACCAAGTTTCCAATTGTGTCCTGTTTCAATGAAAACAGATTCTTATTGAACTTATGCAAATAAGTATGTTGCCATAAAATAAGACTACTCACCAAGAGTTTCTGAATCCTGGAGGGATCAGGTAGGGAGAAAAAGATAAACGTTTCATCTTTGTTTACAAAGGTATATGTTAGCAAATTGCTAATAACTTGAGGAAAGAGATAAAGATTATCTTAAATACGGAAAAACAAAGCATAAAAGAACCAACAATGTTTCAAACAAAAACATGTAAAAATTATAATCATCCTCATCAGTTCATTTAGTCCAATATAATTAATTCTTGTTGATCTTGATCTTTGGTTAGCAGTTTTATAAATTCATCCTTTTTTTCCTTAGAGTTCTGTGAATTCTTATTCAGTTCAATGGTATAATCTTCTTTATCAGAAGCCTGTATGTGTCAGTCTTTTCCATGAATCTCCTTGAATATGAAGCACTTTTGCAGGAATACTTTTGCAAAAGCATCAGAGTAAAAAAATAACTGTCTGTAAATGACAAGACTTTAAAATGGCCATGGTTAAAGATCTGATGAGAGTTCATTGTAATGCAATTGACAAGGGAATTTGGTTATTTCTGTAACATCATTTTTAAAATAACTAGAATTATTGTTGATGGAGGTCATTGAGAGGACGTGACCACTGGTTGACCCATGAGCTGGACCTGGGCAATCAGAGGCTACTCACCTCTTCCCCTGTCCTTGGAATGTACATTCTATTCACTGTTCCAACACTAGGAGCCATTTTCAAGGATGCAGCCTTGAAAGAGCAATGTGTTGTTGAGGCCATCTGGACTGTGTATGTGACTGAACCTAGTTAATGCCTCTATATAAACTTTTAACATTCTGGTGGACTGGTGCAGAGATTTACTCATCTTGCAGCTGCCCAAGACAAGCCTTGTATGTAAGTTTCGTTGCTTATTAGAACTGCTACCTACCAATTTGGAGTGCTCTATCTCTTTCTTCAGTGTCTCCTTGCCCTCTGTGTATGGGGGCCAGTTTTTGAACCAACAGTTGCTGAGCCGGCCAGGAGACCTGAGAAATGGGTCTTGGTAAAGAGGCATCTGTGAGGGAAAAGAGGTATCTTGAGTTGGTCACGGCTTCTGTGTGGCCAGGGGTGGTCCATATATTAGATGCTTGTGGATCACTGCTTGAGTACAGGGGCCTCCTGAAAATGCTGGCTGGTTTGACACGCTTGTTTGGAAACTACACATAGTGCACTGTGGCAAACAAAGAAAACAAATGGCTTCTGCAGTGGGCTGGTCTCTACTGTGGTCAGTAGAGTAATTTAACATATCAAATTTAACACATCAAATAAGTCTAATTAGCTTAATCTCTCTCTCTCTCTCTCTCTCTCTCTCTTTATTTTTGGCTGCATTGGGTCTTTGTTGCTGCACGCGGGCTTCCTCTAGTTGCGGCGATCAGGGGCTGCTCTTTGTTGCAGTGCGCAGGCTTCTCATTGCGGTGGCTTCTCTTGTTGCAGAACACAGGCTCTAGGCACGTGGGCTTCAGTAGTTGCGGCACGTGGGCTCAGTAGTTGTGGCTCATGGGCTCTAGAGTGCAGGCTCAGTAGTTGTGGCGCACGGGCTTAGTTGCTCTGCAGCATGTGGGATCTTCCTGGACCAGGGATTGAACCCTTGTCCCCTGCATTGGCGGGCAGATTCTTAACCACTGTGCCACCAGGGAAGTCCCTAATTTCTCTCTTTTATCAGGAGAGAGGACAAATCTTTCAGATGTTCCAGGGACCCTCTGGAAAATCCCAAAGTTAGTTTGAAGTCAAAAAGACTTCATTTAGAATTTGATTTTGGGGAAGTTTGTCAAAAATATCAAAAAAGGTTTTAAAAGACTTGCTTAAATAGGATATTAGGTCACTGTGAAATAATATTTAGTTATCTATTTAGCCAAAGTGGCAATTAAGGACTTTGAAGGCAAAATCAGAAAGTTACATAGTCATAAAAAATCTTAGCTCTTTTAACAGAGAAGACTCAGTTTTCTTAAGTAATGAAAGAACTGATAAAGACAACATGAAGCACAGAAAATTATTTTGATAAAACACAGAATCTTTGTTTTCTAGGAAGATTACTTAAAAGATAAAAACTTTTCATAATCTTATCAAGAACAAACCAATAGTTCAAGGAAACTTTGTTCTTCTCAAAGATGAAAGAAAATTTAATTATAGTTTTACCTAAGTACACTATTGATATTAAAGCTTTTTTTCCTTTACCAATTAAATAGAGCTCTTTTATAAATTAATTTTGACAATACCATTCGGATGTAGAAATATATCATATATAACAGGTAAAAATAGACATACAAAAGCATACAGACAGACACAAACAGAGACCATATAGCTTTCATTTCAAAATTTTAGCCATGAATCAGGTACAGCAATACAAAACTCACTAGTTTATAAATAATAGTTGAATCCAAATGTGACTCGCAGACAGAACAAGTTAAGATTAGCCACTCAAATGGATAAAGCTTTTTACTAATATTTGTGGAGAAGACTTTTAAGATTTGTATTTGCCCTTGACCTATAATCATATAGAGGCTGTGGACTGATTTTGGGCAAGGGAGCTTCTATAGCAGTATGTGTTTTAAAAAGCCTCTTCTGCCTTTTTCCCCCTCCAGTCTCGAGCAATCCTGGGCAGTGTTTTAGTTAGCTCCTGGGGTATTTACATTTCAAAGACATTGTAAGATTTACAACTTCAATGGGCAGAGAAAGAATGCAAGTTTTTCTCTTAGGAGTTTTGGGATATATTTCTCTATTATCAGAAATCTGGGTAATTACTATTTAAATTTTTCATTTGTATTAGGGGTCAGATGGTGTATGGCACTACGTCTGTTTCATTGTCAATAACCACAACACTCTCCCCTTTGTTCTCCTCACTTTCCCAGGGATTCCACGTCTTAGTGTCTCAGGCTTTGTCTCAGACCTTAATCTGCAACAGCTTGTGCCCTCCTAGCTTTTCAAAACGGGCATGCTATTGTCTTCAACTTATTATCCTGCTCTGCCCCAAAGCTAGCAGAGCAGTGAACAATCACACATCCTTCTCTACCCTCAGCTCTTCTTCCAGCTGTCTAACTTGAGCTTCAGCTTCTAGTTGGGCATCAGTGGCCAGATGAAGTGCCAACAGTAGAGACCAACCCACTGTTGCAGCCATTTGTTTCCCTTCTTTGCTGCAGTGCACTGTGTGTGGTTCCTCAAACACATTAAACCAGCCAGCGTTTTTGGGATATCCCTGTAGTCATGCAACAGTCCACAGACATCTAACTATGCACCACCCCTGCCCACAAAGAGGTCAGTGGCCAACTCAGGATTTCCCCTATGGATGCCTCTTTCCCAAGACCCATTTCTTCCATCTCTGGCTGGCTTGCCAATTGTTGGTTTGCAATTCTTGGGAGTTCCCTGGGTGATATTCAAAACTAGCCCCCATTTAACAGAGGGCAAGGAGAGACCAAAGAAAGAGGCAGAGCACTCCAGATTGGTAGATTGTGGTTTTAATAAACAACGGAACCTATATATGAGGCTTGTCTTGGGTGGTCGCAAGATGAGTAGTTCTCCGCATCAACCTGCCTTAATGGGGGTCAGTCACATACACAGTCCAGATAGTCTCAACAACACATGAACAGAACGCACATCCCAAGGTCAGCAGAGGGGGGTAAGGAGCCTCTGATTTCCTGGGCCAGGTCATGGGTCAACCAGTGCTCACATCCTCTCAATTACCTCCTCTAACAGCTCACTAAGCAGAGATTCTGCATTTAATGTAGCTGAGGAAGTTAGAAAGGCCTCTAGTTGTTTGGTTGGTTATCTGACTGAAACGTGGACAAAAAATTTCCCACAGTATGTGAATTGGAAATGCCTGACCTCCTTTGGTTTAATGTAGAGGAAGGGTTCAGAGATTTAGAAAGATTGGAATGTTAGAGTGGATTTGTCATTTAAGACCTACTCATCCACACTGGGAGTGTCTAGAACAGGGGTCCCCAACCCCCCGGGCCTTGGACCAGTATCTGTCCGCAGCCCATTAGGAACCAGGCCACACAGCAGGAGGTGAGCGGCAGGCGGGCAAGCAGAGCTTCATCTGCGGCTCTCCATCGCTCACATTACCGCCTGAACCATCCCCCCCAACCCCATCCGTGGAAAACTTGTCTTCCACAAAACCGGTCCCTGGTGCCAAAAAGGTTGGGGACCGCTGGTCTAGAAGACATACCTTTCACCAATACTTTGAGAAATAATTTGGTGAGTGGAGTCCTAGCATCCTTGAAGATCTCCATGATTGCTCATCTCTGTAAGTGAGACATTACCGTGGGAACTGCAGCCACTCAATGGAAAAACCTAAATGCAGTAGGAGTAATTTGATCCTGACGTGGCAGGGGCCAAGTGGCAGCATTCAATCACCAAAGGGAATGTGGGTGTGGTTACCATAATGGACAGCAGAGACGAAGCAGCAGTCAGAATAGTCAGATTCATGCAGACTTATGGTGCTGGCTAGTTAATTATGGTGTTCTAAAAAGTGAAATAAATAGGAAGCCTACTAGATTTTCACTTGATCTGTATAAGCAGAAAAGTTCTAGATCAAGTGAACAAAAATCTAACTCAAATCATAAAAACAGAGAGTCACAGCCCCTTGATCAATTCCAAGACTTAAGACAGTTTGTAGACTTAGAACCCCTTGAATGAAGGGGGGGTTGGTTCCCCTTGAAGAAGGATCCCAGTACACTAGTGAAAATTTATACTGTTAATGTTTCTCCCAAAGGGACCTGCAGCCTTTTACCAGAGTAACTGTACATTGAGAAAAAGGAAATAATCAGACATTTTGGGGACTACTGGCCACTGGATCTGAACTAGCACTGATTCTAGGAGACCTGAAGCACCACTGTGGCCCTCCATTCAGAGTAGGGGCTTATTAAGGTCAGGTAATCAATGGAGTTTTAGCTCAGGTGTACCTCACAGTGAGTGTAGTAGCTCCCCAAATCCATCCTGTGGTTATTTCCTTCATTCCAGAATGCATAATTGGAATAGATACATATAGCAGCTGGAAGAATCCCCACATTGTTTCCCTGATCTGTTGAGTGTGGGCTGTTATGGTGGGAAAGGCCAAATGGAAGCCATTATAATTTCCTCAACCTACAAAAGTAATAATAAAAAATAATACCACATTCCTGGAGGGATTGCAGAGATTAGTGCTACCATCAAGGACTTGGAAGATGCAGGGGTGGTGATTTCCACCACATCCCCCTTCAACTCTATTTGACCAATGTAGAAGACAGATGGATCTTGGAGAATGACAGTGGATTATCACAAGCTTAACCAGGTAGTAATTCCAATTGCAGGTGCTGTACCAAATGTGGTTTCATTGCTTGAGCAAATTAACACATCATCTGGTACCTGCTATGCAGCTGTTGATCTGGCAAATGATCTTTTTCTCCATACCTGTCCATAAGGCCCACCAGAAGCAATTTGCTTTCAGCTGGAAAGGCCAGCAATATTCCTTCACTGTCCTACATCGGAAGTATATCAACTCTCCAGTTCCGTGTCTTAATTTAGTTCACAGAAATCTTGATTGCCTTTCCCTTTCACGAGGTATCACAATGATCCATTACATTGATGACATTATTCTGATTGGACCTAGTGAGTGAGAAGTAGCAACTAATCTAGACTTATTGGTGAAACAGTTGCATGTCAGAGGGTGGGAAATAAACCCAACTAAAATTCAGAGACCTTCTACCTCAGTGAAATTTCTAGGGATCCAGTGGTATGGGGCATATCGAGACATCTCTTCTAAGGTGAAGGATAGGTTGTTGTATTTGACCCCTCCTACAACCAAGAAAGAAGCACAATGCTTAACTGGTCTCTTTGGATTTGGTGGCAACATATTCTTCATTTGGGTGTGTTATTCTAGCCCATTTACTGAGTGACCTGAAAAGTTGATAGTTTTGAGTGAGATCCAGAACAAGAGAAGGCTCTGAAACAGATTTGGGCTTCTGTGCAAGCTGTTGTGCCACTTGGGCTACATGATCCAGCAGATCCAGTGGTGCTTGAAGTGGCAGTGTCAGATCGAGTTAGTGTTTGGAGCCTTTGGCAAGCCCCCGTGGGATGAATTACAGCATAGACCCTTAGGATTTTGGAGCAACGCCCTGCCCTCATCTGTAGATAACTACTCTCCTTTTGCGAATCAGTTCTTGGCTTCCAACTGGGCCTTAGAGACTAAACACTTGACCATGGGCAACAAAGTTACCATCAAACCTGAGCTGCCCCTCATGAACTGGGTGTTATCTGACCCACCAAGCCATAAAGTTGGGCATGCACAGCAACACTCCATCATCAAATGAAAGTAGTATATATATGATCAGGCCTGGGTAGGCCCTAAAGGCACAGGTAAATTACCTGAAGAAGTGGCCCAAATGCCTATGGTCCCCACTCCTGCTACACTGCCTTCTCTTTCCCAGCCTGTACTTGTGGCCTCATTGGGAGTTCCTACAATCAGTTGACAGAGAAAGAAAAGACTTGGGCCTGGTTTAGAGATGGTTTTACAAGATATGCAGGCACCATCTGGAAGTGGACAGCTGCAGCATTACAGCGCCTCTCTGGGACATCCCTGAAGGACAGTGGTGAAGGGGAGTCCTCTTGGTGGGCAGAACTTCAGGCAGTGCACCTGGTTGTTCACTTTGCTTGGAAGGAAAAATGACCAGATGTGTGATTATATACCAATTCATGGGCTGTGGCCAACGGTTTGGATGGATGGTCTGGGACTTGGAAGGAACATGACTTAAAAATTGGTGACAAAGAAATTTAGGGAAGAGGTATGTAGATAGACTTCTCTTAATGCGAAAAAGACATGAAAATATTTGTGTCCCATGTGAATGCTCACCAAAAGGTGACTTCAGAAGAGGAAGATTTTAATAATCAAGTGGATAGGATGACCCATTCTGTCGGTACCATTCAGCCTCTTTTGCTAGCCACCCCTGTCATTGCGCAATGGGTTCATGAACAAAGTGGCCATGGTGGCAGAGATGGTGGTTATACCTGGGCTCAGCAACATGGACTTCCATTCACCAAGGCTGACCTGGCTACAGCCACTGCTGAGTGCCCAATCTGCCAGCAGTGGAAACCAACACTGAGCCCCTGATATGGCACCATTCCCTAGCATGATCAACTAGCTAGCTGGTGGCAGGTTGATTGCATTGGACTGCTCCCATCATGGAAGGCAGTGTTTGTCCTTATTGGAATAGACACTTACCCTGGATATAGATTTGCCTTCCCTGCATGCAGTGCTTTTTCCAAAACTACCATCTGTGGACTTAATAGAATGTCTTATTCCCCCGTCATGATATTTCACAGAGCATTGCTTCTGATCAAGAGCAACCCTTTACAATAAAAGAAGTGTGACGGTGGACCCAAGCTCATGGAATTCACTGGTCTTACCATGTCTCCCACCATCCTAAAGCAGCTTGCTTAATAGAACAGTGGTATGACCTTTTGAAGATTTAGTTACAGCACCAGCTAGGTGGCAGTACCTTGTAGGGCTGGGGCAAGTTTTTCCAGAAAGCTGTATATGCACTTAATTAGTATCCACTATATGGTGCTGTTTCTCAAGTAGCCAGGATTTACAGGACCAGGAATCAAGCAGGTGGAAATGAAAGTGCACCAGTCACTATTATCCATAGTTGACCCACTAGCTTCCTGTTTTCATGACTTTATTTTCTGCTGGCCTAGAGGTCTCTTAGTGTCAGAGGGAGGAAAGCTTCTATCAGGAGACATAACAATGATTCCATTGAACTGGAAGTTAAGACTGCCACCCTGCCACTTTGGGCTCTTCATGCCTCTGAATCAACAGGCAAAAAAAGGAGTTATGGTGTTATCTGGGGTGATTGATCCTGACTATCAAGGAGAAATTGGACTACTACTACATGGTGGAAGTGAGGAAGAGTGTGTCTGGAATACAGGAGATGCCTTAGGGCGTCTCTTAGTATTACCATGCCTTGTGGTCAAAGTCAATGGAAAACTACAACAAACCAATCCAAGCAAGACTACTAATGGGCCAGACCCTTCAGGAGTGAAAGTTAGGGTTACTCTGCCAGCTAAAGAACAATGACCAGCTGAGGTGCTTGCTGAAGGCAAAGGGAATACAGGATGTGTAGTAGAAGAAGGTAATTATAAATACCAGCTACAATCACACCACCAGTTACAGAAATGAGGACTATAATTGTCATGAGTATTTCCTCATTTTGTTATACATGTGTTTGTGTGTGCATATATACATAAACTAAGCAAATATTTTTGTTTTATTTCCTTTATTATTCTCATCATATAAGATAAGCTGTATTGACTTTACATCAGTAATTGAGTATTGCTAATTTTACATCATAGTATTTAAGTTATAGGATATCAGGAGAAGAGTAAGCATCACTCAAGTACTCTTCCTCCTCTTCTGGGGAAGGGATTAGTGCATTTTCAGTTGTTTGTAGGATAGCTGTATCATGTCAGTTGGAACTATGACCTTGTTATTGTCTTTATTTGGAGATCCAGTATGGTTTAAGGAGATATGTATGGGTACCAAGCTGACAAGGGGCGGAGTTATGATAGTTAATTTTATGTGTCAACATGATTGGGCTAAGGGCTGTCCAGAAAGCTGGTAAAACATTATTTCTGGGTATGTCTGTGAGGGTTGTTAAAAACTAAAATTCAACTGAGTAAATCTGAAGATCTAATTGTACCTTTTCAAAGATTCATGAATCAAGCAGCATCTCATCTAGCAAACAGAAAGGAGCTCTGAGGAGCTGCACCAAATGGAAGGCTTTTATAGACAGAAGGGGACAGGAAAAGGAAGTTTCTAGCCAAGAGTGGACTGTCTCAGGCAAAATCACCTTCCTATGGGGGACAAAAATGGTCTATCGAGTGGATTACCTCACTGGTGCTGACCAGGTAATTCCAGATTGACTTGTTACAGGTCACATTCTTGGGAGAGGCTGAAATTGCAATTAGATTAGGTATTAAGTCTTGGTTTGCTGATGTGGGGCTTAGCACAGGTGACTCCATTTGAGGCCTATTGTTTCTTTTTTAACAGGGTGTTCCCAGAAGAGATTAACATTTGAATTGGTAGATTGAGTAAAGAGGATCACCCTCACTAATGTGGGTGGACATCATCCAATCCATTGAAAGCCTGAATAGAACAACCAGGCAGAAGGGCAAATTTACTCTCTTTACTTGACCTTGGACATCCATCTTCTCCTGCCCTTGTACACAGGCATTCCTAGTTCTTGGGCCTTTATAGACTCAGACTGGAACTTACACCATCTGTCCCCCAAATGTCAGGCCTTTGGACTCAGACTGAATTACACCATGACCTTTCCTGGTTCTCCAGCTTGCAGTGGCAGATCTTGGGATTTCTTGGCCTCCTTAATCACGTTGGCCAATTCCTGTAAGTCTCCTCTTATTTATATCTATGTCTATATCCATGTTATTGATTCTGTTTCTCTGAAGAACCCTGTCTAATGCAATATGGAATCTAAAATAGTCAAAGTCATAGAAGCAGAGAATAGTATGGTGGTTGCCAGGGGCTAGGGTAAGGGGGAAATAGGGAGCTGGGAAAAGGGTACAAAGTTTCAGTTATGCAAGATAAATAAGTCTTAGAGAACTAATGTACGGCATGAAGACTATAGTTAGCAATACTGTATTGTAAACTTGAAATTTGCTAAGAGGTGTTCTCACCACACACATAAAAAAGTAATTATATTAGATGATGGATATGTTAAATTAGCTTGATTGTGGTGATAATTTCACAATGTGTGTGTGTGTATATATATATATAAACATCAAATTGTATGCCTTAAATATATATAATTTTTATTTGTGAAGTATACCTCATTAAAGCTGAAACAAACAAACAGAAATAAAAATGTCCAGATTGGATGGAAAGAAGTAAATATATATATATATTGTATTTCTTATATACACCCCCACACACAATTAGAACTAATAAATGAATTCAGAAACATTTCAGGAAACATGATCTGTGTAAAAAATCAGTTAACTTTTATACGCTAGCAATGAACAATCCAAAAATAAATTAATAACTTTACTTAGAATAACATCAAAACGAATAAAATACTTAACAATAAATTTAACCAAAGAAATGCATGTCTTGTATACTGAAAATTACAAAATATCTTTGAATGAAATTAAATAAATGGAAAGACATTCCATGTTTATGGATTAGAGGGCTTAATATTTTTAAAATGATAATACTTTCCAGAATAATCTACAAATTCAATTCAATCCCAATCCAAATTCCAGCTTCTTTTTTTTCTCCAACATTAATAATCTAAACTTAAAATTCATATGAAAATTCAAGGGACCCAGAATAGCCAAAAGAATCTTGGAAAAAGAGCAACAAAGTTGAAGGACTCACATTTCCCTATTTCATGACTTACTACAAAGCTACAGTAATTAGAGCAGTGTGATACTGGCATGAAGATAGGTATATAGATTAATGAAATAAAATTGAGAGTACAGAAATAAATCAGTACACCTATGGTCATTTGACTTTCAATAAGTGTGCTAAGACAATTCAATGGAAAAAACCAGTTTTGTCAACAAATCTTGCTGGAACAACTGGACCCCTGTCTCATACCATATGTAAAAATTAACTCAAAGTGTATCAGAGACCTATATGTAAGAGCTAGAACTATAAAATTATGATAAGAAAGCATAGGTGTACATCTTCCTGTACTCAGATTAGGCCATTTTAAAAAATATATGATACTTACAAGCAACAAAAGGAAATAGAGATAAAGTATACTTCATCAAAAATTTTAAAAAGTTGCTTCAAATGACACTATCAATAAAGTGAAAAATAAATTCACAAAAGGAGAAAATATTTGTGTCATGTATTTGATGAGTCTAGTATCCAGAATATATGAACTCTTACATGAGTGTAAGAGTTCTTACAACTCAAAGTAAAAAGACATATGAGCCAATTTAAAAATGGACAACGGATTTGAGTAGACATTTCTCCAAAGAAGATAGATAAATGGCCAATAAGCACTTGAAAATTGCTCAACATCCTCAGTCATTAGAGAAATACAAATCAAAACAACAGTGAGGTTCCACTTCACACACATCAGTATGGCTATAATGAAAAAGACAGAAATGTTGATGAGGATATGAAGAAATTAGAATCCTCATACATTGCTGGTAGGGTTGGAAAATGGTGTAACCTCTGTATAAAACAAAACCTCAAAAGGTTAAGCATAGAATTAACATAGAGGAATTCCACTTGTAGGTATATACCCAAGAGAATTGAAAACATGTGTTCGCACAAAAACTTGTACATGAATGTTCGTAGCAGCATTACTGATAGTAGCCCAAAAGTGGTAACAACCTAATGTCCATCAACTGATGAATATATAAACAAAATGTGACATATCCATATAATGGAATATTATTCAAATGTTAAAAGCAGTGAAGTTTCTCAGCACATGACACAACATGGATGAACCTTAACAACATTATGCTATGCGAAAGAAGCCAGTCACAAAGGGCCAAATATTTTATGATTCCATTTATATGAAATGTCCATAATTGACAAAAACATAGAACTACAAAGTAGAATATTGATTGCATAGGGATGAGGGGATGGTGTGGGCAGGAGAATACCAATTGGCATGGACTTTCTTTTAAGGGAGATGAATATATTCTAAAATTAATTGTGGTGATGGTTGCACAACTCTGTAAACATACTAATTCACAGTTGTACGCTTTATAAGGTTGGATTTTATGGTATGTGAATTATGTCTCAATAAAATTTATCCCCATAATGAGAAGCCCAGGATCACATCACTTAACTGGTGAATCCTACCAGTCATTTAAAGAAGAATTAATATCAATTCTATATAAATTCTTCAAAAAATAGGAGGGAGCAGTTCCAACTTTATTTTATGGTACCAGTATTAACTTGATGCCAAACGTTTCCAAGCACATCACACACAAAACATAAAACTAGAGAAAAGCATTCCTTATGAATATAGACGGGGAAATCCTTAACAAAATAATAGTCACCTTCTATTCTTAGTTTACTAAGACTTTAAAAAAATGGCTTTATTGAAATTTGCATATGGGTGTTGAATTTTCTCAAGTGCTTTTTCAGCATGAATTGATATGTGAGTTGTTTTCTTTAGCCTGTTAATATAATGGATTACATTGATATTCAAGTACTGAATAAACCTTGCGTAGTTGGAAGAAACTGCTCCTGGTATATAATTATTTTTATATATTCCTGGGTTCAATTTGTTATTTTGTTGACTACTTTAATTAAATGAGAAATATTTGTATGTAGATTTCATTTTTTTGTGTATGTAGTATAACCACACAATGGAATATTATTCAGCCATAAAAAGTTATGATGTACTGATACAACATGGATGAAGCTTGAAAACATTATGGTAAGTGAAACAAGCAAGTCTTAAAAAAACACATATTATATGAGTCTATTCATATGAAATGTCCAGAATAAGGAAAGCTGTAAAGACCAAGTAGATTGGTGTTTACTTAGGGATTGGAAAGATGGCAGTAAGGGGGGGCAGTACTAGCTAAATTGTACCGGGTTTCTTTTTGAGGTGATGAAAATGTTCTAAAATTGATAGTGATGGTGACTGTACATATCTATGAGTATATTAAAAACCATTGAGTTGTACACTTTATATGGGTAAATTGTATGGTATGTAAATTATAATCCAATAAAGCTATTTAAAAAAGAATGACTAGAATCATGGGGAATGTCATCAGCAAGATGTCAGAATAGAAAGCCCCAGAACCTGCTTCCTCCACAGAAACACCAACTTAACAACAATACACAGACCAATTGCCTTTGTAAGAAATGAAGAAATCAGTTAGAAGCTTCCTGCAGCTCGGCAAGCATGAAGCCAACTGCATCAAGGACTGGTAGAGAAATTCATGGCGCACACTCACTAGAGCCCCTCCTCCCAGCACAGTAGGCATTATTCGGAGAAAACTCCCAACTCCCTACATCTCCCTGGGGAGAGAAAGAGAAGAGTAGAACATATCCAATGTTCTGACTTTTGAGGGGGCTACCAAGAGACTGGTTTTTATCTTGACTGAATCTAAGCTCTGACAGGAAAAGGGTACCAGGTTGGGAGACTCTGAGAACAAGAGATCAACATGCAGTACCACAAACAGACGCTAGATGTCACTCCAGCACAGTGGCTTAGTATACTACCAAAGAGGCTGCAGTACCATATATTGACACCAGGTGGTGCTTGTGGGTAAAACCCGTCAAATTTCAATTAGGAGATTACGCACACAAACCCAGAGAAAATGTATCCCCAAAAAAGTTTTAGAAGGTTTCCTGAATCTCTACCTGGGTGATTGAGGAAAGTCTTCCATGTACAAAACCAGATCACAAAGACTGGGAGAGGTGGCTGATTTTTCAAACACCAAAGTCCTAATGGGACATAACAAGGTATACAAAGAAACAGGGAAACATGGTCCAATCAAAAGAACAGATTAAACATCCTGAAACTAACCCTAAAGAAACATATATGAATTTCCAGACAAATATTTTTTTTTTAGAAACTGCCATAACAGGCTTCCTTGGTGGCACAGTTGTAAAGAATCCACCTACCAATGCAGGGGAGATGGGTTTGAGCTCTGGCCAAGGAAGATCCCACATGCGACGGAGCAACTAAGCCCATGCACCACAACTACTGAGCCTGCGTTCTAGAGCCCACGAACCACAACTACTGAGCCCGCGTGCTACAACTACTGAAGCCCACGTGCCTAGAGCCTGTGCTCTGCAACAAGAGACGCCACCGCAATGAGAAGCCCACACACCGCAACGAAGAGTAGCCCCCGCTTGCCACAACTAGAGAAAGCCCGCGTGCAGCAACGAAGACCCAATGCAGCCAAAAATAAATAAATAAATAAATTTATTTTAAAAAAACTGCCATAAGGATGCTCAACAAATTAAACGAGAGCATGGATAGATAGCTAAAACAAAATCAGGAAAAGCATGAAGTAAATAGAATAACAACAAAGAGTTAGAAATTATGAAGAAACAACAAATAAAATTAGGGAACTAAACAATACAATTACTTAACTGAAAACTTCACCAGAGATATTAAGCAGTAGATTTGACCAGTCAGAAGGAAGAATCAGTGAAATTAAAGAAGGACTTTAAAATTACCCAGGCAAAGGAGGGGGAAGAAAAAAGAAGAACGTGAACAGAGTCTAAGAGACACCATTAAGTAGAACAACATATGCATTATGGGAGTCACAGAAAGAGAAGAAAAAGAAAATGGGACAGAGAGCCTATTTGAAGAGCTAATGGCCGAAAACTTCCCCAGTCTGAGGAGAAATGGACATACAAATTCAAGAAGCTCAAAAAAACAACAGCTAGGATAAATATAAAGCAAACTACACCATGACATATCTAATTGAACTGTCAAAAATCACAAAGAGAGAATCTTGAAAGAAGAAAGAGAAGAGCAGCTTATGACATACAGGCCTTCCTTGTTTTATTGCACTTTGTTTTATTGTGCTTCACAGATAATTGCATTTTTTACAAATCGAAGGTTTGTGGCAACTCTGCATTGAGCAAGTCTATTGCCACCATTTTCCCAACAGCATCTGCTTACTTTGTGTCCCTGTGTCACATTTTGGTAATTCTCGCAATATTTCAAACTTTTTCGTTATTATTTTATTTATTATGGTGATCTGTGATCAGTGATCTTCGATGTTACTATCGTAATTGTTTTCAGGCACCATAAACCATGCCCGTATAAGATGGCAAACTTAATTGATAAATGTCGTGTGTGTTCCGATTGTTCCATTGCCCAGCTGTTCCCCAGTTTCTCTCCCTCTCCTCAGGCCTCCCTATCACCTGAGACACAACAGTATTTAAATTAAGCCTAATAAGCCTACAATAAGTGTTCAAGTGAAAGGAAGAGTTGCATGTCTCTCACTTTAAATCAAAAGCTAGAAATGGTTAAGCTTAATGAGGAAAGCATGTTGAAAGCCAAGAGGGACCAAAACCTAGACCTCTTGTGCCAAACAGTTAACCAAGTTATGAATGCAAAGGAAAAGTTCTTGAAGGAAATTAAAAATGCTACTCCAGTGAAGGCAAAACAGACTTATTGCTGACATAGAGAAAGTTGTGATAGTGTCCACAGTGATCTGGACAGAAGATCAAACCAGCCACAAAATTCCCTTAAGCCAAAATCGGATCCTGAGTAAGGCCCTAACTCTCTTTAATTCTATGAACCTGAGAGAGGTGAGGAAACTGCAGAATAAAAGTTTGAAGCTGGCAGAGGTTGGTTCATGGGGTTTAGGAAAAGAAGCTGTCTCCATAATTTAAAA
This sequence comes from Balaenoptera ricei, assembly GCF_028023285.1. Classification (NCBI taxonomy): domain Eukaryota; kingdom Metazoa; phylum Chordata; class Mammalia; order Artiodactyla; family Balaenopteridae; genus Balaenoptera; species Balaenoptera ricei. Next base: position 91,452,211 of record NC_082660.1, on the reverse strand, counting down.
ATGCAAGGCAAAGCAGCAAGTTATCCAGAAGATCGAGCTAAGATCATTAATGAAGGTAGCTACGATAAACAACAGATTTTAAATGTAGACTAAACAGACTTCTATTGGAAGAAGATGCCATTTAGGACTTTCATAGCTAGAGAGGAGAAGCCAATGCCTGGCTTCAAAGCTTCAAAGGACAGGCTGACTCTCTTGTTAGGGACTAATGCAGCTGGTGACTCTTGGTTGAAGCCAATGCTCGTTACCATCCTGAAAATCCTAGGGCCCTTAAGAATTATGTTAAATCGACTCTGACTGTGCTCTATAAATGAAACAACAAGGCCTAGGTGATAGCACATCTGTTTACAGCATGATTTACCGAATATTTTAAGCCCATTGTCCAGACCTACTGTTCAGAACAAAAGATTTCTTTCAAGATATACTGCTCATTTGACTATATACCTGGTCACCCAAGAGCTCAGGTGGAGATGTACAACAAGATTCATATTTTCATGCCTGCTGATACAGCATCCATTCTACAGCCCATGGATCAAGAAGTAATTTTGGCTTTCAGACTTTATTATTTAAGAAGTACATTTTGTAAGGTTATAGCTGCCATAGATAGTGATTCCTCTGATGGGCAAATGAAATTGAAAACCTTCTGGAAAGGATTTGCCATTCTAGACGCCATTACGAACATTTATGATTCATGGGAAGAGGTCAAAATATCAACATTAGCAGTTTGGAAGAAGTTGATTCCAACTCTCATGGATAACTTGGAGAAGTTCAAGACTTCAGTGGAGGAAGTCCTTGCAGATGTGGTGGAAATAGCAAGAGAACTAGAATTAGAAATGGAGCCTGGGGACTTCCCTGCTGGCGCAGTGGTTAAGAATCCATCTTCCAATGCAGGGGGTGCATTTTCGATCCCTGGTCAGGGAACTAGATCCCACATGCATGCCACAACCAAGAGTTCACGTGCCACAACTAAGGAGCCCACCTGCCACAACTAAGACCTGGCACAACCAAAATAAAAAAATAAAAAGAAATGGAGCCTGAAGATGTGACTGAATTGCTACAATCTCATGATAAAACTTGAACAGATGAGGAGTTGCTTCTTACGGATGAGCAAAGAAAGCGATTTCTTGAGATGGAATCTACTCCTGGTGAAGATGCTGTGAGGATCATTGAATTGACAACAATGGATTTAGAATATTACATAAAACTTAGTTGATAAAGCTGCAGCAGGGTTTGAGAGGATTGACTCCGATTTTGAAAGAAATTCCACTGTGGGTAAAATGCTGTCTAACAGCATTGCATGTTACAGAGAAATCGTTCATGAAAGGAAGAGTCCATCGATGTAGCACACTTCATTGTTGTCTTATTTTAAGAAATTGCCACAGCCACCCCAACCTTCAGCAAGCACCACCCTGATCAGTCAGCAGCCATCAACATCAAGGCAAGATCTTCCACCAGCAAAAAGATTGAGTTGCTGAAGGCTCAGATGATGGTTAGAAATTTTTAGCAATAAAGTATTTTAAAATTAAGGTATGTACATTGTTTTTTTAGACATGATGCTATTGCACACTTAATAGACTACGGTATAGTGTAAACATAACTTTCATATGCACTGGGAAACAAAAAAATTTGTGTGAATTGCTCTCTTGTGATATTCACTTTCATGTGGTGGCCTGGAACCAAATCTGCAATATCTCCAGTGTATGCCTGTAAAAGTGAGCTGTTATTAAATTATCAGTGGATTTCTTAGCAGAGAACTTGCATGCTAGAAGGAAGTGGGATGATATATTCAATGTGCTAGGAAAAAAAAAAACCCTTCCATCTAAGAATACTATATCCAGCAAACAGTCCTTCAAAAATGAAGGAGAAATTAAGACTTTCCCAGATAAAAGCTGAGGAAGTTTATCACCACTACACCTGCCCTACAGGAAATGCTGAAGACAGGGAATTCCCTGGCTGTCCAGTGATTAGGACTTGGCGCTTTCACTGCTGGGGCCTGGGTTCAATCCCTCGTCAGGGAACTGAGATCCCTCAAGCCGTGTGGTGCGGCCAAAAAAAAAAAAATGCTGAAGGCAGTCCCTTCAGGTTGAGGTGAAAAAATGATAAACAATAACACAAACCCATATGAAAATATAAAACTCCCAGGTAAAAGTAAATACATAGATAGAGAATCTTAATAGTAATGTAAATGCATAAATCATTTTTAAAACTAATATGCAATTTAAAAAACAAAAGCATAAAAAGTAATTATAAATCTATGTTAATGGATGTGCAGTATAAAAAGAGATCATTTGTGTCATCAATAATGTGAAGTAGGGGGGGACAGAGATTTAAGATTTAGAGTTTCTATGTATGATTGGGAATTAAGTTGTTATCAGTTTAAAATACATTGTTATAATTTTATGATTTATGTAAATGCAATGGTAATCACAAACAAAATGTATCTATAGAATATACACAAATGGCTCATCTCATGAATCCATTGAAATAGAGTGAAATAATATTTATACAGAGCTTTTCTCTCCTAGAAAAGAAAAAAGGTTGCCAGTTGTTACTTCACAGGATCAAAATAATAGGAATTCAAATAATTTTCTTCTGCTCTTTTAAAATATCTTTCTATCCTGCAAATAGAATGGCCTCTGATGATGAAAAGAGAAACCATATCTCTAAAATGGTTTTAAAAATTAGCTGAAGATAAAATTGATGAAATATTCAAACTATTGAAAACTATGAAAAACCCCACAGAGAAATCAATTTGAGAGGCAAGTTTCTGAAAATCATTTAAGTGTTTTAAAATGAAAAGATGAGAAATAGCAAAATTAAACTACTTTACAATCATTATATAGAAATTTTATTTTAAAAATATATATTATATGTATATATCCCAAAGGATAATATTAAAATCTGAATCTTTTGTAATAAATCATACTCTATGTGAGGAAAAAAAAAGAATATACACAAATGGAAGTAAGAAGGGAATCAAAACATGTTAGTACAAAAAAATCAACAAACACAAAAGAAGGAAGCAAGGGATGAAAGAATGACAAAAACTATAAGACATACAGAAAACAATGAACAAAATGGCCATAGTCCGTTTTTCACTATCAGTAATTACTTTAAATGTAAATAAATTAAACACACCAATTAAAAGACATGGATTGGCAGAATGGAGTGAAAAACAAGATCTAACAAGATGTTGTTTACAAGACACTCATGTTAGGTCTAAGGACACACGTAGACTAAAAATGAAAGGATGGAAAGGATATTGCATGCAAACAGGAACATAAAGAGAATGCAGGTGACCATACTTAGACAAAATATTTTAAGACAAAAATTGTTAAAAGAGACAAAAAAGGACATTATATAATGATAAAAGGGTCAATTCATCAGGAGGATGTAATGATTATAAATATATGTGTACCTACATTTGAGCTCCCCAATATATGAAGGAAACACTGAGAGCTGAAGAGAGAAATAGACAGTAATACAATAATAATAGAAGACTTCAATACTTCAATTTCAGTTATGGATAGAAGAGCCAGAGGGAAGATCAAGGAAACAGAGGACTTGAACACCACCATAGAACAAGTGGACCTAACAGACTGTTGGGCTGCACCCCGAAGGCCTACAAAGTCTTGTAGTTGCCCAGCCTCGAGACTGAAGAAACAGCCCAGAGACTGCGACAGAGACATCAACAGTTTATTGGACAAGGGGATCTTACACAGAGGGTCCTGGAGTGACAACCCACTGTGTGCAGCAGACTGCAGGCAGAACGTGGTAGCAGTCTTCACTACTCAGGGGAGAAGGAGGCTACCATTTATAGGGGGAATTGACATCAAGTTGGCTCATCGGTTACCAGGGGCTAACTAAGCCTTATAATTAAGAGGACTGGATAGTCATGTGAGTGAAGCAGGGACTGGTCAAGCAGGAGATGTACAGAGAGCAAGAGAGCAGCCGTCTTGAATGGCCTAACCATACACAGACATATACAGAACATTCCATCTAACAGCAGCATAATACACATTCTTCTCAAGCACGCAAGAACATTCTCATGTCAGGTCACAAAACAAATTTAAGAAGACTGAAATCATACAAAGTATCTTCTCTGACCACAATGGAATGAAACCAGAAATCAATAGCAGAATGAAAACAGGAAAGTCCACAAATATGTGGAAATTAAACTACTCACTCTTAAACAATCAAATAATCAAAAGAAATCACAAAAGAATTTAGAAAGTATCTGAGACAAATGAAAACAAACCCACAAAATAACAGAACTTATGGGATTCAGAATGACATCAGCAAAATGATAGAATGGGCATTTTATACCATCTTCCCCCCCAACCCCGAACACCAATTTTTCCAATCTTCCGCAGATGAGAGTGCCTTTGTGGAAGCCCAGGAGTCCAGCGAGAAGTTCCAGCACACCACTGGAGCAAAAATAATCTAAATTGGACACATTGAAAAGGGTAAGAGGAAAAGCTTCACTTCACTTGCATAACCCTTTCCCTAAGGTGGAACAGCTTAGTACCAAGACCCTCTCCACCTGTGATTTCTCCCATGGGGAAAGTAAGAGCGAGTGAAAGACAAGATTCCTCAGCTGTGTGGAATGCTGCCTAAGAAGCCCACTTCTTTCTTACCCCATCCAGAATACTGAAGTGTGCTGCATGTTTGGACAGTAGGGAAGGGCTGGCAGAACAGCAGCCAGGGTTCTTGGAGGGCATCAACAGGACACAGATCCTACTAACACTTCCACTGATTCCATCACGAAGCCCACCCACAAGCTGCTGGGGATGCCTCACTTGTGGATCTCCCCAACTGGTCCACAGTCACCCTCAATGTTTCATGCTCCTCATGCACACACACCCTCGCCCAGTGTGGCTGGCTCCCTGCATGTACCCCCGAGGGAAACACATATGAGTTTTGCAGATGGTTAATGAACACACACAGAAATCTGTCCTGTCTCTGTGGGACTGTGAGAAAGCACACAAAATTGAACATTTGGCATTGCCATAGGGAAAGCAAATGGGAAGCTGTCAGCACCCAGCCTGGCTTTTTAGGATTGAGGGAAGGCATACAATCTTAATAATTACCCCTCCTCGCCCGCACCAGGGAACAAGAAGTGTGGAGTAGGCATATTTACAGAAAAGGTCTGAGAAAGTCTCAGAATCACTAGCACAGATGACAGATAGTATTTGTCACCTGAAGCCAGTCAGTAAAGACTGGAGGATGTGACTGCTTCTTCAAATATGAAGACAGCAACATAAGCCTTCAAGCAACATGAAAAATCAAGGAAATAATGACACCACCAAAGGGACACAATAGTTTTCCAGTAACTGACCCCCCCAAAAAAAGGAGATCTGTGATTTGCCCAATAAGGAATTCGAAATAGTTGTTTTAAGGAAGCTCAATAACCCATAAGAAAACACAGAAAGACAAAAGAAACCAGGAAAAAAATATAGGAGGTAAATGATAAGTTTCACACAGAGAGAAATCATAGAAAAGAGCCAAACAGAAATTATGAGCTGAAGAATACAGTGAATGAAATGAAAAATGCAATACAGAGCATTAAAAGCAGATTTGATCAAAAACAAGAATCTGTGAAGTCAAAGGCAACTTATATGAAATTATCCACTCAGAGGAGAATGAAGAAAAAAGAATGGGAAAACATAGGTGGAACACTCTTTCCAAAGAGAACACTCTTTCCAAAGAGACGTAAATTGTAGCAATATTTTTTTGGATCTGTCTCTTAAAGCAAAGGAAATAAAAGCAAAAATAAACAATTGGGACCTAATTAAACTTAAAAGCTTTTGCACAGCAAAGGAAACCATCAACAAAATGAAAAGACAGCCTACTAAATGGGAGAAAATATTTGCAAATAATATGACCAACAAGGGGTTAATATCCAAAATGTATAAACAGCTCATACAACGCAACATCAAAAAATCAAACAACCTGGTTAAAAAATGGGCAGAAGATCTGAATAGACATTTTTCCAAAAAAGACATACAGAAGGCCAACAGGCACATGAAAAGATGCCCAATATCATTAATCATCAGAGAAATGCTTCACAAAGACCACCAACATTTTTATTCAATGGGCTACCCACACACTGGGAATCAGAAATTGCTGGACTTGTCATACGGTCTTCAATTGCTGTACCCCACCTTAAATGCTTACTCTGCTGATGTATTCAATTTCAGCCAGCTCCAGGTAACAACAACATCTTTGCCCCAGGGCTTCCCTTCAGTTGGATGCCCCACCCATATTTCTGCCCTAATTGCTCCTCAAGGAGTGATTTTGGAGTAGCCTTCAAGGCCACCTTGGTTATTCTGTGCCCAGGGACAAACAGCTCTTGGCTCACAGATGCCTTTAACCACACCACTAGGACTCATATAGCAGAGATAGCCCATGAATGGGTACAAATGCCTGGGTTTCTCGCGGGAGGTTCTGATGAATACTTTACACTGGGAACTTCTGCCTTTGGATTTTATTGTGGGGCCCATATCACAAGGCTCTCACCTAGTACATTATTCTCTCTCCCAGCTATGGGGTGCGGGGGGGCGGTGGTGGTGGTGGTGCACAGAGTGCTGGGGGCATGTGTCACCTAGTGGGGTGTTCTGTAGGTGACACACCCCATGGGGCTCGCGGATGGGCCTCCTGGTGGAGTCCATGAGCTGGCTAGTAGGATCTGTCAGTTGTTGAGTTCTCTGCACTGGCTGCTGACAGCCCTCACTTTTTCTTGCTCCTAGCTGCCCCCAGATGCTTCAGCTGTGCTGATCCCCCTCAGTGTTCTTGGTGGGAAGAGAAAAAGTGGGCCTCCTGGGCATAGTGCCACAGGCTGTGGAAATTGGGCACTCATTTTCCCCTTACTTTCCTTTGAGGGAAAAATCGAGGGCCAAGGAGGTCTCTCTTGGCACTGAGCTGTGCCACACTGAGGGAAGGGTGATGTGAATAAAGTGAAACTGTTCTTACCCTCTTCAATGCATCTGTTCTGATTTTTTGCTTCACCATGGTGCTGAAACTTCTCCACTGGCCTCCTAGACTCCTATAAAGGTGTTTTCGTCTGTAGTTGGTTGCTAAAATTAATGTTTCTGTTGGGGGTTGATGGCTGGAACCTCCTATTCTGCTGTCTTGCTGACATTCTTTTCTAAGCTATTTTTTTTATGACTGTATTGTTTGTCCTGTGTGGCCAGTGAAGTCTTTGTTTTGTTAGGTGGTAAGCTGGTGTTTTGACAGGGTTTCACTAAATGTCTGGAGCCGAGAAAAGAAAAAAAAAGAAAAAAAAATACTCTCCAAGTCTTTGCAAATTGGTACTGTTTTTGGGCACTCCTTCAATGCTTAGCTGGACCATTTACAACTCTTTCTTAGCCTTCATGTCTTGCTTCTGTGGAAACTGAAGGTCACCCTGAGGTGAAATCTTAGAGTCTTCTTAGGCCCTTTTCTGAGCTTGTGTCTACACTTGGTCATCCTCGTGGACTTCTCAATTCCACAGTATGCACAGCAGTTTTAAAAAGCTTCATCTACCTAGCCCACCATGTATCTCCTCCACATTCTTTGCTAGTCTTTTTGAAGTGTCTATTGCTTGTCCTGACTGTTCTTCCTTGCCCCAGGCTGCTGTGTCCAATACTTTTGCCATTAAATGCTTTCTATGAAAGCCACCCTATAAGCCACACAAGGCCTGGGAATGTTCTGAGTCAAGAGAAACAAAGGCAAACCTTTGCACCAGTCCTTGAGGAAGCCATCAGATGGACTGAAATACACAACCATAATTCTTTGTGAACAAGGTTCATACTGCTCTCTCTGGCACTAGCAACCTGCACCAGGAGTGTGGGCTGCTGCCTTCACAGCCACCAAACTGATGAGTGGGGAGATGGTAGGTAGGCAAAAAAAAGCTGCAGTGCTCTCTGACTGCAATGCAAAAGCTCCTTTCTTCAATAAGTACTCTCCTGGTTCTTGTAAGTTTTACACTAGATTCCAGAATTTTACAAAATTGATTCTGACAGTTTTTGCCAGCTTATAAATTGTTTTTGTGGAAGGAATGGAGCCCTGGAGTTTCCTATACCACATTTTCAATAACATTGCTCAATTTATTCTTCATTCCTTTTTTTTTTGTTTTTTTTTTTTGCTGAGTAATATTCCTTTGTATGACTATACAACACTTTATCCATTCAACAGTTGATAAACGTTTGTGTTTTTTCCACTTTTTAGTTATTATGAATAATGGTGCTATGAACATTCATGTATGAGTTTTTGTGTGAACGTATGTTTTCAGATCTCTTATGTATATACCTAGGAGTGCAATTGCTGGGTCATCTGGTAACTCTATGTTTAACTTTTTGAGAAACTGTTGAACTGTTTTCCAAAGTGGCTGCACCATTTTATATACCCACCAGCAATGTATGAGGGTTCCAATTTCTCTATATCCTCACTGGCACTTGTTATTATCTGTCTTTTTTATTGTAGATACTTCAGTGGGTATGAAGTAGTATCTCTTTGTGGTTTTGATTGGAATTTCCTTAGTGACTAATGATATTGAGCATTTATTTGTGTTTATTGACCATTTGTATACCTTTTTGAAGAAATGCCTATTCAGATCTTTCACCTATTATTTCTTAGTTATTTGTCTTTGTTTTGTTTTTATTTATTTATTTATTTATTATTTTTGGCTATGTTGGGTCTTCGTTTCTGTGCTAGGGCTTTCTCTAGTTGCGGCGAGCAAGGGCCACTCTTCATCGCGGTGCGCAGGCCTCTCACTATTGCGGCCTCTCTTGTTGCGGAGCACAGGCTCCAGATGTGCAGGCTCAGTAGTTGTGGCTCATGGGCCCAGTTGCTCCACGGCATGTGGGATCTTCCCAGACCAGGGCTCGAACCTGTGTCCCCTGCATTGGCAGGCAGATTCTCAACCACTGCGCAACCAGGGAAGCCCAGTTATTTGTCTTTTTGTTGTTGAGTTGTAATAGCTCTTTATATATTCTAGATGCAAGTCTTTTATCAGAGATATGATTTGCAAATATTTTCTCCTGTTCTGTATATTTTCATTTCGCTTTCTTGACATTGTCCTTTGAACCACAAATTTTTAAATTTTGATGAATTCTTATTTATCTATTGTTTTTTGTTGCTTTTTGGTGTCATATCCAAGAGACCATGACATGATCCAAGGCCATGAAGATGTATGACTATGACTTCTAAGAGCTTAAAAATTTTAGGTCTTACATTTAGATATCGACCCATTTTGAATTAATTTGTATAAATGGTGTGAGGTAGGGGGGTCTGACTTCATTGTTTTGCATGTGGATATCCAATTGTACCAGCACCATTTGTTAAAAAGACTATTCTTTTTTCATTACATTTTCTTGCCATCCATTGGTCTATATGTCTGTCTTTATGCTAGTACAATACCGTCTTGATTCTGTAGGCTTGTAATGAGTTTTAAAATCAGTAAATATGAGTCGTTCAATTTTGTTCATCTTTTCCAAGATTATTTTGGCTATTCTGAGTCCTTTGAATTTCCATATGAATTGTAGAGTCAGCTCGTCAGTTTCCTCCAAGAAGGCAGCTTAGATTTTGACAGGAATTGTATTGAATTTGTAGATCAGTTTGGGAAGTGTTGCCATATTAACAATATTAAGTCTTCTGATCCATGAACGTGGGTTGTTGCATTGGTTTCCTATCGCTGGTATAACAAATTTCCACAAATTTAGTAACATAAAACAACACAAATTAATTATCTTACAGTTCTGCAGGTCAGAAATTTGAAATGGGTTTCAAGATGTTAGATGGAGGGGGCGGGGGATACATTTTCTTGCATTTTCTAGCTTCTAGAAGCTACTTCCATTGCTCATGGCTCATGGCTTATGGCCCTTACGCCATCTTGAAAGCCAGCAATGTAGCATGTTTTAATCCCTCTCTCTAACTCTTAACACTCTTGCCTTTATCTTATAAAGAAAACTTTGAATCACATTGGACCCAACCAGATATCCAGGATAACCTTTCCATCTCAAATTCCTTAAGTTAATCACATCTGCAAAGCCCCTTTTTTCATGTAAGGTAACATATTCACAGGTTTTGAGGATTAAGATGTGGACATCCTTGGGGGCCATTATTCTGCCTACTACAGATATCTTTCCATTTATTTAGATCTTCTTTAATTTCTTTTCACAATGTTTTACAGTTTTTAGAGACTAGGTTTTGCACTTCTTTTGTTAAAATTATCCCCAAATAGTTTATTCTTCTGGTTGTTTTTGTAAACAGAATTGTTTTCTTAGTTTCATTTTCAAACCATTTATTGCAGAAATATAATTGATTTTTGGATTTACAGAAATACAATTATATTTACAGAAATACAATTGATTTTGTATATTGCTCTTGTATCCTGAAACCTTGTTGAACTCATTTATAGGTTTTTTTTGGTGTGTGGATTCCTTAGAGTTTTTTATATACAAGATCATGCCATCTACAAATAGAGTGTTTTAGTTCTTCATTTCAAACTGTATACCGTTTGTTTCTTCATCTAGCCTAATTGCCCCAGCTAGAACCTCCAGTACAATGTTGAGTAGAAGTGGCAAGAGCAACATCCTTGTCTTGTTCCTGATTTTAGAGGGAAAGCATGCAGTCTCTCATCATTAAGTATGATGTTAGCTGTGGGGCTTAAATTGCTCTATAGTTCAATCCAAATAAATTTGGGCTCTTTTGTAGGGATAGTTTTGAGGCACATGTTTGAGGTCTGCTCTGATCCCTGGAAGGTTAGTCTTAGCCTTCTTTTTTCCTGCTTCTTTCTGGCAAATTTATTGGCCTACGGTTTACCTTGCTCTCATGGAGTTATCAGTCTCTTCTTAATTGCTTGCTACCAAAATGGCCATTGTTTCTAGGAGCACCCTTAGTCTTTCCACATACTTTTTCAAATTAAATCAGTTTCTTTAAGGAGTACTTTGGAACTCTCAGTTATTATGGCTGGTCTCTTCCCTTGGGAAAATTCTCTGAGTCATTCTTTGGGCACTGTGTGGGTGTAGTACCCTCTGGTCTTCTCAGCTTGCTTTTCCTGACATGGAGCCCTTACTTTTAGAGTGAGCTAGAGCAGGGGTGATTGGGGCCCCAGTGTTCTGGCATGCCATGCTTGATGTAGAATGTCTGCCCTGTGAGTGGAAGCTGGGTAAGGAAGGGTGTCCCAACTTCTCGGCCATATTCACCAGGAATTTGGCTTCTTCAACCTGGAGTGGTAGGGAATGAGAAGTGCTGGTGGCTTGCCTCTCCCAATGAGATACGGTAACCCTTGGTTTGGAGCTGAGGGGTAAGAGAGACCTGTCTTCTTGGCCACATCCTCCTGGAGGGAAGCTTCCATTAAACCCAGGTGGGTGATGGGGAAGGAGGGAATGGGTCTTGGCTAAACTGTCACAGATCCTTGCTATTCTTACTGAGTTTTAGTAGATTTTCTTGAAGAAATGTTTCTGCATTTGCTCTTTGCCCTAGGACAATATTAAGGGACTTTAAACCATTGGCTCTTTAAATGATTTTCATCAGTTATGCTTGTTTCACTCTGGAGCAGATCTACAGTGCTCCTCGCATGTCATTATGGATGTGGAAGTCCTTCATTTCTATCTTCAATAAAATGCTGCTTTGTTTGTGTGGGAAATTTTATGGTTTGGTGGATCAGGTAGCACTCAGTTCATGAAGACAAGTTTGGTTTGTATAATCCCTTTGTGTCCTATAGTCAGATGTTCAGTCTCTATCAGGGCCCAGTAATAAACCAGTAGTGATTTTTCAAATGAAGAATAGTTGTCAACAAAGGAGGGCATGGCCTTCCTCATGAGCCATAGTGATCTTCATGGTGATTTCTTATTGGGGCTTTGCCAGAGGTTTCATACTACTTCTCTGCCTGCCACAGACATATTTTGAATACCATTGGATCTGTTGGGTCCTAAGACCCAAGTGGCAGATCAGCTTTCACTGCAACCAGCACCTGCTTCAAAGTCACTACTTTCTCTGAGATTCACTCAAGAAAGTGGAGCCTTACAAGGTTCCTGATAAATGAGTCAGAGGGGCATAATCAAATATGGTAAATGTTACCTTCAAAATCCAAAGAGGCTCACCACACTTTGTGCCTCGTCTTCATGGTAAATGGTACAAGTGCAGGAGCTTATATCCTATTTTATAAGGAATATTCAGAAATGCCCCATACCACTGGACCCTTAGAAACTTCACCAATGGGGCACGCCCTTGAACTTCTCCAAGGTTCATCCCCTATACTCTGGCATACATATGTCTTGCTAAGGTATTTATTTATTTATTTGCTATTTCCTATTCACTGTGTTTGCTTAGCATAATATCATCAATATAATGGACCAGTGTTATGTTCTCTGGGATATCAAGATGATCAAGCATCCTCTGGTCTATGACAGTTTGCAGAAGAGTTGACATAGCCCTGGGGCAACAGTAAAGGTATACAGCTAATCTGTTGTCCTTGCCCTGTAAATGTAATCTGTTTCTGATTTTGCTTGTTGACTGAAATGAAAAAGTATACATTTTCCAGGTCAATAACTGCATACCAGTAGAGATGGCTCATATGGAACCTCAGCTGCAATTGGTATCACTTGATTAAATTTGTGATAATTTACTCTAATTTTCCACAAATCATCTGACTTACAGTAGCCAAGCAGGTAAGTCAAATGGGAATTTGGTAGAAAGTGCCTTTATAGCATCTCTCAATTTTTGATATAGGTTATCTCTGCAGTTCCCCCAGGGAAACGATATTCCTTTAGGTTTAACTATCATGGTAGGGGTAAGGGTTGTTCCAGGGGCTTCCACTTGGATTTTCCTCCCATAATAGTTCTCACTCCATAGGTCAGAGGATCAATTTGGGAATTCTGTCAGTTAATATCTATTCTCATTATATATTATGAGTCTTGGGAAATAACCATAGGATGCGTCCTTAGTCCCAATGTAAGACATGTTCAAGCCAAGACTCCATCTATCACCTAAACTCCATAGGTTCCCTATTATCAGAGGATAATAGTGGTTATTCCAGTTGTTTAGGGATCAGCATACCTTCAGAGCCAGTATCTAATAATCCCCAGAAGGTCTGAGTATTTCCTTTCCCTGAGTGCAGTTACCCTAATAAATTGCCACAAAACCTTTGGGGGAAGAGTCATGATACATATCTGTGGCTGCATTGCAGGATCCCTCCTCCGTCAGAGGACTCTGTGCCTGTGAACTGGCTTACGACTGGAAACTGGGTAAGGTGCCATGAATTTTCTTTATGATGACCAAAGGAAGTTAGGTTTCTGCCCAGAAGACCTATAATTTTTCCTTCTATGTATGTAAAGCAGCACTTTAGTAGGCTAACCATATATTTCATTTTCAGGGACTCTATGAAAAATTAGCCATTGCCACAGATCTTTGTGGGTCAAAACATGGGTCAAAACACTGAGATTACCATTCTGTCCTTGTGTGTTATTGTGGTAAATGTTCTTATTTTGTGGTTAGGCTGCCACCTGAGCTTTATCACTTTGGGATCCCATTAGGTCCCATCAGAGATCAGGGAACCCAATTCCATCGTGGAATCTCCCATCATCATCTTGGGCCTTCAGAGTATGGCCATTACTTAGCTTGTTAAGGATGCAGGTGCTCCCCTTACCCAATGCATATTTTTATAAATTTTTTGGGAGACAATCACAGGTGTACAGAAAATGTATAGAAAAGGGGCAAATACAAGTAACTTTTCCTGGAACCTTTAGAGGGTTAGTTGCCAAATTATTGCCCTTCCACCTCAAAATACTAAAGTATGAATTTCGCCGGATACTTAAGTGTGTATTTCTGATAAACAAGGATGTTCTCCTATATAACCACACAACAAACATCAGTATCAGGAGATTAACACTGATACATTATTATCATCTAATCCTCAGACCCCATTCAAGTTGTGCCAATTGTCCTTCAGTGCAAAGGGATTCAGGAATTGTGCATTGCATTAAATTGTAATGTACCTTTAGTTTCCTTTAGTCTGAAATGATTCTTCAGTCTTTCCTTAACTTTTATGATCTTGAAACTTTTGAAGATTACAGTTATTTTGTAGACTGTCCCTCAATTTGGATTATTCTGACATTTCCTCATAACTAGGTTCATGTTATGTATCTCTTGTGGCTTTATAATGTGTCAAATGGTTAGGGTGAGCTGCATTTTCCAGAACCCCTTTTCTGTATGTTTCTTGCTGAGGTGCACCACGAAAGACATTCTCATGGGAAATTTGGAGGGTAGAAGTGAAACAACGGCCATTTTGTAGTTTACACACATTATTGCTTATCTGTTGGCTTAGCGCGTTGGTGTGGGGCACCAGCTGTGCCCGCAACTGCCCCACCTTCCCCTAGATCTCCCTTCAGCTTCTCTGGGTCGGGTAGGTTTAGCTTCACAATGAAGGGCCCAGCTTCTGTGGGATACACATACCACTAAAGGCAGAGACAACAAGAACTGCCAGCTAATGCTTGTGGGTTCCAATTTGTCTTTGCTTTCCCCCTGCCTTCCATCTATCTTACCTTTCCAACTGCCTGACCTGTGGATTGCAAGCTCCAGCATTAGACACAAAGACAATAGCCTTGCATACACTTCTTAACCAAGTCCCACAATTGCATAAGGTAAAATTTCTGTGACAGATTGCTTGTGGTTCTGTTTCTCTTATTGAACCCTGACTGGTAGAGCATCTTTAGTAGGAACATCACAGAAGTGATGCTGCATTCTTCTTATCGTGTCCTACTGGGTGGTGAATAATTTCTGTTTGTCCAATTACTAATGATGTTCATTTTGATCACTTGATTAAGGTGGTATCTTCCAGGCTTCTCGATTGTAAAGTTACTCGTTTTGTCTTTTGTAACTGATAAGTATTTTGAGAGGAGATACTTAGAAACTACATAAATAACCCATTCTTCAAGCACTTCCTTCCTTCCTTACTTAGTTTCTGGCACAAAAAGGGGTTCCAGGCTCATCTTATCATTTCCTGGTCTAGCCCTTGTAATAAGCTAATTCTCCAAGGAGCTCTGATTTCTTTTAGCAGAAAATGGTATTTAGAAAACAAGATCTGGGGCTTCCCTGGTGGCACAGTGGTTAAGAATCCGCCTGCCAATGCAGGGGACACAGGTTCGAGCCCTGGTCTGGGAAGATCCCACATGCCGCGGAGCAACTAGGCCCGTGAGCCACAACTACTGAGCACGCGTGTCACAACTACTGAAACCCACGCGCCTAGAGCCCGTGCTTTGCAACAAGAGAAGCCACCTCAGTGAGAAGCCCGCACACCGCAATGAAGAGTAGCCCCCGCTCTCCGCAACTAGAGAAAGCCCGCAGCACGCAGCAACAAAGACCCAATGCAGCCAAAAATTAATAAATAAAAAAAAAATAAATTTTTTTAAAAAAGAAAACAAGATCTGGAGTACAGGTCTTTTGCCTCCTTAGGTAGGTTTAATCCTAGGTATTTTATTCTTTTTGATGTGGTGGTAAATGAGATTGTTTCTTTTTTTTTTTCAAAAAGAATTTTTTAATTTGAAAAATTATTTGCGATACAAACTAGATAGTGGATCAATACCTCTAAAATAGAAAGCACTTATAAATTCATAAGAAAACAATATCTAAGTAGAATATCAGCAATTTATAAATGTAGAAATACAAATAGTCAAAATGCAAATGAAAGTACATTTAGAAACAAAAACTATTATTCCTTGCCTGTACATTGGTAAAGAAAGGAAGATTAATAATTCCCAATATTGGTGAAGGCTTAGAGAAGGCAGCACTGCGAGGGAGTGGAAAGCAGTTTGACGGGATATATTTTTTTAATTTTAATTTTATTGGAGTATAGTTGATTTACAATGTTGTGTTAGTTTCAGATGTACAGCAAAGTGATTCAGTTATAATATACATATATTCATTCTTTTTTAGACTCTTTTCTCATATAGGTTATCACAGAATATTGAGTAGAGTTCCCTGTGCTATACAGTACGTCCTTGTTGGTCATCTATCTTATATATAGTAGTGTGTGTATGTTCATCCCTGTTTCTTTAATTTCTCTTTCTGATCTTTCGTTGCTAGTGTATAGAAATGCAACAGATTTCTGTTATTTGTTTTGTATCCTGAAACTTTACTGAATTCATTGATGAGCTCTAGTAGTTTTCTGGTTGCATCTTTAGGATTTTCTATGTGTAGTATCATGTCATCTGCAAACAGTGACAGTTTTACTTCTTCTTTTCCAATTTGGATTCCTTTTGTTTCTTTTTCTTCTCTGATTGCTGTGGCTAGGACTTCCAAAACTATGTTGAATAAAAGTGGAGAGAGTGGGCATCCTTGTCTTGTTCCTGATCTTAGAGGAAGTGCTTTCAGCTTTTCACAGTTGAGTATGATGTTAGCTGTAGGTTTGTCATATATGGCCTTTGTTATGTTGAGGTATGTTCCCTGTATGCCCACTTTCTGGAGAGTTTTGATCATAAATGGGCATTGAATTTTGTCAAAAGCTTTTTCTGCATCTATTGAGATGATCATATGCTTTTTATTCTTCAATATGTTGATGTGGTGTATCACACTGTTTGATTTGTGGATATTGAAAAATCATTGCATCGCTGAGATAAATCCCACTTGATCATGGTGTATGATCCTTTTAATTGTTGGATTTAGTTTGCTAAAATTATAAGACACTGATGAAAGAAATCGAAGATGACACAAACAGATGGAAAGATATACCACATTCTTGGACTGGAAGAATCAGTATTGTCAAAATGACTATACTACCCAAGGCAACCTACAGACTCAATGCAATCCCTATCAAATTACCAATGGCATTTTTCACAGAACTAGAACAAAAAATCTTAAAATTTGTATGGAGACACAAAAGACTTCAAATAGCCAAAGCAACCGTGAGAAAGAAAAATGGAGCTGGAGGAATCAGGCTCTCTGACTTCAGACTATACTACAAAGCTACAGTCATTAAAACAGTATGGTACTGGCACAAAAACAGAAATGTAGATCAATGGAACAGGATAGAAAGCCCAGAAATAAACCCACACACCTATGGTCAGTTAATCTATGACAAAGGAGGCAAGACTATACAATGGAGGAAAGACAGTCTCTTCAATAAATGGTGCTGGGTAAACTGGATAGCTACATATAAAAAATGAAATTAGGACATTCTTTAACACCATACACAAAAATAAACTCAAAATAGATTAAAGACCTAAATGTAAGACTGGTTACTATAAAACTCTTAGAGGAAAACATAGGCAGAACACTCTTTGACATAAATCGCAGCAATAGCTTTTTCAATCTGTCTGCTAGAGTAATGGAAATAAAAACAAAAGTAAACAAATGGGACCTAATTCAGCTCAAAAGCTTTTGCACAGCACAGAAAACCATAAACAAAACAAAAAAGGCAACCCACAGAATGGGAGAAAATATTTGCAAACAATGCAACTGACAAGTATTTAATCTCCAAAATTTAAAAACAGCTCATGTGCCTCAATATCAAAAAAACAAACAACCCAATCAAAAAATGGGTGGAAGACCTAAATAGACATTTCTCTAAAGAAGACATACAGATGGCCAAGAGGCACATGAAAAGATGCTCAACATCGCTAATCATTAGAGAAATGCAAATCGAAACTACAATGAGATATCACCTCACACCAGTCAGAATGGTCATCATCAAAAAGTCTACAAACAATAAATGCTGGAGAGGGTGTGGAGAAAAGGGAACCCTCCTACACTGTTGGTGGGAATGTAAATTGATACAGCCACTATGGAGAACAGTATGGAGGTTCCCTAAGAGTCTAAAAATAGAACTACCACATGACCAGCAATCCCACTCCTAGTCATATATCTGGAGAAAAACATGGTTTGAAAGAGTGCATGCACCCCAATGTTCATTGCAGCGCTATTTACCATAGCCAAGGCATGGAAGCAACCTAAATATCCATCGACAGGTATATGGATAAAGAAGATGTGGTTCATATTTACAATGGAATATTGCTCAGCCACTAAAAAGAATGAAATAATGCCATTTGCAGCAACATGGATGGACCTGGAGATTATCATACTAAGTGAAATAAGTCAGAGAAAGACAAATATCATATGATATTGCTTATATGCAGAATCTAAACAAAAATGATGCAAATGAACTTATTTTTAAAACAAAAACAGACTCACAGACTTAGAGAACGAACTATGGTTACTGGGGAAAAGGGTCGGGGGAGGGATAGACTGGGAATTTGGGATTGACATGTGCACACTGCTATATTTAAAAGAGATAACCAACAAGGACCTACTGTGTAGCACAGGGAACTCTGCTCAATACTCCGTAGTAACCTAAATGGGAAAAGAATTGGAAAAGAATAGATACGTGTATGTGTATTAACTGAGTCACTTTGCTATACACCTGAAACTAACCCAACATTGTTAATTAACTATAATATAAAATAAAAATTTAAAAAATAGCCAAAAAAAATAGAAAACAAGATCTGGGTACTATGTATGATCATTGCTACTGATGTGTCATTGCTCCTAGGTCCTCTCAGCAGACAGAGTTAGGAAATATATGTAGAAGTGCACATATGTGTATGCATGTGTATATTTATCTCTCTAGCTGTCTATCTAAATGTGTATAAATACACTTACATACATTTACATCTATATGTATTTTGTATTGAAAACCATGACTTCTCATTGATACCTCCAATTCCAGTCCAATACCACAAGGTTCATTATAGTTTTTTTCCCTTACCAAATTGGTAACTCTCTTCTCTGACAGTGCAAAAACCTGGCTTCAGTTATCCGTCATAATTTGATTAGGCCCCCTGTATGTAATTAATCTGCATTTCCTCCACTACCACTTATCCTTTGGAGATGCCTTCCTAATCCCACTTTGGCTTCAACACCTGATATCAGGCCATCCCTCTGCATGGATGCTCTCCTCATCCTTCTTGGCTGCTGACACCCCATACCAGGCTATCCTTTTGTGGGGATACCCATTCCATCCCATTAAGTCTCTGATGTTGCACACTGCCCATCCCACTCCTACTCCACTGTGTGGATGTTCTGTTAACTCCACATGGGTTTTAACATTCCATGCAAGGCCATTTCTCTGCAGGGATGCCTTCATCACCCTGCCTTGCTCAGGCTCTGACCATTCAGTGCCAGGCTGCCCCTATTCCCACATGGATGCTTTTTTTACACTGCTTGGGTTCTGACAGCCCACATAAGGCAGCCTCTTTCTGGAGACATCTTCACTCTGTTTGGGCTCAAACACCCCTCTCTAGGCTGCTTCCTCACCTGTATGGAAACCATCCTCCTCCAACGTGGACTCTTACATCCTGCAGCAGGAAGTCTCTTCCCTTCATGGACATGCTTTTCACTCTTCTTGGATCTGACAGCCCATGCCAGGCCTTACCCCTGCATGTATGCCTTCCTCGTCCTGCTCAGGCTCTGACACCTTGCTTTAGCCTGCCACTTTACTTCATGGATGCACTCTTCCCCTTGCTCAGGATCTGACGTCCTGTATGGGGCTCCCTGCCATTATGGACACCTTTCTTACTCCACTTGGGTTCTGATATTGCATGCCAAATTGCATCTCTGTGTGAATGCCTTCCTCACTGCTCAGTCTGACTTTACATGCTGACTTGTGCTCCAGTGTGGACACCCTCCTCAGCCCACTTAGGCTGGGACATCCCATGCCAGGCCACCTCTCCCCACTGATGCCTTTCTCATTCCACTTGGGCCCTGACACCCAGTCATCAGGTCACCCCCTCTGCGAGGGGCTCTGATTCCCCATGCCACGCAGCTCTCCTCTCTCTGTGTGTTTGCTTTCCTCACTGTCCTTGGACTCCGATAGTCCATGCCAGAACACCTCTCCTTGGGGATGCCCTTCTCACCCTGCCCTAGCTGTAACTCCCTATGTTGGACTGCCCTCTAGAATGAACAGTCTCCTAACCCTATTTGGGTACCAGAACCCCATGCCAGGCCGCCTCTCTGCATGAACTCCCTCCTTTCTTCAATTTGGCTTTGACATTCCATGCCAGACTGCCTCCATGTGTGATGCCCTCCATACCAGCATAGGTGCCCTCCACACCCTGCTTGGGCTTCATAACCCTATGCCATGCCTTCTGTCGACTGAAAAAATGCACAACCTAAAAGTTGAGAATTATGTTTTATTTGGCGGACTTTCTGAGGACTGAAGCCAGGGACGAAGAAGTAAGGGAGGAGGCAGGTTACATAGGAGTTTTGCAACAAAGACCAGGTAGTCAGAACATCAAAAGGTTACTGTTAATTAAAGAAAACCAGACATCTCAAGTTAATGAATTTAGTGCATTTTTGTGTATAGGAAGATGCAAGAGTCTGGGCTCAGTGAAATCATTCCTTTGATATGTACCTCAGCAATCTGGGGCCAGAATCCTCTTCTTTCCCATCCTCACTCCCCTCAGGGTGCACCATTGAGGGTGGCTCCAGTGGCTGAAGGTCTTAATGGCCACAGCATCCTTTGTTTGCTGATATGGCAGGCAACATTTTTTATTCACATTTCTTTACCCCACTCAGGCTCTAACGCCTTGCCCTCTAGATGCCTGCTTTTCTCCGCCCCCACCTAATGGCTTTTAGACTGAATTACTCAGGAATGGGAGGGAAGAGAAAGGGCATCAATACACGTTTTAATGCCTTGGTGAAGGGTGTGTCCTCTGTGTCCTCGAGGAAGTGTGATTAGGGGTACCTAAGCAGTTTGCAAGTAAATCTATTCTGTTATATCCATTTCCCAGAACCTCTGGACTCCTTCTATAGGATGTCAGAGAAGTTCAGGCATTTTGACTTCAATGACTGCAGGCTGTCACTGAGTCCAGGCTTTGATTGGCCAATTTAATAGACCATTACAACACACCTCAATGCTTCAGCCAACACTTTAAATTTTCAATTCTGGGTGAGTACATCAGTGAATTCGACCCTATCACATCTTACACTTCTTCCCCCTTGGTCAACACCCTTCGAACTCACTGCCATACATGCTTCCTATGCTCCTGTCAATATAGACTGCTGAGGTCTTATGAGTCTCTTGGGGAATAGGCTCTCTCTCTTGGATCAAGCCTTGTACTGAGGTAGGAGATAGATGGGCCCCTGGGCTGGACAGCTGGTGTTTGTCAAGTGGAGTAAAATTGAAGCTTTGTTTCCCCCCAGACACTCCAAGGACAAAGCTAGTGGCAGAAGCTGAGCTCTGCTGAAGAGATAAGATAACCACTCCTGAGGTCAAGGAAAACTTCCCTGTCTGCACATGTGCAGGAAGGCTCCTTGGGGGTCAAAAAGAGAGGGAATGCCACCCCATAATAAGTGTGGACATGCACCCACAGGCCTCTGGGGTGGGATCCATCTTAGCAAAAATTGAGCACGCATGTTGGGGAGGGTCCTGGGACCAGTCAGGTGTGAAAAAAGAAACAAGATAATTGGCCAAATGTAAACAAAGACCCGGAAGGACTGTCCTAGATAAGTGATTTAAACCACCTCTTCACTGTGCTCCTCCTCATTAGGGGGGATACCCACACCCTTTCTTTCTGGGTGTGTATTTCTGCCTTGTTTCTGTCTTAAATAAACAAACTGCTTCTCTGTGTGCTCTCTCATACTGTTGTGCTGCATCTCTAACAATAAACTTTGTACCTGTTTTTACAGTTTTTGCCTGCTTGAAACAGTCTTGCTTTCAAACAGGGGAAAGAGCCAGGGCCACTTTGCTTCTAGCCTCTAGCCCCTGGTGGTCTAGTGTCTAGGATTCCTGGTTTTCATCCAGGCTACCCAGGTTCAATTCCTGTGCAGGAAACTAAGATCTCTCTTCAGAACCGCTCACTACTGTCTCTCTGAGATCAGTACTGCTCCAATTTGTGCTGTGTTGGCAATCTAACGCCTTATGGACTTGGAGCTGATGAGAATGTGCATCCAGAGGAGGTCAAGCACTAGCTTGTCAGGCAACTTCCCCAAGGGCATTTGTTGAAAGGACTGTATGCAGAGGAGGCCTTGTTCCCTGGGGGGAGGGGGTGTTGGGGGGGGGGATGAGGGAGTGTTGGCTTAGTTTCTCAGCAAGTGGGGACTCTAAGAACTATACATATTTTATGTTAATCAATTATCTTTTTCTCACTTCCCTTTCCTTGCTTCCTTGATGAAGGGTACGGGTGGTGACAACTCTTATAATTTAGGTTCCAGATAAGAATATAACTGAATCAATACCACCTCATGATGATAGGCTTATAGATTTTGTGTCTCGTCTGTGTTGGAAATGATAGTTCTTCTTTTGCATAAAGGACAGGAGTGGCTTCTGAGTGACAAAAGGGGTAGACCATGCTGATTATTCTTTGCCCCCTACCCCCATCCAATTTCTATTCTTCATAGTCCTGCTCTGTTTTCTAGGTTTACCCCTGCGGACTGTATATTCTTGGCTCCCTTGCCTGCTGACTTGTAGTTGGGTTTGGTAGAGGGGTAGAAATGGTAAGAGATCAGTTAGTGGGAAGAAAGGGAGGTCAGAGTATTTCTCCCCAACTCCCTCCCTGCGCTGGCACTGCATTTCTGGCAGTACCTGCATCCCTGCACAGCTGGAGTACCTACTGGGCTCCTCCTCCTCCATGGGTCCAGCACTCACTGGGCTCTGGAAACGCTATTACTTGCTTTGACCCTCCCACTCATACTTCACTCCTCCTTATTTCTTCCTGTAACCCTGACCACTCACTGTAAACAGTTTTTTCACAGTCTATTCATCTGAACCATCTGGAGTGAATTATTTTCCTTCCAAGGCCCTGCTGATAGTCTGTTCATATATTCATCCATTGCCTTATCTCCATGATTTTAAAGAATAATAATGCTGGTAGTGGAAAACACCCCACTTGGGTGTTTTTTTTTTTTTTTTTTAAAGCAGATTCCTGGCACCCCATCTCTGCCATCTTACTGAATTGGGATTCTTTGGGGATGGAGCCTAGGAAACTGAATTTTTATTTATTTATTTATTTATTTATTTATTTATTTATTTATTTTTGGCTGTGTTGGGTCTTCGGTTCTGTGCAAGGGCTTTCTCTAGTTGCGGCAAGTGGGGGCCACTCTTCATCGCGGTGCGCGGGCCTCTCACCATTGCGGCCTCTTGTTGCGGAGCACAAGCTCCAGACGCGCAGGCTCAGTAGTTGTGGCTCACGGGCCCAGTCGCTCTGCGGCATGTGGGATCCTCCCAGGCCAGGGCTCGAACCCGTGTCCCCTGCATTGGCAGGCGGATTCTCAACCACTGCGCCACCAGGGAAGCCCACTTGGGTGTTTTTCTGTATACTTTCTGGGCTGTTCTCCAGTGCTTGGAGATAGAGCACCAGGGAAATAAAAATGTATCATCTAGGAAGCTTACCTTTTTAAACAAGACATTTAAAAACATCTATGCAAGTAATACATGGTCATGATGGAAAATTTAGGAAACCACAAAGAGAAAAGAAAAATCTCCAATAATCCCATGCCAGAGAAATAACCACTATTAACATTTTGATGAATATCCTTTTAAACTAAGTTGTACACTTCTTTAAAAAAAAATCCACAATTCCTGAAGCAGTGCCAGCTTGAATTTTTGGGCTTTTGGAATTTTCACAACTGCCCCATCTGTAGTAGGGTGTATAAAGCAGGAGCAATTGAAGAAAAGAGAAGCACGGTGGAGGAGGAAGCAGACCTGGGGTGGTTTCATAGTTCAACCCCTTTCTGGACTGTCATATTTGATGCACTGTATGAACCCCACCCACACTAAGTCCTGCTGTGCTGGGCTGGGCTTGTGTGCTCTCTGGGAGGGGCTGCCTTCTCCTGTCTCACATTTAGAGGAATCTAAGACAGAAGCATGGGTAAATAAGCCACAGTTGCACAGCTGGCTGCTCTGCACAAAGCTCCTTTGCCATACAGGGAACCCTCTAGAGCCTAAGGCAGCCCAGAGAGAGAAGTTAAGAACCAATTAATTCGGGCTTCCCTGGTGGCGCAGTGGTTGAGACTCTGCCTGCCAATGCAGGGGACACGGGTTCGAGCCCTGGTCTGGGAAGATCCCACATGCCACGGAGCAACTAGGCCCCGTGTGCCACAACCACTGAGCCTGCGCGTCTGGAGCCTGTGCTCCGCAACAAGAGAGGCTGCGATAGTGAGAGGCCCGCGCACCGCGATGAAGAGTGGCCCCCGCTCTCCGCAACTGGAGAAAGCCCTCGCACAGAAACGAAGACCCAACACAGCCAAAAGTAGATAAATAAATAAATAAATTTATTAAAAAAAAAAAAAAAAGAACCAATTAATTCTCCAGCGGCCCTGAAAAGGTTAATCCCAAACTGACTGCAGAACACAAATGTGTTCCCACAGGGCAGAATCTAATCTTATTGTGGGTAATAACTTCAATCTTCGGAACTGGAGCTTATTTTCTAGATGCCAAGGTCATTTTGTTTTCCCTCAGAATCCGAAGAGCCAAAAATTCCTGCTATTTGATTCCTATGTCTCCTCAAAAGAAATGACACTATTATGTATGTATAGAACATCTTGTTCTCATTCCCCTGTATTTGCTTTTCCACTGCCCAGTGTTATGCTGACCCCAAATAATCAACCCCTTTGTCATCAAGTTTATAAATTAGGCTGCTAAAATAGACCCCAGAGTGGCGGAATCTGCCCAGGCAGAGATGTATACAGAGTTGAGGCGACTCTGAGCTAGCTGATTGGTGCCGATGCACAGTTTTTTTTTTTCCCCTGGGTATGTCCCATTTGATTATTTATCTCACTGCTTCAGAGCAACAGAAGCATCAACTTTCTACCAGTTTCCTCCTCTGACAGCAGTAGCAATGGAAGGATGGAATTTTGACATCATCCTTGCTTGTTCTTTCTTTCCTGTTCTATTCTTCAAGGCCCAAGTTTCACTCTAAAAAGCTCCTGCTGTGATTTTTTGGAGACCTGAAGAAAGACATACCGTGCAAAAAATTTGACACAGGCCGATCATAGGACTTAGAGCACAGAGGGAACCAATCTTCTTATTTAAAAAAGACCGCTTTTCACTTTAACTGCGCTAGTCATGTATCTTTCTTTTGGAAATCTTGTTGCAACTTTTCAGTTCATGTGGAGGTGAGATGTAAGTTTACTGAACTTCAAATAGAACGGTATCTGGGAAGGGTGGACTCTCAGAAAACTTGTTTGTTTACTCAAAATGGGTGCCAGGACTCAACAAATTTGCTGAAGCTTCCTAGTTACTGCCTGCACAGGTAATTGCAGTTTATTTTCATCAGGTTTCATTCTCACATATCTTTGGCTACACATTAAAAACAGCCCCAAGATTATCAAGCAGGAGTGTAAGAAGAACCACAAAGAGAATTTTAAGAGAAAGAAGCAGAGATTAAACCCAGGAGAAGAGATGTGCAGTCCTTCCTTGTAAGTATGAAGAGAGAAATTTTGAATTGCACTATCAGAGAGGAATGGCAGCAGCAAGGTAGGTGGAGATGTGACCTCCAAATCCTTGAAGATGAAGCTTGTGATACTAGAGTAGGTATAAGCAGAGTGGGGGAGAGGCTAGTAATGCAGGTTGTGGTGTGAAGTGGTTAGACTATATGCTACCACATCGCCCAAAACTGTCCTTTGCATTGAGGCATGTCGATGCTTGAGTAATTGAGGCATTATAAGGCAGGCACAATCGTATTACAATGACCACCATTCCTATGAAGCATTATATATGATGCTAGACCAGTCTTCAATAGTGTTGTTATCAACAACAGAAAAATTGTACGATCCATGCTTTCCTCTGATACTTGCTCATGCAATAGTCACTTCCTTTGGAAGGATTAGTTTCATGATGATATAGCAGGTTACATAAAAAGAACTCCTGTGATTGTCATCTAGCGTATTGAGATTGTTTCCCACTCTACAGAATGATGGAGGGGGAATATTGATGAGAACCCCAAAGAGGTAGAAAGGGCAGCAGTAGTTTTGCAAAGAGGGAAAAGCAGACTGAATCCTAGGGAATTTTGGCTAGGGAGTGGGTCTGGGCCTGAGAAAGGACCCTAAAGTTGCATATTAGAAAAGCCTGGGGCTTCCCTGGTGGCGCAGTGGTTGAGAATCTGCCTGCCAATGCAGGGGACACGGGTTCGAGCCCTGGTCTGGGAGGATCCCACATGCCGCAGAGCAACTAGGCCCGTGAGCCACAATTACTGAGCCTGCGCGTCTGGAGCCTGTGCTCCGCAACAGGAGAGGCCGCGATAGTGAGAGGCCCGCGCACCGCGATGAAGAGTGGCCCCCACTTGCCGCAACTGGAGAAAGCCCTCGCACAGAAACGAAGACCCAACGCAGCCAAAAATAAAAATAAATAAATAAATAAATAATCAAATATGGTTAAGAAAAATATATTAGAAAAGCCTGTATGTGGGATATATCACATTTATCACATCCTATTGTTATCATAATCAAACTTTATCATTTTGCAGGTGAGAAATCAAGGAATAGTGAGGTAAAATGCCAGTCAATTTTTTTGAGTACATGTGATTAATTGAATGTGTTTATATCTTTTGATTCACAGCCTAGGCCTGATGCTATTGGACTACAGTGCCCCTAATGGAAATGTACCAAAGGAAGATGGGTCCTACTCAAGTGTGAAGAATCAAACAAAGGGTTAACTGGACTTAGAGTGGATGCCAAACTACTTTTTCTTTTTTAAGTTTGACAGAAGCAAACAAAATGTTGAAAGAGAAGATATCTTCTGCCTTGAGAACTTGATTTTTATGTGCCTTTAGCACTGAATCATCCTAGCATGGTGTAATAGAAAGGCATTGGATTTAAGTGCTTATTTCTTCATTTATCATTAATGGGTTACTTAGCTTCTCTGAGCCACAGTTTCCTCACCTGTAAAGTGGAGATAGTAACAGTGCCTAATTTATAGTGCTATTGTGAAGATTTTAAAAGAGATAATGTATGTAAAGTACTTTACATAGTGTTTGGCATATAGAAATAGCTCAACAAATGTTCATTACTCTTTCCTTTTCCACTTGTACAGGAGTTTGTCTAGTGCACTTAACTTGAGTAAAAAATAGTAGCTCTAAAGAGCTCTCTGAATCTAGTTAAAGCCCTTTGGGCCATTTGTTGAATGGCTCATCTCTCTGTAAGTATTTTCCCAAATATGGGGTTTAGCATACATTCAAATATGGTTTTGCTCATCCAGGAAAACCCCAGACCACAAGAACTTTATCTTTATGACTTGTTTTTCCTCCTCATTATTATCTTAGACCTCAGAAGACAGGACTGGATTTCACAGGCAGCTAATTCAGCACAAGAGAAACAAGGCTAGAAAAGTCCACCAGAGCTGCAGGGCTTTGCTTGCCCTCGGCGTGGGGGTCGGGGTGGGGGTTTCTTAGCCTCCATACTATTGATGTTTGCGTCTGGATACTTCTTTGTTGGAGGGGCGTGCTGTACTGTGTACTACAGGATGTTTAGAAGCATCCCTGGCCTCTACCCACTAGATGCCAGTAGCACACTATCCCTTCTCCGAGTTGTGCCAACCACAAGTATCCCCAGACATTGCCAAATGTCCCCTGGGGAGGGGGACAACTTTGTTCCCAGTTGAGAAACAGCCCTAGGAGGAACAATCTGCTAGCTATGTAGCACACAAACATCCAGTAGGATAAGCTAATGAATTCTTAAGGAATGATTGGAAATTTAAAGGGCAAGGATGAGTAAGGAGGAGTTCAGGCAGAGGAACAGTCTGGATTTTGAAAGAGAACCTGTGTTATATGTCAGGTCTTATTGATACAGAGATTAATAAGACATAGATCCTGCTCTTGAGGAGCTCACATTTTAATGGGAAGGGCCACCACTTGAACAGTGAGAATACCGTGGAGTGACTGCTATGTCAGAAATATATAGAAGGTGCTATGGGACAGGGGGAACACAGAGCATGGGTACCCATCTTAGTGGGGTGCAGGAAAGGCTTTCCAGAAGACATCACATGTGAGCTGAAGAATGAGTAAGGATTAGCATGGCAAAGATAAAGGAAGATGGAAGAGACATAAGAGAATTTGGGGTTTCGAGGGAAGTGCAAATCATTTAGGTTAGCTGGGAGAGGAGCGCTCAAAAACAAGGAGTGGTGGAAGAGATGGCTTGTAAGATAGATAGGAAGCAGATCATAAAAGTCCCTCTAAGCCACATGAAAGACTCAACTCTGAGAACTATCCAGAGGTATTGAGTTTCTCTATTGTCCTGTTTGGATTTAGGGAAGACTACTTTAGCTGCAGTGTGGAAGATAGATTGGAAGTAGGGTGACCAGTCAGGAGGCTATTATTGTAGTCCAGGTGAGAGATGATTATGACTTGAGTTAGGGTAGTGGCAGTGGGAGGGAATTCAAGATCTGTTTATGTGATGAGAACAGTAGGATCTGGGACTGGTTAGATATGGGGACAGTTTCTGGCTTGTGCTACTTGTGCTATTCACTAGGATGGAAAACACTGGGGACAGAAGAGGTTTGGAAGGAAGGTGAAGTTTAAGTTTGGATAAGTTGAATTTGAAGTAGTTGTGATCATTGAGGTAGGGATATCTGGTAGACATTAAATATATGAGTCTGAAGATCAGGAGAAAATTTAGGGTAGAGATACAAGATTGAGAGTCAGCAGGGGAATTTAAGCCATGGGAATGGATGAGATAGCCCAAGGAGAATGTGTATACTGAAAAGGGCTAAGGGCTAAGGATATTCCTATGGCCTGGTTCTTCACTTCATTTGTATCACATCTTCGGAGAAGCTTTCCTTGACTAACATATGTAAAATATCACCCCATCACTCTTTATTCATTTACCCTGCTTTTATTTGGTAACACATTACTATCCCATACTGTGTTAGGTATATAACCCATTGGCTTTTTGGCTACTCTCAGATATTTACAATAGTTTAATCAACAGGCATTAAAAAGTTCAACCATTCAAAATTAAAAATTCTATTTCACATTCAATTTAAAGCTTCTCTTTCAGCCTTCAACCTCCACTGCAGCTTGACTAAAGAGCCCACAGATCTCCAATGAAGAAAAGTGACTTGGTCTGTTCTTTCACTCTCCTGGCTCCACTTCCTCCCCCACTTGCTCTGAAGCTTCTGGCTCCTCCAGTGTTGAGGTAGGTAGGAAGAGAGAGTCTTAAAGGGACAGTGAGGCTTAACTGACTGGGGCTGGTTTAATCTGGCTATCCGTGCCCTTTGTAATGCCCCAATACTGCCTTTTCTTGTAATGTGCTTCTGTGGTTTCTTCAGAGACTCCTTCACTTCCCATTCCCCCAGTGGACCTCCTCCCTGCACCATTCCTGATGGGAACAATGTACACTCTGACTGTCTTCCCCCCCGTGGCTCTTGCCCATACAACTTTATTCTCATAGGATCCTCATTCTTCTGCTAGAGTTGCCAGATACACTCTGAGGAAACCACCTGGCCCATAGACAACATGGTCCCTAGGAAGTCTAGACCTCTTTCTTTGTTCTGCTGCTGTGAACAACTTTAATCAGCCTTCTGCCTTCAGATTTCTTCAGGTAAAAGTCAAGGACAAGTTTCTATCTTATTCAGACACCACAGGACACATGTGAAGTTCTCCCATGAACTCTTCCCTGCTTCAGTGTCTACACAGGCAGGCCTAAAAATTTCTGTAGTGCAGCAAGCCTTCAGCCTGGGATTAAGATACCAGTCTCCCCTCTTGAAAGGTTTAACTGAGACCTTTTTGCTAGGCTTGAGCAGGGGAATGATAGTGCCTTCTACTCCCATGAATTCTCTGCAAAAAATTCTCTTTCTCTTCCTCCAATTAATTTCTAGAATTCTCCTGTATGGAATGGAGGTGACTGGTGAGTAATGATAATTAAAATACCAGTTTAGCTACCTCTTAGTAAGTCTTATTTGATGTATTTATTTATTACTGAGAAGCAATATAAAGTACTAGTTAAGAACATGGACGCTGGAGCCATACTGTCTGGCTTTAAATCCCGACTTAACCATTTGACCTCTCTGTGCCTCAGTTTCTTTATTTGTAAAATTGGAGTAGTAATGATATCTACATCATAGGATTTTTGTGAGGACTAAATGTGTGTGTGTCTTAGATTAATATCTTAGAACAGTAATTAGAATAATAGTAAGTGCTATGTGTGTTTGCTACTGTGCTACTGTTTATTTTTCTTTGACTTAGAATGTAAGCTCCATGTGTGCAAGATCTTTTTGTTTGTTTGTTTAGCGCTGCATTTCCAGCTCCTAAAAACAGTGCATTTAACAGGTACTAGTAAATGTTAGTGCCCTCAGACTTCTCCTGAATAAATTAATGTGATGGTTAAGTCTTAAATGTTAAGGTGTGGGCAGAGAAAGTGGGGTCTGAGAAGAGTAAGAAAGACAGTGAGAGATAGGAGAACCAGGAGGCTATGATATTCCAGAAACCATAGGAGACTTTAATAAGGAAGGAGCGGGCAATAGCATCAAACATTGCTAGAGTGGCAAAGGAAAATAGAACACATATGGTCATTACATTTTGTAACAAGGCACCCTTATCTTTTGCTTTCATATCCTGGTAAGTAATTGTTTTCCTTCCTTCAGAGATGCTTTTATTAGAATGAATGACCACTCAGAATAAATCTTTGAACAGGTCTTAAAAGTTATCAACCTCCGGGCTTCCCTGGTGGCGCAGTGGTTGGGAGTCTGCCTGCCAATGCAGGGGACACGGGTTCGGGCCCTGGTCTGGGAGGATCCCGCATGCCGCGGAGCAGCTGGGCCCGTGAGCCACAATTGCTGAGCCTGTGCGTCTGGAGCCTGTGCTCCGCAAAGGGAGAGGCCGCGGTGGTGAGAGGCCTGTGCACTGCGATGAAGAGTGGCCCCCACTTGCCGCAACTAGAGAAAGCCCTCGCACAGAAACGAAGACCCAACACAGCCATAAATAAATAAATAATTAATTAATTAAAAAAAAAAACTAAATAAAATTGTTTCATTAAAATAAAAATTAAAAAAAAAAGTTATCAACCTCCAAAGAACAAACCAGTTCTGCACTTATTTATTTTGGCCATGACCACAAACGACCCATCCTCAATACAATTCAGTACATTTTCCCCTGACCTGGACTCCTCTTGAATCAAACAGCAAAACCAGCTGTTAACATCTGCATACAACTCCATGCCACTTCTTCTAACAATGTTCTTCTCCCTTCTCCGTTCCCCCAACCTGTTCTCTCTTTTCAAGAGTATAAGTAGTGAATATAAAGAACACTTACAATTCAATAATAAAAGACAACCCAATTTAGAAATGGACAAAGGGTTTGAATAGGCATTTCTTCAAAGAAGATATACTAATGGCTAGTAAGTACATGAAAAGGTGGTCAACATCATTAGTTATTAGGGAAATGCAAACCAAAACTACAGTGAGATATCACTTCACACCCACTGGGACGTCTAATCAAAAAACCAATAATAATCACTGTTACCAAGGATGTGGATAAATTGGAACCCTCATACATTGCTGGTGGAGATGTAAAATGGTACAGCCACTTTGAAAAGAAATCTGGCTATTCCTTGAAAGGTTAAACATTGTTACTATGACCCAGTAACTCCACTCCTAGGTATGTACACAAGAGGTTTGAAAACATATGTTCAAAAAAACCTCATACATGAATGTTTATATCAGCATTATTCATAATAGCCAAAATGTTGAAACAACCCAAATATCCATCAACTGATGAATGGATAAGCAAAACCTGGCTTATCCATACAGTGGAATTTTTTTTTTTTTAAAGATATTCGCCATGTATTTCTTCTTTAGGTCTTTTTTTAAAAATTTTATTTTTATATTTATTTTTGGCTGTGTTGGGTCTTTGTTTCTGTGCGAGGGCTTTCTCTAGTTGCGGCAAGCGGGGGCCACTCTTCATCACGGTGCGCAGGCCTCTCACTATCGCGGCCTCTCGTTACGGAGCACAGGCTCCAGACACGCAGGCTCAGTAGTTGTGGTTCACGGGCCCAGTTGCTCCGTGGCATGTGGGATCTTCCCAGACCAGGGCTCGAACCCGTGTCCCCTGCATTGGCAGGCAGATTCTCAACCACTGCGCCACCAGGGAAGCCCTGGAATATATTTTTTTAACATCTTTATTGGAGTATAATTGCTTTACAGTGGTGTGTTAGTTTCTGCTTTATAACAAGTGAATCAGTTATACATATACATATGTTCCCATATCTCTTCCCTCTTGCGTCTCCCTCCCTCCCACCCCATACAGTGGAATATTATTCAGCCATAAAAAGAATGAAAAATAATTTGAGTGGCGTCACCAAAAATGATAGAGAACTCCAGGGCTCCTTGAATGACCGTAATCAGCTACTGAATAAAGTCCAAATTCCTTAACATGACTTACAAGGCCTCTGAAGTTCTAATCCCTACCCATCTGTTATGGGTTGAATTGTATCCCTCCCAACATTCATATGTTGAAGTCCTAAGCCCCAGTACCTTAGAATGTGTTCTAATTTAGAAACTGGGTCATTGCGGATGTAATTAGTTAAGATGAGGTCATTAGGGTAGGCCCTAATGCAATATGACTACTGTCTTTATGAAAAGGGAAATTTTGGACACAGGGACACATAAACCAAGAGAATGCCATGTGAAGATGAAGGCAGGGATCAGGGTAATGCTTCTATAAGCCAAGAAACGCTTAAGATTGCCAACAGACCACCAGAAGCTGGGAAAGTGGAACTGCTTTTTTTTTTTTTCTTACAGTTCTCAGAAAGAACTAATCCTGCAGACACCTTGATCTCAGATTTCTAGCCTCTAGAACTGAGGCAATAAGTTTCTGTTGTTTAAGCCACTCACTTTGTGGTACTTTGTTACGGCAGCCCTAGAAAACTAATACGCCATCTTTCTAGCCTCATCTATGATCACTTTTCCCTTACATTTTCTGCTCCAGCCAACACCAATTTTCTTATACTTCCTTTGCATAGACCTAGTGTTTCTCGCCTTTTTGTTTTTGCCTATGCTGTTCTTTTGCCTGAAATTCCCTTTTTGGTCTAGCTAATTCCTACTCATTTTTTTAAGTTTCAGAGAAGGTATTACTTTTTGCAGGGACCCTTCACTGACCACTCCCTACCAGTCTGGTGTAAGTGGCCTTCCTAGGTGCTCCCACATATCCTGTGCATCTCCCCAGCTTTGCACTTTCCACATTGTATTATAATTTTATGTTTATGGTTTGTCTCCTTCGCTTCACCTATGCAATAAACTGTGAACTCCTTGAGGAAAGGGTCACCAAAATCTCCATGCCTAGCACAGTATACTTGGCATGTAGTAGATGCTCAATATGTATCTTTGAATAAAGGGACTTTTTCTCAATGTTTATTCATCTTTCTTTCCATAGCACCTGCTAATGTGCTTCTCATGTAATGGGTACTCAGTACATCTTGACCTGTGGTCCTCAACTGAGGACGTTTTGCAATATCTGGAGACGTTTTTGGTTATCACTACTGGCATCTAGTGGGTAGAGGCCAGAGATGCTACTAAACAACCTACAATGCACAGGACACCTCCCAGCAACAAAGCATTAGCTGGTCCAAAGCTCGACAGTGTGGAGGTGGAGAAACCCTGATCTTGCCTGAATAAGAGACTGAGTCTACTTTTTACAACCTATACTCACTAGTGCACTAAATTTGCTTTGTCAGGAAGCCTGCTTTTTCTTTGTTGTTGTTTTTTACAAAAGTAAATTATTATCCAACCAGAAATAGAGGGAGTGTCCTAGAATCCTAAGAATTAAGACTTTGGCAATTTGAAAGTACCTGATCAATAGGAGAACACATATATAAGATAGAATACTTTTATGCCTGGAATGCTCTCTAGCAGTGAAAATGAATGACTTAAAACTACAGGGGTAAATCTCCTAAGCATACTGTTGAGTGAGGACAGCAAATTGCAGAAGGTACATACAGAGTGATACTACTTATGTACAGTACTACATATTGTTTAGGGATTGACAAATATGCAAAAAATGTATAAAGATATACATGGAAACGATCAAGGTGAAATCTGGGACAGTGAAAACCTTGGGATCGAGGTGGATACAGAGGGCTTTTGTTGTATTGATAATGCCCTATTTCTTAAGCTGGGTAGTTGGCATATGCTTGTTATATTATTTTTATACATTGAAATATTTAATACTTTTTTTGGATATAAATTTTTTATTCATCCATTCATTTCTTTATTATAATTAAAATAAAATAAATTATAATTACATAAAATAAAATTAACCTTTTTTTGGTATACAGTTCTATGAGATTTAGACATGGATACATTCTGATAATCACAACCAAAGACAGGATACAGAAAATCCCGATGTCACCCAAAATTTCTTCATGCTGCCCTTTGTTTAATTTGCATTTCCCTAGTTACTAATGGCGTTGAGCTTCTTTTCCTGTCCTCATTTGCCATCATATATCTTTTTTGGTTAGGAGTCTGTTCAAATATTATATCTATTTTTTTAAAAAATTGATTGTTTCATTATTGTTGCTTTTAATTTTTACAAATTTTCAAGGTATGAGTTCTCTAATTTGTGGTTGGAAGATATGCTCTCTCAGTCTGTGACTTGTCTGTCGCAGAGCAAAAGTTTTTAATGAAATGCAATTTATCAATCTTTTCATTTATAGATTGTGTTTTGTGTACCATACCTAAGAACACTTTGTCTGACTCAAGGTCATAAAGATTTTCTGCCATGGCTTTTTTTCCCTAAAAAATTATACATTTACATTTTACATTTACATTATGATTAATTTTGAGTTTAAGTTCTGTATACAGTGTGAGGTATAAGTACAGGTTCATTTTTTTTCATATGGAAAAAAAATGTTTTCTTGTTCCAGCATCATTTTTAAAAGACTTTCTCCATTGAATTGTCTTTACAATCTGATAGAATGTCTTCCCTCATCCTTTATTCATAAAAATGTATTGTCTATTCTTTACTGTTAATTATTCCAAATGTTATTTGGAATTACTCAGTTGTCATCTTAATCCTAGAAAATTTAGAGTTGTGACTGGAATTACATAAAAGTATATAGATTAACTGAGAGAATTTATATTCTTATGATAGAAATTTTTATTTATTATTTTTTTATTAAAAATTTTTTAAATTAATTTTTTTTTCTTTTTTTGGCCGCACTGCAAGGCATGCAGGATCTTAGTTCCCAGACCAGGGATCGAACCCGTGCCCCCTGCAGTGGACGCTCAGAGTCCTAACCACTGGACTGCCGGGGATTTCCCTTCCTGTGATAGAAATTTTTATATAGGTTAGTCTTACGTCACTCAAAATGTGATAGTTGAAATATTTAATGCTTTTAAAAGAGAGTAATTGCTCAATACTGAGGCATCCTGTTACCCAAGGCTGAGGAAAATCTCTGTCTTATTAGTTAGCACCAGCCAGAATTTCCTCAACATGGTAAAATCAAACAACTCATTGAATCCGTCATTCACTATGGGACAGGAGCTTACATACTCTACATAGGATAATCATAAGTTCCTGTTGACATTGTTGCAGTGGGTTAGTGTCTGAGTTTGCTTGCATTGGACCCCTCACAATATTTGGCATAAGAATTAGAGCACAGTATCCTCGTGGCAAACAAGGAGGATCAAACAGAAATTGACAGCAGTTTGCAAAGCACAGAATCTGTATAAACAGGCCGCTGACTAACTTTGTTTTGGTTCATCGTTTATGTTTGTCTCTGTGTATTTGTAGCTGGTTCAGTGAGACTGTCTTACAGTAAAGGAGTCAGATCCTCACATTCTCCTTAATGAGGTGGACCTTGGAGAGTTAGAAACTGCACACGTAAAAAGAAGTAAAAACATAAAATAATATCTGGAAATTTTGCTGAGGAATAAGGGGATTGGACTAAATATTTTCTGAAGTCCCTTCTGACTGAGGGTGTTTCCAGCTCCACCAAGGACAACCTGCAAAGAAGGAGCAGAGAAGTGCTTGGTCTGAGTTCCCACAGGCCAGGTTAGGGAGGCGAACACATTCAAAGCCCAGAGCTGAGCAGAGGGCCCCTGAGGGCTGAGCTGGCAAAGCTAGACAGAACAAAAGGATTCCGTTTTGAAGTGGCTTCTTCACACTTCAGGCTGTGGGCGGGGTACTGAAGGGCTAAAGTATGGAAGAAAACTGTGGGGAGAGCCTGGAGGCTGAATTTTACTGTTTTATCTGTTAGAATTAAAATGATTTTTTTCTTTCCCCTTTAAGATTTTTCCCAAAAAATCTATATTATCAAAGCCATACTTGCTTATTATAAGAAAGTTGAAAAATACAAAAAAGTAGGAGGAAAACAAAAACTTCATTTAGTTTCACCACCTAGAGATAGCCACTGTTAATATTTTCCATATTTCTTTTTAGGCTTTTTTCCACACATATCTACTCATATCCACTAATTGTTGTGATCATATTTTACATTAATGTATCTTACTTTCAATTAATACTAGAGCATAAGCATTATCCTGTCGTTATGAACTATGTAAATATCATTTTATTGTCTAGATAATATTCTATTATATGACTATACTATATTTAACCATTGACCCATTAGGGTTTTTTTTCCTAGTGTTTTATTATTCTAAGTAATACTGTGATTAACATCATTGTACGAAAAGTTTGTGTACATTTCTGTTTCCTTAGGAAACACTCATTCATTCATTATACAAATATTAGTGAGGACTTACTATATGCCAGGCACTATGCTAGGTGCAAAATTTTTGCCTTGGGTGGCATGTTGTCACCTACTGAGGTAAGAAACACTGGAGGAGGAGCAAATTTAAGAGAAAATGTTTGACTGGATGTGTTGAGTTTGAGATGTCCAAGTGGAGTTGCCAAGAAAGCAGAGCTCAGTGAAGAGGTCTGGATAGAACTATAAAATTACAGTTGTGGCCATATAGATGGTGTAATTCATGCCAAGTGAGTGAAAGATCATTTAGGGAAAGAGTATATGTAGCCTAGTCCTGAGAATGTCTGGCTTTCAGAGGTTAGATAGCAGAAGTGGAATATGCAAAGGAGACTGAGGAGAGGGCAAAGGGATAGGAGGAAAAGCAAAAGAGTATGGCATCATAGATGCCACAGGAAGACTTTCAAGGAGGAGGAAATGGTTAACAGCGTTAAATGTAGGGGAGAGATCAAGGAAGATAAAAAGGGAAAAATGCCCTATTTATTTATTTAATATAGCTTTTTTGACACGGAGGTCATTGGTTGGGTATCTTGTTGAGCACAGTTTCAGTGGAATGTTGGGGGAAGGAAGCCAAATTGCTGAGTAAGAAGTAAGGGAATAGAAATTGCCCATAAAGAGGAGCTGGAGAGGTACCTAGTGTGTAGGGAGGATTTTTTTTTTTAAGATGGCAGAGACTTGAGCATGCTTAATTGCTTATGACAGATGAGAGGGACTTGAGCGTGGTTAATGGCTGATGAGAAGAATGGAGAGAGAGAGAGGGAGGGAGGGAGAGGGGGGAGAGGAATCTGTAATTACTGGGTAAATATAAACATTTTAAAGTCTATTGATATATATTGCTCACATGCTTTCTAAAAGGGTTTTAAACCAACATACACTCCTATTAGCAATTATGAAAGAGCTTGTTTGGTGGCCACTTTGTCTTCATTAAGTGTTTTAAAAACAAACAAACAAAACCTTTGCCAAAGAGTTTCATTATGGTCCTAATTTGCTCTTCTTTGATTACTAGTGAGTTTAACCAGTTGTGTACATGTGTGAATTATGTCTATGTCCTTCCCTCAAAACGTTTCTATTTTAGACAGACACTTTTATTTGCTATAAAAAGCTGAAAGTCAAAGGATCAGAATAGTATCATTATCTCCCCAAATTATACGGTCTAGAGCCTTCATCTTCTTAGAAGTACACAACAATTTGACAACTTTTGGCTCAGGCTGATTGAAAGAGAAAGATGATGTATCGTCTGAGAGAGTGACCACCAATGGAACCCAGGTCTAGTCTTAGACTGCTATCGACAGTCTTCAAGCACCCTTTGCTAACCGGGGCCGGCATCCCTCCAGTGCCTTAAGGCTTTGGATCTCAGAGCTCCCCTTCAGTAGGCGCGGCCCCCTACCAAGGAGCCCGGAGCGCTGTGCGGCCCCTTTAAGAGTCCAGCTCCTCCCCCGCTCCAGGGAAAGTTGCAGCTTTTTCCGCCTCCCGGGAGGGTAAGAAGGGCCAGCCGCCAGAGTGGGGTTGCAGTCTTCCCGGACTCGGAGACCCTCCCCTGAATCCGGTACTGGGACGTCTCGCCTTCTCGCGGCACCTGTTGCAGGTGACAGGTAGGTCCGTGGCCCGCAACCGCCCCTCCGCCCTCGGTCCGGGACGCCTCCTGGGCCCCCAGTACCTTTTCGCTGCCTAAGCGCCCCCACCCCCATCTCGGGGACCTGCGCGCTTCCCTACCCCTTTCCGCTCTCCCAGTCTCTCCTTGTCCCTAGCTGACCCCCTGTTCCCACTCCCGTCCGCCTGTGCGGACCGCACCCCCCACGCTTTGACTCCCGTCTGTTGGGGCGGTCCCTCCCCACCACTCTGCTTTCTCCCGGCCGCCCCTGGCCATTTCCCCGGCCCATCCGTCGCCGCCACGGGCTGTGCCCCTCGGGGCTCTGCTTCCTCCAGAGTGGCCGACTTTTCCCGCCCTCCGGAGCCGGGGGCCCCTCCCGGGAGCTGGCCCTGGGGGCGGGGGTGGGGCCGAGCTCCTAGCGGGAACTGCGCCCTCCGGGGCGTCGAGTCACCTTTTCGGGGGTGTCTCTCGCAGCGCCCGGCGGTCGCGCGGGGTCTGGGCCCCGCACTCTTTCCGGACCTCTGACCTCGCGGCGTCCGCTTCCCTGCCCTCGGTGGATCCGCCGCAGGTTAAAAGGCTGGAGACCGGTTGGCCCCGAGCCCTGCCTCAGTGGACACCCTCTGCGCTTGGGCTGGGGACCCAGCTGTGTGCTCTGGAGCTGAGCCGCTTTATCTTGCCACCCTTCCAGCAGGCAGCGGGGGTACGCTTCTGGAGGAGTGTCCCCACAACCCTCAGAAGGGACACAGAACGCTTCCATCTTCTGTGATGGTTTGTAAAGGGGCAGAAAAGATGTTCCTCCAGCCCTTAACGTTGAATAAAATGGTTGGGTTTTTTGGTGGTGAAATCATTTGGTGAGAATTTTGGTGACTCGAACAGGTGATGTTTCTCATTAACCAAAGTTTTCTTCCCCCAGTACAGTAGCCTGCCAGCTTCTTTGGGACCAGAGGACCTAGCATTCCAGAATACTGCTTTAGGCAGGGTTGATCCTAGGCCTTGTACATTTTGTGCTAGAAATTAGTCTTCAGTACATCTTGTACCTTCTATTTTTAACTGACTTCTTTTCTGCTTTCAGCTCCCCATCCCCACCCCTCATAAATCCATTAATATTAAGGTGTTAATGACCTTATGTGTTTACCCGCTGGTCTGTGGAGAGAGAACAATGTTTAATGCAAAGAGTTGAGGCCCTAGTGAAGTTTTCTGCTGTAGTTGTAGCTGTTGGCGTTTTTTTGTTTTTGTTTTTTTGAAGCACCTGCTGGAAATCCTAGTAGAAAAAGACCACCAACTTGGCTTGTGAGACTTTTCCTGGCAGGGGATGAACATTTCTGGTAGCACAATTTCAGGTGTCTCTCACTAGGCTAGAGCAGTGAAATGAAGTTTGGAGGCCTGTTCAGGGATAATTGGTCTGTGAGTGTATGTGGCATTCTGATTTTTTTTAATAAAAACATTGTTTATTGTTATTTTTAATTAATTTTTATTGGAGTATAGTTGCTTTACAATGTTGTGTTAGCTTCTACTGCACAGCAACATGAATCAGCCGTACATATACATATATCCCCTCCCTTTTGGATTTCCCTCCCATTTAGGACCCCACAGTGCATTAAGTAGAGTTCCCTGTGCTATACAGTAGGTTCCCATCAGTTGTCTATTTTATACATGGTATCAATAGTGTATATGTGTCAATCCCGATGTCCCAATTCCTCCCTGTGGCATTCTGATTGACACTCTCTGAGCTTTTCCCCTTAAAGGCTGCTACTAAACATGGTTGTTAGAATTCATTGAGCCAGGCACTGTAATAAATTCTTTACATAATTATCTCACATAATCCTAATGATAAGTGTATGTGCTAGGCACTACAATTATAAGCATGCTATGATGAAAGGGAGACTCTGAGAGTTTAAGTGCCTTGTCTCAAATCACCCAACTGATGAGGGGCAGAGCTGGGCCATGTGACTGCCGAACTGTGTTCTTATCCCCTATCACACCGCCTCTGCTGTCTTGGATGTTAGGAACACCAAATAGCTCACAGGTGAGGACTAAGTGATTAAAAATTTCCCTTCCAAGCTGAAGCCTAAGTTTTGGTCCTTGACTCCACCTCAGAGGCACTGCAGAGACTTTGGACCACTTACCTCACTGATGTCTTACCCACTTCACTTCCAACATGAGGCTGGTTGCCACGTTGCCACTATAAGTGCACACCCCTGGGTGTACCTAGTTGAATGAAACCTTCGGGGATCTCAACTCAGAAGGAATTGTCTTGAAGTTAGAGAGGGTGACCCTGGGTTCTAGGGATGTGCGCCTGACTCAACTTTTTCCTTTCCTGCTGGCTAGGGGAGAAATGAGGGTGTGGAAAGTGATAAGGATTTCCCAACAGCCAGGCCAGAGAGGCTGAGGGTGAGTGTGTGCTTGTTTTATCGTGGGATGGATGGAGTACCTTAGGGAGGGACAGTCCACAAGAAAATGTCTTTTCTGATTCCATCTCTGGATCTTTGCTCAAGTTACTCCTTTTTTTTTTTTTCCCTGAAGAGAGACTTTCCCACCCATGACCACTCTCCTGCCATTAATTCCTATTCATCTCAAGATTTAGCTCTAAAGTCACCTCCTTTGGGACAGCCTTACTGAACACACAGTTCCTTCCCCTAAGCAGAATTACCAGTTATTCTGTGTCCTAAAGCATTTTGTTTACACCTCAGGAAAATTCCTTAACACCTCTCTCAGTTGGTTTTCCACCTGGAAGGTACCTCTCTGAGTACAAGGTCTAGATCTTGGAGCTCCCTTTGTCTTGAGCACAAGAGATTAACAAATATTTGTGCTAGGAACTGGGGATACCATGCCTTCAAGGGCCTGAGGTCAGGTGATGGTGGAATTGAAGTACAGAAGACACCTTTTTGAGGCACTTGAAATCCGACAGCTCGGAGTTTGTACTTAAATGTCACCTTAGTGAGGCCGTTCTTAACCATCCTATTTAAGCTTATAACTCCTTCCCTGAACATTCTATATGCCCCTTCCCTACCTTATTACTCTAATGTAATATATTATGTATTTTATTCATTTTTCTTTCTTATTGTCTGTCCCTCTCCCCCCTCCATAATGGAAGTTCCATGTGGGCAGGGATTGCTGTTTGTTTTATTCACCAGTGGACCCCAGCATCCATAACAGAGCCTGGCACATCCTAGGTGCTTGCTAATCTTTGTTAATTGAATTAATGAATGACATTACCATGCTAGGAATTGGCACTCTGTTGTGTTCTCCTGGACCTGAAACTAAGTGTCCCCAGTCTGCCCCAGGCCCAGTTCTCACACAGCTTTGCTTTGAGAGTGCATGCCTGATGGCAACTTTGACCTAGTTGGAAGTACTTCCTCTCTTTTTAAGGCATGAGTCTCTGGATGGAAACTTCTAAAGTTTAAAGTGGAAATGTGAAGATGCTGTACTTCTTGTGGGTAGGAAGGGGGGTTGCACTTAGAAGAGGAAGTATGGCTTGTCAGATGTCTTGAGGCGTTTGTTCAGTGAGCTCATAGAAGCTGGAGAAAGTTCCTGTGTGATAGGGAAGTGAACAGCCCAAACGAATAAAAGATGCCAACCAAATTAAGCTTCTGGCCTCAAGTCACTCAGCCTTTTAGGCATGAGGTAGTTATGATATTATGAACTTTATGGAAAAGCCATTGCTGATTACTACTGGTGTAGTACTTGACGAGTTTTATACTAGGAGAATTATACAGTGTGAGGAAACCACTGTGTAACAGAAAAGAAAAAAAAAGTACTGTTCTATTTAAATGCTTTGAAGTATTCAGAAAGAAAAATAAGGCTAGAATCTTTTAAAAGACAGGCTTGGAAGGAGTTGGACCCTTGATACAGTGGTAAATATGTGATTTTCCACCATTTGATGTATCGTAACTTCTCTGAAACTGAGGTTTGTACAAAAAACTTCTACCCAGCCTCCTCTTCTACTCAGTTTATCTCCCCAACCTCTCGACAGTGGAGTGACCCAGAGCTCGGTCCATTGACTTTTCTCTATCCAGAATCTTTCTAGATGCATTCATCCAGCCGCATGGCTTTATTTTCTTTTTTATTTTTTTTTAACATCTTTATTGGAGTATAATTGCTTTACAATGATGTGTTAGTTTCTGCTTTATAACAAAGTGAATCAGCTATACATATACTTATATCCCCATATCTCTTCCCTCTTGCGTCTCCCTCCCACCCTCCCTATCCCACCCCTCTAGGTGTTCACAAAGCACCGAGCTCATCTCCCTGTGCTATGCGGCTGCTTCCCACTAGCTATTTTACATTTCGTAGTATTTATAAGTCCATGCCACTCTCTCACTTCGTCCCAGCTTACCCTTGCCCCTCCCCGTGTCCTCAAGTCCATTCTCTACATCTGTGTCTTTATTCCTGTCCTGCCCCTAGGTTCTTCAAAACCTTTTTTTTTTTTTAAGATTCCATATATATGTGTTAGCATACGGTATTTGTTTTTCTCTTTCTGACTTACTTCACTCTGTATGACAGACTCTAGGTCCATCCACCTCACTACAAATAACTCAATTTCATTTCTTTTTATGGCTGAGTAATATTCCATTGTATATATGTGCCACATCTTCTTTATCTATTCATCTGTCGATGGACACTTAGGTTGCTTCCATGTCCTGGCTATTGTAAGTAGAGCTGCAATGAACATTGTGGTACATGACTCTTTTTTTTTTTTAACATCTTTATTGGAGTATAATTGCTTTACAATGATGTGTTAGTTTCTGCTTTATAACAAAGTGAATCAGCTATACATATACTTATATCCCCATATCTCTTCCCTCTTGCGTCTCCCTCCCACCCTCCCTATCCCACCCCTCTAGGTGTTCACAAAGCACCGAGCTGATCTCCCTGTGCTATGCGGCTGCTTCCCACTAGTTGTCGGTTTTACATTTGGTAGTGTATATATGTCCATGCCACTCTCTCACTTCGTCCCAGTTTACCCTTCCCCCTCCCTGTGTCCTCAAGTCCGTTCTCTACATCTGTGTCTTTATTCCTGTCCTGCCCCTAGGTTCTTCAAAACCTTTTTTTTTTTTTTAAGATTCCATATATATGTGTTAGCATACGGTATTTGTTTTTCTCTTTCTGACTTACTTCACTCTGTATGACAGACTCTAGGTCCATCCACCTCACTACAAATAACTCAACTTCGTTTCTTTTTATGGCTGAGTAATATTCCATTGTATATATGTGCCACATTTTCTTTATCCATTCATCTGTCGATGGACATTTAGGTTGCTTCCGTGTCCTGGCTCTTGTAAATAGAATTGCAATGAACATTGTGATACATGACTCTTTTTGAATTATGGTTTTCTCTGGGTATATGCCAAGTAGTGGGATTGCTGGGTCCTATGGTAGTTCTATTTTTAGTTTTTTAAGGAACCTCCATACTGTTCTCCATAGTGGCTGTATCAATTTACATTCCCACCAACAGTGAAAGAGGGTTCCCTTTTCTCCACACCCTCTCCAGCATTTATTGTTTGTAGATTTTTTGAGGATAGCCATTCTGACTGGTGTGAGGTGATATCTCACTGTAGCCTTGATTGGCATTTCTCTAATGATAAGTGATGTTGAGCATTCTTTCATGTGTTTGTTGGCAATCTGTATATCTTCTTTGGAGAAATGTCTATTTAGGTCTTCTGCCCATTTTTGGATTGAGTTCTTTGTTTTTCTGATACTGAGTTGCATGAGCTGCTTGTAAATTTTGGAGATTAATCCTTTGTCAGTTGCTTCATTTGCAAATATTTTCTCCCATTCTGAGGGTTGTCTTTTCATCTTGTTTATGGTTTCCTTTCCTGTGCAAAAGCTTTTAAGTTTCATTAGGTCCAAATTTGTTTATTTTTGTTTTTATTTCCATTTCTCTAGGAGGTGAGTCAAAAAGGATCTTGCTGTGATTTATGTCATAGAGTGTTCTGCCTATGTTTTTCTCTAAGAGTTTGATAGTGTCTTAGCCCCATGGCTTTAAATGCCGTCTGTCTGTATACTCATCATTCCCAAATTTATGTCTCTGTCCCAAGCCTTTCTTCTAAGCTACAGCCTCATATATCCGTTGGCCTATTCAACATTCCTACTTGGATATCAAATAGACATCTTAAACATAACTTGGCCAA
Organism: Balaenoptera ricei; assembly: GCF_028023285.1. NCBI lineage: Eukaryota > Metazoa > Chordata > Mammalia > Artiodactyla > Balaenopteridae > Balaenoptera > Balaenoptera ricei. The sequence continues at coordinate 91,407,829 of NC_082660.1, read as the reverse complement.
AACAGGGCTCTTTTTTTTCCTTTCTTTTTTTAATTGAAGTATAGTTGATTTACAATGTTGTGTTTATTTCTGCTGTATAGCAAAGTGATTCAATTATATATATATGTGTATATATGTGTGTTTGCATGTGTGTATATATATATATATATATATATATATATACACATGCATACACACATATATACACACACACATATTTTTTGGCCACACCACGGGGCTTGCAGGATCTTAGTTCCCCGACCAGGGATTGAACCCACGCCCTCAGCAGTGAAAGTGTAGAATCCTAACCACTGGACCACCAGGGAACTCCCTATACATTCTTTTTTTTTAATATTCTTTTCCATTATGATTTATCATAGGATAATTGAATATAGTTCTCTGTGCTATACAGTAGGACTTGTTGTTTAGCCATCCTCTATATACTACTTTGCATTTGCTAAACCCAAACTCCTAATCCATCCCTTCCCCAACTGCCTCCCCCTTGGCAACCAGTAGTCTGTTCTCTATGTCCACGATTTTGTTTCCAAAACAGGACTCTTGGGTCCTCTCAAATCTCTAGCCCCTTCCCTCAGCCTCCCCTATCTCAGTAAAATGGCACCATCATCTATCTATTCAGTTGCTCAAACCAAGAACCTAGGGTCACCCTTGATTCCTGTCTTTCTCTCAACCCCCTCCCCACACCCAATTCATCAGTAAGTCCTGTTGACCTGAACTTCCAACCATGTCATTATATTCTTTTTTTTTTAATTTTTAAAAAAATTTATTTTATTTATTTTTGGCTGCTTTGGGTCTTCGTTGCTGCGTGCGGGCTTTCTCTAGTTGTGGCAAGAGGGGGCTACTCTTTGTTGTGGTGTGTGGGCTTTTCACTGTGGTGGCTTGTTGCGGAGCACGGGCTCCCAGCGTGCGGGCTTCAGTAGTTGTGGCACGTGGCCTCAGTAGTGGCTCATGGGCTCTAGAGCACAGGCTCAGTAGTTGTGGCGCATGGGCTCAGTTGCTCCACGGCATGTGGGATCTTCCCAGACCAGGGCTTGAACCCGTGTCCCCTGCATTGGCGGGAGGATTCTTAACCACTGTGCCACAAGGGAAGCCCCATGTCATTATATTCTGTCACATCTCCATTTCCTCTGTCACCCTAGTCCAAGCCACGACATGCTGCAATAAGCATCTTTGCACAATACTCAATGATGTATGTAGATCTAGATAGACACACAGAAATATTTCTGTGGGATAGCTTTCTAGTAGAAGAATTGTTGGGTCAAAGGATATGCACATTTAAAAAATGTGAATAGGCATCACAAAAGTGTCATCCAAGAGGATTTACAATCTCACCATTGAGAGTGCTTTTCCTCATGCCCTTGAATGGACAGTCTTTAATTTTTGCCAGTCTGATAGGTGAAAAATAGTATCTAACTGATTTAACTTTCATTTATCTGGTCACTAGTAAGGCTGAGTATCTTCATGTGTGTTAGCTATTTGTATTTTTCCTGAGACTTGCTCCTTAATATCCTTTGCACATTTTTCTTTTGGGTTATATATTTCATTTGTTTATAAGAACACTATATTTATTAGGGATATTTAACCATTGCCTATTATACAATGCAATTTTTTTTTCTCTTTAGTCTGCTGTATGTCGTAACTTTGTTCATGATGTGTACCCCTCTCGTAATCAGATAAAACATACTATAAAACATTTAAAAAACATGCTCATTAGATTTGACAATTAGGATCTCAATGATGACATCAGTGCAGTAGGAGGAGAGAGGCAGATTGTAGAGGGTTGGGGAGAGAGTACTTAGAGGGACTGATGAGGAATACAGTATACATTTGGAAGAGGCTTGGCTATGATTGGAAGGACAGTGTTTCCTATAGACAGTGGGGCACAGGGGAGAAGAAAATGTTAATTTCTCTCCCTTTTAAATACAGGAGAGAGATGAGCCCATTTATGTGTAGATGGCACAGAGCCTGATCCATGCAAGGTCGCTGAGGAAGCAGGAGGGTGGGGACTTCAGAGTGAAAGAAGTGAAAAGACGGGTTTAGAGAAAGGGAGGTAGCTCTTCCATTGAGACAGGAGGGCAAGAGGGCAGGATTGGTGAAGCTGTGGAGGAGGACGGAGCTGTGGAAGGACAGGATTTTGAGGGAGGTCCCAACTGATGAGAGCAGTGAGGGGTTGGAACAGCATTTGAGAGGGATGAATAGAGGAGCTCTTTAGAGGTAAACCATCCAGATGGCCACATCATAGTGAGCCTAGAAAGGCTTGGATAACTTGAGTTTGTCTCTCCCCAAGTCACAGAACCCTGTATCCATTCTCTCCAACAGCACTCATCAGCCCAGGTGTAGAAACAGAGTGGAGTCAGTCTAGTTTGGGGGATTTTTCTGGGTGCTGTGACAGAGATATAAGAGGGTAGGAGACTGGACAGTGCTGCCAGAATAGTTGAAATGATGGACCACTGTGGCTTTCATATCTGTGTCTGTCTAAACCTACCTTGAACTTGAGTAATTCGTAAGAGATGGAAAATTTCGATGACCTCTACACTGTTTCTTGTTTGTATTTCTGTCAACTCAGGCATCAGAATAGCTTTAGTATCAGTGTCTTTAAACTATTGTTTGTAATTTCTTAGATAGTATGGGTTGATTTACTGAGAGCCAACAGTGTGCCAGTTTGTAGGCTAGATGCTTGAGATATAGTGGAGAAGAAGGTAGACGATGGCCTTTTTTTTGGTAGAACTTATTTCAGCAGGGGAGGTATGTGTTTTAAAAAAAAAGAGCATATTATATAATCTGATTTAATGGCAATTGTGAGAAGTTGAAGTTCGGCTTTTTAGAAATCAAATTTAAATTTATTTATTTATTTTAATTTTTATTGGAATATAGTTGATTTAAAATGTTGTGTTAGTTTCTACTGTACAGCAAAGTTAATCAGTTATACATATACAAATATCCGCTCTTTTTAAGGTTCTTTTCCCATATAGGTTATTACAGAATATTGAGTAGAGTTCCCTGTGTTATACAGTAGGTCCTTATTAGTTCAAAACTGATTTGCATTTGCCAACAAAGTATGCGAGTACTTCTTACATCTTCCCTTTTAAAATTAAATATTGTCTTTAAAATTTTGCTTAATTGATAGGCAAAGATAAAAAAAAATCTTTGTTACCAGTAAGAGTGAAACTTTTTCTTTTTTACATCTATTGCCTATTTGATCTTCCTCCTTCAAGAATTATCTGTTCATGCTCTTTGTTTATTGGACACTTACCTCTTCTTATTTTTTACCTCTTCTTTTTATTTTTCCATGTTTGAAACCATTAACCACCTTTCTCTCTCTCCTCCCTTATCTCTGGAACACTAAAATATATCTTACCCAGTCTCTCTGGCCATTCCCTTTTGATCTCCTTTGAACTTCTTTCTTACCTACTTTGGAAATGTTGGTGTGCTTAGGGATCTGACTACATTTTTATTACTTGACCCAACAAAAGATAACATATAAGTCTTCCATTCTCTTCTCTGCATCCCACTCACCAGGGGGTAACAATATTAAATTTGTACCCCCTTTCAGACATTTTCCATGCCCATATGAAATATTTCTTTTCTTCCTTCCATCCATCTATTCATCCATCCATCCATCCTGTCTGCAATTATATGTTACAAAATACAAATGGAATTATAGTATATATGTTTTGCAGTGTATTTTTTACTTAATATTTGTGGCATGCTTTCAGTGTCAATATATATATAACTACCTCTTTTTTTTTTTTTGGCTGTGCCCCCCGGCATGCAGGATCTTAGTTCCCCAACCAGGGATCAAACCCGTGCCTGCTGCAGTGTAAGCTTGGGGTCTTAACCACTGGACTGCCAGGGAAGTCTTCTACCTCTTTCTTTTTAACAATGACATAGTATTCCATTATATGTATGTACCATAGTTTATTTAATCAGTTTCTTATTGATGCTTAAATTGTATAATTTTTTTTGCTGGTTTAAACATTGAGCATCCTTATGATATATGTTTGTGCATCTACTTGAATATCAATAGGAGAAGTCTACGACAATAAAAACTGACTACTGTCCATTGGATTTAGGAGGTTCTTGTTGACCTTAGAGCAATTTCAGGGGAGTGGGGGGAGGAATGCTAGACTTTGGTGGGTTGAGAAATGTTTGGGGATATGAAGAAGTGGAGGCAGTGGATATGGACAATTCCTTAGAGAAATTTGGCTCTGAAGAGCAAAGAAAGGGTGGTAGTAGGGGAAGGGTTGAGATCCAGAGAAATTTTTTCTTTTCTTCTTCTTTTTTTTTTAAATTTAGGAGGACTTAGATGTCTTTAAAGGCTGATGGGAAGAAAGAGATAATTGATAGAGCAAAGTCCTTACCGAGTAAAGTCCTCATGCCAGATGGGAGAGGATCCAGAATGAAATGGAGAGATTACCCTTAAACAAGAGGAAGGACATTACAGTTGGGAAGAACAAAAAGTGAACAGATACAAGATGAAAATAGGTTTATAGATTTGGTGGCAGGAACTTGTCTGAGAGCGTTTATATTTCCCTATGATGGAAGAGGAAAGGTCATCCTCTTAGAGCAGGGGTTGAAGTGGAGCAGGGTTTGGGTTGGAGTACTGAGGTGCTTGAGGAAGGTTTGAAATATTGTGGTGAGCAGGAGAGCAAGCTAGGACTAGGGAAGCATAGCTGGAGTGTCAGGCAGTGTTGAAGTGAGCTTGGCGACCAATAATTCATATTGATCATAATCTACCAGATTGTGATTATTTTCTCCAGTAGATCTCAGTAGTCCCAGTGCAGACATAATGCACAACAGTTGGGCTCTTCTAGGGTTACATTTTTATTAGATATTTGCGATGAAAATGGGTTATTGAGGATATTGACAAGAGTGCAGTTGAAACAATAGAATCCAAACCGTCTAGGAAAGGAAGTGAAGACAGGAAGGAGCTGACAGGGCGGGAGTGAAAGGTCCATGGAGGACTACCTCCCTGCCATGAGGTCTGAGAACTGGTGTAGGGCTGGGGGAGGTCATTGAGTGAACAGGCCAGAAGGACAGGGGATTGTAGTTAAGAGTGGGGTATTTGAATTAGTGATATCAAATGTGGAGAAGTCCTGGGTGATAAGTTCTTGGGTGTGGCTGAATATGATATATGGTATTTTTGATGCCAGATCATTCATTCAACAAATATTTATTGTGTGCATTTATGTGCCAGACAGCACTCTTGGCACTGAAGGGTACAGAAGTGAACAAAACAAAGTCCCTTCTCTCATACAATTTATTATCTAGTGGGGGAGATTATTAATTTTTATAAAATAAAAGAGCATCCTCATTGATATGCTGATTACTGAATGTGTAATACTAAGGTCACATGTTTATGCATGTGGGGCTAGGAAAGTCCATCTAGACATTTTGAGTGCCTTGATTTATTGTAAGTTATATTAACTGAATTACGAAAATTCATATATCCTCCCCGCTTAGAACTTTTAAAGGTACTTTTATATGCTATGTCAGAATTGAAGACAAAACAAATATATAATACATGCAATTTGAACATTTTAGCAGTTTTAAATTTTTTATACTTCAGTATTTTTTTTAATATTAGGACATTGCTTCTAGCTGTAGACCAGATGTTGATAATACATGTACTAACCTTGTTCTAGGGATTTGATGTAATGTGTAAAGTAATTATGGTTAAGCAGCTTAGGAGGGAAAGAGAGCTTGTATGTTAATATTTTATCTTTATTTTATATTCTCCAATTTTTACCTACTCTTTTGTGTACATATACTCATGTATACATTTATTAATGTTTTATTTGAAAGAAATTAGCATTTATTTTATGTTTTACAGGCCTTAAATAACACCTTAAAATTATCTGCCACATATATAGTTCAATTTAAGTTCAACTACAGGTTATTTCACTGTGTTTAAGGTTTCTGTGGCCATAGCTAGATCACAGCATCCCTAAAATTAAAAAAGAAACCAAATGCGTGAAATCACAGTTATGTGTGAACATGGGCTGGATTAGTCATGAACCATCGTGATTTCTCATTTAAGGGGACTGCGTGAGTGATTTTTAGGTGATGTGGCCTACAAGAAAGAATTAGATGCTAGCTAGAGTTCAGTTTAGAAATCCCCACCATCTGTGACCCAGGCAGGAGAAGAGGGTCTTCCCTGGTGGGGGGGGTGCTGGTTTATCAAAGCTTGTTGACTAAGGAAAGATAATGGAGTTTCACACAGTGATGAGGCTTATTGAAAAATGACAATGTCTCAGCTCTCACCAGACTTAAAAATAAAGTGTTTTATGCATATAAACCTGGATTTTAAAGCATTCTGTTCTTTTAGTTGTGGATTTTTTATCTTTTTAAAAAAGCTTTTGGGCTGTTAAGGAAAGTGACTTTGGCAGAGGAGGGGATGAACTGGCCATCCTTCACCCCATTAACCTCATGGGGTTCTAGTGAGCCTGTCTGGCTCCTGTGAGAGGAAGCTTCTAGTGTACATCTTGCAAGCTGGAAAGCCAAATGGGGTTTGTCTTAATAAATGCGTTTCCCCTGTTGCTGAGGGGAGTGTTTGGACACATGGTCTTGTTTTCTACTTACTTCTATGTACCATGTTTATGGAAATCTGCCTTCTAGGATTGGTGGTAGGTTTAAGACGCCTGGAATTGCTGAGGAGCAGGAAAAGTGTGAAATCATGAAAATAAGACCACATTTCCATGTATCGAAATAACCACTCTACAGGAGAAATATATATATTTTAAGACGTCCCACTTCCCTCTGGCACTTACTTTAGAGAAGTATTAATATTTATTATTTTAAGTGGGAATTTCTTCAAACTGTTTATGAACAGAATTTGGTGGTATTGAAAGGTAACCATGTGGATTCAATCTGGAGGAAATTGTCCCCACCTGTGTTTCTAAGAGCTAACAAAAGAGATTATATTTTAGTTACTCCCCCCGTATATACTCCTACCATCATTTAGAAGGGGTGTCCTGGATGAGGAGAATGGGTCCTTTCCCATGTGTAGAGTTGCTCTGAGCCTGGCGCACATTATTGTGTGGGGAGGTCAGGGGACTGAGAAGGTAAGCTGGACCACTGGCCTTTCAAACATTCATCTGGTATTAGCTGAGGACTTTTAAAAAAACTCTACCTCCAGCTCCTGTGGGAAGGATGTCCCCTTTTCCAAATATTACCATGTACAAGCAATATTATCAGAATACGAAGAGACCCTATAGCATAAAGAGCTCAGACTCTGGAATCAGACTGCCTGGGCTCAAAAACCAGACTGTTCCTTATAGGGCATATGACCTTGGGCAAGTTATTGCTCGATGGGTGTCTCACTTTCCTCATTTGCAAAGAATGATAATATAGTACCTACCTCATAATATGATTGTGAGACTAAATGACTCCATGTATGTAAAGTGCTTAGAAAAGTGCTTGGTACATAGGAAACATTATAGAAGTGTTAGCTGCTTTCTTCTTCCTTTCTTCTTCTTCTTCATCTTCATCAGTTGGTAGATATATAAAAAGGAGGTAAAACTGCAAAATGCCTCAGTACATGCAAACTCCACATTTGCAGAACCTATTTTGGAAAGGATTGTGGGGGGCAAGAGAACCTTACTGCAAACCCAAAATCAGAATCTTGTAAAATTGAGAGCTATTATACATTTCTCATTGTTAGGGGAAAATGAAAAACACCTTGGCTACCATAACGCTTTTGAGAATGGACCCCAGTGCGGGCAGGCCTGGGTACGTTGTCTGAGTTGTAGATTTGCTCCATGGGTGGGCTTGCGGGGGCCTGGACCCCAGCCGACCACTGGGAAGCCTCAGTTGCCCTTTTGTTTTGGAGCCTTGATTCTCACTCTATTTTGTCTCCACTCTTGCTTTTCTTCTTCTTGATCCTATTTTTTAAATTTCTGCTATTTTGTTATGTTTTATGCATCTTTGTGAGTCACTTTAAACTCTGTCTGGAACAGTGTATAAATAAATATTTTTAAACTGATCATATCTAATTACTAACATTTGCTTAATATTTATGCTTGTCAGCTACCTCCCTGCAGAGAGGTATGGTGACTTTCCATCTGGGCAAGAATACTGATTCGATTTCTCAAATTTCATAGTAAGATGTCAAAACTGCAATTTGCTCATATATTTTCTAAAGCATATGGTTAATAATAATAAAATTAAACAGCTACAAAATTGATTGCTTATTCTAGACCAGGTACTATGCTATGCCCTTTACTCATGACGTATATTTGAATCCTCACAGCCTTAAGCAGGAGCTGTTATTATTAATCACCGTTTTTACAGATTGGGAAACTGAGACTCAGGGAGGTTGAGTAACTGGCCCAAGGTCACACAGCTAAAAAGTAGTGAAGCTATGCTTTGAACCTGGCTCCAGACCCAGTGCTTGTAGGCACTTTTCTATGCCATACTGCTCTTAATTAGAAATGTAGCACATCATTGGAACTTCCCTGGTGGCGCAGTGGTTAAGAATCCACCTGCCAGTGCAGGGGACACGGGTTCGAGCCTTGGTCCGGGAAGATCCCACATGCCGCGGAGCAACTAAGCCTGTGTGCCACAGCTACTGAGCCTGAGCTCTAGAGCCCACGTGCCACAACTACTGAAGCCCGTGTGCCTAGAGCCTGTGCTCCGCAACAAGAGATGTCACCGCGATGAGAAGCCCGCGCACTGCAATGAAGAGTAGCCCCCACTTGTTGCAACTAGAGAAAGCCCGCGTGCAGCAATGAAGACCCAATGCAGCCAAAAATAAATAAATAATTAATTAATTTAAAAAAATCTAGCACATCAGAACTCCAAGTCCTAGTAGAAGAGACTGTTCTGTGTTACAGAACATTCACAGTTCCTGCAGATTTTACATCAGTGTTAATTCTTCAATATGCCCCTTTTCATCTCTACTGCCATTGCCCTCTACTTAGGGCTCTCATTATCTTCCCCCTGGATTTATACCAGAGCCTCCTCAAATCTATATTGTGCAAAACTGTCAGAGTGATCTAACGAGTCCTTGCCTTCCCTAAAAGTCTTCAGTCGTTCCCATTGTCAAAGGCTAATTATCCATGTTTCTGAGCATAGCATATCAAGCTCCTCCTTTGATCCCCACCTAACTCTTCCACATCCTTCCTTACAATTTGCTATACAGTATCACTGCACTCCTTGCCTATACCACATTGCTTTGTGCCTCCATGCTTTTGCTTTTGCTTTTGTAATTGTTGTGCCCTCTACCTGGTTAACTAACTGGTAGACGTTATTTACAGCTAGTTCATGTGCCACTGTTGGTGTTTCTTTCTAGTCCCCTTTCCCCAAGCTGGAATAGGTGCCCCACCTTAGCATTCCCATAATACCCTGTGGGTATATTTCTTTGATTACCGTGTTCTTTTATGATTATCTATTTAAGTATCTCCTTCGATAGACTGTGTGTTCTTTGTGGGCAGGTACTCTGCATTGTTTTGTCCTTAGCCAGCTAGCACAGCACTTAGTACATAGTTGGCCCTCTTAACTAGTGAGCATTCTGTAAACAGTGCAGAATGCAGAGCTTCAGGTCAGGGAAAGAAGTAGGATTTTGAAGGCCTGAAATCACACAGACATTCAGAGATAACTACCAGCACAGGAGAGGGAGGTCTCACAGAAGAATCTTTGGGACCAGATACATTTACATTATTTAATCTAGGATCCAGAAGGGACTTGAGGGGATGGGAGTTGAAAGGGACAATTGATAAAATAACCAACACAGTATCCCAATGTAAACATTTTGTTGACTATAAGCAATGTTGCATGCTCACTCAGCTGTTACCATCCAAAACGATGTTCTCAGTTGGTGCCTTTGTGCATAGGTGGCTGGATCCAAACAAGGGGATTTAGGGAAGCCCTGCATCCCTGGAAGCTTTCTTTACTACATGGAGTTCTTTTGTTTGTTTGTTTGTTTTTCTGAGTTCTGCAGACTCACCACATAACCTGTTTTGGTTTCATTTTTCTATGCTCTAAGATCCACTCTCTTTTACCTTTAGATTTTCAAATAATTCGCTTTTTTTTTCCCAAAGTGGGCTGGATTTTGCTAGCTATGCTTCACTCATGTTTTGGAAACCCACACACGTAATAGGTATTAATTCTGACAGTGCTAGATTGGTCTGCTTCAGACACTATAATTGCCTTGGTCACAATTAGTTAATAGAGTCCACTTTGGAATGTACCTTATGGCAGCACAAATACTTATTCATTAAGCTACCCTACTTACATCAGGGCAACTCTATTACAGTCATCAGAATGATTTATTCTTTCCTAATTAACATATATCATAACTATATGCAAGCAGAATCACAATAATACATGTCAATTCATAAGAATGATTTCCCTTCACCCTTCTTTAAGCAAAGCATTTCCCAACTTTTTTGATCACTCTCCCTTACTACCAAAAATTTCGATCACCCCTAATATACATATATTTATTTACAAACTATATATTTACCACTGTCCTAATATTATATATTATAAAGCATTTACAAAAATAGAAATAAAGGATATGAGATGAAATGAACACTTTTTAGATGAATTTTAATATTTATTAATAGTGTGACAACCTTTGCTCTCATTTCAATGAGAGCAGTGACATTGTACGCTTCGTTTAAACAAAATCTTGGTTTATGATACAGCTACCTGAAGGTCTGATTCTAAGTTGTTTATTTTTATACTTGATTTTAATGACTGTTGTAGCTGAGTAAAGGATACCTCACAAAACATATAAATCTAAAAATAAAAAAGTGCATTGTTGGATGCACTTACTAAATAACAATACACATATTGTAGTTTCAGGTAACCATTATACAAACGTTTTGTTGCTGTTCCATCTTCTTAGCTCTCAGCATGCTGTCTTTTCCCATTTTTAACAAATGGTTCAAAACTCATGGAACTTCTTCATTTGGAAGGGTTAGACGATGAAATACATCTTTTAAGAAACAAAATTAAATAGTAATAGAAACATTTTCATATCTACTCTGTATTATTTATTCTTTATAAAAAGCCCCTTTGATGTAAAACATTTTACTGTTTGAATGAATTTAAAGTCTGCTACTGCCTTGAGGTATTCTAGGAGTGTAAAACTGCTGATTACAAGGTTCAGTTACATTTAATCTTAAAACTTTAAAAAGCAACTTTACTGAATTATAATTTGCATACAATAAACTGTGCATATTTAAAGTATACAAGTTGATAAATTTTGACATCTCTGTATACCCATGAAACCATTACCAAAATCAAGAAAGTAAACATATCTATTACCTTCAAAAGTTTCCTTATGCCATTTTGTAATCCTTCCTTCCTGTTTGTATTATATCCCTCTTTTCCCACAACCACTGATCTGTTTTCTGTCACTATAGATTAATTTGCATTTTCTAGAGTTTTATATAAATGAAATCATGTACTACTGTGTGTTCTTTTTTGTCTGATTTTTTTCAGTCAGCGTAATTATTTTGAGATTCATCCATATTGCTGTGTGTGTCAGTAGTTCATTCCTTTCTGTTGCTGAGCAGTATTCCATTATATGGATATACCACAATTAAAAAAAATCCATTCACCTCTTAATGGGCATTTGGGTTGTTTCCAGTTTTTGGCTATTATAAATAATGCTATTACTATCATTCACATGCAAGTCTTTGCATGGACATATGCTCTTGCTTTTCTTGGGTTAATACCTAGAAATGGAATGTCTAGGTCATATGGGAGATATATGTTTAACTTTTTGAGAAACTACTAAAATGTTTTCCAGTGTGGTTGTATCATTTTACATTCCCACTGCAGTGTGCAAGAGTTCCAGTTGCTTCAAATCTTGGCCAACATTTGTTACACTTTTAATTTTAGCCGTTCTGATAAGAGCATAGTGGTATTTCATTGTGATTTTAGTTTGCATCTCCCTAATGATTAATGATGTTGAACATTTTTTCAGGTGCTTATTTGCTGTTTATATAGCTTCTTTGATGATACATTTGCTTAAATTTTTGGTTCATTTAAAAAATTTAGGTTTTTTTTTAATTATAGAGTTTTGAGAGTTCTTTATATGTTCTGGATACAAGTCTTTGTCAGATGTACTATTTGCAAATATTTTCTTCCAGTCTATATAGTTTGTCTTTTTATTTTCTTATTAACATCTTTCAAAGCACAGAGTTTTTAGTTTTAATAAAGTCTATTTTAGCAAGTTCTGGATCATGTTTTAGGTGTCATATCTAAGAAATCTTTACATTTTTTTGCATATGGATATCCAGTTTTCCCAGCACCATTTGTTGAAAAGACTATCAGTTCTCCACTGAATTCCCTTGCATCTTTATAAAAATCAAATGACTATAAACATAAGAATTTATTTCTGGACCCTATTCTCTTCCAGTGTCTATCTGTATGCCACTACCACACTCCCTTGATTACTGTAGATTTATAATGTCTTGAAAACAGATTGTGTAAGTCTTCTAACTTGATTCTGTATGTTTTGAACCTCACAATATATTGTTTTTTAATTTTTTGCTTTAAGGAGTCAATTATATTTTTAAAGGAAATTTAAATAATATTTTTACCCACATATTTACTATAGCATGTGTTCTTCATTACTTTTTTTTTTTTTTTAGGAGTGATTTTTTTTTTTAATTTTTATTTATTTATTTATTTATGGCTGTGTTGGGTCTTCGTTTCTGTGCGAGGGCTTTCTCTAGTTGTGGCAAGTGGGGGCCACTCTTAATCGCGGTGCATGGGCCTCATTATCGCGGCCTCTCTTGTTGCGGAGCACAGGCTCCAGACGCGCAGGCTCAGCAATTGTGGCGCACGGGCCCAGTTGCTCTGCGGCATGTGGGATCCTCCCAGACCAGGGCCCGAACCCGTGTCCCCTGCATTGGCAGGCAGACTCTCAACCACTGCGCCACCAGGGAAGCCCCTTTCATTACTTTTTATAGACCCATATTTCTATTATTTCTATCTGGTATTACTTTTCTTCTGCCTGAAGGACTTCCTTTAACATTTTTTATAGTTGCAGGTCTGCTCGTGATTAATTCTTTCAATTTTTGCATGTTTGAAAAAGTCTTTGTTTCACCTCTGTTTTTGAATGACACTGGGTTTAGAATTCTAGGTTGACAGGTATTTTTCTTTCAGTATTTTAGAGATGTTCCACTGTCTTCTCATTTGCATTGTTTCCAATGGTAAATTTGCTTTCATCATTTTCTTTGTTCTTCTGTATCTAATGTGTTGTTTCCCTCCCGCCCCCCACCTGCTGGCTGCTTTTAAGATTTTCTCATTATCTCTGGTTTTAAAAAATTTGACTGTGCTGTGCCATGTGCTGCAGTTTTCTTTCTATTTCTTGTGCGTGAAGTTCATTGAGCTTCTTGGATCTGTGAATTCATAGTGTTCATCAAATTTAGAAAAAAATTTGGGCCAGTGTTTTCTCAAATATTTTTTCAGTGCCCCCATTTCCTTTGGTGACTCCAATGACATGCATATTAGGCAGCTTAAAGTTGTTCCATAGCTCATTAATGCTCTGTTCTTTTTCTTCAGTATTTTTTCTTTCTGTTTCATTTGGATAGCTTCTATTGCTGTCTTCAAGTTCAATAATGTTTTCTACTGCAATGTGTAATCTGCTGTTAATCCAATTCTGTGTATTTTTCATCTCAGACATTGTTTTTATAATCTCTAGGTTTGATTTGGGTCTTTTTTAACACCTTTCATGTCTTTATTGAACTTTCTGAAATATGGAATACAGTTATAATAACTGTTTTAATGACTTTGCTAATTCTAACATTTGTGTTAGTTCTTGGTCAGTTTTTGATTAATTTTTCTTCTCATCGTGCATGTATTTTCTTGCTATTTTGCATACCTGTTTATTTTTTATTGGGTACTAGATGTTGTAAATTTTACCTTGTTGGGTGCTGCATATTTTTATATTACTAGAAATATGCTCGAGCTCTGTTCTGGGATGCACTTGAATTACTTGAAACAGATTGATCCTTTCAGGTTCTTCTGTTTAGATTTGTTAGGCAGGACCAAAGCAGTGCACAGTCTAGGGCTTATTATTTCCCATTATGTAGGCAAGACCCTTCTGAGTACTCTGCCCAGTGCCCTATGAATCATGAGGTTTTCCAGTTTGACTGGTGGAACAGGCACTACTCCTGGTCGTGTGTGAGTGACAGGCACTGTTCTTTTGAATCCTTTCAGCTGGGGTTCTTTCTCTGGCCTAGGGTAATTTCCTCACAGGCATGCCATGTGCTGATCAGTCCTTTGCTGAATACTTGAGGGAGACCCTCTGCAGGTCTCTGAAGACCTCACTCTGTGTGGTTCTCTCAGGTACTCTGTCCTATGAACCCTAGCCAGACTCTTAGCTCTGTCACCTCCACTCAGGGAGTTCACCACGCTCTGCCTGTATTCGTCCTCCCTGCACCATGGCCTGGAAACTCTCTCAAGACAGTGAGCCTGGAAAATCAGAGGGCTCACCCTATTTGTTTCCTATTTCCCAGGGATCACAGTCCTCCATTGCCTGATATTCAGTGTCTTGAAAATCACCATTGTTTTATGTATTTTATCCATTTTGGGGGGTGGGGGGTCCAGGCAGGGTAAAAATCCATTCTTGGCCAGAAATAGAAGGCCACTGACATTTTATAATCCCAAATTTTCATGACCAATTATAATTTGTAGCCCAATTTCAATTCTAATTTTTCAAAAGTGTACATACCATCATGTTTCTTGACATAGGTAGATCAGTTCTAAATATCTGTTCAAAAGTATACAGAATCTGACATGCAGTGATGCAGATCTTTTCATATCACTCATCAGTTTCTGTGTAAAACATACTATCATTTGCTTAATAATAGCAGTTTGATTCAGGGTTTCTTGGTTAAACTAATATCCTTTGAAAGACACTGGTTTACTTTTTCATTTTCAGTGAGGTATAAATTTTACCAAAATTGTCCATTGCCCTTGGTCCAAACAGCAAAATGCTTTTGTCATATCACTTAAGTGGGACATGACTGATAATGGAAGAGAATTTATGTGCAAAACCAGCACATAATTATTACTTGTGGGTTTAGAGGAATAATCTAATACCAATTCAGCCTTTTTGCCCTTGAGCATGGGTCAATTTTTCTGGAATTCACTGTCATCTCTAAAGTTACCAGCATAGTTTCTCACTTAAAAAAAATGCCTGAAACTTTAAATGGTGTCTAGATGCACCATTTTTACCTCACACTTCATCTGTATTCTTTAATAGAAAATAAACGTCACTTTGTAAGACCCAGTCACATCTTAAAACACAAATGCACATATAAAAACTGACAAAAATAAAAATAGCTAAAACTTAGAGTGCACTCTCTGTGTTTACATTACTTTAAACACTACATATTTTAAAAACTCATTGAATCTTTATAACAATCCCAAGATGGTAGGTATAGTTATTATCTTCCTTTTACAAATGAGGAAATTGAAGCACTGAGAGGTTTAGTCACTTGCCCAAGGTCACTCAGCTAGTAATTGATGAAGCTGAGATTCAAATTCAGGCAGTCTGAGTCCAGAGGCCATGCTTTTAACCATGACACCAGACTGTCTCAGGAAAATAAAAACACTTTGCTCTCAGCTCTAGTACCACTCTTCAGTTTCTGTGAGTTTAAGTTTAAACATATAAATACAAATAGATTTCTGGGTGAAGACATTCAGTAAGCATTTATTGAACTCATATTGTGTATCAGACACTATGCCAAGTAAGCTCTTGGGGGTATGAAGTCCATATACAGTGCCTCCCTTCAAGAAGGCCACATCTGGTGGAAGTTTCTAGTTTGAGCATAAGTATTACCATCTTCACATTTATATGCGCATTGCATGTTTGGGAGAGGGGAGGGTACCAGTGTGCCCAGCAAATTAAACATGGAAAAAATATGTTTTATTTGCTGCCCGGTGCAGGGACATTATTTGATGTTTTTCTAATTCACACCAGTTTCCATTTTGGGGACACCACAATGATTTTAAAGTCAAGTACTGTTCTTACAAGGACTTCTATATCTTTGATAATCTTTTTTATATTTTAGGCCCTTGCCCAAGGTCATATAACTAATAAATATGGCTGCTCTGTTGAACTGGTGTTCAGAATTTAAGATAATTTGAGAGAGCTCCCCTCACCCCTTCTTGAAAACTAGCTGTGTTAGTGTTGGTGTTAATGTTCATTTATTAATTATTATTATCTCTTAATCTACAAGATTAGGGTATAAAATGGATATATCCATTTGGATAAATAATTCTACATATGTTCATGTGTTCTACAATTATATCAAGATTATTGTGTTGTTCAAGTTGTCTGTATATATACTAAGTTTTTATCTGCTTGTGCTATCAGTAGTTGACAGAGGTATATTAACCTCCCATTCTGATGGTAGATTTTTCAGTTCCCTCTTGCCTTTGTAAGTATTTGCATTAAAATATCATCCTGAGCAATAAATATATGTAATTTTCTAACTCAACAAACCATCTTTTCTAAAATATCTTCTAGTGGCCATGAGGCCCCACAAGGATGCTATATTAAGACATTTCATTCGAGTCTTGACACCCCACGACTAACATGGAACAAATTGTCCATCAGAGCTTGGGTTCGGACTTTCATGTTATCTGAGCTGTGGTCTTCTCAGTAGATAATCCTTACCCTTTTGACTATATACCTCTGACTGAATTTCAGTGAAGGGCCTTAACAAGTTTTCTTGGGCTTTGGTTTTGCCATTAAATCCTAGTGCTGTATCTGTCAATTGGGAGAATATGAAAAGTGACAGGTTTTCTAACCACAAATCTGTCTGGTTTTCTTATTTGTGCCCCTATTATTTTTCTGAGTTACATTTTTCAAAACGTGATGTGCCATTTACCATAAAAATATATCACTTAACTCATTGCATATAAAAGCAGTGTTTCTATCCCATGTTTTCCTTTTTGAATTTCTAGAAAACATTCTACCGTATGATATGGGCGTGGTGGTGGTGGTGGTGAGGCAGGCAGCAGGTTTCTTCTTTAAGATGTTAATGATAGATTTAGTACAATTATGAAGTTATGATTTCTTCTTTGGCATATGAGTTATTAAGAAGTATCTTTAAATTTCCAAAAGTATCAGGATTAAAAATTATCTTTTGTTATTGATTTCATATTTAATTTCCTTGAGGTCAGAGACCATGGTCTGTATGAGAATGGCTTCTTTGAAATTTACTGAGACTTGCATTATAACCTAGTACATGGTCATTTGGTGGTGGAGGGTTGGTAAATGTTCCATATGTGCTTGAAAAGAATATGATTTCCAATTGGATATAGAATTCTACATATGGCCATTAAATCAAGCTTATTTTGTTCAACTTGTCTATATATTTAGTAATTTTTTATCTGCTTGTACTATTAATAATTGAAAGAAGTATGTTAATCTCCCCCCCCCCCTTTTTTAAACAAATTCTAGACTATTTTATTTGTTGACTACAATTACCGGTATAGTGCTAGATAATTTACATAGATTACATCATTTTTTTCCCTTTTTTAATTGAAGTATAGTTAATGTACAATATTATGTAAGTTACAGGTGTACACTATAATGATTCACAATTATTAAAGGTTACATTTATAGTTATTGTAAAATATTAGCTATATTCCCTGTGTTGTATCCTTGTAGCTTATTTTATATAATCTTCCATTTTGATGGTCCATTTTTCAATTTCTCTCTCTAGTTGTACATAATCTTCCTTTATATATTTGGAGGTGTTTTATTAGTGCCTATTAATAAAACATACTAGGTTTTTTTACTCTATGTAGTGGTCTTATCTTTTATAATGCTTTTATTATTTTGAAGTTTTATTTTTTAGATATTAATATAACTACCTCAACTTTATTTAGGTTTACATTTATCTGGTATATTTTTTCCATCTTTTTTACTTTCAGTCCTTCCTGATCTTTATGTTTTAGATGTGTCCCTCGTGAAATGGCACATAGCTGGATTTTTAAATTTTATATAGTCTGTTAACCTCTGTATTTTAAAGGATGAATTTTACTCATATATTTTTTTGTTTGTTGATATATTGGAGCTTGTTTTTACCATCTTATGTTTTGCTTTCTATTTGTTTCAGTTTTTCTATGCTTTTTCTCCTTGCCTTTAAAATTTTTTTCTTATTCTGTTTTATTTTCCCCACTACTGACTCTGCAAGATTGCATCTCAAGTGAGCTGGCTAGTAACAGGGTTAACATTGGAAATAGCAACCTATGGTCTAAGGTGGGGTTGGGGTTGGGGTTGGGATGTGGCTTTTCTAAAAGGAGTCACATTGGCAAGTGATGGGGGAGAGGAGGCAGGGAGCTGATGGAGGTCATGGCTGATGGATTCTAAAAACTTTTTTTTTTTACAAGGGTGAAACAAGGATGTCTGATGGGAACTAGGGGAAAGGGAAGTGGGGGATGTGAGATGAATGAGGGCTTAAAATAGAACCTGAAAGGACTAGGTAAGGGAACTGAACTAAAGGCACGTAAAAAGACTTATGGGTGACAGTGAGGGTGCAGCTGAGACTGTAGACCAGGAATTATGTAGGACCTGGGTATAGGAGCAGACAAGGCAGACTATAGCATTGGTACAGGTTTGGAATTTTGATGGACAGTTGCTGCAGAGAGATGAAGGTGCATGGATATGGAAGATACTGGTGGGAGTGGTTCAAATGTTGAGCCATCTGGAGTCCAGGATGGGTAGCGAAGGAAGATAGATCAACAGAAGGCAAGTAGACCAAGAGAAAATGGAGGATGGGCTCAAGAGACTGTGGTCTTGATGAGGTTGAAGAACAGGTGTAGTGGGAATAAGCTGTAATTGAAAAGTAGGGATTCTTGAATTTAAGATTTCAGAGGGGGCAATTCTGGTTGGTCAAGTCCATGAGTGAAAAATAAAGGGAAGATGTACAGTATTAGCAGTTCCATTTTGTTATGGTGCTGTCTTTGTTTCCTCAATGACGCTGTTACTTCCTTGGCTTTTACTATTACTTGGTCTCATTATTGTGCCAATGTGCTTGTCTCATCACAGAACTCTGCTGCCTCTCCACAAACATCAATTTTCTAATAAATCTGGTTTTGCTCTCATTTCCAGTACGCCTGTGCCATTCTTGGTCTTTAATTGCCAGGCAATTGGTGATACCTATTTTATCTAGGAGCCGCTGATTTTTTGCCAGTTCTTCAGCCATAATCACACATATGGGAATTCATTTCCACAATGCTTTTGATTGCTCTGTTCAATATTTTATAATCGCTTTGGCCGTGATCCTGCCTGGACAGAGCCAGTAGAGCACTAGCTCTAGAATCTGATTGCCTGGGCTTGAATCCCAGCAACTGCAGTTACTTTCTCTTTATTCTTGGGCAAGTTAACCTAACCTCTCCTGAGTCCTCATCTATAAAATGTGGATAATAATAGTACTCATTCTTGGGGTTGTTGTGAGGATTAAATTAGTTAATATATGTAAAGTACTTGTTGCCTGGCATGTAATAAATTCTCAATAAATGGAACTGTTGGGGTGATGATGACAGTGATGATGATCAACAGTAGTGGTGGCATATGCAACACAATGTGCCAAATACAGTGTTAGGTGCTGGGCCAGATACACAGAAGAATGTTGAAAACGTCCTTGTTCTCATGGAGAGTATATATTCTCCTTGGGGATAAGAATTAAGAATATTTCCTCAAGACTACCTAAGAAAGGGCCTATGAAAGAGGCTTAGCATCTTATAGTTCAATAAAGACCAAGAAATAGTGAAGTCAAGAAAATATTGAGATTTCTGGAAGCTGTGTTGCTTTGCTGTGTTGTTTATATTCTCTATTGTATTGTCGGTAATTAGTTAAAAAAAGTGAAAAGCGCTTGTGTAGTTTCAAGGGAGAGCAGAGAAGGTAAGTATGATCCTCATTTCCTTTCTCATGCTCTGTCCATCCTGGGCTGTTTGACTCTCATGACAACCAAATCTATATTTTCAGATGCAGTCTCTCTTCCTGAGGTACAGCTTTATGCCTCCAATTACTTCCAGAACCTAATTATCTGGATATCCAGTATGCAGCACAAACTCAATATGACTGAAATGAAACTTCTTGCCTTATTTCCACACCTGTTTCTTCTCTTACAGCCCTTATCACTGTCAGGACTGTTACTAGTCAGTTGTTTAACCTTGACATACACAGTAGGCATCTTTGCCTTCACCTTCTTCATCCTCTCCACTCAATCAGTCACTCCATTCTATCAGTTCTACTTCTCAAACCTATTCTGTGTTCTTTTGTCTTCCTGTTCTGGTTTAGGCCTGCCCTGCAGCAGATTCAGCGAGTACGTGTACTCCAAACGTGTGTTCCAAACATTGTGATGGGACCTTTAACACACACTATTTAATTTTCTTGACAAATTTGAGAGGTAGGTCATTTCGTAGATGAGAAACCAGAGGATGACAGAAATACAATGACTTTGCCTGGTTGGTTAGAAGCATAGTTAAGTAAACCTAGGTTGTCTTTTTGTCTGGATTATTATAATAATCCCTCTGTCTCCTTTGAATTGTTTTCTTTTTTGAAATTTAAAAGTAAGACACGTTTGGGCTTCCCTGGTGGCGCAGTGGTTGGGAATCTGCCTGCCAATGCAGGGGACATGGGTTCGAGCCCTGGTCTGGGAAGATCCCACATGCCGCAGAGCAACTAAGCCCGTGAAGCACAACTACTGAGCCTGCGCGTCTGGAGCCTGTGCTCCGCAATGGGAGAGGCCGTGACAGTGAGAGGATTCCTACGCACCGCGGTGAAGAGTGGCCCCCGCTCGCCGCAACTGGAGAAAGCCCTCGCACAGAAACGGAGACCCAACACAGCCAAAAATAAATAAATAAATTAATTAATTAATTAAAAAAAAAAGTAAGACACGTTTGTTAAAAAAGAAATCAGAACTATGTAAAGTAAAAAGTAAAAGTTGCCCCCTTGCAGTTCTGCTTCCCAAGAGAAACCAATAATAATGGGTTTTGTTCTAGATCATTTTCTTTGCATATACAAATGTATAGATAAATGCTTTACCAAAGAGATCATTCAAGTGCAGTTCTGAAATGACTTTTTTTCCCCACTCAGGAACATATTTTCATACAGATCTACCACATTTTTTAAATGGATACATAGTATGCCATCATATGGAAGTATTGTTTAATGATTTCTCTGTTAAAGAACTTGTTTTTGCTCTTACAAATAATATTGCAGTAACTTTCTTGTATGTATACCTTGCATACACATTTACGTGAATATTTCTATTAGGTAGGTTCTTCGATGTGGTATTGCTTGCCTAAGGAGTATGCATATTTTACAATGTGTTACTAACTGTACTTCAATTTGTCTTTTGAATCAGTCTTCCATACTATAGCTGGAGCGATCTTTGTAAAACAAATTTGAGTATGTGATTTCCCAATATCAAAAACAAAGCAACAACAAAGATGCTCGATGGATTTCTATTGTCTATGTCATCAGTTTTAAAATTCTTAATTTTTAAGAGTATTCGAGAGCTACATAATCTGGTTCCAACCTGTATTTCCTACCATTCTCCTCAACCAACAAACATATACTCTATTCTATAAGGTAAAATCCACCTGCTCTGTAAAACCTTCCACATGTATAGTTCTCTCTCTTCCCTCTCTAGGCAAGATAGAACAAGTTACTCCCTTCTCTAAGTTCCCATAACAATTTATTATCCCTTTAATAGCACTTTGTACACTGTACTGTGTGTGTCTGTCTCCCCCTACTACTCTGTGACCTTCTTAAAGACAAGAACTGTGCCTTACTCATCTCTGTGTCCCCAGCACTTTGCCCAATACCTGTGATTGGGTTCTCAACAAATGTGCATGAAATAGGTGAAGGTATTCTTGAGGTAGTGTTAGCAATAAGGACTTTGGGAGATAGAGTAGGTGACAGCAGTTTTGAAGTGTAGCAGAAAGCTGACTGCATCCTGGGAACATGGATGCCGGTCAGGAAAGGGGAAATGGGTTTCAACTGGCAGAGGTCCCTGTGTGGTTTTCTCTGTGGTCTGATTATTTGGCTTAATAGACTTGTTACTTGAGAACATTAAAAAAATTGAAAATTGGGATGATTGAGGATACACTTTGGTGGAGGGGGAATTTGACTCAGCTGTTCTGTGCTCTTTCCAGACTTATGTTGAAAGACCCAACCCTTTGCCAGAGTCGTGAATAAGTTTTTCTTCTTGAAAAATCAAAGCCTCTTCATTTTCAGGGTAGGATTCACCTGGGAGTAGGAATGGTAAATTGGTCACATACTTCTATGTTATCTCTAACCTGGCTCAAGGTGGAGGTGGCCCACCGAAAGGCTCTAGGGCTGTGGGCCTCTTCTGGAGTAAATTACCTGTGCGAAATTATTTCTTATCTTATTTCAGGCAACTCTGGGGTAGCTCTCCTGGCCTGGTAGCTTTGAAGAAAGAAGAGTAGAAGGAAAAACTAGAATAAGTCATGTCGGAGATACTTGACCTCTCTTTTCTGTCTGAGGTGGAAAGGGATTTGATCCTCAGTGTTCTACAACGAGATGAGGAGCTCCGAAAAGCAGATGAGAAAAGGATTAGGTAAGAGTCCCAGAAAAATCAAGGGCTCCCAGGCCTTTAACCAATGATACCTGGACTTTTCCTTATACTTCTCATCTGACTTTCAGAGGAACTTGTGTATGAGGTTTACAACTCCTCAGTGAGTCAGGTTGGGCTCTGAGGTTGTTGCTTTCACAGAACCAAATAGTCTTACTGTCTCTACCCCTCAACCCATCTCCATCCAGCCTATGCAGATTTCAAATCACTTGTGTTTCTCTTTTGGGTCTTGGCAGGCGACTGAAGAATGAGTTACTGGAGATAAAAAGGAAAGGGGCCAAAAGGGGCAGCCAACACTATAGTGATCGGACCTGTGCCCGGTGCCAGGAGAGCCTGGGCCGTTTGACTCCCAAGACCAACACTTGTCGGGGTTGTAATCACCTGGTGTGTCGGGACTGCCGCATCCAGGAAAGCAATGGTACTTGGAGATGCAAGGTGTGCGCCAAGGAAATGTGAGTGTTAACTTATGGCTGAGTAGAGAGAAGAAATGGGGCCCCAGTTGTGGTTAGAATTTCTCCCCTCATCCTTTGTTGGTTGAATGTCAAGGGCCATTTTTTTTTAATCCATATGTCATTTTCTTTTATTCCTTTGCAGAGAGCTGAAGAAGGCAACTGGAGACTGGTTTTATGACCAGAAAGTGAATCGCTTTGCTTACCGCACCGGCAGTGAGATAATCAGGATGTCCCTGCGCCGCAAACCTGCAGGTACCGGACCTGTCGGGAAATGGTTCCTTGAGATGCTTGACCCTCTGCTGTGGGTGATAGACCCTCTGCTGTGGAATCTTAGTATATTCTTATTGGTGATGTCTTCACTCCATGAGCTCAGCCTGTTTGTAGGGAACATGAAGATTGTGTTGCCATCCTTTCTGCAAGCGTGCTGTGTTTCCCTTCCCCCCCTCATCACCACCCCTCTGCCATGCTTTTGTTTGTCTTGAAGTGAATAAAAGAGAGACAGTGGGACAGTCCCTCCTTCATCAGTCACAGATGGGCAATATCTGGCCAGGAAGAAAGATCATTCAGGAGCAACAGAAGGAACCCAGGTAAGAACCAAGCAATCATTTAAAGAACTGCTACACATTCCTTTAATTCTTTTATTTTTTTACTTCTATTTGTAAAATAATAGATGCTTATTGTAGGAAAATTTGGAAAGTACAGAAAAGAATAAAGAAGGAAGAAAAAAAAGCTTCCTAATCCTGCAACCCACATATAAACGTTAACATTTTGGTATATTTACTTTGTGCTTTATAAGAACAATTTGAAGACAAATACAGATAACACATACTCATTATTGAACATTTAACCAGTATAGGAAACAATAAAGAAATCAACAAATCACACAAATTCTTACTACCCCAGTATTCATATTATGTGAAAATTATTTCAGATATCTTTTGTGCATATATGTAAATAGAGGGATGGGTGGATGGATAGACTGAAAAACCTTTATAATATTGGGTCATAATATATTAAATTAAAAGCTTTGTTTAATTTTACTTGAATTTGACAGAATAAAACACTGAAATAAAATACAGGAATTGCTAATCTTCAGATGAATGTTTCTTTACCATAAAAGATATTAGTCATTAATATCCATTTAAGCTTAAGAAAAAATATTATGAAAACCATTGAGCAGTTAGTCATTTTTTTGTAGTGTCTTTTTGGTAACAGCCTTATCAAGCTATAATTCATACACCATATCATTCACCTATTAATAGTGTACAATGCAATGGTTTTTAGTATATACACAGAATGGTGCAACCATCACCTCAATTGATTTTAGAACTTTTTGTCACCTTAAAAAGAAACCCTGTACCCTTTAGCTATCAGTGACTCCCCAACCTCCATATCTTTCCCATCCCTAAACAGTCACTGATCTACTTTTAATTTCTATATATTTGCCTATTTTGGACATTTTATTTAATTAGAATCGTACAGTATGTGGTCCTTTGTGACTGTCTTGTCTCACTTAACATAATGTTTTCAAGGTTCATCCATGTTGAAGCATGTATCAGTACTTCATTTCTTTTTATTGCCAAATAATATTCCATTATATGTATATACCCCCATTTGTTTATCCATTCATCTGTTGATGGACATTTGGATTGTTTCCACTTTTTGGACTAATGCAATTATGAACATTTGTATTGAGTTTTTGTGGGGACATATGTTTTCATTTCTCTTAGAAAGATACCTAAGAGTGGAGTTGCTAGGTCAAATGATCACTTAGTCATTTTGTAAATCTACCTTTTTCAATATTAAGCATTATCAGTGGACTCTACTATGAAGAAGGAGGAGGAGATTAGCTTCCTTACACTTCCTCCTAACACTTTCCCCTACTCCCACTTTTTATTAATCAAATTATTTTTACTTTGTCAGGGCTTACAACATTTACATTCTGTTATGCAATCATAAACCATCTGATTGTTTTATCTGTTTGTTTAGTTTTAGTTCATATTTAAAAGATTCTTATGCTTACAACCAGGCTTTGGCCCATGGTTCATCTATATTTCTGAATACTTTGACTTATTTCTTGATTGTCAGGATTTTATCATTGAGAAGTTCCTTCAAGAAGAGGTTGTGGGTGCTATATTCATTTCACTTTTTCATGTTAAGAATGTCTGCCTAGTCCCTTTATGAATTTGAATGATGTCTTGGCTGGATATTATATTCTTGGGTTACACTTTCTTTCCCTTAGAATATTGTAGACATTACTCCATTGTCTTCTGTCACTGAATGTAACTGAAGAAGTCTTAGGCCAGCTAGCCTTTTGTTTTTCTCCCTTGTAGGTAACACACACTCTGTGTGTGTGTGTGTGTGTGTGTGTGTGTGTGTGTGGTGTGTGTGCGTGCACATATACATGCATGCACACATGTGTGTGTGTCTGAATATGCCTGAAAATTTCCTTGTATTTTTCTTGAAGTTTAGTAACTTAACGAGGATAGATCTCAATGGTGATCATCCTGTTTCATTTTTCCCTAATACACAGTGTACGCTTGATGAATTCTTTCTTCATTGATGGAAAATTTATCTGCATTGTATCCTGTGAACTCTTTCTATTTCACTAGTTGAGTTCTCCACTTCAGGGACATTGGATTTCTTCATCTTCCATTTCTGTCCTTTTACTATCAAATGCAAAAGAAAAAGAGAAAGGTGAAAGCAATTAATCATAATAACCCAACCCTTTCTTCTGTGCTATTACTTTGATTTTCAGCCATTTTCTTTCTTCCATTTCTTCCCTTCTTCCCTCCCCCCTTCCTTTTTGCTGTATCTAATTTACTGATTTGAATGAATGATCTTGTTTAGGTTTTAATTTATTCTTTGCTCTCAGTTTTCCTTTTTCTCTAATTTTGTTGTTTCATCATCTTGTATTGAGCTCTTATGCCTTATCAAATCTATATTCTTATTAAGTTCCTGTGTAAATCTAAAGCATTCACAAAAAAGCTACTTATTTTCCTATGGTTATATTCTTCTCCACAATGGGTTCTTTGTTCATCATGCAAGTTCTTTCTATTTCTCCCCACCCCATGTCATATTTATGTATCTTCTAGACCACTTCTTTTCATTCTACTCATGTTTAACATGGGAGGTTCTGTCTGTATTTTTTGTTTGCTCTGATATAGTGTGTGAATTCTTCTTGACAGGCTTTTCATCTCAACTTGACACAATTTATCTCTTCTCCACACTCAATTATACTTTAGTTTAAGGATAGAAGTTACTTTCTACAAAAGACCTGTACTCCAAAAACTATAAGAGGCTGATGAAAGAAATTAAAGACCACACAAACATACTATGTTCTTCAGTTGGACGAATCAATATTGTTAAAATGACCATACTACCCAAGGCAATCTACAGATTCAATGCAGTCCCTATCAAATTACCAATGGTATTTTTCATAGAACTGGAACAAGAAATTTAAAAATTTGTATGGAAACACAAAAGACCCTGAGTAGCCAAAACAATCTTCAGAAAGATGAATGGAGCTGGAGGAATCAAGTGCCCTGACTTCAGACTATACTACACAGCTACAGTAATCAAAATAGTATGGTACCAGCACAAAAACAGACACATAGATCAATGGAACAGGATAGAAAGCCCAGAAATAAACCCACACACTTATGGTCAATTAATCTATGACAAAAGAGGCAAGAATATACAACGGAGAAAAGACAATCTCTTCAGTCAGTGGTGTGGGGAAAACTGGACAGTTACATGTAAAAGAGTGAAGTTAGAGCATTCTCTAACACCATATACAAAAATAAACTCAAAATGGATTAAAGACCTAACTATAAGACCAGATACCATAAAACTCCTAGAGGAAAATGTAGGCAGGACACTCTTTGATATAAATTGCAGCAATATTTTTTTGGACCTGTCTCCTAGAGTAATGGAAACAAAAGCAAAAATAAACAGATGAGACCTAGTTAAACTTGAAAGCTTTTGCACAGCAAAGGAAATCATAAACAAAATGAAAAGACAACCTACGAAATGGGAGAAAATATTTGCAAATGATGTGGCTGACAAGGGATTAATTTCCAAACTAAACAAACAGTTCATACAGCTCAATATCAAAAAACCAAACAACCCAAACAAAAAATGGGCAGAAGACTTTTAATAGACATTTCTCCAAAGAAGACATACAGATGGCCAACAGGCACATGAAAAGATGCTCAACATTGCTAATTACTAGAAAAAAACAAATCAAAATGATAATACGGTACCACCTCACACTGGTCAGAATGGCCATCATCAAAAAGTCTACAAATGATAAATTCTGGAGAGGGTGTAGATCAAAGAGAACCCTCCTACGCTGTTGGTGGGAATGTAAATTGGTGCAGCCACTATGCAAAATAGTATGGAGGTTCCTTAAAAAACTAAAAATGGGGTTGCCATATGATCCAACAATCCCACTCCTGGGCATATATATGGAAAAGACAAAAACTCTAATTCGAAAAGATACATGCACCCCAAGGTTCATAGCAGCACTATTCACAATAGCCAAGACATGGAAGCAATTTAAGTGTCCATCAACAGATGAATGGACAAAGAAGATGTGGTACATATATACAATGGAATACTACTCAGCCGTAAAAAAAGAAAGAATGCCATTTGGAGCAACATGGATGGACTTAGAGATTATCATACTAAGTGAAGTAAGTCAGACAGAGAAAGACAAATACCATATGATATCACTTATATGTGGAATCTAGAATATGATACAAATAAACTTATTTACAAAACAGAAATAGACTCACAGACATAGAAAACAAATTTATGGTTACCAAAGGGGAAAGGGGTAGGGAGGGATAAACTGGGAATTTGGGATTAGCAGATATACACTACTATATACAAAACAGATAAACAACAAGGACCTGCTGTATAGCACAGGGAACTATATTCAATATCTTGTAATAACCCATAATGGAAAAAAATCTGAAAAAGAATATATATATATATGCATATAACTGAATCACTTTGCTGTACACCTGAAACATTGTAAATCAACTATACTTCAATAAAAAGTAAATAAAATAAAATACAATACTTGGGAAAAAAGAAATTGCTTTCTATATACTTCTTTTCTGTAACCCGAGGGGAGGGGCAAAAGACAGCTTGGGGATCTGGGTTTCAGTCTCCTGAAATTCTCTTAAATGTCTGGGCTCACTCAATCCAGCTCTGTATGCATCCTCTAGCTCATACCAGTGACCCTGAGAGATGACATCCCCCAGCAGGCTTGTCTGCCTCTGTTGGGATCTCCCAGTCATACCTGGGGCTGCAAATCTTGAGGATTTTTGTTTTCCTTGTCTTACCCCAGGACTGCCTGCTCACTTAATCTGTATGTCTCCGCATTGGAAGGAGTTTTGCTGAGCTAGATCTTTCTTCTGTCTTCTTAGCCATGACTTTTTCAACTTTATGACTTGAGGCTTTATTCCTTTCCTCATTTGGCTGCTGCTGGTGAATTTTTGACTTTTTATTTGTGTTTTTTTCCCCTAACTTTCCCTCGGCCAAAGAGAAATGACTTTATCATGTTTTATATGGTTGATGAAAAGCAATATAGAAATATATCAAATGAGTCCCCAGTAAGCTCACTTCCTCTGCCCCAGACAGTTCTTGTTACCAGTCATTAATAATTTTGATATATGGACTACCAGACTGTCTAAATTTACAAATATGGGTTGGGTTTTTCAAGTTTTAATTTCTTTTTACAAAAGGATCGTACTGTATACATGTTAAGTGAAAAAAATGAGACAGAATTTAAAAAACTCAAGAATACAGATAATATGGAAAATGGGCAAAAGATTTGAACATTTTACCAAAGACAATATACACATGTCAAATAAACACATGAAAAGATGCTCAACATCATTAGTCATAAGGGAAATGCAAATTAAAATCATTATACGATGCTACTGTGTACCCACTAGAATGGCTAAAATTATAAAAGACTGACTATACCAGTTTTTTTTAATTTAAATTTTTTATTGAAGTATAGTCAATTTATAATCTTGTGCTAATTTCTGCTGTATAGCAAAGTGACTCAGTTATGCACATATATACATTATTTTCAAATATTTTTTTCTGTTATGAATTATCCCAGGAGATTGGATATAGTTCCCTGTGCTATACGGTAGGACCTTGTTATCCATTCTAAAAGTAATAGTTTGCATCTATTAACCCCAAACTCCCTGTCCATCCCTCTCTCTCCTCCTATCCCCCTTGGCAACCACAAGTCTGTTCTCTAGGTCTGTGAGTCTATTTCTGTTTTGTAACTAGGTTCATTTGTACCATAGTTTAGATTCCACATATAAGTGATATCATATGATATTTGTCTTTCTCCTTCTGACTTCACTTAGTAAGATAATCTCTAGTTGCATCTATGTTGCTGCCAGTGGCATTATTTCATTCTTTTTTATGGCTGAGTAGTATTCCATTGTATGTGTGTACCATATCTTCTTTATCCATTTATCTGTCGATGGACATTTAGGTTGTTTCTATGTCTTGGTTATTGTGAACAGTGCTGCTTTGAACACAGGGTTGCATGTATCTTTTTGAATTATAGTTTTGTCTGGGTATATGCCCAGGAGTGGGATTGCTAGATCATATGGTAACTCTACTTGTAGTTTTCTGAGGAACCTCCATACTGTTTTGCATAGTGGCTGCACCAATTTACATTCCCACCAACAGTGTAGGAGGATTCCCTTTTCCCCACACCCTCTCCAGCATTTGTTACTTGTAGACTTTTTGATGATGGTCAGTGTGAGGTGGTACCTCATTATAGTTTTGATTTGCATTTCTCTAATTAGTGATGTTGAGCATCTTTTCATGTGCCTGTTGGCCATCTGCATGTCTTCTTTGGAGAAATGTCTGTTAAAGTCTTCTGCCCATTTTTCAATTGGGTTGTTTGTTTTTTTGTTGTTGAGTTGTATGAGCTGTTTGTATATTTTGGAGATTAAGCCCTTGTCGGTTGCATCATTTGCAAATATTTTCTCCCATTCTGTAGGTTGTCTTTTCGTTTTGTTTATGGTTTCATTTGCTGTGCAAAAGCTTGTAAGTTTGATTAGGTCCCATTTGTTTATTTTTGTTTTTATGTCTATTGCCTTGGGAGACTGACCTAAGAAAATATTACTACAGTTTATGTCTGAGAATGTTTTGCTTAGGTTCTCTTCTAGTTTTATGGTGTCATGTCTTTTTTTTTTTTTAATGTGATGATCCATTTTTTTTATTTATTTATTTATTTATTTATTTATTTATTTATTTATGGCTGTGTTGGGTCTTCGTTTCTGTGCGAGGGCTTTCTCTAGTTACGGCAAGTGGGGGCCACTCTTCATCGCGGTACGCGGGCCTCTCATTATCGCGGCCTCTCTTGTTGCGGAGCACAAGCTCCAGACGCGCAGGCTCAGCAATTGTGACTCATGGGCTTAGTTGCTCCGTGGCATGTGGGGTCTTCCCAGACCAGGGCTCGAACCCGTGTCCGCTGCATTGGCAGGCAGACTCTCAACCACTGCGCCACCAGGGAAGCCCGGTGTCATGTCTTATATTTAAGTCTTTAAGCCATTTTGAGTTTATTTTTGTGCATGGTGTGAAGGTGTGTTCTAACTTCATTGATTTATATGCAGCTGTCCAACTTTCCCAGCACCACTTGCTAAAGAGACTGTCTTTTTACTATTTTAGATTCTTGCCTCCTTTGTCAAAGATTGACTGTAGGTGTTTAGGTTTATTTCTTGGCTGTCTATTCTGTTCCATTGATCCATATGTCTCTTTTTGTACCAATACCACTCTGTTTTGATTACTGTAGCTTTGTAGTATTTTCTGAAGTCTGCGAGAGTTATGTCACCTGCAGGCAGGTGTTTTTTTTTCCCTCAGAATTACTTTGACAGTTCTGGGTCTTTTATGGTTCCATGTAAATTTTTGGATTATTTGTTCTAGTTCTGTGAAAAATGTCATGGGTAATTTGATAGGGATCACATTAAATCTGTAGATTGCTTTGGGTAGTATTGCCATTTCAACAATATTAAATCTTCCAATCCAAGAGCATGGGGTATCTTTCCATTTCTTTGAATCCTCTTTAATTTCCTTTATTAATGTTTTATAGTTCTCAGCATATAAGTCTTTCATCTCCTTGGTCAGGTTTATTCGTAGGTATTTTTTTTGGTGCAATTCTAGAAGGTTTTTTTTTTTTTACATTCTCTTTCTGATATTTCATTGTCAGTGTAAAGATGCAGTCGATTCTGGGTGTCAATCTTGTATCCTGCTACTTTGCTGAACTCATTTATTAGATCTAATAGTTTTTGTGTGGAGTCCTTAGGGTTTTCTATGTATAGTATCATGTCATCTGCATATAGTGACAATTTTTCCTCTTCCCTTCCAATATGGATACCTTTTATCTCTTTTTCTTGTCTGTGGCTAGGACTTCCAGTACTATGTTGAATAGAGGAGGTGAGAGTGGGCATACTTGTCTTGTTCCAGAGTTGAGCACGAAGGCTTTCAACTTTTCACCATTGAGTATTACAATGGCTGTGGGTTTGTCATAAATGGCTTTTATTATGTTGAGGTATGTTCGCTCTATACCCATTTTGGTAAGAGTTTTTATCATCAATGGATGTTGAATTTTGGCTTTTTCTGCATCTACTGAGAGGATCATGTGGTTTTTGACTTTTCTTTTGTTTATGTGGTGTATTACATTGATTGTTTTGCATATGTTGAACCATCCTTGTGAACTTGGGATGAATCCCACTGGTTGTGGCATATGATCTTTTTTAATGTGTTGTTGGATTCGGTTTGCTAATATTTTGTTGAGAAGTTTTGCATCTATATTCATCAAAGGTATTGGCCTATAATTTTCTTTTTTTCATGGTATCTTTGTCTGGTTTTGGTATCAGGGTGATGCTGGCTTCACAGAATGTCTTTGGGAGTGATCACTCCTCTTCAGTCTTTTGGAAAAGTTTGAGAAGGATCAGTATAAGTTCTTCTTTGTGTGTTTGCTAGAATTCGCCTGTGAAGCGATCTGGTTCTGGACTTTTGTTTGTAGGGAGTTTTTTTTTTTAACATCTTTATTGGAGTATAATTGCTTTACAATGGTGTGTTAGTTTCTGCTTTATAACAAAGTGAATCAGCTATACATATACATATATCCCCATATCTCCTCCCTCTTGCGTCTCCCTCCCACCCTCCCTATCCCACCCCTCTAGGTGGTCACAAAGCACCGAGCTCATCTCCCTGTGCTATGCGGCTGCTTCCCACTAGTTATCGGTTTTACATTTGGTAGTGTATATATGTCCATGCCACTCTATCACTTCGTCCCAGCTTACTCTTCCCCCTCCCCGTGTCCTCAAGTCCATTCTCTACATCTGCGTCTTTATTCCTGTCCTGCCCCTAGGTTCTTCAGAACCATTTTTTTTTTAGATTCCATATATATGTGTTAGCATACAGTATTTGTTTTTCTCTTTCTGACTTACTTCACTCTGTATGACAGACTCTAGGTCCATCCACCTCACTACAAATAACTCAACTCTATTTCTTTTTATGGCTGAGTAATATTCCATTTTACATATGTGCCACATTTTCTTTATCCATTCATCTGTCGGTGGACACTTTAGGTTGCTTCCATGTCCTGGCTATTGAAAATAGAATTGCAATGAACATTGTGATACATGACTCTTTTTGAATTATGGTTTTCTTGGGGTATATGCCAAGTAGTGGGATTGCTGGGTCATATAGTAGTTCTATTTTTAGTTTTTTAAGGAACCTCCATACTGTTTTCCATAGTGGCTGTATCAATTTACATTCCTACCAGCAGTGCAAGAGAGTTCCCTTTTCTCCACACCCTCTCCAGCATTTTTTGTTTGTAGATTGTTTGATGATGGCCATTCTGACTGGTGTGAGGTGATACCTCATTGTAGTTTTGATTTGCATTTCTCTAATGATAAGTGATGTTGAGCATTCTCTCATGTGTATGTTGGCAATCTGTATATCTTCTTTGGAGAAATGTCTATTTAGGTCTTCCACCCATTTTTGGATTGGGTTGTTTGTGTTTTTGATATTGAGTTGCATGAGCTGCTTGTAAATTTTGGAGATTAATCCTTTGTCAGTTGCTTCATTTGCAAATATTTTCTCCCATTCTGAGGGTTGTCTTTTCATCTTGTTTATGGTTTCCTTTGCTGTGCAAAAGCTTTTAAGTTTCATTAGGTCCCATTTGTTTATTTTTGTTTTTCTCTAGGAGGTGAGTCAAAAAGGATCTTGCTGTGATTTATGTCATAGAGTGTTCTGCCTATGTTTTCCTCTAAGAGTTTTATAGTGTCTGGCCTTACATTTAGGTCTTTAATCCATTTTGAGTTTATTTTTATGTATGGTGTTAGGGAGTGTTCTAATTTCATTCTTTTACTTGTAGCTGTCCAGTTTTCCCAGCACCACTTATTGAAGAGGCTGTCTTTTCTCCATTGTATATTCCTGCCTCCTTTATCAAAGATAAGGTGACCATATGTGTGTGGGTTTATCTCTGGGCTTTCTATCCTGTTCCATTGATCTATATTTCTGTCTTTGTGCCAGTACCGTACTTTCTTGATTACTGTAGCTTTGTAGTATAGTCTGAAGTCAGGGAGCCTGATTCCTCCAGCTCCGTTTTTCTTTCTCAAGATTGCTTTGGCTATTCGGGGTCTTTTGTGTTTCCATACAAATTGTGAAAACTTTTGTTCTAGTTCTGTGAAAAATGCCAGTGGTAGTTTGATATGGATTGCACTGAATCAGTAGATTGCTTTGACTATTCGGGGTCTTTTGTGTTTCCATACAAATTGTGAAAACTTTTGTTCTAGTTCTGTGAAAAATGCCAATGGTAGTTTGATATGGATTGCACTGAATCAGTAGATTGCTTTGACTATTCGGGGTCTTTTGTGTTTCCATACAAATTGTGAAAACTTTTGTTCTAGTTCTGTGAAAAATGCCAGTGGTAGTTTGATAGGGATTGCACTGAATCTGTAGATTGCTTTGGGTAGTATAGTCATTTTCACAATGTTGTTTCTTCCAGTCCAGGAACATGGTATATCACCCCATCTGTTTGTGTCATCTTTTATTTCTTTCATCAGTGTCTTAATAGTTTTCTGCATACAGATCTTTTGTCTCCTTAGGTAGGTTTATGCCTAGGCATTTTATTCTTTTTGTTGCAGTGGTAAATGGGAGTGTTTCCTTAATTTCTCTTTCAGATTATTTATCATTAGTGTATAGGAATGCAAGAGACTTCTGTGCATTAATTTTGTACGCTGCTACTTTACCAAATGCATTGATTAGCTCTAGTAGTTTTCTGGTAGCATCTTTAGGATTCTATGTATACTATCCTGTCATGTGCAAACAGTGACAGCTTTACTTCTTCTTTTCTGATTTGGATTCCTTTTCATTCTTCTTCTCTGATTCCTGTGGCTAAAACTTCCAAAACTATGTTGAATAATAGTGGTGAGAGTGGACAACCTTGTCTTGTTCCTGATCTTAGAGGAAATGGTTTCAGTTTTTCACCATTGAGAACGATCTTGGCTGTGGGTTTGTCATATATAGCCTTTATTATGTTGAGGTAAGTTCCCTTGATGCCTACTTTCTGGAGGGTTTTTATCATAAGTGGGTGTTGAATTTTGTTGAAAGCTTTTCCTGCATCTATTGAGATGATCATATGGTTTTTCTCCTTCAGTTTGTTAGTGTGGCTTATCACATAGATTGATTTGCGTATACTGAAGAATCCTTGCATTCCTGGAATAAACCCCACTTGATCTTGGTGTATGATCCTTTCAATGTTCTGTTGGATTCTGTTTGCTAGGATTTTGTTGAGGATTTTTGCTTCTATGTTCATCAGTGATATGGGCCTGTAGTTTTCTTTCTTTGTGACATATTTTTCTGGTTTTGGTATCAGGGTGATGGTGGCCTCGTAGAATGAGCTTGGGAGTGTTCCTCCCTCTGCTATATTTGGGAAGAGTTTGAGAAGGATAGGTGTTAGCTCTTCTCTAAATGTTTGATAGAATTCGCCTGTGAAGCCGTCTGGTCCTGGGCTGTTGTTTGTTGGAAGATTTTTAATCACAGTTTCAATTTCAGTGCCTGTGATTGTTCTGTTTATATTTTCCATTTCTTCCTGGTTCAGTCTCAGAAGGTTGTGCTTTTCTAAGAATGTGTCCATTTCTTCCAGGTTGTCCATTTTATTGGCATATAGTTGCTTGTAGTAATCTCTCATGGTCCTTTGCATTTCTGCAGTGTCAGTTGTTATTTCTCCTTTTTCATTTCTAATTCTGTTGATTTGAGTCTTCTCCCTCTTTTTCTTGATGAGTCTGGCTAATGGGCTAACTTTGGGTTTTTTTTGTTCTTCTCTCTCTAATTGCCTTAGGTGTAAGGTTAGGTTGTTTATTTGAGATGTTTCTTGTTTCTTGAAGTTGGATTGTATTGCTATAAACTTCCCTCTTACAACAGCTTTTGCTGCATCACATAGGTTTTGGGTCGTCGTGTTTTCATTGTCATTTGTTTCTAGGTATTTTTTAATTTCCTCTTTGATTTCTTCAGTGATCTCTTGGTTATTTAGTAGTGTATGGTTTAGCCTCCATGTGTTTGTATTTTTTACAGATATTTTCCTGTAATTGATATCTAGTCTCATAGCGTTGTGGTCGGAAAAGATACTTGATACGATTTCAATTTTCTTAAATTTACCAAGGCTTGATTTGTGACCCAAGATATGATCTATCCTGGAGAATGTTCCATGAGCACTTGAGAAGAAAGTGTATCCTGTTGTTTTTGGATGGAATGTCCTATAAATATCAATTAAGTCCATCTTGTTTAATGCATCATTTAAAGCTTGTGTTTCCTTATCTATTTTCATTTTGGATGATCTGTCCATTGGTGAAAGTGGGGTGTTAAAGTCCCCTACTATGATTGTGTTACTGTCGATTTCCCTTTTTATGGCTGTTAGCATTTGCCTTATGTATTGAGGTGTTCCTATGTTGGGTGCATAAATATTTACAATTGTTATATCTTCTTCTTGGATTGATCCCTTGGTCACTATTTAGTGTCTTTTTTTGTCTCTTGTAATAGTCTTTATTTTAAAGTCTATTTTGTCTGATATGAGAATTGCTACTCCAGCTTTAATTTGATTTCCATTTGCATGGAATATGTTTTTCCATCCCCTCACTTTCAGTCTGTATGTGTCCCTAGGTCTGAAGTGGGTCTTTTACAGACAGCATGTTTATGGGTCTTGTTTTTGTATCCATTCAGCCAGTCCTTGTCTTTTGGTTGGAGCATTTAATCCATTTACATTTAAGGTAGTTATCAATATGTATGTTCCTATTACCATTTTCTTAATTATTTTGGGTTTGTTATTGTAGGTCTTTTCCTTCTCTTGTGTTTCCTGCCTAAAGAAGTTCCTTTAGCATTTGTTGTAAAGCCAGTTTGGTGGTGCTAAATTCTCTTAGCTTTTGCTTGTCTCTAAAGGTTTTAATTTCTCCATTGAATCTGAATGAGATCCTTGCTGGGTAGAGTAATATTGGTTCTAGGTTTTTCTCTTTCGTTACTTTAAATATGTCCTGCCACTCTCTTCTGGCTTGCAGATTTTCTGGTGAAAGATCAGCTGTTAACCTTATGGGGATTCCCTTGTATGTTATTTGTTGTTTTTCCCTTGCTGCTTTTAATATTTTTTCTTTGTATTGAATTTTTGATAGTTTGATTAATATGTGTCTTGGCGTGTTTCTTGGATTTATCCTGTATGGGACTCTCTGCGCTTCCTGGACTTGATTGACTATTTCTTTTCCCATATTTGGGAAGTTTTCAACTATAATCTCTCCAGATATTTTCCTAGTCCCTTTCTTTTTCTATTCTTCTTCTGGGACCCCTATAATTTGAATGTTGGTGCGTTTAATGTTGTCTCAGAGGTCTCTGAGAGTGTCCTGAATTCTTTTCATTCTTTTTTCTTTATTCTGCTCTGCAGTAGTTATTTCCACTATTTTATCTTCCAGGTCACTTATCCGTTCTTCTGCCTCAGTTATTCTGCTGTTGATTCCTTCAAGAGAATTTTAAATTTCATTTATTGTGTTGTTCCTCATTGTTTGTTTGGTCTTTAATTCTTGTAGGTCTTTGTTTGGTCTGGTGTGTTTTTACCTTGCTCCTTCATCTGCTGTGTGTTTCTCTGTCTTCTCATTTTGCTTAACTTACTGTGCTTGGGGTCTCCTATTCGCAGGCTGCAGGTTCGTAGTTCCTGTTGCTTTTGGTTTCTGCCCCCAGTGGGTAAGGTTGGTTCATTGGGGTGTGTAGGGTTCCTGGTGTAGGGGAGTGGTGCATGTGTTCTGGTGGATGAGACTGGATCTTGTCTTTCTGGTGTGCAGGAGCGCATCCGGTGGTGTGTTTTGGGGTGTCTTTGACCTTATAGTGATTTTAGGCAGCCTCTCTGCTAATGGGTGGGGTTGTGTTCCTGTCTTGCTAGTTGTTTGGCATAGCCTGTCCAGCACTGTAGCTTGCTGGTCGTTGAGTGGAGCTGTGTCTTAGCGTTGAGGTTGGAGATCTCTGGGAAAGCTTTTGCCATTTGATATTACATGGAGCTGGGAGGTCTCTGGTGGACCAATGCCCTGAACTCGGCTCTCCCACCTCAGGGGCACAGGCCCGACACCTGGCTGGAGCACCAAGACCCTGTCAGCCACACGGCTCAGAAGAAAAGGGAGAAAAAAAGAAAGAAAGGAAGAAAAAATAATAATAAGATAAAATAAAGTTATTAAAATAAAAAAATATGAAAAACTAAAAAGTAGTAAAAAAAATAGAAAAGAAAAAAAGAAGAGAGCAACCAAAACAAAAAGAAATCCACCAATGATAAGAACCACTAAAAACTATACTAAGAAAAAAACAAAAAAAAGAAATGGACAGAACCCTAGGAAAATGGTAAAAGCAAAGCTATACAGAAAAAATCACACAAGGAAGCATACACATGCACACTCACAAAAAGAGAAAAAGGAAAAAAGAATATTTATCTATATATATAAAAAAAGAGGAAGAGAGGAGTCAAATCAATAAACAAATCTACCAGTGATAATACACTCTAAATACTAAACTACAGTCAACATAAAACCAGAAACAAATTAGATGCAGAAAGCAAACCCCAAGTCTGCAGTTGCTCCCAAAGTCCACCACCTCAATTTTGGGATGATTCGTTGTCTATTCGGGTATTCCAGAGTTGCAGGGTACATCAAGTTGATTGTGGAGATTTAATCCGCTGTTCCTGAGGCTGCTGGGAGAAATTTCCCCTTCTCTTCTTTGTTTGCACAGCTCCTGGGGTTCAGCTTTGGATTTGGCCCTGCCTCTGCATGTAGGTTACCTGAGGGCGTCTGCTGTTTGCTCAGACAGGATGGGGTTAAAGGAGCAGCTGATTAGGGGGCTCTGGCTCACTCAGGCTGGGGGGAGAGAGGGGTAGGGAATGTGGGGCAAGCCTGCGGCAGCAGAGGCCACCATGACATTGCAGCAGCCTGAAGCACGCCGTGTGTTCTCTGTAGAGAGTTTTTTAAAATTACAGATTCTATTTCACTTCTAGTGATCAGTCTGGTGGGCTTTATGTTTCTAGAAAGTTGTCTGTTTCTTCTAGGTTGTCAAATTTGTTGTCATAAAATTGTTCATATTATTCTCTTATGGTTTTTTTTTGTATTTCTGCAGTATCGGTTGAGATTTCTCCTTTTTCATTTGTTATTTTATTTGGGTTCTCTCTCTTTTCTTCTTGGTGAGCCTGGCCAGAGGTTTGTCAATTTTGTTTACCCTTTCAAAGAACCAGCTCTTGGTTTTATTTACTTTTTCTATTGTCTTTTAAAATCTCTATTTTGTTTATTTCCTCCCTGATCTTTATTACTTCCTTCCTTCTGCTGACTTCAGGTTTTGTTTGTTCTTTTTTTTCTAATTCCTTTAGGTGGTATGTTAGGTTGTTTATTTGAGATTTTTCTTGTTTTTTTAGGAAGACCTGTATTGCTATGAACTTCCCTCTAAGAACTGCTATTGCTGCATCCCATAGATTTTGTATGGTTGTGTTTTCATTTGTTGTTTTCTCAAAGTATTTTTTAATTTCCATTTTGATTTCCTCGTTGACCCATTGGTTTTTTAGTAGCATGTTGCTTAGTCTCCGTGTAATCATTTTTCTGTCATTTCTTTTCCTGTGGTTTATTTCTAGTTTCATGCCATTGTGGTCAGAGAAGATTCTTGAAATAATTTCTATACTCTTAAATTTGTTGAGGTTAGTTTTGTGCCCTAGTATGTGGTCAATCCTAGACAATGTTCCATGTGCAGTTGAAAAGAATGTGTATTCTGGTTTTTTTTAGATGTAATATCCTGAAAATATCAATTAAGTCTAACTGTTCTATTGTATCATTTAGGATCTCTCTTGCCTTACTGATTTTTTGTCTAGAAGATCTGCCCATTGATGTGAGTGTGGTGTTAAAGTTTCCTACTGTTACTATATTCCCATCAGTTTCTCCCTTAATGTCTGTTAGTGTTTGTTTTATGTGTTTGGGTTCTCCTATATTAGGTGCATATATGTTGATAAGTGTAAAATTCTCTTGTATTGATCCTTTTACCATTATATAGTGTCCTTCTTTACCTTTCTTTATGGCCTTTGTTTTAAAGTCTATTTTGTCTGATATGAGTATTGCAACTCCTGCTTTCTTGTCATTTCCATTTACATGAAATAACTTTTTCCATCCCCTCAGTTTCAGTCTGTGTGTGTCCTTTGCCCTAAGGTGGGTCTCTTGTAGGCAGCATATTGTAGGCTCTTGTTTTTTTGTATCCAGGCTGCCACTCTATGTCTTTTTTTTTAAATTAATTAATTAATTTATTTTTGGCTGTGTTGGGTCTTCGTTTCTGTGTGAGGGCTTTCTCTAGTTGCGGCGAGCGGGGGCCACTCTTCATCGCGGTGCGCGGGCCTCTCACTATCGCGGCCTCTCTTGTTGGCGGAGCACAGGCTCCAGACGCGCAGGCTCAGTAGTTGTGGCTCACGGGCCCAGTTGCTCCGCGGCATGTGGGATCTTACCAGACCAGGGCTCGAACCCGTGTCCTCTGCATTGGCAGGCAGATTCTCAACCACTGCGCCACCAGGGAAACCCCACTCTATGTCTTTTGATTGGAGCATTCAGTCCATTGACATTTTAGGTAATTACTGATGCATATGTATTTATTGCCATTTTAAACCTTGTTTTCCAGTTGATTCTATGTTTCTTCTTTGTTCCTTTCTTTTTCTTTTTGTGGCTTGATAATTTCCTTTTATTTTATGCTTGTGGTCTCTTCTTTTTGTTTTTTGTGAATCTGTTGTATATTTTTGATTTGTGGTTGCCCTGTTTTTCAAGTATGTTAACCTCTACCTATATCTGCTTGCTTTTGACTGATAGACATACAGGCTCAAACACATTCTAAAAAAAAATAATCTACATTTTCTTACTCTCCTTCCCCACATTTTATGATTTTGATGTCCTCTTTTACATCTTCGTGTTTATCCTTTTGCTGTTCCTTGTGTTTATCATCGCTTTCACAAATAGGTTTTTTTTTCTCTTTTTGATCTGTATACTGGCTAATTTTAGTGATTTACTTTCCAATTGTGATTTCCTCCTTCCTATATCTTCTTGCTTCTTTTCAATTTAGAGAAGACCTTTCAATATTTCTTTTAGGATAGCTTTAGTATTGCTGTATTCTTTTAGTTTTTGCTTGTCTGAGAAATTCTTTATTTCTCCTCCCATTCTAAATGATAATCTTGCTGGGTAGAGCATTCTAGGTTGCAGATTTTTCTCTTTAAAGACTTTGAATATATTTTGCCACTCCCTTCTGTCCTGCAGCATTTCTGTAGAGAAATCAGCTGATAGGCTTATGGGGGTTCTCTTGTAATTAACTCTGTTTTTCTCTTGCTGCCTTTAGAATCCTCTCTTTAACTTTTTCCATTTTATTATAATATGTCTTAGCGTAGGTCTGTTTGGGATCATCTTGTTTGGGACCCTCTGTGCTTCTTGTATCTGGATATCTATTTCGTTCTTAGGTTTGGGAAGTTTTCAGCCATAATTTCTTCAAATACATTTCCTTTCTTTTTTCTTTTTAATTAATTAATTTATTTATTTTTGGCTGCATTGGGTCTTCGTTGCTGCACACTGGCTTTCTCTAGTTGCGGCGAGCGGGGCTACTCTTCGTTGCGGTGCGTGGGATTCTCACTGCGGTGGCTTCTCTTGTTGCGGAGCGTGGGCTCTAGGTGTGTGGGCTTCAGTAGTTGTGGCATGCAGGCTCAGTAGTTGTGGTGCACGGGCTTAGTTGCTCCACGGCATGTGGGATCTTCCAAGACCAGGGCTCGAACCTGTGTCCCCTGCATTGGCAGGTGGATTCTTAACCACTGCGCCACCAGGGAAGTCCCCTTCAAATACATTTTCAATCCCCTTTTCTCTTTCTTCTCCTTCTGGAATCCCCATTATGCATAGATTGGCACGCTTTATATTATCCCATAGGTCTCTTATATTGCTTTCATTTTTTTTCTTTTTCATTTGGCTTTCTGCCTGCTGTTTTGATTGGGTAATTTTCATTATTCTACCTTCCAAATCACTTATCCTTTCTTCTGCATTATTCATTCTGCTGTTCATTGCCTTTAGCTCAGCTTTTGTCTCGGCAAATGAATTTTCTAATTTTTCTTGGTTCCTTCTTATAGTTTCTTGTTCCTTTTTATAGTAATCTGCATTTCTGTCAATAGCCTTTCTTAATTCCTTTAGTATTTTCATTATCTCCTATTTGAAATCCATGTCTATTAAACTGAAGTGGTCTGTTTCATTGTTTGTTCTTTCAGGACAATTTTCTTGGTCTTTTAACTGGGAGTGGTTCCTCTGCTTCTTCATTTTGCTTATATTTCTCTTACCCTGTGAGTTTAGGAGAAACAGTTATCTACTGTAGTCTTGGAGGGCTATTTATATGCAGGAGTGTTCCTGCGTAGGTCGTTTGGGTTTAATATTTTTTTGGCGTGAGGGCTGTTTTTGGTTTGGTTGCTTGCCATCTCTTTCCTCAGCGTGTGTTGGCGGTGCATGCTCCAGGGGAGACAGCAGGGGTGGGGAGGGCAGAGGTTGGTGACTGGTCACAGCACCCTCGGCAGTGGCGGGTCTTGCGCACTCCCAGGGAAGTGGGGGCAGTGGCTGGCGCCTGGTCACGGGATCCTTGGTGGCAGTGGGCTGCACACCTTCCTGGGGAGGCAGGGGCAGCGGTTGGCACTCAATCTTGGGATCCTTGATGGTGGCAGCAGTCTGTGCCCATCTCTGGGGTCTGAGATGGCAGTGGTGGCTCACGCCCACCCTTGGAGCTTGTGTAGGCAGTGCCTTGCTGCTTGAGAGTCTGTGCTCGGAGAAAGAAGCTCCTATGGTGAGCTCACTCCTCTCCTAGCACACCCCCCAACAATGGGGCCTTGCCTCTCCTGCGGGCCCAGGCTTATTCCTGTATTCCCTTGATTGTGGCGCACCACACCTTAGCCCCCTCAGGCTGTCTCCATGCAGCCAACCCCAGTCCTCTCCCTGGATATGACCTCCGAAGCCCGAGGCTCAGCACCCAGCCCCCACCTGCCCCAGCGGCTGAGCGTCTCAGGCTGGGTAGTGCCAGATGGTGGCACTGACCTTCTGTGCAGGTCTTTCTCCACTTTGCCCTCCGTAAACCAGTTGTTTCACTCTCCTCTGAGGCTCCGAAGCTCACCATCTGTCCTGGCTTGATCTCCCCACCAGTGAGGGGACTTACCAGTGTGTGGAGACCTTTCCTCTTTTGCAGCTCCTTCCCAGGGACACAGGTCCCATCCCTATTCCTTTCTTTCTTTTTTTTCTTTTGTCCTACCCTGTTACGTAGAGATTTTCTTGCCCTTTTGGAAGTCTGAGGTCTTCTGCCAGTGTTCAGTAGATGTTCTGTGAGAATCGTTCCACATGTAGATGTATTTTTGATGTATTTGTGGGAGGAGGTGAGCTCCACTTCCTGCTCCTCCGCCATCTTGATCCGATCCCCTGACCATACCAATTTTTGACAAGGATATAGAGCAACTGGAATTCTCATACAGTGCTGGTAGGAATGTACAATGGTGCAGCCACTTTGAAAAACAGTTTAGTAGTGTCTTAAGTTAAATGTGCACCTACCTGTGAGTCAGCCTTTAAATTTCTAGGTATTCACTCAAGAGAAGCAAAAGAATATGTCGTAGAAGATATACAGATTGCCAACAAACACATGAAAGAATGCTCAACATCATTAATCATTAGAGAAATGCAAATCAAAACTACAATGAGATATCACCTCACACCAGTCAGAATGGCCATCATCAAAAAATCTACAAACAATAAATGCTGGAGAGGGTGTGGAGGAAAGGGAACCCTCCTGCACTGTTGGTGGGAATGTAAATTGATACA
This sequence comes from Balaenoptera ricei, assembly GCF_028023285.1. Taxonomy (NCBI): domain Eukaryota; kingdom Metazoa; phylum Chordata; class Mammalia; order Artiodactyla; family Balaenopteridae; genus Balaenoptera; species Balaenoptera ricei. The sequence continues at coordinate 91,364,377 of NC_082660.1, read as the reverse complement.
GCCACTATGGAGAACAGTATAGGGGTTCCTTAAAAAACTAAAAATAGAACTACCATACGACCCAGCCATCCCACTACTGGGCATATACCCTGAGGAAACCATAAATCAAAAAGAGTCATGTACCACAATATTCACTGCAGCTCTACTTACAATAGCCAGGACATGGAAGCAACCTAAGTGTCCATCGACAGATGAATGGATAAAGAAGATGTGGCACATATATACAATGGAATATTACTCAGCCATAAAAAGAAACGAGATTGAGTTATTTGTAGTGAGGTGGATGGAGTTAGAGTCTGTCATACAGAGTGAAGTAAGTCAGAAAGAGAAAAACAAATACCGTATGCTAACACATATATATGGAATCTAAAAAAAAAAACAGGTTTTGAAGAACCTAGGGGCAGGACAGGAATAAAGACACAGATGTAGAGAATGGACTTGAGGACACAGGGAGGGGGAAGGGTAAGCTGGGACAAAGTGAGAGAGCGGCATGGACATATATACACTACCAAATGTAAAACCGATAGCTAGTGCGAAGCAGCCGCATAGCACAGGGAGATGAGCTCGGTGCTTTGTGACCACCTAGAGGGGTGGGATAGGGAGGGTGGGAGGGAGACACAGGAGGGAGGGTATATGGGGATATAAGTATATGTAAAGCTGATTCACTTTGTTATAAAGCAGAAACTCACACACCATTGTAAAGCAATTATACTCCAATAAAGGTGTTAAAAAAACGTATTAGAAAAAAAATAAAAGAATATGTCCATACAAAGACTTGTACATGAATGTTCATAGTGGCTTTATTTGTGATCACCAAAACCTAGAGACAACCCCAGTGTCTGTCAACAGGTGAAGGGATAAACTGTGCTTTGTTTATACAGTGGAATACTACTCAGCAGTGGAAAGGAATGGACCACTGATACATGCAACAACATGGATGAATCTCAAAATAATCACGCTGAGTGAAAGAAGCCAAACAAAAAAGAGGACATACTGTATGATTCTGTTTATGTAAAATTCTAGAAAAAGCAAGCTAAATTTCAGTGACAGCAGATCAGCACTTACTTGGAGATGGGGTGAGGAGGGAGAGATGGATTATGAAGGGGCACAAGGAAACTTTGGGGAGTGATAGATATGTTCGATAGCTTAACTGTGGTGATGGTTTCACCAATGTATACATATGTCAAAACTCATCAAACTGCACACTTAAACATGTGCAATTTATTTATGTCAGTTATAACTCAAGGTGCAAATGGGAAAAAATGACAGAAAAATACAACATTGACATCTTTCCATGTCAGCACCAAGGGTCTGCCTCATTCTTTTTGGTCTCTGTATGGTGTTTCATTGTATGTATGTACTATGATTTTATCCACACAGCCTTGGGTGGGTGACTCATCTGTTTTAGGTGATGAGGCCCCCCTTTTTCCTTTGCGGATAAGGATGGCTTTTATTTCCTGAACCTGATTAACACATCTGGCATCATTGGTCAGAATGTAATTTCTGAAGCCCATTGCTTCTGGCTGTCTATGATCTCTTGTCTCATTGGGCTCAGAAGACTCTTATTTATCCTAAACATGGAAACAGATTAAGTGGCCATAAATGATCTTTTCCATAAAATTATGGAGCCTCAGAGATAATCTAATTCAACCCCCTTATTTTTACAGAAAAGAAAGCAGGATAAGTGATTTACCTGAGATCATACAGATAGTTAGAGCCCAGGACTCCCGTCTCTTAGTCTATTTTTCAACTGCACAGATGTCAAATAATTGCTTTTTTGCCCTACGGTGGTTTGTATCAGCTTTGGATCAGTACGTATTAATCTTTAGGAAAAAATACAAGCAGAAAACACTCTCCATGGGCCATTATTAAACTACCTCTCTAGAGGAATGGTTCTGCTTTAGGTTCTTTATTCTTTGTAGCAAATGGGGAAAAAAAAATGGTTCTAAAGTAAAAATGCAATCAAACTCCCTGCTGTGTCTTCACCTATAAAGCTAATGCATCTCTCAAGAAATGACCGCTATTTCACCTCTGGCATGCCTTAGGATTTCAACCCCAGCTGTCTGTTTTCGTAAAGCTATCTCAGACATCACGTTATGTTAACTTGGAAAGTTTAGTCTCTACTGCCTAAGACGTTATACATTTTGGTTACTTCATTCTTTGCTCTTTTGTTATTAGTTCCTTCATTTGTTTGACAAATGTCTATGAATGCCTACTGTTTTCCAGGCACTGTTTTAGGCAGTGGGATACACTGGTGAAGACAACAAAGTCCCTTGCTTGAGGAGCTTAAATTTGGGAGTGGGGGGCACAGACAATAAGGGAATAATCAAGTAAATATATTGTATATCAGATGTTGACAAGTGCTATGGAGAAAAATGAAGTAGATTAAAGGGAGGGAGTGTCAGGAAAGCATATGTGTATATGAGCTGTTTTATCTAGGCCAGCAGGGGAAAAGTCTTAATAATAAGATGACATTTGAGAGAAGACAGGAAGCAAAGAGGCACAAACCCTTAGAGTATCTGGGGGAAAGAGATACTTTCTAGGCAGAGAAAGCAGCAGGTATAAAGACCCTAAGGTGAGTTTGTGTTTGGCACGTGTGAGTCATCTGGAACTGGTGAGCAAGTGGGGAGGGTAGGGGATAAAGACAGAGGTGAGGTGAGAAGCAGATCATGTAAGATATTGTTGGCACTTGTAAGGACTCTGTCTTTTACTCCGAGTGAGAAGGAGGGCTCTGAGTGACAGGATATTATTTTTTCTTTTTTTAAATTGGGGTAAAATTTACATAACATGAGATTAATCATTTTAACAGTTTTAAAGTATACAATTCAGTAACTTTTAATACTTTCAGAATGTTGTGCAACCATCACCACTGTCTAATTTCAGAACATTTTCATCACTCCAAAAAGAAGCCCCGTGCCCATTAAGCAGTCAGTCTCCATTTCCCTCAGCCCCTAATCTGCTTTCTGTCTCTATGGATTTGCCTATTCTGGACATTTCCTGTAAATGGAATCATACAGGATGTGGCCATTTGTGTTTGGCATTTTACTTAGCACAATATTTTCAAGGTTCATCCATGTTGTAGCATGTGTCAGAACTTCATTCCTTTTTATTATCAATAATATTTCATTATATGGCTGTACCACATTTCCTTTATCTGTTCATCTGTTGATGGACATTTGGACTATTTCCACCTGTTAGCTATTGTGAATAATGCTGCTATGAACATTTGTGTACAAGTTTTTGTGTGGACACGTGTTTTCAGTTCTCTTGGGTAGATACCTATGAGTGGAATTGCTGGGTTGTGTGGTAATTCTGTATTGGGGATATATATATATATATATATATATATATATATATATATATATATATATATATATATATGATTGATTGATGGATGGATGTTTGGCTGCATCGCGAGGCTTGCAGGATCTTAGTTCCCTGACCAGGGATTGAACCCAAGCCCCCGGCAGTGGAAGTGCAGAGTCCTAACCACTGGACCACCAGGGAATTCCCTGGATTTATATTTTAAAAACTCATTTTGGCTGCTGTGTTGAGGATAGATTGTATGAGGACAAGGGCAGAAGTAGGGAGTTCAGTTAAGAGGCTACTGCAACCATCCAGGAGCTAGGTGATGGTGGTTTAGACCAGAGTAATGGCAGTGGAGGGGGAGAGAACTAGTCATATTCTAGATATACTTTGAAGATAGAGCCAAGAGGATTTGCTAACACATTGGATATGTATTTTGAGAGAACGAGCGGAGTCAAGGGTGATTCTTAAGATTTTTGACCTGAGAAATGAAAGGACAGAGTTGCCATTTGATGAAATTGAGGGAAGAGCAGGTTTGGGGGAGGATTAGGGCTTTAGTTTTGGACTTGCTGTGTTTGAGACATCCCAGCAGAGATGTCAAGTAGGATGTTGGAAATAGAAGTCTGGCGTTTGAGTAAGAGAGAAATTTGGGAATTGTTAGTTTATAGAGCATATTTAAAGCCATGAGACTAGATGAGATCATTTAGGGATAATTCTAGATAGTGAAGAGAAGCAGCCCAAGGAATAAGTCTGGACACAATCCAAAGATTAGAGGTCTAGGAGGTGAGGAGAGACCAACAAAGGAGATTGAGAAGGAGCAGCCAGTGAGGTCAGAGGATCAGGAGAGTATGGTATCCTGGAGGCCAAGTGAAATTACTTGAGACACTTCAGGAAGAATGATTTTTTTTTCCTTTTCTTGTTCTCACAAATTCCTTGAGGTAAGGGGTCCAGGAATTGTGTCCTTCCCTTTAGAGATGAGGACTGCTGTTTTGAGTGCCCAGGGTCATCCTTCATTAAGCTGAAAAGGAATTCGGGTCTTCTGAATAATATCTTCAAAGCATACTGCTTATTTATGTATACACTTTATGCCCCACTGAGGGCATTTAGTCAAAAATTCAGTCAAAAAATAATTGAGTGCCCACTCTATGCTTGTCTTTCTTCTAGGCATTGGGAGTGCAGCAGTGAACAAAATATGTGGTCAGTGATCTCCTGGAACTTACTCTAATGGAGGAGAAAGACATTAAACAAATCATTTGTTTAAATTATTGAACAAATTAAATAATTTATATAAAAGACATAAAAAGTTACGCATATGATGACTGCTACCAAGGCATCAGGGTGCTTTAGGAGCATATAGGAAGGTTACTAATCCAGACTTGGGGTGGGGGCATGGTCAGAGAGATCTGCAGGAACTGACATATAAGGAGAGACCAGAAGAAGCAATAGATTTAGCCAGAAGTTTCAAGTAAACAAGAAAAATGGCCATTGTGGCATTGTGGCCATCCCAGGCAGAGAAAAGAGGGAAGAAGAAGAGCGTTGGCACATTCAGGGAACCAAAAGAGCTTCATCATTCTGGAATGTAAAGTATAAGGAGAGGTGGAGGGTGAAAGATGAGTCTGCAGACGTGAGCAGGGGTCAACTCATAAGGATCTTCTTGCCATGCTAAGGAGTTTGAACTCAATCCCAAGAGCAATGGGGAACCACTGGGCAGTTTTAAAAGCATACTCGGCTCTTAGAAAGATCACTTAGGCTACCATTGTGAAAGGTTGGAAGGAAGCCTGCCTCCTGGCAAGAGAGCCCACTTCCTTTATGTGTTGGCTCTTGGTTTTTATTCTAGTGTGCCATTTGAAGTCCCCAAGCTGAAAAGTGGAAAGAGTGCTCTGGAGGCTGAGAGTGAGAGTCTGGATAGCTACATGGCTGACTCGGATAGCACGTCCAGGTGAGATGCCCCCAGTCCCTGCTGCTCTGCTCAGCCGAGCTCCCATTTTGTTCTCTAGCGCCAGGGTGCGGGAATCCGCTGCCTTCAGTGTTCCTGACTTCTGTCCTCGGCAAGGCGAATGAAGTATTTTCTCTGACGTTGCCGCAAGTCTTCCAGTAGCCCTTCTACTGTTGGCTCTGAGCACAGCCTTCTGGAGCATGCGAACTTCCACAGGCTGCACCTTGGAGGAGTCTTCCTGGACCAGCAGCAACGGATGCTGCTATCCCTTAGGCATGGGGGTGTGAGCGTTTGTGTTTGTACAGAGTTGCTTATCTAATCGTCTGCATTCCTTCAAAGTAAATCAGATGTGAAGTTTACCTTCTGGATTTGGTTACTGCAGTGGCCTCAAGCCAGTGGCTCTCTTTCCATAGAGCTTGGGTCCCTAGACAGAAGGGGAAGGGGAGAAGGTGATTTTATTATAGCTTCTGTATCTGCCTCCAGGAGAGACTCTCTGGATAAATCTGGCCTCTTTCCAGAATGGAAGAAGATGTCTACCCCCAAATCTCAAGTAGAAAAGGTAAGCTTTATTTATTGGTTGGTCTATCTCTGTCTCTCTTTTGTCTGTCTTTGTCTATGTATGTCTCTCTCTCTTTCTTTTCCCTTCCTCAGGAAGAATTTAAATCAAGAGTTCAAACAAACAAATTTTAGTTCAGATTCCCTTGGGAGCGTTTTCTAAGGTTTTGGTTGAAACATGTGAGAAAATAGGTTTCGTACAATTTCCTAGGATTAAGTTAAAGTCCTAAGATTAAATTAATCTTTCCTTTAAGTTTGTCATAGTTTAGTGAAAATCTGAGCCTTCTTCCTTACTTCACTCTTCCACCTACTCAACTGTCTTTTTCCATTTCCTTGCCCTCATCTCTTCCTAGGAAGCTCAGCCTGGGGGTCAAAATGTAGTATCTGTGGATGAGGGTGAAATGATATTCAAGAAGAACACCAGAAAAATCCTCAGGCCTTCAGGTAGCTGGTTTCCCTTCATGGCCTTTTGAGATTGAAGTTCTGAGTACTTGGTGGGTTATTCGTACGGAGAAGAGTAGGTTTCTTTTGATTTGGTTTTCGGCCTTCCACTCAGAGTACACTAAATCTGTGATTGATCTTCGCCCGGAAGATGTGGGGCATGAAAGTGGCTCCTTGGGAGACAGAAGCAAATCTGTCCCAGGTCTCAGTGTGGATATGGTAAGTACCCTTGTATTTCACTTGGTCACTATATGAAATTTTATATATCTAAAGTTGACTTTACTGCCTGATACTCTCAATTCGCCTGTTTAATTCTTTAGGAAAAGGTAACATGAATCTTGATTTCCCTCTCAATTTCTAAAGTAAATCTGGTTGCTGAATTTCTTAAAGAAAAAGACTATCTTTCACTGTCTCTTTTATTTTCTAAACATTGCTTGATATATGGTTGGGGGCTCAAATAAATACTTATCTTGAATATAATGTAAAGAGATGGCTGGGTTGGGGCAGTCAAATGAGAAAGAGATATTCTTATCTTATTATTTTTTGATTTGAGAAGGGTAGTTGGAATATAGTTTGGAAGCCTGAAATGGGGAAACATAAAGATAAGTATGTACGTGTGCATATGACACCTCAGAGCTTATCAACAATTATGGCCCCTACTAAAGGAAGGATATTCGTCTTTGAACTTTTTCTTATTTTTATTAACTCTGAATCTATATTTATTTTTCAAGGAAGAGGAAGAGGAAGAAGAAGACATTGACCACCTGGTGAAGTTGCATCGTCAGAAGCTAGCCAGAAGCAGCATGCGAAGTGGCTCTTCCATGGTAAGTTCTATTAGTTCTGTGGCTATGGACATGTTGGGATACCAGGAAGGATGGAAGTGCCTCCCTAGAGCAGGATCAGGACCTGGGGAAGTTCTCCTAGTCACTCTTTCTAGGTAAGTGAGATGCATTTGTTTGTTCCTTTCCTCAGTTTAGACCATAGTTGCTTAGTGCACAGTTAGGTGGCTTTCTCAGCCTCTGCCCTGGAGATTCTTACATCAGGTAGTTAGAGCTAGAGATGTTCATCATAGCTTTGTGAACAGTAACCCATAACTTCTCCCTTAAAAAGGTACCCAGGCCATGAAGTGAACAAGATCAGGTTTCTTCATCAGAGCACGTACCAAGTCTCACATTCAAGGGCAGTGAGTGCCATGAGAAGGGCCTTGACAGGGTTAATTGGCATCAGGATATGATTGAGGAACAACAGCATCAATCAGAATCATGAAGTTAAAGGGACATTTAAGAATCAGGGCCTAGTTCTGTCATAAGTGTGAAGATTGATGTTTAGGGGAAACAGAATCAGAAAGCAGGGTGATTAGATGGTCCCACTCACACATAGGAAGAGAACGGTGGGCTTGCAGAGTCAATTATTACCTGAGAGGAAGGTATCTTTTCACCTCTGTTGGGGTTTTCCCCCCAATTCTGATGCAATCACTTTTCTCTATAGGTCTTGAGAGACATAAGGTGGATAAAAGAAACCCACAGATAATTAAGGCCCCTTGTTTTAATTAGTAACTGACCCCTTCTAGCCAGCATTGTAGCATATATAACATACACCAAAATCGGACTGAGCTGCGTCTTGCCTCTACTCCTTGCCCACCTTCTGGGGCAGTTGAAAATTAACAATAAAATGTGTAAAAAGAGGGGAGAAGAGCAGCTCGGAGCCTAGGTGAGCCATGAGCTGATTGATGAACCTGAGCAGTTGTGCGTGTGCTCTTAGCTGTCTCTTATACTCTGGGTACAAGACGACTGGCAGTACTGGCTGGTTGGTTGCAGGAGGCTTTTGTTTTCTTCAGTGACTATGGCTTTCTCATGAGGGAAAATGTTAGCAGTGTGGCAGAGGGAGTGTGCCTTCGCCAGATGTTTGTGGGTGCTTTATCTTTTTTTGTTTGGTTGGTTTTTTGTTTTGTTTTTTGCCACGCCACACGGCATATAGGATCTTAGTTCTCCCACCAGGGATTGAACCCGTGCCCTCTGCATTGAAAGCACGGAGTCTTAACCACTGGACCACCAGGGAAGTCCCTGTTTGTTTTTTTCTTCCAGTTTTACGGAGATATAACTGACATACAGCACTGTATAAGTTTAAGGTATACAGCATAATGATGTGACTTACATACGTCATGAAAAGGTTACTGCAGTAAGTTTAGTGAACATCCATCATCTTATATAGATACAAAATTAAAGAAATAGAAAAAAAATTTTTTCCTTGTGATGAGGACTCTTAGTATTTAGTCTCTTAACAACTTTCATATATAACACACAGCAGTGATCATTATATTTATCATGTTACACATTATATCCCTAGTACTTATTTATCCTATAACTGGAAGTTCATACCTTTTGACCACTTTCATACAATTCCTTCTCCCCTGACCCCTTGCCTCTTATAACCACAAAACTGATCTCTTTTTCTGAGTTTTGTTTGTTTGTTTGTGTTTGAAGTATAATTGACCTACAACACTATGTTAGTTCCTGTTACACAACATAATGATTCGATATTTCTGTAAATTTCAAAACGATCACCATGGTAAGTCTAGTTACCATCTGCCATGTGGGTGCTTTATCTTCAGAGTACGATTGGCAGCATGATGAGCATTTATAGCGAAGCTGGCGATTTCGGGAACATCTTTGTGACTGGCAAGATTGCCTTTTCCCTGAAGTATGAGCAGCAAACACAGGCTCTGGTCATTCACGTGAAGGAGTGCCACCATCTGGCCTATGCTGACGAAGCCAAGAAGCGCTCGAACCCGTGAGTGCTTCTGGACCCTGAGCGGTGCTTGGAGATGATCAGACCCCAGCATCTCTCTGGGCACCCTTGAACCGAGGCTCTCACTTCCTGGGCAGACAGGGAGGTGTGATTGAGAGTAGTTAGGGGAGATGTGGGAAAGGGACCAGGATTGGGAAAATGCAAGAATGGCAGGTCTAAGAGGGCTCGATGTGACATTTTCATTTCATCATGGCATATGTATATGGAGAGGAAGAAAGTAAGGAATGGGCTTCCAAAAAGACAGCAAATTACTTAGTATTCTCCTTGGTTTTTAGATACGTGAAGACTTATCTTCTGCCTGACAAATCCCGCCAAGGAAAAAGAAAAACCAGCATCAAGCGGGACACCATTAATCCGCTATATGATGAGATCCTCAAAGTAAGTATCTAGAGCCCGAGAGGGTATGAGAATTTGTTCTGTCTTGTGTGCTAAACTGTAGCTATTCCTCTGCTACGTGGGTGGTTGACATGGTTTTCAGTGGCCATGTCTGTGTTTGAGGGTATACTATGGGCATCTCTTCACGTCCTGACCTCCCAGAGAAGAGAACAAAGCTGATCTGACTTGCTTGGATTATTGTGAAGTTGGAGGTCCACATGGCCACAAATCTCATTTTAAAGAGTCATTTGCGATCAGGAGCCTCCCTGGCAGTTCTTTTTGAATATTCCAGTGTTCTCTCACCCACTGAAGGAAAAATTCATATTCCAGGTCCTCCGATGGAATATGGTAGGTTTTGTGAAACGGGGTAAGTGGAGGCTTTGAGGGGGGAAACTCAAGGTGCTTAGGGACTAAAGTGATTTGATATTCAGGACTATGGACTTTGAGTATGGTTGCTCAGATTTTGGAGTAATATTTTTCTGAGGAATTACCGTGAACTAATCATCTTGGGCCTCTCCTTTCCTTTCACAGTATGAGATCCCAGAATCTCTCCTGGCCCAGAGGACTTTGCAGTTCTCGGTTTGGCATCATGGTCGTTTTGGCAGAAACACTTTCCTTGGAGAGGCAGAGGTCCAGATGGATTCCTGGAAGCTTGATAAAAAACTGGATCATTGCCTCCCTTTACATGGAAAGGTAGTCTGCTTTAACAACTCCTTACAGAGTTTGGATCTGAGGTAGAATTGCCTGCAGTGACTTCTGCTGGGACAGTTTTGAATGCAGTCTGTGGAGTTCTAGCGCACCCTGCTGGGGTTACTGAGTTTAACAGTAATTTCAGATGCACTTGGATGGCAAGCGTGAGTAATCTCTTCTGTGTAGGCCAGACGAAGATGAAGCCATGGTTTTCCTTTGAAGTCTTTCATATGTGTGCCAAGCTTTGCCTCCTGATCTTCCAGAGTCTGGGCGTATCCTAACATCCTAACTTGTGCCTCTTCTCCAAGCTAACTTTTTGGGTGTATCCTAATCTGCACTGGTTTTCCAAACTACCCTTTTCACTAAAGAAGTGGGAAGTAAAGCAATTCACGGAGTTCCAATTGCTGTGCTCTTGGTCACACAAGCCAGGGACAGTTTTACTTTGGAGATGACATCTCGGGTGAGAGTGTGGCAGTGTGCATAATAGTACCTGGGATCTGAGTGCAGACCTGGATTTGAATCCAGGCCCTGTGATTTACCAGCTAGGTAAATCACCTAACTTAAAGGTAACTTACAGGACTTCCCTGGTGGTCCAGTGGGTAAGACTCCACGCTCCCAATTCATGGGGCCTGGGTTCGATCCTGGTCGGGGAACGAGATCCCACATGCATGCCGCAACTAAGAGGTTACCTGCTGCAACTAAGAGTCCGCATGCCGCAACTATGAGCCTGCATGCCACAACTAAAAGATCCCACATGCCGCAGTGAAGATCCCGAGTGCCACAACTAAGACCCAGTGCAGCCTAAATAAATAAATAAATATTTAAGAAAAAGAAGAAAAAGATAACTTAGGTAAGTCACCTAACTTCTGTGGGCCTTAGTTCCTTCACTTATAAAATGGAAATGATAATAATATTCCCCTTCTGCAGGATCATATACAGAGTACCAATCAGTGCCTGGCACATAAAAGACATTCAATAGGTTACTGTCACTCTGGTTAAGATGAAATGCTAAAACAGAGTTAGGACTTCTTGATTATCAGAACTGTTCAATGGCAAGGTTCTTCTGTAAAACTTTTTTTACACTAGCATTTTCAATGCTAAAAATAGTACATGTTACACAGAATGCCTTTGGAAAGATGGACATGAAACTAGTAGTAGTGGCTGCCTCTAGGAAGAGAGACTGAGGTGGGAGGGTTTAGTTTTCTCTATATGTCCTTTTATAACGTTTGAACTTTTTATCAGGTCTACATATATTGCTTATCAAGAACATTAAGAATAAAAGGATTTATGTGCACGATTCAAAATTAAAACAACATGGAAGTGTATAAAAAGAAAAGTAGGTTATTTCCATCCCCTAGAAATACTACTGTTATCAACTACTTGGATATCTTTATAGAAATTTTGTATTAAGCAGCACAGATATATACATATGGATTTACACTTTTCCTTTTTACACAAATGGGCTCTTATCATTGTGTATATATATCTTGATTTCTCATTTAACAATTTGTCATTTACCATGGACATTTTTCTATGCCATCACTTACAGATTTATCTCATTTTAACTGCGGGATAGTATTCTTCATGTACCTATATTATAATTTATTTACAATCCCCCCACCAATGGGTATTTAAATTGTTTGCCTCTTTTTTTGCTATTAAAACTATGCTATAATATATCTTGGCCTTCTTTTGTGAGTGTAACTGTAGGAGAAATTTCTGGTGGTGAAATTGCTGAGTCAAAGGAAATGTACATCCAGTATTTTGATAGCTACTGCCCTCCAAAAAATAGTAACGATATTTAAAATGTCCCTAGGAAAGCAGTTATCACCAAACTATAGCATATTATTAGAAATTTAGAATTTCTGAAGCATTTGGCATGTAAGATATTCTCTCTGGGGCCTACAGTTGATATAATTATATTGGAAATGTCACTGTAAGCCATCATGAACTACTGCCAATAAAAAATGTCTTACATAAAAAGAAAAACCTGCACTGAATTGGAGCTGTTTGCTCTTTGCAATTATTTTGAGCCAGAATGAAAATATGCTACTGAAACAAATACGCCAATTATGCCAATTTCCAGCTAAGGCTAAACTCCAATTTTTAAGAGTCCACTGAAGTTCACAATCTAGAGACTAATAAATTGTGTAGACATTTTATAAACAACAAAAAGACCACTCCAGTATTACATATCTATTTTAACTGAAAACATTCTACATTTATTGTCTCTGATTTTTCTTTTTTTGCCCTAGTGATCCGTTTGCTCCCATTCAGTTTTCTCTTCCTGGCATCTACCTCCCTATTCTTTTGTGTCTCTCCCATACACTACACTTCCGTGCATTCTGGGTATGTGGTACATTTTTCCAAACCAGTGGGGATTATACCTTCCTTGCATTGCCATGCTCAGAGTTGAGGCCTTAGGTTAGAGGAGCCCCGGTGAACACGGGCAGTGAAGGAGCACCTCTGATCTGCACCAGCTCATGCTCTGGGTACCAAGGCATAAGGGACAGAGCCACGCTGAGAGAGCCAGTAGAGTGAAGCAGTCCTGCTGCCCACGGCCACTTGCTGCTCATCCCAGATATCCACTCATTCACTCTTGCATTCATTCAGGAAATATTTGTGGAGCACCTACTATGTGCCAGGTACATTGCTAAGTGTTGGGCATACTAGGATGAACAACAACAAAAAGGCTTGATTCCTGTCCTCCTGGCATTTAGATTCTAGTGGTAGAGGCAGTCATTAATCAGAAGTAACCTAAACAAATGTAAAATTAAAAACTGTGGCATATTCAAATCCTTGTAACAGAGTTTCACCTAGCCCTCAAATCTTTGCAAGCTCTCTTTTAAAAAAGACTTTTTATCTTTGAAAATCATACAAGTGATACATGCCATTCTCATTAAAAAGACACTATAGATATAGACAGAGTAAAAAGTGAAAGCCCTCTTTCCTTTCCCCATTCTACTCCCCTTCTTAGAAGATACAGGTGTTAATTATGTCTGTATGCTTCTGGGTCTTTCTATGCAGTGTAGTATAGTGCTTAAAAACATGGATTCTGGAACCAGTCTGTCTGAATTTGAATCCTGGCTCTGCCAATTACTGGGTGACCTTGGGCAAGTTACTTAACTTCTCTGTTCCTCTGTTTCATAATCTGTAAAATGGGGATAATTGTACTCATGTCATAGGGACTATCTTGAGGATTAAACAAAATGATATAATTAAATATATAGTTATATACTATAACAGTACCTGATACATAGTAAGTACTATATGAGTGATAATGATAATAATCATTATTTACATACATATATATTCACATATACAAATATGAATATATTTTAATATAATTATATGCTTTTTCTGCATCTTGCCTTGTTGACATAACAGTACATCTTGGATATCTTTTTTTTTTTAATTTTATTTATTTATTTACTTACTTATTTATTTTTGGCTGTGTTGGGTCTTCGTTTCTGTGTGAGGGCTTTCTCTAGTTGCGGCAAGCGGGGGCCACTCTTCATCGCGGTGCACGAGCCTCTCACTATCGTGGCCTCTCTTGTTGCGGAGCACAGGCTCCAGACGCGCAGGCTCAGTAGTTGTGGCTCACGGGCCTAGTCGCTCCGCGGCATGTGGGATCTTCCCAGACCAGGGCTCGAACCCGTGTCCCCTGCATTAGCAGGCAGATTCTCAACCACTGCGCCACCAGGGAAGCCCTTGGATATCTTTCTATGTCAGTGTGTAGAGATTCACTGCATCCTTTTTGATGATTGCACGCCATATGCCATACGATGGCATTAAAATCATTCATTTAACCTTTCCTGTATTGATTGACATTTAGGTTGTTTCCACTTTGGGGCTATCACTAACAATGTTGGTAACAAGATTCTTCGTCATGGTGTCAGTCCCCTGTCAGTTTGTATGGCAACCTTGCTGGCAGACCTTTGAGGGTATTTGGAATCTAGTAGTGGTATCCCCAAAGTAGCAAAATAGTAGGCATTGCGGAAGACTCTTTGTTAGTTCTTCTGCAGCTCCTTCGGAAGAAACTGCCTTAGAATCCTGTGGCTGCCATGGCCTAGGGATCGTGGATGGTATTCATAAGGAGAAGGATCCTTTTATGCTGTGAAACTGTTCTTGGGGGTAATTTTAGAATCTCCTCAGCGAGAGGTCTCAACAACTCCTGAACAGCCCAGCTTGACCTATTGGGTTTCCCTGTGTTTCAGATCAGTGCTGAGTCCTCGACTGGCTTGCCATCACACAAAGGCGAGTTGGTGGTTTCATTGAAATACATCCCAGCCTCCAAACTCCCTGTTGGAGGTGACCGGAAAAAGAGTGAGTTTTCTTTGGGGCCCTGGATTTAGCTCTTAGTTTTCTGCACAAGATCTGTGCGAGGTGGTGCTGGCTAGTGGCTAGCGCTATTGGAGAGACCAGATTACGATGCACACTGGATCATTTTCTAGGGAAGATTCCTTTACTAAGTAAGCCATTTCTGCTTTGCAACCAGAAGGGAATGCCTTAAGAGTTGGATTCCCTTTTTTGTTTTTGTTTTTATGTTGTTGTTTTGTTTTGTTTTTGATGCCATTAAACTAACTTGGTCTTGGTCCAGCTCTGACAGGCTACTAAGAGGTCAGAACAGAACAGAAACTTCAGGACCGAGAGAGGGTGGTTGGAAAGGGTGGTGTATAAGTATAAGAGACAGAAAGTTGAAGGCTGAGGAAGGGTAAGTCAACACACCAGGCATTGTGCTAGTGAATGTGGATATGTAGGTGAATAAGACACGATATTTGCCCTCCCTTGCACAGTTTATTTTAGAAAGAAAGACAGTCATCTGCTAAAAGAACACAGATAAGGGAGTGATGAATTCTGTCTGGTTATATTTGGGAGAGTTTTAAAGAGGAAGTAATGATGATACTGGACTTAAGACTTTACTAGGCAGAAAAGGAAGAGGATGGGGTGAGAAGAGCATTTCCAGAAGAGGCGATAGCATGAGCAAAGGTTTGAAAAAGGCATGGTAAATGGGGGGGGGGGGGTTGTATGTGAGTGTGAGGCAGTGAACTTCTTAGTTGAGTGGGGCTGGAGTTATGGTATATAGATGTGGAAGTGGGGCTGGAATTGTTGATGAGGCTGCAGCCTAGCTGAAAAGGGCCATGAATGTAATGGTAAGGAGTTGAACTTGACACTTTGGCAATGGGAAGCCAAGTTCTTAAAAAGTTACCTGCAGCAAAGTCTAATGTATAGGATTTGGGGAAGTCAGTGAGATCCCCAAGGAGGGTGTGCAGGATAACTAGAGAAGAGAGGCAAGGATAGAACCAGAGGGAACACTTTAAAGAATGAAGATGGGAAGAGAAGCCAGTGAAGTGGAGGCTTATCAGGGGAGAGCAATGCTGGGAGAGAGCTTGAAGAAGGGAGCGGGGGTTGTCAACAGTATTGAAATACCACTGGCATGTCGGGCCCAATGAGAAGACACAGCTCATCGGCATTAGATTACATTTTCAATGGATCAGTGAAAGCAGAGACCAGATTTCCCTAGAAACTAGGTTGAGTGAATGAGGCAAAGAAGTAGAGGCGGTGAGTGTGGACTCTTTTTTTCCAGGATAATTGATGGTGAAAGAAAGGAGAGCCAGGGAGGACAGCTTGAAAAGGAGATAAGGTTGAAGGGAAATTTACTTTTAAAAGGATTTTTAAAAATCAGAGGTGAGATTAGCATATATTTAGACTGAGAGGATGGGACCAGTAGAGAATGAGATATTAAAAATGGGAGGTGGGGGTTGAAATTGATGATGCCTGATGAGTCTTGTTGACGTGGGGATGGGATCCAGAACACAAGTGGAGGAGTTCCCTTTTTTCAATCATTCAGCAAACATCAGGCAACTTTATTTCTCTATGCCTCAGTTTTCTCATCTGTAAAATGAGGAGAATGATAGTATATATCTCATATGGTTGTTTTGAGGAATAAATGCTTAATGTTGAATCAGGCACATAGCCAGTTTTCAATAAGCCTTTGTTGCTATTGTTATGACTTGAGCGCCTATTTCTCGCTGTTAGGCACTGTGCTAGGTACTGAGAATACAAGGCAGGTGTGGTCCACTTATCATGGAAGTTGCTGTCTTCAGGAACAAGGAGAGGAAGTGCTATGTAGATAAAGCTTGAGAGAAATGTGGAGGTGTCGGAACTCACTTAGTATGTCTGACATCCCTTCCAGGTACAGGTGGGGAAGGGGGAGAGCTCCAGGTGTGGATCAAAGAAGCCAAGAATCTGACAGCCGCCAAATCAGGAGGGACTTCAGACAGCTTTGTGAAGGGGTGAGTCCCTGGACCAGCACCAAACTAACCAGTTTCAGGACATGAGAGTTAAGAGAGGAACCCAATTTAACCTTTCTCTGTAGATATTATCCCTGTGTCTCCTGCCACCTCCAGCAGCCAACTTGTTCCTGAAATTAGGTAATGGCGCAACCTCCACTACCACGTTGGCACTGGTCTGAGCTCAGTTTGGACTGGGCTGTAGTGTTGATTTCCAGAAAGGAGGGTGGTAGACAGTTAGGTCTGACTTTTCCTTTGTTATAGATTTATGCTCTTAATTAATCCTGAATAAAAATCTGTGTTTCCTGACTGTCAAGACCTGGGGACTCAGGACTTTGTTCCCCACAATATTTAAGCAATGGCAGCTTTCCCCAAGTTACAGCTCAACCTACTGACTTAAGTTCTCTAGCAAATCATGTCTGGCTATGCCTATGCTTATTACTGTTGTTTTTATTAAACAGGACTTTGCCCAATAGAAGTGGAACCAAATATTCAAAACCCATTTTTGATGGCATATAGACAATAGCTCCATAATAATATTGTATTAATTTTCTCTCCAGGTAAAAGGAATTGAATCGGGTGAATGATCTAGTGGAGGTGGTAGGAACTATGCTTCAGCAGATTCAAAGGAGGGAGAGTGTGTCCTCGGATCTGAGTGTTGACTCACCTTCCTGGGCTAGGCCTGTGGGAGGGGAAAGGGGAATTTAGATAGATATTGCCAGCTTTGAGTAGGTTGTTGATTCCTCCGCACCCTCTGCCAGATACCTCCTTCCCATGAGGAACAAGGCCAGTAAGCGTAAGACTCCTGTGATGAAGAAGACCCTGAATCCCCACTACAACCATACATTTGTCTACAATGGTGTGAGGCTGGAAGATCTCCAACACATGTGCCTGGAACTGACTGTGTGGGACCGGGAGCCCCTGGCCAGCAATGACTTCCTGGGCGGGGTCAGGCTGGGTGTTGGCACTGGTGAGAGCCTCTCCCCCACCCTCACTGTCTCCAAGGCCTCTTAGATATTTCACTCTGAATAGACCCATCCCCCTCCCTACACAGCTCCACTATGTCAGGAGTTGTCTTCTTTCAGTTAACATTCAGCCAGTGTTTACTGAGGGCCTATTATGTGCAGGGCTGGGGGGAGGCTGAGCTCCTGCACTTTCATGTGTACAGGTAAATGGGACCCTGATTGCCAGGAATGCCATCATCTTCCCACCAAAAACATAAAAACCTACATATATCTGTACCTCTGATTTCCACCTTCCATCCTGTTACATGAAAGAAGGGTCCTTCCTAGCAAGGGCCAAGCTCTTTCCAAGTGTTCTAGATCACACCCTCTCCTTCTCAGTGACCTTACTTCTGGAATCTCCTATCTCTCCTGTCTGATCAGTTTTATTCTCTCTGCCTCCCTATTGGAGGAGAAAGTACATATACTCTGGTATTTCCAGTCTTAATAAACAGAAACAAACCTTCCCTTGATCCCACGTCTCCCCTCTGATTTCTTAAAAAGAGTGGTTTCCATGGCCTCAGCTCTCCTTTAGTCTTCAATCCACTGTGATCTGACTTCTGTCCCACCACTCCACTGAGTAACTGCTTATGCCAAAATTTTGTTTTCATCATCCTAGAATTTTCATGCTATTTAGCATAGCTGATCACTCCCTTTTTCTTGAAATACTTTGCTTCTCTTGACACCACACTCTTTCTTTGGGACATCCTCATTCTCTACCCAAACTCTAAATATTGGTGCTCTCAAGGCTTAGTCTTGAATTCTCCTTTCTTTCTCTACAGTCTCTGCATTCCTGTGACTGTAAATATTACTTGTATATTAATAATTCATACAAAGCATTTAACACAAAGCATCTAGAATGATGCTCTTACAAATGTAAGCCAGTTCATGTCAGTCCCCTACTTAAAACCCTTCAGGGGCTCCTACTGCACTTAGAAAGCAATCCAAAGTTCTCACCATGCCAATAGGCCCCTGTATCTAGACCCTCTGTTCCTTTATGATCCATCATATAGTACTACTTGCTCACTATGCTCCAAACACAGTGACTTGCTTTCTGTTCTCCAAGTATACCAAGCTTCTCCCCACTTCATAACCTCTGCAATTAGTGCTCCCTCTGTCTGGGAAGGCTGGTTCCTTCCAGTCCTTCAGCTCCTGACTATATATCTCCTTCTCAGAGGGGCCCTCAGATCACTTAATCTAAGCGAGGCCTTGATCTAGGCACTACAAATCACCCTGTTTATTTGCTTCATGACACTTACCTCACTATCTGGAATACTCTTGTTGATTTACTTGTGTATTTTCTGTCTTCTCTATTCAAATGTAAGCTACCTGCAGGCAGGACTTTTTCTGCTTTGTTCACTACTGTATCTCCAGAGCCTGGAAGAGTACTTGGTACACAGTAGGCACTTGATAAATGTTTGTCGAATGAATGAATATACAAGAGAATAGAAATGAGGCCCCATATGATCTGAACTTCAAGCCTGGAGTCTACAGCCAGAAAATAAAGGTGTTCAGCTTCCTTCCTTCCTTCCTTCCTTCCTTCCTCCCTCCCTCCCTCCCTCCCTCCCTCCCTCCTTTCTTCCTTCCCTCTTTCCTTCCTCCCTCTCCCCCCTCTCTTCCTCCCTCCCTCCCCTCCCCTCCCTTCCCTTGTCAAGTTGGCAATAACAGAAGGGCTATAGCTGTAACAGCCTTAGAATAAGAAGTCTCGAGCTACCGTGTGCTGTTTCGAGTCTCATTTCATCAACTTGAAGTCTCTTGATGGAGTCTCAAGAGCACATAAATAGCTGTGCAAAATCAACAGGGAGCCATTCTCAGACCGCTGTCCCCATCAGCCCATCTTCATAGCACACTGTCTTTTATGGGGTGCTACCCTTAATGTGTAACCCATATTTCTCAGTGGGCTGAGGAATGGGGTCCCTGTTCAGCCTCCTCTGGTGTTTCTCCTTAGGGATCAGTAATGGGGAAGTGGTGGACTGGATGGACTCGACTGGGGAAGAAGTAAGCCTATGGCAGAAGATGCGACAGTACCCAGGGTCTTGGGCGGAAGGGACTCTGCAGCTCCGTTCCTCGATGGCCAAGCAGAAGCTGGGCTTGTGAGCCCCTATCCTTCTCTGCAGCTCCAGCCCTGTCTAGGGCAAGTCAGAGGAAGCGAAGAAACCAAGGGTGAAGATTTATAATTTAGTGTGTGTGTATGTGTGTGTGTGTGTGATATATGTGTGTGTATAAACGTGTATTTCTACAAATCTCATTATGCTAGAGTGATGTAGACTTCCATTCCTTTTTAAAGCAGGCTTGAAAATAAGCGTCTCTTCAAAATGTTTTTATTTGTGCATAAACTATATATTTTCAGAGTCCATGTTTCTTATATCTTTATGAGATTTAATTAACTTATCTTTTAAAACAACTTTTTATCACCTGTCTTGCTATCCTGGTTCCTCCTTCCCCAGGAAGCCCCAGCTGCCTTTGGCACTCATACTGGTCTGTGTTTCAAGGTGTGCCTGGTCTGAGGCCAAGGCTCCGGGAAGCAGGGGTGGGTTACAGAAGATGGGGTGGAAGACAAGATGGGAGAGAGGTGAGTAGGTCCATCCTTTCTTCTCCAATTTATGCTTTTAACTCCATTTCTACCTTGACACATTTCTGGAACTTGGCTTTTAACTCTTCTTGTTTGTAGCAGTTTCCACCTTGCTTGGGTCGAATGGTTTTCTTGGAAATGCTAAGAAAATGTCTAAGTTGCTTCCAGTTCTGAACACCTTCCCTAGACCTTTGGGGAACCCTCATAACAGAGCTGCTTTAGAAGAGCACTTTAATTAGATAATGGCCTTTGGACTGGGTCATGGGCATGCCCAGTAAGGGCTTCTCAGTGGTCCCTGAGGACCAGTGACTGAGTGTCTCCCAGCCCATGCTGAATTCTTTGCATTTTAAACTGATACAGCGGTTGTTAAAGAGTTCCTAATTTCTCTAATGAAAGACAAGACGTCTTCACTCTCACGTACCACACTTTTCTTAGCGTTTGTGTCCGCCATATGTTACCACCCAGAATAGGGTCTACATGCTGTTATGTCAGCCAGAATGGCCACGTATGGTCTAAACCAGTCCAGTGTTTCTCCAGGCTGGGCACTGCTGGTGTCCGAGAGAGTGTGTTCAGAGAATCTCCCAGGTTTTCTGACTTCCTTCTTGAAGTGGTTTCAGTTCCTATTTTTTCTGTTGTTTCCTAAAGTTGACCTAGATGTAACCTGGGTGTGCTGGGTTGAGATCTTTCTAAGAATGGTCTAGCGATCTAAGGTTCATTTTCTGAAACTCACTGTCCCAAACTGACCTTCTTATTCTCACAGTTTTATCTGCACAAAGTCATTTGTAAAAGGAGTCTGTACCGGAGAAGAAATCCCTTTCAGTAGAGTTGGCTGCTAGCGGACTCTCCTGTAAGGCTACTGGATTGAAGGTGGCCACTGCAGTTTTCTGTTGTATGTGTGAAGTGAACGGAAGAGTGTTTTAAAAAGGTTTATTCGGTGTGGATTGATATTGTAATGGAAGGCATAACTTGGGATCCTGGACTGTCACTTGCTCCTTTGTTCTCCACCCCCTGAAATGTGTGTGTGCTTCAATAAAGCTTTCTTCCTTGTCAAGCGTTTGCATTTGTTAGTTTTATAGATGCTTTCGTCTCTGATGTCCTGACTTACTGTTGTTGCTTTTCATGTGGCTTGAAGGATAAGAACCAAAGTGACAAATGCCCTTCCCTAACCATACTGTGCTCACTTGAAGAAAATTTCCCTGTCCCCACATTGGTGCCTGATACCTCTGCCGAGCTCTGATCCATTGACCTCTGTGTTTGCTATTGAGGGAGAGAATGAGAACCCATCTTAAAAGTGCCAACACTTTTCTTTCTCTCTCTAAAGTACCAAGGGAAACTCCTCCGTTACCTTTGTAGCCACCCCCATCCCACATCTGCAACTGCAGGAAGGACAGAAAAGTGCACAGGGAAGGGAAGACATCCCCTGCTGTTTCTTTCTGGATCCTTCACTTTCTCTAGGAGGTAGGGCCTTTTCCTTCACTCCTACTACCACTATTTAGTTTTGAGAGATAAATAACCCAGATACCAAGTAACCATCTCAGAAATAAGGCTCTGGGTTTCTAGGTAGAGCCCAAGTGATTTTTGACCTCTTGTATAAAAGGGTATTAAAATATATTGAATGCCTTTTGTGTACAAAGCTTTCTGCTAGGCATATATTATTTCCCTCATTTCTCCAAGCACCTTATGAAGTAGGAAACCTTCCCTTTTTACAGATGAGGAAAGTCAAGCCCACTATCATGCATAAAGTTGGGAAGTGAATCAAGGTCTGACTCTACAGGACCATGCTGCCTCCTGTGAGGCATGGGCCAAGATTCAAAGGAAGGGGTGACTCCTCTCTTCTAAAATATCTCAAAGAAATAAGTTTCGTTTACAGGGTAGGACAATCAGAATGCTTTGGATGTTACCTAGTCAGCTGACTGACGGAATAGCTTGTATGGGGGGGAGGGGTCAGGGGGAGGGAAGGAGGGGGGAAAGGAGGAGCGTTGAGGGCAGGAAGGGGCAGAGAGAGAAACACAGAAACAGGTAGTACAGGGTCGGATCTGGCTAGCCCCTTTGGGTCTGGCTGTCAGACTGATCCCACTGCTGTTTCCTTCCCCTATTTTAGGAGTTGGGATTTCCTGACTCATAATCCTGACTTTACTCATAGCCGTAAAACTTGACGGAAAGAAAGAAAGATTGATTTGTCTTGACTACTCAATAAAATGAAACAAAACAAAAGCTTCTCAATTTTTTTAAGCTAGAGGAGCATTTATATGCGAGAGTCAGGCCCAGGTGGGAACTCTGCTTGAGAGGCAGTGGGCCTCCTCGTGTTATCACTTGGGCCTTTGACCCTCTGGCGTGCCCTGGCTTGCCACGTGAAGTGTTAGTGATAAAGACAAGGAAGGGCATTCATTTTGCCTGATGTGCAATCTTTGCCTCTGGAACCACAGACCCTGTCTGATGGGAGATTTTCCACATTAACTCATTGTATTTTGCCTTCTGCCCATAACTTGCTTCCTGCCTTTCAGAGCTCCTGTATTTCCCTGGAGGGAAGGGGGAGAAGGGACCTTTGTGCTCCAAGTTTGATCATTTCCTCCATGTCCCATTCCACCCAGAAACTGCCTTTTAATTTTGCATTTTACAAATGAGATTTCCACTAACCGCCCAGTATAACAGCTTCTCTGTGACTCACTACTACCCCATAGGTCCTGGGCTCTCGATTTCCATCCCATCACTCTGCTTGGGAGAGTGTTTTCTTGGGTTGAGAGCTTTTCTTTTCCCTCTTTCCTCCTGGGCACACTCTGAGTGTTCTGTCTGAGTGGGATTACAGAAGATAAAACCTTTGTCCTTGTTTAGAGCTGTCAGCTGTCTTTAAATGAAAAGTAGAAAAAGAAGTAGAGGCAGTATAACATCGTGTTTAGGAACACTGACTCTGGAGCCAGCCTGCTGGGGTTTAAATCCCGACTCTGCCACTTCTGAGCTGTGTGATCTTGGGCAAGTTGCCTAACCTCCCTGTGCTTCCATCCCTGCATCTGTGAAATGGGACTCATAACAGGACCTACCTTACAGGGTTCTTGTGAAGAGTTCAGTCAATCGAGAGTGCTTAGAACAGCACCTGGCACATAGTGAGTGCTCGAGCATTTTAGCTCTGCCTCTCCACCTAGCCTGCTTCCTTCTCCCCTCTAATTTCCCACCAGTGACCCCCTGGGGAAAGTGGAAGGTGAATGGCTGCTGAGTCTTAACCATGACACTGGGTTCCAAGAGAGTAGAAAAGAAGGTTCCCAGCAGCCTGGGGAAGAGCGCTTTTCTTTCAAACACTGCTGCACGCTTGAGTGCGGCCAAAGCCAGAGCAGGCAGTCTTGAGTGTGGCTCTGCTTCCCAAGAGCTCAAATAGCCCACATTTCCTTGCAGGCCTGGCCCTTAAGGCTAGCCTTTGTGCTGCTGTAGCTCTCACCTGCTCTGTGCCCATCTCTTCAAAGTGGGTGTCTGAGTAAGTTAATACATGAGGCTGAGGCTGTCTTTTTTCCTTCTCCCTGATTTAGTTTCTAGTTGGTGGTTCTGAGGTTTCCTAGATCACGAGCTGGGGGCTTCTCTGAGGAGGGGGCAGCATTGGCTCCCTTTTTGCTCTGAGAACTGGAGGCTCAGTAAGGAGAGAGACTGTTGCCCATGAGCTAGTTGGAGGGGCAGGAGAAAGCCTTCTTCTCTGGCCTGATTTTTCTTCCCAAGCTCCCTCCCCCTGCAGCAGTTTGCTAACTCTTAGGTGAAGCGATGGCTAACAGAACACTGGTGGCCCAATACCCTAAAAAGGGAAAGGACAAACAAGTTCAAGAATGTTTTGGCGCTCCCCCCACCTCCAATCACACACTTAACCTGTAAGTAAGATCAGCCACACTTGCTGGTGTCCTGGTTGTCTGTTGTGATGGTGCTGCCCTCTGCTGTCACCTCAGGGTAGAGAAACCATTTAAAACACAGCCGGTTGGTGAATGAATTTAGAGATTTACTTATCTGGAAGACTTTGGAGAGCTGGGCAGAAGCCCGGGTTAGGAAAGCAAGACCTTCTGTCCACAACCTGCTGCCCAGGACCTGCCCTCAGTCCCTCCCTAGCTTCTTATGCCCCTCCAGTGCTACCTAAAGCAGAGACTTGCTTAAGGAAACTATTCCACAGCCGTAAAAAGGTGCCTGGAAATGTCCCAGGATCAGGGAACCTCACCCACCTCAGAGTCCTGTCCCCTAGAGCTGTGGAAAAGCATTTTCTCCTTTTATTAGGCCCCAGTTTCGGCTGACTATGGGACCTTTCCCCTTGACCTCAACCATACCCTGGCTCAAGTTCACTCGCATATGTCCCTTTGCATCCGGCGCTGGATCAGCTCCTGGTTGCTCAGTAGATAGTCATCAATGAACGTGAAGATTTCCTCGGGAGTGACAGGTTCCATGTAGCGTTCCCGGTCAATTCCCTGCTTGTCAATCAACACCATGTTGAAGTAGGAGCGAGTGAGGCGCTGAAATTGCCTAGAGAGAAGAGCCCAGGGAGGTCTGAGACCTTGTCTTGGCGTCATCCCACCAGGCTCTACTACCCTCTGACCTTTCACAGCTCCACTGATGGACTAATTTTTTCCCCACCCAATCCCTTGGCCCCATCCCCTCCACTACCTGTCTCAAGCCCGAGTCTTGCTGCCCCTACGTGTCTAGCTCTGTTAAGCTGTCCCTTCCTCACCCCAGATGGAACAGCTTTGTTATTACCAAGCTGTGTTTGCCTCACAGGCCCCCTTAAGCAGGGCTATCACATACAGCAATGCAGGCTGCATGGAATAACTCCAGGGAGCACCGGTCACACGCACTATGCTGCGACCAGTGTTTCCTAGAGTTGGGCTGGGCACAGCCTGCACAACCAAACATGGCAGCCCTGAGGTTGATGAATGTCACCTGGTCAACCTTGAAGTTGAGCAATATCACCAAGTCTGCAGTCTCCTTCCTCTGAGTGTTTCCCAGTCTCTCTTCTATCTGGGACTGAATCTTTCTGTCCCTACTGAGACTGAGCCCTAGGGGCAGGTATTGTTTATAGAACAGAGATCAGTGATGGCTTTATTGGCTCTGAGTATATGTGGAGGCATTGGAAGGGTGATAATAGATAGATAATGAGAAAAGTCAACTTCTACCACCTGTTGCCTATGGTCTTCTCTCCCCCCCAGGGGAAGATGGGTATGATTCAGATTTCAGTGCCTAAAATGTGTTTTGCTCCTTTGGAGACTGAGGGCAAAGGGATAAGGCCATAAGGCAACAGGATCAGAGGCTTATCTGAGTCATGTTTGGGTCTGTGTCTCAGCCCTGGCTGTGCTTCAGAGTCACCTGAGGTGCCTCCTGAAAGCACAGTCCTGAGGTGGTTTGGGGTGGTCATCTGTATTTTAAGCACTGCCCAACCCCCAATTTAATTCTGACACCCTGCCACTCTCTGATCTTACCTAATACATCCAAAGAGTTCAAACACAAGGAATTCCCCAAGAGAGTAGTGTCTGCTGATTGTCCCACAACCCTCCTGTGGCCAATGTCCTGCCTAGAGTTTCCGCCCAGCCCTTCCCTGTGGCCTCGCAGCCTGGACCTGAGCTCCTCGATGATGCTGGCTGACAGCTGTTGCTCCCGGATGCGCCCCACTTCCTGAGGTGGCTGCCCCACCAGCTCAATGATGCTCACGTGCCGCAGGTCCAGTCCGCAGATGGATTGCTGCGAGGGGAGAGAAGAAGGTTTTCTGGAATAGGCTATCAGACTCAAACCTAAGGCTACTTAGCTGATTCCTCCTGGGACCACGTCGAGGCAGTGTGGGAAAGGAGGGGCTTCATCCCCAACCATCACATCAGGGGGTCTACGACCTCTTCCCTCTGTCGTTCCTGAAGCACTTGCCCTAACAGTCTTTCCTTTATTCTAATGAAGCGTGGGACACTGGTTACACCATGTGGGGTAGAAAAGAGAAATGTAATTGATAAATTGCAGGCACATCATCTCTCCTTGCTTAGTTTTGCATAGGTTTTTAAATACATAGGTTCTTTTTTAAATTGAGATATTATTTGACATATAACATTATATTAGTTTCAGGTGTACAATATAATGATTTGATATTTGTCTATGTTGCAAAATGATCGCCACAATAAGTCTAGTTAACATTCATCACCACACATAGTCCCAATTTTGTTTTTCTTGCAATGAGAACTGTTAAGATCTACTTTCTTAGCAATTTTCAAACATACGATATAACTATAGTCACCGTGCTGTACATCACATCCCCAGGACTTATTTATTTTATAACTGGAAGCTACATAGGTTCTTAATGGATAGCTATTGTGATAGGATAACAATGACTATTGTTCATCGAACACACATACCTAATGCTTCGCGGGAATAATTGAATTTAATCCTCACAACACCCCTAACAGGGTAGGTGGTATCATTCTTATTCTGTAGAGGAGAAAGTAACTTGCCCCCATTTGCATGACAATAAGATGCTAAGCCAAAATTCAAAATGAGGGCCGAGGCTGCCTGCCCCAAGTGTGTGCTCCTTACCACTAGGCTACATGGCCATGGCCTTCTCTCAGTCTCCAGAATTTCTCCAAAATGGCGCCAGTGCTCTTTCCGTTACCCTTTCTCGTGCGTTCCTCTGCACTGGGCAGGACACCCTGTAACCCTACCCCGGCTCTTGGCCCTGCCTCATCCAGCAGGGGCGCCTCTTAGCCAGTTACCTGGGGGGAGGTTTAAAGCAGCAGCGAGCACTGCCGGGTGCCCACCCCTTGTTTAATCTTTGGGCTACTCCTCTATACCTGGCCCTCAAAGCCACAGTCCTCCCTGGCTGGTTTCTGTTCTTGTTCTTGCTTTCTGCTCAAGCTGAGGTATTGCCTTTGTCTGCCTTTTTGGGATCCCTGGAGGAACTAGGTCCTTTTTGATCTAGATACCCAGGGTCATTCTCTTGATACAGCTGCTTTCATCCTGGGCCTCTGAATACTGACTTGGCAACTTGTAAGGTTCAACTTTTAGAAACCCCCTAAATAACTTCTTCTTTTACCTGGATATCCAGCCCCTTTCAGCTTATCAGAGCTGGTTCTCCAAGTCTTGTCAGCATAACTTGAATTCTCTTCAAGAGCCTAGTCTATTCCTTATTTTTATCATTATATTATTTTTCTCTTTTTTATTGAGGTATAGTTGATTTACAATATATAAGTTTCAGGTGTACAACATAGTGATAGAATCTGGTCTATTCCTTTCACAAGTCCCAATGGTCAGATCTATTCTGTCCTTTCCACTTCTCCTTCCCCCACAAGTGGCTTTAACTAGATATCTGGTAGAATGTTAAAAATCCTCACGCAATTCCCTCATATTACTTTGCAATATCACAACACTTTTCCTTCTCGTCTGCTATCAGTCGTGGTTAAGAGCACAGATCCTGGAGTCAGACTGCCTAGGTTCGGTCCCGGCTTGGCCACTTACTAGCTAGTGATTTTGGGCAAATCATTAACCGCTCTATACCTCAGTTTCCTTACCTAAAAAATGGGGATAGTAATGGTACCTATTTCATAAGGTTGCTGTGAGAATTAAGTGAATATGTGTAAAGCACATACTTGTATACCTGGTCCTTATATAGCACTTACTGTCTGTCTGTTAGTGCTATTATTCCTTGGAAACACAAACATAATTAATTCCCCACATTTACATTTGATCATACATCTTACAAGTCTCTCCAGAGTGTTTTGCCACACAGCCTTCTCATGCTTCACCAAGCCTCCTGTAACCCACCATTCCAGTGACCTCACTGTCTTTTCAGTGAAAACAGCAGTTTTTAAAATGTGCTCAATTTGTCTGCAGTAAAACTGATCAAATGTTGTCCACAGAGTCTGAGGAAGTAGTGTTTGTGCTGCAGAAAGAGCAAGTCTTTGAGAAGAGGTAGGGGAGTAACGGAGTGGGGTAGGGGGAATGCCAAGAAGCTAAGCCCTGATTAGAGGAGTGGCTCTCACCTGTAGCATAGAGATCTGCATTTTATAATATCGGTTGGAGGGATCAGGAGCTGAGATGATGAGGAGTCGCCGTTTCTCATAGAACTGATCCAGAAGGCCAGCCGCCGAGTTGACATTGACATTAATCTTCATAGCTAGGGCAGAAGCACATGGCCAGTCAGAGTATGGCCTGCTCCTTCATCCCAGCATGGATAACAGCATCCTGAGGTGTTCCAGCCTTTCGGGTTAACCTTTTTTTGGTTGTTTCTCCCTTTCTTTCTTTCTTTTTTTAAACATCTTTATTGGAGTATAATTGCTTTACAATGGTCTGTTAGTTTCTGCTGTATCACAAAGTGAATCAGCTATACATATACATATATCCCCATATCTCCTCCCTCTTGTGTCTCTCTCGCACCCTCCCTATCCCACCCCTCTAGGTGGTCACAAAACACCCAGCTGATCTCCCTGTGCTATGCGGCTGCTTCCCACTAGCTATCTGTTTTACGTTTGGTAGTGTATATATGTCCATGCCACTCTCTCACGTTGTCACAGCTTACCCTTCCCCGTCCCCATATCCTCAAGTCCATTCTCTAGTAGGTCTGTGTCTTTATTCCTGTCTTACCCCTAGGTTCTTCATGACCTTTTTTTTTTTCTTAGATTCAATATATATATATATATATATATATATATATATATATATATATATATATATATATCCCCTTCTCTTTTTTTTTTAACATCTTTATTGGAGTATAATTGCTTTACAATGGTGTGTTAGTTTCTGCTTTATAACAAAGTGAATCAGCTATACATGTACATATATCCCCATATCACCTCCCTCTTGTGTCTCCCTCCCACCCTCCCTATCCCACCCCTCTAGGTGGTCACAAAACACCCAGCTGATCTCCCTGTGCTATGTGGCTGCTTCCCACTAGCTATCTATTTTACATTTGGTAGTATATATAAGTCCATGCCACTCTCTCACTTCGTCCCAGCTTACCCTTCCCCCTCCCCGTGTCCTCAAGTCCATTCTCTACTTTCCTTGGGGGAAATCCTCAAAGAACACTTGGAGATTTTAAACACTTTTTCTTGGAGGTGGAGTATGCTAAGGGGGAACACTGGCCCTGAAGCATCTCAGAATCCCCCATTCCCACATCAGACACATTGCTCTTGGCCCCTGAGTCATAGACATTGGGAGATCCCCCCAAAGTAGTCCTGATCAATATGTGCACTCTCCCCATTTCCTAGTTTCACTCACGAGCACAGATAGGTGGTGATCCTGACCACTGGCGGCTGGATTGGCAGACCCGGGAGGGGGTCCCTTGGCGCTCATACCCTCCATCACAGTGGTATTCACAGGTGGCACCATAGTTGTCCCCCGCTGAGGTGCAGGTGAGGTAACCATGCTGTGGTGGTTTCAGAGTTGGGCAGCGTCTCACTATCAGGGAGGAGTTCAAGTTAGGGGCTATGTTATCTCTTTTAGAAAAAAAAAAAGGCTAAGAGGATGCCTATCCTGGGTTTGCTAGATCAGCAGACCCAGAATGATCAGAATGAATGACTTGTCTGTGTTTCCCATGACCAAAGCTAGAGCCAGAATTTTCCTTCCTTACGGAATTAAATCTGAAATGTAGACAAAGGTGTTCATAAAATGTGGAAGCACAGGTGAGTATACATATTGTCATCAAAAGACTATCAATCTGTAAAAAGAAATTGCCATTTTTGGTTTCAGACTTTGGGGACACCTCACATAAAGATGACTACCTTACAAATTACTTTTAATATCAAAAAGAAATTGGAGGAGACTGAAATATCCATCAGTGGGAGAAGTGTTAAGCAAAGTATGATATATTCTTAGAAGTAGATTATTATACTGTCATTAAAATACTTCTGAAGAAACTTTAAAGAACATGAGAAAATTATTTGTGTTATAATGAAAAGTAAAAAAGGGTGACAGAAGATTGGATATGCAGTATGATCTCAATTATATATTTTTTAAAGTATGTGTGAATAAAAGACTGGAAGGAAAATACCAAAAGGTTAACAACAATTGCCTCTGGATGATGATAGAGTAATAGGTTTTTTTCCCTTTATATATTTCTTTAGTTCCCATATGTTCAACAGTGAGCATGAATTAATTTTATGATGAAAACAAAACAAAACAAAAAGCAAGAATCGGGCAGCCAACACCACCAATTTCAGCAGAGGAGGAAGATGGAGAATGAAGGCTGATTAGCTTTAATCATTAATTTGAAGGCCAAGAAAAGAAATGGATAAGAGTACCTTTGTGGATTTTATGTAGATTTAGGAGAGTGAGAAAGTCTTGCTGGGAAACAGAGTTTCTGAAACATGTGTATGCACATGTCATGCAGGCTTCCTGAGTGACCTGTTTAGTGAACTTATTTTTCCCATCTCCCAATATATATGCAGTGTCTGTTTCAGGCATAGAGAGGAGAGGGTTGTGATGGGCATCTGGAGGGTAAGGGAAGAGCAGGAATAATAAGCAATGCAGAAATGGAAGGCTTCTTTCTAACCTTGTACTTTTACAATGAACTTGCAGCTGGCCCGATTGTAGGCTCGGTCGTAGGCAGTATAACGAATCACGTGCTCTCCTTCGGGAAAGTGAGAGCCAGGCTCAGGGCCCCGAAGTGTCACCCTGCATGGGACAAAGTGAGAGAGCCACTGAGGAAAGTGACTCTTAGAACTGGGGTCTGGGGCACATTATCACTGTACCCTCAGTCTGTGCGGTTCAGTGGGGGCAGCCTGAGTGCCTGGGAGAAGCTGGTGGGAAGCATAGGACGCATCCATTACTCACCTGGTGATGGTGCCATCAGCAGAATCTTTCACCAGGGGTGGGTCCCAGTATACTCGAGCAGTCAATTTCTCTGGCTCTGCCATCTTCTCACGGGAGTGGGGACAACGGATCTTGGGGGGATCTATGTCTGCCAAGGTCAGAAATCAAGTGCTGACTCGTGGGTCCCCTGCCTTCCCTTGAGGGAACCCATAGAAACAATACCACACCACTGGGTAGGTAAAAGATGCACTCTCAGTTCAAGATGCTCAACAAAACTGGGGAGGCCCAGCTCCACGGGAAGTGATCACTTTGTTAAGCTCATGCCCAGGGTACCACCCTTGCAGCGAGCAGGAATGCCTTCTGTGGTGGACCTAATGCCAGGCTGGCTCTTTGCAGCAGGACAGCTGGGAGCGACCAGCATTTACCTACACATACGGGCTCGCCTCCACTCCATCGCCCATCTTCCATGCAGATTCGGCTGCGGTCACCTTCCAGGTGGTAGCCACTGGAACAGCTGTAGTCACAGCGAGAGTCAAGAAGTACGCCATTTGTGCATGTGTAGGTGCCACTCGTGATTAATGGCAATGCGTGGCATCTCATCTCTAAGAGAGAATGAAGTGGCAAGTTCAGTGGCCTGTGGGGTTATGTGGAGGTGATGCCTGGGCATCTAGCACAGGGAGAATCGTATCGGAAACAGCAGAAAATACAGAAAATCCTACACCAAACTGCCCTGACATTTTTGTGCCTGATTGCCTCTTTTTCCTAATTGCCTTCTTATTTTGATATTATGAAGTATGGTACTGCTCTTGGTGGGTGGGGGTGGGGTGCTGGTCTCAAAGAAGCAAATTACTCATCCAAGTGCATGGATTTGAGAAACGCACCTGAGTTTGGATCCCAGCTCCACCACTTACTAGCTCTGTGACCTGAGCAAGTTACCTCATCTCTCCAAGCCTCAGTGTTTTCGTCACTAAAATGTGTATACCATGAAGTAGGATTGTTGTGCCGATTAAAGAGGCAATGCATATAAACCTCTGGGCTTATTCAGAGCCTCAGCAGCTGATAATTTTCCTCTCTTCTTCCTCAAATGCTAGACGCCCTTGAACAAATTTAAGGCTCCTTTTTTGAGTATAATGTTGGTACTACCACAAGCACTCCTCAGCTGAGGCTCACTTACAGGCAGGCTAGCCCTCTGTGACAGTGAGAATACAAGTCAGGCCAGTGCCTGGAGGGCCAGCTTTGGTGGCATTTGCTTAAAGACGAGTCCGTGTGCTTTAGACATCACGTGTGCCAGAAGCGGAGACAGCTCCCATGAATTGATTGTGAGCCTGTGCTTGCCAAAGTCTAGTTTGAAATACCTGACACCTGAAAGAAGTAGGCCAGCCATATCTTCCTTTAGGTTGTCTAAGTTCTAACCCTCCTTAACTTCAATTATTGGAGCTTTGAATAAAGATTCTATGAGCTATGTTTGTTTTGCTTCTTGGTCAAACCAGACTTGAGGATGATTGCCTTTTATTTTTTCCAGTCTCCTTTATATAAAGACCTAGTCAAAAATGACCTCCTTGAAATCAGGCCCAAAAAAATGGTTTGTCTTTTCAGCTGAATTTGTTTTCTTAGTATTATATGACAGTGAAAATGATAGATCCAAAGTGTTTGCCCTTGTGTCTCTTATGAGGAAGGACACAGCCAGATTCAGTGTTTAAATATAGTAATTACCTCATTCTAGGCACCTGGAAATATGTACATCTCCATTTTTTTAAACTGGTTTTATGTTCATTTGTAGACTTATTTTAAGTTTTATGTTCATTGTAGACTTATTTGTAAGGCCAATTCAAATTCATTTTGGAAATGATGGTGTCTAAGTCCTAAAACAAATGCATTACAGTCACCTAGAGGGGCGTGGTAGCTTCCCTCTTTCTGGCTATCAAGCTTCTCTACAGCATCTTCTCCGACCAGCCCCATTTCTCTCTGAATGCTCGGCATTCTGCATCCCCTTACACTCCATTCACGTGCACACATTTGCGTTTCCATCCCATTAGTCTATAAGCAGCCTGGTAACTGAGGAATTGGCTCCTGAAGTGACCAATACAGGGCCCCGCACACATGGGTGTTCTACAAATGGCATTCAGTGATGGACATAGGGACAGACGAAGCTCAGCTGCCAAAATGGGGTAGGCTGTAGGGCTTGAATAAGAGGTAGGGATTTGGGAGCTGAGGGGGACATGATGTGAAACGTGCGTATTAGCACGCCCACATTCCAGCCTTAGGGATTCTTCTTGACTTTCAGAAGAAAATGAAGACTAGTGGATGTCTTATAGTTTCACTGCCAAGGCCTTCTAAGGCCTTAGGTCAGGAAGTACAGCAGTTTACCACAAGTGGGAATGAGTCTGAGACCACATATGCTCAGAGCTCCAGAGGAAGGCCCAAGTCTACATCGGGCCCCAGGCGTAAGCCCTCCATGCACTCCTCGACCTCCTAAGCCAGAAAGGCTGGTTGCTACTTAATGACCCTATTGCTTGACCAATAACCACAGGGAGAGGAAATGAGCTAGAATGTTAGGATGGGGAAAGACCCTGTTGGGAGCCTGTGGAAAATTCTCAATTTGCACTTGACAGAGGTCAGAGTAACACCTCCAGGCATATACCCTGGGTGGCTGGCCAGCCAGCCTCTCTCACACGCACATATCAACACATGCACGCACAGACACCACTTACGCCTGCAGTAGGCAGTTCCAGACCAACGGCGGTTTGGCAGGCATTGCACCGACCTCCGTCCAATCAGTCGAAAGCCCCGGTCACAGGAGAGCTCACAGCGAGTGCCCAGGCTGCTGTGATAATTTCCTCCTCTCGGTGAGTAGCATGTGGCTTCTCCATCCTGGATATTTAATGTATAACACCATCGGGGGACTGTAGCAATAGAAGAAAAGTAAGCTAGAAGTACAGTAATCAAGACAGCGTGGTATTGGTGAAAGGACAGACACATAGATCAATGGAACAGAACAGAGAGCCCAGAAACAGACTCACACAAATATACTGAAATGATTTTTGACAAAGGTACAAAAGCAATTTAATAGAGGAAAGATAACTTTTTGAACAAACAATGCTGGAGCAATTGAACTTCCATAGGCCAAAAAAAAAAAAAAAAAGGAAAAGCAAAGCAAAGAACCTCGACCTAAGTGTCTCATACCTTAAACAAAAATTAACTCAAAATGGCTCATGGACTTCAGAGAAAAAAGTAAAATTATAAAACTTTTAGAAAAAAATAGGAGAAAAATCTTTAGGATTTAGGGCTAGGCAAAGAGGTCTTAGACATGATACCAAAAGCACAATTCATAGAAGAAAAAAAATCAAGAAACTGAACCTTGTCAAAGTTAAAAACTTTTGTTCTGTGGAAAGCACTGTTGATAGATGAAAGACAAACCACAAACTGAGGGAAAATATTTGCAAACCATATATCGGACAAATGACTAGTATCTAGACTATATAAAGAACTTGGAAAACTCAACAGTAAAAAGAGCAAACAATCCAGTTAGAATATGAGCTTTAGATATGAATGGATATGCCACTGAAGAGGATATAGTGATGGCAAATAAGCACATGAAAAGATGTTCAGCATCATTAGTCATTAGAGAAATGCTAAATCAAAACTACAAAAAGATACCATTATACACCCGTTGGGATGACTAAACTTAAAAAAAAATGGCAATTCTAAGTGTTGGTGAAGATGGAGAGAAACTAGAACTCTCATACATCGCTGGGGGAAATACAAAATGATGCAGCTACTTTGGGAAATTATTTGGTAGTTTCTTAGAAAGGTAAATGTACACTTGACAGGTGACTCCACAGTCCCACTTTAGGTATTTACCCAAGTGAAATAAAAACCCGTGTTCATACAAAATCCTGTACACAATGTTTAAAGTATTCTATTCATAATTGTCAAGCACTGGAAACAGCTCAAATGTCCTTCTGAGGGTGAATGTTTAAACTAACTTGGACGAATCTCCAATGTAGTTTGTGAAATGAAAGAAGCCAGAAT
Source organism: Balaenoptera ricei (assembly GCF_028023285.1). Taxonomy (NCBI): domain Eukaryota; kingdom Metazoa; phylum Chordata; class Mammalia; order Artiodactyla; family Balaenopteridae; genus Balaenoptera; species Balaenoptera ricei. The sequence goes on along the minus strand of NC_082660.1, from coordinate 91,329,628 downwards.
CAAAAGGCTGCAGGCTGTAGGATTCCATGTATGTGACATTCTGGATAAGGCAGAAATATTGGGATAGATCACTGATTGCCAGAGATCAGGGGTAGAGGGGTGGATAACCTCAAAGGGGCAGCCCTGGGCAAATTTTTGGTACTGTGGTACTGGTGACCTGACTCTTTGCATTTGTCAAAACACCAAAAAGAGTGAATTTTTACAGTGTGTACATTTACAATAACTGTTAAAAATAACACAAAGATGTAAGCTAGAGAGAGGAAGGGAATGCCATGTCAAAGTAGGCTGCTTAGGAATGAAAGTCCGATCCCAGTTCAGTACTGAGCACAAAAGGTAATAAGGCTGTTAAATCATAAAGCTATCATAAAGATGCCTCATCTGCTACACAAAATAAATGACTCTTCAGTGGGTTCAGATTTTAAAGGGGAACGTATAAACAAGCAGAGGGCCACCTGCCCAAGGATGCATACATAGGCTGACACAGATTTCTTAGCCTGGGGCTGGGAAGGCTAAAGCCCCGTATGAGCTAATTTGGTTCCCAAATACTAAGAGACAAAAAAAGGGGGGCTTTGAAAAAAAGCTCAACAGGAGCTAAAGGAACAAAGAAAGGCTAGAGCCTCTGTTTGAGGGCAGCTGGAGAATGGAGACAGATGACAGTGAGAAAACTAGCCTTTAAGCCACAACAGCCTTGTGGCTTCTAGCATTAGCTTTGAGCCTGTGGCTGTGACACACAGCTGCCATCTGGAGACACCATCTCCAAATGACAGAAAATCTCTTAAGCACTACAGTTGCAGAGCTGTTGATTATATGGTCACAACACATATCATCAAGACTTTACATTCGAGGCCGGGACCTCAACAATCACTCTCGTCCTATTTTTCACCCATATTCTGTCAAGGAAAATACACATAAAATTGGAATGGATAGAACAAGCAAGCAATAGTAAAGGGAAATATATACCTCAGGATAAATGCTGAGACAGTAATAGAGGGTCTAGCTATTGTAAATAAGTCCAATTTTGCTGGCCTTGAGGAATACTGGCATAAAGAGAACATGTCAGATTTGTGATTACCAGAGGCAGGGGGTGGGGGGAGGGGGAACTGGATGAAGATGGTCAAAAGGTACAAACTTCCAGTTATAAGATAAATAAGTGCTAGGGATGTAATGTACAACATGATAAATACAATGAACAGTGCCGTGTGTTATATGTGAAAGTTGTTATGAGAGTAAATCCTGAGTTCTCATCACAACGAAAAGTATTTTTTTCTATTTCCTTAATGCTGTATCTATACGAGATGATGGATGGTCACTAAACTTATTGTGATAATCATTTCATGATGTATGTAAGTCAAATCATTATGCTGTACACCTGGAACTTATACAGTGTTGTATGTCAATTATATCTCAATAAAACTGGAAGAAAAAAAAAAAAAAAGACTTGAACCACGAGGCACAGCAGTTGACCAAAAGAAAAAAAAAAAAGAACATGTTGGAAGGCTGGAAAGAGCAAAAACACTACCCCAATTTTCTTTTTTTCCAGATTTATTGAGGTATAATCAACACATAAAATCGTATATATTGAAGGTGAACAATGTGATGTTTTAATATATGTATACATTGTGAAATGATTACTGCAATCAAGTTCATTAACACATCCATCACCTCACATAGTTACCATTTTTTTTTGTAGTGAGAACACTTTAGATGTACTCTTAGTAGATTTCCACTATGAAACATAGAATTATTAACTATAGTCACCATGCTGTACATTAGAGCCCCAGAAGGAAGAAGAAGGCAGCCTCTGGGAACTATAGCCTGGTGAGACTGACAGCACTGATAGCAAAGTGTTCTAGAATAGTTAAACATAGGCTTATGAGCAGTTAGGAGAAGAAGTGGTGATCTCCAAGTGACCCCAAAAACAAGTAATTCAAGACTGACCTTGTTTCCTTTTTGGGTATGGTCACCAGACTAGTAGAGCAGGGGAAATGGTAGGTACCTTATGTGGAAGTCAGTGAGGCATGTGCCAATGCCTTTCATGCCATTGATCTGGATGAGATGAAGAAATACATCCACATAGGAGAGGTGACAGTACAGTTATGGAGATTCATAACTGGCTGAACAAAAGAGTACTGATGGGAAATTGAAACTAAGAACGTGGTAGGAAAATTGTTAGTCATTATGGAGTAGCTATGGTGTGCTAGTCACCATGCTTTATATTTTCATTTTCCCATCATCTCATATAGTTCTCCCGATAGCTCTGTTAGGTACAATATGTAGATGTTTATCCCTATTTTGCAGATGAGGAAGTAACTTGCCCAGGATCCCTCAGCAAGTAAGGGACAGAGCTGGGATTTGAATCCCAGGTTTGTCTGGCTCTAAAAGCCATTTTTTTTCTAACTACAATATCTGTCATTGCAGCATGTTAGGCTGCTGTTTTGAAGTATACATTTACATTTTTGATTAGGTACTATAGCCATATGTTTCAAAACCCCAAAAGTATAAAAAGTTATGCAGTAAAATTCTCCCTCCCACCCCTGCTCCCACACCTACCCCCACTAAGTCCCCCCATCAGGAAACACTGTTAATAGTTTCTTTACACATATAAAGCAAATCTTATTTTCCCCTCCACTTTATCACATATTACGTCCACTGTTCCCACCAATGCTTTTTAAAATAAACTTAACAATGTGTTTTAGAGGTCTTCCCCTATCACTCCAGAGCAAGCATGAAATGTATTTAAATGAAATAACATTTATAAAATACATAGCACAGTGACTGGCACATAATACATGTTTGTCCAGGGTCAAAACTGCTGGAAAGTGGAGGAGCTGGGATTTGAATTCAGGCCTGTGGCCTCTGCGATCCACGTTATCTCTTTCTAGAGATTATAAAGAAAACAATGTGCTGCCAACAGGATTGAAAGCGCCTTCTTCGTGATTACCTTCAGATAACTCAGGCAGAGTTACCAGCTTGCCCGGAGCTGTAGAAATCTGGGAGCAAGTGGTGGCCCAGAGGATTGGGACATACCTCAGAGAAGGGTTTCTGACTCCAAGCTGGGAGTCAGTTTAAGGGAATGAAAGAAAGTTCAAGATTAGTGAAAATGGTACCAAAGTACATGTGCACTTTGCTCTAAAATATTGATCTGCTTTTTACTGGTTAACTCTTGTTTTTGTTTTTTTTTAAACCTTCTTTGCAAAAAAAAAAAAAAAAAAAAGGGTTATCTTTTTTATGAAAGAGATGATAGAATAAGCATGGCTTTGAAGTCAGACAGACCTGGGCTTAAATTCCTGCTCTGCCACCCCTGAGCTCTATGATTCTCTAAACTGAACTTCCCTGAGCTTAGTTTCCTGATCTGTAAAGTGGGGATAATAAACCAGTTTCATAGGACTGTTTTGAGAATCAAATAAAAATGCGTGTGTAAAATATATGTAGTCCTGGGAATGGGAATGATATTCCCTGAATCAGTGTCTGGGTTTGAGCCACTGGCTCATCCCGTCTCAAGCAACAAAACGCTGCTGCCATCTGGAGATGCCAAATTACAAAGTCTCTTAAGCACTACGGTTGTAGAGCTGTGGATTATGAGGTCACAAGACCTTACAAGGAATGCTGGGGCCTCAGGTTGTACTTTCCTCGCCACCCCTCCCCCCTCAACATAGATAACCGTACTGAATTAGTTTTATGCCCTGAGACTACGTCCCAAAGATAGCCATGAGACACTTGACCCCAAGGCCAAAGGCCACCAGGTGGCTTATTTTTTTTAATGGATTTATACACATTTAAAAATAACCAATGAGGCAGATTAATATTAATCATAGGGCTGTTGGACCCTCCCTCCCGAAAGTACCTTCTGCACCTGTTGCTTTTTCCTACCTACTTCTCCCATTTACAGTCTCCTACAATCTGGCTTCTGCTCCCAGAATGCCAAACAGCCAGTAAACATTTCTTGAGCATCTACTTTTGACATAGCTCTATGGGGTGTCATATGTGGCTCCTTCTGTTAAATAGGTAACTATTTTGTTGAGGGTAATAAAAAGTAAACCAAAGAGGCAGTACATAATGAATGCCGAACGAGTGGTCCAGACAATAAACATTTATTTCAGAAGAGGTATACAGTAGGTACTCAACAAATAGTCATTGCATAAATGAATGAAAGAATGAATGGATGAGGGAGAGTTCAGCGTGGGCCAAAGCAGTTAGGGAACAGAGTAGAGCTCCACTAATCTGGCTACTCATAGATTTCATGTGGGGAGAAGGGGTAATGAGTTGTTAGGCCAGGCAGCTAGACTGAGACCAAATTCTGTTAGAAATGATCACAGTGGGCCACTAGGTTTGGGGAAGGGAGAAACATGAGTCAGAGAATCCAGTTAGGAGGCAATTGTCATTATCAATGTGTGAGGTAGTAAAAGTTTTAATCCCATGGATTAATAAACAAATGACAATTCTTGGTGAATGACTGGTGAGAGGTGATGAGGAAAAGGGGCTATTAAAGGTGATGGGGGCTATTAAAGGTGCCATTAAGGTATTTTTAAGAGAATGATGGTATCCTTATCAAAAGTCTGAAGGCCAGATGTCAAACCTTTTTCAGGGAAGTGGAAAGAATTTAGTTTTCGATATCTCCAAATTTAAGTGTCCAGCAGCAATTGGAGATGTAGTCCAGAAGCTCAGGGGACAGGTCAGGGTCACTCAAAGTTCAGATCCATGCCTCACGCTCCCTCTTGTCACCACTGGAGAACCCATCTCCTTTCTTGGCTTCAGCTACGGCCAGATTAGTGAAATGTCGTGCAGCCCAAGGAAGGGGGCGGGGTGAGAAGAGAGGGATGGTGTTCACTGTTACTGAGAGATGGGGGAGGTTGAGCTCAAGAAGGGGCCATATGATTTGGGCTTGGGGAGAGAATTGTGATTGATCTTCAAGGGCTGTCACTTCAGCATGGAAATCTGTGGGTGAGTGGGAAAGAGACTGTAGGGAGTTGGGGAGTTAGTTAGCAGGTGCTGGGACAGAGAGGCAGTGGGTGTGGACAATTTGGCAGTGAGAAGATAGGTAGAAGGTAGCTAGAAAGGAGCAGAGAGGAACCCCAAACTCCGATCATTTGTCTATTGAAACTGTTTTCTCAGAGGTCACCATTTACCTTCTTCTTGCCAAATATATTGTTTATACCCTCAATTTGTTTCTTTCCAATATTTGACACAGTAGATCTCTTATCCCGTCCCCTTCCTTAAAATTCTCTTCCCTCGTGGCTTCTGTAATTTGATAGGTGCTACCTCAGTCTCCTCCTACATGGCTGACCACTAATGATCTCTTTTTTTCTTGTTGGTTCCTCTTCTCCTGCTCACATTCGTAGATGTCTTCTAAGGCTCTGACCTTGGCCCTCTGCTTCCTCAGACAGCTCATCCATCTAAGCTAACGACTTGACTCACAAAGCTCCATCTTTCTACTCCCCACTGTCTATAGGGTACAAACCACTTTTCTTTTCTAACCTTGTCTCTGTGAGAGGGGTCTTACAGTTCTCCCAGGTGTTCAGACTGGATGCTTTCAGAGAGTCGTTTGTTTCTTAACCTCTTGGTACATCAAATCTGTACTAGGTCTTGTCATCTCTTTCTTTGAGACATCTCTGGGGCTCATCCTTGCTCTCCATTTCTTTTCCACTAGCCTCAATCATCTCTAACCAACATCACTGTTACTGATTCCTGGAGAATCTCCCTGACCCAGGCTCTACCCCTCCCAAACTCCTACTTTCTGTCCACAGTAATGAGGTTGATATTCTGAAATTACTATTTACAATCTCACTACCCTCTGCAAAACATATGATGACTCCTTATAACTTCTAGCACAACAGCTAAACTCTTCAGCATGGCTTGCAAAGCACAGAAACAAAGAATCTTAGAAGTGGAAGGGATATCAGACATTGCGTGGTCTAAATTTCCTTCTAATGCAGGAATCGCTATTCAGCATTTTTCACAGATAGTCCTCCTGCCTCTCCTTAGAAGGGTCCCTAGATCATGGAGCCTTTCCAAATTTGGTCTCACTCTTTATATTTAACTTTATCTCCTACTACTCCCTCCACATCCCATCTCCTCTAGTCAGGCTGGATTCTTCCTAGCTCCTTCCTCTTACACGTTTGTTCTTACCTCTATATCTGTGGCCATCTGCTTTGCTGAAGGCCCTCCCATCCCCTTTCCAGTTCTCAAATCCACACATCATTCAAGGCCTAGTCTAAATGTCATCTTTCATGACCCCTCCCCTGACTTCTTTTTCTTAACTCCTGTTGCATTTACTGCTAGCACAGAGTTTCACGCTTACTTGCCCTATGCCTGCTAATTTTATTGCGCCCTCACCCATATCCCCCAGCAGAATGTAAGCTTCTTGAGGGGGACAAAACACTACCTTAGATTTTATATCACCCAAGGCTTTTGTTACACAGGATTAGGCATACAGTAGGTACTCAGTCAATACTTAATTATAGATGGGTAACCTTAATTCCAGAGAGGTGAGATCACACAGCAAGTCAGTAACCAAATTCATGACTGGAAACCACAGCCCCTGCTTCCCTGAGCTGCAACTTTGGCACAAGTGAGCCAAGCTGGGTGAAGATGCTTCAGGCAGGGCCTAGGCCTTAGGCCAGATAAGGCCCTTCCTGAGCCTGAGAAGCAGTGAGGATTACCTCGGTAGTCTAGGGCAGGGGCCTGTGGGACCTCTTCAGCATATACTTCATTGTAGCTTTCATCTGGGTAGTAGCCTGAACCTAGAATGAAGAATATATCAAGATGACATATTGGTTTCTTACACAAGTCCTTCCCAACCTTTTCCCCTTTCCAACTTGGTCCCTTTCTGAGGACATGACACTCCATAGGTGGGGAGCTAGGTGGTTATTTAGTGGGGAAAATCCTGCCTTGTGAAGCAGCAGAACTATTGCGGGCAAACGTCCACACCTCAGGTGCACAGAGGGTGAACTCATGTTGGGGCAGAGGTGGGTGGCTTACTGGTAGCACTAGAAGCCTCCATTCAAAAGAAAAAAATCAAAATTCTTGACCAGCCATCAATCCTGCCCATCTGGACTAGAAACGACCCATTTCCTTGATGTAACACATGAGTTTTGGTGAGACGCTGATGACCAGGCTCTGAGGATGGACAGTTGTTGTCCCAGGTAGGAGGAGAACATAGAGCCTGAACAAGGGTCTTTCCACTAGTGATGAGCCGTCTCACAATCCTCAGAGGGAAATAATTCCTCAAGCTCCCACCAGCCCACAGGGCACCAGCCTTTTGCCACCTGGTTGCCAGGGCTAGGGGTGGCATGCGAAGGCAAAGAGGGAGGGCTCAAAAGGCGAGGGGGCACGAGAAGAGTTTCACTTCCTGAGCAGTTTGTCCTGCTTTGGAGAGATATCTAGTTCCTCTAGTCAGCAGGAGCCTTAGTAGGGGGCTGCTGAGCTAGAGAACATTCCACAACCACCCCCATCCCGTTAAGTGGGCCACTCCCCGGTGGAGGCCAGTCTACGGCTGTCCGGGAGACTAAACAGTGCGTTCCACCAGACGGCAGGAAATGGGTCATGAATACGAACTAATTGGTATACAACTTGGTCCTTTCCGGAGGGAAGTTGCCGGAAGCTCTCTTTCCAGCCTCCCAGAGCCCTAAAGCACACACAGGAATAGAGCAGCCAGCCGTGCTGGAGTCAGAAGACAATTCTGCATTCCCAGGAGAGGGTGTGCTTCCAGGACAGGGCTGGGTTTTAGTGCTGAAGTCCTTTGGCCTGTGTCAACACTCCGACCACAAGCTCGCCTGCCTCCTCTCTGCGCAGAGGCACAAGACCCCCTGCACTCAAGGGTGGAGCGCAGCGCAGATGATGAGGCTCTTCCAGTCCCCACAGGCTTAGGCTGCGGGTTGGGGGTGTTGGGAAACCAGTCCAGCTTGATGAACAAGCGAATGAATCAAACTGAAAGTTTGCCTTATGAAATCATGTCCTCGTTGGTTTGCCCTCATTCCAGAGGAAAGAGTTCATTTTTTCTGCTTCCCTTTATTTTTTCCTGGTTTCCCATTTCGCGTCTTCTCCTGGATTTCCTTTATTTCTCCTTAGGCCTCCTCTCCCTTGCTCCCTCTTTCCCCACCTGGGAAATTTCTTTGTTGGGGGGGCTGGGAAACAGAATTCTTGTCAGCTGTTTCAGTTTAGTATCAAAGCCTTACAGCGCCTGTAAACAGGAGGACAGATGTGCACGATTCTCTAAACGCTTTGGTCCCCCTACCCTTGTTCCAGAGCTTGCTTGTGAAGAAATGGCCAGCAGGGAGCAAGCCTCTGTTTACCAGAAGAGCAGACAGGAGTGTCCAAGGCCTGTGGCTGGATAACAACAGCCACAATAACAACAACGACGGCTAACATCACTCAACACCTACTCTGGGTTCAGCGCGTTACATGCGTCATCTCATTAGATCACCCTAACATCTCAGTGAGGTAAACACCCATATTGCTTTCATATACAGTTGAGGTAACAGGCTCAGAGGAATTCAGGGAGTAGCCCAAGTTCTCCCAGCTAGTAAGGAGCAGAATGGGCATTCCAGCCCAGGGCGGTTTGATCCCCTCGAGACCAAACTCAGACACTCCACTAAAGATGGCGGTAGGGGAGAGCTTTGGACAACGCCCAACAGGGATAAAAATCCAAAATCTTTCTCGCAATTCAGCCTTTTTTCACTCTATGTATGCCGGATCGAAGGCCACCAAGCATTTCACATCATTCCAGAATTACAGGGGATGTGGGAAAGCTGAGGGGAAGACTCAGTCAGATAATTACAGTCTTCACCAGGATACAGAGGTGGCTGGCCCAGTGCCAAGTCTGCTTTGTGACAGGAATAAGTTGGGGCCACCTTACCACTTTAAGCCTTTCCATTTCCCCTCTTTGCCTGTCTTTGGGTATTTTTTGGCAAATATTGAGATACTGAGATGAGATAAGGGAAACCAGAGGGTCCCCCCTTCCCACCTTGTTCTATCTGCTTGTCCCTCTTCAGCCCTGGTTGGGAGAGCTTTGGGCAGCATTCCTTGGTTCCTTTATGCTGATCAGTGGTTACTCTGTCTGTTACTGGGTTCCTCCAACTTCCATAGTACAGTCAGACCCTCTAAGCACTACCCTTCACGAAAGTGTGGTTGCAAATGTAACTGATAGTTGATGACAATTTTAAGATCCCCCCCTAATGCTTGGATTATGATAAGAAATACTGTCTGACTTCCTGAACTGCACAGATATGCCAATATGCACTTTTAACACACGGTTGGCTTGATTTATATTCTTAACGCTTCCCACCCCCTGCTGATTATTCTTGGATCCTTTTTCTGATTAGCCAGGAATCCACACTTGGCTGCTTTCCTTGTACTATTCCCATTGGAGGACAAGGCTATAGTCATGAACAAAACAGTGCTGAATGAATAGAGAGTGGGGAGGAGCTAGTGATGTAGGGGAGGATTATTGGGAAATTTCCAAATTTCTCTCATCACGTAGCCTCCTAAGAAAAGAGAAAGGCAGAATGAGTGGGTTTGCAGGGCTGTCAGAGACCTCACCAGCCTGGGCTCCTGAGAAGGAGTGATGACCATAGTGATTCTTGTGAGAAGTGGGGAGTAGCCACCTTTGCAAACAGCCCTTTGAGAGTTTCAAATGAATCCAAGTCTTTAATAAAAAACTGCACTGTCCTTAAGACTCCAACAGCTCAGGCTTCCACCTTGGGAAAGGTCAAGGCCTTTGTGTGCCATGAGGTTTCTTATAGTTATTCAAAATGGGACTTGAGCCATCTAACCTCCACTCCATAGTCTCATGGTCTTTGGCCGGATTTTGGTCTCATGTACTTGAACTGAAGCTGGGGGGAGGTTGGGGAGGACGGCTGCACATGGTATCTCCTGGGGACTTGGGGCTCCTTTAACCCCAAGCAGTGTGCACTCTGCCAAGGGCTTGACTTGAATTTCTTCATCTCAGTGTCAGCCCTTATGCTTCACCCCCTACAGAGCCAGGTTAAGCCAAGGAGGGGAAGAAGTGCGCATATTTGTTTGAAAGCTTGATGCAGCTGTTCCAAACAGAGCTACTGCCAGAAGCCTCCACCAGGAGCTAAGGGCATGTGGAAAATTTTAGCTACAATGACCGCAGCTGTGATGGAAGCAGTTTCTTATTTACTCATCTCTGGATGTTTTTCTAACTCCATTAGTTGGGTCTGTCTCTTGCCCCTACTCCCCCCAGCCCCTGTGAAGGCAGACGCTGCAGGCCACAGAATATTCTTAGCACTTGGAATGCCAGCTGGGCCCCATCAAGAACCCCTGTCTGGCACCTCATTATCCTTCCTTCATTCCTCCCCTTCCCCTCTCCCATCTCCTCGCTGGGTCTGTTCTCTTGAGCTCCCTATGTCTCCCCAGGGGCAAAGGATGAAACACTCAGGGATCTAGAAATGCCCATCCCTTCCGAAATAAGAAACAAGCCAGAAGAAACTGAGGGATTCCTGTTTAAGAGAATGTGGTCTGAATTGTCATTAACAATCCTTGGCAGAAAAGGGCTATAAAAATCTCATCCTATAAACAAGGTCTGGGAGGGGAGAGAGAAAGAGAGAGAAAGTAAGTGGAGAAGCAGGTAGGATAGTGGCCCCAAAAGCCATGTTGACCAACCTTATTTTTTAATATTTATTTATATTTATTATATTTATGAAGTATAGTTGATGTATAATATTATATAAATTACAGGTGTACAATATAGTGATTCACAATTTTTAAAGATTATACTCCATTTATAGTTATGATAAAATATTTGCCATATTCCCTGTGTAGTACAAATAAGCTACAAGGATATATTGACCAACGTCATTTTTATGCTGGTGCAGCCTGTTTTCAAAAATCTCTTATCAGTTTGCCTCAAAAACCTCCCTCGGTAGCCTTTTGCAATGTTTAACCATCTTTGTTGTTGAGGATAGTTCTTCTCTGTATCTAATTTAAGTGTCTCCTATTGCGGTCTAACCCTTCCCTTCTCTAACACTTGCTCTGAGCCCTGCCCTTCCTGGAAATAATGGGCAATAGCTCCTAGAGCTTACCTGCATACCATGTTGGCATCACTGCTGGAGTGAGGAAGAGCAGCAGAGAGAGAGCTCCTCTTCGAGTTAGTTGAACGGCCATCCTTGAAAGGGGGAGAAGGGGGAGTGGGAGGGTGGTTTAGGGAGACAAGAATAGAGGTATGTGGTCAGAAGCGCCAGGGCAAAGGAGGATGACTTTCAGAAATCAGCCATCAATGAACTTCCAAAAGTGAGAGAAAGCAGAAATGCAGGATCTGCAAGGAAGAAGAGAGATTTTTAAATTAATGAATGCCTGTTATATGGTCTCCCTTGTAAGGATCTTCCACTTTACAGAGTAACAACACTCTGTTAATTTTGGTTTTTTCCTCCCAGGAGGAAGAGGACATAAAACAACCAGTTGTCAATTGACCCTGGTGATATCTGATGCCAATGTTCCATGGTCCAAGTTACAGAGAGGGACAGTGAGGTACCAAGACCAGGAAAAGGCCAACATTAAGTCATATAGAACCAAGAGGGAATCCTGCAATCTAAAGGCACCAGTTGATGGTTTTATCCACTTAACTAGTACTTCCTAACCACAAATCTGGGAAAGTGTTAGCATATATGGACTAAGAACTTGAACTCTAGAGTTACACAGATCTGTATGTGTATCCAATTCTGTCCCTATTAGCTATGGGGCTTTGGACAAATTCCTTACCTTCTCTGAGCCTCAGTTTCCTCATCTATAAAATGGGAATAATAATAGTATCTACCTTACAGAATAGACTATTGCCTGGCACACAGGGAAGCAATCCATGTATATTAGATATTATTATTACCAACTCCATCTTGAACAGGACTGGATGTCTCCTTTCTGCAGTCTCTCAGTCGGTGACTATACCCTGGCTCTGTTCTTAGCTTTGGGTTTTGAGGCTTAGTGGTTTAGTAGTGGCTTCTGGCTTTCAAGTCCAGCCTAACCTTCTAGTTTTACCCTGCTGAGCCAGCAGGAAGTCAGTGGGGTTGGAAAGAACCTACTGAGGTACGTGAGGAGAGGGTAAGCAAGCTCCCACTGCCCTCTTACTTCCCGTCCTGTCCTCACTCTAATGGGATGAGAGTTGTGTGGTTCCCAGTAAGCAAATACTTCATAAATGACAGTATTAAAACTTGCTACCCATTGGTATAAACTGGCCGCTGGACCTCTCAGCAAGCACCCACAGGCTTTCAATGAAATACCATGCTCGGGGGAGGTGTCAGTCCCAGAAATGGAGGAACAAAAAGATGGCAGATTCTGGCCAGCCTCCCCAAGGGGCGTGAGAAGTCCAAGAATGGCAAAAATTCACTTTCCAGTTCATTACTCCCTGGCTTCAGATTTTGTCTAGAGAGTGGCAAGGAAGCAGGATAGAGAAGAAGTAAGAGCAAGCGGGGGAGGCAAGGAAAGTGGAAAGATGTGGAAAGGAAGCTTAGCAAGAAAAGACAATCTGCCAGAGCTGAAGGCAAGAGATAAAAGCAGAAAGAGGGAATGAAAGGATGAGAGAGAGGAGATTCAAGAAGATTCAGGAAAATGAACAGCTAGATGCCCTAATCATCGACCCCTCTCCCACATGCAGCTTCCATCCAGTTCCTTGGTTTGGGAGCAGGGGCTTTCCTTTGCAGACCCAGTGCTCTGAGTCTGTGACCCCTTCCCTGCCCACCTTCTGCCCAATCTCAGACTGAAAACTTGATTCACCACCGGGGTCAGCCATACCTCTGCTATGGGCCGGGAAGGTAGTGGGAACTTGTGTCTGCAGCCAGGTCACGGCTCAAATGGAAAGCAGCATGTGGTCCAGTTTCATAAAAGAACTTCTTCCTTCCCCCACCCCACCTCCAAGCCATTTTGCCCAAGTCCTGGGTCTCGTTACCCTCCCGGGTTGTGAAATGGGGGTAGTGTGGTGTGGACGGATGAAGCAGCAGATCTTACCTGTTGTACGGTTTTTTTGTGTTCTCCCTCTCTCCTTCTCTTTCTCTTTCTCCTTCCTCTCTGCTTCTCTCATCAGTCGGAAAAACTTCTACTTTTTTACATTCCTAGAACGAGTGGCTCCTGGTCTGTCCGGGCCTCCGGGATTCTGTTAACACTGCCCAGATGTTAGGACATCAGCATCTGCCAAAAGTTTCCTTAAAGCTATATTATCCCCAAAGCTATAGCTGTTCCTCCCTCAGAAAAGAGTTTTAGAGAGGCGGGGGAGAAGGAACTCAAGGATGAGAGGAGCTCAATCCGTCTGCTGCAGAGCAGAGGAAAGTGTGAATGGCGCTGGCCCCAAGCCTGTGAGTATAGTAATGACTAACAGGCTGGCCTAAAGGGCTTCCAGAGATGTGGTGCACTGAAGAACACTTTTGTTTTTTTTTTAAATGACTCAGCATGACCTCGGGATTGAATGAAAAGGAATTCCACAAACTCCTAGGAGAGGGGAAGAGTGGAGCTGATTTTGACATTCCCTGCAGATTTCCCCTGTAATTCCTTAGTACTCTCCATCCCCAAGTTGCCCTGCCATCCCTATGCACAGGGTCAGATCCACTTGGAAACCCTCTCTGATGACCTAACTCCTATGGACTTCAGTTTCTGATAAGATTATGTTGCTGACAAAAAATACCATGCACTTCTAGCCTGCAGAATCAAAACTGATTTCCTGTAATAAGAGTGGAGAGAAAGCATGCTTAGAGAAGCTTTAGGGGAAGGTTGTTTAAGCCAATTGAGATGATCTATCTGTGCATGGCAAGGTTATAGCCATTGCTAAGCTGTTTCCCGATGATCTCTTGTGGAGGGCTGTGTTTCTCTTCACTAAGCAAGCTTTGTTCACTTTAGTATCTGATAATGAGACTGTTCTACCACAGTGCAGAACAGCTCCTGATACTTTCCCTCCCCTTACAGTTTCATTTCCATCCTTTTAAATGCACTGCCCTGGAAGAAATGTTTTTAGCTGCTGTAGAAATGATTTCTTCCTTGTGTGTGTAAGCAAATTGGTACCCCCTTCTCAGTTATGAAGGGAAGAATTGTGTTTACAATAATAAAAAGTTCATTAGCAAGCCCATTTCATTTCCCATCCACCGATCAAAAATATGTAATGAGTGTTTACCATGTGTTCAACAGTGTGATCATTGTATAAAGAAGGCAAAGACGTGGTCTTGGCCTCATTCATTTAATAAGTTTATCAAGCATCGACTGTGTTAAGGATGGTGGACAAAATCCCTGACATCCTAATCCTAATTAATTAAACAAATATTTGTTGAGTATCTATTATGTGCCATACACTGTTCGAGGTATCAATACTTGATAGACATCAGTGTGTAAAATGGAGATAATCCTTGCCCTCATGGATTGGAGGAGACACACATTCAACAAAAATGTTCTTTTTTTTTAAACAACTTTATTGGAGTATAGTTGCTTTACATTGTTGTGTTAGTTTCTGCTGTATAGCAAAGTGAATCAGCTATATGTATACTTATACCCCCATATCCCCTCCCTCTTGTGTCTCCCTCCCACCCTCCCTATCCCGCCGCTCTAGGTGGTCACAGAGCACCGAGCTGACCTCCCTGTGCTATGCGGCTGCTTCCCACTAGCTATCTATTTTACATTTGGTAGTGTATATATGTCCATGCCACTCTCTCGCTTCGTCCCAGCTTGCCCTTCCCCCTCCCTGTGTCCTCAAGTCCATTCTCTACATCTGCGTCTTTATTCCTGTCCTGCCTCTAGGTTCTTCAGAGCCATTTTTTTTTTAAGATTTCATATATATGTGTTAACATACGGTATTTGTTTTTCTCTTTCTGACTTACTTCACTCTGTATGACAGACTCTAACTCCATCCACCTCACTACAAATAACTCCATTTCGTTTCTTTTTATGGCTGAGTAATATTCCATTGTATATATGTGCCACATCTTCTTTATCCATTCATCTGTTGATGGACACTTAGATTGCTTCCATGTCCTGGCTATTGTAAATAGAGCTGCAATGAACATTGTGGTACATGAGTCTTTTTGAATTATGGTTTTCTCAGGGTATATGCCCAGTAGTGGGATTGCTGGGTCATATGGTAGTTCTAGTTTTAGTTTTTAAAGGAACCTCCATACTGCTCTCCATAGTGGCTGTAACAAAAACGTTCTGAACTACAATTGTGTGTGTTTAGTGGACCAACCTTCATTGGACATCTACTATAAGCTAAGAACCGGAGGACAGTGATGAGTAAAAACTGTGTGATTCTTGATCTTATGGAGCTTACTCTCCAGCTCCCAGAGGGTTTATGTTAACTACGGGAGAGAAGGGGGACAACAACAATTAGAAAATTGTACAAGACCATATAAATTTCCAAAAGCTACCGAATACACTGTGAGGTCTCTGTGGGAAGACATGGGCCGTGGTCTGCTCTCAGGCCAGGGAAATGACATATACAAGGGCTCATTGTTAGCTCAGAGGGGAGATGGGTTCAGGGGAGCAGTAGGAAACAAAGTTGAATAAATACAGTAGGGCCAGATTGTGAGGTCCTTGAAATCAGATATAGTAGTTTACATTAAAGTTATGTGTTAGGAAATAGTGAATCTGTTAAATGTGTGTGTGTGTGTGTGTGTGTGTGTGTGTGTGTGTGTGTGTGAGACAGAGAGCGTGAGAGAGAGAGAGAGAAAGAGAGACAGAGAGAGGAGAGAGAGCTAGTGAATGAGCAGAGGAATAAATTCTACCAGGGTTGTTTTCTTTCTAAAAAAAACCCTTTGGGCTTCCCTGGTGGCGCAGTGGTTGAGACTCTGCCTGCCAATGCAGGGGACACGGGTTCGAGCCCTGGTCTGGGAAGATCCCACATGCCGCGGAGCAACTGGGCCCGTGAGCCACAACTACTGAACCTGCGCGTCTGGAGCCTGTGCTCCGCAACAAGAGAGACCGCGATAGTGAGAGGCCCGCGCACCGCGGTGAAGAGTGGCCCCCGCTTGCCGCAACTAGAGAAAGCCCTCGCACAGAAACGAAGACCCAGCACAGCCAAAAATAAACAAACAAATAAATAAATAAACAAACAAACAATGGAAACCTTAAAAAAAAAACAACAAAAAACCCTTCACTGGCTCCCTCTTGGCAAAGAGTATAGTCCCAGCTCTTAGCAGGGCACACCGTGCCCCGCACAAGCAAACCCCACCTATGTCCTCAGCCTAGTTTTAAACATGCACCCCATGACTCCTCATTCTGGACACACTGAACTTCTTGCTCTTCCTTTCACACTGTGGTAGCTTGGAGCAGATATATTTACTCTACCCTGTAACCCTTTCCCTTCTTTCCTGGGCTGTTGAGACCGTATCCATCATTGCTGCTGAGAAGCTTCCCTCAGCCCACCCCAGCCAGAACTGGTTTACTTCACCTTCCTTTCTATCATATCACTCTGTACATGTCTCAGTTACAGGATTTATCACACTTATTGTCACTGTTGATATATGACAATCTCTGTCCCCTATTCTACTAGTCTGTTCATCTCAGAGTCATCTCTGTCCCCTACTAGACTGTGAGTGGGACCACGGCATAGTCTTCTTCATTCCCCCAGCACCAAACACAGAGCCCAGCACGTGCTAAGATGAGGATGCTGCATAAGGCCTCATGTCCCACTTAGGGCTGGAAGGAGCAGGGCACAGGGGTGGCAGAGAGAGATTAAAGAAAAAAATGAAGGAGAAGATTATGGAAATCATAGGGAGGTCAAAGTAAGGGGATAAATGAGACAAGAGGGGCAGCATTTGTATGAAGCACTGGGATGGGTAATATGAAGACCTTGCTCAAAACAGATGGGGTCAATTTAAAAAACCAACATTTCTTCAGCACCTACTATGTGTGGGTAACACTATGTTAGACACTGTGGGAGATATAAAGTTAAACAAAACACCTCTCCCTATGATTTGGTTGGGAAGATAAGACAAAGACTGGCAACATTCATGCATACAAATACAAAGTTTTAAGGTTCTTAAAGTTCAGTATCATTTTCAACTTCAAGACTTTTAATATGAAGCCCCTCAGCAGTCAATAAGGTATTGTTTTAAGAAATATTAGATATGGAAACTGACTTGCCTAGTTGAGATCTCAGCAAAGCACAACAAGCTCAGACTTGAAACAATTTTCTTAGAAAGTGGACTAAGACAAATTGACATGGAAATGTAAATTTTAATACCATTTAGGAGTATTTCTCATTTCTCTGTGTCTCAAACTGTATATTATGAGCCTTTTTGAAAGAGGCAAGATCAAGGCTGGAAAGGGAAGAAAGGATTCATAGAGAATCTGAAAAGACAAGAGGAATAAAAAGATACTCCTATTTAGGAAACTAATTTTTAAAACTATACCTATGAATTATCTGTTTAAATGATGATATTTAAATTATGTGTTTAAATGATGTTTATCTGATGGCTGTAATGTAAAATATGACACTTTAAGAAAATAAGTAGAAGGTGCTTTTAGATTTTACGATAGGCACTTAGCCAAAGGTAATTGGAGGGATTCTAGAAAAGGTATTAGAAAATGAAAATGGTAAGATCATTATGTGAATAAGAGATAAGATGCATTCTGTGCGAAATGCCTGATGTCTTTTTACTGGTTCCTAAGACAATCAGTAGTAATGTCCCAAGACATTATCAACTTAATTTTTCTGGTTTATGTCAGTGCGACACTGGGATGGCTTAGACATTTAGTTTTTAATTTCATTTAACTTAATCAAACCTTGGCTGACTACTACGTGGTTAGCCTCAGAGACCAGCTATGACCAATGAGCTGAACAAAGATTGGCTGAGCACCAAAGGAGCTCATCAACTGAGCATTGTGTCCTAGGGTTCTGGAGAGTATAAAAGGGGGCGCAGTAGTTTCTGAACAACGGGATGTAAGACAGGTAAGTAGAGAAAAAGCAGGTACTGAAAGCAGGTACTGTAGTAATGGACTAAGGGTATGAGTTAACGTGAGTAGTCACAGTATAATCACTGATGTTAAAGAAAAAGGTATGTGTGTGGGCCGGGTTGGGGGGTTGGGGGGAGGACGCTCTCATTGAGTTGGGTTTGAGCTGAACCTTAAGTTGCGGGGGGCAGGAATTTTGAGTTTGGAGAGTGGGAAGTGAGCAGGGAACAGATCTTATTTATTGGGGAAGATAATCATACTGGCTTATTGTGGAACAGAAAATTCACTTTGGAAAAGCTGTAGGAAATAAGTTGATACATGTGCTGGGGGAGGCATCATTTAAATGCCAAAGAAAAACATTTAATCTAATCTTGAAAGTTACACGAAGTTAATAGGGAAGGGACACAAATCTATACTAAATATTGAATGTAAAACAAGCAGCAACAATACTTAAGGAAGGTATCTTCTTTTTTTCCTACATTTTCGGCATCAAACATGTTCTTGTGCTCAGAAAAGAGGGAGAAATTAAGAGGCTGAACCAGAAGAACTATTGAACTCTCTACCACTCTGGGATGCGCAGGATTACCTCCTAGGTGATTGGGCTATTGAGTGAAGGCAAAAGTAAAATTCAACAAAAAACCCCAAGCACGAGGTAGAATTGGGGAAACCATTGAGGTTCTTGTGCTTCAGGGGCTGCAAAGAGCCCTTGTTTGTGTTTAAATGTACAATGGCAGCCATGTCTCATCACAGAGTGGGCCCCATTTCTGATGAGGGAAACAGAAGTTGCCAAGGCTTAGTCCTAGGCAAGTTACTTAGCCTCTTTGAACCTGTCTCCTCATCTGTAAAATGTGGGCAGTGGTAGTCCTCACCTCACAATAAGGGCTTTTGTAATGTAAGCATGAGGCAACGCTTGTTGATTGCTTAGCAACGGTGGTTGGTACATAGTCAATGCTCAATATTGTAGTCATTATTAATACTTTAAAGAATAATCTTATAACCTAGAGAATTACTTGTTACATTGCCTAGATGGGATGAGACGCCCCTTTGTCTGGGTTTGGACCCAGACCCAGGCCTAAATTTGAACTAAACTGAACTTCTGGGTTTGGTGGCATGGCAATGGGGTGGGGTGGGGGGGAGTAGCAGGGTGGGAGGCTCTGGTGCAAGGTGTTGTGGCCATAGGAATATTAAATTCCATGTCAGCTCTCGGTTTAATTTGGCACCGACTGCTATTCAAACAAAGCAGCGTTGTGAGTGGCAGAGGAAGGGAGAGGAGGAAAATCAACACATACTTGGAAATAAGATGTGGCTTTTGCTTTGACTATTTTGTTTTTTCTTCAGCCACAGAAGTATTTATTTGCTCTCAGGCTCACAATGAAAATCCCTTTCAGGACATGGTACAAACCTAAGCTTCAGAGGAAACTTCCATTTAAGATGACAAGAATTTAGCAAGACTTCCCTTGATACTTTTTTGTTTTAATATGAGAACCCCTCAGATAGTGCTATTTAGTTTAGGGAGACAGCTTTAATTATACTTAGAGCCCCCCTCAACCTCATTTCCTGTAGCTATGGCATATGTGGTACTTTAAAAGTTGATGTCTGCCTTATGCCTGATGACATTGGCTTAGTGTTTACAAGGTGTACAGATGTATCATTTCCCCATTCTCTCCATGTATTTATGTGTTAGGCTTTTCTAATTTTAGGATAAGATTTTAGTATAAAGTGTGGCAGTGCAATAATTCTCCAGTAGTTGCTCTCTTGGACCTCAGACATCTGGCATGGTGCTATAGGAGCTGGTCCTAGGTCAATATTTGAAGCACAGGGAAGCTCTGTGTGACCAAGTTAATGGAACTTTCCTGTTTTCTGGTTCTGTGGTATATGTTTAAAGCAAGGTTTCGAGCAAAAAAGTTTAGGTATCCATCTCTTCTTCACTAATGCAGGACTTATTGCCATAGTAATACAGTAAATGCCCATTTGTAATGTTAAGCTTGTGTCAATGATGATGTAAATTGGTTGGTTAGGAAACTGATACTGTCTTCTAATCCCACCCCCCTAGAAATAACACACACACACACACACACACACACACACACACACACACACACACACACACGACACAGTTTCTTCCCTCAAAGAGCTTATACTTTAGTTGAGAAACCAGACTTTAATAGATTAAAAAAAAAAATCCCTCTCCTGAGGTTTCCAGTATTTAGGAGACCGTGAAGAGGGCTGTTTTTTTTTTTTTTTTTTTTTTTTTTTATTCCACTTTATCCCAAAGTCTGACTTCGGGCTGCCTGTGGACATAAGGGACCAGAAACTTTCTGGTGATTCATTCTCATCCTGTAAGCAGTTTAAGTCCTTAGGAACACGTGGTCTCAAGTTCTAGGAAGATCTAAGCAATTGGGAGAATTTCTTGGGGATGAGCAGACACCAAATACCATATACAGCTTGTATAAGAGGGGAGATGACTGCAAAGCACAGTTAGCTCTAGTTTTGGCTTTGCCGTTAGTTGTATGACCTATGATTTCAGCCTCTTTGTGATCAGCTGGTTCTTGATCTGAAAAACCAGAAGGCTGGACTAATACAGTGCCTTTCAGTTTTAACATTTAAAAGGGGGTCACATTTACCTGGTATTCTCTGTAGCGCCCTCCCTTTTTGAAGTTGGTAGCTAATAGCTGAACTTACATTTCAGGATTAAGTACTTTAAAACACTCTTCCTCAACTCTCAAGTCACTTAGAGGATCAGGGAGGAGAGGGATAAAGGAGCTTGGCAAATTCTTGTAGAGAAATTCTAAAATTCATTATCTTTCATACCTACCTTTGGAATTCGTACAAGTGATTATTTCTTATTATTCTTATGCCCCCTCCCCACCTCATAAAACAATGTTCAAAAATCGAAAAGCACAAAACAGGAGAAAGGAATCAGCGTAATTCTACCATTCAGGTAAACTGCACTTTTCCTTTCGGTTTTTGTCTAAAAACATGTGACTGGACGTATCGCTCTGCGATCTGCTTTTGTTTCTCTTTGGAAATATATTTCTTGAGAGTATTTTGCTATGTCATAAAATATTCTTAGGTCACTTTTAACCTCTTTCCATTTCTGTTTTTCCTTCTAGGGCTCCAGAGGCCGGCGAGGCCGAATCTCAGAGCGCTGCTGGTGCTGCTGGTGCCGCTGGTGATAGAAACAATATGATGCAGTTATAAGGTCAGGGGGAGGGGTGGCGGGCGGGAAAGATTCCTTGAGCGAAAAAATGAAGCAAGCTCCCCTTTGAAGATCTAAGAAATTTCCGACACTAGAACCTTTTGTGTAGAGTTTTCGGCAACCTTCGGCAGGGGGCGCTCGGAAATTGTCGTCACTTTCCGGACAGCCTCCCGGGCCTTGCCCTCTAGAAAACTGTACAGTGTTTCCGGCTCTTCTCAGTCGCAGACGCTCGTAACTTTTCGGCACTTTCCGGGGAGACTCGGGGGCTCCGCGCCTCGCTCACTCTGTTCCGATCGCCTGGCGCGGCGGGGCAGGGTCTCGGGCTAGTCATGGCGTCCCCGTCTCGGAGGCTGCAGACCAAACCGGTCATCACTTGTTTCAAGAGCGTCCTCTTGATCTACACATTCATCTTCTGGGTGAGAGACGGAGACGCCAGGGGACGGGAGGGGATCCCGGGCTGGGGTCGTGTGGGGGTGGGGGTGGGGTGACCCCAAGCGGAGGGAGCTCGGATCGGGGGTGGGGAGGGGAGGCGCTGGTGGGGCTGGGGCGGCGGTCGCTGCTGGGGCCCCGGCGCTGGTGACGACGTGCTGGGGCTCGAGCTCGGGCTCGGGCATCTCGCCCGCGCGGGTCGGGGTGTCGGGCAACGGCAGCCGAGAGGCTGAGCCGGGACCCAGACGTGCCTAGCGTTGGAATTCGATCCGGGGGGCGAGTAAGGGAGTGAATCCCCCCAGAGCAAACAGAGGGTGTCCCCGGACCGTTGGAGAGGCAAGGCTTGCCCGGCCCCGGTGAGGGTTCGCTTGCATAATAGTCTTTTTCTTTTCACTGCTTCATAAGAGGGGAGTATTTCGCAGGTAAGTATGGTAATGGCACCACTCCCGCCAATCTGTCCTTGGGCTTGCTTTGTGTACCATCCCTTTGTACCCTGTGCTCATCTCTGAACTGGGGGGAAGGGGAAAGTTTCTGGAACTTTTAGAAACACTCCCCCCCACCCCCCCACCCCCACCTGCGGAAAGGTTTTCTTCCTAAGGCGGGTGTAAAACAGTTAAGTTTTGATCCCTAGGGCAAAAAAAACAGATAAAGTTTAAGAATTTTGTCAAGGTGCCTTCTCTAGCTGCCTCTTAGTTTTGTCCTGGCCACAGTGATCCAGCGTGTGGATTTATCAAGGCCTGTTCTTGTGTACAGCCCCACCCCCTTGTCTACCATATTCCCAGCCACAGCTCTTTGGCCACAGACTGCTACATCAATTCTCACACCTATTGTTTCTTAAACACCTAGTGGTTTGTGGTTTGAAGATGTTGCTGTATACAGTGTGTAACTCTCAGTTCTCTGATTTCCCACATAGATCACTGGTGTTATCCTTCTTGCTGTTGGCATTTGGGGCAAGGTGAGCCTAGAGAATTATTTTTCCCTTTTAAATGAGAAGGCCACCAATGTCCCCTTCGTGCTCATTGGCACTGGCACTGTCATTATTCTTTTGGGCACCTTCGGCTGTTTTGCTACCTGCCGAGCTTCTGCATGGATGCTAAAACTGGTGAGTCCTTGCTTTCTTAGAATTGGTTGTTGGTTTCTGAAAAGGCTTATATGTTGTAGGCTTTGTTTCTTGGAACTAGGCATGGCCCTTTTTGATTTTTCCTCTTCCTTATGAAAACTTAGCAAGTAACAGTGTAGCTGCCAATTCCCACCTTTGTTGTGTTTTCCCTGCCCTTTTCCATAAAAACGTGCTGAACATTGACTCCCTTTGCAGCTGTGATGTATAGACTGACTTGGACTTTTCTTTTTATCCTGCAGTATGCAATGTTTCTGACTCTCATTTTTTTGGTTGAACTGGTCGCTGCCATCGTAGGATTTGTTTTCAGACATGAGGTAAGCTTGAGTTTGGGAACCTTAATATGTGAAAATTTATCCTCTAAGAGATAAAGCTGGATAAATTTAAGTAATAGAGCTAAGCGACAGCTTTCACTAGTTTAAAAAATCACTTACAGCTGTGTTTAAAGCTGACTTTTCAACCTGTAGCTGACAGTAATGACTTTCTGGTAAAAAAAAAAACCTAGCCCACTTTTTTGGTAAAGACTGATAGTCACCAGAAGAAAATTGAAGGTACCCGTAATTATTTGTATTTGCAGTCATTTTTTCTGTGTATAAGTACCTATTAAAGTGTAGATAGTACCATTTATAACTTTAGCGATAGGAAAATATTTAAAGCACAAAATTGATAACACAAAATTGATACCTTCTCCACTCATCAAAACCTTAATAAATCTGGGGTTAGGAAGTCATTCAATGAGTACTGAGGGCTCATCAATGAGAGTGGTAGTGCAAAGTGGTAGTGCATTCTCCCAGCGTGAGATTTTGTAGCTTAAAAAATCCCATAGGCATCAAATGTGTACTCAATTGAAAGTGAAGAAAGATTGAGGGTGGGAGGAGATATAGCAGAAGGAAGCTGCCACTTGAATAAATACGTGTTCCCATAGCACTTTGAACTTCTAGTCGTTATCATCTTTTACTGGAATGTTTTGCTTAGGAATCCCCTTAGCTAAACTTACATTGCTTAGAAGACAGGATTGGACCATAGAAGTTAATTACCATACACATTGCTGCTATCAAAGATAGGACCATTGGTCGGATGTGGGAATTTCTTATTTGACGTAGAAACCAAAAGAACATTCTAAAATCTTTGTTTACTGGCCTTGTGTTTCTTTGCTGTAGATTAAGAACAGCTTTAAGAATAATTATGACAAAGCTTTAAAGCAATATAACGCTACGGGAGATTATAGAAGCGATGCAGTAGACAAGATCCAAAATACGGTAAGTGGTCATAGGTGGTGGCTTCTCAAGAGGGGAACACATTCCTTATTCCCTCAGAGAAGAGGATAGGGCCCTGCCTACCAGACGTTGTTCATTTGTACTGTAGCAGTGAAAGTAAGGCCAATCCCAAAGTGCTAATCTCATGAATTATAATGCCAATAGAGAACAGCTGCTTTAAAATATGTCTTACGATAGAGATCACCAAGTATAATCTAAGATGATGGTTTAATTGTTTGACTACAAAGTGGTAATGTGAACTATAAATGCTTCTGTTGGATTTTTTTCAGTTGCACTGTTGTGGTGTCACCGACTATAGAGACTGGAAGGATACTAATTATTACTCAGAAAAAGGATTTCCCAAGAGCTGCTGTAAACTTGAAGGTTGTTCTCCTCAGAGAGATGCAGATAAAGTAAACAATGAAGTAAGGAGTAAAACAAGAATTTAATTTTCACTCACAGTACATGTAATCTGAAATAGGGCAGAGCAGGTGTTATTCTCATTGAATAAATGAGGAAACTGAAGCTCAGAAAATTGGTGACTTGATTTCACACTTAAATGCATAATCCAAGGTGGAACCTGTGTTCCTCAAAGGAGACAGGATTTGTTATGAAAGAATACATTTTAATAAAAGAACAATCAAAGGCTAAGGTAGCTCATCTTTCGCAGAGATGTGTGATCAAAGTATTTATTATGGTTTGAGCTGTACTTAAAGTTTTTTTTTCTCTTCCATTAGGGTTGTTTTATAAAGGTGATGACCATTATAGAGTCAGAAATGGGAGTTGTTGCGGGAATTTCTTTTGGAGTTGCTTGCTTCCAGGTAAGTCCTTGTAGTTAGGAAATGTTTCATCACTCTTGTTAGGTGTAAGCTATAAGATTTCCACTTTGAAGGCTTCAGTTTTTGCTTCAGGGCCCTGGTTAGCAAGGGCATTTTTAGAGGAGTCATATTTTCACAAAACTCTCAGTTGCTCATCACAGTAGAGATGTAGTAGTTTTGCTCTTTTCATTCCAATTTTTGGTTGTCTTGCATCTTACGTTTTCCCACACTGTTTTCCACAACTACAGAGTTCTCTAAGACCTGCCCTGCTAGGTCTTTCTGAATCTGCACTAATAGCCGCTAGCCATCTTTCAAAAGCTATGTGGCTAGTGGCCACCGTGTTGGACAGAACAGGTATTGCAGAACATTTTCATCATCACAGCACTGTTTTAGAATCCTCCAAGAGAATCTCTGCCTTGATAGATGGACATTTTACTTGATGAGATGCATATTCTAAGCCATATCCTTTTTGCTCTGATAACTGAGAGGAAGAGTAAGAAAAGTTTCCCCAAACTTCAAGATTTTCCTGAGTGATTTTTGTCAGTGGTGGTTGTGAAATTCCAGATCACAATAGTAGTTAGACTTCACTTATATGCTTACTCTAGAAAAAAACTTAAGGAAATTGGTACTGAATTAGCAGTGAAAGGAGAATATACCTGTATCCTGAGGTCTTTAAGCTTTGTGTGTGTTTAATTTTGCTTGTATTTTATTTCCAGCTGATTGGAATCTCTCTAGCCTACTGCCTCTCTCGCGCCATAACAAATAACCAGTATGAGATAGTGTAACCAGCACAACACGGGCCTATTCCTCTCCAACTTTAAGGTGTGTTCATTTTGATGCTCAGCTCTCTCAGTGTTAGTGTTTACTCCAGCCTATACGTGTGATGGATGGACTGAGTTTGCCAAGAAGGTCATGTCCAGCAGTGCATTCAAATGTTATTGGTACTGTGTAACCCTTCATAGGCACTTGTCTCTCAATACAAGTCATGGCCAAAAAGGACAGAAGGGCCTCTCTGGGTTTACCTGCACATGTCAGCCTAAAGATCCTAAGTGGTCCCCTTTCTAACAGATTTGGACCTAGTGTAGAGAAGTGAAGAATCCCAATAGTGACCTGGCAAGTACACTCTGCTCTTGGTCAATATCGGCATTTTCCCCTGGTCTTTTACCTAATTCTCGTTTACTGCAGTCCTCTGGTGGACTGTTACTAGAGCCATAAACTCATCTAGCTTAACTAGATTTTGGAGAAACATGTGCTTCAATAACTTCAGTATTTGAATGGTAAAACGTGAGAACTGTAGCTGGCTGAATTAATCCCTGGGGCGCCCTTCACATTTGAATTGAGCCACTGACCGGGAACACGTGAAGGTCTTCATTAGCAGACTAGATTAAAATGTGTGGAAAGGAGTACAGATATTGAAATTTGGGTTATAAGTAAATTAACTTTTTTTCTTTAATTTTAGGATATTAACATCCCCACCCCCAACCCTGTGAATTACAAGATCGCCTGGATGGAAGACCGACATTTCTTACAGATAGATTGAAAAACTATACCAGTAGTCTGATTCGATCAAGACATTTGCTTGATATGTTCGAAGTCCACCTTTTGTCCCATTCATGTTAGATAGTTGAAATCCCCATGTCACTCTGAAACACTGGAAGAGCTTAGTAAATTGTAAATGAAGCAATACTGTGTTCCTCTTGACTTTTTTTTTTTCTCAGTGTGTGGCTTTTGAAAGGCACTGTGAGTTTGCTGTCAATGTAGTGTGATCGAAAATTGATCCCTCCAAACTGGACCTTTTCCCAGCCAGGGTTATGGGGTGTGATTGTATAATTTGCATCAAGAAGTTAAAATGTTTTCATTAGTCTCTGTTCTGCTGATAGGCAGAGAGTCACATTGTGTAATTTAATTCCAGCCAGTAGTTGAATAACACCCATCATCAGAGTTGCCAAACGGTAGTAACGATGGTCTCTGACCTCTAAGGCACCCAAGACTATAAAAGGCACTACCAGTCCTCTGTGATACACCAGGTTGCAACACAGTTAACACGTTACATTTCTTTGCCTCGAAATTTAGGTATTTATACTAACATTCATATTTCCCCTATTGTTTGAAAAGTTCTAATTATTACTTAATGGTATCAAGAGTTATTGTATTCTCCTTAGGAATTTAAAGCAACTCATCTTCATTAGCTTCAGCTGGTATTTCCTTACCAGGTTGATAAGAATTGTCAACATTAAGGTTAACTTTTAATAGTCTTAGTTTTGTTTTGTGCCTTTGATTAATATAAATCTTTTACACAATAAATAGTGTTTTCCTCTAAAATCATTGTGTTTAACTTTTGGAAAATCTGGGATGGTTGTTTTCCACTGAGAAAGCTAAGCCCCATATTTCTACTTGGAGTACAGTTTTAGATATGAAATATAAAACTGAGGTCTTGACTCTCATTTTAAAAAAGTCCCTGTTTACAAAAACTATTCCCTGTGAAAGGATTACATTCCTTGCTATGAAATAGCATACGCTTAGCATTCTCCTAGAGATCAGACTCTTTTTATTGTATAGTTTACATTAAGAAGTTGGATAGGGAGAGGTATAACTTGTACCTTCAGGCTAGTAAGGAAATTAATAATTAAAATTGGAGTTGGAATGGGGGAGTTCTTTCTTTGGTTTTGAGTTTCTTCCATTAGTAGAACCTAGCTCATCTGATTGCCACACATTCACACAGTCCTTGAATTTGATGGTAAGGGGGAATCAATCACAGTTATAAGGAAAGTGGATAAAAACTACTAGTTGAAAAAGATTAATGATGAATTTTGGGGTACATGTTTTAAAGTACTTGGAGTTACTGCAGAGAAAGGATATTCTCCATTAAAACATTTGATGGGTGACTTTTTTTTTAATGTTTTATTTATTTTTGGCTGTGTTGGGTCTTCGTTGCTGTGCGCGGGCTTTCTCTAGTTGCGGAGAGCGGGGGCTACTCTTCATTGTGGTGCGCGGGCTTCTCACTGCGGTGGCTTCTCTTGCAGAGCACGGGCTCTAGGCACGCAGGCTCAGTAGTTGCAGCACACGGGATTAGTTGCTCCGCGGCATGTGGGATCTTCCCGGACCAGGGCTCAAACCCGTGTCCCCTGCATTGGCAGGCGGATTCTTAACCACTGTGCCACCAGGGAAACCCTGATGGGCAACTTTTGACATAAGGTATAGGGATAAAACAATTGAAAACTAGTGGCTTTCCAAATGCAGTGAATCAGAGTTACTGAAATAAGTGAAGCTAAAGAAGGATTTAAAGGACAATCAGATTTATTTTAAGGATAATCAGCAATTTTCAAATAGCTATTTTTCATTAGGGTGGCCTAGAAGAACCTTTTAAAGTTTTCTTTAGTTTTTTTTAAAAGTTAAATATTTTTCCTCATTATTAAAAAGAAAAAAACCCCCAGGACATATGGAAAGTAGGAAGAGAAAAAACACACTGCCTTGCCCTTAAGGTGGGTTGGTGTATTTATTTTTAAGGTGGGTTTATTTTGGATGGCCAATTACAAAAGTCCCTTCTAGTTAAGGTGTGCATGTGCACACTGGGCTGTAAAATCCACCTCCACCTTTGCAGTGTGCCAAATCTATCCTGTGGGTTGTCTCACTTCCAGGCACCAGGTTGCCCACTGCAAGGCGGCTCTGAGCTGCACTTTGAGAAGCAGAGCTCCACAGGGCATATTTTCTGAAAATGTGGAAAGCTTGGCAGCTTTGGCCTATTCCTGTGAGGGGTTGGGTTTACGTTGTAGGCATCAAACTTTTATGGAAAATAAATCCCTAATACAAGGTATAAATGCCATTTCTGTTTTTCCTCAGAGTTCACACAGGATTCTTTGAGATGATGCTTTTAACCTCCTGTCAGAATCCAAGTTGGTACTTTGACAGGGATGGCGGCCAGCCAAACTAAATTCTGAGAGGCAAAGCAGTGTATGCACTTTTGTGTGTGTGAAACTGAGGAAACTTTGGTTCCTTTGGACTATTCTGTATGGCTTTTGTTTGTATTTGTAGGAAAAAATCTAGCACAAGCTGTAACTACCATTCCTCACGCATACATAAGATACATTGAGATTTGATACTTTTAAAATTTGCTGCCCTTCAAGGTTGACACCTTGCCTGTGATGTAGCAAACCAATCTTTTTTAATTCAAAAAGGAAAACAAAAGGCGAATATATCAGAAAAGAATACATAAACTGAAACACTTTCAGGGAAATGAGACTTTCATTTTTAAGCCATGGGTCTAAAGCTTCACCCAGATTCCTCATGAGGGAAAAGCCATTATGATTTAATTATGGCTTTTCTATTAGGTACCCCTACCCTGTGGAGCTTAGTAGACCTCGGCACTTATAAGAGCACAGCAAATGCTAATGAAATGAATGAGGGAGTGAATCTAATTACAATGGCTTCTTAATGTTCTGTGTGAAATAAGTTGTTGATCTAAATATCTCATTCTATATAAGCCACTGTTTATATAATAGAAACCACCTGCCCAGTCAAAAACCACTTAACCTCGGAAACCACTGCTAACTTCCTTCCCGTCAAATCACTTTTTGCTGCTTTTCTTTTTTGAAGTCCTTGCTACATGCGAGGCCACCGAAGAGTCTTGGTTTTTGTTTTGACCTTGTAATATCCTGCTTTTCTTCCCTTTTGCTGCTGTTTCTGGTTTGCTTTGCTGTTTTAATTTCCTCCTACTTTTCAAGTGTGGCTGTCCCCCAAAGTCTTGCATTTGGCTTTCTGCTCTTAGGTTATGCTGACCTTGGAGGAACTGAATGTAGATAACACTTCAGTTGTGTGTTGGTAATTGTGACTTGTTTGTATCCCCCTCTCCCTCCAACACCCCAAAGCTTAGCATTCTGAACACTTAAAAGTTCAAAAACCCCTCCTATAACATGTAGTGCATGGATAGTAGGCACATTTGATGTTGACTGAACTGGTTCCTTCACCAGGAATAACACAGTTTATGGCAATCGAGGAAAATGGGCCAGTTGCTCTGAGAGTTTATCATTGGCTCTGCTACATGCATTCATCAGATGAACATGAGTTCTTTGGGTAAGACTGTTATACTTGATCTGGTGGTGCTCTCATTACCACGTCCTCAAAGGTTTTATTTAAAAAAAATTGAAGTAGTGACTTGTAAATATTTCTCTCTTCCAACAAGTTTTTCACCACCTTTGGTGCGAAAAGACAATCTCAGTAGCAACATCCTCAAAGCAAATCAAACTGGCATGGTGCTTGCCTGGATATAGACAATCAATTCATGAATGGGTGCACACAGTGTGTAAGTAGGTAATACAAATACTCAGAATCATCGTTGGAAAGGTATGGACACAGGGCAACACACCTGGGGTACAGAGTAAGATTTTGAGAGGTGAGAGACTTGAGAGATTTTCACTCTAAGTGCACCTCTTGACCTTCCTTAGAAGGAAAATGGCATCTAAGAGAAGGTAGACCCTTTCCAAAGAGTTATTTTTCCTACTCAGTTTCTTACTCCCCCCATCCCCCCAGCCCCAGCCTCCCGAAGGTAAGAGAACTAATGTTTACTGAGTACTTACTAATTGCCCAACACCTTGTAAGGTGCTTCAATAAACTACCCTGTGCAGGGAGGTAGAGCTATCCCCATTTTTCAGAAAAAACACCAAAAAGCTGAAGATTAGGTTAAATAGCTTGTCCAAGGTCACACAGCTAGTAAGTGGCAGATCTAGGATCTGACTCTGAAGCCCATGCTTCTTTCATTGAGTTATGCTGCACCTTAATAACAAAAAGGCTCTAGGGATTATGTGATGCTGGTCCATGGCCAGAGCACAGGAGTAAGAAAAAGCAATTCTCCTCCAAGTATCATTTAATCAGTCTTTACTGAATATGAAATCTTTAAAAAGGAAAACTTCATGAAAAAGAGTATTCTATTTTCTCACAACATGCTCTTGTAGGGTGTTAGCATACAATAAGTACATAGTAAAAACAAACACATCTGTAGTTACTCCCTGTCTCCACAACGTTATTGAACCAAAGAAATGACTACAAAGAGTTAATCACAGTCTAAACATTAACCCCTTCCATTGTCTTTTAAGCATCTTTTCATACCGCCAGAGGCTTCCTAAAGTTCATAAGCTAATATTTCCTACTTTAGTAAAGATACTCCACAACAGCTGCTTTCATAACATATTCTCTTGCAACTATCTTTAAACATTAAATGGAACCCCTCCCCCAAACCTCCGCTACACAGACACACACACGCTGGAGGCAGACTCACTCTCAACTCTGCAGGCAGAAACCCGAACCTTGCTTTTGGCAAATAGGTTTGTTTGCACATGCACACATGCACGCGGATAATCTATCCCCCTACTGGACAGCAGCAATTTCCAAGACCGACAGGCCTCATGGTGCGCCCCAGGGCGTCTAGGGAGTTCAGAGCTACACACCACAGCCCACTGCAGCCTTGAATTCAGCCCAATCGCAGTCTGACCCAAGCAGGGGAACAAGCAACACAGGCCCTTCTTTCATCGTCTTCCTCAGCCCCCACCCTGACCCTTCTTGGCCTTGAGCCCATGCTGGGCCTCTGACACTGGCAGAAGGAAACCTAACAGAAAGCATGCCATGGTAATTATTTGAGAACTTGTCCTGAAGGCCTGAAGACATACCCAGAAGAATTCAGAAAATATCAAAAAGTTTAGGGAAAATTAAAAATGTAAAAATTTGACAGATCAAAGATAACCAATGTTTTGATTTAAAAATAGATGTTTCTTATCAACCAAATGAATACATGAATTATAAAATGTATAAAAAATTCAGAGTTCAAGTGGTATAAAGTAATAAATTTGTCTCCCTTTCCTGCCCACCCTCATTCCCACTTCCCAGAGTGGGAATTACTGATAAAAGTTCCTTGTGGGAAGGGGACCTTCAAGATGGCGGAGGAGTAAGACGCGGAGATCACCTTCCTCCTCACAGATACATCAACAATACATCTACATGTGGAACAACTCCTCCAGAACACCTACTGAACGCTGGCAGAAGACCGCAGACCTCCCAAAAGGCAAGAAACTCCCCACGTACCCAGGTAGGGCAAAAGAAAAAAGAAAAAACAGAGACAAAAGAATAGGGATGGGACCTGCACCAGTGGGAGGGAGCTGTGAAGGAGGAACAGCTTCCACACACTACCTTCACTGGCGGAGACGGGGGGTGGGGGTGTGGCGCAGGTCAGGGGCAGCTTGGGAGCCACGGAGGAGAGCGCAGCAAGAGGGGTGCGGAGGGCAAAGCGGAGAGATTCCCTCACAGAGGATCGGTGCCAAGCAGCACTCGCCAGCCCGAGAGGCTTGTCTGCTCACCTGCCGGGGCTGGTGGGGGCTGGGAGCTGAGGCTCCGGCTTTGGAGGTCGGATCACAGGGAGAGGACTGGGGTTGGCAGCGTGAGCACAGCCTGAAGGGGTTAGTGCACCACAGCTAGCCGGGAGGGAGTCCGGGAAATGGTCTGGAGCTGCCGAACAGGCAAGAAACTTTTTCTTGCCTCTTTGTTTCGTGGTGCGCGAGGAGAGGGGATTAACAGCGCCGCTTAAAGGAGCTCCAGAGACGGGCGTGAGCCGCGGCTATCAGCGCGGACCCCAGAGATGGGCGTGAGACGCTAAGGCTGCGGCTGCCGCCACCAAGAAGCCTGTGTGCAAGCACAGGTCACTATCCACACCTCCCCTCCCGGGAGCCTGTGCAGCCCGCCACTACCAGGGTCCCGTGAGCCAGGGACAACTTCCCCAGGAGAATGCACGGTGCGCCTCAGGCTGGTGCAACGTCACACCGGCCTCTGCCGCTGCAGGCTCGCCCCACATCCGTACCCCTCCCTCCCCCCGGCCTGAGTTAGCCAGAGCCCCCAAATCAGCTGCTCCTTTAACCCTGTCCTGTCTGAGCGAAGAACAGACGCCCTCAGGCGACCTACATGCAGAGGCGGGGCCAAATCCAAAGCTGAACCCCAGGAGCTGTGCGAACAAAGAAGAGAAAGGGAAATTTCTCCCAGCAGCCTCAGAAGCAGCAGATTAAAGCTCCACAATCAACATGATGTACCCTGCATCTGTGGAATACCTGAATAGACAAGGAATCATCCCCAAATTGAGGAGGTGCACTTTGGGAGCAGCGATATATATGTTTTTTTCCTTTTTCTCTTTTTGTGAGTGTGTATGTGTATGCTTCTTTGTGTGATTTTGTCTGTATAGCTTTGCTTTTACCATTAGTCCTAGGGTTCTGTCTGTCCCTTTGCTTGTTGTTTTTTTTTTAGCATACTGTTTAGCGCTTGTTATCATTGGTGGATTTGTTTTTTGGTTTGGTTGCTCTCTTCTTTCTTTCTTTTTTTCCCTTTTTTTATTACTTTTAAATTTTTTAAAATTTTAAATAATTATTTTTTATTTTAATAATTTTTATTTTATTTTTTCTTTCCTTCTTTCTTTTTTTCTCCCTTTTTTCTGAGCCGTGTGGCTGACAGGGTCTTGGTGCTCCAACCGGGTGTCAGGCCTGTGCCTCTGAGGTGGGAGAGCCGAGTTCAGGACATTGGTCCACCAGAGACTTCCCAGCTCCACATAACATCAAACGGCGAAAGCTCTCCCAGAGATCTCCGTCTCAATGCTAACACCCACCTCCACTCAACGACCAGCAAGCTACAGTGCTGGACACCCTATGTCAAACAACCAGCAAGACAGGAACACAACCCCATCCATTAGCAGAGAGGCTGCCTAAAATCATAATAAGGCCACAGACACCCCAAAACACACCAGCAAACGTGGTCCTGCCCACCACAAAGATCCAGCCGCACCCACCAGAACACAGGCACTAGTCTCCTCCACCAGGAAGCCTACAAACCCCACTGAACCAAACATAGCCACTGGGGGCAGACACCAAAAACAAGGGGAACTATGAACCTGCAGCCTGCGAAAAGGAGACCACAAACACAGTAAGTTAAGCAAAATGAGAAGACAGAGAAACACACAGCAGATGAAGGAGCAAGGTAAAAACCCACCAGACCAAAGTAATGAAGAGGAAATAGGCAGGCTACCTGAAAAAGAATTCAGAGTAATGATAGTAAAGATGATCCAAAATCTTGGAAATAGAATGGAGAAAATACAAGAAACGTTTAACAAGGACCTAGAAGAACTAAAGAGCAAACAAACAATGATGAACAACACAACACAATAAATGAAATTAAAAATTCTCTAGAAGGAATCAATAGCAGAGTAACTTGATATTTATAGGACATTCCATCCAAAAACAACAGAATACACTTTCTTCTCAAGTGGTCATGGATCAATCTCCAGGATAGGTCATATCTTGTGTCACAAATCAAGCCTTGGTAAATTTAAGAAAATTGAAGTCGTATCAAGTGCCTATTCTGACAACAATGCTATGAGATTAGATATCAGTTGCAGGAAAAAATCTGTAAAGAATACAAACACATGGAGGCTAAACAATACACCCCTTAATAACCAAGAGATCACTGAAGAAATCAAAGAGGAAATCAAGAAGTACCTAGAAACAAATGACAATGAAAACACGACGACCCAAAACCTATGTGATGCAGCAAAAGCAGTTCTAAGAGGGAAGATTATAACAGTACAATCCTACCTTAAGAAACAAGAAACATCTAAAATAAACAACCTAACCTTGCACCTAAAGCAACTGGAGAAAGAAGAACAAAAAAACCCCAAAGTTAGCAGAAGGAAAGAAATCATAAAGATCAGATCAGAAATAGATGAAAAAGAAATGAAGGAAACGATAGCAAAGATCAATAAAACTAAAAGCTGGTTCTTTGAGAAGATAAACAAAATTGATAAACCATTAGCCAGACTCATCAAGACAAAAAGGGAGAAGACTCAAATCAATAGAATTAGAAATGCAAAGGGAGCAGTAACAACTGACACTGCAGAAATACAAAGGATCATGAGAGATTACTACAAGCAACTATACGCCAATAAAATGGATAACCTGGAAGAAATGGGCACATTCTTAGAAAAGCACAACCTTCCAAGACTGAACCAGGAAGAAATAGAAAATATAAACAGACCAATCACAAGCACTGAAATTGAGACTGTGATTAAAATTAAAAATCTTCCAAAAGACAAAAGCCCAGGACAGATGGCTTCACAGGTGAATTCTATCAAACATTTAGAGAAGAGCTAACACCTATCCTTCTCAAACTCTTCCAAAATATAGCAGAAGGAGGAACACTCCCAAACTCATTCTTCGAGGCCACCATCACCCTGTTACCAAAACCAGACAAAGATGTTACAAAGAAAGAAAACTACAGGCCAATATCACTGATGAACATAGATGCAAAAATCCTCAACAAAATACTAGCAAACAGAATCCAACAGTACATTAAAAGGATCATACACCATGATCAAGAGGGGTTTATCCCAGGAATGCAAGGATTCTTCAATATATGCAAATCAATCAACGTGATACAGCATATTAACAAATTGAGGGCTAAAAACCATTTGATCATCTCAATAGATGCAGAGAAGGCTTTTGACAAAATTCAACACTCATTTATGATAAAAACCCTCCAGAAAGTAGGCATCGAGGGAACTTACCTCAACATAATAAAGGCCATATATGAGAAACCCACAGCCAACATCGTTCTCAATGGTGAAAAACTGAAACCATTTCCTCTAAGATCAGGAACAAGACAAGGTTGCCCACTCTCACCACTATTATTCAACATAGTTTTGCAAGTTTTAACCACAGCAATCAGAGAAGAAAAAGAAATAAAAGGAACCAAAATTGGAAAAGAAGAAGTAAAACTGTCACTGTTTGCAGATGACATGATACTATACACAGAAAATCCTAAAGACTATCAGAAAACTACTAGAGCTAATCAATGAATTTGGTAAAGTAGCAGGATGAAATTTCTAAAAATCTTATATTTGTATTTGTATGGAAATATGTATGGAAATATGTTAATATAAATGTTTCAGACATTACATGAAATTTCTAAAAATCATATTTGTATTTGTATGGAAATATGTATGGAAATATGTTAATATAAATGTTTCAGACATTACATGAAATTTCTAAAAATCTTATATTTGTACTTGTATGGAAATATGTATGGAAATATGTTAATATAAATGTTTTAGACATTACATGAAATTTCTAAAAATCTTATATGTTCTGGTATAATGTTATAAGTAATAATCCTATTTATTACTTTAAAATGTATATCTCAGAAATAACTAATTTTCTTGTCAACTGCATTATTATGAACTGTCATCAAATCTTTAACCGTGGTCATTTTTAAGTCTTTTGTCATTTACAGACAGTTCTGGGTGTACTCTGATGATTTTGCAAATATGTTCCTATAAAAGGGTTTCATCTTCAAGAAATACATGGAAAAGACTCTGACAAGTACAGGTTTCTGGTAACGGACTGTACTGCTGAACTGAATGAATAAGCATTTTCAGAACTCTAATGAAAAACTGATGAACTCATAAAAGTGCTAACAAAAGATCAAGATGAAAAAAAAAAAATTAATTACATGGGACTGAGTGAACTGATGAGGATGAGTATAATTTTTGTGACTTTCTGTCTGAATTTAAAAAAAAAAAAAAAAAAATTCCACAAGGACTCAGAGGCAAAGAATATACAAATCAATTTTCACTGCAAAGTAAAGGAGCTGTTACAGTGGAGGATTACTGGACTGAATGTCAATACTATGACATAGTATGAGTGTGTTTCATGTTTGGTAATTGCAATCATTGTTGCTTTTGTTGTGGTCATCCATGTACAATGCTTGGTGTCAGTCGATTTATCTCTTGTAAAAATAAAATACAGTGTGTGTGTGTGTGAAGAATATAAACAAAATGTACACCACAAAAGTATCATAGGTCCTTAATAATGATCCCTAAAAAAAGACTGCTACAAGAGCATAAAATTATGCATCAATATATTGCTGACATTCTATTGCTTAAAACTATATTTAAGTCAACTGCTTCAGCACTAGTTCACATTTTCATTATAAATCTGACAACTTTTGTTGCTATTTTCAAACTCTGGAATGTTGGCCTCTTCTTCCTCATCTATCAAAATCCAATTTACCCTTTAAAGTTCAGCTAAAATGCTACATCTCTTAGAAGCTTTTCTCCTGTTAGCATTAATCTCTCCATTCCCACTCGGAAAGCACTTTGCTTATTCCTTTAGTCACAGCATACAACTGTGCCTTCTATTGGCTAGCTGATTACATTTGGGTCTCCCTCACTTGTAAACTCTCTGAGAGTTATTTTATCTATGGACAACAATCTATGAGTCTATAGAAAACAACTAAGTACAGTACAATGCTACACAAGGCTAGCAAACACATTTTTTAATTTAATGAATAAAAGAATAAAACACGAGTGTCAAGAAAAAATGGGAAAACAGTACTGATTTTATGATTCATGAAAATAATTCAAATTAAAAAACTCATGAAACGTAAGGGTAACATCCTAAATAAGCAGGTTAATAATTTTTTAGAGGAAAAGGTCATGAGAGACAGATTCTTAGGATATGGATAGGAAGCCAGATAGAAGCCTCAAGCTTCATCAAAGAAGTCATTCTTGAATATAAGAAAGCAAGCCATACAAAGTTTCAGTGACAGGGGAAGAAAGATCTTTCTTCACCTTCTTTCTCCAAGTGGAAACCTACTTCCTACTGGCACAGACAGAATAGCTGGAAAACAGTGCTGAAGAGAGGCTGAGCTCACCTTTCCAAATCCTTAAAGAGATAAGTGATGACTAGCTGTGTCCCGGATGCCCTCCATTCCTGAAAGCAAGACAGCCAAGCGCCTGAAGATTCTTACCTCACTCAACTAGATATTATCATTTTTTAGCTCTTGGGAAATGGAAAACTCTGCCTGCCCACAACCTGCATCTTATGTAAAAGGTAAATCCATCATTCAACTTTAAAATACACATTCAAAAAGCATGGTACATTTTACAACGAAGATTCTGCCTTACATAGTCAACAATAAAATGGACAAATAGAGTTTTATAAATTGGGGAAAGACTAAAATCAAAGTGAAATCATGAATAATTATAATCATTGTATTATAATGGTTATCTGCTCAACTACAGACTTTAATTTCTTGAGGGTGGAAACAATTACATAAATCTTTGAATGTCTCATGTCTATAAAATATAACACTGGCACATAGAAAGTTCTCAATAAATGTTTGTTGAATAAATGAACAAATGAGCAAACTGAAAAAAAAATAAATAAAAAAAAAAAAAAAAAAAAAAAAAAAAAAAAAAAAAACAAAATTAATGCACAGAAATGTCTTGCATTCTTATACACTAATGATGAAAAATCTGAAAGAGAAATTAAGGAAGCACTCCCGTTTACCATTGCAACAAAAAGAATAAAATACCTAGGAATAAACCTACCTAGGGAGACAAAAGACCTGTATGCAGAAAACTGTAAGACACTGATGAAAGAAGTTAAAGATGATACCAACAGATGGAGAGGTATACCATGTTCTTGGATTGGAAGAATCAATATTGTGAAAATGACTATACTACCCAAAGCAATCTACAGGTTCATTGCAATCCCTATCAAATTACTAATGGCATTTTTTATGGAACTAGAACAAAAAATCTTAAAATTTGTATGGAGACACAAAAGACCCCGAATAGCCAAAGCAGTCTTGAGGGGAAAAAACGGAGCTGGAGGAATCAGACTCCCTGACTTCAGACTATACTACAAAGCTACAGTAATCAAGACAATATGGTACTGGCACAAAAACAGAAATACAGATCAATGGAACAGGATAGAAAGCCCAGAGATAAACCCACACACATATGGTTACCTTATTTTTGATAAAGGAGGCAAGAATATACAATGGAGAAAAGACAGCCTCTTCAATAAGTGGTGCTGGGAACACTGGACAGCTACATGTAAAAGAATGAAATTAGAACACTCCCTAGCACCACACACAAAAATAAACTCAAAATGCATTAAAGACCTAAATGTAAGGTCAGACACTATAAAACTCTTAGAGGAAACCCAGGCAGAACACTCTATGACATAAATCACAGCAAGATCCTTTTTGACCCACCTACTAGAGAAATGGAAATAAAAATAAACAAATGGGACCTAATGAAACTTCAAAGCTTTTGCACAGCAAAGGAAACCATAAACAAGACGGAAAGACAACCCTTAGAACAGGAGAAAATATTTGCAAATGAAGCAACTGACAAAGGATTAATTTCCAAACTTTACAAGCAGGTCATGCAGCTCAATATCCAGAGAACAAACAACCCAATCCAGAAATGGGAAGAACACCTAAATAGACATTTCTCCAAAGAAGATATACAGATAGCCAACAAACACATGAAAGAATGCTCAACATCACTAATCATTAGAGAAATGCAAATCAAAACTACAATGAGGTATCACCTCTTACCAGTCAGAATGGCCATCATCAAAAATCTACAAACAATAAATGGTGGAGAGAGTGTGGAAGAAAGGCAACCCTCTTGCACTGTTGGTGGGAATGTATATTGATACAGCCACTATGGAGAACAGTATGGATGTTCCTTAAAAAACTAAAAATAGGGGCTTTCCTGGTGGCACAGTGGTTGAGAGTCTGCTTGTCAATGCAGGGGACACGGTTCGAGCCCTAGTCTGGGAGGATCCCACATGCCGCGGAGCGACTAGGCCCATGAGCCACAACTACTGAGCCTGCGCATCTGGAGCCTGTGCTCTGCAACAAGAGAGGCCGTGATAGTGAGAGGCCCGTGCACCGCGATGAAGAGTGGCCCCTGCTTGCCGCAACTGGAGAAAGCCCTCGCACAGAAATGAAGATCCAGCACAGCAAAAAAAAATAAAATAAAATAAATAAATAACTAAATAACTAAAAATAGAACTGCCATACGACCCAGCAATCTCACTACTGGGCATATACCCTGAGGAAACCATAATTCAAACAGCGTCATGTACCACAATGTTCATTGCAGCTCTATTTACAGTAGCCAGGATATGGAAGCAACCATGTGTCCATCGACAGATGAATGGATAAAGAAGATGTGGCACATATACACAATGGAATATTACTCAGCCATAAAAAGAAACGAAATTGAGTTATTTGTAGTGAGATGGGTGGACCTAGAGTCAGTCATACAGAGTGAAGTAAGTCAGAAAGAGTAAAGTAAGTCAAAAACAAATACCATATGCTAACACATACATATGGAATCTAAGAAAAAAAAATGGTTCTGAAGAACCTAGGGGCAGGACAGGAATAAAGACGCAGATGTAGAGAATGGACTTCAGGACACGGGGAGGGGGAAGGGTAATCTGGGACGAAGTGACAGAGTGGCATGGACTTATATACACTACCAAACGTAAAATAGATAGCTAGTGGGAAGCAGCCGCATAGCACAGGGAGATCAGCTGGGCGCTTTGTGACCACCTAGAGGGGTGGGAAAGGGAAGGTGGGAGGGAGATGCAAGAGGGAGGAGATATGGGGATATATGTATATGTATAGCTGATTCACTTTTTTATAAAGCAGAAACTCACACACCACTGTAAAGCAGTTATACTCCAATGAAGATGTTGAAAAAAAATTTCCTGGTGATTCCTTTCACATATTGCCTGCCGTATACAAGTGTATCTGTATATTCTTTTTTTTTTTTCCCTCCCACAAATGGAAGCCATGGTTAAGATCACAGACTGTGGAGTCAGACTGACGGTTTGGATCCCCAACTCTACTAATTACTGGCTGTGTGCTCTTCGGCAAGTCACCTAATCTCTCGTGCCTCAGTTTCCTAATTTATGAAAGAGGGATAAATAATATTACTTACTGCATAGGGCTGTTATGAGAATTAAATGAGTTGCTAGATGCTAAGCTCTTAACACAGTGTATGGTACATAGTAAGTGCTATATAAATGTTAGTTTCAATTTTTTTAAATTTCATTGAGATATATTTTATGAATCATAAAATTCATCCATTTCAAGTGTATCCAGTGAGTTAATCAATCATAGAACATTTTCATCCCCACAATGAGATCCTTCATGTTCATTTATAGTTAATCCCTGTTCCCACCCCTAACCCTAGGCAACTGTGAATCTACTTTGTCTCCATAGATTTGCCTTTCCTAGACATTTCATGTAAGTGGAATCATGCAATATATGGTCTATTGTTTCTGACTTCTTTCACTTCACAAAATGTTTTTGAGGTTCACCCATGATTTAACATGGATGTAGTCTATTCCTTTTTATGGCTGAATTGTATTCCATTGTATGGATATACCATATTTGTCTATCCGTTTGCCAGTTGGTGGACATTTAGATTGCTTCCAATTTTTGACTATTATGAAAAATGCTGCAGGAAACATTTCCATACAAGCCTCTGTGTGGACATATGTTTCCATTTCTCTTGAATAGATACCTAGGAGTGGAATTGCGGGGTTGTATGGTGCTTTTATGTCTAACATTTTGACAAACTGCCAAACTGTTTCCGAAGTGGCTGTGCCATTTTGCATCCCCATCAACATCCAGTGACAGACGGTTCCCACTTCTCCATATTCTCGCCAACATTTGGTATCGTCTGTCTTACAATCATTCTAGTGAGCACAAAATGTCATTTCACTGTGGTTTTAATTTGCATTTTCTTAATAACTGTTGATGTTAAGTATCTTTTCATGTGCTTATTAGCCATTCATAAATCTTCTTTGGTGAAAAGTCTGCTCATTTCTTTTGTCCATTTAAAAAACTGGGTTATTTGTCTTCTTATTAAGTTGTAAGAGTTCTTTGTGTATTCTGGATACAAGTCCTTTATCAGATATGTGTTTCATAAATATTTTCTCCTAGATTTGTTTGCTTTTTCATTTTCTTAATGGTGTCTTTTGAAGTACAAAATATTTCAATTTTGATGAGGTCCAATTTATCATATTTTTTTTCTTTTATGGACCATAGTTTTGCTGTCATGTCTAAGAAATCTTTGCTTAACCTGAGGTCCCATAGATCCTCTTATATTTTCTTCTAAAACCGTCATATGTTTTTAGCTCTTACATTTAAGTCTGGCAAGTTTAGAGTAAATTTTTGTGTATGGCCTGAGATAAGGCACTAAGATAATCTTTTTACATGTGCATGTCCAGTCATCCCAGAACCATTGTTGAACATTCCCCCAGTGAATTGCCTTGATACCTCTGTCAAAAGTCAGTTTACTTTAAGTATTAGGATTTGTTTCTGAACCCTTAATAATATTCCATTGATCATTATGTTTGTCCTTATGCCAGTACCACACTATCTTTCTTGATAACTATATTAACTTTTGAAATTGGAAAGTGAGGGTCCTCCAACTTTTTTCTTTTTCTCAAGATTATTTTAGATATTCTGGATTCCTTACATTTCCATATGAACTTTGCGCTCTCCTTGTCAATTTCTGAAAAATTCTGCTGTAATTTTGTCAGGGACTATATTGAATATATAAATCAATTTGGGGAGAATTACTGTCTTAATAATATTGAGTCTTCCAATTCAAGAACATGGAATACCTGTCCATTCATTTAAATCTTCTTTAACTTCTCTCAGGAATGTTTTGTAATTACTAGTATACAAGTCTTGTGCTTTGTTTGGTAAGGTTATTTCTAAGAATTTTATTCTTTTGATGCTACTGTAAATAAAATTACATTCTTAATTTGAGTTTTGGATTGTTTGCTGCCTGTGCACAGAAATGCAGTTAATTTTCTTTACTGATCTTGTATTCTGTGGCCTTACTGTACTTCTGCTTTGTTTTGTGTATTCCTTAGGATATTCTATATACAAGATTATGTCATATGAAAATAGAGATAGTTGTACTTCTTTCTTGCCTAATTTCCTAGCACATCCAGTACAATGTTGAACAAAAGTGATGAGAACAGGTATTTTTGTCTCTTTCCTGATTTTAAGGGAGAACTTTCAGGCTTTTACAGTTAAGTATGATGTAATGCCCTTTATCAGATTAAGAAAATTCCCATCTATTCCTAGTTTGTTGAATGTTTTTATCATGAAAGGGCGTTGTATGCTGTCAAATGCCTTTTCTGCATCTACTCAGATGATCATGTGGTTTTTGTCTTTTTTTTCAACTGAGGTGATATCTTACGTTGATTGATTTTCATATGTTGAACCAACATTACATTCCTAGGTTAAATCCCACTTAGTCACGGTGTATAAACCTTTCTATATATTGCTGGATTCAGGTTGCTGGTATTTTGTTGAGGATTTTTGTGCTATATTCATAAGGGATATTGGTCTGTAGTTTTCTTGTGAAGTCTTTGTCTGATTTGGGTAATACTCATCTCAGAATTAGTTTTTAGGTGTTTTCTCCTATAAGTTTGTGAAAGATTGGTATTAATTCTTCTTCAAACGTTTGATAGAATTAACCAGTGAAGCCATCTGAACCTGGGTTTTTCTTTGTGGAAAGTTTATTGATTACTACTTCAAACTCTACTTTTTATAAATCTCTTTAGATTTTCTATTTCTTTTAAAATCAGTTTTGGTAGTTTGTGTCTTTCCAGGAATTTGTCTATTTCATGTAGGTTATCTAATTTGATGTCATACAATTGTTTATGGTATTCCCTTATTTATCATACTTTTTTTCCTCTGAAGTTGATAGTATGTGTGGTCTTTCAATCCTGATTTTAGTCATTTGAGTCTTCTCTCTCTCTTTTTTCCTTGGTCAGTCTAGCTAAATGTTTGTTAATTTGTTGATCTTTCCAAAAACCCAACTTTGGTTTTACTGATTTTCTCTATTGTTTTTCTATTATCTAAGGCAATTAGTTCCATGCTAATCTTTTTTTCTTTTTAAAAAATTTTTATTGGCATATAATTGTTTACAATGTTGTGTTAGTTTCAGGTGTACAGCAAAGTGAATCAGTTATACATATACATATATCCACTTTTTTTTAGATTCTTTTCCCATATGGGTCATTACAGAGTATTGAGTAGAGTTCCCTGTGCTATACAGTAGGTCCTTATTAGTTATCTATTTTATATATAGTAGCGTGCATATGTCAATCCCAATCTCCCAATTTATCCCTCCCCACTTTTCCCCCCTGGTAACCATAAGGTTGTTTTCTACATCTGTAACTCTATTTCTGTTTTGTAAATAAGTTCATTTGTACCATTTTTTTAGATTCCACATATAAGTGATATCATATGATATTTGTCTTTCTCTCTCTGACTTACTTCACTCAGTATGACAATCTCTAGGTCCATACATGTTGATGCAAATGGCATTATTTCGTTCTTTTTTATGGCTAAGTAATATTCATTGTATATATGTACCACATCTTCTTTATCCATTCCTCTGTTGATGGACATTTAGGTTGCTTCCATGTCCTGGCTATTGTGAGTAGTGCTGCAATGAATATTGGGGTGCATATATCCTTTCGGACCATGTTTTTCTCCGGATATATGCACAGGAGTGGGATTGCTGGATCATATGGTAACTCTATTTTTAATTTTCTGAGGAACCTCCATATTGTTTTGCATAGTGGCTGCACCAATTTACATTTCCACCAACAGTGTAGGAAGGTTCTCTTTGATCCACACTGTCTCCAGCATTTATTTGTAGACTTTTTGAGGATGGCCATTCTGACCAGTGTGAGGTGATAACTCATTGTAGTTTTAATTTGCATTTCTCTAATAATTAGTGATATTGAGCATCTTTTCATGTGCTTTTTGGCTATCTGTATGTCTTCTTTGGAGAAATGTCTATTTCGATCTTCCACCCATTTAAAAAAAATTTTTAATTTATTTTTGGCTGCGTTGGGTCTTCATTGCTGTGTGCAGGCTTTCTCTGGTTGCGTCGAGCAGGAGCTACTCTTCGTTTGCTTTGCATGGGCTTCTCATTGTGGCGGCTTCTCTTTTTGCTGAGCATGGGCTGTAGGCATGTGGGCTTCAGTAGTTGTGGCACACGGGCTCAGTAGTTGTAGCTCGTGGGCTCTAGAGCTCAGGCTCAGTAGTTGTGGCACACAGGCTTAGTTACTCTGCAGTATGTCGGATCTTCCCAGACTGGGATTGAACCCGTGTCCCCTGCATTGTCAGGTGGATTCTTAACCACTGCGCCGCCAAGGAAGTCCTTCTGCCCATTTTTTGATTTTTTTTTAAATTGAGCTGCGTGAGCTGTTTGTATATTTTGGAGAT
The DNA here is from genome assembly GCF_028023285.1 of Balaenoptera ricei. NCBI lineage: Eukaryota > Metazoa > Chordata > Mammalia > Artiodactyla > Balaenopteridae > Balaenoptera > Balaenoptera ricei. The sequence continues at coordinate 91,284,781 of NC_082660.1, read as the reverse complement.
TAATTCCTTGTCGGTCACTTCATTTGCAAATATTTCCTCCCATTCTGTGGGTTGTCTTTTCATTTTGTTTATGGTTTCCTTTGCTGCACAAAAGCTTTTAAGTTTAATTCAGTCCCATTTGTTTATTTTTGTTTATAATTTTCATTACTCTAGGAGGTGGGTCTATAAAGATCTTGCTGTGATTTATGTCAGAGAGTGTTCTGCCTATGTTTTCCTCTAAGAGTTTTATAGTGTCTGGCCTTGCATTTAGGTCTTTAATCCATTTTGAGTTTATTTTTGTGTATGGTACTAGGGAGTGTTCTAATTTCATTCTTTTACATGTAGCTGTCCAGTTTTCCCAGCACCACTTATTGAACAGGCTGTCTTTTCTCCATTGTATATTCTTGCCTCCTTTGTCATAGATTAGTTGACTATAGGTGCATGGGTTTAACTCTGGACTTTCTCTCTTGTTTCATTGATCTATGTGTCTCTTTTTGTGCCAGTACCATACTGTTTTGATGATTGTAGCTTTGTAGTATAGTCTGAAGCCAGGGAACCTGATGCCTCCAGCTCCATTTTTCTTTCTCAAGATTGCTTTGGCTATTCGGGGTCTTTTGTGTTTCCATACAAATTGTAAAATTTTTTGTTCTAATTCTGTGAAAAATGCCATTGGTAATTTGATAAGGATTGCATTGAATCTGTAGATTGCTTTGGGTATATAGTCATTTTAATCTTTGCAGTGTTATGTCATTCTTTGGCTTGCTTTGGGTTTAGTTTGCTCTTCATTTTCTAGCTTATTAAGGTGAAAGTTTAGGTTATTGATGTGAGATCTTTCTTCTTTTTAAATTATAGGCATTTAAAGGTATAAATTTCCCTGTAAGCACTACTTTAGCTGCATCCCCTAAATTTTGATAGTTGTGTTTTTATTTTAATTTAGATCAAAGTACTTTCTAGTTTCCTTGGAATTTCTTCTTTGACCCATGAGGTTTTTAGAACTGTGTTGTTTAATTACCAAATAGTGTTGATTTCCCTAATTTCTTTCTTTTGTTGATTTCTAATTTAACTCCATTTTGGTCACAGAACAGCCTTTGTATGATTTAACTCCTTTTAAGTTTGTTAATACTTGTTTTGTGGCCTAGCATAAGTCTATCCTGAACAATGTTCCATGTGCACTTCAAAAAATATGTATTCCACTGCTGTTAAGTACAGTGTTCTATAGATTTCTGTTAGGCTGATTTGGTTGATAGTGTTGTTAATGTCTTCTATATCCTTGTTGATCTTCTGACTAGTTTTTCTATCCATTATCAAATGTGGGATATTAAAGTATCCAACTATTATTGTTGCATTATCTAGTTCTCCCTTCAGTTATATCAGTTTTAGTGTCATGTATTTTGAGGCTCTTTTGTTAAGTGCATGTTATCTCTTCCTGCTGAATAGACCCTTTTATCATTATAAAATGTTTCTCTTTGATTCTAATTACAATTTTTGTCTTAAAAGCTCTTTTGTCTGCTATTAATATAGCTATTCCAGTCTTCTTTTGTTTACTGTTTGCATATCTTTTTGCATTACTATTTGTATATATTTTTTCCGTCCTTTTACATTTAAACTATTTGGGTCTTTAAATATACTTGTAGACAGTATATAGTTGAATTATGTTTGTTTTTATCCATCCTGTCAATCTCTGTCTTTTAACTGGAAGGTTTACTTCATTTATGTTTAATTTAATTGCTGATAAGGAGGGGCTAACTTCTGCCATTTTGCTATTTGTTTTCTGTGTGTCATATCTTTTTGTACCTCTGCTCTTCTGTTACTTCCTTCTTTTGTAATAAAAGGATATTTTCTAATGTACCATTTAAATTACTTTGTTGTTTCTTTTACTATACATCTTTCAAGTTATTTTCTTAGTGGTAGCTCTAAGGATTACAATTAATATCTTAAAACAATGTAGTTTAGATTAATACTAATCTAATTGCAAAACTATTCAGGAACTTTGTCTAATATAGTTCCATTCCTTTTGAGCTATTATTGTCATAGAAATTACCTCTTTACACATTTTTAGTCCACCAACACAGTTTTATAATTACTTCTTTATGCAATTGTATTTTAAATAGGGTAGGAGAGGACAAAATTTACCAAAAAGTACATTTATACTATCTTTTATATTTACCTACATAGTTACCTTTCTTCGCGGTCTTTATTTATTTGTGTGGATTTGAGTCACTGCCTAGTCCTTTCATTTCAGACTGAAGGATTCCCTTTATTATTTACTGCATGTCATGTCTGCTGGTAAAAATTCTTTCAGTTTTTGTTCATCTGGAAATGTCTTAATTTTTCCTTCATTTTTGAAGAATAGCTTTGTCAAATATAGAGTTTTTTGTTGACAATATTTTCCTTTCAGTTCTTTGGCTATGTCATCCCTCTGCATTCTGGCTTCCATGGTTTCTGATAAGAAGTCCATCGTTAATCTTACTGAGTATCCCTTGTACATGATGAGGCACTTCCCTCTTGCTGCTTTCAAAAATCTTTGTCTTTCAACAGTTTGACTATGATGTGTCTGGGTGTATATCTTCTTGGGTTTATCTTACTTAGAGTTTGTTGAGATTACTGGATGTGTAGATTAAAGATTTTCATGTAATTTGGGGAGTTTGTGACCATTATTTCTTTAAATATTCTTTCTACCTCCTTCTCTGACCCCTCTTCTCCTGGAACTCCCATTATGTGTATGTTGGTGTGCTTGATAGTGTCTCACAGGTCGGTGAGGCTCTGTTCATTTTTCTTCATTCCTTTTATTTTCTCTTACTCAGACTGGATAATCTTAATTGACCTATCTTTGGGTTCTCTGATTCTTTCTCCTGTCAGCTCAAATATGCTGATGAACACTTCTAGTGAATTTTTCATTCAGTTATTGTACTTTTCAACTCCAGAATTTCTATTTGGGTTTAAAAAAAAATCTCTCTTTTCATTGATATTCTATATTTGATGAGGCATCACTGTCTTACTTGTCTTTAATTCTTTAGACATGGTTCCCCTTAGTTCTTTGAACATATTTAACAGCTTATTTGAAGACTTTGTCTAGTAAGTCCAATGTCTGAGATTCCTTAGGGAGAGTTTCTATTGACTGCTTTTTTTTCCCCTGTATATGGGCCATATTTTCCTGTTTCTTTGTGAGTCATAATTTTTGTTAAAAACTGGACATTTTAGATAATATAATTTGGCAACTCTAGATCATATTCTCTCCCTCCCCAGGATTTTTTTGGTAGTCGCTGTTTCGTTAGTCAGTTCGTTTTTGCTGTTCTTTTGTTTAGTGACTTTTCTGGACTACTTCTATTGTATTGCCTCTAGTGCATGGCCATGCAATTCTCTACTCAGTTTAGCGATTAGATGATGATTCATCAAATATTTCCTTAAGTGTCTTGAATCAATAATTCATCCATCCTTTTCCTAGCAGGGCATGTTGGGGGTGGGGATCTGTACTGACTGGGGCATGCCTTCAACACTCAGGCAGGCAGTTTACAACTCTGCCTTAGTCTGTACTTCTGGCTTGCATAGAGCCTTAAGGTCAACCAGAAATGGGAGTTTGGTGTCCTCTCATGTCTTTCCTAGGCATATACACCGTGCTGCACATACACACATACTTCTAGATCCCCAGGATTATGTCAGAGCTCTTTAAAGGCCACTATTGGTCATATCCTTCTCTAGATCTTTTTTTTTAACTAAAAAAAAATTTTTTTTTGCAAACCCTTGTGTCGAGGACTGACTTTCACCTAGATCTTTTTTATTTTTATTTTTATGTTTTTGGCTAGGCTCTTGGTTGCCCAAACTGTTATAGTTATCTCAGGCAGCTGTGATTAACCAGTTGCTGCTGACTGCATTCAACAAATGCTCTGCAGTTAGGGCTTGTCCTGTGGAGCAAGGTCTGAGTCAGGTCAAATAATGAAAACACTCTATGAACGGGACTTTCTAGGGAGCTGTGAGACAGGTTAAATAATGACAATGTTCTGGGGATGGGAACTTCTGAAGAGCGTCAAACCCAGTTTGCTCTCTCTGGTGGCTGTAATGCTGTTGTTGTTTTCTTTACAGCTACTATGCTTGTGAGTTTGCTGTTTTTCAAGGCTACTGTGGAACTGGGAAGAGGGACATGGGAGTAGGTCAAGTTAAAAATGCCATAAAGTGTTCTTACAGAGGTTAAACAGTTTTTCTTGATTAAATGCCCCTCAGATTGCTTCAGGCCTTTGGGTAATTTCCAGATTTCTGAAAAAGTTGATTTTTATAATTTTGCCAGTATTTTTGTTGCTTTTATGCTAGAGCGGATTTATAGAAGCCCTCACTTGGACATTCTAGAAGTCCCACATGGTTAGCTATTACTTTATTATTCAAGCTTCTCCTTAGCTTACTTTTTTCCCATTTAATGATGCCTCTTGCTTTTTCTATATCAGGTCATACAGACCTTCTGTATTGTTCAAGAGTAGGGATGAGACATATTTATTTAACGAGGCCATATCACTGGACCATTTACTTTTTTTCCCCAGTACAATCAATGCCACAAATACTCTTTTGAATTATCTTTTATATATATTGCAAGTATATGTCTTTAGGTTAAATTCCCAACTGAGGAATAGCTAGTCAAAGAGTATGTGCAGTTCTAATTTTGATTGATATTGCCAAATTGCCCTCAAAATAGCTACACTAATTACACTATCTCTACTACTATATCAAAGTGCCTTTTTCACATATATGTGCCAACACTGAGATTCCTAATTTTTGCTAATTCAATAGTTCAGAAAATGGTGCCTCATTTCATTAATTCACTTATTTATTTTTAAATTGGTTTTAATGCTATATATATGATTAAGCAGCTTAGTATAAGGCCGACTCTCTGCTTACCTCATACACATGGTTTGAAAGGTCCTTTGGATTGAAGCTTTGTTATAATGAGCAAGAGGAGAGGAAAAAAACGTTGTAGATGTGGGAGCATCACAGAATATGCCTTATTACCAAGGTGGCTTTTCCAGTGGTTTGCAGAAGCTGTCTGGGGATAAAGCCATGAATCAAAACCTGCTTTTGCCATTGTTTCATGGATTTGGATAACTTTACACCATTAAAACGCATTGTGATTGTTGGAAAAACTGAAGTTCTACACCCTGGAATTTGTCAGAATGACTCAGGATGGTGAACACAGCTCCCTCTTGTAAATTTCTATGAGGCACTGGTAAGCTCTGACTAGAACTTATAGCTGTTTGTGTACATTTAAGCTAGCTACTGGTGACCTTTTTCTTCCACAGCTGCAACTAGAAAGAATTGCACATGCTTTGGGCTCACAAATGTTTTGTAGAGGATATGAAAAGAATACTATTATGTCCTGGTTGCTTTAAAAGTATTGTATGAGAAAAGTATAGAGAAGGAAAGAGTGATGTTTAAAGTGAAGTTACAAAGACAGGGGAAAAAAATCAAAGGTCTACAATGGAGGGCCTGATATACCTAAATGCCAGGTAAAGTTCAAAGAGAGTTATTATGACAACTGTAAAGAAAACATCTCCCTTGTCTAGGCTGATGTCTTCAATTACATTTATTGTCTTTTGGGCATTAGCATGGTTTCCAAAAGCCATGCCAAGTTTGGTTAATACATAGCTTATTCTTTTACATCTTCCATATATGGCCATTCCCAGACTATGGATATTGTGCTACGAAATCAGGCCAGTACGTAAAGGAACTGAGTTGGGAGCATGCAAGAATTAGGGGTGGAGGGGAAGATGAGCAGGCCTCACTATGCTACCGCAATTAACTCTGTGGTGACCTTGGAAAATTTGCTTAATGTCTCAGTTTTCAAATCTCTTGAATGAGGCAAGGAATTAGCAGGGAATATGGAAGCATTATAAAAGCATTATGGTGGGTTTTACTATGATCACATACTCTTCAGGGAAATTGAACTTGATCAATTAAGCCTCTGATAAAGGGCTATACTTTAAATCTTTTTTTTCTCCTCACAATAATTCTGTAATTTTGTGCCTTAGTGAGTGAAATAAAAATCATATAATCACGAAGAAAAAAAAGAGCTAGTACTTCCCCTTTTCAATGTAGGCAGTTAATATAACATAGTGGTTTGGTGCATGGGCTTTGGAGCCAGACTGCCTGCCTTCATATCCTGGCTCTGTCACTTACAGAGTCTGTGACCTTGGGCAGTGTCTCAGTTTCTTCATTTGTAAAAGAAAAATGATAATAGTTCCTAATTCATACACAGGCTTAATGTGAGGATTAAATTACTTAATATAAGAAAAGCACTTAGTACTGGGCAGATAGAAAACACTCAGTAAATATTAGCTATTATTGTTATTATAACAATAAAATTCTCTCCTTTGCCCAGGCATCTAACAAGAGCCAGGAAGGCAAGTAGAGGCAGAGAGCTGGTATGTACGGGAGCAAGGAAACCAGAGGCATTCCTACAATCCCACTAGGGAGGTCACGGTTCTGATGATGGTGTTGCTGACATACAAGTCAGGAATTATTCATATTATCAGGGATATGTCAATGTTATTCAAAATGTGTTCCTTGAACCACTTGCATCAGAATCACTAAGGGAGGGGAGAACTGATAAAATGCAGATTCCGGAGCTTCATCCCAAACCTACAGAATCAGAATTTCTGGTCCTTGGAACCAAGACTATACATTTTAAACAGGTACCCCAGAAACTTCTGATGCAAGCTAAAGTTTGAGAACCACTGGATCAGCCTATATTTAGATATGGTTTGGTCAGAACACAGTAAGCAGCTAGTAACACTGACAATAATGTCAAATGGTAGTAATATTTGAATTCATATTGAGCTTGACCCAGGAGCTGCTCTGACTTCATTTGCTTCTGCTCTCAGGCTAATCTTTTATGTAATTTTGGAACTCAGGTGGCAAGATATCCTGTTTCTGGGCATGATAAACAAATTTTTAATTCCTAGTTCTATAAGGCTTTTGTCAAATAAAAGTTTGACTGCTGGCTGTAGCTCTCCATTTTACCAGTAGGGAGCACAGTCAGTCTATTGATCTTAGGCTTGGTATAAAAAAGAAGTCTGAGATGGCCTCTTCTCTATTTTAGTATGCAAATCTTTTCCTGGGGGTTAGATAATAAGAGAAAAGGGCCATTTCTGTGTGGGGTAGGAATGTGACCCTCTGGGTGCAATTGTTCATTTTTCAAAGATGACACAGAATGAAACTTTTAAAATGAAAAGTTTTATATCTGAAAAATGTGGTCTCCTAGACATGCCACTCTATAAAATGAAATAGAGCCCTTCTTTCATGAGAAACATGCCTTCCAATTGAGCACTTTGGAATAGGGTGTGAAATGTAGAGAGATGTGTAAGAAAAATTATGAGATGTTCAATTCTTCTATTTTTGAAAACAACGTGCCTTGGCACGTAGAATTAGACACCTGGAGGGAAATACTTGAAAGCTTGATGAAAGATAAACTTCAATTTTCTGTGGTTCGAGGTGTTTTTTCTCAGCTCCTACAGACCATTTAATTATCACCTAAAAAGAAACTGTAATGACAAGGGTTTGGGGGTTTTGGGAAAAAACTAAAACACAGATCAGCTTTCCTTCCCCTCCTCCCAATCCCCCAAAGTCAAAATATCTGAGACCATGATAGCAAAACCCTCAAATGAAAACCTTTCTCACTGTTTTCTGTACAACTTCTCATAAACTCATAGGGAAGGATTTATTCATTAATAAAATGTAGACACTAGGAAAACAAGTTTTAGAAAAAAATTGGACTGAAAATCAAGACAAGTAGAATTTCTGTGAAAAAAATCTCTCAAGACTTGAAGTGGGCTTCATTCTTGAGGTGGCTAAACATAACAGTGCGTCAAGACACTGGGGAATGTTGGTTAATATTTATTGAATGCCCACAGTGAATGTGCTGTAGGGAATCAGTTTGTGTTGGTTGGCCTGAAGACTGTGAATAAGTTTCAAACTAATAAGTTTTTTTCTTTATTTTTTCTCTGGTGGCCTAAATAGTCATTGTAGTTTCTCTGAATATAAAGGCTTATGCTCCTGGGATTGGTCTATAAATTGGTTGCAGCCTTTTATATCTCCAAAGCCATATTCATTGGGATGATGGATGGGATCCATTGATGGGGTAAAAAAATGAAGATTCAGAAAAATAAGTGTGGATTATCGGCTACTTGAAAGCAAAGGGAAATTTCCCTGGGTGACTGTAAAATAAAACTTGTTTTTTCTGGCTTTAGACTCTCACATCTGCTCTGTATATGATGTGGCATGAAATTTACTCTGCTCTACTACATACATTTTAATTTCCCAGAATGTAGATGAACTTTCTCTAGTCAGTTTGTCTGTCAAAACAAAACTTCTTTGATGAAAAATATTCATTTTATAAAGTTCTTCCTCCAAAAACTGATGAGGAGTTTTGAAAAGAAAAACCTGTCCCCATGCTTTTCTTCAAAACGGTGCTCTATTTTGATTCCAAAATAAGAGCTATAGTGGTTTGAAAGTATTTTTCTTCTCTCCTCTTTCCAACCAGTTCTAAATCTCCTTGTATGTCTCCTCCACCCTTTTCCTGGTAAAAATGAAAAACAAATAAAAATCTTGCAAGAGATAATGGTAAATAGAATTATTGGCTTTGTGACATACTATCTTTGTTTATAATCTACAGGCTACAGCAAGTGCGTTCCATTGTATCAACTTAGATGTGTGGGGTTAGTCCTCAGCAAAATTGTGAAGTAAGCAAAACTGGTTTTGGCTCTCTCCCTACCCTCAGCCTTTTGACCTGTAGTGTCCTGTGGATGCTTTTTCTTAACATGTTCTTTTGTTTCCCCATTAATATTTTTGGTTCCCTTTACTTATGACCACATTCTTCAGAGAAACAAGTCTCATAGACTTGTTTGTGATCATATGGGAATGGGTCTTCATTTGTTAATGTTTTACCGCTTTCTAAGTAATATTTGCATTTAACAGAGATTTTGAGAGACAGCAACTTAATGCAAAAAGGATGACTTTAATAATAGGGATTCGAGATCCTGTAACAAATTACTTTGTGTGGCCAATATTGGCAACTGCCTCCCCCAGCATGACTTCTCACTTCTTTCTCAGTAACAGAATCATGATTTCATTTGGTGTGATAATGCGCCCAGAACAAAGACTATTACCAGTCTCCTTTGAAGCTACATTTGGCCATGTGGCTAAGTTCAGGCTGACAACATGTAAGCTGAAATTTCCCTAAAAAGACAGAGGGTGGCTTTTCGTCCTGACCAGCTTCTTTGTGATGACAATCTGGAATGTAAACATGATGACTAGAACTGGAGCTAGCTCAGATCATGAGTTGTCCTTGAGGATGGAAACCATATACTGAGGATGGTACATGGACTACCTACTTCTACCTTGTTTCAGTTATGTCATTTGGGGATTTTCTGTTATATGCAGCTGAACTTGATTTTAAGGGACAAACATCTTTTGGAAATCAGGGCTTTGTGGTATCTCTCAGCAGAATCGGTAGGTTAATTCTGAGAAAACCGTCACTGTTGGCTTTTGAAAGAGATGAGTTCTCGGTCTCTGAGAGCATATGGAGAATTCTTGCTCTCCTGAATCCTTCCGGAAAAAAAAAATCTGTCTTATACTTTCTTAATTGTTTAGAGGGCACAGACTTTTTTCATTCCAAATATATTGTGAATGAATAGACAAGAGAGAGGATAACCTATCTGCCATGCCACAGTATCTAGCAGAGTGAAATGCTGGGTTCTTCCTATCTTGTTGATCATATTAGTGTAACAGTTACCCTAGATTGACATGGCCCTGATAGAAAGACACTCTCACAGAGAGAAGTAGTCTGGAGGAACAGGAAATGTAAAAGGTCAACCACAAGCCATTCTGATTTGAACAGGATATGATTTAGCATAACCAAAACATCAAAAGCTATTATTGGGAACATGGGGGATTTACATCACGGTGGTACACCAGACAGATACACAGGGCTAGAGCAACATTGCTGTGAAGAGGCAACCCCTACCCCAAGGGATGGATTTCAGTGGACACAGTGAGTTTGTGGGTCAACATGCCACTTGGGCCCCTTTGCAAAATAAACAAGCTCAAGTCCCTGTGTTCTATTTGTAGCTAGTCACATTGCTGCTTTTTACTCTCTGCTTCAGCAACTCAACCATAACTAGGGCCTGGACTCTAAATCCCCTACCTTTGGCAAATGTCTTGTTCTTGGCTCACTGATGATTGATATGGGTATGAGCTTGAATTGTGTTTTAGTAGCCAACATCTCTGTAAGACCAGCAGAAACACTGCTGTCAGTGGAAAGTTCACAATGGCAAATGATAGCACCAGCAGGGAAGGATAAATATAAACAATATATTCATATAACTGTTAGAGTTCATCTCAGCACTATGGACTCACTGGTGTTTATTTGTTTGTTTTGGTTGAGGGATTTATTGTGGCTTGGTTGGTTTCCCATGGTTCAATGCGCCTCTATCTTTCTGAGCCTCTTTAGCAAGGACAATAGGTTCGAGTGTCAAATAAGTGCATGGAAGAAAAAATAGGCAAATGGGACCCAAATATCAAAGCAGTAAGTATTCAAGTGACTATTCACTCATTAGGCTATAAATGCCAGAGTTGATTATTGATCTGAATTGCAGTCCTTGGGTAAGTAGCTTTCAGGCAAATTAATTAAAGATACCAGAGGAGACTTAGAAGCAGGATTTTTGAATGAGCCACGGACAATAATTTTTGTGTGTACATTCATACCTGGTTTTTAATATGGAGCCACTTTTCTTTCTTGTTAGGGAACAGCATGTTGTCAGCAAAATTAAGCCATGGAATGAAACTTCTTCAAAAAAGGAAAGCCAAAATGAAATCATTTTTTAAGGGTATAAATAAAATAGATCCACGCATTTCCTGACAGCCTGAATGAGAAGGTCCATATTTATCTCAGTAAGCTTTCAGCGTTAGACTTTAGGAGCCAAAGTGACAGTTTTGGGCTCAGCCAGACAGTGAGCCTTATATATAAAGACTCAAAATAGATTTCCTTTGCCCCTAGTCCTGCCAAAGAGCCATTTTAGGTGTGCAGGAAGGCACTGAGCACACTAATGCATAGTGCCCTTCTGCTGAGTGGGAGCAATGGATAGCTTCACCTCACCTGACTTGTCTTGATTGGAATTTAGATTCCCAAAGAATCTGAAAGGTGATATGATAGTTCCTGTGATTTCACAGCAGATGTGTTTTTTGCCTTTTTTTTCTTTTTTATACATGGAGTCATTGAAAATTGAGAAGAAAATGCAAAAAGCCTGCATCTGTATAAAGGAAATAGATAATTGAGCTGTGGGCCATCATCGATGCTTTTGATCATTCTGGGATTAGAGGAATTCTTCATACTTGTAGAAACAGACTGTGTCAAAAGATAAGAAGTACAAAAATGGATTTAAGTAAGATAAGAACTTTCATCCTAAATTTCAACAGAACTCAAGGCCAAGTTTTTGTAATGACATTCTGAAGAGTCTTGTAGCTGTGCTCTCTTTTTCTTCTACCTTCTTCCTTCTCTTCTTTATCATTTCTTGCTTTCAACTAAAAAATTAAAGACCACTTACATGCTTTTGATACTGTGCTGGGTTCTGGACAGAGCAAAATGGGAGAGAATATGGGCCCTTTTTAGAAAAGAACTTGCAGGTTAAACTCATATGTAAATGGTATGCGCGTTGAGTGATATATTAACTTACACAGGCATAGAATAAAGTAGAGAAGACTGAGGTTTCATGTTTAGGTAAAAGGAAAATGGGATTTTTAAATCTCTTCCAATTAGTGAGAGAAGACTCTGTAAAGGAGGTGGGATGACTGCACAAATAGAGCATGAAGCTAATGTACCTGAGATAAGCAAAGGGGGAGGGGAGGGTAGTGGGAAGATAAAAGGGATGTGGGATGGTGGTTAAGGGTGGTTTGAGGAAGGACTATTTGATTACAGGTGAGGCCCGATCTTTAATGTAGTAAGTACCTATTATGGACTTTCAGGGAAGGAAATGGCATTCATAAAATCTATAAGTGAAAAATCAACTTTGTGTAAAAGCATTTATTCTCGCTTCAGTCTGTAGCCTGGGAACTTCAGCAGGGAGGAGGTTGTAACAGCTGTGCGAAGAAATAACCTGTGGCCTGGACCAGAGCATAAATTGAGGGGTGGTTTAAGAGGGCAAGCTGGAAGTATTTGGTGAGCGACTGGAGCGGAGGATAGGGATACATTAAAACTACTGCAGGGTCTCTGGCCTGGGAGGTCGGAGCTCCTCTGGCATCATTCCTTGTGATGAGAGGCTGGCCTTAGGGAAGGGTGGTGGAAGGAACAGAGGAAACTCTAGCTTCAGTGGGGTTGGTCTGAGGGAAGTATAAGGCATGATATAAGGAGGCTATCTGCGCATGCCTTGAATAAGGGGCAAAAGTCTATGATGGGAGAGCAATACCATACTTTCTTCTTGTTCAACCTGGCCTAGGCCTATATGAAGTGACAGACTCATGTGTTTGGGTTTGTTTGTTTGCTGTTTTGGTTTCTTTTTTCCTAAGTGTGAGATGATTTGAATTTTTTTTTTTAGCATGTCCTTGTGTTTTCTTTTGAAATTCATGGTCTGCTTCATTAAGGGGATCCACATTTTCCCAGTGTGAAATTATGTGGTGGTCAAGGTATCACATTTGAACAAGAAATGCTTCCTGAATTAATGTGAGTAGGAACCTTTAGCCCTCACATGTGATAGGAAAACTTCTATAATTCTTGTGTGTGTGTGTGTGTGTGTGTGCGCACACACATGTATATAGCATGCCATATACAACTGTAGTTGTGTATAAGTTTCTGTATATGGGCTTGTATACTTGGGCATCTTATTTTTCTTGGGCAATAAGGAGTATGCCTTCTACTTCATTTGTATACCCTACAGAGCATAGTATACATAGTACAATGTAGACTGCATCAAATTGAGTGTCTCAGGAACTTAAAATTATTGGTCAATCTTAAAAACCAATGTTAAAAATGAAAAATTTATTTAAAAATGATAGAGAACGTCGTAAAGTCATACAACCTCAACTTAATCTCCTACCTTTTACATTTTTCTATTTCAACTACAAATTAATGCCCATTATGATAAATGAAGTATTCCAAAATTTTCAGATGTCTTTTAAATCATGAATAAAAAAAGAAAATATTTTCAGTGACGTTGCATTGTTAGATATATTTCATTGTGCTCTCATCCTGTGAAAATTGGTAATCTAAGTATGGCATGTATGTTAATTATGAATTAATGACTGGCTAATCTTAACTCAGCCTTGGGCAAATCTGCTTCTATTTGCTTCCTCAAATGTTCAGTGGTGGATAATGACTCCTGGCCCACAGGCATCTTGAAGATTTTACTCTTTGAAAATGGAAAGTGCCAGACAGATATTTTCATGACACAATAACTTTGAAATTGAGCAATGAACAGGCTACCTTCCAATGAAACTAGAAGGGGTGACAGATGGGTATAACAAGAATTTTGAAACTACAACTGGCTGGGACTCCAAGTTTAACATTACCCTCTAACCGCTTCTTCTCTCTGCTTTGCCCCTTTTCCTATGCCCAAGCAAAGTATCAGGTGATCAATAACTAGGCCTTACCCTTCTTTTAAGAAAGTGCCATGCTGCTAGTTTCTTGTGGTTTTGGAGGAAAAACAAAATCCCGTTTGACTCCTCACTTCAGTAATGTCCTATAATGCCTGTTTCTGTGAATGATATTTATGGGTCCCCATTTTGCAGGTTATTGCCCTGGAAAGTTATGTAACCAGACACTGATCTAAAAGAGAAGTCATACCTGAAGTTTATGAAGTATTGAATTTGTCCAAAGTTGAGTTCTTGTTCACAGGAGGAGAGCCTGGGACCCTTTTTGCTAGGTTAGCTTTCTCCTTTGCTGAGTCTGAGCACTTAGAATACTTTAGTGTTGGCCTGCTGTGACTCACTGCCTGTCCAGTGGCTTAAGAGATGCTTAAGCAAGTCCACAATATGTCTCTCAGATAATTAAACACTGGGGTATGCACAAAAGGACACATTTATTTATGCATCAGTTATGGGGTCATTTTATCATCGGCCCCTATTTCCACTTTCTCAATACAGCCTAGTAAAATACAGTATTTGAGAATCCTTATGCTTTGCCCTTTCCTACTCCCTAAACCTGATGAAATGCAAGTTTTCATTGTTGTCTTCCACGTGAGACGGATCTGCTCCATTTCAGTTGCAGGGAATATTCTTAACAAACACTTACCCAGTGTGTTCAGCAGCAATCAGGCCATTGATGATGATGTAGAAGTTTATTAGAACATGAAGAGAAGAATTACCTACAAGTAATTCCGGAGTACTGGCTACCAGGAGCCAAAAGCCTCATAGGCAGGAATTCATCAAATAGCATGCATTTATTATATGTTGGCTGCCAGAAGTTTAAGCACTCGAGCTCAGACTTGCTACTAAACCCTCCCCAGCATGCGGGCCACCCACCAGTTGCAAGGCATGATGACACGACAGATAACCCGCCCTCCTTGGTAGCAGTATGGATACGGGTAGTAACCTAGTAAAGGTTCACAGACGCGGCGGCAGTAGCGGTTGCCTCGACGGCAGTAAATACAACAATAACCTCTCTCATCCAGCATGGGGTCGAATTCTATTCCATTTTCAGTCTGAAAGAAGAAGAAGCCAGTGTTGGAGGGGGCAGGTTCACTAGGAAGAGGTCTACCAAGCAGGGGAGGAGTATAAGACTATAGGAGCTGGGGACTGGTGAGCAATTAAGTTCCTGAGCCTGATCTTGGAGATACATCAATGGATTAGATCAAGACTGATTTTATTTTTTTAATTAAAAAAATTTTAGAACAACTTTATTGAGGTATAGTTGATTTACAATGTTGTGTTAATTTTTGCTGTACAGCAAAGTGATTCAGTTATACATATATTCTTTTTCATATTCCTTTCCATTATTGTATATTACAGGATATTGACAAGATTAATTTTGAACGAGTCTTCTAGGGATTCCAAGCTTCTTAAATACTTTTTCCTTAAAACAATGACCATTATCCTTTCAGTGACTTTGATCTGAGGGGTAGTGAGTTTTGTGAGGGCTCTTTGTTTTTCCTCTAACAAGAAAAACGTGAACAGAACTCACATAGTCATTGATTGGGAGTTCTTCCTCGCTTGCTGCTTGTCTGGCGTGACGGGTCTTCTCCACCTTCACTTGAGGGACCACCCACTGCTCATTTTGTTCAATGCCTTTTTTTTCATTGGTAGGAAAGTGAAGGTCTTCACCATCCTCCTCAAAGTCTTGCAACTCTGAAACTAAGGTAATAAACACAAAGTTGTGATACAACTGCTTTGCTTGGGGAACTAGCATTTGGGGATAGAGATTTTCATAGTGTCTTCTCACTGCCATCATTTAGGCATGAATGAACCACTTTTCCAAGCTCCTGCAGCTGATATCTTACGGAGATCTTCCAAAAGAAATTTGACCATTCCCATGTACATAGACTTCTTTGCTCTTTTGGCATCACTTACTGCTTTGCCTTATTAGCTTATTAAATTAAAAACTGAGGGCAGGGGACTTTGGTGTCTCCTACAATGATTTTATTCACAGCAGGTGCTCAGTAAATATTTTTTTGGTTGCCTGATTTTTTTTTAATTAATTAATTAATTTATTTATTTTTTATTTATGGCTGTGCTGGGTCTTCGTTTCTGTGTGAGGGCTTTCTCCAGCTGCGGCAAGCGGGGACCACTCTTCATCGCGGCGCGCAGGCCCCTCACTGTCGCGGCCTCCCTTGTTGGGGAGCACAGGCTCCAGACGCGCAGGCTCAGTAATTGTGGCTCACGGGCCCAGTCGCTCCGCGGCATGTGGGACCCTCCCAGACCAGGGCTCAAACCCGTGTCCCCTGCACCGGCAGGCAGACCCTCAACCACCGCACCACCAGGGAAGCCCTGGTTGCCTGATTTGATTCAGTGCCCTCTGTTCTCCTTCCTCATCCCTTCTCTTTTCTGAAATTTTAAACTTGGTATTTAGAAATTATCTTAGATTTACAGAAGAGTTGCAAAGATAGTACAGAGTTTCTGTATACCTTTCACCCAATTTCCCCTAATGTTAGCATCTTACATAACCACGGTACAATGATCAAAAACTAAGAAATTAGCACTGGTACAATACAATTAACTAAACTACAGACTTTATTCAGATTTCATCATGATTTCCACTAACGTCCTTTAGGAGAAGAATGTTGAAGCAGAAGTTGTAGTAATTGCACTTAGTTGCTTTTTTTTTGCTGGTTGGGTCTTTGTTGCTGCGAGTGGGCTTTCTCTAGTTGTGGGGAGCGGGGGCTATTCTTCATTGCGGTGCGGGGGCTTCTCATTGTGGTGGCTTCTCTTGTTGAGGAGCACGGGCTCTAGGCACGTGGGCTTCAGTAGTTGCAGCACTCGGACTCAGTAGTTGTGGCTCGCAGGCTTAGTTGCTCCGCAGCATGTGGGATCTTCCCGGACCAGGGATTGAACCCGTGTCCCCTGCATTGTCAGGCGGGTTCTTAACCACTGCACCACCAGTGAAGTCCCTAGTTGCCTTTTTTTTAAGGCCAAAGAGTACCAATAGATGCCTGCATTGGTTAGAGCATTCTCTCTTGGGAAATGTAATAATCTATGCTGTCCAGAATGAGGGAGGCCAAATTCTATACTAGCTGGGCAGAATAAGATGTCCAGGGACTTTGCCCTCTCTATGGGCTGACTGGAAGTTGAGAGCTGGAGTCTTTTACTCTGGACCTTTAGCACCCAATTACTTTTATACTGATTCCTAAAATAGCCACAAAGAAATTTGTATTGCAGTGACTGTCCTATCATCCGAGGAGGATGCCACCATTTGATACAGAAAATCCTTCTTGAGACAACAGAGCATTGTTTTGGCTCTTCTCTCCTCTGTTCTTGGGTTGGGCACACAGTGGTTTGAGCCATAGTCTGGTAGCCCGACTGCAATGAATATAGATGTGCAAAGAGAGACAGATTAGCTTTTCACCATCACTACTCACATTAGGGTGGCGTTACCTTTGCTGGGATATTTAAAAGCCTGTCAGCATTAACTTATCTGATTTATAACTTGGCTGTGAAAAATTCCCTCCTCACTGGCAGTCAGCATATACAGTTTCATGTAAGAAGATATAAGCTGATCATTTGTTTTCCTAGAAGTGTAGTCTCTGAATGCTGGGAACATTAACCTGTTACTGACTTTGGAAAACAGAGGAGGAGGAGGAGAAGGAGGCCATACCTGCTATTAGAGTGGGATTGATCCAATACATGGTCACATTATCACAAATCTCCAGAATTTTGGAATTTTTAAGAAAGTCTCGGTTTTCAATAGGCTTTTCTGCTGGGACCCAAATCACTGACTGTTCAAAGAAAGTTGTGGTAATTTCTTCATTCTGAGAGAAGAAAGTAGTTCAGGGTGGGGATAGGCAGAGAAATTAATAAGATGAGTGAGACATTATGGGATCCTGGAAAATACCATATTTCGAGTCTGAATAATAATTCCAGTCCCAGAACTCCCAGTGTAGTAGATGCCCTTGGGAGAGTTAACAACTGGTCCCTCCCTCTCCCGCCTAACAGTAGGGCTGCTCACTGAAACAGGAGCCTTCTCTGCTACCATTTCTCTTAAAGTCAGGAAGGCTTTCTATCATTTTCTGGGCCTCCCACTGGGCCATGTATGTTTTAATTTGGGCTTCTGGAACCCTGAGTGATTTACATTTGTTTTCTTTCTTTTAAATGGATGTTGTGAGTGCCTGCCTTGTTTTAGGTTTACGACTAGGATTGCAAGCCGAATTTGATCTCAAGCTGAAAAACACTCCTGTAATCCAAATTGGTGAAATCACTTAAGTAGCAACAGAACCTAATATTTTGGTTTCACAAGATTGTGTGTTAATGGTATAGTTGTAGTACCAAAGATACTTTGTTTCAAAGTCAGGTCTAACTTGTGACTTCACTGGCCTTGCTACTATTTTACTCCTTTCATTCTAGATACTTAGAATTTGTCTCACAGAATGTTTTTTGTTTAGGTAGCCTCTCTTATATTGTCAAGAATGCCCCCTTCTCTTCTGTTTCTAGTGTTGGAAGTAGTTGTCTTGTATACCTAGCTCTTAATCATTTGTCTCCTGGGCTTTGACATTTTTTCCCCTACTCTTAATAAGGCTTTTCCTTTTCTCCTTTGTTTTTTTCTAGCTTTATGATTTCAGTGTTTTTATTCTTTGAAATATGGCTTTGTAATTTTTTCTCCTAGTCACTTAAAACTCATCTTAGCTCCTTTGCCCTTGAGTCTGTAAAGACTTGGGATGCATTGAAAGGGACTGTATAAAATGAGGTTGGTACGTTGACTAGCTTTGTTAGCAAAATCAGGGCTGTTTATATACCTGCTCTGCATGTTTAACATGTACAAAGTATGGATACAGTGGTGAGGGAAGTGCAGAGTAAGAGGGTTTTTGTCATTCAGGACCACAAATTTGTCTCATAAAAAAATCTGTAGCCTGAACAAAAAAAAATAGGATTTTCTTGAAGATAAAGCAATTTCACTATCATGAGATGAATACTTGTGTTATTTAGACAATCTGACAATATTAACTGAAGAATAAATTAGGGCCAAAATGAGACAGTATGGGCCTTTGCCTTTAACTTTTTTTTTTTTTTTGCCATGCCGCATGTGGGATCTTAGCCCTCCTGCAGTGGAAGCACGGAGTCTTAACCACTGGACTGCCACAGAAGTCCCAGCCTTTAACTTTTGCAGAAAAATAAATCTTGTTGTGTCAGTTCGGGAAGTCATTGCTGGCTGGCCCTACTCAAATGCTTACATTATTTTCTGTAAAAAGCAGCATATGATATTGGATATAATAGCTTTTTATCTTCTTGATTCTCCTTTCATCTTACTTTTGCCCCCTGTAGTAATCCCTAATATCCTGGAAGTTGTTCTGTTCCTCAGATGCATCCAAATTAGGCTTATTTAAAAGAAAAAAATCTCCAAAACTTTTCACTTGCCATAGACCTTGGGAGCAGAGCATCGTCTTTGGGGGAAATCTTCTTTTTCTTAGAAATTCTAGGAACCAGGGTCTGTAACTTCTCTGGACATGAGGAGACTAATATCATGTCTGTGGGAGCCAGTGACAACCCTGAGACTTGGGTAATGGAAAGAAAAAAGTGATCCGCACATCACCTCACCCCCCAAAATAAGAAAAGTAAAAGGAAAAAATAAATGAGTAGATGAGAATTAACATGGAGAGAGTTGGGCAGGAGAAAAGTGAAAAAGAACCTGGGAGAGACAGAAGAAAATTAAAGAGGTACTTACAGTATGTAGAGTGGCCACTGTGCCTTTGGCATAATCTCAGTTTAGATTTGCCAGTTAAACACTAAAACAAACCAACCCAACCCAGTATTTGTTTCTTCTGACTACAGTGGAGGTATGCTGTCATAGATAGCAGCATACCATAATTACAGTCAGGATATCAGGGAAAAATTAAGTCTCCTGGGCCTTACCAATGGCTGTATTTTAGGCAATAATCCTCTATCTCCCACTAGGCCTATAGCGGCCATTCAGCAATTGCACTGGTGCCCTAGGTCAGGGGTCCCCAACCCCCGGGCCTGTTAGGAACCCGGCTGCACAGGAGGAGGTGAGTGGCAGGCGAGAGAGCAAAGCTTCATCCATCGCTCGCATTACCGCCTGAACCATCCCCTGTCCCCGGGCCATGGAAAACATTGTCTTCCACGAAACCGGTCCCTGGTGCCAAAAATGTTGCGGACCACTGCCCTAGGTTACCTCACCATGGCCTGGGAGTGTGCTTTCAGAGAATTTGTATTATACTGTAGTTCTCACCTTCTTTACTTTTGTCTTTCCTAGTGATATGTTAAAGGTGGATTATTCCATTAGCAGCCCAGCATAAAATGGTAAGGTGAGTGAACTGAAATCTCCTTTTATTTAATTTTTAATTTTTGATTGAAGTATAGTTGATTTACAATGTTGTGTTAGTTTCAGGTATACAGCAAAGTGATTCAGTTATATTTTATATATATACATGTATATATATATTCTTTTTCAGATTCTTTTTCCCTATAGGTTATTACAAGATATTGAGTAGAGTTCCCTGTGCTATACAGTAGGTCCTTGTTGGTCATCTATTTTATATATAGTAGTGTTGAACTAAAATCTTTAGAATAGGTGAATGTCACTGTGTGACAAAAGTGGCAAGGATCCAGGTGGCCTTGGGGCTTTTATTCAGGACTTTATCTTTGGCAGGATTGGTTTTGCTCCTCCGGCTCACCCCTCTTACCAGAAATCTTTGGTTTGGAAGCAAATGTACATAATGGTTACCCGGGTATAAAAGTACAGCGTTGGACTTAAAAGCATGAACTTTAGGTTTGTTGAAAGGCCTGAGTTCAAGATCCCAATCTGCACTGCGCTAGCTGTGTAACCTTGGACAAGTCACTTTTTGGTCTGCATCTAAAAATGAGGATGATAATAGTACCTATCTATAGGGTTGTTGTGAGAATCAAATGAGGGTAAAGCATTTAGTACAATGTCTGACACAGAGTTAGCCCCCAATAAATTATGGCTTTTACTATTACTATTATTTTTCTTACATACCTCATCTATTTCTTCCTCTGGTTCAGAAAATTCAGGAATCACTTTAATCTGAGTTTTGATGAAGCATTTTTGAAGACCTACAAAGTAAATGCCAGTGTATCCCTATAAAACAGACAAAAAATAACAAAACTTCCTGAAATAGCCACAATTAATGAGTTTCATGGTTTGTCAGGGCCCTAGGCTGGCAAAATTTGAATTCAAAGGGAAAGCTTTGTCTTATAAATTAAATGGAGGCTACAGGCTATTTTTAACTTGACTCAAATGTTCTAATATTTTAAGTGGGAAGCTTTAGGGGGAAAATATCCAACTTACATTTTTAAAGTCATGTACTTCCAATGTTTCATCAGTGCCATTTCCACTTCTGAATATTTCAGTTCTGGTCACGGGATCAATTTCCATGTAAATCTTCTTCTTCTCTCCGTTGCTGTAGAAAGTGTGCTCCATGTCATATGTCTGGGAGAACAGAGGAAAACAAGCTCTAAGATACTCAGCATGTCCCTTCATAAGACACTTTAATTGGGTAATATCTGGGGCACCTTCTTTTTCCGGAGCCTTTGTAGAGAGGTGTCATCTCAGCAGCTTGCCGTTGGGAATTCTCTGAGACTCGAGATTAAAGTGAGGTGTTTTTTGGCACTGGAGCTGATATGGGGATCCCTTCAGAGCCAGTATTTTGTATTCAAGCCAAGTTGCTGAACTAATTACTAAGAATTCCAACAGTTTTCTTGGCAGCCTTGACTAAATAGCAAATGATATTTTGCAAAGCAGCCTGTAAGGTGTTTTCCACTTGTGGTAAGCAGAGGAATCACCAAAAACCTATACTGCTTCTTTAAACTACCACTTCCCTTTCTAAGTACTCAGTAGTCACCCACTTACTCCCTGTGAAATTCACTAGGGCTGAGAAAGAGATTTGAGCAGATTTAGAATGTTTAGGCCTTGCTCTTTATCTTATCCATCCAGGGATTTAATATTGTCTCAACAGTCTTGGATCTGTACTTTTTAGACTCTGAAGACTCTGAAGACCCTGAAGACCATTCTCTTTGGTGAATATTAGATAATCGTCTTACCCTGACCTCAATTGCTTCCTTTTGTCCTTTAAGCTCCAGGAAACATTTACTGCCTTCCCCTAACCTTTTCTGTTATGGGCTAACCAAATTCATTCAGTTGATTCCTGATTTTTATTTTCCAAACCCGATTCAGCTGACTTCAAGTTCTCCAGATTCTCCTGCATATAGAATTCAACAGCTGTGAATTGTAATATGCACTATGTAATATGGAGTCTCTCAAGAAGATCGCCTTGGCAAAGCTGCATATCAGGTTGCTCCTGAGTAGTTGAAACAAAACCCCAGACTCTCTCCTACCCTCTAAAGGAGACAATTTTTCTAAGGACCAAAAGGACCAGTCCCATAGAGTATCCCAGTCTATTAATAAGCCCATTACTTATAACCGAGGACATGTTTATAGCTAGAAGCAAATAAGTAACCTAAAGGAATTTGTTACCTGTCACAAACCAGGCCAGACCTGATGGTGCCATGTGGAAGTCTATCTTATCCCTGTTGTTAGGAGGCCTTTGGCTATCGAGTTTCTTCATTCTCATTTTTCCTTATGAAAAACATTTGGTAAACTAAAAGCCTGAAAAAGCAAGTCATCTACAGAGCCATTGTTGCTTTCTAATGATACTATTTCCAGTGGCAGTCTTGTATTGCTTGTGCTGGGTTGGGTTGTTTTTTAATGTCTGCCGGTATCTGTGACTGAATGTTAGTATAACCTGGTCAAATTTTCCCCACCTCAAGTAGAAAAACAAATGGGAAGGGTTTGTAGAAGCAATATTACTTCAAGTGTGAAAAGTTGATGTAGTCGCTGAATAGGAAAACAAGAGACAATGTCATTTACTTCTTTGCTGCCCTACAGTGCCTTGGACATGGTCAGAGCTGAAGTATATATTGAATACCTTTTCCCCACCAAGGGCAAAGTCTCATCTTCCTAAAGAGAGATTTTGAGCATTGGCAAGGTCTTTTAAGAGACCATATTTTAAAAGGGGAAGGAAAACAGTATTTAGAACTTTCCAGCAACTGCAGAGTTAACACAGCAAGTCTGGCCTGCTTTGTGACAGGTAGAAAATTTCTTTAGACTTGTTATTTGCTTCTAGTTATAAATTTGTCCTCAGTTCCAGCTCTGCAGCCAGCTTGAGAAACTTCTACCTATGGCAACAAATTGAGCTCTCAGTGGGCCTGACCTAAGTAGAGGAGAGAGGCATCTACTTCAGATCCAGCCTTGTCAGATCTCCCAACAGGGGGGAATTTCTTTAGAAATACTATCCATTGTTGAGACAAATGTCGACAGCCCTAGTCATTGGGGGTGGGGTGGGGTGTTTGTTTCATCAGTAGCACAACTGATGGATTATTGCACGGAAAAATGAGGTTAGAGACTAGGGGATGTTGGAACACTGCCTACCTGGGCAAAAGAGAAAATACAGGCTGTATTTTCAATCATTGGTAGAAGACTATGGAACCATACTGGTGACATTTAGGATTTCAGTGTACTTCTGTGGAATGAGTTTTCCTGCACTGTTGGCAATGCACTTCACTTGGACACCTTGCTAGATGAAAACTATTGGAAACTGCCAAGCTCAGCAGATCTTGATTATTTTCAGCATTCTTTCAAAGAGGTTTTTTTTTTTTTTTTTGGTAGGGGAGGAGGGGTCCATTCTGATTGTATTTATTCACTAGCATATTGCCTTTTTGTTAGTAATGGTAGTGGGATCAGAATGACTTCATTTATATGTAAAATCTGGGTGGGGGGTAGGGAGCTATATATTCACTCAGATGGAATTCCACTATCAAAGGTGCCCTTTTGGAACAGACTGTCCTTTGTCTAGGAAGATGATGCCGGTGGCCCACTTTGGACTGCTTAGGGATGGGTTTGAGCAAATCCAGACATACTGTCTGGTCCGGGTCCCTGTGGAGCACATTGCCTGGGTAATGGCTATGCAAGCTTCACTGGCCCATACGAAGACTGAGCTCATGCCTTTGGCTTCAGAAGTACTTTTCTGTCTACTAAGCTCACTGGCTCAGGGGCTGAGGGTCTTTCTGGAGATGAGGGAATAAATGGTTTTGGCCACTCCAGGTGCAAACTAAAGCAGAGAAGGATGACCGGTCTGAGAGAAGTGTGAGTGGGCTCCCAGTAGTTCATCTCAGACTGCCTTCAACTCAGCTTTATTCCAGGAAGGACAGAGCAGGGACAGAGTATGGTGAGAAGTACACTTCCACCAAACCGGCACATTAGGGAAAGTTAATCTTTGGTGTTTCTAGCTTCCCTTTTCTGTTCTTTTTATATCCTGCCCTCTTTGTACCTTCCTAGCCCTTCCTCCTCTTCCCATCTCCCTCTATTCCTCTGTCTCCTGTCCAGACATCTAGGAATCTCATGGTGCTTCAGGTACCTTATATCAAAGAAGAAATCAATCTGACAACTGATCTCACACTAAGGTATTAGTGATGGGTGTTTGTCTGTTAAAAAATACTGAGTGCAATACTTAACTCAAAGGAATGAATTACTAATGGTGGTTTTTAAGCACAATGGCACCAAGAATAAGAGATATATTAAGGGCAAGGGCATCTTTCCAGCAGCACTCAAATGGGCTCCCACTCCATCCACACATAAGGCTGGTCTCAACTATGAGGGACCAGAACACTGGCGTTGGACAGGGAAACCAATGGGATGGAATATGACTCAGAAGTGAAACGAGATAGATACGTGGTGAACCCCAAGGAGTGAGGGATGTAAGAAGACCACACTGACAAAACGTGGAGAGAACACAAACTCACTTCTCTTCCCTGCTCAGGAATTCTTTCCTCAGTCCAGTTAAATTCTCCACTCAGGCAGCAAATGAGCCCTAACATCCTCCTTTCACAGTTTGCTGTGTTTTCTGGCCTCAATTTGTGACAGTCTCTGAGATCAGAAAAGAAAGATTTTTATAAAAAGTAAAGCTGCCTCAGACCTCAGTGTGATGGTTCTGTTTCGGGGCAGGTAGCTTTAGCTTGTCCTGAAAGGGATTTGAGGACATTTGCCTTAGGTTTTGTTTTTTGAAGCCTATGATTAATCTAGCTGTTCTTCTCTCCACCTTCATTTCTTACTGTCTGTTTATGAGGTACACTCTCCAAAGGTGAAATACATGCTCAGAATAGCTGGCTAGCAGGTGTTAGGCTGGAAGGAAAGGAAGGGAATGCATTGTACTATATTATTACCAACCTAGCCTGTGGGAATTAAAGGGCCTCTGGGTATTTCTTTAACCAACACAGAGCAGACACATTGTTTCTTATGCAAAGTTGGAGTCCTGCATCTTCAATCACCAGTTCTCAGTCCTGAAAAAAACTGGCATAGGCAGCACAGACATTCCTCTTTTTCAAAAAGAAAAAAACCCCATTTCTTTCATGTCGAACAGCGGTCCCCAACCTTTTTGGCACCAGGGACCGGTTTCGTGGAAGACAATTTTTCCACGGACCGGGGGTGGGGGGAGGATGGTCCAGGCGGTAATTCGGGCGATGGGGAGAAGCAGAGGAAGCTTCGCTGGCGCCCTGCTGCTCAACTCCTGCTGTGCCGCCCGGTTCCTAACAGGATGCGGACCAGTACCTGCTGGAGGTTGGGGAGCCCTGATCTAGATCCTCAAGCTGGCTTGGAAGTTTCTTCCTACCCACGACCCTCACCACTCCTTGTTCTTAAATGCAGCTGAAGAATAGTGAAAAGACTCTCTAGACCAGGTTCTAGCCTTAGCCTCAACTCTGCCACTTCCAAGCTGTGTGACTTTGGACAAGTCACCAAGTGTCTCTGGAGGCTCAGTTCCCATCTTTATCTCTCACCCATTGCCCAATGCAATGTTGAAGAGTTGACAAAATCAATTTTTTAAAAAATTGAAATGTAGTTGATTTACAATGTTGTGTTAGTTTCTGGTGTACAGCAAAGTGATTCGGTTATCCATATATATAAAATATATAATAATATATATATTCTTTTTCAGATTCTTTTCCCTTATAGGTTATTCTAAGATATTGAATATGGTTCCCTGTGCTATACAGTAGGTCCTTGTTGTTTATCTATTTTATATATAGTGGTTCGACAGAATCAATTCTGTTCAGGTTTGGCTAACACCTGTCAGGTTGAACCGTTGGACTGCTACTACCTGTTGATTTCCTGGGCCGCTTTCCCCACAGTAGCCCCAATCCCTCGCTCAGCCACTGAAGGACAGCTCCCTTTGAAGACCTAGGTTTTTTCTGGCTGGTACCAAGTAAGTTGCCCAGCAAATGCCTTAGGAGAATGAAGAGACTGAATACGAATGTGCCCCTAGTAGCCGGAGTCCTACTCTGCATAATCCATGCTGCCCCTTGGCAGCCGGGACCAAGAGCTAGCCCGTGACAGTGGCTGCACAAGGGTGGACTTTGCTCTTGAAATGGTTTGAGAGGAAAATAAAGTGAAGTCTTTTTAAAAACGCTGACGTGGCACCATCTGGTGAAGCTCAGTCCCCCTGCTAAAGAGATTTCAGCTCCATCTCCATCTCTTCCCTTGAGGGGATGAAATGCTTCTCCAGACCCACATTTTACCCATCAAACTGCTGTGTAGGAAAGCCCAGGGAACTCGGGGAAGAAAGTTGTATCCCCCGTGTGCCTAGAGGGGGAGTGAAGAAAGTTGGTCTCTGGCCAACTTAAAGAAATAGGCACAGGAAAGCCCGATCCAGACTTAGCAGGAAAGTGTTTTTTCTGAGCAAAAGATTTTCAGCCTAGAGTGCTGTAGGGCTTGCAGTCTTGAGTAAAACTCTTTTAATGGTCATCTGCAGTTGAGGTGAGGGGGAGGCCAAATGGATGCCCACCTATCCTACCCCTTCTCATCTCATCCTGGTAGTATGCAGAAGTTGAGGAGACATCCCCAGGAATCTGTGGATTGCTGTGTGGGCTTTAGGACTTAGCCTTACCAAATAGCCCTAAAGTCACCAGGAGGTTCCTATATATGGCAGGAAGGGCAGCATTTCATTAATTTAATTTATTATTCTTCTGCCTCATTCTACAAAGGATTGGAAGGGATAGGCTACAAGGTCTGTGTTACATCTATCAACTGTTGGTTTAAAGGCTAGAATTTTTCTGACTTGTTTTCTCTATGTTGGATGAATTAGCTGGGGAGTTGATTTCTGATTGTTTCAGGTTCAATGTGTAATACAGGGAGCTTTAAGCAAGAATGTTTCTCTTGGGAATCTGCTTCAAAGATGTCTGGGCAGTCACTGCCTGGAAGTGGAGCCTTGTCATGCTCTCTCAAAATCTCTGGGACTGAATCGGTCCTCTGCTTGGTTGAGAAAGCTGAATACAGAACTCGAGGGACTGGCTTTCATTCAGCTCAAGTGGCTTCTATATGTGGCTGTGGGTTGGGGATCTGTAGCCTGTAAGGGAGTGCAACAGCTCTCCCAAAGTTAGTCTTCCTTGCTTCATTTTATTTTCATCCCTTTCTCTCTCCCTATCTCCCTCTCTCCCTCTCTCTCTCTCCCTTTCTCTCTCTCTCTCTCTCTCTCTCTCTCTCTCTCTCTCGTGTGTGTGTGTGCTCATGCCTGAGATGTGTGAGGAGAGGGAGTCCATCA
Organism: Balaenoptera ricei; assembly: GCF_028023285.1. Classification (NCBI taxonomy): domain Eukaryota; kingdom Metazoa; phylum Chordata; class Mammalia; order Artiodactyla; family Balaenopteridae; genus Balaenoptera; species Balaenoptera ricei. The sequence continues at coordinate 91,257,560 of NC_082660.1, read as the reverse complement.
CGGCTTACTCCCTGTTTTAGATCAAGAATCTGGATATTTTGTCCACACCAAGGTGGGAGGTAATAGAAGGAGGAGGGGGGAAATTACTGGCATGGAAATGTCAACACCAGATGTGGAATGTTAAATAAACACTTAATTATAAACAGATGTCAAAAAGCAAAATAAAAAGGATGTGTGGCGGAGGCTAGAGGAGCAAATGCTAAGAACTTGGAGAAAGTCCCGGGATGCCAAACACGTCACTGTCATCCATAAGCTCAGCAGTATCACCGGTTCTCTCCACCAAGGGCCCCAAGAGTCCCCACAGGTCCCACAGGCTTGTAAAGGAAAGTCCAGAAGAGCCTGGGTTTTAATCTGCTAACTGCTGTTTCTTGCCAGGCCATACTCTTTAGGGGAGCCTCTTTAATTTGTGCAAGATGCCTGGATCCTTTTCCTCTGCAAATCTTCTTCCAAGACCAATCTGACTACTCTTCACTTCCCAGCAATCATAAGTCAGCTCCGAGGCAGGCTTATTGGCAGCCTTAGCCATTGGAAACAACAGATGTTCCCTGGGGCTTTTTGTCTGGGAACTAAAGGCAGTGGGCTTAGTGGAGCATCCACATGTCCAGCTGGTTCCTCAGTTTGCAATGGACCCAGCCTGGGTTGTGGGGAAGGCCGGGACTTAAATATCAAAGGCAATAAATTGTAACTCCCCATTGGAACAGAGAACAAACAACCTTTGTTCATGGTGGAAAAACTTGCCCCAGGAGACACCTATTTATCATCTTTTACCAGATTACTTTGTAATGATTTTGTTCATTTCTGAGAATCCCTTTGCTAAAAATCACATCCTAAGACGGATTACTTCTTGAGAGATTTGGTTCTTGATAAACTTTATTTGGTAGCATACCTCACCTCTTCTGTGCATGCAATGACTAGGTTTTACATTTGGTTTGAGGAATCACAGGATTGCTCCTTATAATGCATTAAAAAATGAACTGGAGTGAGAAGCAAAGACGATATAATACAGAAGCAGAGGCGACCATGGGCTCTGTTAGTGAGCTTGGCACCTTGCTAGATAAAAGCAAGGTCCCCACCTAGTCATTTATAGTTGCACCGAGACAAATAGCATTGTAAGTTTAGAAAAACACATAAACTTTTTCAAAATAGAATTTGCAATTCCAATGGCTAAAATAAAACTAGAAAAACCGTCTGGCCCCATGTTTAGGCAGACATGTATGGGTGCTCAGAAGGGCTAGCTACCTACTACACCCAGCTAAGAACATTATGGCCATGGAGGATGAAAGGGTTTATTCTCCTCTAACCCATCTGTAATTGTCAAGAGGATCCAAGATTCAATTTGTGGGACAGCATGTTACCTTGGGAATTAGCTAAGTAATAGCAGAATTGGATTGGTATGCATCTTGGCACTCTTATTCATTTGTTGTTTCTTTCCTGATCTCAATTGCTTTGCCCACCTTGCTAGTCTGAATATAGGTGGCTTCTCTAGAAAGACAGGTGAACAGTAAGCAGTTCAGAAGCAGAGAGCAGTGAGAGAGATAAGAGAAAGGGCTAACTATAGTCAATGGATGACACGTGAAATCCTTTCTGGAACAAGGTATAAATAAGAAAGCAAGTAAACAAAGTTTGCTATTCATTCTCCCTCTGACTTAAACTTGATAAGGTAGCCTCTAGTACTAAATGAAAGTGGGTATGGCAGCAGAGATGAAGAATCCAAAAGTGGCTATGCCTTACTTCTCTGTTTTCTTTTGGACACTTGTCCACTTGATTTTCTATTTTCTACACTTCCTCACCCCCTGCCTCTCCTTCCTCATTTATGCATATTCTTTCCTCTCTGCTCCTATCACTCCTTTGGCCCCTAATGGTTCATCCCAATCCATTATCTTCTTGTATTTTATCCTCCCTCCTGGATTTTTGCCTTTCCCTTCCTACGTCTGTTATCAAATAGAAATGAGCATCCCATGACAACAAATTAATAACAATGGTAGCAACAACAACATCCCACATGCAGAGAGAAAAATGTGGCAAAGCCAGAAAACCATCTTCACAGTTTATAGCTTGTACATTTATTAATTCTCTTTCAAATGGAAATTGTTGGCATGAAGGGACTATGATTTTCTTTGGGTCACATCTAAACGTAGCCACTGTGTGTGAGCCTGGGAGTAACAATAACACTAAGGTACACTAATATCAACTACAATGGCCAGCCAAGCTTCACCAAATAACCATAGTATCAGAAGCATTATGAGATATCTGTGATTAATGACTTGGTGTCACTTTTCTACCTTGTAGCATTACTATTTCAGTGGGACACCAACGACTGTGGCTCGTGAGAAGCTGAAAAGCTCTAGGTTTCTCGGTTTTCTTTTTCGAGTCACAAATAAACATGAATTCAGGTATGAGAATTGCTCCTTCTGAAAAGGAGTTTGCTGCCTGTCCTCACAGCAGATGCATTAAGTCAGAAACATAATCCCTGAAAATCCTTTGCTGCCATTTCTCGTGGTTTCTTCTCATGTGGTAGTATAATTACTTTTCCATCAGTTTCTGCCCAGATAATTGAAAGAAAGATGGAAAGTATTTTTTCTTACAGTAAAAAGTTTGCTTCTGCGAGGAATCTTAACTCCTTATAAAAGCATTATAAAAGAATGGGTAATTCTACATCTTATCATTACTAACCAAAATGCAGAAAACATATTTTTCCTTTACCAAAATAATTAGGCAAAAAAGAGAGAGCAAACCTTGACTGAGTTTTTCATACCACCAAAAAATATACACAAAAAGAACTTAATGACTTTCATTTTCAGAGTAATATACATGTCAAGCACTAATTAAATTCAATCAAACTCAAAACAGAAACACTGGATAATAAAGTGCATTTACTCACTTTTTTGGGTGTCTCAGGCCAGAAGTGCTTGCCCCCCCAAAACAGGACAATTAGAGTTAGGGCGAGGATACCGAACACCAGTCCACAAATCTTAAGTGATTTACATATCTTCTTGGATTTAGAAGCTTCTGCCTAAGCAAAGAACAGAGAGAATAAAACAATACACAATAGCCCTTAAAATTGCAAGCCATAGTTCAAAGTCACTTGATTTCACTTTTTAATGTTCATATTGTAATATGATAAATCTGTGAAACCATGCTTCTGCTCAAAAGGGAATAAAAAATGTGAATCAACTTACATTTAGAATGTGACAGTCCTCACAGTTCTCTGGAGGATTCTTTGCCATGGTCTCAGCACACAGCACTCTTTCCCTGCTTTGAGAGGACTAAGAGACCACTGCTGAGGTGGAGTTGCAAGTGAGTCGGCTAACAGATGCCAGAGGAGAAGCTGAATTTATATGGCTCAAATATGTCATACCAGAGCCTGAGGGAGCCCAGGGGGCTCCTGTGCTGCAATTTGTTACATAGATATACCCATATATGTGTATAACTTCTGTGCACAGAATTCCATCCAGAATGGCAAAGACAGAAGGTTATAATGAAAACTATTGTCCTGGGGGTTGGTTTGGAAGGGGATCAAGCCTAGGACACATTGAAATGATTTTTCACTATGAACTTAAAATATCAGTGGCAACACACACTGCACACTCCAGAAATAAGCAAACAAAACAAAAGGAATGAAGTTCTAATTTCAATTCCATCTGCTCTAACAAATATTTATTGCAGGCACTGTGCTTGGTGTAGGAGATTCAGGAATGAATAAGGTAGTGCCTTCTTCACTATGTTAAAGCTCTTTGAGGACTGAGATCAATAGGTAGTCAACTAATTATAATCAGAAACAAGATTTAAAAGGTTAATTATACGTTTTCTTTCTCTCTTCATTCTCTCTCTCTGATTATTTTCCTTTCCTAGGCTCTCTTCCTCAATCTGTTCCTTAATGTTGATATTCCTTATGGTTCTATCTTTGATGATCTTCTCATTCTATATATACACTTCTTGGATGATCTCATCCACTCCCACAGTTTAAAATATCACCCATATATCAATGATTTCCAAATCTTTATCTATAACTCCACTGTCTTTTGAATTTCAAAGCCATTTGAATATCTCTACCTCGATGGACCTCAGGAATCTCAAAACTCAACATGTCCCACATCAAACTCTTCTTCTTTTCACAACCCCTTCCCCCAATCTACTTTCTTTCCCATATTCTTAATCTTGCTTGGTGGCTGAATTAGTTTGCTAGGGCTGCCATAACACAACAGAAATTTATATTCTCACAGCTCTGGAGGCTAGAAGTCCAAGATCAGGGTTGGTTTCTTCTGAGGCCTCTCTCCTTGCCTTGTAGATGGCTTTCCTCATGTTCACATGGTATTCCCCTTCTATGCATGTATATGCCCTAATCTACTCTTCTTATAAGGGCACCAGTCATATTGGATTAGGATCTATCTGTACAACTTTATTTTTCCTTAATTACCCCTCTAATGGCCCTATCTCCAAATACAGTCACATTAAAAAATAATGGGCATGAGGACTTCAACATATGAATTTGGGTGGATGGGTGGGGCACACTTCAGTCCGTAACAGTGGAACCATTATTCACCCAGCCTTCAAAACCAGAAACCTGTGGTTTGTCCTAGACTCTCCTCTCTTTGTCACATTCCCTTATCCAATCAGTGACCAGGTATTTTTGATTCTAAATTCTTACATCTGTCAAAGCCATTCTTTTCTCCCTATATTGACTTTTAAAGCCTTAGTTTAGGTTGTCATCTTCTCTGATGAGTCTCAAGTCCATATCTCTAACCCAGGCTGCTCTTAGGGCTCCAGATCCATGGGTCTATCTAACCTGCTAGACATCCCCATTTGGATATCCTAGAGGTACCTCAAATACCACATGTTCCAAATGGAATTAATTATCTCTCCTTCCAAATATACTCTTCTTTCTACATTATCTCTCTCACTAAATGGCATGATGATCAGTTTCTTGAATAGAAACCTCCAAATGATCCTTGATTTCTTCCTCTCTTGCCTATTTAGGCCTCCATGCCTAATCAATTATTAAATCCAGTCAATTTTGCCTCTGAATTATCTTCCCAATCTTATTCTCTCTATCCTCAAGTTCCACTGTCTTAGTTGAGGTTCTCATAGTTACTTTTAGTGTTGCAATAGAGTCCTAACAGGTTTTCTTGACTCCAATCCACTTCCTTCAAGATGATCTTTTCTAGGACTCAAATCTGGGGATAATCTCTCCCCTGATTAAAATCCTTCTGTGTCTATTCATTGTCTATTAAATCAAAGCTACTTGTGGTGACCTCATAGGCACTTCATGGTCTTGACTCTGCCTAATCCCTCCAAGCCTTGATTTTGGACAATTTCCTCCATAGAGATGGAGCCAACTGGGTGTCTTAGCTGGGCAGAGTCATGGAGCATGTATGTGGGACTTCATCCACATCCTAATATCTTGAAGAAAAATAATTTTCTAACTGTTGCTGACATGATCATGCATGAAATTGATTATGGAAGTTATGAAATATAAATCATGGTTCTATTTATTCTACAATTCTTTGGCCAACTTTAAAAAAAGAAAAAGAAAGCTATGAGAGCAGTCGTATGAAGAAACCCATGTTTATTGTGTTAGATGGTACCTCCTCAACAATGTTACTCACACTATGCTTCCAATGCCTTCCTCACACCTTATGCTTTAGTGATTCTGAGCACCCTCTGCTATTTTACTCTACAGGGCATTTTCACATGCTATATTCTTTGCTTGGGTTTCCCTTCCTCCCCTTGTCTAACTGAAAATTCTCATTTAGCCTTCAAAATACTGCCTAGATGTTACCAGCTCCTGAAAGACTTCCCTGATCTCATCTCTGCCGTGTTTTTCTTCTGAGAAGACTTTGAAATCCTTTAAAACATGCCTCATTTGTTAAAAAGATTGAGTTAAAATAGAGGTCAAATCAATATGCCATGGAAGCACAGAAGGAGGAGTGATGAAATCTGTTTCAGGAGAGCAAGGAAAATGGCAGAAAGCACTCAAAATTTCAGTAGATTGTTCGTTTATTAGCAATCTATGTGGCAAGCACTTTTATAGGGGCTAGATATATATTAATAGTGGACAAGACCAACACAGTCCCTGATATTATAGAGCTCAGAGGCTAGTTGGGGAGACATAAGTTAAACTAAAAGGAAAAAATCCTGTAATAAATAAAAATATATAAATTATGAAACATGGTAAGAAGGAAATGTTTAAGGTGTTATGAAAGCACCTAAATTGGATTGGGGGAGGGAGTGGTCAGGGCAGTCCATGCTAAGGAGATGTCCCTTAAGCTCAGACCTAAATAATGAGTAGAAGTTAGCCAGTGTAGAGTGGGAAAAGATTATTCCAGGCAGAGGGACCAGCACGTGCAAATACCCTGAAGCAGAAAAGAGGTTGTGTTTGGAGAGTAAAAGGAAAGTCAGTGTGGTGATAATATAGTGAATGAGGAGGAGAGTTGCTTGAGATAAGGCTGAAGAGGTAGGCAGGGACCATATCATACAAGATTGTATCTATTAGGACTGTTTTGGGCTGCATGTAACAGAAACCAAGTTATGGTGGTTTAACAAAGTAAGAGGTTTATTTTTCTGACATAAAGGAGCCTCAGTGTCAGCAGTTCAGGACTCATACAAGTTTCAGGACCCGAGCATCCATCTTTTTGTTCTATGATCCTTTGAGCATGGCTTCCATCTTCATGCTTCCAAGGTGGCTGTTTTACCTCCAGGCAGCAAAAGGAGAGAATGAAAAGGGCAAAAGACATGTGACAGCTAAGTCTGTCTCTTTCCATCAGGAAAGTAACAGTTTTCTTGGAAGCCCTATCCTGCTGATTTCCGCTTATCTATTAGTTAGAACTGGGTTGGATGGCCGCCCCTAACTATAATGTAGTATGAGGAGGTTTTATTTTCAACTCAGCCTATTACTACTCCTAAAAGAATCCTGGTTTTATTATAGAAGGGGAAACATATTGGGTAGGCAGTTTGCAGTTTCTGCCACAAAGGGTGAGGGGTTTCTTAGTTTATTCTAAGAACAGAGGGAATTCATTGAAGGGTTTTAAGCAGGGGAGATACACAGTTCCTTTTATGTTTATTAGCATCTCTCCGGCTGTTGTGAGAAGGGTGAATTGTAAGGGAGCAAGAATTTTTAAAGGTTGACCAGTTAGAAAGTAACTGCAGGAGATTATGGTGGCTTGGATTAAGGAAGTGGTAGTGGAGATGGAGAGAAGTAGACAGATTTGGGAGGTATACTTTAGAGGTAGCATGTACTTGGTGATAAATTGGATACACAGGGTGAGAGAAAGGGAGGAATAAAAAAATGATTCATGTATTTCTGGTTCGTGCATTTGTGTGGAGAGTGGTGCTGTTCACTGGGATTAGGAAACATGGAAGACCAGTTTGGGGTGATGAGTATGGACATGTTGAATTTGAGCTGTTTATGAAGCATGCAAGAGGAGATGTCTTGTTGGCAGTTGAACATATGTGTCTGGAACTCAGAAGACAGGCCCTGGAGTGGATATAGAGATTTGGGAGCCATTTGCCTGTGGATGGTATTCAAAGCTATGGGAGTTGATGACATGGTCTAGAGAATGAGTGCAGAATAGAAGGAGAAAAAAGCTCAAGACTGACCACTGGGGAATCTTCAAGAGTTATTTATTTAAAAATATACTTTTAGAATGGTTTTCACATTTTTATTAAAAAACACATACTCATAAAATAAGCCAGCAATATAGAGAAGTGCAAAAAAGAGGGAGAAAATACCTCCAAACCTGCACTAACCAGAAATAACCATTATTGTGCCTTAATTTCCTTATCTGAATAAAGGAGGGTAAAAATAGTAGCTATAAGATTGCTGTGATAACTTACTGAGGTAATCCATTTAAAGCGCTTACTTTGCAATCTTGCAGATATTAACAGTTCATAAACATTAATTACTAAGATTAATGAACATTATTCTGGACATCACTTTTATTATAAAGGATTAAGAAATGGATAGATATAAAATTTTAATAGAAATAATAAACATGCTCTTTTAAAAAGTATGAAATTGAAGAAAAGAAAAATAAATCAAAGTGAAAGTAAAGAAATTGATAAACTTCAGATAAATGCTTCTCCCCCCCTCAAGAAATAGTAGTCTCTGAAAGGCTATTTTAAAGTTAAAATCAAAGATTTGGAAAATATAAAGAGGTTATAGTTATTATATTTTTATCTCCATGTTTCAGTTTTTGATAGTGTTAGACTGATTCCGTGGGTAGTTGGTTAAGAACATGGGCTCTGAAGACAGCCTGCTTGGATTAAGATCAGTTCTATCACTTACTAGCTATAATATGGTGGGCACGTTATTTAATCTCTATGTGCCTCATTTTTCTCATTTTTAGAATGGGGATTAAAAAGTGACTACTTCATTGGGTTGTGAGGAATAAAAGAGTTAATACATATAAAATACTTGGCACAGTGCCTGGTACATAATAAACTATTATTATAAATATGAGGAAATGAGTTATCATTATGAAATATGATGAAATGCACTTCCCCTCCCAACTCATGATTTTTGTTAGCTATATTATTATTTTTACCTTCTCATAGTTTATAACATTTACATTCTGTTCTCCACCTAGAATTCTCTAAGTTGTTTGGTCTTGCTTCTGTGTTTAAATGAATTCAGTGCTTACCACTACTCCTTTTATCACAACTACTTTATTCCTGAGTTCTTTGTTTTGATATATCTCTTGGTTGTCTAGATTTTATCAGCTACTGGTTCTTTTTTTTTAAAGCAGCCCTCATGAGTGTTGCATTTCTTGAATTTTGGCATGTTTGAGAATATCTGTCTGTTGAAGGGCAAACAGGTAGGATAGAAAATTCTTGCACACTTTTGTTCCCTCAGGAGTTTGTCGATATTGCTCCATTGTCTATGGCATTGTGGGTTACACTGGTCTTTTCACCATGGTCTCTTCCATTCATCCTTTATCTGGATGGATTTCATTGTAGAAATTCCAGTATTAGAAGTTAAATGATGGAGGAGGACACTGAAGTATCAGAAAAGCCAAGAGAACTGTAGGTTTAACAAAGATGGCAGTGGTGAACTCTGTCAAAAGCCTCTGCAGGGCTTCCCTGGTGGCGCAGTGGTTGAGAATCTGCCTGCCAATGCAGGGGACACGGGTTCGAGCCCTGGTCTGGGAAGATTCCACATGCCACGGAGCAACTGGGCCCATGAACCACAATTACTGAGCCTGCGCGTCTGGAGCCTGTGCTCCGCAACAAGAGAGTCCGCGATAGTGAGAGGCCCGCGCACCGTGATGAAGAGTGGCCTCCGCTCGCCGCAGCTAGAGAAAGCCCTCACACAGAAACGAAGACCCAACACAGCCATAAATAAATAAATAAATAAATAAATAAAATGGGAGGAGTCATTGTATGCATTTCTTAGAGTTAAAAAAAAAAGCCTCTGCAAGGTCAAAAGGCTGTTAAAAATAGGGTTTGGGTGGGTGGGGGAAGTGTGGAAGAGCATCTTGGGCTGCAAGAATAACATGAGCAAAGTCATATAGGTGTATAGCCCAGCTTTGCAAGGTTACAGGGAGGGGAAGGGTACTCAGGGCAGGCTTCCAGGAGAAAGTGACAAAGAAATCAAGACTTGCCAGATGAATAGCCAGGCAAAGATGTCGACAGAGACAGTGTTCCAGGCAGAGGGAAATCATGGACAAAACCTTGAAAATGTGAAAGAGAATGGAATGTTTGAGCAACTGAAAGAATTTTAGTGTGGAAGGAGTGTTTAAATTTTTTTCCATTACAAAGAAGTACATCCTCACTGGCAAATAATCTATCAAAAGTAGGAAGTAAAAAAAGCAAAGTTTTTCTCCACCTCTGCAAGTCCTCAGAATTAACCACGAACACTTTAATGAGCATTATTTTATATCCCTTACTCTTCAAGTAAATATTCACACTCACATATACATGTATGTGTGTATGTATACAGTATTAATAATTGTAAAAATATATCATCTTACAAAAACATTCATGCTTGTCTGCTACTTGATTTTGCCACTTAGAAATATATCACAGGTATCCTTCCTTGTCAATACAAGAACTCTATTAATAGCTGAATAATATTCCATTACAATGAAATATACTGTAATTCATTTAATGGTTACCTATTGATGGACATTTAGGTTACTTCTATCTTTTTGAGATTATTAAGAATGCTGCAGTAAGCCCACTAGTACACTACAAATATCTTTGCCCACTTCTACAAGCACTTCTGTGGGATAGATTCTTAGTAGGGTGTTTTAGTTTTAGTTTTACTTTAGGGCTGCCGTAAATAACCACAAACTTGGTGGCTTAAAACAACAAAAATTTATTCTGTCACAAGTCTTGCCTTTTCCTGGCTTCTCATGGCTCTGGGCAATCCATTACATTCCTTGGCTTGCGGCTACATCACTACAGTCTCTGCCTCTGTCCTCACATGACCTTCTTCCTTCTGTGTGTGGATCCGCATATCTCCAAATCTCCTTTTCCTTATAAGGATGGCAGTCATTGGATTTAGGCTGAAAACGTTACCTCTCATTTTAATTGTAGTCCTGTTAGTATTTCTTCCGTAGATTGCTTGTTAATATCTCTTGTCCAATTCTATTGTTTTTTTAAAAATTTGATCATTTTATTGAGATATAATTCACGTACCATAAAAATGCACCATTTAAAATTGTACAATTCATTGGGTAGTAGAGTCATTTTCACAATGTTTATTCTTCCAATCCAAGAGCAGGGTATATGTCTCCATCTATTTGTATCATCTTTAATTTCTTTCATCAGTGTCTTATAATTTTCTGCATACAGGTCTTTTGTCTCCTTAGGTAGGTTTATTTCTAGATATTTTATTCTTTTTGTTGCAGTGGTAAATGGGAGCGTTTTCTTAATTTCACTTTCAGATTTTTCATCATTAGTGTCTAGGAATGGAAGAGATTTCTGTGCATTAATTTTGTAGCCTGCTACTTTACCAAATTCATTGATTAGCTCTAGTAGTTTTCTGGTAGCATCTTTAGGATTCTCTATGTATAGTATCATGTCATCTGCAAACACCGACAGCTTTACTTCTTTTCCAATTTGGATTCCTTTTATTTCTTTTTCTTCTCTGATTGCTGTGGCTAAAACTTCCAAAACTATGTTGAATAATAGTGGTGAGAGTGGACAACCTTGTCTTGTTCCTGATCTTAGTGGAAGTGGTTTCAGTTTTTCACCAAAGCTACAGTAATCAAGACAGTATGGTACTGGCACAAAAACAGAAATATAGATCAATGGAACAGGATAGAAAGCCCAGAGATAAACCCACACACATATGGTCACCTTATCTTTGATAAAGGAGGCAAGAATATACAGTGGAGAAAAAGACAGTCCCTTTGATAAGTGGTGCTGGGAAAACTGAACAACTACATGTAAAAGAATGAAATTAAGAACACTCCCTAACACCATACACAAAAATAAACTCAAAAGGAATTCAAGACCTAAATGTAAGGCCAGACACCATCAAACTCTTAGAGGAAAACATAGGCAGAACACTCTATGACATAAATCACAGCAAGATCCTTTTTGACCCACCTCCTAGAGAAAGGGAAATTAAAACAAAAATAAACAAATGGGACCTAATGAAACTTCAAAGCTTTTGCACAGCAAAGGAAACCATAAACAAGACGAAAAGACAACCCTCAGAATGGGAGAAAATATTTGCAAATGAAGCAATTGACAGAGGATTAATCTCCAAAACATACAAGCAACTCATGCAGCTCAATATCAAAAAAACAAAGAACCCAATCCAAAAATGGGCAGAAGACCTAAATAGACATTTCTCCAAAGAAGATATACAGATTGCCAACAAACACATGAAAGAATGCTCAACATCATTAATCATTAGAGAAATGCAAATCAAAACTACAATGAGATATCATCTCACACCGGTCAGAATGGGCATCATCAAAAAATCTACAAACAACAAATGCTGGAGAGGGTGTGGAGAAAAGGGAACCCTCTTGCACTGCTGGTGGGAATGTAAATTGATACAGTCACTATGGAGAACAGTATGGAGGTTCCTTAAAAAACTAAAAATAGAACTACCATACTACCCAGCAAACCCACTACTGGGCATATACCCTGAGAAAACCATAATTCGAAAAGAGTCATGTACCAAAATGTTCATTGCAGCTCTATTTACAATAGCCAGGACATGGAAGCAACCTAAGTGTCCACAAACAGATGAATGGATAAAGAAGATGTGGCACATATATACAATGGAATATTACTCAGCCATAAAAAGGAATGAAACTGAGTTGTTTGTAGTGAGGTGGATGGACCTAGAGACTGTCATACAGAGTGAAGTAAGTCAGAAAGAGAAAAACAAATACCGTATGCTAACACATATATATGGAATCTAAAAAAAAAAAAAAAAAGGTCATGAAGAACCTAGGGGCAAGATGGGAATAAAGATGCAGACCTACTAGAGAATGGACTTGAGGATACGGGGAGGGGGAAGGGTAAGCTGGGACAAAGTGAGAGAGTGGCATGGACATATATACACTACCAAACGTAAAATAGTTAGCTAGTGGGAAGCAGCCGCATAACACAGGGAGATCAGCTCCATGCTTTGTGACCACCTAGAGGGGTGGGATAGGGAGGGTGGGAGGGAGGGAGATGCAAGGGGGAAGAGATATGGGGACATATGTATATGTATAACTGATTTACTTTGTTGTAAGGCAGAAACTAACACACCATTGTAAAGCAATATACTCCAATAAAGATGTTAAAAAAAACTGTACAATTCAGTAGTTTTTAGTATATTCAAGAGTTGTGCAACCATTATCACTATCTAATTCCAGAACATGTTCATTACCCCTAAAAGAAACCCTGTATCCATTACCAATCACTTCCTCTTTATCCCTTCCCCTAGCTCCTGACAACTACTAATCTACTTTTTGTCTCTATGGATCTGTCTATTCTGGATGTCTCATATAAATGGGATTATATGTATCTGACCTTTTGTGTTTGACTTCTTTCATTTAGCATAATGTTTTCAAGGTTTATCCATGTTGTAGCATGTAGAAACATTTCATTCTTCTTTATTGCCTAACAATATTCCATTGCATAAACTTACTACATTTTATTTAATCATTCATCAGTAGATGGAAATTTGGCTTGTTTCCACTTTTTGGTTATTATGAATAATGTTGCTATGAACATTCATGTACAAGTTTTTGTGTGAACATATGTTTTAAAATTCTCTTGAGTATATCCCTAGGAGTAGAATTCCTGGGTCATCTGGTAACTCTATGTTTAACTTTTTGAGGAACTACCTAATGTTTTTGGGCAGTGGCTGCACCATTTACATTCCCACAAACAGTATTTGAGGCTTCCAATATCTCCACATCCTTACCAAGAATTGTTATTGTCTTTTTAAAAAAATTACAGCTATCCTACTGGGTGTGACGTGGTGTTTCATTGTGGTTTCGATTTGCATTTCCCTAATCACTAATAATGTTGAGCATTTTTTCATGTGTTTATTAGCCATTTGTATATCCTTTTAAATGTCTATTCAAATCCTATGCCCATTTTTAAATTGGGTTATTTGTCTTTTTATTATTGAGTTATAAGAGATTTAAAAATATATTCTAGATACAAATCCTTTGTTAGGCATATAATTTGCAAACATTTTCTCCCATTCTATGGTTGACTTTATTATTTATTGATCATGTCCTTTGATGCACAAAAGTTTTAATTTTGATGGATTCCAACTTATGTATTTTTTCTTTTGTTGCTTGTGCTTTTGGTGTCATGTCTAAAACTCCATTGCCAAATCCAAGGTCAAGAAGATTTATCCCTATGTTTTTTTTCCTAAGAGTTTTATAGTTTTAGCTCTTACATTTAGGTCTTTGATTCATTTTGAGTTACTTTGTGTATGTGGTGTGAGGTAAAGATCTAAATTTATTCTTTTGCACATGGATATCCAGTTTTTACAGCACCATTCATTGAAAACACTGTCTTTCCCATTGAATGTCTTGGCACCTTGGTCAAAAATCAATTGACCAAAGATGTTTGGTTTTATTGCTGGGCTCTCAATTCTATTCCATTGGTCTATGTCTATCCTTATGCCAGTATCACATTGTTTTGATTACTGTAGTTTCTTTTATATTTATTTATTTATTTGGCTGCGCTGGGTCTTAGTTGCAGCTCGCAGGATCTTCATTGCCGCGTGCGTGATCTTCGTTGCAGCATGCGGGATCCTTAGTTGCGGCATGCGAACTCTTAGTTGCAGCATGTGGGATCTAGTTCCCTGCCCAGGGATCGAACCTGGGCCCCTTTCATTGGGAGCACGGAGTCTTAGCCACTGGACCACCAGAGAAGTCCTGATTACTGTAGTTTTTGTAAGAAGTTTTTAAATCAGAAATTGTGACTCCTTCAACTTTGTTCTTGTTTTTCAAGATTGTTTTGGCTATTATGGGTTCCTTGCATTTCCATATAAATTTTAAGATCAGTGTTTTTAATCTCTGCAAGAAAGGCAGTTGGAACTTTGATGGGGATTTCTTTGACTCTGTAGAGCAATGTGAAGGAGTATTGCCTTCTTAACGGTATGGTCTTCCAATCAGTGAACATAGGATGATGTCTTTTCATTTATTTAAGTCTTCTTTAATGTCTTTCAATTATGTTTTCTAGTTTCCAGTGTACAAGTTTTACATTTCTTGTGTTAAATTTCATCCTAAGATTTTATTCTTTTTGATACTATTGTAAATGGAATTATTTTCTTAATTTAATTTTGTATCATTCATTGCTAGTGTATAGAAATACAAGTAGTTTTTGTATATTGATCTTGTGTTCTGAAACCTTGCTGAACTTGTTTATTAAGTCCAATAGTTTTTAGTGGATTAGTTAGTTTTTTTCCACTATAGGATCATGACATCTGCAAATAGATAGTTTTAATTCTTCCTTTCCAATTCTGATTCCTTTTATTTCTTTCCTTTGCCTAATTTTCATGGCTAGATCCTTTGGTAGATCTACTGGATTTTGTAAGTTCAGTTTTGGAAAGGCTGAGTTAGAGGTGCTTGAGCATCATTCAAGTAGAGAAGTCAAGGAGATGATTCACTATTCAGGTCAGGAGAGAGATCTGGTCTAGAGATTCAAATTTAGTAGATGTTAACTTAGAGATGTTAAATGAAGCCCCTTGAAAAGATAACCTTGCACAAGAAGAATGTTTAGAATGAGAAGAGGGCTGGAACTGAAATCAATATACCATAAGGAATGGAGATAGGAAGAGGATATCACAAAGGAAACTAAGTAGTCACTGCCAGAAAATTAAGAGTTAAATCTTGAGAACCTGATGTCATGGAAGTCAAGGGAAGCAAGAGTTTCAAAAAAGTGGGCGTGGTCATTACTTTGGAAGATATGAAATATTTCAAATGCTGCTGAAAAGTTTAATAAAATGATGTCTAGGATAAATTAGAGCATGTTAAAATGCTCAGGGAACGAAAATTGGTAAAGGTGATGGTGAAGATGCTAAAGACAGGGGAAATAATCAGCAGCCTATATTTATTTCAGTCAGTAAATAGTATCCTTGGATTTGGATTATACCTGAATTTTCTGTGTATTGCTATGCCTTTTTGATGTGGTGGAAAACTCACTGTGGAGAACTCTTTGCTTGGAAGACCTTGTTCTAATGGGTCATATAGGAACAGGTGCCAGGGAGAAGCAGCCTGATCTATTCTCTCTACCCCAGAATTTCTCAAAGTATGCTCTGACTTGCATTAGAATCACCAGCAATACTTTTTAAAGATACGGATTGGTGGGTGTAATTACAGACCTACTGAATCACAATCCAAGAAGTTGTACCCTGGAATCTGTATTTTAACAACTTTCCTCAGATCATTCTCATGCACACCTAAATTGGAGAAGCATGGCTCTGGAAGAATCACCTTCTTCCAGTTAGTTAAGCTGACTCATTTACTCCAATGTAACAGAGAAGAGACCCACCTACCCAAAAGAGACACTGATTATAGAGACATGAGTTTATTTGGTTGCCTTTGTGTACATGAGTGTGCAACCTCATAGAATGTTTGCCAAGCGTCAAAACATTCTGTTATGTTACCAATGATGTCACTGATGTTTGGCTGAAATAGTGGTGTCCATTCTCTGTAGATTATTGAATCTTTCACTGGTCAGATTCTGTCCTTCTATACTCTTCACCTCTTAAGGTTCTTGCTTTCAGCCCAACCTATATCCCCTTTGATTGGTAACTACATCAACCAACAATAAAGGACAGCTTAGGGGTGGAAACTGACCATCTAATCCAAGTCTTCAGGTTCTCTGTAAAATGACGAGCCTATATGAAATGATATCTAAATTTTTAGGTTGCTAACAGCTTCTCACACTCTTCAGCTTCATACCTCTTTGGATTTTTCTTTGTGCATTGTCTTCTGTCCTGACCAACGAGTTAGTCTCTTTTGTTTCTTCCCTGTTTACTTCGTGTGATCACTCACAGAGTGTGTTCTTTTATTGATTATAGCATCAAGGAAAGCTGGGACTAAAATCACCTTAGCAAGGCTTCCCTGGTGGCGTAGTGGTTAAGAATCTGCCTGCCAATGCAGGGGACACGGGTTCGAGCCCTGGTCCGGGAAGATCCCACATGCCGCGGA
This sequence comes from Balaenoptera ricei, assembly GCF_028023285.1. Classification (NCBI taxonomy): domain Eukaryota; kingdom Metazoa; phylum Chordata; class Mammalia; order Artiodactyla; family Balaenopteridae; genus Balaenoptera; species Balaenoptera ricei. The sequence continues at coordinate 91,240,932 of NC_082660.1, read as the reverse complement.
ACAACGAAGTCCGTGTGCAGCAACTACTGAGCCTGCGCTCTAGAGCTCGCGAGCCACAACTAACGAGCCCATGTGCCACAACTGCTGAAGCCCACATGCCTAGAGGCCCATGGTCTGCAACAAAGAGAAGCTACCACAATGAGAAGCCTGCACACCACAATGAAGAGTAGCCCCCGTTCACCGCAACTAGAGAAAGCCCGCGCGCAGCAAGGAAGACCCAATGCAGCCAAAAATAAAATAATTAATTAGTTTAAAAAAATAAAATGACCTTAGCAATTTTCTGCTCCAATCCTTATTTTTAAGATAGGAAAACTGAAGGTCAGTCATGAAACAACTTGCCCAAAGTAACAACTTGCCCAAAGCTAGTTAGTGATCCATCTAGAACCAGCACCTGGGTCTCCTGATTCCTTTTCCAGGGCTCTTCTCATTGTAGCAGGGATACTTATCTCCACAGAAGACAAACGAATAATTTTTCATATGTTCTTCAAGCAGGACCAAATCTGGGGTGCAAAAGGAAGAACTGAAGGAAAATAGTGAGTTTCTTTTTAAGCTTAGCCTGTTAAAGAGATTTAGCTTTCAGCCACTATATTAGTTTTCATTTTTTCCCCCCTTCTCTGCCAGAAACAATAAAATGACTGCTGTGGCACTGAGAGCAAAGCAAGGTATTATACTTAAATCTGAGTTTAAATGATTTACAATTGAGTGGGAAGACTGTCTGGGGTACTGGGTTTACCAAGCTATTTCTGAATGCCACAGACAAGCCATGTGACCCTCATCAAATCACAACGAGTCTAAGTCCCTCAGTTTCTTCATTTTACAGGGCGGACTCTACTCAGAGTACTTAGGCAGAGACCAATGAGAAAGCAGTGACAAAAAAAGAAAGAAGTTACTTATATTCAAGGGGTATCAACTCAGGGCAACTTAGTGACTGTCTTTTACAAAGGATAAGATTGAGGCATAGAAAGGTAAATGGACTTCTCACTGCCTCATACTGTAGCTTGATTAACATTCACTTTTGAAAACTTAAAAAAATCTCCAAGATAAATAGAATATCATATTTTAAAATGGGAGAAAAATCTGGAGTAATAGAAGATGTTTTTCTTCTTACAGATCTTTTTTCTTTCTAAATAAGCCTTTTGGATATTACCAATAGTGTCATTAGAAAGTGAACATAAAGTAGAGAGACAGGAAAAGAAAGAGATCATTCAAAGAGAATTCGACAAAAGAGCAATGACCGTAGGGAGAAAAAAAGACCTCAGAGAGACGTGGTAAAGTCAAGCAATTTGGGTGAAAAGAACATGTGGTGCTGTGCAGTAGTAGGTGCCAGGGAGGATAGATGGAAAATAGCATGTGCCTGACCAAAGAGCTAATTTTTTTTAAAACTGAGAACAGTAGGAGATACACAGGCAGTCTCCAAGGTGCTCTGGAAAATCAATCACAAACATCATCTAGAAACAGCTGACTTAATTCATTCTATTCCTATTACAATAAATCTGACTGGCATATAAAATTCGTGTGCCTGGAAATACTAGCCTGAAAAATTACTTTTGGGCTCTTGCTTGAATTTTTACGTGAATAAAGAAAACTGGGAAACCACCAAGAAACAGAGAACCCAACTATTTCCTTCTCCAGAGAACATTTCAAGGCCCAGATCCAGCCTAGTGTGTGGATAGTAATTGACTATATAAAATAATTAGTAAATTTCAGTTATCCAAAATGAGGAGTCTGCCTTTTATACATGAAGATACAGAACTTCCACTAGGACAGGTACTTGGAGTGCTTTTTCTCATACTGGGGGTTGTTTTTGAATTGACGCATCTGTACTTTCTCACCCTGCCTCCCTCATGTTCAATGCTAAGAGGCTGGCCACAGAACAGAAAAAATTGAATGGCCCACCCAGCGTTTGGACCCATGCCAACTGATTCTAATGAAAACTCCATTGAAGTGGCTGTAATGGATTCACAAGCCTTAAATTAAAGCTACTGAAAAAGAACAATATCTTTTATAACGTAAACTTACTATAAGCCAGCTCCGATTGATGATAAGCAAATCACTTCCGAGTGGTCAGGCTCTTTTCGTGCATGTTGCTGGGCATTTGGTGGGCTCAGAAAGTACTTACCAAGTACTCTAGGGACTCGTACCCCTCAATTTTGGAAAATTTTCTTGTGCTATTAGATAATTTCATCTCCTTCGTTTTCCCTCTTTCTGAACTCTAATTAGGTAGCTATTATACCCCCAGATTAGCCCTCAAATTTTATTATCATTTCTCTTCTTTTTTTATATCTTTACCTTTGGGTTTTGCTTTTTTAAAAAATACACTTTATTTTTTAGAGCAGTTTTAGGGTAACAGCATAAGTGAATGGAAGCTACAGAGGTTACCCTTGTACCCCCAGCCTTCACATATGCATAGACTCTCCCACTCTCAAAATCCCCCGCCAGAGTGGTACATTTGTTACAATTGATGAACCTACATGGGCACATCATAATCAACTGAAGTCCATACTTTACATTAGGGTTCATGCTTTGTGTTGTATATACTATGGGTTTTGACAAATGTAAATGACATGTATCCACCATTATAGTATTGAACAGAGTAGTTTCACTACCCTAAAAATTCTCTCTGCTGTGCCTGTTCATCCCTCCCTCTTCACTAACTCCTGGCAGCCACCTTTCACTGTCTCTGTAGTTTTGCTTTTTCCAGAATGTCATATAGTTGGAATTATATAATATGTAGCATTTTCAGATTGGCTTATTTCACTTAATAATATGCATTTAAGATTCCTCCATGTCGTTTCATGGCTTCATGGCTCATTTCTATTTAGTGCTGAATAATATTCCATTGTTTGGATGTACCACAGTTTATTTATACATTCACCTACTTAAGGACATCTTAATTGCTTCCAAGTTTTGGCAATTTTGAATAAAGCTGCTATAAACATCTGTGTGCAGGTTTCTGTGTGGACATAAGTTTTCAACTCCTTTGAGTAAATACCTAGGAGTGCAATTGCTGGGTTGTATGGTAAGAGTATGTTCAGTTTTGTAAGAAAGTACAAAACTGTCTTCCAAAGTGGCTGTGCCATTTTGCATTCCCACCAGCAATGGATGAGAGCTCCTGTTGCTGTACATCCTGGTCAGCATTTGGTGTTGTCAGTGCTCTGGATTTTGGCCATTCTAATAGGTGTGTAGTGGTATTTCATTGTTGTTTTAATTTGCGTTTCCCTGGTGACATATGATGTGGAGCATCTTTTCATATGCTTACTTCTCATCTGTATATCTTTTCTGGTAAGGTATCTATTAAGGTCCTTGGCCCATTTAATTTTTTAAATTTATTTATTTTATTTATTTATTTTTGGCTGCATTGGGTCTTCGTTACTGCACGTGGGCTTTCTCTAGTTGCGGTGAACAGGGCCTATTCTTCATTGCGGTGCACAGGCTTCTCATTGCAGTGGTTTCTCTCATTGCGGAGCACGGGCTCTAGGCATGCGGGCTTCAGTAGTTGTAGCACGCGGGCTCAGTAGTTGTGGCTCACGGGCTCTAGAGCGCAGGCTCAGTAGTTGTGGCGCATGGGCTTAGTTGCTCCGTGGCATGTGGGATCATCCCAGACCAGGGCTTGAACCCGTGTCCCCTGCATTGGCAGGTGGATTCTTAAAAACTGCGCCACCAGGGTAGCCCCTTGGCCTATTTTAAAATCTTGTTGTTTTTTTTCTTATTGTTGTGTTTTAAGAGTCTTCGTGTATTTTGGATAACAGAACTTTATCATATATGTATTTTGCAAATATTTAGTCTTAGTCTATGGTTTGTCTTTTCATTCTCTTGACAGTGTCTTTCACAGAGAAGAAGTTTTTCATTTTAATGAAGTCCAGTTTACCAATTATTTCTTTCATGAATTGTGCCTTTGGGGTTGTATCTAAAAGGGCATTACCATACCAAAGGTCATTTAAGTTTCTTCCTGTATTATCTTCTAAGAGTTTTATAATTTTGCATTTTACATTTAGGTCTATGATACATTTGGATGTACTTTTTGTGAAGAGTGTAAGATCTGTGTCTAGACTTATTATTATTATCATTTAAGATTTATTTATTATTTATTTAATTTATTTATTTTTGGTTGCATTGGATCTTAGTTGCAGCATGCAGGATCTTCGTTGAGGTATGCGAGATCTTTCGTTGTGGTGTGCGGGCTTCTGTCTAGTTGTGGCGTGAGGGTTTTCTCTTCTCTAGTTGTGGCGCGCAGGCTCCAGGGCACATAGGCTCTGTAGTTGTGGGGTGGCCTCCAGAGCACATGGGCTCTGTAGTTTGCAGCACGCGGGCTCTAGCTGAGTTGCGTGAGCTTGGTAGTTGTGGCACATGGGCTTAGTTGTCCTGTGGCATGTGGGATTTTAGTTCCCTGACCAGGGATTCAGCCTGCATCCCCTGAATTGTAAGGCGGATTCTTTACCACTGGACCACCAGGGAAGTCCCTAGACTTATTATTATTATTATTATTTTGCATGTGGATGTCCGGTTATTCTAGCACCATTTCTTGAAGAGATTATTTTTGCTCCATTGTATTGTCTTTCCTCCTTTGTCAAAGAGTAGTTGACTATATGTAGGTCTATTTATGGGCTCTCTATTTTGTTCCATTGATCTGTTTGTCTATTCTTTTGCCAATACCATGCCGTCTTGATTACTGCAGCTTTATAGTAAGTCTTGAAGTTGGATAGTGTCAGTCATCCAACTTTGTTCTCCTTCAATATTGTGTTGGCCATTCTGGGTCTTTTGCCCCTCTGTAAAAACTTTAGAGTCAGTTTGTTAATATCCACTAAATAACGTCCTGGGATTTTGATTGGGATTGCATTGAATCTATAGATCAAGCTGAGAAGAACTGATATCTTGACAATATTGAGTCTTCCTCTCCATAAACATGGAATATTTCTCCATTTATTTAGTCCTTGATTGATTTCTTTCATCAGAAAGATTTGTGGTTTTCTTCATATATACCTTGTACATATTCTGTTAGCTTTATATCTTAGTATTTCATTTTTGCCTGTAATGTAAATGGTATTGTGTTTTTAATTTCAAATTCCACTTGTTCATTGATGGTATATAGGAAAGTGATTGACTATTCTGTATGAATCTTGTATCCTATATTCTTTCAATCATTGCTTATTAATTCCAGGAGTTTTTTTTTTTTGTCAATTTTTTGGATTTTCTACATAGACAGTCATGTCATTTGCAAACAATGACAGTTTTACTTCTTTCTTCCCAATCAGTTTACCTTTTGTATCCTTTTCTTGTCTTACTGTACTAACTAGAACTTCCAGTACAATGTTGAAAAGGAGTGGTGGGGGTATATTCTTGCCTTGTTCCTCATCTTAGCAGAAAATGTTCTAGTTTCTTACCATTAAATATGATATTAGCTGTAGGTTTTTTATAGATATTCTTTATCGAGTCACCCTCTAGCCCTAGCTTGCTGAGAGTTTTCATCATGAATGATTGTTGGATTTTGTCAAATTTTTTTTTTGCATCTATTGATATGATTTGATTTTTCTTTTTTAGCCTGTTGATGGATTACATTAATTGATTTTCAAATGTTGAACCAGTCTTGCATACCTGGAGTAAATCCCTCTTGGCCATTGTATAAAATCCTTTCTATACACTGTTGGATTCAATTTGCTGTTATTTTGTTGAGGATTTCTGCATTGATGTTTATGAGAGATATTGGCTTGTAGTTTTTTTTCTCCTTGTAATGTTTTTGCATTATGGTGTTGCTGGTCTCATAGAATGAGTTAAGAAGTATTCCTTCTGCTTCTATCTTCTGGAAGAGATCATAGAGAACTGGTAAAATTTCTTCCTTTAATATTTGGTAGAATTCAACAGTGACCTCTGGGCCTAGTGCTCTCTGGTTTGGAAGGTTATTAATTATTGATTCCATTTCTTTAACAGATATATGCCTATTCAAATAGACTATTTCTTCTTGTGTAATTTTGTCCGTTTTGTTTTATAAATGGAAAATTTCCTCTACTTTATCTTCTAATATTTTGATTAAACTTATTATTTGTTTTCTTAAATTCAAAAGTGTCTTCTTGCTCTTTATGCTTTTTTTTCTATAGAATTCTGCTCTTGTACTATGGATACAATAATTTCTTAATTTTCTGGGGAAATTAATATTAGCTTTTAAAAAGACTCTTTTTTAATGGAAAGGAATCACTTCAAAAATTGTCAAAATATGGGGAGAGAGAATGAGAATTGAGTAAAATGGTAGAATATGAAGTTAATCTATAGGAATCAATCAATATCTTTACTACATACAAGCAATCCATTAGAAGATGCAATGGAATAGAAGAACATTTTTGCAACAGCAACAAAAAAGAAAAAACACTTAGCAAAAATTGTGCAAAACATATGACAAAAACACGACTGAAAGACAATATACCTGAAGAAATGAAAAGACATGCTCTATTCATGGATAGGGAAGATTCACATTGTAAAGATATTGATTCTCTGTAAGTTAATTTATAAACTTAATGCAATCCCAATAAAGTGTCAGCAGTTTTTCTTGAAGAGAATAAACAAGCAAAAATAACTGAGACTCTATGAAATAGAAAAATCAAATATTAAAACATATTATAAAGCCTCAAGTGTTAAAAGTGTGTAGTGTTGGTGAATGAATAGACAGCCTGATGAAACAGAAACAATTCAGAAACAGACCCAAATAAATATGGGAATATAGTATAAGGCATCTCAAATCAATATGGTAAAGGTGGAATTTTGGGGAAAGTGATGTCACCAAGATGGCAATATAAATTGTTTTTGACTTCACTTCTTCTCACAAAAAGAACAACTAGCAACTATTGAAGAACAAAACACCATTGAGAGAATCATAGAACACTGAGGTGAGACTGAAGCACCTCCCTGCAACACAGAGATCAAGACAGACTGCATTAGAAGGATAAGAGAAGCAACTACACATTTACTGCATTGCTCCTCCCCAAAGCCAGTGCAGCACCATGTGGAGAGGTGTCTTCTGACCTCCGGTTCCTCCAGTGGGAAAAAAAGTTGGGGGGACAACTAGCGCTCCTCCTCCAGCAATGTGGGTCATTTTGTGGGAGTTCCTACTCTGATCTCACACCATGGGGATTGCAGGGGAATCTGTGGGACTCAACCACTGGGAATCTAATTGTGATGGAGAAGGAGGGAGGGGCTTACAACAACCAGCACACAGATCTTGGCAGACCAACTTCACACCTGCAGTGCCAAGTAGTAATCTCAACCAGCAGCATTGCTCATATGAAGAACCAAGTTCGTGGTGCATTCTGAACAGGGTGCAGATCTACCTAATTCAATCCTCAAACAAGGAGTTTTGCTGGCTCTAGAGCCTGGTTTGCCCATGACCAGGCAAGGAACTGAATCACATCCCTGTCTGCTGTGGATAGTGTCTTCCAGCTGCATTTGACCAGAAAGGCTTGGTGAAAAATCTTGGAAGTTGTGCAACCCATTGGCACTTGAGTCTAGATGTGGGTGGGCAGAGCCAATAGTTTACAGAGCAAAGCCAGTGGCCGTGTTCAGTAAGAGAACTTGGGGTGCAGGTCAGCTGAGTTAAGACAACAAACAAAGAGCTTTACTGGCTTTAGAGATGATTCTCTCACTATGCCCAGGCAGGGAAACTAATTCATAACCCCACTCATTGCTGAATATATCCTTTAGCATGTCTGACCAGGGAACCTGACCAGAGCACATAGGAAGCTGCACAGCCCATTCAATAACCCTATGTACAATGACAGTTGTACACAGAGCAGACCCCATGGTTTCCCCTGTCTGCAGAGCAAAACCAGTGGCCTCATCTGACCAGGGAATTCAGTGCACACTCTAGCCTGATATAGGTCCCCAAACAATGTACTATACAGGCCCCAGGTCACATTCTGCTGCCCTGACAAAGCAGGGAAACTAATTCATAGCCCCATCTGCTAGTGAATATAGTACCCAGTCCTGACCGTCTAGTAATCCTGACCCGAGAATCTAGGCAAATTCAGAGCCTATCCTACACCTTCAATTGGGTAAGGAACCAAGCCAGCAGTCCTAGCCAATTGCTCTCAGCCAGTGGCAACCCTGATGCCCATCCCCAGGGCTTGAACATTTGCCTCACCCCAATATAGACCATAATAGCAGGCTCCACCTGCCTAAGGACACTACCAGCAGACACACCCAGAAACTTAAATTAAACTGACTGGTGAAGAATAGTCTTTGCCAAAGTAAACCTTCAAAGTCTGGAAGAGGAGCTTGATTACTCAAATGTGAAGATATCAATATTAGGAATCAAGAATCATGAAAAATCAGGTAAATATAATACCACCAAAGGAAACTAATAAAGCTCCAATAACTGATCCTAAAGAAATGGAGATCTATGTATTGTCAGATGAAGAATTTAAAATAATCCTCTTAAAGAAGTTTAGTGAGCTATAAGAAAACAAACAGACAACAAATGAAATTGGGAAAACAATGCATGAACAAAATAAGAAGTACAACAAGAAAATAGCAACCATCAAAAAACAAACAAACAAAAATCCTAGAGTTGAAAAATATAAAAACCAAACTGAAGAATTTGATAGAGAGTTTCAAAAGTAAACTCAATCATGCAGAAGAAAGAATCAGCCACCTGGAGGATAGGACATTGGAAATTACCCAGTCAGAGGAATAAAAAGAAAAAAGAATGAAAAAGAGTGAAGAAAGTCTACAGGAATTATGGGACACAATGAAAGAAACAATATTTTTATTATGAGAGTTTCAGAAGGAGAAGAAAAAGAGAAAGGCACAAAAAGTGTCTTTAAAGCAATAATGGCTGAAAACTTCCCAAACCTGGGGAAAGAAATGGATATCCAGATCCATGAGGCCTGAAGGATCCCAAATAGTTTGAACCTGAATAAGGCTACACCAAGACACATTATAATTAAATTGTCAAAAGTCAAAGACAAAGAATTTAAGAGCAGCAAAAGAAAAAAGAGAAGTTACCTACAAGGGAATGCCCATAGACTATCGGCAATTTCTCAAGGGAAACTTTTCAGGCCAGGAGAGGATGGGGTGACATATTCAGAATACTGAAAGAAAAGAACTGTCAACCAAGCAAAGATGCCTGAAAAATATAAAAATACACCCAACTTCATTCATCATCAGAGAAATTTAAATTAAAACTTTTCTGAAATACCAAATCTTACCTACCAGTTTGGCAACAATCCACAGTTTAGTCTATTGCTGAGGCTTTGAGGAGAAAGGGCACAACTCCTTGGAGGAGAATCTGGGAATATATACCATAATTACAGATCTATTTTTCCTTTGACCTAACAATCCCACTTTTGGGAATCTATCTTATAGATATCCTACAGATACATATGTAAAAAATACATATGTTCAATGAAATGCATACAAAACAAACACTTTCAGGCAAAAAAACCCACCCACAAATAAACAAACAAAACCCAAATGCAAAAAAGCCAAAAACAACACTACAACAAAAATGAAGATTATCATGTACTCCTATGGAGAGATCTCCAGGATACATTTTTAGTGAAAAAAGATTTTTAAGGCAAAAACCAGTATGCAGTCTACTATCTTTTGTGAAATAAATAGGGAAAATAAAAATATTCATATGTGCTTATATCTACCTAAAGAAATATTAAAAAGGCAAACAAGAAGCTAATAAAGTGATTTCCTGTTGGAGACTGGGAATGGGAAGGAGGTGGATGGAGGCAAGGTTGAGAGTGAGACTTCTCAGAGAATCCCTATTTATATTGCTTTGACCTTTAAATCATGTAAATATATTGTTAGTTGAAAAATAATAAAGATGGATAATCTTTTATATGCGTTATCTCAATTTCCTCCTGTTTCCTTTTATTGTTTCCTTGTTTGGACTTTTGGTATGCTGCTATATCACTGAATGATCCCGAGATGCCAGAGTCTGAAATATATTTTCTATAGGCCTTTTCATTTCTCAAGAGAAAAATTCATCTTCTTGGGAGCTAGATGCTTGGCTATTGGCAGCCTGTGGGCAAGGGAGAGGGAGTTGAGGGGTTCCTTATTTAGTATGCAGACTTTCACTTCATCCAAGTGTTTTCAGCTCCACATCCACTTCTGCCCTCCACTGGGTCTGCTTTGGTTTAATTTTTCCATAGAATGATTCTTTGGTTGTGGAAGCTTAGGTGGTGATTCAATCACTTCATACACAGATTTTCAGCTAGTTACCCTGTATTAGCCCCATGCCTCACCTTAGTTTTCTGAGGTGTTTGAAATCTGTAAGCCCTGGTCCTGTAAGTGTTCTTCAGGGTGAATAATTTCCATCCTCCTCCTCCTCCTCCTCCTCCTCCTCCTCCTCCTTCTCCTTGTGGCAAATATACATAACAAAATTTACCATTTAAACCATTTTTAGGTGTACAACTCAGTGGCATTTTAAGTATATTCACATTGTTGCACAACCATCATCACTATTCATCTCCAGAGATTTTTCATCTCCACAAAATGAAACTCTGTACCCATTAAAAAATAACTCACCATCTTCCCCTTCCCCCAGATTCTGGCAACCATCATTCTATTTTCTGTTTCTGAATTTGACTGCTCTAGGCACCTCATGTAAGTAGAATCATACAATATTTGTCCCTCAGTGTCTAGTTTATTTCACTTAACATAATGTCTTCAAGTTTCATTCATGTTATAGCATATGCCAGAATTTCCTCTTTTTAAGGCTGAATAAGATTGCATTATATGTATAGAGCACATTTTGTTTATCCATTCATCTGTTGATGGACATTTGGGTTGTTTCCACCTTTTGGCTATTGTGAATTATGCTACTATAAACACTGGTGTATGTTCAAGTCCCTGTTTTCAATACTTTTGGGTTTATTCCCAATAGTGGAATTGCTGGATCATGTGGTAATTCTATGTTTGTTTTTTTGAGTAACTGCCATACTGATTTCTGCAGCAGCTGCACCATTTTACAATTCTCACCAATAGTGTACAAAGGTTCCAATTTCTTCACATCCTTCCCAACATTTGATAGTTTATGGGTTTTTTAAAAATAATAGCCATCCTAATGGGTGTGCAGTGGTATCTCATTGTGGTTTTGATTTGAACTTCCCTAATGAGTAGTGATGTTGACCTTTTTTTGTGCTTGTTGGCTGTCTGTATATCTTCTTTGAAGAAATGTCTAAGTCCTTTGCCCATTTCTTTAATTGGGTGGTTTCTTTTTTTGTTCTTAAGTTATAGGAGTTCTTTATATATTTAGAATATAAGTACCTTATCAAATATATGATTTATAAATATTTTCTCCCATTCTCTGTGTTACCTTTTTACTCTATGGATAGTGTCCTTTCATGCACAAAAGTTTTTAATTTTGATAAAGTCCAATTTATCTATTTTTATTTTGTTGCCTTGCCTTTGGTGTCATATGCAAGAAACCATTGCCAAATCCAAAGTTATAAAGCTTTTCCCTTGTTTTCTTCTAACACTTTAATAGTTTTAGCTCTTATGTTTAGATCTTTGATCTATTTTGAGTTAATCTTTATATATGATGTAAGGGAAGGGTACAGTTTCATTCTTTCATATGTGGATATCCAGTTTTCTTAACACCATTTGTTGAAAAAATTGTCCTTTCCCCACTTAATCATCTTGGTACCCTTGTCAAAGATCATTTGATTTTATATGTGAGGGTTTATTTCTGGACTTTCTCTTCTATTGCATTGGTCTACATGTCTGTTGTTATGCCAGTATTACACTGTTTGAATTACTGTAGCCTGTAGTAATTTTTCAAAATCAGGAAGTGTGAGATCTCCAACTTCAACTTTTTTCAAGATTTTTTTGACTATTCATGGTCTCTTGAGATATTACATGAATTTTGGGATGCATCTTGCTATTTCTGGAAAATATACCATTGAATTTTTGATAAAGATTGCATTGAATCTGTAGATCATTTTGGGTAGCATGGACATTAGCAATATTAGGTTTTCCAACCCCTGAACACAGATGTCTTTCAATTAATTTGTGTCTTCTCTAATTTCTTTCAGCATCATTTTGTAGTTTTTAGTATACAAGTCTTTCACCTCCTTGGTTAAGCTTATTCCTAAATATTTTATTCTTTTTCCTGCTGTTGTAAATGGAATTGTTTTCTTAAATTCATTTTCAGATTGTTCATTGTTAGTGTATAGAGAAACAACTGATTTTTTTCTGTGTTGATTTTATATCCTGCAACTTTGCTGAATTTGTTTATTAGTTCTTACAGATTTCTAGCTATGTCATCTTTATCATGTTACTTAATCTTCTGTGCCTCAGTTTCTTCATCAGTAAAATGAGAAAAATGATAGTGTTTAATTCATAGCCTTGATGTGACGATTATATGAAGTAATTCATGTGAGCACTTAGAACAGTATCTGTCTCATAGTACTCACTCAGTAAATGTTAGATATTATATATTTTAAATTGTATAGAGAAAATGTAAGTAGGACAAAAAAACTATAATTTCACAAGTATCATTGCTTAAGATGAGGCAAAGTAAGAAAACTGAATTGATTGAAAGAAAAATATTGAGTGAACTATAGTATAGGTAATTAGACATAGCAAAAATTGGGAAGGTGATAGATGACTGAAGTTTGGAAAACCATAGTCCATAACAAAGATCTCTACCGTTTGAAAGCAATATGTTGTAAAGCTTTAAAATTAAGGTTTTTTCCCTACTTTCCTTATCAATGTTTCAAAGGCCTTAGTCCTAAGTTTTCATCAGAGCTTCCCTTTCTCCATCAATTAATGTAAGAACTAACTTACTGGAAAAAGCATTTGAACTGAAAATAAAGATAGAAGCTCACGACTATGACTGCCTCTACACTACTTCCCACAACACACACACACACACACACACACACACACACACACACACACACACGCCTACACTGAGTGGGAGACGCATTTGCTTCCCAGATGTTTGGGACGGTCAACGTTGAGACTTTTAAAGTACTCTGAGCCTCTAGACTGGATTGCTATTAGAAAGTGTGATAGGGTCAAGCCTTCAGTTAAGAAGGGTAAGAATGGGGCATGGGTGGGGTGTAGAGTGTTCAGAGAGTAGAGAAATGTGCAGTGACATGCAGAGCGGGGAGATGGGGGATGAAAAAAACTGTCCTTACTTTTAACTATTATTGTTTCTGGAGAGTTTTACATGTGGGTGAATAGCTGGGACCTGTTCCACGATTATGATGTGAAAGGGCTTGTCCAGTCACTAACATGAGGTTCTACTGTCCTGCTCAACATACCCTTGGCCACTGGATGGCATCTTTTGAAGGTGCCTGAGATTTGTGCCTTGTACCTTAAGGTTAGTGCAGTGCTTCCTAAACTGAGTCATTGATGGGCCACAGTTGTAACTTTTGCCATATATGCCTACCATCTACACAAAAATGTTAGTTAACATTTTCTTTAATTTAAAATCAATTCACCTTTTAAAATTTAACTTTGTCTTAAACCACAATAGTCTATAAAAACTTGGGTTTAATCAGTTGGTTATATTTTTTCTAATACATATTAAAATAAATGCATAAATAGCATTCATAAATCATCTACAATTATTTAGTGTACTATCAGTAGTATGGGTGCAACTCTTAGGAAATACTGTGCTAGTGGAATATATACTCCAGGATCAAAGGAAGCCTGATATAGTGGTTTGCTAACTAACCACAGAGAGCCCTGATTATCTAAGACTAATTGGCACTGGAAAAAGGCACTTAAAGAGAATTATGTGAAACAGGGGATGATAAATAGTGGAAAAATAAAAGGTTTGATTGGAATTTCAGTTCTAAAGTGAAACTAGTATGAAAAGAAGTTTATCTTACATTTAACTCAATTCAGTTTCAAATTCAATTATTTTCTAATTTCTTAAAACAAATAATGAATTGTTGCTTGGTGGGGGGTGGAATTTTCTTAAAACTTACATGATAGCATGATTATAATACCCTTCACTTTACTTTTGACTTTCACTAGAAGGTCATTTTTGCAAAGCTGTTTGAGAACTGAGTCATTTTTTTCCAAGGACCTCTCTTAAGATTTTACTGTTCAAATAATTCTCATTTGAAATAGTGCTATCATCATCCTTGTCCATTTTCTCCTCTTCAATTGTTAACTGATCTAACTTTGCCAGGTCATCATTTGCCAATGACTTCGTGAGTTATTTGGGCAGTTTGCCAACATCTTTTATCTACTTCACACTTCTATATATTTTGCAAAATTTTCAGTTTCATTTTGCAAGTTTGCACTGTGCATTGTTGGATATTTATAGAAAAGAAAGACCATTGCTAAAATGACCAGGGATAGACACTAGCATTAGTCAAAGAGGCATGTTTAAGTGGGGCCCAGTTTTACTATGATTAGTTCATTGATGAATATTTTTTGTGTTATGACAATTTTTGCTCCCTGCAGGAAATTACTGTGTAGATTCAGATAATGAACACTTGCATAATAAGAACCTCTCTGCACATCCAATAAATTCCATCTTTATTTAATTAGGATTATTTTACCATATCAAAGATTATTGATTATTATTATAATGATTTATTATTTAGTGTACCAGTGGTAGCAATGATATTTTTAAACCAAAAATATGTCAATATTGTAGGTCTTAATAATGTATGAGAAAAAAAACTTCTGATATCAGTGAACCAGATTGACCAAAGGCTTTAACTTGAACTGAACCAGACCATGTCCTACTTAGAAATATTGCAAAATGGGCTTATATTGCTTGATTAATAAAGAAAAGACAATCAAGAAAATACTGCAAGGTAGTTATATCAGACTGTACAATGTGTCAAGAACTATGTTTAATTAGGTCCCATTTGTTTATTTTTGTTTTATTTCCATTACTCTGGAAGATGAATTGAAAAAGATATTGCTGTGACTTATGTCAGAGAGTATTCTGCCTATGTTTTCCTCTAAGAGTTTTATAGTGTCTGGCCTTACATTTAGGTCTTTAATCCATTTTGAGTTTATTTTTGTATACGGTGTCAGAGAGTGTTCTAATTTCATTCTTTTACATGTAGCTGTCCAGTTTTCCCAGCACCACTTATTGAAGAGGCTGTCTTTTTTCCATTGTATATTCTTGCCTCCTTTATCAAAAATAAGGTGACCATATGTGTGTGGGTTTATCTCTGGGCTTTCTATCCTGTTCCATTGATCTATATTTCTGTTATTGTGCCAGTACCATACTGTCTTGATTACTGTAACTTTGTAGTATAGTCTGAAGTCTGGGAACCTAATTCCTCCAGCTCCATTTTTCTTTCTCAAGATTGCTTTGGCTACTCGGGGTCTTTTGTGTTTCCATACAAATTGAGAAATTTTCTGTGAAAAATGTCATTGGTAGTTTGATAGGGATTGCATTGAATCTGTAGATTGCTTTGGGTAGTATAGTCATTTTCACAGTATGGATTCTTCCAATCCAAGAACATGGTATATCTCTCCATCTGTTTGTATCCTCTTTAATTTCTTTCATCAGTGTCTTATAGTTTTCTGCATACAGGTCTTTTGTCTCCTTAGGTAGGTTTAATCCTAGGTATTTTATTCTTTTTGCTGCAATGGTAAATGGGAGTGTTTCCTTAATTTCTCTTTCAGATTTTTCATCATTAGTGTATAGGAATGCAAGAGGTTTCTGTGCATTAATTCTGTATCCTGCTACTTTACCAAATTCATTGATTAGCTCTAGTAGTTTTCTGGTAGAGTTTTTAGGATTTTCTATGTATAATATCATGTCATCTGCAAACAGTGACAGCTTTACTTCTTCTTTTCCAATTTGGATTCCTTTTATTTCTTTTTCTTCTCTGATTGCTGTGGCTAAAACTTCCAAAACTATGTTGAACAATAGTGGTGAGGGTGGGCAACCTTGTCTTGTTCCTGATCTTAGAGGAAATGGTTTCAGTTTTTCACCACTGAGAACGTTGTTGGCTGTGAGTTTGTCATATATGGCTTTTATTGTGTTGAGGTAAGTTCCACCTATGCCTACTTTCTGGAGGGTTTTTATCATAAATGGGTATTGAATTTTGTCGAAAGGTTTCTCTGCATCTGTTGAGATGATCATATGGTTTTTCTCCTTCAATTTGTTAATATGGTTTATCACATTGATTGATTTGCTTATATTGAAGAATCCTTGCATTCCTGGCATAAACCCCACTTGCTCATGGTGTATGATCCTTTTAATATGCTGTTGGATTCTGTTTGTTAGTATTTTGTTGAGGATTTTTGCATCTATGTTCATCAGTGATATTGGTCTGTACTTTTCTTTCTTGTGACATCTTTGTCTGGTTTTGGTATCAGGGTGATGGTGGCCTTGTAGAATGAGTTTGGGAGTGTTCCTCCCTCTGCTATATTTTGGAAGAGTTTGAGAAGGATAGGTGTTAACTCTTCTCTAAATGATTGATAGAATTCAGCTGTGAAGCCATCTGGTCCTGGGCTTTTGTTTGTTGGAAGATTCTTAATCACAGTCTCAATTTCAGTGCTTGTGATTGGTCTGTTTATATTTTCTATTTCTTCCTGGTTCAGTCTTGAAAGGTTATGCTTTTCTAAGAATGTGTCCATTTCTTCCAGGTTGTCCATTTTATTGGCATATAGTTGCTTGTAGTAATCTCTCATGGTCCTTTGTATTTCTGCAGGGTCAGTTGTTACTTCTCGTTTTTCATTTCTAATTCTATTGATTTGAGTCTTCTCCCTTTTTTTCTTGATGAGGCTGCTAATAGTTTATCAATTTTGTTTATCTTCTCAAAGAACCAGCTTTTAGTTTTATTGATCTTTGCTATCATTTCCTTCATTTCTTTTTCATTTATTTCTGATCTGATCTTATGATTTCTTTCCTTCTGCTAACTTTGGGGTTTTTTTGTTCTTCTTTCTCTAATTGCTTTAGGTGCAAGGTTAGGTTGTTTATTTGAGATGTTTCTTGTTTCTTAAGGTAAGATTGTACTGCTATAAACTTCCCTCTTAGAACTGCTTTCGCTGCATCCCATAGGTTTTGGGTCGTCGTGTTTTCATTGTCATTTGTTTCTAGGTATTTTTTGATTTCCTCTTTGATTTCTTCAGTGATCTCTTGGTTATTTAGTAGTGTATTGTTAGCCTCCATGTGTTTGTGTTCTATACAGATTTTTTTTCCTGTAATTGATATCTAGTCTCAGAGCATTGTGGTTGGAAAGGATACTTGATATGATTTCAATTTTCTTAAATTTACCAAGGCTTGATTTGTGACCCAAGATATGGTCTTTCCTGGAAGTTTTCCATGAACACTTGAGAAGAAATTGTATTCTGTTGTTTTTGGATGGAATGTCCTATAAATATCAATTAAGTCCGTCTTCTTTAATGTATCATTTAAAGCTTGTGTTTCCTTATTTATTTTCGTTTTGGATGATCTGTCCATTGGTGAAAGTGGGGTGTTAAAGTTCCGTACTTGATTGTGTTACTGTTGATTTCCCTTTTTATGGCTGTTAGCATTTGCCTTATGTATTGAGGTGTTCCTATGTTGGGTGCATAAATATTTACATTTGTTATATCTTCTTCTTGGATTGATCCCTTGATCATTATGTAGTGTCCTTCTTTGTCTCTTGTAATAGTCTTTATTTTAAAGTCTATTTTGTCTGAAATAAGAATTGTTACTCCAGCTTTCTTTTGATGTCCATTTGCATGGAATGTCTTTTTCCATCCCCTCACTTTCATTCTGTATGTGTCCCTAGGTCTGAAGTGGGTCTCTTGTAGACAGCATGTATACAGGTCTTGTTTTTGTATCCATTCAGCCAGTCTATGGCTTTTGGTTGGAGCATTTAATCCATTTACATTTAAGGTAGTTATCAATATGTATGTTCCTATTACCATTTTCTTAATTGTTTTGGGTTTGTTATTGTAGTCTTTTCCTTCTCCTGTGTTTCCTGCCTAGAGAAGTTCCTTTAGCATTTGTTGTAAAGCTGGTTTGGTGGTGCTGAATTCTCTTAGCTTTTGCTTGTCTGTCAAGGTTTTAATTTCTCTGTCGAATCTGAATGAGATCCTTGCTTGGTAGGGTAATGATGGTTGTAGGTTTTTCCCTTTCATCACTTTAAATATGTCCTGCCACTCCCTTCTGGCTTGCAGAGTTTCTGCTGAAAGATCAGCTGTTAACTTTATGGTGGTTCCCTTGTAAGTTATTTGTTGTTTTTCCCTTGCTGCTTTTAATGTTTTTTCTTTGTATTTAATTTTTGGTAGTTTGATTAATATGTAACACAATATTATTAATCAATGCTACTACAATATAAAATAACAAATTAAGAAAAAATAAAATAGATAAACAACAAGGACCTACTGTATAGCACAGGGAACTATATTCAATACCTTCTAATAACCTATAATGGAAAAAATCTGAAAAAGAATATATATATAATATATATATATATTATATATTGTATATATATAAAACTGAATCACTTTGCTGTACACCTGAAACATTGTAACTCAGCGGTCCCCAACCTTTTTGGCACCAGGGACTGGTTTCATGGAAGCAATTTTTCCACGGACTGCAGGAGGGGGATGGTTTTGCGATGATTCAAGCGCATTACATATATTGTGCACTTTATTTCTATTATTATTGCATTGCAATATATAATGAAATAATTATACAACTCACAATAATGCAGAATCAGTGGGAGCCCTGAGCTTGTTTTCACTTGCCACTCACTGATAGCGTGTTGATATGCGTCTGCAAGCAATTGATTTATTATGGTCTCTGTGCAGTCAAACCTCTCTGCTAATGATAATCTGTATTTGCAGCTGCTCCCCAGCAGTAGCATCACTGCCTCAGCTCCACCTCAGATCATCAGGCATTAGATTCTCATAAGGAGCGTGCAACCTAGATCCCTCACTTGCACGGTTCATAATAAGGTTTGCACTCCTATGAGAATCTAATGCCGCCACTGATCTGACAGGAGGTGGAGCTCAAGTGGCAATGCGAGTGATGGGGAGGAGCTGTAAATACAGATGAAGCTTCACTCGCTCGCCCGCTGCTCACCTCCTCCTGTGCAGCCCAGTTCCTAACAGGCAATGGACTGCTACCACTCCTGCTCCGTGGCCCGGGGGTTGGTGACCCCTGTTGTAAATCAACTATACTTCAATAAAAAAAAGAACTTAAAAAAAAAAAAAGAACGGTGAAGGGCCTGAGACTTATTTGCATGCCAGTTTCAAGGATACTGGCAGAGGATATGAAACTCCTGGGTCAGAGACAGATTTCCTTACTGCACAGCAATCAACATGAGCTTCATGTTCATATCAGGCCCCCTTGCCACACCTACCCCCGTTCCCCCAGGGTGATGCAGAGGAGGCTGAGTGAAAGCTGTCCACAAAGCTGAGGAACCCTGAACTTAGGGAAATTGAATCTTTTATAATTGGCTGCACGTCAACCTGTTCAACATTTACTCTACAGGGAAACATTATGTTTATTATACTGGAAGTTTTAATCACCTCCTCTTCACTCCATTGTTGAGGGAGGGAGTCCACCCTAGGGTTGTGGATATTGCCAAACACATGGCACCCAACACTGGACAGATGAGAGCCACAGCACTTTATTAGTCACACACACTCGCAGCCCAGGGTAGGAGGACACCACCTGCCTTGCAGGGCACACGGGGTGGCACACAGGTGCCCCCTGGTTTCTGTGGGAATATGTGATTTGCTTGTTTGAATAATTCTGCAGGATGTCAGGGAACTGAATCCCACTACTCAGGGATAAGCAGGAACTGTGCCTTGTCCCCTTGACAAGGAAAGTTGTTTGGCTAGGGGATCTTATCTACAGGAGCAGAGTGGGAGGAAAACTTATACGATACTTGACAATAAACAAATCTGCACTTTAACCCAGAGGGGGATACTATCTCTGTCTTTCATGGATATTTGCTATATAAGCATCCTTGATAATATAGTCAATGCCTCTGCTTGCAAGACATGCAGAAATGTGAGAGACCCATGCATAACTGTCTTCAAGTGCAAAGACAATAAGATTGAAGAACAAGCATATTTTGATTATGATAATAAAAAGCCTATAAGATTATGATAGCAATAAGTTTAAATGAAAACTTACCCGATCAATCAGAGTCAATAATTTTGACAGTTCCTCTTATGATGGATGAGGTCAAACTATACAAATGGGCCCTTTTAATTGTGTAAAAAGCTAGAGTAGAACTGCGGGGAAAAGCACATCCAAACCTCTGTATTCTGACTATTTGACCATTAACAGGTGTCTTTAACCACTCCAGGTCTGATATGGTAAGCCTAACTTTCTAGTTAGGTGAATAACATCTTTTTATTTTTTTTTAATTTTTTTTTATTTTATTTATTTATTTATTTTTTCACACACACACACACTGTATTTTATTTTTACAAGAGATAAATCGACTGACACCAAGCATTGTACATGGATGACCACAACAAAAGCAACAATGATTGCAATTACCAAACATGAAACACACTCATACTATGTCATAGTATTGACAAGGTGAATAACATCTTAACCCTGGGAAAAAAATAAGAATAAGAAAAACAAATCATATTGGGAATAAACTAAAAAAAAAATTGTAAAACATTTTCTTTTACCTTTTTATATTTTTCCTTATTACAATAGAACAGATGTAATAAATAACGTACTATAAAAATCATAAACAGAATCAGAAATAGAATAGACATCTCTGCAGAAATGTTGCCTTCTCATGGGGTGGGTCATAAGAACCCAACATTATAACCCTCATCAAATTTCCATTCCTAGCTCAAGTACTACCTCTTTTGAGAAGTCTTTTTCATTTGCCTCTTCTAAAATTCATATCCTCATCTCTTGTGAATTAAAATGATTTTTATAACATTTATTATAGAAGCTATCACATTCTCTTGCACTACAATAGTTTTCTTATATCCTCTACCAGAGATGGTTTCTGTCTCCAAGCAGCTTACAGTCTGGTCAATAAATTTTCATTTTCAAACGGATTTTTTCTTTACTTTTAAAATTTCTTTTCCTTTTTCTTTTTCTTTTATTTTTGTGTCTCTCATAGTTCTCTATAGAAAGGAGTGCTCAATAAATGCTTGTTGATATAATTGGACAAAATAAATGGAAATAATAATACCCTATATGTTTGTAGCGCTTTTAAAACTTATTAAAGCTCTGTTATATCAAGGATTTCATTTGATGCTTGCAGTATCCTTGTAAACAAAGGAGGGTTTGCTTTGTTAACCTCATTTGACAGATGAGAAACCTGAGGCACGAGATAAGTGACTTGCTCTAAGTAATACATCTTGTTGGGAATGTAAATCGATACAGGTTTTATGTAAAGTAATTTCAACTGGTACATTTCCTTCCTTCTGCTTTTCCTTTCTTCCTCCTCCCTTCCCTCCTTCCTTTTTTCATATCTATCTATCATCTATCTATCTGTCATCTATCTATCTATCATCTGTCTATCTATCTATCTATATCTATCTTAAAAGTATTCTTAATTTTGATCCAGTGAGTCCACTGATAGGAATCTACCCTAAGGAATCATCTGAAATAGATTAGTTTTTGTGGAGGGTTGCTCATCATAATGTTACTTAGTGAAATGTGGAAGCAGCTTAAAATACCCAACAAGAGGGAAGTAGTTAAATACATATGGCAAGCTATACAATAGAATATTTTATTTTTAATAATTTGATGTATTTATTTTTGGATTATTTTTCTCTTTGTATGTATATATGGTTAAAAATAGTAACTCAGTGTTGTGCTGGTATAGGATAGAGATATAGATCAATGGAATAGAATTGAAAGTCCAGAAATATGCCCTAATATTTGTAATTAATT
The DNA here is from genome assembly GCF_028023285.1 of Balaenoptera ricei. Lineage (NCBI taxonomy): Eukaryota > Metazoa > Chordata > Mammalia > Artiodactyla > Balaenopteridae > Balaenoptera > Balaenoptera ricei. The sequence goes on along the minus strand of NC_082660.1, from coordinate 91,219,124 downwards.
GATTTTGACAAATGAGCAGTGACAATTCACTGGGTCTGCTCAGCGAATAGTCTTTTCAACAAATAGTGCTGAGGCAACTGGCTATCCACATACAAAAGAATGAATTGGGATCCCTTACATTATGCCACACACAAAAATTAACTCATAATGGATCATAGAGCTAAATGTAATAAAAGCTAAAAATATAAAACTCTTACAAGAAGACATAGGAGTAAATCTTCATGACCTCATGTTAGGCAGTGTTTTCTTAGATATGACATCAAGAACAGCAGCCATGAAAGAAAAAGACAATCCACAGATTGGAAGAAAATATTTGCAAAGTCATAGGCAGTTGACCCTTGAACAAAGTGAGGGTTAGGTGTGCCCACCCTCTCTGTAGTCGAAAATCCATGTATAACTCCTTATAGTTGGTCCTCTGTTTATGCAGTTCCTCAGTATCGGTGATTCTACATTCATGGATTCAACCAACTGTGGATCATGCAATACTGTAGTATTTACTATTGCAAAAATCTGCATATAAATGGACCTGCACAGTTCAAATTCATGTTGTTTGAGGGTCATCTGTATATGACAAGGAACTTGTATCAAGAACATATAAAGAACTCTTGAGACTCAATGATAAAAAAAACAAACAACAGAATTTTTTAAAAATGTGCAAAGATTTTGAATAAACATTTCTCCAAAGAAGATCTACAAATGGCTAACAAACACATGAAAACATGCTCAACGTCATTAGGCATAAAATAATTCAAATCAAAACTACAAAGTGATACCACTTCATATTCAGTAGAATGGTTATTAGGTGTGATAATAAAAGGAAATATAACAACAAGTATTGGTGAGGATGTGGAGAAATTGGGACTCTCATACATTGTTGATATGTTTGTAGAATGGCACAACCTTATGAAAAAGGTTTTGACAGTGTCTCAAAAAATTAAACATAGTTTAACCATAGGATCCAGAAATTCCACTCCTACTTAGCTACTCAAGAGAAATGAAAACATGCCCACACAAAAACTTGCACGTGACTATTTATAGCAGTATTATTTATAATAGCCAAGAAATGGAAAGAAGCCAAATGTCCATCAACTGATGAATGAATAAACAAAATGTGGTATATCCGTGCAAAGGAATATTATTTAGTCATAAATGGAATAACTTACTGATGAAAAAATGTACTAAAATTAGATTATGGTGATGGTTGCACAACTCTCTAAATATACCAAAAAACATGGAATTGTACACTTTAAATGGGTGAATTTTATGGTGTGTAAATTATATCTCATTACAGTTGTTAACAATGGCATCATACAATACATGTTTTCTATAAATCACTATTTGATTAGCAATTTATTGTTAATATATTTCCTGCTAATAGATATATTTATACATTTAAAAATATTTATTTGCTATTAATTACAGAAGTAATGCATGTTCATTGGACAAAAATCTCAAAGAATATAAAAATGTCTAACATAGAATATCAAAGTTTTCACATAATCTTGTTATTTCCTCAGAATTCTATTAATAGTAGATACAATGATATATTTAATGGCTGCTTAGTATTCTGTTGTAAGGCTGTACCATAATTTACTGTTAATTCCATATTATTTTCTAAATGGGAAACAATCTCTAATAAATCCCCCTACTATGAGCATCTCTGGGCATACATTGTGGTGCAATTGCCCAACTATCTTGTTAAAATAAATTCCCATAAGTGTATTTTGCTGGTTAAAGTGTATGTATATTTTTAGTTTTAGAATTATACACTGCTAAGTTTTATCAAAAAAAATATACTAATTTGTACTCTAATCAACAGTGTTTGTGGAGTATCTGTTCTCCCTTCTCTTTTTCAACCCTGGTTATTATTTTTTTTCTTAAAACATCTTTGCTAGTTTGGTAGGTGAAAATGGTGTCTTATTTTAATTTAAAATTATTTTTGATTATTAGTTAAGTTGAACACTTTTTTCATGGACTTTTGGCTGTTTACACTCCTTTATGAATTGCTTGTTTAAACCCTTTGGTCATTTGAAAAGTGGAAATGTTATCTTTTTCTTCAAGACTATATCCAGTAGAATAATATGCAGACAATAAAAAGGTTTTATGAAAAATTTTTGATGCTTATTTTCAATGTTAAATTAAAAAAACAGAATAGAATACTATATCTTTTCTACCCACTCAATTCTGTAAAATATCTTATAAATTAGGAAATACTAAAATAAATTGTAAGTTTAGATACTTTAATGTTCTTTAAACTTTGTACTTTCCCTGTTTTCTATAATGAGCATATATTAGTTAATTAAGGAAATCTTTTCTTTCAAAGAACAGAGCTAGTTTGTGGCCAAACCAGGACTAGAGTCTTCATGCTCTCCTGCCCTCTGCCTTGCATATCTACACAGGTGTGGTCAGAGGTAGAAGGAGAACCAAGGGAAGGCAAGGAGAGCCAAGGGTATCAAGAAGAGTGTTGTAGGAGGACAATCTTATTCTTAGGAGATGCATGGTGAAAAACTTAGTGTTCAAGTGTAATGGTATCTGAAATTTAGGAAATGTATGCTGAAGTATTTAGAGTGTCATGAAGTCTGGGGAGAGAGAAGGGAGCGGGGAGAGGGAGAAAGGGGAGGAGAGAGAGGGAGGGTGAGGGCTGGAAAATGGAGGAAATGTAGTGAAATGTTAACCGGTGAAGCTAAGTGAAGGGTATATGGCTCATTGTAGTATTCTTTCAACTTTTTATAGGCTTGAAATTTTTCAAAATAAAGAAGTTGGGAAAATTGTGAAAAAGAGAAGGGGGTAATCAGCTTGCAAATGTTTCAGAGAAATGAATTAGGATGAGCCCTAGGGAGCAGGAGACCACTGGAACTCTTTAAAAAAATGTTGATTTCGGAAGGGTCATGGAAGGAGGGGGGCAAAATCAGATTGCAAAGGGTTGGCAGGTCAGTGGGGAGTGAGGCAGTCGAGTCAATGGTGTGGACTGCAATTCTGAGAATATGAACAATGGGGAAAAGAGAGATGGGAAACTGGCTTAAGAAGCAATAGAATTTTGGAAACTTTATATTGTTATTAATTTTCACCTCATTATGGATTCCTATTAATATAGAATTAATGTTTGACCTTCTATCTATCTCCCCTCCACACATATGGCTTTCCTGATGTATAAAAGGATGAATTAGGAAACCAATAAAAAGAAGTAAAAGAATAATATGCACAATGCTACCATCTAGAGTATCCGCTGAAAATTACAGCCGGTGTTTGACATCAATTCAGGAGACTTGCTCAGAGACTAGTTTAGGGCCTTTGGGTTTCTGTGTTTGTTGCTTTGTGTAAGCCATGTAGGAGGGTAAGCAATATTCTTGGTGAAGCCCAGTGTTTGGGTACCAGTATTTTTATCCCAGAATGAAATATTTAAAATTTCCATGAAGTCCTAAAATTTGATTTCAAACTAAGAAAGCCATTTTGGCAATGCTTTACCTCAATAGTGCTTTGAAAATGAAACAGAAACATTTAGAAGGAGAAGAGGAAGTCAAAGACAACCTTAAGTACAAGAATTAAGGGGGTTATTCTGCTTAGCTGGGAGAAAGGTGAAATTACGCTTGAAGTTTATTTTTTGCTTCAGAAAGCTTTATCAATCTTTTTCATTAATCCGAAGCCAAGTGTTACTGGATAATGGTGGAGGTGCACATATGGGAATGCACTGTTGGGGAAGGGTAGACAGAGTAATTTAGGGTAGGCAAGAGCTGGATCTTGATGGGTATGTAGGATTTCAACAGTTGAAGATGGGGGTGGACAGTAAAAGTTCCAGGCAGAGGGATCATTGAGAACAAAGGGAGAAAAGCACAGGGCCTGTTTGGAGAATACGGATCCATCCCCATATGGCTAGAGTATGAAATTCACTAGGAGAAAGAGTGGGAAAGAAGGTGGGAAAGGTGGATTGGCATCTATATTCCTCTCTTCCTCCAAGCAGAGGTTCACTTTTGAGAATGGGGGGGGGGCTTGTCTTTTGTTCCTCTCTAAGGGCCTAACACTTGGCTGGGCATACAGTAGGGGCTGAATAAATTTTGGTCAATTAGACCATTAGTTAATACCATTGTGCACTTATATCTCCTAGAGTTTGGACATCAGAATGAAGAATGAGAGTGGATGCTGGGATTTACCTACTACAGGCGTGATGCTGGTGCTTGAAATCAGGCAAGTCCAACTCCCAGCTAACATCCAGAGCAGCACTTCTCAGACTTTGGTTCGAATCACCTGGGGATCTTGTTAACATGAATATTCTGATTCCATATGGCTGACTGGGGTGGGGCCTGTGAGTAGCAAGGATTTAATGGCCCCCCAACCCCCTACTCCTTGAACTTCACCGACTCCAGACTCCTCAGTGATTGAGCACAACTAATGGTTCTTTACTTACTATAGCTGATGAAAAAGCTCAAATTTAAAGTATCTCATGAAGATTTTCTGCCACTAGAATTGCTGAGGTACCTTTGGACTAATGGCATCCAATCTGTTTCATCTTTTTTCTTTTTTCTACTTTTCTTAGTTAGGTGAGTATGGTTCTACCTGGTGGGACTCAGAATGTAATCTAGTGCATTTTTTAAAAGGGTAAGGCTTGAATCTCCAAATATAGACTTAATCTATTGATTGGACATCCTTTCTGTCTAAATTCCATGCCTGTTTCCTCAATAATTACAAGCCTGTGCGTCTCAGGCTGATAGCTCACACAAGGGGCAAACTCTCGTCACTGATATTCTGAAAATGATTATTGTTATATGGCTGTGAGGGTCTGGATTAGTAGGAGTGGTCTCCACGATGAAAATGAAAGTGATGGTAAATTGTTGCATATATTAGTTGGTCCTGATGATTATAGTCTTATCAAGAAAGATGCCCATCTTTAGGACAAGATCAGAGGGTTTTTTGGTTTTTGTTTTTCCAGATATATTTATGGGAAACATAGGCCTAACAATGAGATAGTCACAGAGTCTGGAGTCTGGAGGCAAAGAGAGGCTGCCTACTTGACCCTCCAGCTGAACCCTTGTCTTTTCTCTTTTCTCAGTGTTTGGGATACCCATCTGCTCAGATTCTCAGTTTGACTTCGCAAGGCCCCTCATCCGCCTAATTTTAGCTGCTGGTTATAGCAAGTTCTGATCAGCAACTTCTGACTACCTGGGGGTCCACTTTTAAGTGTAGCTGAAGGAAGAGGTTTTCTGCTGATATAAACCGATATGTAAAAGTATATATTAGAATCAAGAAAGCAAAAGGAATTGAGGGAATTTTGCTTTTGCATTTATTTATTTATTTATTTATTTATTTATTTATTTATTTATTTATTTTTTATATTTATGCCAAAGTGGCATATTTTGAGGTGGCATTTTTTTTTAATTTATTTATTTGTGGCTGTGTTGGGTCTTCGTTTCTGTGCGAGGGCTTTCTCTAGCTGCGGTGAGCGGGGGCCACTCTTCCTCGCGGTGCGCGGGCCTCTTATTATCGTGGCCTCTCTTGTTGCGGAGCACAGGCTCCAGACGCGCAGGCTCAGTAATTGTGGCTCACGGGCCTAGTTGCTCCGCGGCATGTGGGATCTTCCCAGACCAGGGCTCGAACCCGTGTCCCCTGCATTAGCAGGCAGAGTGTCAACCACTGTGCCACCAGGGAAGCCCTATTTATTTATTTTTAAAAAATATTGATTTATTTGGCTGCGTCACGTCTTAGTTGCGGCACGTGGGATCTTCGTTGCCGCGTGGGAGATCTTCGTTGAGGCATGCAGGATCTTTTTTAGTCGCAGCATGTGGGATCTTAATTGCAGCATGCGGGATCTAGTTCCCTGACCAGGGATCAAATCCGGGCCCCCTGCATTGGGAGTTCGGAATCTTAACCACTGGACCACCAGGGAAGTCCCTGGCTTTGCATTTAAATCAATTTTTCTTTCAAGGGCTAGAGCAGTTGTTGTGCTTTCTTTTCTACCCAAAGGGTGTGGGCTGTACTAATGACTAGCGCAGCAACCTAAAAACACACCTGTTTTTTGTGAGGAGGGACTGGACTCTTCATAAGAAGCTTCCTGCTCAATGTCCTGGAGCGCTTTCCTTATAAAATTCAAGTCTAGAGGAGGCCAGATAAAACAAGCCTTCTGATTCCTGGCTATTTTTCAAATGCAGTTCTATTTGATTTGAATGAGGATTCCAAGTGAACGTTAACCCTCCTTCCTTCTTTTCTTTCTTTTCTTCCTGATATACATGTTTAAAAATCACCAAAGAGCTACTATGTTGAAAAGAAGTTCAAATATTACAGAACTGAAGGTTCACCATCCTGCCCCTTTTTTGGATTACCACAATTAATTTAGTTAATATCCATCACCTCACAGTTACAATTTTTTTTCTTGCCCTGAGAACTTTTAAGATCTATTCTCTCAGCAACTTTCAAGTATACAATCCTGTGTTGTTAACTATAGTCACCATTCTGTACATGACATTCCCCAGAACTTATAACTGAAAGTTTGTACCTTTTGACAACCTTTACCCGATTCCCCCACCCCCAACTCCCCACCTTTGGCAGCCACCAGTCTGTTCTCTGTTTAATCTGACTCTGCAGAGGTAACCATTATGAATAGATTGGTGTAAATTCACTTTTTTGTTGTTGTTGTTGTTTTTTATTTATTTATTTTTGGCTGTGTTGGGTCTTCGTTTCTGTGCAAGGGCTTTCTCTAGTTGCAGCAGTCGGGGGCCACTTTTCATCGCAGTGCGCAGGCCTCTCACTATTGCGGCCTCTCTTGTTGCGGAGCACAAGCTCCAGACGCGCAGGCTCAGTAGTTGTGGCTCACGGGCCCAGTTGCTCCGCGGCATGTGGGATCTTCCCAGACCAGGGCTCGAACCCGTGTCCCCTGCATTAGCAGGCAGATTCTCAACCACTGTGCCACCAGGGAAGCCCAATTCACTTTTAATGTTCGTGTATATAATGTTCGTATATATTAAGGTATTTAAATTATTTCGGTTTACAAATTTGGGTGATATTTTCTATACTCTTCTGTGTTCTTCATTTAGCAATATATCAAGGATACTTTCCCATGTAAATATGAATAGATTTCCCTTATTACATTGCTCCATAGTATTCCATTGTCATAATCTAGTTAATCATTCCCCCATTGACAGAAATTTCATTCATTTCATTTTTTTCTATATGAATTATGCTACAACAAATGTGCTTGCACAATGCAAGTTTTGTTTGCAGCATAAATTCCTAGAAATGGAAATCTTGGGTCAAAATGTCTACATATTTAAATGTTGACAGATTTTGTTAAATTTCCTTTTAAAAAGGCTGTATCAGCTTAAACTCCTACTGCCAATGTATAAGAGAACTTGTTTTCTAGAACCCTTACTAATACTGGGTATTTCAATCCTTTATTATTTTTTGTCAGTTTGAAAAATGGCATTTTGGTGTTGTTTTAATATATATTTCATTCATAGTTGGTGAGGCTGAACATCTTTCCATATGTTTGATGGCCATTTATGTTCTTTCTTTTGAAGGACCTACTTCCACCAGGAATTTGCAGAGGGCAAACAAGCCAGGTTTCATGACAGAGCTCTGGTAATGAGAAAGGTGTTTCAACCTATACTTACTCAGAAAAATCAAAAGACAAGTATTTCTTTTTATTAGAAGTACAAATATGCTTCTTTATTTTTTTTTTTTATAACTACCCTAACCCTAACGCGTACCCTAACCCTAACCCCTACCCTAACCCTAACACGTACCCTAATCCTAACCCGTACCCTAAACCGAGCCCTAACCCTAACACTAACCCTAACCCTAACCCTAACCCATACCATATGCCGTACCCGAACACCTCCCCGAACCCGTACCCTAAGCCGTACCCTAAGTCTAACCCTAAGCCTAACCCTAACCCTAGGCTACCCTTGACTGCTTCTGCCTCCAAAAGATTTCCTAAGCACTAGTGTTTTAAGGAACAGCTTAAAAAGAGAATCCTAATGTGATTTCTTTATAATGGGTGTGTTCCTTATCTTATCCTAGTGTCTAAACTCTTCTCCATGGCTCGACCCCCAAATAATATTCCTTTACGTGCTAAGGGGTATCTAGAGAGTGGGATAGGTTTAATAACTACCCTAAGCCTAACGCGTACCCTAACCCTAACCCCTACCCTAACCCTAACACGTACCCTAATCCTAACCCGTACCCTAAACCGAGCCCTAACTCTAACACTAACCCTAACCCTAACCCTAACCCATACCCTACGCCGGACCCGAACCCCTCCCCGAACCCGTACCCTAAGCCGTACCCTAACCCTAACCCTAAGCCTAACCCTAACCCTAGGCTACCCTTGACTGCTTCTGCCTCCAATAGATTTCCTAAGCACTAGTGTTTTTTTTTTTTTTTCACACACACACACACTGTATTTTATTTTTACAAGAGATAAATCGACTGACACCAAGCATTGTACATGGATGACCACAACAAAAGCAACAATGATTGCAATTACCAAACATGAAACACACTCATACTATGTCATAGTATTGACATTCAGTCCAGTAATCCTCCACTGTAACAGCTCCTTTACTTTGCAGTGAAAATTGATTTGTATATTCTTTGCCTCTGAGTCCTTGTGGAATTTTTTTTTTTTTTTAAATTCAGACAGAAAGTCACAAAAATTATACTCATCCTCATCAGTTCACTCAGTCCCATGTAATTAATTTTTTTTTTTCATCTTGATCTTTTGTTAGCACTTTTATGAGTTCATCAGTTTTTCATTAGAGTTCTGAAAATGCTTATTCATTCAGTTCAGCAGTACAGTCCGTTACCAGAAACCTGTACTTGTCAGAGTCTTTTCCATGTATTTCTTGAAGATGAAACCCTTTTATAGGAACATATTTGCAAAATCATCAGAGTACACCCAGAACTGTCTGTAAATGACAAAAGACTTAAAAATGACCACGGTTAAAGATTTGATGACAGTTCATAATAATGCAGTTGACAAGAAAATTAGTTATTTCTGAGATATACATTTTAAAGTAATAAATAGGATTATTACTTATAACATTATACCAGAACATATAAGATTTTTAGAAATTTCATGTAATGTCTGAAACATTTATATTAACATATTTCCATACATATTTCCATACAAGTACAAATATAAGATTTTTAGAAATTTCATGTAATGTCTGAAACATTTATATTAACATATTTCCATACATATTTCCATACAAATACAAATATGATTTTTAGAAATTTCATGTAATGTCTGAAACATTTATATTAACATGTTTCCATACAAATAACCCAATGAAAGTTTAGTATTAGTTGTTTTGTTTGTTTTTTTATACTGCAGGTTCTTATTAGGCATCAGTTTTATACACATCAGTGTATACATGTCAATCCCAATCGCCCAATTCAGCACACCACCATCCCCACCCCACCGCAGTTTTCCCCCCTTGGTGTCCATATGTCCATTCTCTACATCTGTGTCTCAACTTCTGCCCTGCAAACTGGCTCATCTGTACCATTTTTCTAGGTTCCGCATACATGCATTAATATACGATATTTGTTTTTCTCTTTCTGACTTACTTCACTCTGTATGACAGTCTCTAGATCCATCCACGTCTCAACAAATGACTCAATTTCGTTCCTTTTTATGGCTGAGTAATATTCCATTGTATATATGTACCACATCTTCTTTATCCATTTGTCTGTTGATGGGCATTTAGGTTGCTTCCATGACCTGGCTATTGTAAATAGTGCTGCAATGAACATTCGGGTGCATGTGTCTTTTTGAATTACGGTTTTCTCTGGGTATATGCCCAGTAGTGGGATTGCTGGGTCATATGGTAATTCTATTTTTAGTTTTTTAAGGAACCTCCATATTGTTCTCCATAGTGGCTGTATCAATTTACATTCCCACCAACAGTGCAAGAGGGTTCCCTTTTCACCACACCCTCTCCAGCATTTGTTGTTTGTAGATTTTCTGATGATGCCCATTCTAACAGGAGTGAGGTGATACCTCATTGTAGTTTTGATTTGCATTTCTCTAATAATTAGTGATGTTGAGCATCTTTTCATGTGCTTCGTGGCCGTCTGTATGTCTTCTTTGGAGAAAAGTCTATTTAGGTCTTCTGCCCATTTTTGGATTGGGGTGTTTGTTTCTTTGATATTGAGCTGAATGAGCTGTTTATATATTTTGGAGATTAATCCTTTGTCCGTTGATTCATTTGCAAATATTTTCTCCCATTCTGAGGGTTGTCTTTTCGTCTTGTTTATGGTTTCCTTTGCTGTGCAAAAGCTTTGAAGTTTCATTAGGTCCCACTTGTTTATTTTTGTTTTTATTTCCATTACTCTAGGAGGTGGATCAAAAAAGATCTTGCTGTGATTTATGTCAAAGAGTGTTCTTCCTATGTTTTCCTCTAAGAGTTTTATAGTGTCCAGTCTTATATTTAGGTCTCTAATCCATTTTGAGTTTATTTTTGTGTATGGTGTTAGGGAGTATTCTAATTTCATTCTTTTACATGTAGCTGTCCAGTTTTCCCAGCACCACTTATTGAAGAGACTGTCTTTTCTCCATTGTATATCTTTGCCTCCTTTGTCATAGATTAGTTGACCATAGGTGCGTGGGTTAATCTCTGGGCTTTCTATCTTGTTCCATTGATCTATGTTTCTGTTTTTGTGCCAGTACCATATTGTCTTGATTACTGTAGCTTTGTAGTATAGTCTGAAGTCAGGGAGTCTGATTCCTCCAGCTCCATTTTTTTGCCTCAAGACTGCTTTGCCTATTCGGGGTCTTTTGTGTCTCCATACAAATTTTAAGATGATTTGTTCTAGCTCCGTAAAAAATGCCATTGGTAATTTGATAGGGATTGCATTGAATCTGTAGATTGCTTTGGGTAGTATACTCATTTTCACAATGTTGATTCTTCCAATCCAAGAACATGGTATATCTCTCCATCTGTTGGTATCATCTTTAATTTCTTTCATCAGTGTCTTATAGTTTTCTGCATACAGGTCTTTTGTCTCCCTAGGTAGGTTTATTCCTAGGTATTTTATTCTTTTTGTTGCAATGGTAAATGGGAGTGTTTCCATAATTTCTCTTTCAGATTTTTCATCATTAGTGTATAGGAATGCAAGAGATTTCTGTGCATTAATTTTGTATCCTGCAACTTTACCATATTCATGAATTAGCTCTAGCAGTTTTCTGGTGGCAGTTTTAGGATTCTCTATGTATAGTATCATGTCATCCGCAAACAGTGACAGTTTTACTTCTTCTTTTCCAATTTGTATTCCTTTTATTTCTTTTTCTTCTCTGATTGCCGTGGCTAGGACTTCCAAAACTATGTTGAATAATAGTGGTGAGAGTGGACATCCTTGTCTCGTTCCTGATCTTAGAGGAAATGCTTTCAGTTTTTCACCATTGAGAATGATGTTTGCTGTGGGTTTGTCATATATGGCCTTTATTATGTTGAGGTAGGTTCCCTCTATGCCCACTTTCTGGAGAGTTTTTATCAGAAATGGGTGTTGAATTTTGTCAAAAGCTTTTTCTGCATCTATTGAGATGATCATATGGTTTTTATTCTTCAATTTGTTAATATGGTGTATCACATTGATTGATTTGCGTATATTGAAGAATCCTTGCATCCCTGGGATAAATCCCACTTGATCGTGGTGTATGATCCTTTTAATGTGTTGTTGGATTCTGTTTGCTAGTATTTTGTTGAGGATTTTTGCATCTATATTCATCAGTGATATTGGTCTGTAATTTTCTTTTTTTGTAGTGTCTTTGTCTGGTTTTGGTATCAGGGTGATGGTGGCCTCATAGAATGAGTTTGGGAGTGTTCCTTCCTCTGCAATTTTTTGGAAGAGTTTGAGAAGGATGGGTGTTAGCTCTTCTCTAAATGTTTGATAGAATTCACCTGTGAAGCCATCTGGTCCTGGACTTTTGTTTGTTGGAAGATTTGTAATCACAGTTTCAATTTCATTACTTGTGATTGGTCTGTTCATATTTTCTATTTCTTCCTGGTTCAGTCTTGGAAGGTTATACCTTTCTAAGAATTTGTCCATTTCTTCCAGGTTGTCCATTTTATTGGCATAAAGTTGCTTGTAGTAGTCCCTTAGGATGCTTTGTATTTCTGCAGTGTCTGTTGTAACTTCTCCTTTTTCATTTCTGATTTTATTGATTTGAGTCCTCTCCCTCTTTTTCTTGATGAGTCTGGCTAATGGTTTATCAATTTTGTTTATCTTCTCAAAGAACCAACTTTTAGTTTTATTGATCTTTGCTATTGTTTTCTTTGTTTCTATTTCATTTATTTCTGCTCTGATCTTTATGATTTCTTTCCTTCTGCTAACTTTGGGTTTTGTTTGTTCTTCTTTCTCTAGTTTCTTTAAGTGTAAGGTTAGATTGTTTACTTGAGCTTTTTCTTGTTTCTTTAGGTAGGCTTGTATAGCTATAAGCTTCCCTCTTAGAACTGCTTTTGCTGCATCCCATAGGTTTTGGGTCGTCGTGTTTTCATTGTCATTTGTCTCTAGGTATTTTTTGATTTCCTCTTTGATTTCTTCAGTGATCTCTTGGTTATTTAGTAACGTATTGTTTAGCCTCCATGTGTTTGTCCTTTTTACGTTTTTTTCCCTGTAATTCATTTCTAATCTCATAGCGTTGTGGTCAGAAAAGATGCTTGATATGATTTCAATTTTCTTAAATTTACTGAGGCTTGATTTGTGACCCAAGATGTGATCTATCTTGGAGAATGTTCCGTGCGCACTTGAGAAGAACGTGTAATCTGCTGTTTTTGGATGGAATGTCCGATATATATCAATTAAATCTATCTGGTCTATTGTGTCATTTAAAGCTTCTGTTTCCTTATTTATTTTCATTTTGGATGATCTGTCCATTGGTGTAAGTGAGGTGTTAAAGTCCCCCACTATTATTGTGTTACTGTCGATTTCCTCTTTTATAGCTGTTAGCAGTTGCCTTATGTATTGAGGTGCTCCTATGTTGGGTGCATATATATTTAGAATTGTTATATCTTCTTCTTGGATTGATCCCTGGATCATTATGTAGTGTCCTTCCTTGTCTCTTGTAACATTCTTTAATTTAAAGTCTATTTTATCTGATATGAGTATAGCTACTCCAGCTTTCTTTTGATTTCCATTTGCATGGAATATCTTTTTCCATCCCATCACTTTCAGTCTGTATGTGTCCCTAGGTCTAAAGTGGGTCTCTTGTAGACAGCATATATATGGGTCTTGTTTTTGTATCCATTCAGCCAGTCTATGTCTTTTGGTTGGGGCATTTAATCCATTCACGTTTAAGGTAATTATCGATATGTATGTTCCTATGACCATTTTCTTAATTGTTTTGTGTTTGTTTTTGTAGGTCCTTTTCTTCTCTTGTGTTTCCCACTTAGAGAAGTTCCTTTAGCATTTGTTGTAGAGCTGGTTTGGTGGTGCTGAATTCTCTTAGCTTTTGCTTGTCTGTAAAGCTTTTGATTTCTCCATCAAATCTAAATGAGATCCTTGCCGGGTAGAGTAATCTTGGTTGTAGGTTCTTCCCTTTCATCACTTTAAGTATATCATGCCACTCCCTTCTGGCTTGCAGAGTTTCTGCTGAGAAATCAGCTGTTAACCTTATGGGAGTTCCCTTGTATGTTATTTGTCGTTTTTCCCTTGCTGCTTTCAATAATTTTTCTTTGTCTTTAATTTTTGCCACTTTGATTACTATGTGTCTCGGCGTGTTTCTCCTTGGGTTTATCCTGTATGGGACTCTCTGCGCTTCCTGGACTTGGGTGGCTATTTCCTTTCCCATGTTAGGGAAGTTTTCGACTATAATCTCTTCAAATATTTTCTCTGGTCCTTTCTCTCTCTCTTCTCCTTCTGGGACCCCTATAATGCGAATGTTGTTGCGTTTAATGTTATCCCAGAGGTCTCTTAGGCTGTCTTCATTTCTTTTCATTCTTTTTTCTTTAGTCTGTTCCGCAGCAGTGAATTCCATCATTCTGTCTTCCAGGTCACTTATCCGTTCTTCTGCCTCAGTTATTCTGCTATTGATTCCTTCTAGTGTAGTTTTCATTTCAGTTATTGTATTGGTCATCTCTGTTTGTTTGTTCTTTAATTCTTCTAGGTCTTTGTTAATCATTTCTTGCATCTTCTCAATCTTTGCCTCCATTCTTATTCCAAGGTCCTGGATCATCTTCACTATCATTATTCTGAATTCTTTTTCTGGAAGGTTGCCTATCTCCACTTCATTTAGTTGTTTTTCTGGGGTTTTTTTCTTGTTTCTTCATCTGGTACATAGCCCTCTGCCTTTTCATCTTCTCTATCTTTCTGTAACTGTGGTTTTTGGTCCACAGGCTGCAGGATTATAGTTTTTCTTGCTTCTGTTGTCTGCCCTCTGGTGGTTGAGGCTATCTAAGAGGCTTGATGGGAGGCTCTGGTGGTGGGTAGAGCTGACTGTTGCTGTGGCGGTCAGAGCTCAGTAAAACCTTAATCCACTTGACTGTTGATGGGTGGGGCTGGGTTCCCTCCCTGTTGCTGTGGCGGTCAGAGCTCAGTAAAACCTTAATCCACTTGACTGTTGATGGGTGGGGCTGGGTTCCCTCCCTGTTGGCTGTTTTGCCTGAGGCAACCCAACACTGGAGCCTACCCGTGCTCTTTGGTGGGGTTAATGGCAGACTCTGGGAGGGCTCACGCCAAGGAGAACTTCCCAGAACCTCTGCTGCCAGTGTCCTTATCCCCACGGTGAAACAGAGCCACCACTCGCCTCTGCAGGAGACCCCCCAACACCAGCAGGTAGGTCTGGTTCAGTCTCCCCCAGGCTCACTGCTCCTTCCCCTGGGTCCTGATGCACACATTACTTTGTGTGTGCCCTCCAAGAGTGGGGTCTCTGTTTCCCCCAGACCCGTCAAAGTCCTGCAATCCAATTCCCACTAGGCTTCAAAGTCTGATTCTCTAGGAATTCCTCCTCCCGTTGCCTGACCCCCAGGTTGGGAAGCCTGACGTGGGGCTCAGAACCTTTACTCCAGTGGGTGGACTTCTGTGGTATAAGTGTTCGCCAGTCTGTGAGTCACCCACCCAGCAGTTACGGGGTTTGATTTTACTCTGCTTGCGCCCCTCCTACCGTCTCACTGTGGCTTCTCCTCTGTCCTTGGACGTGGGGTATCCTCCTTGGTGAAGTCCAGGGTCTTCCTGTCAATGATGGTCCAGCAGTCAGTTGTGATTCTGGTGCTCTCGCAAGAGGGAGTGACAGCACGTCCTTCTACTCCGCCATCTTGGTTAATCTCCCCAAATATGCTTCTTTAAATGGTAAATGCTAAAGGAAAGTAGAATGTGTCATTCTGTAAAGATTACATAGACTCGCTCTGTAGTATATTTCAAAGACACTAAGGCAATTAAACAGAGGAAAACATGGAGGAATAAGACTGCTGGGGAAGCTAGCAGTGTAATTCTAACCATCCATCCATTTGTTCATTATTCGACAAATATTCAACAAATATTTTTGAGCACCTATAATGTGCTAATCACTGAGTATCCAGTGGTGAACAAAGATCCTAGTCTCTGAAATAAAACTAGTTTAAATTTTGGTTCCATCTCTTACAGCTGTGTGATCTTGTACAAGCTGCTTAATGTCTTTGTGCTGCAGTTTTCTCCTCTGTAAAATGGGTATAATAATATGTACTGCATAGGGATGTTGAGAGGATTAACTGAGGTAATTCAAGTAAAGTCCTATGCACAGAGTTAAGCACCTAACAAAAGTTATATTTGCAATTCTTGACAAATGAGTTGCTGCTTCCTCCCCAAGATCAACTCTGGAGAAACTATAGAAGACAGAGGGAAACAGATTCCAGGAACAACAACAGCAACCATAACAACAGCAACACTGTGAGAAACACCTGGGGATACTGAAAGTTGCCTTGAACTGGTGTGTGTAGAAGTTGGATGGCATCAGTGATTGGATAGGGCAGAAGAAAACTTTTAGAGCTCTACTCCTTCCTTTCCCCTGTGTACCCTTAGTATAATTACTGCTTGCCTTATTCATTGCAGAAATCAGCTGCAATAGCCCAAACTGCCTGTGTTAACAGGCTCATGAGTAGATGGGCAATGCAAAAGTCCTGCTGTGGGGAGGAGTTGAGGAGCATAGGGATAGACTAACCAGTTGCCTTCTGGCATTCATTGCTCTGCCTCTCCCTCTCCAAACTCTTAGATATAATGGATTGCAACACAAGGTGACTGACCAGAGGAGTTGCCTCATGGGGTGTCGAGATAGAGGAGTAACAGTAGTTCTGTCATGTCTGGGGCTCTGCACTAGGACTAGACTAGGCCTGGCTTTTGTCCCTTCCTTGATATACATTTATTAGATGCAGTAGCTGATACCCCCAGGAAGCAGGAATTGACGTACCTAGACTTCTGAAGGATGGATGACTACTGAAGAAAAAGACAACAAATTGGACAACATATACCATCCAATGCAGAATTATTGGAACAGATGGACTAATAATTTAAAATATACAAGTTAAATATATATATAAAGTGTTATGGTAATAAGTTAGTAATATGAAATAAAATAAGGTAACTTTAAAAGGATCAAATGGAAAATATTAGGCACAAAATATATATTTACCTATATGTTTGTTATTTCTGACACTCTTCATTCCTTTGTGTAGACCTGTTTCCATCTCATGTCATTTTACTTCAGCCTGAAAAAATTCCTTTATTATTTCTTCTTAAATATACTTTTATTTTAGAATAGATTTAGATGTACAAACATTGCAAAAATAGTACAGAGAGTTTCCATAGACCCTGCACTGTGTTTCCCCTACTGTTAACCTCTTACATTAGTATGATTTGTCACAACTAACGAACCAATATAGATACATTATTATTAACTAAAGTCCATTCTTTATTTTGATTTCCTTAGGTTTTACCTAATGCCTTTTTTCATTCCCAGAAATCTATCCAAGATACTACCTTACATTTAGTATTCATGTCTCCTTAGCCTTCTCTTGATTTTGGCAGTTTCTTAGACTTTCTCTGTTTTTGATAACCTTGAGAGTTTTGAGGAGTACTGGTCAGCTATTTTATACATTGTCTCCCATTTGGGTTCACGTAATTTTTTTTTCTTATGATGAGACTGGTTTATGTGTTCTCGGGAGGAAGACCCCAGAGGTAAAGTGCCCTTCTCATCACGTCGTATCATGGGTACATATTATCAGCATGATTTATCACTGTTATGTTAACCTTGATCATCTAGCTGAGGTAGTATTTGTCAGGTTTCTCCACTATAAAGTTAATATTTCTCCCCCTTTTTCACATCGTGCTCTTTGGAAGGAAGTTATTACGTGCAGCCCACATTTGAGGAGTGAGGAGTTCTGCTTCAGCTCCTTGAGGGGAGACTATCTAAATAATTTGCAATTCTTTTATATGGGAGGTTTATATATTATCCTCCATTTATTTGTTTCCTAAATCATTTATTTATACCAGTGTGGACTTGGATACTTATTTTATACTTTGAGTTATAATCCAACACTATTTTCTTTTTCAAATCATTCCAACTTTGGCCATCTGGACCTTGAGGTGATTGCTGTGTCCCTTTGACATGGCTCCATCTTTTTTTTTTTCCTAATCCTTCCTTACTTTCTGGTACTACAGGATGTTCCAGGCTCATCTTGTGTATTCCCAGCTCCATCCCTAGAGAGTTAGTCATTTCTCCAAGGAGCCCTGGTTCCTTTTATTGCAGAATTATATTAGAAACCAAGATCTAGGCACTGAATATAACATTTCTTTTTATGCAAGTTTTCTGGTGACAAATTCTCTCAGCGTTGGTTTGCCTGACAAAGCATTTATTTAGTCTTTATTTTTGAAGCCCCCCCACCCCGCTTTGGATATAGAATTCTTTTCCAGCTTATATTCTTTCTGACAAGAAGTCAGTATTCATCTTTACCTTTATTCCCTTATTTAAGGTATTCTTTTTCTTCCTCTGGTTGCATTGAGGATTTCTTTCTGTATCGTTAGTTTTCAGCACTTTGATTATGATGTGCCAATTGTGTTTTACTTTGTGTTTATACTGCTTGAGGTTTGTGGAGGTTTTTGGATCTGTGAATTCATAGTTATCATCAAACTGAAAATCTTTCAGCCATTATTTCTTCAAATACTTTCTCTGAACCTCCATTGTGGGACTCCAATTACATATAGGTGAGACCACTTGTGTTAACCCACATGTCACTGAGGCTCTGCTCATCTTTTTTGTTTGTTTGTTTTGGATTTGTATAGTTTCCATCACTATGTCTTCAAATTTACTCATTTTCTGCAGTGTCTAATTTGCTGTCAATACCATCCAGTGCAATTTCCATTTCAAATATTATATTTTTCAGCTCTAGCACTTTCATTTGATTCTTTCTTATAGTTTCTATTTCTTTCCTTATTATGTCAATGTTTTCCTTTAAATCCATGAACATATTTTAATAGCTATTCTAAAGTTTTTATCTGCTAACTCTATTTTCTCTGTCATTTCTGTATCTTTTCCTGCTGTTGATATTTCTATTGCTTATGGGTCATATTTTCTTGCTTCTTCACTTGTCTAGTAGTTTTTTTAAAAGGATGCTGGATATTGTGAATGTTTTGTTGTTGAGTGCCTGGATTTTGCTGTCTTACTTTAAAGAATGTTGAATTTTGTTTTGGCAGGCAGTTAAGTCACTTGCAGATCAGCTTGAAACTTTCAAGACTTGTTTATAAGCTTTGTTATGGTAAGTGTAGGGTAGCCTTTATTGTAGGGCTAGGTTACCCCTATAACTAAGGTGTGATCATTCTGGGATCTCTACTTAAACTCCTGGGTACTCAAGAACGTTTCTCCCCTCTGGATGGTTGGAACTCAACGTTTCCTAGCCTTGGATAAGCTCTGGGAATTGTTCACCTTACAGCTCCCCAGCAGTTCTTTGCCCATCCTTGGAGTTTCACTCTATGTATGCACAGCTCAGTATGTTTCAAAGGCTCAAGGGAACCTCTGTGCCAATTTCTAGAGTTCTTTCTTTGCATAGCTCCCTTCTCTTTGTTAGTCTGCTCCACTAATTACAGCTGCTTCAGTGTCTGTGAACTCTGATCTTTGTCTCCTCAAACCAGCAAGATCACTGTGTTCTGCTTGGATCTTTCATACCTATACTGTGGTCCAGAAATTAACTCCAGACAGCAAACTGGGACAATCATAGAGACTGCTTCATTTATTTCCCTTCCTTCAAAGATCATAGTCCTGTACTGCCTGTTGTCTACTGTCTGAAAACAATTGTTTCTTACATTTTTTTCCAGTTTTCTAGTTATTTATGGTAGGAGGGCAAGTCTAGTGCTACTTACTCTGTCATGGATGGAAGTGGAAATTCTACTCATAAAAATGTAATAGTTGAAATTAAAAATATGACTGATGGAGTCAATAGCAGGAGGAATGTAGCTAAAGAACAAATTAGTGAGTTAAAGATAAAATTGAGGATCTTTCCCAGAAGGCAGCAGGGAAGGATTACGAGATAGAAAATATAAAAGAAAAGCTTAGGAATATGGAAGATGGAAGTAAAACTTCCAACATCAAATAAAAGGAGTCCAAGAATTAGAGAAAATAAAAAATGGAGAGAAGCAACTGCTTTGAGAAATAACAGAAATAAATATTCTAGAATTGAAAAATGATAAAAGACTTCATGTTAAAAAGTCATAGAGTGCCAAACAAGAGAGAGAAGGAAAACCTATGCTAGATACACTATAGTGAACATTAAAAGCATCAAAAAGAAAATTCTAAAAGAATCCTGAAAGAACAAGCAGTACAGCTACAAAGGAACAAGAATTAGGTTGATCTCAGACTTCTCAGCAGCAACGTTAGATACATGAAGAAAATAGAGTATCCTTGAGGAGATGAATAGGAGAGCTTCACAGGGAAAAAGCCTGGGAGGGAGGGGAAACCAGAAGTACTGAATTGGTAGTTGATCAAGAGCCTCTACAGCCATTGTTTAATGGTAAAAAAGGCCATGTGCATATCTTCCAGGGCAGAATATTAGGCATGATTTTCCCACACTGGATCACCTTTCTCCTCTGGAATCAGAAAGAATAATTCCATCTTGCATTTGTATTATATTTTGTACATTTCAATTGCTTTAATATTCATTGCCACATTTGAACTTTTGTGTTGTTGTGTTCAGGTGGTGTTGTTTGCTCCATTGTATAGATGAGAAAGCTGAGACCCATTAAAGTCATGCCATTGATCATTGACAGAGCCAGAGGCCGACCCAGACTTCTAAGTATCTAGCACACTTATTTCTCTTGTTTTTCAGCATAGTGAAGGAGCATGAAACCTCAGGTGAGTTGGGTGGATTGTGAATTGATTTGTCAAATGGACCTTGGGGGTAGGCATTCTCAAGTGAATAGGTAACTGTGTCACCCATGAGAAGGCTGTGTTCTGTTGTATTTGGCTTATGTACCGTGATTGTCCTTAGTTCTGAGATATGATCCAATAATGAAAAATAATCTCTTTTCCCTGTTGGAGTTCTTGTTAGTCATTTATGTGAATAGGTTTTATTGGGTTGATTATTGTAAATGTGGCACACATGAAGAGTGGCTCCAATTGCATTTTTAGAGCATAAATGTATGATAATGAATTTCATGGCAACTCACACAAATCTCCTTGTCCTGAAAGCCACCAGCAGGAGAGACATTACTGTCTGTCAGAGAAATGACAGGGAGAAAGAAACCCCTTATTTAATTTTTCCCTCTCTAAATATGAAGTGTCTCTTTCCCATGGAGCGCATAAAGGCCCTTCATGTTGTCAGCTATACATAAGCATTCTTTTTACCAGCTACTCTGAGGTTCTTAAAGCCCCAGTGAAGGAACAAAAAGAGCATAATAATTCTAAGAAACTGGCTGAATGCTAGAGTGCCAACATCTTCCTAATTAGAGGGGAATAGAATCATGAATGCAGCAGTGTGTCAACCCCATGGCTAGTCTTCTCTTTGGTGGAGTGATTAGCTTCAGAGAACCTGTCCTATCAATGGGAATGTGGTCTCCTGCTTTGTGATTATACTTTCATTTGTGTCTCCATCTGAAAAACGTACTCTGTGAGAATATGGAAAGCCCTGTCTCCAACACACACACACACACACACACACACACACACACACACTCCTTCTCTAGCAGAACCTTCATGCTATGAGAGCACAAGCCCTTGCACAGCCCACTGAAAATTAAAAGAAAAGGATGGATGGAGCTTGAAATGTATGCTAGGAAATTTCAGAGCCCCACACATCAAAATTGTAAATAAACCAAATACAAAACCTGATCTGATAGTGAAGTCTAAACTGGAGCTCCAAATGTAAAAGATGGTTGAAGTGGGCCAGAGAGAATGAACAATAGGTAGAGGTGAGCCTGAAAATCTTTTAGGAATAGCTAATTTATATGTTAATACTCTCTGCAATTTTAAGATTTGAATTTTATTCTGCTTTACACTTGAAGCAGTGTTTTTTTTTAATTTCAATCAGGACCCTTTGGGTATATAATTTATTACTGGAATTAAAAAAGAAAATGTAAAACTTTTGCAGAGTCTGGCTGGCACCGCTGCATTGGGCATCATCCTTTTTTAAACTCCATGGTTACTTACTTGAGTTACAGGCTGGATTGCTTTTGGTAAGATGGTGTAGCTGGAAAAGTTGGTTTCTGGAGTCCCCAACTTCTGTACTCTGTTCCCTTTTCTCTTTGTGTTGTCTGCCCCACCCCCGATGTTTCCCAGCCCCCCCCCCCCGCCCCTGCCCTTCAGACTTCCAGTACTGCCAATTCTCTTTCTTCCTTCCTATTAAAATCTGCTCTGAGAAGTCGCTCTAATATCAGTCATTTACGACTCAGTATGGATTTAAATCAACTTCCTTCCCTTTCACAGGGAACGTCCCCCTAAGCTTTATCTCCAATTATGGAATTAAAGACTGTTTCCCTTCTTAAAGGGATTTCAGGCATCACTGAGTTTGTGGGAAGTTAGATTTTTGGCCAAGCTGACCTTAGGCATCTCAGAAATTGACGGATGGTTGTATCACCCACAATACTTAACACAGTGGCTGGCACACGTAGTAGCAGTTCATTGACGATTTGCTAATTGGATTAAGTGGTTATTTACTCCTCCTACCAATAAGGCTTTGTCTGTTAGGTTTTTTCTTTGGCTTTCAATGTTGCCCAGATGGATATTGTAGGACTTGGGCACATTGTGGATCCTGATATTACACTAAAGTTTGATAATGAAAAAGGTTGCAATATTTGAGAAGATTGAATCTTGAGGGATAAGTCAATGAGCAGTCGCAGGACAGAATCAGAAAGTTAAACAGACATGTATGAATCTTCCAGAATTGAAAACTGTTGAAATTGCTGGAAGATTAGATCATATTAGTCATTTGCTATAAACCTGCTCCACTGTACCTTCAAAGAAGAGTTTATTTCCTGACTGTCAGTCAACTGTGTCCTGATTAGAGGGAGCAGGATCTAAGGAGGTCAGAGTCTGGGCTTTGGAGTCATTTCTGATGTGTTTTTCTTTTGCCTAAAACACAGCAGGAAAAGTGAGTGCAAGGTGGAGAAGAGATTTACATTTTTTCCCCTTATTGCTCACATGAAGCTTATATTTCCATTTAAAATCTTTTCATGGAAAGCTCTTGGAAAAATTGACCCCTGAAGCAAGCATTATTTGGAGAGTTTGGGATGTGGCTTTCCGGGAAGATGTAGGTTTGAATGTCATTAGCAGACAAGCGCTGTGCTGGGCCTCTTGGCTTTTTGCTGGCTGGCGTTCATCCATACACCACTCAGCCTTCCCTGCTTCTGCTACTGCTAGAAATGTCCTTGCTACTGTTCTGACATTCTCCAGTACATTCTCGAACCCTCCTTCATTGTCATCTGGGAGTGGCCCACCCTTTATGCACATAAATCAATTACTGTCATTTTTCCCAAGAAATCCTGGGACGAGGGAGTGGTGATTGAGCTCAGATGAGAATACTTCTCTAATCTCCATGCCTATTTGTTTGATATAAGGACAATGTCTACCAGATTTGGAGGAGGGAATGTGAAGAAAAATAGGGGTACTTTGCTCTCCCCTTGACGAAGGTAATTGCCTTAACCACTAGGTAATATTTCATCCCCCACCTCTTATACTCTCATTCCTAAGAAACCCCAGAGTTCCTCTCTTTTTTGGCCTCATTTTTTTTTTCAATAGGTTAGGGCTACAACTGTTAATAAGCAAGGGATTTTGCTCTGGGCCTGTCAAACTAGCCCTTTTCAAGTCTGCAAAATTTGTTTAGCAATTAAAGTAAAAGAGATATGAAATCTCATATATTCATGTAAGTGGCTCTTCCTTTCATGTTTTTCCCTGGCTATAACTTGAGATGCTTTTTAACCACAAGCTTTTCATTAGGTAGAAAATGTAATTATTCTCTTAGAGAGGAAGGGCAAAACACTCCCAGTGACCTGTGTAAAGAATCCCTTTAACTAATGACAGCTTCTTTCAAATTAGAGCAAGAATTATACTGATTCTGAACAATATGAGGGCAGGACAATAAAATCAGGAAAAATTTAAGAATATCACTGCCCTAATAAGTAGTTTTCTGCTGTGAAAAGCTTGTAAGCAGTTTATTAAAGGCATTTGGAAATATAAAAACCATTGAATTCTAGGCTCAATAAAGCAAAATGATAATGGCGAAAATCTTAAAGATCTTGCAATAAGAAGAAGGCTTGCTGGAATGTCTAAGAAATGTGCAGCATCAGTTGAAATAAAATTTTATTTAATGTAGTTCAAAATCTCATTTCAGTGAGTTTCAAACTAGTAATACAACTTTCTTTAATGAAGACTCTTAATTAACCAAACTCTTTTCTGAATTGTATTTTTGCAGAAAGAGGCATATCAAAAGATAGCCATGTTCCAGTTTTTTTTTTTAAACAGCACTTCCAGTGTATTGTGGGTTCACTATGGGTTAAGCACAATCTCTTAAGCTTTTTACAACTACATCACTAGTCTGAGCTGATGCCATCTATGGTTGGAAAGATGACTCCAAGACCCAGCAATATCTTCAATCTTCAAATATTAAATTTTGTTCACTGATATAACTTACTCTACTGTACTCACTAAGGCAGGAAATTGGACTCATAGTATTTCCAGCCATAAATTTTGAAAAATAATAGGGTTTCAGGTTAACCCCCAGTTACCCAGACAGAAAACAATTAACAGCAATATTCTATTCTCAGACCCAATGAAGAAAGGATTGGCCATGCTGATGTGTCATTGGATTGGAAATAGCCCAGGATGATTGCCCACAGTTTGGAAATAATTTTTGTTTTATAGTAAATTTGTGGTACTAGAAATTGATCTGGGGTGTTTGTTGTTATTCATTATATATAGTCATCCAGAACAGTGGGTGGCTTTAACACGGTAGGTGCTTTAAAATATTTTTTTGTCTAAATAGAAGAATGAATGTGCACCCTGTATATTTTTTAAAATATCAAACCAATATTTGTTGCCAATTGCTCCTGATAATCTGTTTCCTTCTTGTCTTGTACTCCTCCTACTCATTGAATCATTGGGCTTATTGTTTCAGGGGAAGACGGATATGATCTGGAACAAATGTATCATTGCTCAACTCTGAGTTTCAAACTAATTTTTTGAGTGCATTGTGAGATAACAGTTTCAAAAGCCAGGCTTTGATGAGGGTAGATTCCTTTTACATACCAAGAGCAAAATGTGATGGTCTGAAAATAGTACTTCACTATCAGCCATTGTGTAGAGAGGATGGATGATACCAACATAAGGGAAGTTTCTGCCACTCAGGAAACTGAAAGCTGTTTTGGTGCTCAGAGGAGCTTGGAGATATTTGAGAAATAATGTGCTTAGGTTTAAGATGCTGACCTCAAATTCTGGGCCACAAAAAGTGCTGGTATTGCCTTTCTTGTTTATAACTCTTGGAGGGGATCAAGTGGTGTCCCATATCAACACAGGGTAGCTACAGTTGAGTAGAAATGGCACCGTGGATATAGTGGGGATATAGTGTACCTGGTCCTGGAGGGCTGTAAAGGAGATTTTAAATTCTCACATAACCTGGTGGGAGATGCAAGAGTGAAGAAAGGGTAGGTGGATTAGAAGAGGCCTGGGGTCAGGAAGAGGAGGGAGCTGAGTGCAGGAACCTCACCATCAGAGTAACGGCAAGGCTCATGGTCATTAGCACGGGGTCCAAGCATGATTCTTCAAAGGCCAGGTGGCCCTGAGACACTGTGTAGTGGATACCTTTGCAAGACTCATGATGATGAAACATGGTTAGGGACATCTCAGCAGAGGTCAGGAAGAAACCAGACACCAACATGAAGCACAGAAGTTCCTTCTCAAGTGCAATGAGGCTATATAAGCTTCCCTCTACACCTTGATACCATCTTGAGGAAGGAGAAGAGAAGATATTTTGAGAAGATAGCGGCAGCCCTAATAGGAAGTTTGAACTTTGAATTGATTGAATATTAACCTGAAAGATACTGGGGAAATTGAGGCTCTAGAGCAAGATGAAATCAGATATAGAAAATTAAGTTGTTTTTGTTTATAACTGGGTCGGAGTGTGCAAATTTGTACTTCCTCTAACAAATGCATCCCCCATTGCTTTATAGACTAAGGCGAGGCTCCTCTGCCCTTCTAACTCAGCAGCAAGTCTTCCTTTTTATTAATTTTTTCCAAGTCTTCCTTTTTATTTTATTTATTTTTTCCAACTTTATTGATGTATAACTGACAAATAAAATTGTATATATTTAAGGTGTACTATGTGGTTTGATATTTATATACATCGTGAAATGATTACCACAATCAAGCTAATTAACACATTCATCATATCACAGTTACCTTTTTTTTTTTTTTGTGAGAACACTTAGGATCTACTCTCTTAGCAAATTTCCAGTATCCAATACAATATTATTAACCATGCTGTGTATATATATAGTCACCAAGCTGTACATTAGATCCCCAGAACTTATTCACTTTGTACCTGAAATTTTGTACCCTTGACGAACATCTTAGTATTTCTCACACCCCCCAGCCCTGGCAACCAACATCCTGCAGTCTGCTTCTGTGAATTTGTCTTCCTTTTTATATATTTACTCTGAGAAATGTATGAAAGGGAGTGAGATGACAAGAGAGGAGTTCTCTATTAAAAGGCAGATTTCTCTGGAAGTAGTTACACCTTATGATTGTATCAGTTAATACTAAATTATTAGTTAACAAAATAGTTTCCGTTAACAACATCTCAGTAGGGGTTTATAGAAAAGGGAGGGGGATAAAGACTAGGCACTTTGGAGAAGACAGCTGAGGAAGAATTAAGTAGTAGGTGTAGTTTTCTTAACATATTTGAGGTTGCTTGGATAGTATTTATCCCATGGTTCTTTTCCCTTTTTCTTAACCTGCTGGGACACAGGAGAGGCCTGCTCTATACTTCTGGTT
Source organism: Balaenoptera ricei (assembly GCF_028023285.1). NCBI lineage: Eukaryota > Metazoa > Chordata > Mammalia > Artiodactyla > Balaenopteridae > Balaenoptera > Balaenoptera ricei. Next base: position 91,192,693 of record NC_082660.1, on the reverse strand, counting down.
ATTATCAGGGCAATATTGTGAGGTAGTTAAGAGCACAGACTTTGGAGTCAGATAAGCCTGGGTTCAAATACTAGTTGTGTGACCTTGAACAAGTGACCTCCCCATTTTAGCTTCAGTTTTCTAATCTGTAAAATGGGGAAAATCCTATGTATGGCAAAGATTTGTTGTGAGGGATAAATACAATCTGAAAACATCTAATATCTGAGATGTGATAGGTAATGCTTGTTCCTTTTCCCTTGTCAACTGTGCTGGACGTCTTCCCTTTGCCTCTCCAGATCCATTCCCCACCCTTTTCTATCCTCCTCTGTGTTTTGGAAGACTGACTTGTGTTAGACTCCTTCACTAGGCTTACTTTTCCTCTGGTTTCTGTGTGGATTAGACTAATGGAGAACACTAGTGGGAGAGCCAGAGGGAGGAAAGTGAAGTGGGATATTTGTTGGGATATTTATTGCCCCAGCTTCTTCCCTGGAGGATGCCGTAAGCTGATGAGGTCCCTCAAGGAAAGGTCACAGGAAGCCCTCTCCATGGAACCCTCTCTCTCTCCCCTTCTGGGAGCAGCTTCCTCCTGTTGCCCTTTCAGGCCTGAGGTGATACCCCCCCCATCCCTCCCAGTACTTCATTATCTCTTCTTATAGTTTACCTCACCTTTGTAAATAGTCCCTTTAATTAAACTCTCCCTTCATTAACTCCCTGTGAGCTGGAGCAAGTGACACGGCTCGTCTGTGGGTCTTGATTGTTCTGTAAAATGAAGGGATTGAATTAGATGACTTCCACAGTAGCTTCTAGTGCTTACTCCACAGTGACTAAAGTTTTCCCTAGTAGAGTTGTAGCAGACATTCCTTTGATGTTAACTCACTTAGCTTTCCATACAAGAAAGGAGAATGATGCATCTCCCGATCTTTCTTAAGAAAGAAAGAAAGAAAAAACAAACTCTTAAAAATGATAAGTGAAGCTTTTAAACCTTCTAATCAATCCCTCTGCTCTCAGATTGGCAGATCAGGACTCTTGACATCTGAATGCTGTATTATGACTTTAAGTCCATACTTATAGCACTTCAGCTTGATTTCTTCACAACAACAGGAGACAGTGGAAGGAGACAGATGATAGGCAGGAAGCGACAGACCAGGAGCTTAAATGGTGATTCTTCCACGTGGCCTTAGCAGGCATCAAAAGTTTTGGTTGTTGCTATAGTTGTTTGGTTTGGACACTTTGTGAGCATAGGAAGAGTAGAGAGTGAGGGGAATATTTATGCACATCTGGACAAAAAGAACAATGAAGGCATATGGAAAGGAATATGATAGCAAGGGGATGGTTTGGGAGGAAGGTGTGAGACTGTGTATTGTGATCTATGTTCTAGCCCACTGTGCTGTGTGTTTAATTACGTTATAGGATTTAATCATCACAACAACTATCTGAAGTAAAGATTGTAATAATTTTAAAGAAGAGGAAACAGGCTCAGAGAGGCTGAGAAACTTGCCCAACTTCACCCAGTTTTATTAGTAAGGGGAAAACCCAGCATTTGAACCTAGGCTATAGGTTTAAAAGTCTACACTTTCCAGAGACTGATAAGGGGTGAAACCATGAATTACATCTGGTGATTTCAGGGCATACAGAGAGTTTATAATAATTCATTCATACACTCATTCAAGAAATATTTAATGTGTATCTACTATGTACCAAGCAATGTTCTGTATACTGAGATAAAGTGACTTGTGAACCAGTCAGACGAAATCCCTGCTCATACCTCCTAGGAGCTTATCTCCTAGTGAATGGGACAATCAACACGTACTCAAGTAACAAAATGTAATTTTCTGGTAGTCATAAATCTTTTGAAGAAAATAAACTAGGGAGAAATTGATTGGGAAGTGGTCACAAGTGATTTCTCTGAGAAAGTGACATTGAAGCTGAATCTAGAATGACTTAAGAGTTGGCCTGCAAAGATCAGGAATAAAGGGCATTTCTGACAGAGGTACAGCAGGGAAAAGGAGGGAAGCCTGTATAACTGGGGATGGAGGGAGAGAGAGAGTGAGAAAGTGAGCAGATCACGTAGATCCCTGTAGGTCATAATGAAGGATCTGGCTTTTATTCTGAGGATAAAGGTGAGCCACCAGTGCCCTCAACTACTTTCTCCACCCAGATCTTAATGGGAGGATTTTCTGAGAATAACCTTGATGACTTCGGATCCCAAATGTGAATCTTAGCTACCTCTGAGAAGGATGGAGTTTAAATAATCAATATTCTTCATGACAAAAGCACTTATTAAATGCTAATTTGTACATGGCACAAGGTTCTAGTTCAGCAGTTGCCACCCCGTGTGTGTGTGTGTGTGTGTGTGTGTGTGTGTGTGTGTGTAAGTGTGTAGAGTGTGGAGGTAGGGGTAGTATGCATGATTACAAGATCTGGAATGTCTAGGAGGTGGATGGCAGTCCTCAGCCCATCTCCTCTCCAACTTCAGGAACCTTAATCATTTCTCCTTTGTGCTTGAGGCTATTTCCTGGTCCATCTGCTGGAGTCACTCTTGAATGAACTGCAGCTTCCAATGAAAATGAAAGGAAGATGTTTGCATGGCTTTGAATCTTGCATTGGCAAGTCCAGTGAATGCACAGGATGTATTTACATGATGCTGGAAACATTTACATGATGCTCAAATTGCATAGCTGTGGAGAGGAGATTGTTTATTCAAATGAAGATTGAGAGGGCTGATTTGATTTCCTAACTCAACCCAAGACTATGTGATGGTAGGGCATGTAAATAATTTGCTCCCTGATGGAAGGTTTTATCTTTCTATTAAAAAAAGAAGGAAATAAGGAGGTGGGTAGTGCCTGGAGGGAGGCATGAGAGGTTTCTGATATGCTGGTTATTGATCTGGGTGCTGGTTACAAGGATGTGTTCAGTTTGTGAAAATTCAATGAGCTGTACACTTGTGATTTGTGCTCTTTTATGTATATGTTATAACTCAGTAAAATACTACAAAATATGAAGTAAATGAAATGCAGCCCTGAAGCCATTTTCAATATAATAAAACCAGGATAGTTAGTAAGCCCTGACGAAGGAGTTTGCAGACTTAGCTTCAGTTAAAACTCTTTCACTAACTCACATAAATAAGCAATCAGAATGTGGAGGTTTGAGGTGGCTGAATAAATGGCATCCGTTCTTTTCTTTCTCCAGCTGTGAACTGATTGAGAGAGACAAAGAAGTAAAGCAGGTAGAGATCAAAAGAACTTTATTTCTAATGGAAGTGCTAGAGAAGGTGGCTTAGATGTGTTTGCCAAGTGGGTTTCTTAATTCTAACCTTCAGAATTAGGCAGAGATACCCATCTAGACCCAAGAAATGCAAGAAAACTGTAGGTCTTGCCCACAAGAGGGATTTTATGTCAGTCAGTAGAACATAGCTCCTTCCCTCTAAAAGTAGATAGGCCACACGTGGTCTGTTCCTGCTCCCAAATCTGCCAATCAGAATTCCTTCTCTTGAGGAGGAGGAAATGAGAGGCTGTAGAAAAGTCAACAGTCTTAGGCTAATTGATGTTTCTCCACTTGGGAACATGAAGCCAAGAGAAAGCGTGTCCCCAGCTTTCCTCAACTAACAACAGAAACAATCCCAGCCATGATGATGATAGTAACTGCCATTTACTGAGCACTTATGATGGTGAGATACAGGGCTAATGGTTTATCAATATGTGTTTTTACATATATTTTCTAACTGTGTTCTCACAATAACCCCAGGAAATAGGTATCATTATTACCTCCATTTTATAGATGGAGTAACCTACCCAAGGTCACACAGCTGGGAAATGGTGGAGCCAGGACTCCAAAAGCCATACCCTTAGAGGCAGAGGTAGCAAGGTGAAGAGTAGAGGTTCTAGCATTGGGCTCCATGATGTAAAAGTCAGTGCCACTTACTAGTTGTGTGACCTTGGGCAACTTACTAAACCATATGTTAGTTTTCACATCAGTAAAATGGAGATATATTTTCCTTCTCTGGGACTCCTTTTCCTTATCTGTGAAATGTATACAGTAGACTAGCACAGTGGTTCTTAAAGTGTGATCCCTGGACCAGAAACTTCAGCATCATCAGGGAACTTGTTAAAAGTGATAATTGTACTGAATTAGAAACTCTAGGGTGGGGTCCAGAAATCTGTGTTTTAATGGGTTCTCCAGGTAATTCTGTTTTGCTAAAGTTTAGGATCCACTGATCTAGATGATCTCAAAATTTTCTTCTAGCTCTGCCATTTTGACTTCTAACTTCAGTGTTTCCTGTTACCCTTTCTTCTTGTCAGGTTTCCACCCACTGGAGGAGACACTATTTTAGTGTCATGGGAAGGCCTGGAAGTAGGGCTTTAGTTAGATCTGCCTCCCTAACCCAGACTGTGCTGGTGACAGATGAGGGGATAGAGATTAAAGGCGAGCCCCTTAGCCTGAGGTGGGAGTTGGTGTGGGTGGCAGCAGCTGCCAGGAGTGGTTGGGCTAGAGGTGTGGCCTGAGGTTCAGACCCCTACAGAATTAGATTGTGGGACACAGGAGATTGTGTTCTCAGCACTTCTGACTTTCCTGGACTTTTTCTTACTGCCTCTGCTCCTCTCCCAACCCCTGGATGGCCTGGGTATTCTGACTTCCTATGTCAGTGAGACAGGATTTGTCAGAGCAAGACCAAGACCTCAGAAGAAACAGCAGGTTAAGGCTGCAACTTGGAGCAGTTAAGGAACACCTTAAGCATGCCTTTGTACTATGAGGCAGTGGATAACTTCCTCATTAACACCTCAACACAGCTAAGGGATAATATTCAGTAATTACTGTGAAAGGGCTTTTACAAGCTTTAGAAATAGAGGGTATTATTATTATAAAGAGTATTGAATTAGACTCTTGGGCAAACCATAGGCTTCCAATAAGTCCAATACAGGGGTTTACAGATGTCTACATAGTGTGCTTTGAAGGGTGTCATTAACATCTTAGCACTGATTAATTTGTCAGATAACTAGCTGTTACCTTGGCAATTCAAACAAGGCCCTGACAGCATGGGACATGGGATAGGAAAATTTTGCCTGGATGCTGAGAGTAAGGGCAGGAGGCCTAGAGGGAACTTCGAGGATTAAGTGATATAGCATGTGCAAATTACCTAGCACAGTACCTGGCATGCAGAAAGTGCTTAATAAAAGTTGGGGGCATGGGGTACTGGTTAGGGAGAGTACTTTGGAGGAAGGCGGGGGGGGGGGGTGGGCAATGAGCCAGTGGTTGGCTTGGGGAATGTTGGAGAGGAGGGGGAAAGAGAACGAGGTACACAGGGGTGGAAGAAGCAAGTCAATTTGACTGACTTGTTGAGGAGTGTAAGAACTGTTCAAAGGCCTTTGGAGTTCTCATGTTGAAAGGCTTAGGAAGGCAATGAAAAAAGGACTGGTTTATTTTGCATTTAAGGAGGTTATTTTAAATCTTTTGAATTTTACTCTCAGCAGCCTTCAAAATGTCTGTGCCACATAGAAATCATGCAGGTCAGTAACCTGTTGGCATGAGAAATTACATTCTTTTTTCTGGACCCTCCTGACAGAATAATAATATATTGCAGCAAAATCAAGAGAATTAACATGAATCACGTAGCTTCTATTTTTAAAACTGTGCTTAGCTGTATTAAAGAAACCACATTTGGGCCAATGTTTCCCTCAGGTTGAGAAAAAAAAACACTGGTTGAAACTGGATCAGGGCTTTGTCACTCACCGTGTGATGTTGGGAACTCACGTGCCCAATCCAGGTGTAACTTTCTTCTGTAGAAAACAGATGGCTTCTAAGATCCTGTTCTGGATTTCCAAGTCTTTAGTACTCGGTAAGCTTGTATACTTACCTCCTTTCTCCCCACCATGTCTCACAACTCCTCCGGCTGCTTTCAGAAGGTGAGGGGAATGCTATAAAATTTGCCTACAGACTGTAATCATGAATGCATAAAAAGCAAGGCAGGCTCCAAATACCACTGATCATCATCATCAAACCCTGCCACATCCCAGGGAAACAGAACAAGGACTCCAGGAAGGAATTGTATCCGGATTCTAGATACCAAAATGTCACATTGTGTTGGCCAATTCTTGCAGATGTTGTCAAGCAAGAGGCATCAGGAGACAGTAAAAATTCTCTTTGTGAGCTTAGAATGCCAAACATCAGGTTTGCCTCTCTTCAGAGTGACAAACTGGGCTGCAGTCTGGTCCCTTCCTTTTTCCCCTTCAACTCTCTGATGTGAGCTGAAGCCAAGGGCAGGGATCCTTGGTCCACCAGCAGTCTTTCATTTGGCCCATCCATGGAGCTCTTCCAGAAATGTCTCTACAAAAGTTACAACCACACACAGCAGCAGCAGCTTCCTCTTCTCAGTGGGCTGCCTGCACGGCAAATGTGATTGAAAGGAACTCTTTAAATGATTGCTAGGACTTTGCCTGGGAAACTGCATAAAGCTGGTTTAATAGGGAGTGCATCCTTTGTGGAGTTTTTTTTTTTTAAGAAATTTATTTATTTGTTTTTGGCTGTGTTGGGTCTTCGTTGCTGCGCGTGGGCTTTCTCTAGTTGTGGCGAGTGCGGGCTACTCTTTGTTGCGGTGCACTGGCTTCTCATTGAGGTGGCTTCTCTTGTTGCAGAGCACGGGCTCTAGGCGCACGGGCTTCAGTAGTTGTGGCGCGTGGGCTCAGTAGTTGTGGCACGCGGGCTCTAGAGCACAAGCTCAGTAGTTGTGGCGCACGGGCTTAGTTGCTCCGCGGCATGTGGAATCTTCCCAGACCAGGGCTCGAACCCGTGTCCCCTGCATTGGAAGGCAGATTCTTAACCACTGCCACCAGGGAAGTCCATTCTTTGTGGTTTTTAAATTCACTTTATATTTGTTCCGCTTCCACCTCTCTTTTCTTCACCAAGCCCAGTTGTTTTAACTTAGCAGCAATCCTCTCCCTTGAGACCCTGTTTTCCTCTTTGGCTGTATCCCTGTCCTCCTCGGCCATCTTCCCAGCTGCAAGGCACTTGGACAGAGAGCAGTGTGTAGAGAGTATATTTCTTTATGTCCTGCCTTTCTCCATCCCCACCAACTTATTCAGAGCTCTTGCTGCTTCTGCCTCTCTCTTCAGCCTCATTTTACATATCTTTGGGACTCTGGAAGCATCACTAAAATCACATGATATATGTGAAAGCCATTTTAGCTTAAAGAAGGAACAGGGTTCACAGTGTCAGATTTCTGAATAAACTGTGATTGGGCTGATGAACCTGAAATAGGCTGGCAAGAAAAGGGCCTTTTAATGTTTTCCTCTATCTGGAATGCCATTCCTAGCCTTCTAAACCCAGCTGACCACTGTATCTACTATTTCTGCAAAGCTCAGCTCAGACATCTTTACTTCTTCCAGGAAGGTATCAGTGGACACTGCTCTTGTCTTGTCTCCCCTTTTAAGCACCTCTAAAAACAGCTAACATTTTATTGCATACTTCTTATGTGCCAGGCACTTTACATGTATTAACTCATTTAATCCTCACAATCATTCTGTAATATTGGCACTCTATTTTAATTCCCATTTTACAGATAAAGAAACTGAGGCATTGGTTAAGGTATAGGTTAAGCAACTTGCCAAAAGTTACAAAGTTAGGAAGTGCGTTTATGTTAAATTAAGTGGAATTTAAACCCAGGAATTCAGGCTCTAAAGCCTACACTCTACTGCCTCTCCCTTCCCTAGGATAGCTAATGTAGCATTTATTGCCACTAGTGTAATTATCCGATTACTTATCTGTATCCACAATTAGGTTGAAAACTGTGCAGAGCGGAGGTGGTGTCTTATTCATTTCTCTATCCCCAGGGCCTGGCACAGAGGTGCAAAATAGATGTTCAATAACTGTTTAATGAATAAATCAATGAATGAATGAATAACTTTTGTTGAAGCAGAAAGTAGAAGACTTTTAGAATCAGAAGACTTGGATTTGTATGCTAGCTGTATGATCCTGGTAAATTATATAGTTCTCTGAGCCTCAGTTTCTTCTTTTGTGCAGTGAAAACTAAAAGATATTTCAAAGTCTTATCCTGAGAATTAAATAAGCTGATGTTAGTGAAGCACCTAGAACAGTAAAGGTGTTCAGTACGTGGTTTCATTCATTCGTATCCATTCATTCATTCAACAAATAATTACTGAGCACCTGATATGTGCCAGGCACTACAATATTTGTGGGGTATTCACAGTGAACAAAACAGACTTCCCACCTTGTGAAGTTACATTCTAGTAGGGGAGGGGAAAAAATGAATGAGTAAACAAGTTAAAAATAAATATAAAATATTTATAAAGTAAATAAATAGAGAATAACTGGACGACTGCTTTATTTAGAAAGGATGGTTACGAAAGGCCTCTGAGGAGTGATGCTGACATTGAGGTTTGAAGGATGAAGAGGCAAGCCACATGAAGAGCCTGGGAATGATCATTTCACTAGGAAGGAATAGTCAATATACAGGCCTTGAGTTTAGAAAGAGATAAAAGTTTTCAAAGAAGAAAAGGAGGCCAAGATGGCTGGCACCTAGTAAATGAGGAGCAGAGGGGCAGGAAATGAGGTTGGAGAGACAGGCAGAGACCAGATCATTAAGGGTCTTGCACTCCCTGTTAAGGATTTTGGAGTAACATAAATGCAATAAGAAGCTATTACTAGGCTGTAAGTGAAGGAGTGGCATAGTGTGATTTATATTTTTAACAACCCACTTTGGCTGTTGTGTGATGTGTGGATTTTAAGGGGACAAGAAGAAGGGAAGCCAGTTAACAGCATATTGAAATAGTCTAGGTGAGAAGTTCCAGTAGCTGCAACTGGAGTGGAAGCAATGAAAATGAAGATAAATGGTCATATTTGAAATACCTTTTAGAGGTAGGACAATCATAACTGGTGAATGGATTGGATATTGGGGATGATGAGACTAGAGGAATTAAGGATGATTCCTAGCTTTGGGTTTGAACAACTGAGTGGATAGTGGTATGTTTATTGAAATAGGGATGTCTGGGGAAGGAGCAGACTTGGGAGGGAAAACAAGAGTTACATTTAAGACATGTTATTATGGACTGAATGTCTGTGTCTACCCCCACCCACCAGCACCAAATTTGTATGTTGAAGCCCAAACACCCAGTGCGATAGTATTTGGAGGTGGGGCCTTTGGGATGTGGTTAATTTAGCTGAGGTCATGAGAGTGGGGCGTAAGAAGAGCGAGAGAAACCAGAGCTTGTTCTCTCTCTCTCTCTCATTCTGTCACTTGAGAACACAGTGAGAAGGCAGACATCTGCAAGCTAGGAGGAAGGTGCTTGTCAGGAACCAAATCTGGTGGCGCCTTGATGTTGGACTTCCCAGTCTGTGGATTTCTCCAGAACTGTGAGAAATAAATCACTATGTTGTTTAAGCCACCCAGTCTATGGTATTTTGTTATAGCAGCCTGAGCAGACTAAGATGTTAAATTTGAAATGCCAATTAGATGTCAGAGGATATGTGAAACAAACAGATTTATTATTTTGGATGTCATGGGAGAGGTCAGAGGTGGGGGATATAAATTTATGAGTCATTTGACTATGGTTGGTATTTAATATTATGAAAGTGGATCAGATTAGTGAAGAAGTGTATAGGTAGAGAAGAGAATAATAATAATGATAATAGTAATGATAATAATAATAGCAATGATGATGATAATAATAATAGTAAACATGTATATAGTGTTTATTATATGTTAGGTACTGTTCAAAATGCTTTATATGCATTAACTCATTTAATCTTTACAACAACACTGCAAGATAGGTGCTATTACTATCCCTATTTTACAGATGAAGAACCTGAGGCACTTATAGATTAGGCAAATTGCCCAATTTCACACTAAGTAAGTAGCAGATAGGATTCAAAACCGGAAAGTTTGGCTTCTGAGTCCATTCTCTTAACTACTATGCTCTTATTTCCTCTTAAGAGAAGAGAACCAGAATTCAGCCCCCGGGGCTCTATCACATTTAGCTGGTAGGAAGAGGAGGACCCAGAAAAGGAGATTGATGAGGAGTAAGTAGAAGAGTGTGGTGTCACAGAAGCAAAGGGAGTAAAGATTATCAATAAGAAGGAAATGTTTAACCATATTGAATATTTTTGAGCAGTTAAGTAAGAAGAGGATTAGAGATGTTTCCATTGGATTCATCAGTATGGAGGTCACTGGCAAGAACAGCTCCTTCCTTAATAGTATTTACCATTTTCTGAAAGAGTCAGCTCTTCAGTCACTACCTTCTTTTCTCAAGCTTGATGATACCCTTTAGTACTGTCATTTACCGCTTTGGCCATGAATTTCATCTGCCACTAGTTATATGCAATCAGATCACTTCATTTCCTATGGGATGTATTCTGAGTAGCATTTTATATTTGGGCTTTTATCCCACTGTCTTATTTTTAGGGTGTCACAGTCTAGTTTCCTTGACTTTTTTTTGGGGGGGGGTCTTATTTCTTCCACAGATATTTTCCTATGTCATCAAAGAAGTACATAAGGGGCTCGTTCCTTAGTCCTACTTTTCTCACTTGCTCAGCTGGTTGACTCAGAGTGCAAAGGGGACAAGATTCCTGGCTGTTTCTGAATGGCAAACTCAAGAGCTATGTCACTAGGCAATTCTAATGTACAGAACTCCTTCCCTGCACTCGAGTAATCGAGGGACAGTATCAGAAGGCTAAATCTCCCTCCAGCAAGGATAATGATTCCTGCTAGATGGTTTAGAGTAAGAACAGGTCACATGACTAGTGCCTCTAATTAGCCCCTTGGCAAACTCCAGGCTAGATTCCTTATTTAGGGCACAGTGGTACTTAGATAGGGTGTGATTCATTTCTACCAGTGTGTGTGAACACATTTGAGTACATCAAAAGGAAACTCGGTTCCAGATGGAGTCCTCTTGAACAGTGCTGCCTGGGGTGGGTGAGCAATGCCACACCTCAGCCTCCATAGGACAAGGCACATGGAGAGAGAGCTTCCCATTGCTCTCTGATGAGGAAAAGCAATGCCCTGGATAAGATGTCATAAGCCTGTGATTTCTCCCTTAAGCTGAGGAGAGCAGATGGCAGGAGCACAGCAGGGGATTGACAAATGCTTCTCACTGCTTCTCACTAAGTTTCTCAAAACATGTCAATATTGGCCTTCCCTGAAGATCTCAGTAAAGGCATTGCTTTAAAAGAGAGCATGCACGGAGCTGAGTTCCTGGCTTCCATCTGCCATTCCACATGGATTTGGAGCTCTTAGGGGTCAAGAAGTCAAGGCCTTTCGCTTCTCCTCACAAAAGTGTCTTCTGCCTGTAGAAATGATTCAGGCTAAATAGCTACCCCAACACATTAGGGTATTTCATTTGCTTTGTACATTGACTATTTAAATTTCTTTGTACTTCTTTAATCCTTCAGAATAATGGAAACCCCAGAGTGTAGATAGAGGAAGGGTCAACACTGGCATTAAAGACACCAGAGAAAAGGAATGAGTTATAAGAGAGAATGTAATCCTCGAATAGTAGAATTGATCTGCAGACTGGTGGGAGACTAAAGAGGCTGGGGAGGGAGAGATCCTGAAGGCAATCAGAGAAAGGGAAATTAGAATGGTAAGAGGAGATGTGGGGCACAAGTACCTTCTAGGAATAGAGATGAGGCAAGAGATGGCCTGTGAGATGATGAAGGACCACGTGAGTAAGAACATAAGAACAAGTAAGATACCCACTCTCCACTCCTATCCCTCCTATGGATCTACTTTTATTCCACCCTAAACTAAAAGCAAAGGAGTACATGAAGGGAACAGAAAGGAAGGCAGAGGGGCCTTGCCATTAGATCAGAAATAGAAACATCTGGAACTTTCCACTGGAAAATCTTGGCAGGATCAGACCCTCATGAGACCTTAGAAGAATCTCAGTTTAACTCTTATTGGCCTGCATAATGCAAGGGTTTGGTGTGCTTGGAAGAGCTTGCAGTCCCAGGAGAGAAACGTGACCATGAAAAGTTTCTTTCATATGTGGGGGTTGAGGATGGAATAATCCTTTTTTTGTAAACTACTTCAGACTCGCTGGAAATTTGTGATCATGGTGAAACCTGTCTCGAGGTCTGTTCTTCACCTCTACCAAGTCCCACCCTTTCAATGATGACTTTACCTTCTTTTGAGTTTCCAGGGAGAGTATCTTTTTAATGCCAAGCAATCAATTTTTATGGGTCTCTCCCTGTAATTTAAGTTTAGAGTTAGATTCTTTACAATAAGGACAGTTTATTGGCCAAAGTTAGACCCAACTCATAACCAATGGATTAGCCAATGTAACAGTTTCAGACTGATGAACACAAGGGGTAATCGACCATAATTTTCCAGAACTTCATCAGTGAGTTGAGCCTCACCCAAAAGGAAGTGGAATATGAAATACTGCTGGAATAATTTGTCTGGGCTCAGGGGCTTTGTGCCTGAAGAATTAGCTTGAATCTCAAAATTAGCTTTAGACAGAAGAGTAGAAGCCCAAGGGGTAGGATTTCAGGGGTCACATTCCTAAAAATATATCACTTCTCCCACCTACTGGCAGATGGCTAAAATTATTTTAAAATGTGACAGAGCCTTGCATTTCATAATCCTTCTTTGACTCTCTCAATCTTCCTAACAGGGGCCAGGGCCACAGTTACACAGAGCTGTTAGATCCTTTTTTGAGAGTGGATTTTCTTAGCGGAAATGAAGGATAGAGTGCAAGAGTATTGCCTGCTTGAAAGTAGGAGTGGTGGGCACTGGGAAGGTGAGAAAGGAAAGACTGGAAATGTGAAAGCCAAATTACTGACTTTACAGTTTTGTGAAGGATGACTAGCCCTTTTCAAGAAGGGACTTTAGGAAAATTCACCCCAAGGCTATGGTAAGATTCTTCTTCAAGCAGTGAATGCTCTCAGCTGTTTGCCATGTCAGCACTGTGCCTTTGGAAAGTACTAGAAGTGCTGCAGATATTTTTGCCTGCAAGTTAGAGTGTTTCTGACTTAGCAGTTCTTTTGACCTTCCCTGCAAGCTTGATGAACCCTAGAATATTTTTCTTCTTTCGAAAATGTCCATTTCTCATTAGTCTGCTTTGATCAGATGTTCCTTTTTTCCAAATTAGTGGGTTACTTCAAATAATCCATAGATTAGTCTAAGAAAACAATCTGTTGGGGGTAAATTCTCTTGTGCAGAGTGGAGACATTGCTAGGGATGTACACAAAAATACTTTCCAATTAAGGAGACACCTATGCTTTTCATTTGAGGAGGAAAAGGATTGCAGCAAAGGACAACTGATCTCCAGCTCCAGGCTGGATCTCTTGGGGTGCCATTCATCTGAGCTCTTCTGCCTCTGTAGAGAGGATTTATTGTGGCAGCTGGGCAGTGCCCTTGCTCTGCTGCAGAAGAGCAGTCACACAATGAAGATGCAAGCAAGAAAGATGTCTGAAGTTTCTCCTTGTTCTAGTAGACACCACAGACAACTCCATTATTATCTTTCCAGCTTGTTTCACATAAAAAGGTTTTGTTGATTTTCATTTCAGCTGAGCTGGGATGTAACCAGATGCAGAGTAGTAGCAGATGCCTGGTCAGAGTTCAAATGGGTGCAGGGGAAACTGGGATGTGTTTGCAGCACTTTTACACTGTATGGCAGCATTTTTACACTGTATGGAGTGCTTGTGTGGAAGAACACGAAAAAAAAAAGGAGTGAGACTTATGTATTCCTTTCCAAGTAAAACATTCTCAGCCTATGGGGCATTCCATAGGCTTTAAGCCTTTAATAGGCTTTAAGCCACCCGCACTGCAGGGGGGGGGGTGTGCCGAAGCCAAAAGCCCATCACCAGCTCCCAGGGGACACCTGGCGATCCGGTATCATCTCTTTTATTAACTTGTAAACAGCCCTGAACCGTTAGCTGAACTGTAGTAGCAGTAAGAAAAGGACACGGAGGCAAATAATCAGGAGAATATTACATTAAATACACACACATCACCAGCAATGCTTCTTCCTGTCATTCAAGTAACTCTTCCTTTAATCTGGTGGAATGATTAGTTCAAGGATAAATTGAGTTGAGGAATGAACTCAAAGCATTCTAGATTGAAGCCCATGAGGTAGCTGATCCAGAAAAACCTCACACACGGCTGAGGCTCAAATCGCAGTGATTAGTTTAATAAACACTAGGGAGTGTAAATATTTGGGGTTAAGGAACTAGGTTAAAAATTATGTCATGTTTTTATTGGAATAAAACAATGTTATGATTACACTGAAGGAAAAGTTTTAAAGCAAACAAATCATCCACAAGCCCTGTAACACAGCAGCTATTTTCACTTTTGCATTTCTCTTTCTAGTCTGCATCCAAATGAATAGGCATTTTAATTAACTATTTTTAAAATTTTATTTTTAATAAAAATTCTATATTGAAGGTGCACATGATTTAATATACATGTACATGGTGAAATGATTACTACAGTCAAACTTGTTAATATATCATCTCCTCACATAGTTACCACTTTTTTTTGTGATGAGAGCAACTGAAATGTACGCTCTCAGCAAATTTCCAGTATTCAATACAGTATTATTAACTATAGTCATCATGCTGTACTTAGATCTCAATTGACTTATTCACCCTCCATAACTGCAACCTGCAAACACATTTTTTTACATAGTTGCAACCCAAATGAACATAGATTTTGTGTTCTGCTCTTTTCTTATAGCATCATATCTTAAACATTTTCAGTGTCTCCACCTAATCTTCACAGTCTTTATCAAATTTTCATTTTAATTTTTGTGATTATAAGAGTGATGCATGATGACTGTAGAAAATTTGGAGAGTACGACAAAGAATGAATCGGGAAAAGAGCACCCACAATTTCACTATCAAAAGGCAACTACTAAAAACATATTGGCCTATTTCCTTCTAGTCTTTTTAAGATCAACGTACTTTACATAACTGAAATTATACTGTGTATATATATATCTATGTATCCTGCTTTGTTTTATTAATGTTATGTAACGAGCATTTCCCTAAGTCTTTTTTTTTAAATTTATTTTATTTTTGGCTGTGTTGGGTCTTTGTTGTTTCGAGTGGGCTTTCTCTAGTTGCAGCGAGCAGGGGCTACTCTTCGTTGCAGTGCGCAGGCTTTTCATTGCGGTGGCTTCTCTTGTTGTGGAGCTCGGGCTCTAGGCGCAAGGGCTTCAGTATTTGTGGCACACGGGCTCTAGAGCGCAGGCTCAGTAGTTGTGGCGCAACGGCTTAGTTGCTCTGTGGCATGTGGGATCTTCCCGGACCAGGGCTCGAACCCGTGTCCCCTGCACTGGCAGGCGGATTCTTAACCACTGCACCACCAGGGGAACCCCCCCCCCCCTAAGTCTTATGAGTTTTTATAAACATACTCTGTGAAGACTGCATCATTTTCCATTGTTTGGAAGTTTCCTCATGTTAGATTGTTTTGATGTTTCTCAAATATCAGTGATGCTACAATGAGCATTGTATTAGTTAGGATAATGCCAACTGCTGTAATGAATAGACTGCCTAACATGCAGTGGCTCAAATCAAAGAAATGTTTCAAGGAATGGAATGAGTTCTGAGTCAGGTCATGGTTCTACTTAGTGCAATCATTCAGGAATGCAGATTTCTTCTGTCTTTTTCATTAACTCTGTCACTTGAACATCCATGCTCAGACTCATAGGAAGAGGACATAGAGCAGGGAGGAGGTATGCCTACTTCTTAAGAGCTCTGGGCCAGAAGAAGTAGCACACACGTTTGCTTGTGTTTCTTAGTCATACAGCCATGCACAATCAAGTGAAGCTCGAAAATGAAGCATAGCTGGGCAATCACGTGCCTGGCACATCTATTACTATGGAGGAAAGAGAAAAGAGATTTTGGGAGACAGCAGTCTGCCACAAACATATTTGTGCACATATGTTTATTTGCATTTCAGAATGTTTTCATTAAGACATATTCTTAGAAAGAGAGACTAAATATTACTCCTTTTAAGCCACAGCTACTTCACTCTTGCTCTCTTATTTTTAATGCATCTCCTGGACAACCTGAATGTCCTAGTTTCTTTCAAGAAGGATCCATGAGTGATGTATTTCCTGAGCTGTTGCGTATCTGAGAATTTTTTAATGCTTTCATATATGAAAGGTAGCTTCTCTAAGTATAGAATTCTTGGGTTATAAAAATTTCCCCTTAAGGGATACGGGGATATAGGTATACGTATAGCTGATGCACTTTGTTATACAGCAGCAACTACCACAACAATGTAATGCAATTATACTCCAATAAAGATGTTAACAAAAATTTCCCCTTAATACGTCATAGCTATGCTTCCATTGTTTTTCAGCATTCATTCTTTCATTCAAAATATTTTTAAAAATTTTCCAGTTTTATTGATATATAATTGACATACAACATTGTATAAATTTAGAATGTACAGCATAATGAGTTGATATATATATATACTGTGAAATGATTAGCACAAGTTTAACACCTAGCACCTTACATAGTTACAAAGGTTTCCTACACCCCCCGCCCTGTGGTGAGAACTTTTAAAATTTACTCTCAGCAACTTTCATATATACAACCCAGTATTGTTAACTATAGTCACCATGCTGTACATTACATCCCAGAACTTATTTATCTTATAACTGGAAGTTGACCACTTTCACCTATTTCCCCCACCGCCCCCACCACTTACCTCTGGCAACCACAAATCTGATCTCTGTTTCTATGAGTTTGTTTGTGTGATTCCACATATAAATGAGATTATACAGTATTTGTCTTTCTCTTCCTGACTTATTTCACTTAGCATAATGCCCTCAAGATCCATCCATGTTGGCCCAAGTGGCAGGATTTCCTTCTTTTTATGGCTGAATAGCATTCCCTTGTATAATTCAAAATATTTATTGAGCATCTGCATACGCCAAAGATTGCTACAGATAAGAATATAGCTGTAGACAAAACAGACAAATTTCTTGCTCTCACAGATGGACAAGTGGGTTATACTGGGTTTTACCTATTTTCTCCCTACCCTGAGCCATTATCATCCTGCTCTGGGCCTTGAAAGACTGACCGCCTGTGGACTGCTTTACCCAGGCTCCTTTGTTGGCTAGTTTCCATTTTTTTTCTTCGATGGGAGGCACTGGGAGGGGAATAGAGGGCAGGAAGATAGAGAAGCTGGGGCATTTCTTATTTGTTCCCTTCCTGCTTCTGTACTTCCTCTCTGACAATAGCTACATCTCTCTAGAAATATAGCTCCTTCCAGGAGGCCTCTCTTCCACAGTTCCACTTTTCTCATTGAAATAATCTGGAGCTATTTCTGCTCTTTTCCCTGATCCTGCTATGGGTGTAATGATTAGGGGCACAGCAGGAAAGAGGTGGAATACTCCACCTTAAACCTTAAAAAAAGGTTTAACTAAGGATAGTTTTTAATGATGAGACTATTTACAGAATTATGGACAGGGTTAAGGAACCCACGAAGGATAGTGAGACAATCAAGTGTAGCAAGAGCAGGAAGCTGTTACTACTGGTAGGCCTGAACGCACAAGAGAGAGAGTGGTTACTAGGGCCAGGTAAGACCTAAAACTATGAGAGAGGGGCTGCCAGATAGGTGCTGTCATCATAGGTAGAAAAACACAAACATTACACAAGCGATAGGCTGGCTGGGGAGAGGAGATTTGGAGGGGAGTAAGTACTCTGGCCTTACTCTCCTCCTACTTTCAGATGTCCTGCCATTTCTTCCCATTTTCCAAACTCAGCTGGAAACTAGAAATCAAGGAAGCTCAGGTGGTGCAGTCTGTATAGGTCATTTTCCCAGGGCACTGCAGGGAAGGCAGGAGATGGATCTGGGGGGACACACGGAAACTATCAATCAAAATGGGTTAATACTTGCATTTAATGTGGTTAAGTCTGAGATTTGGTCCGTTGAAATTAGCCCATTTTTTTTGCTTTGATTCTTATGTGATTTCGTTTTTCTTGAAATTAAAACTTTGCTAAGGCTTTGCTAAAATTTGAAGTGAGGGTCCCTCAAATGCAGCAAACTTTTTTTAAAGCTGATTTTTTAATTTTTTGTCTTTTAGTTCAGCCTGTTGGACAATTAGATAGGTATATTCAGATGTGGAGAGTTTTAAGGAGTACTTTTTAAAATTAGAGCATGAACTGGAGGCAGTGGCCAGGGATCAGGAAGCGGGATAGTCTGTGGTAGCGGAATGTCTTTCTGATGTCTGGTATAAGGATAGCAATTGTGAACATTTTTGAACACCTAAGAGCCAAGGACTTTGGTAACTGCTTTATATGCATTGGCTTATTTAATGCTCACAAAACCCTCATGAACTAGGCACTATTATTTTTCTTATTTCACAGGTTGAGAAACTGGTTTTCAAGGAGTTTAAGTAATTTATTCAAGGTCCCACAGCTGGGAAGTGATAATTGAGTTGCTGATCTTCTCACTGTAGTATTTCTACCACTCAAAGCTGGCCTCAATCTATAGCAGTTCCCATTCCCAAGCAAAATAGTTGAATTTGCCTGGACCCAGCTTTGAGAAGAAGCTGCAAGAGTGCAGGTAAACTATATTGTGGATCTTTCTAGATCATGATGGCTCTCATTGTGTTGTTGGAAGGCAGTATACTGGTTAATAGCAGAAGCCTTTTAATCATACTGATGGGAATTAGAAATCTGGCGTTGCTACCTGCTAGTCCTATAATCTTGGGAAATTTACTTAATCTCTTCGTCTCTAAGTTTTCTTATCTGTAAAATTGGGGTTTGCATTGAGGATTTAAGGAGTACCTGACATGTATTAAGCATTCAGAAATTATTGTTATTAATTCTGTATGGCTGAGACGGGTCAGGATAAGCCATGTGGGAGTGGAATTGAAATCTTTAACATTTGGAATGTTGCTGCAACAGCAGGTAACCATATACATCCTTTTTTTCCCCCTAAGGATATAGACTACTGGAATAGCCTGGAAGGAAAAACTGGACATAATTTACTGGGATCCTTCTAGTTCAGAACAACTGTTCCCTTCTCTGATGTCATAGGAATCCCTTGGATGGACTTGGGTATTTCACCTCTGGGCTCAGAAATCACACTTCTCAAGGTTGGTCGAAAGAACTACTTGGGCCAGGGACTTATTTAAAGAAAGAATTTGATATGAAGAAGTTATTCAAGTAAAGAGTGATAACATAGGTCAATTTCACTTATGAACACAGATACAAAAATCCCAAATGAAGTATTAACAAATTAAATGCTGCAGTGTATTAAAATAAGAAAACATCATTACGAAGTAAATTTTACTCTGGGAAGGCAAGAATAGTTCAGCATTGCCATCTCTATAAATGTAATTTACAACAGTAACATATTAAAAGAAAAAACGTAATTGTAACAGGTGCTAGAAAAGCTTTAGATAAAATTCAATACTTAGTCTAGATTTTAAAAAAACAACTCTTAAACTAGGGAAAGAAGGAGACTTCCTTAACTTTCTAAAAGGGTTTCTACTAGAAATATATAGCACATATGATACTTAATAATGAAATATTTTACACATTCTTATTAAAGTCAGGAAGAAGCCAGAGTTGCTTGCTTTCAACCCTACTATCCAACATTATTCTGGAGGACCTAGCCAATACAATTTGAAGAAGAATGAGAAGGAGGAGCAGAGAAAGGAAAGAAAGACAATTAGAAAGTACTAACATTAGAAAGAATGGAATGAACTGTTATTAATCACTGATGATAAAATTACATATCTAGAAAATCCATAAGAATCAACTGGCAAACTATTAGAACTAATAAGAAAGAGAGTTTAGCACAGTGGCTAGATCTATATCAATATACAAACGTTAATATCTTTCCAGTAAAAACCAATTAGAAAATATCATGTATAAGGGGTCTAATTCACACTAGCAACAAGACTATAAAATAGCTCAGAATAAACCTAATGAAACATGTAATAATTTTACATGATGATATCTATTAAAGGTTACCAAATGACATAATAGCATAAAAATAAATGACAGAGAACGCCATTGGATTGGAAGGCACAGAATCTGAAAGATGTAAATATTTTTCAAATTAATCTATAAATTCAATGCAATTCAAACAAAATTCCAAAAGGATACTACAAGAATCTTGACTGAAATTCATTTGGAAAATAAAATGGGCAGGGATTGCCAAGGATATTTTGAAAAGAAGAGAAAAATGAATGATGACTCTCCTTACTCAATATCAAAATATTGTATAAATTTATAATAAAACAGTGTGGCTATAGTTTAGGAATATAATAACAGATTAATAGAATATAATTCAAAAATAGACTATTTTTAAAAGTTGGAATTTAGCATGTGATAAATGTGACATTTAAAATCAGTGGAACATAATGGACTGTTTCTTAAAAGACTTTGGAGGACAAAATTAAAATTTAATACAGTTACTTTTCTACCATAATCTGAATTCCAGCTAGACTGAAGAAATGAAGATAAAATTATCTATATAAGTCTTAGACTAAAATACAAGAGGATAAAGCCTTCATAAGCAAGATACTAAAGTAAACCTAGAAGCCACAATGGAAAGCACTGACAAATTCAACAACACAAAATAAATTAGAAAGCAAAATAAAAACAAAAACCTTTGAACATCTCATCAACGACAAGAACTCACTGAAAGCTAGGTCTCAAACTGGTGGACTGTACATGCAAATACTTTGTCCTGCATGGAGCTTTAAATATTTGGGGAAAATGTTAATAGCCTTAGTTGGGCATTATTGCCTTATTCCTTAGTGTCTTGCACTTGGTAAGCATCATACAATCACATTACCTTCCTGGCCCTTGTAACTGTTTGAGTTTGAGACTGGAAAAGATATTTACAACATATGCAAAAAACAAATTATTAACATCTGTAACATACCAACTGCTCTACAAATCAGTACAAAAGTGACAAACAACTCATTAGAAATATGAGCAAAGCTATGAATAGGTAATTCATTGAAGAAGTACTAATGGCCAATAAGCATATGAAAAGATGCTCTTTCTCACTAGTAACCAGGAGAATTAAAAAATGAAACAAAAATCAGAATGTTTGCCCAATATGTTGGCAAAACATTAAAAAGGATTGATAATATGTTGTGTTGATTAGGATGAGGGAAACATATTCTCACACACGATTGGTGGGAATGTAGATCCATATAGCTATCCTATTGGGTAATTTGGCACTATTATTTCAAATTTAAAATGCAAATATACTTTGTTGCAGCATATTCACTTATAGAAACATTTGGACATCTGCACAAGGAGACTTATAGAAGGATGTTTACAGTTCTAGAAGATTGTAAACAACCTAATGGTCCATCTGTATTGGAAAAATTAAATATTGAATAAATTGTTGTACCTTCTTGCTATGAAATACTATTCTACAGCTGTAAACAAAATGAGGTAAACCTATCTATACTGACATAGAGAGATCTCTAAGGCATATTTTTAGATGAAAAGAGTAGGTAGCATAAAAATATATCTAGTATGATCGAATTTTTGTGAAAAAAAACAACCCAAATTTTATGCTTGTGTTTGCACATGCATAGGAAAAATTCTGGAATGGTATACACAAAATTGTTACCATTGAAGTTATCTCTGGAGAGTGGTATAGTATGGAGAGTGATGGTGAAGAGAGGCTTTCAAGTTTATATACATCTGTATGGTTGACATTCTGAATTTTTTAATTGAGACATACGTTGTTGACAGTTTATGATGAGAATGTATTTGTGTATTACTTAAGTAACTTAAAAAATTAAAAAAAGAGTAAAGGTAAGAGAATGGATTTGAAAGCATTTAATGTTCCTTCCCATTGGGAGATAAGAAAGTGTGAACGGATGAGACAAGAAATATAGGAAGTGAGAATAAGGCAAGGTGAAATATTTCGAAGTACCCTGGCAACATATATATTTTTAAAAGCCAGTGAGGGGGGACCTTCAAGACAGAGGAAGAATAAGATGTGGATATCACCTTCCTACCCAGAAGTACAGCAGAAATACATCTATATGTGGAACAACTCTTGAAAAACATGTACTGAACGGTGGCAGAAGACCTCAGACTTCCCAAAAAGCAAGAAACTCCCCATGTACCGGGGTAGGGCAAAAGAAAAAAGAAAAAACAGAGACAAAAGAATAGGGACAGGACCTGAACCTCTGGGAGGGAGCTGTGAAGGAGAAGTTTCCACACACTAGGAAGTCCCTTCACTGGCGGAGACGGGGGGGGGGGGGGGGGGAAGCTTCGGAGCCACGGAGGAGAGCGCAGCAACGGGGTGCAGAGGCAAAGTGGAGGGATTCCTGCACAGAGGATCAGTGTCGACCAGCACTCACCAGCCCGAGAGGCTTGTCTGCTCACCTGCCGGGTTGGGTAGGGGCTGGGAGCAGAGGCTCTGGCTTCAGAGTTCAGATCCCAGGGAGAGGACTGGGGTTGGCTGCTTGAACACGGCCTGAAGGGGGCTAGTGCACCTCAGCTAGCTGGGAGGGAGACCGGGAAAAAGTCTGGAAATGCGTAAGAGACAAGATACCCTTGTTTCTGGGTATGCGAGAAGTTATTCAGAGCACAGCCTAAACCAGCTCCAGAGATGGGTGTGAGCCGTGGCTATCAGCGCTGACACCAGAGATGGGCATGAAACACTAAGGCTGCTGCTGCAGCCACCAAGGAGCCTGTGTGCAAGCATAGGCCACACTCCACACCTCCCCTCCTGGGAACCTGTGCAGCCTGCAACTGCCAGGGTCCCACGATCCAGAGAAAACCTCCCCGTGAGAACACACAGTGCACCTCAGGCTGTTGCAGCATCACGCTGGCCTCTGCCGCTGCAGGCTTATCCCGCATTCCATACCCCTCCTTCCCCCCTGCCTGAGTGAGCCAGAGCCCCTAATCAGCTGCTACTTTAACGCTGTCCTGTCTGAGCAAAGAACAGAAGCCCTCAGGTGACCTACGTGCAGAGGCAGGGCCAAATCCAAAGCTGAACCCCAGGAGCTGTGTGAACAAAGAAGAGAAAGGGAAATTTCTCCCAGCAGCCTCAGGAGCAGCAGATTAAATCTCCACAATCAACTTGATGTACCCTGCATCTGTGGAATACCTGAACAGACAATGAATCATCCCAAAACTGAGGCAGTGGACTTCAGGAGCAACAGTAGACTTGGGGTTTGCTGTATGTGACTGACTGGTTTCAGGTTTTATGTTTATCTTAGTTTAGTATTTAGAGTTTATTATCATTGTTAGATCTGTTTATTGATTTGGTTGCTCTCTTCCATTTGTTTTTATATATAGATATATTTTTTTTCTTTTTCTCTTTTTGTGAGTGTGTATGTGTATGCTTCTTTGTGTGATTTTGTCTGTATAGGTTTCCTTTAACCATTTGTCCTAGGATTCTGTCTGTCTGATGTGTTTTTTTTGTATAGTTTTTTAGTTTAGTTGCTCTCTTCTTTCTTTCTTTTTTCTTTTTTTACTATTTTTTATTTTTAACTTTTTTTATTTTTAATAATTGAAAAAACTTTTTATTTTAATAACTTTATTTCCTTTCCTTTTCTTTCTTTCTTTCTTTCCTTCTTTTTTTCTCCCTTTTCTTCTGAGCCGTGTGGCTGACAGGGTCTTGGTGTTCTGGCCGGGTGTCAGGCCTGTGCCTCACAGGTGGGTGAGCTGAGTTCAGGACATTGGTCCACCAGAGACCTCCCAGCTCCACGTAATATCAAACAGCGAAAATTCTCCCAGAGATATCCATCTCAACGTGAAGACCCAGCTCCACTCAACAATGAGCAAGCTACATTGCTGGACACCCTACGCCAAACAACTAGCAAGACAGGAACACAACCCCACCCATTAGCAGAGAGGCTGCCTAAAATCATAATAAGGCCACAGACACCCCAAAACACAGCACCAGATGCGGTCCTGCCCATCAGAAGACAAGACCCAGCCTCATCCACCAGAACACAGGGACTAGTCCCCTCTACCAGGAGACTACACAACCCACTGAACCAACTTTAGCCACTGGGGGCAGGCACCAAAACAACGGGAACTATGAACCTGCAGCCTGCGAAAAGAAGACCCCAAACACAGTAAGTTAAGCAAAATGAGAAGACAGAGAAACACACAACAGATGAAGGAGCAAGGTAAAAACCCACCAGACAAAACAAAAGAAGTGGAAATAGGCAGTCTACCTGAAAAAGAATTCAGAGTAATGATAGTAAAGATGATCCAAAATCTTGGAAATAAAATGGGGAAAATACAAGAAACGTTTAACAAGGACCTAGAAGAAATAAAGAGCAAACAAACAATGATGAACAACACAATAAATGAAATTAAAAATTCTCTAGAAGGAATCAATAGCAGAATAACTGAGGCAGAAGAACGGATAAGTGACCTGGAAGATAAAATAGTGGAAATAACTACCACAGAGCAGGATAAAGAAAAAATAATGAAAGGAATTGAGGACAGCCTCAGAGACCTCTGGGACAACATTAAATGCACCAACATTTGAATTATAGGGGTCTCAGAAGAAGAAGAGAAAAAGAAAGGGACTGAGAAAATATTTGAAGAGATTACAGTTGAAAACGTCCCTAATATGGAAAAGGAAATAGTTAATCAAGTCAAGGAAGCAGAGAGAGTCCCATACAGGATAAATCCAAGGAGAAACACACTAAGACACATATTAATCAAACTATCAAAAATTAAATACAAAGAACGAATATTAAAAGCAGCAAGGGAAAAACAACAAGAAGGGAATCCCCATAAGGTTAACAGCTGATCTTTCAGCAGAAACTCTGCAAGCCAGACGGGAGTAGCAGGACATATTTAAAGTGATGAAGGAGAAAAACCTACAACCAAGATTACTCTACCCAGCAGGGATCTCATTCAGATTTGATGGAGAAATTAAAACCTTTACAGACAAGCAAAAGCTAAGAGAATTCAGCACCACCAAACCAGCTTTACAACAAATGCTAAAGGAACTTCTCTATGCAGGAAACACAAGAGAAGGAAAAGACCTACAATAATAAACCCAAAACAATTAAGAAAATGGTAATAGGAACATACATATCGATAATTACCTTAAATGTAAAAGGATTAAATGCTCCAACCAAAAGACATAGATTGGCTGAATGGATACAAAAACAAGACCCGTATATATGCTGTCTACAGGAGACCCACTTCAGACCTAGAGACACATACAGAATGAAAGTGAGGGGATGGAAAAAGATATTCCATGCAAATGGAAATCAAAAGAAAGCTGGAGTAGCAATTCTCATATCAGACAAAATAGACTTTAAAACAAAGACTACTACAAGAGACAAAGAAGAACACTACATAACGATCAAGGGATCAATCCAAGAAGAAGATATAACAATTGTAAATATTTATGCACCCAACATAGGAGCACCTCAATACATAAGGCAAATACAAACAGCCATAAAAGGGGAAAGTGACAGTAACACAATCATAGTAGGGGACTTTAACACCCCACTTTCACCAATGGACAGATCATCCAAAATCAAAATAAATAAGGAAACACAAGCTTTAAATGATACATTAAACAAGATGGACTTAATTGATATTTATAGGACATTCCATCCAAAAACAACAGAATACACATTCTTCTCAAGTGCTCATGGAACATTCTCCAGGATAGATCATATCTTGGGTCACAAATCAAGCCTTAGTAAATTTAAGAAAATTGAAATCGTATCAAGTATCTTTTCCGACCACAACGCTACGAGACTAGATATCAATTACAGGAAAAAATCTGTAAGAAATACAAACACATGGAGGCTAAACAACACACTACTTAATAACCAAGAGATCACTGGAGAAATCAAAGAGGAAGTCAAAAAATACCTAGACACAAATGACAATGGAAACACGATGACCCAAAACCTATGGGATGCAGCAAAAGCAGTTCTATGAGGGAATTTTATAGTAGTACAATCCTATCTCAAGAAACAAGAAACATCTGAAATAAACAACCTAACCTTACATCTAAAGCAATTAGAGAAAGAAGAACAAAAAAACCCCAAAGTTAGCAGAAGGAAAGAAATCAGCTATCAGCTGATTTTTCTGCAGAAAATTTGCAGGTCAGAAGGGAGTGGCATGATATATTCAAAGTGCTGAAAGGGAAAGACCTGCAACCTAGGATACTACCCAGCAAGACTGTCATTTAGAATCCAAGGAGAGGTAAAAACTTCTTGGAAAAGCAAAAACTAAAAGAGTTCATCAATACTAAACCTACCATAAAGGGAATGTTAAAGGGTCTTCTCTAAATGGAAAAAAGTAAGAATCTATAGGAAATGGAAAATCCAAAAAGGAAAGGCAAATATATACTAAGGACTAAGGATCTACCACTTAAATGAGCCAGTACCAGTATTAAAAGACAAAAAATTGTAAAAGCAACTATAACTACAATAAACAGTTAAGGGATAAACATGAAGTTGTAAAATATGACATTAAAAACACAAAAGTTTCTGGAGGGGTGCAAAAAAATGTATATCTTTTATGAATGGAGAAAGAAGATGTGGCACATATATACAATGGAATATTACTCAGCCATAAAAAGAAACGAAATTGAGTCATTTTAGTGAGGTGGATGGACCTAGAGTCTGTCATACAGAGTGAAGAAAGTCAGAAAGAGAAAAACAAATACCGTATGCTAACACATATATATGGAATCTAAAAAAAAAAAAAAAACAGTCCTGCAGTAATTTTGATTTTTAGTATTTTTCTTGGCATATGTTTGACTACATTAACATACCCACCACTTGTATATCCGTTAGCGTTTGCAAAGCGCTTTCAAGCGCAACATTTCATTTACTAGTTGCAGCAACAACTGCTGTCCTTGATTTTACAGAAAATGAGTCTTAAGAATGGTAAGTTACTTGCCTAAGGTCACATAGCCTGTAAGTTACAGAGCCATGCTTAAACTCAAGAACTACTTGGATCTATTTTCTTTGGCAATTATATTACAATCTGTGGTCCTTTGGCTCTATGATTTAATTTGATTTTTTCAGCCTGAAAATATAAACATGATTTTGGCTATCTCCTCTTGATCCACTGGAGATGAGGAAACTAAGGCTTGCACCTTGAGTTTCCCAAGCTTGATAAACAAACTTCTGGTGAATAAGAAAAACAAATTGGAGGTGAAGAATGTCTGATAGATTTGTACCTGGATGTTGAAGGGAAGACTCCTCAGGTATGACTGAGAAGAGTGAATTACTATCCATTTGTACATTCTGCTCCCCACCACTGCCATCAGCACACAAACTGTGCTGTTGGGCTTTGACTGCTGCTATCTTTTGTTGAGGATGGCTCTGTAGGTGAATGCTACCTGGCCCCCTTGCTCAAGGGGAGGCTTCGTCTTGAATGGTGGTGCCCTTGGTGGAGCTAGTGCCTGTGTATTTTTCTTGCCCTTCAGAATTATTTCAAACTGGGGCTAAACTCTAGAGCATCCCTAACGTCTTCTCCAGCTTTATAATATGTATAAGATAAATTTTGGGAGTGCTTGCTAGGTTCTAGGTACTGTTCTGTAGTAAGCTTTTTACAAATATTAACCCATGTAATCTTCACAAGAGCCCTAGGAAGTAGAGATTATGATTATCAAATCAGTTACAGATGAAGAAATTGATGCTCAGCAATGTTGAGTAACTTGCTGAAATTCACAATGCTAGTGTGTGGCAGAGTTTGGACATGATTCCAAGTCTGTCTGATTTTACAGCCTATGCTCTTACTCATTATAACCTTCTCAAAAAGCTTCCCCCCATTTAAAGAACTCCTAAAAGAACACTGAAAATATAACATGAAGGCTGAAATGGAATAGTGACAATGACTTTTTGGTATGAATGCTATCTTTTTGGCAATGGACAAGAAGCTTCCACACATGGTTTGAAATATAAACTTTAGAGTCTCCCAAATTTGGGTCAAATCTCAGTTCTGCCTCTTCTTTACCCCTTGGTTTCCTTATCTGTAAAATTAAGATAATAATAGCAGCTACCTTGATAGGGTGGTTCTGAAATATAAATGAGTTAATACATGTAAAGCATTTAGAACTGTCCCTAGTCTATAGACAGAATTATGTGACGAAGTTCTGTTATGAAGATATAAGAGAAATCTAGAAACTTTGAGACATGACCAAAAAAGAAAACTACAGGCCAATATCTTTGATGACTATAGATGCAAAAATCCTCAACAAAATATTAGCAAACTGAATCCAACAACACATAAAAGTGATCACACACTATGATCAGGTTGGATTCATCTCAGGGTCACTAAGATGGTTCAACATATGCAAATCAATCAATGTGTTACACCACAGCAACAAAAGACAAAAGGCACATGATCATCTCAATAGTAGATACTTTGTTGTTTCCTTGGGTGAAGATGAGTCTTATCTAGATCAAAGGGAGCACTAGGAATGGCAAGACTTTTGTCTACTAGAAAAGAACTGTTATTCACTTGCACCCGTTAGAGCAACATGGGGTGTATTTGCAGCTATCCCTTGTCGGTTATGGCCTTGAGCAGATTCATGGGCCAAACATGTTTGCTTCCTCAGGCACTCTATATATCTTACTCTCTTCCTCCCCACCATGCCTCATTCATACTTTTGACTTGGAGGGAGCCAAATACCCTTCACTTCCAGTGAGGTGTCTCTGACTAGTAAAACTCTGACTAGTGCTTTTGAACTCAGCACTAGATGGTTCATCTAAACTCATGGTGGTATTTCAGGCATTAATCTGTGGGCACAAAATGATTATTTGAACCTCAGGGCCTTCAGGTGCCCCTCAAATGATAGCAAATTATCAGTAATCCAAGTCCTTCCTTACCCCAGGCCTGTACATGGTTCAGACTGCACGTATTCTATAAAGTTCCCAAGGACCCTTTTTTCTTGGATAGTAAGAAGGAGAGATTTCCCCCCTTGCTCGTAGATGTGATCCAGGAGTCAGGTTTTAGAAACACAGCCTAATCCACATTATCAGTCTGTCAAGAGATTGGGATCCCATTTGGCTTAGTAATTGTTTTCTTTTGTTAACTTTTCAGTGAAAAATTTCCCTTCATTGTAATTAGACCTAGTGATTAGAATCTCTAGACTTTGCTCTTTAAGTACTAGCAAGTGTTAAAATGTCTGGGACTGTGAAGAAAGCTGCTTTTTGAGTTGCTGGTTGAAAGAGAAGTTTGGGCAGGCCCTCAGCCTCTAGGGCTGTTGATTTAGAACAGGCATTAGATGCCCAGAGAGATTTGGGAGAAAAGGTGTTTATAGGGGCCATTAATGAATCCGTAGGGGAGACTGAATTATTTCTCTAATAACGTGGTCCATTTATTATTAAGATCATTTGTGGGTTTCTTATATCTTCTAGTTTGTGGGGGAAAGAAAGGAAAAATAATATTTCTCTCCTCTTTCCTCTTTGGATTTTGGAAAAC
This sequence comes from Balaenoptera ricei, assembly GCF_028023285.1. NCBI lineage: Eukaryota > Metazoa > Chordata > Mammalia > Artiodactyla > Balaenopteridae > Balaenoptera > Balaenoptera ricei. Next base: position 91,163,326 of record NC_082660.1, on the reverse strand, counting down.
TGCCCTGATGAAGACATAAAGGCTCTAGAGAAGTACAATAGTACTGTAGGTACGGAAATGCCCTTTAATGGGTAAATGTAAGTGATAGACAAATACTTGATGTTATTCATATGTAAAGAGTTCTTATAGATTCATAAGAAAAATACAAACATCACAACAGACAAAAAGACAAATGAGATGAACAGACCGTTTGCACACCCATGCATACAAAGACAGAAAGAAATGAAATAAAAATGGCCAATAGACATAATATAAAGGACAGTGAACTCATATGCTCTATTAATACCTAACACATTGACAACAATTAAAAATTAAAAACAAATTGTCATAGCCAGTGTTGGATAACTTAAGGGAGAAACAGTGCTAATGGAGGTATAAATTGCTCTGACCTTTCTGAAGGGCAATTTGAGAATACATACCAAAAACTTTAATATGTGCATATCTTTTGACCCACCATTTTCACTGTTAGGTATTTATCATAAGGAAATAATTGAAAATGTTAAAAAAAGATTTAGCTACAAAAACTGTGGCAGCAAAAATTGGAAGCAACTAAATATTCAAAAGTTGGAAACTGGTTAAATAAATTATGGTATAAGCATAGAATAGAAAATTATGCAGCCATTAAAAATCATGATATTGAAATGAGAAAATGCTCATGATATCATAATATTAAAATAAGAAAATAAGATATGAAGCTGTGTGTGCAAAGTATGATCCCAATTTCATAAACAAAACTATATTAAAAGACTAGAAGAAAATACACTTAAATGTTAACAATGATTATCTCTGGGTGGTGGGATGACAGATAATCTTTACTTTCTTCTTTTTAGGCTTTTATGTCTTTCCCAAATTTCATACAGTGTGTATGTGCTACTTTTATAATTAGAAAAAACAACAACAGAAACTGTATTAAAAAAGACATTTCAGTTTGTCTCTGAAAGCTAATCTTTGATTTAATTTTTTTCTCTTCTAATTTAAACACAGTTGTTTCCTTTCAGAAATGAGGAAAAACATTTTAACTGTCTGGTGAGATAAATTATATAAAGGCAGTTTTTTTTAAACCCTGGGGTATGTGGGAAATATCCCAAGATAAAAGTATTCCAGTGGAGTGTATGTATTCCAGGCTGGCCCTTCTTTGAAAGACTTTATGTTACTTTTAAAAACTGTTTTATCAAGATATAATTCACATACCATAAAATTCACCCATTTAAAGTGTACAGTTCAATGTTTTTTAGTATATTGACAGGATTGTGTAGCCATCACCATCTAATTCCAAAACGTTTTTATCACTCTAAAAAGAAAATTAATACCATAGCAGTCACTCCCCATCCCTCCCTCTCCCCAACAACAGCCAACCACTAATCTATTTTCTTGGCTCTATGAATTTGCCTATTGTGGATATTTTGTATAAATGAAATCACACAAGATGTGAACTTTTGTGAGCTCTCACTTAGTATAATGCTTACAAGCTTCATCCATGTTTTAGCATGAATCAGTACTTTATTCTTTATATGGCTGAATAACATTTAATTGTATGGGTATATCATATTTTGTTTATCCATTCATCTGTTGATAGACATTTGAGTTGTTTCCAGCTTGTGGCTATTATGAAAAATGCTACTGTGAACACTTGTGTACAAGGTTTTGCATAAAAATATGTTTTCATTTCTCTTGGGTATATAACTAGGAGTGGAATGGCTAAGTCATATGGTAACTCTATGATTAATATTTTGAGGAACTACCAAACTATTTTCCAAAGCAATTGTACCATTTTATATTCCCATATGTTACCTTTCATCCAACAATTCTTACATGTGCCTAAGAAATATGTACAAAGATGATCATGTGTAATAGCAAAAAATAGAAACAACCACATATTGCAATCATTGTTGCTTTTGTTGTGGTCATCCACGTACAATGCTTGGTGTCAGTCTATTTATCTCTTGTAAAAATAAAATATAGTGTGTGTGTGTGAAAAAAAAAAAAAAAAGACCAAACCTTTTTTCTACAACCTACATAAAAACTTTCTTACAGGCCTCAAGTAAAACAAATTTAAGTGTTTAAAAAAAAAAAAAGAAAAGAAACAACCACATATCCGTAAATAGGGGACCAGTTAAGTCAATTATGGTACATTTAAGTTATGGAATACTATGCAGCTGCTAAAAAGATGCTATGCTATATATGTTCTTATTGAGAAAGATATCCAAGACATATTAAGTTGTAAAAGCAAGCTCTAAATCAATATGTATGATATTATTTGTATAAAATTCAATTATTACACATATGCTTGTATATGCATAGAATATTTCTGGAAGTACACCTAGGAAATTGTTAACCATGGTTAGTGTTGAGAGTGGGACTAGTGTATGTTGATAGTGATCTGAAATGTGGTAAGGGAAGGGAACTTACTTTTCAATTTAAGGCATTGGGTACATCAACTTTTTAAGTCATGTGCATTATTTTACAGTAATAAAACCTTTAAGAAAGTCTGCATTAGTAAAACTTAGCTTTTTCATTGGTGTAGACAGTTTGAGTTTCATTATTCATGCAAGTGCAGCAGAAAGGAAATGCATATTTAGTGGTATCAATAGCACCCGATTATATGCAAACCCTCCTCTACATTAGAATTTTTTACTGTCTCATTGGGCCACCTTTTAGGAAATAACTCCTTTTGTTCTTGGGGTTTTTTTTTCTATTGCAACCAGATGGGCAAATTTATGTTATCATGAAACATGTTTCAAGGTAAAATTTATGGCATGTGAACATTTCAGTAAAAGCAGAGTTCTAAAGATTAAAGTAAGAAAGATTGGAGAGACAACCTTGCTGGTATTTGTTGGTAACCAATTTTTGATAAATTGCATTTTCTTAAAAAAGAGTTTGGCAGAACAGTTTGCTATATGATAGAAATTTCTAAAGCCATTTCTGGGTTAGGAAAAATTACTTGAACTGTATTAGACCATGTGACTACACACAGAATTTTTATTTATTGTCTTTTTTTTGAATTTTATTTTATTTTTTTTATACAGCAGGTTCTTATTAGTTATCTATTTTATACATATTAGTGTGTATATGTCAATCCCAATCTCCCAGTTCATCTCACCACCACCACCCCCACCACCCCCCGCTTTCCCCCCTTGGTGTCCATACGTTTGTTCTCTGCATCTGTGTCTCAATTTCTGCCCTGCAAACCGGTTCATCTGTACCATTTTTCTAGATTCCATAAATATGTGTTAATATACAATATTTGTTTTTCTCTTTCTGACTTACTTCACTCTCTATGACACACTCTAGGTCCATTCACGTCTCTACAAATAACCCAATTTCGTTCCTTTTTATGGCTGAGTAATATTCCATTGTATATATGTACCACAACTTCTTTATCCATTTGTCTGTCGATGGGCATTTAGGTTGCTTGATTTACCTGGCTATTGTAAATAGTGCTGCAATGAACATTGGGGTGCATGTGTCTTTTTGAATTATGGTTTTCTCTGAGTATATGCCCAGTAGAGAGATTGCTGGGTCATATGGTAATTCTACTTTTAGTTTTTTAAGGAACCTCCATACTGTTCTCCATCGTGGCTGTATCAATTTACATTCCTACCAACACTGCAAGAGGGTTCTCTTTTCTCCACACCCTCTCCAGCATTTGTTGTTTGAAGATTTTCTGATGATGGCCATTCTGACCGGTGTGAGGTGATACCTCATTGTAGTTTTGATTTGCATTTCTTTAATAATTAGTGATGATGAGCAGCTTTTCATGTGCTTCCTGGCCATCTGCATGTCTTCTTTGGAGAAATGTCTTTTTAGGTCTTCTGTCCATTTTTGGATTGGGTTGTTCGTTTTTTTAATATTGAGCTGCATGAGCTGTTTATATATTTTGGAGATTAGTCCTTTGTCCATTGATTCATTTGCAAATATTTTCTCCCATTCTGAGGGTTGTCTTTTCATTTTGTTTACGGTTTCCTTGGCTGTGCAAAAGCTTTTAAGTTTCATTAGGTCCCATTTGTTTATTTTGTTTCTATTTCCTTTACTCTAGGATGTGGGTCAAAAAAGATCTTGCTGTGATGTATGTCAAAGAGTGTTCTGCCTATGGCTTTCTCTAAGAGTTTTATAGTGTCTGGCCTTACAGTTAGGTCTTTAATCCATTTTGAGTTTATTTTTGTGTATGGTGTTAGGGAGTGTTCTAATTTCATTCTTTTACATGTAGTTGTTCAGTTTTCCCAGCACCACTTATCAAAGGGACTGTCTTTTTCTCCATTGTATATCCTTGCCTCCTTTGTCATAGATTAGTTGACCATAGGTGCATGGGTTTACCTCTGGGCTTTCTATCCTGTTCCATTGATCTGTATTTCTGTTTTTGTGCCAGTACAATATTGGCTTGATTACTGTAGCTTTGTAGTATAGTCTGAAGTCAGGGAGCCTGGTTCCTCCAGCTCAGGTTTTTCCCTCAAGATGCTTTGGCTATTCGGGTTCTTTTGTGTCTCCATACAAATTTTAAGATTTTTTTGTTCTAGTTCTGTAAAAAATGCCATTGGTAACTTGATAGGGATTGCATTCAATCTGTAGATTGCTTTGTGTAGTATAGTCATTTTCACAATATTGATTTTTCCAATCCAAGAACATGGTATATCTCTCCATCTGTTGGTATCATCTTTAATTTCTTTCATCAGTGTCCTATAATTTTCTGCATACAGATCTTTTGTCTCCTTAGGTAGGTTTATTCCTAGATATATTATTCTTTTTGTTGCAATGGTGAATGTGATTGTTTCCTTAATTTCTCTTTCTGATCTTTCATTGTTAATGTATAGGAATGCAAGGGATTTCTGTGCATTACTTTTGTATCCTGCAGCTTTACCAAATTCATCGATTAGCTCTAGTAGTTTTCTGGTGACATCTTTAGGATTATCTACATATAGTATCTTGTCATCTGCAAACAGTGACAGCTTTACTTCTTCTTTTCCCATTTGGGTTCCTTTTATTTCTTTTTCTTCTCTGATTGTTGTGGCTAGAACTTCCAAAACTATGTTGAATAATAGTGGCGAGAGTGGACATTCTTGTCTTGTTCCTGATCTTAGAGGAAATGCTTTCAGTTTTTCACCATTGAGAATGATGTTTGCTGTGGGTTTGTCATATATGGTTTTTATTACGTTGAGGTAGTTCCCTCTATGCACACTTTCTGGAGAGTTTTTATCATAAATGGGTGTTGAATTTTGTCAAAAGCTTTTTCTGCGTCTATTGAAATGATCATATGGTTTTTATTCTTCAGTTTGCTAATACGGTGTATCACATTGATTGATTTGTTTATATTGAAGAATCCTTGCATCCCTGGGATAAATCCCACTTGATCATGGTGTATGATCCTTTTAATGTGGTGTTGGATTCTGTTTGCTAGTATTTTGTTGAGGATTTTTGCATCTATGTTCATCAGTGATATTGGCCTGTAGTTTTCTTTCTTTGTGACATCTTTGTCTGGTTTTGGTGTCAGGGTGATGGTGGCCTCGTAGAATGACTTTGGGAGTGTTTCTTCCTCTGAAGTTTTTTGGAGGAGGTTGAGAAGGATGGGTGTTAGGTCTTCTCTAAATGTTTGATAGAATTCACCTGTGAAGCCATCTGGTCCTGGACTTTTGTTTGTTGGAAGATTTTTAATCACAGTTTCAATTTCACTACTTGTGATTGGTCTGTTCATCCTTGAGGTAGGATCTTATTGCTATAAACTTCCCTCTTAGAACCGGTTTTGCTGCATCCCATAGGTTTTGGGTCATCGTTTTTTCGTTGTCATTTGTCTCTAGGCGTTTTTTGATTTCCTCTTTGATTTCTTCAGTGATCTCTTGGTTATTTAGTAATGTATTGTTTAGCCTCCATGTGTTTGTGTTTTTTACGTTTTTTCCCTATAATTTATTTCTGATCTCATAGACTTGTGATCAGAAAAGATGATTGATATGATTTCAATTTTCTTAAATTAACCGAGGCTTGATTTGTGGCCCAAGGTGTGATCTATCCTGGAGAATGTTCCATGTGCAGTTGAGAAGACGATGTAATCTGCTGTTTTTGGATGGAATGTCCTATAAATATCAATTAAATCTATCTGGTCTATTGTGTCATTTAAAGCTTGTGTTCCTTTATTAATATTCTGTCTGGATGATCTGTCCATTGGTGTAAGTGAGGTGTTAAAGTCCCTACTATTATTGTGTTACTGTCGATTTCCTCTTTTATAGCTGCTAGCATTTGCTTTACATATTGAGGTGCTCCTATGTTTGGTACATATATATTTATAATTGTTATATCTTCTTCTTGGATAGATCCCTTGATCATTATGTAGTGTCCTTCTTTGTCTCTTGTAATAATCTTTATGTTAAAGTCTATTTTGTCTGATATGAGAATTGCTACTCCAGCTTTCTGTTGATTTCCATTTGCATGGAATATCTTTTTGCATCCCCTCACTTTCAGTCTGTATGTGTCCCTAGGTCTGAAGTGGGTCTCTTGTAGACAGCATATATATGGGTCTTGTTTTCGTATCCATTCAGTGAACCTGTGTCTTTTGGTTGGAGCATTTAATCCATTCACATTTAAGATAATTATCAATATGTATGTTACTATTACCATTTTCTTAATTGTTTTGGGTTTGTTTTTGTAGGTCCTTTTCTTCACTTGTGTTTCCCACTTAGAGAAGTTCCTTTAGCATTTGTTGTAGAGCTGGTTTGGTGGTGGTGAATTTTCTTAGCTTTTGCTTGTCTGTAAAGCTTTTGATTTCTCCATCGAATCTGAATGAGATCCTTGCCAGGTAGATTAATCTTGGTTGTAATTTCTTCCCTTTCATAACTTCAAATATATCGTGCCACTCCCTTCTGGCTTGTAGAGCTTCTGCTGAGAAATCAGCTGGTAACCTTATGGGAATTCCCTTGTATATTATTTGTCATTTTTCCCTTGTTGCTTTTAATAATTTTTCTTTGTCTTTGATTTTTGTCAGTTTGATTACTATGTGTCTCAGCGTGTTTCTCCTTGGGTTTCTCCTGCCTGGGACTCTCTTTGCTTCCTAGACTTGGGTGGCTATTTCCTTTCCCATGTTAGGGAAGTTTTCAACTATAATCTCTTCAAATATTTTCTCTGGTCCTTCCTCTCTCTTCTTCTGGGACCCCTATATTGCGAATGTTGGTGTGTTTAATGTTGTCCCAGAGGTCTCTTAGGCTGTCTTCATTTCTTTTCATTCTTTTTTCTTTATTCTGTTCCGCAGCAGTGAATTCCACCATTCTGTCTTCCAGGTCACTTATCCTTTCTTCTGCCTCAGTTATTCTGCTATTGTTTCCTTCTAGTGTATTTTTCATTTCAGTTATTGTATTGTTCGTGTCTGTTTGTTTGTTCTTTAAGTCTTCTAGGTGTGTTTTCTTTAATTCTTCTAGGTCTTTGTTAAACATTTATTGCATCTTCTCGATCTTTGTCTCCATTCTTTTTCTGGGGTCCTGGATCATCTTCAGTATCATTTTCTGAATTCTTTTTCTGGAATGTTGCCTATCTCCACTTCATTTAATTGTTTTTCTGGGGTTTTATCTTGTTCCTTCATCTGGTACATAGTCCTCTGCCTTTTCATTTTGTCTATCTTTCTGTGAATGTTGTTTTCATTCCACAAGCTGCAGGATTGTAGTTCTTCTTGCTTCTGCTGTCTGCCCTCTGGTGGATGAGGCTATCTAAGAGGCTTGTTTAAGCTTTCTGATGGGAGGGACTGGTGGTGGGTAGAGCTGGGTGTTGCTCTGGTGGGCAGAACTCAGTAAAACTTTAATCCACTGAGTTCCCTCGCTGTTGGTTGTTTGGCCTGAGGCAACCCAGCACTGGAAGCTACAGGCTCTTTGGTGGAGCTAATGGTGGACTCTGGGAGGACTCACGTCAGGGAGAACTTCCCAGAACTTCTGCTGCCAGTGTCCTTGTCCCCACGGTGAACCACAGCCACCCCCGCCTCTGCAGGAGACCCACCAACACTAGCAGGTAGGGTTAGTTCAGCCTCCTATGGGGTCACTGCTCATTCCCCCAGGTCCTGATGTGCACACTACTTTGTGTGTGCCCTCCAGGAGTGGAGTCTTTGTTTCTCCCAGTCTTGTCGAAGTCCTGCAATCAGATCCCACTAGCCTTCAAAGTCTGATTCACTGGGAATTCCTCCTCCCATTGCCAGACCCTCAGGTTGGGAAGCCTGATGTGGGGCTCAGAACCTTCACTCCAGTGGGTGGACTTCTGTGGTATAACTGTTCTCCATTTTGTGAATCATGCACCCAGCGGTTATGGGATTTGATTTTATTGTGATTGAGCCCCTCCTACCATCTCACTGTTGCTTCTCCTTTGTCTTTGGATGTGGGGTATCTTTTTTGGTGAGTTCCAGTGTCTTCCTGTCAATGATCGTTCAGCAGTTAGTTGTCATTCCGGTGCTCTCACAAGGGGGAGTGAGTGCACGTCCTTGTACTCTGCCATCTTGAACCAATCTGGTCTACACACAGAATTTGATCATTTAAAATGAGTCAGTTGTTGACGGAAAACAGATTTCTGCTTTCTAGAAAAATTTGCATTAAGAACCTTTTGATATGAATCTCTGTGATGGAGGAAGAGTAGGCTTAGAGTAGTTGCCCTTTCTATTAATAGGAAAAAATGGGAGTCTTAGCTCTCAAATTAGGAGAGCCACATGAGGTGAACAGCTTGGTGCCCTAGGTATAATCAGGATATAACTTGCTTGGTTAAATATCTTTACAATGGATTGTCTCCATTAGTTCCTTTCAACTTGGTCTATACTCCCTTTCAATTCAATTTTAAGAAACTCACTCAAGTCCCTACTATGTGCCAGGCATTATGTTAATCTCTATGGTAGATGCAATTATGAATGAGACTAGGTTCCCATTCCAAAAGAACTCATTTGGGGGCTATTTGCAACTAATTTATTAAAGTTTGCCCTTTTAATTTTAATGTATATCTTATATGCACAATACTGGTTATGCTTTTGTTGAGGTTTTAAAGGCTTAAGATGTAACTGAAACACTAATTAAGCGGTCTAATTCATCTTAGGGAAACTGTGGAAGTCACCTGGGGGATGGTCCCATGTGAAACAGAAGCATATTCTGTGATACTGTAGGCAAGAGAATTTCAGGCTGCGTTCCTCTTCCTCTAGCTTTCCTTTCATACGACCTGGTATTCTTCACATCTTAGAAGAGCTGTGTTTCAGCAAATTTTTCTTAAAGTTTTATTAAAGGAATCCTATGTTCCATTGACCTCTTGTAGCAAAAAAGTGAAATATATGCATTTTGACTGAAAAAAATGGACCCTCATCCCTAATATAGTAAGAGTGAGGTAAACCTATGCCAAGAATTACTACTCCTCCCACACCATGTTAATGCTTCTACTAGCTGTACCTAAACTCAATTTCATTTTATAAACAACTACAACAACAAACCCACTGGTGGAGGTAATTTACAACCAAGAACAACTTTAGGGCTCCTCTAGCCTCCTTTGTTTCATACATTGTTCTTGCTGTAGGCCTATCAATCCCTAAAACTTTAACACGTATGCTGTTTCTCACGAGCCTTGAACATCCTCAGCATTTCTAAATATATATCCAAGATGATTCTATTATTATTTCTGGCACCTTTCATATCACTTGAATTTATAGGCCTCTTTCCAGACATTTTCTGGTGACACCTGTACAGTTAATTATGATATTCTTGATTGAGAGAAAATAATACTGTCCACCGGGAGGGACTGCAATGTCTCTTCCTTATTTGGCAGTGGTTACTAAGTTGCAGCTTCTGCTAATAGAGGGTTCCATGTTCTGCATCTGGTAATGTTAATTAGCTGCCTTATGAGGAGTTGCACATGCAGTACCTCCAGGCCAGGGTTTGTTAAATGGCAAAGTTCAAGGGTCTTAAAGATGGATTTCATCATTGTACTAGGAACTTGGTTTGCTGAGGGAGGTAGCCAGCCTAAATCAAAATGGAAAAATTACATAAGGTGAATGTATTTGACTTGTAACTCTGAGAAAGTAACAGTGGTAACAATTCTCTGGATCTTGTGAATCTTACAGAGGTAATTTTGGGTTAGGAGTCTTCGCCAATGGCAACATGAATTTTGGTAATCAAATGCACGAAGATAGGCTGGGGAAGGGAATGATAAATGGGGGAACAATTTTCCTGCCAAGAATTGCTTTCTCTAGACATGGCTCTTCCTAAGTGTGTAAATGTGGTTAAGTTACCTGTCCTCTCTAAGCCTCAGTTTCCTCTCTCACGCAGTGAAGATGATAAAAATCCTTATCTTGTAGGGTAGTTTTGAGGAAAGTATGTAAAGGAGTCTGTTATAGTGTAAAGCAACTGGAGACAGAGTTTGGGTTGCAAGATGTTTATTAGGGATCGACTCCTGTAAAAGGAAGGGAGAGGGAACAGAATCAGGCAGGGGAATAAGTCAAGTTAGATGTCAAATTACAGCAGGGCAGCAAAACTTTGGCCAACACTTCAGGGAAATAAGGAAAGACCATTGCCCATCTGAGGACCCCAGAGTCCCCTGTTAGTCCAAAATGGTCAGGCCTTATAACCCTGCTTTGACCACTCCCTGTAGCTGGTTAGCAAGGCCTTGGAGCAGGATTTAGTAGGGAAACCTCTGTGTCTACCACAGAAAAGTAGCTGTCATTATAAACGTTCATCTGTATAAGTGTTATGATTTACAGTAGCTACTTCACTGATACCTGGCCAACTTTTTCTGTGTATTTTTCCTCTTAAACACTTTATAGTGTATAGTGAGACACCATATTCTAACCAAGAAAAGGGGACTTGGGGCCTTAACATTTGCTCTTCCCTTTGCCTAAAATGCTCTTTTCCTAGAGTCTCACATGCCTGTGATAATAACCAGGAAGAAAATAAACCAGAGTGTGTTCCCCTTCTAATCCCCATTTCACTTTCTTTATTATTAATATTATTATTATCATTTTCATTGCTCTTCCTAGGAAAAGTCTCCTTAAATGTCAAGTTTTCTTAACCTTCCACTCAAGGATCTCTATAATCTGCCTACAACTTACCTACGTACATTTCCAACTTCTGTATCCCACCAACCGTCAGCAGACAGAGCTCACCACTGTTGCTGGAACAAGGTATATTCACTCTTATATTCACCCTTTCCTGATGCCATCCATCCTGCCCTCCTGGCTGCCCTTCGTACATTCAAATGCTCCCCATTCCCAAGGAGGAACTCAAGTGCATGTCCATTTGATGTTGTACTGGTCTATTCTTGCTCAGAGTAATTGCTCTCTCTTTTGAATTTCTAGTTCTTATGCTCAGACCTACTCATTTTATAAAGCCTTTTCATGCCTCTTTTTTCATTGCCATGTATTGCTATTACATTTATGATGCAATATTTATTGAGCATCTTCTATGTTCCTGGCCCTGTTCAAGGAACTGAGGATACAGGAATGAACAAAGACAGGCAAGTTGCTACTCTCAAGGGGAATATATTCCAGTAGGTGGAGATTGACAGATAATAAACAAAGGAATAAATGAGATAATTTCAGGTAATGATAAGTACCATGAAAAATAAAACAGTAAATTAAGGGGTTTCCATAGTTACTATTGCAGGCATGGAATGCTCTAGGGAAAGAGCATTTCAGGCAGAGGGAACAGCAGATGTTTAAGGTCCCAAGCCTCCTGTTTTTGGTTAGAGTATGGGGTCTTACTGCTAAAGGGTTTATAAAGAAAAACACATAGAGTAGGCCACCAAGGCATCTAGCTATTGGAATAGCTGAACCTTACAGTGATTGCTGCATACATTCCTTCTTTTGTTTGCTTTATAGATTGCAAAATGTTGTACAAACAGGTTTCCAAAACGTTTCACTTGATTATCACAATCACCTTTCAAGTTTGGTAAGTTGGGTATTATTACTCCCATTTTTTATGAGGAAACAGTGGTCAGGTGACTTGACCACAATCTTACATCTAACTGTTTATTGGGTGTGTCTCATTTCCCCCCCACACAATGGAAACAAGTCAGGGACCTTGAAGTGAGGATAATGGAAAGAACTCTGGATACAGCCAGATGAGAGTTCCAATCTGACTCTGCCTCTTACTGTAGAGTCTTGGGCAAGTTTTTTTTACCCCTTGTGCCTCAGTTTCCTTCTTTGTAAAATAGGGATAATAATACCTCATGAGTTGGTTGTGCAGAATGAAAAAGATAATGCATGGAAAGTCACTGGTAGAGCATTTGGCACATTAATAAATGGTCCCACATGTTGTTATCATTACAATGAATATAACAACACAATTATAATAAACATTGGTAAAATAATAATTTTTCCTAAGATCACACTTCTCAGGGAGCTATTTATCCACTTATGCTACAGATATGGCACTATTAGCTATTGGATGGTATTTTTCCTTGTACCTAAAACAACCTCCATACATTATTACACACCAGATCACTTGAGTTGCAGTGATTTTGTGAGAGTGATGCAAAAGAACCTGGAAATTTATCACAGGGCCTGGTATATAGTAGCCCTTTAATTAGTGGTTGCTGTTATTTATAAGCCATTATTTCTATATTCCTTGGTTGCCTAGCATTGTGCTGAGTACACAGGTGTTCAAATAATGTCGAGTGAGTGAATGAATAAATGAATTTAAAACACAAAGTGGTCTTGTTCAGTTACAGCTAAAACAGAGCCAAATGAGTTAATACTGGACTTTGTCTCTGACTATATCCCCCTGTCATTTGAACCAACCTGAGAGGAGAAACCATGCCTTCCCTTTCCTTTGTGTCCTACTCCCACCCCATTCCCATTGGTCACTGTGCTTAGTTCAATTCTTTGTACAACATGAGCAATCAATAAATATATGTTGAATAAATTACCAGTTCACATTGTCTAGAGGCTCATTTCTAATAGATCAAATTCCATGATACCTCAATGACTCACACGTGCATTACTGTCATTGTTCGAAGGGGAAACTGAGTCTGAGGGCTCTGGAAATTTGATGATGGAACTTCATGATGCTGGTTTAAATTTGATACTGGGCATATAGCAGGAACTCAATACAGAGTTGTTGAAAAAAATGAATGAATATTGAATTAATGCATCCTTCACTCTTGCCACTAGATGCTTCTCTTTGTTACCATACGTCTTAGCAGGGAAGTCCACAATATTCATTTCTTTGTTTTTCAAGTGCTTAGAGCCAAAGGCATTGCTTAGAGGCTCCCTTGGGCAATGGCAAGGGACTTGTTGCAAGTCCCTCAACAAAAGCTATTTGGCCTGTGAGTCATCTGATGTTTCATTTTCCCACTACTGTTCTGCCCAAGGCAGCAAGAAACAGAATCTGCTCAGCCTTGGCTGAGTGGGCTTTTGTGCCTGTGGGTGCAGCCTCCTAGAGATCCAGCAGGGTGGGGCTCCACTTCTACCTCCAGAGACAGTAGGCCCTGAAAGTGTGCTCTGATTGAAATTGAGATCTTCCTTGAACTAACAGTGGAACCTGGTTAACCCCATTAGGTCTGTGGCTTGAAAACTATAAATAGAATTTGGGTCCCACCATCTAAAAAAAAAAAAAAGCCTTTTGTTGTCAGGATAACTATGTGTTAGTGGCCTGGGTGAGGAGGAGGCAATTCTGTTTAAGGATGTTAGGCATGATTTAAAGGGTTTTCTATTGCTTATAATAGGTTTTCATTTTTTGCTGATTGAATTTATTTACATCTGTGGCTGGTGTGCAAGCTCCCAGTTGGGAGGGGGTATGTGTGTATGACCTTTTTAACTTTGTAGCACTTTAATGCAAATGAAATTTAAGGGGTGGAGGAGCAAGCAAAACCAACTTAACAACAATGAAATCATTTTCTAAATATGTTTACAATCAAATATCTCTCTCAATAATTTGATTTGTAGGAAATGGCAGAGGGCAGCATTTTATACAGAAGCTTTTCAATAATTCATCCTCTTCTCATTGATGTGCAAGCCTTTGGCTAGGTTGGTGAGTACAATAGGTGCTCTGGCACGAGGGAGAAATTCATTTGAGCCCTGAAATCGCTGTATCCCCTGTCTGACCCACCCATCTAATGCTGCTTGTCCTGTGACTAGAGCCTTTCAACCTTACTAGGCTCCTAGTAAGTTTCCCTCTTACTGGGAGCATTTAGAGATTGTGCTCCCTCCTCATTTAATTTTTTTGGGGATTTATATTTGTACAGTCCCTATTAAGCTACTCAAATGATTATACTCCTCTGTAGAAACTTCTGGAAAATTGACACTCCCCAAAGTTAGCTTTCAGGGTCATGGAGAAGTGGAAAAGAGCGGGAAGTGGCAATTCGGGGAGAGTCTTCTGTTAGTTGAAAAGATAAGCCTCTCACAGTTATTCAAGGTCAAGTCAACTTGAATACACAGAGAGTAAGTTGACCAGGAGGCATTTTAAATCCTCCAAGCTAGAGCTAGCTTCAAAAGTAGTCTTTTTCCTGGGAACTTACACTCTTGTGGTGGCTCCTCACAGAGAGTCTGTTAAGATGGACTCTCTCTGGTTCTTGTGTGGGGATGGGGGAATCCTTTTCAAGCTAGTTCCTGTTTTTTTTTCATGGACAATGGAGCAAGAGGAGGCAAGATAGCTGGAGGAAGTGGGTAAGAAGAAAATGGCATGGTGTGCCCAGTCATCTCTATTAGAGTCCCAGAGTCTTCAGGCAGCAGTGCGCTGAGGCTTTGGCCCTGAGAGAAGACAGTGATTACCTCCTCCGTAATAAGAGACAGGAGACATGAAGTTTGCTATTGTGCTGCTGCTGCTTGAAACTTTGTGAAGCCATTGATCTGACTTCAATGAACCATAATACTATTGATTTGGTGTCAGTTCACTGGTAGGCACTTGAGTGACAGCCTGAGTGGATGTGATGTTACATTTAAAGTGTCCTTTTGTTTGCTTTCTAGTTGTCAAAACCTTTTGATAGAACGTGTGCTGCCAAGTGCCTGTACTGTCCTTATTAGAGATCAAGTGTCAAGAGATGTGCTGCGTCATTAAACAAAATGGGCGGCTCTTGGCCAAATTCTATGGGTCAAAAATGTATATTTGGTTAGCCTGATTCTCTCTGCCTAGCTCTGAGGGGCACAGTGTTGTGCCCTCTTAAGCTGGAGAGGGTAGAAGCAAATCAGCCTTCACACAGCCTCACCCCAATCTTATTGGTGGCTGGGATTCCTGCCATCTCAACTGCATTCCTGGCTATGCCAGGACTGAGAAAAGGTTTTACTAGGCATGAAAACCCAGCAGGTTGAAAATTATCGTGGGCCATAATAAGGGAAGTGGGGAAAGAATCAGTGGAATTAGCCTGACACATTCTCCCAGGTTATAGCTCCAAACCAAGCTTCATATGGGCACAATATGTGAAGTAGTGCCCCAGTGAGGATGTGAAGTGAGAAAAACTGAGATGTGTGAACTGGTGGAGAACATTCCTTAGCGGATTTCAGTCAGTCATTACTTGTTATTCAGTGGTTATATATTGAATACCTGCTAGATGCCAGGCATGGTGCTTAGTACTAGAGATATATTAGTGAACCAGAATGACATGGTGCTAAAACACAGTTTGGTAGGGAGAGAAGGACCAAATGAGTTTAATGAAAAAACCTAGATGTAATGATAGAAAAATGGACACAGTGCAGTGCAGTGGGAAAGACATGGACTTTGTAGTCTGGTAGATCTGCAATTGACTTTAAATGAGCTGTTGTTTGTTCTTGAACAAATTATTGATGCTTTTCTTTGAGCCTTAGTTTTCTCCTCTGTAAAATGGTGACAATGATAATATATACCTAAAAGGCTTGTTGCCAGAATGAAATGGGAATATGCATATAGAGGTCTGACTCAGTTCCTGACACTGGTAGGTACTTGATGGCAGTGGGAAAGAGGAGTGGAATAAAGGTGGAGGAAAGCACACTGACAAGTACATGGAAGATCTTGAACAAAGGTGAGCATTCATGGCCAGTTAGGAGACTTGCAGTAATACAAGTGAGAAATAATGAGGTCCAAGACTACAGTGGTGGCAATGGGGATGGAGAGGAAGGGACATGTGCTTACATTACAGAGGTAGAACAGATGGATGTGGGAGTGAGGGAGATGCTAACCTCCATGTTTCTGACTATGATAATTGGATGGATAATGGCTCTCTTTATGAATTAGGGAATAAGAGAAGGGGGGAATTAGAATAAATTAAATATGAAATGTCTGTGAGACACCCAAGTGTCTATGATATGTCCAGTAAATATGTGATTGGATACATAAGTGCAGAGCTCAGTGGAGAGGTCAGGCCCAGAGATCCAGATTTGGAAATTATCAGCACGTAGATTGAAATTTTAGCTATGACATATTTCATGAAGAGAGAATAGAGTGAGAAAGGAAGAGAGTCAAAGACAGATTCATGGGGCACAATTTGGCAGCCTCATCCTCCAACGTTCAATACTTTTTCTACTTTTCCAGAGAGGGATTTATGGGGTTCTTTATGCCTTTTGTAAAATTTTTCTTTTGTGTAACTGATTTGTGAGTTTTCCATGAAATGCACAGGTAGCTGGCATTTCTATTATGTCTGTTTTTTTTTAGCAGATGGAACACAAAAGTGTAGGGACCTATCATGAAATTGTCAACATCACCCAGCCAGCACCAAACTCAGGGCTCCTTCTAGCCCACCTGCCCATGTCTATTCCTTCTTTATGGTCCTTTTTGAGATGGATCTGTCTAGTCCTTTGAGTCTGGATATGGCATTGTGAATCACTCATACCTTGATCTCCTCATCTATGATGACATAGGTTGTTATTTAGGGTTGTTCATGTTGGGAGGGGAATGCAAAAGTAGGGAATGGGAGACCTCTATTTTTGACCATGAATTGTCACTGTAGACAGAGGAAACAAAAAGAAATCTGTGGGAGTTGACGACACCATACAGTTAGGAAGAAAAGAAAGAGGAGTTGAAGAGAGTAAAGCTGAAATAAGTGAACATGTTGTTGGAATAAAAAGACACTAAGGAAAAAACTGTTCAAAGAACCCAGGGTGAAGTGAGAATCCCAGGAGCCAAAAGACGAAAGTGGAGGAGGCTGTGAGTACATGTATGCATGGCAATAGGCTTGCTTATTTCCCCTTCAGTTTATTCAGTTTGTTAGTGAAGGCCTAGCAGCAGGAGATGTGCAGTCCATTTACGAATGACAAGGACCGCTAATCTAGGGTTTACCTATGCTTGCTGGAGGTGAAAGCCCCTGCTACTAAATTATTTCAAGTGAATACAGAGCTCAAGCAGAGATCTAGTTGTCTGTCTGGGCCAAGTGTTTGAGCTAATGCTTCAGCCCATGACAGTGGAAGTAAAATCCTGAACTGGATTTCCATACTTGTCTAATATAGACTCAGGCAAGAGCCCAGGATGAAGATTGAAGCCTCTGTTTGTTTAAGGAGGCATGCAGAATTTCAAGGAGCTTCATTTCCATGACTGAGCAGCTGAAATGTGACCCCTAATCACACTGTGAGGCTGAGTGCGTTTTGTACTGGCTAGTTTCAGAGGGGAAACTTTAACCTTTTTGGCACTAACCTACATAGAACTCATGCCTTACTGCTCCAGTACTTTTTTCCATCATTCCCAGTGAATCAAGAAATCTCAGCTCCCAGCAACAAGAGGTTAAATACTGGTTGATGCGACTGTTTGCTTGCTTGGTTTTTCTCCTAATCTCAATGCTGGGAGCGGTGCCTGCTTGGCAGATCTGGATCCCTGCACCATCTCAGAACAACTACAGCCATGAGTCTCCAACCCACAGCCTCTCCACAGGGTCTTTCTGCTTGGCAGACCTGCTATGGCCTGGTAAACAGGGCTTACCAGCTAGCATCTGCTCTCTGGAAACTGGTCATAAAGTCTCCCCTCAGGACCCCAACTAACCTGATGTAGACAGACAGGAGGCTTCTGGTAGGACCAATGGGTAAAGGCCTTTGTAGAAAGAATCATTCAACTCCAGACACCCAGATTTTGGAGGTCATATCCTCTTCCTCACATATCTTTTAAAAATGTTCCCATTGTCAACATGGTAAACAATTTCTTACCTATGTGCTTCAGTCCTGGCCAGATTAACACTTAGTGGCTCTAAGTGCTAAAAAGCTTATGATTCTCCCCATATGTAATTCAAAAGTGAAAATAGGCTAAACTGTAAAATAAATGTAAAAAGTCCAAAATTCTTTTGATTTTGACATAATGAGCATCCTGCTTTCTAAATAGCAAATATAATATTATTTAAAATTTTTGTGGTAAATTTAGATAATCTGCCGTTGGCCCCAGGATGACCCTAACAGACTTAGGGGAGACAGGCTACTTCTGCAGAGACTACTTGAACTCCATATGCAGAGATTCCATTTTTCAAAGCTCACAACCTCCTTTTCCATCTCATTTTAGAGACTGTTCCAACAAATATCTCCTTGCAAGGTGCTCCAAACTGATCCTAGTGAGCCTACATCCTTACTCAAATTGGCCGTCTTTCTCTTCTGGAAAGTACCAAAGAAATTCCAACTGCACAGACTGGTTTGAGTCATCTGAGCTAACTGGTTCTCTCTTAATGCTTGATTAGAAAAATCAATCTGGTTAATCAAAGAAGAGGATCACTCTGGCACCCTTAAATCTTCAAATTCACATCTTTCCTTGAAGGTGTGGCTTGGCACCCAGCTGTTGTTTGGGAGAACTTCTACCATTATTTTTACTTGGGTGCCTAATTTTCATATAAAACAATTCTCTCTTTCCTTTGAGTAAAACTATTACTGAAGTGTAAGTGGTTTGGGCTGAAAGAAAGGATGGATTTTCTCAGTCTTGTAGTGTGGCAGAACAATCCATCATTAAGTACAAAGATGGCCCAAAGGAAACTACTAAAGGATTAGCCCAAAGGAGTATTCCTTGATTTGTTCTCTGTGTTGTTTTTTTTTTTTTCATTTTAGTGGAGGTAAAAGTATTGCTAATGGGAGGTACACCTTTTCCCACAGGAGCACATGGAACACCAACAACCAACTTCACTGAACCACGTAGAGAGATAAAAAAGCCTCCAGCAGAAGGAAGCTATAACCAAGAACACTCTGTTTATTTAACTTAACCTTAAAGCTTATTGCTGATTAGCTGTAAATAATGATAAACTTATTGGTATACTTCCATATATGTAGGGTTCAGAGAAATTGAACAGGGCTCACTGTACCATGTATTCACTTGCTAAATGGTTTTGAATACAGAAGAAGCTACTTGAAGTAGCCAGAGACTGATCTCATTACCCTGGCCTTGGGTTTATGTTTACTCAGTGGGAACCTAGGGGGAGTGTTTGGATGAATTCTTATTCTGGAAAAACACTACAAACTCTCTGTTTCACTGATTATGGCTCAGTAGGATTATTTCTATTTAAAGGACAGAACATTTTATTTTTCAAAAGTGATTACCTCTGAAACATCTATTATTTATATTAAATAATGTAATGTATATGTTGGAATGGTTTATAGAAACCCAGACTGTAGTTTTGTAGCATGCAATCTTTTGCTTTCTTATAGTTATCCCTCCTACAGCAAGCAGCCAACAATAAATATTAGTGAGTTTGACTCGTATTTTGGAAAGGGCAACAAACTACCTTGCCATCTTCCAAACTGGTTCTGGAATCACAAATGTGGATGCATACTTCCACAAGTACACACTGTTTCCCTAAAAGGAATATCTTATAACTGTGTGATAGACATGGTGGGAAAAATGATCACTAATTTACTGATAAGGAAACTGAGGCATGGGAAGATTAAGTGACATTCACAGGGTAGTGCCCCCCACTCCAATTAATTTTCACCTGGAACTTGTGACTGTGACCTTATTTGGAAATAGGGTCTTTTCAGACATAATCAAGTTAAGATGAAGTCATACTGGATTAAGATGGTCCCTAAATCCAATATCTGATGTCCTTATAAGGAGAGGGCCATTTGGAGACACAGAGACATAGAGGCCAAAGGGAAGAAGAACAAGTGATGGCAGAGGCAGAGATTGGAGTGCTACAGCTACAAGACAAAGAACTCAAAGGATTGCCAACAACCACCAGAAGGTAGAAGAGAAGCATGGAGTAGATTCTTCTCTAGAGCCTTCAGAGGGAGCATGGCTCTGCCAACACCTTGATTTCAGACTTCTAGCTTCCTGAACTGTGAGAGAATAAGTTTCTGTTTTAAGCCCCAGCCAGTGGTAATCTGTTACAACATCCCTACGAAACTTAATAAGCCAGGGTTGCATAGGTAGTGAATAGTAGGTCCATGGATGTGGTTAGGCTTTTCTGAACTCTAGTGCAGTTTTTCCAAGACGCCTCAATGCCTCCCTGTGAGTGCTTCTTCTCCATCCACTCTCATTATCCTTAGTAAAAATAAGTTAGGGAAATCATTATCTTTGTGATTTATGGCATTTTGTGTTTCAGGGTGTTGTAATTATGGGGAGGTAGGTAACAGATTTGAATTTTAAGAGGACTGCAGTATAAAAATCCCATAGATGCTGCCCAGAGGCAAAACTTGCTATATTGGGCAATCCACGTCGTGTAGAGAACATGTTCCTCCTTTCTGGTTTTCCCCACTGAGACTATCTCAAAACAGAGATGTAATGAGCACTATCTATCTCTGCTGGTAACCTATGATACAATTATGATAATGATAATGATAAACTCTTATTAAGCGCCCACAGTGCAAGGTGTTACTTGCTCAAAACTCATAAAAGCCCTGGTCCCCACTGTCATAGTGTTTATCATAGTATTGGCACAGTGTGGGAGTTGGCATTTTGTGGTCAGTTAATGCTTTATGCTGATCTGCTTGGACAACAGATCACAGTCCTTCACACTTCCAAGTTTTTGTTGTGAGTTCCTCTGCTGTCTCAGGCCCTCATAAGCCCACTGTGCTTGGAGACCATAAAAATTATAGATTCTGGAAAATTTGGCATTGCCGTAATCATCAAATTATTTGAGCCCACTTTTCTCACCAATTTACTGATCACCAATTTACTGATGAGGAAACTGAGGAGTGGGCAGATTAAGTGACGTTCCCAGGAGTAGTGGGCTGAACGGTGCTCCTTCTCTCAAATTCACTTCTACCTGGAACATGTGAATGTCATCTTATTTGGAAATAGGGTGTTTACAGATATAATCAAGTTAAGATGAGGTCATACCAGATTAGGCATGTTGCTTTGGTTGTTCTGAATTATTGGATTTTTATAGGTTTCATTGATTCTAGATTTCCTTGTTATGGCTCATTTAAGCTAGCAGCAGTCCTGTTATGAGGAGCAGCTGGTGATGGTCTCAGAACCACATATCTTAGCGTTGGAAGGGACCTCAAGATACCACCGTGAACCACCTGCTTTAGGGTGACTAATCTATCATTGTTTTCATTTTACAGAAAAAATAATTGAAGAGAATTTCAGTGACCTGATAAAGATAACACATTTGGTTAGTAGCAGATGATATCCAACATTTTTGAGTACTTTATATGTGTCAGGCGTTGTGCTAAGGATTTTATGCACACAATCTCATTTAATTTCCACAATAATCTTATGAGGTATCTCATTTTAAAGAAGAGAAAACCGAGACACAGAAAGATTAAGTAACTTGACCAGGGCAGTACTGCTAATAAGTATCAGAATCAGGTATCTGAATATACATGGTGTGGGTACCACTGTGACCCCAGAAAGTCTGATTCCAGAGCCTATGCATTTAATCACCATGTTATATTGTTTAATGATCAGAGAGAACCAGGTCCTCTTGCCTTGGTGGTTTAGTGAAGTGGTTCCCAACCACTGTGCAGGGTCTATGAATCTGTATATACTTCAAGCATTATCTGTAGACTAAAAAAATGTGATAATTGAATGTTTTAAAATTAATATTGATCTTGTTTGGATATACTGTACATTCATTTAAAAGCATTATTGAATTAAGAATGGCTTTGGCAGCTGCCAGGTGTCTGCTCCTCTGGTGAGACAGGGCAAGGAGACACTCTTCTCAGCTCCTTGCCTGGGTGGGCAAGTCAGGCTCTAGGGACGGCAGAAATCCTTGTTTGAGGGTCCCACCGAGTTCCCCGGTCAGAGTGCTGCAGCTGAGTGGAGCAGCTGCTTGGAACTAGTGCTCAGGTGCTGCAGAAATACTTCTTGGAATCTGACATATCACTTTGGGACCTTTGGCCAGCTGCTCCTGACTTGGCCAAATGAAGGCTCAGACTGTCCCAGTCTCTGAACTGAAGAGAACCAACACTATTAGCATATTTCTCACCACCATGAATGCAAGGTATTTCAATGAAGAGTATCAGAAGGACATCTACAAATCCGAGACTGGCATGTGCAAGTTCTGAGGAATGGTGGAATAACCCAATGAATCTGGGTGACCTTTGGAGACAGCTGAGACAGAGCTACAACAGGGCAGTGGCTGACATCTAACTCATAGCCCATCTTCTCCAGCTGTGTGGCTGACAGGATCTTGGTGCTCCGGCCAGTTGTCAGACCTGAACTTCTGAGGTGGGAGAGCTGAATTTAGGACATTGGTCCACGAGAGACCTCCCGGCCACATGTAATATCAACCGGCGAGAACTCTTCCAGAGATCTCCATCTCAATGCTAAGACCCAGCTCCACTCATTGACCACCAAGCTCCAGTGACGGACACCCCATACCAAACAACTAGCAAGACAGGAACACAACCCCACCCATTAGCAGAGAGGCTGCCTAAAATCATAATAAGTTCACAGACACCCCAAAACACACCACTGGAGCGGTCCTGCCCACCAAAAAGACAAGATCCAATCTCATCCACCAGGACACAGGCACCAGTCCCCTCCACGAGGAAGCCTACACAACCCACTGAACCAACATTACCACTGGGGGCAGACACCAAAAACAACAGAAACTACGAACCTGCAGCCTGGGAAAAGGAGACCCCAAACACAGTAAGTTAAGCAAAATGAGAAGACAGAGAAACACACAGTAGATGAAGGAGCAAGGTAAAAACCCACCAGACCAAACAAATGAAGAGGAAATAGGTAGTCTACTTGGAAAAGAATTCAGAGTAATGATAGTAAAGATGATCCAAAATCTTGGAAATAGAATGGAGAAAATACAAGAAAGATTTAACAAGGACCTAGAAGAACTAAAGAGCAAACAAAAAATGATGAAATTAAACACTAAATAAACAAACAATAAATGAAATTAAAAATTCTCTAGAGGGAATCAATAGCAGAATAACTGAGGCAGAAGAACAGATAAGTGACCTGGAAGATAAAATAGTGGAAATAACTACCACAGAGCAGGATAAAGAAAAAAGAATGAAAGGAATTGAGGACAGCCTCAGAGACCTCTGGGACAACATTAAATGCACCAACATTTGAATTATAGGGGTCTCAGAAGAAGAAGAGAAAAAGAAAGGGACTGAGAAAATATTTGAAGAGATTATAGTTGAAAACTTCCCTAATATGGGAAAGGAAATTGTCAGTCAAGTCCAGGAAACACACAGAGTCCCATACAGGATAAATCCAAGGAGAAACATGACAAGACACATATTAATCAAACTATCAAAAATCAAATACAAAGAAAATATATTAAAAGCAGCAAGGGAAAAACAACAAATAATATACAAGGGAATCCCCATAAGGTTAACAGCTGACCTTTCAGCAGAAACTCTGCAAGCCAGAAGGGAGTGGCAGGACATATTTAAAGTGATGAAAGGGAAAAACCTACAACCAACATTACTCTATCCAGCAAGGATCTCATTCAGATTCAATGGAGAAATTAAAAACTTGACAGACAAGCAAAAGCTAAGAGAATTCAGTACGACCAAACCAGCTTTACAACAAATGCTAAAGGAACTTCTCTAGGCAGGAAACACAAGAGGAGGAAAAGACCTACAATAACAAACCCAAAACAATTAAGAAAATGGTAATAGGAGCATACATATCGATAATTACCTTAAATGTAAATGGATTAAATGCTCCAACCAAAAGACATAGATTGGCTGAATGGATACAAAAACAAGACCCATATGTATGCTGTCTACAAGAGACCCACTTCAGACCTAGGGACACATACAGACTGAAAGTGATGGGATGCAAAAAGATATTCCATGCAAATGGAAATCAACAGAAAGCTGGAGTAGCAATTCTCATATCAGACAAAATAGACTTTAACATAAAGATTATTACAAGAGACAAAGAAGGACACTACATAATGATCAAGGGATCAATCCAAGAAGAAGATATAACAATTGTAAATATTTATGCACCCAACAGAGGAGCACCTCATACATAAGGCAAATGCTAACAGCCATAAAAGGGGAAATCGACAGTAACACAATCATAGTAGGGGACTTTAACACCCCACTTTCACCAATGGACAGATCATCCAAAACGAAAATAAATAAGGAAACACAAGCTTTAAATAATACATTAAACAAGATGGACTTACTTTATATTTATAGGACATTCCATCCAAAGACAACAGAACACACTTTCTTCTCAAGTGCTCATGGAACATTCTCCAGGAGAGATCATATCTTGGGTCACAAATCAAGCCTTGGTAAATTTAAGAAAACTGAAATCATATCAAGTATCTTTTCCGACCACAATGCTATAAGACTAGATATCAATTACAAGAAAAAAACTGTAAAAAATATAAACACAGGGAGGCTAAACAATACACTACCAAATAACCAAGAGATCACTGAAGAAATCAAAGAGGAAGTAAAAAAATACCTAGAAACAAATGACAAAGAAAACACAATGACGCAAAACCTATGGGATGCAGCAAAAGCAGTTCTAAGAGGGAAGCTTATAGAAATAAGATCCTACCTCAAGAAACAAGAAACATCTCAAATAAACAACCTAACCTTACACCTAAAGCAATTAGAGAAAGAAGAACAAAAAAACCCCAAAGTTAGCAGAAGGAAACAAATCATAAAGATCAGGTCAGAAATAAATGAAAAAGAAATGAAGGAAACAATAGCAAAGATCAATAAAACTAAAAGCTGGTTCTTTGAGAAGATAAACAAAATTGATAAGCCATTAGCCAGACTCATCAAGAAAAAAAGGGAGAAGACTCAAATCAATAGAATTGAAATGAAAAAGGAGAAGTAACAATTGACACTGCAGAAATACAAAGGATCATGAGAAATTACTACAAGCCAATTAAATGGGCAACCTGGAAGAAATGGACAAATTCTTAGAAAAGCACAGCCTTCTGAGACTGAACCAGGAAGAAATAGAAAATATAAACAGGCCAATCACAGAACTGAAATTGCAACTGTAATTTAAAATTTTCCAAAAAACAAAAGCCCAGGACCAGATGGCTTTACAGGCAAATTCTATCAAACATTTAGAGAAGACCTAACACCTATACTTCTCAAACTCTTCCAAAATACAGCAGAGGGGGGAACACTGCCAAGCTCATTCTACGAGGCCACCATCACCCTGATACCAAAACCAGACAAAGATGTCACAAAAAAAGAAAACTACAAGCCAATATCACTGATGAACATAGATGCAAAAATCCTCAACAAAATACTAGCAAACAGAATCCAACAGCACATTAAAAGGATCATGCAGCATGATCAAGTGGGGTTTATCCCAGAATGCAAGGATTCTTCAGTATATGCAAATCAATCACTGTGATAAACCATATTAACAAACTGAAGGGGAAAAAACATATCATCATCTCAATAGATGCAGAGAAAGCTTTTGACAAAATTCAACATCCATTTATGATAAAAACCCTCCAGAAAGTAGGCATAGAGGGAACTTACATCAGCATAATAAAGGCCATATATGACAAACCCACAGCCAACATCGTTCTCAATGGTGAAAAACTGAAACCACTTCCACTAAGATTAGGAAGAAGGCAAGGTTGCCCACTCTCACCACTATTATTCAACATAGTTTTGGAAGTTTTAGCCACAGCAATCAGAGAAAAAAAAGAAAGAAATGGTATCCAAATTGGAAAAGAAGAAGTAAAACTGTCACTGTTTGCAGATGACAAAATACTATACATAGAGAATCCTAAAGAGGCTTCCAGAAAACTACTAGAACTAATCAATGAATTTGGTAAAGTAGGAGGATACAAAATTCATGCACAGAAATCTCTTGCATTCTTATACACTAACGATGAAAAATCTGAAAGAGAAATTAAGGAAACACCCCCATTTACCACTGCACCACCAACAACAAAATACCTGGGAATAAACCTACCTAAGGAGACAAAAGACCTGTATGCAGAAAGCTATAAGACACTGATGAAAGAAATTAAAGATGATACAAACAGATGGAGAGATATACATGTTCTTGGAATGGAAGAATCAACATTGAGAAAATGACTATACTACCCAAAGCAATTTACAGATTCAATGCAATCCCTATCAAACTACCAATGGCATTGTTCACAGAATTAGAACAAAAAATTTCACAATTTGTATGGAAACACAAAAGACCCCGAATAGCCAAAGCAATCTTGAGAATAAAAAACAGAGCTGGAAGAATCAGACTCCCTGAGTTCAGACTATACTACAAAGTTACAGTAATCAAGACAGTATGGTACTGGCACAAAAACAGAAATATAGATCAATGGAACAGGATAGAAAGCTCATAGACAAACCCACGCACATATGGTCACCTTATCTTTGATAAAGGAGGCAAGAATATACAATGGAGAAAATACAGTCTCTGCAATAAGCGGTGCTGGGAAAACTGGACAGCTACATGTAAAAGAATGAAATTAGAACACTCCCTAACACCATACACAAAAATAAACTCAAAATGGATTAAAGACCTAAATGTAATGCTAGACACTATAAAACTCTTAGAGGAAAACATAGGCAGAACACTCTATGACATAAATCACAGCAAGATCCTTTTTGACCTACCTCCTAGAGAAAGGGAAATAAAAACAAAAATAAACAAATGGGACCTAATGAAACTTAAAAGCTTTTGCACAGCAAAGGAAACCATGAACAAGACGAAAAGGCAACCCTCAGAATGGGAGAAAATACTTGCAAACAAAGCAACTGACAAAGGATTAATCTCCAAAATATATAAGTAGCTCATGCAGCTCAATATCAAAAAAACAAACAACCCAATCCAAAAATGGGCAGAAGACCTAAAGAGACATTTCTCCAAAGAAGATATACAGGTTGCCAACAAACACATGAAAGTATGCCCAACATCACTAATCATTAGAGAAATGCAAATCAAAACTACAGTTAGGTGTCACTGCACACTGGTCAGAATGGCCATCATCAAAAAGTCTACAAACAACAAATGCTGGAGAGGGTGCAGCAAAAAGGGAACCCTCTTGCACTGCTGGTGGGAATGTAAATTGATACAGCCACTATGGAGAACACTATGGTGGTTCCTTAAAAAACTAAATATAGAACTACCATACGACCCAGCAATCCCAATACTGGGCATATACCCTGAGAAAACCATAATTCAAAAGGAGTCATGTACCACAATGTTCATTGCAGCACTGCTTACAATAGCCGAGACATGGAAGCAATCTAAGTGTCGATCGGTAGATGAATGGATAAAGAAGATGTGGCACATATATACAATGGCATGTTTCTCAGCCATGTAAAGAAATGAAATTGAGTTATTTGTAGTGAGGTGGATGGACCTAGAATTTGTCATACAGAGTGAAGTAAGTCAGAAAGAGAAAAACAAATACCATATGCTAACACATATATATGGAATCTGAAAAAAAAAAAGGTCATGAAGAACATAGGGGCAAGACGGGAATAAAGATGCAGACCTACTAGAGAATGGACTTGAGGACACGGGGAGGGGGAAGGGTAAGCTGGGACAAAGTGAGAGAGTGGCATGGACATATATACACTACCAAATGTAGAATGGATGGCTGGTGGGAAGCAGCTGCATAGCACAGGGAGATCAGCTCGGTGCTTTGTGACCACCTAGAGGGGTGGAATATTGAGGGTGGGAGGGAGACACAAGAGGGAGGGGATAGGGGGATAGGTGTATAAGTATGGCTGATTTACTTTATTATACA
Organism: Balaenoptera ricei; assembly: GCF_028023285.1. Taxonomy (NCBI): domain Eukaryota; kingdom Metazoa; phylum Chordata; class Mammalia; order Artiodactyla; family Balaenopteridae; genus Balaenoptera; species Balaenoptera ricei. Next base: position 91,135,342 of record NC_082660.1, on the reverse strand, counting down.
GCAGAAGCTAGCACACCATTGTAGAGCAATTATACTCCAATAAAGATGTTGAAAAAAAAAAGCATGGCTTCTTGTCATGATTCATTTTATTAAATCAGTGACTACTAAAAGAACAATGCTCTTTTGGGGGAGTCTGAAATATTTTGATCTGGGAAGGAGTCCTTATATTCATGAAGAAGATTATGAACCACGGTTTAGTAGAAAGAGAGCTCAACTTCGAGTCAGGTGGACCTAGGTGTGAGTCTTGCTTCTGTTTTCTTCCTGGCTGAGTGACCTTGGGCAAGTCCCTTAACTATCTTAGCTTCATTTTCCTCACCTGTAAAGTGGTATTCTATAAGTTATCTCACAATATTTTTGGGATCTCAGCTTTAATAGTGTACGTGAAAGTCTTTTATAAAAAATAGAGTTCTCTAGGTATATAATGAGATCATTATTATTCCTCTGTTATACTCAAGGGATCAAGTTTGGCCCTGGACACTTCCTTATGTTCACTTTTCCTGTGGTCTTTCTGTATACCTTTTATCACTATTGTAATGCTAAGCTGGGGAACAGGTCGAATTCCAAGAAAATAATATCCATCCCTGGCATGAGCTAACTCCACTTTCTAGTCATGCCTGAAATAGCAACTTTTGTGAGATGAAAATTTTATGTGGCAGAGAGGAAAAGAAGATGGCATTCCAGCTCTTCTGTGGGTTTGACTTCACCCTTCTTCTTTGAGTAGGTCAAAGTTATTCTGGGATACCCTACATCATTTTTTCTAGGCTGAGAACTAGGGTTGGAAGAGTGGAGCCCAGCCAAAGAGAGGAGGAACGACTCTGTCTCTTTCTCTTATGTCTCTCCTTTCCTAGCTTTCTAATCTCTTTTGGGTGCACTATTTATTGAAGCATAATTCCAAAAGAACAGGCTAGATCCATATCTGGCCTTTGTGAGTGACATGAAAATATTTTCAGGTCTACTGAGTACACATACTACTGTGAAGTGGCCAGCCAAGGGCCACTGGTGAATCCAAGGGCCCTGTTGAAGTTGTGTCTAGATGAGAGCAGGGACAAGCTTGAAGGAAACTCAGTTACAGCCATGAATCTATTTTAGTATGACTTGGTCACTGCTTTGACTTTCCATTTCCCCTTTGAGCCTAGTCATTTGTAACTGCTGAGATGCTCCGAGACTTAGCATGAAAAGGTTTGCCTCAGTTTCTGGAGCTAGAGCTGTGCTGCCACCACCTGGAGTTGGGGGGGATTTCAACAGCAGTTCTTACCTCACTCCCAGCAGCCAGTCATCTACAGGCAGAATGTTCAATCTGCTCTCTTGTCTAAGAAAAAATTCTTTTCCCTGGAAGCTTCTTGATTCTTTAGGAGGTGCTCGATTATGGAATGTGGTTTGGTTTCTAAACTATTGAATGAAATTTACAAGTTTGGAAGTAATGAATCTTTAAACAGACTTCTTATACTCTTCACCAGCCACAGCTATCCATTATGATTAATGAAGCAGTGCATTAGTAACCTAGGTCTGACCAGTGCTAAGGCATGACTAATCTTGTGGTCCAACTGCTCTTCAACTCTTTTTGTTAACCTCTTGCCTGAGGACGTATAGGTATCAAGAGAGACTGAGTGCCTCCTTGTCAATTACACTAGGAGCCCACAGTCAGTGCTTTATAAGCCCTGGGAAGTATGGAAAAGCTGGTTGGCTGCTCTATCTTCTTATCGTCAACCTATACTGAGAGCCTTGCCAATTATCTCCTTGGTTCCATCTACACTGCTATTTGTGTGTCACCATAGTCCATCTTCATGTGAGCCTTGGCAGAAAATAAAGATGAACTTAAGTGCTTGATCCGCTATGTTCTTTGTTGTCAAGGAGAGAGGAGGGGTTACCTTTTTATTGATAAGTGAAACCTAGTGCAAAATGGGGACGTCTTATAGAAAGGAGTTGTCTTCTGAACTTTGGAGTTGGTCCACATGTCAGGCCTAAAGCAATTGCGTGGGTAGCACCAAGAGAGCTATCATCTGCTGGATCCACTCTCAAAGTCAGACTTGCTTTATGTTCACATGGAAGAGGTTGGTTCCTAGTATTGGTCATCTGGGTGTTCTTAAACACATTTAATTTTCATTATGCCAAGACAAGGCTTAAAGAAAGATGTCATAGGCTTGGAACACACCATACTTCTGGTGTACTCATGAGCTCTGACAGAGGTCGAAATTGTGGGAGTACACAGGAGAGTTCCAGGACCTTCTGTCCCCAAGGGTATGCAAAACATAGCAATACATGGTTTTACAGATATACTGTCAGGGTTCCCAGAATTAATAATTTTCACTTCTACCACTAGGTCTTATACTAACCTCTGCCTCCTGGTCTTTTCCTTATACTGTGTGATCTTTTGACAAAGTTCTTACTGCTTTTACTGAAACTTTCCTGGTCTAATCGCTAGCAAACATCTTGAAGAAAATCAGGTTTGCTCAACAGGCCATCTCTTGGCATTTTGTGAATTCTTATCAATGTAGACTGCCTTAGTTGGTTTTTAGGTCTCATATTAAATGTTACTTTTGCAGAGAGGCCTTTCCTGACCCTCTGTTTTAAAGTTAGTTTCTCCAACTTCTTCTTTGGTATAGTAAGAAAACATGCTCTAGAGCCAGATAGATCCATTCCTTGGCTCTGCCCACCACTAACTGTGTTACTAAAGGCAAGTTACTTGGCCTCTCTGCATCCCAGTTTCCTAGTAAAATAGGCAAAATAATAGTACATACTTCATAGTGTTGTTGTGAGGATTAGTTATGGTACATAAAGCATTTAGAACAGTGCCTGGCTGTCATCATCATCATTCTCATTATCATTTCAGTCCATGTTTGTATCTTTTATATCACTTATTATAACTTTAAATTGTTGTAGGTGTCAGTTTGTCTTTTTTATTTTTCAGTCTCTCTCTCCCACTGTTCTGAAAGTTGTATGAGGGTAGAAACCATGTTTGTGTTTGCTTGTTCATTCTCCTTTCCTCAGTGCCCAGCACATAGTAGGAGCTCAATAAATATTTGCCAAGTAAATTAATGATAACTTAAGGAGTATTTTTAAACTGCTCAAATATCTCTTTCTTCCAAGCTCTTATTATCATAAAATCTCTTTATAACAAGAAGACTCCCAGATCTCAATCAGTAGAACATTTTATTTCAAGGAACATTTGCTACAAACAAAATGCCAGGGCAACATGTTCCAGTCTTCTATGTCAGCCTCTTCCTTTTTATTATTGCCTTTGCCTTCTCCAGCTATTTACAACTAGATCTACTAATGAGACCCACCTCTAGGTCCAGACCCAGAGCCCACTTAAATCATTTGAACCATAGCTAAGGCAAAGTGATTGAGGATTTAGTCTAGGGTATGGAAATTTTGAAGGTACACACAATTAAATAATTTAAATGTGCCGTGCAAACTGTAAAGACACCTTTACCCTAACATGAAGTGTATTAGAGATGTACTCTAGATGTCTGTGTAGCCTCCAAGTCATAGACCCTACTCACTGTACCCTCTGCCACAGCCAGATCTCCTGGAACCAACTAAAGACTCTACCTGTGCATTTTACCTGGAATCATCTGCTGATGGATGGATGTATCCTGTCCTCTTCTTCCCTGAAATATTTTGGTACTTCATGAATTCCTTGGACACAATGCCTTAGACATCCATCTGCCATTGCTGATACCAGCCTCCTCTGAATTGCAATACCTCTGGTCTCAGTGTTGCCACCCATTCTCAGCCTGGATCCTGAGCTCGCTCTAGTTATACTGCCTTGGTATATGTTGTACTGGAATTTGACTTGTGTAAGAATTAGTGAGTTAACCTAAAATGCGGGTAAACTAGAGGAAGGAAGAGGAAGCCAACCTGATTTATTTCCAAGTGAACCACATATCATATAAATGATATTTAGTTACTACCTCATTCAAAACCTTTGATGACTCCACTGGCCTCTAGTATAAGGTTCTAATTCTTCATTCTAGCAATCAAGGTCTTGCACAATAGCCTCTACTTACTTTTCTAACCTCAACTCCCATTACTCTTACAAAGCTTCTGTGAGATCCTAGAGGGCAGAAGCTTTCTCTTTTTTACTAGTAGCCTGGCACTTTAAATTGTATCTGTTAGTACATATAACAGCTAAAAATTATTGAGTTCTTTACTCTGTGCTAGGCATGTAAAACATGAAGTACTTTACAGATATCACCTCACTTTACAGGCATCATCTCATGTAATCCCCCCAACTTTATGAAATAGGTACTACACTAATTTGCCCAAGGTCACCCAGCTAGGGAAATGTTAGAACCAAGAGTTGAGCCCAGATCTGTTTAGCCCCAGAGCTTGTGCCATTAATAACTACATCATATTACTTCGATGGTGTCTGTAGAAAAAATACTTGAGCCAAACTATACTCTTAATTGTTTGCCTAACACAGTGAACTTACTGCAGCTTATGTGCCTCTACAAACACCCTTTCCCTCGCCTGAAAGACTTTCCCACAGCTTCTAGGTCTTTAGCCACTCCTTTGGACTTAGGTTATTTCAATGCTGAGTACTGCTGTTTGGATACATGATAAATACTTCCTTGTATTTGTAGTTCTACTTTTATGATATCCATAGCTAGACCCTAAGCCCTTGGAGGGGAGGATTCACGTCTTACACTGTTACGTATTGTCAGTCTTAAGCATCAAGTATAGGAACTTAGATCAATTAAGTAATATTTTCTGTTGGTGATGGCTTAAATGGGGATGAAAAAAATAAATTGAAGTAAGGCTCATGATTAATTACAGTTGGCAAGAGACCTACATTACATAAGAATGTATCAAAACATGAAAGTCCTTTCATGTGCAAATATTAGTTACTGGGATGAGAAAGTGAAGAAACAGGGAAGAAATAGTTAAATAGTCATCATCATAACCATCATCCTTACAAGTAAATCTGCTTCGGAGGTTGAATTATCCTACCACCTATCTTAGACCAATCTATGGGAACTTCCAGAAATCAGAAATTAGTTGCTTAGGCTGGACATAATTATTTTGCATTTACGGAGTAATTTACATTTATAAAACTGCTTTATAATAATTACAGTGTTCACAGGAGATCAAACAAGACTGAACAGGAAACCTGGGAGGAACTTCAAAGGCTTCCTGATGACCAGGGACTGCCTATGGTAGGAAATCTTTGGTTAAACTCTATGTAGATCTCTTTTTCTCAAGAGAGGATCAGATTTCATTGATCTCCATGTTCCAAAGCTGTTCATGAACCCTGCTGTTCTGGATGTGTGACAGCTATTTATTTCTCAGGGAAAAGGGAACTAAATTAAGCATCTTTATTTTACTCTCCTTGGCTAGAAAAATGTAATGCTATATTGGAACAGGTTAATGGTCCACTAAGTAATATTCAGAGCCCTGAGTTATAAAGGAAGAGAGGCCCATGCGTGAATCTTCTCTAACGTATAAGAAAATATGTGAAATTCAGAGTTGTAAATTTTCTTCTGACTCTTGTAGGTGATTACATCTGCTGGGGTTTTAATCTGGTGATTTCACAGACTACGAGGTCAAGTATGGTACTCCATTAAAAAAATACATATATATATATATGTATTTGACGACATAACTTTCTATTCTCTTTACATTAGGAAGAAGAGTCTGTGGAAGATGTCTTCATATACATTGACACTGAAGAGAGAAACTCTATCTAAATTTTTTTCCCCCCAGATAGCCCTGATCTCTGCTATGGAGCATGCAATTTGATTAGCTTGCTAGTGCTCACTTATATTGCATGACTAACAAAATTATTAATAGCTATAAGATTATTCAGGTCCTTAAAGATGCAGTCACTATGCTTCTCTCAGTGGTCTCTCACAGCAGCAAATTCTAAGCTGCTAAGAAGTTGCACACTGATTTTAATTTTAAATGCATTTTCCATTAATTTAATTGAGCCCACTCTTGCTCTTCTGCAATGGCACCAAGAATCAGAAGGGCTTTCCTGTCTCTCTCACCACACCTCCACGGATGGAAGAAATCAGACGCGGATTTTCTCCCTTCTCATCTTCAGGCTGAGCCTGTCTTTTTCACTTTACGGTTTCTTCCTGAATGACCCTGTTCTTGACCCTGGGCATGCAATCTGAGAGCTGCATGGGGGTGGAGTGTGGGGAGGATGTTATGGAGCTCAGCAGATGGATCCCAAGAGCACAATGGCTTACCAGCCCTTCCGTGATTGTTGCCAAAACGCCTTCCTGTTTTCAAAAGTGTCTTGCCCCCTGCTCCTTTGTTTTGCTCTGTTAGGAGACTGCAGTTCCGATTTTGCTAGGGACCAAAATCTGCTGTTTCAAGGAAATGCAGCTGCTTGCTTTGGTGGGTGACTTGAGAGAGGGAATTTTTCTACCCTCCCTCCCCAACCTCCTTGCTACCCCACCCCCACATGAACTCCACTGGCTGGCTCATCATTTCATAAAACATTGCTTTTAGAAGCTGACTATTTGCTTTTGATTGTTTGGCTGGGGCTGCAACGAAGTCATTGATGGATCTCATTTTGAGCTATCATCTCCTGTCCACTCTTTTCGGTCAGCCTTCCAGAACTGATTGCCTCTTCCCCCAAATGAAACTGCACAGCCAGATGGCAAGGCTTTTTCAAGTTCTACTGTTTCCCAGGGCAGAGAACACGCAGAGCTGCCTGGGCCTCAAGCTGGGCCAGCTCTCCTCTAAGATTGTTGGTTCTCTTACCAGCCTATCATTAGGCACAAGACTTAATTTGATCACTGCTGCCTAGCCTGGTATCCCTGAGTAGATATTGCCTGGTACTGATGTCATTGCATTTTGTGATCTTTGCTGAAAGGGACCAGACACGCTCAGCCCAGCTGGTTTCTCCTGTGATTCAGGACACCCTCTTTCTCTACTCCTCCCAAGTCCCAGCTTTTGGAAGAAAGGTCTTTGGTTCTCTCTGGCCATTCTGGCCTCAGCTGCAGGCAACAGTCACAAATTAATATGCGTTCCCTCCCCACGTCCATTACACCAATATGCAAACTCTTGGACCCCAAATCGGGATGTTTTCCCTGCTGGCAAGCCATTGTTTTCTTCTCATTCAAAAAAGGTGCATAATTTCTCTGCTGCTAAGGTGATTTTTCTGTCACTTCTGCTCTATCTGTCCCCTTTATGGTGTTCTCTCTGTCTACTTCTGGGATCTCCCTCTTTCAGTTTATTCTCCACTGCCCCAGGGCTTGTCAACCTGAACAGATATGGTGCATTGTGCTGTTAGAGGCATACGTGACATGCCTTTGGTACTTACATTGCTAGCCCAGGTACTGTAACTGTAGCTGTCAAACTGGTAGTTCTTCATGTTTATTAGTTTTCTTTCTTTCCTTCTTAAGTTGACATTAAACCAACTAGTAAGTTTCCTAGTTCAGTGATAAATCAGTCAGTGGAGCAGCTAGAACTCCCAGGGAGCTACACAAGGCCTCTCCTGAGTTTTGGGAGAAGCTTTGGAGTAACCAAGAGCAAACCTAGGTCCAGCCTGGTCACCTAGGACGAAAGAGTATACAACAGGTCGGGGGTCCTCACTGAAATCATCTTTTGCCCAAGATATCTAGAGAAGCACAGGAAGCTGGCTCATCAGATTGACTTTTGTGTTCCTCTTTTCACCAGCTCTTTGGCTATTATTGTCTATTTGAACTTAAGACAAAGGGCTGCTCTAGCGTGGAGTTCACACACTTACCCCAGCTCCATCACCGTATATCTCAAAGCCTTGAAAGATCTGATTTGTTTTTTCCAGTCCTGTGGACATCTCCAAAAAGAATCCAGCCTCCTATAAAACCAGGCAACCAGATAGATATTTTTTTTAGTTTAGAAAGCTGATCTTCAAGGTCCATCCTGTAAGGCTGATATTTTGGTAAGGGGTCTTTCAGCACCATCAACCATTCCTTTCAATGATATTTCTGCGTCTTTTCCTGCTCCACTTGAACCACTCCAGAAATAGCAGAAGAGACTTTGAGAGAAGTCTAGGCTGGGAGTCAAAAGCCAATCGTGTCTGGAGCTCTAATCTAGGCAGTTACATATGGTATAGGGGTCCCTAGAATCCACTTACTAGGTTGCAGTACTAAAATGTGGGGATAGCAGTGCAAAAAAATGACTTGGCCTAAAAGAGAGCATCCCTGGTCTGTACATTTTCAATTGTCTCTTCTTTTTAGCATTCACTTTATATTTCAGTTGGTTTTTGAGGTCTTATTTGGTGATGATTTTTTTCCAAGTTGTCAAGAAAGTATTTCTTCTGGTGGTAGTGGGGGTGTGGAATGTCACTCTTACCCTCCTCCTTGGGATGAGAGAAGCAGCAGTGGGAAGGATGGGCATGATCTGATCAGAGTGCCTTTGAAGGGAGAGCTTTCTGTTTTCAGAAGTGCTGGTGGTGGGGAACAATAACAGTTGGTATGAGTTTACACCTAGGAAAATAGTGTTTGGGATCCACTTGGAGAGAATTCACATGAAAAGGTTCAGGCAATAATGCCGTGAGCTCAAATGGTGCTGTCAAAACATCACAGGTAGTCACTGCAGGGTAGTGCAGAAGGTGTTAGAGAGCAGTGTCATTTATTGAAATGTATCTGCTGATTTAGCTTTTGCTAATTAAATAGTCCCCATGATGTGTGTTTATGTAGGGACCAGTTATGAGTTTTGTAGCAGCAGGGGTTTGGCCCTTTGGGAAGTGCCATTCCTAATGAGAGGGGTTAAGCATGGAAAGGACTTGTGCATAATCTGTTCAGGAATGCGGGTCTCGTCAAAATGGGAAGACTTGGACTGATTAATAGCTTTCCGTCTCTTTTTCACCACTGTTCCCTACCTCTCTGTGTTTCTTGGAAAAGGCAAGCATCAGGGTCATGATGAACAATTTTAGCATGTAAGGAACACTTTCTCTACCCTTTGTTTTTCCTGCTACAGCTCTCTGGCTGTCATTATTATCCTTTGTCACAGGGTGGGATTGGGGGTGGGGCTTGGGAGGAAGAGAGGAAAAAGTACAAGGGACTCAAAGACTTTCCTTGTCCCCCTTCCCTTGTCTTCCTGGTATTTCAAAAGTGTCATAAACAGCATCCAGGATGGTGGAAAAGCACCCCACCCCTGCCCAGCAGGCCTACATCCCTGGCTGCTTCTCTTAAGGCCTTTCCTTGTGATGCCTGGGAGTGTGTGTGTCTGTATATGTGTGTGTGTGTGTGTGTGTGTGTGCACGTGTGTGTGCACGTGTGTGTGCTGGGGGCTGTTAACTAGAAATTGGGCAATTACTTTGGGCAGAAGGGACAGAATTTCAGGAAGCTGTCAACATGATATACCTCATCCTAGTTCTTCCATTTCCATTCAGCATTATTTCAGTGGCATGGCTGAAATTTTAAAGATAAAAATATCTTACCAATTTGATTCTGGCCTCAGAACCAAGAGCTGTCTTGGTCCAGAGAGCTGGCCCGGGCTGCACAGCACTGTAGTTGATACCTAGGGGGGCCTAGTGTTTCTCAGCAAAGTTGGATCAAAAATACTGAGGATGGTCACTAGATGTCCCTCTTGTGTCTCTAAAGAGGCTGAGGAGTGGGGGGGGGGGGGCTCCCTTCAGGATTGAAGTAAAGGGAAGCTAAGACTGAGGGAACTTTCTTTTTGTTTTTATTATCTACACCCAGAACGGTTTTATTCAATTAATTAATAAATTCCTGATCATGAAGGTGTTTTCGGCTACTCACTTAGTCAATAACATTGTTGCGGTACAATGATCAAGTGTGTCTATGAGCAAACATTGGTGGAGTATAATGATAAAGTGCGTCTATTCGCAAAAAATACGTTCTGAGAGCAAACGGCGGCGGCCTTAGGGTTATCTGTAGAAGCTGATCGCGGGGGATGGAAGAACTATTTTTTTGGAAGGGAGGTGTCCCTATCACTTTGAGCTTGGGGGTGATGGGAAGGTAGGAAAGCAGAGGCACCCGCCCCTGCCTCTCTCCATACCTGGCTTCCATAAAAGCGGTTTAGTATACCTGGGAGTACTTGGGGTGCTCTACTTGGAAAGGAGGGGCGCATTGAGTGTGAACGGGGAACAGGACCCAGGGAACTACGTGTGATCTCTTTAGCTAAGAGTGCATTTGTCTTTCAAATGCAGAACAGGTCTTTACAATGTGATTGCGCTTACAAAGGTAATGACATTGTACATGAATTGAATTCTCCTATTTATCTTTAAAAGACAGCAGAATATAGACATTCTATTAGCACTCCCCAAGGTAAGAGGTCCTCAGCCCTCTTATCTTGTTGTGTGCATCTTTTCAGATGCCACGGCAATGTTAATCATTTTACCTGAGTAATTCTTCCATTTCTCGTTACCTGGGGGATTGTTAATGGCCGAGACTACTTCTCAGACTCTTTGCTCCCGCTCAATCAAGCCGTGGAGGCGCCAGTTTACTTTTATTGATCAGCGGGTTCCTGACAGCCTTTGCCACAAGGAAGCAGCATCATCCTTTTTTAACTTAAAGGGGAACAGATCGCCTTAAAGTTTACAGCTAAAAGCTTCTAAGCATGGCATTCAAACATTTTAGTATGCAGCTAATTGTTCTGTTTAAATAGTCCAAGCAATATTTTAGAAAGCTGCCAAACGCCGAACTCATATCCCGTGATCAGATAGCAAACCCATTTCAAATGCCTTTTTAGGCCTTTTTAATTAGACCAAGATGCACTTCATTCCCACTCGCTGACATCAAAGGTAAATAACTGTGATAAATCAAATGGAGCCCTTCTCTTTACGGAGCGCGTGAGGTGTGCCCGCGTTGCCTGCCATGTTGTCACTCTCCTCCAGCAGGGTCTGCAGAAAACCGGGCGGGCCGCGGGGCTCCCTCGAGCCACAACTCTGCTGTTCACCCGCACCTCTAAACGACCAAATTAAATGATACTCAATGCAGATGCTTCGATTTTCTCCTACATTTTCTGGGCTGAATCGCATCCTAATGTGAGAGAGTGAAACGACCCCCACGCGGAAAGCGGAGCAAGCTCTCCGCGCCCTCCGCTTGGTCTCAGATGCACGTTTAGGGGGTCTCAACCTCACTCCCGAAATAATTCCTTTCTGTAGGAGGAAGCTGTCTTCTTCTTCCCCTGCCAAGGTAAAGGCTGCTAAACTAGCTCCTTTTGGAAAGCGAAATATTTTTTTAAAGCAGCTGGGTTGCTCTCTGCAAGAAGATGGCAGTTTTGAGAAAACCTATTATGTGTTCAAATGCCTTTTTCCCTTTTCTTGTTTAATGTTTTTTAAAGGGCAAAAGTGAGTCTCATTTTAAGCACACAGACTCGGGCCAACGTCGCTGGGCTAATTATGACTTTGCTCACCCAAGATTCCCAAATATCCGAGACGACTCACTCAGAAGGGAGCTTTACTCTTCCAAGAATTGTGAATTCAGAAGCCGGTCCCCTTCACCCCCAATCTGTGATGGAAAAAAACACCCCAACTTGTTCGGCGAAGTGCTTTTTATTCTTCCCGCCAGTGACCTTAATTAAGAGACTCAGAACGGGGCGGGGAGGAGTCCCCTCTGTCCCCAGGGCGCCTTCAGTCCAGAAGGCAAGCCGAGTTTGGTAGCCCCAGCCACGCTGGCCTCCCGCTTCTCAGCACTGGCACACGCCAGCCACTGTCGCCACCACCGCCCGAGCGAAGCTGGCAGCCCCCTGGGACCGAGGCCCCGCAGGAAGGCTGGGGCGCCCAGAACACCGGCGCCGGCTCCAGCTGCCAGCGACCTATGTGGACTGCGCGCCAGCTCCGCAGCTCCCTCTGGACTCGGGGCTCTCCCGGCTTGGCGCGGCTTGGTGCGGCTTGGCGCGGCGGCGCGCTCCACCAGCTCTTCTCAAACGTACAGTTTATTTATAGGGAGCTAAATTCTCCAGCGGGGTGGGGTGAGGGGCAACGAATTGTGTCCAGCCCTCTCGGCGGCTCACTCCCTGCGCCACAGATCTCATTTGATTAACAAGCAACAGACAAGAGCGAACCGAACCGGGTCAGGGGCCCTGCTTGGGCCGGGGATGGAGGGGGAGCGCGGTGCTGCGTCTGCCGGGGAAGGAGGGATAGGGGTGACGGTCCGGGAGGATGGCTGCCGTGGTTCTTAGCTGAAGTGAAGAGTCACCGGCCAAGAGCCGGATGAATGACCACCTCTGGGGCGCTTTCTCCTTTCCGTTCTTCCTTCCACTACCCGAGAAGGAGAAGAGAGAAAGACAGAGAAACTGACTGACAAACCCAGGGCGAAGAGACAAAGAGGGAGGGGGGAGGAGGCGAAAAAGAATATGAATATGAATATTATATTCAAGATATGAAGATATGAGAGGGAGATAAACACGCCGAGAGAATCAAATCCTGCAATCTCTACAAACACGAGAGGCGCGCAGTTCCTGGGGAGGCTCAGTTGCAGCGCCAGCACGCTCCTCTCCTTGCTCCACCCTGCCTTCTTGCCCCTGCTGGGCCTGCCCGCCTGGCCTCCCCTGACTCCTGCTGCGGCTCCGCGGGCTGGGGTACCACTTGGTCCCGCCAGTGTGTAAGTTTCCGGCTGGCCCCGCCCCGCCCCCTCCCGCGCATTGGCCCCGCCCCAAGCCCGGAGCCCGCTGGGCTGCGCGCTGATTGGCTAACGGCTGGCGTAGCCGGGCTCGGCAGCTCGGGCTTTCTCCGGCTCTCTCCAGACTCCACGGCCAGTAGTTTGCGGCATCGGCAGGAGCAGCAGCAGCAGTAGCGGCGGCGGCGGGCGCATTGGGTAGACGGACGAGCGGGCACAGACGGTAGCACGGCTCCCGCGCGCCATGCCCCGGTTGCCCGGGGGACACTGGCACCCGCGTCCCTAGCCTGGCGCGGGCCCTTGGCGCGTTACGCTCGGCGGCATTCCGGCTGAGCGGATTTATCGGCGATCCGAAACCTCCCACCCCTGCTCGCTCACACTCCCCACTCACACTCCCCACACCACACACTCACTCTTCCTTTCTCTCACACATTCACACACAGCCCGAGACAGAAAGAGACAGCGAGATAGACCTCCCGAGTGCTCGAGCGCCCGGGAGGGAGTGAGCCCAACGCAGCGCGGCCAGCGCCTCTCCAGGAGGATGGAATCAAGACGCTCCCGCAAGTAAACTTTGGCGGCGACATAACCGTCGACCGTGGCAGCTGCTGAGGCGGACCCCAGCGACATGCAACTGAGCTAGGAGGGCTTCCTACCGCGGCGGCGGCGGCGGCGGCGGCCCTCGGAGCGACACCCCAGCCCAGACTGAGGGAGGAGGAGAAGCCCCTGGTACCTGCGGCGTCGGCCCCGCCTCTCCTGGCCGGTACTGTTGTCGCTTTTCCTCCCCTCCTCCCCATTCCCCGCCCCCCGGGCCATTGGAAAGACCCGGACTTCTATTTTCTTGGACAAATTGCCATCGGCCTGCTTTCACAAACTTGACGTGGAGGCTCGGGCTGCGTTGGTAACTGTGATTTTCGAGACGAAAACGCCCGCAGTCCAACTGCTCTGTGGGGGTGGCTCCGTGCCCACCTCCGATCCTGGACACACGCGCCCCTCAAGCCTTCTGAAGCCAACCACACTGCAAGGGAGCGCGCTCTCGTCTCGGCCGCCTCTCTCCCCTCCCCCTTCTTCTGCCGGCCCGGGGAGAGCCATCCCGCTCAGCCGGATACTCTGGCGGCTGCGGCGCTTGACAGCAACTCAAACTCCCTCCTGCGACCCCCCTTTCTCCCCAACAGGCCTCGAAAAGGCCAGCGTGACCCCCCCGGACCCCGGAGGGCGCGTTCCAGGCGGGTCCTGTCTCCGCAGTGATCCAGGAGCACTGGGGGGAGGTCCTTGCGCATGCCAGGTGCACAGACTACGCGATAGCCAGCGCCAGTGCAGGTGCGCCGCGGCGGGCCGGGCAGTGCCTGAGAGGCTGTACCCTCACTGCACTCCCCGCTTTCGCCTCAAGTGCGGTGAGGACTCAGCAGCGCGTCGACCCGGCCGCTCAGACGCCGTCCGACCCGCAGCCCTGCGCCGCTGCGGCCAGTCGAGCCCGGCTAACTTTGAAGGGGGAAAACTGAGTAGCCGGGCTGGAGGGAGGGGGCTCGGGGCCGCGCGGCGCTCCCTCGGCCCCCCGGAGCCCCCGGGCCCCCCGCGAGCCCTCGCCTGGTCCGCCGCAACCTCAGCATTGGAGCCGGCGCGGGTGTCCCCCCCGCGCCGCCGGACCGCCCTGGGCGGGACTCCTCCCGCGGCCTCCGGGGCCCCGGGGCGCGCGCAACAGGCGGCCCAAGTCGGCGGGAAGCTGGAGCGCCGGCGGCGTCGGCCTCGGAGGGGTGTGGAGAGGCGAGGCCAGGCAGAGCCCCGCGCAGCCATGGAGTCGCTCCTGCTGCCGGTGCTGCTGCTGTTGGCTGTACTGTGGACACAGGCGGCCGCCCTCATTAACCTCAAGTACTCGGTAGAAGAGGAGCAGCGCGCCGGGACGGTGATCGCCAACGTGGCCAAGGACGCGCGCGAGGCGGGCTTCGCACTGGACCCACGGCAGGCCTCTGCCTTTCGTGTGGTGTCCAACTCCGCTCCGCACCTGGTGGACATCAACCCCAGCTCGGGCCTGTTGGTCACCAAGCAGAAGATCGACCGTGACCTGTTGTGCCGCCAGAGCCCCAAGTGCATCATCTCGCTCGAGGTCATGTCCAGCTCAATGGAGATCTGCGTGATTAAGGTGGAGATCAAGGACCTGAATGACAACGCGCCCAGCTTCCCGGCGACACAGATTGAGCTGGAGATCTCAGAGGCGGCCAGCCCCGGGACGCGCATCCCGCTGGACAGCGCCTATGACCCGGACTCGGGCAGCTTCGGCGTGCAGACGTACGAGCTCACGCCTAACGAGCTATTTGGCCTGGAGATCAAGACGCGCGGCGACGGCTCACGCTTTGCAGAACTCGTGGTGGAGAAGAGTCTGGACCGGGAGACGCAGTCGCACTACAGCTTTCGCATCACTGCGCTCGACGGCGGCGACCCGCCGCACCTGGGCACTGTTGGCCTCAGCATCAAGGTGACCGACTCCAATGACAACAACCCTGTGTTTGGCGAGTCCACCTATTCAGTGACCGTGCCAGAGAACTCACCTCCCAACACGCCTGTCATCCGTCTCAACGCCAGTGACCCAGACGAAGGCACCAATGGCCAGGTGATCTACTCCTTCTATGGCTACGTCAACGACCGCACTCGAGAGCTCTTCCAGATCGACCCGCACAGCGGCCTGGTCACGGTCACTGGTGCCCTAGACTATGAAGAGGGCCATGTGTACGAACTGGATGTGCAGGCCAAGGACCTGGGGCCCAACTCCATCCCGGCACACTGCAAGGTCACCGTCAGCGTTCTGGACACCAATGACAACCCGCCGGTCATCAACCTGCTGTCGGTCAACAGCGAGCTGGTGGAGGTGAGCGAGAGCGCCCCCCCGGGCTACGTGATTGCACTGGTGCGGGTGTCTGACCGAGACTCCGGCCTCAATGGGCGCGTGCAGTGCCGTTTGCTGGGCAACGTGCCCTTTCGGCTGCAGGAGTACGAAAGCTTCTCCACTATCCTGGTGGATGGACGGCTGGACCGCGAGCAGCATGACCAGTACAATCTCACGATCCAGGCGCGCGACGGCGGCGTGCCCATGCTGCAGAGTTCCAAGTCCTTTACCGTGCGCATCACTGACGAGAACGACAACCACCCGCACTTCTCCAAGCCCTACTACCAGGTCATTGTGCAGGAGAACAACACTCCCGGTGCCTATCTGCTCTCTGTGTCGGCCCGAGACCCCGACCTGGGTCTCAATGGCAGTGTTTCCTACCAGATCGTGCCGTCGCAGGTGCGGGACATGCCTGTCTTCACCTATGTTTCCATCAACCCTAACTCGGGTGACATCTATGCGCTGCGATCCTTCAACCACGAGCAGACCAAGGCATTTGAATTCAAGGTGCTGGCCAAGGACGGCGGCCTGCCCTCGCTGCAGAGCAACGCCACTGTTCGGGTCATCATCCTCGACGTCAATGACAATACCCCAGTCATCACCGCCCCACCCCTGATCAACGGCACCGCTGAAGTCTACATACCCCGCAACTCCGGCATAGGCTACCTGGTGACCGTTGTCAAAGCAGACGACTACGATGAGGGCGAGAATGGCCGGATCACCTATGACATGACAGAGGGCGACCGCGGCTTCTTTGAAATAGACCAGGTCAATGGCGAGGTCAGAACCACTCGCACCTTCAGCGAGAGCTCCAAAGCTTCCTACGAGCTTATTGTGGTGGCCCACGACCATGGCAAGACGTCTCTCTCCGCCTCTGCGCTCGTCCTAATCTACCTATCCCCTGCTCTCGACGCCCAAGAGTCGATGGGCTCGGTGAACTTGTCCTTGATTTTCATTATCGCCCTGGGCTCCATTGCTGGCATCCTCTTTGTCACTATGATCTTTGTGGCGATCAAGTGCAAGAGAGACAACAAAGAAATCCGGACCTACAACTGCAGGTAGAGCCAACTTTTCTTTCTTTCCTTCTTTGTCTTGGGTGAATAATGTGTATCTGTGTCTCTGTGTGAAAATCCCAGTGCTTTTGTTTCCTATTTAAATGCATGCACCTTACTTACAGCGCTTCTTTTTGGAGGGAGGGGGGAGTTTATGTCAGCCCAACTTGATCAATTCTTTTGAACTGACAGTTTTCTGGAAGACAATCATTTACTGTTCGAATGGATTCTGTCACATAATGATGATGAGCAGAGAAGCAATTATCATTTTAAAATTTGCACAGCTGTCTCCATGAAGTTATGGCAGAAGAAATTTAATATGAGAGAGAGAGAATGATTGATTGATTTTTAGCAGAACCTTGAAGTACCGCAACTTGATTTGGGGGCTGTAGCGTTTTGGGGACAGGTACTGAAAGGGAAGGGAGTACTGGCAGCTGCCTTGTCCTGTTGTAGAGAGAAACTCTGAAGAAAGCCTGTGAGTGGGAGTCTAAGGTAGGAAACAGAGTTGGGGGAAGAGAGAACAGGAATGTGTGGGGAAGCAGGTGATTAGAGTTTTTTAGTGTGTTCTTGGCTTATTTTGTATCCAGTCCCCAAACATCTGGCTATGTGAAGTGAAATTCTACCAGTCATCTATATGTTTTCAAATATCTGGTTATTGGGTAGAGACCAAACATCCCAATGAGGAACAGGACTTTTGCATCCAGATGTTTCACTAAAAGTAGCAATCTTCTGGAGTTGATGGTTCTTTCCTCTAATGTGGAACTCTGCTGTGGCCCTAAGAGCTGGTCCCTACCAGTGGATGTCACTATGGGCTATGGTGTTACAGTTTCCCTTGAAATGTGTGCAGGATATGTGTGTGGTATGCCTGAGAGAGAGGGAGGTGGGGGAAGGAGGGAGGGAGGGAGGGAGGGAGGGAGATAGAGCGAGAGAGAGAGAGAGGGAGGGAGGGGGAATAGAAATGTGGAAACTGGAATGACACATAGTAATTTTTTTTAAAAAAAGATTTCCTGATAAGCACTTTGGAGGGTCTTGCTGAAGCCCTTCCTTACAATATCCAATTTAGGATAATACATGTAATTTTTTTTCAGCAGTGTCTCATTGAAACGGTTGAAAAAAAAGTTGTTTCTTTAGTTTGCTGAAAATGAATGATGCTGCTATTTCCAACCAAGGTGTATGTGTGCTTTCAATACACCTACACATCCAGCGTGTCTTTTGTGCCATCTGTGCTTGCATATTAATCAGTCAAAATATGTTCCTGTAGGTCCAATTTGTATTTGACATCAACAGAAATGCACACTTCTGTGAATCAGAGCCCCCTGAATATGTAACAGCCATGCAATTATTGTTTCCCTTTTACTATTCTCTGCGTTACACAAGTTAGTAGACAAATGCTAACCACACATGAATATCAATCAGGTGCCATAAAAGAGCAGCTGCAATGCCTCATAAATGCTTTAATCCTGTTGCTAGTGAAATGGCCATGACTTTTCTTTCCTTCAGCTCCGAGTCATTTCAGATGGGAGAAATGGAAATTAATATTACTCTTACCTTTGAAACCTGTGACTGCCAGTGGCAATTTTTATAAGAGAAAAATGAGGGGTCTATAAAATTTTATTTATATGGAGATAATGATAGAGGGGACTCTTTTAAGCCATTTCCTCAGCATAAAGTAAATGCATAAGACCCTTTCCTTGATGAAAAGAAATCAGGTTTAAATAGAGATACTGAAGGCTTTGCCACCTCTTGGTGATGTATGACTCAAAGTGAGAGCTCTTTCTGAGAGCTTGCCAGGGAGATCATTAAACAGGGAGGAGAGCATTTGAAATGAAAAGAAAAAAACAAAAAAAGTGAATCTCAGTGCTCTCCAACTTCACTCATATGTGTATTTTGTAAAGAGCTCTGTTTCCTGCGCTGGTTTGGGATTAATGAAGTACAGTTTAATTAAATAATTGCTCGATACAGAAAGGGCTGTGCAATGAATGCCTCAGCTGAATAATTGGACGGGGCATTGCCAAACTTACCCATCGTGGGTAAACAAAATGATTAGAACTTCCCATTGATTCTAAACGATTAGAAAAGAAAATCAACCCCAGTCCTGGGGTCTTTGGGATTTTATCTGCTCCCAAGCCCCAGTAGCATCAGCTTGCCCTCACTGCAAGTCTGCCTGAGCACAGAGCGAAAGGGTGAGGGGAACGCAACTGCTCAGCTCTAGGAAGATCCCTGGGACAGAGCAAGAATGTGCCTCTGGAGATATGCAATCTCCTGGTCTGCTCACTTTTTAGAAACCTAAAGTTTAAGAGCTTGTCTTTCCGTGTATTAAGCAGAGGTTTCTTGTTCTCAGCCTCTGCAGAGCCTCTTCCTGAAATGCATTCATTTATGATACTTGCGAGATGATCTGCACTTGCTGCTTGAATTGGGCTCCCTTTTTATATGCAGACAATTAGCTTTGTCGAGGGAGAATACAGGCACAGTCTTTCCCTTGTAAAGATCAACCTGTATTATTTATTAACCCTATTGTTTTGCTGATTATTGCTCAGAAATGGAATTTCCAGACAATAAGCTGAATCATTATGTGCAAAGTAATAAATGCCTTTGAGAATCTGGCTACATTTAAATGTATTTCTTTCGACAAGTCTCTTAATGCTTGGTGTCTTCGGTGCACGTTGCTGGGTCTGTGTCAGTGTTCATTAAATTGAGCTCTTTATGTTCCAGTGGCAGCACAGCTGCTTGTAGGTACACCTGAATGGAGAAGGATGCTGAATGCACTAACCTTTAAATTCCTTTGCAGTAATTGTTTAACCATCACTTGTCTCCTCAGCTGTTTTAAAAAAGGACAAAACAGCAAGTGTCTGCATTGCATCTTGGTTTCTCCCATTAGCGAGGAGCAAGACAAAAAGGCTGAGGAGAAAGTGAGCCTGAGGGGAAAGAGGTAAAAAGTCTTTCCCCCTCCTTCAAATGGGTTTGGCTATCAGATTTCTTGAGGAGAGGTGGGGGTGGGGTGGGGAGCAGAAGGGAGCAGGGCTAGGGCAGGGGGAAGGAGGGTGTGGAGGAGAGGAGCTGAGGATTTGTCAAAGGACAGGGTCTGATTTGCTCCAGTTCAAAACCGATCAGTTCAGTCATCAAGGAACCTGATTGGGGGTGTTCGTCACATGGCAATTGCTTGGAGGAGCTGGAAAGGGGATTCGTTTTGATTTCTTTCTATCTCTTCTTCTGTTAAATTAGGACTAGCTTCTTATTTCACCCAGGAGTTCCTTTGGGTTCCAAAAAAGCTCCAGGTTTGAGCATTTTCATGCTTTCTCTCCCATAGGCTCAACTTTCCTCGTCCCCACACCCCTGTTAAATGGCCACTCACAATGAGAAATTCCAAATCTAAAGTATAGAAACGTTGGGGGGGGGTAGTGGGAGGTTACTATGTTTAATATAAAAACTTTACAGCTCTCAGTTTGTTTTCACATGTAGAAAGCACAGGGAGAAACCTGATGATGTAATGCACCAGGATAAGAAGCTGGAGCGGAGATGGGGTGCAGCCCTCTGAGATGCTTAATGTTTATTAATCGATGCATGGTTTGGGAGGGCGTTAGCGATACATGCTGCCTTTTCTGTCACATAGAATCGCTGAGTACTCCTATGGGCATCAAAAGAAATCAAGCAAGAAGAAAAAAATCAATAAGAATGACATCCGCCTGGTGCCCCGGGACGTGGAGGAGACAGACAAGATGAACGTTGTCAGTTGCTCCTCCCTGACCTCGTCCCTCAACTATTTCGACTACCACCAGCAGACCCTTCCTCTCGGCTGCCGCCGCTCTGAGAGCACTTTCTTGAATGTGGAGAACCAGAATACCCGCAATACCAGCGCCAACCACATCTACCATCACTCTTTCAACAGCCAGGGCCCCCAGCAACCAGACCTGATCATCAACGGTGTGCCTCTGCCCGAGGTGAGTGCAGCTAAGCGGCTCTGTGCGGTCCTCCCAGGCCTCTTTCCCATGCTGCTTGCTGGACCCCATCAGCCTCTATGGTGGCACATTCCCTGGCAGGGGTGGGAGAACTTCTCTGCCTAAGCCCATTTCCGAAGTCAGGGTTTGCTACCAGTGTTTCTTGGGGCAGAGGGTAACCCAACATATTGAGCCTTTGTAGGGGTGGATGTTGGGAGTGGGAGCTCAAGGTCTGAGCCTTTGAAATATCTGTATGGTATTTTGGCGTAATACGAATTGTACCACCTGTTGCAAATACAGTACGCTTGCCAGCCTGTTGTACCAGTACTACAGTTAAAGTGGCTAAGAATCAACAAGCAGTCTTAAAGATGGATGAGCCCTAGAATGCTCGGGGGCCAGTTTCCTAGTGTGAGAGTGATTCAGCCTCCTGAAGCCCCCTTTTGCTTTTTCTTTGGTCATATACGTGCTTTGCTGAGAATATGGATGGGCCGGTTAAAGGGAGGCAAACAAAAATATAAAAAAGCCACATTGCTATTTCTTAATAGTTCTTATGGTGACATTTGACAAATGAGGAGGTTGAAACTGTCACTAATAATGAAAATTTCAGGAATTAACTATGTATTTGAGTTAGCTCTGTTTCTCTTTACCAGGAATGAATGTTTTCAAATGGAAGCATTTTTTTTTTGACACTACATGGTCCGGTGTTTGCTGGCTATTGAAATATTTCAGGGTAGTAGGGTAGTAATGTGGATGATGGTAGGTTGGTGGCTGGGTGGAAGGCTATAAATAACAGCTCTTAAGTTAATTTCATTTTTCCTTGAATTGCTTAAGTCCCTCTTTGGTTGGAAATTTAATGCACTGGGAGGCATATGCCCTCTTCCAGGCCACTAATGAAAGGAATACTACATACTTGGAGACCACTTCACAACCATTGTCTTCTTTGATCCTTACAGTCAGGTATCTTAATAGGTTGTCCTTCAGTAGATGATGAATGGAGGTCCAGAGATGCTAAGGGACTTGTTCAGACTCACAGGGCAGGGATATCAAGAGAGAGAGAGAGGAAGGACTAGATTGCAGGGCTCTATAACTCTGGCGAGTGCTGTTTCGGTGACACTTCCCTGCCTCAGAAATAATTCAGCCTGACATACCTGGGCTGGGATGCATATAAAATGGCCTCATAGTATTTATATCAATTTCATAAGGCAAAGGGTTTTAGGACCACTTTTATCGACTGCTCCTCTTAGTTCCTGAAAAATATTTCTCATCAGAATTAATGGGGCCAAAAAGCAGTGCTTTTCATGAGAAACTGATGATTTTCTTCTAGCAACAGAGACACCAATATTGTCAATCTATAAATCTATAAATAAGGATTTATTGAAAATCCAGTATTATGCTAGGTAGGCTCAGTTATAATTATGAATATCAGTGGATACTACTAGGGACTAGACCATAGACTTTCTGGAGGACTACTCATGGACCACCAAGAGTTCAACAATGGAGAGGGAGAGGTAGTGCTATGTAGTGGAATCAGATACACCATGATTTTGAATCTGGGGGACATGTCTTGCTATGGTATCCCTCTGAATCTCTGTTTCCTCATCTACAAAATGGGTACATCTGTCATGCAAGGTTGGTCCAAGGAATAATATGACATTATGTAATGTAAGGGGTCTGACACGTAGGTACCCCCTGAATCGTAGATCTCTTCACCAGACAGTAATTGGAGGGTGACTATTGTAATGGCCTGCATACCTGAGTGTAACTCCCTAGGCACTTATAACCAAAGAGGAATTTAGGCTGGTTCTGTATAGAGAAGATCTACAAAGTGGTGCTGTTAGAGTATTCATACTGGACTTTTAAACAATGGAGGTAAAAAATGCCAAGGTTTTGGGTTAGGTGCTGACTGCTGCTGCCTGTGGAGATGGACAAAAGAATTGAATCCTGAGGGCTTGGTGACTATGCAATCAATTCAAAGTAGTAGAGAAACATAAGCCCTGGTGTCTATGGGATGTTTTGAGGGGGCAAGAGATATATGACTATGTCTGCATGGTTTACTTGAGAGCTTGGTGTTCTTTCTGAGATTCTCCTGTGGACAAAATGAAACAAAGTATTGCTTCAGTTATTTAGAAAAGCCATTGAAAGTCTGAATTCTGATCCTATCTCTGACTCACAAAGCAAGATACTCTCTTATTTAACAAAGTCATGCAGACCTAGCGTCTAGGGCTAGTCAGGGCCAAGACAGCATATATTAGGCACGGTGAGGTTGTGTATTTCTAATATGCAGTCCTGGAGAGTTCAACTGACAAACCCATTCAGAAAGGAGAGAGACCCACTCACAGCAGAGCATGAATCAGGCCATTTAAACCTGCATCTGTCACAAAGTCCTGCGTGGGGAAAATGACACTTCTCCTTTTCTTCCCATACCAGAGGCCCTTGAACATGGACTAGGTAGAATACTTAGGTACAGTGAAATCTGTAGAGGAGTAGGGATGATTGATTCATACATTCAACTAATATTTGTTGTGTGTCTATTCTTTGTAAGGTTCTGCTGTAGGCTCTGGTGTTAGAGAAATGAAAAAGATGTCCTCTGATCTCAAACAATGCACATTCTAATGGGGGAGATAAGCAAATAGGTGATTTGCGGTATGGAGTGATAAATGCTATTATCAGGTACAATGGGAAAGTCTCCATTACTAGGATAATAATATCAAAATGTATTTCCTACCTTTTCTTTATATTTTTCCTAATTAATTAATAAATCCATCTAAGAAACCAACAGTTATTAAGCAATTATAGCACAGAGTGTTAAGTGCGACCATGTGATACATATAAGATTCTGTGGAAATTTCTGTATTAAATCTTATTATGTCATGTACATTTTTCTCTATATTATTTCATTAAACCATTTTTTAAATTTGTTCATTAACCCAACCCAGGAGCATTTATTGCACACTTAGAACACGCCAGACACTGTATAACTTGCCGAGGGTACAAAAATAAAACACTTGATCCTTGACCCCAGGGAGCTTACAGGGAGACAGACAAGTAAACAGGTCATTTCAGTTCAGGAGAACATCTCTTTACTGAGCACATGTTACATTCTTACTCACCAGTCTGGGACCAAAGGTCACTACGCATTAGGTTCCTTTGCTGGGCTACCTTGTGGACAAACTCACTCCCTTCATTAGCTGCAGCGTCGGTTACAGGGCTTACTGGCAATGGCATTACAGAGGAGTGAGAACTGCTCCCCTCACAGCGCTGCATCACACTTTGAAGTTTATCACCATGGCATTAAATCAAATCACTAAGCATTGTTTGAGTGTCCACTGTGTGCTCAGCTGTGTGGCAGGTACCATGGGGATCCCAAATAAATATAAGATGTAGCATCTGCCTTCAGAGTTCATAGTCTGGTTGGGGAGCTAAGATCACCCACATGATTTCCCTGTAAGCAACACAAAAGGGTTTCTAACCTCGAGTCACTTTGCAGCCTGCCTAGTACTCTCCTGCTCCTCCTTCCCTGGCAGTGCAGCCATCATTTATATGTAGATTTACTGTTGAGCTCTCAAGTTTGGTGCTCATGTGAGGGTAACTTTTGCATCAGTGTGCAGACCTAGCCACATTTGAACATTGTTGGCTCTAGAAACTGAAGGGAACGTGACTTTAAAGGCAGTTAGGTAGGAAAAGGCAAAGGGAATGGAGCACCGAAACATTCAATATTAAAAAACTCAAATTAAAAAATGCCTCACCGAAGAGACTGGATGTTTGACCATTTCACCCCTCCTGAAGGCAGGAAGAGGTCCCACCCAAGTCTCTATTACCAGCAGAAGAAGTGAGTTGCATTGGAACTCAGCCTTTAGAATTATGGAGACCATCTTGCCTGGAATTCTTTATCTTCATTTACCTGTCCTCTGATGTTGGTCAGGAGATCAGCTGTGTGGATTTTGTGGTTTTGTACACAAATTTGAGGAGGGAACGTGGAGAATGCTTTTGCTGTTTACAGAAGACTTCTGTAGAATTAGTGATGTCAAGTATCTCTTAAATATTTTAAATTGAAGGTGAGATTTGCATTCTTTGGCATCCTGGTTTATTTAGCCCATAGACTTAGTGTATATGTAAGTGAATGTGTGTGTGTGTGCACATGCATATGGGTGTATGGGGTGGGGGGAGAGTGAAGAGAGGGGAAAGGAGGTTGAAAACATAGATAATGGAGAAGAAAGTAAGTAGTTTTGTCAGTTTGCTAAGACTTTTCTAAACTTAGTCCAGTTTTTTTAGAGACTCCTCAGTACGGCAAATAATTTTTCTTCCAATCTTATGGAATGGTGGCACGCCTCCTGGGTGTCTCTGTATGCTACAAAGTATTACTCCTTTGTACATCAGCATTCCTGCATTACCCTTTTTGTCACCCAGGCCATGGTCATTGTTGAAGGAAGAAAATGAAACTCATTTCTTCTGCTGGTAATGGAGACTTGGGTGGGACCTCTTCCTGCCTTCAGGAGGGGTGAAATGGCCAAACATCCAGTCTCTTTGGTGAGATATTTTTTAATTTGAGTTTTAAAATATTGAATGTTTCAGAGCTGACAATTCTAAGAGAGTGATAGTGGGCAAGAGCTTCCAGAATTCTAGTCATAGAGTGCATAGGGATTTAATTTTGGTTTCAAACTCCATCTTGAGCTCTCTCTTTTTATTTCTCCTTCTTTCACTAGCAAACTGTAACATCTTTGATACAAGACATCCTCAGGGTGTGTGCGTGGTCTGCTATGGTCACTCACGGAGCAGTTTCATAAGTAGCAGCGCGGTAGCAGTGGATGAGTTTGCAGGACAAGGATGTATGTGGCAGACCGAATTGAATGCTTCCAATTATCCTACCGAAAGTCTCAGTGCATGTTATCTTAGTGCAAATAATGAAACTAAAACATCAGTTAGGCTTTGAAGAAAAATAAGAAAGAAATAGCATGCTTTGGTTCCTAAAAAGAGTTTTAAAAGTTAGGGATTTGCAGTGATTTGAGTGAAACTCTGAGCTAAGGAGCTAGAAAAGCAGCCACAAACCTATGAGGTGTCAGATTCAGAAGTCACTAGAAAATTAATAGGTACAATGAGGCTGGTTAGGATAGCAAGGTAATGACACAAATCGCCCCCTCCAATTAAAACAAACCAACAAATGCCTCAGCAAGCAATTTTATTATTCCTTGTTTTGACAGGGTCTTGGAACCATCTGAGTCTTATCCCTAAGGGTCAAAAGTACCCCTCAGGCTGCAGAAGGAAGCAATGGAAAACAGTGCAGCCCACATCTTTTCAAGCTCACTCCAGTTTTCTTAAAAATCAAAGGCTCCACTCTTACTGAGAGACAGTCTAGGGCCACCCATTGCCTACATTGCATCTTATTGGCCCGTTTCACATCTAGTCTAAGCAGTGCGTTTCCCATGGGGATCCGCTTGCAAGATGTGTTCCAGAATAAACTGTTCCTCTGTCATCTCCATGCAACTGCTGCAGAACTGAGTTAGTTTACATTAGTATTTGCTAATTTATTATTATCATTCCTTATTGGCAATTAACTGGTTACCTTAGAGATCACCTCTCTCCCCATACACCTTCACTAAAGTTGAGCTCAGCCAGAGAGCTTGCTAATGATCCTGAGATTTCTCTCGCTAGGGGACTGGAGGCAGGACATTTTCCATAGAGGGTTCTGAGGCTTTGGAATTCCTCTTATCAGAGGACCACTTGTTTTGGGTCCCAGTAACCCTACCTGGTTTTTCTCTGTCAGTCAGATTTATAAGGTGGGAGGAGCTGCAGACCTCTCCTCCCCTAACCTTGCCCTAGTCTTTGCTGTGGCTTTGGTATACCATGCCCTGCGGCTGAAGCAGTGGGGTTGGGGGATTGCTTGTTCGGAACTGGAAGACTGAAAGAGGATGAAGCCACCTCCTGGCAAAGCTGGAGTCTTTCAGTTATGGTGCTGCAGTGGATCTGAGGCATCTGCTTGGAGTTTGAGATGTTGACCCCTCTGCATGTGTATCTCAGTTTCTAGGGCTTAGGGGAGGCCAAGCTTGGCTGGATCAAGTGTCTCAGATGTGGGTAAATGAAGCCATTTGTACAAGAGGCCTGTGTATAAGAGGCGGGAGGCTGGCTCTGGAGCAGCCATTTTCCCCCACTGAGAGGAGGCTTGATTTCTTGATGTGTGACTGGTTGGCCTTTAATGTGAGCCTCATTTACTTCGAACAATTGATAGGCTTGAAGAGAAAGTCCCAGAGGATCAGTTGTTTGTAGAGGGAAGTGCTCTTCAGGTTACATTTCCTCTTTGGCTGTTGTGTAGTTAGGAGTGGTTTTTGTGGCGGCTGCATGGTGAGGGTCACTCTGCTTCCAGTGGGTGTACCCAGGCTGCTAGTGCCTTCCTATGTCCCCCCAGGGAACCAGGAGCAAAGTACTGCAGCCTGAAACTGGAGAACAGCTCTGCCAGCTCTAGGAACTTGGGCTCCCATGAGGAAATCTCATTTGCCATCATTCAGCAGCATTCAGGATTTTGCTTCAGGATACTGGTTAGGACCACACAGCGCCACAGCACTCCTGGAAGAGGTGTCAGAAGGGACCAGTATTTCTACTCTATAATCATGAAAATGGAGTTGCAGAGAAGGCAGATGAGTCGCCCAGACACACATCATTTGGGGCCAAACTGGGTCCCTTTGGATTGATAGCAGTTCCTCTGGTGCAGTTTCCAAGTGCTTTCTGTCACGTAACAGAAAACTTGATTGGATTCCACAAGAAGACCTGTGGCTATACCTTTGGCCGGTAGTTGTGTTCCTGAAAAGTTGTGCAGCAGGAAAGTGTTTGTTTTGTAAATTAGACCCCATGTTAACCACAGTGGTGGCATTCCATATAGAAACACTGTGCTGGATTCTTTCATAAAGGAAAAAGCCCTTGTGTAATGTGAATAATCAACTCCTTACCAATTTCCTTTGTAAGTCTGGATTTTTCACATATCTTGTTTGCTTAAAGTGCAATTCCTCACATTGGCAAGATTTACAAAGCCTTTGAAAGATGGGCTAATTCATTATTCCCTTGACTTCTCACTGTTTAGCCTTCCTGGTTGAATCTCACTTAATTAAAAAATGTAATTATGTAATATCTAAAATACATGCTGTCCAGAGAAGACAGATATCTCCCAGATTTAACAAATGTTAACATTTCATATTTGCTCCAGATTTAAAAAAATTAAAGGTTACAGCTATCCTCTTCCCATCCTATTCCTCTCCCTCTATCCATTCTTTGTAAGTCTGTAGCTGGAAGAACAGAAACCCATCAGGAATGTTTTTGGTGCATTCTGTCTTAGCCTCTTGAGCTCGCTTCTGAAAGAGATGGCTCTCATTTTGCAGCCCCAGGTCCTAAAAGCTCCCCAAGTCAATATGGGTTTCCTGGATTGAGTAGAGCCTGGGAATTACTTTGGAAAATGAGAAGGCTCTCCTAAATTTGCTTTAAATTCAGCCTTTGGTAGTATATAAAGATGTTAAAAAAAATTCAGCCTTTGGGGACGGAGAAAATTACTTTTTGGAAAGAAAATAAGTGAGAGTGAGAGTTAGACAGATTGACAGACAGACAGGTGTCAGGGGCAGCTATCTTGAGTTTTGAGCAGACCATTTGGGATTGAAGCAGGCAAGAAGCTTGGTGTGAAGCCTGCATTCTCCTTGAGCTCAGTGTTCATGGATTACCACTGGGGCTTCTTCATGTCAGATGCTTAAGCACTGCCTTGATGTGCATAGTCTTCGGATGCTCCATTAAGTCTCTGAATGCCAGGGTGGCCAGTTTTCAGCTTCTCCCACCGGGACCCATCTGGCCACTGTTCTGTGGCAAGCTGCTCTCCCTCACTGCCACCAGCACTGGTCTTGGCAGTCTCTGCTTTCTGGATAATTTTTGCTCGTAAATTTGATTTCCAGAGCATGAAGGGCACTTCATCTCAGATTGTGTAGTTTGCTCTTCTGAACAAAATGGATTCCCTGTGTACGCTGGTGGGAAGATAAGTTCAATCCAGAGGCCAGACTCTCCCTTTAGGGGATTGTGTGTGTGTGTGTGTGTGTGTGTGCGTGCGAGAGAGAGAGAGAGAGAGAGAGAGAGAGACAGAGACAGAGAGACAGAGAGAGGAGAGGAGAGGACATATCTACTTGTCTCACCCACTTATTCTGCCTCTGAGGTGATGGAGCCTTTCTGAGCTGGCCTGATTGTATACATATCTATGAGCTTAGCTTCTCAGAGCCCCCCTCCGCACTGTGACACTCTGCTGGTTATCTCCCTAAGGAAATGCTTATAAGCCTCATCACAGCAGGGTGTGATCCCCCAAATGTGAGGCCAGGGCACCCCAATTTGATATAGCCCAGGGACAGATATCCTGGGGACTATTTTTAATTGAGAGCTCTGAGTAGGAAGCAGCCAAATAAACATTGCTGTGCATACAACCTAGCTTAAGAAAACCTTACAGGGAATCTCAGTTCCTTGGAAATGATTTTCTGAGTCTCAGTTTCTCTTTTTGTCATTTTGGGGCATAATGCTGTTTAAAGTCTTCCTCTTTAATTCACTTGGCTCAAGGAAATCTGGTTTGGGCTGCCTATGTGTACAGGTACTTTGCTATAAAACCATATCTTTTCTGAGTGAGATGTATGAGTAGGGAGACTAGATCAGACTGCATTCATAGGGATTGACTTAACCTTTAAGCAACTTTTTTTTATAACTAAAGATGCCTGTAATCTAGCATTCATATTTGAAACTTGACATGCTTGAGGGATACAGGGCTCTGGAAATGCAGGGACAAGCAGAGGCATCTGGCTATAGGTAATGTTGAATGACTTGTTGGAAGATTGATTCCCTTATCTGTGCTGCCAGGCACAGAGGCCATGGTGAGGACACAGGCACGCTGCCCTCAGAAGACTGCCACTGACTCTGATGTTGCCATCCTGGTCATTTCTTTATTTAGTGCATTTCCATTTTCTCAAGTATAGACTTTCGAGTGATGGAGTATGCTAATGGCAACATTTGTTCCTAAGACCTTAGGGGAGAGAACATGATGGCATTAGTATTAAATAATGTCTTTTTCATGGTGAGATTTTGCCTGATTTTTTAATTGCAAAACAATTTATGATAGTTATGGCTCTTTAGAAACAACTCTCAAATGCTATATATGAAACACCAATTTTCTGTGTGGCTTGTGAGCCTGCTAATGGGATGTGTGTCCTTACATCTCTAGGTCACTCTTTCTAATTTTGCCTCTACTGGTAATTCTTTAGAAACGGAAAAAGGTGTGTGCTTTGTTGCAGCAAGAAATACAATAAGGAAATGCCTGAAATGGAAAGAAAGTTAAACTGCTTTTGCACGAACTCTATGTAGGGGCCTGATAGAGCAAAATCTTATAAAACTGGTAAAACTTGGTGTTTGCACATCTGATCATCTAGCGCCCTCAAGAAGTGATCATGGAAGGTGGAGAAAAACTGAACTGTAAGGGTTCATCCGGAACTGCAAAGGTTTGTGGCTGTGCATGGTGTCATATTTGGAGTCAAATATGTGTGTGACACTTGCAATACCTTGCTTTCCTCACCCTTTGAGCCTAGCAAGCTCCATTGGGACAGTTATCCCTAATGTGTGTGTCACCCCTAGTCACTGTATTCCCAAAGATAATCTAGAAATCTGTAATTCTGGGATAGGGGAGGAGGAGGTCACTAGCAAAACAGGTGAAACAGAGTTAAAAACCTCACAAAAGAGAAGCTTTAGTTTATTGAAATGTATTATTACTTAGGAAACCAGACTCCAAGACATTGAGAATTCTGAAAAATCCAAACAGATGCCAAACGGCACCAATCCTGGAACAAACATATAAGGAGACTGGGTCAGGGGATCTCCAAGTTCTTTTGCAGCTCTGAGTGTAATTTGAACTTTGCAGTATTGGTTTGAAGGGTTTCATATAACTGCATTAAGGTTTGAGTCTATGATGACAATGGCTGCTACAATGGCTACCACAATGGTGGTATTGAGACTAAGGGACTTAGCTATGACAGGTGACACAATAGATACGGCCCTTTAGCTTTTACATGAGGGCAAGATATTCTATGTCTAATGTGAGTTGTATGTACAGCAAAAGTCAGTAGCCTACCTATTCAAATGGGTCTCCTTGTCCAACGTGAGTTCTGTCATAAAGGCAGCAATGAGTACATTAACCTTGCTTCAGTTGGTCTGTACTTGTTCTAGGGGTGAGTAGGAGATACACTTCTCTTGCCTGGCCAGCTAGACCTTTCAGAAGAACACAAATTCACTTAAGTATAAATTATGTTGATTATCACGCTACCGAAAAATTCACAGAGCTGTAAGTCACCAAGACCTCCTTTTTAAGTTAGGTATTCTTGAGAACTGTTTTGTATATCATGATAAATTATCTAACCTTTCATACTTTTGAAGGCCAATATTATGGAAATAAGCAGCTTTTTATTCCATTCTAAGGTCAGTCTAACTAAATTATGCAACTTCTAATGCAATTGCTTGAAGCTTCAACTTTGAAAGTTTTCTCATTGTAATACCTTGCAACAGAGATAAATATTTTTTAGCTACTATTCATGCTTAACACTATATTTCCGTGATTGTCATTTTTTTGGTGGCATTTGTTGGCATGAGAGGCAGTTCACCATGGCTTTGCTTATTTTGCTGTTTGCTATATATAGATAATCAGCAAAGAGCCAGAATTCAATAAAAACATGTATTTTTGTTGTTGTTGTTATTTTTTAATTTCAGGACATAGGAGGCTAACTGAGCCCTACAGAATCAATATATAGGGGGCACTTGGGGTTTTTCTTGAGAATCAAAAATGAGTTAGATTTTCTTTTAAAGCAGATTTGATTCCAGAATTATTAAACTCAATGCATGTTGGAGGCTGGCGGATTGCATTTAGCAGGATTTGGGGCACTATCTGTAACAAAACAATCTACTTCTTTCAGAGAGTAAACTGCTATTTCAGGGGAAGGATAGGTCACTAGGGGAGCTTTTGGGAAGCTCTGTTTTACTTTTAAGCCCCCTAAAGAATATTTTTCAGGGGCTCCTTGAAGGCAGGGCCAATTCTGTGCAATTCCTTCTGTACAGTGTCAGGTGTTATTGTGTTTTGTTACCCGTGAGTTATATAGTTTCTGTGGTGGTTACTGTGCCCTGATCTTAAAGGGTATTCATTTATTCTAGGTAAAGCCTGGCCCTCTATGTGGATTACTTCCAGACGTTAGTGAATGGACTTACTGTTTAGTTAGTTAGACTTCTTTTCAAAAAAATATTTTGGCTTGAAAATATTCACCCATTCATCCATCCACCAAATATTTGTAGATCATCCTTTATTGACCAGCCAGTACTCAGCTCTGAGGGATACAGAGCAAGTATAAGCAGTGCCTACCCTCATAGCTTATATTGTCATTGAGGAGACAAAATGAGATGTTAAACACATTTTAAAAAGTCAATGGGGAAACTAAGGATTATTCACTAAGTGGTGACATGTAATTGATTAACAATGAAAAAAAGTTTTAATTTCACACTATATGTCAAAATAAATTCCACATGGCTTAAAGAGTTAAAACTTTAAGATGAAAATTCAAATAATACAATTATTAAAAGAAAACAAATAAATATACATCTAACCTTGAAACTGAATAGGACTTCAGAAGCGTAAAAGCAGTGTAAATGAACGCAAAGAAAAATACCAGCAGCTCTGGCTAAGTAAAATTTAGAAATGTCTGCATGTCCCAAAATTTCAAAAGCTAAATAAAAAAATAAACTATAAGCCAGGAAATATTTTCAATTTATATAGCAAATAACCTATATTTATTATTTCTACAAATATTTATAGAGTGCTTACTGTGTGCTTGTCACTATTCAAAGTGCTGGGTATACAACAGTGAACAAAACAAAGTCCCTGTCCCCATTGAGTTTATATTTTTATGGGTACAAATAATAAACAAATAAATATATAATATCTTAGGTGGTGATATGTAGAAAAATAAGGAATGGTAAAGGGCACATGCTCTGCCAGGAATGAAGGTTCTCTAGGGAGGTCAGGGAAGATATCTTGGATAAGGGGACATTTAAGCAATGCCCTTCAAATATAAAGAGCTCTTACAAATCAATAAGACAAATACTACAATATAAAAATTATGGGACTCCCCTGGTGGTGCAGTGGTTAAGAACCTGCCTGCCAATGCAGGGGACATGGGTTCAAGCCCCGGTTCAGGAAGATCCCACATGCCACGGAGTAACTAAGCCCCTGCACCACAACTACTGAGCCTGAGTTCTAGAGCCTGCGTGCCGCAACTACTGAGCCTGCGTGCCGCAACTACTGAAGCCCGTGTGCCTAGAGCCTGTGCTCCGCAACAAGAGATTTCACCGCAATGAGAAGCCCGCGCACTGCAACGAAGAGTAGCCCCCACTTATCGCAACCAGAGAAAGCCCATGCGCAGCAACAAAGACCCAATGCAGCCATAAATAAATAAATAAATAAATTATGCAAAGGACACAAATAGGTAATTCATAAAGAAGCTATACAAATGACCAGTATATGAAAATATTTCAATCTTAATAACCAAATAATAGCAATGGAATGCCATTATTAACTTTTAATTATGAACACTATATATACTTATTAAAAAGTCAAGCAGTACAGGAGTGTACAAAATAGAACTGAAGCCTTCACAACTCTCTTCTCACCCGTCCATTACCTCAGGGGAACCACAGACAATAATTTGATGTGCAAGATGTCATTTTTTACTTATCAAATTAGGAAAGATTAAAAAAAATTATACTGAGCATTGGCAAGAGTGTGGTTATCATACGTGGAGTATAATTGATAGAATTGAAATTAATATAATCTTTCTTGGGGTGCAATTTGTTGATATTTAAATGTCCTTGGATATGCAGTGTTTCTTCTTCTGGAAGTTATCCTAAGGAAGTAACTTTAGATTTGCTTAGAAATTTACGTTCAAGGGTGTCAATCTCAGCATAGTTTATAGAAATAAAATATAGGAAATATCCTAAATATCATCAATATCTGAATGACTAAATATATCATGGTACATATATTGCTAGAATACTATGAAGCCATTAAAATAATATTTTGAGGAATATTTAGTGACACAGGAAAATGCTCATGTTATACATTAATTGAAAAAAATAAGTAAACAAAACAGCATGTATAGATTGATTCCAGTTGTTTAAAAATACATATGCAGAGAAAATACACTGGAAGGTAAATTACCAAAGTGTTAATAGTTATCTCAAGTTCAGGAAATCAGGTGATTTTTACTTTTTTTACTTTTTAAATATACTTTTCTAATTTCCCTATTTTTCTATATTGAACATGTATTATCTTTGACATTGGAAAGCAATTACTTAAAAAAGTTAACTACTATATTACACAGTAACTATTAAGGAACAAAGAGGTGGCGTAAACAGGATTGTAAGTTATTATGAGGAGGGACAGATCAATTATGCTTTTCAATTTCATTTTTCAGTCAGATTATACCTTCTGAATTTTTCTTCTTATTTTTCCTTTTTTGGAGGTCTCTCTCAGATGATAACAGGTATGAAGGTTTATATTTAAAAATAACCCTTTTCTTTACAGTTTACATTTTAAGTGTGAGAAATAATGCTATGAAAAATATTTTTTCCTCCTTCATTCTTCTTGCCCATCTGTATACTCTTGCAAAAGTAGACTTATTTCACCAGTGTTAGACATCTGGTTCACAAATTTTATTTTTAGAATGAGGGATTTTGAAATAGTAACATTTAACTTTAATCCGTACAGATTTTTAATACTATAAAAATGATGTGGACTTTTTCTAAGGGCCAGTTTTCACAAAATATATTTTTCAGTGCCCTTTTCAGGAGCAAATAGCCAATTCGAAGGAGAACTTTTTTATACTCCTCAGTATTTGATTTCATGTTTGGGCTTGTTGGCTCTGAGACATAGGATAGCCCTGACAATTTGAAACAATAAAAAGGAGGGAGTTGATGAGTTGGTGGTCACTGAGATACTCAAAATTTCAAATTTCAGCCTTGACTAAATGCACTGTTTTTGTTCCAAAAAAATGGAATGAGTTCAATCCTTTTAAAGAAATGCTCATTTATTTGATTGCCTCCCCATCTAGTAGCCTAACTTTAAACAGCATAAATACTACAAAACGCAGTATCCATTGGGGCACCTTTTACATGATGGCTGTGTAAACTTCTCACATACTCAGTACTGCACTTAGTATGTAAAATGACTATTCAGTGGCCCTGTGTAGATATCAGAACTATTTAGATATTGTAAAGAAAATTCTCATTACAAACAAACAAACAAACAGATGCTCCCCCCACCACCCACCACCATAGTTAATAGATGAGAATGTCATCTGTACAATGTCACCCTGATTGTAGATGAAGTGTTTGCCAGCTACGGGAAAACATCTGTGGCCTAATTCTGTAGTCTGTCCCTTGGATGAATGGAGACTATGGACTTCAGTAGAACTGTATTTCTTATATGTGCAGTCATTTAACTAGATGAGTTTCTATTCAAATTGTGTTTTTCATGTTATAACATGGAGTATTTGATAGAAATAAATAGCTGTTTCTTTCTTGTGAGTGTGGTCACAGGAAGAAGGGACTAAAAATTAAGGGCAATTAAAGGAAACACCATTACCTTCCTCCCAGCCCTCCTCTTTTCTATCTTAGATCTTTAATGAAAAAGTCCTCATTTAAAGAAATACTGAGAATGCTTGAAACGATTATGAGGCAACTTAAAAAAGATTCACATTTTTCCTTCATATGGCTTGAAGATGGGGTTGTTTGGATTAGAAAAGAATTCCCAGGAAATTAAAATATTTAATTGATTTTAAGCCAGGACTTGAAAGAAGTTAATGTGATAAAGCAGAGTGTTCTAGCTGAAAAAATAAAATGTAATACTATGTAAATTTGTATCACCACTAAAGTGAGTATAAATCTCCAGAAGGTGATAAGAAGATTGAAAGCAAGGAATTTTGTTTACTGAATTCTGATCCTATCGGCGGTTGCCTATCAGTGGGGGTTTGGTACTGGCTCTGAAGAAGGCCCTACTAAACACATGCTGCTGCCTAGTATGTGTGTGAAGTTCTGATTCTGAACTTGCCTATGGGCCGTGGATAGGTCTAAAGACCTTGAAGTTCTCCCTACCCTCCACTTTCCACGGCTGTTGTTGCCTAGGGCCCAAGAACAGAATTGATTAGACTTTGTGGTTGAGAAGTTCTTGTTTACCAGTGCCATTATGAGGGAGATTGAGCCACCTAGGGAGATATAGACACACAAAAGCCCCCTGCCACAAATGGTAATCTCAAGGGTTAGTATCTTTAAAGACACACCTGTTAATGTCCTGAGTGAATGTAGTATACTAGCTGACTTTCACTTGACAATTATTAAGAAACCTGTTGCTCTCTGGGGGAAAAGTAGTCTGGGGCCACAAGGCTTGTGAGACCTTTGTTCCCCGACGAAGGATCAAACCCACACCCCCTGCAGTGGAGGCGCAGAGTCCCAACCACTGGACCGCCAGGGAATTCCCCCAGTGTCTTTTTTATTATTGTTCTTATTAGTTACTCATTACAAAATGAATTCATTTTCATTGTGAAAACAATGGAAAATAACAGAAATATTTGAGGAAATTGGAAAATCATCCATAATTCCACCACTCAGGGGCAACCACCATTAACTTTCTGTTCAGTGCCTGACACAAAATAAATGCTCAATAAAAGTTAGTGAATTAATGAAAAAAACTTCCACGGTTTTACTGTTTTAAAATTGGAATCACTTTAGTTGAGATCATTCTGTTTCTTTTCCCATCTTTACATTATATCATAAGAGTTTTTTTCTATATCAGTAGAAAATATTTATAAGCAAGATTTTTTTTAGTGGTTGAATTGTATTCTGTTCTATAGACAGGATTTATTTTACTCAAACAACTTTTAATGTGGATCTTTTAAGTTATTTAAATTTTTGTCATATTATAAATAGCACTGTAATAGATATCTTTATGTATAAATCTCATTGTTATCTCTGATTGTTTCCTTAGAATAAATTCCCTAGAGGTGAAATTGTTTTATCTGAAGGCTTATATATTTTTAAGACTTTTGATATATATATTTCTCCCAGAAAAGTACCAATGTACAGTCCCACCAACAGTGTATAAGAAAGAACCCATTTCACTGTACTCACAAAGCATTATTATAAAATATCATCACCAATCTGATGAAACCATAGGGAAACAGGCAGTCTCATACATTGTTGTTGGGTGTATAAATTGGTACCAGTCCCATGGAGGACAATTTGACAGCATTCTTCAAACTTGCAAATGATATATTTTGACCCAGCAATTATGTTTTTAGGGTATTCATCCCATAGATATGCTAGACCATGTGCAAAATTATGTAAATACAAGATTATTCGTTGATGTATTATTTGATATAGCAAAAATTAAAACAATATGTATGTCAAGCAATATAACCCTTTCAAAAATGAATGTTTTATGTATTGATAGTGAAAGATCTCTAAATATATTGTTAACAAAAGGAAGATTCAGGAAAATATGTAAGCACACTATCATTTGTGTGAAAAAGGAGAGAAAAAATGTACATTTTATTGTTTTATATATGCATGAAATTGTATGAAACGATGAACAGGAAATTATTTAGAATGGGTACCTGTTGGGAAAATGGCAAATGAGAGTATAGGGCACAGGAATGGGAGGGAAAATTATTAGTTCTATAAATGAAAATAGGTATCTAATTTTAGTTTAAATTTGTATTTCTTTGATTTTTCAAAAAAAAAATTTCCCTTATATCATTTGTTGCAAAGACATTTTTCAGTGCGTTGTATGACTTTTAATTCTGTTTATGCTTATTTTTTATTTACAGTGTTTTGGAATCATTATATAGAAAAATATATCACCCTTTTAGTCTATGATATCTTTTGTTCCTTTTAAGCTATGAAACTGTCTTCCAACCCCGAGATTATATATATATACAGTCGTCCCTCAGTATCTGTGGGAGATTGTTTCCGTGGATGCTCAAGTCTCTTTATATGTCATAGTATTTGCATATAACCTACACATCCTCCCGTTTACTTTAAATCATCTCTAGGTTATTTATAATACCTAATACAAGTAAATGCTATGTAAATAGTTGCCAACATGTGGCAAATTCAAGCTTTGCTTTTTGGAAATTTCTGGATTTTTTTCAAATATTTTTCATCTGTGGTTGGTCAAATCTGCATATATATATCACATTTTCCAATATTCTTATGAATTCATTTTTTCATTACATTTTAAATTCATTAGGAATTTATTGTGGCATGTGGTTGGAGGTGACTGTAAAAAAATATTTTTCTAGATGGTTAGTTGGTTGACTTTGTATCATTTATTGTTTATTTCTCCTCCTTCCTCACTGCTTTCTGTTGCTTCTTAAAAACATCATATATTAAGTTTTTATATATACTAGGAACTTACCTGAGTTGTTCATTTTTTCCCACTGACCTGTTTGTCTACTTTTGTACTAATACCACACTGATTTAATCACTGATACTTTATAATGGATTTTAATAAATAGTAGGATTTGTTTCTCCTTATTTATCTTTTCAAAAAAAACTTTTAGTTTTTCTGTATTTTTTTGCAGATAAACTTTGGAATCACGTTAAATTTAAAAATGATTATGTTGGGATTTTGATTGGAAATAAATTTAGGAAGAACTGATGTACATATAATGTTTAATACCTTTTTATAGGAACATGATATCTTTTCATTTAGTCATGTTTCATTCCATTGTCATCATTAAATTTATATAGTTCTCCTTACATTTCTTGTTAACCTTATTTCCAGCTACTTTATAGTTTTGCTGTTATTTTGAGGGGGCTCTTTTCCCCATTACATTTTCTAATTGGAAAGCTGGTAGAGTATGTAGGAGAGCTCTTGACATTTGTAGCTATTTTGCAGCTATATTTTGTATCTAGCTTTTTTTTTTTTAGACATGGTTTTCACTTGGGTGAAAAGTTCCTTTTGGGGAGACAAAAAGGCAGGGCTTGGACTTATACATCTAGGCATAGAATAGGCAGGATAGTGGAAAGAGCTTGGATTCTGGATGCAGACTATTAGAATTCTAACTACGCTAGTCCTTAGCCAGTGACTTTAAGGGAAGTTACTCTCTGAGCCTCAGCTTCCTCATTTGAAAATGAGAATAATACAACCTACTTCATAGATTTTTGTGAGCATTCAGTGTGAGTATTCAAGTACCTGGCACATAGTAAGCCTTTCATAAATATTAAGTAGCTATTATTATCATCATCATCTCTTTATGCCTAAGAAGGCATCTAGTTTGTACCTCTCTATTTGGAAGGAAGCAATCAGATTCTCATGTCCCTAACCATGTACTGTAGAGGGCAACACAATCCAATTTTGAAATTAAGGAAAACTTCCATTTGCCTCTATTTAATTATTACAAATAAATTCCACCCCAGCATACGTTTTTTGCTATTAGTTACATGAAGTCCCTTTTGCATGACAATATTTAGTTTTTTCATTAGCGGCTCCTTCAAGGTTTCTCATTGCTCTTTACTATGATACTCATCTCTAGTTCAACTGTGAAGTTGGAGGAGGTCCTACATGTATCAGAGTTAGCTAGATGTGCTGGCAGGAGAGCAAAAAGCCCTTCTCTGATGTTATCTCCTTGTATTTTCTTTCCAGAGTCAGTGGATATCAATTTAGGCCTTAATCTGGCATTTTTCAACCTTTCTCCTGCGTGACTCTGTGCTGGGCATCTCCATTAGCTAGGAAGCTCTGGAGATGGCAATTTCATGGACCACTGGCTTGGGGTTGTGACTTGCACTTCAATAAATACTGCCCCAAGCCTTTCTTCTCCTGTGACCTGCTGCTTCCGCAGACCTGGGCTCTGTTTCAGGGCCACTGCTTTTTCTTCTCTCTTTCATGCAAGTGACTTACAAATGAATTTTAAATAGCCAGTTCATGGTGAGGAAATTTTGAGCTCACGTTCCCAGGACTGTGCTCTGTGCCAGACATGCCTTCCTTCCACCCAGGAAACCAGTTCCTGGTGTCTCTTTTTGAGGGATATTTTATACTCTTTTCTCAATTTTTGGGAAGGAAGATAAGGGCCTAGGACAGGCGCTCCAATTCCACTTTGGCCACTTGGGGACCATTTTATACTTTTGGGAGTTTCAGGGAAATGCCAGGAAGTTAGTGGGGGTGGGGGTAGGAAGGGAGAACAAAGCTTGATTCTCTATTATAATATTTAATGTGAATGAAAAGTGTGAACCTGGCAAACATGGCTTTACTCTGAGTGAATATATTTAACCTGAATGGTAAGTGTGAACCATGGCAAGCATGGTCTCACTCATTCATTGCTGCCAACAAAACAATAGGTAGCTGGGTGCCACTATTTCCTAATCAGGTTGTAAGTAGCCCTGATACACTAGTTTGCTTTTTTAAATGACTAGATATTGTTCCCTACAGAGTCAGCCGTTGAGTATCAATCACTTTCTGTTTATTTAAGTACAGGCTGATCTTTCTTTTTTTTTTCCTTTCTAGCTTATAGAGTTGTAATCCATGTGCGTACAATTAAAATGATATCCACATACAGCTCAGGGTTTCCTGCGAATTTGTAGTGGCTTTTGTGCATAAGGAAGGTTGTTGCTTTGCTGTAAACCACAGACCCAGAGTAAACCTCAGCTGTGCTGTAGCTATTTTGGACAACAAGTTTCTAGTTGCTTGTGTGTAATTGCCCATATTACATCATCCTAACCATTGTGAAATGTGCAAAATACAAAGCTTATCTGATGATTCATTTCAGGTGGATAGTTCCTTTTAATGTAATTTTAGAAGTGGTTCCCTGCACAAAGCAGATTCCCCCCTTTGCTCTTGCTTTCTTGTTCAGGCACAATGTAATTTAATGATTGATAACAATGTAGCAGGGAGAAGTGTATCATATACATTGTGCTCCATAACCTTGACAGTCTACCTAAAACATTCTATGGGATGTAGTTTCTTTTGGTGCAAGAACGAAGGGGGAGAAAAATTTCCTCTACATCAAATCAAGTAAGCATTAACCCCAAATGAAATTTAATTTCCCTATGGCTGAGTGGCAGAGGAAAAAAAAATCTGCTTTCAATGACCACAAGGAGCTTGGGTACAAATCACTCACTGGTTTTACCGGGGGTTCAGTTTGTCAGATTATGCTGTCTTTTGTGATGGTAAATGTATGCCATACAGAAGACTTTAAAATGTCTCTGTTGGTGGATTGCATTAACCCATCTTTAAGTCAGGTAGGTGAAATTCCACTAAGCTAAGACCTTCTGGCATTTTCTTGCCAATGTTAAACATTTGCAGACTAGGTAATAGGTCATGTTTACTCATCTATTAGTAGGAAGGGTTTTTTTAAAATAACATTTATCTTTGGCCATGGACTTTATATACTGCATACAGAGTATAATTTGGTGAAAGGCCTTATAGATAATATTTCAAAGTGGAAAAAGAAGATTTCTTAGAACCTAAAAGTCAGAAATAGATCAAATGATTCTAGGCCTTTTTATTGCTGAATAATGGACTATGTAAATACTGTATGTGACTATTAGATCAAATGAGAATACATAGAGTTCAATATTAATTGGTTAAGCATCAGCTGATGGCCTGTTTGCAGGATACAATGAAATTATGTTATCAATATGTTTTATTGATTCCTTGGTTTGCAAAATTAAATAAACATAGTATAAGTACTTGGAGTGGTAAGTTGTAGCAGGGAACAGGATTTTGATTTGGAATTTGAAAACAGAATTAGAGATAATTGAAGCAGAAAGCAGGCTGTGGCATAAGATTTCTGCCAGCATTTCTTGATGTAACTAAGTATATCTGGGTGTTTGGGAGGAATAAGAACCAAAGAACAGAGATTTTGGGGGAAGTGTTCCAAAACGCTTTTTAAGGCTTATGTCAATATTAGAAAATCCTTTTCTTGAATAGTTTAGCTTGCTTTGCTATGGATATATTCATTTATTTTATCCTATACTTTTTTCCCAGTGTTTTCTTAGTGTTCTAGATACTGGTTAAAGAGCAGTGACCAAAACTGACATAATCCCTGCCTTTGTGGAGTTGGGAGACAAAAACCCCACTATAAGATCATAGTGCTATGAAAGAAGGATCATGTTATTATGAAAGAAAATGGGAGAACCTGACCCAGTCTGGGGGATTAGGGAAGTCATATTTGAGTTGACACTTGAAAGATGAACAAGAGTTGGTGATGCAAAAAGGGGTGGAGATGGGGTGATGGTTGAAAGCTGAGAAAAGGAGTAGCTTGTATGAAGACCCTTAGGTGGGAAAGAGCTTGGTGGAGCTGGAGTGAGAGGGCCGGGGGAATCAGAGCAGGTGGGTGAGTGGGAAAACATCACATGCTGTGGCTGGTGAGGTGTGGATCTGGAATGAAACCCTCGGCTGAATTTCAGGGAGTTGTTCTTTCCCCCCAAGGTGGTTTGAATCTGACTGCTGACGTCTGGAATCCCACACATAGCCGTTGGTTGAAAAAGTGAAAAGGGGTTGAGGCAGGAGGGTGGTGCACAGAGTCTACTGTGAATTCTGCAGAAAACAAATTCATTTCAGAAAAGTAGCCATGGAAAGGATCGATTTTAAAGTAAAGAAAGAAGCAGCCTGCAGCCAGAATCAGATGGATGGTTTGTAGTTCAAGCCCATTCTGCTCGATGGCCTTTTGTGTTCATGCTGCATCCACACACATTAGTGAGTGGTGTACTGATGAGCTCTGTGACATAGTGTTTGTGGCACACTCCAGGCTTATCAAGTTACATTTACGACATGAATCAGTAGTGTCGAGGCATTATTTATGATTTTATCTTCTTTCTCGGCTGCTCTTGATAGAGAAGAAGGCAAGGAATTCCTCCTTTTCATCTTCCCTCTGGATAAATAGACAGCAGGTCCCAGAGAAGAAAGAACTCTTTCTTTCCCTATGTCTCGGCTTCTTTTTCTCTCTGCCCTTTCTGTTCCTTCTTTTTTTTTCTGTGAAGTTCTGCCCAATAGCCAGTAGAGGGCGCACAAATGCACGAAAATGCAGCCTTTATTCCTCTGGCCACAGTAATTTCATTGTCTTTTATCTCTTCATCTTTACATTCCTCAGAGATAGGGATGCATCTTGGCCTTTTCTCTTTTAATATTTTCATCAAGGGTAACCATTTCCCCACCTATTTTGTAAAGGTGGGAAAAAGCTACTGTTTAGATTTTTTTTAAAAAAGAGAGAACTGGACTGTATTCCTGAGATCTGGGAGCAAACTGTGTGTGTGCGTGTGTGTGTGTGTGTGTGTGTGTGTGACTGTGACAGATCTCAGGGCTGCTGGTACCCTCTGTGACTCATTTGGGAAGGACTCATTTTGCCAATAACAAGGCAGAAAGTCTGGGATCCTCTTCTTTGCTTTCCCTGGGTTGTTGTCCTCATAGCAGCTGCCCTGCTTCCTGACATGTCTTAATAATGAGGATGATGTGGCCAGGGGGAGATTCACCTTCTTCCCCAAATATGACCTCTTCATTGAATTTGCTCCTTGCTGAAGTCCAAAGAGGATTGTCTCCTTTTAACCGTGTGCTCTGTTCACTCTGCCCAAGGTCAGAGAATCCAGCTGGAGCCTGTCTGCCTCCAACATCACTGGCCGTAGAAAGCAAACCACATATGCCTGTGACAGTTCTGTGCGTGATGTGTGAGAGGCAGAGGAGAGCTAGTTTAAGCTCCTCCGAAGATGTCTTAGCGTGGCAGTGCTGACGAAGGTGGAGACTTGTTTGTGTCAATGACATAATCGGAGAAGACATCCAGAGCCCAGCTGCAGGGAGTGAGGAGGTGTGCAGCTTAGTACTGACTTCTGACAAAAGCCCACGCACTTCACATTCATCTGCCCCTAGTGCCAATCTCCTTCTGATGTCTTAACCTGACTTTTGTTCTGCTTTGCTCAAATGATTCTGGTGTCACAAAGAATTGCTTGGCCGGGGGTAGTTATACTGGCTAGCACACTGATACAAGTGCAGGGAGCTTTATAACTAACTAGTTTTGTAATAACTCCACACGAGGAATGAACAAGGTTTAGTTTAGCATATTCTGCCTATTGTGAAGCATCAGGCACAGTTATAGCTTTCTCATAAATAATAGTGATAGCTCCGAAAGGCCATTTTCCATGTAAATTTCCTGACTGTTAGCGAGTTTGGAAAAGAGCTGTGTTGAAGAACAGGTTATTTAAAAAGCAGAATGATTTCCCAATAAAATACTTTTCAGCTTTTCCCCTTGGGGCTCTGGGCTGCCCCCCTTGTCTCCAAGATCCACGTGGGCAGATTGCATGTTAGCGTATGCGCCCAGTAGAAGTATTCTTCTTTTCTATGCCAGCAAAACACTAATACTTTAAACACAAAGGGCATTTAACACAGTAACTGTTTCTGATGGAGTGAGTGGCGCTGCCAGCTTGCTCTCTCTTGGATGGCTTCCGTACGATGGGAGCAAGATTGGGAGTCAGGCCCAGGCTACTACTCCTTGGTTTGTGTGCTATAAATGAACAACTTAAAAAAAGTGTTTGTATAGTCAGGGTCATTCCTGCCCTTTCTCAATAGACTTGCAATCCTGGTTTGAATACTTATCCGGCTTGGTTTTGTGTCTTTGGAACAAGGGAAACTTCCAGTGACCAGTTTGGTTAATCACTGTGCTTATTCCCTCTTCCCTACTATTCCGTATTGGGTTTCCTTCTACTCCAGTACATTGGATTTCCAATCACATCAAACCCTATTAGGCTGCCATCCATTCATAGTAGATTAGATTCCCTTACACCTCACTGCCTAGCAGGATTTTCCTCTCCACAATGTGGAGAGTATTAGGTTCCCTTACATGGGTCGCTGCTTGTTAAGTTGTGTTTGGTGCTGC
Source organism: Balaenoptera ricei (assembly GCF_028023285.1). Classification (NCBI taxonomy): domain Eukaryota; kingdom Metazoa; phylum Chordata; class Mammalia; order Artiodactyla; family Balaenopteridae; genus Balaenoptera; species Balaenoptera ricei. Next base: position 91,091,002 of record NC_082660.1, on the reverse strand, counting down.
GTAGTATTGAATTCTCTTTCCCATCAGCAGTCACTGGGTTGTTAATTACACACTTGCAGATTCACTTCTCTTGAACCTTCTCTAATCTACAGCTCTCCATGAGCTCTGACCGCACACTTCAGTGCCTCAGGCAGCCCTATCTGCTCACGGGTTCGGTTCAATTCAGCTGTGTGGTATTGAACACCTGTGCATCAGAGTCTGTGCTAGAGGCTGCAGAGTTTACAAAAGTGAGTGGGGAATAATCCTTGCCTTCAAGGAGTTTACAGTCTACTGGGCGGGGCTAGGACAGGGCAGTACATAAGATGAAAAACTATGTGCATGAAGAGTAAGTGTTGGTTTTACCACTTCCCTAGTAACAGTTTATATTTGGCCTAATTAAAGCACCTTAGAAGGCAATTTGTTACTTATAATGCCATTATTGCCACCACTCTGTTCCATAATGAAAAAAAATTATGAAGCACAATTGAGTGAAAAATGGACATTTTACCGGGTTCCACTGCAGGTATTGGCAGAATTGCGATAAAACTCTGGGGTCTCTTAACACACTCAATCCTGCTTCCATATGTACCTAGTATTATATTAGAACTCATGCGATTCTAAGAGACTCCCATCAGGCATAGAGTAATAAAAATTCATATGTAGATTACTCTCTAACAGGCCTTGACATTACATACAGACTAGAGTCTATGTCTTTTTCTTTTGACACCAAAATATGTACAATTTAATTCATGCCTGGAAGGGAGGGAACCAAAAGGAGTGGAAAATGGAGTCAGTCATGGTTTCCCACAAGCAACAGCAAGGGGACAGGTGTTACCAATTGTGATCTTAATGCTCAAGAGTCTCAACCTGGTGGCAAAATCACAATCTGTGTCCCACATTAGTGTAAATATTACCTAATTCCTTCTTCGTATAGCTCCTCATTCCTTGAACACTCACCACATGCCAGGCAAGGTTCCAAGTGCTTCATTGTAGCATCTTAGTAATTGCTCACCATAAATGAACCTTCTCTGCATTTGCTGTCGATAAAAAAATCCAAGTTTACTGACAACAAAGGCATGTGTTTTGTATCTCTGCCAACTCAACCAGAGCGCTTCATTAACGCCAAATTTCTAATTTGATGTGAACAGTACTTAGAGCACAGTCTGAAGCCTGAAATGACAAATAGTGATCTCAGAAGGAATGCAGTTTAGAAAAAGACCTAGCTAATAAATACAATTATTTGATATAGGAATGAAACAAAAAAACAAAACTTTGGTCTAATTATTTTTTTCTTTGACACCAAAATATTGTGCCATTTAAAAAAATCCCTGGAAGAGAGGGAACCAAAAGTAAAGCAAAGTAGAAAGAGGAAGGAAGGACCAATGTTTTTGCAATTGACTCAATCTTTTCTAACTAGTCAAATTTATAGTACCTCTAAAACCCAAGTATGATATCTGTATTTCCTATTCTAATTGTGGAGTGTAAAGACATTTTATTAGTATGGAAAAGTGACAGCGACATTCAGAACTCATTTTTCAAAGATGTGTTACTTTTCAAACATGTGGACCATAACAGTGTTTCATTAGAATAATAAAACATTGATCTTTCAACTGAAGTGCCTTACCTCCTTACTTGACCAAGCTCATCACCAGTTGTCAAGGGGACTTTTCTGAGGTTTGTCCTTACTGCATAGGGCTTAACATGCACATCTGGACGCAGACTTTATTATCCCTGAACGCTGTTCCTGAGCCTTTACTGAGCTCCTACTACGTGTAACGCAGCATACCTACCCTCTCAAACACTCTTACCAGGGTATGTACTTCCATAACTCAACTATTTCATATTTCATCCCCTTTTGAATCCAAGACTGTGACCATCACTTATGGATTATGGCTTCAGAGGAAGAGTCGGTTACAGTGTACCCTGCTATTCTTTGGACAGGTCTTAGTTCATAGTACAGTTACCACTTTCCCCCTGTTGCTCCTTTTTAGCGATAAAGACCATAGAGTCAGTCACTGCCTCAAATTTGGCCACCTCCTTCCACATTAATAGCGCAATGGTGAACATTCTGTACATTACCTGTGACTCACATAATCACCATGCAAAATGCATCATTCATAAATTGTTTAGTGTGACCTTTTGCACAGTAGCACTAATTATTATTATCACAGAAGCCCAGTAAACTAGACTGGTAATTATCAGGGATTTATTTGAATGGACAGCTAAGCTATTCTTGGCAAGTTAGTCAAAGCAGTTGTCATGACAGCCATACAAATATGTCTCATGAATTGGGTTAATTAGGGTAATTAATAACTGTTATTTGGCCCCCTTTTCCCAAGGTATTGCCTATGCATTATCAAAAGGGGAGAGGTAAAATTTTAGAAAAAGTTTGCTTTCTGGAAGGCAAAATCGATTCCCCTGTTTCTTCCATAAAGCTTTCTTCTAAGAAAGCTACTTTTTTTTTTTTTTTTAATTAATTAATTTATTTATTTTTGGCTGTGTTGGGTCTTCGTTTCTGTGCGAGGGCTTTCTCCAGTTGCGGCAAGCGGGGGCCACTCTTCATTGCGGTGCGCGGGCCTCTCACTGTCGCGGCCTCTCTTGTTGCGGGGCACAGGCTCCAGACGCGCAGGCTCAGTAATTGTGGCTCACGGGCCCAGCTGCTCCGCGGCATGTGGGATCCTCCCAGACCAGGGCTCAAACCCGTGTCTCCTGCATTGGCAGGCAGATTCTCAACCACTGCGCCACCAGGGAAGCCCCCAGAAAGCTACTTTTTAAATCAGTGAAAACCACCCAGCCTCCAAAGGTGGCTCCCCTAGAGAAACCCTTATTTTAGGGAATCTTCTCCTACTTTTGGAGGTTTCAGAGCCAGCAAGCACAAGCCACACTGGAAAAAAATGTAGTTAAAAAGAGGAGCTAAATCGTCACTTCCCTGAGGCTGCTGCTTTCCTTTTAGTCACCTGTGAGAGCCCCCAAAGGACCGTCCCTCTGGCTCCCACTTTTGGCAGAGCCCTGCTTTGTTTTTTTTCTCATCTAGAACTTTCTTGCCTTGCTCTCTAGCCTGTTCATTGTATTGGTTTTCTTATTTTTCCCTCACAAGGATGTTGCCCCTCTGAGGTTTTCCAAGTTTTAATTTTGTTGGAGGCCTTTTTTTAATTTAATGCCTTGGGGACTATCTAACATTGCCTGGTGGTGGTTTTGCTCTTTTTTCAAAGAAAGGAAAAGGGGCTGGCTCTGAAGAGCTTTCTCCTGGAAGAGTAAGGGGAAAAAGTCCAAGTTTCTTCTCTGTGCATCTCAGCATATTAAGTTGTTTTCCTTACTATAGTGCAAAGAAAAGACAAAGGGAGACGTTAAAAATGAAACCAGTTTTCCCCAATGAGATCATCCTTTCAGAGGGTACCATTGTTCGCAACAAGAATTCAAGATTTTTTATAGTGCTTTTGAATAGCAAATCGATTTCCCCCTGTTTTTCCCATAAAACAAGGAGAAGGGATCCAAGGAGGGAAGGGAACTGAGGACATTAATTGGACACTGAATCTACATCAGTTCTTGGGCTTGATCCTTTCTTATATTAACTAATGATAGTCACAACAGCCCTTTGAGACTGGAAACAGTATTATCCTATTCCTATGGATGAAGAAACTGAAGTATTTAAAGGTTAAGTAATTTTCCTGAGGTCACATATAAATCAGGGCTTGAACCCAAGTCTCTCTGATCCAGAGTCCCTTCTTCCGCAGAAAGCTAGCAGAGTTTTCCAGAAAAGCGAGAGACTCCTAGTAGTTCTAATACAAATTCCAGATGCCTCTTTGGCATCTGGAATTTGCTTCTCTGCCTCTTTGGCAATTGAGACTTCTAGGTCAGGGGACAGCATCTGGCTGACCCATAAAATTTGAGTTGGGGGACAATTCTAGGAAAAACTTTTAGTAGAGGGCATTAGGCTAATACTTTAGAAATGACTGCAGCACTTTCTTCCCGTGTCGCAACGGAATCTCATTACCAGGAAAAGGCAGTTTCCTTCTCTATTTTACCTACAGCTGCCCTGTTAGGAAAGAAAGGCATTGTGCTGTCTGAAGTGGCTTGGTGATGCTTGGAGGACATAGGACACTTGGGAAATGGAGGTGGGTGGGGTCCTCTAGTAAAACAGGACCATGTTCTGACATCTTAGGAAGCCGAAAACTGACAAAGGGGGCTAGTGTAGGCCCATTTCTCTGGTGTGCCCTTACAAAATTTAGAATGCGTATCACACATTTACTATTAAAATTTTTTTTTGTATGTGTAGCCATTTGCCTAGTCCATAAAGAACATTAATTCATTCAACAAGTAGCTATTGAATACCTACTTCATGCAAGGCAGTGTTTTCAGGGTTCCAGGAAGAGCGGTGAACAAAACAGACAAAAATTCCTAACATCATGGAATTTACATTCTAGTAGGGGGAAAGAGGTAATAAACAAAATAAATAAGTTAAATATATGATATTTTAGAAGATGGGTGTTATGGAGAAAGACAGAAAAGAGGGATTGTGAGCATTGGAGAAATTTTGCAAATTTAAATACGTGGTTAGGTAAGGCTTCAGTGAAACCTATTTTTATTCCTTTTCACTTCACACACAGACTCTTCTCCAGCCAGGCACATAGTTCATTCATTCATTAGTACCTACCCTACCTACTACCTTTGTATCCTACATGGGATATGCATTTAAGAACAAAACAGATATTTCTCCTACCCTTATGGAGCCCAGAGTATAGTACAGGAGACAGTAAAAAATGGTTACGCAGATAATTACTTGCAATCATGATAAGTGTGATGGAAAGCAGTACAGGGTACTAACATGTACCACACATGGAGGCCAGGACACAGCTACCAACACTGTGAGGCTAAAGGCCACAGACAAACCACTGAACATTTGGTCTCACTGGATTATGGTAGGAAGGACCATGATGACATGATTACAAAGCATCAAGTCTCATTTGGTTATGGTTGTATCTAGGGATCCATGAATTTGTGATTTCAAATGTCTGATTGCCATAATTGCATATAGATACCTTCAGCCTCCAGCCTAGCTAATTACTGGCATTTGATTTTAAACACACACACATATATACGACTGTATTTTTCTGGAAAACAAATTAATGACTGTTTGATGTGGTGAATTTGTGGGGCTACTAGAAAAACTAACTTAAAAGGAGGGAAAGCTTTAATGAAGTAATGGCTGACTTTCAGAGCAGAGTGCCTATTTGTTTTTTCTTCTCCTTTCATTGTGCCTGCAAAGATTCAAAACCCCCTAAAATGAAAGACTGTAGGATAAAATGCATTCTTTTTATTTTTAAACCATGGAGAGCAAAGTATTTTCATGAAATATTTTATTCTCCTACGAACCAAGGGCTAATATCCTGGAACTGGTACTTTGGCTCCCTAAAAAGACCAACAAGACAAGCCAATTACGGCCTCTGAAACATTTTTATTTTTAGTTCCTTGTAATAGCGATTCATTCTCTGCTATGGTACATTAACTGGGAAACAAGTTGAAATGAGAGTTTGGGCACCTTTAGAATAATTGACTATATTTACCAAATTCTTAATAGTGTAGAAAGGCTAGTGGGTGGAGAATAGAAGAGCAAAAGGAGAGGTGAGGGGAATGTGTGTCCAGGAGAGCATGACTTATAATAAAGTTATGACTTTTAAATTGACATCTGTGGAATATAGTTTAGCTAACATTTTTTCTTTCCATTTATTCTTCCAGTAGACAACAGTTTGGTTATTTATGCTGATGTCTGCCTTTATGTGCTATGTGGTGTTACTTTTTTTTTTTAATGTTCCCTGCATTGTTGGTACAATTATTTTTTTTTTAATATTTATTTATTTATTTGGCTGCACTGGGTCTTACTTACGGCATGTAGGATCTTCATTGCTGCGAGCGGGATCTTCGTTTGCGACATGTGGGATCTTTAGTTGTGGCATGTGGGATCTAGTTTCCTGACCAGGGATTGAACCCAGGTCCCCTGCATTGGGATCGCAGAGTCTTACCCACTGGACCACCAGGGAAGTCCCCAATTCATTTTTTAAAAATTGAAGCATAGTTGATTTACAATGTTGTGTTAGTTTCAGGTGTACAGCAAAGTGATTCAGTTATACATATATACATACATAATATATATATGTATTCTTTTTCAGATTCTTTTCCCTCATAGGTTATTACAAAATATTGAGTATAGTTCCCTGTACTATACAGTAGGTCCTTGTTGGCTATCTAATATTTTATATATAGTAGTGTGTATATGTTAATCCCAAACTCCTAATTTATCCCTTCCCCCTTCCCCTTTGGTAACCATAAGTTTGTTTTCTATGTCTGTGAGTCTGTTTCTGTTTTGTAAATAAGTTGATTTGTATCACATTTTAGATTCCACATATAAGCGATATCATATGATATCTGTCTTTCTCTCTCTGGCTTACTTCACTTAGTATGATAATCTCTATGTCCATGTGGTGTTACTTTGGTGAGCAGGAGTATTTAGCTGTTTACAAGTGAAGAGTGCAACAGGCAAGGCTATGACACTCTTCTCCATATTGTCAACTCTGGCAGTCTCCAATTGTCCTCTCTATCTAGGTAACCTATTAGCTGGTAACCCTATTAGCTGGCCTGTTCGCTTTCCTTTTCAGGAGAATTTCTTTTGTTTGGGAGTTCTGTTACTTTCCCTTTTGGTCTACTCTTCAGTGGCTCTGCTTGCCTATCTGGTGTTTTTTTTGAAATGTCCAACCCAATGTCAATCTGGAGTGGGATTGGTAATGCCAAAATGGAAGGAGTCTTCAGGAAGGATAGAAATGTTATGAGGAGAGCAAGTTGAGGTTAAGTGGATTGCTAAAACAGATAGGATCTTAGGCCTCATTAATGAAGTATAGTTTGCCGATTACGGAAAGGATTAGCTCCTCTGAACTCTTTGCTGCTCAGATTACATCTGGAGTATTATGTTCAATCCTGCGTCACCTTATTTTAAGTAGGGCACTGACAGACTAGAGTAAGCTTCAAAGAAGGTTAAGAAACTGATCAAGGAGACGTCGTTTGTGGAACAACATTTCTATTGCTTCATTATGATGGAGGCAAAAAGTCAGTTGCATGAAGCCAACATTATCATTGGTCTGCACTGGGAAAATGTGTTGAAATGAAGATACTGAAACCAAAATGTCACAAAAGTATAAAACATTCTTCTTCCTAATGTGTGAACTTTGAATTAGTTACTTTGAGTTAAAATATATAGTGTTTGAACCCAGTACTAGCTAATTGTTCGACCAGCACAACAGCCTTTACATACTCAGCCTGGAAGATCAGTTCTCAGGTATAAGGCTAAAACCTTATGGATCCTTGGGTGATCATGGGGATTTCCCTTCCTCTTGTGGAGTGCTATATTTAATCTTCTCATCATTAAAAAAACAGCACTGCCAGAGGCAAGGTCCTAGAAAGGATGGACTGATTGCTAGTATGCTGTCTTCCATCTTCTCGACATCCTTTGCAGCTTTGTAGTGGTGTGCTTTTAGTGGAGTTAGGAAGGAGTTAATATCTTGGAATAACCTTGAGTGTTGTTTGTTTTCCTCTTAGGAATATTGAGAAGGTGAGCATGTAGTGGGAAATTTTGAGATTTTCTGGTTTATAGGCTCTTTTTCTAAAAAGCACTTCTAATCATCATCATCATCATCCCAAATGACAGAAGAAATATTAACTTATGAAAATAAATGTTCAAAAGGCAAATTTTATGAAATGGTTGACCTCCATAGGATCCTCATTATTTTTAGAACACGTAGGGAGAGGTCACTCATACCTTTATTTATTAATTGTCTATCTTCTCATGCCTTATTCATTTATTTTTTAAAGCACAGGGGAGAAAACTTGTGAGGGAAGAGATAAAAGGAATCTTTTGTTTGCACAGAAACACAACATGTACATTGTTGGCTTAAGGCCTGTAGTAGACAGAAAGAGTCTGGCTTGAGAGTCATCCAGAGCAGAGACAGTGTTTGTGAACAAGCCAAGATTTCCCTTGTTTCCTCTTGTGACCTTCCCTCACTTTGAGGTACTGGATGGGATCAGGGCTCCAGGGATGGCACTCAGTTACCTGGTGATAGGGAGGAACTAGGGATCCAGCAGGACCTGGAAGGCAAGAGGGTGACCCAAGAACTTTCAGCTTTTTCTGGAAGAAACGCACAATGTCAGGCAATCAGAAGAGGAAGGGAAAAAGCATAAAATCCACATTCTTAGACTCCATAAAAGGAGAAAAGAAAGTGCTCACTCTGCTCCCCACCAAATGTGCAAGTTTTATGGTAATCTCTTGTAGGGTTGAGAGCAAGGGGGTCAGCCATGCAAGGAAAGTGAAGGTCTCCACCTGCAGGCTGCTGTAGGAAAGAGCTCCATCTTTCCTACCTCTGACAAGTGCACTAGGGCACCTTTTAAGAGACTATCCAAGCTAGAGTCGACTTGTCTCGGGACTCATCTTTATGCAAAGGCTGCAAAAAAGAATTTGAAGGTCATGAACATCTGACCACTGGAGAAAACCTTTCCTGGCTCAAAAATAAGTCTCTGTGGTTTAATTAGCTACCCCTTCGGACATTGATTTTTTGAGCACTTGTACTGAATGTAACTTGTCTTTCAAACTTTACAGAAGAGCCAACCCAAATCCAGTTGGATTTGTGGCTGTAGGGAAGTTGCTTGCTTTTATTAAGCACGGCTTATGCTCTCTTTCTCACACACATGACACTCACACGTAGCTTGCAAAATCAAGAATTAGAGCTAGAGAGAAGAAAACTCTTCCCCCCAAACAAATGATTTCACTAGTTCCATCCCCCACCTTAGATTGCATGTGTCTGAAAGCAGTTCTGATGTCAAGTGTCACCTAGAGGAAACTTCTTCTCTGTTGCTCTCTCCTCTGGGCTCCCACACATATATACCCTTGTCATAGCACTTACAACATGGCATTATAATTCTGTCTTTACTTACATGTCCCCAACACTAGAAATGTGGACTCCTTGAGGGCAGGAGTGGAATCTGATACATCTCCATACCCTTAGCATCTACTATGGGGCCTGGCACATAGTTTTAATAGTATTTGTTGAATTGAATTAAATTATTTCGGGCCTGAGCTGTGTATTGCTTCCATTTGTTCTAAACAGTAGTCAAGGGCAGCCAGGGAGCATAAGGCAACTCTTTTCAATTGTGGGGAAGGCTCTGAATGATCTTTTTCTTTTCCCTCTATCCCCCCTCCCCCATTACTCCCATCTACCATTTTTCACTGCTGGGTGCTTATAGTTTGTGCAAAGAAAGGTCTTAAACATAGCGCTGGATTTTCTGTGACTTTTATGTCTTTCGACCTTGGGCTGATGGCTTTGTCATTTTACTCAGCCTTTATTTAGTACAGTCAAATCTGATTAATTGAGACTAACTTGAGGGAAGGCCAGTCGGAATTATAGATAGAAAAGAAATGCAATTTTATTACTTTCAAGTTCATAGAGCAATAAGAAGTAGACTAACAAAGCCCTTGCCAGGAAGTTTTGCCAAGTAGGAGTCCTTGGATCTGCTTTAATGAATAAATAAGAATGATGTGCAATTAACATATTTATTGTTTGTAAATTGCTTCTAAAGTGCTTAAAAACAATTTATTCTCTTGAGTAGTTTAAACACTTCCCTTGTAATCTTGTTTACACCATAATTTGCCCAGCAAACGTTTTTAAAAATAGATACAGCAGCCTAGCTCTATCAGAATGATCACCAAATGTGAATTAGTGACATCTGAACTACAAAGGTATGTCTCCAACACGGTGAAGCAAGTAAGCCTGAGAATATGATGCTTTGAGGAAGTGGGCAGAGCAGATTCCTCCTTTCCTGCTTAGTTGTTAGTCACAGAGGCAGGACCTCAGCCCTATTCAGAGAAGAGAAAAGCTCCCTCACCAGGAAGCAACACTTGCTATCAGTCTAGCCCCCCTCAGTGGTCTAATGCCAGTTCCCACTGAGGCAGTAAAAATGAGCAAATTTACCTTTTCAATAATTTCAGTATGAACAAACAATCCCCAGTGGGCAAAACTAATAGAAGATACTGTATTTTGATTGCAGTTTATCTCTAGCAATTATAGATGAGCAATTTAAGTGCCAACAAAGCAAGTCATTTGCTAGAATGAGGCTGTATTTCACCGAGCTTTATCATTAGACTTTTTTCGGATCACTCAGCTAAAGACAGTCTGTTTCCTTGGGTGGATCATGCATCCTCTTTCTGCAGTATCCTGAGGAACAATTACTTTTCTTAATGATAGGATATTGACAAAAAATGATTTACAAACATCATTTGCACTAAATTTTACTTTTCCCTCCCTTTAGAAATTTTGTTGACAGAATTTACAGCATTAGGTTTTACTCTTTGGGGACTTCTGAGAAGAAATAACAGGAAGGAGTTGGGCAGGTGGAAAGGGATGAGCCCTGGCCTGGGTGCCCGAAGAGATGAGTTCTAAACTTCTGTCTGGGTTTCTAATAACCAGCTGTGATGCTTTGAGGGTGGTGGTGAGGTTCCCTGGGCCCATTTCCTTGTCTTAAAAATATTGACTGTGGGTGCATGTGTGTGTGCATGTGTGTGTGAGAGAGAGAGACAGAGAGAGACAAAGAAACAGAGAAACAGAGAGACAGCGAGGGAAGAGAGACAGAGAGAGATTAGATACTCTCTAAGATCTTTCTGAGCTTTAATGCTCTCTGAGTATCTGATTCTGTGACGGTCATGAGGCCAAAAGGGAATTTTTCAAAGCCTAGGGAATAGCATGGTTAGACTGCAATAATGATTTCAAGAATCTTTGCAAATGACCACATTTGGCAGAAAAGCAACTGAGGGCTCTATCATGATCTGAAGAAATAACTAATATTGCATAAAAGGATGTATTTCTTTGTGATTTATGAAAGCTAGAACTCAGAAGAGACTATAGTTTGAAAGCAAAAGCAGTGTTGGCCAACTGGGTTTCCATTTCCTACTGTCTATAAAGTTAGACTGGGTGGAAGTTCCCCTGGTCTGGGAAGCAAGAGTCTCAGGTTCTTGGTCTGACTTTGCCAAAAATTGGCTATTAATTTTGGATTCAAAAACTCTCTGGGCCTCATATTTTCCATCTGTTAAAAAAGGAAAATAATACCTTGCCTATGAACTTCTTAAGACTGTTGTGGTTATTGGAAAAGAGCATAGGGCAAGGCTGTGTGAAAAACAGTCACCATACTGAAACAAGGTGCTATTTAAGAAAATAATTTTTTAAATTGGGCCATTGAGAGACACAGCCCTACAGGTGTTTCTCACTGTATTAGATTGTAAAAACTTTCTTTAAATGTGTAGATTGTATCATGTTCATCATGATGTATATTATACACTGTCATCTTAGTGTTAATAAACATACCATTCTAATTTTTTAGGTTCACAAGTGATTCTTTGGATGAATGAAAGAGATGGGTTTACAGGGGTGGGAGACAGAAGGGTAGTTTTAACTTAAGCCAGTCCTCCCTACAATCTAAATTCTTGAGAAATGTTGAAACAAATACAAGTCTAGGACGCACAGTAGCCTTTCTTAAAAGAGTTTTGCAAATCCTTACATTTCATCTATGGAAGAGACAAATGAGCTCTTCCTATCTGATGGACAGGTCTAACATCAGCTGTTAGCTGACTAGCAAGTAGTGGGTGAGTACCTGCTCTGTGCCAGGAATGGTGACAGGCACTGAAGATACAGACACTAAAGACGTGGTCCTTGCCTTCAAGGAGTTTCCAGTCTCATGGGGCTGACATATAGGTAATAAAATGTGTTACATGATGTGATAGAGGTAAGTCTACTCCTTATATTTCCTTAGGTCACCAAGGGCATCACATTTCAGAACTGGAGCGTCCTGAGTCACAGGCCAACAGTCTCTCTAAGGCAGCACTGTTCAATAAAACTTTATGGGATGATGGAAATATTCTATATCTGTGCTGTTTAATACACTAGCCACTAGCCACATTTGCCTACTGAGCACTTGAAAGATGGCTACTGTGATTGGGGAACTAAAAATTTAACTTGATTTTTGCTAATTTAAATTAAATTGCTACATATATCTGTGCTATTGGACATAGTATCTATGCCATTGGACAGCACAGCTCTAAGGAATGGTAGAATGAGCCCACAGTAGACTCCAGGGTGGTCCTGAGTTGAACTCTCTCATTTCTTTGGAACTTAGAAGGCCCTGGTCAAGCTGCTCCAGCCCTTTAACCATGTTTTTCTATCCACACACTACACTAGGCTTTGAATGGCTCCTTTCCAGCTGACTGCTCTGAATTATGCATGCTAATGTGCTTTACTTATCCCTGGGATGAGGTTTTCTTCCTTCCTTCCTTCCTCCCTCCCTCCCTCCCCCCTCTCTCCCTCCCTCCCTCCCTCTCTCTCTTTCTTTCTTTCTTTTTTTCTTTCTTTCTTTCTTTCTTTCTTTCTTTCTTTCTTTCTTTCTTTCTTTCTTTCTTCCTTTCTTTCATCTTACCTTTCCCTCCCTCCCTCCCTCCCTTCCTTCCTTCCTTCCTTCCTTCCTTCCTTTCTTCCTTCTTTTTAAAAAGAGATTCCATGACAGTTCAATCATAACAGAGGAAGCAAATGGGGCGAAGGAAAACTCGTTTATAAAGGATTTTAAAGTGTCTCAAATCTTGCCTTTCACATAATTTCAGATGTTATGAGGTCGTTTCAACTCTCTTTAGATGAGCTTTCTTTCTCTCTCTCTCCACACACACACACATACACACACACACACACACACACACACACACTCCAGCTAAGGTGTTGAATCAGCAATTAGAAAAGTTGGGTCCATGTATATATATTTTTATCTCTCATGCCAGAAAACAAGACTGTTCACTGCATTATTTCTTTTTCTGATAGTACAGATAGGGGGAGAATTAGATAAAATATCCTAGTAGGAAACCTCAGAAAAAAACTATTCATGATGTTGAATGGAAATTTAGTTGCAAATAGAAATGAGTATTCAAGAGAAATCGAGTTTATAACCTGATAATCACATGACCTGTCATTTGTCTGGCAGTTCACTTTTAGAAAGCATCTGCACATTTATTATTTTATTTGATCCTAATAAGAACTCTGTAAGATAGTTAGGACAGGTGCTATTTCCATTTTATAGATTAGGAAATTGCAGGTCAGAGAGGTTCAGTGATTTCTGCAAGGTCACACAGCTATTTTTACCTTGAAGGCTCTGTATTTGGAGGGTTTCTAGGACTTTTCTTTGAATAGTCTGTGTTCTTTTCTAAGCTTAAAACAACCTGCAGAAACAATCACCAGGGTGACTTATGGCCCTAACTGAAGCTGTGTCGACCAGGAACAAGCATTTTTTAATATGGAGACACAAAAACACAACCCTCTTTCCCTCACAAAAATTATATGTAATCTGCGTGTACCTGTGTGTGTGTTATGAATGAAGCTATGACTGCCCACACCTGTTTGTACTGGTTGAACCCCAAATAAAATCTTTCTTTGTTATCAAGTAGACACAAGTATTGGGCAGACCAGGATGAGGAGTGAGTGTGCTAGAAATGGAGAAAGAGCTGAGAAAACCATAATTCAAAAAGGGTCATGTACCACAATGTTCATTGCAGCTCTATTTACAATAGCCAGGACTTGGAAGCAACCTAAGTGTCCACCGACAGATGAATGGATAAAGAAGATGTGGCACATATGTACAATGGAATATTACTCAGCCATAAAAAGAAACGAAATTGAGTTATTTGTAGTGAGGTGGATGGACCAAGAGTCTGTCATACAGAGTGAAGTAAGCCAGAAAGAGAAAAACAAATACCATATGCTAACACATATATATGGAATCTAAAAAAAAAAAAAATGGTCATGAAGAACCTAGGGGCAAGACAGGAATAAAGACACAGGTGTAGAGAATGGACTTGAGGTCACAGGGAGGGGGAAGGGTAAGCTGTGACAAAGTGAGAGAGTGGCATGGACATATATACACTACCAAAATAGAGAGCTAGTGGGAAGCAGCCGCATAGCACAGGGAGATCAGCTCTGTGCTTTGTGACCACCTAGAGGGGTGGGATAGGGAGGGTGGGAGGGAGGGAGATGCAAGAGGGAGGCGATATGGGAACATATGTATATGTATAACTGATTCACTTTGTTATAAAGCAGAAACTAACACACCATTGTAAAGCAGTTATACTCCAATAAAAATGTTAAAAAAAAGAAACCAATGCAGCCAAAATAAATACATAAATAAATAAATTTATTAAAAAAAAAAAAGAGTATTTGAAAGACGGGCCAGGAGAAAGCTGGGGAGGGAGGACACTAAGAACTGTATGGAGAAAGCAACATAGAAGTTACTTGTACAGGTTGAGTGGTAGGACTCCCAGGCACAGTACAGTGTTATGTTTCTGACAGCATTAAGTTTTTTTTTTTTTTTTTGACAGTTAAGTTTGGAATTGTTCCTGGTTTTTGCTGCTGGGAGTCTGATGGGAGAGGGAGGGTGAGGTGTTCCCCCTCATTATTTCTTAATCTTCCTGCAGGAGGAAATTGCTCTAGTTGTGTTCACTGCCCTTGAACCTGTCATGTTCAAGCAGGCTAGGGTATTTTTTTTTTCTCCCAAATAGTACATCCAGTCAGCCAGTCTTAATTACTTCTGTTTCATTGCATTCCTCAGAATCCTAATGAGGTGTGGCCTAGTGGTGTGAGCGCAGGACCTGCAGTGAGAAATCTTGAATTCTAGTTGCAGATGTGACACTGCTCCTCTCCAGCAGAGGGCAAGTCTCTTAACCTGTTTTGTCCTGCTGTTAATGGGGTTACTAATATTTATTTAGCTTATAGTAGCAGGAGAATTAACTAGTTAATGTTGGTTGAAAGGGAAAAAAAGAAAAAAAAAGAAAAAAGGGCAAGTTTTTGTGTATCGTGTTCATTTCCAAATGCTAATTCTTTCAGGATGATATTGACAGGAGGCACCTGCTCTGTTGCACTTATCAAGCACCTCCTGGAAGTCTTGCTGGATGGATGAGAAGCAAAATTCTGTGCTATGAGCTCTATAGAAAATGTAGCTACCTTCAAGCCCAGTTTCTAACTTGGGTGTCTGTTTTCTGCCCACCTAAGAATATTCCTCTATCTTATGGTTTCTCAAAGGTTAAGTACATTTTTTTCTCTCTCCTGAAACCCTTTTTAAACTTTCTGAAGTTCTTTGTGATAAAAGGTTCCATATACATACAAGGTGCTTTAGTAATTGTTGTTCTGTTGGTGCATTGCATAACTACATTACAGATTTCTGATACTCTGACAATTTCAAACTGCTCATAATATTAGCCACTTTTCAAGGTGTAATTATGGATTTACTGTGCATGGTTGCCAGCACTCTTATGTCAGATAGTAGCCTTTTGATTAATCTCTGTTTACAAAATCAGGTCAATTTCCAGCCTACCCTCACCACCCCCACCCTGGCATAAAACGAGAAGTTCTGTTAGGATTTGGGAGGACGGGTCGGGGTTTTGAAAGAATGAGTAAACATTTCCATTACTTCCTTGAATCAGTCCTCTTCCTATTGCTTCTCATTGATGCTTCATGAGGTGATGCCAAAGTGTAAGCTCTGTCTTGTCTCCAACACTGATTTGCTGCAATGCTTGTTTAAGTCACTAGAAATTGGAGGTTACTGTGGATTTCCTTCAGTGCCTAATAATTTCGACAAAACCCAATGCCCTTTATTTAAACTCCAGTCATAATTAGAGGGTTGCCAATGTTAAGCAACCGATGGAGTCTGATTTTGAGAAATGTTTATTGTGCCTCATTAAATTTGAAATTAGTACTTAAGATCAGAAATAAAAAATCTGTTTATGTTTTGGTAGTGGATGCGGTGTGTGCACACCCTTTCCTCTATGCATCCCAGTGAACTGAGACACCCCTGTGTTTGCCATGGTGGTAATCAAAATAGCTACACCAAAAGAGAACTATGGAGGATTTCATTGATGACAAACAAGAAAATGATCTATTGAGTTGCATCTGACTAGAAAACATTAATATTAGAAGCTAACACATTCACTATTTCTAAGATGGTGTATAACTCGGTTGTTTTTTGTCAGCATGATCACACATTACTGGCTTGAGCAACAAGCCGGTACAAGGGAAATGAATTTAGAATGATATGCCAAAGGCTGTTACTCCTTCACTCTTAAGTAAGCTTGTGGAGACAACTGGGTTGTAAGTGATGTATAATATAAATAATGAGATTGGGGCTGGAACTGGATTTGGGGGTGTTGTTTTGGCCCACAGGCACAGGGCCACCCACTGCTTTCCCTCCAAATATTCTGAAAGTTTTTCAGCTGACAAGGCTTGCTCAATAGAAATTGTACTCTGCAGGCAGTCAGGGCTCTGTAGCTGCTAAGTAGTAGAGAATTGAGACCAATGAAATAGAATTTAGCAGAAATGGACCAGCTCAGAGTGCTGGACCTTCTCTAAGCCAGGAGGGCTCAAAGATAGGCTGGATTCAGGAGAGCTCATACTGTGGATCTGTGGGCCATTGCTTGTGGGATGTCTTATATTGGTTTCTTACTGTCAGTTAGACCAGCTTTACCAAATCATAGCTTCTGAAGTTGAAGCTACCCCGTAAGTCATCGCTAGTCATCTTAGGTCACCTTGTAAAGATGGTTGTAAATGCCTCTAAAGGACAATTGAAATGGTCACCAAGGTTGCAGGGAAGAAAGTGGCTCATTCCTGGATCCTTCGGGCTATGTGACTGGGTCCTCCATCTAGGTCTGGAGAACTATCTCCAGTTAGTGTGTGCCAAATTTTTCTTTTGTCTATCTGCTACACTATACTCTCCTGACCCACTCATTAAAAGTAGCCAAGAAAGTCATTCAGAGAAAAATAGGTATAAAGCAGGCTAATCACTTCCCTGATGTTTCCATCTTGTGTTTGCTTTCCATCTCAGTAGTGGGTAATGCCAAGAACAGTGTTCCTGGGGATTTTTCTTGTTTCTGTGACTTCTTCTAGCTGAGTCAGTATTTAACGCGGCTGTAGCACTTAACCTGTGTGTTTGTTTTCTTGGCTGTTTAAGGGGGGGAGTAACAATTGGCACCTGCTTGTAAAGTACTTTAATATTTGGGGATGAAAGGCACTCTGAGCCTGCAAAATAGCTTTAATGTGTTGTAGTTACATATTTGGGGATGGTGATTGGACTTCAGGGTTTGTTCCATTGGTGAATGTGGTTGATAGCTATTTACTTCTCAGGTTGAATTTCGTTTATGTGGGATGAGATAGTATGACTCATGTGATTGGGTTAGTCATTTTATTTAAACTACTTGTATCCACACCGAAGTCTTGTTGATTTTGCATTCCTGTGTAGAATAGGTATTAACTGGTTCCTCAGAGCTTTTTATAAGCAGATATTATTTTAAAGTGCACTGTGCCCCACAGAGGACTTGGAAAAGGGTCCCAGAGCCTTATTCAGAAGCCTGTTCTTATTTATATAATGGGATGGTGCTTAGCCTGGTCATTTAGTAGGCTCTTTGCCTCTGAATTGCATGGATTCCCGAAGAAAGCTGCTAGGTTTCTCAAGGAGGCCTTTGTAGTAAAATTTGCACTGGGTTGCTCTTCTAAAGTCACAACTTTGACCCAATAAAAGATGAGGGTGGAGAAAAGTGATTTCCCTATGCTGCCTTTGTCACCTCTAGGTAGTCTGACCACATCAATGGTGCCAGTAGAATTTTAGCAGTGATGACAAAAGGCCACCAAGAGGGGAACTCTTTCAACTTAACTTGGATGTTAACCAAATGGGCTGTGTTTCCCACTGATAGCCCTGTCCTGAAAGCCATTGGAATCCTAGAGTTCCCTTCCACATGCAGAAAAGTAGCTGCCACGCTGTCAGTCTGTGGCTCAGAAGTCTACAGATAAGGCAAAGCCTTATCTTATCACAGAAATTTTATCTACCCCTGGTTTGGAAACAGTATCATGTGTCACTACTGCCATTCCCAGAGATATGGCAGGACTGATGGATGATGGGCAGGAAGCACCTAACTGTGGCATCTTATCCTTGGCAGTTATATCCAGACTACTGTGTATTTATAAGGTCATAGTTGAGAGTGAGGACAGAGAACAAACTGTAACTACAGAAGACAGTGGGCAGAATGGATACTTTCTGAAGAAACAAGACCACCTTGGCCTAATAGAGTTGGTCACCTGCTTTTACTGCAACGAGAAGCTTCATTCTAAACCTCTTCCATTTCTTCTCTGGTCTTTCATTGATGGATTCATTACATGAGTACTTGCTAAGTGTCCAGCATTGTGGCAGTGACACTTCAAATGAAAGCTTCCAATCCAGTTGGACGATGAACTGACATGCTACACACTGAAGTAATCATAGAACCTGAGGAAATGCATAACTACATCACAAAGTCTGTACACTAAGTGCTGAGAACATGCTAAGCTATGTGGGATGATCAGGGATGTAGACATATTAGAAATGAAGGAAATGAGATATGAGGGAAGTAGAGGACTTGTGTTGGATGACTGCTTAGCTAAAGATTTAATTTAGATTTAGTGCTAAATGTAACAGGGAACCACTGAAAGGGTTCTTTGAGGCCTTGAAAAGAGAAATGCTGTGATGAAAATAGTGGGTGAGGAAGATTATCCACATAACGTTTTGCAAAATGGGCTCGAGGAAAAGGCAAATGGAATTGAAGAAGTAGTGGCACAAGGTGATGAAAGCTGTTGAAGTAGAGCCAAAAGGACATATACACATGCTATTTCTAAGAACTTCTTAAGTTTTATAACTCATTTGATAGGAGAGGGATGTGGTTTGTATTTGTGATATGGGTTTGTACATGTAACAAATATAAAGGCCAAATCCTCCTATGTGCATCACCTACTACCATCAAGCCATTAGGATGCTACTTAGTTCCGTAGAGTTGCAGTGTAATTCTCAAAGTTGCACTCCATAGCCTGTGTACAAGTATATGCCTGTGTCTGCAGGTGTATGTGTCTCTGTGTGTGTGTGTTTCATGTTTTTCTGAATGGCTGACATTTTAACCATCCCCAGCAAGAGGTCTATCAATTTGTGACCTCCTTACCGGTACAGCCTATATCTTTATTTTCATCCTCAGGGTTTGGTGCATGTATTTTGAATGGATGAATGAATAAATGAATCAGTGCATGAACAAGACCCATTTTGTTTTAGAATCCTACAATTTGAGGGGGCTCGAAGGGAACATTGGCATCATTTGGGTTATTCTCTTCATTCCCTAGATAGATAAATTAAGGCTTCAAGAGGGATCAAGTGATTTATTCAAGGCCATCAATGAGTCAGTGACAAACATGAGGAGGGAATTCAGGTCACCCCACTACACCACCTTGCTTACTATAGTCAAACTGCGTGTGTGTGTGTGTGTGTGTGTGTGCGCGCACGTGTGCGCACATGTGTGTGCATGAGAATTAGTGCTGGTGTGTCCATAGGCATGGCTAGTGGAAGTTTATTTAGCTTGTTTTCCAGTTCAGGGTAAATATGAGCTTTCTAGTGATGGCAGCTCTGGGGATGGTGCCTTTTATTCCATCTTTACTAATTCCTCCTCCAGCTTTTGTTGTCTGGATGGATGTCTTTGAATATACATTCTAACTGGAGGCATGTTGGCTTTATTTTTATATAGAATTCACATTTTAACTTTTATGTGTTGAGGATAGTAAGGAGGAAAAAGCCATTTGTCAATTCATTTTCTAAAAATGCCTTTGTGAGGAGATGCTATTTGAATATCTAAAGCAGCAATCGCTTTTAGAAAAAGGTTATGCGTCTTATCATTATTGATCAAGAACCAGAATTTAAAAATCATTTTGCTGTGCATCTGATTTAGGATTCCAGTTTTCCTATTTGTATTGATAAGATGACTGAGTGAAAAATTAAAAAAAAAATTAGTTAGCAGATCGCAGTTATAATGCTTTTCAGTTTGATGGGACTTTTAAAGTGTAATTTAAAATGGCTGTTCATTTTCAGATGAAAACCTTAAGGTTTGATGAATCTCTGTTTTCATCTCAGCATCTGTAACCTTTTTAAACTTTGTAGCATGACCTGGGGATTTGTGCCGCTGGGCAAATATTCTAGTCCTGGATATCTGCATTTATTGGGCTTGTTTCTCCTTAGGGCTGAAGTCTCTCCTGGCGATAAATGTGGTGCTGAGAGAGTCGCAGTCACTCTTCCAGAGACTAGGGCACAACTCAGTGAACTGTGAAAGTAATGCAAAATGACAATTAAAGTAGGGCATTCTGGTACCTTGGGGGCCTGACAAAGTGGAAGTATTTGACTTCAGATGTGCCAGACTCATTAACATAATAACATATTACCCACCCCAAAGTCTCTCTAGAAGCCTCCCATATCCAGAAAGGAGCTGCGAATAGAAAGTAGTTAGCAAAGAAGGCTCCTGAGCAGGTAAAAAAACAAACAACAACAAAACCCAAAACATTGCACAGAAGTCCCTATAGTAAAGATCACGTCATTTCCCTCTTAGAAAAACATCTCAGCTCTCTACCCAGAACTTAACTCTCATTTTCTACACTGCTCTAACAAATATAATTATATAGTTTCCAAGACAGCAGAGTGGAAATATCAAACTTGAAATGGAAGAGTGTTTTATAGCAAGTTGGTGGGAGACATATGTTAAAAATTAAAGGCAAGAACTCAAAAAACACAATGCTTTGGGGTCAGTGAGTGTACAGGCAAAACCTGCACGGTACAGTGATTTATGTTTAGAAAGGTTCTTCTAAGGAACCAATAAGGAACTGTGTGATAACTTTCAAAAAGAAGGCAGAATGGGTAGGATTTTAAATCAAAGTTTTAGTCCTTAGAGGAGAAAGCACTAAGCTATCTAAAAAACTCTGCTATCCAGAAGTATTTATTCTTTAGGTTTTCAGAAAATTAAGATTGTATTAAACCTAAACAAAGTGAGAAGTCTGCCCTCAGTGAATCCTAGGATAAGGAATTCTAATTAGAGAAGGGATTTGGGAGAAATATATTAAATGATAGGAAAGTGACTCTTATTTACCACTGAGACAGAAAATAAGTTTGCTCTAGACCCATTTTTTTTTCTAATGTCAAAATTTAGGTTTTTCAGAAACAAATATTCTTGTCTCT
The DNA here is from genome assembly GCF_028023285.1 of Balaenoptera ricei. NCBI lineage: Eukaryota > Metazoa > Chordata > Mammalia > Artiodactyla > Balaenopteridae > Balaenoptera > Balaenoptera ricei. The sequence goes on along the minus strand of NC_082660.1, from coordinate 91,069,903 downwards.
TTGTTGTGTTCCTGTGCTAACTTGGCTGTATCATTAGAGATGGGGACATTTCCTAGTGAAATTAATGTGACATTTAGAGAAAATTTCCCCTCTCAAATGTTTCATGTTATTTGCCATTTAGAATACTTAGAGAGGGGATTGGAATAATGTCAAGCAAATTTTGATTAAATAAGGCTAACCAGGAGCCAATACATTCATGCAAAAAAGAAAAGCTCTTCTATTATTTCTTAAAAAGTGTTTTTCTGTTGTCATTCTTTATCTTCTATTGAGATCACCTTGGCAGATAATCTGACAAAAGAGATCCATCTTCTAAACAGCTGGGCTTGCCTTAGAAAACACAGCACATCAGGTCAAAGCCTGTGGCCCGTCTTTTGCTCAGGAGAGTTCTCCACTCTGGATGTCTGTTAGAATTACCTGGGAAGCTTTAAAAAAAAAATACCAATGCCTGGGCCCCATTCCATGCCAATTACCTCAGAATCTCTTGGAGTGGGACCTTCACAACAGTATTTTTTAAAAAAATTCCCTAGTTGATTCTAATGTGCAGTTAGGGCTGAGAATCACCAGCTTAAGGCATGCAAACTATTCATTAAGAAAAGATTATTTCCTTCTTCAGGGTGGTCTGAGTCGCATTGTTTGCTCTACCTGAAGTGTGAAAAAAATTTACTCTTTCAATGCACAGGAGTTGGGTTTGAGCACACGCCTTGAATCAGTACGAGCAAGAACACTTGATGTTAGTATACCCTGACCCATAAAAGGCCATCTATGGCCAGTTAGCTCAGTTGTTTGGATTATAGTTCTAATGAGGCCAGAATAGTATATCCTACCCAATTAGAATGATTCTGTTGCATACATTGTTTCCATAACGCTAACCAAGCTGCCTCACAAAGAAACCTGAGACTAATTAAAGAGGCAAAAGACAATGGATGACTCAGCATAGTTCCATCCATTATGGGAAAATCAGTTCTAGTAATCTGCCTCATCAACAGTACTTCTAATTGCATGAGGATGCAGCATGGGCCATCTGTCCGTTATGGTTGGTGCTGGTTTGGGGAATGGAATATTTACATTTGAAGGCCAGGACCCACGAGAATGGGAGGGGGGTTTACTCTTTTAGACTAGGAAAAAGGAGAAAGATAGGAAGGTGATAAGCTTCAATGATACTCTCCTACCTACAGTGGCAGATCATGGCTGGCTTTTCTGCCCAGGTTAACCCATCTGTATATCACAGCAAGGGAAAGAGAATTGTTAAGCTTTCCATAAGCAAGCCTTTTAGACTTGTGTCTTCTTTTAACTCAGTGCCTGTGAGTGGGAATCCTCAAGGTGAGATATATTATTCCATTAGGACCAAGAAGTAGTAGTCACCAGGGATAAATTTGTATGGTTTTGCTTATTTGCTCAAACAGAGTTCTGGCACCATGCCTGGAGGTCACATCTCCACAGGGCTCTATATTTGATGCACAGTGCACACAGATTGGACACCCTCATATGCAAGTCTATGTAAAATATTCTACTTGAAAACTGGCTTCTTTAACATGACAACATCTTGGGATGTTGCTCATGCTTTCCCTGCAAAGCCAGTATCCTCCTTTCTTTTACATCTGTTTCTCTATCTATTAACTTTCTTGAAAAAATGATTTAGGAAGTTTGGAGGCTGAGATGGACTGTATACACGTTACTCTTTTATTGCCCGAATGTGGTCAAATCCCTGATCCTACTCACGGATCCAGGTTCTGTAGAAAGCAGAGGATAAGGGTTTCCATCATTCCCACCATGAGTCATGATAAATGCACTTGAAATTCCCCTTTGGATTTGTGTTCTATTATGCCTATTTTATAGAGGAGGAAAATGAGACACGTAGAAATTAAGTAATTTGTCCCAGGTTGTACAAACTAATAATTAAAGTCCTGAGTGCTTAATCAATTCCCTGTTTTATTTGGATAGAATGCTTTTTGGGGGGCGGTTAGGAGATTTCCATTTACTAAATTATATATTGTACTGAATATCATAGAAGAGCACATTTACCTAACACCATTTTTGCATTTTATGTTGGTATAAAAATCAGTTCAAGAAGTGCTTGTTGGTTGACTGACTGATGGACAACCTCTTCCAGCATTGTATTCCCCATGCACCTTCAAGTTTGCTTCCTCCTTCTGTAATTATGTTTGCAACAATTTCAGCCTCCGTTTTCTTACGAACAAATTAGAAATGAACTGACCCTTTTGATTTTCACTCTCCCAATCCATTCCTTCCAACAGCACAAAAACTTACTGTGGTTTTCATTAAAGGGGATTTTATCCTCTAGATAAAAGCAGTGTGGGTGGATATTATACAGCTTATCTTCAAATAAGGGGCATGTGGAGGGCACGGGCATGCCTGAGTAAGTACAGGGTAGTGATGGGATTTAGTTTTCTTCTCCATACGTTCTTCCTTCTTTCTCTCACCTACTCGCCACCCCTATCCCCACTTACTCTAGATACTTAGGGTCCCTATCCTGACTATTGGCTGTTTGGTGCTCATGTGGTAGTTAGATCTGCTGTCACCTGTCCTGTTTTCCCCTCTACCAAATTCTGAGCTCCTTGAAACGTAAAGCTGCATCTAAGAGCCTAGCGCAGCTAATGTGAGACACGTAGTCATCGGAAAGGAATGTACTATTTTGTTAGCTCGACAGCTATTGTGTTTCCTTTCCCAGGCACTTTCAGTTGAAGTGATTTCAGAAGGCCCTAAGGAATGGTAAGAATGGTGAGAATTTCTGGTAGACTGGCAGGAGAGCGGAGGAGATGTGTTTGGGCATTTTCCAGTTTATACAATGGTTCAAGGAGAGTAGTACTTTAGTGTTGGAGGTAAGATCCACTTTACTGGACTTTCAGTTACTTCAGTGTTGACTTTTCCCTGTGTTCCCCCTTCTAAGGCTGCCCCCCCTTCAATCCACCCCCAACCTCTGGATGCTCATCAGCTGTTATCCCATCTCTTTCATCTGGCAGGTATTCTGCATTTGCTTTTGTAAAACCATTGCTCAGGCAGTCTGCTGTAACCAGATTAGACAGTGGTGTTTTAATGATAGGAACTTGCTATGATAGGTTTGCTTGCAAACTTCATGTTTCACATGAAAGGCTTTGGCACCCCCTGTGGACTGCCCTTCATCCTGTTTTAGGCATAATACTTGTTTGCCTTTATGTCTGTGATAAAACGAAGGCCTTCCTGTATAACCAGTGCTGAGCAAAATGTCTTAAAACAAAGGGAAGTGCAGTTTAAATCCACAGTGATTACCTTGCTTGCATTTCCATATCTATGGAATACATATTTTAACATGTTAATTATCTACTACTAATAAAAATACCTTTGAACTTCCAGTCAATTTGATGGGCACAGAATTGTGTCCACTGGGGAATGGGAAGCAATTAGTTTCTGTAAAGATTTTGGGTCATGCTGTATCCTCCCTAAGTGGTTGCATGGTCGGTAGCCAGGCATATTCTAGGGGATGTTTGTGTCAAGTTCATCTTCATCTGCCTGGGAGAGCTGCCTCCACAGAGCCCCCAGGGCCCCAAGGAGGTGGCAGGCATTCGTCAGGCTGTTGCACCACTATGGCCTTGGTTTCTGATTCATTCATTACCTCTTGCCCAGTAGAAAAATTCCTCCTAAGTAGGAGAGTTTAGCTCTTTTCATGAATCATCTCTGTAACCTTTTTAATCTTTTTTTTTTCCCCCACTGCAGACTGAAAACTATTCTTTTGACTCCAACTACGTGAACAGCCGAGCCCATTTAATCAAAAGGTATGTTGGTTTGCTTGCCTATTTCTACAACTAAGCTTGACTGAATATAAAAAGCAAAAAGATTAAATATTTTTAATGGTGCCGTTTTCAGATTTTGAAATGAAAATGCCTATCTGTTTATTGTAGAAAATTAGGAAAATTCAGAAAAGCGTTAAAAAAAACTAAGTAAAAATCACTGGTAATTCCGCCACCCAGAATCACTGTTGGCATTTTATCATGTTTCTTTACATAACTGTATACAGAAATAATTGACAAAATAAAATTGGGGTCATATTAAAATACAGTTTCATGTGATGATTAAGAAATCTAATATTAAAATTTTCTCCTGTGGAACTTCTAGAGAATTTCAGCATGGCTGTTATTTTGACAACTTTGAAATCATTTTAAGGCTATTTTAATGACAGATAAACTAATTCCTTATCTTTAAAAAACTTTATAGATGAGAGAGGGAAAGAAAAGATATTTGCCTAATTCAATAAATCTTGAAATAGAAGTATTTCAAATGAAGCGTTCAAAGTTGAGATTTGTGTGAATGGTTGGTCATAACTCAGTTATCCATGGAACCACAGTGTATGTGAATACAGAGCTGCATACTGCCAAGGAAGATTTCTATCTGGTGTGGTGGGCACCAAGGTGCCCAAGGCAGGCAAGGCAAGGGGTTCAGGGAGTCCTCTAAGGAGAGAACTTGTGCAGAAAAATTGGTACTGACCATTCAGATGATGCCTTTATTACTGTTTGATGCAAATATCCTCTTGAATGGTCCAGTGGTTATTCTGCAGCTAAAATTGAACTCTGTGTGTGATTGTTAAAATAATAGAAATGAAATAGAGAAGCAAGCAGGGTATGTTAGAGCTGCAGTAGAGATCTGAAAACTCTATTATTTGCTGGCTCTAATTCCATAAATTTACATCACCAGAGGTGTAGGATTCGAGGAATAAACTAGTTTGTTGTACAAACAACTTTAATTCGGAACTAATTTAATTCACGATGCTGCAGTAACCCCTGAAAACATGCTAGGTTTATCTGTATCGGTCTGGAATCGCTTGTGACCTTAAGTGTCGATCGTTAATTATCTGAAAATGGATAGCCCAGTATTAACAGTCATAGCATTGTTTGGAAGTTTTTGAGGGGTTGGGAGGAATCCATTTTGAATATTTCCTTGGCCCACAGAATAAAAACAAAAGGGGAGGAATTCAAAATTATCCGACTGATTTATTAGGAGGGAAAAAGCCCTCTTTTTTGTGTACTTATTAGAGTAACCACAGCAGAAATTTGCTTTCTTTCTGCTTCAGAACTGTTATTTCATAGCTCCTTTTTTAAACTTCTGGTAAAAACAGTGACTTACCTTATCCTCATTGATCCCTTGGGCTAGCTCTGGGTACCTGAGAATTCTACGACCAGGTTAAACTCATAGCATAAGCCGGATTTTCATAGCATGGCAGAAAGCTAAGACTCCTGGGGACCCTCACCGTCTTAGGTCAGACCTGAATATCCAATGCACAAGGCAAACTGATGAGATGAAAACTTATGTTCGAACATTTAGCTTTCGGGACACATGTATTTCCACAGCAGCTCTGGGACTCACTCGAACTTCTGATTTTGATTAATTACTTTATTTGTTTTTGTTTGCAAACATGGACACACAAAAGGCACAACCTGGACTCAATAGGATCTCAGTGGAAAAATCTCCTGATGTTGCCTGAAATCAAAGATAGTGGCTTTTTACCAGGGACAACCTTGATTAAGAGGAAACATCTGAAAGCTCAGGGACACAGGCATTTTTGCCAGGTTCTGTTTTTGGAACCCTGAGGGCTTTAGAAAACCACAAAGGCCTTGGAATTTATAGGATCAATTGAATTTAGACAAAGCACAATACCTGGAAAGACACAGGGAATCTTGTGTGCTATGCTTTTTGGGGGGGACTAACGATTTTAAATGTAAAATGTGTGGAAAATGTTGAGAGTAGTGACTAGGTGATAAAACCACACAAACCATGTTCAAATAGCTCACAGTGATGTTTGAAAGGCGTTTCGCTGTATGTGGTTTCTTGAGGATCCATTTACATGCATGGAAAAAGCTCCTGGCCAGGACATTCTGAATCTGATTATCAGTTTTAATTTTATTATCAAGTCCTTGTTTCTTTAAATGCCAATCCAATTTCAGGCCAACTTTGAGAACTTCTTTTCCTATCCATCTTTTCTTCCTCTATTCACTTTCTACCCATCCAAGGATGCTTCTTGGATCCTTCTTTTTGGCATTCTCCAGCAGCTGTTAACTGTCTTACACTCAGACTTCTTTTTCTCTCTCTAATCTGTCTACCTAAGGTAAACCAAAGGAAAGCCAGAGGACAAGGGGTTTCTCCTAGCACAAATCAAGGTTGAGAAGGGTGAAGAGTAGATCTGGAAGGGTAACGGAAGATATATGGCACATTCGCCCATAATCTTCTGCACTGAGTAATCTAGCGATATATTTCTGTAGTTTTTTTTTTTTTCTTTTTTTCAGAACGTCACCTGTAACCTGCAGGTATACCCAAGATTTATGTCAGAGTCCAGATTAACAAGCCAAGACAGTTAGGATTTTTTTCTGGATGGATTTCCTTCCTGCTATGTTTGTTTCCTTGCTGTCGTCTCAGAGCAAGGAAAGCCAGCAGTGCTACTTTGCCCCTGCTGCAACACTTTCCTCGTGCCAGTTTTCTGTGCTGCTGTCTGATACCCGCTTCTGCAGTGCTTTTTGAGCAATATCAAGCAGTGCATGTGGCTATAGCTCAAAGAAAATAAAACAGAAAATGAACATGGTACTGAAGCAGTGTGGGGAAAAAAGTGAACATTGGCTCCTAAACCATGCATAGTGCTTTCCTTTTCCACCCAAATTGTCCTGGGGTTTTGCAGCACCTGGTATGGTACCTCGTCTATAACAAATGCTGGTACATGTTTATTGAAGGAATGGAGGAAAAAAGTTGAAAAAAACACCTCAGCATTTTTCCATTGAAAACTAGCATTAAATGTTTCTTTAAACCTGCAATTTCTGGCCTTTTATGTGCATTAGAATCTCCTGGGAGGCTTGTTAAATGCAGAGTCTCTAGCTCCATCCCTGGAGAATCTCCAGTTTTCATGGGTTCCCAAGGTGATTGTGATACAGGTGGTCCAGGAACCACTCTGGGATCTTCCTTATGTTTCTTAAATATAGTTTCCCTTCTCTTTTGACTTTCACTCTTTTCTCATTCTCAGAAGGCATTTCCTGGGTATGTGGTGTGACCTACTAGGAAGATAAGACCTGTTTCCTTTCAGATTTTTCTGTCTTTTGGAAAGATTTCTAATATTTTAAAGGGTAAATACGGGTCAGAATGTTATTAACGTTCATTCACCAAGAATTTTCTGAGTAATTATTGTGTGCAGAATCTTGTTCTAAGTTTTCTCAGACAAACTTGTCCCTCTCTTGGCCACCAGAGCAAGTAATAGAAACATTTGTATTTGCAATACCATTGCAAAAAGAACCCTAATTTATTGTCCCACAAAAGTTGGTTTACAAGTCGTTCATCTCCCAAGAAGTACACAGGTAATAAAGCAAGTGGAATCAGCATTTTTTAGGCCTGGCTTAAATTGTTATTTGTTTTGGTTGAGTGGCCAGTTACCAGGCTGTTTTACAATTTGCAGCATCTTGCTTACTGTCTTAAACTGCCTTACAGAAATCCATTCATTAAGCCACTAAATGTCCTTACAGGATGAGAGAGAAAAAGTGGTACTTAGACAGTAAGTGGTACTTAGTTTGTCAGATGGGCAAACTGAGCTTTAAACAAGTTAACTATTCTAAGGTTTGGGGGAGGGGGTTAATACTCCTTGCCTTTTCTTTAGAGAATATATGACTTATTCTCACCTTACCAGTCCCTTAAGTCCTAGTAGCCAATTCTTCACTATCTTATTATTTCTCTTCTTTCTACCTAAAAAACCAAAAGCTCCAAGGTGGTTTATAATATTTAGATGCATATAAAAACGATGATCAAAAATTTAAAAGACAGATCCAAAACCAATTACAAGAAGCTAAATAGAGATCCCTGGCATGTAACTCACTGCAATTAAACATTATATTTTCCTTGAAGCTTTTGAGAAGCCAAGACAGAAAGGTAAGTATACAGAGCGTGTCATTCTCATTTTTCAATAAAGGAAGGATACACATTTGACAGGAGAATTTTTTTCCTGTCCTTGAATTTTAGAAGAAATTAACATAGTGGACAATGTCTGACTATAGTTTATAGAAGATATAGAAACATTCTTTATATATACATTTCCTATGTCAATCCTATAAAAAAACTATGGACATAATATTTAATTGTAACTCAATGAAAGCATTACCATATATGGGAGTAATGATCATATTAAACAATAACCATTTACTGAGCATTTGTGTATACCTGGTACTTCATGTGAACTATCTCATTGTGTCCTCAAAATGGCCTCTTGAAAGAGGTTTTAGCAAATGAATTTTATTATTTTATTTTTTTAGGTTTTTTCTTTTTTTCTTTTTCTTTCTTTCTTTTTTATTTTTTTAAATAGGAGTATAGTTGATTAACAATGATGTACTTAGTTCCCCGACAAGGGATTGAACCTGGGCCCTTGGCAGTGAAAGTGTGGAATCCTAACCACTGGACCACCAGGGAGTTCCCAGCAAATGCATTTTACAGACAAGGAAGTCTAGGCACAAAGACATTAGCTATCAGGCCCAGGTTCCCATAGATGAAGTGGCAGATTATGGGTTATCACTTGTTCTAATGACTCCAAGTTCAGTGCTCTTTCCACTACAATCAGGAAATCTAATATGCTACAGGAAAAGAGTTTAAAGAACCTAGAGCAGTGGTTCTCACCCGGGAGTGATTTGGCAATGTCTGGAGACATCTTTGGTTGTAACTTCTGGGAAGGGCACTACTGGCATCTAGTGGGTAGAGGCCAGGGATGCTGCTAAATATCCTACAATGCACAGGACACCCCCCGCTCCCCAACCCACAACAAAGAATTATGCAGCCCAAAATATCAATGGTGCCGAGGTTGAGAACCTTGCTCTAAGGAATGGTTAATTGCATTGTCCTTATTCTACACCCCTCACCATCGTATATCTCAAGCAAGTTTTAGCAACTGCTGAAATGCAGTCAATTCAGGGTTGAATTCTGTGGTTTAAGGTAACAATTTTGCATTGTGGATTAAAGAAATTTTCACATGCTTCAGATAGCAGAAATGCAGGTCAAAAAATTATTTGTTATAAAAATGTAGGAACCAGTAATACCATCCAGGCAGGTTTCCTTTCTCCTGAGGTGCAGGGGTGCATGTGGGCAGGACCAGATTTTTTTTCTAAAAAACAAACTTTGAATCTGTTCATGCTGTGCGATTAGTATTTACAGGAAGCCTCCAAATCTGTGCCATAAAACTAGAGGTGGTGACACACTTTAAAGCATGTGTTTCCATTTGGTCTTAATGACCATAAAAGACTCATAAGATGATTGATTTTTGAATAGAACTGCATCCTGGTGGGTCCACAGGGCTGAGTAGCTGCATGACATAATTTGGAGGAGCTGAGTGAGTTGGCCTATTGAGTGATTTTAGTTTTAATACAGTTGATGCTCAGTTATTCTTTCTGAAAATAATTAGCAAACAGGTCAATGCTTCACCCCCTTCTGCCCTTCATTTTCTGACAATTATGGCTTTCCAGTTACTGCCCTTTTGATCTTTTCCTTTTCATATTCAGGGCAGCAAGCATTCTACATCTAGGTTGGTCATATGTTAAAAATCTGCTGTGATTTCCTTTTGACCAAGTGTGGAGAATGACAATGTAGCCATTGTGTCCATGGCATAGCTCTTCATCGTATGTACTGAATGTTCTTATCAAAGCTTCAGAGAGCCAGGCCTGTGGATGTTCAAGGTTGAGCAGATCAAGCGAGTTTGCAGTGTCATCTCCACAGGGCTCCCTTTTCAGAGGTAGGGTAGGTCTGTTGGGACTTGTCCTAATTCACAAGCGTGCCACTCTCCCTTGTTGAGACAACAACACATTTTCTTGAGTATGCCTTTGCAGCTTCCTCACTGACTAGGGAATGGATTCCCCATTCACTAGGTATTTCAGATGCATAATTTATGGTCCATGGTGGAGCACAGCTGCAGATCCTGTCAGGACATACAAAGTATTAGAGATAGCAGATGGGGCCTCTATGGATGTACCTAATGTATTGTTCTCTATTTCGTGAGAAATGGTGTGGGGTTTTTGGGTAGTATGCTTAGTGCATTGAATGGTGGATTGATTTAATAGGTGCAAGAAAAATTTACACACAAAGTCTTGAGCTGCAAGTTGCCATGTTCTTAGCATAGCTACACTCACAGTTTCCTTAGAGTTCACTCTCTGGTTCTCACTTTTGTCTTACTTTCCATGCATGAAGGCTCTCTTCTTCTCAGCTCCTACCTCTCCTCTTTTTCTTTGACTCTGTCCCTCAACCTTTCTCAGTTAAAACTGACCTGAGTTCTCTGATCCTGATAACCCTTTCTATTTGAATTGCATTACCTCAATTTCTGCCACTTTCATTTTCACAGTTGGTTAGTAGATATCTTTGGAGAGGTAGTATACATAGTGTTTAAGGGTCCAGGCTCTGCAGCTAGACTGCCTGGGTTTGGTCTTAGATCTGCTAACATTTTAACCAGCTGTGTGACCTTGGACAAGTTATTTAACTTCCGTATGCCTCTCTTTTTTTCACCTGTAAATGTGAATATTAATAGCACCTGTCTCTTATAGAGTTGTGATTATTAAAATAGTTAACTCATGTCAAGCACTTAGAACAGTGCCTCATGCACAGTAATCCCTCAGTAAACATTAGCTGTTATTATTTTAATTTGATTGTATAAGAAGAGAAAAAAACCTTCTGAAATGATGATATTTTTTGCAGGTGGTTGTTTCAGAGTTGTAGCTTCTTCCGCCTCACCCGTAGCGATGCACTGAAGATAAGTGAATGAAAGTATTAGCTGCATCAGCATCCAGTAGTGGGAACCTCTCTACAATGTTAAGTTCCGTGATCTTTAAACAGAAATTTCTCTTCCTCCTGCCCTGTTGGACAATACAGTTGCTGTTGGCCTCACCACAGAGCTGACATCATCCTGGCTCTGAAAGATTTTTAAAAATCAGATCTATCACAGTTATAAATTATCATTCTTTCTTTAACCCAGCAGCTCCACCTTCAAGGACTTAGAGGGCAACAGCCTGAAGGATAGCGGCCATGAGGAGAGCGACCAGACTGACAGTGAGCATGATGTCCAGCGAAGCCTGTATTGTGACACTGCTGTCAATGATGTGCTGAACACCAGTGTGACCTCCATGGGATCTCAGATGCCTGATCATGGTAAGGGCTGATCGGCTGTAAGTTGCAACCATAGATTCCAAAGAACCCAGGATGTTTGGAGGCTCACTGCATTACTTTACTGTAATGAGTGTATTTTCCTACAGGGTTTTGAGATGTCCTGACACCTGTCCAGACTCTTCTTCACCCTCCCTGAGTGGATCCCCTATGATCATATAATGTTCAGGCATTTAAAAAGCTAACTACCTATACATATTGCATACATACTCATCAATCATAACTGCACTGCACACATAGGAAATTAGCAGATGCCTTCTCACTAGGAATAAATGCCTCTTTTTGCTTTAGTACATGAATTGGACTGATCAGTTGAGTTGCAGAGAACACAGCACTTATGACACCAAAGGGGTGAGTTTTATTTCCATATCAAGTTGGTTAACTTTACCCAGAAAGAGACCCTGTTCTCTGACCACAGATTGCGTACTTTTTACTGAGGAGAGAGTACAAAACTTCCCATTTTGTCTATGGGGCTGTGATGCCAAATCCCACTGATTTTTTTTTAAAGTATTTGTTATTTATTTATTTATGACTGTGTTGGGTATTCGTTTCTGTGTGAGGGCTTTCTCTAGTTGTGGCAAGCGGGGGCCACTCTTCATCACAGTGCGCGGGCCTCTCACTATCGCGGCCTCTCTTCTTGCGGAGCACAGGCTCCAGACGCACAGGCTCAGTAATTGTGGCTCACGGGCCCAGCTGCTCCGCGGCATGTGGGATCTTCCCAGACTAGGGCTTGAACCCACGTTCCCTGCATTGGCAGGCAGATTCTCAACCACTGCGCCACCAGGGAAGCATGCCATTGCATCCCAATGCATGCCATTGGTCATAGGAGAGACCAGGGTAAGAAAACATGGCTGACTTAATGTAACATTCTGTGCATGTCAAAAATGCCTCAAAGCACATGTCAGGAACGGCATCCTCATGTATGAAGAAGAGTCTATTTTTGGGAACTCAGCCACACATGCTTTAGCAAGAGGAGCCAAGCATAAACCAGGCTATAAAAACATTAGCAGAGTTCAGCTAAGGCAGAATGTTCAGACGGACTTGGGCACAAATGTCATTTTCAATGTTTTACTGATGCAAACATGCTAGGCAAACAGCCTGTCTTTTTCAATTAAGAACTATGAATTCAGCTTGGTGTTTAGGCTCAGTGAAGGTTCAGAATGCTTGGCTATGTCTTGAGAGAAGCTAGACGCAAGCTCAGCTGGAAGCCCCACTGCTAAAAGACTTAAAGATGAGAAAAAATATGGTGATTATGTGCTGGTCTTCAGCTGTTTCATTTCACTGTAAACATCATTAAATGCTTTTGTTTTGGTCTTGTAAATGAATCCAAAGGAAAAAAAAAATGTACGATCCACAAAATAAAATGTTTTCTATGGAGAAAAAGTTTGTCACTGTAGATTCTATTAAATTGTTTAATCCATCCCCTCCCCAGCAGATCCAAGTGTCAAAGTCTATAATATATATGTCACTACCGATTGTGCACTGCTGCCTTCTCTCATTGGTGAGTGGTGCCATCCGCAGAGATAATATACTTTCTGGGTGACCTTACTAAGACTAAAGATGAAAAAATTAAACATTTATATAACTGAAACAGAGACTATTTGATTCTCAGAGGATTAGCAGCGTGTCACAGGATACAGACTGATATGTATCATTTACTAGTCTTGTGTCTCAAAGAAATGCTTTTTCATTTGTATCAGAAAGGGTTTTAGTTAGATGCTCTCTAAAATGAAATGACTCCAGGAAAAGAAATAGTCATAATTGATTCTCACTTTGTGCCTGGCTAGAACAACATCTGTTTTAGTTTTTTGTCACATGTCTGTAGGAAAATAGTACCAGTGGACTGCAGCTAATTTTTCTGAGGGAGTGTTTCTTACAAAAGGGATGTATTGTGTATAGATACTGTAGACTTGTAATAATGAGATTCTAAAGCAAATGTGTGGCATTATCCCAAGACTCTCCTATGTTTAAGATGGGGACTACGCACACACACACACAAACACACACACGCACACAATTTTTTGCTCTTCTGTTTTGGCAACACTTTTACATTTTGTTTCTCAATATTCGATTCTTATCTATGTATCTTCATTTTTTCCATTATTCTAGCAGTGGCTAAACCTTGAACCAACCCTCGGGTTTGTTCTTTTCAATTTGGTTGAATCATAAAAGTTTAGTTACAAAGGGAATTCAGGCCTTGTTTACATCTCTGGCTCTACCTTATGATATCCCAGTACTACTGAGCTTTCCATAATGGTACTTAATTGTATCCCCAATCAACTCTAGGCTAGCCACATAGGTGGTGTCACCAGTTTACTTGGGTTGAATATTGCTACCTCAAACAATAGCAATGATTCAAAAATTAACGTTTTCTAGCATTTTCTCAAACTTGGATTCATATAATAAATGTTTTTCATTTTATCCTAAGGCATAGTGGTTGAAAGACAATCACTGACTGATTGCATTTTGATTGCCCCAACCAAACACATCTGTGAGCTGGGTCAGGGTGGAGATATGATGGAATGGCAGGAATCTTTTCTTTCTGGATTATTATCAATCCTGGTATCACTCTTGACAAGCCTAAAACCAGGTCAGTGGGTTGATGAACTGGCTGAGCTGAATTTCCTGGTTGCCAGGTGACTGAATTACATTTATCATCTGCAGTGCCTTTGAATTAATATGTCTCAGCTTGTCCCCCATACTGTAGCTCTTCTCATGGCTTCCCAGAAAAGAAGGTGATGGAACATTCTTTATCCTGTACTTCTACTGGCATATGGCACTTTTTTGCAATGCTATCTCTCTATAGCTCTCAGCGTGCCTTGAGAGCAAGTAAGTGTTATCACTCAGCAGATTTTACCACCTGATCTGGTTCCTGATGTGATTTGGTGCTGAGCTGGGGAGTCGCACTCAAATGTTTTAACCATTGTTTTCCCTGCCTGAATTTGAGTTATTTGGTAAAATTACCACCTTCTGGCAGGGACAAAAATTTCTTCCTATGCAACTTCTGCAGGCAATCTCTAAGAAGAATAGCCAAAAAGTAGGGTGGTCAGAGATGCCAGAGGCTCATGGGTTTGTTGCACAATTGGGGGTTTCACTGGGCTTGAATCTCTTCCTATCAGGGTTATTTTTGGATTGAATAGTGCTGGGTTAAGAGGCTTTTGTCTCCTTGCTTCTTTGCATGCCCATTTGTGATGACTTGGATATCCCATTATGCATACTCAAATGTGTAGTCCTGATATGAAATTAGAGTTTATAGGTTCATGTCTTAGAACCGTACATACTAGTCCCAAGCCCAACTAATTTGTTTCAAATCACACTCAATCTCTTACCTTATGATTTTAATTATTGATTATAAATTCATCAGCTGAAAAGATGACTCTAATTGCTCTAATATGCACCTAATTTGGAGTTCACTACAACACTGAATTGGTTTCCCTCCCATGCTAATTGATACCAAATGGAAGCAACATACAGAAATTTGTGATAACATCTAGCTGATTTTGACATCTAAAATCACCAATATGCAATATAATGATTGCTTTATTTCTGGGAGTGTAGGTTCTTCTGCATTTTCCTAAACTTGTTTATTTGCTAGTTTCATCACCTGAATATCATTTAACATGTTTGTTGTGTAAAACATGGATTTGAAGAACTTGATCTGTGCCTAATGTAACCACTGTTGCAAATTAGCCATGAAAATATTCTGTAGACTGCATACTATGCATATTCTAGTTTCAACCACAGGTGTATTAAGACGTTTACACTTTCAGCACTCTACCAACAATGTGTAATTTAATTTCCTCTAGGCTTTTAATGAAATTATGATTCAGTGACTGAACATCCTTTCCTTATCCTCTTACCTATCCCCCGACTCACCTCTCACCTCACTAAATTTCCAAACACTCATTTCAATTAATCTCTTAGCAAAATAGGGAGTTCTCAATGGAGACTATTTTGTGACATTGCAAAGCAGTGTGCTGCTGGGCTCCAGAAATGGTAGCATGAACCAGATGTTCATAGAGTAATTGAAAATTCCATTTTATCAGGATAGCATTTGCTGTCAAAAAGTTTTATCTTTACTTCAACAAAGAGGTTGATTAGCTCCCCCTGGACCCTAATTAGCATCTTTCAGGCTAGATATACTGTTTTGCAATTCATGTGGTTATTTCTCCCCTGGTTTTGCTCATATAGAATCTTTAAAAGATGTCTTTAGCCTCTTGAAAATATACCAGGTAAAATGTTTAATTACTTGAACACAGTAATGTATATGTATACAGTGTTTCTATATATATGACTTGCAGGTTTTTTTCATCTTGCCTCAGGTATACAGCATTCTAACCAGACAGGAACAATCCATGCATAGATATATATTATTCATTCAGCAATATTTTGAGTGCCCACTATATGTCTGGCTCTGGGAATGTGTCAACTACTTCTGTTATTGACTGTGAAAGTTATCTTTTTAGCTTTGCTTATCCGGGTTTTACTGGGGTGACCAAGGTCAGCTCAATGATGAAATGAATAATTCTTTCTGATTTTAGAAATCATCATAAGAATAGAGCCTGGGACTAATAAAAACCTTATTAATATTGTGCCAATAAAGCAAAAGAAACAATAAAAGAAGACTTACAGTCAAGATCTTATTTTTAGTAAGAGTATCACGGAAGATTCTTCCTCGATGTTCTAATTTGAACAGTGTCACAATGTTAAACATTTTCTTTTTAAATCCATCTACTCTGAGATTGAACTTCCTGCTTACTTTTAGTTACTGTCATTGTAAGATGGTTGGTTTAATCTCTGACATGCCCAGTTACCTTGCTGGTTAAGAGGTACTCAGTGATACTCAATACCCAGTCTCCCTTTCATTCTGACATCCAGGACCTTTATCCATTCTCAGTCTCAGCAATGGCTGGGTAGGTGGGAAGAGAAGTGACAGGTGGATGCTTTTGTTTATTTCAACTACATTGCTGCACCAGATAATTGGACTCCTTCCAAAGCATTATTTACATTTTATTGGCAAGGTGGCTGCTAGAATAAAACGTTGTCCTTAACTAATGGAAACATCCATGCTCTTAGCAGTTGTTTACTAGCATTATTTTGGCCTGGGCCTTTTGGTCAGAGAATTCTTTTAGGACAGCTCTGTTCATCTGCTTTGAAATAAAAGCACTATTCCTTTTCTTAATATAATAATGTTTTCCTGATCTACTTGGAACTTTTAGTTGTCTCATAGTCATTGTCTATTTTAAAATTTATTATTATTAATAATTACCTGTAGTATGGGATTCATTACTCACCACGAGAATAAATGCCAAGGGCTTTCTTTACTGGTTGACACTAAGAATTTCTATATTTCTGAGCACTCGGAAAGCATTGGAGGATGGAGGCTATATAAAGGGAGCACACTGAACAATTAAGGGTTTCATTCTCTAGGAGTTTATGACCCAATAGCACAAATGGTCCAGTATGGAATAGACTGCAGAGGATCAGTGAAGAAATTAATTAAGATTATTTGAGCTGGAAAGCAAAGTGCATTTCAAAAGACAGTTTGGTGTAATGGGATCCCTTTGGAGGAATAGTGGAAGCCAGGCCCCGACATAGTATGCAAGATAAAATTATGCTCTATGTGGGTGATTTGCTAGGTGAATTTTTTTCCAATTGCTTCATGATGAAGCAAGTTCTATAGGCCATGATAAGTAGGGACACTGCCAATAGGACAACAGATGAGAAGCAAATCAAGTTGTTGTATAGGGCTAGATCATATGGTTGATTCACATACTCAAAAAGTCCATTGAAATATCAAGATCATTATTTTCTTTGGGTCTCTCAATCTATTTAACATTATTTCTGTCCTATCATAAGATGGTTAAGGACCATAAATAAACTCCATCAGGATGGGAAAACATGAATCTGAACTTTCTGTTTAAATATTTATGAAGTATTTTTTCTGTAATCTTCCCTTTAACCCTTTTATTATGAAATAAATATGAAGAATTGAGTCATAATTTAAAAAGTAATTTCAAGAATACCAAAATCATGTATTATTCCTTTATTGCACTATAGGCAAAATACTTGTGAGATGGCTTTCCTTTCTTACTGTAGATGCTTTTTGTCATCCAGGATCAGGTCTTTGCCCCAGGTATTTTTGGTCTCTGTCTTCACCAGATGGCTCATTGCCTGTTTGTTCATTTTGGGCTAAGGAAAGCTAATTTGACACATCCACTTTTGAAATGTGGCTTGACAAGAAAGTCTTTTCAATTTCTATTCCTACCCCAAGGCTTACCCCCAATAAAACTTCAGCCATGGAAAAATCACCAGGCACCAAATTGAAAAAGGTTTGAACTGGCCTTTAGAGCCATCAGAAAAGTTACTTTTTAGAGACTTACACACAGCTTAAAGTGGGTAGACAAAACAGATGCTTTTGCAGTTGGGCAGAATGGAACCCCCTCCCCGCCAACTAGTTATTCTGCCATGCAGAGAGAATACAAAGCAGTTCCCCACGGCTTCTCGTAAAGAGATTATCAGTGAGATACCAGTCTCTAGAGTTGTTCTGGAGCAAATCCTTTGGGAATAGACATTTGTGTGCAAGTGACAGAGTCAGAAGGGTGTTGTGGGATTTTAGGTTTTATGCTGAACACTGGACTTCACCCCAAAACGTGCACCCCAAAGATCTACTCTTGTAGTTAGAGGAATAGGTGAGATGGTAGGTAGCAGAGGTGATTTGAAAGGCACTGAATTCAGAAGGGGCCAAAGGAGTTTGTCATAAAATGAACTCTGGGTGAATTCATTCAAAGTTTTGTCTCATTGAGGTGGCCTCATGAGAGACACTTTGTCTTTTGTGGGTTCTTTGTTATCAGAAATAATAATTCTACTCCATTATTCTTCACAACGGTGTAGACAACAAACTTGTAAACTGTTAAATCTGAAATAATAGGCAACACCATCTTATTGTTAGTTCTTTTAAATCTTAATAATATCCATTTTCATGGCAAATGAGACACTTTATGTTCCTGTCTTAGTTGAACGGGGAGATTTTCGGTTTGGAAGAAGTTAAAACCTTAAAAACACATTCACCTCCCCCTACCCCAGTTAGCTAAGCCTTAGATTCTTTCTAATTTGTGGTTTAGTAACTAGACTCTAAGTCATGCAGGAGTGCAACTGTAATCTACTTTAAAATAAAAGCATAACCTATTATATTGCTTCCCTTTTGATAGATATCTGTAAACAAACACTGCTATAATCACCTGGAGAAACTTGGTGACCTTAGTTGATTACAGCAAGGCAGCTTCCTAGCCATGAGTTTGCAAATTCAAATCCAGTGTCAGAGATACATTTTTCCAATGTGTGGCCGCTTTCGCCACTTCTAAGCTCATATAGTCACTCCTTTCTGTCCTTAGGTTGGATAATAACAGATGTTTGACCACTTGCTTTCTTCCCTCCTCTTTCACCCTGTGGAGTTTCCAACCTGTGTGAACAATAGAATCTTTCCTTTTTAATACGTGTAAAAGGGGGAAAAGAGGAGTGGTAGAGGTTCCAAGATACTCAAACTGGTCAAACTGTTCTAAGACATCACCACCTGCTGCTTTTAATCATTAATGAGGTTGTCAGTTGCTCTAATCTGGGAGGTGAACCAAAAGAATGGTTTTGATTTTAATTTAATTTAAAAATCAGCTTATTGGAAAAAAAATGCCTCCAGCTTGTAAGAGTCAGGTTGCCCACTGTTGATAAACTAAAGTAAGTCAGATGCAGAAGCTGAACCATGATTCATATGCAAATGTGAACTATTTTAAATTTGGGGAACTATTATTATTATCATCACTAGCTAGAAAATTTAGTCCTTTTAATTCAAGGACCCATTTTATTTCAGAGACATGCTTCATATAAATATCTGTTCCATTTTTTTTTTCTGGAAGAAAAACTGATGCACCAAGAATTTGAAAACTTTATTCACGTCAGAACACAAATCAATGGCAAAGTCCAGAGTGAAACCCAAAGTGCAAATTCTTTTGCTTGACTCACTGCCCATCAAACTGTACATTTTAGAAGCTGAGTGATTATCTGTGAGTACTCTATTAAGTTTGGGTTTTCTTACACTGGATGATTTTGCTTAGCGGCAAAATGAGAATTCAGAAATATGGTGTCTATGCACAAACTGGATCTTAAAGACCTGGAGCCAGACCTTTGTTTGTGCCAACTGTCAACTTAGAAGGTTTCATTATGCCTCTCAGAGCTTCACCAAACACTTTCAGATTTATAATTGATGTCAACTGAAGTTGAAGGCAAAGAAAACCTGCCTTATTTGACTGCAGAAAATGTTACCTTACTGTTGGGCCCTAGTTAGCTGTAGGGTAGGTGTATCGAATCACACTAGCCTTCTGCTAACACAGCAAGTGAGCACTTCCTAAATTCAGCGGATAATCAATCTAGGCAGCTAATGAGTTTGCAAACAGACTGAGCTGCTGGAGCTGGCACCAGGAAACCACCATTCCAAACTAACCATCTCTTATTAACCTTTTGGTGTTTCCTTTGTGACGCTAATTAGAGACTCATAAAGCTATCTGCTTTGGATCTTTCTTTGGTTTAAAATCCAGTTTTCAAAGAAACACAGTCTACTTTAAGGCTTCCATTAGTATGGTGCCCCTCATGGAGGAAAATGACTGACTTGCCATTTAAGTAAGGTTTGCTTAATTAAACTCTAATGTTCCAGCAATTAAAATGCCAGAAAAAGTTGCTTCTGTAGTTGGTATAATTTATAATGCTCTCCAGATTCCGGTGGTATTGAAGTGGGTGGCAGATGTTTCTACCAACATTATAGGTTGATGGTCTGAAGGTATCCATTCCCAGGATGTAACCCTGTCTGCCAGACTCCCTGTCTGCCTTCTGCATTGAGCTAAATTCCTCTTGATTGCCTAAGGGCCTTAGAGGTGTGTTTTGCTTCTTTTCTGCAGGATGATGAGCCAAGGAATGAGCATTGTACTGTTGGGAGGGGGGAAGTCTTCTATATTTAAAGAGCTGTTTAAGTCAAAATGATAGGTTATCAACTGGCCCTACCCAACATTCAAACGATTACATTTGCATGATGAAGATGAAGGAGCAACATTCCTTTCTGCTATTGTCCCCCATCCCACTCCCTCGTTGATAGTTTCCACACCCGGAAATAAGTGTCACTGAGGAAAGAGCATTGTGAGATAAGTGTTCAAAACCTGTTGGACTCATGTCTTCATCCTGTGCTTTTGTTTATCCATCTACAGCACCTTTAACTGCCTCATTTCTCTCTCATTGTCGTAAAGAAAAATTATCTAAAATGAACAACTTACATGATCCTAGGGGACTGAACCTTTAGATGAGGAATTGGCTGTCTATTAAATAAGTGAGATTTGCAAAGTTAGACATTGTTTTATTTAATTTAGAAAAGTGGTACTTTTTCCGGAAGCCTAATGTTAATTATGTAGGATCCTTTAGAGATTAAAATACCTATACCAGAAATGCAGACACAGAACCTAATATTCTACCTGCAGCATTACTTAGAGCCCCTTTGGTATCTTAATTTTCCACTTAACAGAATGTTTGAAGTCCTGAAAAGTCCCCAAAATCATCGTGAAAGGGAGTTCATGTTATATCATTTATCTATTACAGCAACCCTGAGAGGGAGACAAGTGTAGAATTTAAAAAAGTTAACAGAGGAGTGACAGCCATTTAAAATGAGGCTCAAAATCAGAATCTTAGCTGATTAAGAAAGGTAGACAAGGTTAGAATGAGGAGTTGAGAGAAATGAAATAAGATACAAATATCTGTGGTTGAAAGTAAGGTTGGCAGGGACAGGAGAAGCATAATCCAGACAGACTATCTAGCTAATCCTCATAGGTAAACCGGAGAATTCTAATTATCATTAGAGTTTTCCAGACAGACAGTGTCCCATCAATTCAGGCTACAACTAATATAAGCAAGTCCAGCTTCTACCGTGTTCCACTTTCCTCAAGATCGACACCACTAGTCTGCCTGTAAATCTGAAGGCAAGCATAGCATCATAGTGACTACAGATTTTGGAATAAGACAGATCTAAGTTCCGTGCTTATCTTTGCTTCTTAATAGCTATTAACCTTACTCAAATTACTTATTTTTTGGAACCCTCAATATTCTCATCTATGAAATAGGAGTAAACATAGAAATTACTTATCAGGGTGGTTGTGAGATGATCCAGGTAAAGCATTTAGTGTTACTTCCTGGCACATAGTAAGTGCTCAAAAATAAAAAGTGCCATTGTTACTACAGAGATTCAGTCAGTGAAATATCTACTTTCCATGATTTCAGGGACACCACTGTCCAGAGCCTCTCATCTGCTTGCTGCTATCTATGATACCTTTAACAGAGGGTCAGGCATTTCATTTTACAATTATAGCTCAAATTTCAAGCAGCCCATGGGAAGAGGGAATGCATTTATTCAAATTCACACTAAGTTGTAAATGACTGCTATTAGATTGTTTCTAAGTTTGGAATTTGGTGTGTGTGTGTGGGTGGTTTCTAGAATATTGAAGACTGAATCTCAGCAGGTGGGGGGAAGCACAGAAAAGGAGTGCCAAAGATGACAACCTCATGAGTTCACCCAGAGCTATCAATGTCCAAATGAGTGCTGGATAATTATTTGATTTACTCTCTGTGAAATATCTGAATGCTGAAAAGCTGCCTTCACTATCACATCATGTTTCTGAATTAGCCCAGACTTTGGTTTGAGAAATTAAAGGATGTCCACTAAAGGTTCTTATTGATGCTGAAAACTTGGCCTCTGTGCACAGGTGCCAAATAGAATCTTCGAGACAGAGTTTTGGGTGAAGTAGAAAAGAATAGCTTTGTTGCTTTGCCAGGCAAAGGGGGACATAGCAGGCTCATGCCTCAAAATCTGTGTGTCCCAACCCGGGAGGATTTGGTGAGGAGTTTTATAGCAATGGTTCAACAGTGGGGTTGCTGATGAGGATCTGGGTGCGTGCAGGGCCTGCACTCCTTTAATCTGGTTTCAGGTGGTCCCCTGATGAGTTTCTCTAGATTATTCAAACTGTGATCTTCTCTGGAATGAAGAATGCTAAAATCTTCCATTTGTTGGGGGTTTTAGTTCTTTACAGAGCTCAAAGATATTGTTATGTGTATCCTTGAGGCGGAACCAGGACCGTGCCCCAAGGCTGCACTACTGTTTCTTGGCTGCTCCTCCCTTGTCTCTGCATCCCCTCCCTTCCCTGATTAGCAACTGTTCTAATCCGCCCTTTGAAACTCAGGGAAGGTCATGAAGGCTGGAGTCTATTCCCTACAAACAAGAAATGGGGGACATGGAAAGGCTTCTGTGCCCAGGAGCCCCACAGTGTCCTGCTTGGTTTCATTGTGGAATTTGAAAGAGAGGTCCATGTTAATCTACATTACAAAATGCACGTATTCTTGCACACCTGTGGTGAGGCAAGCAAAGTTCTAGTTCTTTTCTGTTGGCATTGACTTTGCTTTGCTTTTCCTCTGCAAAAATGTGCATGTTCCAACCCCCAGGGGCTCTATCCTTCCCTGCTCTCCTTCTCTTGCCTCACTGCTCTTAAATGGCTAATGGGACATCATTTTGATTCTTTTGTTTGTTTGTTTGTTTGTTTCTATCTCATGCCCAGACTTTCATTAAAAAATAAATGAGGAGATACATTTTTCATTTCTAGTTCTCCTCTAGAAGTCACCCTGCAAAGGATCATTTCTATTCTTTTTTTCTGCCAGTGGACTGAAAAACGCCCAGCTCCTACCTGAAAGGTCATATCTCCTTGTCATATGAATGAGCTCACAGCAAGTCCATGGGGACAATGTCATCTGAGCAATGATGGGAATTTATGTGCCTTTGGATTTCTGCCTCTTTTTTGTAATGAAAAAAATGAATTTGTTAATGATAGAAAAAAACTCAGCCAAAGCCCCTTATAAAATCCTCTCTATATAAATGCCAGGAGAGGGCCACTCAAATACACAGTTGATAAATGAATTTTCTTTTTCTTTTTCTTTTTTTTTTACTCATGCCTTGCTTAGAGCTGTTTGTCTTATATTAAGGTAAGTCAGGTAGCTCATCTTCACTGGTTATAGTGTGTTGAATTTAGCCGGCAGGCTGTGGTTTTGTGGCATAAAATGCTTTGGTTTGTAAGGGACCTTATGACATGTTTGTGTTTGCCAATAAATGGAGATGGAGAGAGAGAGAAAGACAGAGAGAATGAGAGAGGGAGAGAGTGAGAACACATACAGAGACTAGCATGGAATTAGGGATATGCAAAAAAGACTTATAACACAGGAACACACACTGTGTTTAAAAAAGGCAGATTCTGAAAAACAAAACCAAACTTCCCTAGCTTGAACATAACATTCTATGATCAGTGTAACTGGAAGGACATAATTTTTGCCTTTCTAAAAATCCAAATCCACATGATATATGCAAAATGCTAAAAAGATCATTATAGCCCTAAAATGATTTAATACCATGTTGCCCAGGGGAAAGAGAATTGTAGTTTTCACTCTATTATTTATTCATCACAGAGCCCTGGGTAAGTCACTAACCTCTCAAAATCTTAATTCATATATTTATTGAGAGGCTGATGAGCAATGTTGCAATAACATTGCTAGGATCAATAACCAAAGTGCTATTTATATGTGTATAATACTTTTTCTTGGTACAATATAATTGTGAGTCAGCTATTTTTTTTTCTCTGCCCTTCTCCTGCTTGACCTTTTGACCTGAGCACTCTACTATCAGCACAATCTAGTTTAGCAGATAAACACTGACCTGAGAGTCAGGGGATTTTGGTTCTCATTATATTCCACAAATTCATAGCTGTGCAACTGTATGCAAGTTACTTGTCCTGTCCAGTCTTTGGGTTTCTCATCTGTAGAACAGAGGCTATTGGTAGTACCTACCTTATAGGGTGATTGTAAGGATTAAATGAGATAATGCACGTAAAAAACTTAGATAAGTACCTCTTTTATAGTAGACACACAAAGAATCATGGTGGTAAGATGAAGCTAATGAAAACATTCTCCTTCTTGGCTTACTTCCCCTCTTCACTTATCCATATCTCTTTCTTACTTTAAAATCCTCTTGGGCAAAATTTAAGTCCTATAAGAAGCCATTCTTGACTGATCTCTCCTTTACTTGGCACCTCTTCAACAACTATATACACAGTTTATATCACATTAATTTGCATTTTACCTATTTTTTTAAAATGTAAAATGAGGGGGTTGGTAATTGTTAGGACCTTTCAACTTCCAAGCTCTTTTTATTCTGCATTTTGGGTTCTGGGCACAATCTTTTTAGATTCCTGAGCACACAGCCATTTGCCAATGGATCTGTAACGAGTGCCATACTCAAGTTAACAGACGGTATGGTGTGCTTGCTTTGAGGGGTAATTGCTCTTTCATCTTAATTTCCTCCCTTTGGCGTTCCTTTCTTGAAAACTACTCAATGGCAATGTCATGAAGCATGGGGTAAAAATCAAACTGAAGTAGCAGGTCACTTGTCTATTTCAGGAAAAATTACATTTAAAAACTAAGGACCAGTGAAGTTCTACCAAGGGAGAGGCTTTTCACCCTAGTATTAGAGGCCAAATAAGTCTAAGGACACAATGAACTTAGAATGTCTGTTCATTCCTCTTTTCCTAAGCAAGTTGGCTATACCTAGTTGATAACTGTCTTCATTTTCCTTAAACAATGTTTAAGACTCCTACTCCTTGGCTACCATGTCACACCTCTCACAGTCAATCTGTTCTTCTTAAAATCTAATACTCTAAGCCAAATCTGGTGTCCTTTCTTCTATGGGGTCAGTTGTAAACTGCTCACTTTACTATAGCCTTTCCCTCCCCCTCCTCCTCTTCCCTCCCCCACCTTTTCCCCTTGATGTTTCTTATTTAGTTCTTTCTCCAACCCTCCCCCTTTTAAGCTCAGCCTAATTCCATCCTCTTTTCTTCTAGGGACAGCTTCTCTTTCACCATTATATTTTTATGAAAAACAGAGATATTTTCAATGACATCGAGTAAGAATTTTTTTGGTTGTAGTGGTTCAGTGTTCCTTTATGGGAGATTTTTATGGCTTCTTTTCATTCAGTAGAGTTGCCTTCTTTATTACTTTTCCCCTCCTCCCACACAGCTCATAGCACACTCCTATGACTAGAGAAGACCCTTAGTGAACAAATGTTGATTAGTTCATTGCTCTGAACACTACCAAACAACAGATGCCAGCCACCAATGTTTGATCCCCAGGGCAGTTCTCATCCACCCCATTCTACAGATGCCGGAGGTGAAATGATTTACTCTAAGACAGGGCAAGGATCAGAAGAGAGTTTGTGTTTCCTGGATTTGTTATGTGACTCCAGGGCATTGTTCTGTTTTTCCATTTGAAATCTCAAAGGCTATTGGGCTGGCAGGAAGTTTTCATTCCTGTTATGAAAGGGCTACCTCCTCCAGTTTAGAAGAGATGTTGCTTAGGGAAATTGCAGCAGAATATGGCAGTGAAGCCAGAAAGATCAGGGAGTCAGAAGCATGACTATGAGATGGGAGGAAAGAAATGTCGTGCCTAACTAGCCCAGGGGGCATGTTTGATAGTACCTGGGTGTGTCTACAGTATATCTATATAGATATTGGCCTTTCACTTTGTTTCTTACATTTTACTCTTTGAGTTGGTCTGCTGTGTAATCTGTGTCACTGGCAATTCCATTGACCACAACACTTCAATTGAATCACAGCTTGAGTCTTCTTGAAGTTTCCTTCCCTCTAACCTTGATGATTTCTTGCTCATGTTGGGGCTTGAAAAAATGTCTGATGAAATTCAAATCTTTAGCTTCTGTTCCCCTCATCATTTCCTCTGATCTGGGCTATTCTGGGTCAAATGTTTTCATTAAGATAAATGTCCTAAGTTTTATCATATGGTTTCATTCTTTTTCACTTATTGGACTGCAAGCTTGCTGAGACCCAATCATTCTAGATTGGCTTGTTCTTTGTGGTACTGTATGGACATTTTGGTGATAGTCATTTCTCAAAGATGACCTAAAAAATATTTTCCACATTGTTAAAACACTTTGTGATCATTCTTCACTAGAGTCTGTCATACAGAGTGAAGTAAGTCAGAAAGAGAAAAACAAATACCATATGCTAACACATATATATGGAATCTAAAAAAAAAAAAAAAAAAGGTTCTGATGCACCTAGGGGCAGGACAGGAATAAAGATGCAGACGTAGAGAATGTACTTGAGGACTTCCCAGTATTTATTAAGGTGTTTTCTTTTTTTTTCCTTTTTATTGTGGTTTTTGTTGTTTGGGGAAGAGCCCTGATTCAGGCATCTGGATTCAAGTCCTGGATCTGTTACTAACTCCATTTGTGATCTTAAGCGACTTACGTCCTCATTTTGGGCCCCAGTTTCCTCATCTGTAAGTGAAGAGTTTGGACTGGAATGATTTGTAGGGCTCATTATTGCTGATACTTTATGACTTCAATTCATTTAGTATGAAAGGATTATTGGGGAAGTAGAAGGCATGTTGGCTGGATTTTCCTTTGTATTTCTAAAGACCAAGCCAGGATGGGAAATATGACTCAGTCATGGGACTTTGGGTTGTAAAAATCCTTCCATTGTGGCAAGTGAAATTAGGGTGAAACATTGGTGAAGATAGCTTGTATTAAACATTCTGAGTTTCTTCCTCCTCTTTGACTTTTGTTTGCATGTGTTTAGCTTAACTCTGCTTTCAAGTGCATGCATTTTTGTGAAAATGGTCCTCCTTTCCTTTTACACCCGATTCATGTTCTCATCTTCCTTCTCCCTTACTGAATCATCAATTTCTGAATAGTTTGCAATTTTCAACTTAATTAGGTCTTTCCCCTAAGTGAAGAACACAGCTGTTCCCTCTCTGATGTTTTGGCAGCTGCCTCTGCCTTTCCCAAAATGGAATGATTAGCTCTTTCTTTCAATTTCTTAGCTGTTCATTAATTCAGGACTACTAGCCCATCTCCTGGTGATGGAACTCCCAAATCTGATGACCAGAGTTGTTCCCTTTGGTGCCTTTCAATCTTTGGGGGTCTTAATTCACATGAAATTGGGAATTTAGCAATCTTTCAGAGCTCCATTTGCCTCATTATCTCCAATGATTCTGTTGTTCAGCCTTTTGAGATGCTGATTCATCTATGAGGAGAACCTAGGCCAATGTCCCTAATGTGGTTTTGATGGAGAAACAGAGGGTAAGAAAGATCCTAAATATACTTTGTCCCTGAATTAAATGGCTTTCATTTGTCCATTTCACAGACTCTCCACTTCAATTCCTAAGAAACCTTCTTGCCCATTGGTTTTTTTGTTTTACTTTTATGTACACCTGTATTTTAGAAAGCGGTTGCTGTTTTTCCCTAGGTGCTTTGATGTTATCTGCCCCTCTGGTCTTTAATTTTATGATGACTCACTTCCACTGTTAACTGTTGGAAATTGCACTTATCATAGCTTGCCCTTACATCTAAGATATCAAGTCAGCTTCTCCACTCCACTCCATCTTCCCTCTCACATTATGTTCCCTGTTAATCAACTGAAAGCGTTTTGTATTGTCGGTCTAGTACTATCGTTCCAAATGTGTGTGGTGCAGCCTATTTTTGCTTTCCCGCCCCAAGTGCCTCATTCAATTTAATTCCTCATACTTAGCATATTAGGCATCTTGTCAATATTTCCTTTCTGAGGTCTGTTTTTTAAATTTGAATGCATTCTGCGTGTGTGATTTTTTTTTTCCCCCTTAAGTGATGAGCTCTACTGCAGCAGAGAGTCAGAATTAGCTCTGTGCCTAGGAGGAAAAAAAGCACAGAGGGAAAGAGCATTGCTCACATTCTCAGAAGGAGTATGAGAGGGCGAGCCCTTGGCAAAATTGTGTCTATCGTGCCACTATATCTGTCTGCTCCTTCCCCTCCACTTGGGAACACTGGCATCTAATACTCCCCTTGGGTTTTCTTAGTTTCTGTCACCACTCAGGGCCCTGCATTCTCAGGCTTTGTTTCCTACTTCCCACATATACACTTATCTGTTTCACGTTCCATTTCCCCAAGGTCCTAATTATTCCAAGGGATCTGCTAAACTCATTGGTCTCTCTTTCCAAATAGCATTTGATATCTTAATGTGATGATAATACAAGGGAATAGTTAATGGTGGCATTTGGGCCACCAAGGCAGCCTGATGAGGGTGATCTCTTTAACTTGGGATCTTTCCCAGCATCCCTTCCTTTATATCCCACCAGTAGTTGGCTACATGGTCTAAGGATAAGGCCAGCTTGGACTCCATCTATCCCAAAGAGTTAGAGCTTCTTGACCTAAACATGTATGGAGTTCTTCCTTTGTGCCAGGTACTCTTTAGCTTGGTTTACATGCATTTTTACTTTTAACCATCCCAACAACCCCAGGAGGTCAGTGGGGTTATTCCTATTTTACAGATAGAAGAAAAAAAACTGAGGCACAGAGAATAATTTTAAGTAATTTCCCGATAGGGCTATTAAGTGGTAGAGCTGGGACTTGAACCAGGCAGTCTTGCTCCAGAGCCTACAGTCTACACTCTATGCTACACTGCCTCTGGGAGAGAGGGATGGTGCCTTTTTCAAATGCACACTTCACTGAGAGAAGCTGGCTTCAGGTGTGCTGCAGGGTGGTAAGCTTCCCTTTGGCAAGGAGCAGATTAAGTCTTGAGTTGCACCAGTAGATCTGACTTACATACACCTCATTCTATCTGGAGAGAAGCTTGCCTTTGGACACAGTGCTGCATCAGAATGGTTTGCCTTTGCTTTTCTGTACCCCCAAAATTAGCAATGCTAAAAATTTTCTTCACCAGTCCCTATGACTTTAGGTCCTCAGCAGGAATGGTTGTCAAATGCCTAGGACCAAACTTACACTCTATCTGTTCTCTACTTTTGGAGCTGATGGAGCTGTGTGGAGGGTTTTCCTTGGTGTTGGCCAGCAGGAACATGACAAACTCAGGGTGGGGGCTCTGTGAAGGGGAGAGCAGACTCACCCATACTCTCAAGGG
Source organism: Balaenoptera ricei (assembly GCF_028023285.1). Lineage (NCBI taxonomy): Eukaryota > Metazoa > Chordata > Mammalia > Artiodactyla > Balaenopteridae > Balaenoptera > Balaenoptera ricei. The sequence continues at coordinate 91,040,726 of NC_082660.1, read as the reverse complement.
CCGGAATGGCTAGAAACTGTGCCTCACTAAGGTAGTGCCAGTCTCTCCACTAGAAGTAGTTTTTCAGTGTAGTCACACAGTGAATTGTTTTCTGACGTGAATGGTTGTGTTTCCTGTTATTACTGCTTTTCCTTCTGGACTGAACTTGTATTGGCTGCTGCTTACTTACTAGCAGACATAAAGCCTCGCACCTGTGGGATGCTGCAGGAAAGGGAGTTTTCTTTCCTGGTAGCCGTTACCCCAGTGCTGGGAATTTAATACATGCATTTATTCTTCTTTAGATAAACAGGATTAAATGTAGAATGAAGCAGGGAGCAGTCTTAAGCAGTCTGCATTTTGCATGATTTTCAGGGTCTGCACAGTTCCAGCTGTGTAAACATGATTGAAGAACTTAGGTATTATCTAATAGAGGAGGATTGCAATTTGGGAGAGGCCCACCATGGCTGGGCTGGAGCCAGACATTCTTCTCCCCCCTCTAGTCCACACCCTGTGAGGTTGGCTTGCTCAGCTCCTAGAGTCAGAAGTGAAGATGGGGCAGCTGGTGTTAATTATATTGTCTTATAGCTTCTTATCAATAGGGGATGAAAACTAGGCAAAGGTTAGGAAAATCTGAAGACACATGCTCAAATATTTTCCGGTTATGGTGCTAGGAAACAAAGAAATGGAAGATGTTGGACAAAATAAGGAACCCTCAAAGATTAAATATGACAGTGAAAAGAAAATGTCTAGTGAAATTGTAGCTGCATTGATATTCAGTTTGATTCTCTCCATGTTCACTGGAAGCAAAGGCAGAAGAATATTGCCTTTGGAAAGGACTGATTTGTTCTGATATCTGGACTCAGTTTTATTCCTGAGATTTGTTTAAATAATGACTAGCTCAATAATGCTAAAGACTTTTAATATACGATCACTATTATTGTGAAAGGAACTGTGGTTTCCCCATAGCAAATAAAAATATTATGGATTATCCAATTTTTCCATCCCCACCCTCCACCCACGATTATGTACAAAGTTGGCTCTGCCCAGTTCAATAGAGTCTGGAATCTAGTAATTGTTCTATCCTTCTAAAGAGGCACATGGACATGCATATTCCTGAGCCCCGAGGTATGGGCTTTCTGAAGATGCCAGGTTTCCATGCCTTGGGTTTTCCAGGTTATTCTTGGAGGAGGGTCAGTGATAGTTAACACAAGGCAGTTGGCTTTCCTCTGGATATGAATGTCAGGATATGGTCCTGATCAAGGAAGAAAATAAAGCACTACCCTTTAAATGCACTGGGATGCTGTTGCATTTAGGGATAACTCAGATCCACTCCTGATACAACTAGCTATTGATAAACTGTTTTCCTGAGCAGCTCACTTCGAAGTAGTGTCTCTGAGATGGAATATTCTTTTATAGGATGGGAAGCCTCTGGTTTGAGAAGAAAAGATAATTTGATAGAGCACTGAGTTTGAATCATATGGGAAGTGTTCAAGAATAGAAAGGGAAGGAAAATTCAATAAATTAACATTTGATGCAATATTAGGATGTTAGGGAAATAAGAGACCCACTAGAGAGTTCTAGGCTATAACGTATACACATGCATTCCTTTGTTCACTAGCTGTGGGAGTCTGAAGAGGCAGAAACAGGCCTCCAGACTAGCAGCAGGGCATATGAGAACCCTTACATCTTCCATCATATTTAACCAGGGGTGGGAGGGGTAATCTTGTCAATACTGTGCATGTGGTGCCCTTGGAACTCGAGACTGGGATGCCTATTAGTGTTATGCTGAATGCTGTAATTGTGGCATGGGCAGAGCATCCCATAAAACTTAGCTCCTGGATACTTGTCTGAACCATTAGGTACGAGAATTATGGGTGCCATAATAGCACTGGAATTCCTGAAACTAAACAGGAAACACATTTGGCTTGTACTTCATCTACAATCACTTACACTTAAGCTATTGATAGTTGATTGGGATCTGTAGACTGCTGGGCTTGCGCCTTGGGACTTCTAAGCATATGTGATGGGTGGAACAGACAGGGAGGCTGTAGATTTTGGCAAGCTGTAGTTCCCCTTAGTCAGGCTGACTGTATCTGACACTAGAGATTCCAATTCACCAAGATGAAGCTTACCACTTCTCTAGGCCTTGGCCGATGGCCCAATGATACTAATGTGAAGGACAGGAGAGGGCCAGTGATAAATTAGACTGCGTTTCCAGTGAGCAAATAGTTGAGTGGTTTACTGAATACCCTTTTGATTTTTTTTGGCAGACATAAAATTCACGGCAACATTTTTAGAATTTGAGGGAATTGTAAGTCTTAAAATTTTATTTTATAATAAATGTTAACCATTCAGTCTCCTAATAGGGAAATGTGGGCTCTTTTATAGGGTGTGCAGACTATGTAGTTGTACAGATAATATTCCTCTCCTCAAGTTTTTCTTGTAAGGGGTTCTGGTAACATATCCGGCTAAGGAATTTCCAGACACAGCTGTTTCTAATATTCCGAGGGGCCCCCACAGAACCATCAGGCTTACTCTGAAGGTTTCTTGGTGGGAAGTGGGAAATGTCCAAGGGAACAGGCCTTTTTCATATTGGTGGATTTTCTGTCAGAGATTTGGCCACTGCTGTTATTTCTGATTGCCTCCCTGTAGCTTCCCTGGAGGTGTGAGTTTCTAGGCAGAAAGATTTGATGTGATGAGGAAAGGCTACAAAGCTAAAGGAAGAGAAACAAAGTCTGAGCAAAATGGTAAGACAAGAGGATATTTTGGGCAGGACAGAGATGTGTTGATTACTGTGGAATGGAGACAAGGGAAATGAGATGAGAAAAGAGGAATGAGAATTAATTCATGAGAGCACTTATTATTTATAGGTGGGAATAAAAGGTCCATTGAACTCCAGGGGAACCTTCCTTTATGCAATGCCTGTGAATATGTTAGAAATTTTGTGAAGACAATTCCATCTTAAATGCAATGGGGGAACCGACAACCTACCTTGGAATATTCTATCTGGTGCATAGTCAATCTACTCTTTCCCTGCCTTGGACAGTCTTTGGGGTGTGGTCAGAAGAAAGTAAATAGAACAGATGAAAGATTTCCTCTCAGGACAGTTCAAGAGCTTCCTTAAACAAAGGCGAGATGTCAACGTCCCCTTTTACTCTCCAAACAACCTTTCTGAGAACCATCTTGGCAATTCTCTGGCTTCTGCACAGTTCTAAGTAATTTCTGAATCACTTAGGTACCCTGATTAGTTTTACTTTTGAAAATAAAACTTGGTTTGTGTTTTAAAAAAAAATCATCTGGACAGTCTGTGTTTAGTTGGGTGGTGCAGAAGAAAGGCGGGCTCTTGTATCAATCTTTATTCCCTCTGTAAACACAGATGACCAGAAGGGAAGGCTGTTATTAATGGTAATGCAGACCAGAAAAACGGCTATTATTTTCAGTCTGTTGAACAGTACAAAAATGCTTCTCAAGCACTGTGTTCACATGTTTCTTTTTATTAGCCATCACACAAGGAATTAGACTCATTTCAAACCGTTCGTTTTCCCACTCTTGTCTCCGTAAAATCATTACTCATGAGTGGTTTCTTTGTTGAAATACCGCTGACCTCCCATATTGGAATGGATAACAGGGTGTTAAACATATAAACCTTTCAGTTTGCATAAACTCTGGAAGAAGGGGGACAAAGATTCCCCAGGAGAATAAAACCATGCGTCAATGTCTTTGTTACTGTCCTATAAGTATCTCATCCAGGAAGCTATGTCAGCATTACAATTCTGTGTTATGTGTGTATGTGCGTGTGATTAGTAACAGCAGAGAGCTCATTGATTGCCAGCAGGAGGTTTTAAAATATAATTCTGCATCTGCCCCGTTCTTTTCTCCTTTCCAACCCTTTTCTAAACCCCGCCCCCAATCCAGGACCATTAGGATAGTTAAAAGAATTGTGTCACGTCTTCATATGTGAGCAGATGACGATCCTTAGCTCTTCAGCTAGTCGCTGTTTGCATTTTGCCAAAGCTGATTATTTTATCTGCGGTTTTAATAACAAGCTAGATTATTTGCTGTTCACTAACTGAGGGAAGCAAAGAAAAAAGATTTCAAAGTGGAATTAAGGGGATAAGAAAGCTCTAGGGCCAAAGAGGTCTTTTTCTTTAATTATTTCAATTTACTCTTAGAATATTTTTATGCTAGAGTCCAACATCTTAGATTAAACAAGTCTACACCCTCCTTCTCTATAACTGCCAAATTGGAATCTCAGAGAATAGAAATCATGCAGGCTTGAATGAAGCATCAAATTCTCTACTCCCAGTGCTGTCTTGTTTTCTGAACATAGAACTAGACTCCTCAGGGCTTCTTAAGCCACAACATGGCATTCCTTCATTAGCCCCATGTTTCACAGACCCAGTCATGAAAGATTGGCATTTTAACCAACAAGGGGCAAATGCAATAAAATTGGAGTTCAGAAGAGGCAATGTTTTGGAAAAACAGATTATTCCAAGGGTGGAAAGATACATGATCTGTACTAAATGGACAGAGCATTTAAATTTACGAGACTGATTTTTTAGTCATCTTTTGATTTGTTCCATTTGATTTTTTCCAGCTTTATTGAGATATGATTGATATATAATGCTCCATTGTTTTAACTTGTGAATGGAGATGAGTATTCAGGATGATGAGGACTGGTAGGGGTGCTGGTGAGTGTGTGTGTATCCGTGATAGTTTTTTTATGGCCATAATTTAGGATTACTGTGCATCAGCTCTTACATAGATTTTTCTAGAGCCATGTCAGAATGTCTGAACTCAGGTCATCTCAACCGAAAATCTTCTGCTACTTCTGTATTCAGAGTTCAAGCCAAGTCAGAAAAAGCCCTCACAGCTGTGGCCCAAAGAGTTTTTAAGACTTCCTCAGTGCTTCAGATGGAGCAGCCATTCTTTCTTTCCAAGTAGAGTTGGATAAGCTGAAGGTCAGGGGGTCATACTGGAGCCACCATGTGCTGAAGGTGTAAAGGATTTTTTTCTTTCTAAAATGAGCGGCAGGACTAGCTTCCTCAAAGAATATATTAATTGGCCTTGCTTCTGAATTTGTCTAATTGCTTTTGAGGCGACACCCTGAAATATACAGCTTGTTTTCTCCTACTAGTATGATTAAGTGGACAACTGGAAAAAGAATAATTCTAAGTAATTCTAAGGAAAAGAGCAAAAGAATAAAATTGAGCATTGTCCGTGAAAGATGGATAATGACAAGTAAACAGAAGGTGGCGTTTGATCCCTTCAATTATTCATAAATTCCAGCACAAATGTTAGGCCTGCACCTCAGTGACATACTTGCACTTTATTTTAAGCTGATTTCTACCTGGTTTTGCAAACAAGGATGTAATGATTTTGGTTATTTCTCACTCTCTCTCTGCTGCTATTTTGTCTTTTTCATATACTGGCTTCTATCCCTTTCACACTATCTCCATCATCCATCTCACTCCCCCGTCCAAGATTCATTCTCTCTCTCTGCCTCTCTCTCTCTCTCTCTCTAATGTTTTAGGAAAAAAGATTTCTAACATGGAAAAGTGATATTTGAATAGATTCCCCTAAGGCAATCAATTTACTTTTAATTTGTCTGGAAGGAAGCTTTTCTTTGTTGCTATGTGGAAGGATTGAAACTGCTGTAAAATTTATTAGCTTCCAGGAAGATATTTGAAATGAATATTTTTTAATGATTGTACTGTTTGCTGTACCCAGAAGCAGTGTCATTGCAATTACAGTATTCCAGATGGTTGCTGAAGTTATGCTGAAATATCAAGATAATGCTAAACTTTTCTATGAGGCTTTTGTTGGTAATGAATAGTCCAACCTAGGGTAGTTAATAGATATTAATCCCTCTAACACTCTTATTTGCTTCCGGTGACTATTTCTAGTGATTCTTACCTATCTGATGACATGACACCCACTATCTTTTTGAATCATTGCAAGAAACAGTGATTGGTTTACTGAACACTTTATTTTTCAAATGGGAAGGAAGTGATTGGAGAATTACTAATGTTGTCTCTTAGCTTCCCCACCCAGTAACAAGAACATTTTGGCAGTCGAGAATCTTTAAAGAATTTAGAAGTTACAGCTGCAACATTTTTCATTGACTCATGTATAGCATTGCCTGTTCCACTAAACTGAATGTCCTGGGACTTGACTGAAGGAAGTGTCAGTTCCTGTTAAGAAGAACACCAGCTGCTGGGCGCCTTTTTTTCCCCACCAACATTAAATTTTCACTCAAAAAGGGAAGGTTTTTTCTTGGCTAACATGCCCTGCCCCTCCTGCTTTCCGTACCAGCCTTATTTGTGACATCCTCACTACGTATTATGTCCAATACCCAGAAACTTATGACCAGCATAAAAGTGGCATTTTTTCTCATGCTAATGATGTGTCAGCAATTTCCTTATTTTCAAGGAAAGAGTGAAACTAAGTTGGCAATAACATTAAGTTCAGTGCTACTTATAAGCATCATCTAAAGACTCTGTCTTCACAGCGGCATAACTACCTGTAGAATGTGTCAAACGGTCTGTCTGTTTTTCATCTACACAAAATTAAACAGCTGGTTCGTACTCTTCACAGAAGTGGTGAGGTATTGTAGGTGTCCAATGGATGTAGACTAAAAGACTTAATTCTGTGGACATTGTAGAATGAAACTCTCTTTGCTCAGAGTTGCAGTATCTCAATGTTCCTCCTTTGGGTGAATAGTTCAGTGGCCTTCTGCGACACCTCATAGTTTACTTGTAAAGCTTTTTCAAATGGTTTCGAAGCACTTCGATGAAGTCCAGTACTTTGTCAGATAATTTGCTCCACCATAGAAGCCAAAATACAAAGATTCTAGTCTAGCCAATCTTTGCTTATCTCAGTCACTGTCAGCGCCTCTTATTTCTCAGTCTCAATTTTCCAGGCAGCCCCAGCTTCATTTCTTTACTCCCCATGCATCAACACAAATGATTTATACTTATACACATCTTGAAATCTCTTCTTTATGGATTGAATTGAATTGAGCCCCAGTACCAAAATGAAAACTCCAGGAACTATTGTGATTGCCCAAATTGCAACTTAGATTGTATGACTGTACATGCTATACTCTCATCTATCATAAATATTAAATTCTCAACCACTTATACTTTAATATGTTTTAACTTTGTCTCTTCGACCAGCTCAGCACTGAAGATTCCATTGAAGATAATTCAATTGCTTTGCATTCTGGAAGGGGCATCTTTTTAATCTATTTTCATGTTGCACCAGGAGTAAGTGAATTTCAGGTGCATAGACCATGAATGAGGGGAGAGACCTTTGTGCCATTTGGCATCACAGAGGCCAAATATTGGGTGGCACTTGCTAACTGATGCTGATCTGTCAAATGGTCTAGGACAAGTTTGGGGTTCATCAGTCTTTTCAGCCATCCTCTTTATTGCAAGCTAAAACTAAACTTCACAGAATCCTTGCTGTTTAACTAGTTAGCCATCCTGAAAATGCCAACCTATGCTGATCAGAGCTGACTTTTCTCTCTGTCTGTCTCCTCTCTTTTGGCAACAGACTTTGCCAGTCTCAGGAACTCTGTTCCTATATCCTATCCCCCACCTTGCCTTTCCTGAGGTATCTCTGCCTCCAGACATTTCTAGTCTTTCTTACCCCCATCAAACTCTCCTCTCCTGGTACCCTTTACCCAGGGCTTTGCTCTATGACCAAAGGAAATCTGATGATATCAGTTTGATAGTGGATCCTCTTATTTTAACAGGGACTTTCAATACCTGTATCCAGATGAATGAAAAATGTGGGAATTTCTCTCCATGTTACAAGGGCTGGTTTTTGTATACTTCTTCTTTGGCATCTGTCACATAATACCACATAAGCGTTTTGAATGCCAATCACAATTCTGGCATCCTACCCCTTCTGCATGTTGTCTGCCTGGCCATAGTGCTGTAGGTAGGGCTGCTAGCTAGCAGGAGGCTAGGGAACAGGAGAACAGAAAGAAGGCATTAGGGAGAAACCAAAATGGCAGAAGATGCTGAAAGAAAGAGAAGAAGAGAGTGAGAGACAAGGAGCTGTTTGTAGTCTACATAATTTGTGATTTACTTCTTGTCACACTGGAATGGCTGCAGGATAGCTTGGTGTCATTGGTTCACGAGTCTCTAGAAATGTCCCAGCCTTCACTGGTGCACCCTTGAATATTTTACAAATGGAGCTCCATCTTTACTTGCTGAAACTTTGGGTCCTTTAGGAAGTGAGTGTAAACTCCTCCCAGAATTACAGCTGGAAGAGGGGAAGACTTTGGGAAGTTGTGATTTTGCAAAGTCCTGAGCCCTTATTGAATTTTTGCTAGATGCTCAAATGGTATCTAAATACCCAAAAGAAGCTTAGTCCTTAATATGTCAATCAGATCAAAACTAAGATGGAATATCTGAAGCCTAGATAGTGCTTCCTGCTCTCTTTCCTTTCTTCCCTCTTCCTTCCCTCCCTCCCTTTTCCACTGAGCCCATTGCTACTCGTTTGCATTGTTAAGTTACAGATAACGGATGGATGTTCTTTCTCCTGACTCTTTGCAGGCCTTAAAATACTTTTAAGAATTATTTCCAGGATAATTCTTTCCTTTGGTAATTCCCAGGCATATTTGACTTGAGCAGTAGTCTCTCGATGGGTATTTAAATTAGTTTTGCCAGGAAGAGTCAACATCTGTGGTGGGTATTTGGACAACAGATTAATTTCATAAAATAGACGCTTCTGCTTATTGTGTTGTTAACTTATGAGTATTAACTATTAACTATTAACTATTGTTAGAATTAAAAACTCCAGGGTACATGGCTAATGTATTTTCAACTGGACATCAGAGCATAATAGGTCTCTTTAAGATCTGTATATAGTGTGCAGGAAACCACTCAGAGGCCAAGATGACGTTTGACTTCAATGTTTCTCAAGTGTTCATTTACTTTATTGCCTTCAGCAAAGCTACATAGTTTCTTTTTCAGGTTTCCTTGGTGTTTCTACTAAATAGAATATACTAGTTATTTCCACTTTTAGGAGTTGTATTAGTGGCACAGTATCTGGTGCGTTGACCAAGATTCTTTGTTCTGTTGCCATCACCTTTTTGGGTACCTTTTTCATTCAGTTAAATTAAACTGTTATTGAGTACCTGCTTTCTGCTGGGCCCTTTGCTAGGTTCTGTGGTTCTGTGGGCATGGGAGGGAACAAAACAGATATAATCTTTGCTCATTTCGAGTTTACAAGCTGGCATTGAATATAGATATTAAACAAGTAACTACAAGTATGATGAGTGCTATATAGGAGGTGGTATGGGACCTACCTTAATCTAAGGAATCAGGCAAGGATTCCCTGAGGAAGTTACATTTAAGTGGAGACTTTAGGGATAATGTATCAGATATGAATAGTGTTCAACTGCTGGTAATAAACATCCCCTTCCCTCACTAAGGGAAAGAAATCAGTGAATGAAATAAGAGAGAGGCTTAGTTTTCCTCTTATTTAAAAAAAGTTCATGTCTAGTGAGGTAGGTTTACCTCAGTCACTGTCCTTATATCTTTTTACTCTGCTATTCATAGGCACATGGCTTCCATCCTCAGAGTTGCCTCATGGTAGTAAGATGGATGCTGTGGCTCCATCTATTACGTCTCCATTCCAGACAGGACAAAGCAGGGAGAAATAAGGACAAAGGTCCCCCAGTTAAGTCAGCTCACCTCTTTTAAGGAGATTTCTTGACATCCTGCCTCCATAACATTGGCCCACTCTTAGTTACATTGCCACTCCTATCTATAAAGAAGACTAGAAAATGTAGTGTTTTAGCTGGCACATTGCCAGTCCTAACAGAAGTGGGGTTCTGTTTCTAAATGATTCACTTTGTTATAAAGCAGAAACTAATATACCACTGTAAAGCAATTATACTCCAATAAAGATGTTAAAAATATAGATATGGATGTTTGGTAGGCAGTTTGTTATGTCTGCTTCAGATGAGTAGGAGTTAGCTAAGTCAAGAGGGGACACTTCTCAACAGTTGTGTTTTATTGATTAGGTGCATGTGATCAATTTTAACAGCATTTAACCTCTTCATAATCTTTGCCACAATCCCTTCTATTGTATCTTACAAAAAACGGCCCCACTTTGGTCTTAGATTATTTTGTTTATGGGGTGACACAGGGTAAGCTAAGTGGATATATATGAGTACAATCCAGGAAGCTTTTCTGATTTACGCATCACTTGCTTCTAAGTTATGTTACTGCTGCTACTTAGAAGTAGCTGACTACTTGAGCTCTCAGGAACTGGAACTCACTTTAACTTTCCCTTTCTGCCTCATTGATTGCAGATCATTTCTGAGGAGGTAACACATTGCTCTTGTAATTCTTACCTTGAACTATTTTAGTGTTGGAGTTTTGTCTCTGATCATTGGGATCTTTGAGTTAATACACCAAACTCTGAATCACGGTAAAGAACTGCCAGCATTATTGAACACATCCATTGCGGCTGAACATCTATACAAACCCAACAGAGCCTCTCAACCCTTCTATTCCACCAAGACTTTGAAAGTTTTAGCAAAGCCTGAGATGGTGTTTTCATCATTTTCTTTTTTTTACTTTGGTTGGGACCTTGGGTAGGCTCTTTCTAGTGTGTGGAAGCATATTGTTTGCCCACATCTGAAGAGACAGCTGTTTCACGTCCTGAGGAGGGTAGTAATTGCTGCCAAAAGTTTTGCTGTTATCTGCACAAAGTAACATATTCTGTTCTTTTACTATTTGAATTACTTCCTTATCCATCATGACTTAGGTGTTGTGGCCTCTTATGCCTCCCATGTTCTCATAAGACTGATGCTTTAAGATTTATTTACTTTTTCTTTTGGCCAGAGGTTTTGGGAGTCTCTTACCAAAGTCCCTAATGACAGATTGTGACCAAAAATATATTTATTACTATCTAGATTGAAGAAACTTTATTTTTTCTCTATATTTTGTTTATTTATTTTTTTGTCTAAAATAATCTGATCTGTTTTGAACTAAGGAGTTCCATGGCCTCAAGATTTGTGTCCTCTTCCAAACTTATGGACTCTCTTCATTTATTTATTTATTTATTTGCAAATCCTAGGAACAAGTTCAGAAGCAGGGAAAACCAATTTGCAAATTCATCATTCACCCCTAATCATGTGTGTATTTGAATTAAAGACACCTGCTTTTATTCATCTGTACATGTTAGTGTGTTTAAATTTCCACAACTCTGTGTGGATTTTAGTCTTAACACTTTGCTTTGCCTAGGCTCAGGGTAATACATTCAGAGAAAGATGTAGCAAGGTATAGAGTCACAAATAGGCTCATAAGAGGAACCTTAGCTGGGAATTAGTGAATCGTTAGCTTACCTCTATTTCAACTGGAGCCAGCATCTTGACAGTTAATTTGTGATGATACAAAATGGTTCCTGTCTAGTCACATACCTCCATCCCCAGCCACAATACTACATGATGGCAGGCACATAATCTCTAACAGTTCTAGGCAATTCCAGAAGTCGTCTCTTTGCTTTTTTATATCTGGTTTGTCATCATTGCTATTCTTAAGGGACTTTGTGTTGTGACTTTCTAACTTTTGTTTTTTTTAACATCTTTATTGGAGTATAATTGCTTTACAGTGTTGTGTTAGTTTCTGCTTTATAACAAAGTGAATCAGCTTTATGAACACATATATCCCCCTATACCCTCCCCCTTGAACCTCCCTCCCACCCTCCCTATCCCACCCCTCTAGGTGGTCACAAACCACCTAGCTGATCTCCCTGTGCTATGCAGCTGCTTCCCACTAGCTATCTATTTTACATTTGGTAGTGTATATATGTCCATGCCACTCTCTCACTTCATCCCAGCTTACCCTTCCCCCTCCCCGTATCCTCAAGTCCATTCTCTAGTAGGTCTGCATCGTTATTCCCGTCTTGCACCTAGGTTCTTCATGACCTCTTTTTTTTTTTTTTTTTAGATTCCATATATATGTGTTAGCATACGGTATTTGTTTTTCTCTTTCTGAATTACTTCACTCTGTATGACAGACTCTATGTCCATCCACCTCACTACAAATAACTCAATTTCGTTTCTTTCTATGGCTGAGTAATATTCCATTGTGTATATGTGCCCCATCTTCTTTATCTATTCATCTGTCAATGGACACTTAGGTTGCTTCCATGTCCTGGCTATTGTAAATAGAGCTGCAATGAATATTGTGGTACAAGACTCTTTTTGAATTATGGTTTTCCCAGGGTATATGCCCAGTAGTGGGATTGCTGGGTTGTATGGTAGTTCTACTTTTAGTTTTTTAAAGAACCTCCATACTGTTCTCTATAGTGGCTATATCAATTTACATTCCTACCAACAGTGCAAGAGGGTTCCCTTTTCTCCACACCCTCTCTGCATTTATTGTTTGTAGATTTTTTAATGATGGCCATTCTGACTGGTGTGAGATGGTATCTCATTGTAGTTTTGATTTGCATTGCTCTAATGATTAAAGGTGTTGAGCACTCTTTCATGTCTTTGTTGGCAATCTGTCTATCTTCTTTGGAGAAATGTGTATTTAGGTCTTCTGCCCATGTTTGGATTGGGTTTTTTGTTTTTTTGATATTGAGCTGCTTGTAAATTTTGGAGATTAATCCTTTGTCAGTTGCTTCATTTGCAAATATTTTCTCCTATTCTGAGGGTTGTCTTTTTGTCTTGCTTATGGTTTCCTTTGCTGTGCAAAAGCTTTTAGGTTTCATTAGGTCCCATTTGTTTATTTTTGTTTTTATTTCCATTTCTCTAGGAGCTGGGTCAAAAAGGATCTTGCTGTGATGTATGTCATAGAGTGTTCTGCCTATGTTTTCCTCTAAGAGTTTGATAGTGTCTGGCCTTACATTTAGGTCTTTAATCCATTTTGAGTTTATTTTTGTGTATGGTGTTAGGGAGTGTTCTAATTTCATTCTTTTACATGTAGCTGTCCAGTTTTCCCAGTGCCACTTATTGAAGAGGCTGTCTTTTCTCCACTGTATATTCTTGCCTCCTTTATCAAAGATAAGGTGACCATATGTGTGTGGGTTTATCTCTGGGCTTTCTATCCTGTTCCATTGATCTATATTTCTGTTTTTGTGCCAGTACCATACTGTCTTGATTACTGTAGCTTTGCAGTATAGTCTGAAGTCAGGGAGCCTGATTCCTCCAGCTCCGTTTTTCTTGCTCAAGATTGCTTTGGCTATTCGGGGTCTTTTGTGTTTCCATACAAATTGTGAGAGTTTTTGCTCTAGTTCTGTGAAAAATGCCATTGGTAGTTTGATAGGGATTGCATAGAATCTGTAGATTGCTTTGGGTAGTATAGTTAGTCATTTTCACAATGTTGATTCTTCCAATCCAAGAACATGGTATACCTCTCCATCTATTTGTATCATCTTTAATTTCTTTCATCAGTATCTTATAATTTTCTGCATACAAGTCTTTTGTCCCCTTAGGTAGGTTTATTCCTAGATATTTTATTCTTTTTGTTGCAGTGGTAAATGGGAGTGTTTCCTTAATTTCTCTTTCAGATTTTTCATCATTAGTGTATAAGAATGCAAGAGATTTCTGTGCATTAATTTTGTATCCTGCTACTTTACCAAATTCATTGATTAGCTCTAGTAGTTTTCTGGTAGCATCTTTAGGATTCTCTATGTATAGTATCATGTCATCTGCAAACAGTGACAGCTTTACTTCTTCTTTTCTGATTTGGATTCCTTTTATTTCTTTTTCTTCTCTGATTGCTGTGGCTAAAACTTCCCAAACTATGTTGCATAACAGTGGTGAGAGTGGGCAACCTTGTCTTGTTCCTGATCTTAGTGGAAATGGTTTCAGTTTTTCACCATTGAGGACGATGTTGGCTGTGGATTTGTCATATATGGCCTTTATTATGTTGAGGAAAGTTCCCTCTCTGCCTACTTTCTGCAGGGCTTTTATCATAAATGGGTGTTGAATTTTGTTGAAAGCTTTCTCTGCATCTATTGAGATGATCGTACGGTTTTTCTCCTTCAATTTGTTAATATGATGTATCACGTTGATTCATTTGCATATATTGAAGAATCGTTGCATTCCTGGAATAAACCCCACTTGATCATGGTGCATGATCCTTTTAATGTGTTGTTGGATTCTGTTTGCTAGTATTTTGTCGAGGATTTTTGCATCTATGTTCATCAGTGATATTGGCCTGTAGTTTTCTTTCTTTGTGACATCTTTGTCTGGTTTTGGTATCAGGGTGATGGTGGCCTCGTAGAATGAGTTTGGGAGTGTTCCTCCCTCTGCAATATTTTGGAAGAGTTTGAGAAGGATAGGTGTTAGCTCTTCTCTAAATGTTTGATAGAATTCGCCTGTGAAGCCATCTGGTCCTGGGCTTTTGTTTGTTGGAAGATTTTTAATCACAGTTTCAAATTCAGTGCTTGTGATTGGTCTGTTCATATTTTCATTTCTTCCTGGTTCAGTCTCGGCAGGTTGTGCATTTCTAAGAATTTGTCCATTTCTTCCAGGTTGTCCATTTTATTGGCATAGAGTTGCTTGTAGTACTCTGTCATGATTGTTTGTATTTCTGCAGTGTCAGTTGTTACTTCTCCTTTTTCATTTCTAATTCTATTGATTTGAGTCTTCTCCCTTTTTTTCTTGATGAGTCTGGCTAATAGTTTATCAATTTTGTTTATCTTCTCAAAGAACCAGCTTTTAGTTTTATTGATCTTTGCTATCGTTTCCTTCATTTCTTTTTCATTTATTTCTGATCTGATCTTTATGATTTCTTTCCTTTTGCTAACTTTGGAGGTTTTTTGTTCTTCTTTCTCTAATTGCTTTAGGTGCAAGGTTAGGTTGTTTATTTGAGATGTTTCCTGTTTCTTAAGGTAGGATTGTATTGCTATAAACTTCCCTCTTAGAACTGCTTTTGCTGTGTCCCATAGGTTTTGGGTTGTCGTGTCTCCATTGTCATTTGTTTCTAGGTATTTTTTGATTTCCCCTTTGATTTCTTCAGTGATCACTTGGTTATTAAGTAGTGTATTGTTTAGCCTCCATGTGTTTGTATTTTTTACAGATCTTTTCCTGTAATTGATATCTAGTTTCATAGCGTTGTGGTCGGAAAAGATACTTGATATGGTTTCAATTTTCTTAAATTTACCAAGGCTTGATTTGTGACCCAAGATATGATGTATCCTGGAGAATGTTCCATGAGCACTTGAGAAAAATGTGTATTCTGTTGTTTTTGGGTGGAATGTCCCATAAATATCAATTAAGTCCATCTTGTTTAATGTATCTTTTAAAGCTTATGTTTCCTTATTTATTTTCATTTTGGATGATCTGTCCATTGGTGAAAGTGAGGTGTTATAGTCCCCTACTGTGATTGTGTTACTGTGTATTTCCCATTTTATGGCTGTTAGCATTTGCCTTATGTATTGAGGTGTTCCTATGTTGGGTGCATAAATATTTACAATTGTTATATCTTCTTCTTGGATTTATCCCTTGATCATTACATAGTGTCCTTCTTTGTCTCTTGTAATAGTCTTTATTTTAAAGTCTATTTTGTCTGATATGAGAATTGCTACTCCCGCTTGCTTTTGATTTCCATTTGCATGGAATATCTTTTTCCATCCCCTCACTTTCAGTCTGTATGTGTCTCTAGGTCTGAAGTGGTTCTCTTGTAGACAGCATATATACGGGCCTTGTTTTTGTGTCAAATGTTGGTGTGTTTAATGTTGTCCCAGAGGTCTCTGAAACTGTCCTCAATTCTTTTCATTCTTTTTTCTTTATTCTGCTCTGTGGTAGTTATTTCCACTATTTTATCTTCCAGGTCACTTATCTGTACTATTGCCTCAGTTATTCTCCTATTGATTCCTCCTAGAGAATTTTTAATTTCATTTATTGTGTTGTTCATCATTGTTCGTTTGCTCTTTCATTCTTCTATGTGCTTGCTAAATGTTTCTTTTATTTTATCCATTGTATTTCCAAGATTTTGGATCATCTGTACTATCATTACTCTGAATTGTTTTTCAGGTAGACTGCTTGTTTCCTCTTCATTTCTTTGGTCTGGTGGGTTTTTAGCTTGCTCCATCATCTGCTGTGATTTTCTCTGTCTTCTCTTTTTGCTTAACTTACTGTGTTTGTGGTCTCCTTTTCACAGGCTACAGGTTCGTAGTTCCCTTTGTTTTTGCTGTCTGCCCCCAGTGGGTAAGGTTGGTTCAGTGGGTTGTGTAGGCTTCCTGACAGAGGGGACTGGTGCCTGTGTTCTGGTGTATGAGGCTGGATCTTGTCTTTCTGGTGTGCAGGACCACATCCGGTGGTGTGTTTTGGCATGTCTGTGACCTTATTATGATTTTAGGCAGCCTCTATGCTTATGGGTGGGATTGTGTTCCTGTCTTGCTAGTTGTTTGGTCAGCAGTGTAGCTTGCTTGTCGTTGATTGGAGCTGGGTGTTAACGTTGAAATGGATGTCTCTGGGAGAGCTTTCACCGTTTGATATTACGTGGGGCTGGGAAGTCTCTGGTGGAGCAGTGTCCTGAACTCGGCTCTCCCACCTCAGAGGCTCAGGCCTGACAGCCAGCTGGAGCACCAAGACGTTGTCAGCCACACGGCTCAGAAGAAAATGGAGAGAGAGGAAGAAAAGAAAGAAAGAAAGAAAGAAAGAAAGAAAGAAAGGAAGAAAGAAAGGGAGAGAGAGAGAGAGAAAGAAAGAAAGAAAGGAAGAAAGAAAGAGGAGAGAGAGAGAAAGAAAGAAAAAGAAAAGAAAGTTATTAAAATAAAAAATAAAATCAAATTAAAAATTTAAAAAAGTAATAAAAAAAAGAAAGAACGAAAGAAGAGAGCAACCAAGCCAATAAACAATTCCACCAATGATAACAAGTGCTAAAAACTATACTAAAAAAAACTCCAAAACAAAACAAACCCAACCAAAAAAAACTGGACAGAGATAACCTAGGGCAAATGGTAAAAGCAAAGGTATACAGACAAATTCACACCAGGAAGCATACACATACACACCCACAAAAAGAGAAAAAGGAAAAAAAAAATATATATAAATTAAAAAGAGGAAGAGAGCAACCAAATCAATAAACAAGTCTACCAATGATAATAAGCTCTAAATACTAAACTAAGATAAACATAAAACCAGATACCAGATTAGATGCAGAATGCAAACCCCAAGTTTACAGTTGTTCCCATAGTCCACTGTGTCAATTTTGGGATGATTCGTTGTCTCTTCAGGTATTCCACAGATGCAGGGTACCTCAAGTTGATTGTGGAGATTTAATCCACTGCTCCTGAGGCTGCTGGGAGAAGCCTTTCCCTTTCTTTTCTTTGTTCGCACAGCTTCTGGGGTTCAGCTGTGGATTTGGACCCACCTCTGCATGTAGGTCGCCTGAGGGCATCTGTTCCCCACCCAGACAGGACGGGGTTAAAGCAGCTGATTAGGGGGCTCTGGCTCACTCAGGCCAAGGGGAGGCAGGGGTATGGAATGCGGGGCGAGCCTGTGGCGGCAGAGGCCGGCATGACATTGCAACAGCCTGAAGTGCACCGTGTGTTCTCCTGGGGAAGTTGTCCTTGGATCATGGGACCCTGGCGGTGGCAGGCTGCACCGGCTCCCGGGAGGGGAGGTGTGGATAGTGACCTGTGCTTGCACACAGGTTTCTTGGTGGCTGCAGCAGCAGCCTTAGCATCTCATGCCCGTCTCTGGGGTCCGCGCTGATAGCTGTGTCTCGCACCTGTCTCTGAAGCTCATTTAGGCGGTGCTCTTAATCCCTTCTCCTCACGCACCCTGAAACAATGGTCTCTTGCTTCTTAGGCAGGTCCAAACTTTTTCCCAGACTCCCTCCCAGCTAGCTGTGGCGCTCTAGTCTCCTTCAGGCTGTGTTCACACAGCCAACCCCAGTCCTCTCCCTGGGATCTGACCTCCGAAGCCCGAGCCTTGGCTCCCAGCCCTCACCTTCCCCAGCGGGTGAAAAGACAAGCTTCTCAGGCTGGTGAGTGCTGGTGGGCACTGATCCTCTGTGCGGGAATCTCTCCGCTTTGCCTTCTGCACCCCTATTGCTGTGCTCTCCTCTGTGGCTCTGAAGCTTCCCCCCGCCCACCCCCCTGCCCATCCCCCCGTCTCTGCCAGTGAAGGGCCTTCCTAGTGTGTGGAAACATTTCCTCCTTCACAGCTCCCTCCCAGAGGTGCAGGTCCCCTCCCTATTCTTTTGTCTCTGTTTTTCCTTTTTTCTTTTGCCCTACCCAGGTACATGGGGAGTTTCTTGCATTTTGGGAAGTCTGAGGTCTTCTGCCAGCATTTAGTAGGTGTTCTGTAGGAGTTGTTCCGCATGTAGATATAGTTTTGATGTATTTGTGTGGAGGAAGGTGATCTCCACGTCTTACTCCTCCGCTGTCTTGAAGTTACCCCCTCTCACTTTTAAAGGACACTTAATTTCCTTACTAAACTGAAGTTCTGATTTTTAAAGGTAATTCATCTGCATTGCATTTATGAATGTAGGTTACCTTGGGCTGGGAAGATATTCTTTCTGTCCATCTATATTCTCCATATTTTCTTTCATATTTCATATGTCTATAAACACTAAAGCTAAGTTAGATTTTGTTTCAATAGTATGGACACTAATGTCACTGAGTGTTGTTTGATACTAAAATGATAAGCAGCAAGTCACTGCCCTTGGTAAGGATTTAAGGAAATAAAGAGATCAGATCTAAACCAGGAGTGAGACATTGTGAGTAAATGAGTCTTTCAGATTCAAGTCTTCACTTGCATGGTGTAAGAGCAGTGTACCTAATATGTACACATAATTAACCGAAGAAAATTGCATATTATTCTAGCTCCCAAAGGGCTGAGGTGGGCTTAGTGAGATTGGTGTGTAGGCTTAGACCGATTGCGTTCCTGGGGGTGCTGAGTGAGTTTACCTTTTTCTCTTCCCAGAGAGTGATCTATTCACTTAGGCAGTGGGCAAGCTGAAAGCAAGCACTGTCTTTGCAGAGAAGCTTCTGAGATGACTGAGTTCCCTGCTCTGGTCTTTCTCAATTCATAAGATCTTAGAGGTATCTACTTCTGGGGTCTCTGCCCTCTGTGTATGCTGGGGATCCAGGTCTCCTTATGTTGTTCATTTGAAGCAGCCTACCATAGGGAAGGAGCACTGTATGTGGATTTGGGGTGACACATGAATGGCGTTCTCTTAATGAATTGTGCTGAGAAAAGAACTACCCCTTCAAATTTTAAGATAGCTACTTGAAACTAAAAAGTTAAAAGAAACTTAAGAGAGCTTTATGTTGAGCCTATTGAGAAGATTCTACTAGATTGTCATTCATCACTGTTCTGCTCTGGGAGTATGAGCAAGTGGCCTGTAATATCAGTCTGAAGGTCAGCTGGGATTTCCTCTTCATAGCTGGTCATATGGCTGTGGTTCCATGGCTCAAAGGTTAAGGCCTCTCTGCCTCTGTGCCCTAACTTGTGGACAAAAAGGATAGGGATCCCACAGCCTTCCAGACGTTTTTTTCTTTTCTTTTTTTTCCTGATTTCCAGGGAGCTCACTCAGAGTTATAGAAATGGAAGTTAGTTATTGAACTGTTCCCCCACTTGCACCTCCTTACTCCCCACCTCCAAACAAACACTCAAACTAATTCTTTAGAGCTATTACTCTAAATAGAGTTATGAGATAAGCCTCAGAGGAAATGTTGAGGAACAAGCATCTTTTGGGGAAACTCTGAAGGTGTGAATTCTTTCCTACTGGAGGGATCCTGGGGTCTCTTGGGGAAAACACTAGATTTGGATGAAATTGAATGTGGGTGGATGAGCTATAGACTCTTCCACTCATAATGTTTGGGTCTACATAAAGTGTTTCCCAAGTATATCCCAACATGTTTCCCATACTTTCATACTTTCTGCCTCCCAGGAACATATGTGTATGTTTTTTTAAAAAATATTTGTTGGAGTATAGTTGCTTTACAATGTTGTATTAGTTTTTACTGTACAGCAAAGTGAATCAGCTATACGTATACATATATTCCCTCTTTTTTGGATTTCCTTCCCATTTAGGTCACCACAGAGCATTGAGTAGAGTTCCCTGTGCTATACAGTAGGTTCTCATTAGTTATCTATTTTATACATAGTATCAATAATGTTTACATGTCAGTCCCAATCTCCCAATTTGTCCCACCCTCCCTTTCCCCCTTGGTATCCATATGTTCGTTCTCTACGTCTGTGTCTCCATTTCTGCTTTGTAAATAAGATCGTCTATACCAATTTTTTCAGATTCCACATGTATGCGTTAATATACAATACTTGTTTTTCTCTTTCTGACTTACTTCACTCTCTAAGAACATATGTGTTTTGAATAATGATAAGTCATCAGATGGCAGCACTGAGAGTTTTCAGGGAAGAGGCAGAGAAAGGTCTTTTGACAAACCCTCATTTTGCAGAGGTGGCCAGGCAACCGTGACATGGAACTGTGCTGGAGATTGCAGAAGCATTGTCCTGTGTATGGGGAAGGCACTTATCTTCTTGGTGATAATGCTCATTTGCTATTTGGTTGCACCTCTGCAAAATTCTGAAAGTTTCATTCTTCAGTACTGAAAGGGGGCTTAAAATGGCCATCCTAAAGATAAGTCGGCAAATTGTGTCCAGGTACATTGAAGGAGGTCTTACCTTTGGTTGGCCTTTCCATACTTTAGACTAGGTTAAAGGCCATTTCCAGAGTTGTGTTGAAATCTGGACTCAGCCTGGATTAGGCCTTGATGTTTAGCTGCTTCTAACACTTTTTCTCCAAATGATGAAGTATACACCCAATTCAACCACTATTTCTTGAGCCCCCTCCCAAGCGCCCCTTTACCAAACTAACTTTCGATGATTGAGGAAGAGCAGTGCCTCTTTGCTCCGTCATTTACTCTTTAAAAAAATCAAGAAACAGACTAAAACACAGAAATACAATTGTATAAGGAAGGTGTGTTATATATAGACTAATATCAGGCAAGACCCTGAATTGCAGACTTCTTCCTGCAAAAAAAAAAAGCAGCCACAGAGCATATTTATAACTTTTTTTTGACATGTACTTTTTTGTCCTTGCGATCTCTTCTGGTCTCCCCACCTCCTCCGATCCTGCCCCAAGGATTTCTATAAATGTTAAGCTGCTAATATTTTGATGCATTGTGCAATGTGATGAAAATTTTCATTAGGTCATCCTCATGCAAGAATGTAACAAATATAAATTGATCTGGAAAACTAGAGCTGTAAACCAGACATTAACAGTTTTCCAGTGGACAGGTAGACGTTAACCCTGGGTCCATGCTTTAGTGAAGCCCCTGTAGAAAGCCTTTCTGAGAGCCAAATTAAAACCTTAACTCTAAATGAACCGATATGAAAAGAGCAAAGCATGTCTTGCCAATAATTATGAATGCTGTTTGCTGAGATCTTCTATGATAGGGTTAAAGTAATCCATGAAAGAATTATTTTAAGAAATATGACCCTAATGAAACTGCAGATAAGAAAGATAAGGAGGGGTGGCTAGTTGGGTATAATTAAATGATGTTCAATCTATGA
Organism: Balaenoptera ricei; assembly: GCF_028023285.1. Taxonomy (NCBI): domain Eukaryota; kingdom Metazoa; phylum Chordata; class Mammalia; order Artiodactyla; family Balaenopteridae; genus Balaenoptera; species Balaenoptera ricei. The sequence goes on along the minus strand of NC_082660.1, from coordinate 91,019,218 downwards.
GTGATGTGTGCATAAGGCCAATTGAACCTTCTGGGTCACATGTAAGGAAGAGATCTCAATATATTCCTTCTGATGGGAAATGAAATTATGTAAATGGTTTAGTGAGGAGATTGGCTGGTGGGACTGGTGGTCAAAAAGAAGTGACGTGATTGGGTTTTCAAAGAAAGCAGTGTTACTAGTCTAAAATTAAGCATTGCCTATCATTAACAGGTAGGGTGGGAATGTGGTTGACAGTGCTATTGCTCAAAAACATGGCCAAAACTTCTCAGATATACCGACTGTTGGATTCCCTGCTTTGCCTCCACTCCCTCTTCTGCTGGAACCAGTTTCAAACACAGTTGATTTTTAACAGGAGTTGTTGATAAAAATGCTGACTCTCAGCACCTTTACAGTCAGGATAAACTTCTTAAAAATATATTTTTTCATCACACTGTGTTTCCCTTTCGGTTTTTAGTTTTGTCAGCAGTGGGAGCGGCAACAAAAATAAAAATAAAAAAGGAGGGGAGGGTATTGAGGGGGAGATCTGCAGCTTTTTAAAAATCCAATTCTTCACACTTGTCCCAAAAGGCAACAAAGGACTATCTAAAAGTATCATTTCCCAGAAGGGCCTGTGGGTACCTAAGAAACCAGAACACTGGGGACTAACAATGATTCCTGGGAAAAGCTGATGAAATTGACATTTTATTTTCTCCAAACAGATCAGAATGAAGGATTTCATTGCAGGGAAGAATGCCGGATTCTTGGCCACTCTGACAGGTGCTGGATGCCCCGGAACCCCATGCCCACCCGCTCCAAGTCCCCTGAGCATGTGAGGAACATCATTGCACTGTCCATTGAAGCTACTGCTGCCGATGCTGAAGCTTATGATGACTGCGGCCCCACCAAGCGGACTTTCGCAACCTTTGGAAAGGATGTCAGCGACCACCCAGCTGAGGAGAGGCCCACCCTGAAAGGCAGGAGGACTGTTGATGTGACCATCTGCAGCCCCAAAGTCAACGGCGCTATCCGGGAGGCAGGCAATGGCTGTGAGGCTATTAGCCCTGTCACCTCCCCTCTGCACCTCAAGAGCCCTCTGCCTACTAAGCCTTCTGTGTCTTACACCATTGCCCTGGCGCCCCCGGCCCGCGATCTGGAGCAGTATGTCAACAATGGCCCTTCTCGTCCCTCTGAAGCTGAACCCCGTGGAGCTGATGGCGAGAAAGTCATGCATGAGGTCAACCCTATTCTGAAGGAAGGTCGAGACAAAGAGTCTCCTGGCGTGAAGCGTCTGAAGGATATCGTTCTCTAAATCAGTCTTGGGGAAGAAGAGAGAGAAACCATGCTGGCTAGCAAAGAAGCAGGAGCTGATCGTTTTAATTGCTCACCAATGGTTGGTTCTTGAGTGGCTGTATTTCAGAGCTTTCCCCAAATGTATTGTTTATAAGTGACTATCATTCTGTGACAATCCCTCTCGTTTCAACAGGCAGCAGGGGTGTTCCATTGGAGCAAATTAGCTTTGGCTTGAGTTGTTCATGGGGCCTTGATGTTGGGGAAACAGAGACAAATTCAGTTGTGAAAAGTATTATGTATTAAGTGTTTGGATTTATATATTTTTGTATGTCAAAATTATAATAAAAATTACCATTGTTTGTGGAGGATTACATTTAAAAAAAGCAAAAAAAAAAAAAAAAGCTCTGGACACCTTTAATAGGCTCGCCACTGTTTTGTAGTGTAGACAAGTTAATGGTCATTTATTGTGTACTATTCATTGATTCAGTGATGTGAAATCAAGCCCCCAAATGGTTGTTTCTGAAGCTCGAGTACTTTCTGATGCCGCTACTTTGCTGTGGACACCCCTGCTTTAAGAACCCTTTTGCTAGCTGTGCTATTGTCATATTTGATATTGCAAATTGCTATGTGTGTGGTGATGGCAAAAGGCTTTTAGAAGTTGGTGTTTTTTCCTTAAAAAACTAAAATAAAACTACAGATAAAAACAAAGTGCAAACAACTGAGACAACAAGTGAATGAGTAACACCACACATATGGATTGAGTACTTGGAGGATACTCACTCACAGAGTCTACCCAGGGAGTGGTTGCTCACCACGTTGCAGGGTATTTTTCCTGACTTTCAGTCTTCTGCCCAGATCCATGATAGATCATTGCAGAAAGACATTTTTGGATATTCTGCTATCTAATTTGCAGCTGTCAGAAATACTGTGCTGAAAGTTTTATGAGATCAATTTTTCTAATTTTCAGGCCCTGAACAGAAAAGTTGCTCCTGAAGTTATCAGTTTCCAGGCTTAGAAATTCCTTATCTCCAGTCATCTAAAACTCAAAAAGACTGAATCTATTTTGAGTTCTAAATAAGCATCTTTCCAGGCACACACTTCCTGATTCAGTGTTTCCCCGTCACGATTAGAATTAGACTGCAAAGCATGTCATGGGCTGGAATTGAGAACTCCATGTTGCTCTGTATCGTAGGATTATAAATAGGGATAGAGTAAGCAGTACAAAGTGTACATTTAGGAAAAGACAGGTAACAGGTAACAGCATCATTAATTCAATTACTGTGCCTTCTGAATGGAGACACTTGGACACTTGAACTCGTCTTTTTATGACTAACACTTTTTTTAAATTAAAAATGTGAACAGGAAACTATTAAAAATGCTTTACATTTAGCTAACTCTTTGCTGTAGGCTAGGAATACACCTTTTTTATTAACAAGTTTGTTACACACATTCTTTTTTTGTTTGTTTAACATTCCTCGAACTCCCCTGTTTATTAACTGTCTATTAATATTCACTAGCCAACATAGTATTCTTGCAGCCTAAGAGTTCATTATTTAAAAATAAACAAATATGTCACCTTTGCTCTGCCTTGGTCTTAAAAGAGTTGTTTCTAGAGAAACAAGTTTTGTGGTTATGTTCTCATTTGTTTCATTTTTTGAAATTCAAGAGTATCCAGCAAAAAAAGGCTTAGAGGTTAGAGCACTAAGAATGCAAAAGAGGATTTATTTTCTTAAATTTAGGTAGATAAGTCTGCTCTTTTAAATGTTTTAGTTATTTTTGCCTGAGTTCCTGGCGTTATACATTACTAGGAATATTTTCTTTTGCAGGAGGGAGGGTTTTGGGGGGGGTGGGTAAGGCAGTGGGGATGGGGTTACGTAGGGGAGAATATTTCTGAAAAAGAAGTTATAATGAAGCTACAAATTCATCCTTATTTCTTATTCAGTGCTGAATACTACCTCATGCAAAATATTGGTGTGGCTGCAAATTTCCCTCTGAAACTGACACAATTAGAAATCAATTACCATAGCATCTTCATTTTGGCTCATTTTATTCTCTTGCTTTTTTCCCCTTTGATTCATTTCATTTTAGTAGTAGATTTTGAATTAGGTATTTATTTCTGTTTGCAAGTGAATAGACTATTTGATTAACACGTTAAAAATTAATTTTTTTCCATTTAAGTTATGATGGCTGCCTGTAGAATTTAGACTGTTCCTCACCTGATCCATCCTGATATCATGTTGTTAGCTACCACCTCAAGGTCGCTTTCAAGTCAGATTTGACAGTTTTTGTATAGGTGTATTTCTTATTACGCTCAGTCAGAATGAGGGAGCTGAAAAGATTGTGGCAAGTGGGAGCATTCAATGTTATGTGGCTATTGAGCCAGAGGGGCCACTGGCTGCCATGTCTCTACACTAACCATTTTAAAACAGCCAAGTTTAAAATGGTTAGTGTAACAGTGACATTGATTCTGCTTTTCTCTTGTGTTTTTTCTCCTCCATTTTTTTTTTCCAGAATTCAGTTTTAAGCGATAGACCAATCCTTTTTCCTTCTCAAAAAACTTTGTTCACAATGGGCAGTCAGACATTTTTTTGGCTTCCAAACCCTTTATTGAGCATGTTCAGAGAATTCCCTTCATTAAGAAAATATCTTTTTTTCCCCCTCTACAGTTGTTTGATGTATACATCCTCCCAGAAGCACAAGTGCATCCTAGGAGGGCTTTGTAAGCTGGCTTTATAGGCAGGCTGTGGCTGCAAATAGGAATTTTGTGTAAGGATCCTAAATTTCTCTTTTGGCTCATGTTTTTCTCCCCTTCTTTTGAGCATGTCTGATGAAAAGCCACAAAGGCCAGAGGGCCAAATATTCTCTTCTTTTCCTCTCTAAACATGTTACACATTTAAGTATGAGGCAGCAATTTCAGTTCCTAAATTGTAGGGAGTTCTATTCCATTTATTCTGATGTCCCTTTTGGGGAGGAGTTGGTGTTGAGACGTGACTTGCTTTACTAATAACTGTTTTGGGCACGTCCCTGAGCAGATGAATGTCTTCATGCAATATAAATGTTTTAGTTTGCATTGATTGATTGCTTTTCCCCAAATATGGGAATACACTACATACAAGGAATAGGAAGAAGGGAGCCATGATGTGTGGAGTCTCTTTTTTCTTTTCTCTATACTGACTAATCTATGAACCTGTTCAGAAGGAAACTAACCATCCCCTTGATTCTCTTAAAGCTAGTAGAGTAAATTATGGCCCACCTTATTGCCCAAATAGGTAATGGGCCAAGGGACCCCGCAGTTCCTGATTTTCAAAGTGTAGTCCCTGGACCAGCAACACCAACATCACTTGGGAACTTGTTAGAAATGGTAACTCTCCATCCTCACGCAGACCAACTGAAGCAGAACCTCTGGAGGCGGGACCTAGCAATCCATATGGATCAGATGCCCACTAAAGGTTGAGGACTAGTTAAAGCACGGGTTGATGGGCCCCGCACTTAGAGTTTCTGGTTCAGTAGGTCTGGAATGGGGCCTGAGTCTTTGCTGATTTCAAAATTCCCAGGTGATGCTGATGCAGCTGGTCCAGGGACCACACTTTGAGTATCACTGCTCCAGTGTAAACCTGCCTAATAGAGCTAATTGTACCTAAGGTGCCCATTTAAACTGATTAGTTGGTGACCCGCTGACCACTAATCAAAAATATTAAAGGAATACAACTTAGAACTCTGAAAATTGGAACCACCCAGAGTGTCATCCCAATAGTGTTACTTCAGCATACAACTGATTGTCTGAAGGGAATTCAGTTGAACTTTTCGTATAGCTCTATCATGTTAACAAGCAAAACAAAAGCAGTTCACTTGAAGCAGCAAGGATAAAGGGCAGTTCTGGGAGAGGCAAGGGTGTAGCGATAGCTTGACTGGGCATTCAGGGTGGGAAAAGGATTATTATTGTACATAATAGAAGTTCTGGCTGGGATTCCAATTCACTTTATGGGGATCATTTTGATGTTGAATGTTCCCCAAAGCATCCTGACAAGTCTGGTCCACTTGGCTCTTTACCCAGGGTAATAAGACCCTGCCTTTGAAAAACTGGCATAAATGAGCTTAAGAAGTCCATTGTATACAGTCCTAGTGTTTGCCTTCTTGGTAAAGTTACATTTAAGGATGTCATTTCATGAGTCAAATTGTATCTGCTGACACTGAAATGTATTGAGATGTTGTTCTTTAGTTTAAGTATGTAACAAAGTAATATTCAAAGGGGATGTGTGGGGGTGGGGCTGGGACTGGGTGGCTTTATATTGATATGAAATATTCCAGAGCAAAACACATTGTCCTAATGAAGTTATTGCAGCTCTCTTTGTTTTCTTGTGAGGCTGGAATTGGCCTGTGGGTCACATGTTGTGCAAAGTGAATTAATTTCCAATAGAACTCATATTGCTTTTGTAAAACAAAGAAAATCAACCACCTTGTCTGAAATATATATCGTAAGGCGCTCTTGGTAAGGAACAACCCCACAAAAACTTGATCTTGATTGGAAAGCACTGTAGGTCATTAGGGAAAACTGATGATGCTGATTGTTGCTCCAGCTGTGTTGGCAATTAAAGATGACCTTGTTACTAACTGAAAGTTGCTGTCAACCTTAGCAAACAAACCAGCTAACACCATTACAGCACTGGTTAAGTAGATTTTTACTGGCACTGGCTGGCGTTCAGCTGAGGAAGGCTAGGATACAGACTTTAATGACCAAGAGCCAGACTAGCTCGAGCTAGAAATTCAGCAACAAATACCTCCTTGTGCTATTTGAATGCTAAGGTATTAGTTGCAAAAGGCTTACGCCTTCGCTCCTCTAGTGAGGGGAATGAGCCTGATGACACTATTACTGTTTACGTGTCAAACCAGGGTGGAAATTTAGAGGGATGCAAGTACAGTATGTCTCATTAAGCAGTCTCTGTTGCTGACTATATGAAGATGAAATTGTTGTATATGCTGATCTGTATGTTATGTACATTTTCACAGTGATTGAATCATTGTAAAAAGAAAAAAGACAAAAAAGAATCACCACTCTCTCTATTTTATGAAGATGATAAAGCAGCTTTATTAAATTATTACAGTTATGTTTTAGATGGTGTTATCTGCCACATTGTTTCCTTTTATCTGGTGGTTCTCTGTTTTCCCCTTAATGTGTTTTCTCTGCTTCAAAAATTTAATGCATTTTAGTATTAAAGGCTATTACGGAAAAATGATAGTTTGGTGAAATGTGTCTCGGAGTGTGTTGGTTGGCTGGGGCGTGGGGGTGACTATAAGGTCCAGGAGGGAACCAGCCCTGGGTGGGCTCACTGATGTTCAGACCTAAAGGATTTCTTTTGCCTTTTTCATTTCACACAATCACCAACTCTCCAACTAAGAGGGGATTCTTCCTTCAGCCAGGCTCCAGTCATTTCCTCAGTACCTCTCTCCTTCCCACCCCAGTCAATACCTTTTTCTGAGGAGGGAGACCCATTCATATCTGGAGTGGTAAACGACTTTCCTGGGTGGTACTTTACACAAGAGCACTAAAACCATTCTTTAAAATAAACCATTTCAGGCCAACTTCACAGTGGGTCTTCTCTGAAGAATTAATTTTAAAAAAGGTGAGAAATAGTAGAGGCTGACAGCAGGGGACAAGAGAGTTTAAAACAAAGATGACCTGGCTGCCCCTTTGATGCCTTCAGGTTTGAAAGAAGCAACAGGAGAGGCTCTGACTTTGCACATAAGAAGGCTGCAGTGAAAGCCCTGACAAGCTTTCTTTATCCAAACTATTATTCTCTGAGACTTAGCACTTGCGCTGTAAGTATTCATTCTGGCTGCAACTGGCAGGAAAAAAAATCAGAGTGGAGGAAAAAAAGGGAGCATGGCAGACCATTTCCAAATACTGCCTTTAGTGTTTAAAGGCTAAGTTGCTTCAGCATGACCTACTCTCTCTGGACAATTAAAAATAATGATCTCAAGGAAATCCACTGCTTCCCCGGATCTCCATCTTCCTGTTATCTCTACCGACATGTATTAAATTGAGATTGCATCTTATTTCCCAGAATTAGCCCTAAAGCCGCAGCAATAGCCAGCTATTTGGTTCTGCAGTTCAACAGAAAGCAAACATGGACACGGGGGGACACGCAAGTCACATACATTGGTATAGGTGCAGATGTTCACACAGACTCACAGATGTTCATAAAGGTGTATTGGAGGGAGGCTGGTCTGTCACTTGCTTGGAGGGCATTATGTCTTAGAAGGCCATTATGAGTGCTTCTGGGTTAGTCCACACTAAGAGGGCAAAGAAAAGTTTTTTGACTCTCTTCCATCTACCTTTTGTTTTTTGGTCCCCAAAGAAATGGCAACTCCTCCTTTAAAATTAGATCCTTCAAAGAATGAGCAATAAATAAATAAATAAATAAATTCTCATGTAATGAAGGGCATTCACATATGCAACATAGGTATATCCAAGGTCATGGACCACTACTGTGTACCTCTACCTAACATGGGAGAGTGACCAGATTAGAGGCATAACCTCAAAACTATTCAAATTTATAAAACACAATAAAACAAATCATTAAAATAATCCCCTCTTCATTTTGGATAACAGAGTGCTTTTGACTTACCTCAAATGTGTCACTGGTTTGCTGTGTTGGGAGTCAAGAAACCATGTTGGGAATTGATGCCTAAGAGGGTGTTTTCTGATAGGAGGTGTCAGCTGCTCCAGGAACAAAGATAGCACTAACCATTTTTACTATTTTGGTTTGGGGGTAGAGATATGCCTGAGAGAGGAGCATCTTGGATGCACTGCCACGGCTTGTAAGGGGATCAGACCCTTAACCCCCAAAACAAAATTCTCCGGGATGGAAGCAGAGAGGTGTCCTCTTAGAGTTTTGGGTCCTTAACCTTCCTTCATGTTGGCAAATGACCTAGTTGCACATGTCTGACACTGCATTCTTGTACTGCTTTTGAGGTGGAGAAGGAGGATAGGTGGGAAGTGATACAAGATTCTCTCCATTACATGCAATTCCTGGCTCACTGGCCGTAACCCCATCCCACTCTCTCAAGGATCAGTGCACTGCAGGGAGTCCATTGGGCCCTGTTAGGAACACCTGCTGTTTCTGCCCGGAAGTGAGGCGGGAGCTGGGCTAATGGTCCCAACACTTCCCTACTCTCCTTTTCTGTGTGTTTTTGTGTCTTGACTTTCCTCAGGTGCCCAAAGCCTGAATTTCTTTTAGCTGTCTAGGCTTTCCAGTATACCCCATCTCCCCAACCAGAGGTCTCATCTCTCTTGTAAGGGTCTCCCTACTTCCCTCTCCACTTTATCTCTAACATTTAGCTGAATCCCATCTCTTCTATGATTTTTCTCGGCTAGGGTTTAAGGGAGTCAAACGTTTATTGAGCACCTATTATGTACCAGATGTTTTGCAAACATCATCTCATTTTATCCTCACAGTAACTTTATGTAGTAGATGATGCTATCTCCATTTTATACACAAGTAAATTGAGGCTTAGAGAGCTTAGGAGACTTGCCCAAGGTCACACGACTACTAAGTAGCAGAGCTACAATTGAAAACCATGTCTATCTACTTAGAAATTATCACTCTTCTCAACTACTCTTAAGGGACAAATAATCAACCTGGTAAGTTCTTCCTTACTAGAGTATTAACAATGGATGCTAATATCTTAAGGCATTTATCCATCTGAAAAACATATCGACATTTTAACTGAGATTTTTGTGAACTCAGTGTCATGGTCCAAAGAAGTGATTGCAGCAGTGGGATTTTTAAGCCAGGGGTCTTTTGATCAGCCTCATAGGCAACTCCCTACTCCTTCTATAGCCAGTACCTGCCTTTCAAGTTGCATTAGTCATGCACGACACAACTATGGCTCCTTTTAGAGTCTGTGCACACTAGCTAGTCAACAGCCCTGGAAATGAAGGTCTGGTAACCCTATGTTCATCTGTCCCTCTGGGTTTCAAGCAATCTGTCAAGGATGTATTCATGTGTGTTACAGGTCAGCACAGCTGGAGTCGATCCCAATATATGTTTACAACAGGCCTTGGTGACTTTTTTAGGTCCAAAAAGTTGGTTGAAAGTGAGGTAGGTTGAAGGCTAAAACAGGGTGGTAGTGAGGGTGGGGATGGGCGGCATACTTGAAAAGAAATTGAAACACAGGCTATTGCAAAGAAAGATATCAAGGAGTCAGAAAAATTAGCTGAGAAAAGTGGCTGCATCAGTTGTGAACACTTGGCCACCAGGCGCCTAGGAATTTGTTCCCATGCCTGCCTCATTGTTCAAGTGGGGTCGAAGAGGTGTTGAGAGGCCCCCAAAGGCCCTTTATCTGGTCCTTCTTAGTCAGCAAGGGCCTTAACACGGAGCTAAACTAGGAAGTGAAGTCAGACAAAGAAAAATGGGAAGGGAGGAGAGGAATGATCCCAATTACATGCATGAAGTTCTTGGTAATGAATATACCAGTTTCCCCAAAAGGAGGCCTTGACATAAAGAATTTAAAGACAAACCCATTTTAAAATTCCTGTTATTGAAATGATCTTGTCCAGTTTGCCTCAGTGGTCCAGAGCTTAGTCTGGGATATAGTTCTTTAGGATTTTGGATGTCAGAATTGAGTTACAGGGAATGCTATGCATTGAGTGTCAGAGACCAAGACAGAGGCATTTTATGTCCCCAAATTAATACAGAGGAGCTTTTCCCCAAATATCTGATAAGCTTTCCTCTGCCACCACTGTGATCCAGGCCACAGCATCCCTCATCTGAATGACTGAAATAGTCTCCTAATTTGCCTCCTCTCATCCACCCTGCCTCTATTTATCACATTCTTCACACTGTAGCCAGAAAGATAGGGCTTAAACAAAATGCTGGTTAAATCACAACTCTGCTTAAAACCTGTCAATGGTTTTCTTAAGATGAAGTCCAAACTCCTTAATATGGACAAGAGTGCTTTTCAATTTGGGGGGATTGCGCCCCCCATAGTAAGAAATGCATTTTGCATGATGACTCAGTATCACACACACACATAACTAAAACAAACATTTCACAAACAATTATCCTTGTTACCTGCAATGCACTCAGAGATTTTCTATTCAACTCTGTATGCCAACGATCAGCAAACTTCTTCTGTAAAGGACCATATGGTATATATTTTAGCCTTTGTAGGCTGGATGATCTCTGTTGCAACTACTAAACTTTACTGTTGTAATGGTGTGTACAAGTATTTTGTTTACAATTCCCAGGACTTTGTGCATTCCCCAAAGATCCCCCAGTTTTCGCATGCAGAGCAACTCACCCCCAATCCCGAGTAGTAAGCGCTCTAACTAGAGATATTTCAGTATCATACAGTGCCTTACTCATAGGCCCAGATCTTGAGAAGCTCCATACCAGTGTCCCCTTTATATGTCATACTTCTTATTTTCTATATTTCTTCCCCTTGTAGTACAACTGAAGTGTTTACCTAACCTCAATTAGCAAGCAATGAGCTAGAAAATAATTTTCACGATCACTAAAGAGAGAAAAAAACCCCAATCAATCAAAACAAATTCTATCTCTTTCTCTCTTTTTCTTTCTCAATATATACAATGGTCACATCTATGTATGCAAATAAGTACATACATATACATGACAAGTAAAGCACAGTTTAACATAAATTCAATCTCCAAGCCAACTTCACAAAATGAATCTTTTCAAAGAACACACCTCAGAGGAAGAAAGAGACACTCTTGTTTCATAGCACATTAGCTTGAATTTTCAGATGATGTTACCTACACACTTCACAAGTTTTGAGGAGAATATTGAAGCTTGAATCTTATAGTTAGCTGTATAGTTTTTTCCTACATTTTTTCTCTCATTTTAGTGCTTACCATTGTGTCTGAGAAATTGAGCTAGCTGTTTTCCTCTTCAGCCTGTCTCTGTCTTTCTTCAAGGATTAATCCATCTCTGAACTTCATAAGAAATCTAGCTGTGTCTACCCTCCTTCTCTCTGAGCCTCATGTACCATAACTCTACTTCTGCAACCCTAGGCCCATTGCACATAGCACAAGCTTTGAGGGGCCTCAGAAAGCATTACCTCTGAGTGCTTGCTGAGTACCAGACTTCTTGAAGAGTGGTTTGACAGTGGGATGGACATTGGGGAGAATAAGTGGAAGACTCTTGCTATAATTTAGGCATGAGGTATGAGGACCTGAATTAGGACAGTGGCAGTGGTACTAGAAAGAAAACTTGGCAGATCTTATTATGTGATTGGTGGTTAAAGGGCAAGAATGAGAAAAAAAGAGCTGTTAAATGGGAGAATTTATAATGGTCTGATTATAGGAAGATGATGATATAATACCACTTCCTACCCTATCCTTCAACCTACAGTCCCACCAACACCAACACACACCCACAGAGACATATATATGTACCTACTGTGGTTTCTGATTCATTCATTTAGCCGACAAATACTAATCGAGCACTCACTATATGATAGGTAGTCTGTTAGGTGCTAGGGATGTACTAATGAACAGCATAGACAAAAATCTTTGCCCTTATGGAGTTTACATACTGTGAGGAATACAGACAATAAATAAGATAAATGAGTGCAATATATGTTATGTCAGATTGCGATAAATGCTAAGGAGAGGAAAACAATCAATCAGGGAAATAAGATACTCTTGGGTGTTACTGAAATTTTAGTTAAGGCAGCCAGAGAAGGCCTCACTGAGAAAGTAATTTTTGAATAAAGACCTAAAGAAACAATTAGTAGCCACATGTGTATCTGGTCCAGAGATAGGAGGCATCTTCAGGTTTGAGCAGAGCAGTAATCTGGCTCAGAAATTTAACAGTATCACTGTGACCGATGGACTGCAGAGGGTCAAAGTCAGAGGCAGAGGGACCAATTAGGAGGCTACTACAATAATCCAGGCCAGAGAAAATGGTAGCTTGAATCAGGCTGATGGCCATGGAGAGGGTGAGAAGTGATCCAACCTGGATACATTCTTCACTGACTCTTTGTAGCCAAAAATGAGGATATCAATATCAATAAATAATAAAGGCTGGAGAGAGGCAAGAACAATTGTAAAATGCTGGGGAGGTAAGAGGTCCTGGTAGGTGAGACAGAATAGGCAACAGGGAGTGGAGGAAAGATAATTGTGAGAAATAAAATTAGGGCCATGTGGGAGAGAAAAAGCAGGCAGTTAGAATGTGTTTGAAATCAGTTTTCAATATCAGATGTTTCTGATTATACAGACTGCACAGTAACCAGGCCTTTTGCAGTGTCTATCACCTTGTAAGGTAACGTGATTTGCAGCATTTTGAAATAATGAACCTGTTCTTTTTTTATACGTATAGATTAGGGAGATACTTGTTTTTCTCTAAGATAAATGAGGCAAAAGGAAATTCTAATTGGCCCTGGGAAAATTAATTAATAGGTCAGAACAGCCCCATCCATTTTTTTTTATTTGAGCAGTATTCCCTGCATGAATGGATATAGGCAAAATCCCCTCTCTTCTCTGCTCTCCAATCAGCAAATGTATGATGCTACTTCTGGAGTTCAGGACCATCTAGACAACTTAGAATTCCTTCCTGTTGGTAGAAGCCTGGAAGCAAAGTAAGAAATACCTGAAAATTGTTTGGGCCTTGAATTTTTGAATTGTATTGTGAAAAATTTCAAACATACATAGTAGTTGAGAGAATAGTATAATTAATGTGATATCCACATCATACAGCTTTAATAATTGTCAGTACACTTGGGCTTTATATTTCACAGAAAATAAAGGAGAATTGGAACCCTGGGTAGACTGTGTCTTTTGGAATGCTGACATTTTTATTTCCCTGCAATCAGAAGATTCAGAGTATAGTCTGGCCCAGAAATAGGAGACATCTCCAAGTTTTGCAGACTGAAGAACATCCAGGGGCAGAGAGAAGGAAAATGATAACTTTTAGAATTAGGAAAAATCTACTAAGGGAAAGTACAAAGCCCTGAGCTGCTGGTGGAGTGCAACCCTCTAGAGGTTATGAGGTTGGCATCTAATGGTTAACTTTTCTCTCCCCAAAGTTTTCAGCTCAGTTTACTCATTCTACTTGGGGTGTTTCCTCTTTTTCTTTTGAAGAAGCATTATCTCATTGTTATATTTCAGCATTAAAAATGCATAGGAAAAGTAATTTACTTTGCAAGTAGTTGTTTTTCACTCACCACTTTTTTTTTTTTTTGCAGCATGTTGACTTTTAAAAGTTCAAGCTCTTTTTTTGTTGAAAGATGTAAGGTCTTTACAGTTTACTGTAGTATTTTCTCATAGGAAAAAATGTCACACTTAACTTTGCACCAGCTTCAGTTTTCTTATCCCTGAAACTTGATTGCATTGGAGACAAAAAAGCTGTGTGTATGTGTATTTGTGTGTTTGTGTGTGAGTGTAATTATGTGAATGTGTGAGTTTGGAGAAGGGTGCTTAGATGGTTCTAGGATGGGGTAAGTGAGAGGGGGAGTACCTATAAAAGTTTACTTTCTTTTGATCAGTAATTGTTGCCAATAAGTGATCCAACTGATAACACATACTTTGGCTTACAAAATAGCCAGTTTAGAGAGAGACCTTCAAGATGGTGGAGGAGTAAGATGTGGAGAGGACCTTCCATCCCACAAATACATCAGAAATACGTCTACATGTGGAACAACTCATACAGAACACCTACTGAACGCTGGCAGAAGACCTCAGACTTCCCAAAAGGCAAGAAACTCCCCACATAGCTGGGTAGGGCAAAAGAAAAAAAAAAAAACAGAGGCAAAAGAATAGAGACAGGACCTGCACCTCGAAGAGGGAGCTGTGAAGGAGGAAAAGTTTCCACACACTAGGAAGACCCTTCACTGGCGGAAATGGGGGGTGGCGGGGGGAAAGCTTCAGAGACACAGAGGAGAGCACAGCAACAGGGGTGCAAAGGGCAAAGTGGAGAGATTCTCGCACAGAGGATCGGTGCGACCAGCACTCACCAGCCCAAGAGGCTTGTCTGCTCACCCGCCAGGTCGGGTGGGGGTTGGGAGCTGAGACTCAGGCTTCTGAGGTCAGATCCCAGGGAGAGGACTGGGGTTGGCTACGTGAACACAGCCTGAAGGGGCTAGTGTGCCAAAACTAGCCAGGAGGGAGTCTGCGGAAAAGTCTGGAACTGCCTAAGAGGCAAGATACTATTGTTTTGGGGTGTGCGAGGAGAGGGGATTCAGAGCACCGCCTAAATGAACTCCAGAGACAGGCGTGAGCCGTAGCTATCAGTGTGGACCCCAGAGGCAGGCATGAGACGCTAAGGCTGCTGCTGCAGCCACCAAGAAGCCTGTGTGCGAGCACAGGTCACTATCCACACCTCCCCTCCCAGGAGCCTGTGCAGCCTGCCACCGCCAGGCTCCCGTGATCCAGGGACAACTTCCCCAGGAGGACACACGGCACACCTCAGACTGTTGCAACGTCACGCCAGCCTCTGCCACCGCAGGCTCGCCCCGCATTCTGTACCCCTCCCTCCCCCTGGCTTCAGTGAGACAGAGCCCTTTAATCAGCTGCTCCTTTAACCCCGTCCTGTCTGAGCAAAGAACAGACACCCTCAGGTGACCTACATGCAGAGGCGGGGCCAAATCCAAAGCTGAACTACAGGAGCTGTGTGAACAAAGAAGAGAAAGGGAAATCTCTCCCAGCAGCCTCAGGAGCAGCGGATTAAATCTTAACAATCAACTTGATGTACCCTGCATCTGTAGAATACCTGAATAGACAAGGAATCATCCCAAAATTGAGGTGGTGAACTTTGGGAGCAACAGTAGACTTGGGGTTTGCTTTCTGCATCTAATTTGTTTCTGGTTTTATGTTTATCTTAGTTTAGTATTTAGGGTTTATTACCATTGGTAGATTTGTTTATGGATTTGGTTGGTCTCTTCCTTTTGTTTTTATATATATAGATATATACATATGTTTCCTTTTTCTCTTTTTATGAGTATGTATGTGTATGCTTCTTTGTGTGATTTTGTCTGTATAGCTCTGCTTTTACCATTTGTCCTGGGCTCTGTCTGCCTGGTTTTTTTTTTTTGTTTGTTTTTTGTTTGCTTTGGGTTTTTTTTTAGTAGTTTTTAGTGCTTGTTATCATTGGTGGATTTGTTTTTGGGTTTGGTTGCTCCCTTCTTCTATTTTGATTTTTAATAATTAAAATTTTTTTTTATTTTAATAACTTTCTTTTCTTTCTTTCTCTCTTCATTCTTTCTTTCTTTCTTTTTTTCTTCCTTTTTTTCTGAGCCGTGTGGCTGACAGGGTCTTGGCACTCTGGCTGGGTGTCAGGCCTGTGCCTCTGAGGTGGGAGAGCTGAGCTCAGGACATTGGTCCACCAGAGACCTCCCATCTCCACATAATATCAAAAGGCGAAATCTCTCCCAGAGATCTCCATCTCAACACTAAGACCCAGCTCGACTCAACGACCAGCAAGCTACATTGCTGAACACCCTATGCCAAACAACTAGCAAGACAAGAACACAACCTCACCCATTAGCAGATAAGCTGCCTAAAATCATAATAAGGTCACATACACCCCAAAACACACCACCAGACGGGGTCCTGCCCACCAGAAAGACAAGATCCAGCCTCATCCACCAGAACACAGGCACCAGTCCCCTCCACCAGGAAGCCTACACAACCCACTCAACCAAGCTTATCCACTGAGGGCAGACATCAAAAACAACGGGAACTATGAACCAGAAGCCTGGAAAAAGAGACCCCAAACAAAGTAAAGTTAAGAAAAATGAGAAGAAAGAGAAATACACAGCAGGTGAAGGAGTAAGGTAAAAACCCACCAGACCAAACAAATGAAGAGGAAATAGGCAGTCTACCTGAAAAAGAATTCAGAGTAATGATAGTAAATATGATCCAAAATCTTGGAAATAGATGGAGAAAATACAAGAAGCATTTAACAGGGACATAGAAGAATGAAAGAGCAAAAAACAATGATGAACAACACAATAAATGAAATGAAAAATTCTCTAGAAGAAATCAATAGCAGAATAACTGAGGCAGAAGAACAGATAAGTGACCTGGAAGATAAAATAGTGGAAATAACTACAGCAGAGCAGAATAAAGAAAAAAGAATGAAAAGAATTGAGGACAGTCTCAGAGACCTCTGGGACAACATTAAATGCACCAACATTCGAATTATGGGGGTCTCAGAAGAAGAAGAGAAAAACAAAGGGACTGAGAAAGTATTTGACGAGATTATAGTTGAAAACTTCCCTAATATGGGAAAGGAAAGAGTCAATCAAGTCCAGGAAGCACAGAGAGTCCCACAAAGGATAAATCCAAGGAGGAACACAGCAAGACACATATTAATCAAACTATAAAAAATTAAATACAAAGAAAGAATATAAAAAGCAGCAAGGGAAAAACAACAAATAACATAAAAGGGAATCCCCATAAGGATAACAGCTGATCTTTCAGCAGAAACTCTGCAAGCCAAAAGGGAATGGCAGGACATATTTGAAGTGATGAAAGGGAAAAACCTACAACCAAGATTACTCTACCCAGCAAGGATCTCATTCAGATTCAATGGAGAAATTGAAACCATTACAGACAAGCAAAAGCTAAGAGAATTCAGCACTATCACACCAGCTTTACAACAAACGCTAAAGGAACTGCTTTAGGCAGGAAACAAAAGAGAAGGAAAAGACCTACAATAACAAACCCAAAACAATTAAGAAAATGGTAATAGGAACATACATATTATAACTACCTTAAATGTAAATGGATTAAATGCTCCTACCAGAAGACATAGACTGGTTGAATGGATACAAAAACAAGACCCGTATATATGCTCTCTACAAAAGACCCACTTCAGGCCTAGGGACACATACAGACTGAAAGTGAGGGGATGGAAAAAGACATTCCATGCAAATGGAAATGAAAAGAAAGCTGGATTAGCAATTCTCATATCAGACAAAATAAACTTTTAAATAAAGACTATTACAAGTGACAAAGAAGGACAATACATAATGATCAAGGGATCAATTCAAGAAGAAGATATAACAATTGTAAATATTTATGCGCCCAACTTAGGAGCACCTCAATACATAAGGCAAATGCTAACAGCCATAAAATGGGAAATCGACAGTAACACAATCATAGTAGGGGACTTTAACACCCCACTTTCACCAATGGACAGATCATCAAAAATCAAAATAAATAAGGAAACACAGGCTTTAAATGATACATTAAACAAGATAGACTTAATTGATATTTATAGGACATTCCATCCAAAAACAACAAAATACACTTTCTTCTCAAGTCCTCATAGAACACTCTCCAGGATAGATCATATCTTGGGTCACAAATCAAGCCTTGGTAAATTTAAGCAAATTGAAATCATATCATGTATCTTTTCTGACCACAACGCTATGAGACTAGGTATCAATTACAGGAAAAAATCTGTAAAAAATACAAACACATGGAGGCTAAACAATACACTGCTAAATAACCAAGAGATCACTGAAGAAATCAAAGAGGAAATCAAAAAATGCCTAGAAACAAATGACAATGAAAACACGATGAACCAAAAGCTATGGGATGCAGCAAAAGCAGTTCTAAGAGGGAAGTTTATAGCAATACAATCCTACCTCAAGAAAGAAGAAACATCTCAAGTAAACAACCTAACCTTACACCTAAAGCAATTGGAGAAAGAACAAAAAACCCCAAAGTTACCAGAAGGAAAGAAATCATAAAGATCAGATCAGAAATAAATGAAAAAGAAATGAAGGAAACAATAGCAAAGATCAGTAAAGCTAAAAGCTGGTTCTTTGAGAAGATAAACAAAATTGATAAGCCATTAGCCAGACTCATCAAGAAAAAAAGGGAGAAGACTCAAATCAATAGAATTAGAAACGAAAAAGGAGAAGTAACAACTGACACTGCAGAAATACAAAGGATCATGAGAGAGTACTACAAGCAACTCTATGCCAATAAAATGGACAACCTGGAAGAAATGGACACATTCTTAGAAAAGCACAACCTTCTGTGACTGAACCAGGAAGAAATAGAAAATATAAACTGACCAATCACAAGCACTGAAATTGAGAGTGTGATTAAAAATCTTCCTACAAACAATAGCCCAGGACCAGATGGCTTCACAGGCGAATTCTGTCAAACATTTAGAGAAGAGCTAACACCTATCCTTCTCAAACTCTTCCAAAATATAGCAGAGGGAGGAACACTCCCAAACTCATTGTACGAGGCCACCATCATCCTGATACAAAAACCAGACAAAGATGTCACAAAGAAAGAAAACTACAGACCAATATCACTGATGAACATGGATGCTAAAATCCTCAACAAAATACTAGCAAACAGAATCCAACAACACATTAAAAGGATCATACACCCTGATCATGTGGGGTTTATCCCAGGAATGCAAGGATTCTTGAATATATGCAAATCAATCAATGTGATAAACCGTGTTAACAAATTGAAGGAGAAAAACCATATGATCATCTCATTAGATGCAGAAAAAGTTTTTGACAAAATTCAGCACCATTTATAATAAAAACCTTCCAGAAAGTAGGCATAGAGGGAACTTACCTCAACATAATAAAGGCCATATATGACAAACCCACAGCCAACATCGTTCTCAATGGTGAAAAACGGAAACCATTTCCTCTAAGGTCAGGAACAAGACAAGGTTGTCCACTCTCACCACTGTTTTTCAACATAGTTTTGGAAGTTTTAGCCACAGCAATGAGAGAACAAAAAGAAAGAAAAGGAATCCAAATCGGAAAAGAAGAAGTAAAGCTGTCACTGTTTGCAGATGACATGATACTATACATAGAGAATCCTAAAGATGCTACCAGAAAACTACTAGAGCTAATCAATGAATTAGGTAAAGTAGCAGGATACAAAATTAATGCACAGAAGTCTCTTGCATTCCTATACACCAGTGATGAAAAATCTGAAAGAGCAATTAAGGAAACACTCCATTTACCACTGTTACAAAAGGCATAAAATACCTAGGAGTAAACCTACCTAAGGAGGCAAAAGACCTGTATGCAGAAAACTATAAGACAGTGATGAAAGAAATTAAAGAGGATACAAACAGATGGAGAGATATACCATGTTTTTGGATTAGAAGAATCAACATTGTGAAAATGACTATACTACCCAAAGCAATCTACAGATTCAATGCAATCCCTATCAAACTACCAATGGCATTTTTCACAGAAGTAGAACAAAAAATTTCACAATTTGTATGGAAACACAAAAGACCCCGAATAGCCAAAGCAATCTTGAGCAAGAAAAATGGAGCTGGAGGAATCAGGCTCCTGGACTTCAGACTATAGTACAGAGCAACAGTAATCAAGACAGTATGGTACTGGCACAAAAACAGAAATATAGATCAATGGAACAGGATAGAAAGCCCAGGGATAAACATACGCACATCTGGTCACCTTATTTTTGATAAAGGAGGCAAGAATACACAATGGAGAATAGCCTCTTCAATAAGTGGTGCTGGGAAAACTGGAGAGCTACATGTACAAGAATGAAATTAGAACACTTCGTAACACCATACACAAAAGTAATCTCCAAATGGATTAAAGACCTAAATATAATGCCAGACACTATAAAACTCTTAGAGGAAATCATAGGCAGAACACTCTATGACGTAAATCACAGCAAGATCCTTCTTGACACACCTCCTAGAGAAAGGGAAATAAAAACAAATTTAAACAAATGGGACCTAATGAAACTTAAAAGCTTTTGCACAGCAAAGGACACCATAAACAAGATGAAAAGACCACCGCCATAATGGGAGAATATATTTGCAAATGAAGCAACTGATAAAGGATTAATCTCCAAAATTTAGAAGCAGCTCATGCAACTCAATATCAAAAAATAGACAACCCAATCCAAAAATGGGCAGAAGACCTAAACCGACATTTCTCCAAAGAAGATATACAGATTGCCAACAAACACATGGAAGGATGCTCAACATCACTAATCATTAGAGAAATGCAAATCAAAACTACAATGAGGTATCACCACACACCAGTCAGATGGCCATAATCAAAGAATCTACAAACAATAAATGCTGGAGAGGGTGTGGAGAAAAGGGAACCCTCTTGCACTGTTAGTGGGAATGTAAATTGATACAGCCACTATGGAGAACAGTATGGAGGTTCCTTAAAAAAGTAAAAATAGAATTACCATATAACCCAGCATTCCCACTACTGGGCCTATGCCCTGAGAAAACCATAATTCAAAAAAAGTCGTGTACCCCAATGTTCATTGCAGCTCTATTTACAATAGCCAGGACATGGAAGCAACCTAAGTGTCCATCAGCAGATGAATAGATAAAGAAGATGTGGCACGTATATACAATGGAATATTACTCAACCATAAAAAGAAATGAGATTGAGTTATTTGTATTGAGGTGGATGGACCTAGAGTCTGTCATACAGAGTGAAGTACGTCCGAAAGAGAAAAACAAACACCATATACTAACACATATATATGGAATCGAAAAAAAAAAAAAAGTTTCTGAAGAACCTAGGGACAGGACAGGAATAAGGACGCAGACGTAGTGAATGGACTTGAGGATACGGGGAGGGTGAAGGGTAAGCTGGGATGAAATAAGAGAGTGGCATGGACTTATATATACTACCAAATGTAAAATAGGTAGCTAGAGGGAAGCAGCCGCATAGCACAGGGAGATCAGCTCAGTGCTTTGTGACCACCTAGTGGGGTGGGATAGGGAGGGTGGGAGGGAGACGCAAGAGGGAGGAGATATGGGGATATATGTATATGTATAGCTGATCCACTTTGTTGTAAAGCAATTATACTCCGATAAAGATGGTTTAAAAAAAGTTATTTTAAATAGAAAAAAAAATAGCCAGTTTGGCACAAAGTACTCACTAGTGAGGTTCTATATGGGAGGGTCATGCTCATTGGCCACAGGCTGGCCCTGTGGGGAGTGATGTTGAGGACTGGGCTGGGCTCCAGAAACGGCACCTGGGTGCTGCTTGATTTGAGCATATGGTAGTTTTTCACTTACTATTTTCAGATGACAGGTCAAATATTTGGCCTGAATCAATCCCTTCTGAGGATTCCAAAGGCAGCTGAAGATGTTTTAAATCTCTCCCAACACTTTGTCAGGGAGCTGCATCTGGCTTTGATAAACCAAAGAGTAATGTGATTAGAAAAGCAGCCTCAGTCAGAAGGCAGTGAGCACCAGAAGACCTTCCTTTCCGGGACACTTTAAGAATGAGAATCCCACATTTGGAAACCTCAAGGAAATAAACATACATTCTTGGGTTGCCACTTAGTTATGGTGGCACTTCCCAGCGAGGCCTTCCCTGGCTGCCCTAACTAAAATTTCAGTAACATCCTAGACATTTACTATCCCCTTTCCCTGCCTGATTTTTCTTATAATTTATCACAATCTGACACATTATACAGATGCTGCCTAGTAATGTGACACAGGTAAGAAAGCATTGCAGGGTCTGAGGGCTTTCATTGTTTTATCTGATTATCAAAAGGAGGTGAAATCCAAAGACATCTCAGAAAAAGAGTCCTTATATGCAAATTGGCTCTATCTGACCTCTATAGACACAGCTGGCCTTACAGGGAGCAGCTTCCCACATGGGGCCTCAGAGATTGCACATTATAGAATAATATTAACCACCATTTGTTGAGTATTTAGTATGTGCCGGGCACCATCAAAATGAAATATATATATTCTCATTTAGTCCACCTTACACGATAGCAAGATAGTTCCTATTATCATCATTCCCATTTTGCAGATGAGGAAACCGAGGCTTGGAGAGCATTTACTTGATTCAGGTTCAAACAGCTATCAAGTACCAGAAGTGAG
Organism: Balaenoptera ricei; assembly: GCF_028023285.1. Lineage (NCBI taxonomy): Eukaryota > Metazoa > Chordata > Mammalia > Artiodactyla > Balaenopteridae > Balaenoptera > Balaenoptera ricei. Next base: position 90,997,091 of record NC_082660.1, on the reverse strand, counting down.
ATTCAAATACCAGTAACCTTATCTAAAAACCCGTGATTTTAACCAGCATGCTACACTTTATTTCCTAGCTGAAAGGTACCTTAGTGATCATTCAACTCCCTAATTTTACAGATGAGGAAAATGAACTGCAGAGAAGGGAAATGATGAAGCTATAAGATCCATAGCTCTACGAGGGCAGGGATCTTAAGTATTTTGCTTACCATTGTAGGCACTCAATAAAATAATATTGACTGAATATAGAATAAATCAGCAAAATGGAAGGCTTGAATTATAGATCTGAGTTCTCTTACATGTCTAACGTTCTATTTCATTTGCTCCACAGGAATTTTTTTTAATTACTATAGGTATTTACACATGTATGTGTATGATGTAGGTGAAGGAGGCCAGAGGCATGAAAGGTCAAACTTCAATAACTTCACAGTTTCTCATGAGAGAGGGCTGGCCCAGACTAGAAGGACAACATTCATTCATTCACTCTGCTAATACTTCTTGAAGGCTTGACCTGTGCGAAGCACTATACTAGGCTCCAATGGTAGAGATGTAAATAATAGCTAACCTTTATATATCTGTACAGGATCTGTTCGAGGTGATTTTTGTCTAACCTTTCAGCATATTTGTATTGAGCACTTATTGTGTGCCAGGTATGTTCTGGGCACTGGGCTTACATGGTTGAACAAAACAGACAAAAATTAGTGTCCTCATGGAACTTATACTCTATCCTTCTGACACATTTATGAGGTTAATTCTATCTTTAAGCCAATTTTATAGATAAGGAAGCCAAGACACAGAGAGATTAATAACCTGTTCAAGATCTCATTGGCAGAAAGTGCAGAGACAGGTTTACACCCAGGTAGTATGGTTCCTAAGACTGCTTTCAATTATTGCATTCTACTGCCTTTCAAAGAGGAATAAGAGTCTTTGCATTCAAGGGACTCATGGACTATCTGGAGGCACAGGCAGGAAAATTATCAACTGTAAGACAACAAAAACAGCAGGAGCTGACAGTTATTGAGTGCTTACTCTGTTCCAGTCTTTGTGTTAAGAGTTTGACATATTTTCTTTCATTTCACCTTTCTAACAACCCTAAAGGATAGATTACATTATGAACCCCATCTTACAGATGAAACAACTGTAGGGTTCCACATCCCATGTCCTTAACTACAGTAATGTAGTGCTCTCCAAATAAGTATTTAAATACATTACCCAAATACATGAACACAGTCCATCTTACAGAATAACAAAATTGTAACCTTCCCATTCCCAGCCTTTGTTTTTGCTACTTTCAAACAGCTAATATCATTTTATGATCTTTGGTAGCTTGTTCATACTGTAGGACCTATGTGCTTCTCTGTGAGGGTCTCTGAAAGCCACCTAAGTTAGCTGCTCAATTTCTTAGATATTGCTGGCCTGATGTCTCTAGAAGGTCTGCTAAGTTTGTGCTGGTGCTGCAGGCTGCTTTCATAGTAGCATTTTGTAGGGCCTTTCAAAACTGGTACTCTGTCCTGGCGGAAGAAACAGCATGGTATAGTGGCTAAATCTGTCATCTTTAGATTCATGCAGCCTAGAGTTTAAATCCAGTCTACTGGCTCTTTCAGGCTTGGCAAGTTACTTAATCTTTCTGTACCTTAGTTTCCTGGCACTAAAAGAAAATTCTTCTAGAGGCTGTAAGAGGAGGGAAAAGTCTAAATTGAAGGATTAGGAGAAATACTTATTTTTTCAGTGCCCTGTGTGTGTGTGTGTGTGTGTGTGTGCCTGTGAGTGTGAAAGTATAGACTCAGTCTCCCTGTCCCCAATCTCTCCAGCCCAACTAACTACAATATAATAAAGTATCTTTGCCATTCATTCAGCCATCTTTTGTAATTTTCCCTTTAGAAAGGAAAATATAATAGAATCACTCATAAAACTGTATTTCATGCCTATCCTAGTAATGAGTTCACTCTTGATCACATTTGTTAAAGTGAATATCGAATAATGATTTGCCACTATTGTCAAATGTTAGCCAACTTTATATCCACCTCTAGTTATCATGTAACAGTTAGGCATTAATATTTATTGCTAGATGTTAGCAATTTTACAGAGCTTTGCTTAAAATGTTTGGTGCCTCACAATCTGTTGGCACAAAAAGTGTAACAAAGTAAATGACAGGAGAGCAGATTATAATGGAGTCTGATGATTCATCTTTAAAAGGGAAACCTATTTCCAGAGAGAACTCTTAATGTGGAGTGTGGAGTGCGGGGGCCATAGCTGGGGCTGCTATACTTTTAGCAGATGAAAGTGGCATGGACTGGAAATTCACAGAGCACTGGAGACTGAAGTTTGTCACCTCACCAGCTTGCTTCTTGGATAGTTCCTTGTCTAGCGGCTTTGAACCTGCAAATGCCAAATGAGTACACATTGTCTTCTGAGTAAAAGGACCTTCCTATGTGTCAATTTCAGCATTACTCTTTTGTTTAGAGACCCAAGGCTCAGATAGTTACATGTTTCCTTGTACTGTGCACATGGAAAGATCACAGTTCATTTGTCTGTGGATGCATTCATAAGAATTGAATGATAGAATCTTGGCTATCACATATGGAAAGAACTTATCAGGTCAATTAACTCACTTCCTCCTAACCATGGCAGCACTGTTCCCTCAACAATCAGTCTGGCCTTTGTCCAATTTCACTTTAAAGGAAAAGCATTAGCCAAATTCCTTTTCACATAAGGCCTTTAGACTTCTGATTGTAATATGCTTTTTTTTCTTTCCTCTCCCCACCTTTTTTTTTGGTCAATAGTTCTCTTAAGGTAATGAGATCCATACTGTGTTCAATTGCTTAAAGATCTAAAAGTAAAACCTTATTATAATATGAGGGTTGTGCTAACAGAATACTGTGTGTTAGTAACTTTCCATTATGTTAACTTCCTATTGTGACCAGAAGTGGAAAAAGCAGAGCCTTTTAACAATACAACTAGTTTCTTTAACAGCTTCACTTGAAGACATGTTTTCTGAGGGTTAAATTTAATACAATATATTTATTCTGAGGGTTAAATTTAATACAATATATTCATATTTTGAAAATGACAGTCAAAATGTGATTTGGGGGTTCTTAAACTTTGTGCCAAAGTGTCATTCTTATCTCTAACAGGAAAGGGTAATATATTTAATATATTTAGCTTTGTACCTATGGCTGATGGGCTAATGGACACTAGAAATATGTAGAGGGATACACTTAGATAAGAGAGGCTAGTGATTCATGCCCGCTTATCAAATGCTGGTTCATTCAGAGTTATGAATAAGCCATGATAAATACAGCGCTATGATTTGTAGCTGAGCATCAATAAAAGAAGATGAATATGAGTGGTGAAAAAAAATAAGCAATAACCAGAAGAGATCCAAACTTACTGTAAGTAAAAGATGTTTCATCACTCCCCATTTCGTGTCTTTGGAAAGAAGATATTTTTAACTCTTTTATTTTTTAAGCAATAAAAATTAAAACAAGGGGATTGACAATAATACTACACATTGTACCTTAAATACGTGTAAGCCCTCCCGAAGGTACAGAAAATTTTATATTACTCAAAAGCCACAAAATCTTGATTGACCACCTATTCTGTGGAAAGCACTGCTAGGTGCTATGGGAAGAAAAAATATGTTTATAATTAACTTACACGTAAAATGACAGCCCTCAGAGCCCTGTCCAATACGCTTCTTCTTCACATCCCCTTTATATTTTATATTTTTGACAGTTCATTAACATGTGGCAGTCTGCAATATCAAGGCAGACTAAAGAGACTGCTTTACAGAAACATGATTTTAACCTAAAGAGCCACATAACTCTGCATGTAATTATGAAGCCCAAAGGACATGTTTCAAGGCAATAGCACTCCTGTGACTCTGACTCATCCTGTAGGGCTAAGACTAGAAGACATCAGAAATGCAATGTGTGTGAGTTTCCAGATGCATAATAACCAGAGTTATCAGATCTGAGTTTGAGTATAAGAAGGGATGCTATGGTGTTTGCTGTATTCTGTCAGGTGTCTATGGTCTCATAACTTAATGCTCTAATCATTTGTGTGATAGAGTCTTTTTTCTCCCACTTGGTACATGATATTTTAGTAATGTGTAGATGGTAAAAGATATTTAGACATAAAGTTTGGAATATCAAAGCTTTTTGGCATTGTGCGTGTGTGTGTCTGTGTGTGTATTAAATTTTTTTGAATAGAAAGCATCAGGTTTCTTCAAAGGATTCTTTTCACTCATTTTTGACATTTCTGATTCTAAGCAAAACAAAGGATCCAATCTGCCTTGCACTGAGTCTACTTTGAAACTGGCTCTGGGTTTTTCCCTTTATTGTGTAGAATGTGTGTGCGTGCGTATGTGTGCGTGCATGTTTGTGTGTGAAGCATCTGGGGATCAATTAATAAAGGCTGGGGAGAAACTCAGTGGGTAAGAACAACTTATAGGAGGATAAATCCTAGCTTTCTTATTATAGGTTAAGAATGGTGGTGTTCAGTTAGAATTGCCATCATTAAAAAGTCTGCAAATAGTAAATGCTGGAGAGGGAACTCTCTTACACTGTTGGTGGGAATGTAAATTGGTGCAACCACTATGGAAAACAGTATGAAGGTTCCTCAACAAACTAAAAATAGGGTTGCCATATGATCCAGCAATTCCACTCCCAGGCATATACCCAGACAAAACTCTAAATTGAAAAGATACATGCATCCCAATGTTCACTGAAGCACTATTTACACTAGCCAAGACATGGAAACAACCTAAATGTCCATCCACAGATGAATGGTTAAAGAAGATGTGGTACATATTCACAATGGAATACTACTCAGCCAGAAAAAAGAATGAAATAATGCTATTTGCAGCAACATGGATGGACCTAGATATTATCATACTAAGTGAAGTAAGTCAGAAAGACAAATACCATATGATATCACTTATATGTGGAATCTAAAATATGACACAAATGAACCTATCTATGAAACAGAAATGGAATCACGGACATAGAGAACAGACTGGTGGTTGCCAAGGGGGAGGTGGGTGGGGGAGGGAAGGACTGGGGGTTTGGGATTAGCAGATGCAAACTATTATATATAGAATGGATAAGCAACAAGGTCCTACTGTATAGCACAGGAAACTATATTCAATATCCTGTGATGAACCATAATGGAAAATAATATGAAAAAGAATATATATATGTATAACTGAGTCCCTTTGTTGTACAGCAGAAATTAAACACAACATTGTAAATCAACTATACTTCAATAAAAAAAAGAAGAATCATGGTGCTCATCAGTAAAGGACATAGCCAACATTATCAGGTACTTCCTGTGAACCAGGCTTTGTTTTAATCACTTTACATGAATTCTCTCACTGTAACTCTGTGATGTAGGTAATATTATTATCTCCATTTTCATTTGAGGCAACTGAGACCCAGAGAGACTAAATAACTTGCCTACCAACTCACAGTCTTAAGTGGCAAAGGTGTCGTACTCAAGCAATCTGGCTCTAGAGCCCAAGAGAGTAACCACTTCACTAACCTGTCCCACCCTTGCAACACACCTGAGAGTGATGTGGCCCGGTCATAGGTATTTTTAAAAAAATCTCCCCTGAGGATTCTGATGAGCTTCCAGGGTTTAGAATCTCTGTCTAAGAGCAAGCTGACCTCACTTGCTCTTGAAAAAGAGCCAGTGCCCAGGTCTGAGGGAAAAAGGGAGGCAGACAGCAGAGCCGCTCATGAGCCATCAGATGATAAATACCCACCATATGGTCAAAATGATTCCCACTGCTTCCTAGTGAGGGAAGCAGACACTTTGCGTATGAAATGCACTGTTTATTTTCTTGTGTGGTAGTTTCAGTTCAAATTAAATGTTTCACATCAGACAAGGAACTAATAACAAATGATCTCCTCCCTCAGTGGTGCAATAACAAATATGTAGTAATTTGAAAGCTGGAAAGAAAATTATTACTCCCAAAGATGCAATAAATATACGATATGTTTAGAGAGTCATTTGATGAAATGAACACTGAAGGTGCTGCTAGCAGTACTTCTGCTTAAGAAAAAAAATCTTAGTAAAAAAAAAAAAAAGAAGCATTTAAAAATGCTGTCTGATCTGTCAACATTTTGTTAACATGTAATACCTTAAGGGCACAACTTAGAAGTAGAATCTTCAGTGAAGCAAAAACTCATTCCTTCTTCACATCACAGGAGAGGAAACTAGCAAGTAGAACAACCAGGCATAAAATTTTGCAGTCTAAAAGCAACTTAGTAAGATAGGCTCCTTCTGTCCCCTTTCTTAATTTGGTCTTTGAAAAGGGCAATGGCCAAACGCTATGATTCTCTTCAGGGAGGCATCCTGTTGCCTGCCCCCAAGATCCATTTTCATTCTGCTCTCTTAGCACTCACAGTATTCTGGGAGATCTGCTAGTTTTCCTCTCACTGCCAGGTTCCCTGTTTCAAGGACTCCAAGGATATCAGTCTCAATCCCCTATATTCAATTGCTTTTGGTCCTGATCTAAAACATTAGCAGAGGCAAGAAAGAAGTCCAAGGCCAGGACTAGCTCCTGCTGTTAGCGTCTAGCCCCTAGGGAGAAGCCAGGGTCAGGTCTCTGCAAAGGGACTTGTCTTCTTAATGCTTGCTGTACACTTACACTTACAAGTGTAAGAAGCCTTACACTTCTTGGAGCTTAGAAGGCAGGATACTACAGTGGAAGGCAGCAGCACCCCGTATTGAAATTGGGGTTTCACCTTACATTAAAAATTTTGAAATATGTATAGATTCTCAAGAAGCTGCAAAAAATATACAGGGAGGTCCCATGCAGTATTCACCCCTCCTTCCCCAAGGTTATCATCTTGCAAAACCATGAAATTGACATTGGTACAATCCACAGAACTCTTTCAGATTTCACCAGTTACAGTTGTACTCATTTGTGTGTGTTCTAGTGTGTGTGTGTGTGTGTATAGTTTTATGCAATTTCATCACATATATAGCTGTCTTGATTGTTGTAGCTATGTAGTAGGCCTTAACAGCAGGAAGAGTGATTTCTCCCTCACTATTTTTTAAGAAAAAAAATCCTCTCTTTATTTTAGCCATCCTTTTTCTTATGCCATTCTCATTCCATTCAAAAGTGTTCTCATCAGCAACTTTTTCCATCCCCAGATTGGCTAGTCTGAATGGAGCTAGTGCATTCTGGGTGTGGACAGAGGAACCAGTTTACACTGGGGGATTGCCAGGTGCACAACTTAGATTTTCCTTGGGGAAGAGAATGAGGCAATTGAAGTATATATTTGGTTTGCTTTACTACTAACTCTTTAGAAATGTACTCCCAAACATCTCAGCCCACAGGCATCACCAAGAAGAGTTGTCTGATTACTGCCTCTGTGTTTTTTTGTTTGTTTGTTTTTTTCTATTATGGGGAAGCTGAAGACCACAGGGATTAAACCATTGGCCTAATTAAAAAACAAATCAGAGCAAAACAAAACAAAAAACCCTCTAACTTTCTAATTGGGTCAAGTGACAGTTCAAGGAAAAATTACTTCCTGGTGATGTGGTATGATTTGAGTGCACCTAGGTGTCCCCAACCTCTAATGTTTCTCCTCAGTAGATGACTACTGATACACCACTTCATCCCTTTAGCATAAGCTTTTAAGTCCCTATAACATGCAGGCATCTTCAGGAGGGCTGATGCTTTCAACACTTTTTGATACTTTACATCTTAGTATGAGTCTGTACATTTCACCATTTCTCAAGAATGGATTTTTATGGGGGAAAGTTTATGAACGTGCTGAGCACTAGAAGCTTGGGAGAGCCAGAAAAAGGCCCAGAATGGAGAGGTCAAGGTTTCTGAGGACAAATTTTGTTCTGATTATAGTGTTTTCTAAAGCTGACTTCTCCTTAGACTCTCAGCTTTCTGAGCCAACTGCACAATTATCCTCCTCCTTTAGTTAGATGATTATCATTATAAAAACAAAACAAAAACAAGTCAAAAGCTAGAAACTTCCAGTTATAAGATAAATAAATACTAGGGATGTAATGTACAACATGATAAATATAATGAACACTGCTGTATGTTATATATGGAAGTTGTTGAGAGCAAATCCTAAGAGTTCTCATCACAAGAAAAAAGATGTTTTTCTGTTTCTTTAATTTTGTATGTATAAGAGATGATGGATTTTAACTAAACTTATTGTGCTAATCATTTTTATGATGTATATGAATCAAATCATTATGCTGTATACCTTAAACCTATACAGTGCAATATGTCAAATATATCTCAATAAAATTGGAAGAAAATAAATAAATAAATAGATAGATAAATAAGTAAATAAATAAATAAATAAGCTATGATATTACCAAAAAAACCCCACCAAAAACAAAAGCAAAACAAAAACAAAAACCTGGCTCTGTTTTTGTTCTTTCTATGCTGTATGTTCTAGTGATGATTTGGTTATTCTCAGTTTGTTTGAGGAAGTTTGAAATAGGACACTTGGAAGGCTGCCATATATGTGAAAGGAAAGACCTCATTTAATACACCCGACCAATTGAATTCTGTTTAATTCAATTTGATTATATGTGGTTCAGTTCAATTAGATTCAATTCAACATTTATTGCATGCTAAACAAATGCCAGGCACTGAGCTCTGGTACTGAATGTGTGGCTTAAGCCAATACAGAATCATTTCTGTGACATGGTACTGACACCCAAGTCAGTCACTCCACTCTCACCAGGACAGAAAGTCGTCTTTAAAAAAAAAATAAAGACAGAAGACAGCTAGATTATCAACTGAGGATGACAAAGAGATTTCTGAATGGAACTCACATCTCCTTGAGTCAAACTGCAACATGCTCCCTGGAGGGTGAGTCCATAATTTCTTGGCTTTGCCTTGTCTGACATGTTAGCAGTGGATCAGAGGGCTGCTGAGAGAAGTGGGCTGGGACATGATAGTCAGACCAAGATAGTATGATAATGGTACATTTAGCCCCAGAGCAAACATCTATTATTGGGATTTATTCCTGAAAATGGTTGTAGCTTGATGCCTCCATTACAAGCCTCACACTCTTGATTTCACTGAGCTGCATCACAGAATGCCCATTATGTTTTAAAAGAGATGCAAGCTTGTGCCGACTTTATGTCAAGCTGGGTAAATGCAAATGGATTTGAATCTTAGAACACCTTCAGTGACTCCTCCTGTCATGTTGATCTATTGTGTTGCCTGGATAACACAACAGTGGCCTTGCTTTGGAAAATGATGCGAGCTAGTTCTTGGATCCAGTTAAACTTTGGAAGCTGAGAAAGGAATTCGGATCAAGCAGAAGTGAACTTCTACATCACATACCTAACAGCTTTAAATTTTTTCTCGGACTGGTTCTCAGAAGTCAAACATCCTCAAGTACAGAGACTTGAGGCAAAGTCATCTCCTTCAGGCAGGAAAGTCATGTAGCTGGGCCCGGATGGATAGCCACTGTGACAATATTGGCAAGTAGGCAACTAAAATTTCGTAGGGAACTGCAAAGTATTTCTCACAGTATGCAGGCAGAACTAGTGGAGGGGGTTTCCAGGACCCTTTCCTGGTCCTCAAAACACAGGTGGTCACCTGAGAGAGGCACTCATGGCGGAGCTGCACATCTTTCCCTCCTGGAAAACTCTTCTGACATAGAGTGGTGAGCCAGTGAGGTCAGCCTAAATCACACTTTGGGACATGTCACTGACAACTGCGTGGGTGTGAGGGAGGTGGGGTGAGAGGCAGGTGTGAGAAATACGTCAGATCTTGATGCACAAAGACTTATAGCATGTACTACACTCCTTGTAAACTGAGAGGCACCTTAGTAGTAAGGAAAGTTAAAAGCAGGCATGATGAGTGATTTAACAGTCTATTAAGCAAGATCTTCTAAGTTGAGGTTTCCAAAGCAGGCATCTCTTGCTTGTTCTTTAGTAAGCCTCTTACAGCTTATGTTTATGAAACCCAGAGGCAGTGGGAAAGTACCTCGCTTCTTGCCCACCTCAGATGTAGCTCAGTCAGTGACTGGAATGTTGTGGGGGACAGACCCAGAGGCAGGAAATACCATGGGAAGGAGAACTTCTAGTCAACTATTTCTACAATCAAATCAGATTATTTAGGAGCCATCTTGGACTTTTGAGGATTTTCTAGTTTATTGTTTTTTGCCTCTTCCTGTCTTCTGGGGATTGCTTCCAGGGTAGGAATAAGGGAAGTGTGAATCAGTAAGATCTGTAATATGTCAGCATCATTGATCAAAAGGTTTAGTGGGAACATATGGAAAAAAAATGTTTGGCTTCATTGATAATCAAAGAAATGCAAATTAGAACACTAAGACTTTCCCCCCATCAAAATAGGAAAGGAGGGGAAATGAAAATACTAGAGCCAAGGAAGGTATAATGAAATAGGCACGCTCAAATGGTACTAGTGGGAGTAGAAATTGATACAACTCTTTTGGAAAACAATTTGACAGAGTTTATATTTTTGATGCAATAATTTAACTTCTGGGAATCTCTATAACCTAAGTAAATGATATTAAGTAGGTGAAGTTTTAAGCACAGATATGCTCATTGTGGCTTATTTTTTTTTGGCCAAATGTAGGATACAACCAAAATGTATGAGAATGTGGGAATATGTTTAAGTACATTATGGCATAGCCACATGATGTGCTATTAGGCAGTCATTTAAAAATGTGCTTACAAGGAGCTTTTAATAACATGGGGAAATACTTATGTTGTAATGTTAACTGGAGAAAAAACACAAGCTTTTATTTAGAGAGTGAACACAACTATATTTTAAAATATGCATGTAAATGCACAGTAAAAAAGATGGAAGGAAATGCAACTGAACGGTAAGAATGGTTGAGTTTGGATGGTGGTGCTATAATTGATATTTTTCCTGATTTTATTTTATTTTATTTTTTGCATTTTTTCAAATTTTGTACACTGAGCATGCTCTACTGTTTTTTTTTTAACATCTTTGTTGGAGTATAATTGCTTTACAATGGTGTGTTAGTTTCTGCTTTATAACAAAGTGAATCAGCTATACATATATGCTCTGCTGTTATATTGGGAAATTTTTGTTCAAAAAATATTCAGTGGGGGTTGGGGTGGGAATTGAAAATACTGACTAAAATGAATTTGAGAGATTATCCAAGGGTACTATTTAGCTGTGTTCTTCCTATTTCTGTTTAGCTCAGAGAGTTGAGGAGTAGTTATATTTAAGTCTCAGGCTATGTGACCCTGCACAGTTCATTTTACACATTCTTCTGACTCTGTAAGTGGCTTTGTCTTAGGCCTTATATGGGAGAAAAAAAATACTGATAGCTGTCCTTTATTGGATGCTTATTATATGCTGGGCATTAGGCTGAGCTCTTGACATTTATAATTTCATTTAATCTTCACAAAGACTCTCTAAGGTAGTTTATGTTATTATACGCGTTTTACAGACATGAAAACTAAGGCTTAGAGAGCTTAGGTAACAATCTAAAACATACAGCTAGTCAACAGGAGACTAAGAATTCAAACCCATATCTGTCTTAATTATTATATATGACACAGTTCTTAGTTTCAGAAAGTGGGTGAATAATAAGAACTATGAAAAATGTTTCAGGTTGGGCACTTTTGCCTGAAGATACAGAAAGCTCTACTGACACTGGTTTAAGCCGTAAAGCCACTATATGGTTACTTACCATCAAGCATGGAAGTAGGTGATTTCAGGGGTGTTTCTGAACAAGATGATCCATGGGCACTGGGTAGCCATCCCTGGACTTCTTCTGGCCTCTTCTCAGAGTTTCAAGATGGCTACAGAAGTATTAAAGATCATGTCCTCACATGCAGGTGTTCTAGGCAGGGAGAAATGGAAGGGGCTCTAATTTTTTGCAGAGTTTTCTTTTTATTATGGAGAAAAATCTTTCACAAAACCTCTACACCAAATTTCTACGTACCTCTCTGTTGGAAGATAATTCTCCAGCCGTCATTTCCATTTCAGCATGTCTTGTGAGCAGAGACAATGACTACTTTTGTTCTGGATTATTTTTTTCAAGGATGTTTGTGTAGTAAATAGCTTGGAAGATAGAGATAATGTCTTCTTTCAGGGCAAAGGGCAGGTCTGCGTACTGACCATTATAAATGATTTGTGCTTCCTGAACTCAGGGTTCTTCTCCTGTAACCTAACCCACTGAGTCTGCGGTCATTGCGCAGCTCTCTTTTTATCATCCTGTGTAAACTGGGGACTCTGATCACTAATGCTGTTGTGAGTGATACAGTCTTTGTCTCTGGCTCAGGAGTTGTGTGTCTTCTGCCAGCATCCATAACACTGGCAGCTTAACTTGTTAGCTTGTAAATAGGGTAAAATCTCAGATCCTTCCCTCTTCTTAACAGTCTTATTGGTCAGATTTTTTTTCATATGGGCACTCCTAGCTGTGAGAGAAGCAAAGCTAGAGATTATATGGCAAAGGAAAGTGGAATAACCATATTTGGCTTAGGTAAGTTAGAATTCATTCCCTGGGGCTAGGCACATTGCTCCACCAACCCGGGTTTCTTTTGGCAAGAAAGTAGAGGAAATATTTGTTGAGAAGGCAACAGTGTTTGCCATTAAAAAAATGACCATCATAAAGGAAGAATGTGACATGTATTTTGGGGCAGTATAAACTGAGGACTCTGTAGCTTCAAAGAAAAGAAGACATTTTGCTTGAGAGCTTGGGTTTAGAGAAAGCTTCATAAAGGAGGTAATACTTTATATGTGCCATGAAAGATAGAATTTTGACAGACTGTGATGAGGATGGCTAGGCTGGTAAGAAGATGTTCCAGGCAAAGGAATAGCATGAGTCAAGGTATACTCTGAAGAAAACGCATGGCATATTCAGGGAGCAGTAGAGATGAGTTCATTTTTATCCTAAAGTCCAATCTTCTAAATAGCCCAGGGAGTAAAGATGGAATACTGGGGTTTATAATGACCTCTGTGAATTTGGAAAAGTCCTTTAGTCATTGTCCCTCAGTGGTGCCATATGCAAGATGAAACTGGGTGTTTAATTTCCAGAGTCATGGCACATAATAATATGAATAGTGGTTCTGGAGTTACATGGAGGTAAAATGGTCAAAAAGATATCATTACTATAGTTTATATAATTAAAAGGGCAAATCAGTTGAGAACTGCCATTAAATAGCCTACCCTATAGTAATCCCCATCCTATGGTGAGCAGAAAGATACATACTAGGAATCAGAGGCCCGATTTGAGACCTAATTTACTCCCTCTCTTCATTCAGTTTCCTCATCTATAGAATGAGGGCTTTGAATTAGGGCTTATCAGGTCTGATATTTTATATATTTCTAGATGAGGATAATTAACCCCAATCATATCCAGAGTGTACTCCTGATCACGTCCACTTCTCCTACTTAGCACACATACATATCACATGCTGGTAGGATGATGCATAAACATGCTAAGACATGAACTTTGATCCCACTAAATATTTTCATTTCAAACTCATCTTGAAGCTCTGCCTCCCTTGTGGATTTAATTTGTAGTTTACCCCCTGTATATGTCAAATCATTCTGCAGTGAATTAGGTCAAGATGTGACTAGTAACTGAAAGACCCTCAGTTTTAGAACTGGCATTTCAGTTAACATATGCTGGGTTAGTTCCTTCTTCTACGAATTCCATTAGGGTGAAAGCTTATATCTAGAATTTTTCCTATCTGCTATTTTGAATGCCCTATCAAATGCATTATCAATTTGTGTGACCCATGATGCCTCCATAACTCAGCTCACAGAGGAATTAGGGTGAGACCGACCTCATGCAGAGAAATCTCCATGTCATCAGCTTTCATTTTAGGGCTTCTCTTTGTCATCTCCTTCAAAAACCTGTCACTGTGGAGTGTTCCTTTAGTGCAAAAGGGCGGGAAGAAACTCCATTTGTTTGGAGCCCCTCATTCTTTATGCACTCCTTTGTGATAGATAGAAAAAGGCAGTAGGCAAGGAATCTTGTTCTGAGAGCACAGGACAGAAAGGCAGTGAGAAATGCATCCAGTAAAGAAGTCAGAGCTGCAGTGGAGATTCTTGTGTCTCAGTGGTTACTGCACTTTGGTTCTCATGGGAGATTGACAGCCTCAACAATTAGCAATACCAGTCCCCTTCTAGGCACAGGTGATAGGGAAGGATAGAACACACGATTACAAGGAGCTTGCTATCCAGCTGAAGAAACGAAGATTTTTTTTGATAGCAAATGACTCATAGTTACATTTGCAAATTATCATACAAATGAATGTAAATTCATATGACCCAACTAGAATAGGAATGGACTGTGGAAGCCCAGGATGAAGAGGTGATCACAGTGAAGTGATCTTTAAAAAGAAAAGGCTTCATAGAAAACAAACTTATGGTTACCAAAGGGGATAGTGAGGGGCAGGGAGGAGAGATAAATTAGGAGTTTGGGATTAACATATACACACTACTATATATAAAACAGTTAAACAACAAGGACCTACTGTATAACACAGGGAACTGTACTCAATATCTTGTAATAACCTATAATGGAAAGGAATATGAAAAAGAATATATAGATATGTATAACTGAATCACGTTGCTGTACACTTGAAACTAACATAACATTGTAAATGAACTACACTTCAATTTAAAAAAAGAAAAAAGAAAAGACTTCCCTGAGGAGGAGAATTTTAAACTGAGTTTTGAATGAAGGAAACCCATACCACACACACAGAGTGCTCCTGGCACCATTCCTTTATGCAGTATTTATTTGGCATCTGTTGTAGCACAGCACTATGTAGGGTGTTTTGGGGGATACACAGAGGTACAAATCTCCAGCTCTGCCTTCCCCCAGGAGCTTCAAATCTGTTAAGGAGGTTCACTTCCTCCCCAGTCCTGATGTTTCCTTCCATATGGAGTGACATCCCATTAGGAGAACATTCTGGCCTCTCTCTGCCCCCTCATCTCCTCCTCTCCTGAGGAGAAGACGTGACTGCTCTGATTGGTGTGTTTGAGAGAAGGTGCTGAGCAAGTGTAGCTCAGCTGAGCCCTCCAGCTTTGCTTGAGAGCCCTGTAGCTTGTGCCTTATTTGAGACATATTCTGGTCTGCTCCTGCATGCCTGAAGTCGCATAGGTACAGGTCCTCACCGGAGGACTGCTGACTTCTGGTGCCACTTGTGATGGGGTTAACTCTATCAGGTTCTGGGGTTCAGATATTAGGAAATGCAACCAAGCTATGTCCTCGACTCTAGACTTCAGCAGTAAAAAAGGTGATATTTTGATTTTCATCAGTCTGAATTCATTGTCTAGCAGGCGATTGACTCAGAATTCGAAGGAGTGCTACTTATTTGGCCTCCTCTCCCCACCCCCACCAAGGTCTAATAAGAGTTGTGAGACAAGACCATATATAGTTATAAGAAAAGGTGAATGTGATAAGTACCATAAGTGTGACTTGGCGCCTTTAAGATTCTTCTCTTCACCCTGCAAAGCCTGTTACCAATATAGAAGAGGAGTACCTTTTGAGATGCTCAACATTTACAGAAATGGTTGCAGGCTGGCCACTTTTCACTTGCTTTCAGCTGTCTCTTGACTTCCTGGTTGTTGACTTTCAACACTTCCTCTCATTTCTAGTCCTGGCCTCTCTTCTGAGTCCCTGACTTGACATCTCCACTTGGATGTTGCACAGGTCACTCCAATTTTATAGGGACCAAAACTGAACCCATGAGTCCCCAGTGCTCCACCCCAACCTGTTTTCCTCATCTCAGTGAATGGCACCACCATCCATCCAGTTGCTCAAGCAAAAAATCCTTGTGTGATCTATCAATATATTTGTGTGGTGGGTTGGTAAATGTCTGCCTCTCTTAAGTATCATCTCTCTCCTTTATTTCTGTAATGTAACTACTGGGTCTCTCAGGGTGCCAGACACATAGCAGGTACTCAGTAGATATTTGCTGAATAAGTATATTTTATTAACCCCAATTCTATCCTTTTCAACTTGTGGCAGCAGTTTGTTTGGCTTTGAACCTTTGATTTTTTTCCCCTTGAATTCTACCATCATGTTGCCCTTTTCTCACTAAGACTAAAACATGCTTTGGTCCTAGGGCAATATAGATAGATTACTTTGGGAATTCAGAGGAGGGGGCTAGGATGGGAGTATTATGGAAGGTTCATGGAGAAAGAATAATCTGTGATGGGCCTTGAAAGAAACAGGGTTTCAATATGTAGAGGAATGGAGGCAAGGGAATGAGATATTTCTGGTGGAGGAAGTTACTAAGAAATGTAGAGGTAGAGCAGCACTGAGTATTTTGGGAACATGGCCAATAGACTGACCTGTGAAGGGATAGAATGGAGGCTAACATTGGAAATGTAGGCAACGGCTAGTCTGTGGAGAGAAAGTGCTTAAAATCATCTAGGAAACATGAATCTGAACAGTAAAAGAGTGCAATACAAACTCTTCACTAAAACTGTTAAACTACAAATGAAAGCTGCATAGACAGAGTAAGAAATTAAAATCTGTTCCATTAGGTTATGACCAATTTCCTTGTGAGATAACTGTGGCTGAGTTTTAGAGAATTTCACAGAAATATGCTCCTTTTGACAATGTTCATATTTCTTGTAAAATTCTTCATATCCTCAATATTCTCTTGGATTTGATGTGAAATTCTGCAAGTGCAATCATTCCCCTTGTCATCTCATGAAAATGCATGTTTCAGGCTCATCTGTTCTGTGGGCACTCCAGTTCTCCCCTAGATTCCAAGGACAAATAAAGCCTGACCTAAAGACAGTGGAAACAAGGTGTCGAGAGGGAGGGGCTTATTCTTTTTGGGACTTTTCAGTCAAGGAGCCTCCACTGGCCTCAGCACCAGGGAATAATTAGTGGGTAATGTAGAACAGTGTGAGAAATTGTTCAATTTCAGGAAGAACAATTGCTGAAGAGAAAATTGATCCATTTTCCCAGTTTCTCACTTGAACACATTTGTGCTGGCTGCTTGCTTTTATGAATTGGAGGCCACCTAGCAAGTTGCTGTTTTTAGAAGTGATTATTTCACCAGACTTATTTACATATCTATTTTATTTTTTCAGAAATGCTTTCCCTTTTGGGTGGGCTCCACTGGGACTGGGGATGTTCCTGAGACTACTGGGCCTGGGCATGTTGTATATGAGTGCAAAGAAGGAATGTCTTCCTCACTTCAGCCTGACTTAGGAAGGCTGAAGAGCTACCTTCTAAAATGTGAAGAGTTGTTATGTGGGAAAGTGAGTAGACATTCTTTGGAGCTCCAGAGGATCAATCTAGGACTAATGGGCAGAAGTTATTGGTTTAGCATGGGTACTCTGTCAAAATCAGAGCTGCTTAGAAAGGATGGGCTGACTAGCCAGGTAATGACCTTCATTTCCCTGAAAGTGTTGAAATAGGAGTCAGATGGTAAACTATTAGGGATATGGTAGAGAGAATTCCTACATTGGTTGGTGGGAGGTTGGATAACATCAAAGATCCCTTTCCGAGTTCTGCTCTGCTCATCTGTGAATTCTACTGCCTATATATAGAATTTGACCCATGTTTTTAGACCAAGGCCTATTCTCATTTTCTGCACAAGGCCTTATACAGCACTCATCTCTTCTTCACACTTGACGGCAACCATTTATGGGCTTACATTGTTAGTCCAGGTGTCAAAACAGCTGTCCCCAGATATATAGAACACACACACACACACTCTCCATATTTCTTACAGATGATATGTACAACAGCCTTCTCTAACTTTTAGCCCATTCCTGAATTTTACCCTAACCTTACTCCCCACCCCCATCCATTTGGCGATCAAGGGTGGAGTGAGATCCAGAGAAAGGACAAGGATATCTATTTCACACATTATTACTTTGCTAACCTTGTTCCAGATCCTGTCTTAGGCATCAATGAACAAAATACATCAGTGAACAAAATAGAAAAAGATCCCTGCCCTTGTGGAGTTTACATGTATGTAAAGTACCAGCACATAGGTAACACTCAATCTATATTAACTTCCTTTCTTTTCAAATCTCCTCAGCTAGTATGGTATTAAAGAAGTCAGATTTATTGAATACCTACTATGTTCTGTGATCTTATTCAATCCTTGAAACAACCCCAAGAAGTAAATCTTCTCATCTACATTCTTGTCAGAAAAACAGAGGGTCACAAGGTTAAGTATTTTATCTAAGACCAAACTATAAGTAGCACAAGTATAATTTGAACATAGGTCTGTCTGATTTCATACTCATGCTCTTTCATTATGCTGCTTCCAAGAAGCATAATATTTCTTGGTTATTCTATGGCAGGTAACTCTCAACACAACTGAAGATCATCTTTTGTAAAATGAAATTACAGTCTCTAAAGACATGACCCACATACTTCAGGCTGCATTAAGAATCACATAGGAATGTTGATAAAAATGAAGATGTAAGAATTCAAATGAGCCCAGGAACTTGCATTTTAACAAGTACATACCTGCAAGTAATTTTGATGTCCACAGGCCATGCACCATGCTTTGAAGGACTTAATGTCCTTTACAGCTTTAGCACTTTGTGCTTCTACGAGATTTTGACTAGTCCCAGTTTTGTTATTTATAATGCATAAGAGCACTTCTGGGATTCATTAGCATTCAGTGTAGTCATTATCATCAACTCCACCACCATCTCCAGCACCATCAGATACAGTTATCTTTCATTTGTAAGCCACTTGATTGATGTATTGTTCTTTCTGGGGAACACCTGTGGAAAGGGTGGCCTGTCCTCCTCTGCTGATACTTCCTGGCTGACTGGCTGGCTGGCTAGTCCATACAAAATCAACAAAATCAAAGAGTTCTAAGGTGGGCTTTATAAAGGTACGTTAAGGTACAATTAGTGACTTGTTTTAGATCATATACCTTGAGAATAATCAGTGCTGTGGATTTGGACTATTCAGCCCCACTGAAGGTCTGGTTTTCCCAACTCACTGAATTTCCTTTTCTTTCCATGACCATGATGCTACCTCCCACTACTTTTGAAAATGTTGCTTTAGTTGGACCCACTATTGACAAGAGAAGCTTTGTGCTTTGGGGCTTAAGTGCTGAACCTTTTCATTTCAAGAGTAAGGCTGATTGGGTACCGGCAGTGGGCAATATAGGGTTTCAATAGCTTTATCTTGGAATTTACATGCTCTTCCACTCAGCAACATTATAAGAGGTTAGAATATCCCTCACATCATCTTAGTATGGTTCTGGGCCCTCAATATACAATAGATTGATTTTTCACAATAATCATAGCTAACATTTATGGATTATTTGCCATGTGCCAGCCACTTTACTGTTTTACGTGCTAATCATCTTGTTTAATTCTCCTAACAACCCCTGTAGGTACTTTTAGGGTCTCCATTTTACAAATGAGGAAACTGGCTCGAACTCAGAGCTTAAGCAACTTGCTCAAGTGCACACAACTAGGAAGTGGTAGAGTCAGGATTTGGATCCAGTCTAATGACAGAGCTTTCCCCTCTGTGCATTATATGCTTTATGAAAACGGAAGGGCAATATCTTAGGGGAGCTTGAACATTTGGATCTTGGATTAAGGGTTTACAGGTTAAGCTGGAAGAGAAAGAGATTTAAGCACGTTTGAGTTTCTCAAAGCATAATTCTTGCTAACATATGTCTGTTATCTTTTCTTCCTTTTTATATTAATAAATCTTTTACATATGTCTGTGCACTTGGTAAATAGCTAATGATAATGGCTGCCACCTGTATTCCTCAAAAAAGGATTGAAAGTTAGAATGCAATTACAATTAATGTGCGTGAAAATGAAAATTGTCAATTAACACAGAGTATTACAGTGCAGAATGTAATGTGGCAACGCATTCAGCATAGAAATAAGCATCACTGGTCCCCATTGAAGAGCCTGCAGCCTCACAGCCACTTTGTCCCTCATCTCTATATGGGCATTACCTCTAGAAGCAGCCAGAAAACACAGTAGCTCAGTGCTTGCTTGGATCTCAGCCTTCCCCCCTCCTCTCCTCTTCGCTTCCCTGTACTTATGCCATGGAGCCCTATTCCTTTTGGCATTTATTTATTTATTTATTTATTTATTTATTTATTTATTTTGGCTGTGCTGGGTCTTCGTTTCTGTGCGAGGGCTTTCTCTAGTTGCGGCAAGTGGGGGCCACTCTTCATGGTGCGCGGGCCACTCACTGTCGCGGCCTCTTCTGTTGCGGAGCACAGGCTCCAGATGCGCAGGCTCAGTAGTTGTGGCTCACGGGCCCAGTTGCTCCGCGGCATGTGGGATCTTCCCAGACCAGGGCTTGAACCCACGTCCCCCGCATTGACAGGCAGATTCTCAACCACTGCGCCACCAGGGAAGCCCCCTTTTGGCATTTATTATTGTTGCTATCATTCTTATTATCTAACTTGTTGTTGTTGTTGTTGAAAAAATGTTTCCTGTTCATGTAAAAATTCAAACTGTAAAGAAAGAACAAAAGGCAAAAAATAAAATTCTCTTCCTTCCCCACCTCTACACACTCTGTAGCAGGCAGTAGTCACTTGAGTTTTTCATATATCTTTCTAGAAACTTTCTATGCAGATATTATATTTAAGCACATATATAAACTCATGTATAGCTTTTAAAAATGTTGATATTAGCATAGCCTTTGTCGATCTGATGGCTAGAAAAAATGGTATCTTACAGTTTTATTTTGCATTTCTTTAATTATAAGTGAGGTTGAATATGTATTTGTATGTTTATTGGTGATTTGCATGTTTTATTTTGTGAACTGTTCATTTTCTATTTATATCTTTTTCTTATTGAATTTTAATAGCTCTTTGAATATGAGAGAAATTAGCTTTTTTTTACCTGTCGAATATATAGCAAATACTTGTTCTTAGTTTGTCATTTGTCTTCTGTTTTTTTAATGGTAATTTTTTGTCAAACAGAAGGTTTTAATTTTTATGTAGCTTTATCAAATATTTTCTTTACAGATTCCAGGTTTTATATTTTCATTTGAAAAGTCTTTCTCATTTCATCATTATTTCAATATTTCCTTCACGCTTCCATCTATCCCTTTTTCTAAAAAAAAATTTTTTTTAATGTTCTTTAAAAAGTAATACTGAGGGACATAATGTGAACTAGATACCATGAGAACCCTCCAGGAGGGTTCTGGAAATATTAGATAAATTATAACAGTGTTCTATTAAGTACATAACTTAGCTATCGAGAAAGTAAAGAATATTGATAGGATTCAGAAACAAAGAGGGAAACTCAGAGGGTAAGCATATACTTTATGATATGGATGCCTTAGAGAGAGGTGGAGGGAGTATCACACTCAGTAGTCTAAAGGCTTGTGTTATAACACCTATATGGGGACAAGAGATAAAACCTTGAGTCAGTGCAAAGTGCCTCTCACAGAAAACCAGGAATCTGAAGGGCTACAACCTCAATGAAAGTGTGGAGTAGAAAAAATTGTATGCAATAATACATAGAAATAACAAGGAAACCTATCATTGTCCAGGATCTGGGTGAGGAAAAGTTCTGTCCTGAAAATTTGTAACAATGGATGATGTCCTTCATATTTTATTTACACTACCTGCAGGGTTTAGGAACTCGCAAGCCAAGGATTTAACATAAAATTGGTTCCAGGTAAAATTGATTCCAGTGATAAAATCAGGTTGCAAAAGATTTTCACATATAAAGTCCTGCTGCAGAAGAGCTCACAACCCAAAATTACATGAAAAAAAATATCATCGTGAATAAGTGAAAATACAACAAAAATCAGGATTAGAATCCCCAAAACATCACAAAATAGCACAATATGATAGAGTCCATGAAATTAGAGTGTTTAAAATCATTACAGAAATAAGAGAAAGAATTGAAAACATTAAAGAGTAATAAGAAACTATACAAACAGGCAGATTATAAATAATAAATGGCATTTCCAAAGAGAAAATAGAGAGACTGAGAGAGAGGCAAATTCAAGGAAATGGTGGCTATGAATTTTTCAGCATTGATGAAAGACCTGAATCCACATTCTGGAAGTGCAATGTATCCTTATCAGGAAAAATAGAAATAAATCAATACTTACTTTCATCACAATGAAACTACAGAACACCAAGGACAAAGAGAAGAGCTTAAAAGGCAGCAGAAAGAAAGGATGATTTATCTGCAAGGAATGACAATTAGTCTGACAGCAGCATTCTCCATAGCAACAATAGAAGTCAGAAGAAAGTAGAATAATGTCTTCAAAGTGAGGGTTAAAATAATGAACAGTACTGAATTCAGAAAAAGGGAGTGAGATGTAAGAAGAGCTGGCAAATAAGAAATTAGTAAGCATGAGTAAATTTAACAAACATTTACTCTATAAAGCATCAATACCTATCATGACTAAATTGGGGGATGTAAAAGTAAGAATTAAAAATACTGACATTAGTAACATATAAGATGGGAGCAAGGTAATTGGATTTAAAGGGTTCAGCAAGGTTACAAAGATCAGCTGGGAACATTTGTTTTATTTTTTAGATTCCAAATATAAGTGATAACATACAGTATTTGTCTTTCTCTGTCTGACTTATTTCACTAAGCACAATACTACTCAAAAACTCAATTGGGAACAGCATTGCATTGAGGAGATGGCAATTCCTCCCAAATTAATCTAAATTCCAATACAGTTTGAATCAAACTTGACAGAGAATATGTGTGTGTGTGTGTGAAGCTGCAATAACAAAATTACCATAAATGTAGTGGCTTAATACAAATTTATTATCTTACAATTCTGTAGGTCAGAAGTCTTAAATGGGTCTTATTGGGCTATGATCAAGGTGTCAGCAGGACTGTGTTCCTATTTAGAGGCTCTAGGGAAGAATCCATTTCCTTGGCTTTTCCAGCTTTTAGAGGGTGCCTGCGTTCCTTGGCTCATGACCCCTTTTCTCCATCTTCTAAGACAGCAAGGTTGCATCTCTCTGACAATTCTTCTGTAGTCACATCTATATGAGGACTCATGTGATTTGATTGGACTCACCCGGGTAATCCAGGATAATCTCTCCATGTAAAATTGCTTAATCACATGTGCTTTAATCACATCTACCTTGGTTCATGGACATTCAGTAGGAACGATTTTCATCGTGATGTAAGTTAACTAATTGGCAGTGGAGTGAGCTGTTTGGGAAACTTCCTGGGGAAGAGACAATTTCCTTTTTCTCTTGAGATCACTGGATCTTCAATGGAAAGTTTTTGCCTGTTATATACTCTTGGTAATATGATAATGCAGTCCAACTGTTTACATACTTTTTATTCTGTGCTGTGACAGTTGTCTTTCTTAATCAGTAGTTTTACATAGTTAAAAACATCATAAACCTAAAATTAGAGATAAGTTAAGACAGACTTGTGTTCTCTTTGGAGAACATCTGGGTATCTTTGAACCATCACCTGACTTCTCCTGAGTTAAGCAGTAGCCCAACTTGATTCTCCACTGTCTGCAATTAGACTGTCACAGCCTCTATTTATTCAGCTATGTCTGGAACTAAATTTACCATCTGAATTCTATTCTTCATGATTTGGGTGATCAGACATGCTGGTTTGCCTGGGGACTGTTTTAGTTTATACCTGCTGTTCTAGTGTAATTATTAATAGCTGCCACACTTACCCTAAAAATGTCTCAGTTTGAATGATAAAAAGTATGTGGTTATCCTCTGACCATGACCAAGTAACTAAATTTTGAATATCCCCCATATGTCAAGTACTGAGCTGGCTGCAGTTCTATGGGGCCACTTTATAACAAAACACTCTGTTGATTCTGGTCATCCTTTCCTTCAATGCATGGCAGAGGGGAGCAAAGAATGACAAGTTGACAAGTTGCAGAGTCACCGGCAAGAAACTTTACTACTCACTAGCTTTTTAGATAATTTTCACTGCCTTGGAACAGGGTAATTCATGGAATCTCTTTTTTTTTTTTTTTTTTCCAATATTGCTTACATCCTGAAGTGCAACTTTGGTTTCCGAGGCTCTGCATTGAGCAGGAGACTCCTGATCATCTCAAATATCTTTGAAACATGACATCAGAGAACCCTTTTCCTGCCTATTTCACTCCCAGTACTTCCTCACTCCAGGTTTCTGATGTTCTTTTTTCATTTTGAAAACTCCTTGGACAAGCCATGAGGCTAATATCCTACAACTTTTTAGAGATTCTCTTTAGGAGAAGTGTTCTCAAAAACAGCAAAACTAGGCTTGATTTGTCACCAATACAGCCAGGGAAAACTTGACTTGCAGCTGTGTTTTAAAAAATATGCTATGTTTTTCACAGAACTAGAACAAAAATATTCACAATTTGTATGGAAACACAAAAGACCCTGAATAGCCAAAGCAATCTTAAGAAAGAAAAACGGAGCTGGAGGAATCAGGCTCCTGGACTTCAGACTATACTGCAAAGCTACAGTAATCAAAACAGTATGACACTGGCAAAAAAGCAGAAATATAGAACAATGGAACAGGATAGAAAGCCCAGAGATAAACCACACACATATGGTCACCTTATTTTTGATAAAGGAGACAAGAATATACAATGGAGAAAAGACAGCCTCTTCAATAAGTGGTGCTGGGAAAACTGGACAGCTACATGTAAAAGAATGAAGTTAGAACACTCCCTAACACCATACACAAAAATAAACTCAGAATGGATTAAAGACCTAAATGTAAGGCCAGACACTATAAAACTCTTAGAGGAAAACATAGGCAGAACACTCTATGATATACATCACAGCAAGACCCTTTTTGACCCACTTCCTAGAGAAATGGTAATAAAAACAAAAATAAACACATGGAACCTAATGAAATCTAAAAGCTTTTTTTTGCACAGCAAAGGAAACCATAAACAAGACAAAAAGACAACCCTCAGAATGGGAAAAAATATTTGCAAATGAAGCAACTGACAAAGGATTAATCTCCAAAATTTACAAGCAGCTCATGCAGCTCAATATCAAAAAAGCAAACAACCCAATCCAAAAATGGGCAGAAGACCTAAATACACATTTCTCCAAAGAAGATAGACAGATTGCCAACAGACACATGAAAGAATGCTCAACATCATTAACCATTAGAGAAATGCAAATCAAAACTACAATGAGGTATCATCTCACACCGGTCAGAATGGCTATCATCAAAAAATCTAGAAACAATAAATGCTGGAGAGGGTGTGGAGGAAAGGGAACACTCTTGCACTGTTGGTGGGAATGTAAATTGATACAGCCACTATGGAGAACAGTATGGAGGTTCCTTAAAAAACTACAAATAGAACTACCATATGACCCAGCAATCCCACTACTGGGCATATACCCTGAGAAAACCATAATTCAAAAAGAGTCATGTACCACAATGTTCATTGCAGCTCTATTTACAATAGCCAGGACATGGAAGCAACTTAAGTGTCCATCGGCAGATGAATGGATAAAGAAGATGTGGCACATATATACAATGGAATATTACTCAGCCATAAAAAGAAACAAAATTAGTTATTTGTAGTGAGGTGGATGGACGTAGAGTCTGTCATACAGAGTGAAGTAAGTCAGAAAGAGAAAAACAAATACCATATGCTAACACATATATATGGAATCTAAAAAAAAAAAAAAAGGTCTGAAGAACCTAGGGGCAGGACAGGAATAAAGATGCAAACGTAGAGAATGGACTTGAGGACACGGGGAGGGGGAAGGGTAAGCTGGGATGAAGTGAGAGAGTGGCATGGACATATATACACTACCAAATGTAAAATAGATAGCTAGTGGGAAGCAGCCACATAGTACAGGGAGATCAGCTCAGTGCTTTGTTACCACCTAGAGGGGTGGGTTAGGGGGGGTGGGAGGGAGACGCAAGAGGGAGGAGATATGGGGATATATGTATATGTATAGCTGATTCACTTTGTTATAAAGCAGAAGCTAACACACCATGGTAAAGCAATTATACTCCAATAAAGGTGTTAAAAAATATGCTATGTCACACACACACACACACACACACACAAAACCGAAACAAACAAACAATAAAAGCTTATTTCTCTTTTGGGCCTCCAAGAGTAAACTGGGGAAATTTTTTGAAGACTCCTTTAAATCACGCAAATATAGACCCTTCTTGTGTTAGTGGTAACTATTTTTTTGATTTTATGCAATAAATTTCATGCCAATGATCTCTCTTCCTCAGGTGGTAAACTCAGCTTATACAGGGTAGCTCCAAAGTATAGAAAAGATTTCTGAAAAGCATAAACCTTTGCACCTACATGAGGTAGTGGTATCACTGTGGATTAACAGGGATCTGTGGCTACCACAGTAAGGGCAAGCTGGGTAAACTCTTTAGTGTGGTACTGAGAAAGGCAAGATTTCATGTTGAGGGTAGTGATGTTTAAGGCAGACAATCCTAGGATCCCAAAATCCTTTAGGTAGGGGGAATGTGAAGTTCTGCTCCCTCTGCGTTCTCTCTCTCTCTCTCTCTCTCTCTCCCTCTTGGGGTTTGTGTGTGTGTGTGTGTGTGTGTAGGTTTGTGTGTGTGTGTGTGTCTGTGTTTAAAATATCAGCCATAGTTGAATACTCCAGTTTTGGAGGTGACCAACATTTGGACATTGTAGGTTGAAGCTTATTGGAGTTTGGATTGAGGGGGTAAAGAGATCCCCCACATTTTAACAGATTCCTTCAACATCTCTTGGAGATGCTTCTGAAGTGACTGCTGAATACCTCGTTTCTTAAGACAAAACTTTTGAATGTAGTTCTAATGATATATGGCAAAGCCTGGACAAAAAAAGGGTTATAGGATGCATAATCTTAGGAATCTTAGGAATTTTAGAGCTAGAAGGGATCTTAGAAACCATGTAATTGACTTTTGATTGTAATCTACCATTAATATTTAAAAAATCAAAACATGAGATCTGATATAGGCTTGCTAACCGGATTTTGTCAAGTAGAGATATTGTTAAAGAAAAATATTACCATTTCTATTATCACCATATCAGAAAACAATGGCCTTTTTGTCCAATACCAGTAAGTCCCTAGGTTCAAAATTTTTTAAAATTAAAAATATTAGCTTAATGCAAAACTTGCTACATTGTCTTTATCTCATTTTTGCTCAGGAATGAGAGAAACATTTTGCTCAGGACTGATAAATATTTTGTCACCGACTCGTACCTGTCTATGGACTACCATTTGGAAACAAGTGATTTAGCCCAACTACATTCATTTCACAGTTGAATAAAGTGAGACCCAGAGAGGGAAAGTGATTTGCTTAGGGACCCACAGCTGGTTAGTGACAGAGTGAGGTTAGAATATGGATCGTATGAGTTTGGTCAATTATTCTCTGCAGTCCTGGCATAGAATATGAAGTGAGGAGAATTTTTTTCCATATGAGACTCCATGTATTATGACAAAATTTTAAAAAACACATTTCTTTTTCTTAAAGCAGATGCTACTGCAAACTCTACTTTAAGAAATTTGTCTGGAGCAACTTACATAAGTTTAGGGCTGTGTCTGTCTATTAAAAGAGATGAAGGTGATTTGAGGTACACAGTGGGTTGCACTGATTTAATTTATTCTTCCATTATCCAGTTGACTTTACAAGAGTAAACAGAGGGAGAAGTTAAATACAAAGAATGATTTCTTAAGTCAAAAGGTTGTGAAAATTGTTTAAATTGTATTAGTGTCTAAATGTGAAACGTTACCAGGCACTTTAGCACAATTTTTTAAAATCTACAATCGTTGGCCAGGCTGCCTCTTCACATTGCTTCAAATATTTGTGTTGCTTTAGAGTCAGTCAGTGAATCCAATTGCTATGTGGAGCCTCAAATACACATGTTTACATTGTATAACAAGTGACTCTATGTGTGCCACCTTTATCTCAGAAAATCATGAAGAGGAGAAATTGAAGGGGCACATGCCCTCACTTTATTATCAGTATTCACACCGCAACCTACAGATCACTGGGGTCTCAGCTATCCAAATTTTTCAAACCCAAGACTAGATTATGTGGCCAACCACGTACACCTAGATACAGATTTGAAGGTGACTGGGATCAGAGAGCAGAGATGGACTCGGGGAGGCATTTCTTTTCAGAGTAGTCTGTTGCCTATATGATAGTATATGAAGGATTCCAGAAAGAGTTCTATGTTCTCAAATTATGGTAATTCTGTCCCTGAGTGGCTCATTCCTTTGGGATAAGAAGGTATTTGTTCCCTATCAGTGGATCTCTCTCCCAGAAGGGAAGGGAAAAGACACAGTATCAGCTTTTAGCACTTCAGTCTGGAAGATTTTTTTTCATAGCTTTTCCAAGGAAGAGTAGCAAAGAAGTAAGTTACCAAAGTAAAGAGGAAGGGGAGGGAGGCCCAAGGGGGGGTTGCCTGAAAGGGGAAGACTGTAGGATGCTGTGATAGCTGTCTTCATCAGCATAGGTATAAGAAGAAGAAATTGGGACCCTGGCTGGGGGTTATGAGGGTAAAGGAGAGAGTTCTTAACAGAGGCTACAAAGGCTTTATGGGGACCATCCATCTTAACCAAATGGTTTCCATTATCTCAACACACTGGAAGTTCCTTGTACTCACTCACATTTATAAGCAGGGAGAGGAATAGGACTTAATCAGAAGGGCCAAATGTCTTGAGCCATAGGAAGGGTTACGTGATCTTGGAGTGAGAGGGAAGGTGGGTGGTGTGGGGAGTAGTGTCGATATTGATAGCAATAGAAATCTGCCAAAGAAGTAGTCAACCACTTATTCATAGGCCAGTGGTTGGATGATGGCTGGTGTTTTATATCAATAGTTTGAGAAATACTTTTACACCTTAGAGTTTATGATACACTATCTCATTTAATTATTACTTTATGTGATAGCTAAGGCAGGCATTATTATTCTTATCTTATAGATGAGAAAACCGAGGTTAATTAATTTCAAATGACTAAGGTCAAAAGACAAACTGGGTCTAGAATACAGGTATTCTAAATCCAAACCCAGTGTTTTTCTAGTAAACATTGCTGACATTCAGTTTTCTGAAACTTCTTAATACTTTTTACAATTCAAGGATTCATTTATTCACTAAACATTTGACAACCTACTCTGCATAAAATTCTGTGTGTAGAATCCACCCTCACAAAAGTCTTATATAAATACTGTCTGAAAAAATGAGTAGTAATTGCGAGAGGAATGGGGTAAGCTAGATGATTTAGGAATTCAGAGAAATGGAGGGATATAGAATCATAGCATCTTTACAACATGGAGGTATTATTCAGGCCATCTCCTCCAACAACTGACTCCAAAATTAATTTTCCCTGTCACATCCCCGACAGTGGACGTTCAGTTTCTGTATAAACTTTTCCGGTAATGGGGGGGGGGTGGTGCTCTTTGACTCATAAGGCAGTCTGTTGCGTTGTTCCACTGCCTCAACTATAATAACATTATAATATCATTTCTAGAATTGCCCTCATGTAATATTCTGCTGGCTGGTTTAATTTATTTTTTCAAGAACAGTGGTTCTCAACAATTATGGGGGGTGGACATGGTGGATTATGTGTGTATTAGACTCATTGGTGGGACTTCTTCAAATTATATATGCCCCCTACCACTCCTTACCTCTTGCTTCTTTCCCCCTGCCCAGAGAGGCTGCTACATTCCCTGACCTCAGATTTTCTGTTCTCAGTACACATGTCCCCTGGTCCTTCAGCTATCTATCATATATTGTACACTTTCATCATTCTGGTTTATCTATTCTGAACTTAATCTAGTTTGTAAATGATTCTCTTAAAATGTTGAAAACAATACCACAGATGTGGTTGGACTGGAACAGGGTACTATGAGACCACTGCATTTAGTGAACTGGACAAAATACTTCTCCTAGTGTAGTTTTTAGACTGCACTTGCATCTTTAGCAGTCACATCTCACTGCTGGCTCTTATTGATATTGAGGCCAACTAAAATCCCCAGGTCTATTTCACAGCTGTCTAGACTGGTCTCATCCTATCCTGGACTTGTGAAATTGATATTTTGAACCTGAATGCTGGACTTAGAGCATATTTCAGTTAAATTGAATCTTTTGGGTGTAGGCATTTTATTCTGGTTTATTGAGATCATTTTGAATCCTGATTTGGTTACCCATCCTATTGACTATTCCTTCTAAGCTTTATGTAATGCTCACATTTATTTAGGTTTGCCTTCTGTATTCATTCAGGTGGTATAAAGCTTTCTGTTTAGGGAGGGGTAGTGGGGATTAGAGAGTGCTTCATGGAGGAGGTAGATTTTGGGTTAGGGTCCTGGTGGGGATTCCCTTACTCTCCAAGGACATGAACTTTTCCTGATTGAGAGAAAGTCTGATATGAGAGCTGTTTGTTCATTCACTCATTCATTTATTCATTCATTAATTGAATATTTGTTGAGCTCCCATCATACCCTCAACACTGTTCAATGTGCTGAGGATAAAGTAGTGAACATGGCTGACATGGTAATTGCACTTAAAAGCTTACGGTTTGGTTGGATGACTCTAAAATCCAGCTCATAACTACGACACTATATTGCCAGAGAAAGTTAAACTTCCAAATCATAAATCTACTCTTTTGGTATCATTCATATCTATGGAAGTTCTAATATAGTAATATTCAATTTAATTCAACTCAACAAATATTTATTTACTAGGCAGTGTGCTAGGTACTAAGATATAATGGTGAAAAAGAAACACATTGTCTCTGCTTTACTGAGCTTACATTTAGTACAGATGATTAGGTAAGCAAATAAGCAATTATAATACACTCTGATGTGATATGTTCTCTGACAGGAATAGTGTATGGTGTTCTGATCACATGTAGCAGTATCAACTCACCCAGACTTGTGGAGAGGAAGCGGTCAAGGAAAACTTTTTGACAAAATGACATTTTTAGATTAGATCAGAAAGATGAGTAAAACAAGTGAAGTAGCAGATAAGAATAAACTAGGCAGATAGAATAGCTGAGGTTAAGGTTTGGAGGAATGAAAGAGTACAGGACATTGGGACAACTGGAAGATGTTCCTCAGGCTGGAGCAGAGAGTGAGGGGTTGGGGATTGCCTGTTATGTCGATTTGGTCTTCCTACTGAGTTTGGGGTACTAACTTGTAATTTGACAGACCCTTTATATTTCCAGAGAGCTGCTATAGAAGAGAGATTGCTACTTGTGCACGGTGCTACAGCTTTGAGGGGTGTCATCAAAATGACTTCCGTTTTCCTAAAGGCTTACTGTCTATGGTTGCAGCTGTAATAAAATTAAGGAACTCCCTCACATTTTCAAGTACCAAGTACTTTATACTTTTCTTCAAATGTTTCCTTTAACACACGGGATATTTTTTAAACATAGTTTTATAAATTGGCCATTTGACTCAATCTTGCTAAGCTGTTTGACCCTGGGGATGAAGCTCATTCTTTATAAGCACTGCTTCTGCTTACCTTGTTGAAATAAAAACTTTGCAATTGCTTTATGGCAAACATAAGTTTATTGCAATTAAAAATAAATGATAGGTATGACTTGCAGTACATGCACACTAAATATTTCAGTGGGAGGGCTAGGAATTCAGGTTTTCATACAGCATGAGGTAAGTTAACCTAACAATTTGATTCTTTGCAAAGTGTTTGAAAGGGAACAGATCTTTCTTTTTTAAAGGCTACTGTGAAGGAGACTTAAACGTCTGAGATGCGACTCAGTGAAGAGGTTCTTAGCGAGCGCGGCTACAAGAAATGATTCTGAAATTTGGGTAGATGTTTAAGGCAGTTAAATTGAAAGGCTGATTAAGTGCATTTGGGATTTTGGGAGAAAAATCTTATGTTCAGTTAAAAAAACCTGAGACTCATTTCTCTGAGGATTCTTTGCCCCTGGCATGGCACTTTTGAAGGTCTTTTAGAATCTGAGGCCATATTAGCTGGTAAGTCTTATAGCTGGAACATAGCTTGTGGGACACTAGGGGGTAGATGCCACAGTTGTGCTTGTGCTAGAATGCTAAGTCAGGCATATCTCCAAGAAGAAGAGAGAGAATTCCTTTACTTTATACATGAAAGTATTAAATAATATACTAACAATGATAGTGAAGGTTTATCGAGTGCTTAATATATGCCAGGCACTATGCCAGATACTTCACATATATGAGCTCATTTAATCCATTCTACAGTTCTATGAGGTATTTACCATAGCATTATTACCCTCATTTTACAGGTGAGAAAACAAGGGCCTAGAGATAAGTACATTATCCAAGATCCCACTACTAGTAAGTGGTTGAATTGGGGGTGTTTCCAGGTCTTTCCTATGCTAAAACTCATGTTGGTAATCGTTATGTTGTCCTCTCATCACCAAATCCCAGAGAGGGGTGATCTTGAGATGGTGTAGAACATTCTTGTCATCAATAGGTCATTAGTACTGCTGAAATTCATCAGTTCTTTTCTCTGCTTCTCACATGGCTGAGAGGCAGCACTTCACATTGGAAAGGGCATAGGCTTTGAAGTCAAACAGACCTGGTCCAAGCTTTGCTGTATAACTTAAAGTGTGAATGTGGGTAAGTGATTTAACCTCTCTAACTGTCAGCTGCCAAATCTATAATATAAAGATCCTGATGTCTACTTTGCATGGTTGCTGTAAGGATTAAATGCAACAAGATAAGCAAAATGTCTAACAACACAGACCCTGGTGGATCACAGGTTCCCAGTAATGGCGGCTGTCTCAGTAATTATAAATGGTCCAATTAGATTATTGAGTTGTCAGATGTTCTGGTGATGGGCACTTAACATCTTTATCCATAGATGAGGGGATAAAAACAGCAACAGCAGGTAGCTCTTTAAGCAGGTCTAACTAATGTGTGGCTTCCAACCTCTCCTACTTCTAACTACTACATCCAATAGATTACTCTTAATGTAGGTAATAGAAATTGATATTCCTAAGTTGTGGTATTAACCTAAACTCAATTAAAGCACCACATTGCATTACTGCACTCCTCCACCCATTTGTGATTGCACACCGCTTGACTAGATGCCAGTTTCCATGGCTTTGTTTCAAAGCAACACATTCCACACATGGAAAGCAAACTGCAGTGCAGAGGGAGACATAATGAGAAGTTACTTGTCGGTTCAGAAAAAACAGAGTATCCTTAATTTATATCCCACTCACACTACACAACCATTTGTTCAGCAAAATCCTCTGCTACATTTACACTGTAAATTGTTTGCTGGAAACTTGAACTACAGAAAGAAGCTGAGTTCAATTGCTTTGAATTCAACAGCAGCAAACCCACTTATTTTCACTCTTTTGTCTGGGAAAGTAAATCCTTTAGTACAGTGCATTTCCCACACAGTCAGAGTTTGTTGGTTATTTATGTTTTGATGTTGGATTTTCATCCCCCTGCTTTTCATCAGAAGCAATTATAAAGCCACAATCATGAAAATAATGAGTACAGATACATGGTCCAACATGTCTGCATTATGACTCTTTGGCCTATTCAAATAAAGCTCCAGGGTTAATTTCTTTACACACAATTTTCGATTTTTCCTCTTTGGTCCTACATAGGCCAAGAATCAATATTGTTACACAGCCCTGCCTTCTGTGTCCTCTGAGGTTTGAATACGATGAATAAAACAAAAGAGTGAGAAAAAGAAGTTGAGGGTAAAGGTCCCAGGAAAAAGAATCTCAAGGTGATTCACATAGCTGAGCATTAGAGGAAGAACCTGGCTCCCACCTGCACAAACACTGACAATTGTTTGGAAAATGTCACCAAGTCGAGGGTATTTAGAAAGAAGAATGACAGAAGGTTTATTTCTATCAGTCAACAAAAGGGCTTGGAAGATTCTGAAATTATCCTCACCCTTTGAAATTAGTCCCAAAGAAAAGGACATGTCCCATTTCTCAGTGGAGATTTTATGCCAGGAAGCATAAAATCTATCAAGAAACAAAATAGTTATGAGATTTCAAGAGGGTAATGCATTTGAGCACCTAGCACAGTGCTTGGCCAAGCACATGCTCAACAAAGGTTAAGAATCCAATTAATGAGGACTTTGTGTGGGCACAGCATTATGCTAAAGGGTTATCAAGAGGCTTAGGGTATTGTCTTAGTCCTCAAAGCTTATAAATGGAGCAAGACAGGACCCACAAATGAAGAGAGAAGCAGCAATATGAGTCAGTGTAGGTAAGTGTCAAATGATGGATGCAAACAATTAGGAAGTAAGTTAGCATTTGCTGAGTATCAACTACATGCCATTGATTCCTCACAACAATCATAAGAGGTTGGTGCTATGATTATTTCCATTTTACAGATGAGTAAACTAAATTTTAGAGTAGTAGAGTGATTTTGTCTTGGTCACACAGGTAATAAGTGACATATCTGAGATTTTGATCCCTGCTCTCATTTCTATACAGATCTTCCTCGACTTACCATGGGGTTATGTCCCAATAAACTTACTGTAAGTTGAAAATATTGTAAATCAAAAATGCATTTAATACACCTATTCTACTGAACATGATAGCTTAGCCAACTTACCTTAAAAGTGGTCAGAATACTTACATTAGCTTACAGTTGGGCAAAATCATCTAACACAAAGCCTATCTTATAGTAAAGTGTTGAATTTTTCAAGTAATTTATTGAATATTGTACAGAAAGTGAAAAACAGAATACATGGATACAGAATGGTTGTAAGTGTATTGGTTGTTTAGCCTGTGATCACATAGCTGAGTGGGGGCTGTGGCTCGCTGCCACTGCCCCTCATCATGAGAGAGTATTGTACAACATATCGCTAGCTTAGGGAAAGATAAAAGTTCAAAATTTGAAGCATGGTTTCTACTGAATGCATATCTAGCTTTCATGCCGTTTTAAAGTCAAAAAATTGTTAAGTCGAACTATCTTAAGTTGGGGACCATCTGTATTTGTTCTATAGTATGTACTATGCTCTTTCCTGTGGACAAACAGAGAGAGGCCTCTTCATCCCTCTTGATCACTTATTATTTGCTACATCTCTGTTAAATCTTTTACATATAGCATATCATTGTAGTATAGAGGTTAAGGTCATGGACTGCCTAGGTTCAGCTCCTTTCTCCACCCACCAGCTCTGTGACTTTGGGCAAGTTACTTAACCTCTCTGTGACTCAAAAGTAAATGAATTAATATATGCAACATAGTTAAAAAAGAGTTTGGCACATTTTAAGTCAAATATAAGTGATGGTTATTATTTTTATTATTTAATTCTTATAAATCTCTATGAAATAGAGACTATGGTGATGTTCACTATCCAGATGAGGGAGCTGAGCCTTGGAGAGATGAAATAACTTTTTCAAAGTTACCTTGTAGTAAATTCTGAAGCTGGAATTCATATCCAAGTTTGTGTAACCCCAAAACTTTGTTTTACTTTTTTCTCTCTGTGCCACAATACTTCTCTAAGTGCCATAACTGCTCAAGAGAGGGAGAAGTGTAAGTGAGCTGAAGGCTTCACTGAGGATGTGGGACTTGAGGTTAGAAAAGGATAATGAGAAAGAGAATCTGTGTAGGAAGCTTGGATTAAGAAGTGAGGATAGTGTGTATTGAGGGGAGGAGGAGGGAGGACCAAACATCTTTCTTTCCAGAAGACTCTTAGAGCATGAGGAAATCCAATCCTGTGATTAGTGACATAAAAGCAAATGCAGACCCTCTCAAAGGAGCCTCTCCTACAGCTGAGTCACAAGAAAGGCCCTGAGGGCAGGAGGCAACCCTCACCTTCCCAAGAGGAATCAATCGGAGGAAAGCTGTAAATTAATCTGAAAGTAATCACCTAGAAGGGTATGCCTGGAATTCTAAACTTGAGTTTACTGCAGCCCTGTCTGCCTCCAGGTAGCTCCTATGAGCATGACCCCTGCAGACGATCATAGGGCAGAGGAATTTCCAGAGGAGAAACTAGCACTGGGAGCACCAAATTAGGGAGAAAAGAATCTAATTGCTTAATTGAAAATTTATAAAAATATGTACAATTATAAGTCCATTACATCGTGAGGCACAAACCCCCACTGGAGAACGATTTAACTGTCGCTTGTTTCCCCGCTCTGCATAGCTGAGTCTCCTGGGGGCCATTGCTTTAGTAGTTTGGCTGTCTCAGCTGCTACTCTGCCTCCTCATTTTCCTCCATTCCCGAGTGGTGTGACTTGGGAAGCCAACCATGTCTTTTTTAAAGCCTGCCAGTTCGCCTATATAGCTGGTAAGCGCTGGTGATTTATGTCTGGGAGTCTGTTTAACTGGGGTTCCTGCCTGCCTGAAGCTTCCAGTGGTAATAGCCCTCCTAATTAACATTGTTATTCTTTATTCCTCACCCTCTGGGCTTCCTTTGAAACTCTCCCAACTTTGGATGACTCAGAGTTCTAGAGAAGCATTTTCCTGTGTAGGAATTTCACTTAGGATCCGTCCAGTCCTTCAAGTCTCACATCAGCACCTGCACCAGCGTGCACTTTGTACTGAACCCCAGTGGTTCCGTAGAGAATTGTCTCTACGTATCACAATTACACAGACTTGAGCTCAATGTCTCTGTGGCAACCTATGGGGAAATTCATTGGCTCAAGAGCCTATCAATGGACTTAATTTACCCTGCGTAAAGAAAGTGTACCTGTGCCCTTTGACTGTTAAATGGATGGTGTGCTGAGCTGAAGCAATGAGACTCTGAATGAAAAATTTCCCAAGAGCAAAAGAGGAAAGTTCCGAGCTACCTTTGCAAACAAAGTGCCTCCCTGTACCTCTGAGATGCAGTTAGGAGCTGGTTTGACATAGATTTAGAGAGAAAACTTATGCCATGTCACTCCCAGGTATGATTTCCTGACTATGGGGGTTGTTATCAATTACATATGGAATAGGTGCTGCTATAACTTCAGAGTGCTCTACACTGACTCGGCAGAAGGCAAGTGAACTTTCATGTAAGCTATTCCAGGATACTTTCCCATGATTCTTGATCAGTGAATGGATGGAGTGAGATAATTCTATTGTAACAAAATAATCAAGGGAAGCCTGAAGGTCATGTTACCTTACTGGGATCTTGGTAACATTAGTAAGTGAAGCAAAATTGATTTCCAAGTAGATAAGACCTATATATCTCTGATTCATTAGGGTTCAGTACCCATGCCATGTATGTATTCTTTTATCCAGGGTCTGGTTACTCCCACTAGGTTTTTGAAGCACAAACTAAGAAGTGTAAGGCCCTTTTCAGTGTTTTGTTCTCATCACTTTGCCATCTTTACTTTAATGTGTTGTTCTGAATCTTTGATATGTGTGCTGAATCTCATGGAAGGTTCACATACTCTGCTAAAGTCATCTCTCTTCTCTTGGTCTCCAGACACTACTCAGTAAAATAGCAGTGATGCCCACTGATATTACTATGTTATACTCTGAGGGACAAAGAAACCTTGGTTCTTTAAGTATGATGAGCGAAACAGACAAAAGCTGTTTCTGGGGACAAAGTCAGATTGTAACAGGATGAAGGGTTAATTAGGAGGGGGAAAAGTAGAGTGGAATTGTGGACCAGAGACACTTGGAAGGATTTTTGGGTACCTGTGGGAGGTATTTATTAGGGCCTAACTTAGTTTGGAGACATATTTCAGAGCACCAAGAACATTTGTTTGATTTTTAAAAATCTGGTTATGGTCAGTGGCCCAAAGGTAGGAATAGAGAACATAGGTGACTGGATTGATTAAAGGGTAAAGATTTGCAGGACAATTTTGGTAGAATTGCCTCTGGGGGCAATGGATTTAAAGGTATCGGCCAAAGAGTGTTTAAAGATTGAATCACAACTTGAGGCTGGGGCGGGAAGAAAGTGAAGCCAAAATGGACCGATAAGCTGATGAAAATAGAAGTCTCACAGGACTGGGGAACTCAGTGAAAATGAAGAACAGGAGGAGTGGGAGTCATGGAGTGAGTTTATCAAATAAAAGGTAGTACTCAAAGAAAGAGCTATTGGCATTTAAGTGTTCTGAAGTGGAGCAGTTCTGGTGAGAGATGAAGTCCAGCATGTGGCCCTGGGAGTATGTTTCTGAAATAGGATGCAGGAGAAAGTCCTTGTAGTAAAAGAGGTCAAAGAACTGTGGGCAGCAGTGCTGGGCTTGCAGTGTGATTAAGACACATAGGTTAATGGCTAGAGTTGAGGTAGAAAGACCCACTGAGAGTGTGGTCCCAAAGACCATGGAGAATGTGGGTGGGTGGTGTAGGGGGTAAGAGAAGACAGTGATGAGGAAAGAGAGAAAAACATATATCCTGATCCCTGAGAGAGAAGTGTCTTCTGTAAGAGCGTGGAAGGCAGCACTGTGAGGTTAGGGTAATTAATTGTTAAAATATTTTGGCTACTCTAATGCCCAGAACAGAAACTTCTAAATTAAGCGAGAGTGAGGTAGGGAAAAGATTTGGTGGTTTGTGAGAGCCTCCTTGGAAAACACTAGGTTTAATGTTCACACTATAAACCAATGCATCATTATCCTTGCAACTATTGATGTAGAATGTAAGAGTAGAATGATTTTCAATGGTTCCTCATGCTGGTCCTGTGGGATAAGGGAGTTCAATCATTCCCATTTACAAAGGAGGGAGTAGACAAAAGTTTTGTGGTCAGATTTAACGCAAAGTTATTGACTGAACTCCCTTTAATTGGCTATCACTTGCTAATTGGCTGATGATGTACAGGCCCCTTAAAACTTCCAAGAGAATTTCCAGGAATCCAGGCTGCACAGTAGTGATAAATGATAACTTGAATAACCTTGTTTCTTTGCTAAGGGCAGCCACTGGTCAACTCTATAGGACTGTTACCTGGGCCTTTTTCCATTACTTCCACTTAAGCACTTTGAGATGTTTGCATCATCAGTGATTTTGATCATTAGAACAAAATTGACTTACTATTTGTATTTACTTTTTACTTATTTATAGCCAAGGATACTGTGAATTTAGATGCTTGGATGATAAGCATTTATATTTGATGTACATAAAATAGTGTTATCTCTCTTGTATCTGTCTATTTAACACCTTCAAAAGTATCATGTTCCTTCCTTTGTTGAATTTATTAACATTTCCCTATGCTGTCAAGGAAAAATTTTCCATTTCCAGAACTCACTATGAATTTTACATCAAGCTGTGGATTTGGGCACTGGCAGGATCAAGCTATTGGAAAAATCGTGTCTTGGACAATTAACAGAGCTGTATAGTTTTGATGCTGAGAAGTGTGTAGAGAATGCTGGAATGGACTGTCTATTCTAGAGGTTTCACTGTAGCCAGCTACACTTAAAGGTTATTTTCTTCTTTTCTAAGACGGGGCATTGTTTTGGTCTGTTTCTCATATTCCTTTCTTTCTCTCTTTTCTTGTCTTTCGTCTGTTGTCCTTTAGATCAGACAAACGAACTATCTAAAATACATGATCATCTCATTTGTAGGCAAATGACTCTGACTCAAAGTTGTTGTGAGCGGATATATATTTTTAAAAAGACTCTAAGCTTGCTCTGAGATGGGGGATTTTGTTTTCTGTAGAGTTCATCCATAGAGCAAGTGCTGTCATGCAGTGGTGATATTTATGGTGCCTGGCTGGATGAGAACATGGCTGCTCCTCACTAGTGTTCTCTATTGATATAAATTGCTAAAATTCAGGCTTTGCCTGCACTCAGGCACTATGTAGTTCTATTTGGCAGATGCATCTGAAGCCCTTAATATTTTGGAGAACTTTGGAGTTGAAGGGAGCCAACAAATTCCATTAAATCACCTCTTAATTGGATTCTCTTTCTACTCTCTCCCAGTCAATTCCCTGGGTGTTTTTGGGATTGTTCCTGAGTTGGTTCTCTATTTTTTTCTCTAGTAAGCAGCAGGACTCCCTCAGGTGCCCTCTGAGGATTTTACTCCCTAGTTTCCTCAGTGTATTCTCGGGTGAGACTGTGACAGATGCCCACAGGAGTCCTCAGATCGAGGGAGATGAGGTGCCTCTTCACACCTCTCTGCAGTTTCACACTTTCACATGGATGCTTCCTTGAACACCCGCACCCCATCTGTTCTTACATCAGCCCCATATCATTATTAATAGCATGTTTACCCTAAATTTTCTTTATTGGAAAGTTACTTGCACGTTGCTGCCTCTTTCTTCTCAGGTAGATTGAGGGAGCACTAGGGAAAATCTTTCAGATATTGGTACCTCTGAAATTTGATCTCAGAGATGCATTCAGGTATAATAATACACTTCCCAGTATACTTGCCTTTCAAGAAGGTGATAAATGTGCCAGATGGAGAACAGCACTGGAGGATCTTGTGCTGTTTTTACTCAGAGGTGTCTGCTGGGTTACCTTGGTTCATATTTGATGAGCCAGAGCCCTTGTTACAAAGTTCCCTTTAGGGAGGGCAGAGTCATCATGAAATGTTTAGGTGTGGTGGGAGACTCAGAGGCTGATGGGCTGATTCAGTGTGTTTACTTCTTACATTTGGTCCTGCTGTGATCTCAAGGCTTAGTGGGTTTAGATTTGTATTGGTAGCTTGGGCCCTTTATCATCATCAAAACAAATACAGGCAATATTTAGTGCTGTATGCTGAATCTGCCCATTAAATACCAGTTTGAATCAACCTGTACTTCTAGGTCAAGTTTCTATAGTATTGTTTTCTGTGCCTTTTGACCCTCCAGAGAGAGCTACTGACTGTTTTGTTTTATCTCTCTTTACTCTGTGCTAAGCTCCGTACCCAGCCCCACAAATATCCCCATTTCATCAGGTCTCTGGGGAGTTTCACTCTTCTGCAACATCTTTAAACACTCTTCTCCTCAATTTAATCTTCTTGATTTAAAAAAATGCAAAATACTTTAAATATGATAATTGTAAAGAAAATATTTACTTTGATAAATTGATGTTCTACTCAACCACACATTGCTAGGTTTTTGGACAACTGTATTACAAGCTATAAAATTGAACGAGGAGATTCAAGATGGCAGAGGAGTAGGTGGACGTGGAGTTCATCTCTCTCCACAGATGCATCAGGAAGACATCTATAGATGCAACAATTCTCACAGAACAGCAGCTGAAAACTAGCAGAAGACCTTGGACACCGGAAAGGACTATAAAGATCCCTGCAGAACTGGGTAGGATGGAAAAAAGAAGGGAGAAGGAAGAGGAGAGGAAGTGGGATGGGATCTGCACCCAGGGGCAGGGGAGCTGAAGCAAAGGAGAGATTCCTGAATTAAGGGAAACCCCCTCTCTGACGGGGAAACCCCCTCTCTGATGGGGAAATCAATTGGGACAGAAGGGAAGCATTTGAGGCTGTCAGAAGAGGGTGAAG
Source organism: Balaenoptera ricei (assembly GCF_028023285.1). Lineage (NCBI taxonomy): Eukaryota > Metazoa > Chordata > Mammalia > Artiodactyla > Balaenopteridae > Balaenoptera > Balaenoptera ricei. The sequence continues at coordinate 90,955,893 of NC_082660.1, read as the reverse complement.
CAGCCTATCTGTGGCAGACGGGACAGAGTGAGAAATACACAGATGGTCTGTACCTAGGCCCTACATGCCCCGGAATGGGACGTGTGTTCACAGGTGTGTAAGGGGGCTGGGAGCTGGAGGGTGGGGACTGGAGAACAGGCCCGGAGCGAGAACTGCTGTTGACTGTGGGGAGTCAGACTGAGGGGGCGGGAGAGAGGAAATCTGCAGTAGGGAATGCTTATGGATGAAGACAGGACTGCCATGGAAGCAGGGTACTACTGCTGAGTCACACGCAGGCAGAGGAGCCACTACTGTAACCTCTCTCTCCCCACATGCTGGTGCCTGCCTATGACAACAAAAGAAGCACCCTCAGGGCTGGCTCTCGTGTGCTGGCTGCCAAGCAATAAAAAAAAGCCCCCTCAGAGCTGGCCCTCATGCGCCAGCTGAAGGGCAATAAAAAAAAAGCCCTTGTGCGCAGTACACCAGGAGCCAGAAAAGTCCCTCACTAGGGCCATATCTCTTGCGCCCATGGCCGTTGGCTTCCCTGCACATTTGGTGCCACTGGGGCTCCCATGATCCAAGCAGTCATACCACCTCTGCGCCCGTTTCTCACAGGGGCAGATGCAAGAGCTTCAAGGCAGCCTCAGGACGAGACTCCTGTGGGTGGACCACACACAGAGGTGGGGATAAAACCAAAGCTGAACACCAGGGATGGGGTGACTAAGGAAGAAGATTGAAAGTCTTTCCATCAGCTGTACAAGCTGCAGATGAAATCCCCTCAATCAGCTAGGTAGACCCTGTGTCTATGTAATATCTGAGTAGACAATGAATGTTCCCACGAATGAAAATGGTCTAGCTCTGGCAGCTGTGGACTTTGGGGGCAAGCACACACAGGAATTGGGCCAGATCAGAGTCTGAGTGGTCTCCACAGGGCCCACAGCAGGTCCAGAGACCAGGCCAGAGGCAGAGGTGAGCCTCTTGGGGAGGTGGTGGTGGGCTGTGGCTCATGGCATGTGCAAGGACACTTACAGCTGAGACCCCAGGGAAACATAATTATTACCATTAATTTTATGATATTTTGATTCATTCTGTTGTTGGCTCTGGGTTTTTTTTTTTGGTTTCTTTTTCTTTCTTTCTTTCTTTTCCATTTGTTTGTTTGTTGTAGTATTAGTATTTTTTTAAGTTTGTTTAGTCTTTTGGGATCTCTGTGTTTTATAACATATTTAAAAAAATCTTTTTATGTATTTCTGTTTTTACTTTGCTTTTCTGTTTTTCTGTGTTCTTTTCCCTTATTTTTTTCTTCTTCTTTCTCTTTAATATATCTTTATTTATTTTTATATTTCCATTTCTACTTTGCTTTTATGTTGTCCTGCATTTTTCCCCTTTTATTTTGTTTTATTTTATTTTATTATTTTTTTTAAAATCATTTTTATCAGTTTGTTCTGTTTCCTTGCTTTATTCTTCAGTTGACACACTGCTTTCATTTTGTTTTTAGGTTATGTTTTTTTGTTAGTTTTTATCCTAATTGTTTGATTTCGTTTTTGAGTTCTTCTATGTGTCTGGTTGTTCTCTCGCTTTTTAAAAATTTGGCTCTGTTTTTGTTTCTTTTACGTGTGTGTGTGTTACCTTGTTTCTGTTTTTGTCTGTTTGATTTTGTTTTTACCATTTCTCGGGTTTTGTTTGTCCTTTTTCTTCTCCTTAACATATTTTCTATTTTATTTTTTTTAATATTTCTATTTCTACATTGCTTTTCTGTAGTTCTGTCTTCTTTCTTCTTTCTCCTTTTTAAATTTTTTATGATTTTTGTCAGTTTGTCTTGTTTCTTTGCTTCATTCTTCAGTTGGCACTCTGCTTTGGTTTTGTGTTTTTGTCAGCTTTCTTTTTAATCGTTTGATTTTGTTCTTGGGTTCTTTTGTTTGTCTAGTTGTTCTCTTGCTTTTTGATTTATTTGGTTCTGTTTTTGTTTCTTTTGTGTGTGTGCATGTTTCCTTGTTTCTGTTTCTGTTTGTTTGATTTTAGTTTTTACCACTTGTCTGGGGTTATGTTATTCTTTTTTTTAATCCCCTTTACTGCTGGGATGAGTGACTTGCTGGGTCTTGGTCTCTTGACCAGAAGTCAGGCCTGAGGCCCTGCAGTGGGCGCACTGAGTCCAGGATGTGGGACCATTAGAGAATTCCCAGCCCCAGGGAAGATTAATCACTGACCGCTCTCACAGAGACCTCTATCTGAATCCAAAACCCAGCTCCACCAACTGCCCACAGCTCCCAGTGTTGGCTGCCTCACACCAAACAACAAACAAGACAGGAACACAAACCCACCAATCAGCATACAGTCTACCTAAAGTCATACTAAGCTCATAGACACCCCAAAACACACCAACTGATGGGGCCCTGCTATTCAGAGGGAAAAGAATCAGACTCACCCACCAGAACGCAGGCACCAGTCCCTCCCATCAGGAAGCCTATGCAAGCCACTGGACCAACCTCACCACTGGGGGCAGAGAACAGAAGCAAGAGGAACTACAACCTGTCAGCCTAGGGAAAGGAGACCTCAAATACTGTAAATTAGACAAAATGAGAAGACAGAGAAGTATCTTGCAGGCAAAGGAGCAAGATAAAAACCCATAAGACCAAATAAATGAAGAGGAAATAGGCAAACTACTTGAAAAATAATTCAGAGTAATGATAGTAAGGATCATCCAAAATCTCGGAAATAGAATTGAGAAAATACAAGAAACATTTAACAGGAACCTAGAAGAGGTAACGAGCACACAAAGAGTAACGAACAACACAATAACTGAAATTTAAAATACTGTAGAAGGAATCAATGACAGAAAAACTGAGGCAGAAGAAGGGATAAGTGAGCTGGAAGATAGAATGATGGAAATAACTGCTGCAGAGCAGAAAAGAAAAAAGAATGAAAAGAATGGAAGACAGTCTCAGAGACCTCTGGGACAACATTAAATACACCAACATTCAAATTATAGGCATCCCAGAAGAAGAAGAAAAAAGGAAAGGTTCTGAGGAAATATTTGAAGACATTATAGCCAAAAACTTCCCCAGCATGGGAAAGGAAATAGTTGAAGTCCAGGAAGCACAGGGAGTCCCATGTAGGATAAACACAAGGAGAAAGACACCAAGACACATATTAATCAAACTAACAAAAAGGAAACACAAGGAAAAAATATTAAAAGCAGCAAGGGAAAAGCAACAATTAACTTACAAGGGAATCCCCATAAGGTTAACAGCTGATCTTTCAGCAGAAACTCTACAGGCCAGAAGGGAGTAGCAAAATATATTTAAAGTGATGAAAGGGAAGAACCTACAACCAAGAATACTTTACCCAGCAAGGATCTTATTCAGATTCGACAGAGAAATCAAAAGCTTTGCAAACAAGGAAACATTAAGAGAATTCAGCATCACCCAACCAGCTTTACAACAAATGCTAAAAAACTTCTCTAGGCAGGAAACACAAGAGAAGGAAAAGACTTACAAAAACAAACCCCAAAAAATTAAGAAAATGGTAATAGGAACATACATATCGAGAATTACCTTAAATGTAAATAGATTAAATGCCGCAACCAAAAGACACAGACTGGATGAATGGATACAAAAACAAAACCCGTATATATGCTGTCTACAAGTGAACCACTTCAGACCTAGGACACACACAGACTGAAAATGAGGGAATGGAAAAAGATATTCCATGAAAATGGAACTCAAAAGAAAGCTGGAGTAGCAGTACTCATATCAGACAAAAAATACTTTAAAATAAAGACTGTTACAAGAGACAAGGAAGGCCACTATATAATGGTCAAGGGATCAATCCAAGAAGAAGATATAACAATTGTAAATATATATGCACACAACATAGGAGCACCTCAATACATAAGGCAAATGCTAACAGCCATGAAAGGGGAAATCAACACTAACACAATAATAGTAGTCAACTGTAACACTACACTTACACCAATGGACAGATCATCCAAAATGAAAATAAATAAGGAAACACAAGCTTTAAATGACACATTAGACCAGATGGACTTAATTGATATTTATAGGACATTCCATCCAAAAACAACAGAATACACATTCTTCTGTGTTTTCAACAGAATACACACGGAACATTCTCCAGGATAGAGCACATCTTGGGTGATATGATCTGTCAAACCTTGGTAAACTTAAGAAAATTGAAATTGTATCAAGCATCTTTTCTGACCACAACGCTATGAGAGTAGATATCAATTACAGGAAAAAACATGTAAAAAACACAAACACATGGCAGCTAAACAATATGCTACTAAACAACCAAGAGGTCACTGAAGAAATAAAAGAGGAAATCAAAATACCTGAAAACAAATGACAATGAAAACATGACGACCCAAAACCTATGGGATGCAGCAAAATCAGTTCTAAGAGGGAAGTTTATAGCAATACAATCCTACCTCAAGAAACAAAAAAAATCTCAAATAACAACCTAACTTTATACCTAAAGCAATTAGAGAAAGAAGAAGAAGGAAAAAAAACCTCCAAGTTAGCAGAAGGAAAGAAATCATAAAGATCAGATCAGAAATAAATGAAAAAGAAATGAAGGAAACAATAGCAAAGATCAATAAAACTAAAAGCTGTGTCTTTGAGAAGATAAACAAAATTGATAAACCATTAGCCAGACTCATCAGGAAAAAATGGGAGAAGACTCAAATCAATAGAATTAGAAATGAAAAAGGAGGAGTAACAGCTGACACTGCAGAAATACAAAGGATCTTGAGAGGCTACTACAAGCAACTATAAGCCAATAAAATGGACAACCTGGAAGAAATAGACAAATTCTTAGAAAAGTACAACCTTCCAAGACTGAACCAGGAAGAAATAGAAAGTATGAGCATATCAATCACAAGCACTGAAATTGAAAGTGTGATTAAAACTTTTCCAACAAGACTTCCCTGGTGGCACATTGGTAAAGAATCTGCCCGCCAATGTAGGGGACATGGGTTCGAGTCCTGGTCTGGGAAGATCCCACGTGCTCTGGAACAGCTAAGCCCATGCACCACAACTACTGAGCCTGTGCTCTAGAGCCCGTGTCCCACAACTACTGAAGCCCATTTGCCCGTGCTCTGCAACAAGAGAAACCACCACAGTGAGAAGCCCACACACCACAATGAAGACCCAATGCAGCCAAAATAATAATAATAATTAATAAAGAAAGAAAGAAAAGCAAAAAAAATCTTCCAACAAAGAAAAGCCCAGGGTCACATGGCTTCACAGGCAAATTCTATCAAACATTCAGAGAAGAGCTAACACCTATCCTTCTCAAAGTCTTCCAAAATATAGCAGAGGGAGGAACACACCCAAACTACTTCTAAGAGGCCACCATCACCCTGATACCAAGACCAGGAAAAAATATCACAAAAAAAATTACAGGCCCATATCACTGATGAACATGGATGCAAAAATCTTCAACAAAATACTAGCAAACAGAATCTAACAACACATTAAAAGGATCATACACCATGATCAAGTGGGGTTTATCCCAGGAATGCAAGGATTCTTCAATATATGCAGATCAATCAGTGTGATACACCATATTAACAAACTGAAGGATAAAAACCATATGATAACCTCAATAGATGCAGAAAAAGCTTTTGACAAAATTCAACACCCGTGTATGATAAAAACTCTCCAGAAAGTGGGCCTAGAGGGAACCTACCTCAAGATAATAAAAGCCATATATGAAAAACCCACAGCCAACATCATTCTCAATGGTGAAAAACTGAATGCATTTCCTCTAAGATCAAGAACAAGAAAAGGGTGCCCACTCTCACCACTATTATTCAACATAGTTTTGGAAGTTTTAGCAATGGCAATCAGAGAAGAAAAAGAAATAAAAGGAATCCAAATTGCAAAAGAAAAAGTAAAACTGTCACTGTTTGATACTATACATAGAAAATGCTAAAGATGCCACCGGTAAACTACTAGAGCTAATCAATGAATTTGGTAAAGTAGCAAGATACAAAATTAATGCACAGAAATCTCTTGCATTCCTATTCACCAACAACAAAATATCAGAAAGAGAAATTAAGGAAACACTCCCATTTACCATTGCATCAAAAAGAATAAAATACCTAGGAATAAACCTACCTAAGGAGACAAAAGACGTATATGCAGAAAACTATAAGAAACTGATGAAAGAAATCAAAGATGATACAAACAGATGGAGAGATATACCATGTTCTTGGACTGGAAGTATCAACATTGTGAAAATGACTATGCTACCCAAAGCAATCTACAGGTTCAATGCAATCCCTAACAAACTACCAAGGGCATTTTTCACAGAATGAGATCATAAAATTTTACAGTTTGTATGGAAACACAAAAGACCCCAAATAGGCAAAGCAATCTTGAGAATAAATACAGAGCTGGAAGAATCAGGCTCCCTGGCTTCAGATTATACTACAAAGCTACAGTAATCAAGACAGTATGGTACTGGCACAAAAACAGAAATATAGATCAATGGAACAGGATAGAAAGCCCAGAGGTAAAACCACACACATCTGGTCACCTTAATTTTGATAAAGGAGGCAAGAATATACAATGGAGAAAAGACAGCCTCTTCAATAAGTGGCACTGGGAAAACTGGACAGCTACATGTAAAAGAATGAAATTAGAACACTTCCTAACACCATACACAAAAGTAAACTCAAAATGGATTAAAGACCTAAATGTAAGGCCAGACACTATAAAACTCTTAGAGGAAAACATAAGCAGATCACTGTATGACATAAATCACAGCACGATCCTTTTTGACCCACCTCCTAGAGTAATGGAAATAAAATAAAAAATAAACAAATAGGACCTAATGAAACTTAAAAGCTTTTGCGTAGCAAAGGAAAACATAAACAAGACGTAAAGACAACCCTCAGAATGGGAGAAAGTATTTGCAAATGGAGCAACTGACAAAGGATTAATCTCCAAAATATACAGGCAGCTCATGCAGCTAAATATCAAAAAAACAAACAACCCAATCCAAAAATGGTCAGAAAACCTAAATAGACATTTCTCCAAAGTAGACATATAGTTTGCCAAGAAACACATGAAAAGATGCTCAACATCACTAATCATTAGAGAAATGCAAATCAAAACCACAACAAGTTATCACCTCACACTGGTCAGAATGTCCATCATCAAAGAATCTACAAACAATAAATGCTGGAGTGGGTGTGGAGAAAAGGCAACTCTCCTGCACTATTGGTGGGAATGTAAATTGATACAGTCACTATGGAGAACAGTATGGAGGTTCCTTAAAAAACTAAAAATAGAATTACTGTACGACCCAGCAATCCCACTACTGAGCATGTACCCTGAGAAAACCATAATTCAAAAAGGTACATGTATCACAATGCTCATTGCAGCACTATTTACAATAGCCAGGACATTGAAGCAACCAAATGTCCATCGACACATGAATGGATAAAGAAGATGTGGCACATATATACAGTGGAGTATTACTCAGCCATAAAAAGGAATGAAACTGAGTTTTTTTAATGAGGTGGATAGATGTAGAGTCTGTCATACAGAGTGAAGTAAGTCAGAAAGAGAAAAACATATAACGGATGCTAACACACACATATAGATTCTAAAAAAACAGTACTGATGTACCTAGTGGCAGGGCAGCAACAAAGACAGATGTAGAGAACGGGCTTGAGGACACAGGGTGGGAAGGGGAAGCTGGGAAAAGTGAGAGAGTAGCACTGACATATATACACTACCAAATGTAAAATGGATAGTTAGTGGCAAGCTGCTGCATAGCACAGGGAGATCAGCTCGATGCTTTGTGACGAGCTAGAGGGGTGGGATAGGGAGGGTGGGAGGGAGGATCAAGAGGGAGGGCATATGGGGATATATGTATACATATAGCTGATTCACTTTGTTGTACAGCAGAAACTAATACAGCATTGTAAAGAAATTATATTCCAATAAATATATTTTTAAAAAGATGTACAAGCAATGGCATAAAAACAGAAAACACAAAAAAATTGAAGGTGTACTCTTTTATATCCACCTTTTCTTATGTTTGATTCCTCTTTCCCCCTTTGCTCTCTTTCTTTCCCCTCTCCCCACCCCCACTCTCCCTTTCTTCTAGTGTTTAGCTGGCTCTTTTCCATACTTTTTCTGGTTCTCTTTGTTGCAAAAAGATTGTACTTGCTTGACTAGGTTATGAGTCAGCAAATTTGTGAAGCAAAAGATAAAGAAGTTTTTTAACCTGCATTCTCCTGCTAATGTCCCTCTATCTAGAAGTCTTTCAAACGCTTCCAAATGTCTGTTTTTACATTGGTAGTTTCCTTCGTGTTGTCATATCTTGACACCTTCTCCATGATGTGATCTTGATTGCGCCACTGCTCTCCCCTCAGGGCACTTATGTTTCCTCTCTACATTTCTTTCTTTCTTTCTTCCTGCAGTTTAACCGAAGACCTGAATAAGACACCAAACCTAAGAACTCAGAAAGATTTATGCTCTCTTCATGTCTTTGATATTTTCCCTTGGATTACTATGAAAATCTAGATGTTTTTCAACAAAACACAAGGCCAGATTTCAAATGTCATCAGCCTTAAGGGAATCATCAGCCTCTAATAGGAAGCACTGACCAGTCTCCTACACTTTATAAGATTAGCTTTGATATAAATAATATTTTGTGTATCCGAAGTTGGGGGTGCGCTGAAGAGACATAATCTGCTTTCAAGGTTAAAAAATAAACTTAATGAGCAGAAAAGAAAATCCTCTACTTAGATGGTAGTCCAGTGATTTTTAATCCTGTTTTGACTTCTGATGGGCTGCTTTTTCTAATATGTCTGGCTTGATAATAAAGAATAGAGTATCTCATAATGATATAGAAGAGCCTTGGAGATCAGAGTGTAGGTTCTGTTGTCACCATAGGTCTATGTTCAAATCCCAATTCTGCAACTCTCTAGTTGTATGATTTTGTGCAAGTGAGTTACCTATCTTCCCTTAGTCACAGTTTCCTCATCTGTAAAATGGGAATTAATTATGGTTCCTCATCTCATAGGGTTGAGAATTATATGGGTGAAAATATATAAGTGCATATGTGTGGCATGTATATAGTTGATACATGTTAGATGTCATGTTTATAATAATTTTATAGATTCCTCATAGAGGTTACAGTACATTATAATACAACTAAAGTATGCTGAAATTTGTAATTGAAGTTATGATTCAGATTTCAGTAGGGTGTCTTTCTTGTGAACATGATAATAAAATTCTCACATCGGTGGCTGGTTGCCTGTGTAACAGATTTTCTCCATCTGAAGCTTCTTACTTTGTGATCTTGGCCTTGTTAACTCAGTATGTTTTCCAGATGTGAATTTCCAGCACTCAGTCTCTCTTAGATTGTGTTAACTTTCTATGGGTGAGAAGGGCTTTCTCTCCCACCCCCACCTCTCTTATATATGTGTGGAAGATCTAGCATTGGCAATTATTTCTGGATGGCCTGTAGCATGGTCCTTTGAGAGATTGTTTTAGGGGTTTAAAGAGCTTAACAATGTCCATCGTTACTTCTGATTCTATAGTCCAGTCAACATTTTCTCATTATGATGCATTTTCTAGTATCTTTAATGAGAAAATGGATCAGATTTGGATCAGAATAACCATCACTATGGAAACAGTAGTGTATTGAGAAGCACCTACTATAATGTCTTTATTGGTTTTCTGCTTGGAGATTCTCAAGGTGCTAAACCTCTAGGCAGCCTTTATGTCATGGCCTTACACCCTTCAGGTATTAAGGCCACAAGAATCTTGTCTTACAAGTGTCTGGGTTGGGAGAGCACTTTATTGTCTTGTTGATGTTTGTCTATGAAACTTTAGATTTGTTGGCTCTGACAAAGCATGTTAGTGGATAACTGACCTTTGTTAGAATTCCAGACGACTCTTGTTTGTTTCAGCTAAAAATAGCACCTTGACATCCTTGATTCTATTTTGAGAGGTTTGATCTATCTACGCTCTTTTCCTCTCTCTCTCCCTCTCCCTCTCTCTCTCTCTGTCTCTCATATGTTGTACCATAGCTCTTCTCAAATTTTAATATACATTAATCTGAGGTGGAGCCGGAGATTCTGCATTTCTAACAAGATCCTAGGGTATTCTGATATTGCTGCTCAATGGACAACACTCTGGTTAGTAAGTAAGGGTGTAACAGATGATGGTGGTACTTCACCCATGTTTCGTGACGCTCACTGCTACACACTGGAGATTGCTTACTGCTAACACTTTTGACTCTCTGTTGAGGCTTTTTTTTTTTGCTTGTGGGAGCACTTGTTCTGTATGCAGGGCAAGTGTGAAGTGCCAGAGGATTAGTGACCCTAGAAGCAGTCCTTAACCAATGTCTGATGGGAATTTCATGGATAAATATTCCTGCTTCCTTGTCTCCCAGTAGGGAAAATTTTCTCCAGAGTTCCACACCAAGACTGAGCATCTGTTGCCACCTTTTACTGGTTTCTTTTCCTTCCCTGTCTCATTTACCCATTCTTCTATAAGTGTTTCCTGGAAGCAGCTCCCACCAAACTTATTGCACTTGAATTTTATCTCAGGGTAAGTTTGCTAAATATATATTTTTTTTATTTTTTTAGCCTGGTTACTTGAGAGATATAATCTTTCCCTTAAACACTACTGTATTTGGCTTGATAAGTCAAATTATGTTAACTGATGGTTCATAGGTTTGGCCTTCAAATGTCTGGTGATAAGACTCCATATTAAGGAACATAAGGAATCTCTGAGTTAGAGTTCACTAGTTCTAGCAATTCCATAGGAACATTCTACTACTGGCTTTCAGTACTTGGTACAACTCCAGTCAACTTCATGACATCAGTTTGGGGAGAATTGTTTGGAAAATATATTTAAATGCAAGAGAATGATTAATTTTAATTAATCTAAACTCAGTGTGTTTCATGTCAACAAGGATACTCATGAATCTATCTAAACTCAGTGTGTTTCATGTCAACAAGGATACTCATGAATTGAATATATTGCACACATTGGAAAAATAAAATCCTAAATGAGTCTTTACGGGTAACTCTTGGCCAGCTGGACTGTTACTCACAAAGGTGACTTTTGTACTAAAAATCCCATTTGAGTCCCAGTTTAGTATGCAACTGTCAGTAAAGTCACTAACAGTGTAACTGCATAGCATCTTCCCAGAACAGCTTCTTTAGTCTAATGGAACTTTGATAATTAAATATTAACGTTCTGCAGAGGTGGTCTCCCACTTTGCCCATATTTGGAGCTCACTGTTATTTTACACTGCTGTAGGGATTGGGAGTGGTAGATTACCAAGCTTTGGATGCACAGCCAGCCTTATTTTACCAAGGGTTGCCTAGAGAAGTAAGTGCTCAAATGTCTGTTTTGGCCATCAATGCTAACATGCAGTGAAGTTTTGTGGACCCCTTAAAACCTTTATGGCAAAGCTATAGCTAAAGTTGTAAAGATAAACGTTTAGCTTTGTATAACACTCTTCAACTTTTAAAGTACATTCTCTCATATTATCTTATGTAAAATACCTTGATATTTTAGACAATTAAAAATTCATTGAATGTTGATGTTAACAAGGGATGAATGGCCAAATTGAAATAGTACCTTTTTTCCTCATTCTATCACAGTAAGTCGAAGCCTCAAGATAGCTAGATTTATGAGGTATCAGGGGACAAACTCAAGGGTCATGCTTAAACTTTGGTTTAAGCTTCTCTCCTGGCTGTCATTCATCTAATTTTATGCCCAGGCTCACCAAACCCTAGTAACCTTTGAGAGCCTATCCGTAACCCCACCCCACCCATTAGCTCTCAACTGCTGTGGTGACTCCAAAATTTCTCTACAGGAAGAGCTCAGGGGAAATCTATCTACTGGTTGAGAGTTTAGGAGACTTGTCTTAAAATTGTGTTTAGCAGTATACTCTTTTTAATTAGATCGTATGTTACATATCAATTTTCAAAACTGCAAAATCTTCCAAAGACATTTTTGTTCCAATAATATGAGATTTTCTTCTTATTCTTTTCTAATTTTATTTGGAGTGCCTTGGGGAAACGCTTGCCCAAGCCACCTCTTTGGAGACATCATGAGCAACCTCAAGCCTTAATTAGTTTGCCAGAAGCTGTTTTTCATTTTAGATCCATGTGTGGTTGGACAAGGTTGTTAATCCCCTGATTCCTGTTTCCTGCGAAGCCCGCTGCTGCTGTTCATTGAGAGGTTGTGGACCACTCAACCAGGCATACATCCCTCCATTACTCTTTTTCATCGAGTTTGGCTTTTTGGTTGAAAGGAGCAGCTTCTCAAAAGACCATTTGGATCCTCCCTCCTTCTTGTGTTCTTAGGTTGGCCTTCTAGTAAACTTTTATCAAAGCACACACATTTCTGGAAAGCCTGTAAAGGATCCTCTTCCACATCCATGTGCAGGGCTTCCTTACATCACCAACTCAAGATTTTGATGAATATTATGTGAATTGAAATGAGAAACGTCTTTCTTTCACTGATTCTTAGGACACGTTCAACAGAATCTGATTACAAAAAAAGACTTGCTGCCCAATTGTCTTGCTTGCTAGGACAGATGCTTGGAATACCAATATAGAGGCAAATAGACCCATTTACCAGTATACTGCAAACAGTGCTCTCTCTATAACCAATGATACTGTTAAGGAAGTGTTGTAGAACCTTTGGCTTTTGTATTTTCATGATATGCATAAATCCCAATGGCTGGTTTAAGTAAGAATGATTTCAATTATTTTCAATATCACTCAACTATATAGGAGTTTGGTACACTGCTGGGCAATGGTGCTGGGGATTTCCCCCACTTTCTTATGTAAGTGAAGGAACAAAGATTAAGGAAGGGTCTTAAGAGCACATTATTAAAAGGTCAATTTACTGAGCACACAGTTGGAGCTTAACATTTCCTTGCTGAAATGCCGGAAATTGCTCTGCAGTTTAGAAATCCCATTGAATAAACCTTTCCTTTTGTACCTGTCCCATCACTGAAAGATCCACATATGCTGCCAGACACATTCTGAAGAGTATTTCTTTGTTTTAAATTGCTTTTTAAATGCCCACAACAATCAAATGTAAAAAATCTCCACAAAAACAATACAGAGGTTATCATTTTAAAACTCATCCATGTGGAAATTAGGCATTACTCTGGCTATACTTTTCAAATCATTTTGAAAAGGGGTAAGGAAGAGTGTGCACTCACAACCACATTTCTTGGTTTCTTCTTGATTGTATACTCTTTTCTGTACCCCAAGAATCAGTGGAGGAGCACGCTTTTGCTCTTTCTTATGTCACAGTTCCCTTAGCCCTCCTCAAAAGTCATTGCAGCTTCCTCCAATGAGAAGCTAGTTTGAGAGAGAGTTGTAATGTAGAGAATGAGGGAAAGCTGCACCTTCCTGGAATGATGGTAATAAACAATATGGTCCCTGTTTTTTGACAGAGTTCAGAGGAGATCAAAGCAAGGGTTGATCGGGGCAGTGACCCTGTGTGAGTCCCTGAAATGTGCCCCAATTTGATAAATTACCATGGTTTTATATAACATCATGGATTTTTCAGAATTTGATCATTTTGCTGCTCCAAGAATCAAACAAACCACTACCACAGTAAACAGTCCTTTTGAAAGCAAGACTGTTCTTGGCAATATAAACAGGTGCAACGAGGGCAAGATTTTTCAGTGACTCCACTCCTTATAGCAGCCAAACAGATGCATTACTTACCCAAGACTTCCTCTGTTCCTTTGTGCTGTTATAGCCAGATCTGGGACTGTTTAATGACATGAATGATTACACTCTAACATTTTCGTGGAATCTCATCAGCAGTGCAATAAAGACTCCTGTGCTGCAGAAGGTGAGGTAATAGCTCGGGATGCTTTATTTCATGTTCAGCATCCCTTCAAAAGAAAGAGAAAATATTAAAAACATAGTACAGCAATAGAAATGATTGGCAAGATTTAAACACTCTAGAGTGTTTCCATTTTGAAAAGAGAAGAGGGATTGGGGGAGACAGGAGGGAACATGATTAACGATAGAGGGATGGCAGAGTGGTACCTTTATTTATGCTTTCCCATGATGCGGGAATAGGAGAATGTTTTGTGAAATTAAACAGCAACTATCCTGGAAAAAAAGCTCAAAGCCATGTGTCACATGAAATAAATGAGGGCATTTATGTTACCCAGCATGTCAACACATTTTTTTTCCTTTTGGTAGGTTTTCCTTAGGTAAATTAAATGCCATGAGCAGGTACAATAGCAGGGCTAAACTTACCAGGGCCATTAATCTTCAAGCCTCAGGGTGGTCAATTCATGCTTGAAGTGGTCAAACCGGAAAATTTCCCCAGTGGACTCAGTCCTTTCTAGGAACATTTCATCTCCCTTAGGAACTTGGTAACAATAGGACCCTGCTATATTTTCTTCATACCATTATTCTCAACTTGGAATTACTATATTTATTTGTTTACTGTTCATGTGTACTAGACTGAAAACTCTATGAAGTTGTGGATCACATCACTGAGGTTCACTGCTGATACCCCAGCACACAGTAGGCCTTCAGTAAATATTCACTGAAAGATTGAATGAATAAATAATGAGTGATCACTATACATGGCGGCATGACTACCATTGCATTATATTGCAGTAAAACACAGATATGTTTCTTTATCACCTCTTAGGTGCACCTGCTCAAAATATTCTGAAATTTTTTAGTAAAAGGCACAAAAAAGTACTTAACACCTGCACAAGTGTATCTTGGAATTAATAAAGTATAGCGAGGGAGCTGTCATCACACCTCTTACAATCATATTTTCACCTGTCTTGTATGTTGGCAACTGGAGGCTGGTAGGCAGTATTTACCAATGAAAAAGACTCATCATCACCAAACTTGCTTTGGACAATCTGTTTTGCACCTTTAAAAAATATTTTAGAAAGAGGCACACATCTGCATTGGTTCATTCAGCTGTAATTCTCTTTCACCGGGCCAGGTTCAACAAAAGGTTAACGGGGAGATGTTTTTTGTTCTTTGAATTTCAATGATTAAACAACCATTTCTATTGTCTGCTTTCGAGTCTTAACAAACATTGTAACTACAGCCATAATTACTAGATTTCGTTTTTGTTCTGCTGAACCACTTTTATTGAAGAATGCCAAGCACAGGCAAGATTATATACAAACATTGAATTTAAATAATATAACTCCAGAATTCAGTAGACAAAAGGAAAACATTAATAATGAAAAAAAGGCAACTGATTTTCCCCTTGGCATTTGCATTTTGCCACTCACACTCTCATTCTAAAATCATGCCAAAGTTATCATTGTTTCTCATGTGTTAATATGAGAGCTACTTGATTTCCCAATGAAAGATTTTAACGATCCATTTTCATTACAAGGAAAATTAAGAGCATTTGTTGTGCGTGCTCTCTCTCTTATAATTTCCTCCTCCTGCTTTTTATTACAAATGCCAAAAATGTGCGCTTATCTGTTCTGACATCAACCAGAATGGGACTGAACCACACAGCAAACATAGTGGCCTCGGTTTCTCCCTTCACCTTAGGAGAGTCTTAAGATTGTCCTTGGAGCTAATGATAGTGTAGAACTTGCTTTCTGCCCTATCTATGCCCCTTTTCCTGAATTTTTATGATAGAATGCTTCTGAAGAATTGGTGGGCTGTATGGTGGCTGAAAACTACCGTTTATTGGCTGCTTACTATTGCATGAGTTCTTTTCATATAACATCCCATTTAAAGCTCATAGTGAACTTATGGGGTAGATATTATCTCCATGTATAGATGAGAAAACTGAGGTCTAGAGAGGTAAAGTGACTTGTCCAAGGTCAGAGTCAATAAGTGGTGGACTGGGATTAAAATTCAAATTTGTTGCCAAAGCTCATGCCCCTAACCACTATGTATATATAAAAGCATGGCTTTTATATGTCTTGGGAAGTCAATGCCTAGAAGCAGGTCTTAGAAACAGCTCCATAAATGGAGCTTACAAATATAGATTTTAAATTGGAGGACCTTTGCTCATCATCTCTAGCTGCCTGCCCAGATGAGGGTTATTCAGCTGTACAAACATATGGATTCAACTTTTGACTTTAAACTCCTTAAGTAATTCAACCAAGAGATTCCCTCTATAGCTTTATAATAGTGTATTCACCAACCACTAAGGGAAGAATCAGGCACAATATGACTCTTATTGATTAAGCACTCTATACAAACTGAGAAATGGTTCAGAATATGGAGTGCTAATGTTTTCATTTAGATACCTAAAACAAGTGCTTAAGTGCACAAGTGCCTATTTCACTGCCCCGTGAGAGACTGTCACTGGACCTGCATGGCTGAAGTTGGAAAAGATTATGGATAATATGTTCATGGGTTCATTTGTAAGAAAAGTTATACGGTGCTAGGTAGCAAGAAGAAATACAAAAGGCAATGAGAGGAACTAATTTTAGAAAACATATAAAAACACACAAGAAGCATTAATCAATTTTTATAAAACACATTGATACCATCAAGACATTGAGACATTAAGAAGGTTCAATACAAGGGTTCAAGTTCAGGGACAGAAAGCCGAAAGAAGTTCCTGTCAGAAGACAGGGAGTAGAGATAACAAGAGGAAACTGAAAAGGGAGAAGTATCCTCTGGAAAGAGGAAAGAAGGCAAGGTAGGACTAAAGTGTTAAATTAGTTTTCCTCAATTTAAGTGGGAAAGGAGCTATACGTTTACATACTAGTGCATGTGCTGTACTGTCTTGATACCTCTGTAGGTGGGTAGTGAGGTGTTATATCATGGTGAATAAGATTGTGGTGGGGGGGAAGGGGGAAGAATGTGGGATCTAGAAGCAGAGACCCTCAGATCGTATCCTAGTTCTGTCATTTACTAGCTGTGTGACCTTGGACAAATTACTTTACATTTCTGTGCCTCATTTTTCTAATCTGTAAAATGAGAACATCAATAGTATTTATCTCATTGGATTGTTATAAGAATTAGGAGAAATAATGTGATTAATGATTAATCACTTAACACAGTGTCTAGCACACAGAAAGAGCTTAATAACTGCCAGCTGTTTTCTGTTTTACATTTTTAGCACTATGCGGTCCATATGTCTGTATCATTGTTAACCATAGTAGTGTATTTTGATGGTGAATTCCGTGAGGGCTGGGCCTGGATGAGTTGCCTATTATTGCAAAATACCCTTTTCATGAACTTTCTTTTGAACTTTGGTGAATGGGATTTATTTGCCAAGAGGGTGAGGACAGAGTTGACTGTGTTTGGAAAAGGGTTGGACTATTAACATGGAGACTTTCAGGTCATAAAACCCTGGGTTTCTTCTGTGGTTGTTTACTCTTCAATACCTTAAAAAAAAATCCCTACTTTCTTTCCTCCCCCTAACCTTGATCCCAGTCCAGGATGTATTTCCCTTATACATCTAGAGGCATCGAGAAGGGATTTGTGAAATAGGCAAGAAGGAGACAAGAGAGGCAAGCCAAGCTGAGCCTACAGTGCTGGCAGGGAGCCATGATGGCATTGATGACTTCAGCACTAGAGGAAAGCTCCAGCTTCTCTCACTGTTTGATGGCTTTTTGCATGGTTGAAGAATAAAACCCAATCTGTCATATAACTAACTGAATTCCTTTTAACGGCTTAATTCTACACTCTGTGCAAACCAAATTCCTTGTGGTAAGTTTAATGTTTATTCCAGATGTTAGTCCTGAAAGCAAATAATTTTCTCTGGAGTGGAGGTCCAATCCAGAAAATGGAAATAAAATATTGACTTCATATGGTGCTAATGAGTCAGCCTAGAAACCCTGATGTACTTGGTATTTAGCAATTGTAATGACCAAAATGCATAGCGAGTAGTGTCTAAGAGTTGTTTGAATCAGTTGAATGAGAGTCTGAAAGCTCAGGGTTAATTGTTCCATTTTATGGATAGAGATGTTGACATTTAAAGCCCATAGGTCCAAAGCTGACTTAGCCTGATGAGTGCACATTGCTTTACCTGAATCCAAAGATAACATGTTAAGTTAGTTTGGAGCTTCTAGTGGCCCAAGGTTGGGGAGGTTACAGATATGGTCAGGCTTCTCTATTGAGACTTGTTTCCAAGATTCAAATGTTCCTTTTTGCATACCAGCTCAGTTAAAAGTGAATTAAACAATGGCTTCCTGTTATTATTGACTGGCTACTGAATAGCTGTCAGCCATAAACTGGCAGCTTTAGATAACAAAGGGAAAAAAACCTTTTATGTAGCAATATTGTGATTTATAAAAAGGCCTCCTCAGCTACTGCATGACATCTGGGACTCATACTTACCTTGATGTCTTTGGATTGTTTAACATGGGGTCTCAATGAAAGTTTAAAAATACATTCGTGCTTTGTTTTTTCAATAAAACGTTGATATTGAATTGTCTTCCAAACCGAATATACTTTATTTTTCTAAAATATTTGGAAGACTTATGAAACAATTTGTGTGGGTGGTTAAAAAAGCACCGGCAATAACAACATAAACCCACATTCATGTTGATAAAAGCCCCACTCCTATACCAGTTTTTGGAAGATAAGACTGCTATGTGCCCATGAGTCAAAAGTTGGGAACAATGCTCCACCCATGTGGGTGTAACTAGAGGCCAAAGGCACTAAGTGTACTGATGGGGATGTCTGGTCCTTTTGGAATGCTGGCTGATCTAAGAACCACCTGGTTTCATAATTGCATTAGTCTCCCAACCATACTTTTTATAACTAGCCTGAATATATGTTCTATCCCAGAGAAATATTTATTACCTTAGTATTCTGTGTAGCTATGACACTGGTGCTTCATACAGTGGTAACAAAGTATTTGAAATGTATGTGGTTGGTGGTTTGTCATGGACAAAATGTTGATCATCCAATCTAATGTAAGTCTCCTCTGTTATTGTCTATCAAAGATATGTTTACATATAACACTTAGAATTATCTGATACTATATTATATATTTGTTTATGATTTCATGATCTTTCTTACCCACTAGTCTTTAAGCCACACAAGGGCAAGGGATCCTGTATGTTTTGTTCTCCATTTTCTTTTTTAACACCCAGCACAGTGCCTAGCACATAGTAGGTACTTGATAAACATTTTTAGAATGAATAATGAATGAACTGCTTTCTAGCAAATGTTCCCTAAGGTGTTGTCTCACCAAACATCTTTGGATTATATTCTATGCTCAAATCAATATTTGTCCAAAGTATGAGATGATTTACAATTTAGTCTCTGATTATTTCAGCTCCTATCAGATTGGTGTGACTCTCATAAGACTGAATTATACTCCTGTCTATTGAATATACAGAATAGAATATGTATCTCTAAATAATAATCATGAGTTGGGAATCTCCTTTAGAACATCACTTTCAGAGAGTTGCAAATCAAAGGGAGTATCATTTCTTCAGGTCCCCATCATGTCTTTGACCCTAGCTATATTCTGTAGCTTGATCACACATGTGATTCAAGCATAGCTCTAAATACTTATGACTGGCCTCACAGGACAAAGGTTTTCTATCAATGAGATTGCTTTGTCATTTGTTCCATTACTTTAATTAATTAATTAACTAACTAATTAATTATCTATTAGTGTTATTTTCCTAAAGTATTTAAAAAATATTTTTTCCATGTTGTTACCAGAGTGATTTGACTAAAGCAGAAATCAGATTCTCACTTCTTTCAAAAAAACATCATTTTGGCTCCCCATCATCTACAAAATAAAGCTTAAACTTCTTAGCACGTCATATGTTCTGGAAAATTTTAATTTGGTCTTGCAGATTTATGGTCCACCTTTCTCTCATGAGCTATGCCTGGGAAGGGTGACCCCATGTAGACTGCATGGATAGAATTTCTTGCTCTCTGGCTTCCAGCTGGATTTGGTTAATGAGAGCCTTCAGAAGGAGATTGGAGAGGGTACTGAGAATGTGGTTGTGATATTTATTTCCCTGGCTTCTTCCCTGGAAGGTTGCTGGGGTTGGCTTCATCCTTTTACTGAATGTTGCAACTCCTGCTAGGCCTTCTCCATACCTTGCCCCTTCAAAGCTTCATGGTAATAGCCACCTACTGTTATTTGCACCAGAGTTCTGCAGCCGTTGTTGCTTGTCCTAAACCCTGTACAACACCTTTGTAAGTAATCCCTTTATCGAACTCTTCTCAAATTACCCAATTTGAATGTGCCATCAGTTGACTGCCTGGACTCTTACTGATATGGCATATAATGTCCCTTTTAATCCACTCCTTACCTATCTCTCTCCTCTAGTTACTACTCCTCTTGCACCGTATATTCCAGCAATGACAAACTACCTGCAGTTCCTAGAAGGCTGTTACATGCCCCTGTACTTTTGCACACTCTGCTTCATCTGCCTAGAATGTTTATCCATCTGACAGTCTTCCTAGAATTCTCCAACTCAACATTAAAGACTTATCCTGAAAGTTTCTCTGGTGCCCCAGTCCCAAGTCAGGCATTCCTTGTCACTGTGACACTACTTGTACTAACGTACCTATTATTATAATTCTCTGTCTTCATGTCTATATTCATGGCTAGATGATGAACTGCTTGGGCATATGAACTGTGCACTATTCATCTCTGTAACTCCAGAGCTTGATATAGTGTCTAGTGTTATGTCTGTTCAATCGGAGAGCACTGAGTATTGAATGAGTACTATACCCTACATTGATTTCACCCTATAGTCCCCAGTAACAAAATAGAAGAAAATTCAGAAAATAATGGAAATGGGAAATTAAAGCATTTGGTGAAGTGCCTTTACATATTATGTTTGTTTCTACATATATGCACTGCCATCTTCTCTGGATAGGGAGAACCTATACTCTCTTTACTCTATGTATTCCATTGTGACCATTGTGACCCTACCATTGGGGTTTTGCTGCTTTGCCCTTCAAAAAATAAAACAAAAAATCCAAATTTTACTTTCTCATAAATTAGTTCTTACTGCATTGCTCATGGAGTATACATGGAAAGCATACCAGTTGTTAAGGGTATCTATTTAACTCAGGAGCTGGAGAAATGAACTCAAGATAGCATTAAGATTTCACTAAGTGAACCAGGATGCAGACCCAGGTCAATACCCTATTTATCACTGAAAGTCTATAGGACCCCACTCTAACTGATGGGTCACCAAAGATTATGGTTAACTGAAAGCCAGTGTCCAATAATCCCTAAAATATTTGAATATTTAACATTTCCAGTACACAGTTATCCATTGAATGGCCAAGCTTCCTTTAAAGAAGGCTTAAAGAATAATTCAAGTAAGTATTTGTGTTATTATTTCTATGGTAGAATTTTGTATTCAGAAAGACTGTCATTCAAAAGCAAGGATAGGGGCTTCCCTAGTGGTGCAGTGGTTAAGAATCTGGCTGCCAATGCAGGAACATGGGTTCAAGCCCTGGCCTAGGAAGATCCCACATGCCACGGAGCAACTAAGCCCATGTGCCACAACTACTGAGCCTGCGCTCTAGAGCCTGCGAGCCACAACTACTGAAACCCATGCACCTAAAGCCCGTGCTCTGCAACAAGAGAAGCCATGACAATGAGAAGCCAGTGCACCACCACGAAGAGTAGCCCCTGCTCGCCACAGCTAGAGAAAGCCCGTGCACAGCAATGAAGACCCAACACAGCCAAAACAAACAAACTAATTAATTAATTAAAAACAAACAAACAAACAAAAAACAAAACAAGGATAGAGAGGATCTACACTCTTTATTCTGTGTGTCCCTTTTTGACCATTGTAACCCTATCACTGGGGCTTTCCTGCTTTGACAGTCAAAAAATAAAACAAAACACACCAAATATACAATTACACATGCAACAATTTCCTCTGAGAGAAATCTAGAAACTAGCTGAATGAGTCCTACACGTAAGGCAAAGAAAAAATAACACCCACATCAAAATGGAAAGGTTGAGACACACTCTCACCGTAAGCCCCTCTCCCAGCACAGCACCATACAATCGGGAAGGAACCCCCAACTCCCAGCTTCTCCCTGAGGAGAGAAAGGTTTGGACCACATGTCTAGTGCTCCAACTTTTAAGGCTCACACATGACCGATGGGCCCCCAAAACATCTAGCTCTGAAAGCTGATGGAGCTTGTGTTCATGAGTGCCACAAGACTATAGAAAATAAAGAAGGAATTCTTAATGGGTGTGTGAGCACTCACCTTGGCTATCCTCCCAGAGCTCAGTGTAGAGGGAGCAGGCAAAAACACCCATCTCCCAGTCTTTCCCTGGATGGAGTTTGACTGCATACTTTACAATCTGCTGTCTGAGAGTCTGGCCTCTAATTAGCATGCATCCATGTGCAGACTGCTATCTTCCATGGAGCCCAAAAGAGCTGATGGGGATTTCCCCCACCTTCTCCTTCAAGTTTGCTCCAATGGTAAAACCAGGTCACCAACATCTCCCTGGAAGAAGCCTAGATACACATCTGGTGCCCTAGCTTTTGCAGCTGCCACCCAAGGGAAGGGCCCTCAGAATGCCTGGCTCTCATAGTCAGTGGGGCTTGCATTCACAAGTCCCCCATGACTATAATAAAAAAAGAAGCAGTTTTTAAATGGACACACCCATCCCCCCAAGGCTATACACCCAGGCTCAGCATAGAGAGAGTAGGAAAAAACTCTTATCTTCCAGTTTCCTGCTGGGAGGGGTTTGAGTGCAATTTTTATAGATGCTGCCTGAGGATCTGGCTTCTAATTAGCCTGCATCTAGGTGCTGACTGTGGTGTCCCCTTTGGGACACCAACAGGTCTTGGCACACCCTCAACTACTGGGATGGACAATCACAGTGGTTTGAGAGGCAACCAGGAGTTCAGGTCAGGCTGATTAATGAGATTCGTCTCCTACATGAGACCAGACTGTCAGGACTGGCAGAGGTGGCTATTTTATCTAATGTGAAGAAACAAATTCAAAGGGTCAAGAAGGATTAAGAAACAAGGAAATATGTTCCAAACAAAGGAAAAGGTAAATCTCCAGAAACCAATCTTAATGAAACAGAGATAAGTGATTTATCCAATAGAGAGTTCAAAATAATGACCATAAAGGTGCTCACTGAGGTAAGGAGAGCAATGCATGAACAAAGTGAAAATTTCAACAAAGGGAAAACATTTAAAAAGTACCAAACAGAAATCATAGAGCTGAAGAATAATAGAACTGAAAAATCCAAAGGAGGAGTTCAACAACAGACTAGATGAAACAGAGGAAAGGATCAGCAAACTCGAAGACAGGGAGACAGGGCAGTGGAATTCATCTAAGCAGAGGAACAAAAAGCAAAAAGAATGAAAAAGAGTTGAGGATAGTTTAAGGGACTTATGGGACACCATAAAGTGAACCCAATACACATTACAAGGGACTGAGAAGGAGAAGAGAGAGAGAAAGGGGCAGAAAGCTTATTCAAAGAAATACTGGCTGAAAACTTCCCTAACCTGGGGAAAGAAACAAACATCCAATCCAAGAAGCCCAAAGAGTACCAAAGAAGATGAATCTAAAGAGATCCATACAGAGGCACAATATAGTAAAATCATCAAAAGTCAAAGAGTATCTGAAAAGCAGTGAGAGAAAAGCAACTTATTATGTTCAAGGCAACCCCCATAAGACCATCAGCAGATTTTTGAAAAGAAATCTTGCAGGGCAAAATAGAGTGGGAGAAAATATTTGCAAATAACATATCGGATAAGTGATTAATATACAAAATATACAAGCAACTCATACAACTGAATGGTAAAACACACACACACACACACACACACACACACACACACAAATAACCCAACTGAAAATAAGTAGAGTCTGAATAGACATTTCTCCAAAGAAGACATACAAATGGCCAACAGGTACATGAAAAGGTGTTCCATATCATATCACTAATCATCAGGGAAATGTAAATCAAAACCATAAGTGAGATTTCATCTCACACCTGTTAGGATGTCTATTATCAAAAAGACAAGAGATAAATGCTGATGAGGATGTGGAGGGAAGAGAATCCTTATACACCATTGGTGGGACTGTAAACTGCTACAGCCATTATGAAAAACAGTATGGAGGTTACTCAAGAAATTAAAAATAGAACTACCATATAATCCAGCATCAATTCCACTTCTGGGTGTATATCCAATGGAAACAAAATCACTATCTCAAAGAGATATCCGTACTCCCATTTTTATTGCAGCATTATTTACAATATCCAAGGTGTAGAAACAACTTAAGTATCCATTGACAGATGAATGGATAAAGAAAATGTGGTATTATTCAGCCTTTAAAAAGAAGAAAATCCTTCCATTTGTGACAACATGGATGAACCTGGTAGGCATTATGCTAAGTGAAATAAGCCAGACAGAGAGAGACAAATACTGCATGGTATCTTTTATATATGCAATCTTAAAAAAAATAAGGGCAAGCACGTAGAAACAGAGAGTAGAATGATTGTTGCCAGGATGTCTGAGAGGTAGGGAAATTAGGGGGAGGTTGGTAAAAGGGTACAGACTTTTAGATATAGGATGAATAAGAGCTGAGGAGCTAATGTATAACATGGTGATTGTGGGTGATAACACTGTGCTGTATAAGTTTATATAATTGTATTGAAATTTGCTAAGAGAATAAAACTTAATTTTTTTCACCAAAGAAAGGTAGATGTAGGAGGAAATGGATGTATTAACTCAATGGTGAGAATTCTTTCTCAATGTATATGTATATCAAATCATCATGTTGATAATTTAAATATTTTACAACTTTGTCAATTTATACATCAATAAGAGCAAAAAAAAATCCAAAATGCCTAAATTTCTGACTGTAAAGTGAAGTATTTAAAGGCAGGAAAATCAATAAATGTTGAATTAAGTACTTGTGGTAGGCTGAATAATGGCCTCCTAAAAATGTCCCTAACCTATTCCCTGAGGTCTGTGAATAAATTAATTTACATGGCAAGAGGAAAATTGCAGTTTTGATTAATTTAAGAATCTTGAGATGAGGAGATTATCCTGGATTAGGCTTGAGGTAATCACAAGGGTGATTATAAGAGGGAAGCAGGAGATGAGAATGAGTACTAGCTGATATGAGAAGGTTGGAGGGTGGGTGGTCTCCAAGCTGGAAAAAACAATGAAACAGATTCTCTCCTAGATCCTCTAGGAGGAACACAGGCCTGTTGATACCTTGATTTTAGCCCAGTGAGACGTACTGTAGACTTCTGACCCTCAGAACTGTAAGATAATAAATTTGTGTTATTTTAAACCACTAAGTTTGTGGTACATTGTTACAGCAGCAATAGGTAACCAGTGCAGTACTCATTATGGGTCCAGCACAGTGAACATGGTATGTGCTAGAAATGCTCTTTCTCCTTATCCCCATATATTCAAGACTTACCTACTTATTATTGCAGTTACAATTCAAATAACACCTTCTTTTTTAGGAAGTCTTCCTCATCTCACACATTTTTTACAGTTTCTTAACTTAGCTAGCCCTTTATCTAAAGGATTTTTTTTTGGTTCTGATTGCTTTTTGCTTTGTATTATAGTTATTTGTGTATATGTTTTATCTTCTCAATTAGACTGTAAATTTTCTGAGAACAGAAGTTACATTTTATATATTTTGCATCCCATAATCCCCTCCACGCCACCCAGGCACTGTGACTTGCACATAGGAAATGCCTGGAAATATTAGCTGAATGAGTGTTTCGTTAGAAGGAAAATTAACCAAGAACATGATGAGAATAGGCATCCTGAATTGGGCAATGTACTGGTCTTTTGCATCTTAAATATGTGTGTTGAATTTGCATACTGATTATGAGTTTTTCACGTAGATTTGATTCCTGAATGGAAGACTTCTGCATTTTACAATAAGCTTCATCTTGTTTGTTTACACAGACAAGTACTCATGGATGGGTCAGCCCTTCTGACACCCTGGAAATCCAGTTATACACCAGGAAAAAGTGGTTGCCAGGGGAACTTATGTAGAAATAAGCTAATGAATATTAAGTGCTTAGTATATTTGAGGAAAAGTATTAAGAACATTTTTATAGATTGATTAAGCAGAGATGTAAAGCACAGGACTTGTCCTTAAGGAACCTACAGTCCAAATGAGAAGACAAAGTTTTGTTAATTTCACCTCAATGTTTATATTTTAATTAATGTGTTTCTTTACCATAAGGTCATTTAGATACCCTTCCTTCTCTTGCTTTCTGTAGTTGGAGACAAATTAACTTTTTATGTTTCCAAAAATTCTTACCCTCAACTCAGCTAGCATCATGAGTACTCAGATGTTTTAATAAAAACTTGTTTCCTTAAAAATAGGTGAAGTCTCCAGACCTACATAATAAAATCTTTATTTACTAAAACTGGCCTCTGTTGTGTTTTGGTTTGTTTTGGGACTTCAAGTGAGACAAAGGGGAAGGATTCTTTAACTTCTAAATTGTATTCCACAACAGAGCTATTCTAAAAGGAAGATGGCAGTGAAGTATATGAGAGTTCTGTCAGCTTCATAAGATAGAGGTGAAGAAAACAAGAAGTAGGTGTATTAGTCAGGGTCCTTGAAAGAAACAGAACCAACAGTGTAGATAGATAGATAGATAGATATAAGAGGAGACTTATTGTAGGACTTGGCTTATGCAGTTATGGAAACCTAGAAGTCCCACAACCTGCCATCTGCAAGCTGGAGAGCCAGGAAAGCCAGTGGTATATTTCAGTCTGAGTCCCAAGGCCTGAGAACCCAGGGTTGGGGAGCAGCAGTGTAACTCCCAGTCTGAAGCAGAAATCGTGAGAACCAGGAGAGCTGATGTCTGAGGGCAGGAGAAGATGGGTGTCCCAGCTCAAAAAAAAAAAAGAAAAAAAAAGAAAATTTGCCTTTCCTCTGCCTTTTTGTTCCATTTTGGCCTTCAAAGGATTAGATGATGCCCACCATTGTTGAGGGTAGAATTTTTTATTCACTCTACTGAATAAATACTAATCTCTTCCAGAAACACCCTCATAGACACACCCAGAAATAATGTTTTATCAGCTATTTGGGCATCCCTTAGCCCAGTCAAGTTGACACATAAAATTAACCATCACAGTAGGTAAATGTGCCCCTGGAAACCAATCTGTAGGGAAGTGCTTAGGTTTTTAGGGATAAATACACTATGTAAGAGAGTCAAGTGTGAATCTATGGACAATCCACTTGCTCCCACCACCTCAGAGTATCCTGGGTGGTATTCTTCTTTGTGTCCTTGCCTTTTCTAGTTATTTTTTTACTATAGTTGCCAGATATAATAAAGGTACTGGGTTAGAAATCATGTCTAATTCACGATCCTCTTTTATTGCCAACTAGGTACTAATTTCTACTGTAGAATTTCAAAATGTATCAGTGGCTATTCATTTATTTTTCCATGTCTAGTAGACAATGCTCTAGGAGCTGAGTATAAAAATGGAACATGTACCATCCTTGCTCTGGTGGGGCTTACAATCTAACAAGGGAGATGTATATTTAAAAAATTGATTCACAAATAAATGCATAATTGCATGGGAATTCCCTGGCGGTCCAGTGGTTAAGACTCCATGCTTCCACTGCAGGGGACTCGGGTTCGATCCCTGGTCGGGGAACTAAGATCCCACATGCTGCGTGGCATGGCCCAAAACACCAAAAAACAAAAAAAAAAACCCAAATAAATGCATAATTGCAAATTGTGATAAGTGCAATGAAGGACAAGTGAGCATGTTCTGAAAGAGAGTAATGATGGGGGTTGTGGTACCACTTTAGATAGGTTGACTGGGAAAGGCTGTTCTGGGGAAGTGATATTTCAGCTGAGATCTGCTACAAAGGAGTCTGTTATAAAGGAAGGATGACTGGCCTAGGGTATTCCAGGCAAAGAATGCAACATGTGTGAAGTATCTGAGATGGGAAAAGCTTGTTATGATCTAGGACCTGAAAGAAGGCCACTGTGAGTGGGCCATGTTAGTGAGGTTTTGTAAAAGGGCTAGAGTGATAGGCAAGGACTGGATCACATAAGGCTGTGTAGGCCCTAGTAAATATAAACATGTGAATTTTATCCTAAATTCAAAAAGAAAACACTGGAATTCTTCAAATAAGGGGCAATGTGATTTATATTTTAAGGATGACAGTCTGTTCTATAGAAAATGTAGTATGGGGGGGGAGAAAGAGAAAACAGAGATAGGTCATTTAAGAGACAATTTGAGTTGTGCAATAGAGAGAGATGATGGGAATTTGAACTAGAATGGTATTAGGGAGGGAAGGAAGGGAAAAAGAGAAGCAATTATGAGATTTTTGTGAAAACGGAGGATACTCTTTTCTCACTTATTTGGGAAGCTGAGACAGAGAAAGTTTGAGGATGGCAGATCAGCTTGAGGTATCATTCCTTACCATGACACATGAATATTCCCATCTACTCAGTGCAGGGCCCAAGTTGGGTGAGACTCCAGACACTCAACCCAGTATTGGTCTTGATTTGTTGGGTAGCTGTATTAATATAGACTGGTATGTCTTCTGAGAATCCACTGAGGTCTGAGGATTTTGAATGTGTCTAGTGGATAATGATAAATAGTGGTTTAAAAAAGTTAATTATTTTGAATTTGGATGGATTTCTTTTAAATATTTAGCTAAAAATCTTGATTTACTAAAGAATTGTTAATGTTTGATTAATAATCAACCTATTAAATGCCTACAAGTACTCAGATTATACTAGGCACCACTGGGGACATCAAAGTGGTGTAAGATATTGTTCTGGCTGTGTAACAAACCATTTACCAAAGCAGTGGCTTAAAACCATAATAAAAATTTATTTTGCTCATAAATATGAAGGTTGACAGGACTCAGCTAGGCATTTATTGTCAGGTCTCTAGTTGTATCAGAGCTGTGGTTATAGTCAGGTCGTAGTTGGAGTTGGGGTTATCTCAAAGACTTCTGCACTTTATGTCCTGAGCTATGGTGGGAAGCCTGAAACAGCTGGTGTGCTTTGGGTATCTCTATTTCTCTGTGTAGGCTCTCCATTTGGTCTCTCCACATGGTGGTCTAACAGTAGCTGGACTTCTTACATGGTGGGTAAAATATCCCATAGTGAATGTCCCAAGAGGAAGCAACAGAAACCTAACCTCAGAAGTCACCTCTGCTGTATTATGTTTGTTGAGGCAGTCACAAAAGCCCACCCATGTTCAAGTGTAGGGACCTTAAACTCCATCTCTTAATGGGAGGAGTGACACAGC
This sequence comes from Balaenoptera ricei, assembly GCF_028023285.1. Lineage (NCBI taxonomy): Eukaryota > Metazoa > Chordata > Mammalia > Artiodactyla > Balaenopteridae > Balaenoptera > Balaenoptera ricei. The sequence continues at coordinate 90,926,691 of NC_082660.1, read as the reverse complement.
ATTTGCAAACGTGTGTCATTATCACCAAAGCTAAGGTCCCCTATTAAAAAATGCTCTCAGGTTTTAGTTGGGCATGACTGAAAGATGACAGCACTGGAAAGAATTGTGCATACTTTATAAACATATAATATGTACACTTAGTAACACTTCATTTTTAGAAGATGTAAATTATACCTATTTTTGGCAGTGATTTACTCAGTCTCAATTTGCAGCTCCATAAGAAAACTGAAGATTATCTAGTTATTGTATTTAGCAAATTAATTAAAACAGTTACTTGTGAAGCTATCTGGAAGGGAAACATCTCCAATTCAATGAGTTAGTCATGCACATTTGGACAATATTTTGTTTTTCATAGTCTATTAGGAGGATAGCCACCATCACCAAATACCACAGGCATTTACATTGTTTTATTTAGCTAAAGTAAGAAGTTGTAGTGTTCTGGATACTTTTCTTTAGTAACAAATGTGTAATATCAACAGTACTAAAAAATAAGCACAAACACTTTAAAATTTTGAATTGCTTTAATTCTGTGAAATGAACTTTAATAAACAAAGCCAAACAATTTCATCCATAAAAGAAATTGTTATTTAACCCAGAATTCTTCTTCCTCTTCCTGGTTATTTATGGTGTGGAAAAGATTACTGAGCTTTTTTTTCTTTTTCAATTCACAATAAATTTAATAACTGAGAATAAGTCAAGCTGGCGGGGGGCGTTCTTTCTATTCTTTCTGAACTGGTGACTATTGTTTAATGCAAAACAAAACAAAACAAACAACAAATGTTTGGAATTATTTTTTGGCAGTTTCTGATAACTCTAGGTCCAGAGGGAGTATCTGCTACTGGATGACTTAAAAACCCCAATGAAAATAATATTTTTGAAAGGTTCTGTATTAGTTTTGAAATATTATGGTACTATGGAGGGATGATTGCTTAATGGTCTGTTAGAATAAATTCTTATTTGACAAGTAAGCGTGAACCTAAGTGAAGAAAACTGAGAATGGCCATGGTGTGCCAGAGCTTGGAGGACGGCCACCCCCAGCTTCACCTTTTACAAGTCTACCTGTCTAGGAAGAAATGATGGCAAAATGCTCTAACCTTTCCTTGGAGAATCATAACATGTCACTGACTGTGTTTGGTGTCTCCATCATTGTGTTATAGTTTAACCAAAGAAGTTAAAATCAAAATATCAGCTGGTGGGACTTTCCAAGATGGTGGAGGAGCAGGAGGATGTGGAGTTCATGTCTCCTCACGAACACATCAAGACTACAACTACAAATGGAACATTTCTCACAGAGCATCTGCTGAACACTAGCAGAAGACCTTGGACATTGGAAAGGACAGAAAGATCCCCATGTTACTTGGTAGGATGAAAGAAAGAAGAAGGAAAAAGGAAGAGGAGAGGAAGCAGGATGGGACCTGCACCCCTTGTGGGGAGCTGAAGGAGAGGAGAGGTTCCTGTATCTGGGGAAGCCCTCTCACTGGTGGAGAGATCAGCTGGGACAGAAGGGGAGCTTCAGGGGCTCAGAGGAGAGCCCAGCAACTGGTCTGTGGCAGGCAGGACAGAGTGAGACCTGCACAGGTGGTCTGTGCCACATCCCTGCATGCCCCAGACTGAGACAGGTGTCTGCAGGTGTAGACGGGGGCTGGGTGCTGGAACATGGGGTTTGGAGAGCAGAGCCAGGGAGGGGACTGCTGTTGGCTGTGAGGAGACAGCCTGAGGGGATGGGAGTGAGGAGCTACATAACTGGGAATGCTTGCAGAGGAAGCCCAGACCACCACAGAAGTGAAGTGCCATTGCTGAGTGACACACAAAGGGTGGGGCTGCATTGCAGCCTCTCTCCTCATGTGTCAGCCCCTGCCTCCACTGGTACTAGGGAGGGCTCCCACCATAGCTGGCTTGTGTGCCCCTGCCATCACCACCTACCCACTCCCCCCTCCCCGCCCCTGGCCTGGGCAACCCATCCACCAGAGTCTGAGCTGCCTCCATAGTTCCCACAGCAGGTCTAGGTGAATGACTACTGCAGTCCTGGAACCTGACCTCAGTGGATCTACACTGGTGGCCTGGTGAAAACAACACATGAGTGTCACCAAGGCCAATTGCTGGCATACCCACTGTTAAGGCAGGACTGAGAGCAGTGCCAACAACAGTGTACTTTGTGAGCCCACACAATGGGCAAAAAGAGAAATGAGCACATTCACAGGTGAACAACTCCAGAGGAGGAATACTCAGTGTCTCCTCTCCTAGTGGGAGTGCTCCAATTCCACCTACCTTGCACCACAGATAAGAAACACAACTAAGAAACAGATCTGGGGGCCTCCACTCCAACAACTAAGGAGGAGACCCCACCTCTGACAGGGCAGTGACAACCACAGAGCAAAAGGGAAGCCCTGCTCAATATCCAGGGCAAGCTCTAGTAACCACAACCCCAGTCAAACCCACTATCAAGGAGATAATGGTACAAGCCTCTGGACCAAACTCACCCACCAGAAGGCAGACACAAGAAGCAAGAGGAACTGCAATTCCGTAGCCTGCAGAAAGGAGACCACAAACACAGTAAGCTAGACAAAATGAGACGACAGAGAAATATGTTGCAGACAAAGGAGCAAGATAAAAATCTACAAGAACAACTAAATGAAGAGAAGATAGGCAATTTACCTGAAAAAGAATTCAGAGTAATGATAGTAAAGATGATCCAATCTCACAAAAAGAATGGAGGCACGGATCGAGAAGATACAAGATATGTTCAACAAAGACCTAGCAGAACTAAAGAACAAACAGAGATGAACAATACAATAACTGAAATGGAAAACACACTAGAGGGAATCAATAGCAGAATAACTGAGGCAGAAGAAAGGATACGTGAGCTGGAAGACAGAATGGTGGAAATCACTGTCACAGAGCAGAATAAAGAAAAAAGAATGAAAAGAAATAAGGACAGTCTCAGAGACATCTGGGACAACATTAAACACACTAACATTTGAATTATAGGGGTGCCAGAAGAAGAAGAAAAAGAGAAAAGGCATAAGAAAATATTTGAAGAGATTATAGTTGAAAACTTCCCTAACATGGGAAAGGAAATAGTCACCCAAGTCCAGGAAGCGCAGAGAGTCCCATACAGGATAAACCCAAGGAGGAATACTCCAAGACACATATTAATCAAACTAACAAAAATTAAATACAAATTAAAAGCAACAAGGAAAAAGCAACAGACAACATACAAGGGAATACCCATAAGGTTATTAGCTGATTTTTCATCAGAAACTCTTCAGGCCAGAAGGGAATGGCAGGACATATTTAAAGTGATGAAAGGGAAAATCCTACAACCAAGATTACACTACACAGCAAGGATCTCGTTCAGATTTGATGGAGAAATCAAAAGCTTTACAGACAAGCAAAAGCTAAGAGAATTCAGCACCAACAAACCAGCTTTACAACAAATGCTAAAGGAACTTCTCTAGGCAGGGGAAAATAAAAGAGGCCACAACTAGAAACAAGAAAATCACAATTGGGAAAGCTCAATGATAAGGGCAAACATACACTAAAAGCAGGAAATAATCCATACACAAATATGATAACAAAATCAGCAACTGTGAAGAGAGTACAAATGTAGGAAATGGGAATTGCATTTGAAATTATGAGATCAGCAACTTAAAACAAACTTGTATATGTATAGACTGCTTTATCAAAACCTCATGGGAAACGCAAACCAAAAACTACAATAGATATACACACAAAAAAGAAAAAGCAACCCAAACACAACACTAAAGATGGTCATCAAGCCACAAGAGAAAAGAACAAAAGAGGAAGGGAAGATAAAAGACTTACAGAAACAAACCCAAAGCAATTAACAAAGCGGCAATAGGAACATACATATCAATCATTACTTTAAATGTAAATGCATTAAACCCTCCAACCAAAAGACACAGATTGCCTGAATGGATACAAAAACAAGACCCGTATATATGCTATCTACAAGAGACCCACTGCAGACCTGGGGGCACATACAGACTGAAAGCAAAGGGATAGAAAAAGCTATTGCATGCAAATGGAAATCAACAGAAAGCTGGAGTAGCAATACTCATATCAGACAAAATACACTTTAAAATAAAGACTGTTACAAGAGACAAGGAAGGACACTACATAATGATCAAGGGGAAGATATAACAGTTGTAAAAGTATATGCACCCAACAAAGGAGCACCACAGTATATAAGGCAAATGCCGACAGCCATAAAAGGGGAAATAGACAGTAACACAATAATAGTGGGGGACTTTAACACTCCACTTACACCAATAGACAGATCATCCAGACAGAAAATTAAAAGGAAACACAAGCCTTAAAGGAGACATTAGACCAGATAGACTAAATTGATATTTATAGGACATTCCATTGGAAAGCAGCAAAATACACTTTCTTTTCAAGTGCACATGGAACATTCTCCAGGATAGGTGACATCTTGGGTCATAAATCAAGCCTCGGTAAATTTAAGAAAATTGAGATCATATCAAGCATCTTTTCTGACCACAACGCTATGAGATTAGAAATCAATTAAAAGAAAAACACTGTAAAAAACACAAACACATGGAGGCTAAACAATATGTTACTAAATAACCAATGGATCACTGAAGAAATCAAAAAGGAAATCAAAAAATATCTAGAGACAAACGACAACAAAAACACAGTGATCCAAAACCTATGGGACACAGTAAAAGCAGTTCTAACAGGAAAGTTTATAGCAATACAATCCTTAAGAAACAAGAAAAATCTAGGGACTTCCTTGGTGGTGCAGTGGTTAAGAATCCGCCTACCAATGCAGGGGATATGGGTTCGAGCCCTGGTCTAGGAAGATCCCACATGCCACAGAGAAACTAAGCCCGTGCACCACAACTACTGAGCCTGCTCTCTAGAGCCCACGCACCACAACTACTGAGCCCACATGCCACAACTACTGAAACCCACGTGTCCTAGAGCTCGTGTTCCACAACAAGAGAAGCCACTGCAGTGAGAAGCCTGTAACAAAGAGGAGCCCCACTCGCCACAACTAGAGAAAGCCCATGCGCAGCAATGAAGACTCAATGCAGACAAAACTAAATAAATAAGTAAAAGAAATAAATTTATAAAAAAAAGATACAAGAAAAATCTCAAATAAACAACCTACCTTACACCTAAAGCAACTAGAGAAAAAAGAACAAACAAAACCCAAAGTTAGAAGGAAAGAAATCATAAAGATCAGAGCAGAAATAAATGAAATTAAGATGAAGAAAACAAGAGCAAAGATCAATGAAACTAAAAGCTGGTTCTCTGAGAAGGTAAACAAAATTGATAAATATTTAGTCAGACTCATCGAGAAAAAAAGGGAGAGAACTCAAATCAATAAAATTAGAAATGAAAAAGGAGGAGTTACAATGGACACTGCAGAAATACAAAGGATCCTAAGAGACTACTACAAGCAACCATACGCCAATAAAATGGACAACCTAGAAGAAATGGACAAATTCTTAGAAAGGTACAATCTCCCAAGACTGAACCAGGAAAAATTAGAAAATATAGAGACCAATCATAAGTACTGAAATGGAAACTGTGATTAAAAATCTTCCAAAAAACCAAAGTCAACCAAATGGCTTCGTAGACGAATTCTATCAAACATTCAGAGGAGAGTTAACACCTACCCTTCTGAAATTCTTCGAAAAATTTACAGAAGAAGGAACAATCCCAAGCTCACTCTACAAGGCCACCATCACCCTGATACCAAAACCAAAGACATCACAAAAGAAGAAAATTACAGGCCAATATCACTGATGAACATAGATGCAAAAATTCTCAACAAAATACTAGCAAACTGAATCCAACAACACACCAAAAGGATCAAACACCATGATCAAATGTGATTTATCCCAGGGATGCAAGGATTTTTCAATATCAGCAAATCAATCAGTGTGATACACCACATTAACAAACTGATGAATAAAAATGATATGATCATCTTAATAGATGCAGAAAAAGCTCTTGACAAAATTTAACACCCAGTTATGATAAAAACTCTCCAGAAAGTGGGCATAGAGGGAACCTACCTCAACATAGTAAAGACTATATACGACAAACCAACAGCAAACATCATTCTCAATGGTGAAAAACTGAAAGCATTTCCTCTAAGATCAGGAACAAGACAAGGATGTCCACACTCACCACTATTATTCAACATAGTTTTGGAAGTATTAGCCTCGGCAATCAGAGAAGAAAAAGAAATAAATGGAATCCAGATTGGAAAGGAAAAAGTAAAACTGTAACTGTTTGCAGATGACATTATAATATACATAGATAATCCTAAAGATGCTAACAGTAAACTACAAGAACTCATCAATGAATTGGGTAAAGTTGCAGGATACATAGTTAATACACAGAAGTTACTTACGTTCCTCTACGTTAACAATGAAAGATCAGAAAGAGAAGTCAAGGAAACAGTCCCATTTACCATTGCATCAAAAAGAATAAAATACCTATGAATAAGCTTACATAAGGAGGCAAAAGACCTGTACTCAGAAAGCTATAAGATACTGATGAAAGAAATAAAAGATGACACAAACAGATGGAGAGATATACCATGTTCTTGGATTGGAAGAATCAATATTGTCAAAATGACTATACTTCCCAAAGCAATCTACAGATTCAGGGCAATCCCTATCAAACTACCCATGGCATTTTTCACAGAACTAGAATGAAAATTTTTGCAATTTGTATGGAAACACAAAAGACCCTGAATAGCCAAAGTAATCTTGAGAAGAAAAATGAAGCTGGAGGAATCTGGCTCCCTGACTTCAGACTATACTACAAAGCTACAGTCATCATAACAGTATGGTAATGGCAGAAAAACAGAAATATATGTCAATGAAACAGGATAGAAAGTCCAGAGATAAACCCACGCACCTATGGCCAATTAATCTATGACAAAGGAGGCAAGAATATACAATGGAGAAAAGACAGTGTCTTCAATAAGTGGTGCTGGGAAAACTGGACAGCCACATGTAAAAGAATGAAATTAGAACACTTCCAAATACCACACAGAAAAATAAACTCAAAATGGATTAATGACGTAAATGTAAGGCCAGATACTATAAAGCTCTTAGAGGAAAACATAGGCAGAACACTCTTTCTTTGACATAAATTGACACAAGATCTTTTTATGATCCAGCTCCTAGAGTAATGAAAATAAAAACAAAAATAAACAAATGGGACCTAAATGAACTGAAGAGCTTTAGCCCAGCAAAGGAACCATAAACAAAATGAAAAGACAACTGTCAGAATGGGAGAAAATATTTGCAAATGAAGCAATGGACAAAGGATTAATTTCCAATATATACAAACAGCGCATGCATCTCAATATCAAAAAAACAAACAACCCAGTCAAAAAATGGGTGGATGATCTAAATAGACATTCCTCCAAAGAAGACATACAGATGGTTAAAAAGCACATGAAGAAATGCTCAAGATCACTAATTATTAGAGAAATGCAAATCAAAACTACAATGAGGTATCACCTCACACCAGTCAAAATTGGCCATCATCAAAAAATCAACAAACAATAAATGCTAGAGAGTGTGGAGAAAAGGAAACACTCTTACACTGTTGGTGGGGATGTAAATTGGTATAGCTGCTGTGGAGAACAGTATGGATGTTCATTAAGAAATTAAAAGTTGAGCTACCATATGATCCAGAAATCCCACTCCTGGGCATATATCTGGAGAAAACCATAATTTGAAAAGATACATGTACCTCAATGTTCATTGCAGCACTATTTACAATAGCCAGGACATGGAAGCAACCTAAATGTCCATCAACAGAGGAATGGATAAAGAAGATGTGGTACTTATATACAATGGAATATTACTCAGCCATAAAAAAGAATGAAATAATGCCACTTGCAGCAACATGGATGGACCTAGAGATTGTCATACTGAGTGAAATAAGTCACACAGAGAAAGACAAATATCATATGATATCCTTTATGTGTGGAATCTAAAAAAGGGTACAACTGAATTTATCTACAAAACAGAAATCGAGTTACAGATGTAGAATACAAACTTATGGTTACCAGGGGGGAAAAGGGGGGGAGGGGTAAATTGGGAGATTAGGATTGACATATACACACTACTATATATAAAACTGATAACTAATAAGGACCTACTGTATAGCACAGGGAAGTCTACTCCATACTCTGTAATGGCCTATATGGGAAAAGAGTCTAAAGAAGGGTGGATGTATGTATATGTATAACTGACTTACTTTGCTGTACAGCAGAAAGTAACACAGCATTGTAAATCAACTATACTCCAATAAAAAGTTTAGAGAAAACTGAGAATGTTATTAAGAAAATGATCTAGATACAGTGCCTGTTCTGATGTCTAAAATGTGTCCTTATAAAGTTATGTGAATTTCTTATTTCAAGTGCTTTTTAATTTGAAGTTTTACTTGTTATTCCAGTAGAACAGTTTTGAGCCAAACATACTTTAAGACTGTAAATATTTTATAAAAATAAATTTAATAAAAATATAACAATCATTTTATTTTTAAAAAATTTTTTAAGTTTCACTTATAGTTTAAATTTTTTTTAATTTACCTGTAGTTGATTTACAATGCCTGAACTAGTTTCAGGTGTACAAAATACTGATTCAAAATTTTTATAGATTATATCCATTTATAGTTATTACAAAATAATGGCTATATTTCCTTGTGCTGTACAATATATCTTGTAGCTTATTTATTTTATACATAATAGTTTGTACCTCTTAATCCCCTACCTCTAACAATCATTTTAGAACCATCTTTTTGAAACACCTTGTTTTGAATGTCCAAAGAGTAGGCCAGATGTGGTTACTACATTGATAATGGTAATAATGCATAACAGAAGCTCATCGTTGCAGAACTTGTTAGAATCTAATTTTTATTGCCTCTCCCTCAAGATGTAGAAAAGAAATTTACTTACCCCTTAAGGGAGGTTGACAATCTTACAAAGGCTTCATTAGAGGCCATTATAGGATGGCAGAGAGTATTTAAATCCATGTAGAATGTTATATGGATAGGCCAAGTATATTTGTTACTGCTCACTGACAATTGGCTTCATTTCTCAGAACTCGGTCTTGCTGATGGTAAGATAATGCTTGGGGGCTACTGCATTACAGACAATGCAAGCTTATGCATCTTACTTCTTATATCAAACTTTCCAACTCAATTTTTTTGAAACTAAGAAACAAATTCATATTAACATATTAAATATAAAACATGCTAGAACAGGAGGAAGTTGATTCATTATGGTGGATTTTGAGATCTGGAGAAAACTATTTGTTATTTGGCATTCAGAATAAAACAAGTGAAAATGCTGACTGCCCCTTTATCTTCTGAATATTTAATCTGATTCAAAATTTGGCCTATTTGTATATAATTTCCAGGTATATAACACAGCTTTAACCTTAAACAGTAATATAAACAACATTGTAAATCAAAAAGATAGACCCTGAGAAGAATAAAATCCATAAATAGCTATTTATATATTACCTTTTGTGAGTCTCAACAAATATGAATTTTATCCATAAGACTTCCTTAGTTTCAGTCACCAAAGAAATCCAGCTGTCTCTATGACAGAGACATTGTAACAAAAACTTAGATAATCTTAGAGTGAGGCATTTCAAGTGAAGTATAGAAGTTATGCTGTTAAATGAATATGTATTCCAGCTTCTGTGTTGTTCTTCAGCCTGGAACTTAGCCAGGACATTATCTCTCTGCTTCTCTTCCTGAAAAGCTTCCATGAGATTTTAAGTGACCCATAAAGTTCATCTCTTTTTGGTCTACATCTTATTGAAAACCAGTACCATGGTCCCTGATGGGTTGAAGTTTCCTAGTCTGTGTATGCTGAGATGAGCACTATCATCTTGATCTTGGCTAGGTGAAGACCTAATTTGCACTGGAGGTGGAGCTAGTTGGAAACCCGCTCCCTAGTGCCTTGCATGTAAGGAGGTAGAGAGCCTATCACTGCATTTTACTTCTGAGCTGCAATTTACTCAATATGTCCAGAGACTTTTTAAAATGAACTGGAGGTTTCAATAAAGGCTTTGCCTTGAATATATATAACCTGTGATTAAAAATAACCCCAGCTCAAAGCAGGAGAGTGACCTTTGCGAAAGCAGTAATGGGATATATTGGTTCTTTTTACCAGCTGGAATAGGTCTATTTAATCCTGCAAAAGGAGTAGAGAAAAAAATGGATGGCAATTAAGGAGACCTCAATCAGTACTAGATGTGGTTTGGAGTGATGGGATGCTACATCTATGAAATGAATATATGCAGAATACCTGGACTGTTTATGTGAATTGCACAGGTGTGTCATATAATGGTCTTGTGATGAAGGGTAGACTGAGGTGAAGCAGTAGCTCTCATTATCTGCTTGACATAAATTATGTCTCCAACTATTTAAAAAGGAAAAAGCACGGAAAAGGCTATGAAGGGCCCTGGGTGGCAGGTAAGTGCACTTGAGACAGATGTGTTAGAGAAGTTGCTTCGAAGACACAGATCCATCCTTAGCAATTGCCTGGTGGTAGGGTGGGGTGGGGGGCTTGTTTATCTCTGCAGTGAGGTGTCAGGGACGAGCTGCCAGGCAGGAAACAAGTGAGTTTCCGAGTTTAGAATGGCATGCTGTGTTTGTTAATGTCACTCTTTCCTTTTCAACTTTCTGCCCACCTTTCTTGAGTGGAAGCCTCTGACTGCTGCTAGAACACCAAGCGACACGACAAATAATCTGCCAGTGTTTTCCTGTTAGTCCTGTGCAGTGAGGATTTTGCTGATGGATCAGGCCCCAGAAAGTATTAGAAAAGCAGCTTTTTTTTTCCTTCTGAATTCTCATCACACTTTGTACTTTTCTCTAGTAGAGCAATTACTGTGCTGTATTGTAATTATTTGTGTCTGTGTCTGTCTTTCCCAGTAGACTGTAAGTCCCTTGATGGAAGGAACTTTGTCTTATTTATCTTTGTATACCCAGGGTCTAACACAGTTTCTGGCACATAGTAAAAACTCAATAAATGATTGTGGACTGAATGAAGGAATGACTGAGAAAAGTGTTAGGCTCTGAGGCCAAACAAAGACCAATGCTTGTTGTTTCATAATAATTGACTTCCTAGGGACTAAGAAAGGGCTCCCAGTTTTTGTTCTATGAGACATGCATGTGATTTCCTCCACTAGACAGTGAGTCCAATGATGGAGGGTAAATACTTCTGGTTTTGCTCACCATCACACCCCAAGGACCTAATATAGTGCCTAGCATAGAGTAGGTACTCCATAAATGAATGAATGGCTGGACACACTAAAATGGCTTCCTTTATTCATGCAGGTTTCATTTTTTGCCTTTTCTGGAATAGGATATATATATCAGTGTTCTCAGCATTACCCTGAGAAACTTTCTTCAGGTTCTTTTCAGAAAGCTTTAATAAAATTTCTTCTAATTTTTTGACCAGATTATTGATTTTTTAAAAAAGATTGTCCATCGCCAAATGTAACATGTTGACTTTTAAAGTGCCCAAGTTTGGAAAAATCTGCAGTTTTGATTTCGATAGAGACTTTCGGTTAATTTTTAAGGGAGTGAGTGTTTGGCTGCTGCATAGGCTTCTCTCAAGGGGGAAGGCCTTTCGAGTGCCACTTGGTAATTTAGCCATTAAGGTTGATGTTCATCTTCTCTCTCTATTGAAACTTCTAGGGTAGGCAGTGCAAATAGCTTATCAGGTAGTTTTAAAGGTCATGTGCAAAGGAAAAAAATCCTGCACTGCTCATGAAAATGTTCTTAGTAATCAGTGCCTGCTTATGGGAGGAGGGGGCTGAGGGACTCTCTCAGCTCATCTATTTTGTCTTTGCTTCCAGGTCACTTTGTGACAGATGTTGAGTTGGTAACAGCCCAGCCTGGAAGGTAGCTAGCTATGCACATCTCTGTTTTCTACATTAGTAAAGCCAATAAGTTAAAAAAAACAACTTTAACTTTCTCTTTTCCTTTTCAACCTCTGCCCTCTATCTCTGGGGTGAGTCTGACGGAGATAAGAGCAAAGAATAGACTTCTCTATTGACAGTTGGCAGCATTGGTCAAAACCACCTTTCATAGAAGGAGGCAGAATAAGGATGGTGGAATGCTCAGCCTTTTCCCCTGCTATTACTTTTCATTTCAGCCTGTGACAAAGCTATGCCCCTGTCTTCTCTCTGGCCTGTTGCAACCCTCTATGGAATGCATGAACTGAGCCCTGCCCACAGGTCTGACCACATCATGAGTCCCCCCATAAGTGGATCTCGAGATTCTCAAGGGAAATGAAAACTTAATCCACCACTCCAGATCCCAGCTGAGACCACTGCCTTAGCTTCCTTTGAGACTTCACTGAATTATTGGTCTTTTTCTTTCTCCTCCTTCTTTCTCCAAGCAGTAAAAAGTATGGGTTGCAGCTGCTTGGAGGATGAAGGAAAACCTAGAGTTTTTAAAAATGGTTGCTCTGAGGCAGGCATTTAGGAGTGACTCTAACAGATCTTTCAGAAGAATGAACTGTACCTTCGGGCTTATTGCGGTCACCCATTGAGAGAGAAATCACAGAATGAGTCTGCAATAATGATAAAATGAAGAATGCATTCCTCTGCAGTGCATCATTAGCTGTTTTGCATATAGATTCAGTAGTAAGATAAGAGTTTACTTTGCATTCTGTTTTATTATCTGCTTCTGAGAATATAGCAGCAGGTTTGGGGGATTATATTTTAGAGGAAAAGTTATGTTTTCAAAATCCTATTGATGACTACATCCTCTCCCTCCACTCACCCTCTCCCTGCCTTGCCTCTCCCTTCTTCCCTGAGTCATTGCTGGAGTTCTTTCAAATAAGGGAGAGTTGTTGTTGTTCTTGTTGTTCCTATGTTCAACTTATTTTTGTTTTCTAGAACTCTGGGTAGTCTTCCATTTTTACTATTTTTTTTTTCATTTTTATTTATTTATTTATTTATTTATTTATTTTATGGCTGTGTTGGGTCTTCATTTCTGTGCGAGGGCTTTCTCTAGTTGCGGCAAGTGGGGGCCACTCTTCATCGCGGTGCGCGGGCCTCTCACTATCGCGGCCTCTCTTGTTGCAGAGCACAGGCTCCAGACGCGCAGGCTCAGTAGTTGTGGCACACGGGCCCAGTTGCTCCGCGGCATGTGGGATCCTCCCAGACTAGGGCTCGAACCCGTGTCCCCTGCATTGGCAGGCAGACCCCCAACCACTGCGCCACCAGGGAAGCCCCCCATTTTTACTTTTGAATGGGAATTTTTTGGCAGGCGTTTATCAGAGACAACAGTAAAGTACTAGGGACGGCTGAGCAGATTAATTTCCAAAGATTCAGCTCAGAGAAGAATGTAGTTTTGCTTGAAATTTTGTTTAATCTTGCAAAAATGAATTCCACAATTAATGGTTACAGATTTGTTTTTGAGATGGTGACTAACCTGGGTACACCAGGGCCTCTTTCATGACATTTAATTTTGAACATCAAACAGAGTAGAAAGGCCTGAAGACTGGAAATAGGAAAAAAGTAAAGAATTGAAATTTTGCTTAGACTTTTAAGTCCCAAGTTAGCTTTTATTAATAACATGAATTTTATGTGTGAAAATAGAGGAGAGTGAGTCCTTTATCTTTGAGGAGTCTTGCAAGTGGTATTTTCAAGTATGCCAAGCATAATCGTAATAACAGCTACCATGTTTTGGATATTTGCAATGTGAAAGGCATTACATATACATACTTATATTTATATTCTAATTTTAATAAACACAATAGCACTGCAAGATATATATTGTCTCTATTTTGCAGATGAGGAGACTAAGGCTTAGCAAGGTTAACTGACACAAATAGTATTGTCCAGTTATAAGTGGTTGAATTGTTGCACTCCTAGTTCATGATTTTTCAACTATCCATTACCACTTTTCATACGGATGAGTGAGAGGATTCAAAAGGTCATTTTGTCCTTCAGTTGCTACTGTCCTCTCCCCATATGCCATGCAGAATTGGCTTCAGGGAAACTGAAAATAGCTCCATGAATGTGGAGTTTGTTCCAGGGCTTCTATATTCCAGGGAAAATGGATATTTTTCTAGGGTATGTCATCTTTTGGAATAAAAATTTAGCATCAAATTTGGGTCACATACTGCAAGGATACTCCTGAGTATCCAAGGAACAAGCATAACCATCAGGAGCTGATATAAAGACCAGCTGTCACTGGATCCTTAATACAAGGAGAGTCTCCTAACATGCCCCCAAATATATGCTATGGGCGCCTGCATTTATATCCAAGGAGTGGAATACCATCAATCCCTCAGAATAACCTATAGAAGAAAGCTAAAGACTGTAAAGCCAAAAACATTCCTCTGAAGTTACTAACATGACCAGTTTTAATATGAACATTGTCATAGGATCTGTACAATAAAGGTAACTTTAAATCTTATTACAAATATCAAATCAGTGTATATACAATTGTTTCTCTTTCTTCCTTTTTCTTCCTTTCTTCCCTCCTTCCTTCCTTCTTCCTTTCCTTCCTTCCTTTTTCTTTCTTTTCTTTCTTCCTTCCTTTCTTCCCTCCTTCCTTCCTTCTTCCTTTCCTTCCTTCCTTTTTCTTTCTTTTCTTTCTTCCTTCCTTTCTTTCTTTCTTTCTCTCTTTTTCTTTTTTTCTCTTTCTTTCTTTCTTTCTTTCTTTCTTTCTCTCTCTCTCTTTCTTTCTTTCTTTCTTTCTTTCTTTCTTTCTTTCTTTCTTTCTTTCTTTCTTTCTTTCTTTTCTTTCTTTCTTTCTTCTCTTTCACAAATGTTGACATAGAAGGCACATAGTTTAAATCCCAAAGTAGGAAGTGGAGGCCAGTTGATTGAATTTACCTCTGATATTTCAGGAATGATGTTGATCCTGAAATACACAGTGAAGAAAAACAAATTATAGATTAAAACATAATACATCGAAAAAACACAGTTCATCTTTTTCTAGGTATGTCATTAAAATATCATGACTTCATAAAAACTAGTATCCTTTACTGTGGCTACAGTATCTAAAGAATAAGGTAAGTTAAATTTCATCGATCTTTATTAATCAGCTTTATTGAGGTATAATTTACAGTAGTAAAATTCACCAATTGTAAGTGTACAATTTGATGAATTTTGACAAATGTATACTGTTGTGACTAACACCATGATCAAAATGTAGAAATTTTTATCAACTCAAAAAGTTCCATCTTGTCATTTTGCAGTAAATCCCTTATCTTCAACATGGGCCACTGCTTTCTGTCACTACAAATTTGCCTCTTCTCGAATTGCATATAGATAGACTCATACAGTATATATATATATATATATATATATATATATATATATATATATATACACATACATATATACATGTAGTCTTTTGTGTGTAATTTCTTTCATCTATGTTGTTACGTGTATCAATAGTCCATTCTTTTTTTTGCTAAGCAATATTCCACTGAATTAATATAATATGTTAATCTATTTACCAGTTGATGGACAGTTGGATTGTTTCCACTTTTTGGCTGCTATGACTAATGATGCTATGAACATTCAAGTATAATTTTTGATGTGTGCATGTGTTCTCATTTCTCTTGATTATTAACTTGGAGTGGAATAGCTAGATCAAAGGATAAGCATATGTTTAACATTATAAGAAACTATCTAATAGTTGTATGATTTTACACCAGCACAGGTAATTTGAGAGCTCCAGTTGTGCAACACCCTAACAAACACTTGGTATTGTCAGTCTTTCATTTTAGCCTTTCTAGTGAATGTGTCTGGTATGTCATAGAGATTTTTAATTTGTAATTCTCTTATAGCTAATAATATTGAGAATCTTTTCGTGTGCTTCATTTGTCATTTTTAAATATTCTTTGGGAACATGTTTATTCAAATCTTTTGTCCATTTTCTTATCAGGTGGTCTTATTTTGAATTACAAGAAATATTTATAAATTTTTCATACAAGTCTTTTGCCAGATATGTTTTGCAAATATTTTCTTCCAGTCTATAGCTTGCCTTTTCATTTTCTTAACACTGGCTATTGAAGAGTAGATATTTTTAACTTAAGTAAAGTCCAATTTATCTTATTTTTCTTTTATGATTTTTGCTTTTTGTATTTTGTTTGAGAAATTTTGGTCTAATTCAAAGTCTCAAAGATTTTCTCTTGTTTCTTCTAGAGGTTATATAGTTTTAAGTTTACATATGGGTACATGATACATTTCAAGTAAATTTTGTATATGGTGTGAGGTAAAGATCAATAATTTTTGTATATAGGTATCTAATCATTTCAGTATAATTTGTTTAAAAGAATATCTTTTACTCTTTGAATTTCCTTGGTCCTTTGTTGAAAATTAATTAACCTATGTGTGGGAATGTTTGTGGGCTCTATTTTCTGTTACATTGATATACTTGTCTATCTTTTCACTGTTAACTACAGTCTTGATTATTACAACTTTATAGCAAGTTTTGAAATCAAGTAGTTTAAATCTTTTAATTTTGTTCTTATTCAAAATTGCTTTGAATATCCTAATTGCTTTGTATTTCCATAAAAATGTCATAATCAGCTTGTCAAGTTCTATAAAAAAATAACTGCTGAGATTTTCATTGTGATTGTATTGTATCCATATATAATTTCAGTAGAATTTATATTTTAACAAAATTGTGTCATCCACTCATGAACATGGTATATAACTCCATTTATTGAGGACTTCCTTAATTTATCTGAGTGATATTTTATAGTTTTTAGTGTTCTTAAACTTAGGGGGAAAGCATTCAGTCTTTCTCCAATAAGTATGACATTAGCTGTAGGTTTTTTGTAGATGCCTTTTATCAGGTTGAGAGTTTTTATCATCAGTGGATGTTTTATTTTGTCAAAAAATTTGTTTGCATTAATTGATATGATCATGTGATTTTTCTTAAGACTGTTAATATGTTGGATTATATTGATTGATGCTTCAAATTTTGATCTACCTTTGCATTCTTGACATAAAACCCACTTGGTTTTGATGTATTATACTTTTAAAAGTAGTACTGGGTTCAATCTACTAATATTTTGTTTAGGATTTTTAGATCTATGTTCATGAAGGATATTGGTCTATAGTTTTCTTTTTGGTGTGTTGTCCCTGTCTGGTTTTAGTATTGTAATAATGCAGGGCTTGTAAACTGAGTTGGGAAGTAATTCCTCTACTTCTATTTTCTGGAAGATACTGCATAGTATTGAAGATATTTCTTCTTTACATGCTTAGGAAAATTCACCAAAGAAAACATCTGGACCTAGAAATTTCTTGCTTTTTAAATTTACTACAAATTATATTTCATTAATAGGTATAGGGTTAGTCAAGTTATCTACTTCATCATGGGTGAGTTTTAGTAATTTATGATTGCCAAGGAGTTGAACATTTTGATCTAAGTTGTTAATTTATGTGTGTAGAGTTGTTTACAATATTTCCTTATTATCCTTTTAATATCTGTGCATTCTGTACTGATATTCCATTTTCCATTTCTGATATTGGTAATTTGTGACTTCTCTCTTTTTTCTATATCAGTTATTCTTGAGGTTTACCGATTTAATTGATCTTTTCAGAGAAACATATTTTCGGTTAATTGAGATTTTCTGTTGTTTTTCTGTATCGAGTTTATTGATATCAGCTCTTATCTTGATTATTTCTTTCCTTGCCTTTGCTTTGGGTTTATTTTGCTCTTCCTTTTCTAGTTTCTTTAGGTGGAAACTTAAATTATTGATTTGTGACCTTTTTTCTTTTCTAACATAATCATTAAATGATATAAATTTTCTTCTAAGCATTGCTTAACCATGTCTCACAAAATTTGATATGTTGTATTTTAATTTATATTAAGTTCAAATTTAACAGTGTGTTGTTTAATTTTGAATTGATTAAAGATATTAACTTTATACTTCTGTTTTAGATTTCTAGCTTAATTACACCATGGTCAGAGGGGACATACTTTATATGATTTCAATTTTTTAAAATTTCTTAAGGTTTGTTTTATGACATAAAATGTGGTCTATCTTGGTGAATGTTCCATGTGTTCTTTAAATGACTGTGTATCCTGCTATTGTTGAATGGAGTATTGTATAATTGTCAATTAGTTCAATTGTTTGATTGTGTCATTCAGTTCTTCTCTATTCTTGCCAAGTTTATCTCTACTAGTTCTATCACTAACAGAAGAGTGTTGAAGTCTTCAACTATAATTGTGGATTTGTCTGTTTCACTTTTTGGTTCTGTTTGTTTTTGCTTCATGTCTTTTAAATGTCAGTAGTTAGATATATATGGATTTAGGATTGTTATAACTTCTTGGTGAATTGACCCATTCATCAATATGTGATGTCTGTTTTTATCTTTTAATTTTGTTCATTCTAAAGTCTGCTTTCATATTAATATAAGCACATTGACTTTCTTTTAATTTGTGTTTGTATGGTATATCTTTTCTCTTTAACATACCTATAGCATTATATTTGAAATTATTGTAGATAGCATTTAGTTGAATAATATCTTTTTCATCTTTTCAAGTAAGTTCTGTCTTTTAATTGCTGCTTTTCTATCATTTATATTTGATGTAATTTCTGATATGTTTGCCTTTAAGTCTACAGTCTTTCTCATTTTCAGCCCTCTTTTTGATTATTTGTACAGTTTTCAGTGTTCCATTTTAACTTATATATTGTGTTTTTAACTATATATCTTTGTATCTAGGAATTACAAAATACATACTTAACTTTGCACAGTATATTTAGAATCAATATTTTACCATGTCAATTGGAATGCAGAAACTTACCAACATCTATTTCCCTTTTCCTTCCCCTTCTACGCTATAGGTGTCTTTTTTTTAAAAACAACTTTCTTGAGATATGTTTGACATATAACAGTGTATAAGTTTATGGTGAACCACATATTGATTTGATACACTTAAATATTGTGAAATAATTATCACTGTAGCTTTGGTGTACACTTCCATCATCTTACGTAGTTACTATTTCTTTTTTGTGGTGACAACATTTAAGATCTACTCTTTTAGCAACTTCCAAGTATATAATACAGTATTATTAAATATAATCATCATGCTGTACACTAGATCCCTCAAAGTTACATATCTTATAACTGAAAGTTTGTACACTTTGACTAGTATCTCCCCTATTCCCCCACCCCTTAGCCCCTGGTAACCAACATTCTACTCTCTGTTTCTATGAGTTCAGATTTTTTATATTCTACATAAAAGTGATATCATTCAGTATTTATCTTTCTCAGTCTGACGTGTGTAACTTAGCAAGATGCTCTCAAGTTTGATCCATTTTGTTGCAAATGGAAGGATTTCCTTCTTTCCTGTGGCTGAATAATATTCCATTGTATATATGTATATATCACATCTTCTTGATGCATTTATCCATTTATGAACATTAAGAATGTTTCCAAATCATGACTATTGTGAATAATGCTGCAATGAACAAGGTAGTGAAGATAGGTCCTTGAGATCTAATGACATTTCTTTTGGATATATATCCAAAAGTGGAATTGTTGGATCATATGGTAGTTCTATTTTTAATTTTTTGAGGAACACCTGTACAGTTTTACATAGTGGCTGTACCAATTTACATTCCCACCAACAGTGGACAGGGGTTCCTTTTTCTTCAAATCCTCACAAACACTTGTTATCTCTTTTCATTTTGATGATAGGTATTCTAACAGGTGTGAAGTGATATCTCATTGTAGTTTTGATTTGCATTTTCCTGGTGATTAGTGTTGTTGAGCATCTTTTCATTTACCTGTTACCATTTGTATCATATTTGGAAAAATGTTTATCTAGTAACGATGTCAATTTTTAAAAAATCAGATTGCTTTTATTCTGCTACTGAGTTGTATGAGTTTTTTAAAAAATATATTTTGTATATTAGCCCCTTAGCAGATGTATGATTTGCAAATATTTTCTCCCATTGGGTAGGTTGCATTTTCGTTTTGTGGATTGTTCCTTTTGCTGTGAAGAAGCTTTTTGATTTGGTGTAGTGCCATTTCTTGATTTTTGCTTTTGTTACCTGTAATTAAAAAAAAATATTGGAGAATAGTTGCTTTACAATATTGTGTTAGTTTATACTGTACAGCAAGGTGAATTAGCTATACATATACAAATAACCCTTCCCTTTTGGATTTCCTTCTCATTTAGGTCACCACAGAGCACTGAGTAGAGTTCCCTGTGATATACAGTAGGTTCTCTAGTTATGTATTGTTGCCTGTACTTTTGGTGTCATATCCAAAAAATCACTGCCAAGACCAATGTCAAAGAGTTTATCCCATATGTCTTCTTCTAGGAATGTTACAGTTTCAGGTCTTATGTTTAAGTCTTTAATACATTCTGAATAAATTTTTGTGAATGGTGCAAGATAAGGGTCCAAATTTATGCTTTTGTGTGTGGTTATCCAGTTATTCCAGTATTTATTGAAGAGGTTATCCTTTCCCTATAGTGTACTCATGGCTCCCTTGTCAAATATTAGTTGACTGTATATGGGAGGGCTTATTTCTGGACTCTTGATTCTGTTCCATTGATCTTTATGTCTATATTTATGCTAGTACCATATTATTTTGATTACTATAGCTTTGTAGTATAGTTTTTTTGAAATTTTTATTTTATATTGGAGTCTAGTTGATTAACAATGTTGTGTTAGTTTCAGGTGTACAGCAAAGTGATTCAGTTGTACATATACATGTATCTATTCTTTCTCAACTTCTGTTCCCATTTAGGTAATTACAGAATATTGAGCAGTGTTCTCTGTGCTATACAGTAGGTCCTTGTTGGTTATCTATTTTAAATATAGTAGTGTGTATATGTCAATCCCAAACTCCCAATCTATCCCTTGCCCCATCCTTCCCCCCTGGTAACCATAACTTTGTTCTCTATTTTGAGTCTGTTTCTATTTTGTAGATAAGTTCATTTGTATCAATTTTGTTTTTAGATTCCACATATAAGCACTATCATATGATACTTGGCTTTCTCTGTCTGAATTACTTCAGTTAGTATGATAATCTCCAGGTCCATCCATGTTGCGGCAAATGGCATTATTTCATTCTTTTTAATGGCAGAGTAATATTCCATTACACATATATACCACATCTTCTCTATCCATTCCCCTGTTGATGGACATTTAGGCTGTTTCCATGTCTTGGCTATTGTATACAGCACAGCAATGAACATTGGGGTACATGTAAGCTTTTGAATCATGGTTTCCTCCAGATATATATGCAGGAGTGGGATTGCTGGATCATATGGTAGCTCGACTTTTAGTTTCTTAAGGAACCTCCACACTGTCCACTATAGTGGCTGTACCAATTTACATTCCCTCCAACAGTATAGGAGGGTCCCCTTTTCTGAACACTGTCTCCAGAATTTATTGTTTGTAGATATTTTGATGATGGTCATTCTTACTGGTGTGAGGTGATATCTCATTGTACTTTTGATTTGCATTTCTCTAATAATTAGAGATGGTGAGCAAGTTTCATGTACCCCTTGGCCATCTGTATATCTTCTTTGGAGAAATGCCTATTTAGGTCTTCTGTCCATTCTTTGATTGGGTTGTTTTGTTTTTTTTTTTTGATATTGAGATGCATGAGCTGTTTGTAAAATTTGAAGATTAATCCCTTGTTGGTTGCATCATTTTTAAATATTTTCTCCCATTCTGTGGGTTGTCTTTTTGTTTTGTTTATGGTTTCCTTTGCTGTGCAAAAGCATTTGAGTTTAATTAGGTCCCATTTGTTTATTTTTGCTCTTATTTCCACAACTCTAGGAGAAGGATCAAAAAAGATATTGCTGCTATTTATGTCAAAGTGTGTTCTGCCTATGTTTTCCTCTAAGAGTTTTATAGTATCTTGTCTTACATTTAGGTCTTTAATCTATTTTGAGCTTATTTTTGTGTATGGTGTTAGAAAATGTTGTAAATTCATTCTTTTACATATAGCTGTCCAGTTTTCCCAGCACCATTTATTGAAGAGACTGTCTTTTCTCCATTGTATAGTCTTGCCTCATTTGTCATAGATTAATTGAGCATAGGTGTGTGGGTTTATCTCTGGACTTTCTATCCTATTCAATTGATCTATATTTCTGTTTTTGTGCCAGTACCATACTGTTTTGATGACTGTAGCTTTGTAGTATAGTCTGAAGTCAGGGAGCCTGTTTCCTCCAGCTCCATTTTACTTCCTCAAGATTGCTTTGGCTATTCGGGGTCTTTTGTGTTTCCATACGTATTTTAAATTTTTTTCACCTAGTTCTGTAAAAAATGCCTTTGGTAATTTGATAGGGATTGCATTGAACCTATATATTGCCTTGGGTAGTATACTCATTTTGACAATATTGATTCTTCCAATCCAAGAATGTGGGATGTCTTTCCATCTGTATGTGTTATCTTCAATTTCTTTCATCAGTGCCTTATAATTTTCTGAGTACAGACCTTTTGCCTCCTTAGGTAGGTTTATTCCTAGGTATTTTATACTTTTTGATGCAATGGTAAATAGGATTGTTTCTTTAATTTCTCTCTCTGATCTTTTGCTTTTAGTGTATAGAAATGGAATAGATTTCTGTGTAATAACTTTGTATCCTGCAACTTTACCAAATTCATTGATGAGCTCTAGTAGCTTTCTGGTAGCATCTTTAGGATTTTCTATGTATATTATCATGTCATCAGCAAATAGTGACAGTTTTATTTCTTCTTTTCCATTTGGATTCCTTTTATTTCTTTTTCTTCTCTGATTGCCGTGGGTAGGACTTCCAAAACTATGTTGAATAAAAGTGGCAAGAGTGGACGTCCTTGTCTTGTTCCTGATCTTAGGGAAAATGCTTTCAGCTTTTCCCCATTGAGTATGATGCTGGCTATAGATTTGTCATATATGGCCTTTATTATGTTGAGGTATGTTCCCTTAGTGCTCACTTTCTGGAGAGTTTTTATCATAAATGGGTGTTGAATTTTGTCAAAAGCTTTTTCTGCACCTACTGAGATGATCATATCGTTTTTATTCTTCAATTTTTGATGTGGCGTATCACACTGATTGACTTGTGGATATTGAAAAATCCTTGCATCCCTGGGATAAATCCCACTTGATCATGGTGTATGATCCTTTCAATGTATTGTTGGATTTGGTTTGCTATTATTTTGTTGAGGATTTTTGTGTCTATGTTCATCAGTGATATTGGCCTGTAACTTTCTTTTTTGTGGTATCTTTATCTGGTTTTGGTATCAGATCGATGGTGTTCCCATAGAATGAGTGTGGGAGTGTTCCTTCCTCTGTGATTTTTGGGAATAGTTTCAAAAGGATAGGTGTTAACTCTTCTCTATATGTTTGATAGAATTTGCTGGTGAAGCCATCTGGTCCTGGACTTATTTTTTGGGAGTTTTTAAATCACAGTTTCAATTTTCGTACTTGTGATTGGTCTATTCATATTTTCTATTTCTTCCTGGGTTAGTCTTAGGAGATTATACATTTCTAAGAATTTTTTCATTTCTTCTAGGTTGTCCATTTTATTGGCATATAGTTGCTCATAGTAGTCTGTCATGATCCTTTGTATTTCTGCGGTGTCCGTTGTAACTTCTCCTTTTTCATTCCTAATTTTATTGATTTGAGCCCTCTCCCATTTTTTCTTGATTAGTCTGGCTGAAGGTTTATCAATTTTGTTTATCTTCTCAAAGAAGCAGCTTTTAGTTTCATTGATCTTTTCTATTGTTTTCTTTGTCTCTATTTCATTTATTTATGCTCTGATTTTTATGGTTCTTTCCTTCTACTAACTCTCCGTTTTGTCTGTTTTTCTTTCTCTAGTTGCTTTAGGTGTAAGGTTAGGTTGTTTATTTGAGTTTTTTATTGTTTCCTGTGGTAAGATTGTATTGTTATAATCTTCTCTCTTAGCACTACTTTTGCCGTGTCCCATAGGTATTGGATCATCATGCTTTTGTTTTTATTTTTCTCTAGGTATTTTTTTATATCCTCTTTGATTTCTTCAGTGATCCATTACTTGTTTAGTAGCACATTATTTAGCCTCCAAGTGTTTGTGTAATTTTTTACAGTTTTTTTCCTGTAGTTGATTTCTAATCTCATAGTGTTTTGGTCAGAAAAGATGCTTGATATGATTTCAATTTTCTTAAATTTACTGAGGCTTGCTTTCTGACCCAGCATAGGATCAATCATGGAAAATGTTCCATGTGCACTAGAGAAGACTGTGTATTCTGTTCCTTTTGGATGGAATGCTCTATAAATATCAATTAAATCCCTCTATTCTAACGTCGCATTTAATGTCTGCATTTCCTTATTGATTTTCTGTCTGGATTATCTGTCCATTGATGAAAGTGGGGTGTTAAAGACCCCCACTATTATTGTGTTACTGTAATATCTCCTTTTATGGCTGTTAGTATTTGCCTTATATATTGGGGTGCTCCTATATTGGGTACATATATATTTACAATTGTTATATCTTCTTCTGTGATTGATCCCTTGATCATTATCTAGTGTCCTTCTTTGTCTCTAGTAACAGCCTTTATTTTCAAGTCTATTTTTGTCTGAGTATTGCTACTCCAGCTTTCTTTTGATTTCCATTTGCATGGAATACCTTTTTCCATCCCCTCACTTTCAGTCTGTATGTATCCCTAGATCTGAAGTAGGTCTTTTGTAGACAACATTTCTATGGGTCTTGTTTTTGTATCCATTCAGCCAGTCTATCTCTTTTGGTTGGAGCATTTAGCTCATTTACGTTTAAGGTAATTTTTGATATGTATGTTGTTATTGCCATTTTATTAATTGCTTTGGATTTGTTTTTGGTGGTCTTTTTTCCTCCCTTCCTCTTTTGTTCTCTTCTCTTGTGATTTGATGACTAACTTTAGTGTCGTGTTTGGACTCCTTTTTCTTTTTTTGTGTGTGTATCTATTGTAGATTTTTGGTTTGTGGTTACCATGAGATTTTGTTATAGCAGACTATATATAAACAAGACTGTTTTAAGCTGATGGTGTTTTAATTTCAAATGCAGTTCCAATGTACTGCATTTGCACTCTCCTCACGATTCCTGGTTTGATATCATATTTGTGTGTCGATGATTTCCTATCATCTTTATTGTATGTTTGCTTTTACCAGTGAGCTTTTCCATTTGTAATTTTCTTGTATCTAGTTGTGGCCTTTTCTTTTTTCGCCAGAATAGTTCCTTTAGCATTCATTGCAAAGCTGGTCTGGAGGTGCTGAATTCACTTAGCTTTTTCTTATCTATAAAGCTTTTGATTTCTCCATCAAATCTGAATGAGAGTCTTTCTGGGTAGAGAATTCTTGGTTGAAGATTCTTCTGTTTCATTACTTTATATATATCCTGCTACTCCCTTCTGGCCTGTAGATTTTCTGCTGAAAAATCTGCTGATAACTTTATAGTAATTCCCTTGCATGTTTTTTGTTACTTTTTCCTTATTGCTTTTAACATTTTTCTTTGTCTTTAATTTTTGTCATTGTGATTACTATATGTCACAGTATGTTCCTCCTTGGGTTTATCATTCCTGAGACTCTCTGTGCTTCCTAGACTTGCACAACTATTTCCTTTCCCTTGTTATGGAAATTTTCAACTATTATCTCTTCAAATATTTTCTCAGGTCCTTTCTCTCTCTCTCTTCTTCTGGGACACATATAATGCAAATGTTGGTGCGTTTAATGTTGTCTCAGTGGTCTCTTAGACTGTCCTCATTTCTTTTCATTTTTTTTTTCTTTATTATTTTCCATGGCATTGATTTCTACCATTCTGTCTTCCTGGTCACTTATCCATTCTTCTGCCTCAGTTATTCTGCTATTGATTCCTTGTAGTGAATTTTTCTTTTCAGTTATTGTATTGTTCTTCTCTTTTTTTTTTGTTCTGTGGTTCTTCTAGGTCTTTATTAAGCTTATCTTTATCCTCTCAATCTGTGCTTCCATTATTTTTCCGAGATCTTGGAACATCTTCTCTATCATTACTCTGAATTATTTTTTGTGTAAATTGCCTATCTCCACATCATTTAGTGGTTCTTCTGAGGTTTTTGTCTTGTTCCTTCATCTGGGACATATTTCTCTGCTGTCTCATTTTTTCTAACTTTCTGTGATTGTGGTTTCCATTCCACAGGCTGCAGGGTTGTAGTTTTCTTGCTTCTGGTGTCTGCCTCCTGTTGGGTGAGGCTGTATAAGACCCTTGTGAAGGCTTCCTGGTGGGAAGGACTGATTACTGTCTACTGGTGTCTGGAGCTGTGTCTTGTCCCTCTTGTGGCCAGGGCCGTCTCAATGTGTGTGTTTACCTGGCATCTCTGTACTCAGGAAGACTCTAGGTAGCCTGTCTGCTGATGAATGGTGCTGTGTTCCTGCTCTGTTGGTTGTTTGCCCTGAGATGTCCCAGCAGCACTGGTACCTACAGGCTGTTGGGTCAGGTAATGTCTTGGTGAGAAAATGGTGGCTGCCAGGAGGGCTCATGCCAAGGAGTACTCCCCAGCACTGCTGCCACCAGTGTCTTTGTCTCCACAGTGAGCCACAGCCATCCCCTGCCTCTGCATGAGACCCTCCAATACTATTAGTTAGATCTGGCCCAGGCCCTTATGAGGTCACTGCTTTTTTCCCTGGGTCCTGGTGTGCACGAGACCTTGTGTGTGCTCTCCAAGAATGGAGTTTCTGTTTCCCTCAGTCCTGTGGAATTCCTGTGATCAAAACCTGCTGACCTTCAAAGGCAGTTTCTCTGGGGGCTCCTCTTCCTATTGCCAGACCCCCAAGCTGAGGGGCCTGATGTGGGGCTCAGAACTTTCACTCCTGTGGGAGAACTTCTGTGGTATAATTATTTTCCAGTTTGTGGGTCACCCACCTGGTGGTAATGGGATTTGATTTTATCACAGTTGTGTCCCTTCTATTGTCTCGTCATGGCTTCTTCTTTGTCTTTGTATGTAGAATATCTTTTTTGTTAAGTTCCAGAGGTTTATTTTTTGATTGTTTTTCAGTAGTTAGTTGTTATATGTTATATAGCTGAGCCCACATCCTTCTACTCCACCATCTTGTCTCCATCTTCTAGGACTTTGTAAATGGAACATCACAGACCAGTTACATTGTTACTCTAGAGCTGCCAGCAGCCTTGCCAAGAAAATTCACCTCATTCATGTGTGAAGCAGATCCTCCCAGCATAGCCCCACCCTGGAGATGCTTGGTCCCTGAGTATCTGCCAGGATCACTTCACAAACTGAGCCTGGCAGCCTCCCAGAGTGGAATGTCTAATAGAGATGCTGCTGGATAAGGGAAGCACATGCTTCCAGAGTCTTGGTCTCTGTAGTACAGTTTGAAGTCAAGAAGCATGATACCTTCAGGTTTGTTCTTCTTTCTCAGGATTGCTTTGGCTATTTTGAGGTCTTTTGTGGTTTCAAACAAATAAAAATAAATAGTAAAGATAAACAAAATTGACAAACCTTTAGCTACACTAAGAAAAAAAGAGAGAAGACAAATTAATAAAATCAGAAATGAAAAAGGAAACTTTATAACTGATACCACAGAAATACAAAATATCATAAAAGACTACTGTGTACAGTTATGCACCAACAAATTTGATAACTTAGAATAAATGGATAAATTTCTGGAAACATACGACTTACCAAGACTATATATCAAGAAGAAATAGAAAATCTGAACAAACTAACAATGAGTAGGGAGGTTGAATTAGTAATCAAAAACCTCCCAACAAAGAAAAGCTCAGGACCAGATGGTTTCCTTGGTGAATTCTGTCACACATTAAAAGAATTAAATCCAATCCTCGAAGTCTCCCAAAATGTTGAAGAAGAGAAAACACTCCCCAAATCATTTTATGAAGCCAACGTTACCCTGATACAAAAGCCAGATAAGGACACTACAAAAACAAACAAACAAACAAACAAAAACCCCACTACAGGTCAATATCCCTGATGAATATAAATGTAAAAATCCTCAACAAAATATTAGGAAACTGAATTCAATTGCACATTAAAAGGATCATATACCATGATCAATTGGAATTTATCCCTGGCATGCAAGGATGGTTCAACATATTATATCACATTAATAGAATGAAAGATAAAAATTATATGATCATCTCAATAGATGAAAAAAAGTTATCTGACAAGTACAACATCCTTTCATGATTAAAAACTCTCAACAAATTCGGTATAAAATGAACATACCTCAACAAAATATAACAAGGCCACAGCTAACGTTATACTCAGTGGTGAAAGTTTGAAAGCTTTTCCTCTATAGGTGTCTTATATATCACTTTTATATACATTTAAAACCCCATCAATCAAACAATGTTATACATTTTGGTTTGAACTATCACACATGTTTTATAGAAGTGAATAGAAGAATAGTCTCATACCTAGTTATTTACCATTTATATTGCTCTCCTTTATTATTTATGTACCAATTTTCCTTCTGGTAGTGTTTCCCTTTTTTACTTGAATAGCTTCCTTCACAAATTTTTTAAGAGCATACTTGCTGGTAATGAATTACATTGGTTTTCTTTCATTAAAGAATATCTTGATTTCTCTTTCATCCCTGAAGGATAATTTTGCTGGATATAGAATTCTAGGTAGACAATATTTTCCTTTTAGTACTTGAAAAATATGTTGCTACTTCTTGTCTCTTGTCTCTTGATTTCTAATGAGCAATCATCATTTACTTGAATTGTTGTTCCTCTCTAGATAATGCATCATTTCCCTGTCTACTTTCAAGATTTTTTTCTGTCTTTGGTTGTCAGTAGTTTGATTATGATGTACCTGAGTGTAGATTTATTTTGGTTTATCCTGTTTGGGATGTCCTCAGCTCCTCGAATATACAGATTTATGTGGTAGGCAGAATAATGGTCCCCCAAAGATGCCCATACCCTAATCCCCAGTACCTGTGAATATATGTTATATGGGAAAAGGGTTTTTGCATTGGAATTGAGATTTTTAATCAGCTTACTGTAAGATAGGCTAAATGGGACCAATGTAATAACATGAGCCCTTGAAAGTGGAAGAGGAAGGCAGAAAAGTTACTCAGAGGGATGCAGCAGAAAAAGTATGTTATTGTGATGTGGCAGGAGTAGAGGAGTCAGAGAAATTTAAAGCATGACAGGAACTTGACCTGCATTGCTGATTTTGACAGGAGCCATTAACCATGAGCCATGAGCCAGGGAATGCAAAGAACAACCCCTGGCTGACAGTCAGCAAGAAAATGGTGACCTCAGTCCTACATGAAAATGAATTCTGCCAACAACCTGAATGAGCTGGGAAGTCAGTTCTCACCCAGAGCCTCCAGATCAGGTTGACTGATACATTGATTTTGTCTTTGTGAGATTCTCAGTGGAGGAACAAACTGAGCCATGCTGTACCTGACTTCAGACCTATACAGAGATATGGGAGATAATAAATTTGTGTTTTTTTAATCTGCTGAATCTGTGGTAATTTTTTACAGCAGCAATAGAAAACTAATACTGTGTATCTTTCACTAAACTTGGGTACTTTTTGTTGATTATTTTTTCAATTTTTTTTAGCACTACATTCTTTCTCCTTTCTTTCTTGAGTCCTGATGACACAAATGTTATACTTTTTGTTGTTTTCTCATAGGTCTCTGAGGCTCTGTTTATTTTTTAAAATATTTTCTCCTTTGTTGTTCATATTCAATTACCTCTATTGATGTCTTCAACTTCATTGACTATTTCTTCTGTTATCTCTGTTCTGCTATTGAGTCCATCCAGTAAGTTTCTTTATTTCAGTTATGGTAGTTTTCAGTTTTAAAATTTCCTTTTGGTTTTTTTATAAGTTCTGTTCATTTGCTTATATTTTCTGTTTTAATAATTCTTTCAAGAGTGTTTGCAGTTACTCAGTTGAGCATTGTTAATTGCTGCTTTAAAGTCTTGTCAGATAATTCCAGCATTTGTGTAATCTTAACCTTGCTGTAAGTTGATTGTATTTTTCCATGCAGTTGAGATTTCTGTGGTTATTCAAATGCCAAATATTTTGTATTATTTATTGGACATTAGGAATATTAGGTTAGGAGACTCTGAGTCTTATTTAAAATATTATGGAGAATGTTGATACATTTTTTTCTAGCAATTGGTCTGGTTAGGTTCAGATTACAATTCAACCGACCTTCTATGTGCTGAGATTCAAATGTCAATTCAATTTTTAATGTTATTTGAATCTTCCCCATGTGTATGCCACCCAGTGGTCAACCTGGAACATGGGTGGAGGTCTATTCATTAGCTTCGTTCTCAAAGCCTGTATTATTCTAATTAGGCCAATATCCATATATATGCAGGTCAGGGCCATGCCCAGGAGTTCATAAACAATTTTGTGTGTTGTCTTTCCTGAGCTCCTCCTGCTCTACTATGTCCTTGATTCTTGCTGGTTCCTTGGTGTTCCTTTTAAAATTTTTCCAGCCAGAAACCTCCTACAGTTACACTGTCTCTGGGGATAAGCTGTAGGAGGACAGAGAGAAGAGAAAACATAGCATTGGGGTTTGGTCTCAACCTTCTGAATTCATAACTCTCCCCCACCAATGGAGAGAAAGTTTCCTGTCTCTGAATTTTGATTTCTGCTCTCTCATCTTGCTGGCTGCTATAAATCTTGCTGCTGTTACCACAGGACTGCCTGGAAGCTGGGATGGGAGAGAACAGAGAAAAAGGATAGAAAAATACCTGGAGATTTTCTCTACTCTCTTTGAGCTTTACTTATTATCTTTCCTGCTCCTTGAGCCAGGCTTCTCCTTGACGCCTCTCTGCTTGCACCACAGTGCTCAGTGCTGGATTTCAGGCTTCACTGAGTTGAAACTGGGAGATATTGAAGAAAAAAAATGGTAAATTGGTGAAATTGGTAAACTGGCAAAAACACCACTGGTTTAATTTTACTTTAAATTCTCCTTCAATCTACCTGCTGTTACTTAATTTTCTGAGTCCCTATATAGCTGGTCCATGAATTCTGTTCAGGTTTATAGTTATGTTCAGATGGTGAAAATGGTGGAGTGTGCTTATCTCATATTACCTGGAATGAGGTACTTATGATCCCTTTAAATATCTGAAGGATTTGTTGTGATGTCTCGTCCTTTGTTTCTGATAATGGTAATTTGTGTCTTCCCTCTTCTTTTCCTTGCTGAGTCTAGGTAGCATTTGATCACTTTTATTGATTCTTTCAAGAAATCAACTTTTGGTAGAATTGATTTTTCTCTGTTATTTTTTGTCTTCTCATTCATTCATTTCTTCTCTTTATTATTTTCTTACTCTTATTTAGTTTAACTACTCTTCCTTTTCTGGTTTCTTAGGAAGCTTAGATTAACTGATTAGAGATTTTCTTTTCTAATATAAGTATTTAATGGTATAAAACTTTTTTCTAAGTACTGCTTTAGCTGCATCTCACAAATTTTGATATGTTGTATTTTTAATTTTATTCAGTTAAAAATAACATAGTTTCTTTCTGACTTCTTCCTTGACCCATGGATTACTTACAAATATATTTAATTTTTAAAGACTTTTCAGAAAATCTTTGTTATTGATTTCTTAATTACACTGCTGTCAGAGGACACATTTTGTATGATTTCATACTCTTAAATTTACTTAGACTTGTTTTATGGCTCAGAATATGGTCTATTTTGTGAATATTCCATGTGCATTTGAAAAGAATATGTATTTTTCTATTGTTTGGTGCAATATTTTATAACTATCCATTAGGTCAATTTGGTTGATAGTATTGTTCAAGCCACCTATATCCTTATTGATTTTCTGTCTACTTTTTCTATTGATAATGGAGATAAGAGTATTGAAATATCCAGTTGAAAATGTTATTTTATCTCTTTTCTTTCAGTTCTATTTGTTTTTGCTTCGTTTATTTTAAATCACTGTAATTAGATACATACACATTTAAGGACTATTATATCTTCTTGATGAATCAATACCTTTATCATTATAAAATGCCCCTCTTTTATATCCTAGTGATATTCTTCTGAAATCTAATTTGTCTTATATTAATACAGCTACTGAAGCTTCAGTTTGATTTGTGTTTGCATGGTACATCATTGTATGTTTTACTATTAATATAACTATTTCTTTATATTGAGTTCCTCCATGTGGTCAGGTCTTGCTTAATTATCCAATCTGGATATCTGTCTTTTATTTGGAGTGTTTAGACCATTTGTATGTAATATAATTATCAGTGAAATTTCACTTAAACCTATCATCTTCCTATTTTCCTTCTACTTGCCCTTCTCTTCTTTATTCCATTTGTCCTCCTCCTGCCTCTTTTGGATTATGTATTTTAAAAAAAATCCACCTTATTTACACTTTAAAAAAAAAGCTATACAGCTTTGCTTTTTTTTAGTAATTTCTCTAGTGTTTAAAATATGCAATTTATATTATCACAGTCTATCTTAAAATAATATTATATCATTTTATGTATTGTATTAGAATCTACAAGGGTATACTTCTATTTCCCTCTCATACTTTATGCTATTGTCTTATACATTTTTCTTTTATTTATGTTATCACACCCACAATATATTGCTATTTTTTCTTTATACAGTCAATTATCTAATAGGGAGATTTATAATGATAAAATATATTTTTTATTTACCTATATTACCATTTCATTCTTCATTCTTTAGGTGGATACAAATTTCTATCTGGTATAATTTCAGCTGGCTGAAGAAGTTTCTATAACATGTTTTGTAGTGAAATTTAGTGATGATGGATTTTTCCAACTTTTGTTTGTCTGAAAAAGTCATCATTTGACCTTTTTTTAAACCTGTTTTCTCTGGGTATAGAAATCTAGGTTGACACTTTGTGTTTGTTTGTTTGTTTTCTTCTAGTGCTTTGATAATGTCTCTCCATTATTTTCTGTCTTTTATGGTTTCTGACTAGAAGAGTGATGTCATTCTTATCTTGGTTTTGTGTGTGTGTGTGTGTGTGTGTGTGTGTGTGTGTGTTTTCTCTGGATTTTCTATGAGGTTTTTAAAAATTATCACTAGTTTTCAGAAATTTGATTATGATGGGCCTTAGTATGGTTTTCTTTATGTTTCTTCTGTTTGGGATTTTTTAACTTCTTGGTTCTTTGCATTTATGATTTTAATAAAATTTGGAAATATTTTGAACATTGCTTCTTCAAATATTTTCTAACCCCCCTCATTTTTCTGGAACTCCAATTACACATATGTTATACTACTTGATTTTGTTACATAAATCACTGATGCTCTGTTTATTTTCTTAGTCTTTTTGCTCTTTGTCCTTTATTTTGTATAGTTTCTATTACTATGTCTTCAGGTTCACTTATCTTTTCTTCTGCAGTGTCTAATCTGTATAATTCAGTCTACTGCCTTTTTCATTTCTAAAAACATATCATTTGGTCTTTTTTATACTTTACATTCTCTTTTTTATGTTCATGGTTTCCTATACCATCTTGAAAATATGGACTATAAATTTAAACATCTTTGTCTGCCAATACCATCATTTTCTGTCAATTCTGGGTGTGCTTCTATTGATTAACCTTTTTTTCTCCTGGTCATGGGTCATATTTCTCTGTTTCTTTGTAAGCTTAGTGAGTTTTGATTGTAACACAAGTTTGCCAGATCTTGTGAATTTTATATTGTGGAGTGCTGGGCTTTGTTTTACTCCTTTAAATAGTCTTGGAATTTTTTCTTCCATACAGTTAGGTTACATGGAATCAGTTTGATCATTTTGAATCTTGATTTTCAGCTTTGCTTGTTTGTGTATAGAGCTAATTTAGCTACAATACTAAATCAATTCTTTTCTAAGGACTTCATCCTATGATCCTTTCATCACAAGGTCTTCCTATTCTTGCTGGTGGAGATATAAACTATTGCAGCCCTATGTAGACTCCAACGATTTTTCAGTTATTTATTTCTAATGAGCTTTGTAGTGAAATTAGTAGGTTCTTACATTCATATTCAAATGTTATGTGTCAAGCACTGACCTAAGCATTTTTTCATTCTTTAATCATCTCTTACTTATTTTCCTTATTATTAATGTTTCACAATATGTTCTTAAAACTAGCATTCTCATTTACCATACCAATAAGAAAATGAGTGATGCTGGATTCCTGACTCTTATAGCCACTTTCCTCCCTAATGTGTTTCTTGGACAGGATCAGAATTTGGGAAAATACAGTCATATGAGAGTTTTGCTCTTCAATGAAAACACTGAATTAATGAATATTCAATCATTGCCTCTAAGGAAAATACAGGGTTAAGTGCCTGTGAGCCTCTGGTCACAACATTTTTGTCAATAGACCAACATATAACCTTGTTTTATATTTATTTCTATTTAAAAACACCTTATTTAATATATATTGTTTATTTATTAACATTGAACTAATGGCCAATAGCACTATAACTCATACATGAACAAAGCTTATAGAACACATTTTTTTTTTTCACATAAGTCACACCACAGCCTTCTTAAGCTTAGGCACACTAGACAGCACCATGGGACTATGTTTGGGGGCCATATAAAAAAAAGTGAAATTACTAAAAAGAAGTGAAAAATGTGGCATTAAATATACCATGGGATTCTTTACAGTATGAGATCTGAAACAAGAAGGCAGGATGTCACCTTGTTCAACCTCAGCAGGGAACAGTTTATGGGAGACTCGAACTTTTCACTGCTCTGTGCATGTACATGTCTGCAAATGACTGCAAAAGCTCTGTGAATATTGATTTTAGTTTACAAATAATTTTCAGTGAGTGGGCAAATGTGAAAATATGGAATCTGTGAATAATGTGTATTGGCTCATACTGATGTTTGACTTGTTTCTTTCTACTTATCTATTCTTAATTGACAATGCTTAAAGGCTATGCAGCTTGGAAGTTGGCACATTCCCAATCCCAGTGACCTCTTTATAAGACCTAACCAAAGAACTATCTTCACCATAGAAAACTCAAAATGCCAGGAGGTCATACTAATTGAAATAGAGTTGGGGGCTCTTGCTTCAGAATTTTATGGTATACTACCTATTTTGTAGCATAGGCAGTTTCTTCTGGTACTGACTAGTTGGACCTGCCTTCCCTCAGTCTATTTATTCTTGACAGAAGGAATATAGCCCACATGGTATGCATGGTATCCAAATATACTTCACATCATTTTGGACTAATTATATACTTTACTTCCTGTAATCAACCTTTTTAGTGTCTAAATAAAGTGGATTTTGTTTGTATCTATCATTAAAATGTATATGGGCTCATCAGGGTCCTTTTGTTTTTCAGTAGACTAGTTTTACCTTACAAAGCCTATTAGCCTCTTTCATCTCATGAAATTCTTTAGGTTTAAGGAAATAGTTATGTGTTTTTCTGTCTGTGTTTTAAGAAAGGTCACTTTGAGATTTTCTTTTTGGCTTTTTCTGGCTGTGCTGTCTGTCTGTCATGTCACATTAGACTTTTTCAAGGATCATGCCATGCTTGACACTGTGAAGAAACTCAGTCTATCATGAAAATAAAGCCCCTGCATGTGAAAATGGAAAAAAAAAGATTCACTTTGTTGAAAAACAGGTCAAAGAGGTAAAAACTGTTACTTGAAAATAAATCTTGAATCCAAGAAGCAGAGGCCAGGGAGGGTAGCCTTGACACAGTTTTCAGTAGAGGCTTGTCTTGAGAGGCCAAGGGGGAGATATTTTCTATAAGAATGGTACATTTGGGTTTATCTTCCCCTAGTCTTTTGGACAAGGCAGGGAAAATATGGAGCGCTTCATTTAAATAGAGCTTGCTCCCTTATGAGCTTAGAGTTCCTTGCACCTGAAGCCAAAGCCTCCCAGTAAACCAGACTACAGGGACGTGCACAGGGCAAACTTCAAAGTGCCTTGAGGAAAGTAGAAGCAGTACAGAATGAAAATGTTCGAAGTCTTGAAGAAAACTTTGTGGAAAGTTATTTTTGTGTGCATGTTTCTCTCCAAAGTATAATAATAATAATAATAATAATAATAATAATAATAATAATAAAATATATTATGGAATCTAACCTGGTGTGCCATTGATTCTCTGCTCCCTATCTCATCCTCTAAATGAAGTGTCATTTGTAGATATATGTATTTCTCCTTTCTTCTTTACCTCCAAGATCAATGACATACTTTTGAGTTTCTTACCTAGACTTCCTTTTCTCTAGTTATCTCCTTGAGTTTTTTAGAGTTCACTTTTGACTTTTCTTCCTCATGAAACTTCTTCCCTACACTTAAAAAAAAATCCCTCTTTTGTCCATGTCAAGAGAGTGCTTTTCTGTGCTCATCCTATTTGATAGTCTGCTGCCCCAGATGTCAGCTGTCCCTCCCCGGGGTTCTTCGAGTTCATTCTCTCTCAGTATTCCTCTCAAGGGAGAGCCTGTCCATCATTGTCTTCTTTCAGCTGCTCCCTTAGAATGCTTCAGGTTATTTCCTCCCTAGTTTTGACTTTGTTCTGAGCCTTTTAAAGCACTCACCTTTACCTTCATCAACAACTCTTTCTCTCCACTGACTTTTTCCCCTTTTACCTACAAACAAGCTCAGCTCTACAAGCCCTTTAAAATCACAATAATAAAAAACCTGGCCTAACCGAACCCCTAATTTATCTTTGTCATTCTTACTAGCAACCATTCTGTTTCTTTCTCTTTTTATCATCAGATTTTTCAAGAGTAACATACTCTTGTTACTGAGATTTTCTTTATCTTCAGTCTATCTTCTGTTCCCACCATTCTAAAAACCTATTCTAGTAAAGTCTCCTAGTGACTTTGAAATCGTCAAATTTAGTGGCTTGTCCCAGTCTTTCTTCTCTTCCTCACTCCTTCTGCAGCTTTGTCATCCAAAAAAATAACAATAAAATAAAATAAAATAAACTATATGAAAAAAAAAAGAAATGAGGGAAGTGAAAAACAAAAATAAAAACAACCTTCCTTGGTGGATTATTTCGAAAGGTGTAAAGTAAAAAGTAAAAGTTTTCCAACCCTGTTCTGGATTCCTCATTTCTAATCCCAGGAAGTAATGACTGCAACAGTTTATTGTATATCCTTCCAGAAATTTTCTGTGCATAATCAAACACCTTTTAATACAAACAGGGTCATATTATGTATAATCTGTTATGTGATTACTTTCTCCACTTAAAAATAAGTCTCGTAGTCCATTCTATATTGGTATATACAGATTTACCTCATTTAAAAAATGACTGAGTAGTCTTCTGTTGTAAGAATGAATTATAGCTTGTTTAATTGGTTTCCTATTGATAGACATTTTGGTTGCATCCAGATTATTGTTATCACAGTGTTGCAGTGAACATACTTATGGAAGCAAATGTATTTGCATTTGATTGTTTGTGTAATATATCCATAGGATATATTTGTGGATTTGGAAACGCTACCAAGCTTCTTTTCTCTCTATTAAAATATGTACAGTTTCACTAATAACATAACAAATATCCATGTAATCTCTATATTAAGACATAGAACATTTGCCTACCTTGTATTCCTCTTCCCTACATCCTCCTCCATCCTCATCCACCAAGTAACAACTAATTTGAATTTTGTGTTAATCATCTGCTTGCTTGTTTTAAAGAAAAATCATTTTACCACATATATGGGAAGCTTATACACACATCTTTACATAAATATATTGCTAGTTTTATCTGTTTTTCTTTAATCTTTATATAAATGGAATCAAACTTCTATAACTTGCTTCTACATTATGTTTGTCTAATTTATCCATGGTGATATGCCCAACTACTCCATCTTAGAAGTCTTTTCTCCATCAGATTTCTATCATCCCGAGTCTCTTCTTACGTTGCTCAATTTTTCTCTTTTGTTTTCCTCCCTGATTTCTTTCCATCTCTTCAGTGTAGCTGTTCTCTGAATTTTACTCCCCTGTGCTCTGTTTTTCATCTCAATTTCCACTAAGTGACCTTATCCCTTTTTTATATCTTCTATTCTCTTATTCATGTGGATGACTCCCAGATTTATAGTTCTGCTTCTAACCTCTTTCTTGAGCTCTAGACTATCATCCTTAACATTATTACTTGTTTATCTTGTGATAGTACTTTAAATTATATTGGATTCAAGTAGCATTTAGTGGATGTGTTTTTTTTGTTTTTTGTTTTTTAAATTCCAGACCCTGTGCTAGGTGCTGAAGATTGACGGAGAAATAAAACATGGCCCTGCATTTTAATAGGAAAAACAGATGTACAAACCTGCACAAAGGTTTACATGAATTTACTGTATATTCCTAGATTCACTCTGCCTATTAAATTTCCTACTTCTGTAATAACACCATCATTTTCTTCCTCACCCAGGCTTATCTTTGCCTTTCTTCTCCCTGAGCCTTCTTCCTCTATTAGTTTTGACCTTTCCCCTCATGTGCCACATGAAGATTCAGTCACCACATTTTATCAATTCTTCACTCTTGTGTTTTAACCCTTCTTTTTTTCACCCTTAACACCACTTTTCAGAGATCTTCTCTCTTCACACTGAGGCTGTTACAAAAATTTCTTTTTCTTTCAACCTCAAATTCATTGTGCAAGCTATATGCTGTTTAAATTTTGCCATATTCAGCTCTTAATATTATTGTTATTCATCCACTCAAAAACCTTCAAGAGCTATCTGCTGTCTATTGAATCAGATCCAAATTCCATAATCTAACATTTAGGGCCATCTATAGTCTAACGCTAAGCTTTCTTTTCTCTTACTGATTTCCTGTGAGAGGATTTGCAAAATCAAATGATCATAGGCATCAGGCAGGTAACGCCAATTAGTGGGTCTAGCTGAGTGAGCACTGTGGCAAACTGGGAAGCAAATTTTCCACCTACAGTGTATAATTCGTGGCTAAGCTGATTATTGCTATGTGGAACTTGCAAGCCTGGTGTTGCCAGATTTTTCATTTTTTCAAGAAAAGCCAGAAACTCAGATTTTTATATGAAATCTTTGCATTTTCAGATATTGGAGACCACTTAAAAAAAAACAGTTTTGTCAAAAGAACACATGGCTGAGGGCTGCCAGTCTCTGACTTTTGCCCTATGTATACTCTAGCCAGGCTGGAATTACCTTTTGTATTCTCACCTCTATTCTGCCAACCTAGGATGTCTTTAGCCATTCTCTCAGTTTATCAGAATCTGTTATAACCCAGCTCTTTTGAGAAGGTTTCCCTGGCCAGAAAACCTGACTTTCTAAGGCATTTATTGTCTCTTTCAATCATCTGGCATTTAAAAATGATTTATATTGTCAATTGTATTTTTTTCCTGTTCCTATGTTAGAATATTTTTATAATTATACAGACAATAAGCATTCATTATATAAAATTTGAAGTGTATAATAAAGTATCCAACTTAAATAATAACAACCTATTGTCCTACTATTAAGTAATAAACACTGTTAACATAATTATATTTTCTTATTTCTTTGTAGGAAATGTGGAAGATATATATTTCTCTCTTTCTGTCTCTATCTTTACCTCTATCTCTATCTCTCTCCATCTATCCCCAAATTGCCTTTCTTAAGGATTTTACCAGTTTACATTCCTATAAAACAATGTATGAGAATACCTTTTCTCCATCACTATTCTCAACACTAGATATTTCCACTGTTTTTAATCTTTGCAGAGTGAGAGGAGCTCAGGAAAGACAATCCATAAGATTGTTTATGAACTCCTGGGCACAGCCCTGACCTGCATATACATTGATTTGGGAAAATGGTGAGGTACCTAGAATAGGCAAATTCATAGAGATAAAAAGTAGATAAAAGTTACCAGGAGCTGAGGGGGAGGGAGACATGGAAGTTATTTTTTAATGGGCAGAGTTTATGTTGGGGTTGATAAAAAATTGGGGTTGATAAAAAAATTAAAAAAGATCATTGTCTTTTTTATTGTAATAAAATATGTGTAATATTTGTCATTTGTACATTCGTAAGTGTAAAAGTTAGTGGCATTAAACGTATTCACAATGTTGTGTAACAAACACCACTATATCCCCCCTCCAATTTTTTATCAACCCCAACATAAACTCTGCCCATTAAAAAATAACTTCCATGTCTCCCTCCCCCTCAGCTCTTGGTAACTTTTATCTACTTTTTATCTCCATGAATTTGCCTATTCTAGGTACCTCATATAAGTGGAATCACGTAATATTTGTCTTTCTGTGTCTGGCTTATTTCACTTAGCATAATGTTTGCAAAGTCCATCTATGTTGTAGCATATATCAAAATTCCATTGTTTTTTATGGCTAATTAGTATTCCATTGTATGTATATGCCACATTCTGAGTAATCTGTCAATGGACACTTGGTTTTTTTCCAACTTTTGGCTATTGTGAATAATATTGTTATGAATGTTGGTATACAAATATCTATTCAAGTCCCTACTCTTAATTCTTTTGATTATACACTTGGAAGTGGAATTTTGGGATCTTATGGTAATTCTATGTTTAACTCTGACAAACTGCCAAATTGTTTTCCATAGTGACTGCATCACGTTACATTCTCATCAGTAATGTGTGAGAGTTTCAATTTTTCCACATTCTCACCAACACTTGTTATTTTTCTTTCTTTCTTTTTTTAGAAAATAAAGCTATCCTAGTAGCTGTGAAGTGGTATCTCATTGTGGTTTTGATTTGCATTCCCCTAAAGACTGATGATTTTGAGCACCTTTCTAATGTATTCATTGGCCATTTGTATATATCTTCTTTGGAGAAATGTCAATTCATATCCTTTATGAATTTTGGAATTGGGTTGTTTTGTTTTTGTTTTTGAGTTTTAGGTATTCTTTGTATATTCTGGATATTAGTACCTTATCAGATATATGATTTGCAAATATTTTTCTCATTCTTTAGATTGTCTTTTTGCTTTCTTTATAGTTTCTTTGATGCATGAAAGTTCTTGATTTTGATGAAGTCAGTATATCTATTTTTTTCTTTTGTTGCCTGTGCTATTGGTGTCACATCTATGAATTTTTTGCCACTCCAATGTCATGAGGATTTTCCTCAATGTTTTCTTCTAGGATTTTTATAGTTCTAGCTCTTAAGTTTACATTTTTGATTCACTTTGAGTTAATTTTTGTATATGGTGTAAGGTAAGTGTCCAAATTCATTCTTTTGTATGTGTATATACAGTTTTTCCAGCACCATTTGTTGAAAAGACGGTCCTTTCCCCATTGAATGGTCTTGGCACTCTTGTCAAAAATTAGTTGACCATATATGTAAGTTTATTACTGGGCTCTCTGTTCTATCCCATTGTTATACATGCTGGCCCTTATGCTAGTAATATACTGTTTTAGTTTCTGTAGCTTTATAGTAAGTTTCAAAGTTAGGAGATGTAAGCCCTCCAACATTCGTTTTCAAGACTGTTTTGGCTAGTCAAGGCCCTTTGCAATTCCATGTGAATTTGAGGATCAGCTTTTCCATTTCTTTGAAGAATATCATTGGAATTTTGATAGAGATACTGTCTTTTTATTATATATTTGTCTGAGTATCAGTGAATTTGGATGTTTTTCCATATTTACCAGTCATTAATGTCTCTTATTTTGTAAATTTTCTGATAATGTTCTCTGCCCAATAATTTATTAAGGTTTCTGTAGTTGTTCCTATTTATTCAAATGAGCCCTTTGTATATTAAGGATTATTAGCCCTTGGAAAATATTTTTAAATAGTGCAGTTTGTTTGTTTTACATAACCCTTTTCATGGAGAAGTTAAAATTTTTCAATGTTGTTAAATCTATTCAATCTTTTCCATTGTGGTTTCTTCGATTTTTCTTAAGCTCAGTAAGTTCTTCCTCATCCTGAAAACAGGGTAAAATTGACATATTTTCTTCTAGTTAAAAATGTTTTAAAACATTTAACACTTTAATCAACTATGTTGGTGTATGATGCAAGTTTTAAACAGAATTTTTTCACATGACTTACATTCTGTCTTTATAGAATAACACTGGACTTTTTAAACTAATTTTTTGCCACACCCTGAGGCTTGTGG
Organism: Balaenoptera ricei; assembly: GCF_028023285.1. Taxonomy (NCBI): domain Eukaryota; kingdom Metazoa; phylum Chordata; class Mammalia; order Artiodactyla; family Balaenopteridae; genus Balaenoptera; species Balaenoptera ricei. The sequence continues at coordinate 90,884,728 of NC_082660.1, read as the reverse complement.
GATCTTAGTTCCCCAACCAGGGACTGGACCCAGGCCCCAGCAGTGAAAGCGCCAAGACCTAACCACTGGACCTCCAGGGAGTTCCCTTTAAACTAATTTTTGATGTACTTTATTTATTTATTTAATTCTTATGTATCTCGGCTCTAGAGTCTGAATCTGTGTGCTTCTTTTTTTTTAAATAGAAGTATAGTTGATGTACAGTATTATACAAGTTACATGTGTACAATATAGTAATTTCCAAATTTTAAAGGTTATACTCTATTTATAGTTATTATAAAATATTGGCTATATTCCCTGTGTTGTACAATATATCCTTGTAGCTTATTTTATACATAATAGTTTGTACCTCTTAATTCCCTACCCCTATATTGCCCTTCCCCTCTTCCCTCTCCTCACTGGTAACCACTAGTTTGTTCTCTATATCTGTGATTATTTTTTTGTTATATTCACTAGTTTCTTGTATTTTTTAGATTCTACATGTAAATGATCATACAGTATTTGTCTTTCTTTGTCTGACTTATGTCACTTAGCATAATACCCTCCAAGTCCATCCATGTTATTCCAAATGGCAAAATTCCATTCCTTTTTATGACTGAGTTTTATTCCATTTTATATATACACCACATCTTCTTTATCCATTCATCTGTTGATGGATACATAGATTGCTTCCATATCTCGGCAATTGTAAATAATGCTGCTATGAACATTGGGGTGCATATATCTTTTTGAATTAGTGTTTTTGTTTTATGATCATACTATCCAAGGCAATCTACAAATTCATTACAATCCCTATAAAAATACCAATGGCATTTTTTTTTTCACAGAACTAGGACAAGTAATTTTAAAATCCGTATGGAAATACAAAAGACCCAGAATAGCCAAAACAATCTTGAGAAAGAAGAACAGAGCCAGAGGAATCACACTTCCTGACTTCAGATTACACTACAAGGCTACAGTATTTAAAACAGTATGGTACTGGCACAAAAACAGACACACAGATCCATGGAACAGAATAGAGAGCCCAGAGGTAAACCCATGTGCTTATGATCAATTAATCTATGATAAAGGAGGCAAAAATATACAATGGAGAAAAGACAGTCTCTTCAATAAGTGGTACTGGGAAAACTGCACAGCTACATGTAAAAGAATGAGATTAGAACATTCTCTAACAGCATATACAAACATAAACTCAAAATGGATTAAAGACCTAAATGTAAGACTGGAAACCATATAACTCCTAGAGGAAAACATAAGCAGAACACTCTTTGACATAAATCATAGCAATATTTTTTTGGATCTGTCTCCCAAAACAAAGGAAATAAAAGCAAAAATTAACAAATGGAAACTAATTAAACTTTAAACCTTTTGCACAACAAAGGAAACCATCGACAAAACAAAAAAGACAACCTACTGAATGGGAGAAACTATTTGCAAATGATATCACTGATAAGGGGTTAACATCCAAAATATATAAAAAGCTCATAGAACTCAACATCAGAACAAACAAACAACCTGATTAAAAAATAGGCAGAAGAACTGAATAGACATTTTTCCAAAGTGGAAATGCAGATGGCCAACAGGCACATGAAAAGATGCTCAATATTGCTAATTAATAGAGAAATGCAAATCAAAACCACGATGAGATATCACCTCACACCTGTCAGAATAGTTATCATTAAAAAGAATACAAATAACAATTGTTGGAAAGGATGTGGAGAAAAGGGACCCCTCACACACTGTTGGTGGGAATGTAAATTGGTGCAGCCACTGTGGAAAACAGTATCGAGGTTTCTCAAAAACCTAATAAATAGAACTACCATATGACCCAGCAATTCCACTCCTGGGTATATATCCAAAAAAGCAAAAATAAAAACAAAAACAAAACACTTATGTGCTGCTTTTTCTTTTCATTGGCATGTCTGTTTGCTTTTACATCAGACCTACATTTTAAAAAGTATTATAGCTTGGGAGTATGTTTCAATACACAGTAGAGTGAATCTTCACTACTCTTTTTCCCTTCGAAAGTTAGATATTTTTATATGAATGTTCCAAATAGATTTTTGGCTATTTGAAGACAAAGGGTGTGCCCTATTCATCTGTTTATTACCACCACTACCATTTTGCCCAGTACAGTGTCTTGAAACAGTTAATTTTGATTCAATTCCTAGACTCAATTTTATGGTTTCTAACTTTCTGTTTTTTATACTTGGGTTCTCAATACTCAAATACATCTCTGTACCTTAGGATCTTTGATATTCCACCTCATATGTAGGGATTTTTATTGTACACTTGTTATTTTTAAGTCTGAGTGCTTTTTTGGGCTCTAGGAGCTCCGGTTTTCTGGAATGCCTTTTTCTTTCAGTGTTAAGTCATACATTTAACAAGTGTTAGTTCTGTGCAGACTCTTCTAGGGGGAAGCAGACCAACATCCTGGCAAAATGGAATCCATTATGTACCGACTAAGACTTGATGTTTCTTTTTCCTTCCCTCTTCCTCACCAATATTTGTTAGCTTTACCTCAAGCTATTTGGATTCTTCTTAAATGCTAACTTTTCCCCCTCCCTCTCTAGTCCTAGATGCAGTGCCTACTAAATATAGACACTCATTTATTTATTTAAAACTAAGCTTACCCATCCATTTCACTTTAATCTCACTGCTAAAATCCTGGGCTATTATTTAGCAGTCCCTGACCATGAACCCCAAAGCCATTATTTTTGTCCTTTTTGCAATGCACAGCCCATTTTATATAATATATAAATGGTTGTAGCTCAGATCACTACCCTCCTCTAAGTAGTTCGTTGAGCTTTTTTCTTGAATTATTCCAGGGCTTGGTATGCGTTCCAATTGTGGGTCCTTTTAGCATCTGCTTATGAAAGTCAGATAAAAGCTCATTTACCAATAAGGCTCACTTATTGAAAGATGCCTGGGTGCTTCTTTGGCCCCTCTATGTGTGTCTGGGAAGGTTGTGCTATGTTCACTAGCAGAGAAAGATGCCTCCCTCTTCCATCTGCCAAAATAGAGCTACCCAAATACTGTTTCAGGTACACTCAATTCATGTATCTTTGGCACTACTATAGAGACAGCCCTCATAGCCATCTACTTCCCAGATAGAGGAAGAATATGCAGAATGTTGGCTGATCTATATATTTCTAGGGTGCCTGTTACTGAGTGTTTTGATAGATGCCAGAGAGAAATACTAAAAATTACCTTGATAAATTAGAGAAAGAAGTATCTCACTAGCGAAAATTAAAAGGATGAGCTATCACAGGGATATGAAAACTCAAATTCATTAATACAGAGTTGAAAAAGACTGGATAGTCCCAAGCATCACAGATAAAGTTCTGAGAGTTATAGTTGACCTCACGCTAAATATGAACAAGAAGTACAGAGCCGTGGTGAAAAAAAATCAACATATGTTAAATGTACAAAGTGATTCTTCTATTAGATTGAGGAATCTAACTTTAAGAAAACTGCATATAAAATTTATTATTATTACTTATAATTATCATAAATATTTGTTTTACAGTGAACACAGCCCTTTCACATACATCATAAGTGTATTTGGTACTAAAATGGTCCTGTGAGTTATTTATTATTATAATCCCCATTTAACAGAAGAGAAAGTAGACCCCAAAAATGTAAGTGAAATGCCTGAGGGAATACAGAAAGATCCGGTTTTAAACTCAGTTCTTTTGATTTCAAATCGAATGTGAATCCCACTACACTGTACTGCCTCTTTGGGAAAAATAACTAGAGGAAGATTACTCATATTAAAAAAACTTTTTTTGTATATATGTGCCACATCTTCTTTATCCATTCATCCGATGATGGACACTTAGGTTGCTTCCATGTCCTGGTTATTGTAAATAGAGTTGCAATGAACATTGTGGTACATGACTCTTTTTGAATTATGGTGTTCTCAGGGTATATGCCCAGTAGTGGGATTGCTGGGTTGTATGGTAGTTCTATTTTTAGTTTTTTAAGGAACCTCCATACTGTTCTCCATAGTGGCTGTATCAATTTACATTCCCACCAACAGTGCAAGAATGTTCAATGGAATATTACTCAGCCATAAAAAGAAACGAAATTGAGTTATTTGTAGTGAGGTGGATGGAGTTAGAGTCTGTCATACAGAGTGAAGTAAGTCAGAAAGAGAAAAACAAATACAGTATGCTAACACATATATATGGAATCTAAGGGAAAAAATAAAAAAAGGTCATGAAGAACCTAGTGGTAAGACAGGAATAAAGACACAGACCTACTAGAGAATGGACTTGAGGATATGGGGAGGGGGAAGGGTAAGCTGTGACAAAGTGAGAGAGTGGCATGGACATATATACACTACCAAATGCAAAATAGATAGCTAGTGGGAAGCAGCCGCATAGCACAGGGAGATCAGCTTGGTGCTTTGTGACCACCTAGAGGGGTGGGAGAGGGAGGGTGGGAGGGAGGGAGATGCAAGAGGGAAGAGATATGGGAACATATGTATATGTATAATTGATTCACTTTGTTATAAAGCAGAAACTAACACACCATTGTAAAGCAATTATACTCCAATAAAGATGTTAAAAAAATAAAAAACTTTTTTAAATTTTAAAATTATTTGGATACTCTCCAAATAATAAGCTGCCCTGGTGAATTTTATATAGAAATGGATTTGTGATAACTCAATTCACAGCCAACTTTTTGGAAGGAATCTAATTGCATAAAGGGAAGTACATTTAAATACAGTTATCAGTGTGTGTAACGCAATGATTATGATCTTGATTATATAAATGGGAAGTGCATTTAAACAGTTATTGATGTATATAGCACTGTGATTCTGATCTTGATCATTCCACTGAAATAGATATGGAGATAGTCAAGGAAACTTTGGCTTACAGATTGGAAAAATATGTCCTATGGACAGGAAAGAATTTGAGTTTGCTTAATGAGCAAGAGACAAAAGGAGAGAGCTAATATTGGTCTTTGTAAGAAAGGTTTTATGAATAGGAAGCTGCTCAGTTCTTTGCTCACAAATGGAACAGTATGAAATCTACCTCATTTAGTCATTCATTAATTCAAATTTTTCTTTCAACTTTCTAACATGTGCTAGTCACTCTGCCAGGTGTGAGGTACACAAAGATAAGTAGAACATTGCCCCTGCCCTCAAGGACTCTCTGTTGGGGTGGTGCAGATGTATAAATAAACACCAGCATTATTATATAAGCAGCATAGTAAAAGTATGTGTACCCAGAATGCTGAAGGGTTAAGGTGCTAATTTAATCTAGGGGTATCAGGGAATGGTTTAGAAAGTCTTTTTAGCTGTTTCTGAAGCTTGAATAGAACCTTGCTTGCTTAAATTGATGCAGAGGAGATTTCAGTTTGCTTCAAGAAGAACTTTTAAATACTAGCTTAAGAACTATAATGTTCCTTTAAAGGAGGTAAGGTATTTTTTTTAACTTCAGCAAGATTTAAAGGTAAAAAGATAATCTTCCCAAATTATGGGAATGTACCATATGATCCTTTAAGCAAGGCTTTTTCTAGCTCTGGTGTTTTTCTGATAAATTAAGAATTGATTCTACATGCCTAGAGATTTGCAAAAGCAGGCAGTAGACATAATGGAAATCATGCAGTATACCTAAAAGCAATTCAGTAAAAAATGCTTCTGTCCCCTTTATGCTTGGTTTTTATGCAAATCTGTATTTGAAGAGAATTTAAGTGTGTTTGTTGTAAACGGATGTTCATATGGTCTCAGCTAAGTAATAATGGGAAACAGTAGAAGGAGGTGGTGATGTGTATGAGGAAGTGGGACTGAGCACTGTGGATGGTGCCAATGCACTTTATGGAAGAGAAAGAGGATGGTTGCTTCCTGGTGAATTTCTTTTGAAAAAAAATGTGGTTGTATTAGAAAAACCAAGATAACAAATCTGGAAGAATGCATCAAAGCAGAGGCTTATAGGGATAACTCTCATCTGAGGATCTTGAATCTCTTTCAGAATATGTTGGTATCAAGGCTCAGCTTGCTTCAGAAGGAGTGGATTTCCTGCACTTATTAAAGCTACAAGAGGCAACACAGTGCAATAATTAAGAGGAAAGAACCTGGAACCACACTGCCTGGGTTTAAAGGCTTAGTCTTACTTACTAACAGTTGTGTGATCTTGGGCAAGATTTTTCACCTCCATGTATCTCATTTCTTTCATCTATCAAATGGAGATAATGATCATAAAAAATATCTACTTTATAGGGTTGTTTGAGGATTACGTGATTTAATACACACAGGAAAATTAGAATACTACTTGGAACATGGTAAGTGCCATATAATATGAGCTCAGCATTTTGCAGTTTTCAAAGTCCTCCCTCAGAACCTTGTGAGAAGAGCTAGGCAGGTTACATCAATTCCATTTGGCAGATGACCTTACAGGCTCAAAGGGGTTGAGTATCTTGCTCCAGATCAAGCTGAGCCAGGATTTGAACCAGGCCTTCATGCCTCATTTAGTACTCTTTCCACTTGATCACATTTGTCATTGGGTCTACATTTCCTCCTAGGACTTCCTTAGACAACTGAGGAAAATAAATGTGTTCTCCTGTATTACTGTTCTATTGCGGCATAAAAGAGTTTCAAACTTAGCCCATTAAAACACCACACATTCATTATCTCACCATGTTGATGGGTCAGGAGGCTGGGCAGAGCTTAGCTGTATCCTTTGTTCAGGGTCTCACAAGGCTGCAGTCAAGGTCGGCCAGACTGCATTCTCATCTTGAAGCTTAACTAGGCTTCTAAGCTCATTCAGGTTGTTGATGGAATCTAGTACCCTGAGGCTGTGGAATTCATGGCAGCTTGCTTCTTCAAAGGCTGTAATGGAGAGAGAATCTCTGCTGCTTGGAATCTCCCATATAAGGGAAGGCCTAACTTCTCTTTTAAAGGGTTCACCTTATTAGGTCAGTTCCAACTAGGATAATCTCCCTTTGATTAGTTAAAAGTCAATTAGACACATAATTACATCTGAAAAATCCCTTCACCTTTGCCCTATTATATAACAGATCACAGGAGGGCGTGACATCTCATCACCTTTGTCATATTTTGTTGGTTAGAAGCAGTTTGCAGGTTTTACCGCCCACTCAAAGGGAGGGGATTGCACAAGGGATTATACACAGGGGGGTGGGGGTGGTTACCCTAGGGAGTGTCCACCACCTAGCCCATTATTTTCAAGCTGTTGTTAAGAGAGGATGATAATGTATTTTAAAAAAAATTTTTATTGGAGTATAGTTGCTTTACAATGATGTGCTAGTTTCTGCTGTACAGCAAAGTGAATCAGCTATACGTATACATATATCCCCTCATTTTTGGATTTCCTTCCCATTTAGGTCACCACAGAGCACTGAGTAGAGTTCCCTGTGCTATACAGTAGGTTCATTAGTTATCTATTTTATACATAGTATCAACAGTGTATATATGTCAATCTCAATCTCCCAATTCCTCCCACCCACCCCCTTTCCCCCTTGGTATCCATACATTTGTTCTCTATGTCTGTGTCTCTATTTTTGCTTTGCAAATGAGATCATCTATACCAATTTTTTCTGATTCCACATATATGCATTAATATATGATATTTGTTTTTCTCTTTCTGACTTTAAGGCAGTCAAGTGATTTTAAAAGTCAAAAAGTCAGGACTTGAATCAGAGTAGATGTGTACAAGTAGCAATCTGTTTGGCAGGACAGGTAAAGGACTGCACCCATCTCACCAGCTTATCTTTCCCAACATTTTGCTTTTCTTTTCCATCTAGGTATACTCCTGCTCAAGATACTTCACTCCCTGAACTGCCATTAGATGCCGACATACTTTCTTTTCACTTCCTAGCCAGGCCTGTAACAGTTAAAAATACGAGCAAAAAAAATTAAAACCTTCTTCAGTACATGCCAATACAGGATGTGATTTTTATTTTGGGTGGGTTTCCTTGCAATTGCAGTTGAAATATAAAAAGCTGAAATTTTCATAGGACAAAGCCTCAAATACTCCTTTGCATCCCATCACTTTAGCAAAGCCTTCCAACACAGAACTCTATGATGAAGATGTCCCTCTTGCTATCTCATCTGTTTGTGTCATTTTCCTGTGTTTTGCATTTGTTTGAAAGCTCTTTAATGTGTTTGTAAAATGAACGCATATGTTGATTGATAAGCAATAAATAATGAATAGTTGGCATAGAGAGCATTACAATCTCTGAAAAGAAGCTCAAGAACAACCAGACTATGCTTTTGTGGTTTTTACCATTCTTCTCCTTGTCTACCTGTGGATTTGTCTGGCCTATGGAGCAATATCCAGTGTCCCAAATGCTTGGAGTCTGCTACAATTCTTCTGGAGGTCCACTACAGGAAATCATGTTAAAATTGGAGCTGTGCAATGAAACAATGAAAATGAAAGGTGGGTTGCTTAAGTTCTCAGGATATGCTTTAGAGAAAAAGCTAAGGCCCTAATTGCTTTTCCCAATACCTTCTTCTTCTCAGGAGCATAAAGGGAGTATACAGTGACAGCTGCATGAATTAAACAAGATGATCTTGGAAACACTAGATGGTTTCTTACAAGGATGTCACCAGATTTAGTCTGAATCATAATGAGAAATCGTTAAAAAGTACACTTTATATTGTTATGAAAGGCACAAAGGCCTAGCTGAAGCTTTTACTCAAGAAAGATAGCAGTGGGTCTCCTGTTGTTTGGCTTGTGCTCTTTTAAGTAATCATTGATGGTGAATAAATTTTATTTATTTTGTATTTAAAAGAGAACTATACAATGTATGAAACCCTAGGGCTGCTAGGCCCTGGGTTACTATCTACTAGAATGTGGGTATGTGGCTCCCAGGAGCTTGCCCCACAACCTTTGGTTGCCTGGGACTTTACGCAATATACTCTCAATCAGTGGTTCTTGACTTGGGGTGGCATGGAGTTATAGCAAGAAATGTAAGAATACATATGCCCAACAAACATTGCTTGTAAAATAAATAAATAATGTACTTTGGATATCCATGTACTAATGTTTCACAAATGTATGTAGATGTTGCTATGATGAATAAAATATAAACTTATTTATAAGTGTTGCTGAATTTATTGTAGGTTTTTGTTGTTGAGCATTTTCTCAACCAACATATCCTAAATATATGACTCTCGTGTGTGTGTGTGTGTGTGTGTGTGTGTGTGAGTGTGAAAGAGAGACTGAAAGAAATTGAGAGAGAGAGATAATTTTTTTAAGTATAAAAGAGATCCACATATTTCAAAGATTGGGATCCACTGCTCTAAGCACTTACCTTTAGTAAGAAAAAATCTTGTCTTTGTCTATCTGTCTCTCACCCTCTCTAAACAGCTTCAGAGGGGCTGCATGCAATTATCTTTCCCCTCCTTTTGGTAACTAAAGCATCTTTCTCCTCAGACACTGATGCTGGGATAGACACAACAGTAGCTCTAATAGTAATACTAACTTCCCTTAAATAACATCTTTTATCTGATGCTCTCTAAATGCTATATGGCAAGATCTCACTGTCATAGGGAAGGGAAATGCACAGTGAAGAGATGCTGCAGCTGAGAATAAAATCCAGGCAGGCTGGTCCTTCAAACATTTGTTTTCCTTGTTGAAGCCTGCCTGCCTATTTCTGACAGGGTGGGGCTCTTCTATTTCTGAATTAACCCTGCAGCTCTAGGGGAAAGCTTGGTAACAGAGTCTCTAGACATTTGGGTGATTTGCCAGGCTGCCACTGATTCATTGTACTTAGAGACTTAAGTAAGTTTTTTCATATCCAACATGGTTGAGGAACTAGAAGGTTAGTAGTCAGTTTATGAAATTCATGCTTCATTTTTCAGTGACTTAGAATATGATAAAATATACCCAACATGAAGATTAGGCTGAAGAAAATTTCTTTCTGTGAGGATTCAGAAGGCATTTTCTTAACTGGCACAGGGCCACGAAATCAGCATTAAGAACCCCAGTGAACACCATGCTGCAGGTGATTGGCTGTGCTGAGGTACTCAAGTAAAGAAAGCACAAGATAACTGAGAGCAGATGGCAGGTGTTTTGTATCTATATCTTGGGGGCTTCTGGGTCCAGGGTTATCTTTAGGGGACATAGGACTTGGGGAAAAATCAGAATGTGTGTTTTTCCATCTTCATCATTTGTATCTAGACCAAATCAGGTTGAAATTAACATCTGTGTTACCTTTCAGGAGGTGAGCTGTTGTGGAAGGAAACCAACCAGGAGCAAGTCAGAAGCAGGATATTGAGAGAGGCCAAGACCACTTTTATGTTTTGAGCCTCTTGGCGTATGAAAAATGTAGGAAAGCCGAAAGAAGAGGGTTATACAAATCAGCACAGGTTGTTAACTTGTACAAAAGTATCTAATTTATTAGAATAGGTCCTTCATTGGTCTTTCTCTCTCTCCCTCTCCCTCTCCCTTCTCTCTCTCCCTCTCTAGCTCATAGCATAGGGTCTTTTTTTGTTTGTTTGTTTGTTTGCAAATCTCAATACACATCATTCAGCATAGGGCAAGCACCTTCTCTACTGTGTTATTCCCATCTCTATCAGAATTGGAATAAGACCTACTAAAGGTCACAGGGCAAAGATCTGTTGAATTTAAACTGACATTGAGCAATTTAGGCCACAAATGTAACACTTAAAGTAATTTGGTCCAGACAGAAAACACCTGTCCATGCTATGAATCCAGATGGGTGAAGTTAGCAATCTTAGGAGAGTCATAGCAGTGTCCCACAGTAAGGATTAAGAAGACCAATTATCTCAGAAGCCAAATCTTCTGAAATAACTTGTCTGAGGAATCGACCTTTGAAAGGCTCAAGATCTAGTGCAGTTTACTATAAAATGTTTCACCCTGGATACTTCAGAATTTCTTTTCCACTTTTGTTATTCTCTCCTTCCCTCTTTCACTTTAATTGTAATAAAGGAGTCATATTTATCACATCAAGTATATTAAATTTTCAACCCTAGAAAGTAAATCCATTTCACGTGTGTTTTCCCAAGTGACTATAGCTGCTTGAAAGGCAAACCAAGGGGAGGTTGAGCCATTGGCAGGGAAGCTAGGGAAGGAAATAAAAGAAGCCTAAGTCGGAAGCTGGGCCTGGGCTTTCTAAGCAGCCAGACTTTCCAGAGGTGACCTTTGTACTGCAGCGAGTTGTCTGGAGTCCATATGACAATCCCAGGGGTGATCAGAAACCAAGTGCCTGCTGAACCGTGGAAAGGAGGGGGAGGTAAGTGGAAGAGTACTTTAAAAAAAAATGTATCAGTGCAGAAACAATATTATGAAAACGAGATCATAGGAATAAAAATATCACTTACAATATCACTACATAATGTTTCAATTCTTAATGTGCTCTTTACATACACACTTAATTTTATAAAATTGTAAACATAATGAAGATACTCATGTGCTCTGTTCTTTATGTAATATTATATCATAAATGGTTTGTCATGTAGTTATATGTTACTCATACTGATAATTTCTAGTGGCTGCACAATATTCCTTTAAGGTTGTTCATCATGATTTAGCTAGTCTATCATGGGTCATTTAGGTCGTTACTAATTTTTTTGCTATTATAAACAATGTTGTAAAGAAAATCTCACTGCATACAGTTTTTGTAACTTCTTGAATTATTTCCTCAGCATAAATTCCTGGCAGTTAAATTACTGGGTGAAATGATATAAACATTTAAATTTTTCTTGAAAAATCCTGCCAAACTGATTTCCAAAAAGACTGGAATAATTGACTAATTTCACCAAGACCATGCCAGAAAAGTATGGAAGAAAATTTAAATTAAATTGGTAAAAATATTACCTCATTATAGCTTTGTTAAACTTTTCTGATTGCTTCCAAGATTGAACATATTCCCATATATTTGTTTGTTAGTTACATTTTCTCTTATGAGACTGCCTCCTCATTTTTTTTTTTTGTTTTTGTTGTTAGCCATTTATCTACTGGGGACTTGTAACTTTTCTAATTAAAATTCTGAGTAATTTAAATAACATAGAAAATATCTCCCTGTCATATTTTTATCAGGTTTTGCTTTTGTATTTGAGATACTTTCTTAAACAGGAGAGAAAAAATGTGGAATGCATATGATTTTATCTTCAGTCTTTGTTGAGGGTGACTCTTCATTGTAGCATTTATAATTTAGTGTATAGGCTGCTGGATTCAACACCAAAATGAATATCCTGAAAGGAAAGGAACAGAGAATTATAGTTTGGGAATCAGAGAGAAAATACAATTCAAATCTGGGTAAATGTGTGGTTGATTTTCTTAGGTTTAAAATCTTTTAAATTCTACATCAGCCTTTTTAGTGTCACAGCAGTGTTAATTTAGTGGGGCCACGATTTGGTGAAAACAAAGTGAAATTGCAGGGAGTAGAGGTGTTCAAATCATGGGATCTTCTATGGCATGTGAAAAACTACAATTGCCCTACAGCCAATCCTTAACTCTCTAAGCCTGTGACCTTGAATTTGACTTACTGTGTAAGGGGAATCATGCAAGTCAATTCTCTAGTTCAGGGGTCTCCAACCCCCAGACCACGGACTGGTACCGGTCCGTGACCTGTTAGGAACTGGGCTGCACAGCAGGAGGTGAGCAGCAGTTGAGTGAGTGAGGCTTCATCTGTATTTACAGCCACTCCCCATTGTTCACATTACCGCCTGAACTCCGCCTCCTGTCAGATCAGTGGCAGCATTAGATTCTCATAGGAGTGTGAACACTACTGTGAACTGTGCATGTGAGGGATCTAGGTTGCATGCTCCTTATGAGAATCTAATGCCTGATGGTCTGAGGTGGAGCCGAGGGAGTGATGTTAGTGCTGGGGAGCGGCTGCAAATACAGGTTATCATTAGCAGAGAGGTTTGACTGCACAGAGACCATAATAAATCAATTGCTTGTGGACTCATATCAAAACCCTGTTGGGCTTCCCTGGTGGTGAAATGGTTAAGAATCTGCCTGCCAATGCAGGGGACATGGGTTCGAGCCCTGGTCCGGGAAGATACCACATGCCACAGAACAACTAAGCCAGTGCGCCATAACTACTGAGCCTGTGCTCTGGAGCCCGCGAGCCACAACTACTGAAGCCCATGCACCTAGAGCCTGTGCTCTGCAACAAGAGAAGCCACCACAATGAGAAGCCCGCGCACTGCAACGAAGAGTAGCCCCTGCTCACTGCAACTAGAGAAAGCCCACGTGCAGCAACGAACACCCAATGCAGCCAAAAATAAATAAATAAATTTATAAACAACAACAACAACAAAAACCCTGTCAGTGACTGGCAAGTGAAAACAAGCTCAGGGCTCCCACTGATTCTGCATTATGGTGAGTTGTATAATTATTTCATTATATATTACAATGTAATAATAATAGAAATAAAGTGCACAATAAATGTAATGTGCTTGAATCGTCCTGAAACCATCCCCCCACTGGTCCGTGGAAAAATTGTCTTCCACAAAACCGGTCCCTGGTGCCAAAGAGGTTGGAGACTGCTGCTCCAGTCTATTTCTCTTTCAGGCAAATCCTGAAAGATGCCACGTCTTTGCTACTTTTTTATTGCATTTCCAATGCTTTCATATTTGTATCAGAACTTGGTCAATTTCTGAAAAAGAAGAAAAAAAGAGTCCTAGCTGAAGCATGCTGGATGTGTCCCTGACACCCTTAGGAGTATATAGTTGCTGAGAGAGTTTGTCAAAATTTATGTTTCCATTTTTGGGCTCTGTCACTCATTCTAATAGCTCATAGCAGCTATGCTCCACCCTCTCTCACTTGTTCTGCAATTTTTGAGCATGAGAAAAATAAACGAAGAAAGATTTATAAGGGGAGGGACTGCTGCTGGCAGATGGTGAAAATAACTGTTTCAGGAGCAGGGATAGGTGGATTTAAGAGCAGTTTATTAGAAAAATACTTAGCACTTTGTATTCAACATTGCAAAAACACGTTGGAATCTTTTATTTCATTTTTTTGTTAAAGCTTCTTTTAAAAAGCACTCTTATAGTGTACATATTTACTCTTTGATACCTTACAGAACAAGAATTTCTACAAACATAGTCTGTTCATGTTCTATAAATACTGTGTACTAAATTTGCATTGTTTCCCTGACACATTTATTTTACTGTCCTCTTTCCCATAATTCAGATCTTGTCACTTAAAATGCTTGAATCTACCCACCTTTTTCCTTTCTTATTCTAGTCCTAAATTTATCTAACTCAGGTCCCTTTACTGAGCTCTGAGCGTATATCTCCAGCTCTTTCTATGTTTCCACCATATATTCTGGAGATCATTTAAACTCATCCTATCCCTAGTCAAGCTCACAGTCTTCTACAAACCTGAACCTCTTTCAGCGTTCCCAATCTCATTCACCTAGTGCAAGCCAGAAACCTTGACATTCTTTCTCTCTCTCTCTCTCTCTCTCTCTCTTTTTTTTTATAGAGAGACTCGGTCACTGTACTTAGCACTAGCTGTACAACAAAAGTAGCCCCTGGCACCACCTTCAAGAAAAATACCAAAAATACAGTTTAAATATTCTAATTTCAAAATGTTGATGTTCTCCTTTCCTAAGGCACAGTTAAGAGGCCCCAGAGAAAAGCTGGTAACGCTGAGGGCTGTGCCTTGGAAACCATGTGTCTGTGTCGCTGTGGGGCAGTGACGGTGGGGTAGCCCCGAGGCAGCCAGCTGCTCAATCGCACAGCGGACTTTCTTTGCAGTTTCTTCAAATTCTTCCTGCTTATTGTTGGTTTCCTTTGCAATTTTGTTCTTGGCTCTTTCTTTATCCAGTTTCAAAAATTCGCTGAGGGTTAATTCTTCAAACTGCTTCTTGACAGAAAGGAAAGCACAACCAGATGAATGCTTTTTATGTTCTTCAATAGGGTCGTCATCTGGCTCCCAGCCTTCCAACTCCTTGAAGCAGAAGAAACACTGAGCCAAGTCGGGCTCGTTCTCAGGGGACAGTGGATGAAGCCAGCCATGGCCATCCGCTCCGGGGTGCAGGCGCAGCCCTCCAAGAAGGGCCAGTTCTTAAATGTGGAGAAGCAGTGGTCCTTGAGGTAGAGCTGTCAGGCCGGGGGTAATGACAGGGCACCCATGCCGCTGCAGCCGAGCAATGCCGCCGTTCAAATCTGATGGTTGAAGGATGCCGCGGGGCATTTGGCATTACCTCTGAATCCTCCCACTCGCTCACATTTCATAGCCAACCAATTACCAAGATTTACTAATTCTACTTTTTGCTGTTTCCGATGCAATCCTTTCTATCCAGTTTTGTGGTCATTTTCCTAATCCATGTCTTTATAATCTCTTACTTGGACCATTGCAAAAGCTTATTATAATTCCCTTCCTCCAAACTTTCTTCCTCCCAGTTGAAACCATTATGGCTTTAGCAAAAGGTAAATCTGATCATTTCACTCTCTTGCTTACAGATCTTTGATGGCTCCTCATTGTCTTTGGCATGGTTTGAAGACCTGGTTTCTGTCTCTCCTTCAGGCCTCATTTTCTACTAAATCGTTCTACATATCCTATGATCCAGTCACACTTAATTGCTTTCTGTACTCCAGGTATACATCCTCACATCTCCATGCTTTCTTTCTTCCCTGGACTAGCTGATTGATATCTAAGTAGTCTTTAAGATTCAGCTCAAAGGTCACCTTCTCTGTAAAATGGTCTCCGATTATACTCTCCTCCTGAACTCCTTCCTCATCCCCCACCCCACGAAGTTAGGCATTTCCTCTTCTTTGCTTCTATAGAAGATTGTGCATAATTGAATATAGCAATATCCCATAGCATTGGAATGTCTTATATATTATTTTGTTTTCTACACTAGATGGGGCATCTTTGAGGGCAGAGACTGGTATTTATTTTATATCTCCCCCCTCTACTTAATGTGGTAGGCCCTGGACATTATGTTTGTTGAATGAATGAAGGATGAATAAGTAATAGGCTTTATCCTTTTAGCTACTTTTTCTCCTGGTTCTCTAATTAATTTTTAGGCATTGGAATTTCCATTCCTGGCGCCCCCCCATACCCCGAGGGTCTTAATCCTCAAGACCATGATTATTTTACCTTTTAAATCCCCTTCCTTTTAACAAGACTCTATGAAACATTTTAAAGCTATAACGACTACATTTTTATATAAAACGCTTAGCTGAAAACTCTAAAAATGTTTCATGATGACAATTTAACACAGTCAAAGACCAGGTATTGCTGTGTCCTCATCTATATGCTGTTCTTTTGGGTAGAGATCTTTCTTGCTGCCCCAGAATTTTAACTCCCTGTTTGTTACTAGAACATTCCACAAGATTCTTCCTCAGCCTTGTCTTGTACAATTTCTTGCTGCTTCTTAATTTTTTTAATGACCTCATGAGTCCATCAATTTTTGCTTTATGAATATCGTCCCTCTTTGATGATTCTTTGTATAAAACTTTCCTGATTCTACATTCTTTTTTTGTTTTTGAGCTTGACTTTTAGCCTACATCTGTCACTTTCTTTATCACATTCTTTTGCCTTCTTATACCTCTCTTTCTGTGTCTTTGACCTGCTTCAAATTCTGTTACTTCCCTCCTTCTGAGAGCTATTTCCCCTCCCACCTATTATTTTGCAGATGGACAGGTTCCATATACAGTGAGGTCTGTTTTTCTCTTTCACTTTGTTCTTCCTTCATGCCCCATCCCAACCCCACACATGTAAGTTTTTTCATGTGCTTTCTTCCTTTTCTCCTCTATGTAACTGTACACAGTTTCTTATATAGCAATGGGAACCCATCACATTTCTCAGCTGTCCTGTTGCTCATCTCTAGTCATTGTATCTGTTTGCCTTTGCTTGCTGCATTGTCCTTATTCCTCTGTCCATTTCTTGTAGAAGTGTCCTTTATCCTGCATTCACTGGCTATTCAGTGTCAGTTTACCTTTCATTCCAAACCCTTGAAATAAACACAATTTATTAAAACTTTTGATATATGATATAAGATCATAACAAACAAATGGGATAAGAAATAGATTATTTTGCAATGTTGAGAAATTAGGCTAATTATTTCAAAAAAAAGCCTCACTTCATGTCATATACTAAAATAAACTGTAGATTAATTCATTACTTAAACATAAAAATTCAAATCATAAATGGCTAGAATAAAATATACATGAAGATTTAATTGATAACTAGTTGGGGAAGAACTTTCAGGGCATAAAAGCAATAAAGAAATCACCAAGTAAAAAGTCAATATATTTATGTATACATTGTATTTTCTATACAACAAAAAGCATAAAAACAGTAGTACAATCAGAAAACCAGTTAGGAAAATATTTCTAATGGAAATGACCAAAATTAATATTCTTAATTTTTAATTAACTAACAAGAGTGTAACAGGAATGACACCAAGTTGACAAAACACATGACAGTTCATAAAAAATTAATATCAAATATAGTAATTAAAGAAATGTAACTTCAGTAATATTTCTCATCTAATACTGGTAGGGATAAAGTGAGATGAGTATTTTCACAAATTGTTGGGAGAAGTGCAGGTAACCTTTCTGAAAAGCAGTCTCTCTTTCTGTGTATGTGTATACACATAGGCACAGATTAACACAGAGCATGCATGAAGCCATAAAACGTTCACATTAAAACTTCTTGAGAATGCATGATAACAAAATATCAAACTATGTAGACAAAACGTCCACAGCAGCATTATTTATAATGATACAAAGTTGGATAATTAAGTATTCAACAATAGGGAGATATTTATATATGTCCAAAAATTGAATACAATGCAGCTATTAGTAGTCATGTTTTCAAAGAATATTCACTTTTCAGGAACATATTAATAATATAATTATAGGTAATAAAAATGAAGATACACAACTGCTGGTGCAAAATTATACTAATTTTTAAAAGGTCTATATTGTGCAGAAGAGTCAAGTACATAAATCAAAGTATGGATGATGATGAAATTATAAATGATTTTAGTTATAAAAATATTTCCCAATAATTTTCAAATTGTCTTATGGTGATATTTTACTTCTAAAATTATATAAATTACAGAGTTATTCTATGAAGGAAAATACATGACTGTCTGTGTTCCTTTTATGAATATGCTCTTGGATAGTTTGCATTGTTTTGGAATTTTTAATTTTTATTTTTTTATTCTTTTTTAAATTGAAAGTGCTTTCTTTCATTCTCTTAGCTGTGATTTTGCCCACAAATTTCTTATGAGACCCCGATCCTTTTATACTAATATGTTCTCTAAAATCCAATTTCTTTGCTGATCTGAAGATCATTTCAACTAAGGATCTAAATTATTAAAAGTACATCCCTTGGAAACACTCCAATTAAAATATTACTTGGAAACTCACCACCAATTCTCTGCATAATTCCTTTGTGAAGTGAATTCATGAGACAAACTTCTTTTGATGATATTCTCCTGTTGTACTCCTTCATCCCTTTAGAAAGTCCTGCATCTTTTCCTCCTTTTCTTTGTTCCTCTCCCCTCTCCATTCCCTTTCTCTGACTTCTCCTTCCCTCCCTTTCCCTCCTTCACCTTTTCCTCCATGTCCATTCCTTGGCTTCTGCTCTGCTCAACTAGATCTACTTTACTTCCTTTGATTACTCTTCTCCATTTATCTTTGTTTTATGCCAGTCTTATTTTTTTTCTACATAAATTCTTTTGACTTTCCAGTCACCTCTCTGTACCCTACTTATCTATCAATCCTTTAGGTTGACACTCTGGATGTACTGGAGTACTTATATAGACTGGCATAACCTTTCTTCTTTTTTTCCCCACTAAGAAAAAAATTCATTTTTGTAACTTGATCAGCACTGGCCTTTGAGGTTTGACAGTCATGTTGCTGATACACATTCATTTTATTTTCTACTATAACCCTTAGACCCTCTTGTGATTCTGTTTTACATTGGTGCATTTGATTAATTTTTTCTTTGTGAAATACATTATATTTATGAATGCTTTATTGAATCTCATTTTATTGATTTCTGCCCAATTAAAAATTTATCCTGCTTATACTCTATTTTTATACCTATCTTGCACTGTGCAGGAACACCTGCAAATTTTATTAGCATCTTCTCCCTTCTATTCTCTAAGTAGTAAAAGAAAATATTGAATTGTTTTGAACTCAGAGTGGATCCCTAAGGGACCACATTGACACCTCCACCCAATGCAGTATGGAACTGTTAGTAACAGCTCTTTGTAATCAATTTGTTTTAACTAGTTCTGTATCTAAGCTATCCATCTATGGCATTTCCTCATAATTTATCCTTTAAAAATTTGTTTTGTTAGCCCAAGTCTCCACGAACTTTTTCTTTCTTAATACCCTAAACTTATCCTTTGAAGGAATGACTGAATTGTGATTTCATATGATTATTTTTTTAATTTACAATTCTTTTAACATCTTTATTGGAGTATAATTGCTTTACAATGGTGTGTTAGTTTCTGCTTTATAACAAAGTGAATCAGCTATACATATACGTATATCCCTATATCTCCTCCCTCTTGCGTCTCCCTCTGACACTCCCTATACAACCCCTCTTAAGTGGTCACAAACCACCGAGCTGATCTCCCTGTGCTATGCAGCTGCTTCCTACTAGCTAGCTATTTTACATTTGGTAGTTTATATGTGTCCATGTCATTCCCTCATTTCATCCCAGCTTACCCTTCCCCTTTCCTGTGTCCTCAAGTCCATTCTCTACATCTGCATTTTTATTCCTGTCCTGCCTCTAGGTTCTTCAGAACTTTTTTTTTTTTTAGCTTCTATATATACGTGTTAGCATACGGTATTTATTTTTCTCCTTCTGACTTACTTCACTCTGTATGACAGTCTCTAGGTAGATCCACCTCACTACAAATAACTCAATTTCCTTTCTCTTTATGGCTGAATAATATTCCATTGTATATATGTGCCACATCTTCTTTATCCATTCATCTGTCGATGTAAACTTAGGTTGCTTCCATGTCCTGGCTATTGTAAATAGAGCTGCAATGAACATTGTGGTACATGACTCTTTTTGAATTATGGTTTTCTCAGGGTATATGCCCAGTAGTGGGATTGCTGGGTTGTATGGTAGTTCTATTTTTAGTTTTTTAAGGAACCTCCATACTGTTCTCTGTAGTGGCTGTATCAATATACATTCCCACAAAGAGTGCAAGAGGGTTCCCTTTTCTCCACACCCTCTCCAGCATTTATTGTTTGTAGATTTTTTGATGATGGCCATTCTGACCACGGTGAGGTGATACCTCACTGTAGTTTTCATTTGCTTTTCTCTAATGATTAGTGATGTTGAGCATTCTTTCATGTGTTTGTTGGCAATCTGTATATCTTCTTTGGAGAAATGTCTATTTAGGTCTTCTGCCCATTTTTGGATTGGGTTGTTTGTTTTTTTGATATTGAGCTGCATGAGCTGCTTGTAAAATTTGGAGATTAATCCTTTGTCAGTAGCTTCATTGACAAATATTTTCTCCCATTCTGAGGGCTGTCTTTTTGTCTTGTTTATGGTTTTCTTTGCTGTGCAAAAGCTTTTAAGTTTCATTAGGTCCCATTTGTTTATTTTTGTTTTTATCTCCATTTCTCTAGGAGGTGGGTCAAAAAGGATCTGGCTGTGATTTATGTCATAGAGTGTTCTGCCTATGTTTTCCTCTAAGAGTTTGATAGTTTCTGGCCTTACATTTAGGTCTTTAACCCATATTGAGTTTATTGCTGTGTATGGTGTTAGGGAGTGTTCTAATTTCATGATTTAACATGCAGCTGTCCAGTTTTCCCAGCACCACTTACTGAAGATGCTGTCTTTTCTCCATTGTATATTCTTGTCTCCTTTCTTAAAAATAAGGTGCCCATATGTGTGTGGGTTTATCTCTGGGATTTCTATTCCTGTTCCATTGATCTATATTGCTGTTTTTGTGCCAGTACCATACTGTCTTGATTACTGTAGCTTTGTATTATAGTGAAGTCAGGGAGCCTGATTCCCCCAGCTCCGTTTTTGTTTTTCAAGATTGTGTGGACTCTTTGGGGTCTTTTGTGTTTCCATACAAATTGTGAAATTTTTTGTTCTAGTTCTGTGAAAAATGCCATTGGTAGTTTGATAGGGATTGCACTGAATCTATAGATTGCTTTGGGTAGTATAGTCTTTTTCACAATGTTGATTCTTCCAATCCAAGAACATGGTATATCTCTCCATCTGTTTGTATAATCTTTAATTTCTTTCATCAGTGTCTTATAGTTTTGTACATACAGGTCTTTTGTCTCCTTAGGTAGGTGTATTCCTAGGTACTTTATTCCTTTTGTTGCAATGGTAAATGGGAGTGTTTCCCTAATTTCTCTTTCAGATTTTTCATCATTAGTGTATAGGAATGCAAGAGGTTTCTGTGCATTATTATTGTATCCTGCTACTTTACCAAATTCATTGACTGGCTCTAGTAGTTTTCTGGTAGCATCTTTAGGATTCTCTATGTATAGTATCATGTCATCTGCAAACAGTGACAGCTTTACTTCTTCTTTACTGATTTGGATTCCTTTTATTTCTTTTTCTTCTCTGACTGCTGTGGCTAACACTTCCAAAACTATGTTGAATAATAGTGGTGAGAGTGGACAACCTGGTCTTGTTCCTGACCTTAGAGGAAATGGTTTCAGTTTTTCCCCATTGAGAATGATGTTGGCTGTGGGTTTGTCATATATGGTCTTTATTATGTTGAGGTAAGTTCCCTCTATGCATACTTTCTGGAGGGTTTTTATCATAAATGGGTGTTGAATTTTTTCCAAAGCTTTTTCTTCATCTATTGAGATGGTCATATGGATATTCTCATTCAATTTGTTAATATGGTTTATCACATAGTTTGACTTGTGTATATTAAAGAATCCTTTGTTTATATGTGCCACATCTTCTTTATCCATTCATCCAATGATGGATATTTAGGTTGCTTCCATGTCCTGGCATATATACAATGGAATATTACTCAGCTATAAAAAGAAACGAAATTGAGTTATTTGTAGTGAGGTGGATGGAGTTAGAGTCTGTCATACAGAGTGAAGTCAGTCAGAAAGAGAAAAACAAATACAGTATGCTAACGCATATATTTGGAATCTAAGGGAAAAAAAAAGTTATGAAGAACTTAGTGGTAAGACAGGAATAAAGACACAGACCTACTAGAGAATGGACTTGAGGATATGGGGAAGGGGAAGGGTAAGATGTGACAAAGTGAGAGAGTGGCATGGACACATATACACTACCAAACGTAAAAGAGATAGCTAGTGGGAAGCAGCCGCATAGCACAGGGAGATCAGCTTGGTGCTTTGTGATCACCTAGAGGGGTGGGATAAGGATAGTGGGAGGGAGGGAGATGCAAGAGGGAAGAGATATGGAAACATATGTATATGTATAACTGATTCACTTTGTTATAAAGCAGAAACTAACACACCATTGTAAAGCAATTATACTCCAATAAAGTTTTTTTTTTTTAAAAAAAAAAAAGAATCCTTGCATTCCTGGGATAAACTCCACTTGATCATGGTGTATGATCCTTTAATGTGCTGTTGGATTCTGTTTGCCAGTATTTTGTTGAGGATTTTTGCATCTATATTAATCAGTGATATTGGCTTGTAGTTTTCTTTTCTAGTGACATCTTTGTCTCGTTTTGGTATCAAGGTGATGGTGGCCTCGTAGAATGAGTTTGGGAGTGTTGCTCCCTCTGCTGTATTTTGGAAGAGTTTGAGAAAAATAGGTGTTAGCTCTTCTCTAAATGTTTGATAGAATTCGTTTGTGAAGCCATCTGGTCCTGGGTTTTTGTTTGTTGGAAGATTTTTGATCACAGTCTCAATTTCAGTGCCTGTGATTGCTCTGTTTATATTTTCTATTTCTTCCCGGTTCAGTCTCAGAAGGTTGTGCTTTTCTAAGAATGTGTCCATTTCTTCCAGGTTGTCCATTTTATTGGCATATAGTTGTTTGTAGTAATCTCTCATGATGCTTTATATTTCTGCAGTGTCACTTGTTACTTCTCCTTTTTCATTTCTAGTTCTATTGATTTGAGTCTTCTCCCTTGTTTTCTTGATGAGTCTGGCTAATGGTTTATCAATTTTGTTTATCTTCTCAAAGAACCAGCTTTTAGTTTTATTGATCTTCGCTATCATTTCCTTCATTTCTTTTCCATTTTTTTCTGATCTGATCTTTATGATTTCTTATGATTTCTTTCCTTCTGCTAACTTTGGAGGTTTTTTTGTTCTTCTTTCTCTAATTGCTTTAGGTGTAAGGTTAGGTTGTTTATTTGAGATGTTTCTTTTTTCTTGAGGTAAGATTGTACTGCTATAAACTTCTGTCTTAGAAATGCTTTTGCTGCATTCCATAGGTTTTGGTTCGTCGTGTTTTCATTGTCATTTGTTTCTAGGTATTTTTTGACTTCCTCTTTGATTTCTTCAGCTATCTCTTGGTTATTAAGTAGTGTATTGTTTAGCCTCCATGTGTTTCTATTTTTTACAGTTTTTTTCCTGTAATTGATATCTAATCTCATAGCGTTGTTGTCGGAAAAGATACTTGATACGATTTCAATTTTCTTAAATTTACCAAAACATGATTGGTGACCCAAAATATGATCTATCCTGGAGATTGTTCCATGAGCACTTGAGAAGAAAGTGTATTCTGTTGTTTTTGGATGGAATGTCCTATAAATATGAATTGAATTAAGTCCATCTTGTTTAATGTATCATTTAAAGCTTGTGTTTCCTTATTTATTTTCATTCTGGATGATCTGTGCACTGGTGAAAGCGGGGTGTTAAAGTCCC
Organism: Balaenoptera ricei; assembly: GCF_028023285.1. NCBI lineage: Eukaryota > Metazoa > Chordata > Mammalia > Artiodactyla > Balaenopteridae > Balaenoptera > Balaenoptera ricei. Next base: position 90,860,973 of record NC_082660.1, on the reverse strand, counting down.
GTACTATGATTGTGTTATGTCGATTTCCCCTTTTATGGCTGTTAGCATTTGCCTTATGTATTGAGGTGCTCCTAAGTTGGGTGCATACATATTTACAATTGTTTTACCTTCTTCTTGGATTGATCCCTTGATCATTATGTAGTGTCCTTCTTTATTTGTTGTAATAGTCTTTATTTTAAAGTCTATTTGTCTGATGTGAGAGTTGCTACTCCAGCTTTCTTTTGATTTCCATTTGCATGGAATAACTTATTCCATCCCATCACTTTCAGGCTGTATGTGTCCTAGGTCTGAAGTGGGTCTCTTGTAGACAGCATAAATACAGTCTTGTTTTTGTATCTATTCAGCCAGTCTATGTCTATTCGTGGGAGCATCTAATCCATTTACATTTAAGATAATTATCAATATGTATGTTCCTATTATGTTTTTCTTAATTGTTTTGCATTTGTTATTGGTAGGTCTTTTCCCTCTCTTATGTTTCCTGCCTAGAGAAGTTGCTTTAACCTTTGTTGTAAAGCTGGTTTGGTGGTGCTGAATTCTCTTAGCTTTTGCTTGTCTGTAAAAGTTTTAATTACTCTGTTGAATCTGAATGAGATCCTTGCTGGGTAGAGTAGACTTGGTTGTAGGTTTTTCCCTTTCATCACTTTAAATATGTCTTGCCACTCCCTTCTGGATTGCAGAGTTTCTGCTGCATGATCAGCTGTTAACCTTATGGGGATTCCTTTGTAAATTATTTGTTGTTTTTCCCATGCTGCTTTTAATAATTTTTCTTTGTATTTAATTTTTGATAGTTTGATCAATATGTGTCTTGGTGTGTTTCTCCTTGGATTTATCCTGTATGGGACTCTCTGTGCTTCCTGGACTTGATTGACTATTTCCTTTCCCTTATTAGGGAAGTTTTCAACTATAATCTCTTTAAATATTTTCTCTGTTCCTTTCTTTTTCTCTTCTTCTTCTGGGACCCTATAATTCGAATGTTGGTGTGTTTAATATTGTCCCAGAGGTCTGTAAGACTTTCCTCAATTCTTTTCATTCTTTATTCTGCTCTGCACTAGTTATTTCCACTATTTTATCTTCCAGGTCACTTATCCGTTCTTCTGCCTGTTATTCTGCTATTGATTCCTTCTAGTGAATTTTTAATTTCGTTTATTGTGTTGTTCAGCATTGTTTGCTTGCTCTTTAGTTCTTCTAGGTCCTTGTTAAACGTTTCTTGTATTTTCTCCATTCTATTTCCAATATTTTGAATCACCTTTACTATCATTACTCTGAATTCTTTTTCAGGTAGACTGCCTATTTCCTCTTCATTTGTTTGGTGTGGTCGGTTTTTACCTTGCTCCTTCATCTGCTGTGTGTTTCTATGTCTTGTCATTTTGCTTAACTTACTGTGTTTGGGTCTCCTCTTTGCAGGCTGCAGGTTCGTCGTTCCTATCGTTTTTCGTGTCTGCCCCCAGTGGCTAAGTTTGGTTCAGTGGGTTGTGTAGTCTTCCTGGTGGAGGGGACTAGTGCCTGTGTTCTGGTGGATGAGGCAGGATCTTGTCTTTCTGGTGGACAGGACCACTTCCGGTGCTGTGTTTTGGGGTGTCTGTGGCCTTATTATGATTTTAGGCAGCCTCTCTGCTAATGGATGGGGCTGTGTTCCTGCCTTGCTAGTTGTTTGGCATAGGGTGTCCAGCACTGTAGCTTGCTGTTCGTTGAGTGGAGCTCCATCTTAACATTGAGATGGAGATCTCTAGGAGAGCTTTTGCCATTTGATATTACATGGAGCCAGCAGGTCTCTGGTGGACCAATGTCCTGAAGTCGGCACTCCCACCTCAGGGGTACAGGCCTGACACCCAGCCGGAACACCAAGACCCTGTCAGCCACATGGCTCAGAATAAAAGGGAGAAGAAAAGAAAGAACGAAAGAAAAAAATAAAATAAAAAGAAATAAAGTTATTAAAATGAAAAATAAAAAATTATTAAAATAAAAAAATTAAAAAGTAATTTAAAAAAAGAAAATCAAAAGAGAGAAGAGTGCAGCCAGAACAAAAAAGAAATCCACCAATGATAGCAAGTGCTAAAAGCTATACTAAAAAGAAAAAAAAAATAATAAAAAAATAAAAGGACAGACAGAACCCTAGGTCAAATGGTAAAAGGAAAGCTATACAGACAAAATCACACAAAGAAGCATACACATACACACCTACAAAAAGAGAAAAAGGAAAAAAAAATATGTAAATTTAAAAAAGGAAGAGTGCAACCAAATCAATAAACAAATCTACCAATGATTAAAAACTCTAAATACTTAACTAAGATAAATATAAAACCAGAAACCAGTCAGTCACATATAGCAAACCCCAAGTGTACAGTTGCTCCCAAAGTCCACCGCCTCAGTTTTGGGATAATTCTTTGTCTCTTCAGGTATGCACAAGATGCAAGGGTACGTCAAGTTGATTGTGGAGATTTAATCCGCTGCTCCTGAGGCTGCTGGGAGAAATTTCCCTTTCTCTTCTTTGTTCGCACAGCTCCTGGGGTTCAGCTTTGGATTGGCCCTGCCTCTGCATGTAGGCCACCTGGGGGAGTCCATTCCCACCCAGACAGGATGGGGTTAATGGAGCAGCTGATTAGGCGGTTCTGGCTCACTCAGCCAAGGGGGAGGGATGGGTAAGGATGTGGGGTGAGCCTGTGGCGACAGAGGCCAGCACAACATTGCAACAGCCCAAGGCATGCTGTGTGTTCTCCCAGGGAAGTTGTCCGTGGATCATGGGACTCTGGCAGTAGCCGGGTGCACAGGCTTCAGGGAGGGGAGGTGTGGATAGTGACCTGTGCTTGCACACAGGCTTCTTGATGGCTGCAGTAGCAGCCTTGGCTTTTCATGCCCGTCTCTGGTGTCCGCGCTGATAGCCGTGGCTCACTACCTTCTCTGAAGCTTGTTTAGGCGGTGCTCTGAATCCCCTCTCCTCGCGCACCCTGAAACAATGGTCTCTTGCATCTTAGACAGGTCCAGAGTTTTTCCCAGACTCCTTCTTGGTTAGTTGTGGCACACTAGCCCCCTTCAGGCTGTGTTCACACAGCCAACTCCAGTCCTCTCCCTGGGATCTGACCTCCAAAGCGGAAGCCTCAGCTCCCAGCCCCCACACCACCAGTGGGTTAGCAGACAAGCCTCTCAGGCTGGTGAGTGCTGGTCGGCAATGATCCTCTGTGTGGGAATCTCTCCACTTTGCTCTCTGCACCCCTGTTGCTGCACTCTCCTTCATGACTGCGAAGCTTCCCCCCACCACACCCTGTCCCTACCAGTGAAGGGGCTTCCTAGTGTGTGGAAAGTTTTCCTCCTTCACAGCTCCCTCCCTGAGGTGCAGGTCCCATCCCTATTCTTTTGTCTCTGTTTTTTCTTTTTCTTTTGCCCTACCCAGTTACGTGGGGAGTTTCTTGCTTTTTGGGAAGTCTGAGGTCTTCTGCCAGTGTTCAGTAGGTCTTCTGTAGGAGTTTTTCCACATGTATATATATTTCTGATGTCTTTGTGGGAAGGAAGGTGATCTCCACATCTTACTCCTCCGCCATCTTGAAGGTCTCCTAATTTACAACTTTGATTAATTTTTATGTACATTAATAAAGTGGATATAAAGTTATAAACATGGTGATCATAAAATTTCATTTCAGCTTTAGAGCTTTTTCATTGCAGTATAATTTATTTACAATATTACATTAATTTAAGGTGTACAGCAGCATGGTGATTCAGTATTTTTATAAATTATACTCCATTAAAAGTTATTATAAGATAATGACTATAATTCTTTATGCTGCTCAATATATATTTTTGTTGCTTATCTATTTTATACATAGTAGTTGGTACCTCTTAATCCCATACCCCTATCTTGATCCTCCCTCCTTCCCACTCCCCAATGCTAACCACTAGTTTGTTTTCTATATCTGTGAATATGTTTCTGTTTTGCTATATACGTTCATTTGTTTTATTATTTGGATTCCATATATAAGTGATATAAGTTATTTGTCTTTCACTATCTGACTTATTTCTCTTAACTAATATTCTCCAGGTCCATCCACGTTGCTGCAAATGGCAGAATTTCATTCTTTTTTATGGCTAATATTCCACTGTGTGTATACACACACACGTACACACACTCACAGGCACATGCACAGAGTACATTTTCTCTATCCATTCATCTGTGGATGGATACTTTGGTTGCTTCCATATCTTGGCTATTGAAAATACTACTGCTATGAACATTGCAGTGTGTATATGTTTTCAAATTAGTGTTTTTGCTTTGTCCATGTATATACTCGAAGTAAAATTGCTGGATCATATGGTAGTTTTTTTTGAGTTTTATTTAGTTCTATTTGTAGTAATAGCCTCTTAAATTTGTTGAGACTTGTTTTGTGGTCTAGCATGTGATCTATCCTGGAGAGTGATCTATGTGCACTTGAAAAGAATATATATTCTGCTGTTTTTGGATGGAATGTCCTGTAGATATCTATTAGGTCCAACTGGATTGCTGTATCATTTAAGATTGCTGTGCCTTATTGATTTTATGTCTGGATGATCTGTCCATTGATGTAAGTGGGATGTTAAAGTCTCCAAATATTATTGTATTATTATCAATTTCTCCCTTTATATCTGCTAATATTTGTTTTATATATTTAGGTGCCCCTCCATTGGGTGCATATATGTTAGCAAGTGTAATATCCTCTTCTCTTATTGATCCCATTATATAATGCCCTTATTTGTCTTTTATTATAACCTTTCCTTTAAAGTCTATTCTTTCTGATATGAATATTGCTACCCCCCACTTTATTTTCATTTGAGTTTGCATGAAATATCTTTTTTCATCTCCTCACTTTCAATCTGTGTGTCTTTAGCTCTGAAGTGAGTCTCTTATAGGCAGCATATAGAAGTGTCTTTTTTTTATCCAATCAGCCACCCTATGTCTTTTGATTGGAACATTCAGTCCATTGGTATTTAAAGTAATTATTGATAGGAATGTACTTATTGCCATTTTGTTACTTGTTTTCAGGTTGCCTTTTTAGTTCTTCTCTGTTCATTTCTTCTTTTTGTTTCTTCCTTTGTGGTTTGATAATTTTCTTTAGTAGTATGCTTGTGTTTCTTTCTTTTTAGTTTTTACATATCTATTGTAGATTTTTGATTTGTGGTTACCATGGGGTTCATATATGTTGGACTATATCTACTTGACTTAAACTGGTATTCATTTAAGTTCCAAAATATTCTAAAATGTCTGTATTTTTTACTCCCCTCCTCTACATTTTGCATTTTTGATGTCATATTTTACATCTTCATGTTTATCCTTTAACTGTTTATTGTAGTTATAGTTTTTGTCTTTTAATCTTTGCACTGGCTTATTTAAGTGGTTGATCCTCAATCCTTACTGTATATTTGCCTTTCCTAGTGTGATTTTCCCTTCCTATAGATTCTTCTTTTCCACTTAGAGAAGACCCTTTAATATTTCTTTTACTGTAGGTTTAGTATTGATGAACTCTTAGTTTTTGCTTGTCTGTAAATCTCATTATCTCTCTTTCTCTTCTAAGTGATAATCTTGCTGGGTAGAGTATCCTAGTTTGCAGGTTTTTCCCTTTCAGCACTTTGAATATATCATGCCACTCCTTTCTGTCCTGCAAAATTTCTGCAGAGAAGTCAACTGACAGCCTTCTGGGGATTCCCTTGTATATAACACTTTGTTTTTCTGATGCTGCCTTTAGAATTCTCTCTTTATAACTTTTTCCATTTTAATTATGATATGTCTTGGTGTGGGTCTGTTTGGGTTCATCTTTTTTGAGATACCTCTGTGCTTCCTGTACCTGGATATCTGTTTCCTTCTTCAGGTTTGGGAAGTTTTCAGCTATAATGTCCTCAAATATATTTTCAATCTCCTCTCCCTCTTCTCCTTCTGGGACCTGTATAATATGAATATTGGTATACTTAATGTTACTCCAGAGATCTCTTAACCTGTTTTCATTTTTTAAACTTTGTTTTTCTTTTTGCTGTTTTGATTGGGTCATTTCCATTGTTCTATCATCCAGATCATTTATGTATTCTTCTGTATCACTTAGTCTGCTATTCATTCCTTCTAGTGTGTTTTTTATTTCAGCTATTGAATTCTTCATTACTGTATGGGTCTTTTTATATTTTCTAGTTCCTTGTTAAAATTTTCACTGTCTATATCTATTTTCCTCCCTAATGTGTTAAAAGTTTTATTACAGTGCCTTGAATTCTTTATCTGGTAAATTGTTTATTTCTGTTTTTTTCTTTTTTATTTTTTCTGGGGTTTCTCTTGCTCTTTCAGTGGAGACCAGTTCCTCTGCCTTCTCATTTTGCTTCACTTTCCCTGCCTCTATGAATTTAGGTATAAGAGTTACCTGTAGAGGTTTCTTCCCAGTCGTGGCCACCCCAGATCCAGTGCTGTGCTGTGGCATGGAGGGAGCAGGGACAGGGTTTTTGCTCAGCTTGGGCGGGGGTGTGTGCTGAGGCTGTCACAGGAAACCCAGCATCCGCTATTGCAGACCTCTCTCTGCACTGCCTCAGCATCAAGCCAGCAGTTGTGTAGCAAAATAAACCCCCCAAATTATTTATAACCTAGAGAAGAATTCTTTTTTAAACTGGGTGTAATAAAGGCTTTTCTAACCAAGATGCACAATGCAGAGCCAAAAAAGAAAATATTGATAACATTGGTTTCTTAAAAACAGAACAAAACAAAAATTTATGGCAAAATCAACAAAACAAAAACTTAAAGATTAGTAACAAACTTTTGAAAATCTATTTGCATTTTATATCCATGATGGGTGATTCTTCCTAGTGTGCAAAGAGCTTCTACCAATCAATAAGAAAATACTGAAGATTTAGGAACCTAGATGGCAGAGTAGAAGGATGTGCTCTCACTCCCTCTTGCAATAACACCAGAATCACAACTAGCTGCTGGACAATCATTGACAGGAAGACACTGGAACTCAACAAAAACGATATCCCAAATCCAATGACAAAGGAGAAGCCACAGTGAGATGGTAGGAGGGGTGCAATCACAGTAAAATCAAATCCCATAACTGCTGGGTGGGTGACTCACAGACTGGAGAACATTTATACCACAGAAGTCCACACAGTGGAGTGAAGGTTCTGAGCCCCAAATCAGGTTCCCAACCTGAGTGTCTGGCAATGGGAGGAGGAATTCCTACAGAATCAGACTTTGAAGGCTAGTGGGATTTGATTGCAGGACTTCGACAGGACTGGGGGAAACAGAGACTCGACTCTTGGAGGGCACACACAAATTAGTGTGCACATCAGGACACAGGGTAAGAGCAGTGACCCCAGGGATGACTGAACCAGACCTACCTGCTAGTGTTGGAGGGTCTCCTGCAGAGGTGGGCAGTGGCTGTGGCTCACCATGGGGACAAGGACACTGGCAGCAGAAGTTCTGGGAAGTACTCCTTGGCGTGAGCCCTCCCAGAGTCTAATATTAGCCCCACCAAAGAGCCCGGGTAGGCTCCAGTGTTGGGTTGCCTCAGGCAAAACAACCAACAGGGAGGGAACCCAGCGCCACCCATCAACAGTCAAGTGGATTAAAGTTTTACGGACCTCTGACCGCCACAGCAACAGTCAGCTCTACCCACCTCCAGAGACTGCCATCAAGCCTCTTAGATAGCCTCAACCACCAGAGGGCAGACAGCAGAAGCAAGAAAAACTACAGTCCTGCAGCCTGTGGAACAAAAACCACAGTTACAGAAAGATAGACAAGATGAAAAGGGAGAGGGCTATATACCAGATGAAGGAACAAGGGAAAACCCCAGAAAAACAACTAAATGAAGTGGAGATAGGCAACCTTCCAGAAAAAGAATTCAGAATAATGATAGTGAAGATGATCCAGGACCTCGGAATAAGAATGGAGGCAAAGATTGAGAAGATGCAAGAAATGATTAACAAAGACCTAGAAGAATTAAAGAACAAACAAACAGAGATGACCAATACAATAACTGAAATGAAGACTACACTAGAAGGAATCAATAGCAGAATAACTGAGGCAGAAGAATGGATAAGTGACCTGGAAGACAGAATGGTGGAATTCACTGCTGCAGAACAGACTAAAGAAAAAGAATGAAAAGAAATGAAGACAGCCTAAGAGACCTCTGGGACAACATTAAACGCAACAACATTCACATTATAGGGGTCCCAGAAGGAGAAGAGAGAGAGAAAGGACCAGAGAAAATATTTGAAGAGATTATAGTCGAAAACTTGCCTAACATGGGAAAGGAAATAGCCACCCAAGTCCAGGAAGCGCAGAGAGTCCCATACAGGATAAACCCAAGGAGAAGCATGCCGAGACACATAGTAATCAAAGTGGCAAAAATTAAAGACAAAGAAGAATTATTGAAAGCAGCAAGGGAAAAATGACAAATAACATACAAGGGAACTCCCATAAGGTTAACAGCTGATTTCTCAGCAGAAACTCTACAAGCCAGAAGGGAGTGGCATGATAAACCTAAAGTGATGAAAGGGAAGAACGTACAACCAAGATTACTCTACCCAGCAAGGATCTCATTTAGATTTGATGGAGAAATCAAAAGCTTTAGAGACAAGCAAAAGCTAAGAGAATTCAGCACCACCAAACCAGCTCTACAATAAATGCTAAAGGAACTTCTCTAAGTGGAAAACACAAGAGAAGAAAAGGACCTACAAAAACAAACCCAAAACAATTAAGAAAATGGTCATAGGAACATACATATCAATAATTACCTTAAACGTGAATGGATTAAATGCTCCAACCAAAAGACACAGGCTTGCTGAATGGATACAAAAACAAGACCCATATATATGCTGTCTACAAGAGACCCACTTCAGACCTAGGGACACATACAGACTGAAAGTGAGGGGATGGAAAAAGATATTCCATGCAAATGGAAATCAAAAGAAAGCTGGGGTAGCTCATATCAGATAAAATAGACTTTAAAATAAAGAATGTTACAAGAGACAAGGAAAGACACTACATAATGATCAAGGGATCAATCCAAGAAGAAGATATGACAATTATAAATATATATGCACCCAACATAGGAGCACCTCAATACATAAGGCAACTGCTAACAGCTATAAAAGAGGAAATCGACAGTAACACAATAATAGTGGGGGACTTTAACTCCTCACTTACACCAATGGACAGATCATCCAAAATGAAAATAAATAAGGAAACAGAAGCTTTAAATGACACCATAGACCAGATAGATTTAATTTATACTTATAGGACATTCCATCCAAAAACAGCAGATTACACTTTCTTCTCAAGTGCACATGGAACATTCTCCAGGATAGATCATATCTTGGGTCACAAATCAATCCACAGTAAATTTAAGAAAATTGAAATCATATCAAGCATCTTTTCTGACCACAACACTATGAGATTAGAAATGAATTACAGGGAAAAAACATAAAAAAACACAAACACATGGAGGCTAAACAATACGTTACTAAATAACCAAGAGATCACTGAGGAAATCAAAGAGGAAATCAGAAAATACCTAGAGACAAATGACAATGAAAACACGACGATCCAAAACCTATGGGATAGAGCAAAAGCAGTTCTAAGAGGGAAGTTTATAGCCATACAAGCATACCTCAACAAAAAAGGAACATCTCAAATAAACAATCTAACGTTACACCTAAAGGAACTAGAGAAAAAAGAACAAACAAAACCCAAAGTTAGCAGAAGGAAAGAAATCATTAAGATCAGAGCAGAAATAAATGAAATAGAAACAAAGAAAACAATAGCAAAGATCAATAAAACTAAAAGCTGGTTCTTTGAGAATATAAACGAAATTGATAAACTATTAGCCAGACTCGTCAAGAAACAGAGGGAGAGGACTGAAATCAATAAAATTAGAAATGAAAAAGGGGAAGTTACAACAGACACCACAGAAATACAAAACATCCTATGAGACTACTACAAGCAACTCTATGCCAATAAAATGGACAACCTGGAAGAAATGGACAAATTCTTAGAAAGGTATAACCTTTCAAGACTGAACCAAGAAGAAATAGAAAATATGAACAGACCAATCACAAGTAATGAAATTGAAACTGTGATTAACATCTTCCAACAAACTAAAGTCCAGTACCAGATGGCTTCAAGGTGAATTCTATCAAACATTTAGAGAAGAGCTAACACTCATCCTTCTCAAACTCTTCCAAAAACTTGCTGAGGAAGGAACACTCCCAAACTCATTCTATGAGGTCACCAATACCCTGATATCAAAACCAGACAAAGATACTACAAAAAAAGAAAATTACAGACCAATATCACTGATGAATATAGATGCAAAAGTCCTCAACAAAATACTAGCAAACAGAATCCAACAACACATTAAGAGGATCATACACCATGATCAAGTGGGATTTACCCCAGGGATGCAAGGATTCTTCAATATATGTAAATCAATCAATGTGATAAACCATATTAACAAATTGAAGAATAAAAACCATATGATCATCTCAATACATGCAGACAAAGCTTTTGAAAGAATTCAACACCGATTTATGACAAAAACACTCCAGAAAGTGTGCATAGAGGGAACCTACCTCAACATAATAAAGGCCATATATGACAAATCCACAGCAAACATCATTCTCAATGGTGAAAAACTGAAAGCATTTCCTCTAAGATCAGGAACAATACAAGGATGTCCTCTCTCACCACTATCATTCAACGTAGTTTTGGAAGTCCTAGCCACAGCAATCAGAGAAGAAAAAGAAATAAAAGTAATACAAACTGGAAAAGAAGAAGTAAAACTGTCACTGTTTGCAGATGACATGATACTAGACATAGAGAATCCTAAAGATGCCACCAGAAAACTACCAGAGCTAATCAATGAATTTGGGAAAGTTGCAGGATACAAAATTAATGCACAGAAATCTCTTGCATTCCTATACACTAATGATGAAAAATCTGAAAGAGAAATTATGGAAACACTCCCATTTACCACTGCAACGAAAAGCATAAAATACCTAGGAATAAACCTACCTAGGGCGACAAAAGTCCTGTATGCTGAAAATTATAAGACACTGATGAAAGAAATTAAAGATGATGCCAACAGATGGAGTTATATACCATGTTCTTCGATTGGAAGAATCAATACTGTTAAAATGACTATACTACCCAAAGCAATCTACAGATTCAATGCAATCCCTATGAAATTACCAATGGCATTTTTTATGGAACTAGAACAAAAAATCTTAAAATTTGTATGGAGACACAAAAGACCTCGAATAGCCAAAGCAGTCTTGAGGGAAAGAAACGGAGCTGGAGGAATCAGATTCCCTGACTTCAGATTATACTGCAAAGCTACAGTCATGAAGACAGTATGGTACTGGCACAAAAACAGAAATATAGATCAATGGAAAAAAATAGAAAGCCCAGAGGTAAACCCACGCACCTATGGTCAACTAATCTATGACAAAGGATGCAAGGATATACAATGCAGAAAAGACAGTCTCTTCAATGAGTGGTGCTGGGAAACCTGGACAGCTACATGTAAAAGAATGAAATTAGAACACTCCCTAACACCATACACAAAAACATACTCAAAGTGGATTAGAGACATAACTGTAAGACCAGACACTATGAAACTCAGAGAAAACATAGGAAGAACACTCTTTGACATAAATCACAGCAAGATTTTTTTGATCCACCTATTAGAGTAATGGAAATAAAGACAAAAATAAACAAACGGGACCTAATGAAACTTCAAAGCTTTTGCATAGTAAAGGAAACCATAAACAAGATGAAAAGACAACCCTCAGAATGGGAGAAAATATTTGCAAACGAACCAACGGACAAAGGATTAATCTCCAAAATATATAAACAGCTCATGCAGCTCAATATTAAAAAAACAAACAACCTAATCCAAAAATGGGCAGAAGACCTAAATAGACATTTCTCCAAAGAAGACATACAGACGGCCAGGAAGCACATGAAAAGCTGCTCACCATCACTAATTATTAGAGAAATGCAAATCAAAACTACAATGAGGTATCACCTCACACCAGTTAGAATGGGCATCTTCTGAAAATCTACAAACAACAAATGCTGGAGAGGGTGTGGAGAAAAGGGAACCCTCTTGCACTGTTGGTGGGAATGTAAATTTATACAGCCACTATGGAGAACAGTATGGAGGTTCCTTAAAAAACTAAGAATAGAATTACCATATGATCCAGCACTCCCACTACTGGGCATATACCCAGAGAAAACCATAATTCAAAAAGACACATGCACCCCAATGTTCATTGCAGCACTATTTACAATAGCCAGGTCATGGAAGCAACCTAAATGCCCATCGACAGATGAAAGGATAAAGAAGTTGTGGTACATATATTCAATGGGATATTACTCAGCCATGAAAAGGAACGAAACTGTGTCATTTGTAGAGACGTGGATGGATCTAGAGACTGTCATACAGAGTGAAGTAAGTCAGAAAGAGAAAAACAAATTCGTATATTAATGCATATATGTGGAACCTAGAAAAATTGTACAGATGAACTGGTTTGCAGTGCAGAAATTGAGACACAGATGTAGAGAACAGACATATGGACACCAAGGGGGGAAGTGGCAGGGGTGGTTGTGGTGGTGGTGTGCTGAATTGGGCGATTGGGATTGACATGTATACACTGATGTGTAGAAAATTGATGACTAATAAGAACCTGCTGTATAAAAAAATAAAGAAAATAAAATTCAAAAATTAAAAAAAGGAAAGGAAAATACCAAAAATAACCCAATTAAAAATGTAAAAAGATACAGATAGACATTTCATTGAAAGAGCTCTTAAACAGGAAAAGACGCTTAATCTTATTCATAATTAGAGAATTATGAGATACCATTTTCATCTTTTTGATTGGCAGATATTAAAAAAAATTTGCTAGCACTGTGTTGGTATGGCTTTGGAGAAATAGACAATCTTGTTTATTACTGGTGTAACATAATTGGTTCAACACTTATGAAAGACAATCTATCAAAATCACAATATGTTTATTCTTTAGCCTAGTAATATCTCTTCTATAAACTTATTCTACAAGTATATTGTCACATGTGCAAAATGACACATAGGCCTTATTACTCATTGTGGCAGTGTTTATAATAGGAAATGATTGGACAAAATCTAAACTTCCATCGGTTGGGGACTAGTTAAATAAAATATGATTTATTGATACAATGGAATACTATGAAACTGTAATTTTATTTAAATTACTTTATTGAGGTATGATTAACATATAAAGGTGTACATATTTAATATATACAACTTGAGTTTTGAGATAAGCATAATCTCATGAACCCATCACTGCAATCTATGCTATAAACATACAAATCACCTCCAAAAGTTTCCTTTAACCCCCATATTTATTTATGTAAAGACAATTTTTAGAGCAGTTTTAAGTTCATAACAAAATTAATAGGAAGGTACAAAAATTCCGCATATACCATCTGCCCCTACACATGCATAGCTTCCTCCATTATCCACATCCCTCACCACAGTGGTACATTTGTTACAACTGATGAACCTACATTGACAGATTATAATCATCCAAAGTTCACACTTTACATTAAAGTTCACTTTTGGTGTTATACATTCTATGGGCTTGAACAAATGTATAATGATATGTACCCATCATTTTAGTATCATACAGAGCATTTTCACTGCCCTAGAAAACTTCTGTGCTCCACTTATTCTCCTCTTACCCCATAAATCCTGGAAACCACAGATCTTTTTACTATCTCCATTGTTTTGCCTTTTCCAGAATATCATATAGTTGGAATCATACAGTATGTAGCCTTTTTTAGATTGCCTTCTTTCATTTAGTAATATGCATTTAAGGGTCCTCTATATCTTTTCACGTCTTGATAGCTCACTTCTTTTTAGCATCGAATAATATTCCACTGTCTGGATGTACCACAGTTTATGTATCCATTCACCTACTTAAGGACATCTTAGTTGCTTCCAAGTTTGGGCAATTATGAATAAATCTGCTATAAACATTCATGTGCAGGTTTTTTTTTTAACATGTCTGCAATTCCATTGAGTAAACACTAAGGAGCATGATTGTTGGATTATATGGCAAAAGTATGTTTGGTTTTGTAAGAAAAAGCCAAACTGTCTTCCAAAGTGGCTGTACCATTTTGTACTCCCACAAGCAATGAATGATAATTCCTATTGCTCCACGTCCTCACCAGTGTTTGGTGTTGTGAGTGTTCTGGATTTTGACCATTCTAGTAGGTTTCTAGTGGTATGTCAAGTGTTTAAGTTTGCATTTTCTTGATGACATATGATGTGGAGCATCTTTTCATATGCTTGTTTGCCATTTGTATATCTTGCTTGATGAAGTTTCTGTTAAGGCCTTTAGTCCATTTTTAAATTGGGTTGTTTGTTTTCTTATTGTTGAATTTTAAGTGTTCTTTGTATGTTTTCTATAATTGTCTTTTATCAAATGTGTCTTTTGCAAATATTTTCTCCAAGCCTGTGGCTTGTCTTCTCATTCACTTGACATTGTCTTTCACAGAGCAGAAGTTTTTTTTTTTTTTTTTTTTTTTACTTTTTATTTTTTTGTGTGTAATAAGAACACTTATAAGCTTTACCCTCATAGGAAAATTTTAAGTATACAATACAGTATTGTTAACTACTGGTTCTATGATGTATAATAGATATCTAGGACGTATTTATTGTATATAAGTAAAAATTTGTACCCTTTGACTAATACCTCCCATTTCCCCCTCCCCCAACCGTTTCAACCACCATTCTACTTTCTGTTTATATGAGTTTGAATATTTAAGATTCTTCATATAAGTGTTGCCATGTAGTATTTGTTCTTCTGTGTCTGGCTTACTTCACTTGGCACAATGTCCTCCAAGTTCATCCATGTTGTTGCATATATCAAGATTTACTTCTGTTTTGAAGGCTGAATAATAGTTCATTGTAAGTATATACAACACTTTCCGTATCTATTCATCTGTCTATGGACATGTAGGTTGTTTCCACCTGTTGGCTACTGTGAATAATGCTACAATGGACAGGGGAGTGTAAATAACCCTTTGAGACTCTGATTACAATTCTTTTGGAATGTATACACAGAAGTGGGATTGCTGGATTATGTAGAAATTCTAATTTTCGGTTTTGAGGAACAACCTCATTATTTTCCATAGTGGTTGCACCAATTTACATTCTAACCAACAATGTAGATAGGACTCCTTTACTCCACATCATTGTCAACACTTGTTATCTTTTGTTTTCGTTTTTGTTTTGTTTTGATAATAGCCATCCTAACAGGTGTGAGGTGATATCTCATTGTGGTTTTGGTTTTCATTTTCCTGATTATTAGTGATGTTAAACACCTTTTCATATACTTGTTTGCCATTTGTATGTCTTCTTTTGAGAAATGTTTATTCTTGTCTTTGCCCATTTCCTGCCTTTTGATTTTGTTGATGGTCTCCTTTGCTGTGGAGAAGCTTTTTTTAATGTGATGTAGTCCTATTTGTTTATTTTTGCTTTTGTTGCCATTGTTTTTACATTCAGATAAAAAAAAATTGCCAAGACCAATATTAAGGAGTTTACTGCTTACGTTTTCTACTAGGAATTTTGTAGTTTCAGGTTTTACATTCAAGTTTTTAATCCATTTTGAGCTAATTTTTGTGTATGGCATAATATAGTGGGCCAGTTTCAGTCTTTTACATGTGGCTGTCCAGTTTTTCTAACACCATTTATTGAAGAGACTGTCCTTTCTCCATTGTATATGCTTGGCTCCTTTATCATAAATTAGTTGACTGTATATGTGTGAGTTTATTTCTGGGCTCTCCACCCTGTTCCATTGATCTATGTGTCTGTTTTTAAACAAACACCATACTGTTTTGATTACTATAGCTTTGTAATATAGTTTGAAGTCAGGATGTGTAATGCCTCCAGCTTTGTTCTTCTTTCCCAAGATTACTTTAGCTATTCAGGGTCTTTTGTGGTTCCATATATATTTTAGAATTGTTTGTTCTATTTCTGTGAAAAATGCCATTGGAATCTTGGTAGGAAATGCATTGGACCTATAGATTGCTTTGAGTAGTATGGGCATTTAAACAATATTAATTTTTCCAATCCATGAGCATGGAATATCTTTCCATCTATTTCTGTATTTTTCAATTTCTTTAATCAATGTTATATAGTTTTCAGTGTACAGTTCTTTCACATCAGTTATATTTATTCCTCGGTATTTTATTCTTATTGATATAATTGTAAATGGGATTGTTTTCTTAACTTCTCTTTCTGATAGTTCATTATGACTGTATAAAAACACAACAGATTTTTGAATATTGATTTTGTATCCTGCAAATTTACTGAATTTGTTTATTAGTTCTAAGAGTTTTTGGTTGTTATCTTTAGGGCTTTCTATATATAATATCATGCCATCTGCAAATGGTGACAGTTTTACTTCTTTTTTTCAATATGGATGCTTTTTATTTCTTTTTCTTTTCTAATACTCTGGATAGGACTTCCAAGACTATGTTGAATAAAAGTGGGGAGAGTGGGCATCCTTGTTCCTGATCTTAGAGGAAAAGCTTTCAGCTTTTCACCATTCTTTTTTAATATGTTTATTACTATAAACTTCCCTCTTAGAACTGCTTTTGTTGAATCCTATAGTTTTTGTTATGTTCTAATTTCACTTTTGTTTATCTCAAGGTATTTTCTGAGTTCCCTTTTGATTTTTTCTTTTTGCATTGTTTGTGCAAGAGTTTGTTGTTTAATTCCATGTACTTGTGATTTTTTTCTGTTTTCCTTTAGTTAATGACTTCTAGTTTCATTCCATTGTGGTTGGATAAAGGTACTAGGAATAATTTCACTAATTTAAAATTTGTTAAGACTTGTTTTGTGACTAGTATGTGGTCTCTCCTGCAAAATGTTTTGTGTGCATTGAGAAAAATGTGAATTCTCTTGCATGGGTGGAATATTTTGTACATGTCTCTCAGGCCCATTAGGTCTATAGTGTTGAAGCCTGCTGTTTCCTTATTGATTTTCTGACTATATAATCTATTCATTATTGAAATTGGCGTTGAAGTCCCCTACTATAATTGTACTGCTGTCTCTTTTTCCCTTCAGTACTTTTGATGATTTCTTTATATTTTTAGGTGCTCTGATGTGAGGTACATATGCATTTGCAATTATTATATCTTACTGTTGAACTGAAACTTTTATCATTATGTAATGTCCTACTTTGTCTCTTGTGACAGTTTTTGACCTAAAATGTATTTGTCTGGTATAGCTATAGCTACTCCTGATCTCTTGTTTACCATTTACATGGCGTATATTTTTCCATCCCTTCACTTTCAGCCTATGTGTGTTCTTAAATCTCAAGTAAATCTCTTTCAAGAAATTTGAATCTCTTGTAGGTAGCATACAGTTGGATCTTGTTTTTTTTTAAATCCATTCAGCCACTCTTTTGATTGGTGAGTTTAATACATTTTCATTCACAGTAAATATTGATAAGTAAGAATTTACTATAGAATATTGTACATCAACTAGACCTCAATTTAAAAATACATGAAAAATAAATAAAAAATAAAAAAAGAATTTACTATTGAAAATTTGTTAATTGTTCTCTCTGTTTTATAGTTCTTTTGTTCCTCTCTCCTCGTTTGCTGCCTTCCTTTGTTATTTGATGATATTTTATAGTGATATACTTGGATTCTTTTTTATTTATCTTTTTTTGTATTTACTGTAGTGTTTTTCTGAGGTTACCATGACACTTGCATAATGCTTTTTATAATAGTCTATTTTAAGCTGATAACAATTTCAGTCATATACAAAACTCTTTATTTTGTTCCCTTCTCCTCCCACTTTAACTTATTGATGTCAGAATTTACTTTTTCTTATATGTATCTATTAACATATTTTGTTGTTATAATTATTCTTAATACTTTTGTCTTTTAACTTTTAAACTAAAATTAAAATTGATTTGTGCAGTACCATTACATTATTACATTGTTATGTATTTTTCTCTATATTTACCTTTAACAGTGTGATTTATACTTTCCTATGCTTTTGTGTTTCTCTTTAGCATCTTTTCATTTTTACTTTAAGACCTTCTTTCAGGACTTCTTGTAAGGCAGGTCTAGTGGTGATGAACTCCTTCAGTTTTTGTTTGGGAAAGTTTTCATCTCTCTTTCCTTTTAAAAAACAGTTTTGCTTGGTATATAATTCTTGGTTTGCAGTGTTCTTTAAAGCGTTTTAAATGTATCATACCTCTCCTCTCTGTCTTGCAAGATTTCTGCTGAGAAACCCACTGACAGTCATATGGTTACTTCCTTGTATATGACAAGTCACCTTTCTCTTGCTGCTTTAAAAATTCTCTTTTTATCTTTGAGTTGTTCCAATTGAATTAAAATATGTCTTGGTGTAGACCCTTTTTGATTCAACCTATTTGGGGCCTTTTTGGCTTTATGAATCTGGGTATTCATCTCCTCACTAGGTTTGAAAAATTTTCAGCCATTATTTCTTTGAATAAACTTTCTGCCCCATGCTCTTTCCCTTCTCTTCTGGGATTCCTATCATGTGTAATTTAGTTTTCTTTTTTAATTTTGTTATTATCACTGTGGTTTTTGTTTTAATCTTTATTGGCATATAGTTGATTTACAATGTTGTGTTAGTTGCAGGTGTACAGCATAGTGAATCTGTTATACATATATCCACCCTTTTTCAGATTCTTTTCCCATATAGGCCATTACAGAGTATTAAGTAGAATTTAGTTTTCTTGATGGTGTCCCATAAGTCTCATTGGCTTTCTTATTTTTTTCATCACTTTTTTTTCTTTTTGTTCCTCTTACTGGATAGTTTCAAATGACCTGCTTTCAAATCTGCTAATTCTTTCTTTGCTTGATCAAGTCTGATGTAAAGCTCTCTACTGAATTTTCAGTTGAGTCATTGTATTCTTTGGCTCCAGAGTTTGATTATTTTATATGGTTTCTGTTTTGTTGTTAAACTTCTCATTTTGTTCATGTATTCTTCCCTTGATATCATTTAGTTGTCTGTGTTCTCTTGTAGCTCACTGAGCCTCTTTAAGATGATTATTTTGAATTTTTGTCAAGTAGTTTATAGATCTCCATTCCTTTAAAGTTCATTATTGGAGCTTTTTTGTTGTTGTTGTTTCTCCTTTATTTGTATGTTTCCATGATTCTTCATGATCCCTGTAGATTGGCATTGATGTCTGTGCATTTGAAGAATAATTAACCTCTTCCAGACTTTACACAGTGGCTTTGGCAGGGAAAGCCTTTCACCCGTTAGCCCAGTAAGAGATCATGAGTGTGCTGGCTACTTACTGGGAATACTGTTGAGGTCTGTGGGCTGGCTCTTGAAGTCTGTGCACTGATTGTTGATGGCCTCTGTCTCTTTTCTTTGTTCTTAGCTACCTCCAGGAGATCTAGACATGACAATTCCCTCAGTGGACGAGGTGGGGCATGACATAAGCAGACCTCTCATGTAGTATCCTGAAAAGTTGGGGAAGTCAGATGCTCACTTTGCTCTCTCTTTCCACCATGGGAGAGCTTGTGGGCTGAGGAAATATTTCATGCTGCTATTCTGTACCAGCTTGAAATAATGGGTGACTTGGGTCAAGTGAAATTATTCTTCTTACTTTTTTCCATTTGTTTTTTCTTATTTCTGTGCTCCACCATGGTGCTATAACTTTTCACCTAGATTCCGGAGCCCTCATGAAGGCATTTTCACCCATGGAGGTTTTTTAAATTGTTTTTTTCTGTGGAGAGACAAGTGCTGGAATGCCCTATTCTGCCATCTTGCTGATATTGTCCTGTGACTTTTTTCTAAAGGATTAAGAATCTTTTTAGGTACTAATATGCAAACTTTCCAAGAAATATTACTAAGTAAAAAAAGATAAAGTGTAGAATGATAATCTACCATTAGTGTAGAAGAGTTAGAGAGAAAATTTATATGGATTTCTAATGGCCTGTGAATGTATAATAAACACTTGAAAGAAAAACAAGCAAACAAAAATGATAATAGTGATTCCATCTGGGGGGCATGTGAACTGGAGATAAGAGAGAAAGAATTAGGAGGAAGACATTTTTACTTTTTGTTGTTTGAACAATGTGTATCTAATACCAAAGTATTTAACCAATTAAATAATTTTACAATCATATCATTTATAAGTGAATACCTTAAAATGCCTTGTTGATACAGATATAAATGAATGAGATTAAACATGTTATGATTTAAGAATAAAGTCTATATTTATAATTTGAAAGATTTTCCATACATCAAGAATGTGTTGCTTCCTACACTGTTAATTACTGAGTCAAGTTCTGTGAGACTTAGTTTTCTTGACAATAAAATAGAGAAAAGCTTGACAGCCACTCTAATAGATTCAAAGTATTTTGAAAGGATTAATTGATTAAGAGCTATTGATTATTTCAAAACCAACAAATATTTTCATGTAATAATGTAGAATGCACAAATCAAATGTTAATATTATTTTAAATACAGACCATAGAGAAACATTTTTCCAGTTATGTTTTGTGTTTTTCTAAGCTGAAAGAAGAAAAAGAAGCTAAAACATTAAACAGAACCTAAATGTAATATGATTTACCTAGCATGAGCTCAAATTTGCTATTTTTTTAAAAATTGCAAAAGATTTGCCTAGTTCTTACTTGATTGGCAAATACTAGAAGTAACACAAGAAGTAACCTATTTTCTTTGAAAAGGCACATATCTGCTTTTTTGTGTTTGAGTGTTGTGTGTGTGTGTGCGCGTGTGCATGTGCACATGTGGGTTCTTGTTTCATTTTTAATACATCAAGTAGATATTTGTCTTTAATTAATTATAGTAGAATTAATTCTCAGCATGAACTACTGAGAGTCTTATATTTTTATCCAATTTATTTTTAAGAAAAGCTTGATGGTCTTTGTTCTAGTTATTATTTTCCCAGAGTCCAACATCTCCCTCTCTATTAATGGGAATTAATTCTTCCATTTTCCACAGAAGCAACAGAAATGACAAGAACAACTAAAACTCACTTTTTCTCTCATTCTTTTAGCTCATGACCTGGTGAGGTTTGGAACCCCCTACCCCCACCCCTCCACCTTTAAGGTTTTCAGGTTAGAAGCAGATGCAGGCAAAATGATCTCCTCTGGCGAAATATCTGCTGGGAAAATGTTGGTGTTTCATATCCTGTGGAGAGGATGTTCAAAGTTGGTGTGATGAAAGTCCAACATTACACAGCAAGGCACGTGGGGTTCTTGTGATTAGGCATACAAAACAGCATTAACATCTCCTTCTGCTTCTTCGTGAAATGAGAATTTTTACTTCTCAGACTAAACATGAAACAGTAGCATTGAGCACTCCCTTATAAGTCTATGTTTCTTACTTGGTTTGCCTTTTTTTTCCCCACAAGGTATCTCTCAGTTACATTGATTATATTACCAGATTATCTGATGATTAAGGCCATTAACAATCCACTCTTTAGTAGTCAACATGACAATGTTTAGTTGCCTTGCAGTAACAATTAGAGGATGAGGCAATTTACCATAATTAGGTACTATTTGAAAAAAGTATACACATTAAGGGAAGTTTAAAAGACTTCTTATAGTTAGGGATGACTGTTAACAGAGAGATTTCTTTCTGAATTACAAAGAAAATTATTGCACTTTTAATTTGCTCATTATTACAAACACAAAAACAACAAATGGTTTTTGTTCAGAGTTTGCCCCATGTGGCTTTGGGCAAGTTTCTTAACCTTCCTCTGTTCTTGTTCCATCATTTAGGTGGCATTGGTAATAGTCATACCACAATGAGATACTGTTGGCTAATTAATGTTTGCAAAGTTCTTTGAGATCCTGGGAAAGAAAAGGCTCTACAAATAAAAATGCACAATTTATATAAGACATTTAAATTTATTGCAACATCCTTATTCAGACTGTAGACTCAGCAAAGTCCTTTGTTTCCTTTTCTTAATTTCTCTTCATCAAATGAGAATATTTTATTCATTTTTCACATGTGTAATATCTTTTCAAGTCCTTGAGTGGTGCTTTCTACTTTTGTAGTCTGTCTGGAATAAAATCACAATTTGCCTTTTGGTGTTGTTCAATCATCCAAGAGCCCTACTCAAATAAGACAGGATTATCCATTTGGGAAACATATTTTTGCCTTCTTTTTTTGAAATGGTACCATAGCAATGATGAGATTTTTAAATTTAGACACTGCTTTGTATCCTCAGACGTGGCACCTTGTTTGTTCCTGGTATCCAGGGGCAGGTAGGGGAGGAAGAGGTAGCAGGCTACAGAGGTCCAGCTGGGTGAATTAGAAACGATGTTCCAGAGATAGACTTTCTATTTTAGTCACAATTTGGAAAATCTATAGGTATTGGGGAACGTGGTTATTCTGGTGGAACATAGCTATGGAAGGGTCAGATGTTAGGTAGCTCAGTGCTCATCATCTCATATTTCTTTCCAGGTCTACCCACACCTGGAAGAGGATTGAGATACTAGATTGGCTAACTGAGTAGGGATTCAGAGTAGTGACTGAGGTAGAAGCTTAGGCAGAAGCTTATTGAACCAGATCAACATGGGGTGGGGGATGAAGGGAAAGGTGTAAAGAAGAGCTACAAATCACAAAAGGAGAAGGGGAAACATTTCCCTGAGGAAATGGGTCTCACACTTTTTTTCTTTTATTTGAAACATGAACTTAAAGTACTTATGATGTGATAAGCACTAAGAACTTTACAAGCCTTCTCACCTTTAATCCTCTAAAGAAGTTTATGAGTTAGATACTATCATTATGCACATTTTATAGATGAAACTGGAGACTATGCAAGTGAAGTAATTTGCCCAGAGTCACACAACCAAAAACTGACAGAGTTAGGATTTGAACTCAGGCAGTCTATCTCCAGAATCCATGCATATAGCTTCTATCTACTACTGAATTTTATTGTTCCTTTGTAGCAAAAGGACTTAAGAGAAAATGCAGAAGTTTTGACAATCTGTACTGAGCCACTAGATCTCAGGGAGGCTGATCTAAACCCAAACTAAACTGAATGGTGAGACTGAATTTACTGATACTTCCTTCAATTTGAATTGGCTCAGGAGCTGGGAATAGTTAGGATTTGCAATTCAAGTCACCATTGAACTCAGCTATGAGGAACCAAGGAAGGAAAAAAAAACAGAGAAGCAGTAATGGGAGCAATAACCATTTCCTGTTAGAGTACTGGAATTAGTATTTGTTATTCTACTGTCTTCCAGTGTCACCATCTTCACTGAGTCAATATACTTCTATGACTTGTAGGTGAGCTCTGGGCTTAAATAATATCACTAGAACCATGCTAGAATGTTACCTTAGTTCACATTCTCAGAAGGACTCAAAGAGAAAGTTGCTGCCTTCCAACTCAATAAATCTTTATGGTTTACTGTTGTCTTCAATCCAAGCACTGACTAATCCTAATTCTCTTTAGTTAACGAGGCCAGATCACAACCAAATTTGTCTCGGAGAATTATATATATACATTTAAACTTACCTTTTAACCTCTAGCTCTTTTAGTGATTCGACTAGATTTGTGTGATCCTCCTGAAATATAATTTACCAATTTGAACCTTCTGAAAATAGTCAACCCCTTGGAATAAAGTGTGTATGTGTGTATATATATATAAGCTTCTCCACTGAATATATAAACTGAAACCTTGAAGTGTGAGATTCCTAATGCCGCTGTAATGTCTGGAGGTGAGAAGGGAAAAGGAGAATGAAAAAGACTTGATTGGGCTGTTGATATAATGTAGGGAAGCATAGGGAACTAACATTTACTATATGCCTATGCTCTATTGGGCTTTATGTCAAATGGCTTACATATACAGTATTATCTTACAAACCATGTGAAAGAATATTATTATTTTCATTTTTTAGGTGAGAAAACTGAAGTTCAGAGAGGTTAAGTAATTTGTTCAAGGTCACACTGCTGATAAATAGGTGGTTAAGCCAGGATGTGAATTTAAATCTGTTACTGTGAAGTATAATACTACAATGTTCATCATATTTCTTTTCTTTGTTTGTTCTTCTCCATGGTCTAGTCTCTACTGAAAAGAAGCTTTCACTTGGAAGTTGCTCATTGTATTTAATTTGTGCTACAATAGCTAGAGTCTATTTTTGAGGCTGATTAAATAATGAAAATAATTATTATAATGTTAATAATAATTAAAAAGTTAATAATAAAAAATCATTCAGTGAGCTGGACCGGATGCCAGACAGCATGCCAAGTACTTTACACGAATTATTTCATTTGTTCTTTACAGCAAACATCATGATGTACTTAACAGTAATTATCCCTATTGAGGAAACCAGCTCAGAAATGTTAACTGACTTGTCTAGGATCACACAGCTGGTGAGTGTCAAACCAGGACAAAAACTTGGGTCTGTCTGATTATAAAGCTCAAGTTCTTTGTTACCACCTCTTTAGGCTTTTCTAAAGTATTTTTGAGTTAACTTTACAGTAAGTTAAAGTCTGGGCTTCATGGATTTCTATGCAGCATTGTCTTCTCTGAAAGCTTTTTTTTTTTTAACATCTTTATTGGACTATAATTGCTTTTAAATGGTGTGTTAGTTTCTGCTTTATAACATAGTGAATCAGCTATACATATACATATACCCCATATCTCCTCCCTCTTGCGTCTCCATCCCACATTCCCTAACCCACCCCTCTTAGGTGGTCACAAAGCACCGAGCTGATTTCCCTGTGCTATGTGGCTGCTTCCCACTAGCTATCTATTTTACAATTGGTAGTATAGATAAGTCCATGCCACTATCTCTCTTCGTCCCAGCTTACCCTTCCCCCTCCCTATGTCCTCAAGTCCATTCTTTACGTCTGTGTCTTTATTCCTGTCCTGCCCCTAGGTTCTTCAGAACCATTTTTTTTTTTTTAAGATTCTGTATATATGTGTTAGCGTACAGTATTTGTCTTTCTCTTTTTGACTTACTTCACTCTGTATGACAGACTCTAGGTCCATCCACCGCACTACAAATAACTCAATTTTGTTTCTTTTTATTGCTGAGCAACATTCCATTGTATATATGTGCCACATCTTCTATATCCATTCATCTGTCAGTGGACACTTAGGTTGCTTCCATGTCCTGGCTATTGTAAATAGAGCTGCAATGAACATTGTGGTACATGACTCTTTTTGAATTATGATTTTATCAGGGTATAGGCCCGGTAGTGGGATTGCTGGATTGTATGGTAGTTCTATTTTTAGTTTTATAAGGAACCTCCATACTGTTCTCCATAGTGGCTGTATCAATTTACATTCCCACCAACAGTGCAAGAGGGTTCTTTTTTCTCCACACCGTCTCCAGCATTTATTGTTTGTAGATTTTTTGATGATGACCATTCTGACTGGTGTGAGGTGATACCTCATTGTAGTTTTGATTTGCATTTCTTTAATGATTAGTGATATTGAGCATTCTTTCATGTGTTTGTTGGCAATCTGTATATCTTCTTTGGAGAAATGTCTATTTAGATCTTCTGCCCATTTTTGGATTGGGTTGTTTGTTTTGTTGATATTGAGCTGCATGAGCTGCTTGTAAATTTTGGAGGTTAATCCTTTGTCAGTTGCTTCATTTGCAAATATTTTCTCCCATTCTGAGGGCTGTCTTTTCATCTTGTTTATGGTTTCCTTTGCTGTGCAAAAGCTTTTAAGTTTCATTAGATCCCATTTTTTTTTTGCTTGTTTGTTTTCATTTCCATTTCTCTGGGAGGTGGGTCAAAAAGGATCTTGCTGTGATTTATGTCATAGAGTGTTCTGCCTATGTTTTCCTCTAAGAGTTTCATAATGTCTGGCCTTACATTTAGGTCTTTAATCCATTTTGAGTTTATTTTTTTGTATGGTTTTAGGGAGTGTTTTAATTTCATTCTTTTACATGTAGCTGTCCAGTGTTCCCAGCATCACTTGTTGAAGAGGCTGTCTTTTCTCCATTGTATATTCTTGCTTCCTTTATCAAAATTAAGGTGACCATATGTGCGTGGGTTTGTCTCTGGGCTTTCTATCCTGTTCCATTGATCTATATTTCTGTTTTTGTGCCAGTACCATACTGTCTTGATTACTGTAGCTTTGTAGTATAGTCTGAAGTCAGGGAACCTGATACCTCCAGCTCCGTTTTTCTTTCTCAAGATTGCTTTGGCTCTTCGGGGTCTTTTGTGTTTCCATACTAGTGCCTCTCCATGCAAAAGACAGAACTTTGAAAAGTTGGGCTGCTCTCTGCCCTTTCAAAAATACAGGAGACTGAAAACCCATCACTTTGGAAATTAAGAACTGATACTTGGTATTCATTCTAAGGACATCAGAGGTGAAGAGGAAGCCACGGGAAGCCATTCCAGTCACCCATAAACCTGCAGGCAGCTGAGACTTTGGGACTTGTTTTTAGAAGGTTTGGTCTCTGGTTAATAAGTCCCCAAGATGAGAATAATTGATGCTGTCTTGGCAGCTGCTTATGTAAGAATTTCCTGTTCAGAGGACCTGTGCCATGAAAGACATAAGCAACATTAAAGGTTGCAAGCTGAGTTAGCAAAACAAGCTTGGTAAGGGAACTGTCAATAATAGGCACAGGCAAATATGTTACAGCTTGAGTCAGGCTGGAGCCAGTCTGCCTGGATGCTGTTCCCTTCTACATATGGGGCAGCACTTGGCAAAGCTGACATGGATTTGGAATTTAAAGCTATGTGGTGATTTCAGTATTTTGTTTTCCTGCGAATCACCAAGGATGATTCAAAACCAAACCAGATGGCCACGCAGCTACTGTGGCATATCAGCTACAGGCCAATCTTATTTTTCTTCAGAACATTACCTCTTACAACAACTTTAATTTCCAAAGTGTCTTGAATGCAGCAAAAGACACTTCATTGGGAGAGTCTTTTTCTTACAACTACCTTTAGCATTCTCAGGGAGATCTAATGCCTCTCAGAACTCAGAAAGCCAGCATGAACATTCATAGGCTAGGGAACATAATATTCATCACAAGTGCCTTGGAAGGGGAAGTTTGTTGGAATTGCACTTTGTTGTGTGCTTTTTCATTTGATTTTGTCTTTAACTAAAACATTGCAGGAAGAAGCATGATGAAGACAGTTATAGAGCTGGGAAAAGAGACTCTAGCAGGCCTAGCAGCATTTAAAAGACTCTTTTAGAAGAAGTTTGTAGACCAGAAACATGATAGCCCTAGACAGACTTGTGATGTGTGTGTGTTGTTTTATACACTCTTCCAGCTCTCTTAGAAACCTTTACATTTTTCTCCAGAAAATCCCTAATTGTTAGCAAAGTGATCCTCTTTTGCCCTTCCCCTTCCTTATTTTAACTTTTAAATTTTGAAATAATTTTATTTACACAAGAGTGGTAAAAATAGTTGAGAAAGTTCTTGTATATCTTTTACCCAACTTCCCTTCATGTTAAAACCTTATAGAACCATGGTGAATTTATTGAAACTAAGAAATTAACATCATTACATTATTACTAGATAAGTTCTACATTTTATTTGGATTTCACCAGTCTTCCCACCAATGTTCTTCTTCTGTTCAGGATGCAGTCCAGGATTTCAAATTTTATTTAGTCATCATGTCTCCTTAGTTTCCTCTAGTCTATGGCATTTTGGGGGTCTTTCCTTGTTTTTCATAACTTTGATATTTTTGAAGAGTACTGAGCAAGGTAGATTGTAAAATTGTCAATTTGGAATTTGGATGATGACTTCTCATGATTGGGCTAGAGTTATAGATTTTGAGGAAGAGTACTGCAGAGGTGACATGACTTTTTTCATTCATATCATATTAGGGTGCACATGATATCAACTTGACTTATCACTCATGGTGTTAAAAAGAATGTCTCCTTCTTTTAAAAAATGTACCTGTATAGTGGGTTGTTTTGGTAAGTGGCTAACTGATCAAAGTAAAAAAAGTACCTATTTCAATGCTTGACACTCAGTAAATGTTTATTCTTTCCTTCTTCCCTCCCTTCATTCATTCATTCAGCAGCAATTCTATATTGAGTCAGCCAGTGCAACTAATGTGTCAAGGTCCTTTATATATTTATTTATTCAGTAAACAAATATTTATTAAATGGTAATTATGTCCAAGGATGGAACTAGAGCAAGAAAAGTGAGGAACTTGCCTTGGATAAAAACTTTAACTGTAGCAATAAAAATATGTTAGTCAAAATCAAAGTAGTCTATTATTTGAACACCAGTATTAATGGCTAATAAGTAAGTTACATCAGCCTTGATAAAATTGACATTTGTCAGATCTTTGCCACTTAGTAAATGTAAGACCTTGGGCTGGCCATTTAACTAAGTTCCAGTTTCTACAAATTTAAAACGGGAACAATGGTAGTACTTACCTCATGAGATCTTTCTGTGAAGATCAAATGAGATATGACCAAAAATATGATCAATCAGTGCAGGATCTGGCACTTAGTAATTATTCAGTTATTGGTAGTTGTTATTCTTATCTAAACCACCAAAAACAGTTAATTCAAACCTTTCTTCTATTGTTTATAAGATTCTATCTTGTCTTGTTCACTAGTGGAATGAATCAGATAAATCACCTTACCATCCGAGGACATCCATATAACAACTGCCAATTCCAAAAACATAGTCACCAATTAGCCATATAATAAATGTTAAGAATATGTTAACTTCTTTTATTATTACTTTTATTGTTATTTATTATATTATTACCTAGAAGGGTGAAATGGATCCCAGCTACAGGCACCTATAGAGCATTTCCTTAGGCATTGTCAAGAACTGTGAGTGTTGGAGATTTTACCCTACTTGCAGGGTGCTACAGTTTCATGTATGCTATTAAAAGACACAGATTTGCTAGGTCAGAGACAAAGGACAGAGTATCAACATTTCCTTGCATTGGCTTCCTGATCCCCAGTTCCCACAGGGCAATATAAAGAGGGCTAGGTGATATTTGCACATGGAGTGGGTAGGTTGCAGGAGAGGAATCCTGGGATTAGGGAACCCAAATCTTTTAAAAACAACAGTAAGTATATCTTACCTTGGTTCCAGAGGGTGACACTAGCAATATCTTTTAAGACTATAAACTATACAAACATCCTTCTAAAGATAGTATGGAACAAAGGCAGTTAGTGCCTATGATCACTAGAAGCGCAGAAGCACAAGGTATCTATGAAGAATTATGTCACAACAGGAAGTAGCATACATTTGCCCAATCTTATCTGCTCCACCAAGAAAGGTAATTTAAGTAGAGAAAAAGCCACAGAGGCGGACATTTCCTAATTTATTATCCTCTCCTCTGATTTGCTTTTAAAATCCACTTACTCTGTTAAGTAAATCTCACTAGGTTCTTGAGGATAGTCTGACCTCTCACTCTGGAATGTATTCCAGAACAGGAACACCTGTGCTCTTGATACTGATGTGAATTTTACCTGTATGCTGAGACTTTGATTCTGCTTGAATCCTCTTGCCTAGTCTAGATCTGTGGACTCCTATCATGGCTTCATTACTTGGCTGCTACAATTGGGTTGCTTTTTATTAGTGTGAGCCAATGTCTTGAATTCAACCTCAGATTTGTTCTCTAGATTGATTAATGGTTTTCTTTACAAATTGTTGTATTGTGGGGCTGAGGTAAAGGTTTTTAGGGAACCTCAAATTATATATGGCCTGAGATTGACCTGGTCTTGTTCCAGGGGGAGATCCACCTCCCCATCCTGTGTGTGGACTCTGTGTGGAAGAGCTGGGAGCTGCTGAAGGAAGGTTTCCTTTTAGTGATGACCCAGGGCAGAGAGATCCAGGCTCAGAACTTGTTCCTTAGCTTCACCTTAGTGAAGCTGTAGCACCCCTCCACCCAGGGCAGGGCCAGCCTAAGGGCCAGGCACACGGGGCATCTTTTCCCAATGTACTACAAAGTCATTGACATTGCCTTCTACTCCTACACCTTCTCCTTGGTGGCTAGCCAATGCAAGCAGTCAACTATTTTCCCTGTGTTGACTGTAGAAGTCTCCTCTTTAATAGAACCATTAATTTGAATATATAAAACACATTCTCTTATGCTTGATCTGGCTGCAGATGAGATACAAGATCACTCATGAAACGTTAGAGAGGTAGTTCCATTTTTCTCACCTTTTAAATTCACAGCCAAATAACAAATTTTTATTTTGGACTAAAATTAATAGCTCTTGGTCTTAGTCTAGAGACTAAATCCCAATGAAAGTTAGAGTTAAATCCATTTATTTGTTTCTTAGTTACACAAAGAGAAAAGAATAACATGTTTTGAGTGTATTCATCCCAGGGAACACATCTTTGAAGACCCGTTGTCTGTCTGCAGTATGAAAACAGTGACAAGCCAGAGTCAATGATGCTCAGGGTAAAAAAGAGCAGTTATTTTGTCAGTTTTTTAGAAATAAGAATAACGATACTGGAAATGACTCTTTTTCTATTTCCGTGAAAAAGGGCAAAGAGCAGAATGTCTTTATAGTGGTGAACAAAGACACCTTTGGCCTATTGCTAATGAATGGCATAATGAAACTACCATTGGAGATTGTTGATCATATTACTTACTCATAGCATCTTAAAATGGGAAAAGACCCTAGAACTGATTAGGCATAACCTGCTTGTTTTTACAGAAGATAAAGTCAAAGAACTTGTTTCCTAAGGTCACTAAAATAAAAACTGCCAGAATCAGTATTTATAATTTTTTCTTAATGCTATAATGCTAATTGGTTTATAATAGGTGCTCCATAAATAACTATTGAAAGGATAAAGGAATGATTGAACTGTCCTTCCATATATTACCCTTCCTATGTGAATGATACTTGTTTTAAAAAATTGTATATTAAAGTGTAATACACATACTGGAAAATTCACAAATCATTAGTGTAAAGCAATAGCAGTGAATTCTTAACAAAATGAACACACTCACAAAACCACTATGAGATAAAAATAGTTCATTATCAGTATCCCAGCTGGCATTGCCTCTCAGTCGCTACTCCCCAAATTGCTATTCTGACTTATATTCCAATTTACTAGTTTTGCCCCTTTTTTGAAATTCATATAACTGAGTCATACATTATATGCATTTTTTGTATCTGTTTTTTTTAGCTGAATAAAATCTGAGAGCTTTAACTGTATTATTGGGTGTAGCTGTAGTTTATACTCATATAATATTTCACTGTATGACTATGCCAATTGCATTTATCCGCTCTACTATTTATGGATATTTGGGTTGTTTCCAGATTTGGTCTCATGAATATTGCTGCTATGGACATTCTTGTTCATGTCTTTGCTGCACATATACATTTATTTCATGTATAAATGGATACACATAACAAAGAGTAAACTTAATAATATAACAAATGTTGTTGATGCTCTACTTCATATACCCTAGATCCATCTTTGAGGTCTCCTATAGCTGCAGTGGACCATTCTTATAAATGCTAATGAACTCCCATAATAGGCAGCAGGACTTCTCCACTGTGCTTTTATTAGAGTGTCTAGTCCTATGAAATATTAATGTAATTATTGATATATTTTGGTTTAAGTTATAATCTTGCCATTTGTTTCATATTTATTCAACATTTTCTATTATCATTTCCCATTCATTTTGCCTTATTTTGAATCAAATATGTTTATTATTCCACTTCACCCTCTAACCGCTTGCTATTTTTGTACCCTTTTACCATTCTTTAGTAGTTACACTAGAGATTACATCATACATTGTATAGAAGCTAATATAATTTAGTATTTGAGCACTTCTCAGATAATCATAGGACTTTATACTTTTAATATTTATAATAAGACAATTCTAATTACTTCTTCCACATTTTCTTTATTGTAATCATTTATTTTAATTATACGTAGATTTTATTTATTTTTATTTTTTAAAAAACCTTTATTAGAGTATAATTGCTTTACAATGGTGTGTTAGTTTCTGCTATATAACAAAGTGAATCAGTTATACGTATACATATATCCCTATATCACCTCCCTCTTGTGTCTCCCTCCCACCCTCCCTATCCCACGCCTCTATACAGTCACAAAGCACAGAGATGATCTTCCTGTGCTATGCAGCTGCTTTCTACTAGCAATTTACTTTACATTTGGTAATGTATATATGTCCATGCCACACTCTCACTTCATCCCAGCTTACCCTTCCCCCTCCCTGTATCCTCAAGTCCATTCTCTACGTCTGCATCTTTATTCCTGTCCTGCCCCTAGGTTCTTCAGAACCATTTTTTTTTTTTAGATTCTATATATATATGTGTTAGCAGATGGTATTTGTTTTTCTCTTTCTGATTTACTTCACTCTGTATGACAGACTCTAGGTCCAATCACCTCACTACAAAAAAATTATTTCATTTCTTTTTATGGCTGAGTAATATTCCATTGTATATATGTGCCACATCTTCTTTATCCATTCATCTGTCAGTGAACACTTAGGTTGCTTCCATGTCCTGGCTATTGTAAATAAAGCTGCAATGAACATTGTGGTACATGACTCTTTTTGAATTATGCTTTTCTCAGGGTATATGTCCAGTAGCGAGATTTCTGGGTTGTATGGTAGTTCTATTATTAGTTTTTTAATGAACCTCCATACTGTTCTCCATAGTGGCTGTATCAATTTACATTCCCACCAACAGTGCAAGAGGGTTCTCTTTTCTCCACACCCTCTCCAGCATTTATTGTTTGTAGATTTTTTGATGATGGCCATTCCGACTGGAGTAAGGTGATACCTCATTGTAGTTTTGATTTGCTTTTCTCTAATGATTAGTAATGTTGAGCATCCTTTCATGTGTTTGTTGGAAATCTGTATATCTTCTTGGGAGTAATGTCTATTAAAGTCTTCTGCCCATTTTTGTATTGGGTTTTTGTTTTTTTGATATTGAGCTGCATGAGCTGCTCATATATGTTGGAGATT
Source organism: Balaenoptera ricei (assembly GCF_028023285.1). Lineage (NCBI taxonomy): Eukaryota > Metazoa > Chordata > Mammalia > Artiodactyla > Balaenopteridae > Balaenoptera > Balaenoptera ricei. Next base: position 90,828,051 of record NC_082660.1, on the reverse strand, counting down.
AATTCTTTGTCAGTTGCTTCATTTGCAAATGTTTTTCCCATTCTGAGGATTGTCTTTTCATCCTGATTATGGTTTCCTTTGCTGTGCAAAAGCTTTTAAGTTTCAGTAGGTCCCACTTGTTTATTTTTTGTTTTTATTTCCATTTCTCTGGGAGGTGGGTCAAAAAGGATCTTGCTGTGATTTATGTCATAGAGTGTTCTGCCTATGTTTTCCTCTAAGAGTTTTATAGTGTCTGGCCTTACATTTAGGTCTTTAATCCATTTTGAGTTTATTTTTGTGTATGGTGTTTGGAAGTGTTCTAATTTCTTTCTTTTACATGTAGCTGTCCAGTTTTCCCATCGCCACTTATTGAAGAGGCTGTCTTCTCCATTGTATATTCTTGTCTCCTTTATCAAAGATAAGGTGACCATATGTGTGTGGGTTTACCTCTGGGCTTTCAATCCTGTTCCATTGATCTATATTTCTGTTTTTGTGCAAGTACCACACTGTCTTGATTACTATAGCTTTGCTGTATAGTCTGAAGTCAGGGAACCTGATTCCCCCAGCTCTGTTTTTGTTTCTCAACATTTTGTGGACTCTTTGGGGTCTTTTGTGTTTCCATACAAATTGTGAAATTTTTTGTTCTAGTTCTGTGAAAAATGCCATTGGTAGTTTGATAGGGATTGCATTCAATCTGTAGATTGCTTTGGGTAGTATAGTCATTTTCATAATGTTGATTCTTCCAATCCAAGGACATGGTATATCTCTCCATTTGTTTGTGTCGTCTTTGATTTCTTTTATCAGTATCTTATAGTTTTTTGATTACAGATCTTTTACCTCCTTAGGTAGGTTTATTCCGAGGTATTTTATACTTTTTGTTGCAATGGTGAATGGGATTGTTTCCTTAGTTTCTTTTTCTGATTTCATTGTTAGTGTATAGGAATGCAGGAGATTTCTGTGCATTAGTTTTGTATCCTGCTACTTTACCAAGTTCATTGATTAGCTCTAGTAGTTTTCTGGTAGCATTTTTAGTATTCTCTATGTATAGTATCATGTCATCTGCAAACAGTGAGAGCTTTATTTCTTCTTTTCCAATTTGTATTGCTTTTTTTTTCTTTTTCTTCTCTGACTGCTGTGGCTAAAGCTTCCAATACTATGTTCATAATAGTGGTGAGAGTGGGCAACCTTGTCTTGTTCCTGATCTTAGTGGAAATGGTTTCAGTTTTTCACCATTGAGAATGATGTTGGCTGTGGGTTTGTCAAATATGGCCTTTGTTATGTTGAGGTAAGTTCTCTCTATGCCTACTTTCTGGAGGGTTATTATCATAAATGGGTGTTGAATTTTGTCAAAAGCTTTTTCTGCCTCTATTGAGGTTATCATATGGCTTTTGTCCTTCAGTTTGTTAATATGGTGTATCACAGTGATTGACTTGCATATATTGAAGAATCCTTGCATTCCTCAGATAAACCCCACTTGATCATGGTGTATGATCCTTTTACTGTGCTGTTGGATTCTGTTTCGTAGTATTTTGTTGAGGATTTTTGCATCTGTGTTAATCAGTGATATTAGCCTGTAGTTTTCTTTTTTTTTGTGACATCTTTGTCTGGTTTTGGTATCAGGGTGATGGTGGCCTCATAGAATGAATTTTGGAGTGTTCCTCCCTCTGCTATATTTTGGAAGAGTTTGAGAAGGATAGGTGTTAGCTGTTCTCTAAATGTTTGATAGAATTCACTTGTGAAGCCATCTGGTTCTGGGCTGTTGTTTGTAGGAAGATTTTTAATCACAGTCTCAATTTCAGTGCTTGTGATTGGTCTGTTTATATTTTCTATTTCTTCCTGGTTCAGTCTCCAGTGGTTGTGCTTTTCTAAGAATATGTCCATTTCTTCCAGGTTGTCCATTTTTTTTGGCATATAGTTTCTTGTAGTAATCTCTCATGATCCTTTTTATTTCTGCAGTGTTAGTTGTTATTTTTCCTTTTTCATATCTAATTCTGTTGATTTGAGTCTTCTCTCTTTTTTTCTTGATGAGTCTGGCTAATGGTTTATCAATTTTGTTTATCTTCTCAAAGAACCAGGTTTTAGTTTTACTCATCTTTGGTATCATTTACTTCATTTCTTTTTCATTTATTTCTGATGTGATCTTTTTGATTTCTTTCCTTCTGCTAACTTTGGGGTTTTTTTTCTTTTCATTGTTCTTCTTTCACTAATTGCTTTATGCATAAGGTTAAGTTGTTTATTTGAGATTTTCCTTGTTTCTTGAGGTAGGATTGTACTGCTGTAAACTTCCCTCTTAGAACTGCTTTTGCTGCATCTCATATGTTTGGGGTCGTCACTTCTTCATTGTCATTTGTTTATAGGTATTTTTTGATTTCCTCTTGGATTTCTTCAGTGATCTCTTGGTTATTTAGTAGTGTATTTTTTAGCATCCATGTGTTTGTATTTTTTACAGTTTTTTCCTGTAATTGATATCTTGTCCCATAGTGTTGTGATCGGAAAAGATACTTGATATGATTTCAATTTTCTTAAATTTACCAAGGCTTGATTTGTGACCCAAGACTTGATCTATCCTGTAGAATGTTGCATGAACACTTGAGAAGAAAGTGTATTCTGTTGTTTTTGGATGGAATGTCCTATAAATATCATTTAAGTCCATCTTGTTTAATGTGTCATTTAAAGCTTGTGTTTCCTTATTCATTTTCATTTTGGATGATCTGTCCATTGGTTTAAGTGGGGTTTTTAAAAAAATTATTATTTATTTATTTATTTATTTTTGGCTGTATTGGGTCTTCGTTTCTGTGCGAGGGTTTCCTCTAGCTGTGGCAAGCGGGGGCTACACTTCATCACGGTGCGTGGGCCTCTCACTATCGCGGCCTCTCTTGTTGTGGAGCACAGGCTCCAGGCGCACAGGCTCAGCAGTTTTGGCTCACGGGCCTAGTTGCTCCGCGGCATGTGGGATCTTCCCAGACCAGGGCTCGAACCTGTGTCCCCTGCATTAGCAGGCAGACTCTCAACCACTGCGCCACCAGGGAAGCCCCTAAGTGGGGTTTTAAAGTCCCCTACTATGATTGTGTTACTGTCGATTTCCCCTTTTATGGCTTTCACATTTGGCTTATGTATTGAGGTGGTCCTATGTTGGGTGCATAAATATTTACATTTGTTATATATTCTTCTTGGATTGATCCCTTGATCATTATGTAGTGTCCTTCTTTGTCTCTTGTAATAGTGTTTATTTTACAGTTTATTTTGTCTGATATGAGAATTGCTACTCCAGGTTTCTTTTGATTTCCATTTGCATGGAATATCTTTTTCCATCCCCTCACTTTCAGTCTGTATGTGTCCCTACGTCTGAAGTGGGTCTCTTGTAGACAGCATATATACTGTCTTGTTTTTGTACCCATTCAGCCAATCTGCATCTTTGTTGGAGCATTTAATCCATTTACCTTTAAGGTAATTATCAATATGTATGTTCTTATTACCATTTTCTTAATTGTTTTGCATTTGTTATTGTAGGTCTTTTCCTTCTCTTGTGTTTCCTGCCTAGAGAAATTCCTTTAGCATTTGTTGCAGAGCTGGTTTGGTGGTGCTGAATTTTCTTAGCTTTTGCTTATCTGTAAAAGTTTTAATTTCTCCGTTGAATGTGAATGATATCCTTGCTGGGTAGAGTAATCTTGGTTGTAGGTTTTTCCCTTTCATCACTTTAAATGTGTCCTGCCACTCCCTTCTGACTTACAGAGTTTCTGCTGAAAGATCAGCTGTTAACCTTATGGGGATTCCCTTGTATGTTATTTGTTGCTTTTCCCTTGCTGCTTATAATATTTTTTCTTTGTATTTAATTTTTGATAGTTTGATTAACGTGTCTTGGCTTGTTTCTTCTTGGATTTATCCTGTATGGACTCTCTGTGCTTCCTGGACTTGATTGACTATTTCCTTTCCCATATACATAGATTTTAAACTCCACAATTAAGTAGTAGTATTATTTCATATAACCAATATTGATTCAGATTTTCCATACATTTAACCTTTTAGTTATTTTTTTGTTCCTTCTTGAATTTTTGTGTACCCATCTGTGATCATTTCCTTTAGCCCAAAGAACCCTCTTTGGGATTTTTTTGGTGTGAGCATATTGGTTACAAAATCTGTTTTATTTGTCTAGAAATGCTTTCATTTTGCCTTCAGTTTTGAAGGCTATTTTTTTTTCTGCTTATAGAATTCTAGATTGGCTGTTATTTTCATTCAGTACTTTTAAGATATTATTCCATTTTCTTCTGGCTTCCATCACTCTTTCGAGAAGTTGGCTGTCAGACTTATTCAGTTGATAGTAATTATTGTTTCTTCTGTACTTGCTTAATATTTTCTTTTCCTTTGATTTTCGATAATTTTACTATGATAGGACTAAATGTGAATTTCTTGGTATTTTTTTCTGCTTGGTGTTTGAAGCATTCCTTAACTCTTTAGTTTGTTGCCTTCAATCGATTTTAGAAAATTCTTGATCATTACCTCTTTAAATAGTACATCTGTCCACTTCTTTTCATCTTCTTTCTCTAAGATGGCTATATTTGACAATATTTGAGGCCTTTTTATCATATCCTATATGTTTCTTATAAATTTCTGTATTTTTCATTCTTTATTTTAAGCATGATTCTGCATGGGTATTTCTTTTTTTTCTTTTTTTTCTTTTTTCCCAAGTGGCAAGTCCTCCTTTATGTAACTGATTGAGGAAGAGACTAAAGTAGATATATATAATTCTTAATTGTAAAGGAAGCTACAAGGCTGTTTAATTTTTTTTTAAGAGTTTAGGGTTTGTAGTTTCAATGGTCACTTCCTTTGCATCTTAAATTGTATGTGTTGTAGGTCAATCAATATTTATTTATTTATTTATTTATTTATTTATTTATTTATTTTTGGCTGTGTTGGGTCTTCGTTTCTGTGCGAGGGCTTTCTCCAGCTGTGGCAAGTGGGGGCCACTCTTCATCATGGTGCACGGGCCTCTCACTGTCGCAGCCTCTCTTGTTGCGGAGCACAGGCTCCAGACGCGCAGGCTCAGTAGTTGTGGCTCACGGGCCTAGTTACTCCACGGCACGTGGGATCTTCCCAGACCAGCGCTCGAACCCGTGTCCCCTGAATTAGCAGGCAGATTCTCAACCACTGCGCCACCAGGGAAGCCCCGCATGGGTATTTCTTACTAATTTATCTCCTAGTGCACTAGTCTTCTGTTTAGCTGCTTTCACTCTTCTGGTAAATTCATTTTTGATTGAATATTAGACGTTATATGTGAAAAACTATAGAGGTTCTCTATAATGTGATATTCTTCCAGAGAGAACACACTTTATCTTTTGACAAGTAGCCAGAGTAGAAGTTGATTATCTTAATCCATTCCTGAGCTGAGCTGAATTAAGGCCTGATTTCAAACACTATAAAACGAGGTCTACATCTGTTTTATTGTCTCTCCTAGGGCCTTTCTCTCTAGGGATCCCAACTGAGCCTGGTGAATTTCCCAGAGCTCCTCATCTTTTGAAGGTATTGAACTCCAAATTTGCCTACCCAGATCCATTATGCAGATGATAACTTCACTCAGCACTTCAACTGCTCTCTGGACAGCTTAAGTTTCTAGCTCTGTACAACATAAGAATTGACAAATGATCCCAGGCATACAGAATAATGGTCTCACCTCAGTGAGTTTCTCTTCTCTCTGGGAACTTGGCCACCTCCAACCTTGCCTACCTTGGAAAGTCTTTGAAACCTTCAGACAGATTCTTTTTTATATGTTGTCTAGCTTTTCTAGCTTTTTTTTTATAATGGGATTGTTAGTTTACTACTACTAACTCTGTCATAGTTAGGAGCAAATGTCATGTTATTATTAAGTGACCACATTTTAAATGCATAAAATATGAAAGATTCTCACATTCTGTGAGGAATATCTATTGAATAAATATACAGAGATTAGTTGGGGGTGATATGGCTTACTATGAGTTTATTTTTGATGGAGTCTCACCAAATATATGTTATGCAAAAGAGAGATATGTCTTCCTGCTACATCCAGCTAAATGTTACCAAAGAGTTACAATTAATTAATTAAAAATTACATAAAATACAATACTCCCAAACACTCTAACATTACCTATCTTGATTTACAATGGAAAATCTCGGATTAAAAAGTCACATGAATAGGGTTCCATTATATACTTATTTTGATGCATGTGCAAAAATTATTCTTGCTGAACATTGAACATTCCATGGATTTGTAATCATTGTTTTATTTTACTTCTCAAGATTTAAAATTTTAAGATTTCAGTATATTTATGTATGTGCAAATGCTTCTATTATCGTAAGCAATTTGGTAGTAGTAGCTGCCATGATTCCAAATTAGAGTCTTGAACAGTGTTTTTATTCTTTCTTAAATACAAAAGACATTGTCTTACTATTGTAGGAGAGGGAGTTGAAATTTAGTGAATAATCTTTTGGTTGTAACAAAAATTTAACAAAAAACTAGCTTAAGCCAAAAGGATTTTCCTGACTCATATAACTGTGATGTCCAAGAGTAGATTCTGGCTTGAGGCCCATCTGGAAGAAGGGGCTCATAAGATGTTGTCAGGGGTTGGTCTTTTTTTCTGTCTTTAAAATAAATTTCTCTTTGTATACTGGTCTTATTTTTTTTAGTCAGGCTTTTTCTATACAGTGGGAAAGGTGGCTCTAAGGCTACTGTCATGTTTGATAATCCAAACGGAAGAGAAAACCTTTCTCTCCTATTGTCACTATTATATATATATATATATATATATATATATATATATATATATATATGTATATACATATATTACGAAAAGACTCTGATTGTCACAGTATGTGTCATATGTCCAACCATAGCCCAATCATCTCTGAAAATTTGGTACTATAATTGGCTAAACTTTGTTCACATGACCATCTTTGTGGTTGGGGTTGCAGGTCACTGTGACTGACAGTCCCAGAATGATTACATAGGGAAATGAGGCTGCTCATTATCATTTCTTCCTCTAAAGTATTCTGTAGAATGCTTCTTGAAGAACCTGGAATTATCTATGGGTCATACGTCACATAAGTTGGTAAGAGGTGTTCAGAATGGTCTAGTGACTTTTTTTGTCCCTGTGCTTACTTACATGGCTGCATTTTGGTAGTTCTTAATGCACTTAAGATTTTGGGTTCAGTTCCTCCCTATTACCTATCCCCAGCATAAAAGCTTTGGTCTGAATATATTTTAGAAATAAAGGAAACTTACTCAGTGAGAGGAGCCTCCCTCTCAGCTCATCCAGACACACTTTGTATCAGGATCTTCCTTTTGGAGTAATTGCCTACTATCAGCTTTTGCTATTCTTCCCTTGTAGCATTTCATTCCAACCATGTTCTCCTAATTATTTTTGTTTACACTGTCCAGATTATTCATGCTTCAGGACTGGCTACTATTCAAATGGGCAGTGTATAAAAACTGATTATTTAGGTTGTTAATATATTTGTATGTGTGTATGTGTTTTCTAATAGTAATAGCACAAAGATGAAATCCAAGGTCATTCACAATACCAATATTTTTTTGTTCTGTGTACTTACGTCTGTTCTGAATATTTCTACTTGACCTTTAAAAAAAATCCTGATTCCCCATGTTGTTACAATTATACTTTTGTAAACTGTGGGGGAGATAGAGGGGTCATACTCTAGAGGCCTGAATCTTAAAAACTACATGTACTCCAGAGGTGGGGAAGATACTTGGGGATTAACTCAGACAAGAGAAGTAACATTTATTTATTGACTATAATCTACTAGATGCTTTGCAAATATTTCAAACTGTCATATGATCTTGATAAGAGGGAATAAAGTTCTCGTTTTATAGAATTTGAGACTCAGAATGCTGGAAGTAATTTGTCTAAGACAATGTAATTATTCAAAGGTAGAACTAGTATTCAAATTTTCTGGTAACTTTGACATCAAAGCCTGAGTTCTTTTTCAAGGAAGCAAGTGATGGGAAGAAGTTTAGACAAGGAGGCAGGAGAATACATGACAGATGTGTCCATGACTTCTACCTTTCAAAGGAACTGAACTCTGAGGAACTGAGGATTATGGTGCTAATCAAAAGGAAAGAATTAGTTTCAGGGTTTCTAGGATTAAATCTGAAGCAGGGGCACCAACTGAAGATAGCACAGAACTGAAGGGATGGTCCACCAGGGAAAACTGAGGTTATAATGCCAAAGCTATCAAGTCTAAATGCCAAATTTAGAGATCAAAGGTAGGTTAAGGCAAGATCCAAAGCTTGAGAGAAACAGGATGAATGGGCAGCAGATCAGAATGAGTATGGGGAGGGGAAGATTTCCAAAATTATTGCAACCAATTAAGTAGGTATTTGTGGTTCATCATTAGGGAACATGGTTTTTAGGTGGATACTATAGGTTTAAAGGGCCAGAATTAGATCACACAACATCTAAAATAGGCAAGAGTTCCCAGTATATTCAACAAGGGAAAGATCCATAAAAGGAACAGGTGAATGTCCTGGAAAGCAATGATTAAGACTGTGTCACTAAGACTTGCAGAGCACTAATTAAAAGCTGACAAGTATTCTGTCCCCCAGGTCAAACCCTTTGAATGGGAAAGCAGCTCAGCCAGGGCTTTGAACTGGCTAGGAATCCAAGACAAAGAGTGACAAATAGCAGTTGCTGCCACTAGTCAATGAACAGTTTTCCAGCTTGTCCAGTGTAAAAGGGATTGTTAATCCCCCTATTGTCTTTTTAGCCACACCTACAGATCAGCACTGCCATTAGTCCTCTTACACACCAAGCTCTGGCATCTCTTAAAAGGAATTTTCCAGGTGCTTTAGTTCAGTGCTCTAATGGTCACATCTCACAAGTCATGCCCTGATTCCTTCTGCACCTGGAAACTGTGGGTGGGGGCTGGTTTTCTGCTAGACCTCAATGACTAATGCACACCTGCACTTTCTATTGTTACTGTTGGCAAGAGAAATATTTCACAAAACAGCTTGAACAGAGAGTTGTCAAGAAATTTCGGCAGCAATTCCTACATGGACCTTGTTTTCTTCAGGAATGAAATCTGGTGAGATTTTGCAGGATCTTAGAATTAGTATCTCTTTTTTTTCATAAAATTTTTTTGCATTTAATTTTATAGGGAAGAAAAAGAATTATAGTTTCCTTTGGTATGGATGAATCTGAGGAAGTATATCTCCTCTCTTTAGCTATCATGCTTGCTAATTTTGGGAATTTGGGTATGACTACTAGGTTATGATGCTGTTTATAGGAGGTGACTTTGAAGAAGTATCATGTTAATTGACACCTCTGCTAATCTGCTCAAGCTAACATTCACCGATTACTATGTCTTCAAAAGAAAGAAAAATCTGCTATAGCTAAGAGGTAATTTAAAAGTCAAGGCCATGCCAGTTCTTTGGAGTGGAGTGAGTAGGAGAAGAAATCTAGGCTTTGGAAGAGAGTGAGTTCATAGTTTGCATTCAAACACCTAATTCACACTGTTAAGTGTCAATCCTGGCACAACGTAGGTATCCAACAAATGTTCTATCATGTTGCTGCAGCAGATTTATGGATGCCATTCAAGGAGCTTGAACTGGAGTTTAGTTTTAGACAAAATTTTAGGAAATAGACTGTAGTCAGGAATCAGAAAAAGACTGAATCAGAATCAAAGCAACAAGCCAAGCTCAAGATATATAGAAAATCAATGGTAAGGATAAAATTTGGTCAGAAGCTAGATGAACAGGAAAGGACAAGGATATAATTATAGACAAAAAATATGCAAGATTTTCAAAACTCATATTGTTTCCAAGGCTATGGATGATGCAAGAAGTCTAGAGGAATGTGGTCCAAATATAGTTTCTGGAGATTATGGGGGCAAATAACCTGAAACTGAAAATATAAAATAGGGCAGAGAGGCAAGACTAGAGTTATCAGGCCAGTAGTTGTAAATTGGTGGTAGTATTCTAGCTATGGACAGGTTTTGCTTGGTCTACACGGTAGTTTGAAAGGCAATGTAAGTAGGCAGATGTTATACTTGGTTGTAGTACAAGACTCTGGGCACCTATTTTCCTAATATCAGGCCAGTTTCACACATTTGTTATTTTTTTGCTGGTTTGTGTTAAATATTTATTTTGCTACTCCTGGTGCAGGCCATCTGCTTGGTGCTTTACCTTCACATCCTTTCAGTTCCCATGACCATTTAGTCTCAACCATCAGGAATGGCTTTGCCCTAGTCTGGGACCAATAATTCTGTTTCTAATGAGGAGGGACTAGGGAAGTCTGGTCAGGTTCTTCCACACTTCAGCAGCACAATGACTGTTCTCATCTAGTGCCTGATTTTACCCCAACTGGGCTCTTATTCCTTGTATCTAAGCTCAGTGCTTGCACTTCAGTTTCAGTACCGAGATCCTTGACTTGTTCACAGATATTGACATCTTATGTTGGTATCCTGTCTAGTATCCCATTTCTGTTCATTGATATGTGGCAGCAGTCCTTAATTATGGTGTGGGCCTATGAAGTGAATTTGTGAGTCTTTATCTAGGACTTCAAGTCATTTTAAAGCTTTGCTCAGCCACCTACCAATCTTCCATTCAAATTATCTAACCTAAGGGAATTTAGAGCATGGCAGGTTTTTTTTTAATTTTTGGGGTGAATGCATGTTTTTATTTCTTTGGCATAAATGCTCAAGAGTGCAATAGCTGAGCTGAATGGTATATTCAGTTATGTAAGAAACTGTTTTGCTGTTTTCTAGAGAGGCTGGGCCAGTTTTTATACCCACCAGCAACATGTGAGTGATCCAGTTTCTAATTCCTTTCCAGCATTTGGTATTATCCCTATTTTTTCTTTTTTAAAATTTTTAATTTTTTTTACATATACATGTATCTACTCTTTTTCAAGTTCTAGTCACATTCAGGTTATTACAGAATATTGAGCAGAGTTCCCTGTGCTATACATTAGGTCCTTGTTGGTTATCTATTTTAAATATAGTAGTGTGTACACTTCAATCCCCAAATCCCAAGCCATCCCTCCCCAACACCCTTCCCCCTGGTAACCATAAGTTCATTCTCTAAGTCTGTGAGTCTGTTTCTGCTTTGTAAATAAGTTCGTTTGTATCTTTTTTTTTTAGATTCTTCATATAAGCGATATCATATGATATTTGTCTTTCTCTGTCTGACTTACTTCACTTAGTATGGTAATCTCCAGGTCCAACCATGTTGCTGCAAATGGCATTATCTCATTCTTCTTAATGGCTGAGTAATATTCCATTGCTTATATGTACCACTTCTTTATCCATTCATCTGTCGATGGACATTTAAGTTGCTTCCATGTACTGGCTATTCTAAACAGCGATGCAATGAACATTGGAGTGCATGTATCTTTTCAAACCATGTTTTTCTCTGGATATATGCCCAGGAGTAGGGTTGCTGGATCATATGGTAGCTGTATTTTTAGTTTCTTAAGCAACCTCCATACTGTTCTCCATAGTGGCTGTATCAATTTACATTCCCAACAACAGTGTAAGAGGGTTCCCTTTTCTCCACACCCTCTCCAGCATTTATTGTTTGTAGATTTTTTGATGATGGCCATTCTGACTGGTGTGAGGTGATACCTCATTGTAGTTTTGATTTGCTTTTCTCTAATAATTAGCAATGTTGAGCATCTTTTCATGTGCCTCTTGGCCATCTGTATATCTTCTTTGGAGAAATGTCTATTTAGGTCTTCTGCCCATTTTTTGATTGGGTTTTTTTTTTTGGTATTGAGCTGCATGAGCTGTTTGTATATTTTGGAGATTAATCCCTTGTCAGTATCATCATTTGCAAATATTTTCTCCCATTCTCTGTGTTGTCTTTTTGCTTTGTTTATGGTTTCCTTTGCTGTTCAAAAGCTTTTGAGTTTAATTAGGTCCCATTTGTTTTTATTTCCATTACTCTAGGAGACAGCTAGAAAAAGACATTGCTGTGATTTACGTCAAAGTGTGTTATGTCTATGTGTTCCTCTAAGAGTTTTATAATATCTGGTTTTACATTTAGGTCCTTAATCCATTTGGAGTTTTTTGTTTTGTTTTTTTTGTTTTTGTTTTGTTTTGTTTGTTTGTTTTTTTATACTGCAGGTTCTTATTAGGCATCAACTTTATACACATCAGTGTATACATGTCAATCCCAATCGCCCAATTCAGCACACCACCATCCCCACCCCACCGCAATTTTCCCCCCTTGGTGTCCATATGTCCATTCTCTACATCTGTGTCTCAACATCTGCCCTGCAAACCAGCTCATCTGTACCATTTTTCTAGGTTCCACATATATGCATTAATATACGATATTTGTTTTTCTCTTTCTGACTTACTTCACTCTGTATGACAGTCTCTAGATCCATCCACTTCTCGACAAATGACTCAATTTCGTTCCTTTTTATGGCTGAGTAATATTCCATTGTATATATGTACCACACCTTCTTTATCCACTTGTCTGTTGATGGGCATTTAGGTTGCTTCCATGACCTGGCTATTGTAAATAGTGCTGCAATGAACATTCGGGTGCATGTGTCTTTTTGAATTACGGTTTTCTCTGGGTATATGCCCAGTAGTGGGATTGCTGGGTCATATGGTAATTCTATTTTTAGTTTTTTAAGGAACCTCCATATTGTTCTCCATAGTGGCTGTATCAATTTACATTCCCACCAACAGTGCAAGAGGGTTCCCTTTTCTCCACACCCTCTCCAGCATTTGTTGTTTGTAGATTTTCTGATGATGCCCATTCTAACAGGAGTGAGGTGATACCTCATTGTAGTTTTGATTTGCATTTCTCTAATAATTAGTGATGTTGAGCATCTTTTCATGTGCTTCATGGCCGTCTGTATGTCTTCTTTGGAGAAATGTCTATTTAGGTCTTCTGCCCATTTTTGGATTGGGGTGTTTGTTTCTTTAATATTGAGCTGAATGAGCTGTTTATATATTTTGGAGATTAATCCTTTGTCCGTTGATTTGTTTGGAAAGATTTTCTCCCATTCTGAGGATTGTCTTTTGGTCTTGTTTATGGTTTCCTTTGCTGTGCAAAAGCTTTTAAGTTTCATTAGGTCCCATTTGTTTATTTTTGTTTTTATTTCCATTACTCTAGGAGGTGGATCAAAAAAGATCTTGCTGTGATTTATGTCAAAGAGTGTTCTTCCTATGTTTTCCTCTAAGAGTTTTATAGTGTCCAGTCTTATATTTAGGTCTCTAATCCATTTTGAGTTTATTTTTGTGTATGGTGTTAGGGAGTATTCTAATTTCATTCTTTTACATGTAGCTGTCCAGTTTTCCCAGCACCACTTATTGAAGAGACTGTCTTTTCTCCATTGTATATCTTTGCCTCCTTTGTCATAGATTAGTTGACCATAGGTGCGTGGGTTAATCTCTGGGCTTTCTATCTTGTTCCATTGATCTATGTTTCTGTTTTTGTGCCAGTACCATATTGTCTTGATTACTGTAGCTTTGTAGTATAGTCTGATGTCAGGGAGTCTGATTCCTCCAGCTCCATTTTTTTCCCTCAAGACTGCTTTGGCTATTTGGGGTCTTTTGTGTCTCCATACAAATTTTAAGATGATTTGTTCTAGCTCCGTAAAAAATGCCATTGGTAATTTGATAGGGATAGCATTGAATCTGTAGATTGCTTTGCGTAGTATACTCATTTTCACAATATTGATTCTTCCAATCCAAGAACATGGTATATCTCTCCATCTGCTGGTATCATCTGTAATTTCTTTCATCAGTGTCTTATAGTTTTCTGCATACAGGTATTTTATTTCCCTAGGTAGGTTTATTCCTAGGTATTTTATTCTTTTTGTTGCAATGGTAAATGGGAGTGTTTCCATAATTTCTCTTTCAGATTTTTCATCATTAGTGTATAGGAATGCAAGAGATTTCTGTGCATTAATTTTGTGTCCTGCAACGTTACCATATTCATTAATTAGCTCTAGCAGTTTTCTGGTGGCAGCTTTAGGATTCTCTATGTGTAGTATCATGTCATCCGCAAACAGTGACAGTTTTACTTCTTCTTTTCCGATTTGTATTCCTTTTATTTCTTTTTCTTCTCTGATTGCCGTGGCTAGGACTTCCAGAACTATGTTGAATGATAGTGGTGAGAGTGGACATCCTTGTCTCATTCCTGATCTTAGAGGAAATGCTTTCAGTGTTTCACCATTGAGAATGATGTTTGCTGTGGGTTTGTCATATATGGCCTTTATTATGTTGAGGTAGGTTCCCTCTATGCCCACTTTCTGGAGAGTTTTTATCATAAATGGGTGTTGAATTTTGTCAAAAGCTTTTTCTGCATCTATTGAGATGATCATATGGTTTTTATTCTTCAATTTGTTAATATGGTGTATCACATTGATTGATTTGCGTATATTGAAGAATCCTTGCATCCCTGGGATAAATCCCACTTGATCGTGGTGTATGATCCTTTTAATGTGTTGTTGGATTCTGTTTGCTAGTATTTTGTTGAGGATTTTTGCATCTATATTCATCAGTGATATTGGTCTGTAATTTTCTTTTTTTGTAGTGTCTTTGTCTGGTTTTGGTATCAGGGTGATGGTGGCCTCATAGAATGAGTTTGGGAGTGTTCCTTCTTCTGCAATTTTTTGGAAGAGTTTGAGAAGGATAGGTGTAAACTCTTCTCTAAATGTTAGATAGAATTCACCTGTGAAGCCATCTGGTCCTGGACTTTTGTTTGTTGGAAGATTTTTAATCACAGTTTCAATTTCATTACTTGTGATTGGTCTGTTCATATTTTCTGTTTCTTCCTGGTTCAGTCTTGGAAGGTTATACCTTTCTAAAAATTTGTCCATTTCTTCCAGGTTGTCCATTTTATTGGCATAAAGTTGCTGGTAATAGTCTCTTAGGATGCTTTGTATTTCTGCGGTGTCTGTTGTAACTTCTCCTTTTTCATTTCTGATTTTATTGATTTGAGTCCTCTCCCTCTTTTTCTTGATGAGTCTGGCTAATGGCTTATCAATTTTGTTTGTCTTCTCAAAGAACCAACTTTTAGTTTTTTTGATCTTTGCTATTGTTTTCTTTGTTTCTATTTCATTTATTTCTGCTCTGATCTTTATGATTTCTTTCCTTCTGCTAACTTTGGGTTTTGTTTGTTCTTCTTTCTCTAGTTTCTTTAGGTGTAAGGTTAGATTGTTTACTTGAGATTTTTCTTGTTTCTTTAGGTAGGCTTGTATAGCTATAAACTTCCCTCTTAGAATTGCTTTTGCTGCATCCCATAGGTTTTGGGTCGTCGTGTTTTCATTGTCATTTGTCTCTAGATATTTTTTTATTTCCTCTCTGATTTCTTCAGTGATCTCTTGGTTATTTAGTAACGTATTGTTTAGCCTCCATGTGTTTGTCTTTTTTACGTTTTTTTCCCTGTAATTCATTTCTAATCTCATAGCGTTGTGGTCAGAAAAGATGCTTGATATGATTTCAATTTTCTTAAATTTACTGAGGCTTGATTTGTGACCCAAGATGTGATCTATCCTGGAGAATGTTCCGTGCGCACTTGAGAAGAATGTGTAATCTGCGGTTTTTGGATGGAATATCCTATATATATCAATTAAATCTATCTGGTCTATTGTGTCATTTAAAGCTTCTGTTTCCTTATTTATTTTCATTTTGGATGATCTGTCCATTGGTGTAAGTGAGGTGTTAAAGTCCCCCACAATTATTGTGTTACTGTCGATTTCCTCTTTTAGAGCTGTTAGCAGTTGCCTTATGTATTGAGGTGCTCCTATGTTGCGTGCATATATATTTATAATTGTTATATCTTCTTCTTGGATTGATCCCTTGATCATTATGTAGTGTCCTTCCTTGTCTCTTGTAACATTCTTTATTTTAAAGTCTATTTTATCTGATATGAGTATAGCTACTCCAGCTTTCTTTTGATTTCCATTTGCATGGAATATCTTTTTCCATCCCCTCACTTTCAGTCAGTATGTGTTCCTAGGTCTGAAGTGGGTCTCTTGTAGACAGCATATATATGGGTCTTGTTTTTGTATCCATTCAGCCAGTCTATGTCTTTTGGTTGGGGCATTTACTCCATTCACGTTTAAGGTAATTATCGATATGTATGTTCCTATGACCATTTTCTTAATTGTTTTGGGTTTGTTTTTGTAGGTCCTTTTCTTCTCTTGTGTTTCCCACTTAGAGAAGTTCCTTTAGCATTTGTTGTAGAGCTGGTTTGGTGGTGCTGAATTCTCTTAGCTTTTGCTTGTCTGTAAAGCTTTTGATTTCTCCATCAAATCTAAATGAGATCCTTGTCGGGTAGAGTAATCTTGGTTGTAGGTTATTCCCTTTCATCACTTTAAGTATATCATGCCACTCCCTTCTGGCTTGCAGAGTTTCTGCTGAGAAATCAGCTGTTAACCTTATGGGAGTTCCCTTGTATGTTATTTGTCATTTTTTCCTTGCTGCTTTCAATAATTCTTCTTTGTCTTTAATTTTTGCCACTTTGATGACTATGTGTCTCGGCGTGCTTCTCCTTGGGTTTATCCTGTATGGGACTCTCTGCGCTTCCTGGATTTGGGTGGCTATTTCCTTTCCCATGTTAGGGAAGTTTTCGACTATAATCTCTTCAAATATTTTTTCTGGTCCTTTCTCTCTCTCTTCTCCTTCTGGGACCCCTATAATGCGGATGTTGTTGCATTTAATGTTGTCCCAAAGGTCTCTTAGGCTGTCTTCATTTCTTTTCATTCTTTTTTCTTTAGTCTGTTCTGCAGCAGTGAATTCCACCATTCTGTCTTCCAGGTCACTTATCCGTTCTTCTGCCTCAGTTATTCTGCTATTGATTCCTTCTAGTGTAGTTTTCATTTCAGTTATTGTATTGGTCATCTCTGTTTGTTTGTTCTTTAATTCTTCTAGGTCTTTGTTAATCATTTCTTGCATCTTCTCAATCTTTGCCTCCATTCTTATTCCAAGGTCCTGGATCATCTTCACTATCATTATTCTGAATTCTTTTCTGGAAGGTTGCCTATCTCCACTTCATTTAGTTGTTTTTCTGGGGTTTTTCCTTGTTCCTTCATCTGGTACATAGTCCTCTGCCTTTTCATCTTGTCTATCTTTCTGTAACTGTGGTTTTTGGTCCACAGGCTGCAGGATTGTAGTTTTTCTTGCTTCTGCTGTCTGCCCTCTGGTGGTTGAGGCTATCTAAGAGGCTTGATGGGAGGCTCTGGTGGTGGGTAGAGCTGACTGTTGCTGTGGCGGTCAGAGCTCAGTAAAACTTTAATCCACTTGACTGTTGATGGGTGGGGCTGGGTTCCCTCCCTGTTGGTTGTTTTGTCTGAGGCTACCCAACACTGGAGCCTACCTGGGCTCTTTGGTGGGGTTAATGGCAGACTCTGGGAGGGTTCACGCCAAGGAGCACTTCCCAGAACCGCCACTGCCAGTGTCCTTGTCCGCACGGTGAAACAGAGCCACCCCCCGCCTCTGCAGGAGACCCCCCCAATACCAGCAGGTAGGTCTGGTTCAGTCTCCCCCAGGGTCACTGCTCCTTCCCCTGGGTCCCGATGCACACACTACTTTGTGTGTGCCCTCCAAGAGTGGGGTCTCTGTTTCCCCCAGTCCTGTCGAAGTCCTGCAATCAATTCCCACTAGGCTTCAAAGTCTGATTCTCTAGGAATTCCTCCTCCCGTTGCCAGATCCCCAGGTTGGGAAGACTGACGTGGGGCTCAGAACCTTCACTCCAGTGGGTGGACTTCTGTGGTATAAGTGTTCGCCAGTCTGTGAGTCACCCACCCAGCAGTTATGGGATTTGATTTTACTCTGATTGCGCCCCTCCTACCATCTCACTGTGGCTTCTCCTCTGTCCTTGGACGTGGGGTGTCCTCCTTGGTGAAGTCCAGGGTCTTCCTGTCAACGATTGTCCAGTAGCCAGTTGTGATTCTGGTGCTCTCTCAAGAGGGAGTTGGAGTTTATTTTTATGTATGGTGTTTTTACATTCTTTTAAATTATGTAAAAGAATGTTTTACATTCTTTTACATGTAGCTGTCCAGTTTTCCCAGTGCCATTTATTAAAGAGACTGTCTTTCCTCCATTGTATAGTCTTGCCTCATTTGTCATAGATTAATTGACCATAGGTGCATGGGTTTATTTCTGGGTTTTCTATCCTGTTCCATTGATCTATATTTTTGTTTTTGTGCCAGTACCATACTCTTTTGATGACTGTAGCTTTGTAGTATTGTCTGAAGTCAGGGTGCCTGATTCCTCCAACTTTGTTTTACTTTCTCAAGATTGCTTTGGCTATTTGGGGTCTTTTGTGTCTCCATACAAATTTTAAGATTTTTTTGTTCCAGTTCTGTGAAAAGTACCATTGGTAATTTGATAGGGATTGCATTGCATCTGTAGATTGCCTTGGACAGAATAGTCATTTTCACAATATTGACTCTTACATTCCAAGAACATGATATATCTTTCCATCTGTGTTATCTTTGATTTCTTTCATCAACATCTGAAAGTTTACAAAGTACAGGTCTTTTGTCTCCTTAGGTAGATTTATTCCTAGGTATTTTATTCTTTTTGATGTGATTGCTTCTTTAATTTCTTTTTCTGATCTTTTGTTGTTAGGGTATAGAAGTGCAACAGTTTTCTTTGTATTAATTTTATATCCTGCAACTTTACCAAATCCATTGATTAGCTCTAGTAGTTTTCTGGTAGCATCTTTAGGATTTTCTATGTATAGTATCATCTTATCTGCAAACAGTGACAGTTTTACTTCTTCTTTTCCAATCTGGATTTCTTTTATTTCCTTTTATACTCTGATTGCCCTGGCTAGTACTTCCAAGACTATGTTGAATAAAAGCAACGAGAGTGGACATCCTTGTCTTGTTCCTGATCTTAGAGGAAATGCTTTCAGCTTTTCACCTTTGAGTATGTTAGCTGTAGGTTTGTCATACATGACCCTTATCATATTAAGGTATGTCCCCTCTTTGCTTACCCTCTGGAGAGTTTTTATTATAAATGGGTGTTGAATTTTGTCAAAAGCTTTTTCTCCATCTACTGAGATGATCATATGGTTTTTATTCTTTAATTTGTTGATGTGGTGTATCACACTGATTGATATACAGAGTTTGAAAAATCCTTGAATCCCTGGGATAAATCCCACTTGTTAAGGATTTTTGCATCTATGTTCATCAGTGATTTTGGCCTTTAATTTTCTTTTTTGTGCTATCTTTGTCTGGTTTTGGCATCAGGGTGATGGTGGCTTCACAGAATGAGCTTGGGAGTATTCTTTCCTTTGCAATTTTTTGGAATAATTTCAGAAGGATAGGTGTTAACTCTTCCCTAAATATTTGATAGAATTTGCCTGTGAAGCCATCTGGCCCTGGACTTTTGTTTGCTGGGAGTTTTTGAATCACAGTTTCAATTTCAGTACTTGTGATTCGTCTGTTCATATATTCTATTTCTTTCTGCTTCAGTCTTGGAAGGTTATGCCTTTCTAAGAATTTGTCCATTTCTTCCAGGTTGTCCATTTCATTGGCAAAATGTTGCTTGTTGTAATCTCTTATGATCCTTTTCATTTCTGTGGTGTCCATTGTAACTTCTCCTTTTTAATTTCTAACTTTATTGATTTGAGTCCTCTCCCTTTTTTTCTTGACGAGTCTTGCTAAAGGTTTATCAATTTTGCTATCTTCTCAAAGAACCAGCTTTTAGTTTCATCCATCTTTGCTCCTGTTTTCTTTGTCTCTATTTCATTTATTTCTACTCTGATTGCTATGATGTTTTTCTTTCTATTTACTTTGGGTTTTGTTTGTTCTTCTTTCTCTAAATGCTTTAGGTGTAAGGTCAGGGTGTGTGTTTGTGATTTTTCTTGTTTCCTGAGGTAAGATTGTATTGCTATAAACTTCCCTCTTAGAACTGCTCTTGTTGTGTCCCATAGGTTTTGGATCATTGTACTTTCATTTTTCTCTAGGTATTTTTTGATTTCCTGTGTGATTTCCTCAGTGATTCATTGGTTGTTTAGTAGCATGTTATTTAACCTCCAAGTGTTTGTGTTTTTACAGTTTCTTTTTCTTGTGGTTGATTTCTAATCTCATAGTGTTGTAGTCAGAAAAGATGCTTAATGTGATTTCAACTTTTTAAATTTTACTGAGGCTTCCTTTGTGACCCAGCATGTGATCAATCCTGGAGAATGTTCCATGTACACTTGAGAAGAATGTGTATTCTTCTGCTTTTGGATGGAATGCTCTATAAATATCAATTATGTCTATCTGGTCTAATGTGACATTTAAGGCCGGTTTTTCCTCATTAATGTTCTATCTGGTTAATCTGTCCATTGATGAAAGTGAGGTGTTAAAGTCCTCCTCTACTATTGTGTTACTGTTGATTTCTCCTTTTATGGCTCTTAGTATTTGTCTTATATATTGGGGTGTTCCTACATTGGGTGCATATATGTTTACAATAGTTATATCTTCTTCTTGGCTTGATCCCTTGATCATTATGTAGTGTCCTTCTTTGTCTCTTGTAACAGTCTTTATTTTAAAGTCTGTTTTGTCTGATATGAGTTTTGCTACTCCAGCTTTCTTTTGATTTCCATTTGCATGGAATACCTTTTTCTATCCCCTCACTTTCAGTCTGTATGTATCCCTAGATCTGAAGTGGGTCTCTTGTAGACAGCATATATATGGGTCTTATTTTTGTTTCCATTCACCTAATCTATGTCTTTTCTTTGGAGTATTTAATTCATTTACATTTAAGGTAATTTTTGATATATATGTTCTTATTGAGCATGACAGTTTATAATGAATATTCTTCTTGAAGTTATTACAGCACAACAAAAATATTTGTTGAAAGACAATTATCAAATGAGCAGCTTTTAAAGGATGATGAAAAGGTAGAAAAGTAAAATTATAGATAGGGGAGTTTGATAAATTATGTACATTTGTATAAAACTTCCTCTTGTCACATACATATGCACACACACACAAACAGTTTTGACAGATTGAAATTGAAATGATTGATAGGAAAACTTGGTATGGTAGTCATTGGTGTTTTTCTGCAAATGGTTCTCAAAAAGTTCTTTCTCCCCTCACTTTCTGGGGCCATTGTGGGATTGTACTTTGTGGCTCCCTCATGTTTTTTTTGGAACCATGTAATTAGTTTTGGGCAGTGTGTTGTGAACAAAAGTGGCATACTTCATTTCAAGGTGAGAGGGCCAGAAAATTTACTTGCCTGAATGAGGTGTTTCCTAGGTTTCTTTCCCTCTGCCTCTGTGACAGGAAATGTTCAAGGTGGTAGCTACTCTGTCAGCTGGATTCGCTGAGTGATCTCTGAGTAACTACAATGAGAAAAGCACTCTTCCACCACCACCTCCACCTCCAGCAACCCAGGAGGGAAATATAGCATGAGCAAGAAACACACATTTTAAGTCATTGACATTTCAGTGTTTTCTTGTTACCACGACCACAGCATAACCTAGCTTAACTTGACTGATATACCTAGCTTGGATATCAGGCTCTTCCCTTTAAGTTATCCAAAGAATAAGCCACATATTTATTGGTGTTTGATAACAGTCTGGTTTTGAAAGGAAAACTTATTTTAAATCAAAGTAGGGATGCTGATTCAAAAGGCTTAGCACCACTAGCTTATTCTCAAATACTTTTGCCTGGTTTTGAAATCTCCAAGCTGTCCTACTGATCAGAATAATGCAGCTCAGCTTGAAATCTCTATGAGAACAAGGGTGTCAATAAGAAGGCTGCTTGCTGACCCAGCCTGTATATTCCAGCAGGGATTTGACAGTTTGATTTATTCCACAAAATAGACTTTAGGATTAAGTTTAGGGTCAAAATGAAAAATGCCAGAAAATAGTAGAAAAATTTATGATGATGCATTATTTGATTGTGAATAAGAAATATTTGAGATTAGATAAGAAGCCTAGCCCAAGAAGAAAGGGTAAAAATCTTTCATGTCATCCCCACTCTTATCCTTTGCCCAAATTCTAATTAATATCTTCCTTTGATTTCATACTAGTTATTTGTTTCATTTAAAGTTAACTAGCAATATTATATAATCCATATCTTGTTAAATATACTGATGTTTTCAGGTGGAGTACTGTCATCTTGGAATAATCTCAAACTACTGAAAATTAAAATATTTGGTGGCTGTGATATATTGTTTCATTGAAAGTTCGTTCACAAAATTCTGGTCAACCTTTGATTAGGTTATTTCATCTTGCTAACATTTATAGAAAATAACCAGGGAATCTAGTTATAAGGACTCTATTTTCTTTTCTTCCTGTGAGCCAGTCCCTCAACAAAATTTAGACCTCTTTTTTTTAGACCTCCTCTTTTAAAAATAATTTTTGTTCTCACTTTAAAATAATAAATGATAATTATAGCAAACAGAGATAAAAGTATAGTAAATAAAAATTACTCTCAAGTTCATCACTGAGAGGAATTACTGCTAACATTTTTATATACATTTATAAAAGTGGAATCATATTCTTTAGTAACTTGCCTTTTTTTCATTTAATATATCATGGGAGTATCTCATCTTTAAATAAGCTTTTACAATGCATTTTGTGGCCTTATTTTTTCATGTGGATCCACAATAATTTATTTAATTGATCCCCTTTTAATTGTACAAGTAGTTGGTTCTAAATTTTCAGTATTATCAAATATTGTAGTGAACAGTTTTGTAGTTAAACATTTCCCATTTCTGCACTTTTATAATATTTATTTAAGACACATTCCTAGAAGAAAAATTGCTGGGACAAAGAGTATATACATTATTAAGGCTTTTGATACATGTCATAAGATTATAAACTTCCCTCCTTGTAATTTACATTCCCTTCCAACTATGAATAGGAGTGCCTTTTTTCTTGGCACCTTTACAGATACTAGATGTTGCCATTTTAAAATATTTGCCAACTTGAAGGGCAAAATCCACAGATGTTACATTTTACATTTTAAAGGTAAGCCTCCTTGAAAAAAATAAGACTAGTTGTGCAGTATGTTCTTACACAGGGCTATAATTAAGGGTCTTAATTTCTTTCCTAACTCTCCATTTAAAATTTGCCACAGAGCATTGTTGTATGCAATGCCATCCATCATAACTAGAGATGTGCTGCATACAGTAACTCACCACTCATTCAAGTCCTGGTAAACCTGTAATATTTGCAATTTGTATCTATTGTACATATTTATCTATTTACTCCACTTTCATCATCTGTAGGAAAACAACTGTATTAGCCTCAGTAGCATCATTAAGGGAGAAAAATAAGTTAGCAGGTTTCACCCACTTGTATTCCTTTATCTGATTTACTATGGAATATAATCATTTGTTTTGTGAAGTAATGATACCGAATGAGGAATCAGAAGAGTGGTAAAGAAAATATTTTTTAACAAAAAGTCTTTTTAAAAAAAAATTGTTTCATCAGTTGGAAAACTAAAGCATTCAGAAGGGAAGAATATGTCATCATAAAACAGAGTTAGATAATAGGCAATAAGGCATAACAGCATTTTCTAGCCTCTTGGATAAAACTTGCAAAAATCTTCACGAACCAATTACATAGAACAATATATCACTAGGGTGTGCATTCTCTTCAGTTGCTTTGTGATTTTCCATAAATGGTAAGCATATTGCTTGGTAGAATTACAGATACATAGGGAGCCTTTTCTAGCTTGGCATTTTCTGGCTTGTATTGGCTCAGCTGTGGTTCTTGGCTTTTTATTTTATTTATTTTTTATTAACAGATCATTTCACTGAAGAGGAAAAGGAAAAATAAAGTCAATTGTTTTCATGCCCACCTCTAATAACATCTGCTGGGAAAATACTGGGGTGTGAGTTTTCCTCTCTATTTCAGCAGTGAAGCAAGGTCACAGGTTTCTGAAGAACGGCAAAAATAGTAATATGTTGGGGATTTTGTTTGCTCTCAGACAGTCATATGGGGGCAGAAAATTTTTGGATTTTTTTAAACATCTTTATTGGAGTATAATTGTTGTACAATGGTGTGTTAGTTTCTGCTGTATAACAAAGTGAATCAGCTATATGTATACTTATATCCCCATGTCCCCTCCCTCTTGCATCTCCCTCCCACCCACCCTGTTTCCCCATGAATTATTTAATAGGCCCATCCCTACCCTACTTGTAGTTTACTAATTACTTACTAAGAGAAAAAAAAACTACTTTTCAAGGATAAAATGGATCAAAAAGGTATAATGTACTGTGCCAGCTCATTGTGCCAACTCACTGAAATAAGATCAGTAATTATGACCCTAGTGACATCTCTAGTCACCTTTGATTTAGGATTTTATTGACATTCCTAAAACTCTGTAGAATGTGAAATAGTAGAATCCTTAACACTGATTGGAATAATCAATTACTCTTCTTGGTAATTTTCATTTCCTTCTTTAAGTATTATTTTATGTAAGTTTTGTAACAATCAATACAAATTGTTAGGTTTGGGAGTGTTCCGCCCTCTGCAATTTTTTGGAAGAGTTTGAGAAGGATAGGTATTAGCTCTTCTCTAAATGTTTGAGAGAATTGGTCTGTGAAGCCATCTGGTCCTGGACTTTTCTTTGTTGGAAGATTTTTAATTACAGTTTCAATTTCATTACTTGTGATTGGTCTGTTTATATTTTCTATTTCCCCCTGGTTCAATCTTGGAAGGTGGTACATTTCCAAGAATTTGTCCATCGCTTCCACATTGTCCATTTTATTGGCATACAGTTGCTTGTAGTAGTCTCTTATGATCCTTTGTATTTTACAGTGTCAGTTGTAATATCTCCTTTTTCATTTCTAATTTTATTTTTATTTATTTATTTATTTTTAAAACATCTTTATTGAAGTATAATTGCTTTACAATAGTGTGTTAGTTTCTGCTTTATAACAAAGTGAATCAGTTATACATATACATATGTTCCCATATATCTTCCCTCTTGCATCTCCCTCCCTCCCACCCTCCCCATCCCACCCCTCTAGGTGGTCACAAACCACCGAGCTGATCTCCCTGTGCTATGCGGCTGCTTCCCACTAGCTATCTATTTTACATTTGGTAGTGTATATATGTCCATGACACTCTCTCACCCTGTCACATCTCACCCCTCCCCCTCCCCATACCCTCAAGTCCATTCTCTAGTAGGTCTGTGTCTTTATTCCCGTCTTGCCACTAGGTTCTTCATGGTCTTTTTTTTTTCCCCTTAGATTCCATATATATGTGTTAGCATACTGTATTTGTTTTTCTCTTTCTGACTTACTTCACTCTGTATGACAGACTCTAACTCCATCCACCTCATTACAAATACCTCCATTTCATTTCTTTTTATGGCTGAGTAATATTCCATTGTATATATGTGCCACATCTTCTTTATCCATTCATCTGTCGTTGGACATTTAGGTTGCTTCCATGTCCTGGCTATTGTAAATAGAGCTGCAATGAACATTTTGGTACATGACTCTTTTTGAACTATGGTTTTCTCAGGGTATATGCCCAGTAGTGGGATTGCTGGGTTGTATGGTAGTTCTATTTGTAGTTTTTTAAGGAAACTCCATACTGTTCTCCATAGCGGCTGTATCAATTTACATTCCCACCAACAGTGCAAGAGTGTTCCCTTTCCTCCACACCCTCTCCAGCATTTATTGTTTCTAGATTTTTTGATAATGGCCATTCTGACCAGTGTGAGATGATATCTCATTGTAGTTTTGATTTGCATTTCTCTAATGATTAATGATGTTGAGCATTCTTTCATGTGTCTGTAGGCCATCTGTATATCTTCTTTGGAGAAATGTCTATTTAGGTCTTCTGCCCATTTTTGGATTGGGTTGTTCGTTTTTTTGTTATTGAGCTGCATGAGCTGCTTGTAAATCTTGGAGATTAATCCTTTGTCAGTTGCTTCATTTGCAAATATTTTCTCCCATTCTGATGGTTTTCTTTTGGTCTTGTTTATGGTTTCCTTTGCTGTGCAAAAGCTTTTAAGTTTCATTAGGGCCCATTTGTTTATTTGTGTTCTTATTTCCATTTCTCTAGGAGCTGGGTCAAAAAGAATCTTGCTGTGATGTATGTCATAGAGTGTTCTGCCTATGTTTTCCTCTAAGAGTTTGATAGTGTCTGGCCTTACACTTAGGTCTTTAATCCATTTTGAGTTTATTTTTGTGCATGGTGTCAGGGAGTGTTCTAATTTCATACTTTTACATGTATCTGTCCAATTTTCCCAGCACCACTTATTGAAGAGGCTGTCTTTTCTCCACTGTATATGCTTGCCTCCTTTATCAAAGATAAGGTGACCATATGTGCGTGGGTTTATCTCTGGGCTTTCTATCCTGTTCCATGGATCTATATTTCTGTTTTTGTGCCAGTACCAAAGTGTCTTGATTACTGTAGCTTTGTAATATAGTCTGAAGTCAGGGAGCCTGATTCCCCAGCTCCATTTTTCGTTCTCAAGATTGCTTTGGCTATTCGGGGTCTTTTGTGTTTCCATACAAATTGTGAAATTTTTTGTTCTAGTTCTGTGAAAAATGACAGTGGTAGTTTGATAGGGATTGCATTGAATATGTAGATGGCTTTGGGTAGTAGAGTCATTTAAACAATGTTGATTCTTCCAATCCAAGAACATGATATATCTCTCCATCTATTTGTATCATCTTTAATTTCTTTCATCAGTGTCCTATAATTTTCTGCATACAGATCTTTTGTCTCCTTAGGTAGGTTTATTCCTAGATATTTTATTCTATTTGTTGCAATGGTAAACGGGAGTGTTTTCTTAATTTCACTTTCAGATTTTTCGCCATTAGTGTATAGAAGTGCAAGAGATTTCTGTGCATTAATTTTGTATGCTGCTACTTTACCAAATTCATTGATTAGCTCTAGTATTTTCTGGTAGCATCTTTAGGATTCTCTATGTATAGTATCATGTCATCTGCAAACAGTGACAGCTTTACTTCTTCTTTTCCTATTTGGATTCCTTTTATTTCTTTTTCTTCTCTGATTGCTGTGGCTAACACTTCCAAAACTATGTTGAATAATAGTGGTGAGAGTGGGCAACCTTGTCTTGTTCCTGATCTTAGTGGAAATGGTTTCAGTTTTTCACCATTGAGGACAATGTTGGCTGTGGGTTTGTCATATATGGCCTTTATTATGTTGAGGAAAGTTCCCTCTATGCCTACTTTCTGCAGGGCTTATATCATAAATGGGTGTTGAATTTTGTCGAAAGTTTTCTCTGCATCTATTGAGATGATCATATGGTTTTTCTCCTTCAATTTGTTAATATGGTGTATCACACTGATTGATTTGCGTATATTGAAGAATCCTTGCATTCCTGGGATACACCCCACTTGATCATGGTGTATGATCCTTTTAATGTGCTGTTGGATTCTGTTTGCTAGTATTTTGTTGAGGATTTTTGCATCTATGTTCATCAGTGATATTGGCCTGTCGTTTTCTTTCTTTATGACATCTTTGTCTGGTTTTGGTATCAGGGTGATGGTGGCCTCGTAGAATGAGTTTCGGAGTGTTCCTCCCTCTGCAATATTTTGGAAGAGTTTGAGAAGGATAGGTATTAGCTCTTCTCTAAATGTTTGATAGAATTCACCTGTGAAGCCATCTGGTCCTGGGCTTTTGTTTGTTTGAAGGTTTTTAATCACAGTTTCAATTTCAGTGCTTGTGATTGGTCCGTTCATATTTTCTATTTCTTCCTGGTTCAGTCTCGGCAGGTTGTGCATTTCTAAGAATCTGTCCATTTCTTCCAGGTTGTCCATTTTATTGGCATAGAGTTGCTTGTAGTAATCTCTCATGATCGTTTGTATTTCTGCAGTGTCAGTGGTTACTTCTCCTTTTTCATTTCTAATTCTATTGATTTGAGTCTTCTCCCTCTTTCTCTTGATGAGTCTGGCTAATGGTTTATCAATTTTGTTTATCTTCTCAAAGAACCAGCTTTTAGTTTCATTGATTTTTACTATTGTTTCCTTCATTTCTTTTTCATTTATTTCTGACCTGATCTTTATGATTTCTTTCCTTCTGCTAGCTTTGGGGTTTTTTTGTTCTTCTTTCTCTAATTGCTTTAGGTGCAAGGTTAGGTTGTTTATTCGAGATGTTTCCTGTTTCTTGAGGTAGGCTTGTATTGCTATAAGCTTCCCTCTTAGCATGGCTTTTGCTGCATCCCATAGGTTTTGGGTCGTCGTGTCTCCATTGTCATTTGTTTCTAGGTATTTTTTGATTTCCCCTTTGATTTCTTCCGTGATCACTTCGTTATTAAGTAGTGTATTGTGTAGCCTCCATGTGTTTGTATTTTTTACAGATCTTTTCCTGTAATTGATATCTAGTCTCATAGCATTGTGGTCGGAAAAGATACTTGATACGATTTCCATTTTCTTAAATTTACCAAGGCTTGATTTGTGACCCAAGATATGGTCTATCCTGGAGAATGTTCCATGAGCACTTGAGAAAAATGTGTATTCTGTTGTTTTTGGGTGGAATGTCCTATAAATATCAATTAAGTCCATCATGTTAAATTTATCATTTAAAGCTTGTGTTTCCGTATTTATTTTCACTTTGGATGATCTGTCCATTGTTGAAAGTGGGGTGTTAAAGTCCCCTACTATGATTGTGTTGCTGTCGATTTCCCCTTTTATGGCTGTTAGTATTTGCCTTATGTATTGAGGTGCTCCTATGTTGGGTGCATAAATATTTACAATTGTTATACCTTCCTCTTGGATCGATCCCTTGATCATTATACAGTGTCCTTCCTTGTCTCTTGTAATAGTCTTTATTTTAAAGTCTATTTTGTCTGATATGAGAATTGCTACTCCAGCTTTCTTTTGATTTCCATTTGCATGGAATATCTTTTTCCATCCCCTCACTTTCAGTCTGTATGTGTCTCTAGGTCTGAAGTGGTTCTCTTGTAGACAGCATATATATGGGTCTTGTTTTTGTATCCATTCAGCCAGTCTGTGTCTTTTGGTGGGAGCATTTAATCCATTTACATTCAAGGTAATTATCAATATGTATGTTCCTATTCCCATTTTCTTAAATATTTTGTGTTTGTTATTGTAGGTGTTTTCCTTCTCTTGTGTTTCTTGCCTAGAGAAGTTCCTTTAGCATTTGTTGTAAAGCTGGTTTGGTGGTGCTGAACTCTCTCAGCTTTTGCTTGTCTGTAAAGGTTTTAATTTCTCCATCACATCTGAATGAGATCCTTGCTGGGTAGAGTAATCTTGGCTGTAGGTTTTTCTCCTTCATCACTTTAAGTATATCCCGCCACTCCCTTCTGGCTTGCAGAGTTTCTGCTGAAAGATCAGATGTTAACCTTATGGGGATTCCCTTGTGTGTTATTTGTTGTTTTTCCCTTGCTGCTTTTAATATGTTTTCTTTATATTTAATTTTTGACAGTTTGATTAATATGTGTCTTGGCGTGTTTCTCCTTGGATTTATCCTGTATGGGACTCTCTGTGCTTCTAGGACTTGATTAACTCTTTCCTTTCCCATATTAGGGAAGTTTTCAAATATAATGTCTTCAAATATTTTCTCAGTCCCTTTCTTTTTCTCTTCTTCTTCTGGGACCCCTATAATTCGAATGTTGGTGCATTTAATGTTGTCCCAGAGGTCTCTGAGACTGTCCTCAGTTCTCTTCATTCTTTTTTCTTTATCCTGCTCTGCAGTAGTTATTTCCACCATTTTATCTTCCAGGTCACTTATCCTTTCTTCTGCCTCAGTTATTCTGCTATTGATCCCATCTAGAGTATTTTTAATTTCATTTATTGTGTTTTTCATCATTGCTTGGTTCCTCTTTAGTTCTTCTACGTCCTTGTTAAATGTTTCTTGCATTTTGTCTATTCTATTTCCAAGATTTTGGATCATCCTTACTATCATTATTCTGAATTCTTTTTCAGGTAGACTACCTATTTCCTCTTCATTTGTTAGGTCTGGTGTGCTTTGACTCAGCTCCTTCATCTGCTGTGTGTTTTTCTGTCATCTCATTTTGCTTATCTTACTGTGTTTGGGGTCTCCTTTTCACAGGCTGCAGGTTCGTAGTTCCTGTTGCTTTTGGTATCTGTCCCCAGTGGCTAAGGTTGGTTCAGTGGGTTGTGTAGGCTTCCTGGTGGAGGGAACTAGTGCCTGAGTTCTGGTGGATGACGCTGGATCTTGTCTTTCTGGTGGGCACGTCCACGTCTGGTGGTGTATTTTGGAGTGTCTGTGGCCCTTATTATGATTTTAGGCAGCCTCCCTGCTAATGGATGGGGCTGTGTTCCTGTCTTGTAATTTGTTTGGCATAGGGTGTCCAGCACTGTAGCTTGCTGGTCGTTGAGTGAAGCTGGGTCTTGATGTTGAGATGGAGATCTCTGAGAGATTTTTGCCGTTTGGTATTACGTGGAGCTGGGAGGTCTCTTGTGGACCAGTGTCCTGAAGTTGGCTCTCCCACCTCAGAGGCATGGCCCTGATGCCTGGCTGGAGCACCAAGAGCCTTTCATCCACACGACTCAGAGTAAAAGGGAGAAAAAATAGAAAGAAAGAAAGAAAGAGGATATAATATAGTGAAGTAAAATAAAGCTATTATAAAGCAAAGCTATACAGACAAAATCTCATTCAGAGGCATATACATATACACTCCCAAAAAAAGGTAAAGGGGAAAAATTAATATATCCTGCTCCCAAAGTCCACCTCCTGAATTTGGGATGATTCGTTGTCTATTCAGGTGTTCAACAGATGCAGGCACATCAAGTTGTTTGTGGAGTTTTAATCCGCTGCTTCTGAGGCTGCTGGGAGAGATTTCCCTTTCTCTTCTTTGTTCGCACAGCTCCTGGGGTTCAGCTTTGGATTTGGACCCGCCTCTGCGTGTAGGTCGCCTGAGGGCGTCTGTTCCCCGCCCAGACAGAATGGGGTTAAAGGAGCAGCTGCTTCAGGGGCTCTGGCTCACTCAGGCCAGGGGGAGGGAGGGGTACAGAGGAGGCGGGGCAAGCCTGCAGCGGCAGAGGCCGGCGTGACGTTGCACCAGCCTGAGGCATGCCGTGTGTTCTCCCGGGAAAGTTGTCCCTGGATCACGGGACCCTGGAAGTGGCGGGCTGCACCGGCTCCTGGGAGGGGCGGTGTGGAGAGTGACCTGTGCTTGCACACAGGCTTTTTGGTGGTGGCAGCAGCAGCCTTAGCGTCTCACACCCATCTCTGGGGCCCGCGCTGATCGCCACGGCTTGTGTCCGTCTCTGGAGCTCGTTTAGGCGGCGCTCTGAATCCCCTCTCCTCACACACCAGGAAACAAAGAGGGAAGAAAAAGTCTCTTGCCTCTTCGGCAGCTGCAGACCTTTTCCCGGACTCCCTCCCGGCTAGCCGTGGTGCGCTAACCCCTTCAGGCTTTGTTCACGCCGCCAACCCCAGTCCTCTCCCTGTGATCCGACCTCCGAAGCCTGAGCCTCAGCTCACAGCCCCCCCCTAGCCCTGGAGGGTGAGCAGACAAGCCTCTCGGGCTGGTGAGTGCTGCTCGGCGCCGAGCCTCTATGCAGGAATCTCTCCGCTTTGCCCTCCGCACCCCTGTGGCTGTGCTCTCCTCCATGGCTCCAAAGCTCCCCCCCTCTGCCACCCACAGTCTCCGCCCGCGAAGGGGCTTCCTAGTGTGTGGAAACCTTTCCTCCTTCACAGCTCCCTCCCACTGGTGCAGGTCCCGTCCCTAATCTTTTGTCTCTGTTATTTCTTTTTTATTTTGCCCTACCCAAGTACTTGGGGATTTTCTTGCCTTTTGGGAGGTCTGACGTCTTCTGCCAGCGTTCAGTGGGTGTTCTGTAGGAGCAGTTCCACGTGTAGATGTATTTCTACTGTATCTGTGGGAAGGAAGGTGATCTCTGCGTCTTACTCTTCTGCCATCTTCTCTCCAATCTCTAATTTTATTGATTTGAGTCTTCTCCCTTTTTTTCTTGATGAGTCTGGCTAAAGGTTTATCAATTTGGTTTATCCACCACCACAGTGATACCAAAACCAGACAAAAATATCACAAAAGAAGAAAATTATAGAACAATATCACGGATAGACACAAAAATCGTCAACAAAATACTAGCAAACAGAATCCAACAACACATTAAAAGGCCCATACACTATGATCAAGTGGAATTTATCCCAGGGATGCAAGGATTCTTCAATATATTCAAATCAATCAATGTGATACACCATATTAACAAATTAAAGAATAAAATCCATATGATCATCTCAATAGATACAGAAGAAGCTTTTGACACAATTCAACACCCATTTATGATAAAAACGCTCCAGAAAGTGGGCATAGAGGGACCCTACCTCAACATTAAAAAGACCATATACAACAAAGCCACAGCAAACATCATTCTCAATGGTGAAAAACTGAAAGCATTTCCTGTAAGATCAGGAACAAGACAAGGGTACCCACTTTTACCACTATTATTTAACATAGTTTTGGAAGTCCTAGCCATGGCAATCAGAGAAGAAAAATAAATAAAAGGAATCCAAAGTGGAAAAGAAGAAGTACAACTGTCACTGTTTACAGATAAGATGATACTATACATAGAAAATCCTAAAGATGCTACCAGAAAACTACTAAGCTAGTCAATGAATTTGGTAAAGTTGCAGGATACAAAACTAATGCACAGAAATCTCTTGCATTCCTATACGCTAACAACAAATGATGATAAGGAGAAATTAAGGAAACAATCTCATTTAACATTGTAACAAAAATAATAAAATACCTACTAATAAACCTACTTAAGGAGGCAAAAGATCTTTACACAGAAAATTACAAAACACTGATGAAAGAAATCAAAGATGACACAAGCAGATGCAGAGATATACCATGTTCTTGGACTGGAAGAATCAATACTGTGACAATGTTTATACTACCCAAAGCAATCTATGGATTCAATTCAATCCTTATCAAATTACCAATGGCATTTTTCACAGAACTAGAAAAAAATTGTTACAATTTGTATGGAAACACAAAAGACCCTGAAGAGCCAAAGCCATCTTGAGAAAGAAAAACAGAGCTGGAGGAATCAGGCTCCCAGACTTCAGACTATACTATAAAGCTACAGTCATCAAGAGAGTATCATCAAAAAATCTACAAACAATAAATGCGGGAGAGGGTGTGGAGAAAAGGGAGCCCTCTTGCACTGTTGGTGGGAATGTAAATTGATACAGCCACTATTCAGAACAGTATGGAGGTTCCTTAAGAAACTAAAAATAGAACTACCATATGATGCAGCGATCCCACTACTGGGCATATACCCTGAGAAAACCATAATTCAAAAAGACATGCACCCTAATGTTCATTGCAGCACTATTTACAATAGCCAAGACATGGAAGCAATCTAAGTGTCCATCGACAGATGAATGGATAAAGAAGATGTGGTGCATATATACAATGGAATATTACTCAGCCATAAAAAGAAACAAAATTGAGTTATTTATAGTGAGGTGGATGGACCTAGAGTCTGTCATACAGAGTGAAGTAAGTCAGAAAGAGAAAAACAAATACCATATGCTAACATATATATATGGAATCTAAAAAAAAAAAACAAAGAAAAAATGGTTCTGAAGAACCTAGGGGCAGGACAGGAATAAAGATGCAGATGTAGAGAATGGACTTGAGGACACGGCGAGAAGGAAGGGTAAGTTGGGACGAAATGAGAGAGTAGCATTGACATATATACACTACTAAATGTAAAATAGATAGCTAGTGGGAAGCAGCTGCATCGCATGGGGAGATCAGCTCAGTGCTTTGTGACCACCTAGAGGGGTGGGATAAGGAGAGTGGGAGGGAGATGCAAGAGGGAGGGGATATGGGGATATATGTATACATATAGCTGATTCACTTTGTTATACAGCAGAAACTAACACAACATTGTAAGCAATTATACTCCAGTAAAGATGTTTAAAAAAAAGTATGGTACTGGCATAAAAACAGAAATATAGATCAATGGTACAGGATAGAAAGCACAGAGATAATCACTAATATGTATAAAATAGATAACTAATAAGAACCTGCTGTATAAAAAAATAAAATAAAATTCAGAAAGCACAGAGATAAACCCACACACCTACGGTCACCTTATCTTTGACAAAGGAGGGAAGAATATACAGTAGAGAAAAGACAGCCTCTTCAATAAGTGGTGCTTGGAAAACTGGACAACCACATGTAAAAGAATGAAATTAGAACACTACCTAATACCATACACAAAAATAAAATCAAGGTGGATTAAACACCTAAATGTAAGACTGGACACTACAAATCTCTTAGAGGAAAACATAGGAAGAACACTCTTTGACATAAATCACAGCACGATCTTTTTTGACCCACCTCCAAGAGTAATGAAAATAAACACAAAAATAAACAAATGAGACCTAATTAAACTTAAAAGCTTTTGCAGAGCAAAGGAAACCATAAACAAGACAAAAAGACAGCCCTCAGAATGGAAGAAAATATTTGCAAATGAAGCAATGGACAAAGGGTTAATCCCCCAAATATACAAACAGCACATGCAACTCAATATCAAAAAAACAAAGAACCCATTCCAAAAATGAGCAGAAGACCTAAATAGACATTTCTCCAAAGAAGACATACAGATGGCCAAGAGGCACATGAAAAGGTGCTCAACATCGTTAACTATTAGAGAAATGGAAATCAAAATTACAATGCAGTATCACCTTACACCAGTCAGAATGGCCATCATCAAAAAATCTACAAACAATAAATGCTGGAGAGGCTGTGGAGAAAAGGGAACCCTCTTACACTGTTGGTGGGAATGTAAATTGATACAGCTACTGTGGAGAACAGTATGGAGTTTCCTTAAGAAACTAAAAATAGAACTACCATATGACCCAGCAATCCCACTACTGGGCATATACACTGAGAAAACCATAATTCAATAAGACATGTACCCCAATGTTCATTGCAGCACTATTTACAATAGCCAGGTCATGGAAACAGCCTAAATGTCCATCAACAGATGAATGGATAAAGAAGATGTGGTACATATATACAGTGGAATATTACTCAACCCTGAAGAGGACGGAAATTGGGTCATTTATAGAGATGTGGATGGACTTAGATTCTGTCATACAGAGTGAAGTAAGTCAGAAGGAGAAATACAAATATCTTTTATTAATGCATATATGTGGAATATAGAAAAATAGTACAGATGCACCTATTTCCAGGGCAGGAATAGAGATGCAGATGTACAGAATGGATATGTGGACACGGGGAGGGGGGGAAGGGGAAGGTGGGATGAATTGAGAGATTAGGTTAGCTAGTGGGAACCTGAGGTATAGCACAGGGAGCTCAGCTCAGTGCTCTGTGATGACCTAGATGGGAGGGATGGGGGGATGGGAGGGAGGTCCAAGAGAGAGGGGTACATGTATACATATAGCTGATTCACTTCATTGTACAACAGAAACTAACACAACATTGTAAAGCAATTATACTCCAATTAAAAAAATAAAGTTATTATAAAATTAAAAAAAAAACCTGCAACCTGCACAAAGAAACCAAAACCCACAATATTATTAGGTTTTTCCAAGTCTGGACTTCTACCTTTGAATCATATTTTGGTCTTTCATTAGTATAATGGTTAATTGTATGTGTCAGCTTCACTGGGATACAGGGTGCCCAGGCATTTGGTCAAACGCTATTTAGGGTGTGTCTGTGAGCATTTTTGAATGAGATTAACATTTGAATCAGTAGACTGAGTAAAGCAGATTGCCTTCCATAATGTGAATGGACCCAATCCAATCAATTGAAAACCTGAATAGAACAAAAAGTTTAAGAAAGAGGGAACTCCTCCTTGCCTGACTATTTGGCCTGGGACATTGGACTTTTCCTGCCTTTGAACATGCCCTGAAACATCAGCTTTTCTTGGATCTCAAGCCTGCTAGATTTTGGACTGCAGTATATACTATTGGCTCCCTGGATTACCAGCTTGCTGACAACAGATCTTAGGACTTCTCAGCCTCCATCATCACTTAAGCCAATTCCTTATAATAAATTTCTCTCTGTTTCTGTCTCTCTCTTTCTTTTCTCTCTCTTGGAAACAAGATATCTATCTATGAATCTATTTATGTATCTACCTATTATCTATCATCTGTCTATCATCTATGTATCTATGTATCTATCTATCTATCTAATCAAACCCCTGGGGACCTCTTCAGCATCTTGATACATGGCACTGTGGAGTTACCATCAGCAGTATATAGACGTTGCAATAAGGCTGACTTGCGGAATGATTATTATAATAAAAGTCTTTCTATACATTTTTCTGTAGAGACCAGGGAAACTATAGTAAATTTTATGGTTTTAGAGGAATTTGAACATTAACTAGGTTATTTTTTCTTATACTTTAACATCCTTAGGATGTAGATTTATATTATCCATTTTGCATATTCCATGACTTACACATATTAGATAATGAAGAAATGTTTATTAACTGAATAGATGTCCTCAATTACATAATATTTTCACAAGCCTTGAGTGGGTGGTGACTCAAGGAGACATACAACTTGGCCTTATGGGTACAGGTCTTTTTCTCTTGGGTCTTCTGTTGGCAATTACGGAGTGCTGATAGTTGTCACGTGATCTTCAAGAAAGCACTTGCTCAGAGACTTATGCATCTGTTAACAAAGTACTTATTGGCATTTTTAATAAACTCTATTTCTTGGTACTAGTTTCACATAAGATCATGTGACCATTTTTGTGTTTCTGAACATTTATTATAAAATACAGGATTGAGAAAATTAGCAATAGAGAAAATTTATTGGTTTGTGGGTGTGGTGGGGTAGGCTAAAGACCCACATTGTGGGAATGTAAAGTATTAAATGTAGTTATGATTATCTTATCTTCCTTTCATTTGAATATACTATCTTCCTAACCCTCTCAGATTCCTGCAGCAAAATTCTATAAGGAAAGAAATGAAATCCCATACAGAATGACAACAAGGAGGAATGAACTGGGTCAGGGGACTTTAGCTCTAGCCTGATAATTTCAATCTGACTCAAGTCAGTAATGAAAGTTGCTTGATGCACTATGGGAAATTTGATGGTAGTCTAGGGCCAAATTTAATGGGCAAGTACATCTATCAGCACAACATGTCACCACTGAGCAATCACATTTATGATCTCAAAAGAATTAAGAAGGCAATGAAGGCAAAATGCTTCTCAAAGAAAACAGGTAGGTTCTTCTCTGTCAAGGCTGAGATTAAAATCCTCTGAGCCAAGGTTCTATTTGCCACCTTTGGTGCTAGTGATGCAGAAGCCAAGTCATGGACTTTTAATTTGATTAAAAGCTTAAGTGCCCTCAATCCTACTGCTTTAGATTTGTATCATGCATCATTGAGTCATAAGATGGGAAACATCTGTTTGAATTTGCAAGAAAGAATCAAACAGAAACTTCTTAACGCAGCTCATCAAGACCCAGCAAAAGCAGAACAACAAGAAGGTCAAATGGGTAATATTATGACCATCTCCAGGTTCAGAAGGTGTTAGGAATATCTTGTAATCAGGAAAGTCACCAGGCTACTAATCATTACAGTGCAGGTACTAAGGTCATGGGAGGGAAACTGAAACATATACTAAACAAAGGTCTCTAGTTCAGATGTAATTAGGATTGGATATCAATTATAAATAAGGCATAATACAGAAGGTGGGCATGAAATAATGATGAGGCTACCAGAGGACTCTTGGTTCTCAGATCAATAAGCAAACAAATATTATAGTGTTTTCATTGTGGAATGCAATACAGCTGGCCAAGAGGAATTGATTACTCATTGCAAAAATTCAAATAAAAAAGCCCTGAGTTTCCCATTTTTACTTTGTTAATCAGAAAGTGTGTGAGGGAGTGTCTGCTTGCCTAGACTCTCAAATGCTCTAATGAAGTGGTTCTCAACCTTGACTGCATGTGAAAATCACCTGGGGAGCTTTAAAAACAGAATCTACTGCCTGGGCCACCCCCCTAACCCCAGCAATTTTGATTTAATGGCTCTAGGGTAAGGTCAAGTTACCCACATTAAAAAAATTCTCAGCTTTTTAAAAAGCCAGATGTTTGAGAGTGAGAAATAATACCATCAGGCCCAAGTATTAGCTCTACTTATAGGACAAGTAGGTGGCACACAAATGGCAAGATTTCAAGTGCCCTAAAAGTGTCCTGAGTCCCTTGCTATATTTCTGGCATCAGCCCTGCTACACTGCCTAAAATAACTATGTTCGAATTTGTATACCCTAGCTAAAATGCAGTTGTTATCTTGGAGAGCTGACATATTTATATCTTATTTTGAATTTGTTTATCAGATTAGCTAGCAAAGAGAGTATGCATTTTAACAGGAGAACAGCAGCTCTAAAACATGGAGTGCTAAGGAGGGAAGTTATGCCTTCCAGTTTGTCTAGGCTTGAGGAGTCTCCAGGGATGTAGGACTTTCCGTTTTAAAATCAGGCTTGTCCTGGGCAAATCAGTATGAGTTGGTAACCATAGCCATGGGGTGGAGCATTAAGACTTTTGAGGGCTCTGGGCACCTGGATAGGATTAAAGGAAGAGTAGAGAAGAAAGCAGAATGAAGGATCCATTTCACTTACTTTACCATTTTGCTTGGAGATGATATAACAAGAGTGGGCCAGAATCATTTATTGGTGTATTAAATAGTATGGATTATTTATTTTTTTTATAGTTTTTTTTTTAATTTTAATTTTTATTTATTTATTTATTTATTTATTTATGGCTGTGTTGGGTCTTCGTTTCTGTGCGAGGGCTTTCTCCAGTTGCGGCAAGCGGGGGCCACTCTTCATTGCGGTGCGCGGGCCTCTCACTATCGCGGCCTCTCTTGTTGCGGAGCACAGGCTCCAGACGCGCAGGCTCAGTAATTGTGGCTCACGGGCCTAGCTGCTCTACGGCATGTGGGATCTTCCCAGACCAGGGCTCGAACCCGTGTCTCCTGCATTGGCAGGCAGATTCTCAACCACTGCGCCACCAGGGAAGCCCTGGATTATTTATTTTTATAATTGGTAGAAGAAACACAAAGAATAAGTTATATGTATTTTGTTCTCTGTATTTTCTTCTCTCCTATTTCTAGAAGGTAGTTAGGTCATTTTGTGCCTGGGAGTGGGGTGTAGTTTATGTTGCCAAAGTTACCACAAACAAACAAACACTAAAACTTCTGATTTTTGGAAAGCTTCAACTCATTGGAGAGCTTAACTGGAATGAAAAGTCCTGAGGTGAGATCTTTGAAAATGGGTAAGAGAAGCAGCAAGGTAATGAGAGAATACACCTTGAAACTAGGTAGGTGATGGTTGATCAAAGCATCAAGAAAACTGAGGTGCTTGTGCTGTGAGTGTGCGTGTGCGTGTGTGTGTGTAGAAGGCTGGGTGGTATACCTAAGGATGCGAAATATGAGGCCTTTTATTTGCTGAGATTTCTATGCCCAGTATTTTATAGAAGCTACTGAGTTTTCCAACTTCAAAGGACCAATGTGAGCTTGTCAGTGGTGACTGGTATAAACCTACAATCAAAGTCCTTCTCCAATGTTCTGTGCTGTGTAATACTCTTGGGATGTCCAGTAATGGAGGAGATTTAATTTACTGCTTGTCCAGTAGAATGGGGGCTCAAAGTAAAATTTAATTAAATTTAAACAAAAAAGTGACATTTATAATATACACAAAAGTGTGGAGAAAAAT
Source organism: Balaenoptera ricei (assembly GCF_028023285.1). NCBI lineage: Eukaryota > Metazoa > Chordata > Mammalia > Artiodactyla > Balaenopteridae > Balaenoptera > Balaenoptera ricei. The sequence goes on along the minus strand of NC_082660.1, from coordinate 90,788,462 downwards.
CCATACTCACTGCAATATTTGCTATTGAAAGCCTATTTTATGGCAGGTACTTTATTATATGTATTAATAATGTTTACAGTCTATGAGGTCTGTGTGTGTATACACACAGATAAGTTGTACATAACATACATATGTGTATATATAAACATATATTTATATAATACATATTCATGTATAATATGCACATGTTACAGATGAGGATCAGAGAGGTAAAGTTGACTCATCACACAACTTGTAGAAAGTGTCAGAGCTGAGAATTTTAATCCATGCCTTTCTATTTCAAAACCCTGTCCTCTCACCACTTACCATGTTACTTCTGTATTGGTTAGACAGAATAAAAGGAAAATAAAATGCTGAAACACTTCTCTGATTATTCGTTTCCTTTCTCTAAAAAAATGTGTAGATACGCATTGAATGAGCAAATGTGTTGACATGTTCTACGGAGTTGGCCTCACTTCCATGCATGACTTTCTGACTACTCTCCAAACCTAAGGATTGAATTTAGTCTCTGGGATAGGCAGTTCTGTGATGGAGTTGTTTGGCATAGCTGTTTTAGGGTGTGTCTATGTAACTAGCTGGAACAAACTCAACTTTATTTCTAGACACTTTTAAATGTGTTTCTCATGGCTTTTGACAACAATTCATCACCAAGTGATGAATTTCATTTATCATTCAACTGCAGCAAGAGAAAGGAGAGCAACTCTAGAAAGTGGCAAATAGCCTGGTAATTATTTTGCTTTCATATCTTAACTGGGAACAATTTTTAGATAAGTGGTGCCTCTTTTGGCTTCCTTAGATTACTGCATATAGTTTAGACAGAGTCTGAGCAGAGAAAATTTCATGAAGACAATCCAGTTTAAACAAAGGTGAAACCACTAAATATTTGAACATGAGAACAAGGATGAAAGTGGATCTGGTCACTAATCATGTTAGGGATTCTTGCTATGGTGTCATCTTTACAGGAAAACTTGTTGACAATAATGTCTTCAAAAGTATCATTAACATATGTTAGGAGTCAGACCTGAGTTTGATTCAGCTCCAATACATGCTCTGAGACTTTAGGCAAGTTGCATAAACTCTCTAAGATGTTATTTTACTCATCTTTAAATGAAGATGATAATACGTAACTCATGGGGTATAAATTAAATAATTTATGTAAAACAATTAGCACAGTATCTGGCATGTAACAAATGGTCAATAAATGTTAGCTATCGTCATCATCCTCATTATCATTTTTCTTCTGTGCTAAGCACATCACATTTACTTTTTTTTCCCTTTTAGCTTTTAAAAAATGCTTAAAAGCTATGTCTACATAGCTGTACAATTCAGTCAAACAATTTAGTCCAACTTTTTCTTAGGTACTGTGTAAACATATAGAGGCAATGAAAAGCATGTGTGAGCTTGATATTATTAGAATTAAAATATTTCTCCGAATAACTTGTTAATAGGTTGGAGATAACAAGACAACTTTTCTTATAGGTCTTTGGTTTAGCTTACCTTGCATTCTCTTCAAAACATGTCTTTGATCTCTAATTCTACATTTTTTTGGCTCTTTTGAAACACATGCTTTCCTCAACCCAAAATATTTGATCTTCATCTAATATGTGCCAGGGACACAATAATGAATTAGACATAGTTTTTGCCTGAAGAGAGTTTTAAGTCTAATAACCATGCTTCTCCTACTACAGTAGGAGAAGGTGGTTTTGATGTGGACTTGACTATGTTTATCATCTGAACAATTTGTGGTGGTCAAGGTAAGCTTTGATCTCTCTCTCTTTCACGTGTGCTCTCTCTCCATTTTACTTTATTTCTCTATGTGAACCCAATATATGGGATTTTTGAGTCTTTACCAGCTGGAAAGGCAATGCCAGTGACCTTTCCTGTATTTTTAATCATCAAGGACTGTTAGATGGAAGAAGGATTAGATTTCTCTTTAAGTGGCTCCAAAGAGCCAAACTCAGAAGAATAAGTTATCAGGAAAGTAGATTTTGGCTGGAATATGAAAACTGAAACCATTTGAAAATTCAGTGGATACCTCAGATCTGGAAATGTTTAAATAAATTCTGAGTGACCAGAGGTCTAGGTGGTTGTAGAGTTCATTCCTGTATTTAGCAGGATGGTCTTTCTGGTTCCTCTTAGCTCTGAGGGTCTATAAAACATGGAAAATTCTCTAGTAAGTTAGATATCCATGCTGCTAAGATTTCAACATTTCTCTATTGGCATTACAAAAAGTAAATAGCTTTGTGTGAAGTTTAATCTCTTAAACTTATCATTTTAAACTTGTAACTTATAACTTGGATAGTTTCTTATCTAAAAGGTACACATTAGTCTTTGATAATCTAATATTTTTTTATTGTCAAAAGGACATGTGTACAATGAAGCTCAGCTCACAGTAAAAAGGAAGATAGGAATTGTCTACTGCTATGTGCAAAGCACTTTCTCTTACCAAGGCACATACCCTCATCTTAGTTCTTGTCAAGGAAAGATATTAGCCTCCACCTCATTTCTCCTGCTTCTGCTTTCTTGAATTATCCCAGTTTGGCCTAGTGAAGTACCCACTTGTAGGCTCAGCTTTGTCCCAGTTCCCAGTCCAATCCCATTTGAAGCTTACAATCTTACAGCTCTTCTGCTGGTCTGACTCAAGACATGACGTCTTAGCACTGAGCTCTGGGCTCCTACTTTGTTCTTAAATCACTCTGCATTAGTCTGTACTATGTAGACTAGAGGCCTATGTGACCTATGATTTGCCATTCTAGTGCTGACAACTGTTCTTCTGTATTGACTCTTGAGTTCTAGCTCTTCCTTCCTGGATATCTCAATATGTAAATTTAAACTTTTGCTTTGGATTATGTGCTGATGTTATGTTCTTTTTAAAAACATTTATAAATTAAAAAAAAATTTATTGAAGTATAGTTGATTTACAATGTTGTGTTAATTACTGCTGTACAGCAAAGTGATTCAGTTATACATATATATATATATATATCAATATCTACATCTATACATTCTTTTCTTATAATCGTTTCCATTATGGTTTATCATAGGAAACTGAATATAGTTCTCTGTGCTATACAGTAGGACCTTGTTATTCATCCATTCTATATATAAAAGCTTATATCTGTTAACCCCAACCTCCCACTCCATCCTTCCCCCAACACATTCTCCCTTGGTAACCACCAGTCTTTTCTCTATGTCCATGATCCTGTTTCTGTTTCATAGATAGGTTCATTTGTATCATACTTTAGATTCCACATATAAGTGATATCATATGGTATTTGTCTTTCTCTTTCTGACTTACTTCACTTAGTATGATAATTTCTAGTTGCATCCATGTTACTGCAAATAGCATTATTTCATTCTTCTTTATGGCTGAGTAGTTTTCCATTGTATATATGTACCACATCTTCTTTAATCATTCATCTGTCGATGGACATTTAGGTTGTTTCCATGTCTTGGCTATTGTGATTAATGCTGCTATGAACATACGGTTGCAGTATCTTTTTGAATTATAGTTTTGCCTGGATATATACCAAGGAGTGGGATTGCTGGATCATATGGTAATTTTATTTTTAGTTTTCTGAGGAACCTCCATACTGTTTTCCACCATGGCTGCACCAACTTACATTCCCACCAACAGTGTAGAAGTGTTCCCTTTTCTCGACATCCTCTCCAGCATTTGTTATTTGTAGACTATTTAATGATGGTCATTCTGACTGGTGTGAGGTGGTACCTCATTGTATTTTTTTAATATAAATTTATTTATTTATTTATTTTTGGCTGCTTTGGGCCTTTGTTGCTGTGCGTGGGCTTTCTCTACTTGCGGTGAGTGGGAGCTACTCTTCGTTGCAGTGCACGGGCATTGCAGAGGCTTCTCTTGTTGTGGAGCATGAACTTTAGGTGCATGGGCTTCAGTAGTTGTGGCACGTGGGCTAAGTAGTTGTGGCTTGTGGGCTTAGTTGCTCTGCGGCATGTGAAATCTTCCCAGACCAGGGCTCAAACTTGTGTCCCCTGCTTTGGCAGGTGGATTCTTAACCACTGTGCCACCTGGGAAGTCCCTCATTGTAGTTTTGATGCACTGATGTTATGTTCTAATAGCTGCTTTAGTATATCTTCCTTTTTCTTCTGATATAATAATAGTCATAATAATAGCTATCTTATTTTGGTACTTACTATGAAACAACCTCACCATACTTTTAAAATTCAGATGGAAAACTGTGGAAAATTCAGAGCAAAGTAGTAAAAAAAAAAGTTTAGTGTGTTTGTTTTTTTCTTTTCATTTGAAGACAAACTACTGGGCTTGAGATTTTGTTTTAAAGACAAGAGGTACTTGGAATCCCATTTTCAATGATTTTTATAGGGAGAAATATTTAATAGAGTTTTTGTCATTCAGAGATTAAAAAATTGGAAAAGTGGTTAAAATAGAAGGAGTAGAAATTTCTATTGAACATAATGAAAACCTTTATGGTTATCAAGGTGTAGAAAACTCACTATGGGCAACCAAAGACTACTGATTAGTCTGTCCCTCATTTAACAATTGCTTTAAAGATGGCTATAGATGCTTGTTTGGTTAAAAATGATCTTATACAACTGGTTTTTAGATACTGTGTAGATACAGAAAAAGTACAAAGTGTGTGAAAGATTGATATTATTAAACCTAATGTGCTTTGCTAAAGAAGAGCTTAGATAACTGGTCCTGGAATGTTTTGCTAACCAGCTGCCTGAAGGCTGGAGAATGGATCCTCTGAAGTACAGTCTAATTCTCAGATTCTCATCATTTTCTGAAGTTTCAATTGAGAATGAAATTGTTTTGGATTAGGTAGAAACATTTGTTAGTTTTTCTGTCTCCTGAAGAATTTTAAAAAACACAGTTTTCATGATCTTTGTGATGAACAGGCAATTGTGTGTTTTGATTTATCTCTTTTAATGATCATAATTAAATGTGATTCATCATTGTAGTTTTATCAATAAATCAAAGTAGATCACGAGGCAAAATCATCTGTCCTGTAAAACCATGCACAAATTGTTTGAGAAAAAAGTGAGAGGAAAAAAAAAAGATAATCCAAGGGAGAAGGAAAAGACTCAGTTTAGATTCCCGTGTCACAACACCTCACTCACCAAAATTATAGTAGCCATTTTCTCACATCCACCCTGTATTAAACAGACATGCATTCAGACAGGCCTACCATATTAGAATAAATACTTTCGAAGACACTTACTGTTAAAACTCTAAACCGATCAATGCATGCCATTTGTTCATAATAAAACAGGTAGATTCAATCTCATGAAGATTGCATATTTACCTGCAGGAGAGGTCCCAGTTGAAGGAGCTCAGAGTTCAGTCAGACAGATACAACATGCTGACTGAGGTTGCAGGGCAATGTACAGGCATGGTAAAATAAATTGTGAATGTGATGGGAGGAGAATGGTCAATAGTTCAAGATGAAGTTGCATGATGCCTCAATGGGTAGATAGAAGGAAGAAACAGGACATCTGGGAGCATATATATATAGTTCAGGAAAGAGTTAAGAGAAGTCTGGGACCTCAGTTTTCTCACCTTTAAATGGGGCTAAATATATTACCTATGGGATAGGATATAGGAGGATTGAATGAGATGTTTAGCACACTGCCTGGCACTTGGAAAAAGCCCAATAACTGTTAGTTCTTATAAGACTATGACTGGTAGAGAGTGTGAAATAATCCCTTGCTTAGGGTATTATTTTTCAACACATTTCTGAATCATCTTTGCAATATTGCAGTGATGACTCCTACTTAGCTTACAGTCAGTTATGAATTCCAGGTCTCTTAAGCTGTGCTTATTTTTAATGAGATCTCTTCTATCCTGGATCGGTGGTTCTCTTTTTTTTAATCTTTAAACTTGTTCCTAATAGTTTTATTTATTTACATCTTTATTGGAGTATAACGGCTTTACATTGTTGTGTTAGTTTCTTCTGTATAATAAAGTGAATCAGGATATGTAAACCTATATCCCCATATCCCCTCCCTCTTGAGTTTCCCTCCCACCCTCCCTATTCCTCTCCTCTAGGTGGTCACAAAGCACCGAGCTGATCTCCCTGTGCTATGCGGCTGCTTCCCACTAGCTATCTATTTTACATTTAGTAGTGTATATATGTCCATGCCATTCTCTCACTTCGTTCCAGCTTACCCTTCACCCTCCCCGTGTCCTCAAGACCATTCTCTACGTCTGTGTCTTTATTCTTGTCCTGCCCCTAGGTTCTTCAGAACCATTTTTTTTTTTTTTAGATTCTGTATATATGTGTTAGCATACGGTATTTGTTTTTCTCTTTCTGACTTACTTCACTCTGTATGACAGACTCTAGGTTCGTCCACCTCACTACAAATAACTCAATTTTGTTTCTTTGGATGGCTGAGTAATATTCCATTGTATATATGTGCCACATCTTCTTTATCCATTCATCTGCCGATGGATACTTAGGTTGCTTCCATGTCCTGGCTATTGTAAATAGAGCTGCAATGAATATTGTGGTGCATGTCTCTTTTTGAATTATGGTTTTCTCAGGGTATATGCCCAGTAGTGGGATTGCTGGGTTGTATGGTAGTTCTATTTCTAGTTTTTTAAGGAACCTCCATACTGTTCTCTGTAGTGACTGTATCAATTTACATTCCCACCAACAGTGCAAGAGGATTCCCTTTTCTCCACACCCTCTTCAGCATTTATTGTTTGTAGATTTTTTGATGGTGGCCATTCTGACTGGTGTGAGGTGATACCTCATTGTAGTTTTGATTTGCATTTCTCTAATGATTAGTGATGTTGAGCATCCTTTCATGTGTTTGTTGGCAGTCTGTATATCTTCTTTGGAGAAATGTCTATTTAGGTCTTCTGCCCATTTTTGGATTGGGTTGTTTGTTTTTTTGATATTGAGCTGCATGAGCTGCTTGTATATTTTGGAGATTAATCCTTTGTCACTTGCTTCATTTGCAAATATTTTCTCCTATTCTGAGGGTTGGTTTTTCGTCTTGTTTATGGTTTCCTTTGCTGTGTAAAACTGTTAAGTTTCATTTGGTTCAACTTGTTTATCTTTGTTTTTATTTCCATTTCTCTAGAAGGTGGGTCAAAAAGGATCTTGCTGTGATTTATGTCATAGAGTGTTCTGCTTATGTTTTCCTCTAAGAATTTTATTGTGTCTGAACTTACATTTAGGCCTTTAATCCATTTTGAGTTTATTTTTCTGTATGGTAATAGGGAGTGTTATAATTTCATTCTTTTACATGTAGTTGTCCAGTTTTCCCAGTACCACTTGTTGAAGAGGCTGTCTTTTCTCCACTGTATATTCTTGCCTCCTTTATCAAAGATAAGGTGACCATATGTGTGTGAGTTTATCTCTGGACTTTCTATTCTGTTCCATTGATCTATATTTCTGTTTTGGTGCCAGTACCATACTGTCTTGATTACTGTAGCTTTGTTGTATAGTCTGAAGTCAGAGAGCCTGATTCTTCCAGCTCCGTTTTTTTTCTCAAGATTGCTTTGGCTGTTCGGGGTCTTTTGTGTTTCCATATAAATTGTGAATTTTTTTGCTCTAGTTCTGTGAAAAATGCCATTGGTTGTTTATAGGGATTGCATTGAACCTGTAGATTGCTTTGGGTAGTATAGTCATTTTCACAATGCTGATTCTTCCAATCCAAGAACATGGTGTATCTCTCCATCTGTTTGTATCATTTTTAACTTCTTTCATCAGTGTCTTATAGTTTTCTGCATACAGGTCTTTTGTCTCCTTAGGTAGGTTTATTCCTAGGTATTTTATTCTTTTTGTTGTAATGGTAAATGTGAGTGTTTCCTTAATTTCTCTTTCAGATTTTTCATTGTTAGTGTATAGGAATGCAAGAGATTTCTGTGCATTAATTTTGTATACTGCAAATTTACCAAATTCATTGATTAGCTCTAGTAGTTTTCTGGTAACATCTTTAGGATTCTCTGTGTATAGTATGTCATCTGCAAACAGTGACAGTTTTACTTCTTCTTTTCTGATTTGTATTCCTTTTACTTCTTTTACTTCTCTGATTGCCATGGCTAAAACTCCCAAAAAGATGTCACCAAAAAAGAAAACTACAGGCCAGTATCACTGATGAATATAGATGCCAAAATCCTCAACAAAATGCTAGCAAACAGAATCCAACAGCACATTAAAAGGATCATACACCATGATAAAGTGGGGGCTATCCCAGAAATGCAAGGATTCTTCAATATATGCTAATCTATCAGTGTGGTACACCATATTAAGAAATTGAAGGATAAAAACCATATGATTATGTCAATAGATGCAGAAAAAGCTTTTGACAAAATTCAACACCGATTTTTGATAAAAACTCTCCAGAAAGGGGGCATAGAGGGAAACTACCTCAACATAATAAAGGCCATATATGACAAACCCACAGCCAACATCGTTCTCAATGGTGAAAAACTGAAACCATTTCCTCTAAGACTAGGAACAAGACAAGGGTGCCCACTCTCACCATTATTATTAAACATAGTTTTGGATGTTCTTAATAATTTATGTTTTCTCCTGTTGACATTATTCCTGTTTCATAGGACCAGTGTATTCACATTCACTTTACATGTTATTTCTGTGTCATAACCCTGCCAGTTTTAACATCATGTAGACATTAACACATTCTTAATTTCTTAGTCTTATAGACTGTACCAAAAGCCCTGTCTTCTTTCCTTTGTCCTACAGAGCAGCTAGCTCAACTCAAAAGTCCATAGATACCAAGTAAGGGGCTATCAGATAAGATGTAACATATTAAATTGTTTTTTAACTTGAATTTTTATTTGAACTTCTTTTGGACCCTGGGACACCCAGTTCCAGCCTTACTTCTATGGCTGAATTAGATTATCCATAGAGAGCATGTGTTTCCCAGCCACTCAAGATTTATTTATGGAAATTTTACTCCCACACCTTGGGGTCAACAGCATTCTTTGGGATGTGACTGTTATCTCAATTGAATTAAACCCTCTCATAAATGTACAATAAAATGCAAAATAAAACTGGATGAAATTTAGCTCTTCAGTTTTAATCTGCTGGTTGAAGAATTCAAAGAAATCAATTTGGGATATTTTCTAGTTCCCGTGAAAAGTAAATATTTTAAAATAACTATCATTCATTGCAGATTGCTTGTGTTAGGCATATCTTCTGAAATACAAATTGTTTTTATAGAGATAATTGAAAGAAATTAAGAATGAATCATTGAGTTTAGCTATAGCATGATGCTGTCAAAAAGTTCATCAATTCATATTACATGAAGAAATTGGGAAACTAAATGGGCATCATTTGGTCTAGTCTTCAGAGTAATTATTCTTCAGTTGATTTAACATAGTAGATAAAAATAAAGGTTAATGTCTATGCTAATTAAGAAAATTTTTGTTAGCTTTTTTTTTGAATATTGACATGCACTTAGATTAATTCTAAGCTTTATTATATTACATTCAAATCACTATCATATGTAAAACACATAGATGAGATGTCAAAATTTAGCTATAATATGAAATAATATATTATTAAAGACACATTTGAGCTCTGTTAGAAAAACGAATTTCACTGAAAAATAATAAAATAATGAAATAGATTGGTTCTGAAATATTATTTAGGGTTATTAGGGACCACAGGCAAAGAAGAGGTGGTGGCAGTCTTGCTTCTCCCTTGTGTTAATGAGAAAATAATTGAGGATGTCTTTGGTTCTAAGCAAAATCCCATCAGGGAGAGCTTTGAAGGTTTGTTCTTCATACACTTTGAGAGAAGAGAGTACTAAAAAGACCTTAGAAAGATGTTAATCAAAATTAAGTTCCAGTATTCTAAATCTCCTTCACTGGAAGAAAAAATATATATTCAAATAAACTTCTTTATCACTACAGATCCCTATATTTCTTGTTGAATTTGTCATTTTGGGTGCACTGTAATATAGTCAATGTAGTCCATCTTGAGTTCCCCAAGAACCTTGATTCCACTTCATAGAGCAGTCAATTGATTTCTGCATTAGAGCACAAGGATGGCTGTAGTGTTGCCCTCTCACAACAGTATCCCTTCTACCTCCTTTCTCTCCATAATGTAGATTTGATGACCATTTTGATGTTGCACACAGAAGTTACACACTTTTGTGATTTTCTTCTACAGAATAAATAAAATCTTCACCCACTTCCTCCAGGATCCTCATAGAGGATTCCAAGAAAGGGGAGTGATTTTCACTTGACCCATGATTCCCAATTCATTTACATTTTGTTTAGTCTGGTGACTCTTGGCTTTGTTCTAGATGTGCCAAAAGGGAGAACAACTTACACTGAAAGATATTTATGTATTGAAGTAAATATTCAATCCATCAAGATATCTAACAGAATTTTTTTTCCTTGAATTTGACTTCAGGGAAAAAGAAGCAACAAGACAATAAGCTCTCATCAGTGATTTATTCTAATAACTTCTTTGGCATGTCTTGAAGTCAGTATAAATTTAATTTAGAACCCTATATTTTTACTTACACTCCTGAACAATCACAGTCTCTGGTTTTGAGACTCTGCAGGTTGTCAATCAACAGATATTTTTTAGATTACTATGTAAGGCAGTAAGATTCAATTATTTTCCATATTCCTTATTTACTATGCCATAAAAATGGATGAATACACACTATAAAGATGGTAAACAAAAAATGTTGAAATAAAAAAGGATTTCAATAACCAGAAGACCCCATTTTCTGAGCATTTTAGTTAAGCTTCCTTGAATCTAGAACACTCACTGGTCAAATTACCCATCTTGCTGCTCCATAACTAGTTTAGATGAAGACTTACTCTTACTGAACAAATTTATAATCGACATGGTAACTGAGATGTAGGAACTGGACCTGGCATCCTAGGATCCAAGTTCAAATCCAAATTTTGCTATTAATCAACTGTGTGACCTAGTTAATGAATTTCCCCAATCCTCATTTTTCACATCTATAAAATAGGGTACCTCAAGGTACAAGGCTGCTGAAATGTTAAAGGAAATAATGTATAAGAAAATGCTCTGTAGACTGTAAAACGTCAGATATAATTTTTGTTATTCACACAAATGGCATTTTAAAGACTGGAGAATTGTTGTGTTGATCTTATATTCTCTGGAGTATCCAAATCACTTTGGTGCTTAACCCTTATTTTTTAAAACATGTGAGAGAGTTCCCCTTCTACTGAAAGTACTGGTACAAATGTTCCTAGATTGATAAAGATAAGGGGTAAATAAAGATGCAAGAATACTTTGGCATTTGGTACTGATTAACAAAATGTATAAAAGATAATGTATTTATATGTGGCAAAGTCTCATACCTCATAAAACTGCCCTCTTGGCTAGATCTCCATATATGACATATGATGGTTTACTTTCCCAAATTCAGATTCCCCACGTAGTTATTTATTTATTTTTTTGCTTACTTTGGAGTGCTAGGTCAGTCTGCCTGCTTTTAATTTATATCCATCGAATATATTATCTGGGTAAATAACATATAGACATTCTGTTCCTTTATATAGTAAGTCCATTCGGGCTTTCCAAGGGGAAATTGGTTAATATCCTGAGGAGAACAGAAACTCCCATTGCTCCCACCTACCTGTCCTTCTGCAAGAGAAGTAAGCATTTCCATCTGGGCACTACTGGACAGTATTCCAAAAGAAATGGGGAAGACATTTATTGTCCAAATAATTTTAATGTAACCAGGCCCAGACTCTGGAGAATGTCCTGGAGGGAACAATGCTATAACACTGCTTTCACACCAAGAAGTAAAATTGTTCTTTAAATGAGCTTGTATTTTGCTTTCTATCTGCTATAATTTTGAAGTTCACTTTCACACCGTTTGTTTTCATTTTTTGCAAGTAACTTATGATAATAAACTGTCAGTTATCTGCAGGAATAGGACTAAACTGTATACCTGAAATCCACTGATAACCATAACACTTTGTTTTTAGCTTATATCTTCAATCTTCTTTCTCTTAAATCCACTTGAAATGAAAAAGACAGAGTTGCTAATAAGCAGCAAAATGCTGTACTTCTGCTCCTCTCCTTCCCTTCTCAGCCTATATTGGCGATGTTAATGAACAAAGACATGCCTAAAAGCCAGGCAGTCAGAAGGAGGAGAAGTGGAGGTCACGGATAACCTGGAAAATGAATAATCAGTGCCTAGATAATGAGAGATGACTACACTCATGTTTATGTAAGATTCTTCTTAAGTGATACAAGCATCTTCCATCCCACCTGCTACCCCAGGAATTTGATTTACTGTCCTCCTTAGAAAAGGAGTTACCTAAGTAATTAGGGAGTTACCTAAGGTGGAAACTGCCTGCCTCCTTGTCTCAAAATCATCCATGGAGCCCTAGAATAACAGAGATGGAAGGGATATCACGGGGCATAAAGCAACTCCTTACATTTCAAGGATGAGCAATTGAGATACAGAGAGAGAGAGAGAGAGAAAAATGACTCCTGCAAGGTAACATAACTGGTTAATAGCAGAGCTGGGACTAAAAGCCAGGCTTTCTGACTCTTAAGTCCAACACATCATACCTGTCAATCTCAATACTTAGTTGCTCTAAAGTAGTTACTGAGAAATTAGTTCTGTTGATTTTATCTCTTCATTTTCTCCCTAGGATGGAAGATGCTGGACATTCTCTCCCCTGACTTTCTTCTGCTACGTTTGGTTTCCTTTTCTCCATCCTCAGTGCTACAGTTTTAGTTCAGGCTGTCATCACCTCCTGTGCAAACTCTTGTGTTTGTCTCACAGTGTATCTCTTTGCCTTCAATTCCCCTTTATTCCATTAACCACACTGCTATTAGAGTGAGTTTTTATAAATAAGGTATAATGACAGTCTTCTTGTGATTAAAATCATTCAAAGGCTCACCATCACTTATTTCACTTACTAGAGCATGAAGTCCAAACAAACCTCATCATGGTCTAATCCTTAAATACTTCTCTAACCTCATCTTTCATTGCTTTTCTCAGCCTCCCATCAACACTTTTCATTGTATGACACAGCTTTAAAATAGTACTCGCAGTGTCCCTAAGGTGCTATGTTGGTTCTTGTTTCTGAGATTTTGCATATATTATTCCCTGGAGTAATCACCCTTCCTTTGTCTACCACTTAGTAGAATGCTCATACTTTAAGATCCAGTTAAAGTTTTCCTTTTGATGAAGCCTTCTCCATCACTCCAGCAGAATTAATTGCACTCTTTTTATGGCATCACTGTTCCATTTACATACTTTCATTACAGCAATGGATAATAAGTATTTGTATGTAACTCCTGTATTGTAATGTAAACTTTTTGAAAGAAGGAACCTTGTCTAATTCCCACCCCACTTCCTTCTGTACACAGTGCCTGAATGTGGGGCTCAATAAATAACTTCTTGATGTGCCATGCCCAATATACTTTGTAGGTCACAGAGATGACCAGACACTTAATTTAATAAATACTGAGGATCCATTTTTTTAAGTTGGGCTCTGTCATTCTTGTTAATATAACCTTCATGTTCACTTTAAAAAGTGTCAATCAATCATACTTTCAAAAATCTAGTATAGGAGGCAGAATATAATGAATTTGTTTGGAAATCACATTTACAAGGTAAGCCCACAGCAGAAGACTGTCTGTGTAACATATTGCTTTTTAATAAAGTAAATATATAAACATTAGAATCGCCTTTTCAATCCTTAGTACCTAAACCTTACATCACCATCAGGAGCAAATATAATTAGATATCCAAAATATGAAAAATTCTAGTACATTAACACTGAAATGTAACTCAATACATTGTTTTTCTTGGCACATAATTGACAAACATTAAGGGAATATAGTTTTGTTTATTCATACCAAGAGCTGGAAACAAACCTAATGCCAACGGGACGTTTTTCTGTACTTTAACAGCTAAACAGGATAGTTAAGAACTAATGCTCTGGTATTTTTGTTTGTTTGCCTGTTTACATTTTTGTCTGAAAGTTTACATGACTGAAAATTTGTTAAGTATTGTAAATGTAAGGCCATTACGTCTGGGCAGAAATTTTTATCTGCACCACTGCTGCCTCTGTTTCTCTACTTCCTTCTCCACCTCCTCCATCTTCTTTCAACATCATTTGTTTTGTGAGTTCCAACACAGCAGAAAGAACTGTGTGGCTCATGGCTCTTTTAGTGCTAATCTTGTGTATACAGCTGAGGTTCAGGTTTGGGCATCATTCCCCAGGAATCTAGGATCTTACCTTCTTATGTCTGGGGGACTCTTACGGTTTTGTGCAGGGAAATCAGAAATGAGTCCATGTACCCATTTTTTTCAGAGTCATAGCCAAAAACACATCAATGAGGAATCAGCAACACCAAAGAAGCAAGTTTGTCCTCTGTACTTTAGAAGGAATACATGCTCTAATAATAACTGTTAGCCACGTCATTAACTCCTTGATGCAGTCTTCATTTTTGTAATGGATTCCAGCTACCAACATTTGATGCTGTCCCAGTGATCATTCATGTATATCCTCAAGATGTTAAAAATCTCAAGGCTCATTTATTGAAAAAATGTGATAAAGTCTTACCACATTGCAGTGTCATGCCTAATGGGTTTGTGACTCTCATATGATATCTGTATATAAAAATGAAATATATATATGATATACATATATATCTTAATTACATTATATATGATATATAATGTAATTTATAGTGTAATTATACATTATATATTACATATGTATGTATGTAATATATGTACATATACATATGTATATAATATTACATTATATAATGTAATATTTATCATATATATGTACATATATATGATATATATATCTTATTTTCCCTCATAAAGTTATGAATTTCATATGTTGGGGCATATGCAACCATCCAGCATCGTGCCCTTGGTGTTTTGTCAGTCAAACCATAGCTTGGAGCAATATGAGAACAGATTAGGGGACAGCTCTAAGCTACTGCAAACAAGAAGGTCTTATTTCTCTAATAAGAGAATTTCTCTTATTTCTTCAATACAACAGCCTAGTTCCAGTTGCTTAAGTGGCGAGACGGAGTTTACTTAGCCTTTTTTTCTAGAAATAAATGACATTATAGGTGAAATAATAAATGAATAAATAAATCAATGAATGAATGATGATGATAATAAACCTTTTATCCAGTGCCAGTGTGATAGAATAGCATAGAATGTGGGGTCATTTAACTTTAACGGGGATGAAGAATAAAGGTAATTAGATCCTTTTTGAGGAAAGAAAAGTAGCACCTAGCCATATTCAAGACAAGCCCTGAGCACGTTAGGGAAGTTGGTGCAGTTTGACTTGAGTTCCCCTTTGACGAATTTCTGCACTATTTCCATATTTTCCCCAGTTCTTGTGTACCTGGTCTTGAAAAGGCTTCTGGTTCCCTGAAAGCTATCTGTGCTGACCTTCTTTAGCACACATCAGTTCAACGCTCCAGATATTTCAAGATAACTTTTCATTACCTACATGCCCTTGGATCCAACATTTTGGAATCTTGCTCTGTGATGGGGCTACTGAGATGTTTTAAACAATTAATAGCTGAATGGGTAATTTATCTTCAAAAGTAATGTTTCATTTTCAGCTGAGACCTTCCAGGCCTTAACCTTAAGGAATGATTATAATAGTAAATGTTTCAGTAAATGTGTAGCAAACAACTTCTGTGTCTTGGTACAACTACAGATGTAAAGAGATGAAGAAGACATGGTCCCTACACTTCAAGTTTTTTTTTTTTTTTTTTTTTTTTACACTTCAAGTTTAATGGAGAAATATATATGGAATTAGATGCATAACAGTGTGATATATTAATGGCTACAATAGAGAGATGGACACAGAGAAAGGAGAAGGTTAATTTTGCCTGAAGAATTGGGGTAAACTTCATAAGGAATGTGAAGTCTGAATTATTATAAAATTATTAGTAACTAGCAGATTCATATTTAAAAACCTACTCTGGCAACAGAGGAACAACTGGAAGAGGCAAAGACTGAGACTATTTCAGTGCTTCAGAGGATAGGTGACAATATCATGAACTAAGAGAATACGAGGAAAACAAAGGAGAGTTGAAATTTTTCATTCTAAATTTTGTAGATAGAATCAACAGGACTTGATTGGTGACTCTTTTGTATATGAAGTATGAGAAAGAAGGAAGTGCCTAGAACAAGCCCCAGGTTTCTGGTTTAAGGGTCTGTGTGAATGGTAGTGTTGTCAAGTGATGCATATTATAAGAGGAGCAGGTTAAGGGTGTGTGGGACAATAAGACATTAGCTTGTCCCTTCCTGTTCAAAGGATGAATCATTCAGGATGGCCACAGTGGATTGGCACACGTAGGTCAGTTCTCCATTTCTTTTCCTGTTAGGAAATATTGACCAAACTACTCAATCTGGATGGCATTATCCATATTGTTCAGAGCCTTGCATTTGCATCCTTGACTGTTATAATAATGCTATATATTTGAAGTACGTGTACTCCAAACTAATCTTTGATAGTGTGGACTTGGGGAAAAACAAAACAAAACAAACTTCTTTACCAAAAAAAGATCTTGTCCACTGTACTATCACAGTGCATGAAATCCTCTGCCATTTACTGTAACACTTTAGGCTTAAGTTATTTTATTCTTTGGTAACAAGTTAGACAGAGTTTGTTTATTTTTGTAAATGAATACTACACTACTACCCTCAGGGGTTAGACTTTTAGATGTCAGAAAAAGGAATTTGAGAGCATAGGATGGTCACCTTCGAGGTCCAGGAAGGGCCTCTATAGTAGGAAAACATGTGCTGTGTGGGAGTAGTTTGTAGGCGCTCAGTACCTGGCAGAGAAGGGGCATAATTTTTGTCCATTTCTTAGTTTTGCCTGGGGCCAGGCCTCTATGAATGTTTCTTTTTTACTAGAAAGCTACCTACAAGAGCATTATGAGATTTAATTAATGTTTGCCAAATGCTTTGCAACAATAATGTCGTATCAAATGATTTGTAATTGCAGCAGAAAGCAGCTAAGACTCAGAGAATGCACCCTGAATTATTTTCTGCTATAGAATTTGGCAGCAGATATGACATGAATCTAAGTTAGAAGCAGAGGTATAGATATGGTTTGATGAAGATCTTACACATCTCTGGTCAGAGGGTAAATTCCCTGTCAATAAAACATTGAGGAGTAGTGAAGGAGGGATTGGTCTTATTTCCTAACCTCATAGCAGTGATGCTCCAGAAGTTGGCTGGTCTCAGTTTACCATTGTGGATAAACTGGGTCTTCAAACATTGGGTCCATTCAAATTGTCTACAAAATGCCTGACCAGAACTAGCACAGCTTTTTCGGCTCATTCTCCTAAATTAGAAGCATTTCATTTTCTTTATTTTTAAAAAATGTCTTAATTCTCCACAATCAATTCCTGTAAGTCTATACATTCAACCTTCAGATTGCTTCTCTTATCTGTTTCTGTTTTCCAATTCCTCTTCAGCTTTCCTCAGGACCTCAGAATATTTTGCTTGACATATTGTGATAGGCTCCTAACTGGTTTTTTCCACACTGCAATTTTCTTCTAATTATCACTTTTAGTAGAATCATATTAAGTATTACATAAAATTGTCTTTGACTTTGCACAGAGGAATAGGCTGTGGGTTAAAAGCATGAGCTCAATATAAACTCTTAAATATTGGTATTTACACAGAACCTTACCTTAGTACTATCTTGGAATTTGTTAGGAATAGCATTATGATCATTAAGATAATATCCAGTAGGGATAAAATAAGGCTGTGCAAGATGGTTTAATATCACTTACTATTCTTCCCCTATAGAGAACAGAAAGATAAAAATTATCCAATGTGAAGATGGCATAGCTTTGAGTAGCTATCCTGGATATACTCCATTTCTCCCTGCAGATCCACCCTCCAATCTCCACCTTCTTTGCACATTGGATAATAGGCCTCAGTGGACTGTACTAACAGTCTCCCTTCTGCTCTGGTTTCTTATGAGATATAGCCAATGAGATTCATTTATATAAGATCAGAAGGCTGGAGAAAAGAGAGATCAGGCTACAAGTTGGTTGTGGTTTCATTTCTTTCCTAAAGGCTCAAGCTCCTGATCTATCTGAATTCTGGGAACCATATTATCCCCTTTACCCCTTTAGCTCTAGCAGTGGTGATGTATCTACACTCTTGCTAGCCTGGGATATTAATGAGAACTTGTTGGTTTTCCTTACCTTATTATTTTACTTTAAACCTTTTAACACTTTAAACAAGTTCCTTTATTATGTTATCCTCAACTATCCCATTTGATTATATGCTGTTTCTTGCCAGGACCCTGACTGATACAGTGGCTTTACTGGATGCTGTCCTATTTACTGCTAGAAAGAAGGAATTCACAGAATACTCCAAAAGCAAAGCTATGATTTTTTATGGTAGGTTTTACCCAACATTTACTGACATCGATAAGGATCCTATAGAGTAGGTCAACTACTTCAGTGAATTAGAAGTATGTTTTGTAACCAGTTTATCTGGGAGTTCATATGGGAAATACAATTTATATGGCTGCTGTATTAGTTATGGTAGGTTAAGCTTATGCTGCAGTAACAAATCTCAGGAAGTTAACACAACAAAAGTTTATTTTTCACTCAGTTGAAATCTGCTGGTGGTCTGGGTAATTTTGCAGAGGGGGGCTCTCTTTCATGCAGTGGCTCAACAGTCTAGCGATCTTGTGATTCCATGATCCCAACATAAGGTCTTCTCCCTAGCTTCCTAATAGAAGAAGGAGACTGTGGAATTGTCCTGGGACTTTTTACTCCTTCAACACATAAGTGACACAATCACATTTCATTGATGAGTGCCAATCATATAGCCCTGCCAAACTTCTAGGCAGCTAGGAAGAGGTTTTTGCATACCCCAGAAAGAGGATCACATGCCCTAGGAATGAGATTTGGTAAACATATGTGCTGCAGGTGCCATAATAAGATATGTTTTATAGTTGAGGTGGGTATTTTGTTACACATACTTAAATTTTTTCCAGGCTAAAATTATTATAGCTTTAGTTTTCCATTTGTCTCGTAGGGCAACCCCAAAATTTTTATGGAGCAGAACCTTTGACTTGCCCTTTGTACCCTCTTGGCATGTTTCCTGACAAAGTTAGGGTTGCCTTCTTCTATTAAGGTAGGTGCCCTTTGTTAGAGTCTTAGCATGCACCTCTCCACTTAAAACAGCAGAATAAAATAACTCCATAGTTTCATTCCTGCTAATCATCAGAAAGTATAAAGACTTGAAGATTTTGCATAAGGAATCTTATAAGAAACTAACCTTTGAAACTGGCTGTTGTATTTCATGTAAGGTTGCTATGTAGGTTACTGTTTACCGCATTTCAGAGCATCCTCCTTACGAGAATCAATAGATAAATTCTTCTCTTGATAACAGAAAAAGTGGTGCTTTTTCTGAATAGCTTAAAATAATCTCAAGGACAATGCAAATTGTGTAGATGGCCATGTTTCCCTTTAATGTTGGCTGCTAATTCATTAGGAGCCAAATTTATTGTTTCCTTCCAGCAAGTATACCTTGCTTCACAATATGCGTTTGGTTTCACCCCTCATTTCATCTTACTTTTCCTGCAATTATTTTCCTTTGTCCTTATTTTATCACAGTTTTATTTCCACTTTATCTTGCTATGTTGTTTACATGTTTATAAGTTCTCTTACAAAATAGCATATAGCTACATGTAAAGCCACATTCTGGTTCCTCTATGAGATCCTAAATACTAAATTTTGCCACTAGCTAGTGTGATTTCAGCCTCTGGAAGATTTCTTTTTGCAGTGGAAATTTAGTATTTTGAGATAAGAGCACAACATAGAGTTCCTAGATGTGTGTTTTTAAGCCTAAGTAAGCAAACTCACTGTAAATATCAAGTCAGTATTTCATGCAAGGTTGTCAGGCATAGCATTTTCAAATTTACCCCATTGTCTAGCATAATATGATTATATAGACCCATCAGAAAATGTTGCAAAATACATGAAAGGATGCTCTCATTTACTTTGGGTTTGGGGATTATCTCAATAGTGAATCATTTCCCTCAGGTGTTGAAACCTGAGGTATCTATAGCAATCAGTGATTTGAGGCTCAGGGCTGGCTAGCTTATTTATCTGGCTCCTAAATCTCTGATTCAGAGCGTGGGGCAAATATTTCTAGGGGTTTTGGACATTGCCTCATTGAAAGAAGCCTGCTTTTTTTTGTTGTTATTACTCTGAGGAAAATAAAGGATACAAATGTTTACCTATATAAATATCTCTATCTGTATATATATATATATATATATATATATATATATATATATATATATATATGTATTTATCGATCATATTCTTTCTCTCTCTCTCCAGCATTCTTTTGCTTTTGTTATTCCCTTCCTGTTTTCTTAGCTTGGTCTTACACTCCTGTATTCTGTCTCACTGATATCTTTTTCCTCCCCCTCTGATCACAATTTCTTTCATTTTCAACCTTGTGTCTCTCTTTGTCTGATATTTATTTCATTATTTTCCTTTAAGTTTCTTGGCCTTTCTTCCATCTTCTCTCACAAACTTCAGAGAATGGGCTGCATGTGTCTTGGCTTCTATCCTCCACCCCTTTCCCTCTGCCTTCTTACTCTGCTGGTTGCTCAGCTGAACTTGTTACTGCAATAGTGTTCTCAAAGGCAGAGCCATTTAATGCACAGAGATAATGAATTGTGTGAAAGGAAGGGAAATGGTGTCATTTTTCTAACTTCATTTTTGAAGGGAATATCCTATTTGCTATCAGCTTTCCTATACTGGGGGAAATTTAGCCGATGTATTTTTCTTCTGAGAGCAATTTAAAAGAGATTTTTAACTTTTTTTTTCTTCTTACCATGTAAACAGTTAGACCAATTAGGAGAATTCATGCCCCCCTTCCCCATGTAGCAGTTGCTTTTTATAATCATCTGACCTCTTCTTTCTACCCCCTGCTATTCTCTTCACATAAAAGGATCCACATTCACAATAGTCTTCTCATTTTTGGCTTTGAGAGAAATGGTATACCCATCATGAATGAAAAACGTACTCTTTTGTTGGAATTAGTATCTTGGGGAACTGGCCAAATTCCAGTTTGCTGCCTAAAAATGACTGCGTCATTTGTGTTCTTCCTCACCTCTTGTTAAATCTGCTGAGCTGTGTGGCAGCCTGGTGGTCTGCCTGTCATACTGCTCTTTAAACGTGGCTTCACTCCTGAGGAGAGTGAAAGTACAGGAAGTTGATTCATGATGTCTAGAGATTCTTGAAGTTACAAAGCACTGAGTTACCCAATTCAATGAAATTGTGGATTGCCCCATCCAATCTTCAGTTCTATCCTTAATTTTATTTAACTGAAAAGATGTTAGTTCATCTATGAATCATTTACTTTAGCACTTACAGCATGCCAGGCACTTGCCTGACTCTAAGGCAGAGAGCATACCTTCCCAGAGCTTACAGGACAAGAGTTCTCAGTCTAAGCCACATATTGGAATCACCTGGGGAGTTAAAAATGTATTTAAATCTGAGTTTCACCCTAGCGATTCTGATTTAATTGGTCTAGGTGGGCTGACCTATCAATTTTTAAAAGCTCTGCAGATGATTCTAATATTTAGCCAAGGATGGGATCCATTGGTCTAGGGCAGCAGTTCTCAGGCTATGGTCCCAAACCAACAGCATAGACACCAGTATCACCTGGGAACTTATTAGAAATGCATATCATTGGGCTCCACTCTTATCTTACTAAATCAAAAACTCTAGGAATGAGGTCCAGCAATCTGAGTTTTAACAAGCCCTCTAGGTCAGTGAGCTGCAAACTTTTTCTGTTAAAGGCCATATTGTACATATTTTAGGCTTTGTGGACCACAGGTCCCTGTTGCAACAACTCAGCTCTGCTGTTAGAGTACTAAAGTAGCCATAGACAATATATAAAAAGATGACTGTGGCTGTGCTCTGATAAAACTTTATTTATAAAACAGGGAGTAAGGCTGGGTTTGGTCTTTGAACAGTCATTTGTTGACCCAGCTCTAGGTGATTCTGATACATGCAATGAATAGTTAAAAAATGTTATCAGATATGATAGATTATTTGTTAGGGAAGTAAAGGATCTCACGACAGTGCATTAGAAGATACCTAACTCAATTTGCTGGATAAGAAAATGATTCTAACAAAAAGTATCAGCTAGTAAGAGTTTGATAAAAAGGCAAGGATAGAACCTTCTTGGCATGGTAAGCTTTCATGCCACATCTCCTGAATATGCACCCACTATTCATTCAGATCTGCCTCCTTATTGTCTTATTAATCTGTCAGGGACACCCCTGCCTCCATGAATTTTTTTACTACTTCCCCTTCTTAGAATGTCCTTTTTCTTCTTCCTCATTCCTTTTAGTCTTACCTATTCTTCAAGGTTCAGTTCAGATTGCAAAGGAAGTTTAGAATGTCCTTCCTCTCACCATACATGTGAGATGTCAACATGTCAGACAGACTCTAGATGCTCATGAGAAGGCAGACACACAGCCTTTAGATCAAAGAGCCAGAGAGCTGCTGAAATCAACTGCAAATTTGCAGGTCATATTGGAAGGAGTCAAAGACTTTGGGTGAAATTAATGGATAAGTATTTAGTATTCAAAGACCTTAAGCAAATGACAAGAAATTTCTGATTTTGTAATTAGAAATTGCAGCAAGAAGGAGGTATACCAGAAAACAAATTACATGGGATGAGATTAAAGTTAGACACACAAAATAGAAACCAGACTAGACTAAAGTAGTCCAATAACCACTTTAAGCCATTATAAGGATTATTAGCTCTTCCTTAGTGAGGCAAACTGAAGGTGATATCCAAACCCTTTATGGATATTGGTATTTGTCCATTCAGAGTAAATTGTTTTTATTTTTCATTATAGATAGTGAATTAATATTTTCAGTAAGTATTTTTATTACCCAAAAGTATTAAAAATGTTAAAGTTCTATGTTGAAATACCTTTATAGATACTTTCAAATCAATATGTCCACACTGGGTAGACCCTACCTATTAAGGACTTGGTCGCTTGGATTGGACAAAATCAGATAAGCAGCTTCCCTTATAGGATTCTGTCTTAATTAGGCTTAATTCACTTTGGATCTGCTACAAGTTACACAAAAGCATGGAAGAGGCAGAGAGAGAGAATGAGAGTGAGAAAGAGAGAGAGGAGTATGTTTATAAGGTTAATTAAAAAGGATTTTGATAGAGGCTGTAAGAAAATGATGGGAGTTATGTTATGGCTGGAGAGGTAGGTAGGAACTTGAAAATGTAAGACTTCATAGTCTATGCTAACTTGTTTGGAATTTATCCTGACAGATATGGTGAACCATTTACATTTAAACATTCAAGGGGAGTGACATGATTAATTTTGTTTTGTACAAAGATACTCCAAAAATTATGTGGAGGAATAAACCGGAAAGACGTAATCATGGGCAGGGAGAAGACAGTGAATTCCATTTTGGGTATGTTGCATTAAGGTACCTCTGAGACTTAGGTAATTATTCCCTCACCATCCCAAAACTTCCTGTATAGGTTTGTTACCTGGAGTCCTCTATTCAACAACTCATCTAATGAACTGAAAATAAACTATTAATAATCACATATGCATTAGGAAAAAAACAAATATTAAACATATTAGTGAAATCAACTAGTCCAGACTCCCATTTTACAAATAAGAGTTATAACTATAAGAAGTTTTATGTAAGCTTCATGGTAATTACAAAGAAAAAAACCTGTAGTAGAAAAGCTAAAAGAGGAAGAAATCAAAGCCTATTGCTAAAAAATCATTAAATCAGAAATTAAGATAGCAAGAGAGGAAGAAAAGAAAAAGGAAGTATAAAACAGCCAGAAAGCAATTGCCAAAATGGCAATGGTAAAATCCTTACCTATCAGTAATTACTTTAAGTGTAAATGGGTTAAATTCTCCAATCAAAAGACAGAGTGGCTGAATGGATAAAATACAAGAGCCAACTAAATGATGCCTACAAGAGACTCACATTAGCATTAAGGATGCACACAGGCTGAAAATGAATAGTGACAAAAGACAGTCCATGCAATAATAATCAGAATAGAACAGGGGTAGCTATACTTATATCAGACAAAATAGGCATTGCATCAAAAGTCATCACAACAGACAAAGAAGGTCATATACAATGGTAAAGAGGTCAATTTGTCAAGAGGATATAACACATAAATATATAATATATGCACCCAGTGTCATAAAACCTAAATATATAAAGCAATTATTAACAGAACTGAAGGGAAAATAGTAATGCAATAATAGTTGGGGACTTCAATAAACCACATTTATCAATCATCCAGACAGAAGAGTAATAAGGAAACAAAAACTTGAACAACACTGTAGACCGAATAAATGTAACAAACATATACAGAACATTCTACCCAATAGCAGCAGAATACACATTCATCTCAAGTGCATAAGGAGTAGTCTCCAGGATAGATCACATGTTAGCCACCAAACAAGATTAAAATCATATCAAGTATCTTTGCCAACCACAATGGAATGAAACTAGGAATCAATAACAGGAGAAAAATTGGAAAATTCACAAATGTATGGAAATTAAATAACACTCTCCTGAACAACCAACAGCTCCAAAAAAATCAAAAGGGAAATCAACAGCATCTTGAGACAAATGCAAGTGGAAACATAGCATACCAAAATGTATAGGAGTCATCAAAAGCCTTTCTAAGAGGGAATTTTATAGCAATAAAGAGCTATATTAATAAAAAAGAAAGATCTCAAATAAACAACCCAATCTTACACCTCAAGGGACTAGAAAATGAAAAATAAATATTTTTCCTTTTGAGTATATTTTTTATTATAACACCCCACTTTCTGTGTGTGTGTTTGTGTGTGTGTGTGTGTGTGTGTAGCAAGTGAGGTAGATATATATTACAAATACACTATTTTATACAGAAAACATCATAGGTAATATTCAGTCAAGGTTAGATTCTATTAATAAAAATAGCTGGATGGTTCTCTTACATTAACTGAAACTGAACCAACAGAAAAAATCTTCTCTGGTGTATTTTTATGGTTATACTTTTCATAATTGGTCCAACTGGACTGATTTTTACATCAAAGGTAAAGATTTATTTTATGAGTTTCAGATTACATTGAATATTATCCAGTCTCTTTAACTAACATTAGCCATTAATCAATCATTGAACATTGGCTGTAATATCTGTACATGTTTACATATAATCATTACATAGATAAGTTTATAAACATTATGGAGCATTTGAGAAGCTCTGATTATACACGTGTCCCCCAATTTAAAGTAAACACTTTTAAATTTTTTGTCAAAATAAAGACTTTAAAAAACTTAACCTTACCTCATATAGACAAGTAATTCTACAGAATTATAAGGAGTTAGTTTGGATTCGTTCAAGTTATCTTCAGATGGGTGATGTGTCTACCAATGAATACATCTTTGCATTTGGATATAATATGTATGAGTTGTCTATTCAAAATCAGCATCTAGAGAAAGTACCTTTGGATTCAAGGTGGAAATGATTAATTAAGGTACAGTGAAAAGCCAATCAGGCAAAGACTGTCTGCTACACCAGATATTTAAGCAAATGATTCCTTATTTACCAAGAGTTGAAATGATTGTCATCTTGGGAATGATCCCAAGGTGTATGCATACCATCTGGACACCAGGTCTGGAGAAGATTGAGGCAAATTTAGATCTATAATGATTTAAGATGGAGAACCAAAATTGTTGAAACATCATTTTGGTAAAGTCTCTGAATAGATCTACTGACTTATTTAACAGTGTAGTAGTGACATTAGGAACGCTTCTGATTGAGACTGTACTGAAAGATATTGGCAGATCATTTGAATTAAGGAGTAAAAGTAAAAGAGAAACGAGGTCAGGTGAGGCCAGACTTCTTCCCTGGGAGTTGGATTTATGAAAATAATGGACACTATTACATGTTTTAGCATGATTCAAAAGAACAACAATGATGCCTTATAGCCAGCTTTCAGGTATGGGAAATAGCAGCAGAATGTGGGGATAACAGTTGTATTAATTTTGTCAGAAAAAAATAGCCTTAAGAACACAAATTTTTCTAATAGCACTAAAAATTTGTAACAAAAGTAGCAGAACAATGTCTGCTAAAACAACGATATTTCATCTGAAATAAGATGAGAGCAATAGGCCTCAACTTTTGATGTTACATTGACTAGTGGTACCAGAACTATGGTTAACTCCAGAGTAGAACTAACTCCAAGTCCACACATTTGCTGTGATATTTTTCAGAAATTAAGCAATGGTGGAGAATAATTGTGAATTGGTGAGTTCAGTAACATAGTCTGAATTGTCTATCATATTTTATTTACTTATTTATTTTTTTATTGGAGTATAATTTCTTTACAATGTGTTAGTTTCTGCTGTACAACAAAATGAATCAGCTGTATGTATACATATATCGCCTCCAACTTGAGCCTCCCTCCCACCACTAAACGTCCCACCCCCTATGTCATCACAGAGCACCAAGCTGAGCTCCCTATGCTTTACAGCAGCTTCCCACTAGCTATCAATTTTACACATGGTAGTGTATTTATGTTAATGCTAATCTCTCAATTCGTCCCACCCTCTCCTTCCCCCACTGTGTCCACAAGTCTGTTCTCTACATCTGAGTCTCTTTTCCTACCCTGCAAATAGATTAATCAGTACCATTTATCTAGATTCCATATATATGCATTAATATACTATATTTGTTTTTCTCTTTCTGACTTCACTCTGTATGACAGACTCTAGGTTCATCCACATCATTACAAATGACTCAATTTTGATTTTTTTATGGTTGAGTAATATTCCATTATATATATGTACCACATCTTCTTTATCCATTCATCTGTCAATGGACATTTATGTTGCTTCCATGTCCTGACTGTTGTAAATAGTGCTGCAATGAACATTGTGGTACATGTGTCTTTTTGAATTATGGTTTTCTAAGGGTATAAGCCCAGTAGTGGGATTGTTGGGCAAATACCTGGGTCATATGGTAGCTCTATTTTTAGTTTTTTATGGAACCTCCATACTGTTCTCCACAGTGGCTGTATCAATTTACATTCCCACCAATAGTGCAAGAGGGTTCCCTTTTCTCCACACCCTCTCCAGCATTTATTGTTTGTAGAATTTTTGATCATGGCCATTCTGATTGGTGTGAGGTGATACCTCATAGTGTTTTTAAATTTTTAAAATAAATTTATTTATTTATTTATTTAAATTTGGCTGTGTTGGGTCTTCATTTCTGTGTGTGGGGTTTCTCTACATGCGGTGAGGAGGGGCTACTCTTTGTTGTGGTGCCAGGCTTCTCATTGCAGGGATTCTCTTGTTGCAGAGCATGGGCTCTAGGCGCACAGGCTTCAGTAGTTGTGGTGCACAGGGTCAGTAGTTGTGGTTCATGGGCTCTAGAGTGCAGGCTCAATAGTTTTGGGGCATGGGTTAGTTGCTCGGCGACGTGTGGGATGTTCCTGGACCAGGGCTTGAACCCGAGTACACTGCATTAGCAGGCAGTTTCTTAACCACTGCGCCACCAGGGAAGTTCCCCTCATTGTGGTTTTGATTTGCATTTCTCTAATAATTAGTGATGTGGAGCATCTTTTCACGTGTTTTTTGGCCATCTGTATGCCTTCTTTGGAGAAACGTCTATTTAGGTCTTCCACCCATTTTTTGATTGGGTTGTTTTTTTTTTTTAATATTGAGCTGCATGAGCTGTTTGTATATTTTGGAGATTAATCCACTGTCCATTGCTTTGTTTGCAAATATTTTCTCCCCTTCTGAGGGTTTTCTTTTTGTCTTGTTTATGGTTTCCTTTGCTGTGCAAAAGCTTTTAAGTTTAATTAGGTCCCATTTGTTTATTTTTGTTTGTATTTTCATTACTCTAGTAGGTGGATCAAAAAAGATCTTGCTGCAATTTATAACAAAGAGTGTTCTGCCTATGTTTTCTTCTAAGAGTTTTATATTGTCTGGCCTTACATTTAGGTCTTTAATCCATTTTGAGTTTATTTTTGTGTATGGTGTTAGGGAGTGTTCTAATTTCACTCTTTTACATATAGCTGTCCAGTGTTCCCAGCACCACTTATTGAAGAGGCTGTCTTTTCTCCATTGTATATTCTTGCCTCATTTTTCAAAGATAAGTTGACCATATGTGCATGGGTTTATCTCTGGGCTTTCTATCCTGTTCCACTGGTGTATATTTCTGTTTTTGTGCCAGTACTGTAGCTTTGGAGACTGATTTCTCCAGCTCCGTTTTTCTTTCTCAAGATTGCTTTGGCTATTCAGGGTCTTTTTTGTTTCCATACAAATTGTGAAATTTTTTGTTCTAGTTCTGTTAAAATTGCCATTGGTAATTTGATAGGAATTGCATTGAATCTGTAGATTGCTTTGGGTAGTATATTTATTTTCACAATGTTGATTCTTCCAATCCATGAACATGGTATATGTCACCATCTGTTTACATTATGTTTGATTTCCTTCATCAGTGTCTTATAGTTTTCTGCATGCAGGTCTTTTGCCTCCTTAGGTAGGTTTATTCCTAGGTATTTTATTCTTTTTATGCAGTGATAAATGGGATTGTTTCCTTAATTTCTCTTTCTGATTTTTTGTTGTTAGTGTATAGGAATGCAAGAGATTTCTGTGTATTAATTTTGTATACTGCAACTTTACCAAATTCATTGATGAGCTCTAGTAGTTTGCTGGTGGCATCTTTAGGGTTTTCTATGTATAGTATCATATCATCTGCAAACAATAATAGTTTTACTTCTTTTTTGCCAATTTGGATTCCTTTTATTTCTTTTTCTTCTCTGATTGCCATGGCTAAGACTTCCAAAACTATGTTGAATAATAGTGGCAAGAATGGGCGCCCTTGTCGTGTTCCTGATCTTAGAGGAAATGCACTCAGTTATTCACCATTGAGAATAATGTTTGCTGTGGGTTTGTCATATATGGTCTTTATTATGTTGAGGTAGGTTCCCTCTCTGCCCACTTTCTGGGGAGTTTTTATCATAAAGGGGTATTGAATTTTGTCAAAGTTTTTCTGCATCTATTGAGGTGATCATATGGTTTTTATTCTTCAATTTGTTAATATGGTGTATCACACTGATTGACTTGTGGGTGTGGAAGAATCCATGCATCCCTGGGATAAATCCCACATTATCATGGTGTATGATCCTTTTAATGTGTGTTTGCTACTATTTTGTTGAGGATTTTTGCATCTATGTTAATCAGTATTATTGGCCTGTAATTTTCTCTTTTTTTGATATATTTGCCTGGCTTTGGTATCAGGGTGATGGTGCCCTCATAGAATAAGTTTGGGGGTGTTCCTCTCTCTGAAATTTTTTGGAAGAGTTTCAGAAGGATGGGTATTATCTCTTCTCTAAATGTTTGATAGAATTCGCCTGTGAAGCCATCTGGCCCTGGGCTTTTGTTTGTTGGAAGATTTTTAATCACAATTTCAATTTCAGTGCTTGTGATTGGTCTGTTCATTTTTTCTATTTCTTCCTGGTTCAGTCTTGGAAGGCTGTACTTTTCTAAGAATTTGTCCATTTCTTCCAGGTTGTACATTTTATTGGCATATAGTTGCTTGTAGTAATCTCTCATGATCCTTTGTATTTCTGCAGTGTCAGTTACTTCTTTTTTTTCATTTCTAATTCTGTTGATTTGAGTCTTCTCCTTTTTTTTCCTGATGAGTCTGGCTAATGGTTTATCAGTTTTGTTTATCTTCTCAAAGAACCAACTTTCAGTTTTATTGATCTTTGTTATTGTTTTCTTCATTTCTTTTTCATTTATTTCTGATCTGATCTTTATGATTTCTTTCCTTCTGCTAAATTTGGGTTTTTTTGCTCTTCTTTCTCTAGTTGCTTTAGGTGTAAGTTTAGGTTGTTTATTTGAGGTTTTCCTTGTTTCTTTTTAAAAAATTATTATTATTATTATTATTTTGGCTGAGCTCGTTCTTCATTGCTGCATGTGGGCTTTCTCTAGTTGTGGTGAGCGGGAACTACTCTTCATTTTGGTATGCAGGCTTCTCATTGCGGTAGCTTCTTTGTTGCAGAGCACAGGCTCTAGGCACATGGGCTTCAGTAGTTGTGGAATGTGGGCTCAGTAGTTTTGGCTTGCGGGCTCTATAGCGCAGGTTCAGTAGTTGTGACACACGGGTTTAGTTGCTCTGTGGCATGTGGTATCTTCCCGGACCAGGGCTCGAACCTGTGTCCTCTGCATTGGCAGGTGGATTCTTAACCACTGCACCACCAGGGAAATCCCTTCTTGTTTCTTGAGGTAGTATTTTATTGCTATAAACTTCCCTCTTACAACTGCCTTTGTTGCATCCCATAGGTTTTGGGTCATCATGTTTTCATTGTCATTTATTTCCAGGTATTCTTTTAATTTCCTCTTTGATTTCTTCAGTGTTCTTTTGGTTATTTAGTAGCATATTGTTTAGCCTCCATGTGTTTGTGTTTTTTAGGTTTTTTTTTCCTGTAATTGATATCTAATCTCATAGTGTTGTCGTCGGAAAAAGTGCTTGATACCTTTTCAATTTTCTTAAATTTACCAAAGCTTGATTTGTGACCCAAGATGTGATCTATCCTGGAGAATGTTCCATGTGCACTTGAGAAGAAAGTATATTCTGCTGATTTTCGATGGAATGTCCAGAAGATATCGATTAAGTCCATCTGGTTTAATGTGTCATTTAAGGCTTGTGTTTCCTTATTAATTTCTGTCTGGATGATCTTTCCATTGGTGTAAGTGGGATGTTAAAGTCCCCTCTATTATTGTGTTACTGTAGATTTCCCCTTTTATTGTTGTTAGCATTTGCCTTCTGTATTGAGGTGCTCCTATGTTGGGTGCATAAATATTTACAATTGTTTTATCTTCTTCTTGGATTGATCCTTATTTATTATGTAGTGTCTTTCTTTGTCTCTTGTAACAGTCTTTATTTTAAAGTCTATTTTGTCTGATGTGAGTATTGCTACTCTAGCTTTCTTTTGATTTCCATTTGCATGGAATATCTTTTTCCATCCCCTCACTTTCAATCTGTATGTGTCCCTAGGTCTGAAATGGGTCTCTTGTAGACAGCATATATACAGGTCTTGTTTTTTTATCCATTCAGCCATTTTGTGTTTTTTGGTTGGAGCATTTAGTCCATTTACATTTAAGGTAATTATCACCGTGTATGTTACTATTACCATATTCTTAATTGTTTGGGTGTTTTTTGTAGGTCTTTTCCATCTCTTGTGTTTCCCGCCTAGAAAAGCTCCTTTAGCATTTGCTGTAAAGCACGTTTTGTGGTGCTGAATTCTGTTAACCTTTGCTTGGCTGTAAAACTTTTGATTTCTCCTTTGTATCTGAAGGTGATCCTTGCTTGGTAGAGTAATATTGGTTGTAACCTTTTCCCTTTCATCCCTTTAAATATATCCTGCCACTACCTTCTGGCCTGCAGAGTTTCTGCTGAAAGATCTGCTGTTAACATTATGGGGGTTCCCTTGTATGTCATTTGTTGCTTTTCCCTTGCTGCTTTTAATATTTTTTCTTTGTGTTTGATTTTTGTTAGTTTGATTAATATGTGTTTGGCTTGTTTCTCCTTGGGTTTATCCTGTATGAGACTCTCTGCCCTTCCTGGACTTGATTTACTATTTCGTTTCACATGTTATTAATTTTTTTGACTATAATATCTTCAAATATTTCCTCAGACCCTTTCTCTTTCTCTTCTTCTTCTGGGACCCCTATAATTTGAATGTTGGTGTGCTTAATGTTGTCCCAGATGTCTCTGAGACTGTCCTCATTTCTTTTCATTCTTTATTCTGCTCTGTGGCAGTTATTTCCACCATTCTATCTTCCAGCTCACTTATCCATTCTTCTGCTTCAATTATTCTGCTATTGATTCCTTCTAGAGTGTTTTTAATTTCAGTTATTGTGCTGTTCATCATGGTTTGTTTGTTCTTTAGTTCTTCTAGGTCCTTGTTAAACATTTCTTGTATCTTCTCGATCTATGCCTCCATTCTAATTCCGAGATTTTGGATCATCTTTATTATCATTACTCTGAATTCTTTTTCAGGTAGATTGCCTATTTCCTCTTCAGTTATTTGTGTTGTGGGTTTTTACCTTGCTGCTTTATCTGCAAGATATTTCTCTGTCTTCTCATTTTGTCTAACTTACTGTGTTTGAGGTCTCCTTTCCCCAGGCTGCAGGGTCGTCGTTCCTCATGCTTCTGGTGTCTGACCCCAGTGAGTTAGGTTGGTCTCATGCCTTGTGTAGGTTTCCTGGTGGGAGGGACTGGTGCCTACATTCTGGAGTGTGGAGCTGAGTCTTTTCCCTTTGATGGGCAAGGCCACATCATTTGGTGTGTTTTGGGGTGTCTGTGAGCTTATTAAAACTTTAGGCAGCCTGTCTGCTGATGTGTGTGTGTTTGTCCTCCTGTCCTGATTGTTGTTTGACATGAGGCATCTAGCGCTGGGGGCTGCAGGCAGTTGGGTGGAGCTGGGTCTTGGATTCAGATGGAGGCCTCCATGAGTGCCATCACCATTTAATATTCCCCAGGGCCAGGAACTCTCTGGAGGTCGAGTGTCATAGACTCAGTGTTCCCACCCCAGAGGCTCAATCCCAACTTCTGGTTGGGGAGCCAAGACCCTGCTAGCCACTTGTCAAGGCAATAAAGGGGATTAAAGGGAAAAAAAGGCAAACAGAACTCCAGACAAATGGTAAAAGCAAAATTAAACAAACAAGAACAAAAACAAAGAAACACACACCCCCCCACACACAAAAGAAATAAAAACCACACAAAAGAAAACAAAAAATGAGAAAACAACCAGACAGACAAACAAAATAACCCCAAAATGAAATCAATTAAAAATAAAACGAATAAAAACACAAAACAAATAACAAAACCAAAGCAGAGTGCCATGAAGAATAAAGCAAAGAAAACAAAACAGACAAAACTGTTTTTTTTTTTAAAAAGGGGAAGAAAACCACAGAACAACAGAAAGCAAAGTAAAAATAGAAATATAAAAAGATAAAACATATGTTAAAAAATCCCCAAAGATTAAAGAAAACTAAAAATAAATTTTAAAAAACAACAGCAATAAAAAGAAAGAAAAAAAAACAGAACCAACAACAGAACAAATCAAAATATATTAAAAATAATAGCAATAATAATGTTTTCCTGGGGTCTTAGCTGTCAGTGTCCTTTCCCCCACCATGAGCCACAGCCCACCTCTACCTACCCAGGAGGCCCTCCAATTCCTCTAGGCTGGTCTCTAGACCTTCTGTGGGCCCTATGGGACAGCTAAGACTCTGATCTGGCCCAACTCCCATGTGTGCTTGCTCTCAAAGTCCACAGCTGCCAGAGCTAGAACATTTTCATTTGTGGGAACATTCACTGTCCATTCAGATATTCCATAGATTCAGGGTCTACCTAGCTGATCACAGGGACTTAATCTGTAGCTTGTGCACTTTATTAAATCTGCAGGTTGTACAGCTGATGGACAAGGTTAGTCGCCCCGCCCCTGGGGTTCAGCTGTGGTTTTAACCCCACCTCTGCTTGTGCTCCACCCACAGGAGTCTGCTCCCAAAGCTTCTCTGGAGCACTTGGGTCTGCCCTGGTGAGGACAGGGTGCAGAGGTGGCATGGCTGCTTGGGTTGTGGGATCCCCGGTGGCACCAGGGGTGCAGGGAAGCCGGTGGCCATGGGCACAAGAGATATGGCCCTAGCAGGAGCCTTTTCTAGTGCCCGGTGGCAGGTGCACAAGTGCCAGCCCTGGCTGGGCTTTTTCTAGTGCCCGGTGGCAGGTGCCAGTGTGTGGGGAGACAGAGGCTACAATGGTGCCTCCATCCTCTGCATGTGACTCAGCAGTAGCACCCTGCTTCCACAGCAGTCTGGTTTTCCTCCATAGGCATTCCCTGTTGTGGATTTCCTCCCTCCTGTCCCCTCAGGCCATCTACCAGCAGCTAACAGCAGTCCTCATCCTGGGTTTGCTCTCTAATCCCCACACTCCATCTCCCAGGCCCTGTGCACACCAGTGGACACATGTCCCTGTCTGGGGCACATAGGGCCATGGCATGGACTATCTGTGTAGTTTTCACTCTGTCCCTTCTGTCACAGATCCATCCCTTCACATTTCTCCAACAGCCTCAAATGCTTCCCTTCACTCCCAACCAACTTCCCCATGGTGAAGGGGCTTCCCCGGATGCCGGAATCTCTCCCCTGCTTCAGCTCCCCCCACCCCCAGGTGCAGGTCCTGTTCCCCTTTCTCTCCTTCTCCCTTCTTTCTTTCATTCTACCCAGTTATGCAGGGATCTTTACAGTCCTTTCCAGTGTCCAAGGTCTTCTGTTAGTGTTTAACCAGTGTTCTGTGAGAATTGTTGCATCTGTAGATGTATTTCTGATGCACCCATGGAGAGAGATGAACTCCGCATCCTCTTACTCCTCTGCCATCTTGGAACCCCATTTATCATCTTTTAAAGAGTAGTTTAAAAGCAGTTTATATGTTGTGCTAAGCTGCTTCTATTAAAAGTTCTATTTTTTTCTTTTGAAAAAGAATAATTGAGTAACATAGCATATTTATAGTCTTTTTCTCATGGGTGGAGGCTGTTCAGATCAAATTCCCAGTCAAGGTACTGCAGTTGGTGACAGCATGTCTGAATTGATAGCAATCAACTCTTGTAGAAATAGTGCCCAGAGTATTGGTTTTGCAAATTGTAAAATCAGAGCAAACACAGGGACCTTGCTAGAGTGTATTGAATATTCAAAATATGAGCAGAAGAAGGGAATGCTTTAAGAAGAGACATAAGTAGCGATAATTGAAAGAGCTTAAAGTAGGAATGGAAGAGAAAAGGAGAGAAAAAGATGAAAACAGAGGCAAATGAGAGAAAAGAGCTGCAGGAACTCAAGGTGAAATCTTTCCCTGTCAAAAGCAGGATCATATATAGGAGGAAAGTGCTGAGCTGCCATTGATGGCAGGACGATGAAGATGGCACTGAGGAAATGTCCAGGTAAGGAAAGGCTGGTCACAATCCTCAAAGTATAGTGTGAGCCATTTTAGGAATGCTTCTTCTTAAAATTGCAACCATTTTTTTTGGAATAGGCGTTTAGGGCCAGTTTTGAGGGAAATCCTTGAGATGTACAATTGAGAACAAATTGCAAAGGCATTTTGGATGTTTCATCTTCTGCACCTGGTGGATGCTGGCTGAATCTCACAGTGCCCATCTTTCTTTACTGCTTGTCTCAGATTCCCAAACTGCAAGGCTGTTTAATGAATATGAGGCAGCAAGGTAAAGGAATTGTAGCATCTTGAGATTTACGTAGAGACTGTGTCATCAAGGCTTTTGTGCCCTCTTCCAGCTTCACAAAGGATATGGATTACAAGACAAAGATCTGTGGGATTTGTAAATCAGCTCAAGCATAATAGTGATGTTTGGAACTTGTACTGAGTTTGCTGGAGCTACTTCTTTCAATCTTAGAGCTTTACATAACCCTTTCTTGCATGCATTGTGATTGCCTTTATAGATACATTCATAAATTACTCCTGGTATACAGAATATGTGAAAGGCTGACTGTTTGCATTGCATGGGACCAAGACCTGAGTGTTCCAATATCGGAAGACAGCTGGAACGCAATTTGTGCAAAGGCAGTCAGAGCCTCCAGGTCCATTCAATACTAACTTAGAACATCTAGTGAGAATTGGGAAAATCTCACTGACTTATACATTTATAAAGTTAGTAACCTGGTATCCTCCCCACTGTTTCCCTCTCTTTCATATATTTTATTCTACATTAAGCTTACTAGAGCAATTTTTCTCTGATAGGCTGATATGCAGTTCCAGAATATGGTAAGCCAAATTTGTCTTTGCAAGAATTGTGTCTCTTCTATGAGGAGGAGGAAATCTTGGAGAAATTTTGGTTTTCATTTGGGTTTCTCTCCTGCTAACAAAGGATAGCAAAACTGAATATTGCCGTATCTAAGTTAAACCAATCTTTGTGTCTCTCTTGGTTTAAAACAGTGTATCCAAAAGTATAGAAGAGGCAGCTCCATAGATTTACATTGCTTGCTTTCATATTATTAATGGTTTCTCTTAGTGTATTAATTATTCTATGTGTAGAGGATAAATGGTGGTAGAAACTGTAATAATTATTTTGCATCATCAAAGGAATATATACACTAAGAGCTTCACTGGGCTGCTTCTTATATCTGGAGAAGGCCCCAGAGTGCTAGGTTGCCACAGATCTGCCTTAGAATTGTTCCAGTGAGGGGTGGTCACAAGTCTACTCCCACTGTTCAGTGGCTCTTTGACTTGGGCGTAATTGGCTACAGATAGAGCTGCTGAAGTGATCAAGGTTGTTGGAACCTCAGATACAAATTCTTAATGAAGTTGCAGAAGTCTTTATTAAATGGTAAATCACCAGATCAAAAAGGAAAGTTGGGGGAAGGGATAAATTCGGAGGTTGGGATTAACATATTCACACTACTATATATAAAATAGATAACCAACAAGGACCTACTGCATAGCGCAGGGAACTATATTCAATTTTTTGTAATAACCTATAAGGGAAAAGAAGCTGAAAAAGAATATACATATATAACTGAATCACTGTGCCGTACACCTGAAACTAACATGACATTATAAACCAACTATACCTCAATAACATTTTTAAAAATAAATCAAATAATTAAAAAAAGAAGTCAGGATATGGAGGACTGGGTGTTTCTTTCAGAGTAAAAGCAAATCTGAAACCTAGAAAATTTACCCTTAACCTCTAAACTCCTCATATAATTTTCATGCACAGACCACCCTCATTGAAAACTCTCTTTTAGACATCAGCTATCTAAGTAATGAGCCAATAAGATACACCTACATGTTCCTGAGGATTACTGTCTTTTGGAGGGAATTTTGTACTACAGATGCATCTGGTGTACCACTGATAGAGCTTAAAATAAGATTTAGAGTGTTTAAAAACTTATTTTCATTTGCACTTTCTAGTCTATCTGATCCGTTTGGCCTCATCAAGATGAGATGTTTCAGAGTCAAATACCAAAGGTAAGCAAATGGAAAGTTTCCAAACCCAGAATTGCAAGGATTTTTATGGTGACTCTCCAAATAAAGGTATGAATGGGGAAATACCATAAAATTAAAGCTAATTAGCTGTATTGTTCCCCAAGAGCTGATGCTTTCAGTTTGCCAACCTTCCATGAGTCCCTCAGGATTGGTTCATTCAATCTTTTTCTTTGCTAGATTACACATATGGTTCATTTACTGTGTGTAAAACTACAAAAAATTATTAACGAATTTGCTATACATGTATATATATAAATGCATACATACATACATATGAGTATACACACATATTCTTTCTGTGCTACAGTTTAACTCAGAACTGCAGGTTTTTATACAGTGTAGTTAATACAATGTGACATCTCTACTGTGAATACTATATGTTATATACAGTCCACACGGGCAGGAAGTCAGTGTATACTAAAACAAATTATGCATGTGAATTGAGGGTTGCATGTAAAACCCATCAATGCTACATTATGGAAATGATTTGGAATTTTTTTCTTTTCTTTGGCAATGGTTTGAGCAAGCAACCATCAAGTTTCTGTTGAATCTCAGTGTTGTACAGCATTCCTATGGGCTATTTACTTTGTCTTCTGAGGAGTATCAGTCCAGTTATCTCATCTTGTTGAATGTGATATATTTGGCAGACATAATATTACATATGCTCTTCATGTTTGCACTATGACTAGATTGTGGAAATAGCCCACGTAGCTTAGGCTCAACCTGTTGAGCTCATGTTCAATATATCTTCTTTAATGTTTGACTATAATACCTCCACACTTCACAGCAATCTATAGTTAAGTGTGAATTCTATCCCTTATCAGGATGCAATAAATATTTGCTTCTATTGACTGATGCTGTGAGGTAATATCTTGGCATTTCATAAAACTAGCATGATGGTTTTGTCTGGAGGGCTGCATTTGTTAAGTGTTTTAATGTGCTACATTCTTGTTAACTTTTCATTATTTATAGATACCCATATCCAGGGCTGAAAATGACAAGAGAGGGCATATAGTCCACACAACAGCCACATCAGCCTTGTCCCTGCCTTTAAGTAACACCACAGTACTTCCAACTTCTGCAGAGCTGATCTACTTTCTTAAAGATCCTTGCTAAAGGAGACTCGTAACTCCTATAAATCACTCATTTCTGTAACTAATAATCTTTACTGTCAGGGAATTCTTCTTTAGGTTAAACAGGCTTGTCAAGTTTCTGGCAAAAGTAGCTCCTTTTAATCTGCCATCATAGATATAGGGAATGGTGACTTTTCTGGATAAAACAAAACAACGATCCTGAAAACAATTATGAAACTATGCTTAATGCTCTCTTCTCTGGGCTGAAGAATTTCATTTCCTCTTTAGACCTTATTTGAATACATTTTAGTCACATTTTTCATTCTTTTCCAGATGCTACTCAAGTTCTTTATATCTCTTTAACTAGTGTGCTCCAACATTGGGCATGGTACCCTGAGATTAATGTATGCATAGGAATGAATTCCACCTCAAAATCTCAATTCTCCAAAATATTTTTCCACTTGGAACAACCCCAAACTGCTGATATCCAATTATATGGAGAAAAAAAAAGGAGTTTCTGTCAATACTACTCCTTGCTTCAGTCGTCCTCAATACCAAGTCCGTGTTTAAGCCATTTTTCCCCACATTTTCACTTTTAAAAACTGCTTCAGCAAAGAATTTGTTCTACACATTTTCTTAATTTATCCCATTTTTCACAACATTCAAATGACTCTTTACTGTCTGCCAAGTCAGTGATTCAAAAAGGATTTTTAAACTCCAAGCTATGTATATGTTACTGTGCTCAGTGTATTCCTATGCCGGCTTAAATTGTATGGTTACCTCATGGCTTGAGCTTGGCTTCCAGTCTTGGCAAAATTTTAGGTAAGCTTGCTGCTGTGATCAGATGCTATTCTGGAAATGTAGAGTATTTATACAAAGGCAGTATTCTGTATCTCTGAATCTCTATATATGAGAAGTATAGTGTCATTCATTCATTGATTTATTCGTCATTATTCAACAAATATTCATTAATCATATACTATGTTCCAGGCACTATGTTAGGTGATAGTTTCCAATGGCAAACAAAAACACACATGAGACCTTCTATCATAGGACTTTCAATTTAGTGGAGGAGTTAGATATTAATCAGAGAATCACACAAGTGCACATAAAATCAGAAGAATGAAAATGCTGTGAATGTTAGGTGTCCTGAGAGCATGTGATAGTGGGACATGACTTGTCAGAGAGGGAAGGGAAAGCTTCAGTGAGGAAGGAATGTTCGAGTTGAGACCTGACAGAAGAGCATAGGTCTCCACTAGATTCTCATTAACCTCCATAATGTCACTGTACCTGCCTACAATAGTCATTAAAGTTTTGGGGAAGAAGGCGGGGTCAAGTATGGAAGGGTAGAGCCAGGATGGTAGTTGTATGTTGTAATGAAGGTTCAGTAGAACTGGAGGGCCAGGAAGCAAGTAGCAGATATGTAGACAAATTGCTACTTATATTAAAAAATAATTAGAGGAAAGAAAAAAGAAAAAGAAAAAGATCACCCACCTCAGGTTTTCAATCTAGAGGGAAAGTGGAAGCAAGTAAACACTAGTACATATGTGTGAAGACCAGTAGTACTGCTTGGCGGTGGATTTTGTGATGACTTTTTCTCTTCTTCTTAATTGAAAGAGTGGATATCGTCTATCAACTTTGAGGAATGTGATTTTTAATAGTGAAGTGATCTCATGGTTCCTACTAGCTAGAATCCAATAGGCTGATTGATCTATAGGTAAAAGTTAAAGCTAAAAGTGTTTCAGGATGAATAAAATGATTATGTAGTGAGCCCTAGAATATTACAACAGAGTGTTGAAGAAACAATTAGTTAAAGAGTACTTACTTAGAAAGCTAAATTTGAAAGTTGTATAACCAGTAGTGTAAGAAGGTAGCGTGGAGTGTTTCATTTTGTAAATTGAGCGTCTAAAGTCAAACGGTGTAAGAAGACGAGCAAGTTGTCACAAAAGGTTTGTAAAATATTCTCTTGAAATGGCCAAACCTAAGAAGGGACATGACAAATCTAAATAAGGTGGAAAAGTGAGACCAAATTTGTTTGTCAACTTTTGGGATGCCTTTAAAGCATTAGTAAGGAAAACTAAGGACAAGAAAGAATGCTTCTTTAGTTTGGACAACACACAGATAAAACTCATTATCCAGAAAATATGGTACAGAAAAGGGCTGAAGGTTTTTTTCTAAAAGATTGAGACAAATTTTAGTTCTTTCTTATTGTTACTCTAGCTAGGATTAAGCTATATTTTTCCAGTTTTATATCTAGTTTTGCTTTTTAATTTCAAGCTATGTCTTTGTTTTTTAAAGTTTGTTTTCTTTAATTTTAAAATTATTTAAACAATATTGAAAGAACATTTAAAACTCTCTGTATCAATTTTGCTATTTTAAAAAATAGTATCATTTTCAACAAATGAACTTATTTTCAAAAGAGAAACTGAGTCACAGACTTAGAGAACGAACTTATGGTTACCAGGGGGGAAGGGTGTGGGGGAGAGATAGATTGGGAGTTTGGGATTGATATGTACACACTGCTATATTTAAAATAGATAACCAACAAGGATCTACTGTATAGCATGGGGTACTCTGCTCAATATTCTGTAATAACCTAAACGGGAAAAGAATTTGAAAAAGAATGGATATATATATATATATAACTGAATCACTTTGCTGTATACCTGAAACTAACACAACATTGTTAAACAACTACACTCCAATATAAAAAAAAAGTAATATCATTTTCAAACACTCATTTGTGTATATCTCATAGTATAGCATAATGGTTAATAGTATGGATTCTTGAGTCAGGCTTGCCTGGGTTTGATTTCTCCCTGTACTAATGGTTATGTGACTTCAACAAGCTGCTTAATGTATTTATTCCTTAGTTTCCTTATCTGTAAGATGAAGATAAAAATAGGGCTGTTTTAAGGCATTAACATGTTAATATATATAAAACCCATGGAACATGCCTAGCTGGCAATAGGTATGCTGTGAGTATTAAGTGCTAAATATTGTTCTAAATCCTTTACATGAACGTTCTCATTAAATTTTTAAATTTATCTCACTTGCTAAGCATAATCCTCATTTTATAGATGAATAAGATGATCACAAGGAAGTTAAGTGACTTGTCTAATGTTATACAACCAGCAACAGTGAGTTTGAAACCCAGGACATTTGACTCAAGAGCTCATACTTTTACTATACTGTAATTGATTCCTTCTAAGTTTCATCCAAGTATGTTTGTATTCTATGTGCTCTTAATCAGGGTACATATGTGAAATTTATTTTTTATGTTATTAGTAAATGTTATTTTGTGAATAATTTTTATGATGCTACATTGTGGTTTTAATTTATGAAAACTAGCTTGTTGATGTGCCCTAATTCATCTCACCATTACATTATTAGACGTTAAGTTGTTCATAGAATTTTGCTTTTAAAGATAGCATTATTATGTGTAAATTTGTAATATAGCTTTTTCTCCTTTTGAATTATCTCATTAAGATGCATTCTGAGGGATTGAATTGCTAGGTCATACAGTACAAACATTGTAAAATATTTAAGAAATTGAAAGATACAAAGCACACACACAAAAGTAAAAAAATCCTATAATTCATCCTTCTTTCTTTCTTTTTTTTTCACACACACACACTGTATTTTATTTTTACAAGAGATAGACTGACACCAAGCATTGTAAATGGATGACCACAACAAAAGCAACAATGATTGCAATTACCAAACACGAAACACACTCATACTATGTCATAATATTGACATTCAGTCCAGTAATCCTCCACCTTCTTTCTTTTTTATTGTATAATAATTTAAAAAATTCTCTTTTCTCACCTCTGGACCCACAACATACAGGAAATCACTAAATGTTTAGTGTACATCCTTTACAATACACATACACATTCATACACACAAACATACATACACATATACATACATATATACAAGTTTTAGTTTTTAAACTAAAAATGGGATATTGCTAAATGTTAAAATATACATATATGAATATTTTAGTTTTATTATGATATACTGGGTCAAATTGCCTACCAAAATGATGTTATTAATTGATGATACCATTAGCAACATATAAACATATTTACTATTCTAGTATGGATTTTCATCTTTTATTTTTTATTTTATTTTAAATTTTGTGTAGTTGATTTTATGAACCTAAGACTGCTTCATATTTCTTTTGAATTTGTTTTCATTCACATCGCTTGATTCTTCTAGCCTGTTGAAGTGATCTTTGATCTTGGCTTTGACCTCTGTTTTGGGTATGTAAGCCTTTGGTATCTGGATTTGACTCTTGCTTCTATTACTTAATGGGGGTCATGAGCAAATAAATAACTTAATTTTTCTGAGTCTCAATCTCCTCATCTGTAAAAAAGGGATTGTGAGATTGAGAGATAATTGAAAATTTGTATAACTCACACAATGCCTTGCATAAAATAAGTTCTTGTTAAAAGTTCACTATCAACCCCTCTTCCATTTTGATTATCCACAAATTGGATGAATATATCAATGTATGATCTTATCCAAATCATTGAAGAAAATGTTGAATGAGATAGGATCAAGATGAGATCCCTTCACTATCCCCCCAAAAATGTCCTCCAGCTTGACATCACTTATTAAAGAAAATCTGTGAGTATATTCATGACTCTATGTTGGAGGTATTCAACCCTGGAGGTACATTAGAATGATATATGACATTTTAAAACATACAAATATCCAGGCTCTAAACTGAATTTACTGAATAAGAATCTCTGCTTATTTATTTATTTTTTAATATCTTTATTGGAGTATAATTGCTTTACAATGGTATGTTAGTTTCTGCTTTATAACAAAGTGAATCAGTTATACATATACATATGTTCCCATATCTCTTCCCTGTTGCGTCTCCCTCCCTCCCACTCTCCCTATCCCACCCCTCTAGGTGGTCACAAAGCACCGAGCTTTGTGACCACCTAGAGGGGTGGGATACCAAAATGTCTCTTTAAATTTCCATACATGATTTTGTGTACCCAAGGTTGAGAACCAATCATTTACTTAATAATATTATTCAGCTTGCATTTCATTACTTTGTCCGCAAATATACCATTCATTCAATAAGCATTTATTGAACCACATTATATAGGTAAGATTCTAAGCACTGGGACTGTGAGGATGAAGATAACATGTACCCTATTCTTGAGAAGCCCTCATTCAGTCATAGAAGACAGAGATTTAATCAGATAAATTAAAATACATTGTAGTAACAAATAAGAGCAAAGCACTCTGGGAATACAGAGACTTGAATAACCATGACTGACAGAAGTGGAGAAGACATAATTGAGGAACTGGCATTTGAGTTGGATCTTGAACATATGAGTAGGGGTTTATGAAAAGCAGGATGTCCCAGGCAAGAATAGTCATCCAAAGTATGGTGTTAAGAACAGACTAGGTATATCCAGCAAATGTTGATAATAAAATGTGAGAGAGATGTAAAGTATGCAAGTTCTGAAATGTGGACTGAGTCACAAATAAAAAGTGATAATTATAGGAAGAACAGCTGATGGCAGTTTGTGAAAGGCCATCCATCTAGGTTCCCAAGTAGGACAATCAGATGGATATGTTCAAAAGACACTTGTATGAAAAGATGTAGAGCTCATGGGAGAAATTTGAACTGTAGGCATCAATTTGGGCATCACTGACATGTAAATGCTAGTTGAAGATATGGTAGTTGATGGAATCCTCCAGAGAGGTCGTGTAGACAACTAAGGACAGAGTTTAGGAGAATACCCACATTTAAGGGGCCAAAAGAGAAGTCAAATACTAACCGAAAAGAAATGGTTAAAAGAAGAAAGATGATAATACAGAGAAGATGATGTTGCCATGGAATTCAAAGAGGGAGAGCATAGGAGAGCATTTTAAGAAAGTTCTTTTTTTAAAAAAATGCTTTTGTTTTCAGAATAGGGACAAATTGAACATAATTGTAGGCACAGGGAAAGAAGCCAGTGAGGTGGCAGATATTGAGGACTTTCACAAATGCCTTCTGGAAATCCAGATATACTGTGTCTAAAGCACATCTATGACCTACCAACCTAGTAACACTCTTTAAAAAGGAAATAAGTATAAAAAGTAAAATAACAAAAGGACAAAAATAAAGGGTTTTTTTTCCCCTTGATCTCTGAATAAGGAATTTTAAAGCATAAAGGCAAAGGAAAAAATAATGAATGAAAAGACTGATAGATTTGACCCCAAATTTGTAAAGCTTCTGTATGCCAAAAATATAGA
The DNA here is from genome assembly GCF_028023285.1 of Balaenoptera ricei. Classification (NCBI taxonomy): domain Eukaryota; kingdom Metazoa; phylum Chordata; class Mammalia; order Artiodactyla; family Balaenopteridae; genus Balaenoptera; species Balaenoptera ricei. The sequence goes on along the minus strand of NC_082660.1, from coordinate 90,744,027 downwards.
AACAGAATACAAAGACTAATTGAGGAAACATTTACAACCAATATGACTGAAAAAATATTATTCTCATTTTTATGTTTTGAGCTTATACAAATCAATAAGAAGATACCAAGACCAAACAAAAATGGTCAAAAATATGATCAGACAGATCAAAGAAATAATTATAGGTAATGATTAAAAATAAAAATGATATACAATCTCATTGTTCAAATGATAGAAAATATTGAAATGGATACATTATTTGTTTTAACCCATCAATCTGTCCAAGAAATAAACGCTCAGTATTGGCAAGGGTTCAGTGAGTTGGACACCCACTTAACACTGGTCAAAATAGGAATTGGTAGTACTTTTATGGGAGGCAATTTGACAATATTTATAAAGGATATTAAAGAAACACATTCCTTGACTTTATTTTTTAACAACATTATTGAGGTGTTAATGACATACAAAGGCTGCACATATTTAATGTGTACAATTTGATAAATTTGGACATATGCAAACACCTGTGATAGCATCATCACAATTAAGATAATTGACATAAACAGCACCTCTTAAAGTTTCCTCTGGTCTTCCTTTTTTGTGGTAAGAACATTTAATATGAGAACTACTGTCTTAAATTTTGAAGTGTACAATACCATGTTGTCAAGTATAGGCACCACATTGAACAGTAGATCTCTAGAACTTATTCATCTAGCGTAACTGAACTTTATGTTCACTGAAGAAAAACTGCCCATTTTCTCCACCTCCTAGGCCCTGGAAACCACGGTTGTATTCTCTTCTTCTATGAGCTTGACTATTTAAATATCTCATATAAGTGAAATCATACATGATTTTTCCTTCTGCAACTGTCTTATTTCACCTAGCATCTGTTCACGGTTAATTAGTGTTGTCTTAAGTGGAAGGATTTCCTTCTTTTTAAAGGCTACATACTATTTCATTATTCTATAAAGAAAATACCACACTTTCTTTATTCATTCATGTATTGAAGGACATGTGGGCTGTTTTCCATATCTTGGCTGTTGTGAATAATGTTGCAATGAACATGGTAGGGCAGGTAGGTATCTCTTCAAGATTCTGATTTCAATTATTTTGGATATATACCCAGAAATGGGATTGCTGGATAATATGGTAGTTTAATCTTAATTTTTTGAGGAACTTCCATACTGTTTTCCATAGCTGATGAGCAATTTAACATTCCCATCAACAATGTACATGGTTCCAACATATACACACTACTATATATAAAATAGATAACTAATAAGGTCCTACTGTATAGCACAGGGAGCTCTTCTCAATACTCTGTAATGACCTATATGGGAAAAGAATCTAAGGAAGAGTGGATATATGTATATGTATAACTGATTCACTTTGCTGTACAGCAGAAGCTAACACAACATTATAAATCAACTATACTCCAATAAAAATTTAAAAACAAATAAAAAATAAAATAAAAGAGAGGAAACAAAAAAACAACCCTCCTCCCAAAACCCACAATGTACGTGGTTCCAATCCCTCCACTTCCTGCTAACACTTTTGTTTTTGTTTGTTTTTGAACATAGCTATCCTAACAGGTGGGAGGTGATACCTCATTGAGGTTTTGATTTGCATTTCCCTCATAAGTAATGACATTGAGCATCTTTTTATATGACCGTTTAATCATTTGTATGTCTTCTTTCAATAAATGTCTATTTAAGTGCATTTTTCATTTAGTGTATTTTGGGGGGGGGTTTGTTTTTTGCCATTGAGTTGTAGAAGTTGCTTATATATTTTGGATATTAACTTTTTTTGATATATGGTTTGCAAATATTTGCCTTCTCATTCTGTTGACTGTTTACTTTCCTTTGCAGAAACATTTTAGTTTGACGTACAGGCATACCTTGTTTTATTGTGCTTTGCTTCATTGCACTTTGCAGATATTGTGTTTTTCACAAATTGAAGGTTAGTGGCAACCCTGCATTGACCAAGTCTATCAGCATCATTTTCCAACAGCATTTCTCACTTTGTGTCTTTGTGTCGTATTTTGGTAATTATTGTAATATTTCAAACATTTTCATTATTATTATATTTGTTATGGTCATCTGTGATCAGTGATCTTTGATGTTACTACTACAACTCACTGAAAGCTCAGATGATAGCATTATTTTTAGCAATTAAGTATTTTTAACTTAATATATGCACATTTTTAGACAATGCTGTTGCACACTTAGTAGACTACAGTATAGTGTAAACATAATTTTTATATGCATTGAGAAACCAAAAAATTCGTGTGACTCACTTTTTGCAAAATTCGCTTTATTGCAGTTGTCTGGAATTGAACCTACAATATCTCTGAGGCATGCCTGTAGTTCCACTTGTCTATTTTTGCCTTTGTTGCCTGTTCTTTTGGTGTTATATCATAGGAATTATTGCTAAGGCCAATGTCAAGAAGTGTTTCTCCTATGTTTTCATTCAGGAGTTTCAGAGTCCCAGGTCTAATGTCTTTAGTCCACTTTGAGTTGATTTTGTGTAGGGTGTAAGGTAAGGATTCAAATTAATTTTTTTTTTTTGCATGTGGATATCCATGTTTCCTAGTACTATTCATTTAAGAGGCTATCCTTTGCCTGTTGTGTATTCTTGGCATCCTTGTCAAAGATCAGTTGACCATATATGTGTGGGTTTATTTCTCATCTCTCTATTCTGCTCCATTGTTCTATGTCTGTCTTTATGCCAGTACCATACTGTTTTAATTACTATAGCTTTAATACATTTTGAAATCCAGAAGTATGATGCCTCCAACTTTGTTCTTTGTTCACTTTGTTCACTTTAGCTATTCTAGTTCCATTAGAATTTTAGGATTTTTTTTCTATTTCTTTAAAAAATGCCATTGGGATTTTGATGGGGATAGCACTGAATCTATAGATTGCTTTGGGTAGTATGAACATTTTAACAATATTAATTCTTTCACTTCATGAACTCAGAATGTTTCCATTTATTTTTGTCTCCTTAATTTTTTTTCTCAGTGTTTTGAGGTTTTCAGTGTACAGAACTTTCACCTCCTTTGTTAAGTTTATTCCTAAGTATTTTGTTCTTTTCAATGCTATTGCAAATTGTTTTCTTAATTTCCTTTATCGATACTTTATTTTTGGTGTATAGAAATGTGACTGATTTTTGTATGTTAATTTTGTATCCTGCAACTTTACTGAATTCATGTTTTAGTTCTAACAGGTTATTTTTCTTTATTTTTTGGTGGAGTCTTTAGTGTTTTCTACATATAGGATCATGTCATCTGCAAAGAGAAACGATTTTACTACTTTTTTTCCAATTTGGATGTTTTCTATTTCTTTTTCTTAGCTAATTGTTCTGGCTAGGACTTCAGGACTATGTTAAATAGAAGTGGCAGGAGTAGGCATCCTTGTTTTATTCCTCATCTTAGAAGATTTCATGACTTTAAAATCACACTTAGAAACTATCCAAAGGATATGTTTAAAACTCAGAAAAGGCCTTATTAACAGGATATTTATTATAACATTATTTATGATATCAAAAAATAGAAAATGTAATTCAATAAGGGAAGGATTGAATGAATTATGACATAAAAACATAATAGACTATTATTCAATTATTAGCTTGTGATTTTGGATAAATTTAATAAATAGAGGAATAGCATATAATTGAACATTTTATGCTTAGAGTGAGCATATTACCTGACACATAATAAGAATTAAATACATATTTAATAGATGAACACTGAGGAAAATAATGTAAAATAAAAAAGGCAGATATTGAATTGTAAATTTATCATATATCAAATATGTCAAAAAATATTTTAAAAAGTCTTAAGTACACCAAAATATTAATAAGTGGTTATTTCTATTTGGTGATAAGGGTAAATTTGAGTTATTTTATTGTTCTTATTTACTGTTTAGTATTTCCTGAAATAAACATTAGTTTTAAACATCTTTATCGGAGTATAATTGCTTTACAATGGTGTGTTAGTTTCTGCTTTATAACAAAGTGAATCAGTTATACATATACATATATCCCCATATCTCTTCCCTCTTGAATCTCCCTCCCTCCCACCCTCCCTATCCCAACCCTCTAGGTGGTCAGAAAGCACCGAGCTAATCTCCCTGTTCTATGCGACTGCTTCCCACTAGCTATCTATTTTACGTTTGGTAGTGTATGTATGTCCATGCCACTCTCTCACTTTGTCCCAGCTTACCCTTCTCACTCCCCATATCCTCAAGTCCATTCTCTGGTAGATCTGCATCTTTATTCCCGTCTTGCCCTAGGTTCTTCTGACGATTTTTTTTCTTTTTTTCTTTTCTTTTTTTTTAGATTCCATATATATGTGTTAGAATACAGTATTTATTTTTCTCTTTCTGACTTACTTCACTCTGTATGACAATCTCTATGTCCATCCACCTCACTACAAATAACTCAGTTTGGTTGCTTTTTATGGCTGAGTAAATATTCCATTGTACATATGTGCCACATTTACTTTATCCATTCATCTGTCGATGGACACTTAGGTTGTTCCCATGTCCTGGCTACTCTAAATAGAGCTGCAATGAACATTGAGGTACATGACTCTTTTTGAATTATGGTTTTCTCAGGGTATATGACCAGTAGTGGGATTGCTGGGTCCTATGGTAGTTCTATTTTTAGTTTTTTAAGGAAGCTCCATGCTGTTCTCCATAGTGGCTGTATCAATTTACATTCCCCCCAACAGGGCAAGAGGGTTCCCTTTTCTCCACACCAACTCCAGCATTTATTGTTTGTAGATTTTTTGATGATGGCCATTCTGACCGGTGTGAGATGATATCTCATTGTAGTTCTGATTTGCATCTCTCTAATGATTAATGATGTTGAGCATTCTTTCATGTGTTTGTTGGCAATCTGTATATCTTCTTTGGAGAAATGTCTATTTAGGTCTTCTGTCCATTTTGGATTGGGTTGTTTGTTTTTTTGATATTGAGCTGCATGAGTTGCTTGTATGTTTTGGAGATTAATCTTTTGTCAGTTGCTTCATTTGCAAATATTTTCTCCGATTCTGAGGGTTGTCTTTTTGTCTTCTTTATGGTTTCATTTGCTGTGCAAAAGCTTTTAAGTTTCATTATGTCCCATTTGTTTATTTCTGTTTTTATTTCCATTTCTCTAGGAGGTAGTCAAAAAGGATCTTGCTGTGATTTACGTCATAGAGTGTTCTGCCTATGTTTTCCTCTAAGAGTTTGATGGTTTCTGGCTTTACATTTAGGTCTTGATTTCCTTTTGAGTTTATTTTTGTGTATGGTGTTAGGGAGTGTTCTAATTTCATTCTTTTACATGTAGCTCTCCAGTTTTCCCAACCCCACTTATTGAAGAGGCTGTCTTTTCTGCACTGTATATTCTTGCCTCCTTTATCAAAGATAAGGTGACCATATGTGTGTGGGTTTATCTCTGGGCTTTCTATCCTGTTCCATCATCTATATTTTGGTTTTTGTGCCAGTACCATGCTGTCTTGATTACTGTAGCTTTGTGGAGTATAGTCTGAAGTCAGGGAACCTGATTCCTCCAACTCCTTTTTCTTTCTCAAGATTGCTTTGGCTATTTGGGGTCTCTTGTGCTTCCATACAAATTGTGAGAGTTTTTGCTCTAGTTGTGTGAAAAGTGCCAGTGGCAGTTTGATAGGGATTGCATTGAATCTGTAGATTGCTTTGGGTAGTAGAGTCATTTTCACAATGTTGATTCTTGCAATCCAAGAACATGGAATATCTCTCCATCTATTTGTATCATCTTTAATTTCTTTCATCAGTATCTTATAATTTTCTGCATACAGGTCTTTTGTCTACTTAAGTAGCTTTATACCTAGATATTTTATTCTTTTTGTTGCAATGGTAAATGGGAGTGTTTTCTTAATTTCACGTTCATTTTTTCATCATTAGTGTATAGGAAAGCAAGAGATTTCTGTGCATTAATTTTGTATCCTGCTACTTTACCAGATTCATTGATTAGCTCTAGTAGTTTTCTGGTAGCATCTTTAGGATTCTCTATGTATAGTATCATGTCATCTGCAAACAGTGACAGCTTTACTTCTTTTCCGATTTGGATTCCTTTTATTACTTTTTCTTCTCTGATTGCTGTGGCTAAAACTTCCAAAACTATGTTGAATAATAGTGGCGAGAGTGGGCAACGTTATATTGTTCCTGATCTTACTGGAAATGTTTTCAGTTTTTCACCATTGAAGATGATGTTAGCAGTGGGTTTGTCATATATGGCCTTTATTATGTTGATGAAAGTTCCCTCTATTCCTACTTTCTGCAGGGCTTTTATCATAAATTGATGTTGAATTTTCTCAAAAGCTTTCTCTGCATCTATTGAGATGATCATATGGTTTTTCTCCTTCAATTTGTTATTTGGTGTATCACATTGATTGATTTGCATATATTGAAGAATCCTTGCATTCCTGGGATAAACCCCACTTGATCATAATGTACGATCCTTTTAATGTGCTGTTGGATTCTGTTTGCTAGTACTTTGTTGAGGATTTTTGCATCTATGTTCTTTAGTGATATTGGCCTATAGAATTCTTTCTTTTTGACATCTTTGTCTGGTTTTCATATCAGAGTGATGGTGGCCTCATAGAATTAGCTTAGGAGTGTTCCTTCCTCTGTTATATTATGGAAGATTTTGAGAAGGGTAGGTGTTAACTCTTCTCTAAATATTTGATAGCATTCGCCTGTGAAGCCATCTGGTCCTGGGCTCTTGTTTGTTGGAAGATTTTAAATCACAGTTTCAATTTCAGTGCTTGTAATTGGTCTGTTCATATTTTCTATTTCTTCCTGTTTCAGTCTTGGAAAGTTGTGCATATCTAAGAATTTGTCCATTTCTTCCAGTGAGTCCATTTTATTGGCAAAGAGTTGCTTGTAGTAATCTCTCATGATCCTTTATATTTCTGCAGTGTCTGTTGTTATTACTCCCTTTTCATTTCTATTTCTATTGATTTGAGTCTTCTTCCTATTTTTCTTGATGCGTCTGGCTAATGGTTTCTCAGTTTTGTTTATCTTCTCAAAGAACCAGCTTTTAGTTTTATTGATCTTTGTTATCGTTTCCTTCATTTCTTTTTCATTTCCTTCTCATCTGATCATTCTGATTTCTTTCCTTCTGCTAACTTTGGGGTTTTTTTGTTCTTTATTCTCCAATTGATTTAGGTGTAAATTTAGGTTGTTTATTTGAGATGTTTCTTGTTTCTTAAGGTAGAATTGTATTGCTATAAACTTCCCTCTTAGAACTGCTTTTGCTGCATCCCACAGGTTGTGGGTCATTGTGTTTTCATTGTCATTTGTTTTTAGGTATTTTTTGATATCCTCTTTAATTTCTTCAGTGATCTCTTGGTTATTAAGGTGTGTGTTGTTTAGCCTCCACGTGTTTGTATTTCTTACAGTTTGTTTCTTGTAATTGATATCTAGTCTCATAGCGTTCTGGTCAGAAAAGATACTTGACAGTATTTCAATGTTCTTAAATTTACCAAGGCTTGATTTGTGAACCAAGATATGATCTATGCTGGAGAATGTTCCAGGAACACTTGAGAAGAACGTGTATTCTGTTGTTTTTGGATGGAATGTCCTATAAATATGAATTAAGTCCATCTTGTTTAATGTATCATTTAAAGCTTGTGTTTCCTTATTTATTTTCATTTTGGATGATCTGTCCCTTGGTGAAAGTGGGGTGTTAAAGTCTCCTACTATGATTGTGTTACTGTTGATTTCCCCCTTTATGGCTGTTAGTATTTGCCTTATGTATTGTGGTGATCCTATGTTGGTTGCATAAATATTTACAATTTTTATATCTTCTTCTTGGATTGATCCCTTGATCACTATGTAGTGTCCTCCTTTTTCTCTTGTAATAGTCTTTGTTTTAAAGTCTATTTTGTCTGATAATGAGAATTGCTACTCCATCTTTCTTTTGATTTCCATTTGCATGGAATATTTTTTTCCGTCCCGTCAATTTCTGTCTGTATGTGTTCCTAGGTCTGAAGTGGGTCTCTTGTAGACAGCATATATACGGGTCTTGTTTCTGTATCCATTCAGCCAGTCTATGTCTTTTGGTTGGAGCATTTAATCCATTTACATTTAAGATAATTATTGATATGTATGTTCCTATGACCATTTTCTTCATCGTTTTGTGTTTATTATTGTAGCTTTTTTCCTTCTCTTGTGTTTCTTGCCTAGAGAAGTTCCTTTAGCATTTGTTGTAAAGCTGATTTGGTGGTGCTGAATTCTGTTAGCTTTTGCTTGTCTGTAAAGCTTTTAATTTCTCCATCAAATCTGAATGAGATCCTTGCTCGGTAGAGTAAACTTGGTTGTAGGTTTTTCTCCTTCATCACTTTAAATATGTCCTACCACCCCCTTCTGGCTTGCAGAGTTTCTGCTGAAAGATCAGCTGTTAACATTATGGGGATTCCCTTATGTGTTATTTGTTGTTTTTCCCTTGCTGCTTTTAATATTTTTTCTTTGTATTGAATTTTTGATAGTTTGATTAATATGTGTCTTGGCGTGTTTCCCTTTGGATTTAACCTGTATGGGACTCTCTGTGCTTCCTGGACTTGATTAACTATTTCCTTTCCCATATTAGGGTAGTTTTCAACTATAATCTCTTCAAATATTTTCTCAGTCCCTTTTATTTTCTCTTCTTCTTCTGAGACCCCTATAATTCGTATGTTGGCATGTTTAGTGTTGTCCCAGAGGTCTCTGAGACTGTCCTCAATTCTTTTCATTCTTTTTTCTTTATTCTGCTCTGTAGTAGTTATTTCCACTATTTTATCTTCCAGGTCACTTATCCATTCTTCTACCTCACTTATTCTGCTATTGATCCCTTCTAGAGTATTTTAAATTTCATTTATTGTGTTGTTCCTCACTGTTTGTTTGCTCTTTAGTTCTTCTAATTCCTTGTTAAACATTTCTTATATTTTCTCCATTCTATTTCCAAGATTTTGGATCATCTTTACTATCATTATTCTGAATTCTTTTTCAGGTAGATTGCCTATTTCCTCTTCATTTCTTAGGTCTGGTGGGTTTTTGCCTTGCTCCTTCATCTGCTGTGTGTCTCTCTGTGTTCTCATTTTGCTTAATTTACTGTGTTTGGGGTCTCCTTTTTGCAGGCTGCAGGTTCGTAGTTTCCGTTGTTTTTGGTGTCTGTCCCCAGTGGTTGAGGTTGATTCAGTGGGTTGTGTAGGCTTCCTGGTGGAGGGGACTAGTGCCTGTGTTGTGGTGGATGAGGCTGGATCTTGTCTTTCTGGTGGACAGGTCCATGTCTGGTGGTGTGTTTTGAGGTGTCTGTGGCCTTATTATGATTTTAGGCAGCCTCTGTGCTAATGGATGGGGTTGTGTTCCTGTCTTGCTACTTGTTTGGCATAGGGTGTCCTGCACTGTAGCTTGCTGGTCGTTGAGTGGAGCTGGGTCTTGGCATTGAGATGGAGATCTCTGGGAGATTTTCACCATTTGATATTACGTGGAGCTGGGAGGTCTCTTTTGGACCATTGTCCTGAACTTGGCTCTCCCACCTCAGTGACACTGCCCTGACACCTGGCTGGAGCACCAAGAGCCTGTCCTCCACATGGCTCAGAATAAAAATGAGAAAAGAAAGAAAGAAAGAAAGAAGATAAAATAAAATAAAGTCAAATAAATTAAAATAAAGTTATTAAAAGAAAAAAGAAAAAATAATTATTAAGAAAAAAAATTTTTTTAAGTAATAAAAAAAAAAACGGACAGACAGAACCCTAGGACAAATGGTAAAAGCAAAGCTTTACAGACAAAATCACACACAGAAGCACGTGCATACACACTCACAAAAAGAGAAAAAGGGAAAAAAATATATATCATTGCTCCCAAAGTCCACCTCCTCAATTTGGGATGATTCATTGTCTATTCTTTTATTTCATAGTTGCAGGGTACATCAAGTTGACTGTGGAGATTTAATCCACTGCTCCTGAGGCTGTTGGGAGAGATTTCCCCTTCTCTTCTTTCTTTGCACAGCTCCTGGGATTCAGCTTTGGATTTGACCCTGCCTCTGCATGTAGGTCTCCTGAGGGAGTATGTTCTTTGCTCAGAGAAGGGGGTTAAAAAAGCAGCTGCTTCAGGGGCTCTGGCTCACTCATGCCGTGGGGAGGAAGGGGTACAGAGTGTGGGGTGAGCCTGCAGCAGCGGCAGAGGCCGGTGTGATGTTTCAACAGCCTGAGGCCTGCCATGTGTTCTCCTGGGGAAGTTGTCTCTGGATCACGGGACCATGGGAGTGGCGGGCTGCCCAGGGTCCCGGGAGGGGAGGTGTGGATAGTGACCTGTGCCTGCACACAGGCTTCTTGTTGGCTGCAGCAGCAGCCTTAGCATCTCATGCCCGTCTCTGGGGTCTGCGCTGATATCCGCGGCTCACGCCCGTCTCTGGAGCTCCTTTAAGCTGTGCTCTTAATCCCCTCTCCTCGTGCACCAGGAAACAAAGAGGCAAGAAAAAGTCTCTTCTCTCTTCCGCAGCTCCAGACATTTTCCCTGACTCCCTCCCAGCTAACTGTGGCACAGTAGCCCCCTTCAGCCTGTGTTCACGCCGCCAACCCCAGTTCTCTCCCTGGGATCTGACCTCCAAAGCCCAAGCTTCATCTCCCAACCCCCACCCGTCCTGGCGGGTGAGCAGACAAGCCTCTCGGGCTGGTCAGTGCTGGTCGGCACCAATCCTCTGTGCAGGAACCTCCCCACTTTGCCTTCTGCACGCCTGTTGCTGAGCTCTCCTCTGTGGCTCTGAAGCTTCCCCCCTCCACCACCCGCAGTCTCCACCAGTGAAGGGGCTTCCTAGTGTGTGGAAACATTTCCTACTTCACAGCTCCCTCCCACTGGTGCAGGTCCCGTCCCTATTCTTTTGTCTCTGTTTTTTTCTTTTTTTTCTTGCCCCACCCAGGTACTTGGGGAGTTTCTTGCCTTTTGGGAGGTCTGATGTCTTCTGCCAGCATTCAGTAGGTGTTCTGTAGGAGTTGTTCCACACGTAGATGTATTTCTGATGTATTTTTGGGGAGGAAGGTGATCTCCACATCTTACTCTTCTGCCATCTTGAAGCTCAAAACCTCCCCATATCTCTTCCCTCTTGTGTCTCCCTCCCTCCCACACTCCCTATCCCACCCCTCTAGGTGGTCACAAAGCAGCAAGCTGATCTCCCTGTGCTATGCGCATGCTTCCCACTAGCTAGCTATTTTACGTTTTGTAGTGTATATATGTCCATGCCGCTTTCTCACTTCATCCCAGCTTACCTTTCCCCCTCCCCATATCCTCAAGCCCATTCTCTAGTAGGTCTGTGTCTTTATTCCCATCTTGCCCCTAGTTTCTTCAGAACTTTCTTTTTTATTCCATATATGTGTGTTAGCATACGGTATTTGTTTTTCTCTTTCTGACTTACTTCACACTGTATGACAGACTCTAGGTCCATCCACCTCACTACAAATAACTCAATTTCGTTTCATTTTATGGCTGAGTAATATTCCATTGTATATATGTGCCACATCTTCTTTATCCATTCATCTGTTGATGGACACTTAGGTTGCTTCCATGTCCTGGCTATTGTAAATAGAGCTGCAATGAACATTGTGGTACATGACTCTTTTTGAATTATGGTTTTCTCAGGGTATATGCCCAGTAGTGGAATTGCTGAGTAGTATGGTAGTTCTATTTTTAGTTTTTTAAGGAACCTCCATGCTGTTCTCCATAGTGACTGTATGAATTTACATTCCCACCAACAGTGCAAGAGGGTTCCCTTTTCTCCACACCCTCTCCAGCATTTATTGTTTGTAGATATTTTGATGATGGCCATTCTGATCGGTGTGAATTGATATCTCATTGTAGTTTTGATTTGCATTTCTCTAATGATTAATGATGTTGAGCATTCTTTCATGTGTTTGTTGGCAATCTGTATATCTTCTTTGGAACACTCCCATTTACCATTGCAACAAAAATAATAAAATATCTAGGAATAAACCTACCTATGGAGACAAAAAATCTGTATGCAGAAAATTATAAGACACTGATGAAATAAATTAAAGGTGATACAAATAAATGGAGAGATATACCATGTTCTTCGATTGGAAGAATCAACATTGTGAAAATGACTCTACTACCCAAAGCAATCTACAGATTCAATGCAATCCCTATCAAACTACCACTGGCATTTTTCTCAGAGCTAGAACAAAAAATTTCACAATTTGTATGGAAACACAAAAGACCCTGAATAGCCAACGCAATCTTGAGAAAGAAAGAAGGAGCTGGAGGAATCAGGCTCCCTGACTTCAGACTATACTCCACAAAGCTACAGTAATCAAGACAGCATGGTACTGGCACAAAAACAGAAATATAAATCAATGGAACAGGATAGAAAGCCCAGAGATAAACCCACGCACATATGGTCACCTTATCTTTGATAAAGGAGGCAAGAATATACAGTGGAGAAAAGACAGCCTCTTCAATAAGTGGGGCTGGGAAAACTGGACAGCTACATGAAAAATAATGAAATTAGAACACTCCCTAACACCATACACAAAAATAAACTCAAAAGGAATTCAAGACCTGAATGTAAGCCCAGACACTATCAAGCTCTTAGAGGAAAACATAGGCAGAACACTCTATGACATAAATCACAGCAAGATCCTTTTTGACCCACCTCTTAGAGAAATGGAAATAAAAACAAAAATAAACAAATGGGACCTAATGAAACTTAAAAGCTTTTGCACAGCAAAGGAAGCTGTAAGCAAGACGAAAATACAACCCTCAGAATGGGAGAAAATATTTTCAAATGAAGCAACTGACAAAGGATTAATCTCCAAAATTTACAAGCAGCTCATGCCGCTCAATATCAAAAAAGCAAATAACCCAATCCAAAAATGGACAGAAGACCTAAATAAACATATTTTTATAATCAGGAAAATGTTTGTAAAAAAGAAATTAGGTTGTGTAGAGTTGGCATCACCTCTTCTTGGTGAATCCATGTTGGCTTTGGATAATTACAGCTTCCTTTTCTAAGCACCTACAAACTGTTCATTAAATAATCAATTTTAGAGTCTTGTGAGGAATAAACATCAAACTCATAGTTTGGCATGTTTGACATGTGCCTCTTGAGCATCCTGAAAGTGAGGAGTGTTACCTATCTTCCACCTGCCAGGATATATCTATCCGGGTCTCTATGCTTTCTCAAAATTAGTAACAAAAATTTTTGATTATATGGAAGTTACATGGTCACTCATGTCCCTCAGTTGTAACTTTCCTGTGCCAGGAGATTTACATTCCTTTAGAGCAACTTCGTTTTTTCTTCTCATTTATTATGGACTTCAATTTTCTCTTAAAGAGTTTTATTCTATCTGTTTCTGTTGGAAAGTCAAGATTCTTGATAGATAAGACAGGAATGGTGCAGTTCTTTCTAATTTGATCCAGGTAGAGGGTTTATCCAGTTTCTTCATCTTGTTCCAAAAAACAAAAAGAACCAAAAATTCCTTTTCCTCAGCCTAAATTCACTCTCATCTTTACTTTCCTGACTCCTCTCTCATAAGTCCACATAACTTTGTTTTCTTTTTCTTATTAAATAAATAGAAAGAATACCTGGGCTGAAACTTGATTTTTCCATTTGTAAGGAAGTTGTTTTCTCTCCTTACCTGAGCCTTGTTTTTCTTTGGCTGTAAAATGTTGATTACAATAATTGCCTTACTTTTTTCTCAGGCTTATGATGATGATCAAATGGGACAATAGATGTGCAAATGCTTTGTAAATCTTGTATTAGAGCACATGCAGTTTCCTCTTCATGAAATGATTTGCAAATGTTTTGCTGAACTGCTCCCCTTTGTTAGTCTCATTGTTTCCTAATTATCATTCAACAAAGTATCATCTCTTTGAAACTTTCCCAATCATTTGCATGTGTCTCATCCCCTAACTTCCTTCAAGGAGCAGTTATTACTTTTTCTCTGTTCTTATTACTTGGTACATATTTTGATTAATTATAAAGTTAAAACTTATAAATGACAACATTATTTCACTGTGTTATATTTGTTTGTTTCAATGTCTCTCATCCCTCTCCAAACCCCAACTCCTAGCCTAGGCTTTGAGTTCCTTAAGACAAATTTTATTCATTTTTGTAACTCTGGCCGAATGCTTCTTATACGCCAATGTTTGCTGAATGAATAAGTCAATCAATGAATCAATTAATGAGCAACACTACCAGCTATAAAATGCTTTACACACATAAAGAATTGTTTTTGGTTGCTTCTTTTCCCTTTTCTTTTTGCATTCTTCCTTTAAAATCTAATAAGTCACACCATATTACTCAGGCAATTAACACATTTCTGTTTATCCTGTTCTTTCTTGATTGTACTTTGATTTTATTTCAGATATCTTCTCAGACACGGGACCATATTACCCCTTAGAATCTCTGATCATGGAATCATACATAATTTGCTAAATATACCCACGTCTTTGGCCATCACAAAACCTTAAAAATGATAGGGTCACTTTTTCCCTCAAAGATTCATTTCCATTTCACTGATCCTTGTTAGTAGAATTGGATTTGGAGTAACAAATCCTCACTTTGGTCCTTTATGCTTCTGAGATTTCAGTCGTTCATTTTAGTAACCAAATAATATTTCATTACTTGACTACACCACATTTTGTTTATTCATTCATCAGTTGATGGACATTTCGGTTGTTTCTATCTTTTGGCTATTATAAATAATGCTGCTATGAACATTCACGAACACAATTTTGCATGGGCATATGTTTTCTATTCCTTTGGGTATGTACCTGGTGATGAAATTCCTGGGTCATATGGTAGTTATATGTTTAACTTTCTGAGAAACTGCTAAATTATTTTCTGTGTTAGATGCACATTTTTACATTTCAAGCAGCAGGGTATAGTGGTTCCAATTTTTCAACATCCTTTCCAACACGTGTTAGTGTCTGTCTCTTTGATTATAGCTATGTTAGCGGTTGTGAAGTTGTGTCTTGTTTTGGTTTCAATTTGCATTTATCTGGTGCCTAATAATGTTAAACATCTTTTCATATGGTTGGACATTTGTGTATCTTTTTTGGAGAAAGATCTATTCATATTCTCTGCACATTTTCAATTGGGTTATTTTTCTTCTTATAATTGAGTTTTAAGTGTTCTTAATATATTCTAGATACTAGTCTGTTATCAAGTATATATTTTGCAAATATTTTCTCCTAGTCTATTAATTGTCTTTTCATTTTCACCAGAGCATTCTTTCAAGAACAAAACTTTAAATTTTTGATTAAAATTATTTACTCTATTTTTTCTTTTGTTGCTTGTGTTGTGCTGTTATATCTAAGAAACCATTGCTTAATGCAAGGTCATGAAAACTTACTCCTATGTTTTTGTTTTTGTTTTGTTTTTTTCTAAGAGCATTATAGATTTAGTTCTTACATTTAGGTCTTTAATTCATTTTTAGTTAATTTTTATATGGTGTGAGGTAGGGGTCCATCTTCATTATTTTGAATGTGGATATCTTGTTTCTTTGTTGAAAAGATTATTTTTTGTTGAAAAACACTTTTTGTTGAAAGAGCTTTTCTTTCTTCCATTAAATTGTCTTTTACCCTTGTCCAAAGCAATTGACAAAAATAAACTTAAGAGTTTATATCTAGACTCTCAATTCTATTCTACTTATCTATATTCCTATCCTAATAGAGTATCACACTGACTTGATTACTGTTGTGATTTAATAAATTTTGAAATTTAAAATTGTAAGTCTTCCAACTTTGTTTTGTTTTGTTTTAAAGATTGTTTTGAATATTCGGTCCCCTTTACATTTCCATACTAATTTTAGCATTAGCTTGTAAATTTCTGCAAATATCTACCTGAAATTTTAATGACTATAAATCAATTTGGGGAATACTGCCATCTTAGCATTTCTAAGGCTTCCAATCTGTGATCATGGGATGCATTTTTATTTACTTATATATTTAATATCTTTCAATGAGATTTTGTAGTTTTCAGTATATCTTTTGGTAAACTTATGCCTAAATATTTTATTCTTTTTTTGCTACTTTACATGGAATTGCTTCTTAATTTAATTTAATTTTTAGATTGTTCTTTCTTAGTGTATATAAATACAGTTTATTTTTAAATTGATGTTTTATCCTTCAGCATTGTTTAACTAGTTTTTCATTCTAATAGCATTTTTGTTTGTTTCGTTTTGCTTTGTTTTGGTGTGTGTGTGTGTGTGTGTGTGTGTGTGTGTGTATTCCTTAGGATTTTCTAAATACAACATTAGGTCATCCTCAAATAGAGATCATTTTACTTTCCTTTCTAATATGGATATCTTTCATTCCTTTTCTTGCGTAACTGTCCTGTCTAGAACCTCCACTACAATGTTGAATAAAAGTGGGAAGAGTAAATAGTTTTGTACTGTTCCTAATATTAGGGGGAGTGCATTCAGTATGTCATCATTAAACATGATGTTAGTTGTGAGCTTTTTTGTGCATGGTTTTTTTTTATCAGACTGAGGACATTATCTTGCATTCCTATTTGTTTGAGTGTTTTTATCATGAAAGTATTTTGGATTTTGTCAAATTATTTTATTTCTCTACATCTGTTAAGCTGGTCATGTGGCTTTTGTCCCTTATTCTGTTTAATATGGCATATTACATTGATAGATTTTCATATGTTAAACCAATGTTGCATTCCTGGGATAAATCCCACATGGTTATTGTGTTTAATTTTTGTTACATGTGGCTGGGTTTGGCTTGCTAATATTTTGCTGAGGATTTTTTGTGTCTATATACCTGTGGCATGTTGTTATATAGATTTTTGTTGTTGTTGTTGTTATTCTTGTGATGTCTTTGGCTGGTTTTGGTATCAGGGTAATATTGGTCTTATAGAATGAGTTGGGAATTGGCCCCTCCTCTTCTAATTTCTGGCAGTGTTTGTGAAGTGCTGGTGTTAATTATTCCTAATATTTAGTGAAATTCACCAATGAAGCAATTTGGGTCTGGGCTTTCCTTTGTGGGAAAGTTTTTATTATTATTATTATTAATTCAATCACTTTGTCCATTATAAGTTTACTCAGTGTTCTATTAATTCTTGAGTCAGTTTTGGTAACTTGTACCTTTCTAGGAATTTATCTAGTTTGTTTAAGCTATCTAGCTTATTGGCACACAGCTGCTCATATTAATCCCTTATAACACTTAAAGTCAGTACTGAGATCTCCTTTTATATTCCTGATTTTCATAATTCAAATCTCTTCTTTTTTTTTGGTCAGTCTAGCTAAAGATTTTTCAAGTTTATTGTTCTTTGTAAAGAACCAATTTTCATTTCATTAATTTTCTCTAATGTTTTACTATTCTCCATTTCATTTATTTCCTATCTAATGTTTATTATTTACTTCCTTCTGTTGGCTTTGGGTTTAATTTTCTCTTGTTTTCCAGTTTATTAAGGTGAAAAGGTAATGTTATTTATTTTTTATTATGTATTTTTAAATACAGGCATTTACAGCTATAAATTTCCTCTAAGCACTGCTTCACTGCATCCTGTAAGTTTGGGTATGTTGTGTTTTTGTTTTTATTTATCTCAAAGCATTTTCTAAATTCCCTGTGATTTCTTTTTGGACCCAGCGTCTAGTTAGGCGTATGATGTTTTATTTCCACATATTTGTAAATTTCCCAAATTTTCTTCTGTTGATTTACAATTTTACTCCATTGTAGTCTAAGAATACACTTTTTTATTATTTCAGTTCTATTAAGTTTACTGAGAACTGCTTTATGGCCTTATATATGGTTTATCTGGAGAATGTTACAAGTACCCTTGAGAAGAATGTGCGCTCTTCTGTTGTTAGGTGGAGTGTTCTATTGACTTCAAATCTGATGTTGAGCTCTCTAAGTAACTTTTTAATTTTAGTTATAGTAATTTTCAATTCTAAAATTTCTATTTGGTTATTTTTATAATTTATACCTCTTATTGATATTCTTTATTTGGTGAGACATTGCTCTCATATTAGTCTTTAATTCTCTGTTCATGGTTTGCATTAACTCTGAAAATATTTAAGACAGTTGATTTAAAGTCTTTGTCTAGTAAGTCCAATGTGTTGGTATCCCAGGGACAATTCTATTAACTGCTTTTTAAGTCTGTGTATGTGCCATACTTCCCTGTTTCTTTGCATGTCTCATAAAATTTTACTGATAACTAGGCATTTAAAATATATAATGTGGTAACTCCGAGAATCTGATTCACCCCCCACTCCATGGTTTTTGTTGTTTTAATTTGTTGTTGGTGGTGGTTAGTTAGTTTAGTTTCTTTCCTAAATTAATTATTCAAAGTCTGTATTCTTTGTCATGCATGACCACTGAAGTCTTTCTTTGGTTATATTAGTTGTTAGCTAATGACTAGACAGAGATTTCTTTAAGTGCCTTGAACCAATATGTCTACCTGCCTTTGCCAAGGGACTCTGTATGTGTTTTTGGGCATGCTTCCTCTTGCAAAGAACATCAATGTCAGAGAGATTAGGGTCTTTCCATATCTTTCTTGGAATTGCACACAGCCCTGAACATGCACATGGCTTTCTAGATTCATCAATATATATTGGTGGTTTATCAAAGCCCCCAATAACATTTTGTTTCCAGTTTTTCCTTATTAGCTTTATTTATTTATTTTGTTTGGATCATACTTTTGTTATCCCCAACTTATATTGTCACCTCAAGCAGCTGCAATGTTAAACAATTGCTGCTGATTGTTTTTGACAGTCACCTTAGGGATAGGGCTGTTTGCACAGAGTGAGCTCTGAGTCTGATCACGTAAAGATAAGCCTTGAAAATGAAGTTTTTCAGGCAGTCTCCAGACAGGTCAAATTGTGACAATTATTTTGGGATAGGGCTTTTAGGCGCTTCAAACCAACTTTTCGCCCTCCAGTGTCTGCTGCACTGTTGGTTTCCACAGCTTCAGTCACTGTGAGGCTGTCAGTTTTTAAGGTTATTGAAGAGCTTGAGAATATGGGAGTTGAGCAAGTTGAAATGTCATAAAATTCATTGTTCTTACTGACATTCAGCCACTTTTCTTGACTAAACACTCTTTGGATTGTTGTAAAGCTTTGGTTAATATCTATTGTTCCAAAATTTTTGACTTTTATTTTATTTTATTTTATTTTGCCAGTGTTCAGGTGCTTTTATGGAAGGGCATATTTCCAGGAGTTTTTACTTCACCATCCCAGAAGTTTCTTCAGGAAGGGCACCTTTTGTTTCTAGAATTCAAATAAAGTATTCTTAAGGTGTCATGGTGGTATAAAAATCATAGGCTTTGAAATTAGACACACTGTAATTTGAATCCTAGCTCAATTACCTGCTTGTTGTGTGATCTTAGGCAAGTGACTTATCCTCCTTGCATCTCAATTTTCTTGTTTATTCAGTGAGGATGATAATTTCTACATCATAGAATTGTTGTGAGAATTAAATGAAATAATGGATACAAAACTTCTGGTATATAGAAAGTATTAAGTGCACGTTAAATTTGACATTTGCTTTTTTGCTTAACTGAAAACTCAGTAATTCCAACCTCAGTAAGTTGGTATGCCTCACGTTGGAGTTGCCCAATATATTTGGTACAAGCATATGTAATAATGGTGTTAGGATGCTCATCCAGTGGATACCACACCATTAGCTGTTACCTTTTAGCTACAGACTCAATTGCAAGGTGCCTTTAGGACTTGGTTGTTATATTACCAATGCAAAACTCCATTTTCATTGTGCCTCCCAGCACTGGGTTGGCTTTACTAACAGCAATACTACATTGTTGACTTATTTTTAGCCTCTATTTGTCACCATGCCCCATCGATCTTTTTTAGCCCCACTCGCACATAGGCAGTTATTTCTCTTATTTATTATTTATTTATTGTTAGATTTATATAGTGCTTTCCTCCCTAAAAGCTTAAGGCACTGTACAGAGAACTTAAAAACATGGCCCATCAAACATTACACATCTAAAATAAAATTGAAAACGGGGAAAGTAGGCAAGAAAACAGGAATGGAAAACCTGAGGGATAATGGATGATCAGGAGAAAGGGAAGAAGTGTGTGCTGGGCAGTTCATTTTTCTTTTTTTGGTATGCCACTCTGAGAACTTATCCATGGTGAGTTTTTTTGTTTTGTTTTGTTTTGCTTTAAAATTTATTTTCAGGTCTCTGATCCAGTCTCAAAATGCCTGAGGTCATTTACAGTTCAAAAGAGATAGGTATGTTTTACCTGTACAGATTTGGGTGAGCAGAAACACAACTCTATGTGTATTCTCTTCTATTGCCTAAATCATAGATTTAAATGGTAAATAACTTTAACCTCAGAATCAATTTATTTCTTGATAGGGGGATGTGCTAATGAAGTGTGAACTTTTAGAAGGAAAATTGTATCTTGCATGAACAAATTTGTTGTATTCCATGTTTGATGGCAGACAGTGCTAAGAGGAAGAAAGTACTTCATGGGCTGTGAGTCATTAAGAGCATCAAACTGACATAAGGTACAGTGAATTATGAATATTACTGGGGATGAAGTTGTAAGGAAGAATGATAATAGTGTCCTTGCTTCTTATCCCTCAAACTCTGGCATCCCGCAATATACACTTTCAGTTTACAAGTATAAATCCAAGTGAGTTTAGAGTACACCAAACTCTAAACACCATTGTGTTAATTATATACTTATAGTTTACTATAAGTATTATGGAGGGTATTGAGGGGGCATGTATGAATGAATGTTAGCCTACTGTCTCTCACATTGATTGTTGAGAATTCACCATTTGAGATCACTTACGGGACATTCTTTGTTTAATATCACTGTTTTATACACACACACACACACACACACACACACACATATAAACACACTTTCCCTCTAGGGCATTAAAGTGTGGTTTGTGTGATCAGAGTTTATTATTCATTTTTGTTATTTTGATTACCGTTAATATTTATCCCAGAGGGGTTAAAATCAACTCAGATAATTCACTGGCTCCTTAGCAGATTAGTAGAAGAAGCATTTAAAATTAATTTTTCCTGTATCCTGTTACCATGAATGAGGGCAATTTGACTTTGACTTAAGTCATGATTTGCAATAGGTTGGGGGCTCCAGGGTTTTGCCAATTATTTCATTAAACTGCTACTGGGGTGATTTTTTTTGTGAATTTCACTTAAAAGAGATATGTCAGAAGATTGTTCAGAAAATACAGACCAAATTCATTTTCAAAAACTAAACAGATTTTCCACAAGGCTTCTACTGTGACAAAAGCCCTGGATAAGAATCTTTATCTGGATGTCTTAGATCCAGGCCTATTTCTTTTTTCTCTCTGTTAGATTCCAGTTCCCTTACTATTGCTCTCTGTAGCATCCTATTCCTTCAGGAAATATCATTGAGGCTCTTAAAGTTTTGTTACAGTCCCAAAGTGTATCCTGCTCTAAAACAATCATGGTAGCTGTAATTGTGTTTCAAAGGCTTGGCTGTTTTCCTGAATTTTGGTTTCGATCCCTTTTTTTCAAAGAAGTTGAACCATGTCTTTCATAATAGTTTAATATTATTGTGAAATGTCTCTAACATTTAATATAGTAATAAAATATTTTTATTATTGGAGTAAAGTTGCTTTACAATGTTGTGTTAGTTTCTGCTGTACAATGAAGTGAATCAGCTATATGTACACCTATATCCCCCCCCTCTTGGATCTCCCTCCCACCACTGCCCCCATCCCACCCATCTAGGTCGTCACGGAGCACCGAGATGAGCTCCCTGTGTTATACAGCAGGTTCCCACTAGCTATCTATTTTACACATGGTAGTGTATTTATGTCAAACCCAATCTCCCAATTCGTCCCACCCTCCCCTCCCCCCCGTGTCCACATGTCTGTTCCCTATGTCTATGTCTCTATTCCTGCCCTACATTTAGGTTCATCTGTACCATTTTTCTAGATTCCACATATATGCGTTAATATACGATATTTTGTTTAAGCCAAAAGAGTTTATTCCCTTCCTTTCCTCAAACAGCATGCAACTAAATAGCTTCACTTTGAGAAATACAGGATACAGGGTGCCTGGTACAGGGTAAAAACTGATTGCTTTAATATTTGTGATGAGTGGCTGTTTTATACTGATGAATTCATGCTGTCTGTCATATATCTTTGAAAAGTACGTTAATGTGGTCTCAATTCTAAATGAAAAACAAAATTAGTGAGTTCTAGTGAGTTGAGTTAGTAAACTGTAAGTATATAATGAACCAATATTACAAATCATTTTAGAAAATCTTTTCACCTGACAGTTTTTGCTTGTCCAAAGTACTTTTATTCTCTCTCTCTCTCTTACACACACACACACACATACACACACACACACACTGTCTCTCAATCTCTATTTCTCATCATTGATTTGAAAGTGAGTGACAATCTCCTTAGAATGATTTTTCCCTTATTTTTGATAGCTATTTCCTTGTCCTGATTGATTTCATTTCAATCTGGCCTAATTATGTTCAGGTGTAAGATGTCAGACTGTTGTAATAAGCTAGGTTGGAGGGCTTGGAGTGAGTTGACTGTTACATTCCAAGCTAGGGCTACAATAAGCTGTATTCTTTTCTAATTATTACCCCACATCCTGGCGTTAGATTATTTGGTGCCTAGGTGTTTTGCTAAGTGATCTACAAAGATCAACCTGAGTTTGTAATAAATTTCTAAGAGACCAACCTCCTAGACAATGGAGATAGGGACATTGACTGTGAAGTTAGGGGCATTGTCTTTGCCCTTCCTTTCTCCCAAAGCAGGTTACCACTCAGACACAGAACTGCTATTTGAGTGAAACAAGCAGGTAATAATGGGAATTGCCTCCTAGTTTGGTAAATGACAATGCAATTGCAGTTGACATATCCTTGCCCCATCAGCCTAATTTTTAAAAAAAGTAATTATATTCTTATATTTTCTATCAGCATATCCACAATTATTCTGTGCTCTGGCTCACAGAAAAAAGAATTCTAATAATTGCCATGGAGACTTTGAGTTTAAAATGGCATATGGCTAAGCAGAACTTAAGATGACTCTCCTAGTATCTACTAAAATGTAACAAACTAATAGGAGCTCAAGAAATTTTGGAAAACTAAGACTGAAAAATGATTGCTGGAACTAAAGTGAAATTCTAGTAACTTTAAGAACAATGAAGCTGGTTTGCAACCTGAAAGTTCCTGAACCAACAGTCTTAGTCATGTAAATAAGATCAGGAAGACACTTTTCTCCACCTTTACTGTACGACACTGTGATCCAGGGTTTGTACCAATTAGACAACTGGACAATTGCCCTGCTACCTTTAAAAAATAAATGGATTGATTTATAAAAAGCTTACTATAATGTTCAAATAATGTAGTACAAATAAGGAAGCCCAAATAACCCCAAATCTCAACTCCAGATATAAACACTATTAGTCAGTGAACACCCTTCCAAACATCTTCTATGCAAATATATGCATAGATGTTAATAGAAAATTTTACTTAAATGACATCATGCTACACATGTTGTTTTAACATTCTTCTTCCACTCAGTATTATGTTGTAGAGTAGATACATTTCTATGTCAAAAAATAACATGTATATCAACACTTTAATTACTAAATAGGGTTGGATAAGCCATATCTGTGTCAGCCATTGACTCCCTGTTATCATCTGTGTCCTGTTCCCTCTTGCCTTCTTCCTATGTCTAAGATTTTGCCTTTTCCCTCTTTTCATCCTTCCTTCCCTCCTTCCCTTGTTTTTTCCTTCCTCTCTCCCACCCTCTTTCTTTCTGCCTTTCCTTTATCCCTTCCTTCCTTCTCTCTCTCTCTCTTCAGTGAGATGGGGCTCTCAGGGCTAAGCCAGTCTTACCATGGCCAACACTGGCTTATTTCTTCACTTACACCAAGTGACGGATACTGGATGATACTGAATTCTGATATTAAGTAATGCAGAGACCCCATACAAGAGGGAAAATCCAACTTTTTTGTCAGTAAAATTATAAAAGTTTAATTTTAACAATTTTCTTTTAGCTGTTAAAAGGAAATTACTGCTCCTAGATGGGGTAGATAATTCGGTTAATATAGTGGTGTTTTTATTCGCTTGTAAATAATTTTAAACATTTTAATATATTTCTATTGAATTATTAAGAAAGAAAGTAAAACATGAATATAAAAAAATAGTAGTCCTAAACCTAAAATTCCACTTCACTATCTGAGTTTAGAGGAAAGAATTTTTCTTCCTTGGTTATTTTCAGCTTAATGAATGAAATTAGGGTGTTATAAACACAAAGAGAGAGCAGGTAGATAATGCACATGAGTACAGTGGACCTGGTGTTGGGGAAACAATAGAATGATGGAGACTGCAGAAAGCTCCAAAACATATGTCTGTCTAAAGAGAGTCACTGTTGTTCAGCTCCAGAGATCCCTACGTGAGAACTTGCAACCATTTTTGCTAGATTTTCTGATTTTCAAGAAGCTGGAAATCGAGATTGTTAGCAATCCTTTAAAAATAATATATTAATGACTGGATAATAATCCTTTAAATTGATATACCATTGTTTATTTAATTAGATGTTTGTTTCCAGTTTTTCTCTATTATAAATAATGGTTTAAAAACATTTTGTTAAAAATTTTGAAATTTCTAATTATTTTATAGGATATGTTTCTAAGAATAAAATTACTAGGGCAAAGGATCCAAACAGTTTTAAGACTCTTAGCACCATATACTTAACTTTCAGAAAAGTTTTTACCAATTTATATTCCTATCATTACGTCTGTATTCTTTTTTTTTTTTTTTAAATCAGGTTTTATGCTTCTTTTTTTTTTTTTTAATGAAAGCTTATTTATTTATTTATTTATTTATTCATTTTTTTTTTGGCTGTGTTGGGTCTTCGTTTCTGTGCGAGGGCTTTCTCCAGCTGCGGCAAGCGGGGGCCACTCCTCATCGCAGTGCGCGGGTCCCTCACTGCCGCGGCCTCTCCCGTTGCGGAGCACAGGCTCCAGACGCGCAGGCTCAGTAGCTGCGGCTCACGGGCCTAGTCGCTCCACGGCATGTGGGATCCCCCCAGACCGGGGCTCGAACCCGTGTCCCCTGCATCGGCAGGCAGACTCTCAACCACCGCGCCACCAGGGAAGCCCCTACGTCTGTATTCTTATCTCCTTGCCAGCTTTAACTACTGTGTTGGCCAAAAAGTTCCTTTGGAAAAACCTGAATGAACTTTTTGACCAACCAAATATTATCATAAAACAATTGTTTGTAAAGATGATAAACAATAATGTTATTTTTCTTCTGCAGATGATCTTTCCCTCATTTTTCCCTTCTGAATTTCTTACAATGTCAAATCAATACATCTTTTCCTGTATTATTATTTTCTTTTTAAAAATTTTTATTTTGTATTGGATTTTAGTTGATTAACAATGTTGTGTTTCAGGTGTACAGCAGAGTGATTCAATTATATATATATATATATATATATATTATAATACATATACATATATACATGTATCGGTTCTTTTTCAAATCCTTTTCCCATTTACATTATTACAGAATACTGAGCAGTGTTCCCTGTGCTGGAGGGTAGATCTTTGTTGGTTATCTATTAATATATAATTTTTTAACATCTTTATTGGAGTATAATTGCTTTACATTGTTGTGTTAGTTTCTGCTGTATAACAAAGTGAATCAACTATACATATACTTATATCCCCATATCCCCTGCTCTTGTGTCTCCCTACCACTCGCCCTGTCCCACCTGTCTAGGTGGTCGCAAAGCACTGAACTGATCTCCCTGTGCTATGCGGCTTGTCCCACTACCTATTTTACATTTGCTAGTGTATATATGTCCATGCCACTCTCTCACTTCATCCCAGCTCACCCTTCCCCCTCCCCGTGTCCTTAAGTCCATTCTCTACGTCTGTATCTATATTCCTGTTGGGAAGCTAGGTTCTTCAGAACAATTTTTTTTCTTTTTTTAGTTTCCATATATATGTGTGTTAGCATATGGTATCTGTTTTTCTCTTTCTGACTTACTTAACTCTGTATGACAGACTCTAGGTCCATGCACCTCACCACAAAAAACTCAATTTCGTTTCTTTTTATGGCTGAGTAATATTCCATTGCATATATGTGCCACATCTTCTTTATCCATTCATCTGTCGATGGACACTTAGGATGCTTCCATGTCCTGGTGATTGTAAATAGAGCTACAATGAACATTGTGGTACCTGACTCTTTTTGAATTATGGTTTTCTCAGGGTATATGCCCAGTAGTGGGATTGCTGGGTCATATGGTAGTTCTATTTTTAGTTTTTTAAGGAACCTCCATACTGTTCTCCATAGTGGCTGTATCAATTTACATTTGCACCAACAGTGAAAGAGGGCTCCCCTTTCTCCACACCCTCTCCAGCATTTATTGTTTGTAGATTTTTTGATGATAGCCATTCTGACCAGTGTGAGGTGATACCTCATTGGAGTTTTGATTTGCATTTCTCTAATGATTAGTGATGTTGAGCATCCATTCATGAGTTTGTTGGCAATCTGTATAACTTCTTTGGAGAAATGTCTATTTAGGTCTTCTGCCCATTTTTGGATTGGGTTGTTTGTTTTTATGATATTGAGCTGCATGCCTGTTTGTATGTTTTGGAGATTGATCCTTTGTCAGTTGTTTCATTTGCAAATATATTCTCCCATTCTGAGGGTTGTCTTTTCGTCTTGTTTATGCTTTCCTTTGCTGTGTAAAAGCTTTTACATTTCATTAGGCCCCACCTGTTTATTTTTGTTTTTATTTCCATTTCTCTAGGAGGTGGGTCAAAAAGGATCTGGCTGTGATTTATGTCATAGAGTGTTCTGCTTATGCTTTCCTCTAAGAGTTTTATAGTGTCTGGCCTTACATTAGGTCTTTAATCCATTTTGAGTTTATTTTTGTGTATGGTGTTAGGGAGTGCTCTAATTTCATTCTCTTACATTTAGCTGTCCAGTTTTCCCAGCACCTCTTATTGAAGAGGCTGTCTTTTCTCCATTGTATACTCTTCTCTCCTTTATCAAAGATAAGGTGAACATATGTGCATGGGTTTATCTCTGGGCTTTCTATCCTGTTCCATTGATCTATATTTCTCTTTTTGTGCCAGTACGATACTGTCCTGATTACTGTAGATTTCCCGTATAGTCTGAAGTCAGGGAGCCTGATTCTTCCAGCTCCGTTTTTGTTTTTCAAGATTGTGTGGACTCTTCGGGGTCTTTTGTGTTTCCATACAAATTGTGAAATTTTTTATTTTAGTTCTGTGAAAAATGCCATTGCTAGTTTGATAGGGATTGCATTGAATGTGTAGATTGCTTTGGGTAGTAGAGTCATTTTCACAATGTTGATTCTTCCAATCCAGGAATGTGGTATATCTCTCCATCTGTATTATCTTTAATTTCTTTCATAAGTGTCTTATAGTTTTGTGCATACAGGTCTTTTGTCTCCTTAGGTAGGTTTATTCCTAGGTATGTTTTGTTGTTGTTGCAGTGGTAAATGGGAGTGTTTCCTTAATTTCTCTTTCAGATTTTTCATCATCAGTGTATAGGAATGCAAGAGATTTCTGTGCATTAATTTTGTATCCTGCTACTGTACCAAATTCATTGATTAGCTCTAGTAGTTTTCTGGTAGCATCTTTAGGTTTCTCTATGTATAGTATCATTTCATCTGCAGACAGTGACAGTTTTACTTCTTCTTTTCTGATTTGGATTCCTTTTATTTCTTTTTCTTCTGTTCTCTGTGGCTGAAACTTCCAAAACTATGTTGAATAATAGTGGTGAGAGTGAGCAACCTTTACTTTTTCCTGATCTTAGTGGAAAGGGTTTCAGTTTTTCACCATTGAGAACGATGTTGGCTGTGGGTTCATCTTATATGGCCTCTATTAATTTGAGGTAAATTACCCCTATGCCTACTTTCTGGAGGGTTTTATCATAAATGGGTGTTGAACTTTGTCAAAAGCTTTCTTTGCATTTATTGAGATTATCATATGGTTTTTATCACTCAGTTTGTTAATATGGTGTATCACATTGATTGATTAGCATATACTGAAGAATCCTTGCATTCCTGGGATAAACCCCACCTGATCATGGTGTGTGATCCTTTTAAAGTGCTGTTGGAATTTGTTTGCTAGTATTTTGTTGAGGATTTTTGCATCTATGTTCATCGGTATTATTGGCCTGTACTATTATTTTTTTGGTGACACCTTTGTGTGGTTTTGGTGTCAGGGTGATGGTGGCCTCATAGAATGAGTTTGGGAGTGTTCCTCCCTCTGCTATATTTCAGAAGAGTTTGAGAAGGATAGGTGTTAGCTCTTCACTAAATGTTTGATAGAGTTCACCTGTGAAGCCATCTGATCCTTGGCTTTTGTTTGTTGGAAGATTTTTAATCACAGTTTCAATTTCAGTGCTTGTGATTGGTGTGTTTATATTTCCTATTTCTTCCTGGTTCAGTCTTATAAGGTTATGCTTTTCTAAGAATATGTACATTTCTTCCAGGTTGTCCATTTTATTGGCATATAGTTGCTTGTAGTAATCTTTCATGATCCTTTGTATTTCTGCAGTGTCAGTTGTTACTTCTCCTTTTTCATTTCTAATTCTGTTGATTTCAGTCTTCTCCCTTTTTTTCTTGATGAGTGTAGCTAATGGTTTATCAATTTTGTTTATTTTCTCAAAGAACCAGCTTTTAGATTTATTGATCTTTGCTATCATTTCCTTCATTTCTTTTTCATTTATTTCTGATCTGATCTTTATGATTTCTTTCCTTCTGCTAACTTTGGGGTTTTTTGTTCTTCTTTCTTTAATTGCTTTAGGTGTAAGGCTAGGTTGTTTATTTGAGATGTTTCTTGTTTTTTAAGGTAGGATTGTATTGCTATAAACTTCACTCTTAGAACTGCTTTTGCTGCATCCCATAAGTTTGTGGTCATGGTGTTTTCATTGTCATTTGTTTCTAGGGATTTTTTGATTTCCTCTTTGATTTTTTCTGTGATCTCTTGGTTATTTAGTAGCATATTGTTTAGCCACCATGTGTTTGTAGTTTTTATAGTTTTTTTTTCCTGTATTTGATATCTAGTCTCATAGTGTTGTGGTTGGAAAAGATACGTGTTACGATTTCAATTTTCTTAAATTTACCAAGGCTTGATTTGTGACCCAAGATATGATCTATCCTGGATAATGTTCCATGAGCACTTGAGAAGAAAGTGTATTCTATTGTTTTTGAATACAATGTCCTATAAATATCAATTAAGTCCATGTTGTTTAATGTGTCATTTAAAGCTTGTGCTTCCTTATTTATTTTCATTATGGATGATCTGTCCATTGGTGAAAGTGGGGTGTTAAATCCCCTACTATTGTGTTACTGTTGATTTCCCCTTTCATGGCTGTTAGCATTTGCCTTATGTATTGAGGTGCTCCTATGTTGGATGCATAAATTTTTACAATTCTATATCTTCTTCTTAGATTGATCCCTTGATCATTATGTAGGGTCCTTCTCTGTGTCCTGTAATAGTCTTTATTTTAAAGTCTATTTTGTCTGATATGAGAATTGCTACTCCAGCTTTCTTTTGATTTCCATTTGCATGGAATATCTTTATCCATCCTCTCATTTTCACTATCTACGTGACCCTAGATCTGAAGTGGGTCTCTTTTAGACAGCATGTATATGGGTCTTGGTTTTGCATCCATTCAGCCAGTCTATATCTTTTGTTTGGAGCATTTAATTCATTTACATTTAAGTTAATTATCAATACGTATATTCCTATTACCATTTTCTTAATTGTTTTGGGTTTGTTATTGTAGGTCTTTTCCTTCTCTTGTGTTTCCTGCCTAGAGAAGTTCCTTTAGCTTTGTTGTAAAGCTGGATTAGTGGTGCTGAATTCTTTTAGCTTTTGCTTTTCTGTAATTTTTTAAATTTCTCTGTCAAATCTGAATGAGATCCTTGCTGAGTAGAGTAATTCTGGTTGTAGCCTTTTCCCTTTCATCACTTTAAATATGTCCTGTGTCTCCCTTCTCACTTGCAGAGTTTCCGCTGAAAGGTCAACGGTTAACCTTATGTTGATTCCCTTGTATGCTATTTGTTGCTTTTCCCTTGTTGCTTTCGATATTTTTTCTTTGTATTTAATTTTTGATAGTTTGATTAATATGTGTCTTGGCATATTTCTCCTTGGATTTATCCTGTATGGGACTCTGCACTTCCTGGACTTGATTGACTATTTCATTTCCCATATTAGGGAAGTTTTCAATTATAATCTCTTCAAATATTTTCTCAGTCCCTTTCTTTTTCTCTTCTTCTTCTAGGACCCCTATAATTCAAATGTTGGTGCATTTAATGTTGTCCCAGAAATCTCTGAGACTGTCCTCAATTCTTTTCATTCTTTTTCTTTATTCTTCTCTGCTGTAGTGATTTCCACTCTTTTATCTTCCAGGTCACTTATCCATTCCTCAGCCTGTTATTCTGCTATTGATTCCATCCAGATAATTTTTAATTTCATTTATTGTGTTGTTCATCATTGTTTGTTTGTTCTTTAGTTCTTCTAGGTCATTGTAAAACGTTTCTTGTATTTTCTGCATTGTGTTTCCAAGATTTTGGGTCATCTTTACTATCATTAATCTGAATTGTTTTTCAAGTAGACTGCCTATTTCCTCTTCATTTGTTTGATGTTGTGGGTTTTTACCTTTATCCTTCATCTGCTGCGTATTTCTCTGTCTTCTCATTTTGCTTAACTTATTGTGTTTGGGGTCTCCTTTTCACTGGCTGCAGGTTTGTAGTTCCCATTGTTTTTGGTGTCTGCTCCCAGTGGGTAAGTTTGGTTCAATGGGTTGTGTAGGGCTCCTGGTGGAGGGGACTAGTGCCTGTGTTCTGGTGGATGAATCTGGATCTTGTCTTTGTCGTGGGCAGTACTGCATCTGGTTGTGTGTTTTGGGTTGTCTGTGAACTTATTGTGATATTAGTCTGCCTCTCTGCTAATGAGTGGTGTTGTGTTCCTGTCTTGCTAGTTGTTTGGTCTGGGGTGTCCATAACTGGAGCTTGCTGGTCGTTGAGTGGAGCTGCGTCTTAGTGTTGAGATGGAGATCTCTGTGAGAGTTCTCGCCGATTGATATTATGTGGGGTCAGGAGGTCTCTGGTGGTCCAATGTTCTGAACTCAGCTCTCCCACCTCAGAGGCTCAGGCCTGATAGCTGGCTGGAACACGAAGACCCTTTTGGGACATCTGAGGTCTTCTGCCAGCGTTCAGTAGTTGGTCTGTTGGAGTTGTTCCACATATAGATGTATTTTTGATATATTTGTGGCGAGGAAGGTGATCTCCATGTCTTACCCCTCCACCATTTTTAAGGTCCTCCTTAAAGTGTGTGGATTTCTAGCCTCCAAAGAAACTTTTAAAATTCTCAGACAGCCGTCCTATTATGGAGTTTCCTGAGGGCCTGGCATCCTGTCAGGGCTCCTCTCCTCAGGTCCCAGATATGCCTGAGTTGCGGCCTCCTGTCAGTGACTTCCCAATCAGGTGCAGTCGCTTCAGGGCTGGGCATCAGGTGTGAGTCATGTGGGGTGCTGGGCGCTTGCCTTCTCTGCTCTGGAGTTCAGCGTCCAAGGGTTTGGCTGGCGTCTGAGGCCTAGGTTATGGCTTCCACCCAGGTTTACATCTGGGCCCCAAGTTTATGACTTGGGGGGTTTATATCTGAGGGTTTACTTCCAGAACCCAGTTTTACATCTGGGCCTGGTTTATGACTTGGGGGATTTTTTCTGCCTATATTTTTCTCTAAGAGTTTCATATTATCTGGTCTTACATTTAGGTTTTTACTCCATTTTGATTTAATTTTGGTATATGGTGTTAGAGAATGCTCTAATTTCATTATTTTACAGGTATCTGTCCAGTTTTCCCTGCACCATTTATTGAAGAGACTGTCTATCCTCCATTGTATAGTCTTGTCTCATTTGTTGTAGATTAACTGACCATAGGTGCATGGGTTTATTTCTGGGTTTGTATCCTGTTCCTTTGATCTATATTTTTGTTAGTGCCAATATTTTACTATTTTCATGACTGTAGCTTTGTAGTATAGTCTGAAGTCAGTGAGCCTGATTGCTCCAACTTCAGTTTTCTTTCTCAAGATTGCTTTCACTTTCTGGTTCTTTTGTTTCTCCATACAAATTTTAAGATTTTTTTTGTTCTAGTTCTATGAAGAATGCCGTTGGTAATTTGATAGGGATTGCATTGAATCTGTAGATTGCCTTGGGTAGTACAG
Source organism: Balaenoptera ricei (assembly GCF_028023285.1). Lineage (NCBI taxonomy): Eukaryota > Metazoa > Chordata > Mammalia > Artiodactyla > Balaenopteridae > Balaenoptera > Balaenoptera ricei. The sequence continues at coordinate 90,711,810 of NC_082660.1, read as the reverse complement.
TTATTTTCACAATACTGATCCTTCCAATCCCAGAACATGGTATATCTTTCCATCTGTTTGTGTCATCTTTGATTTCTTTCATCAGCATCTTATAGTTTTTTTTAAAATTAATTAATTAATTTTATTTTATTTTTGGCTGTGTTGGGTCTTCGTTTCTGTGTGAGGGCTTTCTCTAGTTGCGGCAAGCGGGGGCCACTCTTCATCACAGTGCACGGGCCCCTCACTATCGCGGCCTCTCTTGTTGCAGAGCACAGGCTCCAGATGCGCAGGCTCAGTAGTTGTGGCTCACGGGCCCAGTTACTCCATGGTATGTGGGATCTTCCCAGACCAGGGCTCGAACCCGTGTCCCCTGCATTGGCAGGCAGATTCTTAACCACTGCACCACCAGGGAAACCCCAGCATCTTATAGTTTTAAGAGTACAGGTCTTTTGCCTCCTTAGGGAGGTTTAGTCCCATGTAGTTTATACTTTTTGATGCAATGGTAAATAGGACTGTTTTTTAATTTCTCTTTCTCATCTTTTGTTGTTAGTGTATAGAAATGCAAGAGATTTCTGTGTATTAATTTTGTATCCTGCTATTTTACCAAATACATTGATGAGCTCTAGCAGTTTTCTGGTAGCATCTTTAGGAATTTTTACATACAGTATCATGTCATCTGCAAACAGTGACAATTTTACTTCTTCTTTTCCAATTTGGATTCCCTTTATTTCTTTTTCTTCTCTGATTGCTGTGGCTAAGACTTCCATAACTATGTTGAATAAAAGTGGTGAGAGTGGACATCCTTGTCTTGTTTCTGATCTTAGAGGAAATGCTTTCAGCTTTTCACTATTCAGTATGATGTTAGCTGTAAATTTGTCATATATGGCCTTTAATATGTTGAGGTATGTTCCACTTTCTGGAAAGTTTTTATCATAAATGGGTGTTGAATTTTGTCTAAAGCTTTTTCTGCATCTATTGAGATTATCATGTGTTTTTTTTCTTCAGCTTTTTGATGTGGTGTATCACACTGATTGGCTTGTGGATATTGAAAAATTCTTGCATCCCTGGGATAAATCCCACTTGATCATGGTATATGATTATTTTAATGTATCGTTGGATTCGGTTTGCTAGTATTTTGTTGAGGATTTTTGTATCTATGTTCATCAGTGATACTGGCCAGTAATTTTCTTTATTTATGGTATCTTTTTCTGACTTTGGTATCAGGGTGGTGGTGGTCTCATAGAATGTGATTGGGAGTGTTCTTTCCTCTGAGAATTTTTAGACTAGTTTCATAAGAATAGGTGTTAACTCTCTTCTAAATGTTTGATAGAATTAGCCTGTGAAGCCATCTCATCTTGGACTTTTGTTTGTTGGGAGATTTTTAATCACAGTTTCAATTTCAGTACTTGTGGTTGGTCTGTTCACATTTTCTATTTCTTTCTGCTTCAGTCTTGGGAGATTGTACTTTTCTAAGAATTAATCCATTTCTTCAGGTTTTACATTTTATTGGCATATCATTGCTTGTAGGAGTTTCTTATGATCTTTGTATTGCTGTGGTGTCCACTGTAACTTCAATTTTTTTTCCTAATTTTATTGATTTGAGACCTCTACCTCTTTTTCTTGATGAGTCTGTCTAAAGGTTTATCAATTTTGTTTATTTTCTCAAAGAACCAGCTTTTAGTTTCATTGCTCTTTTCTATTGTTTTCTTAATCTCTATTTCATATATTGTTTCTGTGATCTTATGATTTCTTTCCATCTACTAACTTCGGGTTTTGTTTTTTCTTCTTTCTCTAGTTGCTTTAGGTGTAAGGTTAGGTTGTTTATCTGAGATATTTTTTTCTGTTTCCAGAAGCAAGAGTGTATTGCTATAAACTTTCCTCTTTGAACTGGTTTTGCCTCATCCCATAGGTTTTTGGATCATTGTGCTTTCGTTTTCACTTGTCTCTATGTATTTTTGATTTCCTCTTTGATTTCTTCAGCCATCCATTGTTTGCTTAGTAGCATATTGTTTAGTCTCCATGTGTTTGTGTTTTTTACATTTTTCCTTTTAGTTGATTTCTAATCTCATAGTGTTGTGGTCAGAAAGGATGCTTGATATGATTTCAATTTTCTTAAATTTACCGAGGCTTGCTTTGTGGCCCAGCATGTGATCAATCCTGGAGAATGTTCCATGTGCACTTGAGAAGAACGTGTATTCTGCTGCTTTTGGATGGAATGCTCTATAAATATCAATTATGTCTATCTGATCTAATGTGTCTTTTAAGGCCTGTGTTTCCTTATTGATTTTATGTCTGGATGATCTTTCCATTGATGAAATTGGGGTGTTAAAGACAACCACTATTATTGTGTTACTGTAATTTCTCCTTTTATGGCTGTTAGTATTTGCCTTATAAATTGAGGTGCTCCTGTGTTTGGTGCATATATATTTACAATTGTTATATCTTCTTCTTGGATTGATCCCTTGATCATTATGTAGTGTCCTTCTTCATCTCTGTAACAGTTTTTATTTTAAAGTCTATTTTGTCTGATATGAGTATTTCTACTCCAGTTTTCTTTTGATTTCCTTTTGCATGGAATAACTTTTTCCATCCCCTCACTTTCAGTCTGTATGTATCCCTAGATCTGAAGTGGGTCTCTCGTAGACAGCATATATATGGGTCTTGTTTTTGTATCCATTCAGCCAGTCTATATTTTTTGGTTGGAACATTTAATCCGTTTATGTTTAAGGTAATTATTGATATGTATGTTCTTACTGCCATTTTTAAAATTGTTCTGGATTTTTTTAACTTTTTATTTTATATGGGAGTATAGCCTATTAATAATGTTCTGATAGTTTCTGGTGCACAGCAAAGCGACTCAGCCATACCTATACATGTATCCCTTCTCCACCAGACTCCCCTCCCAGTTTTGGATTTATTTTTGTTGGTCTTTTTTCTTCCTTTCTTCTTTTGTTCTCATCTCTTGTGATTTGATGACTAACTTTAGTGTTGAGTTTGGATTCCTTTTTCTTTTTTATGTGTGTATCTATTGTAGATTTTCTGTTTTCTGCTACCATGAAGTTTTGTTATAGCAGTCTATACATAAACAAGATTGTTTTAAGTTGCTGGTCTTTTAATTTCAAATGCATTTCTAATATTCTGCATTTGTGCTCTGTTCTTCTCACAATTGTTGTTTTGATATATTTGTGTGCAGATGGTTTCCTACTTTTTTTGTATGTTTGTCTTTATCAGTGAGGTTTTCTATTCATAATTTTATTGTTTCTAGTTGTGGTCTTTTCTCTTCTGCCTAGAGAATTTCCTTTAGCATTTGTTGCAAAGCTGGTCTTGTGGTGCTGAATTCTCTTAACTTTTCCTTGTCTGTAAACTTTTGATTTCTCCATTGACCCTGAATGAGATCCTTGCTGGGTAGAGTATTCTTGGTTGTAGTTTCTTCCCTATCATCACTTTAAATATATTGTGCCACTCCCTTCTGGCCTGCAGAGTTTCTGCTGAGAAATCAGCTGATAACCTTATGGGGATTCCCTTGTACGTTATTTGTTGCTTTTAATATTTTTTCTTTGTCTTAATTTTTTGTTAGTCTGATTAATATGTGTCTTGGCGTGTTCCTCCTTGGGCTTATCCTGCCTGGACTCTCTACACTTCCTGGACTTGGGTGACTGTTTCCTTTCCCATGTTAGGGAACTTTTCAGCTGTTATCTCTTAAAATATTTTCTCAGGTCATTTCTCTCTCTCCCTTCTCCTTCTGGAACCCCTATAATATGAATGTTACATTTAATGTTGTCCCAGAGGTCTCTTAGACTGTCTTCATTTCTTTTCATTCTTTTTCTTTATTCTGTTCTGCAACAGTCATTTCCACCATTCTGTCTTCCAGCTCACTTATCCGTTTTTCTGCCTCAGGTATTCTGCTATTGATTCCTTCTAGTGTATTTTTCCTTTCAGTTATTGTATTGTTCATCTCTATTTGTTTGTTCTTTAGTTCTTCTAGGTCTTTGTTAAACATTTCTTGTATCTTCTAGATCTGTGTCTCCATTCTTTTTCCGAGATCTTGGAACATCTTTATTATCATTACTCTGAATACTTTTTCGGGTAGATTGCCTATCTCCACTTAGTCGTTTTTCTGGGGTTTTATCTTTCTTTCTTCATTTGGGACATATTCCTTTGCTGTCTCTTTTTGTCTAACTTTCTGTGATTGTGGTTTTCATTTTGCAGGCTGCAGGATTGTACTTCTTCTTGCTTTTGCTCTCTGCCCCCTGGTGGGTGAGGCAGTCTAAGAGCCTTCTTCAGGCTTCCTGTTGGGGGGCACTGGTACCTGCCCACTGGTGTGTGGAGCTGGTTCTTGTCCCTCTAGTGGGCAGGGCTGTGTCAGAGGGTGTGTTTATCGGGCAGCTATTTATTCAAGAAGACTTTAAGCAGCCTGTCTCCTGATGGGTGGGGCTGTGTTCCCAATGTTGAGGCATCCCAGCACTGGAACCTACAGGCTACTGGGTGGGGCCAGGTCTTTGTGAGAAAATGGCAGCATCCAATAGGGCTCACACCAATGTGTACTTACCAGAACTGTGGCCACCAGTGTCCTTGTCCCTCGTGTGAGCCACAGCCGCCCCCCTGCCTCCACAGGAGACACTTTAATACTAGCAGGTAAGTCTGACCCAGTCTCTTATGAGGTCACCACTTTTCTCCCTGGGTCCTGGTATGCATGAGACCCTGTGTGCACCCTCCAAGAGTGGAGTTTCTATTTCCCCCTGTCCAGTGGAATTCCTGCAATCAAACCTCACTGACCTTCAAAGCCAGATTCTATGGTGGCTCCTCCTCCCATTGCCAGACCCCCAGGCTGGGGAGCTTGATATGGGGCTCAGAGGTTTCACTCCTGTTGGAGATCTTCTGTGGTATAATTGTTTTCCAATTTTTGGGTTGCCCACCTGGAGTGTATGGGTTTGATTTTATCATGATTTCACCCCTCTTACCATCTCGTTAGGCTTCTTCTTTTTCTTTGGATATAGGGTATCTTTTTTGTAGGTTACAGCATTTTATTTCTTTTTGTTGGTGGTTGATCAGCAGTTAGTTGTGATTTTGGTGTTTCTGTAAGAAGGGGTAAGATCACATCCTTCTACTCCACCATCTTTTCTCCTCCTTCTAGAATCCAGTCTGTATTTTTATTTTTAACTGCTTTTATGCATAGAAAGTACTTCCCCATTCTCAGATTGATACTTGTTTGTTTATATTTTATTTTAGCATTTTTATGTATTGTTTGACACTTAACTCCGTAATGTTATTGAAATGCTTTGCTCTCTCAGCTATTCTGCATTGCATTCCCAAGGAAAGGAAAAGACAGTTGTTCACATCCATAGTGCATGTGGCACATCAAAGGAAATGATGTAGCAATTCATTGTACTACCTTTATATTACCAAGTTTCTACCTGAAATGCTGAAAGGTTGCTGGAGTGATTAGAGCAAGTGATGTCAGGGGTGTTAGTCTGGGTTGGTGTTATAGAGGAAATGAGTCTTGAGCAGAGTTTTGGTTTAGAGAAGGACCTACTATGGTCAGATAGCATACTCCATGCCTGGAGACAAGGTTTGTCATGTAACCATTTGTATATCTAGAAAAGCCTGTATCTATCTCTCTGTAGTTATTGCTTTATATATATTATGTATGTATATATGACCTTGACAATTTGAGGTCTCATATGTTCTTTTATTTTGTTCTTTCCTTAATGCCATGAATCCTGGTACAAAGAAACAGAATCTTAAACTATAGGTGCTGGGAATGACCTCAGAGACCATTTTATGTTATGCAGATAAAAAACAATTTCTGGAATGATGAAATGATTTGCCTCAAACACACAGCCAGAGTCTGCACTAGAATCCAAATCTCTGACTCTTTGTTCAGTGCTCTTTCCATTACAAAAAATTGTTGAAATGTCTCTTTTACTAGATTGTAGATACTTATGATGAAGTGACTATATTGAGTTCAAATACTGAAAGTGCTTTTTTTCTATATGTCTTATCACATGTATTTATAATTGAATATACAAAGTATAAAATATGTACACAAGAAAGATTTACTTTGTCTATGTAAGGAAACCATGTCAACATGTTGTAAGCTTTCTCTCTTCTCTAAAGAATGATGGCAAATTCTAATTAATCTCATCATCACTTCTAATTTACTCTTTTAAGTGGAATAATGGTTGTGATATATGGTTAGAGCACATCTCAATTTTAAACTTTGTGACTTACTAGCTTTATTATTTTAGCTATTTTTTATTTGTTTCAGTTATACCAAGAGACACAACAAAGCCTTGGCTTTCAGATACACTCTAGAATTTAAATCCCCATTGTTCTGAGCTCTGGTATTTTCCTGGTTGGCATTTTTGACATGAATAAATCATTCAGCACCTTTTGGATACACATCTTCTATGTGCCTACTATTGTGCTGTGACCTCTTGGAACATAAAGTTCCTTGCTAACCTCTGATGAAGCTCTTCTTTTTCATTATAATGATTAGCTTTTGATTTTGATGCTATGTATGGGTAAGGTCACCAAGAATCAATTTAAGATCACATGAGGAAACTGGATGAAAGAGCTTTTAAGATTAGGCACAATAATTACCATCATTATCACCAGCAAATACAAACATTTATTAAGTGTTTAATATGTATCAAGGGCATAAATAAGTGGGAAAATTGTGACCATAAGGAAAGTATAATCCATTTAGAAGACTAACATATTTATGATAAAATAAATAATAATGCCAAGTGGCATATACTAGAAACTACATGAGTTGAACAAGTGTGACCTCATATATGTTGGACTTCAAAGGAATGATCAAATACACATGGGATGAGTGTGTGTTTGGAGCAAGAGTTGGGAGGAGGTAAAGAGGGCATTCCTGACAGGGAAATCAGTATGGATAAAAGGGCAGAGGTGAAATGTTCATGGCCTATTTTGGAAAAAAATATGTGAAAGGATTAGATGGCAGGTACTGTGAAAAGAGAACTGATAATTAGAATCAAGCAGATAGATGCTGGTTAAAATCCTAGATTAACCATGTAGGTACTGTGACTTTCACCTATCTGAGTCTCAATGTCTTCTTCATCAAAATACTGACAAAAGTTTTCACTTCATAGGGTTGGTGTGAGGATTACATGAACTATGTGTAAAGTGTCTCACATAATATCTGGTACTCATAAGCACTAATTAAATGACAATTTCTTTCTAACTTGATTTAGCTGGAGTCGAGGTAGGTGTAGGAGAGTAGAGAGAGGTAGTTGTGGTGGGTCTAACTCAGGTTAATGATTTTTATCCTGTAGACCATGGGGAGCCACTGAAAGTTTATGAAGAGGGGAATAACATTTGCACAGTTCAATTTTAGGACAATTAACCTAATAATCCAGAATGTGGTTTGGAGAGGAGAGAAACTGGAAGCAGAATGATTGTTACTGTAGTCTAGGCAGGAGGTAAAAGACCTCCAGAGAGGTGGTTGAATTGGAAAGGAAGTCATGGGCAGGGAGATATCGCAATGAAAGAATTGCTGCAACTTGGAGAATGGTTATAGAAGGAAGCAAAGGAGGAATAAAGTATGACTTCGAGATTTCAAGACTGGGTTACTGGGACAAATAAAAGGATAAGGTGAGATGATTTGGGGGAAAATATAATTAAATTGTTTTGATAAATATTAACAAAGCTGTCATATTAAAGTGGAGAAGCAAGAATATTTGTAGTGCATCTGAAGACTGGGCTCTGCTAAGGGGTTGTTTGAACTTTCAATATACAAAGATTTCATGGTGATTTGTGGCATGTGGCCACACCTGTGTTCATATGTGTATATTTTATGTGTGTGTGTGTTTGTATTTGGTTAGTGATCCATGGGATCTCTATGACTTCACTTCAGCAGAGTTCTTATGGAAACTCTCTACTCTAAATCATAATTGGGGAATTCATCTACAGGCCAGCCTTAACAAGAAGAAAACAATGAATTTTTTCTATCAGACTATTTCTCCACACTAGGAAAAATCTGTATCTGAAGAGGAATTTAGGCACTTAGAATAGTAACAAGCTCAAGGTGCAGACTGGGATAAAGGGAGCTGCAGTGACAGTGTGTCCACCCGAGGTAGAAAAATAGTTAAAGTGAAAAAGGACAAATCTTTGAGAGTTGTTTTATTTGTGCTGATTGGACAATGGCAGTGCAACCTGCTAGATGAATTTGAACCCTGTACTTCCATGGATTCACTGAGGAAATGCAATGCCTTTCTTAGAATCTAGAAGCCTAGATGCCATTCCTAGGTGTTAGGAAGTGTTCAGTTGTTGAGAAGGTGAGCCCTGTGAATTTCTGTAGACAATAACAGCTTTAGTGTGATATTTTGGACTTTAACAATAAACCAAATATCCAAATCAAACTCGATTTGTATGATTTTTCTTTTATAGGAGACCACAAAACTGGACAAAGCAAGCAGAACATGAAATGATTTTGCTCAGGGAGGTCAGACTTGACTGTCCCTGTATGTGTGTGTGGCAATGTGTTTAATAAAAGCCTCTTATACCTTCAGCATGTTTAATGGCTTTGCTCTGCTTTGGCCTTCAAATCTGTAGCTCTTGTGTTAATTTCACAAAGGCTTTCCGATAATTATTTTCCAACAATTCACGTCCAAGGAAATTTATCTCCTTTTTATTTCAGCTGGTGTGGGCAGCAGTAGAGTAAGTTTTTTTCCAGGATAGGGACACTCAGTACTTCCAGAAAGGAAGCAGGCATTTAGAGACAGTTGGTTTGAAAAGAAATATTTTTTCCTCTAGATTTGTATCCATGGCAATCAATTTAGGACCGATATTATCTGGGATTGAAAAGAGACTGATTTTACCTTGCTGAATTATCTGTGTCCCCTGTGGATTGATCAAAAGGAAATGGGGGTTGCGGCATTACTACACATAAACACCCTGCCTTCAGCCAGGGGTGTGACTACGTGCCTAGCAAAGGCTGCAGGATACCTTCTGCCTATTTTGATCTACTTAAAGAAATTGCCTTGTGTTGCAAGAGAATAGCTGACTCCGTCATCCTAGTCACATTTTATCTTTGAATAATGAGGAAAAAAATCTCCCTGCAGTAAATGTTCAGTTTATGCTGCTTTTCCCTCACATCAAAAAGAAAAATAAAGAAGCTTTATGAAATAGTGATGCTATCCTCAGCTGAACATAAGGGTTTGTCCTTAATATCTTAATCAATAGTTTAAGTTAGGAAGGTCAGATCATCTCTAAACTAAAGCTGGAATCAGCTGTCCACCACAGAAATGAAATATGGCAAAGAAGGCTGCAGGTTCATCTAGCAGCTCCAGATCTGCATCTCACATGCAAGAGTTTAATAGTTGGTTTTTGGTATTTATCTTTGACATCTTGACTAAGGGTCTTCAGAACTTGCATAGCCTACCTATAGACTCCTCTAAATCCTTGCTAGTGTTTCCATTTCGATTATTCTGCTCAAACCTGTGAACAAGAGTTTGAAGTATATCCCTGTAAGAGCCCAGATATCAGGTTTTAAAAATCGCTGTGGCATTTATTAATTTATTCATGCAATCAGGCATTCCTTTAACAAATGTTTTTTGAGCACCTGTTATGTTCCAAGCACTGGGATAGACACTAGGTGTACAAATTGAATTAACAGTCCAGGTTAATAAACGTCCCCTGGTCAACTTAACTTCCATGCAAAAATCAATCTTAATTTTTTTTAACCATTTTAAATTGACCTAAGAATGCTAAACTCAGGTGCTCTCCTCATTCTAAACATACTTATTCATTTCTTTATTTTGAGATGTTTGAATTCAGTTCAAACATGAGTTTAAATTCAGTTCTGATATTTATCAGCTGTGTGATCTTGAGTGCATCACTTAACCTTACCTATTTTCTTATTTATTTTCATTATCTACATTTCCATATCTGTAAAACATGGATAATAATAGTATCTGCCTTATGGGGTTGTTGTGAAGATTAAATTTAAATCTGGCATACAATTACAACTCAATCAATATTAGATTATACTAGTTCTTTTACTTTGAAAGAAAATCTTTTTACTTCTCCTCTATTGTCTGTGGGAAATATGGACAAGAAAAAATGAGCGCACTTGGAAAATGGTGAATTCTTGTCTCTTCTACTTTTAAGAAAGTCACAGACAATGTACAAGAGCATTAAGACCACTACAAAATTCTGTTTACTTTAAAATAAGTAAGCCTATGTCATCCAGCTCAATGACAGAACCACTCAGGTTTGATTAGAGTTTCAGTACTTGTTATGTTTTGACTCTTGGTATATTGAAGCCAATTTCATCATGATTTCTATTTCAAAATCAGGTGGCTTGACCAATTCACCTAATTTTCATTACTGCACAACTTACATGCACCCTATAAGCCCTGAGAGGTACATGGATAATATGTTTTGTTAAGATGGGAGCTGCTAGAACTTTGAAAACAGTTCTTCTCTTTCCCCTCCTACTCACAAAAGGATTTTCCTTTAACCAGATACTTTTGTGACACATGATATCTAGGGATAAAAAAGGAGACTATTATTAGTTCATTTTAAGAGGAGATATGACATTTACCATTATTTCATATAGAAGCAATGACTTTTGGTTGTCAACATAATTATAAAGGTAGCAATCTTCCCCCTCCTTATAAACTGTATCACCTGTATTCCCACAAGCCACAATCAAGTGGAGTCATCCATGGGGTATCCACGTAGGATTGGTTCCAGGATACACCAGCCCCTGTGGATACCCAAGTCCAAGGATGCTCAAGTTCCTTATATAAAATAGGGAAGTACAGTCAGCCCTCCATATCCGCGGATTCTGCATCCACAGATACCGAAGGCTAACAGTACTGGAAAATAATAGTTGTTTCAAATGAAGTTGCTGGTTTTATGTGAATGAATGTTAATTAGAAGGTAGTTTTCCCTAAAAATCAACACGTCCTCAGAGTTGATATATGACCTTGATGTCTTAAGGTATTAATGAGCTCCCTGAAGGTAACATTGGTAACAAAAATTATAGATTTTTTCTTTCTGAAAATTTTATCATAAGATTCAACAGTCACTCAAGCACAATGCTGAGTGTAATTTCTTTGGTTCAGTCTAAGTAATTACTCTTGTAATGCTGGCTTTAGGTACAAGTTAACACATATGCAAGCCTGTTATTATCTATATTCAGAAACTGACCTACTTGAAGACAGATATGTCTTATCTGCAAATGAAGTCAGGGGCCTTATCCTAATATGATGAAAAATCAAGGACTATTTAAAGCTTTAAGCACAGTTGGTTCTAACTTCAGATAAGAAGGCCAAACAAGCCCTTACTTAAGAGAAAATCATCTGCTGTTCTTGGCTTCTCTAATTAACTTGGGAAAAGTTCTCAAATCTTAGTTATCTCAGGTGCCATTTTATGTGTTTCATTATTTAGTTCACCATTCCTGATAACCTCAACTTTGCATCATTAGGAGGTCAATTTAACAAATGTTGACATTCAAGTTGTTATTGGGTTAATAATTTTCTATATTTCAGCAGGACTCTCTGAAAATATGTTAGTTTCCACATAGGGGCTGTGGGTAGTGACTGCAGACATGAATGTCACCTTTGCAATTGATGGCTTTAATATTTTTTCCTGCTTCTTACATATTTATCTTTTGTGTGTGTGTCTGAGAACATTAAAGTTCTACTCTATTAGCAAATTTCAACTGTATAATACAGTGTTATCAACTATAGTCACCATGTTTTACATTAGATCCTCAGAACTTATTCATCTTATAGCTGAAAGTTTGCACACTTTTTATCAAACTCTCCCTATTTCCCCTACCCCTCACACCCTGGCAACCAATATCTTGGAAAAGAAATATAATCTACTTGAGCCTACCTACCTCATAGAGTTCTTTTGGTGATTAACATGGGAATTTCCACATAAAGGACCTAGAATGGTGCCTGGGAAATAATAGGTACTCATTAATTAGTGTGCATTATTATTATTATATCTTCAACCTGGCCTCAGACAAAATATTTAGTATTAATTCTATCACATGAAAGACAAAATCAGGCAATTTTTTTTCCTGGAGAACTGGAAAAGTCTAAGATGTTCAACATGCAGAATTGATAAAAATCTGCACCAATGTGCATATCATAGAAGGGGTACAATCATTTCTTAGTAAGACAGACACCCACCTCCTGGGCCTACCAACACAAAGCAATGAGGCACAGAAATCCAGAGACCAACTTCAGATACTTTGAAAAACATCAGTCTCCAGAAACACTTTGAGGAGCTCAGTTACCTGGTTAAAATTTACAGTAAACAGCTGGCTACCATAAACTCGGCTGTTCTGTGATAAGCAGAGTTAAAAATTCCAGAAGCAGTGTAGTGTAAAATAAATGAGTTTTATAGGACTGTGTGACTATAGGTTGAGCACATCAACTCAATAATGTTTTTCACTCACTGTTAATTTCAAACGCTTGAAGCATTTTGTTTTATCGGTTGCAAAGTCGTGGCTCAGAAAGAAAAAAATATAGAAAAGAAAAATGAAAGCAAAGGCTCTACCAATCCATTAAAACACTGCAAGCAGTGGTGATGGCTAGCAATTTCTTATAATCCATCATGGTACCCTACCTATCAGCCCTAAAACTGTCACTCCTAAAAGGTTATTATTAGAGCAGAAATGTGGTTGATTGTTCACACCAGTGTGTTAAGGTGCTGTTGGGACTGAAATATTTGGGAAGCACACACAAATGGAACTTCCTGTTCAAACCAAGGTGATAAGGCATTTTTGGCAAGGTTTTGAGTGAAGCTATAGCTGTTGAGAAAAACAAAACAAATCTGTGTGTGTGTGAGAGAGAGATAGAGAGATTTTCAATGAAAAAAATATCAAAAAATGAGAATTGATCATCTAAGAGATCTCCAAGGGATAGGACAGTCTCTTATTTATTATTTTTCATTGTTCTTCTAGAACCAAGCACAGTGCTTAGCCTATACTACATAGTCAGCTATTATGTATCAAGCTGAATTTTATAAAAAGTTTGATACACTCAGTGTTTCAAACTTTTGTCTAGGCTCTTAAGCAGAGGGATGGACAATAGAGCTCTTCTTACTGGCATCTTTGGAATGAGCATTTCCTTACTAGTCTTCAGTCTCAAGGGAGGGATCAACACTGCAGTTTCCCATGTCATGCATGTCCTTTGTCAGCTTCTTGGAGGTCTTAAAATTCACAACTCTTAAATATCAGGAAAAGAAAATGAAGCTAAAAGCTCAGACATAAGCTCTTCCATCCACATTTTATAGATGAAATATTTAGTGTTTTAAATTAAACATGCCTAAAAATCTTATTCCAGAGAGGCTTCTGCAACCATCCTGCTTACAGAGCTCTAACCTTGGAACAGAATCTGCATATGAATCAAGGTCAGCCTCTTGCAGTTTCTCTAACCAAAGTCTAAATTCAAAATCTCAACCTAAGGGAAACAGCAGGGGCTTGGGTAGAGGGTGGGAGTAGAGAACACCAGAGGGATGACATTTAGGGAACTAGTGGAAAATCTGTATGATATGTGGGGTTGATAAATTATTGCTTCTTCTATCTTGCTTGGTACTTTCTAAATATTCAGATCAAGCCATTAGAAGTTAAAGAAAAATATTTTGAGGGGCCGCTGAATAAAGCAAATAAAAACAGCCTGTGTTGATAGACATAAAATGCCTATTTTAAGGAAATCTATTGTCTTACTCTACTCTATAGTTGGTCAGCTTACAGTTTTAACATAGTATTCTGTTTTGGGTATCACATTTTTGAAATAATTTTATTGGATTATAGTTGATTTACAATGTTGTATTAGTTTCTGCTGTATAGCAAAGTGATTCAGTTATACATATACCCACACTTTTTAAAATTCTTTTCCAATATAGGTCACTACAGAGTATTGAGTAGAGTTCCCTGTGCTATACAGTAGGTCCTTATTAGTTATCTATTTTATATATAATAGTGTGTATATCTCAATCCCAATCTCCCAATATTTCCCTCCCCCCCATTCCCCCTGGGTATCACATTTTATGTGGAATATTGATCAATAAATATGTATTCAGACAAAGGGGGCCAGCATGAGGATGGGTTTGGAAAGCACACCTAAGAAGAACTGTTGGGCATAACAAGAAGCATTCACCCTGTTAAAACTCTGAAAAGGCTTCGTATTGCATTTATTTACTTATTTATTTTTTTGATTTCAAATTGCTTTTATTTATTTACTTTTTTCACTGTTTTTTTTTTCTTAGCCTCTAGAAGGCAATTTTCTTTTCCTTTTTTTTTTAACATCTTTATTGGAGTATAATTGTTTTACAATGGTGTGTTAGTTTCTGCTTTATAACAGAGTGAATCAGTTATACATATACATATGTCTCCATACCTCTTCCCTCTTGCATCTCATTCCCTCCCACCCTCCCTATCCCACAACTCTAGGTGGTCACAGAGCACCGAGTTGATCTCCCTGTGCTGTGCAGCTGCTTCCCACTAGCTATCTATTTTACGTTTGGTAGTGTATATATGTCCATGCCACTCTCTCACTTTGTCCCAGCTTACCCTTCCCCCTCCACGTATCCTCAAGTCCACTCTCTAGTAGGTCTGTGTCTTTATTCCCATCTTGCCCCTAGGTTCTTCAGAACTTCTTTTTTTTTTAATTCCATATATGTGTGTTAGCATACGGTATTTGTTTTCCTCTTTCTGACTTACTTCACACTGTATGACAGACTCTAGGTCCATCCACCTCTCTACAAATAACTCAATTCCGTTTCTTTTTATGGCTGAGTAATATTCCATTGTATATATGTGCCACATCTTCTTTATCCATTCATTTGTTGATGGACACTTAGGTTGCTTCCATGTCCTGGCTATTATAAATAGAGCTGCAATGAACATTTTGGTACATGACTCTTTGAATTATGGTTTTCTCAGGGTATATGACCAGTAGTGGGATTGCTGGGTCGTATGGTAGTTCTATTTTTAGTTTTTTAAGGAAACTCCATACTGTTCTCCATAGTGGCTGTATCAATTTACATTCCCACCAACAGTGCAAGAGGGTTCCCTTTTCTCCACACCCTCTCCAGCATTTATTGTTTGTAGATTTTTTGATGATGGCCATTCTAACCGGTGTGAGATGATACCTCATTGTAGTTTTGATTTGCATCTCTCTAATGATTAATGATGTTGAGCATTCTTTCATGTGTTTGTTGGCAATCTGCATATCTTCTTTGGAGAAATGTCTATTTAGGTCTTCTGCCCATTTTTGGATTGGGTAGTTTGTTTTTTTGATATTGAGCTGCATGAGCTTCTTATAAATTTTGAAGATTAATCCTTTGTCAGTTGCTTCATTTGCAAATATTTTCTCTGATTCTGAGGGTTGTCTTTTCGTCTTGTTTATGGTTTCCTTTGCTGTGCAAAAGCTTTTAAGTTTCATTAGGTCCCATTTGTTTATTTTTGTTGTTATTTCCATTTCTCTAGGAGGTGGGTCAAAAAGGATCTGGCTGTGATTTATGTCATAGAGTGTTCTGCCTATGTTCTCCTCTAAGAGTTTGATAGTGTCTGGCCTTACATTTAGGTCTTTAATGCATTTTGAGTTTTTTTTTTTTTTTGTATGGTGTTAGGGAGTGTTCTAATTTCATTCTTTTCCATGTAGCTGTCCAGTTTTCCCAGCACCACTTATTGAAGAGATTGTCTTTTCTCCACTGTATATTCTTGCCTCCTTTATGAGAGATAAGGTGACCATATGTGTGTGGGTTTATCTCTGGGCTTTCTATCCTGTCCCATTGATCTATATTTCTGTTTTTGTGCCAGTACTGTACCGTCTTGATTACTGTAGCTTTGTAGTATAGTCTGAAGTCAGGGAGCCTGATACCTCCAGCTCCGTTTTTCTTTCTCAAGATTGCTTTTGGCTATTCAGGGTCTTTTGTGTTTCCATACAAATTCTGAAATTTTTTGTTTTAGTTCTGTGCAAAATGTCAGTGGTAGTTTGATAGGGATTGCATTGAATCTGTAGATTGCTTTGGGTAGTAGAGTCACTTTCACAATGTTGAGTCTTGCAGTCCAAGAACTTGGTATATCGCTCCATCTATTTGTATCATCTTTAATTTCTTTCATCAGTGTCTTATAATTTTCTGCATATAGGTCTTTTGTCTCCTTAAGTAGGTTTATTCCTAGATATTTTATTCTTTTTGTTGCAGTGGTAAATGGGAGTGTTTTCTCAATTTCACTTTCAGATTTTTCCTCATTAGTGTATAGGAATGCAAGAGATTTCTGTGCATTAATTTTGTATCCTGCAACTTTACCAAATTCATTGATTAGCTGTAGTAGTTTTCTGGTAGCATCTTTAGGATTCTCTATGTACAGTATCTTGTCATCTGCAAACAGTGGCAGCTTTACTTCTTTTCCGATTTGGATTCCTTTTATTTCTTTTTCTTCTCTGATTGCGGTGGCTAAAACTTCTTTTTGTATTTAGATAAAGATCAAGATCAAGATTAAGATTAAAATCTCACTATAGCCTAAGTGGCCTTAAAGGTAAAGAAGACAGAGAACAAGAAAACCAGTTTTATTTTTAGCAAAGGCATTCTGCCCCACTGTCCTACCTACTTTTACTTCCAACATTCCCCACTGCCTGCCACACCCTCCATCCAATATCTGCACAGCTCACTTAGAGTACAATACCATACGATAGAATACAATACAGTATAAACCTACCTTTGCATTATCTAGTTCCTGCCTACTTTTCCAGCCATATTGCTTCTCTCTTTTCAGTTACTCTCTCTTAGGTTGCAGTGGCACTAGCCCTCTTTCGGTACTTGGTATGTATCAAGCCTTTTCATGTCCTAGGAACAAGCTTTGTATTCAGGTATTTAGTGTGTTTGTTGAGAAGTCAGCTGTCAGGAGCAATATTTTTTCTTGTGAATATGTTTTTCCTCCCTCTCCTAACCTCTGGCTGCTTTTACTCTTTTAATCTGTCATTGCTTCTTATCAGTTTTATTATGATATAACTAGGTGAGGTTTTCTTTGTATTTCTACCACTTGGAATTCAATGAGCTTCTTGAATCTGTGAGTTATTTACAAGCTTTAGAAAATTTCATCCATATATTGCTTCTGTCTGATTCTTCCTTTCATTCCCTTCAGAGCCTCCAGTAACATGGTATAGAATTTGCTCTGGAAAATCCAGATTCCAATTTTTTTCTCCCCAGCCCATGAGATCATGAAAAGTCTCTGTTGGCATTTTTAACTCTTAGCCATTGTCATTTGCTCAGCTTCTTACTCTCTCTTAGTTTATGAAAAAGTGGCATATGCCTTTATGAGGAAAGTGTGTACAGAGAACTGGTCTTATATTGATGAGTTTTCTCTCTGGGATTTTAAGCCTTTAGTTCCTGGTTGACTAGCAGCAACCTATGCCATAAAACAATTTTTGATTTTGTATTTTATCCTTTTTTTTATAGTTGTAGTTCTTCTTGGTAGACGTGTTGTTTGGCAAAATGTTTCTCTTGAAATTCATAGCTGGAAATAGAATCATATTGTAATTATTGTTACTATTATTATTATTAGTTTAAATTTAATTTTTGCTGGCATAATAGATGATTCTGTTTGCATTTTGGGCAGGTAGCCACCTTCATGCCACAAGCTGAAGGATTCCCAAAGTTTTACTGCCTTAATGTAGTTTCTCTGTGACAGAGGTGTCATAATATTTCTATGATGCCTGAAATCTCTCCTGTTGGAGACATTCAATTAGGTTAACGCATTATACCTCCACTTTCTAGTGATGCAATCTGATTGAGTTTTATATTTTCCACAGTGTTTTTCCTTAGACCATTCTCCCTCAAGTGGTTCCACAGGGAAGGATATCTGTGGTCTCAGGCTTGTTCATGTGATGGCAGTGGTTTGGTAAACAGAATGGAAGAAGAAACTTGCAAAGTTTATTGAAGCTCAGACTCATAGTTCTCAAAACATTATTTCTGCTACACTCATTTGGCCAGAGAAAGTCACAAGGCTAGCTCAGACTCAAGTGGTGAGGAAGTAGACTCCGTCTGTTGATGGGAGGAGCTGCAAAGAACTGTGGCATTTTTGTTATTTTGTGGCAACTGTTTAGCCACAAGCCAGTTCTAGTCAGTGTTTGAGAAGTAAGTTAGTTCAGGTCCTTCAGAAACAGATACCAAAACAGGATAAGATATGCAAAGATTTACTGGGGGGAAATGCCTGAGGATAAAGGAGAGGGAGCCAGAGATGGCATGGTGAACTCTTAGACCACATTGCAGACCTGACATCTTATGAAGGAGAAGAGAAAGAAAGGAAAATTAAATAGGAATAGACTTACACTTCAGCAAAGTTCTAAAAATATGTCTGGAGATTGAGCAAAATATCATAACTTTTTACTGGGACAACCTCCCTTAGCCTCCTGTTCATCTACTTTTGTCTTTTCAGCTTATACATGTTGATCAACACCCTTGTTGGCTGTTCATCTATATTGCTGCTAGGGGTACTATGTTCCATCAACTATCTCCACCACTCCTATGGGTAAAGCCCTGTTGGCTCCCCCTCTATATTAGTGGTAGTTATTTTAACTGTGGCCTCCTGGCTTCTGGCAGTTAAGTCTTGTCCCTTGTCCTCTGTTATTTCAGGGACCTGTTATCCCCATGGATATTAATGAACACAACTCTGTGACTATCTCTCCTACCATCATCTCTGGTCTTCAGAGGACAGCCAACATTGAAATTATTAGTGATGCTAGTGCCTTTTTTACCAGTGCATTCCTGATGACTTCAGTGAATTGTGTAGGAATGGCTGGGCCCTCTTATAGAACACTATCCTTGGCTGAGTATTCTGGCCTCTCATAATATAGTAATTCCAGCCTGCCCACCTCTCTGAGACTTTGTATTTCTTTCTCTATTATAGGCTACGGTACCACAGGCATTTCCACTTCATTCAGCATAGGCCTTTGCTTTCTCCATGCTTCTAAGAACCACACTAGCAGTGAGTTTGCCCCATCCTTTGGGGTTCTTGTGACAGTATTAAATCTCATGTCCCCAGAAAGTACCACTAAGTCAATGAATTCCTGCTTATCTAGTTTTATATTCTGGTAGATTAGGCACCTTCAAAATCCAATCCCAGGAGTACTTCCCTGACTCCTGATGGTATAAGCTAGCTAATTCTTAAAGCTCCTTCAGAGTATAATCTTTTATTTTTTCTTCTCCCTTATCAGTCCCAGCATGTCCCCAGACAGCTTATCCCGGAATTTAACCCTAGGTATATACCTCACAGCCAGAAGAGGAGTTGGGAACAACATCTGAGGGATGGGAGAGGGGGAGGATAGATGCTGTAATCTTACAGGAGAGAGGCCTCTACAGCATTTTATAGCACAGCAGAAGTGCTAGCCCTTATAGAAAAGAGTGGGATATATAGAAAACAGTGCAAGTTCTGGGGATTTGGGGGTCTGGAGAGTAAACATTTTCAAGGGAACTCATACAGATATCCCCCTGCATTTTAAGGTCCCAGGTTTTTCTACCCAGAGTCCTAACCTAAACATAAAAGACCTGCCTTTGCTGAGCTTTTAAATGTCTCTGGAGCTCTGTGACTCTGACTATAACATCCTGTGTCTGCTTGTCAGCAGTGTTTGCTCTTCCACTGCAGGAGATAAACACCTCTATTAATCTACCAAAGAGGTTCTGTGGTTTTAACACTTAGCCTTTAACTCTTTGTCAGCAGCTTTCAGTTTCTCATTAACCCTCTTCAGGTCATTCATACAACTTACCAAATAACAAGTCTACTACATTGTTCTTATAGACATATTCTTCACATGTCTTTAAAATACCTGAATCATTGTTCCTGCAGAAACATTCTCCTCCACTGGAACATTTCCCCATGTCATTACCAGTGAAATTTATCAGTTAAGCTTGTGCCAGGGGATATTTTTACCCTACATAACACTCAAGTTAGCATTCTCTTTTCCCACTGGGTGGTGAGTGAGCCAGTCTCTAAACACCGTATTACTGCCTATTTTATTGGAACTCTCCTGGATCCATTTGTGTTAGGGTCCTCTGAGAAGACACTAAGATGGGATTAGATGTACACTAGTTTTATTGGGGGAAATGCTTTGAAGGGTCAAGGGGAAGGAGCTGGATAAGAAAATGAGAGAGCTTTCAGATCTTGATGCAGATCAGACACTTGTGAAGGAGAGAAGAAAAGAAAGAGATTGGGTAGAAAGACTGCAGCACAGTTCAAAACAGTTTTGGCCAGGCATATAAGGAGTCCTGGAGTTAAAGTTACCCAATGGAAGGGTCCTGCATCTCTCAGTAATGGGTCTCTATTTGTACCCCTGCCATGCTTTCATTGGTTGGGACCAGCCCATGGGAAGAGCGACTTCCATGTAAACATGGCAATGGATCCAGCAGGGCAACACCTGGGGCCATCAGTTAGTTTGGCTCTATAAAGCAGGAGATCTGTGGCAGAAATAAAAGCCTCACCATCTGGGTTAACATAAAGTGAAAGTTTTCTGAATGTTTTTGATATTATTGCTTCATAAAGCAATTTATGTTTGATGTGCCCTTTGTTTGCATCAACCGTCCCTAAACTTTAGTTTCCTCTTTAATTGCATTGCATTGACATGTGTCTTTTTTCAGTTCGAGAGTATAAATACAGAATTACCTAATTTGAAAGTTTCATTTTGTGTTTTTCAAGGAAAGATTTAGGTAATACAATGTTTGGAGGACTCAAGCAGTTTCAGCCCTTAACCTGACCAGTGTCCTTATAAAATTGACAGATTCCTGGGTACCTAAGCAGCCTAAGTGAGACAATAGAGAGGACTCAATTTATCTCCTTTCCATAACAAAAAAGCAACACAGTTTATGTCCAATTGCTGGTAGGTCGGTTTTGTCATTTTCACATCATTGTGGTATCCACCTACACTTGCTCAGATGAATAGCTAAGTGCTGATGATGCAACTCTGATGGCGTTTTACTTTATGAAAGGCAAGAAATACCAGCATATGGTTCCCATGGGAACCTCACCTCTGTCCCTTTGTGCTACTCTAATGATGAGAAAATAGAAGGTAAATCAGCAATAATTGCTACTTTAGTTGGATAATACTGAAGGCTGTAGGCACAATGGATGACACAAATATGTTAGTATCCACATTTGGAAGTTGTTTTTAAAGGTCTTGATTCTGATCCATTTATGACCTGAACACAGCTCTGAGGGTATATATATACTGTAGGCTAATTTGTAGGCTTTGGGCTTTGAAGCTTTACTTGCTGTTATGGTACAATGGAGCACAGGCTGTGTTACCTGATTGCTCAAATAATTCTCAGTGATTACATCAGTACTTCCCCAACCCTAGGCACCGCATAATATTATTCTCATATCTTTTAGTGGCTTTTGTTACAACTTAGTTAAGTAGAGCATAAACCAGATGAGATAGGGTGAATTTTTCAAGAGCAGATGTTTCTAGTCAAGATCACTGTCTTTCCAACTCTGGATCCTGATTTTTGATGCTGGGTAATCGGTCTCAATTTTTATTTGCAGAACTAATAACCATTTTACATATTGATAATCTCTGGTAAAGTGAATAAACTCAACTTATGACCAGGTCTAAATGTGAATGCACAGTACACAATTATCAAATGATGTTATATGAGGGGTACTTAAGTGAAGTTTCCTGGAGTTAAACAGCTGCCTATGTTTATACTGCAACCCAGAATTCTACCACATTAGAGTTACTTCTCAGGCTTCAGCAGCAATGGTATGGTGTAGGGACACTGTGAAAATGAATTTGAAAGCGATATGTCTTACCACTGGGTGAATATTCTTGTGAGAGTTAGCATCCGAAAGCTTACCCACCTTGAGGTCATTTAACAGTATCATGTACAATCTGATCATTGTTTAAGGGGCTTGGATCTTTCGTTCTTTGAATTCTTAGCTCTGGGAGAATAGATCTGGCAGACCTGGGGATGGGGGGAGTTTAAAGGCACTTCCATTATGGAGATATTATTTACTGCATTGTCATTACCATATACTAAATGAGCACTAATGAGTTAGCAGGTGCCATTACTATTGCCATCATATACTACATTAAAAATTTTCAGCCCTGAACAGCTAATGTATTTTTTTAGTTATTACCAGCAGAGAATACTCCAATAGGGAGAAAGCAGTTTATCACATATTATAATAAATTCAGGGTGATACCGCATTTGTGAGTGTGTTTGTTTATTTGTTTGTGTCTTTAAGTATGTTGTATATGTACCACACATTCTATTTTACACCATCTCACTCTGTAGGGCACAACCAAACCTCTCAGAGACTACAGCCAACAGCCTTCATGAAAATAAGCCATTACCCTCTGTTCTGCATAGTATCTCTGGGTTTTCAAAGTGCATTAATACTGGTTATCTCATTTAATGCTGTCCACAAATCTATGATGTAGGCAAGACTCTTGACTTTGAATAATTTAAAAAAATGGGGTTCAGAAAGGGTAAATAATTAATATAAAGTCACACAGTTTGTAAGATGTAGATCTGGCACTATAAACCTGGTCTTCTGGTCCCTCTGATATTCTTCTGGGTAGAAATGAAGTGATCAAGTGAGGTCTTACAGGGGAAAATGCCCCTGGATGTGTGTGTGTCACTATGCACACCAAAAGTTGTGGGATGGGCTGTGGTAGAAAGAACCAATCTTTACCTGAGATTAAAACCTAATGAAAATCATGTTTATTATATGTCATCATTCAATACTACGATGTTATGAGTTCTTCTTCTCTTGCATTTTCAAAAAAATTGTTTTTAATGTCTCAACATCATTTTCTGGCTTAACTTCATTTGGATTAAAAGAATACAGTAATGATTATATTTAGCTGTGAAATTCTTCATTTCTTTAATTTTTATTGTCAACTTTACTTGTTTATGATTAAAGGTTCAGGTTCAAACTCCCATAGAGAAATTACTCTGGGGAGAAGCCATAAATCTAGTCTGAATATACAATTCATCTTTGTTAAGCCTTATAGAAGTTTTATCAGCACTGGTAAAGCAAATTTAGTGACCAAATTAAGAGGGATTTAAAAAATATATAACTTTACTATCTCTCCTTTAATATATTTTGGTTCTCTTAGAATCCATAGTTCTTGAAAGTTGTTAGATTATCAGTTTAGTTAGCATTTCTTGGCTACAGGTAGTAAGATTATTGCAAGACAGTGAAAGAGGTGAAGCAGGTGGCAGGTGAGTATTGCATCTACAATTACCTGTAATCCAAACCTCTAACCCTTCCCAACTTCACCACCAAACATTTACTGTATGCAACTCCTTTTAATTTAGTAGTCTTCAAGGCAGCAAGGATTTATGTGATCATCTAATTTGAACCTAGCACTGCAATGAGTTTGGAACATTTCCAAGTATGTTTTCTTTGCAACTCTTATTAGTAGACTCAGTCTTTCTTGAGTCCTCCCATAAAGCTGCCTCTCTTCTGTTCTTTCTATAATAGACTGTATTATTTCTCTTTCCACTTTGTGACATAATTATTGGTGTAACTTTCATGTGTCTTATTCAATTGTGAGCTTCTTGCAAATAGAGACTATATTTTACTCACCTTTGTGACCTATGATGTAGAACTGTACTGGAGTAATAGTAATAAGAACTTAAAATTTTTTAATGAATAAATTAAAAGTGGGAAGGTTGGTACTAGATATCTGTGAACTGAATTGAAAGCCTTTAGTGTTCCTTTGTTTAAATCCTTCATAACTATCAACTTCTGCTGGGATAGATGTTATCCTTTCAGAACAAATTCTTACAAATTTTTGTTTTCTATGTGTGTTCAATCTAATTGTTTATATTTATGGGTCTTGTTTCTGTGCTTTGTTTCAGTTAGATTTTAAATATTACATTAATATATTTTATAGGACAGCACAACTACTCAGTTTTTAAATCTCTGAGTTTTAAAATTTTATTTGTGGTCAGTTATATATAAAGGTTAATCTGGGAATGCATTAATGAAAATTTGGCCTTGTTTATCTTCACCAAACTTTGAAAAAAGTTTATATTCATAATTTATTTGTATAATACTTTTAAGCAAAATGTTTAATAAAAGGCACATTCTCTGGGAGTCCTTTTCTTTATATTTCTCTCCACCATCTTTTTATTAATCTATTTCATATCCTCTTTGTGTTCAATGCAGCTCAGCAGTGGTTATGCCTTCACTGAATAACATTTCATTTGTTGAATTGGGAAAGATCTACATTTAGGGGGAATAATTGAAGCATTTTACACTTTATTCTTGGAACTAAGTCTTGGCAGGTGAATCTAGTGACTTGTCACTTGTCTCAATTTTTTATCACTTGAGCACACAATAAATGCATAATAATAGGTTTGATGTCGTAGGTATGATTATACTCCTGACGTCTCCCTTCAACCATTTGGATTCCAGGTAAATAGTTTTGCTTTTCCGAAGGAAAATTTTGCTTTATTAACATCTTCAAAATACTAGAATAGCCAGAGGAATAAAAAATCAATTGCTAGATATTTCATTTACAAGATTTCAATCATAAAGAAGTTTCCAGTATCTAAATGTTTAATGTAATGGAGAGAGGGTCAATGAAGTCAACAAAGAAGAACCTCAGTGGTTCTAAACAAAACTTTGAAGTGGAGATCCTTTGGTGACCTCTCATCTCTTCTTTCTGTACTGCTCTCCCTCATGATTACCTTTCCACATAATCTATTAAAGCTTCAGCTCTTCCATTTATGAAATATCTACCACATAGAACCAAGAATTAAATAAGATAATACAAAGTTCATTATATACTATTTTATTCTACAAAAATGTAATTGATTACTTATTAATCCTAACTAAAACCCCCACTTTGTCAATATATTAGTTAAAACTAGTTTTCGTAAAGGAAAACAGTCAGATAAATGAAGGTACACTAAGACATAATAACTAATAATAGCTGAATTGACCATATAAGTTGCATATGCATTACCAAACGAGAGGAATGAATCTCCAGTAGTGGAGATTCAGCTACCTATATAAAATGCATGAGGGGGGCATGGTGTAAGATATTTTGAGGTAGAGTCTTTCTGGACTTCTGAAATCATAGGTCAGTAGTGGACATCTAGTTTTCCTATGAATGAGGCATTTTGGAAGAACCTGAAGCATTTAGAGGGATCTGTAGGCACTTCTATTTTGTTCAAACATGGATTGCAGATGAAGAGGTGGAGAGTTATGTAGCTGGAATGGCAGGTAGGATCTTTTGTCATGGATGACCTATTTAATGCTAAGGAGTTTGAATTTTTACCCTGAAAAAAATGGTTAGCTCCTGAAGAAACTTAGTCAAGAATATGACATAATGAAATATGTGTTGTTTTGGAGAATGCCTTAAGAGACGTAACAGTAAGCGAGTTAGGATGGGAGTGACTATGGCTGCAGTCTGGAGAATGAATTGGAATGGGAAAAATAGAGGCAAGGATTAATTAGGGGTCCATTGAACAAATCCAGGGCAGAGATGAGGTGGGCTTAAACTATTTACTAGAAATAATCAGATGCATCTGAGAAGTCAGGATAAGAAGGACTATAGCCATTTGGAGAACTGAAAGAAATCCAGTAGAGCTGGATAGTTGAGTGCCAAGTGAGTTGTGTTCAGAGAGCAGAGAAGTACTTAGTTACAAGATCATACAAGGCTATGCAAATTTTATGCTATAGACAATATTTGTGTCATTCCCAAATCTGTATGTTAAAAGCTAATTTTAATGTGATTGTATCTGGACGTGGGGCTTTTGGGAAGTGATTAGGGCATGAGTGTGGAGCCCATATAAATTGGATCATTGCCCTTATAAAATAGATTCCCGGATTTCCCTGGTGGTGCAGTGGTTAAGAATCCACCTACCAATGCAGGGGACACGGGTTCGAGCCCTTGTCTGGGAAGATCCCACATGCCGCAGAGCAACTAAGCCCGTGTGCCACAACTACTGAGCCTGTGCTCTAGAGCCTATGAGCCACAACTACTGAGCCCATGCGCCTGGAGCCCGAGCTCTGCAACAAGAGAAGCATCACAATGAGAAGCCCGCGCACCGCAACAAAGCGTAGCCCCTGCTCGCCGCAACTAGAGAAAGCCCGCACACAGCAACGAAGACCCAATGCAGCCAAAAATAAATAAATAAATAAATAAATAAATAAATAAATAAATAAATAAATAAATTTATTTAAAAAATAATAATAAAATAAAATAGATTCCAGAGTCTTCACTTGTTCCTTCCACCATGTGAGGACATAGCAAAAAGACAGCCATCTATGAACAAGGAAGCAGGCCCTCCCCAGACACCAAATTTGCAGGTCCTTAATATAGGACTTCCTAGCCTCCAGAACTGTCAGAAATAAATTTCTGTTATGTTTATAAGTCTTCCAGTCTATGGCATTTTGTAGTAGCAACCCACATGGACTAGGACATCGTCTTAAGGAATTTGGATTTAACCCGTGGTCCATGCAAAGCCACTGAAAGATTTTAAGCAGGGGTGTAAAGTGACAGCAGAATTTGGAATGAGTTGAGTAAATGGATGGTAAGGAAAAACAGAAACAGAAGTGCCAAAAAGTTCTTTATTTTAAAGAATCACTTTGTTGTGGCCCCCGAATTTTCTAGCAGAGTTGTTTTTTTCCACTTGACATGTCTAAATTGGTGAGGTCCATAGTTCCAATCATGTTCAGATTCTCACAAAAGGGGAAGGTAAGTACATATTTAATTATTGATTTTTATTTATTGCAGAGAAAACGAGAGATTAGGTATGTTTATCTATAATTTTTTCTTTTATCTCAAATAACAGTAAAATGGGCTGGCTTGCATTATTAGTATACAGGGGATAAAATCCATATAGAATAATTTTTTATGGTTTAAATCTCCATTGTCTTTTTAACCTTCATTCATTTTCATTTGTTTTTACTTTTTGCTGCCAAAGGAGCTAGAGTCGATACAAAACAAGGGAAGACAACTGGTCTATTCAACCTATTCTTTTCCAATAACGAAAAAGGATTTTAGACAGATATCGCTCATGTAAATGGAGCTGTTGTAGCCAGACTTTCTCCAACCTGGATGGCTCATTTTTCATAATCAATGTTTCCTTGGGGTTAGTGTCTTCCATGTCCCAGCCAGGGCTGATGAGACAGCTGTTACAGTGAACTAGCCTCTTTGCCTCCCTGTAGCACCAGACTGGCTTTACATATCATGAAAGCTTCCAGTTTCTTAGATGATGTGATTCAAATGTCTTGCTGTCAATGATCTTTACCCAGAGTATCTACTTCACTAGCTCTACCTGGGACTTGTCATCTTAGCAGTGATAACTTATTGAGGTTCAAATGCTAATGTGATCTCAAAGCATTAAGCCCTTAAATTATCAACACTTTATCACAAAATTAGTTTATCCTTTTAATTTCTGGTCTCTAAGGAAATGGAACAAAATGTAAATAAGGTTCAATAGAAAGAGGAAGTCAGGAAGAATTTAGAGAAGGTATTATTGACAGAAAAAGCAAACAGGTGGGACATGGTAGTGCAGGACCAGAGGCAGCAGAAGAGACTGTACATTTGTTTATGGATTCCAAAAGGTGGCGAGGTACTATAGATGGGGATTGGAGAGGCACAATAAACAGATTTCCACTTTTTAAGCAGTTTTATAGATCATGGTTATGCTACGGAAGTATGTAATTTTTGATACAGAAAGAAAGGTATCAAAGGAAAGAAATTCCTCCGGGTTAATTATTTTATATGTAATCAGATGTTTTCTGGGGCTGCTTGGGGACTCTCATTTACCATATCCACAGGTCAGTGACACTGTCCAGTGTCACCTAGCTTAGTTTATTTCTACCATTAACCGCTTTTTTCTTTGGCAAAATTGGCCAAGGAGGCAAAGAAAAGGCTTATTTAGTTAATCTTCTGCTGTGTTTTGTTTGGTTTTCAGCTTCCTCTCAGAACTTCCCATACAACTCCAGTGCTATCCACTCCCAAGTCTGCAGTCAGACTGGAATGCATTTACAGTTATATAATAGAATGTCCAAAGCCCCTTTTAGTCTCTAATACAGGAAGACACAGTGGTACAGGGATTGAAAGTAAAGGTTTTGGAATCAGATAGGCCTAGGTTAGCATCTTGGCTCTGCAGCTTACTAGCTTCGTAATCTTGACAAGTTATTTAAGCTTTCAGAATCTGCATTTCCCCCATTGTTATGTGAGAATATTAATAGTACCTACCTTGTAAAGTTACTGTGAGAATTAAATGAGATTATATATGTAAAAGTTTTTCACAGTGCTTGGTACATTATAGTCACTCAGTAAGTGTTAGTTATAAGCACGGTATTTACATTAGTTATAATGTTAATATCCCTATTGTAAACCAGGCAGCTCTTTTTTTTCCCCCTCTCTCTCTCCTCTCTTTCCTCAAAGATAGGATAAAAAGGAGAAACTCGAGTATGCTTGGAAAGAGGTAGTCTAGGCTTCTATATCACTGTCCTCCACTCTCCCTAGGCCTGAATCCTTAAGAGGAAGCAAGAGCTGGTTTAGTGATTACTATAAATAGATAAATTAGGTCCCATCCTTTTGATTTGTCCTAAACCTACCTCCTTCAGTCTTGGCTGCTCTGCACTGACCCACACAGATACCCACACTCCTGACACTATCGCCATATACCTTATGGCAGAGACTTACCAATTGTAGAAATTGATCCATTGCCATAACCCTATTCCTCTTTAATGTCATTTTCTCTATCTTCCCCTGTCCAGGGAAAAGTTGCCACTGACAATCACATCTGAGCATTTAAAATCTTGTCACCTCTGAGAAGTGATCTGCTATAGTTCTCTCTCTAGAGATTTTCTATGAAAGAGAAATACAAAGTAATTTATTTATAACTTCTGAGTGCTCACACTTGTTTCCAATTCTGGTGGGGGATATTGTTCCCAGGTTGTATTTTCAAGGGTTGTTTCTTTAAGTGGAATAGTTCCAAGACTGGTCTTTCTCTACTGTATTGGACAGGGGAATTTGTTTTGAATACCGTATAGATGGATTTTCCTTCTATCCCTTGTTTGCTGTTTACACTTCCAGGGGTGCTGTGAGGGTTAGTTTATATTTGAAAAACTCTGAGCTCCTTGGATGAAAGATGTCACAGAGAATGAAAATATACAGGAAATAAATAAATCATGCTAATTAGTTGCAACAGATCTCTAAAAATGCCTCAAGACTCTGTTTTTCCAGTCCAGCATAGTGCAATGTTTATCATATATACACATTTAAGAAATCTCTTTGGAGGGGAGCAAACAAAACTTAGAGTTCTAAAAAGCAATGTACAAAGTCAGAGGGAAATGTCAGGGGAGTCAACCAATAGCCAGGCAAACAGCCATCTTGAGACATACACTCAAAAATTGAATTGTAGTGCAGTAGGAGGCAAATGAGTTTTTTAAATGGGTGTATTTTGAACACACAAGGAAATACAAGTTTGTATTATTTCTAAGCATAATGTGCCAAATACAGGCTAAGGGCTATAGCTTCAGGGATCTCTTATTTGACTATTAGGATGATTAGTAGATGATATGTGAAAGACATGGAGTAGATAAAATAAAGAGGGTCAAGTGGTTTTAGTCACATTGAACGTTTGAAAGTTTTATTTATGAACTAGTCTTTTGGAATTTGAGCTAAAGGGCAGAACACATGTCTTTCCTCCATGCCCAAGACTGATACTTTTATAATGACGATTTCCTTCAGCCATGGTGTTTAAATAAAAATTGCAGATATGTGAGTAAAGTTTGTGTTTAACACATTTTTATCCTTGGTTTCCCCCTATACCTTTCCCATGCACTCACTACACTTATTCCATTCTTTAGTTACCTTGACCATCCTTGGGTAGCCCCTCAAACCCCAAAACTTTCTTGCCTGCTCCAACCCTTTACACCCATTAAAACTTAGCTGTCCACTGTCATACTCACTTAAGGCCATTATCTTTACTAGGTAAACTAATTTGTTTTCCTTTCCAGAGCTTACATTCACATTTGATTTGGGCCCTTCAGTTACTAAAGCCAATAGAGAGAGATAGTTGAAATTGTACCAGGGTCAATAGAGGAGATTTTTTTTTTTTGGTAGGGTGAGGTAGAGGCAGAAGATATTATTAGCAAGTGTCACCTAATATCCTGAAGTTATCTGGTGGCTCTACATATTATTTACAGTTAGGGCAGCCCTAACTATATGCAAATAACATGTGCACAGATATTATTGGACTAGCCTGATAGAACAGTGAGAGAAATCTTGGTTTGGTCCTCTGGAGGATGGTGGCTGTGGCCATAGCTGCCAAACCATTCCAACCCTTGAAAAGAAAGGTTTATATAACATCTTTTCTTCAGAATTTGAGTAATACTGGTAAGCTTAAGGTCAGATAGAGGAAATACAGGGAAGAAGAGAAACAATGCCTGTTAGGAAGGTAATAGAGTGGAACAAAGATTTTCCTTACATTGCATAAGAGTCAGCATTCTTTCACTGTGATAACAGAAAGAGAAAACACACACAGACACATACATCTGTATTTCAAGAGAGAAGTGAAAGATATTGGGATGTTATAATGACTGGGATTTTGAAGAGATAAGTGGATGAGGAAGATATTAAAGGAATTTTGTAGTGTGTAAACTTTGGAACTTCTTCTTGGCATTTCCTGACACCTCAGTAAGTATTTTAATAATTTTGAATTATTTCTTGTGTGTTGATTTTTCAATTCTTTATGTGCAACACTGAATAGAAATTGGTCCACATGGTGTGTAAGCTTTATATAGGTTATGCAAAGATATAAATTTGTCTCATAGAATCCAAGGGCAGTGGGATGGGCTGAATCATGTCCCCCACAAAATTCATATGTTTAAATTACAATACTCAGTACATCAGAATGTGACTGCATTTGGAGA
Source organism: Balaenoptera ricei (assembly GCF_028023285.1). Taxonomy (NCBI): domain Eukaryota; kingdom Metazoa; phylum Chordata; class Mammalia; order Artiodactyla; family Balaenopteridae; genus Balaenoptera; species Balaenoptera ricei. Next base: position 90,680,924 of record NC_082660.1, on the reverse strand, counting down.
CAGAGATTTTAAAGAGTTAATTGAGGTTAAATGAGGTAATAAATATTGGCCCTAATACAATATGACTGGTTTCCTTATAAGAAGATGAAATTTGAACACAGAGAGGGGAGATCATCTGAATACACAGGGAGAAAACGACTATATACAAGCCAGGGATAGAGCCTCAAAAGAAACCAACCTGTTGACACTTTGATCTCAGACTTCTAGCCTCCAGAACTCTAATAAAATACATTTCTGTTTTTAAAGCCACTGTGGTACTTTGTTATAGTAGCCATAGCAGGCTAATGCAGGTAGAAGCACATCTGGACCTCAAAAAGGGACTAGAATCAGGATATAGAAAGCTGCCATAAACCCAGGGAGTACTGTCTATTGCTTGATTCTCTTTCTCTGCTTCATTTTTCACTTATACTGAAGACTAACTTTCCTTGCTTCTATGCCCATGTGGCAAAATATGGTTGCCCTACAACTCTCAAATTTAGAGCCATATGAAAAGATTGACTTGCAATTTCTGAATCCTAGATTTAAATTTCCAGAAGAAAAAAATTGATCCGCTCAGCTTGGCTCGTGTGTCTGCTCCTTGCCAAACAGCAGTAACCCAGTGCAGGGAGAGCAATGGCACATAATGCAAACATGATTGCCAGAGACCACCTCTGTTATTACATTGTCTTGTCACGTCTATCTCCTCCATTGATTCTCTTATTTTATCACAAGTGTTTTAAAAGGGATATTTAAAGATATTTTATGTAGCACTTTAAGTTATTCTGTATGAAGAGGTATTTTCTGCTCATCTAGTCTACTCTATTGCCAGAAACTTATAGATTATGTTTGTAACATGCTAGGTAAGTACAGTGTTCTGTACCAGGAAGCATTTCTCTGCACATATAGTCCACCATATTGCCAGAAACATAAAATATAGAGTGTAAGATTATAACATATTAGGATAGATCAGTTCCTAGATATATAATATGTATAGTAAAGGTGACATAGATCCTTAGGTTTTTGGTTGATGGAGTGAAGGAGGCAATAAGAGGAGGACAAAAATTTAAGAATACTACCAATAATGAAATGAAGAGCAGAATGATTCCATTGTAAAGTTATATCTATGTCATACATACAGTCTAGGATAAAAGGTGGATAGGTAAACCATTTTAACCATTCAGCAAATGGTTAAATAGATAGCACTCTGGGTATGGGGGAGGCATTGTATTTTTTCTCTAAATGGAAAGCAAAGTAAACATTTATTTTTAAAATTTCAAGTGAGACATTTGCATAGCACCACCAGCATCTTAATCTTTCGAAAGGCTTTTTATAAGTCACTTCAAGCACTCTAAAATAATGTTCCTTTTTATAGTGTGACTACTTGGCATTAAAAACAGAACTGAATGTTGCACTTCATGGTGCTATATGAAAAAGGAACATGGATTCTCTTTCTTTCTTTACTCTCAACGGCTCTGTGACTCTTGAAGCAGGAACTGTTTGACGCTCAGACTGTATAGTTGTGTTTGGCTGTCCTCCTGTTAGACAAACCTTTCCCCCCTTTTCATTATTTTAATTTCAAAGCACACGGGAGTTAGATTTTCAGAACTTCATCTCTCTGTGTGAAGAACCAAACTGCATATTTAACCAGGTTTTTTTCTAAGGGAAGCTAGTCAAGAGTTTTAAACCAAACAAAAGCAAAACAAAACATCAAACAAGCACATTAACTATGATTATTGTTTAGTTAATATTATCTTTCCATTTCTTTCCAAGTAAAAGAGTGGCCCAAATCGTACATTGAAACGATACATATGTTTATGTACATCATGTAAATAAACATATGTATACATATCATATATGTGATATATGTACAAATTACTTGAAAATATATATTATATCTGATGGCTGTACATACTGTAATATATAGCAGCACATGTAAAAATACTTTGGATCTTCGTTTTTTGTTTAATGGAAAAAAACACTGAACAATAATGGTTTCAATTGCAATCAGCCCCATGAGGATAAAATGAAATTTCTGACCTTCTCTCCAACTACACTGATCATGGGTGTATTTCTCAATTCCTTCTCTTCTGGACTCATCAAAACAAGTTAAAGGTCCTATGAGAATCTTCCAGATTTATATTCTACCTCAGTTGTCAGGTGCTAGGTCACCAAAACAGTGAGGAAATGTTAAATAGGAGTGGCTCACTGATGGGTGGATGACACCCTTGGGGCCAAAAAAGAAGCAAGTGCAAATACACTTTGAAATGGAATTTGAAGGCTAACTAAAATTTGGCACTAATTTTTATTGACATTCATTGGCCTTAGCTACATCTATTAGTGAAAGATAACTTTTGACCTCATGCACAGGAAAATCTGGAGGTAACTGATATTAAAGTACGTTTATGCCTTGAGCACATTGTAAAAGATTAAGTGGAGTCTGAAAAAAAGAACTAACCATCTGAGTTGGAATAAGTGGTCTCTGATGACTAGTAAAGTATTTTTTCAGTGCTTCTTGTTTCATTTTCCAATGTTGTTCCATTTATTCATTTATTTTTTCATTATTCATGTCATTCATTCCTACAACAAATAGTTACTGAGGGCCCACTGTGTGCTAGGCATTGTGTTAGACACCAAGAATCCCATGGTCAGCAAGACATATATAGCTACTGCCTTACTTCTCCTTTCTTCCTGACACAATAGCTTCATGGTATAAATCTTAGTTACAGTCAATATCTTTTTGTGGTAAAAGCTAAATCTCTTGTAAAAGGAAAATGTAGCAAGTTTTAAACATAAAATCTCTTCTCTCTTCCTCTCACTCTAACAATATGGTCCAGGTGCCTCTTACTTTCTCCTATAACAGTATGAGCCAATCAAATGCCATCTCTGGTTATGGACCCATCTCTGAAGTTATCAATTATCAGGGCTAATTCATCAACCCTGAAAGTTCCTACTAAAATGTGACAATTATTTCATAGACACAAGAGGGAAGAAGGCTGTGGGAAGAGTTGTATGGGCTATAAAAAAGGGTTTTAAGGTCATTGACAAGGCTAATTTTTCTTTCCATTAGAAAGTATAGCCACAAACTCTTAGGAAACAGGGTATTTAACCAAAGATAGGAAGTCATTAGTATCTACCATCTACACATTTTTGGAGGTGTTACTGTAACCACAACATATACAGTGTACTAGTTTCATGAATTTTATTCATTCACTTCACAGATATGAGCTATATATTGAAATTTCAAAAATAAATCATTGCACCTTCTCTATGACTATATCTTACTTAGCTGTCAGAAACAACCCTCTGATATAGATATTATTACTTTTAAAGATGAGAAGTTTGAAGAATAAAGAGGTTATACTCCTTGAAAAATCAACGATCACATAGCAAAATAGATACTGTCTAGGACTATAATCCAGGCTACTTGACTCAAGAACTCATTATGTGGCAGGCACTATGTTAGGTGTGGGGATGCAGTAGTGAACTATTCTTTTTGACTAGTGTGGAAGACATACATTTATCAAACGCCCTAGGAAATAGATGTAAAATTACAAATGAGAAAAGTGTTATAAAGGAGAGGCATATGGTCAATAAGATTCCATAATATGGAGATTTGAATTACTCTAGGTGGTTAGGGAGGGTTTCCCTTAGCAAGTAGTGCTTAAGATGAATTCATACTTTGAGTCAACATTAATTGGATATGAGAGAAGAGACAGACAGTCCATGGAGACAATAGTATCTGCAAAGATATTAAGATGGGAGAAAGAATGGTGAGTATGAAAAATCCAAATAAGATCAGTGTGCCTAAAGTACAGTGCATTGCAAGGGAACACTGGGTGTACTGATGGAGAGAAGGTGGTCTTAGAATAAGAGGTAGTAGAATAAGTAGAATAAGAAGGCTTAGAATGAAGAAGTATATTGTTCCAGGCTGGCCCATAAAGGGTTTATAGACTGGTTACATTAATGAATTAGTTTGTATCCTAATGGCAATAGAAAACCAATGGAGAGTTATAAGTACAAATGTGTTGAGACAACATGATTACATTTGCATTTCGAAATGATTACCCTGGCTGTATATTGAAGATATGGGATGAAGGTAGATTAATGTACAATAATGAGGAAGCAGTTGTATTTGTTTAGACAAAAAATAATGGTGGTTTGGACTAGGCTAGAGGAAAGTTAGTTTACATCTTTGAAAGATATTTAGGTAGTAAAACTGCCAAGTCTTAGGGGTGAATTGGATATGAAGAGTAAAGGAGGTGAATGTATTAAGGGTCAGGGGACATGATCAGAAGATCAGATCTTAAAACGGTGATTTCTGAGCCAGTGATCTTTCTTCATCATGGCGACTCTATTATAATTTCAAAGGTCTTAAAACTGGAAAGCTGAGGTAAACCTTGGAGAGTCATAAATCTTGTCTCTCTTTCACCCCTTTACAAGAAGACAGAGAGGTTATGGTTTTCAGTTCAGACAGCTAATAAGTGACAGAACCAGAACTGAGTCCAAGTTCCACAACCTCAATACACAATGGCGGCTCACTCCAGAAATGGAGGTTCTTCTGTTCATAGTTTGTACCAATTGATGTGAGGAGTTCGGGATTGGAAAGACAGGCTGGCTTTGGATACAGGCAAAATAGTTATGAGAAAATCTGAGGCAGAAGAAATAAATGGTGGAAATTCTATAAAATATTAGATTTTATAGGTCAGAGTGAAGATGAATATGTTTGAAATATATCCTATTCTTAATGCAGCTGATGATTGAGCTGTAACTACCCCTATAGTTGGTTATTTCTACTTACTAGAGACAATTAAGATCAAATTGTTTCTAGACCTGGTGTATCAATGTGTACCGCTATGCAGTGATTGCCACCGATGGATTTGAAGTCAATGGGAAAGAAATTTATTTCTTATCAAAACTATTTCAACACCTTGAACTTCAGAGAAGAATGCATTCTGACACATGTACTCTGCTTACTTTTATTTTATTATTTTTTTGACATCTTTATTGGAGTAAAATTGCTTTATAATGGTGTGTTAGTTTCTACTGTATAACAAAGTGAATCAGCTATATGTATACCTATATCCCCATATCTCCTCCCTCTTGCATCTCCCTCCCACCCTCCCTATCCCACCCCTCTAGGTGGTCACAAAGAACGGAGCTGATCTCCCTGTGTTATGTGGCTGCTTCCCACTAGCTATCTATTATACATTTGGTAGTGTATATATGTCCATGCCACTCTCTCACTTCGTCCCAGCTTACCCTTCCCACTCCCGTGTCTGCCTAGTTTTATAACTTAACCACTTTATCATTCCATTTTCCAAAGAGGGGCTTAGAGACAAGCAATTGACCATTCAGCACATTGCTGCTGTTGCCAGACTTTTGGTGATCTACATAGAAATCTTGACGTTTATATTAATGATTCTAATGAAAATGAAGATATGTTCATGTGGGGCCTTTTGGGTGGGGTGTGGTGTTTAGAGGGTTGAGGGAATAGAGGAGTTTTCAAAGAAACTCTCTTCAGAAAAGTTCCCATAATGAAGCATTATGGCTGTAAAGTGCAAAAAAGTGATAATGGAAGCACATATGCTTATGCTGGATCAAAATAAATTTAATCATTTTAAAATTAAAATATCCCAGCCTTCTTTTTCCTTTTCCTTTCCCTTTCTCTACCCATACATTGCATTTCCCTTCCATTTCTTTCTTTTTCCTTTCATTCTTCTTGAAAAATTCAATCCTGAATCCACTAGGTGGGGTGCAGCAATATTGTTGAAGAGAAAGACCTGGGAGCCTAGAAGGGTAAGACATCTGCATAGGAGGGATGTGTGGTATGTTAGAACCTGAGCAGGGTGAAGAGGGCATCCCCAGGGAGGAGTGGGTAGAATGTGGTGTCAGAGGTAAGTCGGGCTGAGAAGAGCATCCACTCAGAGGGACAACACGGTGGGATGGCATCGGCTGACTGAGGTAAATTTGAAGTCCACACATCATTGTTGGCTTAGCGCGTGGTGTCCAAGCATGGTTGGAATGAGGAAATTGTCCACATATGAAACAGCAGTGGCAGCCCAGCACAGAGTCCAAATGGGGTGAGATTGGAATTCATTTGGGTTGATGAGAGCAACTGAATGTGGGAAGGTGTAGCAATTGTTAAGGGGGATTGGTCACATACAGGGGTAATGACCAAATAAGTAATTATATTAAGGATAATGAGAACCAGGTTCTTCCTCTTGGAGAAGGGAGTTACAAATATGGAAAAGGAGAAAGCTAAGATGAACACTGTGTAATTGGATTGGAATTGGAGTTCTCAGTATGAATTCATGGTTTTAATATTCACAGAGAGATATGAAATGTAGATGTGTGTGTTTGTGTATGTTTTTGCACTTGCATATGTGTGTGTGCATGTGTTTATGTTCTGTCCACTGAAGGGTCTGGGAGCCGTGACAATCTGATATTAATGAGTGCAACCATTGCCCAGAACATCACTTCTTTTAATATAATTCTTCCTTAAAAGGAGCCAGAACTTTTTGGGGAAATGGCTGATTCCAAGACTGGGGCAAAGAAAGTATAAGATAAAGCTGGAACACCTTGTTCATCAGAAAGCCAGGAAATTCTCAAATAATGATGGGATATGGTGGGGACATGTCAAAAGGATACTGGAGGTAGATTCAGTAGTATTCCCACTGGTTAAGTCAGGAACAATTTCAGCGTAAGAATAAATAATGATAATAATGGATTATAATCCATTGAATAAATTAAGGGACCATGAATCTATACTAATAAATATTGATGAAATAAATAAATTGAAAGTGTGATGAAGACCCTGATATTTACATATATTCAAAGTGCCTCTCACAAGATAATTATTAATTACAAAAATAAAAAAGAGTAACTACAATGGAGAAGCCCCACAGGCACCACCCTAATTGAATGATCAATGTGAACACCATCTGTAATGAGACAGATTGAAATTGTGCACCACCTGATAAGGTGCAATGAGAAGAATGCAGCTTTACTTCTGTGATAATCCTGTCAAAGATGTATAACCTGAATTTTTCATGAGACCACATCAGACAAACCCAAACTGAGGTATAGCCAACAAAATAACTGGCCTATAATCTTGAAAGTTATAAAGGTGGTGAGTGCAAAGGAAAGTTTGAGGAACTGTTCCAGTGAAGGAAATTAAAGTGGTATGGCAATCAAAGGCAACACACTATTGTGAGTTGGATCCTTGTTATAAAAAACATTATTGGGACAATTGTGGAGACTTGACTGGTGGTCTGAAAAATAGATGGTAGTGATGTAGCAATGCAAATTTTCTGATTTTGATGGTTGTGTTGTGATTATGCAGGAGAATGCCTTTTATGGTAGAAAACATACAATGAAATATTCAGGGTTGATGGGGCATCATGTTGGCAACTTACTCTCCAGTGGTTTAGGAGGAAAAAATTTCTTTGGCCTGTACTTTCATAATTGCAAATTTTCGGTAAGTTTGGCATTACTATCTGTGTGTAAAGGGAAGGCAATATAGTGATAATGGCTGAGAAAATGGGCTTTGAAAATCAGACAGATTCTTGGCTTTATCACTTAATAGTTATGTCACAGTGAACCAGTTATTTAACTTCCCTGAATCTAAGTTTTCCTATCTGAAATATGAGGATAATGATGATTACATTCTCACTGGGCCTACATTACAGTTAAATAGGAGATGACATCATGACCATCATCACCATTTTTCCTACTACTGAGAATTTCCTATTATGCATTGAATTCAGTGGAGTACAGTACTTGTCAAACTCTCTGTGATGAAGGATCGGATATTTAAAAAAATTAATTTAATTCATCAGTGACTAATACTTTTAGAAAATACAATAAAAATGAATTCAATACAAAAATATAAACCCACATTTTTATTAGATTCAACAAACATGAAAGTACATTTTAGTAAATATAACAATAACAGACATAATAAAAAAATTAATTATAAAAACTGTATGTTATTCATTGAAAGTATAAGTATAGACAATTAATGGTTACATGAATGAAATAGGGAGTCCCCATATCAGATGTCTATATGCACACTTTGAAAGACACCATGTATATCAACACCAAAAGTTTTTAATGTGACAAATGAGTCTGCTTCTTGATAATTAATTTACATAATCTAGACTGGATCAATGACAATGCTACTTGCAAGGAATGATTGTACATATAACTCTTTCTATGCCTTGTTTTTTTTTTTTTTTTAGACGTTTCTAAATCATTTATTTTGGGATTGTTCCCTTACCTCATCATCCAGTTCATTAATTCCACCTGATGACCATATCCATCTTCTTTTTTTTTTTTCACACACACACACTGTATTTTATTTTTACAAGAGATAAATAGACTGACACCAAGCACTGTAAATGGATGACCACAACAAAAGCAACAGTGATTGTAATTACCAAACACGAAACACACTCATACTATGTCATAATATAGACATTCAGTCCAGTAATCCTCCACTGTAACAGCTCCTTTACTTTGCAGTGAACATTGATTTGTATATTCTTTGCCTCTGAGTCCTTGTGGGATTTTTTTTTTAATTCAAACAGAAAGTCACAAAAATTATAATCATCCTCATCAGTTCACTCAGTCCCATGTAATTAATTTTTTTTTCATCTTGATCTTTTGTTAGCACTTTTATGAGTTCATCAGTTTTTCATTAGAGTTCTGAAAATGCTTATTCATTCAGTTCAGCAGTACAGTCAGTTACCAGAAACCTGTACTTGCCAGAGTCTTTTCCATGAATTTCTTGAAGATGAAACCCCTTTATAGGAACATATTTGCAAAAGCATCAGAGTACACCCAGAACTGTCTGTAAATGACAAAAGACTTAAAAATGACCACAGTTAAAGATTTGGTGAAAGTTCATAATAATGCAATTGACAAGGAAATTTAGTTATTTCTGAGATATACATTTTAAAGTAATAACTAGAATTATTACTTATAACATTATACCAGAACATATAAGATTTTTAGAAATTTCATGTAATGTCTGAAACATTTATATTAACATATTTCCATACAAATAACCAAATGAAACTTTAGTATTAGTTGTTTTGTTTGTTTGTTTTTTTATACTGCATGTTCTTATTAGTCATCACTTTTATACACATCAGTGTATACATGTCAATCCCAATCGCCCAATTCAGCACACCACCATCCCCACCCCACCGCATTTTCCCCTCCCTTGGCGTCCATATGTCTGTTCTCTACATCTGTGTCTCAACTTCTGCCCTGCAAACCGGCTCATCTGTACCATTTTTCTAGGTTCCACATACATGCGTTAATATACGATATTTGTTTTTCTCTTTCTGACTTACTTCACTCTGTATGACAGTCTCTAGATCCATCCACATCTCAACAAATGACTCAATTTCATTCCTTTTTATGGCTGAGTAATATTTCATTGTATATATGTACCACAACTTCTTTATCCACTCGTCTGTCGATGGGCATTTAGGTTGCTTCCATGACCTGGCTATTGTAAATAGTGCTGCAATGAACATTCGGGTGCATGTGTCTTTTTGAATTATGGTTTTCTCTGGGTATACGCCCAGTAGTGGGATTGCTGGATCATATGGTAAATCTATTTTTACTTTTTTAAGGAAACTCCATACTGTTCTCCATAGTGGCTGTATCAATTTACATTCCCACCAACAGTGCAAGAGAGTTCCCTTTTCTCCACACCCTCTCCAGCATTTGTTGTTTGTAGATTTTCTGATGATGCCCATTCTAACTGGTGTGAGGTGATACCTCATTGTAGTTTTGATTTCCATTTCTCTAATAATTAGTGATGTTGAGCATCTTTTCATGTGCTTCGTGGCCATCTGTATGTCTTCTTTGGAGAAATGTCTATTTAGGTCTTCTGCCCATTTTTGGATTGGGGTGTTTGTTTCTTTAATATTGAGCTGAATGAGCTGTTTATATATTTTGGAGATTAATCCTTTGTCCATTGATTCGTTTGCAAATATTTTCTCCCATTCTGAGGGTTGTCTTTTCGTCTTGTTAATGGTTTCCTTTGCTGTGCAAAAGCTTTTAAGTTTCATTAGGTCCCATTTGTTTATTTTTGTTTTTATTTCCATTACTCTAGGGGGTGGCTCAAAAAAGATCTTGCTGTGATTTATGTCAAAGAGTGTTCTTCCTATGTTTTCCTCTAAGAGTTCTATAGTGTCTGGTCTTACATTTAGGTCTCGAATCCATTTTGAGTTTATATTTGTGTATGGTGTTAGGGAGTGTTGTAATTTCATTCTTTTTCATGTAGCTGTCCAATTTTCCCAGCACCACTTATTGAAGAGACTGTCTTTTCTCCATTGTGTATCTTTGTCTCCTTTGTCATAGATTAGTTGACCATAGGTGCGTGGGTTTATCTCTGGGCTTTCTATCTTGTTCCATTGATCTATGTTTCTGTTTTTATGCCAGTACCATATTGTCTTGATTACTGTAGCTTTGTAGTATAGTCTGAAGTCAGGGAGTCTGATTCCTCCAGCTCCGTTTTTTTGCCTCAAGATTGCTTTGGCTATTCGGGGTCTTTTGTGTCTCCATACAAATTTTAAAATGATTTGTTCTAGTTCCATAAAAAATGCCATTGGTAATTTGATAGGGATTGCATTGAATCTGTAGATTGCTTTGGGTAGTATAGTCATTTTCACAATATTGATTCTTCCAATCCAAGAACATGGTCTATCTCTCCATCTGTTGGTACCATCTTTAATTTCTTTCATCAGTGTCTTATAATTTTCTGCATACAGGTCTTTTGTCTCCCTAGGTAGGTTTATTCCTAGGTATTTTATTCTTTTTGTTGCAATGGTAAATGGGAGTGTTTCCATAATTTCTCTTTCAGATTTTTCATCATTAGTGTATAGGAATGCAAGAGATTTCTGTGCATTAATTTTGTATCCTGCAACTTTACCAAATTCATTGATTAGCTCTAGCAGTTTTCTGGTGGCATTCTTAGGATTCTCTATGTATAGTATCATGTCATCTGCAAACAGTGACAGTTTTACTTCTTCTTTTCCGATTTGTATTCCTTTTATTTCTTTTTCTTCTCTGATTGCCATGGCTAGGACTTCCAAAACTATGTTGAATAATAGTGGTGAGAGTGGACATCCTTGTCTCATTCCTGATCTTAGGGGAAATGTTTTCAGTTTTTCACCGTTGAGAATGATGTTTGCTGTGGGTTTGTCATATATGGCCTTTATTATGTTGAAGTAGGTTCCCTCTATGCCCACTTTCTGGAGTTTTTATCATAAATGGGTGTTGAATTTTGTCAAAAGCTTTTTCTGCATCTATTGAGATGATCACATGGTTTTTATTCTTCAGTTTGTTAATATGGTGCATCACATTGATTGATTTGCATATATTGAAGAATCCCTGCATCCCTGGGATAAATCCCACTTGATCGTGGTGTATGATCCTTTTAATGTGTCATTGGATTCTGTTTGCTAGTATTTTGTTGAGGATTTTTGCATCTATATTCATCAGTGATATTGGTCTGTAATTTTCTTTTTTTGTAGTATCTTTTTCTGGTTTTGGTATCAGGGTGATGGTGGCCTCATAGAATGAGTTTGGGAGTGTTCCTTCCTCTGTAATTTTTTGGAAGAGTTTGAGAAGGATGGGTGTTAGCTCTTCTCTAAATGTTTGATAGAATTCACCTGTGAAGCCATCTGGTCCTGGACTTTTGTATTTTGGAAGATTTTTAATCGCAGTTTCAATTTCATTACCTGTGATTGGTCTGTTCATATTTTCTGTTTCTTCCTGGTTCAGTCTTGGAAGGTTATACTTTTCTAAGAATTTTTCCATTTCATCCAGGTTATCCATTTTATTGCCATAGAGTTGCTTGTAGTAGTCTCTTAGGATGCTTTGTATTTCTGCGGTGTCTGTTGTAACTTCTCTTTTTTCATTTCTAATTTTACTGATTTGAGTCCTCTCCCTCTTTTCCTTGATGAGTCTGCCTAATGGCTTATCAATTTTGTTTGTCTTCTCAAAGAACCAGCTTTTAGTTTTATTGATCTTTGCTATTGTTTTCTTTGTTTCTATTTCATTTATTTCTGCTCTGATCTTTATGATTTCTTTCCTTCTGCTAACTTTGGGTTTTGTTTGTTCTTTTTTCTCTAGTTCCTTTAGGTGTAACGCTAGATTCTTTATTTGAGATGTTCCTTTTTTGTTGAGGTATGCTTGTATAGCTATAAACTTCCCTCTTAGAACTGCTTTTGCTCTATCCCATAGGTTTTGGATCGTCGTGTTTTCATTGTCATTTGTCTCTAGGTATTTTCTGATTTCCTCTTTGATTTCTTCAGTGATCTCTTGGTTATTTAGTAACGTATTGTTTAGACTCCATGTGTTTGTGTTTTTTACGTTTTTTTCCCTGTAATCCATTTCTAATCTCATAGCGTTGTGGTCAGAAAAGATGCTTGATATGATTTCAATTTTCTTAAATTTACTGAGGCTTGATTTGTGACCCAAGATGTGATCTATCCTGCAGAATGTTCCGTGCGCACTTGAGAAGAAAGTGTAATATGCTGTTTTTAGATGGAATGTCCTATAAATATCAATTAAATCTATCTGGTCTATTGTGTCGTTTAAAGCTTCTGTTTCCTTATTTATTTTCATTTTGGATGATCTGTCCATTGGTGTAAATGAGGTGTTAAAGTCCCCCACTGTTATTGTGTTACTGTCGATTTCCTCTTTTAGAGCTGTTAGCAGTTGCCTTATGTATTGAGGTGCTCCTATGTTGCGTGCATATATATTTATAATTGTTATATCTTCTTCTTGGATTGATCCCTTGATCATTATGTAGTGTCCTTCCTTGTCTCTTGTAACATTCTTTATTTTAAAGTCTATTTTATCTGATATGAGTATAGCTACTCCAGCTTTCTTTTGATTTCCATTTGCATGGAATATCTTTTTCCATCCCCTTACTTTCAGTCTATATGTGTCCCTAGGTCTGAAGTGGATCTCTTGTAGACAGCATATATATGGGTCTTGTTTTTGTATCCATTCAGCAAGCCTGTGTCTTTTGGTTGAAGCATTTAATCCATTCACATTTAAGGTAATTATCGATATGTATGTTCCTATGACCATTTTCTTAATTGTTTTGGGTTTGTTTTTGTAGGTCCTTTTCTTCTCTTGTGTTTCTCACTTAGAGAAGTTCCTTTAGCATTTGTTGTAGAGCCGGTTTGGTGGTGCTGAATTCTCTTAGCTTTTGCTTGTCTGTAAAGCTTTTGATTTCTCCATCAAATCTAAATGAGATCCTTGCTGGGTAGAGTAATCTTGGTTGTAGTTTCTTCCCTTTCATCACTTTAAGTATATCATGCCACTCCCTTCTGGCTTGTAGAGTTTCTGCTGAGAAATCAGCTGTTAACCTTATGGGAGTTCCCTTGTATGTTATTTGTCGTTTTTCCCTTGCTGCTTTCAATAATTTTTCTTTGTCTTTAATATTTGCCAATTTGATTACTATGTGTCTCAGCGTGTTTCTCCTTGGGTTTATCCTGTATGGGACTCTCTGCACTTCCTGGACTTGGGTGGCTATTTCCTTTCCCATGTTAGGGAAGTTTTCAACTATAATCTCTTCAAATATTTTCTCTGGTCCTTTCTCTCTCTCTTCTCCTTCTGGGACCCCTATAATGTGAATATTGTTGCATTTAATGTTGTCCCAGAGGTCTCTTAGCCTGTCTTCATTTCTTTTCATTCTTTTTTCTTTAGCCTGTTCCACAGCAGTGAATTCCACCATTCTGTCTTCCAGGTCACTTATCCATTCTTCTGCCTCATTTATTCTGCTATTGATTCCTTGTTGTGTAGTTTTCATTTCAGTTATTGTATTGTTCATCTCTGTTTGTTTGTTCTTTAATTCTTCTAGGTCTTTGTTAAACATTTCTTGCATCTTCTCAATCTTTGCCTCCATTCTTATTCCGAGGTCCTGGATCATCTTCACTAACGTTATTCTGAATTCTTCTTCTGGAAGGTTGCCTATCTCTACTTCATTTAGTTGTTTTTCTGGGATTTTTTCTTGTTCCTTCATCTGGTACATAGCCCTCTGCCTTTTCATCTTGTCTATCTTTCTGTGAATGTGGTTTTTGTTCCACAGGCTGCAGGATTACAGTTTTTTTTGCTTCTGTTGTCTGCCCCCTGGTGGTTAAGGCTATGTAAGAGACTTGATGGGAGGCTCTGGTGGTGGGTAGAGCTGGCTGTTGCTGTGGCGGTCAGAGCTCAGTAAAACTTTAATCCACTTGACTGTTGATAGGTGGGGCTGGGCTCCTTCCCTGTTGGTTGTTTTGCCTGAGGCTACCCAACACTGGATCCTACCTGGGCTCTTTGGTGGAGCTAATGACAGACTCTGGGAAGGCTCACGCCAAGGAGTACTTCCCAGAACTTCTGCTGCCAGTGTCCTTTTCCCCATGGTGAAACAGAGCCACCCCCCGCCTCTGCAGGAGACCTTCCAACACTAGCAGGTAGGTCTGGTTCAGTCTCCCCCGGGATCACTGCTCCTTCTCCTGGGTCCCGATGTGCACACTATTTTGTGTGCACCCTCCAAAAGTGGGGTCTCTGTTTCCCCCAGTCCTGTCGAAGTCCTGCAATCAATTCCCACTAGGCTTCAAAGTCTGATTCTCTATGAATTCCTCCTCCCGTTACCGGACCCCCAGGTTGGGAAGCCTGACGTGGGGCTCAGAACCTTCACTCCAGTGGGTGGACTTCTGTGGTATAAGTGTTCGCCAGCCTGTGAGTCACCCACCCACCAGGTATGGGATTTGATTTTACTCTGATTGCGTCCCTCCTACCGTCTCATTGTGGCTTCTCCTTTGTCTTTGGATGTGGGGTATCTTTTTTTGGTGAGTTCCAGTGTCTTCCTGTCGATGATTGTCCAGCAGCTAGTTGTGATTCTGGTGTTCTCGCAAGAGGGAGTGAGAGCACGTCCTTCTACTCCGCCATCTTGGTTCCATCTATGCTTTGATTTAATAACACTTAGAATAGAGAAATACATCTCACATAAGTATGTTGACAGGAATAAAAGAGATTTTAAAGCAATTTCAGAAAGCTCAAGTTATTCATTTTTACCTTTTACTCAAAGTGAAATGAATGATGCTGTTACTTCAGAATTTATCTTCAAGTGTTCATTGATAGCCAGTTCCGAAATTTTAACCTGCAAAATTATAGTTAAATTATCTTTGAAGAAGGAAATGGATTTCATATTTTATACATGCTTGGGTTTTAGTTTATAAACTGATCTTAAATTTTCACACGTTGCAATGTGGTCCTACTGAGTATGACTACAACACAGGTTGCATCAAATGCAACTCTTCACGTGAGTTCAACAACAACTGAGTTTATCAGTACCCTCCTGTTCAAGGAGATAAGCACTTTCTTCAATATTATGACAATGTCAATGTTGTTATAGAAGTTTCTAAACTCAGTTTCTATGCTTATTTCACTGTGGACTGATAACAAACAGTTCACTTACTGGCACTGCTTCAAAGACTACATTTTGAGTAGCACTGGTTTAGAGCTTCAGATAGATTAACTCAAGAAATAATGTATGTAGAGCATTCAGCACAATGAGAGATACATTGTAAGTACTCAATAAAGATAGCTATTGTTCATGTTGACGTTATTAATATTATTTAAAATGTTGACCACCAAGCTTGAAGGGCTTTGCTCAGTGGGAAAAGCAGTTTTCAATAGTTAAGACGTACACAGCTTTAAGTTAAAGTACTGCCCACAGACCATGTAAATAGGAGATGTCCACTCTGTCATCCATTCAAAAGCAGGAGCTATCCATGCAAAAAAAATAAGTAAAAGCTTGCTTCACTAGTCACACCTGTCTGGCAATATAGTCTTTACCTAGCTTTGGGCAGACCCCCTTCAGAAAATATCTGTGCATGCCCTATCACACACCATTCTGATTTTAGCTAAAGTACCAGCAAAGAGGAACACGAGGTTTAAGTAGTCTCTTTAGGTTGACTACTGAGTCTCTTCATTTCCAGGAAACATGTCAAACTTCAGCTAAGTCAGGGAGTTCCTGATGCTCACCCTTATATTTTCTTCCCTTACTGGGGATATTTGAACACAGGAGTTGATATTTTGAAATTGCCTAATGGGTGCATGGAGATCTCATGAAATTACAAAATTGACCGAGATCACTTTCCACAGAGCAGATTGGGCAAGTGTGCTTGATTCTATGTCATTAGCCAAAAGTTTGAGGACCTCTGGCAACTGCTTCTTGAGTTTTCTTTGCCATACTTTACCCTCATAAATAAATCACATCACCTGATTGGTCATAGAAGGAGTGCTGGGTACTGTTTCCTTATGAATATTCCCCCTTGGCTATGAACCACCAATCTGGTCCCATAATCATCAAAAGAGTATAATCCAGGTAGAATAGTTCAGTAGCGAAGGACATCACAACAGAAATATATTAGTAACCAGTAGACCAGTAGAAAATTCCTTGGGTAAGAAATGTCCAAAAGGATCTGAACTCTTCCTGTCATATTACAAAATGACCTCAGACTGCATTTATGGTCTTAAGATACCTAGAGGATATCTATTTTTCTTTTATTTGGTATGTTTATTATTATTTTTGTGGAGTTGTTTATGGCATTGTTTTGTTACTGTCTGGAATGAATATGCATATTTTCTGAGTTCAGTTGCACTTTTTTTGTGGGTCAATGGTTTTAATTATGTATTTATTTTAAAACATTGTTTGATCATGGTTCTTATTAGTTGTTCAATTATCACTCTGTTCCTGTTTTTATGTGTATGGCACAGAACCTTGAAACATTAGAGTAAGACAGACCTAGCCTCCCAACCCAAGAAGGTACTGCTTCATAGTCAGCTCACTGAAACATCTCTAAAAAACAACCAGAATAGATGAAAAATGGAGAGTGACAAAAGCCTTTCTAACTGCTGCTTCCTAGTTAAACTATCTCCTGAGCCCAATTCCAGTAAGATATTTCTAATAGCAAATGCCACAGCTACATTTCACTGTGAGAAAATGAAAGAGGGCTCTGAGCAATTCATAGTTCAATTTTCACTTCTAAAAAGCAAACAACTAGAAAATGATCATCTTCGAATTTGAGAAAACAGTGTTTTTAAGACTAGGAATAGTTCTGTGAAAAATGCCGGTGGTAGTTTGATAAGGATTGCATTGAATCTGTAGATTGCTTTGGGTAGTAGAGTCATTTTCACAATGTTGCTTCTTCCAATCCAAGAACATGGTATATCTCTCCATCTATTTGTATCATCTTTAATTTCTTTCATCACTGTCTTATAATTTTCTGCATACAGATCTTTTGTCTCCTTAGGTAGGTTTATTCCTAGATAGTTTATTCTTTTTGTTGCAATGGTAAGTGGGAGTGTTTTCTTAATTTCACGTTCAGATTTTTCATCATTAGTGTATAGGAATGCCAGAGATTTCTGTGCATTAATTTTGTATCCTGCTACTTTACCAAATTCATTGATTAGCTCTGGTAGTTTTCTGGTAGCATCTTTAGGATTCTCTATGTACAGTATCATGTCATCTGCAAACAGTGACAGCTTTACTTCTTCTTTTCCGACTTGGATTCCTTTTATTTCTTTTTCTTCTCTGATTGCTGTGGCTAAAACTTCCAAAACTATGTTGAATAATAGTAGTGAGAGTGGGCAACCTTGTCTTGTTCCTGATCCTAGTGGAAATGGTTTCAGTTTTTCACCATTGAGGACAATGTTGGCTGTGGGTTTGTCATATCAGACTTTTATTATGTTGAGGAAAGTTCCCTCTATGCCTACTTTCTGCAGGGCTTTTATCATAAATGGGTGTTGAATTTTGTTGAAAGCTTTCTCTGCATCTACTGAGATGATCATATGGGTTTTCTCCTTCAATTTGTTAATATGGTGTATCACATTGATTGATTTGCGTATATTGAAGAATCCTTGCATTCCTGGGATAAACACCACTGGATCATGGTGTATGATCCTTTTAATGTGCTGTTGGATTCTGTTTGCTAGTATTTTGTTGAGGATTTTTGCATCTATGTTCATCAGTGATATTGGCCTGATTTTCTTTCTTTCTTTGTGACATCTTTGTCTGGTTTTGGTATCAGGGTGATGGGGGCCTCGTAGAATGAGTTTGGGAGTGTTCCTCCCTCTGCTATATTTTGGAAGAGTTTGAGAAGGATAGGTGTTAGCTCTTCTCTAAATGTTTCATAGAATTCGTCTGTGAAGCCATCTGGTCCTGGGCTTTTGTTTGTTGGAAGATTTTAAATCACAGTTTCAATTTCAGTGCTTGTGATTGGTCTGTTCATATTTTCTATTTCTTCCTGGTTCAGTCTCGGTAGGTTGTGCATTTCTAAGAATTTGTCCATTTCTTCCCGGTTGTCCATTTTATTGGCATAGAGTTGCTTGTAGTAATTTCTCATGATCGTTTGTATTTCTGCAGTGTCAGTGGTTACTTCTCCTTTTTCATTTCTAATTCTATTGATTTGAGTCTTCTCCCTTTTTTTCTTGATGAGTCTGGCTAATGGCTTATCAATTTTGTTTATCTTCTCAAAGAACCAGCTTTTAGTTTTATTGATCTTTGCTATCGTTTCCTTCATTTATTTTTCATTTATTTCTGATCTGATCTTTATGATTTCTTTCCTTCTGCTAACTTTGGGGTGGATATGTGGAGAGGGAAGGGTAAGCTGTAACAAAGTGAGAGAGTGGGACATATATACACTACCAAAAGTAAAATAGATAGCTAGTGGGAAGCAGCTGCATAGCACAGGGAGATCAGCTCGGTGCTTTGTGACCACCTAGAGGGGTGGGATAGGGAGGGTGGGAGGGAGGGAGATGCAAGAGGGAAGAGATATGGGAACATATGTATATGTATAACTGATTCACTTTGTTATAATGCAGAAACTAACACACCATTGTAAAGCAATTATACTCCAATAAAGATGTTAAAAAAAAAAAGACTAGGAATAATTTTGGTCTTTTCCAATATTTTTGGTAAATGGTTGTAAAGACAAAATAAACTTCTAGTATTTAAAAGAAATCAACTGAAATTTGGTTGGATTGATAAGAATCAACTTTCTATTTTCTTATATTTGAAGAGTATCTCCTGGGTAATATTGAAGAAGAGTGAGTTAACTTGGACTTTGCTGAAATTAATTGAAATATCACAGTTTCCAGATGACCACCACAAAAAAGCCTACTGCATTATAATTACATTATTGTTTTCCCCAAATTTATAATATTGTGATGTTTCCAAAACATATAATATCATGACTTAATTAATGATCATTCTAATTTAACTATTCTCTATTCAAAAAGTAATATATATATGTGTGTGTAAATATACACATACATACATGGATTTCATATATATTCTTATTAAATATTATTATTATGTATTACTTCTTGATAAATTCAGTTGTTTTTGTGGTCTGTTATACATAGTTTCCAGGTTTCAATACATTAAGCTTCTGAAGGAAATATCATTCTTGCTCCTATTGTATGCTCTGCCGACAATTAATATATAAACCACTTAAGTATAAAATATGTGCTTTAATAAGCTTTGGAGAGTTCTTCATTAATCATCCAATGTAGAGTGAGTCTCATTCCTTCCTGCCATTCTTTATATGGGATCCTTGTTTGTTTATTTCATGGTACTTATAATTTTCAATAACTTTATTTTCTATTTACTTGATTTGTTCTTTCCCTCGCCTCCACCAGAATGTAAGCTTCATGAGGCAGGGCCTGTGCCAGACATGTTCACTTTTGTATTGCTAGTACGTAAAACATTGCCTGGCACATAGTTGAAGCCTAATAAATTTCAACAGACTGAATGGAGATTCTTATAATTCTTTATAATAAACCTTGTACTTAGTACCATAGTAGGTATTCAGTAAATTTTTATTGATTATTAGATTTTTGGATATGAGGTAAGTGAGTTAAAGCTATCTCCTCTGTGCAGTGATTTTAATACTGAACTTGCTAGTTAAGATGATACTACATTCATTTCTTTTTTTTTTTTAATTTTTATTTATTTATTTATTTATTTTTGGCTGTGTTGGGTCTTCGTTTCTGTGCAAGGGCTTTCTCTAGCTGCGGCAAGCGGGGGCCACTCTTCATCGCGGTGCGCGGGCCTCTCACTGTCGCGGCCTCTCTTGTTGCGGAGCACAGGCTCCAGACGCGCAGGCTCAGTAGTTGTGGCTCACGGGCCTAGTTGCTCCACGGCATGTGGGATCTTCCCAGACCAGGGCTCGAACCCCTGTCCCCTGCATTGGCAGGCAGATTCTCAACCACTGCGCCACCAGGGAAGCCCTACATTCATTTCTTATTGTTGTCTAAACAATGGCTGAATCTCTTTCTCCAGAGTGCCAACTCTAATAATATACTATCACTGTTCCACTGAGTCCCCGAAACATATGTAGCCCATTTTTCAATATGTTTTATCAACGTGTAATATTCAGAGGAGCCAAGTACCATATGTGACCAGCAAATCAATACTGCTAATGGAAATAGTGCAAAAGCAATACCTAATGCTGGTGAAGAGCAAGAAAGAGTGAAGCAAAAAAGAGAGGGGACAAAAAGAAATATAGTCATTAAGCAGTCTGGGTAGTAGAGAGGAATGAAGCAGATAAAAAGCTGGTTATTTACCTGGTCTCTATGAGTTAAAGTGGTAAGGACCCCGGTTTGAAAATCTGATGATGTTGGTTTGAATCCTAGCTCTGCTACATACTAATTGTGTAACCTTAAGCAAATGGCTTAATTTCTTGGATCTTGTTTCCACCACTTTCAAAAGGGTGTAGTAATAGTCTTGTGTATTATAGTGAGTATTAAATGAGATCATGTATATGCAGCTCCATGGACAACTACATTTTATGTTAACCATAAGATTTAATTTCAGAGAATGGAAAAATTAATTTCTTTATTATTTTCCCATTAGGCAATGCCACTTACTTTGGTAAATTATTTAACTTTGTGGGTCTCAGTTTCCTCCTCTGAAAAATGGTCATGATTTTATCTACCTAATTGAATCACTGGGAAAATTACCTTGTGGCATTACCTTGAATAGTGCCTCAATACATAGTAGGTTATTAATACATTGAAAGTGCTGCCATTGTGGCTAATGATAAACCTCAATTCTCTAAAAGTCTGTGTGAGTGTGAGTGTGTGTGTATGTGTGCATGCTTGTAGGAATTAGGATAAAAACTTGTTTTAGAGGCGCTTGCATCAGAGAGACACACAGAAAGTATAAAATGGACGCTAATAGTCTACAAAGACCAATTTAACCCTCTTACACTGCTGGTGGGAATGTAAATTGGTACAGCCACTATGGAGAACAGTATGGAGGTTCCTTAAAAAACTAAAAATAGAGCTAACAGATGATCCAGCAATCCAACTCCTGGGCATATATCCAGAGAAAAACATGGTTTGAAAAGATACATGCACCCTAATGTTCATTACAGTGCTGTTTACAAAAGCCAAGACATAGAAGCAACCTAAATGTTCACCGACAGATGAATGGGTA
The DNA here is from genome assembly GCF_028023285.1 of Balaenoptera ricei. NCBI lineage: Eukaryota > Metazoa > Chordata > Mammalia > Artiodactyla > Balaenopteridae > Balaenoptera > Balaenoptera ricei. The sequence goes on along the minus strand of NC_082660.1, from coordinate 90,659,422 downwards.
TGTGGTACATATATATAATGGAATATTATTCAGCCATTAAAAGGAATGAAATAATGTCATTTGCAGCAACATGGATGGACCTGGAGATTATCATACTAAGTGAAGTAAGTCAGATAGAGAAACACAAGTATCATATGATATCACTTATAAGCAGAATCTTAAAAAAAATGATAAAATGAACTTATTTACAAAACAGAAACAGACTCACACACTTAGAGAAGGAACTAATGGTTACCAGGGGGGATGGGTGGGGGGAGGGGCTGATTGGGAGTTTCGGATTGACATGTACACACTGCTATATTTAAAATAGATAACTAACAAGGACCTGCTGTATAGCAGCAGGGAACTCTGCTCTTTATTCTGTAATAATCTAAATGGGAAAAGAATTTGAACAAGAATAGATAACATGTATATGTATAACTGAATCACTTTACTGTACACCTGAAACTAACACAAAACTGTTAATCAACTATACTCCAATATAAAATAAAAAAATTTTAAAAAGGCCAATTTAGAGATTCTATGATCCACTATAAGCTCCAATATTAGTGCATAAGTTGGAGAAAACTTCTGGACTTTCTGGAGATTGATCCTCTGAAATAGCACCATAATGCCACCCCTCTCCCAAAATTGTTGTAAAATATAATCAAAATAGTGGCTTGGGGACACTTTGAAAGTATAAATATACTATAGAACTGTTTAATGAGAAAATTAAAAAGAATATACTTTGTCTCATTCAACAATAAAAGTTGGACAGATAACACTATAAAGGTCAATAGTAGTCATAACAAATTGTATACTTTTCCACACTTACAGTCAAAGAGAATAGACCAGGCAAATTTTCAGAGTAACAGGGTCATTTTCTCAGATAGAACATCTGGTGATAGAGATTTGAGGGAGAAGAATTTCAAAATAGTATAATGAGATTCAATGAAAATCAACTTAAGCACCCTCTGCTGAGCTAGGACAGCTAGCTCTATACACTGTGGGAGGGGAGAGAGGGTAAGGTTTAGAGAAACCACGTTCTTTTGAATCACCCCTCTTCTTACCATTGCCATTTATATCTCTCCTTCAATGATTATGCTTTACAACTGTTAGCTATGTGGGGAGGCTTTGCTTTTAATGAGCTCATCTGGATTATGGCCAGTATGGTGTGCTGGTAAATCTTTAAAAACTGCTGCTCTGGGCTTCCCTGGTGGTGCAGTGGTTGAGAATCTGCCTGCTAATGCAGGGGACACGGGTTCGAGCCCTGGTCTGGGAAGATCCCACATGCCGCGGAGCAACTAGGCCCGTGAGCCACAACTACTGAGCCTGCGCGTCTGGAGCCTGTGCTCCGCAACAAGAGAGGCCACGATAGTGAGAGGCCCGCGCACCGCGATGAAGAGTGGCCCCCGCTTGCCGCAACTAGAGAAAGCCCTAGCACAGAAACGAAGACCCAACATAGCAATCAATCAATCAATCAATCTTTTAAAAAAAAACAAAAACAAAACAAAACAAAAAAACTGTTGCTCCCCAAAGCCCTGATTTGTAGCACTTCCAGATTTTCATGGTAGAAATATACCCACCACAGCTGGTTTAAATCTACCAATGGTTTAATTACCAGCTTGAAAAACATTTGAAAATATAACAATAAGCTCTTGTGGTCTGGTGGTAGCTAACCCTGGCACAGTGCTCACTGTGGCTGCAATTCAAACGATTTCTGGTATAGGTTATGTAATTTTATGTGGAATGGTTGAGGCAGAGTTGGATGCTTTCATAAGAAACCCAACTGAGATGTACTCAACTAATTTCATCATGATAACAATACTTTATATTGAATATTTCCATCATATTCTCTCTAGTAAATACAATCTAAACGTTGAGTCTCTGGAAATGTTTAATTATTAATATCTTCCTATGGTTTGGCTTTTTTCAGTGTTGCCTTCTCTTATTTTTTCCTGGTTTAGATGTTCTGAAATATCCAAATCTATTGTTTTAGGAATGAAATTTTAAGGCTATGTCTTTGTACTCATCATCGTGGCCATTTAACTAAACTGGCAAGTCAGTTCAGTCTAAACATTCAGGAAAATGGATTTAGTCCTCAAAAGCAATTGTCATTCAGTGATTGCTTCTCCTCAGCCTGCCAGTGGGCTAACCACTTGCCAATAAAAAATGAAGAAGATGTAGCTCTTGCCTTTGTAGAGCTCATCATCTTGCCAACAAATTAGTTAGTGTTATGGATTGAATGATGTCTTCTTGCACTTCATATGGTGAAGTTCTAGGCCCCAGTACTTCAGAATGTGACTGTATTTGGAGGTAGGACCTTCAAAAATGTGACTACATTAAAATGATGCCATTAGAGTGAACCCTAATCCAATCTGACTGGTGTCCTTATAGGAAGAGGAAATTTGAACACAGAGAGACATCGCAGATGTGGATGCACAAAGAAAATACCATGTGAGGACAAAGCAAGAAGGCCACCATCTGCAAGCTAAGGAGATAGGCCTCAGAAGAAACCAAACTTTCTCACAACTTGATCTTATACTTCCAGACTCCAGAGCTGTGAGAAAGTAAAATTTTGTTGTTTAAGCCACACAATCTGTGGTAGTTTTTATGGCAGCCCTAGAAACTAATGTGGTTACCATAACTAAATATTCACAATATCTATCAGTTAGGGTTATGTTCAGTTATGAGGAGCATAAAACTCAAGTAACAGTGGTTTTATGAGATAGGTTATTGCTCTCTCATATGAAAGTTCAGGTTACAAAGAGCACAGAACTGTCATGGCATGATATGGATTATAATCTTACAGAGGAGGAAAAGAAGAAGGAAGATGGGAAAACTATACTTAAAGAAAACAAGTGTCATATATCAAGGTGATCCAAAGACTAGATCTATACTCAGGTCTTATCACCTGCTGTACTTTCAACCTGGCTCAATTCCTCAGATACTGTTGAGATGCATTTTGCAATTTTTATGCTTATGTCTTATTTATAAAATACACAAAAGTTTTTATTTATTTAAGGCAAACATTACCTTTCTATATTTTATTATGGATGGACAAAGAAATATGGGCAGTACTGAACAGGGGCATAAGGCTTTAGAAGCAGATTGAAGGTGGATCCTAGGCCTACAACCTACCCGTTGTGAGAATTTAGGCAAGTTGGTTTGAGTCTCAGTTTTCTAGGCTATTAAAATGGGTTAACACCTACTTATCTTAAAGCTTTGAGGAAATTCAACATAAGCATTAATATTAAGGTTCTAGAATCCTACCTGGTAGATGCTCAGTGGTGATTTCCTTGCCTTTTTCCACAACATATCTAAAAACCACTTTAAAAAATATGAAAAGTTAATAAAATCTAAAAAATATCATTCATAAGAATATAAACTTAATTCAGTTTGATGTAAATAATAAGGTGGTGAAAAAGGGGAATTTTGGAGTCAGGCAGACCTAGAGTTTCCTCCCTGTTCCATTACTTAATAATATGTGTCTGGTATGTAGTCAGGCAGTTTAACTGCATTCTTGCTTGATTCTCACAGCACTCCTGTGAGTTCAGTCTTATTCTATTTTACTGATGTGAAATAGACTCAGAGAGGTTAAGTGATATATCCGTGATCACAAAGCAGCAAATATGGTATTTGAATCCATGCCTATTCAATTCAAACCCATGCCTTTTCTATTGTATTGTACTGCCATTACAGCTATCAGTTGGTAGATCAGATAAGCATTGTCATATTGTCTACTTTAGTTCTCTAAAGCCTTACGAGATCTAGTAGTACAATGAGAGGTTGGATCAAAGGAATACCCATCAATTTTAATTTCTGATTCTTACATACCACTGAAGGGTTTTCCATCTTTTGAGTCATTTTTAAATTGTCCATGACAGAAGTTATATGTTTGTCCCATTTCAGGGGAAACTTCCCAGTTCATCTTTGACATTCTGAATTTCTGCACTCGTTCCCAGTTTGTTGATTGTGTCACAAAGTTTTCTCAAAGTTGGATTAATCTGGCAGTGGAATGGGATCATGCAAATGTAGGTGGATATTCTCTACAATAAAATGTAAGTGCCCTTGAAATCAGCTTATGAGAGTTTTAATTCTTTGCCATTACAATATTTTGGACAATTATTTTGATTTTTTAAGGCAAAGGTCTCAGTGATCACATTTTCAACAATCACTTTTTTCTCTGGATATATATGTGCTACAGGAAGGAGACTTCGTTGAGGAATACCAATATCCTTAGTATGAATACTTCAATTTACTTATGAAAAAATAAATGCTTGGGGCTTCCCACAGCTTTATTGATTCCATGTGTATTATTGTGCCTATTTTTAAAAACATTCTTTGGGTGTACATCATTAGGTTCTTTGAAAGCAAGGGAATAAATGTAAAAATGTTCAAAATCAGCAGTAGTCTCAATAGACTACCACCTTATTTTTCTGAGAGTGTTTGTATAGGAGTCTCCATAGGAGTTATGTCAATTAACTACAAGTTTTGGAGTTTTAGAAAGGCAATACAGAATTTTAACAACACCAATATCAAAATAATTCCCATTCTATCTGAAAAATTAAAAACTCATGAAGATTATCACATACGCATTTGGTGAGATAGGGTTTTCTTGTCTTTTCCTAAAAACAGAATAGGAAGAAAACCCACTACACTTTCTCTCAGGGTTTGATACTTAATCAACTGAAAATTTTACATTTTCAAGAGAAATTGTGTTTGATCTAAGAAGACTTATAACACTGAATCATTTTTTCCAACACTTGACATTGTTTGTTATCAATATCAAAATTTCTGAGTTTTTAAAAAAGCTTTCTCTTAAGTTTTATAAATTATCTTAATATTATTGAACCAACATTCGTGATTCTTGTCTTGCTCACTGTCATTCTAAACTGAAAATGTACCAGTGTCTTTAACAATACCAGTAACAGACTTTGTAAATAATCAACTAATACTGTCCATAACAGTTCAATATTGAGTTATAATTGTAAATTCAGTGAGCACTTCTCCCATCTATAGTTTACTCTAAGTTATACAATATACTTTTGTAAAATAAGAATAAATTGGAGTTTTTCCTTTGTTAGTTACCATATTTCTGACTCAAAAAAGGAAGGATATAGCTTGGAAAAAATTATAATAGTGATTATTTATTGGATGCCTACTATATGACAGGTGCTTTCCTAATAATACTTCATATAATCCCCACAGCAGCCTGTGTGAAAAGTATTATTATACCTATTTTACAGATAATAAAATTGAAGGTTTTAGGGGTTTATAACTTTTCCAAGTACATATGGCTAATAGGCAGTAGAGCCAGAATTTAAACCCAGATATATTTGCTTACAAAGCCTGTTTTCTTTTATTGGGTGAAATTTCTTCCTTAGATTACTTTAAATGAGAAAAGTCCTGAAGAATTCAAGACATATGTTCTTTATAAGTCTGGGTTATTATTATTTTTTTAGCTGCTTTGTCCCTTGAAAGCTAAACTTTCATTTATCACCAAAGTTAAAACTACTGTTTATTTTTCATAAACTTAACTTTTTTTCTGGGCCTCTTCTGTTTTTGTGGCCTCTTGATTGTGAAATTGGAAAAAAGGAGGGAAGAACTGTGGTATCACTTCTAGGAATTTTGTCATATGTCATTATCTTCACTTGAATTAAAAATTGTGTATTTCAATCTCTTCAGTTTTTATGTATGTCTCCATTCTATCATCCTTAATGTAAATTATTTAATGTAAACCTGGGTCTTTATTAAGCACATTGTACTAAAAAGTTCCTATTTGTCTTGAGAATTACTAAACTATATTGCATCTTTATGAAGAAGTACGTATTTCTCAGGGAAATAATTCTTTAAAAAAGTTTAAAATCCATAACCATGGGGAAAAATTCCAGTTGGTTAAATACAGGGAATTGAAAGTCTAATCCAAGAATGCCTTTTGGCATCAGACCCATGGCATGTTCATTTTATTGTAAAATAGATAAAATTTCAATCTTGTAAATTTATTTTCTCTTAGTAATCTACTGAGAAGTGAGCAAGTGTCAATGACCATGCTGTCTTTAGTTAAATGATTCACCTCAGGTGCATTATTTACTGTAAAACACAGCATTGTGCTTGCCAAAATGGAAATTGATCTAGTGAGAGATTACAGAAGAAATGGTGATGTTTTCCTACATAGTTTGTTTTCTTCTATCACTAACCTGCTTTTTTTTTTAATTTTAATTTTTTTAAAACATCTTTTTTTAACATCTTTATTGGAGTATAATTTCTTTACATTGTTGTGTTAGTTGCTGCTGTATAGCAAAGTGAATCAGCTATACGTATACTTACATCCCCATATCCCCTCCCTTTTGTGTCTCCCTTCCACCCTCCCTATCTCACCCCTTTAGGTGGTCACAAAGCACTGAGCTGATCTCCCTGTGCTATGCGGCTACTTCCCACTAGCTATTTGAAATATTACTAACCTGAATTTGTTTCTTGTTTCTTACAGAAATTTTGCCAAACATGAGAAAAAAATCCTAAGTAAATCATTTTGTGTTTTGAGGGTCTCCTTCATCCACTCTTGGGTCTTACTGTCTAACTCAACCTGGTTCTTAGTTCAGCCAAAAGCATGATGCTTCACTGTCCTGTCTTCACTCCCTTATCATTTCTTACTGTGAGCAATACTCACCCAGTGTAAAGGTAACTGCATGCCAGACATGATTTATAGATATTAAAAACTCCTCTGCCTAAATAGTCCTCATTGTCAAGATATCTGATATGATTTTTTTCTTTAGCAATTCTTTTGAGTTGAGTGTTGAAGAAGTATTTCAAATGCAAATGTTATATGGGTAGAGTAACGTATTATAAGACATTAACTTTCTTCTTATTTTATTAATTAATACAATGTTGGAACATCTACTATATGATAAAGTACATGGCTTGTTGCTGTGGGGTGAAAGACAAATTAAAAAAGAAAAGAGTCTCAGTATTCAAGAAATTTAATTGAGGAGTTAAGATAACTCCAGCCACCTGACTGCAAACCTGAACAATAACATGGACAAGACTGGGTGGACTACTTCTTTGGAGAAGGTCTAGGGTCAGCAAAGGAGGGACGGTATGATGGTATTGGGTAACATTGTGTGTGTGTGTGTGTGTGTGTGTGTGTGTGTGCATTGCATCCTAAGGGAGAGAGAATGAGGCCCCAACACAACCTCCCAAGCACTTGTTCTGGTTGTAAGTGCTGTTGCACTCATCCATAATCACATATTGCTTGTTGATTCTGCCATTCCAGGAAGTTGAATGACTTCTGCCTAGTAGACTTTATAGAAGGCTGGGTGGTCACTGGAGTGAAAAATATGCTGTATGTACTGAGATTGGTGAGAAAAAAGTAAGAAAATAAAATTTTCATTATGACTTGCCTTGTCTTTGATCCTTTTCCATCTATTCTATGTGCCTGAGACAGCCTGAGAACCTTTACTAAACTCTAGACTTCTTTTACTTATAAACAGGACTTAAAAACATGTTTCCCATTGAAATGTAAAATGGTGCAGGCTCTGTGGAAAATAGTATGGTGGTTCCTCAAGAAATTAAACATAAAATTACCATAAGATTCAGCAATTTTGCTTCTGAGTATATACAAAAAGAATTGAAATCAGGGACTTGAACAGCTATTTATACATCAATGTTCATAGCAGCATTATTCACAATAGCCAAAAGTTACAAACAACTCAAATGTTGGTTGACAGATGAGTAGATAAACAAAATGTGGTGTATATATACAATGGACTACTATTCAGCCTTAAAAAAGAAATGAAATTCTGCCACATGCTACAACATAGATTAACATTAGGCTCAGTGAAATAAGCTAGATACAAGAGGACACATTTTGTATGATTCCACTTATATGAGGTTCCCAGAGTAGTCAAACTCATAGATATAGCAAGTATAATGGTGGTTTCCAGGGGCTAGGGAGAAGGGGAAATGGAGTTATTATTTAAAGAGTATGGAGTTTCAGTTTGGGATGATGAAACAGTTCTGGAGATGGGTGGTGACGATGGTTGCACAACAATGTGAATGTACTTAATGCAGCAAAGCTATGCACTTAAAAATGGTTAAAATGGTAAATGTTATATGTATTTTATCACAATAAGGAATTAAAAAAAATTAAAAACAGGTTTCCCCAAGTCTTCTCTAAGTAAGCAGAAAATTCCATGGCACATCTGAATTATAAATTTTACATAGAGACATAAATCTATATGTTTACAAATTGTTCCTTGAAGGCAAAGCCTATCATTCTTTTTCTTCACAATTAAATACTCTTTTTGAAGCCATGAAGTATACAGAATGCATATAGTTCTTACCTTCAAACAGTTTATAAACTTGTTAGGTAGACAACAGTAAAACACAGAATGAACAAAGAAAACTTAAGATATTATATGTCAAACATCACATTTAAGAGTGCTAAACTCTGAGGACCATAATTACTGTGTAGTTCAAAAGAAGGTTATATTAATAATTAGAGTTGAGTTACAGGAAATAATTTTATGGAAGAAATGATGGCTAGGTTGGGCTTGAAGAATGAATAATATTTGGATGGCTGGAAAGGTTATAGCATGGCATTTTAAGTCATGGGAAGACAATAGAAGTAAAATTATGGGACAGAGATCAAGATGATAAAGTAAGAGGACATGGAGCTCACCTTCACCCACAAACACATCAAACATGCATCTATATGTGGAAAATCCTCACTGAAAACTAGTTGGAAACTAGCAAAGGACCCCTGTATAACCAAGGCTGTAAGAAAGATACACACGTGCTTGGGTAGGAAGGGAAGAAAAGCAATCAGGTAGGGACCTGTGCCCTGGGAGGGGACTCAGAGGAAAAGGGAGATTACATGAGCTGACACTTGCCCTGGAGAGTGAGTGGGTTGAACCACAGACTGGGTGTCCCAGTCTTGGGGTCATAAGCAGAGGAGACAAGCTCCATTGGCTGATTGGAGGACCACTGAGTCAGATAGAAAAGCTGGAGAAGCCACTATTCTGCTCATGAGGAGCACCTGAGTGCTGACTAGCCCCCCAAGGCAGAGTGGAGAAAGATCTGTCCTAGCTTTTGCTGGGTTTCCTGCCACTACCTCACCACCTCCCCAGCCCGAGCCGAGTGAACACTCTGGGTCCACTCCATGCCACGGTGCGGCACTGAATCTGGGGCAGCAAGGACCAGGGAAAGGACTCAACCATGGGATGCAGAGGGACTCGGTCCCAGGGTGGAGCCTGGGTGGGCAACAGTGGTCTTTGTTGGAGCTTTCTCAGGCAGCACTCCAGAAGCCCCCAGAACTTTGATGGCAGCTGCTATACCACAGCTAGCCCCCTCCCCAACATAAGTGGAGAGTACACATGGGTCCCTGCTTGCCCTGTGGAGCAGTTCCACAAGACTGGGTGGTGGGGGCAGTGGGCAGTGATCAGCTGTGAGAGATAAAAGGGGCTCACCACCTGAGGCTGCAATTGAGCAGAACCACAGATGCCTACACAAGCAGTGCATAAGACCTCTGTCTATGCTTGGGCCCCTCTTGCTTCAGCACTCTCCTTCTCTGGAACAAAGGTCCTGGTGCAGGGAGAGGGAAAGTCACAAACTTAAAGGGCATAGAGACAGCTAGAGCCTGACCTCAGGAATTCTGCTTCAGCAACCTGAGATAGACCCTGCTCCTGACAGGTTGGTGATGGCCATTGAGCAGAAAGGAAATCCCACCTCACACCTGGCACCAGCTCTAGCAATTCCATCTCCAGGCCCACCCCATACCAAGGTTATAGCTGCCAGCATACCCTGAGAAAAGATGTGACTGGGGACCATGTCAAACCCAGACTTCCCACCAAAGACATTGGGCACACACAATCTGTATAGGAACACTCCCACATAAGGACACCCCTTCAAGACCATAACAGGTAACTGTTTCACCTAAATTCATAGAGGCAGAGAAAATTAAACAAAATGAAAAGGCAGAGGAACTACTCTTAATTGAAAGATCAAGAGAAAACCCTTGAAAAAAATAAATAATGAAACAGAGGTTTAACCAGATAAAGAATTCAAAACATTGGTAATAAAAGTGTTAAGTGAATTAGGGAAAATAATTGTTCTAATCACTGAATATTTAAACAAGGAACTAGAAAAAAATACCCAATCAGAAATGAAGAATTCAATATCTGAAATAAAAAAAAAAAAAAACACACTAGAAGGAATGAAGAGCAGACTAAGTGATACAGAAGAACACATAAGTTATCTGGAAGATACAGTAGTGGAAATCACCCAATCAGAACAGCAGAAAGAAGAATAAATTTAAAAAATGAAAACAACCTAAGAGATCTCTAATATAACATTAAGCATTCAAAACATTTACATTATAGGGGTTCCAGAAGGAGAAGAGACAGAGGGGCATTGAAAATGTATTTGAGGAAATTATGGCTGAAAACTTCCGAAACCTGTAGAAGGAAACAGATATCCAGGTAGAGGAAGCACAGAGAGTCCCAAATAAGATGAATCCAAACAGACCTATACAAAGACATTTCATAATTAAAATGGCATATATTAAAGATAAAGAGAGAATTCTAAAGGCAGCAAGAGAAAAAGAGTCATATAAAAGGGAATCCCCATAAGGTTGTCAGCCAACTTCTCTGCAGAAACTGTACAGGCCAGAAGGGAGTGGCATGATATATTCAAAGTGCTGAAAGCAAAAAACTTGCAACCTAGGATTCTCTACCCAGCAATATTTAGAATAGAAGGAGAGATAAAATCTTCTCAGATAAGCAAAAACTAAAAGAACTCATCAATACTAAATCTACCCTAAATGAAATATTGAAGGGTCTTCTCTAAATGGAAAAATAAGGAAGAATCTATAGGAAAAGGAATATCCCACTAGGAAAGACAAATATATAGTAAGAATTGAGGATCGACAATTAAAAAGGCCAGTACATAGATTAAAAGACAAAAATTGTAAAAGCAACCATAATTATAATAAATAGTTAAGGGTTAAACATGAAGATGTAAAATATGACATCAAAAACACAAATGTGGGGGAGGGGAGTAAAAAATGTAGATCTCTTAGAATGTGTTTGAACTTAAATGTCTACCAGTTTAAAATAAGTAGATATATTATCATATATAACATATATGAACCCATGGTAACCACAAATCAAAAACCTATAATAGATACACAAAAACCGAAAATGAAAGAACACAAGTATACTACTAAAGAAAATCATCAAACCACAAGGGAAGAAACAAAAAGAAAAACAGAGAAGAACTAAAAAAAAAAAAAAAAAAAAGGAAAACAAGTAATAAAATGGCAATAAGTACATACCAATCAATTATTACTTTAAATGTAAATGGACTAAATGCTCCGATCAAAAGACATAGGGTGGCTGATTGGATAAAAAAAACAAGACCCTTCAGTATGCTGTCTACAAGAAACTCATTTCAGGGCTAAAGACACACACAAACTGATAGTGAACAGATGGAAAAATATTTCATGCAAATAGAAATGACAAGAAAGCCAGGGCTAGCAATACTCATATCAGGCAAAATAGACTTTAAAACAAGGGCAATAACAAAAGACACAGAAGGGTATTATGTAATGATAAAGGAATCAATACAATAAAAGCATATTATACTCCATAACATTAACATATATGTACCTAATATAGGAGAACCTAAATATATAAAGCAAATATCAGCAGAAATAAAGGGAGAAATTGACAAAAATACAATAATGGTAGGGGACTTTAACAATCCACTTACATCAGTGGACAGTTCATACAGACATAAAATCAATAAGGCAAAAGCAGTCTTAAATGACACAATAGACCAATTGGACTTAATAGATGTCTACAGAACATTCCGTTCAAAACCAGCAGAATACACATTCTTTTCAATTGCACATGGATCATTCCCTTGCATAGATCACATGATAGTCCACAAAACAAGTCTCAAAAAATTTAAAAGGTTAGAAATTATATCAAGCTTTTTTTTTCTGACCACGATGGTATGAAATGAGAAATCTACTGCAGAAATAAAAATGGGAAAAGAATAAACAACATGCTACTAAAAAACCAATGGGTCAATGATGAAATCAAAGGGGAAATCAGAAACTACTTTGAGACAAATGAAAATGGAAACACAACTTTCCAAAATCTGTGGGCTACAGCAAAAACAGTTCTAACAGGGAAGTTCGTAGCAATACAGGCTTTCCTCAAGAAAAAAGAAAAAGCTCAAATATATGGCCCTAACTTACCACCTAAAGGAATAAACAAAAGAAGAGATAACAAAGTCCAAAGTCAGCAGAAAGAGGAAATAATAAAGATCAGGGAGGAAATAAATAAAATAGAGAACAAAAAACAATAGAAAATATCAATGAAACCAAGAGCTGGGTTTTTGAAATGATAAACAAATTTGATAAACCTTTAGCCAGGCTCACCAAGAAGGAAAGTGAGATGACCCAAACGAAATAAGAAATAAAACAGGAGAAATAACAACCAATACCACAGAGATACAAAAAATAATAAGACAATACTTTGAACAGTTATATGTCAACAAAGGGCAACCTAGAAGAAATGGACAAATTTCTACAAACATACAACCTGAACAGACTGTATCAAGAAGAAACAGACAATTTGAACAGACCAATCACTAGTAGTGAATTTTAATTTGTAATAATAAAAAAAAAAAAAAACTCCCAGAAAACAGAAGTCCAGGACTGGATAGCTTCACAGGGGAATTCTACCAAATATATGAAGAAGACCTAATACCTGTCCTTTTCAAACTATTCTGAAAAATTGAAGAGGATGGAACACTCCCAAGTTCATTCTATGAGGCCACCATTACCCTGATACCAAAACCAGACAAAGATGCTACAAAAAAAGAAAATTACAGACCAGTATCTTTGATGAATATAGATGCAAAAATCTTCAATAAATATTAGCAAAACGAATCCAACAATATTTTAAAAGGATCAAATACCATGATCAAGTTGGATTTATTTCAGGGACACAAGGATTGTTCAACATTTGGAAATCAATCAATTTGATACACCACATTAACAAAGGAAGGATAAAAATCACATGTTCATCTCAATAGATGCAGAAAAAGAACTCAACAAAATTCAACACTCATTCATGATAAAAACTCTAATTAAAGTGGATATAGTGGGAACATATCTCAATATAATAAAGGCCATTTGTTACCAAAAGACAGGTAACAACTTATTCAATGGTGAAAAGATGAAAGCCTTTTCTCTAAATTCAGGAACAAGAGAAGGATGCCCACTCTCACCATTTCTATTTAACACAGTATTTGAAGTTGTAACCCCAGCAGTCAGACAAGAAAAAGAAATAAAAGGCATCCAAATTGGAAAGGAAAAGTAAAACTGTCACTGTTTTCAAATGACATGATACATTATATAGAAAACCCTAAAGTCTCCACCCCAAACTCTTAGAACTAATAAATGAATTCAGCAAAGTTACAGGATATAAGATTAATATACAAAAATCTGTTGCACTTCTATACACTAAGAATGGATTATTAGAAAAAAAATGTAAAAAAAAATCCCATTTAAAATTGTATCAAAAAGAATAAAATAACTAGGAATAAACTTAAGCAAGGAAGTGAAAGACATATACTCTGAAAACTATAAAACATTAATGAAGGAAATGGAGGATGATACAAAGAAATGGAAGGATATATCATGCTCGTGGATTGGAAGAATTAATACTGTTAAAATGGGTTTTCTACCTAAGCAATCTACAGATTTAATGCAATCCCTGTCAAAATACCCATGACATTTTTCACAGAACTAGAACAAATAATCTTAAAATTCATATGGAGCTAGAAAAGATCCCAAATTGCCAAAGCAATCTTGAGAAAAAAGAACAAAGCTGGAGGTATCACCCTCCCGGACTTCCGACTATACCACAAAGCTACAGTAATCAAAACAGCATGGTATTGGCACACAAACAGACACATAGATCCATGGAACAGAATAGAGAAGCCAAAAGTAAACCCATGCACCTATAGTCAATCTATGACAAAAGAGGTAAGAATATACAATGCAACAAAGACAGTCTTTTCAACAAATGGTACTGGGTAAACTGGACAGCTACATGTAAAACAGTGAGAGTAGAACATTTCCTCACACCACATGCAAAAATAAACTCAAAATGGTTTAAATACCTAAATGTAAGACCTGAAACCATGAAATTCCTAGAAGAGGACACAGGCAGAACACTCTTCAACAATGAGTAGCCATATTATTTTGGATCTGTCTCCTAAGGCAAAAGATATAAAAGGAAAAACAAACAAATGGGACCTAATTCAATTTAAAAGCTTTTGCAAAAGATACCATTGACAAAATGAAAATACAACCTACAGAATGGGAGAAAAGTTTGCAAATGATATAACTGATAAGTGGTTAATATCCAAAATATAGAAACAGCACACACAACTCAATATCAAAACAAACAAACAAACAAACAACCCAATCAAAAAATGGACAGAAGACCTGAATAGACTTTTTTCCAAAAAAGACACACAGATGGCTAACTGGCACATGAAAAGATACTCAGCATCAATAATTATTAGAGAAATGCAAATCAAAGTCACAGTGAGATATCACCTCACCCCTACCAGAATGGCTATCATCAAAAAGTCTACAAATAACAAATGTTGGTGATGATGTGGAGAAAAAGGAACCCTTGTACATTGTTTGTGGGAATGTAAATTGGTACAGTCACTATGGAAAGCAGTATGGAGGTTCCTCAAAAAGTAAAAATAGAACTACCATATGATCCAGCAATCCCACTCCAGGGTATATATCCACAAAAATTGAAGAAAAAAAAACCTAATTCCAAAAGATACATGCAATCCAATGTTCACAGCAGCACTATTTATAATACCCAAGATATGGAAGTAACCCAAGTGTCCATCAGCAGATGAATGTATAAAGAAGATGTGGTATATATATGCAATGGAATATTGCTCAGCCATAAGAAAAGGATGAAATTCTGCCATTTGCAGGAAAGTGGATGGATCTAGAGAATATTATGCTTAGTGAAATAAGTCAGACAGAAAGACAAATACTCTCTGATATCACTTATATGTGGAATCTAAAAAATTATACAAGTGAATGTACACGCAATACAGAAACATGGTCACAGATATAGAAAACAAACTAGTGGTTCCCACTGGGGAGAGGGAAGAAAGGTGGGGCAAATTAGGGATATGGGACTAAGAGGTACAAACTACTATGTGTAAAATAGATGAGCAACAATGATATATTGTATACCACAGAGAATTATAGACTTTTTTTTGTAATAACTTTTAATGGAGTATAATCTATAATAATACTGAATCACTGAAATTAATGTAATACTGTAAATCAACTGTACTTCAATTTAAAAAGTGAAGTAAAATACATGGGTAGGAATGAGTTTGGCTTATCTGTAAGACAGTGAGAATAAGCACCTGACTAGATACTGGCAGTTTATTAGTGTTAAATGGTATCTAATTTTACCAGATATAGCTTCTCCCAACTTCCTTCTAAAATCTTTTGAGACTCACACACACAAACTCACAACACTGAAACCTGGCACCAATAGTTGCCAAAAGTTTGAGAAAATGTACACTATTAGGCTGTTGGAATTGAACCTAGAAACACAATTGGTGGCCAACATATGCTAAGTTGCTAGGGATAGAACAAATTTGCTAGTCTGAAAGAAAATAGGGACCATTTTTGGCCTTTCCTCCATCTATTCTTTGGTTCAGAATTTGAAATTCCGTACTAACCATAAAACTGGGTGCAAATCTTTATACTGCACAGGTCCTGCTTTTTGAATCTTCACCCCACCATATTCGTTCAGTCTCTATCAGTATCTCACTTTGTAAATCCTGTTAGAAACTACAACTCCCATGATGATTCAGTCATGATGTAGGAAGGGACTTACAGTGATATATTAGTTCTGGGGTTTGTAGTTCCCTGAAGTAAAACACTATAGGCTAGCATGGCAGATAACTAGCTATCTCAAAAAACCCATGCTCTTTCCATAGTGTAGTGTTGTATTTGGATAGCATCTGTCCATCCAAAAATTATATTCTTTGTCTTACTCATATATAGATATAGCCTTGCTCCTTGCCAAAAGAAGGTGAACAAAAGTGGTGTGTCATTTCCAGGCAAAAGTGGTTAAGAAATAGACATTCCTCTCCACTCTGATTTTTCTATCTTCCAGCTGAAGGTGAAGGATTCTAAGGCCTTATGGGATGACAGTACCATCAGATGAGAGGAAACTGAGTTTCTAAATCTTTAAATAGAAATTTATCCACTGAATATTCATCGAATAATTGTTTCAACAGAAATAAACGGGCACAATCCACTGAAATTTTAGAGTTTGTTTGTTATAGAAGATAGCATTTCTATAACTGATATAGCATGGATGGACAGAGTGTGACATCTTTTAACAATGTGTGCTTATTTATATAATAAGATTCTTAGAGTATGAGGTTGGGAGAACAATAGAAGATCTCCTCTCAGTCCAATATAACATAACAAATAAAAAATAATAAAAGCCCATTGGACACTTGGAATTGGTCTAGTAATTAAGCATAGCAACCCTTGTTCAGTATATAATCCTATATTTATCTCATGCATCCTGCTACATGTGTCACCTCACTTCACCCTCACAATCCTATAAGTTATGTAATAAAATCCTAGTTTTACAGATTAGGAAATAGAAATAACTCCCCAAATCACACAGCAAGGTGTGGAGCCAGAGTATGAACACCAGTATTTCTTATTTCAAAGTCACTTTTAACTGCTACTATCTAACAGTTCCTGTAAAAGAGTTGAGAACATGTTTTCCAACTGACAAATGGATAGAGAACAAAGTCAAGGGATGTCCGCATACACTAACTGTTAGAGTTTTTAGATTAGGTAGATTTATTTTCATTCAAGAATGAGTAAGATGAAAAATAGTCAACTTGGAGATGATTACTATGTAACTGATGCATATCAAACACGACTTGTGGGATATAATCAGAAAGCAGCTTTGTTTTTATTTCCTATGACCTCTTCAAATTTATTCTCTGAGATGAGCTATTCTCTGGTCCCTGGATAAAAATTAAGGAAATTTTCGTAACTTTTCTGGTTACTTTTAAGTAATAAGAGTCTCATTTCAGTAATTAATGTATGTATCTTCAGCAGTGTAATAATAAAACTATAAACTTTATTCAAAGTGTCATTCTTTTCCCAGCTCAGACCTGCTGCCAGGCTCACTAACTTGAATAGGAAAGGGAACACCTTTTCTCTACCTTGCATTTTCTTCCTCCTACTCTATCTTGTTAACTTTTTGACTTCTTCGTGGTAAAAGAAAGACAGAAAGAGAGGAGGAAAAGGCCAGGAAAGGAGTCAATTTACTATACTGCCATGAGAGGGAACAGGTACTCCCTTTAGGTGGTTAAGCTTAATTCTTTTTTCCACGGAATGCTTTATTACCTTCTTCAGAGACAACTTCATCACTGGAAATATCTCACGGTTCTCCTGATGCTTGTGAATGTATCTCCTCTGGCTTTTTATTTATGGTTCCTTCTTCAAAACATAGGAATCTGACAATTCATCCCCTTATTGGGGGCTGCTCTCCCATGGCCTCTCTTGGCCAAATTCTAAGTAACTGCATGCTGGCTCTTTCTTCTGTGTGGACTACACATACTCTATAGAATACATTCATATGTCCTTTCCCCCAACAAACTCTGGGAGTACAGGCATTCTTCAAATACAGCAACTTCTCTTTGCCCTGCATTAAGAGCTACTAACCAATAAGTCTTTCCCTTTAGATTGTCTAGGTGGTATGAGCAACACATCAATTCACTATCAATCAGGCTCCAGGGAACATATTTCAAACTCTTAATGTTATTCTGTTGAAGACTCTTTGCTTCAACTTGTGATGAGGAGCAAGCATCTCTCTCTACTTACACTTTGAGAAGATAGTACTCAGAACACATTAACAACTCTTTTCAAAAATCTCCTAAATTTCCAATCTTTTATCAAACTATCCAACTTCTTTTATACGCAGAAAATGGAGTATTCAACCAGGATCTTGAAACCAGTATTCAGCCACCTTTGTAACTTCTACTTGGTGGACTTCCACAGTTGGAATATGGTATCTGATATTTCAGGACTTCAGCCCAAATTCAGACTTAAATATTTCCATTTTAATACCATATTACAAAAAAATAACAAAATTAAACAAAACAACAACAGAACAAAGGCAAGGGGACTTTGAGAAGTACACGAGGAGATCTCAATTCTAAAAGTAATCTAATTCAAAAACAAGAAGAAGTATTTCTATAAAATATCATGGCATCATATAGTAGTTACAAAAAGACATTGGGGAATCTAATTTTCCAAATGGGGATCTAATGTTCATTCCAATTTTATAGACAATGAGATATCAAAAGAGCCAATCAAGAGGTCTTATCTGAATGTTTATCCTCCTGCTTTCTGAGGGAAATACTGGAGCAAGTTTTGAGAACTAAAAGTTAGGTTAGTCAGATCATTAGGATTTACAATTTTGACAAAATGAGAAGAAAAATTCCATCCCCAATTTCTAGGAGTACTATCCAAAAACACAGAATTATTTGTGAAAGCCCTATGAGTGGGAGAGAGAGTTTCTTTTTGCATGTGACAAAAAGCAGTTCATTCAAATAATCTTTGCCCTAACTGTTCAAGAGCACAGAATTCATAAGAGTAAACTACTTTGGGGTGCCTAATTGTACTTACTGTTTGGAAAGACTGCCTTGTCCAACTTTAAGGTCCACCTTAAAGTTGTTCACCTTAATGGTGAACAATGGGGTTTATGACACTGAAAGTGGAGACAGTGTAGTCAATGGCTGTAGCTGTAGCCCTGACGTGATGAGGATGCCATCAACAGTAGTACTGCTCACATTTTGTTAGCTACCTTGGCAATGGCAGACTGTGTATCTCCAGAAAAAGCCACCTACTAGAGCACAGTGTGTTATAATAATAATAGGCAAGTTGAAAAGCTTCAGAAAAACTTCAGCATCCACCAGGGTGGTATGACCCAGGACGGGAAAAGGACTTGAGAGATTTGGTTAGAGTGACCATATAATTTATTCTTTAAAGTGAGGTACTTTTTAAGAGTGAAAGAGATATTAATAATTATGCCAGGGCAACAGACATAAACTAAAAGACTTCCTGGGCTAACTGAGGCATATCATAGTCTAAGATTAGATGACAAATAACTTTTCTGGATTGAGGCTCTGAATCAATAACAATATAGCTGTTATCCAGGTTTTTGGTGGCTTAAGATGTGAGTGGCTAAAGCATACACAAGTGATGTCACTATATCTACTTTTAAGATGGGCACTTAGGAATCAATAAAGACCATCCCATATTCTTACTCCCTCTTGTTCATTTATTTTCCAAGACATCCAGCTTCATTTTCAGCCATGAATTATCTATATCTATATGTTCTTATTCCACATAAATTTAACATAATTTATAATCTGGCCTCAAATCAAAGTATTGAGTTGGCCAAAAAGTTCGTTCGTGTTTTTCCATAAGATGTTATGAAAAACAAACTTTTTGGCCAACCCAATATATGAAAATATTGCTTATTTTAACTTGCTGCCTTTGAAAATCCTTTAGATTTTCAATGATTTTCAGAGAGTTGATTAAGTTGATTTAGGCAGTATGAGGGGAGAGGCAGGTGACTGGGTGGTTGGAAGAATAACAGCAAAGGCTACGGAGCTTAACTGTGATGTGAAGGATTATGAGAAGCTCTTACAGAGTTCGCAGAAGTGCAGCATCATTCAGTTGAACTTAGTAACATTTAGTGCCCATTCTGTGCTACATATTATCTGTCCTTGGTGAATTTATAATCTGTTCAGGGAGACAAGAAATCTGCACATGAAAAATCAGTGCACAAAACAAGGTGATCAAATGTCAAAGTATGAATTTCAGATAATGAATATTGCAATATAAGATCTTAACCATAATACACTACCCCCCCAAAAAAGTTCATCGGTTTGTAAACATGGCACTGTGACAGAAATGGCTAACTTTTCACCAGGAATCTATGCTCCTATATTTTCATAGTGTGAAGTTGCCACCTAAATATAGCTGTCCATCTCCCTACCATAAGCTTTGCATTCTGTTGTGACCATATGACTAGTTTTCACTAATGAAATATGGGCAAAAAATGATGTAGGTTGATTTAAAATGTTGTGTTAGTTTCTGCTGTACAGCAAAGTGAATCAGTTATACGTGTACATATATCCACTCTTTTTTAGATTCTTTTCCTATATAGGTCATTACAGAGTACTGAGGAGAGTTCCCTGTGCTATCCATTAGGTCCTTATTAGTTATCTATTTTATACATAGTAGTGTGTATATGTCAGTCCCAATCTCCCAATTTATCCCTCCTCTCCTTTCCCTCCTGGTAACCATAAGTTTGTTTTCTACAGCTGTGACTCTATTTTTGTTTTGTTAATAAGTTCATTTGTACCACTTTTTTTTTTAAGATTCCACATATAAGCGATATCATGTGGTATAAATCAACCATATTCCAATAAAAATTAAAAAAAATTTGATCCAAGGGGGAAAAATTATGTAGGTCACTTTGGGGATAGTATTTCTTGATGAAGCTGGTGTGCTTTTGCTGCACTTATTTCCTCTACCCGCCAGCTGGATGCAAAGGATTCCAAGACCCTTGAAAGGAAACTAGGTCTCTGAATCATCATGTGCAAAAAAGCTATATGCTGACCAAGAACAACTTCATTTTAATGTTACATTAATGAGAAATAAACTTTTATTTTGTTAAGCCATTGGAAACTTTCAGGGTTTCTTTGTTAAAGCAATTAGTATTACCCTAAATAACAGAGGCATTAAGTTTTAAAGAGTTTTCACAAACAAGCCATCTCACAGTAACCTGGGATTTAATCGCTTACTGATTTGTACCCTCCATTATTCAATATAATTAGGAAATGTATTAGTTCCCCCCATCGTGTTTACCTAGTAATGAGTCTAAAAGAAAAGGAGAAAATACTGACCTTCTACATAACCCTTCAGTCTCCTCAATTATTTTAAATTATTTTGAAGCTGGCTGAATTCAACAGTTGACTTCTTTACTCGCAGGATGAAACGGTGAAACAGACTAGAGAAAAACCCCCAAGTGTTTGGAGTATAAATATATTCTGAGTAATTTAGAAGGGTAGTCCTTTTTGCCTGTACAAATGTATTTATCTTGTCTAATAAATGGTATATTAAATTCAGAATTTAGTATATATACCCCCTTCCACCTAGCTCTGAATTCCAAAAGTTTAAAAATTCTTCTTTGCTTTTAGATACATTGCCAATAGCATTAGATTTCCCTTAACCATGAGATTTTAGCTAAAAACTAGAGCATGGACTAAAGAGTTTTATCTTATTTGCTTAGCAATGAGATAGTATCAAGTGTTCAAGTAGTAGAATTTCATGATGGGAGCTCTGCTTCTAGCAGACTGATCTGGGAGGGTTGTCATATCAGATTGGAATTGATAGGAGAGTTACAGGAGATTACTGCAATAGTCTGGGCAAGAGATTATAAGCACATTTTACTAAGGTACATATAAGCAGATTTGAATAGAGGGAAATCTCATGTTTCTATATTGGATGACTTAAAATATAATTCTCTAAATATTAATCTTTAAATTTAACACAAGCTCAGTAAAATTTCAATAAAATTTTCTTTTTATTTATATCTAGGAAAAAATAATTCTAAAGTTTATCTAAAAGGAAAAAAAAAAGCTTTTAATAATAGATGGGCATTTTGAAATAAAAGTAATACTAGACTTATCCTACCACAGACTAAAATATACAGTTTTAATAATTAAAAGTACACTAATAGTGTTTGAATAGGCAAGCAAGTCATTGTGAGAAAATCAATAGAATAATAGAAACTGGCCCAAATACATAAGTTAGTTTAAGATAAGGTAGTATTTAAAAAGCAGTATCAAAATGGAGAAATATTTTTGGAGCTAACTGCTATTTGGAAAAACTAAAATAAAATCAACTCATATTAATGAGGTAGAGCAGTGTTTCCCAAGGTTTGGTTCCTGGACCATCAGCAGCAGTATTACCTGGGAATTTGTTAGCAATGCGAATTCTCAAGCCCTACCCTAGAAACTCAGAACAGAAATTCTGAGGGTGGGTCCTGCAATCTGTGTTTTAACAAATTATCAAAGCGATTCTGAAGCAAGTTAAAGT
This sequence comes from Balaenoptera ricei, assembly GCF_028023285.1. Lineage (NCBI taxonomy): Eukaryota > Metazoa > Chordata > Mammalia > Artiodactyla > Balaenopteridae > Balaenoptera > Balaenoptera ricei. The sequence goes on along the minus strand of NC_082660.1, from coordinate 90,637,164 downwards.
TTGAGAACCACTAAGCTATATTATGCTGCAGTCACAAATCAACCCTTAAATTTCAGTGGCTTCACAAAAGTAAGGGTTATTTCTTGCTTAAACTACATGTCAGTTGGTAATTGGTAGTGGCATCTCTGTTCTACATAGTCACTCAGGGACTCCTGTTGACAGAGGTACTAATATCTTGTAGTTGTACTCTCTGGAATATATTATTTCCTTAGATACTGCAAAAGGGGAAGAGTTAGTTGTAGTTTAGTGAGCTGATCTCTTAATTATTTTCTACCACCCACCAGAACTAGTCATATGATCCTTCCTAACAATAAAGGGTCTGGGAAATGAGGGAGAGTAGTTGAAGTGTCTGATGATGACTATTATATCTGCCAGAGATCTCTATATCAGACCTTATCCAAATATTGCCAATGGACAAAATATTTAAAGGCAAAAAATGAAATCATACTATAGGAATATTATATAGGTCAATGTTTGTAAAATATCTGCTATGGGGAAAGCCTTTCTGAGTATGTAAATTAAAAAAAAAAACACCAAAAATCAAAATGAAAAAGAATGACAGATTTGACTGTATAGAAATTAATAGTACGTCAAAGTAAAAAAACTTAAGAAGGAAGTAGGAAACTACTTTTACATATATGACAACAAGTTAATAATATTAATATGTAAGGAGTTCTTAAATCAATGAGAAAAATAAAACATCCCAATAGAAATATGGAAAATTGGCATATTAAAAATATTTGCTCTCAATAATTATCAAGGGAATGAAAATTGAGACAAGATATCAGACCCTACCTCCAAAGTGTCAGAAGAAAAAATATAATACAAAAGTCTTGACGAGAACATGGGCAACTTTCATCAATTATATCTGGGAGTGTAATTGGTACCAAAATTTTGAAAGGAATAGTGGCAGTATATATCAGAATCCGTAACATTGCGTGTACATTTTGAAATAGAAATTCCACTTCTAGGAATATTATCTTAGGAAAATTCTCAGGTAGGGGTAAAAAGTTACAGGTACAAGTCTGTGATTGTTTGATGTAAGTAAAATAGGGGGAAATCTACATCTCTATCAGTTGGTGATATAAATAGTGTTGATGTACATTTATTGGTATTCACCATATATTATTAAATGAAGAAAACCAGTTTACAGAACAACATGCATAAGCGCCCCCCCCCCATGTTTTTTTCCTTTACCTCATGCTCCTTGAATATGGACCTTGAAAATGGACCTTTGTTGGGGGGCCAACTCTCCTACTGAGTTGTTTTCAAATGGCTCTTTAAGACGCTTCATGTCTTAGCTTAAATGTCACCTCCTCAGAGAGGCCTTTTCTGACAATCCCATCTATATTATGTATCCCTGTCATTCCTCATTACAATGTGCTATTTATATCTCTCATGACACTAATCACAGTATGTAATTATTTTTGTTGCCTATTTCTTCCACTAGAAGATAAGTCTGGTGAGAGTAAACTTGTCTGTACACAGGTATATCCCTAGCAATTAACACAGTGCCTGGTGTGTAATATGAGTCTCATAAAAAGTTAAGAGGTTGAAGGGAGGAAGGCATGGAGGAAGGAAAGAGGGAGGGAAGAAAGAGGGAGGGAGGAAAATTCATATAGAAAAAGTCTGGAAGGATTTACACCAAGATACTGACAATGGTTATTTCTGAAAAGTGAGAAAGCAGATGATATTAATTGTTTTTAACAGGGAAACTCTGCTTTTTATGAATTTTTTGGTGTAATGAATTTGTGTTACTTTTAATAAGCAGAAAAAGAAACAACATATTTTTATTTTGACAAGAAGAAAGGCTATGAAAAATAATGGGGACCTGAATTAAGGTAGTAATAGTAGGAATGGGAAGGAAATGGTGAATGTTAGAGACACTCTGGAGTTAGAATAAACAGGATTTAGAAGAGCATGAGGAGAGGAAGGGGTTGATGTTGCCAGTCACACTCTAAGTGGTATAATACAATTGAAAAGTGCTTCACAGTTTCTTTCCAGCTAATATGGTTCTCCTCTTAATACTTCTTTTCATGTCATTTTGGAGGGAATAATATAACATATTTTGTCTCAAAAATATATTTCTGATATTAATGGTGAAGTTTGGAAACTGATCAGGGAGAGGGACATTGAGGGTCTGGTCTAGAGCAGTGGCTCTAGAGATAAGAAGGGGACAGATTGGGAAAAGTTATGGAGGATAAATTCTTAGGTTTTAGTCACTCTGTGTGTGTGTGTGTGTGTGTGTGTGTGTGTGTGTTCTGAATACGGGGTCATAGGTAGGAAGAAGAAGGAGTATTTGATTATTGTCAAGTTTATTGCTTTTGCCACCTGGTAGAGAGTGGTAATGTTTCATGGAAAAAAATATAGACTTAGAAGTAGAAGTTTTTCTGATCTGTTTGTTTTAGGGGAGAAACCTGTATTACCTCGGTTTGGTAAATGATAAGTTAGAGGAAATAATGGCAAACTTCTGGCTTGAGCAGGAGATGCTATTGACTTATGATAGGGAACACAGCAGGAGGATAAAAATTGGGAAGTTTTGTTCCCTTTGGGACACAAGAGTATAAATATTTACTACTGTCAACCTTTAAAACAAAAAAAGGTAAGTAATTTAGCCAGCAAAAATTGAGTTTATTCAGGAATAGCAGAGGAATTACAATTCTGAACATACAAACTATGGCAAACCATAGATAGGCAAGTTGGAGAACAAAGGGGAGGAGCATTCTTTTATAGAGGAAAGGAGGAAGTTGAGAGGGGTTGTTCTGAACAAAGTTCATCAGAGGAGAGTGAGAGTTTGGGGTTGTGGTGCTTTCTCATTGGCTGGGCTGTTGTTGAGCAAGAAGAAAATCTTCCTTCTTCCTGCTGAGTGAGGTATGTAAGTAAGATGCATGCGTTGAGTGATCCCTGTTTGAGAGTTCCCCCTTCAGGGAACTTCTCAACTCCATTTTGAATAAGGTTTTGCTTTTTTCATTTTCACACTGTTTAGTTAGATCTGTGTATCTGCAGCTCAAGGAAAAATTTGAGTCTGGAAATACTGATCATCAGGGGTCATCAAGTTGTAGGTGTTAAATGAGCTAGAGATGTTTGGAGGTCACAATATTTAACCTGATCTTTCTCCAAAAATCTTAAATCTCTTCCTCTCCCCCTAATAATTTTATATGTCTGCAATTGTCAAACTACCACACTATTGAAAGTATCCAGTGCTGCAACTGGGTCTGTTATGGACTACCACCTCTGTACTGTTGGAATAATTTTTGTGATTCCTAGATTTGTTTCTCTATTCTTCCTTCTGCTTTGATGATTTCTTTTGGTTATCTAACACATGCACTTGGGAAAAAGCCAGAGTCATATTTCAATTGTTTTTTGAGTTACGAGATCATTCTGCAAAATTGGAATAAAATAAATAAATCTGGGGCTTCCCTGGTGGCGCAGAGGTTGAGAATCTGCCTGCTAATGCAGGGGACACGGGTTCGAGCCCTGGTCTGGGAAGATCCCACATGCCGCGGAGCAACTAGGCCCGTGAGCCACAACTACTGAGCTTGCGCGTCTGGAGCCTGTGCTCCGCAACAAGAGAGACCACGATAGTGAGAGGCCCGCGCACAGCGATGAAGAGTGGCCCCCGCTTGCCGCAACTAGAGAAAGCCCTAGCACAGAAACGAAGACCCAACATAGCAATCAATCAATCAATCAATCTTAAAAAAAAAAGAAAAAATAATAAATCTTCAGTGTAACTTAGAAAATAATTTGTGGTCCACGTGCATATGGTTAATAATATATGATTTAGGTAGACCTATAGTAAGAAAGGTTGATTTTAATTTTTAGTACTGGTGCAAAGTTTGCTAATGCTTCCAACCCTGTACTATTTGTTATATTACATATATCCCACTCCCCAGATTAGGACTCCAATAGTAAGGTTGAAAAATTTCCAGGCAATACAATAAATAGTAAAGAATTAATAAGGAATAGTGTTTCAGCAATGAAAAGCCTGGCAAGAAGTACAGATGATATTTTCCTTTGATATAGCTTCCTGCTTCTTATCCAACCTAATATTTATTAGGAGAAAATTGTTCCATTCATTTCCTGATGAAGAGTAATTTAGTTTAATAATAGTTTCATTTTATTCATTGATTGTCAGAAAAAATACATTAGAAGCAAATAGTTTTTTCATTTCTCTAGTTACAGAATGCTTGTGTCCTGCCTACCCCCTTACTTTTTTTTATGGTAATTGTCTTTGCTCAGTTCTTCAAGCACAGCCCTAAAGGTCAAAACATGTCATTAAGCAAATACAGCCCTTCCCTCTCCACCTTCACCTCAAAGCCTTCCAGAATGATTGGTAGGAGGCATTTAGTTCCACATATAAGAGAAGTTACATGGCTCATTCTCTGTGAGGCCTTTGCAGGACTAGCAGCCTAGTTCATATTTTATCAAGAGGTAATTTAAAAATCATTATATCTCAATGAGTTGCCTTACATTGAGTATATAAATTGGTTTAAAACAACTAGGAATTACTAAAGCAAAAACATTTCCTTGCTTAATTTTTCCTTCTTCCAGGATTATCTTTATTTTATTTTTTTTCCCTCAGAATGTTATTCCTGGATTTGGGTATCTTATTACAGTAAACATTTGTTACCTAGGAAATTGGATACTTCATTATTAGATAAACATTCCATTGGTCCAAGAGATAATTCGTATTGTACCTGGATGTTTTCCCTTTATAATTCTCCTTGTTCATTTTGCTAAGACTTAAGTAAATAAAACAACAGAGACCACAATTTGTTTTCTCCCCACCTTCAATTCCCCAACCAGTTGAGCCGACATTGAGTTAGATTAAAATCTTTCTAATAGTAAAATTACAGACTATAAACATTAGTTCACTCTTTCATTGTATTTGAAAATTTGCAGTCTTAAGAAAATATAGAATAAAATGTAGGGAGGAAGGACTCTTCTGCAATTAAGAAGAATTGTTATTGCATTATATTTAAGTTCTTAGAAAGCACCTCACTTTCTTTTCCTTTTGATTAAATAAGGGAATTATTTAAGCCCCGCTTTCCCAGAGTGATGAAGGCGTGCTATTAAACAAAGGAATACTTACTTTCCATAAATAATTCTAGTGCAGCTCTTGGATCTTCCATGCTAGACCTTGTCATGAGATTCCTGATCAAGTCTGAACTACATTAACTCTCAGATATACAAAATCAATCTGAACAACATTATGCCTTCGTTGGGAAAATGCTAAGTGACTTAACATGCATAGTAGTGGTGGCCTTCATTTGTTAATATTCTTTGTGCTTCCTATAAAGGTGACACTTATCATCAGATCATTATCTGTTACCAGATTATATACCACATAGCTTATGCTAGTTCTCCTTTCAAAGTTTCAGGCTAGATGTCTTGCTCATCCAAGGGGCTCAGAATAGCCACAGCAAATAGATTTATTTACTTGGTCATTAATGGATATTTTAAGTGTTACAACATGAAGAGAAAAATCCAAGAAAAGTGTAATAAAAGTTAGATTCCTATTGTTAGTAATGTCTACTGAAGACACTACTTTCACTACAGGGTGCAGTCTTGGAGCCTTTCTGTCTAATTAGAATTCATTTCCATATTCTTCATCAGTTCCTTCTTCAGATGAAATCTTCTCAAATGACCTTTTTTTCTTCAGTTATGACTCACCCAAAGACTTTATTTTTCCCCAAACAATCATTCAAATACAACTGCATTTTTCCAGTAAACACATTCTAAGAATAAATGACCTTGCTGGCTAACATCTACTAAATGGGAGGAAGACATTGACTGTATTAAGCTTGCTTTCAGTGTTACAAACACTGCTTGCATACCTCCGAGGTGGATAATACCAAGTGGGAGGTATGTTTCTGGGGCCTCTGAAGTAAGAGAGTTGAGTGTGTGCTCAAGAGCTTGCAGCTGGATTAATTATATTTGCAGTTATCTAATGCACATATGAACTGGATGGAAACATTTAATCCCATGTCTGGAAGGGAAAAAAAGGAGAGGAGGAAGCGATGCTGTCATGTGCTCTATACAGAGTTCCAACAAGGAAAACTGCCTACACAAATCTTTTCCTTTGAGACCATCAAAGCAATTTTAATATGCATAGCTCCTGAGGCATAGCTCAGTCTGACTGACCGAGTGCTTTGACTGTTCTTATTCTGGGTCATTCAAATGAATTTCAAAACTGTCTCCCATCTGGAAAGCTTTATCAATGTTTAATAGTATATGCTAATTACCAGACAAAATTTTTTATTCAATCTTATTCTTTGACCTCTAGGTGAGAGGCTGGTTTGTTGTCAACTGTCAAAGAGAAATTTCTGGGTGGGTTTATGAGGGCCTGTGGGTAGTCTGGATAAAATAGCAAATAAGGGAACAAATAACTTTCCCTTTCCCAGAAGGATTGCAGGGGGAGCATTTGATTTCTTCTGCAGTTCTTTATATATATATATATATATATAATTTTTATTGGAGTATAGTTTACTTAAAATGTTGTGTTAGTTTCTGATGTACAGCAAAGTGAATCAGTTATACATATACACATACCCACTCTTTTTTAGATTCTTTTCCCATATATGTCATTAAAGAGTATCAAGAAGAGTTCCCTGTGCTATACCATAGGTCCTTATTAGTTATCTGTTTTATAGATGGTAGTGCGTATATGTCAGTCGTGGGATGATTTTATGTCCTGTGAAAATGTAAAGAAAGAATCAAGATGATTAATACTAGAAAAGAAAAAAAAAAGAACTTGTATATTGGAAGTTCTCCGTCATTTTTCAGTTAGTTTGCTTTACAAAATTTGACAAATGGGAAATTATATGGGAGATGAATCTGAAAGCTTTATTAGTTTCTACTTACCAAATTATAACCAAATTTATAGTGGGCAGGAAATAGGGAGTATTGCATATATCCTATCTTTCTAAAATTATGAGGGTTTTTTTGTGTATCATTGTGGTTGGAAATGCTATGATATTTACCTTCATGTTTCCAGAAATGACACATATTGCTCTTCTTCAAGATCCTGTTATTAGTGGTGAAGTTTATATAACTCACCTTGAAATTCTCCATAGTGTCTTTTTTTTTTTTGCCCTGTTGAGTGGTTTAATGCTTCAACAATGCAGGGGAAAATTGCAGTGCAGATTATTACTCTGACATCAATTAATCACTGGGGTTATTATTTAGGGTTGGCTTCACTTTTCATATCACAAGCAAAGTCAAATAGTTGATTTCAGTTTGAAGACATTAAACAGGTGAATTCACTGCTATTTAAACAAAAAAGTTAGGTGGCTAACTGAACACATTGTGGAAACTGAGATCTCGGTTAAAGATTTACCCAGACTCAAACATCATCTTTACTGAGTTATGATAGGCACAAGCTAATAAAAATCTCATTTGACAAAAATCATATCAATGATTTTCCATACTGAATGTAGATGTCAAAAATGCTAATCCAGGAACATTGTCAATAGCGTTAAATTCTTTTTGTAGACTTTAAGTTCATAATTATAGTTCAGCATCTTTCACAGGTTAAAACTCATACTTTTGAAACTCTGTTTTGTTATTCTGCCACTTTTCCTTCTAAGTACCATTTTCAAGTTAATTGATCTAGTTGTGAAACACAAACTACTTATATTTATTTTTTCATTATGCTTTTGTGTTGCTATACACATAGAACATGTCTTTTTACAAAACACTCCATGAACACTCACAATTGTTGTTGTTGTCGTTCTTGAAATTTGAAACTTAAGGTGGGAAATTTAAGTAAGGGAAGGGAAGTCGAAGGTCCTTCATGCCAGAACATGAATTGAAAGAGATCTAGAACATCTCAGCAATCATCTTCCCTATTGCCATGTAAACAGTGTAGTTTTTGTTAGGGAGACTGTTTCTCAGATTTGTACAAGAGAAAAAAATATACAGAAATTTTAAGGAAAGTTTTCACAACCAATTCAGTCTGACAATTATCAAACACCCATAATACAAAACTGAACGAGCCACAATTCTTGCGAAAACCCAATAGAAGAATCTTAGAAATATAAGTAACTTCTCTGAAAAGTGCTCCCCTACCCTAGTACTCCTTAGCTCTCTACCCACATTTATTTGTTGTAACATTTATGGCATTCTTATATCCCACATAATTTACATTTTTGTCTCTTTACACTAGAATTAGAGGTCCGTGAAGGTAGGAGGTTTTTGTCTGTTTTGTTCGTGGTTAGTGCTTAGAAAAGTATCTGGCACACAGTAAAGAATAAAGAGTGTTGAATCAGTGAATAGGTGAGTGAATAGTAAAAAGAAGACTGTAATGAGTGTTATAATAGATGCAGAAATAAAGTGATTTTGAAGTGTATAGAGATGAGATACAGACCAATTCTGTGACCTTCTTCAAATATTAGCTAATGTATGAAGCCATCTTCAGATCATCCAAGTGGCTTTCTTTCTACTGTGTCTTTATTCTTTCACGCCTACCTTGTAACACTTGCTATATTGTATTGCAATTATTTATTCATCTTCCTGTTCATTGGTCTATACGGACTCTTTATCACTTTTTTCCCCAAATTGTCCATTATAGTGGTTATTAAATGAATGAGTGAAGGTTTAGTAAGCCTGGGACTCAGAGCTTAGGGTTGGGTTATGGGGAAGTGGTGTGATAAAGTCTGACAAAGCTCATGGCCAAATTTGAGTGTAGACTACTCATTCAAGAGATTTGACAATAATTGGGAAGGTTTGCATGGATTGAGGAGAACAGAAAAGTTTTGGAATATTTGCTGCAGTGGATTCAGTAGGGAGATATTTATATATAAAAAGAAAGAAAATGGGGACCCAGATGAAATTTAATATCATGGATATTTAGTTTACATAATCAGAATGTTGTTGTGTCTTTCTTGAAGCAACTTGCATAAATCAAGAAGGCGATTTAAGAAAATGGTTTGTTGGATTAATTCAGGGTTGGAGTTCAGCACTGTAGGTATAGTGCAAAGTCAAGGGAGTTAAGAAGGCCAATTAGGCAGTGAGCAAGTTATTAAAATATGATAATAGGGAACAATCATGGAACTAGAAGGAACACAATTAAAGCAACACAGAAATTCCATGCAATGATAAGGTCTAAGATGAGGACTGAGGTGGAATAGAGATGGAAATCATTTAAGATGAAAGAATTATTATAATACCATTATAAGGAAATAATTTTGTTACATGAAACCTTTTAAGAAATTAAGTTATTAGAACATTATGAAGTTGCCTCTCAAACTTATATTTTATTAAATTTGTATCTTATAATATCAAATCTACTTTTTTTTTTTTTTTCAAATCTACTTTATAATCATATGATGGTATCTGAATGAAATTTTAATGCCTAACCTAAAACTTTCCAAAGGAATGAGTAAAAGGAGTAGGATACATTGCAAAAATCACTAAAATACTACAGAATCGATTAATCTGAAAACCAATAACTTGTATGATTCCCTTTGATTAAAAATCTTAAGTATCTGTTCTAGGGGTTATGCTAGATGTTGAGGATATGGTGATGAGTATCTTGTCTGCAAGTTACTCATGTTTACCTATTCGAAGCAATGTATCAGCTTTTCATTTAAAAATATAAAAAGAAACACATATCCTTCTTTTCATATAAAAAGCTAGAAAATGTAGACAACCATGATAAAGATAATAAAATATTGCTCATAAGCCCACTATCTGGAGATGTCATTAAAATCACTTCCAACGTTTTTAGAGGTGTGTTTGTTTACAGAAATATGATTTATGCATTGGTTTATAAATTACATTTTCATATAATTTCTTATGACCATATTTCTATATCAATAAATGTAATTGTATACCATTTTAGCACATGCTAAATGTACTAAATACTACATAGTATCTCACTGTAAGACTGGCAATTTATTTTCCCAGTACTCTGTATTTGGACATTTAGGTTATTTCCACTATTGCATCATAAATAAATACTGTAAACATCTTCGATTGTATGGTTTCTAAAAAATATTTTAATACATTGAAAATTTTTATTGAAGTATAGTTGATTTACAATATTATATTAGATCCAGGTGTACAGCACAGTGATTCAGTATTTTTACAGTTTATATTTCATTAAAAGTTATTACAAGTTAATGGCTATGATTCCCTGTACTATACAATATATCCTTCTTGCTTGTCTATTTTATACATAGTTTGTATCTCTTAATCCAATACTGTTAATGTATCTCTCCCCCTTCTCTCTCCCTACTGGTAACCACTAGTTTGTTTTCTATATCTGTGAGTCTGTTTCTGTTTTGCTCTATACATTCGTTTGTATTATTGTTTTAGATTCCACATATAATTGATAACATATAGCATTTGTCTTTGTCTGATATTTCACTAAGCATAATATTCTCTAGGTCCATCCACATTGCTGCAAATGGGAGAATTTCATTCTTTTTTATGACTGAGTAATATTCCACTACATATGTATCACTTCTTCTTTATCTGTTGATGGACACTTGGGTTGCTACCATATCTTGGCTATTGTAAGTAGTGTTTCCATGAACATTGGTGTGCATGTATCTTTTTGAATTAGTGTTTTCATTTTATCCAGATATATACCCAGCAGTGGAATTGCTGTATCATATGACAGTTTCATTTTTAGTTTTTTGAGGAACCTCCATACTGTTTTCCACAATGGCTTCACAAATTTACATTCCCACAAACAGTGTACAAGGGTTTCCTTTTCTCCACATCCTTGCCAACATTTGTTATTTGTAGACTTTTTGGTGATAGCTATTCTGACAGGTGTGAGGTGATATCTCATTGAGAGGAAATTACATCAGAGACTCCTTGACTTTACTCCTCTAGTTAACTGATTAAATGTCATCTATTTAGGCATAGTTGAAATAGGTTGTGGATCAAATGGCGTATTTTGAAAAACCTTTGAAATTTCCCCTGACCTCCAATATTTCCTCTCCCTTAAGTGTCTTTTAATTGCCTATCTTTTTGACTTAAGTATTTGAAGAATACACAATGTTATTAAAGAGGGATAAACATTATGCCATTAGCACTTTAAGTTGGATGTGTTCACCAGGGAAGCTCTAGTCACTTAGGTTCCCAAGGGCATGGTACTTATGAAAGACATGTTTTGATAGAGATGGGTAACAGGAGATAATATTTGAAATACTGGGCATCCCAGGTAGGATGCTTTGTGGTGGGATACAAGAATACTGGTTGTCTGGAACGTGAGAAGCAATACCTAAAGTTAAGGGTGAACATTAAAGAATAGGAGATCAGTTGCAAACAAATTGTCTTCACTCAACACTAGTGTGAAGAACAAGTGCTGAAAACTGAGATGTACCTGACCATGTGTATGTAGATAAAACCTTTTTCACTGATAAAAAAGGTTTCAACCAATCCAGATGGGTACTTCATCCTTCTTCCCTTCTTCTCTGTTTCTTCCATTTCTCTCAAAATTGCTCCGTGGAAAAGTATCTTCTGTTTTTTTTTTTTTTTTTTTTTGGCTGCGCCTCAGGGCATAGGGGATCTTAGTTCCCCCGGTCAGGGATTGAACCCGTTCCCCCTACAGTGGAGTTCCCCATGCAGTGGAAGCATGGAGTCTTAACCACTGGACCACCAGGGAAGCTACAAAATGTATCTTCTTTAAGAAAAAATATTGTGCTCTACTTAGAAAAATATGCCCAATGAAATTTGCATTATCTGACTAGGTGATGGAGAAATATTTATGATTTGCAATTACAATCTTGATATTATTTCTATTTGAGATTTTGTTTTATATTTCGGGATGGTTACTATATACACAGACACACATACACACATATACATATGTACATGTATCTTTGAATATATATGCATATATATATATAAAGGAAGATATCTGGTTTATGTCAAAACCATTGTGTTCAAAACTGCATATTTGCATGGCTGCTTATCTCCTGATCAAAAAGATTATTTTTCTTTTCAAATTACCAAAAATGTCTACTACATTAAAGATATCCTTTAGTTTAAATTGTTCACTTGCTTTTTATTTAGTATGAAGGCCTTGGGAACATGATTATATTTGTCTCTACTCTCTACATATTCACATATGTATATGTGTATATGTAGGGATATTGAAATCATAAAAACTCATAAGTATAAATTATGTTGTATGTACAAAGATTTTCAAATGTTTGTTTATTGGTTCTGATTGTTACTGCATTGTTTTTAAAGGTTGAACCAAAGATGGCCTTTGTGCATTGACTGCAAGGTTGTTCATTTCTTCACTGCAGGCTGAACCCCATTAGCTCAAAAGCCCGCTGGTGCCAAATTCAAATTTGTATATATCTAATTATTTTTACAGTAGCCCCCCAAAGAATTTTTTAGCCATTTAGGACCTGCCTGATTTGTATACTCTGTGAAACCTCACCCCCCATCTGCTGGCCACTGATAAGATAGAGCCCTGTGGTTATAAGACCCCAAGATGCTATGGCCCTTTGGGGTTCTCTGACCAGAGACTCCCTGCCATGCTGCTGAGTGACATCACCTAGACACCTAAGCCCTTCTCTGATCCCCTTCTTCCCAAGGAAGTTCTTTTGTCCTCCTCTCCTTCTGAGTAGAGACCCCTTCACCTTAGCATTTAGACAAACTCCTGCTGCGAGGAACATCTCCTCTCAGGAAACTGTCCAAACACCACCCAGTAAGACTGTTTCATGTTACTATCTCTTGTGGTCATATCTTTTCCCTTATCAGCCCCAAATGCCTCGAATTCCTGAAAGAACATAAAAACATGCATTCAAAGACACACAGAGCCAATTAAACTTGCAAAACTTCGGCTGCAAATCTAATTAAATACATTATATATGAAGATGTGCACGAATTAAAAGTAGTATGTGCAAAAAGTGAAGAGTATGACAAAGCTTTATGAATATATATTTGTAGAAATGTCTGCATAATTTGCAATGTAAAATTAAAGATACTATTTTCCCCATGTTTTGAGATAGTGGCTGAAGGCAGATTTTTAAAGTATTTCCTGATCTCTTAGTGTATTTGTTTGGCACTCTTTATATTGCTCTTCTTAACTTGATATAAAAATGAAAAGCATATAAATAAATTTTTGACAGAATTCTATTTATGAACAAGAACTTTTATAACTTAAGATAGTACTTGTAGTTTTCATGCTTAACTTGTGATAAATCAAATGGCTAAGTTTGTCAAATAGAGCACCTGAATTTTACCTATCTAAGAAAATGCTTTGTTTCTAATGGTAGACATCTTTTCTAGACTTTTTTTGTTTATGTTGTCATTTACTTATTTAATAACCAGTTATATGGTAGAGGTAGCACGTGTTCTGGAATTAGACTTGGGCTCAAATTATAGCTCTGAAGATTGCAATCATGATTGGGAAAATTTGGACAAGTTAGTTAACATTGTTGAACCTCATTTGCCTTAATCTCCCATTGTTTAATTACTTGATTAGTCATATTTGTGCTTACATCCTCAAACATTTGTTGAACACTCAATATGTGCATATATTATTAGCAAAATTAAAACTTTCTTGTTTAAGCAGTTCCAAAGCCTACCAAATGAGTTGTTTAGAAATCACTTATTAACATATAACCAGGTAATAAGATGGAACTTATTCTGGGTTTATTGAGGCACAGTATCCCCAATTTATATAGCTTCTGATATATATTTGGCAATTCTCTTCTTCTCTGTTGCCTTCTTTTAAGGGAGAACTATCAAAACACTAATTTAGACTGTCACAATGTAAAGGTTTGACAGTCACAGACAAGTAAGAAAAGGAGAATTTAAATGACTAAACAGAAGTGAACTTTCTGAGGAATATAAAATAGAGCCATGGCAATTCCAATGGCAGGAATTTCTGCTTTTTGTTTGTTCCTGCTCTGGCTTACTTGCTCTATTATTACTCTCAAGAAAGAAAATGATTTAATACATATGCTCACTGCCACAAAATAATTTTCTCCAAAAGGGAAGAGTTCTTTTCTTATTGCTTCAGAAGCAAACCAAGCTTTTAAGAAAGGATTATTTTTTGATAATATTTGCCTTTGCTATGGAAACACATAGGCTATCTTTTCTTTTTATACGCAGAATGTTGGGTAGTCAAAACTCTGTGCCCAAAATTCTGGGAATGATTTAAAGCTGATTCCTTACCATTTTGAAATTACACCATTTGATAGACAATCAAATGCCCCTGCTGACACTACTAATGATTATTCTCAAGGATTCCTTGAAGCAGAGCCTGTTAAGTCTTCAAGCCATGAATCCAAATTTGTAGGTGAAGGTATGTGCAGCTGCCTTCTGATGGCTCTTTGATTTATATGAAGTCAGTGTAAGTTCAGTCCAGACCTGAGTATGCACTCTTCACTATTGCAAATTGACCTCACCACTGGCTATAGTTGGTCTCTTTGTTTTTCATTGAGACCTGTTGAGTAGATGTGGATATGCAGCTTTATGCTTCCTTTCAGGTGAGGGTGGATGATGATCTATTAGGTGGATGTAAACTGTAATCTTAGGATTGTTCATGATTAGTATTGCCTTGTTTTGGCTTCCCACCTTACATAAAACAATACCTCACTACTTACAATGACCTACAAAGCCTTAGATGATCTCGTCCCTGCACACCTCTCCAACCTCATCTCCTACTATTTTCCTCTTTGCTTGCTAAGGCCCAGCCAAGTTGACATTTCTCCCTCAGACACACCAAATTTATTCTCTCTCAGAGGCCTCTTCACTTTTCATTCTCCCTGCCTAGAACACTATGCCCTCTGATTTTGGATAATGTGCTTATTTTCATCCAGGTCACAACTCAGATGTTGTTGCTATAGGGAGGACTTCCCTGATTACCCAATCTAATGGCATATTTATTCAATCCCACTCATCACTGATAGTCACTTTCTATTACTTATTTCTTCATATTAAATATTTCTTCATAGCATTTATCTCTATCTGGAATTGTCTTGTTTGTATTGTCTGTCTCCACTCAGTATAACATAAGCCCAATAAAAGTGGGGCCTTGCTGTTTTATTCGCAGCAATATCTCATACCTAGAACAGTGCCTGTGTTGGAATAGACACTCATAATTTATTGAATGAATTAATAAATTTTGACATTGACTTATACTCCCTCCCCCAGTTTCTAATTTCAGAAGATTAATGTATGTTGTGATCAAGAGTTGGGCTCCAGGAGCAAGGGCCCTAAAATCTAATATCAGAGAAGGAGTTCTGAGTACATTCCAATCAGCAGGGGAGAAGATTTCTAAAGCAACCCTTGATGTAACTCCCATAATTCTGAACTCCATTAAAAACCCCTCTGCTCTCCTCTTCCCCAATATTGGAAAATTCAGATAATGATGGCCTTGAATATGGATGTTAAAAATGGATCTTCTCAGAGCCTCTATCACATCATTTTCTTTTCCAATCCATTCTTCACACTAGACAGAATGATCTTTTAAAAAATGTAAATGTGATAACATTCACATGACTAATTCTTTTCAGTGGATAACATCCAAAATCATTACCTTATTTTTAGAGTCTCTGAACAATCTGGCTTTCCACCCTCCAGCCACTTTGTTCTTCTTTCTGTTCTGGAATGTGCCATGTCCTTTCTCTTAGTTTAGGTCTTCACATATGCTATTCCATCAACTTGAAACAATCTTTCCTCAGCCTCCTCCCCTTCCTAACTCATCCTTCAAGTTTCACATAAAATGTTACTTTCTCAAAGAGGTTTTCCTTACCCTTCAGACTAGATGAAATCTCTAATATGTACTCTCATAGGCCCCTGTACCCTCCATCATTATGCTTAACACAGTTCATTCTGTTTCCAGGATGGAGAGCAGGGGATGAATATGTTTTATTTATTATCATATCCCTAGCATAGTGCCTGGAAGAGAAAAGGTGCTCAATAATTATTTAAATGAACTTATCCAGTGATGTGTTTAGGGTTTAATCAGCCAGATCTATGTATATGTTTAGGTTTAATTTCATAACAAGAATTAGCTTTAGAAAAGTGACACAGACTTTTCTTATTTCTTGTACTGTACTCCACATTATTTCATCTTTCTCCTATGAAACAAGCCTCCTTTCCACTTGCTCCCTTTACTTATTTTTCCAAAAAGAGTCTTGTTAAAATTGTCTCATATCTTTGAAACTGCCTTTTTAAAATTTTTGTTGATCATATCATATCTCTCCCTATCTGTAAATTGTTTTTTTAGGAAGACTATCTTCCCAGAAAACAACAAAACAATAACATTTGCTGTGATTCTTCCTATTTCTTTTTTAAAATTTTAGAACATAAGTGTAGAATCAGAATATAAATTTCACAAGAGCTGGGATCTTGTCTGATTTGTTTCCTTCTTTTGTTTACAGTGCTAGAACAGTGCCTGGCACATCATAGGTGATTAGCAAATATTTGCTTAGTGGAAAGGCTTCTGTATACCATCCTTGGCCTGGAGTAGAGAAGTTCCATAGAATCTTTAGATTCTTGTTAATGCTTGGCCTTTTCCTGGATGTTGTAGTTTTAGACTCCTAAAAACAGGTTGTAGCACTTCAGAATCAGTGTAAACAAACACTAGATTTGGAGGACTCAGAGAATCCTCTGGGAAAATTTCAAAGTTGCTATAGCCTCATGGTCACCATGCCTCACTCACACCAAAACGGAAACATATCTCCTTTGGACTGTGGGATAAATAGTGGAACTAAAGCATCAGTGATGGTTTAGATCCCTACAATAGCTGAACATATCAGTTCTGTTGCGTGTTGCTGTATTTTGTTAATCTTATTTTCATCAAAGACAAGATCCATTGCAAATTGATCCTCTGTACCTATTAGAACTTCCCTTTGTGGTGTCATAGAACTTTTCTGTACTCAGCTAGTGCTTTTTGATTAAGATTAACTCATATTTTACATTGTGAGAGCACGCTGTTCAAAAAGGAAATATCAGTGGTCAAAGTTCAAAAGATATTTGGTGCTTTAAAATGTAGTACATTCACTTATGTGACTTTCAGCAATCTTGTATAATCTAATGAAACAATATTTGCTTTCACGGTCAATTCCCTCTCATCTTCTGCTCCCAAATGAAAACATAGACACAGCTAAATATTGGACATATTGCTTATCTCTACTCTGAAAGTATCTCCCACCATATTGGAAAACAGTGAACAGATAAATAAATGTGCTTTATTTGATTTATAATAATAGGATAGATACGTGGATCTTAAGATGTAGCTACACCTTATTAGGGACATGAAGTTCCTTGTACATGCTGTTGTCTAGAGGCTGTATTGAAACTATTTAGTTCTAACAAGGTTTCAAACTTTTTAGTTGTGTGTCAATGTGATACTTTAAGTAAACTACGAAAAACATGGTTTTTAATATCAAAAATTTTCAAAGCATAGTCTGAAGTTTTATGTATTCATAATATTGTGTTATGTTGTTAAGCAATAGGTTGATTTAAAATGTATAAATATATTTAAAATACTGTTTCAAAGGGCAATGAATCAGTACTGAGAAACAGAAAATTCCACTCATTTGAATGGAAGAATGTGACAACAGCAAACACATTTATTTATAACCTTTTCTCTCTTCATTTCATTTTTACCATGGTAGAGAAAAATTTTAGGGCTGCTAGAAAACAACTTCATACCTTTGATATTTTTTGGAAGTAGTCTGGTCTCTGATAGACACAGATAAGCTTTTGGCAAAACTGGAAAGCTGTAGTTTTAAATTTTTTTTAAATTTCAAAGAGATCCAAAGGTTTGTAATAATGCAATACAATTTTTAAATCATAAATTAATAAGCACTCTCATTAATGCTGAAAGTAGGGGAAAAGAGAACATAGTTTGGTTAATAATTAGCATATTGGTTCAGGATTACTGAGAAAGGAATCTTATCTGAGATAAGGGGTTATATCCTTTATTTGAAAGTTTTATTGAATTATGATTGACATACACTATAATATTAGTTTCAGGTGTACAATATAGTGATTCAATATTTTTACACATTATGAAATGATCACCATGATAAATCTCGTTACATTCTGAAACCCTACAGAGTTATTACAATATTATTGACTATATTCCATATGCTGTACATTACATCCCCATGACTTTTTGATTTTAAAGCTGGAAGTTTGTATCTCTTAATCCTCCTCACCTATTTCACCCACTACTCCCACCCCTCAACTCTGGCAACCACCAGTTTGTTCTCTGTATCTATAAGTCTGTTTCTGTTTTGTTTTGTTTGTTCATTTGTTTTGGTTTTTAGATTCCACATATAAGTGATAACATACAGTATTTGTCTTTCTCTATCTGACTTATTTCACTTAACATAATACTTTCTGGGGTTATCCATGTTGTCACAAATGGCAAGATTTCATTCTTTTTTATGGCTGAGTAATATTCTGTTGAATATTTATACCACATCTTTTATATCCATTCTTCTATTGATGAACACTAAGGTTTCTTTCATATCTTGGCTATTTTAAATACTGCTGCAATGAACATGAGGGTGCATGTGTCTTTTCAAATAAGTATTTTTGTTTTCTTCAGATAAATACCCAGAAGTGGAATTGCTAGGTCATATGGTAATTCTACTTTTGGTTTTTTGAGGACCCTCCATACTATTTTCCACAGTGGCTGTGTCAATTTACACTACCACTAACAGTGCACATCCATATCCTCACGAACACTTGTGCTTTCTTTTCTTTTTGATAATAGCCATTCTGACAGGTGTGAAGTGATGTCTCATTGTGGTTTTGACTTACATTTCCCTTACAATTAGTGATGTTGAGCATCTTTTCATCTGCTTGTTGGCCATCTGTATTTCTTCTTTGGAAAAATATCTATTCAGGTCTTCTGGCCATTTCTTAATCAGGAAGTTTGTTTGTTTGATATTGAGTTGTATGAGTTTTTAAATATATTTTAAATATCAACCCCTTATTGGATATATCATTTGCAAATATCTTCTCCCATTTAGTGGGTTGCTGTCATCATAAAATGAGTTTGGAAATACTCATTACTCTTCAATATTTTAAAATAATTTGAGAAGAATAAGAATTAACTCTTCTTCAAATGTTTGGTAGAATTCACCTATGAAGCCAACTGGACTTGGACTTTTGGGGGAGAGTTTTTTGTTTACTGATTCAATTTCATTACTAATAATCATTCTATTCAAATTTTCTATTTCTTCATGATTCAGTCTTGGAAGATTGTGTGTTTCTAGGAATTTATCCAGTTCTTATTGGTTGTCTAATTTGTTGGCATTTTTTTTCACAGTATTCTCTTATGATACTTTGTATTTCTGTGGTTTTGTTTGTAATTTCTCCTCTTTCATTTTTGATTTTATTTATTTGGGCTCTATCACTTTTTTGTTGATGGGTCTGGCTAAAGGTTTGTCCATTTTATTTATCTTTTTAACTTATTAGCTCTTAGTTTCATTGATCTTTTCTATTTTTTTAGTCTCTTTCATTTTTTTCTGTTCTGATCTTTATTATATTATTCCTTCTACCAACTTTGGGCTTTGTTTGTTCTTTTTCTATTTCTTTTAAATGTAAAGTTATACTGTTTAATTGAGATATTTCTTGTTTCCTGAGGTAGGCCTGTGTCACTGTGAACTTCCTATTAAAACTGCTTTTGTTGCATCCAATAGATTTAAAAAACATTTTTTTTTGGAGTATAGTTGATTTACAATGTTGTGTTAGTTTCAGGTGTACAGCAAAGTGAATCAGTTATATATATTGGGTTGGCCAAAATGTTCGTTTGGGTTTTTCCATAACATCTTATGGAAAAACTTGAACAAAGATTTTGGCCATTATATATCCATTCTTTTTCAGATTCTTTTCCCATAATTGTTATTACAACATATTGAGTAGAGTTGCTATAGTTATCTATTTCATATATAGTAGCGTGTATATGTTAATCCCAATCTCCTAATTTATTACGTCCCCCCACATATATACAATGGAGTATTACTCAGCCATTAAAAGGTAACCATAAATTTGATTTTGAGATCTGTTTCTGTTTTGATAATGGGTTCATTTGTATCATATTTTTTATTAGATTCCACATATAAGTGATATCATATGATATTTGTCTTTCTCTTTCTGATTTACTTCACTTAGTATGATAATCTCTAGGTCCCTCCATGTTGCTGCAAATGGCATTATTTCATTCTTTTTGTGGCTGAGTAATATTCCATCATATATATGTACCACATCTTCTTTATCCATTCCTCTGTCGATGGACATTTAGGTTTCTCCATGTCCTGGCTATTGTAAATAGTACTGCAATGAACATTGGGGTGCATGTATCTTTTCGAATCATGGTTTTCTCCAGATATATTCCCAGGAGTGGGATTGCTGGATCATATGGTAGATCTATATTTAGGTTTTAAGGAACCTCCATACTGTTCTCCATAATGGTTGTACCAATTTACATTCCCACCAACAGTGTAAGAGTGTTTTTTCTCCACAGCCTCTCCAGCATTTATTGCTTGTAGATTTTTTCATGATAGCAATTCTGACCACTCTAACACCATACGCAAAAATAAACTCAAAATGGATTAAAGACCCAAATGTAAGGCCGGTTACTATAAAACTCTTAGAGGAAAGCATAGACAGAACACTCTCTGACATAAATCGCAGCAATATCTTTTTTAATCCATGTCCTAGAGTAATGAAAATAAAAACAAGAATAAACAAATGGGACCTAATGAAACTTAAAAGATTTTGCACAGCAAAGGAAATCATTAACAAAACAAAAAGACAACCCACAAAATGGGAGAAAATATTTGCAAACAAAGTGACTGACAAGGGATTAATCCCCAAAATATACAAACAGCTCATGCAGTTCAATATCAAACAAACGAACAACCCAATCAAAAGATGGGCAGAAGATCTAAACAGACATTTCTTCAAAGAAGACATACAGTTGGCCAAAAAGCACATGAAAAGATTCTCAACATCAGTAATTATTAGAGAAATGCAAATCAAAACTACAGTGAGGTATCCCATAGATTTTGAAATGTGGTGTTTGCATTTTCATTTGTCTCAAGGTATTTTTTGATTTCCTCTTTGATTTCTTGTTGGCAAATTAATTGTTAGTAGCATGTTTACCCTCCATGTGTTTATGTTTTTTACAGTTTTCTTCTTGTAAATGATTTTTAGTTTCATACATCTGTGGCCAGAAAATATGCTTAGCATGATTTCAATCTTCTTAAACTTACTGAGACTTGTTTTTTGGACTGACATGTGATCTGTTCTCAATATATGAATAAAACATGCATGTCAATTAGAAAGCATGAAACACTTTAGAAGAAAATTGAACAAAGAACATAGACAGAAAATTTATAAATATTGTCAATTAATCTACGAAAAATGTTTAACAACCAAATGACTAAAATTCAAATTAAACTATCAAACTAGGAAAATATTTTTAAAATATAGCTAGTTCTGACAAGAATTTGAAATTGGCACACATATGCACAGATAATGGAGTGTAAATTGCTAAAAATCATCTTGAGGGAAATTTGGCAATACCTACGAAGAGTTTTAAACAACTTTGCACCCTTTGACCTAGTAAATCCACAGATTAAAAAATATTCTAAAAAAGTAATCAGAAACATGTATAAAGAGATGTTTCAAGGATGTTCACTATAATATTTAGTAGCAAACGTTTAAAATCAGCTTAAATATCCAAAGATTGGGAATTATGATGCATCCAAAGGATGGAATATTGATGCCATTCAGAAGCATGTTTTAACATAGTATTTAACAACATGGGAAATGTATATAATTGAATTTTAGGTAAATAATGCAGAATATTTTAAAAATTTGAATGATATTGTGGTATTTATATATACCTAGATATATAGAGAATACTAAATAGATAATTTTTAACAGTGTGTATGTCTGTGTTGGGATTATAATTTTTTTTAGACTTTCCATGTTTTCTAAATTTTCTACAATGCATATGTTCTACTTTCTGTTATTATTAAAATAATAAATTTATGTTTGTTTACATTGAATTTCTGAAATTACTTCCTCCATGGAAATTTTATTATAACACCTGAATATAAATCTATTCAGAGTTTACCTACAACCAGTGAGGTACACAAAATTCATTGAAACTTAGTAGGCATAAAAAGAATAATACTTCAGAAATCTGAAAGCCCTCAAACTGACAAAGAGTCAGCCCAAATAAATATTACTTATAACATATTTGTGAAGACCAACTACAGGTAGGAAAATAATAAATTCAACAAGTCAGTCCATAATTACATCCATCAGAATGAAGGAGTTAGAGGGATTCTTTAGATGGCTGCTTGAGAGATCACATTTTACTAGTTCCTGGGTCTTTTGTTTTTCATTTAGCTTTTTCCTTTTTTATGATGCATTAAATTTTTTGATCAGATCCTCTTTGCTGTGAGGATGGATTTGATCATTTAACATTGTATTATAAGGAGTAAGCCCACTAGACCATGCATTCAAGGTAATTTCATTTTATCTGGGAAGTATAATTGAAGAATTGCATTTTCAATGTTAGAAGATCTCTAAAATGGTTGCTAGCATGAACCTTGGTCAACTGGATAAAATCCTATTTAATAGTGCCTTTGATAGCATTCATTTAAAACTCCAGTGCCAAATTCTGGGGGGAAAAGGACCTTGAATGAAATTAGTTTCTAAAAGAACAAGGAAGGTAACATGTGCTTCTTTGTCTCAGAATTGATGACAATCTTAAAATGTCAGATCTACCTGCATATAAATAGCACATTCATGGAAAAAATGAGCTATTTTTGCATAGCATGAAAAAGCATATACATGGGTAGTCATAGAATTTCCAGAGGACAAATACCTATTTCATGTTTTCTTTATATTACTGGAAAATAGGCTGAAATATACTCTACAAAATGGCTTTTTACAATATTGGCAAAGAGAAAAAAATGACCGAGTGATTTGATTAATGTTCTAATAATCATGAGATTGAAGTACAATTTAGTTATCAGTATTTTATTTTAATTTAGCCCTTTAAAATAAAAATGTATAGCTATAGGGCATAATAAAGTTACTGTATTCACATTATAGAAACTGAGTCACCTCTATTTACTATAAAAACTAATTGTTTCAAACATAGAATTTATTTATTTATTTATTTATTTATTAGAATTATTTATTTATTTATTTATTTTTATTTATTTGGCTGTGCCAGGTCTTAGTTGCAGCACACAGGATCTTCATTGTCACATGCAGATCTTCGTTGTGATGTGCAGGATCTTCAGTTGTGGCATGCAGGATCTTTTAGTTGTGGCATGTGAACTCTTAGTTGTGGCATGTGAGATCTAGTTCCCTGACCAGGGATCTAAAGCCGGGCCCCCTGCACTGGGAGCACCGAGTTTTGGCCACTGGACCACCAGGGAAGTCCCGTAAACATATAATTTAAAGTAATTTACCTCTCTTGGCAAAACTAATCTTGTAGGTCACTACTATTTGGAGTATGTACTATGTTTTCCCCTCGTATCACAAGAGAAAAGTGAAAAACATGGTTAGTACTAAAGTGAAATGGGCAAGAAGTATGTTTTTAAAGCAACAAAGTTTATCTTTTCTCATTATGCAAATAAAGAGCTAGTGAAGACAAATGCAGAAGCCACAATTTCTTCTTGCATGGACGAATTTTTCAGACTATGAAAGTGTGTGTGTGTGTGTGTGTGTGTGTGTAGGGAGAGAAGAAGGAGAGAAGGGGGAGAGGAAGAGCATTTGAAAGAGAAAGCCAGCAGAAAGCAAGAAATCATAGGTGGGTAGAGGGATTAAATAATAAGTATCCACTCAGGCTATTGTTTTCTTAAATCATCTAAATGGCTGTATCTAGGCAGTTGTCAAGGCAGCAGGTCAGTCCAGGGATTTGTGTTTTAGTAACAGTGTAACACAGTGAAAACTTTTCATACCTCTTTTAGTTCTTACTGGATCTAATGCTACTAAGTAAAATATTTTTCACTAAGCCATTTTTTCTAAGCCATTGTTATTCTATAATTTCTAAAAGTCAATCGGCAAAGTACCATTTGAAGAACCCACATGTGTGGCAATGTGGAAGCCAGTGGTTTGGAACCTAAAAAAACCAGGTGGGTGGATTGAAACTGAGTTTCGAGGACAATGAAAGTGAAGTGTAAATGCCAAATTGATTCTACCATTGACCCAATTTTATCCAATGGATTGGGTGCATGCATCACTCTCAGCATCTCAAGTGTGTTATGAGTGCTCCTTAATGCTGATTGTATGTGAGGCTCATCTGCATCAGAATTTAGGAAGATGTCCAATTTCTCTCTCTCTCTCTCTCTTTCACACACACAGACACATACACACAAACAGACACATACACGAAGTTTTCTTTAACTCAATTATGTGACATAAGACATTGATTTGAGAATACATGGTAGTAGGGAGTTAATGTGGCAAGAATGCAAACAAATCAAATAGAAAAAGTACTACAAATAGTTTTGGGTCAAGCTTTTTATGTATGTGTGTTATATATTCTTTCCTTCCAACATCTCCCACCCCCAATCATCCAATGAATGTGTTCTCTTTTCCTTGTGATATAAAGAACAGTAGCAGAAAGTAGGGATAGATTAGAAAAATAAAAGTTCGTGGCATTGACAATTTGGAAAAAGGACATATTTTCTTTGTTATAATCTGAAAGTTCAATTCACCAAACAATTTTTGTGTGCCTATTATATTTCAGGACAGTGTTGGGCGCTAAGTGTACTAATGGGAATATTTACAAGCCTTAGTATTATAATTTAGAGACTTTAGAAAGACAAAATAGTGGATTTCATTTTAATGTGGTAACTGACAAGATGAACTGTAAGCTCTGTGGAGGCAGGAGTCATGTCTAACTTTGCTCATTCATATCTCGATCATCTACCACATTGTCTTACACATGGTAAATTCTCAATAAATGTTGAATAAATGAACAGAAGCATATGATGGGTAGTATGGGATCAGAGAATAGGGAAGATCACAGCCTGTGGTTTGGAGAGAGCTTCTTGGAAGAGATGATGGCTGTACTGAATCATAAACATTAACATTTTAGTCAGGTGGAAGTATTCTAGGCAGAAAAATAGCATAAGAACAGGCATGGAAGCATGAAATAAAATGATGGATATGAAAAACTATAAGAATTTTAGTAATATAATAGTAAAATATATTTATATAGCCTATTATTTTAGTGAATTATAGGATTTTTAATGGGAAAATGGAAGGCATTTCTATGTAATCAACATATATTGATCATAGTGACATGCACCCCAATGTTCGTAGCAGCACTATTCACAATAGCCAAGACATGGAAGCAACCTAAATGTCCATTAAAAGATGAATGGATAAAGAAGACATGGTATATATACACAATAGAATTTTACCCAGCCATAAAAAAGAGTAAAATAATGCCATTTGCAGCAACATGGATGGACCTAGAGATTATCATACTAAGTGAAGTAAATCAGGCCAAGAAAAATATTATGTATCACTTATATGTGAAATCTGAAAGAAAATGATACAAATGAACTCATTTACAAAACAGAAATAGATTCACAGACATACATACAAAACAAACTTATGGTTAGCAAAGGGGAAAGGGGGGTGGAGGGATAAATTAGGAGTCTGGAATTAAGACATACACACAGGGAACTATATTCAATATATTGTGATAACCTATAATGGAAAAGAATCTGAAAAGAATATATATATAACATAATCACTTTGCTGTACACCTGAAACTAACAAAACATTGTAAATCAACTATACTTCAATTAAAAAAAGAAACTATATCCAATATCCTGTGATAAACCATAATGGAAAAGAATATGAAAAATAATATATATGTATAACTAAATCACTTTGCTGTACACATGAAACTCACACAAAATTGTAAATCAACTATACTTCAGTAAAAATTTTGATTCCTGGAAGGAGGGGCAAGATGGTGGAAGAGTAAGACGCGGAGATCACCTTCCTTCCCACAGATACAGTAGAAATACATCTACACGTGGAACTGCTCCTACAGAACACCCACTGAACGCTGGCAGAAGACGTCAGACCTCCCAAAAGGCAAGAAAATCCCCAAGTACTTGGGTAGGGCAAAATAAAAAAGAAATAACAGAGACAAAAGATTAGGGATGGGACCTGCACCAGTGAGAGGGAGCTGTGAAGGAGGAAAGGTTTCCACACACTAGGAAGCCCCTTCACGGGCGGAGACTGCGGGTGGCAGAGGGGGGAAGCTTCGGAGCCATGGAGGAGAGTGCAGCCACAGGGGTGCGGAGGGCAAAGCGGAGAGATTCCCGCACGGAGGATCGATGCCGAGTAGCACTCACGAGCCCGAGAGGCTTGTCTGCTCACCGGCCGGGGCGGGCGGGGGCTGGGAGCTGAGGCCCGGGCTTCAGTCGGATTGCAGGGAGAGGACTGGGGTTGGCAGCGTGAACACAGCTTGAAGGGGTTAATGCACCACAGCTAGCCGGGAGGGAGCCCGGGAAAAAGTCTGCAGCTGCCGAAGAGGCAAGAGACTTTTTCTTGCCTCTTTGTTTCGCGGCGCGCAAGGAGAGGGAATTCAGAGCGACGCCTAAACAAACTCCAGAGATGGGAGTGAGCCGCGGCTATAAGCGCGGACCCCAGAGATGGGCATTAGACGCTAAGGCTGCTGCTGCTGCCAACAAGAAGCCTGTGTGTGAGCACAGGTCACTCTCCACACCGCCCCTCCCGGGAGCCGGTGCAGCCCGCCACGGCCAGGCTCCCGTGATCCGGGGACAACTTCCCCGGGAGAACGTACGGCACGCCTCGGGCTGGTGCAACGTCACGCTGGCCTCTGCCACAGCAGGCTCGCCCCGCCTCCTCCGTACCACTCCCTCCCCCCGGCCTGAGTGAACCAGAGCCCCCTAGTCAGCTGCTCCTTTAACCCCGTTCTGTCTGGGCGGGGAACAGACGCCCTCAGGCGACCTACATGCAGAGGCGGGTCCAAATCCAAAGCTGAACTCCGGGAGCTGTAAAAACAAAGAAGAGAAAGGGAAATCTCTCCCAGCAGCCTCAGAAGCAGCAGATTAAAGCTCCACAAACAACTTGAGGTGCCTGCATCTGTTGAATACCTGAATAGACAACAAATCACCCCAAATTTAGGAAGTGGACTTTGGGAGCAGGATATATTAATTTTTCCCCTTTTCCTTTTTTTGTGAGTGTATATGTGTATGCTTCTGGGTGAGATTATGTCTGTATAGCTTTGCTTTCACCATTAGTCCTAGGGTTAGGTCCGTCCATTTTTTTTGTTTGTTTTTATTTTGTTTGTTTTTTTACTTAAAAATTTTTTTTTCCTAATAAATGTTTTCTTAATAATTTTTTCCTTATTTTCTATTTTTAAAAATTAAAATAAATTTTTAAGAAGTTTTTTCATAGTTTTTATTTTAAAAAATTAAAAAAACATTTTTTTCTTAATAAATTTTTTCTTAATACTTTTTTTCTTACTTTTTATAAAAAATTAATAAATTTATTTTTAAAAATCAAAAAAAAAATTCTTAATAAATTTATTCTTAATAAATTTTTTTTATTTTTTATTATAATAGCTTTATTTTATTTTATTTTATCCTCTTTCTTTCTTTCTTTCTATTTTTTCTCCCTTTTATTCTGAGCCGTGTGGATGAAAGGCTCTTGGTGCTCCAGCCAGGCATCAGGGCTGTGCCTCTGAGGTGGGAGAGCCAACTTCAGGACACTGGTCCACAAGAGACCTACCTCCCAGCTCCACGTAATACCAAACGGTGAAAATCTCTCAGAGATCTCCATCTCAACATCAAGACCCAGCTTCACTCAACGACCAGCAAGCTACAGTGCTGAACACCCTATGCCAAACAACTAGCAAGACAGGAACACAGCCCCATCCATTAGCAGAGAGGCTGCCTAAAATCATACTAAGGCCACAGACACCCCAAAACACACCACCAGACGTGGACGTGCCCACCAGAAAGACAAGATCCAAGCTCATCCACCAGAACACAGGCACTAGTGCCCTCCACCAGGAAGCCTACACAACCCACTGAACCAACCTTAGCCACTGGGGACAGATACCAAAAACAACGGGAACTACGAACCTGCAGCCTGTGAAAAGGAGACCCCAAACACAGTAAGTTAAGCAAAATGACAAGACAAAAAAACACACAGCAGATGAAGGAGCAGGGTCAAAACACACCAGACCTAACAAATGAAGAGGAAATAGGCAGTCTACCTGAAAAAGAATTCAGAATAATGATAGTAAGGATGATCCAAAATCTTGGAAATAGAATAGACAAAATGCAAGAAACATTTAACAAGGATGTAGAAGAACTAAAGAGGAACCAAGCAACGATGAAAAACACAATAAATGAAATTAAAAATACTCTAGACGGGATCAATAGCAGAATAACTGAGGCAGAAGAACGGATAAGTGACCTGGAAGATAAAATGGTGGAAATAACTACTGCAGAGCAGAATAAAGAAAAAAGAATGAAAAGAACTGAGGACAGTCTCAGAGACCTCTGGGACAACATTAAATGCACCAACATTCGAATTATAGGGGTCCCAGAAGAAGAAGAGAAAAAGAAAGGGACTGAGAAAATATTTGAAGAGATTATAGTTGAAAACTTCCCTAATATGGGAAAGGAAATAGTTAATCAAGTCCTGGAAGCACGGAGAGTACCATACAGGATAAATCCAAGGAGAAACACGCCAAGACACATATTAATCAAACTGTCAAAAATTAAATGTAAAGAAAACATATTAAAAGCAGCAAGGGAAAAACAACAAATAACACACAAGGGAATCCCCATAAGGTTAACAGCTGATCGCCCAGCAGAAACTCTGCAAGCCAGAAGGGAGTGGCAAGATATACTTAAAGTGATGGAGAAAAACCTACAACCAAGGTTACTCTACACAGCAAGGATCTCATTCAGATTTGATGGAGAAATTAAAACCTTTACAGACAAGCAAAAGCTGAGAGAGTTCAGAACCACCAAACCAGCTTTACAACAAATGCTAAAGGAACTTCTCTAGGCAAGAAACACAAGAGAAGGAAAACACCTACAATAACAATCCCCAAATATTTAAGAAAATGGGAATAGGAACATACATATCGATAATTACCTTAAATGTAAATGAATAAAATGCTCCCACCAAAAGACACAGACAGGCTGAATGGATACAAAAACAAGACCCATATATATGCTGTCTACAAGAGACCCACTTCAGACCTAGAGACACATACAGACTGAAAGTGAGGGGATGGAAAAAGATATTCCATGCAAATGGAAATCGAAAGAAAGCTGGAGTAGCAATTCTCATATCAGACAAAATAGACTTTAAAATAAAGACTATTACAAGAGACAAAGAAGGACACTATATAATGATCAAGGGATCAATCCAAGAGGAAGGTATAACAATTGTAAATATTTATGCACCCAACATAGGAGCAACTCAATACATAAGGCAAATACTAACAGCCATAAAAGGGGAAATCGACAGCAACACAATCATAGAAGGAGACTTTAACACCCCACTTTCACCAATGGACAGATCATCCAAAATGAAAATAAATAAGGAAACACAAGCTTTAAATGATACATTAAACAAGATGGACTTAATTGATATTTATAGGACATTCCACCCAAAAACAACAGAATACACATTTTTCTCAAGTGCTCATGGAACATTCTCCAGGATAGATCATATCTTGGGTCACAAATCAAGCCTTGGTAAATTTAAGAAAATGGAAATCGTATCAAGTATCTTTTCCGACCACAACGCTATGAGACTAGATATCAATTATAGGAAAAGATCTGTAAAAAACACAAACACATGGAGGCTACACAATACACTACTTAATAACGAAGTGATCACTGAAGAAATCAAAGGGGAAATCAAAAAATACCTAGAAACAAATGACAATGGAGACACGACGACCCAAAACCTATGGGATGCAGCAAAAGCAGTTTTAGGAGGGAAGTTTATAGCAATACAAGCCTACATCAAGAAACAGGAAACTTCTGGGATAAACAACCTAAGCTTGCACCTAAAGCAATTAGAGAAAGAAGAACAAAAAAAACCCAAAGCTAGCAGAAGTAAAGAAATCATAAAGATCAGATCAGAAATAAATGAAAAAGAAATGAAGGAAACAATAGCAAAACTCAACGAAACTAAAAGCTGGTTTGTTGAGAAGATAAACAAAATTAATAAACCATTAGCCAGACTCATCAAGAGAAAAAGGGAGAAGACTCAAATCAATAGAATTAGAAATGAAAAAAGAGAAGTAACCACTGACACTGCAGAAATACAAATGACCATGAGAGATTACTACAAGCAACTCTATGCCAATAAAATGGACAACCTGGAAGAAATGGACAGATTCTTAGAAATGCACAACCTGCCGAGGCTGAACCAGGAAGAAATAGAAAATACGAACAGACCAATCACAAGCCCTGAAATTAAAACTGTGATTAAAAATCTTACAACAAACAAAAGCCCGGGACCAGATGGCTTCACAGGCGAATTCTATCAAACATTTAGAGAAGAGCTAACACCTATCCTTCTCAAACTCTTCCAAAATATTGCAGAGGGAGGAACACTCCCCAACTCATTCTACGAGGCCACCATCACCCTGATACCAAAACCAGACAAAGATGTCACAAAGAAAGAAAACTACAGGCCAAAATCACTGATGAACATAGATGCAAAAATCCTCAACCAAATACTAGCAAACAGAATCCAACAGCACATTAAAATGATTATACACCATGATCAAGTGGGGTTTATTCCAGGAATGCAAGGATTCTTCAATATTCGCAAATGAATCAACGTGATACACCATATTAACAAATTGAAGGAGAAAAACCATATGATCATCTCAATAGATGCAGAGAAAGCTTTCGACAAAATTCAACACCCATTTATGATAAAAGCCCTGCAGAAAGTAGGCATAGAGGGAACTTTCCTCAACATAACAAAAGCCATATATGACAAACCCACAGCCAACATTGTCCTCAATGGTGAAAAACTGAAACCATTTCCACTAAGATCAGGAATAAGACAAGGTTGCCCACTCTCACCACTATTATTCAACATAGTTTTGGAAGTGTTAGCCACAGCAATGAGAGAAGAAAAAGAAATAAAAGGAATCCAAATAGGAAAAGAAGAAGTAAAGCTGTCACTGTTTGCAGATGACATGATAGTATACATAGAGAATGCTAAAGATGCTACCAGAAAACTACTAGAGCTAATCAATGAATTTGGTAAAGTAGCAGGATACAAAATTAATGCACAGAAATCTCTTGGATTCCTATATACTAATGATGAAAAATCTGAAAGTGAAATTAAGAAAACACTCCCTTTTACCATTGCAACAAAAAGAATAAACTATCTAGGAATAAACCTACCTAAGGAGACAAAAGACCTGTATGCAGAAAATTATAGGACACTGATGAAAGAAACTAAAGATGATACAAATAGATGGAGAGATATACCATGTTCTTGGATTGGAAGAATCAACATTGTGAAAATGACACTACTACCCAAAGCAATCTACAGATTCAATGCAATCCCTATCAAACTACCACTGGCATTTTTCACAGAACTAGAACAAAAAATTTCACAATTTGTATGGAAACACAAAAGACCCCGAATAGCCAAAGCAATCTTGAGAACGAAAAATGGAGCTGGAGGTATCAGGCTCCCTGACTTCAGACTATATTACAAAGCTACAGTAATCAAGACAGTTTGGTACTGGCACAAAAACAGAAATATAGATCAATGGAACAGGATAGAAAGCCCAGAGATAAACCCACACACATATGGTCACTTTATCTTTGATAAAGGAAGCAAGCATATACAGTGGAGAAAAGACAGCCTCTTCAATAAGTGGTGCTTGGAAAATTGGACAGGTACATGTAAAAGTATGAAATTAGAACACTCCCTGACACCATGCACAAAAATAAACTCAAAATGGATTAAAGACCTAAGTGTAAGAACAGACACTATCAAACTCTTAGAGGAAAACATAGGCAGAACACTCTATGACGTAAATCACAGCAAGATCCTTTTTGACCCACCTCTTAGAGAAATGGAAATAAAAACACAAATAAACAAATGGTACCTAATGAAGCTGAAAAGCTTTTGCACAGCAAAGGAAACCATAAAGAAGAGCAAAAGACAACCCTGAGAATGGGAGAACATATTTGCAAATGAAGCAACTGACAAAGGATTAATCTCCAAGATTTACAAGCAGCTCATGCAACTCAATAACAAAAAAACAAACAACCCAATCCAAAAATGGGCAGAAGACCTAAATAGACATTTCTCCAAAGAAGATATACAGATTGCCAACAGACACATGAAAGAATGCTCAACATCATTAATCATTAGAGAAATGCAAATCAAAACTACAATGAGGTATCATCTCACACCGGTTAGAATGGCCATCATCAAAAAATCTAGAAACAATAAATGCTGGAGAGGGTGTGGAGAAAAGGGAATCCTCTTGCACTGTTGGTGGGAATGTAAATTGATACAGCCACTATGGAGAACAGTATGGAGTTTCCTTAAAAAACTAAAAATAGAACTACCATACGACCCAGCAATCCCACTACTGGGCATATACCCTGAGAAAACCATAATTCCAAAAAAGTAATGTACCAAAATGTTCATTGCAGCTCTATTTACAATAGCCAGGACATGGAAGCAACCTAAGTGTCCATCATCGGATGAATGGATAAAGAAGTTGTGGCACATATATACAATGGAATATTGCTCAGCCATAAAAAGAAATGAAATGGAGTTATTTATAATGAGGTGGATGGAGTTAGAGTCTGTCATACAGAGTGAAGTAAGTCAGAAAGAGAAAAACAAATACAGTATGCTAACACATATATATGGAATCTAAGGGGAAAAAAAAAAGGTCATGAAGAACCTAGTGGCAAGACGGGAATAAAGATACAGACCTACTAGAGAATGGATTTGAGGATATGGGGAGGGGGAGGGGTGAGATGTGACAGGGTGAGAGAGTGTCATGGACTTATATACACTACCAAATGTAAAATAGATAGCTAGTGGGAAGCAGCCACATAGCACAGGGAGATCAGCTTGGTGCTTTGTGACCACCTAGAAGGGTGGGGTAGGGAGGGTGGGAGGGAGGGAGACACAAGAGGGAAGAGATAAGGGGATATATGTATATGTATAACTCATTCACTTTGTTATAAAGCAGAAACTAACACACCATTGTAAAGCAATTAGACTCCAGTAAAGATGTTTAAAAAAAAATAAACTTCTTATCTTCTTCAGCTTTTTACAAATATCTCTTACGCTGACTATGGTTACCAGCATAAACACAAAGAAAATTCAGTCTCCATCACTTCTTTCACATGACTTTATCTTACGAAGCACAAGCCTGCCTGATAAATGATGGGGTGGAAACTATGTACAAAATCTTTCCTTTTTCACTTGAATGAACTGTTGAAATGTTCTCTGTTATTGCAAATGCTTCATCTATAGAAAGTGAATCCAGCTTTTATATGTTTAAAACAAAGTTTTCAAATTATTTTTGGGCAGGTGGCTAAACACTAGGTATACCATGCATCATGGAAACTTCGATATTTGTCGGTGATGTCAAGACTGATCTATGATGAAAGGATGAGCTATTCAATAAACAGAGCTAGTAAAAATTGTTATCCACATGGAAAAAATAAAATTGAATCCTTACCTCAAATTATATACAGGCATACATCATTTCATCCTGCTTTGCAGATATTGCATTTTTTTAAAAACTTGAAAGTTTGTGGCAACCGTGCCTCAAGCAAGGCTATTGGCAACATTTTTTTTCCAGCATCATTTGCTCACTTTGTGTCTCTGTGTCACATTTTGGTAATTCTCACAATATTTCAAACTTTTTTATTATTATTATTTTTGTTATTGTTATCTGTGATCAGTAATCTTTGATGTTACTATTTTGTTTTGGGGCTACACAAATTATGCCCATAGAACACTGTGAACTTAATAAATGTTGTGTGTGCTCTGACTGCTCCACTGATCAGCCATTGCCCCATTTCTCTCCCTCTTCTCAGCTTCCCTCTTCCATAAGACACAAAAATATTGAAATTAGATCACATAATAACCCTACAATGACCTCTAAGTGATTAAGTTAAAGAGTTGCATGTCTCTCACTTTAAATCAAAAAGCTAGAAATGATTAAGTTTAGTGAAGAAGACATACCAAAAGCCAAAATAGGCCAAAGTCTAGACCTCTTGCATCAAAAAGCTAGCTAGGTTGTAAATGCAAAGGAAAAGTTCTTGAATGAAATTTAAAGTTCTACTCCAGTGAACATATAAATGATAAGAAAGCAAAACAGCTTTATCGCTGATATAAAGTTTTATTGGTCTGGATAGAAGATCAAACCTGCTACAACATTGCCTAAAGTCAAAGCCTAATCCAGAGCAAGGCCCTAACTCTCTTTGAGTCTATGAAGGCTGAGAGAGGTGAAGAAGCTGCAGAATAAAAGTTTGAAGGTAGTCAATTTTGGTTCATGAGGTTTAAGGGAAGAAGCCATCCCCATAACATAAAAAGGAAAGGTGAAGCAGCAAGTGATAATGTAGAAGCTGAAGCAAGTTATCCAGAAGATCTAGCTAAGGTAATTAATTAATGAAAGCGGCTACACTAAACAACAGATCTTCAAGGTAGATGACACAGCCTTATATAGTGGAAGATGTCATCTAGGACTTTCATAGCTAGAGAGGAAAAGTCAGTGCCTGGCTTCAAATATTCAATAGGCTGACTCTCTTTTTAGGGGCTAGTACAGTTGATTACTTTAGTTGAAGCCACTGTTCATTTACCACTCTGAAAATCCTAGGGCCCTTAAGAATAAGGCTATATCTACTCTGCCTGTGTTCTATAAATGGAATAACAGAGTCTGAATGACAGCACATCTGTTTACCACATCTGTTAAGCCCAGTATTTAGACCTATTGCTCAGAAAAAAAATATTCCTTTCAAAAATATTACTGCTTATTGACAATGCACCTGGTCACCCAAGAGTTCAGATGAATATGCACAATGAGATTAATGTTGCTTTC
This sequence comes from Balaenoptera ricei, assembly GCF_028023285.1. Classification (NCBI taxonomy): domain Eukaryota; kingdom Metazoa; phylum Chordata; class Mammalia; order Artiodactyla; family Balaenopteridae; genus Balaenoptera; species Balaenoptera ricei. Next base: position 90,602,057 of record NC_082660.1, on the reverse strand, counting down.
ATGCCTGGTAACACAATATCCATTCTGCAGCCCATGGATCAAGGAGTAATTTCGACTTTCAAGTTTTCTTATTTAAGGAATATATTTGGAAGGCTATAGTTGCCATTGATAGTGATTCCTCTGATGGATCTGCACAAAGTAAACTGAAAACCTTCTGGAAAGGATTTGCCACTCTAGATGCCATTAAGAACATTTGTAATTCATGGGAAGAGGTCAAAATATCAACATTAATAGGAGTGTGGAAGACGTTGATTCCCACCCTCATGGATGATTTGGAGGGGTTCAAGACTTCAGTGGAGGAAATAACTGCAGATGTGGTAGAAATAGCAAGAGAACTAGAATTAAAGGTGAATACTAAAGATGTGACTGAATTGCTGCAATCTCATGATAAAACTAATGGATGAGGAGTTGCTTCTTGTCGTTGAACAAAGAAAGTGGTTCCTTGAGACGGAATCTATCGATACTCCTGATGAAGACCCTATGAAGGTTGTTGAAATGACAGCAAAGGATTTAAAATATTACATAAACCTTGTTGGTTCAGCAGGAGCAGTGTTTGAGAGGATTGACTCCAATTTTGAAAGAAGTTCTGTGGGTAAAATGCTATTAAGCAGCATTGCCTGCTACAAAGAAACTGTTCATGAAAGGAAGCACCGATTGATTCGACAAAGTTCATTGTTGTCTTATGTTAAGAAATTGCCGCAGCAACCCCAGAGTTCAGCAACCACCACCTTGATCAGTCAGCAGCCATCAACATCGAGGCAAGACCCTCTATCAGCATAAAGATTAAGAATCACTGAAGGCTCAGATGATGGTGAGCATTTTTTTAGCAATAAAGTATTTTTAATTAAGGTATGCACATTGTTTTTAAAGAGATAATGCTATTGCACACTTAATAGAGTATAGTGTAAATGTAACTTTTATCTGCACTGGGAGACCTAAAAAGTGTATGACTCACTTTATTGTGATGGTGTGGAAACAAACCTGCAATATCTCCAAGGTATGCCTGTGCAGAAAAACAACTCCAGGTGAATTAAGTATTTTGATGTTAAAAACAAACTTTAGCACTATTTATATAAACTTTAAGTGACTATCACCTTAGGGTATGTGAAGAATTTCTTAAGCAAATCATAAAATGTGCTAGCCATAAAATAAAATATTTATTGTTTTGACTATATTAACAACTTATTTTCATTAAAATAAATATAGTGAAGAGGTAACACCCTAACTGAGAGAAGGCATTTTCAACACATATAAGTGTCAAAGGGCTGATACCAACAATAAAAATTAAACTCCTATAAATCCATCCATAGGGAAAGGACAAAAAGCAAGAACAGAAAAATAGGCAAAAAGATAAGTATTTTCACGGAAGATAAAAGAATACATATGGCTGATAAACATACACAGAAAGGCTTTTCCTCATTAATAATATATAATATAATAAAATAATAAATAATATACAATAAAATATAATAATGATATAATAATCTCAAAGAGATATCATATTATACTCATTTGAATGGAAAAGGAAGTTAAGAATTTTGACAATACCATTGGGTATGGTTTTACAGGATCTTGATATGTTGCTAGTGAGAGTGTAAATTGGCATAACCACTTGGGAAACAGTTTGGCATTGTCTTATAAAGTTGAATATTCAAGGACCCTATGACTCAAAATATCTTCCCCCAATTTTCTTGCACAAGCACAGAAATATTCATAGCAACATTGTTTGTAATAGACAGTGGGTGGGGAGGAGGAGAAGCAGAAAAGGAAAGTAAAACAAAACCTTCAAAACAATCACAATAAGAAAAACAAAAGTTTAGAAACAAGCAAACCCCCGTCATCAGCAGAATAGATACTTGTTCAGTGCAGAAAGCAAGACCCAGAAGATTGCATAGGATAATACACTTTTTATAAAATGCAAATTCAACTAAAATTAAACAATATATATCTTTAGCACACATAAGTATGAGATAAACCTTATTTTAAAATGCAAGGAAAGGATAAAATAAAAATCAGGGTAGTGATTATCTTAGGTAGAGGGAGACAGGCAATAAGCTGACAAAGAAGCACAAAGTTAGATGTTAGTTACTGTCAATGTTCTGGTTCTCAGTTTGGGTGATGGGTTTAATGGAGTTTATTATATAATTAGAAAATAACACTTCTTTGTATGACCCTTTCTGTGTTGCTAAAATTTTGAAGTGTGCCACACCCTGAGATAAAGTGAGCTTCATTTGATGACACAACTGGCAGAATTCCCTTTGTCTAATTCGACTCTCACTTGACAAGTCAGAAAGTGGAGGCCTAAAGAAACAAGACAATTTCCTCACATTACCTAGGGCACGCCAGTAATAGTACCCAATCTTCCTGGTTATTTGCCACAATGACTAGATTAGGAATGAAAGTGATTCCAAGTGAGTCAATCAATGTCTTACCCAGAGATTTTTCTCAGTGGTACTGGTGGTATGGCCATTTTATCTCTCAGATTGCAAATTGTGAGGATGAGAGACCTGAAATTCTGATGCCCATATCTTCCACTACTTGGAAGACCTGGTCTGCAAAAATGACCCGTTATTCTGGCATGCAGCAAGAAGCAGAAAGTAGAGCTCAAGAGAGTCCTAATGTTGTTTGAACCCCTGATACAGTCATATTAGATAGAATTCCATTCCCTGACTTCTCAGGTAAATGAGCAAATAAACTATCCTTTCTGGCTAAGGCTTTTTAAAGTAGGATTCCTGGCACCTGCAACCAAACATTCTTGATCAATACATTTAAGGAAAGCTGAAGACAAAGAATCAGCAGCAGAGATGTGTTGAAAAAACACACTTCTCACCAAAGCTTTAATCTTTTCTCCTCTACTCATTGACTATAAGTGTTTTATGTATTATTTCAGACCTCAAATTTCCTACCTTTGGACTCAGTGGATTTCTTGATTAGTTGCATCCCTTGACTTCTTATGATAACTCTTAATCCTTTTTCTGTCGGCATTGATTGAGGAGACAATGAGGACAGGACCCTGAACTTGGCACTAACATTAAAGGAAGGAGAAGGCAAATCTAAGAAATAAGGGATGTAGTCCTTGGCATTAAAAAATCTGCAATTTAAAGGGAAAGAAGATAAATAACAATTGAAGACACAGATACAGTAAAAATATCAAAAAACATTGGGCTATCCATATTTGCAGAGCTGCTCATGTGGATTTAATTCAGAATTTTCATTCTGCTTTTCTTGGGTCTCAATGTTTTAGGTTTTCAAAAGTGAATAATTTTCTATACTGATTCTCCAGGAAGATGGCTTTAACTATGTTCTTTCTTGGCTCTCAAAGTTCACTTTGGTTGGAGAGGGCAGAGGATATCAGTAGACAGAGGACATTAGTGGTTATTTCTCCAAGAGCATTTATCCAGGAAGAATTCTTAAGATGTTGGAAAGATTCTTTTTTTTTTGGCCACGCTGTGTGGCATGTGGGATCTTAGTTCCCCAACCAGGGATCGAACCCATGCCCCCTCTGTTGGGAGTGTGGAGTCTTAACCACTGGACCACCAGGGAAGTCCCTGGAAAGGTTCTTAGACACTGTATTAGTCAGGGGTTCTCCAGAGAAATAGAACCAATAGGATATATATTTATGTGTCTGTCTCTGTCTGTATATTTTCCTTCCCTTTCCCCACTTCAATATATCTATTGAGAGAGAGAGAGAGAGAGAGATTTTTTATAAGGAATATGTCACATGATTATGGAGGCTGACAAGTCCCAGGATCTGCAGTTGGTAAGCTGGAGACCCAGGAGAGCTGATGGTGTAGCTCCAGTCTGAGTCCAAAGTCAGGGAAAAAAAATTGATGCCTCAGCTCAAATATGGTCAGGCAGAAAGAATCCTCTCTTACTCATGGGAGGCTCAGCCTTTTTGTTCTATTCAGGTCTTCAACTAATTGGATGTGGCCCACCCACATTAGGGAGGGCAACTTGCTTTATTCAATCTACTGATTTAAATGTTAATGTCATCCAAAGTAACAGTTACACAATCATGTTTGACCAAATATCTATGCACCCCATCTCCCAGTCAAGTTGACAAATAAAATTAACCATCAAAAACATTGTCTAGTTCACATTTTTTGGTTTCCAATTTGGAAAGTGAGATCTAGTAAGGTTAAATAATTAATCTAAGGTCACAGTGCTAGATGCGCAAATATGTGGAACTAGAACCTAGGTCTCCCCAATTCTAGTTCAGTGCTTTTTCCACTATATAACATTGACTTCTCCCCTTCTTCATCCCAATGTAGATTAAACACTGATTAACTATGCCTATTACTGTTAAAAAGAAACATCATAGTATAATTTAAATAAATGAAACCAGCTGAAAAAAATGGATGACTTTTGGCTAACTTCAACTTCTTTTTCATTATTATATAAGTTTAAGGTGTATAACGTGATACATTTGACCCTTTAACAATATGGGGTTTAATCCACATATAACTTACAGTTGGCCCTCTGTATCTGAGGTTCCTCTGCAACATCAGATTCAACCAACCATGTACCATGTTGTACTATAGTGTTACTCCTGAAAAATATCTGCATATAAGTAGACCCATGCAGTTCAAACCCTTGTTCACGAGTCAATTGTAATTCAACATCTATATACACTACAAAGTGATCACCACAAGTCTAGTTACCATCCATCATAATACAGTTGACTTTCTTCACCCATTTTTACCACCCCCCAACCCCTTTCCCTTCTGGTAACCACTAATCTGATCTCTGTACCAGAGTTTGTTTTGTTTATTTTGTTTGTTTTGCTTTAGATTCCACATATAAATGAAATCATAAGGTATTTGTCTTTCTCTGAGTTATTTCACGTAGCATAACACTTTCAAGGTCCATCCATGTTTTCACAAATGGTAGGATTTCATTCTTTTTATGGCTGAGTACTATTCCATTGTGTATATACACCACATCTTCTTTATCCATTCATCCTTTGTTGGACACTTAGAGACAAAAGCAAAAATGAACAAATAGGACTGCATCAAACTAAAAAGCTTCTGCACAGTGAAGGAAACCATCATCAAAATGCAAATGCAACCTGCTGGGTGGGAGAAGATAGTTGAAAATCATATATTTGAGAGGGGTTAATAACCAAAATACACAAAGAACTCACATAACTCAACAACAAAAACAAACAAACAGATTAAAAAATAGAGGATCTGAATAGACATTTTTCCAAAGAAGACATACATATGGCCAACAGGCACATGAAAAGATGCTCCAATCACTCATCATCAGGGAAATGCAAGTCAAAACCGTAATGAGATATTACCGCACACCTGTCAGAATGGCTATTATCAAAAAGGCAACAAATAACAAGTGTTGGAAAAGATGTGGAAAATAGGTAACACTATTGGTGAGATTATAAATTGCAGCTACTATGGAAAACAGTATAGAGATTCCTAAAAAAAAGTAAGAATAGAACTACCATATGACTCAGCTATTCCACTTCTAGGCATTTATCTGAAGAACACAAAAACACTAATTGAAAAAGACATGTGCACCCATATGTTCATTGCAGCATTATTTAAAATAGTCAAGACATGAAAATAACTTCAACTTTTAAAATCCATTGATTAATGCAGGGAAAACACTAGATTGAGAGTCAGAACAAGGTTCTTGGCTTTTCCAGTAGCTAATTCAATGACCTGGGAAGATCACTTTCCCTCACAGGGTTGCTTTCAGTTTCCTCATCTGAAAAGGAGGGGCTGCACTGTAGGCTTTAATATTTATATGCAACCTTCTAATCCTGATGCCACCCAAAGCATCCAAATATGCCATCAAGCTTTTTGGTATTTGAATGCAGCCGTGAGTTGCAGACTGCACAGCTCCCACAGTCATCCTGCTTCTGGTGCTGAATTTGCTGGTATCAAATCTCTGTTATGAAACTTTTTATTATTGTTAACTCTAACCACTCTCAGCAGTGGCCTTATCTAGCCCTATCTCCCCTTACCAGAGACCCTTATATAAATGGTGTTGGCTGAAGTTTAAAAATGAACAGAAGTTTATATAATATTAGAATAGTCATTTATCAGGCATCACCTCATCATGAGTTCCTCCAACCAGAAAGGCTAATATGATTATCAGTTTTCTTAATATTTATGCTGTCAGTTCACCCATTCCCTCTTTCAACAATGAAACTTGGGTTGGTTAGCTTCTCTCATCATGGTTCTACACTCTTTACAATAAATATTTTAATGTAGTACAATAAATTACTCAAGCCAGCATAGTTTTTTCTATATATTTTTAGGCCTTAGACTTCCTAAAATAACATTATTCACTTCCCCATACCCCTTCAATTCGTTGAAATGAGTGTGATTGAGAGAAAGCCATTGTTGTGTTTTGTCGAGCCTATATCCAGGAAAAACACACCTTAAAAAATAGGAGAAATATACAGATGTCCAATTGGTGACAATAAAGTATGGTATCATTATATCTTCAAGTGTTTACTGACTAAAGACTTGGCACTGCCTCTAGGCCTAAAGCTGTGGTGGTTAAAATTAGAAGACTATCAAATCTTTTCATACTAGTCTCCATTGTTTAAATTATAACTGAAAAAATGGTTTAGAATGAGCTCAACTATGATTGCGTTGGAGCAAAGGGTAAAGATGAGTCAACTTAGCCTGTTTCTCCTTCTAGCTATTTATGTATAGACCATCAACCAGCTAGAAATGAAAGTCAAGTAAGATAGAAAAATGAAGACTTTTAACATAAAAGTACAGCTTCATGATGGCATACATTTTAAAATTCCATTTCACTAAGGAGGATGTCACAATAGAAAATAAATGTCCACATTTTGACAAAACAGTACAACTTTTCAATTCTTGATATATCTGCTTAGAACTTGTTCCTGGATTGGTTCTTTCAGAAACACGGACAAGGTTCCAAATGTAGTCATTGAACTCATTGTATTAGTTAACATGTTTCAAAGAGAAACAGCTTGTCATTTGAGAAATAAAAAGAAAGAATTCAATGAATTCCAAATACACATGTTTTCTAATCCTTGAGAAAGGAATGGGATACAGTGAGAATGAGAGCAAGAGTGGAGTAAAGAGATAGAATTAGCTAAAGTAAAGGATGGTTAATAAGATTATTAAGACAATTAAAATACTGGTATCTTAGTAAAATTTAATACCATTCATCCAATTAATTCAGAATATATTACAAACATTAGCTTAAAGTCCATAATATCTCACCTTATTCAGGTGATATCTACTGATAGGCATTTTCTTCAAAATGACCGTGGGAAATGGGTAGAATCAGTGAACAGATAAGGTCACACTTTGTTTGACTTTGTCTTGTTTGACAGAATATTTCTGAAATTTCAGTCTGTAATTTTTAATTATTCATTTTGCTATGTTTAAAGCAATTAATGTGAGAGTTATTTACTTTTCTTGATAATTAGATGTAGTGATTAGAACATGTTTTATATTACACTGGAGTTTTCTTTTTAAAGAACTCATGAAAAGAAAACAGCAGCTGGATTTCATGATGTGGTTAGCATGGTAGTGTTTGAAGGGAGATAATAGGTACCTTTTTTTCTACATTTAAAGGGTCTCATTGTAATATGCTTTGCAAGCCTAATATTATTTATGGAACTGGATAGTAAATGAGTAGCAAATATTCATTGTTTGCTGTGCACAGTGATGCCAGCTATTTGTCAGCTTAGGTGCCTTTTCCCACTATTTCCATGTTAAATAATCAGCCTGGACATGCCTGGATTGTGTTTGGTCTCCAGCTATGTGAGGCAAGCAACTGTGTTACTTTCAACGTCTGGCTGGTCAAATATGAAACAACTGAATCTGATAATCAGTGGAATAGACTACAGAAACGGACTAAAAACAAAAGAATCCTATATGCTAAAGCAGATTTAGTAGTTCTTTCTCCAAATGAAAATCTGTATGGCCTGGTTGATATTCACAGGTGAAAAGAGTGGTTTGCATAACTAAGGAGACTGATTTAGATTATTCAGATAAAGACTATCTTCTCCCCCCTCCACTTACAAATACACACACAAAGGATAAATAGGTTGTTTTAATTATTGACTGAATGCTTCACCTCATATCTTGGTGATGGATAGGCATAATGTCGGATAACTTGGACATAAAACACTGATATTTTGTAGAAACACCTATACATAGGGTTTATGAAATGAAAAGTGAAACCTACTGGGATGTGTGATTTAGGAAGACACATACTTTGATTTTAGTTGGAGAAAAAACTATTAACAAAAATGTATGTCTAGTAAAGCAGAGACAAATACAGAATGATTAATTTACTACTTCAGATTAGATATTAGGTAATAAGAGTAACCAAAACAACATCAGCACCTAATATTTATTTAACACGCTACTAAGCATTTTTTCAGGAAGATTATTTATTTTTTTTAGAATCATGCCACACTTTATTTCAGGAAATCCTCAGACAACTCTGTAAAGTAGGCATGACCATTATAAGAATCTTACAGGTAATAAAACTGAGGCACAAAGAATATTGGGGTTATGTGACTTGCTTATGGTTGCAGTTATTATGTGTCAGAGCCATGAGAACAGGCCTGGAAATGGCAGTGTGGTTATTTGCTTGGAATTATAAATTAGAGCAATGACAGATAGCCAGCTGATCTAGTTTCTTCCCAGTGATAGTCAGGCCACAGATGGTTTACCAATCTGTCTTTCTTTCAATTAACCATTGACTATAATTTGTGGGCAACTCCCTTTCCTAGTTCTGTGGATGTCCCCCAGCTTCAAATTGGCTCAAATAAACAGAATGCCAATTGTGCATGACTTCTGATAATTTTTGAGCATCTTACTAATGGACTTTCCCCTCCTAAGATAATACTTTCTGAGATACAGCAATTAAAAGAAATTTCTGAGCCTTTCTCAAAGCATAAGGCCAAATATTTAGGTAGAACCTGTTGATCATGGCTAGAGAATGAAGAATATATAAATTAGCTTAAAAGAAGAAATAGTTTGGAGGCAGTTCCTGGATGCAGGTGGTTTTCAAGATTAGCCATCCTTGGCAAAAGATCTGGATTACTTCCCTTTGCTCCTCTCAGAAAGGAATTTTATTTGATCTGTTATGACACCAGCCCCAATAGAAATGGATAGGTCAAACAGGGTTATGCGCAGGGATAATGCAGGCCAATATGAGTCCTCAACTGCATACAAGGAAGTCTTCCGTAGCTTTTATTAAAGTTTTATTACTTCCTTTTTCTCTCAAGTGATTAGAAATGAAATAACAACTACCTGGATGGTAATGAAGAACACAAAAGACAGATATAATTTCAGAAATAATTCAGAGTGTTCATTCGTAAGTAATTGGTTTACTCCAATAGACATCACTTTGGTAGCTAATTTTCCTCAGCTAAATTCTTGTAGTTTATGTCTTGTTCTGGATTGAATGAGCACAGAAGGCAAAACAATGTTTTCCCAGCACTGTTGGTGAAGTCCAGTCTGAAGAACTTCCTAAGGATCATGACTTTTTCTCCATCACAGTAGGGCTTATTTGACCTTAATATTGCTAGGCCTTTAATTATGCAATTCCAATTTTTCTCATTTGGAAGATTTCCTTGCTCTAAATTTTATTCCTTGAAAGAGGAAATGAGAAGGGGATAGAAGATGATTTTGTCAGCATGTCCTTGCAAAAAGCACTTCTCGGGAGATCAATGTAAGTCTTCCCCATCCACATTTGAGACAATATACTAATTTGAAACAATATTCCTTACATTGAAATAATATAGGACATCGAACCCACTTGGTGACTTTATAGAGCATAAAACCCACCTTGTGCTTAAAAAATTAATTGTTGTGTTTGAGGCAAATAGAAGAATGTCACTAGCCTTTTTTTCCTCCATGGCACTCCTTAGTACCCTTGAAAAGATTTTGAGTCTCTAGCCTGTTAAGGCAAGCCTACGAGAACATTGTTTGGAAGTACCATATCTGACAGCTACTTATGTCTTCAACTAAGAGAGTCTCTTATTCTTGCATGACATCTCTCCTCTCCAAGCTCCTTGAGTGTGAGCCACTGCAATACTACTAGTATAGAATATATCAATATCAGAAAACAGCACATATAAAGGTAAGGAGAAAATTGGGGCAAGAGAGAAAGATGAATTAAGGAGCAAAGGACCAGAATGACTAGGTATTTTAAGAAAATAACTTTATATGTTTCATGTGCAGAGTGCAGGATGTTGTTATATGCTTATAAATGTTAACTATGTCCAAAGTGATCTTAAGTCAAGCTTCCAAATTCTTCATGGGAAAAATATTCTTCTTTTGCAGAAATTGAACAATTTTCTAGAGATAAAAAGTTGAGGAACAGGGAGAAATACATATGCCGTGTTTTGATAGAGGTGAGTGATCAAAAGCAAAACCTAGTTTTAAGTAGATGTATGATCGGTATGGCATATTATTACAGAGCAATCTTTTAGAGGCAAAAGACTATGAAATACACAATTTGGATGGAAGAGCCATTACATAAAGTATGCTGATGAAAAGAGAAAGATGAAAAACCAGTGGTACTGAAAATTCACCTGTAATGAGCAATAAAAGAATAGTGGGTCATTATCTGTTGGTATTAAGTTCAGGAAATTCATAAACTGATAGAGGGCCCTGAGAAGAAATGAGCAGAAAGTACCAATTCTCTCTGTGTACAGGAATTGAAGAGCTGTTATTACCAAAAAAACTGAATGTGCAGTGGGGTAAATAATAAATTAAAAAGCTGCTGACTCAGGGATGTGATCCCATCTTCCTATCAAGGAAAAGCAAATGGGTGGCTGAAGGAAGAGATGGTGCAATTTTATAAGATAGCCCTGAGAATATAAAATTGAGGAACTCTACGTGAATGGAGGTGACAGACTGCTATGTACAGGAATTAAATTATAACAGCAGCACTGAATTTAAGGCTATTTTAGTCAGATGTAACAAAAGGCTACAGTGCACCTGCACCATTTCTGGGAGAAAATATTTGCATATAACAAACCCACGTGTGCAAATGCATAGTTGGTAATCAGCATATTATCATTTTATCTTAGCAGTTGCACATTGTTTAGAGGATAAACAACATTTTGAAAAGTCCTTTGAAACCTTTGCTCTGTAATACCCATGAGGCAAAACTAACATTCTTAAACTGTCTCAGTGCTCTAGTCTGCAGCTTTCCCCGCTCCCACATTAAGGGATTTGGATTTTATGCCGAGAGAGAGCCAAGGCAGATGGGAATTATTCAGAGTTTGGAAAAACAAGGAAGCTTCAATTAATGGGCTGCTGGCAGGCAACCTCTGCAGTGCACATTTTACTCCCACATACATTTTGTTTGCGCGTACACACTCATGCATATGATTTCTTTTAACTTTTAAAGAGAGGATCACACTTTAGTAATGAGAGAATGTCTCTGAACAGAATTCAATATGTGTTATGCCTTAGCAGTTTAATTTAGAGGTAACAAAGGGGGAAATATGCAAATCCAATTTCAGAAACCAAGATGGACTACTGACATTTGGTAAAGGCAAGTCCAATTTGAAAACAAAACAGTCTTTCCCTCAATGTGTGGCAGACGTAATTAAACTTAAGTATAATATTATGGAGGGCAGGAAAAGATCTATCTGTGCTTAATATATGTGTTGGGGGAAGAGCAGGATGGGGGAATACATTTGGATTACCACTTTGTGGGGGTACTGAATAGGTTATATTGAAGAGAATTGAAACTTTTGCTCCATTCCCTCTCAGTGGTGGGAAGACATTAGTTCTTGGTTCTGAGCCAGATTCCAGGGCAACTGATGGACAAAGAATTATAGAGTACATAATAATATGTTAGAATTCATAGGTCTTCCCTATGAATTGTTTCTCTTTCTTACAAGAGCATAATGTGAAAGCTGTACAAATTTCCAGGAAATAGGTTTAGGAAAAATATTTCTGATTAGATAATATATTTTATTATGAGAACATTAAGCAAATGACATGATTTTATAATCATTTGGGTCTTTAAAGGCAATTAGGAAGGTTTGAGAATTAATTTGTTTGAGAAGTGAAAAGAGACCACCTATCCAGTGCTATAGTGTTGTCTGTAGTAAATTCGTGTCACCTATTGCTCTGCTGAGCATGTCAATTCTGTACTGCAGCCACCTCTACAGAGACACACTCTGTCTTAAATTCCTAGCAATGGATAAGTCATATTTCAGAACACAAGGCTATAGCAACTACTAAGTGAATTTCTAGATATATTAAATTAATACTCCAGAATGTATTCCATATGAAATGTGTAGGTCATAGCCTTCAAGATAGACTGTTCTTAAAATGACACTGCCTTTAATTTGAATCCTGAAGATGGCTATATCTTTCAAAGAGGAAAATGTTAGCCAATGTTGAACAAGCAACTGGAGAAGATGGCAGAGGCAAAGGGCTGCCCTAGCAGGAAGCAAAGTCATAAGCAGGAAGAGAGCTCTAAGAAAGTTCAATATTAAAAGAATAGAAAGAAATATTAAGCGAGTGTAGAAAAGATCAATGGAAACAATAAGCTTTTTGTTTTGTTTCTGTATCAGAGCCTTTATTAAAAATGAAAAAAATAAATACACCAAGAGCTGTACATCAGATGAAGAAAGAGGTGTGACCTGGAGGAATGGAAATTTTCAAATCAATAGCAGCTTAATATCAGGACAAATTAACCTTATTTTTGAAGGATACAAAACTTCTTGAAATTGACAAGTCATGGCTATATTCATTGAACAATATTTTTTATTCATTTCTGGGCTTCTGACACTTCTTTTTAAGATGTTTCCATACTAAAGTGGCATCTCTGAACACTGATCTCCTATTTTACATTAGTTATTCTGGCCTTTTTATTGTTTCAGTCTTTGAAATCACACAGCTTTTTATGAGATAGCGAATGCTCCAAAAGGCAACTTTCAGGATGATTGCTGTATAAAAAGGCTAAGCTTGAAATAATGCCTATTAATGCCACTGATTTAGCAGGAGTGTCTCCACTTTGTTCAGTACACATTTGCGTTTTGAATTCATTCCACTAGGAATTTTGTCTCTGGTTTTGGTGTTATCTTTTGTTCCCTTCTATTCAGTTACCAGTTAGATGCTGAATGTTGCTAACTTTCACAAAAAGCCTGAAATTCAGCGGAAGCCCAGCTTTTCGGTAGCCTTAATGGGACTATGGTCTGCCAATTTGTGGGAAGAGCGATTGTATTGGGAGAATGGATGAATATTTTAGCTGCTTAAAGACAATTATTGAAAGAAAAATGAGAGTTTACATAAATGAGAGTAGTCTGAAGTTGATTGTCAGTCTCGTTTTAATTTCAGGAAGAACATTCACTATATTTTCCTCTATTTTCTGACTTATTATAAAGTTCTCTCACCACCAAGAACAAGAGAATAGATACTTGTAGGTTCTTTTTAAACATCTTTATTGGAGTATAATTGCTTTACAATGGTGTGTTAGTTTTTGCTTTATAACAAAGTGAATCAGCTATACATATGCATATATCCCCATATCTCTTCCCTCTTGCGTCTCCCTCCCTCCCACCTTCCCTATCTCACCCCTGTAGGTGTTCACAAAGCACAGAGCTGATCTCCCTGTGTTATGCGGCTGCTTCCCACTAGCTATCCATTTTACATTTGGTAGTATATATAAGTCCATGCCAATCTCTCACTTCTCCCAGCTTACCCTTCCCCCTCCCCGTGTCCTCAAGTCCATTCTCTAGTAGGTCTGCGTCTTTATTCCTGTCCTGCCCCTAGGTTCTTCATAACCATTTCTTTTTTTTTTTTTTTTAGATTCCATATATATGTGTTCACATACGGTATTTGTTTTTCTCTTTCTGACTTATTTCACTCTGTATGACAGACTCTAGGTCCATCCACCTCACTACAAATAACTCAATTTCATTTCTTTTTATGGCTGAGTAATATTCCATTGTAAATTGATACAGCCACTATGGAGAACGGTATGGAGGTTCCTTAAAAAACTAAAAATAGAACTACCATATGACCCAGCAATCCCGCTACTGGGCATATACCCTGAGAAAACCATAATTTAAAAAGAGTCATGTACCACAATATTCATTGCAGCTCTATTTACAATAGCCAGGACATGGAAGCAACCTAAGTGTCCATCGACAGATGAATGGATAAAGAAGATGTGACACATATATGTAATTTTGATGGTTTACCAACGTTTCACATGCAAAAGCAGTCCACCAAATTAATTTCTACAATCAGATATAGAAAACAGGCAATTGACTTTTCCTATGATTAAGTATTGAGCAAAGTTAAACAGAGTATGCAGAAAACAGCTTTTTTTTTCTCTCAGTATTGTCAAACAGTTCTACTTAATAGAAATTATTCAAAGGCAGAGAAGATGAAGCTCAAAAACTTTAATGAGAAGCGAAACTGTACAGGAACTTCATTGCTTTATTTACCAGTACACACACACACATCCCACACACTGCTACGTTTCTTCAGGACCAATGTCTTGGAATGCCTCCAGTCACGATGAACTACATCAAAAGTCAAGGCATCTGCCATCTATGTTCATATCACAATCACGCCGAGTCTAGGCAGAGTATAGAAATGGGAGAAGATAACCAGATGCTCATAAATAACAAGGTTTCTGTGAAAAGCTGTAATGTAAGGGCATTTAAATGTAGACCAAAAAATTCTCCAATTGAAGGCTTTTCAAATATTATAACATCACTTAATACTATGCATGAGTGTCTAAATTCATTTAACTAACAGATTGCTTTTACCCATTAAAATAGCAAATATTTTAATTCATGTGTCAATTGCAATTATAGCTGTGCTGTTTATTCGTTAGTGATATAAGAACTATTTCCACTTCTTTTTTAACCTCAGCCTCAAAATTGGAATAAAATATTCTTACATATTTGAGGTTTTTATTATTATTTAACATTTTTTTCTGAAATTTCAGGAGCTTTGAAAGGTAGAGAAATAAAAAGAAAGTTTCTCATGGCATTTTTAGGTTCAGGAAGTTGTGAAAATTTTAGGAGAACGCTTAATCTTGAAAGGATTCCAGCTTACTTTTGAGTCATGAAAGAGCTCTTTAGTTTGGAGAAGTTTTATATTCTTAGTGAACACCTATTCTCCAGAGTCTCAGACTAAATGGAGCTGACATTGACTCTTCAGAAGTTCTTTTTTACCCATAGTCTTTCCTGATCAGTGAATCTGAATCATAACAATTTAATATTATGCATTTATGCACGTGCAAATGTCAACATATTCCCTTCCTAAGCCTAGCCAAAAACTATTGCCAATAATGATTTTCTCACTTTCTGGACAGATCATATATTCCATTTCCACATTGATTTAAATTATTTTAAATGTTTTTCTTTAAAGGTAAATTACAAAATTGCTTTAGTGTGGAATTTTATAGAATTTTAGATATCTTAAATGTATGTTGGAAGTAGAGAACTCTAGGGATTAAGTAACCTACATATATTCTTGGAGATTAACTCACCGAAGCCTGTGCCAGTCTCTTTTTACATGATGATGGAGAGGCCCCAGGGATCATAAGTGCTTCTCCAGAATATCACAGTACAGGCCAGTGGGTATAGGCTGGGTAACAAGGATAGTGGCTCTCTTAGAGGAAATCTTGTGTGGTGCTATTTTCCCTGCAAACCATCAGGTGTGTGTTCTGATATATTTCACAATTTTGGTCTATTGCTGACATTATTTTCTGTGAAGAGTCCAACATGCTGTGAATATTCTCATTTTGTCTGATCAGTTTTTTCTAAAATCCTGTGCCAGCTGTCATCACACGTGTTAGACTCCTTCGAGGTAAAACTAGAGTTTTAAACACCAAGAACATATAAATGTGCAAAGTAGTGTTTAAGGTCCTTACATTAACTTTATCATAAACTCTATGCTTTAATAGGAGACACTAATCAGTAGTCACTGAGATAACTTAAATGGTAATCTAGTGTCACAAACTATAGCTTTTAAAAAATGTACCAGGTCTATCATCATTATCATCTTCATTATCACTATCATCATGAACATATATGCATATTGAGCACCCACTGTGTGCCTGACATTATACTAGAATATAATGGTTGGAGAACATATGCAGCAATTACTCAAGATATATATTTCTTCATGCAAATTAGGGCTTCATGTACATTAGGAACTGAATCAGAAACACATAGACCAAGCGCTACTGAATGGTGAAATATCAGTAGAAAATGAAAGTAGAGCGTTGTGGATATATTACTATAGTTTTATATTTTTTTCAATACTTTCCACATTTATTTGGGGAGGGGTTACTGCTAAATGTGCTGGGTCGGAACAGGCAGATGAGGAAAGGAAAAACGAATAAAGAATAAGGAAGTAAGCTATGGGAGAGGTAGGAAAGGCTGAGTAAGAGAAGTGTAAGACTGTCATGCAGTGCAGGTTCCACCAGGGCTTCCCTTTTCTTTTCCTGATAATTAATTGTTTATCCCCTGTTAGACATAGACATTCTCCCAGGTATTGCTTCTGTGTCTACTGCCTCTGATATCTATTGTAACCATCAAATACTCTGTGGCATCAATAGGGAGAACAGGATGGAGGAGTGTTCTGACCATTATGGGAGCTTGTGCCCAGGGCAAAATTCTATTTTTATTTGATACCAGATCTGGGCCAGACCTGAGAAGCATTTCCTTTTCTTAGATTTTTGTAAACAATATTTGAGTGTTTTTGGGGGCAGCATGACATAGTGGAAAGAGAACAGGCTCTACAGTCAGTAAAGCCTTTGTTCAAATTCAGGTTATGTAACCATGAACAAATTACTTAAACTTGCTTAGCATCAGGTTCTTTATCTGAAAAAGGTCAAGATATAATCAAGAATAACACCTACCTAAGAGAGTGCTCATTAAGGTTCATCATTATGACAATATACAATTCTAAACATAGTGCATGGAAAATAGTGAAAACTATGTAAATATTAGTTCTCCTACATGAATTTTAATATTTAATAATCTTAAGTAGTCTGTGAATTAATCACTAAAATGTTTATATATGTAATAAGGGAATGTTGTCTTCACTTTTGTTTCTGCTGTGAATGAATATATTACTTATAATATTTTATAAAATTGAATATAGTGATTTATTTCCTGGGAGAAAACTCAAGAGGATGAGATCAAAAGATCATGAAGATTTTGTTTTGCCAAAAGGATCAGCCAACTGAAAAAAAGTTGAGGAGTACTATATTAAAAGATCATACCACAAAAAAGACTTACAGGTTTGCATTTCTATTCCTGGTGCTATACTATAGGAATAAAGCAATTCTCAAAATGGAATTATATCAAAATTAAACATTACTCTAAATATGACTTTGGAAATACTTGTGGCATAGACACAAAATGTACTCAAGGTTGTGCTAGGTCAATAATATGCTTCCACAATGGACATTGATATACCTAATCTCAGGTTCACATTGCATTACAAACGTGATCTGAGAAACTGTTGACACTTTTTGTTGTTTTGAATTTGTTTTTTATTAAATATCACTTAGAATGATTGGTCTATTGATTGGACTTGGAACTATATCTTCTTATGATATTGTTTGTTGATATTTATTTATATTTATTGCAAATGTTTCAGAATAGCTACTTATTTTCTATGTGTTTTGGGGCAGGTTATTTCAACCTTCTGAGGCCTCACTTTCTTCCTATGTCACTGAGGAGCAGACTAAATAATTTTCCATCTCTATCATTTCACAATTTGACAATTCTAATACTGCAGTTGCCTCAGAATAATACATGGTCAGGATGAAAAAATAGACAAAAATTGTTGAAAACTATTCAAATAGCAATAGATGTTTTTTGAAAGCTCTTTGAAAACGATAAAGGAGTATATAAGCATAAGATATTAAAATTTAATCAGTTTAATTTGAGAAATAAAGAGATTAAACATAAGGCTTGACTGTGCCCAAGACCTTAAGAGATACAAACAACTATGTATAAAATATATAAGCAAGAAGGATATATTGCATAGCACAGGAAATTATAGCCATTATCTTGTAATAACTTTTAATGTAGTATAATATGTAAAAATACTGAATCACTGTGCTATATATCTGAAATTAATATAATATTGTGAATCAACTATACTTCAATAAAATAAAGAACCAAACAAACAAAAATAAAATTTTTTCTCTAAAAAAAAAGAATGTGCCCAAGACCAAATTTAACTGCCTCTTTTGGATATACCAGCATTTGCTTTCTATACTATTTACTCTCTACCAGGTATAACAGGCTGGGGTAATAATGATAATAGCAATTCATAGTAGTAGTAGTAGTCGTAGTAGTAGTAATACCTACTATTAATTGAATGTCACCTGGGTGCCAAACAGTGTGTGATATGTATCTATACAGCTATATCTGTCTGTCTATGTATACATATATGTCTTAAATTGCGAGGTAGATATCACAGTTCCCAACTTACTGATGGAGAGGAAACACAAGGGCATACAGGTAGACACTCTGCTTAAGTTTTTTTTTTATTTAATGTTTTTTGTTGTTGATATACAATATTATATAAGTTACAGATGCACAACACAGTGATTCATGAGTTTTAAAGGTTATACTGCATGTATACTCATTATAAAATATTGGCTATATTCCCTGTGTTGTACAATATAAGCTTGTAGCTTGTTTATTTTATACAAAATAGTTTGTACCTCATAATTCCCTACCCCTATATCACCCTTCCCCCCTTTACTCTCCCCACTGGTAACCACTAGTTTGTTCTCTATATCTATGAGCCTGTTTCTTTTCTGTTACATTGTTTAGTTTGTTATATTTTTTAGATTCCACATATAAGTGATAACATACAGTATTTATCTTTCTCTGTATGACTTATTTCACAGCATAATACCCTCCAAGTCTATTCATGTTGTTGCAAACGGCAAAATTCCGTTCTTCTTTTTATGGCTAAGTAGTATTCATTGAGTGTGTGTGTGTGTGTGTGTGTGTGTGTGTGTGTGCCACATCTTCTTTATCCATTTACCTGGTGATGGACACTAACGTTACTTCCATATCTTGGCAATTGTAAATAATGTTGCTATGAACACTGGGGTGCATGTATTTTACTGAATTAGTGTTTTCATTTTATTTTTCAGATATATACCCAGGACTGGAATTGCTAGGTCATACGGTAGTTTCACTTTTAGTTTTTTGAGAAGCCTCCGTACTGTTTTCCACAGTTGCTGCACCAATTTACATTCCCACTAACAGTGTACAGTGGTTCTCTTTCTCCACATCCTTACCAATATTTGTTATTTGCGTTCTTTTTGATGATAGCCATTCTGACAGGTGTGAGGTGATAGCTCATTGTGGTTTTAATTTACATTTCTCTAATGATTAATGAAGTTGAGCATATTTTCATGTGTCTATTGGCCATCTGTATGTCTTCTTTGGAAAAATGTCTATTCAGGTTTTCATCTCACTTTTTAATTGGTTTGTTTGCTTTTTTGATACTGAGTCTATATATTTTGGATGCTAATTCCTTATGAGTCATACCATTTGAAAATATCTTCTCCCATTCAGCACGTTGTCTTTGCCTTTTGTTGATGGTTTCTTTTGCTGTGACAAAGCTTTTACGTTTAATTAGGTCCCATTTGTTTATTTTTGCTTTTATTTCCTTTGTTTAGGAGACAGATCAAAAAAATATTGCTATGATTTATGTCAAAGAGTGTTCTGCCTATGTTTTCTTCCAGTTTTATGGTTTCCAGTCTTACATTTAGGTCTTTAATCCATTTTGAGTTTATTTTTGTATATGGTGTTAGAGAATGTCCTAATTTCATTCTTTTACAAGTAGCTGTCCAGTTTTCCTCACTTATTGAAGAGGCTATCTTTTCTCCATTGTATATTCTTGCCTCTTTTGTCATATATTAATTGACCATAAGTGTGTGGGTTTATCTCTGAGCTTTCTAACCTGTTCCATTGATCTATGTTTCTGTTTTTGTGCCAGGACCATACTGTTTTGATTACTGTAGCTTTGTAGTATAGTCCGAGGTCAGGGAGCGTGATTCCTCCAGCTCTGTTCTTCTTCCTAAATATTGTTTCGGCTATTCAGGGTCTTTTGTGTTTCGATGCAAATTTTTAAATTTTTTATTCTAGTTCTGTGAAAAATGCCATGAATATTTTGATAGGAATTGCATTGAATCTGTAGATTGCCTTAGACAGTATGGTCATTTTATCAATATTAATTCTTTCAATCCATGAACACAGTATATGTTTCCATCTGTTTGTGTTGTCTTCAATTTTTTTCGTTAATGTCTTATAGTTTTCAGAGTGCAGGTCTTTTACCTCCTTAGGTAGGTTTATTCCTAGGTATTTTATTCTTTTTGATGTGATGGTAAAAGTTTTAAACCTAGTGAATGTCAGATCTGAGATTCCAGCCCCAGACTGTTTACCTTCATTCAAGGAATGCTTCTAATCACTCTGCCTTGAGGCCATTGAATGTCTCCTTTCACTTTCCTTATTTACTTTGTCACTTCCGCTCCTCTTCCTACAACTTTGTTTGTTTGTTTTAGAATAGTGGTCTAAAAACTACTTGCAAAAAAACAAATGTTGAGGCTAAAAATTCCACCAGGTGTCTTGCTGTGGTCAAATGCTGAGTTTTGAAACATGGATTACAACAAATTCACAGATTATGTTTTCTCCTATATTTGTAGTGTCTGCATGGTTCTCTTACTATGGTACTATATATATATATATATATATATATATATATATATATATATATATATAAAATTAATAAAGTAGTCTTAAATATGCTTAATATACTTAGAAAAAATGGCAAGCTATTGCTTCAGTAGGCATAATTTAAAGGGAGGTATATTTAATTCCAAATGTGAACACATAGACACATTCACATTTTATTTTTCTTTTGCTTCTGGGGAGGCCTAGGCCAGATTTGCTGATTGAAGTTTTATGTTTTCCAATTTATACAATATTTACCAAAGGCATAATGGGCTTTTTACAGAGGCTATGGCAGGCTAGTTGAGACACTGGTTCATGACAGATAGCTACTCTCTGTTAGAACTGTGATAGCCATCAGTGAGCTTTGTTTTCTGCCAAAAGTCTGAATTCTAATTTCAATTGAAAAAGTGAATTTGGAAATGGAAACTTTTTATCATTCTGACATTGAAGTTGATCTTTAATACTAACACATGAAGGAAGATTAGAGATTTTAATGGATTAATCAGAGTAAATTCAAAAATAAACATTTATTATAATTTATAAAAATGAATATTTTATGGACAAATCAGAATATCCCATGAATATTCCAGGAACTGTTTATACACGTTAAGATAAAGGAAATTATCAGCTTTCTAGTTTAAAAATATAGTTTGGGGACCTAGGATAGTGAAAATACTGTGACACTCTCCTGGAAGTGTGAAAGTCCAAGTGGCTCTTTCATTCTTTGAATGGCTTCTATGTGGGCCAAACTCAACTGGGCTTCTATCTTTGCTTCTCTTCCCCTTTCCACACCTCTTTTCGTCATTGATTTCCTTTTTCATTCTTGTCATCCATTCACTCAACAACCTGTTTCTTGGCACCTACTGTGACTCTGTCACCAAGCTGGGGTTAGGGATTCTGAAAAGAAAAGAAGACAAAATAAAACAAAAAATCTGCCCTAAATTGGTTCTCTGCATCATGCCACTATCTCATTCATTCATTAACAAATATGCTAATTATGTGTGTCCAACTTGCTAATAAATTCAAAATTTTAGTCTCAAATGTTTGCCAACTTAAGTATAGAAAAAGGTCATTTTGCACTGTTTTTTTTTGTAAAGCTATTATTTTTCTATAAAAGTGCTTTCTTGGAAATTGTACAGGTTGCTTTCTATGGCTTTGTCTCTCCCTTCTCTTCTCTAGTCCCTAGATATCTGATGCTCTTTCCCCCCTCTCGTTACCTAAAAGCCTGAGCAGCTTAGGAGGGCACTGTGATCATGGTAGGAAATAAAATCGGTGTTGAAAATATATGTATTTGAATGAGAATATAGTTTATTTCCTTATATTACTTTCAGCCCTGACCATCTCTGTTTCTAATCTAAGGAGGGCAGCTGATGTATTTTACTTGCTATTAAATAACAAACTTGTTCTCATTTAGATGGAAAGCCTTGCTTATAGCATTGTCTCCTTTTTAACAAAGTGCTGACCACCATATTGGCTGTTAATAGATAAGTATAGTTAAATCACATTAATTTGAAACACAGGGAACTATAAAAGATGGACTCTGAATTAAGTAGAGTATCTGTTACTTTATTTAAGAATAGGGCATGTAGTTAGCTAGGAAATTATAGTTGTTCAGCAAATACTATTGTATGAACTTAAGTGATATTTTATGTTGTAATACAATATGTAACTGCATAGAATTAAGTCGCTAAACATCTTACAGTTTTGAACATAACTATACAAGAGTCATGCACTATTTCTACAGAAAAGAAAGAAAGAAAATGAAGAAAGTTGGAGATTTAAAAGCAAATCACTTAAAAATCCATGAAAAAGTCTTATACCAATGCATATTGAGGTAGTAATAAGTTGTGTGTTGTGTTGAAAAAATTGTGATCACTATACTTATGAGAATTGATTTAACACAAATATGAGCACTATACTTAGCAGCTTGGAACCATTACTCCGGGATGAGATCTTATGAAAGAACCTGTGGGCAGAATGCTGCCTATCTAGCAATTATGTTATTGGTTGCACAGTCCTTTACATTCTTTCATTTAAGGGGTAGTTTTTCAAGGTCATGAGAAATGCCAAACCTGGCAATTTTTTACTTGGCCACAGATGGTGCAGCTGAAAGACCTCAGAGGTGTGAGTATATTATCCTTTCTCTATGGAAAACAGAGTTTAAAACAATTTTCAAAGGATAGATTATTTCCCTTCCTACTTAATTTGACCCATGAATACCATGAACTGTTATTTATTAGAGTATTTGTTGTTTAGAAGATTCAAACAAAAGCTGTTTATTGAAATTTAAAAAATATTAAGTTCAGCTTTTTGAATAGGCAAAACCTCTCTGTTTAACAGATGGCTCAGCAGTTGTAAGAAAATTATTCACAACCCAAAAGCAGCACAAACAATTGCTTTAAAACACTGTTCTCAATTTACATATTTTAAAAGGAAAAGAGATTTTGTGCTGTCTCCCTTTCTTACTGTGCCTTTGAACAGACAATGCATTTCTGAAACTGACAACAGAAAAACCTTGCCTCTTGATGAACACTGGATTGATGCCACTCCTATTAGCTTTTATGAATTATGAACCCATCAGCAGATAGTGGCTTCTGAAACAATGCTGAACTTTACCTATTGGTAATTAAAACAACAAATATGAAGATATAAATTAGTTTGGGGGAGATACCTATTCCATTCCTGAGTTCTGTTGCCCATTTTATTTATCTCTAAAACTGTGAAGGAAAGAGGAAGGAATAATCAGTTATTCCAATTGATCAGTGGCAAAGTTCTCTTAGATGAAGGACACAATAGACCTCACAGTTCCATCAGAGGCTTAACTTGGAAGGGACTTCAAAGACTTTCAGCGGTAATACCATTTAAGAAAAAATCATTGCTTCCTATTTTGCATTAAATAATGGTGGGCAATTCTACTTCCTTTATTTTCATTTTTTAATCCTAATGTCCATTTGACAGCTTTGATTTTCCTCATGTCAGTATAACCTCACATGTTTCTAGGCACAGTTACCTGTTTTGATCAGTAAGTCCCAAGGCTATTTGTGACCTACAAGTGGATTTCGTTAGATTTCTTATAGTTTCATGACTTTTTGATTTCTTCAAGTTATTCTTGTTCTGGAAAGACTTGCCAATGGGTGAGGAATAGGATTTTTCTGTATGTGAAACACATTAGCCAATATGGAATGAATCCAATTACAATTTACTCTGTCCAAATCAAATATTCTGTCTTTTAAATTTTGCGTCTTTCAAAAGCCATGCTTCTAATCACTTTGACTTGAGTGGGCAGACTCAATCACAAACCCAATGTATAGCATGTCTATATTACATCAGGCAGAATGATAGACATAGATTCATAGAACTGGAATGTATCTGGAAAGGAAATTTTGTCCAAATCATTGTCTTCAACCAAATCATGCTCACATTATCTCAGACATAGAAATAGAATCCAGAATATTTTTCAGTAAAGTATTCTAAGCTTCTAAACCCTAAAAGTTTCTTCCTATAGTTTTATTTTTTTAAAGGCAATAGTTTTTTTTAATTGATTAATTAATTATTATTATTTTTTTTGGCTGCGTTGGCTCTTCGTTGCTGCACGGAGGCTTTCTCTAGTTGTGGCGAGCGAAGGCTACTCTTCGTTTCAGTGTGCGAGCTTCTCACTGCGGTGGCTTGTCTTTGTTGTGGAGCACTGGCTCTAGGAGTGCAGGCTTCAGTAGTTGTAGCACGCAGGCTCAGTAGTTGTGGCTCACGGGTTCTAGAGCGCAGGCTCAGTAGTTGTGGTGCACGGGCTTAGTTTCTCCGCGGCATGTGGGATTTTACCAGACCAGGGCTCAGACCCATGTCCCCTGCATTGGCAGGTGGATTCTTAACCACTGTGTCACCAGGTAAACCCCTTCCTGTAGTTTTAAAGGACCAGAAAGACCTAGCATTTGTTAACTTGGAGACTTAATTCCATCGATCATCATTTTATTTTTGGAGGAGGCAGCCACAAGAGCTTAGCAATAAACCCGCAGGAAATAATTTCAGATGTTTGAAAGAGAAAATACAGATATCTGGTAGTAATGTATTCTCTTCGTGACCAAATGATATCCTTGTTCCATTTCAGTTTATGCTTTATCTTAACTGTGGACAGTTAGCTCTATTGAAACATTGCTAATTCAGCTGATGCCACAGGTTTACTCTCTTCATAATACAGTTGGCTTTATTTTGTTCCCTAGCCGTAGACTTTACCTTTAATCTCAATCAACTCTATTAAAATATGTATTATAATTTTCAGGGGTATCTGGGAGGCAGTGTGGATGGATCAGTACATTGCCTCTCTTACTTGAGAAACATCTGTAGTACTAATAGTTTCAGCTGTTTAATGTCCTTATTAAGGACAGCCCCATGCAGCAGTGCAAGAGGTCTATTGTAATGCATATATTTATTTGGCATGTGTCCCTTGTATCTACACAATTTTTATAATAATATCATGTATACCAAAAAGTCCCTTTTCTGTTAATTAGCATATAGGGTCAATGAAGTCACTTTCCATTCACTGATGTTCTAAAAATATCTCTAAAGATAGACACTCATGCTAATTCCCATGATGACTTTGCAATTGCTATTTGTGTCAGCAGTATACCTAAGCTAGCCATACTCAGCAAAAGGAAGGCATATTTTTCTGCCAAATCAATTCCAGGCCTTGTGTTGTACATTCCTCCAAAACTGGTACTTTGGGAGAAGAGTTATAGTGGCTATCAATCACTAGCAGCAGCCATCAGATCAGATTGCTTCTGATAGTTTAAACTACCTTACCCATTGTAGGCCTGTGAACATTGTGCTGTTTTCCAAAGCGTCTGCAGTTTAGATATTTCCTCACCTCTATCCCCAGTCTAAGATGCTACAGTTACCTATTGATTTTCCTAGAAACTATTTTCTTTTGCTAGGCTATTTCCTGTGCTTTCGTTGATTGGTGCATTGGTTGTCAATTATAAAATCACTCCACAGGTAAAGGAGTAGTGCTATACCTACTCATGCAAGAACTTGAAGCCTACATTAATTTCCCTCTGATACCATTAAGGGGGAAAAGGAAGATCTTAAGCAGGAGAATCACGTAACTTCTCAGAGACTCAGTTTCCTCTTTTTCAGATAATAGCACAACCATGAATATGCTTTAAAACAGCAATACATTATATTAAATAAAGAGCAACATTATTTTCATTACTTCAAGAACTCGCTGCATGATTTGTACTATTTTTTTTCCTGAAAGTTTAATAAGTCCTGCCTTCATTTTCATTTCCATTTCTCTTTCCCTACTATGAAGGAACTGATAATTTAATGTCTTGAATTATCTTAATTCTTCTTTCAAAGAAGTTAAAATTCCATAAGCTTTGCATTTTGGAGAGAGTTCATTATTATGTTTAGACTTGAAACACAGATATTCTCTAAACATTATAAAGCCAGTCCTGTCTTATCAAATAGATCTTATGAAATACAGCAATAGGGGGGACTATGTTCTTTCTCTAGAATGGAATACAATTTTCTGAAAAGTAGAAGCATCTTTCTTCCACTGTTTCTATTCAACTCAGACTGGCAAGTGCCTGTGGGGGCATGGCATTCCAAACTCTGCTTGTGCTCCACTGCTTGTCTTGCTCCACGGTCTCTAATGGAAAAGTCTCAAGAAGGGTCAGCAACAGGAGACTTTCACGATGTAAGCAGTTATGTCATTCTCTTCAGTTTGGTGGAACTGAGCCTCCAACTTGTTCAAACCCGTTTCTTAATTAGTATACTGAATATCTCAGATTGTTCCAATTGATGACGTCAACCAAATCCCATTCAGGAGGTTGGAAAAGTGTGGGATCTGTTGGTAAAGAAATTCTTAGACTGAAGAATTTCACTTTCTCATTCAGTTTCCAGATTGATTGGACTTAAAATAATGTACCTTGTAGCATGTGGCATAGTCAGAGAGGAGTAAGGCTTTTCAATGCATTATTTTGTATATGAATTTGCTTTCCTGTTTACTCTACTCTGGGCACAAATATCCTGACTATACTTGTCGATTGGTATCCAACTGACTGGATATCACTTTCTTAGTGATCATTTGGTTGAAAGAAACAAACATCCATGTACTTACATTATTTAAGGTGTAAAGGGGGTTTGTTGAAATGATATCATAGGTAATTTGATGAACATTCACACTTCCAGCTTATCAGGTCAGAAATAGTGGGGTAATCTTTGGTTCCGCCCTTTTTCTCAAACCCTACATCTGATCTGAGAGCCAATAGCATTGATTTACATTTGATCACTTCTCACCATATCCAGTGCTATAACTCTAATCCAAGCCACTATCATTTTTCATTTGTATTTTTGCTGTAGCCTCTAACTTGTTTCTGTGCTTCATCCTTGTCCTTACAGTCTATTCTCAACACAGCAACTATTGTAATTCTTTAAAATCTTAGATTAAATCACTCCTTTGATCAACATTCTCTAATAGTTCTGCATTTCCCTTAGGGTGTAAGCTAAAGTTCTATCAAAATGATCTAACTACAAGGCCCTATATAATCTCCATCACCACCATGTCATGTCTCTAACTTCATCTCCTACTATTCTCTTTATTTCAGCCCATTCGATTCCAACCACATTTGCATCCTCACTATTATTACTTGAATATTCTAGGCACAATCCTGCATTAAGGCATTTGTCCCGGCTGTTATATCTGTATAATAGCCTCTACCACCTCACCACCTCCACAAATGTACAGGGCCAAATCTTTCACTTCCTTCAAGTCTTTTTTTTTTTTTTTGATATATATTTATTTATTTGGTTGCGCTGGGTCTTAGTCGTGGCAGGTGAGCTCCTCAGTTGTGGCTCGCAGGCTCTTTAGCTGCGGCATGTGAACTCTTAGCTGTGGTATGAATGTGAGATCTAGTTCCCTGACCAGGTATTGAACATGGGCTTCCTGCATTGGGAGCACAGAGACTTAACCACTGCACCACCAGGGAAGTCCCTTCTTCAGGTCTTTATTTAAATCTCACCTTACTCACCAACCCATCTACGTCACCTGTAGCCCACATTGTCAGTCTCCTTTATACTTACTTTTTCTTCTTTTTTCCATAGTAATTTTTACCTTCTGCCATTTGAGTAATTTACTTTTAAAATGTATTGTTTGTTGTCTATCTCCAACTAGAATGTGATCTTCATGAGAGGAAATGCCTTTGTTTGATTCACCAATACATTACTGACACTTAGAATAATGTTTGGCATATAGCAGTTATTCAAGTAATGTTTGTTATATGAATGAAAGAATGAATGGATAGAAGAATGAATGACTGAAAGGATAGGAAATAGAAGAGAGCAGGGCTTGGTGAGAACTGACTCTGGAATGTAGGGAACTAAAGGAACTTCCCTATATTTAATTGGGCTCTGTATTCTACTTTTCTCTGCTCTCTCTCGATAATATTTCCATAACCCAGTCAATATTTTGTAGCTTTCAGTATACATATTCTACTTTTTTTGTTAAACTTATTCCTAAGTATTTTATTATTTTGATCCTATTATGAATGTAAGTATTTGCTTAATTTCATTTTCATACTTTTCATTATTATTGTATAGAAATACAATTGATTTTTTATATTCATCTTGTATTCTGCAACCTTGCTGAACTTGTTCATTAGCTCTAAATTTTTTATGGATTCCTTAGGATTTTCTACATATGAAATTGTGTCATCTGTGAATATAGGTTTACTTCTTCTTTTCCAATCCCAATGCCTTTTATTTATTTTATTGCCTCATAGTCTTGGGTAGAACCTGCAGTACATTGCTGAGTAGTAGTGGTAAAAGTGGACATCTTTGTCTTGTTCTTGGTCTTGGGGGAAAGCTTTCAGTCTTTCATCAGTAAGATGTTAGATGTGTGTTTTTCATAGATTTCCTTTATCAGGTTGAGGACGTTTCCTTCTATTCCTAGTTTGCTGAATGTTTTTATCAAGAAAACATGTTAGATTATGTCCAGTGCTTTTTTTCATCTGGCAAGCTGATCATGTGTTTTTTTTTTTTACTTTTATTCTATTAATATGGTGTATTACATTGATTTTCAAATGCTATATCAACCTTGTTTTCCTGGGATAAATACCAGTTGATCATGCTGTATAGTCTTGTATAATACTTTTTATATGTTGCTGGGTTTGGTTTGCTAGTATTTTGTTGAGGATTTTTGTGTGTATATTCATAAGCGATATTGGTCTCTAGTTTTCTTGTAATGTCTTTGTGTGTTTTGATATCAGGCTAATACTGGCCTCATAGAATTAGTTGGGAAGTGTTCCTTCCACTTCACATTTTTAAATGTTTGAGAAGGATCGGTGCTAATTCTTCTTTAAATGTTTGGGAAATGTACCAGTGAATTCATCTGAGACTAGGCTTTCTTTGTTGGTAGTTATTATTATTATTATTATTAATATTAATTCAATTTCTTTATTTATTATAGGTCTATTTGGGTTTTCTAGTTTTTCTTCAGTCAATTTTGGTAGTTTGTGTATTTCTAAGAATTTGTCCATTTCACCTAAGTTATATAATTTATTGGCGTAAAATTGCTCATGGGGTTCCTTCATAATGCTTTTCATTTCATAATGTTGGCAGTAATGTCCTCTCTTTTATTTCTGATTCTAGTGATTTGAACTTTCTCTCTTTTTTTCTTCATCAGTGTAGCTGAAAATTTGTCAGTTTGGTTTTCATTGATTCTATCTATTGTTTTTCTATTCTCTATTTTGTTTATTTCCATTCTAACCTTTATTGCTCTTTCTTTGGGTTTACTTTGTCCTTCTTTTTTTAGGTTCTTAGGGTGAAAAATAAAATTATTGACTAGAGACATTTCTTGAGGGATATTTTGGTGTCTCATGATATAAGGCTATTACTTCCAGGAATTCTTGGTGCTGCAGTTTGTCTAAGAAGGTGGTAAGATAATAACTGGCATGTCTGTCTATTCTACCAGCCTACCAAGAATGATTTTTAACCCAATACTTTATGAAGAAAGTGGAAAAAAATAATTTGAAAATTATTAAATTCACAGTATACCATTAGAACAGTACATAATTTACTGAATTAAAGTTAAACATGAGTGTGCATATGCATAAACCACAACATATATTCAAAAATCTAAACAAGTATTACAGAATTTTATTTTGGTATGAAATAACAATTTCTCCTCCTTAAGAATTCGAGCAATTCTTAGCCATGTGAGGCCAAAAGAAATGTTTATGCCCTAGACAAATTTTAGACATTTTATTTCAAAATCCTTGAGTATTTTACTGCAGTCCTTCTCAGTTTGTGTTTCTTTTCAGGTTTCTTGGCATGGCCTCTTCCTTATAACTAGATGTTTACTATGAAACACAGATAATTTTGTACCTCTGTCTTTAATTGAATAAGCGCTCTTCTTAAATGACATGCATTCATTAATTCTATTTCTAAGGAGGTTGCTTTCCTACAAGGCACACTAAGATTTCAGATGCAGCTGCTGGAAAAATAGTTTTTCTGCTCCTTTGCTTTCATTTTATGGCTATCTATCTGATACGGTCACTATCTTTGATGCTGCATATCTTCTTTTCTGCCCAATGTATATCTCAGCTGCCCTATAAATATGGGAAGAATTTTACCCTACTCTGATTTTTGATAGAGAGAGCAATTTCAGAAAGAGCCTGATGTTTAGATGTTTTAGAAAACATCTCCCACATTATACAGGGTCATAGGCACTTTCTTACTTGTGCTGTAAACTATTTAAGAACTCCCTGGTTCTAGCAACAAAGTGCTTTATTTTAGCCTTTTCACATACATTATGTGAGGCTACATCCACTTTTCATTAAAAATGGAATTTTTATCTAGTCTAATGATTTGGGGACAGGTGAGGGAGGTTATCTAGTCTATGCATTTCTATCATGTACTATTTTTTTATATATTTAAATATTTTAATAAAATATATCATATGATAACATATATACATATCATGTTATCCATTTATATACAATTTAAAGAATATTGATAGAAAGCAACCTAAGTGTCCATCGACACATGAACAGATAAAGAAGATGTGGCACATATATACAATGGAATATTAGCCATAAAAAGAAATGAAACTGAGTTATTTGTAGTGAGGTGGATGGACCTAGAGTCTGTCATACAGAGTGAAGTAAGTCAGAAAGAGAAAAACAAATACCGTATGCTAACACATGTATATGGAATCTAAAAAGAAAAAAAAATGGTCATGAAGAACCTAGGGGCAGGCTGGGAATAGAGACACAGACCTACTAGAGAATGGACTTGAGGACACAGGGAAGGGGAAGGGTAAGCTGGGACAAAGTGAGAGAGTGGTATGGACATATATACACTACCAAATATAAAATAGATAGCTAGTGGGAAGCAGTCGCATAGCACAGGGAGATCAGCTCAGTGCTTTGTGACCACCTAGAGGGGTGGGATAAGGAGGGTGGGAGGGAGGGAGATGCAAAAGGGAGGAGATATGGGGATATATGTATATGTATAGCTGATTCACTTTGTTATAAAGCAGAAACTAGCACACCATTGTAAAGCAATTATACTCCAATAAAGATGTTAAAAAAATAAAATAAAATAATAAAATGTTAAAAAAAAATGAATACTGATAGAATCAGAAGAGAAGAAGATGGAGTAGAAAACCTTCAGCTCACCTCCTCCCATGAGAACAACAAAATCACAACTAACTGCTGAACAACCATCAATAAAAAATACTGGAACCTACCAAAAAATACATTCTACATCCAAAGGCAAGGAAGAAATCACAATGAGATGGTAGGAGGGGTGCACCTGAGATATAATCAAATCCCATACCCCCTGGTAGGCAACCCGCAAACTGAAGAATAATTATATCACAGAAATTCTCCCATGGGAGTGAGAATTCTGAACCTGATATAAGGGTCTCCAGTCTGGGGGTCTGGCATTAGGAGGAGGAAACCCCAGAGCATTTGGCTTTGAAGGCCAGTGGATCTTCAATACAGGAAATCCTCAGGACTAGGAGAAACAAAGACTCCACCCTTGGAGGGCACATGCAAGGTCCCACACACACCAGGTCTCAGCACAAAAGTAGTGACTCCATAGGAGCCTGGGGCAGACATACCTGCTGGTCTTAAAAGGTCTCCTGGGGAAGTGGGGGGTGGTGGTGGCTCTCTCTTGGGACATAAAAGCTGGTGGTGAAAATATCCAGGAGTACTCATCTGAAGACTGGCATCTTGCTTGGGACATTAGCACCAAGACCTGGCCCCACCCAACAGCCTGTAAGCTCCAGTGTTGGGATGCCTCAGGCCAAACAACGAACAGGGTGGGACTATAATCCCACTTATCAACAGACAGGCTGCCTAAAGTCTTTCTGAGCCCACAGCCACCAACCGCCCTGCCCACCAGAGAGCCAAGATCCAACTTCACCCACCAATGGGCAGGCACAAACCCCTCCCACCAGGAAGCCTGCACAAGCATCTAGACCAGGCTTATGCAGCAGGGGGCAGACACCAGAAGGAAGGAAACTATGATCCTGCAGTCTGCAGAACTGAGTCTGCAAACACATCAGAACCTACCCTGGGACCAATAGGTCCCTGGCACTTTGGTGATGACAGGGAGTGTACTGCTGGGACTTATAGGACGTCACCAACAGAAGATCACTTCTCCAAGTTCAAGAAGTGTAACTAAACTATTACATACATAAAAATACAAATAGAAATTTAAACAAAATGGGATAGCAAAGGAATATGTTCCAGATGAAGGAACAAGATAAAACTCCAGAAGAACAATTAACTGAAGTGGAGATAGGCAATCGACCTGAGAAAGAGTTCTGAGTAATGATCATAAGCATGAATCAAGAACTCAGGAAAAGAATGGAGACACAGAGTGAGACGTTACAAAAAGTTTTTAACAAATAATTAGTTGAAGAACGGATAGGTGAGCTAGAAGACAGAGTGGTAGAAAACACTGCTTCAGCACAGAATAAAGAAAAAAATGAAAAGAAATAAGGACAGTTTAAGAGACCTCTGTGACAATGTCAAATGCACCAAGATTCACATTATAGGGGTCCCAGAAGGAGAAGAGAGAGAGAAAGAGCATGAGAAGGTATTTGAAGAGATAATAGCCAAAAATTTCCCTAACATGGGAAAAGAAGCACTCACCCAAATCCAGGAAGTACAGAGAGTACCATACAGGCTCAACCCAAGGAGCAACATGCTGAGACACATAGTAATCAAATAGCCAAAAATTAAAGATAAAGACAAAATATTAAAAGCAGTGAGAGAAAAGCAATAAATAAAACATTGGGAATGCCCATAAAGTTATCAGCTGACTTTTTAGCAGAAACTCTGCAGGCCAGAAGGTAGTGGCACAATATATTTAAAGTGATGAAAGGGAAAAACCTACAAGCAAGAATACTCTACCCAGCAAGGCTCTTGTTCAGATTTGATGGAGAAATCAAAAGCTTTACAGACAAACAAAAGCAAAAACAATTCAGCACCACCAAACCATTTTTATAACAACTGCTTAAGGAAATTCTCTAGGTAGAAAAGAAAAGCCCACAGTTGCAAACAAGGAAATTATGAACTGGGAAAGCTCACACATAAAGGCAAACATACAGTAAAGGTAGAAAACTATCCACACACAAGTACAATATTTAAACCAATAATCATAAGAGAAGGAGAGTACAAATGCAGGATGTTTGAAATGTATTTGAAATTAAGAGATCAGCAACTTAAAAAAGTCATGCATATACATAGACGTTATATCAAGGCTCATGGTAACCACAAACCAAAAATCTGTAATAGATATACACAGAAATGGGAAAAAAGAATCCATACAAAACACTAAAGAAAGTAATCAAATCAGAAGAGAAGAGAACAAAGGAGAAAAGGAAGAAAAAAAGACCTACAAAAACAAATCCAAAACAATTAAGAAAATGGCAGTGAGAATGTACATATTGATAATTACCTTAAATGTAAATGGATTAAATGCTTCAACCAAAAGACATAGGCTGGCTAAATGGATACAAGAACAGGACCCATTTATATGCTATCTACAAGAAACACACTTCAGATCTAGAATCACTTAAAGACTGAAAGTACGGGAATGGGAAAAGATATTCCATACAAATGGAAATCAAAAGAAAGCTGGAGTAGCAATACTGATATCAGACAAATAGACTTTAAAATAAAGACTGCTACAAGAGACAAAGAAGGATACTACATAACGATCAAGGGATCAATCTGAGAAGAAGACATAACAATTGTGAATACACATGCACCCAACATAGGATCACCTGAGTATAAGGCAAATATTAACAGACCTAAAATGAGAAATTGACAGTAACACAATAATAGTGGGAAACTTTAACACCCCGCTTACATCAATGGACAGATCATCCAGATAGAAAATTAATAAGGAAACACAGGCCTTAAATGACACATTAGACCCAAAGGACTTAATCTATATTTATAGAGAATTCCATCCTAAAGCAACAAAGTAAACATTCTTTTAAAGTTCACATGGAACATCCTCCAGGATACATTACATGATGGGCCACAAAGCAAGCTTCGGTAAATTTAAGAAAATTGAAACTGTATCAAGCATCTTTTCTGACAAAAAAACCGCTATGAGATTAGAAATCAACTACAAGAATAAAACTGCCAAAAAAACACAAACACGTGGAGGCTAAACAATAAACTACTAAGCAACCAATGGATCACTGAAGAAGTCAAAGAAGGTATGAAAAACTACCTAGAGACAAACGAAAATGAAAAAAACGATGATCCACAACCTATGGGATGCCATGAAAGCAGTTCTATGAAGAAAGTTTATGGCAATAAAAACTTCCATCAGGAAACAAGAAAAATATCAATTAAACAACCTAACATTACACCTAAAGCAACTAAAGAAAGAAGAACAAACAAAACCCAGAGTTAGTAGAAGGAAAGAAATCATAAAGATCCGGACAAAAATAAATGAAATAGAGACTAAAGAAATAAAAAAAAGATCAACAAAACTAAAGGCTGGTTCTTGGAAAAGGTAAACAAAATTGATAAACATTTAGCCAGACTCATCAAGAAAAAAAAAGGGAGAGGCCCCAAATCAATAAAATTAGAAATGAAAAAGGAGCAATTACAACCTACAACCCAGAAATACAAAGGATCATAAGAGATTACTACAAGCAAATATACACCAACAAAATGGACAACCTAGAAGAAATGGACAAATTCTTAGAAAGGTACAATCTCCCAAGACTGAACAAGGAAGAAATAGAAAATATGATTAGACCAATCACAAGTACTGAATCTGTGATTAAAATCTTCCAACAACAACAACAAAACTCCAAGACCAGAGGTCTACACAGGTGAATTCTATCATTTAGAGAAGAGTTAAGACCTACCCTTCTGAAATTATTCCAAAAAATCACAGGGGAAGGAACATTTCCAACCTCCTTCTACGAGGCCACCATCATCCTGTTACCAAACCAGACAATGATACCACAAAAAAAGAAAATTACAGGCCAAAGTCACTGAGGAACATACACACAAAAATCCTTAACAAAATACTAGCAAACTGGATACAACAATACATTAAAAAGATCATACACCATGATCATGTGGGATTTATCCAAGGGATGCAAGGATTTTTCAATATCCGCAAATCAATCAGTGTATATCAATAGACACAGAAAAAGTTTTTGACAAAATTCAACACCCATTTATGATAAAAACTCTCCAGAAAGTAGGCATACAGGGAACCTACCTCAACATAACAAAAGCCATATATGACAAACCCACAGCCAACATCGCTCTCAATGTTGGAAAACTGAAACCATTTCCTCTAAGATCATGAACAAGACAAGGTTGCCCACTCTCACCACTATTATTCAACATAGTTTTGGAAGTCTTAGCCACAGCAATCAGAGAAGAAAGAGAAATAAAAGGAATTTAAATTGGAGAAGAAGAAGATAAACTGCCACTGTCTGCAGATGACATGATACTATACATAGAAAATCCTAAAGATGCTACCACAAAATTACTAGAGCTCATCAATGAATTCAGTGAAGTTGCAGGATACAAAATTAATACACAGAAATCTTTTGCATTCCTATACACTCACAACAAAAGATCAGAAAGAGAAATTAAGGAAATAATCACAGTTACCGTTGCATCAAAAAAATAAAATACCTAGGAATAAACCTACCTAAGGAGGCAAAAGACCTCTCCTCTGAAAACTATGACACTGATGAAAGAAATCAAAAATGACACAAACAAATGGAAAGATTTACCATGTTCTTGGATTGGAAGTATCAATATTGTGAAAATGACTATACTACCCAAGGCAATACACAGATTCAATACAATCCCTATGAAACTACCAATGTCATTTTTCACAGAACTAGAACAAAAAATCTTAGAATTTGCATGGAGACACAAAAGACCCCGAATAGCCAAAGCAATCTAGAGAAAGAAAAACAGAGCTAGAGGAATCAGGCTTCCTGACTTCAGACTATACTACAAAGCTACAGTCATCAAAGCAGTATGGTACTGGAACAAATACAGAAATATAGATCAATGTAACAGGATAGAACACCCAGAAATAACCCCATGCACCTATGGTCAATTAATCTATGACAAAGGAGGCAAGACTATATAATGGAGAAGAGACAGTCTAAGTGGTGCTGGGAAAACTGGACAGCTACATATAAAAGAATAAATTTAGAACATTCTTTAACAGCATACACAAAAATAAACTCAAAATGGGTTAAATACCTTAATGTAAGACCAGACACTACAAAACTCCTTGAAGAAAACATAGTCAGAACACTTTTTGACATAAATAGCAGCAACATCATTTGGATCCATCTACTAGAGTAATGGAAATAAAAATGAAAATTAACAAATGGGACCTAATTAAACTTAAATGCTTTTGCACTGCAAAGGAAAACATAAACAAAACAAACAGACAACCTATAGAATGGAAGAAAATATTTGCAAGTGATGAGACTCATAGGGATTAATCTTCAAAATATACAAACAGCTCATACAGCTCAATATAAAAATAAAAATAAAAAACCCAATTAAAAAATGGGCAGGGGATCTAAAAAGATTTTTCTCCAAAGAAAACATACAGATGGCCAAAAGACACATGAAAAGATGCTCAACATTGCTAATTATTAGAGAAATGCAAATCAATACTATAATGAGGTATCACCTCAAACAGGTCAGAATGGCAGTCATCAAAATGTTTACAAATAATAAATGCTGAAGAGGGTGTGGAGAAAAAGGAATCCACCTATACCTTTGGTGGCAATGTAAGTTAGTACAGCCACTATGGAGAACAGTATGGAGGTTCCTTAAAAACCATAGAACTACCATATGATCCTACAATCCCACTCCTGGGCATATATCTGGAGGAAAACATAATTTGAAAAGATACATACTCCGCAATGTTCATAGCAGCACTATTTACAATAGCCAGGACATGGAAGCAACCTAAATGTCCATCAGCAGAGGAATGGATAAAGAAGATGTGATATATATACAACAAAATATTACTCAGCCATAAAAAGGAATGATATTGTGCCATTTGCAGAGACATGGATGGACCTAGAGACTGTCATACAGAGTGAAGTAAGTCAGAAAGAGAAAAACAAATATTGTATAATATCACTTATTTGTGGAGTCTAGAAAAATGATAGAGATGAACTTATTTGCAAAGCAGAAATGGAGACACAGACGTAGAGAACGTGTGTATGTATACCAAGGTGGGAAGGCGGGGTGTGATGAATTGGGAGATTGGGGTTGACATCTATACACTACTATGTATAAAATAGATAACTAATGAGAGCCTACTGTATAGCACTGGGAACCTTATTCAGTGCTCTGTGGTGACCTAAATGGAAAAGAAGTCAGAAGAAGAGGGGATGTATATATACATATGCCTAACTCACTTTGCTGTACTGCAGAAAAGAACACAACATTGTAAAGCAACTGTACTCCAAATAAAATTAAATAAAAAAGAAAAAAATAAAATTCATTAATTCAGCACATGTTTATTGAGTACCTAACATATGCCAAGTGCTAAGTATATAGTGGTGAATGAAACAGGCATAGACACTGCACTTAAGGAGCTTATAGTCAAGTGGGAGAGTCAGACAATAAATAGGTAGCAACAACATAAAAAAAAACAAAAGGAAAGATACACGCATCCCAGTGTTCATAGCAGCACTATTTACAATAGCCAAGATGTGGAAACAACCTAAGTGTCCATCAACAGAGGAATGGATAAAGAAGATAAGGTATATATGTGTGTGTGTGTGTGTGTGTGTGTGTGTGTGTGTGTGTGTGTGTATATATATTTATATTTATATTTATATTTATATTTTTATATGTATGTATATATACACACAATGGAATATTACTCAGCCAAAATACAGAATGGAATAATGTTATTTGCAGCAACATGGATGGACATAGAGATTATCATAATAAGTGAAGTAAGTCAGGCAGAGAAAGACAAATATCATATGATATCTCTTATATGTGGAATCTAAAAAAAGAATACAAATGAACTTATTTACAAAACAGAAATAGACTCACAGACATAGAAAACAAATTTATGGTTACCAAAAGAGAGGGGTGGAAATGAGTAAATTAGGAGTTTGGGATTAAAATATACACATTACTATATGTAAAATATATAACCAACAAGCATCTACTGTATAGCACAGGGAACTATACTCAATATCTTGTAATAACCTATCAAGAAAAATAATGTAAAAAAAGAAATATATATATGTATGTATATATGTGTATGTACATATATATATATATATATATATATATAACTGAATCACTTTACAATATGCCTGAAACTAACACAACATTGTAAATCAACTATGTTTCAATAAAAATTTTAAAAATTAATTAATTAAAAAATATTGTAAGGTAAAAACCACTCAGTCAGATAAAGAAAATTAAAAACGATTGAAGCCTCCTATACATTCATGCTTAATCACATCTCTTTCTTTTGAGTTCAAGGAAATCACTATCCTGAATTTTATGCTTATAGTTTTCTTCTTTTCTATATAGTTTTGACACATTTACATGTGTTTCTGTCCCTAATAAAATGTTATGTAGTTTGTCTGTATTTGAACTTTATACAATGAAAATGTGCAGTTTATATTATTTTATGGTTAGCTTCTTTTGCTAAACTTTATCTTATAACATTCATCCATGCTGTTATTGTTTTTTCTTCTCTGAAAATTCTGTTCATCTGTTTCCCAATTTTCTGTTTTGTTGTTTGCCTGTTCTTATTGATTTGAAGTATTACTATAGTAATACATATAAATCATATGATAATATATATAAATACATATAAATTATGATTATATGTACATAATATATATTATTACTGTATAACTTATATATGATTCTAATATATATTTATTATATTATATATATGATTCTAATAATTACTAATCATATGATTTACAAATAAATCTTCCAGTTTGTGGTTCCTTTTTCTTTTCCTTTTTGTTAATTTTTTAGTGAATGAAAGTTTTATTTTTAATTGAAGTTATCAGTCATTTTCTTTACAGATTTTGTGGGGTTTTTTTGTTCTTGTTTTTAAATTCTCCTATACTTCTTTTTAAAGTTCAATAGTTTTGGCTTTATATTTAAGTTCTTAATGTATCTGGAATTAATTTTGTATATGATGTGAAATATATTTCTATTTTATTTATGTTTCCAATATGATTTATCACTTGTCCCAGAAAACTTACTTAAAATACAGCAGTTTATTTTTTGACAAGGGCTCATAGTGAGTAGTGAATTTTGTATTGTGGTCCAGCAGTAATCCACATTTATACAAACAGAGGCACTAATATTTTTTATTAAACATTACTTAACATACATGTAATGAACTCTACTATTTTATCTTCTATTTTTAATAAATATTTTGTCGAGATGACAGATTCACATGTAGTTTTAAAATTTAATATGGATAGATTTCATGTACACTTTACTCAATTTCCTCCAATGGTAACTTTTTCCATATTTTTTTATTTGTTTATGACCCTCAAAATTTGTTTAATGTAATTGAGTGGTGACTCAATTTTGAAAAATGCTTTTTCCCCTAATATGTAGAGCCAGATTTGTCATATAAAGCTTCCATATATCCATGCATGTATATGTTTTTGAACAGTGTACCCTTTCCAATTATGTATTGGACTGTAACTGCACCCTGTACATTACAGTAGATTTATAATGATTAATGATAGGTCATTGTCATCCAACTTATTTCTTCTTTAAAGTTGACTTAGCTATCCTGGGTTCTGTGTTCTTCCATATAAATTATAGGATCACTATGAAGTTTCATTAATAAACCACATTGAAGCCACAGATCAATTTTGAAAGAATTTACATCTTTATTAAGTCGAGCTTTCCTATGTATGAATATGATGTATGTCTCTATTAATTAGTTTTTTTTTAAAGTATTTGTTTATTTATTTATTTATTTTTGGCTGTGTTGGGTCTTCGTTTCTGTGCGAGGGCTTTCTCTAGTTGTGGCGAGCGGGGGCCACTCTTCATCGCGGTGAGTGGGCCTTTCACTGTCGCGGCCTCTCTTGTTGCGGAGCACAGGCTCCAGACGCGCAGGCTCAGTAGCTGTGGCTCACGGGCCCAGTTGCTCTGCAGCATGTGGGATCTTCCCAGACCAGGGCTCGAACCCGTGTCCCCTGCATTGGCAGGCGGATTCTCAACCACTGCGCCACCAGGGAAGCCCCCTTAATTAATATTTTAAACAATTTTTAATAAAGAATCATTACCACATGAATTTTTAGAGTATAATTTTATTATATTTATTTCTAAATACTCCATTATTATTGTTATTTTATTAATTTTATTATTACAGTGATAGATAGCTTTAAAGATAACATTTTATAGCAGTTGATAATATATATAAATGTAATTATTCATATTTATGTATAATAACTGATAATTTTATTAATATTGACAATTTGTAGATTTTGCTACTTTTCATGTAAGCAATCAAGTATATTGCAAATGATGATAATTTGTTTTTTCCTTTCTGATCTATATACTTTAGCGGGCTTTTTGTTTGTTTAACATTTTGTGCACTGGCTAGGACTTGCAGTAAAATATTGAGTAGAAATGTTAATATTAGAACTTCTTGTTTTGATCTTGATAATAAAGGGAATAATGTTTCACCATTTTTGTTCTAGGTTTGCTTGTTATAGATATTTTTATCAGTTAAAGATATTCCCTTCTATCCCTACCCTGAAAATATTTTCTTATGATCAGTTGTTGAATTTTATCATTTTTTTCCTCATTTATTGACATATTCATGTTATTTTCTCCTTTAATCTTGTAATGTATTAGAGTGTATTAATATCTTTATATCTTGATTAATAGATTTTTCTAACATTAAACCAACTTTTTATTCTGTGAATAAATCTAACATGGTCATTATATACTATCTTTATTACATTGTTGGTTTTGTTTGGCTAATATTCTAAGGTTTTTCCATCTATGTTAATGATTAAATGGGCTTTTCATACTATCTTTTCTTTGATATAAAGTTTCTTCTAGATTATAAAATTTCTTGTGGAATATTCCCTCTTATTCCATTTTGGAAGAGCTTATCTAATATTATAATTATTTGTTTAATGTTTGATAGAACTTGCTCATGAAGATATCTGGCCCTGGGGTTTTTATTGTGGGAAGACCTTTAACTTTTATTTTTTGTAACTGACTCCAAGACTATTCTAGTTTTCTACTTATTTGCACAGGGTGGGATTTTTAGTCTATTTAATCTATCTTCTTATTAGAAAAAACAAAGCATTTCCCTAACTAAGGAGTTGTGCTTTCTCTTCCCCATTGAGAATCACTGACCTAGTGCATATTACTTGTATCATTATAAATAAGTCCATCCTTACCTTTATACTGAGGAAATTGAAACTTTAAAAATCTAAGTTAACTTGTGTATGGTCAAGTAGAAGGTGTAGGAGTAGAGCATGTGTTTCTTGACTTTCAATCTATTGTTCTGTATCTTAGTGATTATCTAATGCAGTGCTTATTTGATGAAGACGATTTCTCATTAGCTATCTTCAGTTACAAAATGTAAAGGAGTTGTACAGATTGGGAGGAAATTTTAGTCCAATGAAATCTAACAGAGAAGAAGATGAAAGCTCTCACACAACAACCAGATATAATTCCCCAATAGGGGCCAGGATCCAGGGGATTATTGGACAATTGCAGATAAAGAATCCAGGGGGAAAAAAGAACAATTGGGGAACATAATTTATAATTAAGGACAGCTATATTAAATGATTACAGAAAATCTGGACAGATTTGATGGGAGAAAGGTAGAAAGAAGAGTGTAATATAGTATAAAGGAATTATTGAGTTGCAAGGTAGCACATTTATTTCAGGTGGGAATTTAGTTATAACCTGTGCCCTAAGGGAAAAAGTCTGAGAAATTTAATGAATTAGGACTTAAAAGAAATGTACATCAAAAATGAGACATGTTAAAGGGGAGTGAGACAGGACGATAGGTCAAGTTCAGACTCGGGTTAGACATTGGTCTAATGGGAGAATATCTCTTGAGTACTATTATTCAACTCTAGAAGGTGAAGGTGAACGTGATTTGTTTCAAGAGATGATAGTTTTGACAGGCCTAACTTTTATTGATTTCATATCTCTCACTATGTGAGACCCCACAAGATGAAATCTAGAATATGTTAGCAAAAAAATGTCTGAGTCAGAAATCAAATGGAAAGCAAAAAGAAAGAAAGCATCCAAATCCAGTAAACAGTACCAACCATACAGAGATGAAAAGGCACTAAACTAAAGAAGCATGTTAAACTGAGTCTTCTTGAAAGGCATAAAGAAACAACAGAGGGGAATAAAACTTTAGAGGCATATTCTAACCCTGAAAGGAAAAAAAAAAAAAAGGAAATAGCAGATATAAACACTACTTGTATCTTGGAAGTTTCAAAGGCAGAGGAAAAACATTGACTTAAGGAGTACATGAGAGGGTTATTATTCAATACTAGTCCCCTTAGGGGATAAACTTCAGAAGTGTCAAAATCAGCTCCACTTTAGAAATCTGCAGATGCTGATACTCCAACAGCAATAAATATTGGGATAAGCATGAACTTTTCTTTAAGATAAATATTTCACCAGACTAGGTACTTCCTTAACATGATACAGTGGGAGAAACTACTGTGGCATAGGACTGAAAATGCTGGTTCTGAGGAGATAGTGAAGGCTATGTCACTAGGCTAAGACCACCCTCAGTGTAGCACTGGAGTACCAGAGATGTGGGACCAAAGCAAAAATGGAAATAAAGAAGTCTGAAATCTACAAAGGGAATACGGAGTTAAAATTAGGCTTGGTAACTGGAGCTGTCACCATTTCAAATATATTAACTTTGCCAGAGGTCACAAATACCTTGTTTACATTCAGAGAGTAAATTATATTGTTTACATTCAGAGAGTAAACAATATACTGATATGAATATTCTCTTCCTGGTAAAGTCCAAACTTACCTCTGTGGGAAATTTCTCCTCAGTGTTTTGAGCTTCACTGGTCATGGACTCTGATAAACTGGCATCCAGGCATTCTGACTTGCTGGCATCCTGGAAGAGTTTAAACCAAAATTATTTTTTCTTGGTCATTGCTCTCTCCCCTCTGATACCACAGAGCCTCAGCTATGGAGAATCTGTACTCTTAATGAAACGTAGTACATTATAAAGTTGGTAATACAAATTCTGAGGTGTTGAAGGACCTACATTCATCCCATTTAGGGAATTCCAGAACCCCATTCTGGGTTTACTTCCTTGTGAAAAAAATCTACTCTCAAAGAGCAAGCTTTCTGCCCTACTACCCCATGCTTTAAGTGTTAAAAGGCCTACTCCTGAAGGAAAAGCAAATTTATATAAGCCACAGTCTGCACTATCAGCTTAATCAGTAATAGGGACTATATTTTGATTTCCCTCATTTTCACTCCTTGGCTATCTCTTAACTGAGTTTACAGTTTGGGGAGGGAGATGACTGTTACATATAGGACCTTCTTAAACCACAACAATAGGTAAATTTTGTCAACATTTGATATTAAAATATCAGTTAACTCAAAGAGGATAA
This sequence comes from Balaenoptera ricei, assembly GCF_028023285.1. Lineage (NCBI taxonomy): Eukaryota > Metazoa > Chordata > Mammalia > Artiodactyla > Balaenopteridae > Balaenoptera > Balaenoptera ricei. The sequence goes on along the minus strand of NC_082660.1, from coordinate 90,558,162 downwards.
AACATTCCCTCATTTCATTAATTCAAAAAATACATACACATACTCTTTTTGTATTAGGCAATATTAAAATATGCTTATTTGAAATGGTACTGAATTAGAAGTCAAAGAGCCTGGCTTTTATTCCCACAGCTGTAACTAACTGACTTATGTAAATCAGCTAACCTCTATAGACTTGAATTTCTACAACTTTATTTCTTTTTAATTTTTATTGGAGTATAGCTGCTTTATAAAGTTGTGTTAGTTGCTACTGTACAGCAAAGTGAATCAGTTATATGTATACATATATCCCCTATTTTTTAGATTTACTTCCCATTTAGGTCACCACAGAGCACTGAGTAGGGTTCCCTGTGGTATACAGTAGGTTCTCATTAGTTACCTATTTTATACATAGTAGTGTATATATGTCAATCCCAATTAGGTTACCACAAAACATTGAGTAGGATTCCCTATGCTATACAGTAGGCTCTCATTTGTTACCTATTTTATACATAGTAGTGTATATGTCAATCCCACTCTCCCAGTTCATCCCACCCTCCCTTCCCCCCTTGGTATCCATAAGTTTGTTCTCTACATCTGTGTCTCTATTTCTGCCTTGCAAATAAGTTCACCTGTACCATTTTTCTAGATTCCACATATAAGTGATATCATATGATATTTGTTTTTCTCTTTCTGACTTACTTCACTCCGTATGACAGTCTCTAGGTCCATCCATGTTCCTGCAAATGGCACTATTTGTTCCCTTTTATGGTTGAGTAGTATTCCATTGTATATATGTACCACATCTTCTTTATTCATTCCTATATTGATGGACATTTGGATTGCTTCCATGTCCTGACTATTGTAAATAGTGCGGCAATGAACATTGGGGTGCATGTATCTTTTTGAATTATGGTTTTCTCTGGTTATATGCCCAGGGGAACAGTATGCAGGTTCCTTAAACTTCTACAACTTTAAAATGAGGGTTTTAGGTTAAATGATTCCCATGATTTATCCATAGCAGATAACTCATAATAGCCTAAAACTAGGACTTACACAAATGTCCATTAACAGTAGAATGGATAAATAAATATTGGTACATGCCTTTTGGTGAATGTAAGGATGCATTTCTGTTGGCTATATATCTTGGAGTGAAATTGATGACTCAGAGTGTATGCATATATCCATCTTAGTAGATGTTGTCAAAACTTTTTTTAAGTACTTGACTATACCAATATATTCTCTTACCAGCAATAATATATCAGGATATCAGTTATTAGTATCCTTGACAACATTTGGTATTTCTTTTTATTTTAGTTATTCAGGTGGCATGCAATGGTATTTTAATGCGATGTTGACTTGAACACTTTTAAAATATATTTACTGGCCATAAAACCTTTGTTTTAAAATTTTATTTCTTATGATTCTAGCATAGTAGACTAAGCTAATTGGAAACTTTATCAGGTAAAAATACCTAGATAGTCTTGATATAGCAAAAGAATAGAATGTATCTACTGAAATATGTAGCTGAAGCCAAAAGGAGTTAAGGAAAATCATCAGGTGCTAGAAGCAAAGAGAAAAATTAAAACCAAAATGGTAATCTCATGAACTTGCTCTAGTGGAATGAGGATAGCCATTGATCTGAGTAATCAAACTCAGAGGCTCTAACATTAAGTTCTTGGGTTTTACATCATGTATGGTCAGAAAATTAAGCATTAACTCTGAGAGCTGAGAGGTTGGATCTGATTCCACAGCACAAAACTATAAATCTTGGAGGATTGTAAACTCAGTGAAATGGAGACTTAGAAAATTCTTCCCACTGACCAAGAGAGAATGCAAAAATACTTGCTTTACCTAATATTCCGGGTGGGAAATTGTGCGATGCTCTGAGAAACTAAAACCACAGAATGAACTAAACACAGTATTAGAGACCGGATTTACACTTTAAACAAGGTTAGGGAATCACCAAAATTAAAAACAAAACAAAACAAAAAACATAGAGCTAAATGCCTGGCCAAAGTTACCCCTAGGCCATGTGGAAGAAGCAACACTCAATTCCCATGAGATTTCTATAAGAAAAATATCCCTGCTAAAGATGAGCTCAAAACAAACAAAAAATTACAAAACACACACAACAATGATATATCTTCAGGAGAGTCAGCAGTCACAAAAAATAGTATAAACACAAGAACATGAGATATAGGACAATCTGAAAGAAACTACTAATATTTTTAATAATTAAATAAATTTTTAAATAATAGAAATTACAGAGGAAATCAATTATGAACAGAAAACTGTAAGGTTTGAAGAAAATACTACATAGCATGTTTAACTATGAAACCCACTGGGCAGGCTAAGTAGCAAACAAGTCAAAGCTGAATAGAGAATTACTGAACCCGAAGGTAGATAAAAAGAAGCTACCCAGAATGTGTCATAGTTTAATGAAAATATTGAAAATATAATAGAGGTTTTAGAGACATGAATGGTAGATTGGGAAACTATGTTATAACTAAAAGTTCTAGGATAGATAAGCTACAATGGGTGAAAGATAGGCGGATGCATATCAGAGTTAGTCCTAAAAGGAATATATTTTTTGGGGTGAACTTAAAAGTATGGTTTATCTTTAATTTTTAAGATAAAACACAAATGTTAAAAAAATTGTAGTTAATCACAAAAAGTTTCAGAAATTTATTAATCACTTATACCAAGATAGGAGAGAAAAGGGCCTGAATGAAACTTGATCAATCTAATAGGATTCATGGAATAGGAAAAATACAATAAAAATAATAGCATGGAAAATAAAAAAGACAAAATCAGATTGTAAAAATAAATCAAAATATATCATTAATAAATGCACATAAATGGATTTATACAGGCAGATAAGAGACAAAGATTATCAGATGGATAAAGAAACAATATCCAGCTATATGTTGTTTGTAAAAGACACTTTGAACCTTACGGATAGGGAAAGGTTGAAAACAAATGGATAGAAAAAGATGTATCAGGCATATACTAAAAAAATAAATCTGATGTAGCTATGTTAATATCAGATAAAATAAGCTTAATGGCAAAATCATTATTAGAGATAAAGAGGATTATTATGCAATGATAAATGGATACATTTTCTTCAAAGATATAATAGTTTTAAACTTATATGTATCTCATGCCATAGTTTCAAAATAAATGCACAAAATTTGACAAAGCTATAAGGAGAAATTGACACATCCACTATTGTAATAAAATATTCTAAAACACTCTTCTCTCAGTAATGAAATGATCAAGTAACTTAAAAATATTGTAAGTATCAACCAAATTTTAACCACAGTTTTAAAGAATTTTATCTAATAATTATTCATAGACTACTGTATCCTATAACTAGGAAATATATGTTATTTTCAAACATATATGGAACTTTTGTAAATATTGACCACATATTAGGCCACAAAATAAGTCTCAACAAATAACAAATATCTTATATTCACTGACCATAATGCATTCATATTCAAAATCAAAAAAATATATAACCAAGTTACTGCTATCCATTTGAAAAGAAAATACTTCTAAATAATTGATGGGTCAAAGGAGGTATAATAAGAGAAATTAGAAAAAAATTATAGTTTTAGAACAGTAAAAATAATTCATATAAAAATGTGTAGAAACTAAAATTTTTCTTAGAAGAAAATGGAAAACCTTAAATGCATGCAAAAGAAAGTTTTAAGATTAAAGTGTTAATCACTCAGTTTGAGAATTTAGAAAAATAACATCAAGATAAACTGAAAGAAAGAAAAAGAAACAAAGGGATAAAAAAACCAGACATTCATAAAGTGATTAATAAAACTTAAAAAAAGGGAAATAATAGAGTATCAATAATGAAAAACTGTAAATATTTGAAAGTAGTAATAAAATAGACAAATTAAAAAAATGTATCGAGGAAAAAGAGTTCACTAAAGAATAATGTAAAAATATATAAAAGACACAGATACAGAAAAATTGCATGTTTAAAAACAATTAGAGGATACTATGAGAAATATTTGCCAATATATTTAAAAATATACCTGAAGTATATAAATTAATAAAATAATATATATTTTAAAATAATCAAGAAAAAATAGGAACTAAATGAACCTATAAAGGAATCATCAGAATCTTCCTGAACAAAAACCTCAAGGTCCATCAAATTTTCAATAACATATAATTCCTGTCTTCTATACATATTTCTAAAGAACATAAAAGAGAAGGAACACTTTGCAACTCATTTATGAATCTATTATAACCTATAGATAAAAACAAAAAACAGTATGAAAAAGAAGATAGACCAATCTAATTCATGACAATGAATGCAAAAATCCTAATAAAATATGAATAATCCAGCTCCATTAATATATTTAAAAATATATCTTGACTAAATTGGGTTTAACTCAGAAGTATAGGAATTTTTGAATATTAAAATAAATGTTATTGTAAGTCTTCCAATTTCAATATGGCACACTGGGTGGACAGAGGACACTCCTGGTGTAGAACATCTACAATTTCTGGAAGAGATATATAAAATTCTTTTGTGGGTATGTGACTGGACTGGTAGGAAAGGAAAATGAATCTGTGGAAACTAGAAACAGTGAGAAAATATAAATTTGGAGAGGAAAAGAAGCACTGGAGCAGGCATTTGTCTTTTGTTTTCTGAAACATAAAATTTAGGTTAAAATGAACCATTCTATGTGGCTTCAGAAACACTGCATCTATTGAAATTAACATATGTAGAATAAATAATACACTATTTTTAAAGAAATATAAGAGGGTATTAAAAGTATAACAAATAAATAACGGAGTATATAAAATGACCAGGCAAATTTGAAGAACAAACTAGAACTCCAGAAATATAAACGTGTTAAAGAAGTTCAACAACTGATTAAGCACAGAAAGAGTAAAAGAGCTACCAGATAGATATGAGCATTATGAGGGAATGCAGTAGAAAGAAAAAGTTATGGAAATTATGAAAAAGAGACTAATGGACACAAAAGATAGAGTGAAAAGGTCCAACATAAATCTAATTTGAGAAGCAGTTGAAAATAATAGAGAAATTAAGAAAAGGCAATCTTTGGAAGATAACTGACAATTTCTCAGAATTGATGAGAGACATGAATCATCAGTTTCAAAGTTTCAAGAAGGCTAATGGATTTCAAGAAGGATAAATAGAAAGAAATCCATGATTTGACATTCTACAGCAAAAATTCAGAACACCAAAGATAATAATAAAGCAGCCAAGGAGAAAAGAAAGATTAGCTATAAAAGAAGGACAATTAGATTGTCAGCTGACTTCTCAACAGCAGCTATGGAAGATTCTTATTTAGAGAGCCAAGAAAGTATGTAACTTCCACTTAGAATTGCATATCTAAGCAAAACAATATTTCAAAAATTATAGCAGAATAAACATATATTCATACAATCATAAACTACCAACAGTTTCTTACTAAGGGAACTTCTGAAGTTTGTTCTTCAGGAAGAAGAAAAATAATCCCAAAAAGAAGGTCAGGGATACAAGAAACGATTATAAGAGATTACTAAACATGAGGATAAAATTAAAGTTTACCATATAAAACAATTGTAAACAAATGTATTCATAAGCATTTTCTGGAGTTAAATATAACCCCCAAATCTCAGTGGCTTATAGCACAAAATATGTTTTTCTCTTTTACCAGTCTATGAATTGTTTGCAGCTATGCTACATGTGTCTTCTTGTTCTAGAACACCAGTTGAAAAAATAGCTCCCATCTTGGACATGCTAGTTTCATGGTGGAGGACAGGGCAAAGAGAGGAAAAACAAGCAATGTGATAGCATATAAAAGATCTGCTGGCTACTGGCACACTGTCACTCTGTGTAAATCCCATTGGCCAAAGAAAGTAACATGGTCAAGCTTGAAATGGAACAGGCAAGAATATGTATATAATTTTATGTACTTTTCTCTATGTTTTAATCATTACATAACTTTTAAAAACGTATTTTTTTATTTATGGATTTTGCTTTGTCCTAGGATTGCTAAAATGTGTCATGAAGTGAGTACAAGAATGGAGGTCAGGAAGGCTGATTTATTACCTCAGCATTGTTACTCTTTAATCTTAGTTAAGTGTTTTAATCTTTCTGTACCTGAAACCAGTTGATCCTTTTTGCATCAATCAAGTTAGAAGCTTATCAAACAAACAAACAAACAAACAAAAACAAGGGGAATTTTCTCTGGTCTCCAGGTTTAACAAACAGATGAACAAACAGTTCAGTCAAATAAACAAGTGAAAAAAGATTAGCAGCCAATATAAATGTTAAACGACTGAATGCTCAGAATGTAACTAGAAATATTTAGTAAAGGGGCAACAAGGATTACTAGTAGAGTAAATAATAGATACACAGTTTTATAGTAAAAATATGTTTGTAAAATATTTTACACTTTGTTGACATGTTAACAGAGAATTTCACACTTCATTGAAAAGACTTTAAGACAATTACCAGGTCATTAGTGTACACTTTAAATCTCAGCTTTGAAACCCTATTCTCTAGAGAATTCTTTTTGGCAGATAGTTTAGCTCTTAGCATAGGCTGAGTCAGGCTAAAATCGGCTCTATATTTTCTACTCACCTAGCAGCTAGCCTTCAGAGACTGCTGAGGGACGTGTTTCTGGGGGTTGTTCAGGAAATCCAAGGAAATTTATTTAACTATTTATGGCCTGCAGTTTCATTCAAGTTTCCTAAAAGGAAGTCCTTATAATCTGGTACACTGGATTTTGGCCTAATAGGACTTTTGAGTGACTATTTATAACCTATAGATAAAAACGAAAAACAGTATGAAAAAGAAGATAGACCAATCTAATTCTTTATATTCTTTTCTATAAAGAAAAATAGTTTATAATTTAATTGCCTGTAAAACTCATGTTACTATTTCCTAAAAGCAATACAAACATGATTACAAAATTCCATCAGGTTTGTGTGTTTAATATTTTTTAACATTTTACAAAACTGTATATCATTTTATGAACTGTTTTCCACATTACACAAAATATCATAAGAATCTTGGAAATTGCTCCATATCAGTATATACACTTTTATTTAGTAGAAACTTATCATTTTACTTTATGATTAAATGATACCATAATTTGCTTAATGGTTCTACTACTGATGAATCTTTAGGTGACTTCCATTCTTATACCATTATAAACAACGCTTCAATGAACTTCTTTATTCATATATTTTTATGTAATTTTATGAGTATACCCATATATTTCCAGTTTTTTATGTGTCCTCTAGGCCCAATAGATGGCAAGAAATTTTGTAATGTGTATGAGTGAGTTATAAAAACATATTTGGAGCAGTGTATAAGTAAGGCTAACATTCTTTATAGAAAAAAGAAGATGTATACGTATTCAGGTCACAAGGTGTTAAGACAGATTTTCTGTGATATTTGTGTGTCATCATTGTAAGTTTCCTCAGTGTTGTGAGAGAGATGAAATTTTGTTATGGTCTTTTTCTACTGAAATACAAAACCCACCCAACCAAAACTATAGTACTTGCTAATCTATATGAGGGGTGAGTTTTGTATTTTCAAAGACTATATCCAACAGTGGCATAGTGAGAATAAATAGTGCATGCGGGAAATGAAATACATTTCCACCACCTTTCCCTTACTGAATGCTTCCTAAGTGTCAGAATTTCCCAAGACTAAAAACGTCTTTAGGTGTTCCTATAGACATATGTCAAGTGAAATTTGTCCCTCTCTAGCCCTCTATTAATTCTGACTGTATTTCCAAAGATTAATATTTGGAAAATCAGGGAAAGATATGAGACTGGGATTTGTTGATGATAGAATCCTAGCCAGCTGTGACAGTATACCCAAAAATAGTAGCCAGAACTTTGTTGAATATTTTAAAATTACACCATTTGAATAATCTGAAGGACATTGTGAGTATGTAACCTATTTTTGGAGGGATTATCTTCTTTTAAGTAAAGGCTTTTGGGGAGAAGTAGTTCAGAAAAAATTTTAAATACGTATCACAAACTCTCTCAACCTCCCAAGTACACCCTCAGGATCCAAAGTACCAACTCTTCATTTCCCAGTTTAAAAGTTGGGTTATTTTATTAGGGAGAAAAGAGTTCAAAGAAGATTCTGCCAGCCACTAGGAAAATGAGGTTAGAAATGAAAAACTGTTTGTAAGAGTCCCCTGGTATTTGGGGGATCTGCAACTTGTCTCAGTTTAGTCTGTACCTGAATGGGAATAGACCTCAGAAGAGATCATATTAGTGCTGGCAGAAGGCCCCAGAACTCCTGATTTATGACAATCTCATCCCACCACTCACTGAGCTGAACACGACCTTGCTTGTTGAACCAGCACACAGCCAGCCCTGTACGACCTGGGTAGTTATAAGAAGCTGTCCACAATTTAGCCTCTAGTGGTTCATCAAAAAACCTGCTGCTGTTAGGAAAAACTTGCTCAGCCTTGCAAAAAAGGGGAGGCCTGGGGATACAGTGCCCCTCAAAAGCCTTGTGAGTAAAGGAAATTATGTCCTTTACTTCCTTCGTGGCTGTAGTACAATTCCTGATGTTTTTCTTCTGACATTGCTTTAGATGTGTGTAAGGGGTTGTTGTAAGTGAGCTAAAGAGTCAAAACCATCAATGTGCCATCTTATTACTTTGCCTGTTATTAGTCTATATTCAAAAGCATTTATGTTCCTTTTGCCTTTTCCACCAGCAGTTTCCAGTTTACCTCTCTGGATTATGAGCATATGGATCTTTGGCAAACTGTGACACTAATGCACAGATGAGTTTGTCTTACAGCACTTGCTCCTAATGGTTCCTGGTAGGTATTGCCACCAACTTCCTTTAACATGAATAGGATTAGTATCCCATGATGCATTATTGGAAGGAACCCACACTCCAGACCTCCTAGGTGTTTTCCTTCATTTAAAATCTTGTAGGAGGATCTTCAAGATGGCAGAAGAATAAGACGTGGAGATCAGCTTCCTCCCCACAAATACATCAGAAATGCATCTACATGTGGAACAACTCCTACAGAACACCTACTGAACGCTGACAGAAGACCTCAGACCTCCCAAAAGGCAAGAAACTTCCCACGTACCTGGGTAGGGCAAAAGAAAAAAAACAGAGACAAAAGAATAGGGACGGGACCTGCACAAGTGGGAGGGAGCTGTGAAGGAGGAAAGGTTTCACACACTAGGAAGCCCCTTCGCGGGCAGAGACTGTGGGTAGCAGAGGGGGGAAGCTTCGGAGGCACGGAGAAGAGCACAGCAACAGGGGTGCGGAGGGCAAAGTGGAGAGATTCCCGCACAGAGGATTGGTGACGACCAGTACTCATCAGCCCAAAAGGCTTGTCTGCTCACCCGCCAGGATGGGTGTGGGCTGGGACCTGAGGCTCCAGCTTCGGTCGGATCCCAGGGAGACTATTGGAATTGGCTGCGTGAACACAGCCTGAAGGGGGCTAGTGCGCCACGGCTAGCTGGGAGAGAGTCCGGGAAAAGGTCTAGAACTGCCGAAGAGGCAAGAGACATTTTCTTGCCTCTTTGTTTCCTGGTGCATGAGGAGAGGGGATTAAGAGCGCTGCTTAAAGGAGCTCCAGAGACAGGTGCGAGTGCAGCTATCAGCGTGGACCTCAGAGATGGGCATGAGATGCTAAAGCTGCTGCTGCAGCCACCAAGAAGCCTGTGTGCAAGCACAGGTCACTATCCACACCTGCCCTCCCGGGAGCCTGTGCAGCCCGCCACTGCCAGGGTCCCGTGATCCAGGAACAGCTTCCCCGGGAGAACACACGGTGCGTCTCAGGCTGGTGCAACGTCACGCTGGCCTCTACTGCTGCAGGCTCACCCTGCACACCGTACCCCTCCCTACCCCCGGTCTGAGTGAGCCAGAGCCCCCAAATCAGCTGCTCCTTTAACCCCGTCCTGTCTGAGCAAAGAACAGACACCCTCAGGTGACCTACACGCAGAGGCAGGGCCAAATCCAAAGCTGAATCCCAGGAGCTGTGCGAACAAAGAAGAGAAAGGGAAATTTCTTCCAGCAGCCTCAGGATCAGCGGGTTTAATCTCCACAATCAACTTGATGTACCCTGCATCTGCGGAATATCTGAATAGACAATGAATCATCCCAAATTGAGGAGGTGGACTTTGGGAGCAATGGTATATATATATTTTTTACCTTTTTCTCTTTTTGTGAGTGTGTATGCGTATGCTTCTGTGTGTGATTTTATCTGTATAGCTTTGCTTTTACTATTTGTCCTATGGTTCTGTCTGTCCGTTTTTTGTTTGTTTGTTTTCTTAGTATAGTTCTCAGCACTTGTTATCATTGGTGGATTTGTTTTTTGGTTTGGTTGTGCTCTTCTTTCTTTCTTTCTATTTTTTTAACTACTTTAAATTTTTTTCTTAATAATTACTTTTTGGTTTTTGTTTTAACAACTTTTTAATTTAATTTAATTTAATTTTACCTTTTTCTTTCTTTCTTTTTTTCACCCCTTATTCTGAGCCATGTGGATGACAGGCTCTTGGTGCTCCAGCCGGACATCAGGCCTGTGCTTCTGAGGTGGGAGAGCCAAGTTCAGGACATTGGACCACCAGAGACCTCCCAGATCCACGTAATATCAAACGGTGAAAATCTCCCAGAGATCTCCATCTCAACGCCAAGACACAGCTCCACTCAATGACCAGCAAGCCACAGTGCTGGACACCCTATGCCAAACAACTAGCAAGACAGGAACACAACCACACCCATTAGCAGAGAGGCTGCCTAAAATCACAATAAGGTCACAGACACACCAAAACACACCACAAGATGTGGACCTGACCAACAGAAAGACAAGATCCAGCCTCATCCACCAGAACACAGGCACTAGTCCCCTCCACCAGGAAGCCTACACAACACAGTGAACCAAACTTAGACACTGGGGGCAGACACCAAAAACAACGGGAACTACAAACGTGCAGCCAGTGAAAAGGAGGCCCCAAACACAGTAAGTTAAGGAAAATCAGAAGACAAAGAAACACATAGCAGATGAAGGAGCAAGGTAAAATCCCACCAGATCTAACAAATGAAGAGGAAATATGCAGTCTACTGGAAAAAGAATTCAGAATAATGGTAGTAAAGATGATCCCAAAGCTTGGAAATAGAATGGAGAAAATACAAGAAACGTTTAACAAGGACCTAGAAGAACTAAAGAGCAAGCAAACAATCATGAACAACACAATAAATGAAATTAAAATTTCTCTAGAAGAGATCAATAGCAGAATAACTGAGGCAGAAGAACAGATAAGTGATCTGGAAGATAAAATAGTGGAAATAACTACTACAGAGCAGAATAAAGAAAAAAGAATGAAAAGAATTGAAGACACACTCAGAGGCCTCTGGGACAATATTAAATGCATGAACATTCGAATTATAGGGGTTGCAGAAGAAGAAGAGAAAAAGAAAGGGACTGAGAAAATATTTGAAGAAATTGTAGTTGAAAACGTCCCTAATATGGGTAAGGAAATAGTTAATCAAGTCCAGGAAGCACAGAGAGTCCCATACAGGATAAATCCAAGGAGAAACATGTCAAGACACATATTAATCAAACTATCAAAAATGAAGTACAAAAGAAAAAATATTAAAAGCAGCAAGGGAAAAACAACAAATAACATACAAGGGAAGCCCCATAAGGTTAACAGGTGATCTTTCAGGAGAAACTCGGCAAGCCAGAAGGGAGTGGCAGGACATATTTAAAGTGATGAAAAGGAAAAACCTACAACCAAGATTACTCTACCCAGCAAGGATCTCACTCAGATTTGACAGAGAAATTAAAAGCTTTACAGACAAGCAAAAGCTAAGAGAATTCAGCACAACCAAACCAGCTTTACAACAAATGCTAAAGGAACATCTCTAGGCAGGAAACACAAGAGAAGGAAAAGACCTACAGTAACAAACCCAAAACAATTAAGAAAAGGGTAATAGGAAAATGCATATTGATAATTAACTTAAATGTAAATGGATTAAATGCTCCAAACAAAAGATATAGGCTGGCTGAATGGATACAAAAACAAGACGCATATACATGCTGTGTACAAGAGACCCACTTCAGACCTAGGGACATGTAGAGAGTGAAAGTGAGAGGATGGAAAAAGATATTCCATACAAATGGAAATCAAAAGAAAGCTGGAGTAGCAGTTCTCATATCAGACAAAATAGACTTTAAAACAAAGAGTATTACAAGAGACAAAGAAGGACAATACATAATGATCAAGGGATCAATGCAAGAAGATATAACAATTGTAAATATTTATGTACCCAACATAGGAGCACCTCAACACATAAGGCAAATACTAACAGCCATAAAAGGGGAAATCGACAGCAACACAATCATAGTAGGGGACTTTAACAAACCACTTTCAACAATGGAGAGATCATCCTAAATGAAAATAAATAAGGAAACACAAGCTTTAAATGATACATTAAACAAGATGAACAATTGATATTTATAGGACATTCCATCCAAAAACAACAGAATACACTTTCTTCTCAAGGGCTCATGGAACATTCTCCAGGATAGATCATATCTTGGGTCACAAGTCAAACCTTGGTAAACTTAAGAAAATTGAAATCGTATCAAGTATATTTTCTGACCACAACGTTATGAGACTAGATATCAATTACAGGAAAAAATCTGTAAAAAATACAAACACATGGAGGCTACACAATACACTACTTAATAACCAAGAGATCATGAAGAAATCAAAGAGGAAATCAAAAAATACCTAGAAACAAATGACAATGAAAACAGGACGACCCAAAACCTATTGGATGCAGCAAAAGCAGTTGTAAGAGGGAAGTTTATAGCAATACCATCCTACCTTAAGAAACAGGAAACATCTCAAATAAACCACCTAACCTTACACCTAAAGCAATTAGAGAATGAAGAACAACAACAACAAAAAAAACCCAAAGTTAGCAGAAGGAAAGAAATCATAAGGATCAGATCAGAAATAAATGAAAAAGAAATGAAAGAAATGATACCAAACATCAATAAAACTAAAAGCTGCTTCTTTGAGAGGACAAGCAAAATTGATAAACCATTAGCCAGCCTCATCAAGAAAAAAAGGGAGAATACTCAAATCAATAGAATGAGAAATGAAAAAGCAGAAGTAACAACTGACACCACAGAAATACAAAGGATCATGAGAGATTACTAAAAGCAAATATATGCCAATAAACTTGACAACCTGGAAGAAATGGACAAATTCTTAGAAATGCACAGCATTCTGAGACTGAACAAGGAAGAAATAGAAAATATGAACAGACCAATCACAAGCACTAAAATTGAAACTGTGACTAAAATTCTTCCAACAAACAAAAGCCCAGGACCAGATGGCATCACAGCCGAATTCTATGAAACATTTAGTGAAGAGCTAACACCTATCCTTCTCAAACTCTTCCAAAATATAGCAGAGGGAGGAACATTCCCAAACTCATTCTGCGAGGCCAACATCACCCTGATATGAAAACCAGACAAAGATGTCACAAAAAGAAAATTACAAACCAATATCACTGATGAACATAGATGCAAAAATCCTCAACAAAATCCTAGCAAATAGAATCCAACAGCACATTAAAAGGATCATACACCATGATCAATTGGGGTTTATCCCAGGAATGCAAGGATTCTTCAATATACGCAAATCAATCAATGTGACACAACATATTAACAAATTGAAAGAGAAAAAACATATGATCATCTCAACAGATGCAGAGAAAACTTTCGACAAAATTCAACACCCATTTATGATAAAAACCCTCCAGAAAGTAGGCATAGAGGGAACTTTCCTCAACATAATAAAGGCCATATATGACAAACCCGTAGCCAGCATCATCCTCAAAGGTGAAAAACTGAAACCACTTCCACTAAAATCAGGAACAAGTCAAGGTTGCCCACTCTCACCACTATTATTCAACATGGTTTCGGAAGTTTCAGCCACAGCAAACAGAAGAAAAAGAAATAAAAGGAATCCAAATCAGAAAAGAAGAAGTAAAGCTGTCACTCTATGCAGATGACATGATACTATACATAGAGAATCCTAAAGATGCTACCAGAAAGCTACTAGAGCTAGTCAATGAATTTGGTAAAGTACCAGGATACAAAATTAATGCACCAAAATCTCTTGCATTCCTATACACTAATGATGAAGAATCTGAAAGTGAAATTAAGAAAACACTCCCATTTACCATTGCAACAAAAAGAATAAAATACCTAGGAATAAACCTACCAAAGACCTGTGTGCCAAAAATTATAAGACACTGATGAAAGAAATTAAAGATGATACAAATAGATGGAGAGATACCCATGGTATTGGATTGGAAGAATCAACATAGTGAAAATGACTATACTACCCAAAGCCATCTACAGATTCAATGCAATCCCTATCAAATTACCACTGGCATTTTTTACAGAACTAGAACAAAAAATGTCCCAATTTGTATGGAAACAAAAAAGACCCCGAATAGCCAAAGCAATCTTGAGAACGAAAAATGGAGCTGGGGAATCAGGCTCCCTGACTTCAGACTATACTACAAAGCTACAGTAATCATAACAGTATGGTACTGGCACAAAAACAGAAATATAGATCAATGGAACAGGATAGAAAGCCCAGAGATAAACCCATGCACATACTGTCACCTTATCTTTGATAACGGATGCAAGAATATACAATGGAGTTAAGACAGCCTCTTCAATAAGTGGTGCTGGGATAAGTGGACAGCTACAAGTAAAAGAATGAAATTAGAACACTCCCTATCACCATACACAGAAATAAACTCAAAATGGATTAAAGACCTAAATGTAAGGCCAGACCCTGTCAAACTCTTAGAGGAAATCATAGGCAGAACACTCTATGACATAAATCACAGCAAGATCCTTTTTGACCCACCTCCTAGAGAAATGGAAATAGAAACAAAAATAAACAAATGGGACCTAATGAAATGTAAAAGCTTTTGCACAGCAAAGGAAACCATAAACAAGATGAAAAGACAACCCTCAGAATGGGTGAAAATATTTGCAAATGAAGCAACTGACAAAGGATTAATCTCCAAAATTTACAAGCAGCTCTTGCAGCTCAATATCAAAAAAACAAAGAACCCAGTCCAGAAATGGGCAGAAGACATAAATAGACATTTCTCCAAAGGAGATATACAGATTGCCAACAAACACATGTAAGAATGTTCAACATCATTAATCATTAGAGAAATGCAAATCAAAACTACAATGTGATATCATCTCACACTGGTCAAAATGGTCACCATCAAAATATCTACAAACAATAAATGCTGGAGAGGGTGTGGAGAAAAGGGAACCCTCATATACTGTTGGTGGAATGTAAATTGATACAGCCACTATGGAGAACAGTATGGAGGTTCCTTAAAAAACTAAAAATAGAACTATCATACGACCCAGCAATCCCACTACTGGGCATATACCCTGAGAAAACCGTAGTTCAAAAAGAGTCATGTACCACAATGTTCATTGCAGCTCTATTTACAATAGTCGGGACATGGAAGCAACCTAAGTGTCCATCGACAGATGAATGGATAAAGAAGATGTGGCACATATATACAATGCAATATTACTCAGCCACAAAAAGTAATGAAATTGAGTTATTTGTTGTGAGGTGGATGGACCTAGAGTCTGTCATACAGAGTGAAGTAAGTCAGAAGGAGAAAAACAGATCCCATATGCTAACACATATATATGGAACCAAGAAAAAAAAATGGTAATGGAGAACCTAAGGGCAAGATGAGAATAAAGATGCAGACCTACTAGAGAATGGACTTGAGGATATGGGGAGGGGAAAGGGTAAGCTGGGACAAAGTGAGAGAGTGATAGATTGTATATGGACATATAAACACTACCAAATGTAAAATAGATAGCTAGTGGGAAGCAGTCGCATAGCACAGGGAGATCAGCTCGGTGCTTTGTGACCAGCTAGAAGGGTGGGATAGGGAGGGTGGGAGGGAGGGAGATGCAAGAGGGTAGAGATACGGGGATATATGTATATGTACAACTGATTCACTTTGTTATAAAGCAGAGACTAACACACCATTGTAAAGCAATTATACTCCAATAAAAACGTTAAAAAAAAAAAAGTCTTGTAAAACAAACTTTCTCTGTTAATGAAAAACTTGCCAAGAGACTATTACTGAAACATGATTGTCTGACTATCTGTGACCCCAGAAACAGATTATTCTTCTGTAAAGATTATAATTTTAAACTACTTGAAGATGTGGCTGAACAAAAAGAAATCCTGCAGTCTTTGAGAGTGCTATAAAAAGCAAGGTTTTTTCCCAAGTGTCTGAAACGCTAAACCAATTCCTCCAGGGGACAATGCAATAATCAGTCACTAACAGGGGTTTCTCCTATACTAGAACAGCTGGCTATTAACAGAACTTAGTCACACTATGCAGAACACAAGAATAGAGTCTAATAATTAATCACATGAAAGAAGAAAGGCTTTTTATTTTTGGATAAATAACCATATAGCTTAATTTAAATTCTATTAATTTATTATTTATTAATGTACTTATTTGATTTTTATAATTGTGCCCACATACTTATTACTTAAGTAATTTTAAAAATTAGTTAGGCACTTTTGCCTCAGGGTATAAACAGAGAACTCAACATAGTTAAACCCAGCCAAACCGATAAAAACCTACTGTAGGTATGTATTGTAATACCTGTAGGTATGAAATCTGTAGGTATGTATTGTAATACCATATGCAAACCATGTTGTTCTCAGCAGTGAAGTAGGGCAAAAAGATTGCATAAGACATGTTTTTAAATAGACCTTTTTCCAAAGAAGGCATATTAATGGACAAGAAGTGTATGAAAATGTGTTCAACATCACTAATCTTCAGCAAAATGCAAATCCAAATAACAATGAGATATCACCTCACACTTGGTAGAATGCTTATTATCAAAAAGACATGAAATAACAAGAGTTGGTGAGGATGTAAAGAAAAGGAAACCATCGTACACTGTTAGTGAGATTGTACATTCGTACAATCACTGTGGAAAACCACATTGAGATTCCTCAAAAAATTAGAAATTGAACTACCACATGATCCAGCAATTCCACTTCTCAGTATTTATCTGAAAGACATGAAATTACTCTCACAAACATATATCTGCACATCAATCTTTATTGCAGCATTATGTACAATAACCAAGACGTGGAAATAAATTGTGTTGTTGGATGAATGAGTAAAGAAATGTTATATATATATAAATTTTGCAATGACACGGATGGACCTTGAGGGCATTATGCTAAGTGAAATAAGTCAGACATATAAAGACAAATACTGTATAATCTCACTTATATGTGGAATCTAAAGAAAGAAAAAGAAAAAGAGGGGGGAATGGGAGGAGGAGGAGGAAGAGGGGAAGGAGAAGAAAAGAACAAACTCATAGAAAAAGAGATTAGACTTGTGGTTACCAGAATTAGAAGTAGGAGGGTAGAGGAATTGGATGAAGGTGGTCAAAAGGTACAAACTTCCAGTTAAGATAAATAAGCCCTGGGGATGTAGTGTACAGCATGGTGACTATAGTGAACAATACTGTACTGTGTATGTGAAAGTTGCTAAGAGAGTAGATCTTAAAAGTTCTCATCACAAGGAAAATACAATTTGTGACTATGTGTAGTGATGAATGTTAACTAATCTTATTATGGTAATAATTTCTAGATGTATAAAATTATTAGGTTGTACACCTAAAACTAATACAATGTTATATATTGATTATAACTCAAACATATAAAAAATATCAACAGTGAGTAAAATGTGTTTTACAGTTTATGAAGCACTTTATCCTATTTTTGCTTCTTTATCTAAATGTAAACTCAAAAAATGTTTTATCTTGTCATCCCATCAAGGAATAGATGGTTTAAAATTAAAACACATCTTGTACTGTGCTATGAAATTAGTAAAATGTCACATTAGCCCAGGAGGCATAATGTGACTACTCTGTGGAAAATCATCTACTGCTCCTTTCCTGAGATGTAAACCTGGGACATCTTAACCAACTTATAAAAATACATGAGGAAAAATGCTGTCTTATTCTCCCAGTGAAAATTATTTTAAACTATCTTTATATCTAATTCCAGATAAATCTAGTTAGATTTAGAATTTACTAGGACACAGGTACATCAGACATATTTGTATCACGGTAAACATCCAGAGAGCTTCAACTAGATCCGCTGAGGCTTAGGGTTCTGATATGTGTTGCAGAACTGACTGTGCTTTATAACTATGGTCCCAATTTACTGTCTTTTGTCTCCCAGCCACAGAACACAAAGACTTATCTTTTATTTTATTTTTCTAAATTCATTATTTCTAGATTCGTATTTTTAAAGGAGGACTTATGTTGGATTTTGGTTGAACGCGAACGTGTGCTCCTTGGTTATATATTTTAAACAAAATGTTGCTTATAAATTTGATATTACATCAATATGCTAATTCAAATCATCCTGCTAGCAACTGGGGTACCTTTCATAGACATGGGTTCTGATGAAATGTTAATAGACCTTTCTTTGTTGTAAAGCTCTTGCTCAGAAACATACACTCACAACCCAATTTGTTTCCCTAGGGTTTATATGTTGGGGAGGAAACACAAAGAACAAAAAAAAAACACCAAAGATTGAAAAGACCTTAGAAGAAATATATCAGAGCTTGGTTTGTCACAGGATATGGTACTAATACATGGGAGATAATGTGCAATCTGTGATTCAAAAAGCTTAAAAAGTAATTGGGTACTTCTTACTTTTGAGAAGCAATACCTATCTCTTTATATATGGGCACATTATCCAGACAAATCCTCCTTGTAGTATGGCTGTCTATGTAGTTTCTTCAGTTGTTGTGGATATCTGTGGTTAACGTCTTGTAGTCCTACCTCTGTACTTTGTAGTCCTCCCTAGTCCAGCTCACTGTTATCACAGTTTTACTATCCTACAAATTCTTCTCTCTTCCCCCACCATCTGTGAAACTGGAATACAGAGGAAGTTTAGAATGGCAGGAGAAGCAGAAAGACATTTGTCAATTTTCCATTATTATTTTTACTGAGATTCATTTGAGACTACCATATTTTAATTTTCCACTCTTCTGGAATCTTATTAAATGAGTACAAATTGTTGAGTAAATATGTTAATCTATTTTCCTAACACCCAATAAGTATGCATCCAGGGTTAGTTCATTTATGCAAGTTCCCATATTCCAAGGACTTTACCTCTTTGCTAATAGCTGTTTATGTAAGAGATTTAATTTCTGCTCAATTACCTAAATTTCTTTTATTCATTTTCCCATCTAAATACTTAATAAGAAAATGAATTAAGTTGTTTGCCAGTTTTATTCATCATTTATTTCAAATGTCTTCATTTACTGGCAGAATTTTCTTCTAATATATATCTTTAGTCTTCATTGTTGTAGTACTGTTCTTCTTCAACATTTATTAAGGATCGCTACTACACTGTGTACAATACAAACACATATAAAGACAAGTCTTTGCTTTTGTGGACATTTCCTCTTATGAAACATTTGATAGGATGGTAGAGAAAATTGGTATTATGTAAGTTGCTTTAAGACTTAACTGAGGTGGATGAAATGGTCCACAAGTGAGCTTTCTGATAATTTTATACAATTCACTTTATTACACCTTTTAAAGCTCCTTTGTTTGACTAGATTCCTTTCTCTTTTCTTGTTTAATGTTAACTAATACAATACACTTTTATTATTGTTCTTAATATATACTTAGAAATGTGATAACAAAATATTAAGAGCATAAGCTTTGGTAACAGACAAATATGTGCTCAAATTCTGGCTCTATTGCTTATGGACTGTGTGGTTTTGGGTAGTTATTTAATATCCATAAGTCCTCCTTTTTTATCTATAAAATAGGAGTATAATATTATATCTATCTGGCAGGGCTATTGTGGGGATATAACAGAATAATACGTATAGAATACCCAACATTATGCCTAAAATACACTAGATGTTAAAAAATGTTATATATTATATGACTCTTTCCATCCCAATTCATTTTTTTCTCATTTTTTAATATTCCAACTTTATTGAGGTATAATTTACATACAATGAAATTAACTAATTTTAAGTATACAGTTTCATGAAATTTTATTATTTTATACAGTCGTGTAACAAGTCATGTAGCATCACATTTCCATCAAGCCAAAAGTTTCTCTTGTGCTCGCTCCTTTGCTGTCAATACCTTCACTCAAAACTCATGCCTTGCCAACTATAGACTTTCTTTTTGTCACTATGTCTTTAATTTTCCTAGAATTTCATTTAAGAGAATTTACATTGTATACAGGCTTTTATGTCTTACTTCACACCATAATGCTACTGGGATTAATCCATGTTTTATGTGTCAGTAGTCAATCTCTTTTAGTTGCTGAATACTATTTCACTATAGAGATATACCATGATTCATTTATCTGTTCCCATTGATGGTCATTTTGGTTATTTACAGCCTTTGCTTCCTATGACTAAAACTGTTTTAAACATTAGTTTAAAAGTCCTTTTGTGGACATATGTTTTCATTTATCTTGAGTAAGTTAGGGGAATAGGATTATTGATAACTGTATGCTTAACTGTATAAGAAACTGTAAAACTGTCCAGTTCCTCCGCATCATCTACAAACTTGGTATTATTAATCCTTTAAATTTTAAGGTTTTAGAGTACATGCAGAGAGGTATCTCCTTGTGGTTTTGTTTTGCCTTTCCTTAATAACTGATGATGCTGAGCATATTTCATGTGCTTATTTGCCAGTCATATATTTGCCAGTCGGTTCAACTATGTCCATTTCATTATTGGGTTGTTTACCTTCTTATAATTGATTAATTAGGACTTCTGTTATAAAGTTAAGTAGAAGTGATGAAAGTGGACCTTCTTGCCTTGTTTTCAATATTAGGGGAAAAACGGGCATTCTTTCAGCACTAATATATTAGCTGTAAGCTTTTCATCAATATCCTTTAACAGGGTAAGGAATTTCCCTCTATTTCTAGTTTGTTGATAATTTTTTCTTTTATTGTTAATGGGAGTATGTCTTGTCAAATGATCTTTTGCATTAATTGAGATGATCATAAAGTTTTTCTTTTTTAAAATCTTAATATAAGTTGCATCAATTGATTTTTGTATATTGAGACAAATTTGTATTCCTATGAACATCATTTGTTCATGATGTTTTATCCTTATTAAATGTATCATGACTCAATTTGCTAAGCCTTTATTATGGATTATGTGTCTTTTCTTGAGAGACATTTGTCTGTAGTTTTCTTTATACATGCATAATATCTTTTTTTTTTCTGTTGTTCATGTCAGAATAATGAGTTCAGAAGTATTCCTAACTCTTCTACATTTTAGAAATGTTTCTGTAGAATTGGTATTATTTCTTCCTCAAATATTTGGTACAATTTACCAATGAAGTCACCTGGGCCTGAAGTTTTCTTTGTGTGAAGATTTTTAACTATAAAATTACTTCTAATAAATAAAAGGACTGTTTGGTTTATTGATGTTATTTTTCTTCTTGATTAAGATTCCATACTGTGCCTTTCAAAAGTTGAGTTCATTGTTGAAGTTATTGCTATAAAATTATCATAACACTCCCTTAATCTCTTTTTAATGTCTGTAAGATCTGTAGTGTTGTCCACTTTTTTTTCATGAAAATGATTTATCAATTTTATTATTTACAAAGAAGTTTTGTTTCTGTGGCTTTGTCTATTGTTTTCTCTGTTTTATTGATTTATGCTCTTCATTATTGACTTCCTTCTTCTTGCTTCGGGTTTGATTTACTCTAACATTTTTATTCTTAAGGTGCCAGATGCTAAGTATTTCTATTCCAGTAGTTCAATCTGGAACTGGGGAAACAACCACAGGATGAGTTCCAAGACCCACTGTGAGATGCACTGGAGCTATAAAATCCATTAATCAAATGGCATCCATAAGCCTCTACTCTGACTGAATAACCACAGTGACACTTTGGCTCTCTTAGAATCAAGTGTCTGTTTAGATTCAGTGACCAATAGTCCTCAAAAGGTCTGATTATTTCATTTTCCCTAGTGTACATTCACACTGGTAAAAGGCCATAGGTCCATTTGGGGAAGTCTAGGAGAAAGATTAACAGTATAAATTTTCTGTATTGTACCAAGATTCTTCCCCTAGGGGACTCAGCTTCCCCTTCATTCAAGGGGTTCTGAATCTGTAAAC
Organism: Balaenoptera ricei; assembly: GCF_028023285.1. Lineage (NCBI taxonomy): Eukaryota > Metazoa > Chordata > Mammalia > Artiodactyla > Balaenopteridae > Balaenoptera > Balaenoptera ricei. The sequence goes on along the minus strand of NC_082660.1, from coordinate 90,535,910 downwards.
TGGTTCAAATCTGGGAATTGATTTAGAAGTTGTGACTTTCTGTTTTTATAATTCCAATTAAACTTTCATTCACTTGACCTAGAACTTTCTTGCTTATATAAACCAAGTAAGAATTTAGTAGACTTCCTATTTATTTCACTTCTAGGAACCCAATGGTTAACTAGCCGGTGCCATAGGTCTGCAAGAGTCAGATTATTCTGACTGCTGCTTTGGCTCTGCTGTCCATTACAGTAACCACATCCACCTTGCTTTTGGAGGTTGAGTCCTGCCATTTGACCCCTGTCTTCTTAGGATCTAACTACTCCCATTGCATTTAGGTTTTCCAATTGAGTGTCTGGGATTCCTTCTCTATGGTCTGATCTACATAAAAAATCACAGAGCTCATCAAGGATGCTGGGGCTTCCTTCACAAATTTATTTCTCAAAATATTGGTGAAAGGTATGTCTTCTGGACCCTCCCAGTGTGGCTGATTAGGTCTTGAATAATAAATCCGCTATAACATTCCAGCGTTCCTAAGCCTTTGAGTCCCTTCCTCTACATTAAACCAAGGGAGGTCTCGCATTTCCATTCACTCACAGTGGGCCATCTTTCGGTGCCTGTTTCAACCAAACAACCAAAGAAACAGCTAAAGCCCTTTCTAACTTCTGAAGCTGAAGTGTTAAATATGGAATCTCTGTTTAGTGAGTCTATATCAATAAATTCATCATGATCCAAGTTTATGTTCTTTCCACCATTATCCTACACCTTTAATATCCATTCCCACACATGTTCCTCAGATTTCTGCTTGTATAAATTAGAAAACTCAAGTTGTTCTTTTGGAGTGTAACACACCTCTTCACGGATCACACTTTGCCTCTCACCTTTAGGGGCCTGCTGGGCTTAAGTTTGGTTATAGGTCTAGAAACCAAGAAGGGTAACAACAATGGATCCTGAGGAGAGTCAGCATTGTCTTGCATGGTATCCACCTCAGGGGTTGGCAATACTATTTCTTCAGACAGTGCAGAGTTAATCCCCTCATATCAAGGTAGAATGGTTGCTACCACTGTGGGTGGAGAGGTAGGTACCACTGTGGTTGGGACACCTCTTCCACTAGCAAAGAAGATGCATCACAATTTCAAGGCTCATTATCCTCAGCTTCATCAGGGCCTTCCCATATTCCCCATGCCGACTTACAGGATCCTATTCTTTCCCAATCAATACCCTCATTTTAACAGCAGACACCCTATGAGGCTGAGAATTCAATTTGCGTTGTAATTCAGCCAATTATAGGATGAGGTTGTGTGTATGATTTCAGCCCTGTGTCTATGGGAGATGAGGCTTTCCATCAGGGTGCACACAGAAACTCTTAGGTCATTTATAGTGTTCTTGAGCCGGGAATTTGAATCCCTGAGTGAATCCTTTTATTTCACCACTTTGTCCAGCAAATTTAGGAGCAACCAATCAATGTTATTATATTCCTTAGTTTTCAAAAAATGTTCAAAAGTATCATATTTACAGTCGCTTAGCTCCTTGCTTCTTATAAGTGGTTGATTAGGACTATCCAGTGCTTACATTTTGTATATCTCTGTAAACAGTTCATACCATGCACTATCAGTGTTCTTTTTACTACTGGAAATAGAGTCATTACCATCTTTAAACATAATCAGATTAGAGAATCATTCCGGAAACCCCAGAACTATTTCAGAAAATACATCATTAAAATTTTGTTCATTTAGAACCACTCTTGGTATCCAAATCTGTATTAGAGTTCTCCAGATAAACAGAAACAATAAGATATATATAAATATATATATATATATATTTATATATATATATATATTTATATATATATATATATATATATATTTATATTTATATAAGATCATGGAGACCAAGATGTCCCACAATCTGCTGTCTACAATCTGGAGAACGAGGAAAGCTAATAGTCTAATTCAGTCTGAGTCCAAAGTCCTGAGAACCAGGGAAGCCAATGGTGTAAGTTCCAGTCTGAGTCCAAAGGCCCGAGAATCAGGGACCAATGGTGTTAAGTCAGATCTGAGTCTAATAGCCTGAGAACCAGGAGAGCTGATGTCTGAGGTCAGAAGAAGCTGGGTGTCTCAGCTTAAGAAAAAAGTAAATTTTCCTTTCCTCTGCCTTTTTGGTCTCTGTAGGCCCTCAGTGGATTGGATCATGGCTACCCACATTAGTGAAGGCAATCTTCTTTACTCAATGTACTGATTGAAAAGCTAATCTCTTCCAGAAACACCCTCACAAACACACCCATAAATAATGTTTTACCAGGTGTCTGGGCATCCCTTAGCCCAGTCATGTTGACATAAAATTAAACATCATGCTAGACTATATGGTAATTATGCATATAATTTTTGCTACCATCCTACTGTTTTTTTTATTTTTTACTAGTAGCCATTCTAGTGTGTGAAATTGTATCTCATTGTGATTTTGATTTTAAATTTCCTAATGATTAGAGATGTTAAGCATTTTTTCATGTACTTATTGGTCATTTATATATCTTCTTTGGAGAGATGTCTATTCAGGCCTTTTTACCATTGCTAAATTGGGTTGTTTTTTGTTGTTGTGTTTTAAGACTGCTTTACATATTCTGGATATAAATCCATTATTAGATATATGATTTGAAAATATTTTCTCCATAACAAGGGTTGCCTTTTACTTTGCTGTTGGTATCTTTTAATGCACAAAAGTTTCTAGTTTTGATGAGGTCCAAAGTATCTCTTTTTTCTTTTGTTGCCTTTGCTTTTGATGTCATATCCAAGAAATAATTTCCAAATCCAATGTCATGAGGCTTTTCCTCTGTTTTCTTCCAAGAGTTAATACTTAGCTTTTATGATTAGGTCTTTGATCCATGTTTCTTTAATTTTTGTATATGATGTAAGATAAGGGTTCAAATTTATTGTTTTGAATGTGGGCATCCCATTTTCCCAGCACCATTTGTTGAAAAGATTGTCCTTTATCCAGTGAATTGTCTCGTAAACCTTGTTGAAAATCATTTGACCATATATTTGAGGGATTCTTTCTGGACTCTTCATTCTATTCCATTGGTCTATATTTCTGTCTTTGTGCTACTTACTCCCATACTCTTTTGATTACTGCAGTTTGTGGTAAGATTTGAAATGAGAGTGAGTCCTCCAATTTTATTCTCCTTTTTCCATATTATTTTTGAGTTTCCATATGAATTTTAGGATGGATTTTTCTTTTTTTCTGCAAAAAAAAGTATTGGGATTTTGATATGGATTTCATTGAGTCTGCAGTTTATTTTGGAGGTTCTTAACATATTTACAATATTAAGTCTTTCAATCCATGAACATGAGATGTATTTCCAGTTATTTTTTTCTATAATTTCTTTCACTAGTGTTTTATAGTTTACAGTGTATGTCTTTCTCTTCCTTGATTAAGTATATTCCTAAGTATTTTTTTCTTTTTGATGCTATTTTAAATTATTTCACTTTTGGATGGGCCATTGTTAATGTATAGAGAAGCAAATTCTGCTGAATTTGTTTATTAGTTCTAACAGTTTTAATGGAATATTTAGGGTTTTATACATATAGGATCATGTCATCTGTTATCAGAAGAAATCTTACATCTTTATTTCCTTTTCTTAACTAATTACTCTGGCTAGAATTCCAATACTATTTTGAAGAGAAGTGGCAAAAATGAGCATCTATGCCTTGTTACTGGTCTTAAAGGAAAAGTTTTCACCCTTTCACCATTCAGTATTGTGTTAGCTGTGGGGGATTTCATATATGACCTTTATTATGTTGAGGTGGCTTCTTTCAGTTTCCAGTGTATTAAGTGTTTTTATCATAAAAAGCTGTTAAATTTTGTCAAATGATTTTTTGCATTAATTGAGATAATCAAGCTTTTTTTTTTTTCTTCTCCATTCTGTTAATGTGCTGTATTGCATAGACTAATTTTCTTTTATTGAACCATGCTAGCATTTCAGGATAAATCCCACTTGATCATGATATACAATCCCTTTAATATGTTGTCAAATTTGATTTGCTAATATTTTGCAGAGAATTTTTACATCAATATTTACAAGGCATAATTATCTGTAGTTTTATTTTCTTGTAATGTCTTTGTCTGGCTGCATTCATTTTCTAGGGTTGCCATAACATAGTACTGCAAACTGGGTGGCTTAAAAAACAAATTTATTTTGTCACAGTTGTGAAGGGTAGAAGTCTCAGGTCAAGGTATCAACAGTTTGTTCCTGAGACATCTCTTTTTTTCTTGTAGATGGCTGTCATCTCCCACTGTCTTCTTATGGTCTTTACTCTGTTCATACATATGTCTCATGTCTGTTTGTGTGCCCTAATTTCCTTATAAGGACACAAGTCAGATTGGATTAAGGTCCACCCTAATGACCTCTTTTTAACTGAATTGCTTTTTTAAAGGCCATATCTCTAAGTACAGTCACATTTTGAGGTACTGGGGATTAGGACTTCAACATATGAATTGACAGGGGACACAATTCAGTCCATAACACTTCTTTTTCTAGACACCCCAAATTTATGTTCTCACATTAAAAATATATTCACTTCCATCTCAAAAGCCCCAAAGTCTTAACCCATTCCAGTATCAACTCCCAAGTCCCAAATTTCATCTAAATATCATCTAAATCAAGTACGGGTGAGACTTGAAGTATGATTCACCTGAAACCAAATTTTTCTCCAACTGTTAATTTGTCAAACCAGATGAGTTTTCTGCCACCAAAATATAATGATGAAACAGGCGTAGTATAGACATCTCCATTCCAAAAGGCAGAAATCAGAAAGAAGAATGGGGTCATGGATTCTAAGCAAGTCCAAAACTAATCTAATTTCATTAGATTTTAAGATTCTAGAATTATCCATCGTCTCAATGCTCTGTCCTCTGCGCCAATGTGGGTGGTGATCTCACCTGCTAGGTCCATTGAGGTGGCTGCCCAACCCTTGTGGCCCTGTGTGGTGGCATTGTTCCTGAGGCCCTGAGCAATGGCCTCACCCCTGAGATCCCAGGCAGTGGATGCCTGGCTTGCTGAAACTGAGGAATAGATTTCCTTGCCTCCCCTAACCTGTGCCCTCTGGGCCTGTGGTGTGAGTAGCAGCCCTGTTAATCTCTGAATCACCTGTGGAGTATATTCTTTCCTTCTCTTGAAGGGTAAAGCAAGTTAGCAGCCAGATAACTATATTATCCTGCCCTGTACAATCCCAGACATCCAACAGTCTTCCTTAATTTTGCTCCATCTGTTTACTCTTTAGTTTAATCTGGCAGTGTTTTTGCTGGAATAACTTCATCTCTATTCCTGCCTTCTGCTGAGATGTTTGATTAGATCCATGAGTCATACTCATAATCTCGTTATTGAGTGTTTATTCAGCCAAACACTTAGTGTTCTCTCTAGAACTTACTTTCTTATGTTTTGCAATGTAGATAGGCTAAGAATTATCTACACACTGAAGTTCTGGTTCCTTTCTGCTTAACAGCCCCTCCTTCAATTTTTCTCTTTCCTCTTGTATTTGATTACAAGTATCAAGGACAAACCAGGTTATACTTCAGGACTTTGTTTAGAAATTCCCTCAGCTAAATACCCAAGTTCACAACTCACAAGTTCTACCTTCTACAAAATGTTGGAATACAATTAAGCCAAATTCCTTGCCACTTTATAGTAATGATCACTTTTCCTCCAATGTCCAATAACAAGTTCTTTGTTTCCATATGAGGCTTCACCAGGATGACCTTTAAAATCCATATTTATACCAATAATGTCTTTAAGATAATCTAGGCTTTTAAACATCATCCTCAAAATTCTTCCGTCTTCTGCTCATTACTCACTTCCAAATTATCAGTTTTTTCTTACATCAAGACTACTTCACAGCACAAAAATCTGTGTACTCCATAGAAACAGAATAAAGAATATCTATCTATCTATCTATCTATCTATCTATCTATCATCTATCATCTATCAATCTATTGATCTATTTACCTATCTATGAATATATATATGTATATATATATATTTATAAATATGTGTGTGGGAGAGAGAGAGAGGGAGAGGGAGAGAGAAAGAGATTTTAATGAGTTGGCTCATACAATTGTGGAGGCTTTACAGGACCAAAATATGCAAGGCATTTCAGCAGACTCGGAACCCCAAGGAAGAGTAATAGTTTCTATCTATAACACTGGACAGTGGTATCAGTATTAGGGTAATAGAGGTCTCATAGAATGAGTTAGGAAGGTTTCATCCATTTAAATTTTTTGTCCATAAGATTTTCAGAAGGATTGGTGTTAACTCTTCTTTACCCTTTTACAGCTTTATTGAGATGTAATTGACACAACATTATCTAAGTTAAAGGTGTACAATGTGTTTGATTTGATACATTTATATATTGCTATATAAGTACTACCATAGTGTTAGCTAACACCTTCATCACATCACATAATTACCACTTTTTGTGTATGGTGAAACCATTAAGATCAACTCTTTAGCAACTTTCAAGTATATAATAAGTATAATTAACTATAATCACAGTGCTTAAACATCTTATAACTGGAAATTTGTACTCTGACCAACATCTCCCCACTTTCCACCCCCTAGCCCCTGGTAACTAACACTTTATTCTCTGTTTTTATGGGTTCAGCTTCTTATTTATTAGTTAGTTTGTTTGTTTATTTTACACCTTTATTGGAGTATAATTGCTTTAAAATGTTTTTGTTAGTTTCTGCTGTATAACAAAGTGAATCAGCTATATGTATACATATATCCCGATATTCCCTCCATCTTGAGCCTCCCTCCCACCCTCCCTTTCCCACCCCTCGAAGTGGTCACAAAGTGCCAAGCTGTTCTCCCTGTCCTATGCAGCTGCTTCCAACTAGCTATTTATTTTACATTTGGTAGTGTATGTATGTCAATGCTACTCTCTCACTTCGTCCCAGCTTCCCCTTCCACAACACCCGTGTCCTTAAGTCCATTCTCTACGTCATTGTATTTATTCCTGTCCTGCCCCTAGGTTCATTAGAACCTTTTTTTTTTTTTTTAGATTCCATATATATGTGTTAGCATATGGTATTTGTTTTTCCCTTTCTGACTTACTTCACTCTGTATGACAGACTCTAGGTCCATCCACCTCACTACAAGTAACTCAATTGGTTTCTTTTTATGACTGAGTAATATTCCATTGTATATATGTGCCACATCTTCTTTACCCATTCATCTGTCGATGGACACTTAGGTTGCTTCCATGTCCTGGCTTGAAGTAATTTCGTTCTCATGCATGCACAGAACACTACTCAGCCAAAGACTCACAGAAACCCTTTGGAGATTTTCAGTGTTCTCTCTCTTTGCAGTTCCCTTTTCTCTAGTACTTTGTCTCCAAAATTTTAGTCATCTTGGACCCCCCAAACTCTAAGTTCCATCTCTTCAACTCACTTAGATTGCTGTGTTATGTACACTTTCCCACTCCTGTGCTACTGTATGTAAATTTCCTTCCAGTAACCATAAGGCTCACCTTATGTATTTCATTTCTTTCAGGGATCATTTTCCTATGCTGCTTGTTTTCTATTAAAACAATTGTTCATACTTTTTTTCATATTTTACTGTTGGTTAAGGCAGGAGGGCAAATCCACTAGGTCCCAGGTATATACTTTTTAATATATATTTGCTCTTTCAAGTCTCTTGAAGGAATTATAATGGTCTTATTTACTTTTGTATATACAAGCATCTAGCACAATAGTTGGCATTAAATAAATATTTTCTGAAGGAATGAATAAGTAGGTAGATATATCTTTATTAATATCTGCATTATTTGCATTAATAATGTTTTCTTTTTCCTTCTTCTTCTTCCTTAACTTACACATAAGCAATGAAACATCTCAGATCATTACAAAGCGCTAGAGGATTCAGACTGATATGTCTTTCTGCTTGAGTTATCTCTGATTGACCTTTCCATTTCCTGAAAGTGTTTGTAAAAGAAATTTCCTAACTTCAACATTTTCTTCAAATAATAGTTTTAATTAAAGCAAGTGTTGTTTTCTGCCATTATACACTAAGCCTTATACTCAAGGGGCAATGTTATTTCTTTCTAGATATTGGTTTAAATTTTATATAAGATTTAACAAGTATGATGTAAGATATAATAGTGAAGTATAAGTTATGTAAGCATAACTGTATTTTAAATTCTTAGGTATGGAAATTAGAAATAAACAGCATATCTGAGAAAACATTTCTTCCTTCCTCTGTTCCTTCCTTCCTTCCATCCTTCCTTCCTTCCTTCCTTCCTTCCTTCCTTCCTTCCTTCCAACCCTTATTTTATGCCTACTAATCCCTAAATTCTGGATATACAACTAAGAATAAGACACAGTCTTCTCTTTTGAGAATTCCACATTTTATGGAGGGAGGGATACATATAAAAACATGTAATTTCAGTACAGTCTGATGTGATTTCCTATGGAATTACAAAAGATGGAGTGATTATTCTGCTTAGGGCAGTAACAGAAATGCTCACAGAGGAAGTGAAATTTTTGCTGAAATTTGAATAACGACAAGGGTGTTTTAAGATGTATTGGATGTTCATTACAGCTCTATTTCTAGCCAGGACATGGAAGCAACCTAAGTGCCCATCGACAGATGAATGGATAAAGAAGATGTGGCACGTATATACAATGCCATATTACTCAACTATAAAAAGAAATGAAATTGAGTTATTTAGAGTGAGGTGGATGGACCTAGAGTCTGTCATACAGAGTGAAGTAAGTCAGAAAGAGAAAAACAAATACCATATGCTAACACATATATATGGAATCTAAAAAAAAAAAAAAAGGTCATGAAGAACCTAGGGGCAAGATGGGAATAAAGATGCAGACCTAGTAGAGAATGGACTTGAGGACACGGGGAGGGGGAAGGGTAAGCTGGGACAAAGTGAGAGAGTGGTAGTGTATATATGGACATATAAACACTACCAAATGTAAAATAGATAGCTAGTGGGAAGCAGTCGCGTAGCACAGGGAGATCAGCTCGGTGCTTTGTGACCAGCTAGAAGGGTGGGATAGGGAGGGTGGGAGGGAGGGAGATGCAAGAGGGTAGAGATATGGGGATATATGTATATGTATAACTGATTCACTTTGTTATAAAGCAGAAACTAACACACCATTGTAAAGCAATTATACTCCAATAAAAACGTTAAAAAAAGATGTATTGGAAAAATGGACAAGAAGAAGGGTTTTCTGTTAGGAGAATAGTGAATAATTCAGTATTACTAGATTAGAATTGCATTGCAAGTAATGGTGAGATATGATGGTGGAGAGGAAGTTAGCGGCCTTGTGAAGCAATTTGGGTTTTAGAGATAAAGGTAAATCAATGGTGATTTGAGGGGATTTGAACAGGAAGGTGATAAAATAACATTTTTGTTTTAGGAAAGTAATTCTGGGGAAAATTTGGAAGGTGAATTAAAGAGGCCAAAACACCAATTAAAATGCAGTTGTAACTGTCCAACTTAGGGCTAAATTAGGTCCTCATATTAGACATAGTGTCAGTAACAGTGGAGATGGAGAGTGACTAAATGCCACAATCAGACACATTTCTGATGCAAAATTAAAAAGTATTGTGACCTATCATATAGGAATTATATGTGGAGGGGAATGAGAGGGAGGAATGAGTTAGGGTTAAAGACTGGGTGGAATATTAGTCAATCAATTGAGTTAGGAAGAGAAGGAAGAGTTTTGGGTAGGAGATTTGGGGTGCTTCTATACATGAAATTTATAAGTCACAAAGAGGTCTGTGTTGGAGATAGAATTTGGAATCATCAGAATATAAGTTTTTTTGAAGTCTGTGTTCTTGGATAAGTTTATTAAGGGAGAGAGTAAAAAAAAAATAAGAGGACTAAGAACAAAGGCATACAACAAACACATGAAAGGATGCTGAACATCACTAATCACTAGAGAAATGAAAATCAAAACTACAATGAGATATCATCTCACACAGGTCAGAATGGCCATCACCAAAAAAATCTACAAACGATAAATGCTGGAGAGGGTGTGGAGAAAAGGGAACCCTCTTGCACTGTTGGAGGGAATGTAAATTGATACAGCCACTATGGAGAACAGTATGGTGGTTTCTTAAAAAACTAAAAATAGAATTACCATATGACCCAGCAATCCCTCTACTGGGCATATACCCTGAGAAAACCATAATTCAAAGAGAGTCATGTACCACAATGTTCACTGCAGCACTATTTACAATAGCCAGGACATGGAAGCAACCTAAGTGTCCACTGACAGATGAATGGATAAAGAAGATGTGGCACATATATACAATGGAATATTACTCAGCTATTAAAGGAAACGAAATTGGGTTATTTGTAGTGAGGTGGATGCACCTAGAGACTGTCATACAGAGTGAAGTAAGCCAGAAAGAGAAAAACAAATACCATATACTAACAATTATACAGAATCTGAAAAAAAAAATGGTTCTGATGAACCTAGGGTCAGGACAGGAATAAAGACACAGACTTAGAGAATGGACTTGAGGACACAGGGAGAGGGAAGGGTAAGCTGGGAGGAAGTGAGAGAGTAACATTGACATATAAATAACACCAAATGTAAAATAGATAGTTAGTGGGAAGCATCTGCATTGCACAGGGAGATCAGCTTGGTGCTTTGTGACCCCCTACAGGGGTGGGATAGGGAGGGTGGGAGGGAGATGTAAGAGGGAGGGAATATGGGGATATATGTATACATATAGCTGATTCCCTTTGTTATACAGCAGAAACTAACACAACATTGTAAAGCAATTATACTCCAATAAAGATGTTAAAAAAAAAGTACAAGGGCATAAAGAATGTGAGCATTTAGGAGACTGATGAAAAGAGAGATAGCTAGAAAGCTGACTGAGAAAAATTAATGTGAGATGAAAGAGGAGAACCAATAGAAATGTTGTGAAATCCCAGTGAATCTGAGGGTGAAGAATACGAAAGACTTTTTATTGAGGATAGACTAAGAGTTAAGATGGGGGAAGTCCAAGTTGCCTTACAGCTTATGAAACTCATGTACTGAAGTAATTGTGTAGCCACTGACCAGAACGGAAATAGTAGTAAGGAGAAAAGGTCTTGAGAGAAAGTTTTAGTCTAGTTTGTGATATTTTACATAAAGAGAATTGAAGTGACATGCAAACAGTGTATTCTGATTGGCAGTGATCGATGCAGGTCGGAATAAAAAAGAGCCTTATTACTCAAGGAGTTCTGGGGATGGGTGCTAGTGCTAATCAGATTAAATAATGAGTCTTTGTTATATCTGATTTAAGCTTAGGGACATAGCCAGGGATGGTAACTTGGCTTCTCATGAATAGCTTCTATTACTATGCTTTGACACTTCTGATTCAGCTCATGGATAAATCTCTGAAGCATAGCAATATAACAATGGAAATAAGTGTGCATAGGTGTGTGTGTTATAGATAAACTTGGGTTTATAGCTGAATATATAATTATTCCTGTGCATATACCAACTACTGTATTATAAATATATGCATGCCTAGTTGCATATATGAGTGAAGTTTGAAAATATTGAAATAATAATTTGCAATTATTTAAGATTTTGAAAATATTTTCTCCAAACTGGTTCATTCACCCAAAATTACCCTTGATCCTAAAGGTAACTACAGAGCCATGTGATGTAGAGACCAATAGTTCTTCAGCTGGAAATGCAAGGATATTTGCTAACTGTCCTATTCTTGCAATGTTCATGACCCAGGTTGTAAAGCTTTTTTTACGTCTCATGTCACAAATCAACTAAACTTTACTAGTATATACTGTAGCTTTTTAGTATAGTCTGAAGTCTGGGAGTTTTATACCTCTAGGTTGGTTCTGTTTTTTCACAGTATTACTTTGGCAATTTGGGGTATTTTTTTTGGCTCTATATGAATTTTAGGAATATTTTTTCTACTTATTTTAAAAATATCATTGGTAGTTTGATAGATATTGCATTAAATCTATAGATTGCTTTGGGTAGTATGGACATTTTAAAAATATTCATTCTTTCAATGTAAAAACATAGTATATCTTTCCATTACTTTGTATCATATTCAATTTCCTTCATCAGTGTTTTATACTTTTTGTAGTATAAGTCTGTCACCTCTTTGGTTAAGTTTATTCCTAGCTATTTTATTCTTTTTGATGTGATTTTAAGTGGGATTTATTTTTACCATTCTCTTTCTGCTGGTTCATTATTAGTGTATAGAAAAGCAACAGATTTCTGTATATTAATCTTGTATCTTGCAACTTTGCTGAATTCGTTTATTAGCTCCAAGAGTTTGGGGAGATTTCAGGGTTTTATATAAAAAGTATCATATTATTTGCATATAGTGACAGTTTTACTTCTTCACTTATAATTCAAACGCCTTTTCTTTCTTTCTTTCTCTTTCTTTCTTTCTTTCTTTCTTTCTTTCTTTCTTTCTTTCTTTCTTTCTTTCTTTCTTTCTTTCTTTTTTTTTTTGTCTGACGGCTGTGGCTAGGGCTTCCAATACTGTGTTAAATAGAAGTGGTGAGAGTGGACATCCTTCTCTTCTTCCTGAATTTAGAGGAAAAACTTTCAGTTTTGCACCATTGAGTATGATGTTAGCTGCTTTTTGTCATAAATGTTCTTTATTATGTTGAGATATATTCCCTCTATATCCACTTCCATGAGAGTTTTTATCTTGAGTCGTTGCTGAATTTTGTCAAATGCTTTCTCAACACCTATTTAGATAATCATGTGATTTTTATTCTTCTTTGTGTTAATCTGGTGTATCACATTGACTTTTGGTGAATGTTGTACCACCCTTGTGTCTCTGAAATAAATCCAACTTGATAATGGTGTTTGGTTCTTTTTATATATTAATATTATTGGATTTGGTTTGAAAATATTTCGTTGAGGACTTTCCTATCTATGTTAATTAGTGATATTGACCTGTAATTTTCTTTTTTGTGCTCTCTGTCAAATTTTGGTATCAGTGTGATGCTGTCCTTGTAGAATGAATTCAGATACATTCCTTCCTCTGCAATTATTTGGAATAGTCTGAGAAAGATTAATGTTTAATTTTTCTCTACATGTTTGGTAGAATTCACCTGTAAAGCTATCTGATCCTAGACTTTTGTTCATAGGGAGTTTGGTGCTGTTGTTGCTGTTGTTGTCATTTTAACTGATTCAAATTAATTACTGGTAGTTGGTCAGTTCATATTTTCTCCTTCTTCTTGGGTCATTTTTTGGGAAATTGTACATCTCTAGGAAATTGTCCATTTCTTCTAGATTGTCCACATTATTGGTGTATAATTGTTCATAGTAGTCTCTTATGATCCTTTGTATTTCTGTCATGTCTTTTGTAACTTCTCCTTTTTCATTTCTAATTTTATTGGTTTGGGCTCTCGTTTCTAATTTTTTTGGTTTTTGTTGATGATTCTGGCTAAACGTTGATCAATAGCGTTTATTTTTTCAAAGAACAAACTCTTAGTTTCATTGATCTTTTTCTATTGATTTTTTAGTTTCCATTTCATTTATATCTGCTCTTATCTCTATGATTTCTTTTCTTCTATTAAGTTTGGTTTTTTTCTTTTTTTGTCTCTTTCTAGTTCCTTTAGATGTAAGGTTAGGTTGTTTATTTGAGATTTTTTCTTGTTTCCTGAGGTAAGCTTGTATCGCTATAAACTTCCCTCTTAGAACTGCTTTTCCTGCATCCCATAGATTTTGGATTGTTGTGTTTTTGTTTTCATTTGTCTCCAGGTATTTTTAAAAAGTTCTTCTTTGATTGCTTCAGTGATCCATTGGTTGTTTAGTAGCATAATTTATTAGCCTCTACATGCTTGCGTTTTTAGCAGTTTTTTTCTTGTAGTTGATTTCTAGTCTCATAGTGTTGTGGTAGGAAAAGATACTTGATATGATTTCAGTTTTCTTAAATTTACTGAAGCTTGTTTTGTGGCCTAGCAGGTAATCTATCCTGGAGAATGTTCCCTATGCACTTTAATAGAATGTGGATTCTGCTACTTGTGAATGGAATGTTCTCTATATATCTATTAAGTTCAGCAAGTATAATGTGTCATTCAAGGCCAGTGTTTCCTTTTTTCATTTTCTGTCTAGGTGATCTGCCCATTGATATAAGTGGGGTGTTCGAGTCTCATACTATTATTGTGTTACTGTCAATTTCTCCTTTTATGTCTGTTAATATTTGCTTTATATATTTAGGTGCCCTTATGTTGGGTACATGCATATTTACAATTGTATCTTCTTTTGGATTGATCCCTTGATCATTATACTGTATAATGTCTTTGTCTATTATACTTTGTTTTAAAGTCTATTTTGTCTGATGTAAGTATTGCTACCTCAATATTCTTTTGATTTCTATTTGCATAGAATATCTTTTTCCATCACCCCACATTCAGTCTGTGTGTGTCTTTAGCTCTGAATTGACTCTCTTGTGTGCAGATATAGATGGGCCTTGTTTGTGTATCCATTCAGTCACTCTATGTCTTTTGATTGCAGCATTTAGTCCATTTCTACTTAAAGTAATAAGTTGTGTATTATTGCCATTTTATTAATTGGATTTGGGTTGTTTTTGCCATTCTTTTTTGTTCCTTTATTCTTTTGTTCTCTTCCTTTGTGATTTGTTGACTATCTGTTGTGTTATTTTGGATTACTTTCTTTTTCTTTTGAGTGTGAATCTATTATAGATTTTTGGTTTGTGGTTACCGTAAGCTTTATATATAGCAATCTATCTATCTATCTATCATCTATCTATCTATCTATCTATCTATCTATCTATCATCTATCTATCTATCTATCTACCTATCTATCATCTATCTACCTTTCTATCTATTTAACTATCTATCTGATTATTTTAAGTTGCTGATCTCTTAATTTCAAATGCGTTTTAACTACCTTGCATTTTTACTCCCCTCCACCCACAATTATTGTTTTTGACATCATATTTCATAGTTTTTTGTTTTGTGTATCACTTAACTACTTATTGTGGATACAGATGATTTTACGACTTTTGTGTTTTAACCTTCTTACTAGCTTTGTATGTGGTTGACTTACCATCTTACTATATGTTTGCCTTTATTAATGAGGTTTTTCCTTTACTAACTTTCATGTTCCTAATAGTGGCCTTTTCTCTTAGAAAAGTACCTTTATCATTTCTTATAAAGCAGTTTTGGTGGTGCTGAACTCTTTTGGCTTTTTCTTCTCTGTAAAACTTTTGATCTCTCCATCAAATCTGCATGAAAGCTTTACTGGGTCGAAAATTCTTTGCTGTACATTTTCCCCTTTCATCACTTTAAATATATCATGCCACTCCCTTCTGGCCTGCAGAGTTTCTGTTGAAAAGTCAGTTGATAGCCTTATGGGAGTTTCCTTGTATGTAACTGTTGTCTTTCCCTTAGTGCTTTTAATGTTTGCCATTTAAATTACAGGGCGTCTAGGTGTGGTTATCTTTGAGTTGATCCTGTTTGGGACTCTCTAGGATTCCTGGATCTGGATTTCTGTTTCCTTTCCAAAGTCAGGAACATTTTCAGATATTTTGTCTTCGAATATGTTGTCTGCTCCTTTCTCTCCTCTTTATGGGACCCTTATAATGTTTATGTTAGAATGCTTAATATTGTCCCAGAGGTCTCTTAAAGTGTACTCATTTCTTTTTATTCATTTTTCTTTTTTCTCTTCAGCTTCAGTGTTTTCCATTACTTTGTCTTCCAACTTACTGATCTATTCCTCTGTATCATTTAATCTCCTGTTTATTCCTTCTAGTGTATTTTTCATTTCATTTTATTGTATTCTTCATCTCTGGTTCTTTATATTTTCTAATTTTTGTTAAAAACTCCTAACTTCTTACTCTTTTCATCCATTCTTCTGAGATCTTTGATCATCTTTATGATCATTACCTTAAGCCATTTACTCTATAGATTGCCTATCTTCACTTCACTTAGTTCTTTTGGGAATTTATCTTGTTCCTTCATTTGGAACATATTCATTTGTCTCCTAATTTGCTGTTTTTATTTCTATGTATCTCATAGGTTGTTTACATTTCTCGACCTTGGAGAAGTGACCTTTTGTAGGAGACATCTGATGCATACCATCAGCGTACTACCCTCTGGTCACCAGAGATATATGCTCTAGTGATGTTCCCTACTTATGCTCATGGGTCCTTCTGTTGTGGCAACCTGACTACTGTGGGTGGTCTGGTAGGCCTGGTTGGCCCATGCTCTGGTTTGTTGCCAAGGCCTGCCTTGTGCAGCAGTTACTGCCTGGTGGTTGGCAGAGCTCAGTCATCAGGAGGCTGACTGTAGAACCCCAGGTGTCCTGGACCTAGTGCTGGCCAACTAACAGGCAGAGTTGTGTTCTGGTGTGGGTAGTTGTGGACCCAGAGGTCTTGGATCTAGTGTTGGCCTGCTGGTGGTTGGGTTCCAGGGTGTTCCAAAGCTGGTCTTGGCATGCTGGTGAGTGGGGCTAAATCTTGGGACAACTGACTGCGAGGCACAAAGGATCTAAGAGTTTGTGTTGGTCTGCTAGTGGGCAGGTCTGGAGCCCAGGTGGTCCCAGGGCTGGTGATGGACTTCTGGTGTGTGGGCTGTGTCCTTCTCTAGCTGGCTTCAGGGCTGCAGTGATCCTGGAGATGGTGTCTGCCCACCGGTGTGTTAGACTGGTCCTGGGGGTTTTGTTAGCCCTCTGCTGGGTGGAGTCAGGTCCTGGGGTCTCTGGTTCCAGGGCCCAGGGTTTTGGGATCTGATGTTGGTCATCTAGAGGGTGGGGTATAGCTCAGGTGGTCCTGGGGTTACTGCTAGGTCACTGGTGGGCAGAGCTGGGTCCCAGAGTCTTGGTGTTGGTGTGTCAGCCTGCTGGTTGGTGGGGCTTGGGCTCAGATCATTCTGGGGCTGGTGCCTCCTCATGCATTGGTGAGGCTGGTCCCGAAGTTAGCACTGGCTCACTGGTGGGCAGGGCTAGAGTGCATGGGGTCCTGGGGTTTGTTCCTGCCTACTAGTGGGTAGAGCTGGGCCCTCAGGTTTCTGAGTGCATGACCCTAGGGATCCTGGTGCTAGCATCTGCACACTAGTGTGTGAGGCCAGGTCCTAGGCCCTCTGGTGGACATTGCCATGTCCATGTGTGGCTGTGCACTTAGGGCATCTTAAGGCAGCTTGCCTGCTGGTGGCTGGGGCTGTGTCTCCACCTGGCTAGTTGCTTAGCTTGAGGTGTCTGTCCCAGGACTCGTATTAACAGGCTGGTGTGAGTGGCCAGGTTCCAGTGCCAATAATCTAGAAGGAGAGTTTCAAAATGATGCTTGCCAACACCAGTGTCCAAATAGTAGAACAAGATTCCAAAAATAGCTGTCACTAGTGTCTTTGTTCCCAGGCTGAGCTCCAGTTTCCTCTTGACTCTTTGGGAGACTCTCCAAGATCAGCAGGTGGGTCTGACCCAGGCTCCTTTCAAATTACTTCTATACTGGGTCCCAGACAGAGCACATGAGATTTTGTGTGTGCCCATTAAGAATGGAGTCTCTATTTCCCACAGCCTTCTGGCTCTCCCAAAAGTAAGCTCTGTTGGCCTTCAGCGCCAAACATTCTGGGGACTCACCTTTCTGGTGTAGGGCCACCAGGCTGGGGAGCCCAATGTCAGGCTCAGACCCATTGCTCCTTAAGGAGGAAATCTGCAATTGTAATTATTCTCCCATTTGTGAGTTGCACACTTAGGGATAAGGGTCTTGACAACATCTCAACTCCACCGCTCCAGTACTTCTGGTTGTAGTTCCTTCCCCCTTTTCTTTCTTTCTTTCTTTCTTTCTTTCTTTCTTTCTTTCTTTCTTTCTTTCTTTCTTTCTTTCTTTCTTCCTTTCTTTCTTTCTTTTCTTTCTTTCTTCTTTTTCTTTCTTTCCTTCTTTCTTTCTTTCTTTGCCACAGGAGGATCTTAGTTCCCTGACCAGAGACTGAACCTGCACCTTTGGCAGTGAGAGCACAGAGTTCTAACAACTGGACTGCCAGGGAATTCCCTGTGGTTCCTTCTTTATATCTTTAGGTGTAGAAGATCTTTTCTGCAAGATTCCTGTCTTTCTCATAAACAGTTTCTTTGTAAAGAGTTGTAATTTTGGTGTGCCTATGAGAAGAAGTAAATTCAGGGTCTTTCTACTCTGCCATCTTGGCCAAGGTCTCTGGAGCTTACCTTCACTAACGTTATTTAAGGTCAGGTTTGACACATCCAACTTTAGTGCCTAGCATAGTGGTTCACATATAATGAACCATCAATAAATATTTATTACAAAATGAAATTCTAAGTTTACCCTTATTAAAAAAAATGTAGGTTTATAATTTTACACAAGCTTATATTTTGAGGTAGGAGACTGGATGGTCAGTTCTAATATTTTCTTGTATTATCCTTGCCTTCAATTTCCAGCCCTTCCCATTTCCAAGAGAAAATAAGTACTCTCATAGACAAGAAACAAAAAGCAATATTTAGCAAGCTCAAAAATTTAGTGGCTGAAGAAACTATCACTTTTATCATTCTTAAATGAGGGTTACATATCTTTTCATAAATTGCAAGTGGTGGGGAATATTAGTCATGGAACTGAGTCTTTCGATTTTTCATATATTTTTAAAAAAAATATTATTCAATGACACATGGACATGGTGAAAAAATTTAAATAAGATGAAAGGGCATATGACAAAAAGGGAGTCTTCTTCCCATTCTAGACAACTTCTGGTATTCCCCCAACAATTTCTTGGATATCTTTCTAGAAATATCCCATGTATACATGCAATTATCCTGTATGTGTTGATCTGTAAATCAAAATTTTCACTTAACCATATCAGAAATATTCCTATGACAATACAGAGCAACCTCATTTTTTTTACTGGCTGCTTACTATGTCATTATAAATGTGTGTGTGTGTGTGTGTGTGTGTGTGTGTGTATTTTAAAAGCAATCTTCTATTGATGAATAGGAGTCTGATAAGGGGGGGTGATATATAATTATTGTTTTGATGTATTGTGTTCTTTCAAGAAAAATTTTAAACCAGTCTAATACTCATAATAATCCACACATTACTGTAATGAAACTGGAGATTGCCTCATTTACTATACCTTTGGCAGAAAAGAGTTTGTAAGCATAACAGTATAGTAGTCCATGAATATTACTTAAGGTCAAGTTTGACATACACAGCTTTATTGTTTAACATAGTGCCTGGTATATAGTAGCCCATCAGTAAATATTTACTGCATAAATGAACTTTGAAGCTTTTTTTAAAATGGCAGTTTTATAATTTCAATTTTATAAAATTCCACATAAAATTATAGTTTTAATCCAGATTGTTGATTGACTGCAAATATGGTTAATGTTGTAGTGTTTAAGGGTCAGAGATTTTGAAAATATTTTGTTTTGTATACTTATAAGTTTTGTATTATAGGAAGTGTTTTACTCACCATGCAAAAAATGTCGAGAAAGAGTAGTCACTTTCTTTACAATATGTAATACTTTCAGTAGATTAAGTTCATTTTCTATTGATTTTTTTGGCTTTCTGTTTCATTAGTATATTTTTAGTAAAATAAGATAACCAACAAGGACCTACTGTCATACTGTATAGCACAAGGAACTATACTCAATATTTTATAATAACCTATAAGGGAAAATAATCTGAAAAAGAATATATATATATGTGTGTGTGTATATGTGTGTATATATATATATGTGTATATATATATATATATATATATATATATATATATACACATATATATATATATATATATACCATGCTGTACACCAGAAACATTGTAAATCAACTATACTTCAATTAAAAAATAAAACAAACAAAATTTTCTCTTTATTTTTATTTTAAATAAGTGATATCCATAGTGAGGTCGCAGACAGGTGCCAGTCTACTAACTGTTACTAGTGTAAAACAAACCAAGTATAGAATTTGAAGGAAGTTTTAGAAGGTTTTGTAGCCCTTTGACAGAGTAATTTTATGTCCATTGAATCTATAATATGGGCATGTCTTTTGAATATCTTTACTATTTCTCTTCTATTTTCCTAGTTTTATTTTTATTGTACTTAACAAAACCGTCTGGAACAAATTGAAGATTTGGAAAATTATCTGTTCTTTCACCACAGGTATTTTGAGAAATGATGGTTTAGATGGTGTTTATAAAAGACTTTAGCTGTGTTCATATTTTTTAGCTGATTTTCTGATAAAATTCCCATTTCCTTTGCTCTTCCTGAGATGCATATTCAAAGAAACAAAAATTCCAGGTAAATTTTTTCTGATCATGTTAATTTATTAGTGGACCCTCACTTTTTTTTTTTTTTTTTATAAATTTATTTATTTATTTATTTTTGCTGTGTTGGGTCTTCGTTTCTGTGCGAGGGCTTTCTCTAGTTGCGGCGAGCGGGGGCCACTCTTCATCGCGGTGCGCGGGCCTCTCACTATCACGGCCTCTGTTGTTGTGGAGAACAGCCTCCAGACGCGCAGGCTCAGTAGTTGTGGCTCACGGGCCCAGTTGCTCCGCGGCATGTGGGATCTTCCCAGACCAGGGCTCGAACCCGTGTCCTCTGCATTGGCAGGCAGATTCTCAACCACTGCGCCACCAGGGAAGCCCGACCCTCACTTTTGATAAGATTTAATGTTTAAGGTTCCTGTGATGCTGCTATTTCAGTTTTATTTAACATTAGGTCCTCTTAAATTTGAAACAGTATATGTACTGCAGAAGTATTTTAAGATAATTATAATTTGTAATTGCAGAATGATGATCCAACTCAAACGTCAATCTGTTTAAAAGTGACATAAATTCTCAAAGTAGTTGACAGTCATGTTAACTCTATTATATTTCAGTACAAATGATTTCCCTCATTTGTACCAGCTTATTTTTCAAAACATCTAAAAGTAATTTTAACTTTCCTTCTTCTATTTTTTTACATTGAATTGCCTGAATGCCTTATTTTAATCTCTTTCTTCTTTATTACTCTTTTTATAGCCTATCCATTATTGTTGTTGTTGTTGTTTTAATATCAAGTTTTCCCATGTGTCTTTTTTTTTTTTGTAGTTTGGCAGGAGTAAGGTTTTATTGGATGTATTTATGCTCTTTTCTTCCTTTCCTTCCATAATCAGGCACTCTGGAGCCATTGGGTAACTTGTTCTGTGTTAGAAACTGAACACATGAATCACTTGTTTTTGCCATTTTAATGGTGTTTACTTTAAAGTATGAATGACAGTTTGCCGCTAAGCCTGCTCTTATAATAAAAATAGATTTTAGTTAGGTAGTAGCTCTTGACCAAAGATCTCAAATTATGATAGAGAATTAAATGTTAAATGCCCAGCACTGATGAAATAGGTAAGGTTTATTACGGCCATATGGGCACTATTACTCAATGGAAGAGCTGCCAAAACAATCCTGGGGTCTTTATTTCCAGACTAAGCACCAAGCTTTGTCTACTTCAGGGATTCAATTTAACTTTTAAAACATAAATCCAGTCCTTGATTTTAAATTATTTCATGATTTAGGGAATTAAAATTTAGCAGGCATTTATTGAGTGCTCGTTATATTGCAGTCATTGTACTAGGCACAATA
Source organism: Balaenoptera ricei (assembly GCF_028023285.1). Lineage (NCBI taxonomy): Eukaryota > Metazoa > Chordata > Mammalia > Artiodactyla > Balaenopteridae > Balaenoptera > Balaenoptera ricei. Next base: position 90,514,353 of record NC_082660.1, on the reverse strand, counting down.
GAATGGGGGAAAATTCAAATCTGAATAAGTTATTTTGCCAAAGTACATATTTAGTGCTCAGCAAAATCAACCCATAACATGCTAAAAATTGACCACATGCTTTTATTTGTAAACCAATAAACTGTTGTGCTAAGCCCATTTCAAATCCTTTGGTCAAAGGTTAGATATAGTTAGATACAGGAAAATAAACTCTAAAAAAGCTAAAGATTACATGTTATGTTCCTGGGTTTTCTAGTTGGCAGAGCTGATTGGGAGAGATGAGCTGACTCACACAGTGTGAAGTCAAACAAAGAGCTAAGAAATCTGTTCTTATCACCAGGAAATGATATATGGAAAACATGTAAGGGGTAAAATGTTGGTTTTTATGAGATTTTGTTGTATTGATTGACATTTTAAAGATAATATTTGGACAAATAAAGAAAAATAAGTCAGATTGATAAGAAACTTGCAGAGCTATGAATAATAGATTATAGTGACTAGGGCAATTTTCAACAAATATTTTTCTAATTTTTTTTTTAAAGCACTTTTCTTTTTTATAGCTATTTTATTTATCCATTTTATTTTATTTTTGGCTGTGTTGGGTCTTCGGTTCATGCGAGGGCTTTCTCTAGCTGAGGCAAGTGGGGGCCACTCTTCATCGCGGTGCGTGGGCCCCTCACTATCGCGGCCCCTCCCGTCGCGGGGCACAGGCTCCAGACGCGCAGGCTCAGTAGTTGTGGCTCACGGGCCCAGCTGCTCCGTGGCATGTGGGATCCCCCCAGACCAGGGCTCGAACCCGTGTCCCCTGCATTAGCAGGCAGACTCCCAACCACTGCGCCACCAGGGAAGCCCTAATTTTTATCCTCAACAAATTTTTGCAGATAATAATTAGATAAACATTAATTTTAGTCACTAAAGATGTGTTAAAAGTAAGTGTAATCTAAAATCTACTTCTTTTTGAAATTCCCAATTAAGTATTTTATGTTTTAATGATGACTATTTAAAAATGAACATTTAAAATATATTATGTTTCATTATAATTATAATAATGCATATGAAAGTGTTTAGTAAACTATAAAGTGCTATATAAATGCTTGACATTTTATATATTAAGTCCTATAAATTTATGAGTTATATTATTGGAAATAGCATTCAACAAGATCAAAGATAAATAATGAGAGAGCAAATGGATAAACACCTTGACTTGTAACTACCAGTACTGATTTCTGTAGACTAGCATGAAAAGAGACATCATTATGAAAATAATAAAGTGGTAAAGATGTTATTTTCTGAAGTGGCTAGATATTAGTAAAATCTTATTGAGCAAAGGTCACTAGGTTTAATCAGAGGAAACACTCAAGTTCAATTGATCATTTTCTATTTTGAATTTATAGAATTATACAATCTGTACTTTATAATGGCAATAAAACATATTTTCATTCTTCATATTTCAAGATTTCCCTCATAGGAGAAATGGCTGTGCCTGAAAAAAGGGAGTTTCAATGTTTTAGATATCCTATACAGCAATGGTTCAAAGATGTTAGTTCTGCATTTTGGGTTTTGAATAGTAGAGGAAAATTAAATTTGGATTTTTCCCTCGATGAGATTATCCATTTTCTATTGACAGGACCTTACCAAAATGAATATTCTCATTTCATTGGGCATGCATTTAATGTCTGTGGGATTATATTGAACCAATTCAGTGTCTTCAAAAGGAAGGAAAAAGATTAGAATCACTAGCTCTCTGCCCTTCAGACTTCTCCATTATACTTTATCTTTGAAAATTTAGGGGCAGGGAAGAAGACAGAGGTCTTTTTTCCTTAGGGATAAATGATGACAGATATGAGACAAACTGACGTTTCCTATGTGATATGTAATAAGACATAGGGAGATAAAAGAAGCTTTCACAGGCAAATATTAAAATTAGATTCTGTTACATTTAGGGCTGATCAATATGATTTTGTTTATTTTCAGCCATGCTTCGTATGAACATTTGGGGCTTAGAGTTTGAGTTTTACTAGTTTATTTGGTGTATCATGAGCATGATAAACCTTATTATAGAAAATTATAGCTCTCTAAGATGTTGGAATCAATAGCAATAATGATGCCTTACATTCATGTTGTGCTTTACAGTATACAGAACAGTTTCTTACAACGATTGTACCCAGAATCTTCACAAAAGGAACAGAAGTAGGCATAGTATAGTCAAGTGGTGTTAAAAGACTTTTGCAATCATAGATCTAGAATTGAATATTGGCTCTGCTACTTACTTGCTTTAAGTTTGAGCAAGTTACTTAATCTCTTTGAACATTAGTTTCTTGTATTTTGTAAAATGGGAATGATAATTAAAAATCTAGCTAGCACAGTTGTTATGAGGAACTTATGATCATATATGGTTATGGAAGCTGATTCCGAGGAGTTGACATACACTGCTGTGTAAATAGAGCGAATTTTATTTAATCTCCATCTACAGATGAAACATAGGAGGCTCTCAGGGCCTAATATTCAACCAGGACTTGAAATTGTATTCGTAATTTAAATCCAAAGCTTTACACTATACCACCCTCCCTGTATAGCATTTCTACAATTCAGAATATAGTCAATGAAACATTGGAATTATTTCATTTAATGTGATTTACTTCTTTTATACTATATTGTATGGTTAAAGCCAGCTGCCCTGTGAGGTTTGTCTTATACTTTTATTTGAGTATTAGCAATCATGGTTGAATTTCCCACAGTTCTAAGCAACCAATAGAATGTGCTGGAAGTGGTACCATCTACCTTCTGATCATGGGTCACAAAAGATAATGAGGTTTTAGTTTTATTTGCTGGAACACTTGCACTTAGAGCCCTGAGCTGCCATGTGAGGGATCTGACTGCTCTCAGATACCATGTTGTATGGCTTATGCAGAACTTGTATGTAGGCAGTTTGGCTGAAAGCTACTGCAGAGCCCAGCCTTTCAGCCATTTCTGCCAAGGCACCGAACATGTGAGTGAAGCCATCTTGAATCCTCCAGGCCAGCCCATCTGCCCTCTGAGTACAAATGAATAACTATGGTTGAGGCCAAAAAAGAGAAGAAAAATTGTTCAACTGGGCCTTGCCAAAATTCCTGACTTAGAATATCTGTGAGATGTAATAAAATTGTTGCAGTTTAAGCCACCTAATTTTGGCGTAGTTAGTTACATAGCAATAGATCACTGGAGCAGGCTGTTTACATAGACAATTCTATCTTCCTGGAATGCTTTTTCTTTCTCTCTGTCACTTTAACCACTTTCCTTTTGTCTCTTTGACAATGATAAAAAGTAAGTTCATAGTCACATACTTATTATCTTAAAGGAAAACCGAACAAGTGAGGAAATGTCTTAATCAGAAGTGCAAAGGAATGGGGGTATTGTTGCAGGACATGACTGGTGTTATACATGTTATATTACAGGAGAAAAAAAATGTGACAAGTAAAGAAAAGGTTTGAACTACAAAATTATTTGGAAGCAATACTTGGATAAAGATTGGAAATGACACATTAAAACAGTAGGCTAAGTAAAGTATTTTATTTATTTATTAATTAGAGGTTTGGAATAGTGAGAGTTGGTTGAGGCATGATCTTGTGGTAATGGTATAGTTTCTTCCATGTTCTTCCATAGCCCAGTTAGACAACTTCGGTTGATCATTAATAAAAACAATAATGGTAACAAATATTTATTGAGGATAGTTAATGCATAATCTTATTTAATCTTCATGCAAATCCTGCAAGATAGGTATACTGTTGCTATTATCCCCACTTTAAAAACAAGAAAGCTAAAATTCAACTAGATTAGGAAACATACCGAAAGTTTCGTAGCCTGACTCCAAAGCTTTAGCCTTTTCCACTCAAGCCTCCAACTGCCACAGCTACGTAATAGGCCAGTTACCATTATTTTTCTTTTCTCTTGCATTGCCACAGGTAGTAACACTGAGCTAGAGAGACAATTTTCAATATCATGTGCATATCATCAAGAGTCAGGGAAGGCTGTATCAATTTACATTCCCACCAACAGTGAAAGAGAAGGGAATAAAGAGAACAGCTGGGAGACTGTAGGTAGCTGAATGCAAACTTACCCACACTCCTGGAAATAGGAAGAGTCATAAGTATTTTATTTTTCTATTTCAGAACTATAAAAAAGCCTTTTCTAAGATTCTATTAACATAATTAAGTTCTCAATGCTTTTGAAAATTAAAGCTCCTTAGCATGCTACATAAAAGAAAAGAGGACTGCTTACTTCTAGTGAATCGCTGTTGTGATTTGCAACGTGAAGTCTGTAAGTTTTCTTTCTTGATGTTTTCAATTTGTAGTCTATACGTTTGAAAGTTTCTGTTGGGAATGTTTGCATTTATAGTCTACTAGATAGCAGGCTGTGTGCTGAAGTCAAAGTTTGCCATGTATATGTTTCCAAACAGTGTGTATGTGCAAATTTACTAGTTTGCTGGATCAAAGTCTGTAACTATAGTTGGCTTACAGACTGAAGCATTGGCTGATGGAGGAGTATGAAATTAGGGATTGATGAAAAGTGGTGTGCAGTGCACTTCCTTTGAAGATCTACTGCTGGAGTCCTCAGTCATGTTTGTTTTTGTATGAAAATGTGAGCTACAGGGAAGAGAACTACCTCCAGATGAAATGCCATATCTTTAGTAGCAGCAGTTTTTAAATTTTTATAGCAGAGGCAGCAAGAACATTTAGTTTGCCTGGCCAAAATAGTCATGCTTTTAAGCTACCCTTTAGTATAGTGGTTTTTCAAACCTTTAAATCATGACCCATATTAAGAAATGAATTTAACTCATGACTCAGTACACACATACATATATAACGGGAAAAAAAATGAAGAATAGGAATTAGGGGGAACAATAATTCCCTTACCTATATGTTTTGTTCTCTCCTGTTCTACTCTATTCTACATTTTATTCTATTCTAGTCTAGTCTAGTCTGTTTCATTTCAAAAGTAAAATGTGATATAACCCACTAAAATGATTGAAAGACTAATTTATGGGCCTTCCTCTGCCCATAGTCCTAGAACTTAGTGATTTATGGATGACAAAGTCCAGCCTCCAGCTTCTGACTTATAGTAGAAGATGGGCCAGAACAAGATGGGAGCAGTAGAAGGACACCCAGAAATTCTCTTTTTCAAATGAGAAAAGAAGAGATAGTCAATAGAGATGAGTAATAGTTTGCCACCATTTGTAACACAATAATATGTAGAAGAAATTATTTGTGGATTTTATAATTTTTTACTTTGGATTAGGTATAAGAAACATTGGAATACATGTAATAAAGGCATACCTCAGAGATTCCAGACCACCACAATAAAACAAATAGAGCAATAAAGAGAGTCAGACAATTATTTTGCTTTTCCAGTGCATTTAAAAGTTACGTGTAACTATACTGTAGTCTATTAAGTGTGCAGTAACATTATGTCTAAAAGAAACAATGTACATACTTCAAGTAAAAAAATACTTTATTGTTAAAAAAGCTAACCATCATTTTGGTCTTCAGCAAGTCATAATCTTTTTGCTGGTGGAGGGTCTTGCTTTGATGTTGATGGCTGCTGAATGATCAGACTGGTGATTGCTGAAGGCTGAGGTGGCTACGGCAATTTCTTAAAATAAGACAACAATGAAGTTTGCTGCACTGATTGGCTCTTCCTTTTACTAATGATTTCTCTGTAGCATACAATGCTGTTTGATAGTATTTTATCAACAATAGAAAATTCAAAATTGGAGTCAATCCTCTCAAGCAGTGCTGCTTCTGTACCAGCAAAGTTTATGCAGTATTCTAAATCCTTTGTTGGCTTTTCAGCAATCTTCACAGCATCTTCCTTAGAAGTAGATTCCATATCAAGAAACCACTTTTTTTGTTCATCCATAAGAAGCAATTCCTCATCTGTCAGTTTTGATGATCTGCAATCATGAGATTGCAGCAATTTAGTCAAATCTTCAGGCTCCACTTCTAATTCTAGTTCTCGTGCTGTTTTCCCCACATCTGCAGTCACTTCCTCCACTGAAGTCTTAAACCCCTCAAAGTCATCCATGAGGGGTGGAATCAACTTCTTCCAAATTCCTATGAATGTTGATATTTTTACCTCTTCCCATAGATCACTACTGTTTTTAATGGTATCTAGGATGATGAATCTTTTCCAGACAGTTTTCAATTTACTTTGTGGAGATCCATCAGAGGAACCACTATCTACAATAGCTATAGCCTTATAAAATGTATTTCTTAAATAACAAGACTTGAAAGGAAAAATTACTCTTGATCCATGGACTGCCTAATGGATGTTGTGTTAGCAGGCATAAAAACAACATTAATCTCATTGTCCATCTCCATTTGAGCCTTGAGTGACGTGGTGCATTATCAAGGAGCAGTAATATTTTGAAAGGAATATTTTTTCTGAACAATTAGTCTCAACAGTGGCTTAAACTATTCAGTAAACCATGTTGTAAACAGATGTGCTGTTATCTAGGCTTTGTTGTTCCGTTTGTAGAGCACAGGCAGGGTAGATTTAACATAATTCTTAAGGACCCTAAGCTTTTTGGAATAGTACATGAGCATTGGTTTCAACTTAAAGTCACCAGCTACATTAGTTCCTAACAAGAGAGTCAGCCAATCCTTTGAAGGCTTGAAGCCAGGCATGGACTTCTCTCTAGCTATGAAAGTCCTGGATGGTATCTTCTGTCACTATAAGGCTGCTTTGTCTATATTGAAAATCTGTTGTTTAGTGTAGCCACTTTCATTAATTATCTTAGCTAGATCTTCTGGATAATTTGCTGCAGCTTCTACATCAGCACTTGCTGCCTCATCTTGCACTCTTATGTTGTAGAGACAGCTTATAGAGGCAAACTTTTCTTCTTATGCTTCCTCATGCCTCTCAGTCTTCATAGAATTGAAAAGAGTTTGGGCCTTGATTTGGATTAAGGCTTTGGCTGAAGGGAATGTTGTGGCTGGTTTGATCTACCCAGACCACTAAATCTTTTTAAAAAATAAAAACAAACAAAACAAAACAAAACAAAACAAAACAGATTACTATATCTTTCTCCATATCAGCGAGGTTGTTTCACTTTCTTATCATTCATGTGTTCACTGGAGTAGCACTTTTAATTTCCTTCAGTAACTTTTCCTTTGCGTACACAACTTGGCTGTTGTTTGGCGCAAGAGGCCTAGACTGGCCTGTCTCAGTTTTTCACATGCCTTCCTCACTAAGCTTAATCAGTTCAAGCTTTTGATTTAAAGTGAGAGAGGAGGGACTCTTCCTTTCACTTGGACACTTAGAGGCCACTGTACAGCTATTAACTGGCTTAATTTCAATATTGTTGGATCTCAGGGAATAGGGAAGTCCAAGGAGAGGGATAGAGATGGGGAAAAGTCCAGTCCGTGGAGCAGTCAGAACACACACATTTATTGACTAAGTTTGCCATCTTTTATGGGCATGGTTTCTGGTGCTCAAAAACAATTACAATGGTAACATCAAACATTAGTGATACCAGATCACCATAACAAACATAATAATAATGAAAAAGTTTGAAATATTTTTAGAATTACCAAAATGTGATACAGAGACATGGATTGAGCAAGTGCTGTCGGAAAAAAATGGGACCAATTGACTTGCTTGATGCAGGGTTGCCACAAAACTTCAATTTGTGAAAAATGTAGTATCTGAAAAATGTAATAAAGCAAAGCACAATAAAATGTCATGCTTATTTACCTTTAATAAAATTTGGGGTTACAATTTTTATGTTATCACTTAGCTTTATTTCTTTCAATTTTAGAAGCAATATATACTCATTTACAGATAATTAACAAAAAACGAAATGCTTTGAGCGAGCAAGTAAAAACTACCTATAATTCTACCACCTATTAATAATATTTAACAATATTTTCATATAACACTTATTCTTTTTTTATCTTGATATGCATATTTTTCTTTAACAAAAATCATCGTCATACCATATATATTCTACCTTTTATTTGAAATTATAACATAAGGATTTCCATGGCATGACATTACATACTCCTTGAAAAATAATTTTAATGTGAATATCATATTAAAGACGTATACTATGATTTATGCATCTGTTTTTTGTTGTTAGACATATAACTTGTTTTTATTTGTTCACTCAAATTTATAGCTAATTATAAATAATGCTGCATTGAACATTATTGCACATACATCATAGTTGAATTTTAACCTCATGGCATATTTTATAGGACTTAGATTTAATGGATCAACAAGTACAGTTATTACTGCCTACATAAGTATATCACCAAACTTCTTTCTAAGAAGGCTATATCAATTTATGTTTTCAGAAACAGTCCATGAGACTACTTTTGACACTGCATCCTTTAAAAAAAATAAAATACTGGTATTGTCTTAAGAAAATTGCCAGTTTAATACCTATTATTTTTATTTTTACTTTTGCCTATTTTATAAAATTTACACTTATATTTGTAACTATTATTTTCTATAATTATAAAATTTGAGAACAATATATTTGATTTCTCCTTATGTAAGTTGAAATATTTAGCATCTTTTACTACATCTTTTCATCAATTCCCAATGTGTGCCAATACAATTTAGAATTATAGACCTGTGTTATTATTATTATATAATTATTTCATATTATAACTTTCTTTTATATATCATTTTATCTCGTGATTAATTTCTTTACAGTAACTATAAATATGTCTCCATATGTTTAATTGCTGTAAATTACCATCATAAACCTATTCTTGAGTTCTTATTTTCAGTTTTTGAGTATTATTTTAAAAATATCTGAGCTCTAATACATTAGAAATTTTTAAAAACTTTTGGTTACTGATCATTCCATTTCACCTCTTGCAATGATGCATCACTGAGAACTATAATTTCCTTAAGAAATTTAGCAATAAATACTGAAGAGGTAGCTATCTGTGACTTTAAAAGTTTTCCAAATGGTAGATGAGTGACCAATAAACTTTTAGTTTATATCCCCATCCTTGAGACACTAATATGGCAATATAAAATGAGAACAATACAAGTCTTCCCTTATGCATATTTTGCTTGTCCATATCACTTTTACACATGCTAAGCACAAGTTGGTCTTTGCCTCATAGACCTGCTTCTCTACTAAAAGCAACTCTTCCCATGGCTATTTAGGTTCTACACCTTGCTCTGTGCTTTTGTAGGCATTTAAATGGGAAGGTGGATTAATGTGAATCGGACAACATCATCTAAAATTGGAATGGCCATTTATTTGTTTGGACTAAAGACTGTAATTGAGTTGAAAGACTATCCTACAACATTAGAAGGCTTAATATGTTTGTGATGTGTTTTGAGTGTATATGTTGTGTGTGTGCAAATATTTTATATCTACAACATGAAACAATAGAATTTTCTAATGAACTCTATTAAATAGTTGTTTCTAAATTATTTATTATTTTAAAAAGTAGTGAGGGGACTTCCCTGGTGGTCCAGTGGTAAAGAATTCGCCTTACAATGCAGGGGACGTGGGTTCGATCCCTGGCCAGGAACTAAGATCCCACATGCCGTGGGGCAACTAAGCCCACGCACCACAACTACTGAGCTCACACACCTCAACTAGAGAGCCTACATGCCGCAAACTACAGAGCCCATGCACTCTAGAGCCCACATGCCAAAACTATAGAGCCCACGTGCCCTGGAGCCTGTGAACCACAACTAGAGAAGAGAAAAAATCCTGCACGCCACAACTAGAGAGAATCCCGCAATCCACAACGGAGAGCCCCCGCGCTGCAATGAAAGATCCTGCATTCCTCAATGAAGATCCCGTGTGCCACAACTAAGACCCAATGCAGCCAAAAATAAATAAATAAATAAATAAATAAATAAATAAATAAATAAATAAATAAATAATCTTAAAAAAAAAGTAGTGGGAACAAATTTCAAATTTTGAATAATTTTATTCAAACCTTAACGGACTATCACAATGCAAAGTGGAGATTTTGATAATATAAATTTATACATGATTTTGCTTCTGCTGCATGCATATCTACTATAGCCCTCCTCTCTTGCCTGAATGCAGCAATAACATGAAATCTAAGTTGCACATCTGTTTTTAAATCAATGCTGACCTTGCAAAACAGATTTCATGCAAAAAACTGTGGTTTGACTTAGTAGAATTGTTACTAAATTTGTCTTAAGGTATTTCATAAGAATTTACATCTTTAAAACATTTCTGATGAAATAATGACGCTCAAGTGATTTTGAACACAACATAGATGACATGAATGAGTAAAATAATATAAACTGTTGTCTTTCCTTCACTACATGTGCAATGTAACATGCAGTGTTGGTGATAAGCAAATAGAAATAATGGAAAAGGAATAGCAGGAGGGTGCTAATAATTACTGGATTCTTCCAGTGTGCTAGGGTCTTTGTATAGCAATTCATTTTTACATATAAGGAAGAAAAATATTATTATATTATATTATATCATATTACATTATATTATATTAATATAAAGAAGATAGAGTATACCTGTAGTCCAGTTTCTGTCTTCAGTTGCAGAATAATATACTACTACATTTGTAATTTTTAGCTAATAACTTTGCATAAAATAATAAACTATTGAATGGGTATTTATATTCAAACTGTGATTAAAACATTATTTGCCATGTAAATTTCTTTTCTCATTTTTTGAAATAAGATATGTAATATTTTCAAGTAACAAAAAAGCAAACAGATTTTAATTGTTTTGACAGGCTTGATAGTAACTGTATTTAAAAAAAAAAAACTAATTGCCCCCCCCTTCATGTTCCCTTAATAGATATAGAGATGGAATACTTTATTATGCTAAAATAGACAATTTTCAAGGACTAAATAAGCTTAGAAATTAAGTTCAAAAGAAAGTAATCTTTCTGTCAGTGATATATGGCCAACTTCTATCAAGTTTGGAAGCGCTGATTTTTAGGCAGCATTATAAAAATTGTTTCCTATGAAATACTGTAATTTGCAAAAAGTAACTTAAAAGAAAAGTTGGAGATTAGTGTAAAAATTTCTAAATTGTAGTCAACAATTTACCTCTGTTTTCTCCTAACACCTCACTAAAAATGGGAATGAGAAAAAGCTAAATGAGACATAAACCCATGAGGAAAGAAAACAGGAAAGAATATGACAACAGCAAAATTTTTGAAACTGGAAGTCATATGATTTAGCAAACAAGGGAAAGCTGAATCCTAAGCCAGGAAGTGATAGGGTGGCATGGAAGCAACCCAGGAGAAAGCTAATGTGTGACCCAGAATTTCAGAAGTGCTCAGGCATTGGAACAAGAACCTCTAAATGTGGGAGTAAGATCCCCAAGTCCCCTCCTGATTCTATGTATTTGAGGAACTGCGTCTCCTACAGTTAAAGAAGACTGAAAGTTTGGTCTCTTAAGATGTTGAATAGAGAGACTCAGCACTGGAGGGTTCCAAGTACAGCAGAATATAAGGATACTCATTACAGAGAAATTAAGTTAAAATGATGAGAACCCAAGTATTTTTTCCCCCAGTAAGACTCCAGAATTATGGAAACCAGACATATTCCTCTCAAATAAAGTATTAAAAGATTCTTCTCTGGGAAACTTAGTAACCAAGGAGAAGAGATCTATAGATGCTGACTCTTGGGAGTTCCCCTAAGAAACAGCCCAAACATATTGTCACACATGAAACCAACCATATATTGGTTCATCAAGCCTCATTCATGCTCAGAGTTTCCAGTTAGTGTTTTATGTGGTTTACTCTTAAATTTAATTGCCATATATTTGAGGAAACCCTATAACAAGAAAGACAGGGAACAAAATAAGTCTAAACATCAAAACGACTTTATAGAAAACAGAGACAATGCAGGGAGCAGAAAGAATTTTTAAAAAGCATAATTGCTATCCTTACAGAAATAAGAAAAAAGAACAGGAGGCTATGAAAAAGAAGCATTCAGATAACCCAAAGGATTTCCTGAAGTACAAAAAATGTGATAGCAGAAATTAATAATTTAATATAAGGATTGGAAGGTAAAGTTTAGAATTTTCTACAGAAACACTGCAAGCTAGAATATAATAATAGAGCAATACCTTTAAAATTTTGAGAGATCCTTTAAAAATATTTGAATTCTATACCCAATCAGCCTATTAGTCAAACGTTAGGATAGAATAAAGGTATGTTCAGGTATGGAAGATCTCAAAGTTCTACCACCCAGGTGCTCTTTTCAGGAATCTACTAGAGGTTGTGCTGCTCCTCCAAAATGAAAGAACAGTCTAAGAAAGAGTGAAACATAGGATAACAAGAAACAAGGAAGCCTACATAGAAAATTGGAATGGGAATTCCTAGGGTGATGTTGAAGGGAGACAAAAAAGAGCACAGCTATGCAATGGACTCAGTGAGCCATCAGCCTGATGTGGAACAGGGGGAAGAAAGGTTCTTGAAAAAATGCCTTGAAGAAAATAAATTAAATTTACAGATTTTTGATAAACTGAACAAATTGAGAGATTTACATCTCTGGTAGAGAATTTGAGTATAAAGTAAAAAAAAAAATAGTATGTAGAAAAACTGCAATAAATAAGTGCAAGTATTAACTATGGGGATAACAACTGCCATACGTGGAAGGAAAATGCACTTTTTGGTTACTATCTACTTGCTAAGAGTCGTATAAACAATTAATGTTTATGTTTACTAAGAAGTGTGATATAACTTGGGAGAATAGGGAAGGGCAAGAGTGCACATGTGCTTCTGTATGTGTGCATGTATGTGCACACATGTACTTATGTCTGCACACATGGTTAGAGAGTGTGAAGGACTTAAATATTTTCTTCCATAGTAGAAAGTCAATATATAATGTTTTTAAAAGCATAGAAATAGTAATGTAATTATGCTACTTAGAGGTACAGTGATACATGCCGGAATACACAGCTAAAAGAATAGACAGTTATTTCCTCTGGTAGCAGAAATGCAAAGTGGAGAGGAATGGCATAGGGAATATTTTTTATTATGTCTCATGTAAATAATTTTTAAACTATGTGCATGGATAATACTAATAATTGATCAATTAATGGAATTAAAAAACACATGGGATAGTGCACTGGTGGTTCCTGGAAACCTGTAGGTGAACTGGCTTCATTCATATCACATTGCTGTCCTCAGCCTATATTCATTCTTTCAACAAATATTTTTGAGAATTTACAACATATCAGGCACTGTCCTAAATGTTGGGAGAACAACAATGTGCAAAAACCTCAGTTTTCACAGGCCTCACTGATGGAGCACCACTGAAGCTCTTCTATTGCTCTTCTCTAAAACCAGGCATTCTGCACATTATAGTATCTAGAGTACTTCATATACAAGGTACCTTATAAATGGATATGTAGTGAGCTCTACTTTCTTACAGACCCTAGATAAATTAAACAGAAATAGGTTAATTAAAAGAAAAAATAATTTTTATTGGGGTATAGTTTCTTTACAATGTTGTGTTAGTTTCTTCCGTACAATGAAGTGAATCAGCTATATGTATACCTATATCCCCTCCCTCTTGGGCCTCCCTCTTTCCCCACCATCCCACTATCTAGGTCGCCACAGAGCACAAAGCTGAACCCCCTGCGCTATACAGCAGGTTCCCATCAGCTATCTGTTTTACACATGGCAGTTCACGTACGTCAATCCTAATCTCCCAGTTCATCCCACTCTCCCCACCTCATCCCCCGTGTCCACACGTCCATTCTCTACGTCTGCATCTTTATCCCTGCCCTGGAAATAGGTTCATCTGTACCATTTTTCTAGATTCCATATATATGCATTAATATATGATATTTGTTTTTCTCTTTCTGACTTACTTCACTCTGTGTGACAGACTCTAGGTCCATCCACCTCACTACAAGTAACTCAATTTCATTATTTCTTATGGCTGAGTAACATTCCATTGTATATATGTACCACATCTTCTTTATCCATTCATCTGTTGATGGACATTTAGGTTGCTTCCATGTCCTGGTTATTGTAAATACTGCCACAATAAATATTGAGGTGCATGTATCTTTTTGAATTATGGTTTTCTCAGGGTTTATGCCCAGTAGTGGGATTGCTGGGTCATATGGCAGTTCTATTTTTAGTTTTTTAAGAAACCTCCATACTGTTCTCCATAGTGGCTGTATCAATTTACATTCCCACCGTTACTTTATTCTCATGGTTTCTTGGCAAAGAAGAATTCTTATGGTAATTTTAAGGGACTCCCAGTAGTCAAAGTAATTTTGAAAAAAGAAAAAAGTTGGAAAACAAACTCCCTGATTTCAAAATACATTACAAAGATGCAGTAATCAAAGCAGTGTAGTACTGGCATAATGACAAATAAGTAGATGAACGGAATAGAATAGAGAACCCAGAAATAAACCCTCTCAGATATGGTCAAATGATCTTCCACAAGAGTGCCAAGTCCATTCAATGTGGAAAAGACAGTCTCTTTAACAAAAGGTGTTGGAAGAATTGATATGCACGTTCAAAAGAATAAAGTTGGATCCGTATCCTACAGCATATACAGAAATTAACTGAAAATGAATTAAAGAGCTAAACATGAGACCTGAAACTATACAACTTTGAGAAGAAAAACAGGGGAAAAGCTTCATGACATTGGACTTGGCAATGATTTCATGGGTATGACAGCAAAAGCACAGGCAGCAAAAGAATAAGATGGATAATTTGCATATCAAAGAACACAATTAACAGAGTGAAAAGGCAAACAATGAGGGGTAGACAGGGGATGGGGGGTGGGGGTTGGCAAAATTGGTGAAGGTACAAACTACCAGTTATAAAATAAACAAGTCATGGAAATGTAATGTACAGCATGGTGACTATAGTTAATAATACTGTATTGCACATTTGAAAATTGCTAAGATAGTAGATCTTAGAAGTCCTCATCAAAAAAAAAAAAAAAGAGGAAGAAAAAAATGGCGATGGAAGAAAAATATTTGCAAATTATATATTTGATAAGGAGTTAATGTTCAGAATATATAAAGAACTCCTATAACTCAACCACAAAATATCAAATGATCTGATTTTAAAGTGTGGAAAGACCTTGAAAAGACATTTTTCCATAGATGATACACAAATGGCCAACAAGCATATAAAAAGATACTCAACATCACTAATCTGAGAAATGGAAATCAAAACTATAATAAGATATCATCTTATACTCACTAGGTTGAGTACTATAAAAGAAAAAACAGAAAATAGCAAGTGTTGACAGGGATGTGGAGAAATGGGAACACATGTGCACTGTGGATGGGATTGTAAAATAGTTCAACCACTATGGAAAACAGTATGGAGTTTCCTCAAAGAACTTTCCATATCATGGATTCCATATATTCATATATGGATTCCATATCACTCAGCAGTCCTATTTCTGGATATATACCCCAAATAATTGAAAGCTGTGGCTTAAAGAGATATTTACACATTCCTGTTCATAGCAACAGTATTTACAACAGCCAAGCAACACATATGTCCATTCATTTGGATGAATGGATAAACAAATTGTGAGGTATATAGAATGAGATATTGATCAGACTTAAAAAGGAAGGAAATCCCATCACATGCTAAAACATGCATGAACCTTGAGGTCATTATGCCAAGTGAAATAAGCCAGTTACGAAAAGACAAATACTATATGATTCCACTTATATGAGGTACGAAAAGTAGTGAAATTTATGGAAACAAAAGGTAGAATGGTGGATTTCCACGGGCTGGGGGAAAGGGAAATTGAGAGTTGTTGTTTATTGGGAATGTATTTTCAGGTTGGCAAGATGAAAAATTTAGGAGATCTGTTTCACAACAATGTGAATATACTTAACACTACTGAACTGCTTAAAAATGATTAAGAAGGTAAATTTTATGTTATGTGTTTTTTACCACAATAAAAAAATAACTTAGCTAAAAATTTTTTCATGGCCTCAAAATTGAGAACATTTGAATTTCTCTGTGGGCTTTCTTATGCCACTGCATAAGCTGGCTATGTATGTATGCATGCTCACAGCTTCCCTTTGTTCTCTATTCACCCTCAGTTAAAAAAAAATGTCCTCATGAAACTTTTGGGTTACCTGGAATTTTACAGTAAAGCTGTTAGTGAATATTCAAACAAATATGCATGGTTTGCTTGCTGTTCTAGTAGCTGAGTGGTGAAGATGAGCTGAAAGAGCTGGAGTAGAATCTTAGGTTATATGAAAGACTTTTCTCAGGTTCTCAGGACAGTGTCCTGAGAGTGAATGACAAACCTCATGAAAATTTTGCCTGTTGATTCCATGGTCAATAAATGCAGTGATTTCCTCAGAGAACTGCCATGGATCCAGGATCATCCTTCTCTCTTCTAAAGTTGCCTCTGTCTGAAGAATATATAATATTCAAACATCACATATTCACACCTGCCTTGTATCTTTTTCACAGTCTCATGCATGGAAGGTGCCCAGTAAATATTTATTTTATACATGAATGCAAGAATCTTTAGTTGTTTAAAATGCTGAAGAAGTTCCATTGTAAAGGGAGCACTGAATTAGAAGTCAGACAATCATGACATTAGTTCAGGCTGTCTAATGATCCAGTCATGACAGTCATTTGAATTTTGGCAAGTCACAGCCTTATGAGTGGGACAGTCCTCATTTGTAAAATAATGAGAGTTATGAATACATAATGATAACACCTGGATCAAATTAGAGAGTGTTTTTGATGCATTTTTAAACTGTATGGTAATATAAAATATAGCATGGCATTAATTTTCAGAATTACTATATGTCTTGTTCTTTGCTAAGTGCAGGGGGATAAAAAGGAAGCATGATCCTTTACCATTCCTTCAGGAAGCAATGTACTCATCTATCTAATTTTGAAGGACTACCTTGTTTGCTTTTATTATTTTTTACATCTTTATTGGAATATAATTGTTTTACAATGTTGCATTAGTTTCTGCTGTACAACAAAGTGAATCAGATATATATATATATATATATATATATATATATATATATATATATATATATATATATATATCTCCTCCCATATCCCCTGCCTCTTGGGCCTACCTATCCCAACCCTCTAGGTGGTCACAAATCATCGAGCTGATCTCCCTGTGCTATGCAGCAGCTTCCCACTAGCCATTCATTTCACATTTGGTAGTGTATACGTCTCAATGCTACTCTCTCGCTTCATCCCAGCTTCCCTTTCCCCACTCGTGACCTCAAGTCCATTCTCTTCGTCTGCATCTTTATTCCTGCCCTGCCACTAGGTTCTCCAGTACCGTTTTTATAGATTCCACATATATGTGTTAGCATACTGTATTTGTTTTTATCTTTCTGATTTACTTCACTCGGTATGACAGACTCAAGGTCCATCCACCTCACTACAAATAACTCAATTTCATTCTTTTTGATGGCTGAGTAATATTCCATTGTATATATGTGCCACATCTTTTTTATCCATTCATCTGTCAGTGGACATTTAGGTGGCTTCCATGTACTGGCTATTGTAAATAGTGCTGCAATGAATATTTTGGTACACGTCTCTTTTTGAATTATGGTTTCTCAGGGTATATGCCCAGTAGTGGGATTGCTGGGTCGTATGGTAGTTCTATTTTTAGTTTTTTAACGAACCTTCTTACTGTTCTCCATAGCAGCTGTATCAACTTACATTCCCACCAACAGTGGAGGAGGGTGTCCTTTTCCCAACACCCTCTCCAGCATTTATAGTTTGTAGATATTTTGATGATGGCCATTCTGACCAGTGTGAGGTGATTCTTCATGGTGATTTTGATTTATATTTCTCTAATTGTTAGTGATGTTGAGCATCCTTTCATGTGTTTGTTGACAATAGGTATGTATTCTTTGGAGAAATGTCTATTTAGCCCTTCTGCCCATTTTTGGATCAGGTTGTTTGTTTTCTTGATATTGAGCTGCATGAGCTGCCTGTATATTTTGGAGATCAATCCTTTGTCAGTTGCTTCATTTGCAAATATTTTCTCCCATTCTGAGGGTTGTCTTTTCATCTCATTTATGGTTTCCTTTTCTGTGCAAAAAACTTTTAAGTTTCATTAGGTCCCATTTGTTTATATTTGTTTTTATTTCCATTACTTTACGAGGTGGTTCAAAAAGGGTGTTGCTGTGACTTATGTCATGGAGTGTTCTGCCTATGTTTTCCTCTAAGAGTTTTATAGTGTCTGGCCTTACATTTAGATCTTTAATCCAGTTTGAGTTTATTTTCAGGTACTGTGTTAGGAAGTGTTCTAATTTCATTCTTTTACATGTAGCTGTCCAGTTTTCCCAGCACTACTTATTGAAGAGGCTGTCTTTTCTCCATTGTATATTCTTACCTCCTTTGCCAAATGTAAGGTGACCATATGTGCGTGGGTTTATCTCTGGGCTTCCTATCATGTTCCATTGCTTGATCTATATTTCTGTTTTTGTGCTGGTACCATACTGTCATGATTTCTGTAGCTTTGTAGTATGGTATGAAGTCAGGGAGCCTGATTCCTACAGCTCTGTTTTACTTTTTCAAAATTGCTTTGGCTATTTGGGGTCTTTTGTGTTTCCATACAAATTGTAAAATTTCTTGTTCTAGTTCTGAGGAAAATACCATTGGTAATTTGATAGGGATTGCATTGAATCTGTAGATTACTTTGGGTAGTATAGTCATTTTCACAATGTTGATTCTTCCAATCCAAGAACTTGGTATATCTCTCCATCTGTTTGTATCATCTTTGATTTCTTTCATCAGTGTCTTATAGTTTTCTGAGTATAAGTCTTTCACCTATTCTTTTTCTTGCAATGGTAAATGAGAGTGTTCCTTAATTGCTCTTTCTGATTTTTTGTTGTTAGTGTATGGGAATGCAAGAGATTTCTGTACATTAATTTTGTATCATGCTACATTACCAAATTCATTGATTAGCTCTAGTAGTTTTCTGGTGGCATCTTTAGGATTTTCTATGTATAGTACCATGTCGTCTGCAAACAGTGTCAGTTTAATTCTTCTTTTCCAATTTGGATTCCTTTTATTTCTTTTTCTTCTCTGATTCCTGTGGCTAGGACTTCCAAAACTATGTTGAATAATAGTGGTGAGAGTGGGCAACCTTGTCTTGTTCCTGATCTTAGTGGAAATGATTTCAGTTTTTCACCATTGAGAACGATGTTGGCTGTGGGTTTGTCATACATGGCCTTTGTTATGATAAGGTAAGTTCACTCTATGCCCACGTTCTGGAGAGTTTTTATCATAAATGGGTGTTGAATTTTGTCAAAATCTTCTTCTGCATCTATTCAGATTATCGTATGGTTTTTATTCTTCAGTTTGTTAATGTGGTGTATCACATTGATTGATTTGCATATATTGAAGAATCCTTGCATTCCTGGGATAAACCCCACTTGATTATGGTGTAAGATCCTATTACTTTTCTACTGGATTCTGTTTGGTAGTATTTTGCTGAGGATTTTTGCATTCATGTTCATCAGTGGTATTGGCCTGCAATTTTCTTTTTTTGTGACATCTTTCTCTGGTTTTGGTATCAGTGTGACGGTGGACTCATAGAATTAGTTTGGAAGTGTTCCTCTTTCTGCTGTATTTTGGAAGACTTTGAGAAGGATAGGTGTTAGCTCTTCTCTAAATGCCTAATAGATTTCGCCTGTGAAGCTCTCTGGCCCTGGGCTTTTGTTTGTTGTAAGATTTTTAATCACAGTTTCAGTTTCAGTGCTTGTGATTGGTCTGTTCATATTTTCTATTTCTTGCTGGTTCAGTGTTGGAAGGTTGTACTTTTCTAAGAATTTGTTCATTTCTTCCAGGTTGTACATTTTATTGGCAGATAATTGCTTATAGTAGTCTCTCATGATCCATTGTATTTCTGCGATGTCAGCTGTTACTTCTTTTTCATTTCTCATTCTGTTGATTTGAGTCCTCTTCCTTTTTTCCTGATGAGCCTGGCTAATGGTTTATCAGTTTTGTTTATCTTCTCAAAGAACCAGCTTTTAGTTTTATTGATCTTTGCTGTTGTTTCCTTCATTTCTTTTTCATTTATTTCTGATCTGATCTTTATAATTTCTTTCCTTCTGCTAACTTTGTTTTTTCTTTCTTTTTTTGTTGTTCTTCTTTCTCTAATTGCTTTAGGTGAAAGGTTAGGTTGTTTATTTGAGATTTTTATTGTTTCTTGAGGTATGATTGTACTGCTATAAACTTCCCTCTTAGAACTGCTTTTGCTGTATCCCATAGGTTTTGGATCATCATGTGTTCATTGTCATTTGTTTCTAGGTATTTTTTGATTTCCTCTTTGATTTCTTCAGTGATCTCTTGGTTGTTTACTAGCATATTGTTTAGCCTCCATGTGTTTGTATTTTTTAGTTTTTTTTCCCCTGTAATTGATATCTAGTCTCATAGCATTGTGGTCAGCAAAGATGCTTGATACAATTTCAATTTTCTTAAATTTACTGAGGCTTGATTTGTGACCCAAAATATGAGCTATCCTGAAGAATGTTCCATGTGCAGTTGAGAAGAAAGTGTATTCTGTTGTTTTTTGATGGAATGTCCTATAATATCAACTAAGTCCACCTGGTCTAATGTATCATTTAAACCTTCTGTTTCCTTATTTGTTTTCATTTTGGATGATCTATCCATTGGTGAAAGTCAGGTGTTAAAGTCCCCTTCTATTACTGTGTTACTGTCTATTTCTCCTTTTATGGCTGTTAGCATTTGCCTTATGTGTTGAGGTGCTCCTCTGTTGGGTGCATACATATTTACACTTGGTATGTCTTCTTCTTGTATTGTTCCCTTGATGACTCTGTAGTGTCCTTCCTTGTCTCTTATCATAGTATTTATTTTAAAGTCTATTTTGTCTGATAAGAGTATTGCTACTCCAGCTTTCTTTTGATTTCCATTTGCATGGAATTTCTTTTTCCATTCCCTCTCTTTCAGTCTGTATGCATCCCTAGGTCTGAAGTGGGTCTCTTGTAGACAGCATATATAGGGGTCTTGTTTTTGTATACATTCAGCCAGTCTGTGTCTTTGGTTGGAGAATTAAACCATTCACATTTAAGGTAATTATTGATATGTATGCTCCTATTAAATTTTCTTAATTTTTTGTGTTTATTTTTGTAGATCTTTTCCTTTTCTTGTGTTTCCTGCCTAGAAAAGTTCCTTTAGCATTTGTAATGCTGGTTTAGTGGTGCTGAATTCTCTTAACTTTTGTTTGTCTTTAAACTTTTGATTTCTCTGTCAAATCTGAATGAGATCCTTGCTGGGTAGAATAATCTTGGATGTAGTTTTTTCCCTTTCATCACTTTAAATATGTCTTGCCACTCCCTTCTGGCCTGTAGAGTTTCTGCTGAAAGATCAGCTGTTAACCTTATGGAGATTCCCTTGTATGTTATTCATTGCTTTTCCCTTGCTGCTTTTAATATTTTTTCTTTGTGTTTAATTTTTTTAGTTTGATTGATATGTGTCTCTGTGTGTTTCTCCTGTATGTGACTGTGCTTCCTGGAGTTGACTATTTCCTTTCCCATTTTGAGGACTTTTTCAACTATAATCTCTTCAAATATTTTCTCACACCCTTTCTTTTTTTCTTCTTCTTCTGGGACACTTATAATTCGAATGTTGGTGTGCTTAATGTTGTCCCAGAAGTCTCTGAGTCTGTCCTCTATTCTTTTCATTCTTTTTTCTTTATTCTGCTCTGTGGCAGTTATTTCCACCATTCTATCTTCCACCTCACTTATCCATTCTTCTGCCTCAGTTATTCTGCTACTGTTTCCTTCTAGAGTATTTTTAATTTCAATTATTTTGTTGTTCATTATTGTTTGTTTGCTCTTAATTCTTCTAGGTCCTTATTAAACATTTATTGTATTTTCTCCATTCTATTTCCAAGATTTTGGATCACTTTTACTATCATTACTGTGAATTCTTTTTCATTTAGTTTGCCTTTTTCCTCTTCATTTATTTAGTCTTTTGGGTTTTTATCTTGCTCCTTTGCCTGCAAGATATTTCTCTGTCTTCTCATTTTGTCTAATTTACAGTATTTGAGGTCTCCTTTCCCTAGGCTGCAGAGTCATAGTTCCTCTTGCTTCTGTTCTCTGCCCCCGGTGGTGAGGTTTGTCCAGTGGCTTGCATAGGCTTCCTAATGGGAGGGATTGGTGCCTGCCTTCTGGTGGGTGGAACTGAGTCTTTTCCCTCTGATGAGCAGGGCCATATCACGTGGTGTGTTTTTGGGTGTCTGTGAGCTTTGGTAATCTGTGTGCTGTTGGGTGGTTTTGTGTTCCTGTCTTGTTTGTTGTTTTTGTGAGGTGTTCAGCACTAGGAGCTGCTGGCAGTTGTGTGGAGCTGGGTCATGGATTCAAACAGAGGTCTCCATGAGAGCTCTCAGTAATTAATCTTCCCTGGGGCCAGGAATTATCTAGTGATCTAGCATCCTGTACTCAGTGCTCTCACACCAGAGCCTCAGGCCAGACTTCAGGTCGAGGAACCAAGACCATGCAAGTTGTTTATCCTAGCTGATTATGTGGATTTAATCTGCAGCTTGTACAGCTGATGGAAAGATTTTCAATCTTCTTCCTTGTTTGCCCCATCCTGGGGTTCAGCTTTGGTTTTTATCCCCACCTCTGCATGTGGTTCACCCACAGGAGTCTCATCCTGGGGCTGCCTTGGAGTTCTTATGTCTGCCCCAGTGAGGACAGGGCACAGAGGTGGTATGACTTCTTGGAATGTGGGAGCCCCAGCAGGGCCAAATGTGCAAGGAAGCCAGCAGCCATGGGCGCAAGAGATATGGTCCTAGTGAGGGCCTTTTCTGGTGCCTGGCATAAGGCATGTCTTGTTTGCTTTTTAAAAAGAGATTTGTGACAGGAAATTAGATAGATGGACACAGTTATGTATTAAATAACAAGCTCTAGTGTTAGGTTTGACTAACAAGTTCAAATAGATTTATTACTGACAGAGCCTTGCAGATGATGACAAATCTTTTGGGAAATTTTGTTTTGCTTTGCTTAAGCAAATAGAAAGTTCTCTGAATTTCTACTGGCTTTTATAAGATGATAGCTCAAGACACCTGATAATTGTGGGATCTGACCACTTTATTCCGTAAAAGCTAGGTAAGAGTTATAAGGCTGGAAACAAATTCTGAGTTGTTCATCTTACATCTTTAGACTCTGAATATAGTATATGCTACAGCAATATCTATATGCTAGCAGCATTTTAAATGTATTTTTGGCATGTTGAAGTGTACATTTAGATTATACCCTGCTTCATTTCAGTTCCTCAGCAAGATAGCATTGCATAGCTTATAGCTTTTATTTTAGCTTCAGTTGACCAGTAATGAGCTGGGCTCTGCATGGGCATACTCCATGATGTGGAAGTCCTTGAAGCACATGAGTGGAATAAGACTTTGAAATCACAAAGTTCTGGGGAACTATTGTAGGCTAATGAGAAGGGACATAAATGCATGATGGAAGTGATGGTGGTGTATCACTTTATTTCTTATTTACTCTTATTCTTTAATAGTAAGCAGTTGGTAGATTTTAAAGTTCTTTGTGATCATTTTCAAAAGTATCTTGGTTAATACTCAAACATTTGTAAACCTCTCTCAACCAGACAAACTAAAAAATAAATATTAACAAGATAAAAAACACCTTACTTTTGGGGAACATGAATACTTTTTTAAAATGACTCATTTCTTTGCTTTTTAAAATATTTTTCTCTAGTAAGTTATCTCCTAAATGAGCAGTTTTATAAGAAATGCTGTCATCAACAAAGCATCTACAGTTAGAGGCCGTACATACACAGTATGAGGATCATCAGTAGTTATCAAGCTGATTAATAGGTTGAAAGTTGCGGAGAATAGCTAGCAAGTGCTTGATGAAGCCAATACAAAAAGTCCCACAGTCACAAATCAAGATAACTACTGAAGTATTTGTCTACATAAATACTGAAATATGTATGGAGACCAGGTGGAAGGCTGCAGGAGAGAAGTAATATTTACATGAAAAACATTCAGTCAATGTAGTTTTTCAGCATTCAGTTAGGTCTAAACTCAGATGAAGTCAAGAAGCGTATCAGAAATTCTCCATATATTGACCATATTATTGTAGTTCTGCACAGAGTTGTCTACAGTGTGTTGTGTTTTAATATTATCTCTTCAGCTTTTCTCCAGACAAAATAAAACAACAACTCTTGCCCTAACGTTCCTCCCACCTGAGATAAATAAAAGCCCTCCATATCCACTTAATGTATTTGCAGGAGAAATACTTTTGAACCTTTTTTTGAAGGGCATCACATACCATATCACTCTTTGTCCTACTGTGAAAACCTAATGAAGAATGTCTCTAAGAGGCTATTCTATGGAGAACTGTCCTCTTTTTCTGATAAAGACCAAGAGCTCAATTTTCACTTTGGCTGCTGGGAAGTTTAAAACTAAAGTTGAGCCTCAATATAGCAATGATGTAGGTCTTTATGATCTGAGTATTTATTTTTCTGTTTTGTATTCAGGCTGGAAACCTACTATTTTAAATTTCTATTTCTCTTATTCTTTATGTATAATTGTTGTTTTAGAACATATATTGTATATATTCATGTTACAAGAAGCTTTAAATATTTTTAAAATGAGGTAGAGGTACAAGTAAATATTTTTTAAAATGTCAAGTGACATAATAATTTGGCAAGAGAATTACATTCATTCACAAGAGAAGGATTAAAAACAGCAGACTGTGGTAGAATGCAGTATTCAGAAAATTGATACATTTTCCCCCTCAAAAAAAAACCCCAAAACAAAACCTGCACAGCCTTGTAGCCTAAACCATACATGAAGTGACTTAACTTTTGTTTTTCTAATTTTACTTTTTAGATTTTGATATTTAAAGTAAAGATATATATTGAAATACAATTACATTATAGAAATTTAGGAAAATGGAAATAAGAAATTGTGTTGGCAGGTTATATGTATCTAGCAATTTACCCATTACTTTTTGGTTATCCAATTTGTCAGTGTATAATTTTTTAATAGTCTCTTATGATTCTCTTTATTTCTGTGGCATCTGTTGTAATGTGCCCTTTTTCATTTATAATTTTATATATGAGTCTTCTCTCTCTTTTTTTCTTAGTCTAACTAAAGGTTTGTCAATTTTGTTTATCTTTTCAAAAAGTCAGCTCTTTGTTCTACTGATTTTTTCTCCTGTTTTACAGTTATCTATATCATTTATTTCTGCTCTATTGTTCTACTGATTTTTTCTCCTGTTTTACAGTTATCTATATCATTTATTTCTGCTCTAATAATTATTTTTTGTTTTCTTCTGCTAATTTTAGGCTTAGTTTATTCTCCTTTGTTAGTTACTTGAGGTGTACAATAAGGTTGTCTGAGATATTTCTTCTTATTTTAATGTAGGCTTTTATCCTCATGAACTTTCCCTTTAATACTTCTTTTGTCACATTACATAAATTTTGGTATATTTGTTTTCATTTACATTTGTCTGGAGATATTTTCTAATTACCCTTTGGTTTCTTATTTGGTTCATTGGTTGTTCAAGAGTGTGTTGTTTACATTCCACATATTTGAGAATTTTCCAGTTTTGCTTCTGATATTGATATCTAATCATTCCATGTGATCAGAAAAGATATTTGGTATGATTTCAATTTTCTTCAATTTGTTAAGACTTGTGTTGTGACCTAATATGTGATCCATCTTAAAGAATGTTTCTTGTGTGCTTGAGAAGAATGTGTATTTTGCTGTTCTTGAAGGACTATTTGTATTTTCCTTTAGGTTCATTTTGTCCCTAGCGTTGTTCAAGTAATCTGTTTCCTTATTGATCTCTTATCTGGATGTTCTATCCATTATTTAAAATGGGCTATTGAAATCTGCTGTTACTGTGTTGCTGTCAATTTCTCCCTTAAGTTCAGGCAATGTATTCTTTGTATATTTATGTGTTCTGTTGTTATATATATATATATATATATATATATATATATATATATATATATATATATATTTCTGGTGAGTCATCCTTTTATCATTTTTAATGTCCTTCTGTGTCTCTTGTGACAGTTTTTGAGTGAAAGTCTATTTTGTCTTATATACATATGGCCACCCATGCTCTCTTTTGTTTACCATTTGCATGGAATATATTTTTCCATCCTTTTGCTTTCAGCATATGTGTATCCTTAAATCTAAAATAAGTCTCTTGTATACAGCATACAGTTGGATCTTGCTTTTTATTCATTCAGTCACTCTGTCTTTTGATTGAGGAGGTTAATCTACTTACATTTAGAGTAATTATTGATAGGGGAGGGCTTACTATTGCCATTTTGATAATTATTTTCTTTCTTTTACTCTCTTTTCCTTCATTGCTCTCTTCTTTTTTGCTTCATTGATTCTTGTAGTGACATGCTTTGATTCCTTTTTTATTTTCTTTTGTGTCTTCTATAGATATTTTCTTTGTGGTTACCTTGGGGCTTACATAAAACATCTCATAGTTAGAACAACCTATTTTAAGCTGATAAAAACCTAACTTCAATATTATTAAAAAATTCTACATTTTTACTCTCCCCCTGCTTTATGTTGATGCCACAAATTACACCATTTATACTGTGTATTCATTAATATGTTTTTATACTTATACTTATTTTATCCACTTTGGTGTATTAACTGCTTTACCAGAATTAAAAGTGCTTTACATGCCACCATTATAATAGTACAGTGTTCTTATTCATTTATATATATACACTTACCAGCAATCTTTATACTTACACATGCTTTCATGTTTCTGTTTAGTGTCTTTTTGTTTCAGCTTGTGGGATTCTGTTTATTACTTCTTATAAGGTAAGTCTAGTGGCAATGAATTCCTTCAGCTTTTGTTTGTCAGGGAAAGTATCTATCCTCTATTTTTGGAGGAAAGCTTTGCTGGATATATTTCTTGGTTGGCAAGTATTTTTTTGTTTGTTTTTTGTTTTTCTTTTAGCATTTTGTCACACTCTCTTCTGGCCTGAAATGCTTCTGCTGAGATATCTGTTAACTGTCCTGTGAAGGTTCCCTTGTATGTGATGAGTTACTTTTCTCTTTTTGGCTTTCAAAATTCTCTCTGTATCTTTTACTTTTGACAATTTGATAATAATGTATCTCAATGTGGACTTCTTTGGGGTCTTCCTAGATGAAAACCTCTGGGCTTCTTGCATCTGGATGTCTATTTCCTTTCCGGATTTGGGAAACTTTGTTCATTTTTTTTTAAAAAATCTTTCTGTTCTTTTCTCTCTCTCCTCCTTCTGTGACTTCCATAATGTGTATATTGTAGTGATATCCTGTAAGTCTCTTGGACTTTCTCACTTTTTTCATTTTGCTTCTCTGACCAGATCATTTTAAATGATCTGTCTTCAAATTCACTGACTCTTCTACTTGATCAGTTCTGCTGTTGAACGCCTCTAGTAAATTTTTCGGTTAAGTTGTTACATTCTTCAGCTCCAAAATTTCTATTTGGTTCTTTTTATATATTTTCTATCTCTTTCTTTAAATTCTTATTTTGCTCATACATCATTTTCCTGAGCTCATTGAACATCTTCATGATGGTTAATTTGATTTCTTTGTGTAGTAATTCATATACCTCCATTTCTTTAGCATCTGTTTCTGGAGATTTTTTTTCCCCATTGATCAGGCCATTTTTCCTATTCTTTGTGTTCCTTGTAACTTTGTGTTTGTACCCACACATTTGAAAAAACTGCCACCTTTCCTAGTCTTTATGGACTGCCTTCATACATGGAGAGACTTTCACCAATTCCCTGGCTAGAAATTGTTGGGGCCTCTGAAATCTTTTACATGAATGTATCTTTTCTGGACTTGTGTGGGTAAATTCCTAATTAGAGAGATTTGCCAATTTTTCAGCTCATTATCTCTTTCTCCCTCTGGTGTCTGTCTGCTGGACCATGGGTCCTGTGAAGCAGCTGTATGCCTCTCACTTATTTTTCTCAGCAGCCTCCAGCCATCTAGAGTTTGCCAGGTCATATCAGCACCCCAAGTAGGGCTTGACAGAAACTGCTTCCTTGGGCAGTCTTCCAAAAGCCAGAACTCTGGGCATATGCCCTACTCTTCTCTTTCTCCCAAGGTAGAAGTCTAAGCTGTATTAATCCATGTCTGCTGTATCACAGGTCCTGTGAAGCAGCAGCACACTGCTGAACAGTTTTGTTCTTAGTGATCCCCAGGCATCTAGAGATAGATCCAGCCCCTTAGGCAGCACCTCCCACAAACTCAGAACATTGGGCCTACAGTTAAGTTTCTTCTTTGCCTCCCCAGGGAGAAGCCAAAAGCTGATCGTTTCCTCCTAAATACATGATGTTGTGCTGGGGGGCAGAGACTATTGTAGGAGGGTGCTATGAATTTTCCTACTGGCTTCTATATGGCTGGTGTCATGCTCAGTCAGGTGTGGAAGCCTCTTACCTGGTTTATGGATTTCTCACAAAGGGAATTGGTCTTTGTATTGTTGTTGAATTAGTGTCTCCATGGGAGGAAGGAGAGTCTCAGGCTTCTTTTTTTTTCCTCTCAGGCTTCTTATTCCACAATCTTACTGACTTATTTATACCCTTGTAACTAGTTTTTAAAACTGATAACAATGTGATAATGTGTGACTCTACAATTGAGTCTTCAATGTTATTTTATACTTTTTATATTTTTTCAGTTTTTGCCTTACATATTTTAATGCTATGTTTTCTAGAACAGTAAAATTTATTATGAATCAATATTTGATATAAAATGACCCTCTTTGTCTTATTTAGTTTTGCCTTCATTTCCATTTGTCAATTATTAATACGGTAAGTACTTTTTATTTTTGTCATTGCCTGGCATATATTTGTTTACCTGTTCATTTTTAATCAGTCTACCTCATTTCATCTTTAGTATGTATTTTATAAGAGCAAAAAGTAATCATATATTTTTATTA
Source organism: Balaenoptera ricei (assembly GCF_028023285.1). Taxonomy (NCBI): domain Eukaryota; kingdom Metazoa; phylum Chordata; class Mammalia; order Artiodactyla; family Balaenopteridae; genus Balaenoptera; species Balaenoptera ricei. Next base: position 90,485,456 of record NC_082660.1, on the reverse strand, counting down.
TCTCAGAGCATTTACTTATCAATAGAAGTTTAATCTCTTTACATTTATTTTCACAACTGATAGGTTTGATCTGACTTTGTATTTTGCAATCAAAATGAGTTCTTTTATAATATACTTTTATATAATTTTTATTCCTTGGATTTTAATTCTTCTCTTAGTTGCCTATTGTTTATCTTTGAGATATTTCTCACAATTTCTCTGCAATATGGCATAAAAAAATAATTTTGATTGCCTTTTTCACATTTGACTTGATGTAGTGTTATTTTTTGTTAATGTTTCTACTTAAAACTTTGAAAACAAATGTCTCTTGCAGTGTAATGCATGAACTCTAGGGTAGGTAACCACAGACAGGCTTAAAGGATTATATCAATAACCTGAAATTGTAGGCCTATTTAGCTGTTTATGAGTGTGTTCTTATAAAAAGTTCTTTTATTAAATCCTGCAAAGTGATCATGATCACCAAAATGTTAAGGATCACTGCTTGAGGTATTGTGCCATTGTCTTCTAGCTTATTCTTTGGAGAAGAATGTCCTTCACATTACTGGTTTGATATTCTGCTGTGTCTATTGCTCTTATTTTATCAACTTATTGCCTATATGTTTTTTAAAATGTTATATTATAATGTGCGTTAGTTTGAATTTTTTCTTATTTTAGTTAGATTTCTTGGTCATTCTTCTTTCATTTCAGTCTGTTATCTTCCTAGGGCTCTCCGTTACTGTTTCACACAAACTCTGTCCTATTTTCTACCTTTGAGGATAATAAGTATACATATTCTAGAACTTTCATGTGCATCTTAACACAAAGCTAACTTAAGAGGTATGTTTTTTTTTTCTGGGTTGTCATGGCAATTTTCCCTTTCTTTCTTGCATCAGAATCTTTTCAGAAGCTCCGTACCAGTTTTACAAGTTCATGCCTGATTCAGTAGCTATGTACCTATGCATGCTATTTTCTAGAAAACAGGTGGAATATAGTTTCTTTAACTTCCTTCACCATCTATTTAGGTATTGGCATCTTTTTCTTTTCACAGGTAGATCTGAAGTTCTGTTCATATAGACCCTACTTCAATTCACAATACATTTATTTATTGAGGTTCTATTAAAATTGATTTATATATTATCTAGTTACAGCTTTCATATGATGTTTTTACTAAACTTGGAAATGGATACAATTTGAAATATTTATTTAGACAGCGTGAAATGTACACCCACAATACACACTCTCCCATTGCTCTTCCAATCTTCATTCTTGTTCAAAATATTCCCCACTGTCCCTTAGATGTTGATATACCAGGATCCCACATGCCTCCATCTATCTCTCCTCTACTTCCTGCCAAACAACATTCTGATGTGGGTTCTGAATGGAAGCAGAAACTAATTTGGGCAGGGCATAACGAAACTCTAGCTCTGTTTGGCTTAAAGTATAAGTGCCATACATTTGGAAAATGACCACCTGCTTTTCTGATCAGTGCAGTAATTCTGTTACAGATATAGGTGAAAAATAGTAAAAGTCAGTGAACTCTTTTCGTCAGTGTGTGCATCTGTGTAATCTCTTCTGTTTTGTTTTAGAGGGTTGAGAATGAGGTATTTTTTTAGTCCATCCCTATAAAAGATACTGTATATAGAAAGTATGTACAAACTGTGGCCAATGATCTTTTTCTTTTCCTTATCATTTGGTTTTCTTCTATTTATGTCAGAGATATTTTGATGGTGTAACTAGGCATGACTACCTTGTTGCCATGCTAACATTAAAGTCTCTTCCTGAAATGTTTGTGACTATTATTTCATTTCTGTTATATTTAATTTCTGTGTCATTTTGTTTTGAATGTATATATGTTAAGCCTCAGATCTTTATGTTGGATCTCATTTTAATCATTAATGTTGTCCTGAAGTTTGTAAAAACTCCTCTTGTTGTTTTTTTTTACATTGATTTAAATCTTGTCTTAAGTTTTCTGAGATGTTTCAAAGTATTTGTGTTCCCATGTGAAATAACACCTTACCCATAATTCTTCATATTACTTAAATCCCTGAACGTTACTTTTGAAGATCTGCAGAATGATTTTGTTTATTTATAAATCATTAGTTTACTTGTTCGCTCATGTGAACCACTCCACTTCACCTCCCAAAATAAAAAACACACGAAATCTACAAACCAATCATAAAATAGTGACAACAAAACATCAAATTAAATATTATTAAAAATTTAGTAATAGCAACTTAGATAGGATTTGCTTATTGCCAGATAATGAAACTTATTTGATCATTATGGGCAATCTATGATGTAGATACTATTATTGTCTCCTTTATTGCCAAAAGGGAAGTATGACAAGATTAAGTACCTTGCCTCAGTTCATGTAGCATGTGAGTGGCAGAGCCAGGATTCAAACCCAGGTTGTCTATCTCTTTAATATATGTTCATAACCGCTGAATTATACAGAGTCTCATTACATTTTATTTCCTTCTAGACTTCTGAGACCAACAATCTCAAAATTATAAGATAATTAGCTACATAGAGTATAATCTTAGATAATTTTTCATTTGAGGATGCATATAAATAGATTTGTGAGATAGTGGTATGTGTATTTGCTGATGTGTGGTGGTATGCGAGCAGGGTATGGCTGACACAAGTTGGATCAAAATAATAATAATACTCGGTTTACTGTTGGAGAGCTCTGGTATTCATATGAAATAGACCAGTTAATATGATGTCAGGTACTTAGCTAGACACTGGGGATACACTGTCTAACCAAACAGGTCTTGTGGAGAAATAGACATTAAACAAATCATTTTACATATTTCTTAAGTTGAGTCTATGGGCACAGATTTATTTGAAGAGAAGTATTGGGGCTAATGGGAACATATAAAAAGGAAGACTATCTATTTGAGGGTCAAGGTTTCTTTGAAGAAATTATGTCAATGATGAAAAGAGTAGGAGTTAATCACGAGAAGTATATGGATATGCTAAGTAAAAAGAACAAAATGTTCAAAGTCCGTGTCACTGAAAAAAGTATGGCATATTCAAAAGACCATAAGAAGTTTACTGTAGCTGGAGTGGAGAAAACAAAGTGGAGAGAAGCCTGAAATAAGACACTGAAGATAGGAATCAGAATGTTATGGGCCTTGTATACCATGTTAAGGAGTTTGACTTTATTCAGAGGACAATGAGAAAGCTAATAAAACTTTAGGGAGAGAAATGGCCTGTTAACATTTGTCCTTTAGAAAAATTATCCTATGAGATATTACAACAGTCACTAGTGAGAGGAAAGACAGAGAAGTACCACTAGAACTATTTGGGTATTAGATAAATTTTAAAAAAGGTTATACAACTATAGTTCAATTCTAAAGAAGGTTGAAAAATGTTGATGTCAGATAAAACTATTCTAAGAGAACTGTGATCTTGCACTTTGATTTCAGGTAAAGGTGCAAGTATCATGCATCAGTAATAATCAAATGAGACCTTTCCAGGGATTTAAGTAGAGGCATGCTATATTATTGTCCATAGTGAAGTAACAACTGTTTAGCACTGCCAAGTGAATATTAGAGAGAAATTATTATATACCTTGAGGTAATCATTTATACATAATTTATTTGAATGCAGTGGAGTTAAAAGTCAAAATGAAAATCCCTACTAGAAATTGACTGCATCCAGGACATACGTCGACATTATTGCTAACCTTCCATGACTTTACTCTTGTACTAACCAAGCCAGAAAGTCAGCTCCCTAAAATCAGTTTTCTGCATCAGCAATGCAGCTGCAGCTTGAGCAGTGAAATATTAAAGCTTAAAATGCTGCCTTCTAGAGGTCCTCAAGGGACTTCATTACCTGAATGATGCAATCATTCAGTCAAGCCCTCAGGGCCTGAGAATGATTGAGGAAAAATACCCAACTAACCCACTGAGTCTTTCAGCTGCCATTCATAGACTGGCATCATGTAATATTCCAGGTAGAGCAACTGCCCTACTACCACAGAAACCTTACCATATTAGCACTGTGGACTCAGCCATTTTGAAGACTGAAGGAAGTGGCTGTGTTTAATGTGTGACAACTGACCCTTTCAGTTTCTCTCTTGAAATTCCTCAATAATAATTTTCATGAAACTAACAAGTATATATATATAATTTCCTTCTGAACAAAACTATAGATTTGTGTAAAATTACTCCTAGACTTTTGGCCATGTATGAGACAGAAATATTTGACTATAATGACTTCGTATTGACATAATGACAACTTTCAGCTAAGCACTTAAGACTATCTATTTCCCCAAATTCTTCCCTACATACTGTCAATTGAATTGTACATTAAAACAGTCAATGCCAGTTTTTCAAGATCAGCACAGGAGAATTGACTGTATTTATATTTAAAAGTGGTATCTGGTGGAGTTTAGACTATGTTGAGTATGAGTTTCATTAAAAATATGCAATGCTGGGCTTCCCTGGTGGCGCAGTGGTTGAGAATCTGCCTGCCAATGCAGGGGACACGGGTTCGAGCCCTGGTCTGGGAAGATCCCACATGCCGCAGAGCAACTAGGCCTGTGAGCCACAACTACTGAGCCTGCGCGTCTGGAGCCTGTGCTCTGCAACAAGAGAGGCCGCGATAATGAAAGGCCCACGCACCACGATGAAGAGTGGCCCCCACTTGCCACAACTAGAGAGAGCCCTCGCACAGAAATGAAGACCCAACACAGACATAAATAAATAAATAAATAAATACATACATACATAAATACATAAACAAATAAATAAATAAAATATGCATTGCTGATAAAATAATTGGACACAGGCAGATACACATATGGAACTTTAAATATAGGAGATCTGAAGTTGCCTGAGCAGTGATTACATTTTTTAAATTTATCTTTGTATTTTTAGCACCTAGAATAGAGTCAGGCAAATAAAAGGTACTCAACAAATTTTTGATGGCAGAATGAAGGAACAATTGAATAAATAAAAGAAAGGATAAATAAAGGAATGACTAAATTACCTGAAACAATTTTCTGCCTTCTCTATTATCATTTTTAAGCAAAAATGTAAGGAAAGTTGTTACTGGAATTTGGGAGCATTTAGGCTGCATCTAATAATGTTTTGACTTTTTTTTTCTGTTTAGTATCTCCTAACCTAAGAGATACTGCTGCAGCATAAATGATGTGGAGGCTAGGGATTTGTTTGGGTCTGACAGAGAGGCAGGGACTTAGTGATATTTTTCTGTCTTTTGACATAACTTGACCACAGCAATATGTGAATTACTTCTAATTTTGGTTACATCAGCTAAAGCATGTTTTTGAGAATTGGAATGCAGCACTAGTTCTCTCCCCTCCAATAAATCTACTTAGCTATGTGGGATGATCTCAATATCACGTCTATAAACTTGTTTTCATCATAAGTGAGTCTTTCCAAATTCATTTTTCAGGCAGGGATTCCCCTTTGGATTAAGCAGTCACCTCTAAAACCTTTAAAATTATTTTATCTAGTACAACTATCTGACATCATCAAAGGTAATAGACAAAGCTTAAAAGGTTTGTAGATTATTCTGGAACACATACTTAAAAGTGTGACTTCTTAGACAAAACTTATTAATGTCTGGATGGCTGTACCTGTTACCATATTTTGCACACATTTGGCCTCAGTAAATATTTGTTGTTGAAAATGTTGGTGTTCTCTGTAGAAAGTATGGTAGGATGGCACTTAGAAATGACAGAATTTTAGTCTTTAGAAAATAACTGAACTGTAGAAAGAGGGTATGGTCCAATGCATCCCAGTACTTGCTATCTCGGGAGTGAATGGGCTTTCTCCCCATTCCCAATTCTCTCAGTTGACCTATACACAAACATGGCAGGGCCCACAAATAATATCTCTGTGTGACTATTAACCAGACAAAACTTGAAGACTATCAAAAACCTAGTTGGAGAATTTGTTAAGGGAGCAGGTTAGACATTTTGAGGTTTCATGTACCCAATCAGATTAAAAATAGAGACCATGTATAGGTATCTGCAACCCCAATTTCCCAAAGAATGTTGATACTTCAGGGACTTCATGTAAAATCTTGTACCAGCAACAATAGGTGTCTCTGATTAAGGTGCCTTACTGGCATAACAGTAAGAACAAATATTTACTTAGTATTTATTAATGTCAGAAACTATGCTAAGAACTCCATGTGTTTTATCTAATTAATCTACACATCGATATTAAGATACAGATATTCTTATTATCACCTATGGTACACTGATTGCTAACATGCCCCTAACTGTTCCCTGCTTCCTATTTCCACACCTTATTTATTTTGTTGCTCCTCCCATCAAGAGGAGGAGTCTGTTTCCTCACTCTTTTTTTAATTGAAGTATAGTTATTGATTTACAATGTTGTGCCAATCTCTGCTGTACAGCAAAGTGACTCAGTTATACACCTATATACATTCTTTTTCAATATTCTTTTCCATTATGGTTTATCCCAGGAGATTGGATATAGTTCCCTGTGTATACAGTAGGACCTTGTTGTTTATCCATTCTGTATATAATAGTTTCCATCTATGAAACCCAGACTCCCAGTCCATCCCTCTGCCTCCCCACCCCTTGGCAACCACAAGTCTGATCTTGATGTCTGTGAGTCTGTTTCTGTTTTGTGGATAGGTTCATTTGTGCCATATTTTAGAATCCACATATAAGTGATATCATATGGTATTTGTCTTTCTCTGACTTACTTAACTTAGTATAATAATCTCTAGTTGCAATCATGTTGCTGCAAATGGCATTATTTCATTCTTTTTGATGGCTGTGTAGTATTCCATTGTAAATATGTACCACATCTTCTTTATCCATTCATCTGTTGATGGAAATTTTGGTTGCTTCCATGTCTTGGCTGCTGTAAATAGTGCTGCTATGAACATAGGGGTGCATGTATCTTTTTCAATTATAGTTTAGTTCAGGTATATGCCCAGGAATGGGATTGCTGGATCATATGGTAATTCTATTTTTAGTTTTCTGAGGAACCTCCATACTGTTTTCCACCATGGCTGCACCAACTTATATTCCCACCAACAGTGTAGCGGGCTCCCTTTTCTCCACACCCTCTCCAGCATTTGTTATTTGTAGGCTTTTTAATGATGGCCATTCTGACCAGTGTGAGGTGGTACCTTATTGTAGTTTTTATTTACATTTCTCTAATAATTAGGGATGTTGAACATCTTTTCATGTGCCTACTGGTCATCTGTATGTCTTCTTTGGAGAAATGTCTATTAAGGTCTTCTGCCCATTTTTTGATACAGTTGTTTGTTTTTTGTTGTTGAGTTGTATGAGCTATTTGTATATTTTGGAGACTAAGCCCTTGTTGGTTGCATCATTTGCAAATATTTTCTCCCATTCCATAGGTTGTCTTTTCTTTTTTGTTTTTATGTTCTCTTTGTTGTGAAAAAGCTTGTAAGTTTGATTAGGTCCCATTTGTTTATTTTTGTTTTTATTTCTATTGCCTTGGGAGACTGACCTAAGAAAACATTCATACAATTTATGTCAGAGAATGTTTTGCCTATGCTCTCTTCTAGGAGTCTTATGGTGTAATGTCTTGTGTTTAAATCTTTAAGCAAGTTTGAGTTTTGTGTGTGTGTGTGCATGGTGTGATGGTGTGTTCTAGCTTCATTGATTTACATGCAGCTGTCCAACTTTCCCAGCACCACTTGCTAAAGAGACTGTCTTTTTACTATTTTAGATTCTTGCCTCCTTTGTCAAAGATTGACTGTAGGTGTGTAGGTTTATTTCTTGGCTATCTATTCTGTTCCGTTGAACCATATGTCTGTTTTTGTACCAATACCACACTGTTTTGATTACTGTAGCTTTGTAATATTGTCTGAAGTCTGGGAGAGTTATGCCTCCTGCTTTGTTTTGTTTTGTTTTGTTTTTTACCTCAGGATTGCTTTGGCAATTCTGGGTCTTTTGTGGTTCAATATAAATTTTTGAATTATTTGTTCTAGTTCTGTGAAAATTGTCATGAGTAATTTGATAGGGATCACATTAAATCTGTAGATTTCTTTGGTGAGTACTGCCATTTTAACAATATCAATTCTTCCATTCCAAGAGTATGGGATATCTTTCCATTTCTTTGAATCCTCTTTAATTTTCTTTATTAATGTTTTATAGTTCCCAGTGTATAAGTCTTTCACCTCCTTGGTCAGGTTTATTCCTAGGTATTTCATTTTTGGGGGTGCAATTTTAAAAGTTATTGTTTTTTACATTCTCTTTCTGATATTTCATTGTTAGTGTAAAGAAATGCAAACAATTTCTGAATGTTAATCTTGTATCCTACTACTTTGCTGAATTCATTTATTAGATCTAGTAGTTTTTTGTGTGGAGTCCTTAGGGTTTTCTATATATAGTGTCATATCATCTGCATATAGTGACAATTTTACCACTTCCCTTCCAATTTGGATACTTTCTTGTCTGATTGCTGTGGTTAGGACTTCCAATACTATGTTGAATAGAAATGGTGAGAGTGGTTATCCTTGTCTTGTTCCAGATTTTAGCAAGAAGACTTTCAGCTTTTCACCATTGAGTATTATATAGGCTGTGGGTTTGTCATAAATGGCTTTTACCATGTTAAGATATATTCACTCTATACCCACTTTGGTAAGAATTTTTTTATGACTGGATGTTGAATTTTGTCAAATGCTTTTTCTGCATCTATTGAGATGATCATGTGGTTTTTGACTTTTCTTTTGTTAATGTGGTGTTTTACATTGATTTTTGTATGTTGAACCATCCTTGTGAACTTGGGATGAATCCCACTTGATCATGATGTATGACCTTTTTTATGTGTTGTTGGATTTGGTTTGCTAATATTTTGTTAAGAATTTTTGCATCTATATTCATCAAAAATATTAACCTGTAATTTTCTTTTTTGGTGGTATCTTTGTCTGGTTTTGGTATCAGGATGAGGGTGGCTTCATAGAATGTTTTTAGGAGTGTTCCCTCCTCTTCAACCTTTTGGAAGAGTTTTAGACGAATCAGTAAAAGTTATTTGTATGTTTGGTAGAATTTGCTTTTTAAGTCGTCTGGTCCTGGAGTTTTGTTTTTAGGGAGTTTTTTTTTTATTATTATTATTACAGATTCTATTTCACTTCTAGTGATCAGTCTGTTCAGATTATCTGTATCTTCTTGATTAAATTTTGGTGGGCTGTATGTTTCTAGAAATTGTCCATTTCTTCTAGGTTGTCAAATTCGTTGGCATATAATTGTTCATAGTATTCTTTTATGGTTTTTGGTATTTTTGTGGTACCAGTTGAGATTTCTCCTTTTTCATTTCTTATTTTTTTTATTTGGGTTCTTTCTCTTTTCTTCTTGGTGAGCCTGGCCAAAGGTTTATCAATTTCGTTTACACTTTCAAAGAACCAGCTCTGGGTTTTATTGATTTTTTCTATTTTTTAAAAATCTTTATTTTATTTATTCCTCCTTGATCTTTATTGTTTCCTTCCCTCTGCTGACTTTAGGTTTTGTTTGTTCTTCTTTTTCTAATTCTTTTAGGTGGTAGCTTAGGTTCTTTAATTGAGATTTTTTTCTTGTTTTTTGAGGAAGGCCTGTATCACTATGACCTTCCCTGTAAGAATTGCTTTTGCTGCATACCATAGATTTTGTACTGTTGTGTTTTCACTGTCATTTGTCTCAAGGTATTTTTGTAATTTCCTTTTTGATTTCCTCATTGGCCCATTGTTTTTTTTAGTAGCATGTTGTTTAGTGTCCATGTAATTTTTTTTTTTCATTTCTTTTCCTGTGTTTGATTTCTAGTTTCATGCCATTGTGGTCAGAGAAGATGCTTGAAATAATGTCTATACTCTTAAATTTGCTGAGGTTGGCTTTGTGCCCTAGTATATGGTCAATATTAGAGAATGTTCCATGTGCACTTGAAAAGAATATGTATTCTGTTTTTCTTTTTGACGTGATGTCCTGAAAATATCAATTAAATCTAACTTTTCTATTGTATCATTTAGGATCTCTGATGCTTTATTGATTTTCTGTCTAGAAGATGTGTCCATTGATGTTAGTGTGGTGTTAAAGTCACCTACTATTATTGTATTCCCATTAATTTCTCCCTTTATGTCTGTTAGTACTTGTTTTATGTATTTTGGTGCTCCTATATTAGGTGCACATACATTGACGTGTGTAAAATCCTCTTCTTGTATTGATCCTTTTATCATTATATAATGTCCTTCTTTATCTTTCTTTATGGCTTTTGTTTCTATTTCCTCTGAGTATTGCAACTCCTGCTTTCTTGTCAATCCCGTTTACATAAAATATCTTTTTCCATCCCCTCATTTTCAATCTATGTGTGTCCTTTGCCCTAAGGTGGGTCTCTTGTAAGCAGCAAATTGTAAGCTCTTGTTTTTTATCCAGTCTGCCACTCTGTGTTTTGATTGGAGCATTTAGTCCATTGACATTTATGGTAATTACTGATAGATATGTACTTATTGCCATTTTAAACCTTGTTTTCCAGTTGATTCTTTGTTTCTTCTTTGTTCATTTCCTTTTCTTTTTGTTTTTCTTTTTGTGGTTTGATTATTTCCTTTTATTTCATGCTTGTGTTCTCTTCTTTTTTTTTTTTTTTGAATCTATTGTATGTTTTGGATTTGCCATTGTCCTGTTTTTCAAGTATGTTAACCCCTTCCTATATCTGCCTGCTTTAGCCTGATAGTCATAAAGGCTCAAAAAAATTCTTAAAAAAAAAAGAAGAATCTGCATTTTCTTACTCTCCTTCCCACATTTCATGATTATGATGTCCCTTTTTACATCTTCATGTTTATCCTTTTGCTGTTCCTTGTGTTTATCATTGCTTTCACAAATAGGTTTTTTTTTAAACTTTTTGATCTGTGTACTGGCTAATTTAAGTAATTTACTTTCTAATTATGATTCCTCCTTCCTATAACTTCTTGCTTTGTTTCTATTTATTTATTTATTTAATTTCATAAATTTATTTATTTATTTATTTACTTTTAGCTGCATTGGGTCTTTGCTGCTGTGCACAGGCTTTCTCTAGTTGTGGCAAGCAGGGGCTACTCTTTGTTATGGTGCACGGGCTTCTCATTGCAGTGGCTTCTCTTGTTGCGGAGCATGGGCTGTAGGCATGTGGGCTTCAGTAGCTGTGGTATACAGGCTCAGTAGCTGTGGCTCATGGGCCCTAGAGCACCAGCTCAGTAGTTGTGGAGCATGGGCTTAGTTGCTCTGTGGCATGTGGGATCATCCTGGACCAGGGCTTGAACCTGTGTTCCCTGTATTGGCAGGCGGATTCTTAACCACTGCACCACCAGGAAAGTCCTTCTTTTCTATTTAGAGAAGACCTTTCAATATTTTTTTTAGGGTAGGTTTAATATTGTTGTATTCTTTTAGTTTTTGCCTGTCTTGTTTGGGACGCTCTGTGCTTCCTGTATGTGGATATCTGTTTCCTTCTTTAGATTTGGGAAGTTTTCAGCCATAATTTCTTCAAATACATTTTCAATCATTTTCTCTTTCTTCTCCTTCTGGAATCACTATTATGCATAGATTGGTATGCTTTATATTAACCTATAGGTCTTTTATTTTGTTTTCTTTTTTTTTCCATTTGGCTTTCTGTCTGCTGTTTTGATTGGGTAAGTTCCATTATTCTCTTTTCCAGATCACTTATTCTTTCTTCTGCATTATTCATTCTGCTCTTCATTGACTAGCTCGGCTTTCATCTTGGCAAATGAATTTTCTAATTTTTCTTGGCTCCTCCTTATAGTTTCCATTACCTTTTTATAGTAATCTGCATTTCTACTGATAGCCTTTCTTAATTCTTTCAGTATTTTCATTACCTCCTTTTTGAACTTGGTTTCTATTAGACTGAAAAGGTCTTTTTCATTGTTTTTTCCTTCAAGGGAATTCTATTTGTCCTTTAAATGGGAGTGGTTCCTCTGCTTCTTCCTTTTGTTTATATTTCTCTTGCTCTGTGAGTTTAGGAGAAACAATTATCTACTGTAGTCTTGGAGCACTTTTTATATGCAGGAGCATCGCTGCATAGCTTGTGTGGGTTTAATATTTTTTTGGCGTGAGACTGTTTTTGCTTTGGATGCTTGACATCTCTTTCCTCAGTGTGTGTTTGTCATTATCCCCTTGACAGAGGATGTGCAATTGCATAACCCACACATGCTCCCAGGTAGGCAGTGGCAGCAGTTGGCTCCTGGTTGCAAGACCCTTGGAGGCAGCAGTGGCAGGCTGTGTGTTCTCCCAGGGAGGTGATGGCAGTGACCTGTGCCCACTCATGGGACCCTAGGCAGTGGCAGTAGTCTGTACCCACCTCTGGAGTCCAAGATGAGAGTGACAGCTCACACCTGCCCCCAGAGCTCGTGTGGGTCTGCTTCCTGAGAGTGTGCACAAAGAAGCTCTTATGGTGGACCAACCCCTCTCCTAATGTAACCCCCCAAAAATGTTGTCTTGTCTCTCTGGCAGGCCCAGGCTTATTCCCATACTCCCTTGGTTGTGACACACTAAACCCTAGCCCCCTCAGGGTGTCTCCACACAGCCAAGCCCAGTCCTCTCCCCAGGGTCTAACCTCTGAAGCCCAAGCCTCAGCACTCAACCCCTGCCCACCTCAGCAGTTGAGCATCTCAGGCTGAGAAGTGCTGGCCAGCTCTGACCATCTGTGCAGGTATCTCTCTGTTTTGCCCTCCACAAACCAGTTGGTTGCTCTCCTCGGAGGCTCTGAAGTTCCCCTTCTGTCCCGGCAAACCTCCCTGCCAGTGAGACAGGAAGGGGACTTCTCACTATGTGGAAACCTTTCCTCTTTCACAGCTCCCTCCCAGGGGTGCAGGTCCTGTCCCAATTCCTTTCTCTCTCTCTCTTTTCATTTTTATTTGCCCTACCCAGTTATGTGGAAATTTTCTTGGCCTTTTGGAAGTCTGAAGTCTTCTGCCAGTGTTCAGTAGATGTTCTGTGAGAATCATTCCACACATAGATGTATTTTGACATATTTGTGGAAGAAGGTTAGCTCCACCTCATACTCCTCTGCCATCTTGATCTAATCCTGTTCTCACTCTTTAAATATGAACTTTCCTTGTTAGCTGATATGGTTAATAAAACATGTTAAAAGTGATATTGTGCCAATTCAGAGTCCAAGTCAATTGCTTGCTTTCTTTCTCTATCCCTCTCTTTCTCTCCCTCTGTGAATCCTGCCACTTCTATGTGATTAAGACTGGCCTAACTTGCTGGAGGATGAGAGGCCACATGGAAGAGAACTAGCTAAAACTAGCCAAACTCCAGAAAAACAGCCTCCTATCTAACCTGTAGCTGACAATGTATGCATAAGAAAGTCCAATTAGAACCAGAAGACATAGTCAGCAGAGCCCAATCTAAATTGCCAGCCCACAGAGTTGTACTCTAATTTGTTGTTTAGCTCATTTAGAGTTGTAACAATTGTTGTTTTAAGCGACAAAACTTTGGGATGCTTTGTTATAAAGAAATAAATAATTAACATATCTCCATTTTATCTATTAAGAAATTGAGCTCAGAGAAGTTCAGTGATTTTCCTAAGGTCATAGAGCTAACAAATATGAACTGGGATTTGATTTCATGTCTGCTTAACAAAAAAGTCTGTGCTCTTAATCACTGGTTCATACTGTCTCAGGACATTATGGCACTGGGGTTTTGGCATGCTAAATACTACATTATATTTTATTTTTTATTTTTTATTCAATGCTTTCAATATTAAAGATTATTTCAAGTATAAGATATTTATTCTTTTTTTAACATTTTTATTGGAGTATAATTGCTTTACAATGGTGTGTTAGTTTCTGCTTTATAACAAAGTGAGTCAGCTACACATATACATATATCCCCATATCTTTTCCCGCTTGGGTAACCCTCACTCCCACCCTCCTTATCCCATCCCTCTAGGTGGTCACAAAGCATAGAGCTGATCTCCCTGTGCTATGCAGCTGCTTCCCACTAGTTATTCATTTTACATTTGGTAGTGTATATATGTCCATGCCACTCTCTCACTTTGTCCCAGCTTACCGTTCCTGCTGCCCATATCCTCAAGTCCATTCTCTAGTAAGTATGCATCTTTATTCCCGTCTTGCCCCTAGGTTCCTCATGACCATTTATTTTGTTGTTTTTTAGATTCCATATATATATGTGTTAGCATACGGTATTTGTTTTTCTCTTTCTGACTTACTTCACTCTGTATGACAGACTCTAGGTCCATCCACCTAACTACAAATAACTCAACTTCGTTTCTTTTTATGGCTGAGTAATATTCCATGGTATATATGTGCCGCATCTTCTTTATCCATTCATCTGTTGATGGAAACTTAGGTTGCTTCCATGTCCTGGCTATTGTAAATAGAGGTGCAATGAACATTGTGGTACATGACACTTTTTGAATTATGGTTTTCTCAGGATATATGCCCAGTAGTGGGATTGCTGGGTCGTATGGTAGTTCCATTTTTAGTTTTTGAAGGAACCTCTATACTGTTCTCCATAGTTGCTGTATCAATTTATATTCCCACCAACAGTGCAAGAGGGTCCACTTTTCTCCACACCCTCTCCAACATTTATTGTTTGTAGATTTTTTGATGATGGCTATTCTGACTGGTGTGAGATGATATCTCATTGTAGTTTTGATTTGCATTTCTCTAATGATCAATGATGTTGAGCATCCATTCATGTGTTTGTTGGCAATCTGTGTATCTTCTTTGACGAAATGTCTATTTAGGTCTTCTGCCATTTTTGGATTGGGTTGTTTGTTTTTTTGATGTTGAGCTGCATGAGCTGCTTGTAAATTTTGGAGATTAATCCTTTGTCAGTTGCTTCATTTGCAAATATGTTCGCCCATTCTGAGGATTGTCTTTTCATCTTGTTTATGGTTTCCGTTGCTGTGCAAAAGCTTTTAAGTTTCATTTGGTCCCATTTGTTTATGTTTGTTTTTGTTTCCATTTCTCTAGGAGGTGGGTCAAAAAGGATCTTGCTGTGATTTATGTCATAGAGTGTTCTACCTATGTTTTTCTCTAAGAGTTTGATAGTGTCTGGCCTTACATTTCGGTCTTTAATCCATTTTGAGTTTATTTTGGTGTATGGTGTTAGGCAGTGTTCTAACTTCATTCTTTTACATGTAGCTGTCCAGTTTTCACAACACCACTTATTGAGAGGCTGTCTTTTCCCCATTGTATATTCTTGCCTCCTTTATCAAAGATAAGTTGACCATATGTGTGTGGGTTTACCTCTGGGCTTTCTATCCTGTTCCATTGATGTTTATTTCTGTTTTTGTGCCAGTACCATACTGTCTTGATTACTGTAGCTTTGTAGTATAGTCTGAAGTCAGGGAGCCTGACTCCTCCAGCTAAATTTTCTTTCTCAAGATTGCTTTGGCTAATCGGGGCCTTTTGTGTTTCCCTAAAAATGTGAAAATTTTTGTTCTAGTTCTGTGAAAAATGCCAGTGGTAGTTTGATAGAGATTGCATTGAATCTGTAGATTGCTTTGTGTAGTAGAGTCATTTTCACAATGTTGATTCTTCCAATCCAAGAACATGGTATATCCCTCCATCTATTTGTATCATCTTTAATTTGTTTCCACAGTGTCTCATAATTTTCTGCATACAGGTGTTTTGTCTCCTTAGGTAGGTTTTTTCCTAGATATTTTATTCTTTTTGTTGCAATGGTAAGTGGGAGTGTTTTCTTAATTTCACTTTCAGATTTTTCATCATTAGTGTATAGGAATGCCAGAGATTTCTGTGCATTAATTTTGTATCCTGCTACTTTACCAAATTCATTGATTAGCTCTAGTAGTTTTCTGGTAGCATCTTTAGGATTCTCTATGTATAGTATCATGTCATCTGCAAATAGTGACAGCTTTACCTCTTCTTTTTGGATTTAGATTTATTTTATTTCTTTTTCTTCTCTGATTGCTGTGGTTAAAACTTCCTAAACAATGTTGAACAACAGTGGTGAGAGTGGGCAACCTTGTCTTGTTCCTCATCTTAGTTGAATGGTTTCAGTTTTTCACCATTGAGAATGATGTTGGTTGTGGGATTGTCATATATGGCCTTTATTATGTTGAGGTAAGTTCCCTCTATGTCTACTTTCTGAGTGTTTTTATCATAAATGGGTGTTGAATTTTCTCAAAAGCTTTTTCTGCATCTATTGAGATGATCATATGTTTTTTCTTCTTCAGTTAGTTAACGTGGTGTATCACATTGATTGGAGTATATTGAAGACTCCTTGCATTCCTGGGATAAACCCCACTTGATCATGGTGTATGATCCTATTACTGTGCTGTTGGATTCTGTTTGCTAGGATTTTGTTAAGGAATTTGCATCTATGTTCATCAGTGATATGGGCCTGTAGTTTTCTTTCTTTGTGACATCTTTGTCTGGTTTTGGTATCAGGGTGATGGTGGCCCTAAAGAAGGAGTTTGGGAGTGTTCCTCCCTCTGCTATATTTTGGAAGAGTTTGAGAAGGATAATGTTAGCTCTTCTCCAAATGTTTGATAGAATTCACCTGTGAAGCCATCTGGTCCTGGGCTTTTGTTTGTTGGAAGATTTTTAATCACAGTTTCAATTTCAGTGTTTGTGATTGGTCTGTTCATATTTTCTATTTCTTCCTGGTTCAGTCTCGGAAGGTTGTGCATTTCTAGGAATATATCCATTTCTTCCAGGTTGTCCATTTTATTGGCATATAGTTGCTTGTAGTAATCTCTCATGATACTTTGTGTTTCTGTGGTGTCAGTTGTTACTTCTCCTTTTTCATTTCTAATTCTATTGATTTGAGTTTTCTCCCTTTTTTTCTTGATGAGCCTGGCTAATGGGTTATCAATTTTGTTTATCTTCTCAAAGAACCAGCTTTTAGCTTTACTGATCTTTGCTATTGTTTCCTTCATTTCTTTTTCATTTATTTCTGATCTGATCTTTATGATTTCTTTCCTTCTGCTAACTTTGGGGTTTTTTGTTCTTTCTCCAATTGCTTTAGGTGTAAGGTTAGGTTGTTTACTTGAGATGTTTCTTCTTTCTTGAGGTAGGATTGTATTGCTATAAACTTCCCTCTTAGAACTGCTTTTCCTGCATCCCATAGGTTTTGGGTCGTCGTGTTTTCATTGTCATTTGTTTCTAGGTATTTTATGATTTCCTCTTTGATTTCTTCAGTGATCTCTTGGTTATTAAGTAGTGTATTGTTTATTCTCCATGTGTTTGTATTTTTTACAGGTTTTTTCCTGTAATTGATATCCAGTGTCATAGCGTTCTGGTCGGAAAAGATACTTGATACTATTTCAATTTTCTTAAATTTACCAAGGCTTGATTTGTGACCCAAGATATGATATATCCTAGAGAATATGCCATGAGCACTTGAGAAGAAAGTGTTTTCTGTTGTTTTTGGATGGAATGTCCTATAAATATAAATTAAGTCCATCTTGCTTAATGTATGATTTAAAGCTTGTGTTTCCTTATTTATTTTCATTTAGGCTGATCTGTCCATTGTTGAAAGTGTGGTGTTATAGTCCCCTACTATGATTGTGTTACTGTCGATTTTCCCTTTTATGGCTGTTAGTATGTGTTTTATGTATTGAGGTTCTCCTATATTGGGTGCATAAATGTTTACAATTGTTATATATTCTTCTTCGATTGATCCCTTGATCATTATGTAGTGTCCTTCTTTGCTGCTTGTAATAGTCTTTGTTTTAAAGTCTATTTTGTCTGATATGAGAATTGCTACTCCAGCGTTCTTTTGATTTCCATTTTCATGTTAAATCTTTTTCCATCCCCTCACTGTCATTCTGTATGTGTCCCTAGGTCTGAAGTGGTTCTCTTGTAGACAGCATTTCTACAGGTCTTGCTTTTGTATCCAATCGGCCAGTCTATGTCTTTTGGGTGGAGCATTTAATCCATTGACATTTAAGGTAATTATTGATATGTATGTTCCTATTCCCATTTTCTTAAATGTTTTGGGTTTGTTATTGTAGGTGTTTTCCTTCTCTTGTGTTTCCCGCCTGGAGAAGTTCCTTTAGCATTTGTTGTAAAGCTTGTTTGGTGGTGCTGAATTCTCTTAGCTTTTGCTTGTATGTAAAGTTTTTAATTTCTCTGTCAAATCTGAATGAGATTCTTGCTGGGTAGAGTAATATTGGTTGTAGGTTGTTCCCCTTCATCACTTTAAATACTTCCTGCCACTCCCTTCTGGCTTGCAGATTTTCTGCTGAAAAATCCGCTGTTAACATTATGGGGATTCCCTTGTATGTTATTTGTTGTTTTTCCCTTGCTGCTTTTAATATTTTTTCTTTGTATTGAATTTTTGGTAGTTTAATTAATATGTGTCTTGGTGTCTTTCTCCTTGGATTTATCCTGTATGGGACTCTCTGTACTTCCTACACTTTATTAACTATTTCCTTTCCCATATTAGGGAAGTTTTCAACTATAATCTCTTCAAATATTTTCTCAGTCCCTTTCTTTTTCTCTTCTTCTTCTGGGACCCCTATAATTCGAATGTTGGTGCGTTTAATGTTGTCCCAGAGGTCTCTGAGACTGTCCTCACTTCTTTTCATTCTTTTTTCTTTATTCTGCTCTGCAGTAATTATTTCCACTATTTTATTTTCCACGTCACTTATCCGTTCTTCTGCCTCAGTTATTCTGCCATTGATCCCTTCTAGAGACTTTTAAATTTAATTTATTTTGTTGTTCATCACTGTTTGTTTGCTCTTTAGACCTTCTCGGTCCTTGTTAAACGTTTCTTATATTTTCTCCATTCCATTTCCAAGATTTTGGATAATCTTTTCTATCATTGTTCTGAACTGTTTTTCTTGTAGACTGCCTATTTCCTCTTCCTTTGTTAAGTCTGGTGTGTTTTTACCTTGCTCCTTCATCTGCTGTGTGTTTCTCTGTCTTCTCATTTTTGCTTAACTTACTGTGTTTGGGGTCTCCTTTTCACAGGCTGCAGGTTCGTAGTTCCCGTTGTTTTTGGTGTCTGCCCCAGTGGCTAAGGTTGGTTCAGTGGGTTTTGTAGACTTCCTGGTAGAGGGAACTAGTGCCTGCGTTCTGGTGGATGAGGCTAGATCTTGTCTTTGTGGTGGGCAGGTCCACGTCTGGTGGTGTGTTTTGTGTTAAGGTCTGTGGCCTTATTTTGATTTTAGGCAGCCTCTCTGCTAACGGGTGGGGTTGTGTTCCTGTCTTGCTAGTTGTTTGGCATAGGGTGTCCAGCACTGTAGCTTGCTGTTCCTTGAGTGGAGCTGGCTCTTGGCATTGAGATGGAGATCTCTGGGAGATTTTTGCCATTTGATATTATGTGGAGTTGGGAGGTCTCTTGTGTACCAATGTCCTGAACTTGGTTCCCCCACCTCAGAGGCACAGCCCTGATGCCTGGCAGGAGGACCAAGAAGCTGTCATTCCCACGGCTCATAACAAAAATGAGAAAAAAAAGATAGAAAAAAGAAGACAATACAATAAAATAATTAAAATAAAAAAATAATAATTAAAAAAATTGTTTAAAGTAATAAAAAAAAATAGAAAAAGAGAGCAACCAAACCAAAAAAACAAATCCACCAATGATAACAAGTGCTAAAAACTATACCAAAAAAAAAAAAAAAATGACAGACAGCACCCTAGGAGAAATGGTAAATTTAAATCTATACAGACAAAATCACACACAGAAACATACACGTACACACTCACAAAAAGAGAAAAAGGGAAAAAAGTATAAATATCATTGCTCCCTAAGTCCACCTCTTCAATTTGGAATGATTCATTGTCTATTTAGGTATTCCACAGATGCAGGGTACATCAAGTTGATTGTGGAGATTTAACCCACTGCTTCTGAGGCTGCTGGGAGAAATTTCCCTTTCTCTTCTTTTTTCACACAGCTCCTGAGGTTCAACTTTGGATTTGGCCCCACCTCTGCGTGTAGGTCGCCTGAGGGCCTCTGTTCCCGCCCAGAGAGGACGGGTTTAAAGGAGCAGCTGATTCCGGGGCTCTGGCTCACTCAAGCCGGGGGAGGGAGGGGTATGGAATGAGGGAAGAACCTGCAGCAGCCGAGGCCAACATGACGTTACAACAGCCTGAGGCTCGCCTTGTGTTCTCCTGGGGAAGTTGTCCGTGGATCACAGGACCCTGGCAGTGCCGGTCTGCCCAGGATCCCAGGAGGGGAGGTGTGGATAGTGTTCTGTGCTTGCACACAGGCTTCTTGGTGGCTGCAGTAGCAGTCTTAGCATCTCATGCCTGTCTCTGTGGTCCACGCTGATAGCTGTGGCTCACGACCATTTCTGGAGCTCCTTTAAATGGCGCTCTTAATCCCCTCTCCTTGCTCACCAGGAAACAAAGAGGCAAGAAAATGTCTCTTGCCTCTTCGGCAGTTCCAGACTTTTTCCTGGACTCCCTCCCAGATAGCTGTGGTACACTAGTCCCCTTCAGGCTGTGTTCACGCAGCCAACCCCAGTCTTCTCCCTGGGATCTGACCTCCGAATCCCGAGCCTCAGCTCCCAGCCCCCACCCGTCCCAGTGGGTGAGCAGACAAGCCTCTCGGGCTGGTGAGTGCTGGCCGCCACCGATTATCTGTGCAGGAATCTCTCCATTTTGCCCTCCGCACTGCTGTTGCTGCGCTCTCCTCTGTGCCTCCGAAGCTTCCCCCCTCTGCTACCCACAGTCTCCGCCCACAAAGGGTCTTCCTAGTGTGTGGAAACCTTTCCTCCTTCACAGCTGGTGCAGGTCTCGTCCCTATTGTTTTGTCTCTGTTTTTTCTTTTGCCCTACCCATGTACGTGAGGAGTTTCTTGCCTTTTGGGAGGTCTGAGGTCTTCTGTCAGCGTTCAGTAGGTGTTCTGTAGGAGTTGTTCCACATGTAGTTGTATTTCTGATGTATGTGTGGGGAGGAATGTGATCTCCACGTCTTACTCTTCTGCCATCTTGAAGCTCCCCCTACATTTTAAATGATACAACAAAATGCTGCTTTCATTATTTTTATATCTGTTCCATGCTGAGGTAGAGTATGCTGAGAAGACGAGTGTGTGCATATGTGTATATTTGTGTATGTGTGTGTGTGTGTTTAAAGCAATCCATTGCATAAAACTATATTGAACCTAAAAAGCAATATAAACATTTGGAAATAGAGAAACCAAAAGGGAAAAACACTGCACATTCATCCACATAGATTTTTGTTGTCAGTGCAGCACTCAGAACATCTATTTAGAAGCAGTTTTTTAAAAATCCTTTTTAAGTATGAATTCTGGACAGCTGCTCTTATAGTGATGATGATGCTAAATTAAAATGATATCCTGAACACCCATTCACAAGACCCAGACCCAAAATAGTATAGCAATACAAAAACAGGAATGACTAAATGTTAGGGAAGATGATTTTTCACATTGTTTGGGAAAAAATTTCCTATTCATCCTGTTTTCATTCATCCTGTTCTCTCATCCCAGTTTCTCATCTCACACTATGCTTTCTGTATCTTTTCTCTGAGGAACATCAACATACTGTGAAAGATGTCTTGGGCCTTATTTAGGGTAGAGTGATAGAGAAACTCAAAGGAATGTAAGATATATGAATATTTCAAAGCTTGGATTGGAAACTGCATAGAAATCTATGCACCTGAAGATTGAAGATTCACAGATATCAGCTGAATGAAGGCAACAGGAGAAAGGGTAGATATGATATAAGTATAGGTATATAGTGTAAGCCATCAGGCCAGATGAAGGAAATGCATGGCACACACCTAATGAGGATGACAAACCTAGTAGCAAGACATACTAGACAATAAGGGGGAGGGTACATGAATTATCTACATCTAATGGTAGTGGTCTTGACTAAAATTGGAACATGGCAAAGTGTGCTGCAATTTCCAAAAACAAAACTCTGAAACCCTTTGTTTTCATCAATCTATCTAGACTGAGCATGATATTCCACCTGTATCTTAACTATTGTGAATAAAGCTACAATGAACATGACAGTGCAGATATCACTTTGAGATCCTGACTACAATTCCTTTAGCTATATACCCAGAAGTGGGATTGCTGGATCATATGTTAGTCTTATTTTTAATTTTTTGAGGAACCTCCATACTCTTTCCATAGTTGGTGTACAAATGTACATTCCCACCAACAGTGCACAAGCATTCTGTCTTTCATATTCTCACCAATACTTGTTACTGCTTGTCTATTTGATGATAGCCATTTTAGCAGGTGTGAGGTGATATGCCATTGTCGCTTTGATTTTCATTTCCCTGATGATTAGTGATATGGAGCACCTTTTCATGTACTTGTTGGCCATTTGTATGTCATCTTTGGAAAAATGTTTCTTCAGTTCCTCTGTCCATTTTTTAAATCAGGTTGTTTGATTTTTGTGATGGAGTTGTATGAGTTCTTTATATATTTTGGATATTAACCCCTTTATTATATACATGATTTGCAAATAGTTTCTCCCTTCTGTAGGTTGTATTTTCATTTTGTTGATTGTTTCCTTTGCTGTGCAGAGGATTTTTAGTTTTATATAGTCCCACTTATTTATTTTTGCTTTGGTTACTTGTGCTTTTGGTGTCATATACAAAATAATCATTGCCAAGGCCAAGGTTCAGAGCCAACATCATACACAGTGGTGAAATATTGAAAGCTTTTCCTCTAACATAAGGTGCCCACTATCACCACTCTTATTTACCATAGTACTGGAAGTCTTAGCCAGAGCAGTCAAACAAGATAAAAAAAAAAAATTAGATCGAGACCTTCAAGATGGTGGAGGAGTAAGACATGGAGATCACCTTCCTCCCCACAACTACATCAGAAATACATCTACATGTGGAACAGCTCCTACAGAACACCTACTGAACGCTGGCAGAAGACCTCAGACTTCCCAAAAGGCAAGAAACTCCCCACATACCTGGGTAGGGCAAGAGAAAAAAGAAAAAACAGAGTCAAAAGAATAAGGACGGGACCTGCACCAGTGGGAGGGAGCTGAGAAGGAGGAAAAGTTTCCACACACTAGAAAGCTCCTTCACTGGCGGAGACTGGGGTGGCTAGGGGGATGCTTCAGAGCCACAAAGGAGAGCACAGCAACAGGGGTTCAGAGGGCAAAGTGGAGAGATTCCTGCACAGAGGATGGGTGCTGACCAGCACTCAACAGCATGAGAAGTTTATCTGCTCACCCGCCAGGATGGGTGGAGGCTGGGAGCTGAGGCTCGGGCTTCGTAGGTCAGACCCCAGGGAGAAGACCGGAGTTGGCTGCATGAAGACAGACTGAAGAGGGCTAGTGTGCCACACTTAGCCAGGAGGGAGTCTGGGAAAAAGTCTGGACCTGCCGGAGAGTCAAGAGACCATTGTTTTGGGTTGTGTGAGGAGAGCGGCTTCCTGCTCTGTGTGCCACAGATGACAGAGATCTGCCTAAGTGAGCTCCAGAGACGGGCACAAGCTGCAGTTATCATCTCAGATCACAGAGGCAAGCACAGACCACTACCATTGCCGCCACTGCCACTAAGGATCCTATGTGCAAGTTCATGTCACTACCCACACCATTCTGGGAGCCTGTGCAGCATGCCACTGCCAGGGTCCCGTGAGCCAAGGCCAACTTCCCTGGGAGAACACATGGTGCACCTCAGGCTGTTGCAACTACACACCAGCCTATGCCACCACAGGCATTCCCCGCATTCCAATTATGACTATCTTACTCCTCCTTCTCCACAGTGTGAGTGAGCAACAGAGTGCTAATCAGCCACTGCTTTAACCCCCTCCTGTCTGGGTGAGGAAAAGATGCCTGAGGGCAGTCTACACACAGAGGCAGGGCCAAAACCAAGGCTGAACCACAAGAGCTGTGAGAACAAAGAGGAGAAATGGAAGTCTCTCCATGCAGCCTCAGGGGCAGTGGATTAAATCCCTGCAAATGGCTTGGTAAACCCTGCATCTGTGGAATACCTGAACAGACAACAAGTGTTCCCAAAATTGAGGCCAGGGACTTTGGGGGCAACTGTGGACTTGGGGTTTGCTTTCTGTGTTTGATTTGTTTTTGGTTTTATGTTTATCTTAGTTTAGTTTTTAGTGTGTTTTCATTTGTGTGTTTGTTTATTGGTTTGGTTGCTCTCTTCCTTTTTTTCTTTTTGTGAATATGTGTGTGTGTGTGTTTCTTCGTGTGATTTTCTCTGTTTACTTTTGCTTTTACAATTTGTTTTGGCATTCTGTCAATACTTTTTATTTCTTTTTGTGAATGTGTGCATGCATGTTTCTTTGTGTGATTTTGTCTGTTTAGTTTTGCTTTTACCATTTGTTTTGGGGTTCCCTCTGTTTTTTTTTTTTTTCCTTCCATTTTTTTCTGTGCTGTGCGGCTGGCAGTGTCTTGGTGCTCTGGCCAGGTGTCGGTCATGAGCCTTCGAGGTGGGAGAGCTGAATCCAGGATGGTGGACAACCAAAGACCTCCTGGCCCCATATAATATTAATTGGTGAGAGCTGCCCCAGAGATCTCCTTCTCAACACTAAGACCCAGCTCCAACAATGGCGAGCAAGCTCCAGTACTAGATGCCCCATGCCAAACAACTAGCAAGACAGGAACACAACCCCACCCATTAGCTGAGAGGCTGCTCAAAGTCTTACTAAGTTCACAGACACTGGAAAACCCACCATTGCATGCAGCCCTGCCCACCAGAGGGATAATATCCAGCCCCACTCAGCAGAACACGAGCATGAGTCTCCCCCATCAGGAAGCTTACACAAGGCACAGAACCAACCTTACCCACTGGGGGCAGACACCAGAAATAAGAGGAACTACGGACCTGCAGCCTGCAAAAAGGAGACCCCAAACACAGTAAGTTCAACAAAATGAGAAGACAGAGAATTATGCAGCAGATGAAGAAGCAAGGTATAAACCAACCAGACCAAACAAATGAAGAGGAAATAGGCAGTCTATCTGAAAAAGAATTCAGAGTAATAATAGTAAACATGATCCAAAACCTTGGAAATAGAATGGTGAAAATACAAGAAACGTTTAACAAGATCCTAGAAGAACTAAAGAGCAAAAAAACAATGATGAACAACACAATAATTGAAATTAAAAATACTCTAGAAGGAATCAATAACAGAATAACTGAGGCAGAAGAACAGATAAGTGACCTGGAAGGTAGAATAGTGGAAATAACTGTCACAGAGCAGAATAAAGAAAAAAGAATGAAAAGAATTGAGGAAAGTCCCAGAGACTTCTGGGACAACATTAAATGCACCAACATTCAAATTATAGGGGTCCCAGAAGATTAAGAGAAAAAGAAATGGTCTGAGGAAATATTTGAAGAGATTATAGTTGAAAACATCCCTAACATGGGAAAGGAAATAATAGACATTCAAGTCTAGGAAGTGCACAGAGTCCTATAGAGGATAAACCCAAGGAGAAACATGCCAAGACACATATTAATCAAACTATCAAAAATTAAATACAAAGAAAAAATATTAACAGCAGCAAATGAAAAGCAACAAATAACATACAAGTGAATCCTCATAAGGTTAACAGCTGATCTTTCAGCAGAAACTCTGCAAGGCAGAAGGGAGAGGCATGATATAATTAAAGTGATGAAAGGGAAAAATCCACAACCCAGATTACTCTATCCAGTAAAGATCTCATTCAGATTCACAAAGAAATTAAAGCATTACAGACAAGCAAAAGTTAAGAGAATTCAGCACCATGAAAACAGCTTTACAACAAATGCTTATGTAACTTCTCTAGGCGGGATACACAAGGAAGGAAAACACCTACAAAAACAAATTCAAAGCAATTAAGAAAATGGTGGATTTGAGAAGATGGCAGAAGAGTAAGACGTGGAGATCACCTTCCTCCCCACAGATACATCAGAAATACATCGACACGTGGAACTGCTCCTATAGAACACCAAGTGAATGCTGGCAGAAGACCTCAGACCTCCCAAAAGGCAAGAAACTCCCCACGTACTTGGGCAGGGCAAAAGAAAAAAGAAATAACAGAGACAAAAGAATAGGGATGGGACCTGCACCAGTGGGAGGGAGCTGTGAAGGAGGAAAGGTTTCCACACACTAGGAAGCCGCTTTGTGGGCGGAGACTGTGGGGGCGGACGGGGGAAGCTTCGGAGCCACGGAGGAAAGCACAGCCACAGGGGTGCAGAGGGCAAAGCGGAGAGATTCCCGCACAGAGGATCGGTGCTGACCAACATTCACCAGCCGGAGAGGCTTGTCTGCTCAACCGCCGGGGTGGGTGGGGGCTGAGAGCTGAGGCTTCGGCTTCGATCGAATCTCAGGGAGAGGACTGGGGATGGTAGCGTGAACACAGCCTGAAGGGGGCTAGCCAGGAGGGAGTCCAGGAAAAGGTCTGGACCTGCCAAAGAGGCAAGAGACTTTTTCTTCCCTCTTTGTTTCCCAGTGCGCGAGGAGAGGGTATTAAGAGCACTGCTTAAAGGAGCTCCAGAGACGGGCGTGAGCCACGGCTATGAGCACAGACCCCAGAGACGGGCATGAGACGCTAAGGCTGCTGCTGCAGCCGCCAGGAAGCCTGTGTGCAAGCACAGGTCACTGTCCACACCTCTGCTCCCAGGAGCCTGTGCAGCCCGCCACTGCCACGGTCCCGTGATCCAGGGACAATTTCCCTGGGAGAACACACGGCACGCCTCAGGCTGGTGCCATGTCATGTCAGCCTCTGCCGCCTCAGGCTTACCCTGCACTCCATACTCCTCCCTCTCACGGGCATGAGTGAGCCAGAATGGCCAAATCAGCTGCTCCTTTAACCCCGTCCTGTCTAAGTGAAGAACAGACACCCTCAGGCGATCTACATGCAGAGGCAGGGCCAATTCCAAAGCTGAACCCTGGGAACTGTGCGAACAAAGAAGAGAAAGGGAAATTTCTCCCAGTAGCCTCAGAAGCAGTGGATTACATCTCCATAATCAACTTGATGTTCCCTGAATCTGTGGAATATCTGAATAGACAACGAATCATCCCAACTTAAAGAGGTGGACATTGGGAGCAAAATATATTATTTCTTCCCCTTTTCCTCTTTTTGTGAGTGTGTATGTGTATGCTTCTGTGTGAGATTTGTCTGTATAGCTTTGCTTCCACAATTAGTCCTAGGGTTCTGTCTGTCCATTTTGTTTGTTTGTTTTTTCTTTCTACTTTTTAGACTTCTTTTTCTTAATAATTATTTTTTATTTTAATAACTTTATTTTATTTTATCTTGCTTTATTTTATTATATTTTATCCTCTTTCTTTCTTTCTATTTTTTTTCCCTTTATTTCTGAGCCATGCAGATGAAAGGCTCTTGGTGCTCCAGCCAGGCATCAGGGCTGTGCCTCTGAGATGAGAGAGCCAACTTCAGGACACTGGTCCACAAGAGACCTCCCAGCTCCATGTAATACCAAATGGCAAAAATCTCCCAGAGATCTCCATCTCAACACTAAGACCCAGCTTCACTCAATGACCAGCAAGCTACAGTGCTGGAAACCCTATGCCAAACAACTAGCAAGACAGGAACACAGCCACATCCATTAGCAGAGAGGCGGCCTAAAAATATAATAAGGCCACAGACACCCAAAAACACACCACCAGACGTGGACCTGCTCACCAGAAAGACAAGATCCAACCTCATCCACCAGAACACAGGAACTAGTCCCCTCCACCAGGAAGCTTACAAAACCCACTGAACCAACCTTAGCCACTGGGACAGACACCAAAAACAACGGGAACTATGAACCTGCAGCCTGCGAAAAGGAGACCCCAAACACAGTAAGATAAGCAAAATGAGAAGACAGAAAAATACACAACAGATGAAGGAGCAAGGTAAAAACCCACTAGACCTAACAAATGAAGAGGAAATAGGCAGTCTACCTGAAAAAGAATTCAGAATAAAGATAGTAAAGATGATCCAAAATCTTGGAGACAGAATAAAGAAAATCCAAGAAACATTAAACAAGGACCTAGAAGAACTAAAGAGGAAACAGGCAATGATGAACCACACAATAAATGAAATTAAAAATACTCTAGAAGGGATCAATAGCAGAAAAACTGAGGAAGAAGAACAGATAAGTGACCTGGAAGATAAAATAGTGGAAATAACTACAGCAGAGCCGAATAAAGAAAAAAGAATGAAAAGAAGTGAGGACAGTCTCAGAGACCTCTGGGACAACACTAAATGCCCCTACATTCGAATTATAGGGGTCCCAGAAGAAGAAGAGAAAAGGAAAGGGACTGAGAAAATATTTGAAGAAATTAGAGTTGAAAACTTCCCTAATATGGGGAAGGAAATACTTAATCAAGTCCAGGAAACACAGAGAGTCCCATACAGGATAAACCCAAGGAGAAACACGCCGAGACACATAGTAATTAAAGTGGCAAAAATTAAAGACAAAGAAAAATTATTGAGAGCAGCAAGGGAAAAACGACAAGTAACATACAAGGGAACTCCCATAAGGTTAACAGCTGATTTCTCAGCAGAAACTCTGCAAGCCAGAAGGGAGTGGCATGATATACTTAAAGTGATGAAAGGGAAGAACCTACAACCAAGATTACTCTACCCGGCAAGGATCTCATTTAGATTTGATGGAGAAATCAAAAGCTTTACAGACAAGCAAAAGCTAAGAGAATTCAGCACCACCAAACCAGCTCTACAACAAATGCTAAAGGAACTTCTCTAAGTGGGAAACACAAGAGAAGAAAAGGACCTACAAAAACAAACCCAAAACAATTAAGAAAATGGTCATAGGAACATACATATCGATAATTACCTTAAACGTGAATGGATTAAATGCCCCAACCAAAAGACATAGACTGGCTGAATGGATACAAAAACAAGACCCATATATATGCTGTCTACAAGAGACCCACTTTAGACCTAGGGACACATACAGACTGAAAGTGAGGGGATGGAAAAAGATATTCCATGCAAACGGAAATCAAAAGAAAGCTGGAGTAGCTATACTCATATCAGATAAAATAGACTTTAGAATAAAGAATGTTACAAGAGACAAGGAAGGACACTACATAATGATCCAGGGATCAATCCAAGAAGAAGATATAACAATTATAAATATATATGCACCCAACATAGGAGCACCTCAATACATAAGGCAACTGCTAACAGCTATAAAAGAGGAAATCGACAGTAACACAATAATAGTGGGGGACTTTAACACCTCACTTACACCAATGGACAGATCATCCAAAATGAAAATAAATAAGGAAACAGAAGCTTTAAATGACACAATAGACCAGATAGATTTAATTGATATATATAGGACATTCCATCCAAAAACAGCAGATTACACATTCTTCTCAAGTGCGCACGGAACATTCTCCAAGATAGATCACATCTTGGGTCACAAATCAAACCTCAGTAAATTTAAGAAAATTGAAATCATATCAAGCATCTTTTCTGACCACAACGCTATGAGATTAGAAATGAATTACAGGGAAAAAAACGTAAAAACGACAAACACATGGAGGCTAAACAATACGTTACTAAATAACCAAGAGATCACTGAAGAAATCAAAGAGGAAATCATAAAATACCTAGAGACAAATGACAATGAAAACACGACGACCCAAAACCTATGGGATGCAGCAAAAGCGGTTCTAAGAGGGAAGTTTATAGCTATACAAGCCTACCTAAAGAAACAAGAAAAATCTCAAGTAAACAATCTAACCTTACACCTAAAGAAACTAGAGAAAGAAGAACAAACAAAACCCAAAGTTAGCAGAAGGAAAGAAATCATAAAGATCAGAGCAGAAATAAATGAAATAGAAGCAAAGAAAACAATAGCAAAGATCAATAAAACTAAAAGTTGGTTCTTTGAGAAGATAAACAAAATTGATAAGCCATTAGCCAGACTCATCAAGAAAAAGAGGGAGAGGACTCAAATCAATAAGATCAGAAATGAAAAAGGAGAAGTTACAACAGACACCGCAGAAATACAAAGCATCCTAAGAGACTACTACAAGCAACTTTATGCCAATAAAATGGACAACCTGGAAGAAATGGACAAATTCTTAGAAAGGTATAACCTTCCAAGCCTGAACCAGGAAGAAACAGAAAATATGAACAGACCAATCACAAGTAATGAAATTGAAACTGTGATTACAAATCTTCCAACAAACAAAAGTCCAGGACCAGATGGCTTCACAGGTGAATTCTATCAAACATTTAGAGAAGAGCTAATACCCATCCTTCTCAAACTCTTCCAAAAAATTGCAGAGGAAGGAACACTCCCAAACTCATTCTATGAGGCCACCATCACCCTGATACCAAAACCAGACAAAGACACTACAAAAAAAGAAAATTACAGACCAATATCACTGATGAATATAGATGCAAAAATCCTCAACAAAATACTAGCAAACAGAATCCAACAACACATTAAAAGGATCATACACCACGATCAAGTGGGATTTATCCCAGGGATGCAAGGATTCTTCAATATACGCAAATCAATCAATGTGATACACCATATTAACAAATTGAAGAATAAAAACCATATGATCATCTCAATAGATGCAGAAAAAGCTTTTGACAAAATTCAACACCCATTTCTGATAAAAACTCTCCAGAAAGTGGGCATAGAGGGAACCTACCTCAACATAATAAAGGCCATATATGACAAACCCACAGCAAACATCATTCTCAATGGTGAAAAACTGAAAGCATTTCCTCTAAGATCAGGAACGAGACAAGGATGTCCACTCTCACCACTATTATTCAACATAGTTTTGGAAGTCCTAGCCATGGCAATCAGAGAAGAAAAAGAAATAAAAGGAATACAAATTGGAAAAGAAGAAGTAAAACTGTCACTGTTTGCGGATGACATGATACTATACATAGAGAATCCTAAAACTGCCACCAGAAAACTGCTAGAGCTAATTAATCAATATGGTAAAGTTGCAGGATACAAAATTAATGCACAGAAATCTCTTGCATTCCTATACACTAATGATGAAAAATCTGAAAGAGAAATTATGGAAACACTCCCATTTACCATTGCAACAAAAAGAATAAAATACCTAGGAATAAACCTACCTAGGGAGACAAAAGACCTGTATGCAGAAAACTATAAGACACTGATGAAAGAAATTAAAGATGATACCAACAGATGGAGAGATATACCATGTTCTTGGATTGGAAGAATCAACATTGTGAAAATGAGTATACTACCCAAAGCAATCTACAGATTCAATGCAATCCCTATCAAATTACCAATGGCATTTTTTATGGAGCTAGAACAAATCATCTTAAAATTTGTATGGAGACACAAAAGACCCCGAATAGCCAAAGCAGTCTTGAGGCAAAAAAATGGAGCTGGAAGAATCAGACTCCCTGACTTCAGACTATACTACAAAGCTACAGTAATCAAGACAATATGGTACTGGCACAAAAACAGAAACATAGATCAATGGAACAAGATAGAAAGCCCAGAGATAAACCCATGCACCTATGGTCAACTAATCTATGACAAAGGAGGCAAAGATATACAATGGAAAAAAGACAGTCTCTTCAATAAGTGGTGCTGGGAAAACTGGACAGCTACATGTAAAAGAATGAAATTAGAATACTCCCTAACACCATACACAAAAATAAACTCAAAATGGATTAGAGACCTAAATATAAGACTGGACACTATAAAACTCTTAGAGGAAAACATAGGAAGAACACTCTTTGACATAAATCACAGCAAGATCTTTTTTGATCCACCTCCTAGAGTAATGGAAATAAAAACAAAAATAAACAAGTGGGACCTAATGAAACTTCAGAGCTTTTGCACAGCAAAGGAAACCATAAACAAGACGAAAAGACAACCCTCAGAATGGGAGAAAATATTTGCAAATGAATCAATGGACAAAGGATTAATCTCCAAAATATATAAACAGCTCATTCAGCTCAATATCAAAGAAACAAACACCCCAATCCAAAAATGGGCAGAAGACCTAAATAGACATTTCTCCAAAGAAGACATAGAGACGGCCACGAAGCACATGAAAAGATGCTCAACATCACTAATTATTAGAGAAATGCAAATCAAAACTACAATGAGGTATCACCTCACTCCTGTTAGAATGGGCATCATCAGAAAATCTACAAACAACAAATGCTGGAGAGGGTGTGGTGAAAAGGGAAACCTCTTGCACTGTTGGTGGGAATGTAAATTGATACAGCCACTATGGAGAACAATATGGAGGTTCCTTAAAAAACTAAAAATAGAATTACCATATGACCCAGCAATCCCACTACTGGGCATATACCCAGAGAAAACCGTAATTCAAAAAGACACATGCACCCGAATGTTCATTGCAGCACTATTTACAATAGCCAGGTCATGGAAGCAACCTAAATGCCCATCAACAGACGAATGGATAAAGAAGAAGTGGTACATATATACAATGGAATATTACTCAGCCATAAAAAGGAACGAAATTGAGTCATTTGTTGAGACGTGGATGGATCTAGAGACTGTCATACAGAGTGAAGTAAGTCAGAAAGAGAAAAACAAATATCGTATATTAATGCATGTATGCGGAACCTAGAAAAATGGTACAGATGAGCCAGTTTGCAGGGCAGAAGTTGAGACACAGATGTAGAGAGTGGACATATGGACACCAAGGGGGGAAAACTGCGGTGGGGTGGGGATGGTGGTGTGCTGAATTGGGCGATTGGGATTGACATGTATACACTGATGTGTATAAAACTGATGCCTTATAAGAACCTGCAGTATAAAAAAACAAACAAAACAACTAGTACTAAACTTTCATTGGGTTATTTGTATGGAAATATGTTAATATAAATGTTTCAGATATTACATGAAATTTCTAAAAATCTTATATTTGTATTTGTATGGAAATATGTATGGAAATATGTTAATATAAATGTTTCAGACATTACATGAAATTTCTAAAAATCTTATATTTGTATTTGTATGGAAATATGTATGGAAATATGTTAATATAAATGTTTCAGACATTACATGAAATTTCTAAAAATCTTATATTTGTATTTGTATGGAAATATGTATGGAAATATGTTAATATAAATGTTTCAGACATTACATGAAATTTCTAAAAATCTTATATGTTCTGGTATAATGTTATAAGTAATAATCCTAGTTATTACTTTAAAATGTATATCTCAGAAATAACTAATTTTCTTGTCAACTGCATTATTATGAACTTTCATCAAATCTTTAACCATGGTCATTTTTAAGTCTTTTGTCATTTACAGACAGTTCTGGGTGTACTCTGATGATTTTGCAAATATGTTCCTATAAAAGGGTTTCATCTTCAAGAAATTCATGGGAAAGACTCTGACAAGTACAGGTTTCTGGTAACGGACTGTACTGCTGAACTGAATGAATAAGCATTTTCAGAACTCTAATGAAAAACTGATGAACTCATAAAAGTGCTAACAAAAGATCAAGATAAAAAAAATTAATTACATGGGACTGAGTGAACTGATGAGGATGAGTATAATTTTTGTGACTTTCTGTCTGAATTAAAAAAAAAAAAAATCCCACAAGGACTCAGAGGCAAAGAATATACAAATCAATTTTCACTGCAAAGTAAAGGAGCTGTTACAGTGGAGGATTACTGGACTGAATGTCAATATTATGACATAGTATGAGTGTGTTTCATGTTTGGTAATTGCAATCATTGTTGCTTTTGTTGTGGTCATCCATGTACAAGGCTTGGTGTCAGTCTATTTATCTCTTGTAAAAATAAAATACAGTGTGTGTGTGTGAAAAAAAAAAAAAAAGAAGTTGCACGAATTTTACACTGTCACCAATATTTTATTAGAATGTCTAATTCCCTGCACTTTTAAATACTATCCTTTTTTTTTAAATTATATTTCAGTAAACCTGACTTTATAGCTACTTTATTTATTTATTTATTTATATTTGGTTGTGTTGGGTCTCCGGTTCGTGCGAGGGCTTTCACTAGTTGCTGCAAGCGGGGGCCACTCTTCATCGTGGTGTGGGGACCGCTCTTCAACGCGGTGCGTGGGCCTTTCGCTGTCGCGGCCCCTCCCGTTGCGGGGCACAGGCTCCAGACGCGCAGGCTCAGTAGTTGTGGCTTACGGGCCCAGCTGCTCCGCGGCATGTGGGATCTTCCCAGACCAGGGCTCGAACCCGCGTCCCCTGCATTGGCAGGCAGATTCTCAACCACTGCACCATCAGGGAAGCCCTACTATCCATTTTTTAACCTTATCAATCTGATAAATGAAAAAAGTCCTTGTTTTCATTTGATTTCATTAAATATGAATGTGACTGTGCATATATTCATGTTTCTATGCCATTATATTAACTAGTAAAGTGTTATTTTATTTAAGAATGTTACCAATTTTTGTATATTGAGTTGGGAACCAGCAGCCTTACTGAATCCTCATACTGTTTCTAGTAGTTTTTTTCAGTTGATTCCTTGGGTTTTCCAGTTACATAACCATAGCATTTGGAAATAAAATCAATTTTGTCTCTTCCGTTAAAAAAAAAAAAAATTAAATAGAAAGAAAACATATTAAAAGCAGCAAGGGAAAAACAACAAATAACACACAAGGGAATCCCCATAAGGTTAACAGCTGAACTTTCAGCAGAAACTCTGCAAGCCAGAAGGGAGTGGCAGGACATATTTAAAGTGATGAAGGAGAAAAACCTACAACTAAAATTACTCTACCCAACAAGGATCTCATTCAGATTTGATGGAGAAATTAAAAACTTTACAGACAAGCAAAAGCTAAGAGAATTCAGCACCACCAAATTACCTTTACAACAAATGCTAAAGGAACTTCTCTAGGCAGGAATCACAAGAGAAGGAAAAGACCTACAATAACAAACCCAAAACAATTAAGAAAATGGGAATATAAACATACATGTTGATAATTACCTTAAATGTAAATGGATTAAATGCTCCCACCAAAAGACAAAGACTGGTTGAATGGATACAAAAACAAGACCCATATATATGCTGTCTACAAGAGACCCACTTCAGACCTAGGGACACATACAGATTGAAAGTGAGGGGATGGAAAAAGATATTGCATGGAAATGGAAATCAAAAGAAAGTTGGAGTAGCAATTCTCATATAAGACAAAATAGACTTTAAAGACTATTACAAGCAACAAAGAAGGACACTACATAATGATCAAGAGATCGATCCAAGAAGAGGATATAACAATTGTAAATATTTATGCACCCAACATAGGAACACCTCAATACATAAGGCAAATACTAACAGCCATACAACGGGAAATCGACAGTAACACAATCATAGTAGGGGACTTTAACACCCCACTTTCACCAATGGACAGATCATCCAAAATGAAAATAAATAAGCAAACACATGCTTTAAATGATACATTAAACAAGATGGACTTAATTGATATTTATAGGACATTCCATCCAAAAACAACAGAATTCACATTTTTCTCAAGTGCTCATGGATCATTCTCCAGGATAGATCATATCTTGGGTCACAAATCAAGCCTTGGTATATTTATGAAAATTGAAATTGTATAAAGTATCTTTTCCGACCACAATGCTATGGGACTAGATATCAATTACAGGAAAAGATCTGTAAAAAATACAAAAACATGGAGGCTAAACAATACAGTACTCAATAACCAAGTGATCAGTGAAGAAATCAAAGAGGAAATCAAAAAGTACCTAGAAACAAATGACAATGGAGACACGACGACCCAAAACCTATGGGATGCAGCAAAAGCAGTTCTAAGAGGGAAGTTTATAGCAATACAATCCTACCTTAAGAAACAGGAAACATCTCAAATAAACAACGTAATCTTGCACCTAAAGCAATTAGAGAAAGAAGAACAAAAACCCCCAAAGTTAGCAGAAGGAAAGAAATCATAAAGATCAGATCAGAAATAAATGAAAAAGAAATGAAGGAAACAATAGCAAAAATCAACGAAACTAAAAGCTGGTTTGTTGAGAAGATAAACAAAATTAATAAACCATTAGCCAGACTCATCAAGAGAAAAAGGGAGAAGACTCAAATCAATAGAATTAGAAATGAAAAAGGAGAAGTAACCACTGACACTGCAGAAATACAAAGGATCATGAGAGATTACTACAAGCAGCTCTATGCCAATAAAATGGACAACCTGGAAGAAATGGACAAATTCTTAGAAATGCACAACCTACCGAGACTGAACCAGGAAGAAATAGAAAATATAAACAGACCAATCACAAACACTGAAATTGAAACTGTGATTAAAAATCTTCCAACAAACAAAAGCCCAGGACCAGATGGCTTCACAGGTGAATTCTATCAAACATTTAGAGAAGAGCTAACACCTATCCTTCTCAAACTCTTCCAAAATATAGCAGAGGGAGGAACACTCCCAAACTCCTTCTTTAGGGCCACCATCACCCTGATACCAAAACCAGACAAAGATGTCACAAAGAAAGAAAACTACAGGCCAATATCACTGATGAACATAGATGCAAAAATCCTCAACAAAACACTAGCAAACAGAATCCAACAGCACATTAAAAGGATCATACACCATGATCAAGTGGGGTTTATTCCAGGAATGCAAGGATTCATCGATATATGCAAATCAATCAACGTGATACACCATATTAACAAACTGAAGGAGAAAAACCATATGATTATCTCAATAGATGCAGAGAAAGCTTTCGACAAAATTCAACACCCATTTATGATAAAAGCCCTGCAGAAAGTAGGCATAGAGGGAACTTTCCTCAACATAATAAAGGCCATATATGACAAACCCACAGCCAACATCGTTCTCAATGGTGAAAAACTGAAATCATTTCCACTAAGATCAGGAACAAGACAAGGTTGCCCACTCTCACCACTATTATTCAACATACTTTTGGAAGTGTTAGCCACAGCAATCAGAGAAGACAAAGAAATAAAAGGAATCCAAATCGGAAAGGAAGAAGTAAAGCTGTCACTGTTTGCAGATGACATGATAGTATACATAGAGAATCCTAAAAATGCTACCAGAAAACTCCTAGAGCTAATCAATGAATTTGGTAAAGTAGCAGGATACAAAATTAATGCACAGAAATCTCTGGCATTCCTATACACTAATGATGAAAAATCTGAAAGTGAAATTAAGAAAACACTCCCATTTACCACTGCAACAAAAAGAATAAAATATCTAGGAATAAACCTACCTCAGGAGACAAAAGACCTGTATGCAGAAAATTATAAGACACTGATGAAAGAAATTAAAGATGATACAAATAGATGGAGAGATATACCATATTCTTGGATTGGAAGAATCAACATTGTGAAAATGACACTACTACCCAAAGCAATCTACAGATTCAAAGCAATCCCTATCAAACGACCACTGGCATTTTTCACAGAACTAGAACAAAAAATTTCATAATTT
Source organism: Balaenoptera ricei (assembly GCF_028023285.1). Taxonomy (NCBI): domain Eukaryota; kingdom Metazoa; phylum Chordata; class Mammalia; order Artiodactyla; family Balaenopteridae; genus Balaenoptera; species Balaenoptera ricei. The sequence goes on along the minus strand of NC_082660.1, from coordinate 90,448,161 downwards.
GTATGGAAACACAAAAGACCCCGCATAGCCAAAGCAATCTTGAGAAAGGAAAACGGAGCTGGAGGAATCAGTCTCCCTGACTTCAGACTATATTACAAAGCTACAGTGATCAAGACAGTATGGTACTGGCACAAAAACAGAAATATAGATCAATGGAACAGGATAGAAAGCCCAGAGATAAACCCACGCACATATGGTCACCTTATCTTTGATAATAGAGGCAAGAATATATAATGGAGAAAAGACAGCCTCTTCAATAAGTGATGCTGGGAAAACTGGAGAGGTACATGTAAAAGTATGAAATTAGAACACTCTCTAACACCGTACACAAAAATAAACTCAAAATGGATTAAAGACCTAAATGTAAGGCCAGACACTATCAAACTCTTAGAGGAAAACATAGGCAGAACACTCTATGACATAAATCACAGCAAGATCCTTTTTGACCCAGTTCCTAGAGAAATGGAAATAAAAACAAAAATAAACAAATGGGACCTAATGAAACTGAAAAGCTTTTGCACAGTAAAGGAAACCATAAACAAGACCAAAAGACAATCCTCAGAATGGAATAAAATATTTGCAAATGAAGCAACTGACAAAGGATTAATCTCCAAAATTTACAAGCAGCTCATGCAGCTCAATAACAAAAAAACAAACAACCCAATCCAAAAATGGGCAGAAGACCTAAACAGACATTTCTCCAAAGAAGATATACAGATTGCCAACAAACAGGTGAAAGAATGCTCAACATCATTAATCATTAGAGAAATGCAAATCAAAACTACAATGAGATATCATCTCACACCAGTTAGAATGGCCATCATCAAAAAAATCTAGAAACAATAAATGCTGGAGAGGGTGTGGAGAAAAGGGAAAACTCTTGCACTGTTGATTGGAATATAAATTGATACAGCCACTATGGAGAACAGTATGGAGGTTCCTTAAAAAATTAAAAATAGAACTACCATACGACCCAGCAATCCCACTACTGGGCATATACCTTGAGAAAACCATAATTCAAAAAGAGTCATGTACCACAATGTTCATTGCAGCTCTATTTACAATAGCCAGGACATGGAAACAGCCTAAGTGTCCATTGACAGATGCATGGATAAAGAATTTGTGACACAGATATATACAATGAAATATTACTCAGTCATAAAAAGAAATGGAATTGAGTTATTTGTAGTGAGGTGGATGGACCTAGAGTCTGTCATACAGAGTGAAGTAATTCAGAAAGAGAAAAACAAATACCGTATGCTAACACATATATATGGCATCTAAAAGAAAAAAAATTGTCACTGATGAACCCAGTTGCATGGCCGGAATAAAGAGGCAGGCATAGAAAATGGACTTGAGGACATGGGGTAGGAGGGCGAAGTTGGGGCAAAGTGAGAGTAGCATCGACATATATACACTACGGAATGTAAAATAGTTGACTGGTGGAAAGAAGCAGCTCTGCACAGGGAGATAGGCTCGTTGCTTTGTGATGACCTAGAGGGGTGGGATAGGGAGGATGGGAGGGAGGCTCAAGAGGGAGGGGATATGGGGTCATGTGTATGCATATGGCTGATTAGCTTTGTTGTGCAACAGAAACTAACACAGTATTGTGAAGCAATTATACTCCAATAAAGATCTATTAAAAAATGTGGCACATATATACAATGTAATATTACTCAGCCATAAAAAGAAACAAAATTGAGTTATTTGTAATGAGGTGGATGGACCTAAACTCTGTCATACAGAGTGAAGTAAGTCATAAAGAGAAAAACAAATACTGTATGCTAACATATATATATGGAATCTAAAAAAAAAAAACAAACGTTTCTGGTGAACCGAGGGGCAGGTCAGGCATAAAGATGCAGGTGTAGAAAATGGACTTAAGGACACGGGGTGGGGGTTAGGAGAAGCTGGGACAAAGTGAGAGAGTAGCATTGACATATATACACTACCAAATATAAAATAGATAGCTAGTGGGAAGAAGCTGCATAGCACAGGGAGATCAGCTCGGTGCTTTGTGTCGACCTAAAGGGGTGGGATAGGCAGGCTGGGAGGGTATATGGGGATTATATGTGTACATATAGCTGATTCACTTTGTTATACAGCAAAACCTAACACAACATTGTAAAACAATTATACTCCACTGAAGATATAAAAAAACTAATAAAGTCATCCAAATAGGAAAAGAAGTAAAATTGTGTTTGTTTGCAGATGACATGACCGTACATATGAAGAAACCTAAAGGCTACGCCAAAAAACTTGTTAGAACTAAACAAATTTAGTGAATTTGCCAGACAAAAAATCAACATAGAGAAAACAGTTGTGTTTCTATACACTAACAACGAAACATTTGAAAAAGAAATTAAGAAAACAATGCCATTCACAGAAGCATCAAAAACAATAAAATACTTAGGAATAAATTTAACCAAGGAGCTAAAAGATCTTATACACTGACAACTACAAGACTCTGATGAAAGACATTGAAGAAGACACAAAGAAATATAAAGATATCACATATTCATAATTGGAATAATTAACGTTGTTAAATTGTCCATATTACCCAAAGCCACCTATAGATTCAATTCAATTCTCATCAAAATTCCAACAGCATTTTTCACAGAAATAGTAAAAATGATCCGAAAATTTGTGTGCAGCCACAAAAGACCCAGAATAACCGAAGCAGTCCTGAGAAATAAGAAAAAAGTCGGATGCTTCACACTCCTAATTTCACTTTATAATACAAAGGTATAGTAATTGAAATAGTATGGTACTGGGCTGAGTATAAACACATAGGTCAATATAACAGATTTAGAACTCAGAAATAACCTCCCATGTATATGGTCAACAAATATTTGATAAGGGAGCCAAAGACCCTCAATGGGAAAAGATAATCTCTTCAACAAATGGTGTCAGGAAAATCGGACAACCACATGCACAAGAATGAAATTGAACCCTTACCTTACACCACTCACAAAAATTAACTTGAAATAGATTAAAGACTTAAACATAAGACCTGAAGCCATAAAGCTCCTAGAAGAAAACAGGGGAAAAGCTCTTTAACTTTGGTCTTGGCGCCAATTCCCCTGATATGACACCAGTCCTCTTTATTATACCCCCAAAATACATGTTTATAAATTATTTGGGATGAATCAATCTTTCTTGCTCTTTGATTTCTATATCAGCCTCCAGGGTTTTGGATAGGCTAGGCTGCAGATGTCCCAAACAGAAATAATCAGGATGAAGCAATTGAAAAAAGTTTTTAAACCTAAGGTTAAAGAAATTGGTGCTTTATCCTGCGAAGAGAAGACTCAGTGGCCACATGATACCCCTTTTCAAATATTTCAAATAATATAGGCTTTTGACCGATGAGTTGAGGGACTAGGCAGGCAGATTTAAGCTTAGTTTAAGAAAGATTAATAATAATAGTTAGAATTGAGAATGTAATTTGCTGCCTTAGGGGATAAAGTTGTTCTCCATCTCAAAATATATTCAAGCAGAGGCTGGCTGACTGCTTGATAGGGATGCTTTAGAAAGAATCAAATCATTGTTTGGAGAGTTGAGCAAACTGAACTCTAGGGTCTCTTCTAAGAAAATTCTGTAATCCTGTGTATCATTCTTTTGCCCTGGTAGTTTCCTTCATGGTTCCAATGACTTTGTAGTTAATGCTGTAATGACTCTAATGGTTAAATAAAAGCTGTATATTCCAGTCCCCTAGTTCCTCTACTTCTGGTGAAGTTTCTACTGCTAGTCTTACAAGCAAATCAACTGGCTGACTATTTTGAGCTATGAATAGAGGATGGGGGAGGAGCAAAAGACATGGCATACTAAGCTGTAATGTTCATTTATATCTCATTGTGAATGAAACATTGGAACCATTTTTACACGAGAACTGACTTTAATTGAAAAAATAGACAAAGAATAGAAGAAAATTAAGTGCCTTGCAGTGACAGAAAATAGGACAAAAAAGAAGATACTGGAGATATTGGAAGCAAACTATACTTATCCATTTGTCAGAAGTGTCTATGGATATGCAGCTCTAATATATTTGGTTCCTCTTCAGAAGACTGAATCTTCTACAATTTCAAGGGCCTTCATCATCTTTACTCTGATGGTTGAAATCTCCCCTTGTTTTCCATCCCATTCACAATTAACACACCGTGTGCATCACTGACAATTAAGCTTCTGAAGTCCAGCTCTGATTTAACACAACCTTGCCACAATGAAATTGTTGAATGTCTCCTCAAATGACTGAATGAGGTGAATCAAATTTAAAACTCATAGTTTGGTGTGCCAGATCATTTATGGTTTTACCTACACTTTCCATTCTAATTTTATATCCCATGCTTTACCTTCATAGCTATGCCTCTCATTCTAGCTGAACTATGCATTGTTTACTCTAAAGTAAATGTACTTTACTGATTCTGTACTTTTGCTCTTGCTGTTCTATCTACTCCTGTCTCTCTGTGTGTAAAAATTTTGCCAATATTCTATAAAAGCTAGACAGAACACTACCCTGCCAACCCAGCCTTTTGTAACCTGATTTCACTGACCCTACCTCTCTGCACATCCAACCAGCAATATTTTCTCCCTGTTTCTGATCAATCAGGATACAATTTTGCATCTTTTTTAGTGTTAGTTGTGGTTTCTTCTTTGTGCACTTGTCTTCTGGTATTAAGCTGAACTTATGAAATTGTTGATATTGAAACATTTTTGATTCACATAAGAAGAATTTACATGATTCAACCTAATACATGACTTAACTCTCCTAATAGAATATAAGTTCCTTGAATTGCCCCCAAAATGCTTACCTAATGCCCCTCTTCTCCAGTATAATATTATTTGTTGAAATGAATGACTGTATTATGTTCAAAATGGATTCCAATATTCAGGAATTCTCATATTGAGCCATTTACATGGGAACTTTTTTCTCCTCAAGACTGATAACTAAAGAGATTGGTATAAAATTTTCCAGATAAACTTTGGCTGATTCAGAAAAAGACAGTTTTATGCATCACTTAGTAGAGTTATATGATCCTTAAAGGTTAACTTCAACTTTAGGATTTTATAATTTAATTGTCAAACTTTCTTGGTGTATATTTTCTAGCTGCCTCATGACGATTTTGTAATATAGGGTTTTCTCCTAGGGGCAAGATTCACCTCGATTATAAGTACAGACTGTCAATTATTTATTTTGATTTCCTTTTTATTTGCTGTGGCGATCATTCATTTCCAATGCCCCCCCCCACACACACACACCAACACTGCTCCTAATTTTCCTTTCAAATAACTATGCCAGAGTGTCTAAAATGCAAAAACTTCAGGTTCTAATTTTATTGTTCTCTGTACACTCAATACCTACCACAGTACCTGACACATCATAGGTGTTAATTGATTAGTGATTGCTAAAAGGAGGAAGAAAGGGAGTTAGGGAAGGAAGAAGGGAGGGAGGGAAGAAGGAAGAAAGGGAGAGAGAGAGAGGAAGATGGGAGGAGGAAACCATCCCAGAAAGTCATCATCTATTAAGTTATACCTCCTTTAGCCAGTCTGCACTTTTGTTTTGGTTCCTCAGTTTAGGTTAGAATTCTAAGAAAGAAAATATATACTCTGGTTTCTCTTCAGATCGCATAAATCTTTCGCCTTTTAAAGAAGGATAGCATAAAAGATAAAATTTTCACTAGAAATTAGTGGCAATGGAATTGAATGATTTCCATTTGTTCTCTGAATGTCAGGATAAAGGTGGTAGTAACATTCCCCCTTTGGTGAACAGAACATTAAGGAAAATCAATTCTTAGGATACAGGACCAAAGTAGAGATGCTACTGAGAAACATCACAGAAAAGGCCTTGGCCCCCAAGCCTCTAGGGCCATGGTCACTGCAAATTTTTCCCCTCCTCCACTTTAAACATAACAAAGAATCCCAAGAATGCAGGAAATAATGAATAGTTTCCAAAGCTATTAGCAAAATATTCAGAACACAGGAGCCTGCAAGGTATAGCAAAGGCAGGCAGAGGATTCATTTTTTTTTCCCCAAGCCAAATGTCTCTCAGAAAGTTCCTCCTAATAGTTTTAGTGAAGTGTTGACTCTGGAAAGGCCATTCTCCAGGTGACACACCTTTTATTTGGTCATTCAGTCATTCATTGTCCCCCTAGTCTAGAGGTTAATAACACTTGATTAAGAGGAAAAATATCTCCCTTTGAAGAAAAAAAAAAGTTGAATTTCCATCAATTAATTGTCTTTATTTCAGGTTAAAGAACTTTCTCAAAAAGGGCATAATCCTGCCACAGGAGTAGAACTCCCAACAATGCTGATTAAGGACACAGGTTCAGGCTTTTTATCTCAGCACCTCTGGTATGTTTCAAATAGAACTCTACAGGCAGAAAAGATGCACAGCATGTATATAGGAACACATAACTCCCCTACTGAGATTTTATTGCTCAGTGACATTACTTATCTTGCATTATAAGATTAGCAAAGATCTTACAGGCTGCAAAACAGGAGACTTCCATCTCTCTCTTTATGAAATTACAAATTACCACTTTTTAAAATGCCTCCACTACTGATAGGTAATAATATTATTTTCATTTTTTTTTCAAAATTGGGTAAGATAGATATGTTGCATCTAGCAATGAAGGAACTCATAGAGAAAATGGAGGCGATGAATCTTGGTCCTTCGTGCCAAGACAGGCAATCCTTCCTTTTAATTATATAGAGCCTGAGTTCACAGATCAAGCCTAATGCTTCAGCCTTTCTCACCCGCACTGTGTCTGGTTCTGTGCTGCATGTGATGGATTTCACTGTTTCCTGCATTTCAAGATAAGTGCATGTCATTCTGGCCTCCAGTGGAACCCAGAAATAAGGATGTAAGCCAGAACTGGGGAGGCATAGTAGAGTCTAAAGAGATGTTAAAAGTATTAGAACCCAAAGAAAATAAAATACCAAGAGTTGGAACGAGGTCAAAAGTCAATACTAGACAGGTAACTTAGAGCGAGAAAAATAGAAAGCAGAGGTCATACCCAGGCAATGGGTCAAAGCACTATACACAACTTGTAGAGTATACATAAAGTACAAAAACAAAAATTGAAGCCAAACTTGCCTCCAGTAGTAAGTTTCACTATAGTAGACAGCAACAACCAGCTTACCTATAGTGAACAGGGATAAGAACTCTTAACTGTTCAGCAACTTCTCATGCTTGGAAGAGATTGGATTTGTTCTAGAAGTACAGAAGTCCATTCTGGTATCTATTTCCCCTCAATATCTGTCTTGAAGCCAGGCTTTTATAGATTCGTTGGTCTATGCATTGCAGCCAGCTCAGACACTTCTCTTCAGTTTTTAAGATGAGGAATGTATATAGCTGGGAAACAATGATAGTTTCTCCCTGACTTTCCTCAAACCAAGACTGCCCAGGAGATTATAGAGCCTATTTATCATATTCCAGGAGTGAAATAAAAGTGTATTAAGTGCTGGTCCATTCCAGAGAAGTCATAGAAATGTGTCCTTCACCTATATCAACTTTCAGAATTGATAATAGCCTAGGCTCTGTCACATAATTTGAAATAAAAAAATAAACCTTTTTTTTTTTTTTTTTGAGTTTCACCATGTACTAGGCACTGTATTGGGCTCCTTTAAATACATTATCTCATTTAATCTTCACCAACAGCCCTTCAAACTCCACATAATTATGAATTAAATATATTGTTTCATAATTGCTTTCACAGTGTTCATAGTCCCTAAGTAACTTTGCAATGGGCAATTTTTGCAAATCTTTTAAGAAACAACAATAAGATCCAGCTTAGCCTTTGGAACATGAAATGATGCCTGCAAACACAACAAGATTGTTGCATTCCTTTAATGTTCTCATAAAAGCTATAAAGTGTAATGGAAGTTTAGGATAATTATTGTAGTAGGCTATTTCCAATAATGCTAGAGGATTTCACAAATCCAGTTACTGCCAGTAAATGTTTGTAGTCATATTTTGCATTGTACAGTAATTTACTTAGTATTAAATATTTCTGTCATGGTATAATGTAGATAGAGACCAGAACTTTGGAGAGACATATGTATTTGTCTATATCTATATATAATCACATACTTACACTATGTATGGTATCCCCCTCCCAGAACCAACCACAGATAAATTTCTTAGTCCCATCCTCCACACCCCAGCACATACACTAAATAAAAAGACCAGATGTTCAATCATATTAAACTTCAAAATCAGTTTAGATTCCACAAAATTCTTAGTATACTGCAATCCCTGATACATATTACCTAAGAGTGATTATTATATACATTTTTAACTAGTAAGGAAAACAAAAATCAGTGCTATTAATGAGGCTGCTACTAAATATATTTGATGTGCAAGGGGTAGAACATGAGGACTGGGACCCAAGATTTCTGTGTCTGTTCCTTGGGTGTTGGTCACTAGTTAGGTAATTCTGCCTTTCGGTTTAATCTGTAAATTGCATGTGAAAATGCTCTCACCTCAGAGGACTGATGCGAGCATTAATTGATACTTGTAATATGCTTTGACGTCCTGGGATAAAAGGCCCTAACTATTTCCATTCTTGTCCCTTTTATTTTAGTATAATTGTTTATCTAATTCTGTTGGATTAGATACCTAAGGTAATGGTTTGTGGAAAGTATTACAGAAGAAAAGTGCCAGATAAATGTTAAATAGTTCTTCTTTATCAAATTGACTGAATATCAAGTTTGCCTTTGTGTTGGATTTTGCTTGTTTACAGTTATCTTGAAGACAACATGGCTCTATGTGAATTGACGGGAGAATACAGCCTTTGGGGATTCTTTAGGTAGGAGCTCCAACCTGATGCTTATTCTGTAAAAGTTTCTATTGATCTCAAAATCCACCCCATAATCGGTGACTGGCTTACTTTTCAGAATTTCTCTATATACTGTTAGCAAAAGCTCTGCAGTACTTCAGACAATCAATGTCTCAGGCTGATGTCCTTTGAACTGATTGCTGCTAGAAAGGGAGGCAGTACAGCATAATGACTGAGAGTATGAACTTTGAAAAATTGAATTTAATTAGTCGCTGAACCACTTACCAGCTGTGTGCCCTTGAGCAAGTTTTTTAAGCTCTTTTGTGATTCAGTTTCCTTATCTCTAAAATGGGAATGAAAAAACAATAAGTATCTCACAGAGTTGTGGATATTAAATGAACAAATCCATGAAAAAGTTTTAGCACAATGTCTGGCACATACTAAGTACTCCATACATGATAGTTCTTTTAGTTAGATACCTATAAAAGCAATCTCCTCAGAGCAAGAACTTCCTTATATATGAGGGTGAAACCTCTACAATGTTCCATGAAGTGTTTGACCTTGGATTAGTTGCATAACTGCTCTGATATCAGTTTCCTTCTCTGTAAAGTGAACATAATACTTGGATCTACTTCTCAGTTTTACTGTGAAAGGCAAATGGTTAAAATGTGTAAATTGCTTAGAATAGACCTGGGAATATAGTAAGACTATAAGTGTTAGCTACTCTTCAGGCTATGCTTGAAAAAACTCTGTGAACAAATAAACAAAAAACCCTATTCCATTAACACAGGAAATTTTTTTTTTCTAAGCTATTCATATTCACCCTCTTCCTAATGTTTTCCACTTTTTCATTAAACATGTGCTATAGGAGATTTTTATCTTCAATTCCATTCTATTTTTCTCAGTTCCAAGTTGGTTCTATTCATGTCGCTTGTTTATCATCTCCAGTCTAGTGTATATGTGGCTGTTGTTGATGCACTGAATGATTCTCAGTGATTCTCCAAAGAATCAATGGATGGAGTATAGTCTTTAATAGAACCTTTAAAACATTCCATTTTGTTTCAGTGTAGATTTGCTCCTGCTACATAATCATCTTTTTGGAATCACTAGGACGATTTATTTTGCCCCTGCGTTGTATCATCTTCAATTCTGTAAAAATCCAAATCAAAACATACCTTTTTCAGGAAACCTTCCTTGATGGGACAATATAGAATATAGGTTAAATATACAAATTTTCAAGTGGAACAGACCTCATTTTCATTTCCACTGCATTGTCTTAGTTCAGGCCCCAATCATTTCTCTTCAAGACTATTGCCACAGCCTCTTAAATGTTTCTCACTAGTCTCTCTTTCAGTCTGTTATTCACACCATTGCCAGAGTGATGGTTTTAAAAAAAATGCGATATCATTCTTTCTACAATCATTCAATAGCTCCCTATGTCCTACAGGATGAGGTCTAAAGTTTTTAACCCTACAAAAGATACTGAATTCTTTAACTTACCTATTGGATTATTACAGTGCCATTAATTGGAAATGAGATTGGAAACATAGTTCAAAAGATACTATTTGGCCAGTGGGTGGGGGATGATAATTGAGAAATGAGCCAAATTTTAGACATATTAAGTTGAATGTACCTGACAAACTTTAAATTTTCAATATTTTATTTTCTACTTCTACCTCCACCCCATCATTCAATACAGTACTAAGAGGATCAATTGCTGAGCTATTCAAGAGATAAATTTGATAGGACTTAATGATTGATTGATGAGGTGTTATTGAGGATGACTCTGGTTTACAACTTGGGAAACTGGATACATGAAATATCTCTATATGTATTTACATCTATATGTATATCATAGAACAGATAATGCAGGGTTAAAAAGAGATTTGGTGTAGAAAGCAAAGAGTTCATTTTATGCTTGGTGAGTTCGATGTAATCATGGGATATTCAATTAGCATTGTTTAGTAAGCAGTTTAAACTGTGAGTTTAGAGATTATGGGAGAGATGTATACAGAAGATTAGAAGTACAGATTTGGAAGTCAATGATACACTAGTGTTATTAAAGATATGTGGGTGGGTAAGCTCACTCAGGAAAAAGTTTTGTATATTAATTATTTATTAACAAATATGTCTTCTCTTAATAGATACAGTCTTCTGGGGAAACAACAGGGATCCTTGAAGTCAGGGGTTAGGTTTGGAGGCAGGATAATAGGCCAGTTAGAAGGGATCACTTTTTTTTTTTTTTTAAGAAATTCACGTTCTTTTATTTATTTATTTATTTATGACTGTGTTGAGTCTTCGTTTCTGTGCGAGGGCTTTCTCTAGTTGTGGCAAGCGGGGGCCACTCTTCATCGCGGTGCGCGGGCCTCTCACCATCGCGGCCTCTCTTGCTGCGGAGCACAGGCTCCAGACGCGCAGGCTCAGTAGTTGTGGCTCACGGGCCCAGTTGCTCCGTGGCATGTGGGATCTTCCCAGACCAGGGCTCGAACCCGTGTCCCCTGCATTGGCAGGCAGATTCTCAACCACTGCGCCACCAGGGAAGCCCAGAAGGGATCACTTTTAAGTTCTATCCCAACCCCCCAGTCAATGGTATTGTGTCCCCTCAGATTTGTGAGCAGGAAAACATGTTTCAATAGAATTAATTTGCTCTCGTATCTACTCCTTTGCTTCTTAGTAGGATGTTATGTATGCTATAGGCATTCAATAAGTGTTATGATGATAGCAAGATGAAAATATGAGGAAGAGTACTTTGATGTACTGCAAGAAATAGCTCATCATACATGACGAATAGTTGACTTCCAGAGGTTATGACTTTGAAGCAATCATAAATTGATTATATTAAAATAACTTTGCTCTGAAGGAGAAAATGTACCTGTGTTCTGAAGGGAAGCACACCTTTCATCCTCCACATGAGAGTATGCACTAGCTAAAAAAAGAAAAAAAAGTTACACGATCTCTATTGGTGAAATGGATTGGGATCCACAGGGTCATATTTGTTGCCACTGTCTGATAATCTGTAGTTTTAGGAAACAGATGCATTGAGCACTGGAAACAAGTATAGTTGTTTGTTTGTTTTCTTGTTTTTGCACGGATGTCTTTTGATCCCCCCACACACACACACATTGGAATACATCCCACAGGGACTATTCATTGCAAAAGAAAAGGTATATGCTAATGATACAGCTACAAAGCAAAAATAAAAATTATAGCCATCTACTTGCAAAAAGGTCCTCTTATAACTCATTTGTAGATTTTCAAAGTGAAGGGTTCCAGAAATTGAAAGAATTACTGACAGCTCTATATCCGTAATGCAATCAGCTCTAGAGATATTTATGCATATATTAAATGAAAAAAGAAAACCTTAGTTTGTATAGTTTGCGACGTGAGACCTGTTTCAGCTTGTAATGTCTCATAATGCTGATTTTAGCTCTAGTATTCCTCTATTCAATAGAAAAAATATATAGAGGATAACTTATCCTCAAATGTGGCTCATACTTTCTACTTTTCATCAAACTAATGCTGAAGTCCTATCACATATTAAGTTTAGATACAAGTTAATGATATTTCAGCTTTTTGTCTGATCCTGGGAAAATAACCTGGCATTGTTCAGTGACTTTGCAGTCCAGTACCAGGATCCTTCCAAATTAGAAAAATAACCTGTCTCCTCTATGTACCTAGTCTAAACATATGCATAGTTAATACTTTGAAAGTACATTTACTTACTTATTATTTCAATAAATATTTCTTGATCAATGTCTATGTTAAAACATATTTTTGAGTAAATGAGTAACTAATAAAAGTCAGAATTTGTCAGTGTTATAAGAGTGGTACAAATAAGATGCTATTATAGTACAGAGAGAGTAGTGATCACATGAGGAAAGGCTTCACTGAGAGTAGATTTTGAGCTTGTTTCTAAATTTCTATAAAAGAAAATATATTAGCATTGGAAAATTGGTTATTCTAGTTTGAAATAATTAGACGTAACGTCTTATGGGAGATGGGATGGACAGGTAGTCAAAGAAAAAGTCATGGAAAGCTTTGACTAAGGAATGTGGATTTTATTTAATTTAGTGATAAAGAACTATTGGATATTTCTGAATATAAGAAGTCATAATAAGGGCAATATTTTAGTAGCGTTTCTTGGGCAACTATGTTGGCAATGAATTCCAATGAGGAGAAATTGGAGATAGGGAGACTGTTGCAATGAAGATGTGGACCAGAATTGTGGCAATAGAACTGAAAAGACGGGCAGATGATAATAAGGATTTAGAGGAATATGGATGATAGAAGATATTGAGGTTAAGAAAAAAGGCCCCTTCTTCTCATTTAACTCATTAAAACTTATCTTCCATCCCATTAGTGACTTAAAGTATTTTGTAAGCTTTCTTCATGCTGTGACAGTACAATATTCAGTGTTATACTGTGAACAAAGGACGAGGTAGGGCACAAACTGATTATTAGTTTCAAAAGAGCAACAAATGACCACCACCTGGGAAACCCAAGCTTTTTTTGTAACATTCTAATGATCTTGCTTAATGATCCTTTTTTTCTCTTGTAACTTGTTGGCTTTAAAAATGGTTATTTTCTTTGCTATACTATGTAACAAGTGAGTAGAAACATTTTAGAGGCTACTATCTTTACAATTTTGAAAGGGAATCTTAGAGAAAGAGATTATAGACAGGGGACTAACCAACAAGAAATAGAAAATGCCACTTTTTCTCTTTCAGTAAAGGCTAAAATAGCAGGAATGTAATCAAATCAAATGGCATGTCTTCAAATTGTGTGCCTTCTAAGTAAAATTTTATATCCTTCTTCCCCCAACAGCAGGTCACTATACTTTCCTTTCCTTTAACTTCCTGTCACAACAGAAAAAAACTTCAACATGCTGTCAGGTAGGTCTCTCCTGTTCCACAGATTTCTTAAAAGTACTAGGATTTGCTGCGGAGGGGTTGGTGGTGGTGTTAATTCTGCCTTTGGACTTAATCAGTTTATTCCTCCTACTTTCTAACTCATTGCTTCATCAGAGAGCCAGTTTCTAAGCTTGAAATGCCAATGCACAGCTAAGGACTTTTTTAGTTTAGAATGATGGGCATGGAGTTCTGGGCCTCTTTGGAGGACTTTAAAGATTTTTAGCCATGAAGGCCAAGCTCTGTCAGCAATAGGAGCATGGGCTTACTACAGCCCAGCAGTTATATTGTGTTTTCTACTGCTGAAGTACTAAATGACTGATTAAAAGGCTTGCTGTGTGTTGTCTCTAAGTTGCATTTTCCCTTGTGTGCATTCAGCAGCACCAGGAGACCAGTATCTATTTCACACTCCAGTTCAGAGCAGGCTACCACATCCTACTTCCTCCCTCTGTGAAATGTGTTGCTTTGGTTGGTGCTTTGTGATTATGGACCATGAATTACTTATGCCCATATTGGGTATTGCTTGTAGATCCTACCAAGGTGACCTTAAACCCATTGCTCCTTTTCCTTATGTTATTACCTTGACTTCCAGTGAAAAGGCTATAATTCACTTAGCTAATAATGTTGTTAAGCTACAGTATAATATTTATCCATCTTCATTAAAGAGAGAGAAAAATAATAGGCTTGTTTAATGGGCAAGCTCATTGCTGCCACTACCCCAGGTAAAATACATATCTTTATGGTTACCTCAGTGGCTTAGACATAGAAAAGAAGTAGATATTTAGAAAGACAAAGAGAGTTAAGATTTGAATTAAAGGGGAAAGGGATTTTTCAGCACAATCTCAGCCCATGGAGATTGGGTGGGGGTGGGGAGTGTTGTTGGAGGAAGTATGATAGGCCAGATGAGATTCTACTATGTAAATAGGTGATTATTCTTTTTAGCTTCTCATCATCTGAACCAATTCATGAGGCAATGTCTATTTTTAATGTCCAATTCCCAAAATTGGTGGTAATCAGTGGCAAGCTGTGATATGTGTCCAGTGAGAGCAACAGTGGCATTTTCATTGAACGACAGCACACCATGAGTTTTGGTGGTGTTACTGAGTAGGTAGCCTCCAAGTCTTGCACTCTATCTTGTTCTTAGATTAGAGTTGGCTTCTGCCATTTTAGAAGATAGAAGGGACTACTATGTGGTCTGCCTCATGTAAGCCAGGCTCAGAAGGGCTTTTCCAGTTAATGGAGAAGCATTTCCTTGTTAGTAACTCACATTTTCACAGGTTTCAATCATTCAAAACACTATTTCCTCCCCTATATAAATTATGTTCTCTATTTCAGACCCTAGCAATAAGTCGAGGAGTGGGAGAGAGGAAACAGAGCTACCACCAATGTCTCTAAGAGACCAGTTGAAAAGAAACCTACATTAAAATGTTTGTTCATCCTCAGCCTGAAGTTAGGAAACACTGATCTAAAATAATACAAATAAGTGTGATAATAATTATGCTATAAATATTAACAATAGAGATACAACAGCTAACATGTATTGAGCACTTCCAGCTAGTGGGGCATTCAGTGTCCTTTACCTGCTTATCCCATTTAACAACAACCTAAGAGGTAGGTGCTATTATTATCTCCATTTATAGATGAGGAAACTGAATGTTAGAAAGCTTAAGGAACTGACTCAATGTTACACACCAAATGGAGAAGCTAAAATTAGAAACTAGATCTGTTGGATTTCAAAACTCATACTTCTAACCACTCTACCATCTTGAAATAAAAAGAGCTACTGCATATATGCATCTCATAATATATCTCTTTAAAGAAGAATCAGATAGTGATGAAAGAATAAAGGTAAAGGGAAATGAAACTACCTTTTTTTTAATGTGCCAGTCACTGTACTTCTTGCTTTACTTTCATCTTGTTTCATCTTTACAACAACTGAGAGAATTATTATATACAATTTATATTTTAGGAAACTGAGGTTCAGAGCAGTTAGGTAATTTACCTAAGGTCACAGAGCTAGTAAGTAATCAAGCCAGAACACAAACACTTGTATGTTTGCATAAAATTTTAAAAGATGGTTATTACTGGTCTCCATAAATGTTTTCTTTCTCATTTGCCTACCTTAGGAAATGGCCAGGTTTTTATGAAAGCCAAACTTACCAATGTGTAAACTTGGTTGATTCCCTTTAATGATTAAGGAGAGAGAGAGGGACAGAGACAGAGAGGTTATGAGAAAAGAGATACTATATAACAACTCTATTAGTAGCCACTCTAAATTATGGTCTCTAAGTAAATAAAGAACTCTTAGGTTTTGATAAAACCTTGTATTTCATGTTTATTTCAACTCACAGTCAAAACTGTTTCTCTTTAATAAGAGAGATCTTAACTCTATAATGCACAGCAATTTATAAATGGCTTGAAATTTGCCTCTCTGACAAAATGTCTCTGGTCTCTGAGAGAGCAAACAGTGAGAAAGATACTATGCTGAAAAATAGTCTTAGAAAAGATTTGTAGAGTGTTGAGTTTCAATCGTTAAATTAACCTCTTCCGATTCTTTATCTTTCAGGATGGCATTATTTAAACTTTTCTACATATTATTACAAAATACCAAATAGAAGCTCAGAAAGCTGCTCCTTACTACCTCTGCTTTCTTCAAGCTCCTAAAATACATAGCCAGCTTTGGCTCACTTCTTTGCTTCACTGATATTGCTGCATTATAAGGGAAAAGGGTAATATTTTTGAAGGTATGGGTAATGGAAGCATTTAAGGGACAATAGTAAATTATTGGGGAGTGTGAGGCAATGATGGTAGATGTGGGGCCAGCACACTGATGGAATGGATAGTGCATGCTTTTAAGACAGTTGTCTGAGTTATCATTCTGACTTCTAGGTACCAGACCTGCAGCTAGTCAAATAAAATATATGGGTACTAGTCTCTTATTTTATTTCATTGTGATTTGACTTGTGGGTTGTAAAACTTGTTTGATAATCACTATATCTATCCTATCTTAGTTTAATATTGAGGAAGAGCCTACACACAAGCGATGTTCTCTGGGTGTTATTAAATGGCTAATATGTACCTAGTAAATTTTGCCTGACTTTTCAGCTTAAGATATGGAGTAAATTGAATGACATACATATTTCAGGTTCCAAGGCAGTCCTCCTAAGTAGCAAAAACTTAGCAAGTTGGTCCAAGAGATATGAGTGTCATGACTAATTCCTTAGTGCTAAGCTCCAACAAAGAATGCAAGAGAAAGTAGGAAATGGAAGTGTGAAGAACCATACTACATACCTAAGATAAGTGAGTGGATTAATAATTGAGAGACTGATATTTCATCAAAGGAATTAAAGATCAGGAACTGTAAAATTATGACTAAGTCAATAATTTTTGACTAAGTTAATAGCTATTCATTTATCACATATTGTATACTGGACACAGATCCAGTTTCCTGTTTGCAACAGAAATGAACTTGGTTCCTCCTCTTATGGAACATACATTCCAGTAGAGGAAAAGGGCAATAAACTAATAAACATATGCATAATAAAGTGTCATGCAGAGATAAGTGTTATGAAAAAAATAAAGCAGGATAAGGGAATAGAGAGTGATGGATGAGAGGGAAGGGTGAATTATGTGGGCTAGAGTGTTCAGCTAAGGTCTTAATGAGCAAGTCATATTTGATCAAAGACCTAAATGATAGGAAGGAGTTAGCCCAGTGAAGAGCTGGGGAAAGAGATTTACCAGGAGGGGTAAAAATAAGTTTGCGTTCATTGATGAGCAGAAAGATGACCCATATGGCTGAGATACTGAGTGAGGGAGACAGTGGTAGAAGATGAGGTTAGATAGGAAGGCAGGGCCAGATCCTATATAGACCATGTGAACACATGCAGATTTTTTCCCCTAAACTCTGTGGGAAACATACTACTGAGCCATATTGTAAACTGGAAAACTTTACGTAATTGTTATGATAGCTACCTGAGTAGGATTTTGCTAATCAATCTATATTAAGCAAAAGTATGGGAACTTTTATGAAGAGTAGGCTTCCTAAACTAATTTTTCTTCTCCAGCTTTACTGAGATATAATTGACATATAACACCGTGTAAATTTAAGGTGTGCAATGTGATGATTTGATACATGTATATATTGCAAAATGATTACCACAATAAGGTTAGTTAACACATTCATCATCTCACATAAATACTATATTTTTGAGACATTTAAGTTTTACTCTTTTAGCAATTTGCAAGTATATAATACAGTATCATTAACTATAGTCATCATGATGTATACTAGATTCTCAGAATTTATTCAAATTACAACTGGAACTTTGTAACCTTTGACTAACATCTCCTCATTTCCCTCTCCCTCCAGGTCCTGGCAACCACCATTCTAACCTCTGTTTCCATAAATTTGACTTTTTCTAGATAAATGTATAAGTGAGGTCCTACAGTACTTGCCTTTCTCTGATTTATTTCATTTAGCATCATACCTTCAAGTTCCATCCATGTTGTAACAATGACAGGATTTCCTTCTTTTTTGGCTGAATAATACTAAAATATATATATATGTATGTGTGTATATATATATATAAATTATATTTCTTTATTCATCCATTGATGGACACCATTTAGATTGCTTCCATATTGTACCTATTGGAATAATGCCACAATGAATATAGGAGGGCAGATATCAATTCAAGATCCTGGTTTCAATACCTTTAGATATATACCCAGAAGTGGGAATGCTGGATTATATGGTAGTCCTATTTTATTCTTTGAGGATTCTCCATACATTTCTCCATAGTGGCTCTACCAATTTATATTCCCACCAACAGAGATCAGGGTTCCATTTTCTCCACACCCCTTGTCAACAGTTGTTATTTCTTTTTTTCTTCTTTCTTTCTTTCTTTTTTTTTTTTTTTTGGTGATAGCCATTCTAACAGTTGTAAAGTTATAGCTCATTGTGGTTTTGATTTACATTTCTATGATGTTTAGTAATGTTGAGTAACTTTTCATGTGCCTGTTGGCGATTTGTATGTCTTCTTTGGAAAAATGTCTAGCCAGTTCCTCTGCCCATTTTCAAATTGAATTTTTTTGAGTTGTATGAATTCATCACATATTTTGAATATTAACTTTTCATAAGATATGATTTGCAAATATTTTCTCCCATTATACAGATTGCTTCTTCATTTTGTGGACTTTTTACTCTGCTATGCAGAAGCTTTTTAGTTAGATTATAATTCTACTTGTTGATTTTTGCTTATGTTGCTTGTGCTTTTGGTGTCATAGGCAAAAATTGTTGCCAAGACTAATGTCAAGGAGATTTTTTCTTTTTCTTTTTCCTGATTTATTTATTTATTAAACATCTTTATTGGAGTATAACTGCTTTCCAATGGTGTGTTAGTTTCTGCTATATAACAAAGTGAATCAGCTTTACATATACATACATCCACATATCTCCTCCCTCTCACATTCCTGATCCCACCCCTCTAGGTGGACACAAAGCACTGAGCTGATGTCCCTGTACTATGTGGCTGCTTCCCACTAACTATCTATTTTACATTTGGTAGTGTATATATGTCATTGCCACTCTCTCACTTCATCGCAGGTTGCCCTTCCCACTCCCCTTGTCCTCAAGTCCATTCTCTACGTATGCGTCTTTATTCCTGTCTTGCCCCTAGGTTCTTGAGAACGATTTTTTTTGTATATTCCATATATATGTGTTAGCATACCATATTTGTTTTTCTCTTCCTGACTTACTTCACTCTCTATGACAGTCTCTAGGTCCATCCACCTCACTACAAATAACTCAATTTCGTTTCTTTTTATGGCTGAGTAATATTCCATTGTATATATGTGCCACATCTTCTTTATCCATTCACTTGTCGATGGACACATAGGTTGCTTCCATGTTCTGGCTACTGTAAATAGAGCTGCAATGCACATTGTGGTACATGACTCTTTTTGAATTATGGTTTTCTCAAGGTATACTCCCAGTAGTGGGATTGCTTGGTCGTATAGTAGTTTATTTTTAGTGTTTTTAAGGAACCTCTATACTGTTCTCCATAGTAGCTGTATCAATTTACATTCCCTGCAACAGTGTATGAGGGTTCCCTTTTCTACACACCGTCTCCAGCATTTATTGCTTGTAGATTTTTTGATGATGGCCATTCTGACTGGTTTGAGGTGATACCTCATTGTAGTTTTGATTTGCATTTCTGTAATGATTAGTGATGTTGAGCATCCTTTCATGTGTTTGTTGGCAATCTGTATATCTTCCTTGGAGAAATGTCTATTTAGGTCTTCTGTCCATTTTTGGATTAGGTTTTTTTATTTTTTTTTGATATTGAGCTGCATGAGCTACTTATATATTTTGGAGATTAATCCTTTGTCAGTTGCTTCGTTTGCAAATATTTTATTCCATTCTGAAGGTTGACTTTTCGTCGTGTTTATGGTTTCCTTTGCTGTGCAAAAGCTTTTAAGTTTCATCAGGTCTCATTTGTTTATTTTTGTTTTTATTTCCATTTTTCTAGGAGGTGGATCAAAAAGGATCTTGCTGTGATTTATGTCATAGAGTGTTCTGCCTATGTTTTCCTCTAAGAGTTTGATAGTGTCTGGCCTTACATTTATGTCTTTAATCCATTTTGAGTTTATTTTTGTGTATGGTGTTAGGGAGTGTTCTAATTTCATTCTTTTACATATAGCTCTCCAGTTCTCCCAGCACCACTTATTGAAGAGGCTGTCTTTTCCCCATTGTATATTCTTGTATCCTTTATCAAAGATAAGGTGACCATATGTGTGTGGGTTTATCTCTGGGCTTCCTATCCTGTTCCATTGATCTCTATTTCTGTTTTTGTGTCAGTACCATACTGCCTTGATTACTGTAGCTTTGTAGTATAGTCTGAAGTCAGACAGCCTGATTCCTCCAGCTCTGTTTTTCTTTCTCAAGATTGCTTTGGCTATTCGGGGTCTTTTGTGTTTCCATACAAATTGTGAGAATTTTTGCTCTAGTTCTGTGAAAAGTGCCAGTGGTAGTTTGATAGGGATTGCATTGAATCTGTAGATTGCTTTGGGTAGTGTAGTCATTTTCACAATGTTGATTCTTCCAATACAAGAACATGGTACATGTCTCCATCTGTTTGTATCATCTTTAATTTCTTTCATCAGTGTCTTATAGTTTTCTGCATACAGACCTGTCATATCCTTTGGTAGGTTTATTCCTAGGTATTTTATTCTTTTTGTTGCAATGGTAAATGGGGGTGATTCTTAATTTCTCTTTCAGACTTTTCATCATTAGTGTATAGGAATGCAAGAGATTTCTGTGTATTAATTTTGTATCCTGCTACTTTACCAAATTCATTGATTAGCTCTAGTAGTTTTCTGGTAGCATCTATAGGATTCTCTCTATATAGTTTCATTTCATCTGCAAACAGTGACAGTTTAAATTCTTTTCTGATCTGGATTCCTTTCATTTCTATTTTTACTCTGATTGCTCGGGCTAAAACTTCCAAAACTATGTTGAATAATAGTGGTAAGAGTGGGCAACCTTGTCTTGTTCCTGATCTTAGTGGAAATGGTTTCAGTTTTTCACAATTGAGAACGATGTTGGCTGTAGGTTTGTCATACATGGCCTTTATTATGTTGAGGTAAGTTTCCTCTATGCCGACTTTCTGGAGAGTTTTTATCATAAGTGGGTGTTGAATATTGTTGAAAGCTTTTTCTGCATCTATTGAGATGATCATATGGTTTTTCTCCTTCTATTTGTTAATATTGTTTATCACATTGATTGATTTGTATATATTGAAAAATCCTTCCATTCCTGGGATAAATCCCACTTGATCATGGTTTATTGTCTTTTTAATTTGCTGTTGGATTCTGTTTGCTAGTATTTTGCTGAGGATTTTTGCATCTATGTTCATCAGTGATACTGGCTGTAGTTTTCTGTTTTGGTGGTATCTTTGTCTGGTTTTGGTATCAGGGTGATGGTGGCCTCGTAGAATGAGTTTGGGAGTGTTCCTCCGTCTGCTATATTTTGGAAGAGTTTGAGAATAGGTGTTAGCTCTTCTCTAAATGTTTGATAGAATTCACCTGTGAAACCATCTGGTCCTGGGCTTTTGTTTGTTGGAAGATTTTTAATCACAGTTTCAATTTCAGTGCCTGTGATTGGTCTGTTTATATTTTCTCTGTTTATATTTTCTATTTCTTCCTTGTTCAGTCTCAGGAGATTGTGCTTTTCTAACAATTTGTCCATTCCTTCTAGGTCGTCCATTTTATTGGCATATAGTT
This sequence comes from Balaenoptera ricei, assembly GCF_028023285.1. Taxonomy (NCBI): domain Eukaryota; kingdom Metazoa; phylum Chordata; class Mammalia; order Artiodactyla; family Balaenopteridae; genus Balaenoptera; species Balaenoptera ricei. Next base: position 90,426,194 of record NC_082660.1, on the reverse strand, counting down.
GCTTGTAGAAATCTCTCATGATCCTTTGTATTTCTGTAGTGTCAGTTGTCAATTCTCCTTTTTCATTTCTAATTATATTGATTTAAATCTTCTCCCTTTTTTTCTTGATGAGACTGGCTAATGGTTTATCAATTTTGTTTATCTTCTCAAAAAAACAGCTTTTAGTTTTATTGATATTTGCTATCATTTCCTTCATTTATTATTCATTTACTTCTGATCTTTATGATTACTTTCCTTCTCTTAATTTTAGGTTTTCTCTAATTTCTTTAACTGTAAGGTTAGGTTGTTTATTTGAGGTTTTCCTTGTTTCTTGAGGTAGGATTGTGTTGCTATAAACTTCCCTCTTAGGACTTCTTTTGCTGTATCCATACATTTTGGGTCATCGTCTTTTCATTGTCATTTGTTTCTAGGTATTTTTTGATTTCTTCAGTGATCTCTTGGTTATTTAGTAGTGTATTGTTTAGCCTCCATGTGTTTGTATTTTTTACAGGTTTTTTCCTGTAATTGATATCTAGTCTCACAGCATTGTGTTTGGAAAAGGTACTTGATACTTTTTCAATTTTCATAATTTTACCAAGGCTTGATTTGTGACCCAAAATATCATCTATCTTGGAACATGTTCCATGTGCACTTGAAAAGAAAGTGTATTCTATTGTTTTTAAATGGAATGTCCTATAAATATCAATTAAGTCCATCTTGTTTAATGTATCATTTAAAACTTGTGTTTCCTTTTTAATTTTCATTTTGGATGATCTGTCCATTGGTGAATGTGGGGTGATAAAATCCCCTGCTATGATTGTGTTACTGTCGATTTCCCCTTTTATGGCTGTTAACATTTGGCTTATGTATTGAGGTGCTCCTATGTGGGGTCCATAAATATTTACAATTGTTATATCTTCTTCTTGGAATCGTCCCTTGATCATTATGTAGTGTCCTTCTTTGTCTCTTGTAATAGTCTTTGTTTAAAGTGTATTTTTCATGATATGAGAATTGCTACTCCAGCTTTCTTTTGATCTCCATTTGCATGGAATATCTTTTTCCATCCCTTCACTTTCAGTGTGTATGTGTCCTAGGTCTGAAGTGGGTCTCTTGTGGGTAACATATGTACAGGTCTTGTTTTTTTACCTATTCAGCCAGTCTATGACTTTTGGTTGGAACCTTTAATCCATTTACATTTAAGGTAGTTATTGATATGTATGTTCCTATTACCATTTTCTTAATTGTTTTGGGTTTGTTATTGTAAATCTTTTCCTTCTCTTGTGTTTCCTGCCTAGAGAAGTTCCTTTAGCATTTGTTGTAAAGCTGGTTTGGTGGTGCTGAATTCTCTTAGCTTTTGCTTATCTGTAAAGGTTTTAATTTCTCCATCAAATCTGAGTGAGATCCTTACTGGGTAGAGTAATCTTGCTTGTGGGTTTTTCCCTTTCATCACTTTAAATATATCCTGTCACTCCCTTCTGGCTTGCAGAGTTTCTGCTGAAAGGTCTGCCATTAAACTTATGGGGATTACCTTGTATGTTATTTGCTGCTTTTGATGTTTTTTCTTTGTATTTAATATTTGATAGTTTGATTAATATGTGTCTTCGTGTGTTTCTCCTTGGATTTATCATGTATGGTCCTCTCTGTGCTTCCTGGACTTGATTGACTATTTCCTTACCCATATTAGGGAACTTTTCAACTATAATCTCTTCAAATATTTTCAGTCCCTTTTTTTTTTTTTTTCTCTTCTTCTTCTGGGACCCATATAATTTGAATGTTGATGCTTTTAATATTGTCCCAGAGGTCTCTGATATCGTCCTCATTTCTTTTCTTTCTTTTTTCTTTATTCTGCTCTGCGGTAGTTATTTCCACTATTTTATCTTCCAGGTCACTTATCCATTCTTCTGCCTCAGTTATTGTGCTATTGATTCCTTCTATAGAATTTTTAATATCATTTATTTTGTTGTTCATCATTGTTTGTTTGCTCTTTAGTTCTTCTAGGTCCTTGTTAAACGTTTCTTGTATTTTCTCCATTGTTTTTCCAAGATTTTGGATCATATTTACTATCATTACTCTGAATTCTTTTTCAGGTAGACTGCCTATTTCCTCTTCATTTGTTTGGTCTGGTGTGTTTTTACCTTGCTCCTTCATCTGCTGCATATTTCTGTTTTCTCATTTTCTTAACTTACTGTGTTTGGGCTCTCTGTTTCACAGGCTGCAAGTTCAAAGTTCCCGTTTTTTTTGTGTCTGCTCCCAGTCTGTAAGTTTGGTTCAGTGGGTTTTGTAGGCTTCCTCGTGGAGGGGACTGATGCCTGTGTTCTGGTGAATGAAGCTGGATTTTGTCTTTTGGTGGGCAGTACCATGATCAGTGGTATGTTTTGTGATGTCTGTGAACTTATTATGATTTTAGGCAGCCTCTCTGCTAATGGGTGATGTTGTGTTCCTGTCTTGCTAGTTGTTTGACATAGGGTGTCCAGAACTGTAGCTTGCTGGTCGTTGAATGGAGTTGGGTCTTATCATTGAGACAGAGATCTCTGGGAGAATTTTCGCCATTTGATATTATGAGGGTCTAGGAGGTCTTTGGTGGACCAATGACCTGAACTCAGCTCTCCCACCTCAGTGTCTCAGGCCTGTCACCCGGCCAGAGCACCAAGACCCTGTCAGCCACTCAACTAAGAAGAACAGGGAGAAATAAAAAGAAAGAAAGAAAGAATAAAATAAAATAAAATATAGTTATTTAAATAGAAAAAATGTTATGGAAAATAAATAAAGTATAAAAAGAGAAAGAGAGAAAGAAACAAGAGAGCAACAAAACCAAAAAACAAATCCTCCAATGATAACAAGCTCTAAAAACTATACAAGAAAAAAAAAAAACAACAACAACAACACAAAAAACAGACAGTCAGAACCCTAGGACAAATGGCAAAAGCAAAGTTATACAGACAAAATGACACAAAGAAACATACACATACACACATATAAAAAGAGAAAAAGGGAAAAAAAAGAAAAAAAAATATATATATAAAATAAAATAAAGGAAGAGAGCAACCAAATCAATAAAGAAATCTACCAATGATAATAAGCTCCAAATACTAAACTAAGATAAACATAATACCAGAAACAAATTAGATGCAGAAAGCCAACCCCAAGTCTACAGTTTCTCCCAACGTCCACTGCCTCAATTTTTGGATGATATGGTGTCTCTTCAAGTATTCTAGAGATGAAGGGTACATGAAGTTGATTGTGGAGATTTAATTTGCTGCTCCTGAGGCTGCTAGGAGAAATTTCCCTTTCTCTTTTTTTTTTCACACAGCTCCTGGGGTACAGCTTTGGATTTGGCCACTCCTCTGTGTGTAGGTCACCTGAGGGCATCTGTTCCCCCCAGACAGTATGTGGATAATAGAGTGGCTGATTAGGGGTCTCTGACTCACTCAGGCTGGGGGGGAAGGAGGGGTATGGAATGTGGGGCGAGCCTGCAGCGGCAGAGGTTGGCATGGCATAGCAACAGCCTGAGTCACACCGTGTTCTCCTGGGGAAATTGTCCCTGGATCATGGGACCCTGGCAGTGGCAGGCTGCACAGGCTCCTGAAAGAGGAGGTGTAGATAGTGACCTGTGCTTGCACACAGGATTCTTGGTGGCCGTATTAGCAGCGTTAGAATCTCATGCCCTTCTTTGGGGTCTGTGCTGATAGCCGTGGCTCACGCCCATCTCTGGAACTCATTTAGGTGGTGCTCTGAATCCACTCTCCTCACACACCCCGAAACAATAGTCTCTTGCCTCTTAGGCAGGTCCAGGCAGGTCCTGGACTCCCTACCAGCTAGCTGTGGCACACTAACCCCCTTTAGACTGTGTTCACATAGCCAACCCCAGTCCTCTACCTGGGATTTGAACTCCGAAACCCTAGCCTCAGCTCCCAGCCCCCACTCACCCCAGTGGGTGATCAGACAAGCCCCTCAGGCTGGGGAGTGCTGGTCGGCAGCAATCCTCTGTGTGGGAATCTCTCCGCTTTGCCCTCTGCACCCCAGTTGCTGTGCTCTTCTCCATGGTTCTGAAGCTTCCCCCCCACCAGCCCCCCCCTTCTCTGCCAGTGAAGGGGCTTCCTTGTCTGTGGAAACTTTTCCTCCTTCAGAGCTCCCTCCCCTAGGTGCAGGTCCCATTCCTATTCTTTTGACTCTGTTTTTCCTTTTTATCTTTTGCCCTACCCAGGTATGTGAGGAGTTTCTTGCCTTTGGGGAAGTCTGAGGTCTTCTGCCAGCGTTCAGTAGGTGTTCTGTAGGAGTTGTTCCACATGTAGATGTAGTTTTGATGTATTTGTGGGGAGGAAGGTGATCTACACATCTTATTCCTCTGCCATGTTGAAGGCACCCCCTGATTCTTAATTTTTCTTCTAGGAGTTTTACAGTTTCAGTTCTTACATTTAAGTTTTTAATACATTTTGAGTTAACGTTTGTGAGTCATGTAAGATAATGTTCCAATTTCATTCTTTTGCATGTGGTTATCCAGTTTTCCCAGCATTTTTATTGAAAAGACTATCAGTCCCCATTGAGTATTCTTGGCTCTTTTATCAAATATTAATTGACCATGTCTGTATGTGTTTATTTCTGGGCTTTCAATTCTGTTCTATTAGTCCACAAATGCAATAATTATTTTTTCTCTCAAACCCAAGGAATGAATTTTAAAAGACTATTTACACCATTAAACTCTCTCTCATTTTTGTTCTACCTGACTCCCTGTCTACAGTAGAAGATATTATAATCTTATATCCTTACTTGGTGTGTGCTCTATTTTGGCATCTGATATTTATGTAGTTGGAGAAGAAAAGCTGTGTGATGATTTACAGTGCTGCTTTCTTTATTGGGCCAGTCTTAAGTATGGAAAAGAGAGAGTGGAAAAGAAAAACAGAGACACTAAGACCCTGAAGAAAATAATCATTATAAAGTGTTGCAAATTTGCAAATTTTATTATGGTGGATTGTACAAGTCTGGCCATCTCAACTTCAAGAACGAGAACTAGCATTTCTTAACCACCTACAAGTTAATGCTGAGAAATCTCTCATGTAATTGCTGAATAGTTTCAAATGTGTTGGGTTTTAAAAGGTATAATTAAAATTTATTATTCTCTGTTTCTTTGTCTACCAGTTGTTAGATCATAGGAAAGAGGAAAACAGGATGTTTTTTTCCCTGTAACAAGTAAAAATATTTGCCAATTTTAAAAAGAAATTGTTCCTTTATACATTAAAAACCACTCATACCTCTTTAGATAAAGGGATATTGAGTTAGGTTACAGTCAAATGAAATTTTAAACACTTAAGCTGAGAAAAGTCTATGAAGAGATTCAAAGATACTATCATTTTAGAAAATGGCTTTTTACAAAATAGCAAAGCTTGAAGATGGGGTGGAAACCTACAAGGTAGTTCTGATCCCATTTGCTATCATCACTAATATGCACACATATTAGTATATCATTATTTCCATGTTATGTCCTTTTCACTTCTCCACATTGTGAAACTCCTCCTTCGGGATTTTTTTCCTTTTTCCCCACTGACTGTGGGAAATGAGAGTTATTAAAATGATTCAGAAAAAAATTGTAGAAAATACAAACACATGGAGGCTAAACAATACACTACTAAGTAACCAAGAGATTACTAAAGAAATCAAAGTGGAGATCAAAAAATACATAGAAAAAAATGACAATGAAAACTAGATGACCCAAAACCTATGGGCTGCAGCAAAAGCAGTTCTAAGAGGGAAATTTAATGCAATACATTCCTACCTCAAAATACAAGAAAAATCTCAAATAAATAACCTAAACTTACAACTCATGATACTATACATAGAGAATCCTAAAGATGCTACCAGAAAACTACTAGAGCTAATTCAATGAATCTGGTAAAGTCACAGGGTAGAAAATTAATGCACAGAACTCTCTTGCATTCCTATAGACAAACAATGAAAAATCTGAAACAGAAATTAAGGAAAAACTCCCATTTACCATTGTAAGTAAAAGAATAAAATACCTAGCAATAAGCCTAGCTAAGGAGACAAAAGACTTTTATGCAGAAAACTATTAGACACTGATGAAAGAAACTAAAGATGATACAAAAAGATGGAGAGATATACCATGTTCTTGGATTGGAAGAATCAACATTGTGAAAATGACTCTACCACCCACAGCAATCTACAGATTCAATGCAATCCCCATCAAGCTACCAGTGGCATTATTCACAGAACTAGGACAGAAAATTTTACAATTTGTATGGAAATACGAAAGACTCCGAATAGCCAAAGCAATAATGAGAAAGAAAAATGGAGCTGGAAGAATCAGGCTCCCTCACCTCAGACTATACTACAAAGCTACAGTAATCAAGACAGTATTGCACTGGCACAAAAACAAAAATATAGATCAATGGAACAGGATAGAAAGCCCAGAGATAAACCCACACACATATGGTCACCTTATCTTTGATAAAGGATACAAGAATATACAATGGGGAAAAGACAGCCTCTTCAATAAGTGGTGCTGGGAAAACTGGACAGCTACATATAAAAGTATGAAATTAGAACACTTCCTAACACCATACACAAAAATAAACTCGAAATGAATTAAAGACTTAAATGCAAGGCCAGACACTATAAAACTCTTAGAGGAAAACATAGGCAGAACACTCTATGACATAAATCGCGGCAAGGTCCTTTTTGACCCACCTCCTAGAGAAACAGAAATAAAAAAAAAAAAACAAAATGGGACTTAATGAAACTTAAAAGCTTTTGCACCGCAAAGGAAACCATAAACAAGATGAAAAGACAACCCCTCAGAATGGGAGAAAATATTTGCAAATAAAGCAATTGACAAAGGATTAATCTCCAAAATATACAAGAAGCTCATGCAGCTCAATATCAAAAAAACAAACAACTAATCCAAAAATGGAAGGAAGACCTAAATAAACATTTCTCCAGTGAAGATAGACAGGTTGCCAAGAAACACATGAAAGAATGCTCAACATCACTAATCAGTAGAGAAATTCAATTCAAAACCACAATGAGGACTCACCTCACAACTGTCTGAATGGCCATCATCAAAAAATCTATAAGCAATAAATGCTGGAGAGGGTGTGGAGAAAAGGGAATCGTCTTGCAATGTTGGTGGGAATGTAAATTGATATAGCCACTATTTAGAACAGTGTAGAGGTTCCTTAAAAAAACTACAAATAGAACTACCATATGACCCAGCAATCCCACTACTGGGCATATACCCTGACAAAACCATAATTCAAAAAGAGTCATGTACCACAATGTTCATTGCAGCACTGTTTACAATAGCCAGGACTTGGAAGCAACCTAATTGTCCATCGACAGATGAATGGATAAAGGAGATGTGGCACATATACACAATGGAATATTACTCAGCCATAAAAAATGAAATTCAATTATTTTTAGTGAGGTGGATGGACTTGGAGTCTGTCATACAGAGTGAAGTAAGTAAAGAGAAAAAGAAATACCGTATGCTAACACATATACATGGAATCTAAAAAAAAAAAAAAAAGTTCTGACAAACCTAGGGGCAGGACAGGAATAAAGACACAGAAATAAAGAAATGACTTGAGGACATGGGGAGGGGGAAGGGTAAGCTGGGACGAAGTGAGAGAGTAGCATTGACATATATACACTACCAATTCTAAAATGGATAGCTTGTGGAAGTGGCAGCATAGCACAGGGAGATCAGCTCTGTGCTTTGTGACCACCTAGAAGGGTGGGATAGGGAGTGTGGGAGGGGGGCTCAAGAGGGAGGGCATTTGGGGATATATGTATACATATAGCTGATTCACTTTTTTATAAAGCAGAAACTGACACATTGGAAAGCAATTATACTCCAATAAAGATGTTAAAAAAAAATAAAATGATTAAGACATATTAATATTTTACTTTATTTTTTACCTACCAAAAATGACAGGTTGAGCTTCTTTTTAGAAAAATGAGTGTCTTGCAACCATTATTCATTTACAAATATTTATTAATTTGTAAATATTTATTGAATGTTGGGTAAGTTTAACAGTTTACTATTCGAGACACTCTAGCAAATTAAGCACTTTCTTGTTTGTTTTCTCTAACCTTTCTCTCAGGGTCAGTTATTTGGGCCAAATATGAAAACTATGGTGTTTGACTTTTGATTGAGAAATCATAGTTTTCAAGAGAGTTGTGTCCTTTTGGGTAGGGGTGAATGCTGTTTTAGAAACCTCTTAGGTGCCACATTACATCATCTTGGTCTCATTTATCTACTGGGTCTATGGCCACTTGTTCTACCCTAGCCACTGACTGCTTTGATGACCAAGTTGAAGGGAGAACTACTCAACTTCATGCTGACACAACCGAACACTTTATCTCATGCTCGGATCAGTTGCCTCTAAAATCCTGCTCCGGGAAATCTGCATTATGGGTGAGGCATGAGGTGCCACAGGTCCTGATCAGTGGCTATGTATACACAAGCTATAGTGCTAGGGATTAAATGGCACTTCGAGTAAAATTAGGTCAATGGGAGATGGGAGCCAGTGCATAAAATTCTTCATCCTTTCTCTGCTACATAGTCCTGTGGTGCAATGATTTATATGACTTCTCAGAAGACGGTACCAAAAGATTAAGTAATCTGGTGGGCTTGATACCCATTAGCGACCAAATACTAATGCATTCTCTCATATTTACTCTTATTCTCCTATCTCATTTCCATTTTCCCTCATCCTGGCTACCTAGAAATTGCATTTTCTAAAACTTTAGTAACACAGAACTTTTGCATTGGCGTTTACTTTCTGGGAACACAGGATAAGAAAGGGTATTGAAGCAAAAGCAATCAGACCTAATTTTTCTAAGAATGCTGCAATCTGACACAGACTTCTGATTTTCCTGTAAATTAGATGAGCATCTGTTTTAGTAATCAGGACTGTTCGTAAATATTCTAGATCTCATCATTCTCAGCACATGGTAATATTGCACTTCCCAGTCCTCTTGAAGTTAAGCATGGCCATGTGACTGACTGCAACTAATGAAATGTAAGCTGAATTGACATGTGTTTTTTCAAAGCAGAAACCTTAATAGCTAGTGCATGATTTTCCACTCTGTTGAGATAGAATCTCTGTCAGTGGGGTCCCGAATGACTACAAAAAGCAACGCCTTCATCTGACCTGTGCTGGACCTGTAGCATAAGCAAGAAATAAAACATTTATTGTGTCAAGCCACATAACTTTGAGGTTGTTTGTTCCCTCATCATAACCTAGCTCATGCTGACTGATATAGCATCCTCCTTTCCCAAAGTGGAGGAGACCACACATCATATTTAGAAATTTGATAGCTTGCTATCTCAGGCTCTATCTCTTTTTTAAAATTGAAGTATAGTTGATGTACAATATTATATGTTACAGGTGTACAATATAGTGATTTACAATTTTTAAGGGTTATGTTCCATTTATAGTTATTATAAAACATTGGCTATATTCCCTGTGTTGTACAATATATCCTTGTAACTTATTTTATACATAATAATTTGTACCTCTTAATCCCCTGCTCCTATATGGCCCCTCCTCCCTGCCTTCTCCCCACTGGTAACCACTAGTTTTTTTTCTATATCTGTGAGTCTGCTGCTTTTTTATTATATTCACTCACTAGTTTGTCATATCTTTTAGATTCCACATATAAGTGATATCATACTGTATTTGTCTTTCTCTGTCTGACTTATTTCACTTTATGGCTCTATCTCTTTTTTAAAAAGTGTCACTATAATTCATGGTGACTTCTTTTCACTAGTTTGGGAAATCACTATTGTAAGCTACTACAACCATTTCCATATATGTCTCATACAAAGAACATTGAAATATTGCTGACATGAATGAATATTTTCTCAGTCACTTTGAAATAGGTTTCTAAACTGCTCTGTATTCTTTGATAAATTATTGACATTAAAGCTTCCATTAAAAGTAAAACTCAAAAATTAGATTGTTTTTGGACATGTCTTGATTCCCAATAGCAAGAAAATTTATATGATAAAAACACATGTAATAAAAAAAAAACAATTTCTTCTGGAGACAAAACTGTCAGATAGATCTCATGAGTACATTCAGATGAGTGATATCATTTATGCTGACAATGAAACGGATAAAAAGCTGCCTTCAGTGGGAGAATCCGTCTCTCTTAAAATCTTATAAAAGGCTCAGGGAATCTGAAATAAGATTTAATGTCTTCATTTAGCAGAAACATTTGTCTGACCTCATGTTCATTGGTAATAGTATTCATTTTTGACCCACATACAATTAATCAGATCAAGACTTATTCTCTTTTGGCTTCCTCTGTCCTCCTACGTCACAACCTTCTGGCGTCCAGACAGTTCACCAACACCCTACCTCTTCCTTAACAGAAAAATAATAACAAACATTTATACAGTGCTCACTCTGTTCCAGGCACTATCTCAACTACACTTTAATTCTTACAACAACCTATGAGTTAGGTATTAACATTATCTCCATTCTCATTTTATAGTCAGGGAAACTGAGGCTCATAAATTTTGAGTCTCTTGTAGTTAGTAGATCATGTAGTTAGTAAGTGAAAAAGTCAGGTTTGAAACTCAGGCAATGTCTGGAGCCATATCCATGGAATGTATGCAAGGGTTCCAAAGAAAAGCAAGAAGGAGCACAGTCAGTGTGTGACAAGAAAATATGAAACACGTTTATTTCTGGGAATGCAAGCTAAATGCCTTAATGGCCAGACATATACTTTGCATGTGGGAAGCCTGGTGCAGGACAGTAGGGAGCAGTGGAGCCTGTGATAAACTGGAGATTACATGCCCTGCCTAAGTTCAGACAAAAGAAATGCAGTTTTCAGTCTTGGCGTTTTGTCTTTCAGAGGTTGACAAATTCATCTACTGAATACCCACATTATTGTCTTTAAGTGTGCTCATCTACTTAAAAGAGGAGGAGCACCAAAGGCCATAATTCTGCAATATTCCTTTTTAAAAAATTCACATATTTAATGTGCATAATTTGATGAGTTTGGACATAGGTGTATACCCAGGATACCATCATCACAATCAAGGTAAAAAACATATCCATCACCTCCAAAAGTTTCCTTGTGTCCCTTTGCTTTTTTTGTGTGTGGCAAGAACAGTTAACATGAGATCTAAACTCCTTAACAAATTCTTAAGTGCACAACACTCTATAGTTAAATTATGGACACTATGTTGTAAAGCAGATCTCTAAAACTTATTCATCTTACACAAATTTAACTTCCTACTCATTGAAAAGTAACTCTCTATTCCCTCTTCCTCCCATCCCCTGGAAATCACCATTCTATTTTATACTTCTATCAGTTTGATTATTTTAGATACCTCATATAAGTAGAATCATATAGCAATTGTCCTTCAGTGACTGGCTTATTTCATTTAGCATAATGTTTTCTAGATCCATCCATGTTGTTGCAAATAGTAGGAGCTCCTCCTTTTTTGAGCCCCTATACTATTCCATTGCATGTATATACAACATCTTCTTGATCCATTTGTCTGTCCATGAACATGTGGGTTATTTCCATATCTTGGCTATTGTGAATAAAGCTGCAATGAACATGGGAGTGCAGAGTTCCCTTTAAGACCTGATTGCATTTATTTTGGATATATATTCAATATTCAGGATTGATGGAACACAATAGTAGTTCTATTTTTAACTTTTTTCTTTTTGTTTTCGGCCACACCGCGTGGCTTGCGGGATCTTATTTCTCTGACTTGGGATTGAATTAGGGCGCTCAGCAGTGAAAGCATGGAGTCCTAACCACTGGACTGCCAGGGAATTTCCTATTTTTAATTTTTTGTTGAACTGTTTTCCATAGTGGCAACACTAATTTACATTCCTTAATTTTACAGTGTACAAGGTTTCAATTTTTCTACACCTTGGCCCTTATACCCCCACAGAAATTCTGTTAACAACTATATTTGGACTAGAATACCTCTGGGAGAACTCCAGAAGATCACAGGGCAGAGAAGGGCCACATTGAAATGTATAGGAAGAGCAATTTTACTTTTGCCTGTGTCTTCTCGTCCCCCAAGTCAGTATAGCTCAGCACCAAGATAGATCTCTTTGGCAGGGATTTCTCTGCTGCGAAAAGGAGAGAGAGGGGTGCATCCAGTGCAATGTTCTGGTTTAATTCTTTCAAGATGGCCTGAAGATTGATAGAAACTGGAGTTAAAATCTGTTAGTAGTAGCCTCCCACAGTATGAATTTTAATCCCTACCTGATGTGTGTGTGTGTGTGTGTGTGTGTGTGTGTGTGTACTGTTCAGTATATCAGAAACAAGTACCTTTTCCTTTGTATCTATATATGTACAAGTCTAATTGTTCTTGCCTCTAATGAAAGTTAACAGTTGGAGTCACAGTATTGCAGTTTTTTTCTATACTTGAGTGGAACTTTAATAATTCTTAGTCACCCACAGGTAGCTGATAAAACATTGATTAGAATTTCTTGTCTTTCCCTTCTGTCCCTCTGTAAAGTTTTCTTCAACTCATTTGGGAAAGGAAATCATGCATTATTCATAACTAAGTACACTAATTTAATGAACCTTTTTAGATAACCCTGGGTCAACTGAAATTTGACTATGGGGCAACTGCTCATAGACAGTCACACAAATGCATCTGCAGGCAATATTCTCCACTGTCATATCAATCGGTCATAACCCCATCGAAAAAAGTCAACCCCTAGAGGTGAGGAGGATGTTAAGTATCTGCCCATTCATTCCAAAAACAGTGCCAATGGATGTAGATTAGGAACTGGACAGGCTCATTTCTCATAGGTCAAAACACATCATCACTTAGTAAAAGCTTGTGGTCACTACTGATTTGGTTTGGATTTGAACAAATGATTCAGAGTTTAATGACTCTGTTTCTCATTATCTATTCTTTCTTTTGCCTTCTTTAGAAAAGCAACTCAGAACACTTTTGTTTGAAATGTTATGTCATATTTATACACTGTATTGCTCTTTATATAATAATCTCCCAAGCAAGAATTGCTGCACATTTTCCATACTGCACATTGAGTAAGAGACTTTTTTGGCCCAGATAATTCAATATTTAAGTGTAGCCTGGAAACCACAACTAGGATTGGTTTTAATTGTGACACACTATGTTCCACAGCAAAAGCTAATCTTTTAACAAATAAAAAAATAAAACATTGAAAATACTTTGTATGAAGGTTTTCTCTTTGGAACACCTCAAGGCATGAATGTAAATCTTGTAGAATAACAGAAATTTCTGCCAAAATAGTAAGACAGTGTTTGACATGCCTTCCCTCACAGGGGGTGGTGTGTTATGGACTGTCAACTAAAATTATCAAGAAGAATGTAATCATTGGCAGTTGGATTATATGATGCTTTCTGGAGACATTTAAATTTTTTCCATCTGAACCCTAATTTACAGATCCCAGGGAGGCAATAGTTTAAATCTATCAATCATTAATTGAGGCAGAAGAAGAGAAACTATTCTCAGATCAGTTTTCACTATAATTCAATTGTTACCTTAAGCGATTTTAAACTGATTATTCAATTTTAGTTAAAAACATAATAAGAGTTCGATGCACTTATCCATAGATTTTTTTCTCTTATCCTCAAGGCAGTTAAGAAGTGTTATGTATAACTGATTCACTTCACTGTACACCTGAAACTAACACAACACTGTAAATCAACTATACTCCAGTAAAAATTTTTTAAAAAAGAAGTGTTAGCAAGAATAGGAAATCATGAAAACCAGTTGCAGAGATGAAGCAACTGAGATGAACAAAGGTCTCAGACATTCTCCAGCATCACTTGGTGACTCAGTGGCACCATGAAAGGTAATCTGCAAAGCTCTTGATTCCTAGCACTGTCACATGTTTACTTTTTCACTCTCTGCCACAACAATTGTATTTCATCAACATTTTCAGTTACTTGATAAAAAATGAGTTTCCTTAATGATTCAATTTAATTTTTCAATGCCTATATCCTCCTTTTTAAAGGACTAAAGCAACCATTAGAACAAGAATCAATTGGTCAAGAAGGCTTACACTTGTATAAGTGACTTTAAGAACAAACCTTGATTCCCAATGTGAGAGACATATGAAAAAACTGAAGAAGATTGAGAGGAGATAAATTGAAATATGAATGTATTTGAAAATGGGCATATGGAAATAGGTTACAGGAGTTGAAATTATTTAATCATACATTCAAAAGTCTTGAGTTATAATTTAATAAGTTTGCAAGAACAGGATGGGGCATTTTAAAGATGATGATCAGCTAATATATTTTGTTTTCCTGGAGGCTGAAGGACAGGAAAATTCAGAATTAAGGAAGGAATTAGGGTAACTGATAAGAATTTACTGGGCTTCCCTGGTGGCGCAGTGGTTGGGAGTCTGCCTGCCCGTGCAGGGGACACGGGTTCGGGCCCTGGTCTGGGAAGATCCCACATGCCACGGAGCAACTGGGCCCGTGAACCACAATTACTGAGCCTGCGTGTCTGGAGTATGTGCTCCGCAACAAGAGAGGCCGCGATGGTGAGAGGCCCGCGCACCGCGATGAAGAGTGGTCCCCACTTGCCGCAACTAGAGAAAGCCCTCGCACAGAAACGAAGACTCAACACAGTCATAAATAAATAAAAAGAACGTGAATTTCTTAAAAAAAAAAAAAGAATTTATTGATCTTTCATACTGTGGTACACAGAATTGTTATATGACTCCCCAAATTTCTGCCACCTGGTGTACATACCCTGCATAATCTCCTCCTCTTCAGTGTGGGTGGAACCTGTGAATATAATGAGATATCATTCTCTTGCTTATGTTACATTATGTGGTAAAAAGGATTTTTCAGATGTAATTAAGATCCCCAACTAGTTCTGCTTAAGATCGGAAGACGATTTAGATGGGCCTGACTTAATCACTTACAACTGGATCTAGAATTTAGAGTGAAGAATTCAGAGATTTGAGGCATGAGAAGGATTTGGTGCAATGTTGATGGCTTGAAGATGAAGGGGGTCACATGGCAAGGAATGTGACTGATAGCCAGTAAAGAAAAGTAGACCTCAGTCCTAGAGTCACTAGGAACCAAATTCTGCCAACAGTAAGAATGAGTATGGTAGAGGCTTTCCCCCTACATCCTCCAAATAAGAAAGCCTAGACAACACCTTGATTTCAGGATATGTCCTGCTGTACTCCTGATCCATGGAAACTGTGAGATAATAAATTTGTGTCATTTTAATTTGCTAAGTTTGTGGTAATTTATTATGCATAAATAGAAGACCTGTACACGCAATCTATGGAATTTTGTTATAGCAGTCTGAGCTGACAAAGACACCCTGCCCACACCTTTAGAAATAGAACCCTCATTAAAGTATGTTTTTGTAAACCATCTGAATGAATTGTGTTCCAGGATCCTGAGTGGAGCACAACCCAGGTCACCTATCTGCTAATTTTGTCTTTTCAAAAATTGTACCTGGCTCTTCTTTGAAGTCTAGAAGTTAAAACACATCAAGATACTGAGTTTTGATTTTCAGTGCTGTGACCTCTCAGGTGACAGCAGCAAGGGGTGGTTGGAGATTGATGTTTATATGTTTGAATTGTCAAGGCTACTCTTCAAAGACTGCTTAATTTTTTTGGACACTATAAGGTGGGAATGCTTATTCTATACTCTGATGGTTTCTTCCATGTGGAGGGAGTTTTACTAGCTATATCACTCCAGGCTTCTCTTTGTCCCCACACTCATTCCTCTGCTGGATACATTTAATGGTAAATTTGGAAACAATAAATTGAGCAGGATCCACTCAGCTTCTGCTTTCCCTAGGTAGTCTGCCTTACTGCAAAGTGAATGCATTGTCTTCCACTCCCATGTGGGGGCACTGGTATGACTGGGGGTGGTGGCAAACTGACCGATTCTAAGATTGAATACTAGAAAGCTGTTTTGCTTTCAAATTAGCTTTTAAAAGAAATTAAGGCGGTGAAGAGAGATGCTATTTATTTGGGCCACTCACAGACCCCAGCAGTCCCTTTGTCTGATGACTACCAGCGGATTAAGCTTCCTGGACCAAATGATCTTTTATATTTCTAATTCTCTCCTATAAGTCCCCTTCAAAATGATCAGATATGTCTACTTGAGGAGTTATAAATTCAAAATGCTGCAAGAAGGAACTTCTTACATGCGTTGAAAGCAATTGTTTTTTCTATAAAATGGGTTCTTTCTTTTTTAATAACAAAGATGTGATATTTAGTTAAACCTGAAGCAATGAACTATTAAATCAAGAAGTAGAGAAATACAAAGATATAGGCATAATTAGGTAGCTTTCATTCTAAACTTTAAAAAGTACATTTAAACAAATCACAACAGGATTTTCAAATGACAGTATGCAGTGACTTCACAACAAGAAGGTAGAGTCCTGACAGATAGTAGAAAAAAATGAAGAATAAGTATTGAGAGAGGGGATCCTTCTTCCGCACAATTTTCACAGCTACTGGCCTGGTAATTGCTTTAATTTATTTAGTGTATAATTTTACAGAAACCTCTAGGGCAGGTAAGTTATCTTTATAAATGTCAAGAATCAATTTTCTTGCTTACTCCCAACAATCCCATATTTTAGAATAATGAAATTTTATGGAGTCATCACTTGCTTGTTGTAGGCTGGTGACATTTCTCTGCCCTTCTATAGAGATTCTGATTTTTGACACTCTGAGCACTTCTGACCTAGTTAGTTGCAACTTTCTCTAGTGTCTAATTTTCTGTAATGTTCTCTTTAAACTTTTGACCCTGTTTGGGGATGCTGGTGCCCATATTAAGCACAGAATTTGATAATCACAGTGTAGCATTCAGATATTTTTGTTACCACTCATTGCATCAGTCTATTGCTTGAGGCTTTTTTTTTTCTCTAATGTGGATCATCGGAAGTCTGTGTCATATCTCTTTTTGAACTGCAGAACTGAGAATGTATAATTATGTACTGAAATTCTTGAATTCTTCTCCTGAAAGCTGTTCCATTTCATCTCACAACTGCACTTGTTATACAGTAATGTAATTACATACATCATTCTTATGGGAATTTGAAGTGTTCACTTCAAGTGTCTGGAAGTAGTAGACACTTCCACCAGGTTTTAAAAATAGCTGAAATTATCAGCATCTGAACATTGTATACCAACTTAAAGCCATAGATTCTATACCTAAATAAGACTAAGACTTTACAGGAAGGATAATCAAAAGCTGAACTTCTGTTATAGTGCCTGTACCAGAGGGTTTGCATGGCTTACTTCAATTTTCATTACAGAGCATTGCCTATGTCCTTCGAGACTTGTAGCATTTAGAACTGCTTTTATCCTGCCATCCTGTCTAATAATCTAAAGAATATCTGACAATTACAGAAGGCTTTGCATCCCAAAGGGCTTTATAAACTATGCATGTACAGGAATTACCTCAACACTGAAAGGTGTCTTGCTCTGGGGATGAGTCTAGGGAATCTTTCATGACCACAGCTAGACAGACTTTTGAGCTTACAACTCCTTCTAAAGACAAAGGCAACACATACATTGATTTTGCAAGAGTTTGACTCTATATCTGCAGAAAAGAAAAGGTCACATGTTTCAACTGGATAGCAACACCTAGAAGATACTTTTGGAGATTGGTCTGTGAGCTTTCTCTTTGAATAAGAGACTTTTGTGTAAACCTTAGGATGGATATGACAAGATATCATGTACCTTCTTTGAAGCACTTGCTTCACTAGACCACATTTCTGTATGAGTTTTTCCTTTCTATTTTGGGAATCAGGGGACGTGTTAGCCACCGTAGATCATGTTCCAGGCTTACTATCAACTGTCTTTTTAATTTTGGCCCTTACCCCCACTCTACTTCCTTGCATTTCAACTCAATTGTAAATAGGAAAATCTTAGAATTAGGAGAGAGGTTAGTAGTTATTATAGCTATCAGTTACTGGGTACTTTCTATTAGTTAAGATAACAGTAGCTGACATAAAAAAATAAATTTAAGAATTCCAGTGGCTTCACACAATAGAATTCATTGTTCTTGCCATGTTCATTAGGTGAAGGAAGTGGGGCATTCCTGATTTAGTATTTTAAAAACCCAGGCTGTTAGAGGCTCTGCAACCTTCAACAAGTGGCACTGCCTTCAATCTAGCACATACAGGGAGAGTGGAGGATTTTTCAGGAGGTTTTTATAAGGCAGACTGTAATTGGCATACAACACATCCACCTATATTACAATGGCCACAACTCTGTAAAGTTACTACCCTTAAATGAAATTGAGGCTGAGAAATGTAGACAAGCTATGTACCTAAGGATAGGGAAACAGGCTTGATGGATAGATATCCCATCTCTGTCATACCTAGTATGTGCCGGGCATGTGCTAAGTAGTGATTTTTCTTAGACTTTATTGTTTAATTCCCACAGAAACTGTGCAAGACTAGTTTTATTAAACCTATTTAGTAGATGAGAAAAGCGTAGCTCAAACTGGGGATAAATTTGGCCCAAAGCAATTTAGCCTGTAAATGTCAGAGCTGGGATTTGTACCCAGGTCTGGTGCCAAAGCCCATGTAAAACACCAAGTCCAAGTTATCCACACTCAGATAAAAAATAGGACTAAGCCTATTATCATCTTCAAAAATCCCCAGGATGGAAACTTTATAACTTTCTTTGATAGCCCATTCCAGTGTCTTCTCATTTGAAGATTAAAATGTTCCACCTTATGTCTTATAGAAACACATTTGGAATTACTCACTTTAGAATGTTTGAAAAAACTAAAAGAAGAAAATATAAATCTTTCACAACTTTACAACCCAACAATAACTACTGTTAACCTAGAGTTGTATTTATGGGTATTTAAGTACATTTTGTTCTACAGAACTAAATCCTACTATACATATTTTATTTCAACATATTCCTTTTGTAAGCTAAAATGTCTCCAATTCATAAGACACTCTTTCAAAGTATCACTTTTTACTAATAATGACTGCAAAATATTTCTTTCTTAGCTTGTGTCATTATTTAATCAATAAATAACCTCTGGATATTAAAGTTGTGTCTAACATTATGAAAATTTTAAATGATGCTGCTACAAAGATGATAAATAACTCCATAAGTATTTTGCCTTTATTTTGAAGATGAGTATAACATCAAGTCCATTTTTAGTCTTTATTAGTTCTCCAAGATCAGCACATATTGTGTATTGATCAAAGTTATGGTGAGACCTGAGATAGTATTGATAAAAGACTTCTGGGTACCTCAGAGAAAGTTAGGCTATTAAATTGAGTTGTTTTTATTACAATGAGGCATAGAAAGCTGGATTAGTTGTGATAATTTCTACATAAAATACAGAATGAAAGATTTTTAAAACCAATTTAATGTCATGTAGCTTTATAAAGTGTGTCAATATCAGTAACTTGTCATGGGTAGAAGAGGATAATTGATTTTGCTGCCACCTGTGAACACAAATAAGCAGCAGGTCTCATACTGCTTACTGGTTGTCTTGACAGAGTATGTGTTTATTTAGCATTAGCAAATTCAAGAAAAATTATCTTAGTTTCACATTGTTTTATTACTCTTAATGACTTATTTCAACAAACAATTCAGTCCTGTGGAACAGACTGGATGACTAATGTTGTCTGTTGGCACAGACTCCGGCAGAATGTTGTTCTCAACATCAAAGCAAACAGTTGCAGAGCTGTCCACAGAATGCATGACAGTACAGAATGCTTGACACCATGGGATTTACACCATTAGTGTTAGACATAATCCATACTCCCAATACATTTAAAATATTACCAAACATGTATAGTATATAAATGTGGGGATGCAATAGAACACACACACACAAATATACTGATTACTCCACATACAGAGATAACATCTGTACCAGTGTAATCTCTGAGATAGAAAGGGAATGTTTTCTAATTCAACAAAGCACAAGTGCCAGGGTTCTTTCATACACTCTTGGCAGGGAGTGAGTTTAAATTGATACAAATTCTTTGAAAGGCAATTGGGAAGTTTTTATTAAAATTCAAAATATACTATGCAATCAACAAGCAGTCTCACCTATAAGATTCCATTCATAGAAAAAACAGTAATAATATAGATAAGTAAAAATATTTATGTGCAAGGATAGCTATTAAAGTATTTTTTGATAATTAAACAAAAACATACCAAAAACTGGGAAGAATTTAAATATTCATTAAAAAGGGATGATATAGCTATTCAATGGAATATTATGTATTCATTATAAAAGAATGGTGTAGAGCTATATGTGTTAGACTGGAAAGGTGTTCATATTGTATTGTTAATGAGAATGGAAAATTATAATATGAACCCATTTTTGCAAATAAAGCATATATTCTTGCATATCTATAGCTAAACATCTCTATATAGATATTGATGCCAAATGAATATAATTTTATGTTTATAAAACCATAGGGAAAAAATAGGAAGGATAAAAACCAAAATGTTCACAGTGCTTTCCTCTGGAAAGTACGGTTTGAGCTGTGAGGGTCAGTTTTTTACAGACATACATATATAAGCATGCATAGATATATAGACATACATACATATAAGCGTATATATTATATTTAAGAGATTTAGGGGTGATTTGAAACTTACTTTTTATATTTTTCATGATTACTGAATTTCATTCATTCATTTAATCATTCACTCATTCATTCCAAGGGTGTATCTTGACTCAAAATTTGATTAAAATTTAAGACCCTAAGAAAATGGCTATTGTTAGATCTTTTTTGGTAATTGGATCAGATGTTTAAAACTCCTGAGGCAGAGTGACATGGATGTGTAAAATCAGTAGCAATTCTACAAATTTAATTTTAATCAATGGTTACCACCCCTTAACCTATCATATTTACCAAGAGTAAAAATAATAGTCCACCAGGTTGGTTAGCATTTCATTTTACTCTGTTCCTTTTCATGCCCTTTGGCATGGGTGCTAATGAGCAATGCAATGGCTGGACACATTGAAATAGAAGAATTTGCAATTCTTAATAAGCCACAAACCAGAGAATTGGGTGAGATTAATCAGTCCTTCTGGGTAAATAAGAATTGATCCTCTGTTGCAAATAGTAGGAAGAAATTTGTTATTTGTACTTTAAAACTACAGCAAAGGGATTTGATATGAGATCTATAAAATACTGAGTATTGGAGTTAGCCTTTTTAGATCACAAACTGGAATTCACTTTTGGGTGGTAATGACCATGGAGAACAACAGAATCAAATATTTTGCCCCAATATTTTGTTGTTGTTAAATGAAACTCATCATCACAGCAGGAAACATCAAAAATACCACATGCAGAACAATTGCTTAGTGAGACAAAGTGATTGTGTCCTGGGTAGCCCGTCCTACATACCATAAAAATTTGATACAATTGTCTTGCTTCCCTGACACATTATGGAGGTATGCTGCTTAGCTCTCATTGCAGGTGTAGACAGGCTTTGAGTAATAGAGACTTGACTTACAAATAAACTATAAGTACACCTGTGGTCATATGTTAGAGAATCTCAATATGGATCTGCCAGTCATCGTAAGAACAATATTTGGGAAGGAATTTTCCTAGGGAGATGCCATCTCATTTAGATGTGCAAAGTGATTAGATATAGTTGAGCTACTATTAATAATATTACTGGGAGCTAAACTTGATTGAGGGCATTTTTTGCACTGAAAACTGTTAGACATTTTATCTTAATTAACTTATTTAATCATCATAGCTCTATGAAATAATTACTATTATTATCCCCAATTCATAGATGTGGAAGTAGAACTTACAGAAGTTAGGTAACTTGCTGAAAATCACATGATAAATTAGCAGCTGTGTAATATTTCAAACCCAGTTCTGTTGGATTCCAAATCCCATGCTTTTAATTAATGAGAATCTAATATTGCTTCAATATTAGGCACATTATTTGATGGACATTATGGATGAAATAACCTTTGGAAAGTTGAACAAGGAATATAAAAGCAATTAATACCATTGTTTTTGCATAATTTTATTAACACTTTGGGAACATAAACTATTAATAAACTAGAAATTGCTTGCCTTATATTTATGTAGTTACTACTTCTATTGTAAAGGTATGTCCCAGGAAGATTTACACAGTGTTTTAGTTTTAATTAATTTATCTCTTAACTACATTTAAAAACAATTTAAAAGTCAATAAACGTCCCTCCAAATCCCCATTCCATCCTTTCCACCTTGAAAGTGCAACCTGAGTGTCCACCTTAAAGGACACCTTGTCTTCTGGCTTCATTTTGGGTTAGTACAAAGGGGAGAATAAGGAGATCAATCAGATGAAGACTGAGATTGGAGTAGTTTCTCACCTTCCTTTGAGGTCACCATGGATTAGCTGCATCTGTAAAGAAGCTACACAGCCACTCCATCTCAAGATTTTGCCATCATTCACCTCCCCTGGCCCATTTAGACCTCTCCTCATTCTTTACTGAACCCCAGGGGTTTGCCTTATTATTTCCAGTGGTATTCCCACACACTGTCCCCACCTTTGAAAATATTCCTTATTTCATATTCTCTTCAAATCATCCAGTTTGTATGAGCTGACTAGTTTTATGCCCAGACACGGATTGGTGTACATGTACATCACTCTGTAAACAATGTGTGTGGGTTAAAAAACTTGATCTTCACAGAGAAAACGGAACTGATTTTAGGTTAAGGGTGCAGCAGTAACAGAGATATTCCTTGATAGTATCTCTAAGTAAATTTTCAAAACCCTGGAGCATCTTCTCTTCCCACTGTATCATTTTGGTTCCCTGGAATGACCATAAGCTTCCAACACAATGGAGGAAGCTTTTGCATATCTGGAGGTAGTGTGAGCAGAAGGCCTCAGTGGAAGATTGGGCTTCCACATTTTTCATGGAAATCAGAATCTTTCCTTATCAAAATTGTATCATTCATCTATGTTGTGACTAGGCAACTGAGGCTAATCTCCTTGGCTGTCATGGACTGTCTAACATATTACAAACTTACACACTGGCATAAGCCTTGACTCAACTTTTTTCTTCAAAGTGCTTTTATCACTAATACTTATGCTTCTTCACATGTGTATGGGAAACAACATGGCAGCAAAAGTATGCTGAATTTTACATATAAAGTTTGTTAGAGACTCATCTGTAAAAAATGGGTAAGAGTAATCCTTGCCATGTTAATTCATGAGGTGTTTGATGCTTAATATCAAAATATATATGATATGAATGTCCTACATAAACTCTGTAGTACTACACGCTTGTTTGTAATGCTTCTGCTGCAGTTACTACTGATGGTGTTAAAATAAACTTCTCCATTATGCTTCCCTTTTAGATTTTAAATTCTGTGTGGGTAGATAACAATCAGCAATAATAGGCTATATACCCTGCTGTCATTTTAAATACTTCATGTATTTTGTACTGAATGAAAAATAGCACTTGACCAAGTGCAATTTTATTTACAAGACCAAAATTATTGTAAAACTAGTTGTAAACCAATTAGGAAGAGAGGTAAATAATTTTGTATCTTAATTCAAAGAGAGATGATCTACTTATTGGGTGTCCTTACTGGAAAGTTAATATGTTTTTTTTTAGTCCTAATTTTGAGATTTTTCTCCAGATTTCGATAGAATCTCTTTCCCTAGACATGAATGAATGAAAGTTTGAATTGGGACACGGGTTGTAGAAAAGTATCTGAGTAAGCAGTCATCTGGAAGTTCGTTTCTAATGTCAGGACAGCAAAGATGGTGAAAGGTCCCTTTCCCTTACATTGACCTGACCCTTGAGGTGGCCAATGTTACTGGCATGACCCAGCTCTTTCTGTGGCAGGGCTTCTCTTCTTGTTATTTTGTTATATTTTATTCAGTACGCCCTCAGTCTCCTCAGAGAAGCCTGTGGAAGCAGGCCCATGGTTGGGTAGTTCTTTGAGAAGACAACAACAAATGTAAAATATCTGAGGATTAAAGCAGCAGCACATGTAACACAGCTTGTTTTCATTAAAATAATCAAGACAAACATAGATTGTTATTCTGTGTAAATTAACAGTTTTGCTGTTAATTTTGCTGGTTTTAAATCTAATGTACATAATTAGTTTTACTATTATTTTAAGGGTGGAAATATAAACATTGAACCTAAGGTGTTTTCCACAAAAGATAGCTTCTCAAGTGTTTAAGAGATACTATGCATTTACCTGTATGTTATGTACTAGTCTGGACCTAAGCTGGATTATTAAGACCAAAAATAATTATGAAGCCAGGTTTATGTTGATTGATAACCACAGACAGCACTGATTATCACTGGTAGGTAGAAATTTAAGGGAGATGTGATTTGTTCAAAGTAAATTCAACAAGAGATTCAATGGATTTTATGCTGTCTAGGTGCTATGTTGTATAATTGCAAAATTTTGTGTAAAATGAAGAAGAGTAATATAAGAAAACCATTAAGTGGGAGTAATTTACCTTTCCAAGATCTAGTGATACTGGGAAGGAGAGGAGGAAATATGTGAAAAGCAAGAAAATGTGCTGGGCATGCAGGCGGCAGAAACATTCTCAAGGATTTCTGCCAAGGAGTCAAGGGAGACAAACCTAAATAGTAAGGTTGCATTCCCTTCAAATCTGCATATTCGGCAACACTTAAGCCATTACCTGCAGCTGAAGAGTTCCAATAAAAGTGATTTAAAAACTCATTCTGGCTTTCTCCAGATGCCAGCTCCCTGGGGTTGCCACCACACATTATTTAACATGGGCTTGATGGTTTCAATCCTCTTCCTGATGCCTGAGTCAGCTCTTCAATAGGCAGCCCCTTCTGTCTGTAACTGATTAGCTATTGCTAAATGATTGAAATTGTTCTAGCATTTTCTAGTGTTTTTCGTCATCTATTTATTTCACATTATTCCTGATTTACTTTGGTTTCTTCTTAAAATTTATATTTATTTTTCAATATTATTGTCCTCTCCCCCGATACTTTGTACCTGACTGAAATAATACTGAAATCTGTATTCATAGGATTATATTTTAGCATGCCACCTGATGAACATCCTGTTAAAAGAGTAAAAGATGATCATGATACCGAAGACCTCTTTCCTTGGAAGAAGAAAAGGCGTTTTGCATAATTACTTTTTTTAACTTTTTTTTTTTTTAACTTTTAATTTAATTTTTTAATTAAACCATCTTTGCATCCCTGGAATAAATCTCACTTAATTGTGGTGCATGATCCTTTTAATGTATTGTTGAACTTAGTTTGCTGATATTTTATTGAGGATTTTTGCATCTTTGCTTATCAGGAATATTGGCTTGTAATTTTCTTTTCCTGTGGTGTCCTTTCTGGTTTTGGTATCAGGGTAATGCTGGCCTTATAAAATGATTTTGGAAGTGTTCCTTTCTCTTCTACTTTTTGGAAGAGTTTGAGGAGGATTGATTTTAATTCTTCTTTGAAAATTTGGTGAAGCTGTCTGGTCCTGGACTTTGTTTCTTTTGGGAGGTTTTTTCACAATTTTGCAATTGGTAGAATCTTATGCAAGTACAAGGGGATTATTTCTGGAGTAGATTTTTTTTCACTATTTAAGTAGGTCATTTACATGCATACAAATAAAAATAACAAACATGTATAACCAAAATGTTGCCGGTGTGTTTTACTAATCTATTATCACTGAAGGATTAATCAACTGGGAGTAGTGAAGGGGGGATTTGCCAAGTTTTGTTGTAGTTATTGGTTTACATCTCTATTTCTTTCACCGTGAGTTCTGGGAGAACATGAATGTCTCTTATTCATTTTCATATTCTCACATTGCATAGTTTATCAGAGGTGCTCACTCAATACATGCTGGATGAGGTGAGAAGGTAAATTGGTGCAGCCACTATAGAAACAGTATGGAGATTCCTCAAAACATTAAGAATAGAACTACCACATGATCCAACTATTTCACTTCTGTGTATTTATCCAAACAATGGGAAAACCTTAATTGGAAAAGATATATGCACCCCTATACTCATTGCAGCCTTATTTACAATAGCCAAGATGTGGAAGCAACTGAATTTCCCATCAATGGATGAATGGATAAAGATGTTATATATATATATATATATATATATATATATATATATATATATATATATATATATATATATATATATAATGTAATACTACTCAGCCATAAAAAAGATGAAATCTTGCCATTTGCTACAAATGGATAAACCTTGATGGTATTATGCTAAGCGAAATAAGTTAGACAGAGAAAGGCAAATATCATATGATTTCAGTTATATGTGGAATAAAAATAAATAAATAAATAAATGAACAAACCAAACCAAGCAAAAGTAAACACATAGATACAGAGGAGAATAGTGGCTGCTAGAGGGGAAGTGGGATAGAGTAAAAGCGGTAAAGGAGGTCAACTGTATGGTGATGGATGGAAACTAAACCTTTGGTGGAGAGCATGCTGTAGTGTGTACAGAAGTTGAAAAAAATAGTATACACGTAAAACATATAATGTTAAAAACGAATAAAAAATACATGCTGGATGAATAAATTAATGGTTCTGATAGTGTATTCTTTTCTGTAGACTTGGTTCTATATCACACAGAGTTTCACATTCTGTGTTTGACCATGCCACTTCATACTTCCCATCAGACTGGTCAGGTGTATCTTGGCTGATGTTAATCTGATACCTTAAAAGATGCTTCTGTCTTTTGGTCCAAATTGCTCATATTTCAGTCTTTGTAATATATAGCAAACACATATCAACCATATTTCTTAAAACTATGTATATGTTTTTAGTTTCTGTTAGACACTCCACAAATCCATATAAGAAGGAAAGCCAGGTGCACAACTTCTGTCCAATGTGAGTTTGCTCTGCTGATGCCCTGTTGTAAAATGCAAATGCATCTGTGATGGAAGTCAAATTTATAATGTTCCATGATTTTAGGTAGAAAAAAACAATTCTTTTGGTTGTGTGGTACCTCAATTTTGTCTCCTACTGTCATATATTTGCCACAGATACATCATACATATTTTTCCTTGCTGCTTTTATGGTTCTTTGTTTCATTCACCCCTATATGTGGGCTGCAGTAGCATCCTTTGTCTTTATATATACTGATTTTAAGAGATCGTGTATACTTCCTTATGAGGTTTGGGGAAAAGTCAACTTTAACATTGTAAGGGTCAAGAATAAATGAAACTAAACCAAATATCATATAGTCCTCATAACACTCTTGGGTAATATATAATTCAGCATTTTAAGAAATAGTGATCATCCTCTTTCACAAAATGTTAGTTTTTTCTTATCAAACCAAAAAAGCTGCTGTGACTATATTTTCTCTAATTGCTTTCTCTTCCATCCTTGAAGCTTCTTTGGTGAGGAGATGCTTGTGGATCTAGTGTAGTGAAACATTCTTTTTTTCTCTCTAAGCATATGGTTTTCTAACAGGGATATTGTAGGGACCTAGTTTTCTAAAGTTACTTCTTATTAGTCTAACTGAATATGTTTATTAATGTGTGCTGAATGATTAATTTATTATAAAGTAGGGCTGCATTGTTCTGAAAAACTATGCCTTGATAGATTTCATATGCCTCTATTTTCTTACTATCATTCTTTTTTTTTTTAAAGAAGGCAGACAAACAACAGAGATAAAAGCATATTAGCTTTGTGTCCCAGTTTGTCTTGGGACTCCTAAATGATCCTGGATACAAATGCCAAGTTTAAATGTCTTTGATTGTTTGCTTCTCAGCGGTTTTGGACACAGCAAGAGTAAAGGGTAGTACAGTAAAGGCAGATCCAAGCTCCTGGGTATCTTCTCTCTCCTCACTCTCCTCAGTATTCCTCTTTGCCAGTTTGGAAGTTCAATCAAATACATCAGGATTTGACAGGTGGTGAGTGGGTAGTACAATTTCAACCTACTTAGCATAAAAGTAATGTTTAGTGCAATTCCTATGAAATTGTATGGTATGGTATTATTTTAATGAGTGAATTAGCAAAAGTGAGCCAGTCACTTCGATGCTCTCATCATTCATTATTTAAAACAGAACTCATCTTGGTTGTTCATGCTGGTCTCAGGAGATGCATCATTTATAATCCAAGCATATTATTAACAAATGATGTAATATAAAAATTAGACAATTTCATATCTTTCAAATCCAGTGAGAAAGGACATATTTCAATAATATTTTATGTCTCTAGACACTACATAGTAGATACTTAAATATTTCTTAAATATTGAATTAATATTCTGTCCATGGGTGCTGTATAACCTGCCTAGGTTCTAAGGTCCCAGTATATCTATAAATTAATTACTTTAATTCTTCCTATGAATAGTATTTCAATTTTTCTGAACATTTAACATAGCAACAGAGAGGTGTATAAGTAGAAAAAGATTATTTTCTCCACTTAAGATGAACTATGGTAAAGGTGAAAAGGTGGTTGTGTGGTTGAGCATTGTCAGTAATGGAATTTAAATGTTCTTACAAACATAAAATAATGCCAATTTTTTAAGATACAGGCCCGGATATAGATTGTTATTGCTGTTCAAATGACATGGAAAGAAAAATTGGAAGCATATGGAAAAGAGGTTTGAATCATACATGCACTCAAAGTGTTATCTTTTGGCTTATTTTCTGAGAGTGTGTTAGGCTTAAAACCTCATGACCTATATGCCAATACAAGAGGCATGCTCTTTGGCTCATGATCAGTTCCAGGAAACCATTGCAAATAGCAGTATGTACAATGTGGTGTATCTTCAATTTTTAAATTAAACCTGGTAGTTTATGAAATAACTAACCTTTAATATGAAAGCCACTGGGGAAAAGGATCCAGGGCCACCTGAATAGATGTAGTAGAAACTTGTTGCTTTTTTGGCTGTCCATTGTCCAGCTATTCATTGGGTAATGTACTAATTGGACACTGTATCTCATCTTCCACTCAGAATCAAAGGCTTTCTTTTCCCCTGGTAACCAGGTTATGGGTATGTAACCTAGGCTCAGCTAATTGGATGCTACCATCCCAGACTATGAATCTAAAGTGAGTAACACAAGATTGAAATGATGGATAATTAATTTTGGGAGGCTACTACCATGTCTAGTGGTAGTAGTGGTGGTGTTAAGAGGAGGTGGAGACCTACAAGTATCAGTGTCTCCGTCTGGGACAGATTTTTTTCAGCTAAAAATGATTGTTTTGTTCTTTGCTTTGTACCCTTCCAAACCTCATTTGGTTTCTGCCAGACTTAGAAGTGTGTTTTCTCAGCCAATATAATAGTAATCAATATAAGCTTCTGACGAATCCCTTTTTATTTCCTAGAATAGCTAGAGTTCATTACTATTACTAGCAGACAAGAATAATGACAGATACCATATAATGTTACCTAATTTCCTTGCACTAATGATGTGTAACAGACTCCAGATCACTTGTTCTGGAGATTACAAGAGGCCATTATATCTAATTTAATGCCTAAGAGTAGATTGATACATTTAGTATAACAAAAGCAATGTGTAAAATTTACCATACACAATATTATTGTTTACATTTTTGAGGATGATTCATTTTTCTTTTACAGAAGAGATAGAGTGTAAAAAACTGTTTAGTAATAATAAATGTAGCTTGATCTAGAAGGCATGAGCTTTAGAAACACGAAGTGCTGGGTGTTAATTTTGGCTTTGCTATTTGCCAACTCTGTTCCCTATGTAAGTTACCTAAGTTTCCTCATCTTTAAAAAGATCATAAGAAATTCTGTGAAGATTAAGTGATATAATATTAAATATTACATTGCAACAAGCACAGAGCCTGGTGCATAATTATCATTTAATTAATAATTATTATTTTTGCTAAAATTTATTAAATGCTTAGCATGAGTCAGGAACTGTGATGTTCTATATATGATATAAATGCAAATAACCTTCAAAACAAAACTATGAAATAAGTACTGTTTTAATCTCCTTTTTCAGATGAGGAGTAAGGAAAGTAAAGCAGAGAGAGGTTACAAAACATCTTCATGGTCACACAGCAACAATTCCATTCTTTCCATTTCTCTTCTACTTAAATTTGTGTCTCTATCCTCTTCTATTTTTTTCTTTTTATTTGATCCTTCAAATTTTAATTCTATTGTTGCTTTATTCTTTGTGAACTGCAGGGTCGTTGGCCAAAACAACTTACAAATAATTCCAAAGTAATTTGTGAGTAGAGCTGGGAACAAGTTACCCAGCTCTCAGTGTCTTTTTCAAGAACATAATGACATTCATATACAATCCACTCATTGGAGAAATTATCCTAATAATCTGAGATAAATTTTCATTTTTGAAACATTCAAATTATCTTTTGATAGATCATTTGCATGCCACTTTTAAAGCATATTACCCTCAGGTTAAGAGAAAGTAAAAAGGGACTCCCTTAGAAAAGCTGTATCATGATGATCTCAGTGAAACAAAGTTTATGTGCTCCAGCCTAGTTCTTGAGTAAGCAACTGTTTTTGTGAGGCAGAAAAACCCATCATCTCTGGACTCATGTTAGACTCAGGCAGAGTAAAAGGATCCTAAAGGCTATCTCTCCAGATTAGATTTTAAGCATGTGGCCATGGGCACTGCTGACACACCTGGATAAATGCCCCTGTGGCAAAGAAAGGCAACAGTGCTGCCAGTCATCAGCATCTAATTCACTCCCATTTCATAAGATGATAAAAAATTAAAAGCTGTTCTAAAAGCAGAGAGATTTGAATCTGGCTTGGCACCAGGCCCTGTAACTATGCTTATGTATTAATGTTATTTCTCCTCTTGGGTGCAAGCCCATTCTGGAATCCATGCCACCTGTTGCTGCTGCTGTTTTCTATTTAAGCTTCTATTGTTGTAAAGAGTGTGAGAAGCCCTGATTGACAAGCATTTTTTTTTTAAAGAACGTTGTCATATGAGGATGAAATGCAGTTCTTCATTTCCAGTGATGCACTGAAATCTCATTAAGCTACACAATCTGATAGGATGCTGTTTATAACTCTCCACCCAACTGCAGGCTGGAACGTGGGTTAGGCAAGAATGAGCAGCAAGTGATGCTTTTTCCCAAACCCTTCAATCATTTTATAAGTCCTCTTTGGGAAATATTTCCAAATGTTTTTGACAAATGCACAGCGCTTGAAAAACAAAGTTGTACATTTCTTGATTACATACTTATTTTAAAATTTATTTACCAATATCATATTTCCACCACCTACTAAGAATCATACTTAGTGTATGGGGAATCTGTCCAATATATGGTTCTAAAAGACAAGTCTTGGAAATAATCCATCTAGTATATACACATCTTATGTGGACAAAATCCGTGTAGATTATACACATCTTATATGCAGAGCTCCTTCAATTTCAACTTTAATTGGTCATCTTATGAAAAATATGCAATTAAAAAGCAGCTTTTACAAAGAAATGAGAGTCTGTAGAGGTAACTTTTTATAGTTAAAATATCTAACTCTCTGGAGAACCACACATACTGGAATTTCACTAACAGTCAAAGAGATATATATTAAACTCTGGATTTCGTGAAATAGATTCTGTTGTTTCCCTTTACCAGGAACTCTTTAGGACGAGCTCATGATGATTATAAATCATTATGTTAATATGTTGCTGAGGCAGGTAACCATTTAGTATTCATGCAATATTTTATTGAGCTCCTTTCTCCATTTCTCCATGTACAAATAGGAAATATTACCCCCACTATAAGAAACATGCTTATGCTTTCAACATGCTTTCAGGAGATAGGCACTGTTTTTAATCTCCAAATTATTTTCATGTAATAATGGTGTGTATATAAGAGTAGGAGCATAGAAACCACTGTTATTTTCCTCTATAATGCCTTCAGAAAGGGAACAAAAGGTCTGTTAATCTTGAAATATATATATATGTTCCATCATCATAAATTATTACTTTTCATCATCATTTACTCCCTTTTCTAGATGGATCTTTCCTGGTCTATGTACACCTACAGTTGTGCAGCTGGATTCTACCAAATGTTATCAGGCTGTTAACTATAATCTAATCCTTTTACAGGACTTTTTTGTGTGTCTTCCGCTGTAGGGAGATGGGACAGAAAAGGCAAATGATTTTATAGACCCCTCTAGTCTTATATATCACTCAGTAATAAATGACACTATTTGTCTTCAAACAAAACATAAAATGCATATTCACATATGTACAAGTACATACTATATGTATCCATTTTCTATATATAAAATTTTTAATTGAATATTTGAGTAGAAAGCAACTCCAGTGCTGACATAATATCCAAAGGTTTCCAAAAACCTTAGAGGTTTCCAAAAACCTCTAAGCCTATCCTTCTATCCCCCATTACTTGTAGTGCTGAAAGTTTTCCAGAATCTCCTCTGTTTTAAACATTCTTAATCTCCTCACCTACATGTCAGAAAAAGCAAAGTGAGAATATTGAGTTACTGGCATAACAGCATTTGCTAATAGGACCAACTAGTGTCACTTTGTAAATTCAAAATATCTGTGCATGGAGCACTAAAAGCTCACTAATGAGAACTTATATTATTAAAGACAAAGTCTTTCACCCTAAGAGCTTTTGCTGTGACTTGTTGTGATGGAGTAGGCAGCATATCAGCAATCGTTCTGAAGTCTAGTGCCAACAGACTCAAAATGAAGACATAACAAGAACAGTATAGAGACAATAAAACAGTGAAATCTCAAACCACTAAACATATTTTCCTTAAATTTCAATGGGGCTGTCTAAGAACCTACATAAAGGAGTTTTTTCTTTCTTTTTTAAAATTTTAATCAGTTAACATCCAAGCCACTGCAAGCAATACAGATTCTGATTCATTCATCAGTACTCACTTTCCACTGGGACCATCTGATCTCTGACTCCTCTAAAACAATCCTAAAAGGGAGAAATAATTCAAAGCCAGAGAGCTCATCCTATGAAGGACTGCCACCAGATTTTACATCAACATTTCTGGGTCTCAGTTTACTCATCTGGGAAATGAGAAGACGAGAAGATTGGATGAAAGCATCTCTATATCCCTTTTATCTCTAAAGTTCTATGATCCTGAGGGCCACAATGCTACACTCAAGTTTTGCATCCCTTTCTTTTTATAATAAATATGAAAAGCAATTAAATATAAGAATTCATTTTTTTTTCTCAAGTCCTTAAAATTATTTCATTGCAAACTTGGCAGGAGATAGCTTCACGCTGTAATCTGACTTTCTTAAAATTTCATTTATTTTGAGATGATGCTATGTATCTCACTCCACATAGATAGGAAATCCCTGGAGCTTCTTCTTCATCCTACCCTCCTTCTTAACTCCTATGTTGCTTAAGTACCAACCTAGGGAAGGACTTCATCACACTAGTGATGATGAAACTGATGAAGATAAGGGGGTATGAGAAAGAGCTTCCCCATTTGCTTTCTTCCCACTTCGTACAATTTAGGTTAAAAGGTCAAGAAAGAAAGAATCTTTGAAGGAGCAGGTGTTGGCAGTGGAAAGGGAAGTAAGAAACTTTATTTCTTGAGATTGGCAGAAATAAACTGTAAGGGAGAAATAAATTGTAAGGGAAAGTGAACTCAGTCCTATGGTCTGAGGAATATATATGTGCATCTATAGTGTTGCATTAACTTTTTTTTAGGGGGGCATCATTCAGCATCATTGGCAAGAGGCTGTAACCTACATAGATGTTATCTCCAAACACCATTATTAATTCTTTTCTAAAATTCAGTCTCTTTAATATGGCTTACAACATTTTTGATAATCTGTCCCGTCTTTTCTCTCTAGCCTCTTTTGCACCACACTTCTTTACTTGCTCTAAGGAGCCCGATGTGTTATAGTCTATGTAGCTGCCAGTCTGAATTATTTTTTCACTTCTTTCCACTGCACCATGATCAGTGCTGCCTCCAGGCCATTGCACAATCTTAAAATGCTTTCCTCAACTTTTCTTTTAGCTGATTCCTATTGTTATTTTTTTGTTCTCAGCATATATGACAACTTTTCTCCTGACTTCCTCAAACTTTCTC
The DNA here is from genome assembly GCF_028023285.1 of Balaenoptera ricei. Classification (NCBI taxonomy): domain Eukaryota; kingdom Metazoa; phylum Chordata; class Mammalia; order Artiodactyla; family Balaenopteridae; genus Balaenoptera; species Balaenoptera ricei. The sequence goes on along the minus strand of NC_082660.1, from coordinate 90,392,217 downwards.
TCAAAACTGGCTGTCATTACAAGGTGGACACCCCTTGTTTACATTTCCATATCACCAAGTCCTTTTTTTCACTATAGCAATTGTACTCTTCTCTATTATGTTAAGCCATATTTAACATCCATTCTCATGGCTTTAAATACCCTCCATATACCAATGACTCCCAAATATATATATCTTGTCCTGATTCCTCCCTAAAATACCAGACTCATATATCTAATTGTCTATTCAACATCTCCTTTTGGGGATACAAATAGACAGCTCAAAATTAGCATGCCTAAAATCAAACTTCTTATTTTTCATTCCTCTCAAACATGCTTTCTTTTCATTCTTCCCTATCTCAATTAATGACAAATACATTTCTTCCTGTTTCTCAGGACAAAAACCTTGGAGTCATCTTGAGTCCAAGTCATCTTGACTTCTTGAAACTGATTACATCTCACCACCTCCACTGTTACTACATGGCTCAAACCATCATCTTCTCTTACTGGAACTATTGCAACAATTTCCTATTTCCTTTCCCCAATTTCACCCTTTGCCCACTTTAGAAAATCTTCACTGCAGCAACTAGAATGTGTCAACTGAAAAACAATGCACAACCTAAAAGTTGAGAATTATGTTTTCTGGGTTTTTTTTTTTTTTTTTTTTTTTTAGCTGCGTTGGGTCCTCCTTGCTGTGTGCGGGCTTTCTCTAGTTGTGGTGAGTGGTGGCTTCTCTTGTTGCAGAGCACAGGATCTAGGCACACGGGCTTCAGTAGTTGTGGTACACAGGTTCAGTAGTTGTAGCATGCGGGCACTAGAGCACAGGCTTAGTAGTTGTGGCGCAAGGGCTTAGTTGCTCCGCGGCATGTGGTATCTTCCCAGACCAGGGATCAAACACGTGTCCCCTGCATTGGCAGGCGGATTCTTAACAACTGCGCCATCAGGGAAGTCCCAAGAATTATGTTTTATTCAGCAGACTTTCTGAGGACTTAAGCACAGAAGACAGCCTCTCATATAGCTCTGAGAGAGAGCTACAAATAGGTAAGGGAGGAGCCAGGATACATAGGACTTTTTGAAACAAAAATCAGGTAGTTGGAACATCAAAAGGAAGAGGCAACCTATGGAATGGGAGAAAGTATTTGCAAAACAAACATCTGATAAGAGGTTAATATTCAAAATATATAAGAAATCCATAAGCTCAATAGCAAAACAAACAAACAAAGAAACCCCCCAAAACTATCCAGTTAAAAATAGGTAGAGGAACTAAAAAGATACTTTTCAAAAAAATTCAAATGGCCAACAAGTACATGAAAAGGTGCTCAGTATTACAAATAATCAGGGAAATGCAAATCAAAACTACTATGAGTAACAACTCACACCTGTTACAATAGCTATTATTAAAAAGACATAAGAAATGCTGGTGATTTTGAGGAAAAAGGATACTCCAAGCACTGCTGGTGAAACTGTAAGTTTGTGCAGCCACTATCAAAAACAATATGGAAGAGGATTAACCAAGATGGTGGAGTAGAAGGACGTGCTCTCACTCCCTCTTTCGAGAGCACCAGAATCACAACTGGCTGCTGGACAATCATTGACAGGAAGACCCTGGACTTTACCAAGGAGAATACCCCACGTCCAAGGACAGAGGAGAAGCCACAGTGAGACGGTAGGAGGGGCTCAATCAGAGTAAAATCTAATCCCATAACTGTTGGGTGGGTGACTCACAGACTGGCGAACACTTATACCACAGAAGTCCACCCACTGGAGTGGAGGTTCTGAGCCCCACGTCAGGCTTCCCAACCTGGGGATCTGGCAACGGGAGGAGGAATTCCTAGAGAATCAGACTTTGAAGCCTAGTGGGAATTGATTGCAGGACTTCGACAGGACTGGGGGAAACAGAGACCCCACTCTTGGAGGGCACACACAAAGTAGTGTGCGCATCGGGACCCAGGGGAAGGAGCAGTGACCCTGGGGGAGACTGAACCAGACCTACCTGCTGGTATTGGGGGGTCTCCTGCAGAGGCGGGGGGTGGCTCTGTTTCACTGTGGGGACAAGGACTCTGGCAGCGGAGGTTCTGGGAAGTGCTCCTTGGTGTGAGCCCTCCCAGAGTCTGCCATTAACCCCACCAAAGAGCCCAGGTAGGCTCCAGTGTTGGGTTGCCTCAGGCAAAACAACCAACAGGGAGGGAACCCAGCCCCACCCATCAACAGTCAAGTGGATTAAAGTTTTACTGAGCTCTGACCGCCACAGCAACAGTCAGCTCTACCCACCACCAGAGCCTAACATCAAGCCTCTTAGATAGCCTCAACCACCAGAGGGCACACAGCAGAAGCAAGAAAAACTACAATCCTGCAGCCTGTGGACCAAAAACCACAGTTACAGAAAGATAGACAAGATGAAAAGGCAGAGGGCTATGTACCAGATGAAGGAACAAGAAAAAACCGCAGAAAAACAACAAAATGAAGTGGAGATAGGCAACCTTCCAGAAAAAGAATTCAGAATAATGATAGTGAAGATGATCCAGGACCTCGGAATAAGAATGGAGGCAAAGACTGAGAAGATGCAAGAAATGATTAACAAAGACCTAGGAGAATTAAAGAACAAACAAACAGAGATGAACAATACAATAACTGAAATGAAAACTACACTAGAAGGAATCAATAGCAGAATAACTGAGGCAAAAGAACGGATAAGTGACCTGGAAGACAGAATGGTGGAATTCACTGCTGCGGAACAGACTAAAGAAAAAAGAATGAAAAGAAATGAAGACAGCCTAAGAGACCTCTGGGACAACATTAAACGCAACAACATTCACATTATAGGGGTCCCAGAAGGAGAAGAGAGAGAGAAAGGACCAGAGAAAATATTTGAAGAGATTATAGTCGAAAACTTCCCTAACATGGGAAAGGAAATAGCCACCCAAGTCCAGGAAGCGCAGAGAGTCCCATACAGGATAAACCCAAGGAGAAGCACGCCGAGACACATAGTAATCAAAGTGGCAAAAATTAAAGACAAAGAAGAATTATTGAAAGCAGCAAGGGAAAAATGACAAATAACATACAAGGGAACTCCCATAAGGTTAACAGCTGATTTCTCAGCAGAAACTCTGCAAGCCAGAAGGGAGTGGCATGATATACTTAAAGTGATGAAAGGGAAGAACCTACAACCAAGATTACTCTACCCGGCAAGGATCTCATTTAGATTTGATGGAGAAATCAAAAGCTTTACAGACAAGCAAAAGCTAAGAGAATTCAGCACCACCAAACCAGCTCTACAACAAATGCTAAAGGAACTTCTCTAAGTGGGAAACACAAGAGGAGAAAAGGACCTACAAAAACAAACACAAAACAATTAAGAAAATGGTCATAGGAACATACATATCGATAATTACCTTAAACGTGAATGGATTAAATGTCCCAACCAAAAGACATAGACTGGCTGAATGGATACAAAAACAAGACCCATATATATGCTGTCTACAAGAGACCCACTTTAGACCTAGGGACACATACAGACTGAAAGTGAGAGATTGGAAAAAGATATTCCATGCAAATGGAAATCAAAAGAAAGCTGGAGTAGCTATACTCATATCAGATAAAATAGACTTTAAAATAAAGAATGTTACAAGAGACAAGGAAGGACACTACATAATGATCAAGGGATCAATCCAAGAAGAAGATATAACAATTATAAATATATATGCACCCAACATAGGAGCACCTCAATACATAAGGCAACTGCTAACAGCCATAAAAGAGGAAATCGACAGTAACACAATCATAGTGGGGGACTTTAACACCTCACTTACACCAATGGACAGATCATCCAAAATGAAAATAAATAAGGAAACAGAAGCTTTAAATGACACAATAGACCAGATAGATTTAATTGATATATATAGGACATTCCATCCAAAAACAGCAGATTACACGTTCTTCTCAAGTGCGCACGGAACATTCTCCAGGATAGATCACATCTTGGGTCACAAATCAAGCCTCAGTAAATTTAAGAAAATTGAAATCATATCAAGCATCTTTTCTGACCACAATGCTATGAGATTAGAAATGAATTACAGGGAAGAAAACGTAAAAAAGACAAACACATGGAGGCTAAACAATGCGTTACTAAATAACCAAGAGATCACTGAAGAAATCAAAGAGGAAATCATAAAATACCTAGAAACAAATGACAATGAAAACACTACGCCCCAAAACCTATGGGATGCAGCGAAAGCACTTCTAAGAGGGAAGTTTATAGCTATACAAGCCTACCTAAAGAAACAAGAAAAATCTCAAGTAAACAATCTAACCTTACACCTAAAGAAACTAGAGAAAGAGGAACAAACAAAACCCAAAGTTAGCAGAAGGAAAGGAATCATAAAGATCAGAGCAAAAATAAATGAAATAGAAGCAAAGAAAACAATAGCAAAGATCAATAAAACTAAAAGTTGGTTCTTTGAGAAGATAAACAAAATTGATAAGCCATTAGCCAGACTCATCAAGAAAAAGAGGGAGAGGACTCAAATCAATAAGATCAGAAATGAAAAAGGAGAAGTTACAACAGACACCGCAGAAATACAAAGCATCCTAAGAGACTACTACAAGCAACTTTATGCCAATAAAATGGACAACCTGGAAGAAATGGACAAATTTTTAGAAAGGTATAGCCTTCCAAGACTGAACCAGGAAGAAACAGAAAATATGAACAGACCAATCACAAGTAATGAAATTGAAACTGTGGTTAAAAATCTTCCAACAAACAAAAGTCCAGGACCAGATGGCTTCACAGGTGAATTCTATCAAACATTTAGAGAAGAGCTAACACCTATCTTTCTCAAACTCTTCCAAAAAATTGCAGAGGAAGGAACACTCCCAAACTCATTCTATGAGGCCACCATCACCCTGATACCAAAACCAGACAAAGACACTACAGAAAAAGAAAATTACAGACCAATATCACTGATGAATATAGATGCAAAAATCCTCAACAAAATACTAGCAAACAGAATCCAACAACACATTAAAAGGATCATACACCATGATCAAGTGGGATTTATCCCAGGGATGCAAGGATTCTTCAATATACGCAAATCAATCAATGTGATACACCATATGAACAAATTGAAGAATAAAAACCATATGATCATCTCAATAGATGCAGAAAAAGCTTTTGACAAAATTCAACACCCATTTCTGATAAAAACTCTCCAGAAAGTGGGCATAGAGGGAACCTACCTCAACATAATAAAGGCCATATATGACAAACCCACAGCAAACATCATTCTCAATGGTGAAAAACTGAAAGCATTTCCTCTAAGATCAGGAACGAGACAAGGATGTCCACTCTCACCACTATTATTCAACATAGTTCTGGAAGTCCTAGCCACGGCAATCAGAGAAGAAAAAGAAATAAAAGGAATACAAATTGGAAAAGAAGAAGTAAAACTGTCACTGTTTGCGGATGACATGATACTACACATAGAGAATCCTAAAACTGCCACCAGAAAACTGCTAGAGCTAATTAATGAATATGGTAACGTTGCAGGACACAAAATTAATGCACAGAAATCTCTTGCATTCCTATACACTAATGATGAAAAATCTGAAAGAGATATTAAGGAAACACTCCCATTTACCATTGCAACAAAAAGAATAAAATACCTAGGAATAAACCTACCTAGGGAGACAAAAGACCTGTATGCAGAAAACTATAAGACACTGATGAAAGAAATTAAAGATGATACCAACAGATGGAGAGATATACCATGTTTTTGGATTGGAAGAATCAACATTGTGAAAATGACTCTACTACCCAAAGCAATCTACAGATTCAATGCAATCCCTATCAAATTACCAATGGCGTTTTTTACGGAGCTAGAACAAATCATCTTAAAATTTGTATGGAGACACAAAAGACCCCGAATAGCCAAAGCAGTCTTGAGGCAAAAAAATGGATCTGGAGGAATCAGACTCCCTGACTTCAGACTATACTACAAAGCTACAGTAATCAAAACAATATGGTACTGGCACAAAAACAGAAACATAGATCAATGGAACAAGATAGAAAGCCCAGAGATAAACCCATGCACCTATGGTCAACTAATCTATGACAAAGGAGGCAAAGATATACAATGGAAAAAAGACAGTCTCTTCAATAAGTCGTGCTGGGAAAACTGGACAGCTACATGTAAAAGAATGAAATTAGAATACTCCCTAACACCATACACAAAAATAAACTCAAAATGGATTAGAGACCTAAATGTAAGACTGGACACTATAAAACTCTTAGAGGAAAACATAGGAAGAACACTCTTTGACATAAATCACAGCAAGATCTTTTTTGATCCACCTCCTAGAGTAATGGAAATAAAAACAAAAATAAACAAATGGGACCTAATGAAACTTCAAAGCTTTTGCACAGCAAAGGAAACCATAAACAAGACGAAAAGACAACCCTCAGAATGGGAGAAAATATTTGCAAATGAATCAACTGACAAAGGTTCAATCTCCAAAATATATAAACAGCTCATGCAGCTCAATATTAAAGAAACAAACACCCCAATCCAAAAATGGGCAGAAGAGCTAAATAGACATTTCTCCAAAGAAGACATACAGACGGCCACAAAGCACATGAAAAGATCCTCAACATCACTAATTATTAGAGAAATGCAAATCAAAACTACAATGAGGTATCACCTCACTCCTGTTAGAATGAGCATCATCAGAAAATCTACAAACAACAAATGCTGGAGAGGGTGTGGAGAAAAGGGAACCCTCTTGCACTGTTGGTGGGAATGTAAATTGATACAGCCACTATGGAGAACAATATGGAGGTTCCTTAAAAAACTAAAAATAGAAGTACCATATGACCCAGCAATCCCACTACTGGGCATATACCCAGAGAAAACCATAATTCAAAAAGACACATGCACCCGAATGTTCATTGCAGCACTATTTACAATAGCCAGGTCATGGAATCAACCTAAATGCCCATCAACAGACGAATGGATAAAGAAAATGTGGTACCTATAAACAATGGAATATTACTCAGCCATAAAAAGGAATGAAATTGAGTCATTTGTTGAGAAGTGGATGGATCTAGAGACTGTCATACAGAGTAAAGTAAGTCAGAAAGAGAAAAACAAATATCGTATATTAATGCATGTATGTGGAACCTAGAAAAGTGGTACAGATGAGCCGGTTTGCAGGGCAGAAGTTGAGACACAGATGTAGAGAATGGACATATGGACACCAAGGGGGGAAAACTGCGGTGGAGTGGGGATGGTGGTGTGCTGAATTGGGCGATTGGGATTGACATGTATACACTGATGTGTATAAAATTGATGCCTAATAAGAACCTGCAGTATAAAAAAACAAACAAACAAAACAACTAATACTAAACTTTCATTGGGTTATTTGTATGGAAATATGTTAATATAAATGTTTCAGATATTACATGAAATTTCTAAAGATCTTATATTTGTATTTGTATGGAAATATGTATGGAAATATGTTAATATAAATGTTTCAGACATTATATGAAATTTCTAAAAATCTTATATTTGTATTTGTATGGAAATATGTTAATTATAAATGTTTCAGACATTACATGAAATTTCTAAAAATCTTATATGTTCTGGTATAATGTTATAAGTAATAATCCTAGTTATTACTTTAAAATGTATATCTCAGAAATAACTAATTTTCTTGTCAACTGCATTATTATGAACTGTCATCAAATCTTTAACAGTGGTCATTTTTAAGTCTTTTGTCATTTACAGACAGTTCTGGGTGTACTCTGATGCTTTTTCAAATATGTTCCTATAAAAGGCTTTCATCTTCAAGAAATTCATGGAAAAGACTCTGACAAGTACAGGTTTCTGGTAACTGACTGTACTGCTGAACTGAATGAATAAGCATTTTCAGAACTCTAATGAAAAACTGATGAACTCATAAAAGTGCTAACAAAAGATCAAGATGAAAAAAAAATTAATTACATGGGACTGAGTGAACTGATGAGGATGAGTATAATTTTTGTGACTTTCTGTGTGAATTAAAAAAAAAAATCCCACAAGGACTCAGAGGCAAAGAATATAGAAATCAATTTTCACTGCAAAGTAAAGGAGCTGTTACAGTGGAGGATTACTGGACTGAATGTCAATATTATGACATAGTATGAGTGTGTTTCATGTTTGGTAATTGCAATCATTGTTGCTTTTGTTGTGGTCATCCATGTACAATGCTTGGTGTCAGTCTATTTATCTCCTGTAAAAATAAAATACAGTGTGTGTGTGTGAAAAAAAAAAACAAAAAACAAAAAACAATATGGAAGTTCCTCAAAAGACTAAAAAGTAGAGCTACTATATGATTCAGCAATCCCAATTCTGGGTGTATATCCAAAGGAAATGAAATCACTATCTCGAGTATATATCTGCACCCCCCCTCCACATTCTCGGCAGCATTATCACAATACTAAGTCATAGAAGCGAACTAAGTGTCCTTTGATGGATAAATGGGTAAAGAAAATGTGATTGAGATATAAAGATATAGATATATAATGGAATATTATTCAGTCATAAAAAGAAGGAAATTCTGCCACTTGCAACAACATGGATAGACCTCAAGAGCATTACACTAGGTGAAATAAGTCTGACAGAGAAAGGCACATACTTTATGATATAACTTACATGTGGAATCTAAAAAAGCCAAACTCATAGAAGCAGATAGTAGAGTAATGGTTGCCAGGGTCTTTAGGGTAGAGGAAATGAGGTCATATTGGTCAAAGTATACAAACTTCCAGTTGTAAGAGGAACAAGTTCCAGGGATCTAACATACAGCATGGTGACTATAGTTGACAATACTGTGTTGAATACTTGAAAGTTGCTAAAGGAGTAGATTTTAAATGTTCTCACAATAAGAACAAAAAATGTTAATTGTGTGAGGTGAAGGATGTGTTAACTAACCTTACTGTGGTAAATATTTCACAATATATATGTGCATTGGGCTTCCCTGGTGGCGCAGTGGTTAAGAATCTGCCTGCCAATGCAGGGGACATGGGTTCGAGCCCTGGTCCAGGAAGATCCCACATGCCGCGGAGCAACTAAGCCCGTGCGCCACAACTACTGAGCCTGCGCTCTAGAGCCCACGCACCACAACTCCTGAACCCGGGCGCCTAGAGCCGGTGCTCTGCAACAAGAGAAGCCACCGCAATGAGAAGCCCACGCACTGCAACGAAGAGTAGCCCCCGCTCACCGCAACTAGAGAAAGCCCGCGCACAGCAACAAAGACCCAATGCAGCCAAAAATAAATAAATTAAAAAAAAAAAAAAAAAAAATATATATGTGCATCAAACCATCACTTTGTACAACTTAAACTTAGACAATGCTACATGTCAATTATAACTAAATAAATCTGAGAAAAAGAAAAGAGAGTCAACAATGGAAGAGACTTTGTCCCTAAGATCAAAATCAAAGAAAAAAAAATTTAAAATCATATATTTAGCGGAAAGCCAATAGTTCTAAAATGATATTCAAAAAATAACTATATAAATGTGTAGGAAAAATAGGCAAGAATTTTCATTTTTTGTTGTTTGAGGGAGGAAACAACAATAATTTTAGGTTTAAGGGAGAAATTCATATCTTAATGGAATTCACTGGATTGAAAGTTACTCAAATTTTATCAGTCCCCTGCCTGAGTTTCCTGCAGCAAGAAAAATGAAGCTCTTTTAGGTGTTTGAACTATGTTTCCCAGGAAGTTATCAAATCTACTGATTTTGAGTAGGGAACAAGTTGGTCTGAGCTGAAGGAACGTGAATACAGAAACAGCAAAGATATAAGGCTATTTTAGAATGCTGTCTCAGGATGCAACAGGCTATGGATAAAAGGGGAATGCCTCTTCTGTACATATATATAAGAGGAATGGTAGAATACATTTCTTGAGGCTTTAGGATGACCTCTGAGACCTTTATTTTTCCCTTCACCTAAATATATTTTTTAACATCTTTATTGGAGTATAATTGCTTTACAATGTTTTGTTAGTTTCTGCTGTATAACAAAGTGAATCAGCTATATGTATACATATATCCCCATATCCCCTCCCTCTTGGGTCTTCCTCTCACCCTCCCTATCCCACCCCTCTAGGTGGTCACAAAGCACAGAGCTGATCTCCCTGTGCTATGTGGCTGCTTCCCACTAGCTATCTATTTTACATTTGGTAGTGTATGTATGTCAGTGCTACTCTCTCGCTTCGTTCTAGCTTACCCTTCCCCTTCCCTATGTCCTCAAGTCCTCTCTTCACCTAAATATTTTTTTAAATCTCACAATTAAAATCTGAATATATTTCTTGGAAAATTTCTAGCAGCTTAGGTATATTTAAAGTAAAACTTGACAGATCTCCTTTACTAACGTTTTTGTCAATCTTGCTTCTTTCCTTGGAGGTACCACTGTTTATAATTTGAAGTCAGCATCCTTCCTGTTCTTTTCCTATGTGTTTTCATAAATATATGTTCCTATGTATAGCTTTTCTCTGTGACTTGTTCCTTTTCTTTTGAAACTAAATCTAAACACATTTTAATTCTGAATCTTTATTAATATAAAACAATATATTCCACATATAATAAATAATATAACAGAAAATTTAAATATGTTGAAATCGTATAATTAAATTCTTCTATCAGGAAGCATTAAGTACTCACTACCATGCTAGGTTTATGTGTAGGAAAGTTAATGTGGATTGAAATACAAGATTTTGTGAAAGTGAGGCTTAACTCAGACCTTGAGGAATTGTCAACCATAAGAAAGTGAAGGTTAAGATTTATGGCATTTCAGTTGAGGGTAGCATCATGAAAAAAGCACAGGATTAAGCATGATGAGTATGAAGGATAATAAGGCAAAGCTGTCTAATCTTGATGCAGAAGTCAATGTGGAGCATATTCATGCTTGCAAGTGAATTAGGAAATGCATCCTGATGGCGCTAAATAAAATGGACTGCAGATAAGAGAACTTTGATTCCTGGGAAATAATGAGATGTCACTGGTAATAAATCAGATATGGGTTTTGGGACATTCTGGACTAGCACTTTGGGAATGGAGGAGAAGTTAATCTGAGACATTTCTGGAAGAAGAAATGATATGATTTTTTTTTGATAGAGGGATTAAGTTTGATAGAGGGATTAAGAAAAAGAAAGACTCAAAAATGAACTCAGAGTTTTAAATTTCAAAATTGTGGTCCTATTAGAAAAGGAGTATGGCAATGGGCAAGGATGGGAGGAATGGAGAGGGAGTTTGATTTACTTATAATGAAGAAAGCCTAAAAATGTTTATTTTAAGCAGAGAATACAGTTTACTTTTCTAAATTATATAAAGAATTGTCTTCATCATCTATCCTATTGTCTACTAGACCCCAACACTCAAACATCAAGAGTTTCACATTTAATGACAAGACACTGTTTGGAATTACAAGGAACTGGGTCATGAGAAGGTCTTGAAATCCCATTATGGTTCCACAGTTATTCATCTATGCCTTGCTAGTATTGTTACAACCTTTGATATGCTGGAGGCCTCTAAAGAGTGTCTTAACTCACTGCATCTCAAATCTTTATCTAGGCCTAGGGACACCTCCTGTTATAACATATCAGGGAACAGCAGAGATAACAGGTGGCTCCTCAGCCAGATGGTACAATGCGTAGCTGAAGGGGGAAAAGATGTCCGTAGAGAGGTTTCCATTGTGTTGTGAGATGTGAAGAAAGCCCTTCAGACTCAGGCCTCTGGAGATATTCCATCCTGGAATGGATGACATGAGAACAGATTAAAAATTGTTGTTTTTATCCTTTTCCCTCACATACACACACACACACACACACACACACAAAGTTCTATCAGCCAAGAAACATACACACTGGATGGGCATCTTTAGTTAAAACCCAAAGGTATGTCAGACATGGCTCTTTTCAAATTCCAGTGTTACACCTGCTGTAAAATAAGGCAATTTGTCACTGAATTGAGGTGAAGTGCTTCTAACCTTTTGAGCAGTTAAGACACACAAGCACAATCTCTCCCCCCCGCCATTTTCAAAACACAGGAACCATGTCTAGAGTAATGTTTTAGAAAATAATGTTCAGGCTTTTTGAGCAATGCACAGAGCAGGCCTCAACAGTAACAGAAATGATCTTACCAAGACACAAAACCGAGCCATTGCATTGTTCTAATTCTAGTGATGTTAAGAAGATATGGACTCTGAACTGCAGGTGGATGAGTGATGTTGCTAGGCAACTTTGCTTTTTATATACGAGATTGGCCCTGTTGGGTTAATTCTGCACTTTGTTTAAATCCTTCACTTTGAGCAAGTAGAAGGTTGGGCATGCAGAATCTGAAATTGATAGGTGGGTGAGACAGTTACAGGTGTACACATTGTTTGGTATTCTTTTGTAACAATCCATGCAGATATACAACTACATTGTTACAACTAAAAAATGGCAACATGAAATATAGCAGCCATTTTTCTCCCAAGAAGAGGAGCTTATAAATTTACTTGGTCCAAAGTATCACCTGCTTAAGCAATACATCAAACTGTGCAGTTCCATCAGTCTGAATCAATTAGAAATTACTCACAAAGTAAATTACATTGAAAAGCTCTGATTTGTTACCAGAGTTTGTTACAATTCTCTTCAATCTTAAAAGACTGAAAGCAAAAAAGTAATAATGTGACAGTGATAGTGAAATGTAACTTTTATTGAGATTGATGAGAACCTATTTGCTACAATATTTGCTTTTAAAAATTTAATTTTTCAAACACTGCAGAGAGAGCCATAAATATTTTATTAGGAAGCTTCTACAATTTATATAACTTTGGTTTGAACTGGTTTCTGATCTTTTGAATATACTTACATCAGTTTTTATAATAATCTCATTGACAATATGGCTTTAGCTATTAAATCAGTTCCTTAATTGCCCTCCTCTGTTTGATTAGCCCATGCCTTATTTATTGCATACACGAAACACTTGCTTGTAAATTTAGATATGACCTCACCCTTTCATAAAATCTAAGTGAATGATTGAGCGCAGGACATTAACTATCATCTTCACAGAGGTTTTTGGAAAATTTTCTTTCACCAGCAGCATTCAGGTGCAGTTGTGACCATTTGAAAAATAATATATGAGTTGTTTGCAAGAGGTGAAAGCTAAAAGTGGAAATGAAAAAGATTCTCATAGTTAGTGAATTACAACATGAATGTCACTAAATTGACCTGTTTTACACTTAATTGCATTTCTTTAACATCAAAATGTCTATAAAGAATACAGATTCATCTAAAAGTGATGATTAATATTCAATATTAAGGACTATTTATAACTGCCTACATTTTAAATGTTTTTTTTTTTAGAAATTCACGTTCTTTTATTTATATATTTATGACTGTGTTGGGTCTTCGTTTCTGTGCGAGGGCTTTCTCTAGTTGTGGCGAGCGGGGACCACTCTTCATCGCGGTGCGCGGGCCTCTCACCATCGCGGCCTCTCTTGTTGCGGAGCACAGGCTCCAGACGCGCAGGCTCAGTAATTGTGGCTCACGGGCCCAGTTGCTCCGCGGCATGTGGGATCTTCCCAGACCAGGGCTCGAACTCGCGTCCCCTGCATTGGCAGGCAGACTCTCAACCACTGCGCCACCAGGGAAGCCCTATAACTGCCTACATTTTAAATCATACATCTGTTAGGTAGCAAAAAGGTATTTGGTTGGGTTTTCATTTGATTTTGAAAATGTTTATGTCAAAATTTTATGTGTTCACAAAATATGGTATTCAAATGAGGCAATAAACAAATAAATAAACAAGCTTACTGGTCATTTTTGCCTCAGTAGGATATTGCAGAATTTCCTCTGTAGGGATCCCTCAGGAGTACTTTCCTTGCTTTAGGATGAAAGCATGGAGAATGGAGAGCTTCCCATGACCTTTTGCATGGCACAGCTACTGTAGATGATTCTTGTTTCCATCTGGTGGTTTCTACTTGGACACTAAATTGGACAATGCATTCAGATGTTAACTTAGTATTTAGCCATAATTACTCCTGCTGGTGGTCATTTCTATCCATTGATAAATAGACTCTACTGTTTTCACTATGCTGCTTACCATTTTTCTATGAAATGTGAACATTTAAGATACTATCTGAAGACTCCTTAGCAAAATATAGTTGTGTACATCTTGACTACTTTTAATGCACTTAAAATAGTTTAAATTTCCAAAAGCAGCTAAAGTATATCTGTACCATGTGATTTCTTCCAGTAAAAGGGTGATATCTTTGAGAATCCATGTCATACACAGAGATATCAGCAGTGTGGTGATGGAAAACCAGACATCACATGTCGTACAGATAATTCACTGTCAAATTTTAGAATTACTTTATTAAACAGAGAGCAGTGATTAATAAAACCACTGCAAACTGACTTAGAAAACGACATGCCAAACTCAGACAATTTCCTTTTTATATTTTATTTTACTGTAGTAGTAATAGTTAACATGTGATATATTTTCATAACAATTTTTAAAGTGCACAATACAATATTGTTGACTATAGGTAAAGTGTTGGACAGCAGATGTCTATAACTTATTCATTTTATTTAACTGAAATTTTATTCCCATTGATTAGCAACTCTCCATTCCCCCTCCCCCCCCACACACACAACCCCTGGCAACCATCAGAACTCTTTGATTCTATGAATTTGACCATATTAGATATCTCATATAAATGGAATAATGCAGTATTCTTCTTTCTATAATTGGTTTATTTCACTTAGGGTAATGACCTCAAGCTTTATCCATGTTGTTGCATATTGAAGAATTTCCTTGTTTATTAAAAAATTTAATTCTTTATTAAGGCTGAATAATATTCCATTGTATGTATATGCCACATTTTCTTTATCCATTAATCTGTTGATGTACAAATAGGTGGTTTCCACATCTTGGCTATTGCAAATAGTGCTGCAATGAACATGAGAGTCCTAATTTCTCTTCAAAATCCTGATTTCAGTTCTTTTGGATAAATGCTCAAAAGTGGGGTTTCTGGATCATATGGTAGTTCTATTTGTAATTTTCTGAGAAACTTCCAGACTGTTTTCCATAGTAGCTAAAACATCCTATATTCCCCAAAATAGTATATAAGGGCCAATTTCTCCACATTCTTACTTTTTGTCTTCTGTTTTATTTTTATTTATTTATTTTTGATAAACAGCCATCCTGCGAGCTGTGAGATGATAACTCATTGTGGTTTTGATTTACATCTCCCTGATGATTACTGATGTTGAGCATTATTCATATGTCCACTGGCCATTTGTATATATTTTTGGAGAGATGTCTATTCAAGTTCTTAGTCCATTTTTAAAAATCAGGCTATTAGTTGCTTTGCTGTTGAGTTGTATGAGTTCCTTATATATTTTGCAGATTAATCTCTTATCATATATATGGTTTGCAAATATTTTCTCCCATTTCATAGGTTACCTTTTACTGTGTTGATTATTTCCTTCTCTGTGCAGAATCTTTTTATAGTTTGATGTAGTTCCATTTGTCTATTTTTGCCTGTGGTTTTGGTGACATACCCATGAAATCATCATCAAGACTGTGAAAATGTTCCCATGTTTTTTATTTTGCAAAATAATTCACATTTTATTCTTTTTATTTTTAACAAATTTTTATTTTATATTGGAGTATGGTTGATTAACAATGTTGTGTTAGTTTCAGGTGTACAGCAAAGTGATTCAGTTATACATATACATGTATCTATTCTTTTTCAAATTCTTTTCCCATTTAGGTTATTACAGAGTATTGAGCAGACTCAGTACCCATATGTTTTATTCTAGGAGTTTTAAAGTTTCAGTTCTTGTGTTTAAGTCTTTAATCCAATGTGAGTCTATTTTATTCCTTCCAGTTTCATTGAGATATAATTGACATACTGTATTATAAAATTTAAGGTTTACAAAATAATAATTTGAATTGCACACATCATAGAATGATTACCACAGTATGTTTAATGAGCATCCATCATTTCATATAGATGCAACATTAAATAAATAGGAAAAATATTTTTTCCTTGAGATGAGAAATCTCAGGATTTATAATACTGTCTTAACAGCTTGAATTAATTTTTGTGTATGGTATAAGATGAAGTCCCAATTTCATTCTTTTGCATGTGAATATCCAGCCTTCCCAACACCATTTTTTGAAGAGACTGTCCTTTCCCCATCATGTCTTCTTGGAACCTTTGTCAAAGATCATTTGCCCATAGATGTGCGGATCTATTTCTGGTTTTCTGGTCCATTGGTTTATATGTCTGTGTTTATGCCAGTACCATACTGTTTTGTTTATTGTAGCCTTGTTTTTGAAGTATAGTTGATTTACAATGTTGTGTTAGCTTCTGGTGTACAGCAAAGTGATTTGGTTATACTGTAGCTTTATAATATGTTTTGAAATCAGTAAGTGAAATGCCTCCAGTATGTTTTTTCTCAAGATTGATTTGGCTATTCATGGTTGTTTATGGTTTCATATGAATTTAGAATTATTTTTTCTATTTATGTAAAAAATGTAATTGTGAGTTTGATAGGGATTACATTTAATCTGTAGATTACTTTGAGCAGTATGGACACTAACAATATTAAGTCTTTCAGTCCATGAACACAGGATGCCTTTCAGATTTTTGTGTCTTCTTTCATCAATGTGTTCTACTTTTCAGTATACAAATCTTCACCACCGTACTTAAGTTCATTCCTAAGTATTTTAATTCTTTGATTCTCTTCGATGTTATTGTAAGTGGCATTTTCTTAATATCTTTTTCTGATAATTTGTTGTTGATGTATAAAAATGCAACTGATTTTTGTATGTTGATTTTGTATCCTGAAACTTTGCTGAATTTATTTGTTCTAATAGTTTTTTTTTTTAAACTGGCGTCTTTAGGGTTTTCTTTATATGAGGTCATGTCATCTACAAACAGGAAGAATTTTACTTTTTGCTTTCTGATGTGGATGCCTTTTATTTCCTTTTCTTTCCTAATTGCTCTGGCTAGCTGTTCCAGAATTATATTGGATAGCTGTAGCAAGAGTGAGCATTCTTGCCTTTTTCCTGAACCTGTAGGCTAAATTTTCAGTTTTTCACTGTTGAATATGATTAGCTGTGGACTTTTATTTTTTTAGGTTATTTAATAAATTTTATTTTTTATACATTATTTTTTATATTCTTTTCCATTATGGTTTATCACAGGATATTGAATAGTTCCCTGAATTATACATCAGGACCTTGTTTTCTATTCATTCTAAATGTAATAGTTTACATCTACCAACCCCAAACTCCCAGTCCACCTCTCTCTCTCCCCCCTGCCCCTTGGCAACCACAAGTCTGTTCTCTAGGTGTCTGTTTCTGTTTTGTAGATAGGTTCATTTGTGCCATATTTTAGATTCCACATATAAGTGATATCATATGGTATTTGTCTTTCTCTTTCTGACTTGCTTCACTTAGCATGGTAATCTCTAGTTGCATTCATGTTGCTGCAAATGGCATTATTTTGTTCCTTTTTATGGCCAAGTAGTAAGCTGTGGACTTTTAATATATGACCTTTATTATGTTGGCATAGTTTCCTTCTATTCTAGTTTGTTAGGTTTTTATCATGAAAGGGTGTTGAATGTTATTAAATGTGTTCCTGCATGTTTTGAGACAATCATGTGACTTTTTCCCCTTATTCTGTTAATGTGGTGCATCACAATAATTGATTTTCATAGTTTTAAATAACCTTGCTTCTCAAGGCTAAATCTCACTTTTAATGTGCTGTTGAATTTGGTTTGTTAGTATTTTGTTGAGAATTTTTCATCTATGTTCATCAAGGTTATGGGACTGTAGTTCTCTTTTCTTGTAGTGTTTTATCTGGTTCTGTAGTGTTTTTATCATGGTAATTTTGGCTTCATAAAATGAGTTTGGAAGTGTTCCCTCCTCTTTAGTTTTTGGAAGAGTTTGAAAAGAATTGGCATTATTTCCTTTTCAAATGTTTTGGAGAATTCACCAGTGAAATCATTGAGCCTGGGCTTTTCTTTGTTGGGAGATATTTGATTACTGATTTGATCTCCCTACTAGTTATAGGTCTGTTCAGACTTTCTATTTCTTTATGATTCAGTCTTGGTAGGTTGTATGGTTCTATGACTTTATTTCTTTTCAATTATCCAGTTTGCATATAACTGTTCATAGTAGTCTCTTATGATCCTTTTATTTATGTGGCATCAGTTGTAATGTCTCTTCTTTAATATCTGATTTTATTCATTCTAATCTCTCTTTTTTACTTAGTCTAGCTAATGGTTTTTCAATTTTGTTTACCTTTTCAAAAAACGAACTCTTTAGTGTCATTGATTTTTTTATTATTTTTCTTTTCATTATTTCATTTATTTCTGCTCTAGGCTTTGTTATTTCTTTTCCATGCTGAATTTGGCCTTAGTTTGTTCTTTTTTCTAGCTCCTTTGGGTGTAATGCTGCATTGTGTATTTGAGATCTTTCTTCCTTTTTAGTATAGATGTTTATCTTTATAAATTTCCCTCCTAACACTATTTTTGCTGTATTCTATAAGTTTTGCTATGCTGTGTTTCAATTATTATACTGTTGCTTACTTCTACCTTCAGTTGTGTCAATGTTTGCTCGATATATTTAAGTGTTTGATGTTGTGTGAATATATGTTTATAATTGTGATATCTTCTTAGTGGATTGACTCTTTTATCATTAATGTGCTTTATCTCTTGTGACAGTTTTTGACTTAAAGTCTATTTGGTCTGATGTAAACATAGTCACTTCTCTCTTTTGTTTACCATTTGCTTGGAATATCTTTTCCATCCCTTCACTTTCAGCCTATGTATCTTTAAATCTAATGTGAGTTTCTTGTGGACAGCACGTAATTGGGTCTTGTTTTTATATCCTTTCAGCCTCTCTTGGACTTTTGATTGGATAATTTAATCTATTAACATTTAAAGTAATTATTGATTGAAGTATTAAATACTGCCATTTTAATTGTTTTCTGTCAGTCTTGTGGTTCTTTGTCTTTTCCTGTCTTGTTCTCTTCCTCTGTGTTTTGTTGTGCTTTTGTTTTTCTATCAATATGTTTAATTCTTTTCTATTTTTCTTTTATGTAACTTCTCTATGTATTTTGTTCTGTGGATACCTTGAGACTTACATAAAATATCTTATACTTATAACACATTATGTATGCTTTTATTGTCAAAAATCTATTTTGTGTGTCCTTTAATATATTTTTAGTTATAGTCATTGTTTGTCTTTTAACTTTATTTTTAACTTTTATACTACAATTAAAGGTGATTTGCTCACCACCATTACATGCTGCATTTGTCTATATATTTAACCTTTACCAATGAGTTTCATAGTTTCTTATGTTATTAAGTTGCTGTTTTGCTTCCTTTTTCTTCAATTTGAAGAACTTGCTTTAGCATTTCTTATAAGGCAGGTGTTGTGATAAATTACTTCAGCTTTTGTTTTTCTAGGAAGGTCTTTATCTTTCTTTCATTTTTGAAGGAGAGTTTTTCTGAGTGAAGTATTCTTGGTTAGCATTTTTCAGCACTTTTAATACATCATCCCACTCCCTTCTGTTCTGCATGGTTTCTGCTGAAAAACCCAATGCCAGTCTTATGCAGTTCCCCTTATACATGACAAGTCAATTTTCTCTTACTGTTTTCAAAATTCTCTGTTTGTCTTTGACTTTTGACAATTTCATTACATTGTGTCTCAGTGTGAATTTCTTTTGATTCATCTTGTTTGGTTTTGTTAGGTTTCTTGGAACTGGACATCTATTTTGTTCCCCAGATTTGGGAAATTTTCACTCATTATTTCTTTGAATAAGCTTTCTGGTTCTCTCATCTCTCTCTCTCTCTCTTCTCAATTTGTGTAACTTCCACTATACTTGATGCTGTCCCTTAAGTCCCATAAGCTTTCTTAACACTTTTTTATTCTTTTTATCCTCCACTGCAATAAACTGTCTTCAACTTCCCTGATATTTTCTTCTGCTTGATCTAGTCTGCTGTTGAATTCCTTTAGTGAATTTTTTCATTCAATTATGTTCTTCAGCGGCATGATTTCTGTTTGGTACTTTTTAAAATATTTTCTATCTCTTTGTTGAAATTTTTACTTTGTTCATGCATTGTTTCTTGATCTCAGTGAGCATCACTATGACTGTTATTTTGAATTATCTGTCAGGTAAACCCATATAATTCTATTTCAATAGAGTCTGTTTCTGGCAATTCATCTTCTTCCTTTGTTTGGAACATCTTTGCCTGATTCTTCACTTTCCTTGAATCTCTGTGTTAGAGTCTGTGCATTAGGCAAAGAAGCCACCTCTCCCGGACTCATACAGGAGAAGATTCTTACCAATCAGCTCAGCTAGGGATTCTGGAAGGCTTTCAAAACTTTCTGCTAGTTTAACACACTTTCGTTTTTCTTCACAGCCTTCTTGCATCTAGGGTATGCTATGTCCCATCACTGCACTGTGTCAAGAGAGACTAAAACCAGTTCCCCAGAAAAGTTCGGTCATTGGATACTTCATCCAACTCTTTTCTTCCCCTGGGAGAATCTGGGAGCTGGGTTTTTGTCTGCTCACTCTGTGCTGAACTAGGTGGCAGTGGTGGTGGGTTGATGTCAACTGCCATCCCAAATATTCATCTCTGCTCTCACTTTCCCACAGGGGCTAGGTTATGTCAGGCCCCTTCATCACTCTGAGGCAGGCAAGTGAGAAGCCAGTTCTTTGGGCAGCCCTCAGAAAAGTTGTAGTTTTGGATGACCAAACCAACATTTTCCCTCTTCAGGGAGAAGCAGACAGCTCTCATTTTTGTCTGCTCACTCTGTACTGAGCCAGGGAGAATAGCCATGTCTTTTAGCATCCCAAGCCACTGTTTCAATTCTCCCCAAGGCTGACAGACTGTGCTGGGCCTGTCAGAGCTCCAAAAATGCCGAGACAGATGCCAGTTCTTTGGACAGCCTTAGAAAAATTGGGACACTGTATGCATGGATCAACATTTTCCCTTCCCAGAGAGAAGTTGAAAGCTGGGAATTTTTTCATCCACTTGTTCTGTACTGAGCAGTGGTGAAGAGCTATGGCTTCTATAGTGGCTGTATCTCTCAGAGCTCCAAGACCGACAAGATAGAATCCAGTCCTCTGGGGAGACTTACTGGAAAAGTTGGGGCACTGCATGTGTTCTCTACCCTGGGAGAAGCTGGTTGCTAGGGGATCTCTTCCTGATCATATGTCACTATGCTAGGAGTAGGGATCCTGTTAAGAGAGTGTCTTGAATCTCCCTACTGGCTTCAGTGAGTCTGGTTTCATATTTACCAGGGGGACAGGAGACTTTCTATTAGTTTCTGGATTTCTCACAAAGGTAATTTGTCCATGAATTGTTGCTGAATAGATGTGTTCATGCGAGAAAGCAGGGTCCAGGGCTTCCTCTTTACCATCTTGCTGATGTCACACCCTACTTAATTTCCTTTTATGGTAGGCTTGCTAGACTTATATTTATTCTTGATTTTAGGAATATATTGGACAAAATTTCTTGTTATAACCTAGTGGAAAAGATTTACATACATGGGCTGGATAAGGCTGATTGGATTACTCTATACCAAAAGAATTACAATATGAAGGCCAAATTCTGGTAATGTGCCCCCAAACTCTGTATTTGACCTTATCAAGATGAACTTTAAAAATAAAGACCTTAATGCAAACATGTAAGTTATGCTTACATGATAGATTGTGTGGTGGATATTGGAAGTCAGCATTTGGGTGCCATATTTTAGGAAAAACTTGAGCTCAGAGGAAGATGAGAAACTTACTAGTAAAAAGGAATGTTGTCTGAGGAACTTAAAAGACTAGAAGAAGTTTAGCCTGAAGAAGAGAAATTTTGAGAAGAGAGCTTGATATCTGTTTCTTAGAATTCAAATTATACTATTATATGTTAGATTTAGACTTAGCCTGTATTGCTTAAAAAAAGTGGAGCATAGAAAAATAGATGAAAATTACAGGGAACCAGATTTAAGTTGAGTAAAAGAACAAATTTCTAAAGCCTAGCAATGGAATATTCTGCTTCTCATAGCATGTAAGCTTCCTCATCCCTGGAAATGATTTAGCTGAGTTTGGGTGGCCTTCTGCATAGCATGTTGCAGAGGGGATTAGCACATTGGATGGGTAGCTATTTATTCTGGATAAATTCTGAAAACCCTTTTGTCTCTAATATTGTACTAGGAGGAGACTACACTTATTTTCAGATGTGCCCTGCCATACCTGATTCATAGTCTTAATTGAAGAAAACAACAAATATTTTAGCAGGATATAATATTAACATCAGTGACTGCACATGTGCAGAATGTTTTTGACAAAATCATATATCCTAGGTAAATGTCAAGTTTGAAGGTATGGCTATAAGAGAGAGTAGAATAGGAAATGAAAGACAGCAGGCAAGGAAATTAATGAGGTTAAGGTCTTAAAGGTGGGTAAGTAGGTGACAAATACTGTTCCAAAAGGGTATATGAATAATGAGTCATGAGTGACTTAAGGACACTACACTGGTACATTTCAACAGAAAATGTGTCTGAATTCATTTGAAATTTGTTGTTTATGCTTAGAAATCTAGGGTATTACACGTTGACTCTATTGAATATCTCATTTTGCTTTAAAAACATCCTTGTAACTAAAGCCCACTGCAGAGTACAGCCCATACCTTAGAAGTCATGCGCCCAGCTGTGCTTTTCCAATTAGTACAGCATTTCAGTCGGAGTTTCACCTGTTTGCCACTTAGAGTCTACAAAGGCGGAAGTGAGCTGAAATTCCAATTGGAGAATAAGCTAAGAGCTTAATAGAAAGGTCAGAACTGGATCACGTTTTACTTGAAATAAGAAGTCATATTCAACACAACTCATGAATTACATATTTCATACAACTTTACTGTATTATATTTTTCTGTCCTTATTATTCCTATACTCCTTAAACTGAAACATCCTCAATATGGTGTCACTGGTAAACAACTTAGCAAGGTATTAAGGTGAGACAGTTTCATAATAGTGTGATTTATTTTTATTGTTGAAAAAGAACAATTGTACTTCTCAAGATGTTACCATATATTAAAGTTACTAAAGGAGAGACTGAAAAGAATACATAATGCTGAAATCTCAGAAAATTGAGGAATTAAAATTTGGAATCAACAAACTAGAAAAATGTAGGATGACCCATGTATTTTGATTATTCTGTTTTCATTGAATTAACATTTAATTTCCTTTCAATCATCCTCAGAGATGACAAAGTATTTGTGTGAAGGATTCTAAGCAAGAATTCATTTTGCTAAAATACATGGACAGACAATATCCAAGTGGCATTTTATAAATGGCATTATGTAAATAAATGAGGCACTGCCTATATTACTAAACACTGATTGTAATATTCTGCTTTGTTTCTTGTAAATATTTTATAGAAAAAACTCAAAATTACTTTACAGGAAATTAGAGGGTTTATGCTACTTCAGTCATTCATGATACATTGATTAAAAGCTGAGCTCTTGATTTTAACATGTGGGGCTTGAATCTACACATGAGCAAGTTATTAAATCATTCTGTTCCACAGTTTCCTAATCTGTAAAATGGTCAAAATAGCGGTACTTAATTCATAGACCTTCATGATAGTTAAATAAGGTAGTCCATTAAAAACATTTATAAAGTAAGTGCTTTGTAAAGTGCCTGTTACAAAGTAAGCACTCGATAAATGATCATTGTCATCATTAATGAATATATCTGTGTATCCTGACAGAACCAGTTAAAATTCAGACTCCATAAATCAATTTTTAAAATTTTCCACAATTGGACTTTCCTTCTCACTTCAGATTTAGCTAAAAAAAGTCTACAGACTAGAGATTTAAAAGGTCTTCTATAGTAAATGGAAAGATGTCCACTCTTTAAAAGTTTTGAATTATGATAAGAAAAAGTAAAATTCTACAAATATCTAGAAAACACACAGACATACACACATACATATGACTTAAGAGGAATAGAAATCATGCTGTGTTCCAATAGCCCTAGACTCTATGCATATGGAGCTTAATGTATAAAATGTACATAATTTTTTTTCTATTACACAAGTTTTATTTCTATATATATGAAATATTTTTATTCTACTCCCTGACTCTCAATTCATTCCTACTGCTCGAAGCAATTATTGCAGAAGTATACCCTGTAATTGGGCCTA
This sequence comes from Balaenoptera ricei, assembly GCF_028023285.1. Taxonomy (NCBI): domain Eukaryota; kingdom Metazoa; phylum Chordata; class Mammalia; order Artiodactyla; family Balaenopteridae; genus Balaenoptera; species Balaenoptera ricei. Next base: position 90,368,006 of record NC_082660.1, on the reverse strand, counting down.
TCAAAATTGAATTGGTTGTTACAGAATGATGGAAGGTTGAAGGTAGAGAAAATGAAGATGTGAAGAAGGTTAGAAATTCACTTTTGGAGATGAACTATCTGTTAGATATCTAAGTGAAAATGTTGGGAAGGTAGTTGGATAAATGAGTCTTGAATTTGGGAGAGATGTCTGACCTAGAGATATAAATACAGGCATTACTGTCATAGAGATGTTATTTAAAACTATAAGAGTGGATGAGATCTCCAGGTTGACCTGAACCCCAGGGAATTCCAACACTAAGCAGTTGGGAATAGAAAAAAGAACTAGCAAAAGCAACTAGGAAGGAATAAATTAGTAGCTAGAAGGTAAATCATGACAATGTGATATCTTGGAAGCTATGTGAAGAAAATGTATCAAGGAAGAGGGAGTGATTGATATGTCAAATACTGCTGATAGATGAAGTTAGATGAGAGATGATCATTGAAAATTTCAACAAGAGAATTTTGGTGGAGTAGCGAGGGGTAAACTCTGGTTGGAGTGTGTTTAAAAGAGAATAGGAAGGGGGGACTTCTAGAGCAAATGTAGAGAACTCTTCCAGGGAGTTTTGCAGCCAAGGGGAGCAGAGAATTGGAACTATAATTGGCAATGAAAGCAGGGCCAAAAGAGGACTTTAAAATATATATTTTCAGGAAGGGATTAACAAAAGCATAAGAGAATAATAAAAGCATGCTGATGGGAATGATCCATTAAAGAAGGAAAAATAGACCACAAGAAGTGGAGAGAGATGATTAATTGCTGGAATAGGTGAGCAGAAATGAGATCTTGTGCAAAAGAGGAGAGAATTGACATTAGATAAAAGTTATGGCTAGTTCATCCATGATAACACTTGGGACAGAAGAATATTAATAATTCAGATGAAAGATTCTGACCTTTGGAATTTCAAGACCTCTGGAATGCGGCGTAGGAAATATTTCAGAAGGCCTTGCAGCACCACTCAAATCTTAACATGTAAAAAAGTAGGACAGATCTGCCACTAACTAGTTGGATAATTTGGATTTTTGTATTTAACTTACTGGGCCTCAGTTTCATCCAGAAAATGAAGAAATGAGTCTCTAAGTTACTTTTCATCTCTAACAATTTGTGATGCTACAGTGTGCAATAGTTTAGATTTAATAGCTGAAAAACATTCTCTGTTCTCTGGAGCCTTTTATCATGTGTTGACTTGGTGTATGGCCTTGAGCAAGCCACCTCTAAACCAACCAGAGTAACTTTTGGAAGGAGGCATGCATTATGGAGAGAGACATACAGACAGACAAACAGTCACACACACACACTCTTTCCTTCAATCCTGTCTTATAGGAAAGAGAAAGAGAGAGAAAGAGGGTCCCAGAGCAAGAGAAGGAGAGAGGGAGAGGAGAGAGAAAGAAAGAGAGAGAGAGAGAATAGGAATGTATAATAACTCTCTTCCCCGCTCTACCTCATAATAATGTTAGGTAGATACATGAGAAAGAATTTTAAGAGATGCATGGAATGCATTCAGAGATGTTTCCTGGCACTTTTGATGATCCATTAAAGAAGGAAACTATATAGATAGTTTGCAGACTATCTAGTCTTTTCTCTCCTTGCAAAGAAGTTTTTAATCTTAATTTAGGATTGATTCTTTCTCAATCTATTTCTTTGTCATTTTTATTTTCCTCATGAAATCGGCTGAACATATTCATGCTTAACTGTTTTCCTAGGAATTTATTCCAAACTCTACTATCCTTTGCAGGAAGTAGTTAGCTTTTGTTTGTTTACTCCTAGATTTCTAATTTTAGATGTGATTCACTGGGGACAATGAATACCCTCAAATCTCTGGACAGAGTAGCTCCAAGTGACTTTTATCATCTTTTCCATAATTTTAGACTTTCTACCAAGGATACTTGGAGCATCCTTCTTTGTTGTTGTTGAAAACAAATTTATTGGTCCAAATTCTCACCCTATATCTATGGGAAAATTGTTAGAATGTAATCTTGTCTGTTTTCTTTTAACCTTTTGTTTGAACCCAAGTTTGATATGTTAACATCAAGGGCTATCGCTTTTCTTGGACTGAAATTGTTTTGCTTCACATACACTACTGAGGATGAGGGAAAAGAAAAGGAAATCTTGGTTAACTGCAGGCAGAGCAGATAGATGCTGGATGCACTTGAAGGGCTTCTCAGAGCTATTGCTGGGTGCTTCTCAAAGTAACACTGCTGAACTTGAGGTTTCTCACCATTATTCTTGTCTCATAGAATTCATTAAGTAGTGCCATTAAAACACAACCACTGTGTCTATTATTGTTATTGTAATGGCAGTGGGATTTGGAGTCCTGCTGTCTGAAACACAGGGCAGGTGGCAGGCCCTCTGAAGTATCAGAAAAATTTGAGTCAGTCTAGTGGCTTGACAAAATGAAGTGGGACACTTAACACTAGCTGAAAGGAATTTTACATCTATTAAGTTTGGAGAGGATGTATAAAGCCATGTTTTTCCCGATCATTGGAAACCAGTAATAATTTGGCTAGTTTCTGAAAAAGAAATTCTATATCCTAGGCCAGAATAAGAAATAATTCTGGAATTCTATTATCCTATAACAAACAATAGTCATATTCATTTAGTTACATTTCTATTCATTTCTAATAAAATGCAATAAGATGTTAGCCAAAAGTTATTTATTTACTATTTAGGTAATAAACTCATAAGCTCAAAAATATGTAGCAAATTCTATGAAAATGTTAAAATAAGTGAAGTAGCTTTACATTAAGTAACTTGAGAAAATGTTCACAGTATTTTGATTATGGTGAAAAAAGAAATTTATGCAATATAAAAATAGTACAATCCTATTTTTTAAAAAAAGGATTAGATGTGTATATGCATACATGTACATTTATGTGTATGTAAGAAAAATATACTATAAAATATATAATATATAAAATATTTTATATAATCTATAAAATATGAAATATAAAATATACTACAAAGGTACTGCATTATTAACAATGGCCATCTCTTGGAAATGATGTTGGAGTTAGAATACAGGGAGATTAATTTTGAAAATATATTTACAAACAATAACTCTGAGACAAAATGAATGATATGGCAGTTGACCGTTATTTTACCATTTGAATATTTTGTACATTTTCTGTGATGTATATGTGCTACCTTTGCAATTAGTAAAACATAAGCTAAGCCAAGTAAGAGTGTTTATTTAGAATCTAGTATTACCTTAGGCACTGAGGTTGTAGGGGAAAGAAGGAGCAGGGTATAAAAATGAATAGGTGGATTTGTGCCAATACCATACTGTTTTGATTACTGTAGCTTTATATCATAGTCTGAAGTCAGGGAACCTAATTCCTGCAGCTACATTTTTTTTTTTCCCTCAAAATTGCTTTGGCTATTTGGGGTCTTTTGTGTTTCCAAACGAATTAAAAAAAAATTTTGTTCTAGATCTGTGAAAAAATGCCATTGAATCTGCAGATTGCCTTGGGTAGTGTAGTCATTTTGACAATATTGATTCTCCCAATCCAAGAACATGGTATATTTTTCCATCTGATTGTGTCATCTTCAATTTCTTTCATCAGAATCTGATAGTTTTCAGAGTATAGGTCTTTTGCCTCCTTAGGTAGATTTATTCCTAGGTATTTTATTCTTTTTGATGTGATGGTAAATGGGATTGTTTCCTTAATTTCTCTTTCTAATCTTTCATTTGTAGTGTATAGAAATACAAGAGATTTCTGAAAATTTTGTACCCTGCAAATTTACCAAATTCATTGATGAGCTCTAGTAGTCTTCTGGTAGCGTCTTTAGGATTTTCTATGTATAGTATCATGTCATGTGCAAACAGTGAGAGTTTTGCTTCCTCGTTCACAATTTTGATTCCTTTTATTTCTTTTTCTTCTCTGATTGCCATGACTAGGACTTCCAAAACTATGTTGAATAAAAGTGATGAGAGTGGACATCCTTGTCTTGTTCCTGATCTTAGAGGAAATGTTTTCAGCTTTTAATCATTTAGTAGGATGCTAGTTGTGGGTTCATCATATATGACCTTTTTTATGTTGAGGTATGTTTCCTCTATGCCCATTTCCTGGAGAGTTTTTATCATAAATGGGTGTTGAATTATGTCAAAAACTTCTTCTGCATCTATTGAGATGATCATATGGTTTTTAATACTTTGATTTGTTAATATGGTGTATCTCATTGATTGATTTGCATATATTGAAGAATCCTTGCATCCCTGGGATAAATCCCACTTGATCATGCTGTATGATCCTTTTATTGTGCTGTTGGATTCAGTTTGCTAGTATTTTGTTGAGGATATTTGTGTCTATGTTCGTCAAAGATATTGTCTGTAATATTCTTTTTTTTTTTGTAGTATCTTTGGCTTTGGTATCAGGGTGATGATGGCCTCATTGAATGAGTTTGGGAGTGTTCCTTCCTCTGCAGTTTTTAAAACTAGTTTCAGAAGGATAGGTGTTAATTCTTCTCTAAATGTTTGACTTATATATCATTGGAACATGATAGAAAGCCCAGAAATAAACCCATGCACCTGTGCTCAATTAACCTATGACAAAGGAGGCAAGAATGTACAATGGAGAAAAGACAGTTTTTTAGTAAGTGGTGCTGGAAAAACTGGACAGCTACATGTGAAATAATGAAATTAGAACATTCTCAACTGCCATATACAACAATAAAGTCAAAATGGATTAAAGATCTAAATGTAAGACCAGATAATCAAAAACTCTTAGAGGAAAAGATAGGCAGAACACTCTTTGACATAAATCGCAGCAATATCTTTTTGGATTCACCTCCTAGAGTAATAAAAAAAAATAAAAATAAACAAATGGGACTTAATTAAACTTAAAATCTTCTGCATAGCAAAGGAAACCATAAACAAAACAAAAAGACAACACACAGAATGGGAGAAAATATTTGCAAATGATGTGATTGACAAGGGATTAATCTCTAAAATATACAAACAGCTCATGCAGCTCAATATCAAAAAACCAAACAACCCGATCAAAAAATGGGCAAAAGATCTAACCAGACATTTCTTCAAAGAAGACATACAGATGGCCAAAAAGTACATGAAAATATGTGATGTTAGAGAAATGCAAATCAAAACTACAATGAGATATCACCTCATACCAGTCAGAATGGCCATCATCAAAAAATTTACAAACAGTAAATGCTGGAGAGGGTGTGGAGAAAAGGGAACCCTCCTAACGCTGTTGATGAGAATGTAACTTGGTACAACCACTACAGAGAACAGTATGGAGGTTCCTTATAAAACTAATAATAGAGTTCCCACTCCTGGGCATATATCCAGAGAAAACCATAATTCGAAAAGATACATGCACCCAATGTTCATAGCAGCACTATTGTACAATACCCAAGACATTGAAGCAACGTAAATGCTCATTGGCAGAAGAATAAAAGAGATTTGGTACATATATACAATATTACTCAGCCATAAAAATAATGAAATAATGCCATTTGCAGCAACATGGATGGACCTAGAGATAATCATACTAAGTGAAATAATTCAGACAGAGGAAGACAAATATCATATTATATCACTTTATGTGGAATCTAAAAAATGATACAAATGAACTTATTTACAACACAGAGACAGACTCACAGCCTTAGAAAACATATTTATGGTTACCAAAGGGGAAAAGTGGGTGAAGGGATAAATTAGGAGGTTAAGAGTAACATATACATACTACTATATATAAAATAGAGAATCAGCAAGGACCTACTGTATAGCACAGAGAACCCTACTCAATACCCTCTAATAACCTATATGGGAAAATAATCTGAAAAAGAGTAGATATATGTATATGTATAACTGAATCACTTTACTGTACACCTGAAATGAACACAACATTTTAAATCAACTATACTCCAATATAAAATAAAAATTTAAAAAATGAATAGGGGTAGCTCTGCCATGAAGGAATTTACTATAGACCAACATTGGCAGTGTGGGTGAAGTATGAATACAAGCCTCTGAAGCAAGCATGGGAAGCTGGAAGCCTCAATATTTTGCCGTACTCAGGGCAAATTCAGAGATGAAGGCATCTTTCTGTGTCAATAAGTACAGAAAAAATGTATACAATCGATTCTTATTTCAATAATATGTAAAAGCTGAGGACAGTTATGTTAAATTATAATTCTGCAATTATTTTCTAAAGAAAACTAGAATACTTACAAATTGTGTATTCTGCTTTGATAGAGATCTAGATCTTAAACTGGTGTCCTTGGATAGACCTCAGGAGTACAGAAGACTGAAATTGCATGCAAAATATTGTTTTTTTAATGGTGAGAACATAACCATCTTTCATCATATTCTCAAAGAGATCCCTAGAGCAGTGTTTATCACCATGAGGACACTGACCACCTGCAACTGAATCTGTTATCCTTACAGATTTTCTCCAACTAAATGAGAAATTCTGGAGATGGGACCTGGGGTTATGCATTACCAAGAATCTGAAAAATCACTGATCCAGAAGAACTAATGGCTGCACTTTCTCTAGACCCTCCTTTGAATGTGCAGTTGTTTGAATCAGACCTCAAACCAGAATTAGAAAGAAAATAATTCAAAAATTAGATCCCTGGTGAACAGTATTTTAACATGGGTCAAATACTTATCCTGAAGTTTTCAGCAAAGGTTCTAATTCTATGTTACAATTAACCAAATTAAATAGATAAAATGAGTGGGAAGCTGGCTCCTCTTGGGAATGAACCTATAGACGCACTCCTGAAAAATAAATTTAGTAGCTACAGTGTCAAAAAGCATAGGGATTTTATGTGTTGTAAATTTGGAAAATGTGATATATGACTAATTTCAACTTTTCAGTAGTTTAGGAATACTTAAAACAGGAACATGCTCCTATATTCCACCTATCTGTGATGTTATTTTAACCTAAAATTTTGAGGAGTTATCAGAACGCTGAACCAAGCCAAGTACTAGATTGTCTATGCATTTCCACCCCACCCCCCCACGCCACTTTTTTTTTTCTTTTTTGGTTTCTGTCTTGCGATGTGAGCCATGCCTGATAATTTTCACATCAATCAAAAAAATACATTAAGGGCATGTGTACTTCAACTCTGTTAATGATTCTCATAAAAGGGGTCCCTAGTCATGAAGCTAACTGATTTCACTGTTAGAATGGGGATTTTTTTCTTTTTTTTCTCTTGTAAAAAACAACAGAGACATTTCACACCAGGAACTCTGGTCTGAAGGGCCGGGTATGAGGCCTCTGCATGCGGCCCCCTCTGAGCAAGTGAAACCAAACTAAGCACCAAGGAAAAGAAAAAAAGGGTACTTCATCAGGAAGGAAGTGTTATCCTCGAGGATAATAGTCCTTGAATCTGGCATCAGAGTCATTTTGGAGAATTGGTTAAAAACACTGCCCCATTTCCTCTGGACTCAGCCCTATTTGGGGGGATAATTACTCCAGGAAACTCACTCAGTCCTGTTGTGGTCGTGTGGTTGACAGGGTCTTCATGCTCAGAGTGGGTGTCAGGCCTGAGCCTGTGATGTGAGAGAGCCAAGTACAGGACATTGGACCACCAGAGACCTCCTGGCCCCACATAATATCAATCAGCGAGAGCTCTCCCAGAGATCTCCATCTCAATGTGAAGTCCGAGCTCCACCCAACGGCCAGCAAACTCCAGTGCTGGATGCCCAATGCCAAAGAACTAGCAAGACAGGAACACAACCCCACCCATTAGCAGAGAGGCTACCTAAAATCATAATAAGTTCATAGAAACCCTGAAACACACCACTGGACGTGGTGCTGCCCACCAGAAAGACAAGATCCAGCCCCACCCACAAGAACACAGGCACCAGTCCCCTACACCAGGAAACATACACAAGCCACTGAACCAACCTTACCACTGGGGACAGACACCAAAAACAATGGGAACTACAAACATGCAGACTGCGAAAAGGAGACCCCAAACACAGTAATTACAAAAAAAATTAGAAGACAGAGAAATATGCAGCAGATGAAGGAGCAAGTAAAAACCCACCAGACCAAAAAAATGAAGAGGAAATAGGCAGTCTACTTGAAAAAGAATTCAGAGTAATGATAGTAAAGATGATCCAAAATCTTGGAAATAGAATGGAGAAAATACAAGAAACGTTTAACAAGGACCTAGAATAACTAAAGAGCAAACAAACAAAGATGAATAGCACAATAAATGAAATTAAAAATTCTCTAGAAGGAATCAATAGCAGAATAACTGAGACAGGAGAATGGGTATGTGATCTGGAAGATAAAATAGGGGAAATAACTACTGTAGAGCAGAATAAAGAAAAAAGAATGAAAAGAATTGAGGACAGTCTAAGAGACATCTTGGACAATATTAAACACACCAACATTTAAATTATAGGGGTCTCAGAAGAAGAAGAGTAAAAGAAAGGGACTGAGAAAATATTTGAAGAGATTAGAGTTGAAAACTTCCTTAACATGGGAAAGGAAATAGTCAATCAAGTCCAAGAAGTGCAGAGAGTCCCATACAGGATAAATCCAAGGAGACACAGGCCAAGACACATATTAGTCAAACTATCAAAAATTAAATACAAAGAAAAAATATTAAAAGCAGCAAGGGAAAAGCAACAAATAACATACAAGGAATCTCCATAAGGTTAATAGCTGATCTTTCAGCAGAAACTCTGCAAGCCAGAAGGGAGTGGCAGACATATTTAAAGTGATGAAAGGGAAAAACCTACAACCAAGATTACTCTACCCAGCAATGATCTCATTCAGATTCAACGGAGAAATTAAAACTTTACAGACAATCAATGCTTAGGAAAATTCAGCACCACCAAACCAGCTTTACAACAAATGCTAAAGGAACTTCTCTAGGCAGGAAACACAAGAGAAGGAAAAGACCTACAAAAACAAACCCAAAACAATTAAGAAAACGGTAATACGAACATACACATAAATAATTACCTTAAATGTAAATGGATTAAATGCTCCAACCAAAAGACATAGACTGGCTGAATGGATACAAAATCAGGACCTGTATATATGCTGTCTACAAGAGACCCACTTCAGACCTAGGGACACATGCAGTCTGAAAGTGAGGGGATGAAAAAGATAGGGGATGGAAAAGCATAGTCCTTGAGAAAGGAAGTCAAAAGAAAGCTGGAGTAGCAATTCTCATATCAGACAAGATAGACTTTAAAATGAAGACTGTTACAAGACACAAAGAAAAACACTACATAATGATCAAGGGATCAATCCAAGAAGAAGATATAACAATTATAAATATTTAGGTACCCAACGTAGGAACACCTCAATACATAAGGCAAATGCTGGCAGCCATAAAAGCAGAAATCGACAGTTACACAATAGTAGGGGACACTAACACCCCACTTTCACCAATGGACAGATCACCCAAAATGAAAATAAATAAGGAAAGACAAGCTTTAAATGACACATTTAACAAGATGGACTTAATTGATATTTATAGGATATTCCATACAAAAACAACAGAATACACTTTCTTGTCAAGTGTTCATGGAACATTTTCCAGGATAGATCATATCCTGGGTCACAAATCAAGAGCTGGTAAATTTAAGAAAATTGAAATCATATCAAGTATCTTTTCTAACCACAATGCTATGAGACTAAATATCAATTACAGGAAAACAAATGTAAAAAATACAAACACATGGAAGTTAAACAATACACTACTAAATAACCAAGAGATCACTGAAGAAATCAAAGAGGAAATCAAAAAATACCTAAAAACAAATGAAAATGAAAATACAACAACCCCAAACCTATGGGATTCAGCAAAAGCAGTTCTAAGTGGGAAGTTTATAGCAATACAATCCTAACTCAAGAAACAAGAAAAACTTAAAATAAACAACCTAACCTTCCACCTAAAGCAATTCGAGAAAGAAGAAGAACAACAACAACAAAAAAACAAAGTTAGCAGAAGGAAAGAAATCATAAATATGAGATCAGAAATAAATGAAAAAGAAATGAAGGAAACAGTAGCATAGGTCTATAAAACTAAAAGCTGGTTCCTTGAGAAGATAAACAAAATTGATAAACCACTAGTGAGACTCATCAAGGAAAAAAGAGAGAAGACTCAAATCAACAGCACTAGAAATGAAAAAGGACAAGTAACAACTGACACTGTAGAAATACAAAGAATCATGATAGATTACTACAAGCAACTATATGCTAATAAAATGGACAACCTTGTAGAAATCGACAAATTGTTAGAAAAGCACAACATTCCAAGACTGAACCAGGAAGAAATGGAAAATATAAACAGACCAATCACAAGCACTGAAATTGAAATTGTGATTAAAAATCTTCCAACAAACAAAAGCCCAGGACCAGATGGTTTCACAGGTGAATTCTATCAAATATTTAGAGAAGAGCTAACAACTATCCTTCTCAAACTCTTCCAAAATATAGCAGAGGAAGGAACACTCCCAAACTCATTCTACGAGGCCACCATCACCCTGATACTAAAACCAGACAAAGATGTCACAAAAAAAGAAAATGACAGACCAATATCACTGATGAACATAGATGCAAAAATCCTCAACAAAATACTAGCAAACGGAATCCAACATCACATTAAAATGATCATACACCATGATCAAGTGGGGTTTAACTCAGGAATGCAAGGATTCTTCAATATATGCAAATCAAAAAATGTCATACACAATATTAACCAACTAAAGGATATAATCCATATGATAATCTCAATGGATGCAGAAAAAGCTTTTGACAAAATTAAACACCCATTTATGATAAAAAACTCTCCAGAATGTATGCATAGAGAGAACTTACCTCAACATAATATGGGCCATATATGACAAACCCAGAGGCAACATCATTCTCAATGTTGAAAAACTGAAACCATTTCCTCTAAAATCAGGAACAAGACAAGGTTGCCCACACTCACCATTATTATTCAATATAGTTTTGGAGGTTTTAGTCACAGCATTCAGAGAACAATAAGAAATAAAAGGAATTCAAATCAGAAAAGAAGAAGAAAAGCTGTCACTGTTTGAAGATGACATGATACTATACATAGAGAATCCTAAAGATGCTACCAGAGAACTACTAGAGCTAATCAATGAATTTGGTAACGTAGCAGGATACAAAATTAATGCACAGAAATCTCTTGCATTCCTATACACTAATGATGAAAAATCTGAAAGAGAAATTAAGGAAATATTCCCATTTACCATTGCAACAAAAGAATAAAATACTTAGGAATAAACCTACCTAAGGAGACAAAAGAACTGTACGCAGAAAACTATAAGACACTGATGAAAGAAATTAAAAATGATACAAACAGATGGAGAGATATACCATGTTTTTGGATTCGAAGAATCAACATTGTGAACATGAAATGACTGTACTACCCAAAGCAATCTACAGATTTAATGCAATCGCTACCAAACTACCAATGGCATTTTTCACAGAAATAGAAAAAAAAAGTCACAATTTGTATGGAAACACAAAAGACCCCGAATAGCCAAAGCAATCTTGAGAAAGAAAAATGGAGCTGGAGGAATCAGGCTCCCTGACTTCAGACTATACTACAAAGCTAAAGTAATCAAGACAGTATGGTACGTGCCCCAAAACAGAAATATAGATCAGTGGAACAGGAAAGTCCAGAGATAAACCTATGCAAATATAGTCACCTTATATTTGATAAAGGAGGCAAGAATATGCAATGGAGAAAAGAGAGCTTCTTCAATAAGTGGTGCTGGGAGAACTGGACAGCTACATGTAAAAGAATGCAATTAGAACACTCCCTAACACCCTAAACAAAAATAAACTCAAAATGGATTCAAGACCTAAATGTAAGGCCAAACACTATAAAACTCTTAGGGGAAAACATAGGAAGAACACTCTTTGACATAAATCACAGCAAGATCCCTTGTGATCCACCTCCTAGAGAAATGGAAATAAAAACAAAAATAAACAAATGGGACCTAATGAAACTGAAAAGCTTTTGCATAGCAAAGGAAACCATAAACAAGATGAAAAGATGACCTTCAGAATGGGAGAAAATATTTTCAAAGGAAGCAACTGACAAAGGATTAATCTCCAAAATATACAAGCAGCTCATGCAGCTCAATATCAAAAAACAAACAACCCAATCCAAAAATGGGCAGAAGACCTAAATAGACATTCCTCCAAAGAAGATATACAGATTGCCTACAAACATATGAAAGGATGCTCAACATCACTAATCATTAGAGTAATGCAAATCAAAACTACAGTGAAGTATCACCTCACAGTCGTCAGAATGGCCATCATCAAAAAATCTACAAACAATAAATGCTGGAGAGGGTGTGGAGAAAAGGGAGCCCTCTTGCACTGTTGGTGGGAATGTAAATCGATACTGCCACTATGGAGAACAGTATGGTGGTTCCTTAAAAAACTAAAAATAGGACTACCATATGACCCAGCATTCCCACTATTGGATATATACCCTGAGAAAACCATAATTCAAAAAGAGTCATGTACCACAGTGTTCATTGCAGCTCTACTTACAATGGCCAGGACATGGAAGCAACCTAAGTGTCCATCGACAGATGCATGGATGAAGAAGATGTATCACATACATACAGTGTAATATTACTCAGCCATAAAAAGAAATGAAATTGAGTTATTTGTAGTTAGATGCATGGACCTAGAGTCTGTCATACAGAGTGAAGTAAGTCAGAAAGAGAAAAACAAATACCGTATGCTAACACATATACACGGTATCTAAAAAGGAAAATGATTCTGATGAACCTAGGAGCAGGAAAGGAATGAAGACACATACGCAGAGAATGGACATGAGGACACAAGGAAGGGGGAAAGTTAGGCTGGGACGAAGTGATAGAGTAGCACTGACATATATACACTATCAAATGTAAAATAGATAGCTAATGGGAAGCAGCTGCATCGCACAGGGAGATCAGCTCGGTGCTTTGTGACCACGTAGAGGAGTGGGATAGGGAGGGTGGGAGCGAGACGCAAGAGGGAGGGGATATGGAGATACATGTATACATATAGTTGATTCCCTTTGTTATACAGCCGAAGCTAACACAAGATTGTAGAGCAATTATACTCCAACAAAGATGTTTAATAAAAAAAAAGAAAAAAACAAAAATAAACTACAATCTCAATTTGCAATAAATGATTTTGTTTTCGAGTTACTTCTTAGTAGTAAAATTCATATATTTGAATGGCATATTTTAAATGCTATAAGGATAGCATAACATGATTCAAATGGATGAGATATTTTTTTTTTCCTTCTATGAGTAAGCTTTAATACTTTTGAGTCTTTCAATGAATTTGTCGCCATTAAAAAGAATGAAATAATGCCATTTGCAGCAACATGGATGGACACAGAGACCACCATACTAAGCTCAGTAAGTCAGAAAGAGAAAGACAAATACCATGATATCATCTATATGTGGAATCTAAAATATGACACAAATAAACATACCTACAAAACAAAAACAGACTCACAGATATAGAGAACAGACCTGTGGTTGCCAAGGGGATGAGGATGGGGAGAAAAGGACTGGGAGCATAGGACCAGCAGATGCAAACCACTACATACAGGATGAACAAACAAAGTTCCACTGTATAGCACAGGGAACCACAGTCAACACTCTATGATAAACCATAATTGAAAAGAACACGAAAAAAGAATATATATGTAAAACTGAGTTACTTTGCTGCACAGCAGAAATCAACACAACACTGCACATCAACTATACTTCAATAAAATTTTTTTATGGGTGAGGTAATTTTGAATTTAAAGTCTAACTCCTTGCCTGAAGGAAGCATTACTCTTTCAATAGATGACATATCTAACCTTGTCTTGCAATCTTTTATAGTATATCTGAATGACCTGAGCCTTAACTCAGCAATTCCCAAGTTCTTATGATAACATGTTTAACTCCTGGCAATGATGAAACTTCCCTTTATTTATTTATTTATTTTTTATATGCCTAAGTGTTTATCATGGTGTCACAGTGCTACAATGAGGAAAATGTTATTCTTGGTCATACTAGAACCCTGAGTATCTCCAATGGATATATTGTTTCCTCATTGTCCTAAAACTGGCCAGGAGACATGGATACTGATCCAACTTGTTAAACAGTTGATGACACTTTTGAGAGATTTTTCCAGTCTGTATGCCCTTTTATTAACACACTCTTCTTTACCTTTTTGTAGCTTCACTTGGAACTGTAACTGTTTGGAACATGCTGTTTCTATTTATCTTTCTTCCTTCATCTTAGATCATTTTCCAGAACCAAGAATCTATTACCAGTTGCTGCGAAATGGGAGATGAATGTACTCCTGCTGAAGATTATGCGGAAGGAGGAAGCTCTAATAGATGCTAAACTACTTTTTAGTCTAGTCTTGTGAGTCTATTTCATTTAAAGTTTCTTCCTTTTTGGATCTTTGAGCTGCTATGTCAAACATAAAAGCAACCTTGTCTACTTGGCATTTTGTGAGTTTGAATATTAGCATACATTATTCTAAATCCACTCCCACCCTCTTTTGGATTATATTTTAAGATATTTTAATTCTAAAGCTGGGAAAAATGAATATAGCTAAATATCACCCAAGGTGAAACAATGTGCAAAGATTTAGGGAGACCAATTTACAACAGAAGTCATCTAAACAAATTCACACTCTTATACATCCTTCCACTTACCCTCTCTACCCCTTGAAATCTTGGTGACTTATAATATTAATATTATAATATCATAGCTAATGAACTTGCATTTTATTTTATATCCATGTTTAGTATGTGTTCATTGTATGTAACAACTAAATATTGTTTCACAAAAGATTAACATTTTCTTCTAGATGCATTTTTTAAAGTACTGTTGCATCTTCAAATATTACTTAATTATGTGTTAAGATCATTTTGGAGATCAGAGAAACAAATCCATCATTTTACAATGACAGTCAATAGAAAAATAGATTTTGACATACAGAAATTCACTTTACAGGCAACGTTTTAATGTTATCATATTTGTAAAGAAAATACTAATCCAATTCGTTAAACACAGTAGCTAGATACCCAAAAACTCTGTATTTATGTTTGGATTCTTTTCCAATATTTTTGATTATATATTTCTAATGGGAAAGTCAGAATATGGACTTCATAATTGAATAGTACATTTTTACTATAAATATAGCTAGAAAAAATTCTGTAAAAGCATATGAACCCAAGCAAAATCAGTTCCTGACTGGCAAAATGGACATCTGAGCTCTCAAACTCAGTGGGCTTAAAATTGGCTAATTGAGATCCAAAATGTAATGTCAGTTGAGTCATCACTTCATTAAGCTGCAATGCAATCCTCTAATAATGCTCATTAATGTTGGAATGGACCTTTTAAACTACAAAGTGTTTTGTCAATATTAACCCATCTTCCTACCACCATGAAACCATAATTGAGTTAGTGCTTGTATTCCCATTTTACAGAGAGAGGAAGGGAGCGTACACAGCAATATAGAGTGGTTGAATAATTTGGATGAGAGTAAAAGGTCATTAATAGCACTGAAAAATAATTATGAACAAGGTTAAAAGACCTCCATTTTGTGGTCCATTCAAACTCCCATGATATTACGACACTGGGGAAGCTTTGTAAGTCACGTTTCTGGGATGTTTACCCTTTCCAGGGATACTATAGGGGACAGGGGTATAGAAACAGAGCTTAAGCCAAGGCAGTTGTAAGCTTATTTGCATGCCACTACATCCCCTTGGAAGAATGTCACATGGTAATAATACTATCTCACACTTGCATTGTGTGGAGTAGTTTACATTGTGCTTTTATAAGTATTATTTCATCCTCACCATGAATAAAGTACTTGAATGCCTCCTAATATGGTCAAAAAGCTCAGATAGAAAGCATTACATGTACACACAAAATAATTTAGAAAGAAACAAAAATTGTTGAATCAGTGATGTTGAAAACAATCTGTAAATTACTGAATTCTAATCAGTTTTTTATATAATATGATCATAATAAAGTAATTTGTAAGTATAACCCGAGCAGCATTTTCCTGCATATAGGTGACATTTCTCTTACTGAGGAATAGTCTCAAGAGCCCAAATCTATAGTGTACCAAGTACTACTAAAAACTGATATTTCCTAGTGGAGGTTTACTATCCAGGTAGGCAGACTTTGTTCATTACACTAGATACTCAGTCTAAACTCTTTGCAGGATAGTAAATCTATATATATTAATTTAGTCAAATTCACCAAAACCATGATTGCATCTTAGGGCAGGTAGATTTTCCCAGTTAATCCTTCATCAAAGAACTGAAGTGTGTAATAGGGTTTAGCAAATGCATGACACATACCCAAGTGGGGATATGTGTGAAAGGGAGACCTTGTTAGAAGGTTGAAAGAGAAGGTGAACAGCTCATTTGTTTTGTTATTGTAATGGCAGGTAAGACTTGAACAACACTTTCATTTTCTTTACTTTCTTATTTCATTTTTGTATAGATAGTTGATCAGAGCCTTTTAAAGTTTGAACAAGCAAGAGTACTTATTGCTGAGGAGAAAGGAGCTTCTTGATGTTTAAGGTTCTTCTTTTTAAAAAATGTGCAAAACAGTGATTTTTTTTAGATGGTCGTGTTGGGGGTCAATGTTCAGTCATGTCCAGTCATCTGAATTCCGTGGGTTTGAAACACTGAAATGGATGGCATGTAGAAAAGACTGCCAAGCATTTGTTTCTTGGCTAGAGAAGAAATCAATCAATCTCTCTCTCTCTGTCTCTCTCTCTCTCCTCCCACCTCTCCATTTTCTCCTCTTTTTCCACGTATACACAATCCTATGTACCCAAGTGAATTATTTTGTTAGAGTGAGGTGTACATTATCACAGTGATCGCTAAATAGGAAATTATATTTCTGTGCCAGCCCAACAATGGCTGCATTGTAATATCTCTTTATAGAATAGACTATATATGGGGGTCAAATACAACAAGAGAACTTGTCTATGACTCTCTTCAAAGAATCTTCTTTACATTTCTGGAATCACACCTAGATATAAACATAGTTGAACCAGAAGGAAGATACACCAGCTGGATTAGGACTAGCTGGCTGGCAGACATGAATGTCTCTTCTCCTCTTATGACATTAACTGGAGCCATGATATATCTTCAGCACCCAAGGAAGGTACCAGGGTTTGGTGAGTGTTTTGGTTAGGGATAAAGTCATTACGATGTCCCTGACTACCCCCATGCTATGGACCCATCTTCTTTTTAATAGTAAATAATAGAAGTAATAGCAAACACTTATACAGCTCTTATTAAAGCTAGCTCTTTTTTTTTTTAACATCTTTATTGGAGTATAATTGCTTTACAATGGTGTGTTACTTCCTGCTTTATAACAAAGTGAATCAGTTATACATATACATATGTTCCCATATCTCTTCCCTCTTGCATCTCCCTCCCTCCCACCCTCCCTATCCCACCCCTCTAGATGGTCACAAAGCACCAAGCTGATCTCCCTGTGCTATGTGGCTGCTTCCCACTAGCTATCTATTTTACATTTGGTAGTGTATATATGTCCGTGCCACTCTCTCACTTTGTCACAGCTTACCCTTCTCCCTCCCCATATCCTCAAGTCCATTCTCTAGTAGGTCTGTGTCTTTATTCCCGTCTTGCCACTAGGTTCTTCATGACCTTTTTTTTTTCCTTAGATTCCATATATATGTGTTAGCATATGGTATTTGTTTTTCTTTTTCTGACTTACTTCACTCTGTATGACAGACTCTAACCCCATCCACCTCACTACAAATAACTCAATTTCGTTTCTTTTTATGGCTGAGTAATATTCCATTCTATACATGTGCCACATCTTCTTTATGCATTCATCTGTTGATGGATACTTAGGTTGCTTCCATGTCCTGGCTATTGTAAATAGAGCTGCAGTTAATATTTTGGTACATGACTCTTTTTGAATTATGGTTTTCTCAGGGTATATGCCCAGTAGTGGGATTGCTGGGTTATATAGTAGTTCTATTTTTAGTTTTTTAAGGAACCTCCATACTGTTCTCCATAGTGGCTGTATCAATTTACATTCCCACCAACAGTGCATGAGGGTTCCCTTTTCTCCACACCCTCTCCAGCATTTATTGTTTCTAGATTTTTTGACGATGGCCATTCTGACCGGTGTGAGATGATATCTCATTGTAGTTTTGATTTGCCTTTCTCTAATGATTAATGATGCTGAGCATTCTTTCATGTGTTTGTTGGCAATCTGTATATCTTCTTTGGAGAAATGTCTATTTAGGTCTTCTGCCCATTTTTGGATTGGGTTGTTTGTTTTTTTGTTATTGAGCTGCATGAGCTGCTTGTAAATTTTGGAGATAAATCCTTTGTCAGTTGTTTCATTTGCAAATATTTTCTTCCATTCTGAGTGTTGTCTTTTGGTCTTGTTTATGGTTTCTTTGCTGTGCAAAAGTAAAGCTAGCTCTTATTTTTGAAGCACACCATATACATTTTCTCATTGAATGTTTACAGGTCTTTGAAGTAGGTGCTTATTTTTATCCACATTTTCTTACCATTAAGATTAGTCCCATACCACAGTGTGGATCCTCAGTGAGTTATGCTGAACCATGTGGTAAACTTTCTTTTACATAGACTAGGGATAGCCTGGTGCCTAGGACCATGCAAGCCAAACAGCCTCCTCTTTTGCCTTATCTACTTATGGCCAATACCAGAGCTTCAGATATTAATACTGTAATGACAAGGAAATGCCAATCCAGAGCGTGGTAGCAGTAAGAAACAGAAACTGATGAGAGGAGTAAGAGAAAAAGCGTTTGTCACAATTCATAGAAACACCTACTCTACGCATTTTCAAACCAGCAGGGATACCACTTGTAGCCATGTCAACTAAGCAAAATAAAGAAGAAAGGGAGGGAGGGAGAAATGGAAGGAAGGCGGTGAAGAGAGAGAGATAGGAGAGACTGAGGTTTTGCCACAGTGTTTGTTTCCATGTATTTCAGGCTTCTCAGGAGAACTTCCAAAGTAAGAACATAACTTAGGTGATTCTGACTTAAACAATCAAGTGGGGAAACAGTCAATATAGATAGAAAAGACAGATTTAAAAAAAAAGAGAGAGCAATCATTCCTCCAGCCTAGCAGACTCAAAGACATTGCAAAAGAAGAAATGCCAGGGCCAAGTAGCCATAGTTTTATGCACTTACATGCCAATAACCATAGCTAATAGCATATCCTCATGCCACTGTCATTTATAACCACCTAAAATTCAAGAACCTACTACACATCAGATAGAGATTCCATGATCATAGATAGACAGGGACTTAATTCAGATGTCAAGATCTTCCTGACATGGACAATTCAAGATTATAGCCACTCAAAAACTTGACCGCAGGTAATGTCAGTAACTCTGGCAATACAGTGCTCCCAACAGCTGTCTGTTATTGTCTGGAACTACTGTTAACAACACATGCAATTTACCCTTTTCATACCCATCCACCCCCACACTCAGTATTTAGATATAAAATTTTCCATTGAATTCAACAGTCAGTTATTAAACCCCTACGGCATGCCTAGTGTTCTGCTAAGGTTCATAGATTTGACTCAATAACATGAGCCTGTTGGGAATTAGTGTGCTAGTTTTTGGTCCCTGGCCTGAATTGATCATAAAGGTTGTCTACATTGAAAAAAACTACTATTCAAGTACATAGACATATTGGTAAGCTTCCAAGGCCTCTGAGTCTAACCTTTTGCTATTCTATGTTCAGTTTGCTTAAGCTGACTGTGACTGCTGGAAGCAAGTTGTTCCAGTCCAAACAGAATGTCTCTGGGCATTAAGGTGGTATTTTCACAAAGCATTTTCAAATTCCAAGGGGATCCTATGGACAAATGCTGCAGTGATCTCATTGGTAGGTACCATTTTTGTTCACAGCCCCAGAGTGCTCTGTGCTTTCATTATAAGATATTCATAAGGAGAGTTGTAATATAGACCACAGACCATGGCTTGGAGAAGGAAAGGACTTAAAGGGCTTTTTTGAAGTCTCTTTCTTCAGTGACCTGATATATCCTGGTATGTTAGTATTTGGATCCTGGTATAAAAATTCTAGCTCTGGTTTGGTCTGTTGATATTACTTGTGAATGTGGTTTCCCCTGGGTTGTGGATAGAAGTGAGGCTGTGATAAAACAACAACAAAGCTAAACTAAACTAAAACAAAGAAAATATATCCATTTAAGTACCGTATTAATCATTTAAAACTAAGTAATTAATGGGTTTTCAAAGTTATACTGGTGGAGTCAGAAGTACTCATGGTTACCTCATAATTTGTCTTCAATGAAACTAGGAAAAATAAACACACACACACACGCTGAATTTCAAAATGACAAGAGATGGTTATTTTCAGTCTCTTGAGAAGTGGTTCAGTGGTTATAATGAAAATTATCAGTGTACTGCTCCTGCTTTATTCAAGGTGAAAATATCACTTTAATCACTTTCAAGAAAAGGTGATCTTTTCTGAACTCCTGTTCATTTACTGTGACTGAGAAATATAGTTTGCACTAAATTTTGCATAATGAACATGGCAACGTCATAGAAAACAAAGCATTATGATCTCAAGTCCCCCTTAATCCATAATTCCTTTGGAAATATCTATTATATCAATATGAATGACAAAGAATTTTGGGGTTAGTGTTCTTAATGAAAGAGTATTTGTCATTTTTCTAATGAGGATTTACTGATTATGACTAACCAAGAAGGGGCAAGGATATTTCATATAGATGGCAGCTCTAACAAATATATTTGTAAATATGGTCATGGCCAGTAGGAAATACCTTTTAATAGCAAAGTTAATAGCACTCAATCTAGGTGGATGAGTAATCAGAAATTCTACTCTTACAAAGTAGTTTGAAGTTTATTGCTATGTCAGATATTCTTTGGTTTCTCTAGTCACATGTCAAATACCCAGGGCTCAGATATGAGTGGGCCAGTAGCCACCATTTAAGAACTGAAATTAAAAGACAGTTATGTCCAGTGACAAAGCCGTAAGAATTATTTTGGGAGTATTCATTTTGTTTCTCAAAGTCATTAACCATCATTAACAGAAATAAGGTAAAAGACAACAACGTGGCATCAGAAATTAGAGTTAGGGACAAATGGGGCTAGAGCAAAGCTGGATGATCCAAAGCAAGTGCAGTCAAAATATCTGAACATCTAGAATAATAATAATAATAATAATAATAATAATAATAATATATTACTTCCTGGGCTACACATTACAGTCACCAGACTCTACACCAAGCTAATTAAATGAGAATTTTTGAGAGGAGAAGGGACTTAGGACAAGGCATTAGTATTTTTTAAAGCTCCTCAATATGTATTTTAATGGTAAGTCAGGGTTGAGAAGCTCTATTTTAGGGCAGTGCATATCAAACATTAATGTGCATATGAATCACCTGGGAATCTTGTTAAAATGCAAATTTTGATTCAGTAGGTCTGAGATGAGGCCAGAGATTCTGCAATTTCTAACAAGCTCTTGGGTGATGGTGATGGTGTTTGTTGTGGACAATAATGGGTAGGCATGTGAAATGGTAAGTGAATAAGGAAGAAGGGATATTTCATGTGTGTCAGAGACAAGGAAGGATGTTGAATGAATCCAAGAGGACTCTTTTGGGTTCATCTTGATATGAATTGGAGATAGGAGAAGGCCTTTATGACTTTGTTGCATTTCAGCTTTAGCTCAAAATGCTACACATGTAAAGGGGCTATTAAATTCTTGAGCAGCTATTTCAAACTGCTTTGTATTAAAAAGTCCTCTTTAGTCAGAGCTCTGCAAGATTCCTTCCTGAAAATAATTTTCAAACTTATATTTTCACAAAAATAGCAAGCAATCACCTCCAGAACACGTGAACAACTGGTTTTCTCAATGGCCAGAAACACATCTACTTTACAGTCACTGACCACTATATTTTTTAATGTTTTATTGAGCTTGCTATAAAAAATGAAGGGAAAAAAAAGACAAGTACTGCAAAAAGAAAAAGAAAACCCATTTTTAACAAGGTATCCAAATTTAACACAAAACATACCTCTGAAAAATGACAGTCCCTTGGTGCTCATCTCCCTTGCTCTGCAAATTTAGGTGAAATACTTAAGCTTCTCTCTGAAGAAAAAGGAGAGAATGGACATTTTTGGTGTTAGGTCTTAAATGTGCAAACTTATTGATATTTTATAGAAACTCTTTATAACCCTTGTCTCTGGGGACAAGACTAAAACCTGAATTATTGGCTACACATGTTCTATCTCTTCTTTACTGTATATAGTTATATTTTGGGAAACATGATTTGGCCATCAGTCAGTGTCTTTTTGAGCTATGAGCCTACTTGGCTCAGGAATATAGTCCATCAAACATGGAACTGTGGCTTCATGTACACCAAATAGCTGATACTTAAACATGTTCTGAGATTCTACTTGCTGGTTCAGGAGCTGTCTGCATGCATTCGATCAGTTTGACCAAAGAAATGGAGAAAGGCAGTCTCTGAGAGTAAAATTGGATTATTTCATGATTTCACCTGACCATAAACCTCTTTTCCAGCAAGTAAACAGTTGGCAGCTATGGTTTCTATCCATTGAAATATATTATTTACGGCCTTCCACTGAACATCTATCGGGGGTAAATGATACAATGCCTATGACTTGCCTAGCATACAGTAGGAAAAAATTATTAGACCTTATTCATTACCCTTGAGATCAAAGCCTAGCCTTGCTTCTAAATATTAGTGTAATTTGGGGGAAAATTACTTATGTTAGCCTAAATATTCTTACCTGTAAAACAAGCATATACTAATTATGCTTACAGTATTTTTGTAAAAATAAGATTAAATAAAACAATTTGGGCTTAAGTGTATAGTCCCTAACTCATAATATGAATATAATGAATTGCAACAATCACCATCATCATCATTACTTCAAATTAGTGAAACTAAACTTTGGAGGATTGTATTTTATTTGGGCTTTATATCAATGACTTATTATCACAGTTTATGTAATTTTTTCAAATGATCTATGTACAACTAAGAGTCGTTTTCTTAAAATATATACACCTACAATATCTTTGTTTAAGGTTCCAGCCGTTATTTTCAGTGTGACGCTTTTTGCAGTTCTGCCTCTTTCATTTGTATTCCTTTTGATCTCTTGGCCAGAAAGCAGCAGAAGTGGAAAGACCATTTAAGCATGAAACAATTAAAATAGAGTAGTCTTTCTTTTGAGCAAATGATTTTGTATGTGTATATTGGTGTACCCTTAAAACCTTCCTTTGCTTGGAGTGTTTACAGTTGACCCATTTCTGTTCACTTTAGAGCAGCTGCCTGCCATATCTTTCTAACACAAATATATAGGTGTCTATGTCTAAGCCAGAGGAGATATGTAACTATGAGTATTATTTTAATACTGAAATTGACTAGGCTCCAGGTTAATTATCGTGATAATCCTACTGCCTTTTCAATTTCAGGAGGAGGTAGAGTATAGTGGTTAAAAGGTAGGCTCTGATGTCCTACTGCCTGAGTGAAGAATTCCAGATCTGCCTTTGCTACTTGGGTGACCAAAGGCAAGTAATGTAATCTCTAATTTCCAGGGTTTGCTCAAATGTAAAACGGTCATGATAAGAGTAATTACCACATAGTATTATTGTGAGGATTAAATGATTTTTTATATGTACAGAACTTAAATTATGGTAAGTATTCAACACATTTCAGTTATGATTACAATGACAATAATCAAACAAATGAAGTGGCTCAAAAGAATTCAGAGGGTTTTTTTTTTTAGCACATTGAATTTTTATAACTATTTAAAAGTCAATCATGGCTTCTGCTATCTAAATATTATTGGTTTTGGATTGACATTTTATTTTAGGGCAATACTCTGTCTTTCAGTTTCCCTAAAAGACACAGTGGCCTTTCTAATTTAGGGCTCTATTTCCTTGAAAATCAGTGCATTCCAAGCTAGAATAGTGTCTGTGTGACAGAACATTGTGAGAAATTTCAGTATTTTGTTGCCAATGGGAATTGCTGCCTGGTTCATGAGAATATGGCCTTTGTTGGCCTTTCCTCCTTTCCTAGAACTCATGGGAATACATAAAATATGAAAGAGCCTCCCTTACCACAAAGTTAACTTTAAACAAATGTAATTAGAACATTTAAAAAATCCATTGAGCTAGTATTTTCATACAGAAACTAATATTCCTGCAGCTTACAAAATAAACTTAGAAGTATACCTCCACTAATGTGGCAGAAATAAGGTATCTTATCTGACTCAGAGACCAGGTTACAGGCAATCCTCCCTATTCCCACAGGCAACTCTCACTGTAATGCAGTTGTTACAAGTTCTTGGCAAAGTCCAGGAGCTTAAGTAGTCTTTGGAGTCAAATGCACCTGGGTTTGAATGCTGTCTGATTTTAGTATAGTCAACCTCCTTAGACCTCAGTTTTCTTATCTTTACACTGGGAAATAAATGAGATATTCCATGTAATGTACTTAACAGAAGATCTGCTACATAATAAGAACTCAGTAAATGGTTATTGTTTTTATTTTATATTTTTATTATAATTTTCATGTGCTTGACTTCCTGGATTATTTCTCTATTTAACACACTTTAACAAAGAAAGCAAAGCGAGAGATCCATGACTTTTCTCTAGTGTCATTTACTTCCTCTTTCTTTTTGTATCTTTCATTCCTCTGAGATAGCCAGTCAGTTATCCCTACCCTCATTCTGTGGTGTTTTCTCATTTTACAGTTTAGTTATAAATGATGGGGGAGAAATAAAACTTGGCATAGAGCCTGGAATGTACATATATAAACCTAGCAAAATAATATTTTATTTATCGTGATAACTATTATTATCAGTGTTATTTGATGAGCAAAATTCATTTTATTTACCAGAAAATTTAGAAATATCTTACAACACCCTCTAGAATGATTCTTGCTTTTGTATCAAATACAGCTATACGTATAATATAAAGACTGGATTCCAACTATAATGGAGCTTCAGCTCATTTTAAACATTAAGCCTGCAGAAACAGAAATAATCATGTCATGATGTAGAAGGCCTAGAATGTTAGTTACTTTAGGGCAAGAGCTCATCTATTGCTTTCCTTATCTGCTCTTCAGCAAACACCATATTGACTGTTCAATGTAGGGGCCCAAAGCCCTTATGATTCCCTAAGGTCAGAGGAAAAGCATGTTCTGCAGTACTGATTCAGGGAGACTCAAAACAGATTTTTTATACCTTTAGCTCATTCGCTTTCATGCTGAAAATGTAGGTGGTTGAACGTCAGCTGAATAAAATTGAACAGGAGCTAATATTTGTCTCTCAGGAATTTGAAGAGAAAATGGTCCTCATCACTTGAATATCTTTCTAATCTATATAAAAAGACATACTAATCATGAGTAAATGATGTAAATATGTATCAGTAAGACCAATAATATGACATTACAAATAAAAGTCAGCCATACTTTTCACACTGATTTCATTTTGCTTTGGATTTTTTCAATTGATAAAGTACAGCAGTGAATTGAATTACTGATCTGTATGTATCACATGTGCCTATGTTCAGGCTCTTCCACCAGGTGCCATCTTGCCTGCAGCATCTCTACTGCCTTCAGAGGAGAGGCCATAGTGGCAAAGATCTTTTAAAGACTGATGTTAAGTACCTCCCAAAAGGCCTAGTGCCTTTGCCCTTAGCTTAAACAGTAGCTAGCTGCACCTGCAGGGCCCTGCCTCTCCTGCTGGCGATAAACACTCACCTGAAAATGCCTGCTTAACTCCCTACAGCAAGAAGTATAAAATAGGACAGAAAGCAAATAGGCACAGTTCTGGTTTCAGAGCTTACCCAAGTCTTCTGCTTTTGCCAGTTCCCTGGACTATGGTTCTTAATTTGTCATCTTATAATTGACTTTCTGCTTTCAATATCTTGCTTTTGCAGATTTCCAGTACCATTTTCATGGGAGGGGTGGTCCTGCACCAAAGAAAGTGCTCTATGCCTCACAATGTTTCAATATGTGGTTTATAAAACCCAGCGAAATTAGACATAAAATGGGTTTCACTTCAAGCAGAGGCAAACGTCTAGGCCTCTTGGAAGTTCACATATGGATCTCCCCAGTTAGACACTAAACAACCAATGTATTAGAATCGTAATTTATCTCCATAGTCATTTGTTTGCTAGTTCCGTTTTTCTTAACTCATCTGTCTTTCTGTACCCTAGAACTTGCATGCCTGTACCAGTTTTTAAACTCTTACTACCCCAGACATCATCCCTGGACTCAACCTCTTCCCTGACTAAACTTATGTATGTTACCTAATTCTTTCAGCTTTGCCTAGTTGGGCTCCCTTAGAGTAAAATCTATTCTGCTGCTATTAACATAATTTCTAGTTGTTAATCAGTAATAGAAATACCTGTTTATTGTCTCTTTTGTAAAAATTACTGTAGAAAAATGGAAGGATAGTGTGCCCTGCATTTGTCGAAAACTTCAGGAATAGTACTAGGATTATTGTTAGTGCCAATTAATAATCACTTAAAAATTTTTGAATTCAGTATGGAAATTACATTCATGACAGTTTTTAGCTAGTGAACTCTGTTAAGTGTGTGAAATGTAAATGTGGTGACTTTTTTTAAAATTTAAGTTTAATGGAGTAAATAAGAATTTCCAAGGACATAAAACAATTATGGTGAATTTTAGTATTCAATATATATTATAAAAAATACTATGCAACTATAATTCACGGGGTAGGAACCATGCTTTATTTCTGAATCTCCCCTACCACATAGAAGACACTCAGTAAATCTTAGTTGAAGAACCAGTGAATAAACAATAGAACCAACAGAATGATATTTCCATTTCACAACATTGTAGGATGTTTCCTAAGATACTTAAATGCACATAGATGAAGATAATGTTCCTCAAAGTGAATATTAGGCTCTGAAAATGTAATTCAGATTCTATTTTCAAGCAAGTATGCCTTTTTCTACTTGGAAAGCAATTCTAAAATTATAATGGAAGTCAATAAGCAAATATGATTTAATATACACTATCATGTTCGAAGACTCTGTTTTTCACAACTACGTTTAATGTATAACATAAGATCAAACTATAAGACAATATAGTATGCTGATAATGTCACAATGCAAAAAATTGGTTGACTATTCCAGGGAGAAATTCTTCTGTCATCTCAATAATACCAACTGAAAAAAAAAAATCCATAGTTGTAGGACACAATCACAATAGTCATATGGATGATTTCTTCACTACTGTGACATAATTCTCCAGGAGAATTCTTAAAATAATTTTCCATATATATTATTCTTGATTTTATTTGAAACTCTCTTCAATGCAAATCCTGCCTAAAAGTATAAACTGTAAGCTCCGACTTATGCAAAAGCATACAATGACTTTTGGATCCAGATATAGGAGGTTATGTTTTTGGTCCACAATGTGTTATATTTCTACTTCATTGGTTAAGAAAAGAGCCAGGGAGGAGCTTCAAGATGGCGGAAGAGTAAGACGTGAAGATCACATTCCTCCCCACAAATACACCAGAAATACATCTACATGTGGAACAACTCCTACAGAACACCTACTGAACGCTGGCAGAAGACCTCAGACCTACCAAAAGGCAAGAAACTCCCCACGTACCTGGGTAGGGCAAAAGAAAAAAGAAACAACAGAGACAAAAGAATAAGGATGGGACCTGCACCAGTGGGAGAGAGCTGTGAAGGAGGAAAGGTTTCCACACACTAGGAAGCCCCTTTGTGGGCGGAGATTGAGGGTGGCAGAAGGGGGAAACTTCAGAGCCACGGAGGAGAGCGCAGCAACAGGGGTGCAGAGGGCAAAGTGGAGAGATTCCCGCACAGAGGATCGGTGCCAACCAGCACGCACCAGCCCAAGAGACTTGTCTGCTCACCCGCCAGAATGGGTGGGGGCTGGGAGCTGAGGCTCCGGCTTTGGTCGGATCCCAGGGAGAGGACAGGGGTTGGCTGCATGAACAAAGCCTGAAGGGGGCTAGTGCGCCACGGCTAGCCAGGAGGGAGTCCGGGAAAAGGTCTGGAGCTGCCGAAGAGGCAAGAGAGTTTTTCTTGCCTCTGTTTCCTGGGGCACGAGGAGAGGGGATTAAGAGTGCTGCTTAAAGGAGCTCCAGAGACGGGCGCGAGCCGCTATCACTGCGGACCCCAGAGACGGGCATGAGATGCTAAGACTGCTGCTGCAGCCACCAAGAAGCCTGTGTGCAAGCACAGGTCACTAACAACACTTCCCTTCCAGGTAGCCTGGGCAGCCTGCCACTGACAGGGTCCTGTGATCCAGGGACAATTTCCCCAGGAGAACACATGGCGCACCTCAGGCTGGTGCAACATCATGCTGGTCTCTGCCACTGAAGGCTCACCCCGCACTCCATACCCCTCCATCCCCCGACCTCCGTGAGCCAGGGCCCCCAAATCATCTGCTACTTTAACTCCGTCCTGTCTTAGGGAAGAACAGATGCCCTCAGGCGACCTACATGTAGAGGCAGGGCCAAATCCAAAGCTGAATCCCAGGAGATCTGCGAACAAAGAAGAAAAAGGGAAATCTCTCTCACCAGCCTCAGGAGCAGTGGATTAAATCTCAACAGTCAACTTGATGTACCCTGCATCTGTGGAATACCTGATAGACAAAGAATCATTCCAAATTGAGGAGGTGGACTTTGGGAGAAATGATATATATATTTTTCCCCTTTTTCTCTTTTTGTGAGTGTGTATGTGAATGCTTCTGTGTGTGATTTTGTCTGTATAGCTTTGCTTTTACCATTTGTCCTAGACTTCTGTCTGTCCATTTCTTTTGTTTTGTTTTTTTTTTTTTTAGTATAGTTTTCAGCACTTGTTATCATTGGAGGATTTGTTTTTTGGTTTGGATGTTCTTTCTTTCCTTTCTTTTTAATTATTAAAAATTTTTCAATAAACATTTTTTGTTTATTTAAGAACTTTTAAATTTAATTTTATTCTATTTTATCTTTTTCTTTCTTTCTTTCTTTCTTTCTCCCTTTTCTTCTGAGCCGTGTGGATGACTGGCTCTTGGTGTTCCAGCGAAGTGTTAGGTCTGTACTTCTGAGGTGGGAGAGCCAAGTTCAGGACATTGGTCCACCAGAGACTTCCCAGCTCCACGTAATATCAAATGGTGAAAATCTCCCAGAGATCTCCAAATCAACGTCAAGACCCAGCTCCACTCAACGACCAGCAAGCTACAGTGCTGGACACCCTATGCCAAACAACTGGCAAGACAGGAACACAACCACACCCATTACCAGAGAGACAGCCTAAAATCATAATATGGTCACAGATACGTCAAAACACACCACCAAACGTGGACCTGCTCACCAGAAAGACAACATCCGGCCTCATCCACCAGAACACAGGAACAGTCCCCTCCACCAGGAAGCCTACACAACCCACTGAACCAAACTTAGCCACAGGGGCAGACACCAAAAACAATGGGAACTACGAACCTGCAGCCTCCAAAAAGGAGACCCCAAACACAGTAAGTTAATCAAAATGAGAAGACAAAGAAACACAAAGCGGATGAAGGAGAAAGGTAAAAACCCACCAGACCTAACAAATGAAGAGGAAATAGGCAGTCTACCTGAAAAGAATTCAGAGTAATGATAGAAAAGATGATCAAAATCTTGGAAATAGAATACAGAAAATACAAGAAATGTTTAACAAATACCTAGAAGAACTAAAGAGCAAACAAACAATCATGAAAAACAAAGTAACTGAAATTAATTATTCTCTAAAAGGGATCAACAGCAGAATAACTGAGGCAGAAGAATGGATAAGTGACCTGGAAGATAAAATAGTGGAAATAACTACTGCAGAGCAGAATAAAGAGAAAAGAATGAAAAGAATTAAGGACAGTCTGAGACCTCTGGGACAATATTAAACACACCAACATTCAAATTATAGGGGTCCCAGAAGAACAAGACAAAAAGAAAGGGACTGAGAAAACATTTGAAGAGATTATAGTTGAAAACTTCCCTAATATGGGAAAGGAAATACTTAATCAAGTCCAGGAAGCACAGAGAGTCACATACAAGATAAATCCAAGGAGAAACACACCAAGACACATATTTTTAAATTATCAAAAATTAAATAAAAGAAAAAATATTAAAAGCAGCAAGGGAAAAGCAACAAATAATATACAAGGGAATCTCCATAAGGTTAACAGCTCATCTTTCAGCAGAAAATCTGCAAGCCAGAAAGGAGTGACAGGACATATTTAAAGTGATAAAAGGGAAAAACCTACAACCAAGATTACACTACCCAGCAAGGATCTCAATCAGATTTGACGGAGAAATCAAAAACTTTACAGACAAGTAAATGCTAAGAGAATTCAAAACAGCCAAACCTGCTTTACAACTAATGCTAAAGGAACTTCTCTAGGCAGGAAACACAAGAGAAGGAAAAGACCTACAATAACAAACCCAAAACAATTAAGAAAATGGTAATAGGAACATACGTATTGTTACTTACCTTAAGTGAAAATGGATTAAATGCTCCAACCAAAAGACATAGACTGGCTGAATGGATACAAAAACAAAACCTGTAGATATGTTGTCTACAAGAGACCCACTTCAGACCTAGGGACACATAAAGAATGACAGTGAGGGAATGTAAAAAGATGTTCCATGCAAATGGAAATCAGAAGAAAGCTAGAGTAGCAATTCTCATATCAGACAAAATAGACGTTAAAACAAAGACTATTACAAGAGACAAAGAAGGACACTACATAATGATCAAGGGATAAATCCATGTAGAATATATAACAATTGTAAATATTTATGCACCCAACATAGGAGAACCTCAATACATAAGGCAAATGCTAACAGCCATAAAAGGGGAAATCAACAGTAACACAATCATAGTAGGGAACTTTAACACCCCAATATCACCAATGGACAGATCATCCAAAATGAAAAGAAATAAGGAAACACAAGCTTTAAATGATACATTAAACAAGATGGATTTAATTGATATTTATAGAACATTCCATCCAGAAACAACAGAATACACTTTCTTCTCAAGGGCTCATGGAATATTCTCCAGGATAAATCATATCTTGGGTCACAAATCAAGCCTTGGTAAATTGAAGAAAATTGAAATTGTATCAAGTATCTTTTCTGACCACAACACTATGAGACTAGATATCAATTACAGGAAAAAAAAAATCTGTAAAAAATACAAACATATGGAGGCTAATCAATACACTATTTGATAACCAAGAGATCACTGAAGAAATCAAAGAGGAAATCATAGAATACCTAGAAACAAATGACAACAAAAACACGACAACCGAAACCTATGGGATGCAGCAAAAGCAGTTCTAAGAGGGAAGTTTATAGCAATACAATCCTACCTTAAGAAATAAGAAACATCTCAAATATACAAACTAACTTTACAACTAAAGCAATTAAAGAAAGAAGAACAAAAAAGCCCTGAAGTGAGCAGATGGAAAGAAATCATAAAGATAAGATCAGAAATAAATGAAAAAGAAATGAAGGAAATGATAACAAAGAATAATAAAATTAAAAGCTGGTTCTTTGAGAAGATACACAAAATTGATAAACCATAAGCCACACTCATCAAGAAAAAAAGGGAGAAGACTCAAATCAATAGAATTAGAAATGAAAAAGGAGAAGTAACAAATGACACTGCAGAAATACAAATTATCATGAGAGATTACTACAAGCAACTGTATACCAATAAAAGTGACAACCTGGAAGAAATGGACAAATTCTTAGAAATGCACAACCTTCCGAGACTGAACCAGGAAGAAATAGAAAATATGAACAGACCAATCACAAGCACTGAAATTGAGGCTGTGATTATAAATCTTCCAACAAACAAAAGCCCAGGACCAGATGGCTTCACAGGCGAATTCTATCAAACGTTTAGTGAAGAGCTAACACCTATTCTTCTCAAACTCTTCCTAAATACAGCAGAGTGAGGAACACTCCCAAACACTTTCTATGAGGCCACCATCACCCTGATACCAAAGCTAGACAAAGATGTCACAATAAAAGATAACTACAGACCAATATCACTGATGAAAATACATGCAAGAATCCTCAACATAATACTAGCAAACAGAATCCAACAGCACATTAAAAGGATCATACACCACGATCTAGTGGGGTTTATCACAGGAATGCAAGGATTCTTCAGTATATGCAAACCAATCAGTGTGATACACCATATTACCAAATTGAAGGAGAAAAACCATATGATCATCTCAATAGATGCAGAGAAAGCTTTCAACAAAATTCAACACCCATTTATGGTAAAAACCCTCCAGAAAGTAGGCATAGAGGGAACTTTCCTCAGCATAATAAAGACCATATATGACAAACCCACAGACAACCTCGTTCTCAATGGTGAAAAACTGAAATCATTTCCACTAAGATCAGGAACAAGACAAGGTTGCCCACTCTCACCACTATTATTCAACATAGTTTTGGAAGTATTAGCCACAGCAATCAGAGAAGAAAAAGAAATAAAAGGAATCCAAATCGGAAAAGAAGAAGTAAAGCTGTCACTGTTTGCAGATGACATGATACTATACATAGAGAATCCTAAAGATGCTACCAGAAAAGTACTAGAGCTAATCAATGAATTTGGTAAAGTAGCAGGATACAAAATTAATGCACAGAAATCTCTTGCATTCCTATACACTAATGATGAAAAATCTGAAAGAGAAATTAAGAAAACACTCCCATTTACTGTTGCAACAAAAAGAATAAAATACCTAGGAATAAACCTACCTAAGGAGACAAACGACCTGTATGCAGAAAATTATAAGACACTGATGAAAGAAATTAAAGATGATATAAATAGATGGAGAGATACCCATGGTCTTGGGTTGGAAGAATCAACATTGTGAAAATGACTATACTACCCAAAGCCATCTACAGATTCAATGCAATCCCTATCAAACTACCACTGGCATTTTTCACAGAACAAGAACAAAAAAATTCACAATTTGTATGGAAACACAAAAGACCCCGAAGAGCCAAAGCAACCTTGAGAATGAAAAATGGAGTCGGAGGAGTCAGGCTCCCTGACATCAGACTATACTACAAAGCTACAGTAATCAAGACAGTATTATACTGGCACAAAAACAGAAATATAGATCAGTGGAACAGGATAGAAAGCCCAGAGATAAAGCCATGCACATATGGTCACCTTATCTTTGATAAAGGAGGCAAGAATATTTAATGGAGAAAAGACAGCCTCTTCAATAAGTGGTGCTGGAAAAACTGGACAGCTACATGTAAATGAATGAAATTAGAACACTCCCTAACACCATACACAAAAATAAACTCAAAATGGATTAAAGACCTAAATGTAAGACCAGACACTATCAAACTCTTAGAGGAAAACATAGGCAGAACACTCTGGGACATAAATCATGGCAAGATCCTTTTTGACCCACCTCCTAGAGAAATGGAAATAAAAACAAAAATAAACAAATGGGACATAATGAAACATACAAGCTTTTGCACATCAAAGTAATCTATAAACAAGACGAAAAGACAACCCTCAGAATGGGAGAAAATATTTACAAATGAAGCAACTGACAAACGATTAATCTCCAAAATTTACAAGCAGGTCATGCAGCTCAATATCAAAAAAATAAACAGCCCAATCCAAAGTGGGCAGAAAACCTAAATAGACATTTCTCCAAAGAAGATATACTGATTGCCAACAAGTAAATGAAAGAATGCTCAACATCATTAATCATTAGAGAAATGCAAATCAAATCTACAATGCAGTATCTTCTCACACCGGTCAGAATGGCCATCATCAAAAATTCTACAAACAATAAATGCTGGAGAGGGTGTGGAGAAAAGAGAACCCTCATGCACTGTTGGTGGGAATGTAAATCGATACAGCCACTGTGGAGAACAGTATGGAGGTTCCTTAAAAAACTAAAAATAGAACTACCATACGACCCAGCAATCCCACTACTGTGCATATACCCTGAGAAAACCATAATTCAAAAAGAGTCATGTACCACAATGTTCATTGCAGCTCTGTTTACAATAGCCAGGACGTGGAAGCAAACTAAGTGTCCATCAACAGATGAATAGATAAAGAAGATATTGCACATATATACAATGGAATGTTACTCAGGCATAAAAGGAAACGAATTTGAGTTATTTGTAGTGAGGTCGATGGACATAGAGTCTGTCATACAGAGTGAAGTAAGAAAGAGAAAAACAAATATTGTATGCTAACACATATATATGGAATCTAAAAAAAAAAAAAAAAAAGAAAGGTCATGAAGAACCTAGGTGCAAGATGGGAATAAAGATGCAGACCTACTAGAGAATGGACTTGAGGATAAGGGGAGGGGGAAGAGTAAGCTGTGACAAAGTGAGAGAGTGGTAGTGTATATATGGACATATATACACTACCCAGTGTAAAATTGATAGCTAGTGGGAAACAGCCGCATAGCACAGGGCGATCAGCTCGGTGCTTTGCGACCAGCTAGAAGGGTGGGATAGCTAGTGTGGGAGGGAGGGACACGCAAGAGGGTAGAGATTTGGGGATATATCTATATGTATAACTGATTCACTTTGTTATAAAGCAGAAACTAACACACCATTGTAAATCAATTATACTCCAGTAAAAATGTTTTTAAAAAAATAAAAAGATAAGAGCCAGAAAGTGTGCCCATATCCCTCTGTTATAAAAATAGGGCTTCATTCTAATTAGCTTTTCATTACTTCTCTTATTCAGAAATAGATTTTATGGTCCTCGTAATTGTCAGGATAGGCTTGGAGAGTATATTATGGAAGCAAACAGTCTCAATGTTTCACTAGCTTAAAATATCAAGGTTTATTTCTCACTTTCCCAGACTACTGAAGTCCCTACAATCCAGGGCATTGCCAGTCACCATGGCAGAGCAAAGGAGAGAAGTCAATAAATTGCACCCTGGCTCTTAAAGTTTCATTCTGAAAATGACATGAGTCACTTTTGTTCATATTTTAATGACAAAAACTCACATGGCCATATCTAATTTCAAGGAGACAGGGTAGTACATTTTCACCATTTGTCCAGAAGGAGAACCAGAAATTTTTGATGAAAAGCACTAATGGCTAACTAAATTCTCTTTTCCAAGCCCACCTATTCTAGAATGGAGATCTATGACGTTTCTCAAATTATCTGTTTAATTAACATGACATTTTTAGAGTGCTCACCACTCTCAAAGGTCAACATTAAGTCATGTTATACTGTTCAACACTTCACACTGTTATGTGATTTTTGCTAGTCACTATCAGGGTGAATTATCAGGTAACCTCTCTTAAGTATTTTAGTTCTCATTCCTACCTCCTTCCACTCCTATCTTGCAATCAGCCATCTGATTAGTAAGGGATAACACCAAGGGCTCAATTTTTAAAATTAAGTACTTAATTAGATTGCTAACCCACTGGGTTGGGACTGCTTCCAACTGCTTCAGAGCTTATAGAATACCTCAAAAAGTAGTTTCCAGTGCTATTGTTATTCAGCAAATACTTGATTTGATGACCCAGCTATGGAGTTGAATATGTATCTCAGTACATATTTAAAGGCTCCAAAGTGAGCTGTATCTAGAGGATAATGTTCTAGAGATTGGCTATCTTGTATAAAATATCAAAACTTCAAATATCTCATACTGATATATATGTGTTTAATGCCATTTTAAGGTACATCCTCTTTGATAGACTTTTGTCAGCTTTGAATCCCTCTGGGCAACAAACATTCCTCAAAGGGATTGGAAAGTGTTAATTGG
Source organism: Balaenoptera ricei (assembly GCF_028023285.1). NCBI lineage: Eukaryota > Metazoa > Chordata > Mammalia > Artiodactyla > Balaenopteridae > Balaenoptera > Balaenoptera ricei. Next base: position 90,332,141 of record NC_082660.1, on the reverse strand, counting down.
AATAACTCTTTGTTATAAAAAATTCAATCACTAATTTAGATTGGAAGGCCCTGAAACCACCAAATATAAGCTGCAAACACTCCTTTACTATATAACCCCAGCCCTAAACAAAATTACCATGAAAATGAGAAGGATAGCATAATCCACACTTTCTTAATTTCAATTTCTTTTTTTTTTTCTTAACATCTTTATTGGAGTATAATGGCGGTACAACGTTGTGTTAGTTTCTACTGTATAAAAAACTGAATCAGTTATATGTATACATATATCACCATAACCCCTCCCTCTTGTGTCTCCCTCCCACCTTCCGAATCCCACCCCTCTAGGTGGTCACAAAGCACCGAGCTGATCTCCCTGTGCTATGTGGTTGCTTCTCACTAGCTATCTATTTTACATTTGGTAATGTATATATGTCCATGGCACTCTCTCACTTTGTCCCAGCTTACCCATCCTATCCCCGTGTCCTCAAGTCCATTCTCTACATCTGCGCCTTTTTTTTTATACAAAATTTACCCTCTTACCCATTTTTTTAAATCAATTTATTTATTTTATTTATGGTTGTGTTGGGTCTTCGTTTCTGTGCGAGGACTTTCTCTAGTTGCGGCAAGTGGGAGCCACTCTTCATCGCGGTGTGCGGGCCTCTCATTATTGCAGCCTCTCTTGTTGCGGACCACAGGCTCCAGATGCACAGGCTCAGTAATTGTGGCTCACGGGCCTAGTTGCTCTGCGGCATGTGGGATCTTCCCAGACCAGGGTTCGAACCCGTGTCCCCTGCATTGGCAGGCAGATTCTCAACCACTGCGCCACCAGGGAAGCCCCTACATCTGCATCTTTATTCCTGTCCTGCCCTAGGCGCATCAGAACCATTTTTTTTTCTTTTTTTTTAGATTCCATATATATGTGTTAGCATGCGGTATTGTTTTTCGCTTTCTGAATTACTTCACTCTGTATGACAGACTATAGGTCCATCCACCTCACTACAAATAATTCAATTTCATTTCTTTTTTTAAAAATTTTTAAAAAAATTTCATTTCTTTTTATGGCTGAATAATATTCCATGGTATATATGTGCCATATCTTCTTTATCCATTCACCTGTCAATGGACACTTAGGTTATTTCCATGTCCTGGCTATTGTAAATAGAGCTGCAATGAACATTGTGGTACATGACTCTTTTTAAATTATGGTTTTCTCAGGGTATATGCCCACTAGTTGGATTGCAGTGTCATATGGTGGTTCTATTTTTAGTTTTTTAAGGAACCTCCATACTGTTCTCCATAGTGGCTGTATCAATTTACATTCCCACCAACAGTGCAAGAGGGTTCCCTTTTCTCCACACCCTCTCCAGCATTTATTGTTTGTAGATTTTTTGATGATGGCCATTCTGACTGCTGTGAGGTGATACCTAACTGTAGTTTTGATTTGCATTTCTGTAATGATTAATGATGTTGAGCAACCTTTCATGTGTTTGTTGGCAATCTGTATATCTTCTTTGGAGAAATGTCTATTTAAGTCTTCTGCCCATTTTTGGATTGGGTTCTTTGTTTTTTTGATATTGAGCTGCATAAGCTGCTTGTAAATTTTGGAGATTAATCCTTTGTCAATTGCTTCATTTGCAAATATTTTCTCCCATTCTGAGGGTTGTCTTTTCATCTTGTTTATGGTTTCCTTTGCTGTGCAAAAGCTTTGAAGTTTCATTTGGTCCCATTTGTTTATGTTTGTTTTTGTTTCCATTTCTCTAGGAAGTGGGTCAAAAAGGGTCTTGCTGTGATTTATGTCCTAGAGTGTTCTGCCTATGTTTTCCTCTAAGAGTTTGATAGCATCTGGCCTTACATTAAGGTCTTTTATCCATTTTGAGTTTTTTTTTTTTTTTGTGTGTAGGGTGTTAGGAAGTGTTCTAATTGCCTTATTTCATATTTAGCTGTCCATTTTCCCCAGCACCACTTATTAAAGAGGCTGTCTTTTCTCCATTATATATTCGTGCCTCCTTTATAATATAAGGTGACCATATGTGCATGGGTTTATCTCTCGGCTTTCTATCCTATTCCACTGACTTATATTTCTGTTTATGGATGCGTACCATACTGTCTTGATTACTTTAGCTTTTTATTACAGTCTGAAGTCAGGGAGCCTGATTCCTCCAGCTCCATTTTTCTTTCTCAAGATTGCTTTTTCTACTCGGGGTCTTTTGTGTTTCCATACAAATTGTGAAATTTTTTGTTCTAGTTCTGTGAAAATGCCATTGGTAGTTTGATAGGGATTGCATTGAATCTGTAGATTGCTTTGGGTAGTAGAGTCATTTTCACAATGTTGATTCTTCCAATCCAAGAACATGGTATATCTCTCCATCTGTTTGCATCATCTTTAATTTCTTTCATCAGTGTCTTGCAGATTTCTGCATACAGGTCTTTTGTCTTCTTAGGTAGGTATATTCCTAGGTATTTTATTCTTTTTGTTGCAGTGATAAATGGGAGTGTTTCCTTAATTTCTCTTTCAGATTTTTCATCATTAATGTAAAGGAATGCAAGAGATTTCTGTGCATTAATTTTGTATCCTGCTACTTTACCAGATTCATTGATTAGTTCTAGTAGTTTTCTGGTAGCATCTTTAGGATTCTCTCTGTATAGAATCATGTCATCTGCAAACAGTGACAGCTTTACTTCTTCTTTTCTAATTTGGATTCCTCTTATTTCTTTTTCTTCTCTGATTGCTCTGGTTAAAACTTCCAAAACTATGTTGAATAATAGTGGTGAGAGTGGACAACCTCGTCTTGTTCCTGATCTTAGTGGAAATGGTTTCAGTTTTTCACCATTGAGAATGATGTTGGCTGTGGTTTTGTCATATATGGCCTTTATTATTTTGCAGAAAGCTCCCTGTATGCCTACTTTCTGGAGGTTTTTTTTATTATAAATTGGTGTTGAATTTTGTCAAAAGCTGTTTCTGCATCTATTAAAATGATCATATGGTTTTTCTCCTTCAATTTGTTAAAATGGTTTATCACCTTGAGTTGCATATATTGAAGATTCCTTGGATTCCTGGTATAAACTCCTCTTGATCATGGTGTATGATCCTTTTAATGTGCTGTTGGATTCTGTTTGCTAGTATTTTGTTGAGAATTTTTGCATCTATGTTCATCAGTGATATTGGCCTGTAGTTTTCTTTTTTTGCGACATATTTGTCTGGTTTTGGTATCAGGGTGATGGTGGCCTCGTAAAATGTTTTTGGGAGTGTTCCTCCTTCTGCTATAATTGGAAGAATTTGAGAAGGATCGGTGTTAGCTCTTCTATAAATGTTAGATAGAATTCGCCTGTGAAGCCATCTGGTCTTTGACTTTTGTTTGTTGGAAGACTTTTAATCACAGTCTCATTGTCAGTGTTTGTGATTGGTCTGTTTATATTTTCTATTTTTTCCTGGTTCAGTCTCGGAAGGTTGTACATTTCTAAGAATTTGTCCATTTCTTCCAGGTTGTCCATTTTATTGGCATATAGTTGCTTGTAGCAATCTCTCATGATCCTTTGTATTTCTGCCGTGTCAGTTGTTACTTCTCCTTTTTCGTTTCTAATTCTATTGGTTTTAGTCTTCTCCCTTTTTTTCTTGATGAGTCTGGCTAATGGTTTATCAATTTTGTTTATTTTCTCAAGAACCAGCTTTTAGTTTTATTGATGTTTGCTCTTGTTTCCTTCATGTCTTTTTCATTTCTTTCTGATCTGAGCTTTATGATTTCTTTCCCTTTGCTAACTTTAGTGGTTTTTTTGCTCTTCTTTCTCTAAATGCTTTAGGTGTAATGTTAGGTTTTTTATTTGAGATGTTTCTTTTTTCTTGAGGTAGGATTGTATTGCTATAAATGTGGTAAATGTAAGAAAATTGTAATCATATCAAGTATATTTTCCGACCACAATGCTATGAGACTAGATATCAATTCCAGGAAAAAATCTGTAAAACAATACAAACACATGGAGGCTAAACAATACACTACTAAATAACCATGAGATCACTGAAGAAATCAAAGAGGAAATCAAACAATACCTAGAAACAAATGAGAACGAAAACACGATGACCCAATACCTATGGGATGCAGCAAAAGCAGTTAATTTCAATTTCTGAAAGCGATGATCAATCTCCTGCATTATTAAATTTCTGGACATAGATAAAGGATCATCCTTCACAGCTTCTCCAGCAACTGTATTTCTCTAAAACCGTATGAAATGATTTAGTTCAAAATTTAAAATATAGCTGTTTGTTTTTGGCCTGTCTCTTGTACTTGTAAAAAGTACAAGTATGACTTTGAATTTAGACTGGTTCTCCATTAGTACAAGCTTTATAAATTTCTCTGCATATCCATGTCTTTTGTACATTTCCCTATTCTTGGTCAAATGCAAACTTTGTTGGATATATATTTTTTCCCATGGAGTCTCTGCTTAGTGGTAGAGTACAGCCATTGGTAAAACTTATGAAATTTTTCTAATCTGTCAGCTAAAAGTAGAAACATTAGGTTTTTTAGTATAGTGGTTAGATTCCCATCAATGCTTCCTTGATCTTGAGGTACAATTATGATGAACATGGTGAGCATATGAATGTGTGTGTTTTCTAATTTCTATTATATTAAGAGGAAGAATGATTCTTCAGAGACCAATTACCTGAATAAAAGCTGAACTGAGATCATCCATGCACCACAGAGCTGCCATCCTCTCCAGAAAAGTTTCAGCATTATTGGCCTCAGTTAATGGTAACCTTGATGTGCATTACAGTTACTGCTGCCTGAAGGTGTTACCATGGACACAGATATCAGCATATCTTCAGGAGGAGTTATATAGTGAAAGAAAAATTCGGAGAATATAAAGTATCCATCACCGGATCTTGCAAAGAAGAAAAATATAAAATCTTCTGGCCATATTGTTATATGTGTTTCAAAAAGTTGTGTAACACTTTTTATTATCATTTTTTGAGTAATTGATATATGTCATGATTGTGCTAAACACCTTTCGGCAATTATATCAATCCTCTGAAATAGACACCATCATTATTCCTATTTTCGGAAGAAATTGAAGCTCAGAGAAATGAATTAACTTACTCAAGATTATGCAGCCAGTAAGTGGTGTACGTGAAATTCAACTCTCATCTGTTTTATCACAAAGTTGTACTCTAAAACTCTCTAATAGATTGTTGCAGATTTACAATATAGAGTAAGCCCTAATTTCTGGTTGGAAATAAGAACTCAAATAGAACAGTGCTCAACACATGGTAGGTGCTTAACATCATTTTTTAAGTTAATTGTGAGTTTAAATTTTCTAAATGTGGTAAACAGAATTCTAAGATGGCCCCCAAGATTTTCCACACACACCCCGTGTACACATCCTGTACAATACCTGGGACTATAAATATTATGGATCTTGCTCCCGTGATTAGGTTATGCTATATGGCACAGTTGGCCTTGAGATAGGAAAATTACCTGAGTTAACCTGGGCTAATCACATGAACTCTTTAAAAGCAGCATCTTCTGTGTCTAGTTGTAGAAGTGGATGTCAGAGATTTGAAGCACTGGAAGGATTTAACATGTTGCTGGCTTGAATATGGAGGGGAACATACTGCAAGGAATATGGGTGGCTTTTAGTTGCTGAGAGTGGCCCCCAGTCTACAGTCAGAAAGGAAATGGTGACCTAGGTCCTATAACCACAAATAACTGAATTCTGTGAATGAAAAGAATGAGATAGAAGGGAAATTTTCCTCAGAGACTCCAGATAAGAACTCAATTCAACCATTATCTTGATTTCAGCCCTGTGAGACCCTGAGCAGAGAACCCAGGCAGATGATGACTTATAGAATTATGAGCTAATAAATGAGTTTTGTTTTAAGCTGCTATGTCCATTACAAAGCAATAGAAAAATAATACACTAATTATAATATTAGTAACTATGGTACATATAGTTCTTATTTTATTATGAGATTTTGTTTTTCAGGATTGTCAGTTGGCTTTTTCTATGAAGTGGCTGAACCTGTGTTTTAAAATTTCATGCAGAAAGAGTATTGCAGCCAACAGAGAGATTTTATTGCCAATCTTTATACATTTGTGAAAATAGCCCAATACTTCTAAGATCAACAACAAATTGAATCACATGTACTTTTTCTCTTTAAACTCACCAAATTTCACTAACCAGTACATTTTTTTCTGTTCTCTCTTTTATAGCCATAATACTGTGATTCAATGTTATTAATCATTCTGATCTAGCATATTTTAGATAGACCTTTTGAAAAGTGGCAACCACAATGTCCAGCTATAACATTATTAACTGAATCTTTTGTACCTATTACTGCAATGCATGATATACATCTTAATAGCTACCTAGAAATAGAGTTATGTCTAAGAATCCAATCTGAATGACAATTCTACCAATTTAGGAGTTATAGAACAAATGATTTATGATATCAAATTGGAGAATTTGGGCTCTTTACTGATGTAATTTAAAAAATATATTTTTAACCTGTCGTAAAGGGCCACATTGGGGATTTCAATAGTGATAGAAAGCAACGAATATATCAGAAATGATGGGGAAGTAGGTAAAATTGATGCAGCTTCTGGCTTATGCTTCAACATGATCTGATCTTGAGCTTAGATTGCAGAAATGTCATTCCAAGTGATAGTGTCAGAGGTTGAGCAAATACAGCTTCGTTTTTATCCTAATGGGAATTTCCTAGGCTGAGAGCTAGGAAGAAAATCCTCGTTTAACTTGTAAACTGAGCAAATTTGATCTCAGAATCATTGAAAGAGAATAAATATGGAGTCCCAGGATGCCATTTTTATAAATTATTCTGCCCATAAACACACTTTGAGTGCAAAAGCTGGCAGCTTTATCGAATACCATACCTGCAGTTTGGTTGAAATGCTACTTACAACGCTATCAACTCCCATTGGATTTCTGCCACAAACACCAGTATCACTCAAAGCCTGGGATGGATTCTTGTAATTGTAAGACTACTTCATCAAAGGTCTTGATTCCAAATAGGAAGTAAGTACAACTGGGAAGTAAATGCAATAGCAGGTGTTGACTGCTTGCACAATCTGGATAATGTGATGAAAATATAAGAATGCACGACCAAACATAAAATAGATAGCTAGTGGGAAGCAACCGCATAGCACAGGGAGATCAGCTCTGTACTTTGTGACCACCTAGAGGGGTGGGAGAGAGAGGGTGGGAGGGAAGGAGACGCAAGAGGGAAGAGATATGGGAACATATGTATATGTATAACTGATTTACTTTGTTATAAAGCAGAAACTAACACACCATTATAAAGCAATTATACTCCAATAAAGATATTTAAAAACAAAGAATGCATATTTTCAGTATTCCTTCGTTCTAGCCAGAGAGCATATTATTATATTTTCTTCTGGGAAATTCAGGATTTCTTTAATCTTTGTACACTATATATATATTTTTAACATCTTTATTGGAGTATAATTGCCTAACAATGGTGTGTTACTTTCTGTTGTATGACAGAGTGAATCAGCTATACATATATCCCCATATCTCTTCCCTCTTGCGTCACCCTCCCACCCTCTAGGCGGACACAAAGCACCGAGCAGATCTCTCTGTGCTATGCGGCTGCTTCCCACTAGCTATCTATTTTACGTTTGTATATATGACCATGCCACTCTGTCACTTCGTCCCAGCTTACACTTCCCTCTCCCCGTGTCCTCAAGTACATCTTCCACATCTGCGTCTTTACTCCTGTCCTGCCCCTAGGTGCATCAGAACTTTTTTTTTTTTTTTTTTAGGTTCCAAATATATGTTTTAGCATACGGTATTTGTTTTTCTCTTTCTGAATTACTTCACTCTGTATGACAGATTCTAGGTCCATCCACCTCACTACAAATAACTCAATTTCGTTTCTTTTTATGGCTGAGTAAAGTTCCATTGTATATATGTGCCACATCTTCCTTATCCATTCACCTGTTGATGGACACTTAGGTTGCTTCCATGTCCTGGCTATTGTAAATAGAACTGCAATGAATATTGTGGTACATGACTCTTTCTGAATTATGGTTTTCTCAGGGTATATGCCCAGTAGTGGGATTGCTGGTTCATATAGTAGTTTATTTTTAGTGTCTTAAGGAACCTCTATACTGTTCTCCATAATGGCTGTATCAATGTACATTCTCTGCAACAATGTATGAGGGTTCCCTTTTCTCCACACCCTCTCCCTCTCCAGCATTTATTGTTTGTAGATATTTTGATGATGGCCATTCTGACTGGTGCGAGATGATACCTCATTGTAGTTTTGATTTGCATTTCTCTAATGATTAGTGATGTTGAGCATCCTTTCATTTGTTTGTTGGCAATCTGTATATCTTCTTTGGAGAAATGTCTATTTAGGTCTTCTGCCCATTTTTGGATTAGGTTGTTTGTTTTTTTGATATTGAGCTGCATGATCTGCTTGTAAATTTTGGAGATTAATCCTTTGTCAGTTGCTTCGTTTGGAAATATTTCCTCCCATTCTGAGGGTTGTCTTTTCATCTTGTTTATGGTTTCCTAGGCTGTGCAAAAGCTTGTAAGTTTCATGAGGCCCATTTGTTTATTTTTGTTTTTATTTCCATTTCTCTAGGAGGTGGGTCAAAAAGGATCTTGCTGTGATTTATGACATAGAGTGTTCTGCCTATGTTTTCCTCTAAGAGTTTTATAGTGTCTGGCTTTACTTTTAGGTCCTTAATTCATTTTGAGTTTATTTTTGTGTAGAGTGTTAGGGAGTGTTCTAATTTCATTCTTCTACATGTAGCTCTCCAGGTTTCCCAGCACCACTTATTGAAGAGGCTGTCTTAACTCCATTGTATATTCTTGCATCCTTTATCAAAGATAAGGTGACTATATGTGCATGGGTTTATTTCTGGGCTTTCTATCCTGTTCCATTGATCTGTATTTCAGTTTTTGTGCCAGAACCATACTGTCTTGATTACTGTAGCATTGTATTATAGGCTGCAGTCAGGGAGCCTGATTCCTCCAGCTCCATTTTTCTTTCTCAAGATTGCTTTGGCTATTCAAGCCCTTTTGTGTGTCCATACAAATTGTGAATTTTTTTTGTTTTTGTTCTGTGAAAAATGCCATTGGTAGTTTGAATAGTGATTGCATTGAATCTGTAGATTGCTTTGGGTAGTATAATCATTTTCACAATGTTGATTCTTCCAATTAAAGAACATGGTATATCTCTCCATCTGTTTCTATCATCCTTAATTTCTTTCACCAGTGTCTTATAGTTTTCTGCATACAAGTCTTTTGTCTCCTTAGATAGGTTTATTCCTAGGTATTTCATCTGTTTTGTTGCAATGGTAAATGGGAGCGTTTCCTTAATTTCTCTTTCAAATTTTTCATTTTTAGTGTATAGAAGTGCAAGAGATTTCTGTGGATTAATTTTGTATCCTGCTACTTTACCAACTTCATTGATTAGCTCTGGTAGTTTTCTGGTAGCATCTTTAGGATTCTCTCTGTATCATGTCATCTGAAAACAGTGACAATTTTACTTCTTCTTTTCCAATTTGAATTCCTTTTATTTCATTTTCTTCCCTGATTGCTGTGGCTAAAACTTCCAAAACTATGTTCAGTAGTAGTAGTTAGAGTAGGCAACCCTGTCTTGTTCATTATCTTAGTGGAAAAGATTTCAATTTTTCCTATTTGAGAAAGATGTTGGCTGTGGGTTTGTCATACATGGCCTTTATTACGTTGAGGTAAGTTCCAGCATGCATCCTTTCTGGAGGGCTTTTATCATAAATGGGTGCTGAATTTTGTCAAAAGCTTTTCTGCGTCTATTTACATGATCATATGCTTTTTATCCTTCAATTTGTTAATATGGTGTATCACATTGATTAATTTGCATATATTGAAGAATCCTTCCATTCCAGGGATAAACTCCACTTGATCATGGTGTATGATCCTTTTAATGTGCTGTTGGATTCTGTTTGCTAGTATTTTGTTGAGGATTTTTGCATCTATGTTCATCAGTGATATTGGCCTGTAGTTTTCTTTTTTTCTGACATTTTTGTCTGGTTTTGGTATCAGGGTGATGGTGGCCTCATAGAAAAAGTTTTGGAGTGTTCCTCCATCTGCTACATTTTGGAAGAGTTTGAGAATGATAGGTGTTAGCTCTTCTCTAAATGTTTGTTAGAATTAACCTGTGAAGCCATGTGGTCCTGGTTTTTTGTTTGTTGGAAGATTTTTAATCACATTCTCAATTTCAGTGCTTGTGATTGGTCTGTTTATATTTTCTATTTCTTCCTGGTTCTGTCTCAGAAGGTTGTGCTTTTCTAATAATTTTTCTATTTCTTCCAGTTTGTCCATTTTATTGGCATATAGTTGCTTGTAGTAATCTCTCATGATACTTTGTATTTCTGCTGTTTCAGTTGTTACTTCTCCCTTTTCATTTCTAATTCTATTGATTTGAGTCTTCTCCCTTTTTTTCTTGATGAGGCTGGCTAATGGTTTATCAATTTTGTTTATCTTCTCATAGAACCAGCTTTTAGTTTTATTGATGTTTGCTATTGTTTCTTTAATGCCTTTTTCATTTTTCTCTGATCTGATCTTTATGATTTCTTTACCTCTGCTAACTTTGGGGTTTTTTTTGTTGTTGTTTTTCTTTCTGTAATTTCTTTAATTGGAAGGTTAGGTTGTTTATTTTAGGTTTTTCTTGTTTCTTGAGGTAGGATTGTATTGCTATAAACTTCCCTCTTAGAACTGCTTTTGCTGAATCCCATAGGTTTTTGGTCATCGTGTTTTCATTGTCATTTGTTTCTAGGTATTTTTGGATTTCCCCTTTGATTTCTTCAGTGATCTCTTGGTTATTTAGTAGTGTATTGTTTAGCCTCCATGTGTTTGTATTTTTTACAGTATTTTTCCTGTAATTGATATCTAGTCTCATAGTGTTGTTGTCGGAAAACATACTTGATATGATTTCAAATTCCTTAAATTTACCAAGGCTTGATTTGTGACCCACGATATGATCTATCTTGGAGAATGTTCCATGAGAAGAAAGTATATTCTGTTGCTTTTGGATGGACTGTCCTATAATTATCAATTAAGTCCATCTTGTTTAATGTATCATTTAAAGCTTGTGTTTCCTTATTTATTTTCATTTTCGATGGTCTGTCCATTGGTGAAAGTGGGGTGTTCAATTCCCCTACTATGATTGTGTTACTGTCAATTTCCCCTTTTATGGCTGTTAGCATTTGCCTTATGTAGTTAGGTGCTCCTATGTTGGGTGCATAAATATTTACAATTGTTATATCTTCTTGGATTGATCCCTTGATCATTATGTAGTGTCCTTCTTTGTCTCTTGTAATAGTCTTTATTTTAACACCTATTTTGTCTGATATAAGAATTGCTACTCCAGCTTTCTTTTGATTTCCATTTGCATTGAATATCTTTTTCCATCCCCTCACTTTCAGTTTGTATGTGTCCCTAGGTCTGAAGTGGGTCTCTTGTAGACAACATATATATGGGTCTTGTTTTTGTTTCCATTCAGCTAGTCTCTGTCTTTTGGTTGGAGCATTTATTTTTTATTTATTTATTTTTTGGCTGTGTTGGATCTTTGTTGCTGCACGCAGGTTTTCTCTATTTGTGCCGAGCAGGGCCTACTCTTTGTTTTGGTGCGCAGGTTCGCCAGCTCAATATTTGTGGCCCATGAGCTTAGTTGCTCCGTGGCATGTGGGATCTTCCCAGACCAGGGATCAAACCCATGTACCCTGCCTTGGCAGGTGGATTTTTAACCACTTTGCCACCCGGGAAGCCCCTGGTTGGAGCATTTAATCTGTTTACATTTAAGGTGATTATCGATATGTATATTCCTATTATCATTTTCTTAATTGTTTTCGGTTTATTATTGTAGGTCTTTTTGTTCTCTTGTTTCCTGCCTAGAGAAGTTCCTTTATCATTTGTTTTAAAGCTGGTTTGGTGGTGCTGAACTCTCTTAACTTTTGTTCGTCTGTAAAGCTTTTAATTTCTCCTTTGAATATGAATGAGATCCTTGGTGGGTAGAGTAATCTTGGTTGTAGGTTTTTCCCTTTCATCACTTTAAATATGTCCTGCCACTCCCTTGTGGCTGGCAGATTTTCTGCTGAAAGATCAGCTGTTAACCTTATGGAGATTCCCTTGTATATTATTTGTTGTTTTTCCCTTACTGCTTTTAATATTTTTTCTTTGTATTTAATTTTTGATAGTCTGACGAATATGTGTCTTGGCATGTTTCCCCTTAGCTTTATCCTGTATTGGACTCTCTGCACTTCCTGGACTTGATTGACTATTTCTTTTGCTGTATTAGGGAAGTTTTCAACTATAACCTCCTCAAATATATTCTCAGTCCCTTTTCTTATCTCTTCTTCTTCTGGGACCCCTAAAATTCGAATGTTGGTGCATTTAATATTGTCTCAGATATCTCTGAGACTGTCCTCAATTTATTTCATTCTTTTTTCTTTATTCTGCTCTGCCATAGTTATTTCCTCTCTTTTATCTTCCAGGTCACTTCTCCGTTCTTCCTCCGTTCTTCTGCTATTGATTCCTTCTACAGAATTTTAATTTCATTTATTGTGTTGTTCATGATTGTTTGCTTGCTGTTTAGTTCTTCTAGGTCCTTGTTAAACGTTTCTTGTGTTTTCTCCATTCTATTTCCAAGATTTTGGATCACCTTTACTATCATTACTCTGAATTCTTTTTCAGGTAGACTGCCTATTTCATCTTCATTTGTTTGGTCTGGTGGGTTTTTACCTTGTTCCTTCATCTGCTGTGTATTTCCCTGTCTTCTCATTTTGCTTAACTTACTGTGTTTGTGGTCTCCTCTTCGCAGACTGTATGTCTGTAGTTCCCGTTGTTTTTGGTGTCTTCTTCCAGTGGGTAAGGTTCTTTCAGTGGGTTGTGTAGGCTTCCTGATAGAGGGCACTGGTGCCTGTGTTCTGGTGGATGAAGCTAGATATTGTCTTTCTCGTGGGCAGGACCATGTCCGGTGGTGTGTTTTGGGGTGTCTGTGAACTTAATGATTTTAGGCTGCTTCTCTGCTAATGGGTGGGGTTGTGTTCCTGTCTTGCTAGTTGTTTGACATAGGGTGTCCACCACTGTAGATTGCTCATCCTTGAGTGGAGCTGGGTCTTAGTGTTTAGATGGAGATCTCTGGGAGAACTTTCACCGTTTGAGATCATGTGGGGTCCAGAGGTCTCTGGTTGACCAATGTCCTGAACTCGGTTCTCCCACCTCAGAAGCTCAGGCCTGACACCTGGCCAGAGCACCAAGACCTTGCCAGCCACACAGCCAAATTCATCTGAGCTCCCTCAGGAGGTGGATGGGCACAGGAGGCCTTTGCTGGTACCAAGGCTCTGGATCCTCATAGAGTTCAGGTGAAGGAGAGGAATCTGCTCTGGTCTCTTCACTGGTCAGCCATAACTGTCAACTAAAAAAATATGTACAACCTAAAACTTGAGAATTATGTTTTATTCAGCAGGAATTTTTCATACTTCAAGCCTGGGAGGCAACATCTCAAATAACCTTGAGAGAATTGTTTTCTGTGCTCTATATTAGTCAGGATTTTCTACATTTAAGCTGAACCAGAAAATAGTACAGTTGGGTCATATAATCTATATTTTGCAGCCTAAAGGTCACCACATGATTTCAGTGAAATAAATTATTCAGAAAACAGTTTGGGGCTCTATGATAATTCTTAGTGTCTGCTTCTCCTTTACTGACCTATGTCTTCTGATCTGCATTACTCAGAGTTCAAAATAAGAAGAAGCCTTAATTTTCTTTGGGAACATTGTCCTACTTACATTGTCACCAGAAAGAATTGGGTAATAGCTATGTTGTACAGAATTTACAGGCAAAGATTATGCAGTATTTTTGAGGAAAGATCTCCCTGTGCTGTAGTCATGAAAGTAAAGAAAGGAAAGATAGGTATATGTAGACAGAAGGTAAAATATCATTGCACTCTGTTACCTTTCTTGTTTATAACATTCAATTATTTTCTTATAATTGTGATCTGAAGTTAATCATACTCTTCTATGCCTTACTTACATAAATGAACAGACCAATTCAATTAAGAAGGCTCAAAAGAAGTATTTGAGAGTAGTTGGTCAATAGATTTAGGAAAAGAGATGACTGAAAGAAAAGAAGGCAGACAGTGGTACTAAGCCCAATTCATTGCTTAAAATAACAGAAGTATTTGGCTCGGCTTTTTTCCAATTTTTGTTAAGCTTATCCTCCATTTACCAGAGACCATTAAATATCCTCCCAAAACAGGGATTAACAAGCTACATCCTGTGGGCAAAACTTGGCCTGCCATCTGTTTTTTATTTTATTTTTTTTGAGCAATATTTTTTGGGGGAATGAAGTTATAACCATTGGTTTAGTCTATGGCTGTTTTTGCCCCACAGCAGCACAACTGAATAGCTGCAACTGTATGGCCCTCAAGTCTAAAGTAGTTCTTTCTGACATTTTACAGAAAAAGTTTGCTAACCCTTGTCTTAAAATTTAGCCTTTCCCTATTTTCACCTCCATCAGCTTCTCTAGGACAGATGTTTTCCAGAAGATAATGCATATAAGTAGCTATCATTCAGTACTCTGAGACTTAGTGTCACATTACCCTTTGAGCAGGTGAAGTTCTTCCACTGTAACCAGTTTCTTAAGTATGTAATTTAGTTTTTATACTTGCGTTTGAATCATTTTTCTTTGTAAGCTGCCTAGTACTTCAGGATCTAGGTTTCACCTTTGCTTTGGTTTGTATCCCTCTGCCCCAAACCTTATTACTGAACCCCAGAACAATGACTATAGTTCTATTACCCACTTGATAACTTCCATCCTGCCTCTTGCTTACCTAGGTTTTGAGTATCACTACCCCACAGCTGTTATCCATCCATTAGTGGAGGCATATGGCCACCTGTATGCTTGTGTGGGCTTCAAATTATAGCTATCATTCACTTTGAATGCTGTGCATTGGACGATGGATTGGGCTTTTAGCATCACTAACTGAGTTGGTCCAAATGAGTATTTCTCATCCAGGTATAAAGTTCTAGTTTCATATCCCAGTCTTCCAAGTTTTCTTCACCCTATCATGGGTAAGTACCTGTACTGAAGCAAGAAAAAAATATAAAAGTTGAGTTAGAAATTTCAGTGGAGTAAAAAGGAGGATGGTTTTGCCACTAGCACAGACTTATCCACAGAAAATGTATATATAGAAAAAATAGTTTCTTGCCTTTTGTAAGGAAGTGAAATAAAATCCTATCTCATTTTTAATTGTTTCAATATTAACATTACGTATCCAATGGGAGAAGCAATTATTTATAGTAGGGGGAGAAATAAACAATTAGTAATTTGGTAGAGAGCCTTGGACCTCAAAGGGGAAAATGTAATTTTAGGCTACAGATAATGAGTGGCCTCTGGTGGAGGTGATGGACTTGGGAAAAGAGATTGGATTGGAGAGCACAGGGATTGTTTCCAGTGCACCAATAGAGTGGAAAATCTCACTAAGAGGCAAGGGAAAGAAAGTCCCTCCCAAACTGATTAAAACGACTATGTATACCAGTTCTCACTGAGAATAAGCATGCTCAACAGACTAGTCAAAATCCCAAGTAGTGCAAGAGTATGTATAGACCTTACACAATGTATATACTGCAAGGGATAAGGCTCTCCTTGAGTATCAATAGTGGTTCAATCTTTTTTTTTCAAAAGGGAATCTCATTCCATGGATTGGTTGAACTTTTTCAACAAGATGTAACTATTTGTGTACTTTAACCTTCTAGAACAGCACAACATCATTGTAGGAGAATCTTGGAAGGATTCCCAGTATCAATGAGCCCTATTGTTTTGGTTGCACTCTTAAGGGAAATTTAACTTTGTCGTGATTTAGAGAGAGAGAGAAGGGGAGAGAGACAGAGACAAAGACACAGAGTGAGAGAGTGAAGAAACAGAAACATTCTCATTGTCTCCTAAACTTCATTATTTTCACCAAGAATGCTTGTAGTACGTAAGAATATCTGACAAAATCCATTTGTTTAGCTCATCATGTATTATGGCATTATATTTCTATAGAGTCAGTCTCTATAAATGAATCTTTTTTTAAATTTACTTATTTATTTTTGGCTGTGTTGGGTCTTTTCTTTTTAACATATTTACAATGTTGTGTTAGTTTCTGCTGTATAACAAAGTGAATCAGATATATGTATACATATATCCTCATATACCCTCCCTCTTGCATTCTCTCCCACCCTCCCTATCCCACCCCTCTAGGTGGTCACAAAGCCCTAGCTGATCTCCCTGTGCTATGCAACTGATTCCCACTAGCTATCTATTTTACATTTGGTAGTGTATATATGTCAATGCTACTCTCTCACGTCGTTGTTGCTGCTTGCGGGCTTTCTCTAGTTGCAGCAAGCGGGGGCTACTGTTTGTTGCGGTACACGGGCTTCTCATTGCGGTGGCTTCTCTTGTTGTAGAGCACAGGCTCTAGGAACGCAGGCTTCAGTAGTTGTGGCACACAGGCTCAGTAGTTGTGGCTCGCAGGCCTAGTTGCTCCATGGCATGTGGGATCTTCCTGGACCATGGCTCGAACACGTGTCGCATGCATTGGCAGGCAGATTCTTAACCACCGAACCACCAGGGAAGTCCCTATAAATGAATCTTAAATGAAGTTCACCTTTATATTAATTGATAGGGAAAATATTTATGATTGTGGTATCAGACTGTGAAATCTGGTGTTGGAAGCAGCTTCCTTTATTCAAGTTGAACATGAACTATATGGCAGAGAAAATTTCAAGTCTTGATGACGTATCTCCCATGGAGTTGAGGTTAAAACCTGCTCTGCAGGAGCTGGCTGGATGGAACAAAATAAGCAGCCTTTGTGACCTCTTTTGTAATTAGTACCTCATGTTAATTCAGATATCACTTCAAAACCTAAAAAGCCATTCACTATGCAGCCTGACCTTCCAAGTAATCTTCAGCAAGAAAACCTGAAGTAAAAGTTTTGGAAAATAATAGCAAGAACAGAAGGCAAAACTGAAGATAAGTAAGGAGCACAAATACAAAAGGAGGTATGTGTGAAAATTCTTCTGTTGATTGCTTAAAGAAAACCTACTTTTGACTAATCATTTCAAATTCTATATGCCTGCAAATGAATTAGCATCTTTTTACAAAGTTACCTATTTTCCACCTCTATATAAATGATCCAAGCAAGCTAAGAACCCCATAATCAACTTGAAAGTTTTCATCTCTTTTGTCCTTTCAATATAATCTTTCAAGAAGTGCCGTGGATTCTTCTGTTAAATAGATACTCGTGTCCTGTCACAATATTTCCCTTGCCATAATCCTGGTTTTAGGACTAATTATCTTTAACATGGATTTATACAATAATATCTTTTTCCAAACTCAAACTCCAGTAGCCACTGCCTGTCTTCCAATCTCCTTTGTATATTCATTGCCAGAATAATATTGCTATAAAATACAACAATGAACTATGTTGCTTTTATGCTTAAGAATCCACAATGGCTTACTAGTGCCTAAAATGTCAAGTTTAATCTCTTTCTTTACACTATAGCCTCAGTTTATCTATCCAGGTAGCTCTTTCCTGTATAGCACAAGCCATTCACTCTAGCCACAGCAAGATTTACACTATTGTACTCTGTGTCATATTAATTCCCCTTACCCAAAATAGTAACTTTTTTAACATTTTTTGAAACGTTATCATATGCCAACCATGAAACTAAATTCCTTTCACAAATTTTCTCTAACATTCACAAAGTCCATGTAAAGTAAGAATTGTCATCCCTGAATATCTGAGAGTTAATTAATTTGCTTAGGGTTAATCAGCTTGTAGCAGAGTGAAGATTAACATCCACTTTGATATGATCCCAAAGCCTGTGCTCTTTCCTCTCTGTGACACCAAAATCTGTGATCATGTGGTCGCTTTCTGCTAGTAACATTCTAACCTTTCTCACCCTCCCTTGTACTTATAGAAATTTACACTTCCCATCACTAACCACCTCTCCCCACCTACCATCAAAAATAACCACTAATCTGGCTTCTGACACCATATATTATTTTAACACATATGAAATAGGACATTATGTATTCTTTTATGCCTGGATTATTTTATGTAATATTATGTTTGTAAGATTCAACCATATTGTTGTGTGTACTTGTAATTTTCTCATTCTCCTTGCTTTATACAGCATTCCATTTTGTGAAAATACCGTGATTTAGATATCATTTGCTTATGAATAATGTTTATAAAGACAAGTTTCAAGAGCTACTAGAACTCTTATAAACTGTTTGTGGGAAGGTAAATTGGCACAAACACTTTGAAAATTGTTGGCAGTTTAACCTAAAGTGAAAATGTACATACCTTTTGAGACAGCAATTCCACTCTTAAATGTATACTTAACATGTAAATTATATGTTTCCATCAAAAGAAAGAAATGATAATAGGAGCACAATTTATTGCCTTTTTCAGTTTAGTCATTCTGCAAAGTATATAATGTTATCGAGACTTGGTTTTATTTGAATTTGTCTTGATGAAAAATGACACGTATTGCAAATTTCGATATTATTTTTATAAGGTACTTATTTAAGTCTTTTGTCCATTTAAAAATTGTATTGTCTCTTTTTTTCTATTTATTTGAAATAGTTTTTTTTTAATATGTATTCTGGATATCAATATTTTTTGGTGGGGATTTATATATTTTGGGAATACTTCTCTCACTTTGTGGGTTACCTTTTCACTCTTTCATTAGTATCTTTTTATGAAGAGAAGTCTTAAAAATAATAATATAGTCAAATTTTCCTCTTTATGATTGGTAATTTTAGTTTTCTGTGTGCAAATGGACATGAACATGTTCTTACGTATTTTCCTGTAAAAGTTTCATTATCTGTCATATTTATATATTCTGTTTAGTCTTTTTTGTTTATAATGATATATAGAAGCAAACATTTATTTTCTCCACATTGGATAGCAAATTGACCCAGTATAATTTACTGAAATTCCATACTTTTCACAGTGCTATGTAATTTCAATTTCATCATATACCAGGTGATTGACATAGGTATTTTCTATTTCTGGACCCTTCTACATGGTCCATTAGTCTATTTGTCTATTCTTGTGTCCGTATCCCACTTTTTTTTTTTTAATATCCCACTTTTTAATTTCTATAAGAAGTCATGACTCGGACATTATAAGCCTTCCAGCTTTGTTTTTCTTCCGGACTGCCTTACTATTCGCTGCCATTTGCATTTCTATATACATTTTTAAATCAGCTCATTATGTTCGACAAAAATTCTGTTGGGATTTTGATTGGTTTTGATTTGAATCTATATATCAGTTTTTGGAGAACGTACATCTTAATATAAAGTCCTCTAATCCAGGACCAGGAATTTATTCAGGTTATCAGTTTTTCTCAGTGATATTTTTGTACTTTTCCATGTAGAAACCTTGCATATCTCTTTTTAGAATTATTTCCTAGGTACTTAATATTTTAATGGTATCTTAAATGGTATTATAATTAAAGTATAAATTTTAATGTTCCTGCTAGTATATGGATAAAATGATACTTTATATTGATCTTGTAAGTGCTGATCTCGTTAAATTCCATTATTAATTCTAAGAGTTTCTAATATTTTTTGAGATTTTATATGCTCATTGACAAGTCCTATGTGAATGATTGTTTTATTGCTTTTCCAATGTCTTATCCAATTAGTTAGAACTTCCATTAAATAATAAATATAAGTGGTACTGGTGGTCATCCTTGAATAATTATAACATCAGGGGTTAAGTGTTCCATATTTCACCATTAAATTAATATTTTCTATAAATTTCAGTGGGCACTGTCTACCAAACTAAATAAGCTCTCTTCCTAATTTTGAGTTTTACCATAAATGGGTGTTCAGTGTTATCAAATATTTTGCCTGCCTCTATGAGATGATCATATTTTTCCTCCTTTAGTATGCTAATGTGTAGAATTATACTGATTGATTTCCAAATGTTAAACCAACCTTGCTTGAATAAACTCTAATTGGTCATGATGCATTATTCTTTTTATATATCACTGGATTATAATTGCTAATATTTTGTTGAAGAATTTTTGCATCTAAGTTTAATATGGCCTATCATCTTTCTTTCCTGCAATGTCCTTTTCAGGTTTTGGTATTATGGTTATGCTAGGCTTACATAAAGTGTTGGAAAATGTTTCCATTTTTGTGTAAGACTGGTACCATTCATAAGTGTTTGCCAGAATTCACCAGGCAAACCATCCAGGATTAGAACTTTCTTCTTAGGAAGGTTTTTAATTACAGATTTATTTTAATTAATAAATGATCTTGCTATTCAGATTTTGCATTTCTTTTTGTATCAGTTTTAGCAAATTATGTCTTTCAAGGAATTTGTCCATTTCATTTAATGTGTTAACTTTTTTTGGAATAAAGTTGCTTATAATATGCTCTTATTATGCTTTAATGTATGCAGGGTCTTCAAGATGACTCCTTTTTTATTTCCTATATTGGTGATTTGTGCATTCTCTATTTCTTGATCATTCTTGCTATGGGTTTATTAATTTTATTAATGTCATAAAAAATAAATGTGTGACTGTGTTGAATTTTCTCCATTGTATATCAGTTTTCTATTTCTGTTTTTAAGTTTATATTTCCTTTTCCTCTATTTTCCTTGTTTTATTTGTTGTACTTTTTCTACCTTCTTGAATTGGAAATTGAGATCAATGACTTTTAACTTCTTTCACCTCTCTAATATATGAATTTAAAGCTATAAATAATCTCCCAGTTTTGTTGCATCTCACACATTGTGATTTGTCATATTACCATAATCATTCATTTTATCTTTTAATTTACACTCATTCATCCATTGACCTACGAGTTATTTAGATTTACATTGTTTCCATGCATTTCGATATTTTCTAGTTTTTTTTTGTTATTGAATGCCTATTTAATTATACTCTGTCACACTCTGTGTGATATCAAATCTTTGCAATTACTTTTTAGCATGGTAAAGTAGACATAACATAAAATTAACCAATTAACTATTTTAAATATACATTTTAATGGAATTAAGTACAGTCAAATTGTTGTACAACTATTATCACTATCCATTTCCAGAACTTTTTCATAACTGAAACTCTGTATTCATTAAACAAGAATAGCCCATTCCCCCCTCCTCAACCACTGGCAAGAACATTGTATTTTCTGTCTATGAATTTGACTACTCTAGGTACTTCATGTAAGTGGAATCATACAATAATTGTCCTTTTGTATCTGGCTTATTTTATTTAGCATAATGTCCTCCCATTCATATTGTAGCAAGCATCAGAATTTCTTTCCTTTTTAAAGGTGAATGATATTCCACTATATGGCTATACCATAACTTGTTTAACCATCCATCCATTAATATACATTGAATTGTTTCCATTTTTAGGCTATTGTTAATAAAACTGCTATGAACATGGGCATACAAATATCTGTTCAAGTCCCTGCTTTCATTTATTTTGGGAATATACCCAGGAAAATTGCTAATTTGTATATTAATTCTGTTCAATTTTCTGAGGAACCACTGTATGGTTTTCCACAATGGCTTCACCATTTTACACAGCCACCAGTAATGCACAACAGTTCTAAGTTTTGTAATCCCCACCAACATTTGTTATGTGCTGTTTCTTTCGCTTTTGTTTCATTTTACTTTTTTCTTATTTATAACAGCAAATCTAATGGGTGCAAAGCAGTATCTCATTTTGCTTTTGTTTGGCATTTTCCTGATGACTAGTATGCTGACAATTTTTTTCATGTGCCTATTTACTTTCTGAATATCTTCTTCCAAGAAATGTCTATTACAGTCTTTGGCTTATTTTTAGAGTCACAAATGTAGAAAACAAACTTATGTTTACCCAGGTGGGAAAGGAGGGGAAGAGTAAATTAGGAGGTTTGGATTGATATATACACACTACCATATATAAAATAGATAACTAATAAGGACCTACTGTATCGCACAGGGAATTTTACTCAATACACTGTAATGACATATATGGGAAAAGAATCTAAAAATGAGTGGATCTATGTATGTGAATAACTGATTCACTTTGCTGTACAACAGAAACTAACACAACATTGTAAATTACCTCTACTCCAATAAAAAATTATTTTAAAAGTCCTTGGGGGACTTTGCTGGTGGTCCAGTGTTTAAGGGGGCATGGGAGTAAAGATTAGATCCCTCGTTGGGGAATTAAGATCTCACATGTGGCCAACAACAAAAAAAAGTCCTTGGCTCCTTTATAAAGTGAGTTGTTTGTTGTTGTTTTTGTTGTTGAGTTGGAAGAGTTCTTTATATATCCTGGATATCAATCACTTATCAGATATATGATTTACAGGTATTTTTTCTCATTCTATGGGTTGCTTTTTGCCTCTATTAATAATGTCTTCTGATGCACAAGAGTTTTTAATTTTGATGAAGTCCAACTTATCTATTTTTTTTGTTATTGTTGCCTGTACTTTTGATGTCCTGTTCAAGAAATCATTGCCAAGTCCTATATCATGAATCTTTTCCCCTATATATACTTCTAGGAGTTTTATACTTTTAGCTCTTACATTTATAACTTTGATCAATTTTGAGGGCTTTTTTTTTGTGTGTGTATGTGTGTGTGTGTGTGTTTGTGAGTGTGTGTGTGTCTGTGTATGGTATAATATAAGGGTGTAACTTCATTCTTTTGCATGTAGACAACCAGTTTTTTCCACAAAATTTGTTGAAAAGACTATTTCCCCATTGAATGATTTTGGAAATCCTGATGAAAATCATTTGACAATATGTGTGAGTGTGTACTTCTAGGCTCTCTCATCTATTTCTTGGTCTTATATGTCTGTTTTTATGTTATTATCACACTACTTTGATTACCGTAGTTTGTAGTAATATTTGAAATCAGAAAGTGTGAGACCTGAAAATTTGTTCATTTTCAACATTTTTTTTTTTCATCATTTGGGGTCCCCTGGGAATTCATATAAATTTTAGTATGGATTGTTATATTTCTGCAAAAACTATCATTAGTATTTTAATAGGAATTGCATTGAATCTGCAGATCACTTTGGATAGTATCAACACATTAATTATATTAAATTTTTCAGTCCAAGAACATGAGATATATTTTGATAATTTTGTGTCTTTAATTTATTTCAACAATTTTACAATTTTCAATGTAGAAGTCTTTCATCTCTGTGTTTAAATTTATTTCTAAGTATTTTTTTTCTTTTTGATGCTATTGTTAATGGAATGTTTTTCTTAATTTCCTTTTTGGATTGGTCATTGTTGATCTATAGAAAGGAAACGTTTTCTTGTGTTGATTTCTATTGTGTAACTTAGCCTAATTTGTTTATTAGTTCTAACAAATTTTTTTGTGGAATGTTTAGGATTTTCTGCATAGATAATCATGTCCTCTGCAATCAGAGAAAATTTTACAACTTCCTTTACAATTCATATGCTTTATATTTGTTTTTCTTGCCTAATTACCCTGATGGATACATGATTTTCATTTAACAGTTCATTCTTTCAGCAATTTAGATATATTATCCCACTGCATCTGGCCTCCAAGTTTTCTGCTAACAAATCCGTTGCTAATCTTATTGAAGATTTGTACACTACCAGTCACTATTTTCTTGCTACTTTCAAGATTCTCTCTTTGTCTTGTCTTTCAAAATTTCAATTATAATGTACCTTGATGCAGGTGTCTTTGACATATCCTATTTGGATTTCACTGAGCTTCTTGGATTTATAGATACATGTCTTTCCTCCAATTTGGGAAAATTTTCACCATTATTCCTTCAATTATCTCCTATCTTTTTCTCTCTCATGTCTTCTTCTGATACTCTCCTAATGATTATATTCATCTGCTTGATAGTTTATCATAGATTCCTTAGCCTCTGTTCACTTTCCTTTGTTTTTTTTTTCTTTTTGATACTTCGAATTAATCATTTTCAGTGTGCTTTTTAAAAGGTGGCTGACAATATTTCTGATAAATATGATGCAAAAATTATCAACAAAATATTAGTAAGCCAAATTCAACAATATATTAAAAGAATCATAAACCATGATGAAATGGGATTTATTATAGGCATGCAAAAAGGTTTCAACATCACAAATCAATCAACATGATACACCTCATTAAGAAAATGAAAGACAAAAATCATATGATTGTCTCAATAGATGCAGAAAGGCATTTGACAAAATTCAACATCCATTTATGTTAAAAACTCTCAACAAAATGGGTACAGTGGAAACATACCTCAACATAATAAAGGCCATATATGACAAACTCACTGCTAATATTGTACTCAACCATGAAAATCTGAAATCTTTCATTATAAGATCAGGAACAAGACAAGGATGTCCATTCTCTTCACTTTTATTCAATACAGTATTGAATGGCTAGCCATATTGATTATGAAAGAAGAAGAAATAAAAAGCATACAAATTAGAAAAGAAGAAGTAAAATTATCACTAATAGTAGATTATATGATACTATATATAGAAAACCATAAAGACCACCAAAAAACTATTAAAAGTAAAAAATGAATTCAGTAAAATTGCAGAATGCCAAATAAATATGCAGAAAAATCTTGTTTTTCTATACAATAATAATTAATGATCAGAAAGAGAAATTAAGAAAATAATCCCATTTTGATTACATCAAAAGAGTAAAATACCTAGGAATAAACTTGTTTTCATTCTTTTTTCTTTATTCTGTTCCATAGCAGCGAATTCCACCATTCCATCTTCCAGGTCACTTATCCATTCTTCTGCCTCAATTATTCTGCTATTGATTCCTTCTAGTGTATTTTTCATTTCAGTTATTGTACTGTTCATCTCTGTTTGTTCTTTAATTCTTCTAGGTGTTTGTACTTTAATTCTTCTAGGTCTTTGTTAAACATTTCTTGCATCTTCTCGATCTTTGCCTCCATTCTTTTTCTGAGGTCCTGGATCATCTTCATTATCATTATTCTGAATACTTTTTCTGGAATGTTGACTATCTCCACTTCATTTGGCTGTTTTTCTGGGGTTTTATTTTGTTCCTTCATCTCTTACATAGTCCTCTGCCTTTTCATTTTGTCTATCTTTCTGTGAATGTGGTTTTCATTCCACAGGCTGCAGGATTGTAGTTCTTCTTGCTTCTGCTGTCTGCCCTCTGGTGGATGAGGCTATCTAAGACGCTTGTGCAAGCTTCCTGATGGGAGGGACTGGTGGTGGGTAGAGCTGGGTGTTGCTCTGGTGGGCAGAGCTCAGTAAAACTTTAATCCACTTGTCTGCTGATGGGTGGGGCTGAGTTCCCTCCCTGCTGGTTCTTTGGCCTGAGGCAACCCAACACTGGAGCCTACAGGCTCTTTGGTGGGGCTAATGGTGGACTCCAGGAGGGCTCACACCAAGGAGTACTTCCCAGAACTTCTGCTGCCAGTGTCCTTGTCCTCACTGTGAGCCACAGCCACCCCCTGCCTCTGCAGGAGACCTTCCAACACTAACAGGTAGGTCTGGTTCAGTCTCCTATGGGGTCACTCTCCTTCCCCCTGGGTCCTGATGCACACACTACTTTGTGTGTGCCCTCCAAGATTGGAGTCTCTGTTTCCCCCAGTCCTGTCAAAGTCCTGCAATCAAATCCTGCAAGCATTCAAAGTCTGATTCTCTGGGAATTCCTCCTCTTGTTGCCAGAGCCCCAGGTTAGGAAGCCTGATGTGGGGCTCAGAACCTTCACTCCAGTGGGTGGCCTTCTGTGGTATAATTGTTCTCCAGTTTGTGAGTCATCCACCCAGCAGTTATGGGATTTGATTTTATTGTGATTGCGGCCCTCCTACCATCTCATTGCAGCTTCTCCTTTGTCTTTGGATGTATATTTTTGGTGAGTTCCAGTGTCTTCCTGTTGATGATTGTTCAGCAGTTAGTTGTGATTCCGGTGTTCTCACAAGAGGGAGTGAGCACATGTCCTTCTACTCCACCATCTTGAAGCAATCTCTACCTAGGAATACATTTAACGAAGGAGGTGAAAAACTTATACACAGAAAACTATAAGACATTGATGAAAGAAACTGAAGACAGAAATAAATGAAAAGATATTCGATGCTCATGGATTAGAAAACGTAATATTGTTAAAATGTCCATATATCCAAAGCCATCTATAGATTCAAGGCAATCCCTATCAAAATTCCAGTGACATTTTTCCCAGAAATTGTAAAAACCATCCTAAAATTTATGTGGAACCACAAATGACCTCCGATAGCCAAAGAAATCCTGAGAAAATAGAACAAAGTGGGAGGCATCACACTTTCTGATTTCAAACTATACTACAAGCTTATCGTAATTAAAAAACTGTGGTATTGTCATAAAACAGGCACATAGATCAGCTGAACAGAATTGAGAGCCCCCAAATTAACTTAAACATATTTGGTCAACTAATATTTGACAAGGGAGCTAACAGTATTCAGTAGAGAGAAGATTACCTCTTTAATAAATGGTGCTGGAAAAAATGGACAACTACATGCAAAAGAATGAAACTGGATCATTATATTACATTTATACAAAAATTATCTTAAAATGGATTAAAGTCTTGACTGTAAGGTCTGAAACCATCAAACTCCTAGATGAAGATGTAGGTGGCAAGCTCCTTGACATCAGTCTTTGTGATGTTTTTCTGGATCTGACTCAAAGGGCAAGGGCAAAAAAGCAAAAATAAACAAATGGAACTATCAAACTAAAAAGCTTCTGCCCAGTTAAGGAAATTGTCAACAAAATGAAAAGGCAACCTACTAAATGGGAAAAGATATTTGAAAATGATATGTCTAGTAAAGGGTGAATACAAAAAATATTTAAAGAAGTCATACAACTCCAAACAAAACAAACAATCCAATTTTTTTTAAAAAAAATATTTAGTTTATTTATTTATTTTTGGCTATGTTGAGTCTTCATTGATGCACATGGCTTTCTCTAGTTGGGGCAAGTGAGGGCTACTCTTTGTTTTGGTGCATGGGCTTCTCACTGCCATGTCTTCTCTTGTTGTAGAGCATGGGTTCTAGGCATGCAGGCTTCAGTAGTTGTGGCACATGGGCTTAGTAGTTGTGGCTCATGGGTTCTAGAGTGCAGGCTCAGTTGTTGTGGCACATGGGCGTAGTTGCTCCACAGTATGTGGGATCTTCCTGGACCAGGAATCAAACACGTGTCCTCTGCAATGGCAGGCGGATTCTTAACCACTATGCCACCAGGGAAGTCCCACAAATAATCCAATTTTTAAAAATGGGAAGAGGATGTGAATAGTACTTTTTCCAGAGAAGACATTCAGATGGCCAATAGGCACATGAAAAGATGCTTAACATCACTAATCATTGGTGATATGCCAATCAAAACAACAATGAGATATTAACTCACACTTGTTAGAATGGCTATTATCTAAAGGAAATAGCAAGTGTTAACAAGAATGTGGGGAAAAGGGAACTCTCATGCACTGTTGGTGAGAACGTAAATTGGTTCAGCCAGTACTAAAAGCAGTATAGAGATTCCTCAAAAAATGAAAAAAATAACATATTATCCAGCAATTTCACTTCTGGGTATCTGTATGAAGAAAATGAAAACACTAATTTGAAAAGACATATGCACCCATATGTTCTTTGAAGCATTATTTACAATAGCCAATATATGGAAGCTAAGTGTCCATTATGGATGAATGGATAAAGAAGATGTTTTATATATACATATATATATGGAATATACAATGGACTACTATTCAGCCATTAAAAAAGAAAGACATCTTGCCATTTGCCACAACATGAAGGGACCTAGAGGGTGTTATGCTAAGTGAAATAAGCCAGACAGAGAAAGACAAATACAGCATGATTTCACTTATATGTGAAATTTTAAAAAACGAAAGAAACACATAAATGAAACAAAACCCTGACTCAGATACAGAGAACAGATGTTTGCTGGGAGGAGGAAGTTTGGAGTGAGTGAAGTGGATGAAGGAGATCAAGAGGCACAGACTTCCAGTTATAAAATAAATATAAGTCATGAGGACAAAACGTACAACATGGGGAATACAATCAATAATGTAACATTGCATTAACTTTGTATGGTGACAGATGGTATCTAGACTTATTGTGGTGTTCATGTCACAATGTATACACATGTTGAATCACTACTGTACACATAAAACTAACATAATATTGTATGTCAAATATACCTCAATAAAAAAAAAAGCTGGCTGAAACTTCAGTCTCTTCAATTCTGTTGTTGAACCTCTCTAGTGAACTTTAAAATTCAGTTATTTTATTTTTGGGCTCCAGAATTTCTGTTCTGTTTCATGCTGTAATTTCTACCTCTTTGACGATATTTATGATTTTGTTTATATATGCCTTTCCTGATTTCCTTTAGGTCTTTGTCAATGTTTTCTTTAACTCTCTGAGCACATTTAAGATGGTGTTTTAAATTATTTGTCTATTATTTTTGATGCCTGTTTCTTTAGGGACATTTTCTGTGATTTTATTTTCTTTCTTTGAATAGGCCATGTTTTCCTGTTTCTTTGTATGCTTTTTGATTTTTTTTCTTGTTGTTGTTGAAAATAAAAGCAGCCACCTCTGAGTCTCTGAAGACAGGCTCTCTGCCAGGGATGACCTTCACTAGTTATCAGAGTGTGTTCTGTGCTTTGAGGTCAGCCTGGCATGAAGGTTTAAGGTTTCCTCAGGCTTTTTCTTGGCATGCATCTTGCCTGGGCCTATGTGTGTGCTTTTTTTGAGCCCCCCCGCTTATACATGTCTGTTTTTAAATAACTTATTTTCCCAAGGAAGTTCACTCCTGCTTCTTCTCACAGCCTTAGATGTTCTATTGTATTTTCTTATGATCTCCTTGCAGCAGGAGTCTTGAGGTCCATAGTTCCCCTGCAGCTTTCACAATCAACACCCATGTACAATGCACTCTGCTCCCCACAACTTTTCCCAGCCTGAGATGTGTGCTAAACTGCTCTTCCTTACCTAAGCTCTGAATTAGGTGAAACAGAGATCAATCCTTCATTCATCTCCCAGACTGGTTTGAATGTTACAAGTGAGGTCCACTCTCCTTCCTCTGGTTGGAAGGAAGGAACTAGGACCTGGCCTGCTGCTTCCCTCAGACAGCACTGTGCTGTCCTAGTGAGAATGTGGGGCAAGGGTGAGTAAAAATGTCATGAATTTTCCTATCATTTCCCATTTTGACTGGGAATTCTGTTGGTTGCTGCAGACCTTTGAACAGTTTTCTAGAGCTCCTATATAAAGTCATTATACTTGTTCTTCAAATGTTTCTATAGGTGAATGTGAGCCTGGAGTTTGTTAGTCTGCCATTTCATTGACACCACTCTCTTCTTTGCAATTTTTGAGACTTAGTTCATATCCAAGGATATGCTCTATTGTGGTGTATGTACCATGTGTGTTTGAAAAAATGTGTATTCTGCAGATGTTGGATATAGTAGTGTAGATATTTCAACTAGATCAATTTTTTGTCTTACTTAAATCTTCTACATTCGTATTGACTTTTGTTTGCTTATTCTATCAGTTACCAAAAGAGGTGTTTTTAAATCTCCAGCTATAACTTTGGACTTGTCTATCTCTTCGTTTGCTTTGGTCAGTTTCTGCTTTATGTATGCTATTTCAAAGCTATGTTACTAGATACAACGAATTTTGGATTTTTATATTTTCTAATTGTATTGCTCTCATTATTTTTATGAAATTTCCTTCGTTATTTCTCACAATACTTATTTCCTAAAGTATACTTTTCCTAATATCAATAAGGCCACAGTAGCTTTTTTGAATAGCTTTTGTTTATATATTTTCCCATCTTTTCACTTTTAACCTTTATCTATTATTATATTTAAAATATGTTGATTGAAATTGGCACATAGATTTTTCTTAATTCATGACAGCAATATTTGTCTTTTAAGATGAGAAATTAGGCAACTCAAATTGGATGTAATTAATGATATAGTTAAAATCTACCATCTTGCTTTTTTTTTTAAATTGGCTCATCTGTGTTTCTTTATTCCTCTCTTCTTACTTCTTTTGTATTAATCAAGTATTCTTTATTTTGTTGTTGTTGTATTAGATTTTAGTTATGCCTCTTTTTATTAATAAGTGGTTACCTAAGGGACTACATAAACATCTATTACATATTAGATTCTACTTTTGGTTAAGTAATTTTTACTATTTCACAAACAATAAAAGAAATTTATAATAGTTTAACTCCATTTACTTCCTCCAACCTTTATGTTTTATTGTATAATTTATTTGTAACATGCATTTCAAATCTAAATAGACATTATTATTGAGTTTTAAATGGATTTCCATTTAGCCACATATTTATCTTTTTTGGTGCTCTTCATTCCTTTTAATGGTACCTTGTTCAGTTAGGATTATTTTTCTTCATACTGAGTTGTTTTTTATTTTTTATTTTTGGAGTTTGGATATGCTGGTGATGAATAAATTCAGCTTTTAAAAAATCTGCAAATTCCTTTATTTCATCTTTGTTGAATAATATTCTACTAACTTCAAAATTATTTTTTTACATTTTTCAGCACATTATCCTATTTATTATTTGCTGATTTTTCTGAATCTACAGATTGAGATATTTTTCCAGATTTTAAAATCATTAATTTTTCATATGTGGATTCTTTTCCATTCATTTTCTTCTCATCTAGGATTCCAATTACATGTATGTTAGACATTTTGATTGTGTCCAATGAGTCCCTTACTCTTGGATCTGTGTGTTCTTGTTATCTCTATGCTCCCTTTGGATCTTTTATTATTTCTTCACGTTTACTAATCTTGTGTCTTGTGTTCCATCTGATGTTATAACACTCTAATAAATTTTAAGATATAGATATTGTCTTTTGAAGTTACATAATGTTCATTTGATACATTTTATAGATTTTGATTTTCTTTTGAAATGCTATATCTCTTTGAGTTATTTCCACCTTTTCTTCTATTTTCATTATCATATTAATTATAGTTAATTTTAGGTCCTTCTGTTATCTTTAATATTTGGATCATATCTGGGTCTTCTTTTATGGAGTATTGTATTTCTTTATTACTGACTTTTTACACATCTGATAGTTTTTTTTTTTTTTTACTGTATGTTATACATTGTTCCTTAAATGTTAAGAAAGATTTTAATTATGTAAATCTTCCTCTCTGGAGTATCATATTTTGCCCCAGAATGTAGTTAAATTGCCAGAGGATCACCTTAATCATGCTGAAGCTTGTTTTATAGCTTTGCTAGTCTATATTTCACCTTTGTTCTTGCATCCCTGGTGTAGCCCTTGTTCTGTGGTGTGTTCTTTACTTCTGGGGTATGGCTCTTAGGGTCTCAAGAAAGCCCAGTGTGTCTAATAATGTCTCTCCACTCTGGCTAGGCTTAAACCCCAATGCCTCCTCTGCACTGTGTGGCCTCTTTAATCTCTGTTCAACTCTCCAGTCTTCAGTAACTAATCTCTGCCAAGCCTAATAGAGTCTTGCCTTCACCTGTGAAGGTTAAGATTTTCTCAAGGATCTGAAAGGAATAATTATGTGGATGTTTGTGCCCCCTTCTTTATGGCCACCTCCTCTTTTCTACACTGTTCCCTAAATTTCAGCCACTTTGACAACTCCAAATTTCAATCTTTCTCCATTTCTTATATGTACCAACAATGAATGTTGTTTTCTCCTTAGGGTCTGTTTACCTAAGCCATATTTTGGAAAGTGCCCTTGGGAAAAATTCTGGGATGAATGTGGATTTCAACTCATGTGCTTTCCTGTCTCAAGCATTATAAAGTTTTGTTAGTCTAATTCAATGCCCGCCAACATGTATACTTATGTATGTATGTATATTAGTTTCCTAGAGCTACCATAACAAAATGCCACATACTGGGTGACTTAAAAGGACAGAAATTTATTCTCTCAGTTCTTGAGGCTAGAAATCTGAAATCAAGTTGTTGGAAGGGCCATGCTCCCTCTAAAGTCCATAAGAAAGAATCATTCCTTGCCTCTTCCTAGCTTCTGGTAGTTGATGGCAATCTTTGGTATTCCTTGAATTGTAGGTGCATCACTACAATTTCTGCCTTAGACTTCACATGACCATCTTGCCTCTGTATGTGTCTGTATGTCTGTTTCTCCTTATAAAGAAAGTAATCTTTGGATATAGGGCCCACTCTACTCCAATATGAACATATTTTAACTTTACTGTATCTGCAAACACCCTACTGCCAAATAAGGTTACATTCACAGCTATTGAGGGGTTAGATTTTGACATAACTATGGGGGACACAATTCAACCTTCTACAGTACTGTGTATGTGTATAGGTGTGTGTATCTATGTGTTACAGTTGTTTATAGTAAGTGTGTAATCAGATATTCAATCATATTTGAAGTTGTTGTCGCTAAGCTCAAATGCCCAGATCACCATGGTTTTATCTGTTGCCTTTTTTTTTTTCTACGTTATTAGTCACATGTAGTTGTCTCTACTGACTTTTGGTTGGATTTTGCTCCTTGTATATAAAAGAGACATATAGACTCATGATGATGTTATCTTTTACCAGAGAGGGTTTAACATTCTATCTGTTAGGTACATATGAGAGGAGGAGCTTATCACCTTAATCAAATCAGGAACAGAACTGTGTTGAGGCTCTATAGCAGTTTTGGTAAGGCACTGTCTACCTCTGATTTGTTCCTGACCTCTGGATGTGACCATCCAGGGATTTTATATGAGACTCTTTTAGGTCTTTGCCTCCTCAGAACCTATGATTTGTGGGAATTTTCACTCTGATTTTCGGAGATAATTTTTTACATTTTTGTATCCCATCATAGTCACCTTTAGAATTTAGCAGATGTCTCCAGGATGATAATTGATAACAACTGTGTTTGAACTCTCAATTCTCAAATTTTGCCAGTAAAGTGTCTCACAGTTGGCCAATAAATCTGAAGGTTTCTCTATCCTCCAATAATGGCCCTCTGCTAGGGGCCAAGCCTAGATTCTGAATCTTCTACCATGCCCAAATGGCAAGTATTCTTAGGGAAAGCAATTCTAGGATTTCAACTCTTATCTTTTGTGTTTGAAGGCTTCTATCCAAGTATGTATTTGCCCCCTAGATAGTAGAGGACTAGAAAAATGTCAACTCTATTTTTTATAGGATTTTAGACTAATTCTTTTGCCTCCTACTGTATTTAGATTCAGAATAAAGCGAATGGGGGGGACCTTCAAGATGGCAGAGGACTAAGATGTAGAGATCACCTTCCTCCCCACAAATACATAAAAAATACATCTACATGTGGAACAACTCCTACAGAACACCTACTGAATGCTGGGAGAAGACCTCAGACTTCCCAAAAGGCAAGAAAATCCCCACGTACCTGGGTAGGGCAAAAGAAAAAAGAAAAAACAGAGACGAAAGAATAGAGATGGGACCTGCACCTCTGGGAGGGAGCTGTGAAGGAGGAAAACTTTCCACACACTAGGAATACCCTACACTGGTGGAGGTGGGGGTGGGCTGGGGGGAGGCTTTGGAGCCACAGAGGAGGGCACAGCAACAGGGGTGCAGAGAGCAAAGCAGAGATATTCCTGCAAAGAGTATCGGTGCCAACCAGCACTCACCAGCCTGAGAGGCATGTCAGCTCACCCAGCTGGGCGGGTGCGGCCTGGGAGCTGAGGCTCCGGCTTCAGAGGTCAGATCCCAGGGAGAAGACTTGGGTTGGCTGCGTGAACACAGCCTGAAGGGAGCTAGTGTGCCACGGCTAGCTGGGAGGGAGTGCGGGAAAAAGTCTGGAGCTGCCTAAGAGGCAAGAGAATTGTTTTAGGGTGTGCCAGGAGAGGGGATTCCTTCCCTGTTTGCACACAGAAGGCAGAACACCACCTAAAAGAGTTCCAGGGAAGGGTGTGAGCCATGGCTATCACCTTGGACCCCAGACACAGGCATGAAACACTAACACTGCTGCTGCAGCCACCAAGAATCCTGTGTGCAAGACCGGTCACTATCCACACCTGTGGGGAGCCTGTGCAGCAGGCCACTGCTAGGGTTGCGTGATCCAGGGACAACTACCCCAGGAGAACACACGGTGTGCCTCAGGCTGTTGCAACGTCATGCTGACCTCTGCCGCCACAGGCTAGCCCTGCATTCCAATTATAAATACTGAACCCCTCCCTTCCCCCAGCATGGGTGAGCCAGAGCACCCTAATCCGCCGCTGTTTTAACCCCATCCTGTCTAGGTGGGAACAGATTGCTGAGGGTGACCAACATGCAGAGGTGGGGCCAAACCCAAAACTGAACCCCAGGAGCTGTGCGAACAAAGAAGAGAAAGGGAAATTTCTCTGTGCACCCTCAAGAGCAGTAAATTAAAACCCCACAATCAACTTGATGTACCCTGCATTGGTGGAATACCTGAATAGACAACAAATCATCCCAAAATTGAGGTGGTGGACTTTGGGAGCAACTGTAGACTTGGGGTTTGCTGTCTTTGACTGATTTGTTTCTAATTTTTATGTTTACCTTAGTATAGTTTTAGTACTTGTTATCATTGGTGGATTTGTTTATTTGTTTGGTTGCTCTCTTCTTTTTTATGATTATTATTTTCTTTAATTTTTTTTCTTTCTTTTTTCTCCCCTTTCTTCTGAGCCATGTGGTTGACAGGGTCTTGGTGCTCTGGCCTGGTGTCAGGCCTGAGCCTCTGAGGTGGGGGAGCCAAGTTCATGACATTGGACCACAGAGACCTCCTGGCCCAATGTAATTTCAATTGGCGAGAGTTCTACTACAGATCTCCATCTCAAAGCTAAGACCAAGCTCCACCCAACGGCCAGCAAGCTCCAGTGCTGGATGCTTCATGACAATCAATTAACAAGACAGGAACACAACCCCACCCATTAGCAGAGAGGTTACCGAAAGTCATACTAAGTTCAGAGACACCCCAAAACACACCACCAGATGTGGCCCTGTGCACCAGAAAAACAAGATCCAGCCCCACCCACCAGAACAAAGGCACCAGTCCCCTACACAAGGAAGCCTACACAACCCACTGAACCAACCTCACCCACTGGAGGCAGACAGGAAAACAAAGTTAACTGCGAACCTACAGCCTGTGAAA
Source organism: Balaenoptera ricei (assembly GCF_028023285.1). Lineage (NCBI taxonomy): Eukaryota > Metazoa > Chordata > Mammalia > Artiodactyla > Balaenopteridae > Balaenoptera > Balaenoptera ricei. The sequence continues at coordinate 90,297,042 of NC_082660.1, read as the reverse complement.
AGGAGACCAAAAACACAGTAAGTAAAACAAAATGAGAAGACAGAGAAATATGCAGCAGATGAAGGAACAAGGTAAAAACCCACCAGACCAAACAAATGACGAGGAAATAGGCAGTCTACTTCAAAAAGAATTCAGAGTAATGATACTAAAGATGATCCAAAATCTTGTAAATAGAATGGAGAAAATACAAGAAATGTTTAAAAGGACCTAGAAGAACTAAAGAGCAAACAAACAATGATGAACAACACAATAAATGAAATAAAAAATTCTCTAGAAGCAATCAATAGCAGAATAACTGAGGCAGAAGAACGGATAAATGATCTGGAAGATAAAATATGGGAAATAACTACTGCAGAGCAGGATAAAGAAAAAAGAATGAGGAGAATTGAGGACAGTCTCAGAGAGCTCTTGGACAACATTAAATGCACCAACATTTGAATTATAGGGGTCCCAGAAGAAGAAGAAAAAAGAAAGTGTCTGAGAAAATATTTGAAGAGATTATAGTTGAAAACTTCCCTAACATGGGGAAGGAAATAGTCAATCAAGTCCAGGAAGCATAGAGAGTTCCATACAGGATAAATCTAAGGAGAAACACGCCAAGACACATATTAATCAAACTATCAAAAATTAAATACAAAGAAAAAATATTAAAAGCAGTAAGACAAAAGCAACGAATAACATACAAGGGAATCCCCATAAGGTTAATGGCTGATCATTCAGCAGAAACTCTGCAAGCCCCAAGTGAGTGGCCGGACATATTTAAGTGATGAAAGAGAAAAACCTACAACCAAGATTACTCTACCCAGCAAGGATCTCATTCAGATTCGAAGGAGAAATTAAAACCTTTACAGACAAGCAAAAGCTAAGAGAATTCAGCACCAACAAACCAGCTTTACAACAAATGTTAAAGGAACTTCTCTATGCAGGAAACACAAGAGAAGGAAAAGACCTACAAAAACAAACCCAAAACAATTAAGAAAATGGTAATAGGAACATATATATCAATAACTACCTTAAATGTAAATGGATTAAATGCTCCAACCAAAAGACATAGGCTGGCTGGCTGGATACCAAAACAAGACCCATATATATGCTCTCTACAAAAGACCAACTTCAGTCCTAGGGACACATACAGACTGAAAATAAGGGGATAGAAAAAGATATCCATTTAAATAGAGATCAAAAGGAAGCTGGAGTAGCAATTCTCATATCAGGCAAAATAGACTTTAAAACGAAGACTATTACAAGAGACAAAGAAGGACACTACATAATGAACAAGGGATCAATCCAAGAAGAAGATATAACAACTGTAAACATTTATGCACCCAACATAGGAGCACCTCAGTACATAAGCCAAATGCTAACAGCCATAAAAGGGGAAATCAACAGTAACACAATCATAGTAGGGGACTTTAACACCCCACTTTCACCAATGGACAGATTATCCAAAGTGAATAAAAATAAGGAAACACGATCTTTAAATGACACATTAAACAAGATGGACTTAGATGATATTTATAGGACATTCCATCCAAAAACAACAGAATACACTTTTTTTTCAAGTGCTCATGGAACAGTCTCCAGGATAGATCATATCTTGGGATACAAATCGAACCTTGGTAAATTTAAGAAATTTGAAATCATATCACGTAACTTTCCTGACCACAATGCTATGAGAGTAGATATCAGTTACAGGAAAAAAAAAAACTGTAAAAAATAGAAACACATGGAGGCTAAATAATACGCTACTAAACAACCAAGAGGTCACTGAAGAACTCAAGGAGGAAATCAAAAAATACCTAGAAACAAATGACAATGAAAACACAACGACCCAAAACCTATGGAATGTAGCAAAAGCAGTTCTAAGAGGGAAGTTTATAGCAATACAGTCCTACCTCAAGAAACAAGAAACATTCAAATAAACAACCTAACCTTATGCCTAAAGCAATCAGATAAGAAGAACAAAAAACCCCCCAAAGTTAGCAGAAGGAAAAACATCATAAAGATCAGATCAGAAATAAATGAAAAAGAAATGAAGGAAACAATAACAAAGATTAATAAAACTAAAAGCTGGTCCTTTGAGAAGATAAACAAAATTGATAAACCATGAGCCAGACTCATCAAGAAAAAAAAAGAAGACTCAACAGAATTAGAAATGAAAAAGGAGAAGTAACAACTGACACTGCAGAAATGCAAAGGATAATGAGAGATTACTACAAGCAACTATATGCTAATAAAATGGACAACCTGGAAGAAATGGACAAATTCTTAGATAAGCACAACCTTTCAAGACTGAACCAGGAAGAAATAGAAAATATAAACAGACCAATCACAAGCACTAAATTCGAATCTGTGATTAAAAATCTTCCAACAAACAGAAGCCCAGGACCAGATGGCTTCACAGGTGAATTCTATCAAACATTTAGAGAAGAGCTAACACCTATCCTTTTCAAACTCTTCCAAAATATAGCAGAGGGAGTAACACTCCCAAACTCATTCTATGAGGCCACCATCACCCTGATCAGCTCGGTGCTTTGTGACCACCAAAGGGGTGGGATAGGGAGGGAGACACAAGAGGGAGGGGATATGGTTATATATGTATATGTGTAGCTGATTCAGTTTGTTGTACACCAGAAACTAACTCAACATTGTAAAGCAATTATACTCCAATAAAGATGTTAAAAAAAAAGAATATAGCAAATACCTTGGCTGAACGTTTAAGACCCTAAATTATCCAACTTTGTCACTCTAGTCCCATGGGATCACCAGTATGCTGGTTTCTTTTTTCCAAAGAGTAGTCCACTGCCTTAGCCACACCAAGATTTTCAATTCTATGCTGTAACGAGATTTTTCAAATTTCCTCAAATAAGAGGCAGCTGGAGATTCTTTGCTTCTAAAGGTTTTCTCCTTTCTGAAATGGTATTCCATATAGTTCTTTTTGCTTCTGTAGCTCTCTGATGCCTTAAAAATTTTATATTTTCTGGTTGTTTCCAGTGATATTATTGTCCTATTTCAAACTATACCATCCCATTTAAAAGAAGAAACTCATTCATCTATTTTTAGTATCTATAGCAGTACCCCCTGAAGGGTATTTTTTATCTTTTGGGGATCTGATTTAGGAGGAAGAAACCTATAAATCTTTCTGACAGAATCTTGGAAGGTGGTTTCTATCATATATTATCCACCTGGCCTGCATGGAAATAAGAATACAGCCAACTACTACTAATGATCAATGTTGATCATTCTGCACATTCTACATTAATACATTTGCTTGAGAACCTGCATAGTACTAATATCAATAACTAACCTCAAAACTGATGTAATATTCGGTGTTGCCTCTGAAGATAGGTGATAAATCAATTTTAAATTTGATGCTTTCTATTTAAGTACACTGTTTTCATGTCTTTAGCCAATCATTCTCTGATGATCCATACTAAGCCAACTCCTTCGTTCTACATTGTTCACCCACTTTCTTTCTTAAGCTCTGCAGATATGCACAGCACACATATTTGTCTTTATGTACCCTGTGCCCATGCTTATTGCCTTTATTTCACAACATAGAACAGTAACTTTTCATGTCCTATATTTCATATATAAGACCCCTGATATTCTAATCATCACCACTATCTATTCTTATAGTTCCCCACTCCTACTCCCAAATCATATAATATATGCCTACAGTGTTAAAGGCACTGTGATGAACATTTTAATTTATATAGAACAGCTAATACATAGTTTATGACATTAAGACTATTAAAAATTGTAAAGAGATAATATCTGAATAAAAATAACAATAATGAATAAGGTAAGGCATATGCCAAAAGAAAGGTGTGTGGTTTTAAGCAGAATTGAAAGAAGGAAGAAAAAACATTTAATTTGGGAATCAGAAAAGGCTCCATGGAAGTAATATTATTTAGGCTGTACCTTGAAGGTTGTATAATCTTGCAGTCAGAAATAAGCAGGATGAAAACATTCCAACTGGAAAGTTTACATCTTTACCATTTTACTGTACTTGCTTTTTCATCTCTTTTCATTGACATTCATTTCATTGCATTGAGGCATTAGTTTAAAATGCCTCAGATTTTCAGATCGCTTCATTTAAACGTGTTAAACTTAGAGTTGTTTTTTTAAGCACGGGGAGTTTAGTAAAATCTGGAAGTCACATAGGTGTTATGTATGGGGCTAGAAGAAAGGAGAACCAACATTTATTGAACACATATTATGTTTTAAAACCTCACATGCTTCCTTGTATTTCCCTATCTTCAATCCTGTGAGGTTAAACTCCTATTTCTATATTTAAAACGAGGATAATTGAGGCCCAGTGGAGTTGAATAATTTGCTCAAATACACTCTACTGATGTCAGGGTTGTGATTTTAATCCATCTGCTTTTTGCTAAACACATGCACTTTGGCCACATGATGCTGTTTCCTTACTATGGTACATAAGTCTTGAAAAGCTGGTTTGAGTTATATTGCGTAGGAAGTTAAATGTCAATCTTTTAGAAGTCAAATCCATAATAGAGGTTTAAACGAAGTGATCTGAGGATTCAGAAGATTGGCATTTCAAACCAGTCAAGGAAAAGTGATGAAAAGCATGTGCAGGATAGAGTTGGTAAAAATGCAAAAAACTGAATGCTATCATAGTTGACACAATGTTCTTAAAAGAGAAGTCAAGAAGAATAACAGTCCCAAGAACATATTCAAAATGTGTCCTCCAGCAAAATGTAGATAAAACTGTCCTTGGAAAATTTTTTGACTCATTTTCTGAATTAAAAAAATAATATAATTTTAATTTAATTGTAATCAATTGCTTTACAATTTTGCTGATTATTTGTATGTGTTTTACATGAGTAATAAATCTCACTGTAGGAAAAATTTAAACATACAGAAATCAAAATGAAAAGCAATTGCAGTAGTCTGAATTTCTAACCTCCAAGAATAATCACAATTGCCAAAATTTTTGTGTATATTCTTTCAGGCTTGTGATGAAAATATATTTATGACATATGTTTTCTACACACATGCATACACACACATACACAAAATATGGAATTATGCTATAATGGTATTTGATCATTTAAAAACATTTATAATGAAAATGTTGAATGCTTGCAAAAGTAAAGGTTATATTATTATGAACCCCACCCCCTGTACCTTTGCCTTGCTTCAGCAATTATCTACATATGACCAATCTTCTTTCATTTACATATCCACTTACTACCTTCCCCTTAGGATTATTTTAAAACAAATCTCAGATACTGTAAAACATTATAAAAATCTACAAAATATATTTACAATAATAAGGTGCTTGTTTTTTAAATAATACCTCAATGAAATGATCATTTTTAACACAATTAATAATAGTTCCTTAATATCATCAACTAATCAGGGACTGTTTGACTTTCCCCAATAGCCTAAAAAAGTGTCTTTTAGAATTTATTTGTTTAGATCAGGATCTAAATTCCAAACAGTGTATAAAAAGATATATTTTTTATAGTATAACTTTTTTTACCTTTAAAATCAGATTTATTGAATTGTCATTTATATGCAATAAAATGCACCCAAGAGCAGACATTGGTGAGTTTTGATAAAGTGGATGCCTGTGTAATCAGCCCCACAAACAGACATTAGGATGCTTCCATTACTCAACAAAGTTCCATCATGCCCCTTTGCAGATAACCCTCATTATGCCCTGCTAGTAGAAACACTGATTGGCTTTCTGTCACTATAGAATATTTTTCTTATCTTAGAATTTCATATAAATGGAATCACATAGTATGAACTCCTTTACTGTTGGATATTTTCATTCTAAAAAATATTTTTTGAGATTCTTTCACGTTGTTGAGTATATCGTGTGTTTACTCTTTTCTTGCTAAATGGTTTCCCACTGTATGGTTATACCACAATTTGTTTTCCATTATCAATTGATAGATATTTAGTTGTTTCCAAATAACTTTGACATTAATAAAGTTGTTCTGAACATAGTACTGCAAGGGACTTTGTGCACTATGCTTTCATTTTTCCTGGATAAATACCTAGGAATAGAATTGCCAAGTCATACAGCAAGTGATTTTTTACTTTATAAATAACTGCAAGTTTTACACAATGGCTGTACCATATTACATTACCATAAGCAATATATGAGAGTCCCTGTTGCTTTACATCCTTGCTAACACTTGATATTATCAGGCTTTTTAAGTTTAACAATGATATTAGGTGTGTAATTTTATCTCATTTTACTTTGAATTTGCATTTCCATAATGACTAATGATGTTCTATAACTTTTTATGTGCTTATTGTCTATTTATATATACTATCTTGTTTAAATATTTTCCAATTTAAAAAAAAAAAACTGTGGGAGAGAGGAGAAGATGGCAGAAGAGTAAGACGCGGATATCACCTTCCTCCCCACAGATACATCAGAAATATATCTACACGTGGAACTGCTCCTATAGAACACCCACTGAACGCTGGTAGAAGACGGCAGACCTCCCAAAAGGCAAGAAACTCCCCACATATCTGGGTAGGGCAAAAGAAAAAAGAAATAACAGAGACAAAAGAATAGGGACAGGACCAGCACCAGTGGGAGGGAGCTGTGAAGGAGGAAAGGTTTCCACAAACTAGGAAGCCCCTTCGTGGGCGGAGGCTGCAGGTGGCAGAGGGGAGAAGCTTCAGAGCCATGGAGGAGAGCGCAGCAACAGGGGTGCAGAGGGCAAAGCAGAGAGATTCCCACACAGAGGATCGGTGCTGACCAGCACTCACCAACCCGAGAGGCTTGTCTGCTCACCCGCCGGCGCAGGCAGGGGTGGGGAGCTGAGGCTCTTGCTTCAGAGGTCGGATCCAAGGGAGAGGACTGGGGTTGGCAGCGTGAACACAACCTGAAGGGGTTAGTGCACCACAGCTAGCCGGGAGGGAGTCCGGGAAAAGGTCTGGAGCTGCCGAACTGGCAAGAGACTTTTTCTTGCCTCTTTGATTCCTGGTGCGCAAGGAGAGGGGATTCAGAGCACCGCCTAAATGAGCTCCAGAGATGGGCGCGAGCCATGGCTATCAGCACAGACCCCAGAGACGGGCATGAGATGATAAGGCTGCTGCTGCTGCCATCAAGAAGCCTGTGTGCAAGCACAGGTCACTATCCACACCGCCCCTCCTGGGAGACTGTGCAGCCCGCCACTGCCAGGGTCCCGTGATCCTGGGACAACTTCCCCAGGAGAACACACGGCATGCCTCAGGCTGGTGCAAAGTCACGCTGGCCTCTGCCACCACAGGCTCGCCTCACATTCAACACCCCCTCCCTTCCCGTGGCCTGAGTGAGCCAGAGCCCCCGAATCAGCTTCTCCTTTTAACCCTGTCCTGTCTGAGTGAAGAACAGACGTCCTCTGGCGACCTACTTGCAGAGGCGGGGCCAAATCCAAAGCTGAACCCCAGGAGCTGTGCGAACAAAGAAGATAAACAGAAATCTCTCCCAGCAGCCTTAGGAAGAGCGGATTAAATCTCCACAATCAACTTGATGTACCCTGCATCTGTGGAATACCTGAATAGACAAAGAATCATCCCAAATTGAGGAGGTGGATTTTGGGAGCAACAATATATATATGTTTTGCCCTTTTTCTCTTTTTGTGAGTGTGTATGTGTATGCTTCTGTGTATGATTTTGTATGTATAGCTTTGCTTTTACCATTTGTCCTAGGGTTCTGTCTGTTTGGTTTTTTTTTTAAGTATAGATTTTAGCACTTGTTATCATTGGTGGATTTGTTTTTTTGGTTTGGTCACTCTCTTCTTTCTTTCTTTTTTTTCTTTTTTTATTGCTTAAAAATTTTTTTAATAATTACTTTTTATTTTTTATTTTAATAGCTATTTTATTTTACTTTATTTTATTATATTTGATTTTATCTTCTTCTTTCTTGCTTTCTTTTCTCACTTTTCTTCTGAGCCGTGTGGATGACAGGTTCTTGGTGCTCCAGAGACGTGTCAGGACTGTGCCCCTGAGGTGGGAGAGTCAAGTTCAAGACACTGGTCCACAAGAGACATCCCAGTTCCACATAATATCAAACGGTGAAAATCTCCCAGAGATCTCCCTCTTATCGCCAAGACCCAGCTCCATTCAATGACCAGCAAGTTACATTGCTGGACACCCTATGCCAAACAACTAGCAACACAGGAACACAACACCATCCATAAGCAGAGAGGCTGCCTAAAATCATAATAAGGACACAGACACCCCAAAACACACCACCAGACGTGGACCTGCCCACCAGAAAGACAAGATCCAGCCTCATTCATCAGAACACAAGTACTAGTCTCCTCCACCAGGAAGCCTACACGACCCACTGAACCAACCTTAGCCACTGGGGACAGACACCAAAAACAACGAGAACTACGAACCTGCAGCCTGCAAAAAGGACACCCCAAACACAGTAAGTTAAGCAAAATGAGAAGACAGAGAAACACACAACAGATGAAGGAGCAAGGCAAAAACCCACCACACATAACAAATGAAGAGGAAATAGGCAGTCTACCTGAAAAAGAATTCAGAATAATGATAGTAAAGATGATCCAAAATCTTGGAAATAGAATGGAGAGAATACAAGAAATGTTTCACAAGGACCTAGAAGAACTAAAGAGCAAACAAACAGTGATGAACAACACAATACATGAAATTAAAAATTCTGTAGAAGGGATCAATAGCAGAATAACTGAGGCAGAAGAACGGATAAGTGACCTGGAAGATGAAATAGTGGAAATAACTACTGCAGAGTAGAATAAAGAAAAGGAAATGAATGAAAAGAATTGAGGAGAGTCTCAGAGACCTCTGGGACAATATTAAACGCACCAAAAGTCTAATTATAGGGGTCCCAGAAGAAGAAGAGAAAAAGAAAGGGACTGAGAAAATATTTGAAGAGATTATATTTGAAAACTTCCCTAATATGGGAAAGGAAAGAGTTAATCAAGTCCAGGAAGCACAGACAGTCCCATACAGGATAAATCCAAGGAGAAACACGCCAAGACACATATTAATCAAACTATGACAAATTAAAAACAAAAAAAAATATTAAAAGCAGCAAGGGAAAAACAACAAATAACACACAAATGAATCCCCATAAGGTTAACAGCTGATCTTTCAGCAGAAACTCTGCAAGCCAGAAGGGAGTAGCAGGACATATTTAAAATGATGAAGGAGAAAAACCTACAGCCAAGATTGCTCTACACAGCAAGGATTTGATTCAGATTTGATGGAGAAATTAAAACCTTTACAGACAAGCCAAAGGTAAGAGAATTCAGCACCACCAAAGCAGCTCTACAACAAACGCTGAAGGAACTTCTCTAGGCAGGACACACAAGAGAAGGAAAAGACCTACAATAACAAACCCAAACAATTAAGAAAATGGTAAGAGGAGCATACATATCGATAATTACCTTAAATGTAAATGGATTAAATACTCCAACCAAAAGACATAGACTGGCTGAATGGATACAAAAACAAGACCCATAATATGCTGTCTACAAGAGACCCATCTCAGACCTAGGGACACATACAGACTGAAAATGAGGGGATGGAAAAAGATATTCCATGCAAATGGAAATCAAAAGAAAGCTGGAGTAGCAATTCTCATATCAGACAAAACAGACTTTAAAACAAAGACTATTACAAGAGACAAAGAAGGACACTACCTAATGATCAAGGGATCAATCCAAGAAGAACATATAACAATTTTAAATATTTATCCACCCAATATAGGAGCACCTCAATACATAAGGCAAATACTAACAGCCATAAAAGGGGAAATCGACAGTAACACAATCAGAGTAGGGGACTTTAACACCTCACTTTCACCAATGGACAGATCATCGAAAATGAAAATAAATAAGGAAACACAAGCTTTAAATGATACATTAAACAAGATGGACTTAATTGATATTTATAGGACATTACATCCAAGAACAACAGAATACACATACTTCTCAAGTGCTCATGGAACATTCTCCAAAATAGATCATATCTTGGGTTACAAATCAAGCCTTGGTAAATTTAAGAACATTGAAATACTGTCAAGTATCTTTTCTGACCACAACGCTATGAGACTAGATATCAATTACCGGAAATAACCTGTAAAAAATACAAACACATGGAGGCTAAACAATATACTACTTAATTACCAAGAGATCACAGAAGAAATGAAAGACGAAATCGAAAAATTACTTAGAAAAAAATGACAATGAAAACACGACGACCCAAAACCTATGGGATGCAGCAAAAGCAGTTCTAAGAGGGAAGTTTATAGCAATAAAATCCTACCTTAAGAAACAAGAAACATTTCAAGTAAACAACCTAAGCTTACAGTTAAAGCAATTAGAGAAAGAAGAACAAAAAAACACCAAAGTTAGCAGAAGGAAAGACATCATAAAGTTCAGATCAGAAATAAATGAAAAAGAAATGAAGGAAATGATAGCAAGGATCAATAAAACTAAAATCTGGTTCTTTGAGAAGATAAACAAAATTGATAAACCATTAGCCAGACTAATGAAGAAAAAAAAGGAGAAGACTCAAATCAGTAGAATTAGAAATGAAAAAGGAGAGTAACAACTGACACTGCAGAAATACAAAGGATCATAAGAGATTACTACAAGCAACACTATGCCAATAAAATGGACAACCTGGAATAAATGCACAAATACTTAGAAATGCACACCCTGCTGAGACTAAACCAGGAAGAAATAGAAAATATGAACAGACCAATCACAAGCACTGAAATTGGAACTGTGATTAAAAATCCCCCAACAAACAAAAGCCCAGGACCAGATGGCTTCACAGGTGAATTCTATCAAACATTAAGAGAAGAGCTAACACCTATCCTTCTCAAACTCTTCCAAAATATAGCAGAGGGAGATACACTCCCAAACTCATTCTACGAGGCCACTATAACCCTGATATGAAGCCAGACAAAGATGTCACAAAGAAAGAAACTACAGGCCAATATCACTGATGAACATAGATGCAAAAATCCTCAACAAAATACTAGCAAACAGAATCCAACAGCACATTAAAAGGATCATACACCATGATCAAGTGGGGTTTATCCTAGGAATGCAAGGATTCTTCAATATATGCAAATCAATCAATGTGATAAACCATATTAACAAATTGAAGGAGAAAAACCATATGATCATCTCAATAGATGCAGAGAAAGGTTTCAACAAAATTCAACAGCCATTTATGATAAAAACCCTCTAGAAAATAGGCATAGAGGGAACTTTCCTCCACATAAGAAAGGCCATATATGACAATCCCACAGCCAACATCATCCCCAATGGTGAAAAACTGAAACCATTTCCACTAAGATCAGGAACAAGACAAGGTTGCCCACTCTCACCACTGTTATTCAACATAGTTTTGGAAGTTTTAGCCACAGCAATCAGAGAAGAAAAAAAATAAAAGGAATGCAAATCAGAAAAGAAGAAGTAAAGCTGTCACTGTTTGCAGACGACGTGATACTACACATAGAGAATCCTAAAGATGCTACCAGAAAACTTCTAGAGCTAATCAATGAATTTGGTAAGGTAGCAGGATACAAAATTAATGTGCAGAAATCTCTTGCATTCTTATACACTAAAGATGAAAAATCTGAAAGTGAAATTAAGAAAACACTCCCATTTACTGTTGCAACAAAAAGAATAAAATATCTAGGAATAAACTTACCTAAGGAGGCAAAAGACCTGTATGCAGAAAACTCTAAGACACTGATGAAAGAAATTAAAATGATACAAATAGATGGAGAGATATACCATTTTCTTAGATTGGAAGAATCAACATTGTGAAAATGACTCTACTACCCAAAGCAATCTACAGATTCAATGCAATCCCTATCAAACTACCAAAGGCATTTTTCACAGAACTAGAACAAAACATTTCACAATTTGTATGGAAACACAAAAGACCCTGAATAGCCATAGCTATCTTCAGAAAGAAAAACGGAGCTGGAGGAATCAGGCTCCCTGACTTCAGACTATACTGCCAAGCTCCAGTAATCAAGACAGTATGGTACTGGCACAGAAACAGAAATATATGATCAATGGATCAGGATAGAAAGCCCAGAGATAAACCCATGCACATATGGTCACCTTATCTTTGATAAAGGCAGCAAGAATATACAGTGGAGAAAAGACATCCTCTTCAATAAGTGGTACTAGGAAAACTGGACAGCTACATGTAAAAGAATGAAATTAGAACAGTCCGTAGCACCGTACACAAAAATAAACTCAAAATGGATTAAAGACGTAAATGTAAGGCCAGACACTGTCAAACTCTTAGAGGAAAACATAGGCAGAACACTCTATGACATAAACCACAGCAAGATCCTTTTTGACCCAACTTCTAGAGAAATGGAAATAAAAACAAAAACAAACCAATGGGAATAAAAAGAAAAATAAACAAATGGGACCTAATGAAACTTAAAAGTTTTTGCACAGCAAGGGAAACCATAGACAAGATGAAAAGACAACCTCAGAATGGGCGAAAATATTTGCAAATGAAGCAACTGACAAAGGATTAATCTCCAAAGTTTACAAGCAGCTCATGCAGCTCAATATCAAAAAAACAAACAACCCAATCCAAAAATGGGCAGAAGACCTAAATAGACATTTCTCCAGAGAAAATATACAGATTGCCAACAGACACATAAAACAATGCTCAACATCATTAATCATTAGAGAAATGCAAATCAAAACTTCAATGAGATATCATCTAACACCAGTCAGAATGGCCATCATCAAAAAAATCTAGAAACAATAAATGCTGGAGAGGGTGTGGAGAAAAGGGAACCCGCCTGCACTCTTCTTGGGAATGTAAATTGATACAGCCACTATGGAGAACAGTATGGAGTTTCCTTAAAAAACTAAAAATAGAACTACCATATGACCCAGCCATCCCACTACTGGGCATATACCCTAAGGATACCATAATTCAAAAAGTGTCATGTACCACAATGTTCATTGCAGCTCTATTTACAGTTGCCAGGACATGGAAGCAACCTAAGTGTCCATCAACAGATGAATGGATAAAGAAGATTTGGCACATATATACAATGGAATATTACTCAGCCATAAAAAGAAACGAAATTGAGTCATTTGTAGTGAGGTGGATGGACCTAGAGTTTGTCATAGAGAGTGAAGTAAGTCAGAAAGAGAAAAACAAATACCGTATGCTAACACATATATATGGAATCTAAAAAAAACAAAACAAAACAAAATGGTCATGAAGAACCTGGGGGCAAGACGGGAATAAAGACACAGACCTACTAGAGAATAGACTTGAGGATACGGGGAGGGGGAAGGGTAAGCTGGGACAAAGTGAGAGAGTAGCATGGACATATATACAGTATCAGACGTAAAATTGATAGCTAGTGGGAAGGAGCCGCGTAACACAGGGAGATCAGCTCGGTGCTTTTATTTGTTTTATAATTTTATTTATTTATTTATTTATTTATTTATTTATTTATTTATTTATTTATTTATGGCTGTGTTGGGTCTTCGTTTCTGTGCAAGGGCTTTCCCTAGTTGTGGCAAGCGGGGGCCACTCTTCATCGCCATGCGTTGGCCTCTCACTGTCGTGGACTCTCTTGTTGTGGTGCACAGGCTCCAGACACGCAGGCTCAGTAGTTGTGGCTCACAGGCCTAGTTGCTCCACGGCATGTGGGATCTTCCCAGACCAGGGCTCGAATCCGTGTCCCTTGCATTGGCAGGCAGATTCTCAACCATTGCACCACCAGGGAAGCCCCAGCTCGGTGCTTTATGACTATCTAGAGGAGTGGGATAGGGAGGGTGGAAGGAAGGGAGATGCAAGAGGGAAGAGATATGGGGACATATGTATATATATAACTGATTCACTTTGTTATAAAGCAGAAAGTAACACACCATTGTAAAGCAATTATACTCCAATAAAGATGTTTAAAAAAATAAAAATATAAAAATTATTTTGTAATTTAATTTTTATTTTATATTGGAGTATAGTTTATTTACAATGTTGTGTTAGTTTCAGGTGTACAAGACAGTGATTCAGTTATACATATACATATATCCATTTTTTTCAGATTCTTTTTCCATATAGGTTATTACAGAATACTGAGTAGAGTTCCCTATGTTGTACAGTAGGTCCTTGTTACTATATGTATATCTTTTACATATAGTAGTGTGTATCTGTTAACCTCAAACTACTAATTTATCCCCCCCACCACAACATTTCCATTTGGTAATCATAAGTAGGTTTTTGAAGTCTGTGAGGTTGCTTCTGTTTTGTAAATAAGTTCATTTGTATCACTTTTTAGATTCCACATATAAGTGATATCATATGGTATTTGTCTTTCTTTATCTGACTTACTTCACTTAGTATGATAATCTCTAGGTCCATCCATGTTGCTGCAAATGGCATTATTTCATTCTTTTTCATGCTTGAGTAATATTCCATTGTATACATGTACCACATGATCTTTTTTTTTTTTTTTTTGGCTGCTTTGGGTCTTCGTTGTGGCATGTGGGCTTTTTCTAGTTTTGGCGAGTGGGGGCTACTCCTTGTTGCGGTGTGACACATTAGAATTAGAACATTAGAGAATGTTCTAATTTGCTAGAAGAGAATTAGAACATTCTCTTCTCATTGCGGTGGCTTCTCTTGTGGAGCACAGGCTCTAGGGTGCATGGGCTTAAATAGACGTGGCCTGCGGGCTCTAGAGTGCAGGCTCAGTAGTTGTGGCGCACGAGTTTAGTTGCTCCATGGCATGTAGGGTCTTCCCGGAGCAGGGATTGAACCCGTGTCCCCTGCACTGGCAGGCGGATTCTTAACTGCTGTGCCACCAGGGAAGTCTTATACCACATATTCTTTATCCACTCCTCTATCAATGGACATTTAGATAGCTATCTTGTCTTGGCTATTGTAAATAGTGCTGCAGTGAACATTGGGGTGCATGTATCTTTTCGAATTATGATTTTCTCTGGATATATGCCCAAGAGTGGTATTGCTGGATCATATGGTAGTTCTATTTTTTGTTTTTTAAGGAACCTCCATACTGTTTTCCATAGCGGCTGTAACAATTTACACCCCCACCAACAGTGCAAGAGGGTTCCATTTTCTCCACACCCTCTCCAGCATTTATTGTTTGCATATGATTTGATGATGGCCATTCTGACCGGTGTGAGATGATATCTCATTGTAGTTTTGATTTGCATTTCTCTAATGATTAATGATGTTGAGGATTATTTCATGTGTTTGCTGGCAATCTGTATATCTTCTTTGGAGAAATGTCTATTTAGGTCTTCTGCCCATTTTTGGATTGGGTTGTTTGTTTTTTTGTTATTGAGCTGCATGAGCTGCTTGTAAATGTTGGAGATTAATCCTTTGTCAGTTGCTTCATTTGCAAATATTTTCTCCCATTCTGAGGGTTGTCTTTTCATCTTGTTTATGGTTTCCTTTGCTGTGCAAAAGCTTTTAAGTTTCATTAGGTCCCATTTGTTTATTTGTGTTTTTATTTCCATTTCTCTAGGAGCTGGGTCAAAAAGGATCTTGCTGTGATTTATGTCATAGAGTGTTCTGTCTATGTTTTCCTCTAAGAGTTTGATAGTGTCTGGCCTTATATTTAGGTCTTCAATCCATTTTGAGTTTATTTTTGTGTATGGTGTTAGGGAGTGTTCTAATTTCATACTTTTACATGTACCTGTCCAGTTTTCCTGGCACCACTTATTGAAGAGGCTGTTTTTTCTCAACTTTATATGCTTGCCTCCTTTATCAAAGATAAGGTGACCATATGTGCGTGGGTTTATCTCTGGGCTTTCTATCCTGTTCCATTGATCTATATTTCTGTTTTTGTGCCAGTACCATACTGCCTTGATTACTGTAGCTTTGTAGTATAGTCTGAAGTCAGGGAGCCTCATTCCTCCAGGTCCATTTTTTTTTCTCAAGATTGCTTTGGCTATTCTAAATCTTTTGTGTTTCCATACAAATTGTGAAATTTTTTGTTCTAGTCCTGTGAAAAATGCCAGTGGTAGTTTGATAAAGATTGCATTGAATCTGTAGATTGCTTTGGGTAGTAGAATCATTTTCACAATGTTGATTCTTCCAATCCAAGAACATGATATATCTCTCCATCTATTTGTATCATCTTTAATTTCTTTCAACGTTGTCTTATAATTTTCTGCATACAGGTCTTTTGTCTCCTTTGGTAGGTTTATTCCTAGATATTTTATTCTTTTTGTTGCAATGGAAAATGGGAGTGTTTTCTTAATTTCACATTCATATTTTTCATCATTAGTGTATAGGAATGCAAGAGATTTCTGTGCATTAATTTTGTATCCTGCTACTTTACCAAATTCATTGAGTAGCTCTAGAAGTTTTCTGGTAGCACCTTTAGGATTCTCAATGTATAGTATCATGTCATCTGCAAGCAGTGACAGCTTTACTTCTTCTTTTCCAATTAGGATTCCTTTTATTTCTTTTTCTTCTCTGATTGCTGTGGCTAAAATTTCCAAAACTATGTTGAATAATAGTGGTGAGAGTGGGCAACCTTGTCTTTTTCCTGATCTTAGTCGAAATGGTTTCAATTTTTCACCATTGAGGATGATGTTGGCTGTGGGTTTGTCATATACAGCCTTTATTATGTTGAGGAAAGTTCCCTATGCATACCTTCTGCAGGGCTTTTATCATAAATGTGTGTTGAATTTTTTCAAAAGCTTTCTCTGCATCTATTGAGATGATCATATGGGTTTTCTCCTTCAATTTGTTAATATGGTGTATCAAGTTGATTGATTTGCATATATTGAAGAATCCTTGCATTCCTGGAACAAATCCTGCTTGATCATGTTGTATGCTCCTTTTAATGTGCTGTTGGATTCTGTTTGCTAGTATTTTGTTGAGGATTTTTGCATCTATGTTCATCAGTGATATTGGCCTGTAGTTTTCTTTCTTTGTGACATCTTTGTCTGGTTTTGGTATCAGGGTGATGGTGGCCTCGTAGAATGAGTTGGGGAGTGTTCCTCCCTCTGCAATATTTTGGAAGAGTTTGAGAAGCATAGGTGTTAGCTCTTCTCTAAATGATAGAATTCACCTGTGAAGCCATCTGGTCCTGGGCTTTTGTTTGTTGGAAGATTTTTAATCACAGTTTCAATTTCAGTGTTTGTGATTGGTCTGTTTATATTTTCTATTTCTTCCTGGTTTAGTCTCAGCAGGTTGTGCATTTCTAAGAATTTGTCCATTTCTTCTAGGTTGTCCACTTTATTGGCAAAGAGCTGCTTGTAGTAATCTCTCATGATCGCTTGTATTTCTGCAGTGTCAGTTGTTACTTCTCCGTTTTCATTTCTAATTCTATTGATTTGAGTCTTCTCCCTTTTTTTCTTGATGAGTCTGGCTAATGGTTTATCAATTTCGTTTATCTTCTCAAAGAACCTGCTTTTAGTTTTATTGATCTTTGCTATCATTTCCTTCATTTGTTTGTCATTTATTTCTGATCTGATCTTTATGATTTCTTTCCTTCTGCTAAATTTGGGGGTTTTTTGTTCTTGTTTCTCTAATTGCTTTAGGTGTAAGTTTAGGTTGTTTATTTTAGATGTTTCCTTTTTCTTAATGTATGAATATATTGCTATAAACTTCTCTCTTAGAACTGCTTTTGCTGCATCCTATAAGTTTTGGGTCATCGTGTCTCCATTGTCATCTGTTTCTAGGTAATTTTTGATTTCCCCTTTGATTTCTTCAGTGATCACTTGGTTATTAAGTAGTGTAATGTTTAGCCTCCATGTGTTTGTATTTTTTACAGATCTTTTCCTGTAATTGATATCTAGTCTCATAGCATTGTGGTCGGAAAAGATACTTGATACGATTTCAATTTTCTTAAATTTACCAAGGCTTCACTTGTGATGCAAGTTATGATCTATCCTGGAGAATGTTCCATGAGCACTTGAGAAAAATGTGTATTCTGTTGTTTTTGGGTGGAATGTCCTATAAATATCAATTAAGTCCATCTTGTTTAATGTATCATTTAAAGCTTGTGTTTCCTTATTTATTTTCATTTTGGATGATCTGTCCATTGGTGAAAGTGGGTTGCTAAAGTCCTCTACTATGGTTGTTTTACTGTTGATTTCCCCTTTTATGGCTGTTAGTATTTGCCTTATGTGTTGAGGTGCTCCTATGTTGGGTGCATAAATATTTACAATTGTTATATCTTCTTCTTGGATTGATCCCTTGATCATTATATAGTGTCCTTCTTTGTCTCTTGTAATAATTTTTAGTTTAAAGTCTATTTTGTCTAATATGAGAATTGCTACTCCAGCTTTCTTTTCATTTCCATTTGCATGGAATATCTTTTTCCATCCCCTCACTTTCAGTCTGTATGTGTCCCTAGGTCTGAAGTGGGTCTCTTGTAGACAGCATATATATGGGTCTTGTTTTGGTATCCATTCTGCCAGTCTGTGTCTTTTGGTGGGAGCATTTAATCCATTTACATTTAAGGTAATTATTGATATGTATGTTCCTATTCCCATTTTCTTAAATGTTTTGGGTTTGTTATTGTAGGTGTTTTCCTTTTCTTGTGTTTCTTGCCTAGAGAAGTTCCTTTAGCATTTGTTGTAAAGCTGCTTTGGTGGTGCTGAACTCTCTCAGCTTTTGCTTGTCTGTAAAGTTTTTAATTTCTCCATCAAATCTGAATGATATCCTTGCTGGATAGAGTAATCTTGGTTGTAGGTTTTTTTTCCTTCATCACTTTATATATGTCCTGCCACTCCCTTCTGGCTTGCAGAGTTTCTGCTGAAAGATCAGCTGTTAACCTTATGGGGATTCCTTTGTGTGTTATTTGTTGTTTTTCCCTTGCTGCTTTTAATATGTTTTCTTTATATTTAATTTTTGATAGTTTGATTAATATGTGTCTTGGTGTTTTCTCCTTGGATTTATCCTGTATGGGACTCTGTGTGCTTCCTGGACTTCAATAACTATTTCCTTTCCCATATTATGTAAGTTTTCAACTATAATCTCTTCAAATATCTTCTCAGTCCCTTCCTTTTTCTCTTCTTCTTCTGGGACCCCTATAATTCGAATGTTGGTGCGTTTAATGTTGTCCCAGAGGTCTCTGAGACTATCCTCATTTCTTTTCACTTTTTTCCTTTATTCTGCTCTGCAGTAGTTATTTCCACTATTTTGTCTTCCAGGTCAGTTATCCGTTCTTCTGCTTCAGTTATTCTGCTATTGCTCTCTTCTAGAGTATTTTTAATTTCATTTATTGTGTTGTTAATCATTGCTTGTTTCCTCTTTAGATCTTCTAGGTCCTTGTTAAATGTTTCTTGCATTTTGTCTATTCTATTCCCAAGATTTGGATCATCTTTACTATCATTATTCTGAATTCTTTTTCAGGTAGACTGCCTATTTCCTCCTCATTTGTTAGGTGTGGTGTGTTTTTACCTTGCTCCTTCATCTGCTGTGTGTTTTTCTGCCTTCTCATTTTGCTTCTTTTACTGTGTTTGGGGTCTCCTTTTCTCAGGCTGCAGGTTCGTAGTTCCTGTTGTTTTTGGTGTCTGTCCCCAGTGGCTAAGGTTGGTTCAGTGGGTTGTGTAGTCTTCCTCGTGAAGGGGACTAGTGCCTGTGTTCTGGTGGATGAGGCTGGATCTTGTCTTTATTGTGGGCAGGTCTACGTCTGGTCGTGTGTTTTGGGGTGTCTGTGGCCTTATTATGGTTTTAGGCAGCCTCTCTGCTAATGGATGGGGCTGTGTTCTCGTCTTGCTAGTTGTTTGGCATAGGGTGTCCAGCACTGTAGCTTGCTGGTCATTGAGTGAAGCTGGGTCTTAGTGTTGAGATGGAGATCTCTGGGAGATTTTCGCCATTTGGTATTACGTGGAGCTGGTAGGTCTCTTGTGGACCAGTCTCCTGAAGTTGGCTCTCCCACCTCAGAGGCACAGCCTTGATGTCTGGCTGGAGTGCCAAGAGCCTTTCATCCACATGGGTCAGAATAAAAGGGAGAAAAAATAGAATGAAAGAAAGAAAGAAAGAAGATAAAATAAAATAAAATAAATTAAATATAAAATAAAATAAAGTTATTAAAATCAAAAATACAAAATAATTATTAAGAAAAAAATTTTTTTAAGTAAAAAAAAAAAAATAACGGACAGACAGAACCTTAGGACAAATGGTGAAAGCAAAGCTATACAGACAAAATCTCACACAGAAGCATAAACATACACAAACACACTCACAAAAAGAGGAAAAGGGGAAAAAATTACATATTTTGCTTCCAAAGTCCACCTCCTCGATTTGGGATGATTCATTGTCTATTCAGGTATTCCACAGATGCAGGGTACATCAGGTTGATTGTGGAGATTTAATCCGCTGCTCCTGATGTTGCTGGGAGAGATTTCCCTTTCTCTTCTTTGTTCGCACAGCTCCTGGGGTTCAGCTTTGGATTTGGCCCTGCCTCTGTGTGTAGGTTGCCTGAGGGCGTGTGTTCTTCACTCAGACAGGACGGGGTTAAAGGAGCAGCTGATTCAGAGGCTCTGGCTCACTCAGGCCAGCAGGAGGGAGGGGTACGTAGTGTGGGGTGAGCTTCAGGTGGCAGAGGGCGGCATGACATTGCACCAGACTGAGGCTTGCCGTGCATTCTCCAGGGGAAGTTGTCCCTGGATCATGGGACCCTGGAGGTGGCAGGCTGCACAGGCTCCCGGGAGGGGAGGTGTGGAGAGTGACCTGTGCTTGTACACAGGCTTCTTGGTGGTGGCAGCAGCAGCCTTATCGTCTCATGCCCGTTTCTGGGGTCCGCGCTGGTAGCCGCAGCTCACGTCCGTCTCTGGAGCTCCTTTAAGCAGCGTTCTTAATCTCCTTTCCTCACGCACCAGTAAACAAAGAGGGAAGAAAACGTCTCTTGCCTCTTCGGCAGTTCCAGACTTTTTCCCAGACTACCTCCCTGCTAGCTGTGGTGCACTAACCCCTTCAGGCTGTGTTCTCGCCGCCAACCCCAGTCCTCTCCCTGCGATCCGACTGAAGCCCGAGCCTCAGCTCCCAGTCCCCACCTGCCCTAGTGGGTGAGCAGGCAAGCCTCTCGGGCTGGTGAGTGCTGGTCAGCACCGCTCCTCTGTGTGGGAATCTCTCATCTTTGCCCTCTGCACCCCTGTTGCTGCACTCTCCTCCATGGCTCTGAAGCTTCCCCCCTCTGCCACCCGCAGTCTCCGCCCACAAAGAGGCTTCCTAGTGTGTGGAAACCTTTCCTCCTTCACAGCTCCCTCCCACTGGTGCAGGTCCCATCCCTATTCTTTTGTCTCTGTTGTTTCTTTTTTCTTTTGCCCTACACAGGTACGTGGGGAGTGTCTTGCCTTTTGGGGGGGTCTGAGATCTTCTGCCAGCGTTCAGTGGGTGTTCTATAGGAGCTGTTCCACATGTACATGTATTTATGGTGTATTTGTGGAGAGGAAGGTGATCTCCCCGTCTTACTCTTCCGCCATCTTCTCCCTCCATCAAGGGCCTCTATTGTTTCCTTGAGGTTTTATATTCACTTACACATGTTGTACAGGTTAAATCTTGCATTTATTCAAAAAGTAATTATTGATTATTAGAAACAAAAAAACACTGACCAATAGGACCAAAAAGAACGTGTAGAAATATATCTATACATTTACTGAAATGTGACTTACGACAACCAAATAGAAACTTGGGAAGAACACGTGAACAGAAAATATTCACATAAAAGAGTATCAAAATGATTAAGAAACATATGAAAATGTGGTAAACCCCATTAGGTACCAGGAAAATGAAAACTAAAACCACAATGAAATACCCTACAAACCTACAAGAGACTAAATGAAAAAATAGAAAATATATGTTGACAAGAATATAGAGCAATTATAACTCTCATACCTTGTTGGTGGAAGTGTAAATTAGTGCAACAACTTTGGAAAACTTTTTGGTAGTACTTATTAAAGCTGAACATATGCCTATTCTATGACTCAAAAATTCCACTTTGTTACTTTGGCATATAGCCAACAGAAATTCCTATATTTCATTCACCTAAGGACATGAATTGGAATTTTTATGGCAGCACTATTTGTAAAACCTCCAAAGTTGAAACTTTCCATAAATATGACAATGAGTAAATATTGGTATACCCACAGAATGAAATATTATATAACAGTCATAAAGAAAAACTGCAAGGACACCGAGTAATATGGGTAAGTATTACAAAAACAATGCTGAGTGAAAGAATCCAGACACAAAAGAGCACTTACTGCATTTTCCAATTATATAAAGTACAAAAACAGATAAAACGAAACTTTGTTGGTAGGTATCAGGATTTCAGTTACCCTGAGGACATGCGTAATGAGAGGCAGGGAGGACAGGTGGGTTTCTAAAGTGTTGGTACTGTAACATTTTGGGGTCTGGATACAGATTACATGAGTATATTCAGTTAGTGGTCATTCATTAAGTTGTATACTTATAAGATGTTCACTTTTCTGTGTGTATATTTAAAATTTATGTACAAGTTTGAAAACATTTCCCTGAGTGCATACTATATTTTAGAACTTTTTAAAGGGTGAAGGGCCTATAGAGATGAACAAGCTGATATGCTCTCTGCCTTCAGAGAGCTTACCTTTTAGTTAGGGAAAATAGAAAGGTAAACAATAAATAAGTAATTATATAAATATGATAATAAAATATCAGTGTTATGATAGCCACAATAAATATGCTGCCTAACTTCACTGAGCTTTCTGTCCAACAGAAAAGATATACAGTTAAATTGGTAATTTCAACAAAATGTCATAAAAGCTATAATCTCAAAAGTACAGTGCACTATGCCAATCTAAGGACTGCAGAAAAGAAGTGGCATTTGAGCTGAGATCTGAAGAATAAGTTAATAGTTATATGGAGAATGGAAAAGAGTATGGATGACACAAAGACAATTTCATGCCCTGAAGCTCTGAGGCTAAGTTGGAAGAACAGAATTATTGAAGCTTAGAATCCAAGGAAAATGCAACAGACTGGAGCTACAGTAGTAAGCAAGAATCACATCATGAAGCCCTGTAGAACTGTTTAAGAATGTTGTATTTTATCCTAAGTGCAATTGGAAGTCAAATTTTAAGCAGGGGGGTCATATAATTTGATTTACAGTCTTAAAAGATCATTCTAGCTGTGAGATTCAATGAATTGGTAGCTAGTTATAAGTTAGACTTTTGTAGTACATCAGGATAGATAATAACTTGGAACACAGTGATAGCAATTGAACTGGAAAGAAGTAGACTAATATGGGATATATTTTGTTAAAGTCAATTCAATTATTTTTCATCTTAGAGAGTAGTGAGGGAATGAAAGGAATCAAAGATGATTCTTAAGTTTGGGACTCCAGCAGCTGGATGATGCCTACTATGTGATTCTCACCTATATACACATGGCTCACACCGCTATTCATTTTGGTCTCTAGTCAGATGTCATCTAGTCAGAGATGCTTTCCATGACCTCCCTATCTGAAATAGCAATTTCCATCACTCTTTATCTCCTTCCTACTTTATTTTTCTTCTTCACACTTATAATCTGACATTTTATTTTTATTAGTTGACCTCTCCACTAGAAAACATACTCCATAAAATCATGAATGCTGTTTGTTTTGTTCACTGTTGTATCCATTGTCTAAAATGACATTTGGCATAATAGATGTTTAATAAATATTTGCTGAATGGATACATTTTCTGAATATGGAGGATATTCATGGAAGCATAGGTTGGGAAAAATCAAAATTTTCGTAATTTTAAGTTTGAGATATTTATTACACATCCAAGTAGACATGATGAGTAAGCAGCTGGACATACACGTCTGCAGATCAGGAAGAGGTAAAATGATAAGTATATACATTCAACTGTGATCAGCATATTGATAGTATTTAAAGTGGTTCAGCTGCATGATATCACGGTGCTATATTGGGGTATTGCAATTTTACTCTTACCTTCTTGGAATGCTGTCGAGACTGCTATGTGAAGATACTGATCCAGCCTATTGGAATATGAGAGACCACATGGAAAAGGACCAAGATGCCCCAACCAGTTGCTAGCCCCAGCCACAAAATTTGTGAGTGATACCATTTTGTACCTTACAACCATTAGAGCTGCCACCTAACTGTAACTATGCAAGTGAGACCAGACAGCAAAAGGACGGTCAAGTCAGATCACAGATTCGTGAGTAATAATAATTCAGTGAGCTTTTAAGCCACTACGATTTATAGTAGTCTGCTACACAGCGATAGCTAATTGAAGCAGTCACTGATGGTGAGACTGAAGAAAAATAAGGCAGTTAGATGAAGGAACTGGAGAAAAAATGGAAAGACATATTTTAACATATATATTTGGGTGGTAAAACGAATCAAATGGTGATGTAATGGGCTTAGGTGGTAAATGAGAGGAAGCACCCTACACCCCTCCCCACCATTTCCATTTTGGTAACCATAAGTGTGTTTTCTATGTCTGTGAGTCTGTTTCTGTTTTGTAAATAAGTTCATTTGTATCATCTTTTTAGATTCCACATATAAGTGATATCATATGATATATGTCTTTCTCTGTCTGACTTACTTCACTTAGTGTGATAATCTCAAGGTGCATCCATGTTGCTGCAAATGGCATTATTTCATTCTTTTTAATAGCTGAGTAATATTCCATTGTATATACGTACCACATCTTCTTTATCCATTCCTCTGTCAAAGGACATTTAGGATGCTTACATGTCGTGGCTATTGTAAATAGTGATAAAATGAACATTAGGGTACATGTATATTTTCGAATTATGCTTTTCTCCAGGTATATGCCTAGGAGTGGGATTGCTGGATCATATGGTAGCTCTATTTTTAGTTCTTTAAGGACTCTTCATACTGTTCTCCATAGTGTTTGCACCAATTTACATTCCCAATATCAGTGTAGGAGGGTTCCTTTTTCTCCACACCCTCTCCAGCATTTATAATTTGTAGACTTTTTGATGATGGCCATTATGACTGGATCAGGTGATACCTCATTTTAGTTTTGATTTGCATTTCTCTGATAATTAGCAATGTTGAGCATCTTCTCATGTGCCTGTTGGCCATCTCTGTGTCTTCTTTGGAGAACTGTCTATTTAGATCTTCCACCCATTTTTTGATTGGTTTGTTTGATTCTTTGTTTGTTTTGGTATTGTGCTGCATGAGCTGTTTGTATATTTTGGAGGTTAATTCCTTGTTGGTTGCTTCATTTGCAAACATATTCTCCCATTCTGTGGGTTGCCTTTTCATTTTATTTACGGTTCCCTTTGATGTGCAAACGATTTTAAGTTTACTTAGGTCCCATTTGTTTATTTTTGGTTTTATTTTCATTACTCTGAGAAGTGGATACAAAAAGATCTTGCTGCAATGTATGTCAAAGAGCGTTCTGCCTATCTTTTCCTCTAAGAGTTTTAGAGTAACTGGTCTTACATTTAGATCTTTAATCCATTTTGACTTTACTGTTTTATATGGTGTTAGAGAATGTTCTAATTTCATTCTTTTACATGTAGCTGTCCAATTTTCCCAGCACCACTTATTGAAGAGACTGTCTTTTCTCCACTGTATATTCTTGCATCCTTTGTTGTAAATTAATTAACCATAGGTCCCTGGGTTTATTTCTGGGCTTTCTATCCTGTTCCATTGATCAATATTTCTGTATTTGTGGCAGTACTATACTGTTTTGATTACTCTAGCTTTGTATTGTATATAATAGTATAGCTAGAAGTCAGGGAGCCTGATTCCTCCAGCTTCATTTTTCTTTCTCAGGATTGATTTGGCTATTTGGGATTTTTTTATGTATCCATACAAATTTAAAGATTTTTTATTCTAGTTCTGAGAAAATGTAAGGCCGGGGTTTCCTTACTGATCTTCTGTCTGGATGATCTGTACATTGATGTAAGTGGTGTATTAATGTCCCCCACTATTAATGTGTTACTGTTGATTTCTCTTTTTATGGCTCTTAGCATTTGCCTTATATATTGAAGTGCTCCTATGTTGGGTGCATATATATTTACGATTGTCATATCTTCTTGGTTTGATTCCTTGATCATTATGTAGTGTCCTTCTTTGTCTCTTGTAACAGTCTTTATTTTGAAGTTTATTTTGTCTGATATAAGTATTGCTACTCCAGCTTGCTTTTGATTTCCATTTGCATGGAATACCTTTTTCTATCTGCTCACTTTCAGTCTGTGTGTGTCCCTAGATCTGAAGTGGTCTCTTGAAGACAGTATATATACCGGTCTTTTTTTGTATCCATTCAGCCAGTCTGTCTTTTGGTTGGAGCATTTAGTCCATTTACATTTAAGGCAATTATCAATATGCATGTTCTTATTGCCATTTTGTTAAGTGTTTAGGATTTGATTTTGTAGGGCTTTTTTCCTCCTTTCCTCTTTTGTTCTCTTCTCTTGCGATTTGATGACTATCTTTAGAGTTGTGTTTGGATTGCTTTTTCTTTTTTGTATGTGTATCTATTGTAGATTTTTGGTTTGTGGTTACCATGAGGTTTTTATAAAGCAGTCTGTATATATACAAGATTGTTTTAAGTTGATGATCTCTTAATCTCAAATGCATTTCCAATATCCTGCATTTGTACTCTCCTCTTTTTATAATTGCTGATTTTGACATGATATTTCTGTGTGGATAATTTCCTACTTTTACTGTATGTTTACCTTTACAGGTGAGCTTTCCCATTCATAATTTTCCTGTTTCTAGTTGTGGGCTTTTCTTTTCTGCCTAGAAAATTCCTTTAGCATTTGTTGTAAAGCTGGTTTTCTGGTGCTGAATTCTCTTAGATTTTGCTTGTCTATAAAGCTTTTGATTTCTCTGTCAAAACTGAATGAAAGCCTTGCTGTGTAGAGTATTCTTGGTTGTAGGTTTTTCCTTTTCATCACTTTAAATATATCGTACCACTTCCTTCTGGCCTGCAGAGTTTCTTCTGAAAAATTAGCTGATAACTGTATGAGTTTCCCTTTATTGTTATTTGTTGCTTTTCCCTTGTTATTTTTAATATGTTTGCTTTGTCTTCAATTTTTGTGAATTTGATTACTGTGTGTCTTGTCGTGTTTCTTCTTAGGTTTAGCCTGTATGGAACTCTGCACTTCCTGGAAGTGAATGTTTCCTTTCCCATATTAGGGATTTTTGGCTATTACCTCCTCAAATATTTTCTCGGGCCCTTTCTCTCTCTTCTCCTTCTGGGACCCCTATAATGTGAATGTTGGTGTGTTTAATGTTATTCCAGAGGTCTCTTAGACTGTCCTCATTTATTTTCATTCTTTTTTCTTTATTCTGTTCTGCAGCAGTGATTACCACCACTCTGTCTTCCAGCTCACTTATTTGGTCTTCTGCATTGTTCATCTCTGTTCTTTAAATCTTCTAGCTCTTTGTTGAATATTTCTTGCATCTTATCAGTCTGCATCTCCATTCTTTTTCTGAGATCTTGGATCATCTTTACTACCATTACTCTGAATTGTTTTTCAGGCAGATTTCTTGTCTCTGCTTCACTTAGTTGTTTTTCTGGGGTTTTATCTTGTTCCTTCATCTGGAACATATTTCTCTGTCATCTCATTTCATCTAACTTTCTGTGTTTGTGGTCTCCATTTCTCAGGCTACATGTTTGTAGTTCCTCTTGCTTCTGGTGTCTGACTCTGGCAGGTGAGATTGGTCCAGGGTCTTGTGCAGACTTCCTAGTGGGAAGGACTAGTGCCTGCTCACTGATGGGTGGAGTTGGGTCTTGTCCCTCTGATGGGCAGGGCCATGTCAAGACGTATGTTTAGAGGTGGCTGTGCCCTCAGGACAACTTTAGGCAGCCTGTCTTCTGGGATAACTAGGAGCAGACCCATTCCTGAGCAATATTATTCACAGAGTTTTTAACTCCAGAAGAGTATCATAAGCAAATAGTGCGATCCACAATCTTATTTTTAACTGAGTTGTCATTTATCTTGCTCCCCTTTCCATTCTTGTGCCATGAGTGTTGAGGTCCTTTGTCTCTGACAAAGGAGTTTCATGTCTTCTGTCAGTATCTGATTTTAAGACCTTACCTAATGGCACAGTAATACAGAAAGCATGGGTTGCAGACGTAGATCCATGCTGCACTCCAGCCTGCTCTTCCCTCCGTGGTTTCTCTCTGCCCCTTTAAATGATTTTAATATGCCACATATACCTCTCAGAATTCTCTCATGAGAAATTACCATAAATGCAAAAATTTCTCCTTTAAAGCTAAAATGTATTACCTCAGTATCTTTCTTCACAAATGGACAAAAGAAAGCTCACTTTTTTTATTTTTCAAATTGTACTTGTAAATATATTATATGCGTCTTAAAATTTATGATGGTTTAAAGGCGTACAGGAAATTAAACAACACTGTTAAACTAAAATACTTATAAAAAGAAATTCTAAGCAGCTTGGATATATGCCTTTGATGATTTTACACTGTTCACTCTTGTGAGCACTAATCTAAGGCTATATTTGAGACTAAGCTACAAATATGCTGTTTCCCATAACTGTTTACAATTGGGCTTTGCTCTGTGCTACATCCCTTCTTATGTAATCTTACTGCACTGGTGTTTTAATTCTCAGAAGTATACATGAAGGCAGAAATGTATAGACCTTTCAATTTACTAAATTACTGTACTCAGCCTCACTATATAAGTGAGGCTATTGATGCATAGAAACTTATTGATGTAGCAAAAACATTTTCCCCCTGTATGTGCTGAACATTTGCAACTACTCCAAATTACAGTTAAATAGAAAAACAAAGAAATGCAAAAAAAAAAAAATTATCGAGTCCCAGCACTACTTCATCTTCAGTGTTGCACCTCTAAACCAAGTTCCCATTATGCTCTAAAGTCCGAGTGGTTTATAGAAAAATTTATAGTTAAAAATGGTGAAGGTAACCTGGCAATTTCTCCCTTTCTCCTCATAAATCACTGTAAAAAATGAGAAGAGTGAGAAACAGAAAAAAACTTTATCTACAATGGTACTAAGAGATACCTCAAGCTCCAAATGACAAAACAAGAGAAAGACTGCCCAAATAATGGTGGTCAAGTAGAACTGAGGGACTACAAGGAGACAGACTGTCTGTGGCTCAGTAAAACCTGGCAAGTAAGTGGTATAGCCTGAAATACAAAACCAGTGATGACTTGTTTGGTACAACAGAAAAAGTGTTCAAGGGTAGTAGCTGAAGCTTTCTTAGACCCCATTAAACATAAAGTCTTAAGAAGCTATGGAGATGAGGCTGAATCAGAATTAATATAAACTTGTAACATTTACAGGAAATTAACTATCAGTTTGTCAGGGAAAAAATAAAGACTCCACCTGTCCTGATTCTAGTTTCCTGAGTCTAAAAAAATCACACTCTCATAATAGCCTTTTGACATTAGGAGAATATCTGATAGTTTAGAACATCTTTTTCTTCCCTTCCTCATATAAGCTTCCTAAATACAGCCATTCCAGGAATAATGTAACACATAAAGAGTTGAATAAAGAAAGTACATAATGATCAAATACATTGCCATTAATTGTAAAAGGAAGCATTTAATAAAGAAAATACTTTTCTAAGTTAGGAGCACATACAGATATAAAAGAACACACTGAGGAACTTCAAGATGGCAGAGGAGTAAGATGTGGAGATCCCCTTCTCCGCACAAATACATCAAAAATACATCTACATGTGGAACAACTCGTACAGAGCACCAATTGAATGCTGGCAGAAAACTTCATACTTCCCAAAAGGCAAGAAAATCCCCATGTACCTGAGTAAGGAAAAAGAAAACAGAAAAAACAGAGACAAAAAATAGGGACAGGAACTGCACCACTGAGAGGAAGTTGTGAAGGAGGAAAAGTTTCCACACACTAAGAAGTCCCTTCACTGGTGGAAACGAGGGGTGGGTGGGGGGAAAGCTTTGGAGCAAAGGAGGAGAGTGCAGCAACAGAGGTGCAGAGAGCAAAGTGGAGAGATTCCCACACAGAGGATTGGTGCCGACCAGCACTCACCAGCCTGAGAGGCTTCCCTGCTCCCTCACCAGGGTGGGTGGGGGCTGGGAGCTGAGTCTCAGGCTTCGGAGGTCAGACCAGAGGGAAAGAACTGGGGTTGGCTGCATGAAGACAGCCTGAGGGGGGCTAGTGCACCACGACTAGATGGCAGGGAGCCCGGGAAAAAGTCTGGAAATTCCTAAGAGTCAAGAGACCATTGTTTCAGGGTGCATGAGGAGAGGAGATTCAGAACACCACCTAAACGAGCTTCAGAGACCAGCGTGATATGCGGCTATCAGTGTGGACTCCAGAGACAGGCATGAAACGTTAAAGCTGCTGTTGCAGCCACCAAGAATCCTGTGTGCAAGCACAGGTCACTATCCACACTACCCCTCCCAGAAGCCTGTGCAGCCCACCACTGCCAGGGTCCTGGGAAACAGGGACAAAATCCCCACAAGAACACATGGCACGCTTCAGGAAGTTATAATGTCATGATGGCTTCTGCCACCTCAGGCTCACCTTGCATTCCATACCCATCCGTCCCCCTGGCCTGAGTGAGCCAGAGCTCCCTAATCAGCGGCTCCTTCAACCCTCTCCTGACTAGGCAAAGAACAGACACCAGAGGGCGACCTACATGCAGAGGCAGGGCCCAAATCCGAAGCTGAACCCCAGGAGCAGTGCGGACAAGGAAGACAAAGGGAAATTTCTCCATGCAGACTCAGGAGCAGTGGATTAAATCCCCACAGTCAAATTGATGTACCCTGCATTGGTGGAATACCTGAATAAACAATGAATCATCCCAAGCTGAGGCAGTGGAATTTATGAGCAACTGTAGACTTGGGGTTTGCTGCATGCCACTGAATAGATTCTGATTTTTATGTTTATCTTAGTATAGGGTTTAGTGCTTGTTATCATTGTTGGATTTGTTTATTGGGTTGGTTGCTCTCTTCTTTTTTATTTATTACTTTTTAATTTTTTAATTTAAAAATATTTTAAAATTTCTTATTTTAATAACTTTTTATTTTATTTATGTTTTCTTTCTTTTTATCTCCCTTTTCTTCTGAGCCGTGTGGCTGACAGGATCCTGGTGCGCTGACTCGGTGCTAGGCCTGAGCCTCTGAGGTGGAAGAGTCGAGTTCAGGACATTAGACCACCAGAGGCCTCCCAGCCACAGGTAATATCAATCAGGAAGGGCTCTCCCAGAGACCTCCATCTCAATGCTAAAGCCCAGCTCCACTCAACAACCACCAAGCTCCAGAGGTGGACACCC
Organism: Balaenoptera ricei; assembly: GCF_028023285.1. Taxonomy (NCBI): domain Eukaryota; kingdom Metazoa; phylum Chordata; class Mammalia; order Artiodactyla; family Balaenopteridae; genus Balaenoptera; species Balaenoptera ricei. The sequence continues at coordinate 90,265,807 of NC_082660.1, read as the reverse complement.
CATGCCAAACAACTAGCAAGAAAGGAACACAACCCCACCCATTAGCAGACAGGCTACCTAAAATCATAATAAGTTCACAGACACCCCAAACACACCACCAGATGCAGCCCTGCTTACCAGAAAGACAAAATCCAGCCTCATCCTCTAGAACACAGGCACCAGCCTCCTCCAACAGGAAGCCTACACAACCCTCTGAATCAACCTTACCCACTGGGGGCAGACATCAAAAACAATGGGAACTGCTAACCTGCAGCTTGTGAAAAGGAGACCAAAAACACAGTAAGTTAAGATAAATGGGAAGACAGAGAAATATGCAGCACATGAAGGAGCAAAGTAAAAACCCACAAGACCAAATGAAGAGGAAATAGCCAGTCTACCTGAAAAACAATTCAAAGTAATGATGGTAAAGTTGATCAAAACTCTTTGAAATAAAATGGATAAAATACAAGAAACGTTTAAAAAGGACCTAGAAGAACTAAAGAGCAAGCAAACAATAATGAACAACATAATAAATGAAATTAAAAATTCTCTAGAAAGAATCAATAGCAGAATACTGAGGCAGAAGGACGGATAAGTGACCTGGAAGATAAAATAGACGAAATAACTACTGCATAGCAGAATAAAGAAAGAAGAATGAAACAAACAGAGAACAGTCTCAGAGACCTCAGAGACAATATTAAATGCACCAACTTTCTAATTACAGGGGTCCAAGAAGAAGAAGAGAAAAATAAAGGGACTGAGAAAATATTTGAAGAGATTATGGTTGAAAAATTCCCCAATGTGGGAAAGAAAATAGTCAGTCAAGTCCAGGAAGCACAGAGAGTCCCATACAGGATAAATCCAAGGAGAAATACGCCAAGACACATATGAATCAAACTATCAAATCTTAAATACAAAGAAAAAGTATTAAAAGCAGCAAGGGAAAAGCAACAAATAATATAAAAGGGAACTCCCATAAGGTTAACAGCTGATATTTCAGCAGAAAAACTACAAGCCAGAAGGATGTGGCAGGACATATTTAAAATGATGAAATGGAAAAACCTACAACCAAAATTACTGTACCCAGCAAAGATCTCCTTCACATTTGATGGAGAAATTAAAACATTTACAGACAAGCAAAAGCTAAGAGAAATCAGCACCACAAAACCAGCTTTACAACAAATGCTAAAGGAATTTCTCTAGGCAGGAAACACAAGAGAAGTAAAAGACCTACAATAACAAACCCAAAATAATTAAGAAAATAGTAATAGGCACAAACATATCGATAATTACCTTAAATGTAAATGCATTAAATGCTCCAATCAAAAGACATAGACTTGCTGAATGGATACAAAAAAAAAGACCTGTATGTATGCTGTGTATAAAAGACCCACTTCAGACCTGGGGACACATACAGACTGAAACTGAGGGAATAGAAAAAGATATTCCATGAAAATGAATATCAAACGAAAGCTGGAGTAGCAATTCACATATCAGATAAAATAGACTTTAATAAAGACTATAGCAAGAGACAAAGAAGGACACTACATAATGTTCAAGGGATCAATCCAAGAAGAAGATATAACAATTTTAAATATTTCTGCACCCAAAATAGGAACACCTCAATACATAAGGCAAATGCTAACAGCCATAAAAGGGGAAATCAACAGTAACACAATCATAGTAGGGGACTTTAACACACCACTTTCACCAAAGGACAGATCATCCAAAATGAAAATAAATAAGGAAACATAAGCTTTAAATGACACATTGAACAAGATGGACGTAATTGATATTTACAGGATATTCCATCCAAAACCAACAGAATACACTTTCTTTTCAAGTGCTCATGAACACTGTCTAGGATACATCACATCTTGGGACACAAATCAAGCCTTGGTAAGTTTAAGAAAACTGAAATCATATCATGTACCTTTTCCGACCACAATGCTATGAGAGTAGATATCAATTATGGGAAAAATAGCTGTAAAAAATACAAACACATGGATGCTAAACAATACACTACTAGGTAACCAAGAGATTATTGAAGAGATCAAAGAGGAAATAAAAAATACCTGGAAACAAATGACAATGAAAACGAGATAATCCAAAACAAATGGGATGCAGCAAAAGCAGTTCTAAGAGGGAATTTTATAGCAATAAAATCCTACCTCAAGAAACAAGAATAATCTCAAATAAGCAACCTAAACCTACACCTAAGCAATTAGAGAAAGAAGAGCAAAAAACCCCAAAGTTAGCAGATGGAAAGAAATCATAAAAATTAGATCAGAAATATATGAAAAAGAAATGAAAGACACATTAACAAAGATCAATAAAACTAAAAGCTGGTTCTTTGAGAAGATAAACAAAGTTGATAAAACATGAGCCAGACTCATCAAGAAAAAAATGAAGAAGACTCAGATCAACAGAATTAGAAATGAAAAAGGAGAAGTAACATTGGACACTGCCGAAATACAAAGGATCATGAGAGATTACTACAAACAACTATATGCCAATAAAATGGACCACCTGGAAGAAAAGGACAAATTCTTAGAAAAGCACAACCTCCCGAGACTGAATCAGGAAGACATAGAAAATATAAACAGACCAATCACAAGCACTGAAATTGAAACTGTGATTAAAAATCTTCCAACAGGCAAAAGCCCAGGACCAGATGTCTTCTCAGGCGAATTCTATCAAACATTTAGAGAAAAGCTAACACCTATCCTTCTCAAACCCTTCTAAAATATAGCAGAGGGAGGAACACTCCCAAATTCATTCTACGAGGCCACCATCACCCTGACACTAAAACCAGACAAAAATGTCACAAAGAAAGAAAGCTACAGGCCAATATCACTGATGAACATAGATGCCAAAATCCTCAACAAAATCCTAGCAAACAGAATCCAACAGCATATTAAAAGGATCATACACCATGATCAAGTGGGGATTAACCCAGGAATGCAAGGATTCTTCAATATACGCAAATCAATCAATGTGATACACCATATTAACAAACTGAATGATAAAAACCATATGTTAATCTCAATAGATGCAGAAAAAGCTTTTGACAACATTCAACACACACTTATGATAAAAACCCTCAGAAAGTAGGCATAGAGGGAACTTACATCAACATAATAATGGCCATATATGACAAAGCTACAGCAAACATTTTTCTAAATGGTGAAAAACTGAAACCATTTCCACTAAGATCATGAATAAGACAAGGTTGCCCACTCTCACCACTATTACTCAACATAGTTTTGGAAGTTTTAGCCACAGGAAACAGAGAAGAAAAGGAAATAAAAGGAATCCAAATTGGAAAAGAGGAAGTAAAACTGTCAGTTTGCAGATGACATGATACTATACATAGAGAAACCTAAAGATGCTACCAGAAAACTACTAGAGCTTATCAATGAATTTGGTAAAGTAGCAGGATACAAAATAAATGCACAGAAATCTCTTACATTCCTACACAGTAATGATGAAAATTCTGAAAGAGAAAAAAGGAAACACTCCCATTTACCATTGCAAAACCTTCCTAAGGAGGCAAAAGATCTGTATGCAGAAAACTATAAGACACTGATTAAAGAAATTAAATGTCATCCAAACAGATGGAGAGATATACCGTGTTCTTGCATTGGAAGAATCAACATTGTGAAAATGACTATACTACCCAAAGCAATCTGCAGGTACAATGCAAACCCTGTCAAACTACCAAGGGCATTTTTCACAGAACTAGAACAAAAAATTTCACAATTTGTATGGAAACACAAAAGACCCCGAATAGCCAAAGCAATCTTGAGAAAGAAAAACAGAGTTGGAGGAATCAGGCTCCCTGACTTCAGACTATACTACTAAGCTACAGTAATCAAGACAGTATGGTACTGGCACAAAAACAGAAATATAGATCAATGGAACAGGATAGAAAGCCCAGAGATAAACCCACGCACATATGGTCACCTTATCATTGATAAAGGAGGCAAGAATATACAGTGGAGTTAAGACAGCCTCTTCAATAATTGGTGCTTCGAAAACTAGACAGCTACATGTAAAAGAATGACATTAGAACACTAACTAACACCATACACAAAAATAAACTCAAAATGGATTAAAGACCTAAATGTAAGGCCAGACACTATAAAAGTCTTAGAGGAAAACATAGCCAGAACACTCTATGACATAAATGACAGCAGGATCCTTTTTGACCCACCTCCTAGAGAAAGGGAAATGAAAACAAAAATAAACCAATGGGACTTAATGAAACTTATAAGCTTTTGCACACAAAGGAAACCATAAATAAGATGAAAAGACAACCCTCAGAATGGGAGAACATATTTGCAAATGAAGCAACTGACAAAGGATTAATCTCCAAAATATTCAAGCATCTCATGCACCTCAATATCAAAATAACAGACAACCCAATCCAAAAACGGGCCAAAGGCCTAAATAGAAATTTCTTCAAAGAAAATATACAGATAGCCAACAAACACATTAAAGGATGGTCAGCATCATTAATCCTTAGAGAAATGCAAATCAAAACTACAATGAGTTATCACCTCACACTAGTAAGAATGGCCATCATCAAAAAGTCTACAAACAATAAATGCTGAAGAGGGTGTGGAGAAAATGGTATCCTCTTGCACTGTTGGTTGGAATATATATTGATACAGCCACTATGGAGAACAGTCTGGAGGTTCCTTAAAAAGTTAAAAATAAAACTATCATATGACCCAGCAATCCCACTACTGGGCATATACCCTGAGAAAACCATAATTAAAAAAGAGTCATGTACCAAAATGTTCATTGCAGCTCTATTTACAATAGCCAGGACATGGAAGCAACCTAAGTGTCCATCATCAGATGAATGGATAAAGAAGATGTGGCACATATATACAATGGAATATTACTCAGCCATAAAAAGAAATGAAATGGAGTTATTTGTAATGAGATGGATGGAGATAGAGTCTGTCATACAGAGTGAAGTAAGTCAGAAAGAGAAAAACAAATACAGTATGCTAACACATATATATGGAATCTAAGGGGAAAAAAAAAAGGCCATGAAGAACCTAGTGGCAAGACGGGAATAAAGACACAGACCTACTAGAGAATGGACTTGAGGATATGGGGAGGGGGAGGGGTGAGATGTGACAGGGTGAGAGAGTGTCATGGACATATATACACTACCAAATGTAAAATAGATAGCTAGTGGGAAGCAGCCGCATAGCACAGGGAGATCAGCTCGGTGCTTTGTGACCACCTAGAGGGGTGGGATGGGGAGGGTGGGAGGGAGGGAGATGCAAGAGGGAAGAGATATGGGAACATATGTATATGTATAACTGATTCACTTTGTTATAAAGCAGAAACTAACACACCATTGTAAAGCAATTATACTTCAATAAAGATGTTTAAAAAAAACCAAAAAACCAAAAAAACAAAAAGAGTCATGTACCACAATGTTCATTGTAGCTCTAATTACAATAACCAGGACATGGAAGCAACCTAAGTTTCCATCAACAGACGAATGGTTAAAAATATGTGGCACATATGTACAGTGGAATATTACTTAGCCATAAAAAGAAACAAAATTGTGTTATTTGTAGTGAGGTGGATGGACCTAGAGACTGTCATACAGAGTGAAGTAAGTCAGAAAGAGAAAAACAAATACTGTATGCTAACAGATATATATGGAATCTAAAAAAAAAAAAATGTTTCTGAAGAACCTAGGGGCAGGATAGGAATAAAGACGTATATGTAGAGAATGGACTTGAGGACACAGGGAGAGGGATGGGTAATTTGGGAGGAAGTGAGAGAGTGGCATTGACATATATACACTACCAAATGTAAAATAGATAGCTAGTGGGAAGCAGCCGCATAGCACAGGGAGATCAGCTCCATCCTTTGTGACCACTTATAGGGGTGGGATAGGGAGGGTGGGAGGGAGACGCAAGAGGGAGTGGATATGGCGATATATGTATACATATAGCTGATTCCCTCTGTTATATTGTGGAAACTAACAAAACATCTTAAGGCAATTATGCTCCAATAAAGATGTTAAAAAAAGAAAAAAAGAATACACTTAGGTGGCTTCCATATCTTAGCAACTGTGAATAATGCTACTGTGAACTTTGGGATTCATGTATCTTTTCAAATTAGTGTTTTTTTCGAGTTTCATGGTTTTATTAACACAAACACAATGTGCACCATGAGCTGTCTATTCATTTTCTTTGCTTTTCAGCCTGATATTGGGATTGGTGACTCTGATGGACAGCTGGGGTGCTCTTTCCACAATGGTTTTGTGGTTCTTGGATAAGATATTGTGAATAATTTCAGCACAGTAAGATTTGTTGCACTTCAGCAGCACTTCATGTTCCTTGATGCTGTGGACTAGGAACTTCCAGAAGCTGCTGGGCAGCATGTGTTTGTTTTCTTGTTGTTCCCATAACTGATGTTGGGCATCAAGATCTGGCCCTTGAATCTCCTTCACACCCTGTTGTCAATGCCTCTGGGTTTCTGCCAGTTCCACTTAATTTTGACATATCAGTCTGACTGCTGTTGAATGAACTTCTTGGTCGTCCTTTTGATGATCTTGGACTTCACGAGGGATCTGAGAGCAGCCATGATGCTGAGTAGAAGATGACTTCCACCCCCATAGGGAGTGCCAAGGAAGAGAGGGGCTCAAATTAGTGTTTTTGTTTCTTTCAGATATAAACCCAGCAGTGTGATTGCTGGGTAATATGGCAGTTCTATTTAAAAATTTTTGAGAAACCTCTGTACTGTTTTACACAGTGGTTACACCAATTTACATTCCCAGCAACAGTGTACAAGTGTTTCCTTTTCTCCACATACTCTCCAACATTTGTTATTTGTGTTCTTTTTGATGATAACCATTCTGGCAGGTGTGAGGTGGTATCTCATTGTGGTTTTGATTTGCATTTCCCTGATGATTAACGATGTTGAGCATATTTTCATCTGCCTGTTGACCATCTGCATGTTCTCTTTACAAAAATATTTATTCAGGTCTTCTTCTTATTATTAATCAGGTTGTTCTTTTGATGTTGAGTTATATGTGCTATTTATATATTTTGGTTATTAACCCCTTATCAGTCATATTACTTGCAAATATTTTCTCCCATTCGGCAAGTTATCTTCTTATTTTGTCGATATTTTCCTTTGCTGTGCAAAAGATTTTATGATTAATTAGGTTCCATTTGTTTATTTTTGCTTTTATATCCTTTTTTTAGGAGATAAATTCAAAAATATTGCTATAATTTATGTCAAAGACTGTCAGCAAATGATCATACACCATGATCAAGTGGGATTTATCCCAGGGATGCAAGGATTTTTCAATATCCACAAATCAATTAATGTGATATACCACATTAACAAATTGAAGAATAAAAACCATATGATCATTTCAATAGATGCAGGAAAAGCTTTTGACAAAATTCAACATCTATTTATAATTAAAGTCTCTCCAGAAAGTGGGCATAGAGTGAACATACTTCAGCACAATAAAGGCCAAATATGACAAACTCACAGCTAACATTATACTCAACAGTGAAAAGCTGAAAGCATTTTCTCTAAGATCAGGAACAAGAAAATTATCTTGAGAAATAAGAACAGAATTGGAGGAATCATGCTCCCTGACTTCAGACTATACTACAAAGCTACAGTAATCAAAACAGTGTGGTACTGGCACAGAAACAGACACGTAGATCAGTGGAACAGAATAGACAGCCCAGAAATAAGCCCATGCATCCATGGTCAATTAATCTATGGCAAAGGAGGAAAGCGTATACCATGGAGAAAATACAGTCTCTTTAATAAGTGGTGCTGGGAAAACTGGACAGCTACATGTAAAAGAATGAAATTAGAACATTCTCTAATGCCACATACAACAATAAACTCAAAATTGATTAAAATTCTAAATGTAAGACTGGAAACCATAAAACTCCTAGAGGAAAGCATAGGCAGAACACTCTTTGGTTTCTTTAGATTTAGTGGCTAAGAAAGGCCTCTTTGAGGTGATATCTAAGCTGAGATATGAAGAAAAAGTATCTAGCTGTAGTGACATTGGAGATAGAGAATGGAAGGGTGTTGGTACATTCTAGGCAGAAGGAAACAACTGATGCCAAGTCCTTCATTTATTCAAATAATAAAACAAGGCCAGTGTGGCTGGACCATGGTGAGTGAAGGTGAGAATGATATGAGATCAGTTCATGGACTTGGGCAGAGAAAAGATCATAGAGGACATTGTAAACCAAAAGAAAGTCTTTGGATTCTATTTTGTTTCACAGCAAGTCCTTAGAAACAACTGAACTAGAGAGTGACGTGGATACAGAACAGACATGGGCATTCCTGTTGTACTGACAGACAGTTTTTGGGAGAAGAGGTAAAATGCTGTATTCCACTTTCATGTGGGAAAGAAGTTTAAAACTCAATACAAAAACAAACAAACAAACAAAAAAACCTCAATACTGTCCACAGAATAGAACCTGAGATAGACAAATGTGACAGAGTCAGAAAAGAGTTCCCCCACACAAGTAACCCTACCTACAACCTAACCTCTTAAATCTATTCCCCACACTGCTGACAGAGTAAAGTTTCTAAAATACTAATCTGAACATGTCATTTCTCTACTTTAGTTTCTGCTTTGCTTTAATGATTTTCAAGGTCCATAATGATCTTTCTGGAGCATGCCTTTCTAGCATCTGCTCTCAATCTCCTACTCCCTTTTCACTCCAAGTGCCCTGGCCTACTTGCAATTTCCTATGTTTTCTTAGACTCTGGTGACCCGTAGCATATCACTTCCTTTGCTTGAAATGCTTTTCAGTACTCCCTTCCTTAATTCAGCACAGATAAAAGCTTTCTCTGACCACTCCTGTTACCAAGGATGATAGTCACTATATTTAACAAGTAGTGTGGCACAAGCTCCAACCAATCAGAGTAGATGCTGGTTATACAGATCATATTTTTAAAGCTATTAGAATATGGCTGACACATGATAAATAGTATATCATTATTTGCTGTTATTATTATGTGAAGAAAAGACAAGTGAACATATCTGATTGCTATGAGCTTGTGGGCAGTTTTGTCTTGAATTTTTTGTTATATTAATATAATATTCATTTTACAATATAAATGAATAGCTGAATCATATAAATGTGTCATGATTTTGTGGGGAGTGTGAATGGGTTGACAAGAGATGTGACCTAACCAGAACTGAAGGTCAGTATCACTGGCTAGGGAGAGGGAGTGTTGTATTAGATTATGGGGTTTGAACTGTCAAATGATGAGTTTGTATTTGATCCAGTAAACAGCAGGATACCTTTGTAGGAACGTGGACATAAAGGATTACAAATTGTAAGTGGTGCTTGAAAGAGATAAATTTGGCAGTGGTATGAAGAGTGGATTAGAGGACAAAAATACTTGAGACAAGGAATTTAGTTTGGAGATTGTTGTGGTCTTGCAAATAATCCAGAGTAGTGGAAGCAAGAATAGAAATAAAGGGCTAAATCTGATTGCTATTACAAACCACGCTTCCATACTAGAGAATGAGAACTGAAAAAAGTAAAAAGGTAAATAAGGGTGCAGTTAACCAAATAGGATGTGCAATTTTTACATGTCTATCTCTACTAAATTGTTAAACACTCAGAAGCCTCATTTTCCTTGCCCAGAGCCAAATAATTGTATAGGGAATGAGGTAAAAATTAAGAGGAAAGAGCTGACATAACCATCTAAACAAAGCTGCAAGGATCATCACCGAGGAAAGAAGTATACTTTTCCATATGCATATCTATAGGTTAGAGTGCAGTAACCTTTGATCACACATACACAAAGCAATAATATCTACAAGATACATGTTGTGTTTTATGATGAGTTCTGTAGGTGAGAAGGTGAACCTGAGGGTTTCATAAGAACTAGAAATATATCATTTTTTGATAAGTACTGTAGACTCCTGAATATTGTTAGAACTAATATATAAAAATGTTATGTGTTAGTTGTAAAACCCTAAGTGCTTTGGATTAATAACTCCAACCAGGTTTCCAGTTTTATAAGTTGATAGTTTCTCTGGGAAGACAGGTGCTGGAATTTCTCACTGCCAAATGAAATTGTCTAAGCCAGTGTATATACATTATCTAAACCATATGCCATTACGCATATTCCTAAATATATCTGGATGTTCTAAATGAAGTTTAATCAGCGACCAGGAAGCAGAAGACTCTTTAAAAATGTTGGGATGTTCAGATAATGTCACCAAATGAATACATAAAATAGTCTATTTGGACAAGGTTCATAAAGGAGTGAACAAACTTAGTGAACCAATTCTTCAAAATTTGTCAAGGCTAAAAGATAGATTGACACATGGTGGACTTGTTTACAAAGTTACCAGAATCTCAGCTGCCAGCGTTCCTTAGATTTGAGGTGGTTGAAATTTAATCTTAGTTGCAAATAAATAAATAAATAAATTAATTAATTAATTAATTAAAGGCAACTTAAGGAGTATTTGGCTTCTCCATGAGTTTATCAAATACTGGATGTTTATTGTTTATTCCTTTTTGTGTTCCTTTTAAAAGCTGATTTTCTTCCTAGTAAGCACTTTCAGCCAGTTGGTGGTGATATGATGCCAACATGTAAGTGTTGTTTTACATTTTCTATGGGAAACAACTTGGGAATGAAGCAATATAATTATCAACCATTATATCTTGATGAACATTCTATTTCTAAACAGTCTGTGTTTCCTTCGAGGCCCCCTGTGTTTAACAGTGAACATTGGCAGTAACCAGGAAACAGTGCTCTTTGATATACTTAAACATTCTGAATGAAGCCTTTTTCTTTATTTTTAAGGCTTGGAAAGACATTTGCATATGGTGGAATTAAAAGTCTGAAATAAGTGTCTGGATTTAGCATTGGCAGTTCATTTTTACCCCCATTGTAGGCACTTCTATGCTTCTGGGAAGGATTCCAGAATGACCAATTATGTTAAAATATGTTTTACTAAGATACAGTGAGGCGTATAGTACAGAATCCCATGATGTGTATTAAATCCTTGCCCTCTTTCCTTCTAAGTGCGTCTTCAAATAAATCAACTTTAATGTCTAAAAGCTGGAAAGTGAGAAAACAGATTTTCCAGGTTTGGGATGGTGACATGGCCTCCTTGCTCATGATGGCAAGGCATCAGGACAGTGAAGTATTGTCTCGCTGAGGTTTGATTACTGGTCAGACTAGAAAGCTCAACAGATTCTTCTTCCACAGGAAAAAACAAAACAAAAACTAAAAATCAACACATAAACTCATTATATTAGAAATGTTTGACATGAAGCAACAAATGATTGTCACCTACATGCTGAAGTCGACCTTTGGAAAAGAAATGAGAGGAGATATGGGAGTGAATATTCATATGAAAAAGAAAAGCATCTGAAATTTTAAATGAAAAGTCAAATGTCATTTTGAGTGGAATTTTTTATGTCTGTTAATATTCTGAAGATATTTCTTGAGCTGATGGTAAAACCTATGTAAAGTAGGATGAGAAGTCATTTATAATAAGTGGGTGTCTAAGGACTGTGTTTTTATGCAACTGAATTTGTTCCAAGGCAGATGAAACAGAGAGAGAACTTCAAGCTAGGATCAAATAATAAAAAGAACAATTGCCATTGATCTATCCTTCCAAATAGACAAAGGCAATACAAAGAATCACATCCCAGTGCCAAGAATTCCAGGGAACTAATATACTATAAAAGCTGAAAACTTATATTCTACTGTGGGAGGAAATATTCTAGGTTTTTACCTTGGAATTTGCATTCCATTTTTAAATGATGTAAAATAATCTGTATAGAAATAAATAGGAACCAATTGTCTTGGTTTCAGTTTTTGATTTAGAAAATAATTTTCCAATCATGGGAAGAAAGCATAGTGCATAATGAAATATAAAATTAAGGTTTGCTTTTAATCGGAAGCTCACCTTTTCCTTTTGTTTTTATTTGCCTTAAAATATTCATAAGGGGGGGCAAGAAGACAGTAAAAGTGCTAGTAAACTGTAATTCAATGTTGTTGCAGTACCACATTTATTATTCTAAAATTCTTGTATTATTTTATTAAGCTACCATGTTTGTTGAATTTAGGTGAGAATGTGTAAAACAAATATTGAGGGAGAAAAAAGAAGATTATGTTAATTAGTGATGTTTGAAATTTAAATTAGACTTGATCTGAAAGCACTGGTAACTTTAGCCATTTTTGCCTACACTTAGAATTTTACTTACACTACTGAGATAAAACTGCATTTATTAATTTACACACAGTGCATTCAAAAGGAACCGTAAAAATGTGATATTCTTTCCTCTCCATAGTGTTCCATTTGTGAACATTGGTGTGCACAGTAGGTGGGATATGCCACAAAAGAAATATAAAATTTTGGTCAAGTGTTTCTGTGATGCTGACTCTGAGGCATCTAACCATAGGAACACTACTTGATAATCCATCTTTACAAAAATTTTATTAGAGGAGAACAGGAACAAACTCCATAGCCAGGTTCCCTGTAATTGGACTTTCATTAGGTATGGAACATAAAAAGTGCTAGCTGAGAGACTTCACTTTCTACTGGTAAGGTAACCAACTGTACCAGTTTCCCTGTGACCAAGTGTTTTCCCTGCGGATGTGGGACTTTCAGTGCTACAACCAGGACAGATCTTGGAAAAAAAAAGAGATGGTTGGTGTGGCAGGCTGAATTCTAAGATGATCCTTAAGACTTCGATGTACACACCCTATATAATTCCCACTCCTTGTGTATGGGCAGGAACTGTGAATGGGATATCACTCTCACGATTAGATTACTAAGTAGTTGATTTTTAATACTTAATCACAAGGGAGATCATCATGGGTGGGTGTGGCCTGATCAGGTTGGCCGTTTATAAAGGGACTGAACCATTCCTGTAAAGAGAGTCCTCCTGCTGACCTTGAAGAAGCCAACCACCATGAGTTCTACAGCCACAGCCCCAAATAACTGAACTCTTCCAAAAACCAGTGAGATTGGAGGAAGAACTTGAGCCCCAGATGAGATCACAGCTGCAGCCAACACCTTGATTTCATCCTGGTGAGACCTTGAGCAGATGATCTAACTAACCTGTTCCTTCATATCTGATCTGTGGAACCTGTTGTTTCAAGCCACTAAATTTGTGGTAATTTGTTACACAGCAATAGAAAACTAATAGTATTGGGATTTTTTCTGCTCTAGAATGAAATAAATTTTATGAACTTGTCGCCAGTTCTTGGACCTAAAAGTGTCAATTTTCTTGAGTCATAACCTTATTGGCTGTAAGAATCATATGCTTGAAGAAAATGTGACAGAGTCAATTGCCATGTGTAGGCAACCAGCTGTAAGAGGAGGATGCAGAATGAGTGGAGGATGCCGGGATGGAATTAGATGGGAATGGTCTCTTAGCACTCAAGGAATGAGTGGCCTTCCTTGTGGAGAGTGAGACTCAACTAGAATATACAGCAGGGAGAGGTAGCAAAATGAGGCACATTTTTATTAAGCAGTGTAAAGAGCAGTGATTTTCAAACCCTGATTGGCAACCAGTCAATGGGTTGTAAAATCAATTCAGTAGGTTACAACCAGCAATGCAAAATGTTATAGACTAGACTAGAATAGAAAATAAACAAATGCTTGCAGGTAGTAAGCATAAATATTGTTTTGTGAATTTTTGTTTCAGTTTTATATCTATCTACTGAGTTATAATGTAAAATAAGTCTCTTACTGGAGAGTTAAAACAATTTTGGAAAACACTTATATAGTGTAATGGCTTAGAACAGGGCTTCTCAACTCTGGCTGCACATTAGAATAATTTGGGGAAGTTAGTTTTGTTTTTTGTTTTATGATTGATACCTTGGCCCAACCACAGATTTAATTGAAATCTCTGGGAATTGGACCAGTTATTTATATTTTTCTAAAAAAAGTGATTTTGATTGCAGTGGAATTTGAGAACTACTGGATTAGAACATGGGATTTTGTATACTTGGGTAAAGTGCATACTCCTTAAAAAGCCCCAGTTTCCACATTTGTAAAATCGGGTAAATAGTACCTACCTCATAGAGGTGTTATAGAGTGAAATGGAGAACATAGCCCAATTTGTAGCACAGAGTAACAGTTCAGTAAACAAGTACTTGTGTTTAATCTATACAGTGATTTTAGAACCATTACAGATTGGTTGGGAAGACGCCATAGGACCACACATACATAGTCTCAGATTCAAGTTCTCCATACTCCAGGACTTAAGATAATGGGGCTCAGGACCTGTATGGCTGAATCCAGGACTATGCCTTCTGTGGAAGTAACAGTGTTTCCAACACAGAGGTTCTGCTCAATATGGAAAACCAAAGATGAGGTCAAAAACTGAGTGCCACCCAGCAGGTCTGTGACCTTCCCCCACCTCACCACCCCCCCCCCCCAACCAGGGTTAGGAGCTCCTCATCCTCCCTTTTCTTCATCCAAGACTTCCTCAGTGAAGTACCAAGGTCCTCAAAGCCAATGCACATTGTGTCCCTGTCCTCACTTTGGCAGCCAGCTCTGCTGGTGACCCAACATTCCACCCTGAGGCTCGATCAAGGTGAATGTGCAGCCTGCGTTGACTACCCACCATTAATGCAGGGAAACGTCATCATTGTCTCTTTGTCTCCCTGTGTGTTAGAGTCTGGATATTTTTGGCATTCTGTGAAGGTCTTGGCTCACTGGAGGAATAATATATGCTTTTTTTTTTTCTACAATATCAAAACAGGTTTTGTCAAAGCAGGAAACCTCATGTTCTGTTCTGTTTTGTTTTATATGTTCTTTTACAAAATAAACTGAGCAGGTGTCTTGGGGACATATTCATAGGGGAAAAAGAACCCCATGAATGCCATCTCAGAAAACAATGATACACAAAATTAAGATACAGAAACTTGTCAGAAGCATGGCTCCAGTTCCCTAAGGTAATATTGTACACTAAAATTGCATTGTCCTCACATGATGGAGCTCTGCTAGGTCTGGAAAAATAGTGAAAACTTTCCCATACTCCAAAGTTTTTATCTTTGGGACCTGCCTTAACTTTCTGAAATAATTTATACTGACAATCAATGCATTTTGCCCTTTTAATTCTTGAACAAAATAAAGAACTGAAAACTCATCTGGGGAAAAAGTGACTCCTGTTTTCCGGTACTCCATAAAGCTCATATCCTGAGTGCTTCCTAGTTCCCAAATCACCTGCTAGGCACTGTATAGACTTTAACTCACTTGATTATTACAACAAGCAAGTGAGGAAAGGATCGTTATTTCCATTTTGGAGATGAAAAAATGAGGCTCAGAGTGATGAAACAATTTGTATAAGATCAGAGAGGCAGTGAGTTGCAGAGCTGAGACATTGTATTAGTGAGAGTACTCTAGAGAAACAGAACCAATAATGTGTGCTTATTAATAGAAAGAGATTTATTATAAGGAATTGGCTCAGACAATTATGATGGCTGGCTAGTCCAAGTCTGCATAGTGGGCCAGCAGGCTTGAGACTCAGGAGAGCCAATGGTGCAGATGAAGTCCAAAGACAGGCTGCTGGATAATTCTCTCTTGCTCTGGGAGGGTTTGTTTTTGTTTGTTCTATTCAGACCTTCAACTGATTAAATGAGGCCCATCCACATTAAGAAGGATGATGTGCTTACTTAAAGGCCACTGATTTAAATGTTATTCTCATCCAGAAACACCCTCCAGGTTCACACATAAAAATAACCCGCACAGATATGAAACCAGAAATTCTGATTACAGAGCTCTTTGTATATTTGAGCATTTAACATGCAAATGTCTATTATTAAGTATTTCCTATGTGTTATTTAAGCCTCATAACAATCTTATGAGGTCAGTACTATTATTATCCTTATTTTACAAATAAAAAGAGTGAGGATTAGAGAGACTAAGAAACTTGCATATAGTTACACAGCAAGTAAATGTTAAAACTGGGATTTGAATGCAGGTTTTCTAAATAAAAATGGTGTTCTTCCTCTTTTACCATACTGCCTCCAAAGTAGTTTGAAGTGATTGGGATATTTTTTAATAAGAAGTAGTTGAGTAAATACTAGTTATATAAATAATCTATAGGTGGTTTTATTAAAATTCAATTTATATATATATATATATATATATATATATATATATATATATATATATAATAACTGCTTTCCTTTGAGAAACCCCGTGCTATTTGTTGCACTGTGGAGATACCAATAAAAAGTTAATATATAGTGACCATGTATGTGTTAAGTCCTCTTCTAAAGGTTTTACATGTGCTATGATTGTCCCCATTTTACAGATAAGAGAATTGAGACATAGAGATGTGAGTGGCAGAGCCAGAACTTAAACCCAGGCAGTCTGATTCTGGAGCCTGGTCTTTTCACCTGTACAATATACTCCCTCTGTTAGTGGCACACAATTTTGCAGAATTATTACTAATAGTAAGCATGAAAAATCAGGACACAGTATTTCCAGTACATCTGTGAAAGTTATAGAGCCATAAAGAAAAGAAAACTAAAAACAGTTAGGGAGGCTTCAAAAATATAACTAAGGCTCAACATCACTAATCATCAGGGAAATGCGAATCAAAACCACAATGAGATATCACCTCATGCCTATCTGAATGGCTATTACCAAAAAGACAACAAATAACAAATGTTGGCGAGGGTATGGAGAAAAGGGAACACATGCATTGTTGGTGGGAATGTAAATAGGTGCAGCCACTATAGAAAACAGTATGGAGGTTTCTCAAAAAGTTAAAAATAGAACTAGCATATGATCCAGGAATTCCATTCCAAAGAAAACAAAAACAATAATTCAAAAAGTTATATGCACCCTTATGTTCACTGCAACATTATTTACAATAGCCAAAATATGGAAGCAACCAAAAAGCTTATATATATTCCATTATATATATATAAAATGGAATATTACTCAGCTTTAAAAAATGAAATTTTGCCATTTGCAACAACATGAATGGACCTAGAAGACATTATGCTAATTGAAATGTCATACAAAGAAAGACAAATGCCATATGATTTCACTTATATGTGGAATCTAAAAAAAACAAAACAAACATAACAAAAAAAGCAGAGAGATAGGTACAGAAAACAAATAGGTGAGGGAGGTTAAGTACAAACTTTCAGTTACAAAATAAATGAGCCATGAGTATGAAATGTATATCATGGGAGACATAGTCAATAATAATGTAATATCCTTGTACGGTAACTAGACTTATTGTAGTATTCATTTTTTAATGTGTAGAAATATCAAACCACTATGTTGTGTACCACGAACTAACATAGTGTTATAGGTCAATTATATTGCAAAACAAACAAACAAAAAACCTCATAGAAAAAGAGATCAGATTTGTTATTACCAGAGGTGGGGGTTGGGGGTATGTGGAATTGGACGAAGGTATGAACTTCCAGTTATAAGATAATTAAGTACTAAAGATATAATGTACAACATAATAAACATAATTAACACTGTTATATGTTATATATGAACGTTTTTTAAAGAGAGTAAATCGTAAGTGTTCTCATCACAAGGAAAAATTTTTTTTTTCTTTTATTTTGTTTCTATGTGAGATGAAGAATGTTCGCTAAATTTACTGTGGTAATCATTTCATGATGCGTGTAACTCAAATTACTATGCTGTACATCCTATACAGTGCTGTATGTCAATTATATCTCAATAAAACTGGAAGAAAAAATTAAAAATTAAATAGGAAAAAATATATATATATAACTAAAGCTCCTAGAGTGGATATAATTTTAGATAACGATTCCATATTTCTAACTGATGGTGAAAAAAAAGATGTCTCCTTTCTGGAGACATTTAAAATTGCATAGTGCACTAGACAATAGCCCTTAGGAAAAAGTCCTCAAGTGTAAAGGTACAGGAAAGAAGTCTATTCGTAAAACTAAAAGATCTGAGTTCCTTGTTATAATTTGTCTTTTATTTGGACATTTATATGATTTTAAAAACTAGTGATTCTTTTATATGGTCTCAGGTTTTGAAACCTGTGACAGAAGGCTAAGTCCTTTTCATTTAATGCTCTTCTGAAGATTATTACTTATATTGATATTTTAATTTAGGTCAGAAATTTGGTTAAATATGAGAGCATTTTGTTCGAGAAAAGGAGTAAAAAGAACAGATGGAAATTATGAAGTCCATCACAGTCAAATTCTATGTATTCGTGCACTTATTGACGTCTGTGATCTTTAATGACAGTATTATAGTATCCATAGTCAACACTGTTCCCATCTGTTTATATGTTCTGTGAAAAATTGATACACTTTGGAAATATGGAGAACTGCCTATTCCCTTGTTTTGTTATATCAATGCATTAGATTTCTCCCTCACATATTATTTGCATATTTATGTTTAATCTGTGCATACTTATTTCATTCTCTCTCACACAAACCCACATGTACACACACACACACACACACACACACACACACACACATATACATGCACAAAAAAAGGATGAATCCAAAACGGTAAACAGAGATAACAGAGATTAATGGGATGGGAAAGAAAACTTTTTGCAATGAAGGTTTTCTTTTTTTTTCTTTGCAGTATAGACTACTTTGCTTGTAAGGAATTGGCTTCAGGTATTTATGTGCCTCCAGCCCCCACTGGACTTTCACAGACTTTCCTTTCAGCAATTCTTATCAAATGGAAAGGATTAAAATGGTTTAATAACATCGTGCCCTTAATAAACATCACCAATAACAACATTCCACTGAGGAAAGAGAAACATTGAGCTACAAAACAAAACGAGAAACTCAAATCAGGTGCTATAGCAAGAAAGGGCAGAGAACCATATTATTAGTAAAAATCCTGGAGTAACAGCATAAGTGGTAGTTGATTTGGTATTCTCTTTCAAGTTTTCAGCCCTTAGAAAGATGAGACAATTACCCTCTTCCACAATTCTAAACTGTAACATTTGCTGCTCCAGCTCTTTGGGACTTATGTAGTTTACTGTTGCAAATACGCACTTATGTATCTGCTATTAGTTTTTGTTTCCTTCATTATTAGCTTCATGGTTTTATAAGCAGGTATTCACTTGGGGAAAAAGATAAAAATAGAAATAAAGCAAGAAAGCAAGGAAGGAAGGAAGGGAGGGAGAAAGGGAGGAAGGGGGAAAGAAAGAAAGAGAGGGAGGGAGAAAAGGATGTAAGAGAGAAAGTAGGGAAAGAAGAAAACCAATGAGTGTTATTACAAATGAGGTGAGGAGAGCTTAGTAGTTTTCTTTATTTTTGTAAATTGAAGGGTTTTTTGTTTGTTTTATTGTTTTTTCTTTTTTTTTTTTTTTTTTTACAAAGGTATGTTATCCATAAGCTGTTGTATATTTGGAGAACTATTATTAATGATACCCTACAAGTATTCCTTCCATAGGAAAAGGCATTAAGTTTTACAAGGGAGTACATTTCTTCTTTTGCCCCTTTCCTCACCCAAGAAAGCAGCAACAGTAAGGGACATTTCTTTTTCATTATTTTATCTCTAATTACACAGGTAATTGCTAAAACTTAGTAGTTTGCATTGGCTCTAGGTGTATTTTATCCTAGGTATCCTGCAAAGGATATCTCTGCAGGGTGTCCTTTAGTTAGGACACATATGAGAGAGAGATATGCTATGGTTTAAGTTATGAACTGTTCCATAAATTCTAATGCAAACTACAGCAATCACAGAGGATTTACTATAGAAGTAACTAACTCTAGCAGAGATCTAAGGTAAAGAAGAACCCCTATTTCTTTTCTGCTGTATTGAGCAGTTAGCTCTCTTCATGGGATATTGGTACCTGTACTTTTTCTTTGGCAAAACAGAGAGTATCTGGTAATAAACAGGCTCCCACAGTCTGGATTCATGGCTTCACCCTTGTTTCTAGCTCCCTCTATGGGCTTCTCAGCAAGGGGTTTCTCACATCTGGCACTATTGCCTCAAGCATTTGTACCACACTACTGGAGGTTACTAATTACTCTTAAGATTTGACCCTTGAAGGCTGAGGGAAAAGGGACAGGTAATTGAATTCCTCCCATGCTCCCAAATCTAGTGCAAAGTTCTCATACATTATTTTAAAAAAGCATGTCTAGTTGGTCAACCAACACAATCTCAACTACTACTCGTATCTTCCTCACCATTTTAAGAAATATATAAATATATTATTAACTATACACAATAACAGTGGTTGTAAGCCCAGGGTCATAATGAAATTTACTGAAGTCTAAATAATAGACAAGCCTAATACAAAGGAAAATTTTAGTTCATATTCTCATTTTCTTTGTCTATATACTGTGGACTCTTATAAAATCTGTGTAACATTTGAAAATATTTGAACAGTTACAGATTTGGCCAGCCACTAGAGAGGTATGTATATATTAAGGGAAATCATCTGTGAGAGAAAGAGACACACTGATAGAAGCAGAACTCGTGTCAAGAAGAGAAAGATAAGATGAAAAAAAGTTTAAAATTAATTCCAAAGAGACCAAAGACCATAGCTCACTCCTTCCTATCCTCCTCCACCATTCCTAAATGTATTGTCTGGGAAATCACACTATGTTTGATTTTGAAAAAATAGACAGTGAAAGTGAGAACAATTGAGAACCTTCTAAGAGCTCCCAACACTCTTTTAAAAGTAAAGTTATATTTCTGATACAATCAGAGTCCAAAACACTGCAGTATTCTATACAGCTTGATGAAGGAGAAACATGGTGGTTTCCTTACACACATCCTGCATGAAAAATAAACCCATTAATTAAGACATTAGAGAAATTATTTCACAGCCTGTAAGGAGGCCACATACTGTAGTGTTGTCAAAAATGATAATTTTTATTCTTTTACCAAAAGGGAGATAGGTTAAATTCAACAAAAAATTGGAAGTTTATGCTTGGTTGAAAACACATCTATTTGTGAAAATGCCATTGAGCTCTGATGAACACAAAAAACAATTTTTTTCTGTAGAGTATTTCCTGGGCTGGGGAATGAAAGGCTGGAATCTGGGCTAGGTTACAAAAATGAACACCTGAGACTCCACTTCAGGAAAACTTTAATCTTCTTGAGATTTCAGAGAGATAAAGATATTAGTAAGTGGCCAGATGCTGGTATTGAAAGCTAGATTGCCTTTGCTATCCAAGTAATCTGTCTTTATTTGAATAGCTGGCAAATACTTTCCTGACAACTATCAGAGCACTTCTGGAAGTGTTTATGAGTGACACATTTTATTCATCAAGAACTTAATGGATGTTACTGCGATTGCCAAACTAAGATTATACATAGAAAACCACAATGAAGGAGAGGGATTTTTTTCCTCTGTAAACATTTTCTTTTCTCTTCTTCCTTTTTTTTTTTTTTTTCTCACACGGCTTTCTTTTGTTGTGGTAATGCAAAACACAACATGCCTTGTAAAAAGAGCTGTGAAGGGGATCGGGGATTAGTTCTCATAAAGAAAAAAATAATGTAGAAAATCCTGCAGGTGACAAAATAAGTAATGAGACACGTTAGGCTGCATTATTACTCCTACTTCAAAATCCTTCAACTGTATATTGTGCACACAATTGTAAATCTAGTTTAGAGGAAACAGACAATCCCTTTTGTGGGAAAAAATAACTTTTGAATGGTACATGTATTCTTTGCTGATTAGAGACTCACATGTTTCTGGAGTTTTGGAAGAAGAAACAATATGATTGACCAAATTAGTCCAAAATAATTGGATCCTAGAATATTGTTTAAAATGTTGTTCTAATGTAAAGGAAATATTTGAGAAATATTGAGAATAGTAGTATGGATTGTTAAATAATTGGTCATTTGGCCAAAGTCCTTTATATACCAGTTGCTATAGGGATGTGTGGGCTTTTCTGATAGTAGTAATGGATGTCTTAGATTTTAAATAAATTCTTCACGACAAGGAAACAGGGCTCCTTAGAGAAATGGCTGATTCCAGGATTGGGTCACTGAAAGTACTAATGAGCCTAGAACATTTAGCTATATAAGAAAGTATGGAAATGCTCAAAAATTAATGGGAACTTGTCTAAAGGACACAGGAGCCAAGTTGAAGGATCTTCTAATGCCCAATGTTGAAACCATTAAAGCAATAAAATGAATAATTAAAACAATGGAATATAACTTGTGAATAAAGGAAATATCTTGGAGTCCACATTGATAAATGTGAATAATTTAATAAAACTAAATGGGAAAGAAAAGAAAACTTTTTCTTAATATAGTATTCTAATTGCTAAATGCAAAATAAATGATGGAACTGGAAAACTGTCATTTGGTATGCAATAATTGCCATAGACAAGGATCATCAGTGGGTGCTGAAATTAGTAGACAAAAATATGCATACTATAGGGATGTTTATACAAGATAGTTACTTATTAAAGGAAAATGAAGTAATTTTACAGTGAAGAAATCTGAAAGACACCACCTTAACTAAGTAATCAAAGTTAAAAGTACCATAATATGACACATCAATATCATATATCTTCTGATATGATGCACTGAAAAGGGCACAGTTTTCACTTCTGGGGTGTTATTGTCAAAAACATGTAACCTGGCTATAAACATAAGGAGACATTAGACAAACTGAATTAATATTTTATAAAATAACTAGTCAGTATTCTTAAAAAATGTCAAAGTCATTGTTTTAGGCTGAATTGTGACCCCCCCCCCCCCGCAAAGTTCATTGTTGAAGTTCTAACCCCTAGTACCTTAGAATTTGACTATGTTTGGAGATAGGACCTGTACAGAGGTAATTAAGGGAAAATGAAATCTTATGAGTGGGCTTTAATTTAAATGACTGGTGTCCTTAAAAGAAAAGATTATGACACAGAGAGGGCACAGAGGGAAAACTACGTGAGGACACTGGAGGAGGATGGTAATCTACAAGCCTAGGAGAGATATCTCAGAAGAAAGCAACCCTGATAACACCTTGATCTCAGTCTTCTAGGCTCCAGAACTGTGAGAAAATATTTCTCTTATATAAGCCACCAAGTCTGTTGTATTTTTTTTATGGCAGCCCTAGCAAATTAATACAGTCATGAAACACAAAATGAGATTGAGAAATTGTCCTATATTGGAGAATACTAAAAATACATGAACTAAATGCAATGTGAAATACTGGATTGGATCCTGGAAAATTAAAAGGATATTAGTGGCCCAATTGGTGATATTTAAATGAGGTCTGTAGATTAATTAAAGGTATTGTATCAGCATTAATGTCTTGATTTGGATAAGTGTATTAAAGTTATGTAAGATGGAAAAGTTTGGGGAAGATGGGTGGAGAATATACAAGAATCCTTGTACCATTTCGCAAATTTTGCAAATCTGAAAATATTATAAAATTAAAAGTTAAAAATTGTTTAATAAGAAGAATATTCTAAAAACAGGATATTACTTTCACATATTGCTTGAAAGATGTTTGTTGGAAGAATTTATTTTTGTGATTTTGGATATGACTTTTGTCATGATTCTGGGAAGGAAATAATTACCTGTTTTCCTTGTTCACTTCCTCCTTGAAGTGTCTTTATTTTCCAGAACTGAATGAGTATTTTGTAATACCTCTACAGAAGAAGAATCTCCATATCTCACATTTCATTGTACATTTCATTAAATTCATTTAAGCTGCTCTAGTTGATGTCCAGGGAGTACAGTCACATGAGTACAAGTTTATTATAAAATAATTTATAATTAATGAGTATTAAGTATGCTTTTGCACCATTTAATTCAGTAAATATTTATTGAGCATTTAATATGTGCAAGACCTTGTGGACAGAGAGACAAACAAAAGATAATTCTTGCCCAACAGGAATTTACAATCTAGGAGGAGAGAGAGAGAAGAGAATGGAGGGAAGATAAAATAACTTCTATTGCACATCTACTAAGGGCATCTATTTTGGATAGACACTATTAACTTCAATTTTACAAGTATGGAAACTAAAATTCAGGGAAATCTTTCTGGTGGTAATAAAATATTAGTTGACACCTAAAGGAAGAGATAGAATTGGAGACACGGTTAAGGGAGAAATTGTGTTCCAGGAAAAGCATTTACAATGACTTAGGGGCACTGAGATCATGCTGTATTTAAAGAACTTAAGAATTTCAGTATGGCTTTAAGTATGGAATGTTTGTAGGTTAGTGGCAGGATATGAACCTTCTTCAGTAGGCAGCATCTTGTAGCAAGGCATTGCATACTATTCTAAGAATTAAACTTTGTCCTAATATAACAGAAAGAGGAATCCATGAGTTCATGCTGATCATAAAGAGGTGAATGATTAATAAATACATATTAAGAAAGGTGGGGAAGTACTTTCTTAGAGAAGAATGCTTACTAATAAATGTGAAGGACATGATAGTATTGGGAGGGGAGCAGAAATCATCATTGTATAACCACCATCATAAATATTGTTTCAGGCAAAAATCATCAGTGGTTGTGAAATCTGGGAGGAGAGGTGAGAGATTGATGAGGAGCAGGGTAATGGCATGACGTCAATGTGTCTTTGCAAAGAGATATTATTAGTTACAAGGGAAAAGCTAGTAACTACATAATGGAGAAACCTGACAACGCCTTGACCAGGTGACCAAAATTAACATCATCAATAAATCACATATTGTCATTGTATGCCTCCAATTGTGACACACTGAGAAGATGAGGACAGAGCATTATGTACTATTCTGGCTGTGGATACAGAAGATAGATGATAGATAGATAGATAGATAGATAGATAGATAGATAGATAGATAGATAGATAGATATAGATAGATAGGTAATGGAAGGAAGGAGAGAGGGTACACATGAAGCAAAAATTTTAATTTGGAAAATCTAGGTAAAATCTATGTGGGAGTTCTCTGTATTATCCTTGATATATTTTTGGTAATTTTAGAATTATTTCAAAATAAAAAAATGTGTATGAGAGAGTAGATCTTAAATGTTCTCACCACAAAAAACGAAATGGTAATTATGTGCCATGATGGAAGTGTTGGCTGATGCTGTGGTGGTAATCATTTTGCAATATATAAGTGTATCAAATCAACAAGTTGTGCACCTTAAACTTACACAATGTTATATGTCAATTATATCTCAATAAAACTAAAACAAAATTTGCACGTGGGAGACACAACTAACCCTGAACTATAGCTCCCTCAATAAAGAACTGTTTATTTTAGAACACATTATTAAAAAAGGGAAAGTTTATAAAGCACAGAAACAACTCTTCTTTCCCTTCTCTCTCTAATTATATTTGTTAAAAACAATCTGTAGTATAAGTAACTTATTAATATTATTAATTAACTTTCATTATGCTTAGGTTTTTATATAAATTTTGCATGATCATTTTTATTTTTCCTTATAACACTCCTGTGATTAAGATGTATACATTTTTCACCTTGCTGTTGATACAAATCAAGGTGCAAAACAAGGTTTTCTTGGATATTCAAATGTAAAATTAGTGTTCCTATTAATTTCACATTTTGTCATAATTAATTATGTTTTTTGACACCCTGATTTGAAAGCAAGGTGCTCTATGGGAGAATCCTCTTGCCACCTCCATTTTCTGGTGGCTCCTGGCACTCCTTGGCTTGTGGCACACTAACTCCAGTCTCTGCCTCTGTCTTCACGTGACCTTCCCTGTGCCTCTGTCTCAAATTTCCCTCTCCTTTCTCTTATAAGCACACCACTCAGTCCATTTAGGGCCCATCCCAAATCCAGGGTGGCGCCATTAAATTAGATCCCTAATGTAATTACAACTATGAACACCCGATTTCCAAATAAGGTCACATTTACAGGTACCAGGGATCTGGACTTGGGCATATCTTTCTGGAGGACACATTTATGTACTGGGCTTCAGCTGTATCTGAAAATTTTTTTGTTTGTTTTTGTTTGTTTGTTTGTTTGTTTAACATCTTTATTGGAGTATAATTGCTTTACAATGGTGTGTTAGTTTCTGCTTTATAACAAAGTGAATCAGTTATACATATACTATGTTCCCATATCTCTTCCCTCTTGCATCTCCCTCCCTCCCACCCTCCCTCTCCCACCCCTCTAGGTGGTCACAAAGCACAGAGCTGATCTCCCTGTGCTATGCGGTTGCTTCCCACTAGCTATCTATTTTACGTTTGGTAGTGTATATATGTCCATGCCACTCTCTCACTTTGTCACATCTTACCCTTCCCCCTCCCCATATCCTCAAGTCCATTCTCTAGTAGGTCTGTGTCTTTATTCCTGTCTTGCCACTAGGTTCTTCATAACCTTTTTTTTTTCCCTTAGATTCCATATATATGTGTTAGCATACTGGATTTGTTTTTCTCTTTCTGACTTACTTCACTCTGTATGGCAGACTCTAACTCCATCCACCTCACTACAAATAACTCCATTTCGTTTCTTTTTATGGCTGAGTAATATTCCATTGTATATATGTGCCACATTTTCTTTATCCATTCATCCGATGATGGGCACATAGGTTGCTTCCATGTCCTGGCTATTGTAAATAGAGATGCAATGAACATTTTGGTACATGACTCTTTTTGAATTATGGTTTTCTCAGGGTAAAGAAGAGAATGCAGTTCTTTATTTTAATATTTTTTCATGTATTTAGGTTTGGAGTCATTTGTGATAACATCCTATAAGTAAACTGTCACATTTCATTTCAAACATGGATTGTGGTCTAGAATCCAGCAGGCATACTTGGCCTCATTCTCAATATAGTTTTTATATGAAATTCTAAAACTGCTTTTTCATTATGTATCTTTGGCTCTTCTCCAAATATTTCATTGAACCATTCGTCTATCTCTGTTGTTAGAGTATCAATTTAATATGAGATAGTGATTAATATTGTACATTGGGGAACAAGGCTCAGAATTAAGAAGGGAAAAGTGTAAGCAGCAGAGAATGTTACAAACAAATGTGTACATAGGAAGGCATATGAAATTGAACCTTAGATACACTAATTTGTTTTGTGGTCCTGGAACTTGCAACGTTCCAATATAATCTGCCAAAGAGAGTTGTATGTTAACATTACATTTTTTTCTCCTTCCTACTTTACCTGAGACCACCAGCTGCTACTCAACACATTTCTCTGGATGAGAATAAAACTCATAAAATAAAAAGATTCCAGTCTTTCTATTCACTCTCTATACTCACAGTCCTCTCTAGCCAATTTTTTCTCTCAAATAATTCATTCTGCCTGGAATTTTGGGAAATATATGATCCTTTTTTGCATATCTAGAGAGTTGGTTTCAACTCTGCCTGCTTCATCCTAAAATGCCTTTGCATCCAGCCTGAAACTAAAAAAATTCTATCTGAATGAGTGGCCTTTCTGAATATTCATTGGCTACTTTGACAAGATGCTAGTTTCCTGAAACTTCTGTGATTTTATTCCTTATTAATATCTCTGGGATTTTTTTTTCTACCACGCAGAGGGGGAAAGGGTGCATAATTTTAGATTCCTGAGTTTTTCTTTTCATCTTCCCTTTTAGTTTAAACTTGTCTGGTGTGGTAGTAAACACTTCCCCTTTCTCCAAGGAGTCATTAAGAAACTCCAAGTTTCCATGATTGAAGCAGTAATCTTCCCTACCATCTCTTTTAAGACGGTAGGTTGTTATAACACATTCAGTCAGAGGATATTATCTACTGTGGTTTTTACTGATTCTACCCACCTGCATTACCCTCCTGCTTCCTTTTATTTTCTCATGTCATTCATTGCTTTAATCATCTCCTTTTTTTCCTCTTTGCACACTTTCTTTTAAATACCACAGGTAGGAGATTGTATAGTTCTTTCCTTACCCCCAAAAGATTTGGAGACTTTCTATTTTTCCCCCTTGAGAATCTTTTTGGTCCTACCTGGGAAGTGGATTAATCCAGCTGTCAATTCACCTAATTGCTATGAAAACCTGATGGAGTCTTACGTGCCAATCCATTTCAGTCAGTGACTTTAAGTCTCAGGAAATTTTTTTTTCGTTTTTTTAATTTACTTTTTAAAAATAATTTAATATTCTGAGCATATTTTTCTAATAGATCTTTATTGGAGTATAATTGCTTCACAGTATTGTCTTAGTTTCTGTTGCAAAACAAAATGAATTAGCCATATGCATACACATGTCCCCATAGCCCCTCCCTCTTGAGCCTCCCTCCCATCCTCCCTATCCCACCCCTCTAGGTCATCGCAAAGCACCAAGCCGATCTCCCTGTGCTATGCTGCTGCTTCCCACCAGCCAACTATTTTACATTCAGTAGTGTATATACGTTGATGTACTCTCACTTCGCCCCAGCTTTGCCCTCCCACCCCATGTCCTCAGGTCCATTCTCTATGTCTACTTCTTTATTCCTGCCCTGAAACTAGGTTCATCAGTACCATTGTTTTTTGATTCCATGTATTTGTATTAGCATATAGTATTTGTTTTTCTCTTTCTGACTTACCTCACTCTGTATGACAGACTCTAGGTCCATCCACCTCACTACAAATAACTCAATTTCATTTCTTTTTATGGCTGAGTAATGTTCCATTGTATATATGTGCCACATCTTCTTTATCCATTCATCTGTCGATGGACATTTAGGTTGGTTCCATGTCCTGGCTATTGTAAATAGTGCTGCAATGAACATTGTGGTACATGACTCTTTTTGAATTATGGTTTTCTCAGGGTATATGCCCAGTAGTGGAATTGCTGGGTCATATGGTAGTTCTATTTTTAGTTTTTTAAGGAACCTCCATACTGTTTTCCATACTGGCTGTATCAATTTACATTCCTACCAACAGTGCAGGAGGGTTCCCTTTTTTTTTCACCACAACTTTTCCAGCATTTATTTTTTCTAGATTTTTTGATAATGGCCATTCTAACTGACATGACTTGATACCTCATTTTGACTTGCCTTTCTCTAATAATTGTAGTTTTGGCTTGCCTTTCTCTAATAATTAGTGATGTTGAGCATCTTTTCATGTGCCTCTGGGCCATCTGTGTCTCTTCCTTGGTGAAATGTCTATTTAGGACTTCCACCCATTTTTTAACTAGATTGTTTGTTTTTCTGATATTGAGCTCCATGAGCTGTTTGTATATTTTGGAGATTAATCCTCTGTTGTTTCATTTGCAAATATTTTCTCCCATTCTGGGGATTGTCTTTTTGTCTTGTTTTTGGTTTCCTTTGCTGTGCAAAACCTTTTAAGTTTAATTAAGTCCGATTTGTTTATAAAGGCCATGTATGACAAGCTCACAGCAAGCATCATACTCAATGGTGAAAAACTGAAAGCATTTCCACTAAGATCAGGAGCAAAGCAAGGATTTCCACTCTCACCACTCTTATTCAATATAGTTTTGGAAGTCCTAGTCACAGAAATCAGAGAAGCAAAACAAATAAATGAATACAAATTGGAAAAGAAGAAGTAAATCTGTCACTGTTTGCTGATGACATGATAGTATACATAGAAAATCCTAAAGATGCCACGAGCAAACTACTAGAACTAATTAATGAATTTGATGAGGTTGCAGGTACAAAATTAATGAACATAAATCTCTGGCATTCTTATACACCGACAATGAAAAATCAGGAAGAGAAATTAAGGAAACACTCCCATTTACCATTGCAACAAAAAGAATAAAATAACTAGGAATAAACCTGCCTAAGTAAGCAAAAGCCTTGTACACAGAAAACTATAAAACAGTGATGAAAGAAATCAAAGATGATATAAACAGATGGAGAAATATACCATGCTCTTGGATTAGAAGAATCAATATTGTGAAAATGACTGTACTACCCAAGGCAATCTACAGTTTCAATGAAATCCCTGTCAAATTACCAATGGCATTCTTCACAGAATTAGAACAAAAAATTTTACAATTTGTATGGACACACAAAAGACCCCGAATAGCCAAAGCAATCTTGAGAAAGAAAAATGGAGCTGGAGGAATCAGGCTCCCAGACTTCAAACTATACCACAAAGCTATAGTAATCAAGACAGTATGGTACTGGCACAAAAACAGAGATACAGATCAATCGTACAGTATAAAATGCCCAGAGATAAACCCACGTGCATATGAGCACCTAATTTATGACAAAGGAGGCAAGAACATACAATGGAGAAAAGACAGCCTCTTCAATAAGTGGTGCCGGGAAAACTGGACAGCTACATGTAAAAGAATGAAATTAGAACACTCCCTAACACCATACACAATAATAAACTCCAAATGGAGTATAGACTTAAATGTAAGATCAGACACTATAAAACTCTTAGAAGAAAACATAGGAAAAGCACTCTTTGACATAAATCACAGCAAGATCTTTTTGACCCACCTCCTACAGTAATGGAAATAAAACAAAAGTCTCAGGTATTTTCATCATGGGATACAGCTTTATTTTGTATAGTACTTGTCATACAAGGCAAATCAGGAGGAACTGTGAAGAACAACATAATACAAGGCAGCACATCATCTCAAACTAGTTCCTCTGAAACTATAGACTTGTCACCTCATAATCTAGAGGGATTGGGGACATGAATGAAATACATTAAATGAAAGCAACATGATTTTAGCACATCCGAAAAAAGATTACTGTGGTAGGAAGCAAAGAAGCCTGTTCGTTAGCATCTTTACTGTGCAACTGGACCATCATGCTCTTTGTTGCCCTAAGTTAAATTACAGGCTTGCAGATGAAATGTGAAATTATTGAATGTGACCATCCTCCCTAGCACTTTAGATAAACGCAGTGAAATTTGTGCCAGTG
Source organism: Balaenoptera ricei (assembly GCF_028023285.1). Classification (NCBI taxonomy): domain Eukaryota; kingdom Metazoa; phylum Chordata; class Mammalia; order Artiodactyla; family Balaenopteridae; genus Balaenoptera; species Balaenoptera ricei. Next base: position 90,235,076 of record NC_082660.1, on the reverse strand, counting down.
GCTTGACAATTGGAATATTCCACTCTCAGAGAGGCCTCCTGCAGTTTCACTTGCATACATCTTTGCTACCTCATCTGAATATCCCAATTTCTGGTTGTTTCACAAAGCAGTATGGGAGTTTTCAGCCTGAAGTATCTGTGGCTCAGCAACTTGGTGTTAACTTGCAGCTCAACAGACCAGCCTGTGACAGGAGCAGCTGACAGCCTTGGGGGCCTGCCAACTCTGCCACTGTGTATACAGGCTGCAGCTGATTGGGTCGACCCAAATTTCGGTGAATGCAATATTGACGTAGAGTGTGTAGGCACAAATCAAATGTCCATGGTAGATACTGATAACTAAAATCCAGAGAAGTCCTATTCCTTCAGCATTAAAAAGGCAAGAGCCAATGAATTTAAATCAGGAAGAAAAGAAAAAAACATAGTATCATAATGACTCCAATGCTTTTGTGCCTAGATTAAAGCCGCCAGTAATTTGTGATTTTGCCATGATGCTGTTATCTTAATATCCTGGGAAAAATTACCATAAGGAAATTCCATAAATTTGCCTGGTTAGACTGAATACCAACAAAGAAATGTATATTATTACATTAGAAAAAGAAGCTTATTTTTTCCTCACATTTTTACTGTGGGGTGAGATCTTGATGGCATTACAGTAACTAATTTGTTATCTTTACTATACAAGAGGTGAACAGATTAAACAAGGTAGCTTGCTATCTACCAGATAAGAGAGAAATGTATTTTCATTTTTCCTGATTATTATCTGTGCAGGTAATTATACTTCTTCTTTACACATAATTGAAGTGAAGGTTGATTTCAGTTCACTCTTCTCAGTGGTAAAATTATCAATTTAGTTCTCAACTAATTATTTTCTGTAGTATAGCACTGTTTCAGATCCCTGTCACAGTCCATTTAGCAAACACAAAATAGCTCTGAATTAGAGTTATCACAGCCTGGGACTTTTATACTATTAATATGTAGGGGAAAAATCTTTAGATGGATGTTATCCAAGCAGAAAATGAATTCTTTTCTAAGAATCCAATTGGTTTTTGTTTTTTCTTCATCTAGTTCTAAAATCTCTTGCCCGTTTACAATCTCTGTTATTGGTAGTTTTTCTTCTATTTAATTTAAGGTTGTTTAATTCGTTCAAGTCCAACACAGCCTTTTCTTACCAAACAGTGAAGTTGAACAATTTATCATTTCTCTAGGTGTGTGCTGCATAGTTTTTCAAGTTTATAGGTGTTAGATGGTTATTTTTGGAAACAGGAAAATCTTCTGCTGATACTGCACTGTAGAAATATGCACATAGTTTTAAAAAAGTTTTAATCATGGAGAATTAGTGAACTCTCTTTGAAGAGAAACTCTACAATCCATTCTAATTATGTCCATGAGGCAGGGGACCCATTATAAACGAATCTTTGCTTTACAAAAGGAGCCAATCCCACTGACGTTCCCTTAAGAGATACATTTCGATGGTGCACTGTGAATACTATTTTGATGGCAAATTTTAACATACATATTCTTTTTAGCACCAGATCACCTTGCAATACTAGATAGCACTGCACTCCTGTGAAACTACAAGATTAGACAATAAGATGAATTTAAAGAGAGTTGACTTTGGAAATACAACTGCTATATCCTGATTTTAGTGGACACCCCTGATATGAATTATTACTTCATCATGATACTGCTGATTGTTTTATTTAATGGTCCATATTGCTTTGTTTCTAGTAGTTGCTCAAAAATTTAGCTAAAATTAATCTTTTATACTCTGTTTGCTCTGTGAGTGATGTACTGTTATTGTTTTTGTTTGTTTTGTTTTGCATAATTGGGCCATGGCACAGTGGAAGGTGAAATGATCTGTTTTTTTTTTTTTCTGTTTCCTTTTAAAGTTTTTTTTTTTTAATTTTTATTGGGATATAGTTGTTTTACAATGTTGTGTTAGTTTCTACTCTATAGCGAAGTGAATCAGCCCTATGTATACACATATCTCCTCTTTTTTGGATTTCCTTCCCATTTAGGTCACAACAGAGCACTAAGTATGGTTCCCTGTATTATACAGTAGGTTCTCATTAGTTATCTATTTTATACATAGTCGTGTATATATATCAATCCCAATCTCCCAATTCATCCCATCCCCCCTTCCCCCCCGTGTCCTCAAGTCCATTCTCTACGTCTGCATCTCTATTCCTGCCCTGCAAATAGATTCATCTGTATCATTTTTCTAGATTCCACGTATATGCGTTAATATACAATATTTGTTTTTCTCTTTCTGACTTACTTCACTCTATATGACAGTCTCTAGGTCCATCCACATCTCTGCAAATGACCCAATTTCGTTCCTTTTCATGGCTGAGCAATATTCCATTGTATATATGTACCACATCTGATCTTAACTTTCTTTAGATTTCTACCATTCATGGTAGCCAATATACATGTTTCCATTCCATTCTCATTCTCTAAACTTCTTTTAAAGTCTGTTTCATCCTACCCTCTCCCCCACCTTCTTATTACTGTTAGAAATAGTTGTTTGCTTTCTCTACCTCTCCTTTCCTTTATCCAAAGACTAAGTTTATCAGCAAATGTTGCTACTATGACTTTTAAAGTACTTTAACCTTTACTTATTAAAAAAAAAAAACCTTTAATGTTTTTATTATAAAGATAAGTAAACAGTAAAGAATCCAAGCACTACCAAAGACATACAGTATCCATATATCTCCCTTCCTCCTCTGACTCACAGTCATTTGATCCTGAGAAGCAAATGCTGATTCCAGTCCTTTATATATTATCCCAGAGATACTCCAAAATAAATGGCTATATATGGATAACTGTATCTCATATTTTTTTATTGAGGCAAAATCCATGTAACATAAAATTAACCATTTAAAGGTGAACAATTCAGTGGCATTTAGTATACTCACAATGTTACACAAACACTTTATCTAATTCAATATCACTTTCATCATCCCAAAAGAAAACCCCATACCCATTAAACAGTTACTACGCATTCTCATCTCTCCCTCGTCTCAGGCAACTACCTATCTGCTTTGTCTCTATAAATTTATCTCTTCTGTATATTTCCATATAAATGGAATCATACAATATGTATTCTTTCATGTCTGGCTTCTTTCAATTGGCATAATATTTACAAAGTTCATCCACATTGTAGCATGTGTCAGTAATTCATTGCTCTTTATGACTAAATATTATTCCATTGCATGTATATACTACAATTTGCTTATCCACTCATCCATTGATGGATAGGTTGTCTTCACTATTTTGCTCTTGTTCATAGTGCTACTATGAATATTTGTGTACAAGCATTTGTTTGAGTCCCTGTTTTCAATTCTTTTGGGTATATAGTTGTTCGTGAAATATTTGGGTTATATGGTAATACTATGTTTATCTTTTTGTGGAACCGCCAAAATGTTTTCCACAACAGCTGAACAATTTTACATTCCCACCAGCAGTATACAAGGGTTCCAATTTCTCACCAGTATTTGTGATTTTTCTTTTTTAAATTAAAAACAAATTGTTTAGCCATCCTTGTAGATGTGAAGTAGTATCTCATTTTGGTTTAGATTTACATTTCCTAATGATTAATGATGTTGCATATTTTTCCATGTGCTTATTGCCCATTTGTATATCTTTTTTGAAGAAAAGTCTACTCACGTACTTTTCCTATCTTTAAACTGAGTTATTTGCCTTTTTGTTGTTGAGTTGTAATTGTCTTTTATGTATTTTTTGGATACTGGAACCTTATCAGATATGTGATTTGGAAATATTTTTTTCTATTCTATGGACTGTCTTTTCACTTTCTTGATAGTATACTTTGATGCACAATGTGTTTACTTTTGATGAAACCAAATTTTCTGCCTTTTCTTTGTTTCTCATAATTCTAGTGTTATATCTAAGAAGCCACTAACAAATCCAAGGTCATAAAAATTTACCCCTAAATTATCTTCTAAGAGTATTATAATTTTAGCTATGATATTTAAGTCATTGATCTCTTTTGAGTTATTTTTTGTATATGGTATGAGATACGTGTCCAAGTTCATTCTTTTGTATATGGGTATTCAGTTGTCTTAGCACTATTTGTTGAAGAGACCATTCTTTCCTCATTGAATGGTCTTAGCACCCTTGCTGATAATCAGTTGACCAGAGATGTATGGTTTTGTTTCTGGACTCTCAATTCTGTTCCAGTGATTTATACATCTATTCTTACACATGCACCACACTCTTCATTATTGTGTCTCTATAGTTAAGTTCTGAAATCAGAAAGTGTAAATCCTCCAAATTTGTTTTTCTTTTGCAGTATTGTTTTGGCTATTTGGGGACCTTGCAATTCCATATGAGTTTGAGGATAGGTTTTTCCATTTCTGCTAAAATACACAATGAAATTTTGATAGAGGTTGCATTGAATCTGAAGATTGTATTGGGTAGTATTAACATCTTAACAATATCAAGTTTTCTAATTTATGATATGGGATACTTCCCTCCCCCTATTTATTTAGTTCTTCTTTGATTTATTTCAGCAATGTTTTGTAATTTTCAATGAATATGGCTTCAGCCCCTTTGATTAAATTTATTTATAGGTGTTTAATTTTTTTGGATACTGTTGTAAATAAAATTGTTTTCTTAATTTCCTTTTTGGAAAGTTCACTGCTGGTTATAGAAATAGAATGGATTTTTATGTGTTGATCTTGTAGCTTGTAACTTTGCATAATTTGTTATTATGTCTAGTAGTTTGTGTGTGTGTGTTCTTTTAGATTTTCTATATATAGGAGTATGCCTTCTGTGAATAAAGATAGTTTTACTTTATCCTTTCCAGTTTGGATGCCTTTTATTTTCTTTTCTTGCCTAATTACTTTTGCTAGAATTTCCAGTACCATGTTGAATAGAAGTGCTGGAAGTGGACATTCTTGTTTTGCTCCTAGTCTTACTGGAAAAGCTTTTAGTCTTTAACCATTGAGCACAATATTACCTGTTAGTTTTCATAAATGTCCTTTATCATGTTCAGGAAGTTCCATTCTCTTCCTAGTTTAAATATTGTTTTTATCATGAAATGGTGTTGCATTTAAAATATTCTTTGGATGTAAATTGAAATGTCATGTGTTTTTTTTTTCTTGATTTTATTAATGTCATATAATGTTGATTGGTTTTCTTAAGTTGAACCACTCATGTATTCGTAGGATAAATCCCAATTTATGATCATGTATAATCCTTTTAATATGTTAATGAATTTGGTTTGCTAGTATTTTGTTGAGGATTTTTACATATATGTTCTTAAGGGAAATTGGTGTGCATATTTCTTTCCTTATGTTATCTTTGATAGTAGGGTAATACTGGTCTCATAGAATGAGTTAAAAAGTGTCCTCTCCTCTCCTATTATTTGGAAGACTTTGAGAAAAGTGGGGTGTTAATTCCTTTCTAAGTGTTTGGTAGAATTCACCAGTGAAGCCATGTGATCCTGGATTTTTTTCTATACTGTGATTTTGAAAAAAAATACTGAATCAATATATTTACTTAATATAGGTTGGACTAGATATTTTATCTTCTTGAGTTAGTTTTAGTAATTTGGCTGTTTCTAGGAATTTATTCATTTGATCTAGGTTGTCTAATTTGTTGGCACACAATTATTCATAGTACTCTCTTAAATCCTTGTTATTTCTGTAATTTTAGTAATAACCTTATTTTTTATTTTAGTTATTTGCATCTTGTCTCCGTTTTTCTTAGTCAATTTGGACAGGGGTTTGCCAATTATGTTGATATTTTAAAAGAATCAACATTTTTTCATTGATTTCTCTATATTGTTTTTCCATTCTCTATTGTATTTATTTCCACTCTAATCTTTGCTTCTTCTTTCCTGCTTCTAGTAGTTTACTTTTCTTTTTCTAATTCTTTAAATTGTAAAATGAGGCTATTAATTTGATATTTTACTTCTTTTTTTAAACATAAGCACTTATGGCTAAAAATTTCCCTCTGATCACTACTTTCATTGAACTCCATAAGTTTTGCTATGTTATATTTTCATTTTAATTTATCTCTGATTTCTGATTTTCATTGTGTTTTTTTCTTTAATCTATTATTGATTGTTAAAGAATGTGTTGCTTAATTTTCACATACTTTTGAATTTTCTGGTTTTTGTTCTGCTGTCAATTTCTAGCTTCATTCAATTGTGGTTGGAGAAGTTATTCTGTATGATTTCAATCTTTTAAAATGTATTGAGACTTTATCAGTGTCTTAACATGTGGTTTATTCTGGAGAATGTTTCATATGCACTTGAGAAGAATATTATTCTGGAGAATGTTTCATATGCACTTGAGAAGAATATGTATTCTAACGTTGTTTGAGTGTTTATATATGTCTGTTAGTTTCCATTTGTTTATATGTTGTTCATTTCCCCTACAGTAAGTCCCCTACATATGAATGAGTTTTGTTCCAAGAGCACATTTGTAAGTCCAATTTGTTCCTAAGTCCAACAAAGTTAGCCTAGATATCCAACTAACACAATTAGCTATATAGTACTGCACTGTAATAGATTTATAATACTTTTCACACAAATAATACATAAGAAACAAGCAAACACAAAAAATAAAGAAAACATTTTCAATCTTACAGTACAGTACCTTGAAAAGTACAGTAGTACAGTACTACAGCTGGCAATTCTTAGCAGTACCAGCTACATCATCACTGCTTTTATGCTTGCTTCTGGACATCCTGGGCTTGAAATAAAGATACTGTACTATTGTACTCTGTACAGTACTGTACAGCAAAGTACACAAAATCACAACCACTTGTAGAGGATGCACTCACGTGACAACGTACACCAGACACGTGAGCTAACTTACGTGACTGGACATGCAAATGCACGTTCGCATCTTTGAAAGCTTGCAACTTGAAGGTTCATATGTAGGGGACTTACTGCATTTTTTTATTGATACCTTTCATATATGTTCTATCCATTATTGAAAATGGGGTATTAAAATGTCCAACTATTATTATAGGACTGTGCATTACACCCTTTAATTTTGTCAATGTTTGTTTCATATATTTGGAGGCTTATTGTATTATCTGGGGGTTTTGGATAGATTTATCTTTTATCAGTATATAATATCTTTCATTGATTTTTAAACACTTTTTTTTACTTAAAGTCTATTTTGTCTGCTATTTGTATGGATGCTTCAGCTCTCTTTTGGTTTCCATTTACATGAGATATCTTTCCTTTCCCTTTCAACCTATTTGTGGTTTTGGATCTAACGTGAATTCCTTGCAGAAAGCATTTAGTTAAATCATGCTTTTAAAAATCCACTTTGCTTGTCTTGGTATTTCAACTGGGAAATTTAATCCATTTACACATAAAGTGATTTATGAAATGGAAGAACTTCTGCCACTTTAATATTCATTTTCTATATGTCTTATATCATCTGTGTTCTTTAATTCTTCCTTTCTGCCTGTTTAGCTGATTTTTTTTTCTAGTGTACTGTTTTGATTTCCTTCTCATTTCATTTCTGTGTATGTTTTAATTATTTTTTTAGCTGTTACCATGGAGATCACAATTAACATGCTAAATTTATAACAATCTAGTTTAAATTGTTACTAACTTAGCTTTCATAGCATGTACAAATTCTGCTCCTATGTAGTTCTGATCTCTCTTTTGTTGTATTGCCCCCTATTACATCTTTATACATTGTTTACCCTTTAACATAGATTTATATTTATTTTTACACATTTGTTGTGGGATCATATAGGAGATAAAAAACAGTTTTAACTCCAAAATTACAATAATACTGACTTTTATACTTACCTATGTAGTTACCTTTACTAGAGTTCTTTATTTCTTCATATGTCTTCAAGTTACTGTCAGGTATCATTTCATTTCAGCCTTAAGTACAGTACTCCTTTTACCACTTTGCGTAGGAGAGGCTTACCTGTGACAGATTCCCTCAGCTTTTATTTATCTGGGAATTTTATTAATTGTTCTTTCATTATTAAAAGACAGTTTTGCTGAATATAGAATTCTTAGTTGATAGGCTTTTTTTTTTTTTTTTTCTTTCAGCCTTTTGAATATGTCATCCCACTGCCTCTGGTCTCCATGGTTTCTGATGAGAAATAAACTGTGAAACTTATTGAGGATCTCTTGTATGTGAAGAGTTGTTTCTCTCTTGCTGCTTTCAGATTTTCTTTTTTGTGGGCTTTCATCAGTTTGATTATAAAGTGTCTCAGCTCGGTCTCTGACTTTATCCTACTTGAAATTTGTTGAGCTTTGGTGTGTAGATTTATGTTATTCATCACATTTTCAAAGATTTTTGGACATTATTTCTTCAAATATTCTTTCTCTCCCTCCTAACCTTCTTCTTCCGTGACTCCCATAATGTGCATGTTGATATTCTTGGTGCTATCCCACAGACCTCTTAGGCTCTGTTCACTTTTCATCATTCTTTTTCCTTTCTAATCGTCAGATAGGATAATTGCCACCTCAATTATAATGTGTCTCAGTGCAGATCTTTTTTAATTTATCCTACTTGGAGTTTGTTGAGCTTCTTGGACATGTAATTTATTATCTTTGATAATATTTGGAATGTTTTTGCCCATCTTTTCTTTAAAAATTTTTTCTGCTCCTTTCTCTTTCTCTCTTGACTTTTTGGGATTCCCATAATGTGTATGTTGGTATACTTTTTGGCATCCCAGATGTCTCTTAGGTTCTGGTCACTTTTCTTCATTTTTTTTTACCTCTCACTCCTTAGACAAGATAATATCAATTGTTCTCTCTTCATTCTTCTGCCTGATAAATCTGCTGTTGAATCCCTCTATTTTTTTTTTTTACTTCAGCTATTGTATTTTTCTGTCCCAGAATTTCTACTTTATTCCTTTTTATAATTTCTATTTCCATATTGAGATTTTCTATTTTTTCATAAAACAATCTCCTTGTTTCTTTTAGTATTTCTCCATAGTTTCCTTTAACTATTTTAGCATATTTAAGACAGTTTATTTAGAGTCTTTATTTAGTAAATCCAACCTCTGGGACTCCTCAAGGACAGTTTATGTCATTTTGAAACTTTCCTGTAAATGAGTCAAATTTCTTTCTACACCTTGTAATTTTGTGTTGTGAGCTGGATAAAATAAATATTAGAAATCAGATTCTGTTCCCTCCCCAGGGTTTGCTATCATTGTTCAGGACTATAGTCATCCATTTTTTAGTAACTTTTACCAACCACTTTTGCAAAAATTGTATTCTTTGTCATGTGTGGTCACACACATGTCTCTTTTTTGTTATCTTAGTGGTCAGCCAGGGATATGGCAGAGATTTTCTTAAACTCCTGTAGCAAAAATAAGAATAAATACTCTCTCAGTCTTTTCAAATTGACTCTTAGCCAGGCACTCCTTCAACACTAAGTCGAGCCACATACAACTTTGCCTTAACCTTCACCTCTTGATAGTATGGGCCCCAATGATCAGCCCGATGTGCAAGTTTAAGGTCCTCTCATATAATTTCTGAACATGTGTCTGTCCCTAGGCATAAGCTTTGCACACCAGATTCCTTAGGATAGGCAGTGGCCTTCAAAGCCTTATTACTCCAAGAATCTTCTCTGTCAGCCTCCAACTTTTCAGACTTATCAGTCTGACTGATGCTTATCTTTGCTTAGGTCTTTTGCCCCAGGCATCTAGGGGCAGTGTATGTCTTTAAAAGTTTTCATAAGTCACTGACCAGAAGGCACTTCAGTCTGAGAGGGATGAAACAAAAATCAGCTTCTGCACCAATCCTTGAGAGAATTACCAGACAAGTCAAAATGCACAACCATAATATTTTGAGAAAAAAATTTCCATATTACCCCACTGGCACCAGAAAATCATACCAGGAATGTGGTCTGCTGTCTACACAGCCACTGCTGAGCTGGGGAATGGGGATTGGTAGGTGGATAGACAAAAATACTACAAAAATGTTGTATTGAAATATAGCTGTATCTTTCTTCCTTAAGCAAACCCCTGGTTAATTCAAATATTTGTTTAGATTGGACAATTCTGAAAAAGTTGATTCTGTGTTTTGTGAGGTTAATGGTTTCTTCTGTGGAATGAGCAATTCTTTTTATTTCCTACTCTGCCATTTCCATGATGTCACTTTTCTGTATCTTTTTTTTAATGTACATTAATTATTAATAACAAGTTTTATTTGAATCAATTCTTATTAGTAAATATTAGAGGATTACAAATAAAACTAAAATACCTTGGCTGCCAACACTAATCTTTGTCTCTTTCACTACCATATTACCCTGCTCTCAAAGAAAGCCATCTTTCTTATTTTGAGTTATAAGACCTTTGAAAACTATATAAATATGTGTGTTTGTTTGTGTGTTTGTATGTATTTTACATAACTTGTATCACATTATGTGTAATATTCTGAATGTTGTTTTCTTTATTCAATTTTATGATTTGGAAAGTTACTTACAGTGTTTCATATAGATTATGCCTACCTTTAATTTTAACTACTCATTGTTAAACAAGTTCACTCTCATACTCTGCACTACAAGTTTTTGAAATCCTAAAGGGAGGAAAGATCATGAGAGCTGGGAATAGCAACTAGTATTCAAGAAACTGACTCTAGTGAGAGAAAGCTGAAAAGATTCAGCATGACATGTTCTCAAGGTGATCCACTTTCCCATTTGGAAAAGGAGTTGCACCCACTAATCCTCTTGATCAATTCTTCTTTGGTTCTAATTTATTGTTCTAAATGCTCTCTTAGCTTGAAGCAATCTCTTTCTTTTTCTGAATCACTAGAGCACTATGTTCCTTCCTCACTTATAATAATGCATATATCTGATGGAATGTATAGAAGAACATTTACAGAATATATAAAAATTTTCTACACATAAAAATGCAAAAAGACAAATTACAAATGTAAAAAATGACACAAGAGATTAACAGGCACTTTATAAAATAAAATATCGAAATTGCCAATGAGCACAGGAAAAGATGAACCACATCACTAGTTGTCAGGTAAAAAACAATTAAAATTAGTACAATGTGATAGTATAACCCACTGAATAAAATAAGAATTCAAGGCTCTATAGTGACAATAAATAGATATATAGAAAAATAAGGAAATAAATCCTAAATAAAGGTGTAGGGAGACTTATTCTTTATAGTAAAATACTAAGTAATAAATATATATTTAGTTTTACTGCAGTCATTTTATGTAGGTATACCACCTCTACTTAAAACTATAAGCTTTGAATTGAAGCTTATAAAGATGATTTTCTCACACAGTATTTTGAATTGTCTATTTAAAGCAGTGTTTGGCAGATGTTTTAACTTGTTGGGGGGAAGCCTTTCACAAAATATTTGTATATCAAATAATTGTGTTGTACATTTTAAGTATCTTATAATTTTGTCAATTATACATCAGTAAAGCTGAAAACATAAAGCAGTGGTCAGCTACTCTGTTCTGAATATATAAAGGAGATGAACAGACAATGTTAGTAAGAATGAATGAAAACAAAATATATGTACATTTTTTATGCTGTTCCCTTAGATGTAATGATTTATCATCTTCAGGATCCAATTAGGCTTGACCATTCTTTCTGTTAAAGATTTTTTTGTTTATAGAAAAATAATTATTATTCTCTTTTTTTTTTTTTTTTTTTATTATTATTCTCTTGATTGTAAATATAATAATATGAGAATCACTACTTAGCTAAAACTTTTTTTAATTGCACATTTATATTTATACATCCCATTACTATATAACTGTGAGCTTGTTGATACTTTCTTTCTTACTATCTTTGTTACTGGATTTTGATTTTTTTTTTTGCCTCACTTGTCTATCTTATTCCTATACCTCACTAAATAGACTTTTCACATTCTACTTTTCCCCCTAAATCTTAATAATTGGACTAAAATATTTATAAATTACAATTATTGCCTACCTTTCTTTTAAAATTTCTAAAAGTTTTATCGAGGTATAATTGACATACAATAAACAACACATATTTAAAATATACACTTAGATAAGTTTTGACACGTGTGAAAAAACAACCAGAGTCAAAATAATGAACATATGCATCATCCCCCAAATTTTTTTTGTGTCGTTTTCAAGTCCCTTCTCCAACATCTACCCTTCCCACCACCTCTGTCCCCAAGCAATCATTGGTCTGCTTTTTGTCACTATTAATTAGCTTTGATTTTCTAGAATTTTACATAAGTGGAATCATATAGTATGTGCTCTATTTTGTCTGGCTTCTTTCATTCAGCATAATTATTTTGAGATTCATTCATGTTGTGGCAAGTGGTATTCATTATTTTTCATTGCTGGTTCGTGTTCCATTGTGCAAAAATTTGTTTAACCACTCACTTGTTGATGTACATTTGAGTTGGTTACAGGTTTGGACTATTATCAATAAAGCTGCTAAAACATTTGTGTCCAAGTCTTTGTATAAACATATGCTTTCAAATTGCTTGGCTAAATACCTGGGTGTGTAATGGATGGATCATATGGTAGGTTCATGTTTAACATTTTAAGAAATAGCTGAAATATTTTCCAAAATTTCTGTGCCATTTTAATTCCCACAAACAATGAATGAGTTTTCCAGATTTTTTACATCATCACTAATACTTAGTATGGTCAAGCTTTTTTATTTTAGCCATTCTGATATGTGAAAAGTAGTCTATCATTGTGATTTTGATTGTGTTTCTCTAATGGCAGAAAATGTTGAGTATCTTTTCATGTATTTATAAGATATTTGTCTACCGTCTTTTTTTTTTAACATCTTTATTGGAGTATAATTGCTTTACAATAGTGTGTTAGTTTCTGCTTTATAACAAAGTGCATCAGCTATGTCTACCTTCTTTGTCCTGGAAGCCTGGTAACTTTTATTGGATTCTAGATATTGTGAGTTTTTACTTTGTTGGATGCTGACTATGTTTATATGTCTATAAATATCTTTCAGAATAGTTCTAAGATGCAGTTAAGTTACTTGGAAATAGATCTTTTTCTGTTCCTGCTTTTTAAAGTTAGGAAGCTAGATTGGAGCAGTACAATGTCTAGGGCTAGTCTCTACATCTGATGCAAGACACTTCTGATACTCTGTCCAATGTTATATGAATCATGAGATTTTCCAGACGGTGATGGGAGTAGGCACTATTCTTGTCCCTGTGTGAGCACCAGACAGTATAGCTTCTCATTTCCCAACCTCAGCCTTGAACTATTTCCGTACATGCATGTCCTGGTGAATATTCAGATGAAGACTTGAGGGTGAACTTTCTGCAATTCTTTGGAGTTCTCTCTCTTTACCTATCTCTTCTCTGGTACTCTGCCTCAAGAACTCATAGATGCCTTGGTCTCTCTAGAACACCAGTTCTGTCTCCTTAACTTAGGGAATCCACTGGGCTCTGCCTGGATTTCCCCTTCTTGAGACAAGGCCTAGAATCTAGCTCTAAGCAAGGGCTATTATAGGGCTCATTTCGTTTCTCATTTCTCAGAGATCACTGTCTTTTCATGCCTGATATCCACTGTCTTGAAAAACATTGTTTTATATATTTTGTCCATTTTGTAGTTGTTTCAGGCTGGTAGGCAAATCTAGTCCCTGTTGTTTCATCTTGGTACAAAGTGAAGTTACTCTTATTTTCCTCTGTATGCTGTTTATCAAACAACTTTTGTTTTGTCTGTGTCATACAGTCTAGTAATTACCCTATTTAATCTCTCACATCTCATCTCACAAAATGCAGCTGGTTTATCATATTTAATTTAATATCTAGGTATTTTATTTGCATATTTGGAGAACAAAGAAAAATAGCAATAATTAGTATCTAGTCTTGTTTAAAATATTCATTCTCTCAATAATATTTATTTCAAGTTAATATCACTGCTCATTCTAAGGATTGTCACCATAACTGATCATTTTGAATATCTGGCTAGTAGCTGAAATTTCTGAAGGTACCACTCACTACCCAATGTGGTAAACAGATACTTCTGAAAAGGAATTTTTCACTTGGGAACTCTCTGGAGAGATATCTATTGGATCTGGAGAATTCTGTGATTAGATTTTATTTTGGGCTTAGACATAAATGCAGCCTACTGGATCATTACATTTTTCTTACGTATTTTCTTTAAGAAATATTATTGTGGCTCTGGTCCTTAGTTATTATAAAGTTTTTGTTTTTTTTGTTTTTTTAAATCAGACTACCATCTATTCTATTGGTAGACCTGTTCCTGGCTTCCTAAGCCTCCTTTCTCTTCACCACTCTTTACTCTTTCTGTTTTTTCATCCTCAGTCTAGGTTTTTATAAGAAACTGCTTACAAATTGTTTGAATCTATTTTAAAATTGCCAAATAGAAATTGAATTTGAAAGGTTTTCTATACGTGGCATTTCAGATATGTTATTAATACCTTTAATAAGTCTTTCTTTTATGTTTCCTGACAGCAATTTTACAACTAATTATTGTGGACTCATGGAATTATAAGGAAGGCACAATCTTCTGCTCCTGTCAGACATCGCCAATCTGTTTTATTTGAGCCACTATCAAAGACTGTAGGCTGCTGTACCAGAATATTTGTGTTACTTGCTAAATATGCATATTTTATGGCCTCAAACCAGAAATAATGACCAGAATCTCTGAGATTAAGGCCCTAGGACCTCAGGTGACTCATATAGACACTAATATTTGAAACATTAATATTTGAAACATTACTATAAACTGCTATAAGTAATTATCTTTAGAAAACAATAGCAACAGTCATCTTGAATGTCAAAAAGAAATAATTTGGGAAGAGCTTCAAGATGGCGGAAGAGTAAGACATGGAGATCACCTTCCTCCTCACAAATAGATCAGAAATACATCTACATGTAGAACAACTCCTACAGAACAGCTACTGAACGCTGGCAGAAGACCTCAGACCTCCCAAAAGGCAAGAAACTCCCCACATACCTAGGTAGGGCAAAAGAAAAAAGAAAAAAAAAAAAAAACAGAGACAAAAGAATAGGGATGAGACCTGCACCACTGAGAGGGAGCTGTGAAGGAGGAAAGGTTTCCACACACTAGGAAACCCCTTCACGGGTGGAGACTGCGGGTGGCAGAGGGGGGAAGCTTCGGAGCCACGGTGGAGAGTGCAGCAACAGCGGTGCAGAGGGCAAAGCAGAGAGCTTACCTCACAGAGGATCTGTGCTGAACAGCACTCACCAGCCCGAGAGGCTTATCTGCTCATCCTCTGGGATGGGTGGGGGCTGGGAGCTGAGGCTCCAGCTTCGGTCAGATCCCAGGGAGAGAACTCGGGTTGGCTGCATGAACACAGCCTGAACGGGGCTAGTGCACCACGGCTAGCCGGGAGGGAGTCCGGGAAAAGGACTGGACCTGCCAAAGAGGCAAGAGACTTTTTCTTGCCTCTTTGTTTCCTGGTGCAAGAGGAGAGGGGATTAAGAGTGCTGCTTAAAGGAGCTCCAGAGACGGGCGTGAGCCGCTGCTATCAGTGCGGACCCCAGAGACAGGCATGGGACGCTAAGGCTGCTGCTGCAGGCACCAAGAAGCTTGTGCGGAAACACATGTCACTATCCACACCTGCCCTCTGGGAGCCTGTGCAGCCCACCACTGCCAGGGTCATGTGATCCAGGGACAGCTTCCCCAGGAGAACGCACAACGTGCCACAGGTTGGTGCAATGTCACACCAGCCTCTGCTGCCAGAGGCTCTCCCCGCACTCCATACCCCTACCTCTCCCCTGCCTGAGTGAGCAATAGTCCGCTAATTAGCTGCTCCTTTAACCCCAACATGTCTGAGCGAAGAACGGATGCCCTCAGGTGACCTACACAGAGAGGCAGGGTCAAATCCAAAGCTGAATCCCAAGAGCTGTGCAAACAAAGAAGAAAAAGGGAAATCTCTCTCAGCAGCCTCAGGAGCAGTGGACTAAACCTTCATAGTCAACTTGATGTACCCTGTATCTGTGGAATACCTGAATAGACAAAGAATCATCCCAAATTAAGAAGCTGTACTTTGGGAGAAACGACATATATATATTTTTTCCCTTTTTCTCTTTTTGTGAGTGTGTATGCATATGCTTCTGTGTGTGATTTGTCTGTATAACTTTGCTTTTACCATTTGTCCTAGGGTTCTGTCTGTGCCTTTTTTTTTTTTTTAACTATAGCTTTCCGATCTTGTTATCATTGGTGGATTTGTTTTTTGGTTTGGTTGTTTTTTCTTTCTTTTTAATTACTTTAAAAATGTTTTAATAATAATTTTTTGTTTTATACTTTAATAACTTTATTTTATTTTTCTTTATTTCTTCCTTTTTTTCTCCCTTTAATTCTGAGCCATGTGGATGAAAGGCTCTTGGTGCTCCAGCCAGACATCAGGGCTGTGCCACTGAGGTGGGAGAGGCAAGTTCAGGATATTGGTATACCAGAGACCTCCCAGCTCCATGTAATATTAAACGGTGATAATCTCTGAGATATCACCATCTCAACGCCAAGGGCCAGCTCCACTCAACGACCAGAAAGCTACAGTGCTGGACACCCTATGCAAAACAACAAGCAAGACAGGAAAACAAACCCACCCACTCACAGAGAGGCTGCCTAATCATAATAAGGTCACAGACACCCCAAAACACACCACCAGATGTGCACCTGCCCACCAGAAAGAAAAGATCCAGCCTCATCCACCAGAGAACAGTAAATAGTCCCCTCCACCAGAAAGCCTACACAACCCACTGAACCAAACTTAGCCACTTGGGGCAGACACAAAAACAACGGGAACTATGAACCTGCAGCCTGTAGAAAGGAGATCCCAAACACAATTAGTTAAGCAAAATGAGAAGACAAAGAAACACACAGCAGATGAAGGAGCAAGGTAAAAATCCACAAGAGCTAACAAATGAAGAGGAAATAGGCAGTCTACCTGAAAAAGAATTCAGAATAATGACAGGAAAGATGATCCAAAATCTTGGAAATAGAATGGAGAAAATAAAAGAAACATTTAACAAGGACCTAGAAGAACTAAAGAACAAGCAAAAAATCATGAAAAACACAAAAAATGAAATTAAAAATACTCTAGAAGGGATCAATAGCAGAATAACTGAGGCAGAAGAACAGATAAGTGACCTGGAAGATAAAATAGTAGAAAAAATTATTGCAGAGCAGAAAAAAGGAAAAAGAATGAATAGAATAGAGGACAGTCTCAGAGACCTCTCGGACAAAATTAAATGCCTCAACATTCGAATTATAGGGATCCCAGAAGAAGAAGAGAAAAAGAAAGGGACTGAGAAAATATTTGAAGAGATTATAGTTGTAAACTTCCCTAATATGAGAAAGGAAATAGTTAATCAAGTCCAGGAAGCACAGAGAGTCCCATACAAGATAAATCCAAGGAGAAACACGCCAAGACACATAGGAATCAAACTATCAAAAATTAAATACAAAGAAAAAATATTAAAAGCAGCAAGGGAAAAACAACAAATAACAAACAAGGGAATCCCCATGAGGTTAATAACTGAACTTTCAGCAGAAACTCTGCAAGCTAGAAGGGAGTGGCAGGACATATTTAAAGTGATGAAAGGGAAATAGCTACAACCAAGGTTACTCTACCCACCAAGGATCTCATTCAGATTTGACGGAGAAATTAAAACCTTTACAGACAAGCAAATGTTAAGAGAATTCAGCACCACCAAACCAGCTTTACAACAAATGCTAAAGGAACTTGTCTAGGTAGGAAACACAAGGGAAGGAAAAGACCTACAATGACAAACCCAAAACAATTAGAACAATGGTAATAGGAACATCCATATTGATAATTACCTGAAATGTAAATGGATTAAGTGCTCCAACCAAAAGACATAGAATGGCTGACTGGATACAAAAACAAGACCCATAGATATGCTGTCTACAAGAGACCCAATTCAGACCTAGGGAAACATACAGACTGATAGTGAGGGGATGGAAAAAGATATTCCATGCAAATGGACATCAACAGAAAACTAGAATAGTATTTCTCATATCAGACAAAATAGACTTTAAAACAAAGACTATTACAAGAGACAAAGAAGGACGCTACATAATGATCAAGGGATCAATTCAAGTAGAAGATATAAGAATTGTAACTATTTATGCACCCAACATAGGAGCACCTCAATACATAAGGTAAATATTAAGAGCTATAAACGGGGAAATCCACAGTAACACAAACATAGTAGGGGACTTTATCACCCTACTTTCACCAATGGACACATCACCCAAAATGAAAATAAGTAAGGAAACACAAGCTTTAAATGATACATTAAATAAGATGAACTTAATTGATATTTATACGACATTCCATCCAAAAACAACAGAATACACTTTCTTCTCAAGTGCTCATGGAACATTCTCCAGAATAGGTCATATCTTGGGTCCCAAATCAAGCCTTGGTAAATTTAAGAAAATTGAAATTGTATCAAGTATCTTTTCTGATGACAACAATATGAGATTAGATGCCAATTACAAGAAAAAATCTGTAAAAAATACAAACACATGGAGGCTAAACAATACACTACTCAATAACCAAGTGATCCGTGAAGAAATCAAAGAGGAAATCAAAAAATACCTAGAAACAAATGACAATGGAGACACAATGACCCAATACCTATGGGATGCAGCAAAAGCAGTTCTGAGAGGGAAGTTTATAGCAATACAATCCTACCTTAAGAAACAGGAAACATCTCAAATAAACAACGTAATCTTGCACCTAAAGCAATTAGAGAAAGATGAACAAAAACCCCCAAAGTTAGCAGAAGGAAAGAAATCATAAAGATCAGATCAGAAATAAATGAAAAAGAAATGAAGGAAACGATAGCAAAGATCAATAAAACTAAAATCTGGTTCTTTGAGAAGATAAACAAAATTGATAAACCATTAGCCAGACTCATCAAGAAAAAAAGGGAGAAGACTCAAATCAATATAATTAGAAATGAAAAACGAGAAGTAACAACTGACACTGCAGAAATACAAAGGATCATGAGAGATTACAACAAGCAACTCTATGCCAATAAAATGGACAATCTGGAAGAAATGGACAAATTCTTAGAAATGCACAACCTTCCAAGACTGAACCAGGAAGAAATAGAAAATAAGAACAGACCAATCACAAGCACTGAAATTGAAACTGTGATCAAAAACCTTCAAACAAACAGAAGCCCAGGGTCAGGTGGCTTCACAGGCGAATTCTATCAAATATTTAGAGAAGAGCTAACACTTATCCTTCTCAAACTCTTCCAAAATATAGCAGAGGGAGGAACATTCCGAAACTCATTCTACGAGACCACCATCACCTTGATACCAAACCAGACAAACATGCCACAAAAAAGGAAAACTACAGACCAATATCATTGGTGAACATAGATGCGAAAATCCTCAACAAAATACTAGCAAACAGAATCCAACAGCACATTAAAACGATCATACACCATGATCCAGTGGGATTTATCCCAGGAATGCAAGGATTCTTCAATATATGCAAATCAATCAATGTGATACGCCATATTAAAAAATTGAAGGAGAAAAAGCATATTTTCATCTCAATAGATTCAGAGAAAGCTTTCAACAAAATTCAACACTGATTTATGTGTTTATGTTGTTAAATGCTCAACATCTTTAATCATTAGAGAAATGCAAATCTAAACTACAATTCAATATCATCTCACACCAGTCAGAATGACCATCATCAAAAAATCTAGAAACAATAAATGCTGGAGAGGGTGTGGAGAAAAGGGAACCCTCATACACTGTTGGTGGGAATGTAAATTGATACAGCCAGTATGGAGAACAGTATGGAGGTTCCTTAAAAAACTAAAAATATAACTTCCATACGACCCAGCAATCCCACTACTGGGCATATACCCTGAGAAAAACATAATTCAAAAACAGTCATGTACCACAATGTTCATTGCAGCTCTATTTACAATAGCCCGATCATGGAAGCAACCTACGTGCCCATTGACAGATGTATGGATAAAGAAGATGTGGCACATATATACCATGGAACATTACTCATCCATAAAGAGAAACGAAAATGAGTTACTTGTCGTTAGATGGATGAACCTAGAGTCTGTCATACAGAGTGGAGTAAGTCAGAAAGAGAAAAACAAATACTGTATGCTAACACATATATATGGAATCTAAAAAAAAAGAAAAAAAGAAAAAAAAATGGTCATGAAGAACCTTGGGACAAGTCAGGAATAAGGATGCAGACCTACTAGAGAATGGACTTGAGGTCACGGGGAGTGGGAAGCATAAGCTGGGACAAAATGAGATAGTGGTAGTGTATATATGGACATATATAGACTACCAAATGTAAAACAGATAGCCAGTGAGAAGGAGTCATATAGCACAGGGAGATCAGCTCGGTGTTTTTTGACCAGCTAGAAGGGTGGGAGGGAGGGTGACGCAAGAGGGATGAGATATGGGGATATATATATGCATTTAGCTGATTCACTCTGTTATACAGCAGAAACTAACACACCATTGTAAAGCAATCATACTCCAATAAAATGTTAAAAAAATTAAAATAAAATGGAATGCCACATTAAAAAAATAACAAAATAAAAACCCAGGCAATCTGGCTCCAGAACCTGCACTCTTAATTAAGGGGACTCAATAAGAGTTAGCTACAGTTAGTCCTTAAAGGTACACTACACAAAAACTAGACATTGTCTAACCAGATGATCCAGCATTCATGCTCCTTGGCATTTATCCAAAGGAGTCGAAAACTTATGCCCACACAGAAATCTGCACACAGCTGTTTATAGCAGCTTTACTCATAATTGACAAAACCTGCATGCAACCAAGATGTCCTTCAGTAGGTGAATGGATAAATAAACTGTGGTATATCCAGACAATGGAATATTATTCAGTTTTAGAAGGAAATAAGCTTTCAAGCCATGAAAATACATGAAGGAAACTTCAATGCATATTCCTAAGTGAAAAAAGCCAATCTGAAGAGGCTACATGCTGTGTGATTCCAAATATATGAGATTCTGGAAAAGGCAAAACTATGGAGACAGCAAAAAGATCAGTGGTCGCTGGGAGTTAGGAGGGGAGGGATGAATAGGTGGAGCACAGATGATTTTTAGGGTCGGAAGACTGTTCTATATGATACTACGATGGTAGATACATATTACATATTTGTTAAAATCTATAGAATGTACAACACCAAGAATGAACCCTAATGTAAACTATCAACTTTGTGTGATAATGATGTGTCAATGTAGGTTCATCAATTGTAACAAACGTCGCTCTCTGCTGGGTGATGTTGATAGTGGGGGAGGCTGTCTGTGGTGGGGGGCAGCAGTATGTATTGGAAATTTCTGTACTTTCTGATCAATTTTGGTGTGAACGTAAAACTGCTCTAAAAAGTAAAGTCAGTTTTTAAAAAGAAAATTAAAAAAAGAAAGAAAGAATTTGAACAGTGCTCCAACTTCAATGCTTCTCTTAACTATTTTGGATAACTCACCTTTAGTGACGTCAAAAAGATAGTGATGTTTTACTCTTTACCTATACATACAATTTATAAAATCCCTGTATATTCTCTAGTGTATAAATTCAATTATTTGTATTATTTTCTGACTGTTTTTCAAGTGTTACAAGAAGTATCAAGGAAAGAGCACTGGATTGAGAGTCAGAAGACTGGGGATAAGAAGATAGTCAAATTTGGACTTGTGCATAAGTTTCTGACTTGAGGTCCAAGACATTCGCCACATTTTAAATCTATATATTCATATATTCTTTATCCTATTCATACCCTTGGTAATAACTCCAAATATTAGAGACTTTGTGATATAACTATATATACATACTTACAAATCCTAAAATTTAAATAAAAGTTGATGTAGTTTTTATGTCTTTCATACCACTTATAATCTTATGTCCCAAGATCTTAACTTCGATTTTTTTTTAAGTTCTAAACTTTCTAAAGTTAGGCTCCTACCTAGTACTGAACAAATTTGCTATATTTATAAACTTTAACATTTTTTTATGTGTGCCCATTGGGATAGAATCAGATATTCTAAAAATCAAGAAACACAACATATATGGCTTCCTTCCATTAAGTCATCATTCTTTGCCTAACTGCTTGCATAAGAATGGTGTGAGGTGTGTATTCTGGCTGTTTTGCTACTTCAGGGTAGTGGTTCTCAACTTTGGACAACTTCTCCCCTCAAGAACATTTGGAAATTTGTCGTTATTTGATTGTAATGCCTCGTGGAAGTGCTACTGGCGTTTAGTAAGTAGAGGCCAAGGATATTGCTAAACATCCTAAAATGCACAAGGAAGCTTCCACTTCCCCAAACATAGAATTTCCTACTCCAAAATGGCAATTGTATAAAGGTTGTAAAACCCTATTTCAAAGTAATGGGGTAAGATTTTAGATGGATATACCCTTGTAGATATGTCCTGCATCATTCTAGAACTCTTCTAAGCATACAAAACATTATGATCTTGCATGATAAAAGTTTTTTTTTTCTTTCACACCATACTTTTGGGTTTTTCTCTAGCAAAGGACTAGTATGGAAGAGAAAAAGAGTATAACTGCAGAAAAGTTAAATTGAGAAATGGTAACTGTTAAAACTGATTCATAAGAAGGGGTTTAGACTTATCCCCCCAAACATTTATAGTTAGCTTAATAAATTCATGCATTTATAGGGGAAAATGGCAATGTAGGAAAACCCAGCTTCCCCATTCCACCACAAAGATCAATGATTGCACAGCTACCTATGAACAAAAAAACAGCTCTGGGAGACCTCTAGAGTGCACTTAGGAAGTTTTAGCAATACTCTGGAACATCGAGAGTAAAAACAAGAACAGAATAATCACACAAGAAGAGGAGGAAGACGACTTCATTTTGCCTGCATCATCTTATCCTGCAAGCTGGCATTGTTCAGTGCAAAGAAGGAACTTCCTTTCTAGAAAGTGTTCCTCTCTGCAAGAAAGGAAGAATAGGGTGAGCAATCAGCTTCTCCAGCCTGGTGGGGTAGTGCCCAGGGGTCCCACTTTGGTTTCACCCCACCCAGACTGACAAAGCTGAGATGTATTGAGCTCGTTACGAACAAGGAAGAAAAGCAGAGGCTATTATTAGCAGACATACAGCAGAAGCAGTCAGGTTTACAGACACCTGATCTGCAGACAAACTCAGAAAATTTTGCTACTGAGAAAGCCAATGACCAGCACAGCCACCATGTACCCTTTGCAGATATCACCAGCTTTTGTTCCACAGGTATTTCGTTGGCTGACTCCATCTACCTGAGTCCTTACCCCTGCCCCTGCCAGAGGCTGGGATCCACACCAGCAGCCATTTAAGGTTTCTGTGGATGTACAAGTATAAGAGGGGAAAGCACTGAGTCTCTCCCCACCCCGACTGTAGCTCATGGATCACCCTTGCAGCCAACATGGGCTTCTGCAGCTATGCAATTGGAAGACACCAGCCTAACCCCCTCCTGCCTCTGGCTGACTGCCACCACTGTGTCCGTGCTTGGGGATAGCATCTTCAGCAGTGTACCTGCATGCCACCATCCTGACACCCATCATCAGCCTCTACTGCAGTGTGCAGAAATGGCGGTAAAGTGTGTGGCCACAGGTAATGTACTTATAGCCAGGGCCCCCTGCAGCTGCTTGCTGGCCTGATCAGGTCCTACCTTCTATCACTGGTTGGCACCACTGTGCTCACTTGTAACCAACCCCTCCTGCTGTACGCCTGCATGCCCCCTGCTTGATCCCTGTCACTAGCCTCCATTGCAGTGTGAACACTGAGGGGATAGAAAATACAGCCACAGGAAGCACAGCAACTTCTAGGGTCCTGACAGGTACTTATAGGCTTAGATCAAACCCTGCCATTTGTCACTGGTTGGCGCCACTGAGCTCACTTGTAGCTAGTTTCTCCAGCTGTCTACATGCATAACCCTAGCCTGAAGTCCATCACCAGCCTCCATTACAGTGTGCATGCCTGGGAGAGTGTGAAGCCACAGAAAAGTACACCAATAGCCAGGGTTTTGCAGCTGCTTATGAGCCCAGGTCAGGACCTTCCTTCTGTTACTGGCCAGCACCACCATACCCACCTATAGATAGTGCCTCTGGCTGTGTACCTGCATACTCCCATCTCTACCCCTGTCACTAGTGTCCACTGTAGTGTGCACACCTGAGGGGAGAATGTGCAGCTATAGGACAGCACACTGACAGCCAGGGCTGGCCTCCACAGATGCCAGTAAGCCCATAGTTTTACCACCTGCCCTAGCTTTCAATCATTATGAGTGTGTCATCAACTGACCCCTGTCACTACACAGGCACCTTCAGCTGACTCCCACAGACAACTTCATGCACATCACTGGCTTTAGCCACCACTGCTGCATTCCCTGGTTTCTAACAGCTATACCTGGAGGTGTCATAGGATCTCTACAGCCCTTAAAGACCCTGTGGACTCCGCACAGTGTTTGCCAAGGACCACACAGTTGTTGATAGACTGAGCCAGAGACACCAAGCTTCTCCCACATCCAGTGCCACCATACTCCCCTGCAGATGTTGCCCTGGACCACTAGACCCTGGGTTGAAGCATGCTTTATGTAAGCTTCATGGGAACCACAAAACAAAAATCTACAATACATACACAAAGATAAAGAGAAGGGAATCAAAGCATGCAACTATGGAAAATCATAAATTTACAAAGGAAGAAAACAAGAAAGGAAAAAAAAGAAAAATGAAGCTACAAGACAGACAGAAAAAAAGTAATAGGATGGCATTAGTAAGTCTTTACCTGTCAACAATTATTCTAAATGTTAATGGATTGAAGTCTCCAATCAAAAGGCATAGAGTGTCTGGATGGATGAAAACACAAGACCCAATTATATGCTGCCTACAAGAGACTCACATCAGTTTTAAGGACACACATAGGATCAATGTGAAGGGATGGAAAAATATATTCCATGCAAGTGGAAACCAAAAAAAAGATCAGTAGTAGCTATACTTAGACCAAATGACTGTAAGCTAAAAATGGTAAAAAGAGACAAAGACGGTCATTATATAATGATAAGGGGTCAATTCATCAAGAAGATATAACAACCATAAATGTATATGCACCCAACATTGGAGCACTTAAGTATATTAAGCAAATACTATCAGACTGAAGGCAGAAATAGACAACAATACAATAATAATAGGGGACATCAATACTCCACTTTCAACAATGCTTAAGTCATTCAGGCAGAAAATCAACAAGGAAATGTTGGACTTAAACAATACTTTAGACCAAATGGAGTCAACAGATATATACAAAACATTTCATCCAATATATATTCTTCTAAGTGCAAATAGAACCTTATACAGGATAGATCACATGATAGGTCACAAAAAAAAGTCTTAGCAATTTTAAGAAGATTGAGATCATACCAAGTATTTTTTCTGACCACAAAAATATGAAACTAGAAATCAATAACAGGAGAAAAGCTGGAAAATTCACAAATATGTGGAGACTAAAGAACATGATCCTGAATAACTAATGGGTCAAGGAAGAAATAAAAATATATATCAAAGAAATATCTTGAAACAAATGAAAATGGAAGCACAACATATCAAAACTTATGGAATGCTGCAAAAACGGTTTTAAGTGGAAAATTTGTAGTGATAAACACTTACATTAGGAAATTTAAAAATCTCAAATAAACAACCTCACTTTACATCTCAAGGAAGTAGAAAAAAGAATAAAGCGAGCCCAAAGTTAGCAGAAGGAAGGAAATAACAAAGGTCAGAGCAGAAACAAATAAAATAGAGACTGGAAAAACAATAAAAATGATTAATGAAGCTAAGAGCTGGTTCTTTGGAAAGATAAACAAAATTGACAAACATTAACTATCTCAGAATAAAAGAGAGATGACTCAAATGTATAAAATCGGAAATGAAAGATGAGACATTACAACAGATACCACAGAAACAGAGAGGATCATAAGAGACTACTATGAACAATTATGTGCCAGCAAACTGGATAACCTTAAATAAATGGATAAATTCCTATTAACATGCAACTTACCAAGACTGATCTGACGAAAATCAGATCAATAATGAGTAAGAAGATTGAATCAGTAATCAAAAAACTCCCAGCACAGAAAAGTCTATGACCAGATGGTTTCATTGCTTAATTCTACC
Organism: Balaenoptera ricei; assembly: GCF_028023285.1. Taxonomy (NCBI): domain Eukaryota; kingdom Metazoa; phylum Chordata; class Mammalia; order Artiodactyla; family Balaenopteridae; genus Balaenoptera; species Balaenoptera ricei. The sequence continues at coordinate 90,208,943 of NC_082660.1, read as the reverse complement.
AGATATTTTAAAAAGAAGTCATGCTAATCCTTCTCAAACTCTGAAAAAATTAAAGAGGAGGGAACACTTCTAAACTTATTTTACTCAGCCAGCATTACTCTGTGCCCAAAACCAGATAAGGAAACTAAAAAAAAATTGAAGATCAATATCCCTGATGAATATCGATGCCAAAATTATCAACAAAATGGTAGTAGAACAAATTTAGCATACAATAAAAGGATCATTCACCATGATAATGTGAGATTTATCCCTTGGATGCAAGGATGTTTAAACAGATGCAAATGTGAGTCACTACATTAATAGGATGAAAGATAAAAATCACATGATTATCTCAATAGACTCAGAAAAAACATCTGACAATATACGATGTATTTTCATGATAAAAATGCTCAACAAGTTGGGTATAGAAGAAATATACCTCAGCCCAATGAAGGCCATATATGGCAAACACACAGCTAACATCATAGTCAGTAGTTAAAGGTTGAAAACTTTCCTCTAAAATCAGGAACAACAGAAGAATGCTCACTCTCACCATTTCTATTCAGAATAGTACTGAAAGTCCTAACCAGAGCAACCAGGCAAAATAAGGAAGCAAAAAGCACTCAATGATGAAAAAAGAAGTAAAATTGTATTTGTTTGCAGATGAAATGATCTTATATATAGAAAATCTTAAAGACTCCATCAAAACCTGCTATAATTAATCAACAAATTAAGTAATGGTGCAGGATACATAATCAACATAGAGAAAGTAGCTGCCTTTTTATACGATAACAACAAAACATTTGAAAAATAAATAAATAATGATAATCTTATTCACAACAACATCAGAAAGAATAAAATATTTAGGAATAAATTTAACCAAGGAGGTGAAATATTTGTGAACTGTAAACTACATGCCTTAGATAAAAGACATTGAAGAAGACACAGGACCCATGTTCATGAATCAGAAGAATTAATATTGTTAAAATGCCCACACTACCTAAATCCATCTATAGATTCAACACAATCCCCATCAAAATTCCAAAGACATTTTTCATAGAAAGAGAAAGTAATCCTAAAATTTGCATGGAGCCACAAGAGAACCTAGAATAAAAAAAGTGATCCTGAGAAAGAATAAAGCCAGAGACATCACACTTTCTGATTTCAAACTATAATACAAAGATAAAGTCATCAATACAGCATGGTACTGGCTGAAATGGAGACACATAGACCAATGGAACAGAGTTGACAGCCCAGAAATAAACTCCCACACATTCGGTCAACCAATATTTGACAAGGAAGCCAAGAATTCTCAATTGGGGAAAAGATAGTCTCTTCAATAAATTTTGTTGAGAAAACTGGATAACCACATGTAAAAAACGAAATTGGACCCCTATCTTACACCAATCATGGAGATTAACTCAAAATGGATTAAAGACTTAAACATAAAATCTGAAACCATCAAACTTTTAGAAGGAAACAGGGAACAAACTTCTTGAGATTGATTGTTTTTGCCAGCAATTTCCTGGATATGACACCAAAAGCACAAGTAAAAGAATGAAAAAATAAACAAGTGGAACTACATCAAATTAAAATTTATGCACAGCAAAAGAAACCATCAACAAAAATTAAAAGCCAACCTATGGAATGGGAGAAAATATTTGTAACCTACTTATCTGATAATGGGTTAATATAAATGATATAAAGGGAACTGATACAACTCAGTAACAACAACAAAACAACAATTCAATTAAAAATGTGCAGATGTATTCAGTAGACAGTTTTTCAAAGATATCCAAATGGCCAACAGGTACATGAAAAGTTGCTCAACATCACTAATCATCAGGGAAATTCCAATAAAAACGATAGTGAGATATCACTTCACACCTGTTCGAATGGCTATCATCAAAAAGACAACAATAAGAAGAATTGGCAAAACTGTGGAGAAAAGGGGACACTTTGGCACTGTTGGTGGGAATTCAAATTGGCAACAGAATCTATGGAAGACAGAATTGAGTTTCCTCAAAAAATTAAAAATAGAATTACCCTATGATCCAGCAATCCCACTTCTGGGTGTATATCCAAAGGAATTGAAATCAGGATCTCATAGAGATATCTGCACTCCATGTTCATTGCAGCATTACCCACAATAGCCAACATAAGTGACCATTGACAGATGAATAAATAAAGAAGAGGTGGTATATATATATATATATATATACACACACACACACACACACACACACACACACACACACACACAATGGGATGCTATTCAGCCATGAGAAAGAAAGAAATCCTTCCATTTGTGACAACTGTGATGAACCTTTATGGCGTTATGCAAAGTGAAATAAATCAGACAGAGAAAGACAAATACTATATGACATCACTTACATGTGGAATCTAAAAACTCCCTAATTCAGAGAAACAGTAGATTATAGTTAATACTACTGTATTATATACTTGAATCTTGCTAAGAGTAGATCTTAAATCTTCTCACCACAAGAAAAGAAATGGTAATTATGTGATGGGATGGAGGTGTTAACTAATGTTATGGTGGTAATTATTTTTGCATTATATAAATGTATCAAATAAACATGCTGTACACCTTAAACTTACATAATGTTAAATGTCAATTATATTTTAATAAAGCTGGGGGAAAATAAATTCATTCATTTATAAAATGAATACCTATTGCATGCACACTATGTGTGAGTCACTACTTAAGCTGCTAGGACACATGGATGAAATAAGTCAAGTAAAGGCAGTGTCATATGTTGTGCTACTCATATTACCTTTTCTTTATTTTACTTCCCTCTTTTGATTTGGTAGCTATGAAATATTGAAATATTGCTAGTTGATGGAACTACTGCAAGTGGTTCCCTTGAATTTAAAAAAAAAATAAAATATACTTGGTGTGATGTTTGTCTAAGTGCATATGTCAAAGTCATTGTATACAGTGTTAATTGGAAACCTAATATTGGCTAGCCCTTAAGTACTGGGGAAACAGTGTCAAACAAGGCAACTCTCATGAAACTTACAGGTAATATAAGTACTAAGTAATAATTAAAACTGAAATACTCAATGAAAGAGAATCACAGAATGATCTGGTATCAAATAAAATTAACAGACCTCAGAGGACCAAGGTTTCATGCTATTGAAGACAAACTAATAATATGGAGAAAGCTCGTGATAAGTTCAATGGGATTTTAAACCTGTATATATAGTGTGATACAAATTTTGTTATATATTTCTCTTATGATATGATCCAAAATCAGAATCAATATATGCACAAAAGCATATGTGCCTGTGTTTATATATACATATATTTGCATATTATGAGGGGAGACAGAGAGAGAAAGAGAGAAAGAAGGGGAAAGGGAGAAGGAGAAGGAGGGGAGAGAGAGAATAAAATGAATGGAAATTCACCAAAATGCTAATAGTCATCTCTGGATGTGGGTAATTACAAAATAATAATTATTTTGTAATTATTATTACAAAATAATTTTCTTTTATTCTTTTCTTCATAATGTATATTCTACTATTCTCAAAATTTCCAAGAAAGAAGATATATTGCAGTCATTTTGAGAAACAATTTGGCAGCTTCCTATAAAGTAACTTATAAATTTGCCATATGATTCAATAATTCCACTTCCAGGTATTTACCTAAGAGAAATAAAAACATGCTGTCCGCACAGAGACATATACATGAGTATTTATAGCAACGTTATTGGTAATCACCACAAACTGGAAATAATCCAAATGTACATTAGCAGTGAATGTATAAACATATTATAGTAAATCCATACAATCAAATTCTTGTATGCTTTATTCTCAGCAGTTGAAAATGCAGAACTGTTACATACAACATGGACGAATCTTACAGACATTGTTAAGACAAGAAATCTTACACAAAAAGTACATATTGTCTGATTCCATTTGTATTGAGTCAAAAAACTTGTAAAACATGTACAGTATTAGAAATCAGTACCATGGATGCCTGTGTCCAGAGATATAAGAAAAAGTGACTGGGAAGGCACATGATGGAACATTTTTACTGTAAGGGAAATGTTAGTTATCATGATTGTGGTGGTGGTTAGATGAGTGTAAAATAGGAGGAAAGCTGGAAAATTCACAAATATGTGGAAATTAAACAACGTATTCCTGATCAACCAATGGGTCAAAGAAGAAATCAAGATGGAAATCAGTTATAAAAACTCATCTATCTACACATTTAAAATCTGTGCATTTTGTTGTTGGTATATTCTGCCTGAATTATATTGATTAAAAAAAATTCTACCAGCCCCTAGAATAATGATTGGCTCATAATATGTGTTTAATGCAAAATTCATAAATAAATACACTAATACAGTTTCTATGAACGTCATTTTTGCCACATTCCACAGCTTTTGGTATGACTATCCTGGTTGTTGATGTACAAAGAAAATGTGAGTTCAGGTTTGTTTTCCCTTTTACTGAAATAATTATCTAGAAGAATTATTTTTGTCCTTAACTTTCTATTGGATTATGTTGGGATATTCTCATTTTGTTTTTATTTATAGTTTTATTGCATTGCTATAAATGGGTGTGTGCTCTATATTTTGTACCTTAGAAATTATTGAGATTTTTTGGTATCATAATAGAGAATTATTAAAATTTATTTCAATAATGTTTGAAAATAAGCATTTTCTGTTTCTTGTATTTTGGACAGTTTACACTTTATATACTTCAAAGCTGTGCTTCTGGGTACATAAAGATTCATTTTCATCATATATTCCTGGTGGAATCTGTTTTTCATCTATATAAAATATTCATATTTGTACTCTTTAACATTTTTCACCTTGAATCTTATTGTTTCTGATATTAATTTATCCATACTTTCATTTTGGTTTGCCTATCCTTGCTATTCAATTATTCTTATTATTCTAAATATGAAATGTTTCTTAAATTTGCTTGCAGCCTTTGGTCTGAGACAGGATAATTATTCTCTGTATAGTTCCAGTTTTAGAATATTTTATTCCAATGTGATGTGAGCACTTCCTAATTGTGTTTTTAGCCTTCGTATGTATTTTTTTGCTTTTAATTTGTCATAGATATATATATATGAAATATAGCATATATTATATATATATGATTTGTAGACTGTTTTAAATTATATTTATAATTTGTAGATGCTGTCTAACCGAAATTTAGCTGCCTTTTTCTTCATTAAGCAGCTCCCTAGTTGCTGTAAATTTTGGATTAGATTTCAGAGTTCTGAAAAAAATTGATTATTTTGATATTTGCCATCTTAAAGTTGTTTCAGTGAAGGGGCCAATTATTCCAATGCTTAATACCAACATTTTCTGTGACATCACTTCTTCTCTGTGACTCCTAAAATATGCTCTATTTATCCTTTGAACTCTGAATTCCACCATAACTAAGTAGAGATGCATACCATTTTTATTGAATTGTATTGAACCCTTATTGTACCCTTCCAAATGAATTCATTTGTTCACTGATTTAACAAATATATTGAGTACTTATCTTGTGCTAGGCTACTTACCGTGCTAAATGCAGGTTATAAAATGGAGAACCAGACAGAGAAGGCCCCTATTCTCCTGGAAATTGTATTTCACTCTGTTGGACAGCAATTATGTAAAAATTTTAACCTACAGATACTGGTAGCATTATAAAGGAAATACACAGCAAGTTATGATAAAGAATAGTAAAAGACAAATAGTCATTTTGATGAGGGTAAGCTTTCCTAAGGAGAATGGTACATAATACTAGTGTGAAGAAGAAATAGGAAGCATATTAGTGAAATGCTTGGGTATGAATTGGGGAACTTAGTCCAGGCAAGAGGAACAGAAAGCCCAAAGGCCAAGAGACAGGAAATATCTTGATGTTTTCTGGGAACTAATAGAAGGTCACTATAATGGTGTATAATGAGGAAAGGAAAAGTAGAATGATGGGAGTTTTGAGAGGTAGTCATGGGGCTAAATCAAATCAAGGAATTAGATTTTGTTTTTCTATAAACAATGGAAAGCAGTGGATGACTTAATCAAAGACCAAAGGTTCCATTTTATATTTTAAAAATTCATTCTGGTAGCTAGGTGGAAACTGGATAAGGGACTCATTAAGAACTGGGTTGAGAAATGAAAAAAAGTGAAAGATTTATACATGTCTATTGTAATGGCAAAATTTTTGCTGTTATTTTTAAAGTTGTCTCCCTTTTATTCTTTCTTTACAGAAGTCCTAATTATATGGGTGTTGGAATAAAAGTTTTCTTCTCTCACTATTCCTTTGTCCTTTTGTAGTGTATTCTGGGACAACTCTTCTATTTTATCTTCTAGATAACTTTATACATCTTTGACTAAATCTATTTTGTTAGTCATCTATACTATTGTAATTAAATTTTTTTCAATTATCACATTTATATTTATAAAATTAATTTTTATATATTACTTCATAGCAGCCTTTTTGAATGGGTATATTACACTTTTGGATTTTTCAATGGATATAAATTGTACTTATGTTTTCTGACATTTCCTCTATTAACTCTATTGCTTGGAGGTTAATTCTTTAGTCGTCTATTAAAATTAGTACCTCTCTTTTATGTTGTTGATTTTCATCAACTGATGGCTGATTTCTTGTACTTTGTTCATATTTGTTAACTCCTGTAAACCTCTCAGTGAATGTTTGTACTGAAAACTGGAGACTTCCTCTGATGGCTGGAAAGAAATGGGATAAAGGTCAAGTGAGCTGTGGGCAGGAGTAAGTTATCTGGTGCACTGATTTTATTTTCTGGCATTAGCACACATTCTGGGACTCTTATATGTCAGAAGTTCCAGTTGACAGAGTACTACTTTAGGCACAGTAACAAACTACTAAAGAAGGAGAGTTAGGGATCTAACTGGCCTATATACTACAAATGCATTTAATTATATTATTAGTAAAATGATAATTTTCACTGGCATACTACTGCTTACTACTGTACATTGCATTTGTTTATTTGAACTAGGAATATTAGGGAGCTTTCTTGGAAAGAATAGATATTAATTTCTCATTTATTTATGTCTGAAGTTTTATATAGTACACATTTATTATAGATCTCTATTAGAGTATAACTGCTGCACAGTACTGTGTTAGTTTCTGTTGTACAACACAGGGAATCATCTATATGAATACATATATCTCCATATCCCTTCCTTCTTGAGCCTCCCTCCCACCCTCCCTATCCTACCCCTCTAGGTGGTCACAAAGCACCTAGCTGATCTCCCTGTGCTATGATGCTGCTTCCACTAGCTATCCGTTTTACATTTGGTAGTGTATATGTAAAGAAGATATGGCACACTTCACTTCCTCTCAGCTTACCCTTCCCCCTCCCCGAGTACTCAAGTCCATTCTCTACGACTGTGTATTTATTCCTGTTCTGCCCCTAGGTTCAACAGAACCATTTTTTCCTAGATTCCATATATATGCGTTAGCTTATGGTATTTGTTTTTGTCTTTCTGACATACTTCACTCTGTATGACAGACTCAAGGTCCATCCACTTCACTACAAAGAACTCAATTTCATTTCTTTTTATGGCTGAGTAATATTCCATTGTATATATGTGCCATATCTTCTTTATCCATTCACCTGTCGATGGACGTTTAGGTTGCTTCCATGTCCTGGCTATTTTAAATAGTGCTGCAATAAATATTGGGGTGCATGTGTCTTTTTGAATTACTGTTTTCTCAGGGTATATGCTCAGTAGTGGGATTGCTGGGTCATATGATGGTTCTATTTTTATTTTTTAAAGAACCTCCATACTGTTCTCCATAGTGACTGTATCAATTTACGTTCCCACCAACAGTGCAACAGGGTTCCCTTTTCACCACACCCTTTCCAGCATATATTGTTTCTAGATTTTTTGATAATGGCCATTCTGACTGGTGTGAGGTAATAACTCATTGTAGTTTTGACTTGCATTTCTCTAATAATTAGTGTTGTTGAGCATCTTTTCATGTGCCTCTTGGCCATCTGTATCTCTTCTTTTGTGAAATGTCTATTTAGGTGTTGTGCCCATTTTTTAATTGGATGGTTTGTTTTTTGATATTGAGCTCTATTAGCTGTTTGTATAGTTTGGAGATTAATCCTTTGTCCGTTGTTTCATTTACAAATATTTTCTCCCATTCAGAGAGTTGTCTTTCCACCTTGCTTATGGTTTCCTTTGTTGTGCAAAAGGTTTTAAGTTTAATTAGGTCTCATTTGATTTTTTTTGTTTTTATTTTCATTACTGTAGGAGGTAGGTCAAAAAAAAATCTTGCTGCATTTTATGTCAAAGAGTGTTTTTACTATGTTTTCCTCTAAGACTTTTATAGTGTCTGGTCTTACAATTAGGTCTTTAATCCATTTGGAGTACCAAACATTTAGAGAAGAGCTAACACCAATCCTTCTCCAACTCTTCCAAAAATTTGCAGAGGGAGGAATACTCCGAAATTCATTCTACAAAGCCACCATCACCCTGATACCAAAACCAGAAAAAGATATCACAAAGAAGGTTATAGACCAATATCACTAATGAACATAGATGCAAAAATCCTGAACAAAATACTAGCAAACCGAATCCAACAACATATTAAAAGGATTATACAACATGGTCAAGTGGGATTTATCCCAGGGATGCAAAGATTCTTCAATATATGCAAATCAATCAATGAGATGCAACATATTAACAAATTAAGGAATAAAAGCCATATGATCATCTCAATAGACATAGGAAAAGCTTTTGACAAAATTCAACACCCATTTATGATAAAAACTCTCCAGAAAATGGGCATAGAGGGAATCGACCTCAACATAATAAAGTCCATATATGACAAACCAACAGCAAACATCATACTCAATGGTGAAAGACTGAAAGCATTTCCACTAAGGTCAGGAACAAGACAAGGATGTCCACTCTCACCATTCTTGTTCAACATAGTTTTGGAAGTCCAAGTCACCACAACCAGAGAAGAAAAACAAATAAAAAGAATACAAATTGGAAAAGAAGAATTAAAACTGTCACTGCTTGCAGATGACATGATACTATACATAGAAAATCCTAAAGATGCCACCAGAAAACTACTAGAAGTAATCAGTGAATTTGGTAAGGTTTCAGGATACAAAATTAATGCACAGAAATCTCTGGCATTCCTATACACTAACAATGAAAAATTCGAAAGAGAAATTAAGGAAACAATCCCATTTACCATCACAACAAAAAGAATAAAATACCTAGGAATAAACCTACCTAAAGAGACAAAAGACCTGTATGCAGAAAACAATAAGACACTGATGAAAGAAATTAAAGATGATACAAACAGATGGAGAGATATACCATGTTGTTGGATTGGAAGAATCAGCATTGTGAAAATGACTCTACTACCCAAAGCAATCTACAGATTCAATGCAATCCCTATCAAACTACCACTGGCATTTTTCACAGAACTAGAACAAAAAATTTCACAATTTGTATGGAAACACAAAAGACCCCGAATAGCCAAAGCAATCTTGAGAAAGAAAAACACAGTTGGAGGAATCAGGCTCCCCGACTTCAAACTATACTACAAAGCTACATTAATCAAGACAGTGTGGTACTGGCAGAAAAATAGAAATATAGATCAATGGTACAGGATAGAAAACCCAGAGATAGACCCATGTGCCTATGGTTACCTAATTTATGTCAAAAGATGCAAGAACATACAATGGAGAAAAGACACCCTGTTAAATAAGTGGCACTGGGAAAACTGGACAGCTACATACAAAAGAATGAAATTAGAACCCTACCTAGCACCATACACAAAAATAAACTCCAAATGGATTAAAGACCTAAATATATAGTACACATTTTAAGTCTCAGTCATATCCTAACTTCTCCTTTAGTTCTGGTAACCTCTAAACTTCATATTTACTACTGAACCCCTCTCTGGATTTCCAGTATTTTTATGATTTGGCTAATTGAAAAAAATATCTGCTTTTTCCTTCATGCTCTTTCCTTACTTATGATTTCTACATCTTCTTCTTTTGTCTTTAATCATTTTAAACATACTCATTTTATATTCTATTTAAGAATGTTTTACATTATACCAAGTTCTTATCTAGCATCAAACATCTTATTTTATGGACCTACTTATGTGAGAGGTTACTCTACTGAGTTTTGTAACTTTCACTGTGATCTCATCATTGTCAGGGTTGTCATTTCAATGACTTCTTGGTGGAGGTAGAAAGAACAGTTGTATTCATGTGCATTATTGGCCAGGTTGATTCAATCTGTATTTTGATTTTGTGGAAGAAAGTGTTGAGTTTTAACTTTTCTATTACAATTCTCAAAATTTAGATCTTAAAAATGTTCAGGATTCCATTTATATAATATATAGATATAGATACAGTTATGACATAAATTATTAAAAATAGCTATGATTTGAAAATTGTATTATAACTCAGTTATTAAATTACCTCTCACCTGTTTTAAATGAAGAATTATATAATTCAATTTATGTGAAATTGCTACATGTGGAAAAATTCTGCTTATATTCATTGTTTTTTTGTTTTTGTTTTTGTTTTTTGCCTTTCAAGGAAAATGATAATGAAAAGGAAAAGTTCCTTTTTTGGAACTTTACATTTCTTCTGGGGAGTGACAAAAACAAAATTTCCTCATCATCCTTGACTGTCATTGAGAATTTCCTTGTCTTTGAGGATTTTCAATAAAAAGCCTGACTTTCTTGATCTTTAGATTCAGTCAAGTTGGGCTATTAGCCTGAGTCTGGGTTGATTGTCTTTAGTAAGATAGGAGAGAAAACAATTTGACATTTATATATAAGTGTTTCTTTTTCTTCTTTTAAGATGGCCCAGTTGTAGGCAGCTGGAGTGATAGTTACGTGCTACACCTACCAATTACCTAGCTCTTTCTTGGGAACTGAAGACAAGTTCTCAGTAATGCTGGGAAGATACACATGGGAATATGTGTATCAGTTCAGTGGCCTAAGATTTTGAGAGCACTTTTTCCTCTTCTGAATTCATCTTCTAGACATTTAAAAAGAATCATTAAGGGCAATAGCAGATTGTAGACATTAAAATCTTTTCAAATTGCACTGTAACATTGCACAGAATTGCATGGTAACATTGCACAGAATAAGAGATGGAACAGTTTTCCACCATTAAGTCTGCAGCTCAATGTGACTTCGGAGTGATTTCCCTGTTTTAAAAAAAATGGTGGACTTTCTTAAATTTTATGATGACAGTCCCAGTGTTCTGTTCCTTCATGTTGTTAATTCTCTTTGGAGAGACTACAAAGAGTTTTTGGAGATTAAAATGTACCCTTAAAGAAAATGATTTCACAATTAGATAAACTAAAATATATTACACATTTTGTTTTATGGAAACATTCAGTTGGAATTGAGCATGAATGTTTTCGCCTAATATCTATGTACAATTATCCAGAAAAGTGGGATGCCTGCAACATCAATGTCCAGTTGTCTGGGTGTCCAATTTTAGAGATTTGTCAAATTTGTTGTTCTGAAATTTTAGGTAGTTTAACACATCATTTTTTAGAATTCAAGTTAACCTCTCAATATCCCCTTTACTTTTAGATATGGATTTCACAAAATGAAAATCCCACATACAACTAATTCTATCACAGTTATTAATTCAAGAAGGTAGTGCTCTCTATTCTCTTAATTCCCAGAAGAAGACTCTTTGATTAGTTTTTAAAATGTTAATTTGTTTTAAAATATATATTTGATAACATGCTGTGTGTAATATGGTGATTCTGCAAACATCCTCTCTACCATTCCTAATTTCTAAGTAACTTAGGAATATTGGCCTTTCTAGTTCTTTAACATAGCTCACATTTTATTTTATTTTACTTGGGTTCAACAAGATGAAATATTGTTGCCAAATCACCAATTTCATATGGTTTATTTATTCTAACTCACATATACAAGATTAACTCTTTGTAATTTATAAGAAAATGTTTTAAATTTGTTTTCTTCAATGACTGATATTTCAGAATAAACACATTTAATCAAATTCTTCTAATTGTGACAACTTGGACTGAACTATTTTGTAATTTAATCTTTTCTTATATCTAGAAATAAATGTTTTCAAATTCATAGTAAAAAACATTTTCAGACCATGTATAAAATGGATATAATATTTACCCACTAAAAATGAACTATAGTTTTTTTATTATTTATTACATATATCATTATATATTATTAGTATATATTATTTATTTTAATCATCCTTGAAGAAACAGTTGACAATTTATGAACTTATTGATGATCTAGTCATTAAAACAGTTGCCCAAGGACTTCTAATTTTTAACACTTCATGACCTTGAATTCTATTTCCACTGTGCTTCAAATGACTAAAAGTGTTTTTACAACAATGGATAGTAGTCCTTGAAAGATGCACTTTAAATTTTCAATAAAACAAATAATAAGATATAGATAAATAAAACATCATACCAATATCATGTAACTCAAATATATAGCCTATTGGCAGAATATGGATTGAATTTCTACTATCCATATTGTAATGATATTGAATGGAGACAAATATCAAAGATTTACCTCATGATAATATAACCCACCTGAAAGAATATAAGATCATTATTCTCATGCTTGCCTTGTGATACAGAGGCTTCGGTTCTATGTCATACAGAAGACTAGGTAGCTGTAGGGATATAATTTTATTTTTTATTTTTTAAGATAATTTTGTATAGTATTTCATCTCATTACTTTCCTGTTTCTCTTCCTCATGTGAAGATAGTTTGCTTAAACCTATAAGAGACATGGTTCCTAATAGCTTTTTCAACTTTGCACAGATCCTTCTTATGCTGTTTTTGTGAAGTGTTAAAAATATGCCTGGAGAGAGAGGAGAAGATGGCGGAAGAGTAAGACACGGAGATCACCTTCCTCCCCACAGATACATCAGAAATACATCTACACGTGGAACTGCTCCTATAGAACACCCACTGAAGGCTGGCAGATGTCAGACCTCCCAAAAGGCAAGAAACTCCCCACGTACCTGGGTAGGGCAAAAGAAAAAAGAAACAACAGACACAAAAGAATAAGGATGGGACCTGCACCAATGGGAGGGAGCTGTGAAGGAGGAAAGGTTTCCACACAGTAGAAGCCCCTTCGCGGATGGAAACTGTGGGTGGCGGAGGGGGGAGCTTCGAAGCCACGGAGGAGAGCTCAGCAACAGGGGTGTGGAGGGCAAAGCGGAGAGATTCCCGCACGGAGGAGCAGTGCCAACCAGCACTCAGCAGCCCAAGAAGCTTGTCTGCTCACCCGCCGGGGCGGGCGGGGGCTGGGAGCTGAGGCTCGGGCTTCGGTCGGATCCCAGGGAGGGAATGGGGTTGGCGGTGTGAACACAGCCTGAAGGGGTTAGCGCACCACAGCTAGCCGGGAGGGAGTCCGGGAAAAGGTCTGGAGCTGCGGAACAGGCAAGAGACTTTTTCTTGCCTCTTTGTTTCCTGGTGCGTGAGGAGAGGGGATTCAGAGCACAGCCTAAACGAGCTCCAGAGATGGGCGCGAGCCGTGACTATCAGCGTGGACCCCAGAGACGGGCATGAAATGCTAAGGCTGCTGCTGCCACCACCAAGAAGCCTGTGTGCAAGCACAGGTCACTATCCACACTGCCCCTCACGGGAGCCTGTACAGCCCGCCACTGCCAGGGTCCCGTGATCCAGGGACAACTTCCCTGGGAGAAAGCACTGCGCTCCTCAGGTTGCTGCAACGTCATGCTGGCCTCTGCCATCTCAGGCGTGTCCCGCATCTGTACTCCTCCCTCCCACTGGCCTGAGTGAGCCAGAGCCCCCGAAGCAGCTGCTCCTTTAACTCCGTCTTGTCTGAGTGAAGACCAGATGTCCTCAGGCGACCTACATGCAGAGGCGGGTCCAAATCCAAAGCTGAAACCCGGGAGCTGTGCGAACAAAGAAAAGAAAGGGAAATTTCTCCCAGCAGGCTCAGAAGCAGTGGATTAAAGCTCCACAAACAACTTGATGTACCTACATCTGTGGAATACCTGAGTAGACAAGGAATCATCCCAAATTGAGGAGGTGGACTTTGGGAGAAACATATATTATTTTTTCCCCTTTTCGTCTTTTTGTGAGTGTGTATGTGTATGATTCTGTGTGAGATTTTGTCTGTATAGCTTTGCTTTCACCATTTGTCCTAGGGTTCTGTCTGTCCGTTTTTTGTTTTTTGTTTTTACTTTTAAATTATTTTTTCTTTTTTTCCTAATAATTATTTTTTATTTTTTTATTTTAATAACTTTATTTTATTTTATCTTTATTCTATTTTATCTTATTTCTTGTTTTTTGTTTCTATTTTTTCTCCCTTTTACTCTGAGCCGTGTGGATGAAAGGCTCTTGGTGCTACAGCCAGGCATCAGGGCTGTGCCTCTGAGGTGGGAGAGCCAACTTCAGGACACTGGTCCACAAGAGACCTCCCAGCTCCATGTAATACAAAATGGCAAAAATCTCCCAGTGATCTCCATCTCAACACTGAGACCCAGCTTCACTCAACGATCAGCAAGCTACAGTGCTATACACCCTATGCCAAACAACTAGCAAGATAAGAACACAGCCCCACCCATTAGCAGAGAGGCTGCCTAAAATCAAAATAAGGCCACAGACACCCCAAAACACACCACCAGACGTGGACCCGCCCACCAGAAAGACAAGATCCAGACTCATCCACCAGAACACAGGCACTAGTCCACCCCACCAGGAAGCCTACAAAACCCACTGAACCAACCTTAGCCACTGGGGCAGACACCATAAACAACGGGAACTATGAACCTGAAGCCTGCAAAAAGGAGGCTCCAAACACAGTAAGATAAGCAAAATGCGAAGACAGAAAAATACACAGCAGATGAAGGAGCAAGGTAAAAACCCATCAGACCTAAGAAATGAAGAGGAAATAGGCAGTCTACCTGAAAAAGAATTCAGAATAATGATAGTAAAGATGATCCAAAATCTTGGAGACAGAATAAAGAAAATGCAAGAAACATTAAACAAGAACCTAGAAGAACTAAAGAGGAAACAGGCAATGATGAACAACACAATAAATGAAACTAAAAATACTCTAGAAGGGATCAATAGCAGAAAAACTGAGGAAGAACAAAGGATAAGTGACCTGGAAGATAAAAGAGTGGAAATAACTACTGCAGAGCAGAATAAAGAAAAAAGAATGAAAAGAACTGAGGACAGTCGCAGAGACCTCTGGGACAACACTAAATGCCCCAACATTCGAATTATAGGGGTCCCAGAAGAAGAAGAGAAAAGGAAAGGGACTGAGAAAATATTTGAAAAGATTATAGTTGAAAATTTCCCTAACATGGGAAAGGAAATAGTTAATCGAGTCCAGGAAGCACAGAGAGTCCCATACAGGATAAATCCAAGGAGAAACATGTCAAGACACATATTAATCAAACTATCAAAAATTAAATAGAAATAAAACATATTAAAAGCAACAAGGGAAAAACAACAAATAACACACAAGGAAATCCCCATAAGGTTAACAGCTTATCTTTCAGCAGAAACTCTGCAAGCCAGAAGGGAGTGGCAGGACATATTTAAAGTGATGAAGGAGAAAAACCTACAATTAAGATTACTCTACCCAGCAAGGATCTCATTCAGATTTGATGGAGAAATTAAAAACTTTACAGACAAGCAAAAGCTGAGAGAATTCAGCACCACGAAACTAGCTTTACAACAAATGCTAAAGGAACTTCTCTAGGCAGGAATCACAAGAGAAGGAAAAAACCTAAAATAACAAACCCAAAACAATTAAGAAAATGGGAATAGGAAATACATGTCGATAATTACCTTAAATGTAAATGGATTAAATGCTCCCACCAAAAGACATAGATTGGCTGAATGGATACAAAAACAAGACCCATATATATGCTGTCTACAAGAGACCCACTTCAGACCTAGGGACACATACAGATTGAAAGTGAGGGGATGGAAAAAGATATTCCATGCAAATGGAAATCAAAAGAAAGTTGGAGTAGCAATTCTCATATAAGACAAAATGGACTTTAAAATAAAGACTATTACAAGAGACAAAGAAGAACACTACATAATGATCAAGGGATCAATCCAAGAAGAGGATATAACAATTTTAAATATTTATGCACCCAACATAGGAGCACCTCAATACATAAGGCAAATACTAACAGCCATAAAAGGGGAAATTGACAGTAACACAATCATAGTAGGGGACTTTAACACCCCACTTTCACCAATGGACAGATATTCCAAAATGAAAATAAATAAGCAAACGCATGCTTTAAATGATACATTAAACAAGATGGACTTAATTGATATTTATAGGACATTCCATCCAAAAACAACAGAATTCACATTTTTCTCAAGTGCTCATGGAACATTCTCCAGGATAGATCATATCTTGGGTCACAAATCAAGCTTTGGTATATTTATGAAAATTGAAATTGTATCAAGTAACTTTTCCGACCACGCTATGAGACTAGATATCAATTACAGGAAAAGATCTGTAAAAAATACAAACACATAGAGAATAAACAATACACTACTCAATAAGCAAGTGATCAGTGGAGAAATCAAAGAGGAAATCAAAAAATGCCTAGAAACAAATGACAATGGAGACACAATGACCCAATACCTATGGGATGCAGCAAAAGCAGTTCTAAGAGGGAAGTTTATAGCAATACAATCCTACCTTAAGAAACAGGAAACATGTCAAATAAACAACATAATCTTGCACCTAAAGCAATTAGAGAAAGAAGAACAAAAACCCCCAAAGTTAGCAGAAGGAAAGAAATCATAAAGATCAGATCAGAAATAAATGAAAAAGAAATGAAGGAAATGATAGCAAAGATCAATAAAACTAAAATCTGGTTCTTTGAGAAGATAAACAAAATTGATAAACCATTAGCCAGACTCATCAAGAAAAAAAGGGAGAAGACTCAAATCAATAGAATTAGAAATGAAAAAGGAGAAGTAACAATTGACACTGCAGAAATACAAGCGATTATGAGAGATTACTGCAAGCAACGCTATGCCAACAAAATGGACAACCTGGAAGAAATGGACAAATTCTTAGAAGTGCACAAACTGCCGAGACTGAACCAGGAAGAAATAGAAAATATGAATAGACCAATCACAAGCACTGAAATTGAAACTGTGATTAAAAATCTTCCAACAAGCAAAAGCCGAGGAGCGGATGGCTTCACAGGCGAATTCTATCAAACATTTAGAGAAGAGCTAACACCTATCCTTCTCAAGCTCTTCCAAAATATTGCAGAGGGAGGAACACTCCCTAACTCATTCTACGAGGCCACCATCACCCTGATACCAAAACCAGACAAAGATGTCACAAAGAAAGAAAACTACAGGCCAATATCACTGATGAACATAGATGCAAAAATCCTCAACAAAATGCTAGCAAACAGAATCCAACAGCACATTAAAAGGATCATACACCATGATCAAGTGGGGTTTATTCCAGGAATGCAAGGATTCTTCAATAAACGCAAATCAATCAACGTGATACACCATATTAACAAATTGAAGGAGAAAAACCATATGATCATCTCAATAGATGCAGAGAAAGCTTTTGACAAAATTCAACACCCATTTATGATAAAAGCCCTGCAGAAAGTAGGCATAGAGGGAACTTTCCTCAACATAATAATGCCCATATATGACAAACCCACAGCCAACATCATCCTCAATGGTGAAAAACTGAAACCATTTCCACTAAGATCAGGAACAAGACTAGGTTGCCCACTCTCACCACTATTATTCAACATAGTTTTGGAAGTTTTAGCCACAGCAATCAGAGAAGAAAAAGAAATAAGAGGAATCCAAATCGGAAAAGAAGAAGTAAAGCTGTCACTGTTGGCAGATGACACGATACTATACATAGAGAATCCTAAAGATGCTACCAGAAAACTACTAGAGCTAATCAATGAATTTGGTAAAGTAGCAGAAATCTCTTGCATTCCTATACACTAATGATGAAAAATCTGACAGTGAAATTAAGAAAACCCTCCCATTTTCTATTGCAACAATAAGAATAAAATATTTAGGAATAAACCTACCTAAGGAGACAAAAGACCTGTATGCAGAAAATTATAAGAAAGCGATGAAAGAAATTAAAGGTGATATAAATAGATGGAGAGATGTACCATGTTCTTGGATTGGAAGAATCAACATTGTGAAAATGACTATACTACCCAAAGCAATCTACAGATTCAATTCAATCCCTATCAAACTACCACTGGCATTTTTCACAGAACTAGAACAAAAAATTTCACAATTTGTATGGAAACACAAAAGACCCCAAATAGCCAAAGCAATGTTTAGAACGAAACATGGAGATGGAGGAATCAGGCTCCTGGACTTCAGACTATACTACAAAGCTGCAGTAATCAAGACAGTATGGTACTGGCACAGAAGCAGAAACATAGATCAATGGAACAGGACAGAAATCCCAGAGATAAACCCACGCACATATGGTCAACTTATCTTTGATAAAGGAGGCAAGCATATACAGTGGAGAAAAGACAGCCTCTTCAATAAGTGGTGCTGTGAAAACTGGACAGCTACATGTAAACGTATGAAATTAGAACACTCCCTGACACCATACACAAAAATAAACTCAAAATGGATTAAACACCTAAATGTAAGGCCGACACTATCAAACTCTTAGAGGAAAACATTGGCAGAACCCTGTATGACATAAATCACAGTAAGATCCTTTTTGACCCACCTCCTAGAGAAATGGAAATAAAAACAAAAATAAACAAATGGGACCTAATGAAACTTGAAACCTTATGCACAGCAAAGGGAACCATAAACAAGACCAAAAGACAACCCTCAGAATGGAAGAAAATATTTGCAAATGAAGCAGCTGACAAAGGATTAATCTACAAGATTTACAAGCAGCTCATGCAGCTCAATAACAAACAACCCCATCCAAAAATGTGCAGAAGTCCTAAATAGACATTTCTCCAAAGATATACAGATTGCCAACAAACACATGAAAGAATGCTCAACATCATTAATCATTAGAGAAATGCAAATCAAAACATCAATGGAATATCATCTCACACCGGTCAGAATGGCCATCATCAAAAAATCTAGAAACAATAAATGCTGGAGAGGGTGTGGAGAAAAGGGAACCCTCTTGCATTGTTGGTGGGAATGTAAATTGATACAGCCACTATGGAGAACAGTATGGAGGTTCCTTAAAAAACTAAAACTAGAACTACCATACGACCCAGCAATCCCACTACTGGGCATATACCCTGAGAAAACCATAATTCAAAAAGAGTCATGTACCAAAATGTTCATTGCATCTCTATTTACAATAGCTAGGACATGGAACCAACCTAAATGTGCATCATCAGATGAATGGATAAAGAAGATGTGGTACATATATACAATGGAATATTACTCAGCCATAAAAAGAAAAGAAATTCAGTTTTTTGTAGTGAGATTGATAGACCTAGAGTCTGTCTTACAGAGTGAAGTAAGTCAGAAAGAGAAAAACAAATACAGTATGCTAACACATATATACGGAATCTAAGGAAAAATAAATATATAAATAAAAGGTCATGAAGAACCTAGTGGTAAGACGGGAATAAAGACATAGACCTACTAGAGAATGGACTTGCGGATATGGGGAGAGGGAAGGGTAAGATGTGACAAAGTGTGAGAGTGGCATGGACATATATACACTACCAAATGTAAAATAGATAGCTAGTGGGAAGCAACCGCATAGCACAGGGAGATCAGCTCTGTGCTTTGTGACCACCTAGAGGGGTGGGATAGGGAGGGCAGGAGGGAGGGAGATGCAAGAGGGAAGAGATATGGGAACATATGTATATGTATAACTGATTCACTTTGTTATAAAGCAGAAACTAACACACCATTGTAAAGCAATTATACTCCAATAAAGATGTTAAAAAAAAATATGCCTGGCTGTGTTCAAACGTTTCGTGGCTTTGTTCCTCTCTTTCACTTTATCTGGGCCTTCTCTATTCTATGTCTTTGTTATCCTTTTCTGGCTGAATTTTCATTTCTTTTCCAGCAGTTTTCTCCTTTGTAGAGAGTCCTGCTCTGTGGCAGAGAAGTTTTGAGAGTACATGGGTTTAGAGTGCTGTAGCCTCTCCGAATTTACATTGGGATAATTGCACTTAACCTTTATAGAAGTGAGCAAAACCCCTGGCAATTTAAACTTCTATTTTCAAAATGGCTCACTGCCTTTTCAGTGAATACCTGTAGGCTATGTTTGAATTCTCCTATTCCCAAGTTCATTGGAAGCCCTTTTATTTCCTTCTGCTTCTTCCTACACAGATTCTGATAATATTCAGATCTCATGGTTGTTGGTGGGTTTCTCCCCACTCACCTGTACTTCAGGGCTGGAGAGGAACAATTTTCCCATAGTTTAGTTATAAAATTGTCTATAGATATTTCGTATCAGTATTTGTTTTTGTTTGTTATTATTTTGGAATTCAGGAAGATCTAAAATCTGTTTCTATTCCAATCACCATCTCTCAATAGTTACTTTTTTAAAGTTTTTATGAAACATTTACTACAAAAGTTGATTATGTTTTCAGTTGCATATAAAGAATACATAAATTTTGGAAGCAGGTATTTTGAGGCAACATTCTTTGACCACAGTACAATAAAACCAGAATTTAATATTGAAACTTTAAGTAAACAAAAGTAAACCAAAAGTAAATCTCTTGGTTATTTAGTAGTGTATTGTTTAGCTTCCTTGTGTTTCTAATTTTTACAGATTTTTTCCCTGTAATTGATATCTAGTCTCATAACGTTGTAGATGGATACTTGATATGATTTCAATTTTCTTAACTTTACCAAGGCTTGATTTGTGACCCAAGATATGATCTATCCTGGACAATGTTCAATGAGCACTTCAGAAGAAAGTGTATTCTGTTGTTTTTGGATGGAATGTCCTACAAATATCATTTACATCCATCTTGTTTAATGTATCATAGAAAGCTTGAGCTTTCTTTTTTATTTTTATTTTGGATGATCTGTCTTTTCATAAAAGTGGGGTGTTTAAGTCCCCTACTGTGATTGTGTTACTGTCGATTTCCCTTTTTATGGCTGTTAGCATTTGCCTTATGTATTGAGGTGCTCCTATGTTGGGTGCATAAACATTTCCAATTTTTATATCTTCTTCTTGGATTGATCCCTTGATCATTATGTAGTGTCCTTTTTGGTCTCGTCATAGTCTTTATTTTAAAGACTATTTTGTCTGATATGAGTATTGCTACTCCAGCTTTCTTTTGATTTCCATTTGCAAGGACTGTCTTTTTCCATCCCCTCAATTTCAGTCTGTATGTGTGCCTAGTTCTGAAGTGGGTCTCTTGTAGACTGCATATATATGGGTCCTGTTTTTGTATCCATTTAGCCAGTCTATGTGTTTTGGTTGGAGCATTTAATCCATTTACATTTAAGGTAATTACTGATATGTATGTTCCTATTACCATTTTCTTAATTGTTTTGGCTTTGTTATTGTAGGTTTTTTCCTTCTCTTGTGTTTCCTGCCTAGAGAAGTTCCTTTAGCTTTCGTTGTAAAGCTGGTTTGGTGGTGCTGAATTCTTTTTTGGTGGTGATTTTGCTTGTCTGTAAAGGTTTTAATATTTCTGTTGAATCTGAATGATATCCTTGCTGGGTAGAGTAATCTTGGTTGTAGGTTTTTCCCTTTCATTGCTTTAAATATGCCCTGCCACTCCCTTCTGGCTTGCAGAGTTTCTGCTGAAAGGTCAGCTGCTAACCTTATAGGGATTCCCTTGTATATTATTTGTTGCTTTTCCCTTGCTGCTTTTAATAGTTTTTCCTTGTATTTAATTTTTGATAGTTTGATTATTATATTTCTTGACGTGTTTCTCCTTGGATTCATCCTGTATGGGACTATATGTGCTTCCTGGACTTGATTGACTATTTCCTTTCCCAAATTAGGTAAGTTTTCAACTATAATCTCTACAAATATTTTCTCAGCCCCTTTCTTTTTCTCTTCTTCTTCTGGGACCCCTATAATTTGAATATTGGTGTGTTTGATATTATCCCAGAAGTCTCTGAGACTGTCCTCATTTCTTTTAATTCTTTTTACTTTATTCTGCTCTGCAGTAGTTATTTCCACTATTTTATCTTCCAGGTCACTGATCCATTCTTCTGCCTCAGTTATTCTGCTATTGATTCCTTCTAGAGAATTTTTAATTTCATTTACTGTGTTTTTCATGATTGTTTGTTTGCTCTTTAGTTCTTCTATGTCCTTGTTAAACTTTTCTTGTATTTTCTCCATTCTATTTCCAAGATTTTGAATCATCTTTCCTGTCATTACTCTGAATTCTTTTTCAGGTAGACTGCCTATTTCCTCTTCATTTGTTTGGTCTGGTGGGTTTTTACCTTACTCCTTCATCTACTGAGTATTTCTCATTTTGCTTAACTTATACTGTGTTTGGGGTCTCCTTTTAGCAGCCTGCATGTTCGTAGTTCTTGTTGTTTTTGGTCTCTGCCCCTAGTGGGTAATGTTGGTTCAGTGGGTTGTGTAGGCTTCCTGGTGGAGTGGACTGGTACCTGTGTTCTGGTGGATGAGTCTTGATCCTGTCTTTCTGGTACAGGACCGTGTCTTGTGGTATGTTTTGTGGTGTCTGTGACTTTATTGTGATTTTAGGCAGCCTTTCTGCTAATGGGTGGTGTTGTGTTCCTGTCATGCTAGTTGTTTGACATAGAGTGTCCAACACTGTAGTTTGCTGGTCGTTGAGTGGAGCTGGGTCTTAGCATTGAGATGGAGATCTGTTGAAGAGCTTTTGCTGTTTGATATTATGTGGAGCCGGGGGTCTCTAGTGGACCAATGTCCTGAACTCGGCTCTCCGACTTCAGAGGCACAGGCCTGCCACCCAGCTGGAGCACTAAGACCTGTCAGCCACACGGCTTAGAAGTAAATGGAGAAAGAAAGAATAAAATAAAATAAAATAAAGTTATTAAAATATTAAATTAAAAAATTATTATAAATAAAAAATTAAAAAGTAACAAGAAAAAAAAGAAAGAATGAAAGAAGAGAGCAAACAAACCAAAAAACAAATCCACCAATGATAACAAGCGCTAAAAACTATATTACTAAAAAAAAAAAAAAAAAAAAAAAAAAACGGACAGACAGAACACTGGGACAAATAGTAAATGCAAAGCTATACAGACAAAATCACACAAAGAAGCATGCACATGCAAAGTCACAAAAAGACAAAAAGGAAAATAATATATATATATATTTAAAAAAAAGGAAGAGAGCAACCAGATCAATAAACAAATCTACCAATGATAATAAACTCTAAATACTAAACTAAGATAAACATAAAACCAGGAACAAATTAGGTGCAGAAAGCAAACCCCAAGTCTACAGTTGCTCCCAAAGTTCACTGTCTCAGTTTTGGGATGATTTGTTGTCTATTCAGGTATTCCAGAGATGCAGTGTACATCAAGTTTATTGTGGAGATTTCATTTACTGCTACTGAGGCTACTAGGAGAAATTTCCCTTTCTCTTCTTTGTTCGCACAGCTCCTGGGCTTCAGTTTTGGATTTGGCCCCGCCTCTGCATGTAGGTCACCTGAGGGTGTCTGTTCTTTGCTCAGACAGGACAGGGTTAAAGGAGCACCTGATTAGGGGGCTATGGCTCACTCAGGCTGGGGAGAGGTAGGGGTACGGAGTGCGGGGTGAGCCTGCGGCGGCAGAGGCTGGTGTGACATTGCAACAGCCTGATGTGTGCAGTGTGTTCTCATGGGGAAGTTGTCCCTGGATCATGGGACCCTGGCAGTGGCCAGCTGCACAGGCTCCCGGGAGGGGTGGTGTGGATAGTGATATGTGCTTGCACACAAGATTCGTGGTGGCTGCAGCAGCAGCCTTAGCATATCAAGCCCATCTCTAGTGTCCATGCTGATACCTGCGGCTCACGCCCATCCCTGGAGCTCGTTTAGGCGGTGTTCTGAATCCCCTCACCTCACGTACCCTGAAACAATCGTGTCTTGCCTCTTAGGCAATTCCAGACTTTTTCCCAGACTCCCTCCCAGCCAGCTGTGGCACACTAGTCCCCTTCAGGCTGTGTTCATGCAGCCAACCCCAGTCCTCTCCCTGAGATCTGAACTCCGAAGCTGAAGCCTCAGCTCCCAGCCTCTATCCGCCCCAGTGGGTTAGCAGACAATCCTGTTAGGCTGATGAGTGCTTGTTGGCACTGATCCTCAGTGTGGGAATCTCTCCATTTTGCCCTCTGCACCGCTATTGCTGCACTCTCCTCCGTGGCTCCTAATCTTCCCCCCACCACCCCCCGTCTCTGCCAGTGAAGGGGCTTCCTAATGTGTGGAAACTTTTCCTCCTTCACAACTCCCTCCCAGAGGTGAAGGTCCAATCCCTATTCTTTTGTCTCTGTTTTTTTTCTTTTCTCTTTTGCCCTACCCAGGTACATCGGGAGTTTCTTGTCTTTTGGGAACTCTGAGGTCTTCTGCCAGCGTTCAGTAGGTGTTCTGTAGGTGTTGCTCCACATGTAGATGTATTTCTGACGTATCTGTGGGGAGGAAGGTGATCTCCATGTCTTACTCCTCCACCATCTTGAAGATCTCCTAATTACCTGCTTTAAATTAATATTATGGAAACTAGTAAAATATGAGCATGAAGTATAGCTATGAAAATAATTTGCATATTTTAAAAAGATCAGATAAAGATGAGGATCCCAAAACTTGTTTTAAAAGACTTTCAAAAACAAAAATAAAAATATTCTGCACTCATATTGATTCAAAATCAGATTTAATCTTTCTTTCCATTTTTTTAAAAAAGGCTTCCAGTCTTGTTCCTAAATAAAAGATTGGCAAAGAATGTACATTAGTATGTGTGTGCTATAAATGTATTTGTTTCTGTGTGTGCATTTTCACATTTTAATAAACTTTTAATATCAATCACCAATTCCTATATCCAATTTAATTGAATAATATATTCTCTCTCTCTCTTGCTCTTGTTCTCACTCTCCCTCTCTCTTAATTTATACCTCTATCTTTGTATCTATTTATATCTATCTATTCTAATTTAAATATGTAGGTTTTAATATTGAACATTTCTTTTAGAATACTATAAACAAATTTTAATTGAAATCTCCTTTTGAATAAAGAGTAAATTAACAATGATTAATAAAGTATAGGATTTCAAGTCAGGCTTCTGGGAAACAGCCTCTGGGAAACAATGTGATGGCAATAGACATAGCCTTATAAAAAAAAAGTCTTTTCTAATCCAATCATATTCTAGCTACCTTGAAGAGACTGCCTAGGTTATGGGTCCATGTGTGAACTTCCCACTGGTCTACAAATTGATATATAAAGATGAATCAGCCCTACCCATGCATTTGAATAGCCCAAGAAATGACATTTCTTTCTCCTTTATATACTGTGATCCCTAGAAGCAACTGTGTAAAGGAGGGCCATATTAATAATCCCGTATATTACAGCAATAATTTCAGATCTAACAGCTTGGCTAAAAATTTATCAAGTAGATTTTTTTACTCAGACATTAAATTTCTTTGAATTATTTGCACAAGAAATTCCTAGGCAAGAACTGTTTCTTTAATATGTTCTATAACACCATTAGAGATTTATAAATATTTGCTTATAATCAATCAACTTATTTTGAAGTTTATCCTATACTTGCTTGATCTCTCTGTTTAATTTGAATGCAACTACAATTCTTCCCCATCAAACCCTGTGTGCCATTCACACACCAGTGTAGGTTCACCTGGATTTGGTTTAAAAGTAAAAGACTGAATGTATCCAACCAGGGTTTGGGTTTGTCTTCCTGCTTTTGTTTTTTGTTTTGGTTTAGTTTATTTGATTTTTTTTCTGTTTTACTATGTGATGTTTACTATCAATTCACTCTTTTCCATTACTTAAGCCTCGGTTTTGATATCTAATGAGCTATATTACATGATGAACATCTGTAAGTGGTAAAAGGTCTGTTCAATATTTTGGTCTTTAAACAGCTATATTGGATAACCACCCAAATTTTGAAAACAAATCACATATGTTAAAACACGTTTTGAAGGGCTGGCAAGATGGTGAATTAGAAGGATGTGAGCTCAATCCTTCTTAAAAAAACACTAAAGTCACAACTAACTGCTGAACAACCATGGACAAAAAAACGGTGGAACCTACCGAAAATGATAACCTCCATCCAAAGACAAAAAAGAAGCCACAAGACAGTAGGAGGGGTTCAATGATGATAAAGTTAAATGCCATACCCATCACGTGGGCAACCAACTAACTGGAAAATAATTATACCACAGAAGTTCTCCAACAAGGGTGAAAGTTCTGAGGCCCACATCAGGCTTTCCAGCCTGGGGGTCTGGCAATGGGAGGAGGAGCCCCAGAGTTTCTGGCTTTGAAGGTCACTGAGGTTTGATTACAGGAATTCCTCAGGACTGGAGGAAGCAGAAACTCCACTCTTGCAGGGTGTACCCAAAGTCTTGTGCACACCAGGACCCAGGAAAAAAGCAGTGACCTCTTAAGAGACTGAGCCAGACTACCTGCTAGTATTGGAGGGTTTCCTGCAAAGGCAGGGGGTGGCTGTGGCTCACTGTGGGGACAAAGACACTGGCAGCAGCAGTTCTGGTGAGTCCTCATTGGCACGAGCCTTCCTGGAAGCCACCATTTGCCCACCCAACTCCCTGTAGGCTCCAGTGCTTGACCAAACAACCAACAGGGCAGGAACACAGCCCCACCTACCAGCAGATAGGCTGCTTAAAACCTTCCTGAGCATGGCCCTGCCTACAGGAGGGACAAGGCCCAGCTCCACCCACCAGTGGTCAGGAACCAGATCCTCCCACCAGGATACCTGCACAATCCTCTTAGACAGCCTCATCTGCCATAGGGCAGACAGCAGAAGCAAGAAGAACTACAATTCTGCAGTCTGTGGAAGGGAAACTGCAATCACAGAAAGTTAAACAAAATGAGATGGCATAGGAATATGTCCCAATCGAAGGAACAAGGCAAAGCCCCAGAACACCTAATTGAAGTGGAGATAGGCAAGCTACATGAAAAAGAATTCAGAGTAATGATAGTGAAGATGATCCAAGATCTTGTAAAAAGAATGGAGGCACAGGTTGAGAAGATGCAAGAAATGTTTAACAAAGACCTAGAAGCAGTAAAGAACAAACAAACAGAGATGAACAATACAATAACTGAAATGAAAAATACACTAGAAGGAATCCATAGCAGAATAACTGAGACAGAAGAATGGATAAGTGACCTGGAAGATAAAATGGTGAAAATAACTGCCACAGAACAGAATAAAGAAAAAAGAATGAAATGAAGACAGTCTATGAGACCTCTGGGACAACATTAAATGTACCAACATTCACATTATAGGGGTCCCAGAAAGAGAAGAGAAAGAGAAAGGACCTGAGAAAATATCTGAAGAGATAATAGCTGAAAACTTCCCTAACATGGTAAAAGAAACAGTCACCCAAGTCCAGAAAGCAGAGTTCCAGGCACGATAAACCCAAGGAGAAACACGTTGAGACAACATAGTAATCACCTGACAAAAATTAAAGACAAAGAAAAAATATAAAAGCAACAAGGGAAAAACAACAATAACATACAAGGGAACTCCCATAAGGTTATCAGCAGATTTTTCAGCAGAAACTCTGCAGGCCAGAAGGGAGTGGCACGATATATTTAAAGTGATGAAAGGGCAGGACTTACAACCAAGAATACTCTACACAGCAAGGCTTTCATTCAAATTTGACAGAGATATCAATAGCTTTACAGATAAGCAAAAGCTAAGAGAATTGAGCATCACCAGACCAGCTTTGCAACAAATGCTAAAGGAACTTCTTTAAGTGGAAAAGAAAAGAACACTACTAGAAACAAGAAAATTATGAATGGAAAAACTCACTGGTAAAGGCAAACATGAAGTAAAGGTAGAAAATCATGGGCATGCAAATATGATAACAAAACCAGCAGTTGTGAGAAGAGGAGACCACAAATTCAGGATATTGGAAATACATTTGAAAGTAAAAGACAAGCAACTTAAAACAATCTGGTTTATATATATAGACTGCTATATCAAAACCTCATGGTAACCACAAAGCAAAAATCTGCAATAGGTACACACGCAAAAAAGAAAAAGGAATCCAAACACAACACTAAAGTTAGTCATCAAATTTCAAGAGAACAAAAGAGGAAAGGAAGAAAAAAGATCTACAGAAACAAATCTTAAACATTTAACAAAGTGGAAGTAAGAACAGAGAAATGCAATTCACTACTACGAGATATCACCTCACATCAGTCAGAATGCCCTTCATCAAAAAATCTACAAACAATAAATGCTGGAGAGAGTGTGGAGAAAAGGGGACCCTCCTACACTGTTGGTGGGAATGTAAGTTGGTACAGCCACTATTGAGAACAGTATGGAGTTTCCTTAAGAAACTAAAAATAGAGGTACCATATGATCCAGTAATCCCACTCCCGGGCATATATCTGGAGAAAAACATACTTCAAAAGGATTCATGCACCCCAGTGTTCATTGCAGTGCTCTTTATAATAGCCTAGACATGGAAAAACACTAAATGTCCAAATTGACAGATGAACAGATAAAGAAGGTATGGTACATATATACAATGGAATATTACTCAGCCATTAAAAAGAATGAAGTAATGCCATTTGCAGCAACATGGAAGGACCTTGAGATTATCATACTAAGTGAAGTAAGTCAGACAGAAAAAGACAAATATATGATATCACCTATATGCGGAATCTAAAAAAAATGATACAAATAAACTTATTTACAAAACAGACTCACAGACTTAGAGAAAAAACTTATGGTTATCAGGAGGAGGGTGGGGGGTGGATGGATTGGGAGTTTGGGATTGACATGTACACACTGCTATATTTAAAATAGATAATCAGCAAGGACCTACTGTATAACACAGAGACTGCTGCTCAATATTCTGTAATAACCTAAATGGGAAAAGAATTTTAAAAATAATATTTTTATTATTTTATGTACATCAACTATACTCCAATAAAAATTAAAAATAAAGTAATAGAGACTACAAAAACAGTAGAAGGATAAATAATATTGGATAGATACATGCATTTGTATAACTGAATCACTTTGCTATACAAGTGAAACTAACACAGCATTGTTAATCAACTATGCTCCAATAGAAAAGAAAACTTAAAAAAAAAAACAAAGAAAAGTAAAAAAACAAGTTTCAATGGGGAAAAGTATGGCTATATGTGTCATTGTTAATGAGTCCCTAAAATATTTAGCAACCATCTTAAAATGAGACAGATTAATCAAATGCTTTGAACTATTAAGAAAGGCATTGATTTTAATGGAAATTAAAATAAAACTTCCTATCCATGCACAAGCTTATTGGGTAACCAATTGGGACGATATTTAGAGTGGAATATACATAGATCCAGAAATATATTTGTTAAGGCATAAGCAATATCACAGGATAAATACTCTGCACACTCAAAGTATCAAATATTTTTGGAACATTAATTTGAGGAGATAAAATACAATATTTACACTAATTTTTATGCTAAACCACAGAACTTCAAGTAAATTGTGTATTTGTAGTTGACTCTTTCAAATTATGACCCGATACAACCCTCCCACATTGTTTGGTATGTTTTAACAATCCTTTGCTTTTAGAAGTATGTGAATTGAAATATTTTAGACATATTGAACTAAGGGAATAACAATTAGATGCAAGGAAAAGACACCAGAATATCCACAATTAAAAATATATATATATAGGTAATGACATGTAGACAATAGTTTTTTTCATACACTGCTAATGGAGTTGTTTACCAGTACCTACTAAATTGAAACATGAATACACTATGACACAGCAATTTCACTCCTAGTAATATACCTAACATAAATACATATGTTTACCAAGACATGTCCTAGAAAGTAAAAGTTTCAACATATGAATTTTGGGGGGACATAAACATTCAGACCATAGTAGGATGTGAATCCAGAATATGTAGATACCACTCACGATTCAATTATAAATAGAAAAATATCCCTATTATTAAATGGATAAAGGGTCTGAATAGCCATTTCTCCAAAGAAGTTATATAAATGGCCAATAAGTATATGAAAAGATGTTCAACATCTTTTTTCATTAGGAACATGCAAACAAAACCACAATGAGATAGAACTGTACAAATACTAGGATGGATAAATTAAAAAAGACAGTAATAAAGGTTGGTAAGGAGGTAAAGAAATGTGAACCCTCATACTTTACTGATAGAAATGTAAAGTAGCAGATAATCTTTAGAAAACAGTTTGGCTGGTCCTTAAAGGGTAAAATAGATTAATGATCTAACTGAGCAATTTCACTCCAGTGTGTTTATCCAAGAGACATAAAAAATATATATATTCACACAAAATTGTGTGCAAAAATGTTCATAGCAGCACAATTCATGGTAGGCAAAAAGTGTTAAAGAAAAACCTAAATATCCATCAACTGAAGAATGTATGAACAAAATGTAGTTTATCCATACAATGGGATATTATTGAGCAATACAGAGAAATGAAGCACTGATACATGTTACAAAATGGATGAACCTTGAATACCCTATGCTAAGTGAACTATGCCAGTTAAAAAAGACCATATATTGTATGAGTCTGTTGATATGAAATGTCCAGACAAGCAAATCTATTGAGATAGAAAGTAAATTAGTAGTTGTCCAGGGTCAGGGGGTTGAGTGGGTGGGGAATGACTGCTACTAACTAAAGGTCTTCTTTAAGGAATAATGAAAAATTTCTAAGTTAGATACTTGTGATGATTGGACAACTCTTTCAGTATACTAAAAACCACTGAGTCGTACACTTTAAAAGGCTGAATTTTATGATATGTAAAGTTTATCTTCATAAGGATGTTATTTTAAAAAGCTCTGTGTTAGCAATTACATTTTCCTAACAGTGTAAGGGCTTCAGCAATGTATTCCCTCAAATTCTGGTCTCTCTGGTCTGTAAAAGGCAAATCAGATCATTTAATTTAGAAAACAATAAAGATTAGTGAGAAGCCTGAAATTAAAAAAACAATTAAACTCATAGAATTGAAAAATGCAGAGACTGAAATAAATCTCAACGAAGGGGCTCAATAGTGGAGTGGAAATTGTAACGGATAGTATCAGTGAATTTGAGGAAAAATCAGTAGAATTTACTTAATCTTACCAACAGAAACAGTATACAAAAATAGTAAACCAAGTCTCAGCAGCCTGAAGGAAAATAACCAAAAAGCTAATATTCACATATTTGGGGTCCCAGAAGGAGAGGGCAGAGAGTGAGTTGGACTGAGAAAAGTATTCAAAGAAATAATGGTTTTAAATTTCTCAAATTTGGCAAAGACATGAACCCACAAATTCAAGATGTTTATGAATCCCAAACTGGATAGACCTGAGTAAATTAACACCAAGATATAGCACAAGTAAACTCTGAAATTTAAATATAAAAGGAAAAAATATTGAACACATTCAGAGAGAAATGACATTAAATTTGGAAGAATAACAGTTTGAATGACAGTGGATTTCTTGTCTGATACCAGGAAGTTCATAATTAAGTAGCACATGATTTTTGTTATTTATTGAAACCAAGAAATGTTAACTCAGAATTCTATACCCAGTGAAAACACATTTAAGGAATAAAGGAGAAATGAAGGCATTCTCACATGAAGGTAAGCTAAGAAACTGTGTTGCTAGTAAACCTATCTTTACAGAATAGCTGAAGATAGTCTCTAAACAGAAAGAAATAACAGAAGAAGGTTTGAAACCACTAAAGAATGAAGACTGTTAGAATTAGTAAAAGTAAGGGTTAATATAAATAGATTATCCTTCTTTTCTTGAGCCTCTTAAATCATATTTCAATTTTTGAAGCAAAAAATCATAACACCATCAGATGTGCTGCTCATGGTATATAGAATAAATATTTAAGGCAATTATATTTTTTAAATGGGTAGGTCAAAAGGACCTAAGTGATTCCTTTCACATGAAGTGACAAAATATTGATACCAGTAGACTACAGTAAGTTACTTATGTATTTTCTAATACACAGAGCAACCACTAAGGAAACTAAACAAAGGGATATATTCAAACACGCTATAAATAACTAAAAATGAAATTTAAAAATATTCATGCAACCTACAGGAAAACAAGAAAAGAGAAAGACAGGAATAGGAAACAAATGGAAAAGAAGTAGTAAAATAGTGTACTTAAGCCCTAGTATATTTATAATTACTCAACTTGTAAGTAGTCTACACCAAATAACAGACAAAAATTGGCAGAATGGATGAAAACAACATGGCCCAACTATATGTTGTCTACGAGAAACTCACTTCAAATAGAAAGACATTGTCAAAAAGTTGAAAGTAAAATTATTTTAAAAGTATATAGTCTGGAAAAAATTAATCAAAATAAGCAGAAGTGGCTATATTAATGTACATAATGGTGACTTTTTAGCAAAAAAAATTACTAGAGTCAAAAAGAGACACAAAATTATGGTAAAAGAGTCAATCCACCAAGAAGCTGTATCAATCTTAAACATGTATGCACCAAATAATGTAGCCTTAGAATACATGAAACAAAAACTTATTGAGCTAAAAGGATAGTGAAATTCACAAATATGATTAGGGACTATAACACACCACTCTCAGTAATGGATCAGAAAGCATGCAGAAGATACAAACAACAAAATGAACCAATAGGCTTACATTGACATGTATAGAAAACTCCATCCAACAATAGCAGAATATACATTTTTTTCAAATGCTTATGGAACATTGACCTGGAGAGAAAATATTCTAAGTAATACACAAACAAGTGTAAATTTAAAATAATTGAAATCGTACAGAAGGCTACTCTCTGACCTTAATGGAATCAAACTAAAAACCAATAACAGAAAAGAAAGAGGAAAATACCCAAACATTTGGAAATTAAACAACACATTCCTAAATAATTCATTGATCAAAGAATTTTCAAAAGGGATACAAATACATTGAAGTGAATGAAAATGAAGATATAATATATAAAAATATTTGAGACCTACCTAAAATAGTGCTGAGAGGGAAATTTATTGCACTAAATCTTTACATTAGAAATGAAGAAACGTCTTAAATCAATAATTTAATCAAAACCTAAGTTCCTTCCTCCAGGAAACAGAAAAGGAAGAGCAAAATAAACAAAACAAACAAAAGGAAAGAAATAATAAAGATGAGATCAGAAAGCAATAAAATTTAAAACAAAAACAATAGAGAAGTTAATGAAACAAAAAGCTATGTTTTTTGAAAAGAGCAGTACAATTGACAAAATTTTCTCAAGACTGAGAGACAAAGACATAAATTGCCTGTATTAAGAATAAAACATAAATATTACTACATCCTTCAATAAATATGTTGAATGAATAAAGAATATTAATTAAACAGTCTAGTTTTAATTAAACTAAAGATCACAAAGGATCACATTTTTAGTGTTTGTATTCAAGAAAGAGAACCAAATGCTATCTCTTTTCAGAGCTTGGTTTCTTGTTTCCTTCAGGATAGAACAAAAGACTCTAAATGTACGAATCAAAGAAGCACATTGACGAAAGTTATACATAATAATTTGAGTCAATCTTTTCAAAAAAGTAAAGAGAAACAAATAATTTCATTTCCAGGATGGAAACCATGTTTAATTTGTGGACATTTTATTACTACTATTATTATCAACTTAAACAACTAGATTTTATTTTTTTTCTTCTTTTCTAAAATTTTTATTGGGGTATAGTTGATTTACAATGTTGTGTTAGTTTCAGGTGTACAGCAAAGTGAATCTGTTATACATATACATGTATCTACTCTTTTTTAGATTCTTTCCCCATATAGGCCATTACAGAGTATTGAATAGAGTTCCCTGTGCTATACAGTAGGTCCTTATTAGTTACCTATTTTATATATAGTATTGTGTATGTTTGAATCCTAATCTTCCAATTTTATCCCTCTGCTCTCCCTTACCTCCCAGTAACCATATGTTTATTTTCTATATCTGTAACTCTATTTCTGTTTTGTAGATGAGTTCATTTGTAGCCCCTTTTTAGATTCCACATATAAGAGGCATCATATGTTATCTTTCTCTGTCTGACTTACTTCACTCAGTATGACAATCTCTAGGTCCATCCATGTTGCTGCAAATGGAATTATTTTGTTCTTTTTTTATGGCTGAGTAATAGTCCATTGTATATATGTACCACATCTTCTTTATACATTCCTCTGTTGATGGAATGCTGGAGAGGGAGTGGAGAAAAGGGAATCCTCATGCACTGTTGGTGGGAATGTAAATTGATACAACCTCTATGGAGAACAGTATGGAGGTTCCTTATAAAACTAAAAATAGAGCTAACATGATCCAGCAATCCACTCCTGGGCATATATCCAGAGAAAAATATAATTCAAAAAGATACATGCACCCCAATGTTCATTGCAGCACTATTTACATTAGCCAGGACATGGAAGCAACTAGATTTTAATTTAAGTAATGTTAAACATTTGTAATATAAATCCAAATTATTTACTGATTTTTATTAATACATGTGCATTTAACATCATTAAAGTCAGTGTAAATTTTTTATAATCTGCTTTTTTCCCATTGGGCACTATTTCATACATATATATTTATATGTTGGATATTCTACACCCTTGTCATTTTTATTTGACACAAACTATTATATCGTGATGCTATTTCTTAGTTTGTTTATCCACTACACATTAGTTAATCATTTTATATTGTTACTATAATAAAATACCTTGCTCCCTATCTGATATTTCTTAAAAACCCATACCATGTCCCTAAACTCACATTAACTGAGTTATACTTGTCTTTAATTTGGAGACCAATTCTGGAATCAGAGTTTAGCATCAAACCAACTTTATTTCTGGTTTATTTCTGAGCATTGCCCTGGTTCCACGATTTGAGTTTTTGGTTCACCTACAGTGCCTGAGTCCCCAAATTAAAAATTTACTTACAGCCTAGTTCTCTGGAATCATAACTCTGTTTTAATCTTACCAGCTCTCTTGGCAACTGGTGTCCTTTCAATGAATGCCAGCTTGCCACAGATTTACCAAGATCTTCCACTAGGCTCCTCTATTACTTTGTACTGTCTGCATTTATAACCAAATATTTGTTACATCCTACTCTACAACCTTGAAAAAATGTGTATAATTACCTATACTGTCATTAATTTCTACAACATTTTCTTGAAGTCAAGTTCTGCTTGCTTGCCTGAACTTAATTTCATCAGCTGCTACTGTGTGCAACAACAAACAACCTAGCCCATTTTAGTATCTAATTCCTGGCTCTTCTTGCTGGGTTGCTGGGTTTATTTTGCTACTGACAGATAAATTGAGGTTTAATTCATTCATTTAACAAATATTTATTGCACACATACTAAATTCTAGGCATTAGTACAGATGCAGAGTATTGCAGTAAACCAAACCTACAAAAACCCTGCCCTCATGGAATTTATATTATAGTGAGGGAAGAGGAAATTCTGGCACTTTCTACTATTAAATAGCACTGCCATGTATACCTTTACTCTTTGTACATTTCTGGATTACTTTCTTGGTACAGACTGTGGTGGGAAAAAATGAAAAAAAAAAACACTGTGTGGCAGAGACTGGTTTGTTCTTCACCAAACCCACTTTTTTTTTTTTCCTAAACACACAGCTAGAGTATATTCCACAGCCTCCTTCCCAGTTAGGTGTGGTCATGTGATTGAATTGCAGACAACAGAATTAAGAATTGCAGATAACAGAATTCTACTTCCAGATAATTTTAAACCTCCTACATAAGATACCCAGTGCTTTCCCCTTCTGTTGCCTGGATGCAAATGATCATGGTGACTTTGGAAGCCATTGGTTGAAGATGGTGGAGCATCAAGATGGAAAGAATCTGGGTCCAGAATGACACATTTCAGGAGGTTTGCTAACCATTTTACTTTTATCATGTTTGAGCCATTATACCATTTTGGCAGTGCTCGTTTTCTTTTTCTTTTCTTTTTTTTTTTTTTTTTTGTGGTGTATTTCCTTCTGATTATTACTTTTTTTTAATTTTTGAATTTTATTTTATTTTATTTTTTACACAGCAGATTCTTATTAGTCATCAATTTTATACACATCAGTGTATACATGTCAATCCCAATCACCCAATTCAGAACACGACCACCTGCACCCCCCCGCCGCTTTCCCCCCTTGGTGGCCATATGTTTGTTCTCTACATCTGTGTCTCAATTTCTGCCCTGCAAACAGGTTCATCTGTACCATTTCTCTAGGTTCCACATATATGCGTTAATATACGATATTTGTTTTTCTCTTTCTGACTTACTTCACTCTGTATGACAGTCTCTAGACCCATCCACGTCTCAACAAATGACCCAATTTCGTTCATTTTTATGGCTGAGTAATATTCCATTGTATATATGTACCACATCTTCTTTATCCATTCGTCTGTTGATGGGCATTTAGGTTGCTTCCATAACCTGGCTATTGTAAATAGTGCTGCAATGAATATTGGGGTGCATGTGTCTTTTTTAATTGTGGTTTTCTCTGGGTATATGCCCAGTAGTGGGATTGCTGGACCATATGGCAATTCTATTTTTAGTTTTTTAAGGAACCTCAATACTGTTCTACATAGTGGTTGTATCAATTTACATTCCCACCAACAGTGTGAGAGGATTCCATTTTCTCCACACCCTCAACAGCATTTGTTGTTTGTAGGTTTTCTGATGATGCCCAGTCTAACTGGTGTGAGGTGATACCTCATTGTAGTTTTGATTTGCATTTCTCTAATAATTATTGATGTTGAGCAGCTTTTCATGTGCTTCTTGGTCATCTGTATGTCTTCTTTGGAGACATGTCAATTTAAGTCTTCTGCCCATTTTTGGATTGGGTTGTTTGTTTTTTTAATATTGAGCTGCGTGAGCTGTTTATATATTTTGGAGATTAATCCTTTATCCGTTGATTTGTTTGCAAATATTTTCTCCCATTCTGAGGGTTGTCTTTTCGGCTTGTTTATGGCTTCCT
Source organism: Balaenoptera ricei (assembly GCF_028023285.1). Taxonomy (NCBI): domain Eukaryota; kingdom Metazoa; phylum Chordata; class Mammalia; order Artiodactyla; family Balaenopteridae; genus Balaenoptera; species Balaenoptera ricei. The sequence goes on along the minus strand of NC_082660.1, from coordinate 90,171,812 downwards.
TTGCTGTGCAAAAGCATTGAAGTTTCATTAGGTCCAATTTGTTTATTTTTGTTTTTATTTCCATTACTCTAGGAGGTGGATCAAAAAATATCTTGCTGTGCTGTATATTGAGTGTTCTTCCTATGTTTTCCTGTAAGAGTTTTATAGTGTCCAGTGATATATTTAGGACTCTAATACATTTTGAGTTTATTTTTGTGTATGGTGTTAAGGAGTGTTCTAATTTCATTCTTTTACATGTAGCTGTCCAGTTTTCCCAGCACCACTTATTGAAGAGACTGTCTTTTCTCCATTGTATATCCTTTTCTCCTTTGTCATAGATTAGTTGACCATAGGTGCGTGGGTTTATCTCTGGGCTTTCTATCTTCTTCCATTGATCTATATTTCTGTTTTTGTGCCAGTACCATAATGTCTTGATTACGGTAGCTTTGTAGAATAGTATGAAGTCAGGGAGTCTGATTCCTCCAGCTCCGTTTTTTTCCCTCAAGAGTGCTTTGGCTATTCGGGGTCTTTTGTGTCTCCATACAAATTTTAAGATTTTCTGTTCTAGTTCCGTCAAAAATGCCACTGGTAATTTGATAGGGATTGCAATGAATGTGTAGATTGCTTTGGGTAGTATAGTCATTTTCACAATATTGATTCTTCCAATCCAAGAACATGGCATATCTCTCCATCTGTTGGTATCATCTTTAATTTCTTTCATCAGTGTCTTATAGTTTTATGCATGCAGGTCTTTTGTCCCCATAGGTAGGTTTATTCCTAGGTATTATATTCTTTTTGTTGCAGTGGTAAATGGGAGTGTTTCCTTAATTTCTCTTTCTGATCTTTCATTGTTAGTGTATAGGAATGCAAGAGATTTCCTTGAATTAATTTTGTGTCCTGCAACTTTACCAAATTCATTTATTAGCTCTAGTAGTTTTATGGTGGCAACTTTAGGATTCTCTATGTATCGTAGCATGTCATCTGCAAATAGTGACAGTTTTACTTCTTCTTTTCCAATTTGTATTCCTTTTATTTCTTTTTCTCTGATTGCTGTGCCTAGGACTTCCAAAACTATGTTGAATAATAGTGGTGAGAGTGGACATCCTTGTCTTGTTCCTGATCTTAGAGGAAATGCTTTCAGTTTTTCACCATTGAGAATGATGTTTGCTGTGGGTGTTTCATATATGGGCTTTATTATATTAAGGTAGGTTCCCTCTATGCCCACTTTCTGGAGAGTTTTTATCATAAATATGTGTTGAATTGTGTTGAAAGCTCTTTCTGCATCTATTGAGATGATTATACAGTTTTGATTCTTCAATTTGTTAATATGGTGTATCACACTGATTGATTTGCATATATTAAAGAATCCTTGCATCCCTGGGATAAATCCCACTTGATCGTGGTGTATGATGCTTTTAGTGTGTTGTTCGATTCTGTTTGCTACTATTTTATTGAGGATATTTTCATTTATGTTCGTCAGTGATATTGGTCTGTATTTTTCTTTTTTTGTAGTATCTTTGTCTGGTTTTGGTATCAGGGTGATAGTGGCCTCATAGAAGGAGTTTGGGAGTGTTCCTTCCTCTGCAATTTTTTGGAAGAGTTTGAGAAGGATGGGTGTTAGCTCTTCTCTAAATGATTAATAGAATTCACCTCTGAAGCCATCGGGTCCTGGGCTTTTGTTTGTTGGAAGACTTTTAATCACAGTTTCAATTTCATTTTTTGTGATTGGTCTCTCATATTTTCTATTTCTTAATGGTTCAGTCTTGGAAGGTTATACCTTTCTAAGAATTTGTCCATTATTTCCAGGTTGTCCATTTTATTGGCATAGAGTTGCTTGTAGTAGTCTCTTAGGATGCTATGTATTTCTGTGGTGTCTGTTGTAACTGCTCCTTTTTCATTTCTAATTTTATTGATTTGAGTCCTCTCCCTCTTTTTCTTGATGAGTTTGGCTAATGGTTTATCAATTTTGTTTATCTTCTCAAAGAACCAGCTTTTAGTTTTATTCATCTTTGTTATTGTTTTCTTTGTTTCTATTTCATTTATTTCCGCTCTGATCTTTATGATTTCTTTCCTTCTGCTAACTTTGGGTTTTGTTTGTTCTTCTTCTCTAGTTCCTTTAGGTGTAATGTTAGATTGTTTATTTGAGATTTCTCTTGTTTCTTGAGTTAGGCTTGTATAGCTATAAACTTCCCTCTTAAAACTGCTTTTGCTGCATCCCAGAGGTTTTGGATCGTCATGTTTTCATTGTCATTTTTCTCTAGGTATTTTTTGATTTCCGCTTTGATTTTTTCAGTGATCTCTCGGTTATTTAGTATCGTGTTGTTTAGGCTACAAGTGTTTGTGTTTTTTACAGGTTTTTCCCTGTAATTGATTTCTAATCTCATAGTGTTGTGGTCAGAAAAGATGCTTGATATATTTCAATTTTCTTAAGTTTACTGAGGCTTGATTTGTGACCCAAGATGTGATCTATCCTGGAGAATGTTCCATGCACACTTGGAAAGGAAGTGTAAACTGCTGTTTTTGGATGGAATGTCCTATAAGTATCAATTAAATCTATCTGGTCTATGGTGTCATTTAAAGCTTCTGTTTTCTTATTTATTTTCATTTTGCATGATCTGTCCATTGGTGTAAGTGAGGTGTTAAAGTCCCCCACTATAATTGTGTTACTGTCGGTTTCCTCTTTTATAGCTGTTAGCAGTTGCCTTATGTATTGAGGTGCTCCTATGTTGGATGCATATATATTTATAATTGTTATATCTTCTTCTTGGATTGATCTCTTGATCATTATGTAGTGTCCTTCCTTGTCTCCTGTAACATTCTTTATTTTAAAGTCTATTTTATCTGATATGAGTATTGCTACTCCAGCTTTCTTTTGATTTCCACTTGCATGGAATATCTTTTTCCATCCCCTCACTTTCAGTCTATATGTGTCCCTAGGTCTGATGTTGGTCTCTTGTAGACAGCATATATATGGGTCTTCTTTTTGTATCCAGTCAGCAAGCCTGTGTCTTTTGGTTGGAGCATTTAATCCATTAATTTTTATGGCAATTATCAATATGTATGTTCCTATTACCATTTTCTTAATTGTTTTGTGTTTGTTTTTTAGGTTCTTTTCTTCTCTTGTGTTTCCCACTTAGAGAAGTTCCTTTAGCATTTGTTGTAGAGCTGGTTTGGTGGTGTTGAATTCTCTTAGCTTTTGCTTGTCTGTAAAGCTTTTGATTTCTCAATCGAATCTGAATGAGATCCTTGCCGGGTAGAGTAATCTTGGTTGTAGTTTCTTCTCTTTCATCACTTCAAGTATGCCACTCCCTTCTGGCTTATAGAGTTTCTGCTGGGAAATCAGTTGTTAACCTTATGGGAGTTCCCTTGTATGTTATTTGTCGTTTTTCCCTTGTTGCTTTCAATAATTTTTCTTTGTCATTAATTTTTGCCAATTTGATTACTATGTGTCTCACCGTGTTTCTCCTTGAGTTTATCCTGTATGGGACTCTCTGCACCTCCTGGACTTGGGTGGCTATTTCTTTTCCAATTTTAGGGAAGTTTTTGACTATAATCTCTTCAAATATTTTCTCAGGTCCTTTCTCTGTCACTTCTCCTTCTGGGACTCCTATAATGCGAATGTTGTTGCATTTAATGTTGTCCCAGAGGTCTCTTAGTCTGTCTTCATTTCTTTTCATTCTTTTTTCTTTATTCTGTTCTGCAGCAGTGAATTCCACCATTCTGTCTTCCAGGTCACTTATCCGTTCTTCTGCCTCAGTTATTCTGCTATTTATTCCTTCTAGTCTAGTTTTCATTTCAGCTTTTGTATTGTTCATCTCTGTTTGTTCTTTAATTCTTCTATGTCTATGTTAAACATTTCTTGCATCTTCTCGATCTTTGCCTCCATTCTTTTTCCAAGGTACTGGATCATCTTCACTATCATTATTCTGAATTATTTTTCTGGAAGGTTGCCTATCTCCACTTCATTTAGTTGTTTTTCTGGGGTTTTATCTTGTTCCTTCATCTGGTACATAGCCCTCTGTCTTTTCATCCTGTCTATCTTGCTGTGAATGTGTTTTTCTTTCCACAGGCTGCAGGATTGTAGTTCTTCTTGCTTCTGCTCTCTGCCCTCTGGTGGGTGAGGCTATCTAAGAGGCTTGTGCAAGTTTCCTGATGGATGGGACTGGTGGTGGGTAGAGCTGACTGTTGCTCTGTTGGGCAGAGTTCAGTAAAACTTTAATCTGCTTGACTGCTGATGGGTGGGGCTCGGTTCCCTCCCTGTTTGTTGTTTGGCTTAAGGCAACCCAACACTGGAGCCTACCTGGGCTCTTTGGTGGGGCTAATGACAGACTCTGGGAGGGCTCACGTCAAGGAGTACTTCCCAGAACTTCTGCTGCCAGTGTCCCTGTCCCCACGGTGAGCCACAGCCAAGCTTTGCCTCTGCAGGAGACCCTCCAACACTAGCAGGTAGGTCTGGTTCAGTCACCCCTGGGGTCACTGCTCCTTCCCCTGAGTCCTGATGTGCACACTAATTTGTGTTTGCCCTCCAAGAGTGGGGTCTCTGTTTCCCCCAGTCCTTTCGAAGTCCTGCAATCAAATCTCACTAGCCTTCAAAGTCTGATTCTTTAGGAATTCCTCCTCCCATTGCCGGAACCCCAGGTTGGGAAGCCTGACATGGGGTTTAGAACCTTCACCCCAGTGGGTGGACTTCTGTAGTATAAGTGTTCTCCAGTCTGTGAGTCACCCACCCAGCAGTTATGGGATTTGATTTTACTGTGATTGCGCCCCTCCTACCATCTCGTTGTGGCTTCTCTTTTGTCTTTGGATGTGGGGTATGTTTTTTGGTGAGTTCCAGTGTCTTCCTGTCAATGATTATCCAGCAGCTAGTTGTGATTCTGGTGTTCTCGCAAGAGGGAGTGAGAGCACGTCCTTCTACTCTGCCACCTTCTTTCAGGGCCCCTTAACTGTGCTCGTTTTGATGGCTCCATAAAACTATATAAACAGCTTGATGGCTCTTGGTACAATTTAATATATATCTATCCAGAAAGTTTATCTAATTTATAGTATAAACCTCAATATAAGAATGTTTTCCTATAGCCTTACCACTCTTTTTATTTATATATATTGATTAACTTTTAAACATTTTTTTATTGAAGTATAATTGATTTACAATGTTGTGCCAATCTCTGCTGTACAGCAACGTGACTCAGTTATACACACACATATATATATATATCTATACAGTATTTTTTTTAATATTCTTTTCCATTATGGTTTATCCCAGGAGATTGGATATGTTTTCCTGTGCCATACAGCAGGACCTTGGTTTTTATCCATTCTGTATGTAATAGTTTGCATCTACCATCCCCAGATTCCCAATCCATCCCTCTCCCTCCCCCTTTCACCCTTAGCAACCAGAATTCTGATCTCTATGTCTGTGAGTCTGTTTCTGGTTTGTAGATAGATTCATTTGTTCCATATTTTAGATTCCACATATGTGATATCATATGATATTTGTCTTTCTCTGACTTACTTCACTTAGTATGATTATCTCTAGGTCCATCCATTTTGCTGCAAATGGAATTATTTCATTCTTTTTGTGGCTGAGTAGTATTCCATTGTATATATGTACCACATCTTCATTATCCATTTATCTGTTGATGGACATTTAGGTTGCTGACATGTCTTGGCTATTATAAATAGTGCTGCTATGAACATAGGGGTGCATGTATCTTTTTGAATTATACTTTTTCCAGGTATATGCCCAGAGGTGGGATTGCTGGATCATATGGTAGTTTTATTTTTAGTCTTCTGAGGGCCCTCCATAGTGTTTTCCATAGTGGCTCTATCAATTTACATTCCCACCAACAGTGTAGAAGGGTTCCCTTTTCTCCACCCCCTCTCCAGAATTTCTTATTTGTATACTTTTTAATGATGGCGATTCTGACTGGTGTGATGTGATACCTCATTGTAGTTTTGATTTACATTTCTCTAATAATTAGTGATATTGAGCATATTTTCATGTGTTTGTTGCCCATCTGCAAGTCTTCTTTGGAGAAATGTCTATTATGGCCTTCTGACCATTTTTCAATTGGTTTATTTTTGTTGTTGTTGTTGTTGAGTTGTATGAGCTGTTTGTATATTTTGGAGATTAAGCCCTTGTCAGTCACATCATTTGTGAATACTTTCTCCCCTTCTGTAGGTTGTCTTTTCTTTTTTTTTATATGGTTTCCTTTGTTGTGCCAAAGCTTGTACATTTGATTAGGTCCCATTTATTTATTTTTGTTTTTATTTCTATTGCCTTGGGAGACTGACCTCAGAAAACATTTGTACAGTTTATGTTAGAGAATGTTTTGCCTATGGTCTCTTCTAGGAGTTTTATATTGTCATGTCTTATGTTTAAGTCTTTAAGCCATTTTGAGTTTATCTTTGTGCATGGCATGAGGGTGTGTTCTAACTTCATTGATTTACATGTAGCTGTCAAACTTTCGCAGCACCACTTGCTGAAGAGACTGTCTTTTTTCCCATTTCATATTCTTGCCTCCTGTGTTGAAGATTAATTTACCGTATGTGTGTGGGTTTATATCTGGGCTGTCTATTCTGTTCCATTTATCCTTATGTCATTTTTCTACTAATCCCACACTGTTTTGATTACTGTAGCTTTGTAATACTGTCTGAAGTCTGGGAGAGTTATGCCTCCTGATTTGTTTTTGTTCCTCAGGATTCCTTTGGAAATTCTGGGTCTTTTTATGGTTCCATATAAATTTTGGGGTTATTTGTTGTAGTTCTGTGAAAAATGTCATGGGTAATGTGAAAGGGATCACATTAAATCTGTAGATTGCTTTGGGTAGTATTGCCATTTTAACAATTTTAATTCTTCCAATCCAAGAATATGAGATATCTTTCCATTTCTTTGAATCCGCTTTAATTTCCTTTATTAATGTTTTATAGTTCTCAATGTATAAATCTTTCACCTCCTTGGTCAGGTTTATTACTAGGTTTTTTGTTTTTTGTTTTGTTTTGTTTTCTGTCCATTTTTAAAAGGTATTGCTTTTTTACATTCCCTTTCTGATATTTCATTGTTAGTGTAAAAAAATGCACCAGATTTCTGAATGTTAATCTTGTATCCTGCTACTTTGCTGAATTCATTTATTAGATCTAGTAGTTTTTTTGTGTGGAGTCTTTAGGGTTTTCTATATATAGTATCATTTCATCTGCATATAGTGACTATTTTCTCTCTTCCCTTCTAGTTTGGATACCTCTTATTTCTTTTTCTTGTTTGATTGCTGTGGCTAGGACTTCCAATACTATGTTGAATAGAAGAGGTGACAATGGGCATCCTTGTGTTGTTCCAGATTTTTGTGGGGAGGCTTTCAGCTTTTCACCATTGAGTATTATAATGTCTGTGGGTTTGTCATAAATGGCTTTTATTATGATATGTTTCCTGTATACCCACTTTGGTAAGCGTTTTCATTATGAATGGATGTTGAATTTTGTCAAATTCTTTTTCTGCATCTATTGAGATGATTATGTGGTTTTGACTTTTCTTTTGTTAATGTGGTGTATTACCTTGGTCCATTTGTGTATGTTGAACCATCCTGTGAACTTGGGATGAATGCCACTTGGTCATGGTGTATGATCTTTTTTATGTGTTTTTGGATTTGGTTTGCTAATAATTTGTTGAGAATTTCTACATCTATATTCATCAAAGATATTGGCCTGTAATTTTCTTTTTTGGTAGTATCTTTGTCTGGTTTTGGTATCAGGGTGATGGTGGCTTTATAGAAGGTCTTTTCGAGTGTTCCCTCCTCTTCAATCTTTTGGAAAAGATTGAGAAGAATTGGTATAAGATATTCTATGAATGTTTGGTAGAATTTCCCTGTGAAGCCAACTGGTCCTGGACTTTTGTTTGTAGGAATTTTTTTTTTTTAATTTTATTTATTTATTTATTTGTTTGTTTATTTATGGCTGTGTTTGGTCTTCGTTTCTGTGCGAGGGCTTTCTCTAGTTGTGGCAAGCGGGGGCCACTCTTCATCGCGGTGCGCGGGCCTCTCACCACCGCGGCCTCTCCTGCTGCAGGGCACAGGCTCCAGACGCGCAGGCCCAGTAACTGTGGCCCACGGGCCCAGCCGCTCCGCGGCACGTGGGATCCTCCCAGACCAGGGCTCGAACCCGTGTCCCCTTCATTAGCAGGCAGATACTCAACCCCTGTGCCACCAGGGAAGCCCTGTAGGAATTTTTTTTACTGCATATTCTATTTCATTTCTAGTGATTGGTCTGATGAAATTATCTATTTCTTCTTGATTCAATTTTGTTGGGCTGTATGTTTCTAGAAAGTTACCGTTTCTTCCTGGTTGTCAGATTTGTTGGCATATAATTGTTCATAGTATTATCTTATGTTTCTTTGTATTTCTGTGGTATCAGTTGAGATTCCTCGATTTTCTTTTCTTGTTTTCTTTATTTGGGTTCTCTCTCTTTCTTCTTGGTGAGCCTGGCCGGAGGCTTGTCAATTCTGTTTACCCTTTCAAAGAACAAGCTCTGGGTTTTACTGATTTGTTTCTATTTTTTTAAACATTTATTTTATTTATTTCCTCCCTGATCTTTATTTTATCCTTCCTTCTGCTGACTTTAGGTTTTGTTTGTTATTCTTTTTCTAATTCTTTTAGGTGGTAGCTTAGGTAGTGTATTTGAGATTTTTCTTATTCTTTGAGGAAGGCCTGTATCGCTATGAACTTCCCTCTGAGAACTGTTATTGCTGCATTCCATTGACTTTGTATGGTTGTGTTTTCATTGTCATTTTTCTCTAGGTATTTTTTAATTTCCTTTTTGATTTCCTTATTGTTCCATTGGTTTTTTAGTAATATGTTGTTTAGTCTCCATACAATCATTTATTTCTCATTTCTTTTCCTGTGGTTAATTTCTAGTTTCATGCTGTTGTGGTCAGAGGAGATGTTTGAAAAAATTTCTATACTCTTAAATTTGTTGAGGTTAGTTTTGTGCCCTAGTATGTGTTCAATCTTAGGGAATGTTCCATGTGCACTTAAAAAGAATGTGTATTCGGTTTTCTTTGCATATAAGGTCTTGAAAATATCAATTAAGCCTAACTGTTCTATTGCATCATTTAGGATCTCTGTTGCCTTATTATCTTCTGTCTGGAGGATCTGTCCTTTGATGTGAGTGTGGTGTTAAAGTCACTTACTGTATTGTATTTCCATCAATTTTTCCCTTTATGTCTGTTAGTACTTGTTTCATTTATTTGGGTGCTCCTATATTAGGTGCATATATGTTGATGTGTGTAAAATTCTCTTCTTGTGTTGATCCTTTTATCATTATATAATGTCCTTCTTTATCTTTCTTTATGGGCTTTGTTTTAAAGTCTAATTTGTCTGATATGAGTATTGCAACTCCTGCTTTCTTGTCATTTCTGTTTACATGAAATATCTTTTTCCATCCCCTCACTTTCAATCTATGTGTTTCCTTTGCCCTAAGGTGGGTCTCTTGTAAGCAACATATTGTAAGCTCTTGTTTTTTTTATCGAGTCTGCCACTCTCTCTATGCCTTTTGACTGGAGCATTAAGTCCATTGACATTTAAGGTAATTATTGATACATATGTATTTATTGTCATATTAAACCTTGTTCTTCAGTTGATTTTTTGTTTCCTCTTTGTTCCTTTCTTTGTGTGTGTGTGTGTGTGTGTGTGTGTGTGTGTGTGGTTTGATGAGTTCCTTTTATTTTATGCTTGTTTCTTCTTTTTAGTTTTTGTGAATCTACTGTATGTTTTTGATTTATTGTTGCCCTGTTCTTCAAGTTATGTTAACCCCTTCCTATATCTGCTTGCTTTAGACTGATAGTCATATAGGCTCAAACACATTCATAAAACAAAACAAAGAAAAACAAACAAAAAACACAAAATAATCTGCATTTTCTTACTCTCCTTCCCCACATTTTATGATTTTGATGTCCTTTTTTACATCTTCATGGTTATTCTTTTGCTGTTCCTTGTGTTTATCATCACTTGTAAAAATAGGTTAGGTTTTTTTTTCTCTTTTTGATCTGTGTACTGGCTAATTTAAGTGACTTATTTTCAAATTATGATTTCTGCCTTCGTATATCTTCTTGCTTCTTTTCTATTTAGAGATCTTTCAATATTTCTTTTAGGATAGGTTTAGTGTTGCTGTATTCTTTTTGTTTGTTTGTTTGTCTGAGAAATTCTTTATCTCTCCTCCTATTCTAAATGATAATCTTGCTGGGTAGAATATCCTAGGTTGCTGATTTTTCCCTTTCAAGACTTTGAATATATTTTGCCACCCCCTTCTGGCCTGCAGTGTTTCTGTAGAGAAATCAGCTGCTGGCCTTATGGGGTTCCCTTGTAATTAACTCTTTGTTTTTCTCTTGCTGCCTTTAGAACCCTCTCTTTATCTTTCAATTTGCCATTTTTATTATAATATGTCTTGGTGTAGGTCTGTTTGGCTTCATCCTGTTTGGGATCCTCTGTGCTTCCTGTATCTGGATATCTATTTCCTCCTTTAGGTTTGGGAAGTTTTCAGCCATAATTTCTTCAAATACATTTTCAATCCCCTTTCCTCTTTCTTCTCTTTCTGGAATCCCTATTATGCATATATTGGGACGTTTTATATCATCCCATAGGTCTCTTATATTGCCTTCTCTTTTTTTCATTTGGCTTTCTGTCTGCTGTTTTGGTTGGGTATGTTCCATTATTCTATCTTCCAGATGACTTATTCTTTCTTCTGCATTATTCATTCTGCTATTCATTGCCTTTAGCTTACCTTTTATCTCAGCAAATGAATTTTCTAGTTTTTTTTTTCTCTTTTTTTTTGGCTCCTCATTATAGTTTCTAGTTCTGTTTTACAATAATCTGCATTTCTGTCAATAACCTTTCTTAATTCCTTCAGTATTTTCATTACCTCCTTTTTGAACTCAGTGTCTATTAGACTGAAGAGGTCTGTTTCATTGTTTGGTCTTTCAGGGGAATTCTCTTGGTGTTTAACTGGGAGTGGTTCCTCTGCTTCTTCATTTTGTTTATATTTCTCTTACTGTGTGAGTTTAGGAGAAATAATTATCTACTGTATTCCTGGAGAGCTATTTATATGTAGGAGCATCACTGTGTATCTTTTGTGTTTTTCATATTTCTTGGTTTGAGGGTTGTTTTTGGTTTGAATGTTTGCCATCTCTTTCCTCCAGATGTGCTGGCCTTTATCTCCTTGATAGGGGTTGTGCAGGTGTGTGATCTTCACATGCTCCCAGGAAGATAGGGCTAGCAGTTCCTCTTGGTCACAGGACCCTGGTGGCTGTGGCTGATCATGCACCCTCCCAAGGAGTCTGGGGCAGCAGTTGGTGCCTGGTAACAGGACCCTCTGCAGTGGTGGTGGGCCATGTGTGTTCCAGGGAAGGCAGCGACAGTGGTTGGCTCCTGGTCATGGGACCCTTGGTGGTGGCCATGGTCTGTGACTGCCTCTGCAGTCTGAGATGGCAGTGGTTGCTCTAGACTGTCTCTGGAGCTTGTGTAGGTGGTGCACTGCTTCCTGAGAGTGCATGTGGAGAAAAAAGCTCCTTTGGCAGGCCCGGCCCTCTCCTCGTACTCCCCCAGCAATGGCACCCTGCCTCTCTGGTGGGCCCAGGGCTCCTCCCACACCACACCCCAACCCCATCAGGCTGGTTCCATGAAGCCAACCCCAGTCCTCTCCCACGAGTCTGACCGCCAAAGCCTGAGCCTCAGCACCCAGCCCCTGCTTGCCCCAGCAGATAAACATCTCAGGCTTGGGAAGTGCTGGGTGGTATTGACGATCTGTGCTGGTCTTTCTCTGCTTTTCCCTCTGTGAACCATTTGCTGTACCCTACACCAAGACTCTGAAGCTCCTCCTCTGTCCTGGCTGACCTCCCCACAAGTAAGGGGACTTCCCACTGTGTGGAAACTTTCCTCTTTCACAGCTCCCTCCCAGGGGTGCAGGTCTCTTTCTCCTTTTTCTTTTCCTTTTTTCTATTGCTCTACCTAGTTATGTGGAGATTTTCTTGTCTTTTTGGAAGTCTGAGGTCTTCTGTCAGTTTTCAGTAGATGTTCTGTGAGAATTGTTCTACAAGTTGATGTATTTTTGATGTATTTGTGGGAGAAGGTGAGTTCCACATCCTACTCCTTTGCCATCTTGATCTGATCTCTCTGATTAACCTTTTTGAAAACAAATTTTTCATATCACCTTTATTTTAATTTGTATCAGTAGGATTGGCAAGAAAGCTGTGCACTTTCCCTACTATGGTTTATTTGTATTTCCTCATGTATAAATCCCATCAGAAATCATGTGCTTTGCATATTTGTCAAATTGCATCTGAAAATTGCATTCTTGTATGAAATTATGGGGTTTTTTAGATAGGGAGATTTGAATAGTTATAAACAATAGTGTTTATGGTGTGTAGTGCCTGTTTGCCTAAAAAATTCCATTCCTCCCCAAGAAATATATTAGTCTCGGATCACAGAAAAATCAAGAACAGAGGCATACCATGTATTACAACAAAATTATTTGTTTTTAATGTTGTGGCTCTGTTGAAGTCTTTTTTACAATCTCTCATCTCAGGAATTTCAATAAGTTGTGTAACAGTTTACATATTTTTAATTTATTTTCTCAGGATTTTCCCTCTGACTTCTTACATACAAATTTTTGTTTGCTTATTTGTTGACTGTGTGTTGGATTACTTCAAGTTGAATGAAATTCACTGCTTTCATTTTATTAATCCTATCTTAGATTCTCAAGATAAACCTTACTTAGATATAACATTGGCTACATTTTGTGTGCTTCCATACCTCTGTACCATAATCTCCTGGAGCCTCAGCCATTTGATGCAGTGATACAGTGGCCAGTCTATTTTGCTTGGGCCCACATGATTCTGCAACCTGGGGCTGTTAAGTCATTTTCCAGAAGGACCTTCTTTCAATTGCTGTTATATGGCCAGTCTGATCACCACAAATCCTGATTTTACTGAGATTTGGCCTCCTGAGTAAGCACTGGTTGTGTTGTATTATGTCATTTGGAACTACAGGTGAATTAACTCCCTGTGGGATGAATTTTGGCCAATGGGAAACAGGAAAAGGAAAGGAGATGGGCAAAATTTTCCTCTCCTTCCTCCCTTCCATGATGAGCTCCAGAGCCCTTGTGGGTGACTAAGTGAAAGCATCAGCCAAATGACCAGCAGTGTCTCTTGGGGCTGTTCACGAATATCACCTTGCATAGTTTCCCCTACTTCTCTGTTTCCTTTTGTTTGTTTATTTTGTTTTACTCTTACTGTCTTGGGTTCCTGCTTCTTTAATAAAACATACCACCTTACTAATTATCTCAGGCTCTGTTTTCTAGGGAATCTAAGCCAGTATAATTGGTAGTGGAGGTGTTTCCTAAAGACAAACCCTTAGGACTAGATTTTGGATTTCTTCTGTCCACCCTTCTGAATAAAATAAATACTCTATTGCTGGTGGTAAATGATATAGTAACCCCTAACATGCAGTGACATCATGTCTAGTTAAGCCTTCACCTATGGTTATTTGGAATAAGATCACATGGAGGGTGAAGCATTGGGAAATTAAGTAATACAGTGGTAATCATTATGGGGTAAATGGCAATTATAATATTTGCAGAGAAGGATGACTATTTTGATGGTACTTGAAACCTTGCATGATGAAAATTATAGGCTCAGGACAGTTACTTACCCAAGTAAGACATATCAGTGGATGTTGTACCTTACTGGTAAGGTTTTCCCTTCAGGAATGAGTCACTCATTACCCCAGGTGCTAGGAGTTTTGCCTGCTGAATGGTTTTCTGGGAATTGTCCTTTGCCCAAGAGAGCTGCATTGGTCAAGATGAAAGACCCTCCCTGGGGGAAGCCTTTATCTAAAAACTGTTTAATGGTAGAATACAGAAGTCTGACCCTCTTGCCTCAATTTGGAACATTTCTAAAAGGTTGACCCAGCATCACAGTTTAACACCTCTATCTGTCCAATCCTTCTTTCCTTCACTACTAACAGCTGTTTTTCCTCAAAATTCTCCAATAAGTCACCTCAGATTCTAAGGGAACAGAATCAATGACAGCTGGTACCAGAAGTATTCCTAGGAAGCAGATTCTAAAATGGGATTTTGGAGCTTGTTTACCCACCATTCAGGTGTCAACAAAGACCTCATCACTGATGGTAGGTGTAGAACTGATAGTCCCTTGTTAAGTGCAGTAGTGGAGCAATTATTAAAACTTTCAACAATGGTAAACTATGAAAAGGTACTTATAGAAGGAAACACACTAGTTTATGCAATCTTTCTGCTGTTTTAGAAACTCATGGAAGTGGGAAAGGTGGGGAGATAGATTAGGGTGGGGTGAGATATGGAATAAGTAGCTGTCAGGGGTTTTCAATGTGTTGGAGAAGGATAGTGACAGACTGAGGGTGATTAATTGCCAATTGAATGTGAGGTGAGATAATCAGAAGACCTCCTTGGCAACATATAAAGAGATTCTAATTTCCTAGGAATTAATAATAAGGGGAGCAGAGAACCAGGAATGGTGGAATTATCAACCTCAGCAGTCTGTTATACCTATGTCTTAGGTTAAGTTTAGTAGTTATTAGGCAAGTTTTATCCATAATCCCTTCCCATAAATCAGTCTTTGAGAAGCAGCTTCATCATGTACTTACCTTTAGCAGTCTAAAATCACATGATGATCTCCTGAATGTAGCTATGTTACCCCATATATCTCCTCCTGATACGTGGTTATAATTTCCTTCTAAACACAAAGTTGAAATCACATTATTTTCGACCATTTTATTAAGTTACATGGGAAAATAAAACTATTTTTGATCCCTCTGCAATGTAAAATAGGTCTAGGTGTTAGCATACAATGAAAAAGAGCACACCAGTAGCATAATATTCGCCTCTACCACAGCACACTGTGCTGCCAAAATAACTTAACAAGGGTAATGTTAACTTACTGTTAATCTTTCCATTGTTGTTCCTGCTTTTATAATATGCCATTCATTGATTTTAGGAGATTATAATCCAGGATAATCTTAAAAAAAACTAGAAAATGGAGAGTAAAGATTGAATGGAAAGACATTTCAGAGTTTGTGAGGCAGACAAAAGTATAAGTTTATATGCTTAGCTGTTCAAAAAATAAATGTAAATTGATTAAACTTCTATTAAAAGACAGATATTTTCACATTTAAAGAAATCTAAATATATGCAGTTTGTAAGAGACAATCTTAAAACATAATAGCAATAATGTTGAAAACAAAATATGTAATTAAAAAGATATTCCAGGAAAATACTAAAAACAAAAGATATTAAAACTTAATTTTTACATTTTAATTTTCATACAGTGAAATTCAACTTTTGTGGTGTACAATTCTCTCAATTTTGGTAAATGTATCTGTATTTAGTAAATGCAAATCTGCCACCAAATTCATAACATAGGACAATTCTATCACTCCCCAAATCCTTCATACTGCCTCTTTATAAATAACCCCTTAGCCCACCCTGTGTTCCTAGCAAACAAAGATCCATTCTGTGTTCCTTCAATTTTCCTTTTTCAAAATTCCCTATACATAGAATCATAAAATATGTGGTCTTTAGGGTCTTCCTCCTTTTACTTAGTAAAATGCATTTGAGATTTATCCATATTTCTGTAGGGCTTGATAGCTAATTTCTCTTTACATTGAATAGTATTCCATTGTATGGATGTACCAGAGTTTGTCATTCACCCACTTATGAAGGAAATATTTGTTGCCTCCAGGATTTAGAGACTATGCATAAAGCTGCTGTACACATTCACATATATTTTGTGTGACATTGATTTTCATTTCTCTAAGAAAAATATCTAGGAGTGGAATTTCTGGATAATATGATAAGTTTATATATAACTTTATAAAAAAACTGACAAATGTTTCCAAAGTTGCTCTAGCATATTGCATAATCATCAGCAGTGTTTGAGATTTCCAGCTGTTTCATGTTGTAGTCAGCACTTGGTATTGTCAATTCTTTTCTTTTTTTTCTTTTTTAAAAGCCATTCTGATTGGTGTCTAGTGGTATCTCATCATGTTTTTATTTTGCATTTTTCTAATGACTAATGCTTTAATATGCTTATTTTTCATTCATATATCTTCTCTGGAGAAATATCTCTTCTGATTTGCTCATTTAAAAAATTGTTTTCTTATTGTTGAGGTTAGTATATTCTTAATATAGAGCCTTTGTCAGAAACTGAATTCACAGTTATTTTCTCCCAGGTTGTGGCTTATATTTTTATTATATTAATAGTGTTCTTCAAAGGTCAAAAGTTTTTATTTTGATAAAGTACAATTCATCATTTTCTTCTTTTACAATATCTTTTTTTTTTGGTTTCAAACCTAAGAACTCCTTGCTTAATCTAAGGTCACAAAGGTTTTCTCATAAGTTTTCTACTAACAGTTTATACTATAAAATTTTACATTTACTTCTGTGAGTCATTTGAGTTAATTTTATATAATATTAAACTTACCAATATTAGTTTAATATGTATAATTATATATATAAAATATATAATTAGCACAGGAAAAATCCTATTATTTAAATGTTTGCATTAAAAACATTCCTTTTGGGGGAGGAGAGAAGATGGCAGAAGAATAAGATGCGGAGAACAACTTCCTTCCCACAGATACAGTAGAAATACATCTACACGTGGAACTGCTCCTACAGAACACCCACTGAACACTGGCAGAAAACGTCAGACCTCCCAAAAGGCAAGAAACTCCCCACATACTTGGGTAGGGCAAAAGAAAAAAGAACTAACAGAGACAAAAGAATACGGACGGGACCTGCACCAGTGAGAGGGAGCCGTGAAGGAGGAAATATTTCCAATCACTAGGAAGCCCCTTCGCGGGCAGAGACTGCGGGTGGCAAAGGGGGGAAGCTTCGGAGCCACGGAGGAGAGGGCAGCCACAAAGGTGCGGAGGGCAAAGCGGAGAGAGTCCTGCACAGAGGATCGGTGCTGACCAGCATTTACCAGCCCGAGAGGCTTGTCTGCTCACCCGCTGGGGTGGGCAGGGCTGGGAGCTGAGGCTCGGGCTTTGGTCAGATCACAGGGAGAGGACTGGGGTTGGCA
Organism: Balaenoptera ricei; assembly: GCF_028023285.1. Taxonomy (NCBI): domain Eukaryota; kingdom Metazoa; phylum Chordata; class Mammalia; order Artiodactyla; family Balaenopteridae; genus Balaenoptera; species Balaenoptera ricei. The sequence goes on along the minus strand of NC_082660.1, from coordinate 90,154,735 downwards.
GTGTGAACACAGCCTGAAGGGGATAGTGCACCACAGCTAGCCGGGAGGGAGTCCGGGAAAAAGTCTGCAGCTGCCGAAGAGGCAAGAGACTTTTTCTTCCCTCTTTGTTTCCTGGTGCGTGAGGAGAGGGGATTCAGAGCACCGCCTAAATGAGCTCCAGAGACGGGCGCGAGCTGCGGCTATCAGCGCGGGCCCCAGAGACGGGCGTGAGACGCTAAGGCTGCTGCTGCCATCACCAAAAAGCCTGTGTGCGAGCACAGGACACTCTCCACACCGCCCCTCCCAGGAACCGGTGCAGCCCGCCACTGCCAGGGTCCCGTGATCCAGGGACAACTTTCCCGGGAGAACGCACGGCGCGCCTCAGGATGGTGCTACATCACGCTGGCCTCTGACGCCGCAGGCTCGCCCCGCCTCCTCTGTACCCCTCCCTCCCCCTGGCCTGAGTGAGCCAGAGCCCCCGAAGCAGCTGCTCCTTTAACCCCGTTCTGTCTGGGTGGGGAACAGACGCCCTCAGGCGACCTACACGCAGAGGCGGGTCCAAATCCAAAGCTGAACCCCGGGAGCTGTGCGAACAAAGAAGAGAAAGGGAAATCTCTCCCAGCAGCCTCAGAAGCAGCGGATTAAAACTCCACAAACAACTTGATGTGCCTGCATCTGTTGAATAACTGAATAGACAACAAATCATCCCAAATTCAGGAGGTAGACTTTGGGAGCAGGATATATTAATTTTTCCCCTTTTCCTTTTTTTGTGAGTGTATATGTATGTGCTTCTGGGTGAGATTTTGTCTGTATAGCTTTGCTTTATAATAGCTTTATTTTACTTCACTATATTATAGCCTCTTTCTTTCTTTCTTTCTATTTTTTCTCCCTTTTACTCTGAGCCGTGTGGACGAAAGGCTCTTGGTGCTCCAGCCAGGCATCAGGGCCGTGCCTCTGAGGTGGGAGAGCCAACTTCAGGACACTGGCCCACAAGAGACCTCCCAGCTCCACGTAATACCAAATGGCAAAAATCTCTCAGAGAGCTCCAGCTCAACATCAAGACCCAGCTTCACTCAACAACCAGCAAGCTACAGTGCTGGACACCCTATGCCAAACAACTAGCAAGACAGGAACACAGCCCCATCCATTAGCAGAGAGGCTGCCTAAAATCATAATAAGGCCACAGACACCCCAAAATACACCACCAGACGTGGACGTGCCCACCAGAAAGACAAGATCCAGCCTCATCCACCAGAACTCAGGCACTAGTTCCCTCCACCAGGAAGCCTACACAACCCACTGAACCAACCTTTGCCACTGGGGACAGATACCAAAAACAACGGGAACTACGAACCTGCAGCCTGTGAAAAGGAGACCCCAAACACAGTAAGATAAGCAAAATGAGACGACAGAAAAACACACAGCAGATGAAGGAGCAGGGTCAAAACACACCAGACCTAACAAATGAAGAGGAAATAGGTAGTCTACCTGAAAAAGAATTCAGAATAATGATAGTAAGGATGATCCAAAATCTTGGAAATAGAATAGACAAAATGCAAGAAACATTTAACAAGGACGTAGAAGAACTAAAGCGGAGCCAAGCAACGATGAAAAACACAATAAATGAAATTAAAGATACTCTAGATGGGATCAATAGCAGAATAACTGAGGCAGAAGAAAGGATAAGTGACCTGGAAGATAAAATGGTGGAAATAACTACTGCAGAGCAGGGTAAAGAAAAAAGAATGAAAAGAACTGAGGACAGTCTCATAGACCTCTGGGACAAGATAAAACGCACCAGCATTCGATTTATAGGGGTCCCAGAAGAAGAAGAGAAAAAGAAAGTGACTGAGAAAATATTTGAAGAGATTATAGTTGAAAACTTCCCTAATATGGGAAAGGAAATAGTTAATCAAGTCCTGGAAGCACAGAGAGTCCCATACAGGATAAACCCAAGGAGAAACACGCCAAGACACATATTAATCAAACTGTCAAAAATTAAATATAAAGAAAACATATTAAAAGCAGCAAGGGAAAAACAACAAATAACACACAAGGGAATCCCCATAAGGTTAACATCTGATCTTTCAGCAGAAACTCTGCAAGCTAGAAGGGAGTGGCAGGATATACTTAAAGTGATGAAGGAGAAAAACCTACAACCAAGGTTACTCTACCCAGCAAGGATCTCATTCAGATGTGATGGAGAAATTAAAACCTTTACAGACAAGCAAAAGCTGAGAGAGTTCAGCACCACCAAACCAGCTTTACAACAAATGCTAAAGGAACTTCTCTAGGCAAGAAACACAAGAGAAGGAAAACACCTACAATAAAAAACCCAAAACATTTAAGAAAATGGGAATATGAACATACATATCGATAATTACCTTGAATGTAAATGGATTAAATGCTCCCACCAAAAGACACAGACTGGCTGAATGGATACAAAAGCAAGACCCATATATATGCTGTCTACAAGAGACCCACTTCAGACCTAGAGACACATACAGACTGAAAGTGAGGGGATGGAAAAAGATATTCCATGCAAATGGAAATCAAAAGAAAGCTGGAGTAGCAATTCTCATATCAGACAAAATAGACTTTAAAATAAAAATATTACAAGAGACAAAGAAGGACACTATATAATGATCAAGGGATCGATCCAAGAGGAAGGTGTAACAATTGTAAATATTTATGCACCCAACATAGGAGCACCTCAATACATAAGGCAAATACTAACAGCCATAAAAGGGGAAATCGACAGCAACACAATCATAGTAGGGGACTTAAACACCCCACTTTCACCAATGGACAGATCATCCAAAATGAAAATAAATAAGGAAACGCATGCTTTAAATGATACATTAAACAAGATGGACTTAATTGATATTTAAAGGACATTCCACCCAAAAACAACAGAATACACATTTTTCTCAAGTGCGCATGGAACATTCTCCAGGATAGATCATATCCTGGGTCACAAATCAAGCCTTGATAAATTTAGGAAAATTCAAATCGTATCAAGTATCTTTTCCGACCACAACGCTATGAGACTAGATATCAATTACAGGAAAAGATATGTAAAAAATACAAACACCTGGCGGCTACACAATACACTACTTAATAACGAAGTGATCACTGAAGAAATCAAAGGGGAAATCAAAAACTACCTAGAAACAAATGACAGTGGAGATATGACGACCCAAAATCTATAGGATGCAGCAAAAGCAGTGATAAGAGGGAAGTTTATAGCAATACAAGCCTACCTCAAGAAACAGGAAACATCTCGAATAAACAACCTAACCTTGCACCTAAAGAAATTAGAGAAAGAAGAACAAGAAAACCCCAAAGCTAGCAAAAGGAAAGAAATCATAAAGATCAGGTCAGAAATAAATGAAAAAGAAATGAAGGAAACAATAGCAAAAATCAACGAAACTAAAAGCTGGTTCTTTGAGAAGATAAACAAAATTGATAAACCATTAGCCAGACTCATCAAGAGAAAAAGGGAGAAGACTCAAATCAATAGAATTAGAAATGAAAAAGGAGAAGTAACCACTGACACTGCAGAAATACAAACGATCATGAGAGATTACTACAAGCAACTCTATGCCAATAAAATGGACAACCTGGAAGAAATGGACAGATTCTTAGAAATGCACAAACTGCTGAGACTGAACCAGGAAGAAATAGAAAATATGAACAGACCAATCACAAGCACTGAAATTGAAACTGTGATTAAAAACCTTCCAACAAACAAAAGCACAGGACCAGATGGCTTCACAGGTGAATTCTATCAAACATTTAGAGAAGAGCTAACACCTATCCTTCTCAAACTCTTCCAAAATATTGCAGAGGGAGGAACACTCCCCAACTCATTCTACGAGGCCACCATCACCCGGAAACCAAAACCAAACAAAGATGTCACAAAGAAAGAAAACTACAGGCCAATACCACTGATGAACATAGATGCAAAAATCCTCAACAAAATACTAAAAAACAGAATCCAACAGCTCATTAAAAGGATCATACACCATGATCAAGTGGGGTTTATCCCAGGAATGCAAGGATTCTTCAATATACGCAAATCAATCAATGCGATACACCATATTAACAAACTGAAGGAGAAAAACCATATGATCATCTCAATAGATGCAGAGAAAGCTTTCGACAAAATTCAACACCCATTTATGATAAAAGCCTTGCAGAAAGTAGGCATAGAGGGAACTTTCCTCAACATAATAAAGGCCATATATGACAAACCCACAGCCAACATTGTCCTCAATGGTGAAAAACTGAAACCATTTCCACTAAGATCAGGAGCAAGACAAGGTTGCCCACTCTCACCACTATTATTCAACATAGTTTTGGAAGTGTTAGCCACAGCAATGAGAGAAGAAAAAGAAATAAAAGGAATCCAAATAGGAAAAGAAGAAGTAAAGCTGTCACTGTTTGCAGATGACATGATACTATACATAGAGAATCCTAAAGATGCTACCAGAAAACTCCTAGAGCTAATCAATGAAATTGGTAAAGTAGCAGGATACAAAATTAATGTACAGAAATCTCTTGCATTTCTATACACTAATGACAAAAAATCTGAAAGTGAAATTAAGAAAACACTCCCGTTTACCATTGCAACAAAAAGAATAAAATATCTAGGGATAAACCTACCTAAGGAGACAAATGACCTGTATGCAGAAAATTATAAGACACTGATGAAGGAAATAAAAGATGATACAAATAGATGGAGAGATATACCATGTTCCTGGATTGGAAGAATCAACATTGTGAAAATGACTTTACTACCCAAAGCAATCTACAGAGTCAATGCAATCCCTATCAAACTACCACTGGCATTTTTCACAGAACTAGAACAATAAATTTCACAATTTGTATGGAAACACAAAAGACCCCGAATAGCCAAAGCAATCTTGAGAACGAAAAATGGAGCTGGGCGAATCAGACTCCCTGACTTCAGACTATATTACAAAGCTACAGTAATCAAGACACTTTGGTACTGGCACAAAAATAGAAATATAGATCAATGGAACAGGATAGAAAGCCCAGAGATAAACCCACGCACATATGGTCACCTTATCTTTGATAAAGGAGGCAAGCATATAGAGTGGAGAAAAGACGGCCTCTCCACTAAGTGATGCTGGGAAAATTGGACAGATACATGAAAAAGTATGAAATTAGAAAACTCCCTGACCCCATGCACAAAAATAAACTCAAAATGTATTAAAGACCTAAGTGTAAGGCCAGACACTATCAAACTCTTAGAGGAAAATATAGGCAGAACACTCTATGACATACATCACAGCAAGATTCTTTTTGACCCAGCTCCCAGAGAAATGGAAATAAGAACACAAATAAACAAATGGGACCTAATGAAACTTAAAAGCTTTTGCACAGCAAAGGAAACCACAAACAAGACCAAAAGACAACCATCAGAATGGGAGAAAATATTTGCAAATGAAGCAACTGACAAAGGATTAATCTCCAAGATTTACAAGCAGCTCATGCAGCTCAATAACAAAAAAACGAACAACCCAATCCAAAAATGGGCAGAAGACCTAAATAGACATTTCTCCAAAGAAGATATACAGATTGCCAACAGACACATGAAAGAATGCTCAACATCATTAATCATTAGAGAAATGCAAATCAAAACTACAATGAGATATCATCTCACACTGGTCAGAATGGCCATCATCATCAAAAGATCTACAAACAATAAATGCTGGAGAGGGTGTGGATGAAAGGGAACACTCTTGCACTGTTGGTGGGAATGTAAATTGATACAGCCACTATGGAGAACAGTATTGAGGTTCCTTAAAAAACTACAAATAGAACTACCATATGACCCAGCAATCCCACTACTGGGCATATACCCTGAGAAAACCATAGTTCAAAAAGAGTCATGTACCAAAATGTTCATTGCAGCTCTATTTACAATAGCCAGGACATGGAAGCAACCTAAATGTCCATCGACAGATGAATGGATAAAGAAGATGTGGCACATATATACAATGGAATATTACTCAGCCATAAAAAGAAATGAAATGGAGGTATTTGTAATGAGGTGGATGGAGTTAGAGTCTGTCATACAGAGTGAAGTAAGTCAGAAAGAGAAAAACAAATACAGTATGCTAACACATATATACGGAATCTAAGGAAAAAGAAAAAAGGCCATGAAGAACCTAGTGGCAAGACGGGAATAAAGACACAGACCTACTATAGAATGGACTTGAGGATATGGGGAGGGGGTGGGGTGAGTTGTGACAGGGTGAGAGAGTGTCATGGACATATATACACTACCAAATGTAAAATAGATAGCTAGTGGGAAGCAGCCGCATAGCACAGAGAGATCAGCTCCGTGCTTTGTGACCACCTAGAGGGGTGGGATGGGGAGGGTGGGAGGGAGGGAGATGCAAGAGGGAAGAGATATGGGAACATATTGTATATGTATAACTGATTCACTTTGTTATAAAGCAGAAGCTAACACACCATTGTAAGGCAATTATACTTCAATAAAGATGTTTAAAAAAAAAAAAGAGACATTAGCCTTTGATTATAGGATGAAAATATTTGGTATATATATTAAAAAGCTACAAGTGAGTTTTCCTGAATGACAGTAAAACTTATTTTATATATTTAGTGGGCAACAGACTTCAATAGACATAGAAGATATACGCACATGAAAAGATGTTTAATATCACTAATTATTAGGGGAATGCAAATCAAAACCACAATGAGATACCACTTCTCACTCATTAGGATGACTATTATTAGAAAGGAAGGAAGGAAGGAAGTAGCAAGCATTGGCAAGGATATGGAGAAACTGGAACACTCACTCATTGCTGGTGAGAACGTATGATGGTGCAGCTGCTATGGAAAACAACATGGCAGTTTCTCAGAAAAACTGAGCACAGAATCACCATATACTCCAGCAATTCCACTTCTGAGTACATACCCAAAAGAATTGAAAGCACATACTCAAACAGATATTTGCACACCCATATTCATAGTGGCACTATTCACAAGAGCCAAAAGATAGAAGCAACCCAGGTGTCCAGTGATGGAGGAGTAGGTAAACAAAGTGTGGTCTGTATGTACAATGGACTATTATTCAGCCTTAAAAAGGAAGGAAATTATGACACATGCCACAACATGGGTAGACCCTGAAGACATTCTGCTAAGTGAAATAAGCCAGTCACATAAAGGAAATACTGTATGATTCCACCTATATGAGGTGCCTAGAACAGTCAAATTCATAGATAGGGTTTCAGTCTGGGGAAGATGAAAAAGTTCTGGAGATGGATGGTGCTGGCGGTTGCCCAACAATATGAATGTACTTAATGCCACTGAACTGTATATTTAAAAATGATAAATCTTATGCATATTTTATCAATAAAAAATTTTATGTATTAAAAATGAAAAAAAAAAAAATAAAATAAAATTAGAAATGAAAAAGAAGTTACATCCGACAACACAGAAATGAAAAGGATCATAGGAGACTTCTATAAGCAACTCTAAACCAATAAAATGGACAAACAGGAAGAACTGGACTAATTCTTAGAAAGATACAACCTTCCAAGACTGAGCCAGAAAAAAATAGAAAATATGAACATACCAATTACAAGTAATGAAATTGAAAGTGTAATTAAAAATCTTCCAACAAAAAAAAGTCCAGGGTCAGATGGCTTCACATGCCAACTCTACCACACATTTAGGGAAGAGCTAACAGCTATCCTTCTCGAACTTTTCCAAAAAACTGCAGAGGGAGGAAGACTCCCAAACTCATTCTACAAGGCCATCATCACCCTGATACCAAAACCAGACAAAGATATCACAAAAAAAGAAAATTACAGGCCAATATCACTGATGAACATAAACACAAAAATCCTCAACAAAATACTAAAAAACAGAATCCAACAACACATTAAAAGGATCATACACCATGATCAAGTGGGGTTTATCCCAGGGATGCAAGGATTCTTCAATATATGCTAATCAATCAACACGATACAACATATTAACAAACTGAAGAATAAAAACCATATGATCATCTCAGTGATGCATAAAACGTTTTGACAAAATTCAACACATGTTTATGATAAAACCTCCCCAGAAAGTGGGCATAGAGGGAACCTACCTCAACATAATAGAGACCATACATGACAAACACACAGTAAACATTATTCTCTATGGTGAAAAACTGAAAGCATTTCCTGTAAAATCAGAAACAAGACAAGGGTGCCCACTCCCAACATTATTATTCAACACAGTTTTGAAAGTCCTAGCCATGGCAATCAGAGAAGAAAAAGAAATAAAAGAAATCCAAATTGGAAAAGAAGAAGTAAAAATGTCACTGTTTGCAGATGACGTGATACTATACATAGAAAATCCTAAAGATGTTACTGGAAAAATACTAGAGCTCATCAACGAATTCAGTAAAGCTGCAGGATACAAAATTAATCCACAGAAATCACTTGCATTCCTATACAATGAAAACGAAAAATCGGAAAGAAAAATTAAGGAAACAATCCCATTTACCATTGCAACAAATAGAATAAAACACTGAGGAATAAACCTACCTAAGGAGGCAAAACAACTGTATGCAGAAAACTATAACAAACTGATGAAAGAAATCGAAGAACTCACAAGCAGATGGAGAAATATACCATGTTCTTGGATTGGAAGAATCAACATTGTGAAAATGACTACACTACCCAAAACAATCTACAGATTCAATGCAATCCTTATCAAATTATCAATGACATTTTTCACAGAACTAGAAAAAAATTTTTACAAATTGTATGGAAAAACAAAAGACCCTGAATAGTCAACACAATCTTGAGAAAGAAATATGGAGCTGGAGTAATCAGGCTCCCTGACTTTATACTACAAAGCTACAGTAATCAAGACAGTATGGTACCAGCACAAAAACAGAATTAGAGATCAATGGAACAGGATAGAAAGCCCAGAGATAAACCCACACACCTATGGTGACCTAATCTATGACAAAGGAGGCCAGAATATACAATGTAGCAAAGACAGCCTCTTCAATAAGTGGTGCTGGGAAAACTGGACAGCTACATGTAGAAGAATGAAATTAGAACCTTCCCTAATGCCATACACAAAAATAAACTCAAAATGGATTTAAGACCTAAATGTAAGGCCACATACTATAAAACTATTAGAGGAAAACATAGGCAGAACACACTTTGATATAAATTGCAGCAAGATCTTTTTTGACCCACCTCCTAGAGTAATGAGAATAAAAACAAAAATAAACAAATGGGACCTAATGGAACGTAAAAGCTTTTGCACAGCAAAGGGGACCATAAACAAGATGAAAAGACAGCCCACAGAATGGGAGAAGATATTTGCAAATGAAGCAATTGACAAAGTATTAATCTCCAAAATATACAAACAGCTCATGCAGCTCAATATCAAAAAAACAAACAACCCAGTCAAATATGGGCAGAAGACCTAAACAGACATTTCTCCAAAGAAGACATACAGATGGCCAACAAATACATGAGAAAATGCTCAACATCACTAATTATTAGAGAAATGCAAATCAAAACTACAATGAGATATCACCTCATATCTCACACTGGTCAAAATGGCCATCACCACAAAATCTAGAAACAATATATGCTGGAGAGGGTGTGGAGAAAAGGGAACCCTCTTGCACTGTTGGTGGAAATGCAAATTTACACAGCAAATGTGGAGAACAGTATGGAGGTTCCTTTAAAAACTAAAAATAGAACTACCATGTCACCCAGCAATCCCACTACTGGGCATATACCCAGAGAAAACCATAATTCAAAAAACACATGCACCCCAATGTTCATTGCAGTGTTATTTATAATAGCCAGGACATGGAAACAACCTAAATGTCCATCAACAGAGGAATGGATAAAGAGGTTGTGGTATATATTTACAATGGAATATTAGACGTAAAAAGGAACAAAATTTGGTCATTTGTAGCAATGTGGATATACCTAGAGACTGTCATACAGCGTGAAGTAAGCCAGAAAGAGAAAAACAAATATCGTGTATTAATGTATATATGTGGAATCAGAAAAAATTGGTATAGACTATCTTATTTATAAAGCAGAAAGAAAGACACAGATGTAGAGAACATACGTATGGATACCAAGGGGGAAAGAGAGGGGGCGGGATGAATTGGGTGATTGTGATTGCTATATACACACTATTGATACTATGTATAAAATTGATAACTAATGAGAACCTACTGTATAGTACAGGGAACTCTAGTCAGTGCTCTGTGGTGACCTAACTGGGAAGGAAATCCAAAAAAGAGGGGATATATGTATACGTATAACTCATTCACTTTTCTGTACAGTAGAAAGTAACATAACATTGTAAAGCAGCTATACTACAATAAAAATTTAAAAAAAAAGAACTTAAAGGTAAAGTAGAAAGATCCACAGAGTTGGAAAGTTCTACCCTCCCCCCTACAAAAACTGATAGTAAAAGGAGGCAGAAAATCAGTGAGAATACACATGATTTGAACAACATTAACAACCACATTGACCTAATTGATATTCAGAGAACAATCCACACAATAAAAACTGGCTACAGATTCTTATCAAGTGAATATGAAACAGTCACCAAGGTAATATGTATTCTAAATCATAAAACAAAGCTTTGAAATTTTCTTAAATATATAAATCATATAAAGTTTATTTTTGAATTATAACAGAATTAAACTAAAAATCAATAGTATAAAGATAGCAGGGCAATCCACAATTATTTGGAATTAAAAAAATACTTCCAAATAACACATGTCAAAATGGAAGTTTCAAGAGAAATTTAAAAAAATATTTTGAACTGAATTAAAATGAAAATTCAAAATATCAAATTTTCAGGATGCAAGTAGATACATGCTTAGAGGGAAATTTATAAGATTAAATGTTTACATTAAAAAAGTAGAACCATATCAGGCCAGATTTTTAAACTTCTACCTTAAGAAACTGGAGAAAAAATAGTTAATTATATCCAAAGCAAGAACAAGGAAGGAAATAATAAAGATAATTGAAAAAAATTAAAAGGAAAAGAGAAAAAATATAGAAAACCAATGAGAACAAATGTGGTCCTTTGAAAAGATCAATAAAATTGACAAATGTCTAATCAGGCTGACCAAGAAACAAAAGAAAGGAGTAGATACATATCACCAATATCAGGAAAAGAAGAAGAAAACTTCACTACTAACCATAAAGAAATTTAAGTATTAAGGAAATGCTACATTATGCCATTAAATTTGACAACTTAGATTATATTGATCATTTCTTGAAACACACAAACACACAAAAACCTCACTCAAGGAGAAATAGATAATATGAACACCCTTACATCTATTAAAGAAAACTGAATCTTTACCTAAGAACGTTCTGCAAAATAAAACTCCATCTCCACGTGGTTTCACCATCAGATTCTATCCAACAAGGAAGAAGTGATACCAATTCTAAACAATTTCTTTCAGAAAATAGGAGAAGAGGAGATGCTTCCCAACATTTTAGAAAATAAACATTACCCTGATAGCAGTAATAGACATCTTAAAACTAGAAAACCAAAAACCAATATTCCTCATTAAAATAGACAAAAACATCCTCAACAAAATATTAATGAATTGAATCCAGTAATATATACACAGGATAAAATGTCAGACTAGGTGGGATTCTTCTAAAGAATGGAAACTTGTTTCAACATTTGAAAATTAATAAAATTTACTTACCAGATCAACATGTTAAAGAAGAAAAACATACCTCAATAGATGCCAGAAAACTCTTTGACAATATTCAGCATACAATCACAATTAAAAAAAAAAAAAAAACTCTCAAAAGCTAGACTAGAAGGGAACTTTTTAACCTAATAAAGTGTATCTACAAAATACAGCCTACAGCGAACTTCATACTTAATACTGAAAGACAGAATGTTGTAGCCCTAACAGCAAGAAATATTAAAAAATGTCCTATCTTCTTACTCTTTTTCAATATATATTTGATATTCTAGCCAGTTAAATAAGACAGAAAAGAAAAGTACACCAATGGGAAAGTTCAAAAGAATCAACAAGGAAACTAAATCATCAAGAATTACTAAGTGAGTTTAGTAAGTTTGCAGGATGCAAGAGCAATATAAAAGTAATTTGCATTTCTATGTACTTGTAATCAATTTGAAATAAAAAAATCATTAATAGCACAAAAATTAAAATATTTAGGCATAAATGTAGAAAATATGTGAAGGATCTGTATGCTGGGTACTACAAAACACTAATAAAGGAAATCAGTAGTGACCTATATTATTGGGGAGTTATTTTGGATGAATGAGTTGGAATTCTCAATATCATTAAGATGTCAGTCTTCCAGATATATTTCTAAATACAATGCAATCCCAATCAAAATACCAGCAAGTTGTTTTGCAGATATCAACAAACTGTTTAAAAAATTTATATGGAAAGGTGAAAGAATTAATATAGCAAAAAAATTTTGAAAAAAAAAACACAGTTGGAAGACTAACACTACCTGATTTCATGTTTTACTTTAAAGCTACAATAATCAAGAATGTTTGGTATTGGCAAATGTACAGAAACAGAACAATGAAACAGGATAATGATTCCAGAAATATATCCACACAAATGTAGTCAAATGATTTTTGATAAAAGCAATTGCAAAGGGAATTCAATGGAGAAATGTTAGTTTTTTTAGCAAATGGTGCTGAGATCATAATTGGTGGTTCACATACAAAATAATGAACCTCAAAACATACTACATATTTTATACGAAACTTACTCAAAATGTATCATAGACATAAACATAAAACATAAACTTACAAACTTTCTGGAAGAAAACATGGGAGAAAATCTTCACTGCTTTGTTTCAGCAAAGAGCATTTAGATGTGATAGCAAAAGCCCAATTCATTAAAAAAAAATGAGAAAAGGAATGTAATCAAAATTAAATCATCTTCTTTCAGAAAGATACTATTAAGGGAATGAAAAGATAAGTCAGTGACTGAGGAAAATATTTGCAAATCGCATTTCCAAAAAAAGAACACGAATCCAGAATATGTAAAGAATTCATAATCTATATATGTAAACAAACAACTCACTTTAAATAGATTTAAATGGACATTTCATTAAAGAAAGTGTATGGATGGCAAATGAAGATAGGAAAAGATGCAGAACATCATGATTTACTAGGGAAATACAAAGTAAAACCACAATGAGATATCATTACACATACATTAGGATGGATAAAATAAAAACTGATAATACCAAGTGAGGATGGAATAACTGCAACTCTCTTGTTGGTGGGAGTACATGGGAGTACAAAGTGTCACATGCTCTTCAGAAAACAGTTTGGCAATTTCTTAGAAGGTTACCAAATGACCCAACAATCCTACTGCTAGATATTAGCCAAGTGAGCTGAAAACTTATATTCACACTAAAAACCTGTGTGTCAATGGTTTTAGTCCTTTATTCATAATAGTAAGAATCTGGAAACAACTCAGATGTTTTTCAATAGGTGAATGGATAAACAAATCATCATACATACTACTCAGCAATAAAAAGAAACAAACTATGGGTTCATTCAACAACATGGATGAACCCTAAATGTATTTTGGTAAGCAAAAGAAGCTAGACCAAGAAGGCTACATATTGCATGGATTGTTTAAATGACATCCTAGAAAAGGCAAAATATAGGAAACTGATCTGTATGACACTGTGGTTGTAGATACATGACTGTATGCATTTGTTAAATTCCATACACCTGTATCTTATAAAAAGTAAATTATACTAAATGCAAAATTTAAAAATCAATTAGGATATCAGCAGAGCCCAAGATGGAATGGAGACTGTCTCAAATAAGCATAACTATAATAAAAACGCAGGGCAGGAATAAAGACGTAGACATAGAGAATGGACTTGAGGACACAGGGTGGGAGAGGGAAGCTGGGGCAAAGTGAGAGTAGCATCGACATATATACAATACCAAATGTAAAATAGTTTGCTAGTGGGAAGGAGCAGCATAGCACAGGGAGATCAGCTTGGTGCTTTGCGATGACCTAGAGGGGTGGGATAGGGAGGATGGGAGGGAGGCTCAAGGGGGAGGGGATATGGGGACGTATGTATGCATATGGCTGATTCATTTCGTTGTACAATAGAAACTAACACAGTATTGTGAAGCAATTGTACTCCGATAAAGATCTATTAAAAAAAATGTATGGCACGATCTTACTGAAAGGGCTGAGGAATAAAAGCAATGGGCTAAGTAACTTTGAAACTATGTTTGGTCTCAACATTGTAAGACTAAGGACAAAAATAACTCTACACAAACATGGCACTCTAGTTGGTAAAATTTTTTCTGACAAGAATGGGGGTTAGCAATTCTCAAACTACTTTACTTGTATCAGAAAAACAAAACAGGGGCTTCCCTGGTGGCACAGTGGTTGAGAATCTGCCTGCCAATGCAGGGGACACGGGTTCGAGCCCTGGTCTGGGAAGATCCCACATGCCGCAGAGCAACTAGGCCCATGAGCCACAATTACTGAGCCTGGGCGTCTGGAGCCTGTGCTCCGCAACAAGAAAGGCCATGATAGTGAGAGGCCCGTGAACCGCGATGAAGAGCGGCCCCCACTTGCCGCAACTAGAGAAAGCCCTCACACAGAAACGAAGACCCAACACAGCCATAAATAAATAAGTAATTTTTAAAAAACAAAAAAAACAAAAAACAAACAAACAAAAAACACTGTAGGGTTGAACAGATAAGTATATTGAAGATAATGAGAGCCAAGTATCTCACTATCAGAGAAGAAAGTTGCAGATAAGCACAGGAAAGGCTAGAATGAACTCTGTTGAGCTGGAATGAAGATGGACATAGTAAAAACTCATATTTTAAAATATAGTTGACCTTTGAAAAACACAGGTTTGAAATACATGGGTCCAATTATGTGCATATTTTTCAATAGTAAATACTACATTCCAACACAATCTGTGTTTAATTGAATCCTCAAATGAGGAACCACCTATATGGAGGGCTGACCATACATTAAAGTTGGATTTTCAGCTGCACAGAGGGTCAGCACCCCTAACCCTCATGTTGTTCAAGGCTCAACTGTAGAGAGATAGAGAAATGAATATAGATATGTGTGCACACTTGGCTTAATATACATACTAGCTCTGTCTGCTGAGAGGGCCTATAACCTGTGGACACCCCACTAACAATGAGCACACCTAACACCCAGATCATAGTTTCTAAATACCATTCTCCAATAAAAAGAACCAGTACTCCTTGTAGAACTGTTTAATCACAGAACTGGGGCAAGGAAAATACAAGATGAGCATGGGATATCTTGTGGTGCCAGAAAGTAAGGAAATGCTAGAAAAAAAATGGCAGGAAGGGGGAATAGAGGCATACCAAAATTGACACAGGAGGCAACCTGAAATAACTCTCAAGGGCTGAAACAGAACAATTTGACCAACTATTTAAATAAGGATACTAACAGATTATAACCCAAATAATGAAGTAAATATCCATGAGTTCACACCAGTGTAAATAAATGATTAAATAAATAAGTGGAGAAAGCCTGAAAACTCTTATGGAAGAATCCTAATTAATAAATGTAGAAAGAATGGGGAAAATCATCACCAGAATGTTACAGTAATAATTGCTAGATGCAAGATCCACAAAAATATGCTAAAATAATTGAGCAGAAATTTAGGTAGAAAAAAATTTTGGCATAGCCTCAAAGTATCTCCCTCAAAATATTTTTAATTACAAACTGTAAAACAGAAACTTAACAGTAGATAAACCTGGCTGATACCATTTTAACCAAAGTTAATGTGACCAGTAATAAGACATCTACTTCTTGTACTGAAAGGGGCACATGACCTCTGTGGTATTCTTCACCATAATGAATAATCTCTATTAATCATTCATAAACATCAGAGAAACTCAAATGAAGGGACATTCTACAAAATAACTGACCGGTACTCCAAAATGTCAAGGTTATAAAAGACAATGGAAAACAGGGAAACTATCATAGCTTGGAGGAGATTAAGGGAACATGACCACGAAATGCAATGTGAGATCCTGGATTAGATCTTGTAACAGAAAACAAAAATAGTGAAAAAAAAGAGGAAATCTGAATAAAGTCGGCCATGTAGTTAATAGTATAGTACAAATTTGTTAGTTTTTGTAATTGTTCTATAGATATGTAAGATGCTAACGTTAGGGGAATTTAGATGAAGTGTATACAGGAGCTCTTTGTACTATCTTTGCAACTTTTTATGTCTAAAATTATTTCAATACATAAAACTAAAAATAATAAAATGAAAAATGGTTAGAGTCTGATATTTGGAAGAGCAGCTGCAAGAATATATAATGTCTTGGACTTTGGAACCATTTTCCATACTTGAAACCTATGTTGTAAGTTTATATATTTGGGGAATAAGAATGGAAACATACTCAAAAAACCAGAAAACGAAATAGAAAAATTGCTTATCTGTATAGTATCAATACTTTATAGTTTCAAACAGTAATCATTTGTTCTTTTTTTTTTGGCTGTTAGGTCTTTGTTGCTGTGTGCGGGCTTTCTCTAGTTGCGGCGAGCGGGGGTTACTTTTTGTTGCAGTGTGCGGGCCTGCCATTGCAGTGGCTTCTCTTGTTGTGGAGCACTGGCTCCAGGTGCACGGGCTTTAGTAGTTGTGGCTCGCGAACCTAGTTGCTCCGCAGCATGTGGGATCTTCCTGGACCATGGCTCGAACCTGTGTCTCTTGCACTGGCAGGTGGATTCTTAACCATTGCACCACCAGGGAATCCCCAAATCATTTGTTCTTGAATTCAGTTATCCCATGCAAAAATCTGTTGAGAAAAGTTTTATTTTCTTCATTATACAAAGAGGAAAATTAAGGTTAAGAGAAAGAAAGTTTTCTCCTAATCACACAGCTAATTAGTCACAGAATCAAAAATTTAACACAAATATTCTAACTTGCTGAAATATACTTCATGTATTGAGGAACAGTAGTTCTTGACTAATGTCTCCTTATACGTACTGTTTTTGCTACTATGTTCATGAGTTTAAGAAAATCACTTTCTTCTAACTAAAGGAATGATTAAAGTTAATAAAAATCAATTCCTAAATTATGAGCCTCTGAAATAATTTTTAAAGAAATAACTGTTTTGCTTTAGTTTTGATAATATTATTTACGTGAGTGTTTGATATCTATTTATTCATAATATTTGACTTTCATATGAAGGTTTAAATTTTTATATTTAAGCTTATAGAATCCTTCACTAGGGTTGTGCATTGGGGCATAGATCTGTTTATATTTATTCATTAGTGTGTTGCTAATTTAAAATGTGTTTCATTAAACTTGTAAAAAAAAATGAACTCTTAAGGGGAAAATGATATGTTGAAATTAAGGACCTCTAAGGTATAAAATAACTTCAACAGTTGAGCTGTTAAAAATAATGTGGAAAGCAAAGGTGTCAAAAGTATCTATCACTTACTACGATGTATTAATTGCAAAATAAATTGTACATGTCAGGTATGGGAGGTAATTTAAAGGGTATTTTCCTAACTCAGACTACATTTAGGGACTTTAGTCCCTTGGCTTGTGGCTAACTCCTTGGATCTTAGTATCATACTCACACATGTTGCACTTTTGATAACTTAGTAGAGTTCTTGATTATACAATTGGGTCAAGCTTTCCATTATTAATAGAAGCAGGATGGTTTTTAATTCTTTACTATTAAGTGCTAAAGTTGGTAATGATTAGAATATATTCTTTTTTTGAGGCATTACACTTCAAGAATGAGTTAATATAATATCTCTATTCCTCATGTAGCTCTTAGATAAATTGTGCAATAACCATACTTTGCCTTTGGTACCCTTGGGTATTTTGTATGTATTCTGGAGCCCCTCTTTTTCCATTATTTCTGTTTTCCAGTGCTCTCACGCTGCCTTTGCTTTTGCTAATTCCCCAACAATAGTGCCCCACTGATCAGTACTTATGCCTAGCATGATTCATACTCCACAACTACATGTCCACTCTTTTTATATCTAACATTCAAAATTCTTATTATTCATCTTTTAAGAACTTGGCTAGGTTCTTGTCTGTAAACCATCCAATTACTATGACTCACAATAAGATAAATTATTGTCCCTAGTTATCTCACAAATAGAGGATACTTGCTAACCCTAAAGCATGTTTGGGTATGATGATGAATAAAATAAACAAAATAGTGGAAGAGGATCTACAATCCAAACAGGTTTAAAAGTAGGCTGCTGATTTTCTCTTTCTGACTTACTTCACTCTGTATGACAGACTCTAACTCCATCCACCTCATTACAGTATGCTAACACATATATATGGAATCTAAGGAAAAAAAAAAAAAGGACATGAAGAACCTAGTGGCAAGATGGGAATAAAGACACAGACCTACTAAAGAATGGACTTGAGGATACGGGGAGGGGGAGGGGTGAGATGTGACAGGGTGAGAGAGTGTCATGGACATATATACACTACCAAATGTAAAATAGATAGCTAGTGGGAAGCAGCCGCATAGCACAGGGAGATCAGCTCGGTGCTTTGTGACCACCTAGAGGGGTGGGATAGGGAGGGTGGGAGGGAGGGAGATGCAAGAGGGAAGAGATATGGGAACATATGTATATGTATAACTGATTCACTTTGTTTTAAAGCAGAAACTAACACACCATTGTAAAGCAATTATACTTCAATAAAGATGTTAAAAAAAATTGAAAAAAAAAAAAAGTAGGCTGCTGAAAAAGTAAGAATTAATCCTCCAGATCAGAGGAAATACATGAGCCTGAAAAGATCAGGCTAGAAAAAGAAGCAGAGCAAAGTCCAAGGTACTTTGAACATCACCAGTGGAAAAGTAGAAACAAGCAAGAAAACAAACAAACTAACATAATGGCAATTATTGAGGTATGAAATATACTAAAGTATTTAATTCATTTATTCATTTGTATATTCTTTAATAAAATGTATATTGAGTTCCTACTATGAGCAGATTTTTTTTTTTTTTGCTAGATGCCAGGAGTAATATGGTGAGTGAAAACAGACACATTATCTGTCCTCATTAAATTGACTGTTTGTTGGGGGAGACAGATATTGATCAAAAACTCACACTTATGTCTATGACATAAAGATGCATGGTTCAATAGAGAACTGGGAAAAAGGATTTTACTTCTTTAGGAAGTTAAGAAAAGTAGTTCATGAGGAAGTGATATTTGAGATGAGATCATAAAGGTGACTAAAAGCAAAGGTGAAAGAATGTGGCTGGTAAAGGGGGAAGCATGTTTAAAAGCCCAGTGATGGGAGAAAGCATTACTAGTACAAAAGAGAGAAAGTAGAGTAGCTTGGCTGCATCAAGGACAGCAAGAGAGAATGTATAGAAATGAAGCCAAATTAGAGTTAGATCATAGAGGATTTTGTATGTTCTTAAGTTCTGTTTATTTCCTTAAAAGCAACAGAAAGCTATTGAAAAGATTTAAATGGGTGGATAATATGACCAAAATTGTAGTATTCAAGGGGAAAGATGAAGTAGAATGCATGCAGTAGCAGAAAGTAATGGTAGATTCAAGAGATATTCCAGCAATAGCAGGCATTAGACAAGTGGTTGAAGAAAAGTGAAGTGACTACAGTAATTCATAGGTTTCTGTATAGCAAAAAAGGATGAATGCTTTCTTACCATTAGATATCCTCAATTGTCCTGATTCTCCTCTGTTCACACAGTCTGAAGAGAAATGAAAGTTTCGGCAATTTCTGTCCTTCATAGGTTTGTTACTGCAAAGCCCTCTTGTGAACTTCTATTAGAAAACTGGCCATAACAACTGACAATAGCAACTTATACTGAATAATATAGTCCTTAATTTATATATGTGAAAAAAGTCACTAGGCTTTTGATGGAAACAAATAGCATTGAATGGAAGGATCAATATTGCAAGCAGAAAAATTGTCCCTGGAAAAATAAAGAGAAAAAGATTCAAGGAACAGAAAAGGATTCCAAAAGTATAAGTAATATATTTCCTCGATTCTGAAAAGTATTTAAGACATAACATCAAATCAATTTTTAAAGAAAAATATGTACAAATTGGTTAAAAGTATGTATTAGTCAGCTCAGACTGCCATAACAAAGTACCATAGACTGTGTGGCTTAAACGAAGTAAATTAATTTTTCCACAGTTCTGGAGTCTGGAAGTCTGAGACAAGGACTCCAGCATGGTTGGGTTCTGGTGAGGATTCTGCTTCTGTCTTGCAGAGGACCACCTTCTTGCTGTATCCGCACATGATGGAGAGAGAAGAAGGTGAGTTCTCTGGTATTTTTTCTTATTAGGACACTAATCCTATGTCAGGGCCCCAGACTTATAAACTCATTTAAATGAATTACCTCCTTGTAGTCCTTATCTCAAATTACCATAACACTGAGAAATAGGACTTCAGCTATGAATTTTCTGGGGACCAAATCCAGTCCATAAAAAAGTGCAGGCTGATTTTAGAAATATAAAGGCAAAAAGCAAATAAGTGTGTATATTGAAATCTAGGAGATTCAAGAGGATATTGTATCCATAAAAATACAGCAGGACACTCCATAAAAGAAGGGATGGGAAAAAATAAAAACTGATTGAAATAAAAAATTAAATGGAAAAAATAAAGAGACTTTTAAGATGGGCTAATTAACAAAATGCATATAACTTAAAATAAAGTAAAGATATTCTTTGAAATAAAAGATAAGAAGATAAAAATATGCAAAATATGACAGAAAATATGAGGCATTTAGCATACAAGAATTCGTTCCAACATAATGTAATAGGAGTTCCAGAAGAGAGAAAAATGAAATTAATGGGAGGATGTAATTAAAAAAGTAATTTTCTTAGTACTAGAGAAAGGAACGTTTTTAAATGTAAAGGGCATAATGAGTGCCAAAAAAGATGGTTAAGGAAAAATATCTTAATATATTGTGGTAATATTTCATATTCTATGATTAAGTAGTAAATTATGCAGGTTTTGGAGAGACAAAAATATATTAATAACAAATAACAAAATCGGAATGGCACTAGGCTTCTTTTTCAGTGTAAATTACCTTTAATAATTTAAATGTCACATTGATAATATAGTAAATACCAGTATTCTTATGTGTCTATTTCTTTATATTCTATTTTGTTACATTTTTGTCTGGATGTTCCTGTGTCAATATGATTTTCTTTTCAATGAAGTAACTTTGTAATATAACTTGATATATGATGTCTTTTAAGTTACACACAAAAGTGAAGAAACAATATTTTAATTCTGAAAAACTTAAATTCATATAAATAGACTTGTATGTAAAATTTTTGTCCAAATGTATTAATAAATGTATTAATTTTAGTAGTTTTTTAGTTGATTCACTTACATATTTTTGGTAGACAATAAATTTTCTGCAAATATTTACAACTTTCCTCTTCCTTTTCAGTATTTATACTTCTAATTATGTTTCTGGAAAGGGATTCATTTTCTTGTTGCATATAATAGATCTTATACTGTACTATTATAGCTTCACACTTCCAAGTTCATTTCATTAGGCCACCATCACCCTGATACCAAAACCAGACAGAGATACGACAAAAAAAAGAAAATTACAGGCCAATATCACTGATGAACATAGATGCAAAAATCCTCAACAAAACACTAGCAAACCAAATCCAACAATACATTAAAAGGATCATACACCATGATCAAGAGGGATTTATCCCAGGGATGCAAGAGTTTTCCAATATCTGCAAATCAATCAGTATGATACACAACATTAACAAATTGAAGAATAAAAACCATATGATCATCTCAATAGATGCAGAAAAACTTTTGATAAAATTCAGTATCCATTTATGATGAAAACTCTCCAGAAAGTGGGCATAGAGGGAACATACCTCAACATAAAAAAGCCCATAAATGACAAACCCACAGCTAACATCATATTCAATTTTGAAAAGCTGAAAGCATTTCCTCTAAGATAAGGAACAAGAAAAGGATGCCCACTCTCACCACTTTTAATCAACATAGTATTGGAAGTCCTAGCCACAGCAATCAGAGAAGAAAAAGAAGTAAAAGGAATTAAATAATATCACTACCAAAAATTTCAGTGAAACACAAAGAAAGACAGTGAGAGAGGAAAAGAGAACAAAAGGACTACAAAATAGTCAGAAAACCAATACCAAAATTGCAATAAGTTAAATCTTTGTTTTTAATAATTATTTTAAGTGTAAATGTGTTAAACTCTCCAACCAAGAGACATAGCTGTTGAATGGATAATAAAACAAGATTAACTAACTATATGTTGTCTACAAGAGACTCATTTTAGATTTAGGGATGCACATAGGCTGAAAGTGAAGGGATCAAAAATAAATTTCATGCAAATTGCAAATAAAAAAGAGTAGGGTGGTTTTATATATATATATATATATATATATATATATATATATACATATATATATATATATATGACAGAATAGACTTCAAATCATAAACTGTCACGAGGGACAACAAAGAACCTTATATAATGATAAAATATCAATTCATCAGAGAGATGTAACAATTGAAGTACATAGCACACAGCCTCAGGGTACTAGGATACATAAAACAAACACTGACAGATCTAAAAGGAGAAATAGAGAGCAACAAAATAATAGTATGGAATTTCAATACTCCACTTTTAATAATGGATAGATCATCAAGACAGAAAATCAAAATGGAAACATAGGACTTAGCACAATAGACTACATGGCCCTAACAGAACATTTATAGAACATTACTTCCAACAGCAGCATAATGACTATTTTTCTCAAGTACTAATAAAACCTTCTCTAGGATAGTTCACGTTAGGTCACAAGACAAGTCTTAGCAAACTGAAGAAGACTGAAATTATACCAAGCATATTTTCTGACCAGAATTGTATGAAATCACAAATCAAAGACAGAGGAGAATTGGAAACATCAAAAATATGTAGAAATTAAACAACAATTTCCTAAACAACCAATTAGTCAAATAAGAAATCAAAAAGGGAATAAGAAAATATCCTGAGACAAATGAAAATGAAAACAAAACATACCGCAACTTGGGGAATGTAGCAAAAGCAGTATTAAGATGGGAGATTATAGTAATAAACATCTACATTAAAAGAAAAAAAAATCTCAATAAACCACTTACCTTTACATTACAAGGAACTAGAAAGAGAAGAACAAGTTAAGCTGAAGGTTAACAAATGAAAGGAAATAGTAAATATTAGAGCAGAAATAATAGAAACTGAGACGAGGAAAATAATAGAAAAATCAATGAAACAAAGAGCTTGTTTAAAAAAAATAAAATTGACAATGAGGAACTTCTTTTTAGACTAAGAAAGAAAGAAGAGAATCAATAAAATCAGAAACAAAAGAGGAGACATTACGACTGAAGATACAGAAATAAAAAGGATTATAAGAGGCTACTGTAAGTAATTATAAACCAGCAAATTGCATAACCTAGAGACAATAAATAAAATTTATAATAATAATATAATAGGAATATGATATCAATGGTAAATCATGAAGAAGTAAGAAATTTGTACAGATTAATAATGAATAAGGAGGTTGAATCAGTAGTCAAAAATGCTCCAAAAAGAAAAGCCCAGGATCAGAACACTTCATTAGTAATTTCTATTAAACATTTAAAGAAGGATTAATATCAATCCTTCTCAAACTCTCCCAAAACACTGAAGAGGAGAGAACACTTTCAAACTGATTTTACAAAGCTAGCATTATTCTGATACCAAAGCTTGACAGACACTACCAAAAAAAAAAAAAAAATTACAGGACAATATTGCTGATGAACATTTATGCAAAAACCCACAACAAAATACTAGAAAACTGAATTCAACATCACATTAAAAGGATCATTCACCATGATCAAGAGGGATTTAGCCCTCTGATACAAATGACTATATACAAAACAATGCAGTACACGGCATTAACAGAAAAAAGGACATAAATCACGTAATCATCTCAATACATGCAGAAAAAGCATTTGACAAAATCAACTCCATTTCATGGTAAAGACAATAAAGAAATGAGGTATAGAAGAAATGTACTTTAATACAATAAAAGCTATAAATAACAAACCCACAACTACAACTAACATCATACTCAATGGTGAAAAACTGAAAGTTTTGACTCAAATCAAGGCAAGACAAGGGTGCCCACTCTCAACACTTATATTCAACATAGTATTGGAAGTCCTAGCCAGAACAATTTGAAAAGAAAAAAGAAATAAAAAGAATCCAAATCAGAAAGGAAGAAGAAAAAATGAGTTTTTAATAGCTGACATGATTCTATATGTAGAAAATCCTACAGATTCCATGAGAAACCCTGTTATAACTAATAAATGAATTCAGGAATGTTGCAGCATACAAAATCAACATGTAAAAATCAGTTGTGTTACAATAAGCTAACATTGAACTACTCCAAAGGGAAATTAAGAAAACAATTCCATTTCCAGTAGCATTAAAAAGAAAAAAATACTTAGGAGTAAACTTAACTGAGGAGGTAAATACACATACACTAAAAATTAAAAATAAACATTGATAGAAGAATTTAAAGAAGACACAAATATATGGAAAGACATCCATGTTCATCTATTAGCAAATCAATATTGTTAAAATGTTCATACTATCCAAAGTGATCTACAGATTTAATACTAGCCCCACCAAAATCCCAAGGCACTTTTACAGATATAGAAAAAAGAATTTTAAAATTTATGTGAAATCTTGAAAGACCTAGAGTAGCCAAAGCAATCTTAAGAAAGAAGAACAAAGTTAGAGGTATCACACGTCCTAATTCCAAAATATATTACAAAGCTAGAGTAATTAAAACAGTATGGTACTGGGTAAAGACTGACATATATAGGTCAATGGAACACAATAGAGAGCACAGAAATAATTCCATTCATATACGTTCATCTGATCTTTGAGAAGGTTGCCAAGACCCCAAAATTGGGAAAGGATAGTCTCTTCAACAAATGGTGTTGGGACAACTGGATTATAAGATGAAAAAGGGGGGGGGGGGAGGGGGAAGAGGGAGAGGAGAGGAGAGAAGAAAAGAAAGGAAGAAAAAGAAAAAAAAGTGAAGGAGAAATAAAGACAAAAGAAACAAAACAAACTAAGACAAAACAAACAAAAAACAGACAAAGAAACCTTTATGCCCAGAACATCATCAGGAAGAAAGAAAATGCCATGTCATAAACTTGTATCTACACAAAGAAAGGAAAAGCATAGGAGATTTATTTAAAAGATAACTATTTGATTAAAGGAATAAGAGAAATAATGTATTGGGTAATTATACAATTTGCATAAGTCAAATGAATGAGAGCAACATCACAAATGGCAAAAGACATAATTGGGAGTAATCTGCTTTACATCAAGTGCACTACACCTGAAGCAGTAGAGTGTTATTTGAAAGTAGATTTACATTTATATATATATCCACTATTAATATATATATACATATATCTGCTAATATATACTAGATATATTTATATATCCACTAATATATATATATATATATCCAGTACAATTTTGTGAGTTTTTCCTCTTGGAATACTACCAGGTATTCACAGTGAATATCAGAGAGAACTCCCCTCCCCTTATGCTTCCAGCAGGGAGAGGGGGAAATAAGCCATTTTGATATAGGCCAGAAAGCATTAATTCTTCTCAACAAGACCTTCCTTCAGGAGAAATTATTTAACCTGACCCTAATCTGCTGGGGTTTTATCAGAACCAAACTGAGTTGAAGGGATGGAAATATTCAACATTAGCCCAATCTAGACATCCTGTGCCACTAAGGGTAAAGGGGGCTGAAAATCCAATGTGAAGTTTACAATCAAGAGGTACAGGCTCACTAAAAGAGTGAGGCATAATCATAGGATTATAGAACATACCCCTCCCTCCACACCTTATCACCATATTACTAAAGACCTATTTACAAGTTCCCTTAATGTAGTACATCATGCATGGCTACCAAGGGAAAATTACATGGCAGACTAAAATTCAAAACACACAGTTTGAAGAGACAGAGAAAGTATCAAAACCAGATTCATATATGACCAAAAATCTAAATCAACTATGATTAATGTGCTAAGAGTTCTAATGGATGGAGAAAATAAAATAACATATAGGCAATGTAAGTAGAGAGATGGAATTCTAAGAAAGAACAAAAAAGAAATGGTTAGAGATCAAAAACACTGTAACAGAAATGAAGAATGCCTTTAATGTGCCTACAAGTAATCTAGACAGAGCTGAGAGAAGAATCTCTGAGCTTGGGGCTATCTCAATAGAAACCTCTGAAACTGAAAAGTAAAGAGAAAAAGGATTCTTATTTTTTTAAATGCAGAATATCCAAGAACTGAGTAACAACGACTGAAGTTCTAACATACTCATAATGGAAATATCAGAAGAGGAAAGAGAGAAAGGAAGAGATGTATTTGAAACAATAATGACTGAAAATATCCTCAAATTAACATAAGACATAAAACCACAAATCCAGGAAGATCAGAGAATACCAAACAGGAAAATGCCAGAAAAACTACACCTAGGAATATAATTTTAAAACTATAGATAATCAAAGGCAAAAAATATCTTCAGAGAAGCCAGAGGAAAAAATACTATACCAATAGAGGAGAAAAAATAGGAATTACATCTGACTTCTCAGAAACTGTGCAAGCAAGAAAAGAATGAGTGAAATATTTAAAGTGTCGAGAGAAAAAACTCACCCAGCTAGAATTCTGTACCCTGCAAAGTTATCCTTCTAAAGGGAAAGAGAAATAAAGATGTTCTCATACAAACAAAAATTGAGGGAATTTGTTGCCAGTAGATGTGCCTTATTAAAAAATGTTAGACATTCTTCAGAAAGAAGGAAAATGATACAGTTCAGAAACTTGGATCTATAAATTTTAGGATTATATGTTCTAGTTCTGTGAAAAATTCCATGGGTATTTTGATAGGGGTTGATTTGACTCTGTAAAGTGCTTTGAGTAGTATGGACATTTTAACAATATTAATTATTCTAACCCATGATCACGGTATATCTTTCAATTTATTTGCGTCTTCTTCAATTTCTTTCATCAGTGTCATATAGTTTTCAGAGTACATGTCTTTCCCCTCCTTGGTTCAGTTTATTCCTAGGTATTTTATTCCTTTTGATGCAATTGTAAATGGAATTTTTTTAAAATTTATCTTTCTGAAAACTCTATTAGTGTATAGAAACATGACAGATCTCTGTATGTTAATTTTTTGTCCTGCAAATTTACTGAAGTGATTTATTAGTTCAGTTTTGGTGGAGTCTAGAGGTTCCTATGTATAATGTTTTGTCTTCTGAAAATGGTGATGTTTGTACTTCTACCCTTCCAGTTTGGATGCCTGTTATTCTTTTTCTTGTCTGATTGCTATGGCTAGGACTTCCAATACTACATTGAATGAAAATAATGAGAGTGGGTATCCTGATCTTAGTAGAAACGTTTTCAGGTTTTCACTATTGAATATGGTGTTAGCTGTGGGTTTGTCATATATGGGCTTTATTATGTTGAGGTAAGCTTTTTCTATACCCAATTTGTTGAGAATTTTTATCTTAAATGGGTGTTAAATTTTGTCAAATGTTTTTCCTGCATCTACTGAGATTAACATGAGTTTTATTCTTTATTTTGTTATTGTGATGTATCACATTGATTGATTTGCAGATATTGAACCATCTTTGTATCCCTAGAATAAATATCACTTGATACTTTTAATGTATTGTTAAAATGTATTGCTAAATTCCTTTTGCTCATATTTTGATGAAGATTTTTGCATCTATGTTCATCAGAAATATGTGCCTGTCATTTCTTTTTTTGTAATGTCTTTGTCTGGTTTGGGTATCTGGGTAATGCTGGTCTCATAAAATGAGCATGGAAGTATTCTTTCCTCTTCAATTTTTTGATAGTTTGTGGAGGATTTTTAGGTAATCTTATGTAAATCTTGGTAGAATTCAATTGTAAAGCCATCTGGTCCTGGCCTTTTTTTGTTGGGAGTTTGTTTTTTAAATTACTGATTCAATTTCATTAGTAGTAATTGGTCTATTTGGATTTTCTATTTGTTCCTTATTAAGTCTTGGAAAATTGTGTATTTCTAGAAATTTATCATTTTTTTTCTAGATTGTCCAATATATTGACATATAATTGTAGTATCCTCTTGTGATTATTTGCATTTCTGTGGTATTGTTTGTAACTTCCCATCTTTCATTTCTGGTTTTAGTTATTTGAGTCTTTTTTTTCTTGATAAGTTTGACTCAAGGTTTATCTTTTTTTTTTTTTTTAATCTTTTCGAGGAGCCATCTCTTAGTTTCATAGATCTTTTCTATTGATTTTTTAGTCTCTGTTTTATTTATTACTACTCTGAGCCTCATTGTTTCCTTCCTTCTACTAAATTGGGCTTTGATTGTTCTTCTTTTTCTAGTTCCATTAAGTGTTAGATTGCTCATTTGAAATTTTTCTCATTTCTTGAGGTAGACCTGTATTTCTATGAACTTCCCCCTTAGAACTGCTTTTGTTGGGTCACATCAATATTGGAAAATTGTGCTTCCATTTTCATTTGTCTCAAGGTATTTTTTTCTCTTTGATTTCTTTGTTGACCCATTGATTATTTAGTAGCATGTTGTTTAGTCTCCACATGCTTGTGATTTCTCCAGGTTTCTTCTTGTAATTGATTTCTAGTTTCATACCATTGTGGTAGAACAAACTGCTTGATAGGATTTCAATATTTTAAAATTTATTGAGACTTATTTTGTGGCCTAAAATGTGAACTATTCTGGAGAACATTCCATGTACACTTGAAAAGAATGTGTATTATGCTGGTTATAGATGGAATGCTCCATATATACCTACCAGTTCAATTTAGTTTAATGTGCTGTTTAAGGGCAACATTTCCTTATTGATTTTCTGTCACAATGATCTATTACTTGATGTAAGTGTGGTATGATAATTCCCTACTATCATTTTCAACTTCTCCTTTTATGTCTGTTAATATTTGATTTGTATATTTATGCGCTCCTATATTAGGTGCATAAATATTTAATAATGTTATATATTTTTCTTGGATTACCCCTTTATCATTATGTAGTGCCCTTCTTTGTCTTTTGTTACCGTTATTGCTTTAAAGTATATTTTGTGTGATATGAGTATCACCACCTCATCTTCCTTTTCATTTCAATTTGCATGACATATATTTTTCCATCCCTTCACTTTCAGTCTGTATGTGTCTTTAGATCTGAAGAGAGTCTCTTATAGGCAACAAATAATCCCCAAATTTGTATAGAATCACAAGAGACCCTAAATAATCAAGGAAATCTTGAGAAAGAAGAACAAATCTGGAGATATCATGTTTCCTGGTTTCAAACTATTCTACAAATCTACGGTATCAAAACAGTACAGTACTGGCACCAAAATGGACAGTTCAGTGAAACAGAGGAGAGAATCCAGAAATAAACCAACTCTTATAAGGTCAATTGATCTACAACAAAGGAGGCAAAAATATACAGGGAGAGAAAGACAGTTTCTTCCATATGGTGTTGGGAATATTGAACAGCTACATGGAAAATAATGAAACTGAACCATATATGATCTTACAACATATACAAAAATTAACTCAAAATGGACAAAAGACTTGAATGTAAGATCAGAAACATGAAACTCCTAGAAAAAAATCTTAGGTAGTAAGCTCTTTGATATTGGTCTTA
Organism: Balaenoptera ricei; assembly: GCF_028023285.1. NCBI lineage: Eukaryota > Metazoa > Chordata > Mammalia > Artiodactyla > Balaenopteridae > Balaenoptera > Balaenoptera ricei. The sequence continues at coordinate 90,124,929 of NC_082660.1, read as the reverse complement.
GCAATATATTTTAAAATCTGTCTCCTCACGAAAGGGTAACAAAAGTGAAAATAAATGAGACTACATCAAACTAAGAACTTTTGCACAGTGAAGAAAACCATCAACAAAATGAAAAGACAACCCACTGAATGGGAGAAGATATTTCCAAAAGATATATCCAATAGAGGTTAATATCAAAAATATACAAAGAACTCATACAATTCAATATCATAAAAACAATTAATCTGATCCAAAAATGGGCAGAGGATCTGAATAGACATTTTTTCAAAGAATACAAAATAATGGCCAAGAGGCACATGAAAAGGTGCTCAGCATCACTAATCATTAGGAAAATGCAAATCAAAACCACAGTGAGGTATGACCTCACACTTGTCACAACGGCTATTATCTAAAAGACAAGACATAACCAGGGTTGGCAAGGATGTGGAGAAAACAGAACACTTGTGCTTTATTGGTGAGAATATAAATTGGTACAGCCAGTATACAAAACGTCATGGAGGTTTTTCAGAAAGTTAAAAATAGAACTACTATATGATCCAGCATTTCCACTTCCGGGTATTTTTCCAAAGAAAATGAAATGAAAACACTAACTTGAAAAGATATATGTACCCCATTGTTCACTGTAGCATTATTTACAATAGCCACAATATGGAAGTGTCCTAAGTGTCCACTGATAGATGAATGGACACATCTCAGTCATATGCCACATCTCAGTCATAAAAAAACTGACACATCTCAGTCATAAAAAAAGAATGGTATCTTCCCATTTGTGAAAACATGGATGGACCTTTAGGGTATTATGGTAAATGAAATAGCTCAGACAGAGAATGACAAATACCATATGATCTCATTTATACATGCAATCTAAATAGAAAACAAATGAAGAAACAACAAAACAGAAACTTCCTCATAGGTACAGAGAACACAGTGGTTGTTGCCAGAAAAAAGGGTTGTGGGGGTTTGCATGAAATAGGTGAAGGGTATTAAGAGGTAAAAACTTCCAGTTATAAAATAAATAAGTCACAGTGATGTAATGTACCTTGTAGAGAATATATTCAATAATTGTAATAACTTTGTATGGTGACAGATTGTAACTAGACATATCATGGTGATCATTTTGTAATGTTTAAAAATATTGAATCACTATGTTGTACATCTGAAACTAATATAATATTATAAGTCAATTAAATAACATCAATAAAAAAGCATGAATAAAAAAAGAAACTTAAATCCACAGAAAAAATAGCATCATAGAAGGAATATGTGAATGTAAAATAAAGTTTTATTTTCTTGTTCTTCATTGATCTAACTGATAATGTTTTCAATCAAATTAACAATACCAATACCAATAATGCATTATATATATTTATACATATATATACTTATATATGTTTCTGTATAAATAAGATGAATGACAGCAATGATACAAGGAAAGGGAGAGAATAATTAGGATTTTTTTGTTATTATAAGGTACCTGTACTACCTGTGAGGTAGTATAGTGTTATTTTAAACTGTACTTGGCTTAGTTGTAAATGTATTTTGCAAACTCTAGGGCAACCAGTAAAAAAAAGGAAAAAAGAAAAAGCAAAAAAACTAAAACTGATATACCAAGAAAGGAGAGAATATGGAATTATATGCCCAAATACAAACACAAAATGCAGAAAAAGGAAAAAAGACAAAAATGAGAACAAAGACAACAAATAGGAAATAGTAACAAATATGGTAGATGTAAGTCCAACTACATCAAGAATTACTTTGAACAGCAATAGTCTAAATACACCAATTGAAAGACAAAGATTTTTGGAATGGATCATAAAGCAAGACACAAATACCTGTGGTTTAAAAGAAATGCACTTTAAATAGAAAAGCACATATAGATTATAAATAAATGGATGACGAAAAATGTATCATGCTAACACTAGTCAAAAGAATGTGGGAGTAGCTATAATAATTTCAAATACAGCAGAATTTTTTTTTCTAAAACTCAGGTGGAAATTATAACATTTTTTAAAATTAATTAATTAATTCATTTATTTATTTTTGGCTGTGTTGGGTCTTCATTTCTGTGCGAGGGCTTTCTCTAGTTGTGGCGAGAGGGGGCCACTCTTCATCGTGGTGCATGGGCCTCTCACCGTCGCGGCCTCTCTTGTTGCGGAGCACAGGCTCCAGACGTGCAGGCTCAGTAGTTGTGGTGCACGGGCCTAGCTGCTCTGCGACATGTGGGATCTTCCCAGACCAGGGCTCAAACCCGTGTCCCCTGCATTGGCAGGCAGATTCTCAACCACTGTACCACCAGGGAAGCCCCTAAATACAGCAGAAATTTTAGAGAAAGAAAAGTTACCAGAGATGAAGTGAGGTCGTACATAATGATGAAGTGGTGAAAAAGATATAACTGCTTGTCATAACAAAACTATAAGAAATAAATTCTTGTTGTTTATGAGCTGCTCTGTCTATAGTACTTGGTTATAGCATCCTGAAAAGACTAAGACACATATGATCCAACAATAGCACTCCTTGGTATTAACCCAATGGAGTTCAAAGCTTATGTCCACATAATAAACTGCACACAGGTGTTTATAGCAGCTTTCTTTATAATTGCCATAGTCTTAGAAGCAACCAAGATGCCCCTCAGTAGGTTAATGGATAAATAAACTGTAGTACATCCAGACAATGGAATTTTATTCAGTACCATAAAGAAATGAGCTATCAAGTCATAAAAAAAGACAACAGAAACTTATGTGCCTGTTACTAAGTGAAAGAATTCAGTCTGAAAAGCTACATACTGTATGATTCCAACTACATGACATTTTTGCAAAGGCAAAAATGGAGATACTATGGAGACACTAAAGAGATCAGTGATTACCAGGGCTTCGGGGGAGGGAAGGATGAATAGGTGGAGCACAAAGAACTTTTAGGGCAGTGAAACTACTCTGTATGATACTGTAAGAGTGAATAAATGTCATTATGCATTTGACAAAATCCATAGAATGTGCAACACCAGAAGTGAACACTAATGTGAACTAAGCACTTTGGGTTATAATGTTGTGTCATTGTAGGTTCATCAATTATAATGAATGCACCATTTTGGTAAAGGATGTTGATAATGGGAAAGGCTATGCATACATGGGGTGCAGGAGGTATACCTTTGTATCTTATGCTCAATTTTCCTGTGAACCTAAAACTGCTATAAAAATAAAATATATTAAAATGTATATTGTAAACTCTAGAAAAAGCAGTATGAAAATTTTAAAAAGTATAATTGACACATAAAAGGAAGAGATACAATGAAATAATATTAAATGCTCAGTTATAAGCAGAGAAGGCAGAAAAAGAAATAAGGGATAAATATATAGAAAACCATTACCTAAATGGTAGGTATTAATCCAACTATATCTATAGTCACTTTGAATGTGAATGATCTAAGTATATGAAGTAAAGTAGAGTGAATACAAAAGCAAACCCAATTATATGTCTTTTACAAAAAAGTCTCATTCAGTATAAAATCACAGAAATCTAAATGTACAGAGATGGAGAATATATGTCATGCTAATACTAATTAAAATAAATCTGGAGTAGCTATATTAATTTCAGAAAAAAACCCCAGACTTTCCAAAAAGGAATATTATCAGTGATGAAGAGGGACATTACATAATATTAAAGGGTTCAATTCTCCAGTACATCATACAGTTCTAAACATGCATGCACCCAACAACAGAATATTAAAATACATGAGGTAGAAATGATAAATCTGAAAAAAGATAAAGACAACTCCACTATTACAGTTGGTGACTTCAACACCCCTCTTTCAATAACTGATAGACCTAAGCATGCAGAAAATTAGTAATAATGTAGATGACCTGAACAGCACTATCAATCGGCTTGATCTACTTTATATTTATATCAATATTATACTCCATCCAACAACAACAGAGCACACATTCTTCTTGACCTCTCATGGACCATTCACCAGGACACACTGCATTCTGGTTCATAAAACACACTAAAATAATTTTAAAGATTTGAATCACAAAGAGTATATTTTTTAGATCACAATATAAGATAGAAGTCAGTAACATAAAGATAGCTGGAAAATCCCTAAATATTTGGAGATTACACAGCAAACCCCTAAATAGCCCATGGGTCAGAGAAAAATTCTCAAGAGAAATTAAAAAATATTTTGAAGTAAGTGAGAATGAAAAGAATATATATATCAAAATTTTTGAGGTGCAGCAAAAACTGTTCTATAGAAATGTGTAATATTAGAGGTACATATTAGAAAAGAAGAAAGATATAAAATCAAGTAATATAAGCTTCACATTAAGAAACTAGAGAAAACTGTAATTTGAACCTAGACATTAGAAGAAAAGGAATAACATAAAGTAGTACAGTAATCAATAAAGTTAAAAGCAAGAAAAATACAGAAAATAAATGTAAGCAAAAGTTTTGTTCTTTGATAAGATCAATAAAATTGATAAAGCTCTAATAATGCTAACTGGGAAAAAATAAAGATAACAAAAATAATCAATATATGAAAGAGAAAAGATATAACTACTCATCCCAAGGATATTAAGAGTATAATAAAAGAATACTATGAACAACTACATGTCCACAGATTTGATAACTTTCATGAAATTGACCAATTCCTTTAAATACACAAACTACCCAAATCCACAGAAGGAGAAATATATAACCTGCATATCCCAAAATCTATTAAAGGAATTGAAACAATGAATATTAACTCTCCAAAAAAGAAAATGCTAAGCTCAGATTATCTCACAGTTGAATTTATCAAATATTTATGGAAGAATAACACCATTTCTCCACAATTTCTTCTGGATTATAGAATCAGAATGTGTACATCCTAAATCATACCATGAGGCCAGCATTACTCTAATCAGCATTATCAAAACCAGAAAAAAGATATTACAGGAAAGGAAAACTGCAGACCAATGTCTCTCATAAACACAGAGGCAAAAACCTTCAACAAATCATTAACGAATAGAATCCAACAATGTATAAAAATAATTATACAAGTGAGATTTATCCCAGATTTGATAGGTTGGTTCAACACTCAATAATCAGTTGACTAAAGTAGAAAAGTTAAGTGGTCATATTAATAGGTGCAGAAAAATCATTTGACAAAATCCAACACCCATGCATAGTAAAAACTTTTAGCAAACTGAGAATAAGAAGAATGTTCTTCAACTTGATAAAGGACAACTCTAAAGAACTACAGCTCATATCATATTTAATGGTGATAGACAGGATTTCTCCTGAGAATGGGGAAAGGCAATGATGTCTTCTCTCACTATTTCTCTTCAACATTTTACTGGAAGTCCTAGGTAGCATAATAAGATAATAATTTTAAAAATGTATAATAGATTGGAAAGGAGGAAATAAAACAGTAATTATTTGCAGATGACACGTTTCAATTGCCTACCTATAAAAAAATAAATGTCAGGAACTAAAAAGAAGTGTATCAAGGTTGCGGGATGCAAGGTTGAAATACAGAAGTCAGTTTATTTTCCTATATGAAAGAAATGAACAATTGGAATTGAAATTTAAAAATTTGCACTCCTATGTTTTTTCCTATATTATTCACAGTAGCTAGATTATGGAAACAACCTGTTATCAATAGATGAGTGGATAAAGAAATATTATATATATATATATATATATATTCTTTAGTCTTATAAAATGGAAAATAGGAGTAGGAAATCCTGCCATTTGTGACATCATGGATAAACCTGGAGGATAATTTTTTTGTTGTTATTGTTGTTTATGGTTTTGTTTTTTTAACATCTTTATTAGAGTATAATTGCTTTACAATGGTGTGTTAGTTTCTGCTTTATAACAAAGTGAATCAGTTATACATATACAAATATCCCCATATCTCTTCCCTCTTGCATCTCCCTCCCTCCCACCCTCCCCATCCCACCCCTCTAGGTGGTCACAAAGCCCCGAGCTGATCTCCCTGTGCTATGCGGCTGCTTCCCACTAGCTATCTATTTTACATTTGGTAGTGTATATATGTCCATGCCACTCTCTCACCCTGTCACATCTCACCCCTCCCCTTCCCCATATCCTCAAGTCCATTCTCTAGTAGGTCTGAATCTTTATTCCTGTCTTGCCCCTAGGTTCTTCATAACCATTTTTGTTGTTGTTGTTGTTTAGATTCCATATGTATGTGTTAGCATACGGTATTTGTTTTTCTCTTTCTGACTTAACTTCATTCTGTATGACAGACTCTAGGTCCATCCATCTCACTAAAAAATAACTCAATTTTGTTTCATTTTATGGCTGAGTAATATCTCATTGTATATATGTGCCACATCTTCTTTATACATTCATCTCTTGATGGACACTTAGGTTGCTTCCATAGCCTGGCTACTGTAAATACAGCTGCAATGAACATTGCAGTACATGAGTCTTTGAATTATGGTTTTCTCAGGGTATATGCCCAGTAGTGGGATTGCTGGGTAGTATGGTAGCTCTATTTTTAGATTTTTAAGGAACCTCCATACTGTTCTCCATAGTGGCTCTATCAATTTACATTCCCACCAACAGTGCAAGAGGGTTCCCTTTTCTCCACACCCTCTCCAGCATTTATTGTTTGTAGATTTTTTGATGATGGCCATTCTGACTGGTGTCAGATGATACCTCACTGTAGATTTGAGTTGCATTTCACTAATGATTAGTGATGTTGAGCATCCTTTCATGTGTTTGTAGGTAATCTGTATATCTTCTTTGGAGGAATGTCTATTTAGGTCTTCTGCCCATTTTTGGATTGGGTTGTTTGTTTTTTTCATATTGAGCTGCAAGAGCTGCTTGTATATTTTGGAGTTTAATCCTTTGTCAGTTGCTTCATTGGCAAATATTTTCTCCCATTCTGAGGGTTGTCTTTTCCACTTGTTTATGGTTTCCTTTGCTGTGCAAGAGCTTTTAAGTTTCATTAGGTCCCATTACTTTATTTTTGTTTTTATTTCCTTTCTCTAGGAGGTGGGTCAAAAAGGACCTTGCTGTGATTTATGTCATAGAGTGTTCTGCCTGTTTTCCTCTCAGAGTTTAATGGTGTCTGGCCTTACATTTAGGTCTTTAATCCATTTTGAGTTAATTTTTGTGTATGGTGTTAGGGAGTGTTCTAATTTCATTCTTTTACATGTAGCTGTCCAGTTCTCCCAGCACCACTTACTGAAAAGGTTGTCTTTCCTCCACTGTATAGTCTTGCCTCCTTTATCAAAGATAAGGTGACCATATGTGCGTGGGTTTATCTCTGGGCTTTCTATCCTGTTCCATTCATCTGTATTTCTGTTTTTGTGACAGTACCAACTGTCTTGATTACTGTAGCTTTGTATTATAGTATGAAGTCAGGGAACCTGATTCCTCCAGCTCTGTTTTTCTTTCTCAAGATTGCTTTGGCTATTTGGGATCTTTTGTGTTTCCATACAAATTGTGAAATTTATTGTTCTAGTTGTGTGAAAAATGCCAGTGGTAGTCTGATAGTGATTGCATTGAATTTGTAGATTGCTTTGGGTAGATAGTCATTTTCACAATGTTGATTCTTCCAACCCAAGAAAATGGTATATCTCTCTATCTGTTTGTACCATGGTTAATTTCTTTCATCAGTGACGTATATTTTTGCATACAGGTGTTTGTCTCCTTAGGTAGGTTTTTTCCTATGTATTCTATTATTTTTGTTGCAATGGTAAATGGGAGTGTTTCCTTAATTTCTCTTTCAGATTTTTCATCATTAGTGTATAGGAATGCAAGAGATTTCTGTGCGTTAATTTCGTATTCTGCTACTTTACCAAATTCACTGATTAGCTCTAGTAGTTTTCTGGTAGCATCTTTAGGATTTTCTATGTATAGTATTATGTCATCAACAAACAGTTACAGTTTTAGTTCTTCTTTTCCGATTTGGATTCCTTTTATTTCTTTTTCGTCTCTGATTGCTGTGGCTAAACATTCCAAGACAATGTTGAAAAGTAGAGGTGAGAGTGGGCAACCTTGTCTTGTTCCTGATCATAGAGGAAATGGGTTCAATTTTTCACCATTGAGAAAGATGTCGGCTTTGGGTTTGTCATATATGGTCTTTATTATGTTGAGCTAGGTTCTCTCTATGCTTACTTTCAAGAAGTTTTTTATCATAAATCCTGTTGAGTTTTGTCAAAAGCTTTTTCTACATGTATTAAAATGATCATTTTGTTTTTCTCCTTCAATTTGTTAAAATGGTTTATCACAATGATTGATTTGTGTATATGAAGAATACTTGCATTCCTGGGATAAACCTCAGTTGATCATGGTGTATGATCCTTTTAATGCGCTGCTGGAATCTGTTTGCCAATATTTTGTTGAGGATTTTTGCATCTATGTTCATCATTGATATTGACCAGTAGTCTTCTTTCTTTGTGACACCTTTGTCTTGTTTTGGTATCAGGGTGATGGTGGCCTCGTAGAATGAGCTTGGGAGTGTTCCTCCCTCTGCTTTATTTTGGAAGAGTTTGAGAAGGATAGGTGTTAGCTCTACTGCAAATGTTTGACAGAATTAGCCTGTGAAGCCATCTGATCCTGGGTTTCTGTTTGTTGGAAGACTTTTAATCACAGTTTCAATTTCAGTGCTTGTAATTTGTCTGTTTATAATTTCTATTTCTTCCTGGTTCAGTCTCAGAAGGTTGAGCTCTTCTAAGAATGTGTCCATTTCTTCCAGGTTGTCCATTTTATTGGTATATAGTTGTTTGTAGCAATCTCTCATGATCCTTTGTATTTCTGCAAGGTCAGTTGTTACTTCTCCTTTTTCTTTTCTAATTCTTTTGATTTGAGTCTTCTCCCTGTTTCTCTTGATGAGTCTGGTTAATGATTTATCCATTTTGTTTATCTTCTCAAAGAACCAGCTTTTAGTTTAATTGATCTTTGCTATTGTTTTCTTCAATTCTTTTTCACTTTTTTATGAGCTGATCTTTAAGATTTCTTTCTGCTAACTTTGTGGTTTTTTGTTCTTCTTTCTCTAATTGCTTTACGTGTAAGATTAGGTTGTTTATTTGGGACGTTTCTTGTTTATTGAGGTAGGATTAAATTGCTATAAACTTCCCTCTTAAAACTGCTTTTACTGCATCCCATAGGTTTTGGGTCGTCGTGTTTTCATTGTCATTTGTTTCGTGGTATTTTTTGATTTCCTCTTTTATTTCTTCAGTGATCTCTTGGTTGTTTAGTAGCGTATTGTTTAGCCTCCATATGTTTTTATTTTTTACAGTTGTTTTTCTGTAATTGATATCTAGTCTCATAGCGCTGTGGTCAGAAAAGATACTTGACATCATTTCAATTTTCATAAATTTACCAGGGCTTTATTTGTGACCCAAGATATGATCTATCCTGGAGAATGTTCCATGGGCACTAGAGAAGAAAGTGTATTCTGTTGTTTTTGGATGGAATGTCCTATAACTATCAATTAAGTCCATCTTGTTTAATGTATCACTTAAACCTTGTGTTTCCTTATTTATTTTCATTTTAGATAATCTGTCCATTGGTGAATATGGGTTCTTAAAGTCCCCTTGTATTATTATGTTTCTATTGATTTCCCCGTTTATGGCTGTTAATATTTGCCGTGTGTATTGAGATGCTCCTTTGTTGGTGCATAAATATTTACACTTGTTATATCTTCTTCTTGGATTGATCCTTTGTTCATTATGTAGTGTCCTTCTCTTACAATAGTCTTTATTTTAAAGCCTTTTTTGTCTGATATGAGAATTGCTACTCCAGCTTTCTTTTCATTTCAATTTGCATGGAATTTCTCTTTCTATCCCATCACTTTCAGTCTGTATGCGTCCCTAGGTCTGAAGTGAGTCTCTTGTAGACAGCATATGTACAGGTCTTGTTTTTGTATCCATTCAGCAAGCCTATGTCTTTTAGTTGGAGCATTTTATCCATTTAGATTTAAGGTAATTTTCCATATGTATGTTCCTATTGCCATTTTCTCAATGGTTTTGTGTTTGTTTTTGCACATCTTTTCCTTCTCTTGTGTTTCTTGCCTAGATAATTTCATTTACCATTTGTTTCAAAGCTGGTTTGCTGGTGCTGCATTCTCTTAGCTTTTGCTTATTTGTAAAGGGCTTAATTTGTCTCTCAAATGTGAATCAGATCCTTGCTGGGTAGAATAATCTTGGTTGTAGGTTTTTCTGTTTCATCACTTTAAATGTGTCCTGCCACTTCCTTCTGCCCTACAGAGTTTCTGCTGAAAAATCAGCTCTTAACCTTTTGGGGATTCCCTTGTATATTATTTGTTGCTTTTCCCTTGCTGCTTTTAATATTTTTTCTTTGTATTTAATTTTTGATAGTTTGATTAATATGTGTGTTGGAATGTTTCACCTTGGATTTATCCTGTATGGGTCTCTCTGTGCTTCTGGGACTTGATTGACTATTTCCTTTCCCATATTAGGGAAGTTTTCAACCATAATGTCTTCAAATATTTTCTCAGCCCCTTTCTTTTTCTCTTCTTCTTCTGGGTCTCCTATAATTTGAATGTTGGTGTATTTAATATTGTCCCAGAAGTCTCTGAGACTGTCCTCAATTATTTTCACTCTTTTTTCTTTATTCTGCTCTGCAGTAGTTATTTCCACTATTTTATCTTCCAGCACACTTATCCGTTCTTCTTCTTCAGTTATTCTGCTATTGATTCCTTCTAGAGAATTTTAAATTTCATTTATTGTGTTGTTCATCATTGTTTGTTTGTTCTTTAGTTCTTGTAGGTACTTGTTAAATGTTTATTGTATTTTCTCTATTCTATTTCCAAGATTTTGCATCATGTTTCCTATCATTACTCTGAATTCTTTTTCAAGTAAACTGTCTATTTCCTCTTCATATTTTTGGTCTGGTGGGTTTTTACCTTGCTCCTTCATCTGCTGTATATTTCTCTGTTTTCTCATTTTGCTTAGCTTACTGTGTTTGGGGTCTCCTTTTAGCAGGTTACAGGTTCATAGTTCCCAATGTTTTTGTTGTCTGCCCCCAGTTGATAATGTTGGTTCAGTATATTTTGTATGCTTCCTGGTGGAGGAGACTGGTGCCTCTGTTCTGGTGAATGAGGCTGGATCTTGTCTTTCTGGTGTTTAGGATCACATTTGGTGGTGTGTTTTGTGGTGTCTTTGAACCTCTTATGATTTTAGATAGCCTCTCTGCTTATGGGTGGGATTGTGTTCCTTCCTTGCTATTTGTTTGACATGGTGTGTCTAGCATTGAGGCCCGCTGGTCATTGAGTGGAGCTGGGTCTTAGTGTTGAGACAGAGATCTCTGGGAGAGCTCTTGCTGATTGATATCACACAGGGCTGGGAAGTCTCTGGTGGTCCAGTGTCCTGAACTCGCCTTTCCCATCACAGAAGCTTAGGCCTGACACCTGGCCAGATCCCCAAGACCCTGTCAGCCACACAGCTCGTGTTGCTAGAAGATCCACATTTCATTTGGAAAGAAAATAAATCTGGCAATCTCATTTCAGGCCTAGCCCATTCACTTTTTTTCCCTTTGTGCTTTGTCTGTTTCACTTACTCATCACGGACCCTGTGCAGAGGCCTTGCCCCAGCCCTTCAGGCCAGATATCCTCGTGCAATGGCTGAGCTGACACTTCAGCTCGGGGTGTGCACTGAACCTCCTCAGAGGACACTCACCTCAAGATGGTGGTGGGCCATGCGCAGAGACACTACATACACCCTATAGTGTCTGACCATATTTTTTAACCCGCTATCACAAAAGACATTTTATATAAGTCAACTCTAAGCCTGCTTTTGAAAAGTATGGCAAAGCTAATTGAATATGCAGCCAGTCAAGAAATATGATCAAATGCCTATGTCTCCATTGAACAATGCCTCAGTCTGTCTAAAACATAAAGCAATAGGAAATTGTAGGCTGGGGACATTCCTAATCTGTGCATGGGGCTTGAAACAACAGAAGCAAGAAATGACTGAAACAAGAAAACAGTGGCATGTTCCAAAATGCTTTGCACTTTATAGCTCAGTAATGCTGTCCTTTATTTCATGTCTTGCAGGTTCTATCAGTCATTCCCCCTGTTCTATTAAATGTTTGTAAAATCTTGTCTGAATTGAGAAAGACTGAATTTTGATGGAAATTAAAAAGCCATATTTATCCCCGCAATTGCCACTATGTGTGCACAAATTTTTTTCACACACACACTGACTTATGACCCATATTTTAACCCTTTGATGAATATTCAAGATTACTAATAGAACTTGCTTTCTAGCTCAAAATATTTTTTAGTATTTAAAGGCTGAGTTCAACTTAATAAAATTTGGTATGATTTGTAACATACTAAAAGATCTTTTCCCTGCCTGTCTACCCTGTTTCTCCTACTCTTGCTGCCACCATTAACTTTTTCAAATACCTTTCCATGATAGTTAATACCCACAATTAGAGTTCAACTTACACAAGCATAGTTAATAATCTAAGTTGGATCATCGCCTCCAGGTGATCCTTACTAAGATAACAGACATGATTAGGAATGGAGCAGCAGAGGTTAAGATCCTGATTGAATGGTAAGTTTTGATGGAGAAGGGGAAGCAGAAAAGTTTTCAGATACGAGGCTTTATTGGGGTCATATGATGAGGTATGATTTTGGAGACCATACATAGTAAGTTGTGGCAATGAAGCCTTTAAGCATTCCAAAGTCACATCAAAATTTCATTATAAGATAGCTCTTTATAGGGAAAATAATCGTTAGCAAAGTGCTCAGATCTTGAAAGTACTAGCCAGAGTGAAACAAAATGAAAAAAAAAAAATACTCTCTGTATTTCTCTGGGTGTGTTGTGTGTGTGTACATACATATATATTTCGCTTGACTATAGTGATGCTTTATATATATTACTTCTGATTCTCTTGCACTAGCCTGTGAGTTAGGCATAGAGGGTCTAATTACACCTTTTTTGTTTTCTTGTTATTTAAAATATGTGGTAAGCAGAGCACAAGAGAGATTAATAGCCTTTTCAAAGTCATACAGCTAGTTAATGTTAGAACCAGTACTAAACCAAAATTCTGAGTATGTCTCAGTTTTCAAATTGTGCTCCAAGGTTTCCGAGTGTTTCTGGGAAATTTTAGTGGTTGTTGCAAGAGGACAGGAACAAGAGACAGTGAGTGGGTCTGAATAGCTCTTACTTTGTCTCTCTGTGTATCGAGAGGTCACTCTTCTTAGTTTATTTGTTTTAACTTGGGCCCCTTCCCACTTCTCTCTGACGCCCTTTGCCTCACCTTCTTCCTGATTTAAACTCAACTTGGGCTCCATTGTCCAGAAACGTGAAGCCACAGCTGAAATGTAAAGAAAATAATATTGATATTGAACTTCCAAGGTCCCAGGTCCTAGCATAAATCTTGTATTTAGAAGAATACTTAGCTAGCCATTTCTCCTGTCACAAGAAGAGGAGAAAAGAACTCTCTGGGCTACAGAAGAGGCAATAAGGGTTTGGAGAGAATATAAAGTTAGAAATAACATGGGAACCCTGTCTAAGAACTGGGGAAGTAGGGAACATTTTGAGTTTGGATTTCCCCAAGAGAAAATATTTGAACTTCTTTCTCTGGTGAAACACAGAGGCTCATGCAAGACTCATAGAAAATTATTACTTTGAACACATCACGTTATAAGAATTGATAGTATGACATTTCGAACAGTTGGAGTATCAGAGATAGTTCCTTGGATTTCCTGAAGCTCTGGAGTGGTTAAATATACAGATATCCTATAGTTCCCAGGAGGCAGGTGCGGTAGTTAGCTGAGGAGGAAAGAAAGTCAGCTGACATACAGGGGATCTTCCGGTGGTATGCGAGAAGGCTATAGCAGAGGTCAAGAGTGGATAATCCAGCAAGGAGTCAGATAAGGACACCATTATGTCAAAATGATGCTAGCAAGCAAGGGAATGTAACCCAGTATTAGAAGTAGTTGCATATCATAAAACCAAGACAAATCAATATCTAGAGTAAGGTCAATGTGGCATTTGTATAAGCTTCTACTGTAAACTTAGAATATACCACAGGGAGAAAGAAGGGGCGACAGTGATACCATGAATTTAATCACATTCAAATTAAAATGACCGAGAAGAATAGTAAAAGTGACTGAGTTTGTATGAAAGTAACTTGATAACTATTTCTGATTCAAACAAATGGAGGCTCCAGTAGAAATTAATTTTAAGTTTTGAAAAATATGTTACATACTTAACACACCTAAGTTCATAGTACTATGAAATTTAAACATGGTGTTAATATATCAGCTTTCCATATAAGATTTTATTTTTAACAGAGACTAGCATCAAATGAAAAAAGAAAAAGAAAACAGGTCTGAATCTGCACGAGATTGACAGTCTGCCTCCTAAGGGGTAAAACACATTAGTGAAAAAATGCGCACATCAACTCCTAACAGTGCATGTACATGTTCCTCAGCATTACAAGGATGGTATAGGGTTATTAAACTTTCAGGCTGGAAGGATTTAATGTTAAAATGAGGTTGGCCTTAAAAGTAACCTAGACTTATAGCTTTCTGTAACATTAGAGCTGGGTGTAACTTAAGGATCATTGTTTTCATTTTACTGATAAGAAAACTGAGATCAATATCAGCGAGATTCCTTGAACTCCTTAACCCTGTGCTCTGATTTTACAGCTATCAATAATGAAGGACTTTAGCTGAGTTCTAGGAAATGTCTGGCTTGGATTATATTCATGTTAAAAAATAAATGAGGGACGTCCCTGGTGGTCCCGTGGTTAAGACTTCAACTTCCAATGCAGGGGTGCAGGTTCGATCCCTGGTCAGGGAGCTAAGATCCCACATGCTTCACAGCCAAAAGGCAAAACATGAAAACAGAAGCAATATTATAACAAATTCAATAAAGACTTTAAAAATGGTCCACATCAAAAAAAAAAAAATCTTTAAAAATTAAAAAATAAATAAACAAGAGGTAAGAATAATATCCCATGGGATTATCATTACTTTGGAATATTATGAGAAATAAATGGATAATTGAATATAAAATATTTTAAAAACTGTTAATTACTATACAAATGTGAAGGATCTCTATTAATGCCATAAATGAAGTCATATGATGACTCAATGCACCACAGTGCCTAGGTTAGAATCTCCCAGATGGAGAAAATAATCTTTTTTTTGGAGTTAATGGTGCAAGGTGAAAATGAAATTATTCCTTTAACATATGGAGGACAGCTATTTTAAACACTGCAGCATGCTTTGACTACCTTCTTCATTAGCTTAGCTTGCATGAAATCCACAAACTTTATTAGTGGTCATAAAATTATGAGGCCCTTCCCAGAAATGACTACAGAATTGGCCTCTGTGAACTTCCTCAGTCCTGCAGCCTGCTTCATATTGACCACAGCAATAGTAATTTTTAAATTATATCCAAATTTGACAGCCATTAATTTCAAATGACACATTGATTTTCATATTACTGCACAGAACTAAAAGGAGAGCCTGACAAGATGGTATTACCCACCTTTGTAACTTTGAAGATGTCAATCAAATCTTTTATAACTCTTCTTTGACAGCAACGTTCCTATGCTCTACAATAACAACATAGGCCATAGAGTCAAAAACAAGTCAGTAAAGACTACTTTTTTCTTTTATTACCTGTCAGACATGAAATTGATTTGCATATTTGCTTATTTTTAATTTGCTTTTGTTTTGTTTTCCAAATAAAATAATCACTTTTATTATAATGGATTTTGTTATATCTGCGAGTAAACACAGACAAAAAATAAACAAACAAAACAACACACCTATAAATAACCTGTTCTTTATAACAAATGGATTTTCTCCAGGCTGTGTCCAGATGTTACTGCTATGCATTTCTTTCACAAGAGCAGCTTGCTAAGAACTGTGCCTGATTGTCCCTGGCTCTGGCCCTGGCCCTACCAAATGTGATCATAATCCACAGTTACAGGTGTTAGCAGAGGTCCTCAGAATACCCACCATCTCTTGATTTTGATGATATTGCAATCTATGGTAGTGTAAAATGTGCAACATCAGGACTTGCTTGACCTGCACATTTTCCCCCTTTAGGGTCCTTATCTATCATATTGCAAAACACCTTTCTATCCTGCACCTTACATTACCTGTCTTTGGACCTATCTTGAGACGTGCTGAAAGCCTCATTGCGTTTGAGACACTGATTTACCCTGTAATGTATCTTGGATCAAAATTAGAGCAATATGTCATATGGCAGCTTTCCTCAGTTTTAAAGGGGGAAATTACAGTTTGTCCAGGAATCTACTGCTTCACTAATTTTGAATTCAGAGTAAATATTTATTTTCATTGTACCATATTGATTGCATCAGCAACTCATGTCGATCTCAAGCATCTCACCCTGACATTAAATATCTTTTAAAAGATATACTACTGTAAAAATGAAACAATACAAAGCAAAATGAAAAACTACCACTCTCTTCTCTCTGAGAGGTCCTTAGATTCAGGGATTTCTATACACAGCATATCAAGAGTTCATTAAGTCATTTGACAAGTATTCTCACAACACTTTTGAGGATAAAGTTTACTGGGTGACTGGTGAGACAGAAGTGCATGTTAATTCCTCCCTTGTCAGTGCAGGGCAAACTTGGTAAAAATCACACTTGTTAAAGAATATAGGTACATCTTGGGTGAAGGGTAGGTTTCTTAAACCACAAAATTGATTTCTTAGCATGTGAAATCAATGTGCTAAGTGTGCTCTTTAATGTTTCCTATATGTGTAGTGAATATGAATTCTTATCCTCTAGAAAGAGATAGGGAAATGGCAGCTGAGTGATCAAATGTCTGTGTCAGTGGTAGAGACAGAGTTCAAAGCTATTTCCATTTGTCCACTTTTATATCATCCTTTTCTAATCTGGCTTCCACAGTCCCTCATCACTTCACAAAACTGTTGTTTCTGAGATCATCAGTAATATCTGTATCCTCTAAACCAAGGACCACTTATCAGTCCTCAACTTACTTTACCTTTTTGAAACATTTTCTTCTTTTGGCTACCATGATTCCACACTCACCTAGAGGTAGCCTGCTTCTCTGTCTATCCCTATCAATGTCATTTCGGGATTCCAACTCCTCAAGGGCTCCTGAAGAATGAACTTTTCAAGTTATGGTTCAACATTCTTTTGAAATATCATTATGACCTCCCAGTTAATGAATAACAATTTCATCTTCTGTGTATTGTGATCACTCAAAGATCTCAATCTTTCCCTGAATGATTATCATGGTGAAAGTGATCTGAATGAGCCTTGGTTTGGAAATGAATATGGGTTACAATTGTCTTTGTTGAATCCACTCAAGACGCCACGTATTATATCCTAACTCAGGTCTCATAAGACACTGGCCATTTTCTACTATTTGGCAATTTTTAATTTCAAATTTAACTTAATAACAAATTGGAGCCATATTATCTCTTTGCACCTTCAAGTACATATAGCCCATTCTGATTCAGTTTACTTCTTGGTCAATAGATCAAACTCAGGCAAACTCAGGCTAAGTTCACCAAATTCTATGAAAATGGTCAAATCTGAATTACTATTGGGAATCTTTGAAGTAGGCTTCCTCTATTGAAGTCTCATATATGATCTCCATTTTTTTCAGATTTATCAGCCCACTTTAATTTTATTTTTAGACTAGATTACTCCTTGAAGTATCACAGAACATAGATTAAGATACATTGATGAACATAGAGAAAAAAATCTCACAAGAAGTTACAGAACCAGATTTTGAAGCAGTAAATTAGCTGCATCTAAATGATTCTACCTTTATTTCCACGAAGAAAAACATATTGTAGAATTATTTTGTCGTCAACATGTTCTACTATCTGACATTGCTATGACTTTAATCAGTATATGAAAATCATTGAAACTGTAAATTCTGTCTTTGCTGTCATGCAAATTTGTACTGACCCAGTTGAAAATCACATTTTAAAAGTCTTGATTTTTTAATTTAAAAATATTGTCAAGCTGTATGCAAATTCAGTAACAGAATCTTTAAAAGTCTCATGGGGGAATCTAGCATAGCTTATTTTTAAGAGAGTTGTATTTTATTGTAAATGTTGGTTCTTTGTGCACAGCCTAACATATGTCGCCAAAATGTGTTATCTCCCTAGGTAACTCTTGAGCAAAATCTGTCATGTTTTATAAGAATCTTGACTATTTTACTTTAAATTTTATTTTAACATCTGATTCTCAACTTGGGATATTTTATGCACTTGTATATAACCCTAGGTATTTTCTATGTTGTATTTTGTATTTAAAATGTAGAACACCAAGTCTTACTTGAATTATGCTTTATTTCTCTTATTATACTCTGAAGATTTTTTAAATTGAAACATATTTGATATATAACTGTGAATTTAAGGTATACAACATGTTGATTTGATACATTTTTATATTGTAATATGATTGCCATTGTAATAATAGCACTTTTATCACATCACATAGTTATCATTTAATTTTTTGTGGTTGTAATACTTAAGATCTCATTTCTTTGCAATTTTGATGATTATAATACAATATTATTGTCAATATGCACTGTATTGTGCATTAGATTGCTAGAACTTATTTACTACTCATTGTAAGTTTGTACACTTAAGAAACATGTCTCCAATTTCCCCACCCTCCAGTCCCACTGCTTTTTTGAATTTGGCTTTTTAGCTTTAATATATGAGTGATATCATACAATATTTGTCTTTCTCTGTCTGAGTTATCTCGCTGAGCATAATGTCCTCAAGCCCCATCCATGTTGTTTCAAATGGCAGGATTTCTTTATTTTACATGGCTGAATAATATTTCATTGTGTGTGTGTGTGTGTGTGTGTGTGTGTGTGTGTGTGTGTGTATTACATCTTCTTTATCCATTCACTTGTTGATGGGCACTTAGGTTGTTTCCATATCTTGCCTATTGTGAATAATACTGCAGTAAACATGGGAATGCAGACATCTCTTTGATATCCTATTTTTTATTTCCTTTGGATATACACCTAGAAGTAGAATTGCTGGATCATATGGTAGTTTTATTTTTAATTTTTTAAGGAAACTCCATACTGTTCTCCATAGTGGCTGCACCAATTTACATTCCCACCAACATTATACGGGGCTCCCTATTCTTCACATTCTCACCAAAACTCATTATCTGTCGTCTTGATGATAATAACCATTCTAATAGGTGTGAGGTGATATCTCATTGTAGTTTTGTTCTACATTTCCCTGATGATTAGTGGTGTTAAGCATCTTTTCATGTACTTGTTGACCATTTGTATGTCTTCCTTGGAAAGGTGTCTATTTAGTTCCTGTACCTATTTTTAATGGATTTTTTGTTATTGAAAATATTTTATTATTCACTCTCTTCACTTGATATTCTGGTTCATCATTATTATCTATCTTTTCTCTCCTCTTCTTGGATCCATAGTGTTTTATTTGCTTGTTTTATTTTCACCATTTGGTTTAAAGATAGTTTTGAACAGTGTTTAAGAGTACAGATTTTGGAGTTCAATGGCATAATAGTTAAAGCCCTAGGCGTGGAGTCAGACAGAAAAGTTTAAATCCTACTCTGCTAGTTACCGGCTATGTTATCTGAGACAAATTAGTTAAACTTTCTGACCCTCAATTTACACATCTATAAAATCGATATTACAATGCTTAGTTTACAGATATGTGTTCTCAATTAAAATAATTAATTGTGTACCTTTCACTTAGCATAATGCTTGGCACATAAACACATGATACATAGTAGCTGTTATTATTACTAATATTGTTATCATTAAAACAAATATTGGGGACAAAATATAGAATTTACATTAATGAAGTATTATATTAAATAATTAAAATATAATGTAATAAACACTTTTATAGCTAGCTTAGACAAAGAGATGCAAAGAGTTTACCATATAAAAACTACTTTCAAAGAATCCACATATTGGTGTATTAAGGATGTAAAATCTAACCCTTGTGCTCATCTTTACTCCAAAGTAACATTTATTGAAGTCTTAGACTTTAAGAGGACCTGAAAAAGATGGTAACATGTTCCAAGTTTGGGGAACTTTGCCTATTTACTCTCATTTTACCTGTTCATTTATATTTGACCTCTTAGAGTCAGTAAAGTCTTTCTGAGAGATAGAAAGTAATATATAGGTTGCTTAACAAATGAAAACTCCAAAGGTAAAACTGCCTTCAGGAACAGCTATATTTAGGGTTAAATGATGTTATCAGGACTCAGTCTCAGTTCACCTCTATGTTATGACTCTTCAGCTGAGTTGGCTTCATACTCACACTCTACGAAGTCAGAAGGTAGTGACACTGCAGTGCATACATCATCTCAGTTTTCTATCCAAGCAAAAGGAATAACAGCCTCTTTTCCAAAAATATCAGCAAAACTTTAATTGCATATGACTGGCTACAGTAGGACAGATATCCATCCATAAAGTGATGACTGAGAACAGAGAAATGGTTTAGGCTAATCAGGATGTAACCTTGGAGGACTGGGATGGTCTCAGTCTTATACAGACCATATGGATTGAGAGTGAAGAAGAGGATAGTCCTCAAAGAAAATGCTAGGTACTTGTTTTAACAAAAGGGTATTGAGCAAAAAATAGATGTCTACTGTAGAGTGTGGAGAATACAGTCAATTATTATATAGTATCTTCATATGGTGACAGATTGGTAACTAGACTTATTATGGTGGTCATTTTGAAATGTATAGAAATATTGAATCACTATGTTGTGTACCCGGAACAAACAAACTCATAGAAAAATAGATCAGATTTGTGGTTATCAGAGGTGGGGGAAGGGGGAGGGGAAATTGGATGAAGGCAGCCGAAAGGTAGAAACTTCCAGTTATAAGATAAATAAGTACTAGGGATGCAATGTACAATATGATAAATATAATTAACACTGCTGTATATTATATATAAAAGTTGTTAAGAGAGTAAATGTTAAGGGTTCTCATAACAAGGAAAAACATTTTTTTCTATTTCTTTAAATCTGTATCTATAAATCTGTATCTTTAAATCTCATCTATATGAGATGATGGATGTTCACTAAACTTATTGTGGTCTTCAGTTCATAATGTATGCAAGTCAAATTATTATGCTGTACACCGTAAACTTATACAGTGCTGTATGCCAATTATATATCAATAAAGCTGGAAGAAAGAAAAATATTTTTTCAAGCTGAAATGTTTAAAAGATATACCCAAAGATGACTTAAGCATCTAATGATCATATGGCTAGAAGAATTTCTCTGTTACACCACAACAAATTGATCAATAGCTTGATTTTATTTGGCCAATATGATTTTATCAACTATCACATGGAATTACAGATTATTCTCTTCATCAATTTTTATTGCATACTATATATTGGAACTGTGCCTAATACCCATTGTTGAAAGAGGATAATTAATTATTTGTAAGTTACAGATGCCTAATTAATTTAAAGTCAATATCAGAAAAGTAAAATAAATAATGTCATTATTACCCATAACTTTTTCCAAGTATTACTCAAGGCTAAAAAAATTAAATAACTAAACTGTATAATTTGAATTTTCATACCTCATATCATATATTTGGTAAAAGTGGCAAACTGTCAGTAATATGTTTTTAAAGTCAGAAACAGAATAACAGAGTAAAGAGAAAATGACAAGACGATGCAAAATTGAAACAATAAAAGGGTGATTAAGGAGTTTAAAATTTTGGACTATTAACTTGAACTCAAATTCTAGAACCCACATTGTTACAGAATCAATTTGTACTTTGTTATCCTTTCTAACCTCACTCTTTAATGAAACTACTGGCTTTGGTGTGTGAATCATTCATTTTAAAAAGCTTTTGAAAATGAAGGTGAGATTTTTCAAAAAGTATGTATCATTCCATAAATATGCTTATCTTTAAAAGCTGCTCATCAATTTGTAACTTCTTATAAAACTTAACCATGGTCAGTGCTTTAGTAACTATTGAAAAGAAAGACCTGGTACCCATGGAAAATTCAATATGCTCCAAATTGTGCTACATGAAAAAAAAAATTAAAATATAAAATAGAGATTAATAAGTCTAATTAACATTAAAAACTGGCAAGCTGTTAATGGAATAAGAAAAAGTGTCAAAGACAATATCTTTTTGGGGTAGTATAGTTTTATTTTCATTATTCTACTGCTTTTGCAATTCATGATTCAGGTTAAGCCAGAGACAAAAATTGGTAGATACAGTACTTATAATAGATCCTACATACCCATAAGGAAACTGTTATATATGGGCTTATGAAATTCATAAATTGAGTTTTCATTTTTAAGATGTCTCACAAATTCCACAGCCAACGACTACTGTCTTCATTTTCTTTTATGGAAAGGTGATATAATAAAAAATGTCCCAGGCCCAATGAAAACTCGGTCCTTTCAGGGGATGATTAAGGAGATAGACTTGGCACGTTGTTGATACTAACACAATAGAGTTTTTGGCCTAGGGATAAGAAAAAAGAGATATTCTCATGCTCTCATTCTCAACTAGGAAGTCTAGTTTAAGTAGACTGTGTAGCCATTGGCTTGAACATGGAATTAAGATAGTCATGAATAGCTTACAATCCAAGGAGAAAGGTTTAGTTTCTTGAGGTGAGAGTTTGGCTAATGCACCTAAAGGAGAGGTTTAACTCAGAATAGAAAGCTTCTGAATAAAGAACAATAACTATCAAGGCAAAGAGATGGAAATTTAAAGAGCTGTAAGCTTGTCATAGTGATAATGGAAGCACTTAGTAACAAATCTGGTGTCTGTTTTCCATTTTCCAAATTAGCAGGTCTATATTTATCCTAGGTCAGAATTCTAGGAACCTTAACTACTGGGAACATAAATGTAAATCAGAAACAAAATAGCTTCTAATCAGAAAATTTATATTATAAAGGTCCTGAATTTTACTCTGTGGGAGAAAGAGAGCCACCTCTTGGCAAAATAGATAGATGTTAGGTAGATAGATATAGATAGATGATAGATAGATAGATAGATAGATAGATAGATAGATAGATACATAGATGATAGATAGAAGATAGATAGATAGATACATAGATGATAGATAGATAAGATAGAAAGGTATAGATAGATAAATACATTTAAAAAATATAAAATTAGTGAAATAGACTGTGAATTATAGTAACAGGATATATTATCAACCTTGAGAAATGATTTATTAACTTCCACTGGGGACCTGTAAAGATAGAGAGGATTTTTAAGACAGACTTTCAGCCCTTCATCAGTTTTACCCAGTTTTATTTCCTTTTGCCTTTTCTGTTTGACTCTTCATTTCCTCCATTTTACTCATTATTTCCTATTCATCTTCAGTACTTATGTCACCTTATCTGCCCAGCACTTAACATCTTTTCTTGTAGTTTTTCCTCCTCCTATCTGTTCCTTTCTAACTGCAATTGTATACCAAATGTCTCTGTATTGATATCCCACTTTATATCTGCAGAATTCTCCTTCTTTTTCTCCCCAGAAATAAAGTTTCCAAAGGAAGAGACATTTGGAAAGTACAATTGAAGAATGGCTACAAGTCCAACAGCAGATCTTAGATAATCAGACCAGTGATGTAACATGCACTAAGTTTTTAATCAACGAGTTAAACATTTTCTGTTTAAACATTTTCTGCATGCTGCCAATATTTATAAAATATTCACAAATTAGGATTTTTAGAACCTATATCTTATTAACCAAAATGGAAATTTTCATCATCAAAGACTGATCCCTTGATGCTATGTAAATTCATACATTGTTTAGAAAAGAGCTACAGGAGATAAGATCATCACAGTTATTTTTATGGCCTGTAAAGAACAACTGTTAAAAGTGAGTCATGAAGGATTTACGAGTGTGACAATATGGTGGACTATATGTTTTAGAAAAGATCTCCTTTTACAAAATATCCAAAAATCTGGATAAAAATATTTTTAAACAGTTAAATGTATTGTACAAATGTTAGGAAAGTAAAGGACGTGGTTAGAGGATAAAATTACTGAGAAAACATGAATCACCAAAACTATATTGAAGCCAAGCACTGTTCAAGCACTGTCATCTGTCAATTTCTTGTTTTCATGGGTCAGAAGCAGAGGAGAAGAGACAGAACCTAGGAACAAAGCAAGGTAGAAAATTGAATTGAGGGCCTCATATAAAGAAGGTATATCGGGCTTCCCTGGTGGCGCAGTGGTTGAGAGTCTGCCTGCCAATGCAGGGGACAGGGGTTCGAGCCCTGGTCTGGGAAGATCCCACATGCCGTGGAGCAGCTGGCCCCGTGAGCCACAACTACTGAGCCTGCGCGTCTGGAGCCTGTGCTCCGCAACAAGAGAGGCTGCGATAGTGAGAGGCCCGCGCACCGTGATGAAGAGTGGCCCCCGCTTGCCACAACTAGAGAAAAGCCCTTGCACAGAAACAAAGACCCAACACAGCCATAAATAAATAAATAAATAAATAAAAATTAAAAAAAAAAGAAGGTATATCTTAAGAGCCATACCCTCAGTTTGATTGAATAAGAAAAAAGATTAATTTCTCACTAAAAGAAGCAGTTTAAAACACCTGATTAACTTGAACTTGGCTTTTTGAGGAAAGAAAAAGCATGCTCTGAGGATCCTTAAACACAAGATAGCCCTCATGTGAATCTGAGGCTTGAATCAAACTGTGTGGCCTCCAAAAGTCAAAGATGAGAAACAAGAATGATATCATAAAATGATGGACTACGAAGCCCCAGGACCTTGTTTCTCCATCAAAATATCAAAAATAACAAAACTGGGTAAAATAACCTCATAGGAACTCTGATGAACAGTCAAAGGTCTTTGGCAACCTAAAAACACCCAATTAAGAAAAATCCACATTAACAATGGCAGGAAATTTTATGGCATTTTTACTCACCCATGTCCCACACTGTCCCTAGCATGGCAAAGTATTGTTCAGGTGGAGACAACAACTCAGTTCCCAATTTACTCCCTCAAACAGGAGGGAGTAGAACAGACCATGTTTTCAACGTTCTAACCAGTGTGAGGGATACCTGAAAGAATTATCCCCATTTCACTTAACTCAGATATCAGGTGAGAAGAAGCAGCAGGCACTTCTCAGGAAAGCTACAGGGAAAATAAGATCCACAGACACCTGGGGGAAGAGATTGCAGGTGGAAACATACCAGAGACCAACTAAGGAACTCAGAAAAAGTTAGAGGGAGACTATTTGGGAAATTAAACATTCAAAAGAAACCATGTAATACAGGGGAATCAAAAAATCACACAGGCCCAGGCAAAATGTATGCTCAGAAAAGTTTTCAGAAGACTTTAACTTCTGGCTGTTTGCAAGGATCGCACCACACCAAGGTAATTAGTGAAGAACTATCTCAGCACAGAGTTAGTCCACCAAGACTGAGAGAAGCAGCTGGTTTTTTTTTTTTTTAATGCTCAACTTTCAATGACAATAAAAATCAAAAGGCATACAAAGAAATAGGAAAATATTGCCCATTTGAAGGAAGAAAATAAATTATCAGACACCTTCCCTGAAGAGATACAGGAATTAGATTCAATAGGTAAAGTCTCTAAAACAACTGTCCTAAATATGCGCAAAGAGCTAAAGAAATATACAAATAATGAAAGGAACTCAGGAAAATGATATATGAATAAAATGAAAATATTAAAAAAAATATAAAAATTATAAAAAGGAACTGAACAGAAATTATAGAACTAAAAAATAACATAATTGAATTGAAAAATTCACTAGAGAGCTTCAACAGCAGACTCAAAGAGGCAGAATAAAGAATCAGCAAACTTGAAGATAGGTCATTTGAAATTATTGAGTCTGAGAAACCAAAAGAAAAAAAAAAAAGAATGAAGAAAAGTGAGCAGAGTTTAGGGAATTTACAGAACACCATCAGGTAGACCAATATACACACCATGGAAGTCCCAGAAGGAGAAGAGAGAAAGGGGCAGAGGATTACTTGAAGAAATAATGGCTGAAAACATCCCAAAATTGATTTTTAAAATATGAATATGTAAATAAAAGAAGCTCAGCAAACTCCAAGCAGGATAACCCAGAGACCCATGCTGAGACACATAATAATAAAACTGTTAAGTATTGATTTAAAAAATCCTCAACTTGGACTTTCCTGGAGGTCCAGTGGTTAAGACTCGGTGCTTCCACTTCAGGGGGCATGGGTTTGATCCCTGGTTGGGGAATTAAGATCTTGCATGCCACTCTGTGCAACCAAAATAAAAAATACATTAAAAAAAATCCTCAACAAAATACCAAGAAATCAAATTTTGCAGCATATTAAAAGGATTATATAGCATGAGCATGTATTTTATTCCTGGAATACAAGGGTAATACAATATATGAAATTCAATCAGTATAATACACCACATTAATGGAGTAAAGGAAAAACACCCCACAGGATTTTCTCAATTGGTGCAGAAAAGGCACTTGACAATTTCAACACCTTTCATGATGAAAACATTCACCAAACTAAGAATGAAAGGAAATTTCTTCAACATAATAAAAGCCATGTAAGAAAAACCCACAGATAAGATCAAACATAATGGTGAAAGATTGAAAGGTTTTTCCCTAAAATCAGGAACAAGACAAGGATGCCCAATTCTGCCACTTTCATTCAACATAGAACTGGAAGTTCTAGCCAGAGCAGAAAGGCAAGAAAAGGAAATAAAGATGTCGAAATTGGAAAGAAAGAAGTGAAATGATCTCTTCACAGATGAAATTATCTTATATGTAGAAATTCCCAAAAGATTCCACAAAACATCTATTAGAACTAATAAACAAATTAATCATCTTGCAAATCCAAAATAAATATACAAAAAATCAGTTTAGTTTCTATACACTAAAAATGAAAAATCTGAAAAGGAATTTAAGAAATGAATTCAATTTACAATAGCATCAAGAAAAAGGAAAATACTTAGGAATAACCTTAACCAAGAAGGTGAAAGACATGAATACTTAAAACTACAATCAGTTCTGAAAGAAATTAAAGAAGACATAAACAATTGGTAATACATCTCCTGTTTATGGATTATAAGACTTAATATGTTAAGAATGGCAATATTACCCAAACCAATCTACATATTCAATGTAATTGCCATCAAAATTCCAATGAATTTTTTTCAAAAATAGAGAAATTTATATGGAATCTCAAATGACCTTGAGTAGCCAAAAATATTTTGAAAAAAAAAGAACAAAGTTGGAGGACTCATAATTCCTGATTTCAAAACTTACTATGAATCTACTGTAATAAAAACATTGTGTTGTTGACATTTAGACAGATACATAGAACAATGGAATAGAATAGAGAGTCCAGAAATAAATCTCACATATACTGCCAAGTGATGTTCAACAAGGTTGCCAAGACAAATTAATGGGGAAAGGACAGATATCTATGTGCAAAAGAACGAAGTTGGACACTTACTTTACACCATATATAAAAGTGTATGCAAAGTAGATCAAAGACCTAAATATAAGTACTAAAAGCATAAAACTTAAACGAAAATATAGGGGAAAAGTGTCATGGCGTTGGATTTGGCTATGACAACAAAAGCACAGGCAACATAAGAAAATAGATAAAAAGGACTTCATCAAAATAAAAAAAAAAAAACATATGCATCAAAGGACACTGTCAAGAAAGTGAAAAGGCAGCCACAGTATAGGAGAAAATATTTGCTAATTGTATGCCTGATAAGGGATTAATAGTCAGAATATATAAAAAGCTCATACAACTCAACAAGAACAACAACAAAAGAAACCCAATTTAAAAATTGTTATACATTTCTCCAAGGAAAATACACCAATGGCCAATAAGTACATGAAATAATCTTCAACATCACTAGTCATTAGGGAAATGCAAGTTGAACCCACTCAGAATGGCTATTTTAAAAATCCCAGAACAGAAAACAAGTGTTGAGAATGTGGAGAAATTGGAGTCTTGTGCATTGCTATTGGAAATGTAAAATGGTGAAACCTCTGTGGAAAGCTGTACAGCATTTCCTCAAAAAATTAAACATCTAGTTATTGTATGATTCAGCAATTCTCCTTCTAGGTATATGCACAAAAGGATTATAAGCAAGGACTCAAATAGATATCTGTGCACTAATTTTCATAGCAGCATTATTACAGTAGCCAAAATAAGGGAACAGCCCAAATATCCATCAAAAGATGAATGGATAAATGTAATGTTTTATAAACATTCATACATACATTCAGTGGAATATTATACATAAATATAATGGAATATTACTCAACCTTAAAAGGAATGAAATTCTGATACATGGCAGAATATGGACGTTCATACTGAAGACATGCTAAATGAAATAAGTCAGACATAAAAAGACAAATATTATACGATTCCACTTGTATGAGGTACTTAATATAGTCAAATTCATATAGACATACAGTAGAATAGTGGTTACCAGGGTCTAGGAGGAGGAGGGAATGGAGGTTTATTTTTTAATGAGTAAAGTGTTTCAGTTTGGGATGATGAAAAAGTTCTGGTAATAGATAGTGATGATGGTTGCACAACGATGTGAATAGACTTAATGCTGCAAAATTGTACATTTAAAAATGATAAATTTTATGTTATGCATATTTTATCACAATAAAAAAAATCAAAGCTGAACCCCTAGTTTACACTTTTCTGTATTGGTAGTGCCCCCCAAAACCTAGCATGAATAACCAATATCTTCTATAATGGAAAGCATTTTAAACTCTCACGAACAAAATGTCTCACAGATAACATTTCACCAAACAAAAGTTCATAGTAAAAACAAAAACAAAATAAAAAAAACAAAACCAAAAAACCCACATAAGTAAATAAGACATCTTATGTGAGGATCAACAGAAAAAATATACTACATTGAGACTCCAAAGACTGCATAAACTTGAGTCACTAAGTACAAGATACTATAACTATATAAAATGGACATATGTGAAATATAAAGATACAGTTTCAACATAAATGGATGGGAAAAAATAGACATCATGCTGTCAGTAGGCCTATCAATGCTATATTAATACCAGGCAAAATAGACTTCAGTGTAAAGAGATAAGAGGGACAATTTTGTAATGACTAAAGAGTCAATCCAGCATGAAGGTTGACAATCAGAAGTATGTAGGCACCTCAAAACAGAGCCTCATAATAAATGTAAAAAAATTTGACAGAATTGAAGCCAAAAACACAGTTATAATTGGACAGCTTCACCTCTATCTTTCTCTTTTTTTCTCTGATCCCCATCATTATTTTGTAGAAAAATTAGACAAAAAGTGAAGATATAAAGCATCTAAATAACACTATTCACCACCTTGACCTAAGTAATATTTACAGATCACTATACTTAAGTTCTTCACAATACATTTTCTTTTCAAGAGGACATAGCCCTTTCCAAAAGTAGACCATGTTAGGCCAGAAAAATAAATCTCAACTCATTTTAAAAAGGTAAAATCATACAGAATATATTCTCTGATCACAACAGAATTAAAATAAAAATCAAGGAAAATATTCAGCAGCATGAGCTGTTGTATATTTTGGAGATTAATCCCTTGTTGCTTGCTTCTTTTGCAAATATTTTCTCCCATTGTGAGGGTCGTCTTTTCGTTTTGCTTATGGTTTCCTTTGCTGGGCAGAAGCTTTTTACTTTAATTAGGTCCCATTTGTTTATTTTTGTTTTTATTTTCATTACTCTAAGAGGTAGATCAAAAAAGATCTTGCTGCAATTTATATCAGAGAGTGTTCTGCCTAAGTTTTCCTCTTAAGAGTTTTATAGTACCTGGCCTTATATTTAGGTCTTTAATCCATTTTATTTTTTTGTACGGTGTTAGGGAGTGTTCTAATTTCATTCTTTTACATGTAGCTGTCCAGTTTTCCCAGCACCACTTATTGAAGAGACTGTCTTTTCTCCATTGTATATTCTTGCCTCCTTTGTCATAGGTTAGTTGCCCGTAGGTGTGTGGGTTTATCTCTGGACTTTCTATCCTGTTCTGTTGATCTGTATTTCTGTTTTTGTGCCAGTACCATACTGTCTTGGTTACTGTAGCTTTGTAGTATAGTCTGAAGTCAGAGAGCTTGATTCCTCCAACCAAAACATAGGCAGAAGATCTAAATAGACATTTCTCCAAAGAAGACAAATAGATGGCCAAAAAGCCCATGAAAAGATGCTCAACATCACCAATTATTAGAGAAATGCAAATCAAAACTATCATGAGGTATCACCTCACACCAGTCAGAATGCCTATCCTCAAAAAATCTACAAACAATAAATGCTGTAGATGGTGTGGAGAAACGGGAACCCTCCTACACTGTTGATTGGAATGTAAATTGGTACAGCCTCTATGGAGAACAGTATGGAGGGTCCTTAAAAAAATAAAAATAGAGCTACCATATGACCCATCAATCTACTCCTGGCCATATATCTGGAGAAAACCATAATTCAAAAAGATACACGCACCCCAATGTTCATTGCAGCACTGTTCACAATAGCCAGGACATGGAAGCAACCTAAATATGCATCAAGAGAGGAATGAATAAAGAAGGTGTAGTAAATATATACAATGGAATGTTACTCAGCCATAAAAAGAATGAAATAATGCCATCTGCAGCAACAGCGATGGACCTAGAGACTGTCATACTGAGTGAAGTAAGTCAGAAAGAGAAAGACAAATATCATATGATACTGCTTATATGTGGAATCTAAAAAATGTTACAAATGCACTTATTTACAAAACAGAAATAGTGTCACAAATGTAGAAAACAAACTTATGGTTACCAGGGGTGAATGGGGGGGGAGGGATAACTTGGGACATTACGATTGACATATACACACTACTATATATAAAATAGATAACTAATAAGGGCCTACTGTATAGCACAGGAAACTCTACTCAGTACTCTCTAATGGCCTATATGGGAAAAGAATCTAAAAAACAGTGGATATTTGTATATGTATAACTGATTCACTTTGCTGTACACCTGAAACTAACACAATTTTGTAAATCAACTATACTCCAATAAAAATTTTTAAAGAAAACAAGAAAAATAAGATATTTAGAAAAAACTCAGTAAATTCTGTACACAATGGGTTAGAGAAGAAATCACAAGTAGAATCAGAAATGTTTCAAACTTAAAAATTATGAAATTAATACATGTCAAATTTATGGGTTGCAGATAAAGCAATGCTTAAGGGAAAATTTATAGCTTAAAAGCTTAAATACATAAAGAAAAAACTGGTCTAATTCAATGATTTAATGTTCTACCTTACAAAGGCAGAAAAACTAAATCCAAAATAAGAAAAATAAAGTATTGAAGACATTGGTAGAAATCAATTACATAACAAAAAAATAGAATATGGTTCTTTAAAATGATTGACAAAATTCATGAACTCTAAGCTAGACTAATAAGTAATAAGGAAAGAGAATACAAATCCTCGTTAGGGTGAAATAGGGCTTATCATTGCAGATTCTACATCCATTAAAAGAAAAAAAAAGAATATTATAAACAACTTTATGCTAACAGATTAGACAATCCAGATGAAATGGTTACATTCCTTGAAAACAATACATTAAAAGTGACACAAGATAAAATTTAAAATCTTAATAGTCCTACATCTACTAAAAGATTGAATTAGTCATCATACATCTCCTCACAAAGAGACTTCCAAGACCACATATCAAAAATTTAAGAATAAATAACACCAATCTTCCACAAAGTTTCTCAAAAAAATATAGGAAATGAGAACACTTTCCAGCATATTTTATTTTATAATCTTATTGTTTTATCCTGAAGAAGTTGTTACAATAAAAGAAAATTATAGATCAGTATCTCCCATTAACATAGATGCAAATCATTTAATGATTAATTAACAAATTGAATCTAACAATATTTTTAAAGGATGATATAGTATGACTAAATAGATTTCTCCCAGAAATGTAAGATTAGTTCAATATCTCAAGAATAGGATAATATACAGTTTCTAATTTCTGGAGTTAAAAGACAAGCTAGAACTCGAACAGAAGACAAATATATTATACACGTTTGTAGAGATGATTGAAAATAACATATCTTAAATCACTTGAATTGTTCATGAAGATGGTAAGAGTATATATTGTCTTTAAAATTTGTTAAGAAAAATATAGAGAATATCATTTATACTAAACTAAATGAATAGAAATAGACACTTATACAACAAATCACAAGAAATTCCACCAAATGAAAATGCATACTTTTAAAAATGCACATCCCAAAATTATGAATTTGATTATATCTTGTAATATAATCCTTATATTATAAGCCTATAATGTAAGTGTTAAAAAATTCAACAAATTTGTAATATAAAGAACACATTCTCTGAAGAAAACACAAGAAGTTAATGACACAATATTCAAAGACAATATGATTATGTATACATATAAGTCCAGTTCAGTCTATATAGTAATTATTATAATTTATTAAAAATACAGCATGTTTGTGGCATATAATGTCAATATATCACTGTCCATTTTATTTCTTTACACCAGTAACTGTTGGAACATTTCATTTTAAAGTTGTCACATTCAGTAACAACAAAAATACATAGGCATTTAGGAAGAAATGTAATGTAAGACCATTTTTGTAGAAAAGTATTAAACTTTAAACAGATCTAAAATAAATGTATGGATATACTCTGTTCATTAATAGGAAGATAATATTAAAATAGATACCAATTCTACCCAAATTCATCTGTAGACTGAATTCAATTACAATAAAATCCCAAGGGTACAGTTTGTGCAACTGACAACATAATTCTAATGTATATGGAAGAGCTGTGGGCCAAAAATGACAAAAGCCTTATTAAGAAAACATGCGGTAAGGGTCTTGCCCTACTGATAATCCAAGCTTACTATAAAATCAAAGTATTAAGATGAAGTGGTATTGGGAAAATAAATAGGCTAATGTAAATCTATCTCTATTAGACTTTGTGATAAAAATTCTTTAAACTTCCCAAAGAACAAATGTTCAGTCCATAATCACAATCCCAGAAAAAAAAAAATTACCACTGCAGACCATTTTGATATCTTAGTTTATGGTATGGGCACATCACATAATCTTTTCTAATCAACTGAAAATTTAGTATTCTAGTAACTGGAACTCCAGGATATTTGTATTGGCTACATGGCCTAGAAATCTATGACATATTTCTTGCTCAAAGACTTTAAAAAAAACGAATGGCCTTGTTAATGCTGAGAGTTGCTACATTGACAACCTCCTCTGAAATAAATCATTTTTTTCTTTTCCATTATAGTTTATTACAAGATGTTGAATATAGTTCCCTGTGCTATACAGTAAATCCTTGTTGTTCATGTATTTTATATATGGTAGTGTGCATCTATTAATCACATATTCCCAATTTGTCCCTCCCCCCCACTTCCCCTTTGGTAACCATAAGCTTGTTTTCTACGTCTGTGAATCTGCTTCAGTTTGTAAATACTTTCATTTGTACTATTTTTAGACTTCACAAATAAGTGATATCATATTTTTCTTTCTCTGACTTAGTATTATAATCTCTAAATCCATCCATGTTGCTGCAAGTGGCATTATTTCACTCTTCTTTATGGCTAAGTAATATTCCATTATATATATATATATATATATATATATATATATATATATATATATACACTAGATTTTCTTTATCCATTCATCTGTTGATGGACACTTAGGTTGCATCCATGTCTTGGCTATTGTAAATAGTGCTGCCATGAACATTGAGGCACATGTATCTTTCTAAATTAGAACTTTTATTTTTTCCAGATATATGTCCAGGAATGGGATTGCTGGATCATATGGTAACAATATTTTTAGATTTTTCAGGAACCTCCATACTGCTTTCCATAGTGTCTGTACCAATTTACATTCTCACTGACAGTGTAGGATGGTTCCCTTTTCTCCACACCCTCTCTAGCATTTTTATTTGTAGACTTCTTGATGAGGACCATTCTGACCAGTGTGAGGTGATACCTCATTGTAGTTTTGATTTGTATTTCTCTAATAATTAGCGATGTTGAGCATCATTTCATGTGCTTGTTGGCCATCTGTATGTCTTCTTTGGAGAAATGTCTATTTAGGTTTCTGCACATTTTTTTTGACTGGATTGTTTTTGTTGTTGTTGTTGTTATTTAGTTGTATCAGCTGTTTGTATATTTTGGAAATTAAGCCCTTGTTGGTCGAATCACTTGCAAATATTTTCTCCCAGTCCATTGTCAATGGAACAGAATAGAGAGCTCAGAACTAAATCCACACACCTGTGGTCTATTAATCTTTGACAAAGGAGTCAAGAATGTACAGTGGAGAAAAGACTGTCTCTTCAGCAAGTGGTGTTAGGAAAGTTGGACAGCCGCATGTAAATCAATGAAGTTAGAACATCCCCTCACACCCTACACAAAAATAAGCTCAAAGTGCCTTAGAGACTTAAATACAAGACATGACACCATATAAAACACCTAGAGGATAAGATAGGCAAAATATTCTCTGACATAAATAGTAGATATATTTTGTTAGGTCAGTCTCCCAAGGCAATATAAATAAAAGCAAAAGTAAAATAAACTAATGGGGCCTAATCAAACTTATAAGCTTTTGCACAGCAAAGGTAACCATAAATAAAATGAAAATATAATGAAATAAATCTTACTTTTTAACTAGATCTTGAATGGGGAGCAGCCATGTGAGCTAACCACACTGCCGGTTTGTATTGTGTTTGTGATTCATTCAGTACCTGGACTTTCATTTGAGTTTGGCACTACATGGGACCAATTACCCTTTTGTGATTTTTCTGTAGCAATTGCCTCTACTTCAGGAACATGACTAAGACCCTGGGATCTCTTTTCACAGAGGTCACCAAAGAACCATCTGATAATGAGAACTTTGGGCTTGAATCACAACCATGTCTCCAAATGATTCCAAGCTTAACAATCTCAAGAGCTCTTCAGAGCTTACTGAAGTATGTATCTGTAGAATTAGTTAGAAATGCCTTTGGAAATAAAATCCATTAAGTATTTAAGGGACTGTGAGAAGAATTTTATGTGAATAGGAACATTTTAAAATAATTACACATGCCAACATGTTGGGGCATAGCATCTAGGATTCATGAATGGTAAATCATGACGAGGACAACAGAATTGAATTTCTGCGTCCCAAACTTTACTGTCACTACATAAAAATAACTACTTCTGTTCAAAAATGCTTCGAGCAAAAGCTCTAATGTTCCAAATGATCCTGCAAATCCCATTTCTATATGCTTTTTAAGTTGTTTAGTTCTGAATCAGCAGTCTAAAATTGTGTTTAAACACTGCAGGTAACCATTTCCGATGGAACAAATAGGAAGGAAATCAGGTTATGGTGAGGGCACCCAGCAGGACTCTTTTACTGTCTACTCCATGTCAGTGTAAAATGATTTCTTTAAGAAAGACACTCAGCAAAAAGAGAACAGCTTGCAGGAAACGTGTTCTGCATGCAAGAAAGAGCAAAGAGATAGGATACAGACTACTTGCTGATAATTATGCAAAAGGTTTTAAAAGATCCACAGAAACATTATAGCTATAGCATAACAATATTGTAGCAGGTGGAAGCTGTACAAACTAGGTTTGCTTGCAGCAGCACAAAACAGATAATACATGAATGATCTGGCCTATTCTCTTTCTTTTATGCAAAATATTTGCTAGCTCATAAGTTCCTGATGGTTTCTTTATCATGGTTCATGTTACTCAAATTACTATTTGCTAAGCACAAAGTTTGAGTTAAATAATAATAACAAAATAGTGCATCATGTAACAACTGAAGAGAAATATATGCATTAAGAATAATCCTAAAACAACATAAAATTCTGAGCATGTAGCTGGAAGAAATATAAAGAGCTCAGGAAATTGAGATATATTTGTGCTTACAAACTTAATTAGCTACATGCTTGTTAAACAAAGCAGTATACAGAAGGGAACATTATCACAAAGGGTAAAAGACCCTTCCAGCCCAACCTTGAGCACCAAAAGGCAGCTATTTCAGTGAATGAAAGCTATGGATTCTTCCACTTTGTGAAGAACATACTTTGGGATATTATTAGTGGGTGGAGAACTTTTTTTTTAATTAAACATTTTATTTTGAGATAATTTTAAATTCATGGGCAGTTGTAAGAAATAACACAGAGATCCATCCCTATGCCCTTTCCCCAAGTTCCCACAATGGTAGCACTTGCAAAACCATTGTTCAATATCAAAATCAGGATATTGATACTAATACAGAAAACTTCCATGACCACGAGGATCCTCCACCCTTTTTAACCACATGCATTAATATTACCCCTAATTTTCATTCCCAACTGCTGGCAAGCACTAATTTGATCTCCTTTTCTATGACTTTGTCATTTCAATAATGTTAGATAAACACAATTTTAAAATATGTGACCTTCGTGATTGGTTTTTTTCACTTAGCATAATTCCCTGGAGATTCATCTAAGTTGCTGTTTGTATCAATAATTCACTCATTTTTATTGTTGAGTAGTACAGTGGACCCTTGAACAACACTTTCTTTTCTCCACTAGACACAGTACTACACAATCTGGCATTGGTTGAATCTGCAGATGCTGAACCATGTATAGGGAAGAACCAAGATACAAAGGACCCTTGTATAGGGAGGGCTAACCATAAGATATACCCGCATTTTCGACTGCATGGAAAGTCAGCGCCCCTAACTCCCAAGTTGTTCAAGGGATTTATATCATGGTATGGATGTACTACAGTTTGTTTAATTATTCACACATTGAAAGATAGTTGGGTTGTTCCCAGTTTTGTATTATCATGAATAAAGCTACTATTAACATTCCCATAAACGTTTTAGTATGAACATAAATTTTCATTTCTCTGGGTTAATTTCCCAAATGTGCAATGCTGGGTCTTATGGTAGTTGCATGTTTAATTTTATAAGAAACTACCAAACTTTTCCATAGTGGATGTACCATTTTACATTCCCACCAGTAATGTATGAGTCATCTTATTTTAGTGCATCCTTGCCAGCATTTGGTGTCACTGCATTTTTATTTTACCCTTTCTGACGTGTCTGTAGTGATAACTAATTATGGTTTTAATTTACATTTCTCTAATGGCTAATGAAGTTGAATATATTTTCATGTACTTAGTTGTCATTTGTATATCCTCTTTGGTGGAATGTCTGTTCATGTCCTTTGTCCATTTCTAATTGGATTGTTTGGATTTTTATTATTGAGTTTTGATAATTCTTTTCAAAATATTAGTGTGTTGTTGGATATATTGCTTGCAAACACTTGTTCTCATCCTGTAGCTTGCCTTTTTATCCTCCTAACAGGGTCTTTTGCAGAACAACCTTTAAAATTTTTGATGAAGTCCAATTAGTAATTTTTTTCCTTCTGTCGATGTCAAGTTCATCATAAATTTCAAGTTAAATTTTGTATAAGGTGTGAAGTTTAGATAGGGGTGGCTTTTTATTTTGTTTTTTTTTTTTCTGTTTTGATTTGGATTTTTACTCTTCATGGTGGTGATGGGGTGTGTGTGTGTGTGTGCACATGAGCACTAGTGTGCACATATTATCTATTTGTTTGTTAGTTTGTTTTTATTTTTTTGCTTATATATGTCCCATTGCTCTGGCACCAGTTGTTGAAAATGATATCCTTTCTCCATTGAATTGCTTTTGCACCTTTCTCAAAAATGATTTGGGCAAATTTGGATGGATTTTATATTTTGGGGTTACCTTTTCTGTTCCACAGATCTATTTGCCTATCCATCCACCAATATCACAGTCCCTTGATTACTCTAGCTACCTAGGCCACCCTAATATCAGGTAGAGCAATTCCTCCCACTTAATTTTAGTATTTAAAGATTTTGTTTTAGATATTCTAGGTCTTACGTCTTAGTATAAAATTTTCGAATAGGCTTGTTTTTATGCTATAAAAAACCTAAATACTTCAATTTCTTTGGAAAAATTATAAATTGTATTATTTTTAAATTTCATTTTTCATGTGGTAATTATTAGTGTATAAAAATATGATGGATTTTTGTGTGTTGATCATAATTTCTGTGAACCTGCTGAATTCATTAGTTCTACAAGTTATTTTTGTAGACATCTTGGGATTTTATACATAGAAAATCATGTCATCTACAAATAGGGACAGATTTATTTTTTTCCTTCCCTATATGTTTGACTTTTGTTTTCTTGTCTAATTGCCTTAACTAGGACCTCCATTAGAATGTTGAATAGAAATGGTGAGAGCAAACAATCTTCTATTGATCCTGATCTTAGGCTGAACACATTCAGTTTTTCATCATTAAGTATGATGTTAGCTGTAGGGTTTTTGTAGATGTTCTTTATCAAGTTGAGCAAGTTTTTCTCTATTCCTAGTTTTCTGAGATTTTTTTTCATCAACAGGTTTTAGATTTTGTCAAAAGCCATTTCTGAATCATTTGGTATGGCTATATAATATTTCTCCTTTAGTATGTTGATATGGTAGATTACATTGATTGATTTTTGAATATTGAACCAGTCTTGCATACTTGGAATCAATCTCACTTGGTCATATTGCATAATTCTTTTTATACATTGAAGGATTCAGTTTGCATATAAAATGTTGGTTACATTATACATGTAAGTTCATGAAAGATATTGGTTTGTAGTTTTCTTTTTGTTTCTTTCCTTGTCTGGTTTTGGTATTAATGTATAATGACTTCATAAAATTAGTTGAGAAGTGGTTTTTTCTTCAGCTATTCTCTGGAAGAAGCTGTTGTAACCCCTGAAATTTCAAATTCTACCTTTCTAACATAGAGCTTCACAGGGCTGCAAAGGCCTAGCCATGCATTCCTTTGCTCTCACCAGATAGGTCCTCAACCCAGAGGGAAAGGTTGCCTACCTAGCTAGTTCCCAGATCAGCCAGACCAGATGTCACCCACCTGGTCCTCAACCTGATGGGTTTTACCTTCCTGTGTGCCCTTGAAATTATTCAAACAAGCAAATTGTATCCTCCCTTGGGAACCAAGGGTCACCTCACCCTCTGGTTACTATGAAGCCTGCCTTCCACATCCCCAGTTGGTTCAATCTACTCATGAGTCCAACCCCTGTGCACTTCTGCATGATGTACAGTGTCTTCCTCCCCAGGATGTGAGTATTTGTCATTAACAAACTGCTGCTAATGTTATCTGTCCATTTTGGGTGTCAGGTGTCCTGCCATCTTTTACTATTTAGGGTGGGAGACCCTCTTTCACCAATGGAGTGAATAGTAGGTGATTAAAACAAATGTTATTAATTAAATTAATTGGAATTAATTCATAAATATTTGTTAGAACCATCCAGTGAAACCATCTGGTACATGAGATTCCATTTTGGAAATTTTTAAAATACAAATTAAATGTCCTTAATGGTTATGGAACTATTCACACTATTTCATCTTGGTTGAGTTTTGGTAGTGTGTAATTTTCAAGAAATTGGTCCATTTCTTTTAAGCTTCCCAATTTAGGAGCACAAAGTTGTTCATATTTTTCCCTTATTATCCTTTTAGTGGTTGCAGGATCTGTAGTGACAGCCCCCGTTTTACACTGGATTTTGCTGTTCTTATCTTTTTCACTTTTGATAGAGATATGACAATTTTATTAAATTTTTTGAATAACTAGCTAGTATTTTAATTGATTTTTTCTGTTGCTTTCTTGTTTGTAATTTCATTGATTTCTGCTCTTATTTATTTTTTTAATGTATTTCTTTCTGCTAGTTTTGAGTTTCTTCTTTTCTCCTTTCTTGAAAACTTTCTTCTTTACTAATGTAAGCGTTTTGTACTATAACTTCTTTCAACATTGTTTTAGTTACATCCCAGAAATTTGATATGTTGTATTTTCATTTTCATTCAGTTCTATTTAGTGCTTTATTTTTTTAGACATCTTCTTTGACCGTGGATTCTTTAAATTTGTATTTTTAAAAACGTTTCGAAGTATTTGAAGATTTTCCTGTTGTCTTTCTGTTATTATTTTTATGTTGTATCCATTATGATCACAGTATATACTTGTATTATTTCAACTTTTTAAAAATATGTTGAAGTTTATTACCCAAGGTATGGTATATCCTGGTGAACATCCCATGGGTACTTACAAAGAATATGTATTCTTCAGTTATTGAGTGAAATGTTCTATAACTGTTTATTAGATCTTATTCATTGATGTGTCATTGAGTTCAATATCTTTGCTAATTTTCTGTCTAGTAATTCTATCAATTACTGGTAATGGGAAGGTGAAATCTCAAATTATATTTATGAATTTAGCTATTTTTCCTTTCAGCTTTATCAGTTTTTTTCAATGTATTTTGAAGTCCTCTTGTTTGGTACATACACATTT
Source organism: Balaenoptera ricei (assembly GCF_028023285.1). Classification (NCBI taxonomy): domain Eukaryota; kingdom Metazoa; phylum Chordata; class Mammalia; order Artiodactyla; family Balaenopteridae; genus Balaenoptera; species Balaenoptera ricei. Next base: position 90,084,552 of record NC_082660.1, on the reverse strand, counting down.
AGGATTTTTATGTCTTCTTGGTTGGTTTATCCTTTTAGAATTATGCAATGTGCCTCTTTGTCACTAGAAATTTTCTTTTTCAATAGGTTTACATTATCTTATATTAATACAGCCACTCTTGCTTTTTTTGAGTAATGTTAGTATGATATATCTTTTGCCATTATTTTCCTTTCAATCCTTCCTATGTTATCGTGCTTGCAGTGCATTTCTTGTATAGAGCATATAGTAATGTTTTAAACTCACCTGGGAGAAACTCTATGTTTTATTTGGTGTATATGGACCACTTAAAGTAACTATAGGGGATACCGTCAAGATGGCAGAAGAGTAAGACATGGAGATCACCTACCTCCCCCCAAATACATCAGAAATACATCTACATGTGGAACAACTCCTACAGAACACCTACTGAACGCTGGCAGAATACCTCAGACCTCCCCAAAGGCAAGAAACTCCCAACATACTTGGGTAGGGCAAAAGAAAAAAGAAAAAAACAGAGACAAAAGAATAGGGATGGGATCTGCACCAGGGGGAGGGAGCTGTGAAGGAGGAAAAGTTTCCACACACTAGGAAGCCCCTTCACTGGGGGAGATGGGATGTGGGTGGAGGGGAAGCTTTGGAGCCATGGAGGAGAGTGCAGCAACAGGGGTGCAGAGGGAAAAGCAGAGAGATTCCCGCACAGAGGATTGGTACTGACCAGCACTCACCAGCCCGAGAGGCTTGTCTGCTCACCAGCCAAGGCTAGTGGGGGCTGTGAGCTGAGGCTCTGGCTTTGGAGGTCAGATCCCAGGGAGAGGACTGGGGTTGGCTGCATGAACACAGCCTGAAGGGGGCTAGTGCACCACAGCTAGGCGGGAGGGAGTGCAGGAAAAAGTCTGGAACAGCCTAAGGGGCAAGAGACCACTGTTTAGGGGTGCGAGAGGAGAGGGGATTCAGAGCACCGTCTAAACAAGCTCCAGAGATGGGCGCAAGCCGCAACTATCAGTGCAGACCCCAGAGATGAGCAAGAGACTCTAAGGCTGCTGCTGCAGCCATCAAGAAAACTGTGTGCAAGCACAGGTCACTATCCATGCCTCTCCTCCTGGGAGCCTGTGCAGCTCGCCACTGCCAGGACCCCATGATCCAGGGACAACTTCCCCGGGAGAACTCTCGGCACTCCTCAGGCTGTTGTAATGACACGCTGGCCTCTGCTGCCACAGGCTCACCCTGCATTCTGTACTCCTCCCTCTCCCCGGCTTGAGTGAGCCAGAGCCCCCTAATCAGCTGCTATTTTAACCATGTCCTGTCTGTGCTAACAGATGCCCTCAGGCGACCTACAAACAGAGGTGGGGCCAAATCCAAAGCTGAACCCTAAGAGCTGTGCGAACAAAGAAGAGAAAAGGAAATCTCTCCCAGCAGCCTCAGGAGCAGTGGATTAAATCTCCACAATCAACTGGATGTACCCTGCATCTGTGGAATATCTGAATAGACAACGAATCATCCCAAATTGAGGTGGTGGACTTTGGGAGCAGCGATATATATATATATATTTTTTCCTTTTTCTCTTTATGTGAGTGTGTATGTGTATGCTTCTGTTTGTAATTTTGTCTGTATAACTTTGCTTTTAAAATTTGTCTTAGGGTACTGTCTGCCCTTTTTTGTTGTTTTTGTATTTTTTCTATGGTTTTTAGGGCTTGTTATTATTGGTGGATTTGTTTTTTGGTTTGGTTGCTCTCTTCTTTCTTTGTTTCTTTTTTATTACTTTTTAATTTTTTTATTGTTAATAATTATTTTTAATTTTTATTTTAATAATTTTATTTTATTTTCATTCTTTCTTTCTTATTTTCTCTCTTTTATTCTGAGCCGTGGGGATGACAGGGTCTTGGTGCTCAGGCGAGGTGTCAGGCCTGTGCCTCTGAGATGGGATAGCCAAGTTCAGGCCAATGGTCCACCACAGACCTCCAAGCTCCATGTAGTATCAAACGGCAAAAATCTCACAGAGATCTCCATCTCAATGCCAAGACCCAGCTCCACTCAACGACCAGCAAGCTACATTGCTGGACACCCTATGCCAAACAACTAGGAAGACAGGAACACAACGCCACCCACTAGCAGAAAGGCTGCCTAAAATCATACTAAGGTCACAGACACCCCAAAATACACCACTGGATGTGGACTTGCCCACCAGAAAGGCAAGATCCAGCCTCAGCCACCAGAAGACAGACACTAATCCCCTCCACCAGGAAGCCTACACAACTCACTGAGCCAACCTTAGCCACTGGGGACAGACACCAAAAACAACGGGAACTATGAACCTGCAGCCTGTGAAAAGGAGACCCCAAACACAGTAAGTTAAGTAAAATGAGAAAACAGAAAAACACACAGCAGATGAAGGAGCAAGGAAAAAACCAACCAGACCAAACAAATGAAGAGGAAATGGGCATTCTACCTGAAAAAGAATTCAGAATAATGATAGTAAAGATGATCCAAAATCGTGGAAATAGAGTGGAGAAAATACAAGAAAACATTTTACAAGGACCTAGAAGAACTAAGCAGCAAACAAACAATGATGAACAAAACAATAAATGAAATTAAAAATTCTCTAGAAGGAATCAATAGCAGAATAACTGAGGCAGAAGGACGGATAAATGACCTGGAAGATAAAATAAAGGATATAACGCTGCAGAGCAAAATAAATGAATGAAAAGAATTGAGGACAGTCTAAGGGACTTGTGAGCTAACATTAAACACACCAACATTCGAATTATAGGGGTCCCAGAAGGAGAGAAAAAGATACAGACTGAGAAAATATTTTAAGAGGTTATAGTTGAAAACTTCCCTAATACAGGAAAGGAAATATTTAATCAAGTCGAGGAAGCACAGAGAGCCCCATACAGAATAAAGCCAAAGAGAAACATGCCAAGAAACATATTAAACAAACTATCAAAAATTAAACACAAAGAATAAATATTAAAAGCAGCAAGGGAAAAAAAAACAAATAATATACAAGGGAATCCCCATAAGTTTAACAGCTGATCTTTCAGCAGAAACTGCAAACCAGAAGGAAGTGGCAGGACATATTTAAACTGATGAAAGGGAAAAACCTACAACCATGATTACTCTACCAAGCAAGGATCTCATTCAGATTCAGCAGAGAAATTAAAACCTTTAGAGACAAGCAAAAGCTAAGAGAATTCAGCACTACCAAACGAGCTTTACAACAAATGTTAATGGAAATTCTCTATGCAGGAAACACAAGAGAAGAAAAAAACCTACAATAACAAACCCAAAACAATTAAGAAAATGGTAATAGGAACATACATATCGATAATTACATTAAATGTCAATGGATTAAATGCTCCAACCAAAAGACATAGACTGGCTGAATGGATACCAAAACAAGACCCGTGCATATGCTGTCTACAAGAGACCCACTTCAGACCTAGGGGCACATACAGACTGAATTTGAGGGGATGGAAAAAGATATTCCATGCAAATGGAAATCAAAAGAAAGCTGGAGTAGCAATTCTCATAACAGAGAAAATAGACTCTAAAATAAAGACTATTACAAGAGACAAAGAAGGACACTACATAATGATCAAGGGATCAATCCAAGAAGAAGATATAACAATTGTAAATATTTATGCACCCAACATAGGAGCACCTCAATACATAAGGCAAATGCGATCAGCCATAAAATGGGAAATCGATAGTAACAAAATCATAGTAGGGGACTTTAACACCCCACTTTCACCAACGGACAGATCATCCAAAATGAAAATGAATAATGAAACACAAGCTTTAAATGATGCATCAAACAAGATGGAATTAATTGATATTTATTCGATGTTCCATCCAAAAACAACAGAATACACTTTCTTTCCAAGTGCTCATGGAACAGTCTCCCGGATAGATCATATCTTGGGTCACAAATCAAGCATTGGTAAATTTAAGAAAATTGAAATCGTATCAAGTATCTTTTCTGACCACAACCCTATGAGACTAGATATCAATTACAGGAAAAAATCTGTAAAAAATAAAAACACATGGAAGCTAAACAAAACACTACTTAATAACCAAGAGATCACTGAAGAAATCAAAGAGGAAGCAAAAAAACACTAGAAACAAATGACAATGAAAACACGATGACCCAAAACCTATGGGATGCAGCAAGGCAGTTTTAAAAGGGAAGATTATAGCAATACAATCCTACCTCAAGAAACAAGAAACATCTCAAATAAACAACCTATCCTTCCACCTAAAGCAATTAGAGAAAGAACAAAAATCCTCAAAGTTAGCAGAAGGAAAGAAATTAAAAAGATCAGATCAGAAACAAATGAAAAAGGAATGAAGAAAACAGTAGCAAAGATCAATGAAACTAAAAGCTGGTTTTTTGAGAAGATAAACAATATTTATAAACCATTAGCCAGACTCATCAAGAAAAAAAGGGAGAAGACCCAAATCAATAGAATTAGAAATGAAAAAGGAGAAGTAACAACTGACACTGCAGGAATACAAAGGATCATGAGAGATTACTACAAGCAGTAAATGCCAATAAAATGGAAAACCTGGAAAAAATAGACAAATGCTTAGAAAAGCACAGCCATCAGAGACTGAAACAGGAAGAAATAGAAAATATGAACAGACCAATCACAAGCATTGAAATTGAAACTGTGATTAAAAATCTTCCAACAAACAAAAGCCCAGGACCAGATAGCTTCACAGGCCAACAAAAATAAACAAATGGGAGCTAATGAAACTTAAAACCTTTGGCACAGCAAAGGAAACCATAAACAAGAAGAAAAGGCAACCCTCAGAATGGGAGAAAATATTTGCAAAAGAAGCAACTGACAAAGGTTAATCTCCAAAATTTACAAGCAGCTCATGCAGCTCAATATCAAAAAAACAAAGAACCCAATAAAAAAATGGGCAGAAGACCTAAATAGACATTTCTCCAACGAAGATACATAGAATGTCAGTAAACACCTGAAAGAATGCTCAACATCACTAACCATTTGAGAAATGCAAATCAAAACTACAGTGAGGTATCAACTCACACCAGTCAGAATGGCCATCATCAAAAAATCTACAAACAATAAATGCTGGAGAGGGTGTCGAGAAAAGGGAAACCTTTTGCACTGTTGGTGGGGATGTAAATTGATATAGCCACTATGGAGAACAGTCTGGAGGTTCCTTAAAAAACTAAAAATAGAACTACCATACGACCCAATAATCCCAGTCCTGGGCATATACCCTGAGAAAAACATAGTTCAAAAAGAGTCATTTACCACAATTTTCATTGCAACTCTATTTACAATAGCCTGGACATGGAAGCAACCTAAGTGTCTATCGATGTATGAATGGATAAAGAAGTTGTGGCACATATATACAATAGATTATTACTCAGCCATAAAAAGAAACGAAATTGAGTTATTTGTAGTGAGGTGGATAGAGCTTAATTCTGTCATACAGAGTGAAGTAAGTCAGAAAGAGAAAAACAGATACAGTATGCTAACACATATATATGGAATCTAAAAAAAAAATGTTATGAAGAATCTAGGGGCATGACGGGAATAAAGACACAGACCTACTAGAGAATGGACTTGAGGACATGAGTAGGGGGAACAGTTAGCTGGGACAAAGTGAGAGAGTGGCGTGGACATATATATACTACCATATGTAAAATCGATCACTGGTGGGAAGCAGCCACATGGCACAGGGAGATCAGTTCGGTGCTTTGTGACCACCTAGAGGGGTGGGGTAGGGAGTGTGGGAGGGAGGGAGATGCAAGAGGGGAGATATGGAGTATATGTATATGTATCGCTGATTCCCTTTGTTTTAAAGCAGAAACTAACACACAATTGTAGTTGAATTATCCTCCAATAAAGATGTTAAATTTAAAAAAAATAATTATATGTTTGTACCTAAGTGTGACATTTTATTATTTGCACTCTATACATTTCTCTACTCTCTTTTTCTCTTTTCTTGGCTTCTTGTAAATTACTTGATTTTTTAGGGTTTCATTTTTTTTTAATTATATTTGTTTTGAGTAAATCATTTTGTTTAATTTTCTTTTGGCTTCTCTAGATTTTCCAATATACATATGTAGCTTATCACAAACTGCTGATACTCAGTGGTTTACCTCTTTAAGTGAAGTATTGAAACTGCTTCCATTTGAGTCCCTTTACCCTCCCCAATTATTAAATATAATTGTCTCTGTTATTTTCTCCACATACATCAAACACCACAATGCATGTTATAATTTCTTCTTTGACAATCATATATGATTTAAGGAATTCATTGGAAGAAGAAAAATCTCTTTTATTTACTTCTACACTTACCCATTCTGTTGTTCTCCTTTCTTTTTTCAATTTCCAATCCTTCTTATTTATTTTGTTTGAAAAGCTTTCTTTAGCCATTAGTCAAAGTAAGATTTACTAGGGACAAATTATGTTAGCATTCTTTTATCTAAGAATATCTCTTCATACCCTTTATTCCTGAGGAATTGTTTCATTGATTATAGAATTCTCAGTAAGTGTTTTTTCTATCAGTATTTGAGAAAATGTTGTGCCACTGTCATTTAAATTAATATCTCCCTATTGGTAATGAGTCATTTTCCTCTGGTTGCTTTTGAGGTTTTATTTTCTTTTTATTTAGTTTTCAGAACTTTAATTATGACATGTCTTGGCATGGATTTATTTGAGTTTATCTTGTTTGATATTTACTTGGCTTTTTGAATCTATAGGTTTATGCCTTTTATCAAATTTTGGATGTTTCCAGCTATTGTTTCTTCAAATAGTTCTTCAGTCACAATCACTCTCTTTTCTACTTCCAGGGCTCAAATGATATAAATATTAAATCTTGGATTATTATCTCACAGGTTCCTGAGTCTCTGCTCATTTTTATTTTTCAGTCTATTTACTTTTGTTCTTAATATCATGGAAATTCTGTTCCACTGTCATCAGTTTAACTGATTTTAACTTCTGTCATCCCTACTAGTGAGCCTTTCCAGTAATTTTTTATTTTGGTTTTTTTATTCTTCAATTCTTAATTCATATTGGGATCTTTTCATAACATATTTCTTTTCTGAGTTTCTCTACTTTTTATTCATTTCAAAGGAAATCATAATTACTTACTGACATAATTTTATGATAGCTGCTCTAAAATTGCAGTCAGATAATATCAATATTTGATGTATCTAATAGTTTTCTGTCCATTTTATTTTCTCATTTAAGTTGTGATTATCATTTTTCTTATATGACTAGTGATTTTTTATTATACCTGGATACAATTTTGGATATTATGTTAGGAGACTTCATTCTATTTAAATTATCTATTTTACCAAACTGTCACTCTTTCAAGCTTTAGCATATATATTTTAGCAGCTCTCCTGGACTTTCCTGATGCCCCACTATAGGTAGATCAGACCTGCCACTCTCTGTGTTTGTAGGAAAGAAAATGGATTGGTCCACAGGCTCTACCAGTGATGATGCTGTGAACATATTGTATCTTTCACCAAGTTTAGGATGTTTTCAGACATTATTTCTTCAAATACTTCTCTGGCTGTCAGTGAGAGTGGAGAGGAGGTGACCTGACCCTTCATTGTTTCTACTATTGCCACTGCTGCATGCAGATCATACTCACCACTACCAGAAGTTTTCAGGCAGGAAATGGCTTTATCCACCTAAGATCTGCTGGGGATTCTGATGCAGGCAGGTAGGCCTACTGCTGCTGGCTGATGTGAGGCAGTGATTGGTTTGCCCTTGTAGAGTCTACTAATGATGCTTTAATGGCAGATTGTGCTACTTCTGCTGACCACTGCTAGGTGGAAATTGGATAGCCCAACTGTGTTTTGCAACTGATATTGCTGTATGCGGATTAACCACTGCTGCCATTGGTTATGAATCTGCCTCCCAAGTCTCTACTGGGCTTTCCCTTTCCAGTGACTTGTCCAACACGGTCAGGATTTTCTTTTTTCATTTCCTGTTTTATGTTGTGTTTGTCTCTCTATCCATTGTGGTTGACAGTTTCAGGATGCTCTGTTGTCCACTGCAGCATGTATGAGAGATTAAAAAAATAAAGCACAGGGAATATAATGCAGTGTTGTTATACAACCACGGAGGACCAAAGTCAGCCAACCTTCTTCTTCACACATTTCAAGTTATTTTATAATTGATTGTTGAATTATTTTCAGTATATTTACTTTTGTTTCAAAGAAAAGAGGGGTAAAGTGGTCCACCCCATCTTATTCTGGAACTGAAAGTGGATTATTTTTACAACTTATATTTCTTTGCTGATAATTTATATTTTTTCATTTGTTTCAAGAGAATTCACAGGTACTTGCTAAAGAATTTTCATGATGACTGCTTTTAAAATCTTTTTAAGATAATTTCAAATTCTGATTCACCTTTTTACTGGCATCTGTCCATTTGTATTTTCTCATTCATATTGTGATATCTGTGGTTCTTGGTATAACAGGTGAGTATGCTTGTATCCTAGACATTTTTGGATATCATATTATGAGACAGTGGTCCCATTTAATCCCCCACTGAGGTGCAGTACAAGGGACTGTTGCCTTTGTACGTGTTCAACTTCCCTCTGTGCCCTGCTGACACACACCAGGAAAAGTGGAGTGCTGGTTAACAAAAAAGTGGAGTGCTGCTTCATTGTAGACTCTAGGGGGCAGGGGGTACAGGAGTTAAGCTTCTCCCTTCAGCACTACTGACACCTTCCCAATGAAAGGAGGTCATCATCTCACACCCCCTCATTGCTTCTGAGTGAGAAGGTTGTAAGATCAGCTTCTTGCTTGGCCCCACTGACACAAGGGAGTAAGGTAGTGCTTTGTTGCTCTGTGGTGGGGATGAAAACTGAGCAAGGGGGAGGTGAGTGCCAATTATCCCAACCTGCCACCGCCACATTCTACCCCATTAATGCCAGGTTGGAATAGAGGATCAGCTCCCTACTGGACCCAACTGACTGAAGGGATGTGGAGAAGCAGAGTGCTCATTATCCTGATTTTGAATCACCTTGTTCTGTGCAACTGATATTGAATGTTGCTAGAGGCTCAGCTTTCCATTGGCCCTGCTGACACTGGTAGGAGATAGAGTGCCACTAAGCTTTGCTTCACATCTCCTCTTTCAGTGTCCTGTTTCTAGAAGTTTGTGGCCGGTTAATTCCCCCTGGGGCCCTGCTGACACCAGGAAGATAGTGGAGTGCTACCTAGCTCCATTTCACACCACCATATTGAGTCTCATAGTAATGCCAGGTGGGGGTATAGGCACAGCCCCTCAATGAGATCCACTGACTCTGGGGTGAGGATGAAGCAGATTAGATACTAGCTTTACCTCACACTGCCTTGTTAACTCTCTTTGCTGACAAGTGAGAGTGGATGCTCAGATTGATGTTGGACTCTATTTGCCACTACTCCAGCAGGAAAATCTAGCACCACTTGCTTCCATTAAGTGAGAGATGAAAGATCAGCTCCTACTCAGCTTCATTCATACTACCCCAGAAAAGGAATCAAAGAGTGTCCTGCTTTCAAGGAGAGGTGAATGAATAAATAGCTCCCTCCTCCGCCCTGCCAACACAATCCAATGGGGAAATCAGAGCATCACCTGCTTCTGCCAAGCAAGGGATTAATTAGCTCCCTGTCTGGACTCACCAGCTTTACCATGCAGGTAAATTGGAGTGCCACAACATGATTCCATGTGGTGTGGTTACATATCAGCTCCTCATTCACCCCATTGATATCATGGGGAGGAGGCAATTTTTTTTCTGCTGGTGTCTGATTGGAGTAGAATAGTTATTGTTAAAAAGGTTTTCTGTTATTAGACTACCATTTTTCAGGTTTCTAGACTAGGAAGAATAAGCTTTTTTGAAGCTTCTTTTGTGTTACTGGTTAGTGTTTTGAGTCAGAGCCTGTTGCAATAACATTTTCAGGATATGTGTTAGCCAATAAGCAAAGCTTGAGAAGCCACTGCCATGTCGTACCTGAAGTCCTGAGCTCCCTAGGTAGTCCAACTTTTTCTTTCTACCTGTTAGAATTTTCTTATGATTACTTATTAAGTTACATCTGAGGGGGTTTTAGTTATAAGAATAAGTAGCTGGGAGGAAAGGCCTACTCTATCACGCTAAGAATTGGGTCTGTTGGAGAATTTGGAGTTAGAAAATTAACATGTGGGAAATCATTTGACATTGAAAACTTATTACTTAAAATTTTTGTATGGTCTCCACTTAATCTGCTTAACATATAATTTCATCAGCACCTTAAAATAAAGAACTACTCTGAGTCCCAGTTTGTAAAAGGTTTTCCTTTCATTGGTGAAAACTTCCACAGTCTCATGAATTTGAGAATCTCTTCTTGGTTCTTTTTTTTTTCTTTCTTTTATGACTAAAGCATCTTCTGATTGTACAAATGAATGGCTATGCCTACTCTTCTCTGTTCTGTCATTTGTATTTTAATAAAGCTAACTGAGATAGCCACATTAGTTAGTAGATAAAAGAAGAAACAAACATATTTTTAAAATATGTATGGCCTTTGTGCCCATACCATACTCTTTTGATTACTGTAGCTTTGTAGTATACTCTGAAGTAAGGAAGCCTGATTCCTCCAGCTCTGGTCTTCTTTCTCAAGATTGCTTTTGCTATTCAGGGTCTTTTGTGCTTCTATGCAAAATGTAAAATTTTTTGTTCTAATTCTGTGAAAAATGCCATTGGTAATTTGATAGGGATTGTGTTGAATCAGTTGATTGCTTTGGGTAGTATAGTCATTTTCACAATATTGATTCTTCCAATCCAAGAACATGGTATATCTTTCCATCTGTTTGTGGCAGCTTTGATTTTTTTTTCATCAGTATCTTATAGTTTTCTGAGCACAGGTTTTTGCCTCCTTAGGTAGATTTACTCCTAAGTATTTTTTTCTTCTTGATGCGATGGTAAATGGGATTGTTTCTTGAATTTCTCTTTCCGATTTCCATTGTTAGTGTACAGAAATTCAACAGATTTCTGTGTATCAATTTTGTAAACTGCAACTTTACCAGATTCACTAGTAGTTTTCTGGTAGCATTTTTAGGATTCTCTATGTATAGTATCATGTCATCTGCAAACAGTGACAGTTTTATTTCTTTTCCAATTTGCATTCTTTTATTTCTTTTTCTTCTCTGATATTCGTGGCTAAGACTTCCAAAACTATGTTTAATAAAAGTCATGAGAGTGGACATCCTTCTCTTGTTCCTGATCTTAGAGGAAATGCTTTCATCTTTTCACAATTGAGTATGATGTTAGCTGTAAGATTGTCATATATGGCCTTTATTATGTTGAGGTACGTTCCCTCTAGGCCCACTTTCTGGAAAGTTTTTATCATATATGTGTGTTGAACTTTGTCAAAAGGTTTTTCTGCATCTATTCAGATGATCATATGCTTTTTATTCCTCAATTTGTTAATGTGGTGTATCACATTGATTGACTTGCATATATTGAAAAATCCTTGCATCCCTGGGATAAATCCCACTTGATCATGTTTTATGATCCTTTTAATGTGTTGTTGAATTTGGTTTACTGGTATTTTTTTGAGGATTTTTGCATCTATGTTCATTAGTGACGTTGGCCTCTAATTTTCTTTTTTGTGTGATATCTTTGCCTGGTTTTGGTATCAGAGTGATTGTGGCCTCATAGAATGAGCTTGTGAGTGTTCCTTCATTTGGAAGAGTTTCAAAAGGGTAGGTGTTAACTCTTGTCTTAATGTTTGATAGTATTCACCTGTGAAGCCATCTGGCCCTGGACTTTTGTTTGTTGGAAAATTTTAATCACAGTTTCAATTTCAGTACTTGAGATTGGTCTGTTCATATTTTCTATTTCTTCCTGGTTCAGTCTTTCTAAGACTTCATCCATTTCTTCTAGGTTGTCCATTTTATTAGTGTATACTTGCTTGTAGTAATCTCTTATGATCTTTTGTATTTCTGTGGTGTCCATTATAACTTCTCCTTTTTCATTTCTAATTTGATTGATTTGAATCCCCTCTCTTTTTTTCTTGGTGAGTCTGGCTGAAGGTTTATAAATTCTGTTTATCTTCTCAAATAACCAGCTTTTAGTTTCACTGATCTTTGCTATTATTTTCTTCACATCTATTTCATTTATTTCTGCTATGACCATTATGATTTCTTTCCTTCTATTAACTTTGTGTTTTGTTTGTTCTTATTTTTCTAGTTGCTTTAGGTGTAAGGATAGGTTTTTTATATGAGATTTTTCTTGTTTCCTGAGGTAGGATTTTATTGCTATAAACTTCTATCTTAGAACTGCTTTTGCTGCATCCCAAAGGTTATGAATTGTCATGTTTTCATTGCCATTTGTCTCTAGGTATTTTTTGATTCCCTCTTGGCAAAAAATCAGAAATATAGATCAATGGAACAGAATAAAAAGTCCAGAGATATACCCACACACCTATGGTCACCTAATTTATGACAAAGGAGGAAAGAATATATAATGGAGAAAAGACAGTCTCTTCATTAAGTGGTGCTGGGAAAACTGGGCAGCTACATGTAAAAGAATGAAACTAGAAATCTCCCTAAAACCATACACAAAAATAAACTCAAAATGGATTAAAGACCTAAATATAAGACCGGATACTATAATTTTCTTAGAGTAAAATATAGGCAGAACATTCTCTGAGATAAATCACAGCATGATCTTTTTCAATCCACCGCCTAGATTAATGAAAATATAAACAAATGGGACCTAATGAAACGTAAAAGCTTTTGCACAGCAAAACCATAAACAAGACGAAAAGACAACCTTCAGAAAGGGAGAAAATATTTGCAAATGAAGCAACTGACAAGGGATTAATCTTCAAAATATACAAGCAGCTCATGCAGCTCAATATCAAAAAAACAAACAACCCAGTCCAAAAATGGGTGGAAGACCTAAGTATACATTTCTCCAAAAAAGACATACAGATGGCCAGCAAACACAAGAAAAGATGCCTAAATTTGCTAAATATTAGAGAAATGCAGATCAAAACTACAATGAGGTATCAGCTCACACCGGTCAGAATGGCCATCATCAAAAAATCTACAAACAATAAATGCTGGAGGGGGTGTGGAGAAAAGGGAAACCTTTTGCACTGTTGGTGGGAATGTAAATTGATACAGCCACCATGGAGGACAGTATGGAAGTTCCTTAAAAACTAAAAATAGAACTACCATGCAACCCAGCAATCCCACTACTGAGCATTTACCCTGAGAAAACCATTATTTAAAAAGAGTCATGTACCACAGTGTTCATTGCAACTCTATTTACAATAGCCAGGACATGGAAGCAACCTAAGTATCCATTGACAGATGAATGGATAAAGAAGATGTGACACATATATACAATGGAATATTACTTAGCCATAAAAAGAAATGAAACTGAGTTATTTGTAGTGAGGTGGATGGACCTAGAGTCTGTAATACAGAGTGAAGTAAGTCAGAAAGGGGAAAACAAATACCGTATGCTAACACATATATATGGAATCTAATTTTAAAAAAAGGTTCTGAAGAACCTAGGGACAGGACAGGAATAAATATGCAGGCATAAATAATGGACTTGAGGACAAGGGGAGGGGGAAGGGTAAGCTGCGATGAGGTGAGAGAGTGGCATGGACATATATACACTACCAAATGTAAAATAGATGGCTAGTGGAAATCAGCTGCATAGCACAGGGAGATCAGCTTGGTGCTTCATGACCACGTAGAGGGGTGGGATAGGGAGGGTGAGAGGGAGATGCAGAAGGGAGGAGATATGGAGATATATGTATATGTATAGCTGATTCACTTTGTTATAAAGCGGAAACTAACACACCATTGTAAAGCAATTATAGTCCAATAAAGTTGTTAAAAAATAATAATAATAATAAAATTGCCATTTTTACTAAGGGAGTTAAAAAAACACACATGCGGGTGCCAGCTCATTTTAAAATTATAAAACTTTTATGCCAAGTTCCCCAAATTAATCCTTGTATGATTCCTTTTTACTAGAAGACGAGCGAGTTTACAGTGATATATCATTGCACTTGAAGCAGCTGCCACAGCCCTCATCATCTATACCTCCAGAACCTATAGACAAAATGCCTTTTATAAGCCATGCTGAGAAGCCAGGGAGCCATTCAGAGTTATTCTAGGTGGTTTTGTTAGCTGGCCAACATCAACATTTTCTGTGGCTTTATGCTGCAGATGACCTATATTGAGCAAGTAGTAGCAGCCAGGTAGTACCAGTTCCCCCATTTCCAATGCCCACTATGTAATGAAGATACAGGTGGGGTAGATGGTGAAGACTGCAGTCCCTCTTTTCCTGCATAGCTATATGTTGTGGGAAAGCTGCTTCAATGGACTTACCAGCTGAAGTCAGCTCTCATACTCTCAGCTTCCTGAGTTGGAAGACATATTCTTGGTAGAGTCAGAAGCTACTGAGCATTGTCAGATCCCATTCTCCCTGGCTTTATACTGCAGAAGATCCATAAAGGGCTGTGACAGCACTAGTTCACCCCCTCCGTCCCACACACACACATACAGATCCTGCTACATAGAGAAGACCTGGGTGAGTCCACCATGAAGAGTGAGTTCCCCATTCTACCTCCTCCAGCTCCAGCTAAACCACTCAGATTTTCTATCTAGGGTAGGGTCAGAGCAAGTCAAAAGCTCAACTTCAGTTGAATAGAACTATGGAACAATTTATGCCCAATATATAAATTTAAGAGGACAAAAACAATAGAGCAATCAATTAGATAAATCTAACAGATGGTTATGATACCAATATTGCAGATAGATCAGAAGTTTAATCAGGAGGTCAGAGAAAAAACAGTCAAAAAAGTTTATCTAAAATGAGAGCCATTCCTGGTATTCAGAGAGATTGTGAAAATGCACAAGGCTGTGGCCTCTGTGGAGCAACATCAGAGACTGCACCCTGTAAGAGAAATAGATTTTACTGAACTAGTCCATCTCAGTCATTACATAAACAAGTAAAGGACAACAAAACCAAGTTTGAATGAGCAGTACAGGAGATTAGTATCCAGAGTGGCTACATTATATTTTCTAAAATTTCTAGTTTTCAAAGAAATATCATGAGACATGCAAAGAAACAGGAAGGTCTGACACATGCACAGGAAAAACAGCAGGCAGTAGAATTCATCTTTGAGGGACCCGGAAGTTGAACTAAGCAGAAAAAGATGTCAAAGCAACTAGAAAAGATATGATCAAAGATGAAAGAATTAAAGGAAAGTATGATGATAATTTCTCATCAAATAGAGAGTACCAATAAAGTTACAGAAATTATATAAAGGAGTAAAATAGGAATTCTGGAGTTAAAAAGTGTGATAGTCAATATAGAAAATTCAGTAGAGAGATCAACGCTAGATTTGAGCTGGCAGAAGAATCTGCTAGCTTGAATACACATCAATGGAAACTATGCTGTCTGAAGAAGAGAGAAAAAAATGAAGTAAAATGAACAGCACCCCAGAGAAATGTGGAGAACCTTTAAGTGTACAAATATATATATAAAGGGAATTCCAGGAGAGGGGAGGAGAGACAGAAAGAATCAGAACATATATTTGAAAGAATAATGACTTAAAACTTCTCACATTTAATGAAAAACATTAACGTATACATCCAAGAAACCCAAAAAAAGTTAAAGTAAGATAAACATTGAGATCCACAACCATATAAAACAAAGTCAAATATTGAAAGACAAATACAAATAAAAATTCTTGAAATCAGCAAGAGAAAAACAATTCATCAAGAACATGGGAACTTTAATAAAATTTGTAGCTGATTTATCATTAGAAACGATGGAGTTCAGAATGCAGTGAAATGACATATTCAAAGTGGCAAGGAAAAAACTTGTCAGCTAAGAATCTTATATCCACCAAAACTAATTTTCATATGAAAGTGAAATAAAGACATTCCCAGATAAACAAAAACTGAAAACATATTGCAAACAGACCCACATTAGAAGAAACACTAAAATAAGTTCTTCAGGCTGAATCAAATGACATCAGAGTGTATTTCAAGTCCATATGAAAACATAAAAATTATTGGTACATGTACTCATGTAGGTAATAATAAAAGACAGCATAATTGCATGATTTCACCTTTTTTCTCTTACTGATTTTAAAAGATTTCAGAGAACATTCTGTGTATATAATTGTATTGTCAGGTCTATAACACATATAAATGTAATGTATTTAAATATAATGGCACAAAAATGTGGGCTGGGAACAAAGCTGTACTGTTGTAATATAATGTGACCAGATAATAAATCACATCCACAGGAAGAAATGTAGAAAAATGGTAAATAGGAAGGTTAAAATAGAAAACTCTATAAATATGTACTTGCCCTGCTTTCTCCTCTCAGGTTATTTAAAAGAAAAATGTATATAAAGTAATAATTTTAAAAATGTATTGTTGGGTTCATAAAATATATTGACATAATATGTATTACAATAATAGCATAAAACAAGAGTTGGGGAGAGAATAGAGTAACTAAGAGTAAAGACTTATATTTCAATGGAATGTCAGTATAAATCGGAAATATATTTTGATAAGTTAAGATGTATATTGTAAATCCTAGAACAACCACTAAAAAACAATCTCCCAACTATGGCTTATAAAAAATTAAACAAATTAAAGTATCACAATAGAGCATATTCATTTGTTGCAAAATAAGTCTGTAAATAAGGAAAAGAGGAGAAAAACCCATGAGGCATATAGTAAAGAAAAATAAATTGGCAGATGTTTATCTAACTATATCAATAATATCATTAAATGTAAGTGTTTTAAACAATCCAATCAAAATGCAGAGATCTGACTGAATTAAAAAATTAAGATTCAACTATATACTGGTACTAATAGTCTTCCACCATAAGAGACTAAAATAAGAAGACTAAATTAAAACAAGCAGAAAGAAAGAAATAAGCATGGGTAGAAATAAATGGAAAAAGAAAACAATACAGAAAATCATTGAAATCAAAAGGTGGTTCTTTGAAAAGATCAACAAATTTGACTGGTCAAGGAAAAAGAAGACAAAAATCAATTTTCTAAAGCCAGGAATGAAAGAAGGGAGATCACTATTGACTTTACAGAAATAAAGTGTTTATACAAGAATACCAGGAACACTTTATGTGAATGACTTAGATGTAATGAAAAAAATTGCTAGTATATACAAACTATAGAAACTCATTCAAGAAGAAAAATAAAATCTAAATATATTTATAACAAATAAAGAAACTTATCTAGTAATTTTAAAACTTACAAAGAAAAGGGCAGGCTCAGATGGTTGTACAGAAATTTTTAAGTATTTATAGTGTTACAGAAATATTTAAAGAATAATTAACACCAATTTCTCACAAACACTTTCAAAAAACTACAGAGCATGGAATCATTCACAAATCTTTCTACAAGACAAATACTACTCTGATATCTTAATCAGATAAAGATATGACAAGAAAATAAAATATGGAACAGTATCTCTTATGAACATAGACACAAAAATCTTCAACAAAATATTGGCAATCCAAATCTAGCAACATATAAAAAGGATCCTATACCATGACCAAATAGGATTTATGCCAGAACACAACATTTAACAGGTAAAATCAATCAATAATATACATCGTATTAATAGCTTAAAAGGAAAAATAAAGCACAGTTATTTGAATACAGTAAGTCCCCTACACACGAACCTTCAAGTTTTAAGCTTTCAAAGATGCGAACATGTGTTTGCATATCCAATCACATAAGTTAGTTCACATTTCTGGCATGCATTGTCACAGGCGTGCATCCTATACAAGTGGTTGTGCTTTTGTGTACTTTACTGTATAGTTCTGTACAGAGTGCAGTAGTACAGTATCTTTATTTCAAGCCCAGGGTATCTGGAAGCAAACATAAAATCAGTGGTGATATAGCTGGTACTGCTATGAAGTGCCAAGTGATAACAATGGAAACAATAGTGAAAATAATTGAGAGACTAGAGTGAGGCGAAAAGATGGTAGATGTCCTCATTCTTATAATGTGAATCGTTCAACCATTGGCACGATGCTAAAGAACAAGGACAAGATCATGGAACATGTGAAGTCTGCTGTGCCAATGATGTTGACAATAATATCGAAGAAGCAATCAAAAGTGATGAAGGAGGTGACGAAACTTCTCAGTGTGTGGATGCAGGCTCAGCATCAGTGTTGAGTCCCACTCAGCTTAACGCTGATTCAAGAGAAAGCTAAAAGCCTTTATGAAGACCTTAAGGAGAAACACAGTGAAGAATCAGAGGGCACATCTTTTAATGCCAGCCATGGTTAGTTTCATCAGGTCAAGGCTAGAGCCAACCTTCACACGGTAAAAGTAAGTGGCGATACAGTGAGTGCAGATATGGCAGCTGCCTAGGAATTTCCTGAAACACTTTGAGAAATTATTGATGAAGGCGCATATTTACCTGAGCAGGTTTTTAATGTGGACGAGACAGGACTGTACTGGAAAAGGATGCCAGACCAAAGTTACATCAGTAAGGAGGAAAAGTTGATACCAGGCTATAAAGCATACTAACTAAAGGCTAACTGTGGTTTGGTGGCAATGCTTCCGGCGATATGAAGCTGAAGCCTCCCTTAGTTTATCATTCAGAGAACCCGAGAGCCCTTAAATACATAGCCAAAGGCTCTCTTCCTGTTGTGTGGAAGAGTAACCCCAAAGCCTGGGTTACACGGGCCATTTTCCAGTACTGGTTTTTCCACCACTTTTTCCTGGAGGTAGAGAAATATTGCTTGGAGAAGGACATTACATTCAACATTCTTTTGCTGCTCGACAATGCTCTGGGCCACCCCCCATTCATGGACAACTTTCATCCCAAGGTCAAAGTAATGCATCTGCTACTGAATGCTACATCGCTCATACAACCTATGGACAAGGGATATAATATAGTCACTATAACATAGCGACTTTCAAGAAATATTATTTACGTCACACTTTTTGTCAGGCAGTAAAGGTGAGTGATGAATCAGGAACAACCTTGCAACAATTTTGGAAGGACTATAACATCTACAAGGCCATAAAAAACATTGACTTTGCTTGGCATGAGGTTATGGCCATCTCCACGAAGGAGGTTTGGAAGAAATTTTGCCTGCAGTTTATTCACAATTTTTGTGGATTTGAGAAGGTGGATGAGGAGTCCAAAGAGGTCTTCAGCAACTTAGTGACCCTCAGCGAGAACCTGGAGGTAGATCTGCAAGAGGATGACTTCATTGAACTCCTTGCTGTGCAACACAAGGAGCATACTAATGAATACCTGATGGAATTGGAGGCCCAGAGAAAGAATGTAGAGAGACAAGAGGAAGAAGAAGTAACTGAAGAACTGAAGAGATTCACGATTCAGGAAATGGCAAGGGCATTTTCTTTATTTGAGGAGGCACTGTTAGTTATTGAGGCACAGGACCTGAATGTAAAACGGTACATGAAGGTTGCAGCAGCCATTCAGAATGCAATACAGTGCTACCGTGTCATCTATGATGGGAAAAATGAACTACTACCCAGATATCACTGGATTGTTTTTTCAGGAGGGTAGATAAAATTGAATCCAGCAAGGAACCAGAACCTGTGCAATCAACGTCAGGCGTCAGTGAAATTGCAGCTTCCCCTCCATCTCATATTGCTGATGATTTTTCAGTTCTACCATCTCCTACCTCCTCTCCCTCCTCCAGTCAGTAACTCTTTTTGCCTGTTCTCTCAATGCCAGCCCCTGCATGCCAGCTGCTATACTGTACTACTGTACAATACTTTTCAAGGTACTGAACTGTAAGATTAAAAATGTTTTCTTTATTTTTTGTGTTTGTTTTTTTTTTAATGTATTATTTGTGTGAAAAGTTTTCTAAACCTATTACAATAAAGTACTATATAGCCGATTGTGTTAGTTGGGTACCTAGGCTAACTTTGTTGGAGTTACGAACAAATTGGACTTATGAACGCGCTCTCGGAATGGAACTCATTTGTATGTAGGGGACTTACTGTAAATGCAAAAAGAAGCACTGACAAAATCTAACTCCATTTCATGATAAAAACACTTAACAAATTAAAAGTACAAGGGGACTTCCTCAGCCTGATAAAAGGTATCTACGAAACCCACAACTAACTTAATGGCGAAATGTTGAATTATGTTCTTTAAGATTAGGTACAAGACAATAGTATCCACTCTCATTGCTTCTATTCCACTTTGTATTGGAGGTTCCAAGCAGAGTAATTAGGCAAGGAAATAAAACAAAAGGCATCCAGATTAGAATAGAAGTAAAACTCTCTCTATTGTCAGTTGACATTATCTTGTATATAGAAAATCTTAGAAAATTGTTATAACCACCTCTTATTCACTCCATTAGTGAAGGAGGGATCCCCTGCCCTAAACAGTGTAAGATAGTTGAACACATGACACCAAACACTGTACAGATGAAATTGGCAGCCGTTCATTAATGCAGTATACTCACAGCTGGAGCAAGGAGGACACCATACACCATGCAGGGCCACACAGATGTTATACCTGGGTGCAGAGTGAAACAGCAGTAACTATGTAAGGCAGGCTTTATAGGAACCAAGAAGTGAGGTGTCCCTGATTCCCAATGGAGCAAGTGATTGGCTTATTTGAATGTTTTTACGAGCTGGCAGGGAGGTGAAACACATTAGGTTGAGGACTGGGTGGGGTGGATCTGGTCCAGTTGATAGGAGAACCAGCCAGGTGGGGGACCCTTCCTACTGGATGTGGAGCATATCTGGTGAGAGTAGGAGAAGTTGTGGTTATATATTTGGGGTCCTGAGGCTCAAAGATGTCAAAGGCAGCACTTGAAATTTTAGGCCTTACAATAGAGGAATCCACAATAAATCTTTAAAAACTATTAAGTATGTTCTTCAAGGATGCAGAATATAAGATCAATATATAAAGATCAATTATATTTCTATATACTGTCAATGAAAAATACAAAAAGGAAATTAAAACAAAAATATTCCATTTAAAATAGCCTAAAAATAAAATAAATAGGAAGAAATTTAACACAAGGAGTATAAGGCTTATACACTGAAAATTATAAAATATCATTGAAAGAAAGTATAGAAGACAAAGAAATGGAAAGGCAGCCCATGTTTAAGGATATAAAGACTTAATATTGTTAAAATGGCAATATTCTCCAAATTTATTTACAGATTCATCACAATCCCCATCAAAATCTGGGCCAGGTTTTTGTAGAAGTGGACAACATGATCCTAAATACATATGAGAATACAAGGAACTCAGAATAGCCAAAACAATTTTAAAAAAGAAATAATTTGTAGGACTCAGATATCACATATTCCAAAACTTACTACAGAGCTACAATATTCAAGAGAGCATGGTACTGGTATAAGTATAGGCATAGAGATAAACAGAGTAGAATTGAGAGATTGGAAATAAAACCAGCTATTAAAACCACATATTACATGGTATCATTCATATGAAAATGCGGTAAGAGGAAAATACGTCGAGGGAGAGAGTAAATTAATGGTTGCCTAGGTCTGGCAGTGGGGTGGGAGGTAATCAGGTGTGACCACTATGGGTCTAAGGTTTATTTGGGGAGGGAGAATTATAATGTTCTAAATTTAGTTTGTGTTTACTTTTGCACAAGTTTGTGAATATACTTGTATACTTTAAATTTGTGAGTTATATGTTATGTGCATTATACTGAAAGCCACTAAATATATGTAGAATTAAAATCTATGAAAAATAATACAAAAGGCAAGAATGTGGTAAAAGGAAATAAAGTGTTCTAAGGCTCTAACATTATCAGAAAAATAGTAAAGTAATAATTTGTATTAGGCTCTAATAAATACAGAGTACATGTTGTAATCTCTAGGATAGCAACTAAAATAATACTAACTGAATAAATAGGTATAAAGTTTATAGAAGGAAAAAGGAAAAATATAAAACTGTAAGAAGGCAAAAAATAAAAGACAAGATAAAGTAGACTGGTAAGCCATAGCAAATATGGTAAATAGAAAATAAATGGTATGATACTAGATATAAATCCAAATATATCAGTAATTTTATTAAATATAAATAGACTAAATAAGTAAAATCTAAGATTATCAAATTAAAAAGAATTTGAAAAAAACAAAAGAAAATTTTAAAAACCTATGCTGCCTAAAAGATACATACCCTTAATATAGGGATTCAGAGATGTAAAAAAGAGTGGAAAAGGATACTAATAAAAGAAGAATGCTTATTCAATATAACACAATATATACTTAAGCATTACTGGAGATACGGTGTGACATTCGGTAATCATAAAATGATTAGTTCAAAAGAAAAGTGATTCAATTTTAAAACTTCACCCAATAACAGCTCAAAATAGATAAAGAAAAACATAAATTATAGCTATGAAAGAAGAAATAGACAAATTCACAATGATATTTGGATATTTTAACACATGGATGAAAAAATGAGCAATACAATTAACAAACTTGCAATAAAGAAATACACAGAACACAGGACCCAACAAATTCAGAATATACATATTTTCAAGTCCACATGGAACATTTAAAAATAACTACGTGCTGGATTTTAAAGCACATCTTATAAGTAAAATTATTCAAAAGTGTTCTCTGATACAGTAGTATTAGGCTGGACACTGATAATGAAAAGCATAATTAGGAAATCACCAAATGCTTGGAAATTGAGCTATATACTCATCCCAAATGATCAAACAAATAAAGGCAAATTAAGCACTTCAATGACATATATACACTAATATGTATAAAATAGATAACTAATAAGAACCTGCTGTATAAAAAATAAATTAAATTTAAAAATATTTCAAGAGAAATTAGAAAATATTTTGAACTGAGTAATAATAATGATACAACACATCCGAAGTTATGGAATACAGATAAACTTTTTGAGGGAAATTTATGTTCTTTCATGCATATATTTTCATATTCATGAATATATAAAAGGCTGAAAAATTGGATTTTTTTTTTAAATCCATAAAACAAAATACAAATGTTCAACAGAGAAAACAAAGCCAAAATTTAATTCTTTGATAAGAATAATGTGATAAATTACATTGTTGCTGCTAACTCCTCTCTCTCATGTAAGAGAATTATGCATTCATATCCATTGCTTTGTCATTTTACAGCCCCTTCCACTGTGAGCAAGTATTACTTCCCCACCACATGAATGCATTTGGCCTTATTACTTTCTTCGGCCAAGAGAATGTGGGTAGAAACAACACTGTGAGTGTTCCAAATCTAAGTCTTTAAAAAAATAGCAATTCTCTACTCTCCCACTTGCACTTTTGTATTCTGACACAAGTAGAATATGCCCAGAGTGTTTGCTAGTTTAAGAAAAATGAGGAGAAATGTGGACCAAAGTCAATTCCTACTTGCAGACTGGACTAAGCCTAGCTGACCCAGGGAATGAAATAGAGCCAATCTACAAGTACATGAGGGAGAGAAAAATATTTATTATATAATGTTTGTTATTTTTTTCTCATATAGCATGAATAAAGCAAAAGTTGCCTTATATTATTTATAAAATTGATGGGACTTTGGCAAGATAAGTCAAGAAATGAAGAGAGGAAACAAAAATCACCAATTTCATGAATGAAAAAGGGCACATTGCTATAGATCCTACAAACAAGAAAAGGATAAGACAAAACTGTGAAAAAATTTTATATCAATAATTTTGACAAATTAAATAACATGAGTAAGGTCCTTAAGACAACTTACTAAACTATTAGAAATAGAAAATCAGAGTACTTTGATCTATGTCTATTAAATGAAACGATTCTGCTAATAAGATCCTTTCTCTCCAAAAACAAAACAAAAAACAAAAAAACAAAGCAAGCAACAAACAAACAAAACACACCATACTCACCTGGCTTAAGTGGTGAGTTTTTGTACACATTTTAGTAAAAAACTATACCAATCTTTCTCAAACTTTTCCAAAGGAAAAGAAAAAGAGAGACTACTTCTCATTTCATTTATGAGGCAGTATAAATTGGAGTCCAAAATTTGAGAAGAAAAGAGATTCTAGAAAATTTCTCTCTCGTGAATATGAATGCAAATATTTTAAGCAATACATTAACAAATCAAATCAAGGGCTTAATTACCAAAATATACAAACAGCTCATACAACTCAATAACAAAACAAGACAAACAACCCAATAGAAAAAATGGGTAGAAAACCTAAATAGACATTTCTCCAAAGGAGACATATAGAGGGTCAATAGGTGCATGAAAAGATGTTCAGCATCGCTAATTATTAAAGAAATGTAAATCAAAACTTCAGTGAGATACCACCTCAAACCGGTCAGAATGGCCACCATTAAAAAATCTACAGTTAATAAATGCTGGAGAGGGTGTAGAGAAAAGGGAACCCTCCTACACTGTTGGTGAGCATGTAAATTGGTGCAGCCACTATGGAAAAGAGTATGGAGGTTCCTCAAAAAACTAAAAATAGAGTTACTGTATGATCCAGCAATACCACTCCTGGGCATATATCTGGACAAAACTATAATTTGAAAAGATATATGCACCCCTATGTTCATAGCAGCACTATTTACAATAGCCAAAACATGGAAATAATATAAATGTCCATTGACAGATGAATAGATAAAGAAGATGTGAGATATATATATATAAAGGAATACTACTCAGCCATAAAATTGAATGAAATAATGCTATTTGCAACCACATGGATGCACCTAGAGATTATCGTATTAAGTGAAGTAAGTCAGACAAAGCCAAACACCATATGATATCACTTATATGTGGAATCTAAAATATGACATAAATGAACTTATCTATGAAACAGAAACAGACTCACAGGTGTAGAGAACATACTTGTGGTTGCCAAGGGGGAGAAGGGGGTGAGAGAGGAATCGGTTGGGAGTTTAGGATTGGCAGATGCAAACTATTATATATGTGTATAACTGAATTACTTTGCTGCACAACAGAAACTAACACAACACTGTAAATCAACTATACTTCAATAAAATAAATTATAAAAAAGAATTTTCCTTTATCAAAAACACTGTGCAGATCGTGAAAATGGAAGTTGTATAGTGTGAGAAGGTATTTTTACACCTATACTCAATAGAAAACTTATATCCAAAATATATTTTTAAAAAAACTCTTTGAATTCTATAAGAAAAAGAACATTTCAAAAAGAAAGAAAAAAGCAGAAAATCCCATAGAAATAAGGGGAAAAATCCTTAACAAATCCTTCAGAAAACGTTCATCCTAATAACAAATACACATATAAAAAGGTGCTCAATTTCACTAGTCAACAGGAAAACACTAGTTTTCTTATTGAGGTAACATTGGTTTATAACATTATATAAGTTTTATGTATAAAATATTATACTTTGACTTCTGTATACACTACAGCTTGCTCACTACCAAAGATTTAGTTTCCATTAATCAGCATACAGTTGACCCCCTTTACCTACCCCTTTTCTTCTCTGGTAACCACTACTCTGTTCTCTGTAACTATGTGTTTGTTTCTGTTTGGTTTGATTTGTTCATTTATTTTTATTTTTTTATATTCCACAGATGAGTGAAATGATACGTATTTTGTCTTTTTCCCTCTGATTTATTTCACTTAGCATAATACCCTCAAATTTCATCCACATTGTCACAAATGGCAAGGTTCATTTTTTTAAGGACTGAGTAGTATTCCATTGAATATATATATATATATATATATATATATATATATATACATATATATATATATATACATATATATATATACGTATATATATATATATGTGTATATATATATATGTATATATATATATATATATATATATATATATATATATATATACCATATCTTCTTTATCCAGTATTGGAGATTCTTCAAAAATTAAGAATGCGAACTTTAACAACATACACACCAGAATTGCTAAAATGAAAAAGACAGTAAATACCAATTGTTGGTGTGGATCTGGAGAAATTGTAATTCTCATTAATAATTCTGGGAGTGTAAATTGGTATAACTGTTTAAGAAAACTATTTGGCACTATTACTAAAGATGAACGAGGCATCCTATACTATGAAATAGGAATTTCACTCCTCAGCAAATATCCAACAGAAATTTGTACATTTGTTCACAAACACACACACAACAATGCTATAAATGTTCATAGCAGCATTATTCATGATAGGCAAACATGGAAACAACTGGAAAGTCCATCTAGAGTAGAATAGATTAATACATTTGGGTTTATCCAAACAATAAGATACAATGCAGCAATTAAAATAGACAATAACAAGAATAACAATATGCATGAAATTTTTGAACAAAATATTAAGCATAAACTATCCACAAGAGGGTATATATTTTATCATTCCATTTATATACAATTCAAATACAGGCAAAACTGATTTATACTGTTTAGGATAGGGTTTATGACCAGAAATGAGCATAAGGGACCTTCTGTTTCTTGATATAGTTGTTAGTAATATGGTTGTTTTCAAGGATCTAAAAATTCATTGAGCTCTACACTTATGATACATGCACTTTTTCTATGCATGTTTTTAAGCAATTGCTTAGTGGTTAAACAAAGACATTCTGAGGAAGTCATCATTTTAGGTATGACCTAAAGATGAATATGACATTTTACCAGAAGAGAGTAATGCAGAGGAAACACCATGCATGAAATCCTTGAAGAGAAAAAAAAAAAAAAATGACATTTTGGAGGAAATGAAAGGAGACCAATCTGGCAGGAATGTCAAGATTAAGAGTGAGAATGACATGAGATGAAGCTGATGTACAGCCCTGAAGACCATGTTAAGAATTATGAACATTATCCCAAGAGTAAGGAGAAGCCATAGAAGAATTTTAATGAGTGACATGACGTATTCCAAATTACTGCTATTTTAAAAATATCATATGCTGTAAGGACACTGTGTTGGAGTACAGCAAAACTGAGTGTTAGGAAACAGATTGGGAGTCTACATAAGAAATAATAATGGCTTACATCAAGTTTGGAGCAGTGGAATTAAAAACACATGGACATATTCAAGAAATATTTTAGAGGTTGAGTTAGCAGGAATTGATGATGGATTGCTTGTGGGAAGTAAAGGGGAGATATTTATCATTTGACTCACAAGTGTATGGTTTGTTCAGCTGGGTCATGCTGGAGAGATGGAGAAGACTAAAGAAAAAGTAACTTTGGAGTGACGAATACAAATTTAATTTCATGTATATTTTAATTTTAATTATGAAAAAATTATAAAGTGAACCATCTTAACCCTTTTTAAATGTACACCTCAGCAGTATTTAGTATATTAACATTTTAGTGCAAAAGATCTCTAGATCTTTTTCATCTTATAAAACTGAAACTCTAAATCCACTTAACAACTTCCTATATCCCACTCCACCTAGCCCCTGGTAACCACCATTCTATTTTTTTCTATGAATTTGATTACTTCAGGTACTTCATATAAGTGGAATAACACAGTATTTTCTTTTCAAAGTCAATACATGTGACAGGATTTCCTTCCTTTTCAAGGCTAAATAATATTCTACTGCATGTATATACCATATTTTGTTTATCCATTCATTTGTTGATGGGCATTTGGGTTGCTTAACTCAAAAAAAGGTTTTTTCCAGTTTTATTGACATAAAATTGACATAAAGCACCGTATAAGTTTAAGGTGTACAACACAATCATTGACTTACATACATCATGAAATGATTATCACAATAAATTTCATGAATATCCATCATCTGATGTAGGCACAACATTAAAGAAACAGAAAAAAGTATTTTTCCTTGTAATGAGAACTCAGGTTTCTTCACTTAACAACTTTCATATGTAACATGAAGTGGTGTTAATTATATAGATCATGTTGTAGATTACATTTAACTTATTACTGGAAGCTTATACATTTTGACTGTCTTTATCCAATTCCCCCTCCTCGTATACCCTGCCCCTGGTAACCACAAGTCAGATCTCTCTTTCTATGAGTTTGTTTTTGGAATATTATTGACCTACAAAACTATGTTAGTTCCTGTTACACAACATACTGGTTTGATATTTCTATACGTTTCAAAATGATCACCACGATGTCTAGTTATGATATGACATATGACACCATAAAAAAAATATGACATATTTATTGACTATATTTCCCAAACAGCAATTCATACACATGGCTCATTCCTTTTGCAACTGAAAGTTTGTAACTCTTAATATTCTTCACCTATTGCTTCCCCCAACCCAATGAACCTCCCCTCTGGCAAACACCTACATCTTCTCTGTATCTATAATTCTGTTTCCATTTTGTTATGTTTGTTTATTTGTTTAGTTTTTTAGATTCCACATATAAGTGATATCATACAGTATTTGTCTTTGTCTGAATTATTTCACTTAGCATAATACCCTCCAGGTCTATACATGTTTTTGCAAATGGCAAGATTTCATTCTTTTTATGGCTGAGTAATATTTCATTGTATATACACTACAACTTCTTTATTCATTCATCTATTGATGAGCACTTAGGAGACTTCCATATCTCGGTTATTGTAAATAATGCTGCAGTGAACATAGAGGTGCATATATCTTTTATAATTAGTGTTTTTATTTTATTCAGATAAATACTTAAGGGTGGAATTGCTGGATCATATGGTAGTGTAATTTTTAACATTTTGAGTAACCTCCGTACTGTTTTCCATTGTTGCTTTTCCCTTGATGCTTTTAATATTCTCTCTTTATCTATTTTTTTTAATAACATCTTTATTGGAGTATAATTGCTTTACAATGGTGTGTTAGTTTCTGTTTCATAACAAAGTGAATCAGTTATACATATACGTATGTCCCCATATCTCTTCCCTCTTGCATCTCCCTCCTGCCCACCCTCCTATCCCACCCCTCTAGGTGGTCACAAAGCACTGAGCTGATTTCCCTGTACTATGCGGCTGCTTCCCACTAGCTATCAGTTTTACATTTGGTAGTGTATATATGGCCATGCCACACTCATTTTGTCCCAGCTAACCCTTCCCCCACCCCGTATCCTCAAGTCCATTCTCTAGGATGTCTGTGTCTTTATTCCCATCTTGTCCCTAGGTTCTTCATGACCATTTTTTTTTTCTTTCTTTTTTTTTTATATTCCATATATATGTGTTAGCATACGGTATTTGTTTTTCACTTTCTGACTTACTTCACTCTGTATGACAGACTCTAGGTCCATCCACCTCACTACAAATAACTCAATTTCGTTTCTTTTGATGGCTGAGTAATATTCCATTGTATATATGTGCCACATCTTCTTTATCCATTCATCTGTTGATGGACACTTTGGTTGCTTCCATGTCCTGGCTATTGTAAATAGAGCTGCAATGAACATTTTGGTACATGGCTCTTTTTGAATTATGGTATTCTCAGGGTATATGCCCAGTAGTGGGATTTCTAGGTCGAATGGTAGTTCTATTTTTAGTTTTTTAAGGAACGTCCATACTGTTCTCCATAGTGGCTGTATCAATTTACATTCCCACCAACAGTGCAAGAGGGTTCCCTTTTCTCCAACCCTCTCCAGCATTTATTGTTTGTAGATTTTTTGATGATGGCCATTCTGACTGGTGTGAGGTGATATCTCATTGTAGTTTTGGTTTGCATTTCTCTAATGATTAATGATGTTGAGCATTCTTTCATGTACTTGTGGGCAATCTGTATATCTTCTTTGGAGAAATGTCTATTTAGGTCTTCTGCCCATTTTTGGATTGGGTTGTTTGTTTTATTCATATTGAGCTGCATGAGCTGCTTGTAAATTTTGGAGATTAATCCTTTGTCAGTTGCTTCGTTTGCAAATATTTTCTCCTATTCTGAGGGTTGTCTTTTGGTCTTGTTTATGGTTTCCTTTGCTGTGAAAAAGCTTTTAAGTTTCATTAGGTCCCATTTGTTTATTTCTGTTTTTATTTCCATTTCTCTAGGAGGCGGGTCAAAAAGGATCTTGCAGTGATTTATGTCATAGAGTGTTCTTCCTATGTTTTCCCCTAAGAGTTTGATAGTGTCTGGTCTTTCGTTTAGGTCTCTAATCCATTTTGAGTTTATTTTTGTGTATGGTGTTAGGGATTGTTCTAATTTCATTCTTTTACATGTAGCTGTCCAGTTTTCCCAGCACCACTTATTGAAGAGACTGTCTTTTCGCCACTGTATATTCTTGCCTCCTTTATCAAAGATAAGGTGACCATATGTGCGTGGGTTTATCTCTGGGCTTTCTATCCTGTTCCATTGATCTATATTTTTCTTTTTGTGCCAGTACCATACTGTCTGGATTACTGTAGCTTTGTTGTTTAGTCTGTAGTCAGGGAGCCTGATTCCTCCTGCTCCTTTTTTCTTTCTCAAGATTGCTTTGGCTATTTGGGGTCTTTTGTGTTTCCATACAAATTGTGAAATTTTTTGTTCTAGTTCTGTGAAAAATGCCAGTGGTAGTTTGAAAGGGATTGCTTTGAATCTGTAGATTGCTTTGGGTAGTAGAGTCATTTTCAAAATGTTGATTCTTCCAATCCAAGAACATGGTATATCTCTCCATCTATTTGTATCATCTTTAATTTCTTTCATCACTGTCTTATAATTTTCTGCATACAGGTCTTTTGTCTCCTTTGGTAGGTTTATTCCTAGGTATTTTATTCTTTTTGTTGCAATGGTAAATGGGAGTGTTTTCTTAGTTTCATTTTCAGATTTTTCATCATTAGTGTATAGGAATGCAAGAGATTTCTGTGCATTAATTTTGTATCCTGCTACTTTACCAAATTCATTGATTAGCTCTAGTAATTTTCTGGTAGCATCTTTAGGATTCTCTATGTATAGTATCATGTCATCTGCAAACAGTGACAGTTTTACTTCTTCTTTTCCAAATTGTATTCCTTTTATTTATTTTTCTTCTTGATTGCCGTGGCTAGGACTTCCAAAACTTTGTAGAAGAAGAGTGGTGACAGTGGACATCTTTTTCTTGTTCCTGATCTTAGAGGAAATGCTTTCAGTTTTTCACCATTGAGAATTATGTTTGCTGTGGGTTTGTCGTATATGGTCTTTATCATGTTGAAGTAGGTTCCGTGCTGATAGCCGTGGTCGCGCCTGTCTCTGGAGCTCGTTTAGGCGGTGCTCTGAATCCCCTCTCCTCGTGCACCACAAAACAATTGTCTCTTGCCTCTTCGGCAGCTCCAGACCTTTTCCCGGACTCCCTCCCGCCTAGCTGTGGTGCACTAGCCCCCTTCAGGCTCTGTTCACGCAGCCAACCCCAGTCCTCTCCCTGGGTCTGACCTCCAAAGCCCGAGCCTCAGCTCCCAGCCCCCACCCATCCTGGCGTGTGAGCAGAGAAGCCTCTCAGGCTTGTGAGTGCTGGTCTGCACAGATCCTCTGTGTGGGAATCTCTCTCTTTTGCCCCCCACACCTCTGTTGCTGTACTTTCCTCCGTGGCTCCGAAGCTTACGTTCCCCCTCCACCTGCAGTCTCCGCCCGTGAAGGGGCTTCCTAGTGTGTGGAAACCTTTCCTCCTTCACAGCTCCCTCCCACTAGTGCAGGCCCCATCCCTATTCTTTTGTCTCTGTTTTTTTTTTCTTTTTTCTTTTCCCCTACCCATGTACGTGGGGGAGTTTCTTGCCTTTTGGGAGGTCTGAGGTCTTCTGCCAGCGTTCAGTAGGTGTTCTTAGGCGTTATTCCACATGTAGATGTATTTCTGATGTATTTGTGGGGAGGAAGGTGATCTCCACGTCTTACTCTTCCGCCACCTTGAAGCTCCCACTTCTCTCTTTATCTTTCAGTTTTGCCATTTTACATACAGTATGTCTTGGTGTGGTCCTTTTTGGGTTGATCCTATTTGAGACTTTCTGGACTTGGATGTTTGTTTCATTTCCCAAGTTAGGGAACTTTTCAGCTTTTATGTCTTCAAATATGTATTTTGCCCCTTTCTCTCTCTCTTCTCCTTCTGGGACCCCCATAATGAGAAGGTTAGTGTGCTTGATGTTGTCCCAGAGGTCTCTTAAACTGTCCTCATTTTAAAAATTCTTTATTTCTTTTTTCTCTTCAACTTCCATGATTTCCAGTACTCTGTCTTTAGTTCACTGTTTCATTCCTCTTTATTACATAGTCTACAGTTGTTCCCTTCTAGTGTATTTTTCATTTCGGTGACTGTATTCTTCACCTCTGTTTTGTTCTTCATATTTTCTAACTCTAATAAACGTCTTTCTTCTCACTCTGTTAATCTATTTTTTCCCAAGTTCTTTGAACATCTTTAGATCAGTACCTTGAAATCTTTATCTGGTAGATTTCTTACCTTCACTTCACTTAGTTCTTCCTCTGGAGTTTTATCTTCTTACTTCATTTGGAACATATTCCTCTTTTTCCTCATTTTGCCTAATTTGTTGTTTTTATTTTTGTGTATTCAGTTACATTTCCCAACCTTGGAGAAGTCACATTTTGTAGGAGATTCCTGTGGGTCCTAGCAGCATACCCCTCTCTGATAACCAGAGGTATATGTTCCAGGGGTACCCCTTATATGGGCTGCATGTATCTTCCTGATATGGTGGGCTCACTACTGTGGGCAATCTGGTAGGAGTGGCTGACCCCTGGTCCAGTTGATTGCTAGACTCTGCCTTGTGGGGCCTGCTAGCAACTGGTAAGTGGGGCCAGGTCACAAGGCAGCTGGCTGTGGACCACCAGGGTGTCCCATGGCTAGTGCTGGTTCACTGGTGGTTTGAACCTAGTCCCGAGGTTTCTGGCTGCAGGCCCCTGGGGATCCCAGAGCTGGAGTTGTCATGCTGGTGTGCAGGACTGGTTCCTGACATCACTGGCTACAAAGTCCATGGTGTTCAAAAGCTTGTGTCAGCTTGCTAGTGGGTGGGGCCAGATCCGAGGTCAGCTGGCTGAATGGCCCAAGGTGTCCCAGTGTTGGTGTTGGCCCGCTGGTGGGTGGTGCTGGGGTTCAGGGGGTCCTCATGTTTGTGCTGGCCTGCTGATTAGTAAGATGGGGTATAGCAGGCTGTGGGACTGCATTGTTTCTGGTGCTGTTAACCTACCACCATTGTGTGGAGGAGGTGTCCAGGGTATCCTGGGGCTGGTGTACATCCACTGGTGGGTGAGGTCATGTGGGGAGAGAGCTGGCCACTCATTGGTGGAGCCATGTCCTGAGTTCTCTGGCTACTTGTTGCAGAGGTACTGGTGCTGGCTCATTGGTCGACAGAGCTGGATCCTAGGGTACCTGGCTGCAGGGCCTTCAGGGTCCTAGAGTTGGTATTGGCCATTTTATGGATGGGGAAAGATCTCCAAGCCTGGCTGTGGGACCCAGGTAGTCCCAGGGCTAGTGCCTGTACATTGGTGGGCAGGTCTGTGTCCTGGGCCCTCTGGTGGACAGGGTGGTATCATGGAGTGGCTGGTGGGACAGGAGATCTCAAGGCAGCTGTCCT
Source organism: Balaenoptera ricei (assembly GCF_028023285.1). Classification (NCBI taxonomy): domain Eukaryota; kingdom Metazoa; phylum Chordata; class Mammalia; order Artiodactyla; family Balaenopteridae; genus Balaenoptera; species Balaenoptera ricei. The sequence continues at coordinate 90,051,132 of NC_082660.1, read as the reverse complement.
GCTGTTGGGTGGGGCTGTTTCATTCCCAGGCTAGCTGTTTGGCTTGAGGCATCCCAGTAACAGTGTGGGGCTGGTTGCCGGTGCTAATAAGCTACAGGGAGGATTCCAAAATGGCACTTGCCAGCACCTGTGCTTTGTGGTACAATGAGCTCCAAAATTGGCTGCCACCAGTATCTATGTGAGCTCCTTTCCTCCTGCTTCTGGGAAGGCACTCCAAGATCAGCAGGTGGATCTGACCAAAGCTTCTTTTAAATAACTGCTTTTGCCCTGTGTCTCAGAGCATGTGAGATTTTGTGTGTGGTCTTTAAGTGTGGAGTCTCTATTTCCTACAGCTTTCTGTTTCTCCTGAAAGTAAGCTCCACTGACCCTTAAAGCCAAATGTTCCAAGGGCTTGTCTTCCTGGTACAGAGCCCCCAGGCTGGGGAGTCTGATGTGAGGCTCAGACTCCTCACTCCTTGGGGAGAACCTCTGCAATTGTAACTATTCTCCTGTTTTTGAGTCACCCACCAGGGGTTATGGGTCTTATCTATGCCCCTCCTACTTGTGTCATTGTGGTTTATTCTTTATACCTTTAGTTGTAGAAGATATTTTCAATTAAAATTCTGGCATTTCTTATCAATAGTTTCTCTGTAAATAGTTGTAAGTTTGCTGTGCCCATGGGAGAAAGTGAGCTCAAAGTCTTCCTACTCCTTACTCTGTCATCTTGGCCTCTTCCACTACTTCAGATATTTTAAGTTTGAGAATGCTTTGAAACTTTCAAATGGAAACACCAAGAAGGCAACTGTATATTAGAGGATAGAGTATTTATTGAAGGTACAAAATGAATGACAAAGCTTAAGAAAAACCCAAAGATTTGTTGTTCAGACTCTATTCAACAACAGACTCTATTTTTATTAGATATCTTCCGATAAATTTATTTCTTCTAAACTTAATCATATAGGTGACAGTGGCATGCATAGTTTACTTGTACAGAAATAAATCTTGCTAAAGCAACATTCTATGTGGTGGCAACTTACCTGGTTTTGTTTCTCTGCTTGTGAACATCTTGACTGCAATAGTCATATAGGATTTAAATGTTACTTGGTGTTCTTCAACTTCAGATTTATTAATGCTTAAAAGAGTATTAATTATATATATATATGTATAACTGAATCACTCTGCTATACCACTGAAACTAACACAATATTGTAAATCAACTATAGTTCAATTTAAAAAATACATTAACCTACATATTGATATGGAATAATGATATTAAAACTCTAAATGGTATGTGATCATTAACATATAACTCATATATAACCATGTTGTGTATATATATATGATATATAATCATTAAATATCATATATATATTTTTTAAACATATTTACTGGAGTATGATTGCATTACAATCTTGTGTTTGTTTATGCTGTATAACAAAGTGAATCAGCTATACATATACATATATCTGCATATGCCCTCCCTCTTGCATCTCCCTCCCACCCTCACTATCCCACCCCTCTATGTGGTCACAAAGCACTGAGCTGATCTCCCTGTGCTATGTGGCTGCTTCCCACTACCTATTTTACATTTGGTAGTGTATATATGTTAATGCCACTCTCTCACTTCGTCCCAGCTTACCCTTCACCCTCCCTGTGTCCTCAAGTCCAGTCCTTACGGCTGCATCTTTATTCCTGTCCTGCCCCTAGGTTCTTCAGAAACATTTTTTTTTTTAGAATCCATATATATGTGTTAACATACATTATTTGTTTTTCTCTTTCTGACTTACTTCACTCTGTATGACAGATTCTAGTTCCATCCACCTCACTAAAAATAACTCAGTACCTTTTCTTTTTATAGCTGAGTAATATACCATTGTATATATGTGCCACATCTTCTTTATCCATCCATCTGTCTATGGACACATAGGTTGTTTTCACGTCCTGGCTATTGTAAATAGAGCTGCAATGAACACTGTGGTACATGATTTTTTGAATTATGGTTTTCTCAGGGTATATGACCAGTAGTGGCATTGCTGGCTCATATGATAGTTCTATTTTTAGGTTTTTAAGGAACCACCATACTGTTCTCCATAGTGGCTGTATCAATTTACATTCCCACCAACAGTGCAAAAGGGTTTGCTTTTCTCCACACCCGCTCCAGCATTTATCGTTTGTAGATATTTTGATGATGGCCATTCTGACCGGTGAGAGGTGATACTTCATTGTAGTCTTGATTTGCATTTCTCTAACAATTAGCGATGTTGAGCATACTTTTGTGTGTTTGTTGTCAGTCTGTATATCTTCCTTGGAGATATGTCTATTTAGGTCTTCTGCCCATTATTGGATTGGGTTGTTTGTTTTTTTGATATTGAGCTGCATGAGCTGCTTGTAAATTTTGGAGATTAATCCTTTGTCAGTTGCTTCATTTACAAATACTTTCTCCCATTCTGAGGGTTGTCTTTTCATCTTGATTATGGATTCTTTTGCTGGACAAAAGCTTTGAAGTTTCATTAGGTCTCATTTATTTATTTTGGTTTTTATTTCCATTTCTCTAGGAGGTGGGTCAAAAAGGATCTTGCTATGATTTATGCCATAGAGTGTTCTGCCTGTGTTCTCCTCTAACAGTTTTATAGTGTCTGGCCTTACATTTAGGTCTTTAATCCATTTTGAGTTTATTTTTGTGTATGGTGTTAGGGACTGTTCTAATTTCATTCTTTTCCATGTAGCTGTCCAGTTTGCTCAGCACCACTTGTTGAAGAGGCTGTCTTTCTACATTGTATATTCTTGCTTCCTTTATCAAATATAAGGTGACCATAAAAGGTGTGGGTTTATGTCTGGGCTTTCTATCCTGTTCCATTGAACAATATTTCTGTTTTTGTGTCAGTAGCATACTGTTTTGGTTACCGTAGCTTTGTAGTATAGTCTGAAGACAAAGAGCCTGATTCCTCCAGCTCCATTTTTCTTTCTCAAGATTGTTTTGGCTATTCAGGGTCGTTTTTTTTTTACAGAAGTTGTGAAATTCTTTTTTCTTCTTCTGTGAAAAATACCATTAGTAATTTGATAGGGATGCATTGAATCTGTAGATTGCTTTTGTTGGTATAAACATTTTCACAATGTTGATTCTTCCAATCCAAGAACATGGTATATCTTTCCATCTGTTTGTATCATCTTTAATTTCTTTCATTAGTGTCTTATAGTTTTCTACATACAGATCTTTTGTCGTCTGAGGTGGGTTTTTTCCTAGGTATTTTAGTCTTTTTGTTGCAATGGTAAATGGGAATGTTTTCTTAATTTCACTTTCAGATTTTTCTTCATTAGTGTATAGGAATGCAAGAGATTTCTGTGCATTCATTTTGTATCCTGCTGTTTTACCAAATTCATTGATTAGCTCACGTATTTTTCTGATAGCATCTTTAGGATTCTCTATGTATAGTATCATGTCATCTGCAATGACAGTTCTACTTCTTCTCTCATTTAGATTCCTTTTATTTCTTTTTCTTCTATGATTGCTGTAGCTAAAACTTCCAAAGCTATATTGAATAATAGTGGGGAAAGTGGGCAACCTTGTCTTGTTCCTTTCTTAGTGGGAACGATTTTAGTTTTTTGCCATTGAGAATGATGTTGGCTGTGGGTTTGTCATATATGGTCTTTATTATGTTGAGATAGGCTCCCTCTGTGCCTACTTTCTGGAGGGTTTTTATCATAAATGGGTGCTGAATTTTGTTGAAAGCTTTTTCTACATATATTAAGATTATCATATGCTCTTATCCTTCAATTTTTTAATATGCTATATAACAGTGATTGATTTGAGTATATTGAAGAATCCTTGCATTACTGGGATAAACCCCACTTGATCATGCTCTATGATCCTTTTAATGTGCTGTTGGATTTTGTTTTCTAGTATTTTGTTGAGTATTTTTGCATCTGTGTTAATCAGTGATATTGGCCTGTAGTTTTCTTTCTTTGTGGCATGTTTGTCTGGTTTTGGTATCAGGGTGATGGTGGCCTTGTAGAATGAGTTTAGGAGTGTTCCTCCCTCTGCTATATTTTGGAAGAGTTTGAGAAGGATGGGTGTTAGCTCTTCTCTAAATGTTTGATAGAATTCACCTGTGAAGCCATCTGGTCCTGGGCTTTTGTTTGTTGGAAGATTTTAAATTACCATTTCAATTTCAGTGCTTGTGATTGGTCTGTTCATATTTTCTATTTCTTGCAGGTTCAGTCTCAGAAAGTTGTGCTTTTCTAAGAATTTGTCCATTTCTTCCAGGTTGTCCAATTTATTGGCTTATAGTTCCTTGTAGTAATCTCTCATGATACTTTGTATTTCTGCAGTGTCATTTGTTATGTCTCCTTTTTCATTTCTAATTTTGTTGATTTCAGTCTTGTCCCTTTATTTTCTTGATGAGTCTGGCTAATGGTTTATCAATTTTGTTTATCTTCTCAAAGAACCTGCTTTTAGTTTTATTCATCTTTGCTATTGTTTCCTTCATTTCTTTTTCATTTATTTCTTATCTGAACTTTATGATTTCTCTCCTTCTGCTAACTTTGGGGTTTTTTTGTTCTTCTTTTTCTAATTGCTTTGGGTGTAATGTTAGGTTGTTTATTTGAGATTTGTCTCGTTTCCTGAGGTAGGATTTTATTGTGATAATCTTCCCTCTTAGAACTGCTTTTGCTGCATCCCATAGGTTTTGCGTCATCATGTTTTCATTGTCATTTGTTTCTAAGTATTTTTGATTTCCTCTTTGATTTCTTCAGTAATCTCTTGGTTATTTAATAGCTTATTGTTTAGCCTCCATGTTTTTGTAGTTTTTACAGTTCTTTTTTTCCTGTAATTGATACCTAGTCTCATAGCGTTGTGGTCAGAAAAGATACTTGATACAATTTCAATTTTCTTAAATTTACCAAGGCTTGATTTGTTACCCAAGATATGATGTATACTGTAGAATGTTCCCTGAGCACTTGAGAAGAAAGTGTATTCTGTTGTTTTTGGATGGAATGTCCTATAAATATCAATTAAGTCCATCTTGATAATGTGTCATTTAAAGCTTGTGTTTCCTTATTTATTTTCGTTTTGGATGATCTGTCCATTGGTGAAAGTGGGGTGTTAAAGTCCCCTATTATTATTATGTTTCTGTTGATTTCCCTTTTTATGGCTGTTAGCATTTGCCTTATGTTTTGTGGTGCTCCTATGTAGGGTGCATAAATATTCACAATTGTTATGTCTTCTTGGATTGATCCTTTGCACATTATGCAGTATCATTTTTTGTCTCTTATAATAGTCTTTATTTTAAAGTATATTTTGTCTCATATGAGAATTGCTACTCCAGCTTTCTTTTGATTTCCATTTACATGGAATATCTTTTTCTATCCCCTCACTTTCAGAAGTATGTTGTGTCCCTAGGTCTGAGGTGGGTCTCTTGTGGACAGCATATGTACAGGTCTTGTTTTTGTATCCATTCAGCCAGTGTATGTCTTTTGATTGGAGCATTTAGTCCATTTACATTTCAGGTAAGTATTGATATGTATGTCACTATTAACATTTTCTTAATTGTTTTGGGTTTGTTTTTGTAGGTCTTTTCATTCTCTTGTTTTTCCTGCCTACAGCATTTTGTTTACCATTTGTTGTAAAGCTGGTTTGGTGGTGCTGAATTCTCTTAACTTTTGCTTTTCTGTTAAGGTTTTAATTTCTCCATCGAATCTGAATGAGATCCTTGCTGGGTAGAGTAATCTTGGTTGTAGGTTTTTCCCTTTCATCACTTTAAATATGTCCTGCCACTCCCTTGGGGCTTGCAGTTTCTGCTGAAAGATCTGCCGTTAACCTTATGGGGAGTCTCTTGTATGTTATTTGTTGCTTTTCCCTTGCTGCTTTTAATATTTTTTCTTTGTATTCAATTTTTGATAGTTTGATTAATATGTGTCTTGCCCTGTTTCTCCTTGGATTTATCCTGTATGGGACTCTCTGTGGTCCCTGGACTTGATTGACTATTTCCTTTCCCATATTAGGGAAGTTTACAACTATAATCTCTTCAAATATTTTCTCAGTCCCTTCCTTTTTCTCTTCTTCTTCTTGGATCCCTATAATTCAAATGTTGGTGTGTTTAATGTTTTCCCAGAGGTCTCTGGGACTGTCCTCAATTCTTTTCATTCTTTTTTCTTTATTCCGCTCTGGTGTAGTTTTTCCCCCTATTTTATATTCTGGGTTACTTATCCCTTCTTCTCCCTCAGTTATTCTGCTATTAATTCCTTCTAGAGAATTTTTAATTTCATTTTTTGTGTTGTTCATCATTTTTAGTTTGCTCTTTCATTCTTCTAGTTCCTTGTTAAATGTTCTTGTATTTTCTCCATTCTATTTCCAAGATTTTGGATCATCTTTACTATCATTATTCTGAATTCTTTTTCAGGTAGACTGCCTATTTCCTCTTCATTTTTTTGGTCTGGTGGGTTCTTTCTTTGCTCCTTCATCTGTTGTGTATTTCTCTGTCTTCTCATTTTGCTTAACTTACTGTGTTTGTGGTCTCTTTTTCACAGGATGCAGGTTCATAGTCCCTGTTGTTTTTGGTGTCTGCCCCCAGTGGATAATTGGTTCAGTGGGTTGTGTAGGCTTCCTGGTGGAGGTGATTGGTGTCTGTGTTCTTGTTGTGGATGAGGCTGGATCTTGTCTTTCCGATGGGCAGGACTGCATCCAGTAGTGTGTTTTGGGGTGTCTGTGACCTTATTATTATTTTAGGCAGCCTCTCTGCTAATGGGTGGTGTTGTGTCCCTGTCTTACTAGTTGTTTGGCATTGGGTGTCCAGCACTGGAGCTTGCTGGTCATTGAGTGGACCTGACTCTTAGTGTTGAGATGGAGATCTCTGGGAGAGCTCTCGCTGATTGATATTACTTGGGTCTGGGAAGTCTCTGGTGGTCCAATGTCCTGAACGTGCCTCTCCCACCTCAGAGGCTCAGGGCTGACAACCGGCTGGAGCACCGAGACCTTGTCAGCCACACGGCTCAGAAGAAAAGGGAGAAAAAGTAGAAAGAAAACAAAATTTTAAAATAAAATAAAGTTATTAAAATAAAAATATACATATTATTGAAATAAAAAGAATAAAAAGTAACAACAGAGAGCAACCAAACCAGTAAACAAATCCACCAATGATAACAAGCACTAAAAACTATTTTAAGATAAGCATAAAAATCTGAAACTAGTCAGTCACATGCAGTAAACCTTAAGTCTACATATGCTCCCAAAGTCCACAGTTTCAATTTTGGGGTGATTCATTGTCTATTCAGGTATTCCTCAGATGCAGGGTACAACAAGTTGATTGTGGAGATTTAATCCGCTGCTCCTGAGGCTGCACAGAAAGATTTCCCTTTCTCTTCTTCGCTTGCACAGCTCCTGGGATTCAGCTTTGGTTTTAACCCCGCTTCTGCATGCAGGTCCCCCTCTGGCGTCTATTCTTCACCCAGAGAGGACGGGGTTAAAGGAGCAGCTGATTAGGGGGATCTGGCTCACTCAGGCCAGGGGGAGTGAGGGGTACGGAATGCAGGGTGAGCTTGGAGGGGCAAGCTCGGAGGGGCAGAGGCCTTTTTGACATTGCAACAACCTGAGGCCTGCTGTGTGTTCTCCCGGGGTTGTTGTCACTTGATCAAGGGACCTTGGCAGTGGCAGGCTGCACAGGCTCCCAGGAGGGGAGGTGTGGATGGTGACCTGTGCTTGCACACAGGATTCTTGGTGGTTGCAGCAGCAGCCTTAGCATTTCATGCCTGTCTCTGGTGTCTGCGCTGATAGCCGCAGCTATCACCCGTCTCTGAAGCTCGTTTAGGCATTGTTCTGAATCTCCTCTCTTTGTGCACCTTGAAACAATGGTCTCTTTACTCTTAGGCAGGTCCAGACTTTTTCCCAGACTCCCTGCTGGCTAGCTTTGGTGCACTAGCCTCCTTCAGGCTGTGTTCACGCAGCCAACCCCAGTCCTCTCCCTGGGATCTGAACTCCGAAACCCAAGCCTCAGCTCTGAGCCCCCACCCGACCTGGCAGGTGAGCAGAAAAGCCTCTCAGGCTGGTGAGTGCTGGTTGGTACCAATCGTCCGTGTGGGGATCTCTCCACTTTGCCCTCTGCATCCCTGCTGTTGTGCTCTCCTCTGTGGCTCTGAAGATTCCCCGCCCCCACACACCCCATTTCCACCAGTGAAGGGGCTTCCTAGTGTGTGGAAACTTTTCTTCCTTCACAGCTCCCTCCCAGAGGTGTTGGTCCCATCCCTATTCTTTTGTGTCTGGTTTTTCTTTTTTCTTTTGCCCTACCCGGGTACATGGGGAGTTTCTTGCCTTTTGGGAAGTCTGAGGTCTTCTGCCAGCATTCAGTAGGTGTTCTGTATGACTTGTTCCCCATGTAGATGTATTTTTGATGTAGTTTTGGGGAGGAAGGTGATCTCCACGTCTTACTCTTCTGCCATCTAAGGTCCTCCCTCTATCATATATATTTAACTGTCATATACTAGTTATGTTTAACCATTGTATATTATACATGTAACTTCTTTTTTATTTTAAAATAGAATGTGAACTCTATTTTAATTGTATAAACATAACTGATAAGGTTACATAGAATGATTTCCCTACAGTAGTGGGTGGAAATATGACAAAAAATTTAATGCATAAAGAGAAAAAATTTAGAAAAGGAACCATAACAACAAGAAATTTGAAAAGTAAAGAAATGGAAAAAACAACAATAGAAGAAGCTAAGCGGGGATGAAGGAAAGCATTTTTCTAGATCAGGAATATTGGAAGATGCTTCAAGAATGAAGTAAACTACCAAGATTACTGATTAATAGCAGGGTTACTCAGTAGTCAACTTTTTATAAGTACATGGAAGAACATTTCCTTGATTCTGCAACTGATTTCTTATAAGTCTAAATCAGTGCATGGCCATCAAGAAGAATGTGAATGTGCTTGGAACTGAAAGTCTGTGCTAAGTAAAATTTGGGGCTTAGAAATTCTTTACAAAGCCATGTTCCCCAATAGGGTCAACAGAATTTTCAAATGTTTTTGGCAAAATTAGACTAAAGAAACAGAAGAAGTTTGTTTGTTTGTTTGTTTTTCTGTGGCTGGGTGAGAGTGTATTTGAATCGCAAAGTTTTTGTTAAAGGCTGCTGGATATGTTTGAAGCGGACTTTCAGAAGGATTCTAAAATTGAAAACTTTAGAGTCTTTCAAGTTAAATGTCTTTAAAGTCATTTCAAATTCTTTCTACTCTACCCATTCCTAAAATTATAATATGATATTGCATTGAAATAGGATGACGATAAAACAGTACTACTGAGAGTGCAAATCTGAGGCAACTATTTGCCATTTTTGTAGCAGTATTGTATGTGCAATGATTTACAATAATGGCATTAGTTTTCCAAACAGTAATGTGAACATCTCAGTCAGTTTTGTTATGTTTATTGATGAGATTATTTTCCATATTGCTTTTCTTACTAATTCACATACATATATGGAGATTACTGCAGCACAACATTTATTATTTACTTTTTTATCAAGACTCTTCAAGAAAAGTGTTGTTATAAAGATGCACTTTTTAAATAAGGAAAATTTATAATCTCCAAGATAGTTATTTTTCTTGTTATCTCTGTTGCATCTGAACTAAACTGAGCATACATGCAATTCCAGTTTATAGTCAAAGTTTGTTTGAATATTTATTCTTCTGTGTTATATGATTTTACAGTGGAAATAAAACATGACTTTTGTCCCAATAGACTATGAATGTGCTCACATGGTGCCAAACATCTGGATAAAATGAAACAATTTCATCAGTTATCTGGCTATATTGCAATATCTACATGTTGGTTGCTGGGTAGATGAAGCATCAGTGTAACAATAGATTCTAAACTTGAGAAAAAGAGGTATACCTTCTTATAAAAATTAGGTCTAAAGCAATTAAATTTTGTTAATAAGTCAGTTCAAATAATAATTCAATTAGAAAGGGTTTTATAAAGCCTCTAGTATACATTTAATACTATGGTAAGAATCATGGGAAACCAAAAGAAATATGAAAATACTAACACTAATTGTGTGCCAGGCCCTGTGTTAAGCTTATTACTTTTATTTTCAAGCAACTCTATGAAGTAGAACCAAATATTATATTGATTTTAAAGATGAACAATTTGAGGTATAAAAAAGTACCTTTTTCAAGATCATACAACTAGTAAGTAGCAGAGCCTGGATTCAAACTCAGTCTGTCTGACTTTAGAATTTGAGTTATGATCTACTATATTCTTGTACTTCAGTCCTAAAAGCATCTACTCAGAAATATGGGACTAGAGACCCACCCAGCAGAATATAATCAAGTGGAATATCATGTAGAACAAGCAGATATTACTATGAGAGATTGAGTAGAGAATAGACCCTGGAATTCCCCAGCAGTCCAGTGGTTAAGACTCCTAGCTCTAACTGCCAGGGGTCCGGGTTCAATCCCTGGTCAGGGAACTAAGATCCTGCAAGTTATTCAGCACAGCCAATAAATAAAACAAAATAAAATAATAGATCCTGTTTCTTGCTTTTATGGAACTGAAAGGCATGGGGGCAGTCTTTGGCTCACTCAGAATTACTTTTGTGGCCTGCTTTGATTTATGTGTGAGAACTCTCATGATCAATGAATTTTTGGTTGTCAATGGAGGATGGAATTAGCTCATCTCTTGTGTTTTATCTTCCCTCTCTTCTTGTACTAACATCTAACACAGAGCTGGTTTCTTTCCAAAGACCTATTTCCTCCCTTGTTACCCAGAAACCAATGATAAACCTGGATTTAAAATGTATTATCCTGGTCCACCTTCACAACCAATCAGTTTCCAAATAATGATGCTTAATTTTTCCTCACATACCTATTCTTTACATTACATTCCTACTGTCACAGCACTGATTTGGGTCCTTTATAAGAAGGGACCTTCTAATATTCCTTAACAGGTCTTCCTATGTATAGTATAGTCCATATCTTTCCTTCTTCCCATCCCATCTTATCTACAGTCCATAAATGACCATTCCTAAATACTCCTCATGAATGCCATTTTCCAAGATAAAAATCTTTCTGTGCAGAATTACACTTACTGTACTAAAAGTAACAATTCTAGAATTTCAGTTAAAGAATTCTCAACAACTCTCAAAATGTATCTTTGCATCAACAAAACTCTGGCATAAGCTGATGAACTCCCTTTGGTCAAATTATTGCACTCTAATGAAATGAATTTCTACAATACTATCCACTTCTCTAAAATTGTATCCCTCTCAAGGACAGTTTTAAATTCTACCTGTTCCATGACCAACCCAATACCACAGTTTTCAAACCCTATTCTGAACATATACAGTGTTTTACTGACTTTTTAATCAGTCATAGAATCACGTGGTTAGGTTGGAATTTAAAAGTCATCTAGTCTAATAATCTATTTGATGATCATGAAATTCTATAGCATGCTTAAATTTTGTCAGTCATCCAACTTTTATTTGACACCATCAGTCATAGGGAACTCACTACTTTGTGAGGCAGTCAATTTCATCTTTGTGTAGCACAACAGAGTTATTTCCCATATTAAGTTACAATGAGCATCTCTGATGATCTTACTTACCCATGATCCTTGTTCTATCTTATGTTATCAACCATGAAAAGAGTCCACGAGATCACAGGTACTATGGATAAAACAGAAATTGTAAGTGTAAGATAGAAGTTAGCCTGTAGTGGAAGATGAAGTAATATCAGAGACAGGCATAAGCTGAATCATTAAGTATGGTGATTTTCTAATATAGAAAGCAATGGATTCTCATTTCTAATTTTTAAGTGGATCATTTCTAAAAGAATGACTTTATTGGCTATTGCTGGCTCAAAGATCTGTTTTCAGACAAGGAGATTACTGTTGTAGCTTGACTAGCATTCCCATCTTTATGAAGCCTGACTATGTGACTGCTGAGACTTATGTTGCTGTTGAAGAAATGAATAACCAATGATGTCACGTCTCCTTATTTTTCTTGTGTATCCATACAGTGAACACCTGCCAAATGATGTAATCTGAATGTGTAACTATCTGTTAGACATTTCAAATTGAATAGTAAAATCCAAAACCAAATAAAATATATTTTAGATTATAAATATTTACAATCACTTTGCAATGCTATTTCTGATTTCTAGTATATTTATTTTTTCTTCAAGTTTTGTGCCTTCAGCAGATTGAAAAACTATGCTTGTTACATCTTCTTTTTGTGACTGATAAAAAATGTTGAGGCCAAAAGATATCTTGAGAAACCAAATTCCTGGGTGATAGGAATCCATTTATGAATATTATGTAAGTCTGATAGAAAGACTATTAAAAACAAAAAACAAACTTCATAATTGAACTGTCATCCAGAGTGTATTTCTCCATCTTGATCAGCATCTTATATTAAAACTTGTTAAATGTCTTTCTGAATATGCTTAAAACAAATACAAGACAGTACATGACTATTCTATGTAGGCATATCCTACATCATGTTAAAGCACAATACAGAGAGAAGTATGGGTTCTAAACTTAGATTTTTATGGGTTTAAATGTCAGCTGTGATACTTACCAGATGTGTGATCTCAGACATATTAATTAATTTCTCTGTGCTTTGATGTCTTCATCCATCAAAGAAAATAATAGATTCTACCTCATGAGATTGTTATGATTATTAAAATAGTTAATGCATATAAAATCCTTAAAAATACACTAGAAACATAGTGGTTTTTCAATGTAAGCTATTAGCTACTACTTCAATTAATCTGTTAGCTCTATGAAAGTGAAAGGGTATAAATTGTAAATCTCTTCATTCACTGTTCCAACTTGAATAGTATTGGTACTTAAATAGTGACTGATTGATTTCTATTCAATGAATATTTGTTCAACAACTAATTCATGTAAAACACATAACACAGGGGATTTCATTAGTAATCAGCATGAATCCACTAGGAAGTAAGTCAATTTAAGTTTACCTATAAACATGAGGTAGAAGGAAAGAACACAGGAGGATTAGAAGAGGAAATAATGTTATCCAAGACTCTTTATGAAATAGATGTTGTTCAAGACAATTGAGAAAAAGAAAAGAATAATATCCTACAAATAAAAAGTTCTGGTAAATAAGGAAACCATGAAGAAAGTTTTGGAAACTTTTGTTAATAAGATTAAGCTAATTAAATACCAAATAGTATTTAGGGAAAACAGCTGTCAGGTTCAGAGGGTTTGGTATGGTTTCAATAATGTTGTACAGTAGTATATGGTAGTGAAAACCTAGAAACAACCTTAAAGTCCAACAACATAGTATTTATTCAATAATAATAATAATAATAGTAATAAAATATCCACAATCTGTAGGGAATATATATGTAAATATGGTTATAGCTATTGAAAGTTGGTCTCATAGTTAAGTTAAAAAATAAGTAAAAGAATAGCATGCATAGTATGATTTCAGTTTCCTTTTACAATATACATGTGAAAGGGTCTGATGGACACAACAAAAATGGGATTGCAGTGAGTTCATACTTTCTTCTGTTTGCCCTTCCAGGTATTATAATGTTTTATAGTAAATATCTATTATTATTTATGATTGGAAAAGTATTAATTTTATTTTTTAGTTACATTTATAGAGCAATTTTTATTATTCAGATATATATATATATTGTATGTGTGTATGTATGCATATGTATATATATATATAGAGAGAGAGAGAGAGAGAGAGAGAGCGAGAGCGAGAGAGAGAGCATGTTGGAGTTAATTACATCCATGATAAGCAGAATGATTTTATGATTTGTTGTAAATATTCCAGGATGGACATACTTTTATTCCAGTACTGTTTCTCATGCTTTTTCCCATTTCCTAAATATCCTGCAGTAAGAAAATATATATTTCACAGAACAGTTAGCCTGCAAGTGAACTTATAATTTACCTTTAGTCACCTTTTTTTCATTTTTATTCAATGAGAACATCTTACAGCCTCACCTAATTCTAAAGAGTAAATTAGGAAGCTTAAAGGAACATTAATTTTTTTCTAACAATAATTTGGTGCAACAGGCAAGCAATTTTCTAAGTGATACTATAGTAAAAATGATTTTCTTCCAGAGATAATCTGTCTGTTCAGACACACAACACTTTTCAGTGCATATATTTGGAAAGCAAAGGAAAAATAGGATATATAAAAATTGTATCCTTGTGACTGAGTTTAGTCTTGTATTTAATAAATAATTAGATATTTTGATCCAACAGGTTATAGACAAGATGGAGTATACATACTTCTTATTCCTCTCTTCAAGTACAGTTATAAAAAACCCTGGATATTATATATAAAAGAGATATGAGGAGACTCTTAAAGGATAAGAGAAAAAGGTAAAGTAGCTAAGGAACTACGAATACAAAGAATAATACTATTGTTATATCCTTGGGTTTTCTTTTTCACCTCATATATCCCAGACTGTATGCTAGAGAATGCAGCAGCCCAGGAACACCAATATATATGACAAAAATAGCCCCAACAAAAGTCTATTCTCAATAGCTAAAGTACCATGGTGGAGAATTTAATAAGAAAACTTTGAGACCACATTCATCCTACTGTAGCCAAACAATACAGAAAAAACAAAACAAACAAACAAACAAAAAAAACAGTAGTCTTACCCCTAATTAATCAGCAAAAACAAAGAAGGGGACTAGAATTCCACCTTTGCCCTGCTACAAGGAGGCAAACATCTCCTCCACCATACACTCCACGAGGGTTGTGTCAGAGAAGAACTAGTGGTAAACTGGAACTTTCATCTCTGCCAGATGGTAATGGAGCACCTTCACCACCCAGCCTATGGCATCAGTGGAGAAGATGTGGAGAACCTGGATTTCCACACCACAATTGGCAGTAATGAGGCACCACTCTACACCATTGTGTTGTCAGAAGGGGCATAAAGAAGAGCTATAACATGTACCACTGTTAAGCAGTAATGAGATTCCCCTTTTTGCAATGCCAATGGAGGCCATGTGGAGAGCAGTAAATAAGTATCTCTCCCTCAACAAGACAGGGTAGTGTCATCAGAGGCCTAAAACAGTGCCTGAACCTTCAACCCCACCCCGGAGTAATGAGGTGCTCCTCCCACCCTGGAGTATCAATGAAGGCTGAACGAGGAATCCGGACTTTTCACTCCCACTTGGAAGTAAAGAGACAACATTCCCTCTTTCCTTTCTTAGCCAGTGTTATTTTAGAAGATGCCTACTAACACAGAGGATTTATATTAAGTGTTTCATGGTGTAATATCCAAAATATCCAGGATACAATCAAACTCAATTGTCATACAAAGAACCAGTCACAACTTGAAGGAGAAAAGCAATTCAAAAGATGTTTTGAACTATGAAGATAATACAAATATTGAAATTATCTGACAAATTTAAAACAGTTATAAAAATGCTTCAATATGAATTTGAGCAAGACTGAAATTAAGTGACAAGGTAAATCTCAACAAAGAAACATCTCAGCAAAGAAAAAGGAGATATAAAGAAAAACCAAATGTATATTTAAGAACTGAAAAATACTTTAACCAAACTAAAACAACTCAACAGCAGACTAGAGAGGACATAGGAAAGAGTAAACTTAAAGATAGAACAATAGAAATTACACAATCTGAACAACAGAGAGAAAATTATGTCAGAGAATACACAGTTGCAACGAGAAGATGAATAAGTTCTGGAGATCTAATGCACAGCATAATAATTATAGTAAAAAAATGGTATCATATACTTTAAAATTGCTAAGAGACTAAATCTTAAATGTTCCCATCATGAACATGTGCTAGATGTTAGCTAACACTATAGTTAAAATCATACTGCAATATATAAATTTGTCAAATCAACATGTTGTACATGTTAAAGTTACACAATGTTATATAGCAAGTATATCTCAATTAAAAATGAATGAATGAATAAATAAATGAGTGTGTAAATCAGACATCAAAATAATTTAACACCCTCCAGAAAAGAATCAATCAATCTTGAAGACCTAACAATTATAAACATCTTTGTACCAGACAAAAAAGAACCAGTGTCATTTGCAGAGATGTGGATGGACCTAGAGACTGTCATACAGAGTGAAGCCAGGTAGAGAAAAACTAATATCACATATTAATGCATACATGTGGAATCTAGAAAAATGATACAGATGAACTTATTTGCAAAGCAGAAATAGAGTCACAGATGTAGTGAACAAACTTATGGTTACCAAGGGGAGAAGACAGGTGTGGGACGAATTGGGAGATTGAGACTGACATATATACATTACTATGTATAAAATAGATAACTAATAAAAACCTACTGTTTAGCACAGGGAATCCTACTCAATAATCTGTGGTGACCTAAATGGGAAGGAAATCTAAAAAAGAGTGGAGATATATATATATAACTGATTCACTTTGCTGTACAGCAGAAACTAACACAATATAGTAAAGCAACTGTACTCCAATAAACATTTTTAAAAAAAGAACCCAAACTTACAAAATTGAAGGTGCAAGTAGAACATTCATGCAGAATGTTTGGACATTTTAATACCCCATTTTCAATAACGATTAGAACAACTAGGCAGAAAATCAACAAAGTAATAAAATACTTGAACAATCCTATAACCAACTAGACCTAACAGACCCCTATATACACCCCATCCAACAACAGCAGAAAGCACACACAGGTTATTGTCAAATGCACATATAACATTCTCCAAAATTACTATATGTTAGTCCAGAAAACAAATCTAAATACACTTATAAGAATTGAAATAATGCAAAGTATGAGCTCTAACCATATTGGAATCAAGCCAGAAATTAATAACAAAGAATTTTTGGAAATTCACAAATTTGTGGAAATTTAGGAACACATTGTTAAATAACTAGTGGTTTAAAGAAGAAATCACAAAATAAATAAGAGATCATTTTCAGAGATATGAAATGGAAACATCATATACAAAGTGTATGGGATGCAGCAGAGCCTGCACTCAAAGGAAAATTTGTAGCTTAAATAAATATATTTTAAAAGAACAAATATCTGAAATTAATAACTTAATCTTCTAACATAATACTAGAGAAGAAAGAGCAAGCTAAACACAAATCAAGCAGGTGAAGTGAAGTGATAAAGATTTGGAAGAAATAAAATATGGACAGAATAGGAAAAAATAAGAAAACCTATAAAACAAAAGTTGATTATTTCAAAAGATTAGAAAAATTGACAAAATGCTAACTAAATACTATGAAAAAAATGCATTTCAATATATTAGATAACCTAGATGATATGAAGAAATCCTTGAAACATACAAAATAACAAAACTAGCTCAAGTAGAAAAAGAAAATCTGAGTAGATCTATAAGTACAGAGATATTAAATTAGCAATAAAAAATCTCCCACAAAGAAAAGTGAAGGACCAGATGATTTTACTGCTGAGTTCTATCAAATGTTTAAAGAAACACTAACAACAATCTTTCACAAACTCTTCCAAAATTGAAGAGGAACATCTCTCAGCTCATTCTTTGATGACAGTATTACTGATATCAGTATCTGACAGCTATCACAAGAAAACTATAGATCAATATCCCTTATATAGATAAAAAATCTTCAACAAAATATGAGTAAATAATATCTAGCAACATATAAAAAGGATTACACACTGGATCCAAGTAAGATTTACCCTAGGAATGCAAGGTTGCTATCACACTTGAAAATCAATCAATGTAATACAGTATTTAATAGAATGAACGTCAAACTCCACTTTATCATATCAATAGGAGCAGAAAAAGCATTTGACCATACACAACAAATTTTCCTGATTAAAAAACATTCAACAAACTAGGAATAGAAGACAACTTCTGCAATTTTATGAAAGGCATCTACAAAAACCCCACACCTAACATCATAGTTAATGATGAAAGACAATGCTTTCTTCATTAGTTCAAAAAAAAAAAGGATATTCATTTTTGCCACTTTTTTTTCAGCATTGTACACTCCTTCCTGAGTACCTACAGGGGATTGGTTCCAGTATACCCTCTGGATACCAAATTCCACAGATGTTCAAGTCCCTTACATTCAGCCCTCCATATCCATGGATGCGAAACCCACCGATATGGAGAGCCAACTGTACTAGCAGATCTATCCAGAACAATTAGACAAGCAAGAGAAAGAAATCAAGTTCATCTCTCTCTCTCTCTTCCTCTCCCTCCCTCCCTCTGTGTGTGTGTGTGTATGTGTATGTATATAGATAGATAGATGGATAGATACAGATATAGAGGCAGAGATACTATACATATTATAATATAACATAATGTATAAATATATAATATTTAAAGATTAATGTATAAAAAAACAATTGTTTTTCTTTACACTAGTGATGAACAATGTAAAAATTAAATTATGATAATCTAAGTTACAATAACATAAAATGAGGAATACATTTAATAAAAGAATTATTAGTGCTGTACCCTTAAAACTCCAAAGCATCTTTAAGCTAATTTTTAAGGACCTAACTAAATCTAAGACCATGCCATGTTCATGCACAGAAACACAAATTGTTAGAACGGCAATACTCCCGATTGACGTAGAGATTCAACATAATCACAGTGAAAATCCCAGCTGCCTTTTATGCAGGAATTGGCTAGCTGATTCTGCAATACATACGGAAATTCATTGGACCCAGAATAGCCAAGAACGGACTTGGATCCATGCCTCACATCCTATACAAAAATGAACTCAAGATGGATTATACACCTAAATGTAAGAACTAAAACTAAAACTTTTATAAGAAAACATAGAAGTAAATCTTCATGACCTAAGATTAAGCAATAGTTTCTTAGATATAATACAATAAGCACAAATGAAAAAGGAAAAAACATAAATTAGACTTCATCAAAATTTAAAACTTCTGTGTTTTAAAATACCTCAAGAAAGTGAAAAGACAACCCACAGAATGGGAGAGAATATTTGCAAATTTTATGTCTAAGGGGTTTGTATTCAGAATATGTAAAGAATACTTACAACTCAACAATAAAAATATAACAAGTTTAAATAATAGGCAAATCATTTGAGGAGGCATTTCTCTAAAGAAGATATACAAGCGACCAAACAGCACATGAAAAGATGTTCAGTATCATTAGTCAATGGGAAACAGATTAAAACATGATGAAATACCACTTCACATCCACTAGGATGGCTAAAATGAAAAAGACAGACAATAAGAGGTATTGGCAAAATTGTAGAATTGGAACCCTCATACATTGCTGACGGGGATGCAAAATGGTGGAAAACAGATTGATGGTTACTCAAATAGTTTAACTGATTAACTAAACAACCCAACAATTCTACTCGTACGTATATAAACCACGGGTCCACACAAAAACTTGTATACTGATATCTGTAGCAGCATTTTTCATAATATCCAAAAGGCAGAAGCAAGCTAAATATCAACTGATGATTGGGTATACAAAATGTGGTGAATCCATACAATGGAATACTATTTAGCAATTTAAAACATGAGGGTCTGAAACATGTTGCAATATGAATAAACCTTGTAAACAGTATGCTCAGTGAAAGAAGTCAGAAACAAAAAGCCACATATTGTACAATTCCATTTATATGAAATGTCCAGAATAAGCCAATTCAGAGGCAGAAAGTAAATTATTGGTTGCCAGGGCCTGGGTTAAGGCGTGAATAAGGAGTGGTCCATGCCTCTCTTGGGCCAGACTGTGCATTAATGAATGTAGCTGGGCATACACCATCTTAACCAGCATCTCACCCCAAGAAAATTATCTGCCACAGTGTAATAAACCCAACAGACAGATCTGATCTGAATTTACTGCCAGAACCAGGATCTAAGGGGGGCTAGTGACAGTAAACAAAGAGCAAATTGCCTTTTCAAATAATAGTATAATGGACGCTCCCACAGGCTTTCTCCAATGAAATCACTACATAAACAAAAGGCCAGAGTCCAGGCATCTGTCCTGCAGAGAGCATCAATTCCAGATCACAACATGATACAGGGATACCTTGAAGATATTGCAGGTCTGGTTCCAGACCACTACAATAAAGCAAGTATTGCAATAAAGCAAGTCACATGCAAGTGTTTTGATTTCATTGTGCATATAAAAGTTATGTTTACACTATACTGTAGCATATTAGGTGTGCAATAGCATTGTATCTAAAAATACTTAATTAAAAATACTTTGCTAAAAATACACTAACCATCAATTGAGCCTTCAGTGAGACATAATATTTTTGCCGGTGGAGGGTTTTACCTCAATATTGGTGGCTACTGACTGATCAGGGTGGTGGTTGCTGAATGTTGGGGTGGATGTGGCAATTTCTTAAAATAAGACAACAATGAAGTTTTCCACATTGTTTGACTCTTCCTTTCACAAAAGACTTCTCTGTAGAATGCAATGCTGTTTGATAGCATTTTACCCACAATAGAACTTCTTTCAAAGTTGGAGTCAGTCCTCTCAAACCTTGCCACTGCTTTATCAACTGAGATTATGTAAAATTCTAAGTCTTTGTTGTCAACTCAACAGTCTTCACAGCATCTTCCTCTGGAGTAGTTTCCATCTCAAGAAACCACTTTCTTTGCTCATCCGTAAGAAGCAACTCCACATCCATTCAAGTTTTATCATGAGATTGCAGAAATTCAGTCCCTTCTTCAGGCTCCATTTCTGATTCTAGTTCTCTTGCTATTTTTACCACATTTGCAATTACTTCCTCCACTGAAGTTTTAAACCCCTCAACATCATCCATGAGAGTTAGAATCAACTTCCTCCAAACTTATGTGGATGTTTATATCTTGACTTCTTCCCATGAATCACGAATGTTCTTAATAGCATCTAGGATGGTGAATTGTATCCAGAGAAGGTTTTCAATTTACTTCACCCAGATCCATTGAGGAATCACTATCTATGGCAGTTGTAGCCTTACAAAATGTATTTCTTATATAATAAGACTAGAAAGTTGAAATTACTCCTTGATCCATCGGCTGCCAAATGGATGTGTTAACAGGCATGAAAACAACATTAACCTCATTGTACATCTTCACCAGAACTCTTAGGTGACTAGTTGGGATTGTCAATGAGCAGTAATATTTTGCAAGAAAAAATTATTTTTCTGAGCAGTAGGTTTCAACAGCTGGCTTAAAATAAACCATGTTGTAAACAGATGTGCTGTTGTCCAGGCTTTGTTGTTCAATTTATAGAGCATAGGCAGAGTAGATTTAGTGTAATTATTAAGGGCCCTAGGGTTTTCAGAATAAGCATTGTCTTCAACTTAGTCACCAGGTGCATCAGCCCCTAACAAGACAGTTATCCTGTTCTTTGAAGTTTTGAAGCCAGGCATTGACTTCTCTCTGTCTATGAAGTCCTAGATAGCATCTTCTTCCAATATAAGGCTGTTTAAACGACCTTGAAAATTTGTTGTTTAGTTTAACCACCTTCCTTAATTGTCCTAGCTAGATCTTCTAGATAACTTGCTGAAGCTTCTATATTAGTACTTGCTGCTTCCTCTTGCACATTTATGCTATGGAGATGGCTTCTTTCCTTCAAATTTATGCACCAAGCTCTGCTAATTTCAAACTTTTCTTCTTCAGTTTCCTCACTTATCTCAACCTTTACAGAATTGAAGAGAGTTAGGGCCTTGCTCTGAATTGGCTTACGGGAATGTTGTGGCTGGTTTGATCTTATATCCAGACCATGAAAACTTTCTCTATAACAGCAATAAGGCTTTTTTGCTTTCTTAACATTTGTGAGTTCATAGAATAGCACTTTGACTTTTCTTCAAAAATTTTTCCTTTGGTTTCATAACTTGGGTAACTGTTTAGCACAGGAAGCCAGGCTTTGGGCCTATCTCAGCTTTCAACCTGCCTTCCTCACTAAGCTTAATTATATCTAGCTTTTAATTTAAAGTGAGAGATGTGTGATTCTTCCTTTTGCCTGAACACTTAGAGGCCATGGTAGGGTTATTAAATGGCCTAATTTCAATTTTTTTTTTTGCCTCAGGGAATAGGGAGGCCTGAGAGTAGGGAGAGAGATGTGGAACAGCCAGTTGGTGGAGCAGTCAGAACACAAACATTTATCAGTTAAGTTAGCTGTCTTATATGGGCATGCTTCATTGTGCCCCAAAACAATTACAATAGTAATACCAAAGATCAATGACCACAGATCACCATAACAAATGTAATAATAATGAATCACATTAGAATATTGTAAGAATTATCAAAATGTGACACAGAGACACGAAGTGAGCAAATGATGTTGGAAAAATGGTGCCAGAGATTTGCCCAATACAGTGTTGCCCTAAACCTTCAGTTTGTAAAAAGAAAACAGTCTATGTGAAGCACAATAAAGTGAAGTGCAATATAAAATGAGGTGTGCCTGTAATCACAAATATAGATTACAGTTAGTCAGATAATACTTTTTCAATTTTTCTGCTTCCCTTTCCTCTCCACCCTGAACCTGGAGGAAACAGAAATAGCAGATCAAGTTGTAGAAGGGGTGTAGCAGGATGGTTAGATACAGGCCATTCTCTCTTTTTACTTTAAGTTGTTGAACCTGATTCGGGGCAATATCTCTCACTGTAGGAATACACTTTGAATTTATTGTGAGATTTAAGCTTTTTATTCAGATTAAGCTGGACTTAATATACGTGAAATTTACCATGTAAGCTAGGAGATCATCTGAAGAAATTGTTCAAGGAGAGAGATCTTCTTGAATGGAACTTATTCAATAAATTATTCTACTGTTATATGTTTTTTAAATATTTCAAAATTATAAAAAATTGTTTTTAAAGAAAACTATAAGGCACTACATCTATTCAACTATTATTTGTTTCTTTTCAAATATGGCAAAGTGGCATATATATAGAAAAGCTCCTCTGTGGGTTATTATAAACACTTAGAAGTAGATTTTACTGAATTAATATGATATCATTATGCCAAATGTGTACCAACTATATTTTTGGAGAAATAATTATCCCCTTTATAGTCTAAGTCAGAATAAATAAAAAAGATTATTAAAGATAAGGCTGTTTGGGAGCAAAATTAGATGTGGTCCATGGGAAGCCAATCATGAGGATTTTATCTGGACTTACTCCAAATAAAATATCAGAATGTATCTATTTTTAAACTGTCTTTTTTTTTCAGAATTCAATCTGATAAGAAGAAAATAACACACACATTGAATGATCTAGTTAATTTATTTATGAAGAAGTCAATATATAATGGATAGCATATTCTCTGATCAAATATACGTGCAAATGTTTATGTATATAATGTGTTCTAAAATTTAATACATTGTGTAAGGTTACTTTTTATGTTATCTGACCTTTTCTAATAGACTGAGTATCTTTAGAACAGTGTCTGTGCTTCTCATTCCCAGCACATCACCGAGACCCTGGAACATGATGGGTGCCACAGAAATGATTTAGAGTGAATGAATGGATGGATAGATGACTGAAATCATTCAGTGAATATTTCTGCTTGAAGACAAGAGCCAGAGTGGGATAAATATCAGAAAAGCATTATTCTAAGAGGATCCCAAATCTTTAGCTTACTCAGAAGTCAGTATTCCTGTAGGAGCAAGGGCCATTTTTCAGTGATTATTGTACCTACCTCAATATCTAGCACTGTGCTGTGAACATAGAAATTCCTCCATAACAGTCTATGAGTTGTGTTAAATTTAATGGAGCAAATACAGTACAGTGCTTTTATCCCTATAGCTCATATTGCTCTTCAAGTAGACTGCTCTATTGTACATTAGCTGGAGCTATTCCAGGGTTCACCCAAGTATGCACACCAGGGAGAAAGAAAAATAAATAATATAAACCAATGTCATTGTGATCAGCAGGATTCAGGTTATGATCCTTTTCACCTCTTGTTCTTTTTCATTTCATAGCCCAGGCAGAGGCTATAAATTGCATCCAAAGTGCTTTTAATGTGAATATTGTCACTAGAGTAAATCAGGTGCTCTCAGATTCCTTCATTATTCCGAAGTTGCTCAGCCTAGCCACAGAGGTTCAGATTGAGAAATAAATGGCATGAATTCTACCCCTGCATTTGTCACTAAGTCATGGGGAGACAATCTTCTATTGTCTCTGCACATCTGCTTTTCAGCTCACAAAGTAGGGAAACACTGCTTTCTACTCATTTCTTTCATAAATATGTAAGGAGGATTAACACATTTGGAAGCCAGATGCTAGCCATTGAAATATCTTTTCACACATCACCTTTTTATTAGCTTGATTCTACATTGTTCTACATACTTTCCTAGTAGCCCAATGTGCCCCCTGAGTATCCTTGGAGTAGCTTCCTCATCTAGCAGATTCTTGCTCAATTTTTGTGGTATATAATTAGTGGATGATTTGCATTCAGCATTAATAATTGTCATTCTTGGACCAGTACAAACCTGAGGGAAGATTTTCTTGGGTTTATGCAGCAATATATGAAATGAAAGGAAGCTGGTAATGAAAGAAGACTCCGGCTTAAATTTCACTGAACACAGGGCTTTTGAAAGCCATACACATTTTCTGAATATTTTTCGGTGGTGATATGACAGTCCTCCAAGCCACTTATATGAGAAATATTCAGATTAGCACTGAAAATGAGTGTTGGTTGAATGGCAATATATCTCTATTTGTGTTCCTGTTTTACATGTAAAATCCAGGCTGGAAGAGCTAGTGTGTGTTTGTAAGAGTGTGAATTCTTTCTTCCATGCCCCTTGGAACGTATCATTCTATTTTTCAAATCTAAAATAAATGAGATTAATAAATTTTTTATATTTTTTTAAATTGTTTAAGATTACAAAAATTGATTTAAATATTGCCATTTGAAAACAATGAGCCAAAATTAGTTCTTCAATAATCACAAGTGGTACGTGGAGGAAGAATTTGGCCCTATAAAGCATTCTATATTACTTTTAATTTAATTAGGTACAATGATGTATATATTTAGTTGTCATCTGAAAATTAAGTGTTAAACACAAAGAAGTATATGTCTCTCTTTGACCTTTCATACCATTTAGTGTTGGGCTCCTGTTAACTTACAAATCAATGAAAGGGACTACACTTTTATATCATGATATCTCTTGAGATTCTGCCTTTTAAGCCTAGCTTATCCTCCAGGTTTGTGGAGTTCCTTTTTCTCTGAAGACTCACACTCTGGCAGATTAGGACTCAGATGCATTACTTCATTTTTGGTTCTTGGCAGAATTATACAAATATTATAGACCTTTCAATCTATATAAATAGATAGATGATAGATAGATAGATACAAAGAAAAAGATGAATATATTTAACATTATCCATTGATGCCACTCAAATATAAAAGCTTCTCACATTTCTGACCAAGGGAAGTTTAAATATGGGTGCTTTAAAGAATGCCATAACCACAAACCACTACTTGTAACACAGCTTTCAGTAAACCTCAATGTATGAAAAAGTGTTTCTTTATTCAACATTTTAATTTCCTGCTGTTTTTCGTGTCTTAGAGGTTAGTATCCAGTAATTTGATATGAAATGTCTAGTAAAAAGTAACTGTTATCTGAATCCAAGAACACAAAATAATCCTAACATTTTTCTCTCTGAGATTTAATCAAGAATTT
The DNA here is from genome assembly GCF_028023285.1 of Balaenoptera ricei. NCBI lineage: Eukaryota > Metazoa > Chordata > Mammalia > Artiodactyla > Balaenopteridae > Balaenoptera > Balaenoptera ricei. Next base: position 90,025,545 of record NC_082660.1, on the reverse strand, counting down.
ATGGAATGTTGCCATTAATAGTAAAGTCATACTGGATTGACTGATACTAAAACGTACCAAAGTCAACTAAGTTGAATGGTGGGTTGCTGGAGTAATATCCATGCAGAATTGTCATGACTTTTCAAGTTCAGATTCCTTATAAAAAGAAACATAAAAACAAACATTTAAGAATACTATCCAGCCTATCCAAGCTCTTCCTTTCCATCCCTACTCTTTATGTATTGGACTCAAATAAAAGCCCAGGAATGAAAAAAATAAAATACCAGAAACTATTGGAAGTAACAGTACATAGTGTTACATGATTTCTAAAATTCTCTAAACTTGTTCTGTACTATTATTAAAGTGCAACCTATATAGGTGTGCTACAGTACCTTACCCTGGAAATAGGTGTGTGCAAATTGCATTCTTTGTGGCCAGTTTGGATGAATTTCTAGAGGAGATATTGAGTTAGTTCTTCAACATTAATATTATATTCTGAGCTATTATAAACGGAAAAAATATCCCTGAAGATTCATTATGGGAAAGAGAAAGAATAATAGTGGACACCTGCTTTTGTTTGAAAACTCATATGAGGTCTCTTATGAAGATGTGATATGTAAACTGAAACTAGTAAAAATAAGTAAGATTTATCCAGCCAAACAGTGAGAGAAAATGTGCTGTTGACATTTGGCGTAAATAAAGGTACAAAGGTGGAAAAGTATCTGGCATATTCTGGAAATTGAAAGATTATTAATATGACTGAAGGACAGAACATGAAGATGAACAGTAGTTTTAGATAAGGTCAGAGAAGTAGGTTAGAGCCAGATCCTTAAGCATCTTGTAGGTCATATTAAGGATTTTATATTGTATTCCTAGATGTAATGGGAAGCAATGAACAGGTATTAAGCAGGGACTTGGCATTAAAATATTTTTTCTGGCCACAGTGGTAAGGTGGACTGGGGAGGGCACACAGAAGGATTGTGGGGGGAAGTAATAGGAGTCCACTGCTGTCTTCCAGGCCAGAGATTCTGATTACTTGGATTAGAGTTTTGATAGAAGATATAGAGAAAAGTAAAGTAATACAAGAAATACTATGAACAAATAGTCATCAGGATTTGGTGATAGATTAGGTAAGTGGAGATAAGAATGCGGGGGGAGGGGAGGCATGTAAAAAAAAGGCCCCAGTGGACAGCACAGGGAAAAGCAAATTAAGGACCTCTGAAAACCCGCTCCATAAAAAAACTAACACTGGCAAAAGGTATGAGTCAACATTTTTAGAACTCTGGATACTAACCAAAGAATTAACAATCCATGAAATATTTACTCAAGAAAACTGGCTTAATCCTGATAAGAATAGTGAGATGTGTGGCGTTTTAACTTGCTCTATTTCCATCCCCACTAGCCCAGCTACACAGAAGACTTGAAAACCAGCCCTGTGATGGACATATAATAAAGATAACAGAATAGAGAGACTATGAATAGCTCACATATTGATGAGCCCATTGATGCTTGACAAAGGCTTCAAGGAAAACCAATATGAAAAAAATATATTTTCAAGAATTAATAGCAGAATTTATATGTCCATACACTAAAAATGAATTTGACCTTTACAACACATACAAAAAGTAACTCAAAATGTACCATAGACATAAACATAAAAGCTAAAACTATAAGACTTCTAGAGGGAAACATGGATAAATTCCTAATAACTTTGGGTCAAGAAAAAAGGTTTTATTTATTTATTTATTTATAAAAATTTTATTGGGGTATAGTTGCCTTACAATGTTGTGTTAGTTTCTACTGTACAGCAAAGTGAAACAGCTATATGTATACCCCTATCCCCTTTTCTTGGATTTCCTTCCCATTTGGGTCACCACAGAGCAATGACTAGAGTTCCCTGTGCTAAACAGTAGTGTCTCATTAGTTATCTATTCTATACATAGTATCAATAGTGTTTATATGTCAATCCCAATCTCTCAATTCATCCCACACCCTCTTTCCCCCTTGGTATCCATACATTTGTTCTCTATATTTGTGTCTCTATTTATGCTTTGTAAATAAGATCGTCTATACCAAATTTTTTCAAATTCCACATATATGCGTAAATATACAATATTTTATTCTTTTTGTTGCAGTGGTAAATGGGAGTGTTTCCTTAATTTTTCTTTCATATTTTTCATCATTAGTGTATTCCTCTATACCAATTTTCATGAGGGTTTTTTATGATAAATTGATGTTGGATTTTGCCAAATGCTTTTTCTGCATCTATTGAGAAAAACGTGTGATTTTTATCCTTCCTTTTGTTAATGTGGTATATCACATTGATTGTCTGGTGAATATTGAACCATACTTGCATCCCTGGAATGAATCCCACATGATCATTGTATATGATTCTTTGTATATATTGTTGAATTTGATTTGCTTATATTTTGTTAAAGATTCTTGCATCTATATTCATCAGAGATTCTGTCCTGTAATTTTCTTGTGTTGTAGTGTCTTTGTGTGGTTTTTTATCAGGGTGTTGGTGGTCAGGTTTTTTTAATCCAATCTGCCACACTATGCTTTGATTGGAGCATATAGTTCATTGACATTTTAGTAATTATTGATAAGTATGTACTTACTGCCATTTTATTATTTGTTTTCTGGTTGTTTTTGTAGTTCTTCTCTGTTACTTTCTCCTTAGTTTTGTTTCTTCCCTTTTGGTTTGATGATTTTCTTTAATGATATGCTTATGTTCCTTCATCTCTAGTTTTTTTGTATCTATTGTAGGTTTTTGATTTGTGGTTACCATTAGGTTCATATATGTTGAACTTTATCTGCTTGTTTTAAACAGGCAGTGTTTTAAGTTCAAACACATTCTAAAAGATATACAGCTTTTACTCCCCTCCCCTAGCCACATTTTGTGTTTTTTATGTCATATTTTACATCTTCATGTTTATCCTTTTAATAATTATTGTAGTTATAGAAGATTTTACAATTTTGTTTTTGTCTTTTAATCTTCGTGGGTAAACCTCAGTCTTTACTATATGTTTGTTTTTACTAGTGGGAACTTTCCTTTCATATATCTTCTTACTTGTTTTTATTACCTTTTCTTTTCCACTTAAAGAAGATCATCTAACATTTCTTTTAGGGTAGTTTTATTATTAATGAACTCTTAGTTTTTGCTCGTCTGAGAAGTTCTTTCTCTCTCCTTCAATTCTAAATGATAATCTTGCTCATTAGAGTGTCCTAGATTGCAGGTTTTTCTCTTTCAGCACTTCAAATTGTCATGCCACTCTGTTCTGACCTAGAAAGTTTCTGCAGAAAAATCAGCTGATAACCTTATGGGGGTTCCCTTTTGTATGACTCTTCGTGTTTTTCTTGTTGTCTTTAGAAACTCTATCTTTACCTTTTGTCATTTTAATTATGGTATGTCTTGGTGTGGGTCTGGTTTGGTTCATCTTTTTTGAGACCCTTTGTGCTTCCTGTAGCTGAAGCTTGTTTACCTTCTTCAGGTTTGGGAAAAATTTTGCCATAATTTTATCAAATACATTTTCCACCCTCTTCACTCTCTTTTCTCTTTCTGGGACCCCTTATAATTTGGATGTTGGTAGCCTTACTGTTGTCCCTGAAGTCTCTTAAACTGTTTTCATTTTTTCTTTTCTTTTTTTTTCTTTTTCTTTTTTCTGTTCTGTTTGGGTGACTTCCATTATTGTATCTTCCAAATTAGCTATGCATTTTTCTTTATCACCTAGTCTGCTATTCATACATTCTAGTGTGTTTTTCATTTTATTTATTGTATTCTTCAGTTCTGACTGGCTCTTTTTTATATTTTCTAGTTCCGTGTTTAACTTTTCACTGTGTTCATCTATTTTTTTCCCTAAGGCAGTTAGCATTCTTATTACTATTGCTTTGAACTCTTTATCTCATAAAGTATTTATTTCTGTTTCATTAGTTGTATTTTAGTAGTTTTTCCTTGCTCTTTCAAGACAAATTCCTCTTTCTTCTCATTTTTCTTAACTTCTTTTGCCTGTATGAAATTAAATAAAACAGTTACCTATTGAGGTCTTGAAGAGTGTCTTTATGTGAGAGCCTCCCTATAAAGTCTGCGTGGGTCCAGTTGGTTTGGTGCAAGAGCTGGATTTGACATGGTTGCAAGTCATATCTTTCCTCAGGGTGTACTGGCAGCTATCACTTCAGTATGAGGTGGGACTGGGGATGGAAGGGGTAGGGCAGGAACCAGGTATGAGCCAGGGCTTCCCCTGTGCTTTGTGGCTCTCACCACTCTATTGGGAGTGGGGGGATGGGTCTCAAGTTGCTAGAGAAGAAACCCTCAGGTTCAGGTCTAAGCTGGCTCTATCTCCTTTAAGTGTGTGCTCTCTGCCACCCAGCACCAGCACCCTCCTCTCAGAGGGGCAAAAGCTGGTACAAGGACTGCTGTTGGCACTTGCTCTAGGGTGGAGCCTAGGCTGTGGTGGTGCAACGGGGGTCAGAGATCTGGACTGCTTCTAATGTGCTGCCTGTGTAAGCACCAGTAATAGCTGCCCCCACTTGGCTCAGATGGTACTTCAGTTCTGATTGTCCTTTGTCCCTCACAGCTGGGCTCTGCCCTCAGCATCTGCTGCCCTTACCCTGCTGTGGAACTATGCCAGAGTTCAGGTGGTGCCTGTGTAGGCTTTTGGTGTGTGTCAGCTCATAGGCTGTAGTGGTACAGCCAAAGACAGAGACAGGGCTGCCTCTGATGAACTACCTGTGTAAGTGCCAGTAATGGCTGCCTCTGCCCTGCTCAGATGCCACTTTGATTATGAGCCACTTCTATGTCTCACATCCAAGCTCACAAGTGGGGCTGGAGAATTTGCTTGGTTCAGTCTGGGGCATGTGCTGGGTCAGTTGACGGTAACTGTCCAGCCACTCATTCAGTTTTCAATATGCACCCCCTACTCTGCTTCATAAGTGAGCAAACAAGTGTACGTGCACACCTCACAAGCAGAGCTCAGGCTTCCCATAGCCCTCTTGTTAGTCCCATCAGCCCTCCAAACAGCCAAGGGGACTTGTCTTTTCTCTGTTGGACCTCCCAGCTGGGGTGTCCAATATGCAGCCCAAACATCTCACTCCTCAGGGAGGATCTCCAACAATGCAATCTCCTTTTTACTCTGAGTCCCTTCCCAGTGTCATAGGTCCCAACCTTATTGCTCTTCCCTCCCTACCCAGTTTTGTGAAGATCTTCCTTACAGCCTTTGTTGTACAGGAAGGAGTCTTTTTGCCAGTCTCCAATTAGCTTTCAGTGAGAATTGTTCCACATTTAGATTTATTTTTGATGTGTTCATGGAAGGAGGTGAGTTCTGCATCCTCCTGCTCTGCCATCTTGATCTCCTCCCCATCCTTCAATTTCTATTTAGCCACTGTTGGTTGAATTGGTTCTTGGTGCAAAATGCAAAAAGAAAATTTATTTTCTTTTTGAGAAATCCAATTTATTTTCACTTTCTCACTTCTCTGACTACAATGTTGTGTTGTAAAAACAAGACAACAGCTCCAAAACGGAGTCACTTATACTAAGCCCCATATCATGAATCCAAGGCTTAACTCCATTACAGTTTAGCTCTCCCAGAAACTGAATCTTAAACAGTGAATCAGGAATTGCCTGACCAGCACTAGTTAGGTAATTTCTAAATAGACCCTGGCCATCCCTGAAAGAAAAGTAACTTTGCAATAACTAAACCACTTTTCTGCCTAGTAAAATTTCTTCATTCCTGCCCCCTTCTGCTTATAAAAGTCTCGTTTTGTATAACTCTTTAGAGCTCCTTTCAATCTGCTATATTTGATGTTGCCCAATTCAAATCAATTTTTGCTCAAATAAACTCTTAAAATTTTAAGGTGATTTAGTTGATCTTTTAACAATGTATACTTCTAGAGCACCTCAACATATTTATTTTGTTTCCACCTTCTTATAGATCACCTGAGTCCATTCTATGGCACTGAGAAAACATTATTTTGATGACTTTTTTTAGAAGAAATAATAGAAGTCTTTGCAGGATGTAAAAATCTGAAAAGATGAGTTGGTAATCCCTGGGGGTCAGAGCAAAAAATCGCAAATTCTGGCTCTATTCTAACCAACATGCCAAACAACCTGAGAGATGTCCCAATATAAGTTAGAACTATTCTTTATGGAAAACTTAATTCCATGTCTTGATATTCTAGAGTTAGAATATCTAGACAGATCATCTAGTTCATTCCTGTAGCCTTCATATAGATGATGCACTACGTGTACCAAGGCAGAATATATTCTATTATGTCTTCACAGCTTTCAAGAGTCTAAATTCAGCAAAATCCAGGTTAAATGGCCTAGGTCTTTCAACAGATAAATTGTAAGGAAAAGAAAATGATGGAGGGGGAACTGAGTGGCATAACCATGAAGAAATGCAAGCCAGATATTTCTATAAAGTCAAGATACCAGTTACTTTTGGAAGAAGGGAGGAGGCTGCGATTTGGATGGGGCATAGAAAGAGGTTTCTATGGTGGCTAACAGAGTTTTATTTCTTGACCTTGTTGGTGGTTATAAGGGCGTTGGCCTCACAATAAAGTAAACTATCAATTTGTTTTGTGTATTTTCTTGCATCTATCTTTTGTTGCCAAAAAGCGGTAAAAAGGAACTAAAGCAAATGAATCATTATATTTCTGACAAAATATTTTCTCTTTTATCCTCATGCTTCTATTTGTTATAACATATATTTATGAAAACTGTTTTTCTAACCATTAGTTTTTCATTTTCTTCTTACAATTCCCAGATTATTTCATATCCATTTTAAAATAAAGACCACAAATAAATAAATAAATAAATAAAGACCACAACTGTACGCTTTAAATTATAGGTCAGGTAAGGCGAATATAATAGGAGAAGAGAGTCCCCATCTATTCTTATGTATTCTTTGTACTTTATGTTTTAGAGCTATTCAAAGTATGATCCTCAGCACATGCTGATCCACAAACCATTACCAGCCATTTGACAGAATTGTTTCATATCTGTTCAGCCTAATTATAAGATAATTTGGGCTTAAAATTTGAATGTTTTTACAACATTTCATTTTATATCTCTAGAGTTGTGTTAAAGGATCAAGAAGTCAATATTTTTAATAATTCAATTTTTAATATTTTATAAATGCACAAAAGATTGCAAACAAAACAAAACAAAACAAAACAAGCTGTTTCTTCATCACAGATAATTTGAGAAGCAGTACTCAGTGGTTCTGCTTTCTTAATATTTATTTTTGTTTTGCCAGGCTTGGGAGATTGGAAAAAGTTCATTTGCCCCAGATTAAGGCAATTATCTGTCTTAGTACACTCATCCTTTTGGAATCTAACCATAACCACTATTTGGTTACCAAACTTAATGTTTGTTAAATTTCACACTACTTTTTCATTTATAACCTTAGCATTTCTACAGATTCTTATATATTTTTTATCACAAAAGCCTTAATTTCTAAATATATTATACATATATATAGGCATTTCTTGTCAATATATTATATACATAGCAGCCTTGTTCTGGTTCCTAGGGACATAGAAATGAGCATGACGATATCCTTGCTCCATGCTTTATTGGCTGCTTGTATTTCCTTTTTAAAAAATTGTCTGTTCCCATTCTTTGGCCTTCAGGGGCTTATTTGTAATTTTATTACTGATTTTTAAGAGCTCTGTTTATATTAAGGATATCAACCCATCACATCACATAAAATTTGCAAGTTATTTCCCTTTATAGTTTGTTATTAAGGCAGATTTTTTGTTGTTGAATAATTAGAGATTAATATCTATTTAATCAAATGCATTGGTCTTCGTTTTACGCTTCACAGAAAATATAAGACAATGTTTATATTCTAGGTTAGGGGATAATTTGCCCATTCCTGCTCCCCAATTTTTTAATTTCATCTACTCCTGGGTCCAGTTTTTACATTTAAGTCTTTCGTTCATCTGCAATTTTTAAAATACTGGTTTATAGTGTGAGTTGTCTCAAAGTCACTTGTCAGATTTGCCAATTCTATTCCATTTATATGGTCACCACCCTGATTTGAGTACTATTCACTCCTCTGGGCATCATTGTGCCAAACCCCTATGGGCTAGAAAAAAAAAGTTGAGAAATTATCTCAGATAGTAAATTCCATGACATAGAGATAGATATACACTATAAGAAGATAAAAGTCTTAGAAGATCAATCCAAGAGATCCAACAGAATCCAACAAAGAATCGACAAATATATCCTAGAGCTGAAGTGAGACTAAAATTGTTGAATTAAAAGAGCGTACAGCCTGCCATTCAGAATAAGTGAAAAAAGACCTAAAAATTTCCTAATGAAATTTCATAACACTAAGAATAAAAATAAGTTTCTAAAAGTATCCACAGTTTAAAATAAAAGCAAACTCCAAAAAAATATGAATCAGATTGACTGCAGATTTCTCCTCAACAATGCTAGATTCTAGAAGGCTATAGAGTAATGTCTTCAAATTTCTGAGAAATAAAAGAATCTAAAAAAGAGTGGATATATGCATATGTATAACAGATTCACTTTGCTGAACACTTGAAACTAACATAATATTGTAAATCAACTCTACTCCAATAAAAATTAAATTTTAAAAAAGTCTATATGCAGGCAAACTATCAACTAAGTGTGTTGGTAGCTTTATTTCCATCATTTTGAAAAAAGTGAGTCAAAAAAATTCAGTTTATAATTAATGTAACAAGAAATGGAAAAGCATGAAGTTGTAACAGTGTCTGAAAACCAAATAACATAAAGAATAATAAAAACTATAGTGGATGCTTCACCTGGAAAAGAGAAGATATAGGGAGGACATAATAATGGCTCCAAATATTGGAAAGACTGCCATTTGATGATATATTTGTTTTTCCCATGGTCATTTATTTCCTACACCTGGTAGTACTATTCTTGTTTGTGAATCCCAGTTCTCCCTGACCTAGTGTGGTTTGCTGCCAAGTGAGCTGTGTCAAAAATTTTTGATAGTATTCTCTGTTTATTTCTAATTTCCTATTGTTATAACTTCTGTTTAAAATTTCTGGAATTTATGCTGCTTTAGCTCCTCTTCAAAATATCTTATAGAAACTTTTTCTCCATTCTATTTATGGTGACTCCCAGATTATAAAACTTATAAAATGAAGAATTATTTAATGACATAAAATCTCAGATCCTCAATGAGACTATAAATGTAGCACTTTTCTCAGGACATTGTATTCATAATTACTCAAGAAGTTATTTACTATTATCAATGGGCCAAAATACAATTTATTTCTTCCCTTATTCCCTCAGAAAATCACTCCATATTCAGTAATGATACAATTACATTGTTATAATTGTGTCGTTTTCTCTCATCATAATTCCAGTGTTGAACTCTGATTTTCAAACTTTAGTATGCATCAGACTAACTTATGCAACTTATTAAAAAGTAGAAGTTCAGGCCCTATCTCTAAAGGCATTGATTGAGCAGATTTGGGGTAGGCCTAGATCTAAGCATTGTAGATAAGTACCCAAGACCACGAACCACGCTTTGAGAAATTGGCATCCTCATAAGATATACAAATGTTTAATCATAATTTCTGTAATCATTGGACTGGATTATAGTCACCAGTATCCATTCATACTCTTCTAGTGATAGAGAACTCCTCTCACAAGACAGACCATTGATATTTTAAGTTATTCTTGTTTTAAGTAGTCTTATATTTGTACTGTGCATTACTAATAGGGTGACCAGCTGTCTAGGTTTGCCCAGGACTGAATGGATTCTGGAGATATGGGACTTTCAGTCATAAAACTGAGAAAATCCCAGGAAAACCAGGACAAGTTGTTCACAAACTTCTAAATTCTAAACTCTTTCTTTGAAATAATCCCTCTGAAAAAGAGAATAAAAGGATAAAGAGATAAAATTTGTTTCACCAAATACTACACATATGATACGTACCAGGCACTATTCAAGTGACAGACATAACAATGAACAAGATAGACTGTTGCTTTCCCCTCACTGTGTTTCCACTCTTTGGGGATAGAAATATGTAAACACTCACTATAATTAAGTGATGTGAAAGTGAGAGTAGGGATTGTTATAAGAGTATATATCACAGGCACCTAAATCAGATTGGGAAGGTCACTGCAAACCTACTGAGGAACTAGTCATCACTTGGTGTCAAGTACAACAAATTGCTCAATTCTGCAAGACTGTCTTGGATAGGGCCACTTGAACTGCAATATCTAAGGACATTTTGTCTGAGTGGGGGTGTGTCTTTTTACTTCTGCTGCATCTGAGACTTAAAACAACAAGAACTTATTTCCTCATGATTCTATAGGTTGGCAATTTGAGCTGTACTGAACCAAGTCGGCTTATCACTGCTCCATGTGGGCTCCACTTAGAACAGACAGATTCTTCATATGGGATGGTTAGAAAGCCTGGTACAGCTGACATTATTGGGCGACTATGCCTCTGTCAGCACATGGTCTCCCATCCTCAAAGAGGCTTATGATGATTTTCACATGGCAACAGTATTCCAAGAGAGTAAGAGTGAAGACTGCAAGCTTCTTGAGAACTTACACAAGCTCAATTATGTTGCATTCAATTGGTGAAGGCAAGTCACAAGGCCAGAACAGATTCAAGGGGTAGAAAATAGACTCTGTTATTTATGGAAAGAGCTAAAATATTGGCTATCTGTAAGCCACTTCATGTAGGAAAGGAAATTTAATTTACCCATAAACTCATGTTTGCATTTGTCAAAGTTTTCCCTAAGGACATTTAACTAACTCAAAGCACACATAAAAGTCTCATATACTTGTAAATCTGCGACCACAGTTTCCTAATCTATTCACTCATCTAGATGTCTGTTTTCACACTTTCTTCTTTCACCTGAAACCTTCAAATCCCTATGTCCCATTTTTACTCCCAGCTAATGATTGTGCTTTCTAATTCACACACACACACACACACACACACATACACATATGAACACAGCATAGCTTCTACCACCACCATCTACTACCAACAACTATACTATATATTTGCTGTTTTACCTCCTTTCACAATGTATGACATGTCTCTATTCTTATCAAAAGTAAAATACTCCACTTATGAATAATATTCTACTCCCTCTTGACTAATCAAGGACATTGATCAATCCTCAGTCCTCATCTTACTCAATCTGTACGCAGGATTTGATATAACTAATCCATTCTTTTCCTTGAAACTTTTTTTGAAAATCCAGATCTTTTCACTCTTATGGTTTTCTTTCTACATTTTAGGCCTGTGCTGTTCTGTCTCCTTTACTAATTTCTCATCTCCTCAACCACTTCATGTTGAAGTACCTTGGCATCAGTCCTTGAATCTCTTATCTTCTTGATGTCCACATACTCCCTTGAAGATATCATTCAGTCTTAGAGATTTAAACACTATCCATATGCTGATAACGATCAGATTTATACATCTAGTCCAGACGTCTTCAAACATAAGTTTCTAATATACTTAAGACTCATATATTTTAGTTGAATATCTAATAGACACCTTAAACATAAGATGCCTGCTCAAAAAAACGTTCCTAGATTTCCCCCAAAACCAACTATTTTCATAGGCTTACCTATTTCAAGAAATGCCAATTTTATTATTTTACTTGCTCAAAACAAAATCTTTAATTTACTACTCCCTTTCTTTCTCACCCCTTATCCAATAAATGAGAAAATCCTATTGACTCTACCTTCAATATATATACAGAATCTGTCCAATTTTATCACCTCTATCACAACAATTTTTGTCCATATCAGCATAGTTTCTTGTTTATATTTCTGCAATAAATTTCTAACTACACTCCCTGCTTCCACTTCTCTGCCCTATAGTTTAGTCTTAACACAGTGACCACAATGATCCTTTAAAAATGGAAGTCAGGACTTCTGGTTTTGGATGTTTATTGAAAGCTGGAAATAGAATCATTCCCAAATTAACAACCACAAAATAAAACGAAACGCCTAAAAATCATAACTTTTCTTGAGTTCCTCAGAGAACTGAAGTAACCTAAGGAAAGAAAGGTGTCTCCAAGGAAATATGAGATTCATGCATTTGTTTACTGGGAGCAACACATGGGAGGAAGATGGGGACCACCATAAAAACAGGGAAGAAGATTTAAAAATTAAATCTTAAATTAATCACTAAAGCCTTAGTTTTTAAATTAATCATCACTAAAGGTTTAGTTTTGGTTAATGTGACAGAATACATACTCTGAGAGCTGGAGATACAGGGAAGTTTGCACCCAACTGCTGTCTCCATGGACCTTACTGAGTCTTCAGGAGAAACATGAAAGCCAGGGTGAGATATTAGAGAGAACTCACCTTATTGGTACAAGCATGGGTTAAAGGATCAGTGTCAGCTGCAGGAAAGGCAAAAAGCTTTGACTAGATCCTATTCCTCTCTGTTTCTACAGAACATAAACCTTAAGACACTGAGGGGAAGGGCAGAAAAATGCCCCAGGGCACACTTGAAGCTCCATTCCTAGATGAAAGGAAAAAAAAAGAAATCCTCTATACTGAAAAAAGGTGCAGGAAATCATCCTGGGCTCAGACCATTAGAAATCCACATCTGCTAAGGAAGAAACCAGAAAGTATCTCCTGTACAAGATCTATTAAAAATACAAGATACAGGCAGAGTTTGACTGTCACAGGTAGGAGGAGCCACCTAAGACTGTTACTGAACCAGAACAACAGAGAATGCCCCAAACAGCATCTTCCTAATAGGCCAGCAGGCACTGAGTAACAAGTGATAACAGACTTCTGGAGGATGAGGGAGAGTTGAGAGAAATTGAAGGGTGGGGGAAGAGAAAGAGAGAGATCCTCTCTAAGGCTCTGGCTCACAGGTAAAACTTAAAAACTTATGGTGGAAATGGAAGAGTAAAGGAAACAAACAAACAAACTTCCAGCATCCCAATTCACATACTAAGCACAAAGTAAAACTAGAGGAATTTAAAGATTGTGATACACTGTAAATAAATAAAAAAAGAGAAACCCAGCTCAACTCCTGACTAGACTGGTTCAATCAACCACAATAAAGACTTAACAGAAGTGTGCCCAGGCATAAATACTATTTACCTCAGTTTCTACTGTTCTACACATAATGTCTAGCTTTAACAAAAAATGAGTCAACACAAGAAAAAACAATTGTTGAGAAATAAACAATCAATAAAACAAGACAGGTATGACTCAGAAGTTGGTACTAACAGAGAGGAATTTTAAGATAACTATAATTAATGTTAAAAGCTATACATGGATGAACAGATGGGAAATTTCAGCACAAAGATGGAAAAAAAATAGGAAAGAATCAAATGGAAACGCTGAGGAAAAACACAGTAACAAAGATAAAGAGTACTTTTGATGGGCTCATCACCGGACTTCAGAAAGCAGAAAGAACACTGAACTTTAAGATAGGTAAATAGAAATTGTCCAAACTGCAACACACAAAGATGGTTATCCAAGATTTTAAACAATGGAACAACATCAAACAGTTTAACCTGTGTGTAGTTGAATTCCAAGAAAAAGAAGAGAGAGAATTTGACAGAACAAACATTTGAAAAGGTAACAGCTAGGTGCCTTCTAAAGCAAAGAAAGACATTAAATGACAAATACAAGAATGTCAGAGAACACCAAGCATAATAAATAATTCTCTCTTTCTCTCTCTCTTTTTCTCTCCCTCTCTCCTTTTCTTTCTCAAACATACACACACAAACACTCACATAGTTATACACATACATACACACATATATCATATTTAAGATGCTAAAAATGAAAATAAAAAGAAAAATCTTGAAGGTATTGTAGGTTAAGAGAGTGAGAGAGGTCACATCACATACAGAGGAACAAAGATAAGAATAATAGCAGACATACTGTCACTAACTACACAAAAGTCAATGAACTAGAATCATTAGAGTATTAAAGGAAAAAAATTAATAACTATCAACCAATAATTCTGTACTCTGTAAAAATATATTTGAAATATATATAAGTACTTTTTCAAGCAATCTAAAGTCAAAACCATTCATAGTAAACAGACCTGGACTGTTAAAAATTTATCTTAAGACAAAAGGTGTATGATACCAGAAAGAAACTTAGATCTCCCCAAAGAAATCAAAAGTGCTAGAAATGGTAAAAATAGGAATAAATACAAAATTTATTTTGTTATTTTTAATCACAATAAAAATAATTGATTACTTAAAGCAAAAATAAAGATAATGTAATGTACGTTTATAGTATATGTAAAAAAACTGTAAGAAAAATATCACAAAAGATGGGAAGGTGGAATTGGGAATATATTATTACAAACCTCAGATACTATAAATGAACTGGTATAATATTATTTGCAGGTAGACTGCAATTAAATAAAGATTTATGTTATAAACCTTTTATATATAAACAATAATTTAAAATTTCAATTTAATCAATATTAAAATAATAAATCAAAAGTGGAGATAAGTAGAATTATATAATAATTTATTAATCTAAAGATTAAAGAAGGAAGAGGAAAAAATGGAACAAATAGAAAATGACTGGCAGATGATATATTTTAAACCAACCATACCCACAGTTATATTAAATGTTAATAGTTATGTACACCAGGTAAATAGAAAAATTGTCAGATTGAACAAACAACAGTCAACCATATGCTGTCTACAAGAAAACCACTTTAAAGGTAAAGTCATAATTAGGGTAAAAGTGAAAGGATGGAAAAAGATATGCCATACAAACTCTAATCTCCCCCCCAAAACCCTCTAGATTGGCCATATTGATATCAGAGTACATATATTTTAGAAAGAATATTACCAGGGATTAAAAAAAAAGGAGATTACACACACATACACACACAAAATGATAAAGGGTGTCACTTCATCAATAAGATGCAAGAATCCAAATTACTTATATGCACAAAATCAGAGCTTAAAAGTACATGAAAGAAAAAAATGATAGAATTGAAAGATGAAATTGATCAAAAATTGTATTTGAAGACTTCAAAACTCATTTCTGAGCAATCAAAAGAACAAAAAAACAGAAAATCAGTGAGGATATATGATATTAACAACACTATCAATCAACTTGACCTAATTGACATCTATAAAGCACTTCATCCAACAATAGCAAGTTACAAAATTTTTACATGTAATCATAAAACGTTAGTCAGGGTAGACCAAATTCTGGTTCATAAAATAAATATTTAAATTTATTTAAAAATGATAATTATGTGACATAATAGTGAATTAATTAATACTATGATGATATATATTCCAATATATAAGTTTACCAAATCAATACATTGTACATCTTAAACTGACACAATGTTATATGTCAATTATACCTCAATAAAAATAAACTTAAAAAGTGAAGTGAAAACATACATAGTATGTTCTCTAACCATAAGGATATTAAAATAGACGTAAATCACAGCAAATTTCTGGAAATCACCCAAGTATTTAGAAGTTAAAAAAAAAAAAACAAAAAACTTCTAAATAACTCATGGGCGAAAGAGGGAGTCACAATGGAAATTAGAAAATATTTTTAATTCAATGTAAATGTAAACACAATAAATTGAAATCTCTGGGATACAAGCTAAATAAGTGCTTAGAGAGCAATTTATAACATTAAATGCTGATATTAGAAAAGAAGAAAGGTCTAAAATCAATGATACAGCTTCCACTTTAAGAAACTAGAAAAGGAAGAGCAAAATAAACTCAAAGCAAGCAGAAAGAAGGAAATAAAGATAACAGCAGAAATCAATAAAATCAAGAACAGAAAAACAATAACTCAAATGACTCTTTGAAAGATTAATACAATTCATAAACTTCTAACTATGCTAACAAAGAAAAAAAAGGGAAAAGATACAAATTACCAAAATCATAAATAGAAGAGGGAAAATTACTATAGACCCTTCTGGCATATAATAAATACAAATGAAATATTAACAATTGTGTGTGAATTAATTCCACAACTTAAAACAAACAGACCAATTCCTTGAAAGAAACAAACTATCAATACTGACTCCAGAATAAACAGATAACCTGAATATTTTTTATCAGTTAAAGAAATTGTACATAAAAAGTTTTCAACCAAAAAGTCCATTTTTTTATCACTAAATTTTATTTTTGAGCAGTTTTAGATTCACAGCAAAATTGAGAAATTTGTCATATATCCCTTGTCCCCACAGATGCATAACCTTGCCGATTATCAAGGAACCCCACCAGAGTGGTTCATTTGTTACAATTGATGAATCTACAATGACACATCAAAATCACCTGAAGTCCATGGTTTACACTATGATTTACCTTTGGTGTTGTACATTCTATGGGTTCAGACAAAAGTATAAAGACATGAAATTATCAATATGTTATCATACACAGTATTTTTGCTTTCCTAAATATCCTCTGTGCTCTGCTTATTATTCTCTCTCCACATTCCTCACTCCAGGCAACCACTGATGTTTTTACTGTCTCCATAGTTTCACCTCTTCCAGATGTCATACAGTTGGAATCATACAGTATATATTCTTTTCAGATTGGCTCTACACTTAGTAATACTATTTAAGGCTTCTCCATGTCTTTTCATGGCTTCACAGCTCATTTCTTTATAGTGCTGAATAATATTCCATTGGTATAATTGGATATACCACGTTCATTTATCCATTCACTTACTGAAGAACATCTTGGTTTCTTTGAGTTTTGGCAATTATGAATAAAGCTACTATAAGCATCATTGTTCAGGATTTTTGATGGACATAACTTTTCATTTTGTTTTTAACATCTTTATTGGAGTATAATTGCTTTACAATGGTGTGTTAGTTTCTGCTGTATAACAAAGTGAATCAGCTATACGTATACATATATCGCCATATCTCCTCCCTCTTGCATCTCCCTCCCATCCTCCCTATCCCACCCCTCTAGGTGGACAAAAAGCACCGAGCCGATCTCCCTGTGTATTGCGGCTACTTCCCACTAGCGATCTATTTTACATTTGGTAGTGTATATATGTCTGTGCCACTCTCTCACTTCATCCCAACTTACCCTTCCCCCTCCCCATGTCCTCAAGTCCATTCTCTATGTCTTCGTCTTTATTCCTGTCCTGTCTTTAGGTTCTTCAGAACCAACTTTTTTTTTTTTTAGATTTCATATATACGTGTTACAATACAGTATTTGTTTTTCTCTTTCTGACTTAATTTACTCAGTATGACACCTCACTACAAATAACTCAATTTCATTTCTTTTTATGGCGGAGTAATATTCCATTGTATATATGTGCCACATCTTCTTTATCCATTCATCTGTCAATGGAAAATTAGGTTGCTTCCATGTTCTGGCTATTGTAAATAATGCTGCAATGAGCATTGTGATACAAGACTCCTTTTGAATTATGGTTTTCTCAGGGTATATGCCCAGTAGTGGGATTGCTGGGTCATATGGTAGTTCTATTTTTAGTTTTTTGAGGAACCTCCATGCTGTTATCCATAGTGGCTGTATCAATTTACATTCCCACCAACAGTGCAAGAGGGTTCCCTTTTCTCCACACAATCTCCAACATTTATTGTTTGTAGATGTTTTGATGATGGCCATTCTGACCAGTGTGAGGTGATACCTCATTGTAGTTTTGATTTGCATTTCTCTAATGATTAGTGATGTTGAGTATCCTTTCTTGTGTTTGTTGGCAATCTGTATAACTTCCTTGAAGAAATGTCTAGTTAGGTCTTGTGCCCATTTTGGATTGGGTTGTTTGTTTGATATTGAGCTGAATGAGCTGCTTGTATATTTTGGAGATTAATCCTTTGTCAGTTGCTTCATTTGCAAATATTTTCTCCTATTCTGAGGGTTGTCTTTTCATCTTGTTTATGGTTTCCTTTGCTGTGCAAAAACTTTGAAGTTTCATTAGGTCCCATTTGTTTATTTCCGTTTTTATTTCCATTTCTCTAGGATGTGGGTCAAAAAGGATCTTGCTGTGATTTATGTCATACAGTGTTCTGCCTATGTTTTCCTCTAAGAGTGTGATAGTGTCTGGCCTTACATTTAGGTCCTTAATCCATTTTGAGTTTATTTTTGTGTATGGTGTCAGGGAGTGTTCTAATTTCACTCTTTTACTTGTACCTGTCCAGTTTTCCCAGCACCACTTATTGAAGAGGCTGTCTTTTCTCCACTGTATATTCTTGCCTCCTTTATCAAAGATAAGGTGACCATATGTGCATGGGTTTATCTCTGGGCTTTCTATCCTGTTCCATTGATCTATGTTTCTGTTTTTGTGGCAGTACCATACTGTCTGGATTACTGTAGCTTTGTAGTATAGTCTGAAGTCAAGGAGCCTGATTCCTCCAGCTCCATTTTTCGTTCTCAAGATTGCTTTGGCTATTCGGGGTCTTTTCTGTTTCCATACAAATTGTGAAATTTTTTGTTCTAGTTCTGTGAAAAATGCCATTGGTAGTTTGATAGGGATTGCATTGAATCTACAGATTGCTTTGGGTAGTAGAGTCATTTTCCCAATGTTGATTCTTCCAATCCAAGAACATGGTATACCTCTCCATCTGTTTGTACCATTTTTTATTTTTTTCATCAGTGTCTTATAGTTTTCTACATACAGGTCTTTTGTCTTCTTAGGTAGTTTTATTCCTAGGTATTATATTCTTTTTGCTGCAGTGGTAAATGGGAGTGTTTCCTTAATTTCTCTTTCAGATATTTCATCATTAGTGTATAGGAATGCAAGAGATTTCTGTGCATTAATTTTGTATCCTCCTACTTTACCAAATTCATTGATTAGCTCTAGTAGTTTTCTGGTAGCATCTTTAGGATTCTCTATGTATAGTATCGTGTCCTCTGCAAACAGTGACATTTTTACTTCTTCTTTTCCGATTCGGATTCCTTTATTTCCTTTTCTTCTCTGATTTCTGTGGCTAAAACTTCCAAAACAATGTTGAATAATAGTGGTGAGAGTGGGCAACCTTGTCTTGTTCCTGATCTTAGTGGAAATGGTTTCAGTTTTTCCCCATTGAGAAGGATGTTGGCTGTGGGCTTTGTCATATATGGCCTTTATGATGTTGAGGTTAAGTTCCCTCTATATTTACTTTCTGGAGGGTTTTTATCAAAAATGGGTGTTGAATTTTGTCAAAAGCTTTTTCTGCATCTAATGAGATGTTCATATGGTTTTTATCCTTCAATTTGTTAACATGGTTTATCACATTGATTAAAATACATATATTGAAGAATCCTTGCATTCCTGGGATAAACCTCACTTGATCATGGTGTATGATCCTTTTAATGTGTTGTTGCATTCTGCTTGCTAGAATTTTGTTGAGGATTTTTGCATCTATGTTCATCAGTGATATTGGTCTGTAGTTTTCTTTTTTTGTGGCTTCTTTGTCTGGTTTGGTATCAAGGTGATGGTGGCCTCATCGAATGAGTTTGGGAGTGTTCCTCCCTCTGTTATATTTTGGAGGACATAAGTTTTCAGTTCCTTTGGGTAAGTAGCAAGGAGCATGATTGCCAAATTGTATTGTAAGAGTATGTTTAGTCTTGTAAGAAACCACCAAACTGTCTTCCAAAATGGCTGTATCATTTTGCATTCCTACCAGCAATGCATGAGAGTTTTTTTGCTACACATTCTCAACAGCAGTTGGTGTTATATTGTTCTGGATTATGGCCATTCTAGTAGGTTTGTTGCGTGGCTCAGTTTTTCAATGAGCATTTCTCTGATGACATATGATGTTGACCATCTTTTCATATGCTTATTTGCCATCTGTCTATCTTCTTTGATTAGGTGTCTGTTAAAAGCTTTGGCTCATTTTTAAAGTAAGGTTGTTCATTTTCTTATTGTTGAATTTTAAGAGTTCTTTGTATATTTGAATAACAGTCTTTTACTAGATGTGTCTTTTGGAAATAATTCCCCCCTTTGTGTGCCATGTCTTCTCATTCTCTTGACAGTGTCTTTCACAGAGAAGTTTTTAATTGTAATGAAGTCAAGCTTGTCAATAATCTCTTTGATGGACTCTGTCTTTGGTGTTGTATATAAGATGGCATCACCACACCCAAGAGCATTTAGGTTTTCTCCTGTTATCTTGTAGGAGTTTTATAGTTTTGTGTTTTGCATTTAGGTCTGTGATCTGTTTTGAGTTCATTTTTGTGAAGGGTGTAAGGTCTAGGTCTAGATTCTATTTTTTTTTTCATGTCTAGTGGTTCCAGCACCATTTGTTGAAAAGACTATCTTTGCTTTATTGTATTGCCTTCTCTCCTTTGTCAAAGATCAATTGACTATATATATGAGGGTTTACTCTGGGGCTTTCTATTCTGCTCCATTGATCTATTGATATTTTATTATTTTGTCAATACCAAACTCTCTTGATTACTATAGCTTTATAGTAAATCTTGAAGTCCTCCAAGTTTGTTCTTCTCCTTCAATATTGTGTTGACTACTATGGGTTTTTTACCTCTTCCTATAAACTGTAAAATCATTTGATATCCAGAAAACAACTTGTTGAGATTTTAATTGGAATTGAATTATCTATAGATTAAATTGGGAAGAACTGACATTTTGACAGTATGGAGTCTTCCTATCTATGAACATGGAATATTTCTCCATTTATTTAGTTTTTTTATATCATTCATCAGAGTTTTGTAATTTTCCTTATATAGATCTTGTACATATTTTGTTAGATCTACACCTAAGTATTTCATTTTTTTGAGGGCTAATATAAATGGTAATGGAATTCTATTTCAAATTTTACTTGTTTATCTGTGGTATACAGGAAGAAATTGACTTTTGTATATTAACTTTGTATCCTGCAACCTTGCTATAATTATTAATTGGTTTAAGTAGTTATTTGGTCTATTCTTGCTAATTTTCTACATAGATGATCGTATTGTCTGTGAACAGATACAGTTTTATGTCTTCCTTCCTTATATGTACACCTTTTTGTTGCTTTTCTTGTTTTATTGCATTAGGTAGAACTTCCAGTATGATGTTGAAAAGGAGTGGTGGAAGGGAAATCTTTGCCTTGTACCAGATCCTAGTGGGAGAGCTTTGAGTTTCTCATCATTAAGTATGATGTATTTCTTCAACGGCAAATTCTACTAACCATTTCAGAAAGAAATAATACCAAATTTAGACAAAATTTTCAAGAAATTAGAGTATGAGTAAACACTTCTTTTGTTTATTTGGTTATAGTGACTTTACTTATAATAGCCCCAAACTGGACACAACCTAGATGCCACTCAATGGATGAATGGCCAAACAAACTGTTTCACGTACATACCATGGAATACTACTTAGCAATAAAAAGAAATGTACTCTTAACAGATGCAACAACTTGGACAAATCTCCAGGAAATTAAATACTTTGTAACAATTTATTTTTCAAGCCAGTCTTACTCTGAAACCAAAACCAGAGAAAGGCATTACAAAACAGAAAAACAGAGAATAATGTGTCTCATGAACACAGACTTAAAAATATCAAAATAATATTAGCACATTAAATCCAGAAATAGGGAATTCCCTGGTGGTCCAGTGGTTAGGACTTGGCGCTTTCAATGCTGTGGCCCAGGTTCGATTTCTGGTCTGGAAACTAAGACCCCCCACAAGCCATGCAGTGCAGCCAATAAATAAATAAATAAATAAATAAATAAATCCCGAAATATATAAGTGAGATAATATCTCCTGCACAAGGAAGGTTTATCTCTGAAATAAATTCAAAATTTCAAAATTCAAAGTGATTCACCATATTAAAAAACTAAAGAAGAAAATCTATATGATAATCTCAATAGATGGAGAAGAAACTTTTTCCAAAGTTCAATATTCCATCATCACAAAAAATCTCATTAAACAAAGAAAAGAAGGGAACTTCAACATAATGGGCATCTATGAAAATCCTACATCTGACATACTTAATAGTGAAAGACTGAATGTTTCTCTGGAGCTAGGATCACAAACAAAGCAGGGATGCCCACTCTCATGACCTCTATTCAACATTTTAGTGGAAGTCCTGACTAGTGTAATAAACAAATGATAAGAAATAAAAGACATTCAAATTAGAAAGGAACTAATAAGACTGTCTTTATTCTCATGTAACATGATAAGTTAAGTAGAAAATCTTAAGAGTCTATTGAAAAGGCAAGAACTAATAAATTAGTTTAGCAAAGTTACAGATAAAAGGCCAATATTTAAAAATCAATTGTCTTTCTAAATATTAGCAATAAACAATTGGAAATTAAAATTTAAAATATAGTGCCATTTATGATAGCACAAAAAAACGTGAGTTACTTTGGTGTAAATTTTTAAAAATGTTTGTAATATCTGTATGATGAATAATACAAACCACTGAGGAGAAAATCAATGAAGACCTAAATATATGGAGAGATATACTATATACTCTGCTCATGGTGCGGAAAACTCAATATTTTTAATATGTCAATTTTCCCCAAATCAATCTATAGATTTAACACAATTTATAGAAATAACTACACTGGTTATAAAATTCATATAGAAAAACAAAGTATCTAAAATATTCAAAACAATTTTGGAGAAGAAAAACAAAATCGGAAGACACACTACTCAATATAGTTTTGTATTGGTCATTTGAGTTTCAACAAAGATGCAAAGAAATTTAAGTGAGGAAAACATATTATTCAACAAATGCTGGTGACATAATGGGAAATTCACGTGCAAAATATAATAGCCTGAATCCATATCTTGCTTCATATACAAGCATGACATATAGTTATTAAATATAAAATAAAAAACTATTAAACTTATAAAACAAAATGTGAGAGAATGTATTTATAACCTTGTGGTAGTCAACAATTACTTAGATAAAAAACAAAATGTAAAATCCCTAAAATAAACAAAAGTAAGTTGAACTTCTTCAAAATTTGAAAGTTTGCTCTTCAAATGATACTGTTAAGAATCCAAATGTTGATCAATAGATGACTAGCTAAATTACTGCATATACGTATAATAAAATAAAACTAATAAAAAGCAGTGAAATACTGATATACAGAATAAAAGGGATGAAGATCAAAATAATTATCTGAGTCAAAGTGGACACAAAATTTAAAAAGTAAATATTGTATGATTTCACTTTATAACATTCTACAACTCACACACTAATCAAGAATGACAGAAAGTGGCTCAGTGGTTGCCTGGGAATGAGGAGCAAGGAGAGATGATGGGATGAATTAAAAAGGGGCATGAAGAAAATTTTGGGGTAATGGATATATTCATCATCTTAAATGTGGTAATAGTTTTATGCATGTATGTATATATCAAAACTTACCAAGTTGTTTGCTTCAAATAGGTGCAGTTTATCAGATGCAAATTATATGCCAGTAACTGCAAAATGAAAAGATACTGTTAAGAAATAAAAGGGTAAACTACAGAGTGGGAGAAAGCAGCTTCAAAATTCATATCTGGTGAAGGACTTGTACCTAGAATATATAAAGGACTCTCAAAACTCAAGACTATAAAGCAAACAGCCCAATAAAACAAACTGGGCTGAAGATCCAAATAGAACCTTCACCAAAAAAAGGTATATATGTGGCAAATAAACATATGGAAAGGTACTCAATATCATTATTCATTAGAGAAAAGCAAAATAAATCCACAGAGATAACACTATATGCATATTAAAATGGAAAAAGAAGCTGACAAATTTTGTTAAGGATGATAACCAACAACTCTAAAACATTGCTGGTGGTAATGTAAAATGCAATAGCCACTTAGGAAAACAATTTGCCATTTTGGAAAACACTTATCCTAAGACTCAATAATCCCACTTCTTGGTATTTATCAAAGAGAATGGAAACATATATCCACAGAAAGACTTTTATGTGAATTTTCATAGCATTATTCATTGTTCACAATAGCCAAAAAGTGGACACAACCCAAAAATCTTTCAAAACATGAATTGATAAACAAACTGGTGCATATCTACAATGGAATTCTACTCATCAATAAACAGGAATGCATTACTGATACACATGCAATGACATGAATGAATTTCAAATGCATTTCCTAAGTAAAAGAATATGTACACAAAAGGCTCTATATGCTATAATTCCACTTACATAACACATGGAAAAGGCAAAATTATAAGGTAGAAAACTGATCAGTGATTACCAGTTGCTATGCATAGGAGTAGGTGTTGACTTACAAAGGGGCTCCAGAGAATTTTGGGAAGTGATAAAATTCTTCCACATCTTGATGATCATGGTAGTTATATGACTGTATGCATTTGTCAAACACAGGGCTGTGCATTAAAAAGTGTGAATTTTAATGAATATAGATCATATCTCAATTTTAAAAAGGAAAATAACAGGAGATCAAGGAATTTGCATACTTTGAAAAGCAAGTCAGACCACATCATTCCTCTGCTCAAAACGTTCAGTGGCTCCCCAGTACACTAGGAATAAAAGCTGAGTCTTTATAATGGTCCACAGGGCCTTACACATACTTCACCTTCTCTGAATGTGTCACCTACTACTTTCACCTTCATTCACACATCTCCAACCACACTGGCCCCTTGTTTTTTCTTAAACACATCAAAAAAGCTTCTGCCTCAGAGATTTTCACTTGTGGTTCCCTGTGCCTGGAACATACTTTGCCTAGATAACTGCAAGTCTCTCTCCCTTACCTCTTTTAAGTCTTTCCTAAAATGTTACCTCTTCAGTGATGCTTTATTTTTAATTGTAACCCATCTTCGTTGATGCTTCCTATGTTTTTTCTGCACAGCATTTATCACTATCTGGCAACTTAAAAGTTTTATTTACTCTATTTTCCTTTCTTTGTTCACTTGAATGTAATGATAGTGAAGATAGAGAATTTTTAACATCTGTTCTTCTTTCTGTTGTATCTTCAGCACCTAGAACAGTGCCTGACACACAGTAGGTGCTCAGTAAATATTTGTTGAAAAAAGTGAATGAATGAGTGAATTACTCATAGACTATAGGAATGGTGGTAATAAGAAATGAGGAAGAAGTCGGCTTTTTATGATCAGATCATAAAAAGGCTTTTTTTTCTGTGTGGGGGACTTTATTTGGCAAATGATAAGGAGCTTGAAGTTTACCCTGGGAGACATGAGAAGCTATGTAAGTGTTTTGGGAAGGAAATGACAAATTTCTAAACTTTGCATTTTAGAAAAGCCAGTTTGACTACCATGTGTGATATTGATAGTAAGAATACAAGACAGGAGGAATTGAAACTAGTAAGGAATCTCTTTCATAGTCCACATGAGAGACAATGGCCAACTGGACTAGGGTCCTGGTGGTAGGTTTGGATAGAAGTTACTGAATTCAACTGAAGCCTTCTGTGATTGACCCCCCTTCTGTTCACTAAGAACTCCATTTGCACCCATTTCCCAGTGTCCAATGTGAATATGCACTTATTGATTAGGTAGTCCTTAAATGTCTCCCTTGGCTCTTTCAAATCTCATCATTTGTTCTGCCAGTATAAAGACCACACCTTTTATTTCTTTCGTGTCTCTTGACAGCACCTGGGACTGTTTACCAATGAGTACCCAGTTTAAAAATAACACTAAATTTTAACCAGTCAGTGACATAAAGGGAAGGACTTGAGAGATTTCATAAGATTTAGCTTTGGCATAATTGTTCGTAGAGCTTATCTCCTTAATTCATCTTTCTTCATGTTATTTTTGTGTCTTTAGAAGTCAAGTTAAAATGGAACATTTCTTCTTTTCTCCTCAAGTCTGTTTCCATTAGGAGAGCAATATCAAGGTTTGGAAAGGAAGACAAAAACTGGATCCTCTTATAAATGCAAGCAGTGAGAAAGAAAAGTTGCCTCTCCTCGTTTTGAATGAGTTTTTCAAATGCAACTCCTTTCTGCTGCATTGCAGAAATTGTTTAGGGGATAGAAATTTGATACACACACCAATTCAGAAAAAAGATCTGGAATCCATCATTTTATTTCTAATTGACAGTGAATTGAAGCCAAATGCTCTCTGATCCAGTTACATTTGTCATTTTCGGATGCCTTTATTGGCATAAGACCTATAAACACCAGCCGGTCATGATTAGAAGCTTGTGAACTGGATGACATTCAGTTTGCCATTAACTCTCAGGCACAGAGATCCAGCCAGTAGGAGAATGCCTTACAGTGCACTAACTGAACTGGTAACTTGATCTTGCACCTCTTAGCACAGAGTTAGAATGACAACCTCCTCTCCAGAAGAGTGAGTGCTTCATATTAAACACAGTTTTATGCAAGATTTTAGCATTTAGAAAGCCTGGCAGATTAAAAAAACAAGAAAAACAAACAAAAAAAAACCCCAAAACACTTCAACTTTATTGTTTCAGGAAGAAGCAGATCGTGAAATCAAATGACTCCAGTAAGGAGCAGTTTCTCTTTTCTCTTCTAAGTAGACACTATCAGAAAAGCCAAATCTGAATAAGAATTAGCTAGAACTTAGCATTTCAAAATTAAATAAACTCCCTGGGTTACCCACTTAGATATAGCTTCTAGTTTATATGTATGAAGAAAAGCAGTCACCCAGAAGAGGTTTATTAAGCACCTGCAAAGTGCCAAAGAATGTGCTTGGCACCACTGGGGAAAAGTTGCAAGGAAAATGTGGTATGTCTTCTGCTCAAAAGGTACTTAGGCTCTAATGAGAAAAAGATAAGTAGTTCATGAAATAAATAACAAAATACAATGTAGTTAAATAACTCTTGGGTAATAGAGATGAGATTTTCAATCAGAGTCAGAGAAATCATATTTTCTTGTGTACCTGAATTGTCAAGAGAGGCTTTGTGAAAGAAGTCTGGAGAGATCCCCTTATGAAGCAAGGTCCTGTGGGGTTCCACTCTATTTGTGTTTAACTAACAAAACATTATAAAGACTGAAAATGAATTTGTAGCAGCCTTCATCTGGAGGCCCCACAATGCTTTTCACTTGTCCAGAGTAGTCTTGAGATACCCATTTTAAGGACTGGGAGCATTTTAGGATTACTCCCCAGTTCCTATTCCAGTGTCTAAGACAGGAATGATTCTCTTCCAGAGAACCAATGAAAATGCACACTTAATCTACCAGGATGTTTATTCCTGCATGCATCTGTCATGTGAATGGCACCTACCATGACATTTTCTAAGTGAGAAGGGGAGTCCATTATTGAATTGCTTGTAATTAACCTTAACATCAACTGTTCAATATTGAGTACTGTAACAGTGAGTACTGACATTACTCTTCTAGATGTAGGACTCACTGATAAGTTCATGAATCAAATGATACATCTCATGTAAGTTCAGAGTCATGAGTGATGAGCCTTATCAGAGCTAAATAATATGTCTGGCTGTTCCTTTGCTATTAATAACTATTCAGGGATGAGTATAGTCTCTTCAATTTTGGAGTCACTCTTTAGTCTCAGAGATAGTATAATCTACACTATAGGAGCTACTTGGATCTCTGGCAATGTGTTTTTAGACTGGGGAAGTAAAGGAAAGCACTTTTACACATCTGTGGTGCTGGAAAATTTGCCAGCAGTGCTAGGCTGTGGGCTGTCACCCGGCCCTGAGACATGAATCTCTTGTGGTCACTTTAGTGCTTGTGTAACTCAAAAAGGCTCTGGACTTAAACTGAAATTTCAAAGTGATTATTCCATGTTTGCCTCTAAAGTAATTCTTCCAACTATTCTAAGAGGATGACTGAGAGCTTAAAGTTCCCAAATGACTTATCCCATACACCATGGGAGGTTCAGCAAAGCTTCAGCAGGGCAGCCAGTGGTATTTAACTTCCTCATTCAATTTGCCTACCACCTGAAGGCTCAGACAGAAATACTGCTCTGGGGGGAACAGCACATAAAGAGCTCCCATGAATATAGCTTGAGTAGTTCTAAATAAGACCTGGTTTTAATTCCCTGAGGGAAGCACCAATGGGATCACATATCTTTAGCAATCCATGAATAAAGTCTAAGAATGGCTTTATGAGTCTCTTTCCAATATGTGAAACTTACTGGAGACTTATTAGACCAGCCGTTACCTAGGCACTGGTCAAGTCTTGGACTATAATCAGAACCTGAAACAGCTGTCAAAAAACGTTGCCTGAATTGATTCTGTGTGTACCTTTGTGGCTATCAATATTGATGAAATTTAAGAACTCAAGTAAAAATATACTTTCACTGGTGGCTTTAAAAGCACTCTAGGTGGTAGGGACCCTTCCTCTTTAGAAACCTATCAGAGTTAGTTCCAGGGATTAATTAATGTTCCTGGATGTCAGAACTGAAAGGCAACTTAGAAATCAACTAACTTCAGATATTAATTTTACATAAGGAAACTGAGGCACAGAAATGGGAATTGACTTTTTCCAAGTCACACAGCTAATTGGTAGCAGTCCAAGAAAGAGAATCTTCATCAGCTGTCAGTTCAGTGATTTTACTACTCTTTTCTGGGTAAGGAAGGCACTCCAAACTGGAGATGCAATTACAAGCATCCAAATATTGTAATTCATGGTATGGCTTAATATTTCTTTGAGCAATTGTGCTTAAGGTCATTTTGATAACCTCAAGTTTGTACAGAGCTTTACAGTACACAGAGTCTTTTCAAAGATTAATCATTTGGCTCTCCCAATAAGTCTTGAAGGAAGATAGGACAGATTACATTTTTCATTTGAGACAAGAGGAACTGAAATTCAGAGAGGGTATGTGAATTGTGCCAAATTAATTATCACTCAACTTCTGTGTTCTCCTGAGCTCAATATTCTCACATCTTGAACCAGATAGTAAAGAAGCCCATCAAATATATTATGAAATTTCATGTTTTACCCAATCAGCATAATTTTAGTTCACTTTAAGCAAGTTTCTCTTAAGTCTAGTCACCATCTTATGTACAATTAATAATGACGGTCATAGTTAATATTTACCGAGTCCCTTGCTTTATACAATTCATTGTCCTAAGCTTTTCAAATGAATTAACTTATTGGATATTCACTAAATCAACATGGTAGATTAACACTATTACTATAATTATATTATAGATGAGCAAATTAAGGTACAGAGAAGTTAAGCAACTTCCCTAAGGTTACCAAACTAATAATGATAGTGCCAAGATTTGGGCTTAGGTACTTTGAACTCCAGAACATCCATTCAGCCACAAAATTGTCACTCTAGATAGATATAAGTAGTAGTGTTGTTAGTCTTGTTACACTCCAAATATCACTGTGTAATACGTGTTGGTTCAATACTACAAAAAAAAATCATCTTCATTGTTTTGCAGCCATCTTCCATAGCATGGAACTGTAAGAGATCAGGCAATTGAGAAAAGAGTGGCTTTATTGTGTAGGAAACATTGAGACACTATGACCCATGATGATACTAAACAAGCCATGAGAGCCTCTTTCATGAAAAACATTATTTTACAAAATGTCCCTAAAAAGGTTTATATTAAGAGAAAAAAGATGACTCTAAAAGAAACATATTGTGTTTTTCCAGAACTAGTGTTTCACCAAATATCGTGTACATATACCTGATAGCCAATAATAGTATTGAAATAAGAGTAAATAATACAGGTTTAGGGAGAATGCAATTGAAATGTAACAGCTGCACATATTAATGACTCGGTTGTCATGACAAAACATATTGCTATCAATGCACCTAAACATAATATAACAGTTATCAAATGGTGATTTCTAGAAACACAATATCAAGTATAGTAAATTAACCGATAAAGGGAAAGTTTGTGTAAATGAGAATTTTCATTTTCTGGAGGTATCAGGGCAGAAGCAAGAATCTCCTTAATTATTGCCTTCTGATACCACAGAGTATGCTTCCAAAACCCAAGTAAATGAGGAAGGAGAACACCCTTTCTTCTGATTGCTTCCCAGCCCTTTCTTAAGAATGACACTGTTATAACTGCTGCAGTTTATGATGTATCTCGTTTGCAGCTTTCTGTTCCTCCTCCAGCTCCCTCCCTTCCTTCCTTTTCTTCTTTTCTCCTTCTGTTCTTACCTTTGTTCAACAAATAGTTTTCAAATGCTCGGAAAAAATGATGAGCAAACCATAGAGGACATCTCTTCTCTCATTTAGCTTAGACTCTAATAGAAATACTTACATTTAATTTTTATTTATTTATTTACTTTATTTTTGGCTGTGTTGGGTCTTCCTTTCTGTGTGAGGGCTTTCTCTAGCTGTGGTAAGTGGGGGCCACTCTTCATCGCGGTGCGCGGGCCTCTCACTATCGCGGCCTCTCGTTGCGGAGCACAGGCTCCAGACACGCAGGCTCAGTAATTGTGGCTCACAGGCCCAGTTGCTGGGCGGCACGTGGGATCTTCCCAGACCAGGGCTCGAACCCGTGTCCCCTGCATTGGCAGGCAGACTCTCAACCACTGCGCCACCAGGGAAGCCCTACATTTAATTTTTAAAATCACACTACTGAATGTATAATTACAAATGGAGATACATTTTCTGGAGGAATGGAACAAGGTTTCTGCTCTAGAAAAGTGTTGTAGGTGCTGTCAGGGAAGGTTTCACCTGAGAAAATAAATTTTTATGTGATTTGAAGAATGAATAGGCCATAACTGAGTGAAGGAGGGGGGAGTCACATTGCAGGACAAGGATAAAGATTGCTCCAGGTCCTTATGGCAGGAAAGGGCAAGGTATATTCCATAAAATGGAAAAATGCCAGTTTGACTGGAACATAGAAAGAAAGGGAAAAGTGGTCTGAGATTAACCTGGAAACAGGAAGAAACTTGGCAGTATCAATTTGATATATCAGCAATTCTTTCTCCTTCCTATCTTCCATTCTACTCCTTACATGCCTAAAACTAATACCTAATTCCTCTTCATGTGTGTGGTCACTAGGTACATCATTTGAGGACTTCTTTATAAAGGTTTGCACAAGTATCATGTCTGATCCTGCAAGCCAGGCAATCAGATTCAAAGTGTGAAAAGATACTGCTTAGAGTTGGACAACCTGATACCCAAAATGAGAGACAACAGAAATTCAATCATAAACCTCCAAGTAAACTAGTTTGATAGAGAATATTAATGGCCACTGTAAAGGAACTTAAGGAACCTAGTTCTTCATCATAAGCCAGAGTGTATATCTTCCCCAAGCACAGAAATGAGACAGTCTCATTAATGTCCCCATCCTTACCCTCAAATTTTCTGAGCCAGGATTATTTTTGAAACCAAGGGAGATCGTTTAATGATGTGGAGTCAATAATCCACGAACCGTTGTTATTTCAAGCATGGATCTTCCTTGGATAGAAATCTACCACTACCACATGGCTAGAAGTAGTTACTGATTATTCTGAAGGACGTCTGATTTGTCTGACTCTTCTGATTGTGAGAAACATAGATCTTCTTACTTTTTTTCTGACCAAATGGATTCTTACCTCTCTACATCTTTTCCTCTAAAGCATAGATGTTGCTTGTAGTTTCTATTTCATATTTTTTCTTTGCTAATGACTCGTCATGATCCTCATGTCCTCTCTATATATGCTTTCACTATGAGCTTATGCCTGCTTCCTTCCTTAATTCCCAATTCTCACTTGTGAAAATGAATCAGATTGTGTTCTAAGAATCTCTGGGGTTTCTACAGATAAATTTTCAGATATAGGACATCCATCTCCCACTTCAACAAAATCAGATTCAAAGGGATCAATTTTAGATATTTGATTTCTTTTAAAATTTTCATTTGGAGAAATGGTCCCATAACATGGGGCTCTAGATATGGGCTCAGGGAAAGGTCAGCCATATCCATCCAGGGTTTATCAGCAAGGCAGCCATTTCTGCCCTGGGCTGGCAGTGTCACCTCATTTATTGTGGGCTGTCTTCAGGAAGCCATATATAGGTGATGGTGAACCTCTCTCCCACTCCCAATTCGAGTATCTAGCACATTCCTGAACAGCATGCTTAAAGACCCTTGGAAATTGCTCATCCACTACGAGTTGAGGTGGTAATCTGTGGGAAGAGGAGATGCCTGGCTGGCCTTCTCCAAAGCCTACTGCTGGTTAGAATGCAGCACATCTGTCTGGAAGCTGGTGGGAGGGGAAACCCAACAGCTATCAGGCGTAAGCAAGTGTACACACCCCAAGCCATGGAGTTGGGTCACCAAGTGCCTGTTAGATTCTTCATTCATTCCATGAATCTCCCTGTGACTGAAAGAAGATCCCTGTGCCTAAGGGTGCATTATGTCCAAGGAAGAGCTCCCTTTGGCTGATTCCATGCTTGGGATGATCCTCTCTTTTTCGACTTCCTGATTTGGCTTATATTTTTCTGCTCTGGTTGGCTTGAGGAAGAATTTTGTAATTTACACATGAATTCTTACATTTGCATTTAAAACTGCCATTGCACCATATGAATACTCAAGCTAATAATTTAAATTTTACTTTTTCTTTACTTGGACAAAATTAAACAGCAAATAAAAAACATGATGAGAGAGAGATGGGAAAAAGGGAAAAACAAGCTTCATACTTTAGCCCCCTTAATGACAGTTTTTTCTGTCTTTTTAACAAGAGGCTCCATATTTCATTCTTCCCTGGACTCTGCAAATTACAGAGCTTGGCCTTGGATATTTTTGTATCCCAAAGATATTCTTAAGCTTCGTTTTGGGATGTAGTTAAATTCCTTGCAAGCAATTTGATCCTTTCAGTTCTTGCTTTTAAGATTTGTTAGATGAGGACTAGAGCAATGCTCAGTCTAGAGCTAACGATTCCCCACTATTGAAATAAGACCCTCCTGTGTACTTTCCTCAACATCTTGTGAATCATGAGGTTTTCCAGTCTGGTTGGTGGAACAGTCACTGTTCCCAGCCTTGCATGAGTGGTGGGCACCTTTATCTTTACTCCTTTTGGGAGGGATCAGGTAGTTTCCTCACTTGCATTTACTGATAAGTACACTGCTGAATACTTGCAGGGAACCCTCCACAGGGGTCAGAAGTTCTTGCTTTGTGTGGCTCTCTCCTCTCCTGTACTGTCCTGGGAACTCTAACCACCTTGATCTCTCTGGACTCTTAGCTCTGTCTCCTCAATTCAGTAGATCCACAAGGCTCCACCTGTATTCCCCTTCCCTGCTCTGCAGCCTGGAACTCATCAAGGTAGTCAGTGCAGGAATCACAGGGCTCATCTCCTTTCTTGTCCCTTAGGGATCATTGTCCTTTGTTGCCTGATATGCAGTGCCTTGAAAAATCATTACTTTATTTTTTTGTCCATTTTTTGTTGTTTTTTTCTTATGTGGAAAGGTAAATCTGGCCCCTGTTATTCCAAATTGGCTAGAATTGGAAGTCACATGGTCTCTTTAGTAACCAAAAACTTCTGGTAAACAATGAAATGTTTCTTTGGGGGAAGGTTGTTACCATCTTGAGAGTAGAGAAAAACATGGATATCGCAGCAGATATGTAATGACTTGATTCCTGACTCTGCAGAAGGAAGCCTGAAGTCCAAACTGGAAGTTTGGTTTTCTTGACCAGGCCCAAAGAAATATTATATTTGTATTTTCATAAAGGCATAAAAGATGTAAGCATCCTCCAGTTTATGCCCTCTCTCAAACTTTCCCCTTTGGCTGGATTTACATTCATGACTCTCTCTCGTGCCCTTATTTCATCCTAGGGATTTCTAGGAAAACTCAGGCTCACCAGGACATTAGACCATTTTTCTATTTGGATTTTGTCTTAATGAATTAGCAATTGGAAAAATGTTAGGATTGTCTTTATAATAACTCCACATATAAGAGTTTTAATTTGACTAAGAATGGGATTAAAGCTAAAATTAGCATCATTATATAAAGCCAAGACTTTACAAGCAATCCTCTTTAAGTTATTGTTTAAAATGAAAGAATTTTTCCTTTTTAAGAAGTATAGTTGATTTACAGTATTATATTAGTTTGGGATGTACAACATAGTAACTCAATATTTTTTATAGATTATACTCTATATAAAGTTATTAGGATATAGGTATATTTATAAATATAGCTATATTTCCTGTGCTGTACAATATATCCTTGTTGCTCATTTATTTTATGCATAGGCCTTTTTATTTCTTAATCCCATGCCCCTATCTTGCCCCTCCCTGTCTCCCTTTCACCACTGGTAACCACTAGTTTTTTCTCTATATCTGTGAGGCTGTTTCTGTTTTGTTATATTCATTCATTTGTATGATTTTTTTAGATTCCACATATAAGTGATATACAGTATTTGCCTTTCTCTGTCTGAGTTATTTCACCAAGCATAATATTCTCTAGGTCCATCCATATTGCTGCAAATGGCAGAATTTCATTTTTTTTCATGGCATATATATATATATATATATATATATATATATATATATATATCCCAGATTCTTTATCCTAAATGTCCAGTGTTAGTGGACACTTAGGTTGCTTCCATGTTCCTAACTGTCCAGTGTTGGTGAACACTTAGGTTGTGTCCATGTCTTGGCTATTGTAAATAATGCTGCTGTGAACATTGGGGCACATGCATCATTTTAGTGTTTTCATTTTCTTCAGATATATACCCAGGAGTGGAATTGCTGAATCAGATGGTAGTTTATTTTAAGTTTTTTGAGGACCATCCATACTATTTTCCATACTGACTGCACCAATGTACATTCCTACCAGTAGTGTACAAAGGTTCACTTTTCTCCGCATTCTCATCAACGTTTGCTATTTATGGTCTTTTTGATGATAGCCATTCTGATAGGTGTGAGGTGATATCTCATTGTGGTTTTGATTTGCATTTCTCTGATGATTAGCCATGTTGAGCATCTTTACAAGTGCCTGAAGAATTTTTAACCATTAAGACTAAGCAAAAGGTAACATCAAATCCACTTGGAAATTCATCAGCTGTTAAGAATTCTTTGTTAGTACACTCGCAGTTTCCCTGAATTTTTACTTTTACATTCACACACTGCAGATGTTGGTGGCAGGAAAAGAGGGAGAATTTCTCTGTAAAAAAAATATATGAGGCAGTAGCTCAGGCTTAAACATTTTGCTATTGGAAATTCTATGCATTTGAGCTCCTAAGTAAGCACTAATAGGGTTAAATCCTGAGGCCCTTGTTTTTTATACTGGTCATCAATGAAAAGTTAGACTTACAGACCAAGGAGGGGGGCTATCTTTCAAAAAATGCTCGGCTCTAGAATAAGCTTTCTTTATTTTATTAGCTGTGTCGTTGTTTTAGGTACAATGCAACATTTCTGAGAATAAGAGAGAAGGTACAGTGGAAAAAACTT
The DNA here is from genome assembly GCF_028023285.1 of Balaenoptera ricei. Lineage (NCBI taxonomy): Eukaryota > Metazoa > Chordata > Mammalia > Artiodactyla > Balaenopteridae > Balaenoptera > Balaenoptera ricei. The sequence goes on along the minus strand of NC_082660.1, from coordinate 89,990,385 downwards.
GGTTCAGCTCTTTGGGTGTAGGCATAGTTATCAATGTGTTTGTTGGTGACAGTTTCTGTTTAACTGCAAAAAGAAAATCAATCTATGCTGCTGTCTAGGATCTATTTTTACCTCACTCCAAATGCATTAGCTGCTGGTATATATCCTAACAAATTCAGGGAAGTGACTTAAAAACACCATTTATGTTCATTTGAATTTGCAGTGAATTCTTAAATTGTCACACTACCATCACCACTACCACCACCAATATTTTTGTATACACATAAGAGGCATGAACTATTATATAGGTCAGCATAGTAATTTGGTCCAGGAAAACAAAGTCACTTGAGAACATATGGAATGTGGCTGTTTGGGAAGTATATAACTCAGCTTGAGTCACTGCTACTGTGATCTATATGTGATAGCTAACTTCATAAGCTGTGAACTCCATTTTGGCCTGACCTTATTATGCATTATTCAATAAGCCTGTGTTCTAAGGTTATGTGGTTGTTTTATTTCTCTCCAAGAAGATGATAAGAATCTATAAGTGTTAGGAGCTTTTTTCATTTTAATGAGATGCAAAGCCTTGAAGTCATACATAGTAGTATCCTTTAGATGAGCTAAAAATGCTTTATATTTTGAATACTAGATTATTTGTGGGATTTTATAAGAAGCACTAAATTGAACACAATGAAAATCATATATATAAGTTGTGTATGTTATGTATGTAAAATTAAGAAAACTGGTCATTGTCTTCTTGTATATAAGTTTTATCCTCTGTTTCTTTGTTCTTTTCTGGCACTGGCACATTACTGAGCCTCATGTTTGACCATGGGACCAGTTTCTGGTTAAACCAAAATTCAGTCACATTGATGACTCTGAATGTGATCTCAGTTAGTACCTAATGTGGTTAAAAATACTAGGATGACTAATTTCTTTTTTTTTTTTTTTTTTTTTTGCCTTATGAGTACAGTATTCTCAATTTTTAAGAATAACACTTAGAATATATTTGTATATGTATATAAATGGTGCTACTGAAGTGATTAAATATTGACTGGAATTTAATGGTCATTTCAGTAAATCAAATATTACAACAAATTATTCCACTGAGATGAATGATTACTTGATAGAATTGATGAATCTGTAAGTAATTTGATGTAAGATTGGCATCAGCCAAAACAGGTGACATAAACAGATCCTGGAATGGCTATGCAATTTTAAAATCAAAGATACAGATTGCTATTTGACTGCTTTTTGTTGTGGTGGTGGTTGTGGTTACTTTTGTTTTGTTTATGATTATTCTCTATCATGAAGACAATAAAGATGTGACTGAATTGAGTTACCCATAGTCCTTTTCAAAAATTGAATAGATGAAAAATTTTAAAGAGATCTTTATAGGAATACTGAGATTGAAATACTTGTGCAAGTTCTAATTTACAAAATCTTAAATATCTAAACTTATGGCATCTGGTGTCCCATATAAAGCTGAGGCAATACCCCCTTTGATCCTCCTGATGGCTTGATGGACTATTATCAAAGACATCCACATATGGTGCTAACCATTGTGTTAGATACTCACAGCACACAAATTACCACATGTCCAGCTTCTCAAGACTTGAAAGAAATTGTCAAGATGAAAAGTCAATCAGAGAGCTGGAATAAGAAAACTGGATCTTCACTGAGACTATGGCTATTAGGGCAAAATATAATTTTTAAAATATTTTTAATGGATTTGGTTAATTTTATCATTGAAATGAATTGGCAATTTGAAAAGACAATCATAGAGTTGGACTAAAAAGTAAATTGTATCTTTACTGAGGCTGTGACTATAGGGCAAATTTAATTTTGTTGTATAGATCTAGTTAGTTTGAACAATGTGTACATCTAAGGTGGATAGTGAAGTTCATTGGTCTTTAGTCCAAGTTATCTCACCTGATTTTATTCAGTTGTTGATATTCAACTGTCCATTTCATTTCATATTTTCACAAAAAATATGAAGACTCAGGCCACATAATTGTAACCTAAATATCAACAATCCATAGTTAAATATAATTGTACATAGTTGGTATAGCTACTTCTGCAGTCTTATCAGCTGAATTAGCTCACCACATGAGTGATTTAGATTGCTGCATATTTTGCCTCTTCCTCCATCACCCCATGCACCCCCTGAAAATATCCAAGAACAACAAGGCTTTCCTGTGTTTAATTTAGAGAAACCATATATACAGAGACAGAGACAGAGATAGAGCTGGGAATTCTTGGGTTTACAGCACCAAAGCTGTTATATAATGATCTTAGTATCATTAACTGAAGTCCACTGATTAACTTTGACATGATAATCTGCAAGTCTTCTGAAATTAATTCTACAGAATGAAAAAGAGTGTTTGGCTTTTATTTTTCTTATCATTTTGTTCATTTTCCTCCCTTCCTCCCTCCCTTCCTTCCTACCAATTCAGATCATAGAATAAGCAATCTGATTTGTTCTACTATTTAAGATGGCTCTCAATTCTTCTCCAATTATGTTCCTATATATATATGCCTATATCTATCTTAATGTTGATATATTATGATGTGTAAAATCAAATTAATTTTAAATACTGGCTTCCAATTATTTATTTCTGTGAGACTCTAATGGCTTTGTTTGGGGGAGGAATTCAGATCAAAGAAAAAAAGTGGGTAACCAGGTATTGAGAAGTGAATTTACCTTCTCACTAGACAATTTTAAAGAGAAGAGAGAAACCATATAGTATATATTTAAATTTAATATTGAACTATGTCACTAGTATGATTTGAAACAGAAAGGATTTATCGAAGTAGATAAAGCCAACTCTTCTACTACACCAAACTTTTAATTAACTTCTTTAATTGTGCCCAAAGGGTGTGCAATGATGGGTACCTTTTATAAATTAAAAAAAAAAAAGAAATATATAAAACGATATAATTGATGAATATAATTACAGCTGATCAACTAATTTTAGCCTATTATGTTTTTATCTGTCTTAGCTGACTAAAGCAGAGGGTTAGACTCTGGCTCTGTGGAAGTCACATGATTTTCCCTACCAAGATATAAAGCATTTTAACTTCATACTTGACCTCTCCATGTATTCTTTTTTTTTTTTTTTAATGTTCATGTATTCTTCTCTACCTGAAAGAGTGTAACAACTCGTAAAAGGACACACAGCAAATAGTTTATAAACAGTCAGAGTTCATAGTGTGACACTGTAGGAAGGGACAGGCTTGGCACACAGCCACTGCATGGGGAACACTCAGGGCCTTGTAGCACAGAGGACACAGCTAAAACCCTAGCTAAAGGCAGTCAAAAATATCATCAATATTGCATCAGAAATTGTCTCTCCACTAACTAAGCTCCAATACTGTAAAGGACTAAATATGTAATGCTACATCAGCAGCAGTGGGAAAAGAAGTATAAAACCTAAATGTCCTCAGAAGTTTGTGTCCTGCCTCTCAGCTATAGTGCACAGTTTTAATGACAACACTCTCATTAGCTCAGCCTTACTGGACTATTTCAAACATTCATCATCTTATGTGGCTAACAGCATAGTTCATGCAAAATTAGTGGAGGAGGGAATGAGGAGCATTAAAAAGGTCTTGCTGCTTAAGGGAGTAAAAAAGCAGGTTGTTCTGAGCTCTTCATCTAGTCCTCTACATTTATTAAGGGCAAAACCATTTATCTTTCTACTCATAAATGGAACAGATACAGTATCTCTCCCCCAGGCATCAGAGCCACTGGGGAAAGCTAGATTAGGCCTAGAGAACTGACGCAACCTAGTGTGGTGCGTTACTTCATGGAGCAATAAGTTAACAACACACTTTGATTCCAAATATTTTTTAATATGGTTTGTTATGCACACAGAGAGAGGGAAACTAAAGATAAAAAGATTGCCATTTTCAGTTCTGTGTTGTCTGAGCTGTAAGCACTGTGTCAGGACTTTCAAAAATGGATATTCTATGCACAAGTGGCATGGCTGAAAGCTTGCTTTTGGGGAGGATGAAGGGAGCAAGAAATCAAAGGGCTGGAGAGAAACAGCATTTGATATGTAGAAACATTCTCTTTATTCAAATGTCAATTAGGCCCCAGCTGATTGCCACTTTAGTGGTCCCTATCATTTTTCACCTGTAGGATAGCTCTGTCCTGGGTTTCAAGCAGAGAGTATATTGTTCAGCTTGGCCTGTGGTTGCTGGAACACACTAATTTGTCCTACTACATTTTTAATTTCAGGATTGATATGTTGGCTTTGCAACTGACTGTCAGAATAATTCATATACATGGTATTAAAAATAAGTGTGTGGTGGTTTTATTAATGTACTCTTAAAGAATAATGAAACCTTCAGATCTGCTCTAATGAATTCTGATGAAGTGAAATGCTTAAGAATGATGTTCCTTGTACGTGCTTATTCCTCACTTAAGAAAATAAAAAATCAGCCCAAAGAGGCAAAATCTCCAGAAAGAATCTGGAGATCTCTGTGAATTAATATTCTTATCCCCATATACTGAGTCACTATGCAAGAAATAGCAATTTCAGATGTCTGCTTGTGTTTGGAGCTCAGGATAATAAGAATATTTTGCTGTTTGCTTTTTAAATCCTTCATCTCTTACTTTCCTGCTATCCTACTCATTGGCAACATGCATATATTTAGAATGTCTTTCTGAATGTAGCTCGCTAATGTTGAGAACACACAGCCTCTGTGTTTTAGTATTGCTAAGATACTCTAGATGTGACACACTCTTCATAAAAACCACTCTCATAATTAGTGCACTTAAATTAATATCAAGAAAGAAGAGATATATAGGAAAAGACTGATTTTATTCTGTATTGCACAGACCATTTTTACAGGGCAGCCATATCCACAAATTTAATATCTGTGTGTTTGTGTGTGTGTAAACACTTTTTTAAAAGGGAAGAAAAGGCTTTTGTGGTAGATATATTGATATACTGATTAGTTATATTTTACCATCATTCTGAAAAAGAAGGCATGCTGAGCACTGTGTCATTGCCACACCTCTGTCATATTTTAATCTGCACATTTTAATCTTAATTTTGTAGACATTTCATAAGCACAGTACCCTCTAAAGCTAAATTATCATTCAGATGATTGGATAACCAACCACCCCTTGCCCCCTGTCACATGCCACCGAAAACCAGAGTGATCAGAGTTTAGTAACGGTCAGTGAGAAAATAGCTTTTTTTTTGCTCTTCACAAGCAGTTAAGTTTTTTGGTTGCTGGGAGGGAGTATTAGTTATCTTTGTAATCAGCTCTACCTGGGGTCGAAGCCCAGCTCTTTCACTTACTAGCTGTATGAACTTGTATGAGTAAACCCCTCAGTTCCTCACTGTAAATGAAGATACTAATACTTACTTCACAGGGTTGTTGTGCAGTGAAAATATAATTTCCTTGCATAAAGTAGATGTTCCTTTTCTGTTTGATTATTTTTTGCAGAGCTTTATCTTTTCCAAAACTTTTTACAAACATTAACTTGTTTGATCTTCATGACATCCTGATGAGGTAGTTAGGCCAAAAATTATTATTGACAGATTAGGAAACTAAAGCTCACATAGCCAGTCATGAGAACTCTGGCCATAATCTAGGTCACCTCCTCCAAGGAGACGGGTGCACAGTATCAGGTTTTGAAAGAAAAATATCTCTGATCTGAAAAAAAAAAACTTTTTTGCCAGTACATGTGGAAATACATATATACTTACACATGAACATCAATGTATATTATTTAGATACATGTTTTCCTCAAAAATTTCTTAAGTTAAGAAAAGCACAATTTATGTTCCTTGTATAGTGGTCCAATAACTTTAAATGTGAAGTATTATACATAAAAGATGTTTTATTATCAAAGTAAATTCCTGGGGGGAAATCCAAACCAAAGTAGAACAAAATTTCTAAGAACCCTTCCTTCTGAGAAAAACTCAAAGCAGTGGATCAGCAATACATGAAGGTAGTGGGGAAATAAACAAAGTACCACCTGAATTTAACTATTTTCTTAACTGTAGTATATACTACATTTACTGTGCAATACATAGAGTGTAGTATACACTAGTTTCTAGTGTAGCATGGAAAGACTTGTGAATACAAAAAAGAATCTCTACTCTCTGAAACCCTTCGAGTCCAAGCCAATTCTGGAGGCTGCCGATGTAGCATAAGTAGCTGACAGCATTAAGAGCCTCAATGTCACCTACTTCTGCTCTCTGGATTGCTGTTCAGAATTGATGAGTGTCTCTCCTAGGTGTCCCTAAGGTTATCACTAGCTTTCTGTGTTAGAGATTGTCCCTTTCAGGTAGCAGGGACTATGAGGACAAGTAGGAATGCACTATAGTACCCATTCACTGAAAGAGTGTTCTATAGCTCCAAGAGCAGACATCAGAAGAGATGTCTACTGAGAAAGAAGCCATATGCCTTTAAACACTGAGGGGAATATGGTAGGAAAACAACATTGTACTAAAGTTGATGGAACTGTGCATGACACTAAAAACATTCTGCTTTATAGACAGTTTTACTAAACTATAACTCAGTGATTAGAGAAAGAGGCTGATGCAATCTTATATCTGTCTAACTTCCGTTGGGTAATTTCTGTGTCTATGATTCAGAAGGAAGCCTGGCTTCTGACTCTCCTCAGACTTCTACCATTAAAAACTCAAATGGATGAAGACACATACTCTTATAAACACTTTATTTGGACCCACGTGATAATGCTTCCTCCAGTCTATTCTGATCCCAGGGTCATGACGTGGATGTCAATCTCCCTTGCTATATCACGAGTTCCTGCAGGAACAGGGAAATGACTTCTTTTTTTCCCTGAGCCCAGCACAGTGTTTTTGTATACCATAGACACTTAATAGAGCTTGTAACCAAATTACCATGAGAAAAATTTTTAAAAGATGGATTTTCCGTGTTGTACTAATTTATTTTTCTTTAACAGCCAATAATATCTGTTTTTTAGTCTCAAAGAAGGGAAAATATATAAGGCAATTTAAAATTTTGCCTAAGGTTTTATGCGACAGTGAAGGTAGAGGTAGGAAAGAACTGAGAGGCAAACAAAATCTTTGTTGAGATACTTGTACATGTGGGTTTAGCAAAGAGGAAGAATCCACCATTAATTGTATACTGTATGTTTTTAATCCCCACAATATCCCAAAGAGGTAGGTGCTATTATCCTCATTTTTAAATGAGGAACAAGAGCATCAGAAAGATTAGACACTTACCCAAGGTCACTCAATTACTAAACTGCGGTGCCAAGTACCAAACCCATGTGACTGATTTCAAGACCACTGTTTATTTCAGTAAAACACAAATATCTATTTCTCCCTTTTTGTAACCTTTATGTTAAGCTGAGAGCCTAAAACTATCTAGAAAGAGGTCACTATTTACAAGTGATAGTGAAAGTGCCAAAAATATATACATTTACCTTAGAAATAAAATTAGAAACATTACCTTAGATTTGAAATTAGAAGCACTGAGGAAATTAGGAATGGGTGCAAATTAGATGCATTAGCATGTGCCTGTACTTCTAGATATTAGATAAGTCTAGAGGAGAGCCAAAGTTTAGACATTCATATTATATCAATGGAAACTGGGAAATAAGGTCACTGCATTAATTTCAGCATCCATTCCCCAGGAAAGGAGTCCTAAGGTCCTTAAGGAAGTGTGAATAAGCTCAGGCTGAATGAAAAATATCATTTAATGAAGAAAACATTAAGAACCAGTCCCACAAAGCAATTGCCCTAGATTCTAGCATCTTTATTTTGCCAAGTAATTTGAGAATTATGATTAATTTTCATTTTTAACTAAATCTAACATATTTTGAATGTATACATTTAAAAGTTTTGCTAAATTCCTAAGAAAGATTATATTATTTAAGGGTGCCCTTTTTTTGTGGAGGAACACATCTACAACTTTACTATATACTAATGAGTAAAAAAAAAAATCCCTTGTGCACATGTGGTTTCATACCCAACTTTGAAGGAAGATATCTCCTTGGTATTCCTAAGAATCGCAAAATAATTTTTAATTTGTGAGAAGTTCCTAAAGCCCTATGTGTGAGATGGGAAGATATTATTGTACCCATTCACAGAAGAGGAATGAGTGACCCACAGCTAATTTGGGAGCTCACCTCTACAATGAATCAATAAAAGATTCTCCCAAATACTGAAGCCTCCAGGATAAATGTCCATGCTTGATATGAGTGCTTCCTGTAATAAGAGCAGGTCGTGTGTGTGTGCGCATGTGTGTGTTTTCTGATTCCAGGTCCTTTCAGTATTTTATTAATCATAAAGTGTTAAAATTATATTTCTTAAACTATTTTTGTATTTATGATGTCAGCGTTAGCAAAAGCTAGAGGAATTTTCTAGTAGAAAGTGTCATCAGAAGAGAAATAGTCTAATCACCAAGATGGCTTGACAAACATTATATACAATGCTTGTATCTGTATATGTATTACCACTGCATCCTGGTAGAGGCAGCAAATATAGTGAACTCTGTGACAAACGCAAATGCTGCTTCATTTAGAGTGAAATCTCATTTACCTCAGGTAAATGCTTCTTTACTCACAAGGAAATGTTTATATACTTGTGAGCTATTTTCAGCCTCTGGAAGAGACATAGCTTTAACGCCAAAGAGAGAGGTCTAGCTCGCTTTTAGTTGGCTCTTCCAGGTCCACTATCCATAAAGGGAGTTCAAAAGAGATTACAGTGCTATTTTTGTTGAGATGAATTCCATACATATCTCTCTTCTCTTTATGTCTACCTGATACCCTTAAAGTTACTAGGATCCCAGTCAAGGTGGGGGGAAGTGTCCGTGTCTAATGAATTGATTGCCCTCTAGTGGATGGAGTGTAAAGAAGTTTTTTGGTAATATGATGAACATAAACACTAATCTTGGAATAGTCAAAATGTTGCCTTCATATTTTCAAGGGGCAAACTTGGCATCTACTTTTGTCTTTGTGCTCTTAGAGCACATCTTTTAGTTAATTCACTCTTATACCATACTTCCTGGGTTGCTATCTTTTTTCAGGTTATTAAGAAACAACAGACATTTTTTACAAGTCTACTATATATAAGAGACTGTGACTAAATCAGTGATGAGTAAAAAGAAGTATAATGCATGGTATCTGGGTTTATAGAGCTCAAATTTATCTTGGATGTGATATGTTCATCTAGCAAAACTGCAGAGAATATATTTTACTGATATTAAATGCTAAATGCATCCTTTAAATGAGGAAGGCTATTGGGTTTTAGCAGCAAATTATCATCTCACATTCCCCCCACCTCCCATGATGGAACCCTGCCAGATCCTAAGGGGAATTTCCCCATAAATAAGAGTAGAGCATAAATGGGGTTATGAGTTGAGGAAGCCATAGAACTGGAGCCTTTACTAGCTCTGGACTCCAATGATACCTTTTAATTCTAAAGACTTCATTTAATATAAGATTATTGATTCCCATCTCTTGGGATAGTCATGACACTTGAGGTCTCTGTAGGTACAGAGTAAATTAGGACTTCTAATATGAAAAATATTTACTTAATAGTTTTAAATATATTTAGCACTAATTAAATAAAGGTTAGAGTGGATCAGGGTGGAGTTGAATGAGGGACTCCATACATATCAGTTAAATCAGCTAATTATATTGATCAAGTTACCCAAATATTTTCATATGAATATACCCCCAACTTCGTCTTCTCCACCACCCACCCATTATCTGGATAAACCTTCCTTACTTCTAGAGCATAGTATTTATACTGTTGAATCATTATTACATGTTAACCTCTCTCTCTCTCTCTCTCTCTGCTTCAGTAGACTGTGAGTGGTTTTTTATTTTTAATTGTCTCCAATGTTTAGTACAGGCACAGAGTAGGCTCATAAGTCAATAAAAGGTCATTGGAAACTTCAGGCACCTAGGGAGATAAGGGTACCTAATAATAGCTCTCAAACTATAATATGTAGAAGACTATTTCACCTTCCTGGCTGTTTATTTAATTTGTTTGTTACAACTATTAGTGAACACAGAAGGGGAGCTAATAAAACCTAAATTAAAATTCTACTCTTTATATTACCAACTGAAAGAGGACCATGTTCTCACTGTTGTTAAACCATGCTAAATAGGAACAAAGCCAAATTAAGTCATGCAGTACATTATCTAATGATTGAGCTGAAGAAAATGATAATCTTTTTATGGAAATTTTAATGCCGAAATTCCCCAGAAAACAGTGTCATATTATTAGTCTGATGAGAAAACTGATCTGAATAATATTAGGAAACTTAAAGGAGTAAAAAGTTGTTTAAAATATAAAAAAAAATAGTAGATGTGGGAGTAAAGGGAACACTGCTCAAGTCGTTATATTTGCAACTACAAAGAGTCAAGGGCCTGTACTAATGTTACAACTATTGTATATGAATAAGTTTATGAGAATGCACTAGAAAAGAGAATGTTTAGCTGGGTGCTTCTGATATCTAAATGCACAGGAATATTATAAAACTAAATAATACAAGCAAGAAGGCAGGGGAAAAGGAAGAAGAAAGAAAGAAAGAAAGAAAGAAAGAAAGAAAGAAAGAAAGAAAGAAAGAAAGAAAGATGATAGAAAGGAAGGAAGGAAGAAAGAAAGGAAGGAAGGAAGGAAGGAAGGAAGGAAGGAAGAAAGAAAGAAAGAAAGAAAGAAAGGAAGAAAGAAAAAGAAAGAAAGAAAGAAAGATATAAAGAGAAGAAAGGAGGGATATAGATATACATATAGCTGATTCACTTTGCTGTACAGTAGACACTAACACAACATTGTAAAGCAACTATACTCCAATTAAAATTAATAGAAAAAAAGAATAACAAAACACAAACTTTATAAATATTAGAAAGTAAAATACAGAACTCTACCAACAAAAAAAAAGAAAGAAAGAGAGAAAGAAAGCCGGAGAGAGAAAGAAAGAGAGAGAATTAGGGCAATAGAACATTACATTGATGTTCTAAGAAAATGAAATGTGTGTTTGATCTCTTTTTAGTTCCCAAAGTATACTTTTCAGGAAAAAATGAAAACAAAAAAAGTAAAGAAAAAGAAAAAAAAGAAAATGGAAGAGAAAGAATAAAATTCAACAAAACTCATCTACAAAATCCTATTTTTCTTGTATAAAAATAAGTTGTCTCAAAGGATTACAAAATATTGAAACATTTGTTCTCTATATTACCCTGTTTGGGAGAATAATATAGGCCACAGGCAGGACAAGGAGAAGCCCCTTGTACAGTAAAAAATCAGGTGTTCCTGTTCAATCACTGCTCTTCTATACATCCTCATTAAAAGGAAGAGAGTTGCCTATTTTTTCTTTCCAGTCTCAGTAGGTGCAGAAGCCACACTGATAGTCATAATATTCAGGAAAAAAAAAAAAGGCCAAGATCCAAAATCTCCAAATATCTCCCCACTGGCCTAGGGTTACTGGAGATATCCAGCTTGCACTTTACAACAATGTAGTACTAGGCGAAAAATACAGGAAAATAAATACTTATTACTATCTGAAAATGTGGTTTCAAACTCTAATTTAAGACTAAATGTGAGCGTTGGAACTCTTTTTTTTTTCTCTTATAATTTCTAGACTACATTAGAAACTATTGACTTGCCTATCCCCCTAAGTATACTTTTAGCTTCAGAAGGGCAGGGACACTGTTCTTGTTCACTGCTGTCTTCCAGAGCCTAGAGTTGTTAGCACAGAGTTGGTAGATAATAAACATTGGTAGAAGTCAGTGTAAAAGTAAATCCAGTTGGCCCCCTGTTCTACTTTTTTCTTGGCCCTTCCTTGGTTTGCTCTAAGGTCAGCAGCAGGAAGTAAGGAGAGCATCTTTTCTTATGGGCTCATCTTATTATATCAGCTTCTCATGAGAGAGAAGAAAGAGCACAATTCAAAGAAATTTAATAGCAAGAGCCAAGAGATTGATTCTAAGTTCTACTTAGAATCCTTTATTCCATCCACTGAAAGTCACACCTCCTGGTTCTATTGCTTAATTTTGTTCTTGGAGGGGTAAAGGCCCTATGGAAAAGTGGAAGGCCTTGGGTTTTCTAAAGGTTAGAGTATGTAGCCACCTAGTATAACTCAGACCACATTTAATAAGTAGATTTGTTGAGTAGCCATAACTACTGTGAAGCCTAGTAAGTACATGACAGATGCCCTCCTACTTTAAGTCTAATCAAATCCATTGACCATTTTCTGTAGTTGACCTAATGCTTTACTTTTCATGATGTATAAAACATGCCCAAAAAATCAATCTTGGAAAAAAATTTTCTGTGAGGAGTACTCAGGGAAAGGATACCAATGGTCATAGTTAGACAGCAGTGGAAATATCTCCCATGACATCCCCTCTGATTACTTAGTGCAGGTCCAGAATTACTGTAATCATGATACATTTCCTCTATTTCAGAAATACCTGGGCTAAATACAGGGTGATGTTTTAGCTAAAATAAAATTGTTGGATTCATATGTAGATGATATAATTCTGTAGAAGCCATTATGGATTTCTTATCACATTTTCAAAAGTGGTTGGAAACAGAGCAGCATGAAATAATAAATGCATTTATTAGTATGAATTCATGTGAACAACAGAGTGATTTTATTTTTTGGTTGGGACCCTAACTTTCTGGCTCCACTGAATGATATTTGTCAAGATATTCTAACTATTAAGAAGATCTTTCATAGAAAATCAAAAGAATAGTATTTTACCATCAGAAAGACTAATTGTTAAATTTAATATTCAATTTAAATATGGTATACATCAAAGAGTTTGGCCATGTTTCCACTCATCTCAATGAGATTTTGATAAGAAATAGAACACATGCTTTAAGTGTGAAGACTTAAGATACTTTATTTGTTTATCATCTGGACTTGTCACCTCACCTCTGACAATATGAGGCCAGTGGTGAGAAAATAGGATGACAAGAGAGCAAATGTAGGATGGGGAAGGATAAAACATGCTGCGCACAGAGGTTTTCAGGAATTACACTAATGAAGAACTGTAAGAGAGCATGTCAAATGGGTGAGAAGAGAGAGTAAATTTATGTAGCATACTGATATATCTATAAAAAGTATGTTTTTTGACAAATACCATATGATATCACTTGTATTTGGAATCTAAAAAAATGATACAAATGAACTTATCTACAAAATAGAAACAGACTCACAGACATAGGAAACAAACTTACGTTTACCAAATGGGAAGGGGGGAAGGGATAAATAAGGACTTAGGGATTAGCAGATACAAACTACTATATATAAAGTAGATAAGCAACAAAGACCTACTGTATGGCACAGGGAACTATACTCAATATCTTGTAATAACCTATAATGGAAAAGAATATGAAAAAGAATGTGTATATATACATATATATCTATATATAACTGAATCACTTTGCTGTACACCAGAAATTGACACAACATTGTAAATCAACTATACTTCAATAAAAAAATTTTTGAGTATTTTTTTCTTTCTCCAAGAGCCTCTAAAAATAAAAAGTGTTTTGTGAATGTGAATAAAAATAATGACCATAAAATCAACAGCAATGACAGAAACAGCTACTACCTTTTATTGCATGCTTATCATGTGCCAGGCACTGTGCTAAGAGATTTCCATGACTGATCTTATCGGCAGCATTCAACTGCAAACTGAGAGCTAAAATAGGTTGTGTTCCCTCAGTTTGTTCTCATCATCACCCTCATAGATAGGCATACAGCTGGTGTACCTCAGGGGTTGCAGTTAACAGAGCCTTTGTGATACAAAGAGAAAATAGAAAAATGTGAGAGTTTTATTAGAAGGGTGAGAATGAGCAATCCATCATATATATACATGTATCCACTTAATGGCTTTCGCTCACCTATATCTGCTAACTCAGACTAATAAAACACTCTGAATGGAGTTGAGAAGCTAGTGAGCCATCCTAAATATGTGCACATAACAATAAGAAGGGGAAAGAATGAAGGAAATGAGAGCGAGTGTGTGAAGGGAAGCAGGGGAGAGGGGAGAAAGCAAAACTGAGTTTGAACTGAATAAGAAACGTCTTCTGCAGATTTCAAATTTGACCACTATCATTATGGAGTTAAGTGCCTGCTTTTATACCCTCTTTCTTGGACACAGTCAGTGGACACTAGAACATGTCCTTGAACTCATGGTAGTGTCACAGAAACAGGTTCATTTGAAAGCTAATTCATTGTTCTGCCTATGCCTCCAAACTTTAAAAACAAACCTTCCTGCATATTACAATCACTGCATTTTTTCATCAGATGCTTACTTCCAGATCAGAAAGAATATTCTATAGCTCTGTCTAAGATCCTTGTAGAGCTTAAATTCTGAAATGTAAAACACCCCGGAACTTTTCACTCTCTTTGTTCAGTGATAAGAATCCCCAGTGGAAATCAGTCCCTTATTTCATTGCCTGAACTATAGTGTATGCTTGGGTACTATTTAGATGCATGCTATGAAACCTCTCATTTACTTCATATATGTTATTTGCCAGAAAGATAACTTCTTTCAGTTTCACTTTTAAAGAAAAAATATACAAGCCAATGGCACAATGCTCAAATTGGACTTAAACGCAGCAAAGAACTCATACCCACAAAGCAACAGTGCTTTGCTGATGTTTCATGTATGGCAACAAGCAGCAAAAATGCAACTCCGTCAAGCCTTTGATCTACCCTTTAAAAGCACAGGGTACTTTTATAGACCCAAACTTTAATATCCACGCAAGAAGCAAAGCAAAACAAAACCAAAACACCCTCTAGAATTTACCAATTAAGATCTATATGCACCTCTTCCTTTTTAGTTAGGCAGTTTTCTCCTTTCTGATTCTTTTGTGCCATTTCAGAAATGTGTCTCTCAGCTTTATAAATCTGGAGAGAAAAATCAGCACCTCTGCAAATTAACTAGTGGAAAGCAAAATGAAAGGAATATCTTTTTTTCCTGATATTTGACTCTTTGAAAATTCAGCTATTTTTCAGGTTCCCTAAGCCCCAAGCTCTATGAAAGAGACAGGTTTCCCTCTGCCATTCCATTTACGTCACAGTGGCCAGAAATCATTCTTCAAAGCAGAACAGGCACCTGAAGAGCTGAGACGTAACTGTGGATATCCCCCTGGCCTCTGCAGCAGAGACCAAATGTAAGCAGTAACCAAAGTTGTTTAACGATGTATCATCGGGAGGGAGTAAATACTGTTAATCTTCAAAAACATGCAAAACTGTGTTGTCCTCTCATTAAAATATGAATGAATCCTGAGCATTAAAGTATTTCAAAAAAAAAAAAAAGAATATGAAAGAGACTATACACTATTGGAGGAAGTGGGGCATAAACTAGAGAGTGTCAAAGGCTCCTGGGAAAAATTGCAGCTCCATGGCAAAGGAAAGAAAAATAACTGATTTTTTTGCTTTTGTAGTTGTATTCACAGCATCAGGCAGAAGTGTTTTAATGTTAAAACAGCCCCTAATACCCCAAGAGCCCATGCTTTTCAGCTTGTAAAACTTAGTAAACATGCAGGTCTAGAAGGATTCAGGTGTTCTTATTCACACAGCTGGCTAATTACAGCAACTGGCTATAATGGAGAAAGTATCTTGTAATCTTAGGGTATCTCTGAGTGGGGGAAAACCAAGAGGGAGTCTTTTATTTCTGCTTTACTTATTGTTACAAGGAGGGTAGGACTAAGTAAAGGAAAGAATGCAAGGAGCATGCCCAGAGGAGGGAAAAAAATATGAAACACAATTCCCCGATTTCTGTTTTCAGACTGCTGGTTTTTCTTTCATTATTCAGAAAAAGTATATATTTTTCTCCAAACTTGTGAATATTTATGGTATTTTCCCCTGGTTAGGAAAACCAGCTTTATTATGGAATGTGAGAAGTGTCTACAGAAATTACAAACAAAACGCAGTGTATTCTAAATCCCTTACAGCTAATCTCATTATAAATGTGAATTTTTCTTCAACGATGGAAGGCAAAAATATATTTAATACATACCAGTTTTAAATGTTAATAAAGAAAGGTCTCCCAGAATAGTAAACTCTAAGTGCTTCAGCAGGAGACTTTGGGGAAGGATTATTGGTAGCAGCCAGTGTGAGACAGAAGAGGTTTAAGTCAGAGCAGGTGAGAGTTAATGTGGTCAGGAGGGGAATCAGCTCAGCAAAAAGTGAACGCCAAATCAAATAGAATGGGCCCTGCATAATTGTCACAATGTTAAGTAATGTAAGCAGAATGAGAGGCCTTTAGAAAGGTCTCATAATCTGAGTGTTTTTCTCTTCCGTGCGACACATATCATAAATGCTACTTGGAGGTGGCATATTACGTTTGCCCCATTTGGCTTGCTGTACCTTCTCTCACTGTTGTGATAACAAAAACTCTTTAATGCATCTTAGCTGCAGATGTCCTCTTGCTTTTGTATCTCAAAAGGAACAGCTAAAAACCTGCCAGAGGCACTGCTTTCCCTGCAGGTTTGTTCTCTTATCATCCATTTTAGCTGATGTATTTGTACACCTTATATTTCTGTACCATAGCTCATTTCATCCAGAAGGGATTTTGAGGGAATGCATGTTGTGTCAAGGGAACCAAGGACAAACTGGGCAAAATTAGACTAATTTCATCATGCAGGGGATGTGGCAGCTGCAGCAAAGAAAGGAGCCACCACTGAACAGTTAGTTATAAAACCCCAAACCACTCCTTTTGGAGACAGTGTTTTCCCCTTACACTGAGAATGTACTGATGGTGCCCTCTGTCCTTTAATAGCACTACTGTGACTTTCTTATATGTTGCTGTGGCCCTGAAGAGTCAGGCAACATAAAACTGAAATGCTCTTTACTTAAGCAGCACCTTTCATCCGACAGCCTAAATCCCCCTTACCACTTCTGGTTCATTAACTCTAATAATACCTTCCTGAGGTGACATGTATAAACCCCAAGGTTCATAGATGGGGTAACAGAAAAGTAAGAACACAGTTAACTGACTTGCTCAGAATGTTACAATATATCTTTTTTCACAATGGCAATTGATTGTAGAGCTCTGGGCTCTAAGGATGTAGACATAACAATTCCCAAGGAGGTGTCCTGTGAACCTGAAATGCCACTGAAATGGCATGCATGCAACTACAGGGGGGAGAAAAAACACTGTTCTGTATCAATATTATACAAGCGAAATCTTTGACCATATGCATAAGGTTGACATTACTGCATATTTTTTTTTTAACATCTTTACTGGAGTATAATTGCTTTACAATGGTGTGTTAGTTTCTGCCTTATAACAAAGTAAATCAGTTATACATATACATATGTTCCCATATCTCTTCCATCTTGCATCTCCTTCCCTCCCACCCTCCCTGTCCCACCCCTCTAGGTGGTCACAAAGCACCGAGCTGATCTCCCTGTGCTATGCTGCTGCTTCCCACTAGCTATCTATTTTAAGTTTGGTAGTGTATATATGTCCATGCCACTCTCTCACTTTGTCACAGCTTACCCTTCCCCTTCCCCATATCCTCAAGTCCATTCTCTAGTAGGTCTGTGTCTTTATTCCTGTCTTGCCACTAGGTTCTTCATGACCTTTTTTTTTCCCCCTTAGATTCCATATATATGTGTCAGCATACTGTATTTGTTTTTCTCTTTCTGACTTACTTCACTCTGTATGACAGACTCTAACTCCATCCACCTCACTACAAATAACTCAATTTCGTTTCTTTTTATGGCTGAGTAATATTCCATGGTATATATGTGCCACATCTTCTGTATCCATTCATCCAATGATGGACATTTAGGTTGCTTCCATGTCCTGGCTATTGTAAATAGAGCTGCAATGAACGTTATAGTGGTACATGACTCTTTTTAAATTATGGTTTTCTCAGGGTATATGCCCACTAGTTGGATTGCAGTGTCATATGGTGGTTTTATTTTTAGTTTCTTAAGGAACCTCCATACTGCTCTCCATAGTGGCTGCATCAATCTACATTCCCACCAACAGTGCAAGAGGGTTGCCTTTTCTCCACACCCTCTCCAGCATTTATTGTTTCTAGATTTTTTGATGATGGCCATTCTGACAGGTGTAAGATGATATCTCATCATAGTTTTGATTTGCATTTCTCTAATGATTAAAGATGTTGAGGATTCTTTCATGTGTTTGTTGGCAATCTGTATATCTTCTTTGGAGAAATGTCTATTTAAGTCTTCGGCCCATTTTTGGATTGGGTTGTTTGTTTTTTTGTTATTGAGCTGCATGAGATGCTTGTAAATATTGGAGACTAATCCTTTGTCAGTTGCTTCATTTGCAAATATTTTCTCCCATTCTGAGGGTTGTCTTTTGGTCTTGTTTATGGTTTCCTTTGCTGTGCAAAAGCTTTGAAGTTTCATTAGGTCCCATTTGTTTATTTTTGTTTTTATTTCCATTTTTCTAGGAGGTGGGTCAAAAAGGATCTTGCTGTGATTTATGTCATACAGTGTTCTGCCTATGTTTTCCTCTAAGAGTTTGATAGTGTCTGGCCTTACATTTAGGAACTTAATCCATTTTGAGTTTATTTTTGTGTATGGTGTCAGGGAGTGTTCTAATTTCATACTTTTACATGTACCTGTCCAGTTTTCCCAGCACCACTTATTGAAGAGGCTGTCTTTTCTCCACTGTATATTCTTGCCTCCTTTATCAAAGATAAGGTGACCATATGTGCGTGGGTTTATCTCTGGGCTTTCTATCCTGTTCCATTGATCTATGTTTCTGTTTTTGTGCCAGTACCATACTGTCTTGATTACTGTAGCTTTGTAGTATAGTCTGAAGTCAGGGAGCCTGATTCCTCCAGATCCATTTTTCATTCTCAAGATTGCTTTGGCTATTCAGGGTCTTTTGTGTTTCCATACAAATTTTGAATTTTTTTCTTCTACTTCTGTGAAAAATGCCAGTGGTAGTTTGATAGGGATTGCATTGAATCTGTAGATTGCTTTGGGTAGTAGAGTCATTTTCACAATGTTGATTCTTCCAATCCAAGAACATGGTATATCTCTCCATCTGTTTGTATAATCTTTAATTTCTTTCATCAGTGTCTTATAATTTTCTGCATACAGGTCTTTTGTCTCCTTAGGTAAGTTTATTCCTAGATATTTTATTCTTTTTGTTGCAATGGTAAATGGGAGTGTTTTCTTAATTTCACTTTCAGATTTTTCATCATTAGTGTATAGGAATGCAAGAGATTTCTGTGCATTAATATTGTATCCTCCTACTTTACCAAATTCATTGATTAGCTCTAGTAGTTTTCTGGTAGCATCTTTAGGATTCTCTATGTATAGTATCATGTCATCTGCAAACAGTGACAGCTTTACTTCTTTTCCGATTTGGATTCCTTTTATTTCTTTTTCTTCTCTGACTGCTGTGGCTAAAACTTCCAAAACTATGTTGAATAATAGTGGTGAGAGTGGGCAACCTTGTCTTGTTCCTGATCTTAGTGGAAATGGTTTCAGTTTTTCACCATTGAGGACAATGTTGGCTGTGGGTTTGTCATATATGGCCTTTATTGCATTTTGAACACAGTTTTTCAAGCAGAGTCTGGCATCAGTGCAAGAAAGTGTATCTAGCATCATCCGTCTGATGAGCACAAATGGGCAGAGGAAGAGGCTAAGAGTATGACAGGTCATGGCGTGGGTGTGAATTAGGACACAAGCCCAGAGGCAGCATTTGGTACAGGTAACAAAGATTTAGAAAAGATTCAGAAAAGTAAGAACCATTATCTTAAATCCCAAGACTAGTGGTTTAAGAACCAATGGAAGCAGATCTTTATAAGAGAGAGAAGAAGATATTAGGTCACAATTAGGTTATATGCCCCCCTGCCCTACCATCTGCATGGTTTAAATAATAATACTGTGTATGTATTGGTTTGAACAGTTTTGGTCTCTGATGGCTTCATTGTCATCATCAGCAGCAGCATCATCATCACCACCATCACTATGTTCCTCATCATTAGAGAAGAGAGAATCTTTATGATTCTATTCCCCATGGTCTGGATAATAGGCTATTCAACTGTGGACCAAAGTGAGAAAATTCAGCTCCCACTTTATGGGAATAGAACAAGAAAAGTACTGCCTCCTACTGATCACTTGGTAGGCATTCCAATTCTCTGGAAGGCACAGCAATATTCCCTTAGCACCAACTCTCTTTCTTTTGAAGTTTATGTTCTGAACAGCAGAGATATAAGGTCTAAACTGGTGGTTGTGGATAGGTTCTTTGGAGAGAAAATTATCCTACTGGAACCAAAAAAAAAAAAAAAAAAAAAGAATGGTGAAGCTGTCTTCATCTTTAGCAAAAGCATACTCCCTTGTGTGTGTGCTTGTGTGTGTGTTTGTAGGGTGAAAGAGAGAGAACAGAGAGAGAATTAAGCTCATCATTAATATGCCAGAGGTGGCAGTACAGAAATGGCCCTTGAAGATACCATCTCATAGGGGGCACAAGAGTGTCTATCATGTTTGTTACCCTGATTTATTTCATTTCACATGTATGAGCTCTTTATCCTTACACCAACATTGGCTATTCATAGGGTGAGAAGTATATGAATATCTAGACGTAAAATCTTTCTCTGGGCCCAGGGCTTTATCTGGCACTGGGATAAATATACAACAATTTCACCAAATTCATAAATTTAGTTTTATATTTGATGTGTGAAACTTTTTAAAAGGATGGAGGTTGATGCTCATAGGGGACTGGAGCAGTTTATGCTGCTCCCTTTCTGTTGTGTTGTTTGGTTTGCACTCACCAAGGAATCATTTGAGAGTGATTTAGAAAAGTTATGATTTAGAAAAGTGCCAGAGTGTTGCCTCTAGTGGCATTTGACATCTTAGTAACATTCTGGAATAGGCCCACACTCAAGCACTGCACCACACAGGAGCAAAGTCTTTATACCTACAATTCTTACTGGAGAGAACAAAACCTTCTCACCAGTCTTATCAATTACACATGTATTTACTACATGACATCTTGATTACTTTTTCCTTCATGCTCTATAGGATATGATTTATTTGAGGGAAAAGTAAGTGAAATATTTTTCCACCCTTAAATTTCAATTGAAAGATGAATAAACTGGAGTTTAATAAAAATAAAAGTTATTTTTAACAGTGGACTCTTGAAACCCTGATGCTTATTGGATTTATTTCATCACTCTCCCAGGTCTTGCTTGCCTCCTACTTTTCTGTGAAAGCTTCAAGTGATTCTCTGAAAGGGGCAGCAGAGCTGAGTATCAACAAAAGAAAAAAACAATGGCAGACATTTTTCACTCATCCTCACCTATTTGGTCCAGTACTGGATGGTGTCCCTGTAATTCTCATCTTTAGAGGATAGTTGCCTGCATTTTCCATCACTTTGTCCAAAAGATGACCGGTTAACAATGAACTGACTCCTGAATTTAAGAAAAATGTTATCCTAGTTTTTCATATACTTAACAATTTGGGTTCAGTGAATAAAGTATTTGAAATGAAAAATTGATAGCCCCTTAGTGATGCAAAGTGGAAAAAGAGGAAATAATTAAACAAAGTCTTATAGAAATCAATTCCCATTTCTATATCCGATTCCTCCCTTTTCTGTATCCTAATCTCCTGTATTCCATTCTTACCATCAGACATTTTCTAATGTCTTTTCTGAAGTGGTTGGACTTCAGCAGATTGGTGCTATCATTTCTTTACCAAAGGAGATTGCTAATGAGTTGCATTTTTTCCAGCTGATTCTCAATGATCCATTTTCATATAATCAGTTGCTAACACCCCAGCAGCAGAGCCTAAAATATCCTGACTGGTCCTGTGCTCAGTGCGACACACTGACTGCATTTCATTAAGGAACTGAGATACCTCCAAATGCAACGTGGGACTGCAGTCTACAGAACAAGGGAACCCACAGGAGCATGTCTAGCCTCTTGTTACTGAAGAAATTATACAAGGTGATCCCTTTGAGGCTTATTTCTTCCTCAATATTCATGTCTAAATCAATACTAGCCCTGAGATGACACTGCTGGTGAGCTAAAAATCTCTGTGAGTTGTCTATAGCAAGCAGTACCCAGGAGGAAGTGCAATGTTGCTCTTTATAAATAATCAAAGCTGTTCCATCCTAAGTAGAACAGCAGGTTGGAATTCACTTTGAACAATTTAAATCTCCAGATTCCATAAGTCACATATATTTAGATTTCTGGACTTGATTCCAAAGTACTAGAATAATTTTTATTTTAATTTATCTATCTAGTTTACTTATTTATTTAGTTTCTTAGTTAGTTACTTGCTGTAAACTGAAGGGACTATTTCTTTACGAAGTTCTCTCTGCCACCAGATCATGCATGCTTTCTGGC
Source organism: Balaenoptera ricei (assembly GCF_028023285.1). Taxonomy (NCBI): domain Eukaryota; kingdom Metazoa; phylum Chordata; class Mammalia; order Artiodactyla; family Balaenopteridae; genus Balaenoptera; species Balaenoptera ricei. The sequence continues at coordinate 89,968,090 of NC_082660.1, read as the reverse complement.
AACCACAGTAATGGGGTGTCTACTCAAATTCAGGGAGGATTTTTCAGGGGAAGCAGATTTCCTAAGCATTCCAGGTATTGCACTTTAAAGAGGCTGCCATGAAGTACAGCCTGTTCTGCAGCAGCACACTGTGTACTAGGTCCTTAGGCATCCAGATGGGCTATGGATGTTGCTAATGTCAAGCTGATTTGAATAAATGTTCCAGGAAAACTTATGAACAAAGCACTCAAGGCCAGATATGCAAACTTAATGCATGCATATTTGCCCACTCCCACCAAGGTTCTCCATAAGGAACAGAAGAGGCAAGATTTCTTTCTTTGTCTATGTGTGTGTATATGTGTCCATGTTAGTCCATGAAATGATTTCTTAGAAAGTTATCAGATAAAAAAATAAAAATAAGAACAAAATCACGTGATGACACTTTAAGGAGGAGAATTTTTGCTGTACCTAAAATGAGAGTCTTGAATCATTCATTGATTTATTGACTCATTCATTCATTCCATAAATATATATGTTATGACAGGCACTGGGTTAGATGCAGGACCTATCGTTGTGAACAAAACTTCTAAGTGTCCTGTCCTCATAAGGCTTAATTTCTAGTTGAGGAAACATAATAAACAAGTAAACAGATAAATACACAAGATGATAACAGATTGTGATAAGTGCTCTGAAGGAAACAAAAGAGGGTAATAAGCTAAAGAATAGCAGGGCTTTGAGTAGGAGCAATAGGTAACTTGTAAACTGTGATGCGAAGAATGAAAAGGAGCCAGCTTCACAAAAAGTGGAGGGAGGAGCATTCCAAGCACACGTAACTGCCCTGAAGCACAAGGAGTTTGTATTTTCAGGGACAATAAAGGAAGCCAGCATGTAGCATGAATCAGTGCTATACTCCCCATAGCACAGAACTGCATTTCAGACAGTTGTACCAAAGGATAACATTGGAAGGGTAGAATTTTCCTCCACAAGTTCATGCTCAGACAGGGCCATCTCTCACTCCTCTTATTTTGAATTTCTCATCCATAAATTGACTGGAAACATCTTGAACTAATTTATGACAGCTTATATTACTTTTTAAGGTGTAATGAAATTTGATGGTTAGCTACCTGCAGTTTCAAGTAATGTTTCCTTTCCATTTGCCCTAAATTGACCTCTGTGAATTTTCAAAAAGTCACTTTTTAAAAATTTCTAATGCTCTGAGACATAAGAGATGTTTGTTCTCATTTTTTCCTACACAATCTAAACTTTACTTACCTTAGAAAAATTCATCTTTAATTTTCATTGCATCCATACTGAAGAGTTTTTCTCTTTTTTAGTTTGTTCTTATTGATTATTCCCTCTATCCCTTTAATTATTCTATGGCCAGTAGGGTGACCTCAACGTAGGAATTGGTAGTGTGCTTGGTGGTATCTGAGGAGTTCAAAAGGACTCCATGCCCCTAAAACACTTTTGCCCATTAGCCCAACAGTTTTGAATAAAATGTTTGTCTTTGTGACTTCTTTGGATTAAATGATTGAAGACCCTCATTTGCTAGCTAAGAAGGGTAACCATTAACTCTTAGAAAAAGCCCTTTCTGAGGGAACAGGGCACTGGAGAAATTATGGAAGAGGAATTGAACACCTGGAGATGGGAAATCAGAATTAAATTCCTGGATCATCCCTTTACTTACTCTGTGAATCTACACAACTCCTGCAGAAGTGTATAGTATATTGATTGAGAGTAGGGTGTCGGATTCATACATATTTGATTATAATCCTGGCTCAACCACTGACTAGCTGGGCAAATCATTTAACTTCTATGATCTTCATCTTCCTTATGTGTAAAATGAGGAAACCAACTGTGCTTAACTCATAAGGCTATTGAGTTAATCAAATGAAATAATGTAGGTAACATACTTGGTCCAAAGTTAGCCCACAATGCAGTGTTACTATAAATGTTAACCTTCCTGAATTTTTTTTCTCCTATCTGTAAAATGGGAGCAATATTTCCCCAAATCACAAGGATACTGAGATTTATAACCCTGTGTTTGTAATATGAATAGAACAGTTTAGAAATAGGTACATATAGAAGGAAACAGGAAAGGAAACCTATAGAGGCAGGAAGTAATCACTGTAGAGGATACAGTGCTGTACCACCCAGATCTTTTTTGTAATTGAAGAACCTATTCCTCTAGCTTCTGGGAGTGCTGACAGCAGATATCTCTCAGCTTTCAGCTCTCCTCAGAATTGCCTTGGAGGTGTCCAATCTCTATCCCCTGTCACTGCCCAGAATGGGGAGGAAAATAAAAGTCTGGCCCTTTTGTCCAATGTGACACAATTTTGAAGAGTTATCTCTAATTTTAAAATAACAGTGGATCAGCTGAGGACTTCCGTGAGATTACATCACAGCCCAGCTTCTCCTTCCCAATTTTACTTTCTTCCATTTTTCTCATGTGGAGATACCAAGAGCACTCTCCTGCATTCTAATCTCTGTCTCAGAGTCTTCTTCCTGGGAACTCAGTCATGTGCTCTGACCCATCAAAAACTCCTCCTTTGGCCCTAGAGTTTGCCACTTCACTTTTGGTTTGAGATTGATTGCTACATCAAATTTATTTCCAAATATCTCAATTTGATCATATATTTAGCTTGTATTCACATAGAATACAATCATTTTTGAAGTAACTTTTTCACTTTAAAATAAAACAGAGATACAAAACACACAGACACATATACACACAAATGTAGCTCAATGAAATATTAGGAGGTAAACATCTTTGTAACCACAATCTAGGTCAAAAAATAAAATTTTATCAGTCAGAAGCCCCTCCGTGTGTCTCAACCTAATCACAATCTTCCTCCACCCCAACTAACTACAAAAGTAAAACAATTCCTCACACTTCTTTGTATTTTTATCACACAAATATGCATCGCTATGTCATACTTTATTCCTTTTTAAAAAATTTGTATGTCCCCTAGGTCTCTTTTAATCTAAAATTCCTCCTTCATTTATAAAACTTTTCTCTTACAATTTATCTATTACAAACTTAGGCCATTTGACCTATAGTTTCCCATAGTCTGGATTTTTCTGAAGGCACTTTCATGGTACTATTTAATAGAGTCCTCTCTCCTTGTTATTTCCTGAAGGTGGCAACTAGATCCAAAGTTTGATAAACTCAAGTTTGATTCTTCTGGCAAAATATGGTGGTGTTATATTCTTTCCTCAGGAGAGACATAAGGTCTGGCTATCTGTCTTTTGACATTAGGAGCTCTTAATACTCGATACCTACATTTATTAATTTATTGCGTTTGGAATATGATGATATTCTAATTGTATCATTTCTGTTTTAATTATTAGTTGGATAACTTAAATAAAGAGACACCTCTCCACATTCACCAATTAGTTACCCAGTGGTAAAATTTATATAAGAAGGGCAGGTAAATCCTTGAGTCTTTTCCTTTATTTACCAGAAAATGAATTGTTTAACTATCATTTTATTTAGGTTACTGTTTATTTTGTATTAATATCATTATGAAATCATGAATTTAAATATATTTGATGGGTTTTATATCATTTTAATTATTATTCCTACTGAAGCTCAACTTGTCCCATATCTGTCCAGTGAGAGCCCTTAAATTTGCTCCTGAGTCCAATTTGACAAGACCAAGTAGTTTTTTGTAATTGATTCCTTGCTATCTGTTATAATCATATGTTATAAGCTTATCATATGTCTCTTCAACTCCAGACCTTTTCTCTGTGGGGAAATGGAATCAGCCATTTCTCGAAAACAGGTTGTTTTATTTTAGTGGAGAATGATATTTCGGTACCATTGCTACAGGGCTAGCCATTGTTTCTAGTCATTTCAATAGACAGAAATAGAAAATTATATATACAAAGCATATAAATTACATGTAAAATTATAATCGTGCATATTATATATGTTTATATAGAGTATGTATATTATATATAAATTATATATTTATAATTTATAAAATGTAACAAAATTATATGAGTATGAGTACGTTAAACTCATACATATCATATAATTATAATTTTACATATAACTTAAATGTCATATATGTATATATATAATTTCCTATCAGTATATATAATTATTCATGAGTTTATATCAATACTTGCAATTCAAATGCAGGAGTATAGGGTCTTTACTTATCTTTTACTATATTACAGCTGTATCTCCTTTCTATAGGAGAACATTGTTTCTCAAATACAGAGAATGATAGAAATCATTTATCACATAAATGCTCATTTGCTTGATCCAGTAACACATAAAAGTCTCAGAATAACAATATTAAAACTATCACCCCAAGATTGTTAGTGAAAACAATTTTTATATATGCTTTCTTCTTACGACTCATTCATTTTTTAAAATAATTGTGCTATCTCTACTATGATATAGCATATAGCCATTTTGATACATAATTGTTCTGTTATAATTTCATTTACTCTCAGTTCCATAGATTATTATTATATATTTATAAGTCACCACCAGTCCTCATGTTGCTGTCCCTTTAGTCATTTTAGTTGGGTAAGTCTTATTCTCTAGATTTCCCAGGAATGATCTGAGGAAAGATATTCGTTGAGTTCTTGCAGGTTAACGGCATTTTTGTTGCCCTTTACATTTTTTTTCAAGCTTTATTGAGATATAATTTATATATAACTGTGTAAATTTAAGGTGTACAATGTGATGATTTGATATACATATATGTTACAAAATATTTACCACATAAGGTTAGCAACCACATCCTTCACCTCACATAATTACCTTTTTTTATTGTTGTTATGGTGAGAACATTAAAGCACTACCCTCATAGCAACTTTCAAGTATACAATACAGTATTGTTAACTATAGTCACAATGCTTACATCCAAGAAATTTTCATCTTATAACTGAAAGTTTGTACTCTGTGACCAACATCTCCACATGTCCCCCAGCCGTCAGTCCTGGCTACAACCATTCTACTCCCTACTTCTATTACTCGGCCTTTTAATTTATTTTTTTATTGGAGTATAATTGCTTTACAATGTTGTGTTAATCTCTACTATAGAACAAAATGAATCAGCTATATGTATACATATATCCACATATATCCTCCATCTTGAGCCTCCCTTCCACTCCCCCTACCTAACCCACCTTTCTAGGTCATCACAGAGCACCAAACTGAGCTCCCTGTGCTATACAGCAGCTTCCCACTAGCTATCTATTTTACACATGGTAGTGTATATATGTCAATGCTACTCTCTCAATTCGTCCCACTTTCCCCTTCCCCCGCTGTGTCCACTAGTCTGTTCTCTATGTCTGTGTCTCTTTTCTGGCCCTGCAAATAGGTCCATCAGTACGATTTTTCTGGATTCCATATGTATGCATTAATATACTATATTTGCTTTTCTCTTTCTGACTTACTTCACTGTGTATGACAGACTCTAGGTTCATACACAACACTGCAAATGACCCAATTTCGTTCCTTTTTATAGCTGAGTAATATTCCATTGTATATATGTACCACATCTTCCCTATCCATTCATCTGGCGATGGACATGTAGGTTGCTTCCATGTCCTGGCTATTGTAAATAGTGCTGCAATGAACATTGTAGTACATGACACTTTTCGAATTATGGTTTTCTCAGCATATATGCCCAGTAGTGGAATTGCTGGGTCATATGGTAGTTCTATTTTTAGTTTTCTAAGGAACCTCCATACTGTTCTCCAAAGTGGCTGTATCAATTTACATTCCCACCAACAGTGCAAGAGGGTTCCCTTTTCCCTACACCCTCTCCAGCATTTATTGTTTGTAGATTTTTTGATGATGGACATTCTGACCTGTGTGAGGTGATACCTAATTGTGGTTTTGATTTGCATTTCTCTAATAATTAGTGATGTTGAACATCTTTTCATGTGTTTGTTGGCCATTTGTATGTCTTCTTGGAGAAATGTCTATTTAGGTCTTCTGCCCATTTTGGGATTGGGTTGTTTGTTTTTCTGATATTGAGCTGCATGAGCTGCTTGTATATTTTGGAGATTAATCCTTTGTCAGTTACTTAATTTGCAAATATTTTCTCCCATTCTGAGGGTTGTCTTTTCATCTCGTTTGTGGTTTCCTTTGCTGTGAAAAAGGTTTTAAGTTTAATTAGGCCCCATTTATTTATTTTTGTTTTTATTTTCATTACTCTAGGAGGTGAGTCAAAAAGGATCTTGCTGTGAATTATATCAAACAGTGTTCTGCCTATGTTATCTTCTAAGAGATTTATAGTGTCCGGCCTTAACATTTAGGTCTTTAATCTATTTTGAGTTTATTTTTGTGTATTGTGTTAGGAAGTGTTCTAATTTCATTCTTTTACATGTAGCTGTCCAGTTTTCCCAGCACCACTTATTGAAGAGGCTGCCTTTCTTCCATTGTATATTCTTGCCTCCTTTGTCGAAGATAAGTTGACCGTAGGTGTCTAAGTTTATCTCTGGGCTTTCTATACTGTTCCATTGATTTATATTTCTGTTTTTGTGCCAGTACCATATTGTCTTGATTACTGTAGCTTTGTAGTATAGTCTGAAGTCAGGGAACCTGATTCCTCCAGCTCTGTTTTTCTTCCTCAAGATTGCTTTCATTGTTCAGGGTCTTTTGTGTTTCCATACAAATTATAAATTTTTTTGTTCTAGTTCGTAAAAAATGCTATTGGTAATTTGATAAGGATTTCATTGAATCTGTAGATTGTTTTGGGTAGTATAGTCATTTTCACAGTCTTGATTCTTCCAATCCAAGAACATGATATATCTCTCCATTTGTTTGTGTCATCTTTGCTTTCTTTAATCAGTGTCTTATAGTTTTCTGCATACAGGTCTTTTGTCTCCTTAGGTAGGTTTATTCCTAGGTATTTTATTCTTTTTGTTGTAATGGTAAATGGGATTGTTTCCTTAATTTTTCTTTCTGATCTTTCATTTTCATTGTATAGGAATGCAAGAGATTTCTGTGTATTAATTTTGTATCCTGCAACTTTACTAAATTCATTGATGAGCTCTAGTAGTTTTCTGGTGGCACCTTTAGGATTTTCTATGTATAGTATCATGTCATCTTCAAACAGTGCTTTTGACCAAATTCAACACCCTTTTATGATAAAATCTCTCCAGAAAGTGGGCATAGAGGAAACCTACCTCAACATAATAAAGCCTTATATGACAAACCCACAGCAAACATTCTCAATGGTGAAAAACTGAAAGCATTTCCTTTAAGGTCAGGAACAAGACACGGATGCCCACTCTCACCACTATTATTCAACATAGTTTTGGTAGCCCTAGCCACAGCAATCAGAGAACAGAAAGAAATAAAATAATCTAAATTGGAAAAGAAGAAGTAAAACTCTTTCTCGGCCTTTTTAGATTCAACATGTGTGCAAGATTATATGGTTTTGTCTTTCTCTTTTTGACTTTTTTCACTTAGCATAATGTCTTCAAGATTCATCCATATTGTTGCAAATGGCAGGCTTTCCTTCTTTTCATGGCTGAATAATATTCCATTGTGTATATGTGCCAGATTTTCTTTATCCATTCATCCATACAATGGATGCTTAGGTTGTTTCCATGTCTTGACTATTGTGAATAATGCTGCAGTTAACATGGAGTGCAGATATCCTTTTGAGATAGTGATTTCATCTCCTTTGAATATATACCCAGATGTGGGATTGCTGGATCATATAGTAGCTCTATTTTTAATATTTTGAGGAACCTCTATACTGTTTTCTATAGTGGTTATACCAATTTATATTCCCAACACCAGTGCACCACAGTTCCCTTTTCTCCACATCCTCACCAGAATTTGTTATCTTTTGTCTTTTTGTTAATAGTCATTCTAGCAGGTGTGAAGTGGTATTTCATTGTGGTTTTGGTTTACATTTCCCTGATGATTAGTGATGTTAAGCACATTTTCATGTACCTGTTGGGCATTTGAATGTCCACTTTGGAAAAAAAGTTTTTTAAATTCCCCTTCCTTTTTAAAAAATCTGATTTATTATTGCATTATATGAATTCCTTACATTTTGGATATTAGCACTTTATCAGATATATGATTGGCAAGTATGTTCTCCTATTCTGTATGTTGTCTTCTCATTTTGTTGCTTATTTCCTTTGCTGTGCATTAGCTTTTTAGTTTGATGTAGCTCAGTTTGATCAAAAATAATTTGTTGATTTTTGCTTTTGTTGCTTGTGCTTTTGATGTCATATGTGAAAAAGTCATTGCCAAGATGAATGTCATGGAACTTTCCCCCCATGTTTCTTCTAGCAGTATTGTGGTTTCAATTATTACATTTAGGTCTTTAATCCATTTGAGTTATTTTTTGTGAGTATAAGATAGGGGTCCAATTTCATTACTTTGCATGTGCTTATCCAGTTTTCCCAACACCATCTATTGAAGAGTCTATTCTCTCCACGTTGAATATTCTTGGCTCCTCCCTCAAATATTAGTTGACCCTATATACATATGTTTATTTCTGGCCTCTTGAATTTGTTCTGTTGGTCTCTGTGTCTGTTCTTATGTCAGTAGCATACTCTTTTAATTACTATAGCTTTGTAATATAGCTTTTTAAAATTGTAACCATTTTTTAATGAAGTATAGTTAATTTATAACGTTGTCTTAGTTTCAGGTGTACAGAAAAGTGATTCAGTTTTATATGTATATATATTTATTCAGATTTTTTCCATTATAGGTTATTACAAGATATTGAACATAGTTGCCTGTGTTATACAGTAGTCCTGGTTGCTTATCTATTTTATAAATAGCAGAGTGTATATGCTAATCCCAAACTCTTAGTTTATCTCTCTCCACTATCCCTTTTGGTAACCATAAGTTTTTTTTCTGTGTCTGTGAGTTTATTTCTGTTTTGTAAATAAGTTCATTTATATCATTTTTTAGATTCCACATATAAGTGATATCATATGATGTTTGTCTTTGTCTGACTTATTTCACTTAATATGATAATTTCTAGGTCTATCCATGTTACTTCAAATGGCATTATTTAATTCTTTTTATGGCTGAATAATATTTCATTATATATCTAAATCTATATATGTATCTATATAGATATAGATATAGATATATCCCACATCTTCTTTATCTATTCCTCTGTTGATGGACATTTAGGTTGCTTCCATGTCTTGGCTATTGCAAATAGTGCTGCCATGAACATTGTGGTGCATGTGTCTTTTTGAATTAGAGCTTTTATCTTTTCCAGATACATGCCCAGGAACAGGATTGCTGGATCATATGGTAACTCTATTTTTAGATTTTTCAGGAACCTCCATACTGTTCTCCATTGTGGCTGCACCAATTCACATTTCCACCAACAGTATAGACAGGGTCCTTTTTCTCCACACCCTGTCCAGCATTTATAACTTGTAGACATTTTAATGGCCATTCTGAGTGACGTGAGGTGATACCTCATTGTAGTTTTGATTTGCATTTCTCTAATAATCAGTGATATTGAGCATCTTTTCATGTACCTCTTGGCCCTCTGCATGTCTTCTTTGGAGAAATGTCTGTTTAGGTCATCTGTCCATTTTTGGATTGGGTTGTTTGTTTTTTTAATATTAAGCTGTATGAGCTGTTTGTATATTTTGGAAATTAATCCCTTGTTAGTAGCTTCATTTGCAAATATTTTCTCCCAGTCCATAGGTTGTCTTTCGTTTTCTTTGTGGTTTCCTTTTCTGTGAAAAAAACTTTTAAATTTAATTAAGTTTCACTTGTTTCTTTTTGTTTTTATTTCCATTACTCTATGAGACAGATCAAAAAAAATATTGCTGTGATTTTTGTCAAAGATTGTTCTGCCTACCTTTTCCTCTAGGAGTTTTAGAGTATCCAGTCTTACATTTAGGTCTTTAATCCATTTTGAGTTTATTTTTGTATATGGTGTTAGAGAATGTTCTAATTTCATTCTTTTACATATAGCCGTCCAGTTTTCCCAGCACCACTTATTGAAGAGACTGTCTTTTTTCCATTGTATATTCTTGCCTCCTTTGTTGTAGATTAATTGATTGTAAGTGGATGGCTTTATTTCTGGGCTTTCTATCCTGTTCTATTGATCTATAATTCTGTTTTTGTGCCAGTACCATACTGTTTTGATTACTGTAGCTTTGTAGTATAGACTGAAGTCAAAGAGTGTGATTCCTCCAGCCCCATTCTTCTTTCTCAGGGTTGTTTTGGCTATTCAGGGTCTTTTGTGTTTCCATACAAATGGAAACCATATGATCATCTCAATAGATGCAGAAAAAGCTTTTGATAAAATTCAACATCCATTTATAATAAAAATTCTTCAGAAAGTGGGCATAGAGGGAACATACCTCTACATAATAAAGACTGTGAATGACAAACTCACAAATAACATCACATTCAACAGTGAAAAGCTGGAGACAAATCCTCTAAGATCAGGAACAAGACAGGGATGCCCACTCTCACTATTTTTATTCAACATAGTTTTGGAAATACTAGCCACATCAATTATACAAGAAAAAGAAAAAGAAAAAGAACACAAATTGTAAAAGAAGAAGTAAGAGTGTAACTGTTTGCAGATGACATGAAAATCGTATACATAGAAGATACTAAAGATACTACCAGAAAACTACTAGAGCTCATCAATGAATTCTATAAAGTTGCTGGGTACAAAATTAATATACAGAAATCTGTTGCATTTCTATACACTAACAAAAAAATTTCAGAAAGAGAAATTAAGGATACAATTCCATTTCCATGTCATGAAAAAGAATAAAATACTTAGGAATAAACCTACCTAGGGAAGCAAACGACCTGTACTCTGAAACTATAAGACACTGATGAAAGAAATTGAAGACAACACAAACAGATGGAAAGATATACTGTGTGTTTGGATTTGAAGATTCAATATTGTTAAAATGACTGTACTACCCAAAGCAATCTACAGATTCAGTACAATCCTTATCAAATTACCAATGGCATTTTTCACAGAACTAGAACAAAAACTCTTTTAATTTGTAATAGTTTGAAAACAGGAAGTGTGATACTTCCAGCTTTGTTCTTTCTTAAGATTGCTTTGGCTATTTGGAGTGTTTTGTGGTTCCATATGAATTTTTGGATTGCTTTTTCTATTTTTGTGAATGCTTAACTCTAAAATCAGTTCTTCTACATGCAGAATCTTGGCTTGCATTTTCTTTTCTTGAGTACCTTAGTTATGTCATCCCATTTACTTGTGGTTTAAAGCATTGCAAAAAAAACAAGCTGATGGTAATCTAATTTTCCTACTGTTATAAGTTGCATGTCCTTTTTTATTTATATGCCCAGAAAATTTTTGTTTTCTTTAAAACTGAGTAGTTTTACTAGAATATGAAAATAGGTATAATAGCCTCTGTTCCCAACACCAAATTCTCAAGTGTACTGTGAGCTTGAAAGGATGCCTTCCATTCTCACTGTTTTGAGTAGTTGAAATGAAAGGTTAAAAGAGAATATAATCATCCATCTACATGTAGAAAGAGTCTACAAACTGGCAAAATTCCATTTATTCCTACTCTTTTACCTGCTCACCAGCCTATGGGCTTTGACTTTTTTACCATGAACATTCAGTTTTTTCCCTTTGTGTAGGAATCCCGATAACTAAATAGAGGTTGTTTTGTCCTAGGGGACAACCACAACATTTAGGATATTAATTAATTTAATTAGGACCTTGTTTACACTTTTGCTGTCAACCATAATTATTTGTTTATTTGAACTACAGTCACTTGACTTCATTAAACATCAGTAGCTGTCAGTAAATGAGGTGTGCTTGACTTTCAGTGTAAATTTAAGAGGGTAGATTTCTAATAGAACAGGCAATGTTTTCACAAGATGACAATGGAAATCAAGGGCAGGGACCTAGTTAAACTTAGCCTTTGTGATAAGGTTAAAGATAAGGCACTAATTAATGTGGATGCAGTTTTCTGGCAATACTCCCCACTCAGTCTTTAGTCTCAAAGATCATTGTTTAGCCCCCACCTTTTTTTTCAAAGCAGAACATGTTCAAGTGAGCTAATGAAGGCCCCGAAGCAGGTTTCATAGTGATCATTTCACTCTGATAACTGCATGTTTCTCTAATCCAAGCCAGTAAAGCTGATATTGGTCGAAAAATTAAAGTTTCTTCTTCATATCAACTCTTACCATTAACAGAAATATCAAAGTATGGTGAAAGAGTATGAGTTTAGAGTCAGATTTGGAGTTTGAGCTCTGGTTCCATTGCTTATCAGCTGAGTGAGCTTGAACAAGTTTTTAAAACTTTAGGACTTCCCTGGCGGTCCAGTGGTTAAGACTGCATGCTTCCACTGCAGGGTGCAGGGGGCATGGGTTCAATCCCTGCTTGGGGAACTAAGATCCCGCATGCCACGTGGTGTGGCCAAAAAGAAAAAACAATTATGTGCTCTGTATTGTCATCTGAAAAGTGGGGGATAGTGGCATATTTGTTCTTCTCACATTAAAAAAAAATGGATAGAGAAAATGTTGTAAACTGTAGGGTGATTGATAGGTAATTTCTTTGTATTATATAATGTTTTTTCCCTAGGACCCATTTATTTTGGAGTTTCAAAGTGAACATAAAAATGGTTATTGGGTGTGCTTTTTGAAGGTCTTTTAAAGTATCTTCTGTACAAGAATATCAAGCAACTAATATTTGAAAACTTATTTGATGCATGAAATAGAGATGGAAGAGAAGAGAAAAATCCTTAGAGATTATACCCATCCCCCAACACAGTGGCAATGTTAGTTTAGCTTCATTTTGAATTATACTGTCTCTTGTGACTTTGGGGTTGTTCAGCTGCCTTAGGCTCATCCTTGTTAACAGTAACCCTTGCTAATATAAAGAGGACCTGACTGCCAACAAAACTGTGAAGGAAGCCAATTTTTTCCATGGTTATTTTCCTACACCCATAACCCCCAACAGCATCTACTCCTCCTTCTTGGCATACTCTCCTCCTTACCCAATTGCCTATCTCCTAGCCGGCTTCGGTTGTCACCTGGATGTCAACTCAGTTGATACTTAATTACTAGGATGTTAGAAAATAACCAGTTTAAAACATATCTCCTTTCAGTTTATTTGTGTTTTTTAAAGGGGATTCATGACAGTGAAGGGCTAAAAGGATAAAATATAATGGCGAAATGACTGGTAGTAGGTTGTATTATGTAGACAATTACGTACTCTGCTCATAGGATTTTCCTTTTCAGATACAAAAAGTACAGAAACTCGAATTGGATCTGTCTAGGACAAGAGGGCTATACGAGAAACAAACAAAACTTATGAAGTCCCCGTATTGACTTATTTTATTGTGATTTGATTCTTTCTCATAACATAGATCATAGGACAAAACTGAATTAAATGCAGGCACTAACTCATTAAGTCCTTATTAATCTTGGTTTTACTCAAAATGTCAATGTAGAATGCAGCAATAGTGGTAAAAGACTACTAAAAGAGTGAGTGGATCCTGTAGTGTTCCAAAATGGATAACAATGTGCATCAGAGAAAAAGGAATCCCACTGGTGGTAAACAGCTAGCCACCTGAATATCATTTAGTACATGCTCAGATCTAATGCCACCACAATCCATTTAGTTCTTTGAACTCATAAATGAGAACTCAGAAAAAAATTCAGTCTTGACCAAAGTAAGCAACATTGGACCCTGCCTTACACATTTGTTCCTAGCTCTTGGCGTGATACAAAGTTGCCACTGCATTGATGATAGCCCTAGGACCAGTTTCATTGACTCTCACAAGACAGACCATTTTATTCCTGACAGTGAGAAGCTTCAAAAAACAGAAATAGTGTCAGTCTCTTTATGCATATAAGGTGAGGGAATCAGTGAGTACACAGGTACCTAAGTAATTATATTAGTCATGTTTACTGCCACAGGCCCTGCTTTACTCTAACAAGGTAGGTGGTTCACTGTAACTATTTAGTCACTAAAACAATCTCCCTCTATACATTTTGGTACAAGAAGAAACAATTATTTTCCTGGTAGTATTTGGTAACACACAAACTATCAACCAGGAACAAATAAAATTTAGGTAGGTGGTACCATCTGTGACCATTATATTCCAATCAAACAAATTTTCTCTCAAATACCCTATTTTGGGTGTTAGAAAAGGAATCTAATAGCTATTCCAAAACCCAGGAAAAGAAAATGGATTATCTTTCTAAAACTTAGGGAATGCCATGCAAGCTGCTTACTGTGTTTACTGGTTCTTATGAACTCTCTCTCTCTCTCTCTCTCTCTCTCTCTCTCTCTCCACACATACACACAAATCACACACACACATACACACACACACACACACACACACACACACACATACTAAATTGGAGAGCTACAGGCTAGGCAATTAAGTAATCCTAACTCCTTTTCTTTCAAAACTCTTAATAACCACAAAATATAATATGCAGTTCTTGCATGACTAACCATGCCACTTAATGCAGTTTAAATGGTCAGAGAAGAATTTATAAGAGAAAACTAGAATAGAACAACTAAGTGTTATGATGATCAATTTTATGTATGAACTTGACTGGGCTAAGGAAGGCCTAGATAGCTGGTAAAACATTATTTCTGGGTGTGTCTGTGAGGGTGTTTCTAGAAGAGGTTAGTATTTGAATTAGTAGTGAATAAAGAATATCCACCTTTACTAGTATAGGCAAACACTATCCAATCTGCTGAGGGCAAGAAGACAACACAAAGGTAGAGGAAGTGAAAATTCTCTCTCTTCTTGAGCTGGGATGTCCATCTTCTACCCTTGGACATTGGTGCTCCTGGTTCTTTGGCAGCTTCTTAGTTCTCAGGCCTTTGGGCTCAGATTGAATTATACCACTGGCTTTCCTGGTTCTCCAGCTTGCAGATAGCATATCATGGCATATCTCAGATCCATAATAATAAATCTCCTCTTATTTGTCTTTTTCTGAAATGTCAACCTTGAGATGAAGGAAAAAGATGCCATTCATCCATTCTCCTGACAGGACTGATAGAGGTTCCTACTTCTTCCTGAATCATAGATCTCCCTCTTCCTTAGAGTTACTATCACCAAATTTATCTCTACACATGACTTCCAAGAATAAAAACTGCAGATCTCAATCTCCCTTATATCCATGGGTGGCCACGTGACCAAGTTTGGACTAAGGACAAATGATCAGAGGTGTTGTGTGAAATTTCTGAGATATATACTTAAAGTTACCAAACACACCCCTTCTTTCTCCTTTCTTTTATTCTATTACTTGGAATACGTTCAAAATGGTGATATTTCGTGGACCATGCATATGGGAAACATCTTAGTGTTGGCAGAGCAAAAAGAATGATTTTGGATCCATGGATGCCCTAACACCAAAATCATAAAAAATAGTAGTTGATTTCAAAATATTTTCATTAGAAGCTATTGAATCACACAGACAAAATATTGGTAAATATATAGAACATTAGCACAACAATAATAATAAACTTTATCAAAAGTAGAGAACATAAACTATCTTCAGTTACACAAGGAAGATTTACAAATTTGACTGGATACCAGGTCACAAAGTCCTTAACAGAATTCAAATAATAGGTAACATGCACACCACAGTCTCTGACCATGATGTAAATAAATGAGAAAATAACTTTTAAAGATTTTTTTAAATTACCAAATGCATTGCTAAATAAATCACAGTTTAAAGAAAAAATTCCAGTGGAAATGATGGAATGTTTATAACTGAATATTACTGAAAGTACTATGTAGAGAAACTTTTTAAAGGAAAAATTTAAAATACAGAACCATACAGAGAAAAATATAACAATTTCCTTCATTATTAAAAATGTTAAAATTTAGTCATTTTGTTTCACTTTTTTTTTATTTAAAAGCAAAGATCTCATAGGTAAAATTAGAGTTTTCCTTTTCTTCCTCACCAATCTTGTACTCCTTCCTACCTTCCTGGAAGCATCTTCTCTCATGTATGTAACAAATATCCTACAGTGTTAGTCAGGGTTCTCCAGAGAAACAGAACCAATAAGATATCTCTATCTCTATTTCTATCTCTAACTTGCTATCTCTATATAGAGAGATTGGTTGAACGATTATTTGAAGGAGTTGGCTTATGTAGTTATGGATGCGGGCAAGTCCCAAGATCTGCAGGGTGAGTAGGCAAGCTGGAGACCCAGAAGAGCTGATGGTTTAGTTCCAGAAGAAGGCCAGCAGCCTCAAGATCCAGGGAGATCCAGTGTTTTAAGTTGAGGCTGAAGGCAGGAAAAAAGTCAATGTCCATCAGATAGAAAAAGGGTCAGCCTTTTTGTTCTAATCCTTCTTCAACTGAATGGATGAGTCCAATCTACATTAAGGATGGTAATCTGCTTTACTCAGTCTACCAATTTAAATGTCAAATTGGTAGAAAACACCCTCATCCAAAACACCCTCACAGAAATACTAAGAAAAATGTTTGAAAGAATATGTGGGTACCCCATGGCCCTGTCAAGATGATATAAGAAATTAACCATCACACTTACCAATTGTATTTTTTGCTCTTATTTGATGTATGTATCCAATGTGGCTTTGTATATTTTTTTAAAACTTTACAAATGTTATCACAGTCTACATAGAATTTTGCAACTTGCTTTTCACTCATAATTACATTTTGATTACTATTCTTATTGATACATTTAGATCAAGTTCTTTCATTCTAAGTGTGTCAGGTAATTTACTAATAAAATAAACCTTTATTTATTTATCTATTCTCCAAGTTGTACAATGTGTGTCCTTCTACAAGTATCCTGGTACAAAAATACAAGAGTTTATCTGAGATACATACCTATAAGCAGACTCTCTGGTTTGTAGGTTATGCTTAGTTTCAACTTCATTTGATAATGCCAAATCATGATCCAAAATGACTGCATAAATTTGCACTCCCACTAGAGTATGTATGAGAGTCTTTCTTTTCCTATATTTCAACCAATACTTGGTCTTAACAGACTTTTTATTTTTGCTAATATGGCCAATAATATCTAATTAGTTTTTAATATCAATTTCCATGAATACCCATGCAGTAGATATTTGTCTTTTTCTCTATCTTTAGTATCTAAACTCACTTCAAATTTGGAGGAAAGCAAGATAAGTCAAAAACAGGATCTGCCTTCTACTACAGGATCTGACAGTGGGGGGTTGTAGCATATGTCCCCCTTTCCAGTTCTCTGACAGCTAAGACATAAGGACTTTGTTTAGGTCAGTCAGCTGGATATTCTCACAACTTTTCACAAATGCTACATTGAATTAGAGAGTATGGAAGTATTCCTTGGTAGTGATATTAGAAGTGATGGCAGCAAGTGTTTTTTCCATTAGCAGTGACCTACGAAGACTGTATCTGTGATGAGATTCTGGCTGTGAGGATATTCCCTTTGTTTCTGTCTGTGTTCTTATCCTTAGTATTCCAGGCATTGATTCTGTGAGCCAATATGATAATTTTTGACTGATTTTTTTTCTGCTTAAACTACCGAGAGCTTTTAATCTATTGTTTAAAATCAAAAACTCTATTCTGTTCCATTAATCAATGTATCTGTTTTTATTCCAATACCATACCAAAATAGAAAAATAGATCAATGAAACAGAATATAGCACTCAGAAATATACTCCCATAAATATCGTCAACAAATCTTTGACAAAGAACAAATTAGACACAATGGAACAAAAATAGTCCTTTCAAAAAACAGTGCTGGAACAATTGGACATCCACATGCAAAAAAAATGAATCTAGACACAGAATTTTCAAACTTCACAAAAATTAACTCAAAATGGATCAAGATTTAAATGTAAAATGCAAGACTATAAAAACTCCTAGAAGATAACATAAGAGAAAACCTAGATGATCTTGGGTGTGGTTATGCCTTTTTAGGTACAACCTTAAATGCACAATCGATGAAGGAAATACTTGGTAAGCTGGACTTCATTACAATTAAAAACTTCTTCTCTGTGAAAGACAGTGTCAAGAGAATAAGAAGACAAGCCACACAAAGGGATAAACTATTTGCAAAAGACACATCTAGTAAAAGATCGTTATTCAAATATACAAAGAACTCTTAAAATTCAACAATAAGAAAACAAACAATCCTATTAAAATTTGGGCCAAAAACCTTAACAGATACCTCACCAAAGAAGGTATACAGATGGCAAATATGCATATGAAAAGATGCTCTGCATAATACATCATCAGGGAAATGGTAATTAAAAGAACAATGAGATACTAATACACACGTATTAGAATGGCCAATATCTGGATCACTGACAACACCAAATGCTGGCGAGGATGCAGAGTGACAGAAACTCTCATGCATTGCTAGTAGGAATATGAACTGTTTCAGTCACATTGAAAAAACATCTGGCAATTCCTCAAATAAAAACAGATATGTCAAAAGACCCAAAAATTCCACTGTTAGTTGTATATCCAAGAGAGCTGAAAATATATATTCATACTAACATTTGTACAAAAATATTCATAGCAGCATTAATCATAATAGCCAGAAAGTGGAACAAGCCCAAATAGCTATCAATTGATGAACAGATAAACAAAATGTAGTATATCAATACAATAAAATATTATTCAGCCATAAGAAATGAAGTACCAATACATGCTATAACTTGAAAGAACCTTGAAAACATTATGCTAACTGAAAGAAGCCAGACAAAAAAGGCTACATATGAATGATTCAATTTATGTGAAATTTCCAATATTGGCACAACTATCGAGAAAAAAAGTAAATTAGTGGTTGCCTTGAAGGGCAGAGAGGATGGAATGGGGAGTAAGTGCTAATGAATATGGGGTTTCTTTTTGGAATGATTAAAATATTGTGTAACTAGTAATGATGGTTGTGAAACTGTGAATATACTAAAAATCACTAAATTGTACATTTCAAAGAGTGAATTTTATGGTATGTGAATTATAAAATATTATAAAATTATAAACATGCTCTACTATAATTTTTCTAGTACTTTTAACCCCACTTCCTCCAAAAAAATTAACTCTTTGATTTATGGCTCTGATTCATTGGCTCTTGTATCGTGTGAGGGATGCCCTCATTTTCTATTTTTCCCATATGGAAAGTCAATTTCCCCTGTCTCATTTATAGAACATCCCATTCTTTTCCAATGTTTTCAATCCCAACTGATGTATACATCAATTGTCACAGAAATCCTGTTTGAGCTCTCTGCTGTGTTTAATTGATATTTTGATATCATACAGTCTTTAATGAGCATATCTTGACATCTAGTAGATAAACACACCTTACTTTTTTCATTATTATTCTTTAAAATAATTTTTGGAGTTTGTTGAGATTTAAAAATCAATCTCATTAACATTTTGACTGAAATTTCATTTGAATTATATATTAATTTGGGGAAAAATCACATCTTACACTGTGTTTTCTCATTTCTTAACATGGTACCTATTACCTACCAGGAGAATGATGGTTAGGGAATAGAAAGTATACTTCATAAATTCTCACAATGTATAGCTAATATAACAACAACAAAAAAAGATTTAGGAAAGACATGTAGGAATAAATGTGAAGCATGCTAATTACTTTATCCTTCATATTAGAAAGTAAATCCATTGGTAAAATTGAAATATATACTTTAACATTATTCCTCTATCTTAATGATTTCCTTATACTCTTATATTTTAATGATTAATAATTTCTGCACTGAAGAGACAGTTAAATTCAACAATTCTTTCCATTTTATTTATTGATTATTTCTATTTTTGATCAAAGGCATTTAACTTAATATTTTTGTTTCAAAACATCATATATGGTAGGAGCTCATTCATATCAAACTCTGTACATCTATCTATCTTTATTTCATTCTGATTTGTGTAAAGAGGTATATTGAATAATGCTCACCACACATTAACTGTTTCTGATGATAGGATCTATATTTATTTGTTTATAATATCTGTTGAATTATATGGTATTGCTTGAGTTTTTTATAATGAGCATTGTTTTAATGAAAAACTATGGCAAATGTGGCACCACTAAAAGTGGTGAAAAACAAATCATAGGTTTTAAATATTGCAATACATATGACTGAAACAGTGTTGATATCCTTAAAGAATATCTGCAGATAGTTAGAAAAAGACAATGTAGCCAATAGAAAAATCAGAAGAAGAGGGGGAAAGGTAAATAATCCATATGAAAAATTCTCCATGACTCTGGCTTTTGGAGAAATATTAATTTTAAAATATTGGATATTATTTTCATCATTCAGATGGTTAAAAATTTTTAAAGCAATAATATCCAGTGTTAATAAGTATTGGAAAAAAATAGTTTCATACATCACTAGTATTATTTTTGAATTGCTACAATTGTTTTATTAAGTAATCTGACAATATTTTTTAACTTAAAATACACATAAAGAGCATTGCAAGTCATACAAAATTTGCAAACCAAACTAAACAAGAGGGTAATTTATTGGAAAGGTATTGGGAATGCACAGAAATATGGGAAGGCTTGTGAATTATATTTGAAAATAGGAACCAAGATAGTTCCTACATTACTTGTAAGCAAGAATCTCAACATAGCCTATGCAGTGACATAGCAGGGCACCACCTGCTGAGAAGAATATCAGTTGTTAAGGATTTATGGCCCCAGAAGAGTGTGTCCTATTTGCTGAACTTAAGTACATGTCCATCCCTTGAGTGTACAAGGGCAATGAGAGAAAGAAGGTAATAACATTTGTTGAACAGTTACTAAATACCAGGAACTCTTTTAAGCTCTTTAAGCCAACATCTCATTTGATCTTCTAAACAACATTTTAACGATTTATCTCTATTTTGTTAATGAAGTTAAAGTTTCTATGATCACAATGCTGGTAAGTAGTGGAACTGAGATTTAAATGTATTCTGATACCTTAGTCTTTGATATTCCTTGAATATTTGTAGTAGAAATGTAGGTATCACTTGGTGAAAATTACCTGGTATAAATTACCATCCCACAAAAAACACAAAATTTAGGAAAGAAAACCATGTCCCACCTCCCTGCAATGTACTCTGATTCCGATAAAATGAGAAAAATAGTAAAAATAATGTTCAAATAATAAATGTCTAAAACAGACCAAGCAATTCCACTTTGGAGAATCTTCAGGTAGTAGATAAATTCTAAGATGAGTATCAATGACTTTCACCTTGTATAATCTCTTTCTATTGATTATAGAACCTGGGGATATGATGAGACTTCACTCCTGTGATTATGTTCCATGTGTGGCAAAAGAGTCCAGATGTATTCTACTCAATAATCTGTAATGACCTATATGAGAAAAGAATCTAAAAAATAGTGGATATATGTATATGTATAACTGAATCACTTTGCTGTACAGCAGAAACTAACACAACATTGTAAATCAACTATACTCCAATAAAAATTAATTCACAAAAAGAGTCCAGATGTGATTAAATTTACCGGTGAGCTGATTTTGAGTAAATCAAATGGTGGGAATGTAAATTGATACAAGACACTATGGAGAACAGTATGGAGGTTCCTTCAAAAACTAAAAATAGAACTACCATGTGACCCAGCAATCCAACTACTGGGCATATACCCAAAGAAAACCATAATTCAAAAAGATACATGCACCCCAATGTTCACTGCAGCACTTTTTACAATAGCCAGGACATGGAAGCAACCTAAATGTCCATCAACAGAGGAATGAATAAAGAAGACGTGGTACATATATACCATGGAATATTAGCCATAAAAGAGAACTAAATTGAGTCATCTGTAGAGACGTGGATGGACCTAGAGAGTGTCATGCAGAATGAAGTAAGTCAGAAAGAGAAAAACAAATATTGTATATTTATGCATTTATGTTGAATCTGATAAATTGGTATAGACGATCTTATTTACAAAGCAGAAACAGAGACACAGATGTAGAGAATAAATGTATGGATACCTAAGGGCAAAGGGAGGGTGGGATGTATTGGGAGATTGGGACTGACATATAAACATTATTGATACTATGTATAAAATAGATAACTAATATAGATAACTATAGCACAGGGAACTCTACTCAATGCTCTGTGGTGACCTAAATAGGAAGGAAATCCAAAAAAGGGGGATAGATGTATACATATAGCTGTTTCACTCTGCTGTAAAGTAGACACTAACACAACATTGTAAAGCAACTACGCTCCAATAAAATTTTTTTAAGAAAGAAATATTCTGGATGGGCTATTTAAATATGGGTCAGAAACACAGGGAGTCAGTGATTCAAAGCGTGAAAAGGAATCAATATTCTGACATTGAGGACGATGGGAGCCATGTGGCAAGTAATATGAATGGCCTTTAGGAGAAGAGAGAGACCCCCTGCTTCAGCAAGAAAACAGGAATCTCAGTCCTACCACCTCAAGAAACTGGATTCTCCCAACAACATAAATGAGCTTGGAAATGGATGTGTGCCATAGTCAAGCCTCCAGACAAGAACACAGCCAGCAACACATTGATTTCAGTTGTGAAATATCTTGTGCAGACAACCAAGCAACAACATGCTGGACTTATTACCTACAATGCTGTGAACTAATAAATGGGCCTTGTTTTAACCTGCTAAGCTTGTGATAAATATGTTATGCAGCTATTGAAATCTAATATATTTTATTACAGAAATAAAAGTACCAGTACTATGGGCATATGTTCAGTTATATTTACTGTACTAGAAAAACGTGAAATTAACCTGAGTGTGCCTCAGTAAAGAAATCACTGAGAATGTTGTGATACATCATGACATTATAAAGTCTGTCAGTGTTAAATTAACCAGGGTAATATGTGTTGACATGGAAACATGTCTATTGTATATTGAGTCAGAAAACTTAGGTGTAGAACTATGTATATAATGTGTATGACCTTATTTTATTTTTAAGAATCATATACATCCATAAATATAGACATATAAAAACATTTAGTAGGCAATAGCTACTAAATGCCTCAGAAGGGTAGGACCACATTGCTATTATAATGATGGAATAGGAGCAGATTATTACATCTTTTATACAACTCTGAATTTTTTGACATGTAACAATGTGTTACCCCTGTCATGAAAAACTAATTAAAATGTTTAAAATATCACACATTTTGAGAAAATGAACTACACCTATAACTCAAGAGGCTAGAAAATTTAAAAAATAGGAGGAATTAATAAATCAGAAATTAATAGAAAATAAAATTAATACAAGCTGGTATTAAAATTCATACATTTTAGATTTGTGAAGTAGAAAACTAAAACCTTGTATAAGACCACCCTTGTATATATTCTATAGTAACAGCTTAGAGTTTATCCATCTTAATTTTGTTTGCATACACACACTCATATGTACATGACTCAAGCTATTTGGGGAAATGATCAATTATTTGACTCATATTTGATGCTAATTTCTAGTTTTCTTAAATTAGGTCAGATCATGTGTTATTTATAATATTCTACTGTTTGTAATTTATTGAAAATTTTTTTTCAGTTTTGTGCTTATTTGTTTTGCCTAAGACTATCACTCATTCATTATGAACACTCCCCTGTTGATTGTATTTTGCCTTAAATTCTATTATGTTTAAAAAGCATTACAACCTGTGAATTATTTTTCCTTTTTCCTGATACAGCATGGACCATTCTTTGAACCTTTGTTTTCTAAGGTATATTTTTGTAATTGCATATCTTAGAAAGATCCATAATTTGAATTTGTTTTATTAAATTTGGAGTTCGGTCTTTGAATGCACCAGCTCAACCCATGCACAATTTTTTTCACAATTTCTATTTTAGAGCTTTACTTTTGTGATCTTGTTTTATACATTTTGACTTTATCTTTCCCTGAGATTTTCTTTGTTTTCTATTTTTTTATATGTTAAATGTGGGGTTTCTTCATTGTTAAATATCTCATTTGTGATCTGGCAGTATACATTCTTTTTTGAAATATGAACATGTATTTCCTAATTATCTAATTATCTAGAATTAAAGGCTGCTTAATGTGTGGATATGAAAATGGAGGATATTTGCATACAATCATTTTACTCGTTCTCTAAAAATTCTTTTTTTGTTAGTATAATTTAGAAACTTGGGCAATATAATGATTATTAAATTATTATTTATATTTTTAAAATATTTCAACCAAGAACATTTTTGGCATTTTCTTTGTTCTGTCGCAACGCTTAAAATGATTCAATATACAATTGTATGTTTAGTAGATTTCATTGCTCACTACCATGATTTCCCCTTTATTTAAATCTTCTTTTTAATTTATATGAAGGACAGTAGTAATAAGCCTTGGAGTATTTTTTCATATAATTGTACCTTTTTTTAACAGCTTTATTGAAATATAATTCACATACCATACAATACATCAATTTATAGTACTTTTCTAAGCCTTTGATTATCTGAAAATATCCTTGTGCATTTTTTAAATTAAAATTTTTATTTTGCGATTATTGTTGATTCTCATCTTGTAAGAAATAATACAGAGAGATCCTGTGTGCCTTTTAAGTAGTTTCAAACAATGGTAAAGCTTATAGTATAATGGCATGACCAGGATATTGACATTGATACAATCCACCAGTCTTATGTAGATTTCCCCACTTTTACTTGTACCCAGTGTATGTGTTTGTGGAGGGGGTTAAATGTTTAGTGCAATTTAGTTGTATAACATGTGTAAAGAAGTGTACTTGCACCAGAGTCAAGTTCCAGGAGAGTTTATTAACCACAAAGATCCTTCATGTTGCCTTTTTATAATCACATGAATCTCTTTCCTGCACCTCTATACCTTCTTCCCTAATCCCTGGCAACCACTAATCTGTTCTCCATTTCTAAAACATTGTCTTTTCAAAAATATTATACAAATGGAATCTTATGGTGTATAATAATCTTGTTGAATTGGACTCTTTTTTCACTCAGAATAATCCTTGGATATTCATTCAAGTTGTTGCCTATATCAATAGCTCATTACTTGTTACTGCTGAATAGTATTCCATGATATATATATACCATATTTGTTTAACTGTTCACTTGTCAAAACATCCGGATTGTCTCCAGTTTTTTTTTTTTTTTTTCTTATTATGGATAAAGCTGTTGTACCATTTGTGCACAGATTTTTGTGTGAACAAAGGTTTTATTTATCTGGAATAAATGTACAAGAGTGCAATTTTGGGGTAGTATGGTAATTGCATGTTTAGTATTATAAGAGAATGCTGAACTGTATTCTAGAGTGGTTATACAATTTTACTTTCCCATCAGCAATGTATGAGTGGTCCAGTTTCTCTGCATCCTGGCCAGCATTAGGTGTTTCCATTATATATATATTTTTTACTCATTCTGATAGGCATGTGTTGATATTATATTGTTGTATTAATTTTCATTTCCCTAATGAGTAATATGATAGTTAATTCTGTGTCAACTTGGCCAACGTAACCAGATATTTGTTCAAATATAATTCTGGTTGTCTTTTTAAGGGTTTTTTGAGGGAGGGGAGAGGTGAAATTAACATTTAAATCAGTGGACTTTGAGTAAAGTAGATTTCTCTTCATAATATGAATAGAAGTTATCCAATCAGTTTAAGACCTTAATAGAACAAAGACAGACCTTTCCCCAGCAGAAAGGAATTCTGCCATCAGATGTATTTCAAACTTGAACTGAAATATTGGCTTTTTCCTTGGTCTTCAGCCTGCTGGCTCACTCTCCCAGTTTTAGACTTGCCAGCCTCCATAATTGCATAAGCTAATTCCTTAAAATAAATCTCTCTTTATACATTTCCACATCATATTGGTTCTTTTTCTCTGGAAAATCTTAACTATACAAGTAATAATGTTGAGCATCTTTTCATGTGCTCATTCGCTATCTGTATATACACTTTGGTGAAATATTTGCTTATGTTTTTTGTTTATTTTCTAATTGGATTTTTTTTTTTTTTTTTACTGTTGAGTTTTGAGAGTTCTTTATATATTATAGATAGTAGTCCTTGGTCAGATATATGGTATGCATATATTTTCTCCCAGTCTGTAGCTTGTATTTTCAACCTCTTCACAGGTGTTTTACAGATCAAAAGTTGTTAATTTTGATGATATCCAATATGTCAATTCCTTCTATGGATTATGCTTTTGGTGTCATGTCTAAGAATTCTTTCCCCAACCCTAGATTCAAAGATTATTTCCAATGTTTTGATTCTAAATGTTTTATAGTTTTATATTTTGCATTAATATCTGTTACTTATTTGAGTAATTTTTGTATTAGGTAGGAGATTTAGGTTAAGATTATTATTTTTTTGTCTGTGGACTTCCAATTGCTCTAGCACTATTTGTTGAAAAGGCTATATTTTCTCCATTGAATCTATTTTACAGCTTTGTTAAAAATCCATTGAACATATTTATGTGGGTCAATTTCTAGGTTCTCTATTTTTCCTTTTATCTATGTGTCTATCCCTATGCAAATAACAACACTGTCTTGATTTCAATAGCTATATAGTAGGCTCTAATATCAGGTAGAAGGATTCCTCCCATTTTGTTATCTGTATATACCAATTCTATATTGTGTGCTTTTTATATGAATTGTAGAAAAGCTTGTTCTATCTACAAAAAAAAAAAAAAAAAGTTGCTATGATTTTGATAGAATTGCATTAAATGTATAGATCAAATTAAACAATTGCCATCTTTACTATGGTGAGTCATCCAACATGCAAATATGCTATGTCTCCATTTATTTAATCTTTTTTTAATTCTTTCATCAGCATTTTATAATTTTCAGCCTACAGATCCTGTACATGTTTTGTTAATTTTACACTTAACAATTTCATTTATCTTTGAGGTAATTGCAAATAGTATTGCAAGTTTTGATTTTGGTTTCCGCTATTTAATTGATATAGAAAATTATAAGTTACTATTTTTTGTATGTGTATGTTGATCTTGGATCCTACAACCCTGCTGAAATCACTTATTAATTCTAGTAGGTTTTGGTGTATTCCTTGGTTTTTTTTTTGTGTTTTTTTTTTGTTTTTTTTTTTTTTGAGGAGGTTTTTTTAAATTATTATTATTTTTATGTACAGAAAAATCAATAGTGTACACTTAGCCCAGTTTGGTGGCCAGTTCTTTGGCCTTTGCCTTTTCCAGCTTGGAGATGCAAGCCACTGATTTGGGACCCAGGATGTTGCCTCCCCAGTGACGGCAGATCTCATCATATCTGTCGTTGTAATTGGTCCTGATGGCTTCCACCAGCTTAGCCAGAGTCCTTGGTTTTTTGATGTAAACATCATGTTACCTTCAAATAGGACAGTTCTATTTCTTCTTTTCCAACCTATATGCTTATTATTTATTTTTCATGCCATATTGCTATGGCTAGACTTTCAGTACTATATTGAATATCTGTGGTAACAGAGGACGTCCTTGTTTTGTTCCACATCTTAGGGAAAAGCATCCTGTCTTTCACTACTAATTGTGTTAACTGTGGGGGTATTTTTGTTTTGTTTTTTGGGTTGTTTTGTTTGGTTGATTGGTTGGTTTTGGGGCTTTTGAAATTTTTTGTAGAGAATCTTTACCAAATTAAGGAAGCTCCACCCTATTCATAGTTTGCAGAAAGATTTTATCATAAGTGCATATTGGGCTTTCCTTTCTGGTGAATTATCTGTGTCAATTTCTAATTTACCAGCTGTATTTCCTTTTTGGTGAATTATCTGTGTCAATTCATAAAAGCATATTTTTTTTCTTTTTTAAACTCTTGATATGGAGAATTAATTGATTTTTGAATGTTGAACCAGACTTTCATACCTGCAATAATCCCGCTTTGTCATGATGTATAATTCTGTATGTTTTTGTACATTGGCAAATTAAATGTGGTAATACTTTGTTGAGGGATATTGCTCTACAGATTTCGTTTTTCAATACTGTCTTTGTCTGGTTTTGATAGTTATGGAATAATGACCTCATAAAATGAATTAGGAAATATTTCTGCCTCTTTTATTTTCTGGAATAGATAGTGTAAAATTGGAGTTAACTTTTTTCTAAATCTTTGCAGAATTCACCAGTGAAACTTTCTGTGCCCAGGGATTTCTTTTGGAGGAAGCTTTATAATTATGAATTCAATTTATATAATGGTTATAGGATTATTCAGATTAGCTTGAGGTTTGGCACTTTGTGGTTTTCATGCAACTGGTTCATTTCTTTTAAGTTGTTGAATTTATGCATGTAAAGTTGTTCATATTAGTACTTCATTATTTGTTTAGTGGCTTTGGGATCCTTAATGATATCCCATGTTTCATTCTTGATATTGGTAATTAGTGTCTTTTCTTTTTATGTTTTTATCAGTCTTGCTAGAGGCTCATCAAATTTATTTATTTATTTTTTTAAGAACCAGTTATTTGTTTCCTTGATCTTTTTCCATTATTTTTCTGTTTTTTTTTTTTTTTTTAATTTCTGTTCTCTTTATAATTTCCTTCCTTTGCTTGCTTTGGATTTATTTTGCTATCTTTTTTCCTGTTTGTTGATGTAGAGTCTTAGACTATTTGTTGGAAACATTTCCTATTTTATAATGTAAGCATTTAGTGGTATAAATTTCCTTGTCAGAACTGCTTTAGAAACATCCCACATATATTGGTATGTTGAGTTTTCATTATTATTCAGTTCTATGTATTATTTTTATTTCATTGAAACTTCCTCTTCTACTAATAGATTAATTAGAAGTGTGTTTTTAATTTCCAAATATTTGTAGATGTTCTTGTCATTGTTCTAATGCAATTGCACTCCGGCCACAGAAAACACTGCATGCTTTCAATTATTTTCAATTTGTTGAGTTTCTTTTTTATGGTTTATGTTATGGAGTATCTTCATGAATGTTTTGTGGGCAGTTGAAAAAATTGTGCATTCTCCTGTTGTTGGGTGTAGTGTTCTCTCTATATATATGTATATATATATATACATATATATATATCACATAGATTTTGTTAATTTTGTTGTTTCATTACTTCTACTCTATTTTTTTGTCTGTTGTTCTATCACTTGCTGTGAGTGGGTTTTCCCCAGGTACAGTTCTAGATTTGTCTTTTTCTCATTTCAGCTCTATCAGGCTTTGCTTCATGTATTTTGTTTAATGTATTCATGTTGTTTGGTGGGTACACAATTATGCTATGTTATGTTTTCATGAGCTTTTGTCATTATGTAATGTTCCTCTTTGTCGGTAATAATTTTTTTGCTCTAATATCTACTTTATCTGATATTAATATACTCTATACTTTTTAAATTTAATATTTGTATCATGGTATTTATTTTTAATCTTTTTACTTTAAACTTATTTATGATTTTGACATGAAGTGACTTTCATGTAAAAGATTATGTTTTGCTTTGTTTTGATTTATCCACTCTACTAATTTCTGTATTTTAGCTGGTACTTTTAAATCAATTAGATGCAATGTAATTATTGATATATTAGGGCTCAAAGCTGCCAGTTTATTCCTTGATTTCTATTTCACTTATTTCTTTTTCCTGGAGTTTTCTTTTCTTGGTTTCCTGTGAGTTGCATGAACATTTTTAAAGATTCCATTTGATGTATTTATAGCGTTTTTAAAGTACATTGTTTTATGTGGTTTTCTAAATGGTTCCTCTATTTATTACAATATACTCATATAACTCATCACAATCTACCAATATTGACATTTTATTACTCTGAGTGAAATATGGAAACATTATTTCTGTTAATGTACTTTGACACTCCTGAACTTTTAAATTAATTTATCTTAAATATTTTCTCTAAATTTATACTGAGCACCATATCAGATGACTTTATAATTTCTGTTTCATTTCAGTTATTAAATATGATTTAAGAATATCATGAGAAAAATAGTTTACTACATTTACCCCTACTTTCACCCAATCAAATTTCTTTTTTCTCTCCTATAATTCCAGGCCATATATTGTTACCATGCCCTTTCTGTTTAGATAATTTCATTCAGTCATTTTTAAAGATAGGTTTGCTGCCAATCAATTCTTAGTTTTCCTTCATTGAGAATGACTTTATTTCAAATCCTTCTTTCCTTAACGATATTTTTACTGGATATAGAATTCATGGTTGATAGTTCTTTTCTTCCTGTGCCTGAAAAATAGTGCTCCACCTCTTTCTGTCCTCCATCGTTTCCAATGAAAATCCACTGCCATTTAAATTAGTATTTCCTTTAAGTAATATGTTATTTATCTCTGGTTATGTTTAAGGTTTTTTATTTGTCTTTAGTCTTCAAAAGTTCATATATGATGTGTGTTTGCATGGAGTTCTTTGAATTTATCCTTTTGGGGTTCACTCAGCTTCTTGAATCTGTAGCTTTCTATCTTTTGCCAAATTTGGTATCATTTCTGATGTTATTTCTTCAAATATTTTTTCAGACATGGTTTATGTCTTTTCTCCTTTAGGGACTCCAATGATATTGTTAGCTTTTTGTCATTGGCCCACAGAAACTTAAGACTCTGTTCATTGTTTTTTTTTTGTTTTCAGTCTATTTTCTCTCTATTGTTCAGATTGGGTGAATTCAATTGATCTGTATTTAGTTCACTGTTTCTATCTTATGGCATCTCCACTCAATTATTGAGACCAATTTTTGAGGGTTCTTTAAAAATTTTGATTATTGTATTTTCAGTTCTAAAATTTCCTTTTGGTTCTTTTATAATAAGTTTTATTTTCATTCTGAGATTTAATTTTTTTCACTTTTTCAAGAGTTTTTAATTGTTTATTGAAGCATTTTTGTGATAGCTGCTTAAAAATCCTTGTCAGATAATTACAATATCTGATTCATCTGGGCATTGGAATTTCCATATGGAATATTTTGTTTAATGACAATGAATACAGTGAGTTAGGAATGAAAGGAAGTAAAGAAATCAATAGGATTATTCTTGAAATTCTTGACATAGTTAAAGGGCTATGAGATGTAGCACAGTCCTTGAATATACATAGTGGGGTCCTATTTACTTTCCCACTCCTACAATAGTAGCAATAGACACAGCTTAGATTTTACAGAGTAGTTTATCTCTTCTATGGGAAAACAAATTGAAAGGAAAGGAAACACGATGAGAGGTGAACAGGCTTCATAGACAGAGTTGGTGAAGAGCAAGAGATGATAGAAATTACCCAGAGCTTTCTTTCTTCATGTGATAGCAAAAGTTCTTGTACCTGGGTTTGCTTTATTTGTATGAGTTGATGAAAACTTATTTTCCTTTTTGAATACTCACTTATCCATTCATTGTCCAAGTGAGTCCAGCTTTATTAGAACAGGTGGACTAAAAAAGTAATGACATATCCTCACAGGTGCCAATTAAAGGTACAGTTTTGAAATATATTGTTGTATACCTTTTTCCATTACTAGGGTCAGTGTTCTCATTATTTATAGAAATTACAATCATCTATTTAAAACTAAAACACTTTTATTTTTTTTCCTTTAGTCTATCCTTAACCTAAATAAATAAACAAAGATCCAAGCATATCTTAAATTATTTGTTGAGCTTTCTTTATTCCATTGCCAATCAGTCAGGTTATGCAAAATAGCCTAGGATGGACACTGTGGATTTTTTTTTTCTTTTCTTCATGATTGTAACTGTCAAACTTATAATATGCTCTTTAGTTTTAATGAAATTACAAGCTGGAGATGGTATGTTGATTCAATTACAGTGGGAACTCACTCTATGTCTGTGAAGATACTTTGATTTATTGCTCTCTTAGTCAAGTTGGAAAACATAACCTCAGTTATGCTGTATGGCCAAAGTTTAAGTTCTTCATGAGAAAGACTGATCTAGCATTTAAAATTAAATATAATTTTAAGTGAATTCTAAGAAGGTAATGTATCTCCATCATTAAAAATCGGTTTTCTTGATACTTCCAAAGGAGATACTGGAATGTATGTTTTTGCTTAACATATTCATGCTTAAGCAAAAGAAAAAACCTCATGCAATAGAAAAGCATAGACTAATTTGCAAACTTGACAATATATATTGAATGTCTATTGAGTTCAAACCAACATAATAGGTACTAGGAAAGATCATACATTCACTAATTTATTCAGCAAACATTTATTAAGTATCTGCTATATGCAAGATTTTATGCTAGTCTCTATAACAAATACAGAGTTGTACAAGATATATTTCTGCCCCTTGAACAGTGTAAAATCTGGTAAGATTATGTGTACAATACAAGCCTGTATCTTAATTATGTAAGCATGCTACTAATATTTCTGGGGCTCCATACAAGAATACAAAATGGCTGCCCACAAACCACATGTCTCAATATTTAAATGACTAATAAAATGTTAAATAAAATGTTTTATTCACTTTCTTTGAAAAGTATACTTTCAAATGACCTGGAAATCCAGGTATGAATTTAAAATTTTTGAACTCCTCAGAATTCTGCACCAGAACATAGAAGTGTAAGAAGAGCTATTGTTCAGAGATCTGACCTCTGGCCCACTACCCTTTCCTTATCATACATAGTTTTGTCCCACTCAAAAGAAACCTTGTGTGCATGTTTAGGAATTCCCAAGCCCTCACGTACAGTGCATTCACAATCTCTGTAAGCAGTTGCTCCTTGAATACCCTTTCACATAGTGGTGCATACAGTGGGAGAACAGGTCTAAGATAGAAGTTTGGGCAGGACTGGAAGAGGAGTCAGGGCAGTTGGGAAGATAATTTTGGGATCCTAAACAACAAAGTATCATCTAATAAGAGGTTGTAGAATTTTGGTGGGAACCTTCCCTGGCCCCATAGGCTCTTCACTCTGTGGCAGTGGAGCAACTGAATGAGTGCTAGAGTGAGGCCCTCCAAAGCACAGGGCCCACAGCTGCGTTTAAGGGCAATATAGCAGTCATGAAGAAATACATATTGTATGGCTGGATATAATATAGTTCATCTATATGATTCAATTATTGAAAAGAAAGGTGATTTCTACATGTAATGACGTAGAAAAATGTCAATGTCATATGGTTAAAGAAAATAATGCATATAATATAATTGCATTTTTGTCAAAACAAAATTTAAACCAGTACAATGCACATATTTGTGCATATTTGGATGAGAACAGAGGAGAAATGCTGAGGAACTATTAACATGGCTTATCTGAGAAAGGGTGGAATTAGAGAGAATATTTTATTTTGTTTTTCAGCTTTATTTATACTTAATATACAAAAATTGAACATATTTAATGCACATATTTTGATGCATTTGGACATACACATACACCCATGATACCATCACCACAATCAAGGTGATAAACATATTTGCCTTGTGCTAAGCGTTCTTATCACAAAAACAAGAAGCAAGGGAGAATATTTTCTTTACACATCTCTATATGTTCCTTATATATTTATAAAAGTGAGAATATATTAGTTTTGTAAGAAAAAACTCAATATATTTTTTTGTAATGCCAAGAAATATATATTGATTACCTACTATGTGCATTGTACTATTAGGTGCTGAAGAGAGTCTCATCTCATTTTTTGCTCAGCACAGTCATCCAACTGACAAAACTATTGTTCCAAGAGATAAAATTTCTTGCCCAAAATCACACAGGTAGTAAATGAAGAGTCATTTCAACCTAAGGTCTTCTGAATCAAAGTCACTAGTCTTTCTTCAATATATACCACAACTTATTTCAAAATTAAGGAAGAGTAGTGACTTAGAAGTATTTCCTACACATGTTTTGGATCTATTTGTCCCTAGTTCTGACCAACTTTCAAGGATACCCTATGTCTTTCAGATCATTTGCATGTAATTTAGTGATTTATGCCCCTTAATTATACCACAATTTGGACACTGCACTGTTTGTTGCTTTTTTGCTTGTTTATTTTTATTGCCAGCCTTGTCTGGCAAGATGATATGACCACATGGGCAGCCACAGTTTACCTCTTAATTTGGGGTATGATGTTGTTGCTGTGCAACAGAGAAGTCCAGGGAATCCTAGGGTACTGAGGTAATAGCTAGATGAAAGTCCCTGACTGAGGTGCTGGAAGAGCCATTTACTCAATAAGGTTCTAGTGAACTGTACTCTGGTGTGGACTAGTAGTAGCGATATTTTACTGCAACTCACATATCCCCTGGAAACCTGAGAGAGTAAGAAGAGACAAAACAGTTCTTTATGATTTAATAAGGTATGCCCACATATATCTCATTTTGTTCTCACAACTACCCTGCAAGATAAGTGTTGTTAACTCCATTTTATAGCAGAGTAATCTGAGGCTCAGAGAGGTTAAGTAACTTTCCATAGAAGATACCAATATTAGTCAGGGTTCTCTGAAGAAACACAACCAAAAAGATGTGTACACACACACACACACACACACACACACAGACATACACATTTGGAGACACAGTGAAGAGTCACAGTTTGAGTCCAAAGACAGTCTGCTGGCAGAATTCCTTCTTGCTTGGGAGTGGTATTTGTTCTATTAAAATCTTCAACAGATTAGATGAGGCCCACCCACATTATGGAGGGTAATCTACTATACTAAAAATCCTTGATCAAATATTGATCTCATCCAAAAAAACACCTTCACAGAAACACCCAGAATATTTAACCAAATATCTGGCTACTGTAGCCCAGCCAACTTGACACATATAATTAACCATCACAACACCACAATTAAATTTTTGTTTTAGAGTTGTTCTCATAAAATTGAAAACTCTAGTTATTTTATAATTTTAATGATGTTATTGTTTGTTCAAATTTCAGAAAGTATATAAATCATTACTAAAGAGCACTTATATTGATAATGTTTACATATATTATATATAGATGATGAAGCAGGGACTAGAGATATTGAGAAAAGTAAAAATATTCAGCTAATTAACTTCCTTAAGTTACTATGCTTATAGCAATGTGAGAAAAGAGACTGGTTGTTTTTTAGTTCCTAATTTCACCCTTTCTTTAGAAAGCCATGGAAATTGCATTTAAGTATTAATTGAATTAAAAACAAAATTGTTTACTAAGTTCCATTTAAACACAACCTAAAGAAATACAGTAATAGATAAGGTTAACATCTTCATTTAACTTAAAATGTTCTCTTGAAGATTTGATCAATAATTTACCAGACACAGAAGCTTGAAAAATGCTTATTGTTATCAGGTTTCTTCCTTTAATATGGAGAGCAATAAGGTAATTGTTAGTCATTTGGATAACTCAAAAATTACCTGTGCTACTTTTCTTACATTTTACTGAGAAGGGATTACAATGTACTTTATTTTGTAATATTAAAATCTGATGGGGGTATATAAGTGCTTAGTATTCAACCATAGAGTGAATTTATATTTTGGTCAAATCTGTTTTGAAAATTAAAACTAAAATCATGTCTATATAGTAAGGCTGAATCAAGTAGGGAAGACTTGTTTTAGATATCTTTAGTAACAATAGATGTGATCCGTACTGCAATACAGTGTCATTGTACAGATATAGCTTGAAATGAGGAAATAATGTGAAGGTGGATTCATTTATTTGGACTCATTATAATTAACCAAATCAATCATTTCATAATCTGAGCAGTTGTACACTTGTCAGCAGCTGATCAAGGCAACCATATAGAGGATTCTGTATTGTCCAGGGTCTAAAGTTATACTTAGGTAGTATAAATTGAAGAAAAAATTGATTTTTATTTTCTGATTAAGCATGTGAGATTGTATTAATTTTCTGCTGCCTCCAGAAACCCCACTAAAATGGCAAAAGTATGATTTTAAGAGGATATATCCACAATCATAAAAGTAATGAGAAAGGTGATGACAGTAGTAAATAAGACATGCCTACACATTTGAGAAGGATATAAAGTGGAACACAGGAGTGGTAATGACTTAAGAGATAGGGCAAATCTAGAATCTAATGGCTTTCAGAGGGAAATACTAACCAGATCCCAAAAATCTGGGCCACAGAATTCCAGGAAGTCTCAAAAATTGGAGCCATCAGTTACTTCAGAAACCAGGGTGAGACAGGATTAAACAGGAAGAGAGCTTGAAAATATACTTATGGAGCCATTAAACTTTCAGGCCTCCTTCCTCACTCTTGCATTAACAGAATCACAGAGGCTCTGAAATCAGGGACACCAGACCAGAAGAGAGGAGTGTGGTGCTATACTGAAACATGAAATTCAGTGAAAGTCAGCATATTGAGTAGTGAAATGCCAAGTCTCTGTTTGCATCCCAGAATATGACAGCGAAGATGACAGTTTCAAAAGTAGAAAATTAAAGATTCTACTCTGAAGAAACTGAAACTTTGAAAGATTTATATTTGGAAGTCTCTGATGAAATGGCCAGGTTTGTACTGTTGAAATAGGGTGAGGCCTACCTATACAGAAGTCCTGCTCAAGCACACAGAGCTTTTAATTAGGTTTTGGTGCATCAGCCTTAACTATAAATGGACATCCAAGGTTCATAGTATATTTGAACAAAGGTCTCATCTTTAAAGATCAAGACTCAAAAAAGAGAAAGGAGGAAAATTTGAGAAGACAGAAAATTCATTAATTTCACCCCATTACAAAAGCACAAAGGACTATTATATCTTTAGAGAACCAGGAGAAAATTATATAAAATCTATAAATAAATAAAAGTAAACATCTTTAACATTTAAAACATAAATATTTAATCTAAAAATAACTAAGAGAAAATCTTATAATATTCAGTGTTGCAGAAGATGTGGCTCAACAAGTATGCCACATAAATTGCTGGTGAGATTGTAAAATGGATTGGTCACTTTGGAAAATTATGTAACATTATTTTATAAATTGAATACTCATATGCCATATTAGCTAGAATTTTCACTCCTTGTTGTAGACTTAAGAGAAACTCTTACATATGTTTAGGACATGTACAAGATTGTTCACAGCACAAGATTGTTTATAATCTCAAAACTCTGGAAATAATGCAAATACTCATCAACAGGAGTATGGGTAAATAAATTATGGTTTATTCACACAATGGAATATTACATAGTATTCAAAAGAAGGAAATAGAACTATATGCATCAATATGGATAAATATTACCAGTTTAATATCAAGAAAAAAATTAAGCTTAAAAAGATTACATAATAACACTATATGCTTTTTTTAAAGTTAAAAACAATGAAAACTACATAATAATATTTTACTACATACTGTGTGTGTGTG
This sequence comes from Balaenoptera ricei, assembly GCF_028023285.1. Taxonomy (NCBI): domain Eukaryota; kingdom Metazoa; phylum Chordata; class Mammalia; order Artiodactyla; family Balaenopteridae; genus Balaenoptera; species Balaenoptera ricei. The sequence goes on along the minus strand of NC_082660.1, from coordinate 89,931,005 downwards.
TGTGTGTGTGTGTGTGTATGTTTGCTTTGAAGGGTTATTTTGAGGACTAAGTTAATACAAGTAAAATGCTTAGAATAGAACTTGGTAATATATGAGAATTTTATTTTTAATATTTTTACAACTTTGGGAATATTTAAATAAAAAACTAAGCCAAAAAAAGGTAATTATTAACCCTGGGTATATATATATATATATATATATATATATATATATATATATATATATAGGATATTTTGTAACAAGGGAAATGAAATCATTAGCTATCACTTGTCTCAGTGTGAAAAGTATTTTCATAGTTATAATTACATAAATATTTTGAATATTGTTTAGCCCCAAATTTTGATATATCTACATTAGAAAGATGAGGGAAGAAGTATGTGTGATATAGGGAAGTGGTATGAGAAAGTTAGTGGCACATTGTTCATGGTACAAATTTAATATATGTTTAACATTAATAAATCAATTAACAGCAATGTAAACATTATTTGGTAAATGGAAGCATATGCCAAAAACATCTCACAGCATTGAAACTCATTGCCTCAGGAAACTTAGAAACAGGAATGGGAGAGGTGGGGCAGAGGATTTATTTTTCATTATAAGACTTATTGCTCATATAACCATGTAATTTATCATTAAAAAAGATATTGCAGAAAATAAAATGAAGTACTTTCACAATTAGATTAGGACAGGGTTATAAAACAGGATTGTCCCAGGCAAACTGAGATGTATGGTGAACCAACTATTTGACTCTCAAAACTTGGTACATATATTAGTTTGATACAAATTTAAAAAAATAAAAATATAGAAGTAGTCACTTCCAAGTTAATTGAATATGTTGGTGTGTTTTGTTTAGTTTTCTCAGTTATCCAATTTGGCTATCTAAAGGATCAGCTTATTTGTTTAATGGCTGAACATTCAGGTTCACTTTTGGGTAAATGCAGATGATGTCTAAAAAAGAGGATATATAGGTTGATATTTAAAAAAAAAAATTTGATTCCTCTGCACAAAATTAAATTGGCTACTGAAACTACTGAAGAAAATGGTAAAGTTCTAGAGTGTCACAGCAAGATGGCAGAATAGGAAATCCCTTATACTGTTTTTCCACAGATACACTGATTAAATAACAATATATGGTCAAAAATGCCCTTATGAGAATTCAAGATTCAAGAAATAGCAGTATTCCAGGTGAGCACAAAGCCAAGAACAGTTGCATTGAGACTGGTAAGCCAACCAATTTCACTTTACCTGCATCAGCCCCTCCCCAAAGCTGGCACAGCTCAGCACTAGGTGAAAATATACTGACTAGTGAATTCTGCCTGAGAGAGTCGGCAGAAGAGTAGAGAGTGCATCCAACATTCCAGATTCTTTTTTTTTTTTTTTTAAAGGGCCATGCAAAGGACTGGTTTCTGTCTTGCCTCATTCAGAATACTGATGGAACAAGCAGAGTTTAGATGCCTGGGGGCCATTAAGAAGAAGGAAAAGTGTGAGTGGCTTGCTGCTGGTCCAGAGGACACACAGTGCATCAGACAGAGGCCAGTGCAGCTTAACAGCCTCTCCCTTGTGGGGATGGAGAAAAGTGAAAAATGCATGCAATATTCTGGATTCTCAGGGAGCTGCCTGAGTGAATGGAGTGCAGATGGGACTCAACATACTCTAGAAATCTGGTGTCTGCTGAGAACGTAAGTGAGCTGAGTGGCCTGTGGTAGCTCCAAATGATCGGCAGATAATAGATAGAAAAATAGGGAGCAGAGATTATAAGCTCTAGGAAAAGAAATTGGGAAGGCTTTCTATTAAGAAATTTTATGTACAGACCTAAAGAAGTCTCATCCTTCCAGAAAGGTTTTCAGAGGCCCCAAGAAAATGTAGCTGGGCTGATTGGTGTGTGCCTTTCCCTGTACAAGCCAGTCTGTACAAACTGGGACAGGGGGCTAATTTTTCAAATGTGCATATCCCAACAAAAAGTTATGAGAAACACAAAGAAACAGAGAAACATATCTCAAACAAAGGAACAAAATAAATCTACAGAAACTGACACTAAAGAAATGGAAGTACATGAATTACCTGACAAATAATACAAAATAAGTGTCACAAAGATGCTCAACTAAATCAAGAAAACAATGAATGAACAACGTAGGAATATCTCAAAGAGATGATAGAAAATATTTTTTAAAAGAACCAAACAGAAAAAACAGTAACTGAGTTGAAAAATTCACTAGAATGTTCAACAGCAGACCTGATCAAGCAGAAGAAATAAAAAGTGAAGCCAAAGACAAGAAACATTGAAAAATCAAGGTAGCATGACATCACCAAAGGAACACAATAATTTTATAGTATGTGTTCCCAAAGAAATGGAGATCTGAAATTTTCCTGATAAAGAATTCAAAATAGTTGTTTTAAAGAAGCTCAGTGAGCTACAATACAGAAAAACAATTCAATAAAATCAGGAAACAATACAGGAACAAAATCAGAAGTTTAACAGATAGAAATCATAAATAAGAACTCATAGAAAAAAGGGTAGATTGATGGTTGCCAAGGGCTGGAGCATGGGGGAAATAAGATGTTGGTCAAAGGGTTAAAACTTTCAGTTAGAAGATGGATTAAATTCTGTGAATCTAAAGTACAGCATGGTGACTACAGTTAACAATACTGTATTATACACTTGAAAGTGGCTAAGAGAGCGAATCTTAAGTGTTCTGTTAACTGAAAAAAATGCACAGTGTGAGAGTCGCGGGTTAAGCTTTATTTGGTGTAAAATGAGGACTATTGCCTGGGAGGCAGCATTTCAGATAGCTCTGAGAAACTGCTCTGGAGAGGTAGGGGGGAAGGTCAGTATGTATGCGATTTTGGTGAAGAGGGGGTCCATGAAGTCAAGCACACAGTTTCTTGCAGAAGGTTGCTGCCATTCTCATGAAGTTTATTGCTAGTCACGAGGAGCAAATTCCACCATGAATGACTTTAGTGCTTTTCTAGATATGAGGAAATGCAAGAATTGGGCTCATAACATCTTCTCTTGAAAATACCTAACTATCTGAAAGCCTGTTCTGCCAGTTTTTTTCCAGAGCACAGAATGCCTCATTCCTGATCTCCATCCTGAACTCCTTTCATGGGTGTTGAAGGTCAGTGGCTGCAGCGACTCATGACTTAATCCTTGTAGAGGTAGATGGCAAGTGCTAATTTTTAGTTGGCATTGCCCCTTCATGGTCATAAATTAGACCATGGTTTGGGAGGCATTTCATGACCATTTCATCCTAAGGTGCTAGGAATAGTCATTCCCAGGTCTGGTGAACATTTTATTGATAGGCTACTCAATGTGCTTTTAGTGGAATAGGCCTTATTAACAGTAGCCAAAAGTCTCTGGACCACCTGTCTTACTAGTGTGTTATGGTCCAGGAAAAAATTCCTTCTTGTTGCATCTTACCATGTCTAGAGTTACACTATTACAATCATCCATCTCATATAGAACTACATATTTTGGTTGGAGCCTCAGTCACACATTTGTTAATGCAAGAAACAATTTTGTAAAACAGGCAAAATACAAATAATGTTGCTAATAGCATTAATAGAGTTATAAGTAAATATTTAAGTCAGGAGCTTCCTACACCAAACCAGTTTTTAAAGTGGTCGTCAAGACTAGGGAGTGGGTCACTCAAGGCAGAAATCTGATTTTTCATATGGTTCATTAAACGTGCTATATTAGAGGATTAATCAAGTATGAAAACACAGCATTCAGTTTGAATTATGGCACAGGTGCCTCCCTGAGATTGCTGTAAGGATAACAAGGGCCATGAGATTTTGTAGCTCCACTTTTCTTATCATAGAAACCTCAGAATTCAGTAGGCTAATAGCCTGATTACTACCATTTAAAGCCTGTGGAGTGAATTTTGTTAAGGCTTGATATGGCCAATTACTTCCTCCAACGTTATTGAAGGCACAAAAATATCTGCTAAGTGGCTATACTAGCGGAATACAGATCTCTTGACCCATCCAGCTCATACCAATGGTAAATTGGCTGGGGCCATCTCTAAATTGTTACATACGTGACCTTGAGTCCAAGGAAATCCTAGAGTACCTTGCAGAAGCCAAGGTCATAAATTAATACCACCAATCCACTGAGTTCTGTTAAGTGTGACCCACTGAATCTCTGGTCGTCTGACCCAGTCTGTTCCATACCAGTCAATATCTCTAAGGGTAATAATATGTAGGCATTGTTCATAAGGCACCCAGCCAAATTTCCTAAAGTTATTAGGCTGATTATCCTTAGTATGATTTAATTGATCCCAACATAGAGGAGCACTTAAATGACCACAGCCTGGTGTTAAGCACATAAATCCATCCCATGATTGTGGGAGGTTTCCTCTTCTAATAAATGGAAGATTATAGTTTTTGATTGAAACTTAGCTCATTGTTCTGACTGAGCTTGAGTGATCCTAAAAGTAAATTCATATTTATGGCCAGGGTCAGAGCAGGTATTATTAATTGGCCAAGTGAGAGGATCCCACCTAGTAATATCAATAGTGGCCTGAACAGGACTATAATTTCCTTCTTCTAGAATAATTTCCTAAGGGCCAACCAATTAGAGACTTGGAGTGAAGAAATCCATCAATGTAACCCAGAAGAACTAGACACAGGTAATTGTCCACAAACATAAAAATTGGATTGATTTTTAAAACTAGCGTAGGATTGTACCCATGATGAAAAAACATTTGATTCATAAGCAAAGGGCCAAGAAGTCAAGAAAACACTATAAATGATCATACAGCTCAGGTCCAGTATCTTGGGCCAGCTGTCTACCTCTGATATCATCTTCTTCTCATCCTGGCATACATATAGTTTCTCCTTGGTTTGAGCATCATTTTAAGATGAGTTTGAGGTTAGCAGTCCTATCTATAGACGAGTCCACTGCAAGGGCCCTTTGTAAGTGGAAATTAACCCAAGAGTCAATTCCCTTCAGATTCACTGTGCAGGAGCTATTTAAGAGTACCTGATAAGGGTCCTTCCATCTAGGTTGGAGATAGTCCTTTAAATTATGGAAGTTCCGATATGCATAATCCCCTGGTTGTAGGTTGTGGGGCATCTGATCTTCATTCAAAGATAGATTACTGAGATAATCTTCAGAAACAAACTTAAGAGTGTACTTTTTTTAAATATCTTTATTGGAGTATAATTGCTTTACAATTGTGGGTTAGTTTCTGCTTTATAACAAAGTGAATTAGTTATACATATACATATGTTCCCATATCTCTTCCCTCTTGCATCTCCCTCACTCCTACCCTCCCTTTCCCACCCGACTAGGTTATCACAAAGCACCAAGCTGATCTCCCTGTGCTATGCGGCTGCTTCCCACTAGCTATCTATTTTACGTTTGGTAGTGTATATATGTCCATGCCACTCTCTCACTTTGTCACAGCTAACCCTTCCCCCTCCCCATAACCTCAAGTCCATTCTCTAGTAGGTCTGTGTCTTTATTCCCGTCTTAACACTAGGTTCTTCATGACATTTTTTTCCCCCTTAGATTCCATATATATGTGTTAGCATACTGTATTTGTTTTTCTCTTTCTGACTTACTTCACTCTGTATGACAGACTCTAACTCCATCCAGCTCACTACAAATACCTCCATTTCGTTTCTATTTATAGCTGAGTAATATTCCATTGTATATATGTGCCACATCTTTATCCATTCATCCCATGATGGACACTTACGTTGCTTCCATGGCCTGGCTATTGTAAATAGAGCTGCAATGAACATGTTGGTACATGACTCTTTTTGAATTATGGTTTTCTCAGGGTATATGCCCAGTAGTGGGATTGCTGGGTCGTATGGTAGTTCTATTTTTAGTTTCTTAAGGAACCTCCATACTGCTCTCCATAGTGGCTGTATCAATCTACATTCCCACCAACAGTGCAAGAGGGTTCCCTTTTCTCCACACCCTCTCCAGCATTTATTGTTTCTAGATTTTTTGATGATGGCCATTCTGACAGGTGTAAGATGATATCTCATCATAGTTTTGATTTGCATTTCTCTAATGATTAAAGATGTTGAGGATTCTTTCATGTGTTTGTTGGCAATCTGTATATCTTCTTTGGAGAAATGTCTATTTAGGTCTTCTGCCCATTTTTGGATTGGGTTGTTTGTTTTTTTGTTATTGAGCTGCATGAGCTGCTTGTATATTTTGGAGATTAATCCTTTGTCTGTTGATTCATTTGCAAATATTTTCTCCCATTCTGAGGGTTGTCTTTTGGTCTTGCTTATGGTTTCCTTTGCTGTGCAAAAGCTTTGAAGTTTCATTAGGTCCCATTTGTTTATTTTTGTTTTTATTTCCATTTTTCTAGGAGGTGGGTCAAAAAGGATCTTGCTGTGATTTATGTCATACAGTGTTCTGCCTATGTTTTCCTCTAAGAGTTTGATAGTGTCTGGCCTTACACTTAGGTCTTTAATCCATTTTGAGTTTATTTTTGTGTATGGTGTTAGGGAGTGTTCTAATTTCATACTTTTACATGTACCTGTCTCGTTTTCCCAGCACCACTTATTGAAGAGGCTGTCTTTTCTCCATTGTATATTCTTGCCTCCTTTATCAAAGATAAGGTGACCATATGTGCATGGGTTTATCTCTGGGCTTTCTATCCTGTTCCATTGATCAATATTTCTGTTTGTGTGCCAGTACCATACTGCCTTGATTACTGTAGCTTTGTAGTATAGTCTGAAGTCAGGGACCCTGATTCCTCCAGCTCCATTTTTCGTTCTCAAGATTGCTTTGGCTATTCAGGGTCTTTTCTGTTTCCATACAAATTGTGAAATGTTTTGTTCTAGTTCTGTGTAGAATGCCAGTGGTAGTTTGATAGGGATTGCATTGAATCTGTAGATTGCTTTGGGTAGTATAGTCATTTTCACAATGTTGATTCTTTGAATCCAAGAACATGGTATATCTTTCCATCTATTTGTATCATATTTAATTTATTTCATCAGTGTCTTATAATTTTCTGCATACAGGTCTTTTGTCTCCTTAGGTAGGTTTATTTCTAGATATTTTATTCTTTCTGTTGCAATGGTAAATGGGAGTGTTTTCTTAATTTCACTTTCAGATTTTTCATCATTAGTGTATAGGAATGCAAGAGATTTCTGTGCATTAATTTTGTATCCTGCTACTTTACCAAATTCATTGATTAGCTCTAGTAGTTTTCTGATTGCATCTTTAGGATTCTCTATGTATAGTATCATGTCATCTGCAAACAGTGACAGCTGTACTTCTTCTTTTCCAGTTTGGATTCCTTTTATTTCTTTTTCTTCTCTCATTGCTATGGCTAAAACTTCCAAAACTATGTTGAATAATAGTGATGAGAGTGGGCAACCTTGTCTTCTTCCTGATCTTAATGGAAATGGTTTCAGTTTTTCACCATTGAGGATGATGTTGGCTGTAGGTTTGTCATATATGGCCTTTATTATGTTGAGGAAAGTTCCTTCTATGCCTACTTTCTGCAGGGCTTTTATCATAAGTGGGTGTTGAATTTTGTCGAAAGCTTTCTCTGCATCTATTGAGATGATCATATGGTTTTTCTCCTTCAATTTGTTAATATGATGTATCACGTTGATTGATTTGCATATATTGAAGAATCCTTGCATTCCTGGAATAAGTCCCACTTGATCATGGTGTATGATCCTTTTAATGTGCTGTTGGATTCTGTTTGCTAGTATTTTGTTGAGGATTTTTGCATCTATGTTCATCAGTGATGTTGGCCTGTAGTTTTCTTTCTTTGTGACATCTTTGTCTGGTTTTGGTATCAGGGTGATGATGGCCTCGTAGAATGAGTTGGGGAGTGTTCCTCCCTCTGCAATATTTTGGAAGAGTTTGAGAAGGATAGGTGTTAGCTCTTCTCTAAATGTTTGATAGAATTCACCTGTGAAGCCATCTGGTCCTGTGCTTTTGTTTGTTGGTAGATTTTTAATCACAGTTTCAATTTCAGTGCTTGTGATTGGTCTGTTCATATTTTCTATTTCTTCCTGGTTCTGTCTCGGCAGGTTGTGCATTTCTAAGAATTTCTCCATTTCTTCCAGGTTGTCCATTTTATTGGCATAGAGTTGCTTGTAGTAATCTCTCATGATCTTTTGTATTTCTCAGTTTCAGTTGTTACTTCCCCTTTTTCATTTCTAATTCTATTGATTTGAGTCTTCTCTGTTTTTTTCTTGATGAGTCTGGCTAATGGTTTATCAATTTTGTTTATTTTCTCAAAGAACCAGCTTTTAGTTTTATTGATCTTTGCTATCGTTTCCTTCATTTCTTTTTCATTAATTTCTGATCTGATCTTTATGATTTCTTTACTTCTGTTAACTTTGTTTTTTTTTGTTGTTGTTGTTCTTCTTTCTCTAATTGCTTTAGGTGCAACGTTAGGTTGTTTATTTGAGACGTTTCCTGTTTCTTAAGGTAGGCTTGTATTGCTATAAACTTCCCTCTTAGAACTGCTTTTGCTGCATCCCATAGGTTTTGGGTCATCATGTCTCCATTGTCATTTGTTTCTAGGTATTTTTTGATTTCCCCTTTGATTTCTTCAGTGATCACTTCGTTATTAAGTAGTGTATTGTGTAGCCTCCATGTGTTTGTATTTTTTACAGATCTTTTCCTGTAATTGATATCTAGTCTCATAGCGTTGTGGTTGGAAAAGATACTTGATACGATTTCAATTTTCCTAAATTTACCAAGGCTTGATTTGTGACCCAAGATGTGATCTATCCTGGAGAATGTTCCATGAGCACTTGAGAAAAATGTGTATTCTGTTGCTTTTGGGTGGAATGTCCTATAAATATCAATTAAGTCCATCTTGTTTAATGTATCATTTAAAGGTTGTGTTTTCTTTTTTATTTTCATTTTGGATGATCTGTCCATTGGTAAAAGTGGTGTGTTAAAGTCCCCTGCTATGATTGTGTTACTGTCGATTTCCCCTTTTATGGCTGTTAGTGTTTGCCTTATGTATTGAGGTGCTCCTATGTTGGGTGCATAAATATTTACAATTGTTATATCTTCTTCTTGGATCAATCCCTTGATCAGAGTGTCCTTTTAATAATTCAATTAAACTTTGCTTTATTATAACATAATAGCAAGGAACTGTCTGGGAAGTGAGTTTTAGTAAATACAAAACTCCATTAACAAAACTGGAATTTATTATTCACTGAAACATAATCTTTTTCTCTCTGCAATTACCCTCATCTCCACCAGACACAACCAAATCAAGAATAATTTGTTTGCAAAACAAATCTGGTCAGTTGCCCACATAGGTTCCTCCAAAGTGGCTGTAGTGGAACTCCTCAAATGGAGTCTCAGACTGGATATCCAAAGAAGTCTCCCAAGGCCAGGAAAGCCACACAAGGACTTGTCACAGATCTCACCTTACAGATTCAGGTAAATTCCCCCCTTTACAAGGTCCCCAAAATACCTCAGTCCTATATAACTAATCCTTTTTGTTACGAGTTTTATGAATCCATCAGTTTTCCCATTAGAATTCTTTAATTTCTTACCCAGTTCATCATTATGGTCAGAAACCCATACTTGTCCAAAAAGTCCTTTCTATAAATCTTGAAGAGGTAACATTTTTGCAAAGGCATCAGAGTAAAACCATGTCCATTAATGACAAAAAGACTTAAGGCATGTTTTAAAAAACCTGGTTATAATGCAATTGACAAAAATACCATTACTACTGTGACATATAACATTTTAAGATAATAATTAGAATTTTGACTGATAACATTGTACCAGGACATATCAGATTTTTTGTAACTCCATAAAATTTCTAGAATAGCTATATTAATAACATTTGCCATGCAATATAACCTAAGAAGATTTATTTCTCATTTGACAATACTTCCCATGTAATTTAACATACCAAATAAATGTAATTAGTTTAATATCTCTCTTTGGGATGTTTCAGAGGCCCTTTGAAGCATCCCAAAGTTAGCTAGAGGTCAAAAGGACTTCATTAGAATTTGACTTAGAAAGTTTTGTCAAAAAAATATTAAAAAGGTTTAAAACACTTGGTCAGATAGGATTATAGGTCATTGTGAAACAATAGTTATTCACTTACCCAAAGTGACAATAAAAGATTTAAAGGCAAATACAGAACTGGTCACTTTAAAGGTAAAAAAAGCTCAAAATCTGTTATCAAAGGCAGCTCAACATTTTAAGAAAACTTGTCCTCTTAACAGAGAGAAAAGCCAGATTCAAGTTTTGTACAAGCTTACTTTTAAAATTCATTTACTCAATTAAATTTATTCTAAACTTAGTCAATCCTGGCCGTGCACAAAACTCATTTCTCAGGGTCCATGTCCCACAAACATTTCATCACTTTTTGTATCCATCACTTTAATTTTTCCATCCAGAAACAACCAGCTCTAAGACAGACTTACTTTCTCTTACCTTAATAAAATGCAATTCCATTCTTCAGACCTTATTTACTGAAAACCCACATCCTACTTTCCTATGGTATACTGAAATGCTTCCTTTATTATTTCTATTAGCTTTAATTACATATTTAAATTAGAGTCCTCAACTCTTAAAAACCTTAATTTCTAATGAAAACTAAGAAGTAAGCAATTATGAACTGTTCTTTAATTAGCATTCTGTACATTGGTGAACATAAATACCAGTGATAATTTCTAAAACATTTGCTTTCTTATAGAGAATATCTCAGGGTGGCACCAAACATATCCTTTAATAGCCTTAAATACCTTTAGCTTCTCTGTTTAGTAATTGATGTCTCAGTATCTTACTTTATTTGGGAATGACCTAACTATTCAATAAAATTTCATCACTTAATTTAGCACAACTCTAAATTTCAAGTTGCCAAATATCTGGAGAGATCATTTTTAAGTAGATATTCCTAAAATAATTATTCCTAAAGAGTTCACCCAAAAGCTCTTATCTCATTTATATTTTATTTGCTTACAAAAAATTTATCATACCAAGTTATTTTTCTTGCTGCAAAATTTGCAACAGATATAACATGATTTTATTTAACTTATATTAACCTATGTGCAATAAAAGTATTATACTTAATGTTGGTGACTCTGAAGAAATGTCTATATTATTTAGATCAACAAACTTAAACTAACTTTAATACCAGATATTAATTTAATACTGAATATTTCCCAGTTCATGTGAAATTAAAGTTAATTTTAGCCAGTTACCTTCTGTATTTTTGAGAATTTATATAAGTGCTTACTTTCCTTTAAGCCAATTAAGTAGAGCTCACTTGAATTAACTTTGATAATACCATCCAAAGGTAAAAACATATACATAGCACACATAAACATATAAACAGACACCACCAGAGAACTCATAACTTCATTTTCTAAATTTAGTCATGAATCAGGTATCACAATTCAAAACTCACTAGTTATAAATAACAGTTGGAATAAGTTAAATTTTAAAAGGATCCTTTTCCTATTTTTTCCCCTCAATCTCAGGAATTGGAGATTGTCTAGATAAGTGTTCCTGAGAACCCTGGTCTCAAGGCACAGGGAGAGAAAATTAAGTTCTCCTAGTAGGACTTCTTCCCTCAGGGTCAGAATTCTGAAAAGATTTTTTTTTTTCTTCAAGCTAGCTTTCTCCAACAACAGCATGTGCAATAAAAGAGCCCATTTTGGCCATTTTTCATGGCAAAATTTTCCTTTAATTCCCAATTAAATATGTACTTGCAAGTATGTTTTGTACATACATAAACCTGGTTGGGGTGTTAGTTGGAGGCTGGCTTTCTGACACCCCTCATTTCTGTGTTTGAGAAGCTCTATTTCCCATTTTAAAGTTGAATTTGTCAGGGGTAAAATTTACTAGTGAAATTGTGTGCTGGGCCAATGTGCTGCTTGTGAGCTTAACTCCTCTAGGCATCACCATAGAGTTGTTTCAGCCCTTTTATGTGGATCAGTTTCTCCCTTTGGTGTTCTAATACCAATGCGGGTGTTCGGGTCACTGAATGGCCATTTTTTATGTGTGATCCCCGGATGAACAAGTCTTTTTAATTAATGAGTGGGTTTCTCTATGGGACCACTGTGGGGTATGAGGACTCTGCCTCCACCACTCACATAAATTTCTCAGTTGTCTGAGAAAGCCGTAACCGACCGGGAGGAGGCTTGTCCCTTTTCTTTGGAGCAAATGCTCTCGTGTACTATCTTCACTTTTAACTGGACAAATTCTGTTAAGGCAACCAATTTGAGGAAAAACATCAGATCAGCCTCTAACCTAACCACTCAGCCCAGATCACTCAGCCTTTTTCAACTGAGAAAACCCCAGTATCTTTCAACCAGCCCCCCTCCCAGTATCTGTCACTTGGGTGGGTATTTCCCTGGATTCTTTCAACCACCCACCACCAGTATCTTGCAACTGGGGGGCCAGGTACCTGTTACACACCGCCAAATAAAACACAGGATCATCAACCAATACAGGAGATCCGAGAACCAGGAGGCACTCACCAAAATTTGTTGGGACTCTCCAAGGAGGCAGATAGGAGCAAGAGGCCTCTGCTGGTATGAAAGTTCCAGTTCCTCATAGAGTTTGGGTGAAGGAGAGAAGTCTGCTCTGGGTCCCTTTCATTGGTCACCATAACTGTTGACATTTCTCACCACAAATAAATGGTAATTATCTAAGATGATAGATGTGTTAACTAGCTAATTGTGGTAATCATTTTGCATTTCATACACATATCAAATCATCATATTGTATATCTGAAACTTACACTTATATGTAATGTATAAGTGACTTAAATGTCAAATACATGTTAATAAAAATGGAGAAAAAATTTTAAATAATTTGGAAATCAAGAAAATAGAACTAAAATGAGAAATAAAAAGCAGCACAATAATAATAGGGGATTTCAAACCCCATTTTTAATAATGGATAGACCATCTAGACAGAAGATCAATAAGGAAACAGAGGACTTGAAAAACACTATAGAGCAAATTGACCTAACAGACATGTACAAAACATTCCACACAACAGCAGCAGAATACATTCTTCTCAAGTGCACATGGAATATTCTCCAGGAGAGTTACTACTTTAGGTAATGAAATAAGTCTTAACAAATTTAAGAATATTGAAATCATATCAAATATATTTTCTGACCACAATAGAATGAAACTAGAAACCGATGCCAGAAAGAAAATTAGAAAATTCACAAATATGTGTAAAATAAGCAACACACTCTTGAGCATCCAATAATTTAAAGAAGAAATCAAAAGAGAAATTAGATATTATCTTGAGACAAAAGAATATAAAAACACCACATGCCAAAACATGGAATGCAGCAAAAAACAGTACTAAGAGGGAAGCTTATAGTGATAAACACCAACATTAAAAAAGAAGAAGGATCTCAAAAACCTAATTTTACACCTCAAGAAATTAGAAAAAGAAGAACACGAATTAAGATCAAAGTTAGCAGAAGGAAGGAAATAATAATTATTAGACTAGAAACAGTATAGAGAACAGAAAAATAGAAAAAAATCAACAAAACTGGTTTGGTTGCTTAAAAAGATAAACTAAACCTACAATGCTTACCTAGACTAATCAAGAAATAAAGAGAGAAAACTCGAATAACAAAAATCAGAAATGAAAGAGGAGACACTATACCTGATGCCACAGAAATAGAAAGGATTATGAAACTACTGTGAAAAATTATATGCCAACAAATTGGATAACGTAGAAGAAATGGATAGAATCCTAGAAACATATAACCTACCAAGCCTGGGTCATGAAGAAATAGAAAATCTGAACAGATTATAGCTAGTAAAGATATTGAGTCAGTAACAAGAAATCTCCCAACAAAGAAAAGTCCAGGACCAGATGGCTTCTGGTCCCCAATTCATTGATAAATTCTTCAAAATATTTAAAGAAGAATTAAAGTCAATCCTTCTAAAACTGTTCCAAAAAATTGAAGAGGAAGGAACACTTCCAAACTTATTTTATGAGGCCAGACTTACCCTGGTACCAAAGCCAGGCAAAGTCACTACAAAAAACAAATCCATAGGTCATTATCACTGATAAGCATAGATGCAAAAATCGTCAACAAAATAGTAACAAACTGAATTCAACAGCACATTAAAAGGATCATACATCATGAGTAAGTGAGATTTATCCCTGAGACACAAGGATGGTTCAATACACAAAATCAATCAATGTGATACACTACATAAAAAGAACAAAAAAAAAAACATTGCATGAACATCTCAATAGATTCAGAAAAAGCAAAATTTAACACCCCTTCATGATAAAAACAAACTAGAAGTAGAAGGAAAATACCTCAACATAATAAAGACCATATATAAAAAGCCCATAGGTAACATCATACTCAATGGTAAAAAACTGAAAACTTTTCCTCTAAGATCAGAAACAAGGCAGGGATGCCCACTCTCATCCTTTTTATTTAACATGGTCCTTCCTTCTGTTTAACATACTCCTGGAAGCCCAAGCTAGAGTAGTTCGGCAAGAGGAAAAAAATTCATCCAAATCAGAAAGAAAGAAGTAAACTAATCTCTGTTCATAGATGATATGTTCTATACGTAGAAGACTGTAAAGATTATATATACAAATTTTTAGAAATAATAAACAAATTCAGTAAAGTTGCAGGATAAAAAAATCAACATACAAAAATAAGTTTGGTTTCTATACACTAAGAACAAACAATCCAAAAAGAAAATTAAGAAAACAATCCCACTTATTATAGTGTCAGAAATAATAAAATACTTAGGAATGAACTTAACCAAGGAGATGAAGGAGTTGTACAATGGAAGCTACAAAACATTGCTGAAAGAAATTAGAGAAGAAAATATAAATAGAAAGACTTCTCATGTTAATGGTTCAGAAGAAGTAATATTGTTAAAATGCCTAAATTACCAAAAGCAATCTACAGATTCAATGCAATTCCTATCAAAATCCCAATGGCATTCCTTTACAGACATAGGAAAAACAATTCTAACATTTCTATAGAACCAGCAAGAACCCCAAATGGCTTTTCAACAATTTTGAAAAAGAATAACAAAGCTGGAGGTATCACACTTCCCAATTTCAAAACATTACAAAGCTACAGTAACAAAAACAGTATGGCAGTGGCACAAAGACAGACATATAGACCAATGAAACAGAATAGAAAACACTGAAATAAATCCCACATATACAGTCAAATAATTTTGACAAGGATGCCAAGAGTATGCAATGTGGAAAGGATAGTCTCTTCAGCAAATGGTTCTGGTAAAATTGCATTCCCACATGCAAAAGAATGAAATTAGACCCATATCTTATGCCATACAGAAAAATCAACTCAAAATGGATTAAAGACTTAAAAGACCTGGAATTATAAAACTCCTAGAAGGAAACATAGGAGAAAAGCACATGGACTTTGGTCTAAGCAATAATTTCTTAGATTTGATACCAAAAGTACAAGCAACAAAGCAAAAATAGACAAGTGGGACCACTAAAAACCTTCTGTACGGCAAAGAAAACAATTAACAGAGTGAAAAGGTAGCCTACAAAATGAAGGAAAATATTTGCAAACCACATATCTGATGTAGTGTTAATATCCAAAATATATAAGAAACTCCTACAACTCAATAGCAAACATCAAATAACACAATTTTTTTAAAAAATGGGCAAAGGACTTGAATATTTTTCCAAAGAAGACATAAAAATGAACAACAGATATATGAAAAAATGCTCAACATCACTAATCATCAGGGAAATGCTAATAAAATCCACAATGAGGTATTACCTTACACCTGTTGCCATGGCCATTATAAAAAAAGAAATAAAATTTAAAAATAAATGGCATTTGCAAAGATGTGGAGAAATTGGAACCCTCATGAACTATTGGTGGGAATGCAAAATGTTACAACCTTTTTGGAAAACGTTATGGAAGGTCCTCAGAAATTAAGGATCAAACTATCATATGGTCCATCAAGCTCATTTCTGATTACTTATCCAAGAACAATTGAAATCAGGATCATGAAGAGAAATTTGCATTCCCATGTTCATTGCAGCATTATTCACAACAGCCAAGAAAGTAGAAACTACTTAAATGTATGTTGATGAATGAATGGATAAAGAAAATGTGGTACATAGTGCATACGATGGATTATTATTCAGCCATAAAAACAGGAGGAAATCTTGTCATATTCTACAACATGGATGACCCTTGAGGATGTTATGTTTAGTGAAATAAGCCAGTCACAGGAGGACAAATACTGTATGATTCTACTTATATGAGGTATCTAAAGTATCAAAGTAACAAACTCATAGAAACAGAAAGTAGCATTGTCCTTGCCTAGAGCAAGGTAGAAGGGCAAGTTGGGTGTTGCTGTTTAATAGGTATAGAGTTTTAGTCAAGAGAGATGTAAAACATTCTAGAGATCTGCTGTGAAACTTTGTGCTTAGAGTTAACAATACTGTACTGCACACCTGAAGAATTATTAAAAGAGTAGATCTCATGCTACGTGTTTTTTACCACAGTTTTTTAAATGGTAATATTTTTAGTGCTTTTCTCTTTGGTTTGAACTTCTGTCTGTACTACTTTTCAGATTTCAAAATATAATGTGAATGAGCACTATCAGACAAACACCAAGTGCGGGAAGAAATTAATAAGGAGTTTTTTTTTCCCCATTGGAAAGGAATTAACAGTTAAAATATATTGAGCACAGGACTCAGGAGGCTTGACAGATTGAAATCATCAAATATAATTTTTCATACCAGGCAATATTACTATGAAAAGAAACATGCATCAAAAAGAGAAGAAGAAGATAAGTTCTGGTTTGCTGAAGCATAAGGGACAGACAGCAGTGGTAGTCATATTACTCATTAACTACAGCACAGCCAAATGTAGGTATTTACAGTACATATAATTTTCCTGCCTAGAGGTCTGATTAAGTTTCCCAAGCCTGCCTCTTGATTTATAGAAAATGTACCATATCATCAGACGTTTTCCCTGCTATGTATCAAATAGGGGTTACATTTAAATAGATATGTAGCACAAAAATACAGACCTGGGAATAGACCAGTAAATGACATCGCCTTAGATGTTTTGTAGCAGGCAGTTCTAATTCATGTATTATCTTAAAGGATTTTCCTTCCCTTACATAACTATTATCATCAATTCTGTTATCTTTCAGGTGTGAGGTATTTTTAAAAACATGTTATCACTGACATTTTTTTCTTAATATATAGCTTAAATGGAGTAATAGTTGGGACTAAGGAGGCTCATGAGCTCCTACATGCTTATGGCCTTGATTTTTGAAATAGAATATCCTGGATCTTGGCTTAGCCCTGGAGCAGTTTTCAATATTCCTGCTCAAGAGTTTAGGGGGAAAAAAAAACAAATAAACACACAAAACTGTATCTAATGGAACTTTCCTCAGAGGTTGAAAGACAGATGACAGGATTTTTCTATGAAAAATTTTCCTGCTGCAAACTAGAAGGTACATCACCAGCTTAAATTTGTCACTTTGTTAATGGATTAACCTACATGAGACTTGGATGGAAAATTGCTTGCAGTCTCCCCCAAAGTGGTTGCCACTTTTAGTGAAATGTCTGCCTATAGCCAGGGGCTTGTAAATGCCTGTTGTTGTTTTTTTTTTTTATTTTTGTTTTTAAAACTTGCTGTATTTCTGCATATTAAGAATAGATATGAGTTGAGTATGTAGATTGCCTCTGTTTCTTGTAAATTTTTTGAAGCAAAGTGGATGCTGTCTCTTTGAACAAAATTGCTTTTGGAAAACTAGGCAGGTTATGACTGCAACACTTCCATGGCATTTAAAAATGCTGCTTCACATTGTAAACACAAAGGGCTCACAATAGCACATGTGCTACTGCTCACCACCTGCAAACTGATAATTGAATCAATGCAGGTGGATTTCAGAGTGTACCTTCCAAGCTCAAATCATCTTGGTGACATCACAAGCTTATGGTACTCATGTAAAAACCCACGAAGCCTCTTGTCTACTCTCTGCCCCCACCCCAAACCCCATCGCTCTGCCTCAGCAATGTCCTATAGCTATTGACAGCAGAGAAATGAATTACATCTGAAGATAACTGATCTCCTTCCGTAGGGCATTATCAGCACAGCTGCACAACTTTGATGCTGTGTCCATACACAGATGGTCAGGCTGGAGGAAAGAGAGCATGCATATTTCTAGTTCTGTGCTCCCCTGGCTTCTCTGCTAGGTTGGCTGACATGCTCTAACAGCTGTAGCTCTGCCAGCATCTAGTTGGAATTCACTCATCTTTCAAAGAATGAGATAGTTGAAACACTGGGGGCGATCTGCATACTTGGGGAAGTTCCAGAATCCAGGTACAAATCAACCCAAAACCTTTGAAATCCCCCCTACATTGAATCAACTAATTGTACTCCTTATTCTTTATTTCCTCCATTACTTGCACAAATCAGCCTAATAAATATGGTTTATATGTTAATTCAGGAGAAAATGTTTAGATTCATTTAGGTTTTCCAACTGCATCCTAGATCTGCGATTCAACACCCTGAGTTTGAATATTTTGAGTCAGGAAACAAGACTCCATGCTGGCAGCCAGCTTTGCAAGGGAAGAATCAGAGACAGGCAGAACAGTTCTGACAAATCACAGAGAACCCATGGAGCTTTTGCCATTTCGAGAAATGAATCTTAGGGGAAATAGAAGCATGTATACCTTGCTGTTCAGGAATAGATAACTATGAACAGGAAAGTCTCATTTTATCTTTCTTTTTCTAATGTTGTGTAGGTTATAACAAACAAAAAACCTCAAAGCCCTTGTCAATCCTAGCTGAGAAAAGAATCAATTTTACATTTGCTGTTTTGTTTCAAAGGGCTGAGATAAGAAGTTTTCTATGGACTCAGTGAGTATTATGCAAGTTTTGGATTATCCTTGCTTTTTACCTCACCCCACTTTCTGGTATAGTCTCTGATGCTAGCTCTTCTATCTTGACTTTGCTCACTACCATAAAAGAGAGAACACAGCAGCCTCTTTCATAATAAGTGACCAACTTCAGGTCAGATCCATAAGCATGTATCTAAATCAATGAGGTCGATCCACTGCTTTCTACACTTCATACAAATGTTTTCTTCCAGCATCATGAATGACAGTGTGCAGCTCATGTTGTGAGGGCTGTAGAATGAAACTTGAAATCTGGTTTGTCAAACAGATACCTTTATTAAGAACCTTTTGTGCTCAAAGTGGTGTGATGGGTGCTAGGATAGTTAGAAAAATTGTAAGAGACCTCGGCTTGGCCTTCAGAAGTCCTCAAATCAAAACAGAGAGATAATAAAAATATGCTTGGATAATTTTAATAGGAAAACATCTTTAAGGCTCATAAATACCAGTAGAGAATGCTCAAAGATAAAGCATTAGTTGATAAGAGGTTAATGTAGGCTACACGAGAAACATCTTGAAACTTAGGTTTGATGCTGATATAGAAGCTGTACGCTGATCTTGTGAATTTATATACGGCAAAATGATAAACTATATGCCATAGCCACTTCTGGATCCTTGCTGTACAAAAATACAAACATCATGACCGTGATCAAATCACTTTCAGGATGCAGTAAGGTATTGGGAATTAGGGCTTCTCAAACACAAAGGCAGAATTTGGGGTTTGGGCCTGTCTGCTGAGGAAAAGCAAAAAGAGATGAAAATAGATCATACGGTCCTGTAGAAAATATCTAAGATCTGCTCAGATTTTTAGGTACGTCTTTATGTAGTTTTACATCTAAGGGGGGAAAAAACAGGTTTGGAGAAGGGTTAGTAAGTGCATAATGACCTTGATAGTCAATGAGGAGAAATGTTGTGTGAGCCCTCTCATATTTAAGTCACTCTATCAGTGGTACAAAGTTTCCTTCCTCTCATACTATTTTACTTTCCTTTTAAGGGCTTTAGATTTTTTAAAGGCTTATTAAGTGTGGTTTGATTAGTTTGGATTCATACACAAAAGTTTGATCTTGAGTTGTTTACCATAGCTTTGTCAAGTCAACAATTACTACACACTGACTGCTATTCCTGGAGTTTCCATTTCATTATAAATAGTTCACTTGAACATATTAAGTCATTTTTAATGAAATGTATGAATACAAAATTGCAATAAATGCATTTGCAAGAGCCATTGAGGTGTTTTAACTTCTTTGCTGTAAATATATTGTAAATTATTTGTAAGGTGTACATTCCTGTATACCACCTTTAGCAGGTTTATAAATATATTATGAGCTCTTTATACCTCCTTGAGAGCCACCCCCTAAAATAAACATCCCCGCCTATAATATATCTTCTCAGGCTAAATGTAGATCTAGCCAAAAAGGCAAAGTGCAATATGACAAAACTACTTTTTAAATTTAGAAAATCTAAGAATATGAACACTTTTTGCATTTCTGAGCAGAGACAAAATGGGGAAATACTGTTCCCTGTCTCTTCAACAAAGACTGATTGGCTATCACAATTCAGAAACTCCAGAACATTGGCAATGTATACACTGTATATTCTAGTATTTGTAAATGGAAACTGATCTTTTTCAAAACAATAGGATTGCAGCTAACACATAAATTTGTTTAAATGTACCTGCATCTCAGGCCATCCTTTCTCACTTTATTTTACAGATGTTCTTGTCCTCTTTGAGAGGCATATTTGTAAGTACAAAGCTGAAAGTATGTACTAGAAATACATTAAAACTGAACGTGTCAATATATGTCTTCTCATTCACTCTATTTTCTGTGTAGTCTCTACTTATACAGCAGATAAGACCTAAAAGTTTTACTTTTAACTATCTTGAAGGAAATTAGCACAATAGGTTTTTTGTGGCTGACCTGATATTTGAGCAATAGGACTCCCTTTAGAAGATTGTTATGAGATTGAAATGAGATACTATAGACAATTCTCTTATCACAATGACTAGCAATAAGGAGGTAAGCTAATAGTTTTATTATACTTTTATTTAGTTTGTATTTACCCCAGCACTTGAAGAGTTAAGATAATTATAGGGCTTTATCTCAAAGGTCTGACTAGAACAAATGTGGACAATAAGAAAATTTGTTTACTTTTGTAAAGTGTCCAAAAGTGCTTCCCAGGAACAATGTTTGGATAGATGACAGAGTTTTGCTCCAGGTAGAGTTATGAGAGCTTGTACATTTTGCAGCCAATGGGCTTATTTTTGAAATCCTTCCACTTTGTGCAACATTCAGTTTTATGGCATGTGTCTCACGGATTAAACACTTGCGTCCCACACAGCTTAGCCAATTCATAAATGTTTCCTTTTAAAATAAACAGATCTTGAGAACCCAAGTCAGAATGGCTCTCTGATCCTCTTTCAATGGGTCCATTCTGAGCTGCAACCCCATACTTGACCTGGTCCTATCTTCATTCAATATCACTGGATAAACAGAAAGGCCCTGGCATCGCTGCAAAGATTTCCAGTCTGGCATTGCATAGGAAAAAACTGCTCAGCCTGCTGCTGCTGCCTCTGCCACTGCAATAGAATGTTACAAAGTGGCATACTCTCCTTCTGCAGTTAATGAGTGATCACTGGGTTTAGAGTTGTACCAAGGGTGCAGCTGCTTCTTGTACCCTGGCTATTAAAGTTTGCAATGATGGGCCATGTGGTTTAACATTAGAGCCATGGCCTTCATTTGAAAAAAAAATGACTCTGGAGTCAGCCAGGAAGAGACCCCCTAAGCCTGTATCCTTCTGTCTGTTCTGATTCTCTCTCCTTTTATTATAGCAAATTCATAAATTTGGCACTTGACCAGCTTTATCAGAAACAACAAAAAGTGAAACCTCTGATATGGTGAGAAATGCAAACTAGAAGCTGAGGAACAATTTCATTAATTTTTGTTCCGACCTTGTATCTGGAGCTCAATCCTCACTCTTTTAGGGATGTGGGTGTTTAGAGGAATATCCTTCAACTTGCTACCAATGCTTAAATTTCCACCATTATTTTTCACATGTGCCTCTTTCCCACATCTTTGCCACTGGTGTTTCTAAGAAATGAGGAGCACATCTTGCTCCCATGTGCCTGTTTAATAATGCCTTCCCTGTTATCGGAGGGAGGCCTCTGGGGAGAAGCACAATATACGCACTAATAGGCAGCCAAAATTGTGTTGAAAAGGGAAACCAGATTCTTTAAAAGCCCAGTTGTGCTTCAAAAGAAAGAGCATAAATCACAATCCCCAAGTTACCACCCTGTCCTCCATGTGTAAGCATATATGGAATTTTTAGAAGATAATATAATAGAGGACTTACAAAATTAAAAGATAAGACACTCATAAAGTTATATTATTAAAAATGTAATAAATGAAATAACTCAAAAGATAAATGATTTTCTCCAAGATTTCTGCCAGTATAAGAATTAATCTTCTTTTATTCCTTCTGTAAGACTAATTGTATTGCTACTTGTTAATATTTCGTAGGTGATACGGTTGGTCCTCAGCCATATAAATTCTTCAGGCAAAAAAATGGTTGCAGCTTCACATAGCAAGGTGTTTTCCTGGCTGAGGGATCAAGAGAAGGAACACTCCTTAAAATTCATGAATGTATGTCATATGTCCTAAGGGCAAAGCAAGGGTGAATGTCAACAGTGCCTAACAATATAGTATTCCAAGCAAAAATTCCAGTTGAAGGTTAGATGCCATAAAGCAGCAGCATTTCGTTGCCTTTAATGCACACCTAAATTAAAGGACTTTGCTACTGAATTGGTTTGATAGGATGAGAGACTTAGAAGGAAGGGGGAGAAGAGAGAGGAGGGGAAGGGAGGGAGGAATAGTGATGAAGGGCCAGGTGGATCTGTCATCAAAGAAACTGACAGAAATATTCAAAATAGCTAAGTTTGGGGGTAGGGCAACCTAGCAGCATGCAGGGATAAAATGATCGCCAAACAACTTCGGCATTTTTAATTTTATCCAGCTGAAGAGATGAATGTATTTTGGTAACTCCTTCCTAATGAGGAAACATTTTCCATCTGATATTAGTGTGGATAATTGGAGAGCAGGATGCCCATAAACTATTTTCCTTTTTGATAATTCATTACAAGAAAGCAATGGAGAAGGACTTTTACGTTTTTCTGTGATGCTACATCAGCCTTCTCTTTTCACATTACTTCTTTTATTTAGGGTCCATATATACGGATTTAACAAATCTCCATGAACAAAAATAATTGGAGGGGGCTTTTTATTGAGTTATAATCAACATACAATGTTATATTAGTTTCAGGTATATCACATAGTGAATCGATATTTTTATACATTTTGAAATGATCACCACAATAAGACCAGTTATCTGTCACAACACAAGTTGTTACAATATTATTGACTACATTATGTAATGTACTATGTGTATATTACATCCCCTGACTTACTTATTTTGTCCATCCTCCATCCCCCTCCCCTCTGTCAGCTCACAGATACAGAGAACAAACTGGTGGTTCATATTACTTCTTTAAGGGAAAGAGGAGACTAAAAAGCATATAGGAGGAAGGAAACAGATCAGTTTAAAGTTTCTGGAATATCAATTCACTTGAACCTTTGCCCCAATATTGAATTTAACCCAGAAAACCACACTGGGGAATTTCTGTGGTATAAGAAAGTTCAGTTTATACATTTTTGTCAGTACTGTTTTAAGTTAAGAAAAAAAGAATATGGATTAAAAGAGAAAAAAGTTAGCTTGAGAATCAGCAACACTGCTTTTGCTTCCCTCCAAGGACATGACAAAAAAACCATAGGTTTAAATGGCAGTAGATGGAATTTAATTTAGACATTAGGGGTCATGGAATTTCAACCTGAATCCAAATCAAAGGAATATTACTTCAAGGTCTAAGTCCTGAAAGATCCCTGAGACTCACTTTTCTTCATTAAATGGAGCTAGTATTGCCTAATTTATAGGATTATTATGAGGAATAGACATGATTATGAGAAGACTGATACATAGCTGACATAAATCAATCAAATCGTATTTATCATTATTGTCCTCATAGATATCTGCCCAAGGAATGTATAAAATATTGTTGTGCATTGTGAATTCCCAAGCCCTGATAAATGTCCATCCCAAAACCACAGTACTCCTGGATCTCTATCACATTGTTAATATCAGGGAAAACATAGAAATTTGGGAAAAGATGAGTCATCCAGGGACAGGTGAAAATAGGTTAGAAAACATGTAATCTCCTTCAAACAACTCCCAAGCCCTTGGAAGCCTAGGGAATCAGAGCAGCTCACAATATTCCAAATATTTTAATGTCATTTTATACAATGTTGATGATGTTGAGATTTAGTGGTGCTGCAGCTGTACGTTATTTGCAATTCAGAATCAGATACAACTGCGATGTTTGCTGTAGCTTCCATAGCCCACATTATGAGAACCTTAGAAGAAAGTTGGATGCCAGAATCTGTGGTAACTTTAAGAATCTATTCAGGAGATTTTCAGACCAACTGATTGGTTGATGCTATGATCCCTCTCAAAAATGGATGAGGGAATTTTGCATCACCATATTTATCTCTGTTTCCTTTTCTGTAAAATAGAAATAACAATGACTCTAACTCTTATTTAATTACAAAAGCTTTTGTAAATTTTCCTTTTGCAATGAGGATTAAAGATGATAGTGGAGTCATGAAAATAAACTGCTCACTTTTTCCATACCATAAAATATATACAGAAATTAGGTTTTTGGATGTAGGAATTAATCAAAAGATTGTGATAGGCTCAAAGCAATTTAACACTGCTGGTGTTTCCTTTCTGTTTAGTTATTTCATGGGAATGTATATCTAGAAAAACTCCTGAGCTATTTCTCACAGTTCTTTGTCCTCTTCATCTAATGACAGAGGTGAAATAAATCAGGGAGATGGGGAAGAGATGGAAAGCCAAGGTATATATTTTGGGTGTGGCCAGTGTAAAAGAGGGTATGTTAAGCAGCCTAAGGAGTTTTTAAGCCTATTTGTAAAAAGGTGGTAGAGTTTAGTAGTTAATAGGAGGAGCTCTGGTATCAAACAGTCTTGGGTTTGATTCACAGCACTGAGACAATGGAAAAAGTTATTTAATTCTCTCTATGGCACACAGTGGCATTCAATGAAGTGTAGCATTTTTCAAAGTCTGTGTCTCACTTTCACCATTTATGTCATATCAGATGTTCAAACCAAAACCAAGCCAAAGTTATTTTTAGATACAAACTATTAAATGCTAGTCAGCAATTGGAAAAGAGTTCCCAGGCACAAGCAACAGTCAAATATAACAGAAAATCTGGGTTTGGGTGAAATATACATCAGTTGTCCCCATGGCAGGAGAGAGGAAGGCAGGAAGTACCCAGAACTGAAAGCCCAGGACCAGCATGGGTACCTCCTTGTTTGCAGAGCTGGCTTTGATCTCCTAGGTCTTTATGCATGGCCAGGTTTCCTGCTGTTATTAGAAGTACTGGGGTGCCTTCAGTTAGTCTCTTAAGATATTTTTCCCCATTCTTAACAACCTTTAATGGAAATTACAACAAAATCTCACAAGAAATCTAGTTCCCATGAGGTATCTAGCACCTGGTGGTTTGAAGAGTTGAGAAAAGGTTCAGATAAAACTCCCAATTTTTGAGCTTTGCCCTTCACTAGAATTCCCTCAACTCATCAAAACCAGGTCAGACTAATACTCAAGTTTAACAAGCTGCAAGTGTAGCAGTCTCTTTGACTTTGCTAACACTTGAAATATCACTGGTGTGGATCAGCACTGTTTGTAATCAATTGCTTTTTTTACATTGCTCCTTTGTTATCCTAAATCAGTTCTGCTGACCAGAGTCTCCAGATACTGCCCTGCAGGTTGTGCACTTTACAACTCCAGGGGATGCCATTCACGTAGAATATAATGTGAATATCTACTCCCTGGGGTTGTGTAATATCCCAGGCATCCCTGCTGATATTTACAGAGTCTACCTTTGGGACTGTGAATACTGTTGTAAATTTAATTTGACCTCTAATTTCTTATTAGTGTTTTTAAAAACACTGATTTAAAGTTAGATCTTTACACTGATTATTAGTTTCAAAGAGATAAGGTAAATCAAGGCTGATGGAGAGCATATTAATTTAATTCCCTCCTTAGGCATTAATTGGAGGATTTTATAAAAAAAATATTGACTTGACAGTTGAAATATGAGCATAGTAGGAAAGATATTGACATTCAGTTGATTTGGCATATGGACTATCCTTGCAGAATATTTTCAGCATATTTGGTGTGGCTTCCAGTTTGTTCTCAAAAATTGTTTGATAAGCCTATGATTTGATTGGATTGGTTTGGAGACAATGCTTGTTTGGAGCATGTCTCCATGCAGACATATCTCAAGAACTTCCATTCCATAGATCCATCTGGCTTCATTAAAGAAGTCCTGGAAGAATGCCATACTTTTCAATACTGACATACGGGCATGAAGGAGAAGATAGAGTCAGACAAAGATCGACGCACTGAGAAATGAGAACAGTGAAACAGGCTGAGACTCTGGACAACATGTGATATTGTAGAATTATTAATCTGATTAATTCATTAATTCAGCAAAATTTCATTGAGCACATAATATGTACAAGTACTATGGAAGACAGAGATGAATGGTGAATAAATGAAAGGTTCAATCTTAGAGTCAGTTAGTGTCATAGAGTTGTTAAGCACACCAACTCCAGATTCAAGTCACTTAATTTCGAATCCACTACATCCTATATGTATAATGTTGGAAACTTTACTTAAGCCCTCTGTGCTTTGGTTTTCTTGACTATAAACTAGGCTTCAGAAACGTAATTTCCTTACAAGGTTGTTGCGAGGTTTAGGTGACGTAATCCATGTAAAGCACTAAGCTCAATACCTAGTGCATAGCTTTCAACAAGGACAGCTACATTTACTACTACTGTTATTATAGCATTAACAATAATTAGGAAGCAACATAGTTGAGCAATTAAGAGCATGAGCTGTAGAGCCAGAATGGTTTTGAAACTTAACTCCATCACTTACTACTATGTATTCCTGGAAAGGTAAAATACCTCTCTCTGCTTCAATTTTTGTCTTATCTCATCATCATGAGAATTAAATGAGTTGATACACTTAAAGTGCTTTAAAGAATGTCTTGCTCATAGTATGTACTTACTAAATGTTAGCTATTATCTTCAGAGGTTATATGAAAGGGTCCTCCTGTGGTGGGTTGAATTTCCCCCCAAAAGATATGTCCAGTCCTTATGCCAAATTCACACCCAACCTGTACCTGTGCATGTGACCTTATATATATCAATAATTACCTTAAATGTAAATGGATTAAAGGCTCCAACCAAAAGATGTAGACTGGCTGAATGGATACAAAAAGAAGACCCATATATATATGCTGTATACAAGAAACCCACTTCAGACCTAGGGACACATACAGACTGAGAGTGAGGGGATGGAAAAAGATATTCCATGCAAATGGAAATCAAAAGAAAGATGGAGGAGCAATCCTCATATCAGACAAAACAGATGTTAAAATAAAGACTATTGCAAGAGACAAAGAAGGACACTACATAATGATCAAGGGATCGATCCAAGAAGAAGATAGAACAATTGTAAATATTTATGCACCCAACATAGGAGCATCTCAATACATAAGGCAAATGCTAACAGCCATAAAATGGGAAATTGACAGTTACACAATATTAGTAGGGGACACTAACATCCCAATTTCACCAATGGACAGATCATCCAAAATGAAAATAAATAAGGAACACAAGCTTTAAATGATACATTAAACAAGACGGACTTAATTGATATTTATAGGACATTCCATCCAAAAACAACAAAATACACTTTCTTCCCAAGTGCTTATGGAACATTCTCCAGGATAGATCATATCTTGGGTCACAAATCAAACCTTGGTAAGTGTAAGAAAATTGAAATAGTATCACATATCTTTCCTGACCAAAACGCTATGACCCTAGAGAGGAATTATAGGAAAAAAAATCTGTAAAAAATAGAAACACATGGAGGCTAAACAATACACTACTTAATAACCAATAGATCACTGAAGAAATTAAAGAGGAAATCAAAAAATACCTAGAAACAATTGACAATGAAAAAACGACCACCCAAAACCTATGGGATGCAGCAAAAGCCGTTCTAAGAGGGAAGTTTAGAGCAACACAATCTTACCTCAAGAAAAAAGAAACATCTCAAATAAACAACCTAGCCTTAAACCTAAAACAATTAGAGAAAGAAGAACAAAAAACCCCAAAGTTAGCAGAAGGAAAGAAATCATAAAGATCAGATCAGAAATAAATGAAAAAGAAATGAAGGAAAAAATAGCAAAGATCAATAAAACTAAAAGCTGGTTCTTCGAGAAGATAAACAAAACTGATAAAACATTAGCCAGACTCCTCAAGAAAAAAGAGAGAAGAGTCAAATCAATAGAATTAGAAATGAAAAAGGAGAAGTAACAACTGACACTGCAAAAATACAAAGGATCATGAGAGAATACTACAAGCAACTATATGCCAATAAAATGGAGAACCTGGAAGAAATGAACAAATTCTTAGAAAAGCACAACCTTCCAAGACTGAACCAGGAAGAAATAGAAAATATGAACAGACCAATCACAAGCACTGAAATTGAGACTGTGATTAAAAATCTTCCAACAAGCAAAAGCCCAGGACCAAATGGATTCACAGGCGAATTCTATCAAACATTTAGAGAAGAGTTAACACCTATCCTTCTCAAACTCTTCCAAAATCAGCAGAGGGAGGAACACTCCCAAACTCATTCTACAAGGCCACCATCACCCTGATACCAAAACCAGACAAAGATGTCACAAATAAAGAAAACTACAGGCCAATATCACTGATGAACATAGATGCAAAAATCCTCAACAAAATTCTAGCAAACAGAATCCAACTGCACATTAAAAGGATCATACACCATGATCAACTGGGGTTTATCCCAGGAATGCAAGGATTCTTCAATATACACAAATCAATCAATGTGATATGCCATATTAACAAATTGAAGGAAAAAAAGGATATGATCCTCTCAATAGATACAGAAAACTATTTCAACAAAATTCAACGGGCATTTATGATAAAAACCCTCCAGACAGGATGCATAGAGGAAACCTACCTCAACATAATAAAGGCCATATATGACAAACTCACAGCTAACATCATTCTCAATGTTGAAAAACTGAAACGATTTCCACTAAGATCAGGAATAAGACAAGGTTGCCCACTCTCACCACTGTTATTCAACATAGTATTGGAACTCTTAGCCACTGCAATCAGAGATGAAAAATAAATAAAAAGAACCCAAATCAGAAAAGAAGAAGTAAAGCTGTCACTGTTTGCAGATGACATGACACTATACAGAAAGAATCCTAAAGATGTTACCAGAAAGCTACTAGAGCTAATCAATGATTTTGGTAAAGTAGCAGGATGCAAAATTAATGCACAGAAATCTCTTGCATTCGTATACACTAATGATGAAACATCTGAAAGAGAAAATAAGGAAAAATCCCATTTACCATTGCAACAAAAAGAATAAAATACCTAGGAATAAACCTACCTAAGGAGACAAAAGATCTGTATGCAGAAAACTATCAGACACTGATGAAAGAAATTAAAGATGATACAAACAGAGAGACATACCATGTTCTTGGATTGGAAGAATCAACATTTTGCAAATGACTGTACTACCCAAAGCAATCTACAGATTCAATGCAATCCCTATAAAACTACCAATGGCATTTTTCACAGAACTAGAACAAAAAATTTCACAATTTGTATAGAAACAAAAGACCCCAAAGAGCCAAAGCAATCTTGAGAAAGAAAACCAGAGCTGGAGGAATTAGGCTCTTGGACTTCAGACTATACTACAAAGCTACAGCAATCAAGAAAGTACGGTATGGACACAAAAAGAGAAATATAGATCAATGGAACAGGATAGAAAGCCCAAGATAAACCCACGCCCATATGGTCACCTTATTTTTGATAAAGGAGGCAAGAGTATACAGTGGAGAAAAGACAGCCTCTTCAATAAGTGGTGCTAGGAAAACTGGACAGCTACATGTAAAAGAATGAAATTAGAACACTCCCTAACACCATACACAAAAATAAACTCAAAATGGATTAAAGACCTAAATGTAAGGCTATAAAACTCTTAGAGGAAAACATAGGCAGAACACTCTATGACATAAATCTCAGCAAAATCCTTTTCTACCCACCTCTTAGAGAAATGGAAATAAAAACAAAAATAAACAAATAGGACCTAATGAAACTTAAAAGCTTTTTCACAGCAAAGGAAACCATAAACAAAACGAAAAGACAACCCTCAGAATGGGAGAAAATATTTGCAAATGAAGCAACTGACAATGGTTTAATCTCCAAAATTTACAAGCAGCTCATGCAGCTTAATATCAAGAAAACAAATAACCCAATCCAAAATCGAGCAGAAGAACTAAATAGACATTTCTCCAAAGAAGATATATAGATTGCCAACAAACACATGAACGGATGCTCAGCATCATTAATCATTAGAGAAATGCAAATCAAAACTACAATGAGATATCATCTCTCACTGGTCAGAATGGCCAGCATCAAAACATATACAAACAATAAATGCTGGAGAGGGTGTGGAGAAAATGGAACCCTCTTGCACTGTTGGTGGGAATGTAAATTGATAGAGCCACTATGGAGAACAGTATGGAGGTTCCTTAAATCACTAAAAATAGAGCTCTCATACGACCCAGCAATCCCACTCCTGGGCATATACCCTGAGCAAACCATAATTCAAAAAGAGTAATGTACCACAATGTTCATTTCAGCTCTATTTCAGCCAGGACATGGAAGCAACCTAAGTGTCCATCAACAGATGAACGGATAAAGAAGATGTGGCACATATATACAATGGAATATTACTCAGCCATACAAAGAAATGAAATTGAGTTATTTGTAGTGAGGTGGATGGACCTAGAGTCTGTCATACAGAGTGAAGTAAGTCAGAAAGAGAAAAATGAATATATGCTAACACATATATATGGAATCTAAAAATTAAAAAAGAAATGGTTCTGAAGAATCTAGGGTCGAGACAGGAATAAAGATGCTGATGTAGAGAATGTAGAGAATGGACTTGAGGTCACGGGGAGGGGTAAGGGTAAGCTGGGACGAAGTGAGAGAGTGTATGGACTTGTATATACTACCAAATGTAAAGTAGATAGTTAGTGGGAAGCAGCCACATAGCACAGGGAGATCATCTTGGTGTTTTGTGACCACCTAGATGGGTGGGAAAGGGCAGGTGAGAGGGAGAAGCAAGAGGGAGAAAATATGGGGATATATGTGTATGCATAGCTGTTTCACTTTGTTATAAAGCATAAACTAACACACCATTTTAAAGCAATTATACTCCAATAAAGATGTTAAAAAAATAAAATAAAAATAAAATAAAATAGATAACCAAAAAGGACCTACTGTAAATAAATAAATAAATAAATAAATAAATAAATAAATAAAATCATGGATATTTGTTGTTCAGGAAAATAAAGAGAGAATGGGCTCTGAAGTCAATATGAATTATACTCTGCATCTGGGTCCCAGCATTGATATTTATTATCTCCATTGCCTTTGAGAGTTTGCTTAACTAAGCTAAGCTTCTTTATTAGTAAGAAAAGGATAATAATAAACTCACTTTATAGAGTCATTATATGGATCACAGGTAATATTTTTTATAAAGTATTTAACATGATACCTGGAAGAGTCTTTCACTGATGCTTTCAACAAGCATTGATTGAATGACTAGTCATTTTCAAACATTATTGTAAGTCTAAGAATGGTAGGTATATACCATTGAACAAAGCAGAGAAAGACACTTCATAAAACTTACATTCTGAGGTGTGAGAGCGAGACAACAAACATATAAACACCTAAAAATGAATAAATGAAATAATCTCAGAGAGTGACAAATGCTATGAAAATAGGGCTGCGAGGATAATGAGGAATGAGTGAGGGGGAACATCTTTAAAGAGACATTATTTGTGATAAGACCTGCACGAGAGGATCGAAGCAGCCACATGAATGACTGAGAGAATAGTGCCCCAGGCAGAGAAAACAGCAAGGTAAAGACCCTGAGGAAAGAGCAAGATTATGGCAGTCAAGGGACATAATGAAGGTCAGTGTGGTTAGCACATTGTGAAAGTGAGGGAGAGAAGGACAAGATGTGTCAGAGAGAGACAAGGGATAGGTCATTCAGGGCATTTTATGATATGGTAAGATTTTGGATGTTATTACAAGTCCAATAGGAAGCCATTAGAAGGTTTACATTTTTGTTTAAAAATCACTCTGAGTGCTGTGTGGAGAATGGTTTGTAGGTATAGAAAGAATGGAAGCAGAAAGGCCAGTTAGGATGGAAGTTCAGCAGACAGTTAAGAGATGATGGTGGCTTGACCTAGGGTGGTAGCAGTGTAAATTGAAGGAGTTTTAGAATTATGTTTTCGAATTAGATTTGACAAAACTTGCAAATGGATTCAACATTAGAGACGAAGGAAAGAGGATCAATTAATGTTAGGGATAATAATGTTACTATTAACTCTATGTTCATCCAAGTAATAAATAAAATATATGACATATGACACTGGATACTTTTTATATACAGAAAACTGTTCTTAATCAATACTCACTAGGATGAATTGTTTTCTTCTCCTTTAGGGGCTTCAAATTATTATAAACTAGTCTAGTTCCCTAGTAGAACTATCTTGTATCATGTCATAGGCCACTGTGGGGCTTCTAGACCAGTGTTTCTAAATGTAAGTCTGAAGACCAGTGCTGGTCTGAGATAAGGTTATCACAAGTCTATGGTAATAAGAATTTTTAAAATTAAGAAGGGACTTAAGCACACACAAAGAGAGAGAATTAAATTCTTATGTCTTGGATATAGGGTGTCATGCTCTGTTCTAAAAACTTTATACATTAATTCCTCTACTCCTCATAACAAATAGTATTGTCTCCTCTTACAGATGGAGAACCCAAAGGAATTGGCAAGTTAAGCAACTTGCCCAGTATACATAAAATATATACATATTGTTCTAAGTTCGCTATGTGCCCTTTCTTATGACAGTCCTTTTGTTCTGTGTTTGTCTTTCCTATGTCTTCTATTTTTAAATGTATGTTATTTTTGAAGTGATTATAGTAGTAGATGATAAATATATGCTAACATTCTAAAGTTGTGTGAAATCCAAAAATCTGGGAACAATTGCTTTAGAAATGTATTCCAGTCTAGAGCCTCCCTGAGATTTGAGGCTCAGGTCTTAAGCACTACTTAGCATTAAGAAGCTTTTTAAACACAAAGCTGCTTCTTTGAGCCTTCTAGAGGTTCGTTCATGGAATTAGAGACAGGTCAGTATGCCTTTTTGGATGATACATATTTCCATCTAGGCTTTTGCTTTGATCTGTACTTTAATTACAAGTGAGCTGCCACTTAAATTTGAGTTTAATTTTATCATTTGTAACACTGGCAACAGTGGTCATGCCAGAGACCTGAGGGAGGCAGTGATCATGGCAAGGGCCTTTCCCACTCACCACAGCACTTGGCTAGCAGCCATAACTGAGCAAAGCCTTGCTATGCCAATCTTCCGGCTGGGGGCCAGGCTAAGATTGCAATGGTAAACAATGTGCAACCCTACAAACATAGTAGGACTGATGAGATATCTGGTTCTCTGCTAAACCATGAAGTCTTCCTTCTCTTCAGATATGGTTTAAAGAATTTCAGCACACTTTAGGCAACTGCTTTACCTCAGTGCATGGTAGAGTAGAGGGCATGTCTGGTATGGAAGTCTGCATCTGACTTTTTATCATGGTCATGTATTGCTGTCCTTTTTTTTTTTTCCTTTCCTAATGGAGTAGCTGCTGCTGTATGTACCACAGGATAATGGCTATTATTTATACAGCAGTTTTCATCTTCAGTGTGCATTACAAATACTAACACATTAATCCTCAGGAGATAAGTATTATATAATGCCTCAAGGAAACATCCACCCCTTGTATTTCCAAATGAACTGAGTAGGTTCATGAAACACAATCAGTGGATCATCAGTATTAGTTGCAGTTGTATTACACAAAATGATCCACTAACACCAGAGTTAATGAGTGATGGTCACAGGTTCAGATTTCAGTATATTACCAGAGCCCCTGCAGGGGAGGCATTTGCAAACCAATCTTCTGCTTCCTGGTCTCAGAGGATTTCCCTTAATAATGACTGACATTTCTTCCCAGCCTCTAAACGGGTCCAGCTGGCACAGTGCAGGATTCTCAGGTATGGTGGATTGTTTTACTTTACTCCATCTGTCAATGCTTCCTGAAAGGGCATATTTTACGAGGAAAATATTTTGATAAAACAAGCAGTGAAGTTTTACCATTACTCTTGCATCATGTCCAGGTCTTATCCTCTCCTGTTTCACTCTCCACATTTACCTCCATCACACCTTCTCAGTCCAAACACACACACGCGCACACACACACACACACACACACACACACATGCTAAGAGTTTCAGGATCTGAAAGGAATGAAGTGCCAAGTACAGTAACTTTTCATCTTATCCTAAACATTTCTGTGGGCATTTTTTAAATGGCCCATGTTATACAGAACCTTTCCTAATTGCATTGTCTCTTTCACTTTATTGTTGTGAGGTAGGAAGGAGCTATTGTTCCAGGGTTTCAGAGAAGGTAGAATAGGTTCAAAGAGAGCAAATCTGAAACACACAATTACATAAAATCTGAATTCACTCAACATTGTGTTGATGTTGATGATAAGCCAAAAAATGATATAGATCATTGTTCCTGCAATATCTCAGCTGACTCACCTTTCTGATTAGCAAATATTTTATTTCCTGGCAATATGTCCTACTGTATGGAAGAAGAATCCTGAAAAGAGTTTCTTTTTGAGCTTAAACCTCTTTCTCTCTCTAAGAAAATTCCATACCTTAAGTAACTTACTTCAGAATATCATGTTTATATAATGTTCAATGACACAGTGACACCACCCAAAATGTGCTTTTCCTCTTTATTTTTATTTCTCACCTATAAATTCTCCCTGTGTTCTTAAAAGTAATAAAAATGAACTTACAGTATTCAAAAGATATAATGCCAAATATTATCATTTATAACATAAAATGAAACAAAACAGGGACACAATTTTCTGAATCGTGGGCATTATCTTTGCATGTAGGCAATATAAAAGATTATTAGAAAACACAAAGTTTTATAAGAATTTCATTTAGTATATTAAAAATGTCTTTCCTATATGAGAATGGATACGGGTATAAGACCAACAGAGCATTAACTTAAAAAGAGCTGGAAGAAAGGAAACAACTATATTCAACTCCCCCCAGAAATCAGCCTTACTATTTCTGTTGGTCAATGCTTTTAAGATATACTCTCTAGATCAGCAGTCCCCAAACTTTTTGACACCGGGGACGGGTTTCGTGGAAGATGATTTTTCTATGGACCGGTGGTGGGGGCAGGGCATAGTTCAGGTGGTAATGCGAGTGATGGGGAGTGGCAGATGAAGCTTCCCCTGCTACCTACTTACCTCCTGCTGTGCGGCCCAGTTCCTAACAGTCTGCAGACTGGTACCGGTCCGTGGTCCGGTGGTTGGGGACCCCTGCTCTAGATAGTCTTTCATTGAGTGGTAAGTTCAAAGCTAGCAGTTTCAGATTTGGCCTCCAAATGTGGACCACTACTTTTGTTGGTGGACTTGGCTTTCAGGCTCCATTTTTTATTAAAACACATTATCTAGTATGTGAGTCATTCAGTGAGACAGCAATGCCGATATAATAAAGTTAAAACAGTTGGATAAGCTGCAGACTCAGAAAAAAATGTTGGAACCCTGATGAAGGGAAGTTCGTCTGAAATTCTCTTTCATTTCTTTTCATTGTAAATACAAACCAACTGAAACTATGTCATGTGGTGTTTCCAAATATTATTTATAAGCCAAATATTTGATCAGTTTTCTTTACATCTACCAAGGAATCTCCTAGAGAAAGCAAGGCTAGGAACAACAATAGAATTGTTCTAGTACCTAACAGACCAGAAGTTTTATGTCCAAATTCAAAGAGATTGAGCTCTGCGGGCTTCAGAATGACTTCAAGAGAATAGATGCTACCGTGTGAGAGCTCATTACAAAAGTTTACAATTGGACTGAATAAAGGATTCTAGGAAAGACAAGACACTTTATTTTGCCTATGAAATACTTTTGCTTCAATTCAGTGGGTTTGCACTTATAAGAAAACAGAGAATGCAGCAATGTCTCTGTCCAAGTACTACCATGTTATGATACGAAATCTGCTTAAGCATGCATCTGAGTAATATTGCAGTTTAAAGATGGTGAGAGCTTTGGGACAGGAGCTTTGTAAGCAAATCTGAATACCCATATGGATGTCAGTTATTATTTTAAGTTTATCCTAAGCAGTCACTCAAAACTTCAGTGATGTAGAGTCCACTCATTCAGTATTTCTGATTCCAGCAAATATTATATTTAGTTGATTCAATTATATATGTTAGTTTGAAGCAATTTAGTCATGTCCATTTGCTTATAAAGGCTGTGTCAAAGGTGAAAAATCCTATGTATTACAGCAGAGCCTCTGGTTGACTACCTTTTGTGTTTATTTTGCTGTGTATTCTTGAATGCATTAAATCCACATAGCTTTCAATAAATTCTATTTAATGAAAATTTTTAACCAGTTTCAGAAATTGACAAGTGTTTATTCAATACGTTTGGTGAGTCCGGAACTGTGTTAGGTCCTAACAAGATGCAAAAGAAACACAGCACTGATGAGACAAATGTTAAGACAGATGAAGCAGTCAGAAACCAATGAAGTGCTACATCGTGTGGTGAAGAGCTACTAATTTTAAAAAGCAAAAGGAATGCAGAGAAGGGTGAAGTAAGCATGAGACTGGATTGTGAAGGCACTGGGGTGGGAAGTCAACCTTTGAGAATTGATTTAGTTTAGATAGGTAGAAATAAGCTGGGAGAACATTCAGCATAATGGAAATATCATAAGAAAGCACATGGAAGGTAGAGTACATACTAGGCAATAGTAGGAGATAATTTGATAGAGAAGGACCAGATAAACCAGGACCTACAAATCATGACAGAAAGTTTTAATTTGAATTGGAAGGCTAAAGGAGACTACCATAGGATTTTTTTTTTAACTATGAAATATGTCATGCACACAAAAAGAGTGAGTAAAATGCATTGTGTAGTTTAATGAATGATGTCATTAAAAGAACACTCAATTTCCTGCACTCAGTTTAAGAAACAGTAGAATACCAGTAATTTGGGATCCCTTTATAATTTTTCCCGGTCACATCACACTTCCACCACTACAGAGATAATAGGAATCTTAAATTTTGTGTTAATGGTTCTCTTGGTTTTCTTTACTATTTAATACTTATACATGTAATCCCCAAAAAGGTATTGCTTACTTTTGCTTAGCTTTGGAATTTATATAAATGCTAAGATGGTATATATATCCTTCTGTCATTTGTTTCTTTTGCTCAAAATTGTATTTTGGAGATTCATACATATTGATGTCTGTTGCTGTGTTTCATTGAAATGTTATATATGGTAATCCATTTTGTAAGTATGACACAATTTCTTTTTCCTGTCAACTGTGGATGAACTATTGGGTTGTATTCAGGTTTGCTGTCGTGAACATTGCTGTTATAAGCTTTTGTGTATGTGCCCTTTGTTAGTACTTCTTGAGAGAAATGCCTAGGAATGTTGTTGGGTCATGAGGTATTCCCATGTTCAAATTGACTAGACAATGTCATACTTTTATTCAATGGAAACTTATTCTTCCACCAACAGAGTATGAAAATTCCCATTGCTTCATGTCCTTGCCAACACTTGATATTGTCAGACTTTTAAATTTTTACCAGTCTGGTGAATATAAATTTTATTTAACCATGGATAATTTATATTACACTGATTATTAATGAAATTGGTCATATTTTATATATTCATAGGCCAGTTATTTTCCCTTTCTGTGAAATGTCAAGTCATGTTTTCTTTGTATTTTTCTACAAGGTCAATAGACTTTTTCTTATTGATATATAGAAATTTTTCCATGTTCTGAATAATATTCAGTTGTCAATTATATGTGATGTAAATATTTTCACAGATTATGGCTTGTGTCTTAACTCTAATGTGTATTTGATGAACAGATTTGTTTTTTATGTTTTAACATAGTTGAACTTATCAATATTCTCCTTTATAGTTTCACATTTGGGTTCTCATTAAGAAGTCCTTGCCCACCCCAAGGTTGTAAAGATAGTCTCCTATTTTTATTCCTAAAGATTTTATAGATATTGTTCTTAAAATGTCATACCCAGATCAGCATCACCTGGGAACTTGTTAAAAATGCAAATTCCTGGGTCCCATCCCAGACCTATTCAATTAGAATTTCTGTGTAAAAGCTTAAAAATCTATGTTTTTAACAAGCCTTCTAGATGACTCTGATGCACACTAAAGTTTGAGAAACATCATTATTTGGGGGTTTTGCATTGATTTTTGTATATAGTGGGAAGTAAAAATACAATTTCATTTTTTCTATATGAATATCCATTTTCTCAGCATTATTTATAAATTTTTAAAAATATCTGAACTGCATCTCACAAATTTTGGTATATCATATTTTTCATTTAATCCAGTTCAAAATATTTTCTAATTTCTCTTCAGATTTCCTTTTAACCCATGTTGATTAATTTCAAAATATTTGAGGATTTTCCAGATATTTTGTAGTTATTTTTTTCCAGTTTCATTTTATTAATTTAGAGACCTTACTTGATATGACTTCAATTCCTGTAAACAAGATTTTGGTCCCAAATATGGTCTCACTTGGTGTCTGTTTCCATGTGCTTTGAAAAAGAAAACAAAAACCTGTGTATTCTGTTGTTTTTCTGGTGGATTGTTTTATAAAATCAACTGCATCAAGTTGATGGATAGTACTGATTAAAATGTTTATATTTTTACTTATTTACTAACTGTTCTATCAATAATTAGAGGGGTATTAAAGTCCCCAGTTATAATTGTGGATTTGTTTATTGCTCCTTTCAGTGCCACCAGTTTATTTTTATTTTTAATTGTGATAAAATACACATAACATAAAATTTACCATCTTAACCATTTTTAAAGGTACAGTTTAGTAGTGTTAAGTACATTTACATTATTGTGCAGTCTCCAGAACTTTTTCATCTTGCAAAACTGAAACTCCATACCCATTAAACAGCAACTCTCCATTTCTCCCTCTCCACTAGCCCATAAAACCACCATTCCACTTTCTGCTTCTATCTAGACTACTCTAGATAACTCATGTAAGTGGAATCATACAGTATTTGTCTTTTTGTGACTGGCTTATTTCATTTAGCATAATGTCCTCAAGGTTAATCCATATTGTAGCATTTCCATCTTTTTGATGGCTACTGTATGTATATACCTCATTTTGTTTGTTTGTTTGGGTCTTTTTTTTCCAGCTTTATTGAGATATAGTTGACATATAACATTGTTTCAATATGATTACCAACGTAGAGTTAGCTAAAAATTCCAAGTCACATAATGACCACTTCTTTTTTTCAATAAGAACATTTAAAATATACTCTTATAAACTGTCAAGTATACGATACAGTATTGTTAACTATATTCACAATGCTGTTTATTAGATCCCTAGAACTTTTTCATCATCTAACTGGAAGTTTGTACCCTTTGACCAACATCTCCTCATTTCCCACACTCCCCAGCCCCTGTAACCACCATTCTACTCTCTGTTTTTGAGAGTTTGACTTTTATAGATTCTGTTTATAAGTGACACCATACAGTGTTTGTCTTTCTTACCTGACATTTTACTTAGCACAATGCCTTCAAGGCCTATCCATGTTGTCAAAAATAGCAGGATTTCCATCTTTCTCACGGTTGAATAACATTCCACTGTATATATATTCCACATCCTCTTTATCCATTAATCCATTAACAGACACTTAGGTTGTTTCCGTATCTTGGCTATTGTAAATAATGTTGCAATAAACATGGGAGTGCAGATATATCTTCAATATCCTGTTTTCATTTCCTTTGGGTCTATACCCGGAAGTTGGATTCCTGGATCATATGTTAGCTCTATTTTTTAATTTTTTGAAGAACCTCCATACTGTTTTCCATAGTGGCTACACCAACTTAAATTGCTATCAACAGTGTGTAAGTGTTACTTTTTCTCCACATCCTAGCCAACATTTATTATCTCTTGTCTTTTTTATAGTAGCCATTCTTTTATGTTTGTTGCTCTAGAGATTACAATACAAATAACTGACCTTTCAGATTCTACATATGATAACTATTAAACACTACAAGTAACATGTAAAAGCCTTACAGTCATATAGGTCTCTTTGCCCTACACCCCCATCATGCTATAGCTGGCATACATATTATGCTTACATAAATTTTTACCCTCAACATATTTATATATATTTTTTCCTTTCAACTATCATATATATTTTAACAAAATTGAATCTATTATATTTACCATTTCTGTTGTTCTTCCTTTACTCCAGACGTTCCAAGTTTCCTTCTTGTATTATTTCCCTCCGTCATGAAAAAGTACCTTTATCATTACTTTAGAACAGATTTGTGAACACAAATGCTATTACTTTTTCATTTGTTAATGTTTTTATATTGCTTTCTTTCATGAAAGATATTTTCACTAGATATAGATTTCTGGATAGACAATTCATTTCTTTAAACACTTTAAAGATGTTGTTGCACTGTCTTCTAGCCTCCATGATTTCTGAGTTCATATATAAGTACTTTCAATTATTATTTCCGTATTTGTAATATGTCACTATTTTTTCTACCATAGATTTATCAGTAATCCACTTTATGTCTAGATATGATATACTTTGAAGTTCAAAAAATTCAAATGGGTGTTTCCTGAATTTTTTAATCTTTAAATTTACATTTTTCAATAAATTTGGGAAGTTAGTTTTCAGCAATTATTTATTTATTTTTCTGTAGCAATCACTCCCTTCTCTCCTTCAGGGAGTTGTTTTTTTTTTTTTTTTTAAGTAGATTTTTATTAGAGTATAATTGCTACACAATACTATGTTAGTTTCTGTTGCACAACAAAGCGAATCAGCCATATGCATACACACGTCACCATATCCTCTCTCTCTTGAGCCTCCCTCCCATCCTCCCTATCCCACCCTTCTATGTCATCACAAAGCACGAAGCCGATCTCCCTGTGCTATGCTGCTGCTTCCCACTAGCCAACTATATTACATTCCATAGTGTATATATGTAGATGCTACTCTCACTTTACCCCAGGTTCACATTCCCGCCCCATGTCCTCAAGTCCTTTTTCTATGTCTGCCTCTTTATTCCTGCCCTGCAACTAGCTTCATCAGTACCTTTTTTTTTTTTTTTGATTCCATATATATGTGTTAGCAAACAGTATTTGTTTTTCTCTTTCTGACTTACTTCATTCTGTATGACAGACTCTATGTCCATCCACCTCACTACAAATGACTCAATTTTCTTTCTTTTTATGGCTGAGTAATATTCCATTTTAAATGTGTGCCACATCTTCTTTATCCATTCATCTGTCAATGGACATTTAGGTTGGATCCATGCCCTGGCTATTGTAAATAGTGCTGCAATGAACATTGTGCTACATGTCTCTTTTTGAATTATGGTTTTCTCAGGGTATATGCCCAGTAGTGGGATTGCTGGGTCATATGGTAGTTCTTTTATTAGTTTTTTTAAGGAACCTCCATACTGTTCTCCATAGTGGCTGTATCAATTTACATTCCCACCAACAGTGCAAGAGGGTTCCTTTTTCTCCACACCCTCTCCAGCATTTATTGTTTGTAGATTTTTTGATGATGGCCATTCTGACTTGTGTGAGGAGATACCTCATTGTAGTTTTGATTTGCATTTCTCTAATAATTAGTGATGTTGAGCATCTTTTCATGTGCCTCTTGGCCATCTGTATGTCTTCCGTGGTGAAATGTCTATTTAGGTCTTGCACCCATTTTTTAACTGGCTTGTTTTTTGTTTTGATATTGAGCTCCATGAGGTGTTTGTATATTTTGGAGATTAATCCTTAGTCTGTTGTTTCATTTGCAAATATTTTCTCCCATTCTGACGGTTGTCTTTTTGTCTTGTTTATGGTTTCCTTTGCTGTGCAAAAGCTTTTAAGTTTAATTAAGTCCCATTTGTTTATTTTTGTTTTTATTTCCGTTACTCTAGGAGGTGCGTCAAAAAAGATCTTGCTGTGGTTTATGTCAAAGAGTGCTTTTCCTATGTTTTCATCTAAGAGTGTTAGAGTGTCTGGTCTTACATTTAAGTCTTTAATCCATTTGCAGTTTATTATTGTGTATGGTGTTAGGTAGTGTTCTAATTTCATTCTTTTACATGTAGCTGTCCAGTTTTCCCAGCATTACTTATTGAAGAGGCTGTCTTTTCTCCATTGTATACTCTTGCCTCCTTTGTCATAAATTAGGTGCTCATATGTGTGTGGGTTTATCTCCGTGCATTCTGTCTTGTACCATTGATTTCTGTTTTTGTGTCAGTGCCATACTGTCTTGATTACTGTAGCTTTGTGGTATAGTTTGAAGTCAGGGAGCCTGATTCCTCCACTCGATTTTTCTTTCTCCAGATTGCTTTGGCTATTCGGGCTCTTTTGTGTTTCCATATGAATTGTAAAATTTTTTGTTCTACTTCTGTGAAAAATGCCATTGGTAGCTTGATAGGGATTGCATTGAATCTGTAGATTGCTTTGGGTAGTATAGTCATTTTGACAATATTGATTCTACCAATTCAAGAACATTGTATATTGCTCCATCTGTTTGTGTCATTTTTGATTTCTTTCATCAGTGTTTTATAGTTTTCTGAGCACAAGTCTTTTGCCTCCTTAGGCAGGTTTATTCCTTGGTATTTTATTCTTTTTGTTGCGATGGTAAATGGGACTGTTTCCTTAATTTCTCTTTCTGATTTTTCATTGTTAGTGTATACGAATGCAAGAGATTTCTGTGCATTAAGTTTTTATCCTGCAACTTTACCAAATTCATTGATTAGTTCTAGTAGTTTTCTGGTGGCATCCTTAGGATTTTCTATTTATAGTATCATGTCATCTGCAAACAGTGACAGTTTTACTTCTCTTTTCCAATTTATATTCCTTTTATTTCTTTTCCTTCTCTGATTGCCATGGCTAGGACTTCCAAAACTATGTTGAATAAGAGTGGTGAGAGTGAACATCCTTGTCTTGTTCTTGATCTTACTGTAAATGCTTTCAGTTTTTCACCATTGATTATGATGCTTGCTTTGGGTTTGTCATATATGGCCTTTATTGTGTTGAAGTAGATTCCCTCTATGCCCATTTTCTGGAGAGTTTTTATCATAAATCCGTGTTGAATTTCATCAAAAGCTTTTTCTGCATCTATTGAGATGATCATATGGTTTTTATTCTTTAATTTGTTAATGTGGTAAATCACATTGCCTATATTTGCCTATATTGAAGAATCCTTGCATCCCTGGGATAAATCCCACTTGATCATGTTGTATGATCCTTTTGATGTGCTGTTGGATTCCGTTTGCTAGTATTTTGTTCAGGATTTTTGCATGTATGTTCATCAGTGATATTGGTCTATAATTTTCTGTTTTTTGTGATATCTTTTTCTGGTTTTGGTATCAGGGTGATGGTGGCTTTGTAGAATGAATTTGGGAGTGTTCCT
The DNA here is from genome assembly GCF_028023285.1 of Balaenoptera ricei. Classification (NCBI taxonomy): domain Eukaryota; kingdom Metazoa; phylum Chordata; class Mammalia; order Artiodactyla; family Balaenopteridae; genus Balaenoptera; species Balaenoptera ricei. The sequence goes on along the minus strand of NC_082660.1, from coordinate 89,887,281 downwards.
TCCTCTGCAACTTTTTGGAAGAGTTTGAGAAGGATCGGTGTTAGCTCTTCTCTAAATGTCTGATAGAATTCGCCTGTGAAGCCATCTGGTCCTGGACTTTTGTTTGTTGGAAGATTTTTAATTACGGTTTCAATTTCATTAATTGTGACTGCTCTGTTTATATTTTCTAATTCTTCCTGGTTCAGTCTTGGAAAATTGTACCTTTCCAAAAATTTGTCCATTTCTTCGTGGTTGTCCATTTTTTTGGCATATAGTTATTTGTAGTAGTCTCTTATAATCTTTTGTATTTCTGCAGTGTCTGTTGTTATTTCTCTTTCATCATTTCTAAATCTATTGATTTGAGTCTTCTCTCTCTTTTTCCTGATGAGTCTGGCTAATGGTTTATCAATTATGTTTATCTTCTCAACAAACCAGCTTTTAGTTTTAATGATCTTTACTATCATTTTGTTCATTTCTTTTTCATTTATTTCTGATCTGATCTTTACGATTTCTTTCCTTCTGCTAACTTTGGGTTTTTTTTGTTGTTCTTCTTCTTTCTCTAATTGCTTTAGGTGTAAGGTTAGGTTTTTTATTTGAGATTTTTCTTGTTTCTTGAGGTAGGATTCTATTGCTATAAACTTCCCTTTTAGAACTTCTTTTGCTGCATCCCATAGGTTTTGGGTCGTCGTGTTTTCATTGTCATTTGTTTCTATGTATTTTTTTTTATTTCCTCTTTGATTTCTTCAGTGATCTCTTGGTTATTTAGTAGCACACTGTTTAGCCTCCATGTATTTGTGTTTCTTACAGGTTTTTTTACTGTAATTGATCTCCAATCTCATAGCATTGCGGTCAGAAAAGATGCTTGATATGATTTCAATTTTCTTAAATTTTCCAAGGCTTGATTTGTGACCCAAATTGTGATCTATCCTGGAGAATGTTCCATGTGCACTTGAGAAGAAAATGTATTCTGCCACTTTTGGGTGGAACGTTGTATATATATCAGTTAGATATATCTGGTCTATTGTGTAATTTAAAGCTTGTGTTTCCTTATTTATTTTCTGTTTGCATGATCCGTCCATTGGTGTAACTGGGGTGTTAAAGTCCCCTAATATTATTGTGTTACCATTATTGTGTTCTCCTTTCATGGTTGTTAGCATGTGCCTTATGTATTGAGTTCCTCCTATGTTGAGGTGATAAACGTTTATAATTGTTATATCTTCTTCTTGGATTGGTCCTTTGATCATTATGTAGTGTCCCTCCTTATCTCTGTAACAGTGTTTATTTTAAAGTCTATTTTATCTGATATGAGTATTGCTACTCCAGCTTTCCTTTGATTTCCATTTGCATGGAATATCTTCTTCCATCCCTCCACTTTCAGTCTGTATGTGTCCCTAGGTCTGAAGTGGGTATCTTGTAGACAGCATATATATGGGTCTTGTTTTTGTATACATTCAGCCAGTCTGTCTTTTGTTTGGGGCATTTATCTATTTACATTCAAGGTTATTATCAACATGTATGTTCCTATTACCATTTTCTTAATTGTTTTGGGTTTGTTTTTGTGGGTCTTTTTCTTGTCTTGTGTTTCCCGCATAGAGAAATTTCTTTAGCATTTGTTGTAAAGCTGGTTTTGTGGTGCTGAATTCTCTTAGCTTTTGCTTGTCTGAAAAGATTTTGACCTCTCCATCAAATCTGAATGAGATCCTTGCTGGGTAGTGTAATCTTGGTTGTAGGTTTTTCTCTTTCATCACTTTAAATATATCCTGCCACTCCCTTCTGGCCTGCAGATTTTCCACTGAAAAATCAGCTGATAACCTTATGGGGATTCCTTTGTATGTTATTTTTTTTGTTGTTTTTCCCTTGCTACTTTTAATATTTTTTCTTTGAATTTAATATTTCTTAGTTTGATTAATATGTATCTTGGTGTGTTTTTCCTAAGTTTTATCCTGTATGGGACTCTCTGTGCTTCCTGGGCTTGGGTGACTATTTCCTCTCCCCTGTTTGGGAAGTTTTCAACTGTAATCTTTTCAAATATTTTCTCAGACCCTTTCTTTTTCTCATTCTTCTGGGACCCCTATTATTCATATGTTGGTGCATTTAATGTTGTCCCAGAGGTCTCTGAGACTGTCCTCATTTCTTTTTATTCTTTTTTCTTTATTCTGCTCCTTGGTAGTTATTTGCACCATTTAATCTTCCAGCTCACTTTTTCGTTCTTCTGTCTCAGTTATTCTGCTATTGATTCCTTCTTGTGTATTTTTCATTTCAGTTATTGTGTTGTTCATCTCTGTTTGTTTGTTCTTTATTTCTTCTAGATCTTTGTTAAACATTTCTTGTATTTTCTCAATCCATGCCTGCATTTTATTTCCGAGATTCTGGATCATCTTTACTATCATTACTCTCAATTCTTTTTCAGTTTGATTGCTTATTTCCTCTTCATTTATTTGGTCTTGTAGGTTTTTACCTTGCTCCTTCATCTGTGACATATTTTTTTGCGCTCTCATTTTTTTTTTTTTTTTATGAGTGGGTTTGTGTTCCTGTCTTACTGGTTGCTGGCCTGAGGCTTCCAACACTGGAGTTTGTAGGCTATTGGGTAGAGCTGGGTCATGGTGCTTAGATGAGGATCTCCGTGAGACCTCACTCCAATGAATATTCCCTCTGACCTGAGGTTCTCTGTTAGTCCAGTGGTTTGGACTCAGAGCTCCCACCCAGGATCTTTGGCCTGACCCCAGGCTTGTGAACCAAGATTCTGCAAGCCACCTGTGGCTGCAAACACCCCCACCCCAAAAATGATAACAAAATTAAAAATAAAATTAGACTAGGAAGCTAACAGATATGTCAGGAAGAATATAAAATAAAACTATAGATGAATCAACAACCAGAAGGTACATCAGTACCACAAAAATTAAAAAGAGGAGGAGGGAAAAGAAAAAAAAAAAAAGGGAGGGAGGAAAGGCCTTGGCTGTGGAGGGTCAGGCTTAAACAAGGGCAAAGATTGGGCAGTGGTCGGGGCCAATGTTCAGGACCCACAAGGCTGGACAAAGCCCTGGGGGCTGTGGGGGATGGGGCTTAGGGTCAAGGAACAGAAGGAGCCCAGGCATGACCCCACCCCTGGTCTTAGAAGGCAGGGGACCTCACCTGGGAGCCCAGCAAGGTTCCCCAGCTCGAGTGGGTGGAGCCAACGCCTTCCTCTCCTCTCCTCTTCTCCCATCTGGGAGGACCCATCCCACCTGCCTCTCCTGATATCCCTGTCCTCCCTCTTATACCCCCAAGGACCTATGTGGCCTGGAGGGGGCTTTGGAGGGCAGGGGATTGGCTTGGGAGCTCAGCAGGCTCCCTGGGCCCAAATGGGCAGGACAATCACCCTCCGCTCCTCTCCCACTCCTCTCAGAGGGCTCCTCCTGCCTGCCTCTCCTGATCTCTCCAGCCTCCCTCCTATGCCCCCAAGGACCCACGTGGCTTGGAGGGGGCTTTGGAGGGCAGGTCATCGGCCTGGGAACTCAGCAGGCTCCCCATTCCTGAGTGGGTGGGGCAGTCACTCTCCGCTCCTCTCCCGCTCCTCCCAGAGGGCACCTCCCTCCTGCCTCTCCTAATCTCCCTGGCCTCAGGGGTACTGATCCTGTCTGGCCTCCACCTCTCCTCCCCCTCAGTCCCCCTCCATCCTACTGGTTCACTTTGGGGTTCCTCCCATTTCCTTGGGCTTCAGAGTCCCCCACCAGCAGCCAGTGCCCTAGTTGTGGGGAGATGCTAACTCCCTGTCTTCCCACACTGCCATCTTGACTCCACCTCCCCAGGGAGTTTATTGATACAAATGTAAGATTGTATATTGTTGTACCACAATTCCCTTAGACTCTATACATGTTTTTCCTCAATATTTTCTCTCTTTTTCAGATTAAATAATGTTTATTGGTCTGTCTTCAAATTCACTAATTTTTCTTCTATTATTTCCATTTGGTGTTGAGCCCATCCACTTTTGTTTTATTTTTCTCAATACTGTATTTTTCACTTGTAAAATTTCCATTTGCTTACTTTTATGGCATTTCTATCTCTGCTGACAATTCTATATTTTCATTCATTTCCCGAGTGGAATCTCACTGGGATCATCTTGAATTTGGCATCTGTTTATAGCTTTTTCCTTGAGAATTTGTCAGGTATTTCTGGTTCTTGAATGATGAGTAGTTTTGAATTATATTCTGTAAATTTTGAGTATTATATTGTGAACCTACAGGTCTTATTATAATCCTCTGGAGGATGTTGATTTTTATTTGTTTGTTTGTTTGTTTTAACTTGCAATGAACTTTAGGATCAGACCTCAAGTTCTGTCTTACCTTCTGTCAGTTCAGTTTTCAAAGCTATGCTGTTTGGTCTGCCCCTTACAGATGTCACTCAGAGGTTGGTCTGGGACCTGGGTAGTGGTTTACATGATAGTTGCATTGCTTCTCTGGATGTATTTCACAAATGCATACTTTGTGTAGGTGCCCAGACTTGTGTTGGTTCATACAGAGAAGGGAAATCCTCTTCTCCATCTCTTCCCTGTTGGGAATTTCTATAGGAGTCCTTTCTCTGTTCCTCTTATAAGAAAAATGGGGTTATGTTTATTTACTGCTATCATTAGGATTTATTTCTACCATATTACTATATGTGTTCTATTTGTCCTGTTTTTCATTTTTCTTTCCTTTCTTGTCTTCTTTTGGAATGATAGCATTTGTTTCCTTTTTATTACATTTTTCTCTTTTGTTTCAAACTTATATGCCTCATTTTCTATTGTTTTAGCTGTTGGTCTACATATTTTGACCCGATTGTAGTTAAATTAACCTTGACCTTTTTGCTGAATGATAAAAATGTTATTGAATATTTCACCTTTGATTTTCTCACTCCAATTTTATATACTATTTTTTTCAACATTGAGTTCTATTTTCTCTATAAATTAGTTATAGATATTTCATAAGTCAATATTTGTTGTGATTCTTCCACATATTTAACATTATATTTGCCCCACATTCCCTCTTGCTTATTAAATTTTATTTTAGATGATTTTTTCTTCTGTCTAAATTACAACTTCTAAAACTTTCTTTAATTAGGGCCTGCTGGTTGTAAATTTTCTGAATTTATTTTTATTCTGAGAAAGTTTTTATTTAATTCTTGTTCTTGAGAAATATTTGCATTGGACTGACTGTTATTCCCTCTAATCACAATGGAGATTATTAGTCCACTTTTTGTGGCTTCTATTATTGCTATTGCTATTAAGAATGCATTTATAAGTTTAATTGCCATTATTTTTAGGTTATCCATATTTTCTCTCTATGTTTAAGGTTCTCATTCTCTTTTTCTCTCTCTCTCACACATGTGTTTTCTCTCCCATTCTATTGTTTCACTATAGGTAGTGTTCTGTCAATTTTTTTCTTTTTAATTATTCTGCTTATATTTTTTCATGGTTTACATCTTTTTGCCACTCTGAGACAACAAAACATAATTCTAGATGATTTCTTTAGACTTTCTTCCAGATCACTAATTCTCTCTTCATCTGTGTTTAATACAGTGTTAAATACATACACTGTTTAATATGCTGTTAAAACCCCCAAAGAATTTTGCATTTCAATTGTTTTATTTTTTTTATTTGTAGAAGTTTTACTTGTAGTTTTTCAACTATGATTAGGCATTGAATATCTCTTTTTTTTCACTCTTAAAATTTTTAAACTTCTGTTTTACTTTTGTGTGTGTGTGTGTGTATATGTATATGTAACATAGTCATTTATTTTTGTTTTTCAGTGCAGATCAATACAGCCATTATAGCTTTGATTCTACATTCTATTTTACTTTTCTTACCAGTTCTAACTCTTGCTGTGATTTATAATTTTTGGACAGTTACTGACCATTTTATTTTAACTTTGTTGGACTTCTCTGAGAATTGGATTAAAATTATGCTCCCCTAAAGGAATTTATCTTTTCCTCTGTCAGTCACACATGGGTAGTGCCAAAACAGCACCCCATTAAATTAAATTGTCTGTTTGTGGATCTTGGACCATACAAGTAGTTGAATTTGAACTTCAACCATCATGAGGATTTCTTTGTGAGTTTGAATTCTTTCAGGGGAAAATTTTTTCCCACTTACCTATTATCAAGTTTGAGGTAGGCAATTTATTTTCTCTTCTATTCTATATAACAGGGTTCTCTTTACCTTTTTTTACTGAACGTAAACTTTAGGGGCCCCATGTTTATGTGGGAGTTTTTGTGCTATATATCCAATCTTGGGCAGACCTTACACTTAATTTTATGTCACTTACCTCATATAACTACTGTGGCCTAAGCACAAATTATCTTCAGTATCAGCAAAACAAAAACAGGAGAAAAAAAAAGAGAAAATTTAGCACAGGATACCTGCCTTCACTTTAAGTTGACCTCTGTAGCTTCCTTCTTTTTATGATAATTCTGCAATGTTTGTAAATTTTTTAAAACTGGTTTTCCAACATATTAGTTGTTTTAATCAAGAGAGTTATTCAGAGTATCTAATCTTTCATAATGTAGTTAAAAATATAGTTTTTGAGCATGGAATTATTACCATAAAAGTGGCAATTGAGAAATATTAGCTGGAATTCATATATGGAATAAATTAAAGAAAGGTCTTTCCCTAGTTATCACAAATTAACTATTTTTCCTCTATTAAACCATCAAAAACACATTATTTGATCTGTTCTAAATAATTGCAATACAAAATACTATGATCTAACTTCAGACAGATTACAGCCTTATTAATGGATTTCATTTAATTAATTTTATAAAAGGTCTCATAAGATATTTAGTATTTGTTTCACTCTCCTTATTTCTAATAAGTAAATGCAATTTTGTCAATCTATCCCCCACAATCTACTTTCATGTAGTTGAAAACAATAAAGACAAGACAAATTTTAAGAGCTCTCTGATGACTAAACAATAACAAATGTAGTGTCTGAGAGATAATCTAGAAGAGACTTTATAGGTACAATGCCAGGGTGAGAACCACCTTCCTTCTGCTTTAATGTTCTGAAATTACTTATATCTTATTTTTTCTATAATGGTAAAACAATTGTGGATGCTCACTAATGTAGCTCTCTTACTTGTGTACCAAGAACTTTTTTTGATATTTTCTTATTTCTTCTCCAAGGAGTCATCCAAGCTGGGAGTCCATAGATCTTCAAAAACTTTCCTGTGAAATTTATCCCATTTCAACTAGGCACTTTCTACCTTATCCATTCCACTTTTCAAGTTTCTTCAATCATTATTTAACCATTCTTATCCTGGACACCCTTTGAGATGAATTATTACCAACAGTCAATCAGAAGGCTTGGCTGTAGAATTCTGCTGATTCCCTCAAAAGAGGTCAAGGAAGGATATTTCAAACTGGGAGTAGGGGTGTTAAATCTGTAATAATACGGGTGCTATTTTTTGTATTTCTGAGATATACATTTTAAAGTAATAACTAGAATTATGACTTACAACATTATACCAGAAAATATAAGATTTTTAGAAATTTCATGTAATGTCTGAAACATTTATATTAACATATTTCCATACAAATAACCCAATGAAAGGTTAGTATTAGTTGTTTTGTTTGTTTGTGTTTTTTTATACTGCAGGTTCTTGTTAGTCATCAATTTTGTGCACATCAGTGTATACATGTCAATCCCAATCGCCCAATTCAGCACACCATCATCCCCACCCCACTGCAGTTTTCCCCCTTTGGTGTCCATATGTCTGTTCTCTACATCTGTGTCTCAACTTCTGCCCTGCAAACCGGCTCATCTGTAACATTTTTCTAGGTTCCACATGCATGCGTTAATATATGATATTTGTTTTTCTCTTTCTGACTTACTTCACTCTGTATGACAGTCTCTAGATCTATCCACGTCTCAACAAATGACTCAATTTCTTTCCTTTTTATGACTGAGTAATATTCCATTGTATATATGTACCACAACTTCTTTAACCATTCATCTGTCAATGGACATTTAGGTTGTTTCCATGACCTGGCTATTGTAAACACTGCTGCAATGAACATTGGGGTGCATGTGTCTTTTTGAATTATGGTTTTCTCTGGGCATGCACCCAGTATTGGGATTTCTGGATCATATGGTAAATCTATTTTTAGTTTTTTAAGGAACCTCCATACTGTTCTCCATAGTGGCTGTATCAATTTACATTCCCACCAACAGTGCAAGAGGGTTCCCTTTTCTCCACACCCTCTCCAGCATTTGTTGTTTGTAGATTTTCTGATGATGCCCATTCTAACTGGTATGAGGTGATACCTCATTGTAGTTTTGATTTGCATTTCTCTAATAATTAGTGATGTTGAGCAGCTTTTCCTGTGTTTCTTGGCCATCTGTGTGTATTCTTTGGAGAAATGACTATTTAGGTCTTCTGCCCATTTTTGAATTGGGTTGTTTGTTTCTTTAATATTGAGCTGAATGAGCTGTTTATATATTTTGGAGATTAATCCTTTGTCCGTTGATTCATTTGCAAATATTTTCTTCCATTCTGAGGGTTGTCTTTTCGTCTTGTTTATGGTTTCCTTTGCTGTGCAAAAGCTTTGAAGTTTCATTAGGTCCCATTTGTTTATTTTTGATTTTATTTCCATTACTCTAGGAGGTGGATCAAAAAAGATCTTGCTGTGATTGATGTCAAAGAGTGTTCTTCCTATGTTTTCCACTAAGAGTTTTATAGTGTCCAGTCTTACATTTAGGTCTCAAATCTATTTTGAGTTTATTTTTGTGTATGGTGTTAGGGAGTGTTCTAATTTCATTCTTTTACATGAAGCTGTCCAGTTTTCCCAGCACCACTTATTGAAGAGACTGTCTTTTCTCCATTGTATATCTTTGCCTCCTTTGTCATAGATTAGTTGACCATAGGTGCGTGGGTTTATCTCTGGGCTTTCTATCCTGTTCCACTGATCTATGTTTCTGTTTTTGTGCCAGTACCATATTGTCTTGATTACTGTAGCTTTGTAGTATAGTCTGAAGTCAGGGTATCTGTTCCTCCAACTCCGTTTTTTTCCCTCAAGACTGCTTTGGCTATTCGGGGCTTTTTGTGTCTCCATACAAATTTTAAGATGATTTGTTCTAGTTCCGTACAAAATGCCATTGGTAAATTGATAGGGATTGCATTGAATCTGTGGATTGCTTTGGGTAGTATAGTCATTTTCACAATATTGATTCTTCCAATCCAAGAACATGGTATATCTCTCCACCTATTTGTATCATCTTTAATTTCTTTCATCAGTGTCTTATAGTTTTCTGCATACAGGTCTTTTGTCTCCTTAGGTAGGTTTATTACTAGATATTTTATTCTTTTTGTTGCAATGGTAAAAGGGAATGTTTCCATAATTTCTCTTTCAGATTTTTCATCATTTGTGTATAGGAATGCAAGAGATTTCTGTGCATTAATTTTGTACCCTGCAACTTTACCAAATTCATTGATTAGCTCTAGTAGTGTTCTGGTGGCATTTTTAGGATTCTCTATGTATAGTATCATGTCATCTGCAAACAGTGACAGTTTTACTTCTTCTTTTCCGATTTGTATTCCTTTTATTTCTTTTTCTTCTCTGATTGCCATGGCTAGGACTTCCAAAACTATGTTGAATAATAGTGGTGAGAGTGGACATCCTTGCCTCATTCCTGATCTTAGAGGAAATGTTTCCAGTTTTTCACCATTGAGAATGATGTTTGCTGTGGGTTTGTCATATATGGCCTTTATTATGTTGAGGAAAGTTCCCTCTATGCCCACTTTCTGGAGAGTTTTTATCATAAATGGGTGTTGAAGTTTGTCAAAAGCTTTTTCTGCATCTATTGAGATGATCATATGGTTTTTATTCTTCAATTTGTTAATATGGTGTATCACATTGATTGATTTGCGTATATTGAAGAATCCTTGCATCCCTGGGATAAATCCCACTTGATCGTGGTGTATGATCCTTTTAATGTGTTGTTGGATTCTGTTTGCCAGTATTTTGTTGAGGAATTTTGCATCTATATTCATCAGTGACATTGGTCTGTAATTTTCTTTTTTTGTAGTATCTTTGTCTGGTTTTCATATCAGGGTGATGGTGGCCTCATAGAATGAGTTTGGGAGTGTTCCTTCCTCTGCAATTTTTTGGAAGAGTCTGAGAAGGATGGGTGTTAGCTCTTCTCTAAACGTTTGACAGAATTCACCTGTGAAGCCATCTGGTCCTGGACTTTTGTTTGTTGGAAGATTTTTAATCACAGTTTCAATTTCATTACTTGTGATTGGTCTGTTCATATTTTCTGCTTCTTCCTGGTTCAGTCTTGGAAGGTTATACCTTTCTAAGAATTTGTCCATTTCTTCCAGGTTGTCCATTTTATTGGCATAGAGTTGCTTGTAGTAGTCTCTTAGGATGTTTTGTATTTCTGCAGTGTCTGTTGTAACTTCTCCTTTTTCATTTCTAATTGTATTGATTTGAGTCCTCTCCCTCTTTTTCTTGATGAGTATGGCTAATGGCTTATCAATCTTGTTTATCTTCTCAAAGAACCAGCTTTTAGTTTTATTGATCTTTGCTATTGTTTTCTTTGTTTCTATTTCATTTATTTCCGCTCTGATCTTTATGATTTCTTTCCTTCTGCTAACTTTGGGTTTTGTTTGTTCTTCTTTCTCCAGTTCCTTTAGGTGTAAGGTTAGATTGTGTACTTGAGATTTTTCTTGTTTCTTTAGGTAGGCTTGTATAGCTATAAACTTCCCTCTTAGAACTGCTTTTGCTGCATCCCATAGGTTTTGGATCATCGTGTGTTCATTGTCATTTGTTTCTAGGTGTTTTTTGATTTCCTCTTTGATTTCTTCAGTGATTTCTTGGTTATTTAGTAACGTACTGTTTAGCCTCCATGTGTTTGTGTTTTTTACGTGTTTTTCCCTGTAATTCATTTCTAATCTCATAGCGTTGTGGTCAGAAAAGATGCTTGATATGATTTCGATTTTCTTAAGTTTACTGAGGCTTGATTTGTGACCCAAGATGTGATCTATCCTGGAGAATGTTCCATGTGCACTTGAGAAGAAAGTGTGATCTGCTGTTTTTGGATGGAATGTCCTATAAATATCAATTAAATCTATCTGGTCCATTGTGTCATTTAAAGCTTCTGTGTCCTTATTTATTTTCATCTTGGATGATCTGTCCATTGGTGTAAGTGAGGTGTTAAAGTCCCCCACTATTATTGTGTTACTGTCGATTTCCTCTTTTATAGCTGTTAGCAGTTGCCTTATGTATTGAGGTGCTCCTATGTTGGGTGCATATATATTTAGAATTGTTATATCTTCTTCTTGGATTGATCCCTTGATCATTATGTAGTGTCCTTCCTTGTCTCTTGTAACATTCTTTATTTTAAAGTCTATTTTATCTGATATGAGTATAGCTACTCCAGCTTTCTTCTGATTTCCATTTGAATGGAATATCTTTTTCCATCCCCTCACTTTCAGTCTGTATGTGTCCCTAGGTCTGAAGTGGGTCTCTTCTAGACAGCATATATATGAGTCTTGTCTTTGTATCCTTTCAGCAAGCCTGTGTCTTTTGTTTGGAGCATTTAATCCATTCACATTTAAGGTAATTATCGATATATATGTTCCTATGACCATTTTCTTAATTGTTTTGGGTTTGTTTTTGTAGGTCCTTTTCTTCTCTTGTGTTTCCCACTTAGAGAAGTTCCTTTAGCATTTGTTGTAGAGCTGGTTTGGTGGTGCTGAATTCTCTTAGCTTTTGCTTGTCTGTAAAGCTTTTGATTTCTCTATCAAATCTGAATGAGATCCTTGCCGGGTAGAGTAATCTTGGTTGTAGGTTCTTCCCTTTCATCATGTTAAGTATATCATGCCACTCCCTTCTGGCTTGTAGAGTTTCTGCTGAGAAATCAGCTGTTAAGCTTATGGGAGTTCCCTTGTATGTTATTTGTCATTTTTCCCTTGCTGCTTTCAATAATTTTTCTTTGTCTTTAATTTTTGCCAATTTGATTACTATGTGTCTCGGCATGTTTCTCCTTGGGTTTATCCTGTATGGGACTCACTGCGCTTTCTGGACTTGGGTGGCTATTTCCTTTCCCATGTTAGGGAAGTTTTCGATTATAATCTCTTCAAATATTTTCTCTGGTCCTTTCTCTCTTCTCCTTCTGGGACCCCTATAATGCAAATGTTGTTGCATTTAATGTTGTCCCAGAGGTCTCTTAGGCTGTCTTCATTTCTTTTCATTCTTTATTCTTTAGTCTGTTCCGCAGCAGTGAATTCCACCATTTTGTCTTCCAGGTCACTTATCCGTTCTTCTGCCTCAGTTTTTCTGCTATTGATTCCTTCTAGTGTAGTTTTCATTTCAGTTATGGTATTTTTCATCTCTGTTTGTTTGTTCTTTAATTCTTCTAGGTCTTTGTTAAACATTTCTTGCATCTTCTCGATCTTTGCCTCCATTCTTATTCTGAAGTCCTGGATCATCTTCACTATCATTATTCTGAATTCTTTTCTGGAAGGTTGCCTGTCTCCACTTCATTTAGGTGTTTTTCTGCGGTTTTATCTTGTTCCTTCATCTGGTATCTAGCCCTCTGTCTTTTCATCTTGTCTACCTTTCTGTGAATGTGTTTTTTTTTTTCCACAGGCTGCAGGATTATAGTTTTTCTTGCTTCTGCTGTCTGCCCTCTGGTAGTTGAGGCTATCTAAGAGGCTTGATTGGAGGCTCTGGTGGTGGGTAGAGCTCACGGGTGCTATCCTTTATCTTGACTTTAATAAATATATATTTTATCACTTGCTACAGTTAAGACATTAATGATATTCTTCCCAGAAAAAAAGAGGAGTTTGAGATTTTAACATGCTTTACCTATTGCATAGTAGATATGGAATCAAGAGATCTCAATATGTTGAAATCTGATATGCATATATAGTAGAAATAAATATAATGTCTTACACTTAAACTATCTGGAGAAAGCAAAAGAGAGATATGGCTTAAAGCAACACATGTGACTGCCAAAAAAAAAAAAAGAATGTAACTTCATGTTGCATTCAAGTGACGTGACGGGCGGACTCTTGTACCACTCTGCACTAGAATAGTGTGTTCATTTGTAAGTACTATGCTTTAAAGGAGACATTAACACTTAGGTGAGATAAGATAAAAGTGTGAGAAGTAGCTGAAAAAACTGGGGATATTATCCTGGAGAAGCCTAGAAAGATGGTGCGTTAGATGTGGGGAACATAAATATTTCTTTCAAATATAAGAAGGACTTTCAGATAGAAAACTGCTATATCTGGGTCTAATGGGTAGAGGTGCAATTTCAGTGGAAAATGCACTAGAATAGTAGTAAAAGGAATTGGAGTCTAGTGTCAGTGCTTATCATGTTCATATCACAGTGGTTCATTTTATGGATCTAAAATAAGGACATTTATCTTGATGGTTAAGATCCCTTTTAGCTTTGGCTTTTTTTTTTTAAATAAACAGATCTATGCCACTTGGCCACGCCCCTTCCTAGGCAGGGGGCGGGGGCTGCGTTTATTAATTTATTGATTTTTGGCTGTGTTGGGTCTTCGTTTCTGTGCAAGGGCTTTCTCTGTTTGCGGCGAGTGGGGGCCACTTTTCATCGTGGTGGGCACACCTCTCACTATCGTGGCCTCTCTTGCTGTGGAGCACAGGCTCCAGACGCGCAAGGTCAGTAGTTGTGGCTCACGGGCCCAGTAGCTCTGTGGCATGTGGGATCTTCCCAGACCAGGGCTTGAACCCGTGTCCCCTGCATTGGCAGGCAGACTCTCAACCACTGCACCACCAGGGAAGCCCCTGGCTTTTCTGATGTCAGAGAAACTACTTATCATAAGAAAGAGTTTTCTAACGTGATGTTTTCTGAAAGGGAAATGGCCACTCCAAGTAACAATGAGTTTACAGTTACTGGAGGTATTTAAAGGAGAAAAATGTTGAGGAAGAGATTCATGACCTAGGTAGATAGTTGGAGTAGATTACTTCTCAATTCTTTGTCTACTCTGAGAGTTTGTAATGGGCAAGAAAAGATGAAAATAGATTTGGAAGATCTTTTTAATTTAAAGAATGGTGCCTCCATACATGCTTATATATTTTTGTATTATCAGATTTTTTACAATCCTTACCATGGTTTCAAAATTTCTCTTTTTCCAACAAGAAGATTGTGATGGTAAATTTTATGTGTCAACTTGACTGGACCATAGGGTGTCCAGATATTTGGTTAAACATTATTCTGGTTGTGTCTGTGAGGGTGTTTCTGGATGAGATTAACATTTGAATATGCAGACTCAGTAAAGCAGATAGCCTTCTTCAAGGTAAGTGGGCCTCATCCATCCATTGAGGGCCTGAATGGAACAATATGGCAGGGGATGGGAGAATTTGCTCTTTCTGCCTGTTTCTGAGCTGGGACATTGATCTTTTCCTGACTTTAAACTTGGATTTGAACTGAAACTTACATCATTGGCTCTCTTGCTTCTCAGGCCTTTGGACTCAGACTGGACCATTAGCTCTCCTGGGTCTCCAGTCTCTAGTCTCCAGTTTACCAACTACAGATCTTGGGACTTCTTAGCCCCCATAATTAAATGAGCCAATTCCTTATAATAAATCCCTTTACATATGTGTATATATATATGGAAAATCAAAATGGATTTGATATTCTAAGAGAGCTCTCTAAAAGTGAGCCAGGAGGCCATTGAGGAAGTGTGACTAATGCACGACTCAGCTTGGATGGAATCTGAACTTTTGAACACTTACTCTCTTACTCAAGATACTTATCAGACATTTACCCTAAACTAACTTGTGACAGCCTATCTACTTATCTGACCCTTACCCTAAAATAATTCATGCTTCTTTAAGGACAAATATTTTCTGACTTGGGTCAGTCAATCACAATTCTCACTAGACAACTTGACAACTTTGTGGCTTTTGTCTTTATAAGACCCTGACTATTTCTCTTTCTCAAAACACTCTTTTGGTTTTACCCTAATCTGTGTCCCCCAAATTGCAATTCTTAAGCCCTCCAAATAAAGCCCTTTTGTTCTTTGCAGCCTTGATACTGATTATTGCTCAACTATATATACTTGTATTTTTTTTTCTATTGGTTCTGTTCCTCTGGAGAACCCTAATACAGAGATTCTATAAATACCTTAGAACTATGGATGCTGTTATCAGGCAGTATGGGCAATTCTATATACTGGTATAGTAGGATATAGTAGCATCTATACTATTCAGTGACATTGTGTAGAAGGAATAGGAAACATAGGTTTAAATCCTGGCTTTACTACTCATTTTCTTCGTTATCTTTCCTATATTAATTTCTTTATATGTAAAAATGGAAATAACAATACTCACCTTAGCAGGATATATGTGGATTAAATTGCCTAGCGTAAATTGTCTAGTGTATTATAGGGCTCAAAAAGAAGTGGTTGTATTTTGAGTACACTTACTTTAGACACAGTCCATAGTTTTTGTAAACTCTGACTCTGAAGTTAAATAGAAACAGGCTTAAATCAGAGTTATGTTTCTTATTCTCTGTTTTATACTAGGCAATTTATATAAACATTCTTAGTCTCAGTTTCCTAATCCATAAGGTGGGAATAATGATAAGTTGCTATGAAGAATAAATTAGATAATGCACATAATGTTCTTAGTAATGTTAGGTGTTCCAAAAACATTGGCTGTTGTTATTTTAATAGGTACAACCCCTGCACAACCTAAAAGGATGTCTAATTAACAATTTTTAGGTCTATGCTTTAAGTTTTGTATATAGCCATCACTCGATTATCTTTATCAAAGGAAAAAAAAAACTATAGATAATGGAAAATAATGGGTGTTCTCCAAACATGTATATTTGTCTTAAAATATGGCAAGACATGCGTGTTTTCCATCTTTTCCTGTGCATCTGCCTTCTGTCCCTGCTGCTGGCAGTGCAGCAGCCTGGGGGTAGGGAGGATTGAAAGGTGAATATATGCAGTAAGGGGAATTAGGGCCAGAGCAAGAGAAGGGAGAAGAGTAAAGAGGACACAGATAGATAGGATGTAAAGAGCTCTGAGACCTCCTGACTTCATCAGTATATGTCATTTAAGAACATACACATAATTTCAGAGCAATCTTGTCAGAATTTTTAGAGTGAATCATTTCCATTCTTACCACTGTGTATTTCCCAGGATACAGACAAAGGATATGTGAGAAAGGCACAAGAAAGAATGTGAAATGTAATGCAGTTCATGCATTAACCTTTTCTATCTCCTAGCTTCTTGAAAGTGCCTTCACATGTAATTGGCTGAAGAAGCTGTGCAATGGAGGAAGGTCAGGGAGTGGCAAAATGAGTAGCAGAGAGAAATCTGCCAGCATTTGAGAAATGAAGCATAAATAAGAGAGTTCTGTCAATCAACGTTTCTGAAGTTTCTTTTTCCATTTAACAGCCACCACCAAGCAACAAAATACTTCTGAGTTCAGCTGAGTAGATGAGCTGTAAATCCTGTCTCTTCTACACTTGAGGGCAGAAAGAACTGTAGTCAAACAACTGCAACTTCAGCTTGAATAAAAACATGGTCAAAGATAAGGTTCTGTAAAAAGGAAAATCATTTGCAGAAAACAAGAAAGCAAAAAAGAACAGAAAGAAATGGACAAATCCATTTAAAGAGAATATAATCAAAACTTAGCAGCAGCCTCTCATAGTTTTCTTTGTAAAAGAGATAGAGTATGTGAGGCAAGGAACTCATTATCCTGCTCCTAGCCAGTAATTCATACAGAACAGAAACTGGGAATGGGAAGGTGCTGCCTAGAGAATTGTAAGCCAGAGACAAACCCATTAGTTAGCACCACTTACTGTTTACATAATGGGGAGCCATTTGAAAGATTCACAGTATGTTTTAGAAGCCCTTTCACAGCCCACATACTAAATGCACAATTGGCCACAGTGCATTTTCTTCCATTATTATATGCTTTGCATTTCAGACACTCAAATTGAGAATGCTGAAAGACAGAGATCACTCCAGAGAGAAAGGAGCATCATCTTCAGGTAAAAAATGAAACAACAGCAACAGAAGTTAGATGAAACATTTTAAGCGTGGCAAATACTTCAATACAACTGAGACTAGCTTGTTTTAGTTTAGGTTTTTTTTTTTTTTTTCAGTGAGTAGAAAGATCACTTTGAACTCATTTTTCTTTGGGTAAATCGTCCAAAACTCTGTATGTGGGACTTCCCTGATGGCCCAGTGGGTAAGACTCGCACTCTTAATGTAGGGGGCCCGGGTTTGATCCCTGATTGGGGAACAAAGATCCCACATACTGCAACTGAGCCCACGTGCTCTACAGCCTACCCCGCAACTAGAGAAGCCTGCGCAACGCAATGAAGACCCAGCACAGCCAAAATAAATAATAAATAAATAAATTTGAAAAAAAAAAGAAACCCTGTATGTATGTTTTCCTTCTCAATGATCTTTTTCCTTTTTCTAAATTTAGAAAAAACTACATCAATAAGGGTAAACACATCTAAGGCTTATTGTGTTTAGGGAGCATCTACAATATGCCAATTATTGGGCTAGAGGATGTGTGTGTGTGTGTGTGTGTGTGTGTGTGTGTGTGTGTACATATATACACTTTTCTTTATCTTCACAGTACACCTATGAGGTAGGTGCCATGGTTATCCTCTTTTCACAGATGAGGATGCTGAACCGAAGATAGCTTATTTAACATCTCTGAAATCACACAGTTAGGAAACAGGAGACTTTTAATTTGAACCTGGATCTGTCTGACTCCAAAACTCATGTTTTTAATTACAACTGCCTCTCCAGCCTGGCTGCTGCAGACATCAATGTTCGCACATTAGTGACCATTAACAACAGCCTGTCAGCATGTGTGTGGTTAAAAGATTTCATATTTCCACAGCACTCTTGCTGACAGAAATGTCTGCCTTCCTCCTCTCTCCTTTCTGCCAGCTCATCTGTGTGCTCATATACTCCTTTCAGTAATCCAGTCTAAAGTTATCCCAGTGGGGCTTTCCACTGGGAACCAGGAAGGATTTCATGCACTCTCACCAGCTTTTTCTTAGATCAACTGCCACAAATCCAGCTCTCTCAATTACTACCATGGAAGCACAGGGATAACGAAGATGACTATATACAAGTACTTCTACTACATAGGAACTGAGTAGCCTAGAAGGATGAATTCATTTCCTTAATGATTTAATTTGTTCCCACAGAAGAGCTTATATATGGAGAATCAGCACTTGATTATATCCCAGCTCATGCCATTACATCCGCATGTGTCATTCTCATCTTATCTAAAAGACTGTGAGCTCTTTGAGAGCAGGAAAGGTGCCTTAAATTTTTTTTTGTATCTTCCTTCCCCTAACCCATGGCATAGTGTCGCACAAGGACTTGACTTGGTTGATTGAGAAAGAGAATGATAGAAATACTTTTCCAGTTGGCTTTTGCTGGATGAAATCACTCCAAAATTTAGTGACTTCTGTCAACAACCTTTAATTTAGTTCATGACTCTGCATGTTGGGAATTTGTTCTGGGCTTAGCTGGGCAATTCTTCTGATTTCTGCTGGACTCGATCATGTGTATGCAATCAGCTGCTAGTCAACCAGGCAGTTCTGCTTTGGGGAGTTGGTTGGCTGTTGGCTCTGGCAATGGGGGTAACTAGGCATGTGTTTCTCATTATCCAGTAGACAGGTCTGACACAATTTTGTAAGTGAAAGTGAAAGTGTACAGGACTTCTTGAGGTCTAGGATCAAAACTGGCTCAATGCTATTGCTGTCATATTCTATTCACCCAAGAACCAGAGGTGTCTGATAACCATATATTGATGGAGAAAGCTGAGAAATTGTAATTTATCAGAAATGGTTCAAAATTATTGAGCAACTGTTTTGTGCAAAGTACTTTTAAAACTGTATTCATATTAACTCTGCTTGGATAACTCAAATAACTTGCTCAAAGTCACAAAAATTAGTGACTCAGATTTGTTTGAATCTAAATACAGTGCTTTTCCTACCACTCAACACTTTCTCTCAATTAAAGACTTAGAGTAAGATCATATACCTCAGTCAACTTTCTCAACAGATCATTTTAAGCAACACTTCTTTGACTATCATAGTTTAAAACTTAAATAATTTTTCTTCATAACTTTAAATGCATTTTACATAATTTTTCATAGCTTGGCCATTGGAGTTAGATAGACCTAGTCCAAACCTTGGCTCCCCACTTACTAGTTCTGGGCAAATAACATCTTTTTTTAAAAAAAAATATTTATTTATTTATTTATTTTTGGCTGTGTTGGGTCTTAGTTGTGGCACATGGGATCTTTGTTGCGGCATGTGGGATCCTCCACTCTGGCATGCATGCTCCTTGTTGTGGTGTGCAGGCTTCTCTCTAGTTGTGTCATGCTGGCTCAGTAGTTGCAGTGCATGGGCTTAGTTGCCCCATGGCATGTGGGATCTTAGTTCCCAGACCAGGGATCGAACCTGCATCCTCTGCACTGGAAGGCAGATTCTTAACCACTAGACCACCAGGGAAGTCCCTGGGCAAATAACATCTTTGAGACTCAGCATCCTTACCTGTAAAATGGGGACAGTAATGACACCTATTATACAAAGCTGTTTTGAAAATTAAACTAATGCTTATAGAGTGCTTGGTACAGCATAAGTGTACATGTATGTATTATATATATGTGTGTGTGTGTGTGTGTATATATATATATATATATATATATATATATACTTAAGCAACATCTTCCAAGTACTATACTAATGACTCTTTTCTTTAATACATCAGAGAATATCCTACCTATAGAATGGTAGAAAACATTAATGATGGGAGAAAAAAGATGTATAAATAAAAGGCATATGTTTTGCCTTCCTTCATTATAGACTCAGCATTATCAGGGTATTGGAACTCCCTCTGTTAGAGACGGATTGTGAAAAAGAATGCCAAAGGAAATGGAGGTTTTATTTAAATAACTATTTTCTACCGTGGGTCCAGAGAAATGCCTTGGGGCTAAAACTTTGACATTTGGAGAAAGCTGCCTTGTTGAATAAATGTGTATGTCATTACCTTGAAAGGAGGGCTCTATCTTTGGCATGCCCTCTAACTTTAGAATTGTTTCTATTGGAAGGGCAGATATACAAAGAAATTCTCCTGACTACTGCCTCATTTATGGTGAATTATTTTTGGACTATTGAAATTTTAGGCTATGTAAATGATTCTTATGTCCAAATTTAAAGGGGAAGTAAATACTTTGAAGTAAATATTTGAAATAAAATTGAAAGGCTTCAAGGTCTAAAAAAAGTTGTCAAAAACATCATATACCTTTTTAGAGAAGACATTTCTCAGTGTGTGAATGTATTAGTCTTGTTTCCATGTAATATCTCAGCAAGAAGCATCCCAGGTTGCCAATGTTAATTTTGTGTCTTGGTGCTATAATTTGTAAGTTAATTTTTCTCTCCTTTTAAGGTGATAAGCATTATTTTAAAAATCTTGATATTAATATAACATATTAAGAGTTCCAGCTCTAATATTTGCTGTAATCATCCCTAATAACTGGAATATTCATTTAAAATTTCAGATTATAGTTAATAAAGAGTGTTCAAATAGCATCAAATTTTTTCTCATTTAGAGCCTAGTTATGGCACAAGAAATGAATAAGCAAATTTCAAATATGAAAGCACATAATTCTGAGCGTCTTTTAGTTATGACAAACATCCTACTACTTCACAAAGAACAGCAGCAAAATAAAATTGGAGAAAATTATTTCCTGGAATGTGTAAGTTCTTTTTGAAGCCCTTCCATATCCACCATCTCATTTTACACTCCCTTGTGTAGTTGATAAGGTAGATATTGATACTTTTTATCTATATTTATTCATATTAATCTGAAAGTAAACATGGAATTTCTGGGTCAAGGCAAATTATTTTTACTTATAGCACTAGCTGGATTTGTTCTCTTTCAGCTCAAATATTTTCCTCCCAGTGAAATATGACAAGGGGCAGATGTCACCCTCCACATGACAGAAGAGAACACTGAAAATAAGAATCTGGGATCTTATACACATATTTTCCCTCTTCTCTCTTGAGAAAGGGACAGAAACTTAATCTTCCTAATGTAAACAATCCTCCTTAGGAAGAGAAGAGGAGGACCCTAGGTTTTTAAACTTTGAGATATAAATAAATATCTACCAGTGGGGAAGATTAGACAAATGTTGTACCAAAGATGATTTTCATTGGCATGGAGGTTTATAGGTAAAATAATGAAGTGAGCAAAGTTTGTTAGTTAGGAGCACGTTTCCATGTCTTCCAAACATTCTCCCATACCTAATGTTGACAACCCCTGGAGTGTCTTCATGGCTCTGGGTCTCATCCTCCTTTGAAATGTAAGCACATATCTCTGGGAATATGAATGTTTTACTATTTATTCAGTCATCCTTTAAGTTACATGGTGTGTCCTTTAACTCAGGTCACAGTAAAATTTTTTCCAGAAAGCCCTAAGTGTGTGGTAACATAAAAGTATTTTCTCTACAGTCCCACAGGTATCACAATTCCCATTTTATGGATGGGTAAACAGAGACCCAAAGAATTAACTGACATTTCCAATGCCTCATTATTTAGTAGTGAGAGGAAAGGACATTTAATAAGGGTCATTCTGACTCCAAGGTCCATGCATTTATACCACACTGGGCTAACAAACTTCTATAGCATTTTTAAGCAAGTAGTAATTAGAATATGCACCATTCATGCCTAGGTTTTATTAATAATCAAATGCTTTCCCCTTAACTAGGAAGCACTTCAAATCAGTTGTAAAGGTGAAATTGAGAGACTGTGGGGTTTGACTGCTTTGATGGGAAGAAAAAAGCTTTGAAGTGTGCTCTTTAAAGCCTGGGCAGAAGTGAGTTGGAAAAATGTGGAGGGGGGAGAGTGCTTAGAAAAGTGAGAAAATAAGTGTCTCTGTTGGTAGAGAGGACTTTAGGTATGGGGGAATGTTTGGAAGACATGGAAACGTGCTTCTAACTAACAAACTTTGCTCACTTCATCATTTTACCTATAAACCTCCATGCCAATGAAAATCATCTTTGGTACATATGTTCTATGATTTGCTTAGCATCTGTTATAATGACAGCATCCATGGATATATTTCTTCAAAAAGCATAATTTCAGATAATATTATAAAGGAAAATAATCATTTATCAGGAACAATTACTGTGCTGATATTTAATATTTAGGACACCACTCCTATATATAGAATAGGTCACTGGTTTCCAAAATTTGGATCACATACCTCTTTTATTTAACAAAAAAACCTTTCGTTATTGCATTCACACCCCAATATATGTTCATTTCTCATTCAAGTACTACCATGTATGATTTTATATATATTGATATTATAAAAAGCAAAACATAAATTATTTTAAAATGAGATTAAAAACAAAGTTTTAATATTTACTTCCTGCCCACCAGTGAGTTATCTTGTATACCACATGGGCAACCAATGCCTTTTTCGAAGATTACTAGAATGTATGATAGTACTTACTACAGCCCAAATAAAAATACAACATGTACTCCAGAATCACTGTGTAAGCTATTATTTTCTCACTTTTTCCCAACGATCCCATCCCATTCTATGTGTCTCTTATACTCTTCCAGCACTTTCCATCTATTTTTTTCTCTCTGGGCTTTTCTATTGATCTGTCTTCCAGTTCACCAATCTTCTTTTCTGCTCTAATCTTCCGTTAAACCCTACTATAATGGTTTTTTTTTTTTAACATCTTTATCGGAGTACAATTGCTTTACAATGGTGTGTTAGTTTCTGCTTTATAACAAAGTGAATCAGTTATACATATACATATGTTCTCATATATCTTCCCTCTTGCATCTCCCTCCCTCCCACCCTCCCTATCCCACCCCTCTAGGTGGTCACAAAGCACCGAGCTGATCTCCCTATGCTCTGCGGCTGCTTCCCACTAGCTATCTATTTTACATTTGGTAGTGTGTATATGTCCATGACACTCTCTCACCCTGTCACATCTCACCCCTACCCCTCCCCGTATCCTCAAGTCCATTCTCTAGTAGGTCTGTGTCTTTATTCCCGTCTTGCCACTAGGTTCTTCGTGACCCTTTTTTTTTTTTTTCCCTTAGATTCCGTATATATGTGTTAGCATACTGTATTTGTTTTTCTCTTTCTGACTTACTTCACTCTGTATGACAGACTCTAATTCCATCCACCTCATTACATACTCCATTTCATTTCTTTATATGGCTGAGTAATATTCCATTGTATATATGTGCCACATCTTCTTTATCCATTCATCCCATGATGGACACTTAGGTTGCTTCCATGTTCTGGCTATTGTAAATAGAGCTGCAATTAACATTTTGGTACATGACTCTTTTTGAATTATGGTTTTCTCAGGGTATATGCCCAGTAGTGGGATTGCTGGGTCGTATGGTAGTTCTATTTTTAGTTTTTTAAGGAACCTCCATACTGTTCTCCATAGTGGCTGTATCAATTTACATTCCCACTAACAGTGCAAGAGGGTTCCCTTTCCTCCACACCCTCTCCAGCATTTATTGTTTCTAGAGTTTTTGATGATGGCCATTCTGACCGGTGTGAGATGATACCTCATTGTAGTTTTGATTTGCATTTCTCTAATGATTAATGATGTTGAGCATTCTTTCATGTGTCTGTTGGCCATCTGTATATCTTCTTTGGAGAAATGTCTATTTAGGTCTTCTGCCCATTTTTGGATTGGGTTGTTTGTTTTTTTGTTATTGAGCTGCATGAGCTGCTTGTAAATATTGGAGATTAATCCTTTGTCAGATGCTTCATTTGCAAATATTTTCTCCCATTCTGAGGGTTGTCTTTTGGTCTTGTTTATGGTTTCCTTTTCTGTGCAAAAGCTTTTAAGTTTCATTAGGCCTCATTTGTTTCTTTGTGTTTTTATTTTCATTTCTCTAGGAGCTGGGTCAAAAAGGATCTTACTGTGATATATGTCATAGAGTGTTCTGCCTATGTTTTCCTCGAAGAGTTTGATACTGTCTGGCCTTACACTTAGGTCTTTAATCCATTTTGAGTTTATTTTTGTGTATGGTGTCAGGGAGTGTTCTTATTTCATACTTTTACATGTACCTGTCCAATTTTCCCAGCACCACTTATTGAAGAGGCTGTCTTTTCCCCACTGTATATGCTTGCCTCCTTTATCGAAGATAAGGTAACCATATGTGTGTGGGTTTATCTCTGGGCTTTCTATCCTGTTCCATTGATCTATATTTCTGTTTTTGTGCCAGTACAAAACTGTCTTGATTACTGTAGCTTTGTAATATAGTCTGAAGTCAGGGAGCCTGATTCCTCCAGATCCATTTTTCGTTCTCAAGATTGCTTTGGCTATTCGGGGTCTTTTGTGTCTCCATACAAATTGTGAAATTTTTTGTTCTAGTTCTGTGAAAAATGCCAGTGGTAGTTTGATAGGTATTGCATTGAATCTGTAGATTGCTTTGGGTAGTAGAGTCATTTTCACAATGTTGATTCTTCCAATCCAAGAACATGGTATATCTCTCCATCTATTCATATCATCTTTAATTTCTTTCATCAGTGTCCTATAGTTTTCTGCATACAGGTCTTTTGTCTCCTTAGGTAGGTTTATTCCTAGATATTTTATTCTTTTTGTTGCAATGGTAAACGGGAGTGTTTTATTAATTTCACTTTCAGATTTTTCATCATTAGTATATAGGAATGCAAGAGATTTCTGTGCATTAATTTTGTATCCTGAAACCTTACCAAATTCACTGATTACTTCTAGTAGTTTTCTGGTGGCATCTTTAGGATTTTCTATGTATAGTATCATGTCATCTGCAAACAGTGACAGCTTTACTTCTTCTTTTCCGATTTGGATTCCTTTTATTTCTTTGTCTTCTCTGATTGCTGTGGCTAACACTTCCAAAACTATGTTGAATAATAGTGATGAGAGTGTGCAACCTTGTCTTGTTCCTGATCTTAGTGGAAATGGTTTTGGTTTTTCACCATTGAGGACAATGTTGGCTGTGGATTTGTCATATATGGCCTTTATTATGTTGAGGAAAGTTCCCTCTATGCCTACTTTCTGCAGGGCTTTTATCATAAGTGGGTGTTGAATTTTGTCGAAAGCTTTCTCTGCATCTATTGAGATGATCATATGTTTTTTCTCCTTCAATTTGTTAATATGATGTATCACCTTGATTGATTTGCGTATATTGAAGAATCCTTGCATTCCTGGAATAAACCCCACTTGATCATGGTGTATAATCCTTTTAATGTGCTGTTGGATTCTGTTTGCTAGTATTTTGTTGAGGATTTTTGCATGTATGTTCATCAGTGATATTGGCCTGTAGTTTTCTTTCTTTGTGACATCTTTGTCTGATTTTGGTATCAGGGTGATGGTGGCCTCGTAGAATGAATTGGGGAGTGTTCCTCCCTCTGCAATATTTTGGAAGAGGTTGAGAAGGATAGGTGTTAGCTCTTCTCTAAATGTTTGATAGAATTCGCCTGTGAAGCCATCTGGTCCGGGGCTTTTGTTTGTTGGAAGATTTTTAATCACAGTTTCAATTTCAGTGCTTGTGATTGGTCTGTTCATATTTCCTATTTCTTCCTGGTTCAGTCTCGGCAGTTTGTGCATTTCTAAGAATCTGTCCACTTCTTCCAGGTTGTCCATTTTATTGGCATAGAGTTGCTTGTAGTAATCTGTCATGATCGTTTGTATTTCTGCAGTGTCAGTGGTTACTTCTCCTTTTTCATTTCTAATTCTATTGATTTGAGTTTTCTCCCTTTTTCTCTTGATGAGTCTGGCTAATGGTTTATCAATTTTGTTTATCTTCTCGAAGAACCAGCTTTTAGTTTCATTGATTTTTGCTATTGTTTCCTTCATTTCTTTTTCATTTATTTCTGACCTGATCTTTATGATTTCTTTCCTTCTGCTAGCTTTGGGGTTTTTTTTGTTCTTCTTTCTCTAATTGCTTTAGGTGCAAGGTTAGGTTGTTTATTCGAGATGTTTCCTGTTTCTTGATGTAGGCTTGTATTGCTATAAACTTCCCTCTTAGAACTGCTTTTGCTGCATCCCATAGGTTTTGGGTAGTCGTGTCTCCATTGTCATTTGTTTCTAGGTATTTTTTGATTTCCCCTTTGATTTCTTCAGTGATCACTTCATTATTAAGTAGTGTATTGTGTAGCCTCCATGTGTTTGTATTTTTTACAGATCTTTTCTTGTAATTGATATCTAGTCTCATAACGTTGAGGTCAGAAATGATACTTGATATGATTTCAATTTTCTTAAGTTTACCAAGGCTTGATTTGTGACCCAAGATATGATCTATCCTGGAGAATGTTCCATGAGCACTTGAGAAAAATGTGTATTCTGTTGTTTTTGGGTGGAATGTCCTATAAATATCAATTAAGTCCATCTTGTTTAATGTATCATTTAAAGCTTGTGTTTCCTTATTTATTTTCAATTTGGATGATCTGTCCATTGGTGAAAGTGGGGTGTTAAAGTCCCCTACTATGATTGTGATACTGTCGATTTCCCCTTTTATGGCTGTTAGTATTTGCCTGATGTATTGAAGTGCTCCTATGTTGGGTGCATAAATATTTACAATTGTTATATCTTCTTGTTGGATCAATCCCTTGATCATTATGTAGTGTCCTTCTTTGTCTCTTGTAATAGTCTTTATTTTAAAGTCCATTTTGTCTTATATGAGAATTGCTACTCCAGCTTTCTTTTGATTTCCATTTCCATGCAATATCTTTTTCCATCCCCTCACTTTCAGTCTGTATGTGTCCCTAGGTCTGTAGTGGGTCTCTTGTAGACAGCATATATATGGGTCTTGTTTTTGTATCCATTCAGGCAGTCTCTGTTTTTTGGTGGGAGCATTTAATCCATTTACATTTAAGGTAATTATCGACATGTATGTTCCTATTCCCATTCTCTTAATTGTTTTGGGTTTGTTATTTTAGGTCTTTTCCTTCTCTTGTGATTCCTGCCTAGAGAAGTTCCTTTAGCATTTGTTGTAAAGCTCGTTTGGTGGTGCTGAACTCTCTTAGCTTTTGCTTGTCTGTAAGTTTTTAATTTCTCCATCAAATCTGAATGAGATCCTTGCTGGGTAGAGTAATCTTAGTTGTAGGTTTTTTTCCTTCATCACTTTAAATATGTCCTGCCACTCCCTTCTGGCTTGCAGAGTTTCTGCTGAAAGATCAGATGTTAACCTTATGGGGATTCCCTTGTGTGTTATTTGTTGTTTTTCCCTTGTTGCTTTTAATATGTTTTCTTTCTATTTAATATTTGATAATTTGATTAATATGTGTCTTGCCATGTTTCTCCTTGGATTTATCCTGTATTGGACTCTCTGTGCTTCCTGGACTCGATTAACTATTTCCTTTCCCATGTTAGGGAAGTTTTCAACTATAATCTTTTCAAATATTTTCTCAGTCCCTTTCCTTTTCTCTTCTTCTTCTGGGACCCCTATAATTCGAATGTTGGGGCATTTAGTGTTGTCCCAGAGGTCTCTGAGACTGTCCTCACTTCTTTTCATTCTTTTTTCTTTATTATGCTCTGCGGTAGTTATTTCCACTATTTTATCTTCCAGGTCACTTATCTGTTCTTCTTCCTCAGTTTTTCTGCTATTGATCCCTTCTAGAGTATTTTTAGTTTCATTTATTGTGTTGTTCATCATTACCTGTTTCCTCTTTAGTTCTTCTAGGTCCTTGTTTAATGTTTCTTGCATTTTCTTTATTCTATCTCCAAGATTTTGGATCATCTTTACTATCATTATTCTGAATTCTTTTCCAGGTAGACTACCTATTTCCTCTTCATTTCTTAGGTCTGATGGGCTTTTACCTTGCTCCTTCATCTGCTGTGTATTTTTCTGTCTTCGCATTTTGTTTATCTTACTGTGTTTGGGGTCTCCTTTTCGCAGGCTTCAGGTTCATAGTTCCCGTTGTTTTTGGTGTCTGCCCCAGTGGCTAAGGTTGGTTCAGTGGGTTTTGTAGGCTTCCTGGTGGGGTGGACTAGTGCCTGTGTTCTGGTGGATGAGGCTGGATCTTGTCTTTCTGGTGGGTAGGTCCACGTCTGGTGGTGTGTTTTGGGGTGTCTGTGGCCTTATTATGATTTTAGGCAGCCTCTCTGCTAATGGATTGGGCTGTGTTCCTCTCTTGCTAGTTGTTTGGCATAGGGTGTACAGCACTGTAGCTTGCTGGTCGTTGAATGAAGCTGGGTGTTGATGTTGAGATGGAGATCTCTGAGAGATTTTCACCATTTGGTATTATGTGGAGCTGGGAGATCTCTTGTGGACCAGTGTCCTGAAGTTGGCTCTCCCACCTCAGAGGCACAGCCCTGATGCCTAGCTGGAGCACCAAGAGCCTTTCATCCACACGGCTCAGAATAAAAGGGAGAAAAAAAATAGAAAGAAAGAAAGAAAGAGGATAAAATAAAATAAAATAAAGCTATTATAATAAAAAATAAGGAAGAAATTATTAATAATAAATTTATTAAGAAGAAAATTTTTTTAAAATTTTTTAAAAATAGATTTATTAATTTTTTATAATAAAAAATAAGAAAAAAATTAAGAAAAAAATTATTAAGAAATTTTTTTTTAATTTTTTAAAATAAAAAATATGAAAGAACTTATTAAAATTTTTTTTTTAATTTTTAAAAATAGAAAATAAGGAAAAAATTATTAAGAAAACATTTATTAGGAAAAAAAAATTTAAGTAAAAAAAGAAAGAAAAACAACAACAACAACAACAAAAAACAAAAACAGATGGACCTAACCCTAGGACTAATTATGAAAGCAAAGCTATACAGACAAAATCTCACCCAGAAGCATACACATATACACTCACAAAAAAAGGAAAAGGGGAAAAATTAATATATCCTGCTCCCAGAGTCCACCTCCTTAATTTGGGATGATTTGTTGTCTATTCAGGTATTCAACAGATGCAGGCATATCAAGTTGTTTGTGGAGTTTTAATCTGCTGTTTCTGAGGCTGCTGGGAGAGATTTCCCTTTCTCTTCTTTGTTCATACAGCTCCCAGGGTTCAGCTTTGGATTTGGACCCGCCTCTGCATGTAGGTCGCCTGAGGGCGTCTGTTCCCCGCCCAGACAGAATGGGGTTAAAGGAGCAGCTGCTTCCGGGGCTCTGGCTCACTCAGGCCACGGGGAGGGAGCAGTATGGATGCGGGGTGAGCCTGCGGTGGCAGAGGCCGGTGTGACGTTGCAGCAGCCTAAGGCGTGCCGTGCGTTCTCCCAGGGAAGTTGTCCCCGGATCACAGGAGCCTGGCAGTGGCGGGCTGCACCGGCTCCCGGGAGGGGCGGTGTGGAGAGTGACCTGTGCTTGCACACAGGCTTCTTGGTGGCGGCAGCAGCAGCCTTAGTGTCTCCTGCCCCTCTCTGGGGTCCGCGCTGATAGCCGCGGCTCACGCCCTTCTCTGGAGCTCATTTAGGCGGCGCTCTGAATCCCCTCTCCTTGCGCGCCGCGAAACAAAGAGGCAAGAAAAAGTCTCTTGCCTCTTCGGCAGCTGCAGAATTTTTCCTGGACTCCCTCCTGGATAGCACCGAAGCCCGAGCCTCAGCTCCCAGCTCCCGCCTGCCCTGGTGGCTGAGCAGACAAGCCTCTCGGGCTGGTGAGTGCTGGTCGGCGCCGAGCCTCTGTGCGGGAATCTCTCCGTTTTTCCCTCTGCACCCCTGTGGCTGCACTCTCCTCCATGGCTCTGAGGCTTCCCCCCTCTGCCACCCGCAGTCTCTGCCCGCGAAGGGGCTTCCTAGTGCGTGGAAACCTTTCCTCCTTCACGGCTCCCTCCCACTGGTGCAGGTCCCGTCCCTATTCTTTTGTCTCTGTTATTTCTTTTTTCTTTTGCCCTACCCAAGTACGTGGGGATTTTCTTGCCTTTTGGGAGGTCTGACGTCTTCTGCCAACGTTCAGTGGGTGTTCTGTAGGAGCAGTTCCACGCGTAGATGTATTTCTACTATATCTGTGGGAAGGAAGGTGATCTCCGTGTCTTACTCTTCCGCCATCTTGCCCAGCGTGTCTATAATGTTTTTAATTTCAAGTACAGTACTTTTTGACAGTAAAAATTTCCATTTGTTCTTCATTTTTAATAGATTCAAATTCTCTGGGGGAAATTCTCCATATTTTCATCTATTTTCTTCATCTTCCCCTTTATTTTATTGACTGTGTTAACCATTATTACTTTGTAGTCTTTTTCTGCTATCACTAATATCTGGATCATCTCTGGGTCTCTTTCTATCATTCTCTTTTATCCTGGATTTTGGTGACTTGATACTGCTCCTGGGCATGCCTTTTATGTTTTTGTTGAGTGTCAGACTTTGTATATAAAAATTTTGTAGATGATCTGAATGATATGCTCTTCCTTCTGAAAGAATTCATTCCTTTTTTGCAAGCCAGATAACATAAAGACTAATAACAATCCAATCAGAGATTGAGCTGCCTTGGGGCTATGTTGCAGTACTTGTAAGACTCCAATTGCCTCTGAGTCACTTTTCCTCTGATATACCCTTCTGGTGTTCACACAGAGAGACAGTGGTTGACAGAACCCTCTCCACTGATCAGGCATTTTGTCTCCACAGCACCATAAGATCCTTGAACACTCTGGACTGATTTTTCAGAGGCTTTCTGCTTAGCAACTTAATTAACGTCTTGTCCCACACATCTTCAGAATTTGGCAAATGTTATTATGGTTAAACCAGCCCCATGCCATTTTTACTGGGATTCTGGACCTCAAGTTTCCACTTTTTTGATATAGTCCAATGAATTTACCAAGAACTTTGCTGTTCTGTTTTGTTTTGTGCCTCATAGTAGAAGTTCTCTACTTGGGTTAGGGAGAGGGGAGTGGAGGTCCAGAATCTTAGCCTTTCTGCCTTGTGTCCCATATTAGCAAATGTTTAGAGGGGAAAAAAGTATGTATGCAGAAGGTCACTTCACCTCTAGGTGGATCCTTCTTCTGCAGAATCTTATCCCCTAAAGTTCTGGTTTCCTCAGTGGCTCTCTGATGCAAATTATCTATCATCTATGTATCTATCCATTTATAAATTTTAATTTAAATTATAAATTATATATGTAAATATATAATTGTTTATATAAATACATATATTTTTATATATAATACATATATAAAATGTTTTTAATAGTTTTTCTGGTTGTTCTTTGCAGGCAAGTTCTTATGCCAGAAGTTATTCCATTTTAGAATAAATCAGCATTTCTCAAACCTGTATGTATGTCATCATAATCTTGAAAATCTTGTTTTAAAATACAGATTTCCGGTTATACCATAAACCAAATGAATCAGTATGTCATAATATGGGACTTTGGGGAGTGGCTACTTTAGGAAAAAAACTCTGAATGACATGTGTGAATCCATTCTGAGACTAGAAATTGGGTACCAGTTGATTAGATGACCTCTGATGCCCTTTCCAGCTCCAACATTGAATGGTTTTATTATATTTTTTTACTAAGATGAGAAATAATGAAGTTTAGGAATTCTGCTATTTGCACATTTCACTCTGGGTCAGTGAAAAACTTCACCTGTTTATCTAACCCTCTCCAAAATGTAAACCAATGGTCTTTGGTTGTACTTGATTTTAAAGTTAAAGAAAAATCTATAAAGCGTTCGGTTTTATCGGTACATCTGCTAACATCACAACCCTCAGGGGTTCCTAGTTTTGTGGTTAGTTCCCTTTTATTTACACGTAAGTGAGAGAGTGAAATTTTCACATAATGGCTGCAAAGCATGAACTCTTCGGCAGACTAGCAATTGTTTTCAGAAGGTTTGGTGACAATACTTCCTCAGTAAGCATTCAGTGACATGTGAGTCTCAGTTTTATCTCTTTGTATGCATTTTTCCCAACAATGAAAACTTAGGTGATTAAGATTCCATAAGGAAGAAAAATTCATCTCCCAGAATGAAAATATTATGCCTCTGTACTCATCATGGTATGGTGCTCAGAACAATATCATATGTTAGTGCTAAATAAAAGCCTTTAAATATTTAATGTTTATAGCACATGAATCATTTCATAATATGATGCCTCTCTGTTGAGTACTCTAGCCCCAAATGTTTTTTGAAATTTGAGGAAATGGGGATATGTTTGGGTGATGCCCTCCAAAGCAATTATTTTCATGTTACCAAATTGAAAGAAAAATTACGTCTTCAGAACAAAAGGCAGTAGTAGAGGTGCTATAATTAAAACCTTGTACTTCTGTGTGTGTGTGTGTGTGTGTGTGTGTGATTGTGTGTGTGTATGAAAGAGAGAGAGAGAGAAAGAGAGAAAAGGAATGCAATGATTATTTGTATCTAGCTTATTCTATTTGTAGGGTAAAATCTAAGCTCCCCTCTACTTTCATGATCTGGCAGTGTCTCCACTGGAGAGATTTTCCAGATGAAGGAACAAAATTCAAAGGGAATAATTAAAAAAAAATTAAGGTGATATCTGATTGGTACATTGGTTGGTAGTGAAGTTATATTTTAAAACCCGGTACTCAAAGTCAAAGCAAAGGTTTAAGAAAAAAAAGCAATTACCTAAGAAATCTATGTAAAACCTCAGCATTCACTGAAATCACTTTAACTCAATCAATAACCAAGTATTTGTTGAGGGCATTCTACCTGCAGTTTTTGTTCACCTTAAGGGAAACCTGGACTAAGTTTCTGCTCATATAAATAATGACAATAAGTGGGAGCAATTGGCCAGAAATCTCACATAATATCAGTTTTAGAGGTATTTAAAAGATCATCTAATCCAAGCCTCATTAGATGCCTATCTACAATGGATCATCTAGCCCACTTAAGGAAGTTTCTTCCATTAAAACAAAACAAAACAAAAAACCCTCAAAATTTTAGAAAGCTATCTTTATAAGCCTCCCTATAACTTACACCTCATAGCACTAATTCTATATTGTGACTCACTAGTGGATATTGTTTAGAGTTTTATTTATGATTAGCCAAACTCTGGAGGTTGGAATGCAAAGGTTGTGCAGGTTTCAAGTTGTAAAAACAGTCCTATGCAGATTTTCCTTATTGCTTTGAAAAAGACAGAAGCCAAGACAATACCAATGTTGAGTTTAGATAGTGAGAGTACGCAGGGATCAAAAATAACTTTGTATTGGTTGTCAAGGAACAGCTAGAATTATGTTCTAATTTATGAAACGTCTTACTAGGAAAGATGAAGTAGCTGAGATTCTTTCTAATGTATCTGGGTTTTAAGAGAAAATAAGCCAATGAGAGATAAGGCCCTTATTCGGGAAAAACAACCTCCATAAATGAAGACCAGTGAGAAGTCAGTTTTGCACTGAAAGGGAAATTAGGGACAAATGTAAAAATTTGGAGTCTTTTTTTTTTTTTTTTTAACATCTTTATTGGAGTATAATTGCTTTACAATGGTATGTTAGTCTTTGCTTTATAACAAAGTGAATCAGTTATACGTATACATATAACCCCATATCTCCTCCCTCTTACATCTCCCCCCCACCCTGCGCATCCCACCCCTCTAGGTGGTCACAAAGCACCCAGCTGATCTCCCTGTGCTATGTGGTTGTTTCCCACTAACTATCTATTTTACGTTTGGTAGTGTATATATGTCCATGCCACTCTCTCACTTTGTCACAGCTTACCCTTCCCCCTCCCCATATCCTCAAGTCCATTCTCTAGTAAGTCTGTGTCTTTATTCCCATCTTGTCACTAGGTTCTTCATGACTTTTTTTTTTCCCTTAGATTCCATATATATGTGTTAGCATACTGTATTTGTTTTTCTCTTTCTGACTTACTTCACTCTGTATGACAGACTCTAACTCCATCCACCTCACTACAAATAACTCAATTTTGTTTCTTTTTATGGCTGAGTAATATTCCATTCTATACATGTGCCACATCTTCTTTATCCATTCATCTGTTGACGGACACTTAGGTTGCTTCCATGTCCTGGCTATTGTAAACAGAGCTGCAATGAACATTGTAGTACATGACACTTTTCGAATTATGGTTTTCTCAGGATATAAGCCCAGTAGTGATATTGCTGGGTCATATGGTAGTTTTATTTTTAGTTTTTTAAGGAACCTCCATACTGTTCTCTATAGTGGCTGTATCAATTTACATTCCCACCAACAGTGCAAGAGGGTTCCTTTTTCTCCACACCCTCTCCAGCATTTATTGTTTGTAGATTTTTTGATGATGGCCATTCTGACTTGTGTGAGGAGATACCTCATTGTAGTTTTGATTTGCATTTCTCTAATGATTAGTGATGCTGAGCATTCTTTCATGTGTTTGTTGGCAATCTGTATAACTTCTTTGGAGAAATGTCTATTTAGGTCTTCTGCCCATTTTTGGATTGGGTTGCTTGCTTTTCTTGATATTGAGCTGCATGAGCTGCTTGTAAATTTTGGAGATTAATCCTTTGTCAGTTGTTTCATTTGCAAATATTTTCTCCCATTCTGAGGGTTGTCTTTTTGTCTTGTTTATGGTTTCCTTTGCTGTGAAAAAGTTTTTAAGTTTCATTAGGTCCCATTTGTTTATTTTTGTTTTTATTTCCATTTCTCTAGGAGGTGGGTCAAAAAGGATCTTGCTGTGATTTATGTCATAGAGTGTTCTGCCTATGTTTTCCTCTAAGAGTTTTATAGTGTCTGGCCTTATATTCAGGTCTCTAATCCATTTTGAGTTTATTTTTGTGTATGGTGTTAGGAAGTGTTCTAATTTCATTCTTTTACATGTAGCTGTCCAGTTTTCCCAGCACCACTTATTGAAGAAGCTGTCTTTTCTCCATTGTATATTCTTGCCTCCTTTATCAAAAATAAGGTGACCATATGTGTATGGGTCTTTCTTATAAACACTTTTATTCAGATATAATCCATATATCATATATTTTCCCATCTAAAGTGTACAATTTAGTGGTTTTTAGTATATTCACAGAGTTGTGACACCATCACCACAATCTAATTTTAGAACATTTTATCACCCCCAAAAAGAAATTCCATACCTTGTAACATTTGCCCCTATTCTGCCACACCAACCTCAGCCCTAGCTAACCACTAACCTACTTTATTTCTCTACAGATTTGCTCACTCTGGACATTTGATATAATGAAATCATACAATAGTTGGCTTTTTAAATCTGGCTTCTTTTATTTAACATGATGTTTTTAAGTTTCATCCATATTGTAGCATGTGTCAGCATTCTTTTTTATTGTCAAACAATATACCACCTTTTCTTTATCCATTCATCAGTTAGTGAATATTTGAGCTGTTCCCACTTCTTTGGCTGTTATGAATAATGCTCCTATTAACATTTGTAGGCAAACTTTTGTCTGGATGTAGATATTCATTTCTCTTGGCTATATACCCAAGAATTCAATTTTTGGTCAGATGGTAATTCCATGTTTGTTTCTGAGGAACTACCAAACTGCTACCAAAGTGACTGTATAATTTTCCATTCCCTCTAGTAGTGACTGAGTGTCCAATATCACTGCATCCTTACCACTACTTGTTATTGTGTTTTTTTAAAACATCCTGGTGAGCATGAGGTGGTATATTATTATGTTTCATTTCCATTTCCCTAGTGATTTGTGATATTGAGCATCTTTTTATGTGCTTACTGATAATTCATATATTTTCTTTAGTGAAATGTCAGTTCATAATATTGCCCATTTTTGATTGTATCATCTATCTTCTTATTACTGAGTTGTAAGAGCTTTTGTATATTCTGGATACAAATCCTTTAACAGATATGATTTACAAATATTTTTCCCCATTTTATGGGTTATTTTTTCAGTTTATTGATGGTATCATTTTC
Organism: Balaenoptera ricei; assembly: GCF_028023285.1. Lineage (NCBI taxonomy): Eukaryota > Metazoa > Chordata > Mammalia > Artiodactyla > Balaenopteridae > Balaenoptera > Balaenoptera ricei. The sequence goes on along the minus strand of NC_082660.1, from coordinate 89,851,521 downwards.
ATCACAAAAGTTTTTTTTTTAATTTTGATGAATTCCATTTTATTTTTGTTTTGTTGGTTATGCTTTTGGAGTCATATCCAAATCATTACCTAACTCAAGGTCAGGAAGATTTATGCTTATGTTTTCTTCCAAGAGTTTTATAGTTTTAACACTTAGATTTAGGTCTATAACTCATTTTAAGTGAATTTTCTTTTTAATATGGTGAGAGGTAAGGGCTCAAAGTCATATTTTTTTTTTTTAAAGAGCTAAGGGTCTGGCTTTTTTTTTTTTTAATTTATGGCTGTACTGGGTCTTCGTTTCTGTGCGATGGTTTTCTCTAGTTGTGGCAAGTGGGGGCCACTCTTCATCGCGGTGCACGGGCCTCTCACTATCGTGGCCTCTCTTGTTGCAGAGCACAGGCTCCAGATGTGCAGGCTCAGTAATTGTGGCTTACGGGCCTAGTTGCTCCGTGGCATGTGGGATCCTCCCAGACCAGGACTCGAACCCGTGTCCCCTGCATTGGCAGGCATATTCTCAACCACTGCGCCACCAGGGAAGCCCCTCAAAGTCATATTTTATGTGGATATCCAGTTGTCCCAGAACTATTTGTTGAGAAGTCTATTCTTTCCCAACTGGATTGCTTTGGCACTCCCTTGTCAAAAATAAACTGACCACAAATGTAAGGGTTTATTTTTAAACTTTAAATTCTATTCCATTACTATTCTTATGCCAGTATTGTCTTCATATCTGTAGCTTTTTAGTAAGTTTTGAAAAAGAAAAGTGTGAGTACATATTACAGATTTGTTATTTTTCATGACTGTTTTGGATATTCTGGGTTCTTTGTATTTACATATTAATTTTAAGATCATCTTCTGAATTTCATCCCAAAAACCAGCAGAGATTTTGATAAGGATTGAAATAATCTCTAAATCAATTTGGGAGAGTATTGCCACTTTAACAATATGTTTTCCAATCCATGAACATGGGATGTCTTTCCATTTATTTAGGTGTCCTTTAATTCAGGGGTCCCCAACCTCTGGGCCATGGACCACTATTGGTCCATGGCCTGTTAGGAACTGGGCTGAACAGCAGAAGGTGAGTGGTGGGCAAATGAGTGAAGCTTCATCTGTCGCTCCCCATCACTCCCCTTCACTGGCATTATCACCTGAACCATCGCTCACATTACTGCCTGAACCATCCCCCACCCCGTCTGTGGAAAAATTGTCTTCCACGAAACCAGTCCCTGGTGCCAAAAAGTTTGGGGACCGCTGCTTTAATTGCTTTCTTTCTACAAAAGATATTTTGTAGTTTTTAGTATACAAGTCTGCACTTCTTTTGTTAAATTTATTCCTAGATATTTAATTATTTTTAATGATATTATAACAATAATTGTTTTCTTCACTTCATTTTTGGATTGTTCATTGCTAGTGTATATTTTGTGTGTCTTTCTTAGAATATTCAACATATGAGATTATCTAAGAAAAGAGACAATTTTACTTCTTCCTCTCCAGAGGATGCCTATCATTTCTTATTCTTGCCCAATTGCCCTGGATAGAACTTCTAGTATAATGCTTAATAGAAATGACAAGAACAGAGATCTTTATCTTGTTCCTGATCTTACAGTGAAAGCATCCAGGTTTCACAATTTTAAATATTATGTTAGCTGTAGCTTTTTATATAGGCCTTCAATTAGGTTGAGGGATTTCCCTTCTGTTTCTAGTTTGTTGATTTTATTTTTAAATCATGAAAACATGTTGGATTTTGTCAAATGTTTTTTATGCATCTATTATATGGTCATGTGGTTTTTGTTCTTTATTCTTTTAACGTGGTATATTAACTTGACTGATTTTTAAGTATTAAACGAAACTTACATTGCCAGAATAAATCCCATTTAGTCATAGTGTATAATCATTTTTTTTTATGTTATTGAATTTGTTTGCTAACATTTTATGAGAATTCTTGTGTTATGTTTCTGAGGGACATTGGTCTGTAGGTTTGTTTCATTTGGATGTTTTTATCTGATTTTGATATCAAGGTGATACTGGCTTCATAGAATGAATTGGGAACTGTTGTATCCTCCTCTATTTCCTCTAAGTATTTATAGAATAATAATATTATTTCTTCATTAAATATTTAATAGAATTCACAAGCTACATTGTCTGGTCCTAACCTTTACTTTGTGGGAAGTTTAATTTGTTACTAATTCAATGTTTTTACAAGTTATAGGTTTTTCAGATTTTATATAGTTCTTATTGAGTCAGTTTTGACAATTTGTGACTTTCTGGGAATTTGTCCTTTTATCTAAATTGCTAAATGTATTGGCATAAAGTTGTTCACGGTCTCTCCTTATAATACTTTTAATTTCATAGGGCTTAGTGATCGTGTCCCCTCTTTCATTTCTAATTTTCATGATTTAGGTTTTCTCTCTTTTTGTCTTCATCTGGCTAAAAGTTTGTCAAATTTGTTAATGTCTTAGAACCAACTTTTGAATTCATTGATTTTTCTCTATCATTTTTTTCATGAATTTCTGTACTAATCTTTATTATTTTTTGTCTTTTGCTTACTTAAGTTTAGTGTGCTTTTCTTTTTCTAATATAGGAATTTAAAGGTATAAATTTCCTTCTAATTGCCACTTTTGCTGCAGCCCATAAATGTTGATATGTTGTGCTTTTATTTTCAGTCAGATCAAAATGCACTCTAATTTCTCTTACAATTTCTTCTTTGACTCATGGGTTCTTTGGAAATACATTGCTTAGCTTCAAATATTTGTGAATTTCCAGTATTTCTTTCTGTTGTTTCTAATTTCACTTTTTTAGGGGTCTGTAATCATATGTTGTGTGACCTAAATTATTTTTAAATTAATTTTAAATTATTAAAAATAAATTAATAATTTATTTTTAATTTAAAATTTAAATTATTATTCTAAATTAATAATTTAAATTATTTTTTAAAACTTACTGTCTTGTTTTATGGCCTATCATAGGGTCTATTCTGAAGAATATTCCGTGCATGCTTGAGAAAAGCATGTATTCTTGTATTGTTAGGTGGAATATTTGATAGATGACTGATAGGTCGAATTGGTTGATAGTGTGATGTCTTCTGTGCCCTTGCTCATTTTCTATGTATTGTTCTATCAGTTATTCAGAGTGAAGCATTAAAACCTCCAACTTTTATTTCTTGATTTTCTATCTCTCCCTTCAGTTCTTTCAGTTTAAGATTCATGTGTTGTAGGGGTCTATTGTTTGGGGCACATATGTTTATAACTGTTATCTCTTACTTCTAATTTGACTCTTTCATTGCTATAAAATGTCATTTGATTTCAGCAAAATTTTTTTATCTTAAAATCCATTTTGTCTTATATATACACTTAAATTTCTCTTTCCATTTATTTTTGTCTGACATATTTTCCACCTTTTTACTTTGAAACTGTGTCTTTGAATCTAAAATGTCTCTCTTGCACATAACATATAATTGGATCATATTTTTTAATCCATTCTTGTAATCTCAATCTTTTGATTGGAGTACCTAAACCATTTACATTTAATGCAGTTATTTTAAAGGCAGGATCATGTCTGCCAATTTGCTATTTGTTTTTTGCATGTCTTATGTCCTTTTTTCTATGTCCTCAGTTACTGCCTTCTTTTGTGTTAAGTAGGAATTTTCTAGTGTACTATTTTAATTCCCATGTAATCCCTCTTACTATCTCTTAAAAATTACTTTCTTACTGGTTGCCTTGGGGATTACAATTAGAATGAACTTAAAACAATTTAATTCTTATTAATAGTAACTTGATTTCAATAGCATACAGAAATGTTGCTCTAATGTAGCTCCATTCCCTCCTTTCTTTTTGTGTCATTGTCATACACATTACATCTCTATACATTATAAGCCCAACATGTAGTTTCATAATTACTATTTCATGCAGCTGTTTTTTTTAAATCACAATAGGAGAAGAAAAAACACAAAAGTACAGTCATACTGTTTTTCATCTTTATATTTTATATTTCCCTAGGTAGTTACGCTTTATTGGTGCTTTTTATTTCTACATGTGAATTTGAGTTTCCATTTAGTGTCATTTTTGTTCATTCTGAAGGGCTCTCTTTAGTATTTCTTGTAAGGTAGGTCTGGTAGTGAAAAATTATGGTAGTGAAAAAAGTTTATTTATCTGGGAATATCTTAATTTATCCTTTATCTTTGTGGGGTAGTTTTGCTGTATATAGAACTCTTGGATGATAGTTGTGTTCTTTCACCACCTTGAATACAGCCCACTGCATTCTGGTCTCCATGGTTTCTGATAAGAAATCAACTGTTAATCTTATTGAGGATCCCTGGTGCAAAATGAGTCACTTATCTCTTGCTGCTTTCAAGAATCTCTTTTTGTCTTTTGACAGTTTATGATATGTTTACTTGTAAATTTCTTTGAAATTATTGTATTTGGAATCATTGGGATTCTGGTATGTGTAAATTAAAGGTTTTCGTAAATTTTGGGATGTTTTCAGACATTAATCCTTCAAATATTTTTTTCTGCTCTTTTCGCTGTCTCTTGTCTTGGGATTCCCATTGTGAGTATGTTGGTACACTTGATGTTTTCCCACAGGTTTCTGAGGCTCTGTTTATTTTTCTTCAATCGTTTTCCTTTCTCTACCTCATACTGGATTATCTATTTTTACCTACTTTCAAATTTGCTGATTCTTTCTTCTGCCATTTCAAATCTGCTTTTGAGACAGTCAAGTGAATGTTCCATTTCCATTATTATATATTTCAACTCCAGAATTTCTATTTTATTTATTATCTTAAATTCTATCTGTTTAAAAAAATTTAGCTTCTGCATAGGCTTTCTTCTTCAGATGGTCTCTGCTGCCCAGTGCTGAGGGACCCTGCATCCCCACTGCTTTGTCCCCCAGAGGGGTATTTTGGAGTGCCCCTGTTTGTGATCTTTTGACAACTCTGCCTTTCATCATGGCTGCTTCAGGGAATGTGGAGAAAGTGGGGTGACACCAGACCCTCGTAAGAACAACAACTCCACCACAGACTCCTTACAACACCCAGTGGCCATAGCCACAGCCTCTTCTGGGTAACCACCTCACCTGAGACAACGTCAGCTCCGTGAGCACAGTGACTCTGAGCTGAGACCCACAAGCACCTACTTCAATTTCTATCTTTTTTAGTGATATTCTCCATTTGATTAGATATCCTTCTCATATTTTAATTCTTTAGATATGATTTATTTGGTTCTTTGAGCATATTTATAGTGTATAATTTAAAGTAATGGTCTAGTAAGTCCAACATCTGGGCACCCTCAGTAACAGTTTCTACAGACTGCTCTTTTTACCTGTATATGGTCCATACTTTCTTATTTCTTGTGTATCTCATAATTCCTTGTCAAGGACTGGACATTTTATGTAATATAATGTGGCAATTTTGTAAATCATATCTCCTTCCCCACCCATGTTTTTTGTTGTTGCTAGCTTTTTGCCTTTTGAGCTTTTTTTGTTTTTCCTTTTTTGTTATTTGGTGTTATTTCTTCAGTAACTTTTCTGGATTAAATCTCTGAAGTCTGTATCCCCTGCAGTCTGAGATCACTGAAGTCTCTGCTCTGCTATGTAAGTGGTTAGCTAATGATTGGTCAGGAATTTCCTTGAATGCCTTGAACCAATAAGTTGTATACACATTGCTGAGCAGTGATGCGTATGTGTGTGTGTGTGTGTGTGTGTGTGTGTGTATGCATGTGTGTATGTCTTCAACACTGTAGCAGGCAATTTACAATATTGCCTTAACATCAATTATAAGGTCCCAAGCACAGTCAGGGGTGAGATGTTTGTTAGGGTCTTCTCAGGTCTTTCCTGAACATGTACATGCCTCTGCCCCTTTGCATAACCTTTTAGATCCCCAGGGATATGTCAGAGTTTTTCAAGCCCCAATAGACATCTTCTTCCCAGATCTTCCTCTTAAAAGCTTGGAGGGACCCCCTTTTGCCCTAACTAATAGCATGACCTTAGGGAGCTTCAACAGTAAAAACTACACCTAGTTCTCTTCCAGAAACACCCTGAGAATAGGGATTTTTCCCTTGGATAAAGCTCTGAGTCAGATCAAATAACAAGAACACCCTGTGAATGGGGCTCTTACAAGGAACTGCCAAACAGGACAAATGGTGGCAATGCTCAGGGGATGGGACTTTTCACAACTTTTCCAAACGTAGTCTTCCTTCTCCAGTAGCTTAAAAACTATTGTTTTCACAGCTACCATAGAACTGGGGGGAGGGACATGTGAGTAGGCCAAGTTAAAAATGCCACTAATCCTGCTGTTTTTAACTGAGATTCAGTAGTTTTTCTTGAATAAACTCCCTTCAGATTGTTGTAAGACTTTGGTTAATTTCTTGAATCCTGAACATGTTGATTTTTGTAATTCTGTCAGTATTTTTAAGTATTTTATGGAGCAGTAGTTTTAGAGAGATCCTCACACTATAATTCTGAACGTCAGGCCTCTCAGCTGGATTTTTTAAGCCAAAGTATGATATTTTGTATTTTTTCTATCTTGTTACATTCATCTCATGATTCCAGACTATTGAATTAGTTTTACGTGTTGCTTGCATAATGTATTAACTCATCCAATCATATCCCGAGTGTACGAATCTTTAATTAAATTATTTGATTTACCTTAGGAAGTTTTAGATTGGCAAGATCCTGCAGGACCCTACTGGAGACCTCTTAATGGAGAATTTTCAGTTTTCAATTATCCATGTACTTTTCAAATTTGCTCCTTTTCACGCCTGCTGTCCTCACTCCTGCTACTCAAGGATACATATCTAAATGTATATTGTACACAATTTCAGCTGGACAGCATTTCATTTCATTTCATTAATATATATTTCATTTCATTAATATTAATATTCTTCAATTTATAACCTCATATGTATATTGGAGTTGTACTATTACACACTTAACCTAGGCATACACAATTATATACGCATTTGTTGCAGAGCTGGACTTAGAGAATAGAGACTTTAAATAGAATGAACAATTCTGCTTGCTATTCCACTCAATGAGCATATGCCTTGGAGTGATTGTGAGATGGTACATATGACTCTGCTGTCCTCTCAGTTAGTCTAAGTTTCAACATACTTCTTATAATGCAAACATCTTGCCATGTTCAGTGTGTTTCTTATTTTTTAAGATATGTATTTTTCATGCAATATGGCCCCTGAATACAATCCAACTATTTCATCTGGTGCTCAGTGGAAGACACAGCCATCTGTTCTGACACAATAAGGAAAACTAGCTATGTTGGACTCACTGAGAGTTGGTATGTAGCTCTCAAACATTATACTTCCTTAGAATAATTATAGCTATATTCTATTTATTCCTCATGAGCTAACTTTATAATCCATTTCCACATTCTCCACCCAGATGTGTCTATGCCATATAGCAAACCTGGATCATTCCAGGGAAATTTTGCCATGAACAGTGGCAATTGCCTCCATTTTTTACTTTATTTCTCAGTTTATCCCTTAGTGTTGGTGAGAAAATACAAGCCACACAACAGACATAGCAAGAACTCGTCTTGTGAGAATTGAGTTTATTTCTTTTTCATCAGTGTGGTGCTCTTTCCTGGAGTTACATGAGATATTGGCCTCCTAGCTCAGTTTTACTAGACATACCCAAGTCTTGCCAGTACTCTACCATCAAATTGCAAAGTCATTATGGTGGACACTCAATAGAGGTTAATTATAAACTAATAACAAGCTGAATAAAAGCAGATCTGTCTATACTACAGCATTATTTGACAACCCAGAGGCAGAGTTGAACTTGTGCAATGACCTTGATGCTAGGAAGTTAGTGATAATCATGCTGTCCAGTGAGGTTCTCCATTTCTTGTTAAAAAGCTAAAGGTAAGCAGGTCTACAGTTTCTAAAGAATAAGTTACCAAGAGTTGCATTTTCTGGAAAGTTACTTATGGAAATGAAATAAGTTTGTTGAGTGAAATAATTTCCTTTTATATTTTTATAGCTTTATTGCTTGAGAATATTTGGTACCTTTAAAAAAACTCCATGAAGTTGAAATTATTTTTCTTTCTCTGTTGGATAGTGTTTTTAGGTTATGCTATTCAGATGGGCCAGCTCAGAATTACCTAGAAAACTGACTAAAAACACAGATTCACCAGCCTCATCACACCTCCACTAGTTTCTGAGATATCCCCAGATGATTCTGATACAAACTACAGTGTGAACAAGTAGCTGAAGATAATTCTAATATAAACTGTAGTTTGAAAACCACTGCTCTAAGCATTGTGGACATCTCAGAATGTAAAGTTGATTTGTTGAGTAAAACAGTGAGAAAGATGCCCCACACTCCACCACATCTTGCTATTCTTTACTTTGTTAACAATGGAAGTTTATTTTTCTATTTAAAAAAAAAAAGTTTGTATTTTTGCCATTTCATGTTTAGATCAGTTTAGCCTCCTTATTAGTGACCAAACAATACTCTTTCATCACCCTGTAGTAAGGCTCAGAGAGCCTGCTCAGTGGGAAACCTCCACCTTTGCATAAGAATCCTGACACTTGATTTCCTGGTTGTGGTTAAGAATAGTTCCATCTGAACTTGATTCAGGGGAGGATTGTGTGCTGGCTGCAGGGCCACTGAATGATTTCAAAAAATGTATGGCTTGCTTTCTAAAACGAGTTGGCTGCCACTGTGTTTATGAGTCACTTTATTTTAACATGAAGAGGAACTGGAGAAGGAATTGTTTTGAAAGATTTTGTTCTACTAGCCCTTTTATTTCCATCAGCTCTTTAGAGAATCAGTGCAACCCTATCACCATTGGAGGGAAATGTTCATTCCACTAGAGACTTGTCTATGTGTGAGAAGTTAAATTTCTCTGTTAGAGGGTTACTGATGGGTCACCAAATGCCTTAGGTGAAACATGTTTATGGCTTTTAGGTAAGTTTTCATGATTCTGTACACTGCTGTTCAACCTGCAAATGTCTCTTTCAAATGCAAAATGGATACATGTTACAGTATAGGCAATGAGGCGATTTCTTTATTAGAAATTTAGTCCATCTGTTGTGCTAGTGTTTAGAGGAACAAAAATGCATCACAGAATTCTAACACTCAAAGATATATTAAGAAATTAGTTCCCCAGTTTTTTTAAGGTGCCCCTGAAGCAAACTTTTACTGATAACTGTACACACACATTTATTTCTTCTCTTTTTCCCTCTCCATACCTCTCAATCCTTTTTGTCCTCAGCCCATTCTTTTCTATTTTTTTTTCTTCCTTGCCTGACTGAGGTCTACCACTGTTATCCAATAAAATCCAAAACCATTACATATGTAATACCTAGTCTAGTTCATCTATCTGCATAGAGAACCACATAAGCCTTTTACAAATACACTGAGGTGTAGAAAGAACTACTCAGGCTATTAGCACAAAGAAACTTTTTTATAAATTATGGTTATACAAGTAGCAATGTGACCAAAGACATTGGTTCTCAGCCTATCACACTCTCATTTTTTTCATGTGTAAAATAGGACTTAGGATTTCTGTATCACAACATTAAAGGTACCACCGTTCACGACAGGCACTCAGTAAAAGCTGCCTTTAAAACTGATTAATTCTTGGAAGAATTAATTACTTAGCTCTCTACATGAGATCATTCTTTATAAAATTGGGAGTAGAATGAAAGTTATAAAATATCTTCTGTGCTTGGTATGGATTAAATACAATATCACAGGCGCAGTGTCATGTGATGTGTGACATTTATTATATGTTCATTGAATGCATTTTATGCAGATTAACAGAAGAATGTTAGTGGTAATGAGATCATTCATTCTGAATTATCCAAGACAGACTATTTGAAATGAGGACTCTAACCATGTCTCCTGAAAAAAGTCACATAAAGTACAACATATTTGTGTACTAGCTATATTTCCTGGAAGTAAACTAAAACATTTTTTATTTGATCTCTAGGCCCAATTTTAGATTGGGACATGTGATCACCTTAGTTCCTGAGAATCATGTAAAATGGCAGAATAATTTGCTGAGGGCTTTCTTGCCTGCTACAACAATATTCAAGCCCCAGAAGCAGAAAAACGGTATAAAGCAGGGGTCCCCAACTCCCGGGCCGCAGACCCATATGGGTCCGCGGCCTGTTAGGAACCAGGCTGCACAGCAGGAGGTGAGCAACCGGTAAGCGAGCAAAGCTTCATCTGCTGCTCCCTATCCCTGGCATTACAGCCTGAACCATCCCCCCACCACCATCCGTGGAAAAATTGTTTTCCAAAAAACTGGTCCCTGGTGCCAAAAATGTTGGGGGCCGCTGGTACAAAGGATAGTGAGCTGGAGGTTAATCTCAAGGAAGAGGTCTGATAACCAATCCACTGTGGATACACCTCCAGAGCCCCATTCTGAAAGCTGATAGCTAAGTGCCTCTAAATGAGCCTTCTTCACTGGTATTTAACAGTAGAGTTTCTGGGGAGGCAAAAACTTTTTTGATTAATGAAGATATTCTGTTTGTTCAGTATAATTAAATGCTCTGCACTTGACAAGAAACATTTAAAGATGTGCTATGTCATTTGATGGCCAGATTATTGATTTAAAGAAAATTAGAGCAATTTGGAGCTGGGATGAATACACTGCCACTTACCTCTCCTTTCTTTCTCTCCCTTTAATTCTCTACCTCATTGACTACCATATTGGATATATAGAGCAGAGAGAGCAAATATATCAGCTCTGTGACATTCTAATGAGAAGCAGTTAATATCTGTATGGGAACATGGGTTAAGGAAGAGACCCATGATACTATGTGAGCCTGAGAAAGGCTCCATATACCATGGACCACTGGGACGAAAGCAAAAGACAGCAATACGTTTTGAAGATTTTTTTTTTAATTTAATAAAATATGAACATTACCTATTAAAATAAAGCTATTTTAAATTAGAATTTTCATATATGTTTCTTTTGCTTTATAGCATCTGTGTTTACATCTGAAATGTTACCTAGTTAGGCAAGGATGAGACCATATATAATTAAGCTCTTATGAGGTCAAATAAAATAACCTACCTGAATCACAAGAATTTGTGATACTGTTATGAAAACCCAGATACCTGTAACCAATTCTATATATTCAGCTGAATAAAAAACAAAATGAAAAGGTAAAACCAAACTTGTGAAGTAAGCATAGTCGTATTATGAAGATAGCAATGAAAATGAAGTAGATAAATAACATGAATGCCTTGAACATACAGTGCGTATTTTATTATTTCTTTTTCAAGTTAGAGAAAGTTATGAGGGCAAAGGAGCAAAGATTACATTGTGTTTTATCCATTAGTTTGCAGGAAGAGAAAGGCCCCTGTTTTAATTTGACCTTATATTGATTTAGTTCTTCACATAGAAGTTCAAAACCTCTCCTCCCTCCTTATTTTTCCCCAAAGAAGATTTTTTTCTGGTAATCTTGTTTTCTCAGCAAAGGTTTATTTCAAAGGAAAAAAAAATCCCTGATGATCACAATGGATGATAGAGGATGTCTTCTCCTTTTTCTTTGGGGGAAAAATAATCTATTTGCAAAATAATTGGGAAGTTCAACCTAAAGGTAAATTTGTCCTGGACAGGAGAGAAAATATAAAGAGCTACTACAGAAAAGAATTATATCATACCAAAGGAGAAAAAGGAATCTAAGAATTATTAATAGGCCTATATTTTTCTCATAAATGCTTTTGACTTATAGGAAGACTATATCAGCCATGTATCTAGAATATGTGCAAAAAAATGCTGGATTTTGGGCTTCCCTGGTGGCGCAGTGGTTGAGAATCTGCCTGCTAATGCAGGAGACACGGGTTCGAGCCCTGGTCTGGGAGGATCCCACATGCCGCGGAGCAACTAGGCCCGTGAGCCACAACTACTGAGCCTGCGCGTCTGGAGCCTGTGCTCCGCAACAAGAGAGGCCACGAAAGTGAGGTGCCCGCGCATCACGATGAAGAGTGGCCCCCACTTGCCACAACTAGAGAAAGCCCTCACGCAGAAATGAAGACCCAACACAGCCATAAATAAGTAAATTAAAAAAAAAAAAAATGCTGGATTCATCAATACCTCCTGAAGCGTCATATCTATACTTCAATATCAGATCGATACCTGGATGATACTTCAAAAGTTTGTTATATCTGGCAACAATAAACCATAGTTGAATGATGGAGATTGAAATCAGATTTCCAGTTCAGCTGAAATGATTGTGCTTTCTGTATCTTCATTACAGGAAAACATGAACCTGGAACTATCTTCACCAATGAACAAACAAAACAAAACAGAACAAAAACCTAGTGACTGCAAACCATCAGGCTGACAAATCACTGATAGATATAATCACAGTACTATCTACAAACCAGCTATGAGCTCAATTAACCTGGATGTTTATTGTAGGCCTTCCTGCTTCTTATGTGGTTCTTTATAAATCCTTGTGATTACTGCCCCTGTTAAATGCTAGAGATGTAATAGAAGGGGCCCAAATACAGTTCACAAGAATTTATCCATTCAAAAAATATCATTGACCACCAGCTAAGTAATAAGCACTATGCTAACTGGATACAAGGGAAAACAAAAAATGGAAAGAAAGAAGGAAAGAGGAGAGGGAAAGGGAGAAGGAGGGAAGGAGGTAGAAAAGAAGGAAGAAAGAAAGAAGGGCAGGGAGGAAGGGAGAGAAGGAAAGGTAAAACCCCTGCTCTCATGAAGTTTGCAGGTTAATGGGAGTGATAAATAACAATAGATAATAATACACTCAAATTAGCAAATGTGATAAATGCTAAAAGTAAGAGGTATATCATGTGATGAAAGCATACAATAGGAAAATGTGATTTTAAGGAATTTAAGAAGACTTCCCTTATGTGACAATTGAGCAAAGACATAAAACATCAACAGTTGAAAGATAGAGAAGAGTGTTTCTGTGATTTGTTTCTATTCTGTATACCAGTCTGCATTCCTATCCTTGCAAACTGGCATGAACCAGGGAAGAACCAAAATAATTACCTTTACCCACCTGTTCTGGAGCGTCTTTCAGAGCCAGAAGCAGCCCTAAACTGCCTGCATTGACATCCTTTCCTCTGTGTCACTCCCAGTAATTCCCCCAAGGTCTAGAAAGACACCTTCCAAAAGGAGTTTACTCCTGATCCAAAATGTACCCATACTCATGCAATGATTTGCCAGTGAAGGAGAAAAAGAAAGAAAGGAAGAAGCCTTTTATAATTCATTTATCCTTCTCATCAAAAGGTGATAATCTTTGATATGTAAAATAGGTCTTCCTTTCAAGTTTTGAGTTTAGCTCTCTCTCCTTACATTACTAAGATACAACCTCACTAAAATCCTTACTTTTCTTGATAGTCCAGCCCTACCATACCACCATCATATATTTGGTTCACAGAAGCACAAATATAAAAATAATTAAGTCAACAAATATATTTCTTGAACTCAATTATTTACATAAATGAGGCATAAAAATATGTTTCTCCTGAAACATTTAAATATTTGCTTTGTTATATCCAAAGACATTTGGTTTCTTTTTCCCTATGAGTATTTATGTGATATAAACCAGGTTGGATTATTTTGGTCAATAGATAATATTATGCCAGTATTATTTTTAAGAGCTTCATTTTGTTTTGTTATTAATTTTTTAAAAAGACTTTTCAGTTGCAGAAACAAAGGTTACATGAAGTGAGCTATAATTTTTCCAAAAGATCGTAATTTTATACTCTTTTGAGTCTTAAAGATGTACATTTGAAAACGAGATTGAGAATGGGACTTCAATTATCAGTTTCTTAAATAGCCAAATATATAATTAATGAATGCTTACATTTTAAAATTTGTCTAGTTTATTAAGTAATTTTTTCATCAAGATCTAACCATTCTTAATTTAGTATTCTGCCATTCATTTCCTTACTAGGCCTGTCAAAGACTCAATTCTTTATTTCCTTCATTCAGTATGCATTAGATACTCTTGCTTATGTTTTGTGTATAATGTATCTTGCTTTGACTATTTAAATGTACGTAATTTAGGTGGTCTTATACATTTGTTAATTTTTTTCTCTTTTCTGTGACTTTCCCATTTGTATTTTATTTCCTTACATAGATTTTTAACCAAATAAATGTTCTTTTCTTGCCTTTTTTTTTTGGGCCCTATTTTTTTTGTAATATTCAGAATCCTCTGACATTTAGAGGCATATCATTATGTGAAAATTGTCACTTCAATCATATGTTGATTTATGATGGCAAATATTAAAGTAATATGAATATAAAAATATAGGCATAGATTTAAGTAAATGATGGAATCTTTACATATTAGGCCATCATGTAGCAGTTAAAATGATAATTGCAAAGAGTTTGTAAAAACAGTGTGGATGCTTATGCCATCGTGATAAGCAGAAAAGACAAGCTGTGTTATTTGATATACAATATTATGGACTTGTAGAAACAAATTAAAAAAAGAACACTGTGTAGAAAAAAATGCAGGAAATAAGTGAAAGGAACAGTGATTATTTCTGGAGAATGGGACTATGTAGGTGACTTTTTCTGTTTTTCTGTATTTTCCAACTTCAGAAAATAAACACATTTTTAATGAAAGTTAATATTTTACTGCCTTCTCTAAATATGGGCTTTACTCATCAAAGCTTTAGAAATACAGATTTAAAATGACAAATTTTTATCTTTACCGTAGATAGTCTGGCTTCTATGCCAGACTCCTGATATTTATGTCCCTGTATAATCACTTCCCCTTGAAAGTGTGCTGGACTAAGTGAGTTGCATCTAATAAATAGGATACAGCAAACAAGAGGGGATGTCACCTCCAAGATTAGGTTAGAAAAACTAGGGCTTCTGAATTACTCATGCTCTCTCTCTGGCCTTCTCTTCTTGCTCAGTCTGATAAGAACAGCTCTGTTGGAAGGGCTTACACAGCAAGCCACTGAGGGTGGCCTCCTACTGATAACCAGTAAGGGAACAAAGCAATCAGTTGAATGTATTTTAAGAAACTGAACCCTGACAACAACCACATAAGCTGGGTGGTACGTAGATGGGTGTTCATTACACTATTTTCGATACTAGTCTGTATGACATTCAGTGTAAAGTATTTCAATATAAAAATTCAAAAACCAAGTCTAAAATGTTTGAAGAGGTAAAAGCTTGTTATAAATCCATGGCTCAACATAAACTTATTCTTATCTTTAGGGTTTATTATAACATTCTTTTCTAACACTCAAACTTATTTTGCAGAGGTAATTATTGGGTTGATATTTTTTATACAACTTAAGACCACTAGACATTTAAAAGCCTTGCAGCTTTTCACAATTGTCAACAGTGAAAATTTAAGTTTAGATGTCAGTTCTTGTGACCACCTTCTTTCTCTATCAACTTTGCCTGGCTCATGCCCTCACTTCTTTCATGTGTCTGTTCCCCACAGATCTCTTCTCTTACCATAATATCTAAAAGAGCAAGCCTATAATGGCCTATAATGTTCTATTTCCTTACTCTACTTCTCATTCTTTGTAGCAAATTAGAATGTATATTTGTTGATTTTGGATTTCCCGTAATTAGAATGTAAGTTCTATGGTAGTAAACCGTTGTGTTAACCACTGTATGGCTAACACTTAGGAGAGTTCCTGGCATATATTAAGTACTAAATCAATACTTCATCAATGAATGAATTAATGAAAAATAAACAAAGGACTCTTTAAAATCATTTTACACAGATGTCAGATTTATTAAAGTTATTTGTTACTTTTCGCATGAAAGAAAGTGGACAGAAAGATAAGACTGAAAGTGCAAAAAATAGAAATCATGTCTCCGTGTATGGATATAAACACGTACACACACATGCAAATCCATGTTTGTCTATCTGTGTTTATACTTCTATAAAGTGTGTGTATATGTACATGTAATACCTATATACACATATTTTTTTTCAGTCAGGAGGACATGGACTTCTTTCTATTCTGAAGAAGAGAAAAAAAACCTTAACAACATATATCTATGTTGTAACTGCTTCATCACTTGAAATTTAAACTATCTGACTTTCTAGAAAGGTGGGAACTTTTTTTTTTTTTTTTTTTTTTAGTTTTTTTTTGATGTGGACCATTTTTTTTAAAGTCCTTATTGAATTTGTTACACTATTGTTTCTGTTTTATGTTTTGGTTTTATGGCCCTGAGGCATGTGGGATTTTAGCTCACCGACCAGGGATCGAACCTGCACCCCCTGCATTGGAAAGCAAAGCCTTAACCACCTGACCACCAGGGAAGTCCTTAGAAAGGCAGGAACTTTTCAAAGCTTACCTGAGCAATATATATCTTATTATAAATTAAAACAGAACATATTTGAACAACTAGACTTTTTTGACAATGGCTTCCAAATTATTTAATTAAATTATTAATAATAGTTATTATAATAACTTGTAAAGAAACATTTCTGTACTTAAAAATAATCTGAATATTTTATAGGCTCTTCATTCTATTCAACTTATTTTTATATTATTTGTATTATGATATAAATAATACCTGAAAACATTCTTGTTTAAGATTTAAACAAAGTAGGAAGGTGGGCCAAGATTTTGACATATGAAGACCCTTATCTCACCTCCTCCCACAGATGCACCAAGTCCACAGCTACATATGGATTCATTCCCACTGAAGAAGAACTGAAAACTAGCTGAACAGCTTTGTCCATGACAAGGGATAAAAGAACCACATCTAGACAGGTAGGAAAGGCAGAGATGCAGTCTCACCAAAAACCCCACCCCCGGCACGTCAACACATAATAGGGAGGGATTTCATGGACCTGGAGCCTCTCCCTGAAAAGCAAGGGATTTGTGCCCCACATCAGGCACCCCAGCCCTTGGGACCTACACCAGAGTGACAAGGCCCTAAAAATGTATGGCTATGGAAACCAACAGGGCTTATATCCAGGGGACCCAGGGATCCGTGGGGATCTAATACTACCTTTGAGGGGCTCACACGCAGATTCACTCTTTGCATGAACCATTGCAAAGACAGCAGTTTGAGAGGTGACTGGATTACATGTGAAGAAGATTCAGTTGCTAATCTTAAAATGTCTGCCAGAGGGACAGGGATTAGTTGGGATTTTCATCAGAGACAAAGGCCCTGAAAAGTGTCACTGTTGGCACTCTACCTTGCTAGCACAGGCCAGTGTACATGGATACAACCTCACTAAAGATGAAGGCGAGCCCCATCCCCAATGCTCTGTCCCAGGCCTCCCTAAAATCACAGGTGTGCCCAGTCCCCAGCTCTACTTTCTGGAATTGCTAAAACCACAGGCATGACCCCTGCCCCCAGCATTCCTCCCAGGCCTCACTGAAGTCATGGGCATGCCCTGCCCCCATGTCTCCTTTTTGGTGTCGCTAAAACCATGGTCATCCCTGTCCTCTTTTGCAACCTCCCTAAAGCCAATCGGTAAGCACAGTCCACATAGGGGATGTCACTTGATTGTCTGGCTCTGGTGGCCAAAGGGGCTTGTGATCCTGGGCCTCAGAGGACTAAAACAATCGGAATGACAGTTCTGGGCAGGATACCACACCCAGGGCACTACGCAGACAGCAGACTGAAACACACCCCCAGTCTGTGTGTGAAAAATACCCATTTAATTGTCCTGGAGCTTCAACCTGAAGAACAAGCTTCAGATTTGCCACACACCTATACACTACAGGGATGCTCTCAGGGAACAGAGGCAGGGAAACACCATCTGTGAGCCGTCACTCAACATTGCCACAGCTTGCTTGTACCTCCCAGAAAGGAACTTATATGCTCATCTAAAGCCCCAATTTTTGCAATTGTCAGCCAAGGGATGCCTCAAGATCTCCTGGTCTGGAAGTTAGCAGGACCTACGATTGTAGTACCACAGGACCATATATATTTGCATAATTTAAAAGCTGCTGCCTGGGGATCTGGCTTCCAATCAGCCTGAATCTAGGTGCTGACTGATATTATTCCTTTTAGAACACTGACAGATCTTCGCATACCCTCAACGAGGAGACCCGTCAAGAATAAATCAGGTTACTTAGTTTCAAGAGACAACTGAGGGATTTGGGGTCAAGGGAGACAGATGCAAACATGAAGCTCATGCTGCTTGCTGTGCTGTAGTTGTCCTTTGCCTCTGACCCAGGAGTCTCATGTCTTTTGCCAGTACCTATGAAACTGGGGAAGGCTAACTTCTTAGTTGGCAAGTAGAATAAAATCTCAGACCCTTAACTGTCCTTGACAGCTTTTGGTGATGGGGAAAGGACACTGATAGAGAAATGGCTTCTGGAAGAGAAAGTATGAGGGCCTTGCAAGGCAGGTTTGGGATATGAAATGACCATCCGAGATCCAGTAGTGCCTGCTATTACACAAATGATGGGGCCGGTTAGTAAAAGGCCCCCACTGTCCTACCTGTTTACTGAGTGTTTAGAGGCTGAGCAATGAGCATAGGAATAAAACAAGCCACCCAAGATGTTCTGATTATCCCTATTCTCCTCCAAGAGGAAGGAGAAAAGGATTTTATCATGACAATGGAGAGCAAGACCCAGGCCCCAGCTACAGGCAATGTGGCTATAGCAACTGAGTCAAGGAGTCTCCAAAGATAAAATAAATGATGTCAACAATGAAGATATAGAACTTTAGGTGGATTGAAAACATTAGAAGTTCATTTATTTAAACCATGAGCAGCTCCCAGGTTTCTCAAAGCTGACAGTGTCTTGTTTACTTGCATGGAGACACTCTTTCCTTCCATGTCCCCTGTTTCTTCATCTTCTTTTACTCTAGCCTCAGCTTCTTTAAGTACAAAGATAATTAGGCCTGGAGCTTGCTCCCAAGGAGGACCAAGAACTATATGCACCCAAATATAGGGTGCTGGGGAATTCAGGGAGGGGAAGGATTGAAACTTTGATGACTCTGTTGGATACAGGCACCCAAGTCATCATCCTTCCTGGTCTCATCACAAGAGGGAGGATTCAGATTCAACTGATAGATTTTGGACTGGGTTTCACAGTAAGGAAGCAAAGCTTACATGACCTAGTGAATGGGGTCCTTTTGGCTCATTTAGTGTTACTCTTGCCTCTACATCTAAGCATACAGTAGAAATCGATGTTACATTCTTGTACTTCCTTTTCTATTTTACCAGAGAGGATTATCCCAATTGGAAACAAGTCACATTTAAAGAAGTGCTAGTACCTTTAGGGCCCATAACCCTATTGACTCCTTGGAGCTACACATCTCTATGAATGACGATTTTTCCAAACAAACTATCTGGCAAAGGAAAGCAGCCTCTACCTGGAGGCACCCCTTGAAGTTCTGGACTCATCACTGATTTTGAAAATCAGCGATTAACTTGCTATTGGGGTTCTTGTTGAAATTGAACACCTAACTCAAGGAGGCTTTGTGATTCTCCTGCCTGATATTTTCATTTTTGGGTGGATCAAATCAGACTGAATGACTAATAAGTTGAGAAAGATCCAACAAGCCTAACTTTTTAAATGGAAATAGAACATTCAAGAATACAGTCAGCCTGGTCTCAGTGGCATCTTGATTTTATGTGTAAGTGTGGCAGCTCTTCCTTTGGAGGAAATTTTATCACCCACTCTGCCACCTGAAGCAAAGCTGTGGATTCAATGGTGTCCCCAATTCACAGTTTTCCCCCTAAATGCACAGGCCTGCTTCACTGATAGTTATGCTATTCCTAAACAATAGTGTCCACCAGACTGTGGTAGCTATTAGACCTAAGCCCAGGCTATACAAAATTGAAAATGGATGTGGTCACTCCACTCAGAGGACAGAATTCAAGGCTGTTGTCATGCCTCTGGGCAATACTCTTCTGGATGAACCTTGTCATATTTTTACTATTGCCAATGACCTAGATGTTCAGTTGCCATTTAGGAAATCAGACTGGCAGATTAAAGACTTCCCTCTTTGGGGCTGCAAGTTGTGGAAACAAGTTGCAGCTACTGGTCAAACTATCAGAGTCATGCATGTAAATGCCACATGAGGGCCCATTCTTAGATAAGACTGACTGGAATCAAGCTGCTGCTCAGATCTGTACTGATTAGATTGCCAACAGTGCTGCCTGGATCTGTCACCATACTACACATGGCAACACATCCACCATCATAGACTGTGCACAAAATAAAGGATCTATGTTTCTGATGCAGACACCACCACTGCATGCCAGACTTGTGATCCCTGCCAAAAGTTGACTTGGTTATCTCATGGTGGGAGAATCCACAGAGCATAAGTCACATTGTCCTGCCCACTCCTGGAAGAATGACTATATTGAACTTTTGAACACTTCTCAAAGCTAAGTGTATTGCCTTATGGCTGTTGACACTTTTTCAGGCTACAGAGTTTCTGTTTCAATCTGATTAGCTGATTCTAGTCAGGCCATTGTAGCCCTTAAAACTAATGTTCAACTTTCTGAACCATTTGCAGTCTGACAAATGGTTCACATTTTATCACAAAAGTGACTCAACAGTGGGCTGATGGACGCTTTATGCGTCTTACCATTCACAGATATCTGTTACCGTTGACCTCCTCAAAAATCAACTCAAAAAAGTTTTTTCACTTTATCTTTTCTACCTCTTCCTGATCTACACATCTTAGGAAGGCAGTTTTGTCACTGAATTTAGTGTTCTCCACAAAGGAGTCATTTCCTCTCAGCAGCTTCTTAGAAAATCATCAGGACAAAAGGAATGGGGGTCGTTATAATGCCCTATATTGGAAATTCATGATTTGGCCCTGACCATTCCTGAGCATATGTGGTTCTTTCACTCAACAATAGCAACTCTATCGTTGGATGAGTGTATACACTTTCCAGATGAAGCATGGACAAAAGGAGGTCGAATGCATTCAACTTTAATTCTGATTAAGTTTTATAAAAGTGTCCTTGTCCCTCTTGCATCTGACTCCTCCATATGAAAGGTCTAGGTGTAAATAGATGACTGGGGAAAAAAGGTAAAGTATGGTTACTGGAATAGAATACACTGATATTGTGAAGGCGGAACGAGAGGAACACCTTACATCCTAGGAAATATAGACAAGGGAAGGCTACTAATGAACTTCTGTCTTTCAGAACCACCCTGGAGCCCTTCTCACAAATAAAAATGTCCTTGTGTGGCTTTCCTAAACTCTTGCTGGAAGCTTAAATTTAACTGACAACTGATTCTTCTAGCCTATTAGCTAGATCCAACCATGAATTAATCACTACCCCCCTTAACCTTACTGAGAAGTCTATCAGAAACAGCAGGAGATGGTTCTAGCTCCTGCATCTCCCATGCATAATCTCAGATGTTCCCCCTTCTCAGTCATTCTGTTAGGTGGATGATTGCTGCCTTGCTGGTGATAGTCATGTAGCACAGGTTTAACTGACTGCTCTCAGGCAGACCCTCCAAAAACAAGGACTATGTTCAATTACTAAACTGAATCTGGAATGTTAACTTTTACCTGTTGGCTGGGAGACTGCATTGGAAGCATTATAAACCTGTGTCCTCTCATTAATGTAGGCACCACTGGTGGGGCCCCACCCATTGTAAATAATGCTTTCTTTCCATGGGCATCATGTGTAACACCTGTTCTTCTTGTGTGGCAGCCAGGCATTGAATTGCCTCTCTGCAGAAAATATGGTGATATGCACCTTAGTTAGGGATGGTTATAAAAGGCCTTCGAGTATTAAGGAAGCAGTGCACTGGCCATGGAAGGCATGCAAGTCAGTCTCAACTCACTGGCCAGGGTTGTTGTAGAAGATAGAATTGTCCTAGATTTCCTCTTTATGAATCAAGGTGGGTTCTGTACAATCACATCCTTTCGTAACTGTATTAATACCTTGGGGCAAGTAGAAAGGTCAATAAAAAATACTTACGGGTAAATCCACCTGGCTTTCTGTTATAGACAGAATATTTGTGTCTCCCTGCTCCCCAGATTCATATATTGAAGTCCTAATATCCAACGTGATGGTATTTAGAGATAGGACCTTTACAGAAGTAATTAATGTTAAATTAAGTCATAAGGATTATTGTCCTTATAAGAAAGGACACCAGAGAGCTTGTACTCCCCCCACGATGGCACACACAAAAGAAAGGCCATATGAGGACTCAGCAAGAAGGCAGACATCTGCAAGCCAGGAAGAGAGCTCTCACCAGAAACCAAATTGGCCAGACCTTGATCTTGGATTTCTAGCCTCCAGACTATGAGAAAATAAATTTCTGTCATTTAAGTCATCCAGTCTCATATTTTGTTACGGTAGCCCAAGCAAACTAAGACACCTGCTAAGGTAGATCCTGGATGGGTTATGGTATTTGTTCAACTGGTTAGATTCAGTAATTTTAGATTGGGGAAGGTACATGGTTGAAGGCAGTATGTTGGTTTCATCCTTATGCTTGGAGCCCTATTGAGAGTAACATTAATTAAATGTTGTATGAGACAAATTGATCCTAGCCCTATTGGTCAGATTAATCTGAGTAATGGAATACTCATGGGAAAATTTTGACAGGTGTCAAAATGGTGTAGAAATGAAAGATGGGTATTGTTGGGAGACAATTTATCAGCTCCTTGTTTTTGGGAAATTAAGGTGTTTCAAGTATTTTCCTACTACAACAATGTTGCAGAAAAAATCTTTATCTATCTATCTTTGTACACATGTGTGAGTGTTTCTACAGGAGAGAGAGAGAGATTTCTTGTAATAGAAATGTTATTTTAGATATAATCATTTATATGCCAAAAAGCTGTAATCATTTACACATCTGTCAATATGTCTTGAGAATACCTCTTTGCCTGTAGTTGAAAAATACTATGTTGTTTTAATTTTAATTTCCTGATAGCTTGTGAGACTGATGACTTTGTCATGTTTACTGAAGTCATTTCTTCTATAAATATTCTTTTTATGTGCATGGCAAATTTTCTATCAGGTAGTTTTATTTTTTATTGAATTATAAAAACTCTTTATATATATGAATTTTACTTTCCTTTGTTGTACATTACGAAAATACACATTCCAATTATATAACTTGTTATGAAGCTATGCTAGTGGTGTTTAAGTCATACAGAGATTTGAAAATTTTATAGTCAAATTAGTCAATCTTTATGGCATATAGATTTTCTGTCTTGTTTAGGAATACCTTTGCTACTCTACAGTTATTCTTCTATATATCATCCTACTTTCTTCTAATAATTCTCAAATTTTCTTGTTTATTCAAACAGATCATTGCAATAGACCATAATCACGTCTTCTGTAAATATCTACCATGTGAGAATTTAGTTTTGCAATTATTATGCACTCAAAATCTTATCATTTCGAGTCTGTTAAATGCCATCTGTTATTTCTCTTTTAGTTAATTGTCCATATTTATTGGAAGGTAAAAATATAATATTCTTTCTGAATTTATACAGCACACTTTCAACAGGGCAGTGGAAATTATGTTTGATCTTTCATAGAGGTATTCCAAAATTGACCCAGAATTTACTGTGCAACTATTTTTAGATGAGCATTATATAGCCCACAGCAGTGAAGATTCTTGTCCAAGGTCATAGTCCCAGTTATTATATGTGTGCGTGTATATGCTCATGTTTTCTCACTGAACCACACTGACTCTTAATTGAGGCCAAAAAAGGAAATTGTTTATAGAGAAATATGTGTGAAATTTACAGAAGAAAGATTTTAATCAAAATTATGTATTTAATTTCTCCTCTTCCGTTACGCAGCTGGAATCTGAGTTCTTCCTCATTCTACTGGTTTGGATGAGAACAGCTGCTTGTGATGACATCGGCAGTCTTCTCCAGCCTTCTGCTTCAGGCAGCAGTTTATGCCTTTTTCTTTGAAATTAGCTGGAACCATTTTAAGCATTTTCCCATTTCCTCTGGGCACATACAATACCAGGATAAGGATTACAGCATCTGTCCTTCTCAAGATTATGTGAAGTTTTTTACAATGTTTCTTGATTACTTGAAGGCCAGAAAATAAAGAAGGTTAGAAGAGAAGTTTGTAGCTAGATTAGATCAAGTCATAAAAACAAATAGGAAGTGGTCAACATTTAGAGTGTAGAGGAGGAAAGGAGCACTTGGAGAGAAACAGGGCTATTTCACATCAAAGGTGGTTCCACACTGAGAATGGAAATACCAGGTGCCTAAAGGATGTAACTTGGTGGGTAACAGACACCACGAAGAGACTGTTCCTGTTCTGGGTTGGTGAAAGAATCTGGTATGCTCTGGATTTTCTTGCTGTACGAATTCCTTTGAGGACCATTTTTGCCCACCCAGGCCTCGTGGGAGAGGAGCAGGGCTGCTGCCGCACTTGCTTTGCTGGCTCGCTGTGATCCTTCATCACTCCCGGCCTCCAGAGGGGAGTGAACACTGCCTCTGGGCGTGACATCACAAGTCCAGGGACCCATTCCGTGTTGTGGGCACCCCCTCAGCCATCACAGCAGAACAGGCACATCCTGTTCTAGTCAATCTGCCATTCTTCCCACCTGGCGCCACTCAGAAAAACCTATTAGTACTCTCCATTGCTGATGTTCTTATAATGCATGGATAGGTAGAGACCTGTAAGTTTCCTGAGAGAGAATTTGGCTGGAAGTTGACAATTAAGAAAAACAAGAAAGGCATGGACATAATAGTAGAAAGAAGATTTTAGCGATGCCAGAGAAGAAAAATACGAGTCTACCACAGAATACAGAAAGGAATTCAATCCAGAGAGTAGAAGAATAAAAAGCCTCTCAAAACACATGCACATGTTCACGCGCACACACAGAGAGAGAAGAAGGTTGCCAAGTTAATGGTGGGAAAAAAATATAATACTTTGGGGTAGTGGAAATCTAGATGTAATCATTTACTCCTATATAAGATAAACTTACTCTTAAAATTAATAATACAAATCCCCTTGCCAATAATGGGATAAAGTGCATACTGTAAGCCTGAGCCACAGTATGAAGTAGGTGATGCCATTTGCACTTTCTTATTTCACCGGATTACCCTCAAATTCTAGCAGTGTTCTGTCTTGTAAGGTCCAGCCATCATGTGGACACCAGCTATTCCCCATTATAGTGCCACAGGATTATGCCCTTCCCCAGGTATTAACACTTTACAAATTACTGCCCAGCATTCAAAAGCCAGATTCTCCATGAAGTCTTCCTTAAGCTCCTCTCTTCACAGTTAGGCTAGTTATTAGCTGGTTCTGAGCTCTCTTACAAGTTCTGCATCTCTATTATTGTACTAACAACACTGTGCTGTAATTGTCAAGTTCTTTGTCTCTTCCACTAGATTGTGGGCTCTTTGGTGGTAGAAGCCCTATTTTTGGTAACCCCAGACCTATACCTATACCCAAAAAAGAAGAGAAACTCAGTAAATATTTAAAGGAATCATCCATTTTTATTATTATTACCTACGATTTGTGGGTTTTTTTTTCTCTCTCTTCAGTGTTCTCCCTCAGAGATGTTATAGCTTAAGAATTCTGATCTTGTCTAACATGCGAGTTGGTGTAGTACGGCCTGAACAATTGGGCACTACTTCTGTGTAGTTTTTATTTCTGATAAAGAGCACTTCATCATTTTATCTGAGAACATCTAAGTTTTCTTTCCCTGTCTGTTATACTCTACTCTTTAATGTTTCATTTTCTGAATCACTAGGTATGTTACATCAACTACTTGATTGCTAAATGTGTTTTTGCTATGACAAATGATAACAGTACTTTTCCATTTTATTGTATGTTGATATCTCACATTATAGTCCAAGGATTTGAGAATGAATAAATGTTGTAGAAAGACCTACTGCAACAATATTTTAGCTGTGTTGATTTCTGTCATGTGAGTTGTATGAGAAACATCAGATATGATGTGTCATTAAATATTTTTACTACACTGAAAAAAATGAAAATATGAGACTACTGTTCTGATTAAGGGGTAGGTGAACTGATTTTTATTCTGGAAGGGGGAAAAGATACTTTTTTAGAAATTGCTATGATCATCAACTCTTTCTATAGCACTGGCTTTGGTGAAGCACAGAAAGTTCTGGTACAAATATATTTTGCACTACTATACTATTCATACATGCTCTTCTGGTTTTCAAAGTGTATGGAAATACCTAGAGAGACTATGCTCCAAATGGTAAAACCCTGGGTGATTAGGCAGCCAAGGATGGTCCCAAGCTACCTCATGAAGTAGGTGATTCCATTTGCACTTCTCCATAATCATTGTGGGTGTTTACTACTATCAAACTCTAGAAGTTTTCTGTGTCCCATTATTCCAAGGTCTGGCTTTTAGCTGGCTGCCAACTAATTCCAATTATGGTGCCAGAGGATGATGTCCTAAGAAGTGTTACTCACAGTGAGGTCTGCTGATGTCTTGCATTAGAATTATCTCTAAAATGCAGCTCCCTGGGTTAAACTCCAGAACGACTGAATCAGAAGATCTGGAGGTACAGTACAAAATCTGCCTCTTTAATAGGCTCCCCGGGTAATTCTGATTCAAAATACAATTTGCAAGCTACTGACCTATGATATTTTCTTTCCTCACATAATAAATATCTAAAGGAGTCAACCCCTAGTGATAGATTTACAGGTACAATGGCCCAAATTGGGAGAAACAATCTTTGTGGGAAGTAGTTGATCCTTTCCATCACCTCACAAATCTAGCTTATCATGTAAAATTATTTTATAATTTTTTCATAATTATAATTTTATAATCAAAGTACTGTTAGGCACATAATGTATATGTGCTTATAATGTTCAAATGCATCCCCTTTTACCCCTATTGAAGCTAAAAAGATAAATATGCTCCTATATGAAGATGGAAGAGTTTTACTGTAATGATCTAATTGTGGACATAAGAAATGACTGGTCTCACTACACAATTGTTTCCAGGATATTTGGTTTAAGATCTACTTTTGCAAAGATCATCATTTTTAGTAGGCGTTTCCCAATCCTTGACTGGCTTATTGACAACCACCCTATACAACAGAAAGCTTTCTTCAGTTAACTACGATTATGTTTTGCAAGAAGCCAGTCTTAGAGAGGTCACCAGAGAATGGAATTGCTCGAGTTTTATGAGTGTTTTCAATGAGTTTTAGTTGGTAAATAAGTAAGGTATTTGGTTATACACTGCTTACAAAAATAATGTAAGTTAAAAATAATAAGGAAATGCACTATGATATAAAACTTTGTGAACCTTACTGCTTGTTTCTTTATGGGATGAAGCATAACTATTTGGGGGAGAAATCTTATTCCTTCCTGCAGATACTCCCTTGGCTCACTTTTGTAAAAAGAAATTCAGTGAATTCCTCTTCAGGTAAGTGTCCTCAATTTTATTAAGAGGGCTTAGACTCCATCCTAGTTTAGTTGATTATTAAAGCATGTCTGCCTATATCAAAAAAGCAATATAGATTAACTTCACTCCCAGACTTGTCAAAGAGTACTACCTAAAAGCTTCTATCATGAAATACAGGTCAAAACTTAGATGAGAGACTATCTCTGGAAGATTGCCTGAAAGAACTAAAGGCAATCTGTTCCTCTAGATAATCTTCAATTTGACTTTGGTTCAAGTCAGTCTTGGATGCTATTGCTTGCTCCATTACACACTTCTAGTCCCAAACATAAGCAAAATCTCTTTTATGGAACTAGTTTAGGCATAATGGCATAATACCAGTGTTATACATTGAAATATATTATACAACGACCTGGTGATATTGGTTGTTTTAAAGTTGTTGAGGGCATTATACACTATAATACACATGAAGAATCACAATAAAATTTTCTCTCTGGTTGAATTTCTGAAAATAATTTTAAATCTTTTGAACAGTTTTTTTAACTGTATGGTCTCCAGCTCATGTAACAAGTTATTTTTTTTCTGTACTTCCCAGCATGCAATTTCAGTACTAACCTCACCTCTGGATTAATTTTACTTTACTAAACTTTGTAATTCCTTCATCATGATTTCCTCATTTATTTTAGGACAGTCTTCCTGAGCTGCTCATATTTGTGTATACTCTTAAATATGTTCTGGAAAAAGGCAGCATATAAATAAGCATAAAAATCATAAAGCTGATCCTAGAGAAAAGCATGATTTTTAATGGTTCTGAAATCTCTTGCTATAGAGAAAAAGGCTAAAAGACCAGTCTACCATAACATCAGCTCTCCAGGCATCAAAACAGACCAAATATGCAGAAATTACTATTTATTTTCTAGATCCATCTTGAATCCTCAAGGGTATACTAAAGATTGCTGCTCTGCCCATATTTAGATAGATAACGAGACTTGTAGGCTAGAAATTAATATAACTAATAACTTTTTTTTGTTTGTTTGCTATACCTCCTGAGAAAAGTAGCTGAGCAGGCCACCTCTGCGGGATCATTGTCGTTGTTGTATGCAAAGTTAAATGGTTCAGTTTTCTAACACTCATGAATGCATATTTTGGACATACTTGAAACTTAGCCTAACTAAGTAGAGTTTGTTATCAAAGTCTAGTCAATAGTATTGTTGAATGCTTCCTCTTAACTTTCAAGGGAAATAATTGCTTTCTCCTAAGCCCCCTTTTTTTACTGTAAACCTGCTTATTGAACTTTCTGGTATAAGACAGACCACTGACCAGTCATGATCACTAAAGGGAAAATGATTCCCAAGAGTGATGCAATGTGAAGACACAAAGCATAAACATTATAAGGACTAAATTAGGACTAAAACTCCCTCTACAAATCTCCTGCTGTGTCTCAGTATAAGATCAAGTCTGTTATAGATGCAGGTGTCCTAATATCTTATAAATCGGTATTGGTCCTTTTTCAATACATATTCTAGGAAAGAAGTTAACCCATTACTGATCATTAGATCATTTTTTCCTTTATTAATATGGAGAAAAATGGTTTAAATTTTTCTTCAAATTATGGTATTTCACCGATGTGAAATTTAGCAGTTATCCAGTAATAGCCAGAGTATAAAATTGAGACTAAAAAAGGAATAAGAAGTGTGTGTGTGTGTGTGTGTGTGTGTGTGTGTGTGTGTATGTGTGTGTGTGGTGCCAAGGATGGGAGCATTCTTTTTATTCTATTTGATTTTATGTTAAAAAAATCTATATGTATAGCTGATTGACTTTATTATAAAGCAGAAACTAACACCCACTGTAAAGCAATTATGCTCCAATAAAGATGTTTTAAAAAGTAATTACCTATCCAAAGACACATGTCAAATTTGAAATAATGGAAATAAAACAGTTCATTTAGAGGAAGACTATTTATTAAACAGAGCATATAACTGAGCCTTTTCAACCTGCTTGCCTCTCTGCTAGCCCCCAAACACGATACACACCTTTTAATGAGAAATAAGCATTTGTTGCTTTTGTCACAGATCAAAGGTCTAAGGCAAAATAAAACCAATTTCTTTGTTACTATAAAGATGTAAGATAGGGAATGAGTCTATGTCAATATCACCTGTGGCTCATCCAAGAAGAACAGGCTGTCTTAAGGCACTATTTTTAAGGTATTCTGCTTACCCAGATGGACTCCTCAGGGTACTGGAATCATGGGTGCAAGTTAGTCAGGTCTACCTCATTCAAGTACTTTTTTTTCACCAAAGCTGAAGCAGCATTTTTAACTGAGAATTTCATATAAATTACAACAAGGAGGACTTTTTTGTGATAATAGCAGAAGACAATCTATTGAAAAACTTATGAATGATTTATTAGTCATTAACATATTTTATTGTTAAATTAGGTGGCATTAAAATAAGATATAGTTATAATGTAAATCTAATATAAATGTCAGTTCCTCCTCACTAGATTACTGAATATTTTGGTATGACTAAAGGAACTGTTTTTGTTCTACCCCTGCCTAAGATTTTCTCCCTCATTTGTCCATTTTGTGTGACCTGTTGAACATATTCTGTGTTTGAATACTGATTCATATCTTAAACATTTCCACACTAATCCATGTTAGATAAATCAATTTCTCTGTTTGCAAATTGCATAAAGTTTTAACATTAAAATAAGAAGTTATTATCAGTTGTCTTTGCATAATTCCTGTCATTTATACTACTGCATAAATCTGTACAAATATTAAAACTTAGCGAAATTCATTTTCTCAAAACACCCTCTTCAAAACATCCTGTTGTCACTGTTTGCTAATATATGGAAGGCAGTATATTGCAGGGGTCAGGGAGACCACCATTAATGTTAACCAGAACACATGTAAATTAATTACCATAGTGCCTGCCACATAATGAGTTCTCAAAAAATATGAACTGTTATAGATAATAATTATTCTAGTACAAAATTCCAACTCTACTTGCTGTGTGACTCAGGGTAAGTTTCTTAATCTCTCTGAGCAGTGAATTTCCATAATGATGTCTACTTGTTATGGTACATTAATAGGATACATTGGCATAAAGATGAAATGAAATGATCTGATAGAGTACAGTATTTGAAACATTGTTGGTAGACTCAATCTTTGATCTGCTTCCTGTGTCACATAACTAAACATCACTTTAGCTGTGGTTTTATCATGCAGTTGTTTAATACCAACTTAATGTGTGATCTATATGAGCATAGTGGGAAAGATCTAGGTGCTTGCTGACCTGTAAGACTAAAGTAAGATTCTAAGACAACAAGTGTGCTGTTAGGCAGAGTAGAAGTCAGTTTATAGGCTAAATAGAGGCAAAACTACTTTTGAAGAATAGCCAGTAATGTCCACTTGGTCTCTACTAAGGAAAAAGTGAACAATAGCTGGGAGTCTTGCCGAGATCCTAAATATTGATTTGGTTTAGTGCTTTCTGTCCTGTGTGCTCTAGAATATTCCCAAAGGAAAAGAATGAAACTGGGAAGTATCAAATTGTGTTGACCTTCAGATAGGTCTCACAAAGAGTTCAAAGCATAGAGGAAGGGAGACTGGTTCAGGCTGCACCCTACCTGGTATTAAACAACCGGTAATTTTGTACATTTCCCTCTTACTCTAATAATCACTAGATATTTTAGTGCCCACTGTGTACTTAATATTGCACTAAAGAAGACTGGAGTCAAAGAACTGACCTCAAAGAACTTATAATTGACTTAGGATGATTAAATGTATACCATTGAAACAACAGTGAGAAATATATGGGTTGGCCAAAAAGTTCGTTCAGGTTTTTCTGTACAATCTTATGGAAAAACCCGAATGAAATTTTGGCCAATCCAATAAAACAACATATAATCGAGCATTATAGTTTTTAGTACAGAACACATGTAAGGGTTCAGAGGGGCCAGAACTTGGTGAGCAATGGGGTGGCAAATGAAGAGTGAGTTATATAAGAAGTAGAGCCTGAGTTAATTGATAGAATTTTGAAAAGCAGAAGAAAAAGGGAAATGTTTATTTTATTGATGTATTTAAGAAACACTTAAATAGCACTTAGTATGTGCCAGGCACTATAACAAGCATCTCACTTAATCCTTATAACAAACTTATCATTCCCATTTTACAGTTGAGGGAAACTGAGGTACAGAGAAATTCTAGGTGGTTGGTTCTATGTGCACAGAGATGTGAAAGTGAGAATATATATTCCCTCTAACAATATGAATGTAAGCCTGATCAGATGCATCACGTATGCACTAGTGGGAAATAAATTTGTACAGGAACATGTTAGCAAGTACCCTAAAAGTGAAGCAGAAAAGTTTGTGTTGACCATTTGGAATCAATGACAATTTTTCAGCAGGGTAGTAACATGATGAAGAGTAGGATGAATAGTAGGGAGCACTGTCTAATGGAGCGAGTTGTTAAGGTGTGGAAAGATTAGTCAGAGAAACTAGCTAAAAATTTAGTAATCCATGCATGAGATAACAAGACCCTGGATTAGAGTGTTAATGGAAAAAGAGAGAATAGTGTCAGGAAAATATAAAAAGAACATCAACAGAATTTTTATTAATAACGTCAGTATGGAAGACAAAAAACAGGAAGAGTCAGGTAATGGTTTTGAGTCTTAGTAACTAAGAGGAAGTTAGTGGTTCCTCTATCACAGACAAGGATGTCAGAAGGCATTCTGTGGTTCTAGTAAGTGGTCTGCTGCTGAGATGGAGCCATATATAATTTTTTTCCCGTGTGTCTGCCTCTCAAGCTTTGCCTCTTGAGTAGACTTTTTGGAGCTGCAGCTTTCCCAGCTTTATTGCACTGGCACTGGGGACTTGAACACAGAGATAGAAGGAGCATCCTGTAACTGCAGATTTGGGAATTCTCAAAGCTGGAATCATGGCTTTAGGAGCACACTGTGTGGCTGTACACTGCACCAAACTACTGGGATGCTTTCAGCACATTCTTAATGGGCAGTATTAGGCTCAAATGCCAATTAAAGTTCTGCACTCAGCCAAAGTAGATTTAACTTCCACACCTTTCTCTTTGGATTTTTGCCACATTTCACTGTTTTCTTCAGTCTGTTAATTGGCCCATGCTTCCTTTTTGGATTCATTTGCTCTCGTGGGTGTCAAAAGTGACTTAGCTGTTTGTTCCTATAAGGAAAAATGCTTTGATAAATAGCATCACCTATGTGGTTTCGTTTCCAGCCATATGATGAGTGAGGTTAGTTCATTTATAAAATGGGCTTTTAAAATGTGTTTCATACATAATATACACCGGAGAATGAATGACTTGGAACAAAGGCTCTGAAAACTGCCTCTCCATTCGACAGACCACTCAGTAAGAGAAATTTTCCCACAGGCAAGTTTGTCCTCTCCTCTCCTCTACTTATAAACTTCTTGCCCACATCATCTATAATGCTTGATGTACTGTATGCCTCACTATCACATGGGACTATTGGTTTGCATTCTACGTAAGATAGATGATTTCTGTGTCAGCTGCTGATTGCAAAAAAAAATAAATAAATTTATTCATAATAAACAAACCAATGCATAGATAGATGATAAGTAGATAGATAGATAGATAGATGAAAGAGAGCTATAAGGACAAAATATTTGTATTTTATAGCTAGGCTACTCACATGAATGTAATAGCAGGTACTACTGTGAGGGCTCTGCCAGCACTGGCTTAGGATTGGGACTATTTGTTTAACATTGATGATAGTTATTTCACTAATTTTTTTCAAGAGCTGCTTAAAGAGACACAAGTGAGATGAAAGGCTTATATTTAAAAGTATCCCTGCCTATATTTCTAAGGCAGGTATACTTTGAATCAAAATAACTTCTTACTATTTTACTCGCTTTTTAGGCTGGATAATGAAGTAAGATGAGCTATTTCACTTTGATATTTTCCTTTTTGATTCCAGAGTTCACTTGGTTTGATTAAGTTTTGGTTTCTCCACAGTGACCTACACTGATTTGTTGAGATTTAAAAATAAAATATCATGAAGAGATTTTTATTCACTTATATAACCAATTCCTTACTTGCCTGCAGTTCGGAGTCCCCATTCAAGTTAATGGATGTAGATACCTAAGACTAAGAAAGAATGGAGCTCAATAGAATTGGTAAATCCCTCCTTTGACAGTACAATCTGATTTAACGTCATGTTTGATATGTTGTTGAAACTGAGAAAGTTCCTTGCCCACTACTGAGAAAAGTGAGAGGAAAATGTTATTGTCCTGAAGGATATCAGCTAGGCTCTCTAAATCTTGTTTTGGGTGACCTGTAGTTGAGACAGATTTTTTATTCTCATTCTGCCCTTCTGTGAAGTTCTCTCACTTATAAGACTAGTTTACTTGCATTAAAATGTTTTTCTTGTACTAAGAGGAAGGGTGAATTCTTTGTTTAAGAAGCATAAAGTGGGAAGGATGTGACATTTAGATCCCCAATCAGTAAAGGGATGAAAACTAAGTCTATTGCCAACAAATGCATTTGGAATGCATTTCTCCTCTAGTGATATTTATCAAGGGTTCATATATACGTGGCACCATGCTAAGTACTATACAATACAAATTAAATAGATGTGGTCCCTGCTATCTGCCAGTTTACATCTTCCTTTGATTCAAATGCTGTAGCAGAGTGCTTAAAAGGGCCAAATCAGATCATGAAAGTTATATATCTCTCCCTAAAGGATAGGTTATTGAGGTTTCTCTTTATGTGCTGGGCTGGGTGTGGGATGCAGAAGTAAGTGGCAAGGGCACTCTCTATGCGTTTCCTCTGCTAATTATTTGCCAAGGTGTCTAAGCATATGAGGCTTTAACTAGAAATTCCATAAATTGTTTCTGGTTAGTACTAGTAGCTAAGGAAAGAAAACATTCATCTTTCTGGAGCCCTAGAGCTGATTGCTCGAAATAGCAACTTCCCTCTTCGCATGTTACCCTAGAATTTTTAAAATAGATGTCTTCATCTCTGTTAAAAACCAAGTGAGAAACATAGATATGCTCTCTGCTAGTCACAACCATGGACTTATGAGACTTGTAGACAGTTTTTTTTGTTACTTTGAGTGGCCATGACGTGTGGTATGATTGGAAAAGCTCAGACTACAAGTTAGAAGGCCTGGATTTTAGTCCTGGCTCAGACACTAAATAGCTGATTAAGTAGGGCAAGTCGTTTCATATCTGGGCTTTAGTATCATCTCAAAATTAAGAAAACGGAATTAAATACTTTTCCGTTTTAATATTCCCTGGGACTACATGTGAACTGACCACTATGTGGAAGTTGTACAGTCATTTGAGAGACAGTAAAAGGAGAGGTGATGTCTATTTATTTATTCTATATTACCATTGTTTTCATAATTTATTCAGAAATATAAGTGAAAACTACTGTTGAAGTCAAATATTGCAGAAATCAATTGGTGATCTGATTAAGATTGAAATAGGTAGCCTAGAAACCCAAGAGGAAAAAGCCTTTTGTTTAATAATAATAATTGTAGATACAACTGACTAGATAGGATCTAATTTTACATTCTGCACAAGTAACTGCATAATTTCAAATGTAAAATTTGGGGGATAGGATATTTGTCCAAAGTCATTAGAAGTATATTTTATTTTGCTCTCAGGAAGAAGAGGAGGGAGACATCTGACTTCATCACCTCCTTTCTTTTGGATGTCATGGTCAATGGCAAATGGAAAGATCCCAGCTGGAAGACTTCCACTAAATCTTGAAGGAAAGCAACAAGCTTAAGATAAGGGTATAGGGAGCGGCACAGTCCTCCAAATGGGCAGAAGCTTGAAGCCAGGCAAGGGCAGATGTAAACATTCTTCCACAAGTTGGCAAATGCTGAAACTTGGATTGTTTGAGACCAGCCATTTGGCTGACGTGGTCTTGGTGCTCCGGCCAGGCATCAGGCCTGAACCTCTGAGGTGGGAGAGCCAAGTTCAGAATCTTGGTCCACCAGAGACTTCCTACCTCCACATAATATCAAACAGCAAAAGCTCTCCTAGAGATCTCCAACTCAATGCTAAGACCCAGCTGCACTCAACGACCAGCAAGCTACAGTGCTGGACACCCTCTGCCAAACAACTAGCAAGAGAGGAACACAACCCCACCCATTAGCAGAGAGGCCGCCTAAAATCATAATAAGGTCACAGATACCACAAAACACACCACCGGACGTGGTCCTGCCCACAGAAAGACAAGATCCAGCCTCATCCAGCAGAACACAGGCACCAGTCCCCTCCACCACGAAGCCTACACAACCCACTGAACAAACCTTACCCACTGGGGGCAGACACGAAAAACAATGGGAACTATGAACCTGCAGCCAGCGAAAAGGAGACCCCAAACACAGTAAGTTAAGCAAAATGAGAAGACAGAGAAACACACAGCAGCGGCAGAAGAAAGGTAAAGACCCACCTGACCAAACAAATGAAGAGGAAATAGGCCGTCTACCTGAAAAAGAACTCAGAGTAATGATAGTAAAGATGTTCTAATATCTTGGAAATAGAATGGAGAAAATACAAGAAACGTTAAACAAGGACCTAGAAGAACTAAAGAGCAAACAAACCATGATTAACAACAAAATAAATGAAATTAAAATTTCTCTAGAAGGAATCACTAGCAGAATAACTGAAGCAGAAGAACGGATAAGTGACCTGGAAGATCAAACAGTGGAAAAAACTACCACAGAGCACAATAAAGAAAAAAGAATGAAAAGAATTGAGGACAGTCTCAGAGACCTCTGGGACAACATTAAATACACCAACATTAGAAATGCAGGGGTCCCAGAAGAAGAAGAGAAAAAGAAAGGGACTGAGAAAATATTTGAAGAGATTAGAGTTGAAAACTTCCCTAATATGGGAAAGGAAATAGTCAATCAAGTCCAGGAAGCGTAGAGAGTCCCATACAGGAAAAATACAAGGAGAAACACGCCAAGACATGTATTAATCAAATGATCAAAAGTTAAATACAAAGAAAAAATATTAAAAGCAGCAAGGAAAAAAAAAACAAATAACATACAAAGGAATTCCCAAAAGGTTAATAGCTGATCTTTCAGCAGGAACTCTGCAAGCCAGAAGAGAGTGGCAGGATATATTTAAAGTGATTAAAGGGAAAAACCTACAACCAAGATTACTCTACCCAGCAAGGATCTCATTCAGATTTGACAGAGAAATTAAAACCTTTACAGAGAAGCAAAAGTTAAGAGAATTCAGCACCATCAAATCAGCTTTACAACAAATGCTAAAGGAACTTCTCTTGGCAAGAAACACAAGAGAAGGAAAAGACCTACAATAACAAACCCAAAACAATTAAGAAAATGGTAATAGGAACACACATATCGATAACTACCTTAAATGTAAATGGATAAAATGCTCCCCCCAAAAGTCATTGACTGGCAGAATGGATACAAACACAAGACCTGTATATATGCTGTCTGCAAGAGACCCACTTCAGACCTAAGGAGACATATGGACTGAAGGTGAGGGGGTGGAAAAAGATGTTCTATACACATGGAAATCAAAAGAAAGCTGTAGTAGCAATTCTCATATCAGACAAAATAGACTTTATAATAAAGACTATTACAAGAGAAAATAAAGGACACGACATAATGATCAAGGGATCAATCCAAAAAGAAGATATAACAATTGTAAATATTTTTGCACCGAACATAGGAGTACCACAATACATAAGGCAAATGCTAACAGCCATAAAAGAGGAAATCAACAGTAACACAATCATAGTAGGGAACTTTAACACCACACTTTCACCAATGGACAGGTCATCCAAAGTGAAAATAAATAAGAAACACAGCATTAAATGATACATTAAACACGATGGACTTAATTGATATTTATAGGACATTCCATCCAAAAAAAACATAATACACTTTCTTCTCAAGTGCTCATGGAACATTCTCCAGGATAGATCATATCTTGGGTCACAAATCAAGCCTTGGTAAATTCACGAAAATTGAAATCATATCAAGTAACTCTTCCGACCACAATGCTATGAGACCAGATATCAATTACAAGAAAAAAATCTGTAAAAAATAGAAACACATGGAGGCTAAACAATACACTACTAAATAACCAAGAGATCATTGAAGAAATTAAAGAGGAAATCAAAAAATACCTAGATACAAATGGCAATGAAAACACGATGACCCAAAACCTATGGGATGCAGCAAAAGCAGTTCTAAGAGGGAAGTTTATAGCAATACCATCCTACCTCAAGAAAAAAGAAACACATCAAATAACAACCTAAACTTACACCTAAAACAATTAGAGAAAGAAGAAAAAAATACCCTAAAGTTAGCAGAAGGAAAGAAATCATAAAGATCAGATCAGAAAAAAATGAAAAAGAACTGAAGGAAACAATAGCAAAGATCAATAAAACTAAGAGCTGGTTCTTAGAGAAGATAAACAAAATTGATAAACCATTAGCCAGACTCATCAAGAGAAAAGGGGAGGAGACTCAAATCAATAGAATAAGAAACAAAAAAGGAGAAACAACAACTGACATTGCAGAAATACAAAGGACCATGAGAGATTACTACAAGCAACTACAGGCCAATGAAATGCACAACCTGGAAGAAATGGACAAATTCTTAGAAAAGCACAACCTTCTGAGACTGAACCAGGAAGAAATAGAAAATGTGAACAGACCCATCACAAGCACTGAAATTGAAAGTGTGATTAAAAATCTTCCAAGAAACAAAAACCCAGGACCAGATGGCTTCACAGGTGAATTCTATCAAACATTTAGACAAGAACTAACACCTATCCTTCTCAAACTCTTCCAAAATATAGCAGAGGGAGGAACACTCCCAAACGCATTCTACAAGGCCACCATCACCCTGATACCAAAACAGACAAAGATGTCACAAAGACAGAAAACTACAGGCCAATATCACTGATGAACATAGATGCAAAAATCCTCAACAAAATACTAGCAAACAGAATCCAACAGCACATTAAAAGGATCATACACCATGGTCAAGTGGGGTTTATCCCAGGAAAGCAAGGATTTTTCCATATACCCAAATCAATCAATGTGATACATTGTATTAACAAATTGAAGGAGAAAAACCATATGATCATCTCAATAGATGCAGAAAAATCTTTTGACAAAATTCAGCACCCATTTATGATAAAAACCCTCCAGAAAGCAGGCATAGAGGGAACTTACCTCAACATAATAAAGGCCATATATGACAAACCCACAGCCAACATCATTCTCAATGGTGAAAAACTGAAACCATCTCCTCTGAGATAAGGAACAAGACAAGGTTTTCCACTCTCACCAGTATTACTCAACATAGATTTGGAAGTTTTAGCCACAGCAATCAGAGAAGAAAAAGAAATAAAAAGAATCCAAATTGGAAAAGAAGTAAAGCTGTCAGTGTTTGCAGATGACATGATACTATATATAGAGAATCCTAAAGATGCTATCAGAAACTACTGGAGCTAATCAATGAATTTGGTAAAGTAGCAGGATACAAAATTAATGCACAGAAATCTCTTGCATTCCTATACACTAATGATGAAAAATCTGAAAGAGAAATTTAGGAAACACTCCCATTTACCACTGCAACAAAAAGAAAAATATACCTAGGATTAAACCTACCTAAGGAGACAAAAGACCTTTATGCAGAAAACTATAAGACACTGATGAAAGAAATTAAAGATGATACAAACAGATGGAGAGATATACCATGTTCTTAGATTGGAAGAATCAACATTGTGTAAATGACTCTACTACCCAAAGCAATCTACACATTCAGTGCAATCCTTATCAAACTAACAATGGCATTTTTCACAGAACTAGAACAAAATATTTCACAATTTGTATGGAAACACAAAAGACCCCGAATAGCCAAAGTAATTTTGAGAAAGAAAAACGGAGCTGGAGGAATCGGGTACCCGGACTTCAGACTATACTACAAAGCTACAGTAATCAAGACAGTATGATACTGGCACAAAAACAGCAATATGGATCAATGGAACAGGATAGAAATCCCAGAGATAAACCCATGCACATATGGTCACCTTATTTTTGATAAAGTAGGCAAGAATATACAATGGAGAAAAGACAGACTCTGCAATAAGTGGTGCTGGGAAAACTGGACAGCTACATGAAAAAGAATGAAATTAGAACACTCCCTAACACCATACACAAAAATAAACTCAAAATGGAGTAAAGACCTAAATGTAAGGCCAGACACTACAGAACTCTTAGAGGTAAACATAGGCAGAACACTCTATGACATAAATCACAGCAAGATCCTTTTTGACCCAGCTCCTAGAGAAATGGAAATAAAAACAAAAATAAACAAGTGGGACCTAATGAAACTTAAAAGCTTTTGCACAGCAAAGGAAACCATAAACAAGACCAAAAGACAGCCCTCCTAATGCGAGAAAATATTTGCAAATGAAGCAGCTGACAAAGGAGTAATCTCCAATATTTCCAAGCAGCTCATGCTGCTCAAGGTCAAAAAAACAAACAACCCAATCCAAAAATGGGCAGAAGACCTAAATAGACATTTCTCCAAAGGAGATATACAGATTGCCAACAAACACATGAAAGGATGCTTAACATCACTAATCATTAGAGAAATGCAAATCAAAACTACAATGAGTTATCACCTCACACCAGTCAGAATAGCCATCATCAAAAAATCTAGAAACAATAAATGCTGGAGAGGGTGTGGAGGAAAGGGAACCTTCTTGCACTGTTGATGGGAATGGAAATTGATATAGCCACTATGGAGAAGAGTATGGAGGTTCCTTAAAAAACTAAAAATAGAACTACCATATGACCCAGCAATCCCACTACTGGGCATATACCCTGAGAAAACCATAATTCAAGAAGAGACATGTACCACAATATTCATTGCAGCTCTATTTACAATATCCAGTACATAGAAGCTACCTAAGTGTCCATCGACAGATGATTGCATAAAGAAGATGTGGCACATATATACAATGGAATATTACTCAGCCATAAAAAGAAACGAAATTGAGTTATTTGTAGTGTGATGAATGAACCTAGAGACTGTCATACAGAATGAAGTAAGTCAGAAAGAGAAAAACCAATACCGTATGCTAATACATATATACGGAATTTAAAAAAAATGGTTCTGAAGTATTTAGAGGCAGGACATGAATAAAGACGCAGACATAGAGAATGGACTTGAGGACACAGTGAGGGGGCATTTTTAGCTGGGAGGAATGAGAGTGTAGCACGGACATATACACACCACCAAACGTAAAATAGCTAGCTAGTTGGAAGCAGCTGCATAGCACAGGGAGATCAGCTCAGTGCTCTGTGACCACCTAGAGGGGTGGCGTAGGGAGGGTGGGAAGGAGATGCAAGAGGGAGGAGATACGTTGATATATGTATATGTATAGCTGATTCACTTTGTTATACAGCAGAAACTAACACACCATTGTAAAGCAATTATACTCCAATAAAGATGTTAAAAAATAGTTTACAAAAAAATTTAAAAATTAATAAATAAAAGGTAAAAAAAAATTATAAGGGTATAGGGAATAGCCTATTTTCAGAATATAGTAATATTTTGTCTTCCATTTTCTTTAGCAGAGTAAATGTTTCTGAACCCCCAGTATGAGGAAAAAAAAGCAATTCAGGGTTTAAATCTTTAGTAAAATCTATTTTCCCCTTTAAAAACTGTAGATCTCCCAGCATATGTCTCTGCAACTTTTTCTGTTTATTTTTCCATCCATTAGTTAAAAACATCATCAAAGTATGTCAGCACTGGGAGGGACCTTAGCAATCACAGAGTCCAAACTTACATTTCAGATGAGAATGTACTATCAACAGAAGTGACTTACCCAGGTTCCTATAGTTTTCATTGGCAGAGATAGGGTGATACTCTGGCATGAACTCTGAAAAATGGAGGAAGGAGAGAGAGAAAGAATTGCAAGTAGGAAAACAAAGGGACAGGAATCAGAAAGAAGAAAACATAAAATGTCCAAATCTTCCACTAAGATGGGGGTCAGCAAACTACATCCACAGACCATATTCAGTCTGTTGCCTGTTTTTGTACAGCCCTTAAGCTAAGAATGACTTTTACATTTTTAATGAATTGTTAAGAAAAAAAAAAAAAAGGAATATGTGACAGAGAGCATTTGTGGTCTATAATGCCTAAAATATTTATTATCTGCCTCTTTATAGGAAATATTTGCTGATCCCAGATTAAAACACTACAGAGACCACACAGATGGTATAGCTAAGCAAAACCCAAGTGACCTTCAGAAAAATCCCACAGTGACTGGATTCATCCAGTAACAGTTTGCTTCATCTATTTTCCATTCCAAACCACTATATCCAATACTCTGACCACAGAGACCAAAAGAAGATATTCTTTTTCAGAAGCCACCAGGATCTTATTCTCAGTAAGAGTATAATGTTTAGAATAGTTCTAAGAGTCAGAAAATAAATTATGGATTCTTTGTTCCCCTTCCCTCCAGTAGTTTTCAGTTTCACATTTTGAAGACTTGCCAGATTTCACTGTGTTTATTTTCCCCTTCTCCATCTCTGAGGAAACAAGTATTATGTTGACCATATGAAATTGCCAATATTCAACCAGTTTTGATTTACAAAATGGCAATGTCTCATGGTTCAACTTAATGTTTTGCTTTCTTGTCACCTTCACTTAGGCTTTTGTGTCTCATTATTTTGATATATTTTGCTTTATTAGTGATTCTTTTATATGTGCTTATCCAGTGTCCCACTTGTCTAAAGCTTCTTTATATAATGAAGACTTAGTGCCTAAGTTTACAGACTAACCTTTGTAAAATCTTAGTTGTCTGAAGCTACCCTGAATACTTCATTTAAGTGTACTGACCTAGGTGTTACTATCAACAGACAGACACAGTGGTATTAATTCAGTTCACTAGTGAATAAATGGCTTCTATTGCCAGTTTGGGATTGTCTAGAACCATGTGAATGCATAGTCTACCTGAAAAAGTGCATAACCTGTTTTTGAAGAATTTAACTGATTATCAGAAGGTAGAATTATGGAGGAACTATTTGGATATTTTAGCACCCAAGTTCAACCATCCATGGCTGGATACAGCATAGGCTGGTGTACTGAACTACCAGCCTTCATCATCCCCACCTTTCATTAATTAAAGTGGTACTCAACCAAGCTTGCAGAACTGAAGCTTACTGTTAAGAAATGTAGACAATTATAATTGGAGATGCTCTTTCTTACCCATACACTAAGAATCGTGATGCAGCAATGTAGAGACAAAGAGGTCA
Organism: Balaenoptera ricei; assembly: GCF_028023285.1. Taxonomy (NCBI): domain Eukaryota; kingdom Metazoa; phylum Chordata; class Mammalia; order Artiodactyla; family Balaenopteridae; genus Balaenoptera; species Balaenoptera ricei. The sequence goes on along the minus strand of NC_082660.1, from coordinate 89,808,960 downwards.
GCAAGCATAGATTTCTTCTCACACGAAGAGCTAAGTGAATACAGTTAGTGATTATGCCAGTGTATTTAAAGAGAAATGAAGAAATGGAATTTAAAGAGCAGTATAGTGTAGAGGAAGGCTATATAGTTTACTGTGATAGTTTAGAGCATGCAATTTGGAATCAGATCAAACTGGATTTGAATCCCAGCTCCTTCTCTCACTGATTATGTATAACTTGGGCATATTATTTGATTTTTATTTCTCTGTACAAAAATGGAGATATCACCTATCCTATAAATTTCTGGTGAATATTAAAGAAATTAATATATGTAAAATAAACATTTAATAATAGTTATGTTACTAATATTAGTAGAAACAGTAATAATTATAAGTTAACATGGATGATAGTAAAATTAGTGATAATCCTCAAGTTTACTAAGATCTGAAATGCTACAAAAAAAGAAATTAGATGAAGTCACTAAAATGTTAGCAGAAAAAACAACTAAAGAAAATGAATTCAAAGAAGATACATATTGTCTCAGGTGCCTGAGAACTATGGTGCCAATTCAGTGATTGACGTAAGCAGGAGGGGACTGAAATTCCTATACATTTACTTTATTAATTTGCTCATTCACTCACTCATTTAAAATGTTTTTTGAGTATCTGCAAAGTTTCAGGATCCGTACTAACATGAGGAGGATAACATAATATATAAGAGAAAGTTTATACACTTAAGAATGTTGTAATTCAGAGGATAATAGATTTTATAAAATCTTACTTGGAATCCTGATTGAAAACAGAAAAAAAAAAGAATTTCTTTGGTTAAATAGGAAGTAAAGGGACATAAAACCATATACACTTAGTGTCCCTCTTGCTACCACCCATCCCAGGGTGTCCACTGGCACCTCCATCAAACCTAAATTTTATGAAACACAGTTTGAAAACCACTGATCTAGTCTGTTATAAGGATGGTTTGCATAAAGTCTCAGTTTTAGGGTTTTCATTCCAGAACTCTGGTAGTCCCTCTACATGTATACATTATATTAGAACTGTAATAGAATAGGCTATTTTCCACTCCTGTAACCATAATTATGTTACATAACTGTTTTTCTAGCAAGGGCCAGTGAAAGAAAAGACAGAAGAGTAGGAAATTTTGATAAGAAAGGGAACTCCAGCAGGTAAATTTTAAAATGTTGGTAATGTCTAGGAGGACAAGGCTGGAGTTTTCCAATACAGGGAACCTAGATAGGTAGGCATAGAATAGATGTGCTAGGCAAGAAAGAAATACAAATAGAGGAGGGAAAGAATGTTTGAAGTCCCTCAAAATAATTTGCCATCACATACCTTTTCTTCTTACAACTTCATGATGAAAGGAAATTCATTTTTTTTTCTGTATTTCATGATACCAAGAAAGGACCCTAAATGGCTTAAGTTGAAACCATGAGTTTTGCTCATGTCACAAAACAAAAATACATTCAAACAGCATGTACAATGAGGGAAGGTGTTAGAGAAGCATTCTTAGATTTGATCAGGTCAAGAGATAAGGGAAATGACAGCATCTCAATAATTGGGAGGAAAAGCTGGTGGGAAGTTATTCTAAAGGGTTTACACACTTTTTAAAAAGTCCCGAGATCCCAGGGAGACGACTGGGGTTGGTTGCGTGAACACAGCCTGAAGGGGTTAGTGCACCACAGCTAGCCGGGAGGGAGTCCGGGAAAAAGTCTGGACCTGCCGAAGAGGCAAGAGACATTTTCTAGCCTCTTTGTTTCCTGGTGCGCGAGGAGAGGGGATGAAGAGTGCTACTTAAAGGAGCTCCAGAGACAGGCACGAGCCGCGGCTATCAGCGTGGACCCCAGAGCCGGGCATGAGACGCTAAGGCTGCTGCTGCCACCACCAAGAAGCCTGTGTGCAAGCACAGGTCACTCTCCACACCTCCCCTCCTGGGAGCCTGTGCAGTCCGCCACTGCCAGGATCCCGTGATCCAGGGACAACTTCCCCAGGAGAACGCACGGCGCGCCTCAGGCTGGTGCAACGTCACGCCGGCCTCTGCCGCAGGCTCACCCCGCATCCATACCCCTCCCTCCCCCTGGCCTGAGTGAGCCAGAGCCCCTGAGTCAGCTGCTCCTTTAACCCCGTACTGTCTGAGCAGGGAACAGACGCCCTCAGGCGACCTACACGCAGAGGCAGGGCCAAATCCAAAGCTGAACACCGGGGGGCTGTGCAAACAAAGAAGAAAAAGGGAAATCTCTCCCAGCAGCCTCAGGAGCAGCGGATTCAATCTCCATAATCAACTTGATGTACCTTGCATCTGGAGAATGCCTGAATAGACAATGAATCATCCCAAATTGAGGAGGTGGACTTTGGGAGCAAGATATATTATTTTTTCCCCTTTTCCTCTTTTTGTGAGTGTATGTGTATGCTTTTGTGTGAGATTTTGTCTGTATAGCTTTGCTTTCAGCATTTGTCCTAGAGTTCTGTCCGTCCGTTTTGTTTTTTTTTTTTTTTTTTACTTTTAAAAAAAATTGTTTTTTCTTAATTATTTTTTATTTTTTATTTTAATAACTTTATTTTATTTTGTCTTATCCTCTTTCTTTCTTTATTTCTCTTTTTTATCCCTTTTATTCTGAGCCGTGTGGATGAAAGGCTCTTGGTGCTCCAACCAGGAATCAGTGCTGTGCCTCTGAGGTGGGAGAGCCAACTTCAGTACACTGGTCCACAAGATACCTCCCAGATCGACGTAATATCAAATGGTGAAAATCTCCTAGAGATCTCCATCTCAACACCAAAACCCAGCTTCACTCAACGACCAGTAAGCTACAGTGCTGGACACTCTATGCCAAACAACTAGCAAGACAGGAACACAACACCACCCATTAGCAGACAGGCTGCCTAAAATCATAATAAGGCCACAGACACCCCAAAACACACCACCAGACGTGGACCTGCCCACCAGAAAGACAAGATCCAGCCTCATCCACCAGAACACAGGCACTATTCCACCCCACCAGGAAGCCTACAAAACCCACTGAAAGAACCTTAGCCACTGGGGACAGACACCAAAAACAACGGGAACTATGAACCTGCAGCCTGTGAAAAGGAGACCCCAAACACAGTAAGATAAGCAAAATGAGAAGATAGAAAAACACACAGCAGATGAAGGAGCAAGGTAAAAACCCACCAGACCTAACAAATAAAGAGGAAGTAGGCAGTCTACCTGAAAAAGAATTCAGAATAATGATAGTAAAGATGATCCAAAATCTTGGAAATAGAATAGACAAAATGCAAGAAACCTTTAACAAGGACCTAGAAGATCTAAAGAGGAACCATGCAATGATGAAAAACACAATAAATGAATTTAAAAATACTCTAGAAGGGATCAATAGCAGAGTAACTGTGGCAGAAGAACGGATAAGTGACATGGAAGATAAAATAGTGGAAATAACTACTGCAGAGCAGAATAAAGAAAAAAGAATGAAAAGAACTGAGGACAGTCTCAGAGACCTCTGGGACAACATTAAATGCACCAACATTCGAATTATAGGGGTCCCAGAAGAAGAAGAGAAAAGAAAGGGACTGAGAAAACATTTGAAGAGGTTATAGTTGAAAACTTCCCTAATATGGGAAAGGAAATAGTTAATCAAGTCCAGGAAGCACAGAGAGTCCCATACAGGATAAATACAAGGAGAAACACGCCAAGACACATATTAAAAAACTATCAAAAATTAAATACAAAGAAAACATATTAAAAGCAGCAAGGGAAAAACAACAAATAACACACAAGGGACTCCCCATAAGGTTAACAGCTGACCTTTCATCAGAAACTCTGCAAGCCAGAAGGGAGTGGCAGGACATATTTAAAGTGATGAAGGAGAAAAACCTACAACCAAGATTACTGTACCCAGCAAGGATCTCATTCAGAGTTGATGGAGAAATTAAAATCTTTACCGACAAGCAAAAGCTGAGAGAGTTCAGCACCACCAAACCAGCTTTACAACAAATGCTAAAGGAACTTCTCTAGGCAAGAAACACAAGAGAAGGAAAAGACCTACAATAACAAATGCAAAACAATTAAGAAAATGGGAATAGGAACATACATATCGATAATTACCTTAAATGTAAATGGATTAAATGCTCCAACCAAAAGGCACAGACAGGCTGAATGGATACAAAAAAAAGACCTATATATATGCTGTCTACAAGAGACCCACTTCATACCTAGGGACACAAACAGACTGAAAGTGAGGGGATGGAAAAAGATATACCATGCAAATGGAAATCAAAAGAAAGCTGGAGTAGCAGTTCTCATATCAGACACAATAGACTTTAAAATAATGACTATTACAAGAGACAATGAAGGACACTACGTAATGATCAAGGAATCAATCCAAGAAGAAGCTAAAACAATTGTAAATCTTTATGCACTCAACATAGGAGCACATCAATACATAATGCAAATGCTAACAGCCATAAAAGGGGAAATCGACAGTAACACAATTATATTAGGGGACTTTAACACCCCACTTTCACCAATGGACAGATCATCCAAAATAAAAATAAATAAGGAAACACAAGCTCTAAATGATACATTAAACAAGATGGACTTAATTGATACTTATAGGACATTCCACCCAAAAACAACAGAATACACATTTTTCTCAAGTGCTCATGGAATAACTACAGGATAGATCATATCTTGGGTCACAAATCAAGCCTTGGTAAATTTAAGAAAATTGAAATCGTATCAAGTATCTTTTCTGACCAGAACGCTATGAGACTAGATATCAATTACAGGAAAAGATCTGTAAAAAATACAAACACATGGAGGCTACACAATACACTACTTAATAACGAAGTAATCACTTAAGTAATCAAAGGGGGAATAAAAAAATACCTAGAAACATATGACAATGGAGACATGACGACCCAAAACCTAAGGGATGCAGCAAAAGCAGTTCTAAGAAGGAAGTTTATAGCAATACAACCCTACCTCAAGAAACAGGAAACATCTCGAATAAACAACCTAACCTTGCACTTAAAGCAATTAGAGAAAGAAGAACAAAAAACCCTAAAGTTAGCAGAAGGAAAGGAATCATAAAGATCAGATCAGAAATAAATGAAAAAGAAATGAAGGAAACAATAGCAACGGTCAATAAAGCTAAAGGCTGGTTCTTTGAGAAGTAAAAAAAAATTGATAAACCATTAGCCAGACTCATCAAGAAAATGAGAGAAGACTCAAATCAATAGAATTAGAAATGAAAAAGGAGAAGTAACAACTGACACTGCAGAAATACAAAGGATCATGAGAGATTACTACAAGCAACTGTATACCAATAAAACAGATAACCTGGAAGAAATGGACAAATTCTTAGAAATGCACAACCTGCTGAGATTGAACCAGGAAGAAATAGAAAATAAGAACAGACCAATCATAAGCACTGAAATTGAAACTGTGATTAAAAATCTTCCAACAAACAAAAGCGCAGGACCAGATGGCTTCACACGTGAATTCTATCAAACATTTAGAAGAGAGCTAACACCTATCCTTCTCAAACTCTTCCAAAATATAGCAGACGGAGGAACACTCCTCAACTCATTCTACGAGGCCACCATCACCCTGATACCAAAACCAGACAAAGATGTCACAAAGGAAGAAAACTACAGGCCAATATCACTGATGAACATACATGCAAAAATCCTCAACAAAATACTAGCAAACAGAATCCAACAGAACATGGAAAGGATCATACACCATGATCAAGTGGGGTTTATTCCAGGAATGCAGGGATTCTTCAATATACGCAAATCAATCAAGATGATACACCATATTAACAAATTGAAGGAGGAAAACCATATGATCATCTCAATAGATGCAGACAAAGCTTTTGGCAAAATTCAACACCCATTTATGATAAAAACCCTGCAGAAAGTAGGCATAGAGGGAACTTTCGTCAACATAATAAAGGTCATATATGACGAAACCACAGCCAACATCATCCTCAGTGGTGAAGAACTGAAACCATTTCCACTAAGATCGGGAACAAGACAAGGTTGCCCACTCTCACCACTATTATTCAACATAGTTTTGGAAGTTTTAGCCATAGCAATCAGAGTAGAAAAAGAAATAAAAGGAATCCAAATCGGAAAAGAAGAAGTAAAGCTGTCATTGTTTGCAGATGACATGATACTATACATAGAGAATCCTAAAGATGCTACCAGAAAACTACTAGAGCTAATCAATGAATTTGGTAAAGTAGCAGGATATAAAATTAATGCGCAGAAATCTCTTGCATTCCTATACACTAATGACGAAAAATCTGAAAATGAAATTAAGAAAATACTCCCATTTACCATTGCAACAAAAAGAATAAAATATCTAGGAATAAACTTACCTAAGGAGACAAAAGAACTGTATGCAGAAAATTATAAGACACTGATGAAAGAAAATAATGATGATACCAACAGATGGAGAGATATACCATGTTCTTGGATTGGAAGAATCAACATTGTGAAAATGACTCTACTACCCAAAGCAATCTACAGATTCAAAGCAATCCCTATCAAACTACCAGTGGCATTTTTCACAGAACCAGAACAAAAACTTTCACAATTTGTATGGAAACACAAAAGACCCCGAATAGCCAAAGCAATCTTGAGAACGAAAAATGGAGCTGGAGGAATCACGCTTCCCGACTTCAGACTATACTACAAAGCTACAGTAATCAAGACAGTATGGTAATGGCACACAAACAGAAATATAGATCAATGGAACAGGATAGAAAGCCCATAGATAAACCCACACACATATGGTCACCTTATCTTTGTTAAAGGAGGCAAGAATATACAGTGGAGAAAAGACAGCCTCTTCAATAAGTGGTGCTGGGAAAACTGGACAGGTACATGTAAAAGTATGAAATTAGAACACTCCTTAACACCATACACAAAAATAAACTCAAAATGGAGTAAAGACCTAAATGTAAGGCCAGACACTATCAATCTCTTAGAGGAAAACATAGGCAGAACACTCTATGACATAAATCACAGCAAGATCCTTTTTGACCCAGCTCCTAGAGAAATGGAAATAAAAACAAAAATAAACAAGTGGGACCTAATGAAACTTAAAAGCTTTTGCACAGCAAAGGAAACCATAAACAAGAGCAAAAGACAACCCTCAAAATGGGAGAAAATATTTGTAAATGAAGCAACTGACAAAGGATTAATCTCCAAAATTTACAAGCAGCTCACGCAGCTCAATAACAAAAAAACAAACAACCCAATCCAAAAATGAGCAGAAGCCCTAAATAGACATTTCTCCAAAGAAGATATACAGATTGCCAACAAACACATGAAAGAATGCTCAACATCATTAATCATTAGAGAAATGCAAATCAAAACTACAATGAGATATCATCTCACACTGGTCAGAATGGCCATCATCAAAAAATCTAGAAACTATAAATGCTGGAGAGGTTGTGGAGGAAAGGGAACCCTCTTGCACTGTTGGTGGGAATGTAAACTGATACAGCCACTATGGAGAACAGTATGGAGGTTCCTTAAAAAACTAACAATAGAACTACCATACGACCCAGCAATCCCACTACTGGGCATATACCCTGAGAAAACCATAATTCAAAAAGAGTCATGTACCAAAATGTTCATTGCAGTTCTATTTACAATAGCCAGGATATGGAAGCAACCTAAGTGTCCATCATCGGATGAATGGATAAAGAAGTTGTGGCACATATATACAATGGAATATTACTCAGCCATAAAAAGAAACGAAATTGAGACATTTGTAGTGAGGTGGATGGACCTAGAGTCTGTCATACAGAGTGAAGTAAGTCAGAAAGAAAAAAACCAATACCATATGCTAACACATATATATGGAATGTTAAAAAAAAAAAAAAAAAAAAAAGGTCATGAAGAACCTAGGGGAAGACAGGAATAAAGACACAGACCTACTAGAGAATGGACTTGAGGATATGGGGAGGGGGAAGGGTAAGCTGTGACAAAGTGAGAGAGTGGCATGGACATGTATACACTACCAAATGTAAGATAGATAGCTAGTGGGAAGCAGCCACATAACACAGGGAGATCAGCTCGGTGGTTTGTGACCACTTAGAAGGGTGGGATCAGGAGGGTGGGAGGGAGGGAGACGCAAGAGGGAAGAGATATGGGAACTTATGTATATGTATAACTGATTCACATTGTTATAAAGCAGAAACTAACACACCATTGTAAAGCAATTATACTCCAATAAAGATGTTAAAAAAAAAAATCCTTTACTTGAGGTTCAAGTAAAACTCAACTGAATATTGTCAAAAGAATAAAAAAAAAATAAAATAAAAGATAAAAAATACAAAGTCCCAATTTTGAGCAGTTAACTCTTGGAAGCAATTTCTACAATAGACAATATCGCACCTAGTACAGGTGTAATGGGTACATTAGACATACATAATAAATATATGCCTCTGAAGTCTGCTAGATACAATAATCTGAGATGTCAGAATACCCAGAAGGGGGCATTTTACTTCATATCATACTGAATAGGATAAGGCAAGATCTGGTGCTTTCTCCCCTCTATTCCTAGAGTTCTTTCCCAGTACGAACTTAGACATAAACTAATATAATGACTGTTCCTTGCCTTTAAGCCTTTGTATATACTCTGTCTGAAACACCATTTCTCTTCCCACTCCTATTACTAACTCTTGCACCGCCCTCAGTCCTAGGTTAGAGTTCACGTTCAACCAATAACAATGACATTAACAACAACAAAAATTGCTTCTTTGGCTGCCTCCAGTCCCCCTGTTACTCCAAAACCACGCTGGTTGCATTTCCTATGTCCTCCCTTTTATAGCCCTTCCCATATATTATAATCATCTATTGCTATTCCTTACTAGACTATAAGTTCATTGAGAATAAAAGCATATCTGCTTTGATTATCACTATATCCCCCAGCACACAGAAAGGGACAGCCACACAGTAAATGGAATAAATAAAAGGATGAAAGAATGAGTGAACAAACAAATAATTCCACATATCAGTGACTGCTTTGTGTGTGATATGAGTTGAATGATGCTAGGACAAATCTCTTCCCTAAAATAATTGCCACAGGTAGCTTTCTTGAGATCTGACTTTCCACTATTTACAATTCAAATTTCTTTGGATTTTGGAAACCATTTGTTATTCCAATAGCTCGTTTATTATTATGCAAATATATCTGGGTAAGAGTAATATGTTAACCTGCTCTGTTTCCACCTTAAGGGAAAGTATGAGTCCTGAGCAATGAAAGACACATACAAGATAAGATTCTAGGGCAGTATTGTCCCTTGGATGCTAGCAATGTTTGTAGTCATAGCAATTTTGCTAGTGCAACTGAGAAACTGAATTTTGAATTTTATTAAAATTTAATTAATTTAATTTAAATTAAAACTTAATACAATCTTAGTTTGTTAAATTAAATACAGTGGTTACTGTATTGTACAGTGCAATTCTAGAGGAATAAAACACCAAATGGAGGAAAAGAGTAAATGGAACACAATATGGAGGCTTCAAAGACCCCTCTGTAAGGCTCACAAGTCCAGTTCTTGTTCAGGGACAATTTGAGTTGGATAACACCTGACAACAACAAAGCCAGAAAGGAACCACAACACATGTAGCTAGCATTGTGAATGGAGAATACTATTATTTCAGCATCCCCATATTCAAGAAGCCTTTAAGATTGGCTAAATCCAAAAAGAATCACTACATTTTCTCAAAGACTGAAATCCCACCACAGTGGACACAAATCTAAATGTTCATGGCATTTGATTTAAGTTAATTAAAATTAGAAACTCAAATTTATTAGAGCAGTTTTTTCTTTTAAATTTAATTCATCTTTCTACTTGTCCTTGTTTTTTGCATTTTTAATATTGTTGATTCATAGCATGCTGACATTTTCCATAATGCTTAATGGCACATGATGATTTTGCAACCAGAAACACAGACCATTTAGGAGGCATTTAATGAATGGAACAGTCACCGGAATCAATAAATGCACTGGTTCATTTCTAAGTTTAAGATAAATCTTTCATGTGTGCAAATAACTTTTCTAATAACTTTACTTTTTACTATTGGGGCAGAAACTTGAGATAAATATGCAAATTGTGATGTTCTTTGACTTTCTGTAATTTGGCATCATTACATGTGCTTAATGTCCATAATTTATGACTATGTAAATGCTCATAAAATATTTCATCTTTGCTGCCTGCCAAATATATGGTTGAAAAATGTAAACTTGTAAAAGCTAAAGGTGGTAATGAATTCAAATAGAATGAACAGAAACAAAGGCCATTCCTACACATACATTTTAAGGACTAGTTTTAGCATTTATATGGCTACTTCTGATATATAATCTTTTTACATAAGTATCAGAGTAATTTGCCTGTTCTATCCAGGTAATTATTACAGATTTGTCCACCCAAAGCTGAAATACCAATTGATTTAGTGACTTCAGTCAAATAATCAGTCAGTTAAGTGGAGAAAGAAAACATCATTAAACCAATAGCTTGACTCTAATGACTGAGTGACAGAATTTACCAGTTAACTGCATCAGAGATTTTGCTCCAGAAGCCTGAGATAGAATAGACTTTGTGTCATTCCTTCTGATAAAAAGAACAAAGCTGAACTGGAACCATTTTTATTTGTGGTTTTATATATAAATAGAGATAATTTATTCATATTAACTGCATTAAAATCTTACTCGAAATTGTAGCTATGTCAGGAGTGTGTGAAAATGAACATCGTTCTATAAAGTTAAAGCTGTGGCTGTTCATACCCTGATAAACGATTTTAGGTTTAAGATTTTTTATCATATTCTTTTGTCAAATCAATCAACATGGCCTATCTTCTCAGTGCAAGATCAGCTGAAAACCCAGAAATATTTGCTTTTTCTTCCATGCTAACATGTTAAGGAACTGAGCTGCTCAGTTTATAAAATATTGTGTTTGGAACTTTTCATTTCCCTCTTATCTCTGGGGCCATGTAGATGCAGACTGAAGCCAAATAGGCTGAGATAAAGAAGTAAATTGAGCATCTACCTAAGCCTAAATCTAAATCTACTTTCAGAGTTCAAAGAGATTCTCTGGCGCATCAGTTATTTGCCAGGTTCAATTCACCATTATCCATCTCCATGACCCTGCAAGCATAGTAAAGCTCATATTTATAGGTTACATTAGGTTATAAAATATCTCATAGTAAGGCAAGGACATGATATACTTACCATGGAGTCTACAGTTACTGTATAAACGAGCTACACTGGCGACAGAAACCATGGTGGGCTCATCAGCTTACTTACACCCAGTTCATGCCAAGGTAAATTATTTGAGAAAACGTAACCTAGTGGCTAGAGAATTACATAAATTCCAACCTAGCTTCAAATCTCATTGCCCACTCAGTAGCTATAGGACTTTGGTCAAGTTACTTAACTTCACTTATTTAAAAAAAAGAAAAGAAAAAAGAGAAGGCAGTATATCTCAATTTTTAAAGAAAGGCACTTAGATACATACAATGACATTTACACATGAAATATATGTTTTTGGATTTTTGGGTTGGCAAAGCAACACCTAAAGCCTTGTCAGAGAACTATCATGGCAGGATGACTTCTCCCCAGGTTTTTGTGCCTTCTCTTAATCTGTAATGTAAATAGGCCCCCAAGGATGTACCCAAATATTTAAAAGTTGAGGCAACTTACTACATAAACGTCCTAACACTTTCAGTTCATCAATAACAAGGTAGCGTTGATGTCCCAAAATTATTTCTTCAAAAATCACCTGGAAAAAAAAAGGAGGGGATTGAGAAAATCATGAAATGACAATGCTACAGGACAGAGTAAGCGAAGGGGTTGTATATAGCCTACCACAGGGCTCCATGCATTGTAAGGCTTCCATGCATAATTTCTTTGTGCATCCCACCCTATTACTTTTCTGAGCATGATTTTGAGATTTATAATGGTACTGGGTATAACTTGATAACTTTAAACTTATGTCTCAACAATTCTTTATTTTTAAAGGGCAATAATAATAATAATGTTAATACGTGTATAATTCATGCCATGTCAGCAAGCCATTTGTCAGTCCGGCAAAAGCCCATTACCAATCACAGTTTAGAATTTTGTGACTTATAAGTACTGATCTCTGAAATTCTGCTTTCTATATTATGACCTCCTTATATTTGACTTCCTCGTATTTACTAAACCAATACGTTACCATCAACAGGAGTAAATTCCCTTTACATCCTTCCTATTTTCTCAGATAACACTCCACTTCTGGTTTCATTTGCTTGCCTACTTATTCTAGAATCCATAGTCAAACATTTGAGTAATATTTTACACAGCATCCTAAAATTCTTAGCCCCGTTGGCTTTCTGCATATTTGCTGCATACAATCCTAAGCTCTGAAAATTTCCCAATGTCTGTTTTCTCCCCACTTGTATACAGGCTGCTGAGCGTTGCTGAAGAAAGTCAAGAAGCTGTACTGATTAGGTTTACCTTCATTTGGTCTTTGGCTGTTGCTCAGCAAATCTTTCATTTATCTTTTCTTGGTGTCCTTCTGTAATCTCTACAACAGTTATTCTAAATCATTTCACTCTCCTTAAGCCTTCAGCCACAATTCTACCTCCTCACTCAGTAAATAAGTTAATTTCTTACTTTACTGAGGGAAAAAACCACCTTTCATGAACTCCCTTCTTGTCTCCTCCTCCATCTCAATGCTTCTCTGGATTTTCCTTCTTTATCTTTTCCCTTTATCTTGTCTATGAGGAAAACATGTCCCTCCTGCTTCCTAAGATTATCCCCTCTGTCCTCTCCTTCCATTCTATTTTGGTACCATTATTTCATCCATTAGTCCCTTCTCTCTTACATCTTTAGTATTTTCCCATGCCCACTAATATACTCTAGTCTAGGAAAAGCCAAAAGGAAGACAAACAGAAATAATAAAGCTGTCAAAGTCTTTTCCTACTTACTGAAGATTATGGCCTATATCTAGCCTTCTGTACATGACCAGCCATCTCAAAAATATAATCTGTAGTCACTTCTCCCATTTAGCACCATCTACTCATTTAGTCAGGCTGCTTCTCTCCCACCCCCTACTGAAACTGTGTTTTGAAAGTTACTAAGGACTTCTTAACTGCAAATTTTCAGTCTTTTCTTAGCCCTTACTCTGCTTTACCTCTCCGTAACATTTAATACAGTACATTACACTAACTCCTCTTTACTGAAATTATCTGCTCTCTTGGCTTGCAAGATTCCTCAGCCTTCTGAATTCTCCTACTGCTTTGGCCACTTGTCTCTGTTTCTTCTGCTGACTCATTTGTTCCCCTATTTTCTGTATTGTAGGTATTACCTAAGATTGTGTGTTTTCTTCTCTTCAATTCTCTTTCAATAATCTCCACTATAATGATTTCATCCATATGTATGATTTCAAATATCATCTCTGTTCAAATGATTTTTCCTAATCTATATCTTCAATAACAACTTCCACCTTCAGGTCTCAGAACCACAGTTCCAAATGCTGAATGAATATTTAAATGTTTTCAGCTAGATAAGTGTTAATACCTAAAATTCAAAATATCCAAAATTTGACTTATTATTGGTATCTTCAGACTTTCTCCATTTATTTATTTACATTTTCCAAATTCCCTAGTTTCATAAATCCAGGAGTCATCCTTAAAATTCTCGCACTCCCTCAAACCACTATACTTCGTCAGAATTTCTTTTTTTTTTTTTTTATTGGCGTATAATTGCTTTACAACGTTGTGCTAGTTTCTGCTGTAGGATGAAGTGAATCAGCTATACGTATACCTATATCCCCTCTCTCTTGGACCTCCCTCCCACCGCCCCCATCCCACCCATCTAGGTCGTCACAGAGCACCGAGCTGAGCTTCCTGTGCTTTACAGCATGTTCCCACTAGCTATGTATTTTACGCATGTTAGTGTATATATATCAATCCTAATCTCCCAATTTGTCCCACCCTCCCTTTCCCCCCCATGTCCACATGTCCGTTCTCTATGTCTACATCTATTCCTGCCCTGCAAATAGATTCACCTGTACCATTTTTCTAGATTCCACATATATGAGTTAATGGCTTACTTCACTCTGTATGACGGACTCTAGGTCCATCCACATCTCTACAAATGACCCAGTTCCGTTCCTTTTTATGACTGAATAATATTCCATTGTATATATGTACCACATCTTCTTTATCCATTCATCTGTCGATGGGCATTTAGGTTGCTTCCATGTCCTGGCCGCAATGAACATTGTGGTACATGTATCTTTTTGAATTATGGTTTTCTCAGGGTATATGCTCAGGAGTGAGATTGCTGGGTCATATGGTAGTTCTATTTTTAGCTTTTTAAGGAACCTCTATACTGTTCTCCATAGTGGCTGTGTCACTTTACATTCCCACGAACAGTGCAAGAGGGTTCCCTTTTCTCCACACCCTCTCCAGCATTTATTGTTTGTATTAATTCCACCTCTGAAGTCTCTCTGTCTCTCGGTCTCTTTTCTCCTGTCTTATTTTCATTCTCACTACTACTATTCCTATTTAGCTTTCTGATTCCTCACACCTATATTATTCCAATACTTCAGTCACTTCATCTCCAGTGTGTCCCCACTCCAATCTGTTCAGAGTTACAAAAGTAAAGCTTCAGCCATTTTGCTCAATAGCATGAGATATCTTATGTGGCCTCTCCTTACCAAAATGAAGTCCAACTTCCTTAGCCTAGTATGGAAGTTCTTGTAGTCTGATCTTACCCTACATCTTCTAGTTTTATTCCAAACTACTTCCCTTCACATATCCTATGGTATAGCTAAACTAGACTACTTGTAATTCCACGTATCATATACTACTTTTCTGCCTATGTTCTTTACTCCTTTGGAAAAGCCCTTTCCACATTTCTGTTCCTTGAAATCCTGAGCACTCTTCAAGGTTCACATAAAGTTCCTTTTCTCCATATAGTCCTCCCTGTTTCTCCTTGGCAAAAAGTGGTTGCTACTTTGCTTGGGCCCCCAGAATGTTATTTTTATTCCTCTTACTGCATGTGCCCCATATTACCTAAATAGCAGTTATATGTATTTTTGAGTAGTCCTGCTACTCAGTCGTTAGCTCCATGAATACAGGAGTTTAGGCTTATTTACTCCTATCTCTATGTAACACCTAACACAGTACTGTATACCTAGTAACAGCACCAAAAAATTTGTACACTGGATGCTTAATTACAAATGGATCGAATATTTAAATTTAGAGCTTTTCTCTGCAGAGCTTCAAACACTTTGTGAGCATTATCTCACATCTTGAAAACATTCTTGGGAACAAAACAAAGGACAGTTGCCATTATCTCTATGAAGGACTAAAGTGGCAAAGCAATTTACTAGAGTTGGTAGCAGAGCTGCAAATCCAAAACCACCTGACTACTTGTGCTCTATCCCCTCAACCATGTTTGCTCTCAAATTAATTCCGATTAATTTAGAAGTAAATTTCCATCTCTTTTGTTTATCCAACAGTTAGCTTTAATAGCCACATTTCCCTGAGTGGATTGTTGCCTAGAAGTCCAAATCGCCTCACTTCTTCCTCTACCCTCTGCCCTCTGGCAGTTATCACTCCTCCCTGTCACTTGTGTGGAAACACACTCTGGTCGATGTTCTTTCTTCTGGCTGTTTTAGTTTCGATGTACCAGCAATCAGCAGGCTTGTTCAGCTTCTTTTCTGTGGTCATTCCTCGAGTGAGCTGAATTTACCTGCACTAAATATTACATGTCATGGGTGGCCTCACATATTGGAGGGCAGAAAATGGCTGCAGCTGAAGGGAGGAGAAGGGAGGATAATGACTTTATTTTCTGCAGAAAGAGATGAGATCATTTTTTAAAGATGCCATTTCCTTTTAGATATAGAAGATTGTTAGACTCTCCTTTATGTCCTTTTATCATCCAAGGTCATGGAAAGAGTAAGAAGAAGTTACTTCCTGGGATGATAGTGAAACCTGAGCTGTTGGGCATCATTTAGGCATAAAGATCATGAAGTACTTTGCTAACCACTAGTGTAACCAAAATGTCTGTGGGCTGGATCATGATAAACATTCCACTATGGCAGCACAATACATCAGCTTTAGATCTAGCAGTAAAAAATAGGAATTCAAGAGAGACAGCCATTATTTGACATGCCCAGTCTTGAGCACACTCTTCCAGTGTGCTTATTAGTAATGGTAAGGTGGATTTGTGTGTGTGCATGTGTGTGTGTTTAAGACATAATTTCTGCCAGCAGAATCCTCTGGATTTGGTGACCCAGGCAGTACTTCCACAGTCCCAAAGACCAGTTGAAAAGAAAATAATATTTAAAGAATATTTTTATTTTGTTTGCCTGATATCAAATAGCTGGGTTGACTGTTATGGTTTTTTTCTTGATTTGATTGTTCTGAGAATACATTTTGAAATGCTATTAGTTCTTGTGAATTTGGAGCTGTCAGGATTCCACCTTTCCCTACAAAGAGGGTAACTGCACCCAACCTACTTGAACTTCTAATTTATGATAGAAGTTTAGAGGGCTTATAGGAAGCTTTCACCCCTGGAGGACTAACTCACATCTAATTCTCACTGCTCTGTATGACAACTATACTTGTAAAATAATTCAACATCTATTCTAACTAAAATATAATTATGCATTCAATATGTAATGTCCTCCACTTCTGCCTGAATCCAGTAAACTGTGTTATATAAATAATAATCAGTAATAACATGACATAAAAATATGCTTTAGGTAATGATGAACATTAAAATGCATGAATTATTTCAACAGAAGCATATGAACTTGTAGGAACATAATGGGGGAAAATAGCTTGTTGTGCTTGTCTTTTTTTTTTTTTTAATCCTCATTTGTATCTCAAAACCCAACTTCACTGAGGATTTCCAGTGAAACTTCTAATGGAGAGACTCTGGCAAATGTAATTTAAGGAAGCATGACTAAAGGTGATTAAATAATATAATGCAATATTAAGTGCTTTATGTGACTTCAACTCAAACAAGACTTCAGTACTTCCCACTCAATGAGGAAATAAAACCTTTTTTTAACTTAAGAAAAAAAGTAAGTTGTTAAAGAATATTAGATACCCTGGTAATGAAACAGATCAAATAAGAGTAGCCATTTTTATTCAGTGGTATGAAAATAACCCAAGAGAATAATTGTGAATGGAATGAAAATAAAAGCAGAGCTGAAATTGCCATGTAAATAATAATAATAAAAAGTGGCTGCTTCTGCCAAAGTACTGTCAACTGAAACAGATTGCACAGCACCATAATTATCAAAACTGACATACGTAAAATGATTATAAATTAATGGTTTGTAGAACAAAGTCATACGTCACAGATTTGTACCAGGTAGATACATAATCACAGGGAACAAAAGACCTTGAAACAATGTAAAATTACAAAATTAATCTAAAATGGGATACTGCACACACAGTGTAAATTATGAGATCATTTTTCATATGATTAAGGATGAATTTATATACCTAGACACTTGAATGAGTGGACTTCATTACATACCACTATTACTACTGCCTGTGTGACAGATTTGGTCAGCCTTACTGTAAGTACTTTAACAGCAAGTCAATCCCAGGAAAAGTTACAAAGTTGGAAATTAGATTTATCACAGGTTATGTGATTGGTTCCAAGAACTAAAAAATACATCGGTAAGGGTGTTGGTCTTATAAATTTACATGTATTAAGTACAAACAGCATGCTAGTTTAACAATTTGTGCAAGTCAACGGCCTCATGAATACCTCAGAGGTTTTCTTTCAATGATATTTTATTCTTTTCATTTGATAAGTTGAAGAATAGGAGTGTAATTTTCCCAGAATGCATTAAATCATTTTGCCGTAAACTTGAAAGTCCTGTAGATCTTCTGTTTGAAACTGTAGTCATGTTGTACCCATCAGATGCTTTCTTTTTTGTAGTAAATGTTGTATTCCTACTGTGCTATTTTTGGCAAGCTCTCTATGTGGCAATATACATGTGGCAAAGACATAAATAGATAACATTGCCTGCTTTATAAAAATTTTCTCAGGAAACAAAATTTTCGTTGCTGAAAATATATTCAGGAAGTTGTTACTGTTTATGCATAATATGGCTTCGGCTTACTAATGTTTGGCCAATGCTAGAAACATACATAAATTGAAATTGAGTCATAAGAAAAGGATAGTAAATCATAACTCTTTGGGAAAAGACCTGTGTTAAGGTTTATACCAAGATTCCATTTTCGTGAGCAATAGCCTGTGTCTACATGACACCAAAACATCTGGATGCAAAGTGAAAAACGTAGTCAGTCATCTAGATGTTTCTAAATATCCAGATGCTTTGTGTTGATTAGACAAAGATTCCAGATGATTGACTGAATTGTTCACCCTCACAGTTAACATGAATAGATTACTCCATCTAGCACTCTGGGGAAGCAGACAATCATAAGAAAGCAGGAGATGGAGCATGAGATCTTACAGAGGAAGGAGTGGTTTGATGATACCTGTGATTATTTTGTCCTCATGCAATTCTCAAAGTTGAGTGATGTCCTTTTATTTTTATCATTAAAATAATAATTCAGGATGAAAGTTATTATTTTCTTCTGGAAATCCAAAGTTATTATTTTCTTCTTCCAAATCTTTTGGAATAAATGTGTTGATTCATCGCAAAACTTAATAAACTATCATGGAGTCAACAGTTATTAAATAGATAAAAAGTGAATAGTTTTAGATACTGCCCCCCACCAAGTACCAATGTATTTTAAAACAGCATATATAAATTTCAAACAGGAAAGAAAATTTTGAACTTCTAGAGTCAGTGAAGAAGCATTTTTTGAACATTTATGTATAATTAATTAATTCATTCCTTCACTAAACATTGAGCCACCTTATGTGCCAGACACTGCGCATAGGATCAGGATACAAGGTGAATCAGATAACTTTTGCCTTCAAGCAATTCACATTCCAGTAGGAGCTACAGCACTGTTAACAGTTAATAAAGGTAGAGTGAGATAAGTGCCAAAAGAGCAATGTGCAAAGTGTTACTGAAGCATCAATAATGCAGCCACTGTCTGCCTAGGGTGGGAGAAGGGCAGTTGTTAGGGAAAGTTTGATAGGAGAAATGATGTTTGTGAAGAATCTTGAAAGAAAAAGAGAAAGAGAACAATCAAAAAAGCTGAAAACTACAAAGAACCTACTGTTTAGACATATCAGAGAGCTAATAAGAAGACAGAATTGAGGAATCAAAATTCAAGAGACAAGAGAAATTTACCCTGCATGTGCTCAACATTTTACCTTGCATTCCCTTCAAGAAATTTGCTGATTCATAAGAGGCACGTGTAGAAGTGACTTCTAAGAGTCAGGGGGGTCTGCAGAGTTTTTTGGCCATCTCATGAGGCTGGAGAAAAAAAAAAAATGGAGCTCACAACTACCAAAGCAGCCAATACATGACTGGCAAAGATCCCAAAGAAAAGAGAAGAGCAGAAAAGTAAACCTGACAGTTAAAGCAGATTTTCCTCTTGAGGTATTATCAAATTGTAAGTGGCATACACATAGAGGTGGAGAAACCTAGTAGAATGTGGCTGTTGAGAAGCTGAGAAGCTAAGTAAAGGGTATCAGGATTTGGTCAGGGACTCAGAACCTCTCTGAGTTCTGAGAGGTTAAAATAACGGATTTATAGAATAAATTAAATCCTTTATAGAATAAGGATTTAATAATGTGTTGGATCTTATGCAATTGTGGGAGCTTATGTAAAAGACTATGGAAGTCTGATGCCTTCATATTTGGTGGGTAGGTCTAAAGTCACTAAGGGTCAGTAGGGCCAGTATTGAGAAGAAAATCAGGACTTGAAACAAAAGAGTCAGGGCAGCCTGTAACCCACAAGGACTAACTGAAACCCAAGAGGACAAACTGGAACCTGTGTTTGTCTATCACTACCTTTGACTTCATTAACGCAGGTGACTTGCAGAAGAAACTGGCAATTTTTGCCATGGAACTGCACATGTGTCCCTAGCCTGGGACTCAGAGAAGCTGAAGGAGATCTGGTAGAGGCTGGAGTAGCTGCACGCCTGGCTGCTGCTCTAAGCTAACAAGGTGAGTCAGAAGATCAGCCACAATGTGTATGAACTGCATGGTTTTTGGATCCCTACACCTACACCAACCCTGAGAGCATAATGGCTGCTGCTTTACTTCCACCTTCCAAATCTCACAGAAGTTTTTTCCTAGAGGTCAGTACTAACTTAAAACTAAACAGGGAAGGGAATTCTAGGAAGTCTAGTTCTTCCTTGATACAGTACAAGACCACCGAATGGTGACCTTGCCAAATTGGCATCCATATACACCTCTTTTAACCATATTTGTCTTCCATATAAACACAGTAGCAACATGATTCAATTATCCTTTGTACCATCGAAAATTCATTAACCAAAATAGGATGCTTATCCATCTTTGGATAATAACCATTCCTCTTCTAACTGAATTATATCCCTGCATTAATCAGCTTGGGCTGGCATAACAAAATACCACAGACTGAGTGGCTTAAACAACAGAAATATTTTTACTTTTTTTTTTTTTTCCTCACAGTTCTAGAGGTTAAAGATCCAAGATCAAGGTATCAACAGGTTTGGTTTCTTCTGAGACCTGTTTCCTTGGCTCGCAGATGGCTATCTTCTCACTGTGTTCTCTTATGGCCTTTCCTCTATGCACGTACACTTTTGGTGTCTCTTCTCATGCCCAATTTCCTCTTTTTATAAAGATACCAGTAAAATTGGACTTAGGCCCACTCTAATGTTTTCATTTAACTTAATCACCTCTGTAATGGTCTTATATCTAAATATAGTCACATTCTGAGACACCTGAAGTTAGGACTTCAATATATGAATTCTGGGGGTACATAATACAGCCCATAACTCCCTCCATGCCTTTGATGTTCTGTGATGTAAATAGTGAGATCTAAGATTAAGAGATCTAAGATTAACTATTCTTGCCATATCTTCTGTTACATGGTAGAAGAGCAGGAAAGTGATATTAAAGGTTAATATATTCATATCAAAATTAGAGGAAATACTCAAAACAGTTCTCCTTGCTGCAACTTGCTCATGAGGTCACATAAAGTATTTATAACTTCCTACACCCATTATCCTTTGCATATTCCCTCTGTCCTCAACAAGCACCTTGACTAGTCCTTGCCTGGTGGAGCGAGTGATCCAAGCCTTCATTCCTGAAGGGTCTAGGCCACTCGCAATCCTACCTGCAATGAGTTGTTTTAGTTTTTGGCTTTTAAAATAGGTGTGTATCAGAGGATATCCTGCATGTCTGACATAGTCCTTCTTGCCCTCTTCCCTGTGAAGGAGCAACCCAAAATTTCCCCTTGATAGTCAGGATCCATCACCCCAGCTAGTACAGTAGTCCTTTTTCACTGTAAATTCAGTGACATCAGAAGCTCAAAGGAAGCAGGTGACAGTCTCAACTTCTAGTTTAATAGAAACATTGCTGTGTACCCTGGTGGAAGCATTTCTTCCATGGGAACTAAGACCTCTAGACTAGCAGAGCACAAAATGATGGGGAAAGTAAGAAAAACTTTTGCTTGTAAATTACTAAGGATAGTTTGCTTCCTGGACCTATGTATTTTGTTTATGGGGGAAACAAGACCATATATGCTTCTCCAATATAGAGCTTTATTTTGCATCCTAGAAAATGTTACCCTCACCACACGAGGCATTGCCATGCAGATGGAATAATAATTGAATCTTCAAAGGGTTGTTCCACTGTTCTATCTGCCCAGCTGCTTCAGGGTGTTGGTAAACACAATAAGACCAAGAATCCCATGAACATGAGCCCATTGCTACATTTCATTTCCCATAAAATGACTTCCTTGATCAGAAGAAATGCTCCCATTATCCCTTGTACTCAATTTTTTATAACTGTTCTATTCTCTTACAGTTTCCCCCGCCCCACCCCATCCTTCACTCCCACTAAACTATAACCTCTTTGTGAGCAAGAACTGTGTCTTATTCATTTTGGTAACTTTAACAAATATAGCCTAAGTTTAGGTATATGTTCAAAGGATACTGATTGAAAGGTCAATGATAGAAAGGTCAATGATAGAAAGGTCAATAATGTCAAATACAGCTGAGGGGTCAAACAACATGAAGGCAAATATTAAAACGAGGACTTTTATTAGAAACAAGGACCATTTAAAGATGGAATTAGGGACTACCCTGGTGGTCCAGTGGGTAAGACTCCATACTCCCAATGTTGGGGGCCCAAGCTCGATCCCTGGTCGGGGAACTAGATCCCACATGCATGCCGCAACTAAGAGTCTGCATGCCAGAACTAAAAGATCCCGCATGCTGCAACTAAAGATCCTGTGTGCCGCAAGGAAGATCCCGAGTGCTACAATTAAGACACGGCACAGCCAAAATAAATAAATAAATAAACATTAAAATAATTTAAAAAATAAAGTTGCAATTAAACAGGTGAAACAAAAGGAGAGAAATCTCGCGATGGCAAATTCTCTTACTAGCTGTATGAACTTGGGTCTCTGTTATGTACTAAACGTTTATGTTCCCCCAAATTCATATATTGGAGCCCTAACCTCTAATGTAATGGTATTCGGAGAGGAGGCTTTGGGGAGGCAATTATGGTTAGATTAGGTTATGAGGGAAGGACCCCCATAACAGGATTAGTGGCCTTATAAGAAGAAGAGATATGTGTGTGTGTGCACGCACACACACATACACAAGCTCATGCATACACATGCACGTGTGAAAATTTGTGTGAGGTCACAGTGAGAAGGAGGCCTTTGCAAGCCATGGAAAAAAAGTCCTCACCAGGAACAGAGTCAGGCTGACACCTTGATCTTGGATTTCTCAACCTCCAGAACTATAAGAAATAAATTTCCATTGTTTAAGCCACCCAGTCTATGGTATTTTGTTATGACAGCCCCAGCAGACTAATCCATCCTCCATTTCCTTTTATCTAAAATGGATATAAAAGCTATCTGACAGGATCAATGAGAATGGTAGAAATAATATATGTAGAGTGCCTAATCAGTGTTCAATAATAATAGTGAATTTATCCATTTAGTGTTCTGCAGCTAGTATTGTGCTGGCCTGCCATATGCTTTCCCCTTCAATTCATTTTAGGCTCCTATTTGCTCTTTGTGTGACTATTTGATCATTTACCTTACTCTGCTCCTTTATCTATGGGTCTCTTGACTACTGACTGTTTGCATGGATTTGTATTACTTTGGCCTGTGATATTTATGAACTCTTGATTTTTGTTGTCTATTTGGCCTCTGACTCATCACTGACTAGACAGACTCTGCTTTCCTGGTGTTTACCTGGCCCCTTTGGCCAACAGTGAACTGACTTATATCTTGAGTGCTCAACAGCAAATCAGAGAGTATTTTTAAGGGAATTCATACTCTATACTTCCATAAAAATCCTGACTCAGTGTTCATAAGAATATGGCACATTATTTCAATCTCCTCCTACCTTAGCATTCACTTTTGTCATTGTAATTTTCCTTCCTTTTGGATATCTGCTCATAATTAATGGGGATACTTACTGCTCTAGATCTCCAGTAGTTTTATTGCTTGCCTTCTGAAACAGACAAGGTCTCATGAACCAGTGCTTTAAAACTTTATGTATCAGTGACCCTTTGAGAATCTCATGAAAGTTATAGGGATCCCTAGCACCATCACTCCCAAATGTCTATATTCACTTCCACATAAAATTGTGTATACAATTTCAGGAAGTTAATGGCCCTTTTGAAACACAGGATTTCAACTCCAGCTTATGAAATTCAGTATTATTCCTTCCTCTCATCCCAGCATACTTTAAAATATTTAAATAAAACATTCAGTTTGAGTTTTTTCTTTGGTTAAATGGAGTTTATTTTTTACTGACAGTTTCAGTTTTTTTAAATTAATTTCTAAATAATCCAAACCTAGGAAATAGTTAGAAGGAAGTACCAGGTTAAGAAAAGCATTAGAAACAGTAAGACAGAGGCACTAACTCATGAACTTTATGCTGAAAAGATTTCTTGGTCTTTAACCATGAGGGAAAAGAAAATGTCCTTCCCATGTTGTCCATGTTGAACAGAGATATGCCATCATGAAGGAATTGTCAGCTGTGATGTAAATGACTGTTGGTTGGCTCACACACCACCCTCTGTTGGGCATCTTACTCTTCACTGATGCTCACTAACACCATTAAGGTAAACCCTGGCCTTGGCATTTCTGTGGTTCATGGATTGATATATGAGCCACTATTTGACTTTTTTTTTCGTAACTTGATATAACTCTCACATATGTACTACAATATGTTCTGGCATCCCTTTATAATCACATCCCTCAATGTGGGTTCTCCAAAGACTTACACTGTAATAGTTCTGCTATCATATTCATTGTGACATAAATTGGCATCATAATGGATTCTTTTTGGACTTGCATCCTTATGTATTTTCTCATTCTAACCTCTCATTGTAATGGCATCATAACAGGGTCCCTGCAGACTCTCACTGAAGTTATCATGAGGTAGTTAACATCACGGCAACTCCAGATTATATTGCACAGGAAATCAGCATTGTGAAAGGAACTTAAATAAAGTCCTGATAAGTAATCACTGGTTACGTTTAGTGATTATTTTGTTTAAACAACTCTCTCTCTCTTTTAATTCAAAAAGTTCCCCAAAGACAATATTCCACATTAAAAAAAAAAAACTACCTGGCAACCAGGAAAATTATACTGTTTAAAGTGAGCCAATTTTCAGCTGAGTTTGGCAAAACATCCAAAAGTATAGCTTGTGCTTTAATAACTAGAAAGTAAGCTGATATGTTTCATTTTATATTGATTTTTAAAATAGCTGGTATTCAACACAGCTATGAGAAAAGGAAGCTGCATATATTACACTTACACCCAAAACTATCAACTTAGAAAAAGGAGAGTCTTCACCTCTCTAGATGTAAAAACTGAAGATAAGAATTTGGGGCATAATGACCTTTCAAACTCCTGAACAACTAAAAAGGAAAAAGATGTTTGTTTAGAAGGAAATGAACACTCCTTCTGTGTAAGAACTCACCACCATCAGTATTGCTGAACATCTTTGGTGCAAAGCAATGTACTTAATTCAGAAGATACCAAAAGATGTGGCATATTTCCTGTTTATGAGAATGTACAGTGTAATTGTGGGAAAAGATCATATACTTTAAGATCTGGATATTGGTAAAAGTGTGGCCCACTAAATATCTGATGAATGTGTGATTGAGACATCAATGAATGCTGCAGCAGGAGTTCATAAGGATCAAGTGTATTGGGTTCGTATTGCTGCTCTAATAAATTGCCACAAACTTAGTAGTTTAAATAATACAAATGTATTATCTTACAGTTCTGTAGGTTAAAAGTTTGATACTTTTCTCTCTTGGCTGAAACCAAAGTGTAGGGAGGGCTGCATTCCTTTCTGGAGACTTCAGTAAAGAACTAATTTATTTGCCTTTTCTGGCTTCTAGAGGCCACGTGGATTCCTTGGCTCATGGCTCCTTTATCCATCTTGAAAGTCAGCAATAGTGTAGCTCTCTGTGCCTTTCTTCCATAGTCACATCTTCCTCTCACTGACCTTCTCTTCCACTTTTATAAGCCTTTGCAGTTATATTGGACCTACATTGATAATCTAAGATATCCTCTCTATTTTAAGATCAGCTGATTAACAACCTTAATTCCATCTGCAACCATACTTCCTCTTTGCCATTAAACTTAACATATTCACAGCTTCCAAGGATGGGAGGGGAAGATATTGGAAGAAGTAAGCCTTGAATGGAGCTTTGAAGAGAGATTAAAATATAGACAGGATTTACATTAGGATGTGAAAATAAAACCAAATTGTAATTAATTCTTCAGCACTCTTCCAGGCCAATAATGTTAGCACAGTAGAGGTTAGAGGTTTGAAATACAGACACTGGAGCTAGGCAGAGTTAGTTTCAAGTCCTGGCTCTGCCAGTAGTAACTATGTGATCTTGGACAAGTCACTAATCTACTTGACCCTCAGTCTCTCATCCTTAAGATAATGTTAAAAGTAACATCTAACTCATAGCATAATCATAATGGTTAAAAGAGGAAGAACATGAGGACTTCTGGTTTCCAGTATAGGCTGTAGGGAGCTTAGATGTTGCCATTCCATCCTAACAACAGGTAAAAAGCTGAAGAAACTGAAAAATAAACAACTCTTTTTAGATCTGTCAGAGAAGTGAGGTCACAGGGCAAGACGCTACTCTGAAAATTAGGGAGGCAGAAAGAGGAATACAAAGAATCACAACTTACTAAAACAGAAACCCCCAAGTAGAAACTTCCAAGAGAACCAGTTCTGTGGTAGGAAACACTGAACTGTAATTAATGAATTGCTAAAAGTCAAAAATGAACAGTTTAAGAGATAAAATCTCCAAGGGTCTCAGTTATCTGGGAGGGTTACCACACATTAGTGAATTTTTTAAACTTTTAAAAATGTTTTAATCCGGGGCTTCCCTGGTGGCACAGTGGTTAAGAATCTGCCTGCCAATGCAGGGGACATGGGTTCAAGCCCTGGTCTGGGAAGATCACACATGCTGTGGAGCAACTAAGCCCGTGCGCCACAGCTACTGAGCCTGTGCTCTAGAGCCTGTGAGCCATAACTACTGAGCCCGCATGCCACAACTACTGAAGCCTTGTGTGCCTAGAGCCCATGCTCTGCAACAAGAGGAGCCACCGCAATGAGAAGCCCACACACCACAACGAAGAGTAGTCCCTGATCGCCGCAACTAGAGGAAGCCCACGGGCAGCAATAAAGACCCAACGCAGCCAAAAATAAATAAATAAAATTTTAAAAAAAAGTTTTAATCATTTTTTTTTTAGAACAGTCCCTAACACCATACACAAAAATAAACTCAAACTGGATTAAAGACCTAAATATAAGACCGGATACTATAAAACTCTTAGAGGAAAACACAGGCAGAACCCTCTCTGACATAAATCACAGCAAGATCCTTTTTGATCCACCTCCTAGAGTAATGAAAATAAAAACGAGAATAAACAAATGGGACCTAATTCAACTTAAAAGCTTTTGCACAGCAAAGGAAATCACAAACAAAACGAAAAGACAACCTACAGAATGGGAGAAAATATTTGCAAACAAAGTGACTGACAAGGGATTAATCTCCAAAATATACAAAACAGCTCATTCAGCTCAATATCAAAAAAAACAAACAACCCAATCAAAAAATGGGCAGAAGAGCTAAATAGACATTTCTCCAAAGAAGACATACAGATAGCCAAAAAGCACATGAAAAGGTACTCAACATTGCTAATTATTAGAGAAATGCAAGTCAAAACTACAATGAGGTATCACCTCATTGTGATACCAGTAACCAGGTATCACTGGTCAGAATGGCCATCATCAAAAAGTCTACAAACAATAAATGCTGGAGAGAGTATGGAGAAAATGGAACCCTCCTACACTGTTGGTGGGAATGTAAATTGGTACAGCCACTATGGAGAACAGTATGGAGGTTCCTTAAAAAACTAAAAATAGAGCTACCATATAATCCAGCAATCCCACTCTTGGGCATGCATCCAGAGAAAACCATAATTCGAAAAGATACATGTACCCCTGGGACTTCCCTGGTGGTCCAGTGGTTAAGAATCTGCCTTCCAATGCAGGGGATGTGGGTTTGATCCCTGGTCAGGGAACTAAGATCCCACATGCCACATGCCACAGGGCAGCTAAGACCACACGCCACAACTAGAGAGCCCACACGCTGCAACGAAGATCTTGTGTGCCACAATTAACACCCAATGCAGCCAAATAATAAAATTTTAAAAATTAAAATAAAAGAAGAGATACATGCACCCCAGTGTTCATTGTAGCACATTTACAATATCCAGGACATGGAAGCAACCTAAATATCCATTGACAGAGGAATGGATAAAGAAGATGTAGCACTATATACAATGGAATATTACTCAGCCATAAAAAATATGAAATAATGCCATTCGCAGCAACATGGATGGACCTAGAGATTATTATACTGAGTGAAGTAAGTCAGACACAGAAAGACAAATATCATATGATATCACTTATATGTGGAATCTAAAGAAAAGGTACAAATGAACTTATCTACAAAACAGAAATAGAGTTACAGATGTAGAAAACAAACTTATCGTTACCAGGGTTAAGGGGGGGAGGGATAAATTGGGAGATTGGGATTGACATATACACACTACTATATATAAAATAGATAATAAGGACCTACAGTATAGCACAAGGAACTATACTCAATACTCTTTAATGGCCTATATGGGAAAAGAATCTAAAAAAGAGTGGATATATGTATATGTATAACTGATTCACTTTGCTGTACACATGAATCCTCTTTTTAATTGAGTGTTGATTTATAATATTATATTAGTTTCAGCTGTACAACATAGCAATTCAATATTTTTATAGATTATAATCCATTTAAAGTTATTACAAAATAATGGCTATATTTCCCTGTGCTATACAATATATTCTTGTTGCTTATCTATTTTATACATAGTAGTTTGTATCTCTTTATCCCATACCCCTATCTTGCCCCTCTCCATTTCCTCTCCCCACCGGTAACCACTAGTTTGTACACTAGTCTGTTTCTTATTTGTTGTATTCACTAGTTTGTTTTATATTTTAGATTTCACATATATGTGATAACATTCAGTTTTTGTCTTTCTCTGTCTGAATTACTTCATCTAATATGATAATCTCTATGTCCATCCATGTTGCTGCAAATAGCATTATTTCATTCTTTTTATGGCTGAGTAATATTCTATTGCATATGTATATTATATTTATCACATCTTCTTTATCCATTCATCTGTTGATGGACACTTAGGTTGCTTCCATATCTTGGCTATTGTATATAATACTTCTATGAACATTGGGGTGCATGTATCTTTCCAAATGAATGTTTTTGTTTCTTTGGATCTATTCCAAGGAGTGGAATTGCTGGATTATATGGTAATTCTTTTTTTAGTTTTTTGAGGAACATCCACACTGTTTTCCAGAGTGGCTGCACCAGTTTACATTCCTACCAACAGTGTAGTAGGGTTCCCTTTTCTCCACATTCTATCAAACATTTATTATGTGTAGACTTTTTGATGATAGTCATTCTGACAGGTGTGAGGTGATATCTCATTGTGGTTTTGACCTGCATTTCTCTGATGATTAGTGATGGTGAGCATCTTTTCATATGCCTGTTGCCATTTGTATCTTCTTTGGAAAGCTGTCTGTTCAGTTCTTCTGCCCATTTTTAAATTGGGTTGTTTGTTTGTTTGATATTGAGCTGTTTATATATTTTGGATATTTACCTCTTATTGGTCATATCATTTGCAAGTATTTTCTCCCATTCAATAGGTTGCCTTTTCATTTTGTCAATGGTTTCCTTTGTTGTCCAAAAGTTTTTAAGTTTAATTAGATCTCATTTGATTATTTTTGCTTTTATGTTTTTTGCCTTAGGAGACATATCTAAAAATTATTGGTATGATTTATGTCAAAGAGTGTTCTGCCCATGTTCTATTCTAGGACTTTTATGGTTTCAGATCTTAAATTTAGATATTTAATTCATTTTGAGTTTATTTTTTATAGTATGAGTTTATTTATATAGTGTGAGAAAATGTTTTAATTTCATTGCTTTACATTTAGCCGTCCAGTTTTCCCAGCACCACTAATTGAAGAGGCTGCCTTTTCTCCATTGTATATTCTTGCCTCCTTTGTCATAGATTATTTGACCATAAGTTTGTGGGTTTATTTCTGAGCTCTATAGTCTGTTCCATTGATCCATGTCTGCTTTTGTGCCAGCACCATGCTGTTTTGAATGCTATTATTTTGTTGTATAGTCTGAAGTCAGGGAGTGTGATATCTCCAGCTTTGTTCTTTTTTCTCAAGATTGCTATGGCAATTCAGGGTCTTTTGTGCTTCCATATAAATTTTAGGATTATTTGTTCTAGATCTGTGAAAACACATTTTAGTGAATATTACCTCCAGGAGTTCAACCAGGTTCTCACAGTGGATATCAAAGAAAAAAATCCCCTCATGCTTCTGGTATGGAGAAGGAAAAAGGAACCATTTTGAATATGCCAGAACTTTCTGTCCTTCTTAACAAGGCCTGCCCTCAAAAGAAACTATTTCACCACAACCTAAAATACTGGGTGTTTTATCAGAGCTTAACCAAACTTGAGGAACAGAAATACTGAAATCCCCAGCCATCCTATCTCATCTAAGAGAGGAAGAGACTGAGAAATACTTTTGAAGTTCACAATCTAGAGACGCAGGCTTACTAAAAGACTGAGACCTAATCATAGGATTATAGAATGTTTCCTCTTTCCTCACACATTACCAAAGGCTTATTTAATGCAGTACCTTTTACCAACTCCATCATGTCCACCTTTTAATCAAAAATCAAAAGGCATAATAAAAAGCAAAAACACAGTTTGAAGAGACAAAGCAAATGTCAGAACCAGACTCAGATATGCCCATGACTTTGGAATTATTAGACAGGGAATTTAAAATAACTATGATTAATATGTTAAAGGTGCTAATTGATAAAGTAAACAGTACCAAAGAACAGATGGAAAAGATAAGCAGAGAGATGAATATTCTAAGAAAGAACCAAAAAGAGATGTGAAAGATCAAAAACACTGTAACAGAAATGAAGAATGCCTTTGATGGGCCTATTAGTAAACTGAACACAGCCAAGGAAAGAATCTCTGAGCTTGAGGATATCTCAATAGAAACCTCTAAAACTGAAAAGTAAACAAAACTAAGACTCACGTTTATATGGATAGGCAAAAGACCCAGTACAGCCAACAAAATATTGAAGAAGAGCCAAGGTGGAAGACTGTCACTATGTAACTTCAAGACTTACTCAAAGCTACAGTTATCAAGACAGTGTGGTATTGTCTCATTCAGTCATTCATTCAAAGAATATTTATTTATTCATCTAGATCTATGCAGAGATATAATCTTTACTCTTCATGGAATTATACACTAGTTATAGAAATAGGATATTACCAAACGCCATGTTTTAAAACAGTCCTAAATATTTTTAAAGTTCCTTGTTAACTTCATGGTACAGACAGGTCTGAACATAATCCTTGCCCTCAAGAGTTTACAATCCTGTAAGGAGAAAACTAATGAACACATAACTGTAGTACAAGGTCAAGTAGATTAAATTTGGGACATGGCATAGTAGAAGGGTTAAAAGCATTGGTTCTACATAAGTTTCAGTTTATAACCACAGTTTTGCAATTTCCTGGTGTGCAATGGTGGTCTAGCTACTTATATCCTCTAAGTCTCAGTTTCTCCATCTGTAAAATAGGGATGAAAGTAGTTCTTACCTCATATGATTGTTAAGAGGCTTAAATTAAATAAAGCGTATAAGTACACAGTTTAGTGAACAACACATAATTTGTACTTGGTGTTGCTATCAAGATATATAGACACAAGTTTATGTTGAGTTCAAAGGATAGAGAGTGCACATCTGGTTTTGAAGATGAGGAGAAATCTTTATAAGCAGGTAACACTTACTACGAATCTTAGTTTCACCTGCTTTTGTCTTCTGCTCCTTGAAACTGGTCTCAACAATGGGCTCTGTCTTCAAGCATAGCCCTGTTCTAGAACCTGAGACAATACCAACAGAGGCAGGAAGTATATCAGTAATCTCATCCTCAAAATCTCAATAATAATTCTTCTCAGCCTTGGGATCTAGTATCCCAATTATAGCTAACCCCTTCTCTCACTGTTGTTATTTCTTTTGTGCAAATTTGGTCAGGATCTGAGAGTATGTGCAGGCACATTTTAAAAGAATGGGTCATAAAAATTCTCCCACCTTTCTGTAAAAACTGATGTATTGATGGTGTCAAATACCTAAATGTGGAAATGCTAAAAGGCTTAAATAGGAGCAAAGAAGTTGAAAAACATATTCTTGCTTATATTGTGAAAGCGAACCTGATTTGTTTGTTTTTCATCAGGAGCAAAATGATAAAACTGCACCAAAGGGCACAGTGTCAGTGTAAATTGGACTTTTATAATTTATTTCAACATGTAAATTTAAAACATTATTATTATGAACACCACATTTTCTCACAGTAGAGATGATGGAATTGCCATAAGGGAGATTTTGAATACTGAGAAGGAAGAAACTGAATAATCTATTCCTAAAATGCTAACAGCATTAGAGAAGGACTTTGAGGAAAAGTAAGCACTGCAAAAACAGATTGTAGATCTGTATTGCAATGATAGTAGTGTTGTGGAAGTGGTGAGCTGGAATTGTGTCTTACAGCCTCTGACCCTTCTTTCTGTATTTCATTTAAAAAAAACATAGAGAAGGAAATCAGAACTCTATATTCTCTCATCCCTCTCACAAAACTGGCCCTTCTTATGAGAAAAGATTTGACTTCATGTATGAGGCAGGACTGAAATTTATTTTTGAACTCCCTACCCTTCCTTTCTGCATGCTCTCTCCCACTTTCAGTAGCTCTACTCTATGACAATACTTAGCAGGTCTTTGCACATCCTGAGTTTACAATTAAGAGGAAAACAGATCTGCTATCTCCATAGGTTTATCAGAAGCTCCTTGAGAACAAAGAACATATATGTGTGTGTGTATATATATATATATATATATATATATATATATATATATATATTTATATATATAAATATATATATATATATGTTTGTCCATTCTGCACAGTGCCCCTTTCACAGAGCAAATGTTGAACAAATTTCTTTTTATTGCTTCATATCTAATAATAGTTTATACCTGTTGCATATCTACCAAAAGCTTAATGCATGCAAAGCAATATTCTAAATACTTACATTGTTTCATTAATACATCAGCAACCCCATGAAGTAGGTGACTTCATAATTGTAATTTTCATTTGGTTTAAAGAGGCCAAACAGCTAATGAATTTTACAGGTAAGATTTAAATCTGTCTGTGCCCTATGAAGTCCCAGCTCTTAGCCACTAAACTCTACTCCCAATGCTCATTTTTAACACTATTATTAGTGACATCATGTTGTGAAACAGTTTAGCACAGGGGAGGAGCTTCAAGATAGCTGAGGATTAAGACGTGGAGATCACCTTCCTCCCCACAAATACATCAGAGATACATCTACATGTGGAACAACTCCTACAGAACACCTACTGAATGCTGGCAGAAGACCTCAGACCTCCCAAAAGGCAAGAAACTCCCCACGTACCTGGGTAGGGAAAAAGAAAAAAGAAAAAACAGAGGCAAAGAATAGGGACGGGACCTGCACCAGTGTGAGGGAGCTGTGAAGGAGGAAAGGTTTCCACACACTAGGAAGCCCCTTCACAGGTGGAGACTGCGGATGGCGGAGGGGGGGTGCTTCGGAGCCATGGAGGAAAGCACAGCAACAGGGGTGCGGAGGGCAAAGCAGAGAGATTCCTGCACAGAGGATTGGTGCTGACCAGCACTCACCAGCCAGAGAAGCTTGTCTGCTAACCCGCCGGGACAGGTGGGGGCTGGGAGCTGAGGCTCTGGTTTCGGAGGTTGGATCCCAGGGAGAGGACTGGGGTTGGCGTTTTGAACACATCCTGAAGGAGTTAGTGCACCACAGCTAGCCGGGAGGGAGTCCGGAAAAATGTCTGGACCTGCCAAAGAGGCAAGAGACTTTTTCTTGCCTCTTTGTTTCCTGGTGTGCGAGGAGAAGGGATTAAGAGCACTGCTTAAAGGAGTTCCAGAGACGGGCGTGAGCCGCGGCTATCAGCGCGGACCCCAGAGATGAGCATGAGATGCTAAGGCTGCTGCTGCCGCTATCAAGAAGCCTGTGTGCAAGCACAGGTCACTCTCCACACCTCCCCTCCTGGGAGCCTGTGCAGCCCGCCACTGCCAGGGTCCTGTGATCCAGGGACAACTTTCCCGGGAGAACCCACAGCATGCCTCAGGCTGGTGCAATGTCACACTGGCCTCTGCCACCACAGGCTTGCCCCACATTCCATACCCCTCCCTCGCCCCCGGCCTGAGTGAGCCAGAGCCGCCGAATTAGCTGCTTCTTTAACCCCGTCCTGTCTGGGTGGGAACAGACACCCTCAGGTGACGTACACGCAGAGGCGGGGCCAGATCAAAAGCTGAACCCCAGGAGCTGTGCAAAGAAAGAAGAGAAAGGGAAATCTCTCCCAGCAGCATCAGGAGCAGCGGATTAAATCTCCACAGTCAACTTGCTGTACCCTGCATCTGTGGAATACCTGAATAGAAAACAAATCATCCCAAATTGAGGAGTTGGACTTTGGGAGCAATGATATATATATTTTTTTCCCTTTTTCTCTTTTTGTCAGTGTGTATGGGTATGCTTCTGTGTGTGATTTTGTCTGTATAGCTTTGCTTTTACCATTTATCCTACGGTTCTCTCTGTCTGTTTTTTTTGTTTTTTTTTTTTTTGTATACTTTTGAGCACTTGTTATCACTGGTGGATTTGGTTTTTGGTTTCGTAGCTCTCTTCTTTCTTTCTTTCTTTCTTTTTTTATTACTTAAATTTTTTTAATAATAATTTTTTATGATTTATTTTAATAACTTTTCTTTATTTTATTTTATCTTCTTCCTTCCTTTCTTTCTTTTTCTCCCTTTCATTCTGAGCCATGTGGATGACAGGCTCTTAGTGCTCCAGCCTGGCATAAGGGCTGTGCATCTGAAGTGGGAGAGGCAAGTTCAGGACATTGGTCCACAAGAGACCTCCGAGCTCCACATAATATCAAATGGCAAAAATCTCCCAGAGACCTCTATCTCAATGCCAAGACCCAGCTCCACTCAACGACCAGCAAATTACAGTGCTGGACACCCTATGCCAAACAACTAGCAAGACAGGAACAAAACCCCACCCATTAGCAGAGAGGCTGCCTAAAATCATAAGGCCACAGACACCCCAAAACACACCACCAGATGTGAACCTGCCAACCAGAAGGACAAGATCCAGCCTTATCCACCAGAACACAGGCACTAGTCCCCTCCACCAGGAAGCCTACACAACCCACTGAACCAAACTTAGCCACTAGGGGCAGACACCAAAAACAACGGGAACTGTGAACCTGCAGCCTGCGAAAAGGAGACCACAAACACAGTAAGTTAAGCAAAATGAGAAGACAAAGAAACACACAGCAGATGAAGGAGCAAAGTAAAAACCCAACAGACCTAACAAATGAAGAGGAAATAGGCAGTCTACCTGAAAAATAATTCAGAATAATGATAGTAAAGATGATCCTAAATCTTAGAAATAGAATGGAGATAATACAAGAAACGCTTAACAAGGACCTAGAAGAACTAAAGAGCAAACAAACAGTGATGAAAAGCACAATAAATGAAATTAAAAATTCTCTAGAAGGGATCAATAGCAGAATAACTGAGGCAGAAGAACGGATAAGTGACCAGAAAGATAAAATAGTGGAAATAACTACTGCAGAGCAGAATAAAGAAAAAACAATGAAGAGAATTGAGGACAGCCTCAGAGACCTCTGGGACAATGTTAAATGCACCAACATTCGAATATAGGGGTCCCAGAAGAAGAAGAGAAAAAGAAAGGAATGAGAAAATATTTGAAGAGAATATAGTTGAAAACTTCCCTAATATGGGAAAGGAAATAGTCAATTAAACCCAGGAAGCATAGAGAGGCCCATACAGGAGAAATCCAAGGAGAAACACGCCAAGATATGTATTAATCAAATGATCAAAAGTTAAATACAAAGAAAAAATATTAAAAGCAGCAAGGGAAAAACAACAAATAACATACAAGAGTATCCCCAAAAGGTTAATAGCTGATCTTTCAGCAGAAACTCTGCAAACCAGAAGGGAGTGGCGGACATTTTTAAAGTGATGAAAGGGGAAAACCTACAACCAAGATTACTCTACCAAGCAAGGATCTCATTCAGATTTGACAGAGAAATTAAAACCTTTACAGAGAAGCAAAAGCTAAGAGAATTCAGCACCATCAAATCAGCTTTACAACAAATGCTAAAGGAACTTCTCTAGGCAAGAAACACAAGAGAAGGAAAAGACCTACAATAACAAACCCAAAACAATTAAGAAAATGGTAATAGGAACACACATATCGATAACTACCTTAAATGTAAATGGATAAAATGTTCCCCCCAAAAGTCATAGACTGGCAGAATGGATACAAACACAGGACCTGTATATATGCTGTCTGCAAGAGACCCACTTCAGACCTAGGGAGACATATGGACTGAAAGTGAGTGGGTGGAAAAAGATATTCTATGCACATGGAAATCAAAAGAAAGCTGGAGTAGCAATTCTCATAGCAGACTAAATGGACTTTATAATAAAGACTATTACAAGAGAAAATAAGGGACACTACATGATGATCAAGGGATCAATCCAAAAAGAAGATATAACAATTGTAAATATTTTTGCACCGAACACAGGAGTACCACAATACATAAGGCAAATGCTAACAACCATAAAAGAGGAAATCAACAGTAACACACTCATAGTAGTGAACTTTAACCCCACACTTTCACCAATGGACAGATCATCAAAAATGAAGATAAATGAGGAAACACAAGCTTTAAATGACACATTAAACAAGATGGACTTAATTAATATTTATAGGACATTCCATCCAAAAACAACATAATACACTTTCTTCTCAAGTGCTCATGAAATATTCTCCAGGATAGATCATATTGTGGGTCACAAATCAAGCCTTGGTAAAAGTATGAAAAGTGAAATCATATCAAGTATCTTTTCCAACCACAATGCTATGAGACTAGATATCAATTACAGGAAAAAATCTGTAAAAAACACAAACACATGGAGCCTAAACAATACACTACTTAATAACCAAGAGATCACTGAAGATATCAGAGAGGAAATCAAAAAATACCTAGAAAGAAATGACAATGAAAATATGATGACCCAAAGTCTATGGGATGCAGCAAAAGCAGTTCTGAGAGGGAAGTTTATAGCAATACAATCCTACCTTAAGAAACAAGAAACATCTCAAATAAACAACCTAACCTTACACCTAAAGCAATTAGAGAAAGAAGAACAAAAAAACCCCCAAGGGTTAGCAGAAGGAAAGAAATTATACAGATCAGATCAGAAATAAATGAAAAAGAAATGAAAGAAATGATAGCAAATATCAATAAAACTAAAAGCTGGTTCTTTGAGAAGATAAACAAAATTGAAAAACCATTAGCCAGACTCATCAAGAGAAAAAGGGAGAAGACTCAAATCAATACAATTTGAAATGAAAAAGCAGAAGTAACAACTGACACTGCAGAAATACAAAGGATCATGATAGATTACTATAAGCAACTACAGGCCAATAAAATGGACAACCTGGAAGAAATGGAAAAATTCTTAGAAACGCACAACCTTCCGAGACTGAACCAGGAAGAAATAGAAAATATGAACAGACCAATCACAAGCACTGAATTTCAAACTATGATTAAAAATCTTCCAACAAGCAAAAGCTCAGGACCAGATGGCTTCACATGTGAATTCTATCAAACATTTAGAGAAGAGCTAACACATATGCTTCTCAAACTCTTCCAACATATAGCAGAGGGAGGAACACTCCCAAACTCATTCTATAAGGCCACCATCACCCTGATATGAAAACCAGACAAAGATGTCACAAAGAAAGAAAACTACAGGCCAATATCACTGATGAACATAGATGCAAAAATCCTCAACAAAATACTAGCAAACAGAATCCAACAGCACATTAAAAGGATCATACACCATAATCAAGTGGGGTTTATCGCAAGAATGCAAGGATTCTTCAATATATGCAAATCAATCAATGTGATACACCATATTAAAAAACTGAAGGAGAAAAACCATATGATCATCTCAATAGATGCAGAGAAAGCTTTCGACAACATTCAACACCCATTTATGATAAAAGCCCTGCATTAAGTAGGCATAGAGGGAAATTTCCTCAACATAATAAAGGCCATATATGAAAAACTCACAGGCAACATCATCCTCAATGATGAAAAACTGAAACCATTTCCACTAAGATCAGGAACAAGACAAGGTTGCCCACTCTCACCACTAATATTCAACATAGCTTTGGAAGTTTTAGCCACAGCAATCAGAGAAGAAAAAGAAATAAAAGGAATCCAAATCAGAAAAGAAGTAAATCTGTCACTGTTTGCAGATGACATGATACTATACATAGAGAATCCTAAAGATGCTACCAGAAAACTACAGAGATAATCAGTGAATTTGGTAAATTAGCATGATATAAAATGAATGCACAGAGATCTCGTGCATTCCTATACACTAATGATGAAAAATCTGAAAGTGAAATTAAGAAAACACTCTCATTTACCATTGCAACATAAAGAATAAAATATCTAGGAATAAACCTACCTAAGGAGACAAAAGACCTGTATGCAGAAAATTATAAGACACTGATGAAAGATATTAAAGATGATACAAATGGAGAGCTATACCATGTTCTTGGATTGGAAGAATCAACATTGTGAAAATGACTCTACTACCCAAAGCAATCTGCAGATTTAATGCAATCCCTTTCAAACTACCACTGGCATTTTTCACAGAACTAGAAAAAAAATGTCACAGTTTGTATGGAAACACAAGAGACCCCGAATAGCCAAAGCAATCTTAAGAAAAACAAATGGAGCTGGAGTAATCAGGCTCCCTGACATCAGACTATACTACAAAGCTACAGTAATCAAGGCAGTACGGTCCTGGCAGAAAAACAGAAATATGGATCAGTGGAACAGGATAGAAAGCCCAGAGATAAACCCACGCATATATGGTCACCTTATCTTTGATAAAAGAGGCAAGAATGTACAGTGGAGAAAAGACAGCTGCTTCAATAAGTGGTGCCGGGAAAACTGGACAGCTACATATAAAAGAATGAAATTAGAACACTCCGTAACACCATATACAAAAATGGACTCAAAATAGATAAAGACCTAAATGTAAGGCCAGACACTATAAAACTCTTAGAGGAAAACATAGGCAGAACACTCTATGACATAAATCACAGCAAAATCCTTTTTGACCCACCTCCTAGAGAAATGGAAATAGAAACAAAAATAAACAAACAGGATATAATGAAACTTCAAAGCTTTTGCACAGCAAAGGAAACCATAAACAAGACCAAAAGACAACCCTCAGAATGGGAGAAAATACTTGCAAATGAAGCAACTGACAAAGGATTAATCTCCAAGATTTATAAGCAGCTCATGCAGCTCAATATCAAAAAACAAACAACCCAATCCAAAAATGGGCAGAAGACCTAAATAGACATTTCTCCAAAGAAGATATACAGATTGCCAACAAACACATGAAAGAATGCTCAATATCATTAATCATTAGAGAAATGCAAATCAAAACTACAATGAGATATCATCTCACTGGTCAGAATGACCATCATCAAAAAATCTATAGACAATAAATGCTGCAGAGGGTGTGGAGAAAAGGGAACACTCTTGCACTGTTGCTGGGAATGTAAGTTGATACAGCCACTATGGAGAACAGTATGGAGGTTCCTTAAAAAACTAAGTATAGAACTACCATACGACCCAGCAATCCCACTACTGGGTATATATCCTGAGAAAACCATAATTCAAAAAGACTCATGTACCACAATGTTCATTGCAGCTCTATTTACAATAGTCAGAACATGGAAGCTACCTAAATGTCCATCAACAGATGAATAGATAAAGAAGATGTGGCACATATATACAGCGGAATATTACTCAGCCATAAAAAGAAACGTAATTGAGTTATTTGTAGTGAGTTGGGTGGACCTATAGTCTGTCATACAGAGTGAAGTAAGTCAGAAAGAGAAAAACAAATACCGTCTGCTGACACATATATATGGAATCTAAAAAACAAACGAACAAAATGTTCATGAAGAACCTAGGGGCGAGATGGGAATAAAGATGCAGACCTACTAGAG
Organism: Balaenoptera ricei; assembly: GCF_028023285.1. Classification (NCBI taxonomy): domain Eukaryota; kingdom Metazoa; phylum Chordata; class Mammalia; order Artiodactyla; family Balaenopteridae; genus Balaenoptera; species Balaenoptera ricei. The sequence goes on along the minus strand of NC_082660.1, from coordinate 89,768,952 downwards.
AATGGACTTGAGGACATGGGGAGGGGAAGGGTATGCTGGGACGAAGTGAGAGTGTGGCATGGACATATATACACTACCAAATGTAAAATAGATAGCTAGTGGGAAGCAGCAGCATAGCACAGGGAGATCAGCTCAGTGCTTTGTGACCACCTAGAGGGGTGGGATAGGGAGGGTGGGAGGGAGGGAGACGCAAGAGGGAAGAGATATGGGGATATATGTATATGTACAACTGATTCACTTTGTTATAAAGCAGAAACTAACACACCATTGTAAAGCAATTATACTCCAATAAAGATGTGAAGAAAAAAAACAGTTTAGCACATTATATTTCCCCAAAGTGTTTGAGTTTTATAAGACAGAATTCAGAAGTATATAAGATGAAGAGATCAATTACTAATAATGGACTTCCAGGCAGAAACTATAGTAAGAAGTGGAGTAATATTTTTGCAGTAGTTTTCCATCTGTTTCAAGTTGCATCACTCAGGTGTTTTCCCACAAATGGTTAGTAAAATTAAAGAAGCCTTAGATCTCTAAAGTAGAGAAGAGAACAAACCTTGGCAATGCAGATGTACATTGAAAAATAACGTATTAATATAAAAGCCATATGTACCCTGCCTCCCTCTCCTTAGTCCCCCGGTTTTTTTTGTATCCTGGAAATTTGGACAATGGCAATTGTCTACGCAAACATTATCAACACGATAGGATCACTGTTTCCAACACTTGTGTTGAATTATATATAATGTGTTAAATTATATTAATGCTTCCTAATATTAAACATTATTACCTTCTAGGCCCATCCACATTGTTGCAAATGGCAGAATTTCACTTTTTATGGCTAATATTCCATTGTATAAGTATATCACGTCTTCTTTATCCATTCACTGTTGATGGACATTTAGGTTGCTTCCACATCTTGGCTGCACTAAATAATGCTGCTATTTTGTGGTGAGTTTAAAAGGTGTATAATCTATAAAAATCTTTTTTTTTTTTTTTTTTTTTTTTTGGTTGCACCGCGCAGCATGCAGGATCTGCAGGATCTTTGTTCCCCGACCAGGGATTGAACCAATGCCCTCTGCAGTGGAAGCACAGTGTTAACCACTGGACGGCGAGGGAAGTCCCAGAATATAATCTATAAAAATGCTGAATCACTATGCCGTACACCTGAAACTAATATGCTGTTGTAAATCAACTATACTTCGATTAAAAATTATTGAATTCCTAGAAAATACCCCAATCATTTTTGCATAGTATTCTTTGTGTAGATTCTAATTGCTGATAGTTTCTTTATTTACATAAGTGAGATAATTATTAGTTTTCTTTGGGAAGCTATTTTTGGGTAGATTTCATCTCAGTGTTATGTTGACTTTGTAACAAAAATCTAGAAGCTTACTTTGTCTATACTCAGGAACAGTTGAAAAACTTTCAGAATGAATTATTTCTTGAAAGAGAGAAATTACCTTATACACCTCCTTGAAACTGATGCTTGTTTCGGGGGAAACAAGTCCCCCAATCTAGTCTCTTTATTAAGACTATATCTTTTTTCAATGGCAATTGGTTTATTTAATTAAAAAAAATCTCATCTGGAGCAATTTATGGTAATTTATATTTTCACAGAAAATCATCTATTTCATTCAGATTTTGAAATTTATTTGCCCAAGGTTGAGCAAAGTCATCTCATATAATTATTTTGCATTTCTCTGTATCTCTGGTAATTTTCCATCTTTCCAGTTCTAATTGTGTTTGTGCTTTTTCCCCTTTATTCTTGATTAGATTAGCTAGTGACTTATCTATTTTATTATTATGATTTTTTGAAGAAAAAGCTTTTGGATTTATTCATTATCTCTACTGCTTTTCTATCTTCGAAGTCATTAATATTAACTTTTATCTTAATTAATTTTTTGTTTCTGCTCTTCTGGTAAAATTGTACACTTACATTAGTACATATAATCCTTATAACAATCCTAGGAGATAAATAGTTCTTTTACTCCCCTTTTACAGATTAGGACACTGAGGCACTAAGAGGTCATTATCCCAGGGTCATGCAGCTGGTAGAATAGTGGAGCCAGGATATGAAGTTAGAGCTGTGTTTTTATCCACTATACTATACTGTCTCCTTCAGTTTTTATTACTGCTCCCCCCCTTCATTGGTTGAGTTATTGAATGTTTAATTAATGTATTTTCAGTATTGATCTTTTATCATTAACAGTGTTTAATGCTATAATGTTTCTTCTGAGTACAAATTTATTAGGATCTTATATGTGCTTTAATTATTGTTTTTCACTGGGTTTTCTGCAATTTCAGGTTTTATTTTCTTTTGACTTAGTAATTATTTGGTACAGTTTTTATTTCCTGATGTTTGGGGTATTGAGGGTTTTGTTGATTTGTTTGTTGTTTGAATATTTCCTCCGTAGATAGTCTATTTCAAGTCAAAGATGTATTTCCTTTTTCTTGTTTGATGGTAGTATTTTGTCACACATAGGTATTAAATTTTTTAAATGTTTTCTTCAACAACATATATTAAGATAGTCTTATAATTTTTTTTCCTAATCTGTTAACATAGTGAATTAGATTGCTTCATTTGCTCATAACAAAACATCCTTAGGATTCTCTGATAGTCATTTTGTTATTTTTTTAACTCACCTTTGGGTTTGGGTTGCTAACATTTATTTAGGTTCTTTGCATTCATACTCACAAGTAAATTTTTCCTAGAGTTTCATTGTGCTACCACTTATAATATCCTTGTAAGGTTATATGGCTATCTTTCTATGTTATTATTTGCTATTTAATGGTATATTAGGCAAGCTTCCTGGTTGATAAAACCAAAAATCAATTCTAGTTTACTTAAGTAGAAGATTAATTTAACATGAGGATATCATGGAACTTATACAATGGGAAGACTAGAGAACAATGTTTAGAAAACAGATAAGAACAAAAGGAAGTTATGAAGGTGAAAAAGCTTGGGCATTTGCACTAATGCTGCTGGGCCTGCCACCAGTGGATGTTCTTTATACCACCCGTGGATTTTCAACTCCAGTAAAATGACTGAACATAACCTGTAATTCTCCCAGGACCTTTTTTCACTTCCTTCATACTGTCAAAGTTTTGGGTAGAAGCGTGTAATTAGTTGGCTTTTCCTAACATAATTTAGCTACCAGAGGTTAGGGAGAGGGAGTGCTTGTACCCCTTCAATTTTCATAATGTTAAGAGCAAAGTTTAATATGTGATTAACTTTTTGAATGTTCCATTTTGTTCAAAAAGAAAATGAATTTTCCAGTTAAGTACAAAGTTTATTGGTTACTTAATTCAAATTTATACATTTCACTTTTTCTTTGCTTGACAATAGTTGTCTGAAAAAAAAAAGTTGGTTGTTCCAACTATGACTATGTATCTATCAATTTCTTTTGCATTTTTTCACATATGTTGTTACATATTTGGCATTTTATGGCATAAATAAAATCACATCCTCTCTGCTTGTGTTTAAAATCAATTGAGAGACAAACACAAGTCATTATATGAAGATCAAAATACCTTGGTTATGATTACTCCTGATAGAACTGACAGGAGAAAGTGGCTTTAGACCTTCAGCCAAGTGATCTTTTTAATACTTCTTTAAAAAGACTTAGCCACCCAGTCATGGAGACAGCTTAACAACTGCATGCCACACCTACAAGGGCCAGCCCCTACTGTGTGTAAGTGAACAGGTTAGAGCATTTGTATTTGCATACAGCAAGAATGGCTCACAAAGAAAAGAGACAGAGGCAGAGAGAGAAAGAAGGACAGAGACAGAGAGACCAAGCATAATGATGATTATTCCAAATTCTCTGTGCTCCTCTTTCCATTGAGAGAATTAAGCATTGCCAGGAGTGTGTGTCTAGCAAAGTCTCCCGTATGGAAACATGAAGAATAGAAAATATGTTTCCCTGTTAATGCATTATGTTGAACAATATGAAATTCCCAATTATTTCACCCTATTTTACCTAAAAATAATAGCAATTTCATATTTCAATGTTATTTTACAAGTTACATAATTCATGTTTTTTTTACATTATAGTTGTCCCCCATTATCTGAGGTGTTACATTCCAAGACCCCCAGGGGGTGAGTGAAACTGTGGATAGTACTGAACCCTATATATACTATGTTTTTTCTATACATACCTATGATAAATGTTAATTTACGAATTATAAATTAATGTTTTTGTTTGTTTTAATAGAATGCTCCTCGTGTGGGGTTTGTCTGAAGTTTCCTCAGGATTAGATTCAGGTTATGCATTTTCAACTAGAACACAACATAGGTCACAATGCCCATTGCACCTCATTTATGGTGTAATTTTGATCACCCAGTCAAGGTGTTGTCCGATTTCTTCATTATATAATTACTATATTTTTCCTTACAATCAATAAGAAGTAGAGAGACACTTTAAGACCATGTAAATATCCTGCTCTTCATCAACATTTCCTCCTAAATTTAGCTTTTAATGATTCTTGCCTGATCTGATATTTACTATGATTGCAACTGCTTATTTTCCAACTTCAGTACTTCCTCCACATTTACTAGTCAGCACTTGCCATTCTATTGTAAGCAAGATCCCTTCCTCTTCTTGTTAGATTGTTTATTTGTTTAGTTAGTTGGTATGGACTCATGAACTCTTATGAATAATTTATAATTGATTATTGTATTTTTTTAAACTATTTTACCATTAATCTTATTTTATCTCCTATTAATATTGGTACACTTGCTTTTCTTTTGTTAGTGTTTGTCTGACATGTACTTTCTATGCTTTTATTTTCAACGATCCCATTTTAAGTTTGTTACTTGTAAACAGCATGTTACCAGTTATTGTGTGTTTTATTTATTTATTTTACAAAATTAAGAACTAGAAAAAAATGTTTTTCTTGTGATGAGAACTCTTAGGATTTACTCTCCTAACATCTTTCATGTATAACATACAGCAGTGTTAATTATATTTATCATGTTGTACATTACATCCCTAGTACTTATTTATCTTATAACTGGAAATTTGTACCTTTTGACTACCTTCATCCAATTCTCCATTCCTCCTCGCCTTTTGTAACCACAGATCTGATCTCTTTTTCTAAGTTTTTTTGTCTGTTTATTGAAGTATAACTGACCTACAACATTATGTTAGTTCCAGGTGCACAACATAGTGATTCAATATTTCTATACATTTCAAAATTTGTTTATTTGGTTTATACCAACCAGAAAGTATCTGTCTTTTAACATGTGAGGTTAACCCACTCATATTTATCATGATTACTAATATATTTACTGATGACTTATTCTTGCCATTTTTTGTTACTGTTATTTCTTAATATGCTTTCTGGATTTTTCCCTCAATTCTGTTTTATGTTTGATTGAGCAGGTTTTCTAAAGCAATACTTTTCCCCCTGTGCCTGGCAGTCCTGGGGGTTTACTAATGAGACAAGCCTTAAGCATAAGTACAGTCAAAAGCTACCTATAGAGTGTGATAAGTAGGTCACTGAAGATCATCGGCTTTAATATTGTTCATGATCATACTTTGGAAAGCATCTGTGCCTGATATATTAGATTTTGTGTAATATTTCTACTCAAATTCTGATAGGACCTGAATGATTTGCTGGTGACCCAATGCAGTTTGTGAGGTCACTTTCCATTTATAAGTCTCTTAAATACATGCCCTGTTAGATTAAATGTAGAAATGCATTGGTATAACATCAACAGATCCCAGTAGGAAACAAGAACATATATTTGTTCTCTGTCTAGTATCCATTCAATTTTGATTGTATCCTCCTAAGTGAAGATTCAGTACCCATTCTCCTACCTTTAGCACCTAATATACAGAGATTTTCAGGCTTAATATGCCTTTCCATAGCTTCCACATTGTAGGTTAAAACAGTATTGTTCCTAATCATAGCAGATGAAACTATTTTTATAGAATCAATTTCAATTTTAAGAGTAACTTGAGAATTGCTAACAGTTTTAAAAATTTTTTGGTATTAAACAAGTAGCAGTTTCTGAAGCTGAGATTTTTGAGACTCAGATCATCAATTTTGCCTCAATTTGATTAAGTATAAAGGTAATGTCTGAAAGAATTGTCTCAGGTAAAACTTCTGAACCATATATTATAATATTATAGCATTATCTCAACTTACCATCATATCATCCAGGGCAATCTCTGTGTGTATGATTATATTTGTGTGTTTATGGGTGTGAGTCAGTGTGTATGTCTGTGTCTACACTGATGTTAGACCAAACTAGAATCCTGGAATACCTAGGTACTACAGAAGGGAAAAGAGACTAATATTTATCAGAACATGCTAAGTGCCTGAAACTTTATACCAGCATAAAATTATATCCTTGCAATAACTTTGTGTTAGTTATATCATTTTCTTTTTAGATGAGAAAATTCAAGTTCAGATATATTAAGCAACTTGCCCAACATCGCACCATGTGGGGACTTTTATTTCTCTACTAAGTATCCAGTTCCTCCTTCTTCTGGTAATGAATGTTTTATGTTGCTTGACTGATAATGTTTCCACCTCTACCTTCATCACAAGAGTTTAGGATATAACCCAAGTGTGGCTAATCAAAGTATTACATTCCTCCAGATTTGTTCAAATATGAGTACAAAATCTAATCCAGACCAATGAAATTTCATCCTGACACTCATACTGGGACTGTTGAGAGTTTCACCCTCCCTTTCCTCTGTAGGTAGAAAGCTGTTATGATGTAAGTCTAAAGCTGCCAGGGGCCAGCTGCCTGAAGATGATGCTAACCTAAAGAAAAGCAAGGACAATACATTGAGATCATCTGTCATCATTTGATCCCCTGAGTTCCAGCAATGAGTAAATCTAGGTTTATAGTCATAGACCTTATAGTAATAAGGGCAAAAAAGTTATTTTTTATTCTTAAGCTTTGGTGGAGTTTCTGTCATTAAAAAAATAATAATCCTGACTTATGAAGACTAGTAGTTAGAGATAATTCTCTTTTTCTAAACTCTACCTACCTTTTAAGGCCCACTTGAAGTGCATTCTCCACTGTAGAGCTTTCCCTGACCCTCCCCCTCTTCCAGGCGTACTCTCTCCTTTATAGGCACAATATACTTATTTTATAGCACTTGTTACATTCTACCTTGTACTAGTTTTAACTAATTATGTACTCCTTATTTCTTCCTACTAAACAATACATATTTAGTGAGAAAGAGTCTTTCTGTCATTTCTTGCAGCCCCTAAGAAAAAGTAACCTAAAATGCAATTATTTTTTAGTAAGTGTTTCATAAATGTTTGCTAAGTTAACACGGTCTTATTTTTTCCTTAAAATCAGAAGCTTTAAAGTGTTTTTGCTTCCTAAGATAAAATTTGGAAAGTGTCTCAAAGAACAGTTTGATGAAAATCATTAACTTACCTGGGATAGACTTAGTCAGACATTCATAATATTGGGCTACATCTATATAAATAATTGTTTTGCAATAGCCATCTTTTAAAATAATCTATTCAACTAAAACATAATACCATGATTCAGAACCATGTTTATAAATTCAATGAATTACATTTTTTCACATGTATTAAAAAAGAAAACATCTGTATAGCTTGGGCCAAGGAGTAAAAACATTCAAATGTTTCATAAACACCCATCCTGGTAAACTGAGCTGTTCAAAAGTCTTTCAAAATTAAAATAGAAACTATTGGCCTATGGTCTATTGAAAACCTTTAATCATCTCTAATCCAACAGTTTTCAAAGTCAAAATTGCTTAATTGCCATAGTCCTAATAAAACATGGACTCATATATAGATTCAAAGAAACAGGAAAAAAACAAAGTTTCACCCAGATGTTTCAGAGGATCATCTCACTTACATCCTTGTCACAATTCAGGAATTTGCTTCTTTGAGATCTCATGGTGGGTTATTGAAATACATACTAAAAAAATATATCACCGCTGTATATTCAACATGACCTACCTCCTTGAATGTAATTTCCATTCTAGAAGAAAAGTGACTAGTCAAAGTAAAATAAACCAGTACAGAACCTCACTATTCTATCCTCTGATAAAAATTTAGTATTAGAAGAACCCGCCAAAAGCTTGTTAATTGCTATTATTAAACTAATTACAAAATGTGTGTGTGATCTAAATATGTGTAACTGACATAGCAAAATATTTTGTAGAGCTTAGAAATTGCTTTCCTGTCCTTCCTGACATCTACTTGATGCTTGAGGGTTTTATAAAGATGTGTGTCATTTAGTCAAAGTTTTATCATAATTGAAAGAAGAGCATATTCCCAATACAGCCTATCTCATTTTATGTGGGCCTTATACTTTTCAAACTCAAGTTTATATATGGGTTCTTTCTTTATTTATTCATCTCTTATGGACAAGAAAATAAACTCTGTGACCCCCCTCATTAAATTTTGACTTTAACGTGACATTTTGGCATTTTACCTTAAATATTATAGTTCTAAACTGCATTTCTCATGTAGCACTTGAGACCCTGTAGTCACCTAGTCATCTATTGCATAAATTCCTGATTAATGATAATACCTATTCTCTGTTTTATCAAAAAAAATGTTTTAGCAGTATTTTGTTTCTAAGGACATCAAAATTACACATGGATTAAGATCACTGTGAAGTAAATTTGGAAGAAAGAGCAAACTAACTTGAAAAGATCTTCCTGGTCTTACAAAAGATGGTTTGCTACTGCCAGGCTGAAAGTTGACTAATGTCCCTTTAATTTCAATGCCAGCTCCAGAGACATTAGGCAAAGTAAGTCTTCTCAGTTACTCTTCTACTTAATGAATGTGGTATTGGGAATAAACTATTTGGAGAAGAAGTCGGCATCATATTAATTAAAATGATTTTAGGGTTACAACAAACGTTCTTTAATAACAAGGGTAAACCTATAGTTTAAATACATACATACATACATACATAGATGGAAATACATACACATAATGTGGAAATTATACTGCTAGCAAATTACTGCTGTCATGGCTGGAATTCTTAATAGAAGTCTGAGGAAGACCATAGGCTTCATGATAATATGTAGCTGGAAGGAAAAGGGAATATTCTATCTTTTGGAAAGTCTCCATTATATAGAATAACTTGTTTTCTTAACACTACACTAACTACCATGGAATTTTATTTAATGTTCACTTATTTTTTTCCCTTTCCTCAGCCCCAGCTTGTGTCTATTCTACAGCCACATATGTTGGATTATGAAGCAGTCCTTCGAGTTTTTATTTCATAGTTACACCTTCTTTCTGCCTGAGTTTTATACATATGAACATAGAACATAAAAACTGCCACTGTAACTTGAGACTTTCAGTTCATCTGCCATCAACCAAAGGAGCTAAAAGTGAAGTTCAACCTTTTAGTATGTTGTCACGCTACAGGCTTGAACTCAGATAGCTAGATTGCTTGCATAATACATGGATCCACAAAAGTAAGGATTTCTTGATTGACCTGGATGTTGATAATGGGTTTTCATTTTAAATCTAAATTTAATTTAAATGATTTAAATTAAATGATTTAAATTAACATTGTAATAAATATAAATTAAATATAATAAATATTTTTGCACCTGGCAATATTTGATTATTCAGTTTAGTTAATAGTGTCAGGAGTATTGAAAATCAACTTAATATTTTGCTTTTCAACAAAGGTTTATACTATGCCTTTGTACCTGATAGTGTGTTTTAGAAAATAAATGTTTTTTTTCTGTTTTTAAAACATTTTCCAAAAGGGAAGAAGTTTTTGCTTATTCATCTTTCATTTTCTGTGCATTTTATTGCTTTTTTATTTATAAATTTCAACACTTTTGCATGTTTGGGATAATTCAGACCTACATCTGACAACAACTGGAAAATACTTTTGAAGTTTTTTTTAAAGAAATCTAAATACTACTTTTATTATCTTTAACAGAATTCAAGAACATTTTATCTTGTATTATTAAATTGAGTATGCTAACATTTATAGTTAAATAAATGTGATGGGATTTATCAGATCCCAATATTTGCATATTATGTGCACCCAAGTCCAGGGATATAATATAAAGAAGATCTTTTTTATGACCTTTTGTTTCTATGGTTGAATATTTTAGTACTTTATCTGGATTTGGTTTTCATGAAAAATGTTCAGTGTCTCCTTAACTATTATGTTAATTTTTATCAATCCACTTATGATATTAAATATACTAGGAATCTAAAAGTCAAATCAATCGAGGAGGGATTTCCTTGGTTACTCTAGAAAGAAATAGATTGAATTATTGTAATACTCATTTTTACCCAAAGAATGAAAAGAAGATAGTATAACTCATACTACTTTAATGAGCTATCTGGAGACCCCAAATTTTTACTTTGGCATATTATAGCATGAAATGAAATAGGTGTTTTACTTTCAAATCCCAAAGCCTGATTCTTAGCCCTAAGTCTTCAATTATATAGAGAATTTCTAGTTGAATTCTGTCTTTGGACAGAACCAGTGATTCTAGATTTTTTGGATTAAAAGATCTAAATAATATATAAAATTTAATAATAAAATCAAATAGAATAAACACACATGGTACATCAATGCGACAGAATGCTACTTAGCAATAAAAATGATTATAGTACTGAAACATGCAATATCTTCTATGAAATTTCAAAACATTGTATTAGAGTGACTTCATCAAGATGGCATAAGTCCCAGAAACTCCTTCTACCCATGGAGACACAAATTCAACAATAATATACAAACCAAATTCCCTTTGTGAGAAATCCAGAAATCAGTTAAGAGGCACCTGCTCCCCAGGCAAAGGAGAAACTAGATGCATGGAACCTGGTAGGAAAATCCATGGCACTCACTCACCATACTCCCTCTCCTTGCTCAGTGTGTTGTGATAAAGAGAAAACACTGAGCTCCTGGTTTCTCCCTGAGAAGGGAAAGAGAACACTGAAACATACATCCAACATTTAGACTTTTCAGGAGGCTTCCTGATGGATTGGTTTCTGTCTTGTCTGAATCTAAGAGCTGATAGGAAAAGGCACCAGGTTGGAGGCCACTGGGAACAAAGGCATCAGTTTAGATTATATCACATACTCATTCACTACAGTCCTTCCCCTTGGCTCAGTGTGGAATGAACAAGAGAAAATAACATCAACTCCTGGCTTCTCCTTGGGAAGGGAAAGTGTTGGATCATGCATTCAGTGTTCTGGCTTTTGGGGGAGACTGTCAGAGGGATTGATGTCTGTTTCAACTGTTTCAGAAAACTGATTGGACCTGGCATATTGAGAGAAGAAAAGAGAGGTGGAGGGCTTGCTGTTGTTCTAGAGGACCCACAGTACAGCAGACAGAGGACAATAGGTATTGGCAGTCTTTCTCTTGAGGAGAAAGAGAAGCGTAGAGTATGCATTCAATGTTCTAGCTTTTCAGGACATTGCCCAAGGGACTGGTTTCTGTCTTGATTGACTCAGAGTGGTGAAAGGACTGGCATAATCTAGATGCCTGGGGGAGGGGGCTACAGATTAAAAAAGAAAGTGGGGCAGTTGTTCAAGCTCCAGAAAATCTGCCATACTGTAGACAGACACCAGAAGGAGGAAGAGATTACAAGATGCTGAAAAAAGAAGCCAGCATATCCCTCCAATAGGGACTTTACACACAGAATTCCAGAGAACACACATCTACAGAAAAGGTTTAAGTGGCCCCCAGAATTTCTAGCTGGGCTGATTCGTGAAGTATTTTCCCTGTATGAATCCAGAGAAGCAGCTGCTTTATCAAATGTGCAGATCACCACACAAAGCTACAAGGCACACAAAGAAAGAGGAAAACATGGCCAAATCAAAAGAACAAACAAATCTATGAAAAATGACAAAAAGAAACAGAAGTATATGAATTATATGACAAAGAATATAAAATCACCATCATAAAGATACTAAATAAGCTCAAGAAAATGATGTATGAACAACATGAGAATATCAACACAGAGATAGAAAATGTAAAAAAGAACTAAATAGAAAGTTTGGAGGTGAAGAATACAGTAACTCAATTGAAAAATCTACTACTGGGTTTCAATAGCAGACTTGGTCAAGCAGAAGAAAAGAACAGTAAACTTGAAGACAAATTATTTGAAATTATCCAGTCAGAGAGACAAACTGAAAAAATAATGAAAAAGAGTAAAGAAAGCCTAAGGGACCTATGGGACACCATCAAATAGACCAATATTTAAAATATGGGAGTTCCAGAGGAGAAGAGAAAAAGGGACAGAAAGCTTATTTGTTGAAATTATGGCCAAAAACTACATAAATCTGGTGAAGAAAATGGACATTCAAATTCAAGAATACTGAGGGACTACAGCTAGAAAGAGTCTAAAGAAGTCTACACCAAGACACAGTATAATCAAATTGTAAAAGTCAAAGACAAGAAGAATATCGAAAGTAGTAAGAGGAAAACAACTCATCATGTACAAGAGAGCCCTCATAAGGCTATCAGTGGATTTCTCAGCAAAAACCTTGCAGGCCAGAAAGGAGTGGGATGATATACTCAAATTGCTGAAAGAAAAATACTGCCTACCAAGAATATTATATTTGAAAAAAAACTGTCCTTCAGAAAAGGAGAGCTAAAGATTTTCCCAGACAAACCAAAATTGAGGGAGTTCATCACCACTAGACCTGCCTTATAAGAAATGCTAAGGGAATTCCTTCAAACTGAAATTAAAAGATGCTAAATAGCAACACAAAAGCATATAAAATCATAAAGCTCCCAGGTAAAGGTAAATATATAGACAAATAGAGAATATTATAAGACTGTAAGAGTGGTACATAACTCACTTTTAATTCTGATATAGAGGTTAAAAAGCAAAATTATAAAAAAATAACTATATAAAATATATTAGTGGATAAACAATATAAAAGGATATAATTTGTGGTATTAATAACATGAAGTGTCAGGGAAAGGTAGGAAAAATGAAGAGTTTTTATGTAAAACTAAAGTTGTTATCTACTTAAATAGATTGTTATAACTCTAAAATGTCCCATGTAAGCCCCACAGTAACCACAAAGAAAATATCTAAAGAAGATACACAAAGAACATGAAAAAGGAACTAAATCATGTCACTACAAAAAGTCAATGAATCACAAAGCAAGACAGCAAGAAAGGTAAAGAGGGACAAAAGAGCTATAAGACAGAAAACAATGAACAAAATGGCAAAAGTAAGTCTTTCCCTATAAGTAATTACTTTACTTGTAAATGGATTAAACTCTCCAATCAAAAGACATAGAGTGGCTGAATTGGACAATCAGACAACATTCAACTATATGTTATCTATATGAGACCCACTATTTAGATTTAAGGGCATACATACCATAAAAGTGAAAGGATGGGAAAAGATATTCCATGCCAATGGTAACCAAAAAGGAATAGGGTAGTCATACTTTTATCAGAAAAAATAGACTTTAAGTCAAAAACTGCCACAAGAGACAAAAAATTATATGATAAGAAGGCCAATTCACCAGGAGGATATATCAACTATAAAAATTTATAAACTCAACATTATAGCAACAAAATATATGAAGCAAACATTGATAAAATTGAAGGGAGAAATAGACAACAACACAATAATATTAGTGGATTTCAATACCCCACTTTCAATAATGGATAGAACATTCAGACAGAGATCAATAAGGAAACAGATCTTAAACAATGCTATAGGCCAAATAATGTAACAGATATATAAAATCATTCCACTTAACAGCAGCAGAATACACATTCTTCTCAAGCACACTTGGAATATTCTCCAGGGTAGACTACAGTTTAGATCACAAGATAAGTCATAGCAAACATAAGAAGACTGAAATGTTACCAGTTGTATTCTCTGATCACAATGGTATAAAACTAGAAATTAATGGCAGAAGAAAAACTGGTAAATTCACAAATAAGTGGAAATTAAACAACCCACTCCTGAAAAAACCAATGTATCAAAGAAGAAATCAGAAGGGAAATAGAAAATATCTTAAGATAAATTAAAATAAAAACACCACGCACCAAAACTTATGGGACACAGCAAAAGCAGTAATAAAAGAGAGGTTTATAGTGGTAAACACCTACATTAAAAAAGAAGAAAGATCTCAATTAAACAACTTAACTTTATACCTCAAGGAACTAGAAAAAGGAGAATGAACTAAACCCAAAGTTAGCAGAAGGAAGGAAATGATAAGGATTGGAGCAGAAATAAATGAAATAAAGGCTAGAAGTATAAAAGAAACAACAACAACGAAAAGACAATTTGGATTGATTCCAGTTCAAGATGGCAATCAAGGAAGATACTGAACTCCCCTCCTCCTAAGACACACTGAGTCTACAACTACGTATGGAACAACTATCTCTTAAAAAAAAAAAAAAAAAACCCTAAAGTCTGATTAAGTGACAAGTACATATTAGGCAAATAAGGTGAAAATCACATCAAAGTGGGTTATTGAGGCTGGGACACATTCTCGCCATAAACCCCACAACATTGTGGTGACCCACAACCAGGAGGAAACTCAAAACCCAGAGCTTCTCCCTAAGGAGTGAAAGGTTCAAACCATACATCAGGCACCCCAACCTTTAAGACATGCACTTGAGAGATGACTCCCCAAAATGGTTAATTTTGAAAACTAGCAGGGCTTGTGTCCTGAGACCCACAAGATGGTAGCAATCCGAGAAATGCCTCTTAAAGGGATTGAGTGCTTGAACTCACCCACATCAGGCTCCAACTTAGAGGCAGCCAATTGCACTCAAACTTAAAATGAAGGAGGCTAACCTGTTTATATTAAAACCTTGGCCTGAGGTTAGGCATTTAATTTTGCACACACATCTAGTAACTTACTAGAACACTCTTTGAGGGCAGAGATTGGCAGGAGCCATCTTTGTCCTCTCCCTTTGCCATGCTCCAGAGCACCAGTATCTCCCAGGAGGAAACCTTTACGTGTGTCTGGTACCTCATTTTTTGCAGCTGCTGCCCAGGAGACTCTTTTCAACTGCCTAGCCCTGGAGGACAGGTGAGCTTGTGTTCCCGGTCACATGAGACTGCAGTAATTGTTGTCACCCATAAAAGAGCTCATGTTCCTGTCTGGTGCCCCAATTTTTGTAACTGCTGTCAGGGGACACCTATATATCATCTGGTTCTGGTAGTCAGTGGAGCTTAAACTCATGGGTCCCACAGGTCTATAACCAATGGAGAAAGAGTTCTCAGAGAGTTATTATTGTGAGGGCACAGCAAGAGGCAATGGACCCAAGACCTCTGTCTTTCTGTGAAGGAGGCCTATTAGCTAGTTATCATGACTGTGATCAAGGGGGTGGGTAGGCTTCTAATTAAACAAGCATTTAGAGGCTGACTCTAATCCTTTCAAGAGACCTCAGAGGACAGTTGCTATCTTCTAACCGAAATGGTATGAAACTAGAAATTCATTACACAAGTTCATGAATATGTGGAGATTAAATAATATGCTATTTAATAAAACATGGGTCAAAGAAGAAATCCAAAGAGAAATCAAAAAACACATTGAGACAAATGAAAATGAAAACATAACGTACCAAAATTTATGCGATGCAGCAAAAGCAGTTCTAAGAGGAAAGTTCATAGCAATACATTTCTACCTCAAGAAATAAGAGAAGTCTCAAATAAACAATCTAACTTTATATCTCAAGGAGTTAGAAAAAGAAGAAAAAATAAAGTCTAAAGTTAGTAGAAGGAAGGAAATAAATATTAGAGCAGAAATAAATAAAATGGAGGCTAAAAAGACAAAAAAAATCAATGAAACTAAGACCTAATTCTTTGAAAAGAGAAACAAAATTGACAAACATATAGTTACACTAATTAAGAAAAAAGAGAAAAAACACAAATAAAATCAGAAATAAAGGAAGAGATATTACAACTGATACCACAGAAATACAAAGGATCATGAGATTACTATCAACAATTATACACCAACAAATTGGACAACCTGGAAGAAATGGATAAATTCATAGAAACATACAACCTACCAAGACTGAATCATGATGAAATAGAAAATCTGAACAGTGATAACTAGACAGAGAATTGATCCAATAATCAAAAACCCCCCAAAAGATATAGTTCAGGACCAGACAACCTCACTGGTATATTCTACCAAACAGTCAATTAATAATTAATACCAGCCCTTCTCAAATTCTCTCAAAAAATTTAGAAGAGGGGAAACACTTCCAAACATATTTTACAAGGCCAAAATTACCTGGATACAAAAACCAGACAAGGATACCACACACAAAAAGAAAGTAACAGGCCAGTATGCCTGATGAACATAGATGCAAAAATCCTCAACAAGATATTGGCAAACCAAATTTGAAAATACATTAAAAGGATCATATACCATGATGAAGTGAGATTTATTCCAGGTATGCAAGAACGGTTTTACATCTGCAAATCAACCAATATGATACACCACATTGACAAAATGAAGGATAAAAATCATACGATCATCTCAATAGATGCAGAAAAAACAGTTGACAAAATATAACATACATTTATGATAAAACCTCTCAATAAAGGAGTATAGAGGAAACATACCTCAACATAATAAAGGCCATATATGACAAGTCCACAGCTAACAACATACTCAATGGTGAAAACTGAAAGATTTTCCTCTAAGACCTTGAACAAAACAAAAATGCTCATTTTAGCCCCTTTTACTCAACATAGTATTGGAAGTCCTATCCAGAGCAATTAAGCAAGTAAAAGAAATAAAAGGCATTTAAATTGGAAAAGAAGAAGTAAAACTGTCCCTGTTTGCTGATGATATGATATACATACAAAATCCTAAAGACTCCATCATAAAAACTGTTAGAACTAACAAACGAATTCAGTAAAGTTTCAGGATACAAAATCAATAAGCAAAAATCTGTTGCATATCTTTACACTAATAACAAACTACCAGAAAGAGAAATTAAGAAAACAATCCCAATTACAATTGCATCAAAAAGAATAAAAAACCTAGGAATAAGTTTAACTAAGGAGGTGAAAAACCTATGTATTGAAAACTACAAGACATTAATGAAAGAAATTGAAAAAGATACAAATAAATGGAAAGATATTCCATGCTCATGGATTGGAAAATTAATATTGTTAAAATGTCCATACTATCCAAAGCAATATACAGATTCAGTGCAACCCCTATCAAAACTTTAATGGCATTTTTCACAGAAATAGAACAAACAATCCTAAAATTCGTATGAAACCACAAAAGAGCCTGAATAGTCAAAGTAATCTTGAGAAAGAAGAACAAAGTTGGAGGCATCATGCTCCCTGATTTCAAACTAGGTTACAAAGCTATAGCAATCAAAGCAGTATGGTATTGGCATAAAAACAAACACATAGATCAATGGAATAAAACAGAGAGCACAGAAATAAATCCACATATGTATATTCAAATGATCTCAACAAGAGTACCAAAATATATCCAAAACATATAAAGAACTCCTGCAACTCAATAACAAAAATTGCAGAACTCAATTTAAAAAAGGACAGCATACTTTGAATAGACATTTCTCCAAAAAAGATATACATATACAGAATTACAAGTGTTGGCAAGAATGTGGAGAAATTGGAACCCTTATATACTGTTGAAGAGAGTGTAAAATGGTGCATCCACTGTGGAAAACAATGTGTAGGTTCCTCAAAAAGTTAATACTAGAACTACTGAATGATGCAACAATTGCCTTTCTGGGTATGTATCGAAGAGAATTGCAAACAAGATCTCAAAAAGATATTTGAATTTCCACGTTCACTGAAGCATTATTCACAATAACCAAGAGATGGAAACAACCTAAATGTCCATCACTGGATGAATGGATAAAGAAAAGATGATATGTGTGTGCCTGTATATATATAAATATTATGTGTTATTCAGTCTTAAAAAAGAAGTCGGTCCTGTCAAATGCTACAAAGTGGATGAAACTTGAGGACATTATGCTAAGTGAAATAAGCTAGTCACACAAGGACAAGTACTGCATGATTCCATCATATGAGATATTTAATATAGTCAAACTTGTAGATACAGAAGAGTGTTGGTTGCCAAGGGCTGAAGGGAGGGGAGGAAAGGGAGTTGCTATTCAATGAGTATAGAGCTTCATTTCTGCAAGATGAAAAAAGTTCTAGAGATCTGTTGTACAACAATGTCCATATAGTTAGGAAAACTACGGTACAGTTAAAAATTTGTTGAGATAGATCTCATGTTATGTGTTTTTTACCACAATAAAAATAATTATACTGTGTTAAAGAAGTCAAACCCAAAGGAATACATACCGTATGATTCTTCTTATATGAAGGCCAAGCATAGGAAAAATATGGTGATAGAAATCAGGAAGTGATTGCCTTGGGTGAGGGTGAGGGTGACGACCAGAAGAGGGCATGAGAGAACTTTCTGGGCTCATCTAAATTTGGGTGGTAGTTACGTGGGTGTATAAAACTGTAACAACTCATTAAAATAAACCCTAAGGTCTAGTGTATCTAAATTATTCCTAAATTTTTTATTTAAATTATTCTAAAAGAAAAAGAAATAAAAAACAAACTGTTTTCCTTTTTAGAGGTTAAATAGGTTATCTTTCCTCCTTAGGAAAAAATATAAAGAAGAAATATTGCTAATGAAAAATGGTTATAACCTGTGCTTGATCAGGTGAAACAAATGCTATGTGTAGTTATAGAAAAATTGAGTGTAAGTTTAAAAAAACCTCAACTGTCTCATATTACATTAAGCCCATAAATAAGAATAAATAGTAGAAGTGGGAAATGGAATTATAATTTTTATCTCAAAAGTTGACAGTAAAGGTTTGTAAGAATAATCAGTGTTATCCTGTGGTATAATTAGAAAATGTGCATGGGAACAGAATGCATTTTAAGCTAATACAAATAGGTCTACAAGAGTAGGACCTAAATGAATGGTAGAACCGGGGATAAAAACTGAGATGGTAGAACTATGGAGTAAGACACAGGAAAGAATAAATACCACACCAAGAAAGAGGCCAGGGTCAAGAACCAGGAAACATAAAATCAACACAAACAAAATCAAAAGCCAGGCTCAGATAGGTGTTAAGATTGAGGTTAAAGTTTTTTTAATTAAAAAAATTAAAAGTTGAGGTTTAAAAAAGAAAGTCAAGCAGGAAATATTTTTCTTTCAAAATGTAGTTCTCATACTTATACCAGTACCTTCTCTC
The DNA here is from genome assembly GCF_028023285.1 of Balaenoptera ricei. NCBI lineage: Eukaryota > Metazoa > Chordata > Mammalia > Artiodactyla > Balaenopteridae > Balaenoptera > Balaenoptera ricei. The sequence continues at coordinate 89,749,760 of NC_082660.1, read as the reverse complement.
CTGGGCGTAACAAGGAGAGTAGTACAAAGATCCAGAAGCCAGACACAAATTCTGAACAACAGTGATTCAAAAACAGCCAAGGTTTATAATACAAAGAGCCACTTTTTAAAATCTGCAACAGAAAAACAATCATAAATATATATATATTAAATGCCACTTGGGCCAAAAGAGAAATTTATCCATACAGGTTTGATCACTTGTGAAGACTTTTAAGAGAGCAGAGCAAAAAGAAGGTTGTAGTCTTAAGAAAGCAATTACTTTATTTGTAAAGTTTATACTATATAATAACTATGTTAGAAAATCTGTGAGATATCTATATTTATTTATCTCCAAAGTGACCAGAGATGGAGAATAGCTGCACAGCTTGCTCACCATTTCATCTTGTACTATATATAATCTGTCAGTATTTAACATGTGGTTTATCCATTCAAAACAAATGATAATGCCCTCACAGAGCTTGTTATGGATTAACTCTACACTTGGACCAAAATAATAAAGGTCAACACTTACAAAGAGGGGTTTCAGAGGAAATAAACAAGGAAGTTTTATACATAAATACATACACACACACAATAAAAACCTATTTTTTTCTCTTATAAGATAGGTTTCAAGCTCTGTAACTTTGCTTTAAAGTCTCCCTCATTAATACGGGCCAAAGCAGAAATCCATGATAAATATTTGTTATAATTTCAGCATTGTAAGCACAACTTGTAAATTTTCTTACAGAAGAATTATAAGACTAGAAATATATTTTAAAGAAAGTGTAGCAGCATGAAAGTTTAAGTAGTCATAAGGAAAAATATAGTTTTAGATAAATAGAGTTGGGACTTCCCTGGTGGCACAGTGGTTAAGAACCCGCCAGCCAATGCAGGGCACACAGGTTTGATCCCTGGTCTGGGACGATCCCACACGCTGCAGAACAACAAAGTCAGTGTGCCACAACTACTGAGCCTGTGCTCTAGAGCCCGTGAGCCACAACTACTGAGCCTGTGCGCCACAACTACTGAAGCCCATGCTCCCTGGGGCCTGCATGCTGCAACTACTGAGCCCGCATGCCTAGAGCCCGTGCTCCGCAACAAGAGAAGCCACCTCAATGAGAAGCTTGCACACCGCAATGAAGAGTAGCCTCCGCTCACCGCAACTAGAGAGAAAAGCCCACATGCAGCAATGAAGACCCAATGCAGCCAAAAAATAAAATAAATAAATAAAATAAAATTTTAAAAATAGAGTTACAGAAGAATTTTATGTTCTGCAACATGAAAAGTTTTTAACATTTTATTTTTCCAACATATTGTAATATTTTATGTATTATTAGGGTACCTTTTGAAGTGCTTTCTTTCTTTTTCTTTTATGTGCTTTTTTTTCCTCTACAAATATTTACCCAGAGTAGTATAAAATATGGTTACCTAGTCCCTCTGCCATTTCCTATAAGTACAAATTCTCTTTAAAAAGTAAAATAAATATATTATCAAGTATCTACTTTTGCCGACCCCAACCGTTTTATCGAACAGCAAATGTTCATTAGCATGCACTGATATGAAGACAATCTTACTGACAATTCCCAGAGTGTTCCCTCTTTCATAAACAGATTGTTGATGGCTGATGCATAATCCATCTGAGCATTGCAATAAAAAGAAAATATCACAAATTATGCATAGAGATTCATAGAAATGAGTGCCCAAACTTTCAATAGATAGGAAGAGAATATACACACGTGCACACACAACCATGTTCTTTACTTAGACTTGACTGATGTTGTTTGCAGAAAATTAACTCCTGTTGGGTTTTTTATTGAATAGTTCTCTTAAATGGGGCTCTTTATTCAATCAAATAAAAAATACTGTAACCCATACAAAAGTGATAGTATGATTTGAGAGAGTTTAGCTATTTTACCAATGCCAAAGCATCCAGAGGAAATGTAAGGAAATTCTCTTAATCATACATATGTTTTACTATTTGATGCCAAACATCCAGATGCTCTAAATATGTTGGTGTTTTGTCATCACATAAAATAAGTAGAAAGAACCCCTGATAATTCTTGGTAATTACGTAGATCATTTACGTATCTAGTCATTCTACAAATATTTATTTTGCACTTATTATATGCAATGTGCTCTGTTCGGTGTTGCAAAGGAAACATAGGTGTACAAGGATCTGAATCTGTGTTCAAGAAGCTTACAATTAAGATAGAAGGGATAGAATGTGAACACAAGAAAGAATGAGGTCTATGCTTTAAGTGGCTAAAAATTGTCACCAGAATTAATAAATAAAATAGCTTTCCAAACCTGATGACCAACGTAATGTTTAACCTGAAATTTGAAAAAGTGGATAATAGTTTTATAATCAATGACTAAGAATACAGTAAGAAATACGTAAGCAAGGAAATTTATACAAGAAAATGCCATGTGCATTCATGACGGGTTGTAATCCAGAGGAACAGAGTAATAGATAAAACTGGGAAAGTAGGTTTGATTTATTTAAGAAAGGACTTTGAATGTATAATTTTTATTTCATTTTTAAGTGGCAAGACACCACTAAAGGCCATGTACTATGCTGAAAACAGCTTTAGAAAATCAATTCCTTACATAGGTAATTTTCCCTCCTTCATTTTCAGTTTTTCTATCTGTCAAAAAAGAGAGAGAGAGAGATATCTAAAGTTCCTTTGGGGTCCAAAAAGTATGAAAAGAATATTTCATTTTGTTGGCAAGAGAATTCCATGTAAGGACCATGAGCACGAGAAAGATACACTCATCATAATACTCTAGGGAGCTGTATCTGTTATTGATGTGCAAGATGCACTGAATTATGGAGACTGAGAATATAGGGAGAATAGTTAGAGGGCTTTTGCGACTGTCTTCACAGAGCTTGATCTGAGATGACAACTTTGGAAATGGTAAGGAATAGACGGGAAAGACCCTTGTTTGTTTGTTGGTCAGAAAAGTGCACATGGAATCAGTGTATTTTTAATTTTATTTTCCATCAGTCACAACCAGACCATTTACATTTTTTATAGTAGAGCTTCTAAATATGCAGAGTAAGACTCAAAATTCCTGTACTGCCATATGAGAATGTCTAGGGAGTCTTAATGCTTTTTATTCTTTTCATGTTTGGAAACCCTGTGATGAAAGATACTTTAAGTATCTTTTTTTTAAGTATCTTTTGTTAAGTTTCTTTTTTTAAATTAATTTAGTTTTGGCTGCGTTGGGTCTTCATTGCTGTGTGCAGACTTTTCTCTAGTTGTGGCGAGCGGGGGCTACTCTTCCTGCAGTGCGCTAGCTTCTCATTGCTGTTGCTTCTCTTATTGCGGAGCACGGGCCCTAGGCACGTGGGCTTCAGTAGTTGTGGCTCGTGGGCTCTAGATTGCAGGCTCAGTAGTTGTGGCACATGGGCTTAGCTGCTCTGTGGCATGTGTGATCTTCCGGGACCAGGGCTCGAACCCGTGTCCCCTGCAATGGCAGGCGGATTCTCAACCACTGCGTCACCAGGGAAGCCCCTCTTTTGTTAAGTATTACCACTTTTCATATTTTTCTGTCATTCACATTAACTAATGGGCATTTCCACGAAAACTCGATTTCCTCTCTTATCCCCATGTAAAATACAAATTAAACTACGCTTGCGTGACAGAACACCTTCGCAATATTTATCTAAACCAATTTTAAGCAGAGAAGAACATAATACAGTCATGATAGCTCAATGAACAATGAGATATTGTGTTTGTTTTTTATATAAAGATATGTTTCATACTCTCCCGTTTCCAGTGGGAGCCCTTCTGATGTTTCAGAAGCCAAACACTAAAATAAAATAAAGTGATTTTGAAAACTGACATATCAGAGTTTGAAACTTCAGCCACTGAATAACTCTGTGCTGAAATTCACTTTATTTGTCTGTAAATATTAGAATAATGATATCATAAAATATATGTGGTGCATGTCCAATGAGACAGTGAATGAAAGGTCTAGTTCAATGGCTGACACATACTACATATAGTAAATTATTTAAAAAACTCATAAACAAATTGTAGCTTTGAGGTCATCTTTGCAAGTGGATATGAGTGGGGTGAAAGAGAAAACAAGGTAAATAAGGTATTTAGGAACAATGCCAAAGGACAATTGCTCTTCTAATGTCATTTCCAGGAATTGGGAGGATAGTTGCAAATAGGAATCAAGACAGTACCAAGAGCTATTCCTGAAGACTGGCAATATATTTAATGCTTATATATTAATGCACTGTAAGCCAGGTTTTTGCTTACTATTTATAATCAGATACTTTCTCTAGATACTGGACATTATAAATAAATATGGTCTTACAACTATTGCCCATACAGGAAATGGTTAATAATATGATGATAGTGTAAGTTAATGAAGGTGTTCTTCATATGTATACTTGTCTAAGCCAAATATGACAGATGAACAATTGGGAAAAAAATTACTTCTGGCATTGAATGAAGTGATCTGAAAGAGATAAACAATAAAATATGGAGAAAAGCTAGTTGCTTTAAATTAGATCAAATTACTATTATTTGCAGTGAGTACTTTATTTGAGTCCTTGGAGAGGCGACACATATTAATAAATCAGAAATATCTACTGCTTTTTTAAAAACCTTATATATTCATCATGAAATAAAATTTTATATTGTTTACTAAATATAAAGCTCGTTTACTTACCTGCACTTCCTTCTTATGATAACCATGGATTTCTTTTCCCCCTGAGAGCCTAGAAGTCTGAAATCTTTAACCTTTGGGCTACAGAAGTTTTGGAGTGACTTCCTGCTGTCAGCAGACATGATGCCATGGAGAACTCTGATTGTGATTGTGATTAATAATGTGTTATACTCTTCAGACTGTTTCTGTAAGTTTCATGATGAATTGCAGTTACAAATTTTCATTGCACTTTAATGGTTGATTTACTGATGTTTATAAAATGAAAGGTCAATTCAATAGTTGAAAATAGTTGGAATAACATTGATAGTGAATGAAAACTTGTTTGTAAAAATGGAAAAGAGTAGAGAAAATCTGGCTAATAAGGTCATAAAGTTGAACAGCTGAATTTGTCTAATTGCCCTATTTTCTTCCAAAGGCCATAAACTTTGCCACATTTTGTAAATGCCAGAGTTGCAGTCTCACATATAGAACTATTCCTAATACACAGTATCAAAGATAGGAGTTCAAAGGAAGATGGAAAGGGAACTTTGCATGAATCCTGCTCTATAAATTATCTGCTCTAAAAGGCTTGAGGAAATTTTGAACTCAATGTTGACAAAAAATAAAAAGAAATGTATTGCAAGAAGAGAAAATATTTTAAAACTATTTAAGCACTTAGATTTATTTGGTTTTAGATGTCTACATTTTGACAATATTAACGTTTCATTTTGTTCATGAGGCAGAGAAGAAGAGAAAGAAGAATTTATTTGCAAGATAGTTGAAAGTCTGTTCTTGTGCTTAGCATTTATTTTTCTTTCAAGTTTCAGTTGTGATGCTCAAGTATTTTTGGTTTTGGACAAGGAAAAACAAGAAGCTCTTTACAGTGCCAGAACCTGTCTCTAGTATTTCCCAGAATGTGTTGAAGTTACTAATTTCCATTATATTCAAAAATTGATTTATTGATGTTTGTAAAACACTGCACTTATAATTACTTGATACTTATATATTTTCTTTCTGGTTTAAGTGTGAGATTAAAAATAAATCACACCAGATCATATAGGGTTTTTTTTCCCTATTTTGTTCTAAAGTCTTGTAATTTTGTTTGCCTTTCTATGTTTATCAAAAATCATATGGTGTATTTATGAAATCTCTGTTTTGGTTTTATTGATCTATGTGTTTTTCCCTTTATCTAAAACCACATAATCTGGAGTCTTAAAATTGAGAAGTGTAACTCCTGCAACTTAATTCTTCTTTTCCAATTGAATTGTTTTACATATCTTAGCTCCTTTATTTTTTCATACACGTTTTAGAATCATGCTATTTCTATCTCCAAATTATCTTTCTGGGATTTTGATTGGAATTGCATTAACTCTATAGATGATCTGGGGAGACTAGATATCTTTACCATGCTTAGTCTTCAACTCTATGAGCATGATATACTTCTCATTTATTTATGACTTTGATTTTCTTCATCATCATTTGTAGTTTTCAGCATAGAGATCTTGAATATGTTTGCTAGATTTGTGCCTAAATATTTTCCTTTTTTTTTTTGAGAGAGAGATAATTATCCATGAAGCTACAATCCATTGTAAAAGAATTTTTTTTTCAAATTTCAGTTTCCAATTATACATTACTAGTGTATAAATATACAATTGATTTTGGTGTGTTGGCCATGTATCCAGCAACCTTGTTAAACTCACTTATAATTTCTAGATTATTTTTATAGATTCATTGGGATTTTCTATCTAGACAATCATGCCATCTGCAAATAGGGATAGTTTTATGTTTTTCCTTCTAATCTATATGTCTTTTATTTCTTTTTCTTGCCTTATTACCCTGCCTAGGATGTCCATTATGATGGGAGTGAAGAGAGCAGTCATCCTTCTCTTATTTCCAATATTAGGAGGAAACATCCAGTCTTTCAACTTTAAGTGTGATGTTGTAGATTTTCTTCTAGACATAGTTTGTCAGGTTCAGGTTCAGGAAATCCCCTTCTGGTTCTAGTTTGCTGAATGCTTTATATATATATATATATATATATATAATTATGTATTGTCAAGTGCTTTTTCTGCATCAGGAGATATGATCATGTTGTTTTCTTTTTTCATCTGTTACTAAGATAAATTACATTGATTGATCCTTGAATATTGAACCAGGTTTATGTTCTCAAAATAAAATATTAGCAAAAAAGTTTATAGATCTATGGTCATGAGGGCTATTTGTCTGTAGTTTCTTTTGTTTGTAGTCTGTCTGTCTGGTCTTAGTATCAAGGAAATGTCGACCTCATAAAATGATTTGGGAAATGTTTCCTCCTCTTCTATTATTTAGAAGAAATTATGGAAAATTGTTAGTTCCTTTTTAAATTTTATATTGTTTGTCAGTGAAACTGTCTAGAACTTGTGATTTTTTGAGAAGGTTTTTAACTATCAGTTCAATATGTTTAATAGTCATATTACTATTTATGTGATGTATTTAATTTTGAATGAATTTAGGTGGTTTACAGTTTTTGAGGAAATGGTTCATTTCATATAAATTGTTGAATTTATGCTCAGAGTTGATCAGAGTGTTCCCTTATTATTCTTTTAACACCTTAGGTGTATGCATTGATATCATTCTTTAATTCCTAATATTACAAACTTGTATCTGTGTCTTCTTGCTTTTTTCAGTTTTGCTAAGTTTTATCAATTTTATTTATCTTCTCAAAGAATTGGCTTTGTTTTCATTGATTTTCTCCTGTTTTCCAGGTTTCAATTTTATTGATTTTTGTTCTTATATTTATCACTTTCTTCTTTTTGCCCACTTTGGGTTTGTTTTCTCCTCTTTTTCTAGCTTCTTAAGTAAGAAGCTAGATTTTTAGGTTTAGACTTTTCTTCTTGTTCTAATATGACCATTTAGTTTTATACATTTATCTCTAAGCAATGCTTTAGCTATGTCCCACAAATCTTGACATGTTGTGCTTAAATTTTGCTCAGTTTAAGATATTTTCTAATATCCCTTGAGAGTTGTTTATTGCTAAATGGTTGAAATTTGTTGTTTAATTTCTAAGTATTTTGAGATTTTGCTGTTATCTTTTTGTTATTGATGTCATGCTTAATTTCATTTTTGTTATAGAACATGCTTCATATTACTTCAATTCTTTTAAATTTGTTAAGGTTTAATTTATAAACCAGAATATAATCTTCCTTTGTTAATGTTTCATGTGCATTTAAGAAGAATGTGCATTCTTTTTTTTTTTGGTAGAGATCTCTATAGAAGTCAATTAGATCCCGTTGGTTGAATGTGTTATACAGCACTTCTATATCATTGCTGATTTTCTGCCTATTAGTTCTATCACTGAAAGAGGATTGTTGAAGTCTCCAACCATAATTGTGAATTGATTTATTTCTCCTTTTAGTTCTGGCAGCTTTTGCTTCATATATTTTGAAGAGCTGTTGTTTCTCTAGAAACATTCAAGTAGAATAAATATTTCACTATTGAAGAGGCCTCCTTTCTTGTTCTTATGCCATATATGCATATTATACTCAGCCTAAAACTATAAGCACTAAAATATATGAAAAATAAATTTTAAATTGCTCTCCCCAGATTTTTAAAATAGAGTTAAAGATTGCCAAAAAAAGTGAATTGTGTTCTCTTTGAATTGTTGACACCTCCTTAATCCTGTAGTTTTTCTTATTTTTATGTTTTACAGAGATATTCACCTTGTATATATATTTGATAATGTTTTATTGTTTAATGAACTGCTGTTCCAGCAGTTTAATGTAATACATATATATTTCCATCTATCTTAATTCTGCTTTTTATAGGTCTTCCAATTTCCCTTTCTAACAGATATATTTTTAAAAACCACCTGTGTATTGCTTACACAACTCTTTGCATTTCTACTTAAATATGTAGGCCTGTTTTGCCCTTTTCCATCTTTAGGTTTAATTAAATTTTATTTTATTGAAATCTTTAAGTTTTTTAAATATTTTAAATTTATTTGCATAAGGTTACAGAAATCCTTATGCAATACATTCAAAAGTTTAAAGGACAGCCCAATAACCCCTCAAAGTCACCTCTAAAATCACAGGATACTGCTTTGCTTCTTTTATGTTCATACAGTTATCCATATTAGATGACACAAATTTCAACATTTTAATCACAACTGCTTCATTCTCTCCCAGACACAAATTGCAATAGTTTTCATCTCACATATTTTAAGAGAGGGGATATCTGTTCTATTTGTAAAATGAGCTTGTATATAACTGATAATACGGCCAATATCTGAGTGATTAAAACCTCCACGATGTAACTTCTAACCTGTTTCAGGCTTCTCTTATCAGCAAAAGTAGTTCCTGATCCACTTTCCCTCACTGCCTTGTAGCACTGTAATAACATAGATAATATTGTTGCCATTATCTTCTAAACTCTTATGTGTCAGCTAAAATATTCGTATTTTTATTACTCTTTGCAGATTCAGTATTCTCTTTTACCACTTTCATCAATCTACTTTGTCTATTATTCTCCCATTTCTCTAGTAGATTTTTTTTCCAGTTTCATATTTTTAATTTTTTACATAATTGAATCTTTAAAATATCTAGTGAAAATTGTGCAATATTTATTTAGGGGCCTTAAGAGGACTTAGAGTTCTAATTTTTATTTTTCTTATTAGCCATTTTAGTTTCTAACTTTGCTATGTCATCAATGTAAAGTTCTAGAGGATAAGAACTATCACTTTCTTATGCAAGGCATGTATATTAACTCTTTTGTGCATCATATATCTGCAAAAACAATAAATAAAAATAGATATTTCATGAGGTAAATCTTATCATAATGTAATGAGTTTTCTGAAATGTTAGCAATGACTGTTATATAATATTCCTCTTCAAACAACTTAACACTCTCTAACAAGAGAATAACATAATTATGACACAATTTTTGGAAAGATCAGTCAAATACTAATGTCTTTTTTTCAAAGCCAACTTAATTTTTAGAATCACTTTCATGACTATTCTCTCATATTTTGAGAGTTTAACAAATATTTCCACTTTGAAGTTTTATATATTCTAACTTTAATATGAGTCTTGCCTAACAGACAATTTTCCATAACGGTAAGAAATCTATCTGCCCACATTCTGTCAAACAGTCTGGAGTTTGCATATATTTTCTCTGAAATTATCCTATTTGATTAAAAATTACCCAAAATATTCCACTTAAGAACTGTGTAATCCCTGACTCATCTCTAAAATCTTACTCATGGATGAATCATATAACAACTAGTTTATTTTGAAAATAACAAATCAAAACTAAACAACATCAATACATCTTTTATACATTTATAAACAATGTTTAAAATTCTAGATTCTCATGTCTCTGTTCTAGCATTGGTAACTTCAAGACCCAGTTGATTCCTAAGAATGAATTAAAAAAACAAACACATATATATGGAATCTAAGGAAAAAAAAAAAAGGTCATGAAGAACCTAGTGGCAAGACGGGAATAAAGACACAGACCTACTAGAGAATGGACTTGAGGATATGGGGAGGGGGAGGGGTAAGATGTGACAGGGTGAGAGAGTGGCATGGACATATATACACTACCAAATGTAAAATCAATAGCTAGTGGGAAGCAGCCGCATAGCACAGGGAGATCAGCTCGGTGTTTTGTGACCACCTAGAGGGGTGGGATAGGGAGGGTGGGAGGGAGGGAGATGCAAGAGGGAAGAGATATGGGAACATATGTATATGTATAGCTGATTCACTTTGTTATAAAGCAGAAACTAACACACCATTGTAAAGCAATTATACTCCAATAAAGATGTTAACAAACAAACAAACAAACAAACAAACAAAAAACCCTTCAGGCTGTGTTTGCTACTCCCTGTCAAATCTCGGGAGCTGAAAGGAGCTCAAGTGGGAGGTAAAGGGGCTGGGCAACCCCAAACCCCTGCTCTAAGAACAAGTTATCTCTCCTGTTCTCCTAGTTGTACAGAGCCAGAGTTCATGTATGGATACTAAGTAATAATACCAGAGAAGGACAAAAGGAGGGTTGTTTCTTTGAAGGGTGGAGCGCTTTATTAGTCACCTTCTGGGCCTGAAGGAGAGAAATAGGTCTATGATTTGCTTCCATCCTGAGCTTCAATTTCTTTAATGGCTTTAGGTCCCGTTAACATCATTCTTCTATACTCGCTAACTCGTCTCATTGCTTTTAGGACTAATTTGCATTTTTTGTCTATAATAAAACATGTACAGTCACTGATCTTGAAAAGATCACTTTTGACAAAGAAATTCACTGCAAAAAGCTACTGAAATTTAGGGGAGACATTGAGAATTGTAAGCACTGAGGAAACAGGGGAGTTACTTGGGCTCATACAAGCATGTGCTATAGAAATGGAAATAGCAGGTTGAAATTGAACACGGCAAAATTTAGTCTAAATGTCAGGAAAAGTTGTCAACTCTGAGATTTAATTAGGTAGTGGAATAGTTTCCCAGAAGAAATGGCAGAAATTTATTGCTGGAGCTATTTAAAATCGGGCTGGACAAAGCACTAGGGAATATACAGAAGGGGGCAATCCTTCACAGATTCTTGAGGATTGATGTAGGTAGCAGTAGGTCTTTTGCATTTCTAATTTTCATGACCATTATTCTAGCATTTCACTTCACAATGATGGCTAAATGTGTTCTCTTTACCAGTGCAACCCTGAAAATCAGAACATTACATGATACCCACAGGGATATCCATAGTTACTTTTTGAAAAATGTGATCCAAGCTTAATATTCCCATTTACTTTGTTAATCATATGGCTGTTCTTTCTTTCTTCCTTCTTTCCTTTTATGATTGGGCAGAAAAATTCCTTCCAAGTGGCTTCTGATTAGTATCCTTTTCTTTCCTATCTCTCATCTCTGTGTGTGGGCCGAGAACACTCATTTATTTATTTACTTACTTATTATTTTAACTTTTCCCTTTTTGGACAAATAATCACTTATTTCAGTAGCTCATCTACTTTTCATTTTTATTCATCTGAATAAGGGTCCAAAAAAGGCTTTTTCCTCTTTAGCTCTCTTGCAAAGCCCTCTGGATATGCCCATAATCATTATGCTCAGGATTCTGGTTTAGAAACTCTTTTTGTTACATTCAGTCTCTGAATAAAAGAGGGAGGAAGTAGAATCTGAAACTAGATGAAATGTTACTGATAACTATCTCTTTAATAACCTTTACTGCCAAATCAATAATTCTGGTTTGAGTGAGATATGTGTGTATTTTTTCTTCGAGAAAAAGAATATATATGCACGATATTCCTTGGCTATACTCAGTAGGCTTAGAATGTATTTTATTCACTTATAAAATTTCTTTTTAACAAAGGTGTTAGAAATATACCGTGCACCCTAATTAACACACACCAAGGTATACCTTATAGGCATACAATATTCTAGTCAGTTTCTGGCTCCTCTCTTTGGACTTTTTCAGTCACTTTGAAAGTTAGGGGATTACTTCTGTAACCCTTCATTCTTTTCCCAATAATAATAACAAACTTAGAAACAGCAGCAACAATGACAAAACCCTAGTCTATACCATACCATGCATTAGGTTCTCTTCATGATTTATCCATTGAATCATCACAACCACCCTGTGAGGTAGATATTCTCATTAACCTCATTTTCAGGAAAGTAAACTTTTCCAAGTACACAGCTAGTAATTGGTAGAGTAAGTCCTGGAATACAAATAGTCTGACAGCAGTGTACATACTCTCAAAAACACTGCACTGAAATGACTGAAGTGCCTCTGAATAAGGAATAGAGTTTCTGTAGAATATTCTGAGTTTTGAGAACCTTAAGAATGAGTGCCAATGAATTATCTTCAGTATGATAATGTATGCCACAGTGATATGTGCAAAAAAGCAAAAGGCAAGGAAAACTCTTTTAATATTTGCTATTCAAATTCTGTTTGTCTTTTTGCTTTTTTCACAGATTTGATTTCCAACGTCTAGAAGAGGTTCAGGTGAACTGCAAGTTGGGAAGTCCATTTTTCACCAGATGTCAGTACCCAATGGCTGATTATTTGGAGACATTCTCCTAGCTTTTGAATACTAACCAAGATAACTGCCCTGTGTCAAAATTTTCAAATCCTTTCATAATTTCACAATTCTGCAAAACATAATTAGGTCACCACCAAGCCATTTTTTAAAAACCAGAATAACCTCAATTCCCTTAAGCTATCATTATTATATATACCTTTGAACTATTTAGAGACAATAGATATATAATAAATTAAGCATAAGTGTCGTTCCCATAGAACAGTATAAGTAGAAATGAACAGACCTTAACAGAGTCTAATGAGGACTTTACAAAAAGGAAATCATCTTTGTTATTCTGTTCCTTATTTCCATTGTTTCAATTATTTATGATATTCTAATATATACGATTTTGTATTATTTTTCAAAATGCAGTTGCGTTGCTTAGATCATAATTTCATCATTAAATTCAAAATACTTGTTTATAATCTGTATTACTAATATATGAAGGTTACAGAATATCTAAACATGGGAAACTGGATATGCTCCATACTCAAATTTGATATTATTATGCAGTGAATTTTCTAAGCTCTTTTTAATCAGCAGAAAATGCTGGAAGTAATAGCAGTCTAAGGGGAACAAACTAATTAGCAATAATGATAGCGGCTGAAAGCATACCTTGAAGCTGTTTTTGTTTCTGTCAATACCAAAGAAAACAATGGTATCAAATGATAAACGTAGCTTTGAGGGATTGAACACTTTTTGTACCAGAAGCAAAGATATATTACTAATTGGGTAGTGAGAGACAAGAAATCAGTGAAGAAAACTCTTATAAGAAATTTATGTACATGAAATAATTTTCTGCTTTTGGTCATGTGTTTGTTAAGCCAGGTAATTTTGAAGAGTTGTCACTAATCAACAGTCAACTTTAAAGTGAAAAATCTGAAAATGGTAGATAAAAATCTAACAAAAAGTAAAATATCATTGTGAATATATATTTTCATTTATCATTGGGTGAGAGAAATTTTAGCATATCACCTTCCCCCAGAAAAGGGTGAATTAGATTTTGTAAAAGTTAAAAACAATCATTTTAAATGTCATACAGAGAGATGCTATAAGTAAAATTTCATGAGCTAAATTATTATTCTTTCTATCATAAGGAGGGCTGAAATCCCATTGGACCTTGGAACCTAGGTGGATGTACAGGGTTGAATGAAGTGCTGGGAATTGTAAAAATTAGAACATAGCCAGGAGTCTTTTTGAATTAGTGTACAAAGACTGAAAAGAAAAAAGTAGAGCCATAATGGAATTATCAGCCCAAGGAGGTTAAAGGAAAGAAAGGCACAAATTAATTTTATTTATCCAAAGTCCAAGCAGAGTTAAAATACAGAGGGACAAGGCAGGAAATAGGAAGAAATACCTGTGAATAAAAGCAACCTAGTAATGGAGAATGATTTCAGCAGGGACACTCAGCACTCTCTCGGCACAGTTGATAAGAGCAGAGTTGGAGAACGATGTTGGAGAGAAATTCTCCAACTCTGCAGAACCTTGGTTTGAGATTAATTTTGTTAAGAGGGATAGTGAGTGTCCTTACAAAGTTAAATGACAAGATTCTTTACAGGCTTCCTGATAAGTCAGAATCGATGGTTCAACTATAATAGAGGTATGTTAACTCAGCAACAAGAATTAAAAGAATGCTAGAGCCAGGGATTTTAGCAGGTTATTATAATTCTATCTATATTTTCAGTACTATTTTTCCATGTGTTTTGTCTTAGCTATGTTGGTCAGCCTGAGACATGACACTAGTGTACAATCTCCATAGACCTACTTTTTCATCTTCTTGTAAGATTGGGTAGCCAGGCCATCCTTGATGATTCTTCTTAGGGGGGGTACGGTAGCAGCTATGCTTTAACTTGACCTTCCAATATAGTTAAAGGCCCTATTGATTGATTGTGGTGGATATAACTTTGGCCCTCTTCCAGAGATGACATTGTGATAAGTGTCTAATTCTACTCTCTGAGTTTATGCTTTCCCATGGAGACAAAATGCTGGATGTGTCAGAAAGTCTCAGGTCTACCAGAAAGGGTTTTGGCACACTGAATTTGCAACTATGAAACTGTTTTTCTATGACTGCTATTACATACAGAGAAGAAAACAACACAGTTTGTGATTTTATCTATCAGGATGAAGCATAGCATAATGAAAAAAACCATATGATTCTAGAATTAAACATCTCTTAGCTGCGTGATCTTGGGCAGGTTGCCTCAACTTTCTGGGTTTCTGTTTCCTCGTCTTTAAAAATGGGGATAAATATTACCTACCTCATATAGTTATTAATACTAAATGAGAAATAACGCTGGTGCAAATGTCTGGCCCATAATTGACTCAATAAATATTTTTTAAATTTAAACCAAAGGATTGTGCCTGAAACAAAAGCCAGTTCTCTTCAAATTAAGGTCATTCTTGTTTTCCACACACAGCAAATATTCTTTACAACATCACTGTGCATTTTCTAGTCATTCATGCACAGAGATACAAATTTTTCCTAAGAAAGGTTGACAAAATGTTCTGATTCCAAGTGATGCAATTTAAGCAATAACTGGATAGAGGGATAACATTAATTTCCATAGGTGTGCTTCATCCTGAGTGACCTATACAATTCTACCAGGAAGGAAATGTATCAATAGTTTCCCTTTCGTGGAACCAAATCAAGAACACAAAAATGTGCTGCGATGTTTAACTTAATTTTACCGAAATATAAATGTAAGAATTCATTCCTTTCTGCCTAGGTCATAGGGGGAAAGGATGGACAAAACATCTTCACTTGTCAAACTGTACCGCCTCGTTTTTTTTCGGTGATTTGCTGAGTGAATCTTTTTTGAGAGGATTATTAGTAACATTCAGATGAGAGCAAACTAAGGGATCCCTCTCCACATACATATAAAAGTACCCACTAACACATTTTTAGAGCTTTTAAATCTGAAATTGTATATAAACTGTACTCATATGTGTAAAGCAGGAGAGAGTACATAACAGGTCAATTTGTCATAGAAGTTCATACCTCAAGAAATGTTCAGGACTGCTGTCTTCACTGTTTCTACTTCTATTCCATCCTTCCCCATCCAGGATTCCTCTCAGTGAGTGAAGCAATGAGGCACAAGTATATGAGAACATTCTGTGTATTGATATGATCACGCGATTATTGTGTGAGATAGGTCTGTTCTAATTATCAGTTAAGGTAAGCATGCAGGAAATTCTTGTTTATTGTAATGACTTCAAATTTAATTGGTGGTGAAAAATTATCTACTTGCATCTTCTGAAATTCCAAAGTAAAAGTAATCTACCCAGTTTCAGTTTGGCAATTTACTTTCATTAAATACTTAAAATAATTAAACCAAAGGAACTCCTTTTGCTTTTATAGTAAAATGTCTGAGTTCCCAACCAGGAAACACTGACTTCTCAAATGATTTAGTAAAATTTTCATGATGCTTAGCTCTTACAGAGATTTTTTGAGAACAAAATTCCATTTATATCTTTCTATTCTTAAAAAGTACATCATATACAACCCTAAAAGAAGTAGTATTTATGTTTTACACTACTCTGGATATGCCTTAACAACAAACTAATCAAGTATTCAATCTTTTTTTTTTTTTTCAATAGTCATCTGTTGAGTACTTACTATATGTCAGACACTGTTAGTCACTGGTGACTCTATGGTAAGCAAATAGTGTCCCCATCAAGAATAAATTTAATGGATAGAAATACATTTATACTCACTAAAATCAGGCAGGACTAACAGTTCTGAACATTTGAAAAAAAAGACAGGCTGATAAATATTTGGATAGCTATACTCTGTACCAGAGAGTCTCAAACTTCTGAGTACATAAGAATCATAAGAGAAATTGTTCAAAATACATATTTTTTGGACCCATTCACAGAGCTTCTGATTCATTAACTTTGGGGTGGGGCAGTGATCACTATATTTACAAACACTCAAAGTGATTCCGAGGCATTTGTGTATGAATCTAATTTAGGACAATAAACTACTCCATAGACTCTGTCACTGTAAAAGACCATAAAATTCTCAGTATCTTTCACTGTAGATCTCTTTCTTTAAAATGACAAATTTCAACTTTACGTTTCTGCTGGGAGTGGAGGAGGAGTATAGAGAGCTAGAAAGAGCATCACTCCCAACCTTGCAAGGAAGCAAAGACAGAAAAACAGCAAGCTCACTTTTCTTGAACCTACCAGAATGCTAAATTTGCAGAGCAGCAAATGCTAAGTTTGCAGAGCAGCAAATTGACCAAAGTCAAAAGAGAGACAGGCACCTGCAGGAAGAGACAGAGCACTGACTTACTGGGGCAAAATGCAGTCCAAAACCACTAAGAGTTCAGCTAAGGTGATTGGTGAATCAGTGGAGGCCTGTTGAGTGAAAGCCCCTGCAGCTTCAAGAACAGGTGGAGTGCACAGATGTGCTGAAAATACTAGGAGTTTTGGGAAAGTCCGCCTTGTGATACAGAAATGGGGAAGGGCCACAGCACTCACTAAAGAGAGGCACAAAACTCCATGGGGACCTTTCTCCCAATTAGCTCTATGAAGCAAAGCTTTAATGTTCCTGGAGTAGGAGGGGGGAAGGGCAACATACACTGTTGCCCTTGGGTCCTGGAGAAAACCCATTTCAGCTAGAAGAAAGGAAATAGAAAAAACAATCCTTGACCTCTGGGGTGGTGTGCAGAATGCATGCTGGGTTTAGAATTATAGCCTTAGAAGGGCAGGAACACTGAAAAAGTCATACACCCATGACCCAAGCACATGTTGTCAGCATAAGACTGAAGTTTAATCAGGACATCAGAGAATATCCCTCAACCACCACTGTGAGGCAAAGAAGGGTGGAGTTGCATGTAATTTGGGAAAGAGATATTCCAAAGCTAAGGTGGAACATATATAAGGATTCAGCATATAAAATCCCTCTGGCAAGCCAACTCCCACCCTAAATGAAGGTGTCACTAGAAAAAGTTAAAGCCTGTGGTACACTGAGAGTAACCATAGCAACAACAAACCTCAAACCCAGCTCAACACTTAATTAGATTAATTCAAACCCCTGCAATAGAGATTCAGCGAAAAGCATGCACATTTCCAGGCATAAAAATTATTTACTTCTGTTTCTACTGTCCTACACAAGATGTTTGGTTTCAAAAAATTACAAAGCATAAGAAATGGCAAGAGAAAACAACACACTCAAATGAGACAAGAAAGCATCATAACCAGACCTACATATTACACAAAAGTTGAAACTGACAGGGAATCTAAAATACCTATGATTAATATGTTAAAGACTTTAATAGAAAATGTGAAAAAAAATGTAACCAGATGGGTTTTCAGCAGAGACATGGAAACTATAAGAAAGAATTGAAAGAAAGTGCTAGAAATGAAAAATATTGTAACAGAGATGAAGAATGTCTTCAATGGACTAACTTGTGGACTTGACAATGACTGAGGAATAAATCAATGAGCTTGAAGATAGGTCTATAGAAACAAATTTAAAAAGAGTGAGAAAAACAATACCAAGCAACCATGAGTTGAGGGACACTATCAAATAATCTAACATGCAATTAATTGGAATCCCAGAGGAAAAGGATGGAGCAGAAGAAATTTTTGAAGAAACAATGGCTAAGACTTTTCCAATATTACTGACACACACCAAACCACACATCAAAAAAGCTCAGAGAACACCAAGAAAGAAAAATGCCCAAAAGAAAGAAAGAAAAAAACTAAAAGTGAAAATATGCACCTAAATATATCATATTCAAACTGTTGAAAACCAAATGACAGATCCACTTTGGAGGCTGCCAAAGGAGAGACTTTGGGTAAAGTCTGCCTTTGTTTATTTTAGGTGATAGGTGGATAATGCAAGGCCTCCCAAAAATATTCACATCTGGTCCTTAAAATCTGTGAATATGTTACAGGGCAAAAGAGACTGTGCAGATGTGATTAAATTAGGGATTTTGAGATGGGGAGATGATCCTGAATTATCTGGGTGGACGCAAATGCAATCATAAGATCTCTATAAGTGAAAGGGGGAGGCAGAAGGGTCAGAGTCAGAGATTTGAAGACGCCACACTGTTGGCTTTGAAGATGGCTGAAAGAGCCATGAGCTAAGGAATGCTGGCAGTCGTTTGAGGCTGGAAAGGCAAATAGAAAGGATTCTCCCCTAGAGTTGCCAGAAGCCGTGCTAGCACCTTGATTTTAGTCCAACATAAATTCAGTATTCTCTACTATACTAACATTATTGGTTTAAAAAGAAGGATCTCGGAATTAATTACAATAATCTCATGTACTAATATAAATCCTGTCCATGTTTTTATCTCTCTTCAAAGCCCCATTCAAGGCTCATTTCCTTCAAGAGGACTTCTTCAGTCTTCTCCAATATCTTATTGTGTAACTGATATAGTAGGCGGAATAATGCCCCGCTCATCCTAATCCCCAGGACCTGTGAATATTTTAGGTTACAGGGCAAAAGGAAATTAAGACTACAGATGGAATCAAGGTTGCTAATCAGCTGATCATAAAATAAGGAACTTATCCTGGTTATTTGACTAGGTCCAAAATAATCACAAGGGTCCTTAAAGTGGAGGAGAAGGTCAGACAAAGGAAGATGTGGCTATGGAAGAAAGACAGGGAGAGATAGAAAATTTCTGGCTATAAAGATGGAGGAAAGGGGCCATGAGCCAAGGAATGTGGACAGGCTTAGAACTTAGAAAAGGCAAGAAAATAGATTGTCTCCTAGAGTCTCTAGAAAGGGAAGGAGCCTTACCAACACCTTGATTTTATTACAGTGAGACTTGTGTTGGACTTCTGACAAAACTGTAAGATAATAAATTTGTGTTGTTTTAAGCCATTAAGCCTGTAGTGATTTGTTACAGCAGCAATAAGAAGCTAATGCATTTTCTGTAAACTTTTTCTAACCTAATAGTTTCTCTTTTATCACTTGTAACTTCTAAATTGGAATAATTCAGTAGACTTTAAAGTAATGAATGCAACTAATAATCCAGCATTTTCTATTTCCAACGTGCCTAAAAATGCAGTCCACATCCTCACCCTAAATTTAGGGCCTGTTTCAAATATTCCCTATTTGATGTATGTATAGTTTTAGTTTAAGAAATTATTCTAAATAATGGTCAGTATTAAATTTAGTAGCTTATAGTTTTCACTTTTAAAATGAACTTATTATATGTCAATAAAATGGACACCCAGGAAGAAATGGACAAATTCTATATTTCTGTTTTTGTGCTAGTACCATTCTGTCTTGATGACTGTAGCTTTGTAGTATAGTCTGAAGTCAGGGAGTCTGATTTATCCAGCTCCGTTTTTTTTCCCTCAAGACTGCTTTGGCTATTCGGGGTCTTTTGTGTCTCCATACAAATTTAAAAATTTTTTGTTCTAGTTCTGTAAAAAATGCCATTGGTAATTTGATAAGGATTGCACTGAATCTGTAGATTGCTTTGGGTAGTATAGTCATTTTCACAATATTGATTCTTCCAAAACAATAACATGGTATATCTTTCCATCTGTTTGTGTCATCTTTAATTTCTTTCATCAGTGTCTTATACTTTTCTGTATACAGGTATTTTGTCTCCCTAGGTAGGTTTATTCCTGGGTATTTTATTCTTTTTGTTGCAATGGTAAATGGGAGGTTTCCTTAATTTCTCTTTCAGATTTTTCATCATTAGTGTATAGGAATGCAAGAGATTTCTGTGCATTAATTTTGTATCCTGCAACTTTGCAAAATTCATTGATTAGCTCTAGTAGTTTTCTGGTGGCATCTTTAGGATTCTCTATGTATAGTCTCCTGTCATCTGCAAACAGTGACAGTTTTACTTCTTCTTTTCCAATTTATATTCCTTTTATTTCTTTTTCTTCTCTGATTGCCATGGCTAGGACTTCCATAGCTATGTTGAATGATAGTGGTGAGAGTGGACATCCTTGTCTTGTTCCTGATCTTAGAGGAAATGCTTTCAGTTTTTCACCATTGAGAATGACGTTTTCTGTGGCTTTGTCATATATGGCCTTTATTATGTTGAGGTAGGTTCCCTCTATGCCCACTTTCTGGAGAGTTTTTATCATAAATGGGTGTTGAATTTTGCCAAAAGCTTTTTCTGCATCAATTGAGATGATCATATGGTTTTTATTGTTCAATTTGTTAATATGGTGCATCACATTGATAGACTTGTGTATATTGAAGAATCCTTGCATCACTGGGATAAATCTCACTTGATCATGGTGTATAATCCTTTTAATGTGTTGTTGGATTCTGTTTGCTACTATTCTGTTGAGGATTTTTGCATCTATATTCATCAGTGATATTGGTCTGTAATTTTCTTTTTTGTAGTATCATTGTCTGGTTTTGGTATCAGGGTGATGGTGGCCTCATAGAATGAGTTTGGGAGTGTGTCTTCCTCTGCAATATTTTGGAAGAGTTTGAGAAGGATGGGTGTTAGCTCTTCTCTAAATGTCTGATAGGATTCACCTGTGAAGCCATCTGATCCTGGACTTTTGTATTTTGGAAGATTTTTAATCACAGTTTCAATTTCATTACTTGTGATTGGTCTGTTCATATTTTCTATTTCTTCTTGGTTCAGTCTTGGAAGATTATACATTTCTAAGAATTTGTCCATTTCTTCCAGGTTGTCCATTTTATTGGCCTAGAGCTGCTTGTAGTAGTCTCTTAGGATGCTTTGTATTTCTGTGATGTCTGTTGTAACTGCTTCTTTTTCATTTCTAATTTTATTGATTTGAGTCCTCTCCCTCTTTTTCTTGATGAGTCTGGCTAATGGTTTATCAATTTTGTTTATCTTCTCACAGAACCAGCTGTTAGTTTTATTGATCTTTGCTATTGTTTTCTTTGTTTCTATTTCATTTATTTCTGATTTGATCTTTATGATTTCTTTCCTTCTGCTAACTTTGGGTTTTGTTTGTTCTTCTTTCTCTAGTTCCCTTAGGTGTAAGGTTAGATTGTTTGAGATTTTTCTTGCTTCATGTGGTAGGCTTGTATTGCTATAAACTTCCCTGTTAGAACTGCTTTTGCTGCATGCCATAGGTTTTGGATCATCGTGTTTTCATTGTCACTTGTCTCTAGGTATTTTTTGATTTCCTCTTTGATTTCTTCAGTGATCTCTGAGTTATTTAGTAACGTATTGTTTAGCCTCCATGTGTTTGTGTTTTTTACACTTTTTTTCCCTGTAATTGATTTCTAATCTCATAGCATTGTGGCCAGAAAAGATGCTTGATATGATTTCATTTTTCATAAATTTACTGAGGCTTGATTTGTGACCCAAGATGGGATCTATCCTGGGGAATGTTCAGTGCACACTTGAGAAGAAAGTGTAATCTGCGGTTTTTGGCTGGAATGTCCTATAAATATCAATTAAATCTATGTGGTCTATTGTGTCATTTAAAGCTTGTATTTCCTTATCAATTTTGTTTGGATGATCTGTCCATTGGTGTAAGTGAAGTGTTCAAGTCCCCAGTATTACTGTGTTACTGTCGATTTCCTCTTTTATAGCTGTTAGCAGTTGCCTTATGTATTGCATGCTCCTATGTTGGGTGCATATATATTTATAATTGTTATATCTTCTTCTTGGATTGATCCCTTGATCATTAGGTAGTGTCCTTCTTTGTCTTGTCTCTTGTAACATTCTATATTTTACATTCTATTTTATCTGATATGAGTATTGCTTCTCCAGCTTTTTTAACTTTCCATTTGCATGCAATATCTATTTCCATCCCATCACTTTCAGTCTGTATTTGTCCCTAGGTCTGAAATGGGTCTTTTGTAGACAGCATATATATGGGTCTTGTTTTTATATCCATTCAGCGAGCCTGTGTCTTTTGGTTGTAGCATTTAATCCATTCACGTTTAAGGTAATTATTGATATGTATGTTCCTATTACCATTTTCTTAATTGTAATGGGTTTGTTTTATAGGTCCTTTTCTTCTCTTGTGTTTCACACTTAGAGAAGTTCCTTTAGCATTTTTTGTAGAACTGGTATGGTGGTGGTGAATTATCTTTGCTTTTGCTTGTCTGTAAAGCTTTTAATTTCTCCATCGAATCTGAATGAGATCTTTGCCAGGTAGAGTAATATTGGTTGTAGGCAATGGAAGAGGATAGAAAGCTCAGAGATAAAACCATGCACCTATGGTCAACTAATCCATGACAAAGGAGGCAAGGATATACAATGGAGAAAAGACAGTCTCTTCAATAAGTGGTGCTGGGAAAACTGGACAGCTACATGTAAAAGAATGAAATTAAAACACTCCCTAACACCGTGCACAAAAATAAACTCAAAATGGATTAGAGACCTAAATGTAAGAGTGGATGCTATAAAAGTCTTAGAGGAAAACATAGGAAGAACACTCTTTGACATATATCACAGCAAGATCTTCTTTGATCCACCTCCTAGAGTAATGGAAATAAAAACAAAAACAAACAAATGGGACCTAATGAAACTTAAAAGGTTTTGTAAAGCAAAGGAAACTACAAACAAGACAAAAAGACAACCCTCACAATGGGAGAAATTTATTTGCAAATGAATCAACGGACAAAGGATTTATCTCGAAAATATATAAACAGATCATGCAGCTCAATATTAAAAAAACAAACAACCCAATCCAAAAATGGGCAGAAGACCTAAACAGACATTTCTCCAAAGAAGATATACAGGTTGCCAACAAACACGTGAAAGGATGCTTAACATCACTAATCATTAGAGAAATGCAGATCAAAAGTACAATGAGGTATCACCTCACACCAGTAAGAATGGCCATCATCAAAAAGTCTACAAACACTAAGTGCTGGAGAGGGTTTGAAGAAAAGGGAAACCTCTTGCACTGTTGGTGGGAATGGAAATTGATCCAGTCACTATGGAGAATAGGATGGAGGTTCTTCAAAACACTGAAACTAGAACTACCATATGACCCATCATTCCCACTACTGGGCATATACCCCGAGAAAACCATAATTCAAAAAGAGTCATGTACCACAATGTTCATTGCAGCTCTATTTACAATAACCAGGACATAGAAGCAACCTAAGTGTCCATCAACAGATGAATGGATAAAGAAGATGTGGCACATATATACAATGGAATATTACTCATCCATAAAAAAAAATGAAATCGAGTTATTTGTAGTGAGGTGGATGGACCTAGAGATTTTCATGCAGAGTGAAGTAAGTCTGAAAGAAGAAAACAAATACCGTATGCTAACACATATATATGGAATCTAAAAAGAAAAAAAAATTGTTATGAACAACCTAGGGTCAGGACAGGAATAAAGACACAGACATAGAGAATGGACTTGAATACACAGGGAGGGGGAAGTGTAAGCTGGGACGAAGTGAGAGAGTGATATGGACATATATGCACTACCACATGTAAAATAGATAGCTAGTGTGAAGCAGGCACATAGCACAGGGAGATCAGTTTGGTGCTTTCTGTCCACCTAGAGGGGTAGGATAGGGAGGATGGCAGGGAGACTCAAGAGAGAGGAGATATGAGGATATATGTATATGTATAGCTGATTCACATTGTTGTACAGCAGAAACTAACACACCATTGTAAAGCAATATACTCCAATAAAGATGTTAAAAAATAATAATAAAATAAAAATTAAAAAATGAAATGAACTTTTTCCTTGTTTATGGATGTATCACCAGAAGCTAGGAAATAATCTTTGTTCTCCACCTATTTTGTCATCATCCAGCTTGGCAAAAGTTTGCCTAATCCCATGTTTTGAAATGAATTGAAATTTAAAACATAAATTTTAACAACATCACGTCATATTATTTAACAAATATTTATGCAATAATAATATAATTGATCAAGGACTGACACTTTAGTTTTGCTACATTTCTAACCAAATGCAACAGTCTTATTGGCTGCTTTCCTTCTGTAAAATAGAATAGCTGTATTTTTCCTTTAATGTTGAAAAAAGAAGAAATTGCCCTCCCAGTGTGAAAGTAGACAAATTATAATTAGAATAAATTTCTTTGAGTTTATATATTTTGTTGTAACAATTTTGCAGGCAGAGACAAGTGACCCAATGCTTAACTGATTAAGCATATAAAAGACTAGACCTGCTGGGTCTAGAGAAATAAGTGACTGAAAGAATAAAGGATGCTAGGGAACACTGGAGCCATTTTGGCTCTAAGTACCAAGAGCAAAAATGAAAAATCACTACTAAGAAATACAGATCCTTATTTTGGGGAAGGAAAAATATTTCCTCTATCCTTTCTTGGTTCTTCTGGCTGGTCTAAGAATTAAATTGACATGAGACAGAGTAACAGGAGAAAATCAAATGTAATTATATACATAGGAGGACCCCATTAGAAACATGAGAATGAAGGGCAAGTTAGGCAATTGAAGCTTATATGCTATCTGAGAGAAGGAGACAGGGATAGGGACTTTGGAACTTCAAAGAGATGAAAGGCTGTTAACATGGAGAGGGAAAATAAATGTTTTGTAAGTAAACATTTACTATGCCATGCAGAGACAATTGGATGCAGAGTGGACATTGGTCTTCAGGCCCTGCTGAGTAAATTCCCTCTACCACACTTAGCCCATATTTTTTATAGATACCTCTGGTGATAGTGCTCTTCCTGGATCAGGCTCATTATCTAAATTCTTCTAGGTAGTTAAGGAGGAGATAAAAAGAAAAACTTTCTGAGTCTTCTGTTTCTTAAAAATAACCAGCCTAAAATAATCTTCATGTCAAAGAGACATATTTTGTGGTGGCAAATTTTGCACCCCTACACCCTCCTATCTTTAATGCAATCATAAACTCAGATTACAGTACAGCTGCTAGCCTCTACCTTATAGCTGAATAACCAAAGCAAGGATATAAAGTTTGCTCTTTCTTTCTCATCTGTAACAAGTGGAATCAATAAACTTTATCCAAATATCTTACTAATTTCTTTACTTTATCAAAAGGACAAGTAAATTTTTTTGATCCAATAGTACAATTCATTAATTAAATAATTTGTGGAAAACCTACTATATGCCTGGCAAATAAAAAGAGTTGATTTTTAAGAATAGTAGGCTTCCTCTATCAGCAGAGGAGTAGTAATGAGTGAGACACAGAGAATAACATGGTTTGCAGTGAGAAGATATTTATTCATTGAATATGACTTTATTTTTAAAGGTAACAAAATTTATTATGCAAAGTTCTCCCCAGGTTTAAGGGTGGGAATGGGGTACAGAATAAAAGTGCAACCAAGGTTAAAGACCTAATTAAGGAATCAAAATAAAATTTCAAAATCTGACAATACAAAATGATGGTGAGGATGTATAACAAATAGAACCTCATCATTGTTGATGGGATGTAAAATGGTCTGGCCATTTTGTAAAATAGTTTGACAAATTCTTACTACAGTAAGTCCCCTACATACGAACCTTCAAGTTGTGAACTTTCAAAGATGCAAACGTGCATTCCATCAAAGTCAGGTGTGAGTGAAATTGTAGCGTGTCCTCCATCTCCTATTGCTGATAATCCTTCAGCTCTACAATTTCTCACCTCTTCTCCCTCCTCCAGTCAATAACTCTTCTTGCCTGTTCACTCGATGCCAGCCCCTGTATGCCAACTGCTGTGTTGTACTACTGTACTTTTCAAGGTACTGTACTGTAATATTAAAAATGTTTTCTTATTTTTTATGTTTGTTTGTTTTTTATGTATTATTTGTGTGAAAAGCATTATAAATCTATTACATTAAAGTACTATATAGCCGACTGTGTTAGTTGGGTACCTAAGCTAACTTTGTTGGACTTAACACACTGGACTTACAAACGTGCTCTCAGAATGGAACTCTTTTCTATGTAGGGGACTTACTGTATATGATTCAGTAAATCTATTCCTAGGCATTTAAATAAAGAAATGAAAATCTATATACACACATACACACAAACTTTTACATGAATGTTCATAGCAACTTTCTTCATAACAGTTAAAATTGCAAGCAATCAGTTGTGGTATATTCAATACAACATGAAACTACTCAACAACAAAAGAAACAAACCACCAATATGTGCAATATTGAATAATTATGAGTCTGAAAAACATTATACTAAGCAAAAGAAATCAGATTTAAAAGAGCATTTTTGAATAAGAAATTCTAGGAGTAAAATTAACCTATAGTGATGGAAATCATAATACTTGTTAAATGTATAGGGATGGAGACAACTGATTGCAAAGGGCTATTGTTGTTTTGGTATTTACACAAGTGTATACATTTGTTAAAGTATATTGAATGGCACAATTAAAGTGGATGAATTATTTTGTATTCTAATTATTCTGCAGTAAACTTGAAAACCATGAAATTTTAAGAAACAAAGAAGAACAAGAAATGACTATAACTGAAGGTAAATGACGATTTATTAATTTGAATTTAACTAGAATTTAATCAATGGCTATGCAATGTTGAGTACTTTATAACTCTGTAACATATAATTCTTTTTTCTCCTTTTTTAAAATATTTATTTATCTTTGGCTGCATTGGGTCTTCTTTGCTGTGTGAAGGCTTTCTCTAGTTGCAGCAAGTGGGGGCTACTCTTTGTTGTGGTGTGTGGGCTTCTCATTGTGGTGGCTTCTCTTGTTGTGGAGCAGGGGCTCTAGGCACGCGAGTTCCAGTAGTTGTGGCATGAGGGCTCAGTAGTTGTGGTGCACGGGCTTAGTTGCTCCGTGGCATGTGGGATCTTCCCGGACCAGGGCTCGAACCCGTGTTCCCTGCATTGGCAGACGGATTCTTAACCACTGCACCGCCAGGGAAGCTCCTGTAACATATAATTCTTGTATTGAGTACATAGTTTGTGTCAGGCATGTTGTAGTGCTGAATATACAGGAAAAAAATGTATACAGTCCTAGCTCTCATGTTCCAGTGGGGAATAGATGATAAACACATAAATAATTTCAGAGTCATAAACATTATGAATAAAATTAAATAAAGTAATAAAATAAAGACATGTGGGCTCGGCTACTTGATTTGGGTCAAGGAGGCTTCCTTGAAGAAACGAAATTTAAGCTGAGATTTATGTTTTGAGCATTGGTCTGTCTAAGGCACAGTGTCAAGCAGAGTTCATTGTCAAATAAGTGCTACAGACAGTAAAAATAAAGACGTAAGTGTATTACAGTCTAGATTTGGTTGAAAGGTAAACTTTACCTAGGTCCTGAAACTTTGCACAATCACTAGAAAGGAACAAATATGGAAGCCATTCTATAACATTTACTTCAGTCTTCTCTTTTTCTTCTCTACTGCATACTCCTCTAATTCAATCTCTCTTTCTTATGCTCTCATGGTACCTTTTACCTCTATAGTAATTATCATATGTCAGAGGGATTATTTGTTGGCATATCTGACTCTCCAGTTAGATTAATATTATCTTCAAGATATAAGCTTGTATTAATCAGCACCAGGCATAGTAGAGACTCAAAAAGTGAGTGCCTACTAGGATAGTCACCAAACTGACTTTCTGTCTCTATCCTCATCCCACCTCCACCTCTTCTGAAAAGAGCAACTAGATTAAACTTCTTAAGGCAAAAAACCCTCAAGAGTTCCATGTATGCATACTGTATGCTGCCTTTAAAATATGAGCTCTGGAAAACATAACTATTTTTGTATATAATTGCTCATTACTTGAAGTAGTCACCATAAAAGCAACAGGCACATAGACTATAAACAATTAAAAGGCATGATATTTGATGGTTAACCCTACTGGCTCTGCAGCCATTCTGACTATGTTCAAATCCTGACCTAGATTCAAATCCAAACTCTGCCACTTAGTCAGACCACTGAGCCTTTCTGTGACTCAGTTTCTACATCTGTAAAATTAGGACAATAATAGTATCTGTCTTATAATGGTTATAAATATTATATAAATCAATATTTTAAAATGGTTAGAACAGTATCTAGAATATAGTATGCATGAACTTGAAAGTAGCTATTATCTTTATAATAATAATAGGTATTATTATTACATTGTTACTACTGAGGTGAGATTATGTGAAATGGAGAAATATATGTCTGAGATAAAATAATGAATGAAAGAAAGAAGTTACATTTCTGTAAAAAAAGGTGTGGCTTGTGTTTGTTGGTTACAATCTTTTCTCTATTCCTTCCATTAAATCACTCCTTTTGTTTAAGCTCATTTTTAAACTTTCCTTTTCAGCATTCCTTTTATGACTGAGTCTCACTGTGAATCTGAGTTGTAATATGCTATATTTGATAGAGCCTAGTATAAAAATAAATTGTTTTGTTTTCCATTTAACTCTAAATTTAACTAAAGTGTTTTTTTGATGCTCCAAACATTAGTTAAGCTTAAAACTGCATTAGTCTTACATTCATAATGAGAACTTGATTTTTAAAGTAATTTTGACATTTTAAGAAGATATTATTTTATTTGAATCTTTTAAAAAAAATTCCTAAATTGTTGGTTTTGAGAAAATTAGTCTACATTCAAATATAATAAGCAGAGTATGCTTTTGAAGGAACAAAAGAACACAACCCTTATGATAACCATTTGATTTTATAGTCTACCAAATCAAGTTTGTTTCAAACTAGTCTCTTGTGAATGTATATAAACAAAATTTTATATTTCAGTAGATGATTTTTCATTGATTTGCCTGGACCAAAACTAAATGCTCAGCTAAAAAGATGATGGAAAAGTCATTTAAGCTGTAAAAACCTATGAAGTTTACATTCATTTAGAAGAATGACCTTAAGAAATTATTGGAATTGTTGAAAAACTTAAAGCTTTGTTTAACGATAATATGTTGATGTAGCTTTTGTTACTCTACCCTTTTAAAATAATGAGATAACAATAGAGAAGGAATTTGCTAAATTATTGTTATAAACAAGAAGCAGAAGTTTTTGTTTTTATCATCTATTTCAGTGCATTCTATGGTTTCTTTATAGACTTTCCAAATAAACATACATTTTTTTAAGTGAGTGTAAAATAATAGAGCTTCATTTGCAAACTCTTTAAATCAAGGCCTCATTAAGTGTATGGACGTTACATTGTTCTCTGCACGCAAAGGAGCACATTACATTCCAAAGCAGGCATGTCCCCTCCTAATCTCACTAACACTAAAAACTGAAAATTGAATATTAGCACTGCCTGAAGTAAAAACCCTTGATATATAGGAAAATGCCAATATCTAAGATAACCAGCTCCCATAGCAAAAAGAGCTTTTGGGTTAAGATTGATACCTTGGACTGCAGTCAGAAGTGAGTAAGTAGTCAATGTAGAAAAACAAGAGCAAAGGTAAAAGGTCTCTGTAGAGCTAATACCACTAACTACCTTCGGACCAACATTCAGTCTACTCTTTCAGTTTAGTCATACATAAAGCAAGTTTACATCACCCAGTCCCAAATCATAATTTCAATTCTTTAGTCTAAACATTAGGGTCCTTACTTATTGTTATGCTCTTTCTAAATTACAGCAAGGACTTTTATTATTACTCACTGTTTCCATCCTAGAGCTAGGTACAGTGCTCTGGTAACACAATGGGTGCTTAATCCTTGTTGAGAATTTTCCCTTTGGTAATATTTTATTTATTGGCAGTTTTCTTGGTAATGCATGGGTCATTCTGCTATGGCCAGCAGTATGTAAGAGGACATCACTCAAGAAACTACTAGAACCAGAAAAGTTGGTGCTTATTTCTGTGTTTACAGAACTGTGCTTTTATGTCCCAGTCAATTTAATTTTATGATTGTAGCAGATTAGTCTAAAGCTTAGCAGAGGCTGTATTTGATAACTATCATGGACAGAGCAGAAAGCATTTATATAAACTAAATCCACACCTCAAAAAATATTAACCATGACTTATATGTGTGTGTGTGTGTATACATATATAGCACACTGACAAGCAGTGAAAATAAGAGAGATTTATGATTCATAACAGTTTAAAAAACTTTCATTAAGAAAAGAGTGTGTTATATTTCCTAGATGAACTGGTAATTTAAACAGTTTAAACACAAGTTTCTTAATAGCTAGTAACTGCTCCCAAAATGGTTAACCCATTCAATAGCACTTTGTAGTATTTTGCAACAGTAAACTCTTACCCAGAGTTGCATTCTCCTGTCTTGACATTATCTCTTAGTTCTATTATGTGAACAATCAACACATAAAACCTTTCCTCAGTGTTTTTCTTGTTCTAAATTAAATCAACATGAAAGATATACTGTTTTTTTTTTCAAGAAAAAAGAGAAATGCTTATGTGAAGCAATAAAAAGTGTAACCCAGTGTTAAGTAATTGAAGTTACAAGTCGCACTGTTTTGACCAATCAGCTGTAAATAGTTGTGTTTGGCAGAAGTCAATTAGTACGTCCTTAACAGGCTAATCAATTTATATTTAATTATCATATCAATAACCCAACATACCCCTACAGCTAAATTGATAGTTATTATACCAAATAATTAGAACCAAAGTTAAAAGATAGCTTGATAAGTGTTCTATTCATGAAACGCAAATTCCAAGAGAAAAAAATAGACAAAAATGGGTCTTGATAGTTCCTCTTTTAAAAATTATTTTCTCTGACTAAACTAGACATGTCATTTAATTGACTTTGGAAGTGAATAATCCAGAAAAAGAAGTGAATTTCAACTATTTGTGTATTTATAAGAAATACAAAATAAAATATACATACATGGGCATGTTATTAATTGTGAATAAAAGATTAAACATTATATCTTGAGCTCTTTGATTTTGATTAAAATTTGTTCATGTAATAAATATTAATGACTCTGGAATGCTGGAGACACAAAGCTGAAGAATGTCTCTGCCTCAGAAAGTGTACAATGTAGTGGAAGTAACAACACAGAACTAATTAAATGCAGTATAATAAGTACTATAAGAGAGGCATGGACAAAATATGGGAGAACTAAAAAGGGAAGAAATAACTGCAGAAGAGTCTGAGAAGGCTTCATGGAGGTGGTCATAATATGCTAAATCTTGTGATAGGTAGGATTTTTCTACCATAGTAAGGAAAGAAAGGGCATTCTGTACAAGTGCAAAAGCATAAAGATATAAAAATGATTGACTAGTCAAGGAAGTTCTTTGGTGCTACTGGAATTTAGTTTGCATGTCTGAAGAAAAGAGAGGATTTTGAGGAAGGAAATAGACCTATAAAAAGGTTGGTGGGGTTTGAATTGTGAAGGACTATGTATGTGACACTAAAGAATTTGGACTATATACCATAGGCAGTTGGGAGTCATTACCATTGAAAGTTATTAAGCAGAAGAGTGAAAAAATCATAATTGTTTCAGAAAGATAACTCCATTACCAGTGTAAAGAATTGTCTTGGTGCCATTGAGACAAGAGTCAGAGAATCCTCCATGAACTTGCTCAATAGAATAAGTAAAATGACAGTGGATGAAATAAGATTGTGACAATGGAAATGGAATAGAGGTTGAAAGCTTGACAAATATGTCATAGATAGTCTAGAAATACCTTGGAGACAAGCTTGGGTGTAGGGTTTAAAAGAAATGAAGGAGTAAAAGATTAGGCCAAAGTTCCAAGCTGGGGCAACTGAGTGAAAGTTTGTAAAATTAATAATTGTTAAGAAGGTTAAGAAAGGGAAGTATAAGTGATAATACTTTGATGTTGTGTTGATTGGAGGTACTTCAGAGACATCTAAAACAGGGAGTTAAAAATATAGGGCAGGAACTCAGGATGAAATTAGGAGGTGTGGATTTTGGTGTTATCAGCATACTCAGTATTTTTAAAGACATGAATGACAGCATCCAGGGAAAGAGCAGAGAAGAGGGCAGGGGACAGAAGACCTTGGAGAACAACATGAGGAACAACATTGAGGAAGAAACAGTAAAAACATGAAATAGAAAACAAATATAACAATGATAGATAATGCTTTTTATTATATTTAAAATTTTAACTATCTAAAGATATTGTAATGACTATTGAAATCCTTAATTTCCTTGTGAATTTTATTTTTAGCAAGTTACTATATCAAATGGTTTATTTAAAAATGTTTTCTGAGTTTATAAAATAGAGCTCTCAAACGTACTCAATGACATGTGTACCAATGCCAATTTCTTGGTTTTGATGTCTGCTGAGAGCTTTTATCATGAATGGATGTTAAATTTGTCAAATGCTTTTTCTCCATCTACTGAGATGATCATATGATTTTTATCCTTTATTTTGTTAATGTAGTTCATCACACTGACTGGTTTGCAAATGATGAACCATACTTGCATCCCTGGAATAAATCCCACTTAATTATGGTGTATGATCTTTTTAATGTATTGTTGAATTGTTTGCTAATATTTTGTTGAGGATATTTGCATCCATGTTCATCAAGGATATTGACCTATAATTTTCTTTTTGTGTAGTGTCCATGTCTAGTTTTGTTGTCAGGGTAATGCTGGCCTTGTAAATTGAGTTTGGAAGTGTTCCTTCTTCCTCTTCTATTTTTTGGAAGAGTTTGAGAGGGATTTATATTAATTATTCTTTAAAAGTTTGGTAGAATTCACCTGTGAAGCCATCTGGTCCTGGACTTTTCTTTGTTGGGAAGTTTTTTTATTACTGATTCCACCTCCTTACTAGTAATTAGTCTGTTCAGATTTTTTTTCTTCATGATTCAGTCTTGGTAGATAGTGGGGGATTTCAATGCTTGACTTTCAACAATGGATAAATCATCTAGACAGAAAGAAATATTGGACTTAAACTACATGTTAGACCAAATGGACATAACATTTACAGAACATTCGATCCCAAAGCAGCAGAATACACATTCTTCTGAAGTGCAAACAGGACATTCTTCAGGATAATCATATGTTAGGCCACAGAACAAGTCAATAAATTTAAGAAGATTGAAATCATCCCCCATCATCTTTTCAAAACACAATGGTATGAAACTAGAAATCAATTACAAGAAAACTGGAAAATTCATTAATATGTGGAGATTAAACAACATGCTACTGAATGATCAATGAGTCAAAGAAAAGAAAAAAGATAAATCAAAAAATATCTTGAGACAAATGAAAATGGAAATACAACAAACCACAACTTATGGGATACAGCAAAAGCAGTTCTGAGGGAAGGTAATAGTGAAGAAGCCTATGTTAAGAAAAAAGAAAGAGCTCAAATAAAGTAATCTAACTTTACATTTAAAGGAACTAGAAAAGAAAGAACAAGGTAAGACCAAGTTAGTAGAACAAAGGAAATAACAAAGATTAGAGCAGATATAAATGAAAAAAGGTACTAAAAAGACAATAGAAAAGATCAATGAAACCAAGAGCTATATTTTTAAAAAATATAAACAAAATAGACAAATCTTTAGCTAGATTCACCAAGAAAAGAGAGATCTCATATAGCCAAGATATGGAAGTGACAAAACAGAAACAGACTCACAGATACAGAGAATAAACTAGTAGTTACCAGAGGAGAGAAGGGTGTGGGGAGGGGTGAAATAGGTGAAGGGGATTAAGAAGTACAAACTACCAGTCATAATATAAATAAGTTACAGGGATGTAATGTACAGCACAAGAAATATTTTATAATAACTTTGTATGGTGTATAATCTATAAAAACGTCAAATCACTATGTTATACACCTGAAACTAATATAATATTGTTAAGTCAACTATACTTTAATTAAAAAAATCAAATAAATAAAACTGGAAATTAAAAAGGAAATATTACAACTGATACCACAGAAATACAAAGGATCAAAAGAGACTGCTATGAACAAGTATATGTCAACAAATTGGACAGTGCAGAATAACTGGTTAAATATCTAGAAACATACAATATACCCACACTGAATCATGAGGAAATGGTTTTGATGTTATACAAGTACATAAGTTGTCAGCGTTCAAGGAAGCTGGGTGAAGGGTACACAGGACTTTACATACAGTACAATTCTGATACCTAGACACTGACCTCCTTTGTCTCCCATTTTAAAGGGAGTTTGAGTTGATTTTCTATCACTTGTAATTGGAAGAGAACTCACCAATACAGTGTGCCATTGCAGTAAAAACTAGATAAATATTTTCTTAGTATTATTTTTGAGTGTGCTACAAAAGAAATAAAAGAAAGGGAAATATTCTTTTCCTTTCTCTTCTTCTTCTTCCTCTTCTTTTTTTCTTTTTTTTTTTAGTGCATAGATGGCTTGGAAGCAAAAAAACCCAAAATGTTCAGAAGCTAGAAACAAAAAGGTTTACGTTCTCCAAAATAAGGGAGAAAAACTTATTTTTACTTTCAGTATCATCTCATCCCTTGTGACTTAAAGCTTAGGATGTAACAGATTACATGAATAGGGGACATACTGGGACCAAGGCAGGAGGTGAGATCTGATCAGAGATCCCACCATATCCTCAAGTGGACTATGTTCATGCTCTCCCTCAGAATTCCTAATTATAAGTTTGCTCACACATCTTTGGATATTGAATTCACACTATTAGTATAGCTTGAAAACTCCAAGCCAAAATTTCAGTGTGAAAAAATGCAGTGCCCAGGTATATGGCAAAAAGAAGTACACACACTTTCTGGAAGAACACACTTTAATGAAGGCCTCAATGATTCTCCAGATAAAATTACAAAGAACATTGGACATATAACATCTCAATAAAATAATAAAATTATGATTTTTAAAAATTTTTTTTTAAATTACAAAAAGCATGAAGTCACAATACAAATAAATCACTAAGCATATGAAGAAACAGCCACAATAAGTGAGAATCAGAAACTAGAGAATATAATAATTATAGATATTGAAGTTTTTACATTCAGAATATTAAAAAGTTTATATACATTTATTAAGGAAATAAATGGTGGAATAAAAAAAAATATGAGACAATCAAGATGAGAAAAAAACAGAACTTGTAGAAGTAAAAATATGTAATTACTAAAATTAAATCTCTTAAAAACTCAACAGTTGACATAATCACTAGATATAACAAAGCCAAAGAGAGAAATTGTAAATGAAAAAAATAGAGCTAAAGAAATTAGAATACAATCAGAGGGACAAATACATGTTAAAACATTAATAATCATGAAGATTAGTGTGAGAAGATCCAATTATGTCTGATCACATATGAAATAATGCTTAGGTTGACAGCTGATATCTGAACAGCAACTAGGAAGCCACAAGACAGTAAAATGATGTCTACAAAGTACTGAGAGAAAAAAAAAAAATGACAACTGAGAATTGTATTCTCATTGAAATAAACATTCAAGGACAAGTTAAATAAAGATCAATATAAGGAAACCAAAGAAAGCAAAAGAAAGGAAATTATTTTAAAAAAAGAAGTTGATGAAATAGAAAATAAAGGTACAATAGTGAAAATCAATAAAGACGAAAATTGGTTCTCTGAAAACACTAATAACATTAAACAAATTCTTTAAAGAAGCGGGAAAAAAGGAGAGAAGGTGCAAATAACCAACATTAGGAATGAAAAAAGGAACATTACTTATAAAGC
Organism: Balaenoptera ricei; assembly: GCF_028023285.1. NCBI lineage: Eukaryota > Metazoa > Chordata > Mammalia > Artiodactyla > Balaenopteridae > Balaenoptera > Balaenoptera ricei. The sequence continues at coordinate 89,713,645 of NC_082660.1, read as the reverse complement.
AGAGATTTAAAATACAAAACAATATTTTGAAGAATTTCATGCCAACAAATTTGAAACCTAGGTAAAATAGGGAAAAATTCAAGGAAAAATATTCAATTACCAAAGGTAAATAAATAAGAATTACAAACATGAATGACCAAATGGTGTTACAAATTCTGACCAACATTCAATGAACAGAGAATTCCATACTTAAACAAAATTTTCAGAAAAGAAAGAAACTGGAATACTCCTATGTCCCTTTATGAAGATAGCATAACCATTACAACAAAACCAAAAAAGGACAGTGTAAGAAAGAAAATTTTCTGGCCAAACACACTTATGAACATAGAGAGATAACAGTCCTGAACAACATATTAGCAAATTAAACCTAACAATGTATTAAAAAATAACACATTATGTCCAAATTAAGTTTTCTCCATGAATACAAAGGCAGTTCAACATCTAGTTAATAATACTGTAATATATACTTGAAATTTTTTAAGAGATTAGACCTTAATTGTTCTCACAGAGAAAAAAAATAATAACTATGTGAAGTGATGGATATGTTAATTGGCTTGATTGTGGTTATCATTTCACAATGTATATGTATTGATCTTTCAAAACATCACATGGTATACCTTAGTTAAATGCAATTTTCATGTCAATTATACATCAATAAACCTGGAAAAAAATTAAAGTATTTCTTAGTTTAGAATTTGAAAACAATTTGTTTGACATAAATTATTTACATAACACAGTTCAGATCTTTCTGTAATTAGCTGTGTGTTTTCCATTCATAGTAGTCTGACATTGCTTCCACTGTTATTCTTTTGTGTGTGTGTGCATTTTCTTCCAATTTTTAGAATTTAGTTGTAAACATACTCTCTCTGTATGTATATATATTTTGTGTGTCTTGTTTTTCCATTTACATACTTTAAATACTTTCCACATTAGTACATAGTCTGATATTTCAACATAATATTCAATTTAGTGTATTTACTATAACTTTGGTCATGTCTCTGTAATGAATATTAGGCTCATTTTTCTTTTTTTTTAGAGGAAAGTTTGGAGTTATAAGTGGTGTTCTGAATACAATAAATAACATTTTCTCCCAAAAAAAGAAATTAAAATTGTAAAATTTCAATCATCTTTAAAAATGCAGAAAAGTCATTTAATAAAATTTATGATAAAAGGAAAAATCTTAGAAACTTATGGGTTGAAGGGGATTGATAAAGGGCATCTCACAAAAATTTAGAGCTAACATCATAATTGTGAAATCTTAACAACATTCCTCTTAAAATCAAGAACAAGACTCACCATATTTTTCAATATTGTTTTGGTGGTTCTGGTCAGTACAGTAAAAAATAAAGTATGGAAGAAATCAGAGAAACAAAAGACTGATGATGCTATTTCCTACATAAAACCTCAAAAGAATCAACAGAAAAATTGTTGTAATTAATAAGAAAATTTAGCAAAGTTGCCCTGTATGTGGTTAATATACCAAAGTCCACTGACTTCTATATTTAACAGCAGATATTTTTAAATGCATTATTTAAAAAGGTGAAATTTAGCATTCTGTTTCTTTGCAGCTCAAAGCAGCTTGAGATAGATGAGTTAGAAAATTTGGATAATAAACAAATTCATCTTAGAGCCACTAAGACAACAAGGACTACAGGGGCTAAGATTCTGAAGAAGAATGAACTTTGGAGAGGCGAGCTGAGTTCAGTTTCTTTTCCCCTGGGGACGTTTGCCAGTTCTGGATGCAGGCAAGAGGCTGAAAATCTGAGCTAGTGCTATAACAGAGCCATTGTTAAGGAATTGAGAAACATATCTACAGTATGATCCAGCCATTCCAATCATAGATAATTGTCCTAGAGAAATGGAAACATGTTCACACAAAACCTGTATACGAATGTTCATAGCAGTTTTATTTGTAATAGCCACAAAATGGAAACAACACAAATTACCTTCAGCAGGAGAATAGTTAAACAAATTCTGGTACATCCATACAATAAAATATTATTCAGCAACAAAAAAGAAAACGATTGATACACAACAATTTGGACAGATATCAAGGGCACTATGCTAAGTGAAAGAAGCCAGATATACATGCTTCCATTTGTACAAAAGATCATAGAAAAATCAAACTAAACATTATTGATAGAAAATAAATCAGTTGTTTCCTGGGGTTGGGGATAGAAGAGAGGGAAAGGATGGAATTATCAAAGGGCATGAGGAAATTTTCAAGGTGATGTATATATTCATTGCCTTGATTGTGGTGACGGTTTAATGGGAGTACATATATAGGTGAAAATTTATCAAAATGCACACTTTAAATATGTGCAATTTATTGTGTCATTTATACCTCAATAAAACTATTGAAAAGAAAGTTAAGGAAAAAAATATAAGTTGTAGGTATGTTTTTAAAAATTTATTTGTGTGTGTTACAACACAATAAAAAGTTTATTTTAAAAGTAATTTAGAGTAATCTCTGAAAACTGAGCATATTTATCTAATTTTAAAGCCAAATATGACCCAAATTTTAAGCATGTATGACAGATTCTTTCAATAAACTTTAATATGCTATAAACTGGTATATATTTAGCTAGTTATTGCATTTGAATTAAATTCTTGCTTTTATGCCATGATCTGGAATGTTATTTTATTTGAAATACAAAGTAGTTAACAATGAAAACTCACCATATATCACTATAAACCATCATTCTGTGTAATAACAATCTAGTCTTTCATCCTTATAAGTGAGCATGTGGCTCCTCTTCCCTTTGCATAATATGTTTCTCTGAAACACTCATAAGAGTGTACATTATTTAACATATACACAGTATTGTGTAACATTTCTCTTTGGAAGTAAACTTGCTTTTTATTCATGTAAAATTCATTTGGAAGTGTGCTTTGGTTGAACCCAGCTCAAAACTGTAGTCTTCCCACTCCTTGATTAAAGTTCATTTACTCTGAACTTATGAGTTTAATTTTTATTTTGCTTAAACTTTTTTTCATTATGCCTAGAAAAAGTTAGAACTACCTTTCTAATGCAGTGATTCTAAACCATCTTACCTACCACAAAATACATTGTGGGTCATGTTTACATTTATACAGATGGAGACCTATGTATAACTCTGCTTCCTCCGCCACCATTCAAAAAAGTTTATCAGTATGCAAGTACTATTTTTATAAAAATAAACTTGAATTCTCTCTACTGTCATAAAAGAAATTCATATGCAAAAATTTTGGTACTTTTATTACTAGCACCAAATTACGTTTGAAAACCCTCGCAAATAACTACATACACCAATAGTTAATTGTGAAACACTATTGTGTGCTAATTCTAAGGTTATGAAGTCTATCCTAGTGTTAAACAAAATCTTAGTTTTACAGCAAGAAAAAATTACTTCTGAAATGTCATTTTTAAATATCCTGACTCTTCCTCTTTACCTTTCCTTCCTATCCCATCTCTTCTCTTCTCTTTCCTTCCTTTTCATTTTCATTTTCCTGTGCATTTTCTTTTTATTTTTCTTTCCTTTCTCTCAATTTCTTTCCTTTTCTGAACAATACAGTTCTGAAGTCATCAGGTAGGGCAGTGGAAGGTAGCCATCCACACTAGTGAGTTGAGGGGAAGCTGCAGTGGCCTTGATTAGGGTATAAGAGCAGAACTTGGGTGAGAAGGACATCTGTTTAGGAAGGCTCCTGGCACAAGATATCCAAGCTCAAGCAGGATAAAGAAAGCATGTGGAATCAGCGCCCAGGTAGAGTAAGGAGGGTGTCCCCGTGGGAAAGAGAGGGCCTCTTCATGAGTGTCAGCCCAAGCCAGATAAGGAGAGAATTGCATGGCAAGTGGGGTATCCCACTGCTGTGGGAAATCATAGACTGAACCTGGGAGAAGGCATCTCTGTATAGCAAGAGCCTGGCATGGAATGTCAGAGCCCAAGCGAGTTCATGAGGACATCCATGGGGGACAAAGATATCTTGCAAAGAATAATACAGGGAGATCTTGTGCACCCTTTACCTTCTCCCAAACTGAATATCTTGCATAACTATACTACAATATGAAAACCAATAAAACAGCATTGGTACCATTGGTACCATTCTCAGAGCTTATTCAGATTTCACAAAATACATGTGTACCCGTGTGTATTATGTGTGTGTGATTCTATGCAATTTTGTAACATGTGTAGCTTTGTATAACTACAACCACAATCAATATACACAACTGTTCTATCACCATGAGGCAATTTTGTGCTACCTCTTTACAGCTACACTCACTTCCACATCCCTATCTCAATCCCTAACCCCTGGAAACCACTAATCTTTTCTCCACCTCTGTAATACAGTTTATTCAAGATGTTATAAAATGGAATTTTTGAGCTCTATCTAAATTGTTACATGTGTCAAGAATTTGTACATTGCTAGGTAGTAACCCATCATATGGATGTGCCATAGTTTACTTAACCAATCTCCTATTGTAGGACATTTTGTTCATTTCTAGTTTTTGGCTATTATGAATAAAACTGCTATGAATATTGTTGAAAAAGTTTTTTGTGTAGATATAATTTTTCCTTTCTCTGGGATAAATGCCCAGTAATAGCGATTGCTGAGTTGTATAAGAGTTGCATGTTTAGTGTTTTAAGAAACTGTCAAACTATTTTTCAGAGTGATTGTTTCATTTTTCATTCTAACCCAATTTCTTATGCAGCATTTGGTGTTGCCACTTTTTTTTATTTTGTCCATTCTGAGGTGTATAGTGATATCATTGTGGTTTTAATTTGCATTTCCCTAATGGCTAAAGATGTTAAACATCATGTGCCTATTTGGCATCTTTATATCCTTTTTAGTGAAATCTTTTTCATGTATTTTGCCTATTTTCAAATGAAAGTATTTGTTTTGGTTTTGTTCTTTACTGTTGAATGTAGCTCTCTATATATTCTAGATATAAGTCATTTGTCATTTGTCAGATATATAGTTTGCAAATATTTTCTTCCAGTCTGTAACTTGTCTCTTCATCCTATTAACAAGGTCTTTCACAAAACTTTAATTTCAATGAAATTCAATTTATCTAAGATTTCTTTACCTAGTTCTAGATTCCAAAGATTTTCTCATGTACTTTGTTTTAAATGTTTTATACTTTTAAATATTATGTTTAAGTTAATGATCTATTTTGAGTTAATTTTTCCATGAAATGAGAGATTTAGGCCAATGTTTATTTTTGTACCTATGCATGTCCAATTTAGTACCATTTGTTGAAAAATCTTTCTTTCTCTATTGAATTGCTTTTGCACCTTTGTGGAAAAGAATCAGTTGGCCATACTTATGTGAGTCCATTTCTGTGTTCTCTATTATGTTCCATTGATCTTTGTGTCTATCCCTCCACCAATACCACACAGTCTAGATTACTATAGCTATGTAATGTCTTGAAATCACATAGACTAATTCCTCCCACTTTATTCTTCTTTTTAAAAATTGTATTAACTATTTTAGTTCCTTTACTCTTCTATACACATTTTGGAATAATCTTGCCTATTACTACAGAAATGTTTGGGATTTTGACAGAAATTGTATATCAGTTTGGGGGAGAACTGACATCCTTACAATGCTGACTCTTCCAATCCATGAACATGGTTTATTCTCTGTTAATTTAGATATTCTTTGATTTATTTTATCAGCATTGTGCAATTTTCAGTAAACAAATCCTGTATGTTTTGTTGGCATTATACCTCAGTATTTCTCTTCTTTTTGAGCAATTGTAAGTAATACTGTACTTTTAATTTTAGTGTCCACATGTTCATTGTTAGTATATAGATATATAATTCATTTTAAACATTTTTATATTGCATCCTATGACCTTGCTGAACTCACTTATTTCTAAGAGCTTGATTTTGCAGACTCCTTAGGATTTTCAATGTAGACAATTGTGTTATCTGCAAATTGGGAAATTCTATTTCATTTTTTCTTTCCAATCTGTATGCTTTGTATTTCCTTTTCATGCCTCACTGTGGCTGGCTAGAATATCCAGTATCACACTAAATAAGAATGGTAAGAGTGATTATGCTTGCCTTGATACCTTAAGTGGAAGCATTCAGTCTTTTACCACTAAGTATAATGCTAGCCATAGGTTTTATAGATACGCTTTATCAACTTGAGAAAATTTCTCTATATTCCCATATTGCCAGGAGGTGTTTTTCTATAATAAATGAGTGTTGAATTTTTCAAATGCTTTTTCTTCATTTATTGATGCAATCATGTAGTTTTTTTCCTTTAATCTCTTGATATGGTGGATTTCATTGATTGATTTTCAAATGATGAACCATTCTTGTACACCTGAAATAAATCCCACGTGGACATGGTATATTATTTTTTTTTTTTCAAATTGCTGAAATTGGCTGATATTTTATTGAGAATTTTTTCTGTAAGTTCATGAGAGATATTGATCAGTAGTTTTCTTGGTTTGTAGTATCTCTTCTGGTTTTGTTATCTGGATAATATTGACCTCATAAAATGCATTAGGAAGTGTTTCATCTTGGTTGAATTTTGATAGTTTGTGATTTTTGAGAAATGTGTCCATTTTTCCTAAGTTATCAAGTTTATGTGTGTAGAGTTGCTTGCAGTATTCCTTTATAATCCTTCTAATGGCTTCAGGATCTGCATTGATCCTTCATATTTCATTCCTGATATTGGTGATTTGTGTTTTCTGTCTTTTTATATTTGTCAGACTTGCTAGAGGATTATCCATTTAAAAAAAAATTATTCTTTAAAGAACCAGTGCTTTCCATCATTGATTTTTTCTCTACTGTTCTCCTGTTTTCAATTTTCCTGGTTTCTGTTCTAGTCTTTACTATTTCCTCCTTCTGCTTGCTTTGCATTTCTTTTTCTTTTTCTAATTTCTTGAAGTAGGAACTTAGATTATTGATTTGAGGTGTATACTTTTTATATGTAAGAATGTAGTGCTGTAAATATCCCACTCAGCACTGTTTTAGTTTTACATATTTTGATACGTTGTATTTATATTGTATTCAGTTCCACATATATTTTTTAAATTTCCCTAAGACTTCTTTGACGCATGGATTGTTTAGGACTGTGTTTTTTAATTTCCAAGTGTTTCAAGATTTCCCTCTTCTCTTTCTGGTCTTGTCTTCTAATTTAATATCATTATGATTAGAGAACATACTCTGCATGATTTTAACTCTTTTAAATTTGTTGAGGTTTGACTGTGACTCAGGATATGGTCTACCCTGGAGAACATTCTGTGGGCACTTGAAAAGAATGTGCATTCTTCTGTTATTGGGTGATTATTCTATTATATTGATGATACCATGTTGGTTGATGGTGTTATTCAGTTCTGTATCTTTGATAATTTTTTGGTCTAGTTTTTCTGTAAATTGTTGCAAGTGTAGTTTTGTAGTCACAAACTATACTTGTGGATTTGTTTATTTCATCTTTCAGGTCTAACAGTTTTGTTTCATGTGTTTTGAAGCTGTGTTGTTTGACACATTCACATTTAGGATTCCTCTGTCTTTTGATGGATTGATTATTTTAGCAGTATGTAATGTCCCTCTTTGTCCCTAATAACTTCCTTTGTTCTGGAGTCTACTTTATGTAACATTCACATAGTTACTCTTGTTTTTTTTAAATCAATGTTACCATATTCTATCTTTTTTCATCTTTTTATTTTCAAACTACTTATGTTGTTATGTTTGAAATGGGTTTCCTGTATACAACAGACTCAAGTCATGTTTGTTTGTCTGTTTGTTTAAACACCCCTGCCAATCTTTTCCTTTTAATTTTGTATTTAGACAGTTTACACTTAAAGTAATTATCAATATACTAGGGCTTAATTCTGCCATTTTATTATTTGTTTTCTCTTTATTTCCTCTCTTTCACATTCCTATTTCTCTTTTCTTACCTTTCTGTGAGTTACTTGAATAATTTTTATTCCACCTTGATTTATTTATATTGCTTTGAGTATATTATTTTGTATTGCTTTCTTAGTCGTTGCTCTAGGTAACAACACATACAACTCATCTCGTCTTACTAATATTGACATTTTATTACTTAAAGTGAACTATTAAAACATGGCTTCTCTCAGTCTCTTTGTCCTCCCCCATCTTTGGTGGCACCACTACTATGGTTGATTGGGCCCACCAATCATGGGTCTCCAATTATGGGTCTCCTAATTCTCTACTGGCTTTTGTCTTTCCCAGACATTTGGCCAGAGGAAGCAGGCTTTTCTGGGTGTTTTGTTTTGTTTCAACTATGTCGTTGGTCATTCAGATTTGCAGGTCTTTGTGGTTCCCAGTCTGGAATACAGGAGAGATAAAAGGAAAATCCAGGAAACTCACTGCATTGTCATTCCTCGAATTCTGAGGTCTTCAGGCAGTCCACCTTCTTCTTTCCATCTTTCAGAGTTCTTTAATGATTGTCTGTTGAATTATTTCCAGGTTATTTTGTTGTGTTTAGGGGGCAGGAACAGGGAAAAGTGACTCCCCATCAACTTTCCTGGACTGGAATACACCACACACACACACACAGCTGATTCTTGTTAGTCAAGGTAGTTTTTTATAAAGTTGCCACAAATACTGAATTAGCAAATAGCGAATCATTGCTGTGAGAGAAAAATAAAGGGTTATGTTCCTCTCAGCCCAATTTGTCAACCAATCAATACATAAACTTATCTTTGGTGTGTTTCTGTACAGACACCTTATTTAATATATATTGTTGATCCATTAACATTGAACTCACGGCCAACACCACAAAAACTCCTGAACAAAGCTTATCTAACATATTTTAAGCTCACCCAATGTCTCTGTAAGGTACATGATACCTCTCTTTTGCTTAGAAACAGTAGACAGCACTTCAGCACTATGCTTGGGGGCCATTTTAAGCAGTGAAATTACCAGAAAACTAACAAAAATGCAAAAAACATAATACTAAGTAGATATGAAAAAGATACATGTTTATAGTATGAGAGCTAGAACAAGAAGGTAGAGTGTTGTCTTGTTCTACCTCAGCCAGGAAGGTGTACCATTGGTGACTCAAATTTTTCACTACTCTGTGCATGAATATATTCTTAAATGATTGTGAAAGTGTCATGAGTATTGATTTTGGGTTTACAAATAAATTTAGTACGTAGTCCAATTTTGCAAACAAGAATCTGTGAATAATGAGAATTAACTATATACAGCTAGGATTACACTTACAGTTAGGATTATGTATATTATATATTCATGTATTTTACATATATTTATATATTAAACTTTACAATATATTGTTATTTCAGTTACTGTTATTATTATTATTTTAGTCAGTATTCATTTATATCATTTATATTAACACACATGTTACCCTTTATGTTGCCTTTCATTTCTTCCTATATTTCCATCTTTCTGAATAGGATCATTTTCCTTCATAAAGAACTCTATCATTTCTTTAGTAAGATTCCAGTTCTGTTAGTATGGAAACATATTTATATTATCTTAATCTTTGATAGTTTTTTTTTTTTTTTTTTTTTTTTTTTTTTGCTTGGTGTAGAATTCTAAGTTTTTTTCAGCATTTTAAATATGTAATTCTATTATCTTATAATTTCCATTGTATCTGTTGAGAAGTCTTATTTCTCCTTGAAGAAATGTGTCTTTTGTTCTTTTTTTTTTTTTTAACATCTTTATTGGAGTATAATTGCTTTACAATTTTGTGTTAGTTTCTGCTTTATAACAAAGTGAATCAGTTATACATATACATATGTTCCCTATCTCTTCCCTCTTGCATCTCCCTCCTTCCCGCCCTCCCTATCCCACCCCTCTAGATGGTCACAAAGCACCGAGCTGATCTCCCTGTGCTATGTGGCTGCTTCCCACTAACTATCTATTTTACATTTGGTAGTGTATATATGTCCATGACACTCTCTCACCCTGTCACATCTTACCCCTCCCCCTCCCCATAACCTCAAGTCCATTCTCTAGTAAGTCTGTGTCTTTATTCCCATCTTGCCCCTAGGTTCTTCATGACCTTTTTTTTTTCCCTTAGATTCCATATATATGTGTTAGCATACTGTATTTGTTTTTCTCTTTCTGACTTACTTCACACTGTATGACAGACTCTAACTCCATCCACCTCACTACAAATACCTCCATTTCATTTCTTTTTCTGGCTGAGTAATATTCCATTGTATATATGTGCCACATCTTCTTTATCCATTCATCCGATGATGGACACTTAGGTTGCTTCCAGGTCCTGGTTATTGTAAACAGAGCTGCAATGAACATTTTAGTATATGACTCTTTTTGAATTATGGTTTTCTCAGGGTATATGCCCAGTAATGAGATTGCTGGGTCGTATGGCAGTTCTATTTTTAGTTTTTTAAAGAACCTCCATACTGTTCTCCATAGTGGCTGTATCAATTTACATTCCCACCAACAGTGCAAGAGGGTTCCCTTTTCTCCACACCCTCTCCAGCATTTATTGATTCTAGATTTTTTGAAGATGGCCATTCTGACCGGTGTGAGATGATATCTCATTGTAGGTTTGATTTGCATTTCTCTAATGATTAATGATGTTGAGCATTATTTCATGTGTCTGCTGGCAATCTGTATATCTTCTTTGGAGAAATGTCATTAAGGTCTTCTGCCCATTTTTGTATTGGGTTCTTTTTTTTTTTGGTATTGAGCTGCATGAGCTGCTTGTAAATCTTGGAGATTAATCCTTTGTCAGTTGCTTCATTTGCAAATATTTTCTCCCATTCTGAGTGTTGTCTTTTAGTCTTGTTTATGGTTTCCTTTGCTGTGCAAAAGCTTTTAAGTTTCATTAGGTCCCATTTGTTTATTTGTGTTTTTATTTCCATTTCTCTAGAAGCTGGGTCAAAAAAGATCTTGCTGTGATTTATGTCATAGAGCATTCTGCCTATGCTTTCCTCTAAGAGTTTGATAGTATCTGGCCTTACACTTAAGTCTTTAATCTATTTTGAGTTTATCTTTGTGTATGGAGTCAGGGAGTGTTCTAATTTCATACTTTTACATGTATCTGTCCAATTTTCCCAGCACAACTTAGTGAAGAGGTTGTCTTTTCTCCACTGTATATGCTTGCCTCCTTTATCAAAGATAAGGTGACCATATGTGAGTGGGTTTATCTCTGGGCTTTCTATCCTGTTCCATTGAACTATATTTCTGTTTTTGTGCCAGTACCAAACTGTCTTGATTATTGTAGCTTTGTAATATAGTCTGAAGACAGGGAGCCTGCTTCCCCCAGCTCCATTTTTCGTTCTCAAGATTGCTTTGGCTATTCGAGGTCTTTTCTGTTTCCATACAAATTGTGAAATTTTTTGTTCTAGTTCTGTGAAAAATGCCAGTGGTAGTTTGATAGGGATTGCATTGAATCTGTAGATTGCTTTGGGTGGTAGACTCATTTTCACAATGTTGATTCTTCCAATCCAAAAACATGGTATATCTCTCCATCTATTTGTATCATCTTTAATTTCTTTCATCAGTGTCTAGTAGTTTTCTGCATATGGGTCTTTTGTCTCCTTAGGTAGGTTTATTCCTAGATATTTTATTATTTTTGTTGCAATGGTAAACGGGAGTGTTTTCTTAATTTCACTTTCAGATTTTTCATCCTTAGTGTATAGGAATGCAAGAGATTTCTCTTTATTAATTTTGTATCCTGCTACTTTACCAAATTCATTGAATAGCTCTAGGAGTTTTCTGGTAGCATCTTTAGGATTTTCTATGTATAGTATCATGTCATCTGCAAACAGTGACAGCTTTACTTCTTCTTTTCCGATTTGGATTCTTTTTATTTCTTTTCTTCTCTGGTTGCTGTAGCTAACACTTCCAAGACTATGTTGAATAATAGTGGTGAGAGTGGGCAACCTTGTCTTGTTCCTGATCTTAGTGGAAATGGTTTCAGTTTTTCATCATTGAGGACGATGTTGGCTGTGGGTTTGTCATATATGGCCTTTATTATGTTGAGGAAAGTTCCCTCTATGCCTACTTTCTGCAGGGCTTTTATCATAAATGGGTGTTGAATTTTGTCAAAAGCTTTCTCTGCATCTATTGAGATAATCATATGGTTTCTCTCCTTCAGTTTGTTAATATGATGTATCACGTTGATTGATTTGCGTATACTGAAGCTTCCTTGCATTCCTGGAATAAACCCCACTTGATCATGGTGTATGATCCTTTTAATGTGCTGTTGGATTCTGTTTGCTAGTATTTTGTAGAGGATTTTTTCATCTATGTTCATCAGTGATATTGGCCTGTAGTTTTCTTTCTTTGTGACATCTTTGTCTGGTTTTGGTATCAGGGTGATGGTGGCCTTGTAGAATGAGTTGGGGAGTGTTCCTCCCTCTGCAATATTTTGGAGGAGTTTGAGAAGGATAGGTGTTAGCTCTTCTCTAAATGTTTGATAGAATTCACCTGTGAAGCCATCTGGTCCTGGGTTTTTGTTTGTTGGAAGATTTTTAATCACATTTTCAATTTCAGTGCTTGTGATTGGTCTGTTCATATTTCCTATTTCTTCCTGGTTCAGTCTTGGCAGGTTGTGCATTTCTAAGAATCTGTCCATTTCTTCCAGATTGTCCATTTTATTGACATGGAGTTGCTTGTAGTAATCTCTCATGATCGTTTGTATTCCTGCAGTGTCAGTGGTTACTTCTCCTTTTTCATTTCTAATTCTATTGATTTGAGTCTTCTCTCTTTTTCTTCATGAGTCTGGCTAATGGTTTATCAATTTTGTTTATCTTCTCAAGGAACCAGCTTTTACTTTTATTGATCTTTGCAATCATTTCCTTCATTTGTTTGTCATTTATTTCTGATCTGATCTTTATGATCTCTTTCCTTCTGCTAGCTTTGGGGTTTTTTTATTCTTCTTTCTCTAATTGCTTTAGGTGCAAGTTTAGGTTGTTTATTCGAGATGTTTCCTGTTTCTTGAGGTAGGCTTGTATTGCTATAAACTTCCCTCTTAGAACTGCTTTTGCTGCATCCCATAGGTTTTGGGTCGTCATGTTTCCATTGTCATTTGTTTCTAGGTATTTTTTGATTTCCCCTTTGATTTCTTCAGTGATCACTTCATTATTAAGTAGTGTATTGTGTAGCCTCCATGTGTTTGTATTTTTTACAGATCTTTTCGTGTAATTGATATCTAGTCTCATAGCATTGTGGTCGGAAAAGATACTTGATACGATTTCAATTTTCTTAAATTTACCAAGGCTTGATTTGTGACCCAAGATATGATCTATCCTGGAGAATGTTCCATGAGCACTTGAGAAAAATGTGTATTCTGTTGTTTTTGGGTGGAATGTCCTATAAATATCAATTAAGTCCATCTTGTTTAATGTATCATTTAAAGCTTGTATTTCCTTATTTATTTTCATTTTGGATGATCTGTCCATTGGTGAAAGTGGGGTGTTAAAGTCTCCTTCTATGATTGTGTAGCTGTCGATTTCCCCTTTTATGCCTGTTAGTATTTGCCTTATGTATTGAGTTGCTCCTCTGTTGGGTGCATAAATATTTACAATTGTTATACCTTCCTCTTGGATCGATCCTTTGATCATTATATAGTGTCCTTCTTTGTCTCTTGTAATAGTCTTTATTTTAAAGTCTATTTTTTCTGATATGAGAATTGCTACTCCAGCTTTCTTTTGATTTCCATTTGCATGGAATATCTTTTTCCATCCCCTCACTTTCAGTATGTATGTGTCTCTAGGTCTGAAGTGGGTCTCTTGTAGACAGCATATATATGGGTCTTGTTTTTGTATCCATTCAGCCAGTCTGTGTCTTTTGGTGGGAACATTTAATCCATTTACATTTAAGGTAATTATCGAAATGTATGTTCCTATTCCCATTTTATTAAATATTTTGGGTTTGTTATTGTAGGTGTTTTCCTTCTCTTGTGTTTCTTGCCTAGAGAAGTTCCTTTAGCATTTGTTGTAAAGCTGGTTTGGTGGTGCTGAACTCTCTCAGCTTTTGCTTGTCTGTAAAGGTTTTAATTTCTCCATCACATCTGAATGAGATCCTTGCTGGGTACAGTAATCTTGGTTGTAGGTTTTTCTCCTTCATCACTTTAAGTGTATCCTGCCACTCCCTACTTGCCCTCAGAGTTTCTGCTGAAAAATCAGCTGTTAACCTTATGGGGATTCCCTTGTGTGTTATTTGTTGTTTTTCCCTTGCTGCTTTTAATATGGTTTCTTTATATTTAATTTTTGATAGTTTGATTAATATATGTCTTGGCGTGTTTCTCCTTGGATTTATCCTATATGGGACTCTCTGTGCTTCCAGGACTTGATTAACTATTTCCTTTCCCATATTAGGGAAGTTTTCAACTATAATCTTTTCAAATATTTTCTCAGTCCCTTTCTTTTTCTCTTCTTCTTCTGGGACCCCTATAATTCGAATGTTGGTGCATTTAATGTTGTCCCAGAGGTCTCTGAGACTGTCCTCAGTTCTTTTCATTCTTTTTTCTTTATTCTGCTCTGCAGTAGTTATTTCCACTATTTTATCTTCCAGGTCACTTATCCGTTCTTCTGCCTCAGTTATTCTGCCTTTGGTCCTGTCTAGAGTATTTTTAATTTCATTTATTGGGTTTTTCATTGTTGCTTGGTTTCTCTTTACTTCTACCTCCTTGTTAAATGTTTTTTGCATTTTGTCTATTCTATTTCCAAGATTTTGGATCATCTTTACTATCATTATTCTGAATTCTTTTTCAGGTAGACTGCCTATTTCCTCTTCATTTGTTAGGTCTGGTGTGTTTTGACCCTGCTCCTTCATCTGCTGTGTGTTTTCTGTCTTCTCATTTTGCTTATCTTACTGTGTTTGGGGTCTCCTTTTCACAGGCTGCAGGTTCGTAGGTCCCGTTGTTTTTGGTATCTGTCCCCAGTCGCTAAGGTTGGTTCAGTGGGTTGTGTAGGCTTCCTGGTGGAGTAGACTAGTGCCTGTGTTCTGGTGGATGAGGCTGGATCTTGTCTTTCTGGTGGGCACATCCACATCTGGTGGTGTGTTTTGGGGTGTCTGTGGCCTTTTTATGATTTTAGGCAGCCTCTCTGCTAATGGATGGGGCTGTGTTCCTGTCTTGCTAGATGTTTGACATAGGGTGTCCAGCATTGTAGCTTGCTGGTCGTTGAGTGAAGCTGGGTCTTGATGTTGAGATGGAGATCTCTGAGAGATTTTCGCCATTTGGTATTACGTGGAGCTGGGAGGTCTCTTGTGGACCAGTGTCCTGAAGTTGGCTCTCCCACCTCAGAGACACAGCCCTGATGCCTGGTTGGAGCACCAAGAGCCTTTCATCCACACAGCTCAGAATAAAAGGGAGATAAAATTGAAAGAAAGAAAGAAAGAAAGAAAGTGGATAAAATAAAATAAAATAAAATAAAACTATTATATTAAAAAATAAGAAAAAGAATTATTTAGAAAATATTTATTAAGAAAATTTTTTTTAATTTTTTAAAATAAATTTATTAATTTTTTATAATAAAAAATAAGAAAAAGTTAAGAAAACCATTTATTAAGTATTTTTTTTTAATTTTTTAAAATAAAAAAATATGAAAAAACTCATTAAGAAAAATTTTTTTTTACTTTTTAAAATAGAAAATAAGGAAAAAATTATTAAGAAAACATTTTTTAAGAAAAACAATTTTTTAAGTTAAAAAAAAAAAAAAAGGACAGACCGAACCCTAGGATAAATGGTGAAAGCAAAGCTATACAGACAAGATCTCACCCAGAAGCATACACATGTACACTCACAAATAAAGGAAAAGGGGAAAAATTAATATATCCTGCTCCCAAAGTCCACCTCCTGAATTTGGGATGATTCGTTGTCTATTTAGTTATTCAACAGATGCAGGTACATCAAGTTGTTTGTGGAGCTTTAATCCGCTGCTTCTGAGGGTACCTGGAGAAATTTCCCTTTCTCTTCTTTGTTCGAACAGCTCCTGGGGTTCCGCTTTGGATTTGGACCCACCTCTGCATGTAGGTCGCCTGAGGGCGTCTGTTCTTCACTCACACAGGACGGGGTTAAAGGAGCAGCTGATTCGGGGGCTCTGGCTCACTCAGGTGGGGGGGAGGGAAGGGTACAGATGCAGGGCGAGCCTGCGGCAGCAGAGGCCGGCGTGACGTTGCACCAGCCTGAGGCGCACCATGCGTTCTCCTGGGGAAGCTGTCCCTGGATCACGGGACCCTGGCAGTGGCGGGCTGCACAGGCTCCCGGGAGGGGCGGTGTGGATAGTGACCTGTGCTCGCACACAGGCTTCTTGGTTGCGGCAGCAGCAGCCTTAGCATCTCATGCCCGTCTCTGGGGTCCGCGCTGATAGCCACGGCTCGCACCCGTCTCTGGAGATCGTTTAGGCGGCGCTCTGAATCCCCTCTCCTTGTGCACCATGAAACAAAGAGGCAAGCAAAAGTCTCTTGCCTCTTTGGCAGCTGCAGAGTTTTTCCCGGACTCCGTCCCGGCTAGCTGTGTTGGGCTAACCCCTTCAGGCTGTGTTCACTCTGCCAACCCCAGTCCTCTCCCTGCGATCCGACTGAAGCCCGAGCCTCAGCTCCCAGCCCCCGCATACCCCGGCGGGTGAGCAGACAAGCCTCTCGGGCTGGTGAGTGCTGGTCGGCACCGAGCCTCTGTGCGGGAATTTCTCCACTTTGCCCTCCGCACCCCTGTTGCTGCGCTTTCCTCCGTGGCTCCGAAGCTTCCCCCCTCTGCCATCGGCAGTCTCCGCCCGCGAAGGGGCTTCCTAGTGCGTGGAAACCTTTCCTCCTTCACAGCTCCCTCCCACTGGTGCAGGTCCCGTCCCTATTCTTTTGTCTCTGTTTTTTCTTTTTTCTTTTGCCCCACCCAAGTACGTGGGGAGTTTCTTGCCTTTTGAGTGGTCTGACGTCTTCTGCCAGCGTTCAGTGGGTGTTCTGTAGGAGCAGTTCCACGTGTAGATGTATTTCTAATGTATCTGTGGGAAGGAAGGTGATCTCTGCGTCTTACTCTTCCGCCATCTTGCCCAGACCCCGTGTCTCTTGTTCTTACTGCTTTTAAGATTTTCTCTTTATCATTGATTGCCAACAGGCTTGCTATGATGAATCTAGGTACAATCTTCTCTTCATTTATCTTGCTTAGATTGGTAGGTTTTCTTGAATCTGTGACCTATTGTCTTCAGTCTGTTCTTTTCCAGTTTTATTAAGATATAATTGACACATAGCAGATATAAGTTTGAGTTGTAACATGTGATATATATATAATTACCACAATAGGAACACCTCCATCTCCTCATATATTTATCATTTGTTTGTGTGTGTGTGATGATAATACTTCAGATCTACTCTCTTAGCAACTTTCAAGTATATAATACAGTATTCTTAATTATAGTCACTCTGCTATAACTAGATTCTCAGGACTTATTCATTTAAAAATGGAAGTTTGTAGATTAAACTCCATTTAAAGTTATTACATGGCTTCCCTGGTGGTGCAGTGGTTAAGAATCCATCTGCCAATGCAGGGGACATGGGTTTGAGCCCTGTTCCGGGAAGATCCCACATGCCGCAGAGGAACTAAGCCTGTGCGCCACAACTACTGAGCCTGCATTCTAGACCCCATGAGCCACAACTACTGAGCCCCACATGACACAACTACTGAAGCCCAAATGCCCTAGAGCCCATGCTCCGTAACAAGAGAAGCCACCCAATAAGAAGCCCACGCACAAAGAGTAGCACCCACTTGCTGCAACTAGAGAAAGCCTGCATGCAGCAGCAAAAACCCAATGCAGCCAATAATAAATAAATAAATAAATAAATTTATTAAAAATAAATAAATAAATAAAATTATGAAAAAACAATGGCTATATTGCCCTGTGCTGTACAATATATCCTTGTTGTTTATCTATTTTATACATAGTAGTTTGTATCTCTTAATCCCGTATCCCTATCTTGCCCCTACCCCCTTCATTCTCCCCAGAGGTAACCACTAGTTTGTTTTCTATTATCTGTGAGTCTGTTTCTGTGTTGCTATATTCATTTGTTTTATTTTTTATATTCCACATATAAGTGATAATATACAGTATTTGTCTGACTTATTTCACTGAGCATAATACTCTCCAAGTTCATCCATGTTGTTGCAAATGGCAGAATTTCATTGTTTTTTATGGTTGAGTAATATTGCATTATATATATATATATATATATATATATATATATATATATATATATACCATATCTTCTTTATCCATTCATCTGCTGATGGACATTTGGGTTGCTTCCATATCTTGGCTATTGTAAATAACACTGCTATGAACATTGGGGTTCAGTATCTTTCTGAATTAGTGTTTTCATTTTATTTGGATATGTACCCAAGAGTGAAGTTGCTGGATCACATGGTAGTTCTATTTTTAGTTTTTGGAGGAAGCTCCATACTGTTTTCCATAGTGGCTGCAACAGTTTGCCTTCCCACCAACAGTGTGCAAGGGTTCTCTTTTCTCCACATCCTCTCCAACATTTGTTATTTGTAGACTTTTTGATAATAGCCATTCTGACAGGTGTGAGGTGATATTTCATTGTTGTTTTGATTTGCAGTTCCCTAATAACTAATAATGTTGAGCATCTTTTTATGCACCTGATAGCCATCTGTATGTCTTCTTTGGAAAAATGTCTATTCAGATCTTTTGCACATTTTTTAATCAGGTTTTTTTTTTGATATTGAGATGTATGTGTTTTTTATATATTTTGGATATTAACCCCTTATTGATCATATCATTTGCATATAATTTAAATGGAGTATAATCTGTAAAAATATTGAATCACTATGCTGTACACCTGAAACTAATATATTATAAATCTACTATATTTCAATAAAGATATATATTTTTTGTTTTTGGAAAGCTGCCTTTTATCAGGATGCCAGCAGTTTGGGGAGATGGTGGACGCAGTGTCCCCCAGAAACCACCTCTGAAGAGTCTGCTCCGTCATGAAAGCTTTTTTTTTTTTTTTAATTTAAATTTTATTAATTTATTTATGGCTGTGTTGGGTCCTCGCCTCCGCGCGAGGGCTCTCTCCAGCCGCGGCAAGCGGGGGCCACTCTTCATCGCGGTGCGCGGGCCTCCCACCATCGCGGCCTCTCCTGCTGCAGAGCACAGGCCCCAGAAGCGCAGGCTCAGTAATCGTGGCCCACGGGCCCAGCTGCTCCGCGGCATGCGGGATCCTCCCAGACCAGGGCTCGAACCCGTGTCCCCCGCACCGGCAGGCAGACTCTCAACCACCGCGCCGCCAGGGAAGCCCAATAAAGATATTTTTAATGGAAGCTTTTAAACATTTTTTAAATTTTACTTTAAACTTAGATATGCTATATGTCAATTATACCTTAAAAATACTGTACAAAAGGGAAGAGATATGGGAACATATGTATATGTATAACTGATTCACTTTGTTATAAAGCAGAAACTAACACACCATTGTAAAGCAATTATACTACAATAAAGATGTTAAAAAAAATACTGTACAACAACGGATTGAAGATTTCAGTTCACAGATTCAAGAAACCCTACCAAATGTAAGCAAAATAAATTTTTTAAAAATGTACCTAGATTCATGAAAGTAAGCCCTTTGACCAACATCTCTCTGTTTCACCCACCCTGCAGCTCCTGGCAACCACCTTTCTACTCTGTTTCTATGAGTTTGGCTTTTTTAGATTTCATATATAAATGAGAACTTATCGCATTTTTGTTTCTTTGTCTAATTTTTTCTCTTAGCATAATGGCCTCAATATCCATTCATGTTGTTGCAAAAGGCAGGGTTTCCTTTTTTCCTTTAATCCATTTTGGAAAATTCTTGGACAATATCTCTTTCTCCTTCTCTCGCTGTCCTTTGCTCCTTTGGGACTGTAATTACACATACATCAAATATTTTTAATTTGTCCCTTATGATCTCTTCTGTATTTCCCATGCCTTTTTTCTCTCTATGCTTCTGTCTAGATATTTTCAATTATTTTCCAGCTCACTAATCATCTCTGCTGCTGTACACAATCTGTTGTTATACTTTGTCCTTAATTATTTTATTTTTCTGTCTGAGAATTGCTATTTTATTTTCCTTAAATGCCAGTGTTCTGGAGAAATTCTTCAGTTTTGTCACCTATTGTCTTGAATATACTAATAACGGGTATTTCATATTCTACCTGATAACTCTAATATCTCAGTCATTTGTGAATCTATTTGTATCATTTGTTCTTTTTTATTCTATTTCTTGGCATTTCTGTTTTGTTTTAGTTTTTAATACTAGACAGTGTGTATGCTAAATTTTTGAGACTCTGTATAATGTTCTCTTCCTCCAGAGAAGGTTTTGCTTATCCTCTGATAAGCAGATACAGTGGTATCGGATCATCTTAAACAAGCAAGAACTGGGATTACTGGAGTTTTGGTGTCAGCTTTGTAAGACTTCTGCTAACTCTGGTTCATTTCTACTTCTAGGATGAAGTCCTCCCCAGGGACCCACTGAGATGCTGAGGTTTCACTGGGGCATTTCCTCCTTGGCAGGTGGTTAACTGAAATTTTTATCTTCTTAAGACTCTCTGAAGTTTTCATTCTGCCCTTCAGACCTTTCTTCTTGTTTCTTACCCTCCTGCTTTGCACAGTTCAAGAATTTGGCAAATGTTTAGAAAGGGAAAACTGGCAGTATGTCAGGCTCAGTTTGATGTACCTCCTTTCTTACTAGGTTTTTACAGGCTGTTGAAAGCAAACTCAAACTCCAATTTTTGTCTCTCTTGAACGATAAGTTCGCCAAAAGTTGTGCTTGTTTCTCTCTCTTTTGGCAGCAGCCCTATGTTCTGGCTTTTTGCTAGAACAACAGACTAAGAATAAGCAAACACTGTAGAAATCTCTCTCACTACTCTGTGATTCTCTTCTCCCTGTTACCCCATTGTTTGATAGTTTCAAAAATATTTTTAGTACACTATCTAGATTTCTGATTGTTATGAGTGGGAGGATTGGTCTACCTCAAGCTATGCTATCATAGCCTGAAGAAATCTCATAACTTGCTTAATTTGTATATAGTTGTAAAGTGGTTCTCTGTTATTATCCTCTCTTAAAATGATACTTCATTCTTTGTAACAAATTTTCACATCAATCAAAGCATTTTATGTATATATGACGGTAATATTTATTAACCATGTATTTTAAGTATTTTGTAAGGGTAAGACTTTTATAATTGTGGGCATTTTTTTACTTTTAATTGTTTCATTCACATCAAAGTGAAACTCCAAGTATAGCTTTTGGAGGGAATGTTGACAATTTCCTCCATTTGTTTTCATCAGTTATATATGTATATTAAGTGTCACCATAAGAATACATAGTGACTAGTTATAACACAAGCTCTTCTTAGGTATGGACCATTAACCATACACTGAAGTAATGAACCTAATTGCAGAATTATAAAGTGATGTAAATTTTGTAGAACTTCATATATCATGGATTTATGTTTGGTGACAGTTCTGAAATGAATTTGTTCAGCAGGAAGAGATTATGGTAGTGCCAGTTAGTCTTCCTTCTCAAGCCCCCCATTACCTTTAATTATGATGAAAAACTAGAAAATAAGAAGGTCAATATGAAATATTTCTCATTTGAGAAGCATGCTAGTGAATAGCCAAAAGGCAAAAAGCTTTAAGAAAAGGTCAAATTAAATCAAAAATTTTGACGAAAATAATGAGTGAATGAATGAATGAGTGACCAAGTTGTAGGAATCAAGTAACAACAGCTCATCCCCCATCCTTAGCATATTTACACTCTTGTAAAGATTTAATTTTCTTAAGTGAATGTCAGTTAAGTCTCATACATGGCTGTTTAGTTTGGTATCTAATTCTACATGCATTACAGAGTAGTTGATGGGGTCAAAGTTATTTGACAGTCATCCTGAAAATAAGGTAAATGTTTAAATTTTTTTTTCCTACACTCATTTTGTCTACTGAGTGTCTAAAAAAATGTATTTTCAGCAAAAATTCTTACCATATAATTAAAATATTAATTCTGCCTTCTATTACATAAATATGAATATATATACATATATCATCTATTTATGTGTACAATATATATTTTGTTCTTCATGCAAATATATGTATCATTTGTCTACATATAGAATTACATATTCTTTCTATTTCTGTTAAAACTACTTCAGGGAATTTAAGCCAAATCTTCCTAGAGCAGTTACTTTTTATGATAGAACGATGACAGCAAAATAAACAGTGTCATTGTTGAAAGGAATGTCAAGCTACTTTTGAATTGATTAAACAGCAACTGATGTCCTCAAGGAGTCTAGCGTATTATGACCCTGCCCTGCCAATCTGTTTAGCTACTGATGCTTCACAATATGGGGTCAGAGTGGTGATTTCTCACATAATGCCAAATGACCTAGAAAAGCCTGTAGCATTTGAATTGTGAACCCTTGCTAAAGAATTGGGCACAGATGGGGAGTTTTTACCTTATATGTTTGGATTTGTTGTCATTAAATTACTGAATGTCACTTCTATGTATACTTTAGCCATCATGAGAAAATCTATGGTGCTGAGACTTTAACGTCTGTTGGGGTCTTTCTCAATTTGATATGTTCCACTTTGGCTTGAACTTGGTATTTATTGTAGTACACGTGATTCTAACAATCTGAAGAAGAAGGAGGGAAAAAAAAAAAAAAAACCTTGAAAGACTTACTAACCAAAGATGTTCTAAAAGCCACCTTTCCCTAAGAGGGAGAAAAATCTTGGATATAAATATAGTAGTGGAAAAAGGGGTAAAGAATTTGATAGGTCTTAATAATCATTTTTCTACATTCTTGCTTATATAAAATAGTTATTTCACAGTGTCATGTGAAAAAGCATCTTAAATAAAAGCAAATGGTACAAAGGATGCCAAGGGGCATGTGCAAGACATCAGGATAAAGCAGTTTCCGAGTGTTTACAGGATTGTCAGTGAGAGGAAAGTCAATAGGCACAGTGAATAATATTTGACTTTATAGATGATTAAGGGCAAATGTTGAGAGCAATGTACAGAAAAACAGATACCTAGTTTCAATGAAGGGGGACAGAAGTCGTTGCTCTACCTAATGCTACATATCATGTTGAAAATGAGCCTATTAGAATACAGGCAGCAAAGGGGATTTCTGCTGAGATTAAAGAGGTTTTTCTTAGGGTCAGAAAAGCCAAGAAAATGTGAATGGCAATTAACAGACACAAGGTTTAGTTTAGTTTAATTAAAATAAATGGTGGGGGAGAAATGAGTGCCTCTGAATGGCAAATGGGGGGGGGCAGTTAACTGAGAGAGTAACAAGGCATATTATCTGGCTTTGATTGAGAAGCCATAGAGGTTTTTTCACTCATTGCCCCATGCTCTCCCCTGTTAATTTTCTTTCATTTTATATTGGTTTGCTGATGAATGTATTTTGTTCGTCCTTTCATCATCTGTCTCTTAATGATGCACAACCATCTGACCTTGGTCTTTCCTCATAAATAGACCACCACTACAACAAATGCTCACAATAAAATTATAACCTTGAAAAATGTATCCTTCAGTGAAAGGAGCCCAGTGTTCTCCATTTTCAAGAATTCTAAAATCTGTTCAGGATATGAGAGTTTGAAAAAAGACAGGTTATCCTGAACTATTACACCCAGCTCAGAAATGCTGCCAAATCCCTAGTGATGAGTAAACTACCATTTCATTTTCAAATAGCTTGGTGATGTCTTGTTCTACATGATTTTGCATCTAGTGAGCCTGCAAAATACATGCGTTCCAGTTAAATACACACTAAATCTTCTCATTCTGCTATGTCATACATGGGTGATTGGATAATTTGTTTTTGGCCTTGGGTAAAGGTCTTACTCTTTTTTGCTGATGAGAATATCATCTGTTGAATTCTGATTATGCATTAAATTCCTCCAAAGTTTTCCAACAAAGATCACAATTTTTTTTTTAATAAATTTATTTATTTTATTTATTTATTTTTGGCTGTGTTGGGTCTTCGTTGCTGTGTGCGGGCTTTCTCTAGTTGCGGCGAGCGGGGGCTACTCTTCATTGCGGTGCGCAGGCTTCTCATTGCGGTGGCTTCTCTTGTTGTGGAGCACGGGCTCTAGGCGCATGGGCTTCAGTAGTTGTGGCACTTGGGCTCAGTAGTTGTGGCTCACAGGCTCTAGAGCGCAGGCTCAGTAGCTGTGGCGTATGAGCTTAGTTGCTCTGCGGCATGTGGGATCTTCCCGGACCAGGGCTCGAACCCGTGTCCCCTGCATTGGCAGGCGGATTCTTAACCACAGCGCCACCAGGGAAGCCCCAAGATCACAATTTTTAATTGGACCATTTGTGCATAAATTAAAAATAATATATGAAAACTATCTGTGGTAACCATGATTATTGCAAACATTGCAAAATCCTAATACACAATATTCTCTTCATTTCTGAAATGAATTAAACCATAAGAGTGCATGAAACTCTCAATATCACCAAACCTCAGAAACTGTTGTATGCTGACTTTTCTGAAGTTAAAGAAACTAGCCCTTTTGCTAAGCTTGCCTGATAGTTTGTACTTCCCTTAGAATGCTTTCTTAGATGAAAGAAAGTGCTTTATGTGAACAAGCTAAAACTTCTTCAAGCTTAAAGAAGCTGCTTTAAGGAGAAAACTACCTTCCGGAAACACTACCTGAAAAAGGAAATGTAGAAGGCATTATGAGGATGAGAAATTTGCCTGAGTGGAAATTGTTACATGGGGAAGGGATGGTTTGCAGAAACATAGGGCAGAAGGAAAAAACTGAATTCATTCACTTTAAATTGAACGGTATCCCTCATAAAAGGAGGTCGGTGAAGATAAGAAAAAAACATCAGAGGAACCAGACTGTACTTTGCATACCTGTATGCTATCTTGCATACTCTTTTATAATAGTTCACCAAGGGCTAAAGTTATATGTTTCCAGGGCCTACCTCTATGTAAATATTTCAGCATGTAGAATAGCTTAAAATTACAAATTTTTGTGCTAAGGAGATAACTGTGTGACTGTTGGCATGCAAAAGAACAACTTGGGTGTGGAATGAAACATCTGAGTGCAAACTCTTAACACTTGAATTTGTATTACAGGATTTAAGAAAATGTATTTTTCCAGCACATCAGTCAAAGTCAAACTCCCCAGTCCCCACTACTCATACTCACACAAAGCATTTTCACTCTGGAGATACAGTAGCCGCACTGCACTTTTGTAAATGGCATAGAGGCAACCTAGTTGCAGGCTCCTTCTTGTCTATTAGGCATCCCAAGTAAAACGATTGCTAAATAACAAACTTTCTTAATATGCACAAGAGGAAGAGAGAGTTTGTGAAAAATGAGCTATGACATAAGGCATCTGGATAAATATGGGCCAAAGGGGAAATCTTTGGCCAAACAATCTGGTCCAAAAAAGGCCCAACCTCCCTGTGTGTGTGTGCAAGTACATGGACATTCCTTAACAGAACTCTAACTTATCAAACTTATTTACAGAGCTGTTCTGGATCACTTTAATTATGTGACAGACTCAAGGAGACCCTTCCTGAGCTTTATGGTTTTACATGTGTGTTTAAAATAAACTATGCAATCAAAGAATGACTTCCATAACTGTCTTGTCCACTCTTTGTGGCATAAAGTAGACCATTTAATCATTTGGGGCATATTTAAGCCACATATACACATATACCTCTTCCTAGTAGCAGTGCTAAGAGAACTGATGTTTATAAAGCTCACTGGGATTCTAAGATGAAAGGTTCTAAGAAAACACAAATTATTAAACATCCCAATAAACATGCTCATCATGAAAGGTTTAAGACTAATGAGCAGCATGCAGTTTATTCCTTGAGGTCTTTCTCAGCTGTAGTTATTATTAAAGGAAGAAACTAATGCTAGTGGCAGAGTCAGGTACTTTAGAAGGCTAACTCTCTCCAGTGCAATTATAATTACACACACACACACACATACCTTAAAGCAAATAATTTACTTTTTTCACCAAGAAATAACATTATACCTCAAAGTCTGGCCCCTCCTTCTGTTTAATACTATTTCTAACTCATGACTTGTAACACAGGTGGTGTTTTTTACCTAATAATACTTAGCAAAATTTAATTTTCAAATGCATGAATTACAAAAACCATATCCCCTGAATGGTATTTTGAGATATAAGTAACTATCTGCCAAAATTTCCCTTGTATCTTCTGCAACTACATAAGAATGAAGCTGAAATGGAATTATACCCATTTTCACTTCCGTAGCATTTAAAATCTGAATACACTGAAGTTAATCCCAGTTCTGCTCCTTGCTAGCTATATGACCACAGAGTTTTTAAACCTCTCATTTCCTCATCTGTCAAAATGATTAAAAATATCTCTCAGGGGCTCTATGAGCATTATAAGAGACAATTTATTTATTTTTATTTTTTATTGAAGTATAGTTGATTTACAATATTGTGTTAGTTTCAGGTGTACAGCAAAGTGATTCAGTTTTGTATATATATATAAAATATTTTTCAGATTCTTTTCCATTATAAGTTATTACAAGATATTGAATATAGTTCCCTGTGCCATACAATAAATCCTTGTTGCTTATTTTATATATAGAGTGTGTATCTGTTAATCCCATATCCTAATTTATCCCTCAAAAGAGACAATTTATTTAAAATACCTACCATAGTGCTTGGCACACAGGAAGTAGTCAAATAAATGGTAAGTGCTTCTGTTTTTGTCATTAGTAGTATTACTCCTACTTTGCCTGCTACTATTACAACTACATCTGCTGCTGCTACTACTATTCCTACTGCTAATAACTAATAATACCTCAAGTAAAAAATAATACCTCAAGTAAGGTCATTTTAAAGGACCTTAATTTGTCATAATGTAAGCAATTCATAGGTTTCAGACAAAGCTGCTGTCAAACTGTAATCTGTGTGTAGTAGGTGCCAATCTGACTTTTTTTCCTAGCAGGGCCTGATTGCTCTCTTTTCTTCTCTGGAACAACTTGAGCTTTCTGTCTCTGCAATACTGTCAACGCAGACTGCACAATGACAGGGCAGACAGGTAGCAAGTCAAGCATGAATACGAAAGGGCACCTAAGTTAACTGCAACAACAACAACAACAACAAATATTCACAAGTGTCTGTCTTCTTTCCCTGCTATCAAAGCCACAAAGACTCCTGCTTTCAGCTTTGTGAGAAAGCCACATATGTAACTATAAAACTCAGGCTGTTATCAGTCAAATAAACCTCTTTCATCAGCTTTCTGAGAAACATGCTGCAAACCTAAAGACACAATTTACTTCCATGAAGTGAGTGAATGTTTTATTCTCTCGTTTTGACAAAGACATAAGAATTTCCCAGGTGAACAAGCCCTCCTATTAAAACTTGCTGTCTTACTTGATCTATGCTGGAAGAAGGAAACGGTGCAAGTTTTTTGTCAGTACAGAAATGTGAATAAACTTTGGCTTAGTTGGACCACAGGGAATGAAACTTTGCATTTATGCTCAATTCCTTTACCAATTGCAATAATTGTTCTTTTAGATTTGCATTTGTGCAGGCAGATGGAGAGTGGATTCTAGGGAACTATTTGTTAGGAAGCCTATATGGAAAGTGGTTAATATTTAGAAAAGTCCAACTTCTGTGTCTTGATTTCTTAATTTCTAAAATGAGATTGTCATAACATTTAGCATCCATAGATAATAGGGTCGTTGGGATGATTGGGTTAATAATTTAATGGGCTTTGAAATCCTCGATTAAAGAGTATGATACAAGGAAAAGTAATGTGTGCAATTACGTTATCAAACAAGAAGAATCCCAATTTTCTTCTGTGCAATAAACCTGCAATGTGGACCAAATTTTCAAAGGAAGGTGTAATGGTTATGCTTACCAAATTTCACGTGCATGCGCTATATCCTCAGAAGCATATAATTGCATATGCAAAATGGATAATTGCATACAAAATTGCCCATTTGTGTGTGCAATTACCCATTTTATGCACACAAATGCTTGTTTGAAAATCTGGCCCTAAAACTCTAGCAGTAGAGGAAAAAATCAGCTTGCACACATGGTTTCTGAAACAGAAATTATGGCCTGCCTTGACTATATAACTGCTGTCAAGTATTTAAGCTGTCTTCTTTTCAGAGATGAATCAGAATGTATTTTCAGACTGTATAACAAGACAGTAGCATGAAATATATTTTTTTTAAGATAAACATAGAAACTTTTTATCCAGCTGCCACTGAAGATGCTGATATAGCTTCTGACACCAGCAGTCAGTGATGAGGGCTATGTAATCACTGCTGGGTATAAGAGGCTATTGTACGTAGAGGAAAAGGGATTCATGTTTGATTAAAACTGTGAAGCATTATGTTTTAAAGATCCCCACTTTTCCATGGTATAGGATGACTGAAAACAGCTAGTTAAATACTGGTCTATTTAAAAGTAGACTGCTTTTTCTTTTATTGTTGCTTAAGAACTGGCATTTACATAACTCTCGAGATTTCTTCATTAGCAGAGACCCATCTATGTCAGTAAGTAGCTTCTGTAGTACATAGGAGCCTGTGAGAAGAAAATCAGAGTGGAGGGGTGAGGGTGCTTTACAAAATTAGCTTATATGCTTAGAACTTGAGTTTAAGCCATTATTTATTCTAGCTATTTCTTTCAATAGAATAATCCATTGTTAGAGAAATTAATCTCCAAAATGCCCATTTCAGGCCTGGTTATTTCTCTTTCAGAGGGCTCTGGCTATACTGCTGTTTTCCCAATGGCTAATTCACCCTCTCTTCAACTCTATAGTGGCTTCTTGTTTTCACCATTCAGACCACACTTGCTTTCTACTAAAGAGTCTTTCACTAAGATATGTCAAACTTCTTGAAGTGTTTCCTTTGATGCCTACTCTCTGAGATCAGCCCATGTCCATCTCACTGCTCCTTTCATCTAGTTTTCTCACTTTTAACTTGATGCTTTTTACCAGGAAATTCCTATCACCCCAAGCCTGACAAACACTCTTCTTCCTACTTTTCAAAAACCTCTCCTATGTCACTAACATTCTTCAAATTAAAAAGAAGTCAAATGAAAACTACCGCTCCTCTGAACCTGTCTGTGTAATCTTGAGGATAAACTTCACCTCACCAAAATCACTAACATTAAAAAAGCTGTAGCCTCTGTTATTATAGATTCTTGTCACCGATGTATCATCACGTTGTAAGTCATATATATAAAAGGATTCAGCTGTTGTTTTAGTGCAAACTCCTGTGGAAGAAAAGAGGTGGAGAAATAGGCAAACTCAGCATCATATACGTAGTGAGCATATTACCTGTCTCAAGAAAATACTAGCTTTTATTTCAACATATCTACCAATTGTAATGAACTTCTAAATATATTATCCCATTCTCTCCTCTTAACATCTCCAGGGG
The DNA here is from genome assembly GCF_028023285.1 of Balaenoptera ricei. Classification (NCBI taxonomy): domain Eukaryota; kingdom Metazoa; phylum Chordata; class Mammalia; order Artiodactyla; family Balaenopteridae; genus Balaenoptera; species Balaenoptera ricei. Next base: position 89,684,291 of record NC_082660.1, on the reverse strand, counting down.
AGAGTAGGTAAGGTAGTGATAGAGTCACTTTTAGAGATGGTACACGGAGCCTCAACAAGAGTCATATTTGACCAAGAGAATATGGGTTATTAGTGGTGGGTCCATGATTCTGATCCAGATTTTGTAAACTGCAGAACTAAGTTCTTTCTCCCCCACTGTGCTGCCAAAGTTTAAATAACTGCATATGCAGAGGATTAATAATGGACACTAGTATATTTCTATCAGAATCATCAAGGTCCCTGATGAATAAAATTACTAAAGCTGCAGGAATATCTTGAAATTTATTAATATTCAACCTTTAAAAGAAACAGCCTTATCCAAAAAAGATACAGCTTGCCTTTACTTGCTGAAGACTTCCTTGCAAGCAGAGATTTGGACTTAATTTCTATAGGTTCTCTTACTCTCAAGCATAATTTTTTTTCCAAAGTCAGAGAGTAGATCTCAAACTACTTTAAAAGTAATGCCATATGAGGCAAGAAATCATATGCTCAATCAATGCTTTAGTATTGTAAGGAGGCAGAAAATGTACAACTATCCTGGTCATTTCAACTATAGTTGAAATGATTTCTAGAGATATGATGAGAAAAATTGTCCTTGAGAAAATACAAACCCTAATACCCCATTTGTGTAGCAGAAATCACTGGTAGATGTGAACACCATGACTTAAGAGCAATTTTCAAGTTCAAGGCACAATTTCCTTTGGAGTATGGACAAAACACCAACAAGTGTATGGAAAAGAGAGCACCTAAGGTCTGCAGAATGTCCTCTAATGGGGTTTAAGCAGAAAGTGAATGATCATAACATATAGATGACACTTTCCTGATCCAAAATGTAATGTCTATTATAGAGCTGAATAGATTGTATCCTGCAAATAAATTTATAGGAAATTACTATTTAAATAGAAAACTAACAAATTTTCAGCATACCAATTATTATTGAGAAGAGTAAATTGACCATGTCTATGTATTTGTTATTTTTAGAAATTTATTTAGTTTATTTATTTATTTTTGGTTGCGTTGGGTCTTCACTGCTGCACGCGGGCTTTTCTCTAGTTGCAGCGAGCGGGGGCTACTCTTAGTTGCGGAGCACAGGCTTCCCATTGCAGTGGCTTCTCTTGTTGAGGAGCATGGGCTCTAGGCGCATGGGCTTCAGTAGTTGTGGCTTGCAGTCTCTAGAGCTCAGGCTCAGTACTTGTGGCTCACGGGCTTAGTTGCTCCGCGGTATGTGGGATCTTCCCAGACCAGGGCTCAAACCCGTGTCCCCTGCATTGGCAGGCGTATTCTTAACCACTACGTCACCAGGGAAGTCCCTATGTATTTTTTAAAATTGCTAACAGAAATACTTTAAAAAAATTTGTATAGGGGTGGGAGGGAGACGCAAGAGGGAGAGGATATGGGATTATATGTATACATATAGCTGATTCACTTTGTTATACAGCAGAAACTAACACATGGTAAAGCAATTATACTCCAATAAAGATGTTTAAAAAGAATTTTGTGTAGTGCTTTAAACTGGGTTCTTTATGTAAATATTTGTGCATTCCCCAATGGATGTTATGATAATTTGTTACAGTGTAATATTTTCTTAATGTCACTTTTGAAAATTGTTAGATCTCAAGACAGCATCATTTTAAGGAACACATTTATAAAAGAAGTATTATTCAAATGTTGTCGAACTTATCTTTGAATTATCTAACTTCAAATCCTGATTTTGGAATGAAGCAGTACACAAATAAGTAAATACAGTTAATTAATAAGTAAAATATATACATAAAATTTCTATGCTAATATGTGATTTAGTGAGAAATTATCTAAGACCAATGCCAAGGACCAATTTGTAAATATAAGTAATATTAAGTACACATAGTATAATTGTTTCACTTTTTAAAATATTATCCTTGAAATAATTGCAAACTATTAAATTTGTGTCTTTTATACAAATATGCTCATTCACCAAGAGCAAAGTAATTGAAAATAATACCAACTATTGCTGAAGGAAATAGCCATATGAGCTTGCTGAAACATCCTTTTTGTAATTTTTATTTGGGAAGCTTAAAATAAGAAGCTCAGCATATCAATTTTAAGTCAGAATGTGATAACAGTTGAAAAAATATTTTGAAGCCTACATCAAGAGATTCTATTGAAATTAAAGCCAGGACTTACTGAACTTAACTGATGAGGACACAGTTAAGTTCAGGATATGGGCAGGATTCACTTCTCTTCTATTTCAATGCCTATAGAAAGCAGTCCTCAGACTTGGACATTGGGTGAGAGAGGAGAGAGAGATCAGTGTAAATCCATCCCTGTAATTGTAAAACACAGCTCAAAATATACATCTTAGTGATGGTTCATAAACATTTCTTTATACACAAAGCATCATGTTATTGTCTGAATAAACAGAAATAGAGTAAGCTCACAGAAAAACACAACATTACAAAAATGAAAAAAAAAAACAGAAGGATTTTGCCACTTTAGGAAATTTTTAGTGTTTTTATAAAATCTAATTGGAATTGTTTTGTACAAGTGAGATTGTAGCAGACATCGAGAAGATTGATGGGGTGAAAGTGAAGGCTGTAATTTAGCTCTTGTCATCTTTCAAATGTGTTTTGTATAGTGAGTGTGAGAAATTTGGTTTCCAGCAGTATTATTTAAAATGAGAATGTGCGGGCTTTTATCTAGATTGTGGGGGCATTGTCAGTAACAAGGGAAGGATGCAGCCTAAATGAAAGAACACAAAAGTTCCCCTTGAAGCCCCTGTCATATTCTACCAACTTGTGGCTGTGGAGTTATGTGTAATGGTTTCATCACATCATCATGTGGGCAGGTGCAATAAGAAGAGGTATTTCAAGTTTGCATACCTGGCAGACAGTAAACTTGCCCTGATCCTCTCAACATTCTCTCTCACTCTTCCTCGCCCTTCACCCCATGACACATGCACTTTTCACACACACACACACACACACACACACACACACACACACCTCTCAAAACTGGAGAAAGTATCCCAAGCTGAGTTGTAAGTATACATTCCAAATTTAAATAATCATGATCCCCTGACTCCTGACAGTTATTATTCTCTGAAAAATATTTTAAAAGAATGAGTTTATCTGTTGCCATAATAATGCTGCATATCAAACCATTCCATTTTCAATGGCCTAACCAATAACCATATATTATAATGCTGCTCATAAGTCAATGTGTTGGCTGAGCTTAACAAGGCTCGCTCAGAGATCTGCAGGTCAGCTGGGCAACTTTGCTGGTCTTGGCTCTCTCATATGAGTGAGTCCTCATCTGGGGCCACCAGGCTGAAAATGCTCTGCTCCACATGGTCTCATGTCCTCCAGCAGAATAGCCTAAGTTTGTTCTCATGGAGGAGGCAGGAACCCTTTAAAAAAAAAAAAATACAAGTGTGTGAGGCCTCTTGAGGCCTAGACTCAAAACAGGCCCATCACTGGCCACATTCTGTTGGACAAATTAAGGAGCAAGGCTAGCTCAGATTTAAGGAGTGGGGAAATAAGCTTTAACTATTGAGGGGAAGAACTGTAAAATCACATTGCTAAGGGCATAGATACCAAGAGAAGTGAAGATTTGAGCCATTTTTGCAATCAATCTACCACGAGGATATTCTAATAAAAGAAGATCCCCAAGATTCAAGCATTATTCAGAATTGGCATTCCTCAATTTACACAATGTCTGACCACCAATGAAGCAGGCATTCAAATGGAGGGCCAGCACATGTCTATCCCAGATATCTGTATGACTTCCTATCTCAAATCATTTACTTTATGCTTAAATTTGACTTCTTTAAAGAGGACTTCCTTAACCGCCCTCCACCCTAACTAAAATTATAGACCCTCTTTACTCTCTATCCCTTTACCCTGCTAAATTTTCCTCCCTAGCACTCATCACCACCTAACATACTATTTATTTGTTTTTTCAGTTGTCTCCCCCACCTAAAATGTAAGTTCCTTGAGTCCAGAGATTTTCTTTGTCTTGTCCACTGCTATATCCCCAGGATACATTACCTGCCGGAGTAGATTCTCAATCTTCAATAAGTGTTCACTGAATGAATGTCTTAATAGACCAGGACTATTGACATCTCATAGGCACTGCCTTAAAAACTAGGCATAAAAGCCGCAAAGCCTGTTGGCAGCTACATTTAGTTCTGGCTTGGGCACTAGCATATATATGATCAAGTCACTTACCTGTTTCTGACTTCTCTTCAATAAATTTTATCTACTGATTCTGTTGTGATCTGTTTTGATCCTGAAGCATCATGCCATCTCAATGCATTCTATTTTGCATTTACAGCTAAATCCTTAGTTTTAGCTAACTGTAAATCTATGTAGTTCTCAGCTTTTCTGTATAACAATGCTTCTTGCTTTAGGAAGAGATTATAGAATGGTGAAAAGACAGCTTTGTGAGCATAAGGACCTGGGTCCAAAGCTCGTTTCTGATTTGGTTGAGATGTTGGAGGAGTTACTTACCCTATTGAGACTCTTAAACCTGTAAGATAAATATAATACCTACTATGTATACCTAAGCTCATAGTGATTCCCTTAATGGAAACCCTGGTTCACAGAAATGGACTGCCAATAGCCATATTTGTGTTAAATGACCATTCCCAGTCATATTTGATTTACCCAAATCCAGCCCAGATTGAACCATCAGCTTCTTTCCCTATCTCCTCCCATCTTTGGAGTTAGAAATGAGGTTTATGAACTTGAGACCTGTGGAGTGCCACTTCTGCCATGGGGACTGTGTAACAGAGAACTATGCTAAAGAGTGAGAGAGATAAAGCAGACCCTCAGGAAAAAAAAATCAGAGGCAAGAAATGGAGGGAAAGTACTCCCTGGTTTCCTGACAGCTTCCAATTTCCTAATTCCAATTCTTTTCCAAGGCCTTTCTACTCAAGCCTTTGGGTGTCATGAACCACTCCTGGTTCCAAACAGTAAATATTCCTTTTCTTTGTTAACCTAGTTAAAGTCTGTTTCAGTTATTTACAACCAAAAAATTCCAAACCAATATACCTACGCTTTGAATTGTTGCAAAGATTAAAAGAGATAAAACCTGAAAAATGCCTAGCAAACTGTACTTTAATTATTATCATTTAACTCTACTGGGGTTATGCCTGTCCCTAACCCTAATCTGTCTATCATTCCTACTGTGTCCTCAATGATCGTTTACTGCTGACTTAGCTGAGACTGGGAAGGTTGTTGTACTTAATAGTATCTAGATAGTTAATAATTAATTTACACATATATACCTTGATCCCTGCACTTTTAAAGGAAATGCACTTTTATTTTCCCAAGCAGACATACTCAGAAAATAGATCACATCTGCTCTCACCTCCCTAAAGATCTTACTTCTATCTTCAAAGCAGTCAAACTTGTTGAAATGCTGGGTCTATCATTTGCCAGCTGTGTGGACATGGGTAAAATACTTAAACCCTCTTGCCTCTGTCTTCTTCTTCTGAAAAATGCGTTTAACAATAGTACCCACTAAATAAATTGTTGTGAGGCTTCAATAATTTAACATTCAATAAGCATTTTAGAACAGCTCTTTGATATTGAACTAGTTTGCTCTTAGAATAATTTGAGTCCTTCTCAGTCAACAAATACCCATCAACAGATTCAACACAACCTCTTTCAAAAACACTTCAGTATTTGTGGAAAATATTAACTAAAATCTACAGATACTAGCATACCCATTCTGATTATTCTTATTATTTATATCCCTGTAGTATTTATGGAAATATTCTATTATTTTGCACTGCCTGATAAATTAGATTTGCATTTAGAATATTCTTACAGGAAAATTGCTCCTCTTAACTATACCATAAATTCCTTAAGGTATCTGAGTTATTTGTTTCCCCTCACAGCTGTTTTTAACTATGTTTTATATTTGATTCACAAGGTTTTCACTGTTCACTTACCTTAATTTAAAAATATACGTTATTTTGAAGTATTCTATAATTTAGACTTCATTATCATTATGTTACTGCGATGTCTTAAATTTGTATCAAAAGTGAAATAATAGGCTTTGTGACATATTTATTTGAATTTTTTGGTGTTGTTTATTTGGAGTGTGCTTATATTTTATAAATACTGCTTCACAGATTTTGCCCAGCTTTTTATCTTCATCGTGATATTCTTTTAACTGGACTCAGTTTTATTGTATGTAATTAAAACTGCAGCCCTAGAAACAAAATTCCTTAGAGGTTAGAGCAGAGTGATAGGAAAATGTACCCCACGGGGATCCTGGTCTTTTAAATACAGATTTTCTTAGAAAGTGTAATCTGTAGTTATATAGCTATCCCAACTAAATTTTTTTTTTTAAACCACAATTTTTTAAGTTAAAATCTGTTGGCCCAGTGTCAGGCCTCACAGTACTTTATAGATTTTTATTCTAAAGGAATTCATAGTGAATTTAGTTATTAAATCCCTATGGATGTAGTATAATAATATGTTGATTAAGTGTTTCTGCCCTGTTAAAAAGGGTTAGTACTTTAAAGACTATTTGCTCTTTTGAACGGTTTGCTAAATTCTTTAAGCAATAGAAAAGGCCACCTCTTTCTATTCCTTCTCTCTTGGTGAAATTATTACTCTGAAAGAATCTCTGCATGTGGTAATTAATTTACAAAAAAAAAAATCCTCCTCATGTATAAGTTCTAAAAATTTAGATTTATATATAAATTTGTTCTATTTGAAGTTTGTTTTAATATTATATTAGTACAAATGGCTTACATTGCTATATGTCATTCTTTGCCTTATAATCATTATAAACCTCACCAGAATTTTAGATAATTTTAAAATAATTGTTCTTACACAATAGACAAAAGAGAGGTATTTCATATTCAAGCAATAACTGTAGTGTTTAGCTGGAGTCCAACCTATTCACCCAGAATTGTACATCCTTATTCTTTCCATACTGAGCCCAGATTTTTAGGGCTATACTTTTTCGACCATCTGACATTTAAACACCATAACTATACAATAATGTTACCTGATATATTATCCTAAATAAATATCACTGCAACAGTTTTCTAATACATCCTAGAACTCTACTCTCATTATCTGTTTTTCCCATGGATTTTAATTTAATGATTTAATCTGTAAAATCCAAGCATAACAAGAAAGTTATTCAAAAGAGTTTCTTGGGAGGGACCTTCAAGATGGCAGAGGAGTAAGATGTGGAGATCACCTTCCTCCCCACAAATACATCAAAAATACATCTACTTGTGGAACAACTCCTATAGAACACCTACTGAACCCTGGCAGAAGGCCTCAGAATTCCCAAAAGGAAACAAAATGCTCACGTACTTGGGTAGGGTGAAAGAAAAAAAGAAAAACAGAGACAAAAGAATAGGGAGAGGACCTGAACCTCTGGGAGGGAGTACTGAAGGAGGAAAAGTTTCCACACAGTAGGAAGCCCCTTCACTGGCAGAGATGGGGGGTGGGGAAGCTTTGGAGCCACGGAGGAGAGCACAGCAACAGGGATGCAGAGGGTAAAGCTGAGAGATTCCCTTACAGAGGATCAGTGCTGACCAGCATTCACCAGCCTGAGAGGCTTGTCTGCTCACCCGCCGGGGCGGGTTGGGGCTGGGAGCTGAGGCTCGGGCTTCGGAGGTCAGATCAGAGGGAGAAGACTGGGGTTGACTGCGTGAACACAGCCCAGAGGGGGCTAGTGTGCCACAGCTAGCTGGGAGGGAGTCCGGGAAAAAGTCTGGAACTTCCTTAGAGGCAAGAGACCATTGCTTCAAGGTGCATGAGGAGAGGGGATTCAGAGCACCACCAAAATGAACTCCAGAGATGGGCAAGAGCCATTGCTATCTGTGTGGACACCAGAGACGGGCATGAAATGTTAAGGCTGCTGCTGCAGCCACCAAGAAGCTTGTGTGCAAGTACAGGTCACTCTCCACACCTCCCCTCCCAGGAGACTGTGCAGCCCACCATCGCCAGGGTGAACACACGGCACTCCTCAGGCTGTTGCAATGTCATGCTGGCCTCTGCCACCACAGGCTTGCCCCACATGCCATACCCCTCCCTCCCCTCGGCCTGAGCAAGCCAGATCCCCTTAATCAGCTGCTACTTTAACCCCATACTGTCTGAGCAAAGAACAGACACCCTCAGACCACCCACACGTAGAGGCAGGACCAAATCAAAAATTGAACCCTAGGACCTGTGCAAACAAAGAAGAGACAGGGAAATTTCTCCCAGAAGCCTCAGGAGCAGGGGATTAAATATCAACAATCCACCTGATGTATCCTGCATCTCTGGAATACCTGAATAGACAACGAATCATCTCAAAATTGATGTGGTAGACATTGGGAGCAACTGTAGACTTGGGGTTTGCTTTCTGCATGTAATTTGTTTCTGGTTTTATGTTTATCTTAGTTTAGTATTCAGTGTTTATTATCATTGGTAGATATGTTTATTGATTTGGTTGCTCTCTTCCTTTATATGTATGTATATATATATATATATATATAGTTTTCCTTTTTCTCTTTTTGTGAGTGTATGCTTCTTTGTGTGATTTCTTTGTATAGCTTTGCTTTTACCATTTTTCCTAGGGTTCTGTCTGTCCTTTTTTATTTTTAGTATAGTTTTTAGTGCTTGTTATCATCGGTGGATTTTTTTTGGGTTTGGTTGCTCTCTTCATCCTTTCTTATTTCTTTTTTCTTATTACTTCTTAAATTTTAATTTTTAATAACTATTTTATTTTATGTTATTTTATTTTTTTCTTTCTTTCCTTCTATTTTTCTCTCTTTTCTTCTCAGCCATGTGGCTGACAGGGTCTTGGTGCTCTGGCTGGGTGTCAGGCCTGTGCCTCTGAGGTGGGAGTGTGAGTTCAGGACATTGGTCAACCAGAGACCACCCAGCTACATGTAATATCAAATGATGGAAGCTCACGCAGAGATATCCATCTCAACACTAAGACACAGCTCCTCTCAATGACCAGCAAGCTACCGTGCTGGACACCCTATGCCAAACAACTAGCAAGACAGGAACACGACCCTACTGTTAGCAGAGAGGCTGCCTAAAATCATAATAAGATCACAGACACCTCAAAACACACCACCGAATGCGGTCCTGCCCACCAGAAAGACAAGATCCAGTCTCATCCACCAGAACACAGGCAAAAATCCCCTCCACCAGAAAGCCTACACAACTCACTGAACCAACCTTAACCACTGGAGGAAGACACCAAAAACAATGGGAACTACAAACCTGCAGCCAGAGAAAGGGAGACCCCAAACACAGTAAGTTAAGCAAAATGAGAAGACAAAGAGACACACAGCAGGTGAAGGAGCAAGGCAAAAACCCACCAGACCTAACAAATGAAGAGGAAATAGGCAGTCTATCGGAAAAGGAATTCAGAATAATGATAGTAAAGATGATCCAAAATCTTGGAAATAGAATGGAGAAAATACAAGAAAAGTTTAACAGGGACCTAGAAGAACTAAGGAGCAAACAAACAATGATGAACAACACAACAAATGAAATTTAAAATTCTCTAGAAGGAATCAATAGCAGAATAACTGAGGCAGAAGAACAGATAAGTGACCTGGAAGATAAAACAGTGGAAATAATTACCACAGAGCAGAATAAAGAAAAAAGAATGAAAAGCATGGAGTACAGTCTCAGAGACCTCTAGGACAACATTAAGTGCACCAACATTCGAATTCTAAGGTTCCCAGAAGAAGAGAAAAAGAGAGGGACTGAGAAAATATTTGAAGAGATTATAGTTGAAAACATTCCTAACATAGGAAAGGGAATAGTCAATAAATTCCAGGAAGTTCAGAGAGTCCCATACAGGAAAAACCCAAGGAGAAACGCGACAAGACACATATTAATCAAACTACCAAAAACTAAATACAAAGAAAAAATAATAAGAGCAGCAAGGACAAAATAACAAATACCATACAAGGGAATCCCCAAAAGGTTAACAGCTGATCTTTCAGCAGGAACTCTGCAAGCCAGAAGGGAGTGAAAGGACATATTTACAGCGATGAAAGGGAAAAACTTACAACCAAGAATACTCTACCCAGCAAGGATCTCATTCGGATTCGACAAACAAATTGAAACCTTTACAGACAAGTAAAACTAAGAGAATTCATCACCACCAAACTTGTTTTACAATAAATGCTAAAGGAGATTCTCTAAACACAAGAGAAGAAAGGACCTACAAAAACAAACCCAAAACAATTAAGAAAATGGTAATAGGAACATACATATCAATAAATACCTTAAATGTAAATGGATTAAATGCTCCAACCAAAAGACATAGACTGGCTTAATGGATACAAAAACAAGACCCGTATATATGCTGTCTACAAGAGACCCACTTCAGACCTAGGGACACATACAAACTGAAAGTGAGAGGATGGAAAAAGATATTCCATGCAAATGGAAATCAGAAGAAAGCTGAAGGAGCAATTCTCATATCAGACAAATAGACTTTAAAATAAAGACTATTACAAGAGACAACAGGGCTTCCCTGGTGGTGCAGTGGTTGAGAGTCCACCTGCCAATGCAGGGGACATGGGTTCGAGCTCTGGTCTGTGAAGATCCCACATGCCGCGGAGCAACTGGGCCTGTGAGCCACAACTACTGAGCCTGCACATCTGGAACCTATGCTCTGCAACAAGAGAGGCCGTGATAGTGAAAGGCCCATGCACCGCAATGAAGAGTGGCCCCCGCTTGCCGCAACTAGAGAAATCCTTCACACAGAAATGAAGACCCAACACAGCCAGGAATAAATAAATAAATAAATACATTTAAAGCACTGCAATTAAAAAAAAAAAAAGAGAGACAACAAAGGACACTACATAATGATCAAGAGATCAATCCAAGAAGGGTGTAAATCTTTATGCACCCAACATAGGAGCACCTCAATACATAAGGCAAATGCTAACAGCCATAAAAGGGGAAATCGACAGTAACACAGCCATAGTAGGGGACTTTAACACCCCATTTTCACCAATGGACAGATCATCCAAAATGAAAATAAATAAGGAAACACCAGCTTTAAATGACACATTAAACAAGATGGACTCAATGGATATTTATAGGATGTTCCATCCAAAAACAACAGAATACACTTTCCTCTCAAGTGCTCATGGAACATTCTCAAGGATAGAGCATATCTTGGGTCACAAATCAAGCCTTGGTAAATTTAAGAAAATTGAAATCATATCAAGTATCGTTTCCGACAAAAATGCTATGAGAATAGATATCAATTACAGGAAAATATCTGTAAAAAATACAAACACATGGAGGCTAAACAATACAATACTTAATAACCAAAAGATCACAGAATAAATCAAAGAGGAAATCAAAAAATACCTAGAAAAAAAATGACAGTGAAAACACGACGATGCCAAACCTATGGGAGGCAGGAAAAGCAGTTGTAAGAGGGAAGTTCATAGCAATACAATCCTACATCAAGAAACAAGAAACATCTCAAATAAACAATCTAGGCTTACACCTAAAGCAATCAGAGAAAGAAGAACAAAAAAACCACAAAGTTAGCAGAAGGAAAGAAATCATAAAGATCAGATCAGAAATAAATGAAAAAGACACGAAGGAAGTGATAGCAAAGATCAATAAAACTAAAAGCTGGTTCTTTGAGAAGATAAACAAAATTGATAAACCATTAGCCAGACTCATCAAGAATAAAAGGGAGAAGACTCAAATCAATAGATTTAAAAATGAAAAAGGAGACATAAAGACTGACACTGCAGAAATACAAAAGATCATGAGAGATTACTACAAGCAACTATATGCCAATAAAATGGACAACCTGGAAGAAATGGATGGATTCTTAGAAAAGCACAACCTTCTGAGAATGAACCAGGAGGAAGCAGAAAATATAAACAGACAAATCACAAGCACTTAAATTGAGACTGTGGTTAAAAACCTTCCAACAAACAAAAGCCCAGGACCAAATGGCTTCACAAGTGAATTCTATCAAACATTTAGAGAAGAGCTAACACCTATCCTTCTCAAACTGTTCCAAAATATAACAGAGGGTGAAGCACTCCCAAACTCATTCTACAAGGCCACCATCATCCTGATACCAAAACCAGACAAAGATGTCACAAAGAAAGAAAACTACAGGTCAATATCACTGATGATCATAGATGCAAAAATCCTCAACAAAATACTAACAAACAGAATCCAAAAGCACATTAGAAGGATCATAAACCATGAGCAAGTGGGGTTAATCCCAGGAATGCAAGGATTCTTCAATATACACAAATCAATGTGATAAACCATATTAACAAATTGAAGGAGAAAAACCATATGATCATCTCAATAGATGCAGAGAAAGCTTTTGACAAAATTCAACACCCATATATGATAAAAGCCCTGCAGAAAGTAGGCATAGAAGGAACTTTGCTCAACATAATAAAGGCCATATATGACAGACCCACAGCCAACATCGTCCTCAATCGTGAAAAACTGAAACCATTTCCACTAAGATCAGGAACAAGGCAAGGTTACCCACTCTCACCACTATTATTCAACATAGTTTTGGAAGTTTTAGCCACAGCAATCAGAGAAGAAAAAGAAATAAAAGGCATCCAAATTGGAAAAGAAGTAAAGCTGTCACTATTTGCAGATGACATGATACTATACATAGAGAATCCTAAAGATGCTACCAGAAAACTACTAGAGCTAATCAATGAATTTGGTAAAGTAGCAGGATACAAAATTAATGCACAGAAATCTCTTGCATTCCTATACACCAATGATGAAAAATCTGAAAGTGAAATTAAGAAAACACTCCCATTTACCACTGCAACAAAAAGAATAAAATATCTAGGAGTAAACCTACCTAAGGAGACAGAAGACCCATATGCAGAAAACTACTAGACACTGATGAAAGAAATTAAAGATGATACAAACAGATGGAGAGATATACCATGTTCTTGGATTGGAAGAATCAACATTGTGAAAATGACTATATGACACAAAGCAATCTACAGATACAATGCAATCCTTACCAATGGCATTTTTCACTGAACCAGAACAAAAAATTTCACAATCTGTGTGGAAACACAAAAGATCCCAAATAGCCAAAAGAATCTTGAGAAAGAAAAACCAATCTGGAGGAATCAGGCTCCCAGACTTCAGAGTATACTACAAAGCTACAGTAATCAAGATAGTATGGTACTGTCACAAAACAGAAATATAGATCAATGGAACAGGATAGAAAGCCCAGAGAAAAATCCACGCACATATGGTCACCTTATCTTTGATAAAGGAGGCAAGCATATACAGTGGAGAAAAGACAGCCTCTTCAATAAGTGGTGTTGTGAAAACTGGACAGCTACAGGTAAAAGAATGATATTAGAACATTCCCTAACACCATATACAAAAATAAACTCAAAATGGATTAAAGACCTAAATGTAACACCAGACACTGCAAAACTCTTAGAGGAAAACATAGGCAGAAGACTCTCACATAAATCACCACAAGATCCATTTTGACCCCCCTCTTAGAGAAATGGAAATAAAAACAAATATAAACAAATGGGATGTAATGAAACTTAAAAGCTTTTGCACAGCAAAGGGAGCCATAAACAAGATGAAAAGACAACCTCCAGAATGGGAGAAAATATTTGCAAATGAAGCAACTGACAAAGGATTAATCTCCAAAATATACAAGCAACTCATGCAGCTGAATAACAAAAAATCAAACAACCCAATCGAAAAATGGGCAGAAGACCTAATTATACATTTCTCCAAGAAGATATACAGATTGCCAACAAACACATGAAAGGATGTTCAACATCACTAATCATTAGAGAAATGCAGATCAAAACTACAATGAAGTGTCACCTCACACCGGTCAGAATGGCCATCATCAAAAAATCTACAAACAATAAATTCTGGAGACGGTGTGGAGAAAAGGGAACCCTCTTGCACTGTTGGTGGGAATGTAAATTGATACAGCCACTGTGGAGAACAGTATGGAGGTTCCTTAAAAAACTAATAATAGAACTGCCATATGACCCAGCAATACCACTACTGGGCATATATCCTGAGAAAACCATAATTCAAAAAGAGTCATGTACCACAGTGTTCATTGCAGTTCTATTTACAATAGCCAGGACATGGAAGCAACCTAAGTGTCCATCGACAGATGAATGGATAAAGAAGATGTGGCACATATATACAATGGGATATTACTCAGCCATAAAAAGAAACGAAATTGAGTTATTTGTACTGAGGTGGATGGACTTAGAGTCTGTCATACAGAGTGAAGTAAGTCAGAAAGAGAAAAACAAATACCGTATGCTAACACATATATATGGAATCTAAAAAAAAGAAAAAAAATGGTTTTGAAGTACCTAGGGGCAGGACAGGAATAAAGATGCAGTCGTAGAGAATGGACTTGAGGACACGGGGAGGTGGAAGGGTAAGGTGAGACGAAGTGAGAGAGTGGCATGGACGTATATATACTATCAACTGTAAAATAGATAGCTAGTGGGAAGCAGCTGCATAGCACAGGGAGACCAGCTCGGTGCTTTGTGACTACCTAGAGAGGTGGGATGTGGAGGGTGGGAGGGAGAGGCAAGAGGGAGGAGATATGGGGATATATTAATACTTATAGCTGATTCACTTTGCTATAAAGCAGAAACTAACACACCATTTTAAAGCAATTATACTCCAATAAAGATGTTAAAAAGAAAAAGAGCTTCTTGGATGTACAGAGTATTAGAATAATATGTACCTGTGTGCTAAGTATTCTGAAAAGTTCATTTCCATCTTGTTTGCCCATATTTCTGAAACATTATCCATTCCTTCTGATGTAAATATTTCACATTATATCGTGGAGATATAGAAACCCTTAATTAATAGGTGGGTGGATGTAAATTGACGTCTTTCTTGGAAACAATTTAGCAATTTGTATCAGGTCTCTTAGAAATTTATCTAAGGATTTATTCTTAGGAAATAATTATGAATGTGTAACAAACTTTATACAAGGATGTCAGCTGCAATATTGTTTACAAAAATAAAAACTTGGAAATAGCTCAAATGTTGGAAAACTATATAACATGCCAATAATGATTATTTCTGGTAGCTGGGATTTGGAGTAAATTTTATTTTCTTCCTTTTGCTTTTTTATCTTATTAATATTCTCCAAGAATATTTTTTATTTTATAAACAAAAATGGAAATATTCACTCGAATTCATGCTGCGGTAGCTCCTCTGCTCTTGATTCCTGTTTGAAATGCCCTTGGCATAAGGCAATTTAATAGGTCCCAGTCTTGATTTCTAATTCTTAACTCACAGTGATGTGTTCCGGGGGTTGTTGGCAGGGAAGAGAACTTGACTAAATCCTATAAAATCCCTGAGCCTCATTGCCTTGTCAATAAAGTTGGCATAATAATAACTTATATGTCTATATATAAACACCTAAACCATATCTTGATGTCCCTTCTAATAGTAAGATCTTAGATCCTATGAAATCATGAAAAAAAAAATCACAATTCAAGGAATGTGAGGAAAAGATTGTTAGCATTAATGTAAGACATCTGACAGCATGAGAGTAAATCCCTATTCATCATTTAAAGAAACATTTTTTTGTCAGACCCAGAGTTTGATTTACCATGAAGCTAATTTACCCTGGATGTGCCTTAATGTATTCATATGGATTTAGGTATAGGCAGAATTTCAACACATAAGATATTTTAACCACGATCTGTTATGATGACTGTCTTTTTCCACTCCAACTTTCCTTCACATGTCCCCTTCCATCAGGTGGTACTGGAGTGGCTGTGCATTTGGGGGATATAACTGAAGGGGAGTTGAATTTGGAATATGCCATTTTAACTGCAATGTCTAAAGAAGATTTGAAATGTTTCAACAAAACACATGAGACACTATAGACTCTTGATTTAGACATCTATAAAGGATACCTTTTATCATCTTAAAATTTATGTACTAAAGAGAATTCAATTTAAAAAACAAGAAAATAGAGTGATGACATAATAGAAATTACTTGAATATCGTGAAGTTAATTATTAATATCCTCTTGGCTTTTTTGATAATTCAGTTAAAAAGGAATGAATCATGATCACATTGAAAAGATATTTAAATTTCTTGCTGATTTGCTGTGAATTTCTGATATTGATAAAAGTAACGAAAACCTCAAAATCCACCAGTAAAACAAAGTCATTGGTGACAAACTGGATAATCAGTGCTGTCAATTCTAAGATTACTTCAAAGTTGTCGCTGAACAGGAAAACTTGAAAAGTCCTTGAAATCTTACAACTGACATATGAAAAATATTTGACAAAGGTTTCCTAAATTTGACAACAATCCTAAAGTTTATATGGCATTGTCAATAATGAGTTATAAAACTGAAAGGAACTAACTATATTATGATACTGATTAATCTCCTTATTCTCTGTATAGAAATTATTGCAAAATTATTTTCCTATGTGCAGATCACTGATTATGCAGCCAAAAAGCACAAGTTGAAAGTATTACATAAGTGTGTGAGATAGTTAATAAAAATGTTCTGATTCTTTTTTCTGAATTTTGTCATATTTATATTTGATGTATTTTCTGAAATGTGTAATTTATTACAAGCTATTTTATCATTCTGAGTAACTATTAACTTTTGTGCTTAATTTATGTATTTAATTGTAATTGACAATTTTTTCTTAAAGATGATCTCCCCAAATTATGTAAGCTTCAGGTCTCAAAAACCTGGATCTGCTCATCATCATACAACCTTATTTTCTGTCATTAATTCTTCAGGTTGAAATAGAAAAATGTGGAGAGTCTATGATCACATTGTTGACTAGACCACAGTAAATGTACCAAAAAAAGGAGAATCATTTACTACGTTAGTGATTTCCCTATTCAGCATTGCTAATTCCCTAAAAAAAAAGGTAGTAAAGACAAATTGCTGGAACTGCTGATACATCTTTTCCCTTAAAATCCTGAAAACAAAAAATTAACAAGCCAAAACCAGTATCTTTTATGTTTTCCATTTTAAAATGACCAAGGCTGCTTAGAGTACAAAGTTATTTAGCATTGGGGATTTATTTGGAATATATTGTATATAAAACCAGAAGTGAAAATGCTAAGAAATGTCATGGTAACTGAAGTATATGAGACTGTGCTACATGTTAATAAAAACACAGTTGCTGACTGTTCATTAAAATTGATTAAACATTGTAACTTTGGAACACACATTGGGATTTAGTTCAAGCAGTTGCATTCTTTATGACATATGATTTCCCTCATCAGTGCACTTTGGTTTCTTTTATAGTGAGATTTTCAACCACTGCTTTAAATATTATACATTCCATTTTTCCAGAGGTGATGACTGCATCTAAAAAAAAAAGAAAACTGATTCTTACATGTATTCCAACAATTATAGAAGAGTAGCTCAAGGTTTGACAATTATAAAGTCTCTCAGATTCTGTTTGAAAGTGTTAGAGCAATATAAATATGAAAGAAAATGCCTTAAAAAATATTCTGGGTTTGTGTTTTGGTTTGCAGTTAATTTATTTTACGAAGACTTTAAATTTCTATATGCATGTACGCAGACATTTTTTTCACTAGAAGAGATCACTCTGTAATAGAGCAAAGACTTTGATACAAATACTTAGAACTCAAGAGGGTGAACATTTTACTTCTGTGATAAGTATACATAACTTTGCTCAAAGTGTGACTCTTCATTTGTATATTTAATAACTTTATGAAATAACTCTTATATATGGACCCACCTCTAACACTTGTGGGGCCTGGAGCAAGAGTATAAATAAAGGCCCACATATCTTATGTATAAATATATTTATAATTTATAAATCAATCTAACAAATACATCATCATAATGACAAAATTTTAAAATGCGTAGAGTAAAATGTGTGACTGAAAGTGGGCAAAATATCAAAGCTGACCACATTTATCGTTATTGTGATGTTGGGTCAGCTAATGTTTGGATTAGTAATATATACCTAATACATAAATTATATTTTAGTTCATAATATTTGTTTTTTCTTTATTTCAGTATAATCACTACATTGTAATTAAGTTTTCACATAATTTGTTGGCTGTTGACACACATGATCTAAAGAATTAAAAAATAAAATGGTATTGTATTCATAGTGTACAAAGTTTGAATATATTTTATCAAAATATAAATAAGAAGTAAATGTATAAGATAAAAAGTTAAATGTAGTTTTCATATATAGTTGCAACAAATTATTTTTCATGTAAAAATTCACAATATTTATTATACTTAAATGACAACAAATTATATTTAATGAATAGTAAAAATTTAAATCAAATGTATATGAATAAAGCTGAAATTTTATAGCTTTTGCAAATTAAGTAAATTTTATTACCTCTTTTTGTAAGTAAAACTATTCACAATTCTACTAGTCAATGTATATCGACTAATACATTTAATTTGTTATTTATATTTACACAATTACAAATTTGAGAATTACGTCAATTAGTTAATATTGCAAAATCTTCCTCAGCTGCCATGTGTGAATATCATGTTAATATGTGAATATCTCCAAAGCTATACATTTGAACATGCACTGAAGCAATAATATGGACATTCAGAGCTACTGGGAATTTATGCTTTATTTTGTAAGAATCTACTATATTTATGATATCTGAGAAGAAGGATTTTACTACATACTTTTTATTGAGTTTTTTTCAAATAAGAACACCACCAAGATCATAATAGACATACTGGACACAGGCTAAAGATTTGAAAAGACATTTCAACCAAAAGGAAATATAAAAGGCAAACAAAAATATGGAAATTTTTTCATTTGACTGGTAATAAGAGTAGTAATCATTACAATAAAAGCAAAGTGTTATTCGACTATTAAATTTTTTTAATTAATATTATGTAAAAGCCTGATAATGGGAGACTATGTAGAGAAAGTGGCATATACACACTTTTCTGGTGGTGGGTTAAATTAGGACAATTATTCTGGATAGCAATTTGAAATTTTCAACATTTCAAGAGACACAAAATCACTCATATCCTATCTTCTGATAATCTTGTCTCAAGGAATTGTTCTAAGAAATGTATTCAAAAAAGAAGACAAAAATCCCTATACAAAGATTTATATATGTTTGTATTAGAATACTGGAGACAACAATAATGGTTCCACATAGGGGAAGCAATAAGTAACTATGCTACATCAAATGTGTAAAACATCTATTAAGGCAATAAATAAAAAACTGTAGCAAATGAAAGAAATATTTTCTAAGTGAAGAAACAGCACAAAATTGAAGACACAGTATGCTTAAATACTGTAAAATATTCATACATATGGCTAAAGACTTGACAGGGAACAGAGTCTTAAAAATAGCTCTAAGAATATGTGCATTTTTTTTTTCTTTTCTAACTTTCTTGACAATATAAATAATTTCATTTTAACTTGCATTTTGGTAAACCTAGTTAACATAGCATTGCCTATTATTTCAATATGCCTAGTGACAACCCAGAAAACATCCTGCTCCCCTGTCTTCTCTTCATAACTCTCCGTCAAAATTCCCAAACCTGGATAAAACCAAATATCCACTATCTCTGCACCTACACAGAGGCTGATTGCTGACAGATGAAACAATAGCACAAGGATTTTAGTAGGATTCTGAATTAATGATCACCAAACTTCGAATCAGCTTCCAACCACTCTGGTCATTTTAATAATGTATTTTTTTCCCTCAGGTTGCCCTCCCATAAACTACAATGGTTATTTCTAAATTATTCCCATTGACTTCCACTATCTGACCTCTCCTTCTCCTCACTCACTTTCAGCAGTTTTTTTCCCAGGGGAAATACAAGCCATCTAATAGGAATTCTCTCAACTTCCATACATCACATTTAAAAGCCTACCTGAATCTAAGATGTAGCATAGAATAATGCTATGTTAGGAACATAAGCTCAGAAGCTAGACCTCTTGTGTCTGAAGCCTAGCATTATCACTTACTAGCTGTATAATTTTGGGAAAGCTATAAAACCTCTCTCCCATTCTGTCTCCTCACCAGTAAGATAGGGTTAATAATAATCTAATATAAGATTGTTACAATATTACAAGAATTTTTCCTTATAAATATGTAAGAATGGTATCTAGCATCTAATAACGATTCAATAAATACTAGCTATTATTATCTGAACCCTTCATTTTTACCTTTCCTTTTTATTAAAATGCATAAATAACCCTTTCCTTTGAAATGTGATTGAATTCCATCATCTCACAGCTGTTCAAAAACAGCACAGCAAGGAATTTCCTTTTTGTTACTATATTTTCAACCACTTCTTCCATACAGACTTTTTTCATTGGTATTTAAATATGCTTAGATATCTTCCCTTCACAACTAAATTTCTCAAAATAATTGTTTTTACCAGTAGTTCTCAAACTTTAGCATATGTTAGAATCAACTAGAGGGCTTGTTAAAACAGATTTCTGGTCCCACCCTCAGAATTTCTTATTCAGTCAGTCAGGTGGGACCAGAGAATTTGCATTTCTAACAAGATTTTGGGTGGTGTGTCTGCTACTGGTCCAGAGACCACACTATGGGAACTTATAGTCTATACACTCACCCCACATACTCTTACCTCTCACAGATTTCACTTCAGCTCATCGTTAAAACTGGTCCATGTTAGATCAACAATGACTAGAACTGGTCTAATATGGTCAGCAATGACTAGAACTGGTCTATATATGGTATCCAAATTGCATTTTGGATACTTATTTGCAACAATTATCACTCACTTTCCTTTTTTGTCCTAGAGAAAATTTATTGTGAATTTTCATGCTACATTTTTTGGGACATAATTGAAAAAAAATCAACCATAACTCCCAGATTTTGTTGACATCAAAAACACAAAAATAGCAACATCCTTCCAGGGCTCCAGATGAACAAAAGCAATTGGAATATATAATAATAACATGAAAGACAAAAAAACAAAACAAAACAAAACAATTATGGCATTCTCAGTGCTTTGGACACCATACCTATAGAGTGGGAATCAAAATTTTTCTTTTTTCATAAGTCTACCAGGTTATATTGATGCAAATGGGACTTGAACCATACTTTGAAAAATCGTGACTATCAAGATAAAACCAAAAGTGTTAATTTGAGTTAAGAGCCTGTAAAAGATCCAGCTCCAGCAGATTGATGACTTTGTAAAGTATCTGTTCAAAGCTTTTGCCCATTTGTCTATTGTCAGTCTTTTTTCTCATTAAATTGTAATAATGTTTCATATATTTGAGTATGGGTCCTTTGTCACATGTATATGCTATGAATATCATTTCCCACACTGTGAATGAGGTGTTTTTTTTTTCTTTCTTAATGGTTTCGTTAGATGAAGAGAAGTTCTTAGTTTTAATATAGTCCAATTTGCCATTTTTAATTTTATAGTTAGTACTTTTTGTATGTTAAGAAATATTTGCTTCTTCTAATGTCAGGACGATGTTCTGTGATTTCCTCTATAAGAGTTATGATTTTATCATTCATAATTATATATTAAGTCTTTAGGAACAGATTTTGTTGTATGGCAGTGATTCTCATATGTTTTAGACTCAGAAATCATTTATAGTCTTCAAACTTAGTGAAGGTTGCAAACAGCTTTTGTTTACATGGGCTATATCTATTATACTTACCATAATAGAAAATAATAATGAGAAAATTTAGGAATATTTATTTAATAATTTGATTTATATTATAAAATTACATGTTAATGTCATTAATGTATCTAATGAAAAATAATTATAGTTTTCAAAAGAAAGAGCCTATTTAGTGAGAAGAGTAAAATTGTTTCTTACACTTTTACAAAACTTTTCAATACATAACAATAGAAAGCAGCTGGATTCTCCAATCTGTTATGCTGTGTTGTTTTGGTTGAAGTTTCTGAAGAAAATTTAATCTCACACAGATTGTAGTTGGAAAAAGAAAAAGTATTATATTGATTTTTTAAGATAATTGTGGGCATTCTTTATACTACACTTGACAAGTGGTAGTTTCTTAAAGGTTAGATGTAATATACAATCTTAAAAAATATCAATGAACTTTTTGTACAGTTACTTTATTTTTTTTGTTTTAAATTGAGATTTAATTGACTGTACTGTTACTTTAAAAGTAATTGATGTATTTTGCATGTTGAATGGATCTTTGACCAATGCATGATTTTGTTGTTTTGTTTTGTATTGAAATTTGGAGTCTCTTTATTATAGTAGTTCAGCCTACAACCTAACAAATCTAAAAAGACAGTGTGAACAACTGCATTTATAATTATATAATTAGTTTTTTTAACTTTTTATTTTATATTGGAGTATGGTTGATTAACAATGTTGTGTTAATTTCAGGTGTACAGCAAAGTGATTCAGTTATACACATACATGTATCTATTCTTTCTGCTCAATATTATGTAACAATCTAAATGGGAAAAGAATTTGAAAAAGACCTATGCATGATTTTGTAACATCATATATTGATTATTTGGAAAATATTTATTCATTAATTTATGCAGATCTTTATAATGTTGACACATTTTGCTATTATAATATTAAAATTCACATTTGTTAATACCACCCTAGATCTCATCTCAAAAATATTTAAGTACTTGGAAGATATCAGTTTTATGGTGGTGGATACAAGTTATCCATAACTCCAGTTTTCACTAGAAAATCAAATTTTATATACACAATAAATACTATGAGTTTTTTATCTTCAAGTGACAGGCTGACTTCACCCATTTTCAGGAATATGTCCACCAAATAATAAAGTCTTAATAACCACAGTTTGACAATCTTTCTTTCAAGTAAATATTGTGTTCCATGTAAAAAGTGGTTAGTTTAGCTGGCAACTCAATCACACAAGTGTTTTTTTTTTTGGTTTTTTTTTTTTTTTGAGACAACCATCATTCTTCAGTACACAGCAGAAGTATTTTATTATATACTTTCCTTTTCATCAAACAATATATTTTAAAAATATATACTAAAGTTTGAGATTTAATAAAAGTAATAATTTTTAATGTTTCATCAAGATCATTCTTAAGTGAAACTGGTTTTTTTTTTACTGTGAGTGCATCATGGTAAATAATACAATGAATGCTAGTATAGTTTACTGCCACTGACTTGATTGGTACTAAGATACCATGGGTTTTACCTCTCCTTTTTGTACCAACATTGCAAATGCCAACACAGTGAAAAAGGTAAAGAATGTCTTAATATTGTTATGAAAATAGTTTTTACCTCAAAGATTGTCTGAAATGATTTTGGGAAGTCCCAGGGTCCATGGACCATACTTTGAGAATCATTAGTGTAGTCCTAGATAAATGTGTTTTTATACGTATATCCAATTCACTAAGCACAATTTACTAAAATGATACGTCTTTCTTCATTGCACTACAGTATCATCTTTGTCATAAGTAAGTTACTGTGTACGTGTGAGTCTGTTTCTTGGTTCTCTTCTCTGATCCATTTGTCAGTTTGTGCCAGTATCACACTGTCTCAATCTCTATTTTTCTTATAATACATCTTGATATCTGATAGTTCTTGCCCTCAAGATTTGCTTTCTTCTTCACGATATCCTTGGCTGTTCTTAGTCCTTTGCATTTCCACTTGAGTTTTGGAATCAGGATAATCATTTCCTCAAAAAAATTGCTAATATATTTATTGCAATTTCATTGAATTTTTAGAAAAATTTGGAAGAATTGACACATTTACAGTATAGAATTTTCCAATCTAATGTGATATATTTCTCTAAATGTTTTAAAATTTCTCTCCATAATGCGTTTTTAGATTTCAGTATAGAGGTCTTGTACATCTTTCATTTGAGGAAGTCCTAGATATATGATTTTTATGCCTTGGGGTGCAATTTTTTTTTTAATTTTTTTAAGATTTTAATTGTGGTAAAATGCACATAACATAAAGCTCAACATCTTAACCATTTTTAAGTATACAGTTCAGTAGTATTAAGAATATTCTCACTACTTGTGCAACCAGTCTCCTAAACTTTTTCATCTTGCAAAATTCTGCACCCACTAAACAATAACTCCCCATGAGCCCCTCTCACCAGCACCTGGTAACTGCTATTCTACCTTCTGTCTCTATGAATTTGATTATTGTATATAACTCATATTAGTGGATTTATACAATATATGTCCTTTTGTGTCAATTAGCATAATGCCTTGCGGTTTATTCACGTTGTAGCATATATCAGAATTCCATTCCCTTTTATGACGGAATAATATTCCATTGTGTGTATCCACCATCCTTTTTTTATCCATTTATCTTCTGATAGACACTTGCATTTTTTTCTACATTTTGATTATTGTGAATTATTCTGCTCTGAATATTGGCATAAAATTATCTGAGTTCCTCCCTTCAATTCTTTGGGGTATATATCTAAGAGTGGAATTGCTGGATCATAAAGTAATTCTATGTTTAATTTTTTGAGGAACCATCAAACTGCTTTCCACAATGCTTGCACCATTTTACATTCACACAAGCATAGTTGGATGCTACTTTTTTAAGAATTGTGTTTCAATTTGTATGATGCTGGTACATAGTCAGTTTTGAATTTTCTAGGTACATGATTATGTCATCTACAAGTAATTAGAGTTTTATTATTTGCTTTCCAAACCTTACACCTTTTATTTTTCTTTCCTCCTTAGATTGGCTCCTATAGCACAGTATTGAATAAAATTGGTGATAGTGGCCAGTTTTGTTTCATTCCTGAGTTCAGTAGAAAAGTTTTCAATATTTCCTGATTGAGTATCTTATGCACTATAAAGTTTTTGTATCAATAGATGCCTTATGGTGAGCAGCATGTTCCCCCAAAGATATCTGTGCCCTATCTCTTAAATTTGTGAATATATTGGATTATATGGCAAAGGGATTTTGCAGATGTAATTAAGACTACAGGTCTTAAATAGGGAGATTATCCAGGTTGGCCAAATATAATCACATGAGCCCTTAATAGCAGCGTACTTTCTCTGCCTAGAGTTAGAAAAATAAGGTGGAAGAGGAAGCAGGAAATATGTTGCAGAGGAACTCAGAGAGAGTAAAATCATGAGAAGGGTTTACCACACCATTATACTGGGGCCATTTACAGGGACTAGACAGAGGCTTCTAGGAGGTAAGGATAGCCTCCAGATGATAGTTTGCAAGGAAAAAGTTTAGTACTATTGCACAAGTGAATTCTCCAAAAAACCCGAATAAGGTCGAAAGCAGATTATTTCCCAGAGCCTCCAGTAAGGAGTACAGCCATGACAATGCCTTAATTTCACCCAAGTCCACCCAAATTTATGATCACAGAACATGTGAGATAATGAATTTGTGTTGCTTTAAGCTGCTAAAATCGTGGTAATTTGCTATGTCAGCAGTAGCTAACTAAAACATGTCTTTATCACATTAAGAAAGTTTCCTTTTATTCTTTTTTTTATATATATTTTTTAACATCTTTATTGGAGTATAATTGTTTTACAATGGTGTGCTAGTTTCTGCTGTATAACAAAGTGAATCAGCTATACATATACATACATCCACATATATCCTCTCTCTGGCGTCTCCCTCCCACCCTCCCTATACCACCTGTCTAGGTGGACAGAAAACACCAAGCTGATCTCCCTGTGCTATGCGCATGCTTCCCACTAGCTATCTATTTTACATTTCATAGTGTATAT
This sequence comes from Balaenoptera ricei, assembly GCF_028023285.1. Classification (NCBI taxonomy): domain Eukaryota; kingdom Metazoa; phylum Chordata; class Mammalia; order Artiodactyla; family Balaenopteridae; genus Balaenoptera; species Balaenoptera ricei. The sequence goes on along the minus strand of NC_082660.1, from coordinate 89,658,600 downwards.
ATGTCCATGTCACTCTGTCGCTTTGTCCCAGCTTACCTTCCCCCTCACCCCGGGTCCTCAAGTCCATTCGCTATGTCTGTGTCTTTATTCCTGTTCTGCCCCTAGGTTCTTCAGAACCATTTTTTTTTTTTTAGATTCCATATATATGTGTTAGCATACGGTATTGTTTTACTCTTTCTGACTTACTTCGCTCTGTATGACAGTCTCTAGGTCCATGCAACTCGCTACAAGTAACTCAATTTCGTTTCTTTTTATGGCTGAGTAATATTCCATTGTATATATGTGCCACGTCTTCTTTATCCATTCATCTGTTGATGGACACGTAGGTTGCTTCCATGTCCTGGTTATTGTAAATAGAGCTGCAATGAATATTGTGGTACATGACTCGTTTTGAATTATGGTTTTACCAGGGTATATGCACAGTAGTCATTTTCCTGGGTTGTATGGTAGTTCTCTTTTTAGTTTTCTGAGGGACCTCCATAATGTTCTCCATAGTGGCTGTATCAATTTACATTCTCACCAACAGTGCAAGAGGGTTCCCTTCTCTCCACACCCTCTCCAGCATTAACTGTTTGTATATTTTTTGATGATGGTCATTCTGACTGGTGTGAGGTGATACCTCATTGTGGCTTTGATTTGCATTTCTCTAATGATTAGTGATGTTGAGCATCCTTTCATGTGTTTGTTGGCAACCTGTATATCTTCTTTGGAGAAATGCCTATTTAGGTCTTCTGCCCATTTTTGGATTGGGTTGTTTGTTTTTTTGATATTGAGCTGCATGAGTTGCTTGTATATTTTGGAGATTAATCCTTTGTCAGTTGCTTCATTTGCAAATATTTTCTCCTATTCTGACGGCTGTCTTTTCGTCTTGTTTATGGTTTCCTTTGCTGTGCAAAAGCTTTGAAGTTTCATTATATCCCACTTGTTTATATTTGTTTTTATCTCCATTTCTCTAAGAGGGGAATCAAAAAGGATCTTGCTGTGATTTATGTCACAGAGTGTTATGCCTATGTTTTCCTCTAAGAGTTTTATAGTGTCTGGCCTTGCATTCAAGTCTTTAATGCATTTTGAGTTTATTTTTGTGTATAGGAGTGTTCTAAATTCATTCTTTTACATGTAGTTGTCCAGTTTTCCCAGCACCTCCTATTGAAAAGGCTGTCTTTTCTACATTGTATGTTCTTGCCTCCTTAATCAAAAATAAGGTGACTATATGTGCATGGGTTTATCTCTGGGCTTTCAATCCTGTTTCATTGATCTATATTTCTATTTTTGTGCCAGTACCATACTGTCTTGTTTACTGTAGCTTTATAGCATAATCTCAAGTAAGGGAGCCTGATTCCTCCAGCTCCATTATTCTTTCGCAAGATTGCTTTTGCTCTTCGGGGTCTTTTGTGTTTCCATACTAATTGTGAAATTGTTTGTTCTATTTCTGGGGAAAATGCCAGGGGTAGTTTGATAGGGATTGCATTGAATCTGTAGACTCCTTTGGGTAGTATAGTCATTTTCACAATGTTGATTCTTCCAATCCAAGAATATGGTATATCTCTCCATCTGTTTGTATCATCTTTACTTTCTTTCATCAGTGTCTTCTAATTTTCATACAGGTCTTTTGTCTCCCTAGGTAGGTTTATTCCTAGATATTTTATTCTTTATGTTGCAATGGTAAACGGGATTATTTCCTTAATTTCACTTTCAGATTTTTCAGCATTAGTGTATAGGAATGCAAGAAATCTCTGTGCATTAATTTTGTATCCTGCTAATTTACCAAATTCATTGATTAGCTTTAGTAATTTTCTGTTAGCATCTTTAGGATTCTCTATGCATAGTATCATGTCATCTGCAAACAGTGACAGATTTACTTATTCTTTTTTGATTTGGATTCCTTTTATTTCTCTTTCGTCTCTGATTGCTGTGGCTAAAACTTCCAAAACTATGTTGAATAATAATGGTGAGAGTGGAAAACCTTGTCTTGTTCCTGATCTTAGAGGAAATGGTTGCAGTTTTTCACCATTGAGGACGATATTGGCTGTGGGTTTGTCATATATGGCCTTTATTATTTTGAGGAAAGTTCCCTTGATGCCTACTTTCTGGAGCGTTTTTATAATAAATGGGTGTTGAATTTTGTCAAAAGCTTTACCTGCACCTATTGAGATGATCATATGGTTTTTCTCCTTCAATTTGTTAATATGGTGTATCACATTAATTGATTTGCATATATTGAAGAATCCTTGCATTCCTCAGATAAACCCCACTTGCTCATGGTGTATGACCCTTTTAATGTGCTGTTGGATTCTGTTTGCTAGTATTTTGTTGAGGATTTTTGCATCTATGTTGAGGATTTTTGCATCTATGTTCATCAGTGATATTGGCCTGCAGTTTCCTTTCTTTGTGACATTTTGTCTGTTTTTGGTATCAGGGTGATGGTGGCCTTGTAGAATGTGTTACAGAGTGTTCCTCTCTTTACTGTATTTTGGAAGAGTTTGAGAAGGATAGGTGTTAGCTCTTCTCTAAATGTTTGATAGAATTTGCCTGTGAATTCATATGGTCCTGGGCTTTTGTTTGTTGGAAGTTTTCTAATCACAGGTTCAGTTTCAGTGCTTGTGATTGGTCTGTTTATATTTTCTATTTCTTCCTGGCTCAGTCTCGGAAGGTTGTGTTTTTCTAAGAATCCATCCATTTCTTGCAGGTTGTCCATTTTATTGGCATATAATTGCTTGTAGTAATCTCTCATGATCCTTTGTATTTCTGTAGTGTCAGTTGTTACTTCTCCTTATTCATTTCTAATTCTACTGATTTGAGTATTCTCCCTTTTTTTCTTGATGAGGCTGGCTATTGGTTTATCAATTTTCTTTATCTTTCAAAGAACCAGCTTTTACTTTTATTGATCTTTGCTATCGTTTCCTTCAATTCTTTTTCATTTATTTATGTTCTGATCTTTACGATTTCTCTTTTTCTAACTTTCTGGTATTTTTCTTTCTTCTTTCTCTAATTGCTTTAGGTGTAAGGTTAGGTTGTTTATTTGAGATGTTTCTTGTTTTTTGAGGTAGGATTGTATTGCTATAAAGTTCTCTCTTAGTACTGCTTTTGCTGCATCCCATAGGTTTGGGGTCGTCGTGTTTTCATTGTCATTTGTTTCTAGGTATTTCTTGATTTCCTCTTTGATTTCTGCAGTGATCTCTTGGTTATTAAGTAGTGTATTGTTTAGCTTCCATGTGTTTGTATTTTTTACAGATTTTTTCCCTGTAACTTATATCTAGTCTCATAGCATTGTGGATGGAAAAGATACTTGATATGATTTCAATTTTCTTAAATTTATCAAGGCTTCTCATTTGTGACCCAAGATATGATCTATCCTAGAGAATGTTCCATGAGCACTTGAGAAGAAAGTGTATTCTGTTGTTTTTGGATGGAATGTCCTAAAAATATCAATTATTTCCATCTTGTTTAATGTATCATTGAAAGCTTGTGTTTCCTGTTTTATTTTCATTTTGGATGATGTGTCCATTCGTGAAAGTGGGGTGTTAAAGTCCCCTACTATGATTGTGTTACTGTCAGTTTCCCCGTTTATGGCTGTTAGCATTTGCCTTATGTATTGAGGTGCTCCTATGTTGGGTGCATAAATATTTACAATTGCTATATATTCTTCTTGGATTGATCCCTTGATCATTATGTAGTGTCCTTCTTTGTCTCTTGTAATAGTCTTTATTTTAAAGTCTATTTTTTCTGGTATGAGAATTGCTACTCCAGCTTTCCTTTGATTTCCATTTCCATGGAACATCTTTTTCCATCCCCTCACTTTCAGTCTGTATGTGCCCCTAGGTCTGAAGTGGGTCTCCTGTAGATAGCATATATACAGGTCTTGTTTTTGTATCCATTCAGCCAGTCTATGTCTTTTGGTTGGAGCATTTAATCCATTTACATTTAATGTAGTTATCAATATGTATGCTCCTATTACCATTTTCTTAATTGTTTTGGGTTTGTTATTGTAGACCTTTTCCTTCTCTTGTGTTTCCTGGCTAGTGAAGTTCCTTTAGCATTTTCTTTAGAGCTGGTTTGGTGGTGCTGAATTCTTTTAGCTTTTGCTTATCTGTAAAGTTTTTAATTTCTCTCTCAAATCTGAGTGAGACCCTTGCTGGGTAGCATAATCTTGGTTGTAGGTTTTTCCCTTTCATCACTTTAAATATGTCCTGCCACTCCCTCTGGCTTGAACAGTTTCTGCTGAAAGATCAGCTGTTAACCTTATGGGGATTCTTTTGTGTGTTACTTGTTGTTTTTCCCTTGCTGCTTTTAATATTTTTTGTTTGCATTTAATTTTTGATAGTTTGATTAACATGTGTCTTGGTGTGTTTCTCCTTGGATTTATCCTGTATGGGACTCTCTGTGCTTCCTGGACTTGAATGACTATTTCCTTTCCCAACTTAGGGAAGTTTTCATCTATAATCTCTTCAAATATTTTCTCAAACCCTTTTTTTTTCTTTTCTTCTACTGGGACCCCTATAGTTCAAATGTTGGTGCGTTTAATATTGTCCCAATGGTCTCTGAGACTTTCCTCAATTCTTTTCATTCTTTTTTCTTTATTCTGCTCTGTGCTTGTTATTTCCACTGTTTTGTCTTCCAGGTCACTTATCTGTTCTTCTGCCTCAGTTATTCTACTACTGATTCCTTCTAGAGAATTGTTAATATCATTTATTGTGTTGTTCATCATGGTTTGTTTGCTCTTTAGTTCTTCTAGGTCCTTGTTAAACGTTTCTTTTATTTTCTCCATTCTATTTCCAAGACTTTAGATCATCTTTACTATCATTTCTCTGAATTCTTTTTCAGGTAGACTGCCTATTTCCTCTTCATATGTTTGATCTGGTGTGTTTTTACCTTGCTCCTTCATCTGCTGTGTATTTCTCTGCCTTCTCATTTTGCTTAACTTACTGTGTTGGTGTCTCCATTTTGCAGTCTGCAGGTTCATAGTTCCTGTTGTTTTTGGTGTCTGTTCCCAGTGGGTAAGGTTGGTTCAGTGGGTTGTGTAGGCTTTCTGGTGGAGGGGACTGGTTCCTGTGTTCTGGTGGATGAGGCTGTATCTTGTCTTTCTGGTGGGAAGGACCACCTCGGGTGGTGTGTTTTGTGGTCTCCATGACCTTTTTATGATTTTAGGCAGCCTCTCTGTTAATGGATGAGGTTGTATTCCTGTCTTGCTAGTTGTTTGGCATGGGATGTCCAGCCCTGTAGCTTGCTGGTTGTTGAGTGAAGTTGGGTGTTAGTGTTGAGATGGAAAACTCTGGGAGAGCTCTCGCCAATTGATATTACGTTGGTCCAGGAGGTCTCTGGTCGACCAATGTCCTGAACTCCGCTCTCCCACCTCAGAGCGTCAGGCCTGACACCCGGCCAGAGTACCAAGACCCTTTTGGGAAGTCTGAGGTCTTCTGCCAGCGTTCAGTAGGTGTTCTGTAGCAGTTGTTCCACTTTTAGATGTAGTTTGGATGTATTTGTTGGGCGGAAGGTGATCTCCAAGTCTTACTCCTCTGCCATCTTGAAGGAGCCTCTTTTCCTTCTATTCTTAATTTACTTGGAATTTTATCATGTTGTTGAATTTTATCAAATGTTTTGTTTGCATTTGTCAAAGATGATCAAATGAATTGTCCACGTTTTTTTTTTTTTGCTGTTAATATAACCGATTTTCTAATACTAAAGCACTCTTACATAACTACAATAAGGTTCAGTGGAATATAATGTATTATTCTTTTAATATGTCAATGATTTCAATTGCTAATATCTTATTTTGACATCTATGTAAATGAGAAGATTGATCTGTAATTTTCCTTTCCTTCCATGCTCATGTTAGAATATAGAATTGAGATTATACTGTCCTTAACCAACACATTGAGGAAGTGCTCCTTCTTGCGTTTTCTGGAAGTGTTTGTACAAAATTGGTGCTCTTTATTTCCTAAATATTTGGAAGAATTCATTAGTAAAGCCATGTGAGCCTAAATGTGTGTGTGCACGTGTGTATGTGCAGGTGCATATGGAAACTTTTAACAGCAAAGCCACACTCTTTAAAATAAAGCACAGTATAAAGATTTTCAATACCCTCTATCAGCTTTGGTAGCTTATGTTTTCTGAAGAATATTCAATTTCATGCAAACTGTTAATGGCATCTACATAAAGTAGTTCTAGTAACCTCTCATTACCTTGAAATGCCTGTAAAATCTGTAATGATGTCCTTGTTCTCTCTCCCTTTTATTTTCCTGAATAGTATTTCTAGAGATTTATCATTTCTATTAATGCATTTAAAGAACCAATATTTGATTTCACTGATTTTTCTCTATTTTTTATCTGCTTTCTAATTCATTAATTCCTACTTTATCTTTACTTTTTCCTTCCTTCTTCCTTTCTTATGTCTGATTTTTTTCTAGGTTCTTGAGATAAAAGCCTAAATCATGTATTCTCAGTCTTTCTTCTTTTCTAATAAATGCACTCTGGGTAATAAATTTTTCTCTAAGCACATGACTTAGCTGCCACTCTCACGTTTTCTTTTGTCATACCATATTATTATAATTTCTTCCAAAACATTGTATAACTTCTGTCTTGATTTCTGCTTTTACCCATGGATTATTTAGAAATAAATTGCCCAATTTCCTGACGATGGGATTTTGTATAATTATTGCCTTCTTATTGAGGTTTAGCTTAATTCAATTATAGCTAGAAAATAAAATCTGAGTGATTTGATACTTTGAAATATATCGAGACTTTCTTTATGAACCAGTGTGTGGTCCATGTTAATAAATATTTTCTAAACACATGAAAAGAACTGAGTTCTGTCATTGTCAGGCACTGTGTTCTATATGTCAATTAGGTCAAATTAATTAATTGTGTAGTTCAAATTTTTATATCATTATCTTTCTCCTGCTATTCTGAGTTGAAATATATGTGATAAAGACTACTACTATGATTGTGGATTTTCTATATCTATTTTTATTTTTGTTAATTTTGCTTTATATACTTTGGGGTATGGTGTTTGTTTGCTAAATGAGGAGTTAGAGTTATGACATTTTCTTGTTATACTGACACTTTTACCATTATGAATGCCTCTCTTTATCCCTAAGCAATTCTTTTATTCTTACATTTACTATGTCCATTACAGTAAATCCCCAACATACAAATGAGTTCATAAGAGTGTGTCCATAAGTCCAATTTGTTTGTAAGTCCAACAAAGTTAGGCTAGGTACCCAACTAACACAATCAGCTATATAGTACTGTACTGTAATAGGTTTATAATATTTTTCACACAAATAATACATAACATAAAAAATAAAGAAAACATTTTTAATCTTATAGTACAATACCTTGAAAAGTACAGTAGTACAGTACAACAGCTGGCATACAGGGGCTCGCATTGAGTGAACATGCAAGAAGAGTTACTGACTGAAGGAGGGAGAGTAAGTGGGAGATGGTAGAGCTGAAGGATCATCAGCAATAGGAGACGGAGGGCAAGTTGCAATTTCACTCATGCCTGACGTTGATGGCACAGGTTCTGGTTCCTTGCTGGATTCAATTCTATCTACCCTCTTGAAGAAACGATCCAGTAATGTCTGGGTAGTAGCTCTTAGCTCTTTTTTTCTCATCATAGATGATTTGTTAGCACTGGATTGCATTCTGAACGGCTGCTGCAACATTTGTGTACCATCCTATGTATGGGTCCTGTGCCTCAAAAACTAACAATACCTCCTCAAATAAAGAAAATCCCCTTGCCATTTCCTGCATCGTGAATCTCTTCAGTTCTTCAGTTACTTCTTCTTCCTCTTATATCTCCTCATCCTTTCTCTGGGCCTCCAATTCCTGGTGCTTCTTAGCAGTACCAGCTACATCACTGCTGCTTTTAACACTTGCTTCTGGACATCCTGGGTTTGAAATAAAGATAACGCACTACTGTACTCTATATGGTACTGTATAATAAAGTACACAAAAGCACAACCACTTGTAGAGGATGCACACACGTGACAATGTATGCCAGACATGGGAACTAACTTACATGATTGGATGTGCCGACACACATTCATACCTTTGAAAGTTTGCAACTTGAAGGTTCATATGTAGGGGACTTACTGTACTGGTATAACTACACCAGATTACTTTTGGTTAGTGTTTACATGGTGTATGATTTTCATTTATTTTTCTTTTAAATTTTTTCTATCCTTATATTTAAATTTTGTATCTTTTAAATAATATATGGTTGGATTTTATCTTTTTAATCAATTCTAATAATCAATATTTTTACTTGGAGTATTTTGCATTTTTTTATTTAATGCCATTTCTATATAGTTGGGCTTATATTTATTTCCTTTGTATTAATTTTATAGTTGTTTATTATTTTACTATTCTAATAATTATCCTAAAGATCACAAGTCATATGCCTTACTTATCACACTTTAAAAATATTATTTTTACCACTTCCCTGATACTTACAGAAACTTAGAACATTTAAATCAATTTATATCCACCCTCAATTATGTTATTTTCCACATATATTTTAAATTCCTCATAATATTGCTGTTATTGATACAAGTAAGCATTCATTTATACTTATTCACATATATTCCCTTCTCAGTGTTAAACATTTCATTCTGTGTTTTCATTTTCTATTTAATATTATTCTTCCTTTTTCCAAAAGAGCTACCTTTAATTTTTCTTTTAGTGTGGAATGGCTGTTGAAAAATTCTGTTTTTGTCTCTGAAAAATGAATTTATTGCACGTTTATTTTTATTATGTTTATTTTTAAATTATTTTGTTCATTTTTGACTTTTAACTTTAAAATAAAATGAAACAAAGAAAATCACATTAAACAAATATATACCATAAAACAAACATCCTTCTATAACCACCACCCAGCTCAAGAAATAAAACTCATTCAGTTACCGAAGTGCTCCCTCCATGTCCTCTATTTTCATTTCAGTCCCTACCCTCTCTCACAAAAGGCCACCATTCTGACTTTTATCGTAATTTACTACTTGCTTGGTTTTATCACCCCAGTTTGCATTCTTAGACATTACAGTTTAGCCATGCTAATTTTAAAAATACGTGATATGTGATAAAATATGAGAAATATTTTGTCTCTTACAATCAGTATATTCCCTCATCTTTCCTTTCTCTCCCTTACAATTTACTTGCTGAAGAACATGAACTATTAAAATTTTAGACTTTCCCACCGTCTGGATTCCATTGATTGAACAGACATGATGTAGTCCAAAATATTCTTCTGTCCTCTCTATTTCCTGAAAATTGACAACTAGCTCCAAGGCTTGATCAGACTCATGTTCAAAGTCTTCAGCAAGAATATAGGCAATACTGTGTTCTTTTATCAGGAGTCATGTAATGTCTGTTTTTTTCTCTTTCTTTTTTTTATTTTAGCAATGATTGATATACAAAGCATAAATCTCTTAATTCATTGGGAAGTAAAAAAAAAATGGATATTTACTAATTCAATTATTTTGTGTTCATTTCTTTACTGGAAGAATTTTAAAAGGAGATACTTACCCTCATCTACTATTTGGTTATCAATTGGTAAAGTTTACATAGGAAAATCAGTATAAATACATGAGTCCCTCCATTTATTTACCCAGTTTTCAAGAGAATGAATCAATTCTGTCATCCTCAGTAGATTAAAAATCAGTATTTCCTGTTTAATATAATTTGAAACTCAAGAGATTAAACACACTTCATAGATTTCAATCTTTGCTATATGTATCCTTACTGAAGTTTAAATCATCTTTTCTTTGGCCAGTGAGGCCTATCCAAGTTATCTTCTAAGTCCTTTTGACATGACCCTAATAATCATTGATAGTTTCCTTTCTATCTGGTATCTCAGAATGTCCCAGCTTCACCTTCTACGTTTTCTTCCCCATACCTGGGATCAGTCATTTTTCCCAAAAAGTTCTGGTTACCTTGAATAAAAAATTATATTTCAAGTCTACAATCTGAGTGCACTAGGGATATTCATTGTTACTGGGTTTGTAATTATTTCTAGGACTTTTCAGGGAACAAAGTGAGGATATATAAAGGGATAGATGGATGGATAGATAGAACATTTATAAAATAAATAAAACATTTATAAATAAAATAAAATATAGAACATTTCTAAAATCCTATAATCTCCCTCATGTCCCCTTTCAATCTATGTCTTCCAAGAGTTATCCACTGTTCTCCTGTCTGTCACCATATGTACCCTTTTATGTCTTATTTCTGCCAGTCATCATTATGTCTGTAAAAATCATCCATGTTGTGTGTAGTATTAGTTCATTCATTGAACTAATATTCCATTGTATAAATGTACTGCAATATATTCAACTGTTATTGGACATTACAGTATTTAAATTTCTTGGCTCTTTTCTATACATGTGTTTTGGTGAACATAAACACTCCTATGGATATTTGCCCAAGAATGGAACTGGTGGGCCGTATGATAGACATATTTTTATCTTTGATAGATTCTTCCAAACAGTTTTCCAACATGGTTTTATCACTATACACTTCTACCAGTAACGTATGAATGCTCAAGTTGCTCCACATCCTTGCTAACACTTGGTCTTTTTAGTCTTTCTAATTTTACCAATTCTGGTGTGTGTGTGTGTGCACATGTTTGTGATCTCATTGTGTTTTAAATGCCATTTTCTTAATAAATAATAATTTTGAACATCTTTGCATATGTCTATTGGCCATCTGGACCCCGAGTTTTAACTGGTAAAATTATCTGAAATTCTTTGTTATCACCTGCCTTATGTTTTCACTCTCCATTCTCTGCATGGATCACCTTATCCAGTCCCATAGATTTATTACTATCCATACACCAGTGACTCTTAAATCCAAGACCTTGATATCAGGTCTTAAATCTTTATATCTAAATGCTCAATCTACCTCTCCCATCGCTTCTTCACCTTTGAGTTTTTGGGGTTTTTTTGTTTTGTTTTTTGCCATTTTGCACTTCTTCCTTCTTGACTGGAACATTGATGTGAAGCCTAGAGACTCAGCAGTTATTTTGTAACCATAAGACAATAAACATAAGGACAAAAGCCAACACATTAGAAAAGGTAGAAGTTAAAGATGATAAAAAAAAAAAAGTAGGTCACTGATGGCACTCTCGAACTGCATAAAGCTGGGCATCTTAGTGTAAGAGACAAATTACAATATTATTAAGCCATTGTGATAGGATCCTCTTTTATTTTAAGTATAATATAATGCTGATACAAGTGTAATCTCAACAAATTCTACTGACTGACTATGTGAATCTACTACATGACAAAAAAATTTTTGAAAGATTTTCTCTACACAGTGAAATTACTTGTATAACCCAATAGGAAAATTTAGATTCAAGAAATTTGCCAATTTTGTTCTGTCGTGTCCTTAATGTTCATGATTTGTTATAATTCCTAATATACACATTGTACTGATGTGTATGTGCATACACAAAGATAGATATATACGACCTTTTATGTCTTTACAGTTATAATGTATATATACATATGATGTATCAATAAAGGTTCTTTCAATTGCAAGTGAGAGAAAGCCAACTCAAACAAGTTATAGGAAGATCAGGCTTAGATCTGGCCTCAGAAACAATATTCAGAGTCTCAAACAATATTATTAATTATCTCCTTTTCCCTCTGTCTCTCCACTTTTCTTCTCTTTCTCTTCACTTAGTGACCACTTTTCTGTGTGTTGACCTCATTTTCTCATACCATATGGAAGCTTCCCTTATATGGATGGAGATGTGCCCAGAGGCAACTTCAGTTTTATATCATATCATATCATATCATATCAGCTTATGGTCTAGAGAAAAAAGGAACTCTCAGTTACAGAAAAAGAAATTATCCAAAGATAAAGCTCTATTTGACCCAGCTTCAGTGACTAGTTCAACTTATAGATTCCTATGGTCATGGGGGCAAGTATGTTCGTTGGAGTGCGGCAGAGCAACTCATCAAAAGAAACATGATGTCTGATACTATTTCAGGGAATTAATAGACACAGAATAAATAATTAATCAATATCTATTAAGGCCACTATAATGTGTAGGTGTAAACGTATGTGTGTGTTTGTGTTACATAAAGAAGCATAAACCTTGATTTTTTTATCCTTCAAAAATAATAGCATCATCTAAGAAATATAAATTTTAGAGGTGATACAACTATAGGCAAAACAAGATAAGTAATCATTGGCCTGGTGAAGCAGAGATTCAATACTAATGAACAATGACTTTCATGTTGAACATTAAAAAGTATGTTTCTTTAGAGACCGCCACCACCATGGGTCACATGCACGTTTCAGGGAAGGGCCTGTCCCACAAGGCTCTGCCCTACTGCCACAGTGTCCCCACCTGGCTGAAGCTGACATCTGACAATGTGAAGGAATAGATCTACAAACTGGCCAAGAAGGGCCTGACTCCCTTACAAAACGGTGTGATCCTGAGAGACTCACATGGTGTTGCACAAGTACGTTTTGTGACAGGCAATAAAATCTTGAGAATTCTTAAGTCCCAAGGACTTGCTCCTGATCTTCCTGAGGATCTCTATCATTTAATTAAGAAAGCTGTTGCTGTTTGAAAGCATCTTGAGAGGAACAGAAAGAATAAAGATGCTAAATTCTGTCTGATTCTGATTAACAACCATATTCACCAGTTGGCTTGATATTACAAGACCAAAGGAGTCTTCCCCCCAGTTGGAAATATGAGTCATCCACAACCTCTTCCCTGGTTGCATAAATGTGTCTGTTGTAATCAAGCATAAAATCATTGTTTAAATAAAAAAGAAAAAGAAGAAAAGTTTGTTTCTTTAAAGATAAATAATTCCACTTTTGGAATGGCAGCATGAAGAGCTCCATAGCCTGCTACCCAGTGAAACAAGCTAGATAGATAGATATATAGATAGAGGTACAGATTAGATAGATAGATAGATAAATATACATATAGATAAATACATATCTATACATAATTTATACCTCTCAATATATATATAGATCTATATACCTATATCTATTCTATATCTATATCAATATATATATATGTTTTCTTTTAAGTCTCTATAAATTGACCTAAGGGCATATAGCAAATGAAAAAAAATTCAAGAAAATATACTAAAACTTGGTAAAAACAGCAAAAGTCTTTAACATTTAAACCATTACCCATTCCATCCCTCACTCCTGCCTAGAAACTCCAACTCCATTCCTTGTGGATGTAGCCAAGAACACAGGACACCTTCTCCCCCCAGCTTTCAGTCAAGGGCCATAGTATCATCTGGGAAGAGCAGGCTGCTAGCATTTCTCATTCCTCACTCCCCAAGCTACTCATTGCAAAAATTAAATTCTAGGTGAGTGTGGTGGAGAGGTTGGATATCTCTTCCTCCACCAAGTCTCCATTCATATGGTAGAGGCTCCACTCCAATGGCTGGAGACAGAGAATCCTGGTATCCTGATCCTGGAATCCTAACCAGCTCACTCATAGGGCAGAAGTTAAATACTGTGAGAAGCAAGCGGAGAAGGCCAGAGGCTACCACTGTGTCTAGCATCCCCAGTAGTGGTCCAGAGATCTTTTTCCCAGGGGTAGAGAGAGTTTATAAGAACAGAGAGCTCTGAAGCATTCCACAGATGAACTGACTTCATTTGAAACGAAGTGTGGAGGAGTTCAAGCCTAAGGACCCTCTTGAAAACGATGAAGATTTTGGTGATAAGCAAATAAAAAGAGACTGGTAGCTCCATGAGACAAGCAGCAAAATCACAGGCCAGCTGCTTTACCAGAGAAAATTATGAAAAGTGATAGCTAAGACACCTCCTGATATGAGAAAAAACCTCAAATACCTGCCTCAAAAACTATCCCTGTGAAGGGGCCCCAATTTAATTGGATCAAACTGTGGAACAATTAGGATCTAGAGCATGATCAAACCAATAGAGCAATGTGCCAGCAATTAGTGGAATCTATCTAACAACTGGATGTGTCCGGGAAAGGGAGACTCAAAGAAAAGACTGCTAAAATGCTATGCTAATGATACTTGGCTAAATGACTGTTAAAAACACTATCATTCCAGAGTGGCTGTGCACATACCCAAAGGCTACACACTCTGAGATGCAACATAAAAGGCTTTACACTGCAAGGGAAATAGACTTTATTAAAAGAGTCCAGTCAAGCAAACAACAATAAAAAGCCCAGAAATGGTTCAGGGATGCCAGTATCCAGAATTGATACAATAAATAAAACTCTTAAAAAAATACATGTAAATCTTCATGACCTTGGATTAGGCAATGGTTTCTTAAATATGACACATAAAGCATAAGCAACAAAAGAAAAAATAGATAAACTGGACTTCATCAAATTTTAAAACTTCTGTGCTTCAAAAGATACCATCAAGAAAGTAAAAAGACAGACCACATAATTGGAGAAAATATTTGCAAATGATATATAATAAGAAATTTATACCTGGAATATGAAAATAACTCTTACAACTCAACAGTATAAAGACAAATAATTATAAAGTGGGCAAAAAAACTGAAAAGTCATTTCTCCAAAGAATTTATGAAAATGGCCAACAAACACATGATGAAATGTTTAATATCATTAGTAAGGAAATGCAAAGCAAAAGCATGAGATACTCACTTCACACCCACTAAGATGTCTAGGATGTTTTTAATCAAAAAATTTAAAATAAATATTGACACAGATGTGGAAAAATTTGAACCATCATACACTGCTGGTGGGAATGTAAAATGGGCAGCTACTATGGAAAACAGTCTGGCAGTTCCTCAAAAGTTAAACATAAATTTTCCATATGACCCAGCAATTCCACTCTTAATGATATAACAAGAGGATTGAAATTATATATCCATACAAATACTTGTACATGGATATTCATGACAGCATTATTCATAATAATCCAAAAATGTAAATAGCCCAAATGTCCATCAATTGATGAATGGATAAATAAAATGTGGTATATCCTTACAATGGAATATTATTTGGCTAAAAAATAAATGATGCCCTGATACATGCCACAACATGGATGAACTTTGGAAACATTATGCTATATGAAAGAAGCCGGTCACAAAAGACCACATTGCATATGATTCCATTTATATCAAATATCCATAAAGGCATAGCTATAAAGACAAAATATAGATTAGTGGTTTCTTAGGACAGAAGGGAGGGGGAGGATTGAGTGTTAATGGCTAAATTGTAGAGGGGTTTTGGGGGGAGGATGATGAAAATGTTCTATAACTGTGGTTATAGTTTTACAGCTCAAAATACTCCATAACCCATTGAATTATACACTTTACTTTTTTTCCTCTTTTCCTCCACCCCCCAGCCTCTTTAAATGGGTGAATTATGTGGTTTGTGAATTATATCTAAATTAAGTTGTTAACAACCAAAAAATAAAGATAGAGTATGCATCAATTATGAAAATAATGTATGCTCTTCTGTAAGATTGGCTCTATATAAAATTTTATAATGGAATTTTAAATAATCTAAATACTAGTTTCGTCTTTATATTCTCATGAAGAAATGTATTTTATATGTATATACAATTAGTGTGATTTATCCCATACTTCATAAAAAGAATCAAATCATTTGTGTGAAAACTATAGCCTGTGAGACAGGCTATAATGTAAAAATTTAAATAAATTCAATATGTCAGAGGATTCTGGGCTTAATTCTAATTAGCATTCATTAATATCGTAGTATATAATTACCTCAGCAAGTAGAAGTTGAATTATAAAGTCTATTTTGGTGTAAATAAATCCTAATCTACATTGAAAAGTGTAATGTGTCCAGAAACCCCCCCAAAAGAAACATTTTGTCATGTTTAGATTACTGTAAGAAAAGAATTATAAATTTACTAACAATAAGTTTAATTAATAGATCTAAAATATTTACTTTCAAGATATAGCAATTCAGTTTTACACTTTTATAAGTGTTCACATAATAAGATGCATGTTCAAAAGCTCAAATTAAGAGATCTGATTGCCTGAATCAAAACAAAAACGTTGAAAATAACAATTCTGAAAAATAATGGCATGTTTATTTAAAGAATTTACAACCTTTCAGGTAAGCCAAGTTTTTTTCCAAAGTTAGCAGAGCCACACAGGAGAAACTTTCAGAATTATTTGCTCGAAGCAATCAGCTTTTAATCAATGTTTCAGGTCAGTCAATATTTTTGGCACTTTTCAAATAACAAGGCGCAACTTGTTTTGGCATTTAAAGGAAACTTACTTTTGGTAGCTACCTTCCTTCAATTAATCACTTGTCAATTTAAATCTACATTAGAAAAATTTCTCTATTTATGTAACCTGTATATGACCAGTTCAGGTTGTGCAGGTTCTCACTCTTAATGTCTATGTTTTCTATCTTTTTGTGTATTTTCAAAATGGTTATAAAGTCAACAAAAGAGAAAGAAGGTAATAGGAGTGGTAGGTAATACCTAGGAAGATGGTTATTTTCATGATTCTTCACCTTCTCCAAAATTTCAAATACTTCATTATCTACTTGAGTATCTAATGAATTTATTCCAACATATGACATAACATATTTTATGCATTTTCTATCAATGTGAAAGAGGGAGATAAATCTTTTGAAAATACTTGAATTTTACTGGAAACTTAATACTCCTTTTGAGAAACAAGGCAGTTGTTCTTTTCCACCCAACACTTAATATGCAACTTGTTCAGAATCTTCTTCAGACCATCATGTAATGGTATATAAAGCTGAGATGTTTTATTTATTTGTAATTGAAAAACTGTGGCTGTCTACAGCTGCCACGAGCAAATTGATGATTTGTTTTATAATGTACCCAAAGTAAGTATAACTGTTTTTTTTCTCATTGAATTGAATTATCTAATCATTTGGAATTTTGAAGACTGGTGGCAATATATGTATACATATATATGTACATATATATGTGTATATATTTATTTATATGTATGTACATATATTTATTAATATGTGTATATATAAACTTCTTGGAACCAAGGAAGTGTTCTTGGATCTTTTAGTAGTTTAACAAATGTTCCATATCATCCTTAGTATTTACCATAGGTTTGAATAAGATACTTTTCCAAATTAAACACAATCTTGTGTACAGGACTTTTTAGTCATATTACCATGAAGAACAAGTGAGTCAAGAAGTTCATTTCTAGAATTAGAAAATTTCTATCCAGGGACAGTCTTCCAAGCGTCATGTTAGATGTTAGGAAATATTGTAGGAATGGTATATTAGCTACTGATAAAAATATCAGACACATACAGAAGATTTCATTTATTGCACTGTTATTGCTTTTAGACATAAAGTTCATAATAAAATTGCTACAGCCAAAGATTTAAATCAGACCCCATAACAGATGCTTCTCTGTAACCCTGTAATAAATTCCCTTTGTCCATCTCTGTATGATTTCAGCTTCAGCTTCGGTGGACAGTTCACTTTCAGCACACACTTAGCATCTCCGTTTTTTTTGTTGTTTTGTTTTCTTTTCTTTTTGTTTTTCTCACAACTCCTTCTCTGAAGTCAATGAGGGAAAGAAAACCTTTACGTCATCTAGTTCAAGTCCTATTCTACAGAGTAGGTTTCTTTGTGGTCACCAATCATGGAACTATGTTTGGGACAAATTCACAGCATCACACTGTACAGGTTAGAAACAGTCTGTTGGAGAAATAGCAAAGCAACGTTCAACCAGAAGAGAAGTATGCATTCCCAATCATTCTATTTTTTGATAATCGTGTTCATTGCACCACTCCTACATCTTACAGATGCACAAATCTGAAGCTCAGAAATCTTTGCCGATTTATGCTGTCACCCAGTAAGTTAATGGTGGGCTCAAGTTTAGAAACGGGTCTTCTGATTCCAGATCAATGTTTATTTCCTATACCAGTGGTTCTGAAAGTATTTCCTTTGCTTCAGAATCACCTACCAAATTGCTTGTCAAAAATGTAGATACCTAAGGTCCATTCCAGGTCTTTCTCTGCTTTTCTGCCCCACATATCTGAACACATAAATGTCATGAGCTCTTGAGTTTTACAACCTCTTAGGGAGAAACACTGGGGAAAAATTATGATTGCCCCAACTTAAGTTAGGTATCTACCTCGGTATCAGTTAATAGGCAGATAGAAAAAAGACATTTCCACATATAAGGTTAAGCCTCTGCCAAGGCCTAGAGGTTAGAGAGGTATGAGACATTTATGAGGAAGAGGTAGTTCAACCTGAAAAGAATAAAAGATATATGTAGTCAGAAGATAATGAAAAAGTGCCTTGGAATATATCATAGCAGGCTTTGTATGCCAGACTGACTAGTTTGAACTTTATTCAGTAGATAAGAGGAAATCATTAAAGATTTTTTAGCAGAAAGCAACATGTAGATTAAGATTAATCTTCCACCAGTAAGTAAAGTGAATTTGAGTGGAGATGACCAAAAACAGTGATTTGCAAATTTATGTGTATCTAAGAAATATTTATGATGCTAGTTAAAAAAAAATGCATATTCCAGTCACCTGGCCTCAGAAACTGTAGATCTGTGGTATATTCCAGGAAATGGTATTTGTAATCAACACCTCAAATGTTTCTTATGTAACATACACTGAGGCCAGGTGTTTCATACATGTGTGCACATACATACATACATACTCAATGGTTCCATACATACATACAACATACAAACACAGCATACAAATGTTCCTTGCATACCTAGTATTTGAGAGCTTCTGCTCTGATTTGCCTTTACAGCAATCTTCCTAACCAATGCACTAGAGATGTAATTTGGAGTGGAGGGGAATGTGGTGGACAGAACACAGGCTGCCTCTAAAGTACACAGCTGTGACTTAGGTCAAGCTGACTATTGCCACGCAGGAAAGTAGACCCAGTTTTTTTGATTATCTACTTTTTCAGAAGAAACCAGGTATCTAAATTCTTATGGTAACTTTCTCAATTTTTAAACATGTAATATAATTTGTGTTTGTGTGTGTGTGTGTGCACGTGAGTGCACACAAACCAAACCAAAGAGAACTTTTGGTTGGATTTGGCTCAAGGGCAGCTAATGTAGCTAATGACCTCTGACCTTTCTTGAGTAACCCCACTCCATCCAGGTTATTCCATTTTTGTAAATTTTTCTTACTCTTCTGTGTTCTTGGTGTCATATTCACATTTATTTCTATGGTGTTGTATATGTCAATATGTCCTTTCTAGATATAGACTCTTTCTAAATTAGCCAAATTAGTCCTCAAATTAGTCCTCAAAAGCAGGGACAACATCCTCCATTTCAATTCTACTCTACTTACAATGAGCACCTCATAAGTTTGGGCGGGGGTGTTGACTTATGCTAGAGCGATAGATGCCATTTGAGGTCACTGTGTTCTAGTGATAATGACCCTTACAGCCTAGTATTAAAATATATTTGCTAATTAATTTTGAAGATGAAAATAGTCAATATATATTTTTTACTTGTTTCCCTATGCCACATATATTTGTGCATGCAGATCTTCCCTGCATTATTCTCTCTCCATTTCTGCAGCACAGTATATGTTGTATGTTGTGCAAATGTTTCCCCATGCTTACTGTTCAAGTGATTTACCACTGCAGATGTTTGCTTCTCTCTCCCCACCCCAAGATTCTTAGCAAAGATTTATAAAGAAATACACATCCTTCCTCCTCTCTTCCCTGCCTTCTTAATGTCATACTGTAGAACCTGGCTTTCAAATCTTTTCCATAGAGTTATCATCTTTGGATTTTCTGAACAAAATTGCCTTCTTAGAGTATTAGCATAAGATGAAAATGTGGTGTTCAGAGATTCATGAACAAAACTCACTTGTCTAAATATCAACCAATATAATAGAATAATTTTATATTATCTAAAATTAAAAGGGGATAATTAAGAGCATTGTTCTTCATCTGAAGTTAATTCTTCTGATTGTTATCAAGGGAGCTTGTGGGACTAAGAATAAAAATACAGGTGTTAAATACTGGACTTCGCATATGTACCATATATTGCAATAATAATTATATAATGTATTATCTTACTAGACCTTACGTTTGAAGAGCATTTTGCCATTTACAAAGCATTTTTACCTACTCTATCCCATTTAATCCTCACACTAGTACAGGTTGTATTATCCCCTGTTTTACAGTTAAAGGCTGAGAATTGGTTTACCCAAGCTCACACAACCACCAAGCTGAGGTGCCAACACTCCAATCCAAGTTAAATTATTTATTTGCACTGGACTACTCTACCTCTCTGCCACTTCTATAATGACTTTCAAAGCATCCTTAATTGCATTTTTAACACTTTTCTTGAAATATAATT
The DNA here is from genome assembly GCF_028023285.1 of Balaenoptera ricei. Taxonomy (NCBI): domain Eukaryota; kingdom Metazoa; phylum Chordata; class Mammalia; order Artiodactyla; family Balaenopteridae; genus Balaenoptera; species Balaenoptera ricei. Next base: position 89,638,293 of record NC_082660.1, on the reverse strand, counting down.
CAAACATCATATACTTTATCTACTTCAAGTGTACAATATAAATGCTTTTTAGTATTAAGTTGTGCAACTATAACTAAAATCTAATTTTAGAACATTTTCACCTCCCCAAAAAGAAATGGTATACTCATTAGCAGTCACTCTCCACTCTCTCTCCCTCTAGACCTTGGCAACTACTAATCTACATTCTGTCTCTATGGATTTACCTATTCTGGACATTTCATATAAATTCAATCATGCAATATGTGGTCTTTTGTGTCTGGTTCTCTTCCTGTAGCATAATGTTTGCAAGGTTCATCTATGTTGTGCCATGTATCAGTACTTCATTCCTTTTTATGACTGAGTAATATTCCATTGCATAGATATACAGTTGAACTTTGAACATTATGGGTTTGAACTGTGTGGGTCCACTTACAGGCAGATTTTTTTCAATACAGGTGGCCCTTCATATTAATGGGAGTGGCATCCATGGAGTCAACCAACCACAGATCCTGTACTATGTTTATGATCCACAGTTGGTTGAGTCCACTGATATGGAAGACCTACTATGGGACTTCAGCATCTGGGGATTTTGGGGTCCAAGGCAAGTCCAGGAACCAATTCCCTGGGGATACCAAAGGACAACTGAATTACCTTTTGTTTATCCATCCATTAGTTGGTAGATATTTGTATTGTTTTCACTTTTTGATTATTTAGAGTAATGCTGCTATGAACATTTAGTTGCTTTTTCACATGTAAAATATCCTCAGCATTTTTATTTGGTGTGTCTGTTCAAAGGCCAACAGAGGAGTGTACTTGTGGCTCATTTAGGTATCTGAAAAAAAGTTGAGTATGGCTGGAAGCCTAGAATAAAGATTTTGAAGCAGACAGTGGTGAAAGTTGAAGTTAGAGACCATTTTGAAGATTTGATCTTTTTTCAAAGAGCACATGGAAGTCATTGAAGACTTTTAATCAGGTGAAGTGATTTGTTTGTAATTGTAGAAAGACAACTTTGATTATATTGTGGAGAAAATACTGGAGGGGAGGCAGGAAGACTTATTAGGAGTCTATTTCAGCACCAGCTTTAGAAAAATCAAATCTATGCATCACTCTCACCCAAAAGATGTTGCTTTATTTCTGTCTGGTACTGAGGCTTCTCTTCAGCTATAGCAGATGCAGTATCCTATGAAGTAATAATTCAAAATGCTCTTAAAATATTTCTCCAGCCTACTTTGATTGTGGGTGGTAACGCTTTCCTTTCTAATCTAAGTAACAGTTCCTTGGATCTTTTGGTCGACATTTAGTGTCAGAGTGAGAGAGAATGTCAGAGATCTTCTAATCGGATCCGTTCATATTACATAAAGTAAAATGAAGCTCAGGGAGATTGTTTCATCAAGATCACATCTGTGTGACATATGTCTCTTGACTTCCAGTAGAATATTATTTCCACACAGCATGCTTCTTTTCCCAACTTAGCATCTACCAATCAACACGTATTTGTGGAGAACTTATTTGGGGCCTAGAACTAACTGTGTAAAGTACTGTGAAGATTGTTGAAAATGTAATTCTTTTTAGCCCTTTAGAAGCTGTTGATGAGATGAGGCTTATTTGTCTGAGTTTCTGGATAATAGTAATAGCACTTAGCGTCCCTAGAGGCATGACAAAAGGTAAAGTTCAGCATGATTTGGACTTTCATCCTTAGGCAGGACATCTACTCAAATCCCTGCCTCACAGCTTTTGTGAGCAATAAATGAGATAATGTGAGCTATGTGTCTTTCACAACTTCTGGCACATAGTAAGTGCACAATGATGTTAGGGACAAAAGTGCATTAACCAAAGGACAAGCTCTATTGGTTGTCTGAGAAGAGAAGAGGGGCATTAATATGGGCTAGAGTCATTGGAAAAGAAGTTATGGAGGTAAGGACACTCTGAATTGGGCTTTGACTGAATAGAAAATACTGCTTCCCTTTCTAGGTCGGTCAAGTAGAGTGAAGTCATACATAGCAAAGGAGTCTGGGGTTGCCTTCTAGAGTTTGCCTTCTTCCTTTACTTAATATGGCCTCCAATGCAACTTTAGAAATAAATGCTCCTGAGAACTTGGAATTTAATGGTATTTTATCACTAGTGGAAATGTATGGTTATTTCAGAATGAGTCATGAAGATTAGCAATATGTTTACTGGTTATATAACATGATTCATAACTTGGAAAAAAATCTAGGTTCGTTTTCAGGAAACATTTTATGGACTTTGAATGCTTGGTTCAAATTTTTTCCTTTGTGGCCTTTTAAGATGTAGTATCTTAGAGAATTGAAACAATAACCTAACAACTTTAAAAGCTATTGCTTCATCCTTTTTCTTTACTCTGTAAAGTAGTGATATGAATTTTCCCTCTTAGCCTAGCTTATTTTCTTCTAATGGAAAGATTTGCTCACATAAAACACATCAGTACAAGTGTGATTAGCCATACCATGTACTGATAGATTTGATCTTAGGTGCAATTGCTTGAACTATTACCATTTACCAGACTTTTCTATCAGGCTCTTTAGTCCTGGTCAATGAAAATTGCTGTAAGTATCCAGAATTTCCTATATTTTTCTTAAGTATTGCACAGAGACCTAAAAGCACATGGTAATTCTAGGATTTCCCAATTGGCAGTTCAAAACTTAGCACAGACAAGCTTGGCTAATTATCTGTCAGCATTTGAGGTGGAATTTAAAACAAGAATGTCAAGTGATGCTTTAAAAATTGAGTATTTTTAGTCAAGTAAATATGAAATAAATGTCAGTTACTTCTTAATTTTGTGATCTGTGGCAAAATACTTAACCTCTTTGATTCTAACCTGCTTTTTTGAAAACTGGAAATAATAAAACTACCTACATCACAGGGAGCATAAACCATAAAGTAAAATAGTGTATAAGAAAGAAGCTTGTCACCAGCCAATAAAAATAATTTCCCTCTAATGAGCTCTTACTTTGCAAAGTACTTTACTAAGTGCATGCATGGGTTTCCTAGGGCTGCCATAATAAAGTACTGCAAACTTCGTGGCTTAAAAGAGAAATTTATTTTCTCAGAATTCTAGAGGCCAGAATTCTGAAATCAAGGTCATGGTCCTGAAATCAGGGTCATGGTCCCTTTGAAGGTTGTAGAGAAGATTCCTTCCTTCTTCTACCTTCTAGTTGTTAATGAAAACCCTTGACGTTCCTTGCTTTGCAGATGCATCACTCCAATCTCTAACTCTGGCTTCACAAGGCCTTCTAGCCTGTGTGTCTGGGACTCTGTCCAAATTTCTCTCTTCTTATAGGGTGTTGTCATATTGGCTATAGAGCCCACCATAATCCAGTATGACCTCATCTTAAATTGATTACATCTGTAAAGGTACTATTTCCAAATAAGGTCATATTCATTCACAGATTCCAAGTGGATATGAATTTTGAATTTTGGAAGAACACTATTCAACCCAGCAGAGAATGCTAAAGTCATTACCTCACCAAATTTTGTTAATTTTGCAAGGTATGTATTGGTATTTTTGTCTTAACACTAAAGTAATTAAAGTTCAGAGAGATTTGACAAGGTCACTGTACTCATAACCAGCAGGACCAGTATTCTAGTTTATAGCTGACTGGATTCCAAAACCAACTTTTCACTCTGCCCTTATGATGCTTCTCCACCATTACATAAAATAATAAATTTCAAAACCACTTATCTCCTTACTACTATGGTAGTGCTTATTTGTATGAAAGGCTTGTTACAAAATAGGATGATAATTTACTAGAATTACATATTTTTTATTTTAATACATATTGAAAAATTGTCTTGGGTAACTTCAATTTACGTTTCATCTAACAATATATTATTTTTTTTTCCAAAGAGTAAAAGTTTTCTTCCTATTTTTATTTATTTATTTATTTATACATCTATATTGGAATATAATTGCTTTACAGTGTTGTCTTAGTTTCTGTTGTATAAAAAAGTGAATCAGCAACATGTATACACATATCCCCATATTCCCTCCCGCTTAAGCCTCACTCCCACCCTCCCTGTCACAGCCCTCTAAGTGGTCACAAAACACCGAACTGATTTCCCGGTGCTATGCAGCTGCTTCCCACTAGCTATCTATTCTACATTTGGTAGTGTAAAAGTTATGATAGTGTATATATGTCAATGCTACTCTCTCACTTTGTCTCAGCTTCCCTTTCTCCCTCCCCTGTGTCCTCAAGTCCATTCTCCATGTCTGCGTCCTTATTCCAATCCTACCACTAGGTTCATCAGAACCACTTGTTTTTAGATTCCATATATATGTGTTAGCATATAGTATTTATTTTTCTCTTTCGGACTTAATTCACTCTGTATGACAGACTAGGTTGATCTACCTCCCTACAAATGATTCAATTTCGTTTCTTTATAGGGCTAAATAATATTCCATTGTATATATGTGCCACATCTTCTTTTTCTATTAATCTGTTGATGGACATTTAGGTTCCTTCCATGTCCTGGCTATTGTAAATAGTGCGGCAATGAACATTGTGGTACATGGCACTTTTTGAATTATGTTTTTCTCGGGGTGTATACCCAGTAGTGGGATTGCTGGGTCATATGGTAGTTCTCTTTTTAGTTTTTTAAGGAAACTCCATACTGATCTCCATAGTGGCTATATCAATTTACATTTCCATCAACAGTGCAAGAGAGTTCCATTTAATCCACACTTTCTCTATCATTTAATTGTTTGTAGATATTTTGATGATGGTCATTCTGACTGGTGTTAGATGATACCTCATTGTAGTTTTGATTTGCATTTCTCTAATGATTAGTGATGTTGAGCATCCTTTCATCTGTTTGTTGGCAATCTGTCTATCTTCTTGGAGAAAAGTCTATATAGATCTTCCACCCATTTTTTGATTTGGTTGATTGTTTTTTTACATTGAGCTGCATCACTTGCTTATATATTTTGGAGATTACTCCTTGTCAGTTGCTTTGTTTGCAAATATTTTCTCCCATACTGAGGGTTGTCTTTTTGTTTTGTTTATGGTTTCCTTTGCTGTGCAAAAGCTTTTAAGTTTAATTAGGTCCAATTTGTTTATTTTTGTTTGTATTTCCATTACTCTAGGAGGTGGATCAAAAAGCACCTTGCTGTGATGTATGTCATAGAGTGTTCTGCCTATGTTTTCTTCTAAGACTGTTATAGAATCTGGCCTTACATTTAGGTCTTTAATCCATTTTGAGTTTAATTTTCTGTATGGTATTAGGGAGTGTTCTAAATTCATTCTTTTACATGTAGTTGTCCAGTTTTCCCAACACCACTTATTGAAGAGGCTGTCCTTTCTCCACTGTATATTCTTGCCTCCTTTATCAAAGATAAGGTGAGCATATGTGTGTGGGTTTATCTCTGAGCTTTCTATCCTGTTCCATTGATCTATATTTTTGTTTTTGTGCCAGTACCCTACTGTCTTGATTACTGTAGCTTTGTAGAATAGTCTGAAGTCAGGGAGCCTGAATCCTCCAGCTCCATTTTTCTTTCTCAAGATTGCTCTGGTTATTCGGGGACTTTTGTGTTTCCATACAAACTGTAAAGTTTTTTTTCTAGTTCTGAGAAAAATACCATTGGTAATTTGATAGGGATCATTGAATCTGTAGATTGCTTTGGGTAGTAGAGTCATTTTCACAATGTTGATTCTTCCAATCCAAGAACATGGTATACCTCTCTATCTGTTTGTATCATCTTTGATTACTTTAATCAGTGTCTTACAATTTTCTGAAAACAGGACTTTTGTCTCCTTAGGTAGGTTTATTGCTAGGTATTTTATTCTTTTTGTTGCAATGGTAAATGGTAGTGTTTCCTTAATTTACATTTCAGATTTTTCATTGTTAGTATATAGGAATGCAAGCAACTTCCCTGCATTAATTTTGTACCTTGCTACTATACAAATTCTTTGATCAGCTCTAGCAGTTTTCTGGTGGCATCTTTAGGATTGTCTATGTAGAGGAAATGTTTTCAGTTTTTCACCATTGAGAATGATGTTGGCTGTGGGTTTGTCATATATGCGCTTTATTATATTGAGGTAGATTCCCTCTATGCCCACAGTTTGGAGAGTTTTTATCATAAATGGGTGTTGAATTTTTTTCAAAAGTTTTCTGCATCTATTGAGATGGTCATATGGTTTTTCTCCTTCAATTTGTTAATATGGTTTATCACATTGATTGATTTGCATATATTGAAGAATCCTTGCATTCTTTGAATAAACCCCACTTGATTATGGTGTACAATCTTTTTAATGTGCTGTTGTATTCTGTTTCCTAGTATTTTGCTGAGGATTTTTGCATCTATATTCATCAGTGATATTGGCCTGTAGTTTTCTTTTTTTGTGACATTTTTGTCTAGTTTTGGTATCAGGGTGATGGTGGCCTCATAGAATGAGTTTGGAAGTGTTTGTCACTCTGCTACATTTTGGAAGAGTTTGTGAAGGGTAGGTGTTAGCTCTTCTCTAAATGTTTCATAGAATTCACCTGTAAAGCCATCTAGTCCTGGGCTTTTGTCTGATGGACGATTTTTAATCACATTTTCAATTTCAGTGCTTGTGATTAGTCTGTTCATATTTTCTATTTCTTCCTGGTTCAGCCTTGTAAGGTTGCACTTTTCTAAGAATTCATCCATTTCTTCCAGGTTGTCCATTTTATTGGCATATAGTTGCTTTAGGAGTCTCTCATGATCCTTTGTATTTCTGCAGTGTCAGTTGTTATTTCTCCTTCATCATTTCTAAATCTATTGATTTGAATCTTCTCTCTCTTTTTCCTGATGAGTCTGGCTAATGGTTTATCAATTATGTTTGTCTTCTCAAAGAGCCAGCTTTTAATTTTAATGATCTTTGCTATCATTTCTTTCTGACTTGATCCTTATGGTTTCTTTCCTTCTGCTAACTTTGGGTTTTTGGGGGTTTTTGTTGTTGTTCTTCTTCTTCTTTCTCTAATTGCTTTAGGTGTAAGTTTAGATTGTTTATTTGAGATTTTTCTTCTTTCTTGACGTAGGATTGTATTGCTATAAACTTCCCTTTTAGAACTGCTTTTGTTGCATCCCATAGGTTTGGGGTCATCGTGTTTTCATTGTCATTTGTTTCTAGGTATTTTTTGATTTCCTCTTAGATTTCTTCAGTGATCTCTTGGTTACTTAGTAGTGTATTGTTTAGCCTCCATGTGCTTTTATTTTTTACAGATTTTTTTCCTGTAATTGACATCTAGTCTCATAGTGTTATCATCGGAAAAGATACTTGATACAATTTCAATTTTCTAAAATTTAACAAGGAATGATTTGTGACCCAAGATATGATCTATCCTGGAGAATATTCCATGTGCAATTGAGAAGAAAGTGCATTCTGTTGTTTTTGGATGGAATGTCCTATAAATATCAATTAAGTCCATGTGATATAATGTGTCATTTAAAGGTTGTGTTTCCTTATTTATTTTCATTTTGGATGATCTGTCCATTGGTGTAAGTGGGGTGTTAAAGTCCCCTACTATTATTTTGTTACTGTCAATTTTCCCTTTTATGGCTGTTAGCATTTGCCTTATGTATTGAGGTGCTCCTATGTTGGGTGTATAAATATTTACAATTGTTATATCTTCTTCCTGGATTGATCCCTTGATCATTATGTAGTGTCCTTCTTTGTCTCTTGTAATAGTCTTTATTTTAAAGTCTAATTTTGTCTGATATGAGTATCACTACTCCAGCTTTCTTCTGATTTCCATTTGCATGGAATATCTTTTTCCATCCCCTCACTTTCAGTCTGTATGTGTCCTTTGGTCTGAAGTGGGTCTATTGTAGACATCATATATATGGGTCTTGTTTTTGTATCCATTCAGTCAGTCTATGTTTTTCAGTTGGAGTGTTTAATCCATTTACATTTAAGGTAGTTATCAATATGTATATTCCTATTATCATTTTCTTAACTTTGGGGGGTTTGTTTTTGTACGTCTTTTCCTTGTCTTGTGTTTCTTGCCTAAATAAGTTCCTTAGCATTTGTTTTAAAGCAAGTTTGGTGATTCTGAATTCTCTTAACTTTTGCTTGTCTGTAAAGATTTTAATTTCTCCATCGAATCTTAATGAGATCCTTGCTGGGCAGAGTAATCTTGGTTGTAGCTTTTTCCCTTTCATCACTTTAATTATGTACTGCCACTCCTTTCTGACTTGTGAGTCTCTGCTGAAAGATCAGCTGTTAACCTTATGGGTATTGCCTTGTATATTATTTGTTGCTTTTCCCTTGATGCTTTTAATATTTTTTCTTTGTATTTAATTTTTGATAGTTTGATTAATATGTGTCTCGGCGTGTTTCTTCTTGGGTTTATCCTGTGTGGACTCTCTGCTCTTCTTGGACTTGATTGACTATTTCCTTTCCCGTATTAGGGAATTTTTCAACTATAATCTCTTCAAATATTTTCTCAGACCCTTTCCCTTTCTTTCCTTCTTCTGGGACCCCTATAATTTTAAGGTCGTTGCATTTAATGTTGTCCCAGATATTTCTGAGACTGTCCTCAGTTCTTTTCATTCTTTTTTTCTTTATCCTGCTCTGCGATAGTTATTTCCACTATTCTGTATTCCAGGTCACTTATCCATTCTTTTGCCTCAGTTATTCTTCTATTGATTCCTTCTAGAGTATTTTTACTTTCATTTATTGTGTTGTTCACCATTGTTTGTTTGTTCTTTAGTTCTTCTAGGTCCTTGTTAAACATTATTTGTATTTTATGCATTGTATTTCCCAGATTTTGTATCATCTTTGCTATCATTACTCTGAATTCTTTTACAGATAGACTGTATATTTCTTCTTCCTTTGTTTGGTCTAGTGGGTTTTTACACTGCTCCTTCATCTGCTGCATATTTCTCTGTCTTCTCATTTTGCTAAACTTACTGTGTTGGGGCTCTCCATTTTGTATGCTGCAGGTTTGTAGTTCCCGTTGTTTTTGGTGTCTGCTCCCAGTGGGTAAGTCTGGTTCAGTGAGTTGTGTCAGCTTCCTTGTGGAGGAGACTGGTGCCTGTGTTCTGGTGGATGAGGCTGTATTCTGTCTTTTTGGTGTTCAGGACCATGTCCGGTGGTGTGTTTTGGGGTGTCTGTGAACTTATTATGACTTTAGGCAGCCTCTCTGCTAATCGTTGGGGTTGTGTTCCTGTCTTGCTAGTTGTTTGGCATGGGGTGTTCAGCACAGGAGCTTGCTGGTCATTGAGTGGATCTGGGTCTTAGCATTGAGATGGAGATCTCTGGAAGAGTTCTTGCAGATTGATATTATGTGGGGCCAGGAGATCTCTGGTGGTCTAATGTCCTGAATTTGGCTCTCCCACCTCAGAGGCTCCAGCCTGACAGCTGGCCAGAGTACCAAGACCCTATCAGCACATGGCTCAGAAGAAAATGGTGAAAAAAAAGAAAGAAAAATGAATAATAAAATAAAATAAAGTTATTAAAATAAAAAGTAATAAAAAAAAGAAGAGAGCAGCCAAACCAATAAACAAATCCACCAATGATAACAAGCCCTATAACCTATACTAAGATAAACATAAAAATCAGAAACTAGCCTGTTGCATATAACAGACCTGAAGTCTACATTTGCTCCGAAAGTCCATGGCCACAATTTTGGGATTACTTATTGTCTATTCAGGTATTCCACAGATGCAGGTACATCAAGTTGATTGTGGAGATTTAATCCGCTGCTCCTGAGGCTGCTGGGAGAGATTTCCCTTTCTCTTCTTTGTTTGCACAGCTCCTGGGGTTCAGCTTTGGGTTTGGCCCTACCTCTGTGTGTAGGTCACCCTCTGTTGTCTGTTCTTTGCCCAGACAGGATGGTTTAAAGGAGCCACTGATTAGATGGCTCTGGCTCACTCAGGCCAGTGGGGAGGATGGGGTACGGAATGCAGGGTGAGTCTGCAGCGGCAGAGGCCGGCATGACGTTGCAAAAGCCTGAGGCATGCCTTGTGTTCTCCTGGGGAAGTTGTCCCTGGATCACAGGACCCTGGCAGTGGTGGGCTGCAGTGGCTCCCGGGAGGGGAGGTGTGGATAGTGACCTGTCCTTGCACACAGCCTTCTTGGTGGCGGCAGCAGCAGCCTTAGTGCTTCATGCCCGTCTCTGGTGTCCATGCTGATAGCCGTGGCTTGTGCCTGTCTCTGGAGCGCCAAGCTTTCCCACCTTGAGGCTCAGGCCCAACACCCGGCCAGAGCAGCAATACCCTGCCTGCTGCACGGCATGGAAGAAAAGGAAGAAAAAAAAGAAACAAAAAACAAACAAGCAAACACAAACAAACAGGCAGAACCCCAAAACAAATGGTAAAAGCAAAACTAAAAGGACAAAAGAACCCAAAAAACATACACACATAGACTCACAAAAAGAAAAGAAAAAAAACCAAACAGACATAACCCCAAGACAAATGGTAAAAGTGAAACTAAACAGACAAAATCATACAAGGAAACATACACACACACTCACAAAAAGAGAGAAAAAAAAAAGGAAGAGAGCAACTATACCAATAAAGAAACCCACATATGAAAACAAACACTAAAAACTAAACTAAGATAAACATAAAATCAAAAAGAAATCAAACACAGGAAGCAAACCCGAAGTCCACAGTTGCCCCAAAGTCCACCGCCTCAGTTTTGGGAACACTTGTTGTGTATTCATGTATTCCACAAATGCAGGGTTTACCAAGCTGATTGTGGGCATTTAATCTGCTTCTCCTGAGGCTGCATGGAGAGATTTCCGTTCCTCTTCTTTTTTCGCACAGCTCCTGAGGTTCAGCTGTGGTTTTGGCTCCACCTCTGTGGGTAGGCCACCCTCAGGCGTCTGTTCCCCACCCAGACAGGAGGGAGTTAAAGCAGAGGCTGTTTAGGGCTCTCTTGTTCACTCAGGCCAGGGATAGGGAGGAGTACAGTAGTCATAATTGGTCTGTGGTGAGTGCCTGCGGTGGCAGAGGCCAGCATGTGGTTGTAACAGCCTCAGGCATGTCATGTGCTCTCCCAGGGAATTTGGCCTTGGATCACGTGCCCCTGGCAGTGGCATGCTACACAGGCTCCCAGGAGGGTGTGGGTAGTGACCTGCATTTGCACACAGGACCCTTGGTAGCAGTGGTGGCAGTGGTAGCAGTCCATGCTTGCCTCTGGGATACGAGATGATAGCTGTGGCTCACGCCCATCTCTGGAGCTTGCTTAGGTGGTGCTCTGCTGTCTGTGGGCACATGGATCAGGAAGCCCCTCTCCTCACACACCCTGAAACAATGGTCTCTTGCCTTTCTGGCAGTTCCAGACTTTTTCCCGGACTCCCTCCCCACTGGTTGTGATGCACTAGCCCCCTTCAGGCTGTGTTCATTCAGCCAACCCCTGTCCTCTCCCTGGGGTCTGAACTCCAAAGCCCAAGCCTCAGCTCCCAGCCCCCACGTGCCCTGGCGGGTGAGCAGACAAGCATCTCAGGCTGGTGAGTGCTGGTAGGCATCTATCTTCTGTGTAGGGATCTCTCTGCTTTGCCCTCTGAACCCCTGTTGCTGTGCTCCCCTCTGTGGCTCTGAAGCTCCCCATGCCTTGTCCCCACCAGTGAAGGGGCTTCCTAGTGTGTGGAAACTGTTCCTCCTTCACAGCTCCCTCCCAGAGGTGCAGGTCCTGTCCCTATTCCTTTGTCTCTTTTTTTCTTTTTTCTTTTGCCCTACCCAGGTATGTGGGGATTTTTTAGCCTTTTTGGAATTCTGAGGTCTTCTGCCAGCATTCAGTAGGTGTTCTGTAGGAATTGTTCCAAATGTAGATGCATTTTTGACTTATTTATGAGGAGGAAGGTGATCTCCATGTCTTACTCCTCTGCCATCTTGAAGGTCTGCTAACAATGTATTATTATAATTCATTATTTTTTGCCTTTACCAAAATGGTCAGAACAAAAACTAATATCATATTTTTGCATTATTATGTGTTTGAGTATTAGTAAGACTAAATATTTTTAAATGTTTTAAATACAAACAAAAACATTTGTATTCTGATTTTGTGAATTGCCTTTATATATAATTAATATATTATTCTATTGAGGTGTTCTATTTTACTTATTAGGTTATAAAAGTTGTTTACATATTCATGCCACCAATCCTGTATCCTATATGCTGCAACTAATTTTTCAAAGTTGTGATTTTATTTTATATTTGCTCATTTTTTTACTGAAGATTTAAATTACAATGCATTCAAATAATTGTGTCTTTATTAATTCCATATTTTGTCACTTGCTTAGAAAAGTCTTCCTTGTTTCAAAATTTTAACATATTTTCCTATATTTTCTTCTTGTATTTATACAGTATAATGTTTACATTTAGTTTCTAATTCATATAGGATTTTTTTTTTTAATTTAAGGAATGAAGTATATATTGAGCTTCAAGTTTTTAAATGGCTTGTCAATTTTCCCAATAATTAAATAATAATTCATTTGTCCATTAATTTGAAATGCTACCGTTATCATATACTAAATTTGGTTATGCATAAATTTGCTTTTGAACTTTCTGATGTGCTCTGGAACCAGCACCACATTACTTAAATTACTGTAGTTATGTAATAGTTTCAATATCTTACATAGCAAGTTTTCATTGATTACTTTTTCCCTCAGAATTATCTATTTTTATTCCTTTTTTTAGATTAAATATGGAATAATGTAAGAAATACAAGGGACATAGAATAATCAGAACAATTTTGAAGAAGAAAACAAAGTTGGAGGACTCGGCTTCCTAATTTCAAAACTTTTTGCAAAGCTGCAATAATCAAGACAGTGTGGTACTGGCATAAGGACAGACATATAGAATTCAGAGTCCAGAAATAAACCCATACATCTGGGGTCAATTAATTTTCAACAAGGATGTCAAGATCATTCAATGGGGAAAGAATAGTTGTTAGACCAACTGGATATCTACAAAAGTTGTTAGACCAACTGGATACCTACATGCAAAACCGTGAAGGTGGACCTGTGTCTCTTACCATATACAAAAACTTAAGTCAGAATGGATCAAAGACCTAAATCTAAGAGCTAAAATTATAAAACTCTTTGAAGAAAATTTAGGAGTAAATCTGTTTCCTTGGATTAGTCAGTGATTCCTTAGGTACTATACCAAAAAAAAAGCAACGAAAGAAACAAAAGTAGGTAAGCTGGCATCATTAAAATTAAAAACTTTCATTCATCAAAGGATACTATCAAGCAAATGAGAAGACAACCCACAGAATAGGAGAAAATATTTGCAAGTCACATATCTGATAATTGTCTAGTACCCAGAATATATAAATAACACAACTCAACAATATAAAGACCAATAATCCAACTTTAAAATAGGCAAAGGATTTAAACAGACATTTCTCCAAAAAGACTTACAAGTGATCAATAATCACATTAAAAGATGCTTAACATAATTAGTCATTAGGGAAATGTGAATCAAAACCACAAGATACCATTTCAAACCCACTAGGATAGCTATAATAATGAAAAAAGAAGGAAAATAACAAATGCTGGCAAGTATGTAGAGATAGTGGAACCCCCATACATTGTCAGTGGGTATGTGAAATAGGGCAGTCACTGTAGAAAACCTTTGGGTGGTTCCTCAAAAAGTTAAACATAGTGTTACCACATAACCCAGCAATTCCACTCAAGAAAATTGAAAACACAGGCTCACAAAACAACTTGTACACAAATTTTCATAGACACATTATTCAAAATAGCTAAGGTGTGGAAACAACCCAAATCTCCATCAACTAATAAATGTATAAACAAAATGTACTATATCCGTACAATAAAATATTATTCAGCCATAAAAAGGAATAAATTACTGACATAAGCTACACGTGCATGGACGTTGAAAACATTGTCCTAACGAAAAGAAGCCAGACACAAAAGGTCACATAATATATGATTCCATTTTATATGAAATGCCCAGAATAGGTAAATCCATTGAGACAGGAAACAATTTAGTGGTTGTCAGGGATGGAGGGAGGAGGGAATTGAGCGGTATGGCATCCCATTTTGGAGTGATAACATGTTCTGGAATTAGAGGTGACATTTGTACAATAGTGCAAATATACTGAAAAACACTGAATTGTGTGCTTTAAAATAGTAAAAATGAGTTGTATATGGTATGAATTTTATTTCAATAAAATTGTATTAAAGAACATAAAAACAAAATTTGAAAGAAATACAATCGTTTTTTTTTTTGGCCATGCAGCTTGCAGGATCTTAGTTCCCCAACCAGAGATTGAACCCATGACCCCTGAAGTGGAAGCCTAGAGTCCTAACCACTGGACTACCAGGGAATTCCCAGAATATGATCATTTTGGATTGGAATATTTAATATTCTCAAAATATTACATCTCAAAAATTTTAATGTATAAATTGAATGTAATTCTGATTAAAGTCCTAGTAGAGTTTTCTATAACTAGATAAATAATCTTAAAACTTAAGCATACATGCTTAGAATAGCCATTTAAAAAGCATGAAAATAAAGAAATGTGAGAAAGGACTTTCTTTAGCAATTATCAGAATGCTATATAAAGCTACCTTAATAAAATAAATGTAGTATTGATACAGAAATAGACAAAAACATCAGTGGAACACAGAAATAATTCCCACTATCCAGAAAATTTAATATATGAAAAAGTGGCCTTTCAAATTTATTGAAAAAAGACAGCTCAATTAATAAATGATTCTGACACAACTGTTTAATTTCTTTTGAAAAGAAAAAAAATGTTTGTTGACTATCTTACATCATATAAAAAAAAAAATCCCAGAATTATTTAAGGCTTAAGTGTAAAACAGTAGAGCTTAGAGCTGAATCTACTTGCCTACTCACATAATCTGGGGGTAGAGGAAACCCAAAATCTACAAAATAAAATCTAGATATGTTTAGCTACATGTAACTGAAAATGTTAGTACAAAAACACATATATGAAGTTAATAAAGGAATATTAGATTAGAGTGAAAAGCTTGCATTTGCAATACAAGCAGATAAAGAGCTACACTTCAAACACTTTATAAACTGACAATAAAAATAAAAATATCAGGAAAATGGGCAAAAAATAGGAATAAGCAATTCACAGAATATGAAATCCAAATGGTCAATAATCACACAAAGTTGTTCAAACTTACTAGCAGTCAGGAGAATTCAAGTTAAAGTCACAAGGAGATTGATTTTTTTACCCATCCATCAGACAATAAAATAAAATAAAGTGCAATAACACATTACCAGCATGGATATGGGCATAAAGGTACTCTCAAAGTTTAAAAGAAGATTATTAGTTTTTACAAATGTTTGAAAAGGTGATCTGTTGACATCTATTAAAATTAAAATTCATCTTAACTTTAACAAAGTAATTCCACTTTAGAGTTCTATCCCTTAGAAACAGAAGCAGCAATAAGGATATATGTCATGGAGCCTTTATTAGAGCATTATTTGTAGTGCAATGAAATCGAAAACAAATTGAACATCTACCAAGAAAAAAAAAATGACTGAATATAATTACTTAGAGTCTGTCAACACCATGGAAACTTATGTGGCCATTAAAAATAATAAATTACAGCTATAACTGTTTACTTGGAGAGATTGCCATGACATATAGTTTAATGAAAATGTAAAGATGCAGAAAGTATGTATGGTATAATATTTTTGTAAAACCATGTCCAAACCACTCCATATGTGTGTACATTTGTATTTGTGTATATAAGTATGAAAAATATGGAATTACGCATAGCATAATAGGTTTTTAATATGATTTATGGAGGATATCATTTAGACAGAGTGAGAAGAGGAGAGAACAAGGAGAGGTAAGCTAAATGCCAAGCAACAAAAGCAAAAAAGAAGTGGTAGACTTCTACTCTAAAGAAGCATACATGTCATATGTTATAATTCTATCTCATTTATATAAGGTTATATAAACATATAAGATTCTTAAAATAAATATTTAAATAAAATAACTTTGTAAAGCACTGGAAAGCAAGATTTAATCTCATTAAGATTGTTTTACATATTAAAATCAATCTTGGGAGAATTTACAACAAAATGTTGTTGTCTTCTCATCAAAGAATGGTGTGTCTCTACACATATTCTAACCTTCTATTAATGTTCTCTTGTAGAGTTTTTTCTTCCCTTCATGCAGGTTCCTCACATTTTGGTTTTGATACAATTTAGAAGTTTAAAGCTTTTATTTTTCTTTTTTCAAAATGATATGCTTATTTTTTAAAAGGAAATTATAGTATAAAAGGACATTCAGTGAAAACCAAATTATATGAAACATGACACAATACAACTTATAAAAAGATACTACAAATTTTAGGTAATCACTTGATAATATTTATCATGCTTGTCTCTAAAACTCAAGAATAAGGTATGATGGTGAACTTTAATATAAGAAACAAAAATAGTCTATAAATGAATATTCTGTAAATTAACTACCAAAATATTATTTACTTTTCTTTTGTATTTTTGTCCCATGGTTCAATATAAACCAATGTTCAGAATTAGGTAAGAATTTCAATATGAAAATTAATGTAGTTTAAAATATATGTGGCATTTGGATTATCTTCCTCATCATATAATAAATCTTGATGTTTCAAACGGACATGAGAAAGGAAGAAATTTGGTGCTTTTCTTTTTTATTCTTTCCCTGATCTTTGTTGAGAATCCTGTTAATCAAATGGCAATCTTCTTAGTTTTTCCTTGTTTGTCTTTCCATCAATCTGGAAAATGGGGGGGGGGGCAATTGTTGGTTGATATGGAAAACCTTTTTAAATTTTTATTTATTTATTTATTTATTATTTATTTATTTATTTTTAACATCTTTATTGGAGTATAATTGTTTTACAATGATGTGTTAGTTTCTGCTTTATAACAAAGTGAATCAGTTATACATATACATATATCCCCATATCTCTTCCCTCTTGTGTCTCCCTCCCTCGCAACCTCCCTATCCCACCCCTCTAGGTGGTCACAGACCACTAAGCTAATATCCCTGTGCTATGCGGCTGCTTCCCACTAGCTATCTGTTTTACATTTGGTAGTGTATATATGCCAATGCCACTCTCTCACCTTGTCACAGCTTACCCTTCCCCCTCCCCATAACCTCAAGTCCATTCTGTAGTAGGTCTGTGTCTTTATTCCTGTCTTACCCCTAGGTTCTTCATGACCTTTTTTTTTTTTTTTTGATTCCATATATATGTGATACAGTATTTGTTTTTCTCTTTCTGACTTACTTCACTCTGTATGACAGACTCTAGGTCCATCGACCTCACTACAAATAACTCAATTTCATTTCTTTTTATGGCAGAGTAATATTCCATTGTATATATGTGGCACGTCTTCTTTATCAATTCATCTGTTGATGGACACTTAGGTTGCTTCCATGTCCTGGCTATTGTAAATAGAGCTGCAATGAACATTTTGGTACATGACTCTTTTTGAATTATGGTTTTCTCAGGGTATATGCCCAGTAGTGGGATTGCTGGCTCGTATGGTAGTTCTATTTTTAGTTTTTAAGGAACCTCCATAAAGTTCTCCATAGTGGCTATATCAATCTACATTTCCACCAACAGTGAAAGAGTGTTCCCTTTTCTCCACACCCTCTCCAGCATTTATTATTTCTAGAATTTTGATGATGGCCATTCTGACCAGTATGAGATGATATCTCATTGTAGTTTTGATTTGCATTTCTATAATGATTAATGATGTTGAGGATTCATTCATGTGTTTGTTGGCAATCTGTACATCTTCTTTGGAGAAATGTCTATTTAGGTCTTCTGCCCATTTTGGATTGGGTTCTTTTTTTTTTCTGTTATTGAGTTGCAGGAGCTGCTTGTAAATTTTGGAGATTAATCCTTTGTCAGTTGCTTCATTTGCAAATATTTTCTCCCATTCTGAGGGTTGTCTTTTCGTCTTGTTTATGGTTTCCTTTGCTGTGCAAAAGCTTTTAAGTTTCATTAGGTCCCATTTGTTTATATTGTTTTTATTTCCATTTCTCTAGGAGCTGGGTCAAAAAGGATCTTGCTGTGATTTATGTCATAGAGTGTTCTGCCTATGTTTCCCTCTAAGAGTTTGATAGTGTCTGGCCTTACATTTAGGTCTTTAATCCAGTTTGAGTTTATTTTTGTGTATGGTGTTAGAGTGTTCTAATTTCAAACTTTTACATGTACCAGTCCATTTTTCCCAGCACCACTTATTGAAGAGCCTGTCTTTTCTCCACTATATATTCTTGCCTCCTTTATCAAAGATAAGGTGACCATATGTGTGTGGGTTTATCTCTGGGCTTTCTATCCAGTTCCATTGATCTATACTTCTGTTTTTGTGCCAGTACCATACTGTCTTGATTACTGTAGATTTGTAGTATAGTCTGAAGTTGGGGAGCATGAATCCTCCATCTCCATTTTTCGTTCTCATGATTGCTTTGGCTATTCGGGGTCTTTTGTGTTTCCATACAAATTGTGAAATTTTTTGTTCTAGTTCTGTGAAAAATGCCAGTGGTAGTTTGATAGGGATTGCATTGAATCTGTAGATTGCTTTGGGTAGTAGAACCATTTTCACAATGTTGATTCTTCCAATCCAAGAACATGGTATATCTCTCCATCTATTTGTATTATCTTTAATTTCTTTCATCAGTGTCTTATAATTTTCACAATGTTGATTCTTCCAATCCAAGAACATGGTATATCTCTCCATCTATTTGTATCATCTTTAATTTCTTTCATCAGTGTCTTATAATTTTCTGCATACAGGTCTTTTGTCTCCTTAGGTAGGTTTATTCCTACATATTTTATTCTTTTTGTTGCAATGGTAAATGGGAGAGTTTTCTTAATTTCACTTTCAGGTTTTTCATCATTAGAGTATAGGAATGCCAGAGATTTCTGTGCATTCATTTTGTATCCTGCTACTTTACCAAATTCATTGAATAGCTCTAATAGTTTTCTGGTAGCATCTTTTGGATTCTCTATGTATAGTATCATGTCATCTGGAAACAGTGACTGCTTTACTACTTCTTTTCCGATTTGGATTTCTTTTATTTGTTTTTCTTCTCTGATTGCTGTGGCTAAAACTTCCAAAACTATGTTGAATAATAGTGGTGAGAGTGGGCAACCTTGTCTTGTTCCTGATCTTAGTGGAAATTGTTTCAGTTTTTCACCATTGAGGACGATGTTGGCTGTGGGTTTGTCATATATGGCCTTTATTATGTTGATGAAAGTTCCATCTATGCCTACTTTCTGCAGGGTTTTTATCATAACTGCGTGTTGAATTTTGTCGAAAGCTTTCTCTGCATCTATTGAGATGATCATATGGTTTTTCTCCTTAAATTTGTTAATATGGTGTATCACCTTGATTGATTTGCGTATATTGAAGAATCCTTGCATTCCTGGAATAAACCCCACTTGATCATGGTGTATGATCCTTTTAATATGCCGTTGGATTGTGTTTGCTAGTATTTTGTTGAGGATTTTTGCATCTATGTTTATCAGTGATATTGGCCTGTAGTTTTCTTTCTTTGTGACATCTTTGTCTGGTTTTGGTATCAGGGTGAAGGTGGCCTCATAGAATGAATTTGGGAGTGTTTCTTCTGCAATTTTTTGGAAGAGTTTGAGAAGGATTGGTGTTAGCTCTTCTCTAAATGTTTGATAGAATTCACCTGTGAAGACATATGGTCCTGGGCTTTTATTTGTTGGAAGATTTTTAATCACAGTTTCAATTTCAGTTCTTGTGATTTGTCTGTTCATATTTTCTATTTCATCCGGGTTCAGTCTCAGCAGGTTGTGCTTTTCTAAGAATTTGTCCATTTCTTCCAGTTTGTCCATTTTATTGGTGTAGAGTTGCTTGTAGTAATCTCTCATGATCGTTTGTATTTCTGCAGGGTCAGTTGTTACTTCTCCTTTTTCATTTCTAATTCTACTGATTTGAGTCTTCTCCCTTTTTGTCTTGATGAGTCTGCCTAATGGTTTATCAATTTTGTTTATCTTCTCAAGAAACCAGCTTTTACTTTTATTGATCTTTGCAATCGTTTCCTTCATTTCTTTTTCATTTATTTCTGATCTGATCTTTATGATTTCTTTCCTTCTGCTAACTTTGGGGTTTTTTTGTTCTTCTTTCTCTAGTTGCTTTAGGTGCAAGGTTAGGTTGTTTATTTGAGCTGTTTCCTGTTTCTTAAGGTAGGATTGTATCGCTATAATCTTCCCTCTTAGAACTGCTTTTGTTGTATCCCATAGGTTTTGGGTCGTTGTGTCTCTTTTGTCATTTGTTTCAAGGTATTTTTTGATTTCCTCCTTCACCTCTTCAGTGATCACTTGGTTATTAAGTAGTGTATTGTTTAGCCTCCATGAGTTTTTACTTTTTACAGATCTTTTCCCATAATTGATATCAAGTCTCATAGTGTTGTGGTCAGAAGAAAAGATACTTGACACGATTTCAATTTTCTTAAATTTACCAAGGCCTGATTTGTGACCCAAGATATGCTTTATCCTGGAGAATGTTCCATGAGCACTTGACAACAATATGTATTCTGTTGTTTTTGGATGGAATGTCCTATAAATATCAATTAAGTCTATCTTGTTTAATGTATCATTTAAAGCTTGTGTTTCCTTATTTATTTTCATTTTGGATGATCTGTCCATTGGTGAAAGTGGGGTGTTAAAGTCCCCTACTACGATTGTGTTACTGTCAATTTCCCCTTTCATGGCTGTTATTATTTGCCTTGTGTATTGAGGTGCTCCTATTTTGGGTGCATAAATATTTACAATTTTTATATCTTCTTCTTGGATCGATCCCTTGATTATTATGTAGTGTCTTTCTTTGTCTCTTGTAATAGTATCTGTTTTAAAGTCTATTTTGTCTGATATGAGAATTGCTATTCCAGCTTTCATTTGATTTCCATTTGCATGGAATATCTTTTTCCATCCCCTCACTTTCAGTCTGTATGTGTCCCTAGGTCTGAAGTGGGTCTCTTCTAGACAGCATATATATGTGTCTTGTTTTTGTATCCATTCAGCCAGTCTGTGCCTTTTGGTGGGAACATTTAATCCATTTACATTTAAGGTAATTGTTGATATGTATGTTCCTATTCCCATTTTCTTAATTGTTTTGGGTTTCTTATTGTAGGTCTTTTCCTTCTCTTGTGTTTCCTGCCTAGAGAAGTTCCTTTAGCATGTGTTGTAAAGCTGGTTTGGTGGTGCTGAACTCTCTCAGCTTTTGCTTGTCTGTAAAGGTTTTAATTTCTCCATCAAATCTGAATGAGATCCTTGCTGGGTAGAGTAATCTTGGTTGTAGGTTTTTCTCCTTCGTCACTTTAAATATGTCCTGCCACTCCCTTCTGGTTTGCAGAGTTTCTGCTGAATGATCAGCTGTTAACCTTATGGGGATTCCCTTGTGTGTTATTTGTTGTTTTTCCCTTGCTGCTTTTATATGTTTTCTTTGTATTTACTTTTTGATAGTTTGATTAATATGTGTCTTGGCGTGTTTCTCTTTGGATTTAGCCTGTATGGGACTCTCTGTGCTTCCTGGATTTGATTAACTATTTCCTTTCCCATATTAGGGAAGTTTTCAACTATAATCTCTTCAAATATTTTCTCAGTCCCTTTCTTTTTCTCTTCTTCTTCTGGGACCCCTATAATTCAAATGTTGGTGCGTTTTATGTTGTCCCAGAGGTCTCTGAGACTGTCCTCATGTTCTTTTCATTCTTTTTTCTTTATCCTGCTCTGCAGTAGTTATTTCCACCATTTTATCTTCCAGGTCACTTATCCGTTCTTCTGCCTCAGTTATTCTGCTATTGATCCCATCTAAAGTATTTTTAATTTCATTTATTGTGTTTTTCTTCATTGCTTGGTTCCTCTTTAGTTCTTCTATGTCCTTGTTAAATGTTTCTTGCATTTTATCTATTCTATTTCCAAGATTTTGGATCATCCTTACTATCATTATTCTGAATTATTTTTCAGGTAGACTACCTATTTCCTCTTCATTTGTTAGGTCTGGTGTGTTTTGACCCTGCTCCTTCATCTGCTGTGTGTTTTTCTGTCGTCTCATTTTGCTTATCTTACTGTGTTTGGGGTCTCCTCTTCACAGGCTGCAGGTTCATAGTTCCCGTTGTTTTTGGTATCTGTCCCCAGTGGCTAAAGTTGGTTAAGTGGGTTGTGTAGGCTTTCTGGTGGAGGGGACTAGTGCCTGTGTTCTGGTGGATGAGGTTGGATTTTGTCTTTCTGGTGGGCAGGTCCACGACTGCTGGTGTGTTTTGGGGTGTCTGTGGCCTTATCATGATTTTAGGCAGCCTCTCTGCTAATGGATGGGGCTGTGTTCCCGTCTTGCTAGTTGTTTGGCATAGGGTGTCCAGCACTGTAGCTTGCTGGTCGTTGAGTGAAGCTGGGTTTTGGTGTTGAGATGGAGATCTCTGGGAGATTTTCACCATTTGATATTACGTGGAGCTGGGAGGTGTCTTGTGGACCAGTATCCTGAAGTTGGCTCTCCCACCTCAGAGGCACAGCCCTGATGCCTGGCTGGAGCACCAAGAGCCTTTCATCCACACGGCTCTGAATAAAAGGGAGAAAAAATAGAAAGAAAAAAGAAAGAGGATAAAATACAATAAAATAAAGTAAGATCAAATAAAATAAAGTTATTAAAATAAAAAATAAAAAATAATTATTAAGAAAAAAATTTTAAAAAGTAAAAAAAAAAAAGAAAAAGAAAAAGACGGACGGACAGAACCCTAGGACAAATGGTGAAAGCAAAGCTATACAATCAAAATCTCACACAGAATCATACACATACACACTCACAAAAGAGGAAAAAGGGAAAAAATAATATATCTTGCTGCCAAAGTCCACCTCCTCAATTTGGGATGATTTGTTGTCTATTCAGGTATTCCACAGATGCAGGGTACATTAAATTGATTGTGGAGCTTTAATCCCCTGCTCCTGAGGCTGCTGGGAGAAATTTCCCTTTCTCTTCTTTGTTCGCACAGCTCCCCGGGTTCAGCTTTGAATTTGGACCCGCCTCTGTGTGTAGGTCACCTGAGGGCGTCTGTTCTTCTCCTAGACAGGACGGGGTTAAAGGAGGAGCTGAATCGGGGACTCTGGCTCACTCAGGACAGGGGGTAGGGAGGGGTACTTAGTGCAGGGCGAGCCTGCGGTGGCAGAGGCTGGTGTGACGTTGCACCAGCCTGAGGCGCGCCGTGCATTCTCCTGGGGAAGTTGTCCCTGGATCACGGGACCCTGGCAGTGGTGGGCTGCACAAGCTCCCGGTAGGGGCAGTGTGGATAGTGACCTGTGTTCGCACACAGGCTTTTTGGTGGCTGCAGCAGCAGCCTTAGCATCTCATGCCAGTCTCTGGGGTCCGTGTTGATCGCCATGGCTTACGCCCATCTCTGGAGCTCCTTTAAGCGGCACTCTTAATCCCCTCTCCTCGCGCCCCGGGAAACAAAGAGGGAAGGAAAAGTCTCTTGCCTCTTCGGCAGGTCCAGACATTTTCCCAGACTCCCTCCCAGCTAGCCGTGGCGCACTAGCCCCCTTCAGTCTGTGTTCACGCCGCCAACCCCAGTCCTCTCCCTGGGTTCTGACCTGCGAAGCCCAAGCCTCAGCTCCCAGCCCCTGCCCGTCCCGCTGGGTGAGCAGACAAGCCTCTCGGGCTGCTGAGTGCTGGTCAGCACTGATCCTCTGTGCGGGAATCTCTCCGCTTTGCCCTCCGCACCCCTGTTGCTGCATTCTCCTCCATGGCTCCAAAGTTTTCCCCCTCCGCCACCCGCAGTCTCTGCCCGTGAAGGTGCTTCCTAGTATGTGGAAACCTTTCCTCCTTCACGGCTCCCTCCCACTGGTGCAGGTCCCATCCCTATTCTTTTGTCTCTGTTATTTCTTTTTTATTTTGCCTTACCTAGGTACGTGGGGAGTTTCTTGCCTTTTGGGAGGTCTGAGGTCTTCTGCCAGCGTTCAATGGGTGTTCTATAGGAGTAGTTCCACGTGTAGATGTATTTCTGATGTATCTGTGGGGAGGAAGGTTTTCTCCACGTCTTACCCTTCCGCCATCTTCTCCTCAGTCCCCTTAAATTTTTAAACAAAAAAGTATTGTTCCTCTATTATCTTCTAATCCAGTTTTTTTTTTTTTTTTTTTTTTTGGCTCTGGCCTCTAACCCTCTTATTACCTCACTGAAAGTTGGTATAGGAGATCTAAAGGGATTGGGCAACAATCAGGCTCAGTAATGATAATTAAGAATTTACTAACAAATTCAAATGCAAACAAATGCAAATGTGAACACATTAAATTCATTTTTTATATTTCAATATTTGTTGCCTATGTACCTTGCTTTATGCATAAAAAATATGAATAACAAAAGAAAAAACAGGGGTGACTATTCACCTTTCAAAGCTGCTACCTTTACAAAAGGAATCAACCTAAATTTAGTGTAAGGCATTAGCTTATCTCATCATTTAAAATATAATTTAGAAAAAAATTAGTCTTTTGCAATATTAAAGGGATTTTTTTGTGTTGCTTATAGTAAGGTATAACCTCATTGCAGTTACCAAGATGTGAGTTGTATCTGATCAGCTAATTAAATCCTTCCACTGTGGACATCCTTTTTGTTACTGCTATTTCTCTTGACTTCTACTCCATTCACTTTTGGTTTCCTTCAGAAATATTGTTCTAGTCAGAAAAAATATTGCTGATGAACACTTCTAGAAATTCAACGAAGTCCTTAATTGTGTGCCCTAAACATGAGAAGTACTGGATCAGGTCTCTTTGTGGTATTTTGCCTGAGTGTGTAGGAAAGTCTTACAGAAGGAAACCAAAAAGTTGCATATGCATACACTTGATCCTTGAGATTGCTTCTGCCAAAAAGGGTGTCATTTTGTGCCAACCACATTAACATTGTTTGCAAGGTGGGCTTTCAAACCATCTGGGTTCGAAATGAGACTGCTAACTCATTGTTCATAGGCCACAAAACACCTAACAGATGGTAATAGCTCTGTGTCACTATTCATCTTGGCTACATTCAAGCTGGTAGCCCATGGCCAAAACATAGCTTCTTCTATTCTCAATCCCTTAGCCCTTTATTTTACTTACGGGGTTACAGATCTCAAATAAAGTATCCAAATAAACCTTCTTTCTACTCATCTTCTGAATCTCTTCTTAGCATGGTAAAAGTGTTTGCATTTTTAAAGCTGTTTTATCTGAATAATGATTCCTAAAATAATAGTGATTCCAATCGAGATCAGCTGTTTGCTTCTGTGAGTCCTAATAGATACGTGAGATTCAGCACAGATCTTCAAAATGTAACCATTACCAGACACCATCCTCTTAAAAAAAAAACTACATGAGTTAATCAAAGAGACTATGTGCCGATTGGAGGCAATATTATAATACTTTTAAATTAAAATATTTGAGATTTTGAGTAACAATGAAAAGGAGGTTAATAATCATCTAAAATGATCTTTTCAGTTAGAAGCTGAGTAACTTGCCAGAGGCCAAAAACTTCCTATTTGCAGAGGCAGAACTGAGATTCTAGAGAATCTAACTTAGTATCTTATTGTATAAAGTGGAATGTGTGTTTCTCCTTATAAAGCTCTGAAATCTTCCCTTTTTCTTCTATAGAACTTTTTGCAATGTAATAGTCCCTTTCCAGCTAGGCAAAATATTTCTTTCAACAAACTTAAACTAACAATAAATTTTAAAATAATTTTAAACACATCTAGTCTTTCCTATGATTTCTAGTCTAATCCAGTCCAATCTGTGATTTTCATATTGGCAAATCCAGGCTAGCATCAAACCTCTTAATATTACTTTGATTTTACCAGTTAAGAAATGGAATATCAGAGTTTTGGTGACCTGTCCATGATGTGAAATCTAGTAGGAGTGGGAGCTAGGCACAGAACTTATGGCTCTTGATATTCACCTGTGGCTCTTAGCAATAAAATCTTCAGCCTGAAAGGGTCTTAGCACTCAGCATTTCTTCTAGCTTGAGCTTTCTGGTAGTTATTGTGTCAGGGAGCTATGAAATATCAGAATTTCCTTTTTATTATCAGGCATTCTGTACTCAGGGGATTTCAGGGACATTAGTTATAAGTTACGCTCTCACTACAGAGAAAGACATGGCAAGTGTCAGAAATAGATGAACTGATAGAATAAAAGCTGGTAAAGTGCTTTGATGGCAAAGGTTATGCAAGCGTGAAGGTAGACTCTTCTCACACATTCTGTCAATGGGAATGAAGAGACTTTGAAGTGCAATTTAATGGTCAGACAGAAGTCATAAGCTGACCAAAACTATCTGGATCTTAGTGTCCTTCAACCGGAGTATAAATTATTACTGTGGAGTAATGATGATCTACTTTTTATCCAGGAAATGATGAACAATTCTGTGTACATTTACCTGAATTATTATGCACTGGTGCTCACATAAAATATGTCATTCAATGCATTTTTAGGATCCTCAATCAAAACTTATGGCAGAGGAGTGAAAGCTTTTAACTGAATTTGTGGCAAAGGAAAAAACTTATTAAATAAATAAATATCCATTGCCTTAATTGGGGGACAGCTCACTGACCTGCTCAGTGATCCCTTCTTCAGTTAAGTAGGTTTGAATACCCCAGACCGCTGGTGTGCACTCATCAAATAGGTAATGACTCAGTAAGAGTACAGAGCAGCTGCAAGCATCCTCAATTTTAAAGCACTGCCACTTTGCTTTCCAAAAAACAAGTTTTAAAGGCTGTAATTCTTGTATTAGCTAATAAGGACATTCTAGAAAACAAAACATAAAACTTTAGTCACTAATGTTCTCAATGTATATCTCATTGTGGTTTTAATTCGCATACCATGAATATTAATGAGTTCAAAAGCATTTCCTTATGTTTATTAGCCATTTGTATTTCTTCTTTCTAAAGTTTCACTTCAAATATTTTGTTGATTTTCCTATTTTTCTATCTCATTCTTACTGCTTTGTAGGATTTCTTTGTATTTTCTGGCTACTAGTCTTTGTTAGCTTTATGTATTGCAAATATCTTCTACCATTCTGTGCCTTGCCGTTTCACTCTTTTGATGGTGTCTTTTAATAAACAGAAGTTGTTAAATTTGTATCCCAAGTCAACTATGTTAAATACTTTTACATTTATTTACTATAATGCTTTGATTCTTTATTATTAATTATTATTTAAGTTACACATGTAAAATTTGTATATCTCTCACAAGGCTATAGAAGTATATTGAGTAGAAAATAGTGGTCCCCTTTCAGTATTATTACTCCACTGCTCATCCAAATTTAACAACTATTAGATATTTTTCTAGAGTTGTGTGTGCATGTGTGTGTGTGTGTGGAGAAGAAGTATAGAGTAATGGTTAAAAGCACAGCTATTGGAATCAGATATTGGGTTCAAATATGACCTCCAAGGTTTACCAACTATGTGACCTTAGAAAAGCTGGTTCACCTTTCTCTTTCAATGTCCTCCTCTGCAAAATGAGGATAATACTAATATTAACTTCACGGAGTAGCTATGCTATGAAGATAAATGCATAGAAGTCACTTAACATGTATAGTCCATAAAACAATAACTAACATTTATTTAGCACTTACTATTTGCCAAGCACTTTTCAAGCATTAATCTATTTAACCATCACAGTTATTGTCTCCCTTTTTTAGGTGAAGAAACTAAGGCATAAAGAGGTTAAATAACTTGCCCAAGGTGATAGTGCTAGTAAATGGAAGGACTAGTTTGTGAAGCCCAGGAAGTCTGGCTCCAGAGTTCACATTATTTTTTAAATAAAAAAAAAATCTGTATATTTAAGGAGTACAACATAATAATTTTATATACGTAGTGAAATGATTATTACAGTCAAGCAAATTAACAACTCACATAGATACTATTCTTTTCTTTTGTGATAAGAACACTTGAAATGTACTCTCTTAGGAAATTTCCAGTATTGAATACCATATTATTAACCACAGTCATGCAGTATGTTGGATCCCTTAGACTTACTCATCCTCCATAAGTGCAACTTCGCACCCTTTGACCAATGTGTCCCAATTTCCCCCATCTACCCATCCCTGGTAACCACTATTCTATAAAGTTCACATTCTTAACTACTGTACTATATGCTAATCTTCCCCTCAAAAGTGCTCCATAGATGTTACCTGATATTACATACATATACAAATATATAACTTAGTGGTGTTTTATATAAATGGCACCAAACTAAATATATTGTACTGTCACTTGATTTCATAATTACATAATATGTTAACAATCTTTCCATGCCGGTACTTTATTTTTGTAAACAGCTATGAGGTATACCATTGTCTTAGTCCATTTGAGCTGCTATAACAAAATACCATAAACTGAGTAGTTTATAAATAACAGAAATTTATTTCTCACAGTTCTGGAGGCTGTGGAGTCCAAGATAAGGATGCCTGGCAGATTCATGAAAATGAATCTTGTGAGGACCTGCTTCTGGTTCATAGATGGCTGTCTTTTCACTGTATCCTCACACGGTGGAAGGGGGCAAGCTAACTCTCTGAGGTCTATTTTATAAGGGCAGTAATCCCACTCATTAGGGCTTATCCTCATGATCTTATCATCTCCCAAAGTCCCACCTCCTAATATCATCACCTTGGGGGTTAGGATTTCAACATATGAATTTTGAGGGGACACAAACATTCAGACCATAGCAACTATATTTAAATATTTCTTTGTTAACAAACATTCAGGTGGTTTCTATATTTTTGCTCTGACAGTCAATGTGGCAATGAACATCTTTACACATGCATCTTTTGAGTACATGTGTAAATATTTCTGTAGAATGGATACCTAGTAATAGAATTTCCTGGTCAAAGGTTTTGATGTTTGTTTAAGTATTTGCTCAGGTAGGGCATCTCTGAGCAAACACCAGTTTTATAAGTTATATAAAATGTACATTATAGATCTTGATACATTTGCTTCCATAACCAGAATTTGTTGAATGTTCTTTGCTTGCTTGTCTCTGCTATAGCCCAAATGCCTAGCTTTATAAATAATTGTTTTATTTCTTTCATTTAGAAAGTACTTTTCTAACAAATCCTATAATATACTTAGATAAGAATTTTATGAGCATCCTATTTCCATTCTCCATTCTTGAAACCAGCCTTAAAACGTCCATAAATTCATTTGTTTTATTGGTAAATTGCACACTCTCAGTTTTGTTTTCTGTCTTCATTTACACAAACCATCTACAGTATCAGTGCAGTGCAGCTTCTATGTCTGCTCACCCTCCCCTTATTCCACAAGCAAATTATCAGTCATTTGAGCAGCAGCATAAACTGTCCACGGAACCCCATGGACAATATATTCTACCAGGGCTTTTCCCATAAAGTAGAGACAAATATATATAGATTATTTCCCAATCACACACCCCTCTGGAACCTTTCCACTGGCCAAACAAAGAAGGTTCTCTTCAGATTTCATCCCTACTTAAAGTAGCTTCCACTTCCCTACCTTTACATTTGAAATTTAGTCAAGCTCTTTCAATTGCTCTTTGAAGACTTGAATTTAACATGTTTGGGAGGCATTACCTGTGAGAAAAGTTGTACATTTTCTAGAGAGCTAGAGGGAGCCTGTCATTCCTGAAAACACTTTGGCAGCTTGGGGATTTTCTTGACCTCCTTTATGGAGTACATCTCTAGCCTGAATAGATCAATTGTTTCCTTTTCACAAAAAATATGTTTTTTAGTATCTGAGTCTTTCATACAAGCCTAATAGCAGCATGTTTTGCTTTCGTTGTAATGCTGGTATACTTGAAGAAGAGCAGCCAAACCTATTCATAGAGGGTGATAATGAGAATGATTTATTATAGAGACTTGAGTATGTACAAATCTAGTAACCTTTATAAAGCTGCCCTCTTTTATTTGTAATCAAAATTGTCTGAGTCATCTGAGATACCCAGAGTAATTATGGCTAAGACTAGAAGGTCCAAGTTGCTGATGAACACTTTGAGCTCTCAGGGCATTCTAGGATTTCTAATTTCTGTCACAACCAGCATGAGGGCAATCAGATTAAGCACTCAGTACGTGGTGGTTTTACTGGGATGCAGATGTAAAACTAAGTATAGCCCAGTCATTATTCCCAAGTATAATCCTGTTCCTTTTGCCCTAAGCACGTTGGTCCAAGGGAAAGAATACTTTTGTAATGTGTTTCCCATAATCAACAAGAAAAAAATATAAATGTTAATTATGTCCCTGAGGGAAAAAGGTATAGATACAAAGTTGAATTATTTAATTCCCACCTAACATTACATCTTTGCCCTTAAGGCATGTACAGGAAAAATGTATGCTAGTCCTAGCTGAAACTTAGACCTCAAATTCTTATGATTGCCTACTCTTACAAAGTGAACTGTACTATGTGTATGAGTTTTTAAAAGATCCATTTTTTAAAACAAACTTTTTATTTTGGAATAATTTTAGATTTACAGACAAGTTGTGAAGATTGTACACAGAGTCTCCCTATATCCCACACTCAGTTTCTCCCATTGTTAGCATTTTATAGCACCTCAGTGCATTGGTCAAAACTACTGACATTGATCCACTACCATGAACTAAACTAAAGAATCAATTTTTCATTCTAGCTTTAGTTTAAACAATGATTAGGGCCTAACATTGGCATCCCAGATCTTAGTATTCTGATGGCTGAGCATGTTTTGGAAAGGTAAGAGTGGTGAAAGTGTTTTAGGGAGAGAAGCCTCAAGCCCAGCGGACCTAAGTATTCCATTTCCTGTTTCTTTTCTTTTAGACTTCACTCCTAGTCCTGTTAAGCTAAGAATAGGAGGAAGACTTGAATTTCTAAGCAGAAGATAATTCCAGGTGTACTCTGCTGCACCAAATGTTGTCAAACCCAAGTTCATGTGCCCAAGGCACAGTGAAGCCAAACGTCGGAGTTTGGAGCAGAGAAAGTTTTATTGCAGGGCCATGCAAGGAGAATGGGTGGCTCATGCTAAAAAGACCAGAACTCCCCAATGGGTTTCAGGGAAGAAGTTTTTTTTGTTTTTTTTTTTTTAATTTTTTTTTACTTATTTATGGCTGTGTTGGGTCTTCGTTTCTGTGCAAGGGCTTTCTCTAGTTGTGGCAAGCGGGGGCCACTCTTCATCGCAGTGTGCAGGCCTCTCACTATCGCGGCCTCTCTTGCTGCGGAGCACAGGCTCCAGACACGCAGGCTCAGTAATTGTGGCTCACGGGCCCAGTTGCTCCGCGGCATGCGGGATCTTCCCAGACCAGGGCTCGAACCCATGTCCCCTGCATCGGCAGGCAGACTCTCAACCATTGCGCCACCAGGGAAGCCCAGAAGAACTTTTTATAGGCAAAATTTAGGGGGAGAGCTGCAGGGTGTGTGACCCTCCTCTGATTGGTTGGTGGTGAGGTAAGAGAATGGTGTTCCAGGAATATCAACCATCAGCTTTCTGGTTCCAACAAGTCATGGTTTTGTTCAGTCTGAAGTTACCATCTTCCACCTAGGTGGAGGCCTTAATTTCTGTAGAAAAACTCACAGATATGCATCTAATTATTATGCACATTCCCAGAGAAAGAACTAGGACCAAGCCCCATGCTACACTATTGTTTCTTTCTGTATTTCCCCATTCTCTTAATTAGTAACTGTTTGAATCTGCCCTTTGGAACTCAGAGAAGGTCTAGGAGGCTGAAATCTTTTTCCTACAAACAAGAAATGGGAACATGGAAAAGCTTTTATGCCTGTGAAGTCCCCACAGGGTCCTGCTCAATTTCAGTCCCTCCTTTTCTTTGATTCTCCTCAATCGTGAGGAGAACAGGTGTTAGACAAGAAAGGGAATACTATTTTGGATAGAGAGGTTAATCAGAAACTTGGCAGAGGAACTCAGTTTTAGGGGGACTCGGTTTCACAAACACATGGCACAGAACAACAAAAACAAATGAAAATGGGAAAAAAAGGGAGAAAATATCATAGAGAAATAAGTTTGTAAACATTGTCACCCCTTCCACTAAAAGCTACATCCCTTATAAAATGTGTTTCTCTGATATATACTAGAAGAACCATTTCACGGAGGAAATTTATGATTAGGTAAACCCTTAAAACACCTTTATAGGTTGAAGTATACCAAGAACAGTACTCTTTATAAACTTTTATAAAATCATGATACAAATTGTTTCCCAAATTTTAATACTCTAGTTTACAACAATATGCTTTCACTTAAAAACAGGAATAACATTATTTTATTGGTAACTTTTTGTCTAAGAAACCAATGACATGAAGCTCAAGTGCCTGTCAATAAAGCTGGAGATCATAAAATCCAAAGATTAGAGGGGCTTTAAATCTCCTTTCAGTTGGAAGAGAAAGGTGACATAAATTACTTCTAACATCTCTAATACAGTCTTATTGTCTATCCTTCAACTTTGACATCTTTGGACAGCCTTGTTTATTAGAAGGTGTAATGTTTTGTTTTGTTTCACTGCATTCAGCCAATATTTGCCTTACTAGAACTTCCATCCTTTGGTTCTAGTAGGTCTGAAGCACCCTACTAAAGGAAGCACCTAAAATAATTCTCCCCTTTTCTTGTAACAGACTAACACACATATAAAGATAGCTATCAGCTCTTGCGCACAAACCTTCTCTTCTGAGGTCTATAATAACCCCAGTTCTAGTCTATAAATCAATTTTAAGGCATTTTACTTCTTTATCAGAGTTATTAATTTTAATGAAATTACAACCTGATATCTCTTGCTGAATGAATCACTTCCTTTTTGTTGAGAAGCAGTATGCATGGCAATTATGAGTGTATGCTGTGAAATCAAAGAGAACTGAGTTCAAATTACTGGTTCTCTGTCTCTGGGCAAATTACATAATCTCTGAGCCTCAATTTTTACCTCTTTACAATGGATATAGTAATAGTGCTTATCTCAACATGTTTGTGTAAGAATATAATAAGACTATCCATGTAAAGTGATTAGCACTAATCTAAAATCCATCTCTTAAAAACAAATAGAGAGTAAATCCTGAGTTCTCATCATAAGAACAATTTTTTCTTTTTACTTTGTATCTATATGAGATAATGGATATTCACTAAATTTATTGTGGTAATCATTTCATGATGTATGTGTCAAATCATTATGCTGTACACCTTAAATTTACACAGTGCTGTATGTCAATTATATACCAGTAAAACTGGAAGAAAGAAGCAAACAAACAAAAATCCATCTATTGTTTTTCTTTGTTAAGGTATATATATATATATATATATATATATATATAGTACTCAGCCACTAAAAAGAATGAAATCTTGCCATTTGGGACAACATGGATGGACCTAAAGGGTATTATATTATGTGAAAAAAGTCAGACAGAAAAGAATAATACCATGTGGTTTCACTTATATGTGGAATCTAAAAATCAAAGTAAACGAACAAACAAAACAAAACAGCAACAGACTGATAGATACAGAGGACATACTACTGGTTACCAGAGGAGCAAGAGGTGGTGGAATGGGTGAAATAGGTAAAAGAGATTAAGAGGTAAAAACTTCCAGCCAAAAACAAATGGAGATGTAATGTTCAGCATAGTGAATATGGTCACAATATTGTAATAAATCTGTATGGTGACAGATGGCAACTAGACTTCTTGTGGCTTTCATTTTCTAATGCATAAAAATATTGAATAACTATGCTGTACACCTGAAATTAATATATTATATGTCAATTATAATTCAATAAATAATTTAAAAAACATTAAGCTTGTTAAGAGAATAAAGTAATAATAATAATAGTAAAAGAAAAATAGACTGGGCTCTAAAAGAACTTAAATCAATCTAGCTTTGGGCAATGGTAAAAAAATAGAAAGCTGAATGTCTTCGCTCTACCATTCATATGCCAAACACTTATCTGGCATCACTTTTCGTTAGTCATGTTGAACAATTTTCTATGATGACTAAATCATCATCAAGAAGTTTTAAACAAGACAAATGCATTTATATATAATAGGGTTCCAAATAACTGAGACGTCTTCTCAAGATGATCCATATTCTTTGAGCACTGCACTCAATGAAACTATGTCCAATTACTAAGAAAAGAAGTCATATTATTTGATAATTTGAGTAAGAACAAGAGATGTGGTACTTTACTGATATGACATGAGTCAATAATTCATGCAAATAATACTTATATTATAAACTACTTAATATTTTCCAAAGAATACACTTTTTATCTCATTTGATCCACGTACAAGCATTGGAAAGGTGATGGGGGAATAGTGTTTTTTTTCATTATACATAGTGAAACTCAGTTCAGAGAAGGGAAGTGTCTTGTCCTGTGTGTATATGGCAGAGCTGAGATTAAACACTTGTCTGCAGACTTCAAATCTTCTTTCATTCAGTGCACAGGGTATTTATTAAATAAAAGTAACATTTACTGAAAGCATAGTTTGTGCCAGAAACTATATTTAGGTCTTTCTCTGTATTATCTCATCCACAATTAATAGATGAGAAAATCAAGGCTTAGGTGAAATTAAATATCTTTAATCAAGGTCACACAATCAAGAGAGTGGCAGAGCCAAAATTTGCACAATGGTTCTCTGATACCAGAGTTTGCATTCTTAACCACTTCTTATTCTATAATTTCTTCCACCATCACAGGAAGGATTTTAATTAGTTATAATTAAATCCATTTCCTCTTTTCATCACACTAGCTCTGAGAACAGACAGGTAGGTCTCTATTAAATACCATACAATGCCTATTGTTGTTACTTTTCAGTTTTCTAAATATTCTCCTCTAAATTGTCAATTACATTGCCCATCCTCTGAATCATTTTCAATGTGTTCAACTAAAGTCTTTACGTTATCCTTGTTTCTGTTTATTTTTTAAATAATAACTTCTTTTTGATGTCTTACATAATCATGGAATCATATATTCTTAATGAGAAAGACACAGAGCACAAAGGAAAATAACAAAAGTTAGCCCAAATGCCACCAATGTAAGATAAAAATGGTAATGGTTAAAATTTTGGATATGTGGAAGTAAAAATAAAGATTATGTTAAGTGCTTTCATATATGTAATGATCACAAAAACCTTTGGAGGTAGGTATTATTATGTCCATTTATAGATAAGGGAAGTGAAGGTCATGTAGATTAAATTAGTTATTAACATTTATATGGTAAAAGGCAAATCAAGGATACAAACCCAGGACTGTCTGTCCAAGTGTATCTGGCTGGAATCATA
This sequence comes from Balaenoptera ricei, assembly GCF_028023285.1. NCBI lineage: Eukaryota > Metazoa > Chordata > Mammalia > Artiodactyla > Balaenopteridae > Balaenoptera > Balaenoptera ricei. Next base: position 89,603,145 of record NC_082660.1, on the reverse strand, counting down.
CTGTATATTATTGCATCATAGCCTGTTTTTGGCCTTCAAGTGTATCACAAACATCTTCACTACTCAGGATCTTCAACATGATTTGTAATGCTTGGTTAGTATTCTGTCTTAAGAATGTAATATAATTAAAGATTCCCCATATTTGGGGATATTGTGATTGTTTCCTATTATTTTTTCTGCCACAACATTGCATTGAAATACTTGTGTGCTGCTGCACCAAAAGCCAATATTCTACATCTAGTTTTCTTTTAGGCATGGTACCCATGCCACGTCCGGATATAACTATGTTTGGTACCCTTTTTGCTCCTTTCCTGAGAGAACTCTGCCATCTCCAGGCTTTGTTTATGTAGTTATCCTTGTAGGTTACCACACTACCGCCACCACCGAAAATATTGCTTTTGCAAACACTTGGTAACAGCACTTCTTCCTGGAATAGTTTCTAAACTCCTCCTGCTTCTTTGTAATACTCTCTTAACCTTCAGTTTCAGGTGGGTATATCTAAATGCACCTAGGTCATGTTCCTAGATGCTCTTGGCCAAAGACTAAGGGAAGGAAGGATCTCCCTGCTATAGCTTCTATAGCAGGGTAAAACCATCTAATCAGCAGGACACATAATGAGGAATTTTCCCCGAATAGGTAGACCATTTGAATGCTAGGAAGCCACACAAGTGACAGGTATCCATTCCAATGGTGTTTAAGGGATTTTGCTATCTCATGTGGGACAGTTATTAAATGGTTGCTCAGTATCTTTGATCATTCTTGTTTCTCTGTTCTATACATTGCAAAAATCTTACAAGTTTGTGGCTTAAGAATGGCACCCTTCTCTGACTTGATACATTGTCCCCTGTAGTTTTCATGTTATTTTACAAGTCTTCACAGGCATTGAAGGTGCTTTAAAATGTTTAAATTAAACAAACTAATGCATTTAAAACACAATGCATTCTATGCACAGCAATATTTGGAGACAATATGAGAAATCTAAATTGAGGAGGCCTTGTGTAAATATGAGGCCTTGGCCTAAATTGCTCTTCTACACAACCCTCTGCTTAACTCCCTCTTCCCCCATGAAGTCCCACCAATAGGCTCTTTTCCTTTGATGATTTAAGTCAGTTGTGTGGAGAAAGGATCCAGGAAAAAAGCATTGAATGCCTCTATGCAAGCTACCCTCTTTAACAGAATTCTCTGTACATGCATTAATCTATAGGATCCTGGAATCCTATAGATTATTGGGGTAAAGTGAAGCCAATATTGAGTATGATGGTAAGCCAAAGCCTAGATTTCTATAAAATAAGCACTTTTCTATTTGCTCTTGTGTCACTCTAACCCTTTAAAAAATGTGTAGCACTTCACATTATTACTTTAAAACAAATTACACTTTAAGTGTATCAATTAACCTTTTTTTTTGATGGCTGTTAATGACTTGAAGAACTGGTAAAGCTTTATTTTCTGAGCCTTGGCATTACTAAATAAGATTGTTTCATTTTATATTACTAATACGTTAGCAAAAAATATTGGTTAATTAACATTGGTTAATTGAATCATTATAGAAACAAACACTTGCATGCACCTCAAGAAGAATTAAATGAGAAAACCAGGCTGGGATGTGCATTGTAAATTTTTCCTAATAACTGGTGATGGGTGCAGTCATACCCTCTCCCTGTCCACTTGATTCATCATGAATCTTTCAAATCAAGATTGATTTTTTTTCTAACATTGTCTGTCATATTAATACTAAACTTTCCATTAACATAACACAATAATTTCAGGCAAGATTAAATACATTTTAACATTGTAAATTCCTTTTCAAAACCATCTTTCATTTTCATGAAAATGTAGACACCTGGCCCCTAGTGGGCGTATGTTTTTATCAGTACGCCCCATCACTTGATCCAGTCATAGAAATAAAAAGTAATGAGCCTCTAGTAATTTGATCATTATAATTCTTTGGGTATATTTTACATGATACAGGTCATTAAAAAATGCAAAGCCAAGATAGCATATTTATTTGGTGGAATCATTGGAGAATACCAGTCTCACCACTAAATATGCTACCTTTTTATATGAATTTTCACTTGGGGAACATAAAAACAGTATAGCGAGTATCCTGCTGAGATCTGACCATCACAGACCATCAGTAACTCTTGGCAGTATATACATTCACTCCCTTCAACCAATGCTGCACTTCTCTTCCACAACCTACCGAGTATCCTTAGTTTCCCATTTGGACTCCTTCTTCTTAGTCACCTTGATATACTTAAGCCTGGTATTCATCAGATATTGGAACAAAATTTTATCCTCTTCTGCTAGAGGAGATAACATCTTGACCATACATTCAATAAGGTCTTCATATCCGTTTCCACCCACCAAAGCATACACATTCACAATATTTTTACCTATTGTATAGTATTATATTCATTATATTCACCTACTGGTCGATCTATTATTGGAAGGCAGAAATCCAAAAAGGAAAGGAATTATCTTTTGAGATTTACAGAAAGTCCAAATGCCATGCAATTCATAGCTAACTTATGGGAAGGAGTGGATTTTTGGTAGATTAGGCAAACTAGTCTACCTGTGCCCAGTGCCTGAAAAGTGAGAACATTTTAAGTTTAACTTCAAGAAAGAAGAGTCTCTGTTAACAAAGTGACTGATCAAGCTTAAGAGTGGGACACCAAAAGGAATAGAACTGATAATACTTTGCTGCGTAAGTGGAAAGAAGGGGAAAATAAGAATAGTGTTTTAAGGTATCCATGGCAAGAAAGTGTAATGATGAGGGTTCTGGAGCTATGTTTCATCAATGGCAGTGCATTTAGTACTGTGATACTGTAATCTGGAATGGGTGGGTAATAAACAATTAAATGAACGGGCCAAACCAGAATATAGAAAAATATAAAGTGATCAGTAGGTTCAATTCACCTCAGTCACTTTTCCTGCTGATTGTGTTTTGCTCACCTGGTCATTAGATCTTCGTTCATTTTCTTCTGCTTCATTATTTTCAGCACCTAGAGTATGTTGCTTTTCAATAGACACAATTGCTAGTTCTCACCTGAATATAACACTTACTTTGTGAGAAATCAACCCTTTTATACCAGTAGGGTAATATTTGCAGCAGAATCATATCCTAGAAGCATTTCTCCATCTCATATAATATATGATTTGCATTTACTGGTTATTCCAGATATTCTAAGTAACAACTGAGCAAATCCACTTTTAGAAATTTGGTAATTAATATTTGTTCTTTGTATTCTTTAGTCAAATACTTTACTTCTTTGGAAAATCTGTGTGTATGACCTGGATACATAGTGATATTCTATGTCTATTATGTTGGATACCAGTAATATCCTTTTCTGTCAAGTTCAAAATTAGTACATGCAAAGCCAAATAATTTGTCTTTCCACAAATGTGCTTCTTATAATTGCTTACAACCACAAATGGTGATCATCCAAGCTGTGTTAGACTATTTCTTATGCCTTTACTCACACTGACCCAGACATATCACAGTTCCAAACTCTGCTGACTCTAATGCTGATATCAAATTTGTACATTTACCTCTTTCCATCTGCCCTTGTTCAAATTCTCATTTTTTCCTGCTTGGATTGTTCTCTGCTTCCAATCAATTACTCACGTAACTATCAGAGAGACATTCCTAAACAGTGATCTGACCAAATAACTCCCTAAAAGTCTTCTAGATGCTAGTAATTTTTACAGCTTCTAACATGGCCTCCAAGGTCCTTCATATCTTTGGCTTCTGCCTGCTGCCACCACAACAATGTAGAGTCCATTTCACCAGGTTTGATTCTCTGCTGGCCACCTAACAACTTTCTAGATTCTGAACCAGACTCTATTGTTGAAGTAATATCTGTATCATTATGCAAACATCATCATCTGTACCATTCTCTCTCCTATTACCTCAGCCAAAAATTTAGGAAAGCACTAGCAGTTGTTCTCTTTATTGCTAGGTCAATGGTATGCATTACACACCAACTATACCGATTTGGGCTTACTGAGTCTGCCTTTTTCAAGTTAAGATTAAACTCTTCCAATACTTTACCAGAAGTTTTGCAAAAAAACTAAGACCTTCTTTGAATTTCTCATGCCATTCCTTCCCAAAAGGACATCATACAGCTCCTCTGTGTGTCTTGTGTGTATATGGCAAAAGCAGGTGAAATTTGGAAAGCATTAATAAATAACCAAACACAGAGATTTTCTTTATACTTTTAGAAACCTCTCGTAGAAATGATTATTCTTAACATAGTTCCTGTTAGAAAGAAAGCTCTTCCATTTAACATAAAACATCAGTCGTTTCAATGAAACATATCTCCCAATGAACAGCTATGTGGGAAAGAGAATTAAAAACAAAAAATTGAAAGTGACAAAAAGAGTGAGAGGTCATTTAATGACAGTAAGAAAAAAATTGGGTTAGGTAGGAGAAAGAACTTCCCAAACATACAGAAAGTGCTTAGTAATATAGATTTGAAATCTTTCCTAGGACTTCCCAGGAGTTTAGATAGCTATGCATTTGATTTTTGCCAGAGGTCTTTTCATAAGACTATTAGAATTAGAGGGTAATTTTTTTTTTCTTTTACATTAAGGTATTGTTATGGCTCTTCTGTTATAAAGTAACACATACTCTTACAAGATAATTTTTAAACATAAAAAAATAAGAAAGAAAAACAACACAGGTCATCATCAAACATAATGACTATTAACATTTGAAGATATTTTCTTCCAGGCTTATTTGCATGCATCATTTTTATTTTAAAGACAATTTTCCTTTTAAAATTAAAATAATTTTTCATCTTAACATCATACTCAATGGTGGAAAGCTGAAAGCCTTTCCTCTAAGATCAGAAACAAGACAAAGATGCTCACTCTCACCACTTTTATTCAAAATAGTATTGGAAGTCCTAGAAACAGCAATTAGGCAAGAAAAAGAAATAAAATTCATCTAAATTGGAAGGGAAGGGTAAAACTGTCACTATTTGCAGATGACATGATATTATGTAGAGAAAATGCTAAAAACTGTCGAAAAACTGCTAGAACTAATAAACAAATTCAATAAAGTTGCAGGATAAAAAAATCAATATCAAACATCTGTTGTATTTCTATACACTAATGATAAGCTAACAGAAAGGGAAATAAAAAAAAACAATCCCATTTACAATTTCATCAAAAAGAATAAAATACATATAAACAAATTTAACCAAGGAAGTGAAAAATCTATACACTGAAAACTATATAAGACTTTGATGAAAGAAATTGAAGAAGACACAAATACATGGACAAATATCCTGTGTTCATGGATCACAAGAATTAATATTGTTTAAAATGTCCATACTACCCAAAACTATCTACAGATTTGATAAAATCCCTATCAAAACTCCAATGGTATTTTTCACAGAAATAGAACAAACAATTCTAAAATTTGTATGGAACCACAAAAGATCCCAAATAGCCAAAGCAATCTTGAGAAAAAAGAACAAAGCTGGAGGGATCACAATCCTTGATTTCAAAATCTATTACAAAGCTGTAGTAATCAAAACAGTATTGTATTAGCATGAAGAACAGACACATAGATCAGTGGGAGAGAATAGAGAGCCTAGAAGTAAACCCACATGTATATGGTCAATTAAATTATGATACAGGGACCAGGAATATACAATGGTGAAGAGACAGTCTCTTCAATAAATGGTGTTGGAAAAACTGGACTGCTACATGCAAAAGAATGAAACTGGACCACTGTCTTACACCATACACAAAAATTCATTCAAAATGGATTAAATACTTGAACATAAGACCTGAAGCCATAAAACTCCTTGAAGAAAACATAGGTGGCAAGCCCCCTAAATCTTGATGATTTTTTTTGGGTTTGACACCAAAAGCAAAGACAACAAAAGCAAAAATAAACAAGTGGGACTACATTGAACTAAAAAGAGGCCAGCAACAAAATGAAAAGCCAACTTATCGAATGGGAGAAAATATTTTCAAATCATAGATTGGATAAGGTGTTAATATCTAAAATAAGTAAAGATCTCATACAACTCAATAGCAAAAAAAAAAAAAAAAAAGAATCTGTTTAGAAAATGGGCAGAGGATCTAAATAGACATTTTGTCCAAAGAAGAAATAAAGAACAGATGGTCAACAGGTATATGAAAAGATATTCATCATCATTAATTATTAGGGAACTGCAAATCAAAATCACAATGAGATATCACCTCACACCTCATCAGAATGATGATCATCAAAACATCTATAAATAAATTTTGGTGAGGATGTGGAGAAAAGGGAACCCTTGTACTCTGTTAATGGGAATGCGAATTGGTGCAGCCACTTTGGAAAATAGTATGGAGGTTCCTCAAAATCTAAAAATAGAACTACAGTATGTCCAGCAATTCAATTTCTGGGTATTTATCCAAAGAAAGTAAAAACCCTAACTTGAAAAGATATATGTACCCCGTCATGTTCATGGCAGCATTATTCACAACAGCCAAGTTATGGAAAAAATCTAGGTGTGCATCAATGGATTAATGGATAAAGAAAATGTAAGAATGACAAATAATGTATGATTTCACTTATGTGGGAAATCTAAATCAAACAAAAAAACCATGTTCACAGATACAGAGAACAGATTGGTGATTGTCAGAACTGGAAGATGAGGGGTGCAAGAAATGGGTGAAAGAAGTCAAAGGTACAAATTTCTAGTTATAAATAAATCATGGGGATTTAATGTACAGCATGCTGACTATAGTTAATTATACTGTATTGCATATTTGAAAGCTGCTGAGAGTAAATCTTAAAAGTTCTCATCACAAGAAAAAATTCTGTAACTATGTATATAGTGATGGATGTTAACTAGACTTTTTATGGTGATCATTTCATAATATATACAAATATTGATTCATTATGAGGTACATGTGAAACTAATATAATGTATATCAATTATACCTTAATAAAAGAAAAATTTTAAAATTAATTTTTCGATTTTGTTTCATAATGTAAAACAGCACTTGTTCATTTAGAATAAAATAAAATTACAGGTAAGTAAAAAGATGAAACAAGTATATGGAAGCATTTTAAAAGAATGTTCTTGATACCTCTTATTCAAGAAAATGGTAAGTCTGTGTTTTTCAGGAGAAGTCTATGAATGTACAACTTAAATACCCATTTAAGAAAGTATTGGAAACATAAAAATTAGTGAGTGAACCACTACTACAATTGACATATCGACCTCTTAATATTGCCTTATGAGAATAAAAAAAAGACGAATTAAATTGTTTCACATAAGACCTTTATCCAGAATTATTCTCTCATGAAAAATACTTCAGGTAAGCTGCCTATAATGCAACATTCAAACATTAAATTAAAGGTCAAGAATACGTTAATGAGCGGCATGCAAAATTCAGAATCCCTTCATCCCCGCTGACCAACTGTCTCTTCTAATTCTGCTTATTGTCCCTACCTTTGATTCTATAAATACCATTTTCATCTCATTAAAGCAATTCCTCTGTTGCTTTCCAAGTCTGTTCAACAGCTGGAAATCATATCCACCATAACTCTCAGGAGAACTTATCAAACAGTAACCTAAAAAGTGTTATTTCACAGTCTCATCCCCATTTTCCATCATTATGATGCTGTCCATATAGACTCTAACTGGAAGATGCCACACACAGAATATATCTGCCACTGCTCCTCACTTCTACACCAAAGAGTGGCTTCAGGATTATTCTTAACATTGAATTCAAACAATCTCTATTACTCAGTGGAATTTGTTGTATGAAATGAAACTTTCATATCATCCCTGGAAGCTAATTAACTAAACTGCTGAGAAAGTGTTAAGAAAGTAGACACTTATTGTTACTGGTTATACCATGAGACTACATGTGGCTCCAGGCAGCCTTTGAGACAGAGGTTCCTCTTGCTTAGCTGTAGTTTTCTGTCCCTATTTACTCCATTATCCATTAGATCAGCTACTGCTTCTATATTCCTCTCCTTTCATTCCTAACCTGCCTTTATATCATTCTACTACTTTACTCTTCATTCCAGTGTGAAGTATACTCTTTTTTATTCCCTTGATCCCAGAAAAAGGTAAATTGCTTTCCCTTTGTGACTGAATTTCCCTTAATTTCAGGTCAAAATTTCTAAAGTTAAGGTAATAGATTTTTCTTCCATAATAAAGACCAAATAACAGTGGCTTAAAAATATAAACATTTATTTCTCACATAACAAGTCTGACGGTGAGTAATCCAGAGCCAGGCTTGACTACATGGTGTTCAGAGACTTAGGTTCCTTCTGAATCTGCCATTGTCACTATTGAAGTGCCAGCTCATACCTTACATGACTGCTTTAGCTACAGCCATCTTTATCCACATATTAGTTAGTTGAACGGAGAGAAGGTAGTGGAGGGCATGACCTTTTCTTAATGGCATAACCCAGAAGTCTCAACTATCAACTTTGTTTAAACCCTATCATCAGAACTTAGTCACATGCTGTACCTGACTATGATAGACACTGGGAAATGTACTTTTCAGCAGCTTTGCTTTATGCTCAGTTAAATATTGAACATTTTATTGTCGAACAAACAAGGGGAGAATGTATTTAAGAAGCAGCTAGCCCATTCCCACAAACTACTCTTTCCTGGTCTAGTCATATCTCTGAACTCTGGTCACAGAATTTCCCTGAAAAGTTGTCTACTCAGTTTGGGATATACAACATTGGCCCATGCCCACATTTTCCTCACTCCATAACTCTGCTCTCTAAATATCTTGATTCCTTTCACTTTGAAGAATTAAACACAGAACTTTATGCTTATTCTTCAGAAGTGATGTGATAATAGTGGAAAGGGTGTGGAGTATGGAGTCAGAGATCCTGGATATAGAACCTTGGGAAAGTCATTATATTTTTCTAGCTTTTATGTCAGCCTTGTAGCATTCTAGGGAGCATCCAATGAGACAATGTATGTGAAAGGCTTTGTAAGTAGCAAAACACTATTAAAATGCTTGTGACTTTTCCATTTTTTAGTGCTATTTTACAACTGTCTTTCCACAGTATTGCCAGTCTATAGCTTCCCAGGCCTTGATCTTTCCCTCAGTGATTTACTTCTGTAGGGTCCCAACTCATCTCTTATTGCTCCTTATAACTGGCACAGTCACAGCTCAATTAGCTTTTGAGTTATTTGATCCTAGAAAGATTAAGGAGACCTATCTAGATAGGATTTTATTGGGGTTGAATTTTCAGTTGCCCTCGGATTATACAATCGCATGATATTATTTATTTCACAGGACTCTATATCCTGTATGAACTTCACTATGGATCTACCTAATTAAGGTTCAGGTTTGTGGTGTTCTTTTCTAATCGTTGACAGTATTTAATCTTCACATTCCTTTCTTGGGTCATTCTGTATTCTTTTCAGCTATTTAGCATAACTAATTTTGGTCACACACAAATTATGTCAAGTTATAGCAATTCTACTGTTAACTATAGCAATATGTGTTCCCTGTTCCCAACCAGAAGGGAGAAACTCTGGTTCAAATGAGTTTGCTTTGTTTACTTAGGATAAACAAATACTCTTATCCATGCTAGTGTCCATTACAAATTTGAGAACCTTATGTAGGAAGGGTCATAATATAAAATGTGCAGAGTCTCCTATTTTCAGGAAATTAAAAAATGCATGACACTAATTATACTATAACAAACAATTGCCCATGGATTTAAAGGATGTTATTTTATAATTTTGCAGGCTTTGTTAGAAATAAAATTAGAGCAATGGTTTTCAGGCATGCTCTGAAAGCTTACTAGCATTACATAGGTTAAAGTTAATGATTTAGAATACACTTGAAATGTTTATATTTCCAATAAATGAGAAATACAAGAGAGACAGAAGTAAGGTCTATTGAAAGCCTACTCTTTGCCATGTTCTATAATACTTCCTTTACATAAATTTAATTAAAACTTAACAGCAATCCTGAGAATTAGGTATTATTAAATCCTCATTTTCTCAATAAGGAAAATGAGATTCAGAGATATTAAGCAATATCACTTAAGTCACAAAGCTAGTAGACTGGGGACAAACCCCAGTCAACCTGCTTCAAAATTATTGTTCATTCTTCTAAATTATGCTACTTTCTGGAAACACATAAAGGTAGTACATGGCTATGTTTTGAAACAAATATTATTCTTTTAAGACAAGTTTGCAACTCACAATTTCTAGCTTTGTAGAGAAAGAATGAAGTTTGGATATTGTCAATCCATGTGATACTGTCTATTCTCTTCATTTACTGCTGATTAAGCTTGAAGTATAGAAACTGTCAGGTACAATTAAGGAACAACACATTTTAGAGTAAATATTAGAAATATGGAGTGGCCAATGATTTAATCAATCATGAAAAAGGACCTGGTTCAAAGAGCTTCCAGGTTGGGGAACCAGAACGCTTCCGCATGCCATTGTCCAGTGTGCAGGTCCCCAAACTCTACAAGGACAGGAGCTCCTTTGTTCAGGACCCCAGCTTATGTCTCTCTTCAACTGGCTGTTGGAAAACTGCTGTCAGGCAAGGAGTCTCCTCCATTCTTGACTTATCATAATTACCAGAAATCAATTTCATGCAAGCCATCTAAAGAAAACAATCAAACGGTTCCTGGACCAGCATTTGTATCCGGAGTTCAATTCAAATGGCACTGCTTTAGTTGTTAATTTCCATCACAGTTCTACATAATTGGTTTTCTCAGACTTCAATTGAAGATTCCTGGGAAAGCTGTGAAAAAAAGAGAACCTAGGGCTTCCCTCATGGCGCAGTGGTTGAGAGTCTGCCTGCCAATGCAGGGAACGTGGGTTCGAGCCCTGGTCTGGGGGGATCCCACGTGCCGTGGAGCAACAGAGCCCGTGAGCCACAATTACTGAGCCTGTGCGTCTGGAGCCTGTGCTCTGCAACAAGAGAGGCTGCGATAGTGAGAGACCTGTGCACCACAATGAAGAGTGGCCCCCGCTTGCCACAACTAGAGGAAGCCCTCGCACAGAAACGAAGACCCAACACAGCCATAAATAAAATAAATTAATTAATTAAAAAAAAAGAGAACCTATGTTATAGGGAAGGACCTTCAAGATGGTGGAGAAGTAACACATGGAGATCACTTTCCTCCTCACAAATACATCAAAAATACATCTGCATGTGGAACAACTCCTACAGAACACCTACTGAACACTGGTGGAAGACCTGAGACTTACCAAGAGGCAAAAAACTCACCACGTACCTGGCTGTGTGACTGACAGGGTCTTGGTGCTCTGGCCAGGTGTCAGACCTGAGCCTCTGAGGTGACACAGCCAAATTCAGGACATTGGACCACCAGAGATTTCCCAGCCCCATGTAATAGCAATTGGTGAAAGTTCTCTAAGAGATCTCCATCTCAACACTAAGACCCAGCCCCACTCAATGATCAACAAGATCCAGAGCTGGACACCCCATGGCAAACAACTAGCAAGACAGGAACACAACACTACCCATTAGCAGAGAGGCTGCCTAAAATCATAATAAGTTCACAGACACCCCAAAACACACCACCAGACATGGTCCTTCCCACCAGAAAGAAAAGATCCAGCCTCATCCATCAGAACACAGGCACCAGTCCCTTCCAACAGGAAGCCTACATAACCCACTGAACCAACCTTACCCACTGGGGACACACACCAAAAACAACAGGAACTATGAACCTGCAGCCTGCGAAAAGGAGACACCAAACACAGTAAGTTATGAAAAATGAGAAGACAGAGAAATATGCAGCAGACAAAGGAGCAAAGTAAAAACCCACTGGATCAAACAAATGAAGAGGAAATAGGCAGTCTACCCGAAAAAGAGTTCAGACAAACCATAGTAAAGATGAACCAAAATCTTGGAAATAGAATGGAGAAAATACAAGAAAAGTTTAACAAGGACCTAGAAGAACTAAAGAGCAAACAAACAATGATGAACAACACAATAAATCAAATTAAAACAGTCTCTAGAAGGAATCAATAGAATAATAAATGAGGCAGAAGAACAGATAAGTGACCTGGAAGATAAAACAGTGGAAATAAATACTGCAGAGCAGAATAAAGAAAAAAGAATGAAAAGCACTGAGGAGAGTCTCAGAGATATCGGGGAAAACATTAAACGCACCAACATTCGAATTATATGGGTTCCAGAAGAAGAAAAGAAAAAGAAAAGGACTGAGAACATATTTGAAGAGATTATAGTTGAAAACGTCCCTAGTATGGGAAAGGAAAGAGTCAATCAAGTCCAGGAAGTGCAGAGAGTTCCATACAGGATAAATCCAAGGAGAAGCATGCTGGCACATATTAATCAAACTATGAAAAATTAAATACAAAGAAAAAATATTAAAAGCAGCAAGGAAAAAGCAACAAATAACCTACAAGGGAATGCACATAAGGTTAAAAGCTGATCTATCAGCATAAACTCTGCAAGCCAGAAGGGAGTGGCAGGACATATTTAAAGTGATGAAAGTGAAAAACCTACAATCAACATTACTCTACCCAGCAGGGATCTCATTCAGATTTTATGGATAAATTAAAAACTTTAAAGACAAGCAAAAGCTAAGAGAGTTCATCACCATCAAACCAGCTTTACAACAAATGCTAAAGGAACTTATTTAGGCAGGAAGCACAAGAGAAGGAAAAGGCATACAAAAAGAAACTCAAAACAATTAAGAAAATGGTAATAGGAACACACATATAGATAAATACCTTAAATGTAAATGGATTAAATGCTCCAAGCAAAAGACATAGACTGGCTGAATGGATACAAAAACAAGACCCGTATATATGCTGTCTGGAAGAGACTCACTTCAGACTTAGTGACACATACAGACTGAAAGTGAGGGGATGGAAAAAGATATTCCATGTAAACTGAAATCAAAACAAAGCTCGAGTAGCAATTCTCATATCAGACAAAATAGACTTTAAAATAAAGACTATTACAAGAGACAGAGAAGGACACTACCTAATGATCAAGGGATCAATCCAAGAAGAAGATACAACAATTGTAACAGTTTATGCACCCAACATAGGAGCACCTCAATATATAAGGCAAATGCTAACAACCATAAAAGGGGAAAACAAAAGTAACAGAATAATAGTAGGGGACTTTAACACCCCACTTTCACATATGGACAGATCAGACAAAATGAAAATAAACAAGGAAACACAAGCTTTAAATGACACATTAAACAAGATGAACTTAATTGATATTTATGTGACATTCCATCCAAAACCAACAGAATACACTTTCTTTTCAGGTGCTTATGGAACATTCTCCAGGATAGATCATATCTTGGGTCACAAATTAAGCCTTGGTAAATCTAAGAAAATTGAAATCATATCAAGCATCTTTTCCACCACAATGCTATGAGACAAGATATCAATTACAGGAAAAAGAATGAAGAAAACCCAAACACATGGAGGCTAAACATTACGCTACTAAATAACCAAGAGATCAGTGAAGAAACAAAGAGGAACTCAAAAAATACCTAGAAACAAATGACAATGAAGACACGTTGACCCAAAACCTATGGGATGCAGCAAAAGCATTTCTAAGAGGGAAGTTTAATAGCAATACAAACCTACCTCAAGAAACAACAAAAATCTCAAATAAACAACCTAACCTTACACCTAAAACAATTAGAGAAAGAAAAACAACAACAACAAAAAAACAAAGTTAGCAGAAGAAATCATAAAGATCAGATCAGAAATAAATGAAAAACAAATGAAGAAAACAATAGCAAAGATCAATAAAACTAAAAGCTGTTTTTTTGACAAGAAAAACAAAATTGATAAACCACTAGCCAGACTCATCAGGAACAAAAGGGAAAAGACTCAAATCAACCGAATTAGAAATGAAAAAGGAGAAGTAACAACTGACACTGCAGAAATACAGAGGATCATGAGAGATAACTACAAGCAACTATATGCCAATAAAATGGACAACCTGGAAGAAATGGACAAATGCTTAGAGAAGCACAACCTTCTGAGATTGAACCAGGAAGAAATAGAAAATATAAACAGACCAATCACAAACACTGAAATTGAAACTGTGATTTAAAATCTTCCAACAGAAAATGCCCAGGACCAGATGGATTCACAGGCGAATTCTATCAAACATTTAGAGAGCTAACAGCTATGCTTCTCAAACTCTTCCAAAATATAGCGAGGGTGGAACACTCCCAAACTCATTCTTTGAGGCCACCATCACCCTGATACCAAAACCAGATAAAGATGTCACAAAAAAAGAAAACTACAGGTCAATATCACTGAAGAACATAGATGAAAAAATCCTCAACAAAATACTAACAAACAGAATCCAACAGCACATTAAAAGGATCATACACCATGATCAAGTGAGGTTTTTCCCAATAATGCAAGGATTCTTCAATATATGCAAATCAATCAATGTGATACACCATATTAACAAATTGAAGGATAAAACGTGTATGATAATCTCTAGAGATGCAGAAACAGCTTTTCACAAAATTCAACAGCCATTTATGATAAAAACTCTCCAGAAAGTAAGCATAGAGGGAAATGCACAGCCAACATCGTTCTCAATGGTGAAAAAATGAAATCATTTCCACTAAGATCAGGAACAAGACAAGGTTGCCCACTCTCACAACTCTTATTCAACGTAGTTTTGGAAGTATTAGCCACATCAATCAGAGAAGAAACAAAAATAAATGGAACCCAAATTGGAAAAGAAAAAGTAAAACAGTCACTGTTTGCAGATGACATGGTACTATACATAGAGAATCCTAAGGATACTACCAGAAAACTATTAGAGCTAATTAATGAATTTGGTAAAAGTAGTAGGATACAAAATAAATGCATATAAATCTCTTGCTTTCCTTTACACTAATGATGAAATATCTGCAAGAGAAATTAAGGAAACACTCCCATTTACCATTGCAACAAAATGAATAATATACCTAGGAATAAACCAACCTAAGAAAAAAAAAGACCTGTATGAAGAAAACTATAAGACACTGATGAAAGAAATTAAAGATGATACAAACAGATGGAGAAATATACCATGTTCTTGGATTGGAAGAATCAACATTCTGAAAATGATTCTACTACCCAAAGCAATCTACAGATTCAACGCAATCCCTGTCAAACTACCAATGGCATTTTTCACAGAACTAGAACAAAAATTTTCAGAATTTGTATGGAAACCCAAATGACCCCGAATAGCCAAAGCAATGTTGAGAAAGAAAAACGGAGCTGGAGGAATCAGACTCCCTGACTTCAGACTATACTACAAAGCTACAGTAATCAAGACAGTAGGGTTCTGGCACAAAAACAAAAATATAGATCAATGGAACAGGATAGAAAGCCCAGAGATAAACCCATGCACATACGGTCACCTTATCTTAGATAAAGGAGGCAAGTATATACAATGGGGAAAAGACAGCCTCTTCAATAAATGGTGCTGGGAAAACTGGACAGGTACATGTAAAAGAATGAAATTAGAATACTCCCTAACACCATACACAAAAATAAGCTCAAAATGGATTAAGGACCTAAATGTAAGGCCAGACACTATCAAACTCTTAGAGGAAAACATAGGCAGAACGGTCTATGACATAAATCACAGCAAGATCCTTTCTGACACACCTCTTAGAGAAATGGAAATAAAAACAAAAATAAACAAATGGGACCTAATGAAACTTAAAAGCTTTCCCACAGCAAAGGAAACCACAAACAGGACAAAAAGACAACCCTCAGAATGGGAGAAAATATTTGTAAACGAAGCAACTGACAAAGGATTAATCTCCAAATATACAAGCAGCTCATACAGCTCAATATCAAAAAAACAAACAACCCAATCCAAAAATAGGCAGAAAATCTAAATAGACATTTCTACAAAGAAGATATACAGATGGCCAAGAAACAGATGAAAGGATGCTCAACATCACTAATCTTTAGAGAAATGCAAATCAAAACTACAATGAGGTATCACCTCACACCAGTCAGAATGGCCATCATCAAAAAATCTACAAACAATAAATGCTGGAGAGGGTGTGGAGAAAATGGAACCCTCTTGCACTATTGGTGGGAATGTAAATTGATACAGCCACTATGAAGAACAGTATGGAGGTTCCTTAAAAAACTAAAAATAGAACTACCATATGACCCAGCAATCTCACTACTGGGCATAAATCTGAGAAAACTATAACTCAAAAAGAGTCATGTACCACAATGTTTGTTGCAGCACTATTTACAATAGCCAGGACATGGAAGCAATCTAAGTGTCCATCGACAGATTAATGGATAAAGAAGATGTGACACATATATATACAATGGAATATTACTCACCCATCAAAAGAAAGGAAATTGAGTTTTTTGTAATGAGTTGGATGGACCTAGAGTGTGTCATACAGAGTGAAGTAAGTCAGAAAGAGAAAAACAAATACCGTATTCTAACACATACTTATGGAATCTAAAAAAAAAAAAAATTGTTTCTGAAGAACCTAGAATCAGTACAGTAAGAAAGACACAGATGTAGAGAATGGAGTTGAGGACACGGGGTGGGTGAAGGGTAAGCTGGGACGAAGTGATGAAGTGGCACGGCCATATATACACTACCAAATGTAAAATAGACAACTATTGGGAAGCAGCTGCATAGTATAGGGAGTTCAGCTTGGTGCTTTGGGACCACCTAGAGGGGTGTGATAGGGAGGGTAGGAGGGAGACACAAAAGGGAGGGGATTTGGGGATATATGTGTACATACAGGTGATTCACTTTGTTATACAGCAGAAACTAACAGAACAGTGTAAAGCAATTATATTCCAATAAATATGTTTAAAAAAAGAGAAATATAATTTTTGTTAAGTATATCAACTAGACTATCGTTTAATCTTCCAAAAAGAAGTAGGTGATAACTGTACAGTTGAATTACTTAAATCTAGTCCTGCACTAGCTATAGAATATGTGAAATATGACATGTATACAGTAGAATTTGAGTTATTATTTTTCAGTAAGGAATGTAGTTGAAAGGTTGGTCTTACTTTATTCCAACTCATTTCTGAAAATTACTTGGAAAGTAAAAAATGTATGTTGAATGATTCCATATTTTCATTGGCGTCATTAATATTCAGGTATGTATTCACACAAGGAAAATATTTTGACCAATCGTACAATAATATAAAATGTACTTACTCTGGTCCAACTCTTAACATTTGAATTATGGTTTCCAAATTGGACTGATTTAGTATTTATTTTATGGATTAAAATCAAAACTATCTAACCCTTAAAAAGTTCAAAAGAAGAATAAGTTTAAGTTTAGAAGACAGTGTGAACTCAGAACAATTGGAGATCAATTCCATGCCCAGAAGTTCCCTAAGGTCCCTTCCAACCTTCTCTTTTTAGTCCTAGGATAAATGCCAGTCTCTCCTTTTGAGTATACACAACATATAACCTTTACATGTTGATTGTACATATCCTATAATATTAAGAATCAAAGAGAATGAAAAATGCCCCTTTTCTAACTTGCAAAGCCTGCGTCAAGAACTCCATGGTTCATTAGGTTTTGGTGAGGTACACTGCTGGCTAAATTGAGAGCTGACTTAGTGACTCCACCACTCTGGAGAAACCGCAGCCTCCTTTCTTAGTGACTACTGATTCGATTAAAGGACTAAATGACCTCAGAAAGAAAAGCACCAAAATTGTTCCCAGTTTCTAAAGTCCAAAACAATAGTCATACTCACTATGGTAATTTAGGGTAACTAGGGCATTAGCAAACTTTAGTGTGCCTTTCAGTTCACAAACAAAAGAATGATGTATAATCTAGACAAGGTGCTGACCTAGAGCAAGTGAAACCACCATTAATGGGATGTTTCTTCTCACCTACACTGTGAGAATAGGGTTAAAAGTCTGTGAAAGCAATTTAATTGCATAGATATCTAGTTACAGCATGACCCAAGCCCAAGGTAACAAAATGCAGAATATATAGAACAAAGCTCTTCTCCCATAATGAGGATGGTCTACATAGGAATGGGAGATAACTAAATTGAAAAGTCTTCAACGCTGAATTCCGATAGGCAAAGTATACACACAACATTATTACATTAGAAGCAGTAACATTAAGTGGCCTTGTATATGCAAGAAATTCTTTTTCCAGTCTAGGGTTAAGACTTTTTCATATTAACTTCAAATACTTCCTCCATGTTAGTCCTAAGAAAAAGAAACAGATTGTCTTTTAAGGTTTTAAACCCTTATGAGGATAAACATCCAACAGAAGCTTAAATCGCTGTAAATATACAACATATCACAATGTATGTGAAATCAGAGTCTAAGATGACTTCATATGTAGTGTTACTTTTATCTTACCTGCAGTCTTAACCCCTTGAATTGAGTTCTTCACTTTTCCCTCAGGTCAGGAGTGCAGAATTGCATACAGTGGAAACTCACATTAACTATTTCCTTTTTTGTTTGTCTCATTAGTCAGTCTATTATTATTATGCACTCCATTTCAAGATAAAGAAATAGGCATAGAGTATTTACCTTCTGCTTCACCTAAGCGGTGGTGAAGCCAGGCTTTCTTCCCAGTAACACCAAAATATTTGGACTTTGTAAATGACAGAGAATATATATATATATATTATGACATGAGACAAAAGCATATGATATTGTCACTTACAGAAAGGGGGTGGGGTGAGCCAAAATGAACAAGCGAACTTACTCTGAAACCTTTAATGAAAAGCATTACTCACCTTCAATGTGGGTGGCAAACTTGTTTGAGAAGCTTTGTTCTAGCATTCAGTGTAGTTTTTGACATTAAACCAGAAAGAGACAATGACATTTCTAAGTTCACCAAGACTCAATTTTCATAGGTAAACTGTAAGAATTGCAAAGAAAGGAGAGAGGGTGTAAAGGGAATAACTATGCACAAAGTTTCTGATAAATGTCAACCTAGTGTTCCTTGTTATTCTCTAACTAGAGGGACTTTGAATGATGTGAGAAAAGAGTGGGCGGTGTTTCAAAAAAGTCTCATTGAGTTTTGAAGGTAATATCTTTCAACCACGACAATAAAACTGTGTGTTATGAGAAGAAAACCTTATTTCAAATGAAATATACTCAAAAATTATGATAAAAAGAACTCAAGAAAAAAATCACTGATATGCCTGTCAGTATCATCTACATAAAGCTAGCAGATCTCTGTCAAGTTATACTCTCTTTTATCATTTCTCTCTTTGTTTATTTTTATTAGTTCTTGTTTATTCTCAGAAGATAGTGTTATGAAGGTGATCATGGTTAGACATAGAAGTGAACTCTGTAACCTCAATGCTTTCATTTTATTGATTTAAGTTAGATATTTACATTCTAGAAAAATGTTTAATACTATTAACATTTCAATAGTTGGTCTCATATCTCATTAGGGTGAACTTCATACCACTTTCAGCAATCACTTTATTTTGAAAGGACAAATTTTCCAATTTTTTTTTTTTTTTTTTGCCTGCGAAAATAAGACTAACAATTGTACATTGCCATATAGTTAGTTAGGTGCTCAATCTTTATTTTTATTTTTTCAGTGGAATATATGTGCATATAGAAATTTACTACAAAATTTTGCTGATACAAAGGATATGTAGCACACAGTTTACAAATAATAAAATATACATACTCTTTATTAACAATTCTACAATTGATTCTCCTAAGGAAGTAATTTTTTGTTGTTGTTGAGGTAGCATTGGTTTATAACATTATATAAGTTTCAGGTGTACAACATTACATTGTTACTTCTGTATACTCTCAGCATGCTCACCACCAAAAATTTAGTTTCCCTCTATCTAGGTGCCTCATCTTTAGTTGTAAGGGTAAAATGTTGCTTCTATCCTGTGTTGAACACTTGTTATGTTAGAAATTATTTTGACTTCCTCAAGTTGCACACCTTTTAAATGTACTTTCTAAAGTAAATGGGACCCTTTACATTCACATGAGGAAGAGATAGACAGGTAGCTTAAAATTCATAGCAATAGTAGGATATTCACAATTTAAAGAATATTATACATATATAATGCAGAAACTGTGGGTTTACGTTTGTGTGCAGGTCCACAAAAACACTGTCAACTGATCTTTTACAAAGGAGCAAAGGCAATTCAATGGAAAAAGAACAGTCTTCAACAAATGGTGCCAGAACAACTGGACATCCACGTGCAAAAAATGAATCTAGACACAGATTTTAAACCTTTCACAAAAATTAACTCAAAATGTATCATAGCCCTAAAATTTAAAACTCAAAACTGTGAAACTCCTAGAAGATGCCATAGGTGAAAATCTAGATGACCACAGGTATGGTTCTGGTTTTTTAGATATGACATAAAAGCACAATCCATGAAAAAATTATTGGTAACTTGGACTTCATTAAAATTAAAAGTGTCTCCTCTGTGAAAGTCACTGCTAAGAGAATGAAAAGACAATCCACATACTTGGAGAAAACCTTTGCAAAATACTTATCTGTTAAAGGACTGACATATAAAATATACAAAGAACATTTTAAACTCAACAATAAGAAAACAAACAACCCAAATAAAATATAGGCAAAAGAGTTGAAAAGACACCTCACCAAAGAAGATGTACGAATGACAAATACACATATAAAAAGATGCTCCACATCAGAGGTAATAAGGAAATTGCAAATTCAAACAAGATACCACTACACACCTTTGGAATGTCTAAAGTCCAAAAGATTGACAACGTCAAATGCTAGTGAGGGTGTGGAGCAACAGGAACTCTCATTCTTTGCTGGTGAGAATGCAAAATGATACAGCCGCTTTGGAAGACAGTTTGGTAACTTCTTATAAAACTAAACATATTCTTACCACACAAGTCTAGCAATTGTACTCCTTGATATTTACCCAAGTGAGCTGAAAACTTATGTTCACACCAAAACCTGCACATAATATTGATAGCAGCTTTATTCACAATAGGCAAAACTGGGAAGCAACCAAGATCTCTCTCAAAAGGAGAATGAATAAACAAACTGAGATATATCCATTTAATAGAATAGTTTTCTGCAATAAAAAGAAGTGAGTTATCATATCATGAAAAGACATGAAAGAACCTAATGTATATTGCTAAGTGAAAGAAGCTGCTCTGAAAAGGCTGAATTCTGTATGACTCCAACTATATGACATTCTAGAAAAGGCAAAACTGTGGAGACAATAAAAGATCAGTGGTTGTGAGGGGTTAGGGGGAAGGGAAGAATGATTAGGCAGAGTAGAGATTTTAAGGGCAGTGAAACTACTCTGTATGCTACTGTAATTGTAGATACATGTCATTATACATCTGTCAAAACCCATAAAATGTACACCAAGAGTAAACTCTAGTGTGATCTATGGACTTTAATTAATAATAATAATGTATCAATATTGGCTCATCAATTGTGACAAATGTACCTAATATAATGTGTTAATAATAGGGGAAGCTGGGAAGGGGGTAGAGGTAATGGTGAGGGAACATATGGAAATGCACTGTACTTTCCACTTAGTTTTTCTATAAGCCTTAAACTAAATAAAATATATTAATAAAAACAGTGTTCTGGGATGTGGTGGCTGAACTGAGAGTTTCTTGTGCACAAAGTCTATTTTTGCAAAAGAGAAGAATAAAAAGTAGATATATGCTGATCATATCTGCATAGTACACATTTTTTAAGTAAGAATATAGCACTGTGAAAATTGATTTAAAATAGAAAATCTATTAAGTAGTCTGTTTCCAATAAAAAAACATATCTCTAATATTCATAGTACAACTGTAAAACCCCACTCATCTGAAATTACATCTTCTAAAGGTTTTAAATGCAATGATTCTATACCTCTTCATACTAATCACCTCATGCATTTGTTGTGTTATAAATGATGGGGGAAAATGATATGAACTATATTTCCCAGTCTCAATCATAAAATAAAAGTTTTCCTTTTCTAGACTCATTTTTGCTTATTTACCCAACTATTCTGTCTGCCCAAAGGTACTTTGCTAAAGCTTAAACAACTACAGGCTCTCAGTATACCCTCCTGAATGATTCGAACATATGATTCCTCATTTGAATCAATCAAGGTCTAGTCATATGTGTAACTTAGTTAGATCCCATTAAATGCCCATTGCCCTTAATTTTGGGTACCATTCATCCCATGTATTACTTTTTCGGGAATTGTGTCTCACAAACCTGTTAAGGCATTTCTAATTTAAATTCTCAGCTTCTTCAACCTTTCCCTGCCACTTTTAATAACTATAAATATTTGATTTACTCAAATCTGCCAATTTATACATGAATGAATAAATGAATGAAATTAAATGTCTGAACATTTGTTGACTTCTAAAAAAAAAAAGCAAAATGTATAGAATGGTCATTTGAAAACCAAAGCTGATACAGTACACATGGATACACACTTGTGCATGTATGTGTTCACTTGGAGGAAATATTTCTGAACTCTGAAGGACATTCCTTTTAAAAAGGCAGTTCCCAGAAATTTGTGAGGGCCAAGTTAAGAGTACAACTAGAAGCTATATACATTTTCCTAAATATTTTAAAGGTATTAACCAACAAACTATTAAATAAATATATTCTGTCCTCCTACCTTGATGTTCATAACAAAATTGATGCTCATAACATTGATCTTCATAACAACAAAATTGGGAAGAATATATAAAAGCTATGTTTTTTATATAACTGAAAGTTGGCAAACTATCAAAAATCAGTGAATGCTATTATTGAGCATATCTGGGTGCTCTGATCATGAAACAGCAATATTCAGGTGAGTAATAAAATAAAGACATATATAATTCAAAAATCACCATATATTTATTTCATGAATATAATTTTTAATTGTCTTTATTTTGGCAAAATAAGTAATTCTGTTGTTATAATGAAGAATTTCACATAATAAATGTTCTAGTGACAGTAAAGATCTAAAGTAAGGGTCAAGGAAACTTTTAATGCAAAGGACCAGATGGTACATATTTACAGCTTTGTGAATCATCTAGTCTCTTTAGCAACTACTCAACTCTGTTATTGTATTGTGAAACCAGCAATAGAAGATACATAAGTGAATGGCTATGACTGTGTTCCAATAAAACTTTATTTATGGACACTGAAATTTGAATTTCACATAACTCATATGTCACAAAATACTATTCTTCTTTTGATTTTTTTCAACACTCAAAAGTGTAAAAACCATGCTTAGCTTGCAGGTCACTCAAAAATAAGCTGGATTTGGCCTGCAGGCTATACATTTCACTGACCCTTTATCTAAAGAATTTTTAAAAATTAAAAGTATTTTTATTCAGAGTGAATAAAATTTAAATATAATTCATTAAGGAATACAAATTATAGTAAATGTAAAATTTTGAAAAATTAAAATCATTTTTCACATGCATCTTCTAAAAATATTCTTAAAAATTCAAAATGATGAATTAAAATAAAAGACAAAGTATAAATTATAAGTTGTGAAAACTAAAAATTTAAATCAAATTTTAAATTTAAGGTAAAGTTTTTATATCTTTTTAAAAATTTAATTAAATCTTGGTTATAGATTGGGTTTTTAAATGATTTGCAATTCTAGTGATCAATTTCATATAGTTGCCAACATAACATGTCATATACAGAATTCCTTACATACAAATTTAAAAATAAAATGAATTAATATTATTATATAGTCATCAGCTGTTATGTGCAACTTTTGTGAATACCATGTTAATTTGTGAGTGCCCCTAGAACCATGAATTAAAATATCACTAGAAGTAAGAAACTGGACAATTGACATTCCTGGGAAATAATACTTCATTAAGCAATATTTATTGCATTCATGCTATCTAGGAATAAGGATTGGACTACTTAATTATTTTGTCTTTTAAGCTCTTCTGTTCAAATCCTCCTCATATCCTAAAGTAGTGCTCTTCTCTGATTTTGGCACAACTCAAAAAACCTTTACAGTATCCTGATGCAATTGTCTTTTCTTTGGAGTACATAAAGAAAGAGATGTGGAGTGATTCCCTAGAGTCTGAACAGCAGGCACATGAGCAGAAGTTAAGATTTACTGGTCTTGTTATGCCAGAATAGCACACCAGAACCTGAGTGACAGCACACATGTGTTAATATAGTTATTCAAGTATGTGTGTTTATATATGTCTTTGTGTGGAAGGCCCAGGAAAGGGGTCTGTATTAGTTAGTTATTACTGTATAACAGTATTACTATTGTTAAATGTGTTAAAACAACACATATTTGTTATCTCACTATTTCTATGAGCCATGAGTTCAGGCACAGCTTAGCAGTGTCTTCTGCCTCAGAGTCTCACAAAGCTGCATTCAAAGTGTCAGGTGGGGCTGTAGCTTCACAGGATTGACCAGGATAGGATCCACTTCCAAGTGCAGTTGGTTGGTAGGATACAGTTTTTTGTGGTTGTAGGACTGAAGGCTTCATTTTCTTGCTGGCTGTTGGCTGCAAGCCCTTGCAGGCTGTCAGCTGGAAGCCACCCTTAGCTCCTGGAAGTCATCCATAGTACCTTGCCATGTCTTTGTTTCCAACATGCCCGTTTGCTTCCTCAAAGACAATAAAGAAGAAACTCCAGGAAGACTGGGGCTGCAATCTTATATAATCAAATATGCATGGAATCATATGCATCCCATTATCTCTGCCATATTCTATTCATTAGAAGCAAGTCACAGGTCCTTCCCATACTCAAAGGGAGGGATTATATGGGTGTGGACACTAAGAGATAGGAGCTCACTCTAAGAGTCTGTTCACCACGGGGTTCCTCTTGCTTGGATCTAACGTGGTAATGAAAAAGAGAATAGACCATTTCTCACTGTACTGGATTTATCTGTTATAGATTCTTTAATTACATGGCTTATTTTTCCAATTTTTTTTTCACTTGCTAAATGCTTGTTCTACTTAATTTTTCAAAGCAGCTGAGATTCCATGTATTTAATCATAAGGGGCTCTGGCGATTAAGAAGAAAAAAAGGCAGAGAAAAAGGAGGAGGAGGAGGAGCAGAAGAGGGTTAAGAAAATGTATAAGAAAAGGAGGAAAAAGAAGAGGAGGAGGAAGAAAAAGGAGGAGGGGAGGGAGAAGTGCGGAAACATGCAAGAAAGAAAGGAAGATGGGAGGAAGGAAGGAAGGAAGGAAGCAAGGAAGGAAGGAAGGAAGCCGTAACCAGACAAAAATTATATAGGAGCACTTGGAAGCAGTATGTCAATCCTAGAATGTGAATACTGTCTACTACAGCAGCTCAATACAATCTTCGGTTTGGACAGGTGGTGATTTGGGGCCTCTGGATGTATAATTCATAAGAAAAGTTTCTAGAGTTTAATACTTAAATTCTCCTTCTACTTCATGGGATATGCCAACAAGGTCAGGTTACCCTGATGTCTGATCACCCACTTGAGCTGTCTGACACTGTCCTGCTTCCTAGAACCCTTTCCTCAGTCAAGACAGATAGGATGATTGTGTTCTCACTCAGCTGTCAGGGTCTTGCCATAGAGATCTGCCCACACATACATCATTTTGGATAGAAATAGAGGAAATAATTGTGAACAATCTGTCATATAAATCTTAGTGGTCATTCTTCATTAATTGTCGACTCAAAACTGACCTTACTTGTTTCTATTACCAATTTTGAAATCTCAGATCATGAAGCTGCCATAAAACTCAGCATCAGATTAAATGGATACATTCAGGCTGTGTATTTGTGTATCCATTCCACTGTTCAGAAACTGTGACATATCAAATTTTTATCTATGTACTTAATGTGCTAAATTATACATCATACCTGCACAAAGAATCTTAATGCACTCAAAATAAATGATGAACCAAAAAGAGCATAATATAAATATGAGATTGTACATGACCAGTTTGAATTTAAGAAGGTCTAAATGACAAAACCACCCCTACAATTTCTCTCCAAATATGAAAAATCAAGTGCTTCTGCTGTGCACAAATTTGCATTGTCCCCATTTATAACCTTATGGTCTCTAAATCCAGTAGCTTTAAACAGCAAATCAATCATGAAGTGCAATGAGAGGTCATGGTGAAGGTTAGAGGAGTTTAGTTTTGTGATTGTATAAAAAACATAACATATTACTTCTCTCAAGAGCAACCCACAATAAATAGCCAAATTAACATATCCCACAAACTGCAGGATCCTAATCTGATGAAGTATTACGTCCTGGGCAAAGTGTAGTTGAATTGACTAGTTCTATAATTTACAAAAATAGAAAATGCTGATAAACTATACATATATAACTGAAATTATAAAGCTTCCATTATAGAATGCTTTGCAAAGATGGCCCATAAAAGACTAATAACACTTATGTAAAAAGCCTGATGTTTTGGACTATTATTATAAGATCCTGCAGCATTTGCAGAAAGGTTTCCAAGTGTGAATCAAACTAAATTTAGTGAAAATGGACTGGGGATAAATTTATTTCATTTACAAAGGTAAATAAATACAATAGAATGGAATAAGTCCTCATGAATCATTTCCACCAGAAGCTTGCAACAAGCCTCTCTTAAATATGACTATTACTGCACATATACACCAATATTGTACTTCCCCAGCAATCACTGGAGTATCATTCATTGACCGAAAAATACTAGCTAAAAACAATATTTCTTTAACAAGCAGAACAGAATTCCTATTGCTTCATCATCATTTATGAAATTTTACCCTGTTGCTTAATTCAAGCAGAGTAACCAAGTATTATGCAATATACATTAATCAGATATATTATATAGCACATGGAATATAGCCAATATTTTTATAATAACTTTAAATGGAGTATAATCTTTAAAAACATTGAATCGCTATGTTATACACCTGAAACTAAAATAATGTTGTAAATCAACTATATTTCAATTAAAAAAAAATAAAATAAATATGTATAAATCGACCAAAAGTGTTTAATTTTAGATTATGGAAAGCATGGCAGCAGAAGTTATGACAGTTAAAAGAGTGTATAAAATAGAATATCTTCCCTTAAAGAGTCTAATAAAAGCATACTGCTGTTGAGTTTGTATTACATTTATTTCTAAATTAATTATTGAATTGGTTTAGAGATGAAGATAATTCATCTCATAAAAAGTATTTTTTCAGTGTCTGGTTGAGGGTCTCATCTGCTACATTAGTATAGAAGAGTGACACAGCAGGCAAAATGAAAAAGGTTAAGATGCATTTAAACATGTTTGGCCCAATAAGTCCCATGCTCTGATTATCCCTAGCAGTTCATTCCATTATAAACTTAATTAGAAACCTCTTCTTTTTAATGTTGAGAAAAAGCATTTTGATATTACTGACTCTATACATAGAATTTTCAAATCTTATTAAGTGGCTGATTTATAGTTATAATAAATTGACTTTTTATTTTTAATACACCTAGTAGGATGATGCTATAAAAGCTTTTAAGGAAGCCAATGAATCTTTTGGAGTGGACTCCATGATGCTTCAATCAGTCTGTATTAAGCCATGATTGTCATAAGTACCAAATGAATTAATACAGTAAAATTTTGGGTGCTACATTAGGTGGAATAATAGCTGGCAGATACATATTTATGATTAACCTACATAAAGAAATATACTTTTTATTTTTTACTGAAAATGATAGGAATTTTATTGTGCAAACTGTGATTCTATTACATTTGTTTAATGATTTGTAGTTGCTGCAAGTTGTTAGGCATTCTAAAAGCCAAAGTATGAATGGGATTACAATCTAACTAAAATTTACTGCATTCAGTAAAGGGCTAAAGCACTCAAGCTTTGAAATCATCTACTGCAAAGACTGTTTATTCCCCATATAAAATCTTACTGTATATTGTGTCCTAAAAGATATAAGGGTTGCAACTGAGCAGACTGCTAAACATCTCAAATATTAATTTATTGACTTCCAAAACTGTGCTTGCAGAGCATACAGAGTAGCAGATTAGAGGTTGGTAAGAAAATCTTCTGTGGTTTGGAATTGAAATATTTTAAGGCTACACTAGCTGAAAAAGATATTTTGAACAAATAGCTTCATAAAGCAGGTTTGGTTTTAAAAGCTGGAGGGATTTCAAAAATTCATTTTATTCTTCAGAAATAATTAGAAGTGGGAAGCAGTTTATTGAAAATATCAGAAAACACAAATAGTGAAAACTCCCCACAGGCAAGTATCTTGCTATTGTCTCACCCCAGTGTGAGTCATAGCGTATCTGGAACAGGTGTCTCTGCCTTCGAAAGGCACATTTATCCCCTAGCCTTGGCATTTAGTTATTAATTTTTAATAATCTGGGTGGCAACAAAATCAGGTTTTATGCATTTTACATTGCTTCTCAGAATGAGTAATGAACCATGCCTTAGAACTATTCACATTTGGGGAAAAAACATGTTTTGTGGTTAATTGATGTCTAAGATTGTCTAGCATCAGGGGTTAGATGAGGGAAATGATACAAAGAAGAGAGGGAGAAGCAGCAATTAGGTCTCTGCACAGCCTTGGTAACAGAAAGAGCCTATCAGAGTAATATAAGGCAACCAGTCTATTTTCAAATATTATAATAATTTGAAAAGAAAGGAAAGAAAATGATCAGCTGTTTTAATGGTTCAGCCCAAACCCTGGGGTGAAGAGATGAGCAAAACAAGTGATCAGACAAAAAAGGATATCCCGGAACTCTGCGGTTTATTAGTTTGCATTCACAAATGTCTGCTTTCATCTTGCTTTTGCATTTTTAGTATAGTCATCTTCTTTTCTTTAGTTTACCTGTACAATATCTCTCCCACTATGTAGTATATTTTAAAGGAATTTAACTTTTTCATATTGTGGATTCCTCAGAATTTTTAAATAACACCTTTCCCTATAGAGATCCCCCAGCCGAGATCACCACTTGAAAAATACATTGCTCTAGAATCCCAGAGATGTGACATCCTCAAAGACACGGACACTTTTTGCCAGCACAAAAGAAGCCACGCTGAGAGTTAAAGAAGGAAAGACATTTCACCTCTGTTAACATGTAATTAACATATAAGGACTAAGTTCCTTCCTCTTCTGTTGGTGAAGGGTATTTTGTTAGGCCGTTTGCAGGCTTGCTTTTGCCACTGGCATTTTCTCAGAAGATTTCTACAGCCATCCTTTCTCTATATGACCTTTGTGGTGGTGAGATTTGGATTTGATTTTCCAACTAGCTCAGTTACCTCATGACCAGTCCCTGGAGCCACACAGTCCCTTCACTTTTTTGCTTTGTAGTGCCAAAACCTTCATGCCTCGCTGAAAACTGCATAACATTAAACACATGCTGCAGATGTATGTTCAAATTAGAGATGTAACAAACTATCCACTGAGAATCCACTAAATCACTGAAGCAACGAACCTGCAGATCCAGAGTTAGCACCAGTAAATTACAATCTATAATATACTTTTCCCTCTGATGATAAAAGCAAAGCATATTTTATTTTAAAATGCTGACAATAACTCCTAAGCAATCAATACCTTTCCTGGAGAAGGGAAATTGCATAGCCCCAACTGCTACTGTACATACATTGAAAAGGACAGATGAACTATAGATGTGAGTCCTTCAGCAAAACCCAGGTATGAAAAGTTTTGGCGCCTGGCACTTAGATTGGATTCAGCAGTCAGCCCTTGAACTCTTTGTGTTACGTATACTGAGCTTCTCAAGTTTGACAGCATGTTATCTTGCAAGTCTGAGGGATGTCTAAAAAATCAAATGCCAGGATTCTACTGACAAATGTGTGGCTTTTCCCTACCTCCCCTTTGTTGGGCTCAGTTTATATAATAAAAACTGAGCAGCAGCAAGGCAATATTATATGGAATACTATACGGAAAATACTATATTCCTGAGGTGGTAAATCCCTTGTTGAGGAAGAGATGTTACGTCTGCAATAAAAAATAAATTCAAAAAAAAATTTTAAGGAACAGAAAGAAGGAAACCTCTCCTAAAGGGAATCTGATTCTAGAAAAACATATGCTGAAGTCTTATGCCTCTGTTATGCACTGTGGGATTGAGTCTTAGAAGACACCATAAATATAGAAAGTAAAGCCTACTGGCGGGTGGGGAGGGACACACAGGAATAGAACTGGGCAATAAGCATATAAAAGTGTTCCTTTTTTATAGAATACACAAATCCAAAATGTCGGAGTTTGTGATCGCTGCCTAGTTACATTCCGATAAGGAAGAGTTATTAGCAGTTTCTCTAGAGGAAACTTCAGCACCATTACTCTAAGTATCAAATGGCTTTTTTTCAAAACTCAGCTTATTTTTGTAGTTGTGCTGTCACTACATCTGCGAATGTTTGCAAATGCTTTCAGGTTTGGGAAATTGACTTTCCAATTTGAAGTGCCCTCTCTGATTCAGAACTAGATACTACCATTTATAACATTTGATGGATCGTTTTCCATATGTATGTCCTTCGAGGAAGTTTGGCAACTTTTAGTTTTATGGCTGATGGCAATCTGTGTTAGGGGCATAGAAAATGACGAGAATCTGTATGGTGCTTCAAATCAGGGAATCCACCCAAGCAAGCATCAGAAATAGCTTTAGAATTTTTTAATGTAAAAAAGAAATGTAGGAACCTGGAAACTTCAAAAAGAAAAGCTGTATCTTTAAATGACTGCTATGAACTAGCCCAAACTGATAGGAATTCTTTCACTGCTTCCATACGCAGTAAGGATACACCTTATACCAGGCATTTGACTAGTACATTTTATTTTTTAAAATGAGTAAGATATTATCTTTGGTCTCTTTATGGTTTTGTCACCTATGAACTTATCAAAAAAAAAAAAAACTTTATGGAAGAGATTCATATTTTCAACATACATTGCCCCGGTTAGCTTGTTTGTTTAATCATTCAAAGTTTATGGAGTTACTCTTTTTATCCCTTTATAATTTTGTAACAAAAGGTATTTTCTCTGTTTTCAAAGTGCTAATGAGCTTGTGAGGAGACAATCGACTATAATAAGAAGAGGTAGAATGCTGCTATAGAAGTATGAACATGAGAGTTCATGGAGTATGTTGGAAATTACAGGTAGTCTGCTGTGCCTGGAGCTTAGGGAGCCTGGAATGGAAAGCAGTGGTTAGACAAGAGATAAAGTGCTTAGGGCCAGACCCTATTGGGGCTTAAAAGGCAGAGTAAGGAGTGTGGAAGTTATCCGTTGTGCAGTGGGAGGCCTTTTAAAACTATTATGTAAGAGAATCACATGACCAAACATGAATTTTAAAGGTAAGACTTGAAATTGGGTGCAGAGTGGTCTGAAAAAGGGGAGAGATGAAAGAGTAGAAACAGATTAGTACAGCTGAGGAAGTTCCTAACATAGTCCAGGCAAACTATGATTAGGGGCTGAACCAAGGTGATGGCAGTAGGAACGGAGAAGTAGGTCTAGATTTGGGGCATATTTTAGAGATCAAACTGGCAGGATTTGAAAACATGTAGCTGTGTCATTTTGCGTTGATGCAGAGGGCCGTTTGGGAGAGGAAAGCACTTAAAAGGACTGTGGGATATTATCCAGTGAGAAGGGCACACAAGAGTAGAAAAGCACATATAGGGGACAGAAGATAAAAGATTTGATTTCACAGATGTTGGCTTTAATGGGTCTGTGCAAGAATGGAGTAGAGGAGTCAAACAAGAGGTTAGAAATAAAAGTCTATCACTTGAGAAAGAGATGAAGTAAAAAAAAAAAAACCTCTAGTAATAAGAGTTTCCATACCTCTATTCTTCTCTGTAGGATGTAGATCTTCAGTAGTTTTTTTTTTTTTCTTTTTTTTTTTGTTTTTTTGCTAAACTTTTCTTAAGTTTCATCTATTTCATTCAAGTATTTGGGGATTCAGTAAATTAAATTTTTTTGAAGAAGTAAATTACATCCTCACCTTAGTATTACCTCCCATCAGTCCTAATTTTTGGAAACAATCTGCCTGATCCCTTGATCTGTTCCTTTTATTCCACTGCTTCCTGAATTTAGTTCACTGATCATAATTGTCTGAAACTGCAACAATAATTTGCAGTCAAAGGGAGAATGTTTGCTGTTTTCCATTTTATTCCTCTCCTAATGAAGTACATCAATTATTTCTTTTTTTTTTTCCTTTTTTTTTTTTTAATGTCAGCAACACATTGGTCAGATATCTTTGGGAAATAGTTTCTGTTGATTCCCAGGTCCTTTCTTGGGTTTCCTTTGGGTACAATTTAGATAACACTTCCCTGAGGACACGCCCTTGCACTGTCACTCTGCCATTATGTAGGGTCACAAAGGCTTGCTGGATCTTCTTACATCCCTTGATCATTTAACTGCACAAAAGTACTTGAAGACTTCTGCCAGCTTAAAGACTTTCCTATGCCCTTACATGAGGATCATTTGTAAAATATTAACTACCCAGATCCCCAGGGAATGCTAGTGTTCATAATTTTCTATTTTAGAAATGCTTATTTGTTTCCTAAATTGAAGCCAATTCTCTATTCTGTAATAAAGTTTGTTTGTTTGCTTTTTCTTTACGGACATATTGCCATTTTGTTTATTATTTTTTGGCTGCTTTGTAACTCTTTTGTTCCTTTCCACTTGCTCTTTTCCTTTGAGATTTATTGATTTTCTATAGTGGTATGCTTTTGCTTATTGTTTGTTTCATTTTGTTTTGTCTTGTAACAGCCTTTGAAAATGTGGAATCTTGTCAAAAGTTTTTTTTTGTGAAAAATCTAAATAGATTCTATCTGCTGGACTCCCTTTATCTGCATATGTATTTTCCCCCTGGAAGAATTACAATAGATCAGTCATGCTTGATTTCTCCTTGTATAAAGCATGTTGCCTTTTCTCCAACACATTCTTTGCTTAAGTGGTTGGTAATGGGAATAAAACACAACATTTGTCAACGACTCAAGATAACTACAGCAATATGACAGGATGCCCAAATTTTCAAATGGTGACTTACTTGTCTGATTGAAATTAGTAAATATAGTCATTGGAATTTAGAAAGTTTGTTCTCAGGATATGACTGTATAACAACAATATCACAATATAGGAATACCTGTTGTATTTTCTGATGACTAATGTGGATGAATGTGGTGTTTGTTCCAATGTGAGGGATGAGGTAAGGGAATAACACAGGAGCCCTAGAGCCCATAAAAAACAACCAAAAAGCAATCCTAGAAAAGTAAATAAATGGATTGATTAAAAAGTTGATGCTTTCAGATTTGACATTTTTGGGGGAATGACTTTTGATAAGATGAAGTGAAATACCAGATTTTAAAAATGCCAGGTTGTTCTTTTCTAAAAAGATTTTTAAGTAAGCTTTTTTTCTTTCTCACTTAGGAGGGGAAAAAAAACTCAACCTTTTGAGCATAGTACATATGGTTGTCTAGGCAACAAGCACAATAATAACATCTACAGCATCCATGTGAACCTTAATTATAGCATTATGTTAAACTAGCACAAGTTAACTCTTTAGCAAAACACATGTATTCCTTACTTTGGAGAATATTAACTATTGATACATGGCCTTTCAAATTAAAGTGCCTGCTTCTTTACAAAAATAGTTTCATGACAAATGGTTAAGAATTCTAGCAGTTTCTCTCATGATATTTCAAGAATGAAAGCCAAGGCTGAAGAGATGTACATTCTGCTTATATTACATTCACTTTATCAGTTATTTATGGAGTGTTAGTGATGTGCCTAGCTCAATGGGAAAGGTTTTGATTATTATTTTTTTCAGTATAAAACGTGGGATCTGTGTAAAAGAGCTTAAAAGCATATTAAGGAAATAAGACCGTCATGTAAAAAAAGTTCTAAGAATATCAATATTTAAACATCTCCACATACATTATCTGAATGAAGTAATACAGTCAAGTGTTGATTTGAATCAAGCACCAGCCTTTGATATTGCTGCATAACAAAATGCCACAAATTTAGTGGCTGAAAACAACACAAATTTATGAGCTCACAGGCCTGTAAGTCAGAAGTCCAGGTGGACTCA
Organism: Balaenoptera ricei; assembly: GCF_028023285.1. Classification (NCBI taxonomy): domain Eukaryota; kingdom Metazoa; phylum Chordata; class Mammalia; order Artiodactyla; family Balaenopteridae; genus Balaenoptera; species Balaenoptera ricei. The sequence goes on along the minus strand of NC_082660.1, from coordinate 89,569,177 downwards.
GTTGGTATCTCTGATCCTGGTTTCACAAGGCCAAAATCAAGGTGTCAGTTGGCTTGAGCTCTTAGCTAGAGGCTCCAGGGTAGCCTCTGCTTCTGATCCCATTTATGTTGTCTGAATTCAGCTCCTTGTGGTTATGGAATGGAGGTCTCTGCTTTCTTCCTGGCTGTCAGTTGAAAACTGCTCTCAGCTCCTAAAGGTTATCAACATTCTTTCTTTATGATCACATCCACCTTCAAGCCAGCAATGGCACACCAAATCCCCCTTGTGTTTTGAGTCTGACTCCTCCTTCTCTGACCAGCTGGAGAAAATTCTCTGCTTTTAAAAGGCTCAGTTGATTGGGTCAGACCCACAGAGGTAATCTGTATATCTCAAGATCAATTGATTTAGGATTTTAATTATGTCTGCAAAATTCCTTCAGAAATGTATCTAGATTAATGTTTGATTGAATAACCAGAGGACAAGACTCTTGGGTATCCATATTAAGAATACTGTCTGCCACACTACAGGACATCAGGAAGGGATGGAAATTATTGAAAAATCTCCAGAGTTGAAATGGGCTTGAATTCACCTCTGAAAAATAGATAAAATTTGGACATATGGAGAAAGGACCAGGGATGTTATTCCAAGTGGGAGAAACAGCATGAACCAAAGCAGAGAGATTCAGGCAATGAGTAGGTTTTGTATAGAACATTAGGTAGGCTTGTGGACTATAAGAGGTTTTATGATCTAGTGAAAAGTGAGCTTTACAGCCGTGTGACTTGAGCAAGTTATTTTAACCTGGTGACTCTTAGTTTGATCACCAATAAAATCAGAGTAATAGTAGAATACAGCTCACAGGATTGTTGGAAGTGATTGGAAGCTTGATAGAGATAGATAGATAGATAGATATAGATAGACAGAGTCAGACAGACATAAATATAGAAAGAAAATTTCTAGCTTCTAGTAATGCATAACAGGATTACCATATCTTTTATCTCATGGAGTTGCATTATTAATTCATATTCTGGTTTGGGGATTATGGGATACCTGCTGGTGGTTTTTGCCTCTTAGCTGTATATTTTACTTTGTATTTTGAGTTTTTAAAGTACTGTCAACCCCACCTAATTCTATGTATCTGGAAAATTGGTGAGAATATTAAACTGAATAAAATAAAAGATTTGGGGGAGGTAAATATCACCTCTGCCCCTATTCCCTACACTTGCCACACACGGTTGACACAACTCTACTGATTACTATCATTTGAATATAAATTTTCAAATCAGCTAATAGTCCTTAACAGTAGTATCATGCTTTCCAAGGTTACAGAGAAAAAATATCATTTGGAACAGGATAAGACGTCCTCATGAATTAAACATAGATGAATTATACTTTAATTTTTTACTTATCTATATGATCTATCAATTATTTATTCAAGAAAAATGAATTGAATACCTACTACGTGCCAGGCACAGTACTTGTGAGTTACAAAGATGGACAAAACATGCTCTCTGTTCTGAAAAATCGTTTTCACTAGTGGGGAAGTGTCTAGGAAAAGCTCTTTTCCTTTACTCTCACACTGCTACCACACTCAACACTTCTGACACCAAGTGTCTGGGTTTATTCCCACACCAACCAATTCTCCAACACCAGCTGGGTGTCCTAAAATTCGCTTTAGTTCTGACACTATCTATGTAGAATTAAGGCTTGTTCTTTCTGGTGAGCAGATCCCATCCAGGAGCCCACCAAGAGTCACCTCATTAGAACAAAGGACACTGCAGTCACCCAGGAAATTCCTAGGGTTTTAGCTCTGTGTCAGGAACCAGGGTCAAAAGACAAATATTGGAACAAAAGATGCTCCTAGAACTCTTATCACATAGGAAATTCCAATGATTTTAGGAGTGCTGTGCCAGGAATCAGGGGCAGAGAGCAATATACATGTATTTCCTATAATTTCACAGGGAGATGTACACATATGCAAGTGTACCCACACACAGACACAAACACACACAGTTAATTATAACAGTCTTGATAGTTAATACACAGTATTATTATATGTTAGGCATTTTTATGGTATACATTCCGTTAAACGGTATTGTGTGAGATCACGTTGAGTAGCTATGTGGTACATTGACAAGTCTCTGCTTGTTTATGCATTTATTCATTCTACAAGCATTTATTATTTCTTATTTGCCAAGCTATGGCACACTACTAATGCCAAGATGAATAAGGCAGAGTCTCAACTCCCAAGGAGCTCACGGTCTAGTGAATGTAAAAGATATTCCAAAGAATGTCATGCAGGGATGATAGTGATCTGCAACCTTCATGTAAGTGTGAGGCTCACAATGTGTTGCTCTGAGAAATGAAGTGAAACCAAAATTATAATTCCTATACTTTAAAAGCACCAAACAGAAAGTTACAGTAAATCTTTCATTGATAGGAATATGTATTAAACTTGAGCATATTTGCCAGCCCTCCTTTGGGTTAAATATGACCCTTTCTATGGTGGCCTTTTAAAATGCAAATGCCCCTGGAGAGTTAATCCATTAAATCAATATCACATTAGTGGCTTTTTTTCTCTGATACAAAGAGCCCAAGGCAGCATAAATATACAGAAGGTTGGTAATAGGGAGGAGGGTACATTGAGGAATTTTAAGAAAGAAACTCCATCTACTTTATACTTTTGCTGAGGTCCTGATGCTACATTTCTATCTTAACTAGAACACTTATTTTAAGCGGAAGCATTTTACTAACCAGCACTCTCAATTTCCTTTGCATATCTTCACTATACTTCTAGATCCACTTTTATTAAAGACATTTAATTTTGCCTCTTAGTAGCAAAGTGGCCTGTAGGAATATACGTAATACTTTACCTACAATGCTTTTCTGCAATTTGGAAAAGAATTATAAATAAATACATGTTACTAACCCTTTGAAAAATATCTTGAACAAAAAGATTCACTCCCATTTTAAGTCAGTGTACATATGTCCTTAGCAGTTGATGCCATTTATGAGCAAATCTTCACAATTATTTCCAATAAAAGATTGCAGAGGCAAAAATCTTTTCATTGGCCTTAAATATACCATATACTTTTCTGCTCTTTTTTTGTTTGGAAACTCAGCTAATCTTCCGTTAACTACACAAACGTGACTTTAACTTAATTTTTCTAAACTACTTATTATAGAGCCCAAATAAAATATGCAATACGTCCAGCGAATTTTCCTAAAGTTTTAAAACATAACTGCACAATGAAACAATATTGTTTTTCTTCTTCTACAATTGATTTCCACCAAAATTGTTTTCTTTACAACTTTCTCTTAGTTTTCTCCTTTTTATTCCAAATATTTCATGAGATATTACTAAAAATAGCATTCCCACCTTATATATCTGTAAAGTAAATAATTATAATCCTCTTCTTGGAATATCAAAACAGAAGCTCACCAGGCACATTTCCTGATAATTGTAATGAATGACAAGAAAGCTATTACAGTGGTCTGACTACAGCATTTGAGTTTGGAAGCTCTTTAATACCAATTACTTTTCTGTTTCCAACTATGGCCATGGCCTTGAGTAAACTATTTAATATACTTGCCTTTATTTTCCCATTTTAAAAGGAAGAATGAGTCTATTTTTATATCAAAGGAAGGCATTGAGAATCAGTTGACTTAAAGAAAAAGTTTAGACCTAAAAACAGAAATATGAAAGATATAAATATTACATATATCCTTGTGTGTATATTTGTACACATAGTATTTCTATATCTCAATTTAATTCTATTGTGATAATGCTTATATTAAAGTTTATAACTTAATGCTGCAATGAAACCTCCTTAATATTCATCTAAGGTATAGGTACATGTAACTTGTTACATTATGTATTTTGTTACCATAGTTTTACATAATCATTTTTTGGGAAAATATAATTTTAAAGTAGTTGAACACACTTTTTATTATTTAAATTTTTGATGATCTCAGGGCAGAGGGGAGTGGAGTGAGTAGAAGTATAGATGAGCCAACAGGGCTATTGAAGTTTTGGGGGGCTGGGTGATTGGAGCACTATTCCCTCTACTTCTGCATATGTTTGATATTTTCTAAGAAAAAGTTCACATAACTTTAAAAATATTATGTTCAGTAACATAACCTAATTTTTAAAATGCTTAAAGTTTGAATATACTCATGAAGCTAACAGTATTTACAGCTGATGATTTTTAAAAACACAATTATTATATCCCATGGGGAAATAACAAGCTTTAATAAGGACTAGCAAGAGAATCTGATTTAAAAAGTTAGTAAAATGTTGAAAATTGGTATGATAATTTCACATAAGTTATATGAAGTGGCTTCTGGAAATGAGCACATTTTAATTTCAATATCACGGAAGGAGGAAAAAGAATCACTTTCAGTGTTTTTCAGCTTAGCTCCATAGAAAGCAAATCAATGTTTCACTTAGAAGAGATGGGAAAACCAACATCTTTTGACTTCCTAATTCTGCTGGGTGTTGCTATGATTTCACAATGCTAGCTACTTATTTAAAAGTTTGGTTTTGACCTCATATTTTATATACACAAATAGCTTTTCAGTTCCAAAGTAAAAGTTGTGAAATTATCTGATAGATGAAAGCAACCTCACCAATAGAACTATAAGTAGCAACAAAGAAAAGTAGATAAATACTTGTTTTCCATTTAGGTCCCAGGGTTTCCGAAGCACATGAAGGAGAAAAACTGAAAGGCCCTAAATAGTTGCCCCCTAGTCACCAGAAGACAGAAGAACAGAACTTGTTTCATATTTCCGAATGGTAAGCCTATTTTTGAATATAGAATGGAATGTCCATTGGAATTTGGTAGCATATTCTTAGAGCAGGTATTAAATTATTATTATGGGAAAAGACTTGAAGTTTAAAGTTACTGCAGGGAAAGTTCATTCAATAAATAGTGCCCACTCTGAATCTGTGAATATTTGAATACATTTTGTAGGATTTCTTTTTCAAAGACACATTTTTACTCTTTACTGAAGCATAATAAACATCCAGAAAAATGCACATAGCATAATATTTTAATGCTGTTTGGTTTACGTTCCAATCAAGAAAAAGAAAAATTTAAGTTGATATATTTTATAAATGCAGTTAAGCAAAACATGATCAGTTTCTGGTAAATTCATTTCTTTTCGACTGTCCCTCCTTTTTTCCCTGCTTCCACCTCTCTCTCCTGTCTCTCTTCCTTTTTTCCTCCCTTCTTTCCATTAACAGACATGTTTGAAGTCTTACTGTATGCCTGGCACCATACAAGGCATTAAGGATAAAGCAAAGAACAATACAGACATGTTTCATACCCTCACAGATTTTCCAGTCCAGTGGGACCAGCAGACAAATAAACAGGAGAAAGAATGAAGAGGTAATAGGGGAAATCCATTATGCTATGAGAGCACATAAGAGGTGAACTTTCCCTTTTCCTGGTCATTAATCCTTTTTAGTGAGCCCAAAGTGAATCCCTTTGTCTTTAAATCTTACAGTCTATATCATATTTATATATGCTTTTCTAACAATAATAGCTCAAAGTATGCTTCTCACTTCTCTCTTCACACCAGGCACCTGGCCCCACATTATAGTTCAATTCCCTGGTACCCAGCACAGAAATGTTTTATTTTTACTGACTCCTCTAAAAACCCAAGAATAGCACCTATTCTTTTTAATCAACTAAGCCACTAACATATAAGTAGCAGAATCTCTAGGTAACTGTTGCTGAATCTCAGGTGGGTATTCTAAAAGGTGAGTAGAAGATCTGTGGGCTTGTGTACTTTTGATTTCTACATGCTTTCTTCTGTTTGGCATTCCTGGATAGGACTGGTAAGTCATTCTTGACAATTTTTGCTATGTCGTAGGTTATTAAAACTCTCCTTCCTCCTTTTATTTTCAACACCAACTTCACTCTAGTGATCAAAATCTCTGCATGTGTTGGATCTTACATGGAGAAACTTACAGCATTCATTCTAGATTATTTTCCATTCTGAGTCCCGTAAAAAGACATGCACTTATAATAGTTCTCCGATAAAAAGTTGTGACTTCTACTTAATAAGACTCCTACAGGCAACATTTTGAATTATAGTTTTATGTGTCATTCCTGTTAATGTGATTTCTATAGAAATGTATGTAGTTGGAGCAATAAAACATTGATAGTGGAGATTGTTTACTTTCATTAAGATATATAAATAATATTAGAAGTCTACTGAATCACAAGATGGAGGACTTAGATTCTAGTCCTGTTGAAGCCACTTACTACCAAATTGCTGTAGTGTTCCCTGGGCTTTTGTTGCACTATCTGTAAAAAGAGATACTTGCATTCCCTACAAGGAACATACCTCTGCTGCTTATCTCACATGGTTGTTATGAGGCTCCAAAAATATGATGAAGACTTTTGGAATTGCTTTTAAAAACTGAAAAGCACAATACAAATATAAGATGGAACTTTTATTCTACTATTAAACTTAGGCAGTTGACTTTTACTGTCACTACTGTTTTTGTAACACATTTTTGCTTTAAAATATGACAAATCAAACACTCATAAGATAGAGCTCACAGTCAATTCTGGGTTCCAAGCAAAACATTTCTTTTTGTTAATTACAGTACTATTTTTATTCAAGTCGGGATAGCTAGTTTTACTCCCCGTGTGAACTGAAAAAAATTCAGTACTTACACATTTAGGGTGTCTTAGCCCCATCCTGTGATCTTGCACATTTCCCTTTGAATTTAGCTCTTACTTTTTGAATGAAATGAACTTGAAATAGTATTTTTGATGCCAGAGTTTTTAAAAAGCATTGTAGGATAGTTCATTTAAATATTCAGTTTTGTTCTTTGCACTATGGGAGAAAACAACTTAATAAAACTGGCTTGCCAGTACCTTTAATTCTCAATCCAACCAAAGATCATGAGGAAGACATCCTCTGGGTAATCAGAAGAATATGATAGCAGAGAGTAGAAACACCAGCACACAGTAGAAAGGAAGAGCCTGGCCTGATAGGCCTTGAAGTTTATACTTGTTCTGCTCCTCTTTGAGCTATAAGACTCCCCAGGTCCCTATACCATAATATGTAAATTTAGGGTTGTGGATGCAGTGGCCATACAATTCTGCAATATTGTGTCTATCCTTCTGGAAAGTAGTTGGCTAAAAGTCAACAGGCCCAGGCAAGTGTTACCCTTAGAAAGTTCAACTTCAATTAAGAAGAGATCTTAATTTGTTACCAACAGAGATAATTTAGGGTAATTCCCCTAAAAATATTTGTGTGTGTGTGTGTGGGGGGGGGTGTATGTGTGCTACTGGCTAATATAGATATACTTTATGTAACAGGATTTCCAACGTAAAAATCGATTATCATAAATTCATTTCTACAAAATGATTTCACCTAATATTACAGAAATGCCTACTGTGTTATTTCCACTATAGCCACCACCTGGAGCTCCCAGTATAATAATAAAACTTGGATTTTGAGAGCAACTAGCACTTGATTTGGCTCAACAAATATATTTATCACTATATCAGTTCCCAATGATATCATTGTTATAGACCAGAGAAAGGAAGGGAAGAGAAGAGAAGAGAAGAGGAGAGAGGGAAAGAGGGAGAAAGGGAGAGAGAGAGAGAGAGAGGGAGGGAGAGAGAGAGATTTCTAGAGATTAAAAGAAAGAAAGCAAATCTTGGGCATGAGGTTTTTCTAAAGATCCTGACATTAAAGAAGTCTCTTTTTCTGGTTTGAGATGGTAACCAACTTAGAGCTGATTAGCATCTTGGTGAGAAGTAGGATGGGAGGCACAAACTCACTGGCCTGAGATCCAGAAGACCAGAGCTCTAGCTCTGCCATGTATAAAAGTTTTGTGTAAATCATCTCCTTTCCCTGGGCCCCAATTTTCTTTCCTGTGAGGTGCAGAGCGTGAACTAAATGATCTCTAAAAGCCCTTCCATTTTGAACATTCTACAAATGACTTAAGAAAGAAGATCCTGTAAAGAAGAGGCTTGTGGATCTTCATGCATGACTCATCCTTCTGAGTTAATACTAAAACAGTGCTTCAAATTAGTACTTTGTTAATGCTGGTCCTTTCAGTTGTATAACTAAATGTGTTACAGAGTGAAGTGAAGATGAAATAAAAGAACTGGAACCTGAAGTTGCTCTTTTACCATCAACTCCTCATAGAAGGATGGACAGATGCCTTGCTTCACTCCCACATTTAAACTTTTCTGAGATGTTTTATTTAAGGAATCCTGTGTACTTCAAAGTGGTCTCTCACAGTACTGTCAAGTAAATACAAATTCTTCCTGGATTCTTTCCTGTCTCTTTCTGGATTATTTCTCGTTCCATACAGGATTTTAATGTCAAATGTCTCATACAATGTTTTAGCTGATAAACCTTGAACTATTCCTCATCCTGGAAGAGTAAAACCACCCCACCCCACCCCAATATCACACCACTATGGCCTACCCTGGGCTGTCCAACACCTACTGACTTCTACCTCCTAGGCATCTCTACCTGATAGCAATGATAATTATTGAAGAGTCACTAACTCACAAGGTCATCTCAGGCAAGTCACTTCAGATTTCTGAGCTTCTGTTTCCTCTTATGATAGTTGAATTAAGTGATTCTTTCTGAGTTAAAAATTCTTGATTTTATACTCGATTTCGGCATGGTTTGGCATTGTAAAGTCATATGACAGCAGGAGCTGTATTATAAGCACTTAAATAATGTTTCTGCACAGGATCCGTGAATGGATACGCCTATGTAAATCCTAAAGGCGCCATTTCTGACGTGCTGTAAGCTAGTTAGGCTTCAGGAGCCTGTGGATAGTGCTTATCTCCCATTACTGCAAAGGGAGAGAAAGTAATCCACTAATCCTTCCCATTGCTTCTCAGTTCAGTTGAACCCTCCAAAGTGCAAGTTACCCGGACAGATTTATAATCTGAAAGTGAGACACTTGATACTGAAAGTCTTGGTGGAGAAGCCCCAAAAGGCCTGCAATTATTTTTCTGCACACACTTTCATAAAGTTATTAGATATCCTTTTTTGGAGAAGAATGTCTGACAAGGGACACAGCATGTGGTTCAGCTCCAGCCATGAATTTGATATAAGGTTTTCAGGAAACCACAGCAAAGGGCAATAGAAGTGTACTTATCAGCTCTCTTGTTTTCTTATTTCCACTCTATGCATCTGACTGATCCCTTGCTTTATATGGAACTGCTTGACAGAATTACAGATGCCTTCTAAGAGAAAATCATGCTGTTATAGATAGGTTTTGGACATTGCATTTGTTTGGAGATAATGCCTTAAAAATAACACCACAGTGAAGTGTATGCATAAAGGATGGCAATAATTTACAGATAAGAATCCAATATGTTAGGTGACATAACAGCTCTTCTGTGCTGCCTATCTATGACTAATAGTTGAAAAGCAATTAGAGAATATGTAGATGAAGGAACTCAGATACATGAAGTAATAATTAAGTGTGACAGCATTCACAAAACTGAAAAACATATGACAAACTAGGAAAAGTACACATAGAATATACCCCAGACTGAGGTTATTCATTGTAAAAAGAGCTCTTAGACATCAATAAAGATGAACAGGCATACAAAAATGAGCAAAGTTAGGATAGGACAATACAACAAAAAAGAAAATTAGATGGCTTATAAATATAAGGAAAAAAATTGACAGGGGCTGTCCCAAAGAAATTATATTTAAAAACTAATATTTTTAACCATCAAATTAACAAAGCATTTTAAGAAATAATAATATTCTTTCTTGGTAAAGGTGCAGGAAAACGGGCATTGCCATCCATGATTTGTGGGAAATAAGTTAGTACAGTCTTTCTTGAAGAAAATGTGTCAGTATTCACCAAAAGCTATGGAATTTTGCATGCCCTTTTTCTTAATATAGGAATTTATACCAAGGAAATAATGTATGTGCACCTAGATGTTATTACAAGAATACTTTGAAGTGTTGTTTATAGCATTAAAGAATAGCAACAAATATCCAATAATAGAACAGTCATTAAATAAATGCTGTATATTCATACCAAAGGAACACTAATCATCAAATATAATGCTGAAAAAGAACATTTAATAATGTGCAAAATGTTCATGACAGTTAAGTGAAAATATCATATTATTGTGAAGCATAACCTTTTTTTAAAAAAAAGAAAATAAGAGCATTACACACACATGCACATGCATATGTCCAAAAGGCATGTACCTAAAAAAATAATTATGATTAATGTGGGGTAATGAAATGGCAAAATATTTTATTCTTTACATTTTATTACATTTTCAATGTTTTCTAAAGTGGATATTATTACAGTAAAAAGAAAAATATTTTAAAGTCTCAAATATACTTGAAGACTACATCATTACATCTGAATGTGTATATTTTTATACCATCATGTTAAAACCACTATATAATAGATGGAATAAATCAAAACAAAATCTCTAAAATCTCTTTTAAATTTGTTATAACTTGCAGATATTAATTGTAGAAAAGTATAAAGAAGAAAATCAAAATCGTCTATCCTGGCACCCAAATACAACCACTGTGAATATTTTGGCATATATAATTTTCTACATAGATAAGATAAACTTAGAGATATATAGTCTTTTTATAAACTGTTTTTTTTTTCAGTACATGTATATCTATAAATTGCTTTTCCACTTAACAGTATATCACAAACATTTCCCTTAAATGTAATTCAAAAAATTATTTTTATTGGACACAAATTATTCTATAACATAAATATACTATCATTTATTTAATCAGTCCCCCATTATTGAGCCTCTAAATTGTTGCCATTTTTAAAAAACTATTAGGGCAAACACTTGTGATGACTATCCATATGGATTAATCTTAGACTTCCTTTCTGATTTTTCTTAGGATGAATTCTTAGGTCTGGAGTTATTGATTTAAATTACCTACTATACTTTGCCAAATTGCCTTTGAGAAAATTTGTACTAATTAATGCTTCTACTTTAATTTTACGGGACTTGCTGTTTCTCTACACCCTTGTAAACATTAAAGATTACCATTTTTTCCTTCCTTTGCCAGGTTAAATAGTGAGGTTCAGCCATTTTTTTCATATTTTTCTTTTGTAGTATGCCCATTCATGCCATTTATCCTTTGATTTGTTGTCAATAATATTATTCTTATTGACTGATAAAAACTTATTTTATATTGAGAATATATATTGGACACAGCTAACATTAGGAACACTCAGAAGAAAACTGGGTGACATGTGGTAGATACCAAGCAAATGGTGCTGAAAGCTCAGCCTCTCTGTACACTGGTGCCAAATCAAATCTCAGAGAAAGAGTTTTGGGTGAAGTAGAAAAGAATAACTTTATTGCTTTGCCAGGGAAAAGGGAGACACAGAGGGCTCCTGCCCTCAAAAACTATGCATCCCAAACCAGGGGACTTTGGTGAGGAGTTTTATGGCAATGGTTCAAGGGTGGGGTTGCTGATAAGATTAGGGTGTGTGTAGGGGCTGCCTTCTTCTAATCTGGTCTCAGGTAGTCTTTTTTTTTTTTTTTTTTTTTTCAGGTAGTCTTCTTGATGAGCTTCTCTGGTTCCTTTAGTCTGGCTTCAGGTGGTCTTCTCTGGTATGGAGAATGCTAACATCTTCCATTTGTTGGGTTTTAATTCTATAAAAGGGCTTAAAGATATTGTTATTTGTGTCCCTTGAGGTGGAACCAGGACCTTGCCCCAAGGTTGTACTATTGTTTCTTGGCTGTTCCTCCCTTGACTCTGCATCCCTTCCCTTCCTGGATTAGCAACTGTTCAAATCTGCCCTTTGGAACTCAGGGAATGTCATGGAGGTTGAACAGAAAGGCTCCGCATGCCCAGGAGCCCCTACAGGGTCCTGCTCAGCTTTGCAAAGGAGTAAACCAATGGAGTATATATCTCATAGTAAATATCCACCACAACATTTGGAATTTCTATACTTTTTTCTATAGTACCTCCACTTCAACTAAGATTGAAGTATTCCATGGCGACAATCTGCATTGTCTTTTACCATATAAAGTTTTATATTCTACTTTCAGGTTAAGATATTTGTACCTTATCTATATTAGCTTTTCCAGATATTTTTGTAGTCTGGCTTCTTATCTAATCTACTACTGCTAGATGTAGAAAAGGACATACAGAGTTCTGCTAAGTACTCTCAGCAACAGAAGCCAGAGGGAGCAGGTTGATCCAGATGGGAAAATTGAAATTTTCATTGAGTGTAATGTTTATCATAGAACATCAAGGATCCAAAAGAGGAAGATAGATTTATCAGATGGGAATTGTGAGAAGCAACTACTCCAAATTACAGGTTAAAGTTACCATGTAAAGCCATTTCTTTTATCTTTCATGATAACAACCTTGCATACTTATACAGGGATGGTGATGGATGAGAATTGAACTGAGAGAGCCATACGTAATGAAATGTTCATATAAAATTTGTGAAAGCTTGAAACTTTGAGCTGAGCTGAGACATTGCATTTGCTACATCCATGCTGTTGATTTAGAATTAACATAATGAAGGCTCCTAAGATTTTGCAAGCTGGAAAACTGAGTCTTCATGAAGTTATACCAGCATTCTCAAGAAGGTTATTGCTTTGCAGGAGGTTGGGTACTAGATTGGTTCTCATATGTTTACAAGCTTCCACTGGCTACCACTAGAGGCCCGGACAAAAATCTGGCTATTTCTTTAGGTAAGGATCAGAAAGGATACTTTTCACCAGAAAGAATCACTTGAGAATGCATTTATAGGTAAATCTCAGATAGGGTAAGCACTCTGATCTGTAATCTAAATGAGTGTTACTTTGTTACTTATCCTTTTATAAATAGCAAGGCAACTCTATTTACCTTCTGATCTTAATGACCAAATGACTGATAAGAAAAAGGTGCTAAAAAACCTCTTACCTGAGGGGTAGAGAAGATGGCGGAAGAGTAAGACGCGGAGATCACCTTCCTTCCCACAGATACATTAGAAATACATCTACACGTGGAACTGCTCCTACAGAATACCCACTGAATGCTGGCAGAAGACGTCAGACCTCTCAAAAGGCAAGAAACTCCCCACGTACTTGGGTAGGGCAAAAGAAAAAAGAAATAACAGAGACAAAAGAATAGGGATGGGACCTGCACCAGTGGGAGGGAGCCGTGAAGGAGGAAAGGTTTCTACGCACTAGGAAGCCCCTTCGCGGGTGGAGACTGCGGGTGGCAGAGGGGGGAAGCTTCGGAGCCACGGAGGAGAGCACAGCCACAGGGGTGCGGAGGGCAAAGCAGAGAGACTCCCGCACAGAGGATCGGCGCCGAGCAGCACTCACCAGCCCGAGAGGCTTGTCTGCTCCCCCGCCGGGGCAGGCGGGGCTGGGAGCTGAGGCTCGGGCTTTGGTCGGATCGCAGGGAGAGGACTGGGGTTGGCGGCGTGAACACAGCCTGAAGGGGTTAGTGCACCACAGCTAGCCGGGAGGGAGTCCTGGAAAAAGTCTGCAGTTGCCGAAGAGACAAGAGACTTTTTCTTCCCTCTTTGTTTCCTGGTGCGGGAGGAGAGGGGATTCAGAGCGCTGCCTAAATGAGCTCCAGAGACGGGCGCAAGCTGCAGCTATCAGCGCGGATCCCACAGCAACAGGGGCACAGAGGGAAAAACGGAGAGATTCCCGCACAGAGGCTCGGTGCCAGGCAGCACTCAGCAGCCCGAGAGGCTTGTCTGCTCCCCCTGCCAGGGCAGGCGGGGCTGGGAGCTGAGGCTCGGGCTTTGGTCGGATCGCAGGGAGAGGACTGGGGTTGGCGGCATGAACACAGCCTGAAGGGGTTAGCACACCACAGCTGGCTGGGAGGGAGTCCGAGAAAAAGTCTGCAGGTGCCAGAGAGGCAAGAGACTTTTTCTCGCCTCTTTGTTTCACGGCGCACAAGGAGAGGGGATTCAGAGCGCCGCCTAAACGAGCTCCAGAGATGGGCGCGAGCCGTGGCAATCAGCGCGGGCCCCAGAGACGGGCATGAGATGCTAAGGCTGCTGCTGCCACCACCAAAAAACCTGTCTGCGAGCACAGGTCACTCTCCACACCACCCCTCTCAGGAGCCGGTGCAGCCCGCCACTGCCAGGGTCCCGTGATCCAGGGACAACTTTCCCGGGAGAACGCATGGCGCACATCAGACTGGTGCAACGTCACATCGGCCTCTGCCGCTGCAGGCTCGCCCCGCCTTCTCCATACCCCTCCCTCCCCCCGGCCTGAGTGAGCCAGAGCCTCCGAAGCAGCTGCTCATTTAACCCCGTCCTGTCTGGGCAGGGAACAGATGCCCTCAGGTGACCTACACACAGAGGCGGGTCCAAATCCAAAGCTGAACCCGGGAGCTGTGCAAACAGAGAAGAGAAAGGGAAATCTCTCCCAGCAGCCTCAGAAGCAGCGGATTAAAACTCCACAAACAACTTGATGTGCCTGCATCTGTTGAATACCTGAATAGACAATGAATCATCCCAAATTCAGGAGGTGGACTTTGGGAGCAGGATATATTAATTTTTCCCCTTTTCCTTTTTTTGTGAGTGTATACGTATATGCGTCTGGGTGAGATTTTGTCTGTATAGCTTTGCTTTATAATAGCTTTATTTTACTTCGCTATATTATATCCTCTTTCATTCTTTCGTTCTATTTTTTCTCCCTTTTACTCTGAGCTGTGTGGATGAAAGGCTCTTGGTGCTCCAGCCAGGCATCAGGGCTGTGCCTCTGAGGTGGGAGAGCCAACTTCAGGACACTGGTCCACAAGAGACCTCCCAGTTCCACATAATACCAAACGGTGAAAATCTCTCAGAGATCTCCATCTCAACATCAAGACCCAGCTTCACTCAATGACCAGCAAGCTACAGTGCTGGACACCTTATGCCAAACAACTAGCAAGACAGGAACACAGCCCCATCCATTAGCAGAGAGGCTGCCTAAAATCATAATAAGGCCACAGACACCCCAAAATACACCACCAGACGTGGACGTGCCCACCAGAAAGACAAGATCCAGCCTCATCCACCAGAACACAGGCAGTAGTTCCCTCCACCAGGAAGCCTACACAACCCACTGAACCAACCTTTGCCACTGGGGACAGATACCAAAAACAACGGGAACTATGAACCTGCAGCTTGTGAAAAGGAGACCCCAAACACAGTAAGATAAGCAAAACGAGATGACAGAAAAACACACAGCAGATGAAGGAGCAGGGTCAAAACACACCAGACCTAACAAATGAAGAAGAAATAGGTAGTCTACCTGAAAAAAGAATTCAGAATAATGATAGTAAGGATGATCCAAAATCTTGGAAATAGAATAGATAAAATGCAAGAAACATTTAACAAGGACATAGAAGAACTAAAGAGGAACCAAGCAATGAAGAAAAACACAATAAATGAAATTAAAAATACTTTAGATGGGATCAATAGCAGAATAACTGAGGCAGAAGAAAGGATAAGTGACCTGGAAGATAAAATGGTGGAAATAACTACTGCAGAGCAGGATAAAGAAAAAAGAATGAAAAGAATGTGAGGACAGTCTCAGAGACCTCTGGGACAACATAAAACGCACCAACATTTGAATTATAGGGGTCCCAGAAGAAGAAGAGAAAAAGAAAGGGACTGAGAAAATATTTGAAGATATTATAGTTGAAAACTTCCCTAATATGGGAAAGGAAATAGCTAATCAAGTCCTGGAAGCACAGAGTACCATACAGGATAAATCCAAGGAGAAACACGCCAAGACACATATTAATCAAACAGTCAAAAATTAAATATAAAGAAAACATATTAAAAGCAGCAAGGGAAAAACAACAAATAACACATAAGGGAATCCCCATAAGGCTAACATCTGATCTTTCAGCAGAAACTCTGCAAGCCAGAAGGGAGTGGCAGGATATACTTAAAGTGATGAAGGAGAAAAACCTACAACCAAGATTACTCTACCCAGCAAGGATCTCATTCAGATTTGATGGAGAAATTAAAACCTTTACAGACAAGCAAAAGCTGAGAGAGTTCAGCACCACCAAACCAGCTTTACAACAAATGCTAAAGGAACTTCTCTAGGCAAGAAACACAAGAGAAGGAAAACACCTACAATAACAAACCCAAAACATTTAAGAAATTTGGAATAGGAACATACATTTCGATAATTACCTTAAATGTAAATGGATTAAATGCTCCCACCAAAAGACACAAACTGGCTGAATGGATACAAAAACAAGACCCATATATATGCTGTCTACAAGAGACCCACTTCAGACCTAGAGACACATACAGACTGAAAGTGAGGGGATGGAAAAAGATATTCCATGCAAATGGAAATCAAAAGAAAGCTGGAGTAGCAATTCTCATATCAGACAAAATAGACTTTAAAATAAAGACTATTACAAGAGACAAAGAAGGACACTATATAATGATCAAGGGATCGATCCAAGAGGAAGGTATAACAATTGTAAATATTTATGCACCCAACGCAGGAGCACCTCAATACATAAGGCAAATACTAACAGCCATAAAAGGGGAAATTGACAGCAACACAATCATAGTAGGGGACTTTAACACCCCACTTTCACCAATGGACAGATCATCCAAAATGAAAATAAATAAGGAAACACAAGCTTTAAATGATACATTAAACAAGATGGACTTAATTGATATTTATAGGACATTCCACCCAAAAACAACAGAATACACATTTTTCTCAAGTGCTCATGGAACATTTTCCAGGATAGATCATATCTTGGGTCACAAATCAAGCCTTGGTAAATTTAAGAAAATTGAAATCATATAAAGTATCTTTTCAGACCACAACGCTATGACACTAGATATCAATTACAGAAAAAAATCTGTAAAAAATACAAACACATGGAGGCTACACAATACACTACTTAATAATGAAGTGATCACTGAAGAAATCAAAGGGGAAATCAAAAAATACCTAGAAACAAATGACAATGGAGTCACGACGACCCAAAACCTATGGGACGCAGCAAAAGCCGTGCTAAGAGGGAAGTTTATAGCAATACAAGCCTACCTCAAGAAACAGGAAACATCTCGAATAAACAACCTAACCTTGCACCTGAAGCAATTAGAGAAAGAAGAACAAAAAAACCCCAAAGCTAGCAGAAGGAAAGAAATCATAAAGATCAAATCAGAAATAAATGAAAAAGAAATGAAGGAAACAATAGCAAAAATCAATGAAACTAAAAGCTGGTTCTTTGAGAAGATAAACAAAATTGATAAACCATTAGCCAGACTCATCAAGAGAAAAAGGGAGAAGACTCAAATCAATAGAATTAGAAATGAAAAAGGAGAAGTAACCACTGACACTGCAGAAATACAAACGATCATGAGAGATTACTACAAGCAACTCTATGCCAATAAAATGGACAACCTGGAAGAAATGGACAGATTCTTAGAAATGCACAACCTGCCAAGACTGAACCAGGAAGAAATAGAAAATATGAACAGACCAATCACAAGCACTGAAATTGAAACTGTGATTAAAAACCTTCCAACAAACAGAAGCCCAGGACCAGATGGCTTCACAGGTGAACTCTATCAAACATTTAGAGAAGAGCTAACACCTATTCTTCTCAAACTCTTCCAAAATATTGCAGAGGGAGGAACACTCCCAAACTCATTCTACGAGGCCACCATCAACCTGATACCAAAACCAGACAAAGATGTCACAAAGAAAAAAATTACAGGCCAATATCACTGATGAACATAGATGCAAAAATCCTCAACAAAATACTAGCAAACAGAATCCAACAGCATATTAAAAGGATCATACACCATGATCAAGTGGGATTTATCCCAGGAATGCAAGGATTCTTCAATATACACAAATCAATCAACGTGATACACCATATTAACAAATTGAAGGAGAAAAACCATATGATCATCTCAATAGATGCAGAGAAAGCTTTCGACAAAATTCAACACCCATTTATGATAAAAGCCCTGCAGAAAGTAGGCATAGAAGGAACTTTCCTCAACATAATAGAGGCCATATATGACAAACCCACAGCCAACATTGTCCTCAATGGTGAAAAACTGAAACCATTTCCACTAAGATCAGGAACAAGACAAGGTTGCCCACTCTCACCACTATCATTCAACATAGTTTTGGAAGTGTTAGCCACAGCAATCAGAGAAGAAAAAGAAATAAAAGGAATCCAAATCGGAAAAGAAGAAGTAAAGCTGTCACTGTTTGCAGATGACATGATACTATACATAGAGAATCCTAAAGATGCTACCAGAAAACTACTAGAGCTAATCAATGAATTTGGTAAAGTAGCAGGATACAAAATTAATGTACAGAAATCTCTTGCATTTCTATACACTAATGATGAAAAATCTGAAAGTGAAATTAAGAAAACACTCCAGTTTACCACTGCAACAAAAAGAATAAAATATCTAGGAATAAACCTACCTAAGGAGACAAAAGACCTGTATGCAGAAAATTATAAGACACTGATGAAAGAAATTAAAGATGATACAAATAGATGGAGAGATATACCATGTTCTTGGATTGGAAGAATCAACATTGTGAAAATGACTCTACTACCCAAAGCAATCTACAGATTCAATGCAATCCCTATGAAACTACCACTGGCATTTTTCACAGAACTAGAACAAAAAATTTCACAATTTGTATGGAAACACAAAAGACCCCGAATAGCCAAAGCAATCTTGAGAACGAAAAATGGAGCTGGGGGGTTCAGGCTCCCTGATTTCAGACTATATTACAAAGCTACAGTAATCAAGACAGTTTGGTACTGGCACAAAAACAGAAATATAGATCAATGGAACAGGATAGAAAGCCCAGAGATAAACCCATGCACATATGGTCACCTTATTTTTGATAAGGGAGGCAAGAATATACAATGGAGAAAAGGCAACCTCTTCAATAAGTGATGCTGGGAAAATTCGACAGATACATGTAAAAGTATGAAATTAGAACATTCCCTGACACCATGCACAAAAATAAACTCAAAATGGATTAAAGACCTAAGGGTAAGGCCAGACACTATCAAACTCTTAGAGGAAAACATAGGCAGAACACTCTATGACATAAATCACAGCAAGATTCTTTTTGACCCAGCTCCTAGAGAAATGGAAATAAAAACACAAATAAAAAAATGGGGCCTAATGAAACCTAAAAGCTTTTGCACAGCAAAGGAAACCATAAACAAGACCAAAAGACAACCATCAGAATGGGAGAAAATATTTGCAAATGAAGCAACTGATAAAGGATTAATCTCCAAGATTTACAAGCAGCTCATGCAGCTCAATAACAAAAAGCAAACAACCCAGTCCAAAAATGGGCAGAAGACCTAAATAGACATTTCTCCAAAGAAGATATACAAATTGCCAACAGACACATGAAAGAATGCTCAACATCATTAATCATTAGAGAAATGCAAATCAAAACTACAATGAGATATCATCTCACACCGGTCAGAATGGCCATCATCAAAAAATCTAGAAACAATAAATGCTGGAGAGGGTGTGGAGGAAAGGGAACACTCTTGCACTGTTGGTGGGAATGTAAATTGATACAGCCACTATGGAGAACAGTATGGAGGTTCCTTAAAAAACTACAAATAGAACTACCATACGACCCAGCAATCCCACTACTGGGCATATACCCTGAGAAAACCATAGTTCAAAAAGAGTCATGTACCACAATGTTCATTGCAGCTCTATTTACAATAGCCAGGACATGGAAGCAACCTAAGTGTCCATCGACAGATGAATGGATAAAGAAGATGTGGCACATATATACAATGGAATATTACTCAGCCATAAAAAGAAATGAAATGGAGGTATTTGTAATGAGGTGGATGGAGTTAGAGACTGTCATAAAGAGTGAAGTAAGTCAGAAAGAGAAAAACAAATACAGTATGCTAACACATATATATGGAATCTAAGGGAAAAAAAAAAGACCATGAAGAACCTAGTGACAAGACGGGAATAAAGACACAGACCTACTAGAGAATGGACTTGAGGATACGGGGAGGGGGTGGGGTGAGATGTGACAGGGTGAGAGAGTGTCATGGACATATATACACTACCAAATGTAAAATAGATAGCTAGTGGGAAGCAGCCGCATAGCACAGGGAGATCAGCTCGGTGGTTTGTGACCACCTAGAGGGGTGGGATGGGGAGGGTGGGAGGGAGGGAGATGCAAGAGGGAAGAGATATGGGAACATATGTATATTTATAACTGATTCACTTTGTTATAAAGCAGAAACTAACACACCATTGTAAAGCAATTATACTTCAATAAAGATGTTTAAAAAACAAAAAAACAAAAAACAAAAAAAAACCTCTTACCTGATAAAAACCTTTATTTACGGTAGAAGTAACCAGTAGAGGACTTCTGTAGACTATGGTTGTTAGCAACAACACAGAGGATAACAGCTATGCAAAGCAGACCACTGTAAAACTTTATCAGGAGCAAGAGTGAAAACGTTTGCTAAATGAATGCTTTTGAAAAGGTTGATCTGTAGCTGGAATAATGGCACTATTTTGAAAGAACTCAGTCTAAAAAGCAGCCACACTCTGTGCTGGAACTGAAAAAAAAAATCATTGTGACAGGAAAATGATGCCTGTTGAAATACTAAATAAAATACTGTCAGATCCTTTAGTAACTATTTTGGCCTTTATTAGAAACTCACAGATTGCATGATTCTTCAATTTACTGACCAGCCATAAATGTGCAACTTGCTTGTGCTACACAACTGAGGTGACTTCCCACAGGCACTGGGAATGATCTGCATCAGATAACAGAGACAGGGTGAGAAAAAAAAGAAAAGGAAAGGAATACAGTACATACTAAAGAACCATTTCAATCCCAACCGTTTCTCACTTTAAAAATATTTTAGTCAACAAATAAAAAGCCAAGTTTTTAAAGAATATTGATCTTTTGTTTCAAATGTCTGCAAAAGCAAATACATAGTTTCCTTTCAGGAACAGCTTTACAGGTAAGCAGAATCTGCAGCTATCTAGAGAGGATGATATCAAAGTGGACAAGATCCTCTTCCTCTGGGGGCTTATCATCCTGTTTTCCTGCCTCATTTGAAATTGACACTTTTAGGATATCTCTTATTAAGAGTATAAGAGAAATATCTTTAAAGTCAACTTTTTTAAAGAGAAGATTTAGAAACCACAAGAATGCTGGGTTAATAGTTCATCAATTTCCTCATTTCTCAGATGGAGGAACTAAAGCCCAGAGAGCAGAAGTGAATTGCCCAAAGTCCCTCCAAATCGATACATGAGGAAGGATAAAATATGCTAGAGAAAGTTCTAGCCACTCTCAAGAACACAGCAAAATTAATAGTACAATATCTCCCATAAATTTACCTGATTAGCTAGTTTTTACCTTAAAGGAGAAAAATACTCTTAAAGGAGAGAAGACAAGACAAACAAGAGAAAACAAGACATCCGAGTTTTGAGGAGATTGGTTAGAAAGTAAACTTGGAGACAAAAAAAAAAAAAAAAAATGCAGTCACAAGAGAAGGGTATGGTGACAAGGGAATAAGATAGAAGGCACCAATCAGGGAATCAGGGAAGGAAAGATAATGGAAACAATCATTGTCAGCTTGACAATGTAGTCTAGACTCCTGATTCACAAATAGAGGAACAGGAATTAACTGCATAATTATTTTCCTCAGGTAAGAAAAGAATCTTGATACTAATTTAAAGATGCAAAGAAAATCATAGGATAATATGTATAGAGGATGCAGTAACTTCCTTATTTTCGATTTGTAGTTCATTCATTTGCTTCCATTATCCCTTTCTTTTTGGCCACCTTCATTAGATACCCAGGTTCATACTTTGATTTCTCACATTTGCATTTTATCTAAAAATATGAAAACCACACAAAATGAAAAAAAAACTTTTTTCAAAGGTTTTGATGAGGTAAGTTAAGGTCAATGTTTTCAGCTTTAATTCTGAATGTCCTTGTTTTTATGAAGTGAAGTCAGACCCTTAATATACAATTTAAATGCAGCTTTGACTGACTAGAAAATGTTATTTTAAATCCCCAGAAGACACAGATCAAAGGACAGTAAAAATGCATCCATATTTGATTTAATGATGCTTTGAATTAAAGTAAAAGGAACATATGTCAAAACCTTGATCCACTGATTATTCAAGTTCAGTTTAAGGCTAACCTGCTGTAGCTTTAAATGAATCCATAGCCTAATATATAAAACATAACAGAAACTGTTTATAGTAAAAATATCTATCTGCCTTCAAAGACATTCTAGGTTGCTAAGCCCAATTTTGTGCGCTGTGTTTGTAGCTTTCACGGTGCTTTCTCTTCTCTTGGTGAGATTTTCACTTTCCTCTGTTGACTTTGGGGGGAATTTAACAGGGGCCTACAACATTTTATCTCTGCCTAGTAACAACTGAAATTTCTCTTTCAGTTTCTCTTTTTTTCACAGTACTATTCATTGAGCTGCCACAGTTCATCTTTCCCACTCTCACCTCCATTCACACAACATCTGGAAGATTGCTCTCATTGTATATAACACTTTGCTATTTATTTTAACCAATCCAGGGACTTCTACTGTCACTTATTTCTAGTGAACTCTTAAATAGTGACCTTCAGCTGTTGTCTGAACTTCAGATCCATGTGGCCAAATGCAGGATTTACATCTCCTACTGGATAGCCCAATCGTCCTTTCCATATAGATCCTTCTTAAACTGCAGTTCCTGACTTTGCTTTTACTATGAATACTACAACTTCTTTCCCAGTCACTCAGGCTTGAACATTTCAGTCACCCTAGACTCCTTTCTCTCCATGACCCTTCGCACGTAATCTGTTGCCAAGTGCTCTTGATTCTACTGCCTCAATATCTCTTGCATCTGTCTCCTCCTAGCTGTTGTCACTGCCAACACTCTGGTTAATGCTCTTGTTACTTTTCATCCAGGGCTATTCTAAAAACTTCCTAATTGGTCTGTCACCACGTATTCCTCTTCATGCCATTGAATGCTACATACACTGTTAGAGAACTCTTGTTTAAAGCAACCCTGATCAATCACCACCATGTTCAAAAACTTTCAGTACCTTCCTACTGCCAAAACAAAGTATTAATCACTGACCCTGGCATTTAAGGTTGTCTATGATATGGTACCAAACTCCATCTGCTGTGGTTCCTCTACATTCAACCTATGACCAATGAAACCAGACTGCTGACTTTTTGAAAATGACCTGTGTTACCCTTTCATTTGCCTTTGATCATGCTGTGCTTTCTCTCTCTCTAGCCACAGAGAAATGCTAGTCATCCTCCAAGGTCCATCTCAAATTGACTTCTTCCCTAAAGTCTTTTGTACCTGCCTTTTTAACCCATTTCAATGGACTAAAATTGTAATTCTAAACGACTACTTGTAGAGGCAACCTGGAGAAAACCTAGATCAACACTACAAAGTTGAAGTAGACCATATTGAAGCTCAGGAGAAGTAATCTTTGGGTGCCATGTAGAAAAATACTCTGTGTGAATAAACATTCAGAGCCAAAGGCTAAGATCAACCAGGTTGGGCTATGTCAGGTATGGCCAATACCTGGCAGGTATTCTACCTGTCCCTTTTTTAATGTTCGTGGTAGATACAAACAATCTTTTGCTCTTGTGACTCTAGTCTGGGGCATAATTAATCCTACAAACATCAGACCAAGAGAAACATTACCAGAGAAACACTGTCAAGAGAATCATTAAACCAAGTAGCTATCTCTGGGCTGGATATTTCCTAATCTCTGCCTATCCATTTACCTATGAACTCTAATTGCGTTTGGGCCTTAGCTATGTTATGGAACATTTTTCTCTAGTTTGCACTATGCATCATTTGTGTATTTCTCTTATTTTCCCCTACTGGGCTATAAGATCTTTGAGAGAAAAGACTATGTTTCAGTCATGGCAGTGCTAGAATTTGCCTTCCTTTTTACCTTTCGTCCTCCTTCCTTCATTTCCTCTTTTCTTTTGTTCCTTCCTTCTTTCCTATCAAAAACAAAACGGATTCTTCAGAGTTTGGATAGCAACTGTGGTTTAGCAGTTTGGGGGTCAGACAAACCTGAGTCAGTATTCCAGCTCTGTTAGTAGCTGTGTGCCTTCTCACAGATGACTTGACCTCTCTGTTCATCAGTGTTTTTAACTAAAGCTTTGATAGTAACATTTCTGCTTTAGAATGGAGAGTAGAGAAGGAGTGATAGTATGCTAAGAGAAATAAGGCACCAAAGTACAAATTGTGCTTATGTTTCTATTTTGGGTAGTGTGGCTCCCTTCAACAGTTCTTTGAATTTATACATGTGGATGAGATTGTTTAAAACCAGGAATGTATTCAGAATTGGAATAGTCTCTATATTTTTGGTGTAGTTTATGTACTTCTGCAATTTCCAAAATATAATTAGAAATTACTCTTTGTTCTTGAACAGATTAAGAACCCTTGTGCAATGAAATGGCACAAATGCTCATTTCATTTATGTTAATATTTCAAGAAAACCTCAACACTATCTGTTTATGATTCTGGTAATGTAGATGGATATTGTTTTGCTATCATTGCATCAGCTGTGAAACTACAGAATTTTACCATCCTACTGAGGCTTATCTCAATAAAGATTTAAGGAAATAATTTTGCTGTCATTTGGACATCCTATTTTCATCTACTCAAAATTTGGCACTAGAATAATGTTTTCTTTTTATTCATTTGCTTTTGGAAGAAATAGGAAATTTATAACAGGTTTTCTAGTAAAATGGTGATTGGCTAAAAAAATTTTTTAGCAGATTGTCTACATTTTACCTGCTGCTCAGGGCTCATTTGAGTTGCTAGTTTCTATCTACAAAATGCTACATGATGAAAATACTTTCTTCAATAAGTATAGGTTTCCCTTTTTATGGGCATATTTTTTCCTAATAATAAAGGGAATAAATTGGTTCAAATAACTAGAAGTCCAGAGACAGAGCAGTCTTCAGGGTTGATGTAATCCCGAAACTCTAGCTCCACTTTTCTGAATTCCCTTATCTCTACTCTCATCTGGAAGGTGTTGGCTGCATTCTCAGGCTGATATTGAAATGGCTACAGAAGTTCTGGGCCTCATATCCAGTCAACATAATGTTCAGAAGGAAAGTGGTATGTCTAGCTTTTTGTTTTGTTTTGTTTTGTTTTTCGTTTGCTTTTAAAGATATCCAAGGTAAAAAGGCTTCTCATGACTGAGTGAAAAGGTTTCTCATTTACCAACATGACAGGTGTTGGTAAATGAAGTCATTTATAAGTGGAGGACTCTGCCATTTATTATTGCCTCCACATAGAGGGACCCTATGACTCACTGTTGTATCCTGCTTAATATATTTTCATATAACTAATTTCTTCTTTAAACACTATCTCGATGTCTTTGAAGACGATATTTTCCTCATCTGCCTATTTGAAAAGTGTCGGTGTCTCTGTTAGTAAATCATAATATTCTCAAAGAAAACATGATTATGTATATGTGATGCTGAGCAATTGATTAAAAATCGGAAGAAAACAATAGAAATTACATTTCTGATGCCATGTAAACAGACGATTTTCAAAATTTATGTATTTATTTTCTTAGAGAAAGACTACATTCACTTTGTAGATCTTCATAGCGTCCCTCCATTTATCCAAGCAACACACGTTTGTGTAGATCAGAGAACCAGATACACGTTAGAATCTTCATATTGCCACTTATTACCAGTGCTACATTGAATATATTATTTAAACTTCCTGAGCCTCTGTTTCCTCACCTGTAAGATGGATATAATAATTCTTAGCTCATAGCTTTTTTGTCATTCATTAAATATTAGTTTCCTTCCCTTAGCATTTTTCTTTACCCTTTCCAACTTTTTCTTAACAAAAACCCTTAAACATAACACTGGTAACTAAAGTAATATCTGCCAGCAACCTAAGTACTCAAGAATGCATGTCACCAGTGTTTCAAAGGTATTCTAAGTCATTCCTTTTTCTTTTTCTTTTTCTTTTGCTTTTCTTTTCTTTTTTCTTTTTTTGGCATCTTTATTGGAGTATAACTGCTTTACAATGCTGTGTTAGTTTCTGCTTTATAGCAAAGTGAATCAGCTGTACATATACATATAACCCCATATCTCCTCCCTCTTGCGTCTCCCTCCCAACCTCCCTATCCCACCCCTCTAGGTGGTCACAAAGCAGCAAGCGGATCTCCCTGTGCTATGCGGCTGCTTCCCACTAACTATCTATTTTATATTTGGTAGTGTATATATGTCCATGCCACTCTCTTACCATGTCCCAGCTTACCCTTCCCCGTCCACGTGTCCTCAAGTCCATTCTCTGCGTCTGCGTCTTTATTCCTGTCCTGCCCCTAGGTTCTGCAGACCATTTTTTTTTCTTTTAGATTCCATATATATCTGTTAGCATAAGGTATTTGTTTTTCTCTTTCTGACTTACTTCACTCTTGTATGACAGGCTCTAGGTCCATCCACTTCACTACAAATAACTCAATTTTGTTTCATTTTATGGTTGAGTAATATTCCATTATATATATGTGCCACATCTTCATTATCCATTCATCTGTTGATGGACACTTAAGTTGCTTCCATGACCTGGCTATTGTAAATAGAGCTGTAATGAACATTTTGGTACATGACTCTTTTTGAATTATGATTTTCTCAAGGTATAAGCCCAGTAGTGGGATTGCTGGGTCATATGGTAGTTCAATTTTTAGTTTTTTAAGGAACCTCCATGCTGTTCTCCATAGTGGCTGTATCAATTGACATTCCCACCAATAGTGCACGAGGGTTCCCTTTTCTCAACACCCTCTCCAGCATTTATTGTTTGTAGATTTTTTGATGATGGCCATTCTGACTGGTGTGAGGTGACACCTCATTGTACTTTTGTTTCACATTTCTTTAATGATTAGTGATGTTGAGCATTCTTTCATGTGTTTGTTGGCAATCTGTACATCTTCTTTGGAGAAATGTCTATTAACGTCTTCTGCCCATTTTTTGATTGGGTTGTTTGTTTTTTTGATGTTGAGCTGCATGAGCTGCTTCTAAATTTTGGAGATTAATCCTTTGTCAGTTGCTTCATTTACAAATACTTCCTCCTATTCTGAGTGTTATCTTTTCATCTTGTTTATGGTTTCCTTTCCTGTGCAAAAGCTTGTAAGTTTCATTAGGTCCCATTTGTTTATTTTATTTTTTATTTTTTTTTATTTTTATTTTTTTAAATAGGTAGAGGCCAGATCATGGGCTTTTATTTATTTATTTATTTATTTATTTATTTATTTATTTATTTATGGCTGTGCTGGGTCTTCGTTTCTGTGCGAGGGCTTTCCCTGGTTGTGGCAAGTGGGGGCCACTCTTCATCGCAGTGCATGGGCCTTTCACTATCGCAGCCTCTCTTGTTGCAGAGCACAGGCTCCAGATGCGCAAGCTCAGTAATTGTGGCTCACGGGTCCAGCCGCTCCGCGGCATGTGGGATCTTCCCAGACCAGGGCTCGAACCCGTGTCCCCTGCATTGGCAGGCAGATTCTCAACCACTGCGCCACCAGGGAAGCCCCCCCATTTGTTTATTTTTGTTTTATTTCCATTTCTCTGGGAGGGGGGTTAAAAAGGATCTTGCTGTGATTTATATCATGGAGTGTTCTGCCTATGTTTTCCTCTAAGAGTTTTATAGTGTCTGGCCTTACATTTAGGTCTTTAATCCATTTTGAGTTGACTTTTGTGTATGGTGTTAGGGAGTGTTCTAATTTCATTCTTTTACATGTAGCTGTCCAGTTTTTCCAGCACCACTTATTGAAGAGGCTGTCTTTTCTCCACTGTATATTCTTGCCTCCTTTATCAAAGATAAGGTGACCATATGTGTGTGGGTTTATCTCTGGGCTTTCTATCCTGTTCCATTGATCTATATTTTTGTTTTTGTGCCAGAACCATATTGTCTTGATTACTGTAGGTTGTAGTATAGTCTGAGATCCACAAGCCTGATTCTTCCAGCTCTGTTATTCTTTCTCAATATTGCTTTGGCTATTCGGGGTCTTTTGTGCTTCCATACAATTGTGAAACTTTTTATTCTAGTTCTGTGAAAAATGCCATTTGTAGTTTGACAGGGATTGCATTGAATCTGTGGATTGCTTTGGGTAGTAGAGTCATTTTCACAAAGTTGATTCTTCCAATCCAAGAACTTGGTATATCTCTCCATCTGTTTGTATCATCTTTAATTTCTTTCATTAGTGTCTTATAGTTTTCTGCATACAGGTCTTTTGTCTCCTTAGGTAGGTTTATTCCTAGGTATTTTATTCTTTTTGTTGTAATGGTAAATGGGAGTGTTTCCTTAATTTCTTTTTCACATTTTTCATCATTAGTGTATAGGAATGCAAGAGATTTCTGTGCCTTAATTTTCTATCATGCTACTTCACCAAATTCATTGATTAGCTCTAGTAGTTTTCTGGTAGCATCTTTAGGATACTCTATGTATAGTGTCATGTCATCTGCAAATAGTGACAGTTTTACTTCTTCTTTTCTGATTTGGATTTCTTTTATTTATTTATTTATTTTCTTCTCTGATTGCTGTGGCTAAAACTTCCAAAACTATGTTGAATAATAGTGGTGATAGTGGAAATCTTTGTCTTGTTCCTGATCTATAGAGGAAATGGTTTCAGTTTTTCACCATTGAGAATGATGTTGCCTGTGGGTTTGTCATAAATGGCCTTTATTATGTTTAGGAAAGTTCCTTCTATGCCTACTTTCTGCAGGGCTTTTATCATAAATGGGTGTTGAATTTTGTCAAAAGCTTTCTCTGCATCTATTGAGATGATCATATGGTTTTTCTACTTCAATTTGTTAATATGATGTATCACGTTGATTGATTTGCGTATATTGAAGAATCCTTGCATTCCTGGGATAAGCCCCACTTGATCATGGTGTATGATCCTTTTAATGTGTTGTTGGATTCTGTTTGCTAGAATTTTGTTGAGGATTTTTGCATCTATGTTCATCAGTGATATTGGCCTGTAGTTTTCTTTCTTTGTGACATCTTTGTCTGGTTTTGGTATCAGGGTGATGGTGGCCTTGTAGAATGAGTTTGGGAGTGTTCCTCCCTCTGCTATATTTTGGAAGAGTTTGAGAAGGATAGGTGTTAGCTCTTCTTTAAATGTTTGATAGAATTCACATATGAAGCCATCTGGTCCTCGGCTTTTGTTTGTTGGAAGATTTTTAATCACAGTCTCAATTTCAGTGCTTGTGATTGGTCTGTTCATATTTTCTATTTCTTCCTGGTTCAGTCTCGGAAGGTTGTGCTTTTCTAAGAATTTGTCCATTTCTTCCAGGTTGTCCTTTTTATTGGCATGGACTTGCTTGTAGTAATCTCTCATGATCCTTTGTACTTTTCCTTTTTCTATTTCTGTTTGACTTAATCTCTCATTAGAGTCCATCTACCAACCAGGCCCTTTAAATAAGAAGTTGGAAGTTTTTTAGGAGTTGTCTTTTCATTTGCTTTATATGCTTGACAAATATACTATTCTTATTGTTTGCTGTTTGACTGACAAACACACATCTCCCCATCAATTTAGATTTCCAGGCTCGTCCCAAAACAATTTGATTTTTGATCTACTCCATAATAACTGGGATAATTTTTACTTTTTCACTCTCATGTACCTTCCAGGCTTTGAGGAAACAAGATGTCAATGTAACATTTTGGTTTTGTTTTTGCAGTGGAGTTAAAAGTTCTGCTAAGTGAAAAAGAATGAAATATTGCCATTTACAGAAACATGGATGGACCTAGAGAATATCATACTAAGTGAAGTAAGTCAGAGAAAGACAAATATCGTATATCACCTATATGTGGGATCTAAAATATAATACAAATGAATCTATAAACAAAACGGAAACAGACTCACAGACATAGAGAACAAACTTATGGTTACAAAAGGGGAAAAGGAGGAAGGGGAGGGATAATTTAGGAGTATGGGATTAACAGATACAAACTACTATACTTAATATACATAAGCAACAAGGATTTACTGTATAACACTGGGAAATATATTCAGTATCTTGAAATAACCTATAATGGAAAATAATCTGAAAAATATATATGTATAATTGAATCATTTTCCTGTATACCTGAAACTAACACAATATTGTAAATCAACTATACTTTACTTAAAAAAAAATCCTGCTGATAAACTGTACTAATTACTCTCATCCAAGTTTAATATTAGGGTAAGCCAGATGGACAACCAATAGACTGTATTGCTGTTATGGAATACGTCCCTTTATTTAGAACTGATCCAACAGAAAAATATTTGAAATTAATTTTCAACAGATAAAGAAATTGCAACACAGCAGAATTATAAATGTAAAGGTAACATTGATGTTAAGGAATGCATTTCTTTTAAAGGACTAGAAGTGGATTACACATCATTTTAGAAATGCTATAATGAAGCTTCACTGTATTTACTTAGAAGAGTATTATTAGCATAGCAATTTTGGAAAATTAATATTCTGCTAAATTGTCTCAAAGGTTTCAGATTACTCTTCAAATTTTATGGAAAATTGTTATTAAACACATATGTGTTTAATGTAATATGTGAAAACACATATTAATGAACATATTAATGAAAAACACATATTAATGAACCAGACAAGATAAATATATTTTAATAAATAAGTATTATATTACAAAGGAGTTATATCTTATTTGAACCTGATATAATGAGTAATGGAACATTTCAACTTGATACAATGAGTAATGAAAACTTTCAACAACACTGATGATTCACTATGTCATTAAAATATAATGAAATTTTAAAACATTAAAATCATCACAGACACCCATTCAGAGTCTTTAAGAATAAAGCCTGAATTATTTTCCATGCTCTGTCAGAGCAGAAGACAGAAGCTGCTTGCACAAGTTGTTCAGTAGAATCCTAAAAGGAACAGAGAGTCTGAATAATTTATTTCCCCTGTAGTTGCCCAATACTGTACTACAAAATGTTATACCTGATGAAACTAACTCATTGTAACTTGACATCTTAATGGTCTAGTGTTAATTTCAACTAGACTTTGTAGCATCATTTATTTTTCATTATCTCTGTAGATTTGTACTGACTTTGTAAGATTGTTAACAACTGAATGTAAAATTGGAGTTATAAGTCGAGAATGAAAATGGGAAAAGCAAGTTTACCATAAAATTACAGTGTATCATTTTCATTTCAATAATAGTATCAGCTAAGTAAACTCTTTGCCATGATCAGAAATGTTTTGTCTAATCAGGATAACATTTTTTCACTTTCAGGAATTATTCCTAATCTCCCACTGCTTTTTCTATATGGATTTTTAAGTGTTGTTTTTTCCCTTACCATATGTATGAAAGCTAATTCAATGTTGCTGATGGCTGTGCTTTTGCACTGGATAATGTTAGATTGTAAAATTAGAGTGCTACTAATATCATCCAATTTCTTTTTGACTCATCTTCTAGAGCCAGAGTTGAGCAAAATATATGACCCCCTCCAGGTCAGTGGGTTCAGGAAAAGTAAGAAGATATGTCTAAAGATGGTAAATGTAAATTGCCTAGGTCTTTTTTCTAACTTTCTCAAGATTCAGGGAAAGGATGTTTCAGCTTTCAGAGCTGATAAAAATTTTAGCTGGAAAAGCTGGAAAAGCTCTTTATAAGAAATTGTTCCAAATATAAGTTGGTTATCAAAAACTAGCAGGTTTGGCACTGCAAGGAACTTCATCCCCATCAAGCAAAGTTTTATCTCTGGAATTTCACAACTAATGTAATTGTGTCCATTTTGCAGTTGCCAATTCAACTCAATGATTTCATCTGTCACTTGGAATCTGTCAGACTCTCATAGACATAACATTCAACACCCAACCTGGAGGTCACTAACTTGTACAGATGGAACCCAATATGACTTTAACAGCATCAATGCAAACACAGCAGTGGTCAAAAAGAGGCAATGAGTTTCTCATGAGATTAAAAACATGAATTTAAGGTTAGAAAACATAGTTATCAATCAAGATTCTGAAAGATAGTTGTCTTGGAGCACACTTAAGGGAATATTGTTATTAATGTTGTTGTTTTTAACTGGTAGCTTTTTGTTCTATCTCATGTCTCCCAGTTTCCTAACTTTACTTTTCATATTTTTGGTCCTACTACATAATGATTCCTCTATACTTATTGATTCTGTAGCAATGACTCTCAAAAAATATTTTAAAATTTATTTTGTGTTATTATTTTCAGACACCAAAACAGTGTACTCAAATATTTCAGTGTAAGACCTATCAATAATTACTAGTTGTTATACTGACTAGTTTTTACTGTGGTCAGTAATTCTTCCAAAACCAATCAGTCTCACTAGCTTGAACCAACTACTTGTTCTTTCATAAAGATATTTGTCACAACCTTGCTAATAAGAATTGGAAATTCTTAATTTTTGGGTAATTATAGCTATCTATTTATATAGGAATGACCTTTTACAAGAGCTATTCAACTTCAAGTAACATTGTTTTTTTGTTTTGTTTTGTTTTTTCATTTTTTTTTTATTGGAGTAGAGTTGCTTCACAACGTTGTGCTAGTTTCTGCTGTACAGCAAAGTGAATCAGTTATACTTATACATATATCCACTCTTTTTTAGATTCTTTCCCATATAGGTCATTACAGAGTTTTGAGTAGAGTTCCCTGTGCTACACAGTAGGTTCTCATTAGTTATATATTTTATATATAGTAG
The DNA here is from genome assembly GCF_028023285.1 of Balaenoptera ricei. Lineage (NCBI taxonomy): Eukaryota > Metazoa > Chordata > Mammalia > Artiodactyla > Balaenopteridae > Balaenoptera > Balaenoptera ricei. The sequence goes on along the minus strand of NC_082660.1, from coordinate 89,536,460 downwards.
TGTATATATGTCAATCCCAATCTCTCATTTCATCCCACCCTCCCTTCCCCCCTTGGTAACCATAATTATTTTTTCTACATCAGTGACTCTATTTCTGCTTTGCAGATAAGTTCATCCATAACATTTTTCCACATATAAGCAATATTATACTATATTTGTCTTTCTCTTTCCTGACTTACTTCACTCTGTATGACAATCTCTAGGTCCATCCATATTGCTGCAAATGGCATTATTTTGTTCCTTTTTATGGCTGAGTAATATTCCATTGTATATATGTACCACATCTTCTTTATCTATTCTTCTGTCAATGGACATTTAGGTTGCTTCCTAAGTAGCATTGTTTAGAATACTTAAGTAAAACTTCATTTATGGATCCCTTTCAAACATGAATCAGAAGTTCAAAACACTATGTCTTGAAAATAATGCTCTCTTGAATGTGTTTTAATATCAAACCAGGATCAAAGTGGACAACTTTAGTAAATGACAAAGGGAAAATTTGATTTTCACATTAACATGTTTGGTGGCAATGCCCTTAACTATTGTTACCATCTTGTCAAATTGCTCCATCCTAAATCTGACTGGAATTTGCTTTCTAGTGCCAAATTATCTGTTGACTCATTTCCCCCCATTCATGTTCAGGCAACAGACATGAAAAATATTTCTGATATCTCTGTAATGAAAGTGTTTTCACTTTGTTTTCTCAGCATGAGTTTTATCATTCTCTTTTGTGTGACATTTATCAACACCTATATTGAATAAACAAGTATCAGCACCATCCAAGGATATTGAGTGAGCACAACTCCACACCCAATGGAGGCCAGTAGCCAAGATCATAGTCCTTAGTATACAATGCAAACTACATTGGACTTCAATCAAAAATTGTTCTTTCTGAACTATGAATCTTCAGAAAAGCATCTGTGACTACCAAAGCCCTAACTGTTCTTCATATTTGGTAATCACTCAACTTTAAGAAAGTTGAAGGCTGAATAATTTTCCAGTGCCTCCTCAAGCTTTTTCTTAATTCCTGTGTTATTTTGTGCTAGATACCTGGCAACCAAGGGCCTAAAAGTGAGACGCTAGTAGATCAAATATCACTAGGAATGTTTCACTTTAAGTCGGCAGTTGGTTGAAAGAAAGCAAGGTGAAATACTATTGTAAAAAATTAATAAACAGAAACCTTAATTAAGTAGAGTTGAGAGATCAGAAGGGGGAGATCACATGCCGAGTGATGGTAACAGAACCCAAGAGGAGAAGAAAAATTCCTTTTTCTTGACAACATTCAACCAATGAAAACCATAGACTCTGTTTACTATAGCCATCCCAAATTCCTCTTCCCCTCTATAAAAACATTCCCCTTCCCTTGCTTTGTGGGCACTTGCACATGGCCTGCCACAGTTGTGTTACCCAAAAACTGGGTCTGCCTCTTGGTGTGTGTCAAGCCAAAAGAAACAACAAAGCCAAAGATCAGGAGAAAGAAGGATCATTACTTGCAGCAAGTAAGCAGAACACTGAGAATCTTTCCCAAAGCAGCGTCTCTCCAAACAGCAATATTGGGGAAGTTTTAAGCTAAGGCTACATGCATATTCAAGAAGAGGCTTGAGCAGTTTACAGAGTCTAAGCTTTAGTTGATTGTAGTCATGAGAGTCAGAAAAGGTCAATATCATCCCTTAGGTTCCAGTCGATCTAGTGTTTGAGCACTTCAGGGTAATCTTCACTATTGAAACAGAACTGGGAGTCTTTACAACTGATACATTATCTTTGCTATTATTACATCTCTTGCCTGATAACAGTCATTCTTTCTGCATTCTTTTCTTCTCTTAAGATCATTAATTACTGAGACCTGTTCAAGGACAAGCATTGTGGCCAGGCTTAGATCACAAAATGGCTTCGGCCAAAAATGGCTTCTCTTCTGTCAAGAAAGCCATGCCTGGTTCTCTCTGTCTGGGGACCCCCTACCCTATCTGCTTACAGTTACAGACTGTGAATTTCAATTCTTTCCCAATCCTGAATAAACACATTTTTGATGGAGAAATAACTGGCAATCTATTTGTTTTAGGTCAACATTTTTGTGGCTAATATAGGGATCAAGAGAATCCTGCCAACAAATCCAGGGCTGGTAAGTAAACAGGTGTGATACCCACATTAAGCCCATTGTTCCTCACTGCTTTTCTTGCCAACCCTGGAGTTTGAAGGTATGTCTTTGTACTGGATTCAAGCTTCTGTTCTCTTTGCATTTTGAAGCTCTCTAGGTTTTATTAGAGATCTGTTTTAAGATTTCATCCTTTCTGGTTAAGGCCTTGTTCTATATGCAAGTGCTTGTTTGGCACTTCAGTCTTATTTGAAATCAGACTGTTCCAACTGGAACTGGTTCAGCCTTCAGCCCATTCCTTTTGGAACAGAAGCTATTCCTCCAGGAACTGACTAGCCTTTGGACCATGCCTTTGGGAGCAGGGACTGTTTCATTGGAACTGTGCCAGTTCAGCCTTCAACCCATTCCTTTAGAATAGTGGCTGTTCTATGGGAACTGAGTTGAGAAGCCTTCAGCTTGGCTCCTTCGGGATCAAGCTGTTCTCTTAGAACTGGCTGGTATTAGGCCTGCAAGCTGTTTGAGCTATTTGAACTGTTTAAGCAGTTTGAATGGTAAGCTGTTAGAGAAATTTGAGCTGTTCAGGCTGTTTGAGTTGTTCGAGCTGTAAGCTGTTTGTGTTTAAAAATTATTCTTTTACTTTAGAGAAAAACCTCTGAGAAATGGGATCCCATTTATCTAAATATTTTGAGTCCCGCTACAAGGACTCTGAGTGATTTTGTGTTTAAATACCCTAGTCTTTCCTTAAGCACATTTCTAACTAAATGGACCAATTTGACTAAAGGAAATTTAGAATATCAATGGCCATTACCTTTGTAAAACTGAGTTGGACTACCATAACTCTAAAATTTCCAGAACTGAATGGAATGTGTATATTGATTGATTTTGAGGCTTCCAAATGTTATCAGTAGCCTAAAATTGCCTTTCTGCAAAATAAGATTTTAGTATTAACTGAGGCAAACAATGATAAAACGGCTTTCAAAGTTTCATTCTCCTCTTCATTGGCTTCTTTGTCTCAGTCCCTGCCTCCAGCATCATCTTGTCTCTCTCCCTCAGCTCCTCATGCTCAGGCCCCACCTCCAGGGCCATCTTCCTTCTTCCCTCCTATACCGCCTACACCTCTTCTAAACCCTGTTTCACAATACTAATTATCTTGCCGAACTTCCCTTTTTCTCTGAAAATGTCCCTCTCCCTTTTCCTCTGGATGTATCAGAACCTGTCCCTTTAAAATTAAGCCTTCTGAGGATCCAGAAGCTAAACTCTTAACTTCTTGTATTCTCTGAACTAAAACTGAACTGCGAGCCACAGTCAAAGATTTTCTCCGAGTAGCCAAAGTTTCTTACAGATTTGCTGAGGAATTTAATACAGTCATTCCAACTTATCAACCTGGTTTCTCTGACTTCTATCAGCTAGTTCGTATGCTTGTCTGTGAAGGCCAGGCCCAGCATTGGATGAAAACCACTAAAGGGAAAATCCTGACAGGTCTCTAGAATTACAACCAGGAGACCAGCCCACTAACTTATTATATGATCATACTCAGGCAATCTCTAGGTAACTTTGTTGGGCAGTTCCTAAGGCTTTTCCAATCTATTGATTGGAACAAAATTCAGGCTTGCATATAAAAATCTGATGAGCCTGTTCATGACTATTACAATTAACTTCAGATTTTTTTTTTTTTTTGATTCCACCCCAGGTCATTTTTAACTCTATATTAATGGGCTGAACTGGGACCTTTCTCTTCTAGTAAAAAGGACAAGGATGGAATGGGAAACTATGTCCGCTCCAGATTTAGTTATACTGGTAAACCAGCTCTCTTACACTCTGGATGAATCACCTAAAAGGAGGACCACTGAAATTCTTATTCTTCAGCTCCAGCAAAGGAAGGTCCCTAAATGAAACCAAAACCCTCCTAGTTTCTGCCATTATTGAAAAACAAACAAATAAACCCAGGACATTGGAAAAGAGATTTTTACAAATTTAATCACTTCAGACTCCTTCAGTCCTCAAACCTGCCTTTCCAAAGTCCTCCCAATTCTCAATGATAGGGCTCTAAGAAACTACAGGAGATCTTCCCAATCCTCCCTCTTAATTGACTTGGAGAAATATTTCTCCAGATTGGGGATGAATCTCTTCCTGTCCTAGCTGACACTGGAGCCACATTCTTGGTGCTCAACTCCAGTACTATAAGACAGTCCCTGCCTTGGAGCACTAAGACAATTCAAATAGTGGGGATCCCTAATGAACCTCAAGAAGTTCCTTTCTCTGAACCCATTCCCTTTTGTTTAGATCCTTTGAAAGATACACACTCTTTTCTCCTTAGTTTCTCTACCCCTACCCATTTATTAGGCTGAGACTTCTTAGGGAAGCATCATGCTGGATATTTCTCCTCAAAAGTGGAAATAGTTCTAGAATTTGACGGTAGTCAGCAAAGAAACCAATCAGGTGAATTAAATAACCCTTTGATATATTTTATTTCTTTCATCTCTTACAGTACTAGAGCTGATTCTGGAAACACTGATCATTTGTCTCTACTGAATCAGCTACCACTAACCTTATGTGCAAAATCTCCAACTGATATTGGTAAAATTCACAGTGCATCTCTCATTAAGATTCAAATAGATACTTCAAAACCTCTTCCCAGAATTAATCAATACCCTATAAGTAAAGAAGCCCTTTAATGTATAAAGCCCATAACAGAGGATTACAAGTCTCAAGACCTCATTATTCCTTGTACTAGTCCATGTAGTACTTCTGTCTAACAGTAAGAAAACCTAAGGGCCAAGGATGGAGGTTTGTCCAGAATCTCCAAGCAATAAACAGCATTGTTATCCTTCCACGTCTGTTGTTCCTGATTCTCATACGCTACTAACATCCACTCCTTCTGGAAGCAAATTCTTTACTGTAATTGATTTATGCAGTGCATTCTTTAGTGTTCTAGTTGATGAAGCTAACCAATATATTTTTGTCTTCACCTGGGAAGCAAAAAAATTTACCTGGACAGTAATGCCTCAGGATTTTACTGACAGTCCTTCTTATTTCTCACAAATCCTGATGTCTGATCTGGATAATATAAAGTTTCTTAGGCATTCTACTTTGCTGCAATATGTAGATGATTTGCTTCTTTGCTCTCCTCCTCAAGCTTCTTCAAGGGAAGACATAATCCACCTTCTAAGGCTTCTGACTTTAAAGGAACATAAGGTCACCAAGGAAAAATTGCAGTTTTCCGAAACCCAGGTTTAATATGTAGGGCATCTGATTTCAGAACAAGGGTTATACCTAGACCCAGATGGGCTTCATGGTATCCTAAGTTTCCCAAAACCCAAAACTAAACACCAACTGTGAAGTTTTCTCAGGCTAGTTAGTTTCTGCCAAAATTGGATTCAAAAATTTTCTCTTATGGCTAAACCACCATATGTTGTACTAAAGAATAACAACTCCAACCCAATTTTATTGGTAGAACCAGACAAAATTGCCTTTAAGGACTTAGAGGAGTCTGATGAACCTACCTGCCCTTGGGCATCCCAATTTTCAGATTTCCTTTTTCCTTTTTATATATGAGAAGAAAGGGAATATCTTCAGGGTATTCATCCAACAACATGGGAACCACCACTGACCCATAAGGTATTATGGCCAGCAACTTGACCTTGTGGCATGGGGATAACCCCCTTGCTTTAGAGCCATTACTGCCACTGCCTTTTCTGTCAAGGCCAACAATAAAATTGTGGGATCTCCTTTAACCATTTTTGTACCTCATGCAGTAGAAGCCTTCCTGAATTCCCATCCCACTCATCATTTCTCAATCAGCCACCACACCTCCTCTAAAGTTCTTTGTTAACTGCCCTCACATAACTCTTTTATTTTGTAATAACCTTAACCTGGCTACTTTTCTCTCCTCCATCAACAACGAAGTCCTTCAGGACTGGTTAATGCTGACAAATCACCTTGACTCTTCATGATATCTGCAGGAAATTCCTTTGTGTAATGCTGACTTCTCATGGTTCACTGATGGTTCTGATTTAAAAGGTGACAATGGCAAATATTATGCTGGGTTTACTATTGTAACTCCTTTTGTTGTTGTTGAGGCAACAACTTTACCTATGGCTACTTCAACCCAATAGGCTGAATTATATGCTCTTACACAGGCTGTCACTTTAGCCAAGGGCAAAACTGTCAATATTTATACTAATAGTAGGTATACTTTTGGAGTAGCTAATGATTTGGCAATGTTGTGAAAGCAACATGACTTCTTTAATTCCAGCAGGAATAAAATTTAAAATAACCCCTATGTTTAGGAATTATTGGATGCAATACCTTTACCTGCCACTTTAGCTATTATTAAGATTCGAGGACATTCTAAATTTGACGCTCTAGATACTAAAAGATAATCACCTTGTTGATATTTCTGTAAGGAATGCTGCCCTTAAAGGAACCAACAGCAGCCAAGTCTCTGTCATGGTCCAAAGGGATACTTCCCCAAATGATAATTTGGAAAAACTGTCTGGAGAAGCCCAAAAATTGGCCTCAGAAAAGAAAAACAATATTGGGAATTCAGCAATTATTGGTTTGACAAAAAGAGAAAGCTCTGGTTTGAACCAAATAATAACCCAGTCCTACTAGAGACTTGAAAATTCCTACTCCTTACCACTGTACATGCATTAAACCCTCGGTCAGCTGATAAAATTATAGCCTTTATGAATAAATATTGGTGGGGAAACATTAACAAAGCCTCAAAAAATGCCTACCTTACTTGTCTCACTTGTCCAAAGTACAACCCAGGGAAGCCTATTTGTACTGCTCCCAGACATTTTAAATTGCCTAATGGACAATTCAAGGTCTGGCAAATACAACCTCCTCCATCTTATGGATCTAAATGTGTTTTAGTTATGGTGTATATGTATCCACACTGGACTGAAGCTTTCTCTTTTAGACAGGCCACAATCTCTTCTATGTTTAAAGTCCTTTTGGGAAAGACTATTCATACCTAAGAAACTCCTCTTTAACTTCATAATGATAGAAGAACCCATTTTACTGGTCAGATACTTCTACAAGTCTGCTATATTTGGCTGGTTTTGCAACATTTTCACTGTGCTTACCATCCTCAATATTCTGGGATAGTCAAATGCACTAATAGTATTATTAAAATTCAGTTGACAAATCTTGTAGAGACCCTCAAACACCTTGGCCAAAAGCATTGCTGTTGGTCCTTCTAAATCTCAGATACACTCCTTTTGAAACTCATAAACTCTTACCCTTTTAGATAGCCACAGATGCCCAATGCACTTGGCTCCTGCCTCTTTTGATCCACAACTGATAAAAGGAGAGATACTCCAATATTGCAAACTAATTACTTCTATTCAAAGTAACCATGTTTGGTAGAACAATCTTTTCACAATGTGCTCTCAGGAAACAAAGACCTTAAGCATCACACCTTGCAACCTGGAGATTTTGTCTATTGGAAAAGACACCTCTGGAAAGATGCTCTTCAACCTTGTTGGAAAAGCTCTTATAAGGTACTGGTAACCAACCCTTGCGCTGCCAAACTCTTGGGTCTAGGCTCTTGGATTTACATGACACACATAAAGAAAGTGTCAAACCCTGACTGGACCTACACTTCATCTGGTGACCTGAAAATAAAAATTTCTCAGAACTGAAGCAGACAAGATCTGATGAGATGGATTTCCCAAGATATCCAGACCAGGCCTGCTGGAAATTTGTCACCAAACCTTTGATGATGGCATAGTGCTTCATATGATCTCCAATGTCTATGATCTTAATAACATATGAACTTTACATAAAAAATGCCTGAGAGTTCTCCCTCTTACCCCTCCTTGTAATTTGAATGTGATTTCAATATGTTTCCAGTCTGTGCACTTTCCCTCTGACGTGAGACACTACACCCAGGAAAGATCCTTCCTGGCATTGAAAGGAAAAAGCCACTGAAACTGGAAAACCTGACTCTTGATCAGTGATGCTTTCACAGAAAGATCTTGATCAAAAAGGGAAAATATAAAAAAGTAATAAACAGAAACCTCAATTAAATGGAGTCAGGAGACCAGAAAGGGGAGCTCTCATGTCTTGCAATGGTAACAGAACCCAAGAAGAAGAAGAAGAAAGATTCCATTTTCCTTCCTGGCAACAACTCAGCCAATGAAAAGCTATGGAATCTTTGTTTACTATAGCCTTCCCAACTTCCTTTTCCTCTCTATAAAAGAATTCTCTTTCCCTTGCTGTGCAAGGACTTACACATGGTGAGCCATAGTTGGAGACTTCCAATTCCAATTTTTTGCTGATCTCAAATAAACCCATTCTTGCTGGAGAAATAACTGGCAGTCTATTTGTTTTAGGTCAACAGTACCTTGGCACAGATTTAAGTACTGACCATTATCTAACTAATTCAGTCAAATTTCAATTACCCAAAAGGAGCTCATTTGAATAAACTAATGGTCACATAAGAAGGAAAAGAAAAAGCTTTTCATGTAAATATTCATGTCTTGCAAAATGACTGGTTTGGGGTAAGCAAGACTTCGATGAGTGAAATTCAATTGTAGATTTCAGTTCAAAACAAGAGAGAACATTTTTTTAAACTACATTTGCATCATGTGTTCCAGGTATTTTCTTCTGCAATAAATTAAAGTTGTTATAGTCTTTAGGGAAATGTGAAAACTAATATCTTCTTATCCACTGTTGCACTTTAAGATGCCTATCAAAAATGTTATATAGGGGCTTCCCTGGTGGTGCAGTGGTTCAGAGCCCGCCTGACAGTGCAGGGGATGTGGGTTCAAGCCCTGGTCTGGGAGGATCCCACATGCTGCGAAGTGGCTAGGCTCTGCGCTGCAGCTGCTGGGCCTGCGCTCTGGAGCCCGCAGGCCACAGCTGCTGAGCCCGTGTGCCACAACTACTGAAGCCTGCTCACCTGGAGCCCGTGCTCCGCAACAAGAGAGGCCACCGTGATGAAAGGCCCACACACCGCAACAGAGACCAAATGCAGCCAAATATAAATAATAAATAAATAAATATTTTAAAATGTTATATAGTGATGAAAAGTATTCTTGTGAGTGAAACATCCAATGTCACTTTAAGACTGCAGTTCTCTACATATTTCACACAAATAAATTTTAATTTTTCAGTAAAGAGTCAACTATTTAAACTGATGCTGAAGCACATTGATCTACCTAATTAGATATAAAACCTGGTGACTAAAGTCACCAAGAGTATATGATCTCATGCCCAAGGTAACACATTCAGTGTTTTTATTATTATTGTATGATAATTCCCCCAGCTTTTTCTGTAAGGAACTCTCTATGGGCTAAGTAATTGGTAGTTTCTCATGTATGTTTTAATAGTCTTCAGAAAAAAGTTTTCTGAACAAATGCCATCTACTATGGAATACTATTTGAACTGCATTTATTTCTACAGCAGATTTCCCTAGTTGGCCAATTAATTACAAGGTATAAAGGTCTTTTTAAAGTCACTTGGAAAAAAAGGACAACAGTTATGGTTCATTGTTCCCATCTTGAACTGACTCTAATAATGCAAGTAGTGTAGATTATAAACACCTTTTCAATATTGTTAGGACAAGAAATAAATAAATAAATATGTATATATATATTATATATATATATATATAGACTTCAAAATTATCATTAAATACATGGTGGGAGCTCTGATTTATTCTTGTCAGCTTTGTGTTTGGAAAATAAAAGAAATTTATATGCATTTTTTGACTATTGCTTAAGAGAATATTTAAATCTACAGAACATTGTTAACAATTACTTTGATCATTACTGAAATATTTAGATTCAGATAATTAAATAAATAGGATCACGATGCAGTAGAGATGGAATTAATTTCCCCTTTTTTTCTGTATCTGTTTTTGGAATAAGATAATCACATTTTTATAACAATGTTTGGAACATAGGTTTTGCCAGACTAAATATACTTTTAAGGTAAATATTAAAAATGACTAATGTATTTACTAGTCACTTAACCCCTATTAAATTGATCACAGACAAAATATTGGTTTTTCTCTTAAATGAAGTAAATTAATTTCAAACATTCTACTATCGTGGCAGGATCTAAGATATCCTGGGATAAGGATATTGATTCGATCATCTGTACCAGAACTAAGTCAGAATATATCTATAATGAAGCTGAGAAATCTCCAGGGTCACAGCAGAGGTAAAATGGAGGGAACCCCCAGGGTCACAGCAGAGGTAAAGACATTTTTTTGACAATGTTATTATTCATTCCCAATATCAAAGAACCAATATAAAGTGCATAGCGTGTAGCAGGCACTTGAGAAACATTTTATGAATGAGTGAATGGGCAAACTACAGACAAGTTTTAATCACAATTGTATATTTGGCACACATAACAAATGATTCATGAAAGCTTAGCCTTATTTATTTATTTATTTATTTTTTAGGTAGCTAGTGTTTGTAGCCATCCAGGTGGATTCACCTGTAAATCACTGCTTATGAGAAATACGACTCTATTTTAGGTTGATATTTGCTTTCCAGCTACTATTGCCACTTTCAAGAGATATCAGCTAGCAATTCTATTTATCAGAAATGACTCTAACCTCCTAAGTAGTGTTTGAAATTTGTAAAAAGCCTCCCCAGGGCTCCAGCTGATATTTGTCCTTGCCAAGAGGTTTGGACCTTTTCCTTTTGGGCTCACTGCTCATAATAATGATACAGACCTCTCACTTCATTAGCTTTGATAACAGCATTATTTCCCCACGGCTTGTGAGAAACAAGACTATAGAGATTCTCAAGAATAGTATGAAACTTGACCCTTATCACAAAAAAAGAGAGTGAATTTCTGTTCTCATACACTCTTATCACATTGGCAAGCATACTAATCACAAATGCACAGTGTGAAAAAACTCAATCCTACATCTTTAAAAATAGTTTTTATTGGTTTGGTGTAATGCTAAAAATATAACTTTGAAACATCTTTAAGATGTTGTTGGAGGACCTTAAAGATGGCGGAGGAGTAAGACGTGGAGATCATCTTCCTCCCCAGAAATACATCAGAAATACATCTACATGTGGTACAACTCCTACAGAACACCTACTGAACGCTGGGAAAAGACCTCAGACTTCCCAAAAGGCAAGAAAATCCTCATGTACCTGGGTAGGGTAAAAGAAAAAAGGAAAAACAGAGACAAAAGAACAGGGACCGGACCTGCACCTCTGGGAGGGAGCTGTGAAGGAGGAAACGTTTCCATACACTAGGAAGCCCCTTCACTGGCGGAGACAGGGGTGGGCTGGGGGGAAGCTTTGGAGCCACAGAGGAGAGCATACCAACAGGGCGACAGAGGGTAAAGCAGAGAGATTCCTGCACAGAGGATCAGTGCCAACCAGCACTCACCAGCCCGAGAGGCTTGTCTGTTCACCTGCCAGCCGGGGTAAGTGGGGGCTGGGAGCTGAGGCTCCAGCTTCTTCGGAGGTCAGATCCCAGGGAGAGGACTGGGGTTGGATGTACGAACATAATCTGATGGGGGATAGTGCACCACAGCGAGCTGGGAGGGAGTCTGGGAAAAAGTCTGGACCTGCCTAAGAGGCAAGAGACCATTGTTTTGGGGTGCGCAAGGAGAGGGGATTCAAAGCACCGCCTAAACGAGCTACAGAGATGGAATCCAGCCACGGCTATCAGCACAGACATCAGAGATGGGCATGAAACGCTAAGGATGCTGCTGCAGCCACCAAGAAGCCTGTGTACAAGCACACATCACTATCCACACCTCCCCTCCCAGGAGCCTGTGCAGCCTGCCACTGCCAGGGTCCCCTTATCCAGAGAAAACTTCCCCCGGAGAACACATGGCATGCCTCAGGCTGTTGCAAGATCATGCTGGCCTCTGCCGCTGCAGGCTCACCCTGCATTCCAATTACGACTGCTGTATCCTTCCCTAACCCCCGGCCTGAGTGAGCAAGAGTGCCCTAATCAGACACTGTTTTAACCCCTTCCTGTCTGGGCAGGAAACAGAATCCTGAGAGCGTCTACACACAGAGGTGGGGCCAAATCCAAAGCTGAATCCCAGGAGCTGTGTGAACAAAGAAGAGAAAGGGAAATTTCTCCCAGCAGCCTCAGGAGCAGTGGATTAAATCTCCACAATCAACTTAATGTACCCTGCATCTGTGAAATATCTGAATAGACAACGAATCATCCTAAAACTGAGGAAATGGACTTGGAGAGGAAATGTAGACTTGAGGTTGTCTGTATTCAACAGAGTAGTTTCTGATTTTTATGTTTAACTTAGTATAGGTTTTAGCGCTTGTTATCAATGGTGGATTTGTTTATTGGTTTGGTTGATCTTTTCTTTTTTATTACTTTTTTATTTTTTATTTTAATAATATAAACTTTTTTTTATTTTAATGACTTTTTTTAAAATTTTATTATTTTTTTCTTTCTTTTTTTTTCTCCATTTTCTCCTGAGCTGTGTGGCTGACAGGGTTTTGGTGCTCCAGCAAGGTGTCAGGCCTGAGCCTCTGAGGTATGAGAGCCAAGTTCAGGACATTGGACCACCAGAGACATCCCAGCCCCACATAATATCAATCAGTGAGAGCTCTCCCAGAGATCTCTATCTCAATGATAAGACCCAACTCCACTCAACGACCAGCAAGCTCCCGTGCTGGACACCCCATGCCAATCAACTAGCAAGACATGAATCCAAGTCCACCCATTAGCAGAGAGGCTGCCTTAAATAATAATAAGTTCACAGACACCCCAAAACACACCACCAGACGTGGTCCTGTCCACCAGAAAGACAGGATACAGCCTCATCCACGAGAACACAGGCACCAGTCGACTCCACCAGGAAGCCTACACAACCCACTGAACCAACCATACCACTGGGGGCAGACACAAAAAACAATGGGAACTACGAACCTGAAGCATGTGAAAAGAAGACCCCAACACAGTAAGTTATGAAAAATGAGAAGACAGAGAAATATGCAGCAGATGAAGGAGCAAAGTAAAAACCCACAAGACCAAACAAATGAAGATGAAATAGGCAGTCTACCCAAAAAAGAATTGAGTAATGTTAGTAAAGATGATCCAAAATATTGGAAATAGAATGGAGAAAATACAAGAAACATTTAACAAGGACCTAGAAGACTAAAGAGCAAACAAACAATGATGACAACACAATAAATGAAATTAAATACTCTCGAGAAGGAATCAATAGAAGAATAATTGAGGCAGAAGAACAGATAAGTGACCTGGAAGATAAAATAGTGGAAATAACTACCACAGAGCAGAATAAAAAAATAAATAAATAAAGCATTGAGGACAGTCTCAGAGACATCTGGGACAACATTAAATGCACCAATATTTGAATCATAGGGGTCCCAGAAGAAGAGAAAAAGAAAGGGACTGAGAAAATATTTGAAGAGATTATAGTTGAAAACTTCCCTAATATGGGAAAGGAAACAGTCAGTCAAATCCAGGAAGGACAGAGAGTCCCATACAGGATAAATGCAAGGAGAAACATGCCAAGACACAGATTATTCAAACTATCAAAAAATAAATACAAAAAATAAATATTAAAGGCAGTAAGGGAAAAGCAACAAATAATGTACAAAGGAATCCCCATAAGGTTAACAGCAGATATTTCAGCAGAAACTCTGCAAGCCAGAAGGGAGTTGCAGGACATATTTAAAGTGATGAAAGGGGAAAACCTACAACCAAGATTATTCTACCCAGCAAGGATCTCATTCAGATTCAACGGAGAATTTCAACCTTTACAGACAAGCAAAAGCTGAGAGAATTCAGCACCACCAAACCAGGTTTACAACAAATGCTAAAGGAACTTATTTAGGCAGGAAGCACAAGAGAAGGAAAAGACGTACAAAAACCAGCCCAAAACAATTAAGAAAATGGTAATAGGAATATACGTATCGATAATTATCCTAAATGTAAATGGATTAAATGCTCCAAGCAAAAGGCATAGACTGGCTGAATGGATACAAAAACAAGACCCGTATATATGCTGTCTACAAGAAACCCATTTCAGACCTAGGGACACATACAGACTGAAAGTGAGGGGATGGAAAAAGATATTCCATGCAAATTGAAATCAAAAGAAAGCTGGAGTAGCAATTCTCATAGCAGACAAAATAGACTTTAAAATAAAGACTATTACAAGAGACAAAAAGGACAGTACATAATGATCAAGAGATAAATACAAGGAGAAGATATAACAATTGTACATATTTATGCACCCAACATAGGAGAACCTCAATACATAATGCAACTGCTAACAGCCATAAAAGGGGAAATTGACAGTAATACAATCAAAGTAGGGGACTTTAACACCCCACTTTCACCAATGGACAGATCATCCAAAACGAAAATAAATAAGGAAACACAAACTTTAAATGACACATTAAACAAGATGGACTTAATTGATATTTATAGGACATTCCATTCAAAAAACAAGAGAATACAGGTTCTTCTCAAGTGCTCATGGAACATTCTGCAGATAGACCATATCTTGGGTCACAAATCAATTCTCAGTAAATTTAAGAAAATTGAAATCATATCAAGTATGTTTTCTGACCACAACACTGCGAGACTAGATATCAGTTACAGGAAAAAAACGGTAAAAAATGCAAACACATGGAGGCTAAACAATACACTACTAAATAAACAAGAGATCACTGAAGTAATCAAAGGGGAAATTAAAAAATACCTAGGAACAAATGACAATGAATAAATGACGACCCCAAACTAATGGGATGCAACAAAAGCAGTTCTAAGAGGGAAGTGTATAGCAATACATTCCTACCTCAAGAAATAAGAAAAATCTCAAATAAACATCCTAACATTACACGTAATGCAATTAGAGAAAGAAGAACCAAAAAAAAAAAAAAAACCCAAAGTTAGCAGAAGGAAATAAACCATAAAAATCAGATCAGAAATAAATGAAAAAGAAACGAAGGAAATGATAGCAAAGATCAATAAAACTAAAAGCTGGTTCTTTGAGAAGATAAACAAAATTGATAAACCATTAGCCAGACTCATCAGGAAAAAAATGGAAAAGACTCAACAGAATTAGAAATGAAAAAGGAGAAGTAACTACTGAGAGTACAGAAATACAAAGGATGATGAGAGATTACTACAAGCAGTAAATGCCAATAAAATGAACAACCTGGAAGAAATGGACAAATTCTTAGAAAAGCACAACTTTCTGAGAGTGCACCAGGAAGAAATAGAAAATATAAACAGACCATTCACAAGCACTGAAATTGAAACTGTGATAAAAAATCTTCTAACAGAAGAACTCTATCAAACATTTAGAGAAGGCAAACTCTATCAAACATTTAGAGAAGAGCTAAGACCTATCCTTCTCAAGCTCTTCCAAAATATAGGAGAGAGAGAAACACTCCCAAACTCATTCTACGAGGCCACCATCACCCTGATACCCAAACCAGACAAAGATGTCAGAAAGAAAGAAAACTACAGGCCAAAATCAATGATGAGCATAGATGCAAAGATCCTCAACAAAATACTAACAGAATCTAACAGCACATTAAAAGGATCATACACCATGATCAAGTGGGCTTCATCCCAGGAATGCAAGGATTCTTCAATATATGCAAAACAATCAACAAATTAACAAATCAAAGGATAAAAACCATATGATCATTTCAATAGATGCAGAAAAAGCTTTTGACAAAATTCAACACCGATGTATGATAAAAACCCTGCAGAAAGTAGGCATAGAGGGAACTTACCTCAACATAATAAAGGCCATATATGACAAACCCACAGCCAACATCATTCTCAATGGTGAAAAACTGAAACCACTTCCACTAAGATCAAGAACAAGACAAGGTTGCCCACTCTCAAAATTATTATTCAACAGAGTTTTGGAAGCTTTAACCACAGCAATCAGAGAAGAAAAAGAAATAAATGAATCCAAATTGGAAAAGAAGTAGTAAAACGGTCACTGTTTGCAGATGACATGATATTATACGTAGAGAAACCTAAAGATGCTACCAGAAAACTACTAGAGCTAATCAATGAATTTGGAAAAGTAGCAGAATGCAAAATTAATGCACAGAAGTCTCTTGCATTCCTATACACTAATGATGAAAAATCTGAAAGATAAATTAAGGAAACACTCACATTTACCATTGCAGCAAAAAGAATGATATACCTAGGAATAAACCTACCTAAGGAGACAAAGATCTGTTTGCAGAAAACTATAAGACACTGATGAAAGAAATTAAAGATGATTCAAACAGATGGAGAGATACACCATGTTCTTGGACTGGAAGAATCAACATTGTGAAAATGACTATACTACCCTAAGCAGTCTACAGATTCAGTGCAATCCCTATCAAAATATCAATGGCATTTTTCGCAGAACTAGAACAAAAAATTTCACAATTTGTATGGAAACACAAAAGACCCTGAATAGCCTAAGCAATCTTGAAAAGAGAAACGGAGCTGGTGGAATCAGGCCTCCTGACTTCAGACTACACTACAAAGCTACAGTAATCAAGACAGTATGGTACTGGCACAAAACCAGAAATATAGATCAATGGAACAGGATAGAAAACCCAGAGATGAACTCACGCACATATGGTCAACTTATCTTTGATAAAGGAGGCAAGAATATACAATGGAGAAAAGACAGCCTCTTCAATAAGTGGTGCTGGGAAAACTGGACAGCTACATGTAAAAGAATGAAATTAAAATACTCCCTAACACTATACACAAAAATAAACTCAAAATGGATTAGAAACCTACATGTAAGGCCAGACAGCATAAAACTCTTAGAGTAAAACATAGGCAGAACCCTCTACGACATAAATCACAGCAAGATCCTTTTTGACCCACCTCTTAGAGAAATGGAAATAAAAACAAAAATAAACAAATGGGACCTAATGAAACTTAAAAGCTTTTCCACAGCAATGGAAACCATAAACAAGACAAAAAGACAATCCTCAGAATGGGAGAAAATCTTTGCAAACGAAACTAACTGACAAAGGATTAATCTCCAAACTTTACAAGCAGCTCATGCAGCTCAATATCAAAAAAACAAACAACCCAATCCAAAAATGAGCAGAATACCTAAATAGATATCTCCCCAAAGAAGAGATACAGATTTCCAAGGAACACATGAAAGGAGGCTGAACATCACTAATTATTAGAGAAATGCAAATCAAAACTACAATGAGGTACCACCTCACACCAGTCAGAATGGCCATCATCAAAAAATCTGCAACAATAAATGCTGGAGAGGATGTGGAGAAAAGGGAACCCTCCTGCACTGTTGGTGGGAATGTAAACTGATACAGCCAGTATGGAGAACAGCATGGAGTTTCCTAAATAAACTAAAAATAGAATTACCATGTGACCCAGTAATCCCACTAGTGTGCATATACCTTGGGAAAACCGTAATTGAAAGAGTCATGTACCACAGTGTTCATTGCAACACTATTTAAAATAGCCAGGTAATGGGAGAAACATATGTGTCCACTGACAGTTGAATGGATAAAGATGTGGCACATATATACAATGGAATATTACTAAGCCATAAAAAGATACGAAATTTAGTTATTTGTAATGAGGTGGTTGGACCTAGAGTCTGTCATACAGAGTGAAGTAAGTCAGAAAGAGTAAAACAAATACCGTATGCTAACACATACATATGGAATCTAAAAAAAAAATGGTTCTGAAGAACCTAGGGGTAGGACAGGAATAAAGACCCAGACGTAGAGAATGGACTTGAGGAAATGGGGAGCGAGAAGGGTAAGCTGGGACGAAGTGAGAGAGTCGCATGTACATATATACACTACCAAAGGTAAAATAGATAGTAGGAAGCTGCCGCATTGCACAGAGACATCAGCTCTGTGCTTTGTGACCACCTAGAGGGGTGGGATAGAGATGGTGGGAGGAACACACAAGATGGAGGTGATATGGGGATATATGTATATGTATAGCTGATTCACTTTGTTATATAGCAGAAACTAACACAACATTGTAAAGCAGTTATACTCCAATAAAGGTGTTAAAAAAAAAAAGTTGTTGCAAGGAAATAGGACTATGCAGAAGATTATGAGGCAGAAAAACAGTGCTCTTGATATGATAAATAATACATGGCCCAAAGGCAGAGCATAATAATAATAGATACCACTTCTACTAATAATAATAGCTAGTTTTTATATAGCACTTATTAAGTACCAGGCCCTGGTTCTGAGTGTTTTTTATATCTTAACTAATTTAATCTTCACAATTTATTAAGTTGCTACTATCATTAACCCCATATGGTAGATAAGAAAACTGAGGCACAGAAATGTTGAATAATTTTCCCATGGTCAAATAGCTAGTAAGTCACAGACCAGTATTTGACTCAGAGGCAGGGAGATCCAAGAGCATACTTGGTTTAATTTCCACATTTGTTACTTAGTACTTGTGAGATACTAAGCAAGTTACTTAAGCTCTCAGACCCCCAGTTTCCTCTTCAACTAAATGGGGTTAGTAATGACTACCACACACAGGGTATTTATGGGTTCATAATTGTAAATGATAATAATGGTTGATATTTATTGAGCACTCAATTTGTGATCTTTACTCTTGAGAAAGTGCTAAGAGGGCTTTGTAGTCAGGCTCTATTACTTACTTGTTATGTGATATTCAGAAAGTATTGTACATCTCTAGACCTCAGTTTCCTCATCTGTAAAATAGGAAACACATTTCTATATCTTCAAAATAAAGATGATAATAGCTATTTAATAGAGCTATCATAAAAATCAAATGAAATGAAGCATAAGAAATATTTGCATGATTCCTGGTATATATTAAGCACTAAATTAATTAATAATAATAATAATAGTAATAGGAATCATTTAATCAACAAGAAACTTCTGAGGACTCTGGCTAAAACAGACATGAATATAAGCAGTCAATATTGTTGCCTCATGTCAGATTCTCATTGACTGAGAAGGTAAAAAGAGACTAGTTACAACATGCTATAGGTGTTAGCATAAGACAAAGGCTCAAAGAAAGGCATATATTCCATGTTGCTGTGGCTTGAAGAGCTTTGCTTAGATACTTAGTAGTCGAACGTCATCACTGTTAAAGATTCTGTTGCCCAAGTTGCTCAGGTTCAAATTTATTGTGCATTATAGCAACACAGGAAGCAAAGCAATAGCCTGGGAACCAGTTAAGATAGTAACATTGTAAGGTTCAATGTAGTTTGGGAAGACGTTAGAAGTTTGAAATAGAAGTACATAAGTCTTATTCTAAGCAATATCCAATAAAAGAAAGTACGTTTAAAGATGATAAAGCATATTGACATAAGGGGTGTTATTGGGTGGGATGAAAATGTTCTAAAACTAATTTATCATGATGATTGTATCATTTGGTAAAGTTAGTAAAATTCATTAAATTTTATACCTGAAATGGATGGATTTTATAATATTAAAATATACAAGAATAAAGTTGTTAAAAACATGTAAAGTAAGTTGTTGGAATTAACACCTGTTCCTTATATCATGTTTAGAGGCAGGAGAATAGAGAACTGAAATTTATTAAGCACTTAACATACGCCAATCACTCTGCTATGTGCTTTACCTTAAGGTGTCCCATTTTATACTCACAACATTCTACATAGTAAGCATCATTACTTTTATTTTACAAATGAGGAAACTGAAACACGGCGAGGTTGTGTTACTCACCTAAAGTCATATAAATAATAAGAGTGATAAATTCAGTTCTTTCAGAAACAAAAATGTAGTGATAAGAACCCAAACTCTGAAAAAATGTAAATTTTGTCTAATAGAGAATTGTCTTTCAAAATTCTACTGATAATTTTATGATAAGGAATATTTTGACATAAAACTTCTAAGACTACAAGACACTGAGTAACCATATCTGGCAATATCTGATGAAGCACAAAGATGCGTGTTGTGGTCTATCATTACTGAAAAATTTTAGAGGATGAATAAATCAATTTAAGTTAGAGCATTGGGGCAAGTTGTGTGGAGAAGAATAGAAACACACAAGAAGACATTCCACCTGAAAAACACTAAAAGGACAATGGCATTGGAACTAAAGTTGCTATGATGTGGTCTAAATAACAGGTCATTACTGTGAACATACACCATCTGAAATTGTTAAATAGAATCATTTTAGAAAACAAAGTGGTTTGGCTTTCACTTCTATTCTTTGCTTCCACTTATCAGTCTATTCACATTGGTACTGTTAACCCTTCAAACATATAAAAATAGAAAGCAATGAATAGTAAATGTTTTTATACTCAACTCCCAGAATCAACAGTATTCAAGATTTTGCCAAACCTGTTTTATCTATTACCTTTTACTTTTTGTAATAAATGATTTTTAAGTTTTATTGATAGTAAATTAAGATTAGAATGTAATAAATATCCTTAATTATAGTCCAAATGTCTTATATTTTATACACAGCCTGTATTATAATATATCATATTATAATATATTCTAAATAATTGATCTCTCATTCAAGAAGCAATTCAGATAAAATATGCCTCAAAACTCAAATGTCCATTCATTACACAATTGTTGGGGCACAATGTATTCCTCTCATCACATCTTCATCCGAGCGCACTCTCTGCTTACACTGCGTTCTTAACTCTCTAGTGGAGTCCCTTCACCACACACAGCATAAACCTGACCCCTCTGTACAATCTTTAATAGTGACACTCTACTAATTTTTCCTCCAAATCGATTCTCCCTTTGTTTTATAGGCACATAGCCACCAAGCTTGAGACTAAATTTCCCACTTTTCTTGACCAGGAGGTAAAGAATTAAGTTTGGACCAATGGGATGTGAAAGTAAGTGAATGTGGACCATTTCCACTTGAAAGCCATGTTACTTTCTCTAGATTTTAATTTTTTAAATTTTTTGCTTCTTTCTGTATGTTGGAATATGAACGTGGAAGCAACCCAGCTTTGATGATGCAGATGAGAACACCCTAAAGGATGGATGACCAGAGAGAGGGGAGGAATTTGTGACCATGAATGACTCTGTGGAACAGAGCTGAAAATCCAGCAGAGAACTACAAGACCATTATGGGGGAAAAAAGTAAACTTATTTAATAAACAAATCAATAAACAAATATCTTATGTATGTCACTGTTTGGGGGGTCTCTCTGTTACAGCAGGTTAACCTATACCTTAAATATCGCACTAGTATAACATCCTGTAAGTGTAGAGAAAATAATGGCTTTGCAGGTTAGTCAGACCTAGAATTTCTAGTTCTATCATTTATATGTGACATTAGTAAGTTATTTCAACTGTATGAACTCATTTTCCCATCTGCGAAATATCTACCCATGGTGTTGCTGTGAGGATTCAGTGAAACAATGGATGTATATCATCTTGCATGTGCCTGGAATACAAAGCAGTGCTTAATAAGTGTTCTTTCATAGTTTTTTTTTTTTTTTGTCACACTCATTAGAGAACGTGTTTTCTGCTTTATTATTGAACTTAAATTTTTCATTCAATATTTCACTAATGACATCAACTCTTCCTATTTATACAATTTAATTAACCCAATCAACATCCAGTGTTGTACACCAATTATTTTTTAATTTTAAAATAGAGTTTGACATATACTGAGTCATTTTAAGAATATAGACAATTGGAAAGAGAAAATCATTTTAACAGACTGATTTTTTGCAGATCTATATGTCAAGGCTATGATGGCTCAGTGAACAAACAAATATGTTTCATGTCTTTTGGTATAAAACGACTGGTCAGAGAGGCTTTCGTATTAATACAAGCCTTAAATCACAAGTCCTCACAACATTCTGGTGTTAAAACAGGAAATGTGGTTAATCCCTGAAGTCTTTGCAGTATTTCATCATTGTGATTTAGTGTCTAGACTCAAATGATGAAACTGACACAGGAATGCAATGACTCCTTAAAAATCACATAGCTTACTGGAGTGGTCTAGAAAGAGGGATTGGAAACAGAATGGTTGGAGACCAAAAACAATGCTTTATTTAGTAAATTACTTAGTCTATGTATACGAAAGCCATGAGAAACATTATTATTGCATTATTTTCAAAGGATGAATAGCTGTGAAGTGATAGCACAAAGCAGTTGGTTGAAATTAAAATTGTGACATTGGTAGCCAGAAATATACCTCAAAAATATACTACATTACATATGAGATTTACTCCATGAACCTTAAAAATCAATAATTTGTGCCCTCAAGCTTAGGTGAGTCACATGGTAATATGTCGGCGACAAATCACACCCTTGGGCAATTTTCTCCTAGTGCATAGATATCTGTTTTGGAGAGGGCACATGGGTTAATGACACACCAATATTATTTGTTGCTAATAAAAATGTGAAAGATTATATTTCTGGTTCTTGAAACTCCCTTTGATCAACCGACCAAAAAGAGTAATGAGATGGAGGACAATTGCTTCCTATATCTTGCAATCAACAATGCTCACTATCTGTAAAGGATTTTTCTCCCCAGATACCTAAAGGAATTGCATTATGAGTTATTTTCTATCAAATAGGATTAACTTTGTTCTAGATGGAACACTCTTGATTTTCTCTGCCAAGGAGTGCAGCAGTTTGGTGTGTCATGCATTACTGCTCACTACAGACCGTCAAACTCATTTCATTTGTGACAGGAGCTGGAATTAAACCTTGTTCTCCAGAGATGGGATGCCCATGTATTAATCGGATCTGTGCTTCCTTCCAAGCCACCTTGTATATTGTTACAAGAGCTTCTCTTTTTGCTGTGAAATCCACCTTATTTATTTGTTTGTTTGCTCGTTTTGTTGAGAAGTAAAGAGAAAAGTATTTTTGTGTTTGCCCTATAGAAAGATGTTTCATTGCCTCTGTTTGGCATGGGGTTAACCTTCTACTGAGATCTACCAGGCACAGGCAGCCTTCCTCATCATATCTCCCTTATTTACAACCTGCTGCTCTGGCTTTGTCTCCTTCACCTCTGATTTAGCAGCTATCTCTAATGCTGCAAAACATCATGAAGCCTCAATATTCGAGAAGCCTCAAACTCTCTTACCTATGTCAAAGAATTGCCATTTTTATACCTCATCTGAGATTACAAATCATTGCCTTTATATTCTGTTTCAAGATGACAAAGAAAGACCGAATCATGTAGTACTAGGTTAGGAGGTAGGATAGATGAGTCTTGATTATTGCCAATAAAGGATGATGGATAAATAGCTGAGTTCTATTTTTAAACTTATATACATTTGGGCTAGCATTGACATATATGTTAGGTCTTTTCCTCTAAGATAGCATATCTTTAAAATATTGGCAAATAACAAAAATATACTTTTAATTTTGCTCAGATAGCTTTTCTCAGCTAAAAAGACCAAGGTCATTTATAATCATCTTAATTGATTTTAAAGTTGGGTAAACACAGAGATTAAAATAGGATACAAATGTGTCATTTGCTATCATAATTTAATAAAAAGTAATGCATGGCCTCTGGAAATGTGTATTAGTTTAAATTTTCATCAATCGAATTAAAAGCAATGCCTACTTATTTGAATTGCACAATTTTGAGGAAGACTCTGAGATATTATTTTAGAAAAAGATTTTTCAAGCTAAGAAATATAAATGGACTTAATGCGGTATTAATGGTCACATTGTGGTCTCTCTGTCATTCTAAAACACTCTTATGCTAATAGAAATGTCAGTTCATGTTGCCTCTCAAATACTAACTCTTGATTGGTTGCTGGGAAGGCATTTTTTCTCCCTAAGCATAATGCCTCAGCATGAAAGTGTATTGGAGAGTACACATGTTGAAAGGAATTTCAGGTATATGCTGGGATAGCCATCAGTCATTTTGTTAAGTTTGGTTTAATTTACAAACCCCATGTCAGAACGTCTGTGCACTTCAACTATCTTTCTAATGGAACCTGGGGCCTAGGGCCCTTAGAAGGATATGATAATCAGATTTTATTCATAAGGTTTTTTCTAATTTTTCCCATTGCACCAGGTTAGTAAAGTGCCAATTAAGGGCAATGATTTTATTGGGCCAGTTACTAAACACTCAAATTAATAGAATTGAAAAGATTCTGTCAATAGAAGCAGTACTTTGAGAAGTTTTTATCCTTAGATCTCTGAACATACACTGAAATTGAATTCTCATGATACACGTGATTTATGTAACACCTTTCTAAAGACCTTAGAGTACATTTATGGAGTCAGACTGTGAAGCAGAATATATTTTTCCCCATTGTCTTTCAAATATGGAAATTAAGGTTTAACAGATACAATTTCTTCGAGAATGTAGTTGAGAGTGCGCCAGAGGGAGAATGTAGTTGGGAGTGCGCATGGTTTTTACTTCATCATACAGTTGTTTGTCCAGGCCAAAGGATAGCTACCACCCCTCCTATCTCAAAATGATAAGGAAGCCTCCAAGATCTTCATTTATGCACAGCAGACCCTGAGCAGGCCTAGAAAGCTGGTCACCTCAACACAGAGGATTATGGAATCCTTGTTTAGTGTCCTGCAGGTAAAGAGTGAAACTACATATGTATCCTGTTTCTATGTACCTTAATTTCTCTCTTCCCTATGGCAACAAGCCACATACATGTTTATCTGAAAGAGAAAATAAAAAGATGAATGATATCCACTGTTGACAATGGTAGGAGATAGTGGTTGCTCTCATTCACTGTCGTTGAGAGCATAAATGATTAAACATTTTTCAGAGGGCAATTGGTAACATGGAACAAAACTTAAAGTCACATATCTTATTCTCCTTTATAATTTCTATTTTAAAGAAGCTATCAGATATTACTGCTTCTGGCACTATGGCAAATTAAATTATCTGAGGGAGTACTCTTAATTCAAAAAATAAAAATAGATCCCACATAAAGTATAATATTTGTTGTATTACACAGATAGAATAAGGAAATCTCCAATAGGTTGAGAAAAAGCAAGCTGAAAATAGAGGAGTGAGCAGAAAATGCATGAAATACTTGGTTGTCCTAATGATAAATGCTGAAAACCACACTGCAGGTAGAAAGAGGCGTATTGGAACCTGAGAATCCTGGGTAAAGTGGAGGCCTCTGGGTGGATGATAAAAATGAAGATGTTCCAGGTCAGTAGCACTCCATGACCCTCAGAAAAAGCAAACACAATTCCTCTTTGGAGGAAAGCATTCAGTATATACAAAGTTGAAAAAAATAATAATTCTAAGCTGAAAATTGAAGATCACAAAACACAAAATGAAATGAACCATCATGAGTTAGAGTTAGCAGGGATAAACAACAACAAATCCCCAACAAATTTAGCCCCATAGGGATTCCAGAATCTAAAATTTTCAAATACAGAATATATGAAAACTACAATTAAATAGAAAACCACAATGAGTAAAGGATGGAAATGTAAAATGGGTAGTCTACAGGAAACTACAAAATGTGAGCAGATAAATTTGAAAAAAAAATTAAAACAAGAAAATAAAAATCGTCATTCTTTAAATAAATGATAAATTCAATGGATATCTTAAGTGGTGAACTCACTGACAAATAGACAAAAGGAATAGAAAAAGAGCTCAAAAAGAGATCTATTTTGTATATGGAGTTTGATATACAATCAAGGTAGCTAGGAAAAGTTTATATCACTCTCTTCTTGAACAGAAGTCAGCAAACTATGGCCAGTGAGCCACATCTGGCCAACCATGTGCATTTGATTAAGTCCTGTCCATGGCTGCTTTTCCTCTGCAAAGGCAGAGTTAAATAATTGCAATAGAGACTGCATAGCCCTCAAAGTTGAAAATACTTACTATCTGGTCCTTTATAGGAAAGGTTTTCCCACTCCTGTTCTTGAAACATTATTTTGCTAGGGTTACAATTCTAGGAATCTTAAAGATATTAATTATTTCCAAATTGAATAATAATGTCAATTCAATTACATTTAAAATACTAACATATTATTTTGAGGAAATTTACAAGCAATTCCAAAATTTATATGACAGAACAAACATCCAGGAATAGTCAAAAGAAACCTGAGGAAGAGAAAAAAAGATAGGGGAAATAACCCTACTGGATATTATGAACAATAATAATGATATGAAAATTATAATAATATGTTACTCGTTCAAACATAATAATAATTTTAATCATTAGTACTAGTCCTAGTGGTACCACTAGTAATAGTTGACACTTATATGGCACTTACTATGTGCTATATGCTAGGCACTGATAAAAAAACCATTTACTCTTCACTACAACCTTATGAGGAGAGTGTTCTTTTTCTTTCCTTTTTTTATGAAGCTATTTTTAAAAAATTTTTATGGGAGTATAGTTGATTTACAATGTTCTGTTAGTTTCAGGTGTACAGAAAAGTGAATCAGTTATACGTATATATACATCCACTCTTCTTTTTTTTTTTTTTGGATTATTTTCCCATATAGGCCATTATAGAGTATTGAGTAGAGTTCCTTGTGCTATACAGCAGGTTCTTATTAGTTATCTATTTTATATGTAGTAGTGTGTATATGTCAATCCCAATCTCCCAACTTATCCCTCCCCCCCTTATCCCCTGGTAACCATAAGTTTGTTCTCTACATCCATAACTCTACTCCTGTTTTGTAAATAAGTTCATTTGTATCATTTTTTATAGATCCCACATATAAGTGATAACATAGGATATTTGTCTTTCTCTTTTACTTCACTCAGTATGACAATCTCTAGGTCCATCCACATTGTGGCTAATGGCATTATTTTGTTCTTTTTTATGGCTGAGTAATATTCTACTGTATATATGTACCACATCTTCTTTATCCATTCCTCTGTCATTAGACATTTAGGTTGCTACCATGTCCTGGTTATTGTAAATAGTGCTGCAGTGAACATTGGGGTGCATGTATCCTTTTGAATTATGGTTTTCTCCAGGTATATGCCCAGGAGTGGCATTGCTGTGTTCCTTTTCTTTATTTTACACTTTAAAAGACTGAATTGCAAAGAAGTTAAGTAATTAAAAAAACTGACCAATGAACACATAGAGATTACAGAAGGAGACTTGATGATCTGTCTGTTAATGCTATGTAACAACTCATCCCAAAAACTTAGTGTCTTGAATCAACAGCAATTATTTATTCCCTGTCACAGTTTCTGTGGGTTAGGAATTTGGGAGTGCTCAGCTGGGAGGATCTAGCTTGGGGTCTCATTAGGTTGTTGTCAGATGGTGGTAAGGCAGGGGCCATCTCAAAGGCTTTGGTGCTGGCACTGGAAAAACTCAAATAGCTGGGGGCTGGAATACTTGGGGCACCTTGGGAATTTAAATCTATTTCACTTGTTTTTTTCTGCATGTTGGCTTTAATACAGCCAGAATTCTTCCATGGTGCCTCCAGGCT
Organism: Balaenoptera ricei; assembly: GCF_028023285.1. NCBI lineage: Eukaryota > Metazoa > Chordata > Mammalia > Artiodactyla > Balaenopteridae > Balaenoptera > Balaenoptera ricei. Next base: position 89,509,025 of record NC_082660.1, on the reverse strand, counting down.
CAAAAGTCACATATCTGAGCCAGCCAGGCAGACAGAAGCTGCATCATCTTTTATGCTCTAGCCTCAGAAGTCAACCAGTGTGGGGAATTCCCTGGCAGTCCAGTGGTTAGGACTCCATGCTATCACTGCTGATGGCCCCAGTTTGATCTCTCATTGGGGAACTAAGATCCCGCAAGCCCAGCTGTGCAGCCAAAAAAGAAAAATCTCAACCAGTGTGACTCCCACCGTAGTCACTGACATGGCCATATTAAAAGGGAGAAAACAGGAGATTAACCAAGATGGCGGAGTAGAAGGACGTGCTGTCACTCCCTCTTGCGAGAGCACCAGAATCACAACTGACTGCTGGACCATCATTGACAGGAAGACCCTGGACTTCACCAAGGAGGATACCCCACGTCCAAGGACAGAGGAGAAGCCACAGTGAGACGGTAGGAGGGGCGCAAGCAGAGTAAAATCAAACCCCGTAACTGCTGGGTGGGTGACTCACAGACTGGCGAACACTTATACCACAGAAGTCCACCCACTGGAGTAAAGGTTCTGAGCCCCACGTCAGGCTTCCCAACCTGGGGGTCAGGCAACGGGAGGAGGAATTCCTAGAGAATCAGACTTTGAAGCCTAGTGGGAATTGGATTGCAGGACTTTGACGGGTCTGGGGGAAACAGAGACCCCACTCTTGGAGGGCACACACAAAGTAATGTGTGCATCAGGACCCAGGGGAAGGAGCAGTAAGCCTGGGGGAGACTGAACCAGACCTACCTGCTGGTGTTGGGGGGTCTCCTGCAGAGGCGAGTGGTGGCTCTGTTTCACCGTGGGGATAAGGACACTGGCAGCAGAGGTTCTGGGAAGTTCTCCTTGGCGTGAGCCCTCCCAGAGTCTGCCATTAACCCCACCAAAGAGCACGGGTAGGCTCCAGTGTTGGGTTGCCTCAGGCAAAACAGCCAACAGGGAGGGAACCCAGCCCCACCCATCAACAGTCAAGTGGATTAAGGTTTTACTGAGCTCTGACCGCCACAGCAACAGGGAGGGAACCCAGCCCCACCCATCAACAGTCAAGTGGATTAAGGTTTTACTGAGCTCTGACCGCCACAGCAACAGTCAGCTCTACCCACCACCAGAGCCTCCCATCAAGCCTCTTAGATAGCCTCAACCACCAGAGGGCAGACAACAGAAGCAAGAAAAACTATAATCCTGCAGCCTGTGGACCAAAAACCACAGTTACAGAAAGATAGAGAAGATGAAAAGGCAGAGGGCTATGTACCAGATGAAGGAACAAGAAAAAACCCCAGAAAAACAACTAAATGAAGTGGAGATAGGCAACCTTCCAGAAAAAGAATTCAGAATAATGATAGTGAAGATGATCCAGGACCTTGGAATAAGAATGGAGGCAAAGATTGAGAAGATGCAAGAAATGATTAACAAAGACCTAGAAGAATTAAAGAACAAACAAACAGAGATGACCAATACAATAACTGAAATGAAAACTACACTAGAAGGAATCAATAGCAGAATAACTGAGGCAGAAGAACGGATAAGTGACCTGGAAGACAGAATGATGGAATTCACTGCTGCGGAACAGACTAAAGAAAAAAGAATGAAAAGAAATGAAGACAGCCTAAGAGACCTCTGGGATAACATTAAACGCAACAACATTCGCATTATAGGGGTCCCAGAAGGAGAAGAGAGAGAGAAAGGACCAGAGAAAATATTTGAAGAGATTATAGTCGAAAACTTCCCTAACATGGGAAAGGAAATAGCCACCCAAGTCCAGGAAGCGCAGAGAGTCCCATACAGGATAAACCCAAGGAGAAACACGCCGAGACACATAGTAATCAAAATGGCAAAAATTAAAGACAAAGAAAAATTATTGAAAGCAGCAAGGGAAAAACGACAAATAACATACAAGGGAACTCCCATAAGGTTAACAGCTGATTTCTCAGCAGAAACTCTGCAAGCCAGAAGGGAGTGGCATGATATACTTAAAGTGATGAAAGGGAAGAACCTACAACCAAGATTACTCTACCCGGCAAGGATCTCATTTAGATTTGATGGAGAAATCAAAAGCTTTACAGACAAGCAAAAGCTAAGAGAATTCAGCACCACCAAACCAGCTCTACAACAAATGCTAAAGGAACTTCTCTAAGTGGGAAACACAAGAGAAGAAAAGGACCTACAAAAACAAACACAAAACAATTAAGAAAATGGTCATAGGAACATACATATCGATAATTACCTTAAACATGAATGGATTAAATGCCCCAACCAAAAGACATAGACTGGCTGAATGGATACAAAAACAAGACCCATATATATGCTGTCTACAAGAGACCCACTTTAGACCTAGGGACACATACAGACTGAAAGTGATGGGATGGAAAAAGATATTCCATGCAAATGGAAATCAAAAGAAAGCTGGAGTAGCTATACTCATATCAGATAAAATAGACTTTAAATTAAAGAATGTTACAAGAGACAAGGAAGGACACTACATAATGATCCAGGGATCAATCCAAGAAGAAGATATAACAATTATAAATATATATGCACCCAACATAGGAGCACCTCAATACATAAGGCAACTGCTAACAGCTATAAAAGAGGAAATCGACAGTAACACAATAATAGTGGGGGACTTTAACACCTCACTTACACCAATGGACAGATCATCCAAAATGAAAATAAATAAGGAAACAGAAGCTTTAAATGACACAATAGACCAGATAGATTTAATTGATATATATCGGACATTCCATCCAAAAACAGCAGATTACACGTTCTTCTCAAGTGCGCACGGAACATTCTCCAAGATAGATCACATCTTGGGTCACAAATCAAGCCTCAGTAAATTTAAGAAAATTGAAATCATATCAAGCATCTTTTCTGACCACAACGCTATGAGATTAGAAATGAATTACAGGGAAAAAAACGTAAAAAGGACAAACACATGGAGGCTAAACAATACGTTACTAAATAACCAAGAGATCACTGAAGAAATCAAAGAGGAAATCAAAAAATACCTAGAGACAAATGACAATGAAAACACGACGACCCAAAACCTATGGGATGCAGCAAAAGCAGTTCTAAGAGGGAAGTTTATAGCTATACAAGCCTACCTAAAGAAACAAGAAAAAGCTCAAGTAAACAATCTAACCTTACACTTAAAGAAACTAGAGAAAGAAGAACAAACAAAACCCAAAGTTAGCAGAAGGAAAGAAATCATAAAGATCAGAGCAGAAATAAATGAAATAGAAACAAAGAAAACAATAGCAAAGATCAATAAAACTAAAAGTTGGTTCTTTGAGAAGATAAACAAAATTGATAAACCATTAGCCAGACTCATCAAGAAAAAGAGGGAGAGGACTCAAATCAATAAAATCAGAAATGAAAAAGGAGAAGTTACAACAGACACTGCAGAAATACAAAGCATCCTAAGAGACTACTACAAGCAACTTTATGCCAATAAAATGGACAACCTGGAAGAAATGGACAAATTCTTAGAAAGGTATAACCTTCCAAGACTGAACCAGGAAGAAATAGAAAATATGAACAGACCAATCACAAGTAATGAAATTGAAACTGTGATTAAAAATCTTCCAACAAACAAAAGTCCAGGACCAGATGGCTTCACAGGTGAATTCTATCAAACATTTAGAGAAGAGCTAACACCCATCCTTCTCAAACTCTTCCAAAAAATTGCAGAGGAAGGAACACTCCCAAACTCATTCTATGAGGCCACCATCACCCTGATACCAAAACCAGACAAAGACACTACAAAAAAAGAAAATTACAGACCAATATCACTGATGAATATAGATGCAAAAATCCTCAACAAAATACTAGCAAACAGAATCCAACAACACATTAAAAGGATCATACACCACGATCAAGTGGGATTTATCCCAGGGATGCAAGGATTCTTCAATATACGCAAATCAATCAATGTGATACACCATATTAACAAATTGAAGAATAAAAACCATATGATCATCTCAATAGATGCAGAAAAAGCTTTTGACAAAATTCAACACCCATTTCTGATAAAAACTCTCCAGAAAGTGGGCATAGAGGGAACCTACCTCAACATAATAAAGGCCATATATGACAAACCCACAGCAAACATCATTCTCAATGGTGAAAAACTGAAAGCATTTCCTCTAAGATCAGGAACGAGACAAGGATGTCCACTCTCACCACTATTATTCAACATAGTTTTGGAAGTCCTAGCCACGGCAATCAGAGAAGAAAAAGAAATAAAAGGAATACAAATTGGAAAAGAAGAAGTAAAACTGTCACTGTTTGCGGATGACATGATACTATACATAGAGAATCCTAAAACTGCCACCAGAAAACTGCTAGAGCTAATTAATGAATATGGTAAAGTTGCAGGATACAAAATTAATGCACAGAAATCTCTTGCATTCCTATACACTAATGATGAAAAATCTGAAAGAGAAATTATGGAAACACTCCCATTTACCATTGCAACAAAAAGAATAAAATACCTAGGAATAAACTACCTAGGGAGACAAAAGACCTGTATGCAGAAAACTATAAGACACTGATGAAAGAAATTAAAGATGATACCAACAGATGGAGAGATATACCATGTTCTTGGATTGGAAGAATCAACATTGTGAAAATGAGTATACTACCCAAAGCAATCTACAGATTCAATGCAATCCCTATCAAATTACCAATGGCATTTTTTACGGAGCTAGAACAAATCATCTTAAAATTTGTATGGAGACACAAAAGACCCCGAATAGGCAAAGCAGTCTTGAGGCAAAAAAATGGAGCTGGAGGAATCAGACTCCCTGACTTCAGACTATACTACAAAGCTACAGTAATCAAGACAATATGGTACTGGCACTAAAACAGAAACATAGATCAATGGAACAAGATAGAAAGCCCAGAGATAAACCCACGCACCTATGGTCAACTAATCTATGACAAAGGAGGCAAAGATATACAATGGAGAAAAGACAGTCTCTTCAATAAGTGGTGCTGGGAAAACTGGACAGCTACATGTAAAAGAATGAAATTAGAATACTCCCTAACACCATACACAAAAATAAACTCAAAATGGATTAGAGACCTAAATATAAGACTGGACACTATAAAACTCTTAGAGGAAAACATAGGAAGAACACTCTTTGACATAAATCACAGCAAGATCTTTTTTGATCCACCTCCTAGAGTAATGGAAATAAAAACAAAAATAAACAAGTGGGACCTAATGAAACTTCAAAGCTTTTGCACAGCAAAGGAAACCATAAACAAGACGAAAAGACAACCCTCAGAATGGGAGAAAATATTTGCAAATGAATCAACGGACAAAGGATTAATCTCCAAAATATATAAACAGCTCATTCAGCTCAATATCAAAGAAACAAACACCCCAATCCAAAAATGGGCAGAAGACCTAAATAGACATTTCTCCAAAGAAGACATACAGACGGCCACGAAGCACATGAAAAGATGCTCAACATCACTAATTATTAGAGAAATGCAAATCAAAACTACAATGAGGTATCACCTCACTCCTGTTAGAATGGGCATCATCAGAAAATCTACAAACAACAAATGCTGGAGAGGGTGTGGTGAAAAGGGAACCCTCTTGCACTGTTGGTGGGAATGTAAATTGACACAGCCACTATGGAGAACAATATGGAGGTTCCTTAAAAAACTAAAAATAGAATTACCATATGACCCAGCAATCCCACTACTGGGCATATACCCAGAGAAAACCGTAATTCAAAAAGACACATGCACCCGAATGTTCATTGCAGCACTATTTACAATAGCCAGGTCATGGAAGCAACCTAAATGCCCATCAACAGACAAATGGATAAAGAAGATGTGGTACATATATACAATGGAATATTACTCAGCCATAAAAAGGAACGAAATTGAGTCATTTGTTGAGACGTGGATGGATCTAGAGACTGTCATACAGTGTGAAGTAAGTCAGAAAGAGAAAAACAAATATCGTATATTAATGCATGTATGCGGAACCTAGAAAAATGGTACAGATGAGCCAGTTTGCAGGGCAGAAGTTGAGACACAGATGTAGAGAATGGACATATGGACACCAAGGGGGGAAAACTGCGGTGGGGTGGGGATGGTGGTGTGCTGAATTGGGCGATTGGGATTGACATGTATACACTGATGTGTATAAAACTGATGCCTAATAAGAACCTGCAGTATAAAAAAACAAACAAAACAACTAATACTAAACTTTCATTGGGTTATTTGTATGGAAACATGTTAATATAAATGTTTCAGACATTACATGAAATTTCTAAAAATCTTATATTTGTATTTGTATGGAAATATGTATGGAAATATGTTAATATAAATGTTTCAGACATTACATGAAATTTCTAAAAATCATATTTGTATTTGTATGGAAATATGTATGGAAATATGTTAATATAAATGTTTCAGACATTACATGAAATTTCTAAAAATCTTATATTTGTACTTGTATGGAAATATGTATGGAAATATGTTAATATAAATGTTTCAGACATTACATGAAATTTCTAAAAATCTTATATGTTCTGGTATAATGTTATAAGTAATAATCCTATTTATTACTTTAAAATGTATATCTCAGAAATAACTAATTTTCTTGTCAACTGCATTATTATGAACTGTCATCAAATCTTTAACCGTGGTCATTTTTAAGTCTTTTGTCATTTACAGACAGTTCTGGGTGTACTCTGATGATTTTGCAAATATGTTCCTATAAAAGGGTTTCATCTTCAAGAAATACATGGAAAAGACTCTGACAAGTACAGGTTTCTGGTAACGGACTGTACTGCTGAACTGAATGAATAAGCATTTTCAGAACTCTAATGAAAAACTGATGAACTCATAAAAGTGCTAACAAAAGATCAAGATGAAAAAAAAAATTAATTACATGGGACTGAGTGAACTGATGAGGATGAGTATAATTTTTGTGACTTTCTGTCTGAATTTAAAAAAAAAAAAAAATTCCACAAGGACTCAGAGGCAAAGAATATACAAATCAATTTTCACTGCAAAGTAAAGGAGCTGTTACAGTGGAGGATTACTGGACTGAATGTCAATACTATGACATAGTATGAGTGTGTTTCATGTTTGGTAATTGCAATCATTGTTGCTTTTGTTGTGGTCATCCATGTACAATGCTTGGTGTCAGTCGATTTATCTCTTGTAAAAATAAAATACAGTGTGTGTGTGTGTGAAAAAAAAAAAAAAAAAAAAAAAAAAAAAAAGGGAGAAAACATGGACTCTTTGTGCAGCCATCTTTGGAATACAGACTCAGCCAAAATCTGGCATATGTGTAAACAATCTATGATTGAGGTGCCATGGAAGATCAGTGGGAAAGGATGGACTATTTCATAAGTTGTGCTGAGGCAACTGATTATATATAAAAGAGAAAGATGTAGTATCCATATCTCACCAACACCAAAATCAGTTTCTGATTGATTAAGGACTAAACGTGAAAGGCAAAACCTGGAAACTTATAGGAGTGCTTTATGGCTTCAAAGTAAGGAAGGAATTTTTTCAAAGACACACAAAGCACTAACCATAAAATACAAGATTAATAAATTTAATTACATTAAAATAAGAATGTCTGCTCATGAAAAGACACAATAAAGAAAATGGGAAGACAAACGGAAAACTAGGAGAGGATATTTGAAGTACATAAAACTGACAACATTTTAGTATCTAGAATATATAAAGAATTGTCACAAATCAATGAGAAAACGACAAACAGTTCAATAGAAAACTGGGCAGAAGCATGAATAACCATTTTACAAAATAGGGAAAACAAAAGAACCATGAGTATATTTAAAAGTTTTTTAACCTCATTAGGAATCAGAGAGATTCAAGTTACTAGCAAAATGAGATACACACACCAAAGAAAATGGCAAAAATTAAGAAGTCTATTAAAATTAAAAAGTGTGATGATACCAAAATGTGGAACAACCATAATACTTACATTCTGATATTCTGCTAATGAAAGTTTGAAATTCTGCCATCATTCTGGAAAACAATTTTGAACTGCCTTGGAAATTTGAACATGTACATATTATATGATCCAGCAATGCAGGAGAATGGATTAATAAGTTATAGGATAGTTACAAATTGGAATGTTTAAAAATGAAAATGAATTAGCCATAGCTACACACAACAATGTGGGTAAACCCTTAATATAATATTGATGAAAAAAAGCAAGCTGCAGACTACACACAGTAAAATAAAAAGTTTATAAAGGTCAAAAACATTCAAATCAAGTTCATCATTTATGCATTCAGGAATAATAGAAAAAACTTTTAAAAAAAGCAACATACAAAAATCCAGCAAACTCTAAGTGAGTTGCAGGCAGTGGAGTCAGGGGAATGGAATAGAAATAGGGACCAAACACACAGGGGGATACAAAGGAATGTTAATGCCTTACTTCTTGAGTGATGGATTCATGATTACTCATTTAGTTATTGTGCTTCATATGTTACATATATGTTATAGTTATTTTAATCATTTCAAATAATACCTGATAGACATAATGATTAATACAAAGTATTATACAAAAATTGTTGCATAACTATGTAAGGACATATGCTAAAGGACATTCATTGCAGCATTATTTTTAATAACAACTGACTAGAAACAACCAAAGTGTTCATATCAGGAGAGTAAATAAATTATGGTACACATAAAATGGAATGCTTTTCATCCATCACAAAGAATGTGGGATATTTGTATGTTCTTACATAGAAGTTAACCTTTGATACATTGACTGAAAAAAACAAGTTGCACAGGAAGTTGGAAAATAATTCCATTTTTGTGAAAAGAAATATTTTATATATATTTTATATAAAAAGAATATAATACATATGACATGTATATAATATATAGATATATAAATATATTTATATATAAAACATTTATATATATATGATGTATAAGTTTACGCATATGTAGACATACCTGTATGTACATAGAAAAAAATGCTAAAGGACACACATTAAAATGTAATTGGTGTTCATCTCTTAAGAGTGGAAATGAGGGGGGAAAAGAGAACATTTACTTTGAACTGTTTATGTTTCTTTATGTTTGATTTTTTTTTCCCAAAAATCATGTATTATTCTGTATAAAAGATTTTAATGATAATTAAATACAGGTCTCCTCTCTTTCTGACTCTCATCACCAAACAAGGATTGCCAAAGCCAAAAACTTTCTATTCTACCTTTTAAAAAGTAATCCAGGCACTATTCATGCTGTACTAAGGGAGCTCTCTGCTATGACCTGGCTGACAATGAACTCTGGTAATGACTTGGTGAGAAGGAAGTGTATCAAAAAGAGTCCTTTTGTATATAAAGGCCACTGTCAACTAGTGTGTTCTATCTCAGGGACTGTCAGAAGAGCAGAAATAAATAAAAATGAGTTTTTCTCTTCATGAGCAAAGTTTTTTTTCTCACTTCTTGATGGCATTCTTTTTTTGTTCTTTTCCACCCAGAAAAGGTCAGTTGAAGCCCCTGTGAGTGTGATCTTGCCAATGTTTCAAAAGCAGTTACATGTTTTGAACAGCTGCACAAACACTTGTTTCCCATAGCAGCTCTCCTCCCTTCCTCACACCTTTCCCATTAGACCTCGTATCAACAGGCTCATTGAAAATAAGCATCTGAACCCAGGAACAATATTGAGATAATATATTATGTTTACATAGGTGCTTCCCCTATTATTCAATCTAATGACATTTTCCTTCTAAAAGACCTTGTCACAAAGGCTAGCATTTCCCCCCTGATGGCGCTAGCAGCCATTTCATACTCTAAAGGAAAGTAGAATCAAGGCAGTACCATACTGATTTTCTGACTGCTATACTTCTTGTCCATTATAAACTAAAAGCTTTCTTTCTGAGGCCTTTCTTCTCTCCTACCCCTGATCAGACCTTCAAAAGGTCCCATTACCTTGTAAAATATAAAAGATTAAGTAAAACATTCCTGCTGTGAATCAAAGCCCCAAACAGTCCACTTTCATTTTTTTAAACAGTGTATTATAAAGTTGGAAGAATCACCACAATAGCAGTATATATCAAAGAGTATAAAACATCTTGAACTGAGAACATAGTGAAGGTTTTATTGATTTATTTATTTTTAACATCTTTATTGGAGTATAATTGCTTTACAATGGTGTGTTAGTTTCTGTTTGATAACAAAGTGAATCAGCTATACGTATACATATATCCACATATCCGCTCCCTCGTGCATCTCCCTCCCACCCTCCCTATGCAACCCTCTAGGTGGTCACAAAGCACAGAGCTGATCTCCTTATGCTAGGCGGCTGCTTCCCACTAGCTATCTACTTTACATTTGGTACTATATATAAGTCCATGCCACTCTCTCACTTCCTCCCAGCATATCCTTCCCCCTCCCCATGTCCTCAAGTCCATTCTCTACCTCTGCATCTTTATTCCTGTCTTGCTCCTAGGTTCTTCAGAACCTTTTTTTTTTTTTTTTAGATTCCATATATATGTGTTAGTATACGATATTTTTCTCTTTCTGACTTACTTCACTCTGTATGACAGTCTCAAGGTCCATCAACCTCAACAAATAACTCAATTTAGTTTCTTTTTATGGCTGAGTAATATTCCATTGTATATATGTGACACATCTCCTTTATCTATTCATATGTCGATGGACACTTAGGTTGCTTCCATGTCCTGGCTATTGTAAATGGAGCTGCAATGAACACTGTGGTACATGACTCTTTTTGAAATATGGTTTTCTCAGGGTACATGCCCAGTAGTGGGATTACTGGGTCGTATGGTAGTTCTATTTTTAGTATTTTAGGAACTTCCATACTGTTTTCCATAGTGGCTGTATCAATTTACATTCCCACCAACAGTGCAAGAGGGTTCCCTTTTCTCCATACCCTCTCCAGCATTTATTGTTTGTGGATTTTTTGATGATGGCCATTCTGACTGGTGTGAGGTGATACCTCATTGTAGTTTTGATTTGCATTTCTCTAATGATTAATGATGTTGAGCATCCTTTCATGTGTTTGTTGGCAATCTGCATATCTTCATTGGAGAAATGTCTATTTAGGTCTTCTGCCCATTTTTGGATTGGGTTGTTTGCTTTTTTGATATTGAGCTGCTTGTATATTTTGGAGATTAATCCTTTGTCAGTTTCTTTATTAGCAAATATTTTCTCCCATTCTGAGGGTTGTCTTTTCATCTTGTTTATGGTTTCCTTTGCTGTGCAAAAGCTTTGAAGTTTCATTAGGTCCCATTTGTTTATTTTTTCTTTTTATTTCCATTTCTCTAGGAGGGGGGTCAGAAAGGATCTTGCTGTGATTTATGTCATAGAGTGTTTGGTTTATGTTTGCCTCTAAGAGTCTTATAGTGTCTAGCCTTACATTTAGGTCTTTAATCCATTTTGAGTTTATTTTTGTGTATGGTGTTAGGGAGTGTTCTAGTTTCATTCTTTTACATGTAGCTGTCCAGTTTTTGCAGCACCACTTATTGAAGAGGCTGTCTTTTCTCCTTTGTATATTCTTGCCTCCATTATCAAAGATAAGGTGACCATATGTGTGTGGGTTTATCTCTGGGCTTTCTATCCTGTTCCATTGATCTATATTTTTGTTTTTGTGGCAGAAACATACCGTCTTGATTACTGTAGCTTTGTAGTATAGTCCAAGGTCTGCGAGTCTGATTCTTCCAGCTCCGTTTTTCTTTCTCAAGATTGCTTTGGCTATTCGGGGTCTTTTGTGCTTCCATACAAATTGTGAAATTTTGTTCTAGTTCTGTGAAAAACGCCATTGGTAGTTTGACAGGGATTGCATTGAATCTGTGGATTGCTGTGAGTAGTATAGTCATTTTCACAATGTTGATTCTTCCAGTCCAAGAACATGGTACATCTCTCCATCTGTTGGTATCATCTTTAATCTCTTTCATCAGTGTCTTATAGTTTTCTGCATACAGGTCTTTTGTCTCCTTAGGTAGGTTTATTCCTAGGTATTTTATTCTTTTTGTGGTAGGGGTAAATGGGAGTATTTCCTTAATTTCTTTTGTAAGATTTTTCGTCATTAGTGTATAGGAATGCAAGAGATTTTTGTGCATTAATTTTGTATCCTGCTACTTTACCAAATTCATTGCTTAGCTCTAGTAGTTTTCTGGTAGCATCTTTAGGATTCTCTATGTATAGCATCCTGTCATCTGCAAACAGTGACAGCTTTGCTTCTTCTTTTCTGATTTGGATTTCTTTTCTTTCTTTTTCTTCTCTGATTGCTGTGGCTAATACTTCCAAAACTATGTTGAATAATAGTGGTGAGAGTGAAAACCCTTGTCTTGTTGCTGATCTTAGAGGAAACGGTTTTAGTTTTTTACCATTGAGGATGATGTTGGCTGTGGTTTTGTCATATATGGTCTTTATTATGTTGAGGTAAGTTCCCTCAATGCCTACTTTCTGGAGGGTTTTTATCATAAATGGGTGTTGAATTTTGTCGAAAGCTTTTTCTGCAACTATTGAGATGATCATATGGTTTTTCTCCTTCAATTTGTTAATATGGTTTATCACACTGATTGATTTGCATATATTGAAGAGTCCTTGCATTCCTGGGATAAACCTCACTTGATTATGGTGTCTGATCCTTTTAATGTGCTGTTGGATTCTGTTTGCTAGAATTTTGTTGAGAATTTTTGCATCTATGTTCATCAGTGAAATTGGCCTGTAGATTTCTTTCTTTGTGACATCTTTGTCTGGTTTTGGTATCAGGGTGATGGTGGCCTCGTAGAATGAATTTGGGAGTATTCCTCCCTCTGCTATATTTTGGAAGAGTTTGAGAAAGATAGGTGTTAGCTCCTCTCTAAATGTTTGATAGAATTTTCCTGTGAATCCATCTGGTCCTGGGCTTTCGTTTGTTGGAAGGTTTTTAACCCCAGGCTCAATTTCAGTGCTTGGGATTGGTCTGTTTATATTTTCTATTTCTTCCTGGTTCAGTCTCGGAAGGTTGTGCTTTTTTAAGAATTTGTCCATTTCTTCCAGGTTGTCCATTTTATTGGCATAGATTTGCTTGTAGTAATCTCTCATGATCCTTTGTATTTCTGCAGTGTCAGTTGTTAATTCTCCTTTTTCATTTCTAAATCTATTGATTTGAGTCTTCTTCCTTTTATTCTTGATGTGTCTGGCTAATAGTTTATCAGTTTTGTTTATGTTCTCAAAGAAACAGCTTTTAGTTTTATTGATCTTTGCTATCACTTCCTTCATTTCTTTTTCATTTATTTCTGATTTGATCTTTATGATTTCTTTCCTTCTGCTAACTTTGGGGTTTTTTGTTCTTCTTTCTCTAATTCCTTTAGGTGTAAGCTTAAGTTGTTTATTTGAGATGTTTCTTGTTTTCTGAGGTAAGATTGTATTGTTTAAACTTCCCTCTTAGAACTGCTTTGGCTGCATCCCATAGGTTTGGCGTCATGGTGTTTTCACTATTATTTTTTCTAGGTTTTTTTTGTTTCCTCTTTCATTTCTTCAGTGATCTCTTGGTTATTAAGTAGTGTATTGTTTAGCCTCCATGTGTTTGTATATTTTACAGATTTTTTCCTGTAATTGATATCTAGTCTCAGAGCATTGTGGTCGGAAAAGTTACTTGATATTATTTCAATTTTCTTAAATTTACCAAGGCTTGATTTGTGACCCAAGATATGAATATGATCTATTCTGAAGAATATTCCATGAGTACTTGAGAAGAAAGTGTATTCTGTTGATTTTGGATGGAACATCCTATAAATGTCAATTAAGTTCATCCTGTTTACTGTATCATTTAAAGCTTGTGTTTCCTTATTTATTTTCATTTTGGATGATCTGTCCATTGGTGAAAGTGGGGTGTTAAAGTCCCCTACTATGATTGTGTTACTGTCTATTTCCCCTTTTATGGCTGTTAGCATTTGCATTATGTATTGAGGTGCTCCTATGTTGAGTGCATAAAGATTTACAATTTTTATAGCTTCTTCTTGGATTGATCCCTTGATCATTATGTAGTGTCCTTCATTGTCTCTTGTAATAGTCATTATTTTAAAGTCTATTGTGTCTGATATGAGAACTGCTACTCCAGCTTTCTTTTGATTTCCATTTACATGGTATATCTTTTTCTATCCCCTCACTTTCAGTCTGTATGTGTCCCTAGGTCTGAAGTGGGTCTCTTGTAGACAGCATATATATAAGTCTTGTTTTTGTATCCATTCAGCCAGTCTATGTCTTTTGGTGGGAGCATTTAATCCATTTACATTTAAGGTAATTATCTATATGTATGTTCCTATTACCATTTTCTTAATTGTTTGGGGTTTGTTATTGTAGGTCTTTTCCTTCTCCTGTGTTTCCTGCCTAGAGAAGTTCCTTTAGCATTGGGTGTAAAGCTGGTTTGGTGGTGCTGAACTCTCTCAGCTTTTGCTTGTCTGTAAAGGTTGAAATTCTCTGTTGAATCTGAATGAGATCCTTGCTGGGTAGAATAATCTTGGTTGTAGGTTTTGCCCTTTCATCACTTTAAATATGTCTGCCACTCCCTTCTGGGTTGTGGAGTATCTGCTGAAAGATCAGCTGTTAACCTTATGGGGATTCCCTTGTATGTTATTTGTTGTTTTTCCCTTGCTGCTTTTAGTGTTTTTTCTTTGTATTCAATTTTTGATAGTTTGCTTAATATGTGTCTTGACATGTTTCTCCTTGGATTTATCCTATATTGGACTCTCTACACTTCCTGGAGTTGATTGACCATTTCCTTTCCCATATTAGGGTAATTTTCAACTATAATCTCTTCAAATATTTTCTCAGTCCTTTTCTTTTTCTCTTCTTCTTCTGGAACCACTATAGTTCGAATATTGTTGCGTTTAATGTTGTCCAGGACTCTCTGAGACTGTCCTCAATTCTTTTCATTCTTTTCTCTTTATTCTGCTCTTCAGTTGTTGTTTCCACTATTTTATCTTCCAGGTCACTTATCCATTCTTCTGCTTCAGTTATTCTGCTGTTGATTCTTTCTAGAGAATTTTTAATTTCATTTATTATGTTGTTCATCATTGTTTGTTTTCTCTTTAGTTCTTCTAGGTCCTTGTTAAACGTTTCTTGTATTTTCTCCATTCTATTTCCAAGATTTTGGATCATCTTTACTATCATTACTGTGAATTACTTTTCAGGTAGACTGCCTATTTCCTCTTCATTTGTTTGGTCTGGTGGAGTTTTACCTTGCTCCTTCATCTGCTGTGTGTTTCTCTTCTTCTCATTTTGCTTAACTTACTGTGTTTGGGGTCTCCTTGTTGCAGGCTGCAGGTTCATGTTTCCCATTGTTTTTTTTTTTTTGTCTGCCCCCAGTGGCTAAGTTTGGTTCAGTGGGTTGTGTAGGCTTCCTTGTGTCATGGGCTGTTGCCTGTGTTTTGGTGGATGAGGCTGGATCTTGTCTTTCTGGTGGGCAGGACCACATCTGGTGGTGTGTTTTGGGGTGTCTGTGACCTTAGTATGATTTTAGGCAGCCTCTCTGCTAATGAGTGGGGTTGTTTTCCTCTCTTCTAGTTTTTGGCATAGGGTGTCCAGCACTGTAGCTTGCTGGTCATTGCATGGAGCTGGGTCTTAGCGTTGAGATGGAGATCTCTGGGAGAGTTTTTGCCATTTGATATTATGTGGAGCTGGGAGGTCTCTGATGGACCAATGTCTTGAACTCAGCTCTCCCACCTCAGAGGCACAGGCCTGACACCTGGCCAGAGCACTAAGACCCTGTCAGCCACACGGCTCAGAAGAAAAGGGAGAAAAAAAGAAAGAAGGAAAGAAAAAAATAAAATAAAATAAATTTATTAAAATAAAAAAGAAATAAATTATTAAAAATAAAAAGAAATAAATTATTAAAAATAAAAAAGTAAAACAAACAAGAAAAACAAAGAAAGAAGAGAGCAACAAAACCGAAAACAAATCCACCAATGATAACAATCGTTAAAAGCTGTATTATAAAAAAAGAAAAAAAGAAAAAAAAAATCGGAGAGGCAGAACCCTAGGACAAACGGTAAAAGCAAAGCTATACAGACAAATTACACAAAGAAGCATACACATACACACTCACAAAAAAGAGAAAAGGGAAATTATATATATATATATATATATATATATTTTAAAAAGAAAGGAAGAGAGCAACCAAATCATTAAATCTACCAATGATTATAATCTCTAAATACTCAACTAAGATAAAAATAAAACCATAAACCAGTCAGCCTTATACAGCACACCCCAAGTCTATATTTGCTCCTAAAGTCCACTGCCTCAATATTGGGATGATTCGTTGTCTATTCAGGTATTCCACAGATGCAGGGTACATCAAGTTGATTGTGGAGATTTAATCCGCTGCTCCTGAGGCTGCTGGGAGAAACCTCCCTTTCTCTTCTTTGTTCACACAGCTCCTGGGGTTCAGCTTTGGACTGGCCCCACCTCTGCATGTAGGTCCCTGAGTGCATCTGTTCCCTCCCAGACAGGACGGGGTTAAAGGAGCAGCTGATTCAGGGGCTCTGGCTCACTCAGGCCAGGGAGAGGGAGGGGTACGGATGCGGGGCGAGCCTGCGGCGGCAGAGGCCAGCAGGACTTTGCACCAGCCTGAGGCGAACCGTGCATTCTCCTGGGGAAGTTGTTCCTGGATCACGGGACCCTGGCAGTGGCGGGCTGCACAGGCTCCCGGGAGCAGAGGTGTGGATAGTGACCTGTGCTTGCACACAGGCTTCTTGGTGGCTACAGCAGCAGCCTTAGCGTTTCATGCCCGTCTTTGGGGTCTGCACTGATAGCGCGGCTCGCGCCTGTCTCTGGAGCTCGTTTTGGCAGTGTTCTGAATCCCCTGTCCTCACGCACCCGAAACAATGGTCTCTTGCTTCTTAGGCAATTCCAGACTGTTTTCTGGACTCCCTCCCAGCTAGCTGTGGCGCACTAGCCCCCTTCAGGCTGTGTTCACACAGCCAACCCCAGTCCTCTCCCTGGGATCTGACCTCTGAAACCTGAGCCTCAGCTCCCAGCCCCCACCCATCCCGGTAGGTGGGCAGATAAGCTTCTGATGCTGGTGAGTGTTGGTCGGCACCCACCCTCTGTGCAGGAATCTCTCTGCTTTGCCCTCTGCACCCCTATTGTTGCTCTCTCCTCCATGGCTCTGAAGCATCCCCCCAGCCACCCCCATCTCCGCCAGTGAAGGAGCTTCCTAGTGTGTGGAAACTTTTCCTCCTTCTCGGTTCCCTCCCCAAGGTGCAGGTCCTGTTCCTATTCTTTTGTCTGTGTTTTTTCTTTTGCCCTACCCAGGTACATAGGGAGTTTCTTGCCTTTTGGGAAGTCTGAGATCTTCTGCCAGCATTCAGTAGGTGTTCTGTAGGAGTTGTTAACACATGTCGATGTATTTCTGATGTATTTGTGGGGAGGAAGATGACCTCCACATCTTACTCCTCTGCCATCTTGAAGGTCTCCCCTGCAAAGGTTTTAAGTCTGCTCTTGGAAAACTGCACCTGGTCTTCCTCCCCACCCCACTCGGTGTCCCCCCACCCCGCCCCCGGAAAAAAACATCCATATTCTACAAGTTGTAAATTTCAAAACAGAAGCGTGAAGAAGGTAATATTTGGAAATCATTTGTGATTTAAAGAGACAAAATCTTCAAAATCAGTATGGAGTTTACATGAGACCTGAAGAAAAATGTGAATTAACTAAAGCAGAGAATGAATAATTGGTTAAATAAATAGGCATCACAAGAAACTAGCATGAGTTGATCAGACATTCTGCACTAGGGAAGAACAGATCTGGAACTCAGGCTTCCTCTGCTGTATTTCTTAAATGCACCTCATTGACAGGTTTTAATACTCTTTGGTCTCCTTTCCAAACTCCTCCTTTTCCCTTCCTCCTCCTCTTCTCCTCATCACGACCCCCTTATGTCACTGAATTATTTACACCCAAAAAATTCACTTTCTCCTTTACCATTTGCCAAAGTCATCTCATGGTTGGTTCTCTCAGCTTACCTGATAGGTCTTGGTCCTGACTTCCCACATTGGCTTCTCTCTGGCTCTCTTCACCTTTCTCAAGTTGGGTGTTCTTCTTTCCTCTTCCCCTTTTTGTTGATAGCTGCCTCAGGCTACAAGGTAGTCTGAAAAATTAATACTTTTATATTTGAAAATTACATGTTGACTTAGAATAATGGGGCTGTCCTTGGAGAAAAGGAAAAAAAGAAAACCAAGTAAACTAGTAGTTACATGTTTGGTTGCTAAGCTTTAGCCAAACAAGGGGCAGAGGGCAGGCTGTCTGCCTATGCAAACCACTGCCAGTAGGAGTTTGGACAAAATATTTTGGCTGCCACCTTATAGTAGACCAGGCTGTGTTATCTTTTGTGCCAGGCTCCTGTGTTGAGGACCATGGGAGGCCGTCACTTTGAGGTACATGCAGAACAAAGTATAATAAGGTTTTAAAAATTGATATGTGAGAGCTATATCCTTTTTAGTATTAGTTTCTATTGTGAGGAAACACATTTCTATTAGAGACTTCCTGTTGTCAAGATACATGCAAAATTGAAATCTAAGGAAATAGTTTAAAATTTAAGTGGTTATTGTCCAAAATATTTTCATCTTCTGAGAAATATGGTTCTTACAGGTTAAAGTGCCTGATTCATCTATGGTTGCTTGAAAATTGCCTTTGGAAAGTATCAAACCTCCTGTAGTATTAGCTCTTCAACTAATGGCACTCAATAATAGTTTAATGATGAACTGTTTGTCGATGTGGTAGTTGAATTTTTTTTTCCATTTTGTCACTTAGCCATTTGCAAAGTAAAACAATTCCATGGGTTCATAAATATTAGAATTATTGTTAGGAATAGAGTGCTATTTGTTATAATCCCCAAAGGTAGACACATGCCACCTGATAAAGAACTGCATACAAACCAATGAGGTATTTGAACTATAAGAGAATTCTAATCTCAGCAGGACAGCATAAATCTATGCTATGTGGAGTCTTCCAGTCTGGGAAAACAGCTGGACAATATTAAAACTTTTAAACTTGGCCTCTATGAACTTTGTTCTGTATAACTGAATAAGGAAAAGCATGCTCTTCCTTATGAAGGTGTGTCTACATGATTCCAAAACCATAGGTTAAGCTAGTCAGCTCAATCAAACATCTAGTTAACTCAGTGGTAAAAAAAAATTCCAAGAAATGATACATTAGTTTTTGTAGCCCAAAAACCACTTGACAGATTTTTTTTTTTTTTTTTTTTTTTTTGCCAGTTGATCTTCTATTGTGTAAAGAGAGCCTAAGGCCATGATTCCTAATCCTGGTTGTGTAACAACTCAAGTTGTCTCCAAGAATGTCAGGAGCTGTCAAAAAATTCTCAAAACAAAATTACGTTTAATTCCTTCCAAATCACAAAAATATACCACATAGCATGGTTATTGGAAGTCATGAACTCAAATACCTAAAGTGTCACAATTTCAAAGCAGACCAGGAATAAAAGATCTAGCCCAACTCTATTATAGAGCTATTTTTCTGTCTCTTTAAATGTTCAGTAGTGAGGTTTTTTAAATGGGGTCTTCAGAAATGATGGTGATACATGATGATTTTCAGTGTGGTGAGTTTTTTTTTTTTTTTAACTTTTTTTTGTTACATTATTGCTATCGTTGTTGATACCACTTTAGAAAGTATTGGAATTTGAAAAGAATTCTGGTTAGTAGTTATGCTTCCACCTGTATGTGGGGAGGTATTTCTGTGGAAAAAACAACTGTATTAGGACTTTTGATTGCAAGTGACAAAGACTCATCTGAAATTGGCTTGAATGATTGAACGATGATGATGATAGTGATGATGATGATAATTCGTGTTAAAGCATTTTGACTCACAAAACTAAAATGTCCAAGAAGATCCAGCTACAAGCAGGTCTAAATTCAGGAGCTTAAACATTTTCATCAAGACTTGATCTCCTTGCGTCTCCTGGTTCAGCTTTTATCTGTACTTGCTTTATGTACTTTTTTCTGTGACAGATTTTCTCTATGCAGGCAGACTTTCCCTAGGTCATGGCAACAACCCCAGGGTTACTTCTACAGGCTAGCAATCCTAACATAAAGAAGTGACCCAACAAAAGCTCTGAGTGTTCACTCTTATTTGCATTGGTCCCATGTGGATAAACAAATATCTGTGATGTTGATCAAGCCTGCAACATACTCTTACTTCTGAGACCAAGAACTTCACTCAAACCCCATGCATTGAGAAAAGTGAATGGCAATTGATTCCTCATAGGAAAGTGAGAGTAATGCTAAAAGAAAGATACATGAATTATGATGTTGGGCTGGCAAAAAAATAAAAAGACATTTACTTCAGCAGTACACCATGCATATTCTGTATATACATTGATAGTTTTTTCAGACACATACAAAAGTGTTGTTGATGAAAAGTTAATCAGTCAATCTAAGAAAGAAATGGATTTTATCTGAGGTGAATTGAGGATTATAACCTGGGAACAGCATCTCAGAAAGCTCCAAGAACTGTTCTGCCTGCCCGTTATAAGTCATAATGCAGTTATATAAGTTTTTTGAAACAGAAGGCTATACATTAAATGACTTATTATTGACAGTTTATACAATCCAGATCTGCAAGTGCAAAGTGGTGGGTCATTGTGACCCCTTACAAGAAAGGTTATTTTCTAAAGAGTTGTCCTGTTGGTGCTGGGAGAGTGTTGTTCTTTACGGCTGAGCAGGTATTTCTGCCAATGGGGGAGGTTTGGTTGATGCATAATGCAGATACACGATGCACAGTGAGGAGAGAGAGGCCAAAAGGCAGAGAAAATTTTTTGTGTTTAAATCTTTCTTGTCTTGCCCTAAAACATTAATTTTATTTCACAGTGTATACAATGAAAATATAATAATCTTAAATATTTATCAAACAAGTGCAATATGCCAGGCACTGTGCTTGTCCAACTTTCTTTCCAAAAACTTTGAGGGATAGGAAAGGAAGCTGAGTCTCTCCTGAGACTAGAGCTCTGTTGAAGCTGGGGATCCTTAATAGACAGTGTGGAAAAGAGAACCTGCAAAGATCCTGAAGCAAAAGCACTAAAATGGAGCAGAGAAAGACACGTTATGGACCTCAAGACAGTTCAGGCAATGTTAGGCACTTTTCTACGTGTTGTCTGTAATCTTCACAACAAGCCAAGATATGTTGTATTAGGCTCATTTTGCAGATGGAGAAACTAAGTCTCGGAGAGGCTAAAAGATTTGCCCATAAGCACATAACTAGTTAGAGATTAAACTGGGATTTGAACTCAGATCTGTATAGCCTGAAACCCTGTGTTCTTTCCAATACATTATTCAGCACTCATGATTTACATCACACTTGTCTATATACAATTTTGTATAAATGGATAAAATATTATACTTTGATACTAAGAAGTTAGGATGGCTTGAATGCAATCTAGGTAGGAAAAGTTGACACATGAAATATGACAGTAGTAAAAACAATATTCTGTATTGGAAGCAAAACAGAGTGGATTCTCTATCTCATTTGACAAGACTGCTGACAGCACTAACCACATCAACATTGCAGAACATCCTTGATCTCATCATTCCACCCCTTTGATTTCAAGATAACTGTACCCTGGAAATTAAATATCACTCTCATCAATTATGCTGCCTACAATGTGAGTAGAAAGCATTACATTAACTTTGAAAACAAGTTTCAGTAATGTTCCTGTACCATAGAAATTAATGCTTAAGAATATCTCATTGGAGAACAAATCACAATCAAACACAGAAATATTGAACAGGCCCATTGCAACCAGTCAATTCCATCAAGCAGAAAATCATACATTATTTATAAAATAAAATCTGGGAGTTATTCCAGAGAACGTACCAAAAACTAGAGATAGGGCTTTTCCAATATTTTTATCTTGAAATGGTCTCTCTAATACATTAACAATTTATTTACTAACAAACATTTATAGTGCATGCAGTAGTTTTTTTGAGTATCAAGTGAATCTTTCATTACAATCATTTATATTATGAAATTGGTCTTTCCGTACTTGGAGGTTTACTTTGTAGTGGGTGGCATTGGGCAGTTTTCTGTGGTTCAACTTTGTCAGCATTTTCATTATCAGCATTTCTTTTTTCCCTCTGAGCTATTTCACAATCATTCTAAATTGTATCTGGCTAACACTTGGCATCTAAATTGCCACCTTAGATAGAATTCTGTCTCAAAGAAAATCCCAGTGTCAGTCTAATGAGCTGAATTGTATAAATAGCACAGTCGTTTTTAGGTAGCTCCAATCTCTATTTTTAAACTCAGTTATAACTAAAACATTGAGATAATTATGATACATAATCCATTGTTGATGAGAAGACCGTTAACACATTAATTTTTCTAATTAGTTTTTCTCAACTAAGGCTAGGAATCTTGGAATCTTTGTTTTCATCCTAAGAGGGAATTGATTCATTTCAGCAAAGTTGCGGTGAAAGTATTTTTCTTTTTTAGTTGTTATTTGGCATAACTCACCTAGTTGAATGTTTTCTAAAATATTACAGTTTATCTTAAAACTTTTTGTTTGAACATTGACTCAGGCTGTCTTCCCATAGCTAAAGTGGGACAGAATCGATGCATTGCAGGCTTCATCTGCTGCTCTGTGTGATAAACATTGTCTAATGAGTCAGTAAAAATCCATTTTGATGCTACTTCCCCAATTAGACCTGTTAAACGGTCTTTTAATGACTGAATTTGGTTTTAGCTTTACACCCAGATACATTGTTAAGCTAATGTTTTAAAGTAGAGTAAACTATAGTAACATTAACATTAATTTCTAAGAAGTGCCTTTTTTTAATCAAGTCTTTAAGTATAAACAAATAAAATTGTATTTGTTTTGTTGAGATTCAGCATAACTTGATTACTCTCTAACTACTCAGTAATTTTTTGGAAATCCTGTTCATTCAGTCTGAACAGTTGCAGATGACTTACTTGTATGTGTATAAGAAAACTGTGCCATTAGCATATGTTCTGAGAATGTCTTTGAGTATGGGCACAGATCAGGAAGCTGGTAAGGAAAAAAAGGTTGCATTCATTCAAAGACTATCTACTGAAGCTCTTTGTTACCATGTGCAAGATGTAAAAGGTAAGTCCTCTGAGGAATGTGAAGTGTAAGCCAGCCCACAGCTTCAAGGAACTTATCTTCTATGAGAAATAACAGCTACATAAAATCTTAAAAAGCAAGGCAATATAGGACGAAGGTCAGATGGAAAGAGATTGCATACCTGAGCAAAGCTCAGCTCTTTAATTTTTTGTGTTTTATTTTCCTAAAAGAGATGATGCAAATATAGTATCCTTTGACTACAATAGTCCAAACTCCTTTTTGATACTATTTGATGAACCCTGATAAATCAGGTCGCTGTATGATGACACATAATTTAGCGGGTCAAACAAAACTGCTTCACAAACCTGGCAATGGTCAGTCCTTCTGCAGCCTTGGTCAGTAAATTCTTAGAGCATTGTAATTTTTTTTTTTTTTTAATTTATATATTTTTTAATTTTTGGCTGTGTTGGGTCTTCGTTTCTGTGCGAGGGCTTTCTCTAGTTGCGGCAAACGGGGGCCACTCTTCATCG
Organism: Balaenoptera ricei; assembly: GCF_028023285.1. Lineage (NCBI taxonomy): Eukaryota > Metazoa > Chordata > Mammalia > Artiodactyla > Balaenopteridae > Balaenoptera > Balaenoptera ricei. The sequence continues at coordinate 89,485,425 of NC_082660.1, read as the reverse complement.
CGGTGCGCGGGCCTCCGACTATCGCGGCCTCTCTTGTTGTGGAGCACAGGCTCCAGACGCGCAGGCTCAGTAGTTGTGGCTCACGGGCTTAGTTGCTCCGCGGCATGTGGGATCTTCCCAGACCAGGGCTCGAACCCATGTCCCCTGCATTGGCAGGCAGATTCTCAACCACTGCGCCACCAGGGAAGCCCCCAGCATTATAATTTTTAAATAGCCAGATTAAACCAAGGCCACCTCGAAGCTGTTAAACTATTTCCACTGTGACTTTATTATTGTTAAAATCTGCATTTCCAAAATGACAAGTATATTTAAAACCGAGCTAGTACTTCTTTCAGCCCAGGACCATTGTGAATGTTATTCTATGAAAGAAGTACAGGTAACCTACTTGGGGGAGAGGGAGAGAGAGAGAGAGAGAGAGAGAGAGAGAGAGAGAGAGAGGGAGAAACTCGATTGTTGAAAACTGTGAAATATAAACCAGATAAGCTTTAAGTCAGTCCTTGCATCAAATACCATAAAATAATGTCACTTGAAAGATTTTTCAAATTTAGACTCTCTCCCAGTGGGAAAGTTGATGTTTTCAAATGAAGATACCTCCAGATGTAATCTTGTACCCCAGCTAATGCCATGCGTTCCTATTGACTATTCACTACTGATTCATAAACTACCACATAATTTCTGAGCTAGGAACACCTTAATTGATGGTCACACATAATAAAATAAATGTGATGACACTATTTCTTAGAGCCGAAGATATGTTATGAAATTTTAATTGGTTATCTTCAAAGAATTGTGTGATTCCAGAAAATAAAGAATCAGAATATAAAAGTTTACAATCTTGACTACTTATGGAAACTATTTGAAGGTGAAAAGAGAATTAGACACATTTGTTCTACTTTCATTTTCCTGGGCAAGTCAAAATGGCAAGGTTCTTTGTTCTTTGAGATTCTCTTGCTACACAACACCCAGAGTTGTCTTCCAATACCTCACTCTAATCACTATTAAACAATGTTGCACTGCTTTACAGTCACTGATTTTTTGCCAAAACTGCTTTTGAAAGGGTGTACCAAGAACTTATTGCTTATGATTTAGCTAACAAAGGACCTACTCTTAATGAGGAGTAACCAATCATTTTTGATAACACATTGAGCTAGCGTAATCCTCACCAATATTATTTAGTAAATTTCTTAGAAACACTACATGTCTGCCTTCACAGTTGTATGCAGGGAGAGAGGTACTTGTAGCTTTAGATACTTCGCCTGAAGATAGAATATCTTCTGGAAGAGTCAGTTTTACTCAATGATAAAATATTTTTAAAATATTATGACCAGCATATATTTTATATGTTATACATATACAAGCATGATATATTGTGGGGTGAAATGCAAACTTTGTATGATTGGATAAAACATATGACTTAAAAGAAATCCCACCCTGCAACAGTGCCGAACCCACCCCACCCCATTCTTACCCTCTCCTTGCTGTATGTATCATCTTCTCGTGCTTTTTAGTACTTTGATGGAAATAATCTGAGAAGCAGCAGCAAAATTATAATTTGGTGGATAGAAAAATAACCTGGATTCATAGTGTGACACCAACTCACTGATATACTCAGCCCCAGAAATAGTCTCTTTTTCTATTGTAAAAATATCTAAAGGTGGTCACTGTGTAGACCTAGATGAATGATCATAGCATCTCTTGTGGAAACTGTTTGCTGCAGGTTCAGAAATGGAAAGCCTGATCTCCACATAGGAGACCATGAAATAGAAAGGTTACTGTATCTCTTCCCTTGTCCATGGTGATCAAGTAGAGAGTTAGAGGAATTGGAGATAGAAACAGGGGGCAGCTTTCTGGTTGAATGAGATTCATAGAGCAGCTTGTTCCAAAGCTGTCAAGATCACAAAATGAATATAAATACTAACTAAGTTTGCTACCACCTCCAGGCTAGAAGATATTCCAAATTTAAGCCTGAGACTAAACAGGCATATATTATCTCATGTAACTGTCATGAAGACCCTACACGTGGAGTATCATCACATACATTTTACAGATGAGGAAACATTCTTAAGTAACTTGGTCATGATCACACTCTGTTTTCTTGTTTTTTTCATTGATGCTTGAGATTATTTCCTGAGTTGTTCATTATAGGCTATCACACCTCTCCACTTGGTGGTTGAGGAATTTGAACCAAGAGATGATTTTCAGGTTCCTTGTTTTAAACACAAGAACTTTTCATTCATTGTCCTATGGGAGACTAAGTCATTTCTCTTTGCATTGAGAAGTTGTTAGAAATTTGAACTCATGCCTATTAGGTCTTGGAATGGAACCATCAACTTAGTCGTGTGTTAATTTGAATATTTTAATTAATTTTTTGGAATGTCACAAAAATGAATATTACATTTGGAAAAGTTACAACAGTGAAATTAATTATGATTTAAGTATTAGAGTTGTTTTTCTACATGAAATTTTTTACTGCTTGATTGCACACCTACCTGGTGAGAAAATGAAAGTGTGGCTCCTAATCTCTCATGTAGATGTGTTTCCAATTTTTCAAAAAGAAATGGCTCCAGTGTTTAGGAAAGGATTCAATGAATTCATATAACAACTGTAGTAGAATGTCTGTTGTAATTTTGATGGATATGAGAAGAGTTTACTCTTTTTCCATAGTAAATGACTATTTTTGAGTAGATTAATTGTTCTCCAGTAGCGAGATTTATTTTTCTGTTATCGTTCAAATTTATTCCTGTCATCTGATAATTTCATAAAAATCAAATCATATGAAATGTGTGTTGATGCCTTGCTGTTGAATGCTTTACATTCAAAATAGCTCCCTTTATGCTGGACGAAAATGACTGGGCAGTAGATAGAAAATGATTGTATTTACCAGGGATCTTGTAGTGGTATGAATTGCAATAATAACTTACAATGAAGAAAAAATCAATGATACAATGTTGGGGTGTAAGCAAGAGAGGGATCTTATAATGCTCAATGGTCTGGCCTAAGATTTGCTAGTTGTTCCCCAAGGATAGTTTGATAAATGGCAGTGTAAGAGCATTTGGAAAGCTTTCTTTTTTTCTAGTGGTTAGATTTGTTTTTAAGTTTGCTCAGGAAAACATAATCACCTAAATATAAAAGACGTGTAAAGACAACTTTCAATAAAATAAATTGATTTCAGTTCAGCTAAAGTTTTGAAAATTTCCCTTTGCTTTACTTTTTAAAACTTGGGACACTGAGTTAGCAAATTAAGTTGATAGGAGAAGAGGAAAATATTTGGGAATACATGCCTTAATAAACTCACATTTTAAGCTAAGAATTTGTTACCATTTATTGATATGTATTCTTTTTAAATGTGTTTATTTTTTTAATTATAAAATACAGATTAGCAAAAAGAAAAAGGTAATAAATGACCCATTAACATTTTAATCCATATACATTTAGGATTTTCTTTCTTGGCATTTTTTTACATAAATGAGATCACATTTTTTATATTGTAGTGTTTTACTTTTTTTCACTTCACAATCAGCCATAAAGATCCTTTATGTCGTTAAGTAATTTTCAGCTAAATTACTTTTAATGACTACATAGTATTTCATTCCATTTTTTTCTATGTCCTCACATGTATCTAATCAAAACCTTGTTTGGGACATTCAGGATATTTCTATTTTTTTCACTCTTATAAACAATACTGCCATGAACATTCTAGAACATACATTTTTGTGTACTTATCGATTTATTTTTAAGTGGATGTTTTGACAAGAATATGAGTATTCTTAAGACTTGTGACATATTTCCAGACTTCTCACTAGAAAGGCTCTATGGAAAAAACTTCTCATTAGCAACGTGTAGGAGTATTTATTTCATTCTATGCTCCCCAACACTGGAATGCTACTTTTCAAAACGTTAAATATTAATTTATTAGTAATTTTAAACACTAATTTATTAGAGGTCAGGCAAGTGATATATACTCTAATAACAAACCATTATCCAGGCAAATATGTGAAATGAAGAGAAAAGCAACATGGAGCAGCATGTAGAAACTTGTAAGAAGTAGTTCAACTTCCTACCCTTAAGTCAATTTGATTTTATTGAAAGTTAGTGAATCAAAGTAGGAATTATATGGTTTAACACTGGGTCATTTACTGGGTGATTCAGTGTCACCCATGCATGAATTAATTACTTATTCCAGAATGCATATCCTGCAGCAAATGTTTAGAGTTGAGAATTTCTGCCTTTGCATTGTTCGTGAATTTTGCAGTGCAGAATGCCTAGCATACTTGCCAAATATCCTTGAGGGGACCATGGTGACTCACATCTTTTTTAATACTGTCTGACAACAATATTCTAATAAGTCTGATCTCACAGACAAAAATAAGAGCTCCAAAATTTTATTGTAAGAACCTATCTTACATTTGATTTTGAATCTTTTAAAATTTTTGGATAAATCTTAACCAATGCCTGACTGTGTTTGTAAATTTAGTTCATACAAATATTCAAGCAGGACATTGCTACCTTTTTTATACACCTGACTTTAGTGTAGTGGGGTGAATAATGTCCTCCCAAAATTCATGTCTATCTGGAACCTCAGAATGTGATCTTATTTGGAAATAGGGTTTTGCAGAGGTAATCAATTAAGGATCTCTACATGAAATCATTCGGGATTTAGGGAGGATCTTAAATCCAATGACTGGTGTCCTTTTGAGAAGCGGAGATGACTCAGGGACACAAAATAGAATATAATGTTAAGATGGAGGCAGACATTAGAGTGATGTGTCTACAAGTCAAGGAATGCCAAGGCTTATCGACAACCATCAGAAGCTAGGAGACAGGCATGGATGGTTTCTCTCTCATATCCTCCAAAATGAACCACCCCTGCCAACACCTTGATTTTGGACGTCTGGCCTCCTGAACTGTGAGAGACTAAATTTCTATTGTTTTAAGCCACCTGGTTTGTGATACTTTGTTACAGCAACCCTAGGAAATGAATATATTTAGAAAGTTCCTTAATTCGATTCTTTTAATAATTCATTTGGATTAATACTTCTTCTCTATGCCTACAAGATTTTCATCTTCTCCATGGGTCTATCACTTGAGAACACTCTACATTGACTAGCAGTAGATGTTAATGGCAACTTACTACTTTCTGAGGCCAATGAGGCTGTGCAGATTAGAACTGTCACAGCTTTCATACTTACTGCCAAAGAAAAAATACTTCCCCTGCAAATCAGTTCATAATCTATTGCATATCTGAGCTTGCCTTCTAACAGTCTTGAAGTGTCTCACAAACAAAACAAAACAAAACAAAACAAAAAATGAAGAAAAAACAATGAATTCCTCACAGTGAACTTACAAGAAGATGTTTCCCCTCCCCATTTTGGCATACTTATGAACTGAACTCTTTTTCTTGTTGTTCTTCCTTCTAATTTCGCTAAATTTTGTGTGGGAAAACAAAAGCATGACGGTATCCCCAGTGTTTACTTAGGTTCAGGTATGAAGCTGAGCTCTGGTGTGACTAACTAGATATATATGGCAATACTTAATGTTGAGAGGTATTTTTCAATGGAGAAGCTGAAGGAGAAGTCTGTCTTAATGTCCTGCTCCAGCAAGACTATAGTGATATTTTCTCTCTACTTTCACACTTACCTTGTTGCAAATCATCATATTTGCAGTTTAACTTCTCTGTAATGCAAGCCCGATGTGGGTTAACGCTTAGATTCTATTAATGCTATGAAGTGACAATAGAATGCAACATTTTAAAGAGAGAATCTTCGAAGTCCTTGGTGTGTAAATTACCTTCCTAAGTTAACAATAGAGTTTTTAATCTAAAGCATTTTGTTTTATCCCTTTTCATCTACATTACTAATATATAAGAAGATCCTTAGTCATAATGAACAAAAAATCATAAATAACGCTACTATGGTGCATTAATTGTCTATTGCAGTCTAGCAAATAACCCCAATATATAGTGGCTTAAAACAACAAACATTTATTATCTCACATTTTCTGTGGGTCAGGAATCTAGATGTGCCTCATCTGTGTGTCTCTGACTCAAAGTCTCTCACAAGGCTGCAATCAAGTTATCAGTAGGGTCTGCAGTCACCTCAAGGTGCTACTAAGGGAGGATCCACTTCCAAATGTACTCACATAGTTCTTGGAAGGCTGCAGGTCTTCACTGGCTGATAGATGGAGACATCGGTTCCTCGCCATGTGGGACTCTCCGTAAGGCAGCTCAGAACATGACAACTCAGAGTGAGTGAGCAAGACAGTGAGAGAGCAAAAGAGGGCACCCAAGGATGTAATCTCTTGGTAACCTATTCTCATATGTGACATCCCTTCACTTTTGCTGTATTCTATTGTTTAAAAGGGAGTCACGAGTCATCTGGTCCACACTCAAGGGGAGAATGGAGCCAGGACATGAATATCCAGAGGCAGAATTCATTGGGGGTTACCTTAGAGACTGACTAACACATATAGCCAAAATGTTGTCACAAGATGTAAGAGCTGCAGACCCTCTTTAAAGCCATTACATTGCTATACATGACTTTACAAATATTTTATGGGTTCTGTTTCATCATTATTAAAAACATTGTGATTTGGTCAATTTTAGTATTCTAATACAAAGTGTATATATTTCTAAATTTTGTTCTCTTAGTATAGAGCAGTTTAAGTTGTCTTTCTGGGATTTTTAAATATGCAAAGCCTGAGTTTTCAAGTGTTCCTGATTGCCAGATAATTTATTATACATTAAAAAAATGGAAATCCTGTAAGGATGCCACTTCCTAGAGAGAACTATTTCAGGCTTGGGAGATACCAATGAGGTCAATCAAAGGAATGAACAAATCATCCTGAGTTAAAATTTTAATTAATAGAGAAAAGCAAAGTTAAGAAATTCATTATTTCATTTTTGGACCAAACCTTAATTTTCATGGCAACAAATCATGAACATAGCCTCTGGAGTTTTGACAATTTTGTGTATCTTTTTTGGCCAGAAGCTTATCCAACTTGGCAGGTTACAAAATTGCCATATAGTTTTTTAAATGCATTTTACCTTATTCATCTCATGCAAAAGTTTGTACATGCACAGTTTTCCCTTTACTCCTATTATAGTAATATCAGCCCTGAACATAAAATTCATATAAATACACTCTGGAGTCCAAATGAGGCTGACTTTACATTCTATAGTGTCTCCTTACTGAGGCCAAAGACATTCAGTCTCATCAGTCTTGCATAGCTGGTATCTTTTTTTTTTTTGGCTGCATTGGGTCTTCGTTGCTGCATGCGGGCTTTCTCTAGTTGCAGCGAGGGGGGCTACTCTTTGTTGCAGTGTGTGGGCTTGTCATTGCAGTGGCTTCTTTTGTTGCAGAGCACGGGATCTAGGCACACGGGCTTCAGTAGTTGCAGCACACAGGCCCTAGAGTGTGTGGGCTTCAGTAGTTGTAGTGCATGGGCTCAGTAGTTGTGGCATGTGGGCTCTGGAGCACAGGCTCAGTAGTTGTGGTGCACAGGCTTAGTTGCTCTGTGGCATGTGAGATCTTCCCAGAGCAGGGATCAAACCCATGTATCCTGCATTGGCAGGTGGATTCTTAACCTCTGCACCACCAGGGAAGTCCCCATAGCTGATATCTTATACAACTTTTCAGATGAATAATTTCAAGCCCAGTTACATGGATATAATTTCTTTGCAATTTTTACTTATCTCAGTGCTGGTCCTAGGTTTAATTGGGTGGCTAATAATTTGCTAAATTTTGCTTTGTGGAAAGGTAGTCTGTGCTCATATATTTGCATTTAAGCCTAAAATATTTTCTTTTTGTGATTCAGTCAAGCTCCTTTTGCTGCTGATTAAACATACTGTTAATATTTCCAATGACATGTTTTCTTGGGTATGTGTGTTAGTTTGGTGAATATTTATGAGCTTATCTGATCCGTGTTCATAGTATTTAAAGATTTGTTAAGAAAAATTATGTTGGTTGACAAAGTTGTGACAAATGTGAACATCAGTGGTGGAAAGGACGAAAACATTTACCTTTGAAATGACAAACCTTGATAAATATGAAAATCAGACCTGGTGATGAGGTTTATGAAAGGAAAAAAAAACCCATAGGAGAAATTAAGGACAACAAATGCATCTATACCACAAAGCTTAAAGCTTATGTTGCCAAGCCAGTAATAAGCAAGACACGTAGAAAAATAACCTACTGAATAAGAATTGATCAAGATTGATGAGGAAACTCACCAAGTGATTAAGGTAAAAATGTCACTGTATTAGAATTAAAACATTACACAGAAAAAAGAATGAAATGGTGGGAAATTGGTATATTAAGGCAAAAAAGAGAAATTTTAAAAATTCAAATCATGATAAATAAAAAATGAATTGGTAAGAATTGATTGGAAACAAGGTATAGTAGATGGAAGGAAGCTATGATCAAGAAAAGCTGTTTAAATTCATAAAATAGTATTTATCTAGAAGCTTAGCACCACAATATAAAAGGACAAAAGAGAATGCTAGTGACATATGAGGCTTATGTTGCACACAACTCCTTTGTATTTTATTTACTCCAGATTACAAGAGATAAAAGTCATATTTCAGAGATTCCTATGGAGGAATACAAAATGTTGAAACAAAGGCAATTATATTCATGCCATGACAGATAACAATACAATTAGAATGATTAAATGCTGGTAGAGTCTAAGATTTAAAGGACTAAGTTCTAACTCTCAGTGAAGTTATAATGAGTCCAAACTGGCCAGCCCTTAATGAAAGAGCTGGCCCTGGAAGATGGCATGCATTGGTCAGGGTTGGAGCATTAAATCTTGGTAGCAAATGAAGGATTTCATATTGTTCTATGACTAAGCAGAGCTTCACTCATGACTATCAAATCAGGCCTCTTCAACTAAAATTATACCTATTAAATTTTAAAAGTCAAGACACAATTGTGTTCCACATCTGTATGGTAACTGCTTGAGTTTTCCCATTATGACTCAGAATATTTAGAATCTTGGAGAAGGAGACGTACAATTTTGTGGCTGAAAGTATGGTTTCTGGAATCAGACAAACTAGCTTCATATCCTGTCTCGACAACAGAGGAGCTGTGCCGCCTTGGGAAAGTTATCTAACCTCTCAAAACCCCTGTGTCCTGACCTGAAAATGAAAGTAAATGATAGTAGCCAAATCCTAGGATTGTTGGAAGGATAAATGAGAGAATATAAATAAAGCATTTAACAAGTATTTAGCACACAATAATGGTACTAAACTAAGGCGGTCCTGGAAAGAATTACCAAAGTACTACAAGTTAGACACTTAGCACAGTAGCTGGTTCAATGTATAATGCTCAGTATATGTTAGTTATAATAATAATATGAATAAGTCTATTGGAATTTTATCTGTAATTACAGGAAATGATTTGAAATGAGGGAAAAATGCTAGACACAAAAGAGTCTGCAAATTTAATGTTAATTTTTTAGATGGCACAAGCAATAAGTGAATGAAAAACTAAAGGTGTCAAATATCATGGAAAAGTTTTGAGTAAAACATGCAAAAGAATGTAACTCGTCCACTATCTTATACCGTACCCAAAAATTAACAGAAAAAAAGGCTCGAACATGAGACATAAAATCATAAAACTCTTAAAAAAAAAAAAGCCATAGGTGGGAAGCCCCTTGACATAGCTCTTGGCAATGATTTTTTAAAAATCTAACACCAAAAGTAAAAGCAACAAAAGCAAAAATAATCAAGTGGGAGTATATCAATCTAAAGTGCTTATACACAGCAAAGGAAGCCAGCAACAAAATGAAAAGTCAACCTACTGAATGGGAGAAACTATTTTCAAACCATATATCTGCTAAGGGATTAATATTCAAAATATATAAAGAAATCATACAACACAATATCAAAAAACAAACAACCCGATTAAAAATTTGTCAGAGTTCTTGAATAGATGTTTTTCCAAAGAAGACATACAGATGGCCGCAGACACATGAAAAGATGCTTAACATTACTAATTATCAGGGAAATGCAAATCAAAACCACAATGAGATATCACCTCACACATGTCAGAATGGTTATCTTCAAAACGATATAACAAGCTGGCAAAGAATGTGGAGAAAAGGAAACCCTTGATGCACTGTTGGTGGGAACATAAATTGGTGTAGCAACTATGGAAACCAGTATAGAAGTTACACAAAAAATTAAAAATAGAGCTACCATATGATCCAGCAATTTCACTTCTTGTTATTTATCCAAAGAAAACAAAAACAGTAACTCAGAAAGATATATGCACCCCCATGTTCATTGCAGCACTATTTACAATAGCTAAGATATAAAAACAACTTAAGTGCTCATCAATGGATGAATGGACACAAAAAACTGTGGTACATATATGTACAAATTAATATTACTCAGACATTAAAAAGAATGAAATCTTGCCATTTGTGACAACATGGATGGACCTCGAGGGCATTATGCTAAGTGAAATGAGTCATACAGAAAAAAACAAATGCCATATGATCTCTCTTATATGTGCAATCTAAAAACAAAAACAAAAACAAAAAACTCATAGATACAGAGAACTGAATGATGGTTGCCAGAGGCAAGGGGTTGTGGATGGGAGAAATGGGTCAAGAGGGTCAAAAGGTGAAAAAATTTTTAAAAATTATCATAGCGAAATTGGCACAAATATATATGAACCAAAAAATCCACTTTAAAATAAGGTGTGTAAAGTCCATAAAAATGAAAATTTGTGGCAATAAAATAAAATTCAATTAAAAAAAGTATATGTGGAATATTAAATACAAAAAAAGAATGCAGATGGTCATTATGCTATTCAGTCTTTCTATATAAGAAAATAGGTTATATCTCCATATATTACTATTTTAAGCATATTTTTATAACTTATTTTCATATAATCTTATACATATCTTATAAATTGTATTCTTTGATATCAAAAAGTTTTATTGCAATTGTGAATATGATCACTACGTTCCATTCTCCAACTGATTAATTTTTTGTACAGTAACTCTTTTAAATATATTGTATTAATCTAGTTTGGGAATGATTATAGATATTTTACTGGATTTTTAGTTGCTTCTCTCAGATTTTTCTGTGTTGAGCAATATATGGTCTGTGAGAAAATGAGTTTTGTTCCTTCCATTTTGTGATAGAGACCATGAGTAGGCTTACTCAACATCCATTTGAACCCTCTTTTAGCTACAGCAAATGGAATCTGTGCCCTACATTTCCCAGAGTCTCTTACAGCTAGGGTTCTTAATATAATTTAGGTTCAATAAATCACATGCACTCAAATCTCACTTTAATTTGGAAATGAGTTATATGAAGAGAGAGTCAAATGCAAGTCATCCATTTTTCTGGCACATTTGTAGCAAAGACATCATGGTTCTGCAGCCAGCATCTGATTTGGTAACTTTCTCAATGGCAGGCAAATTCCTGATATGATAGCTTCCTCAAGACAAAGACAGTAGCTCCCTTCGGGGGTCTAGTTCTTTAATGTGGTTTTAAGAGGTATTCCTGGTAGATTCTGCTTCTTCAGCTTCTCCAATGATTAATAAATACCTTTGTGCTTAGTCTACCAACTGTGATTTCTGTTGTCATAAGTTAATAATACCTGATCAATATACTTTTTAATATTTAAAATGAGTGAAATATTCTTGTCTTATTACAATGGGTATCAATTTAAGAATTATGCTGAAATATTAGCAGTAATAGTAGATATTATTACCTTATTCCTAATTTCAATTCAAATGCATTATACTTCACCATTAAGGATAATGTTGGTTGTGGTTTTATGTATTATACTGTTTATCAAAGCATAATATTCTTTTTAATTTTCTAAGAAGAGATGATATATTTTAATATCAAGAATGTGAGTTGAGATATGCTGAATAGTTTTTCTTTATCTAGTAAAGTAATATGAGATAATTATGTTTTTCAATTTTCTTTAATTTGTTAATATAGATTTCCTGATGTTGAGCCGTCTTTGAAGTTTGGGGATAAATATTAATTGTATGTTGTATATACTTTTAATGCAAAGCTTAATTTTACTTATTTTAAAATGTGTAATTAAAAATTGTACAAGTTATGATATTACAAAATTTCCATGTTTCTCAAAGGAAAAAAAACATTTTTCCAGAGATGGGACAACACAAAGAATCATGCAGAGCTTGGGAGAGCTACACATGATCAAAAAAGTGTCTAAAATGTAAAACTTCAAAGCATGGATGCTCGTCTAGTGACCATAACCTCTGGCTTTGAGGTAAGTTTTCAATGCCGTGACAAATTCCTCTACCTAGAAATAGGGAGAAAATGAGACAGACTACAGGAGAGAAACCTTGAGAATTAAAATATATATGACAATGTAGATAAAAATATAGCAATAACTAATGTAGCAGCAACTATTATGAAGAATAATTATAGTAGTAGAACAATCCTTACAAGTAGCCATTTTATCATTAAAGTATAATGATGTCCCTGTAACTATCAGTTATTCTATACTGATATCTGAGATAGGAAATAGGAAAGGGGCTTAGTTAAAGGAATAAGCAGGACACACAGTAGGAGAAAGTATCTGTAGATTTGATTTGCCTGAAGATACTGGCTGAAGGCTCCTTGGATTGAAAAAAATTCATCATGCCATGATCAGAGTGGGTCTACAGAATGTCAGAGTACAATTGGGCTCTTCATTTATACTAAATGATATTAAATTTTTAAAATTTATTATTTTTTGCCGATATGCTAGAGCTGCCGTTTTAACTTGAACAACTGACTCCATAAAAAAGAAGAGATAGAACAAATTAGGGTTCATAGAACAAATTAGGGTCCAAAAAGAAGGGACACCTATGTTTTATTATATTCCTCTCTATATTGATAAATATCCAGTCTCAGAGAAAAAGAGAATAAAAGTATGCAACGAATAAACAACCAAATTTTGCTTCCTTGTCACTTTACCTCAATTACTAAGATAGGAATCTTGAACTCTTCAACTATAATTGTGGCTCTGCCTCTTCTCCATTCATTTCTATAAGTTTTGTTTTGTGTATATTAAAATCCTATTATTAGATACATGCTCATTTAGGAATTTTAATGTCTCTTTGATGAATTTATCTCTTTATTCTTATGAAATGTCCATCTCTATCCCTAGTAGTATTCCTTGTTCTGAAGTCTACATACTTCGGCTGCTATTAGTATAGCACTCCAGCCTTCTTTCAGTCAGTTTTTACGTGATATCTTTTTTTTTATTTCTTTTACTTTTAACCTCTATCATTATATTTAAAGTGGATTTTTTATAGATAGCATATAGGTAGGTCTTGGAATTTTCATCTAATTTTTAAATCTATATCTTTTAATTAGAATTTTTAAGCCCTTTATATTATTGATATGATAGAGTTTACATCTATCTTGTTATTTATTTTCTATTCGTCACATTCCCGTTTTTGTTTTATTATCTTCTTTTGCATAACTTGAGATTATTTTTTAAAATTCCATTTTATCTCCTTTATTTGTTTATTAGTTATACTTCTCTGGTTTAAAATTTTAGTGATTTCTCCAGCATTTACAATATACATTTTGATTTTATTTCATTATATCTTCAAATAATATCATTCTTCAATGTTTATTATATTTCAGTACTTAGCAAAGTATTTAACACATGGTAGGTGGTCAATAAATATTTTTATTAGTCTCCAATTGGCATTAGGCTTTCTAAATCTGTTCATTGTATGCCTCACTCCTCCACCTCATAAATACAGTTTCCACAATGAGCTTTCTCTCACTAAATCTATGCCTTTTTAAATGTATAACCTTAGGCAAGTTACTCCATTGAGTCTAATTTTTCTCATTCTGAAAGGGGGACAACAATTCCTATCTCCTGAGTTGACATGAGGATTAAATGAAATAACATGTGTGAAAATATCTGGGGCATAGTAGCACTCAGTTAATATCAGCTTCATTTTTTCCCAGGCTCAATGGCTTAGAGCCAAGAAAAGTTTCCTTTTTCATCTTATCTAGACTATTTTAATATAAGTGGAGCTATAGTGAGGGAGCTTTAATAAGAGGATTTTAGGAGGTAAACATGCCTTCTACCTTTGCTTTCCTCTTCATCTTTTTTTCCTTTTCCTTGTGCCACCTAGAAACATCCTTCATTGCTCAATTATGAAGCACATCCTATGTGCTTTTCTCTTTGCATTAGCTATTTAATGCCAAAATGACTGCAAGTAGCAACATCAAAACCTAACTTGTATATAACAATACAAAATTATTTTTATGAATCTGGAATGGCTGAATAGCAGTTCTTCTGGTTTCAGCTAGTCTTGCTCACATACGTAGGAGCTGGCTGTTTGTTAAGTGATTTAAGATGGCCTCACCTAGAAAAACAGGAGTGATTCTGTGTCTTTCAACCTCCAGCAGGTTAACATGGGCATGTTCTCATAGTAATGGCAGAATGCAAGTGCAAGCAAGCCCAATCACACAAGCACATTTCAAGCCAACCTTTGTATCACAATTTGTTAACATCTCATTGACCAAAGCTAATTATATCACTAAGCCCAGTGTCAGAGCAGAAGGATACTACAATTTGACATGTAAGAGATATGAACACTGACAGGGATAAAAATTATGACTGTTAAATCTTACACTCAGTGTCAGGTACTAGGGAAAAAAAAGGGGAGTGAGATCCGATCCTTGTCCTTAAGAAGCAGGGCTCTGAGTCCACAGGATGAGTGAGACAAACATGTAAACGAATAAGTTCAGTCACATTTACAGATGTTCAAATAGAAATCCATACATGGAACGCTGGCTGGTACAAAGATTCTCTCTGAAAGGAGACAGGGAAGAACAAATATGAGAAAAGTCTTCATAGAAGTAATTCTTAATATAAGCTTCAAAAAGAAGTAGATGTTATGACATTAGAACATCTTGTTCTGGCATTTTTAACCAGCTCAGAGGACTGTCTGGAATTCATTCATTAACCAATTGTTCCACAGACCACTGATGAGAATAAAAGTGAGAGGAAAGCCAAAATACTTCATACTTCCTAACACTTAACTTTTTTGTAATAATGTCAAATAATATTATGGCATATATAAACTTATTTTTAATGAAAATGAATATGATTTTTATTTTTATTTTATAGAAATATGTTCAGTCATCCCAGCAGCAGTTTTATTTTTTAGTTTATAAAACATTTATTTTGCGCACTTATGAAGTTCTGGGATTCAGAAATAACTATTATAATATGTGCTTCTGTTATTTTTGTCCTAGTCTCAAATCCAAGAAGTACTAAAAATGTCAAATGGATTGATGGGAAATGAAAATAAGGAACTATTTTTGGCTAGATTTTGAGGTCAGTTTTTAAAATAAAGAGTTTCATATGACAATCAATTCTCTGAAATATTAATATTATGGAGTTTTAGATAATACTCAGCATGTGATAATAAATATAGTTAATTTAGAGGATCATCACTCTTTATTGAACTCATTTAGCCTTAGATTTATAGATTCACATATCCCTAGTTTTCACAAGTCCTTCTTAATCCCTCAACTAAATTCATGTCTCTCCCTACCACCATCAAATTGCTAGTATTTTATGTAAATAACAAACATAACAGACTATCTCAAAAAAACTGACAAGAAAAATTATTAATCTCACTTTGCAAATCAAAGTGGAATGTAATTAGTCTGCTTACTATTTAATAGCAAGTCTACTCCTTTTAGCCAACAGAAAATAAGAGGAGTTGTTGCTGGGGATAACAAATTAGAGGAAGATGTTACCAAAAAAAGACGAGAAATTCTAGAATAAAAGAGTAGATGACCAAAACCTCAACCTAGAAGTTAAGATTTCTAGGACTGCTCCCCAAAGGACTCATGCTCATTTGTTCTCTAAGCAATATTTAATATGTACAGGTGTACGATGGAGATATTGCAGGTTCAATTCCAGACCACCACAATAAAGTGAATGTCTCAATAAAGTGAGTCACACAAATTTTTGGTTTCTCAGTGCATATAAAAGTTATGTTTACACTATACTGTAGTCTATTAAGTGTGCAATAGCATTATGTCTAAAAAAATGTACATATGCTAATTAAAAATAATTCATTGCTAAAAACGCTAACCATCATCTGAGACTTCAGAGAGTTGTAATAATTTTGCTGGTGGAGGGTCTTGCCACCATGTTGATGGTTGCTTATAATCAGAGTGACTGGTGGCTGCTGAAGACTGGGGTGGCTGTGACAATTTCTTAAAATGAGAAAACAATGAAGTTTGCCACATTGATTGACTCTTCCATAAATAATTCCTCTATAGCATGCAATGCTGTTTGATAGCATTTTACCCACTGTAGAACTTCTTTCAAAATTGGAATCAATCTTCTCAAACCCTGACACTGCTTTATCAACTAAATTTTATGTAATATTCTAAATCTACTGTTATCAATTCAATGATCCTCACAGCATCTTCACCAGGAATAGATTCCATCTCAAGAAACCACTTTTCTTTGCTCATCAGTAAGAAGCAACTCCTCATCTGTTCAAGTTTTATCATGAGATTGCAGCAATTCAGTCACATCTTCAGGTTCCACTTCTAATTCTAGTTCTTTTGCTATTTCCACCACATCTGCAGTTACTTCCTCCACTGAAGTCTTAAACCCCCAAAGTCATCCATGAAGATTGAAATTAACTTCATCCAAATTCCTGTTAATGTTGATATTTTGACCTCTTCCCATTAATAAAAAAATATCCTTAATGGCATTTAGGTGGTGAATCCTTTCCAGAATGTTTTCAATTAACTTTGCCCAGATCAATCAGAAGAATCACTTTCTATGGCAACTATAGCCTTACAAAATGTATTTCTTAAGTAATAAGACTTGAAAATCAAAATTGCTCCTTGATTTGTGGGCTGGAGAATAGATATTGCATTTGAAGGCATGAAAACATTACTCTCATTGTACATCTTTATCAGCGCTCTTGTGTGACCAAGCTCATTGTCAATAAGCAGTAATATTTTGAAAGGAATCTTTTTTTTCTGAGCAGTAGGTCTCAACAGTGGGCTTAAAATATTAAGTAAACCATGTTGCAAACAGATGTGCAGTCATGAAGGCATTGTTGTTCCATTTATAGAGCACAGGCAGAGTAAATTTAGCATAATTGTTAAGGGTCCTAGGTTTTTCAGAATGGTAAATGAGCATTGGCTTCAACTTAAAATCACAAGCAGCATTAACCCCAAACAAGAGAGTCAGCATGTGCTTTGAAACTTTGAAGCCAGGTATTGACTTCTCATCTCTAGCTATAAAAGTCCTAGATGGTATCTTATTCCAACATAAGGCTGTTTTTTCTACGTTGAAGATCTGTTGTGTAGTGTAGCCATCTTCATTAATTATCTTCACTAGATCTTCTGGATAATTTGCTGCAACTTCTACATCAGCACTTGCTGCTTCACCTTGAACTTTTTTTTTTTTAATTTAAATATAGTTGATTCACAATGTTGTGCCAATCTCTGCTGTATAAAAAGGTGACTCACTGTTATGGAGATGGCTTCATTCCTTAAACCCCATGAACCAACCTCTGCTATCTTCAAACTTTTCTTCTGTAGCTTCCTCACCTCTTCACAGAATTGAAGAGAGTTAGGGCCTTGATCTAGATAAGGTTTTGTCTTAAAGAAATATAGCTGGTTTGATCTTCTATCCATACTACTAAAACTTTCTCCACATCAGCAATAAGGCTGTTTCACTTTCTTATCATTTGTGTGTTCGCTGGAGTAGCGCTTTTAATTTGCTCTAAGAACTTCTTTTGCATTCACAACATGGCTAACTGTTTGGCACAAAAGGCCTAGCTTTCAGCCTCTCTAAGCTTTCAACGTGCCTTTGTCATGAATCTTAATCATGTTTAGCTTTTGATTTAAAGTGAGAGATGTGTGGCTTTTCCTTTCATTTGACACTTAAAGGCCATTGAAGGGTTATTGACTTAATTTTAATATTGTTGTGTCTCAGGGAATAGGGAAGCCTGAAGAGAGGGAGAGAAATGGGGTAATGGTTAGTCGGTGGAGCAGTCAGAACACACACATTTTATCGATTAAGTTTGCGATCTTAAACGGGTGTAGTTTGTGGCACTCCAAAACAATTACAAGAGTAACATCAAAGATCACTGATCACAGATCACCATAACAAATATAATAATAACAAAAGTTTGGGGCTTCCCTGGTGGTGCAGTGGTTGAGAGTCTGCCTGCCAATGCAGGGGACACGGGTTCGAGCCCTGGTCTGGGAAGATCCCACATGCCACGGAGCAAATGGGCCCGTGAGCCACAGTTACTGAGCCTGCGCGTCTGGAGCCTGTGCTCCACAACAAGAGAGGTCGCGATGGTGAGAGGCCCGCGCACCGCGATGAGGAGTGGTTCCCACTTGCCACAACTGGGGAAAGCCCTCGCACAGAAACGAAGACTCAACACAGTCATAAATAAATAAATAAATAAATAAAAGAACGTGAATTTCTTTAAAAAAAAAAAATAATAATAACAAAAGTTTGAAATATCGCAAGAATTACCAAAATGTGACACAGTGACACTAAGTGAGCAAATACTGTTGGAAAAATGTCACCTACAGACTTTGATGCAGGATTGTGACAAACCTTCAATTTGTAAAAAATCAGTATCTGTGAAGTACAGTAACATGATGCACAATAAAACGAGGCACATGTGCATAAATATGTATGCTATATATATGCATAAATGTATACTATACTATGCATATTAATTGAAACTCATTGAATGAATGAATGTTGAATCTTTTGCCTTATTGTATTACCTTACTTAATTGTTTAATGTATGTGCCACATCACTATAAGTTCAACAAGGGTAGGAACCATGCACTCTACATATTTTAAAATTTTTTCCCTGTTTTAAATGAAAGTCAATAGAAACAGTCATATTAAAGACAATTTTGAGAAAAAGAAAAGACAAACATTAATCTGAGGTAGCACCTTATAACTTTTTTATTTGCTTATTTTTAATTATAATTTTTATATTGTAATTCTTAAATTATAATTTATTTATTATTTTGTAATGCCCATATAAAAATGTCTTTTACATGTTTGAAGTAATTTGGTATCTAATTGTATACTTTAAGAACTTAGTACAGTATAAATATTTCTGTTTTAAGCTTTAATTGTGACACAATATTCCATTCCCTTAATAAACCATAATTTTATTGAACATGAATTTATTGGATAATCACCACATACCTTGATCCCATTGTTTTACATGCAGAACCTTTCCAGTTGTTTTATGCCATATATAATGCTACAATCAACATGTTCATTCATATAATTTTTTGCATACTATAAAATATCAGCTTAGGATGTATTTCTATAACAAATGTTGCTTGATCAAAGGGAATGCATGTCTTTACTGGCCTTGCTGTACATATATTATATATTTTTCTCCAATTTTAAATATCACCAACAAGTATATATGATTACCCTTCCAGCACTAGACACTGTGATTTTTTTAAATGTTGACAGCATGTATTATACATAGTCATGATCTCTGTAGTACCTAGAACAGTATATTGTGCAGCAGTAGTGAACACATAATAAATACGTACAGCATGAATATGAAATACCTCACATTTTGAGATAAGAATTGAGATGATAGGGGAGGAAACTCTTTTAATACTCAGGAGAAGAAAATGCTGTATGAACCAAAATATTTCAAAAGGGAATATCCAACCATGACAAACTCACAACAATAAAGATGAATGAAGAAAGGTCATTAACAAACAACCATAAAGACTCTACAAAAGTGAGATGAGAACAAATATTTTAATGTGTTTAAACTGCTTAGAACAGTACCTGACATATATCATCACATACTTTTTAATTGTTTGGGATGATGATGATGATGATGAAGAAGAATTTCACTGCATGGTTTAAGTCATTTAATCCTCTCAAGAATTTTATGAGGTAGGTATTATTGCTGCTGCCGTTTTGTGTGTGGGGAAACTGATGCACAGAACCATTAAGTAACTTGCTCTATGTATGTCATAGAGCCAAGGAGTTAAATCCAGAACATGTTTTAAAGTAATTACACTAATCTACCACCTGTTAAAGAAAGTTGTTGATAAGTGAAAGGGTGTCTCTAAAACATCATGGTACATTAAAAATTTAGTACATAAATCAGGAAAACTTGAGATGAAAAAGAAATAATTTAGGAAGTTTATACCTGATAGCCTCATTATAAGCAAAGTGTGATGACAGTTCTCTAAATGAACTAGGCAGAGGAGTAGGCAGAAGATTTGAGTTTCAAAAAGAGAAAAGAATTACTGAGCAGTCATTGTGGAGAATGAATCATGGATTCAATTCACTCCTTCATTCAACAAATATTTATTGAGACCATACTATGTGCTAGACTTTAAGTGCTGGGAATACAGCAGTAAAACACACACACACACACACACACACACACACATACACACCGCATGGTATATCAATGATGGAAAGTCCTAAAAAAGAAAAATAAAGCAAATTAAAAGGTTTAATGAGTGCCGATGGTAGTGGGGAAAGAGTTCTATTTTGTACGGAAGAGTCATAGATAGTCTCTCTCATAAGATGGTATGTGAGCCTAGAACTGACAGAAATGAAAGCAAGAATCATGCAGATATTGGGAAAACATTACATTCCAGACAAAGAACAGCAAGCACAAAATCCCCAATGTGGGGGGTATGCTTGGTATTTACATGGAAGAGAAATGAGACCAATGTGACCAATTGAGTAAAAGGAGACAGTAGGAGAGGAACTTATAAAAGTAGAGGTGAGAGTTCTATGGGTCATGGAGAGTCCTATAGGCTCTTGCAGGAGCATTTTACTCTTAGTAAAATTGAAGGTCATATCAGGGTTTTGAGCAGAGGAGTGACATGTTCTTACATATGATTTAAAATTTCTCTGGTTGCTATGTAGAGGAGAGACATGATGGGAAGGGCAAGGGTGGAAGCAGCAGCTATTCCAATAATCTAAGCAAGAGAATGTAGGGGCTTGGACTAGGATAATAGTGGTAGAGATGAAGAGAAGTGGATGGAATTAGGATACATATACAGATAGGTGGACTGGTATTGGTAGATTGGATTGATGGAGAGATGAAGAAATAAGTCAATGATGATGGTTCAACTTTTGGTTTCAGTAAATAAGTAGCTAGTGGTGCCATTTGCAAAGATAGGAAGCAGTGGCAGGGGAGAAAACAGGTGCAGAATTCAAGAGTTTGGTTTTCCACATTGTGCAGTAAACGGGGGAGTAAATCTTGAAGGATCACAACCACAGAGATTATCCTCAGAGAGGCATATGAAATTAAAGGATTTATCATATTCACAAGTCCTAGAGAGAGAGGCATGGCATTCCTTGAGGGCCATGCAAAAGCCCCCAAAATTTGGTCATAGCAGGCAAGGAGAGAGTGGAGCAAGGACCTGTGGGCTAGTACCTTTATTGAGGGTCATGGGTGCTGGAACTTGTGGCACGTAGGAAGCATGCCCGTTGGGTAATCAATGTAACTGGGTCAATGGGGAAAGGAGGAAAGTGGTGAAATGGGGAAGTCATGATGAAGCTTGTTGCTTGAACACACATGTTGGGATAGGTCTCAGAAGTGGGCCATAACTAGGTAAAAGTTCAAAACAAGCAGGGCAAGTGTCAGCACATAGGGAGTCATTGAGACAAGAAATAATAGCTTTACATGAGATACATATTAGGGTTAAGATAGCTATTAGACCTCCACGTGGTAGAGTAATTGAGTAGGCAATTGGAATTATGAGTCTGGAGCTCAGGACTGAGGGTGAAAATATTAACTTAGGAGTCATCAATGTATAGGTGGTATTTAGAAGCAAAGTATGAGGTTATTAAGGAAGTGGGTGCAGATATAGATAAGAAAAGGTCCAAAAACTTCTGTACTGAGCTCTGGGAAATCCAATGTTTAGAGTAGGGCTGGAATTAGGGTGAAGCAAGTGGGGCATAAAATTTAAGAGTGCACCAACAAACTCAGCAATGAAGAAAAATACTGTTTTACTGCAATATTTAAAAAAAAAAAACAAAATTAATGCAAAAATCCTTGATGAACAAAATATCAAAATTTTAAGTAAAGATAGGATCAGCATTACTGATTTTCCCCATTGCCTGAGGCTCCAGCATGACTTGGCACGGTGCTGCTTCATAGTCTAGAAGATGAGGAGGAATGGGTAAAGCAGATTTGATGCTTGTCTTAACTCAAGTTAAACTCAGTTTAACTTGAGTTAAACTGTAGAGAAAGAATATGTACATATAGTGGATAATTTATGGTGTGTTGGACCAGCTAAAATCCATTAGACCTGAGACATAAATAATAATCTTTAACTTCATAATTTTAAGGCTCTAACAAGGAGATTTGAAGATTGATAAATTTTACCATATAATTATTTTAAAATATTATATAGAAAAGGAAACAGAGTCAAAGGACAAATGAAAAACTAAAGGGGAGATGCAACATTTTCAGCAACAAAAAGGATAACTTTCTTAATTTAGAAAGAGTTCTTCCATCAGAAAAATAAAATGACAAACATTATTTATTTTTTAAATGGGCATAGGATGTAATCAGTTCACTTAATAGAAAAAGATATGGAAGAAACTTTAAAATGTGCTCAAACACCTTCATAGTCTAAGAAATGCATATCCACACAGTGAGATAATATTTTAAACTACCTGAAAGGCAAAAACTAAAATAGATGAAAACCCAGTATTAGTGAGAGTTGAGGAAACAAAGCTTTGTCAAACATAGTTGATGAAAAATCAAATTAGTTGAATTCCTTGAAGGGCAGTTTAGCTATATCTATCAAAATAGTAAATTCAGACTATTTGATGCAGAAATTCCACTACTATAGATTTATATTTCATATTTATTAGCCAAAACATGCAAAGATATATGGACATTAATTTTCTTTACAACATTTTTTATAATTAAAACTTTGAAACTCTCAAAGTATACATATATGTGTATGTGTATATGCATGTATATATACTTACAGTACATACACACACTCCCAGAGTATCTATAAACAGTGTACAGTATATATATTTACTGTATATACATACATATATATAGTGTGTATATACAAATATATGGTATATAATATATGTGTATATAAACACATAGATAACATGGAATAATAGGCAGCCATCAAAAAGGATGAGTTAGGTCTATATGTACAGATGAGAAAAGATATTAGGTGAAAAAAACAAAGTTTTTTACAGTCTATAGAGTATAATACCTTTGCAATAAATAAAAAAAGAATTGCATTATATACATTTAAACTGGATGTGTGTGTGTGTTTGATTTATTCTGTGCAAGAATGTACACAAAATTTTAAGAATATTAACCTTTAGAGATCAGGACTAGGAAGAAGAGAGGCTTTTATTTTTCATTATATCTATCTGTATTATTTGAATTTTGGGTCAATTAGCATATAATATGTTTTGTAAATGTCACAGGTGGTAGAATTACGGGATTTTTGTTTCTAAGATACAAAAGTAAGTCTAATTCAAGTTTAAAATTTTTTATAGGTGACAAATTACTTGGGTTAGAGATGGAGTGCCATACCTAAGTTAAAAAGAGCTATAATATATGAATGCCCTACAACCTCTTACATGAAAATCACGAATTTATAAAATCGCTATATTGGTGGATAATGTTTTGTTTTGCAATAAATTTGCCAGAGAGTTATTCACATAATCATGACAAATTACATTGAATGATTTTCTTTTCAATTATTGCATTTATGCGCAGCATCAAATCAGATTAAAAAATTTTAGTCATCCTAGGGACATGTTGATTGTATGAAACAAGACAACTAATAGGACACTTCTTCTCCTGAGATAGAGTTGCTCTAAAATAATACATTTTACGTAAATAGCATAATTCTGTCACAGCATTTGCACTCGGAGACATATAATATTTTTATAAAATTTTCTCTAATATGATTTTAAAGTGTTTCAACATTTATGTCTAATTTTCCTAATGTCCTGGGATGCCAGATTCTTTCTTGCAACTATATTTTAATCTGTAAATAAATAGTAGAATGATTTGATTTATAGAGATATACTTAATAACTAATTTTATTGCTTATGAACTAAGTTATAGTGTGTGAGTTCAAATATCAGGATCCAACTTAATATCTGTGTGGCCTTGGGTAAGTAACTTAGATTCTTGTGCCTCAATTTTCTTATTTGTAAAATGAGGATAATAACTGTCCATAACTCATTGGCTTGTTGTGAGAATTAAATGGTTTAGTGTGTATAAAGTGCTTGGAATAGTATGTGACATAAAGTAAGCACTAAATATACTAGCTATTGTTTTATTTGCAAGGGTATTATATGCCCATGGGAATCAGTACAGGGCAACTGAGTAAAGAAGGGACACATAAAAATTTAGAGTAAAAAATGTATATGGGGCTTCCCTGGTGGTGCAGTGGTTGAGAATCCGCCTGCCAACGCGGGGGACACGGGTTCGAGCCCTGGTCTGGGAAGGTCCCACATGCCACGGAGCAACTGGGCCCGTGAGCCACAACTACTGAGCCTGCGCGTCTGGAGCCTGTTCTCCGCAGTAAGAGAGGCCGCGATAGTGAGAGGCCCGCGCACCGCGATGAAGAGTGGCCCCGCTTGCCACAACTAGAGAAAGCCCTTGCACAGAAACGAAGACCCAACACAACCAAAAATAAATAAATAAATAAATAAATAAATTTATTAAAAAAATGTATATGAATATATATCTACGACTTAAACTGCACTTAAGTTATGCATTGTTGCCATATAAAGTAGACATACGACTGGGGTGCTAAAGTATGGGTGAAACAGTGTGCTGCCCTAAATTAGGCATCAAGAGAAAAAGGGTTTACTCTATCCTACCACTGTGCCCAAAGCTGTACAGATTTGTACAAATCACATACCCTCACTGAGCGTGTTTCCTCATCTTTAAAATGAAAGGCGTGTGTTAGAAAGCCTGTAATGTCCCTTCAGGCTCTAAAATTATCCCAACACTTAAGTAGTTGTTGACCAAATAGTTGATGCATGAAACTTGTTGATAGGAATAGGTCTGGTAAAATATTTAATTATTACTGAAATTGGGGTGTATGTGTGTGTGTGTGTGTGTGTGCATGCACATTGTTTGGGGAAGAGGGATATGATGGATCAGTGCTGGGAACACTTTTTTTACAGTAATGTAGTAACTTGGATGTTAAGTCTATCAAATGAAGGATCAAATAATCAAGAGATGTGAAACTTCAGTTCAGATAGACATTCTCACTGCTTTTAATGAAATCTTCAGTTCAATCTTTCCTCCTCTGCTTTCCACATTTGTAGATAAGCTTAACTCCTTTCTTAACAAAGACTTTCCGAAGTAAGCAAGCATAGCAAAAGGGCAGTTCATTCTTGTTACACTGTATCCAATTTGTGCAGAAAGTTGTTTGAAGGCTATGTCTATCTCCCCCGTATATGAAAAATATCAGTCTGTGGAACTAACATAGTTAAAAAAAAAAAATAATCCCACATTGTTAGGCAAACTGATTTAACAAGAGTCCTGGAGATGCATTTTACTGGGGCAAACTCTCCCCATGAAGATTTTCAAGGATCTTGGTAGCAAATTAAACCAGCAAAAGAGATGTTAATAATGCCTTTGAGATTGAAAGAGGAAGTGAAGAATCAACATTAATGAAATCTGCATTGCTAGAAAATCAGCTTTCCAAAGCTTCCCATGCCATGAACCAGTGGAAGAGCCATAGATAGAGTAGAATTACACAATCATGCAACTGATATAATTTACAAACTTGGTGAGCTTGCTCTTGTATCCTGCATTCAAGGTTATTAGCTATAAATGTAAAATGCTACCAAGCGACCATTCTATGCCAACAAGTGAGGCTGAAGTTGATTTTTATAACATTTCTTTAATTATGGCCCCATGATCAGGGCTGCCAAATTGTACAACCCCAGAGGGGACAATTCAGAGTGAATTGTGGTCTATGTGAATTGCAGCCCCTGGAACAAATATACAAACAGAATGTGGCCTTCTAGAGTTGTACGATGTGATAGTCCTGTCATGAGTGCTTAAGTATTTACTGAGCATATGCTCTGTTTAGTTCATGGTTCCTAGTTTTAGTGATAACAATGTCAAAAGCCTTGTCAATTTTGTACGTTATTCCTAGTGTTTCTTCCAGATCTGTTACATCGCCAGTCTCTCTAGAAGCCATTAGGAAATAACACCAGAGGTCTGATTCAGTGAGCAGTAATGATTTAAGAAATGTATATAAAAAGAGTCCTTAAAGAGTTAATGTCTGAAATTAACACAACATTGTAAATCAACTATAATCCTTTAAAATTTAAAAATAAATTTTGAAAAATTAAATCAACGTGGATAGGTTAAAAAAAAGTTAATGTATAACTGCTTTTTATTCTCTTTTCACTGGTAGAATCAGTTCTACCACGTTGTATAGTGGGAGAGATCCTGAGATAATTTCAATTTTACCTATTATCAAAATTCTTCATAAATGAAAGTTGAGAGGGATTAATAAGTAATGTGAATCAAGCAACCACATCTGTTTACTACCACATCCCTGCACATTTTCACTATATCATCAAACTGAGTCAAAATGTGGCAGATTCGTAAGAATGGACAAGCCAGGTGAAGATGGACTTAGGGTGTATCTAACTGAGAAGAAAATAAATTGGGTTTCTCACACTCACAGTGCTATAAATCATGAAGGAAAATCCAAAAAGAGTCTGTGAGTTAGTTTTTCCTTTGTCTCTCTGGAAAGTTGGAAAATCAAATATTTTCTTTCCAGTTCATTTGGATTTTCTAATACTTTGAGAAAATATGCAAATTCTTCCAACAGAGACGTAAAGGTACAGTCATATGACACTTTATCCATTGTGTGGGTTCCACATTCCCAATCTTCCATTAGGTATTGGCAGGAGCAGTTTAGCCTTAGTTATAAGTGATAATAAATAAAATCATCATTATCAACTGTTATCCCATTAGGCAATTCCTGCTTGCTTTCCAGAGATGGATAGAGGTGGATTTTGAGCTTCCTGGCTTTCTAAATGTTCATTCTGTCTCTCTCCAACTGTTAGTAGGCTAGGCTTCCTTGCTTCCTTGACTCATCTCCTAAGTCTCCTACTGAATTAAAATGTAAGTGAGAAATTCCTTCCCCTCAGGGCTTATCCTAGAGAACTGTTGCAATTGAGTGACACCTAAAGCAAAGTATAAGGTGTGGTAGACAAATTCTAAAATGCCCTCTCCATGATCCCTGCCTCTGTGTAATCCCTTTTCCTTGAATGAGGTTGGGATTTGCTTCCAAGACCTTGGATATGGCAAAGGTGGTGGATGTCACTCCCATGAGTGTTACATTATATAAGACTGTCTTGCAAGCAGACTTGCTCTCTCTTACTTGCTAGCTTTGAAGAAGCAAGCTTCCATGAAGTAAGTGACCATGTTGGAGATGCCCTTGCAGCAAAGAATGGTAGGTGGTCTCTAGGAACTGAGGAAAGCCTCCAGCAAGAAACTGAAACTTTCAATCCTGAAGGAGCAAGAATATGAATTTTGTCAACAAGCAGAGTGAGTTTGGAAGCAGTCTTTCCCTGATGAGACTGCAAACCCAGTTGACACCTGGATTGCCACCTAGTGACACTCTGAAGCAGAGAACCCAGCTAAAGCTGTGTCCAGACTTCTGACCTACAGACACTGGGAGATAATAAATGTATATTGTTTCAAGCCACTAAGTGTGGTGATTTGGTTAGCAGCAATAGAAAACTAATACCCAAAGATTTCTCAAAGATATTAAAATACGTGAGTAGTCTATAACTCAGTTATATGATATTGTGGTCTCATCAGCAACTCCTTCCAACTGAATGACTTCTTTGAACATCCTGAAATTGGTTCTAGCACAAGGGACTAGCCTGTGCCTGGGCTAGCCCTCTGGTGAGCCTTCCAATCAAAGATAAGTTCATTAGTAAAATAATCAATGCTTTATGGAGGACTGGGTGGAGGAGTGTAAAGAAGGAGGCAGCACTTCGATTCTTTGGTAATTTTATTATACTTCCAGCCTCTCCATATCAGCCCTCTGCTTCTGTCTCAATCATCATCTCCAACCCTGCTCTCTAACTTCAATGATCCCCAGAGTAAGGAGGTATTGGAATGGATATAGCCAGAGTTTGAAGTCAATGAAAGAGACAAAATAACATTTTTTTTTTCTGCTTCTAGTCATTTAACTGCCTCAACGTGAAACAACTTTTGCAATTTCATAAGCAAGATATTTGATCTTTATAAGGGGGTACTCAGTTTCCTAGATAGTACAGCATGTACTCGAAATACGATGATGAGACTCTGATTCAGCACAAATTAATAGGAAGAACTGAATGAATGCAAGTGTTTAAAGAACCTGAGGCTTATTATTTGAACAATCACATGACTAAAGGCAGGTATAAGAACGTTGATTTGACAAGAGTCCCAGAAAAAGTGAAAGCTGAGATTAAATCACCTTTCTTTATAAGAAAGTTAACCAGCCTTTAAAACACAGGAAGAAGTAGAAAAATCCTTTTGGTCATATTATATTACATAACATAAGATTTATGTAAGTCTGTTCTCTTGAGGCCTTTTCTGTATTTTGTGGGATTAATTAACAAAGTTTTCAAGTACCTCTGAGAGAAGACTCTAAAAGAGTACTTCTGAGAATTAGGCCAGTCAAATACAAAGGAGTAACTTAGAAAATTAAATTAAATTAAATATTAAGATCCTAAATGGGATCTTAAAATCCCAATTCTGTCTTTATTTCCAGCCACCAAAAATCAATCTTGTTCCCTCACTAAAAAAGATTTATAATGACTTTTATTTTGATGTTTCACAAACATAAAATGTGTCTTTTATAAATAAAATTTCCATGAGACTATATTTTTTCAAATACATGAATTGAAACCTCAGACATGACTGTGTAATATTCCATTTCTTACCTCCATTCCCTCTAAAGCATCAGATATACCAACAGCATAACCAAATACATACTGAGTAGAAAATGAGATAAAGAATTTGGCTAGATTTCCTAAACTCTATTCCTTGGATACCAGTGTTTGTGAGATATTAAGGATTATAACTTGAACAAAATAATCCTGATAATAGTTTTACTTTAAGAATAAAATATTTTAGTAAAATTGTGTAGCCACTTTGGAAGAAAATGTGACAGTTCCTCAATAACTTAGACATAGAATTACCACATGACCCAGAAATTCCATTTCTAGGTATATACTGAAAAGAACTGAAAACATAGGTTCACACAAAAATTTGTACGTGAATGTTTATAGTAGCATTAATCAAAGTAAGAAAAATATGAAAACAACACTATGTCCATCCACTGGTGAATGGATAAACAAACATGGTATAGCCACAGAATAGAATATTATTTGGCAATAAAAAACAGAATGAGATACAGATACATTTCACAATATGGGTGTGCCTTGAAACATTATTCTAAGTGAAAGAAACCAGACACAAAAGGCCACATATTGTATGATTTCATCTATATGAAATGCATAGAGTGGGCAAATCCATAGAGAAAGGAAGTAGATTAGTGGTTGCCTAAGGTTGGGACATGGAAGGAATGGGGAGTGACTAATGAGTAGGAGGTTTCTTTTTTTGGTGATGGAGGTGTCTAGAATTAGCGGTGATGGTTTCACAACTCTATGAATACACCAAAAAACACTGAATTATACACTTTAAATAAGTGAATTTTATGGCATGTAGATATCTCAAAGTTATTATTAAAAACTAGATTTTTAATATATGAAAGAAAAATGTTTTAATACTTATATAACTGTTAATAGTAGTAATAAGTAGACAATAGTATGATCTTGAGGCACAATAGGGCATAACAGACTAATAGGACATCTTATGAATATGGAAAAAGGAAGCATGAAAGGCGTGCTGATTATCTAGACTTGTCTAATAATTTCAAAATATTAGTAACTTTAAAGTTTTTAATATAATACAATTATTTTTTTTTTAAATTTATGTAATGTGTTATACAGTTTTTACAAAGCATGGTAGTCCAATTTTGGTCTTTTCTTTCAATGTGTCTATAAGAAGTATATTTACTGTCTACTTTAAACCAAGTGTGCTTTATACTCCATGAGCTTCTGTTGGTGTTCCATGAATTTATAAAGAATACTTTATGGACAAAAAACGTTTTCTAAAGAAAAGTCTTTTCCTTTCAGGACTTGGCAGCTGGGCAGGAGTGAAGAAATAAAATGGTTGGATAGATCCAGAATAGAAAATTGGCAGCACTTTATTGTAGAGTGCATTCAGGAAATGTTTGTTAAATAAATCAAGAGGAATCGGCCAAAATGACCAATTCCAACCTACACTGGCTGTTGCAATGGACCTTGCAGAATTGTGAGGCTCATTTAGAGCATGGTTGAAAAAACACATACAATGGATCAGACTTACTTCGTCTTTGGAAAATGGATCTACCTAACAGAGTCTTCCAAGCTGGGAGCAAATGACAGTCGATTGAAATTTGGAGGAAACAGTGAGCTAACAGAATTTGCCCCATCACCGTTTGATTGTGCAAACAACGTGAGGAATGAAGGTACATATTCACCAACCTTACGGAAGCTGTTTTGACCAATCTATTTAAATGTGTTAAATGTGGATAAACTCTTCCCTTTGTAGGGGTCCACTTACTCCCTCATGATAGAGTTCCTTATAGTAGTAAATATATATAAATTCTAATACCTCTCTTAAGTTCTAAGATTGTTTTGTTGGTTGTTTCTTGATCAACAAGGTTTGGGAGCACCCTTTCCTTAAACTTAGATTCTTCTTAACCCTGTTTTCCAAAGGACCAAAATCAGTGACTTCTACCCTTGTGGCCTTGATCAAGGCAGCAATTCCTATAGTGAGGGCCCCAGGAAATTAGGTGTTAATCTTGATGAGGTTCTTCTTTGCTTCCAGGTTGGCTAATCCTTCCTATGCAGATCCAGAGATTTCTGCCCTGGTGGAGATTTTATCTAACTACCTGCCAAAACAGAACTGTGACTGTGAACAGAGAAATCCCACCACTTACTTAGAAAGAGGTTTCACTGTTAATATGAATTTCATGATCCTTGAATATAAACAAATACAAACAAGTATGAAGTGATTGCTGGGTTCAGGGAGAGGGGAGAGGAGGTAAGGAACATTTTGGGAGGCATCCAAAATTGTAAATCCAAATTTTGTGACAATATTTATTGAAAAGGGCATCTGAACAAGAAAGACACAAAAAGCCAGTGTGTCTATTTCTTTAGTTTAATTTCTATTTCATTTACAAAAGCTGTGGAAGCAAAGATGTTATTAAACAACATCACATAATGGGATGCTTTGGTCCCAGCTGTTTCTGTATGCATATATGTGTGTGTGTGTGTGTGTGTGTGTGTGTGTGTGTGTTTATACAGCATCTCCTCTTCTCACCACTGGTAATAATACAGTTTCCTTATGTCTTCTTTTCAATAGTAAGCTTACATTTTCTATTTGTTTGAGTTGAACAGTCACTGTGAATTCTGATTAATTCTTAGAGACAAGAGGATGACATCTTGCCAAATGGAATTAGAAAGTTTTAAACAAAATATTTTCCTTTTACTGTAGCAATTTATATTAGGTTGCACAAGATAAGACCTCATTAGATGGTTATGCTTACTCCACTTTGAATAATCTACTTAGTCTTTTAGGCCAGTGGGTTACTATTTACTTAGTTCAATCATACAGCACTATGAGACAGTTTCTGCATAAAAGTTAGTGCTTAGCTTAGTTTCCAGGAGTGTCTTATTTATCTAGAATAAATTTTCTTTTGTATAAGTTCTGGATGGATACTGTGCATAGAAAGTCAAGGTAACCTGATTGCATTTCTGCTGAGATTGTTTTTATCAATCCATTCTCTCAACCTCGTTGAACATTTAGGCTGATAAAAATAATATCAGTAGTTTTGTCTTATCATTACTAAAGCTTCCATGATACTTTCTAAATACACTACCAAATATTCATCCATTTAATTAAAGCCTCCTTAATTAAAATTTGTTAGTTGCAACTTTAGACCTTAGAACACCCAAGAGCTTTCAGGTTTTAATGAACTTAATTGGCACCTTCACCTTCAGCCAAAATAGTATTTCATAAATAAATATTAAACCTTTTTTATACAGGTCCATTATATACCCATTGAATATTCTCATATGAATCATGCATACTTAACAAAAGTTTTTGTGTATTTTAGTAGGCAGGGTGAATAATTGAAAGATGATAAAATATAAATTTGGACCATATTTTTGTTTGCTGGACATTATAATGGAAAATGAGCAGAACAGCTTGCAGCATATTCAGAACTGTTCTACTATTTTAAATAGAAAGATAACTTTCTAGTTTATTAATATTTTAGAAACCTTTCCAACTCAGCTAAGAGCAAATAATTTGGGGTCAGATTTTATTAAAGAATGTTCCCAATATTTGAACAGAGTCTTGGATTTTTATCTTTTTTAAACATGCTGTTAATTATTTAAAAACAAATTTTATAAATCTGTAAAACACAGACTTTGAAAAAAATATCTGTTTTTGCTACAAATAATTAAACTCAACATAAAAAAAACTGTCATAACATCAGATGCAACTAAATCAAAGAGAATATATTCTGACAAAATACGATGATGAGCACCAGAGATTTTCATTTGTATCAACTTAGGCAAAGTGGTAGAGTGCTGTTGTCTGAATGTTTGTGTCTCCTCAAAATTCATGTATTAAAATCCTAACCCCTAAGGTTATGATATTAGGAGGTGGTGACTTTAGGTGATTAAGTCATGAGGGCAGAGCCATCATGAATGGGATTAGCCCCTTATAAAGAGGCTCCAAAGAGACACAAAGAGATTCACAATGTCAGGATACTGTGGGAAGTAGGCACTCTGCAATCCAGAAGAGGGTTTTCACCAAAACTCAACCAACCTGATCTTGGACTTGCAGTCTCCAGAACTGTAGGAAATACATTTCTGCTGTTTATAAGCCACCCAGTCTATCATATTTTGTTATAGCAGCGAGAATAAACTAAGAGCAAGCAAAATCCCTTCCCTCTTCTCAATCTCCATTAATATTTATTGTCTCCATGCAGAAAGATAAATGTGCTAAGAGTTCAAAAGACTTTTTTCCCTTTATTAAATTTATTAAGAACTAGTTTATGCATAGTAAAATGTATAATAAAGCGTAAACATACAGAGCATAATAAAGCAAGCATACATGTATACCACCCCCCATCCAGCTTAATAGGTGAAACAAATACAGTGAAGACCTCTATACACCCTTACCAATCAGATTCTCTTCCTCTGCTCCAGAAAAATCACTATTCTGATATTATGAAAATAATATTCATATTATTTCTATTCATCTTTACACTATACACTACATATGCATACCATTAAATAATAGTTAGTATTGTTTTAAACATTTTTAAACTTTATATAAGTGGTATAACTTGCAGCTTGTGATTTG
Organism: Balaenoptera ricei; assembly: GCF_028023285.1. Lineage (NCBI taxonomy): Eukaryota > Metazoa > Chordata > Mammalia > Artiodactyla > Balaenopteridae > Balaenoptera > Balaenoptera ricei. The sequence goes on along the minus strand of NC_082660.1, from coordinate 89,451,885 downwards.
CTCAACACTATATATTGGATATTTATCCATGATGATACATGTAGATCTGTATCATTCATTTTCACTGCAGGATGGTATTCCATTGGATTAATATACAGCAAATTAATTATTCATTTTTTTGGTATACATTAGTGCTCTCTCAGTGTTTTGGTATTTCAAAAAATGTTCTATGAACATTCTTGAATATGTCTCCTTGTATACATGTGCACAGATTTCTTTAAATTATATGTAGAAATGGAATTGCTGGATCATAGAACAGGCTCATCTTCAAATTTATCACATAATGCCAAATTATTTTCCAGATGGACTGGATTTTTGTTTGTGTTCTTAATGCTCTACATGTTCAGCATGTTCTAGTTTTTTGCCATTTTGGTAAATGGAAAATTGTGTGTTCTCAGTCTTGAAGTTGAGTATTTTTTCATATGTGATTGATCATTTAGAGTTCCTCTTTTATGAATTATATATTCATATATTTAATCCTTTTTTCTATTAGTGTTGGATTCTTTCGCTTTGTAGCAGTTATTTCTATATTTGGGTATTTGGATATTGGTTCCTTGTCAATTTATTACAATAGTCTTTTCATCTCTGGGCCAACCCTACATTGGCATAGTTACAGTATCTTTGTGGTATCTTGATACCTGGTAGGGAAAATTCCTCCATATTGTCCTTCTCCTTTAGGTGTGTTTCAGCTACTCTTGGCCTATTGTATTTCCATAGAAATTTTAGAATCAATTTGTCAAATTTCTGCAAAAATCACTGTAAGGATTTTGATTGGAATTGAATTGAATTCAATTTCTGAAATAATTTAAGATGAATTGACTTTTTTTATTAGTTATCTATTTTATACATATTAGTGTATATATGTCAATCCCAATCTCCCAATTCATCCCACCCACCCCCCGCTTTCCCCTCTTGGTGTCCATACATTTGTTCTCTACATCTATGTCTCTATTTCTGCCTTGTACCATTTTTCTAGATTCCACATATATTCTTCAATATACGAAATTTTTTTATCTTTTTCTGACTTACTTCACTCTGTATGACAGTCCCTAGGTCCATCCATGTCTCTACAAATGACCCAATTTCAGTCCTTTTTATGGCTGAGTAATATTCCATTGTATATATGTACCGTATCTTCTTTATCCATTCGTCCGTCGATGGGCATTTAGGTTGCTTCCATGACCTGGTTATTGTAAATAGTGCTGCAGTGAACATTCAGGTACATGTGTCTTTTTGAATTATGATTTTCTCTGGGCATATGCCCAGTAGTGGGATTCCTGGGTCATATGGTAATTCTATTTTTAGTTTTATAAGGAACCTCCATAGTGTTCTCCATAGTGGCTGTATCAATTTACATTCCCACCAACAGTGCAAGAGGGTTCCATTTTCTCCACACCCTCTCCAGCATTTGTTGTTTGTAAATTTTCTGATGATGCCCATTCTAACTAGTGTGAAGTGATACCTCATTGTAGTTTTGATTTGCCTTTTTCTAATAATTAGTGATGTTGAGCAGCTTTTCATGTGCCTCTTGGTCATCTGTATGTCTTCTTTGGAGAAATGTCTATTTAAGTCTTCTCCCCATTTTTTGATTGGGTTGTTTGTTTTTTTTTAATATGAATTAACTTCTTTATGACATTGATTCTTCTAAACTATGGGCATGGACTTTCTCCTCAACTATGTAGATTTTCTTTAATGTCTTTTAATTTAGTTTCAAAATGATTTTTTTTTAAATGACTTGCACATCTCTAGAATTTATTTCTAAGTACCTAATATATTTGGTTACTATTTTAAATGACATCCTTTTGTATTATTACACTTTATAACTATTTGTTACTAGTAATTAGGCATGCAATTGATTTTGGAATATTCATAGACTTTTATGAAGACTTTTATTAATTTTAATAATTTATTTATAAATTCTCTTGTATTTTCTGTGTGTGCAATCTCCTTGACTGTAAGTAATGAACATTTTGTTTCTTTCTTTCTTGTAATTGATCATCTTGCTGACTTGGCTGAGGCCTTCACTATATTGTTGATAGGAAGTGGTGATAGCATGCATACTTATCTCACTTTTTTTTGTTTTATTTTGCTACATGAAAAACTTTCAAGATTATACTATTAAGCATAATTTTTTTCATAGCTTTGGATAGATACTCCTTATGAGAATAAGGCAGTGTTTTTCTCTTTTCAATTTGCTAACTGAATATGGCAAATTTTGTCAAATGATTTTTCTGCATGTGATGATGTAAAGATATAGTTTTTTCCCATTAGTCCATTAATATGGTTAGTTATGTAAACAGACTTTCAAATGTTAAATCAATCTTTCACTGATGGGATAAACCCAATTTGGTCCTGATTTTAAAATATATATGTATGTATTCTGCATTCCACTGCTTATATAGCTAGCTTATAAAACTAGCTTATATAGCTAGTAATTTTCCTTCCTCATAAATTCTTAATCTGATTTCAGTGTCAACCATATACTTGCCTCAAAAAATTGAGTTGGGAAGAACTGTCTGATTTTCTAATATCTGGAAGGGTTGTTCAACAATTCAAATGATCTGTTCTTCCAATATTTGTTACAAAGATGTATGAAAGTCTGGGCCAATTTATTTGTGCAGTGTGGGGCTGGATGGGAAAGAGTTTTAACTACTGATCTGATTACTTTAATGGTTATAAGTCTATTCAGGGCTTCTATTTTGTATTGGCTCAATTTGAAGTTATATTTTTTTATAAAAATTATCAATTTTTAATCTTATTTCTTCAGAATTTTTGACATAAAATTATTCATAGTTGTAGTTGTTATTTTCTAACCTCTATTGCATCTGTAATTATATCTCTGTTTCATTCCTAATACTGTTTATTCACTCTAATTTTTTTCTTGATAAGTCTTGCCAAAGACAAGTCTATTCGTGATTTTCAAAGAACCATTTTTTTTCTTTGTTGAACCTCTTTATTGGAATGATTCTTTTTACTTGATGAATTTCTCTTCTTGTATTTATTTCCTAATGCCCACTGTCCTTGAATTTATTCTGTTGATATTTTTCTATTTCTCAAAATTAATGCTTACCTATTTAATTTTCAGCCTCTAGTTTTTTCTAACATAAACATTTGAGGCCATAAAATTCCCTCTATATTCTGTTCTACCTGCATCTCACAAATTTTACAAGTTATGTTTTAATTGTTGTTTAGCACTAAATATTTTTTTCTGTTTTTCATTATGGTTCTTTGACCTATGAATTATAGTTTTGTTTTTTTTTTAGTTTTCAAAAGTCTGGTACTATTTTTAGTTATTTTGTTTTCAAACTTAAATGTATAATTGTTGAGAGTGTGGTCTGTATAGTTATTCTTAGAAATTTGTTGAAACATTTGTGGATTAGTCTGTGGTAAATTTTCATAAACGATCCATGTGTGCTTCAGAAAAATGTATATTTTCTACTTCTTGGGTGCAGGGTTCTGCATACATTAATAATATCAAGGTTGTTAGTTGCAGTGTTCAAATTTCCTATGTTTTTATTAATGTTTTTGTGTACTTGATCTATCATTTATTGAAAGAATCATTTGAAAAATCTCCTGCTCTTATGGGAAAGTTGTTACTCTTTATAATTATGTTAGTTTTGTTTGATGTAAATTGGATCTATATTATTAGATGCATATGAGTTTATAACTTTTATATATTCTTGGTGGGATGTACTTTAGCATTATTTGGTAGTGCTCTTTATCCTTAAAAATGATTCTTCCTTAGAATACTTTAAAATAATATTAATAAAATTACACCAGCCTTTCTCTTGGTTAGTATTTTATGGTATACATTACTTTTGTGTTCTTTGTAAAGGGTTCATGGCTGTCTTTTTTTAAGTGAAATTAAATAGCCTCTGTGTTTTAACTGGTAAATTTAGTCCATTTGCACTATGATTATGATATATTTAGATTTTTTTATCATATTATTTTAAGCTTTCTATTCACCTTTTTTTCCTTATGCTTCTTCTGCTTTCATTTTTTTAACCTTTTTTGGGAGGATTATTTGAGTGTTTTAAAATTATTTTTACTTATTTCCCCTTTAGCATTTTTGAAGTTATGCTTTTACTTATTTTTATGATTACCCTTATAATGATAATATACATCCTTGACTTAATGAAATCTAATTTTAATCAATATCTCTTCTTTTCTCTCAGTCAATACAAGGATTTTAAAATACAGTAACTTTGATAATCTCTTCTTTTCTAGATATTATTGGTGGCCAATAATTTTAGTTTCACCTTATTTTCTTACTCTAATGTTAGTTGTTATCATTGTCATTATATCATCTGTATAATTACCATCATTTTGTATTCCATGTTGGTTTAGAGCAGAAGTCAGAAAACTTTTTCTGTAAAAGATCAGATAGTAACTATGTTCAGCTTTGTGAGCCATGCAATCTCTATTGCAAGTACTCAGCTCTGCTGTTGTAATGCAAAAGCAGCCATAGACAATACATGAATGAGTATATTAGTCAGAGTTGCTCAGAAAAACAGAACCAAGAGGATCTATATATGTGTGGAGAGAGAGAGAGAGATTTATTATAAGGAATTGGGTAAGGTGATTATGGAAGCTGACAGGTCCCAAGATCTGTAGTTGGCAAGCTGGAGGCCAAAGAGAGCCAATGATGTCGTTCTAGTCAGGTTCAAAGGCCTGAGGACCAGGAGAGCTGATGGTGTAGGTCCAGTCCAGTTGCTGACAGGCCCAAGGCCCAGGAGGAGCCAATACTTCAGTATGAGTCTGAAGGCATGAAAAAAGTAATGTCCCATCTTGAAGGCAGTCAGGCAGTAGGAGTGTCCTCTTACTTTTGTTAGGGTCAGATATTTTGTTCTATTTAGATCTTCAACTGATTGGATGAGGACCACCCACATTAGGAAGAGCAATCGGCTTTACTCAATATACTGATTTAAATATTAATCTCATCCAGAAAGACCCTCATAGACACACACAGAATTCACAAAATGTATCAGGATTCTATGACCCAGTCAAGTTGACACATAAAATTAACCATCACAATGAATAATGGCTGTGATCCAATAAAACTTTATTTAGGGAAAACAAATGATGGGTTGGATTTGGTCTATGGGCCACAGTTTACTCACTCCTGGTTTAGATGAAAGACATTGACCCATATCTTTGTCTACAATTCTTTCTGGCATCTTAGTCCTTCTTACTATGTTTATTGTTCCTTTTCCTAAAGTCTGTCATTTAGAGTTTCTTTCAGCACCTTGTCTTTTTGGACTGTATCTTGTCTTTTGTAGTGTTTTGACCTCTGTATTTCTAAATCTTTAAGCATTTCAAATGTATTTATCTGTATCTGATCTTTTCAAAAGCTCATGTTCTTCAGGCTTTAAAGTTAATGATTGGTGTTTATGCTGACTCTTATTCATGGTGTCAGCTTTCTTTCTGCATTTTATAATTTTTCATTGTTTGCTCATATTCAACTTGATTTTATCTGTGAGAATATTGCATCTCCCAAAGTATTCACCTTCTGATAGCATCACTTTGGGGGTTAGGGTTTCAAGATATGAATTTGAGGGTGACAAAAATATTCAGACCATAGCAAAAAGGCTGCATCAGTAGATTGAATCCAATCCTGTAACCCTTTTAACCAAAAAGAAGGATTTTATAACATTAGGAAGACCTGGCTTGACAGCCACTTATGCCAAAAAAGAAAAAAATATCTGGAGCATTTAACTGGTCACAAGCTCCTTGTGATTTAGTTGTAAGCTGATGGAAGTCAACAGGACTAGTCAAATAGCTTACTTATCTCTTCTCTCCTTCCAAGTCCATGGTAGGACTATATGTCCTCACCAGCTTTGAATTTAAGTGAGGCCAATTGAGCTGTTTTAAAATCTTTAAGGACCAGTGCATAGTTTCTCTTTTCCTGTCTTGTTGACTATGGAAGTAGGTTTTGTAATGGAGTTTACATCAGCCTGAATCCCTGAATGACTGTGATGAGTGGACTACTCCCTGTCAATCCATATTGCATATTACATGTGAGTGAGATATAAACTTTTGTTGTGTTGTCGCTGAGATATTGGAGTTCTTTGTTAGTGCATAATAACAAAGCTTCCATTGTCTGATATATTGCCCCCACTCCAACTCCAACATAAGCCAAACCTAATTTGAATCTTATTTAAAAGAAATTTGTTATAAGATTAATAAAATAAAATATTCTCACCCTACTTTGCATCATTAAATCACATCTGAAGTATCTACTTAATTCTGGGTATTACAATTTAGGATAAACCTAAACAAACTATAATGAGTTCAGGGGAAGGGAAACCATATTGATGACAATCTGGAAAACATATAGATGATATATTCTGTTTTTTTCTTCCAGTTTTGTTGAGATATAATTAACATTCAGAACTTTATAAGTTTAAAATGTACAGCATAATGATTTGACACATACATCATGAAATGATTACCACAATGAGTTTAGTGAACATCCATCATCTCACATAAATACAAAATAAAAGAAAAAGAAAAGTAATATTTTTTCCTTGTGATGAGAACTTTTAGGATTTAGGAATTGTCCTTCAACTAGGTCAACACTGCTGAGTTTAAAGAACATTTTAATGACTTCCCATTGTCAATAAAATCTAAACTCTTCAACTTAGCACTGAAGACTCTCAGATACCAGTTACTTGCTTCTTTCTCCATCCTCATCTTCCACTACTCTCTCATATATAATGCTTTGCTTCAGCATAACCAAACTTATTAGAATTCCCAAATGTGTCATAGTTTCAGTGATGTTCTTCAACCTGGAATTCCTTAACTTCTCTCTCTTCAAGATTCAGTTCAAGACATACTTCCTCTGGAATGCACTGCTTGATTGGGAACTCCCTTCCTTACTTCCTGACAGATGGAATTAGATACTTCACCTTCCTATTCCTTTATCACCTATGTATAGATGGAAGCTGCCAAAAGACAGGTATTGTTATGATGAGGATGCTAAGAAATATGAGGATTCTAATAATTATTTATGAAGTAGTGAATTTGCTACTGCTGGAAATATTAGAGGAGAGGCATTTCCACTTAGTGAAAGTTTGAATTAGATGACTTCATATTCCCTTCAAACTCTAAGAATCTATGTAAACATAAGGTTGATTTTACTAGGTCCAGTGAACAGATTCCATGGTGAGATGCCTTCACCATAAGGTGATATTAGGGTTAAATTCATAGTGGTTAGTATTGATATCCCTGAATCTCTCTACTTTTCCGAGTTTCAGTTTTTGGTTTTTTTTTTTCTTTTTCTGTAGAGATCCTTTATTTGAGATGAGAAATACCTTTGATGCAAAATTGGTCTTTTCCTCAAAGTTTAACTTTTTTACTAATAGTAATATCTTTGTGCTTCTGTATGAATATTGAACTCTTTACTATTTTTTATGCATAATTTAAGTCACTTAACCTTAATGTAAATTCCATGAGCTCTGCAAAGCAGGAATTACATAAGGATTATGAGATTTATCCAAAGGCATGTAGCTAGTTATAGGAAGAACTGGACCAGAACGCAGCTACCCCTCCTACAGGTTCCTAAGTGTGTTTTTAAAAAGATACATCATAAGTGGACAGATGGGAAAACTAATTGTTAAGATTTCAGTTTATCCCATATTCATTTTTAAGTTTAATATAATTACAATAAAATTACCAGTAAGATTTTTTTTTAATGTGACAGAATTATCCTAAAATATATTGTGAATAGTAGAAAAGCAAGAATACCAAAGAACTTATTGGGAAAAAAAGAGTAATAGAGAAAGCCATCAGTCATTAAAGTTTATTTAAAACATCAATAATTCAAACAGCATGATACTAGTGCAAGAATAACCAGATCAATGGAATAAAATAGACAACACAAAACAAACCCTAGAACTCATAAGGAGTATATGGTAAAAGTGGAATCATAAATTATTGGAGATATAAAGATGAATTTTAAAATATCCTGCTGGGATAATTGATTATGTTTCGGAAAAAAAAGTAAAACACTTATCTTGTTACTCTTCCAAATAAACTCCAAGAGGATGAAAGAGATAATTATAATACAGTCAAACCAAAGAAACAGAAATATAAAAATATATACCTATCAATAATATTAGCTACCATTTATTCAGTGTTTGCTATGTGTCAGGTAGTATGAAAAAAAAAACGTATATAATCATTTAATTATTGGCACAACACTGTGAAATGGCTAATCAGTGGCAAGACCAGAATTTGAATTCAGGTAGGTCTGATTCCAAGCCCCACTATATTCTACTGTTACAATATCTGATTTAGGGAGATCATTGTAAAGTCATGCAATTGCAAGACAAGATAAATCTTACTATATAAACATGTGTTTTATAAGAAGAAAGACTTGGGAGCATGTGAACCTCTGTAAAATGTGGTGTTTATCACTTGAATTTTTCTGTAGACTCTTCAAGTCACAAACTGAATCTTATGTGGCATGTTGGGTGGTAAGGTATTGGTGATGGTGGAGATTCATTGTAAGTAAGGAAAAACCATAAAAGAACAGCTTTACTAAACAATTTGAAAAATGTTGGAGGATTCATATGCAGAAAACTTCTAATATTTACATGGGAGGGAAGCATTGATTCCAGTTCTACAATGAACATAAGGTGATCCAAGAATATTGAGGAATCCAAAGAACATGCACAATTATGGTATGAAATAGTGGTACTAAGCAGATGTGACAAAGAATCCTGAAAGAGAGAGCAGTACCCACAGGGAGATGGTGGTGTTGAGCAGAAGTGGCTCTTCTCTGGACACAAGAAAAAGCATTAGTGTATATCACAGGGAGGTAGAGGAGGCTGAAGAGAGAGAACATGAAAAATGCAATCAACCACTGACAAGGTTTATTTATGGGCATATATAAAATCTTTCCGGGAACTTTTAGAAAATTTGAATATTAGGCCACTTAACAAGGGGTCTGGAAACCCTGCATTAGCAAGTCCAGAGAAAATGCCAACAAATGATAGGTTAGGAAAAAGTACATAGACAATTCATTCCTTGGCAGTGGGAATTTTAGCTGAATACCCTGTACTACTTTCAACTTTGAACTTGAAATTTAAGGTTCCCAATGTTTGGCTCAGCTGAGAGGGCAAGCAAAATCCTAACAGAGTGCTTCCATCAGTATCCACACACAAATCACTGCTTATCCTACAAAGAGTGCTTTCTCTGCCATGACAAAGTCTAATATCTGATCGGAAAATCTCACAGAAGTTGTTAATCTCATGATAATCCTACAGCAGCTGTATCACAGTCCCTCAGGAAAAAAAAAGTAGATTTCTAAACAAATCAAGTTTGATTTGAGTTGAGTTATGGGATGTTTAGAGAAGTGTTTTATCTCTGTTGCTAATTGTGCCTTTCGCATAGGAAAATAATCATGGGTCAGGGAATCAGTAACCCCTCCATGCCTTAAAGATGCATCTTTTTGTTTGATAGATTGGCCAATACAAAACTCTCAGCATTTCAAATGGTTAATAATCCCAGGAAATTTCAGACTGATTATGTTTCTTTCATAGACTAATCTGTTAAGGAGTTTGATAAAAAAAAAAAAAAAAAAAAAAAAAGATTAAAAAAAACCCCAGTGCCATCATTCTGCTGGATTTGTTTGTAAATTGAAGCTTTAAAATATATAATTAAATAGTGCTTGGTGGATTGGAAATTTCCTCCAATAATTGCAGAGATGGTTTGTTTCTTTGTATTTTGCAAGGCTTTTAACATTGTCTTTAAACATACCAATGCCAGCTTAAGGAATACACACACACACATGCACATGCACACACACACTGTTGATCATTCCAACATGGATATGAAGATTCTATTTGTTCTGTTGTGGATACCCTTTTGATCCCTAGGAATTTCTATTCTCCCCAAATGATATTTAAAAATTAAACAAAGGACAGGGTTTGCTGGAGACAAGTACTTATGTAAGGAGTAAGAAACTTGATGTTTAAGGCTTTGGGGAGGAGTTTGTAAAAATGTTAAAAAGAACATCAAACACAGCTTTCAAATCCCTTTATGCCAATCCTCACACAGCCCTTAATCCTGGCATCATTCTAATGCCTGTTACTAGCTCTTAAAGACAGTGGTGAAAAAGAGGATACGGGGGAAGGGGTAGCTGGATAAATTTAGGACTAGATTCTCTCAGCCTTACTCATGGAGAAATTATAAGTTTAAAATGACAAAAGTATTTGGGTGATTTTTGGTTTTTTGGTCTGTTTAGGTTTGTTTGTTGCTTTGAGTTTTCTTTATTTTTGCTTTGGTGACTCTTTTCAACAATGGTCAGTATTTATTGTCCTCTCAGACGGACTAGAAACTGAAAGTGCAGACACTCAAGCAGGAAGTTTGGACCAATGAAAATGTCCAGATCAGTGCTTTATTAGAGGAATGAACAATGGACCTGGCTACCAAGAAACTAGGTTCTGATGCTGCTTTGCCACAAGTCTTCTTCTGCTGCAATTTCCTCATCTGCAAAATGGCTGAAATCATATTGCCCATATCACTATTGATATTGTAAGGAAGAACTGAGATGAAGGGTGTTGAAGTACTTCAAAACTTATAAAACCTAATAAAAAAAGCATTGCCATATTAAGAAAGAAACAAAAGAGGACAGAAGGGTCAAAGGTCTTGACATTTTCCTCACTAGCCTTCAGTTTAACAAAGCATAAAGGGAGCAAATAAAAGCATGCTTATATTTTATAAATGAAATTATAAAATTGGTCTAGTAGCAACAAGTACACACACACTCAGAGTATCTATTTATTTACTTTTACTAAAAATGTTGCCCCTCAATGATATGTTAAGTAGGAGCCTTTGAATGTAACTAGCTTTACAATATAGAGAATAAAGGACACCACACATGGAGGTGCTTTTATTATGTTTGACATTATAGTCAAGCCTTTCTGTCTTTTTCTAGTTATAGCCTCTGATTACTGATTCTTTTTAAAATACCCTGTAGTGAATGAGCTGTTTCCAGAAGTCTTTAGTTGTTCCCTTAAATCTTTAAAGCCTCATGTTTTGAAAAAGCTGCACACATATAGATAATCAACCCAATCATCCCCAGACACAGGAAAACCCTTTTCATAATGTTTCATATTTTCTCTTTGATATTTTATTCTTTTGATATTTCCAATGTAGTTCTCACTGGCATTGTTTAAACAGTAAACTTGTTTTTCTTAAAGTTGATATACATGGCTCAGCTTGAAATTCCTGACAGCAGCATAAATGATGGCTAGAGTATAGATTTTGGAGATATATATAGACTTAGGTTTCTTATCCTAACTCTACCATGTATTAACTGTGTGACCTTGGGCAAGTTATGTAACTTCTCTGAACTTCACTTTGTGTGGTAGTAATACCTACATCACAGGGCTGATGAAAAACTTAAAAGATAAATACGTTAAATTTCCACTGCAGGGTCTGGCACCTAGAAGGTAACTGACAAATGTTAGTTACTACTAGGATAATAACTGTATATTGGAATAAACAATGAGCATGTTCAATTGTTTGACAGACATCTTTGGTAAATAACTGGTACACTTGGATTTAATATCCCTAGTGTCTTGCTTATATGCCTCCCTGCATAACTCTTTGTAGGTTTTATGACTACTAGATTTTCACCTTTACAGTTCAACTCAGCAGAAAATTATTGAGCATTCACTGAGTGTCAGTCACTGCGTTAAGTGCTGGGGAGTTGAAGATGAATAAGGCAGAAGACACTCATTTTATCTATCTTAGTACTGAGGAAAAGTGGAAAATATTGATGATTATCAGCTGAATTATGTGTTTACATTTTGATAAATGGCATCTAAGATTGTTCTTTATTTGTTAAAGTATAGAAAAATTTTAAAAATATACTTTTTCTTTTCATTAATCTACTTCTGTATGTGCAGACAATGAACATCAGAGAAACAAGGCACCCACCAACATTATTTTATAAATTCTCTCAGTAATTCTTCTGTGTTTTTATTGCTTTTTCACGTGTCTTGACATTTTCATGTGAGTAAAATATAGTCCCACAGTCAAGTTGTTCTCAGTCAGGTCTACAAAGGGAAAAGTCATTCAATAAACATAAAAAAAATAAGGTAAAAGAAAATGCTGGAAGCCAATCCACAGCTAATATAGGTTTGAGTGTTCTTTTTTTTACTTTCATTAAAACTGCATACAATAGTGCATTTGAGGAATATTATTTTGCTGTTGTTATTGCCCCCAAAATATAGAGTTAGACCAGTCAGAGTAATCACAGGTCACCTAGCTGCCTTGGATATATATAAAATCCTCTAAGGGATAAAAATGTTTGTCTAAGTATACAATAGCAGATCCGATCATAAAGGTATTCCCTTAGATCTGTGTTCTTGATGGAAGGAATTCAAATCCTTAGATAGAGCTTGGGGCTAGTTGAACAAGCCCTTTGGATATTATCCCAACCCCAGAGTTCTGGGCTCTGAGCTTAGGGTTGCTCCAGGTTTCTTCTGATACAGATACTCACGACTTCAACTCCAGATTACCTCCAGTCCCCAAAGGATCCCAGTGTGGTGCAAAGAATAAGAATTCAGACTTTGAAGCTAAACAGTTAGTGTGAATCTTGGCTCTTGCCACTTACTATCTGTATGACCTTGGACAAATTACTTGACCCCTCTAGGTCTCAGTTTTCCCACTTGTTTAATAATAAGAGTGCCTACTTCATAAGATTATTGTGACTTTTAAAAAGTTAATAGATGTAATAGACTTATGCTTAGCACGTAGGAAGTGTTGATTGGTCTTTTGAGTAGCCTGACTTGTTTAATTGAAAATCCTTTCTAGATTTTTGATGAATTTTTTTAAAATCAGTTTTAATTAGTCAATGATTAGGAAGATATTGTGTACTCACCCTGTGATCAGCACTATGATAGATGCTGAAATGAGAAAAGTATATGGACTCAGGTGCTGGAATGAGCATGGCAGATACACATATACTCTTGATTCTGATGCAGGCTAAGTTTTGAAAGTGAGGAGCAATGAGATGCTCCACATTTTAGAAACTGTTTTAAAAGAGTAGCTTTTGTTTTTTCTTTCTTCCTTTCTTCCTTTCTTCCTTTCTTTCTTTCTTTCTTTCTTTCTTTCTTTCTTTCTTTCCTTCTTTTTCTCTTTCTCTCTTTCTCTCTTTTATTATTATTTAACTTTAGGGACATCACATCACAGCATGGCTTTGTCCCTTTCTCTCTCTCTTTCTCTGTCTCTCTTAGGCATAGTTTTGTAAGATTTCCAGTCTGTTGACAAATTCACTGTCTTCATCAGCCACTTTCACTGAATATCATGCAAAAGCCTTCAAACAGCTTTCTTTGTAGATGTACTTCCATTCACATGGATTACTTTTTACAATTCTTCTGCCCTATGTATGAAAGCCCTTCTTTAAAAATGTGGTACAAGCAGGTTAAGTATTAGACGTTTCTGTAGCACACATCTTACATTCTGTTGCATTTTCTTTTCCTTAGTTTTGGGAAATGCAGTTGTTTTTGCTTTATTTCCTTATTTGGGGGATCTTCCTCCTATGTGCTCCAGAGTGGTTACCTTACCAATGACCCTCATCTCAAAATGCTGAAAAGAATTTGATGTGTTCACACATTTTGAGAATAATCAGCTTCTGAACTATTCCACATTTTATACCTGCTGTATCCTGATGAAATTGATTTGCCTCTCAATGTAGATGTTCAGATTCTTTCTTTGATCTTTCAAGGCATCTGCAAGAATCTTTCTTGTTTTATCTCTGCTTGAATCTATGAATGCTATGACCTGTCCTTAAATTCTGGCATAGAATAAGGACTATTTCAGTTAACACTGAAATTAAAATTTCTTTCAAAGATGAAGTGGGCCAATGGGATTCAATGAGAGCACTCCTCAGTATATTCTCCTACTGCATATGAAATAAGCACTTGCCTCACTTGTGACAAGGAAGGATATGACATTGTAAGTTTGTGGAGAGAAAGAATTGCTTCTTTCTCTTGTTTTCTTGAACAAAATCAGTTCATGGTCTACTAAAACAATTAAAACTTTGCCTTTTACCTCCAGTCGGACAGAAATATCTGACCTGAATATTTTAAACTCCTATCTAAATGCATTTAATAATAATAAACTATTTTCTCAATTTCTTTGTTATTGTCAGTACCATTGCCAATAAACAACATTTTCTTCCAGAATATTTGAATTCTTATGTATTGGAAATGGAGAAATGTGACACAGTCCCTTTCCCATGGGAGCCGTGTTGAGAGCTCATTTGAGCTGTGACCTGCTTAAGCTGCCAGGAAGTATTAGTATTTTTGTAGGATCTTTAAAATGGAGATCCAGAGTGAAGGACAATGCATCAGAATGAGACCTTTTAACTCATAGCAAATGAAAAATACCAGAAAGTATATTTTCTTTTGTTGAAAGTGTTTCACAACTTTCACCCTTTATCAGATTCTCTTAATAGGGAAAGCTTATCTATGAAATTACTTTTTTTTCAGCAAAAATTGTTCTATGCAAATTATGCATCTTGGATCCTAGAGTTCTGACTGGCAGCAGCTAGATTTAAAGTCTGAACATATCGAGGCAAGTATAAAATCTCTGTGTAGGTATGGAGTTGATGCAAGTTCTTAGGTGAATAATGTAGTCGCTATAGAAATAGTATGGGTACATTTGTAAATGGGATTTTTTAAATGAGTCCAATAACAGTCTTTTAAATAGAGGTCTGATGTTATTTTTTAAAAAGGAGGAGGTTTGGGAGAGGAATAACTGTTTGGTGGATAAAGTCTTTTAATTGTTGGATTCCTTTGACTTTCATACTGTTTAAGGACAAGGAACAACCTAAGCATGATATCATAAAAAACATAAGTATGGCTCAGTTGTGATAACAAAAAATTTTGCACTTTCAAGGCATTCGGTTCCCGAATGAATATGTCCTTCTCTTTCTCTGGTCTTTTTCTTCTGTGGAAACCATAGTGTCCCCTACATTCCCAGTGCCTCCTTACCTAGCTAATTTCTCATGCTCCAAAGGTCCCAACTTCAATATCACTTCCTTTGGGAAGCCTTCCAGGGTACACCAAATTAAATTATGTATCCTCTGGCTTTCACAGTACCTTTGACTTTTCTAGTTTAGTATGTATCGCATTGTGTTGTACTTATTTGTTTTCACATCTTCCTTCTTGACTAATGGTAAGCTCCCTCCACAATAAAAATAATAACTACTCTTTACTGAATTTATACTATGGGCCAGACACTATTATAAGTACTTTACATATTTTATATTTTTTACTCCTTAAAACAAAACAATGATAACTCTTAGCAATCCATTTTACAGATGAGCAAACTGAGACACATAGAGATTAAATATCTTTCTCAAGACTACATAGCCAGTGAGTGGTAGAGACAGAATTTGAACCAACTCCAGAATGTAGCCTCTTAGCCATTACTTTATACTGTCTCCTTAAGGGCAGGGGTCATGTCCTGCTGCTTTCCTGTTATATTCTTAGAGACCAAAACAGTGCCTAGTAGATAAAAGGTAGACAACAGTAAGTATACAATAACATGTCTGTGGAATGAATCAGTGCATTCACGAAGAAAAGTACCGATTGTTAATGCAGACAGCATATGCTGTTGCAAAGTATCAGGAATATAACTGGTTCTTGATTGAAACCCTCCTGAAATTAAAATGAATACATATAATTATTCAATTCTAATATTAGCCCTTGATACCTGCCCCACTCATATCTATAATACAAATGAATATTGTCTTTGCAGAAAACTCTTCTGGTTTTGTTTTTTCAATTTAATCAATATATACAGGTCATGAAGAGAAAGAGTGCATACAACGTGGATCTTTAGAGAAAGGAAAGCGAGGTCAGAAGGTTCAACATTAGTAAGGGTTGGGCCAGATGAGAGGACCGTGCTGGGCATGTGCCCCAGCTGATGTTTGCTTTGACTGATGGGGCGTTGAATTTGCATGGAGATATGTATATCAAAAAGCACAAAAGCAAATGAATATACAACCTCTACCCTAAGTTTTCCCAACAATTTGCAATTTCATTTGACTAAGCATATTTTTAGGTAGAGCTGGTTAATGGGCATGCACACACACACACATACACACACACACATACACATATATTTGTTTAAAATAAATGCACTACACTTATGAACATAACTCTTGGAAAATGTCAAAAGTTAAATATTGGGTTTGGCATTTTCCATAGGCTTAACAAAAAACACTGGTTGCTTCATGAATCCTGGTTGAATTGGTTCTGCATGAGTTATTGTCAGCTTCAGTCTTTGGCAACATTATGTGGTATCTTAGATGGAGCCTGATCATGCCCCAGAGATACAAGATTGTCTAGTGGAATATGTCACTGGGCGACATCCAGAGGAGGGATCAGAGGATCCTTTTGTTCACTCAAAATTTTCCTGGTGTACTTTAAGCAAAGTCATCAATAATGTTGTTATGTCAACATAATTTAATTTATGATCTTATAAGCCATTGCCCTGAAATGATTAAGTGGTCTAACAAAAAACAGTAGAAATGATCAGACAGTGTATCTTACAAAGGCCCTGAGACTTTTGTGACCTTTTGAATACAACTTATGAACAAAAAGAATTTTCTCCCAAGAGATCCTAGAAACAGTATCCAATTACTCCTAAACCTCAGACTGAGCTTGACATCCATATTAAGGAAAGAACAGAAGTAATTTCTCATATTAGAAATTGTATGAAGGATTGTGGTTATGTTTTCTTGCTTCTCTGTTAGGCTTTCTTACTCAGTGATGTTGCTATGTTTTAAAACTGGCTGTCCTCAGAAAATCAATACTGATGAGTCATGATACAGTAAATAGTCACATACTGGGATATTAAGAATGTTTCTTTTTACTCTGGCCACTATTTATGTGTATGTGTATGAATTAATCAATCCAGATATATAATTTTGTACAATTGTTATTAAACTAACTTAACCTGTGTAAACTGCCGATTAGCATATCCACTGAAGTAACAAATATACATGGGAGTCAAGTGGCAGTGATTTACAGGTTGTTCCAAGAATGTCCACAAAGCATTTCATCTTTTTTTATATCCCAATTCATTCTTTTGTTATATCTACAAACTTATTTCCACCCTCCACAAAAGTTATCAACTAACTAAGTTAACACTTTTGAACAATTCCTTTCCCTCTGCCCTCCCCTCACAATTTTAATGGGTTTGGGGGACATTATGAGCAGGTGCTTCTCTTCTCTATAAACAAGGACTATGCCAGATATCCACTATGGATTTCAGGTATTATTTTTTGTTTTTAGATTTAAAAAATGTAACTGAAACATATACATAGAGTGTATAAAACGTATTTGGGTTTTTCTTTCAAGTAAATGTCACTATTTTTTTCAGCTTTATCGAGATGTAATTGACATATAACACTGTGTAAGTTTAAGGTGTACGGCATCTTGATTTGATACATTTATATATTGCAAAATGATTACCACCATAGTTTTAGCTAACACCTCCATCCCATCACATAATTACTATTTCTTTTTTGTGGTGAGAACATTTAAGATCTACTCTTGTAGCAGTTTTCAAGTATATAATACAGTGTTATTAGCTTTAATCACCATGCTGTACATTAGACCCCTAGAACTTATTTGTCTTATAATTGAAAGTTTGTACCCTTTGACCAACATCTTCCCGTTTCCCCACCCCCTAGCCTCTGGTACCCCTCAGGTATTACATACAAATCATTAAAATCATCTAGTGAGGAAAAGCAATGAATCTGAGACACATGCATATGAGAAGTTCAGAATCACTGGGTTCTGCCCACCATGTGTGGTTGGGAAAGAGTTAATACTTGTAGATTTTGTGGGACAATTAATGAAAAACACGTATTTTTCTTCTGTGATGTTATGATTCTAAACCCCATAAACTTGACAGTTATAGGTTAATGTCATTTGTCCTTCTTAGAAGCATTGAAATAATTCAAAAATAAAGTCTTCTTGTATTCTGTGCTTTGCAGTAGGTGGTTAAAACCTACATACTTTAATCTTTATGTATTACTCAAGTTACATTTATATACTGGATATATATACTTAATTTACTATAATTTATTGCTAAATAATAATATCAACAGCAAAAATGATGGAAACCATACAATAAATGTTTCTTTTCCATTTTATCACAAGTTGAAAGCTGAAAGTCGAACTGCATTTTAATCCCATAACACTTTAACCCAATTCCTTGCAGACTGGAATCTCACATTTGTGCTACAAGTGATGTTAGATGTCAAGCAAGTTAAGTGCCACTAAGTCACTGTACAGAATGTCAGAACAACCCATGTGAGAGTACCAAAGGAACAGAAGAAACTACCCTTTGAAAGGTTTTCATATATGCTGCTATATTTCTTTATAACAATTGATTGGTATTTTTACTGTGCTACAGATGGACTTAACAGATAAGAAGAGGCTGTGTCTTATGATGTATATCAAAAAAAATAACTAACAGTAAAGATATTTTGAATAGAGATAATTGGGGGAACCACTGGGGAAAATAATAACAGTTCACAGTAAGAAGATGATTTTATTCTCTGAGAGAAAATTCTTTGGAAGATTGAGGGGGTGAGGAGGTATGAAAGTCAAAGGTACTTTTTAATTATGTAAGGTAGGCCTGAATAATCCTGTAGGTAACCAAACTAGTATTTCAAATTAATGGTAGATAAACTTCAGAATACATTATAGCTATATGCTGATTAGTAAATTTCTGGATAAAGAGAACTTAGAGGATTAATCAATAAATTCATTAGACATTGCCTCTGTATAAGCCACCTATAAGCTATATAAATCAGTCAAATATAAATATATTTGTCAAATATAAATATATTTGACTGATTTAGGCAGGTGTATATTAGTTAATTATAAGGAAATGAAAGCTGTAACCAAATAATTATACTTGGACAGCACAGCATTGATCATTAAAGGACAGAAACAAATCAAGGAAGGCCCCATGAACCAAACTTAAAGTCTCTTAAACAGTTTTCTCCCTCAACTACCTATATAATTGTGAGATCTGGACAGTGTGAAATTTCCTTGATGTGTCCTATAAGCCATAATAAACATTATATATAGTGCCAATTAGGTCCTAGGTCACAAGCATTCTAATACATAAGCTGTGTTTATTAGATACAGTTCAACTCAAATATGTCAGTTAATTGCTTAGAGCAAATGGCGACTGAACATACAAAAAAATAGTTATAGTGAGCTGAAGAGGGAGTAATTAAAAGCAGGGAGGTTCAGAAGCAACACTTAAGTCACTCAGTGAAATACATCCTTGAGCAACAAGGTATAACTGAAACTGTCTGAAACTCCACTACAATTAACAAATCGGCTTTTCTATAATTCTGAGATTGCTCTTTCTGAGCAAATCCCAAGTATGCATCCAAGAAGCAGAGTCAATATTGCCCTGTTCTTTGAGTTGCTAGTTAAGCATGCTCAGTGTAAAGTGTGCCAATTGTGCCAAATACAAGGCCTTAGATTCAAGTTGAGTTATGAAGAGTATTGTAAGTACCTCCTTGTCTTTCTGGGTACCATATATTGGTGGCAAATCCTGTCAATAGTTTCTTCTTCAAAGAAAAAGAACAATGCAAGAGGGAGTTACTATCTTTTTAAATGAACCTTATGACCTACAGTATCAGCTGAAACAAAACAACAAAATTCTTGCTTTATAGAGGAAAGAAATATAAAACTTGTGGGGAGCGTATGGGGATGGGGGAGAGTCATCATCTCTGCAGTCATTCAACTGATGATTTATTTGGTACTTGGCTATTTCTGAAGGGCTCCCCTATAATTTCAGCTCAGACCAAGCTCTGGGCCAACCTAATGGCATTTCTAATCCTTACAACAGCAATAAAACCAGTTTAATTCTTCCTTCAAGGTCCTAGAGTGTCTGGGATCACCAGATTCACTCCAGGCTTAATCTAAAGTGAAATTTCTCTTTTAGGGGAGACTCAAACTAGTTTATTTTTTCCAGATTGCAGCACCAGTTCGAGTGTCAGGCTAATAGATGTGGTTTCTCTCATCTGAAACCTAATTTGACTTATACAAAAAAACTAGCTGATAATTTTACCTCCATGCAGAAAATAGATGCCCTCACTGTTAAGAAAGAACTTAAAAAAACAAAACAAAAAACACTACTTGGTTTTATTAGACAGGAAATTAGCCATGAGCAACAAGCAGCGGCCCCATCAGCTGAATGTCCAATAGCCGCCTAATCCCACCAAGCTATTTGCCAACCCCGCCCCAAACATGCACCCATCAGTACTACAAAATGGTCAGGGGACCGGAAAAATCTCCCACTGGCCGACAGAAAGGACTGCCCCCACTCTGACACATGCGCACACCTCGCGCTATAAAGTCCCTTGCTTTATAACCTGCAGCTGTCAATCAAGACTGTTAATCAACGACCTTGCCTTAAAAACTCTACACCCTAGCCTTCTGGGGCCATTGCCTTCCTTGGCCTGGCCCACCTCTCTCTTGAGGTGTTCTTTCTGTTCTTTCCTTATCTTCAATAAACTCTCTTGCAACCGGTAAGACCTCAGATTCTTCTTCGCATCCTTACCAAGAACCGAGGCCCATGGGAGGAGGGGTCTCCAGACTCTCTTCTGCTAACATTTTGGTTCCATGACTCGGATCTTTGTAAGTAAAAGACCTTCTCTCTCCAGATTTCTGTCACTCCTTTTTCTTTGCATGGGTGCAGAGGGCCTGCTCATTTCTCAACTCCTGCCTTCTCTTTCAATCCTCCATCGGTCGAGCAGACTCTTGCTCCCTATCTCCTCCCCGTCCGACCATCATTCAGACCTGAGCCTACCTCTTTGGACCAACTTTGGAGATTCAGGTAAGCCTCCACTTTCCCACTGGGATAAGGAATGCCCCAGACCCTGACTGGCCACCAGGGGTCTGGGACATTCTTAGTTGGGTACAAGCAGGAGATATCCACCCTAACTCCCATGTAGTGCTGGACCCTAAGCCAGACTGTCAATTATGACCCTGGGTTGCCAGGCTGTCTAATTGTCCTACTATTTTCCAGATGGGAAACCAACCATCAGCCCCCGAGGGGACACCCTTGAGATGTATCCTCCAAAACTGGTCGTGATTCGACCCCGCCACACTACGAAAGAGGAGACTCATTTTCTTTTGTAATACGGTCTGGCCCCAGTATCACCTTTGGGATGGGGAATCCTGGCCCCTAAATGGGACCATTAATTATAACACCATTCTCCAGTTAGGCCTATTTTGCAAAAGGCAGGGCAAAAGGTCTGAAATCCCATATGTACAACTTTCTTTCATCCTACAGGACAGCCAGGACCTCCTCACAACTTGTAAACTTACCAACCTTGCCACCCTGCTACCTAAGGAAAATCTCTCAATTTCACCAGCCACATCACCCCCTAGTTCTGCCCCACCACCTTACAAGGGACCTCCATTGCCTCCATCAGCTAAAGTCTGTCCCATGGTGGAAGCACCAGGAGGCAAATTGGGCCACAACTAGTCCATAAGCCTTTCTCAATAGTAGAACTAAAACAGATCAAGGCAGAATTGGGTAGCTTTCCGGACAATCCCCTAAATATACCGAGGGATTCCAACATATTACTATGGCTTATGAAATGACCTGGAAAGACATCACCATAATTCTAAATCAGACTCTCTCTGATACTGACATAGAAAGAGTTAAAAGAGAGGCAAAAAAATTTGCTGATGGACTCCACCTTTCTGATACTAAATACCCCACTGGGGAAACGGCAGTCCCCAGCACTGATCCTGGATGGGACTACAATCAGAAAGAACATCAATGGGAAAGAAATCATTTTATCATCTGTATCAAAGCAGGCCTTAAGGCAGCCCAACATAAAGTCATAAACTACTCCCAAGTAACAGCAATCAGCCAAGAGCCTGGGGAAAATCTAACAGCCTTCCTTCACAGGCTGAGGGAAGCATTCATTAAATATACCAACCTAGATCTGGACTCTTATGAGAGACAAGTGATTATAAAAGATAAATTTTTAACTCAGCACCTGATATTAGACGCAAATTACAAAAATGAATTCAAGAAC
This sequence comes from Balaenoptera ricei, assembly GCF_028023285.1. NCBI lineage: Eukaryota > Metazoa > Chordata > Mammalia > Artiodactyla > Balaenopteridae > Balaenoptera > Balaenoptera ricei. The sequence goes on along the minus strand of NC_082660.1, from coordinate 89,429,771 downwards.
CTAATGTCACCCTAGATGAACTGCTGAATGCAGCCTCCACAGTCTTCTATAACCGAGACAAAGAGGCCGAGGCCAAGGCCCGGGAGGAGGAAAGAAGGAAGGAATCCAGGCATGCCCAAATGATGGCTGCCTTACAGGGCCAAGCTGCCCCCAAAAGGACACTGACTTTACAGCCCAAAAGAGACAAAAGTCACATTTGTCGCCAGATGGGCCATTGGGCACAGAAGTGCCCCAATCGAGATAAACCTCCTAAGACTGCTTGCTATAAATTCCATCAATCAGGACACTGGGTGGCCCTTTGCCCCTCGATCCAAAGGGACTGAGGACCAGAGGCTGCTACCCAGTTGATTGCCCAAGACTGAGGAGGCCCCAATCCAACAGATCCACATGACTGGACTGGAGCCGAGGGTACAAACGGATGTGGCAGGTAAGTCAACCATCTTCTTACTTGATACTGGGGCCAGCTATTCTGTCTTGACTTCTTTCTCTGGACCCTTCTCACAGACCTGTACCATCATGGGAGTCAGAGGCAAGCCATTCTGCAGGCCTTTTACCATACCCCTCTCCTACGTCTGGGAGGGATTTGGATTCTCCCATAGATTTTTACATATGCCTGACTGTCCTAGTCCATTCCTGGGGAGGGACCTACTACAAAAATGGAATGCCACTCTCTCTCTCCCTAGGAGGGTCACATGGACCCCATCCAGGGGACAACCTCTGGGAAACCTTAGGAGCTCTCCTAACTAATAAAGATATCAAAAATCCTTCAGGGCCAGACTGGCTACAACAAGTCAACCCACTAGCCTGGGACCAGGGGATCCCAGGAAAAGCTAAAAACACAACGCTGGTCGCAGTAGCTCTAAAGGACACACATAAATTTCCCCGAAAGACACAAGACCCCCTTAGGCCTGAAGCCCACATGGGACTTCAACCCTTCATATCCAAATTCCTGTCCTATGGGCTCCTTATCCCCACAAATTCACCTTAAAATACCCCAATACTAGAGGTCAAGATAAAGGACGGCACTTACCACCTCATCCAGGATTAACGAGGCAATAATTCCCCTACACCCGATAGTCCCTAATCCTTACCTACTTTTGGGAAAGGTACCCCCAGATAGCAGTTGGTTCACAGTCCTAGATTTAAAGGATGTTTTCTTCTGCATCCCGTTGGCCCCAGAATCACAATACTTGTTCACATTCAAATGGTGATCCCCACTACGAGCCCCTGAACAACTGACCTGGACAGTTCTACCCCAGGGCTTTAGGGATAGCCCTGACCTCTTTGGACAGGTGCTAGCCCGAGATTTATAAGATCTAACACTTGAGGGGGGAACTTTCATACAGTATGTAGATGACCTCTTGATTTGTTCCCCCTCTCAACCCCAGGCCATTCAACATGCCACTCAGGTCCTTAATTTTCTGGCTGAGTTGGGTTATAAGGCGTCCAAATCTAAGGCTCAGCTAGTACAACAACAAGTTTACTATCTCGGAACGATATTGACCCCTGGCAGGTGCAGCCTTTCAGCACACCGTATAAAGGCTATATCCGACCTACAGACTCCCACCACCCGTAAGCAGCTGTGAGCATTCCTGGACCTAACCGTGTATTGTAGGATTTGGATACCCAACTATGGTCTCATTGCACAGCCCCTATATGAAGCCCTAAAAGGCAGAGATGATCAAATGCCCCTTGAATGGGGGCCATCCCAACAGAAGACCATAGAAACCTTAAAATGTCTCCTTTGCAGAGCTCCAGCTTTAGAATTACCCAACCCTTCCAAGCCATTCCAACTTTACACCCACGAAAAAGGGGGCATTGCCTTAGGGGTCCTCACCCAAAAGCTAGGGGAAACTCCACAGCCTATTTTTCCGAACAGCTGGATTCTACTGCTAAGGGCTGGCCCCCCTGTCTTAGGGCACTGTGAGCACTATCCCTCCTAATTGAGGAGGTCCTTAAAATCGCCCTGGGAGCACCCATTTGGGTTCTAACCGTCCATCAGGTACCAGATTTATTTAATAACCAGGCCTCAGCCTGACTTTTAGACAATAGGATCCTCAGATATCAAATCCTTTTATTTGAAACCCACAGATATCCTTCAGTGTTCATAGGACTCTAAATCCAGCAACCCTGTTGCCCACACCGGGGGAAAAATGTCCTACCCATATTTGTTCCGAGGTCCTCACAATTTCCTTAAATGCCCACCCAGACCTCTCGGATCAACCTTTGGCCAATGCTGATGAGGTTTGGTTCACAGATGGAAGCAGTTATATAGCAGAGAGAAAACACAAGGGTGGATATGCCCTCGTGTCCCTCCATGAGATCACTGAGGCCCAGGCTCTGCCTCAGGGCTCATCCACACAACTTGCTGAACTCATTGCACTCACCCGAACATTAGAATTGGCTAAAGGAAAAAGAGTCACAATTTACACTGATTCTAAATATGCTTTCTTGATCCTACATGCCCATGCTGCCAACTGGAAGGAAAGAGGATACTTAACCTCCAAAGCAGCCCTATTAAATACAGCCCTCAGATTAATCAGTTACTCAGGGCCATCCACCTGCCTACAGAGGTAGCCATAGTTCATTGCAAAGGCCATCAGCGAGACTCATCTGACATTACAAAGACAAACAAATTTGCGGACCAAGCTGCTAAGCAGGCCGCCTCTAAAGAAGCCCCATTACAGGGAAGTCTCATCCCTGCCCCACTGTCACTTCCTCAACCTACCTATATGGAGGAAGAAAAGACATGGGCAGCCCGGAAAGGTTTCCACCTAGACTCATCCGGATGGTAAACTTCTGATGGGACTCTTCTTGTCCCCGGCAGCCTCCAATGGAAACTCATAAAGGCCCTCCATGAATTCATACATCTGAGCAGAGGTGCTCTCTCTGCCTTGGTATCTAGAGTCCTAAAAGGCAAAGGACTTAATCAAGTAATCCAACAGGTATCCAGCTCTTGTCCAACCTGTTCCTATAATAACCCCCAGGGAAATAAATGTCCCTCCTTGGTCCAACCCATCCAACGACATGGGACTTATCTTGGGGAAGATTGGCAGATTGATTTCACCGAGATGTCTCCTTCCTGGGGCTACAAATATTTACTACTAGTCTTTGTAGACACCTTCACAGGATGGATAGAGGCCTATCCAACTAGGACAGAAAAAGCCCTAGAAGTTACCAATAAACTTCAGTAAGAAGTCATTCCCCGGTTTGGCCTTCCCTGCTCCCTTCAAAGTGATAATGGATCCTCATTTATTTCCACTATAACCCAGTCCATTGCCAAAGCCCTCGAAATAAGGTTTGCTCTGCATTGCTCCTAGAGGCCCCAATTCTCAGGAAAGGTAGAAAGAGCCAATCAATTCCTCAAAAACATCCTCCGAAAGCTAATCCAGGAAACTTCCCTAGATTGGGTAACCCTCTTACCTATTGCCCTCCTCCACAGTAGAATAACTCCAAAGGACCCTCTCAGACTGAGTCCTTATGAAGCCTTATGCAGACATCCTTTCCTAACATCAGACCTCCTTATGGATAGGGCAACCCTAGGGCTACAATCTTATGTAACTGAACTCTCAATGTTCCAACAGGGCCTTAGGGAATTTGGTCTAAAAACCAATCCTCCTAGCCCTCAGTCACCCATACTATATCAACCTGGGGAAAAGGTCCTTATTAGAACCTGGAAGGACAGGTCTCCCAAGTCCCAACTGGACCCTATTTGGAAGTGGCCTCTTCCAGTCCTCCTTTCCTCAACTACAGCCATCAAAGTTCTAGGAATCTCCAGCTGGATTCACCATTCCAGGGTGAAGCCCTGGAAACTGCCCCCTGAAGACTCAGGCACACCAACATCCTACACCTGTGAGCCACTTGAAGACCTTAAGCTCCTCTTCAAAAGAACCAAAGATAAGTAACAACCTAACCCTTTAAATACATGGCCGACTGCCCATGTAATGGTCTTGATCTCTTGATTGTCCTTTCCTTCTTCTGAGCCTGTGCCCTCCCGTGGATAATCCTATCTCACACCTGCGGTACTCAACCTTGGTCGTCCTGTTTTTCCAAGGCCTATGCCAGGCATCATTCTCTACCAAATGCCACCCAAACTCTTTCTCACTCTTATCTTACCCCTCCTCTGGTCCATCATACAACCTAAACTCTCTCATCTCTTAGACCCAAAGGACTATTTACAGACTCTAGCTACTGCCCGCAATCTATCCTCCTGCTGGCTATGCACCTCTGGCACTAGCCTTCAGACAATATTACCCTTGCCAACAGAAACTTGGCCCAACGTCTCAGTTTCCCCAGTGTCCAACTCCATTCTAGGACCACAAGCTTCAGGTCAGATCATATAGAGTCTATCTTTCTTCAAGTCCTACGAGAATGCCTAAATCTCATTCCTATCAATCTATCAACCCCACAACCCAGACGTGTCCTAACAAACCTAACTGAGGCTCTCATATACCCCATCTGCTTTCAGGGTGGTCACCCACAAGGGTACCCCGTCGATAACATCTCCACACAATACAACCACACCTTCACCCTGACTCTTCCCCTGACAAGTGAACAACATTGGAACACAACCAACCAAACTATCCAAGCAGAAGTTAAATGATACAAAAAAACTACTAGCCCTCCCAAATATCACGACCTTTTGGTCTTTAAAATACAAGTGCCAAATAAACCTCTCTTTACCATAGACTCCAATAGTACTTCCATCTCTGCAGGATGGGTCTCACTAAACATCTCTGGTCACCCCTCACTTCTCGCACAATTACTGGTCTGGGGACAACAAACCCACCTTCTGAAATTCTATGCTGCTTACAGCATCCACACGGGCAAACTCAGACCCTCTGTTCCCCGAGGAAGTCGGCTGGGAATCCCAATGGCCAGTAACACCGATCCCCCAACTACACTCTATTCCTATTCATATGGAACCAACTTACCCCCATCTCAAGCCCTCTTTTTCATCTGTGGGACCTCAGCATACATGCGCCTGCCCCGAGGTGGAAAGGAAAATGTTCCCTGGGTTACATCATACCAAATGCTACCTGGGTCAACGGATCCTCCCCAATGCCTCACAAAGTAGTCCATCTCTGAACCAGAACAGGGCAGGCACCAATGGGACCTACCTTCATTACCCTCATCTCTATCCTAACAGGCATTACCAGAACGGCAACAAGGGGTACCTCAATTCATATATCCACTCAATTAACCAAGGCCATGTCCAAAATGTCCACCACCTTGGGTGAACTTCACACCCAAATAAACTCATTGGCAGATGTGGTACTCCAAAATCGGTGGGTGCTCGACGTTTTAACCAAGGCAGAAGGGGCACATGTTCTTTCTTAGGAGAAGAATGCTGCTTCTACATCAGCAGATCGGGAAAAATCACCACAAACCTATTCGAAACATATCAAATTTTAAACAGGATAACCACAGTGACGTCCTTGTTCCAGTCAGTCAAAGAAACCTTTTTGCAGTTGCTCTGGCCCAAAATTATCCCACTTATATGTATTTTCTTAATTCTACTGTTTGTTCCTTGCTTCCTCAACTTACTATCCCGGTCTGTTTCCTCCCAGATTAGTAAGATACAAGCCCAACTCCTGATGCAACAAGGATACCAGCCTTTAGCTTCTCCAACAACCTCCTCATACCACTCCCACTTGGATGGACATTGACAGCCATTTCCAGCCCCTCTCGTTGACAGTTAGCAAATGATGGACACCCAAGGACCCTCTTCATCCCAGGACTGCAGGAAGTAGTCAGAGCGAATGATGCCCATCTCCCCAGTGAATTGATTGGGGAGATCACACTTGAGGGGGGAATGTTAGGCAGGAAGTTAGCCATGAGCAATGAGAGGCAGCCCCGTCAGCTGAACGTCTAGTAACCTCCTAATTCCACCAAGCTATTTGCCAACACTGCCCCAAATATGCCCCCATCAGTACTCTAAGATGGTCAGGGGACCAGAAACATCCCCCACTGGCCGACAGGAAGAACTTTCCCCACTCTGGCACGTGCTCACACCTCATGCTATCATGTCCATAGATAACCTTTGTTGGCCATTAGGCTCATTAAATGTTCATAAATATTCTATGAATACATACAACTGATTATAACAGACTGAATTATAGGAAGGACATGTGCAGCAGAGCATCTTGTTATATAACCTGCAGCTGTCAACCAAGACTGTCAATCAACAACCTTGCCTTAAAAAAACTACACCCCAGCCCTCGGGGCCATTGCCTTCCTTGGCCTGGCCTACCTCTCCCTTGAGGTGTTCTCTCTGTTCTCTCCTTATCTTCAATAAACTCTCTTGCAACCGGTAAGACCTCAGATTCTTCTCTGCGTCCTTACCAAGAACCGAGGCCCATGGGAGGAGGGGTCTCCAGACTCTCTTCTGCTAACAGTTTCAGGTTCAACCATTAGAAATGTTGGGCCATAAAAACACAAAGAATAAATCATAAATTGAGTAGAATAATATCAGACTGTGTCCATAATGGGCTTATCATAAAAGCATGTCTAAAGAGCAATGTATTCAGGTGGATTAACTCAATCTTATATTTACATGATTTACATCACATGCACTAGAAATGGTGTCAAAATTATGATGGTCATTCCTGTATAAGAATTTTAATAAATTATACTAAATTTAAGATTATATGCAATTTAAAATTATATGGATTGGTATTTTTAAATGATCTCAAATTGAAAGAGTAGAAGTGACAAATTATGTATTTAAAGAATAAGCCTTATAAATGTATTACCTCATTGTAATTTTGGTATATTTCTTTCCAGTCTCCTTTTCCACTCTAATGACATTTTTTCCATTTGTAAAAAAAAAAAAGATTATATTTTGATATCTTTAAAATGGGAAGGAACGTCTTTTTTTCAGAGTTGGGTTTTTTTTTATCAAAGTATAGTTGATTTACAATGTCGTGTTAATTTCTGCTGCACAACAAAATGATTCAGTTATACATGTATATACATTCTTTTTCATATTCTTTTCCATTATGGTTTATCACAGGATATTGAATATAGTTCCCTGTGCTATATGGTAGGAGCTTGTTGTTTATCCATTCTATATATAATAGTTGCATCTGCTAACCCCAAACTCCCACTCCACCCCTCCCCAACCCTCTGCCCCCTTGGAAACCACACCTCTGTTCTCTATGTAAATACATTTGTTTAAACATTGCCTTAATTATACAGTATAAATGTACCCATTTGTATTATTTTTCCATTTAATACTATATTATGCATACATGTTTCTAAGTCTTCAAAAACATGATTTACAGTGGCTGCACAATATTTCATTCAGTGGATGGCATCATAGATTATGAAACAATTCTACCAGTTGCTTCCAGTTTTTCACTATTATACAACTACACTCTGATGATCATCACTGTGCATAAAATAGATTGTGCTTTGGATGACTTCTGAAGCATTGTGTCCTAGAGGTGAACTTACTGAGTCATAGTAATATTGTTTTTAAGAAGCCTAATACTTATTTTCAAATTGCTTCCCCAAAGTGTTTTATTACCAAATTCACTTCCACTTACAATATGTAAAGAAGCCTGTTCCCACACACCTTTGCAAGCATTGAGCATTTTCATTATCTTAAATAATTGCTAATTTGCTAAGAGAAGAATTATATTTCATTATTTTAATATACATATTTTATGTTACTCGTGAGCTCACACATTTTCCATAGATTTGTTGACAGTCTCTTGGTAAATTGCCATCATGTTCAAACTTTTCTGAAAGTCCCAGGAGAGTATTGCATATATATGTTTACTAGTTGCTATCTTTTGTGACTAAGAAGTGGACTTAAAAATATCTATATATATTTGCTGAATTTATTAATACTGATTTGCTCTGTGGCAGGCAGACTTTCGAAAACAGAATAGTTTACTTTTTCTAACCAGAAGCATTGATACCAAATGTGTGCTTGAAAACCACTTGGTAAATTTGAGCTGAAAATGTCAGTAGGGAAAGACTGTCTAGGTAAGAAGGAGGCCCTTTGGAATAGTTTAATCTTTATGATTGCCTCCTCCAAAGGAATCTGGGGAAAGTACATGTGTGAGTGACTAGAAAGGTAAGCAGGAAAAATAAAAGGAGTGAATAATTTAATTATAATTTTAACTGCTACCAATATTAAATCGTTGGTTTAGATAAAGCCTGAACTTTTTCTTTTACCCAAATTATTTCACAGCTCTCAAGGTTCTTTCATCTGTATTATTGTCCTTATATTATTCAAATTCATCACCTGGTATTTATTCACTTTCCACAATAACTGTCATTTGCTGTTTCACTTAGACTCTTCTTGTCTGAGTCACCTAGGTGTCAGTGATAAGTACTAAAGAAATAGAGAGAGAGAAAACAGCAGGGTTGAGGGACTGTTAAGACACTTAATTTACTGTTTGACATGTATTGCAGACATGTGACAGTTAATAATTAAGACTGCTTAATTAGTTTCTGAATATTGGAATGAGGAACAGTAGCAAAACTGAATAGTACTAATGAAAGACTGAATTACTATAATCAAAACATTCTTTTCTTTTCTCCAGGTAAAAGACTTTCACATACAACATGGGTACTGCCTTTCTTTTTGTACAAGAGAAATAAGAGTTGCATTGCCACAGTGTTTATAACCAAAGTTCTGGCTTAATTCTTATAATTAAAGAATGTTAGAAAGACATTTAAGAGATTAAAGCTGGAATTTATCACATAAAGGAAAGGTTGTATTGTGAGGCAAACATGGTATTTTAGGTATATTGCTGTGGATATTTAATAATTAGATGTAAGGGGTTAACATCTATGAGCTAAAACAAGAAAAATAATGAAAATAAACAAATCTGGAACACACCCTGTTGTGTTTCATTTCTCTTTTCTGAAATTATGAACAGGTTTCATTAGGACAAACATCTCCCCTCCCCCAATGTACTCATTATCTCTTTCTTTCTTACTTTCTTTCTTTCTTTTCTTACTTTGTCCCTTTTTTTTCTCTCTCTCTTTTTCTTCCTTTCTGTTGCCTAATTGTGACTGTGCATGTGTGCAGTTTCCCTCTTCGGGACCAAACAGCTGGGGTTTCCCCCCCATTAAGAGCAAGCAACTGCCAAACCCAAGTTTTGAAGACTGAAAAATAGATGGAATTCTCAGGGGTGCTTTGTCCCAGAGCATGTGGAATTTGAAAGCAAAAGCAGATGGAGTCCAGGAGAAAGACAGCTTGATGATGATGATTTTAATGATTAAATGGAAATTGAAGGAGGGACCATTGAAGGGTGGAACGAACTGGAAAGCTGTCACAGGGTCACAGAAGGAGTGGAAAGGAGGGTTTCAGAAAGTTTCTGTGAACCAGCCTAGCTTTCCTTAAGCAATAAGCCGTCAGCAAGAACCCAAATGCTCTAAGAACCCTGAAGCTCCAGGACAATAGATGTGTGTACCTCCCTGATTAGTGATGGCAGGAGATACAGATGGCTGGTTAACCCATTAGGTAGTCGGGAAGAGGAGCCACCAGGGAATCTGTGGCAGCTTCATGTAGCCAGACCCAAACAGGTGGCAGACAGCTTGAGCTGGGTCCTTTGTGTTTCATTTCTGACCTTATATAAAAATAACAGTAGTCAAATGCGTATTAGGCCCTAGCTTGACTTATTTGTTTTCCTTTTGGCCAAGCATTGCTGTACAAGAGGCAATATCAGGATGATTAGTCTCAATTTTGCTTTGATATTTTTATCTTCCCTATTTCTTGTGACTCTCGCAGCCATGATCTTTCTCCGAAAACTGCAATGGAAAATGTTTGAGGAAGACCCAGATAGCTCTCCCTTTAGGGAGAGTACTAACTGCTCAACCTCAAAGCTTATCCAAGTCACCCCCATGCTAAGCAGCACAGTAACTTGGTTCTGTAAACGTGTGAAACTCAAGGGCAGCCATGTCAAATGCAGATGTGAATTCTGTAGGTGAACACACCTGTTGTCACATGTTTGTTTATTGTTTGAAGTACATAAAAAAGGCTTTAGGTAATATTATCCATTAAAGGTAGACAGCAGAGAGGCTGATGCATAAGATAAATATATAACCTATGAGTTGCTCCAGGCATTCTTTGATTTGTTGTTAATCCAATTTTTGTGGCTTGCTCAATTTTGCATTTCAGTGAAAACGTTTTTAAATGCTGTAAAATAAAACAGAAGTTGTTTTGTTGTACAATTGCAAGGAACCAGATTTTCAATCTGAACATGCCTTTCATATCAGGTGCTTGTGACACAATATTTAACTGGTTCAGAAGAATGTGGTATAACCTTTGCTCTCCTTATAATAGAAGAAAAGGCAGAACGAGTTAGAAAAAGATGCCTAAAGTAATAGCTGACCAGGGTCAGTGTCAGACCAGAAACTCTGTGGGGCTATTCTAAGATGACTGCTTTTCCTAGACCAGAAAGATATTCAGAGGCAACATAGAAGAAAAGTAGGAAAAATTGGATTTGTTATTACCAGTCTTCCACTCTTCTCCTGCATGTGGCTAAAGTAGGTTTCATTCACAGGAGTTCCTGTCAAGAAATAAATTGGGGAAATGTTAGGTTAGACAAACTTGAAGAATTATCTTTGCTAAGAGTCTTCTCAGTCATTTATAGGCTTAAGCACATTGTGAAATTTCCAAAGTGTATATATGCAATGTTTGCTAATCTTATTCGAGTATATAGAACTTCATTGTGTTTTTTGTTACAGAGCACCTCATGGCATAGGGAGCTGAGACAGAAATAGCCTTTTGGAATTGTGAAGCACAGACATAACCTGTGTCATATCAAAATAGAAACTATGGGAGTAGCAGTTGAAATTCAGGTAAGGCACAAATCTAGTGAAGATGAGGAGGGCCATAATAGCGTTAATTTAATAACTTTCTAACTCAACATTTCCTAATGTGTGTGGTACAGATTTCTGGTTCCAAATGATATTATTAAATGTTGGGCAAAAATGTGATTTTGTGGTCAAATGAGTTTAGGTAAAGCCCAATTCGATGAAATTAAGCATATTTTTTTAAAAGGCACCTCTTTGAATCTTTTTAAAAGCAGACAATTCATGGGGTGGTTAGCCAGTTCACAAAAATTTCCCCTTCTATGGGAACTGCTCCTATTACTTAGAAATATGTCCTCTGCAGTCACATATGTTCTGATTCTCTGGACTTGGCTGATTGGTCAAGGAAATAAAATATTAGAACTTCAAGAGCCCAATAAAAGTAATTGTCCTCATAGAATTTTGAGCCGAGAGATACAGAGGCAGGGCATCGCTGGTGTTTGTGTCACTTAAGTGGTCCATAAGAAGTGGTTTCTAAATCTGACTCCACTTCACCCTCATGTGGAAGTTATGCAAAAACACTGATTCTTGTGCCCCAAGATCTCTAATCGGAATGTCTTATACCTAATTTATACAGCAAATGTTTAATAAAGGTAGCTCAGAATTACTGAAGACTTGCCATGCACTATATGCCAAGCACTGTAGTTCTAAGATTTCCAAGAAGATTTTATGCATCCTGTCCAGCACTGGTGTCAGGATGTACGTTTGGGAAGTTCTGTGAATTCTTGCTGCTGAGATGTTCAGTAGTTACTCTTACTGAGGTTCCATCATTCAACAGTTCTTCTGATTTCTGTGAATTACCATAGTATCCTTCCAACAAATTCCATTTTAGGCTTATGCTAGCTCAAGTTGATTTCTATTATTTGCAACCCAAAGAACCTTAACTAATACAATTTTGTGAATTTCCTAGAAGGGGCTAGGAAATATAGCATGCAGTGCTTCACAACCTTACTTGACCACTGGATGCTGTTTGTCAAGTAGCTTCTTGTTACATCAGTGTTCTGCCACACATGCTTTGGGGGAGTACTGGTTTCTGGTAATTGATTTAACAGTGCTGTGAATTTCCTACAGGCTATACACTGAATGTTGAGTTTTAAGCCCAGTTTTTGGAGGTTACATTAATTGCTTTACTATATGTTCTTAGAATTAGGGGCGCCTACTGGTAATATACACAATTAAATGCAAATAAATAAAACCTTGATACTCATTTCAGGATTTCTCTGGGAAACAAGAAGTCAGGGCTCTCCCTCAGTGATGCAGTGCTATTTGCATATGATAAGGCTTTCTCAATCACCTACAGGCTTTCATTAAAGACATCTCATTCTATAATGCACCCAGAGGCAAGACCCAGATGGTTTAGTCCATGGCTGGTCATTCTACAACCATAAGTAAAGAAAAAAATGTGTTATTAATTGAATTGACAAAAAGTAATAATCTGCCCTTCTAAATACCTAAAAGGTTATGGAAATGCAGAAAAATCACAGGATAAAATGCAATGGAACAGTAGCATAGCAAATTCAGTTGAAATCTAAATTCTGCCATTTATTAGCTCTGTTGCTTTGAACAAGGTCTTTTATACTTCTCTAAGTCTATTTCCAGTTCTACAAAATAGAGATAATAATTTCTCCCATTTTTTGGTTATGACTAAATGAAATAATAGTCATTATAATATAGTTACCATTTATTAATATATTTCTACATACCAGGCACTGTGCTAAGCCCTTTAAATTCATTGTCATATTTAATTTTCTAAACCATACTGCGAGGTGATTACTACTCATTTTGCCATTTTATAGGTGAGGAAACCTAAGCTCAGAAATATTAACAGCATTGCCTAAGGATGCTAAGTAAACAGAATAGTCAGGATACAAACCTAGAGAGTTGGACTTCAATGCCTACATATTGTAAGTACTCAGTATTTATCCATTGCTTCCAGAAAGCTTTGTCCTTCCCTTTGACTAATCAGCAATAGAGAAACGTTCTAGCAATACATTCAGATTGTGAAGAAAAAAATTATAAATTTAGGTGGATGACACTGATGAATTCTGGCTTCTATTCTTGGTCAAGTTAGGCATCTTTGGAGGATGATTTTCAGTGGAGGGGAGAAAGGACTGAATCTGCAAGAGAATCACAGTAAAACAAGGAAAGTTGACTGGAGCACTTGTGTCATAGAAAGAAAGCTGAAGGAGTGGTAGCATTTGTGTGGGATTAGTGAAGGAAGGCCATGTGAGGTAAGGATTGTACCTAGAGTAGGAATGTGGATTGGTGAAAAAGAATAGGCTACGACATGCGGGGATAAAATTTTCAAAGTCTGAATAGAAAGGATGAGCAAACTGGTTTGCTTGTATGAAGAACAAGATTTAAATTAAAAGGTATAAAAACAATGAGGATAGCTAGATTGAGAAATAGCCCAGGGATAAAGGGCCTGCCTCTGTTTCATATAGAAGCTAACATTTACATTTATTGAATGGTTACTCTGTGTAAGGCACTACCCTAATCATTTTACTTGCATGAAATCATCAAATGCTCATATCAACTCTATGAAGTTGGCACAATTATTAGATTTATTTTACTGTTGAGGAAAATGAGAAACATAGAAGTTCAGTAACTTACACAAAGTTACTAGGAAGTGGAAGAGCCAGAATTGAAACACAGGAAACTGAGCTTCAGATCCTACTATCTTTACCAGTATGCTCTACCACTTTGTAGCCTGGCTTGGCTTTATTATATTACTCCCTTTCTCATAAAACTAAAGTACTTTCTTATGGCTTTTATTAGCAAATGTACATTCTTCTGCTCGACCTTTAGGGATCTCTATCAACTTGCAATCCTTGATCATCAACATCATTTTTCATCACTCTCTCTAAATGGACCCTCCCCTATTATAAGGAAATTAATGTTTCTCTACTTGGAATGCCCTCTCTCAGCTGATTCATTGTCTCTGAATGCCTTTAAAATTCAGCTCACAAAATTTAGCTATTTCTTCCAAGAAGCTCTCTCTGACTTTTTCCATTGAATATCAATTCTAAATTACTCTTTTTCCTCATAAAGTGTATTAGCTCAGTGGATATTGAGTGAATATTGATTACTCTGCCCTTAGTAACCTTATGCAAAGTTAAGGTTATCAAGTAAGGTTATGATAAGCAATATTCAGTCTAGGTGTTTTTGAGCATGTGTCCTTCTGCTAAATGGATTATCAGCTCCTTGCCATCAAACAGTGTATTCGTATACAATATCCATTCATTTGATGTTGACCACATAGAATAGGTGAAATTGTAGGAAAATAACAAAAACAGTGGGAACAAAGTTTTTCCTTTCTCACCATCTGTCTGGAAACAGATTTATTTAAAAACTCCATTTTTCTCTGAAAGAAGTTTAAGTTCAGACTGTTAATATTCTTCCCAAACAGAAAGAAATACCAGTGTTGTAAAGGTTGAGGCTCATTTTTTTACTTGTGAAAATCAGATCAGTGGTCCAAGAAACAACAGAACTTAGCTTTGAAATAAGTGTAGATTAATAATACCTGTTTTTTAAACAAAAGTTTTAATTATACTGGGCACTGCAGAGATTGTTTCTTTCATAATTACTGAAAAATGGCAAGTATCCCACATAATACCCTTTCCTTCTGAATATGGAAATGTACTTGCATAAGTGCAGATATTTGTCTGGCGACCAGACAATAGAGAAGATTCCCATTTGTGCTTAGTGGAATGGAGTCAGTTGGTACTCACTAATTCAGCCAAGGTTCTCTCAGCTAATGGCAAAACATGCCTGTCCCTGTAGCTAAACAAACACTGGATTATTCATTTTCCTTTTGGCAAATGCCAGAGTGGAATGCCCATGATACTTGTTGTTTATCATGAACGACTGTTGGGGGAGATCCCTTGGTAAAAGGAAAACTGTACAAGCCAAGATAATAAGGATAAATTTAAATGCTGTGGAATTCTGTGTGTATGTGTGTGTGTGTGTGTTAATATGTATCCAAGCCTTTATGTGGTTTTTGTTTTCTCTGAATACCCTGTGTTTCTGTGGAATCTTTCTTTTGTTGGGCTGCAAGCTCAGATTAAAGCAACTAACATAAATGACCCAGTATCTACTCAGTGTCCAGACAGTGCATAGCTCTTTTTGAATACTTAAAGTCATATAATAAAGACTGCCCATGGTTTCTGCCCTCAAAAGTCTTGTTCTTAAATAGATATACAAACATCTAACTCTCTGGGTGAAATAGTTGTGAATAAAAAGAATATGTAAACTGTATATAGCAGGAGAGATGATTGAAATTTATTTGAAATTATAAAAGGAAGTGTTAAAACAGGTTAAAACACACATAAGTCTTTGTTTCCAATTAGCTCAGCTGATTAAAGCAAGGTATTAATGAGGACAAAGTGCAATGGAATTAGACATTAAGTTAGGAGTACAAAGATCCAAGTTATAGTTTCAGTGCTACACTTAACTAGCTGTTTGACATGAGCAGTGGGATCACTCTTGCCACCCTTATGAATAGGAGTATATATTTGTAAGACTGCAGTTCAAACTTTATTAGTCTTATTTTTTAAAAAACACTTTATTGAAATATGATTGATATTTTTTAAAGCTGTACATATTTAATGTGTACAACTTGATGAGTTTAGAGTTAAATATATACCCATGAAACCATCACCACAATCAATGGCATAAATATATCCATCACCTCCAAAAATTTTCTCCTGCCTTCTTCACTTTTTTGTGATAATAACACTCAGTATAAGATCTACTTTTTTAGTAAATTCTAAGCTTACAATACGGTATGATTAACTATAGGCACTATGCAGTAGAATAGATCTCTAGGACTTTCATTACTGAAATTTGTACCTTTTGGTTAACACATCTCCATTTCCTCCTACCCTCAGCCCCTAATAACCAGAATTCTACTCCCTGTTTCTATGAATTTGATTATTTTATAGTCCTTATATAAGTGAGGTCATCCACTGATGGACATTATGGTTGCTTTCGTGTTTTGGCTATTGTGAATAATGGTGCAATGAACATGGGTGTACAGATATTTCTTCGAGATCCTGATTTCAATTCCTTTGTATATATACCCAGAAATGGGATTACTAGATCATATGGTAATTCTATTTTTAATTTTTTGAGAACCCTCCATACTGTTTTCCATAGTGGCTGCACTAATTTACATTCCCACCAACAGTGTACACAGAAGGCAACCTACAGAATGGGAGAAGATATTTGCAAACCACTTATCTGATAAAGGATTAATGTTCAAAATACATAAGGAACTCCTACAACTCAGTACTGAAAAAACAAATAACCCAAATAAAATAGGCAAAGGACCTGAATAGATATTTCTCCAAAGAGGACAAACAAATGGCCAACAGTTATAGAGAAAGATGTTCAATATCATTAATCATCAGGGAAATGAAAATTAAAACCACAATGATATCACCTCACACCTGTTAGGATGGTTATTATCAAAAAAGCAAGACACCAAGTGTTGATGAGAATGTGGAGAAAAGGGAATGCTTGTAATACTTTTAACACTAGCCAAAAGACGTGAAAAATACAGCTTTAGAAAAGAGATATCACAGGGCCAGAGAATTAAAATGTCTCATTACTCTCTTATTTCTTCTATTATTCTTTGAAATGAGAAGTCAATTTCATCAACCCTATTTAGGTATTTCATAAAGGATAATCCATTACAATTTGTGTGATTGGGGCATATTACTCAACCTCTCTTAACTTCAAGCTCTTACTTTGTAAAAACAGGAATGAGGACTAAATGTAATTATGTACATAAAACATTTAACACAGGGCTTGGTACATAGTAAGTGCTCAATAAATAAACTCTAGAGGCACTAGAGTATTAAGAATAAAGCCACTAGAAAACAATCTAATTTATAATCACATCAAAAAGAATAAAATACCTAGGAATAAATCTAACAAAGGAAGTAAAAGACCTGTAGTCAGAAAACTGTAAGACATTGATGAAAGAAACTGAAGATGACACAAATGGATGGAAAGCTATACTGTGTTCATAGATTGGAAGAATTAATATTGTTAAAATGATCATACTACCCAAGGCAATCTACAGATTGACATATTTTACAGAACTAGAATGATTAATATTAAAATTTGTATGGGAACACAAGAGACCCTGAGAAGCCAAAAGCTATCTTGAGAAAGAAGAACACAGCTGTAGCTATCACACGCCCTGATTTCAAACTATACTACAAAGCTATAGTTATCAAAACAATGTGGCACTTGCATGAAAACAGACACATAGATCAATGGAACAGAATAGACAGCCCAAAAGCAAAACTACACTTACATGGGCAATTAAACTATGACAAAGGAGGCAAGAATATACAATGGGGAAAAGACAGCCTCTTCAATAAATGGTGCTGGGAAAACTGGACAGCTATATGTAAGAGAATTAAACTGGACTACTCTCTCATACCATGCACAAAAATGAACTCAAAATGGATTAAAGACTTAAATGTAAGACCTGAAACCATAAAACTTCTAGAAGAAAATGTAGGCAATAAGTTCTTTGACATTGGTCTTGGTAATATTTTTTTTGGCTATGTCTCCTCTGGCAAAGGAAACAAAAGCAAAAATAAATGGGACTAGGTCAAACTAAACCCTTTTGTACAGTGAAGGAAATTATCAACAAAACAAAAAGGCTACCTACTGAATGGAAGGAGATATTTGCAAATGATATATCAATATGGGGTTAATATCAAAAATATACAAAGAACTAATACAACTCAACATCAAAAAACAAACAATTCAATTAAATAATGGGCAGAGGACCTGAATACACATTTTTCCAAAGAAGACATGCAGATACTCAACATCACTAATCATCAGGAAAATGCACATCAAAACCACAATGAGATATCACCCCATACTTTTCAGAAAAACTATTATCAAAAAGACAACAAAAAACATGTGTTGGCAAGGATGTGGAGAAAAGGGAGGCCTCATGCATTGTTGGTGGGAATATAAATTGGTGCAGCCACTATGGAAAACAGTACGGAGATTCCTCAAAACATTAAAAATAGAACTACTATATGCTCCAGCAATTCCACTCCTGGCTATTTATCCAAGGAAAACAAAAACTCTAATTAGAAAAGATATATGCACCCCTATGTTAATTGCAGCATTATTTACAATAGCCAAGATATGGAAGCATCAGTAGCATCAATAGATGAGTGGATAAGGAAGAGGTGGTGTGTGTGTGTGTGTGTGTGTGTGTGTGTGTGTTTATGTGTAATGGAATATTACTCAGCCATAAAAAAAGAATGAAATCTTGCATTTGTGACAACATGGAGGGACCTAGAGGGTATTATGATAAGTGAAATAAGTCAGACAGAGAAAGACAAATACTGTATGATTTCACTTCTATGTGGAATATAAAAAACAAAATGAACAAACATAACAAAACAGAAACAGTTATAGATACAGATAACAAACAAGTGGTTGCTAGAGGGGAGAGTGTGGGGGCAGGAAAGAAAGAAATGAGAGAGATTAAGAGGAACAACTTCCAGCTGCAAAATAAATGAGTCATAGGTATAAAATGTACAGTGTGGGGAATATAGTCAATAACTACGTAATATCTTTGTATGATGATAGATTGTAACTAGACATCATGGTGATCATTTTGAATTGTATAGAAATATTGAATCAATTTGAATATTGAATATGTTGTTTAACAAGAACAAACATAGTGTTATAGTCAATTATACTTCAAAAACAAACAAACAAACTTATAGAGGTCAGATTTGTGATTATGAGAGGTAGGGGATGGGGGGAGGGGAAATTGGTTGAAGGCAGTCAAAATGTACAGATTTCCACTTATAAGATAAACAAGTACTAGGGATGTAATGTACCAGAAGAAAAAGAAGAAGGAGAAGGAGAAGGAGGAGGGCGAGGAGGAGAAGGAGGAGAAGGAGAAGAAGAAGAAGAAGAAGAAGAAGAAGAAGAAGAAGAAGAAGAAGAAGAAGAAGAAGAAGAAGAAGAAGAAGAAGAGGAAGAGGAAGAGGAAGAGGAAGAGGAAGAGGAAGAGGAAGAAGAAGAAGAAGAAGAAGAAGACCTCAAACAATTTATTTAACCTCCCTAAACCTAAATTTTCTCTTCTGTGAAATAGAAATGATGGTATCTACTTTATAGGGTTACTGTGAATACTAAACACAATGAGATCTGTAAAACAAGCCCTGGCACATAAAGCTTAATAAATGTAATTCATTTACTCAACAAATATTTATGGAGCATTTCCCATATGCCTGTCACTGTTCTGTTCTGTGAAACAATGGTGAACCAAAGCAGAAAATAATCCTTGCCTTCATAGATGTCCTATGCTGATTGGGAAGATAAATAAAACATAAGCAAACAAATAATATCAGATATAAGTGCCATGTGGAAACTAAAGTATAACAAGGGACTAGGGAGAGGCTATAAAGGCAGGAAGCGTGCTATTTTTACTTAAGGTTGTTTGGAAAGGCTTCTTCCTTAAGGATGTAGCACTTCATCAGAGACCTGGAAGATGCCAAAGCAGAGAACCATGAACACATCTGGAGGAAGAACATTTCATGTAGAGAGAGCAGCCAGTGTAATGTTCCTAATAAGGCAAGAATAATCTTAGTGTTCTCTAGGAAGAACAAAGACATTGATTTGTATGGAAAATAGTAAGTGAGGAGGGAAAGAGAAGTAGGAAATGAGATCAGGTCAGATAGGTAAGCAGGGGTCAGATCATGTTGGATTGTGGCAAATGCTAGCTATTATCATTGTTATCATTGTTAAACTCAAGGGGTTTTGATTACTGAAGTGATGCTTTATCCCATTTAGTAAATCCTCATAATATCCTATGAAGCAGAAACTTATTATGATAATGATGATAATAGCAATAGTGGCTGACTTTATCGTTTGACATTTTACAAAGTGATTTTCACATACATGATCTCATTTACTGTTTACAAAAGCACTGTACATTATTATCAATAACTGTAAAGTAATTATTAATATCTTTCTTTTGAGACAGATTTACAGAGGGTAAAGTACTTGTGCAGTCACATGGCGAAGCATGTGGGAGGTATGGTGCTCAAAGTCTAACTCTAGACTATTGTTTTATTTATATCATTCCTCTTTGTCTTATTGACCAGGTTAAAAAAAAAAGTGATAGACAAAGGAGGATCTGATTTATCAGGGAAATAGAGGCCAGTTCCACAAGTACAAATAGAACTCAGGATCCTGATTTAATTCCCTTAATATAATCAATATCTGAATCCAAGGCACCTACTTGCTATTGAAGAAATAACTATTTGTGTTTAGTACTTGTGAATTTCATGAATAAACTTCAAGTGTAGATCAGTAACTTAGAAGAGTTAGTTCAAATTCATTATAGTTGCACATTTCTTTTAGTATGATAAGATTCTGTAAGAAGCAAGTCTTGCTTACTGTCACCCTCTGGTGTTTTCCCTTAGTTCAAGGATAAAGTAGACTTATGAGGGACAACATCTGAATTTGATTGAACAAAAAGATAATCTCATTTAGGAAGAATGATACATTGCAAGCACAGAGATGCTGGAGCTTGGCGCCAATCCATTCTATATATAACATTTATTAAGATGTGTCAAATGCTGACCAAATTTGTGAAACAGAAGACACAGAATCAGGCTGTTACTTTGTCTTTTGATTTAAATACTTCTGAGGTGTTTTGTAAAGCAAAAAAGTCAAGTGATACACAGTGAATTGTAAAATAGAGCAAAATTGAAAAGAAAAGCCATATGTGCTACTCAAGAATCAATTTTTCTTTTAGTCATTTATTTTCTTTTATCTTTTTCTCCCTAATATTCCAGGAGCCAGTTTTGTAATGGTTGCCTTTGTCTGCTCTGTGCTTTCAGGTAGACAATTCAGCTAGCAATCCTAATCATATTAATGCTCTGCTAATATTATCCAAAGAGACTTAGTTTGCTATTGTGAGCTATATTGCACTAAGCCTATTAGATTGTTGACATACCTGTTGATAAGTCTGGGGTCAATAACATTATTAGGTATGATGGGAAACACAACAAAATTCATACGTGTTTTTTTCCTCAAAGTTTATGCAATCCAATGACTGAGGCCAAGCATGCATAAATAAAAGTTGACTAAAATATAAGAAATTATACAATATATACCCAGTCAGATACACAATATTAAACTTCAGGCTCTTTTTAGCTTTCTAGAAATCCGTATTGCAAAGTCCCTGTCTTAAAATGCTTTGCAAATGACCTATAATAATACAAGTGGATGCTGAAAGTTCTCTAGCATTCTAAACTAGGTGAGATATCTGTCTTTTGAATACTAATCAGAGTGCTTGAATGGTGATTGACTTAGAGAGGTGACTTTTCTTACATATGGAAATGTACAGAGCTAGTAAGTTATTATTGCCTATTCAACACTATAGAAAAGATATCAGGACACCATTTTTTTTCATTGAATAGAATTAGAAATGGTGGTTAGACGTCACCAAAATATTACTAAATCCATGTACATTTGGAGATAAGCTTCTGTGGTCTGGCCTGAGGACTTAACCATTATTTATAACATTGTTTCTCAAAGCATGTCTGTGGATCACTCTCATCAAAATCACCTGCAATATTGGTTAAATTACAATACCTTCAGCTCCAGCTCACATCTGCTAAATCTAAATATCTGGAGGCAATGTTCAGGAATTTCTATTTGTAACAAGCTCCCTAGGTATACATCAGGTACACACCATATGTTCGGAGCCATGTTTAAAGCATAACCATAGGTTTTATAGAGCAATAAATTTCATTCTTAAAAAAATTTGCCAATTTCAGATATATAGTTATTAATAATTGAGGGAGATTCATTTTCCCTTCCTGAAATAACCAGTAATGTTTTCCCATTGCTTTCTTTTTCCTTACTACTTGTTTTCGTTTTATTGTGGTAAAATATATATAACATTAAATTTGCTATTTTAACCATTTTTCAGTGTATAATTCAGTGGCATGAAATATGTTCACGAAGTTTTGCAACCATCACTATGATCTATTTCTAAAATTTTTCATTACCTAATAACAGAAACTGCTTACATATTAAGGAATAACTCCACATATTCCTTTCCACCAAGCCCTTGTAACCTCTAATCTACTTTCTGTCTCTATGAAATTGCCTATTCTAGCTATTTCATATAAGAGAAATCATGCAATATTTGTCCTTTTATGTCTGGCTTATTTCATATGGCATAATGTTTTCAAGGTTCATCCTTGTCATAACATGTATCAGAACGTTTTTCTTTTTATGGCTAAATAACATTCAATTGTGTATATATATATATACCATGTTTTATTTATCCATTTGCCTGTTGATGGACACAGGTGGTTTCCACGCTTTGGCTATTGTGAATAAAGCTACTATGAACATTGTCATACAAGTATCTGTTTAAGTTCCTGTTTTCAGTTTTCTGGGGTGTATACCTAGTAGTGGAATTGTTGGGTCAAAAGTTAATTCTATGTTAAACTTTATGAGGAACTGCCAAATTGTTCTTCATAGTGGCTGTTCCATTTTATATTCCCATTAGCAATGTATGAGAGTTCCAATTTCTCCACATCCTCACCCACACTAGTTGTTTTACATTTTTTGAATGATAGCCTTCCCAGTATGTTTGAAGTTGTATTTATTTAGGTTTTGATTTTCATTTCCCTAGTGACTAATGATACAGGCATTTTTTTCATGTTCCTATTGGCCCATTTGTATACCTTCTTTTGAGGAACGTCTGTTCAAGTCTTTTGCACATTTTTAAATTGGGTTGTTTGTCTTTTTGTGACCATGTATAGATGATGGCTGATCTTCACCGGGTGAGTTATCCTATCACCTAGTTGTTCAAAGCTTCTCTGCAGCAAATGCTCTATAGTGGTCATTAACACAAAACAGCAAGTTCCATCCAATTTATGCCCACTCCCATACGTCCATTAAAATGTCTGTTTCTAGAACTCTTTGTCTCTGACCTTCAATCTTGTTTCCTCCTTACCTCTGACCAAACAGATATGTCACTGACCAGTGACTATGTGTGTATGAATTCTTAACTTTGTCCACTTCTCCCTCCATTGATAGTAGTCATGGGAGATTTGAGGATATTTGATCACTGGGGAGATTTCCCTCACTATTTTCCTATGAAGTCATCCCTGAGTGGTGCTATAGTGCACCAACAATCAATTGTTTGTTTGCATCAACATAGTGAACTGTCTCATCTATGAACTGGACTCAAGAAGTACTGAGATTATATAGCAGCAATAACACTTGAACAATATGGAATCAGTAGTAAATAAAAGGATTGTAGAGTTGGATATTTCTTGAATACCTTGATAAGAAGAGAATGACAGGCTCAGGTCAGTCAGTCAACAACTCAGAACACACATGGAATTCAGAAGGCCACTGTATTCGTTTCCTAAGCTGCCATAACACATTAGCACAATCTGACAATAGAAATCTATTCTCATATTTCTGGGAGTCAAAAGTCTGAAATCAAGGTGTTGGTAGGGTTGGATCCCTCTGGAGGTTTTGACGGAGAATCCATTCCATACTTTTCTCCTAGCTTCTGGTGGCTGCAAGCAATTCCTGTGGCTTATAGATGCACCACTCCAATCTCTGCCTCCATCTTCACATGACCTTCCCCTTTAGTGTATCTAGGATTTTTTCTTTTCATTGATTCATTTTATAAACACATATTGAGTCTGATGTATATACCACATAATGTGCTAGACATCAGTGAGATAAAAGTGAATGTTTCAAAGCCCCTCTCTCAGTTTGCTCAGATCCTAGTATAAAAATTAAAACATTAGCCATGTAATACTGGTTTGATTCTAATCAGTTAGCAACTTGCTTGACTTCATTATTCTATCGTTGGTTGGAAAGAGCCTTGTGTTCTATCACAACTTTCAAGCAGTTCTCTCTGAACTATAAAGATGCTAACACACAATTCTTAATCACAAAACTTGAGTATGTTCATTAGGCCACGGAGTCTGAAATTGCAGCCCTGACCACACAAGCTAATATTACCAACTTCTGTTATCTAGTTTACTTATCTTGATCACCTCCTCTGCCCTGAGAGAATAATTTTGCTGTTTTTTCCTGTAACTTAAACCACTCCTTTAATGCCACATAGTAATTTGGATTCATGACCGTCTAGTTGCCTTTAACTCTGGCAACGTTTTAGGTCCAGCCATCTGCACAATGGGTCTAAGAAACATTTCAGCAAAGCGTCATAATATGGCAAATTCAGAACTAAGGAAGTCGATTTGGATGTAAATTAGGATCTTGAGTCAACAAACGTACTCTAGATTTTCTGGTTTAGTGTCTCAGTGTCTATTTTGGTTAAAACAATTCTGATTAAATCAGATGTTCTTTTCCTTTGTAATTTTCATTATAGAGTTAAATGTTTTTTATATTGAAGCAGAGTGTTTCAAAGTATTAAAGGGCACAGATTCCTATTCCAGAGAGGCAATTCTTAAAAGTTACTCTATTAAGTCTTAATTTCTCTCTACCCTAGAATAAAAACAAAACTTGTTTCTGTATGTACCATATAAAATGATTCCATTTCATATAGAAACATTATTATTCATATCCTAAAGTGCACCATAAAGGTTTGTTCCAATTCTCAAATTCTTACAAGGAAAAGTTAAGAAAATCGGTTTAGAAGAATAACAGACTCTCTTATCTCTATCTAGTACTTCTCTAGAAGAAACTATCATACAAGAAAAAGGTATTAATGCTCACTAATTAGTTTGTACAGTCTTTTTAGAAAACCATATATGCGTTTTTCAAGTTAAAATATATGTGAGCTATTTAAGCACCTACGAGTTAAAATTGCCAAAATATTCTTCTAGGAGTTTAGAGGTGCATTCCTCCAACATAATTATAATCCAATTTGATATTTGAATATTTCATCCAGCTACTAAGATGCTGCCTTGATCATCAAACATATCTGTCTAGAACACCTGGACAGATGAATGAATGAAAAGTGGGTTTATTTTAATGATTTTGATAAATGCCTTCAGTTGGTCATGAAGAATAAATCAGTTCAAACAAATTTCAGGGAAATAATCCACATGCCACATGTCTAGGAAGAGCCACACAACTTCAACTAATGTTAACAAAGATCCTCCAAAGAATTCTGAGGAGGAAAAGAAATTTAGTCCAGTTTATGGTGTAAAATGATGTTTGCATTTCTAGTTTTCAAAATCTCAGGCAAATCAAAGTAGAGAGCTAGCTCCTAGATACATGAAAGGAAAGACTGAAGAAAAATGTGATCAAGGCAGAACCATCTGTGGCAATTTAATGATGATTTCAGGCTTGTACCCAAAACACGCTTAAGAAATTAAGAGTTAAAAGGAAGACAATTTCAAAGGGATGTGAATACTGAAGAAAATATCTGTGTATATAGATATAAAAAATGGTCTATTATAATAGTGTTAGAAGCAGCTAGCTCGTAACTCTTAGAATCACTGTAATTTTTGTGTTTAATGCCCATCCTTTACATTTTGTCATTTTCTGATTTGGGCATGAGGTCAAACAGACTAACAAAATCTATATCCTTAGGGTTACTCTGTGCTCTTGTTTGTTGGGAAAGGCTCTGGGTAACTCATTTTATCTTGGTGTAAAGTTTAATACTGCTTCATTTACTCTCAAAAGTGTTCTGGTTTGAATGATAAATTTTACGTTCACTCTAAGAATGAAAGAAACTTGAATAGTCCCATGTAATATAAAGTTATCTGTGGGGTCTAATTTATTTTCTTCTGTCTCTAGACACTCTAAAGTCTCAGCAATTGAAATATCTAGTTGTCAATTATTACTGTGCATTTCTGTCTCACTTAGTATTAATTAAAGTGAAATCAGGCTGAGATACTTAAATATTTCTTCCAAGCTTTTATCTTGACATATGTGATGTTCAATTGAGAAGAGCATTATGACCAATAAGAGAGTAGTTTCTGAGTGGTTGTTCCATTTATTGAATTACTCAAGAAGAAATAAGTACTTTGGAAAGACTTCAAGACAGTATTTTCCTCAAAGAAACATTTCCCATCAGCCTGGTGTAAATGTTATTCTTATGATTTGTGTCAATCATGCTCTTTTAAAAGAAATGCCATTCGTGTAATTGTAAAAAATAATAATAATAAAGTTAATGACATATGAATTTCACAGGCATTAGCTAATATAAGAGAAGAATTTCTTTCACATCTTTTAGAATGCTTTACCTGGTATCATATAGGGTTTGGGGCCAGGTAGATACCAAGATTGTGCTGAGTTAGTATTAAGCAGCTACAGTGGGGAATTTAGCTGAAAGACACTGGCAAAGATGGGGGGTAATTTAGTAAGTGAATAATAGGCTCTTAAGACAGTTCTGAAGTTATAACTCAGGAAGAGAACAGGATGTCTGAAACTTCAGAGGTTGAGAAATAGAATATGGAGCTAAGGGTAGCTTTACCAATTCTGCAGAATTTTACCCTTCTTGCATAGGTTGTTTTTCCTGGGCCTTCTTTGCAGGAATGATGGCTTTATTCCAAGGTCTCTCAAAGACACCTACCACCTGGAATCTGCCATATAGTCACATAGGATAACACCTAAAATTACCCTTGTTCCTAGTCTGAATAGAGATGTTAAAAGTTGCTAGAATCACTTTACAAGAAATACAACAGATTTTTTTCCTTCAAATTTTAGAAATTGCCTTTTTGGCAGACCAACTGCTTCTTGGACAATATGGATCTCTGTTTTGATTGAGGGAATTTTCAGTGTAATTCTCCATAAGAAAACCCAATTTGTATTTAAGAGAGCCTCAAAACTGTCTATTTGTTAGAAAGCGTTCTAGAAGGCAGTATTTCTACTCAGTTTTAAATAAAATAATTTATAGCTGTTATAGCTTCTCTTTACACATTGGTATTTAATGCCCCTCTTTGAAAAGCACAAAATTATGATGTTCATCCCCAAATTTCTAAAATCTGCATATTCAATCCTGATATTTAATTATTTTACTTTTTTTTTTTTTTTTTTCAGGAGAAATGTGTGGATTGGGGCTGTAAAATATGGTCCCAACATTTATAAGGAAAATCAGTGAGCCCCCTGAGGCTAGAATGCAATAATCCCAATTTTGCCAAATGTCACTGACAGGAGGCAGGCTCATCTAGAACCTTAGCCTCACTCATTATGGAAGTAAGGTTCCAAGCATGCTGACATATAACGGTAAGTACAATCGATGATTTGTTTTGTTTCCTAATATCTTTATTTTTAAGAAGATTAACCAAAACAAATATGCATAGCCTCTGAGAAATGAAATGTACAGTTAATACTATGAAGCCCAGAGGGGAATAATCTTGTCCAAAGGGTATAGATTTTCAACAGATACAAGTGAGCTCTCAAAGTCTAAGAAACAACACTGCCCCTGCTCTCTTTATACCCATGCCTATTAAAAAAAATTTTTTAATGCTAGAAAAGTCAAATCAGGCATTGCCAATAAATCCGTCCAAATATGCCACACCTTCCAGTTGACTGATATAAAAGCAATGAGCAAAGTATGAACAACTACTGTATAAGGATTGAAAGATGATAAAAGTTTAGGATTATTTTGAGGGCAATGTTCAGACAAAGTGTTACAAGGGCCATGGGCCTACACTGGAACAGAAGTGGATGTCCAGTCTTGCTTCCTCTTATTTTTACCCAAAAACAATAACATTTCTATATAGAAATGCTTTTATGTGTTTCAGTTGGAGTAGGACTTGGACTTTTGGTTTAGATTTTAAAAGTACTACCAGCAAATAATAAGAGATCAGTGCTTGAAAGACCCTTAGAAATGGTATAGTCTAGGAGTCTATATGAGAACATGTGATGGTTAATTTTGTGTGTCAACTTGGCTAGGCTATGGTTGTTTGGTCAAACACTAGTCTAGATTTCACCATGAAAGTATTGCAGATGTGGTAAATAACTACAATCAGTTGACTTTACATAAAAGAGATTGCCCTCAATAATGCGAGTAGGCGTCATCCAATCAGTTGAAAGACTTAAGAGTGAAAACTGAAGTTTCCTGGAGACTAGGAATTCTTTTACTCAAGACCATAACACAGAAATTCTGCCTGATTTTCCAACTGGTAACCTGCCCTAGGGACTTCAGGCTCAAGACTACAACATCAATTCTTATCTGGAGTTCCAGCCTGCTGGCCTGCCCTACAGAAATCAGACTTGACAGGTCCACAATCACACGAGCCAGCCTTTTTAAACAAACCACAAACAAACATCCTATTGGTTCTGTTTCTCTGGAGAATGCTGCATGATACAGAGCAGATACTTTTGAATCAGAGTTCTAAAATAATTTTTAGTTAGAATTCCTTTAGACAAAGCATAAATCCTTCAGTTCCCCTAGGTGCTCACCATTCCCTGTTGTCTTACACTCAGTTTTGTCCCTGAAAGTATCTGAGTATGAGATTCCTCTCTTAAGCTACCCCGTCAGTTTATAGATGAAGAAACTGAAACCCACAATTGTAAAAGGGTCTTATCCAAATTCTTAGGGTTTTTGAAGGGCTAAGGCTAAGCCTCAGATGACCTTGCTTCCAGAGCACCTTACTTCGCATGACCCATTCCTGACTCAGTCCCTTCCCTTTGCAACCCTATCATGAGCTTAGCTTCAGCCTAGTTCCCAGCAGCCATCCAAAAATAAACAACCCCAAAGTCAGTCCTGTTTGAACCTTCTCTGATAAGGTACTTACTTCAGGCCTAACAGTGCTTGCTTCTGCATTTCCTCTCCAGCCAACAGAGGAGAGAACTTTGAGGGTGGCCTGCATAAGAGAGGGACAAGGCTTTTTTTCTCACTGCAGATGAGGGAACTATCACAGGGGAGGGTGCAGTAAGCCAAATTCTTCCATGATCTGAAGAGCCAGACCTAAAGTTTCAGAGAACCATAGTAAGACAAGAGCCTCAGCCTATTTGAAATTCAGTGGAAGACCCCACAGTCTTGACCCTCTTTCAAGAAGGTTTAATAATAGAGTTTTTTTAGAAAAGTCTTGTTGTAAGACAGACTCAACTTTATGCCATCCCATTTCAAGAATACACAGGAAAGTCATTATCAGCTTTCATAGCATTTTGCTTCCTTTCTAAGGAATAGAATCAGAGCTAAAAGTACCTTTGAAATGATGTCTAACCCTCTTAATTATCAGAAGGACGACCTTACTTAGAAAAGAGAAGTGAGTTGCCCATAATATACAGAAAACCAGGACTGGAATCCAAGTGTCCTGCTCATATTCCAGTGTTTTTATGTTGTTTTTTTTTTTTTTTTTCATCACACTGCAGATTTTAAATGTTCTGAGACTCATTAAAGCAGCACCAAATAGGCAATTTTCCTTTCTAGATTATTTGAGTAACTCTGTCAAAAATACCTCAGGACTGTGTTTTCGAAGGCAGTCCTCCTTTTATTTTTTAATTTGCATTAATTTTTTTGTTTTTCTTTTTAAAGAAGATAACCTGTGATCAAAATGTTTAACTCCACTCACAGAGTTACATATATTCTCATGCTGATGAATAGAAAAGGAAAGCAAGCAGAAGAAAATGACTCCATTTCTTGAAGGTGCACTGTCCTCTTTTCTTCTCAGATTAATGCTATCTGACATGAACATTGCAATTCACTGCATCATGCAGAAAATGTAAAAGGACAGCTTTTCTGAAAAACAAACCATAGCTTTTAGAATATAACTAAAATGAAGAGCAGCATGTAGCTCGGTCTTCTGGTCAGGCACATGGAAAATGTTTCCTATTTGGCAGCATTTATCCAGAGGCCAAAAGAGTTCACAACCATGCATTTTGCTATTCATATAACTGCGGATCTTTCTCTTGTTCTTCCTCACCTTATTATCTCCTTACATTCTAGTCGTCTTTTCCAAACTACCTATTCTGCCACTCCATCCCATGCTAGCTCTCAAATGAAAACAAATAACACATCACTTGGACCCTCCTTGCCATTTGTTCTATCTCCCATTCCCCTCAAGGTTTACTAATCAGGAGAATGCTGCAGGTAGTGTATGTGGATTTTTCCAAGGAATATGACAGGTTCTCACATTATCTTGTGCATAAGATATACCAAAATGTGGGACTGGTATAAGGATAGTGATGTTGATTCATAGCTGGCTAAAAAACAATACCCAAAAGGTGCCAATCAAATGAGCAAAAGTCAACTTACAGAAAGCTCTCTAGTGAAACACCACAGGAATCTGTCCTTGGTCCTGCTCTGCTTTCTATATTTAGGAATGGCCCCACCAGCCTATGAACACTATGAGGCCAGACATTTCATATTCACCATTCCCATGTTTGGCATAAATTAGTTAGTCAATAAATGTTTGTTTAAGAATCAATGTCCAAGATGAGCATATTGATAATATAAACATCAAGTTCACAGGATCAAGGATCAAAGAAAACAATCTCAACACATTATTGATGGCCAGGATAACAAACAAGATCTAATGAGTACTTGGCTACAGACATACCATAATTTGTCAAATATAATAAAGAGTAAGTTTGGTTTAAGAGCAGAATGAGTTTAACATATAATATTTAAAAAAGACTCTGGAGATGTCAACAAGATGGCAGAATAAGAGATACCAGCCTTCATTTCCAACAACAATGAAAACAATTAGCTATCCACAAAGAAAATAGCCCTGGGAGTGCTCAAAAGTCCAATGAAGAACCTATAGTAACACAGTGGAGCAAAATGTGGAGAATAATTGCACAGAAAGGATTGCTGGGGAGATCAGCTTAGCTAAGATGTTTGGAAACAGCTAGGAGCAAAGAATGTGAGGGTTATCAGTATCAGCCACATGGTGGGTGCTATTACACTCCCCAGTTGCCTGCTCTGTGGAGAACCCCAGCATCCTTTGCTGCTGAAGACCTCAACAGCCCCTGTGACAGCTGCAGATTCCTTGCAGCTTTCAAAGTGGAGGACATCATAGTGTTCATTGGCATGGATCCCAGCAGACTGCTCTGCAGAGGACACTGGCAAATTTAAACATTGAGTTAACCAACAGCCATCGCCACCATGGATCACCCTGGGAAGGGAGATGCACTGCCCACCCCCACAGAAGGAAATATTGTTGCACCATACTGGGACAAAGATTGCCACTCCCAACCCCTCACAGGCTCCATACCCCAGAGCTATAGCTGCTGCACATGCACCTGCACTCCAGACTCCGGCCCTGAGGCCACTCTATGTACCCACATCTCACACACTGGAGCCACCACTGCTATGAACTAGCCAGCACTCCAGATGCCAGAGTTACTAACTCACCATGTACACCTGCACTAGGGACCCCAGCTCCATCGCTGCCCATGGGTGTTCATGTATCAGACACCAGTGCCACCACCACTGTGAGGGCACCAGCTAGCCAGACTTGATACCCAGAGACTATAAATGCCTGCATTAAGTAAAAAGAAAGATCTCAAATAAACAACCTAACTTAATACAGGAACTAGAAAAAGAGAAATAAACTAGGCCCAAAGTTAGCAGAAGAAAGGGAAAAAAATGCTAGCAGGCAGAAATAAATGGAACAGAGATAGATAAACAATAAAAGAGATCAACAAAACTTGAGTTGGTGTTTTGAAAAGATAAAGAAAATTGACACACTTCTAGATAAACTAAGAAAGAGAGCCGACTCAAATAAATAATATCAGAAATACAAGAGGAGACATTAAGACCAATACCATAGAAATATAAAGGATAATGAGAGGCTATTATGAACAATTATGTGCAAACAAATTGGATCACCTAGAAGTAAGTGAGATGTCACCTTACACCTATTAGGATGTCTTTACTCAAAAAGACAAAAGATAACAAGTGTTGGTGAAGATGTGGAGAAATTGTACACTGTTGGTGGGAATGTAAAATGGTGACACCACTATGGAAAATTGTATGGCAGTTCCTCAAAAAATTAAAAATAGAACTACTATATGACCCAGAAATCCCACTTTGAGGCATATATCCAAAAGAATTGAAATTAGGATCTCAAAGAGATATCTGCACTTGCATATCATTGCAGCATTATTTACAATAGCTAAGTTATGGAAATAACCTAAATGTCCATTGATGGATGAATGGATAAAGAAGATGGGGTGTATAAATACACTGAAATATTATTCAGCCTTAAAAAAGAAGGAAACCCTGCCATATGTGACAACATGGATGAACCTTGAGGACATTATGTTACGTGAAATAAACCAGTCACAGATGGACAGGTATTGCATGATTCCACTTACATTAGGTATCTAAAATGATCAAGCTCATAAAAACAGAGAGTAGAAAGTTGGTTGCCAGGTACAAGAAGGGGGGGGGGTGGAAGTTGCTGCTCAATGAATATAAAATTTCAGTTATGCAAGATGAGTAAGTTCTAAAGATCTGCTGTGCCTATAGTACTATATACTGTACAATATTGTGCCGATAGTTAACAAGACTGTATTGCGGACTTCAATTTCATTAAAAAGGTAGATCTCATGTTGTGTTCCTGCTACAGTGAAAAATAAATTTAAAATATTTTTAAGATTCTAAGGTTATTAATTGACAGGGAGCTCAAAATATTATAAGAGCATAATAGGGTTGCCAATAAAGCTAATGTAAGCTTAGGTTGGGTTAAAGAAGAATGGTATCCTGAGCTTAGTTGACCCTTGAACAATGCAAGGGTTAGGGGCACCAATCCTCCATGCAGTTGAAAATCCACATATAGTTTATAGTTGGCCCTCTGTATCTAAGGTTCCTTTGTATCCTCGGTTCTGCATCCAGAGATTCAACCAACTGTGGATCGTGTAATACTGCACCATTTACTATTGAAAAAAATCTGCACATAAGTGGATCCACACAGTTCAAACCCATGTTGTTCAAGGGTCAACAGTAGTTGAACTCCTATTCTAGTTTCCAGGACATCCACACTGGCAAAAATCAGTTTTACTAATGATCCAGTTATCCAATTATAGCTTGCCTAAAATGGAACTTCCTTTTGAGTATTTTGGTATCCGTTCAAGGATCCTAAAAATAAAATATAATTATATTAAAATTAAAAGAAAGGGACCTTAGACCAACAGTCCAAAAAGTTCCTTAGTAGACACAGTAGGAAAAGCACCCGTTAAGAAAACAAACCATCCCATCATTCATAGTATGCAGCATAAAATGTGAAATTATGTCAAAAATACTCCCTAACATATTGGATTTTAAATATCTAAAAATACCAAAAAGATGGTAAAATAAAATACAGAGTGCTATGACTGCAAAAGCCCTCAGAAAAGCATTGCAGTTTAGATAAAGTAGCACATAACCTTTGTCTACACTGGCAAAATTACAATCAAACCATTGTACCCAGTTCTGAATGCCCATTGAGAAAATGCAGCACGTTGACAGAGGAGTAATAAGGATTATTGGAAGACTTGAAACAATACCATTTTAGAAAGAGGTGAGGCAACTCCGGATGATTTCAATGGAGGAAAATAAAAGATACATGTTGGACATGATAGCTGACCTTACGTACTTGAAAATATTCATTACACTTATTCCTTTAGCTTCAGTGATCCAATCTAGAATAAATAAAACTGATTGTATAAAGATACCAATCAGAGCTGAAAGTATGAAAGAAGGTTTGGTCAATTGTAATTTTAAACATTGTAAATGGCTGCCTTGGAATTATATTATTAAGATTGTTCTTGCAGGTTATTACTTATAACCTTAATGTTAAGATTTATATCATTAAGGTTATTTATAAAGAAACCAAATTTAGAACAATTCTACTGAGGGTTGAGACTGAATTTCTTTCTTAGGCTTGGCATTAAAGTTTTTCTCTCTGAAAATTCTTTGTACCCATCCTGGCCACTATGACTCTATTTCTTTCCTGATTCCTTTTTTTATAATGAAGTACTGTGAACTGTAAGTTAGTTTTTATTTGGAGACTGGACTTTGAAATTTTCAGCCATCCAAAACATTACCAAGAATCAGACAAGAAACTGAAATATTTGTTATGAAGCCCATGATACAATGTCCCATTTCTATTGGTGTCAGATTATTATAGGCTTTATTACTTTGTGTCTTAATGCAAAATACAACAATAATGGTAAATTTGAAATTTGGTGAAAGAAGGCGTACATTGTAGGCACATTGATGTGATAGCTGACAATCCTTAGAGACAGGACAGCCATAAATAGCAGACTGAAGCATAAAAAATATGGTTTTGCTGACCAATTGGGCAAACAACCCACAAACTCCATAACATCTGAGAGCATCACTCTTTTTCAACACAAAATGATCATTATTTATAATAATCAGAAGTTATTAAAAATAATCCTATTGAACTATCTAATGGATATTTTCTTTAGGGAGTTAGAGGAATGTCATATTCATTTTAGAATTTTTTTCTTAAACATAGGTCAAATTTTAAAAATCAGGCCAATAGAGATTCACATCATTATATGGAAAAGCACTTATGTAAAGGGCCCCCCCGCCCCACCCCACCCCCGTGCCTAAAGATGTCAGATAAGCTTTACTGCACTTCATCCTAGATTTCACTCTTTGACATTGCCTAATTCGAATTTATATAGCAATATGAGTTGAGTCTAGGAAATTGGCCTTACTCCACTTCCTATCCTAAGGATTTACAGTTGTCACTAATTAATGTGATGGGGTGGGAGTTGGGAAGATAGGAAGAGCCTCATACCCCGATGTTAGCCTCAAAATATCCCTAGAAATAAAGACATGAGATCTCCGTACCAAATATCCAGCTGAATTATTCAAGGGGTCTGTTTTTCCCCTGAACTATTTTATTAAATGTTCAAAAAAATATTTTATTATTGTTGTCTTTCCAATATTTAACCATTTAATTAGTAGTAGATCACACCGTGTTTGAGCACTACTTGATTTAACTAATAATTACCACCCAGAAAAATTGCTCGTAAAGCAAATTTCTATAAAACAAATGATCTTTTTCCATTGATCTTTATAATAATGTAAGGAATGTGTTCCCGAATTTTTACTTTATTTTATTTTATTTTTTTGCTGTTCCTGCCTCTGGGTGATTATAGCACAAAAGGGGGTATAGTTACTCCACTAACTCAGAACATCTGCCACCTGCCTGAAGCCATGGCTCAATTCAGGCATAGGATGCAGGAAGCCCTGCTCTTTCCACCTTGCTTAATGTCAAATGCTTGCTTCGTGCAGGCAACTTCTTATCCCCTACTGCCACAGCCTAGATTTGATGGCTTATCCAAGATCAGGCTGTGGGAGATACGAGTAGCAGCTGGTCACATCCTGCTGTTTCTGTGGCAAGGTACAGATAACTGGAGATCGCATTTTGTATATGCTCCTGGAAGCTATTTGTCTACTGGCAAGTTTCTGTTCATGTGAGGTTTCTGGAAGCATATATTGAATTTATTTCCTACTTTTCTGTTATGGTGAATTTCTCGTTGGTGAATCCCATGTAATGAGGTACACCTGCGCTGTTGAATCAAGAAGCAGGGAAGCTGCATAGTAAAATTAACAGTTGGCATTTGATGTTAGGACACATGACTACATTTGCAAATTCACTCAATAAATCCACAGACTTTTTATATTCCTGTGTGTGTTTGTGCGTGTACATTATATTTCCAGCTAAGAAATGATCACATCTCTTGATTGCTTCACACTGTGACTCAGTGTTCAGGCAGCAGTGAATCAGCATTTGTAAAGACACTGTTGTTGGAAGCTTTGTTTTTTAGCTAAGATGCACAATTGAAGTCCTGATCACTTTATACTCACTAACTATCCCAGTGCCACTTTTTCAAGGATATGGACATTAATTAGTTCCACTGTCCTAAACCAATTCTAAATTAGGTAATTATGTTGTATATCCAGTGGTTTCTGCTGGGAAACATGTTCTTCACTTCCTGTCTCTAACTGATGGCCATCTGTTAAATAGATTCCAAGGTTTCCCCAGAGATGGTTAAACATCAGAAATGATTCTTTTACAGGATGTTTTCAGAATATTCAAGATGAAAGGAGCTATGTAAATGGTATTGTTATTGCTTATTATTATTATCAGTGACAACTCTCTTCATAGCATTATTGCATTAGTAATTTGGAGGTAAATGACAATGTTGTAAGATGAATCTCAGAGATTTTTGTTAGAAAAATTTGTTATAGGCCAAATGCTTGTTTCCTCCCAAAATTCATATGTTGAAATCCTGACCCCTAATGTGATTATCTTAGGAGGTGGGGCCTTTTGAAGATAATTAGGTCATATGGATGGAGCTCTCATCAATGGGATTAGTGCCCTTATAAAAGGGTCCCCAGAGAGTTCTTGCCCTCTTTCTGCCATGTGAGTTGGCAGTCTGCAACCCAGAAGATGGCCCTCACAAGAACCAGACCAGGCTGGCACCCTGATCATGAACTTCCAGCCTCCAGAACTGTGAAAAATTAAGTTCTATTGTTCATAAACCACCCATTTTATGGCATTTTGTTATTGTAGCCCAAACTAAAACAAATTTTTGCCTGAAAACCAATTCATATTAGTCAAGTACTTCCCAAGTTCTTAATAAATGCATATCTGTTAGCAGAAAATAATTTTAAACTCATTCTGATTCAAGATTTTATACAGTGTAGGGTGGTAAAGGGGAAAGGGGGAAAGTAACCTGAAGCCTATTTTTAAAGAACATTGGAAATAATATTTAAAATCTTGAGTAGTTTATTAGATGAAATAATCACTAGTGATGAAAGGGAAAGTTAATGGGAATTCATCTTGTGAGCTATCCATATCTCCTCACTTATGAAAATAAAACTTTTCAGCAGATGTCTCCTATTAAATATTCTGAGGAGTGTCCATCTCCCCAAAAGACAAAAAGTACAAGACCAAGTACAAAAAGTCACATTTAATTAGACACGAAATTTTACAACTGCACTAGAACACTGATCTATTATAATTCAACTTTTAATGGTCACATACACATTCCCAAAATTAAGAAACTATAAATAGTATTTATATATAAATGATTTGAGTCTATAAATATAAGATGTGTGATTCATTTTGTGTAGAGATTGTGCTGGTCATGTCAGCTATTCTGATGGTTGCAGAGGGTGAGACAACTCCTAGTAAGCAAGTTGCATGTAAATGGAATCCATGTTAATTCTATTTAAGTTGCATTATCACAGTAAGTACACAAGATCTTCAGGGAGGCAAGGCAATTGAGAGGTGGTCATGTCTAATCATCCATGCTCTGAATCTAGTAGTGAGACAGCACTATGGGATGGGTTTTAGATAGACATAGTTTCCTTCTGTGACAAATTCTTTTAAGATTAACACTATAATCACCAAAAAGAAATCCTTGGCTTCTCTTAATAACTCTTTGTAGATTTAATACTCACCTCCCCAAAAAAGTATGCCTTGCATGAGATTAGCACATTCATGTTCCTTTAGGAAAGATACCATGTCTTATTCATCTTTATAGCCACTGCTCCTTGTAAAGTAGTATACTGCAGAAACTCAATTAAAAACTTGCTGAATAAAAAATTGTTCCTCATTTTTTTAAGTGTTTATAATTCCTTGAAACATAAAAATTTATATTATCAACTTTGTAATAGTATTTCCTTTAATTCAGCTTAAAACTGTCTCTTTATTGTTCCAGAAGCTACCTCCCATCATTCTGGGATTTTGTGAATGAATCTGTGGTCATTTGAGTTATTTACTTACTCAACAACTATTGAGCCACTCCTATATGCAGGTAACTGTGCAGGATACAAAGATGAAAAAGTCAGATCCCTAAAAGAGTTTCCATTCTAGTAGAGGAAGATAAGACAGTAGAAAGTCACAGGTCCCCTAATGGAGATACAGAAAAGTGCTACGTGACCTCAAAGGAGAGAAAAATGACACAGTATGGGAGATGAATTAAGGAGAGAATGATTCAGCCTATGGAAACTTGTTTGGTTCAGAAGGGGTCCCTTTAAAATCTAGCACCAATGACATTTATTGGTCATCTTTTAACCCTTTTGTGAAATTATTTCTTGTTCACAAAGTTGCTTATGACAATTTTTTAGGTAACACTTGGACTGCTCAGAGAGATTGACTAATTCACTGGTTACTGTGTAATGTGATACCAAGTCCTGATGTGTTGAGTGCTCTTAGGAAAGACTTGCCTCCCTCAAGGTTTTACCTAAGACACTCTTCACCACTCATGCCACTAATTCCAAAGTTAATCTAGAAAAGGCCTTATGTATGTGCTGTGCACAGTTACTAGTCAAACCAGTAAATGAATTCCTAATCAAACTTGTTTCTTCAGAACAGAGCTATCTTTCATATCACCTTCATTTTGTTTTTAAATAAGTTGTGGAGGGACAGGTCAAGCATGTACAAGTCACTGGTCAACCTGCTCTTTCTCAGCTAATGGGAAATGTCTCCTGTGTTTCCATTTATTATAAATTATTATGATAAGGAAAGGGCAAGTACCAACAATCATTAAAACTCACTAGAACTGAATGACAAAACACTGTTGTCTATTTCTTTCCTGAAATCCATTAACCTCTCTTTCATGTGAAACCTCTCACAGAACTTATTTTGATCTGAATATACATTTCTTTTATTATCAGTTACTGCACCACATGGTGTATTAAATGTAATCTGCACACATGGAGAGGATAGGTGGCCCAGAAATTAAGTAGCTATCCTGTCTTGTGATAATATAATATCTCTCTGGAAAATAAAGAGGTCATTGATGAGAGTAATCTGAGACTCAAGAAGTAATCTGAGATTCAAGAAGATAGTTGTTTAAAATAAAAGATAAAGACTTAGGGTCTCAGATTTGTTCAAGATGGTGGAGTAGAAGGACATGCTCTCACTACCTCTTGCAAGAGCACCAGAATCACAATTAACTGCTGAACAATCATTGAAAGGAAGACACTAGAACTCGCCAAAAAAGATACCCCACCTCCAAAGACAAAGGAGAAGCGCCAGTGAGACGATAGGAGGGGTGCAATCACAATAAAATCAAATCCCATAATCACTGGGTGGGTGACTCACAAACTGGAGAACAATTATACCACAGAAGTCCACCCACTGGAGTGAAGGTTCTGAGCCCCACGTTAGGCTTGCCAACCTGGGGGTCCAGAAACAGGAGGAGGAATTCCTAGAGAATCAAACTTTGAAGGCTAGCGGGATTTGATTGCAGGACTTTGACAGGACTGAGGATAACAGAGGCTCCACTCTTGGAGGGCACACACAAAGGAGTGCACGCATGAGGACCCAGGGGAAGGAGCAGTGACCCCATAGGAGACTGAACCAGATCTACATGCTAGTGTTGGAGGGTCTCCTACAAAGGTGTGGGTGGCTGTGGCTCACTCGGGGACAAGAACACTGGCAGCAGTTCTGGGAAGTACTCCTTGGTGTGAGCCCACCAGGGGTCTGCCATTAGCCCCACCAAAGAGCCAGGTAGGCTCCAGTGCTGGGTCGCCTCAAGCCAAACAATGAACACAGAGGGAGCTCAGCCCCACCCATCACCAGACAAGCAGATTAAAGTTTTACTGAGCTCTGCCCATGAGAGCAATACACAGCTCTATCCACCACCAGTCCCTCCCATCAGGAAGCTTGCACAAGTCACTTATAGCCTCATCCACCAGAGGGCAGACAGCAGAAGCAAGAAGAACTACAATCCTGCAGCCTGTGGAATGAAAACCACATTCACAGAAAGATAGGCAAAATGAAAAGGTAGAGGACTATCTACCAGATGAAGGAACAAAATAAAACCCCAGAAAAACAACTAAATAAAGTGGAGATAGGCAACGTTCCAGAAAAATAATTCAGAATAATGATAGTGAAGATGACCTAAGACCTCAGAAAAAGAATGGAGGCAAAGATCGAGAAGATGCAAGAAATGTTTAATAGAGACCTAGAAGAATTAAAGAACAAATACTTAGAAGAATTAAAGAATAAGCAAAGAGAGATGAACAATACAATAACTGAAATGAAAAATACACTAGAAGGAATCAATGGCAGAATAACTGAGGCAGAAGAACAGATAAGTGACCTGGAGGACAGAATGGTGGAATTCACTGCCATGGAACAAAATAAAGAAAAAAGAATGAAAAGAAATGAAGACAGCCTAAGAGACCTCTAGGACAATATTAAACACATGAACATTCTCATCATAGGGGTCCCAGAACGAGAAGAGAGAGAGAAAGAACCCGAAAAAATATTTGAAGAGATTATAGTCATAAAACTTACCTAACATGGGAAAGGAAATAGCCACCCAAGTACAGGAAGCACAGAGAGTCCCAGGCAGGATAAACACAAGGTGAAGCACGCCAAGACACATAGTAATCAAATTGACAA
This sequence comes from Balaenoptera ricei, assembly GCF_028023285.1. NCBI lineage: Eukaryota > Metazoa > Chordata > Mammalia > Artiodactyla > Balaenopteridae > Balaenoptera > Balaenoptera ricei. The sequence goes on along the minus strand of NC_082660.1, from coordinate 89,389,581 downwards.
AAATTAAAGACAAAGAAAAATTATCAAAAGCAGCAAAGGAAAAATGACAAATAACCTACAAGGGAATACCCAAAAGGTTAACAGTTGATTTCTCAGCAGAAACTCAACAAGCCAGAAAGGAGTGTCATGATATATTTAAAGTAATGAAAGGGAAGAACCTACAACCAAGATTACTCTACTTGGCAAGTATCTCATTCAGATTCAATGCAGAAATCAAAAGCTTTACAGACAAGCAAAAGCTAAGAGAATTCAGCATCACAAAACCAGCTCTACACAAAATGCTAAAGGTATTTCTCTAAGTGGGAAACACAAGAGAAGAAAAGGACCTATGAAAGCAAACCCAAAATAGTTGAGAAAATGGTAATAGACCAAATGTAAAATAGATAGCTAGTGGGAAGAAGCTGCATAGGACAGGGAGATCAGCTCGGTGCTTTGTGACCACCTAGAAGGGTGGGATAAGGAGGGTGGGAGGGAGACATAAGAGGGAGGAGATATGGGGTATAAGTATATGTATAGCTCATTCACTTTGTTATAAAGCAGAAACTAACACAGCATTGTAAAGCAATTATACTCCAATAAAGATGTTAAAAAAAAGACAGAACAGAAAATGGTAATAGGAACAAACATATCGATATTCACCTTAAGCATGAATGGATTAAATGCTCCAACCAAAAGACACAGGTTCACTAAATGGATACAAAAACAAGAACCATATATATGCTGTCTACAAGAGACCAAATTCAGACCTAGAGATACATACAGACTGAAAGTGAGGGGATGGAAAAAGATATTCCATAGAAATGGAAATCAAAAGAAACCTGGAGTAGCAATATTCATATCAGATAAAATAGACTTTAAAATAAAGAACGTTACAAGAGACAAGGAAGGACACTACATAATGATCAAGGGATCAATCCAAGAAGAAGATATAGCAATTATAAATATATATGTCCCCAACATAGGAGCACCTCAGTATATAAGGGAAATGGTAAAAACCATAAAAGAGGAAATCAACAGTAACACAATAATAGTGAGGGGTTTTAACACCTCACTTACACCAATGGACAGATCATCCAGACAGAAAATTGATAAGGAAACACAAGTTTAAATGACACAATAGATCAGATAGATTTGATTGATATTTATAGGACATTCCATCTGAAAACAACAAATTAAACTTTCTTCACAGGGCACACGGAACATTCTCCAGGATAGATTGTATCTTGGGTCACAAATCAAGCCTCGGTAAATTTAAGAAAATTGAAATCATATCAAGCATCTTTTCCGACCACAATGCTATGAGATTGGAAATCAATTATAAGGAAAAAACGTGAAAAAGACAAACACATGTAAGCAAACAATACGTTACTAAATAACCAAGAGATCAGTGAAGAAATCAAAGAGGAAATCAAAAAATACCTGGAGACAAATGACAACAAAAACACGACGATCCAAAACCTATGAGATGCAGCAAAACAAGTTCTAAGAGGGAAGTTTATAACAATACAATCCTATTTCAAGAAACAAGAAAAATCTCAAATAAACAATCTAACCTTACCTAAAGGAACTAGAGAAAGAACAACAAACGAAACCCAAAGTTAGTAGAAGGAAAGAAACCATAAAGATCAGAGCAGAAATAAATGAAATAGAAACAAAGAAAACAATTGCAAAGATCAATAATACCAAAAGCTGGTTCTTTGAGAAGGTAAATAAAATTGATAAACCTTTAGCCAGACTCACCAAAAAAAAGAGGGAGAGGACTCAAATCAATAAAATCAGAAATGAAAAAGGAGAAGTTACAACAGACACTGCAGAAATACAAAGCATCCTAAGAGACTACTACAAGCAACTCTATGCCAATAAATGGACAACCTGGAAGAAATGGACAAATACTTAGAAAGGTATAAGCTTCCAAGACTGAATCAGGAAGAAATAGAAAATATGAACAGACCAATCACAAGTAATGAAATTGAAACTGTGATTAAAAATCTTCCAACAAACAAAAGCCCAGGACCAGATGGCTTCACAGGTGAATTCTATCAAACTTTTAGAGAAGAGCTAACACCCATTTTTCTCAAACTCTTCCAAAAAACTGCAGAGGAAGGAACAGTCCCAAACTCGTCCTACGTAGGTCCAGCATCACCCTGATACCAAAACCAGAAAGAGATACTACAAAAAAGGAAAATTACAGACCAATATCACGGATGAATATAGATGCAAAAATCATCAACAAAATACTAGCAAACAGAATCCAACAGCACATTAAAAGAATCATAAATAATGATCAAGTGGGATTTATCCCAGGGATGCAAGGATTCTTCAATATACTCAAGTCAATCAATGTCATACACCATATTAACAAGTTGAAAAATAAAAACCATATGATCATCTCAATAGATGCAGAAAAAGCTTTTGACAAAATTCAACACCCATTTATGATAAAAACTCTCCAGAAAGTGGGCATAGAGGAAACCTACCTCAACATAATAAAGGCCATATATGACAAACCCACAGCAAACATCATTCTCAATGGTGAAAAACTGAAAACATTTCCCCTAAGATCAGGAACAAGACAAGGATGTCCACTCTCACTACTATTATTCAGTATAGTTTTGGAAGTCCTAACCATGGCAATCAGAGGCGAAAAAGAAATACAAATTGGAAAAGAAGAAGTAAAACTGTCACTGTTTGCAGACGACATGATACTATACATAGAGAATCCTAGAAATGCCACCAGAAAACAACTAGAGCTAATCAATGAATTTGGTAAAGTTGCAGGATACAAAATTAATGCACAGAAATCTCTTGCATTCCTATACACTAATGATGAAAAATCTGAAAGAGAAATTGTGGATACACTCCCATTTACCATTGCAACAAAAAGAATAAAATACCTAGGAATAAACCTACCTAGGGAGACAAAAGACCTGTATGCAGAAAACTATAAGACACTGATGAAAGAAATTAAAGATAATACCAACAGATGGAGAGATATACCATGTTCTTGGATTGGAAGAATCAATATTGTGAAAATGACTATACTACCCAAAGCAATCTACAGATTCAATGCAATCCCTATCAAATTACCAATAGTATTTTTTATAGAACTAGAACAAAAAAAGTTTTAATTTGTATGAAGACACAAAAGACCCTGAACAGCCAAAGCAATCTTGAGGAAAGAAAAATGGAATGGGAGGAATCAGACTCTCTGACTTCAGACTATACTACAAAGCTACAGTAATCAAGGCAATTTAGTACTGGCACAAAAACAGAAATATAGATCAATGGAACAGGATAGAAAGCCCAGAGATCAACCCACGCACCTATGGTCAACTAATCTATGACAAAGGAAGCAAGGATATACAATGGAGAAAGACAGTCTCTTCAATAAGTGGTGCTGGGAAAACTGGACAGCTACATGAAAAAGAATGAAATTAGAACAGTTCCTAACACAATACACAAAAATAAACTCAAAGTGGATTAAAGACCTAAATGTAAGACCGGACACTCTAAAACTCTTAGAGGAAAACATAGGACATAAATCACAGCAACATCTTTTTTGACCCACCTCTTAAAGTAAAGGAAATAAAATCAAAAATAAACAGATGGGACCTAATGAAACTTAAAAGTTTTTGCACAGCAAAGGAAACTATAAACAAGATGAAAAAACCCTCAGAATGGGAAAAATATTTGCAAATGAATCAACGGACAAAGGATTAATCTCCAAAATATATAAACAGCTCCTTCAGCTCAATATTAAAAAAACAAACAACCCAATAAAAAAATGGGCAGAAGACCTAAATAGACATCTCTCCAAAGAAGACATACAGATGGCCAAGAGGCACATGAAAAGCTGCTGAACATCACTAATTATTAGAGAAATGCAAATCAAAACTACAATGAGTTATCACCTCACACCGGTTAGAATGGGCATCATGAGAAAATCTACAAACAACAAATGCTGGAGCGCATGTGGAGAAAAGTGAATCCTCTCGCACTGTTGGTGGGAATGTAAATTGATACAGCCACTATGGAGAACAGTATGGAGGTTCCTTAAAAAACTAAAAATAGAACTATGATATGACCCAGCAATCCCACTACTGGGCATATACCCAGAGAAAACCATAATTCAAAAAGACACATGCACCCCAATGTTCATTGCAGCACTATTTACAATAGCCAGGTCATGGAAGCAACCTAAATGCCCATTGACAGATGAATGGATAAAGAAGATGTGGCACATATATACAATGGAATATTTCTCACCCATCAAAAGAAACGAAATTGAGTTATTTGTAGTGAGGTGGATGGACCTAGGGTCTGTCATACAGAGTGAAGTAAGTCAGAAAGAGAAAAACAAATACCGTATGCTAAAATACGTATGGAATCTAAAAAAAAAAATGTTTCTGAAGAACCTAGGGGCAGGACAGTAATAGATGCAGACGTAGAGAATGGACTTGAGGACACGTGGAGGGGGAAGGGTAACCTGGGGCAAAGTGAGAGAGTGGCATGGACATATATACACTACTAACTGTAAAATAGATAGCTAGTGGGAAGCAGCCGCATAGCACAGGGAGATCAGCTCAGTGCTTTGTAACCACATGGGGGGGGGATAGGGAGGGTGGGAGGGAGATGCAAGAGGGAGGGGATATGCGGATATATGTATTCAATCCCACTACTGGTCATATACCCAGAGAAAACCATAATTCAAAAAGACACATGCACCCCAATGTTCATTGCAGTGCTCTTTACAATAACCAGGTCATGGAAGCAACCTAAATGCCCATCGACAGATGAATGGATAAAGAAGATGTGGTACATATATACAATGGATATGCTCAGCCATAAAAAAGAACGAAATTGGGTCATTTGTAGAGACGTGGATGGACCTAGAGACTGTCATACAGAGTGAAGTAAGTCAGAAAGAGGAAAATAAATATTGTATATTAACACATGTATGTGGAATCTAGAAAAATGGTACAGATGAACCAGTTTGCAAGGCAGAAATAGAGACACAGATGGAGAGAACCAACATATGGACACCAATGGAGGAAAGTGGGGTGGTGGTGGTGGTGGCATGAATTGGAGATTGGGATTGACATATATACACTCATATGTATAAAATAGATAACTAATAAGAACCTGCTGTATAAAAAATAAAATAAAATTCAAAAAAAAAAAGACTTAGGGCCTCATTCATGGAAAAAAATGTATTTCATTTCAAAAATGATTGAAAGGAAATTACCAGGTTTTCCATGGTAAATAATATGTAACTCACTATCTCTTCCCTCCTGTCCTCACTTTATGCATGTTAAATCAATTAGGCCCCTGTTACTATAAGAAAAATATGCTTGTTCATTGATTGATGAGAAAGTATGTTCCCTACAGGTGTCTATTAGTTTCTTTTCATAATACTGTAAGTGAAAATATATTTTTCACTTCAAATTCTAAGGTAGAATTCTCAGTACCCTAGTGTTAATGTCTGCAGTGTAATCATTCTGAAACTACTCTTACTTATGCTTTGCTATGCTATGTTGAACATCTTATGGGAAAATACACCTGTGGAATACCACAGCAATCATTTAGTATCTGCTAGTAATCTATAATAGCATTTTGGGAAGATCACATTCAGAAGTAGTGTTATAGGGACCCCAAATGGAACACTTTTATCTATAATAGGAGAGAAAATAATGACAGCAGCAACCACAACAACACTATAAAAAAGGAAGCTCTTTCACATATTAAATTTATTTTGCATGATGCTAAAACAATGGGTTAAAAAATAAGGTCTTCAGCTGATCAGTTGTTTGCTCACTCTACATAATTACAAATAATCAAGTCAATGATTTCCCAAACATTTATTTAGCTTGCCTTCTGGGTGAAGTGGCTGCATTGCATTGGCATGGTTTTGACAGAGTCTGAGTCACAGTATGAAACATCAGATGGTGGATAGACTGCCCCGGAATGAAGTGAAAATGTATTTGATGACTAAGCGTAGACCAAGAAGTCTACTATCAGCCTATGGCATTTATGGAACTGAAGCATTTGTATCTGCAGTTTGCATGGAGATGATTTCGTGGAGTTTACCTCGTTTGCAAATTGCAATTCTAATCTTTGGAAAGTCTTTCTTGATAAGTGTGATAATGTATGAACCTCTGACATGAATGACTGGGTTTGCATTGAGAAAGAAAACCTCACTGGATTCCAGAACAGATATACTTTTTGGAAATGAGTATATGCAAAAGGGGTAAGAAATTATACTTTCAGATTATTTTGGAGTAAAGTTGTATCAATATCAGTTTTCAAACATAAAAAAAAACTCTGTAATTTTGTACTTTTGGCACCTCTTCCCACTTCCACGTATTCCCAGATATATGACTCCCAAGGTGGATGATGAAAGTTCCCTGAAAAGAATTGGTCAAGATAGTTCCTAAAATATGCTAGGAACAAATTTATAAAGGAAAAAATAGCAATATTTTTACTGCTTTTGATAAGCACTATTTCATTGGGTGACCAATTGAAAACTCCTTAGCTCTCTTTATCTAGACACTCTTACCCATCTAAACATACACATACCCCCACACCCCCCCAACACAATCATATATACACGTACAATCTTCAGCCATGTATTGTATCTGCATCAGGAGTGCCATTTCTAGTCTACAGAAATACTTATGATCATTCTAAGCAGCATACAACCAGTAACCCCTGCTATACCCTTTAGGCCAGTGAAATTGTTCTGGTACTAAAAAAAAAAAAAGTAGACTTTATCATGTGATAAGAGTAATACAGAGAACAATAAACAATAAATTTCTTAATCAAGAAATTAATCAAGAAACCCAAGGGGAAAACACTATAAAAAGTCAAGAGATAGGAAGGCTGGATTTATTTGCATATGTTTACAGAAGTGACTCATCAGGACCCATTTAGTTCCAAGTGACAAGAATCAACTCAAATTAGGTTAAATCAAATCTAAGAAGATAATTAGCTCACATAGCTTAGAAGGATGCTGGAGAAACTAAAAATAGGTGGAGGAACCACAGAAACCAGGACTTTAGGGTTTAGAAACAGAGAGTCAAAGATACTAGTTTTATATATATTATATTTATATATTATATATATAATATACTATGTGCAATAAATATACTATATATATATGATATTTTGATTAACCAGAAATCTTTCATTTTCATTTTGAAATACCTAACATTGTCCAATACAGAAACACTGTGAAATTACTTTACAACTGCTTAGAATATTTGAGGGGCTGACTGGTGATTATTAGAGTACGTTCAGGCAAAATCTGTGAGTGGAAGCAAAAAAGAACTGGAAACAGAATAGAGATTTATCAGTGAGCCAGAAAAACCATGATATGACCCAGAAAGTATAGAGTTGATTAAAGAACTTAATGCACTATCTAGCACTTAGTGTTCAATAAGTATTAGTCTTGTGCCATACTTTCAATAGCTTATCTCACTTATTCCTCACAATATTCAAATATATAGAAAGTCCCATTTTACAGCTGAAGAAATTGGGGTGCCAAGCAACTTTTGCAAGGTCACAAAGCTTATAAATAAATGATTCATCTGCAAGTGGAACCCAGGCAAGTTTTCTCTAAAATTTCTCATGTCATGCTACTTTTCAAAACAAAGCATTATGGCAAAATTTCAAGTTATGCCACTTTCTAAGGTAAATTTCCTCATATAATAGGATTAGAATAAAAGCATGGATATTTTAACATAAAAATACTTTTTATCTTCAGTATTGATGTTTATTTAATGTTAATGACATACAAAAGTAAACCGAGTCAATATACATAACTCTTTCAAACTGTTTAAATATGACCCACAGGAAAAAATACATTTTACACCATGACCCAGTAAACACATATGTTTTTTTTGTTTGTTTTTTTTTGTTTTGTTTTTTATTTATATGACTTAAACCAAAATCTTATGAAACAATATTTACTTTATCACATGTAATGCACTCTGGTACCTTATATGCTATATTATCACTTTAAAAAAATAATGACAGCCATGACCTATGAAATTGATTTCTTAACCCACTAATGGGTTGTGATCAACAGTTTGAATGAAAAACACTCATTTGAACAATGATGCTTTAAACAGCCATATCTACTTCTTTTTAGCTCCTAAGTATAATTGGATTCTACAATCAACTAAAAGAAACAAAAAAAAAAAGCGAAAGGCCCGGGAGGAGCTTCAAGGTGGCGGAAGAGTAAGACATGGTGATCACCTTCCTCTCCACAAATACATCAGAAATACATCTACATGTGGAACAACCCCTACAGAACACCTACTGAACGCTGGCAGAAGACCTCAGACCTCCCGAAAGGCAAGAAACACCCCACGTACCTGGGTAGGGCAAAAGAAAAAAGAAAAAACAGAGACAAAGGAATAGGGATGGGACCTGCAGCAGTGGGAGGGAGCTGTGAAGGAGGAACGGTTTCCACACACTAGGAAGACCCTTCATAGGCGGGAGACTGTGGGTGGTGGAGGGGGGAAGCTTCGGAGCCACGCAGGAGAGTGCAACAGGGGTGCAGAGGGCAAAGGGGAGAGATTCCCGCACAGAGGATCGGTGCCGACCAGCACTCACCAGCCCGAGAGGCTTGTCTGCTCCCGCGCTGGGGTGGGCGGGGGCTGGGAGCTGAGGCTCAGGCTTCGGAGGTCAGATCCCAGTGAGAGGACTGGGGTTGGTGGTGTGAACACAGCCTGAAGGGACTAGTGCACCACCGCTAGCCTGGAGGGAGTCCAGGAAAGTCTGGAGCTGCTGAAGAGGCAAGAGACATTTTCTTGCCTCTTTGTTTCCTGATGCGCGAGGAGAGGGGATTAAGAGTGCCACTTAAAGGAGCTCCAGAGATGGGGGCGAGCCGCGGCTATCAGCGTGGACCCAGAGACGGGCATGAGAAGCTAAGGCTGCTGCTACTGCCACCAAGAAGCCTGTGTGCAAGCACAGGTCACTATCCACACCTCCCCTCCCGGGAGCCTTTGCAGCCCGCCACTGCCAGGGTCCCGTGATCCAGGGACAAATCCCCCGGGAGAACGCATGGCATGCCTCAGGCTGGTGCAACGTCACGCTGGCCTCTGCCACCGCAGGCTCGCCCCGCATCCTTACCCCTCCCTCCCCCCGGCCTGAGTGAGCCAGAGCCCCCGAAGCAGCTGCTCCTTTAACCCTGTCCTGTCTGAGCGAAGAACAGAGGCCCTCAGGCGACTTACACGCAGAAGCGGGTCGAAATCCAAAGCTGAACCCCGGGAGCTGTGCGAACAAAGAAGAGAAAGGGAAATTTCTCCCAGCAGCCTCAGGAGCAGGATTAAATCTCCACAATCAACTTGATGTACCCTACATCTGTGGAATACCTGAATAGACAAAGAATCATCACAAATTGAGGAGGTGGACTTTGGGAGCAACGATATAAATATTTTTTGTCCCTTTTTCTCTTTATGTGAGTGTGTATGTGAATGCTTCTGTGTGTGATTTTGTCTGTATAGCTTTGCTTTTACCATTTGACCTAGGGTGCTATCTGTCCGTTTTTTTGTTTTTTGTTTTTTATTTAAAATTTTTTTTTTCTTAATAATTATTTTTTTTATTTTAATAACTTTATTTTAATTTATTTTATTTTATTTTATCTTCTTCTTTCTTTCTTTTTTTTCTCCCTTTTATTCTGAGCCATGTGGAGGACAGGCTCTTGGTGCTCCAGCCAGGCATCAGGGCTGTGCCACTGAGGTGGGAGAGCCAAGTTCAGGACACTGATCCACAAGAGACCTCCCAGATCCAGGTAATATCAAACGGTGAAAATCTCCCAGAGATCTCCATCTCAATGCCAAAACCCAGCTCGACTCAACGACCAGCAAGGTACAGTGCAGGACGCCCCATGCCAAACAACTAGCAAGACAGGAACACAACACCATCCATTAGCACAGAGGCTGCCTAAAATCATAATAAGGCCCCAGAGACCCCAAAACACACCACCAGATGTGGACCTGCCCACCAGAAAGACGAGATCCAGCCTCACCCACAAGAACACAGGCACCAGTCCCCTCCACCAGGAAGCCTACACAACCCACTGAACCAACCTTAGCCACTGGGGACAGACGGCAAAAACAATGGAATCTACAAAACTGCAGACTGCAAAAAGGAGACCACAAACACAGTAAGTTAAGCAAAATGAGGAGACAGAGAAACTCACAGCAGATGAAGGAGCAAGACAAAAACCCACCAGACCTAACAAATGAAGAGGAAATAGGCAGTCTACCTGAAAAAGAATTAAGAATAATGATAGTAAAGATGATGCAAAATCTTGGAAATAGAATGGAGAAAATACAAGAAACCTTTAACAAGGGCCTAGAAGAACTAAAGAGGAAACAAACAGTGATGAACAACACAATAAATGAAATTAAAAATTCTCTAGAAGGGATCAGTAGCAAAATAACTGAGGCAGAAGAACGGATAAGTGCCCTGGAAGATAAACCGTGGAAATAACTACCACAGAGTAGAATAAAGAAAAAAGAATGAAAAGAATTGAGGACAGTCTCAGAGACCTCTGGGACAACATTCAACGCACCAACATTCGAATTATAGGGGTCCCAGAAGAAGAAGAGAAATAGAAAGGCACTGAGAAAATATTTGAAGAGATTATAGTTGAAAACTTCCCTAATATGGGAAAGGAAATAGTTAATCAAGTCCAGGAAGCACAGAGAGTCCCATACAGGATAAATCCAAGGAGAAACATGCCAAGACACATTAACCAAGCTATCAAAAATTAAATGCAAAGAACAAATATTAAAAGCAGCAAGGGAAAAACAACAAATAACATACAAGGGAGTCCCCATAACGTTAACATCTGATCTTTCAGCAGAAACTCTGCAAGCCAGAAGGGAGTGGCAGGATATATTTAAAGGGATGAAGGAGAAAAACGTACAGCCAAGATTACTCTACCCAGCAAGGATCTCATTCAGATTTGATGGAGAAATTAAAACCTTTACAGACAAGCAAAAGCTAAGAGAATTCAGCACCATCAAACCAGCTTTACAGCAAATGCTAAAGGAACTTATCTAGCCAGGAAACACAAAAGAAGGAAAAGACCTATAATAATAAACCCAAAACAATTAAGAAAATGGTCATAGGAACATACATATCGATAATTACCTTAAATGTAAATGAATTAAATGCTCCCACCAAAAGACACAGACTGGCTGAATGGATACAAAAACAAGACCCGTATATATGTTGTCTACAAGAGACCCACTTCAGACCTAGAGACACATACAGACTGAAAGTGAGGGGATGGAAAAAGATATTCCATGCAAATGGAAATCAAAAGAAAGCTGGAGTAGCAATTCTCATATCAGACAAAATAGTCTTTAAAAGAAAGACTATTACAAGAGACAAAGAAGGACAGTACATAATGATCAAGGGATCGATCCAAGAAGAAGATATAACAATTGTAAATATTTATGCACCCAACATAGGAGCACCTCAATACATAAGGCAAATACTAACAGCCATAAAAGGGGAAATTGACAGGAACACAATCATAGTAGGGGACTTTAACACCCCACTTTCACCAATGGACAGATCATCCAAAATGAAAATAAATAAGCAAACAAACACATGCTTTAAATGATACATTAAAAAGATGGACTTAATTGATATTTATAGGACATTCTATCCAAAAACAACAGAATACACATTTTTCTCAAGTGTTCATGGAACATTCTCTAGGATAGATCATATCTTGGGTCACAAATAAAGCCTTGGTAAATTTAAGAAATTTGAAATCGTATCAAGTATCTTTTCCAACCACAACTCTATGAGACTAGGTATCAATTACAGGAAAAAAATTTGTAAGAAATACAAACACATGGAAGTTAAACAACACACTACTTAATAACCAAGAGATCACTGAAGAAATCAAAGAGGATATCAAAAAATACCCAGAAACAAATGACAAAGGAGACACAACGACCCAAACCTATGGGATGCAGGAAAAGCAGTTCTAAGAGGGAAGTTTATAGCTATACAAGCCTACCTTAAGAAACAAGAAACATCTCAAATAAACAACCTACACTTACATGTAAAGCAATTACAGAAAGAAGAAAAAAAAAAACCCAAAGTACGCAGAAGGAAAGAAATCATAAAGATCAGATGAGAAATAAATGAAAAAAAAATGAAGGAAACGATATCAAAGATCAATAAAATTAAAAGCTGGTTCTTTAAGAAGATAAACAAAATTGATAAACCATTAGCCAGACTTATCAAGAAAAAAAGGGAGAAGACTCAAATGTATAGAATTAGAAATGAAAAAGGAGAAGTAACAACTGACACTGCAGAAATACAAAGGATCATGAGAGATTGCTGCAAGCAACTCTATGCCAATAAAATGGACAAATTCTTAGAAATGCACAACCTTCCGAGACTGAACCAGGAAGAAATAGAAAATATGAACAGACCAATCACAAGCACTGAAATTGAAACTGTGATTAAAAATCTTCCAACAGACAAAGTGAGAGAGTGGCATGGACATATATACACTACTAAACATAAAATAGATAGCTAGTGAGAAGCAGCCGCATAGCACAGGAAGATTAGCTCGGTGGTTTGTGACCACCTAGAGGGGTGGGATAGGGAGGGTGCGAGGGAGGGAGACGCAAGAGGGAAGAGATATGGGAACATATGTATATGTATAACTGATTCACTTTGTTATAAAGCAGAAACTAACACACCATTGTAAAGCAATTATACTCAAATAAAGATGTTAAAAAAAAATCCTCCAACAAACAAAAGCCCAGGACCAGATGGCTTCACAGGCGAATTCTATCAAACATTTAGAGAAGAGCTAACACCTATCCTTCTCAAAACTCTTCCAAAATATAGCACAGGGAGGAACACTCCCAAACTCATTCTACAAGGCCACCATCACTCTGATACCAAAACCAGACAACGATGTCACCAAGAAAAAAAACTACAGGCCAGGGCTTCCCTGGTGGCGCAGTGGTTGAGAATCTGCCTGCCAATGCAGGGGACACGGGTTCGAGACCTGGTCTGGGAAGATCCCACATGCCACGGAGCAACTGGGCCCATGAGCCACAATTACTGAGCCTGCGCGTCTGGAGCCTGTGCTCCGCAACAAGAGAGGCCGCGATGGTGAGAGGCCCGCACACCGCGATGAAGAGTGGTCCCCAGTTGCCGCAACTAGAGAAAGCCCTCACACAGAAACGAAGACTCAACACAGTCATAAATAAATAAATAAAAGAACGTGAATTTCAAAAAAAAAAACAAAAAAAAACTACAGGCCAATATCACTGATGAACATAGATGCAAAAATCCTCAACAAAGTACTAGCAAACAGAATCCAACAGCACATTAAAAGGATCAAACACTATGACCAAGTGGGGTTTATCTCAGGAATGCAAAGATTCTTCAATATATGCAAATTATTCAATGTGATACACCATATTAACAAATTGAAGGAGAAAAACCATATGATCATCTCAATAGATGCAGAGAAAGCTTTCGACAAAATTCAACACCCATTTATGATAAAAACCCTCCAGAAAGTAGGCATAGAGGGAACTTTCCTCAACAAAATAAAAGCCATATATGACAAACTCACAGGCAACATTGTCCTCAATGGTGAAAAGCTGAAAACATTTCCACTAAGATCAAGAAGAAGACAAGGCTGCCCACTCTCACCACTATTATTCAACATAGTTTAGCCACAGCAATCAGAGAAGAAAAAGAAATAAAAGGAATCCAAATCGGAAAAGAAGAAGTAAAGCTGTCACTGTTTGCAGATGACATGATACTATACATAGAGAATCCTAAAGATGCTACCAGAAAACTACTAGAGCTAATCAATGAATTTCGTGAAGTAGGAGGATACAATATTAATGCACAGAAATCTCTTGCATTCCTATACACTAATGATGAAAAATCTGAAAGTGAAATTAAGAAAACACTCCCGTTTACCATTACAACAAAAAGAATAAAATATCTAGGAATAAACCTACCTAAGGAGACAAAAGACCTGTATGCAGAAAATTATAAGACACTGATGAAAGAAATTAAAGATGATACAAATAGATGGAGAGATATACCATGTTCTTGGATTGGAAGAATCAACATTGTGAAAATGACTCTACTACCCAAAGCAATCTACAGATTCAATGCAATCCCTATCAAACTACCACTGACATTTTTTACAGAACTAGAACAAAAAATCTCACACTTTGTATGGAAACACAAAAGACCCCGAATAGCCAAAGCAATCTTGAGAAAGAAAAACAGAGCTGGAGGAATCAGGCTCCCTGACTTCAGACTATATTACAAAGCTACAGTAATCAAGACAATATGGTACTGGCACAAAAACAGAAATACAGATCAATGGAACAGGATAGAAAGCCCAGAGATAAACTCATGCACATATGGTCACCTTATCTTTGATAAAGGAGGCAAGAATATACAGTGGAGAAAAGACAGCCTCTTCAATAAGTGGTGCTGGGAAAATTGGACAGATACATGTAAAAGTATGAAATTAGAACACTCCCTGACACCATACACAAAAATAAACTCAAAATGGATTAAAGACCTAAATGTAAGGCCAGACACCATCAAACTCTTAGAGAAAAACATAGGCAGAACACTCTATGACATAAATCACAGCAAGATTCTTTTTGACCCAGCTCCTAGAGAAATGGAAATAAAAACAAAAACAAATGGGACCTAATGAAACTTAAAAACTTTTGCACAGCAAAGGAAACCATAAACAAGATGAAAAGACAACCCTCAGAATGGGAGAAAATTTTTGCAAATGAAGCAACTGACAAAGGATTAATCTCCAAAATTTACAAGCAGCTCATGCAACTCAATATCAAAAAAACAAACAAACCAATCCAAAAATGGGCAGAAGACCTAAATAGACATTTCTCCAAAGAAGATATACAGATTGCCAACAAACACATGAAAGAATGCTCAACATCATTAATCATTTGAGAAATGCAAATCAAAACTACAATGAGATATCATCTCACACTGGTCAGAATGGCCATCATCAAAATATCTACAAACAATAAATGCTGGAGACGGTGTGGAGAAAAGGGAACCCTCTTGCACTGTTGGTAGGAATGTATATTGATACTGCCACTATGGAGAACAGTATGGAGGTTCCTTAAAAAACTACAAATAGAACTACCATACGACCCAGCAATCCCACTACTGGGCATAAACCCTGAGAAAACCATAATTCAAATATTGTCATGTACCAAAATGTTCATTGCAGCTCTATTTACAATAGCCAGGACATGGAAGCAACCTAAGTGTCCATCATCAGATGAATGGATAAAGAAGATGTGGCACATATATACAATGGAATATTACTCAGCCATTACAAGAAATGAAATGGAGGTATTTGTAATGAGGTGGATGGAGTTAGAGTCTGTCATACAGAGTGAAGTAAGTCAGAAAGAGAAAAACAAATACCATATGCTAACACATATATACAGAATCTAAAAAAAGAAAAAAACAAAAGGTCAGAAGAACCTTTGGGCAAGACGGGAATAAAGATGCAGACCTCCTAGAGAATGGAATTGAGGAAACGGGGAGGGGGAAGGGTAAGCTGTGAAAAAGTGAGAGAGTGGCATGGACATATATACACTACCAAACGTAAAATAGATAGTAGTGGGAAGCGGCCGCATAGCACAGGGAAATCAGCTCGGTGCTTTGGGACCACCTAGAGGGGTGGAATAGGGAGGGTGGGAGGGAGGGAGATGCAAGAGCGAAGAGGTATGGGGACATATGTATATGTATAACTGATTCACTTTGTTTTAAAGCAGAATCTAACACACCATTGTAAAGCAATTATACTCTAATAAAGATGTTAAGAAAAAAAGAAGACAAAGAAAAAAGCAAAAGGCCCTACTGTAGAAGGTTGTAGTCAGGATTCACTCTTCTTGACTAAGGAGGCAGGCAGTGGCAGCATTGCTCCTTCAAGCCATTTTTCTCCTCACTCAGCTTTCCTTAGCCAGCTAGTATCTCAGATCTTTCTTCCTCTTGCCTGGAAGGTAACTAGTCTTTTGTTAGTTACAGTTTACATCAACATTCAGTCATAACCAAGTTTCCAACTTGTATCCAGTGGAACAAAATTTGACAAAATATGTCAGAAAACCTCAGAAAAAAATGGCGGTAGATACATTGGCTCGTATACACAGCCTTAGGCCACTGGTGTCAACAAGGGACTATAATTATTAGGTAGGTAGCTGCTGTACTGGAGAAATTATAGATGTAAGTAAGTATTGGTAAATCTGTTTGGCCTATGTTTTTATTAATATTTTGATGGACTTGCTATAAATTTTCTCTTTTAAAATTTTCATGAAGGCAGAACAAAAATTAGCTGATATTTAAAGTTTCTGGTTAAACCTTCCAAATAACATGTGCCAAAAAATAAATGGTGGCTAGTTCAGTCTAACACTTTTTTTCCCTGCTATTTCAAGCTGCTTTGTCATATTTTGGGTTTTTTTTTTTTTAATTTTATTAAATATAAACCTCAACCATTGTTTGGAGATACTGGAGATACTTCTGGTTCTTGGTTTATCCAATAAGGACACTTTTCTTCCCTAGATTGCTCTTCAGGGTATAAAATGAAGTATGACTGATGATAACTTACTAATATTTTATTCACCTTATGAATTTACTTTTTCCCCCAATCATTATTTTATTCTATTTTTAAAATATGGGTAGCAAGTTAAAAAGTATTTTTTATAAAAATGCTAAATTATTTTAAAGAAAAAGATTCTGGACATTTGTTTTTTTGAAAAATAGCGTGGAGTAATAATGCTATATTGGCTTTTAGCATAAAACAATGTTTAATAAGAGGCTGATCTAGACCATGAGAGTCATATGCTCAAACCCTGTAAAATACATATAAGAGAACACCAAAGGCTTTCTGGAAGACAATGTTTTTATTGCACTGAAAGCTATACACCTTTACACATGTGAAAGATTACTTATAATGATATGAAAAGAAAAGGAAGTAAACCTCCATTTCATAAACAGTGAACTTCCCCAAGGGAAATACAAAAAAATATTAGCCTTAGTTCTTCTCTAGAATTATTTTTCAAAGAAGAAAAAACAGACAAATTGAGGCTTAACCTAAAGAACTTCTTTAAACCTTTATTCAGCCTTGAACTTTTATCTCTTATATACATCCTCTTCCTGTAGCAAAGTACACACATAAGGAAAAAGAGATTCATCAGCCTTTTAACCACACAAACATGACAAAAGTCCCCAAAGAATCCTACATAAAGAGAATAGTTACATAAATCATTTATATAAATAAATGTCTACTCTCGTTTCCTATTCCAGGAAGCCTTGCACTATTGACTGAGGTTCCAGATAAAGAAAGAAGAATAAAAATCCCTTTCCACTTGGCAATATCTATTGCTCCCAATATAAAGAGAATTACCAACTTATTTAATGAAGATGATCTAGTTTTATTTGTTAGGGAATAAGGACTCATTATTTTTACTCATGGGATATGACACCTTCTGGTGTTGGCAGCTGTTAGACTATGTCAGCACCTGCCAATAGCAGTTAGTGAATTGGAGAAATATTGACAACTTTATGAACATCTGTGATTGCTATCACTTGTCCTAAAACATGTACTCAATACTTCCTGGGGCTTCCCTGGTGGCGCAGTGGTTGAGAATCTGCCTGCCAATGCAGGGGACACGGGTTCAAGCCCTGGTCTGGGAAGATCCCACATGCCGTGGAGCAACAAAGCCCGTGAGCCACAACTACTGAGCCTGCGCGTCTGGAGCCTGTGCTCCTCAACAGGAGAGGCCGCGATAGTGAGAGGCCCGCGCACCGCGATGAGGAGTGGCGCCCGCCCGCCGCAACTAGAGAAAGCCCACGCACAGAAACAAAGTCCCAACACAGCCAAAAAATAGATTAATTCATTAATTAATTTAAAAAAAAAACTTCCTCAAATCCATGACAAACCAATGTAAAATACATTTAGTGACTTGATTATTGCTATTCTGGTTTTCTAAATCTGACTATTCCTATATATCCTTAGAGGTTCTTAGCTCCTAGGAACAGATTTTTTAAAAATAAACTTTATTTTAGAATAGTTTTTGATTTACACAATTATGGCAGACAGTACAGAGAGTTTCTATATACCCCCCCCACACACACATTCTAGTAATAGAATCCCCTATTACTAACATCTTACATTAGAATGGTACATTTGTTATAATTTATGAACCAATATCAAACATTCTTTATCAATTGATATCCAGCCTTTATTCAGATTCCCTTAGTTTTCTTCTACTGTTTTTTTCTGTTTGAAGATCCCATCCAGGATTCCACATTACAATTAATTCTCATGTCTCCTTAGACTCCTCTTGACTGTGACAATGTCTCAGATTTTTCTTTGTTGTTGCTGTTGTTTCTGCTGACTTTGACAGTTTTGAGGAATACTGTTCAAGTTACTTTGTAGAATATCCATAAATGGGGATTTGTCTGATTTTTTATTACTGTTATTAGACTGGGATTATGTGTTTTGGGTTGAAAGACTACAGAGGTAAAGTGACAGTTAACATCAAAGTTAACTGTTGATGTTAACTTGATCACCTGGCTTAACATAGTGTTTGTCAGGCACTTCACTGTAAAGTTAACCTTTTTTCTCTCCCTTTCCATACTGTACTTTTTGTAAGAAAGTCACTATGCACAGCCCACACTTGAGTGGGGACTTATGCGCTATGTCCTTAAAAGTGGAGTATCTACATATATTATTTGGAATTATTTTGCATGGGACATATGCCTATTCTCCCCATTTATTTATTTATTCAGCCATTTATTTATACCAGTATGGATTCATGGATCTTTATTTTATACTTTGAGGTATTTTATTGCTTAAAAATCTTCCAGTTTTATCCATTGGGAGATATTTCAATTGGCTCCTGTGTACCTTTGAGTATTCCCTACCCCCATCAATGTGGTTTTCTTATTCTTTTCTTCTTTCCTTTTCTTTTTTCTTCTTTTTTTCTTTGAGAACTTCCTTAGTTTTAGGTACTAAAATATGCTCCATGTTTATCTATATATTTTCTGCCCCAGCCCTATGATCAGCCATTTCTCCAAGAAGCCTTGTCACTTTTATTGGAGAGTGGTCTTAGAAACAAAATCTGTATGTGCTCATTTCTACTGGGGTGTTGTTAGTTATAGGTTCTCTTAGCTGACATAACAAGGAAATATATGTGTGTATACTAATTATATTATAAATAATACACATATCTATACATATTTGTATATGTTTCCATCTATTTCTATATTAAGCTACTGATGTCTCCATCATCATACTGATGTCTCCAAATTCTAATCCATTACCACTTGGATCATTTTATACTCCTCTCTTCCTTATCTGTAAATTCCCACTCAAACAGTGAGAAACCTGACTCCCACCATCAATCATATATTTACTGAATTTTTAAATTTCAGTATACATATATTGCAGTATCAGAATTGATATCCTAGTGGGAACTCTTTATCAAGTATAGTACAGTGTTTACATGCAGTTCCTTTTGCCTTCAGTCTTACAGACTGAATTCATTTCCAAAGTTACTTAGGTCAGCAATTTATTCCCCCATCCCTTACAGTGAGGTTTTAAAATACATTTGTAACATATTTAGATTCTTTTGCCACACTTTCCATTCCTTCCTGGAATGCATACATTAAGGATTACTCTTTGTGCTGTAAAAATTAATTGGTTTTGACAAACGTTTAATGTCTTGTTTTCACCCCTTATAGTATCATACAAAATAGTTTCACTGACCTAAAATAAATCCCCTATGCCTCACCTGATCAACATCCCCAAACCCCTAGCAACCAGGGACTTTTTATAGTTTTGTCTTTTCCAAAATGTCATAAAATGTAATTGTACAGTATGTAGCTTTTTCAGACTGTCTTTTTTCACTTAGCAATATGCATTTAATAGTGATTTTTTTTTTCATGTCCTGAGGATTTTCTTATTATCACTATAAAGTACTCCCATGTATGGGTATATCAGAGTTTGTTGTCCATTCACCTACTGAAGGATTTCTTTGTTACTTTCTAGGTGTGGTAATTATGAATAAAGCTACCATAAGCATTCATGTGCAGGTTTTTTGTGGACATAAGTTTTCAAATCAATTTGATAAATACCTGGGAGTGCAATTGCTGGACCATATGATAATGTTATGTTTAATTTTGGAAGAAAATACCAATTGTCTTCCAAAGTATCTGCATTATTTTTCATTTCCACTAGCAATGAATGAGAATTCTTGTTGCTCTGCATTCTCGCCAGCAGTTGTTATTGTCAGTTTTTAAAAAATTTAACCATTCTAATAGGCTCATAGTGATATCTTAATGTTTTGATTTGCAACTCCTTCATGACAAATGATGTGGCACATCTTTTCACATGTTTATTTTCTAATTGTATATCTCCATTTCTTGCAATGTCTTTATGTGGATTTGGTATTATGATAATGGTGATCCCATAGAATGAGTTAAGAAATGTTCCCACTACTTCAAATTTCTGAAATATATTGTGGAAAATTGGTATCATTTCTTTGTTAAATGTTTGACAGAATTCACCAGTAAAATCATCTGCCTCTGATGATTATGTTTTTGGAAGGTTATTATTGATTTACTTTCTTTACTAGATATAGAGCTATACAAATTATTTCTCCTTGTGTGAGTCTCCTTTGTGTCTTTTGAGAAATTTGTTCATTTCATCTTATTAAATGTGTGGACATAAGTCAAAATTATAGTATTCATTTATTACTTTTAAAGTCCATTTATGTCTTCTCTCTTTTTCTCTTGGTTAGCTGGGCTAGAGGATTACCAACTTTATTGATATTTTCAAAGAACTGGCTTTTGTCTGACTAATTTTCTCTATCATTTTCCTATTTTTCAATTTCATTGATTTCTGCTCTGAATTTAATTATTTCTTTCTTTCTGCCTGCTTTAGGCTTAAAATGTTCTTCTTTCTCTAGATTTTCTAAGGTAGAAAATTACATAATTAAGTTTAGTTTTTTATTTTTGATAATGAAATATTTAGTGTTTATTATAATAACCTATGAATTATGGACACAGAAAATTTGACACAGCAAAATTGTATTTTTTAAACATCTTTATTGAAGTATAATTGCTTTACAATGGAGTGTTAGTTTCTGCTTTATAACAAAGTGAATCAGTTATACATATTCATATGTTCCCATATCTCTTCCCTCTTGCATCTCCATCCCTCCCACCCTCCCCATCCCACCCCTCTAGGTGGTCACAAAGCACCGAGCTGATCTCCCTGTGCTATGTGGCTGCTTCCCACTAGCTATCTATTTTACATTTGGTAGTGTATATATGTCCATGACACTCTCTCACCCTGTCACATCTCTAGTAGGTCTGTGTCTTTATTCCCGTCTTGCTGCTAGGTTCTTCATGGTCTTTTTTTTTTTTTTCCTTAGATTCCATATATATGTGTTAGCATACTGTATTTCTTTTTCTCTTTCTGACTTACTTCACTCTGTATGACAGACTCTAACTCCATCCACCTCATTACAAATACCTCCATTTCATTTCTTTTTATGGCTGAGTAATATTCCATTGTATATATGTGCCACATCTTCTTTATCCATTCATCCGATGATGGACACTTAGGTTGCTTCCATGTCCTGGCTATTGTAAATAGAGCTGCAATGAACATTGCGGTACATGACTCTTTTTGAATTATGGTTTTCTCAGGGTTTATGCCCAGTAGTGGGATTGCTGGATCGTATGGTAGTTCTATTTGTAGTTTTTTAAGGAACCTCCATACTGTTCTCCATAGTGGCTGTATCAATTTACATTCCCACCAACAGTGCAAGAGGGTTCCCTTTCCTCCACACCCTCTCCAGCATTTATTGTTTCTAGATTTTTTGATGATGACCATTCTGACCAGTGTGAGATGATATCTCATTGTACTTTTGATTTGCATTTCTCTAATGATTAATGATGTTGAGCATTCCTTCATGTGTCTGTTGGCAATCTGTATATCTTCTTTGGAGAAATGTCTATTTAGGTCTTCTGCCCATTTTTGGATTGGGTTGTTCGTTTTTTTGTTATTGAGCTGCATGAGCTGCTTGTAAGTCTTAGAGATTAATCCTTTGTCAGTTGCTTCATTTGCAAATATTTTCTCCCATTCTGAGGGTTGTCTTTTGGTCTTGTTTATGGTTTCCTTTGCTGTGCAAAAGCTTTTAGGTTTCATTAGGTCCCATTTGTTTATTTGTGTTTTTATTTCCATTTCTCTAGGAGCTGGGTCAAAAAGAATCTTGCTGTGATTTATGTCATAGTGTGTTCTGCCTATGTTTTCCTCTAAGAGTTTGATAGTGTCTGGCCTTACACTTAGATCTTTAATCCATTTTGAGTTTATTTTTGTGTATGGTGTCAGTGAGTGTTCTATTTTCATACTTTTACATGTATCTGTCCAATTTTCCCAGCACCACTTATTGAAGAGGCTGTCTTTTCTCCACTGTATATGCTTGCCTCTTTTATCAAAGATAAGGTGATCATATGTGCATGGGTTTATCTCTGGGCTTTGTACCCTGTTCCATTGATCTGTATTTCTATTTTTGTGCCAGTACCAAACTGTCTTGATTACTGTAGCTTTGTAATATAATCTGAAGTCAGGTAGCCTGATTCCTCCAGCTCCGTTTTTCGTTCTCAAGATTGCTTTAGCTATTCGGGGTCTTTTGTGTTTCCATACAAATTGTGAAATTTTTTGTTCTAATTCTGTGAAAAATGCCAGTGGTACTTTCATAGGGATTGCATTGAATCTGTAGATTGCTTTGGGTAGTAGAGTCATTTTCACAATGTTGATTCTTCCAATCCAAGAACATGGTATATCTCTCCATCTATTTGTATCATCTTTAATTTCTTTCATCAGTGTCTTATAATTTTCTGCCTACAGGTCTTTTGTCTCCTTAGGTAGGTTTATTCCTAGATATTTTATTCTTTTTGTTGCAATGGTAAACGGGAATGTTTTCTTAATTTCACTTTCAGATTTTTCACTTTCAGATTTTTCATCATTATTGTATAGAAATGCAAGAGATTTCTGTGCATTAATTTTGTATCCTGCTACTTTACCAAATTCATTGATTAGCTCTAGGAGTTTTCTGGTAGCATCTTTAGGATTCTCTATGTATAGTATCATGTCATCTGCAAAAAGTGACAGCTTTACTTCTTCTTTTCCGACTTGGATTCCTTTTATTTCTTTTTCTTCTCTGATTGCTGTGGCTAACACTTCCAAAACTATGTTGAATAATAGTGGTGAGAGCGGGCAACCTTGTCTTCTTCCTGATCTTAGTGGAAATGATTTCAGTTTTTCACCATTGAGGACAATGTTGCCTGTGGGTTTGTCATGTATGGCCTTTATTATGTTGAGGAAAGTTCCCTCTATGCCTACTTTCTGCAGGGCTTTTATCATAAATGGGTGTTGAATTTTGTTGAAAGCTTTCTCTGCATCTATTGAGATGATCATATGGTTTTTCTCCTTCAATTTGTTAATATGGTGTATCACGTTGATTGATTTGTGTATATTGAAGAATCCTTGCATTCCTGGGATAAACCCCACTTGATCATGGTGTATGATCCTTTTAATGTGCTGTTGGATTCTGTTTGCGAGTATTTTGTTGAGGATTTTTGCATCTATGTTCATCAGTGATATTGGCCTGTAGTTTTCTTTCTTTGTGACATCTTTGTCTGGTTTTGGTATCAGGGTGATGGTGGCCTCATAGAATGAGTTTGGGAGTGTTCCTCCCTCTGCAATATGTTGGAAGAGTTTGAGAAGAATAGGTGTTAGCTCTTCTCTAAATGTTTGATAGAGTTCACCTGTGAAGCCATCTGGTCCTGGGCTTCTGTTTGTTGGAAGGTTTTTAATCACAGTTTCAATTTCAGTGCTTGTGATTGGTCTGTTCATATTTTCTATTTCTTCCTGGTTCAGTCTTGGCAGTTTGTGCATTTCTAAGAATCTGTTCATTTCTTCCAGGTTGTCCATTTTATTGGCATAGAGTAGCTTGTAGTAATCTCTCATGATCGTTTGTATTTCTGCAGTGTCAGTGGTTACTTCTCCTGTTTCATTTCTAATTCTATTGATTTGAGTCTTCTCCCTTTTTCTCTTGATGAGTCTGGCTAATGGTTTATCAATTTTGTTTATCTTCTCAAAGAACCAGCTTTTAGTTTCATTGATTTTTGCTATTGTTTCCTTCATTTCTTTTTCATTTATTTCTGATTTGATCTTTATGATTTCTTTCCTTCTGCTAGCTTTAGGGTTTTTTTGGTTCTTCTTTCTCTAATTGCTTCAGGTGCAAGGTTAGGTTGTTTATTCGAGATGTTTCCTGTTTCTTGAGGTAGGCTTGTATTGCTATAAACTTCCCTCTTAGCACGGCTTTTGCTGCGTCCCATAGGTTTTGGGTCATTGTGTCTCCATTGTCATTTGTTTCTAGGTATTTTTTGATTTCCCCTTTGATTTCTTCAGTGATCACTTCGTTATTAAGTAGTATATTGTGTAGCCTCCAGGTGTTTGTATTTTTTACAGATCTTTTCCTGTAATTGATATCTAGTCTCATAGCGTTGTTGTCGGAAAAGATACTTGATACAATTTAAATTTTCTTAAATTTACCAAGGCTTGATTTGTGACCCACGATATGATCTATCTTGGAGAATGTTCCATCAGCACTTGAGAAAAATGTGTATTCTTTTATTTTGGGGTGGAATGTCCTATAAATATCAATTAAGTCCATCTTGTTTAATGTATCATTTAAAGCTTGTGTTTCCTTATTTATTTTCATTTTGGATGATCTGTCCATTGGTGAAAGTGGGGTGTTAAAATCCCCTACTATGATTGTGTTGCTGTCGATTTCCCCTTTTATGGCTGTTAGTATTTGCCTTATGTATTGAAGTGCTCCTATGTTTGGTGCATAAATATTTACAATTGTTATACCTTCCTCTTGGATCGATCCCTTGATCATTATATAGTGTCTTTCTTTGGCTCTTGTAATAGTCTTTATTTTAAAGTCTATTTTGTCTGATATGAGAATTGCTACTCCAGCTTTCTTTTGATTTCCATTTGCATGGAATATCTTTTTCCATCCCCTCACTTTCAGTCTCTATGTGTCTCTAGGTCTGAAGTGGGTCTCTTGTAGACAGCATATATACGGGTCTTGTTTTTGTATCCATTCAGCCAGTCTGTGTCTTTTGGTGGGAGCATTTAATCCTTTTACATTTGAGGTAATTATCGATACGTATGTTCCTATTCCAATTTTCTTAAATGTTTTGGGTTTGTTATTGTAGGTGTTTTCCTTCTCTTGTGTTTCTTGCCTAGAGAAGATCCTTTAGCATATGTTGTAAAGCTGGTTTGGTGGTGCTGAACTCTCTCAGCTTTTGCTTGTCTGTAAAGGTTTTAATTTCTCCATCAAATCTGAATGAGATCCTTGCTGGGTAGAGTAATCTTGGTTGTAGGTTTTTCTCCTTCATCACTTTAAGTATATCTTGCCACTCCCTTCTGGCTTGCAGAGTTTCTGCTGAAAGATCAGCTGTTAACCTTATGGGGATTCCCTTGTGTGTTATTTGTTG
This sequence comes from Balaenoptera ricei, assembly GCF_028023285.1. NCBI lineage: Eukaryota > Metazoa > Chordata > Mammalia > Artiodactyla > Balaenopteridae > Balaenoptera > Balaenoptera ricei. Next base: position 89,363,922 of record NC_082660.1, on the reverse strand, counting down.
TTTTTCCCTTGCTGCTTTTAATATGTTTTCTTTATATTTAAGTTTTGACAGTTTGATTAATATGTGTCTTGGCATGTTTCTCCTTGGATTTATCCTGTATGGGACTCTCTGTGCTTCCAGGACTTGATTAACTATTTCCTTTCCCATATTAGGGAAGTTTTCAACTATAATCTCTTCAAATATTTTCTCAGTCCCTTTCTTTTTCTCTTCTTCTTCTGGGACCCCTATAATTCGAATGTTGGTGCATTTAATGTTGCCCCAGAGGTCTCTGAGACTGTCCTCAGTTCTTTTCATTCTTTTTTCTTTATCCTGCTCTGCAGTAGTTATTTCCACCATTTTATCTTCCAGGTCACTTATCCGTTCTTCTGCCTCAGTTATTCTGCTATTGATCCCATCTAGAGTATTTTTAATTTCATTTATTGTGTTTTTCATCGTTGCTTGGTTCCTCTTTAGTTCTTCTACGTCCTTGTTAAATGTTTCTTGCATTTTGTCTATTCTATTTCCAAGATTTTGGATCATCCTTACTATCATTATTCTGAATTCTTTTTCAGGTAGTCTACCTATTTCCTCTTCATTTGTTAGGTCTGGTGTGTTTTGACCCTGCTCCTTCATCTGCTGTGTGTTTTTCTGTCATCTCGTTTTGCTTATCTTACTGTGTTTGGGGTCTCCTTTTCACAGGCTGCGGGTTCGTAGTTCCTGTTGTTTTTGGTATCTGTCTCCAGTGTCTAAGATTGGTTCAGTGGGTTGTGTAGGCTTCCTGGTGGAGGGAACTAGTGTCTGTGTTCTGGTGGATGAGGCTGGATCTTGTCTTTCTGGTGGGCACGTCCACGTCTGGTGGTGTATTTTGGGGTGTCTGTGGCCTTATTATGATTTTAGGCAGCCTCTCTGCTAATGGATGGGGCTGTGTTCCTGTCTGGCTAGATGTTTGGCATAGGGTGTCCAGCACTGTAGCTTGCTGGTCGTTGAGTGAAGCTGGGTCTTGATGTTGAGATGGAGATCTCTGAGAGATTTTCGCTGTTTGGTATTACGTGGAGCTGGGAGGTCTCTTGTGGACCAGTGTCCTGAAGTTGGGTCTCCCACCTCAGAGGAACAGCCCTGATGGCTGCCTGGAGCACCAAGAGCCTTTCATCCACACGGCTCAGAGCAAAAGGGAGAAAATATGGAAAGAAAGAAAGAGGATAAAATATAGTGAAGTAAAATAAATCTATTATAAAGCAAAGTTATACAGACAAAATCTCACCCTGAAGCATATACATATACACTCACAAAAAAAGGAAAAGGGGAAAAATTAATATATCCTGCTCCGAAAGTCCACCTCCTGAATTTGGGATGATTCGTTGTCTATTCAGGTATTCAGCAGATGCAGGCACATCAAGTTGTTTGTGGAGTTTTAATCCGCTGCTTCTGAGGCTGCTGAGAGAGATTTCCCTTTCTCTTCTTTGTTCGCACAGCTCCCGGGGTTCAGCTTTGGATTTGGACCCGCCTCTGCGTGTACGTCGCCTGAGGGCGTCTGTTCCCCGCCCAGACAGAATGGGGTTAAAGGAGCAGCTGCTTTGGGAACTCTGGCTCACTCAGGCCGGGGAGAGGGAAGGGTATGGATGCGAGGCGAGCCTGCGGCGGCAGATGCCAGCGTGACGTTGCAGCAGCCTGAGGCGTGCCGTGCATTCTCCTGGGGAAGTTGTCCCCGGATCACGGGAGCCTGGCCGTGGTGGGTTGCACTGGCTCCTGGGAGGGGCGGTGTGGAGAGTGACCTGTGCTCGCACACAGTCTTTTTGGTGGTGGCAGCAGCAGCCTTAGCGTCTCATGCCCGTCTCTGGGGTCCGCGCTGACCGCCGCGGCTCGCGCCCATCTCTGGAGCTCGTTTAGGTGGTGCTCTGAATCCCCTCTCCTCAAGCACCAGGAAACAAAGAGGGAAGAAAAAGTCTCTTGTCTCTTCGGCAGCTGCAGACATTTTCCCGGACTCCCTCTCGGCTAGCTGTGGTGCATTAGCCCCCTTCAGGTTGTGTTCACGCCGCCAACCCCAGTCCTCTCCCTGCAATCCGACCGAAGTCCAAGCCTCATCTCCCAGCCCCCACCCGCCCCGGCGGGTGAGCAGACAAGCCTCTCGGGCTGGTGAGTGCTGCTCGGCGCCAAGCCTCTGTGCGGGAGTCTCTCCGCTTTGCCCTCCGCACCCCTGTGGCTGTGTTCTCCTCCATGGCTCTGAAGCTTCCCCCCTCTGCCACCCACAGTCTCCGCCTGCGAAGGGGCTTACTAGTGCGTGGAAACCTTTCCTCCTTCATGGCTCCCTCCCACTGGTGCAGGTCCCATCCCTATTCTTTTGTCTCTGTTATTTCTTTTTTCTTTTGCCCTACCCAAGTATGTGGGGAGTTTCTTGCCTTTTGGGAGGTCTGACGTTTTCTGCCAGCGTTCAGTGGGTGTTCTGTAGGTGCAGTTCCACGTGTAGATGTATTTCTAATGTATCTGTGGGAAGGAAGGTGATCTCCACGTCTTACTCTTCTGCCATCTTCTTCCAGAGTCAGCAAAATTGTATTTTTATGTGTTAGTATGTTTTCTAGTACATGGGGGCCTGCTGTATATTTAATTTGTGTAATCCATTTATGTTCATTTTAAAACAGTCAGAACAGTTTTCCTGTTTTACATGATAGATTTTTTGCGGTAAAATATACATAGCGTAAAATTTATGATTTTAACCATTTTAAAGTGTACAGTTCTGTGGCATGAAGTACATTCACAGTGTTGTATATCTGTGATTATAGATTTTTTTTTCTTTGCAACAGGGATTTATTTGTTTGTTTTAAAATCCTAAATGGAAACCGGATAACAAGGGGATCAAGGTCTTATCTCTGTCTCATCTCCCAAGGCTGCCCTGGAGGAGGCCTCTGTGTGGAATCTGAGGACTCAGGAAGAGCCAGGGTGAAAACAATTGCCCTAAAGAATCATTAAAATGAATGTCTTTATTCTTTGTGGTTTAATTTTTTTTTAATTAATTTTTTTGGAGTATAGTTGCTTTACAATGCTGTGTTAGTTTCTGCTGTACAGCAAAGTGAATCAGCTATATGTATACATATATCCCCTCTTTTTGGGATTTCCTTCCCATTTGGGCCACCACAGAGCACTCAGTAGAGTTCCCTGTGCTATACAGTAGGTTCTCATTAGTTATCTATTTTATACATAGTAGCGTATATATGTCAATCCCAATCTCCCAATTCATCCCACCTCCCCTTCCCCCTTGGTATCCATATATTTGTTCTCTACGTCTGTGTCTCTATTTCTGCTTTGAAAATAAGTTCATCTGTATCACTTTTCTATATTCCACATACAAGCAATATTACACAATATTTGTTTTTCTCTTTCTGACTTACATCACTGCATATGACAGTCTCTAGGTCCATCCACATCTCTGCAAATTGCACAATTTCATTTCTTTTTATGACTAAGTAATATTCCATTGCATATATGTACCACATCTTCTTTATCCATTCTTCTATTGATGGACATTTAGGTTGCTTTCATGTCCCGGCTATTGTAAATATGGCTGCAGTGAACATTGGGGTGCATGTATGGTTTCAAATTATGGTTTTCTCTGGATATATGCCCAGGAGTGGGACTGCTAGATCATATGGTAGCTCTATTTTTAGTTTTTTTAAGGAACCTCCATACTGTTCTCCATAGTGACTGTACCAATTTACATTCCCACTAACGGTGTAAGAGGGTACCTTTTTCTCCACACCCTCTCTAGCATTTATTGTTTGTAGATTTTTTGATGATGGCCATTCTGACCTGTGTGAGGTGATACCTCATTGTAGTTTTTATCTGCATTTCTATAATAATTACTGATACTAAGCATCTTTTCATGTGATTTTTGGCCACCTGTATGTCTTCTTTGGAGAAATGTCTATTTAGTTCTTCTGCCCATTTTTTGATTGGGTTGTTTACTTTTTTTGATATTGAGCTACATGAGCTGCTTGTATATTTTGGAGATTAATCCTTTGTCAGTTGCTTCATTTGCAAATATTTTCTCCCATTCTGAGGGTTGTCTTTTGGTCTTATTTATGGTTTCGTTTGCTGTGCAAAAGCTTTTAAGTTTCATTAGGTCCCATTTGTTTATTTTTATTTTCATTACTCTAGGAGGTGGGTCAAAAAAGATCTTGCTTTGATTTATGTCAAAGAGTGTTCTGCCTATGTTTTCCTCTAAGAGTTTTACAGTGTCCAGCCTTACATTTAGGTCTTTAATCCATTATGAGTTTATTTTTGTGTATGGTGTTAGGGAGTGTTCTAATTTCATTTTTTTACATGTAGCTGTCCAGTTTTCCCAGCACCACTTATTGAAGAGACTGTCTTTTCTCTATTGTATACTCTTTCCTCTTTTGTCATAGATTAGGTGACCGTGGGTGCATGGGTTTTTCTCTGGGCTTTCCATCCTGTTCCATTAACCTATATTTCTGTTTTTGTGCCAGTGCCATACTGTCTTGATTAGTGTAGCTTTGTAGTATAGTCTGAAGTCAGGGCACCTGATTCCTACAGCTCCGTTTTTCTTTCTCAAAATTGCTTTGGCTATTTGGGTTCTTTTGTGTCTCCGTACAAATTTTAAGATTTTTTGTTCTAGTTCTGTAAAAAATGCCATTGGTAATTTGATAGGGCTTGCATTGAATCTGTAGATTGCTTTGTGTAGCATAGCCATTTTCACAATATTGATTCTTCCAATCCAAGAACATGGTATATCTCTCCATTTGTTTGTGTTGTCTTTGATTTCTTTCATCAGTATATTATAGTTTTCTGAGTACAGGCTTTTACCTCCTTAGGTAGGTTTATTCCTAGGTATTTTGTTCTTTTCATTGTAATGGTAAATGGGATTATTTCCTTAATTTCGCTTTCTGATCTTTTATTGTTAATGTATAGAAATGCAAGAAATTCCTGTATATTAATTTTGTATCCTGCAACTTTACTAAATTCATTGATTAACTCTAGTAGAAAATTACATAATTAATTTTAAATATTTGTTCTTTTCTAGTATATGCATTTAATGTTATAAACTTCCCTCTAAATACTGATTTTGCTGTTCCCTCCAAGTTTGATAAGGTGTATTTTAATTTTAATTCAGTTTAAAAAGTTTTTCAATCTCCTGAGATTTCTTTTTTGCCCCATATGTAACATTGAAGTGTATTGTTTAAGTTCCAAATATTTAAGGATTTTCCCACTGTCTTTCTGTGATTGATTTCTAGCTCAATTCCAGTGTGGTCTGATATCATATTTTGTATTATTTCTACTCTTTTAAACTTTGTTAAGGTGTGTTTTATGGTCCAAAATATGGTCTATCTTGGTGAGTGTTCTATGCTAGTTCAAGAAGAATCTGCATTCTGTTGTTGGATGGAGTATTTTATAAATATCAGATAGATTTTTGATAGTGCTATTAATAGCTTAATGATAGTGCTATTCAGGTAAACTATGTCTTTGCCAATTTTCTCCCTGCTTGATCTCTCAATTACTGAAAGAAAGATGTTGAATTTAACTATAATAGTGGATTTTTTTTTCTCCTTACAATTGTCTCCATTTTTGTCTCAAGTTTTCTTAGGCTTAAACACATTAATATTGTTATTTTTTCTTAGATAAAATGTTTATGTAATGCCCCTCTTTTTCCCTGATAAATTTCCTTGTTCTGAAGTCTGCTTTGTCCAAAACTAATATGGCTACTACAGTTTTCTTTTGAATTATATTAACATAGCATATTTTTCTCCCTCCCTTTACTTTTAACCTATCAGAGTCTTTATATCTAAAGTGGGATTCTTATAGACAAAATATAGTTAGTTTTGTTTTTTCAGTCACTCCTACAATCTCTTTTAATTAATGTGTTTACACTGCTAACATTTAAAGTGATGACTGATATACTTGGATTAATACCTACTATGTTTGTAACAGTTTTCTATTTGTTGCCAGAAACTACCTTCTCCAATATTAGTTGATCATATTATATAATTTTATTTTCTCTCCTCTCTTAACATATATTTAAATTATATTTCTTTTGAAAATTATTTTAATGGTTTCCCCAGTATTTATAATCCACACTTCTAACTAATATAAGTCCACCTTCAAATAACACTATTCTGCTTTACAGGTAGTGCAAATGCCTTATAATGTGGTATTACCAATTCTCCTGTCCCTTATAACATTTGCTGTCATTTATTTCACTTATCTATATGCTATAATCACCCAATACATTGTTACTATTATTATTTTAAAGAGTTATTTCTTAGATAAACTAAATATTTTATATTACCTTCAATTATTCCTCCAGTACTCTTCCTTATTTTACGTACATACAAGTATCCAAGTTAATAATGGCAAAAAGGTTCCTAGACCAAATTCCAACCTGTGTATTTAGAGGCTTCCCCACACTAACAAGCAATTCTTGAACACCAGCATAATGTCCAAGAATTCAACTCAATTTTCACACTATTTAACAGGAGGTAGCACAGATTTCACAGGTTGAGGGCTCAGTCCTTCAAGACTACACACTCACTCACCCCCATCCCCACTTTAGACACCAGTCACAAGCCCATATTATTTCCTGTGCTTTTGACTGACTGCCTACAAAATAGAGGTTTTGATGACCACCTCCTTGGGTTTAATTAATTTGCTAGAACAGCTTACAGAACACAGGGAACTCATTTACTCACTAGATTACTTATTTATTATAGGATGTTAAAGGAGATGAATCAATAGCCAGATGAAGAGATACATAGGGCAAGGTCCGAACAAAGGACCTTATGTCTTTGAAGCTTGGGGTTCGGCACAGTGACATGCAAAAGCATTCTCGTTCCAAAATGTGGAAGTTCTCTGAAAAAGGGACCAAAAAGCTCTCCCTCTGGGTTTTGTGGAGGCTTCAGTACATAGTCATGATTGACTAAATCATTGGCCAATGGAGATTGATTCAATCTTAAGCCTCTCTTCCCTCCAGGGAAATACGGGAGTGGAACTAAAAGTTCCAACCCATTAACTCATTGGATCATTCTCCTGACCAATAGCCCCCATCCTTAGTTGCTTCTAAAAGTTACCTCATTCACATATCTAAAAACACCTTTACCATTCTCAATACATAGAAAATTCCAAGGGTTTGGGGAGCTGTGAACCAGGAACTGTGGGCAAATACCAAATATATGCGAAATATATTTTGTTCATCCAAATGACCAAATATATATTTCTTATAAATCACAATATCACAATGACCTATATCAGTTTCTTTATGCCTGAAGAAAAGCTTTTACTATTTTTTGCAGAGCTGGACTACTGGCAATGAATCCCCTTAGCTTTTGTTTGTTTGAGAAAGTTTTTATTTATCCTTCAATTATGAGGAAAAATTTTCTGCATATAAATTTCTAGGTTAGTGGATTTTCTTTCAACACTTTAAATATTTCACTCACTTTCTTTTTGCTGGCATGGTTTCTGAGGAATAGGCCACTATAATTCTTATCCTTGTTTTTCTGTAGGTAAGACATTTTTCCTCTGGCTCCTTCCAAGATTTTTTTCCTTTTCTTTACTTTTCTGAAGTTTGAATATTGTATGCTTACATGTAGTAATTTGGAGTATTTCTCCTGCTTGGTGTTCACTGAGATTCCTGAATCTGTGGTTTGATGTCTGTCATATAGTTCCCAGCCATTATTACTTCAAATATTCTATTTACTTTTTTTGTTTTTGTTCTTTTTCTCTGTGCTTTTCAGTTTGGGAAATTTCTATTGATCTATATTCAAGCTCACTGATTCTTTTCTTAGCCACATTAAGTCTATCTTTAAGCCCAGCAAAGGTATTCTACATATCTATGGTGATTTGATTTCTACCATTAAAAAAAATCTTTTTTTGTTAGCGTTTCTATCTCTCTGCTTACATTACCCATTTCTTCTTGCATGCTGTCTATATTTTTCATTAGACTTGTTAACTTATTAATCATAGTTATTTTAAATTTCTTCTCTGATAGTTTCAATATCTGTGTCATATCTACATCTTGTTTTGCTCATCTTGTTCTGTTCTGCTTTGTCTTCTCAGGCTGTGTTTTTGTCTTATCTTTGTTGTGCCTTGTAACTTTTTGTTGGAAGCCAGACACATTGTATTAGGTAATAGGAACTGAAGTAAATAGGCATCTGGTGTGAGAATTTATGTTAATCTGGCTAGGAGTTGGCCTTTCTTAAATGTTTGCTATAATCTATAAGTGCCAGAGACTTCAAATTATCTAGTGTCCTATTTTTTTCTCTCCTCTTGACTTTGGGTTTCCTTAATTATTCCTCCTCAGAGAGATTCTATATCTGACAGCTTTTTCATTTTTAATCTACTGTTATAACGTTGAAGCCCTGTTGGTGAGGTGGTAAGAGGTGTGAGAGAAAGAGTATTCTGTGTTTTTTCAATTAACTCTTAGTCTTTTAGTGGGCAGTGTCTCTGGCTGTGACCTTCACAAGTGTTTCTTCTTGTATAGTTTTTTTTTTTTTTTTTCCTACTGAATAAGTAAGAAAGAATAGAGGGGGCTGCAGTGAGAAGAATGTCCTTCCCCCATGGCTTTGAGATAATACTCTAGTAAAGTCATTTCCCCTGGAGGGTAGTCCTTTGCTGTGGAGAAGGTCTGGTGCATTTCACAAGGAGTATTCTTCCCCTCCCACTGTCAGAGCCAACAGGTAATCTTTCTCATTTCTTTACTGTGAGAACCTGATAGGATACCTGGAGGTATAACCCCCAAATACGTAAGACTACTGCTCTAAGAACTTTCTCACTCTCATGATAGTCAATATTCAGCTTCCAGCAATTTATCAAAATTACTATTTCAGTGATCACAAGTTTATGGCTGTAGTGGCTTCTGTTCTAGGTAAACAGATCTTAGTTCTGATTCTCTGGACTTAACTCTCTCTTCAGATTTGGAAGTTGTAGTTTGCCCTGCTACTTAGTTCTATGATATGTCCAAGAAAAGTCTTTGTCCAGCTTTCTCTTATTGTAAGGACAAGAGTGATGACTTTCAAGCTCTTTACATGTTGGAGTTGAAACTAGAAGTCCTCCTTGGTGTAGATTTTACAAATTGTTTGTATTTTACAAATCAAAATTACAAAAGATGCTTACATACAAATGAAGACATGTTCAAACCCAATAGCAAATCTCTTCCTACTAGAAAGAATGCTGTTTTTATTTCAAAATGTCAGATAAAATATAGAATATTTTTACAGCCACAGTTATGGAAATCATAAGAATGAATTCTACCATTTTAGCATTATAGAACTGGTAAGCAAAACAATTTATTTTCTAGGCTTCTATGCAGTGAGACACAATGTCAATTGTAGATAAGTAATGCCTTTACATTCCAAACAGAATAATACTTAAGCTTTACATTTCTCTTTAGAGTTCCATTCCCACATTAAATTTCATAGAATGAATTACTTTAGGGAACACTGTGACCCAGTCTGAGACATATTTTAATCATTAAGGTAAGTTTTTCCCTCATTAACTTCCCTTGCTAAACAAGCTATATATGGTTTTGATAGCAACCACAAGAGGGTATTTTTTAACTCACAAACTGTCATAGAGGATAAAATTAACTTGAATTTGGTTTAACAAAAGCACTGTTGCTGATTGTTAAAACTTGGGAGAGTCGATATATTTTAGAAAGTCAAAATCAGCAATGTTTACTTAATAAAAAATAAAATAAAATCACCAGGAAATATCCTATGGAGAATTTGTTTTCTTTCTTTCAACAATTGATTAACTATGGCATTATGTGTAACTGGATACCCCTCCCATGATAAAAGAGCTTGGTTGGAAGAATCAATAGGCAATTTTTCTGTATTCTATTATTTAAAATCTGGATTACCTATGCATAGCTAGTTATTTCATATTGTTTGACATAAATCAAAAACTCTTTTCACCATTTTTTCCCTTCATTGAATATGTGGCATAAGCTAAGTTATTTAAACTTATGTATTTTGTTGCAGTATTAAAATAGAAAAATATAGGAATTTTCAGTGAAAAAAAGCCTTACTTTACACCAAACTCATCATTCTATAGTGGTAGAAGCTAAGGTCCAAAGATATTAAAATTGTTTTTTTTATAAAAAGGAACTATAAATCAATAAATCAATTCTAATAAATATCACATAGAAGTTGACTTCAGTGAAACAGGTGAAAACTATTTTTAAAATATCTAACCATTTAAAGCCTCTGAAAATGATCCTAAGGGTGAATAGAAAATAAAGAAACATCTATTTGAACCAAGATTATTATGTCCCTTTCCCACCTCCTAGCTCAAACAAGGCCAGAGACTACTCCAAACTCCTGTAGCCAAGAATATAGAGCTCTTTCTTCCAATAGCACCAAGATGGAAAATTTTCCTCCTGGAGAAACAGGGTGCCAGCATTTCTCATCCTGCCCCCAGCTACCGGTTGCTGAAGCTAAGTCATGGTTGAGTACAATTGAGAGAAGGCCTTCTTCCTTCTGCTCAGCCCTGACTTATGGAATGGAGGCTCTACCTTTAGTGTAGCACCTCTGAGAATAGTGAACTCTTTTCACTCTTGCTCCAGCTTGGAGGGTAGTGATTTTATGCCAGGAGAGCCAAACAGAGAGTATCTAGGCTGCTGCCCACTGCAATGTGTGCTTACTCAGTGAGTGCTCATCCAATAAGTGTAGTGAAAGGCAGCTGGGAGGAGATTTAAGATAGAGGTTAAAGTGTAAGTGTAAGCCAGCTAGTTTGAAGGAGAAAACCAGGAATGAAACAGCTGGGAGAAGCTCTCCTGGGATCAGAACAAAAATCAAATACTGATGTCAGAAAGTATTCTTTCAAAGGAGCCAGAATTGTTCATTTGCAGAACAATTTTTGCCCCAGAGCATTGCTGCAAACAATTGAGCAATCATCTGCCAATTATTGGAGTTTAACAATTGGGTGTGGTCAGAGAAAGAAGAAAAGAGCCCTTCAAAAACCACTGTCATTCCAGCATAACTGAGATTATAACCAAAGCTGTGCCTTTATGAACAACAATATCAGAGGCTGAACACTAAGGGGGGAAGTGGATAGATTTCACTAAAATAAGAAAGTCAACCACTAAATAAGTAAACAAAAAACAGTAACAAGCTCCTGGAGGGATACTACCCAAAGTTGCTACAATATATTATCTAAAATACAGTTTACAATAATAAATTACGAGGCATGCAAAGAAACAGAAGAGTATGCCCCATCAACTGGGAGAAAAAACAGGCAACAGAAAGTGCCTATGACAGTGAAAAGATGTCAAATTTATCAGAAAAATACTTTAAAGTAGCCATTTTAACCATGTTCACAAAACTAAAAGAAACCATGATTAAAGAAGCAAAGGAAGGTATGACAACAATGTTGCATCAAATAGAGACATATCAATAAAGGGATACAAATTACAAAAAAGAACCAAATTGAAATGAAAGAGTTGAAAAGCACAATAACTGAAATAAAAAATTCACTAGAGGGGATCAACAGTAGATTTGAACTGGCAGAAGAAAGAATAAGCAAACTTGAAGATACAGGAATAAAGATCACAGAAGCCAAAAAACAGAAAAGAGGATGAAGAAAAATGAGAAATGTGTATACCATTAAGTGAACCAAATTATTCAGTATGGGATTACCAAAAGGAGAGAAGGGAAAGAAAGGAGAAGAAAAATATTTGAAGAAACTATGGCTGAAAACCTAGCAGATTTGCTGAAAAACAATAACCTACATATTCAAAAAAAAAAAAGTCAAAAAACTCTAAGTGGTATAAACACAAAGAGATTCACAAAAAGGCACAGAGTAAAAGATGCTGAAAGTCAGAGACAAGGAGAAAATGCTGAAAGGAGCAAGAGAAAAATTACTCATTACTTACAAGAGAGTGTCAATAAGTTGAATAACTAACTTTTCAGTAGAAACAATGGAGGCCAGAAGGCAAACTGCTCAAAAAAAAAAACTGTCAACCAAGAATCCTATATCCAGCAAAGCTATCTTTCAAAAATAAATGTTAAATAGACTTTTCCAGTTATTAAAAAAACTAAGAGAATATGTTTCTGGCAGAACTGCCTTACAAGAAATACTAAAGGAAGGTCTTCAGACTGAAAGCAAGCAACCTCAGACAGTATTCAAATCCACATGAAAAACCAAACGACACCAATAAAGGTAATTGCAACTATAAAAGACAGTAGAAATGCATTTTTTTCTCCTTTCTCTTAACAGATTTAAAAAGTACTTGTATAAGATAATATGTATATAATGTGTTTATTGTTGGGCTTATAACATATAAAAATGTAATATATGTATAATATATTCACTGATAATAACACTAGGAGATTGGTGGGAGCAAAGCTGAATTAGGCTAAGGAAATGACCAAAAATGTTAAAGTAATAATTATAACAGGGTATCATTGGTTTGTAACTTTAAGAGATGAAATCATATAACAAAAATACAACAGAAAGGGGGGGAAAAGGAATAGAGCTATAGAGGAGTAACATTTCTCTAGCACTAGAATTAAGCTAGCACAAATTGGAAGCTGAATTAGATACAATAAGATGTATGTGGTAAACCTTAAACTACTCCTCAAAAATAAATAAAATAAATACAATAAAAAACTATTAAAGAAAATGATACATTAGAACATATTCACTTAATACAAAAGAAATAAGTAAAAGGAATAAAAGAACAAACAACACATGAGACATATAAAAAACAAAAATTTTGATGGGAAACATAAAACAACTATATCAATCATAATAATAAATGTTAATGAACTAAATGATTCAATCAAAAGGCAGAGCTTGTTACATAGGGTTAAAAAAAAAACCAAAAAACAAAACATGACTCAACTACATGCTCTCTATAGGAGACAAATTTTAGATTCAAAGATACAAATAGACTGAAAGTAAAATGACAAAAAAGATATAACAAGTAAGCCAATTCATGAGAAAGATAAAAATTATGAGCATATATGCACCTAATAACAGAGCACCACAATATAAGAAGGAAAAACTAAAAGAAATGAAGGGATAGGCAGTTGAAATATAATGGTTGTGGACTTCAATACCCCACTTCCAATAATGGACAGAACAACTAGATAGAAGATCAGCAGGGAAAGAGAAGACTTTAACAACACTATAAATCAGCCAGTCCCTAACCACGTATATATATAGAATACTCTACCCAACAACAGTGACAGAATATATTATTCCTAAATTCACACAGAACATTCTTGAGGATAGAGTATATACTAGACTATTAAACAAACCTCAATAAAATTAAAAGATTATAAATAATACAAAGTATGTTCCCTGACCACATGGAATGGATTCAGAAAGGAATAACAGAAAAAAAAAAATTTGTAAAATTCACAGATGTGGCAATTAAACAACATATTCTTATATAGCCAATGGGTTAAGGAAGAAATCAAAAAGGAAGTTAGGATGTACTTTGCTTAAATGAAAATGAAGATACAACCTAAAAAAAAAAAAATGGGATGCAACTAACATAGTACTTACAGATTTATAGATATAAACACCAATATAGAGAAGATTAGAAATAAATTACAGGAAAAAAAAAGTAAAAAACACAAACACATGGGAACTAAGCAACATGTTACTGACCAACCAATGGACCACTGAAGAAATCAAAGAGGAAATTAAAAAATACCTAGAGACAAATGACAACAAAAACAAGACAATTCAAAAACTATGGGATGCAGCAAAAGCTGTTCTAAGAGGGAAATTTATAGCAATATAATCTTACCTCAGGAAACAAGAAAAGTCTCAAATAAACAACCTAAATTTACACCTAAAGAAACTAGAGAAAGAAGAACAAGCAAAACCCAAAGTTAATGGAAGGAAAGAAATCATAAAAATCAGAGCAGAAATAAATGAAATAGAGATGAAGAAAAAAATAGTAAAAAATTAAATGAAACTAAAAGCTTGTTCTTTGAAAAGATAAATAAAATTGATAAAGCTTTAGTCAGACTCATGAAAAAAAAAGGGAGAGGGCTCAAATCAACAAAATTAGACGTGAAAAAAGAGAAGTTATAACTAACACCACAGAAATACAAAGGATCATAAGAGACTTCTACAAGCAACTCTGCCAAAACAATGGACAACCTAGAAAAAATGGACAAATTCTTAGCAAGGTACAACCTTCCAAGACTGAACCAGGAAGAAATAGAAAATATGAACAGACCAATCACAAGCAATGAAATTGAAACTGTGATTTTAAAACTTGTAACAAACAAAAGTCCAGGACCAGATGGCTTCACAGGCAAATTATACCAAACACTTAGAAAAGAGTTAACACCTATTCTTCTGAAACTCGTCCAAAAAATTACTAAGGAAGGAGCACTCCCAAGCTTATTCTATGAGGCCACCATCACCCTGATACCAAAACCAGACAAAGATATCACAAAAAAAGAAAATTACAGGCCAATATCACTGATGAATGTAGGCGCAAAAATTCTCAACAAAATACTAGCAAACAGAATGCAACAATATAGTAAAAGGACCAATCACCATGATCAAGTGGGATTTATCCCAGGGATGCAAGGATTCTTCAATATAAACAAATTAGTCAATGTGATACACCACATTAACAAACTGAAGAATAAAAACTGTATGATCATCTCAATAGAGGCAGGAAAAGCTTTTGACAAAATTCAACACGCATTTATGAAAACAATTCCCCAGAAAGTGGGCATAGAGAGAAGCTACCTCAACATAATAAAGGCCATATATAACAAACCCACAGCAAACATCATTCTCAATGGTAAAAAATGAAAGCATTTCCTATAGAGTCAGGAACAAGACAAAGATGTCCACTCTCACCACTATTATTCAACACAGATTTGGAAGTCCTAGCCATGGCAAACAGAGAAGAAAAAGGAATAAAAAGTATTTCAAATTGGAAAAGAAGTAAAACTGTCACTGTTTGCAGATGACATGATACTATACATAGAAAATCCTAAAGATGCTATCAGAAAACTACTAGAATTCATCAATTAATTTGGTAAAGTTGCAAGATACAAAATTAATACACAGAAATTTCTTGCATTCCTATACACTAGCAATGAAAGATCAGAAAGAGAAATTAGGGAAACAATCCCATTTCCTATCACATCAAAAAGAATAAAATACCCAGGAATAAACCTACCTAAGAACATTAAAGACCTGTACCCAGAAAACTATAAGATATTGATGAAAGAAATCAAATATGACACACACACAGAGACATAACATGTTCTTGGATTGGAAGAATCAAAACTATCAAAATGACTATGCTAAACAAAGTGATTTACAGATTCAATGCAATCCCTATCAAATTATCAATGGCATTTTTCACAGAATTAGAACAAAAAAAAATGTAGAATTTATATGGAGACACAAAAGACCCCGAATAGCCAAAGCAATCTTGAGAAAGAAAAACGGAGCTGGAGGAATCAGGCTCCCTGACTTCAGACTATACTACAAAGCTACACTAATCAAGATAGTATGGCACTGGCACAAAGACAGAAATATAAGTCAAGGGAACAGGATGGAAAGCCCAGAGATAAAGCCATGTACCCATGGTCACCTAATCTATGAAAAAGGAGGCAAGTATGTACAGTGGAGAAAAGACCGTCTCTTCAATAAGTGGTGCTGGGAAAACTGGACAGCTACATGTAAAAGCATGAAATTAGAACACTCCCTAACACCATACACAAAAATAGACTCAAAATGGATTAAAGATCTAAATGTAAGGCTGGACACTATTAAACTCTTAGAGGAAAACATAGGCAGAACACTCTTTGACATAAATCGCAGCTAGATCTTTTTTGACCCACCTCCTAGAGTAACGAAAATTAAAATAAACAAATGGGACCTAATGAAGCTTAAAATCTTTTGCACAGCAAAGGAAACCATAAACAAAATGAAAAGACAACCCACATAATGGGAGAAAATATTTGCAAACAAAGCGACTGACAAAGGATTAATTTCCAAAATATACATACAGCTCATGCAGCTCCATATCTAAAAGAAACAAACAACCCAATCAAAAAATGGGCAGAAGAACTAAATAGACCTTTGTCCAAAGAAGACATATACATGGCCAAAAAGCACATGAAAAGATGTTCAGTACCAGTAATTATTAGAGAAATGCAGATCAAAACTACAATGAGGTATCACCTCACACAGGTCAGAATGGCCATCATCAAAAACTCTACAAACAATAAATGCTGGAGAGGGTGTGGAGAAAAGGGAACCCTCCTACACTGTTGTTGAGAATGTAAATTGGTACAGCCACTATGGAGAACAGTATGGAGCATCTTTGAAAAACTAAAAATAGAACTACCTTATGACCCAGCACTCCCACTACTGAGCATATACCCTGAGAAAAGCATAATAGAAAAGATACATGCATCCCAATATTCATTGCAGCACAATTTACAGTAGCCGGGACATGATAGCAACCTAAATGCCCATCAACAGAGGAATGGATAAAGAAGATGTGGTACATATATACAATGGAATATTACTCAGCCATAAAAAGGAATGAAATTGTGCAATTTGTAGAGACATGGATGGACCTAGAGACTGTCATACTGAATGAAGTAAGTCAGTCAGAGAAAGAGAAATATCATATGATATTGCTTATATGTGGCATCTAAAAAAATGGTACAAATGAACTTAGGTACAAAACAGAAATAGAGTCACAGATGTAGAAAACAATCTTATGGTTACCAGGGGGGAAAGGGATAAATTAGGAGATTGTGATTGATATATACACACTACTATATATAAGATAAATAACTAATAAGGGCCTATTGTATAGCACAGCAAACTCTTCTCAATACTCTGTTATGACTAATATGGGAAAAGAATCTAAAACGATTGGATATATATATATGTATAACTGATTAACTTTGATGTACAGCAGAAACCAACACAATATTGTAAATCATCTATTCTCAAATAAATTTTTTTTAAAAAAAATTAGAAGAAAGATTCAAAATTAATAGCCTAATTTTCTACCTTAAAACACTGGAGAAAGAGAAACTCTGTGAAGTAAACTCTGGAAAAAGAGAAGTAAAAGAGAAGTAAACATATGAAAGGATCTTTAACACCTTTAGTCATCAAGAAAATGCAAATCTAAACCACAGTGAGATATTTCACACCCACTAGTATGGCTAGAATCAAAATGTCAGAAACAATTGTTTGTGAGGATGTGCAGAAATAAGAACCTTCATACACTGCTGTTAGGGATGCAAAATGGGGCAGCTGCTTTGGAAAGCAGTGTAGCAGATCCTCAAATGATTAACCATGGAGGTATCATGTGGCCCAGTGATTCCAACTCCTAGGTATTTACCCAAGAAAAATGAGAACATATGACCACACAAAACCTTGTATACCACTCTTCATAAAATCATTCATAATACCTAAAAATTGGAAATAATTAAATATAGTCATCAACTGATGAATGGATAAGCAAAATATACTATATTGATGGAATGAAATATTATTCAGCCATTAAAGGGAATAATGTACTGATACATATGACAACATGAATGAACCTTAAAAGCACTATGATAAATGAAAGAAGCCAGTTACAAAAGACTACATATTATATCATTTCAGTCATATGAAATGTCCAGAAAGTAAATTAGTGGTTGCTTAGGCCTAGGGGAGGGACAAGGGATAGAAGGGTGATTGCTAAAGGGTACAGGGTTTCTTTTTGAGGCGATAAAGATGGTCTAAACTTGACTGTGGTGATGGTTGCACATATCTAAATACACTAAAAACATTAAACTATACACTTTAAGTGGGTGAATGTATGGTATGTGAATTAATTATATCTCAATGAAGTTGCTAAAATGATCACATAGGAATTTCTTAATATTAGGGTGGGCAGGTGCTGATCCTCTTAATTATGTCAGAAAAACCTCTGAGTCTCAGTCAAGTGCTTTCTCAGGCATAGGGATGGTAGCAATCATAGCTCTTGTTTGAAAAAATTTGGCTCACTCCCAGTTACACCTGTGACCCAATTCGCTGCAGAGGTGGGGTAGCCCTCCTACAGGGAGAGAATGTAAGTCAGATTCTTAGAGTTTCATAGCACATGCTTCCTGCTCAACTGTTCTTCTAAACTCTCAGGATTAAACTAATGATACCCAATTTCTGTCAAGAGCTTACTGAAGCCATTTGTTAATTAAGTCTGTCAGTCTAAGTCAGGATTGGCAAACTTTTTCAGTAAAGGGTTACATCGTAAATGTCTTAGGCTTTGTGGGTCATATGGTCTCTGTTGGGAGGGCTCAGCTCTTCACTCAAAGCATGAAAACAAGCAATGACAATATGCAAATAAGTGAGCATGGCTGTATCAAATCAAACTTTATTTATTGATAGTGAAATTCTAATTTCATATAATTTTCATATGTCATAAAATACTACTCTTCAGTTGATTTTTTTCAACCATTTAAAAATGGAAAACTCATTCATGGCTCATGGGCTATACAAAAACAGGCAGTAGGCTGGATTTGGCCTTTGACTTGTGGTTTGTTGACCCCTGCCTAAGAGAGTTGTTATCCATCTACACTAGCTATTTTAAATTTTAACTTAGTAACTACTTAGTCACCAGAAATTTTTCTACCTTAATATCATTAACTTAAATTCTGGAAAATGTCTTACTGAGTTACATTTTATCTTTATTGGCCATATAGAAAAGTTAAGAAAGGGTCTTTAAAAAGAAGTTTCTGTATGTTCTATAAAATATAAAGATGTCACTCACTATGTGATGGCCCTTATAAGAATACAAATATAATAAATTAATTTGAGATTCTAATATGAGGAAGAGTTTGATAGTATCATTAAAGCCTAATGTTTCTATCAAATAATGAGGATTAGATATTCCACCATGCTTTCAATTTTTGGCCTTGGCTTCCAGAATTTGAATTTAATATTCAAATTCACTAATTATATTAACCCAGATTGTGTTAGACTTATTGCTCCATACATATATATTTGTATTTGAATGATTCTATTATATATCCATCTTTTATTTTGAAACCTCTCATCTCTGTTTTGGACGTAATTGAGGTAAATATTTTTAAAGTTGTGAGTTATTGTTACTTTAAAATTTGGCAGTAGATTACTTCAGGGAGAGAATTCTTTTTTATTTAGCAAAATATCTTAATAGATTGTTGGATATTAAAAATTTGATCCCCAGGGCATGGCCTGTCTCGGTGGGAAAGCAGGGGCGGAGGCAAACAAATAGCTGAATTTCTTTGGACAGAACTTGTCAAGAGGGGAGGGATGCATGGGGTAACTATGAGAGAGAATAAAACAGAGAAGGGCTGGGTAAATGGCAATAAACAAGTGAGAACTTTCTAGTGGCAAGAATGGGCAAAGAATGCCTGATATTTCATTTTAAGTACCCTGTTCTGCCCTATATTTTGCCATCTCCTGCTGTGTTTAAAGCTTCAGTAAAAGGCTGCTACAACCAAGTTTTGCATCAGTGCTACATTGAGGGAATGCTAGAGTAAGTGCAGTGTTTTGCATAGAGTTGTATGGTGACTGCACATTTGGAATATGTGAGAAGCATAATGGGAATCAAGAATAAAGCAGCATCAGGAAATCAAAGACAGCAGTGACCAAGAGAAATGTAGATTAGAGATATTGGAAAGGACCCTGCACCTCCCACCACATATGGGTGAGGATTTGAGTCTATTTTATTTAAATATTTTTCCAAGTGTACTGTCAAGTCATTTACTATTTTTTCCAGCTTTAAGTATAAATGACAAAATTGTATTTATGTATAAAATGCACAACGTAATGAGTTGGTATACATACACATTGTGAGATGATTACCACAACCAAGTTAACTAGCACATTCAGCATCTCACATTGTTACAATTTTTTTTTTTTTTTTGGTGTGGTGAGAACACTTAAGAGTTACTCTCCTAGCAAATTTCAAGTGTACAATACATTATTATTAACTGTAGTCACCATGTTGTACATTAGATCCTCAGAATTTGTTCCTCTTATACTGAAAGTTTGTACCATTTGGCCAACATCTCCCCATTTTCCCCACCCACCCCACCCCTCTGGTAACTACCATTCTAGTCTCTGGCTCTATGAGTTCAACTTTTTAAAATTCCAACATATAACTGAGATCATAAAGTACTTGTCTTTCTCTGTCTGGCTGCTTTCACTTAGCATAATGTCCTCCAGTTTCATCTATGTTGTCAAAAACAATGGGATTAGAACACCCACTGAACGCTGGCAGAAGACGTCAGACCTCCCAAAAGGCAAGAAAATCCCCACGTACTTGGGTAGGGTAAAAGAAAAAAGAAATAACAGAGACAAAAGAATAGGGACGGGACCTGCGCCAGTGGGAGGGAGCCGTGAAGGAGGAAAGGTTCCCAGGCACTAGGAAGCCCCTTTGCGGGCAGAGACTGCGGGTGGCAGAGGGGGGAAGCTTCGGAGCCGCGGAGGAGAGCACAGCCACAGGGGTGCGGAGGGCAAAGCGGAGAGACTCCCGCACAGAGGCTCGGTGCCAACCAGCACTCACCAGCCCAAGAGGCTTGTCTGCTCACTCGCCGGGGCGGGCGGGGGCTGGGAGCTGAGGCTCGGGCTTTGGTGCTAGCCGGGAGGGAGTCCGGGAAAAAGTCTGCAGCTGCCGAAGAGGCAAGAGACTTTTTCTTGCCTCTTTGTTTCGCGGCGCGCAAGGAGAGGGGATTCAGAGCGCTGCCTAAACGAAATCCAGAGACGGGTGCGAGCCGTACGGCTATCAGCGCGGATCCCACAGCAACAGGGGCGCAGAGGGAAAAACGGAGAGATTCCCGCACAGAGGCTCAGTGCCGAGCAGCGCTCACCAGCCCGAGAGGCTTGTCTGCTCACCCGCCAGGGCGGGCGGGGCGGGGAGCTGAGGCTCGGACTTCGGTCGGATCGCAGGGAGAGGACTGGGGTTGGCGGCGTGAACACAGCCTGAAGGGGTTGGCGTGCTGCAGCGAGCCCGGAGGGAGCCGGAGAGGAGGTCTGCAGCCGCCGAAGAGGCAAGAGACTTTTTCTTGCCTCTTTGTTTCGCGGCGCGCAAGGAGAGGGGATTCAGAGCGCCGCCTAGACGAACTCCAGAGGCGGGCGCGAGCCGCGGCTAACAGCACAGACCCCAGAGACTGGTAGGAAACGCTAAGGCTGCTGCTGCCTCCACCAAGAAGCCTGTGTGCGAGCCCAGGTCACTCTCCACACCGCCTCTCCCAGGAGCCGGTGCAGCCCGCCACTGCCAGGCTCCCGTGATCCGGGGACAACTTCCCTGGGAGAACACACAGCGCGCCTCAGGCTGCTGCAAGGTCACAACGCCTCTGACGCCGCAGGCTCGCGCCGCCTCCTCTGTACCGTTCCCTCCCCCGGCCTGAGTGAGCCAGAGCCCCCGAAGCAGCTGCTCCTTTAACCCCGTTCTGTCTGGTCGGGGAACGGACACCCTCAGGCAATGTACATGCAGAGGCGGGTCCAAATCCAAAGCTGAACACTGGGAGCTGTAAGAACAAAGAAGAGAAAGGGAAATCTCCCCCAGCAGACTCAGAAGCAGCGGATTAAAGCTCCACAAACAACTTGATGTGCCTGCATCTGTTGAATACCTGAATAGACAAGGAATCATCCCAAATTCAAAAGGTGGACTTTAGGAGCAGGATATATTAATTTCCCCTTTTCCTTTTTTTGTGAGTGTATATGTGTATGCTTCTGGGTGAGATTTTGTCTGTATAGCTTTGCTTTCACCATCAGTCCTAGTGTTAGGTCTGTCCATTTTTTTTTTTTTTAACTTAAAAAAATTTTTTTCCTAATATATGCTTTCTTAATAATTTTTTGCGTATTTTCTATTTTTAGAAATTAAAAAATTTTTTAATAAGTTTTTTCATATTTTTTATTTTAAACAATTAAATTTTCTTTTCTTAATAAATTTTTTTCTTAAAAATCTTTTTCTTATTTTTTACTATAAAAAATTAATAAATCTATTTTTAAAAATTAAAAAAAATTTTTTTCTGAATACATTTACACTTAATAATTTTTTTTCTTATTTTTTATTATAATAGCTTTATTTTATTTTACTTTATCCTCTTTTTATCATTTTATTTTTTTCTCCCTTATATTCTGAGCTGTGTGGATGAAAGGCTCTTGGTGCTCCAGCCAGGCATCAGGGCTGTGCCTCTGAGGTGGGAGAGCCAACTTCAGGACACTGGTCCACAAGAGACCTACCAGCTCCACATAATACCAAACGGCAAAAATCTCTCAGAGATCTCCATCTCAACATCAAGACCCAGCTTCACTCAACGACCAGCAAGCTACAGGGCTGGACACCCTATGCCAAACAACTAGCAAGACAGGAACACAGCCCCATCCATTAGCAGGGAGGCTGCCTAAAATCAGAAGGCCACAGACACCCCAAAACACACCACCAGACGTGGACATGCCCACCAGAAAGACAAGATTCAACCTCATCCACCAGAACACAGACAATAGTCCCCTCCACCAGGAAGCCTACACAACCCACTGAACCAACCTTACCCACTGGGGACAGATACCAAGAACAACGGGAACTACGAACCTGCAGCCTGTGAAAAGGAGACCCCAAACACAGTAAGATAAGCAAAATGAGATGACAGAAAAGCACACAGCAGATGAAGGAACAGGGTCAAAACACACCAGACCTAACAAATGAAGAGGAAATAGGTAGACTACCTGAAAAAGAATTCAGAATAATGATAGTAAGGATGATCCAAAATCTTGGAAATAGAATAGACAAAATGCAAGAAACATTTAACAAGGACGTAGAAGAACTAAAGAGGAGCCAAGCAACGATGAAAAACACAATAAATGAAATTAAAAATACTCTAGATGGGATCAATAGCAGAATAACTGAGGCAGAAGAACGGATAAGTGACCTGGAAGATAAAATGGTGGAAATAACTACTGCAGAGCAGGATAAAGAAAAAAGAATGAAAAGAACTGAGGACAGTCTCAGAGACCTCTGGGGCAACATTAAATGCACCAACATTCGAATTATAGGGGTCCCAGAAGAAGAAGAGAAAAAGAAAGGGACTGAGAAAATATTTGAAGAGATTATAGTTGAAAACTTCCCTAATATGGGAAAGGAAATAGTTAATCAAGTCCAGGAAGCACAGAGAGTTCCATACAGGATAAACCCAAGGAGAAACACGCCAAGACACATATTAATCAAACTGTCAAAAATTAAATATAAAGAAAACATATTAAAAGCAGCAAGGGAAAAACAACAAATAACACACAAGGGAATCCCCATAAGGTTAACATCTGATCTTTCAGCAGAAACTCTGCAAGCCAGAAGGGAGTGGCAGGATATACTTAAAGTGATGAAGGAGAAAAACCTACAACCAAGGTTACTCTACCTAGCAAGGATCTCATTCAGATGTGATGGAGAAATTAAAACCTTTACAGACAAGCAAAAGCTGAGAGAGTTCAGCACCACCAAACCAGCTTTACAACAAATGCTAAAGGAACTTCTCTAGGCAAGAAACACAAGAGAAGGAAAACACCTACAATAACAAACCCAAAACATTTAAGAAAATGGGAATGGGAACATACATATCGATAATTACCTTGAATGTAAATGGATTAAATGCTCCCACCAAAAGACACAGACTGGCTGAATGGATACAAAAACAAGACCCATATATATGCTGTCTACAAGAGACCCACTTCAGACCTAGAGACACATACAGACTGAAAGTGAGGGGATGGAAAAAGATATTCCATGCAAATGGAAATCAAAAGAAAGCTGGAGTAGCAATTCTCATATCAGACAAAATAGACTTTAAAATACAGAATATTATAAGAGACAAAGAAGGACACTATATAATGATCAAGGGATCGATCCAAGAGGAAGGTAAAACAATTGTAAATATTTATGCACCCAACATAGGAGCACCTCAATACATAAGGCAAATACTAACAGCCATAAAAGGGGAAATTGACAGCAACACAATCATAGTAGGGGACTTTAACACCCCACTTTCACCAATGGACAGATCATCCAAAATGAAAATAAATAAGGAAACACAAGCTTTAAATGATACATTAAACAAGATGGACTTAATTGATATTTATAGGACATTCCACCCAAAAGCAACAGAATACACATTTTTCTCAAGTGCGCATGGAACATTCTCCAGGATAGATCATATCTTGGGTCACAAATCAAGCCTTGGTAAATTTAAGAAAATTGAAATCGTATCAAGTATCTTTTCCGACCACAACGCTATGAGACTAGATATCAATTACAGGAAAAGATCTGTAAAAAATACAAACACCTGGAGGCTACACAATACACTACTTAATAACGAAGTGATCACTGAAGAAATCAAAGGGGAAATCAAAAAATACCTAGAAACAAATGGCAATGGAGATACGATGACCCAAAACCTATGGGACGCAGCAAAAGCCGTGCTAAGAGGGAAGTTTATAGCAATACAAGCCTACCTCAAGAAACAGGAAACATCTCGAATAAACAACCTAACCTTGCACCTAAAACAATTAGAGAAAGAAGAACAAAAAAACCCCAAAGCTAGCAGAAGGAAAGAAATCATAAAGATCAGGTCAGAAATAAATGAAAAAGAAATGAAGGAAACAATAGCAAAAATCAATAAAACTAAAAGCTGGTTCTTTGAGAAGATAAACAAAATTGATAAACCATTAGCCAGACTCATCAAGAGAAAAAGGGAGAGGACTCAAATCAATAGAATTAGAAATGAAAAAGGAGAAGTAACCACTGACACTGCAGAAATACAAAAGATCATGAGAGATTACTACAAGCAACTCTACGCCAATAAAATGGACAACCTGGAAGAAATGGACAGATTCTTAGAAATGCACAAACTGCCGAGACTGAACCAGGAAGAAATAGAAAATATGAACAGACCAATCACAAGCACTGAAATTGAAACTGTGATTAAAAACCTTCCAACAAACAAAAGCCCAGGACCAGATGGCTTCACAGGTGAATTCTATCAAACATTTAGAGAAGAGCTAACACCTATCCTTCTCAAACTCTTCCAAAATATAGCAGAGGGAGGAACACTCCCAAACTCATTCTATGAGGCCACCATCACCCTGATAGCAAAACCAGACAAAGATGTCACAAAGAAAGAAAACTACAGGCCAATATCACTGATGAACATAGATGCAAAAATCCTCAACAAAATACTCGCAAACAGAATCCAACAGCACATTAAAAGGATCATACACCATGATCAAGTGGGGTTTATCCCAGGAATGCAAGGATTCTTCAATATACGCAAATCAATCAATGTGATACACCATATTAACAAATTGAAGGAGAAAAACCATATGATCATCTCAATAGATGCAGAGAAAGCTTTCAACAAAATTCAACACCCAATTATGATAAAAGCCCTGCAGAAAGTAGGCATAGAGGGAACTTTCCTCAACATAATAAAGGCCATATATGACAAACCCACAGCCAACATTGTCCTCAATGGTGAAAAACTGAAACCATTTCCACTAAGATCAGGAACAAGACAAGGTTGCCCACTCTCACCACTGTTATTCAACATAGTTTTGGAAGTGTTAGCCACAGCAATCAGAGAAGACAAAGAAATAAAAGGAATCCAAATCGGAAAAGAAGAAGTAAAGCTGTCACTTTTTGCAGATGACATGATACTATACATAGAGAATCCTAAAGATGCTACCAGAAAACTCCTAGAGCTAATCAATGAATTTGGTAAAGTAGCAGGATACAAAATTAATGCACAGAAATCTCTTGCATTTCTATACACTAATGACGAAAAATCTGAAAGTGAAATTAAGAAAACACTCCCGTTTACCATTGCAACAAAAAGAATAAAATATCTAGGAATAAACCTACCTAAGGTGACAAAAGACCTGTATGCAGAAAATTATAAGACACTGATGAAAGAAATTAAAAATGATACAAGTAGATGGAGAGATATACCATGTTCCTGGATTGGAAGAATCAACATTGTGAAAATGACTCTACTACCCAAAGCAATCTACAGATTCAATGCAATCCCTATCAAACTACCACTGGCATTTTTCACAGAACTACAACAAAAAATTTCACAATTTGTATGGAAACACAAAAGACCCCGAATAGCCAAAGCAATCTTGAGAATGAAAAATGGAGCTGGGGGAATCAGGCTCCCTGACTTCAGACTATATTACAAAGCTACAGTAATCAAGACAGTTTGGTACT
Source organism: Balaenoptera ricei (assembly GCF_028023285.1). Lineage (NCBI taxonomy): Eukaryota > Metazoa > Chordata > Mammalia > Artiodactyla > Balaenopteridae > Balaenoptera > Balaenoptera ricei. The sequence continues at coordinate 89,337,701 of NC_082660.1, read as the reverse complement.
GGCACAAAAACAGAAATATTGATCAATGGAACAGGATAGAAAGCCCAGAGATAAACCCACGCACATATGGTCACCTTATCTTTGATAAAGGAGGCAAGAATATACAGTGGAGAAAAGACAGCCTCTTCAATAAGTGGTGCTGGGAAAATTGGACAGATACATGTAAAAGTATGAAATTAGAACACTCCCTGACACCATGCACAAAAATAAACTCAAAATGGATTAAAGACCTAATGTAAGACCAGACACTATCAACCTCTTAGAGGAAAACATAGGCAGAACACTCTATGACATACATCACAGCAAGATTCTTTTTGACCCAGCTCCCAGAGAAATGGAAATAAGAACACAAATAAACAAATGGGACCTAATGAAACTTAAAAGCTTTTGCACAGCAAAGGAAACCATAAACAAGACCAAAAGACAACCATCAGATTGGGAGAAAATATTTGCAAATTAAGCAACTGACAAAGGATTAATCTCCAAGATTTACAAGCAGCTCATGCAGCTGAATAACAAAAAAACGAACAACCTAATCCAAAAATGGGCAGAAGACCTAAATAGACATTTCTCCAGAGAAGATATACAGATGGCCAACAGACACATGAAAGAATGCTCAACATCATTAATCATTAGAGAAATGCAAATCAAAACTACAATGAGGTATCACCTCACACCAGTCAGAATGGCCATCATCAAAAAATCTAGAAACAATAAATGCTGGAGAGGGTGTGGAGGAAATGGAACTCTCTTGCACTGTTGGTGGGAATGTAAATTGATACAGCCACTATGGAGAACAGTATGGAGGTTCCTGAAAAAACTACAAATAGAACTACCATACGATCCAGCAATCCCACTACTGGGCATATACCCTGAGAAAACCGTAGTTCAAAAAGAGTCATGTACCACAATGTTGATTGCAGCTCTATTTACAATAGCCAGGACATGGAAGCAACCTAAATGTCCATCGACAGATGAATGGATAAAGAAGATGTGGCACATATATACAATGGAATATTACTCAGCCATAAAAAGAAATGAAATGGAGGTATTTGTAATGAGGTGGATGGAGTTAGAGTCTGTCATACAGAGTGAAGTAAGTCAGAAAGAGAAAAACAAATACAGTATGCTAACACATATATACGGAATCTAAGGACAAAAAAAGCCATGAAGAACCTAGTGGCAAGATGGGAATAAAGACACAGACCTACTAGAGAATGGACTTGAGGATATGGGGAGGGGGTGGGGTGAGATGTGACAGGGTGAGAGAGTGTCATGGACATATATACACTACCAAATGTAAAATAGATAGCTAGTGGGAAGCAGCCGCATAGCACAGGGAGATCAGCTCGGTGCTTTGTGACCACCTAGAGGGGTGGGATGGGGAGGGTGGGAGGGAGGAAGATGCAAGAGGGAAGAGATATGGGAACATATTGTATATGTATAACTGATTAACTTTGTTATAAAGCAGAAGCTAACACACCATTGTAAGGCAATTATACTTCAATAAAGATGTTTAAAAAAAAAAAAAAAAACAATGGGATTTCCTTCTTTTTGCACCTGAATAATATTCCATTGTATATAGAGCACTACTTCCTCATCCATACATCTGCCGATGGATACTTAGGTTGTTTTCATGTCTTGGCTCTTTTGAATAATGCTTCAGTGAACATGGGAGTGCAGATGTATCTTTGAGGTACTTATTTCATGTCCTTTGGATATATAACCAGTAGTGGGATTTCTGGGCTATGTGGTAGTTCTATTTATTTTGAGAAACCTCCATACTGTTTTCCATAATGGCTGTACCAATTACACTCCTACCAACAATGCACAAGGGTTCTCTTTTCTCCACATTATTACCAACATTTTTTATATCTCGTCTTTTGGATAACAGGTATGAGGTGATATCTCATTGTAGCTTTGACTTTCATTTTCATGATGATTAGTGATATTAAGCACCTTTTCATATACCTGTTGGCCATTTGCATGTTTTCTTTGGAAAAGGGACGTATTCAGGTCCTTTGCTCATTTTTTAATCAGTTTATGTTTTTTTTTTTTTTGCTATTAAGTTGTATGTGTAAAGCAACCTACAAAATGCGAGAAACATTTGCAAACCATATATCTGATAAGGAGCTAATATCCAAAATATATAAGGAACTCAATTTTATCTAAATCTTAAAATACAGGTTGACTTTAGATCATCAAAGAACTTAAGCATAATCTAGATGATTATATTAATTTATTTGCCTAATAATATATGTTTAGTAAATGGTAGAACCAAAATTAGAATCTTAGATTCCTAATTTCAATTTAGCATTTTATTATGTATCATGTATTTTCAAGGAAGAAGGAAAAGAAATTCCATCATTTGGGCATTTTGAAATTCAAAATTCTAAAAAGTAGAAATGTATACAAATTCACATGTACAAGATTCCAAATTTTCAAAGCATTTCTCATAATAATTCTATCTTTGTGACAAAAAAAAATTTCTGAAAAATCTAGTCACTGCCCCTATTTCTTACTAGTCATTTGTGTGAAATGCAATAATTGCTCTGTCAAATAGCAGCCAAAAAAAGAGCACCCTCTCCCTTTTGTTCTTATTCTCCGACTGGAAAGCACTAGGGAGACTACATGTTGATTTCAGGAGAAGGTTTTGTGGATTTGGTGATTTGGCAAGTTTTACTAGTTTGTTTACTTTATGTTATCATATTATTAATATTTTTAAACATAAAACTCCAAGAGTACTTTTGGCTTTTGTCTTGAATTTTCTAGCTATCTATACTTCTAGCTATCTATGTGACCTAACTATTAATGATTATTTCTACTTAATATATATTTAACTTCAAAATGCATTTCCAATGCTTCTATACTATGATATTAACATTCCAGAGTTCTTGATCTTTATTTCCCTCTCAGTTGTCTATAACCCTTAATACTTGTTAAAGTAACATTTTTTTCAGAATGGGCACCAGGGTAAGCTCTTTTTTAAACCCTTGCATATATGAAAATAGTTGTATTATTAGTATTAATCAATGTATTAGTTCCTGAAGTTGTAAAACAATTTCCACAAACTTAGTAGCCTAAAAAAATATAAATTTATTCCATCACAGTTTTGGAGGCCATTAAGTCTGAAATCAATGTGTCTGCAGTGCTCTCTACAGAGGCTCTGCAGGAGGTTCTGTCTCTTGCCTCTTCCACCTACTGGTGACTTGACATTTCTTGGCTTCATTGGTCTAATCTCTGCCTCCATCTCAATATCACCTTCTCTTCTTCTGTGTATCTCTCTCAGAACTCCCTGTACCTCTCTCTTATAAGGATACATGTGATTACATTCAGGACCCACTTGGATAATCCAGGATAAGCTCCACATCTCAAGATCTTTAATCACGTCTTTTGGCATGTAAGGAAACATTTGTAAGTTCCAAGGCTTTGATGTGGATATTTTGTTGGGGGGGCTCAATTTTTAGTTTAAAACAGTCTACATGTCTGATTTATTTTGGATGATCAATTCTAATTCTTACTTGGTGAGTTTTAATTTTACCATTGCATTATCTTACATTAGTCTATTCCCATATATCTTGTTTTTAATCTGTTGTCCTTTTTTTTTAAATCTCAAACTATTTTTGTCTTGCAGTAGTCATGTTTTATAGCATAGAAAAATGCATTCTTATATAATGAGAAACTGAAACAAGTAGTTTCTATATTGTTCTTCTGTTTCCTTTAGTAATTTTTTTTCAGAGATGTACTTTTCTTCTTAGCCTTCTCTAGGCTATAGCGTTTTTTTCATAAACCTTATATATATATTTTTTTAATTTGCCAAAGTACAGAAATTCAGGCCTTGACGTTTTAGCCCTCCTCGCTGTCTATTCAAATGCTAATGAAATCCTTTCATGTCTAAAACTGTAGGGGGGTGGGTACTAGGCAAATATCAGGTTTGTTCTAGAAAATTGTGTTGTTCTCTCTCTTCCTTTCAGCTCTTTGTACACATTGCTTCTTTTGGAATACTGAGTCTCCTTTACTTCTTCTGTACTACTACTATTCATTTTTTACATCTAAGCTTAAGTAACATTTCCCTTAAAAAGTTTTTCTTGGTCTCCCAATATTGAGTGAGATACCTTGCCTTTATGTACCTAGGATACCTTGTACTTTACCCAATCACAGCATGTATCATACTACATTATAGTTGTCTGCCTCCCCAATAGACAGCAAATAACTTGAGGGAACAAATTATTATTTGTTCACATTATGTTCTCAAGACTTAGCACAATACCTAGCACTAGTAGGCAATCAATAAGAATATTTGAATTGTGACCTTAGAATATGTCACCTACAGAAGTTCTTCCCTAAACCAAGTTTAGTGTGTTACCTCTATTCTGGGTTCACATAATACCCTGTACTGACCTTTATCATAAAATATATCACAATGTGTGGTGACTTTACAATAATAATTAGGATTTATTAGGCATTTAGACATTGTGTTAAGCAATTTATACATACTCTCTCCTTTAATTTAGCCCTCACAATACCCCTGTAAGTCTAGTACTATTATTCCATTTTAAGAGGAAGAAATGGGCATAAAGAGGTTAAGCACATTGTCCAAAGTCACCCAGTTAGCAACTGGAGAAGCTTGGTTTTTAACCCAGGCAATTTGGTTCCAAACGTCATTCTATTAACCAGTATACTATACTTATCCCATGTTTGTTTCTGTCTCTGATACCAAGCTGTCAGAAAATTCTTAGGAGCAAGTATTGCATATTCTTCCCATTGCTACCATGGTATATAATGCATTGGAGCTGCTAAATAAATTTTCCATATGAATAAATGAATGACATGAAGTGAAGTTTAGATTACTGCTCCATGTTGAGTTCAAATAATTTATTTCAGAAAATGAAAATATAGCCTATAACTTTTACATTCTGCACTCACAGAATTTTTTAAAATATCTATGAATGAATAAGCATCATTTAAAAATATAGCTCAAAATATCAAAGCTACCATAGGTTAGCTCTGGACAAAAGAGTGAAGCAAAAATCAGCAAACGGGAGGTTTTTGTCTCCACGAGAGAAAAAATATATATATATAGCTCAGATATGCAGCTTAGACTCCTAAAGAGATACTAACATGTTTACTTCCATCCAGTATATAAAGAATATTTACTACTTTACATATATTTTGATAGAATTTACTAACAATGAGCTAAAACTCCTCACAATAATTTGAATCGTCAAATACTGCATCAGTTAGACCATATATCTTTCAGAATTAGATTTTCTTAGTTGAATATCTTTTTATCTTTCTCATGGATTTTCAAATATTCTCCTGCCAGCATATCATATTAAGGTTCTGGCACTGACCAATACCCTCACCTTCAAAAATTCAGTTGTGGTAATGTAGGTGCTCTTTGATCCTTTCACCTCTCTGACAAACATCACCAACACAACAGTGGCCTTCCTTATGTTTCCAACTAGTTACTATCCCTCACCAAAAGTAATCATTATCCAGATTTCTAATGCCACAAAGTAGTTTTGTTAAGCTGATTTTTTTAATTTTATAGAAATGTAAACTTGCAGTAATTATTCTTTGTACCTAGCATCTTTCAATCAATATTGTTTCTGAGATTCATACTTAATGTTACATGTAATAATGATTTTTTTTTATTTTTATTGCTGTGTAGTAATACAGTGTATTAACACATTATTTATCCATTCTACTGTTGATAAATATGTGGATTGTTTTCAATTTGGGGCTATTCTGTACAAAGTTGCTATGGACATTCTTCTATAGTATGTTGGTAGATATACACACTCATCTCTCATGGGCATGTACCTAGGACTGTTGTTGGGTTACATGATTAGTATAGGCTAAGCTTTTAAAGTTACTGAAAACTTTTTCCAAAGTGTTTATACCTATTTACACTTCCATCAATAGTGTATGAAAGGTCCAATTGCTCTATATCCTTTCCAGTATGTAGTATTGCCAGTCTTTTAAAGTATTCATTCTAGTGAATGTGTAGCAGTACTTCACGGTGGTTTTAATTTGCATTGTCTTAATTTTTTTAATATGTGTGTTGGCCATTTGGATATATTTTTTTGAAGAACCTATTCAAGTCTTTTTACCATTTTATTTCTCTTGGGCCTTTTACTTTGCTCATTGCTCTGGATGCATGTCTTTTGTTATATATAAAACAACTGCAAATATCTTTTCTTACTCTATGGCTTTCCTTTTTACTCTTTTAGTTATGTCTTCTGATGAAAATGTGTTTTTAATTTTAATGTAGTCCAATTTATTATATATTTTCTTTATCGATATTTTTCTTTGTGTCCTGTTTAAGAGGTCTTTCTGTATTCCAAGATTAAACTATTTTCTTCTTTGAGATTTATGCTTTATCTTTTATATTTAGGTCACAATACATCTGGAATTAATTTTTTTAATATGGTAGGAGGGAGAAATCAAGGTTTAATTTGGATATCCAATTAATCCAACACCATTTATTGAAAATACTATTCTTTCCCTCATTGAATTTTAGTGCAGACTTGATCATGCAACTCTATTTCTGAACTCTCTTGTTTCTTCTATTCATCTATTCTTGCACAATTAGCGGTGTCTTAATTACTATACCTCTAAAAATAAGCCCCAATATCTGGTAGTGTGCATCCTTCAGCTTTGTTCTTGTTCTTCAAGATTGTCTTGGCTATTTTTGGGCCTTTACAGTTCCTTATAAATTTTAGAATGAGCTCTTGAAATCATGCACCCACACCCACACCCACACAAACTGGTTGATATTTTTATTGGAATTGCACAAAACCTATAGACAAACTTGGGGAAAACTAATATAATTCCAATATAAAGTCTTCCAATTCATTAGCCTGGTTTATTCCTTCAATTATTAATTTTCTTTAATTACTCACAGCAGTGCTTTGCAGTTTTCTGTTTATTTGCTGCTGTTTTAAAGGTGGTGAGTCTTTTTTTCTAGATGTTTTCAAGTTTTTCTCCGTGACATTAGCTTCCTGCAGTTTCACTGTGATTTGTCTATATGTGGCTTTCTTTTTGTATTATTCTGCTTGGGGTTCATCACAATTCTTGGATTATGGTTTAATGTCTTTCATTCATTTGGAAAAATTCAAAACTACTCTCTTGCCATCTATTTTCTTGAAGATATTGCTCACAATAATTTTAAAGTCAAAGTCTGTCAACTGAATGGCTGAATTCCCAGAAGGTCCTCTTCTATTGTCCGTATGTTTCTCTTGAAATTGATTTTGTGAAGTTGGTTATTTTTGTTTATTGAGTGTTAGAAGTTGTCTATGAAAAATTATGGAAGATCTACATGAGGTTATCTTCTTCCAGAGAAGATTTACTCTATTTCCTATCCATGCTGCAAAGGGGCAGATCACCTGAATCTGGTCCTGGACTGAAGTGGCCCATTCCTACTTTGCAGTCTCTATAAACTCCCTCTCCTTCTGTTTTGCCCACATTCATGGAGTTGAATCCTTCATGGATTCCAACTGAAAACCTGTAGTGTCTCTTAGTGATACTACATAATGAGGGACACTTAACTTCAATTTTTTGCTGCTAGGACGTGAAACCATGGAAACTCCACTTTGCTTTTCAGCAGTTTTCTGCTTGGTTTCTTACCATCTTGCCCTGTGCAGCTCAGTGAGAAAAGGCCTTGAGGAGGAAATTGGTGCCAGGTGTCTAACCCATGTATTTGTGCCTTCTTACTCTCTGGTATCTTAGTCTCTCATGCTGTGATTCTTTAAAATACCAGAAATCCAGTATCTGTCCCCCTATTCTGTGATATTGACCAAAGCTATCCTGGCTTCTCTGCCTCTTTCTTGGCACCAACAAATGGACCAAGAGGAAAAGCAGCAAATAAAAGGTTAGGCTTACCTCGATAACTTCCAAACTCTCTTCGATTTGGACCATCATATCCTAGTTGTCTTGAAATTATCCTGAGAACTTCAAAAAAAATCTTGAATTTTATCCAGGTTTTCTGTTTGTTCTCAGCAGGAGTATGGGTCTGCTGCAAGCTACTCTGTCAAAGCTGATGACATATATTTCTCACAAAATTAATTCTACTATGTGAACCTATCATAAGTTGAAAATGCCACAAAATTCTAACAAAATACTTACAGTATTTACCATGTACTATGTCACAAAGAAAGATTCAATAAAATACAAAAGCAGAAAACATAGAGGTTACTTTGCTTTACTTTCTTCAATCTCAGTGTCATCAACTAGAAATAAATCAAAATATTAGCTAAAAAACACAAAGATTACTTGACAAATATTTTTAAACTATTCTAATTAACTTGCTTTATGAAGAAATCAAAACTGAAATACAGAAAATTAAGAAATGAAGTTACTGCATCTCATAGTCTTAGTCTGGAAACAAAGTGATTCTGAAAGGAATATGTATAACCTTAAATGTATTTACTGAAAATAAGAAAAAGGGAAGATATGTTAATTTCAAGTTTATCTTATTTTTCAACTGGGGTATAGTTGCTTTACAATGCTGTGTTAGTTTCTGCTGTACAATGAAGAGAATCAGCTATACGTATAAATATATCCCCTCCCTCGTGGACCTCCCTCTCACCCGCCCATCCCACCTATCTAGGTCACCACAGAGCACTGAGCTGAGCTCTCTGCACTATACAGCTATCTGTTTTACACATGGTAGTGTATATATGTCAATCCCAATCTCCCAATTCAACCCACCACCCCTTCCTCCCACCAAAGTCCACAAGTCCATTCTCTACGTCTGTGTCTATAACACTGCCCTGCAAATAGGGTAATCTGTATCATTTTTCTAGATTCCACATATGTGTGTTAATATACATATTTGTTTTTCTCTTTCTGACTTACTTCACTCTGTATGACAGACTCTAGGTCCATCCACAACTCTACAAATGACCCAATTTCATTCTTTTTTATGGTTGAGTAATATTCCATTGTATATATGTACCACAACTTCTTTATCCATTCATCTGTCTATGAACATTTAGGTTGCTTTCATGTCCTGGCTATTGTAAATAGTGCTGCAATGAGCATTGGGGTGCATGTGTCTTTTCGAATTATGGGTTTCTCAGGGTATACACCCAGAAGGAGAATTGCTGGGTCATATGGTAGTTCTACTTTTAGTTTTTAAGGAACCACCATAGTGTTCTGCATAGTGGCTGTATCAATTTACATTCCTACCAACAGTGTAAGAGGGTTCCCTTTTCTCCACACCCTCTCTGGCATTTACTGTTTGTAGATTTTTTTGAAGATGCCCATCTGACCAGTGTGAGGGGGTACTTCATTGTAGCTTTGATCTGCATTTCTCTAATAAATAGTGATGTTGAACATCTTTTCATGTACCTCTTGGCCATCTGTATGTCTTCTTTGGAGAAATGTCTATTTAGGTCCTCCACCCATTTTTTGATTGGGTTGTGTGCTTTTTGATATTCAGCTACATGAGCTGTTTGTATATTTTGGAGATTAATCCCTTGTCAATTGCTTCATTTGCAAATATTTTCTCCCCTTATATGGGTGTATTTTTGTTTTGTTTTTTTTATGGTTTCCTTTGCTGTGCAAATGCTTTTAAGTTTCACAGGGTCCCATTTGTTTCGTTTTGTTTTTATTTTCATTACTCTAGGAGGTGGGTCAAAAAAGATCTTGCTGCGATTTATGTCAAAGTGTGTAATGCCTATGCTTTCTTCTAAGAGTTTTATAGTATCCGATCCTACGTTTAGCTCTTTAATCCATTTTGAGTTAATTTTTGTGGATGGTGTTAGGGAGTGTTCTAATTTCATTCTTTTACATTTAGCTGTCCAGTTTTCCCAGCACCACCAATTGAAGAGACTGTCTTTTCTCCACTGTATATTCTTGGCTCTTTGGTCATAGATTAGGTGACCATAGGTGCATGGGTTTATCTCTGGGCTTTCTATCCTGTTCCATTGATCTATATTTCTGTTTTTGTGCCAGTACCATACTGTCTTGATTAGTGTAGCTTTGTAGTATAGTCTGAAGCCAGGGAGCTTGATTCCTCCAGCTCCATTTTTCTTTTTCAACATTGCTTTGGCTATTCGGGGTCTTTTGTGTTTTCATACAAATTGTACAATTTTTTGTTCTAATTATGTGAAAAATGCCATTGGTAATTTGATAGGGATTGCATTGAATCTGTAGATTCCTTTGGGTAGTATAGTCATTTTCACAATATTGATTCTTCCAGTCCAAGAATATGGTATATGTCTCTCTGTCTGTGTCATATTTGATTCCTTTCATCAATATCTTGTAGTTTTCAGATTACAGGTCTTTAACCTCCTTAGGTAGGTTTATTCCTGGGTATTTTATTCTTTTTGATGCAATAGGAAATGGGACTGTTTCCTTAATTTCTCTTTCAGATCTTTCATTCTTAGTGTATAGGAATGCAAGAAATTTCTGTGTATTAATTTTATATCTTGCAATTTTACCAAATTAATTGATGAGCTCTAGTAGTTTTCTGGTAGCATCTTTAGGATTTTCTATGTATAGTATGATGTCACCTGCATATAGTGACAGTTTTACTTCTTTTCCAATTTGAAATCCTTTTTATTTCTTTTTCTTCTCTGTTTGCCATGGCTAGGACTTCAAAAACTATGTTGAATAATAGGAGTGAGAGTGGACATCCTTTCTTGTTCTTGATCTTAGAGGAAATGCTTTCAGTCTTTCACCATTGAGAATGATGTTTGCTGTGGGTTTGTCATATATGGCCTTTATTATGTTGAGGTAGTTTCCCTCTATGCCCACTTTCTGGGGAATTTATATCATAAATGGTTTTGGATCTTGTCAAAAGGTTTTCCTTCATCTATTGAGATGATCATATGGTTTTTATTCTTTAATTTGTTAATATGGTGTATCACATTGATTGACTTGTGTATACTGAAGAATCCTTGCATCCCTGGGATAAATCCCACTTGATCATGGTGATTGATCCTTTTAATGTATTGTTGCATTCTGTTTGCTAGTAATTTGTTGAGGATTTTTGTGCCTATATTCATCAGTGATATTGGTCTGTAATTTTCTTTTTTTGTAGTGTCTTTGTCTGGTTTTGGTATCAGGGTGATGGTGGCCTCACAGAATGAGCTTGGGAGTGTTCCTCCCTCTGAAATTTTTCGTAAGTGTATGAGAAGGACGGGTGTTAGCTCTTCTCTAAATGTTTGATACAGTTTGTCTCTGAAGCCATCTGGTCCTGGACTTTTGTTTGTTGAAAGATTTTTAACTGTAGTTTCAATTTCGTTACTTGTGATTGGTCTGTTCATATTTTCTATTTCTTCCTGGTTCAGTCTTGGAAGGTTGTACCTTTCTAAGAATTTGTCCATTTCTTCCAGGTTGTCCATTTTATTGGCACACAGTTGCTTGTTCTAGTCTCTTATAATCCTTTTCATTTCTGTGGTGTCTGTTGTAACTTCTTTTACATTTTGAATTTTATTGATTTGAATCTTCTCCCTTTTTTTCTTGATAAGTTTGGCTAAAGGTTTATCAATTTTGTTTATCTTCTCAAAGAACCAGCTTTTAGTTTTATTGATTTTTGCTATCATTTTCTTTGTTTCTATTTCATTTATTTCTGCTCTGAACTTTATGATTTCTTTCCTCCTACTAAATTTTGGTTTTGTTTGTTCTTCTTTCTCTAGGTGCTTTAAGTGTAAGTTTAGGTTGTTTATTTGAGATTTTTCTTGTTTCTTGAAGTATGATTGAATTGCTATAAACTTCCCTCTTAGGACTGCTTTTGCTGCATCCCATAGTTTTGGGTCATCATGTTTTCATTGTCATTTGTTTCTAGGTATTGTTTGATTTCCTCTTTGATTTCTTCAGTGTTCTCTAGGTTATTTAGCAGCATATTGTTTAACCTCCATGTGTTTGTATTTTTTACGGTTTCTTTTTCCTATAATTGATTTCTAATCTCAGAGTGATGTGGTCAGAAAAGATGCTTGATACAATTTCAATTTTCTTAAATTTACCAAGGCTTCATCTGTGACCCAAGATGTGATCTATCTTGGAGAATGTTCCATGTGCACTTGAGAAGAAAGTGTATTCTGCTGCTTTCAAATGGAGTATCCTATTAATATCAATTGAGTCTGTCTGGTCTATTGTGTCATTTAAAACTTGTGTTTCCTTATTTATTTTCTGTGTGGGTGATCTGTCCATTGGTGTAAGTGAGGTGTTAAAGTTCCCCATTATTATTGTGTTTCTGTCAATTTCCACTTTTATGGCAGTTAGCATTTGCCACATGTATTGAGGTGCTCCTATGTTGGGTATGTAAATGTTTATAATTGTTATTTCTTCTTCTTGGATTGATCCCTTGATCATTATGTAGTGTCCTCCCTTGTCTCTTGTAACAGTCTCTATTTAAATTCTAGTTTATCTGATATGAGTATTGCTATTCCAGCTTTCTTTTGATATCCATTGCATGGAATATCTTTTTCCACCACCTCACTCTTAGTCTGTATGTGTCCCTGGGTCTGAATTTTGTCTCTTGTATACAGCATATATACGGGTCTAGTTTTTGCATCCATTCAGCCAGTCTGTGTCTTTTGATTGGAGCATTTAATCCATTTACTTTTAAGGTAATTATTGATGCTTATGTTCCTATTATCATTTTCTTTATTGTTTTGGGTTTGTTTTTGTAGGCCTTTCTCTTCTTCTTCTCTTGTGTTTCTGCCTTGAGAAGTTTCCTTAGCATTTGCTGTAAAGCCTGTTTGGTGTTGCTGAATTCTCTTAGCTTTTGCTTGTCTGTAAAGTTTTTGATTTCTCCATCAAATCTGAATGAGAGTCTTGATGGGTAGAATAATCTTGGCTGTAGGTTTTTCTCTATCATCACTTTATCTTGTATGGGACTCTGTGCTTCCTAGACTTGATTGACTATTTCCTTTCCCATGTTAGGGAAGTTTTCAACTATAATCTCTTCAAATATTTTCTCAGACCCTTCTTTTTTCTCTTCTTCTTCTAGAACCCCTGTAATTCGAATGTTGGTGTGTTTAATGTTGTCCCAGAGGTCTCTGAGACTGTTCTCATTTATTTTCATTCTTTTTTCTTTATTCTGCTCTTTGGCAGTTATTTCCACCATTCTATCTTCCACCTCACTTATTCTTTCTTCTGTCTCAGTTTTTCTGCTCTTGATTCCTTCTAGTGTATTTTTCATTTCAGTTATTGTATTGTTCATTACTATTTCTTTGTTCTTTAGTTCTTCTAACTCTTGTTAAACATTTCTTGTTTTCTCAATCAGTGCCTCCATTCTCTTTCCGAGATTTTGGATCATCTTTAGTATCATTACTCTGAATTCTTTTTGAGGTAGATTTCCTATTATTTCCTCTTCATTTATTTGGTCTTGAGGATTTTTACCTTGCTCCTTTGTCTGCAACATATTTTTCTGTCTCTGCAAATCAAAAGTACAATGATGTATCACGTCACACCAGTCAGAATGGCCATCATCAAAATATCTACAAACAACAAATGCTGGAGAGGGTGTGGAGACAAAGGAACCCTCTTACACTGTTGGTGGGAATGTAAACTGATACAGCCACTATGGAGAACAGTATGGAGGTTCCTTAAAAAACTAAAAGTAAAGCTACCATATGACCCAGCAATCCCACTCCTGGGTGTATACCCTGAGAAAACCATAATTCAAAAATATACATGCACCCCAATGTTCATTGCAGTGCTCTTTACAATAGCCAGGACATGAAAGCAACCTAAATGTCCATCAACAGATGAATGGATAAAGAAGTTTTGGTATACATAAACAACGGGATGTTACTCAGCCATAAAAAAGAATGAAATTGTGCCATTTGCAGAGACGTGGATGGACCTAGAGACTGTTGTACAGTTGAAGTAAGTCACAAAGAGGAAAACATGTATTGTATATTAATGCATAAATGTGGAATCTAGAAAAATGTTATAGATGAGCTTATTTGCAAAGCAGAAATAGAGAATCAGAGGTAGATAACATATGTATGGATACCAAGGGGGAAGAGGGAGTGGGATGGAGTGGGAGATTGGGATTGACATATATACTCTACTATGTATAAAATAGATAACTAATGACAACAGACTGTATAGCACTGGGAACTCTACTCAGTGCTCTGTGGTGACTTAATTGGGAAGGAAATCCAAAGAAGCATGGCCATATGTATACATGTGGCTGATTCACTTTGCTGTACAGCAGAAACTAATGCAACATTGTAAAGCAACTATACTCCAGTAAAAAAAATAGATCTTATCTATTTATATAGATATTAAGAGGCATGATTGCAAAATAAATGAGTAACTGGTGTGAAACACAGAATGTGGAGAATATAGTCAATAATTATATTGTACCTTTGGTGACAGATGGTAACTAGACTTATTATGGTGGTCATTTTGAAATGTATAGAAATATTGAATCACTATGTTGTATACTAGGAACAAGCAAACAAACAACCTCATAGAAAAGAGATCACATTTGTGGTTACCAGAGGTGGGGGTAGGGGAGGGGAAATTGGATGAAGGTAGTCAAAATGTACAAACTTCCAGGTATAAGATAAATAAGTACTAGGGATATAAAAAAAATAAATTAAATAAATAAATAAATAAAAGGCATGATGAACTCATGCCTTTGGTTTATGTATGCATACTCTTCAAAAACTCAGTTCCATTTCTTGGGATCTAGCCTAAGGGAATATTAGCATTAACACCCAAACATTCATGTACAAAGTTATTCATTGCAGCATTATCTGTGTTCAAAAATTTGGAAATTAATTAAATGTCCATCAACTGAGAATGGTTAAAAGATAAGGAAAAAGTATGTGAACGATATTAATGATGCACTCTTAAATGAATAAAGCTCATGGTAGAAAAATGTGTGGTATAATGACATTTTTGTAGAAAACTAAGTCCAAATGTATTTCTCTCTGTGTGTCTAGATGTATTTAAGTGTATATGTGTCTATGTGTATATTTGTATATATATACATATATGTGCATGCATACAGCATGTGTGTGTGTGTGTGTGTGTGTGTGTGTATCCTTACATACATATCTGAAAGAAAGCACACCAAATTATTAACATGGTTACTTCTTGAAAGCAGGATTGGGATAGGGTGAGGCAATGTTTTTTTTGTTTGTTTGTTTTTGTTTTTTTCACACACACACACTGTATTTTATTTTTACAAGAGATAAATAGACTGACACCAAGCATTGTACATGGATGACCACAAAAAAAGCAACAATGATTGCAATTACCAAACATGAAACACACTCATACTATGTCATAATATTGACATTCAGTCCAGTAATCCTCCACTGTAACAGCTCCTTTACTTTGCAGTGACAATTGATTTGTATATTCTTTGCCTCTGAGTCCTTGTGGGATTTTTTTTTTTTTAATTCAGACAGAAAGTCACAAAAATTATACTCATCCTCATCAGTTCACTCAGTCCCATGTAATTAATTTTTTTTTTCATCTTGATCTTTTGCTAGCACTTTTATGAGTTCATCAGTTATTCATTAGAGTTCTGAAAATGCTTATTCATTCAGTTCAGCAGTACAGTCAGTTACCAGAAACCTGTACTTGTCAGAGTCTTTTCCATGAATTTCTTGAAGATGAAACCCTTTTATAGGAACATATTTGCAAAAGCATCAGAGTACACCCAGAACTGTCTGTAAATGACAAAAGACTTAAAAATGACCACAGTTAAAGATTTGATGAAAGTTCATAATAATGCAGTTGACAAGAAAATTAGTTATTTCTGACATATACATTTTAAAGTAATAACTAGGATTATGACTTATAACATTATACCAGCACATATAAGATTTTTACAAATTTCATGTAATGTCTGAAACATTTATATTAACATATTTGCATACACATAACCCAATGAAAGTTTAGTATTAGTTGTTTTGTTTGTTTTTTTATACTGCAGGTTCTTATTAGGTATCAATTTTATACACATCATTATATACATGTCAATCCCAATCGCCCAATTCAGCACACCACCATCCCCAACCCACCGCAGTTTTCCCCCCTTGGTGTCCATATGTCCATTCTCTACATCTGTGTCTCAACCTCTGCCCTGCAAACTGGCTCATCTGTACCATTTTTCTAGGTTCCACATACATGCGTTAATATACGATATTTGTTTTTCTCTTTCTGACTTACTTCACTCTGTATGACAATCTCTAGATCCATCCACGTCTCAACAAATGACTCAGTTTTGTTCCTTATTATGGCTGAGTAACATTCCATTGTATATATGTACCACATCTTCTTTATCCATTCATCTGTTGATGGGCATTTAGGTTGCTTCCATGACCTGGCTATTGTAAATAGTGCTGCAATGAACATTCGGGTGCATGTGTCTTTTTCAATTACGGTTTTCTCTGGGTATATGCCCAGTAGTGGGATTGTTGGGTCATATGGTAATTCTATTTTTAGTTTTTTAAGGAGCCTCCATATTGTTCTCCATAGTGGCTGTATCAATTTACATTCCCACCAACAATGCAAGCGGGTTCCCTTTTCTCCACACCCTCTCCAGCATTTGTTGCTTGTAGATTTTCTGATGATGCCCATTCTAACAGGAGTGAGGTGACACCTCACTGTCGTTTTGATTTTCATTTCTCTAATAATTAGTGATGTTGAGCAGCTTTTCATGTGCTTCGTGGCTGTCTGTATGTCTTCTTTGGAGAAATGTCTATTTAGGTCTTCTGCCCATTTTTGGATTGGGGTGTTTGTTTCTTCAATACTGAGCTAAATGAGCTGTTTATATATTTTGGGGATTAATCCTTTGTCCGTTGATTCGTTTGCAAATATTTTCTCCCATTCTGAGGGTTGTCTTTTCGTCTTGTTAATGGTTTCCTTTGCTGTGCAAAAGCTTTGAAGTTTCATTAGGTCCCATTTGTTTATTTGTGTTTTTATTTCCATTACTCTAGGAGGTGGATCAAAAAAGATCTTGCTGTGATTTATGTCAAAGAGTGTTCTTCCTATGTTTTCCTCTAAGAGTTTTATAGTGTCCAGTCTTACATTTAGGTCTCTAATCCATTTTGAGTTTATTTTTGTGTATGGTGTTAGGGAGTATTCTAATTTCACTCTTTTACATGTAGCTGTCCAGTTTTCCCAGCACCACTTATTGAAGAGACTGTCTTTTCTCCATTGTATATCTTTGCCTCCTTTGTCAAAGATTAGTTGACCATAGGTGCGTGGTTTTATCTCTGGGCTTTCTATCTTGTTCCATTGATCTATGTTTCTGTTTTTGTGCCAGTACCATATTGTCTTGATTACTGTAGCTTTGTAGTATAGTCTGAAGTCAGGGAGTCTGATTCCTCCAGCTCCGTTTTTTTCCCTCAAGACTGCTTTGGCGATTCGGGGTCTTTTGTGTCTCCATACAAATTTTAAGATGATTTGTTCTAGCTCCGTATAAAATGCCATTGGTAATTTGATAGGGATTGCATTGAATCTGTAGATTGCTTTGGGTAGTATAGTCATTTTTACAATGTTGATTCTTCTAAGCCAAGAACATGGTATATCTCTCCATCTGTTGGTATCATCTTTAATTTCTTTCATCAGTGTCTTATTGATTTGTGCATACAGGTCTTTTTCTCCCTAGGTAGGTTTATTCCTAGGTATTTTATTCTTTTTGTTGCAATGGTAAATGGGAGTGTTTCCTTAATTTCTCTTTCAGATTTTTCATCATTAGTGTATAGGAATGCAAGAGATTTCTCTGCATTAATTTTGTATCCTGCAACTTTACCATATTCATTAATTAGCTCTAGCAGTTTTCTGGTGGCAGTTTTAGGATTCTCTATGTATAGTATCATGTCATCTGCAAACAGTGACAGTTTTACTTCTTCTTTTCCAATTTGTATTCCTTTTATTTCTTTTTCTTCTCTGATTGCCATGGCTAGGACTTCCAGAACTATGTGGAATAATAGTTGTGAGAGTGGACATCCTTGTCTCGTTCCTGATCTTAGAGGAAATGCTTTCAGTGTTTTCACCATTGAGAATGATGTTTGCTGTGGGTTTGTCATATATGGCCTTTATTATGTTGAGGTAGGTTCCCTCTATGCCCACTTTCTGGAGAGTTTTTATCAGAAATGGGTGTTGAATTTTGTCAGAAGCTTTTTCTGCATCTATTGAGATGATCATATTGTTTTTATTCTTCAATTTGTTAATATGGTGTATCACATTGATTGATTTGCATATATTGAAGAATCCTTGCATCCCTGGGATAAATCCCACTTGATCGTGGTGTATGATCCTTTTAATGTGTTGTTGGATTCTGTTTGCTAGTATTTTGTTGAGGATGTTTGAATCTATATTCATCAATGATATTGGTCTGTAATTTTCTTTTTTTGTAGTGTCTTTGTCTGGTTTTGGTATCAGGGTGATGGTGGCCTCATAGAATGAGTTTGGAAGTGTTCCTTCCTCTGCTATTCTTTGGAAGAGTTTGAGAAGGATAGGTGTTAGCTCTTCTCTAAATGTTTGATAGAATTCACCTGTGTAGCCATCTGGTCCTGGACATTTGTTTGTTGGAAGATTTTTAATCACAGTTTCAATTTCATTACTTGTGATTGGTCTGTTCATATTTTCTACTTCTTCCTGGTTCAGTCTTGGAAGGTTATACCTTTCTAAGAATTTGTTTCTTCCAGGTTGTCCATTTTATTGGCATAAAGTTGCTTGTAGTAGTCTCTTAGGATGCTTCGTATTTCTGCGATGTCTGTTGTAACTTCTCCTTTTTCATTTCTGATTTTATTGATTTGAGTCCTCTCCCTCTTTTTCTTGATGAGTCTGGCTAATGGCTTATCAATTTTGTTTATCTTCTCAAAGAACCAGCTTTTAGTTTTATTGATCTTTGCTATTGTTTTCTTTGTTTCTATTTCATTTATTTCTCCTCTGATCTTTATGATTTCTTTCCTTCTGCTAACTTTGGGTTTTGTTTCTTCTTCTTTCTCTAGTTTCTTTAGGTGTAAGGTTAGATTGTTTACTTGAGATTTTTCTTGTTTCTTTAGGTAGGCTTGTATAGCTATAAACTTCCCTCTTAGAACCGCTTTTGCTGCATCCCATAGGTTTTGGGTCATCGTGTTTTCATTGTCATTTGTCTCTAGGTATTTTTTGATTTCCTCTTTGATTTCTTCAGTGATCTCTTGGTTATTTAGTAACGTATTGTTTAGCCTCCATGTGTTTGTCTTTTTTACATTTTTTTCCCTGCAATTCATTTCTAATCTCATAGTGTTGTGGTCAGAAAAGATGCTTGATATGATTTCAATTTTCTTAAATTTACTGAGGCTTGATTTGTGACTCAAGATGTGATCTATCCTGGAGAATGTTCTGCACGCACTTGAGAAGAACGTGTAATCTGCCTTTTTTGGATGGAATGTCTTCTAAATATCAATTAAATTTATCTGGTCTACTGTGTCATTTAAAGCTTCTGTTTCCTTATTTATTTTCATTTTGGATAATCTGTCCATTGGTGTAAGTGAGGTGTTAAATTCCCCCACTATTATTGTGTTACTGTCGATTTCCTCTTTTATGGCTGTTAGCAGTTGCCTTATGTATTAAGGTGCTCCTATGTTGGGTGCATATATATTTATAATTGTTATATCTTCTTCTTGGATTGATCCCTTGATCATTATGTAGTGTCCTTCCTTGTCTCTTGTAACATTTTTTATTTTAAAGTCTATTTTATCTGATGTGAGTATAGCTACTCCAGCTTTCTTTTGATTTCCATTTGCATGGGATATCTTTTTCCAACCCCTTACTTTCAGTCTATATGTGTCCCTAGTTCTGAAGTGGGTCTCTTGTAGACAGCATATATATGGGTCTTGTTTTTGTATCCATTCAGCAAGCCTGTGTCTTTTGGTTGAAGCATTTAATCCATTCACATTTAAGGTAATTATCGATATGTATGTTCCTATGACCATTTTCTTAATTGTTTTGGGTTTGTTTTTGTAGGTCCTTTTCTTCTCTTGTGTTTCCCAGTTAGAGAAGTTCCTTTAGCATTTGTTGTAGAGCTGGTTTGATGGTGCTGAATTCTCTTAGCTTTTGCTTGTCTGTAAAGCTTTTGATTTCTCCATCAAATCTAAATGAGATCCTTGCTGGGTAGAGTAATCTTGGTTGTAGGTTCTTCCCTTTCATCACTTTAAGTATATCATGCCACTCCCTTCTGGCTTGTAGAGTTTCTGCTGAGAAATCAGCTGTTAACCTTATGGGAGTTCCCTTGTATGTTATTTGTCGTTTTTCCCTTGCTGTTTTCAATAATTTTTCTTTGTCTTTAATTTTTGCCACTTTGATTACTATGTGTCTCGGCGTGTTTCTCCTTGGGTTTATCCTGTATGGGACTCTCTGCGCTTCCTGGACTTGGCTGGCTAATTCCTTTCCCATGTTAGGGAAGTTTTCGACTATAATCTCTTCAAATATTTTCTCTGGTCCTTTCTCTCTCTCTTCTTCTTCTGGGACCCCTATAATGCGAATGTTGTTGCGTTTAATGTTGTCCCAGAGGTCTCTTAGGCTGTCTTCATTTCTTTTCATTCTTTTTTCTTTAGTCTGTTCCACAGCAGTGAATTCCACCATTCTGTCTTCCAGGTCACTTATCCGTTCTTCTGCCTCAGTTATTCTGCTATTGATTCCTTCTAGTGTAGTTTTCATTTCAGTTATTGTATTGGTCATCTCTGTTTGTTTGTTCTTTAATTCTTCTACATCTTTGTTAATCATTTCTTGCATCTTTTCAATCTTTGCCTCCATTCTTATTCCGAGGTCCTGGATCATCTTCACTATCATTATTCTGAATTCTTTTTCTGGAAGGTTGCCTCTCTCCACTTCATTTAGATGTTTTTCTGTGGCTTTTTCTTGTTCCTTCGTCTGGTATATAGCCCTCTGCCTTTTCATCTTGTCTATCTTTCTGTAACTGTGGTTTTTGGTCCACAGGCTGCAGGATTGTAGTTTTTCTTGCTTCTGCTCTCTGCCCTCTGGTGGTTGAGGCTATCTAAGAGGCTTGATGGGACGAGGCAATGTTTTTGGTTATCCCCCTACTTTTCCACAGTATTTGAAGTTTCACAGTTATGCATTACTTTTAAATTGTCTTTCTTTCCCAGTAGAATTCAATCTCCTTAGGGCAGGGATTTCAAATCTCTCATTTTATCTTCAATACCTAGAAGAATGGCACAAATTAAATGGCTCAGTAAATATTTATTGTCTACGTGAATTGACAGAGAAGGGGAGATAGGTCAAGGAACTAGTTTCTCAGATACCAGGAGAATATGACATCTTTCAAGGAGGAGGGAATGGTCAAGTGCTACTGAGAACTTATGAAAGATAAATATCAGATGTGTCCATTAGTAAGAAATTAGAAAGCATCTTTAGAAATAGTTCATGGGTGACAATCATGTGCATAATGGGAAGTTGTGAAAAATTGATATATTATTATCTGGAAAATATTCTTTTTGGAGCATGTTTCTCCATTAGTTCTAGACAGTTATATAGCATAGTGCTTAAAGGCATGGACTATAGAGCCAAACTGACTGGCATTAAATTCAGCTTTGCCACTGCTGGATGACCTTGGATAAGTTACATGAACTGTCTGTGCCTCAGTTTCATCTCTGTAAAATGGGGACAATAAGTTACTTAAAGGTTTGTTTTGAGTATTAAATGAATTAGTATATTTTAGAGCAGTGCCTGTTACATAAGTAAATATTCAAGAAACGTTAGTTATTTTTACTTAAGGAAGGAAGGAAGCAAGGAAGGGAAAGTAATATGCTCCACTGGTAAGAGAAATACCCATAGCTTGATTTCCTGTTGTATAAGATGGTAAGTACAAGTAATCACTGACCATTGCTACGAATCCTTTCTCTTGTCTTTTGTGAGGTCCTTCTTCTGTTTTCCTAAGCAGCAATTTCATAGCCTTATTACTCTTCCCATCCAAAGTGGGATAGCTTCATCTGTCTCATTTCATGTATCAGTCTTAGATTCTAGGTCATGTATTAATCTGGGGTCCACACCATTGCTCCTTGAATACTCAGTCCATTACATATATGAAAACTCATAATTCCTAGCATGTACTTCTACATGGATTATTTCTGTTTCTCTTTCTATATAAATGATTTGTCAGGATTACATTTCCCAGTATGTTATGTGATATTTCCATTTCAATTCCTACTTTCTACTCAATTGTATTATGGGACGTGCTGTCTCTGAATAGATGTAGACTAGCAGAGGGGTGAGGGTACATTAAAAATAGCAGCTAATACTTCTACTTCTGACCAACATAGAATAAGGGGGACAAGATATACTCTCCCACCTGCAAACAAACAAAACAACAAAACAAAATACATGAAATAATGGTTTCCAAATCACTGAACACCAAGCAATGAAGGACAGTGACACCTGAGAAGCAGGGAACAAAGTGAGGCCTATGATTGTTCCCTATCACTGCCTCTAGAGAGTTTCCAGGCCATGGCACAGGAAGGGAGAACCCAGTCAGAGCCTGGAAGAGTGTCTAAATTGAGGAGACATTGTTGAGAGTCTGGAGAGAACAAGGGGATTAGAGTTCACAAAACAGAGTACCAGATAGGAAATTGTTGCACAGAGAGCAAACTCTAGAGATCTGCAGAGGGGTCCCCTTCAGTATTAAACTGACTACTGATCAGCAAATGTGCGTGAGAAAATTACCCAAGGCCTAGGAAAGAACAGGGCCAGAAATAGTGCCTGTTTCCACCAGCCAGACTGGAAAACCTTATGATTCACAAGTCATTGAGTAGAGGGTCTTGACTTATTTGTGGGAAATACTAGGACTAGTTTGAATACTTTTTCAGTCTCAGTCAACAAATCTAAACAGTAAGTCCCAAAAGGATCAGTCTATTTCCAAACAATTCAACCACATCCCAGAAAAAAAATCTCAAGAATATTTTTAGGAATAGAAAAATATGCAGCACCCAACAAGGTAAAATTCACAGTAGCTAATATCCAATCAAAAACTGAGTCATGCAAAGAGGCAGGAAAACAGAACCAAAAATAAGGAGAAAAACCAATCATAATGGACTCAAAACTTACACAGATGTTAAAATTAACAGACAAGATCCTTAAAAGAGTTATTATAATTATTACATAGGGAGAGACATGAAAGATAAAAAATTGATCCAAATTAAATATCTAATGATGATGGCTACATAAAAAATACACTGGATGGACAGAGATCAAATGCTGTAAAAGAAAAGTGTTAGTAAAATTTTAAGATACAGCAATAAGAACTAATCAAAATGAAATATGGAGAAGAAAAATAAAGGAAGGAAGGAAAGAGAGAGAGAAAAAGAGAAAGAAAGAAGAAAAGAACAGAGCATCAGTGAATCATGAGACAACTTTAGATGACCTAATATATCTGTAATTAGAGTCCCTGAAAGACAGAGTAGGATAAAGAGAGAACACACATATTACAATTATCAGGGATAAGAAGGTTGATCTGCCCAGAGACTCTACAAATACTAAAAGAGAATCATATGAACAATTTTATGTCAATAAATTCTACAACTTAGATGATATGGAAAAAGTCCTTGAAAGACATAAATTACCAAATCTCACTTAAAAGCAAATAGATGTCCTGAATAGCCCTATATCTATTAAAGAAATAGATTTTGTAGTTAAAATGCTTTCAGACTTAGTGGGTAGATAGGGACTAACTCTACAATCCTTCTAGTCACAAAGTCTGAAAGCTGGGAGCCATTCTAGATTTGTTGTTCTTTTGCATTACCAGTATTCAGTCTCTAAATCATTTATTTTGATTTCAACACACACAGATTTTGAAACAGTCTTCTACTTTCCAACACCCACTACCACTGTCTTATTCCAAACACCAAAACTTTTTTTAATTGAAGTATTGCAACAGCCTTCTAAGTTGCTTTCCAGAATAATATCTATGGCCCACACTTTCTCAGGTGAAATATTAGACAAATTCCGGTTCCTTCAAATTGACCATATGATAAAATCTGCATTCTTATTATTTCATTCATGACCCTTGGTGATCTAGTTCACTTCTTGTTCCCCCTCACTTCTCATTCTATGACCCAGCAACATGAAGCCATATGTAATTCCTCAAGCACACCATGCTCTTTCATGTTTCTATGAGTTTGTATAAGCTCTGCCCTTGACATGGATTCTTCTTTCTCTTCTTTGCTGTCTAGTGAAAACTAGTCATTCCCTAAAACCCTGCTCTACCAAAACTCAACCAGGAGGTAGTTTCTTAAAACAGTTGTGATATAAAATTTGAAACTATGTCAATGAACTGTTTGTATTCTGTTACATTAAAAGCTATTGATAAACTTGTATTTTCAATGGATCTTTTATACATGATTTTATACCAACAGGTATTGATCATTTGGAAAATATTCATTCACTAAGTTATACAGAT
Organism: Balaenoptera ricei; assembly: GCF_028023285.1. NCBI lineage: Eukaryota > Metazoa > Chordata > Mammalia > Artiodactyla > Balaenopteridae > Balaenoptera > Balaenoptera ricei. The sequence continues at coordinate 89,313,313 of NC_082660.1, read as the reverse complement.
CTTCCAAATATTGATGTATTTCATTGTACACTATCACAAAGTCACCTTTATTTTTATCACCACTAATCTTATCAGAAAAGTTTTCAAGTATTGGGAAGCCGTCAATCTCATGGAAGTAATAATAGTAACAAGTTGTCCAAAATTCTAACTTCTGCTTGAAATCTTAAATATTATCATTATTGGCCAAAAATTCTGCCAGTTATTTTCCTTAAAGAAACAGGCTCACCTCATTCATTTTTGAGAGAACATCTGCCTCATATCCAAGTCTGAATAACAGTAGTCTACGTTCATCTTTTCTAGTAAAAATAATGTTCTATGAAAAAAATTGGCCTTTCGAGCACATACCTCAAACAACTGCACAAGTGCTTTTCCTTGAGATAGTAATAGTACTTCAGTATACTGAAGTAATTTACGTGCACTTCCATTTCATCAGAGACTATTAAGACATGTACATAAGTGTCAAGCTTTAATAAAATTAACAAATTTTACACTTCATCAAGGATATCCTTAAGTGAAACTGGCTTTCTTTTCAACTGCAAATGCATGGTGGTGAAGAATACAACGACTAATCTTACTGTTCATTGTCACTGCGCTATTTCATGCCAAAGCCCCTGCAGTTTTACCCATCACTGTTTTTGCATCATCAACGTGAATTTCAACACAATGAATGAATTTTAGGATTATTAAAAAAATAGTGTGCCAGAAGATTATCATACTAAGTGAAGTAAGTCAGACAGAGAAAGACATATGCCATATGATATCACTTACATGCAGAATCTAAAACAAAAAAAATGATACAAATGAACTTATTTACAAAGCAGAAACAGACTCACAGACTTAGAAAACAAATTTATGGTTACCAAAGGGGAAAGGTGGGGAGGAGGGATAAATTGGGAGCTTGGGATTGACATATACACAATACTATATATAAAATAGATAACCCACAAGGACCTACTGTATAGCACAGAGAACTCTGTTCAATATTCTGTAATAACCTAAATGGGGAAAAAATTTGAAAAAGAATAGATATATGCATATGTATAACTGAATCACTTTGCTCTACAGCTGAAACTAACACAACATTGTAAATCAACTATAGTCCAATATAAAATAAAAATTAAAAAACAAATACAAAACAAAATAGTGTGAATGTTGTGGATCCCCTGAAGGGATCTTGCAGACCACACTTTGAGAGATAGAAAACCATGACAGAGATATGGTACCTGCCAGTGCCACAATAATTGGGATTTAGGGAAATTTCCAAAAATTATTTAGCTGAGATTTATTGAGTGTTATTGAGATTAGTCTCTTCCTACAGGGTTTCTTCACTTGAAATTACATTGTTCAGCCTTTTTTCCTGATTTCTGTTGCTACAGAGTGTTCTCCTGCAAGCCAGACTACAGACAGCAAATATTTCTGAAATTGTTTTCTAGGCTTTGGAGGAAGTTTTTGGAGGAGGGATGGGGATTGGGGGTTGGAGGGAGTATAGGAAGGGGTTATTATAACTGGTGCTGTTATTGAGATTACAATATGTGTTAACATTGAAATTACTATGTTCTCATTACTGTGGTAAGCTTTGAGGATACATTGGTCTATGAAACAGAAATTTCCAGAAACTATTTAGCTAATATTTGTCCCTGTCCCTGTGGAGTGTAAATACTAATAGGAATAAGTCAATTGAGAAGAGAGAGAGTTGTATAAATTTGAGCTGTATGGTAACTTAGGACAAACGGTTGTAGAACCTCTTATTTGGGATTCAAAGAAACTATATAGCTGCTAAATCTTTTAATTCATCATAATTCAATGATTTTGTTTTGTATAATAATCCATAAGTGAACAGCTGTGAATCTTTTTGAACTGTTTTGTGTTCATGCCTATATTCACTGTAGCCTTTCAGATCTAGGTTTCAGGATGCAATATTGCTTACATTTTCATTTCTTTCTTTTACATTTCATTTTTTCCTTGAGGCTGGGAGGATGACTTCTAACAGAAGATTAACTAGAGATGTAGGGATTACAGAGACAAGCAAGCCATTGGCCTCACCAGGACCTAAAATGGTAAAAGTCCTATAGAACTCGCTGATAACCTGAGGCCATAAATGTCTCCCATTGTCACCTGGGGCTGTTTGTCAGTGTCACTCTCTACACATTCAAGGTCTTTTTCAAATTCAGTTACAATCATGAACTCAGTGCTCTACTAACTTCTCTCTCCTCTGTTGTCAAAATCTAGGAAAATGATATTCACAAATCGAAACTCACATGTGATTTTAGCAGAGGCTCTGGGAAGACTCATTAGCAAGAAAAAGCTTCAAATGGAAAACAGTGCCACTGAATAGAAACACATCGCCAAATTGATTCCATCTAAATTGATTTGTCCTGTCCAGATGGTGTAAGTCGTTGAGACTATTTCCAAGAACAAGTGAACAATTTTAAAGGTGATTCAGGGGGGTGTGGTTGACAATGGCAAATGAGCTGAGCTTTGGTCCTGAGGGATAAGAATCTCTGTTCTAAATTACATTAAGCTCTGCTGTTGAGGTAATTCAATTAAACTCTACGGGTTTCTGTTTTCTCATCTAATAAAATGGGACTATAAACACTTCCAACAAATATCACGAGTTTCAAAATGGAAGAATGTATTAGAAAGTACATCATACATATGAAATTTTTAAATGCTTTAAAATAGGATTTACTGGTCTAAAGAAGCACTGTGAAGTTGAGTATTTCTAGAAACAGCCGTCACTCTTAGATATGAATGTTGATCTTTAAATAGGTATAAGGTTGTCTTTCCATTTTAAGTTCTCTTGCACTATTTATTCTTCCAATGAGAAATAATACATTCATAAGTAGTAGGAAGAAAAAACCAAGTATTTTCAATCCTTCCCTAAATTATAGAAGCATTTCTACTCTCACCTTCATTCGTTCTTCCCTAACCACCCATAATCAGGAAGTAGGAAGTACTCTAACCATACAAAACTTTCTTCTAGAACACACACCAAAAAATGTTTTTTTGTGCTTCTATGTTTTTCCATCTTCTATATAACTCTTTTTCTTCTGATTAATTCCCTCTCACCTATAGAACTGAGCTGAAAGGCCATTTTTGCTGTGAAGCCTTTCCTAACTCCCCAAGACAGAGCCAGTAGAACCTCCTCTCTCTTCTCATTTCATTGTATACTAATTTTGTACAAGTAATTACCAAATAGATATACCACCACTTATTACATTTTGTTGTAATTCTTATGTCTTTTCCCCCCACTAGACTGTGAGTTCATTAAAGACATTGCTCTTACCTTCCTCCCACCCTCTGTACCCAGCAAAGTTCCAGCTGCATAACTATTACATAGAAATGAATGAAAGCATGAATATACCCTTCCAGCTAAGCCTACTTTGGTATATAGATATGTGACAGATGGGGACAGCTCTGGGCTGTGTCTATTGTGACCCATCACTGACTATGTGATCTCTCTGTGATTTACACGTAGATATATTTCTCCCATCCCTACCTCTCTGTTTGCCCTGGCACTCCAGAGAATGTCTTAAATGTGCCTCAGATACTCTTATCCATAGCATTATCTAAATAAGATATAATTTGGCATTTAAAAACAGCATACAAGCAAGTATAAAGTTAGCCATGTAAAATGAAAGCTGAACTTCCTTACACTGACAAAATCCACATCAAAACCTGAGCATGGAAGGAAAAGGAGGTTTCGTTTGGTTGGTTGGTTTTTGATTTTTGAGGCTTTTTTTCCCTCTTTTTAGTATTCCCATAGAAGGAGTTAATTATGGGCAACAGCTCCAACTTTTTAATGAGATAGATATTTGAATCTCACACACCTTTTTGCTGCTGCTCGGCCACCTAAGTTATTTCAAATCTACAGCGCATGATTCCTAATATTACAGTGAAGAGCAAAGGAAGAACACAAAACAAATTTAAAAATCTCTAGTTATGGCTTGCAGACTACAGGATTACTTCCAATATTTCTTGATTCCTTTTCCCAGTAAATTCCCCAACATTCTATATCAGGGATTGGCAAATGTTTTTCTGTAAAGAGCAGACAGTAAATGTTTTAGGCTTTGTAGGCCAAGAGGCAAAATTGAGGATATTATAAAAGTACTTACATTAAAAAAGAGAAAACTTCCTCAATTTTTTATTGACAAAATTCAAAATATAATAATAATAACATTAAAATTATAAATATAATCATCATCATTTATTTTTTTGTAATGTAAGTCTACTAATGAGAAGAATGGAACTCTTTTTTGGGAAAGGAGCAGTAAAATTTCATTTTACCCCATTTCATGGGGTTCAAAGTTAGTGTTCCCAATCATTAAAATTAACTACAAATTTCATTTGTTAATGCTGATCTGTAATGAGATTTTAAGAATTTCATTTTTGAAAATGTCTTTTCACACAGATAGGTAATATATGTGACATTCAGAATGCTGATAACTACATCATTATGATTTATAGTAGCAGTGAGAAATAAGAGCATCCTATAGAGTTTCTGTCAGAACTACTCAACTCTGCTGTTGTAACACAAAATCATCCACAGAAAATGGATGAATGAGTGTGGCTGTGTTTAAGTAAAACTTTATTTTGGAACTGAAATGTGAATTTCATAGAATTTTCACATCCCCAAATATTATGCTTCTTCTGATTTTTTTCAATCATTAAAAATGTAAGAATAATTCTCAGCTCATGGACTGAACAAAAACAGGTAGCAGGCTGGATTTGGCCCTTGACTATGGTTTGCTGACTCTAGCTCTATGGTATGCCCGTGGATTACAGTTGACTTTTGATGGTGTTGGTGGCAGAAAGTTCAGGGGGACAAAGAGACAGAAAATAGAAAAGGGGGTCTAGGTTTTTCCTTTCTACTAGGCCCTCTCTTAACTGCCCCATTCCCATACTTCTGCTCCCAGATTCCTACTCTCCTTTCCTATGCCATTATCCCCTGACTGGGTATACCCATCACTCTGCAGTGTAGTGAATATGCTATCACTGTATGGTAGGCAATTCACTCCTTCATCATATAATATTTATATTGTTTCAAACCCTACTGAGTCCACTCTCAGGCAAGCAAAGAGCCCTGAAAAATGACCCATAGGCTTCTCATAAGAGGTGTGCATGTGTTTGTATTAGCAGTGAATGAAAGTGTGGGCCAATGAGCATGAATAGGGAACTGACTAGACCAATGGGCATACATGAGAGGAAAACAGGGAACCACAGTTCTTGGGGATGGAAGAAGAGAATAGTCATCTTTCACTGTGAATAGATGAATATCAATGTGTCTCTATATGGTGGTTAAGATATAAGATGATTGAATCTTCCCTGCTATCTGCAGAAACTGTTAGCAATTGTGCTTTTACTTCTTACTGGAAAACTAATGAGAAGAATGGAATTCTTCTTTTGGGGAAGGGGGTAACATTTCACTTAGGGTGCAAAGTTAGTATTCCCTGGCATTAAAATTGATTATAAATTTTGTTAATGCTTATCTATGATGAGATTTATTGTATCTCTAAGTCAGAAAAGAAAAACAAAAATGGTGGCTTATCTGTGTAAAAATTAAATGAATTTTAGACATGCACATAAAATGCTAAATGTTTTAGGACTAATTACCATGAAGGACAATGGAAGATGCCACAGTCAAGCAGAAAGGGAATATATTTAGTAGTCACATAGCCCTGGTTCTTAACTCCATTTCTGTCCCTTACTAATTAATGATCTCAAGTAAGTTATTCAATCTCTCTAAACATCATGTTTTCCTATTTGAAACCACACAAGGTAGGCATAATTATCTGCAAGTTGTAGACGAACAAGATATGTAACACACATAGTCCCATAAGTGGAACTCAAAAAGAATCATTTTAACCTTTATAAATGATGTACATCATTAAATGTGTTCTTTTAACTTTGTACTGATCACTGTTTGATAATAACAGCATATTAATCATACATGATCACATTATTCTCCTGGGATTTCCTTTCACCCAATGCCTACACTATCCTTCTAAGGACCCAGTCAGAATGCTACAAAATGCTGTAAAGACTTTCAGATAACCCCAGATCAAAACGATGTCTCTCTCCTCTGAAGTCTCACAGTTTGTATATCTTTTCTTTTGGCATTTATTGCCTATTTTCAATTATACCTACATTTATTCAATTTATTCACGTGCTTGGAATCATAGAATGTTGGAACTGACAAGGGACATAAGATACCCTCTCACCCAAATCTCCTTATTTTGCATAGGGAGCAAGAAATACTGAAAGGCAAAATGGATTTTCAGGAGTCACACAGAGCTTTAAAAACAATTCAACTCTAAATTTAATTTTCCTACTCTATTATTTGTCTCCCATTTCCAAATTTTCTCTTACCTCTCCTGCCTTCACTAAGACCAATCAACCAGTCTTACCATCTTTATGCAACTTTCGTTTCCTTTCAAATTCTACTCATAACAATATATCTCATGGCATAATAACCACAGACCTGCAACTATCAATTTTTAATCTTCAAATTTGTCTTCTCATTGCAAATCTCTTTCTGGTCCAAGTCACACTATCGTCTGTTGCCAAATTAACTTTCTGAAAACATCAATTGTCATTCTACTACTCAAAGAGTATTCAGGACTCTATATTGCACAAAATACTTCCTGGAATTGGAGGTTCTTCACAACTTAGACTTGCTTTGTTGCTGATTATAAATACTGAAGAAGTAACTTACGCAAAAGTGAAAAAACTAAAAATTCCTACCTTCCTCATTTCTTCTCCAGATGATTCCTCTGTCCCGGAGGTGTGACCTCTTCATCTATCTGTGTTTTTGCTCATTTGATTTCTTTTGCTTTGAATGCTTTCCTTCATTTTCATTTATTTAATAACCATTCATTCTTCTAGATCCAGCTTTAATGCCAGTTTACTTATGAAGACTTTCCTCACCATGTAATTCATGGGAATTACATCTTGTCTTCCTAGATATATTATTAGTAGTAGTATATTTTACTTTGTATCATTGTTCCTCTTTTTTCATATATGTAATATCTCCAAAAAGATTTTAGAAAATTTTCAAGAAGGATCATAACCTTAATATATTTTTATCTCAGTATCTGACAATCAGTAATGTTTATTGATCAACAAAATTATGTCCCTCTTGATAAGTAAAAATAAGTCCCAAAAAGACAACATGACTCCTGCTTTGATTGATTCAATAGCATTTCCCATAGCCAGATGTAATTATTTTTTTCCTGATGGCTTCTTAGGACCTGATTGTATTAGGTAGCTCTGGTTTATTTCCAATTAAGAAATAATTTTGTTTCCACAGTTTGTTTCCAAAATTATAGTTTTCAAGACCAAATGAAAAGTGCTCTTGAATGACTTCCATATTTCAAGTCGTTGGCATCATGTAGCTCTCAATTTGATTTTCATAAACTTTGAATATAATAAACTTTGAATATAAAAAAATGACAGGAAAAATCAGCTTATGTGATATATAAAAAGGATGTTGTATAGTGAGTAATTATGGCCTGATTCACATTTGGGAAGTGGACTTGACTAAAAGAGTTCAACTATAATATCCAGCTAGTTTTCAATAAATAAAATCAGCTCCTAGAAGATTGGTTATATAGCCAAAAGTCTATACAGATGACTTTCACTCTTCATTGCAAACCACATTGCATAGGAAGTAAAATGAATTTGTAAAATAGGATATGGTTTAATATAAATTGGACTTGTGGGTTTTCCAAATGAAATACATAGTGTGGATTTCAGATGCATGATATAGGGCTAAATGTCCCTAATTTTTTAAAAACAGAACATTTGCTAAAATTGTAAATGATGTCTCATGTCTTATTTTGTTTTAGAAACAAATTCAGTGCTCTCAACATGTGAGTCAGTAATATTGTTAAACTGCATATTCAAATATGGAACACAAATATCAGAGGGAATCACTGCCAGGTACCACATATTTTAATTCCATTCCCAGTGTGGACATGCTCTTTGACTTTGGAAAATGTCATTTTAAAGCATCACTCATGGGACCCCAACTGAACACAAAGCTTTGCACATTTACATAAAGGTAAACATCTCGGCCAGGGTGACAGAATCCCATCTCCCCCTCCCTGCCACTAGACTCAAGATTTATGTCTAGAAGAGAACAAATGTATGGATACCAAGGGGGAAAGGGGTGGGATGGGAAGAATTGGGAGACTGGGATTGACACATATACATTATTGATACTATGTATAAAATGGACAACTGATGGGAACATACTGTATAGCACAGGGAACTCACCTAGTGTACTGTGGTAACCTAAATGGGAGGGAAGTCCAAAAGGGAGGGGATATCTATATGTGTATGGCTGATACATTTTGTTGTGCAGTGGAGGCTAACACAACACTGTAAAGCAACCATACTCCAACAAAAATTAATTAAAAAAACAAAGATTTATGTCTAGGTTCAAAAGTCATCTGATAGGCCAGTTATGCCAAGGTATTTTTAATAAAGCATGTGGAAACACAAAATAGAAGAAGGTAGAAACCGAAATGATTTTCTGCATGGTATATCCTTGTCATAAATCACAAATAAGAAAACTGTAATATAAAGTACCATTTTATTAAATGTCACTCAGCATTCATGATTTCATCATTCTGGTAGTTTAGAGAGAGTAAAAAGTGGCTGAGAGTCCAAGAATCAGCATGCATAGCCAGAGCAGAGCAGTAGTGTTGAAGCTATGGAAAACCTGAGGAAGAAAGGTAAAAATGCAGAAAGAAAATAAATTCACATATAGAAAGCAGGCAACTCCATCACCTTGATCACTCTGAAATTATTGCAATTCAAATAAATTACATTTTTCACACAGGTAGGCTAAGATCATGTGTTTAATTTTCTGTCTAACTTTGTGTGTGTGTGTGTGTCTGTGTCTTTCCCTCTGTGTGTATATGTATATACACACACACACAGAGAAAGACATATATACAACTAAATCAAACAAAATACTATTTTAATATATATATTTGAATGAAACAGGTGCTTAATTTAAGTCTGTGATAGTAAAGAGTGAAATGAGTCAAGAAAAAGACTTAATATAGCAGCTACAATTTACCATGGCACATTTACAAAAAATTGGATCTGGGGAAAGGTCTTGAGAACTGATTACAGGGAACACTAAAGAAACAAACATAGACACACACATTCTCAGCTCTATGTATAGGTTGGAAGAACTAATTTAGCTTTAAGATTCAGGAAACAGAATTTGCTGTAAGATTTTGTTCGGTACCCAACAGGAATGCAAAGCAATCTGTGATTAGAACTCAAAGGATATGGATAATTTCTTGTAAACTCTATATATGTATGATTTAAAAATGGTAGTTCAAACCAAAATCTGAGTCAATTTGTGGATTTTGTTTTCTCATTTGTCACATCAAAATATACAACTAGACTTACACTTCAATCTATAATGGAATAAGAAGGACCAGATTTACCCTCTTGCCTTAACTAAAAATCAAGAAAAATATTTAAACAATGGTTTTCAGACATCAGACAAGAGAGAGTCCAGAAGAGTTATTTCCAAAAGAAAGGGAGAAAATGAGGTAAACCCTATGATTATCCTGGCTTAATGTCTGGAGAGTGCCCAGGCTGTAGAACAGGGAGGGGAGGACCCAAACAGAGCCTGACAGTTTCCCAAAGTTGAGACAAACTTCAGCATTCAGGGAAGTCAGGCAGATAGAATTCATAGGGCAGAGTACCATACAGGAGAGAGCCGCCCAGAAAAAGAGAGTTCTGAAGATCTATGAAGGTTTCCCTTGAGTTTTTTGGCTATAGACTGATCTGCTCATGCACATTAGGAAACTACTGAGGTCAGGGAAAAACCAACCAAAAAGAGCAAGCAGAAAAACCCCTGGAGCTCACGTCGTGCTGGTCCCCTCACACAAGGACCACCTCTCTCACCTGCCCAAAGTTCAGTGCCCAGAGAAGGGAGAATGGGTTCAAGGAGAATCGTTCCCTGTCTCCTTCTTTTCTTGGTCAGCCAGGACAAAGTGGGCAAGGGGGCCTTCCATAGGCCCCCAAAGTCAGGGTCAGGACAACCACATCTGGGCTGATATCACAGCAGGCCTCCAGCCTCCTTTTTAGTTCTCTAGTCTGCTTTCATTCCTGCTCCATTAGACAGGAATAATTAATGAGAAACAGAGCAGCAGGCAGGGAAGAGTGAAGGAAAGGAGCTGTTTGTCTGTCAGCCCTGTGCCCTCACCCCCAAGCTGGAACCCTATTCCATCCCTGGGCTATCCTCCTGATCAGTGTCTTGGGTACTTGTACGACTTGTTCCCCTCTTCTTTCTCCTCTCGTCTCTTAAAAAAAGTCAATCATTTTATTATAATTTCCATATTTTTCTTAAGCATAGACCAATTATAGGTTCAAAATTACCTAAATAGCATATAAAAAGACAGGTGCTGCCATTAAAATGATTTCATCTGTATTAACAAAAGACATTTTTGATAGAATTTAGTGCTACATAGGTTCAAAACAAACAAAAAATATCTGGACAATTACACTACAATAATGGATCTTCTTCCATGGAAACTAACATTTTGTATTTAAAATCCGCATAATTATTTATAACATAATAAGTTAATGAATGCAGTTAAAAATACTTATTATGAGTACCAAACAGCAGGCGACCCACTCTGCCTTACCTTACTGTCACTTATTTGGGGCATTGAAAAGGGCTAATTGTTTTGTTTCTCTACTTAACTCTTTCTCTGTGGCCTATGCAGAGGCATACACCTTTGGCAAACTACCAATGAAGACAAGAGAATGCATGCATTATTGATGAGCTTGCTTCTGAATTAAAAATCAAGGTATATACATATATGTATATAAATACCCTACCTTTACCTGTGGAGATGGCACTTGTTTTAATGAAAAAGGAAAAACTGGTGTGATTATTTGTAGAGTTATATTGCCCCAAATTTAATTGCAACATAAATTGGGAGAATGGATATAAATTTCAGGGTACCCAATGAAGAAGGGATTTTTTAAAAAATATCTTTGGCTTCTGTTTGGATAGTAATTCTACTGGGGAAGAGACAATCCATAGCAAACAAAGGCTTGCACATAGTTCATTTACTCTTAGGTATTACACATTATCATTAACTTTTGAGTTCTTGGCTCATTTTCTGTCATGTGGTTTGCTGTAAGTATAAAGAGGAATTTCTCTATAGAGCAAAGTAACTGCTCCTTCTTTGTCCCTTCCAGGAAAGCTCCTCAGAGTTTGTTAGAGAATAAAGCTACAAGATGAACATCATCTAACAATTCACTTTCTGCACGTTTTACAAACCAGCATTCAAACAAAGATATAAGAGGGGATCAGGGCTTCCCTAGTGGCACAGTGGTTAAGAATCTGCCTGCCAATGCAGGGGACATGGGTTCGAGCCCTGGTTCGAGATGATCCCACATGCCGCGGAGCAACTAAGCCCGTGCACCACAACTACTGAGCTTGCGCTCTAGAGCACGTGAACCACAACTACTGAGCCCGCAAGCCACAACTACTGAAGGCCCCATGCCTAGAGCCCATGCTCTGCAACAAGAGAAGCCACTGCAGTGAGAAGCCCGTGCACCACAACGAAGAGTAACCCCCGCTCGCCACAACTAGAGAAAGCCTGCATGCAGCAAAAAGGACCCAACACAGCCAAAAATAAATAAATTAATAGATAAATAAATTTAATTAAAAAAAAGAGGGGATCAGAGGAAAGGGTTATTGCATTTATTCCTTTTATTTTTGAGAGGGGTGTAGATTTGTCTATTTATTTGTTTGTTTTCTCCTCCCCACAAATTATGTCAATACAGGAGAGACAACTGTGTTCAATAGTTGAATAGTTGAAAGAGTTTGAATGATGTGGAGATGTTTCCATAAGTGTGTGGAAAATAGCATTGTAACTTTTCTATAAAATATTTTGAGAACCTTACTAGTATAAGGCAATTGCTTTGTCATATGTATTAACAAAATCTCTCAAAAGATAGTAGAAAGGAAATAATTCAGGCAGAGAAAGAAAAATATTGTATGAGCTCACTTATCTGTGCAATCTTAAAAAGCCAAACTTACAGATACAGAGAGTAGAATGGTGTTTGCCAGGGGCTGGGGGTGGGGGAAATGGAGAGATGTTGGTCAAAGGGTACGAACTTGCAGTTATAAGATGACTATGTTCTAGGGATATAATGTACAGCATGGTGACTATAGTTAGCAACACTGTATTATGTACTTGAAAGTTGTTGAGAGAGTAAATCTTAAGTGGTCTCGCCATTAAAAAAAAAAGGTAATTATGTGAGGCGATAGAATGATAGAAGTATTAACTAACCCTATTAGAGTAATCATCGTATATCTTAAACTTACACAACATTATACGTCAATTATATCTCAATAAAGCTGGGGAAAAAAAGATAGTAGAAGGGTTTGACAACAATGATTTTCTACCTTTTAGTAGTATGAAGTGAATACTAAAACTAGAACATTCTAGAACATACTTAAAAGATCTCAAAGGAAGATGCCAGGGCCTTAGAGCATAGGTTCCTCTTCAGGTCTCACTGACCTGTTTGAATTGCTTTAAGTCTTGAGCAAAGAACATGACTATGACTAAAAGGAAAGAAAGTTAACACAAAATATCAGGATTACATGAGATTTAGTAAAATGACTCATTTTTTAAATTATCATTACTGTAGCATAAGTCCAGAAATGGTTGATGTGAGAGCCTTGTAGATGACAGACCACCTAACAGTAAGAAGCTCCTTGTCAGATTATTCATTAACAATTACCAGTGAGAGAACTTTGCTTGTAATAGCGGTTTATTCTGATGGGCAAATTCTTCTTTGATTCAGAATGTTTTAAAAGACAAAAATCACTGCAGTTATGCATCAAGGACTCATTGGTCCCTTAGACCTGCTTGAACCCTAAATTAGCCATGGGGAACTACAGTGTAGGCAATAATTTCAACCTGTGCACCCATTACTTCACATGGTTAATATATGGATTGCCCCTTGCTTGAATCAAGCAAATAGCATAGAGAACAATTAGCATTTTTGAAGCATATTGAAACATTGTGAAGGTTTTTTTTTTCTCATATAGCTTGAAATGAGGTATTTAGATTCCATAGTGAAGCATAGGACTTTAACTATATCTTCATTTTCTATTAGTAAGTACTACAATTCTAAATTGCAATGTTGAATGCCAGGAAAAATTGTGATGCCAAAAGCTCAGCCTCTGGGCACCGGTGCCGAAGCAAATCTCAGAGACGGAGTTTTGGGTGAAGTAGAAAAGACTAGCTTTATTGCTTTACCAGGCAAAGGGGGACACAGCAGGCTCCTGCCTCAAAAACTGTGTGTCCCGACCCAGGGAGTTTGGTGAGGAGTTTTATGACATCAGTTCAGGGGTGGGGTTGCTGATAAGATTAGGGTGTGTGCAGGGCCTGCACTCCTCTAATCTGGTCTCAGGTAATCTTCTTGATGAGCTTCTCTGGTTCCTTTAATCTTTCCTCAGGTGGTCTATTGGCTGCTCCTCCCTTGATTAACAACTGTTCGAATCTTCCCTTTGGAACTCAGGGAAGGTTATGGAGGCTGGAGTCTGTTCCCTACAAACAAGAAACAGGGGACATGGAAAGGCTTCCATGCCCAGGAGCCCCACAGGGTCCTGCTCAGTTTCACTTACCACAATATTCAGCAGTGGTTGTCATTAATAACTGATCATTTTTGCACTTTAAATATTTTTCTCTAAGAATCACAAAATCCTTCTAACCACTCTGATAATATGTTAGGAATTAAGGAGAATTATAGACTTTTGTGAATACTCTCACTTTCATGGAATCAGAGCACCACAATTCAAATCTGATTTAACAAACTTTCTTATGCTGACTTACAAAAAAACATTTGGCTAGGCATTGTGGTGGAATTCCAAAATAATGAAACACATGCCCTGCTCTCAAAAATGTACAATTTAGACAGGCAAATAAGGTATGCTCACAAATAACTTCTTTACTACAAATGCATTCATGTGCAAACATATTCTCTAGCATCTGATTAATTTTCTCAAACACAAATCTTTCTTAATACTCTTCAACTGCTCCCATTTCACCTTTGTGGCAAAAATCAACAATATTGGGTTGGCCAAAAAGTTTGTTTGGGTTTTTGGTAAGATGTTATGGAAAGACCCAAACAAACTTTTTGGCCAACTGAATATTTTGCAGGACCTTTTATCTGACTCCTGCCTGCCCCTCTTAGCCTCATTGTTTCCTTAAACTCTCTCCATTATCTCTATAATCCAATCATAATGACAAGTTAATTGGTCAATATTACTGTTTTGTTGTGATTGCATTTTTTTTAGGCTAATGTTTAATTAAACAAATAATAAATGAATATGTTCCCTTGGTAAAATAATTAAAATATTACAAGACTAGGACACAATTTGCAAACTACCTCAAATGCCCTATCCTGTCTCCCAGTGGTAAGTGCTATTATCAGTTAGGAAATGAGTCCTTCCAGATTTTTTTTTAACACGATTACGTACACAATGTTGCTTTGCTTTGTGTTTAACCTGAATGGGATCATACTTTGCATGGGATCTGCAATTTATTTATTTTATTCAACAAATATCTTGGTGATTTTACCACATCAGTGTTCTAATATAGCATTTCCATAGCCTGAGTTAATAAGCAGTTTTAATTTCTTCTTAAAATATGTCCTGGGCTTCCCTGGTGGCACAGTGGTTAAGAATCCACCTGCCAATGCAGGGGACATGGGTTCGAGCCCTGGTCCAGGAAGATCCCACATGCCATGGAGCAACTAAGCCTGTGCGCCACAACTACTGAGCCTGCGCTCTAGAGCCTGTGAGCCACAACTACTGAAGCCCACATGCCTAGATCCCATGCTCCACAACAAGAGAAGCCACTGCAATGAGATGCCCGTGCACTGCAATGAAGAGTAACCCCTGCTCGCTGCAACTAGAGAAAGCCCGTGTGTAGCAATGAAGACCCAACACAGCCAAAAATAATAAATAAATAAAAATAAATGTATAAAAATAAATAAATAAATAAATATGTCCCCTTTTTATTCCTTAAGCTGTTTATTTGAATTTCCCTTCCTTTTTTCCTTAATTACATTCAACAACAGTTTGTCTATTTTTTTGGTCCTTGCAGTGTATTAGTTTGTGTTTTATTGATGAAGTCTCTATTTTGTTTTGTTTTCTATTATTTCTGCACTTATCTTTATTAATTTCTTTCTTCAGTTTAATGGGATGTATTTTGTGGTTCTTCTATCAGCTTCATGAGTCAAAAGTTTGTTTTATTTTGTACTTTTGTTTTCTAATAAATTCATTTTATTAGAGCTATATATATATTCCCCTAAATTTCCTTTTGGTCCCTTTCTACCAGTTTGATATGTGGTGTCGTTCAGTTTTAAATAAATTGTAATTTTCATTTTTATTTCCTTTTTAACCCAAGAGATATTCCAAAGTGTGCTTGTAAATTTGCAGGTATATAAGACTTTCTTTTGTCTTGTTACATTTTGGTTATTCCTTTCTAATTTTATTGTGTGGTGGTCAAGAAGGGTAAAGTGGCCTAGAAGATTTTAATTCTTTTATTCGTTGAGATTTTTTTCTAGAGGTTTAGTATATGGTCTGTTTTTGAGAATATTTTACATGTGCTTGAAAATAATCTGTAATTTTTTACAGGTACTGAGATGGGAGGGAAGGGGGCATGGAACAACTTTTAAAAGAATAACATAGCCATTGAGGATACAAAAAAAACTGGTTAGAACCTACTAAGCCCAAGATGGAGGAAGAGTCCACTTCCTGTAGACTTTGAGCCTCACTGTATGCTCATTGTAATACATTAGCATATGCTAAATGACACACCCACAAGTGCCATGACAATTCTGAGGCTGACCATAGAAGGCTAAAATGTGGGCAGTGGCCCAATTCCTAGACATCCCCACCCCTTCCCCCAAATAGTTGGAATAATCCTCCCACTTATTAGCTTATGAAACTACCTAGCCTATAAAAACTAATCATCCCAGGGCCACTCTCACATTCTGAGACAGATCACATTCTGTCTATGGAGTATCTCTCTAAATAAACCTGCTTTCATTTTACTATGGCTCATTCTTTTTTTTTTTTTTTTTCTATTTTATAAATTTATTTATTTATTTATGGCTGTGTTGGGTCTTCGTTTCTGTACGAGGGCTTTCTCCAGTTGCGGCAAGCAGGGGCCACTCTTCATCGCAGTGCGCAGGCCTCTCACTGTCGTGGCCTCTCCTGTTGCGGAGCTCAGGCTCAGTAGTTGTGGCTCACGGGCTTAGTTGCTCCGTGGCATGTGGGATCTTCCCAGATCAGGGCTCGAACCCGTGTCTCCTGCATTGGCAGGCAGATTCTTAACCACTGCACCACCAGGGAAGCCCTGGCTCATTCTTATATTCTTTTCTGCACGAAGCTATGGGCCCTCACTTGGTGGCCCATCCCAGGGACTCACCTGAGACCTGGGACGTGACCATTCTCACACCCTGTTCTCCTGCAACAGTACAACTGTATGTGTGTGTGTTTATGTGTTTATATGTTTATTAAATTGAATTTTTTAATTGTTAAATTCAAATACTCTATATTTTTCTCACTTTTTTAATGTATTTGATCTAGAAACTTAGTGATATATGTTATATTCTCACTAAGATTGCAGATTTCTCATTGAAATTCTTTTTTTTTTTTTTTTTTTTTTGCTTTTCCTGACCTCATTATGCAAAGTTAAGTGTTTCCCCCGGCTCTCATTGAAATTCTATCAGTTTTTGTTGATATATTTTGAAACTACATAATTAAGTAATAAAAGTTCATGACTGTTATATATTTTGATGGATTATTCTTTCAGTATGAAATATTCTCTCTGTGCCCTTTTGACACTTTTTGCTTTGAATTGTTTTTCTGATATTAATAATGTCACATCTGCATTTCTTTATTAATATTTTCCTAGTATATTTTTCATCTCTTATTCTCAAACTTCTTGTGTCTCATGTAAATAACAGTTGGACTTTTTTAGCCAATCTGAGAGAGTTTAACCTCCTTATATTATGCCTATATATATTTGGTCTTATTCCCAATGTATAATTTTGTCCTTGCTATTATCTATGCATTTAGTTTTTTTTTTCTTTAATTCATGTTTTTTCTTAATTTTTTGAAATATGTTTCTGTTTAGGTTTATGTGTGTTTCTCTCTACATGTGTATTCTGCTAGTGATTATCCTTAAACTTTAATACTGAAACTGAGTCCCCCTAAAACCGAGTTTCTCTGCTGAGTTTATGATTAACCTTTCTAACCAAAACATTATTCCCTTTCTTGTCCAACATCTGTTCCCCTCAAGATTGAGGAGTATCAAAGAAAAGGGGGGATTGAAAGCAAGCAGGACTCTGTGGGGCCCTTCCAAGTACAAAAGCCTTTCCATGTCCCCCATTTCTGTTTGTAGGAAAAAGGTTTCAGCCTCCTAGTCCTTCCCTGAGTTCCAAAGGGCAGATTCAACAGTTACTAATTAGGAGAGTGAGGAAATGCAGAAAGAAACAATAGTGCAGCATGGGGCCTGGTCCTGGTTCCTCCTCTGGGGATGTGCATAACAATTTGAAACATATCTCCGAGTTCTTCTACAGGAGCTAAGGCCCCCCACCCAGGTGGAGGATGGTAACTTCAGACTGACCACAAGCACATGGACCCCAGACTGGTTGGAAAAAGAAGGCTGATAACTGAGATTCCTGGAACACCTCCCTGTTACCTCACCACAAACCAATCAGAAGAGGGTTACACACCCTGCAGCCCTCCCCCCAAATTTTGTCTATAAAAACTTCTTCCCTGAAACCCATTGGGAAATTCTGGTCTTCTGAGCACAAGCTACCCATTCTTTTTGCTTAGCCCTACAATAAATCTTTCTCTGCTCCAAAAGCCAACATTAGGTTTGTTTGGCCTTACCGTGCCTGGGGCACAGGAACTTGGTTTCAACAACAATACAAACATTTAAACCTAGATTTTCAAAAGTATTCAATGGTATTTATTTTCTGTCCCTCAACCAAAAACAGGAAATGCAGCACATATTTACATACCTCTTTTTTTTTTTAATTTTATTTATTTATTTATTTTTGGCTGTGTTGGGTCTTCATTGCTGCATGCGGGCTTTCTCCAGTTGCTGCAAGCCAGGGCTACTCTTCATGGTGGTGTGCGGGCTTCTCATTGCGGTGGCTTCTCTTGTTGTGGAGCACAGACTCTAGGTGCACGGGCTTCAGTAGTTGTGGCACACGGGCTCAGTAGTTGTGGCTCGTGGGCTCTAGGACGCAGGCTCAGTAGTGGCGCATGGGCTTAGTTGCTCCGTGGCATGTGGGATCTTCCCGGACCAGGGCTCGAACCCGTGTCTCCTGCATTGGCAGGCGGATTCTTAACCACTGCGCCACCAGGGAAGTCCTACATACCTCTTTTCTTCCTGCTTTCCCCCTTCCTCTTCCCCTTTTAAAATGTGGAGTTCAGTTCCAGTTTTGAATTTAACTTTTTTTTTTCTTACCATCAACAGTTATCAGTTTTAACAATTTGTATTAGTTTCTGTAGAGGAGAAAGAATAATTTTTCCTCTACCCCTCTGAGTTCTTGGCTGAGACCTCTGTAATAAAAGATTAACAAGAGAAAAACAAACAGAAGTTTATTAACATGTATACCTCATGCATACATAGGAGATACCCAGGGAGAAATAAGTACCCAAATTGTCTTAGAATTCCAGTTTACATGGCATTTTCAATAAAAAACAATAAATTTGTGGAGAAATGACAGGACAAAGGAAAGCAGTTTTAGATCTACAAGGGCAGAGGTAAAGGCTAATTAGTAAAGTTTGTTATGTAGACTCCTCTGGTGCTTTCTCCAGGCTGTTAAGGGTCTAAAATTTTGTCTGGTAAAACTTTAAAGTTTTCTCTGGTAAACTTTTGCCCTCTGGTAGAGAGGGGATGAGGAATGCCTTTGTAAATTTATGTCTTATTCTTACACAAACAAGGGGAAAAATCTTTTCTTGCATTGGCTTCTTCTCAATTGCCTTCAGCTCAAAATAATGCTTATGGCAAAAGTGGCATATGTTGGGGTGGCATAATCTGTTACCCTTTAGTCCTTTATTCATCATTGTTTCTTATACTTGACTTTTTCAACTTGGATTTATTTTTCTTCTTGTTGTAATACATATTCTAGTACAGTATTTCTCAAACTTAAGTCATTTGTTTATCACTTTCACAATTTTTATATCTGAACACCACTATAATTTTATTTTATTAATAACTTATTTAAGTTAATTCACTTTTAACTCAATTTAAACTCACTCTAAGTAGTTATATCCATGAAATCATAGGTTACTATGCCAGTTACTTATAACTATTAATTTAAAAAAATGTCAGAGTCAGCTCTACCCACCACCAGAGCCTCCCATCAAGCCTCTTAGATAGCCTCAACCACCAGAGGGCAGACAGCGGAAGCAAGAAAAACTACAATCCTGCAGCCTGTGGACCAAAAACCACAGTTACAGAAAGATAAAGAAGATGAAAAGGCAGAGGGTTATGTACCAGATGAAGGAACAAGAAAAAACCCCAGAAAAACAACTAAATGAAGTGGAGATAGGCAACCTTCCAGAAAAAGAATTCAGAATAATGATAGTGAAGATGATCCAGGACCTCGTAATAAGAATGGAGGCAAAGATTGAGAAGATGCAAGAAATGATTAACAAAGACCTAGAAGAATTAAAGAACAAACAAACAGAGATGATCAATACAATAACTGAAATAAAAACTACACTAGAAGGAATCAATAGCAGAATAACTGAGGCAGAAGAACGGATAAGTGACCTGGAAGACAGAATGGTGGAATTCACTGCTGTGGAACAGACTAAAGAAAAAAGAATGAAAAGAAATGAAGACAGCCTAAGAGACCTCTGGGACAACATTAAACGCAACAACATTCGCATTATAGGGGTCCCAGAAGGAGAAGAGAGAGAGAAAGGACCAGAGAAAATATTTGAAGAGATTATAGTCGAAAACTTCCCTAACATGGGAAAGGAAATAGCCACCCAAGTCCAGGAAGCGCAGAGAGTCCCATACAGGATAAACCCAAGGAGAAACACGTCGAGACACATAGTAATCAAAGTGGCAAAAATTAAAGACAAAGAAAAATTATTGAAAGCAGCAAGGGAAAAATGACAAATAACATACAAGGGAACTCCCATAAGGTTAACAGCTGATTTCTCAGCAGAAACTCTACAAGGCAGAAGGCAGTGGCATGATATACTTAAAGTGATGAAAGGGAAGAACCTACAACCAAGATTACTCTACCCGGCAAGGATCTCATTTAGATTTGATGGAGAAATCAAAAGCTTTACAGACAAGCAAAAGCTAAGAGAATTCAGCACCACCAAACCAGCTCTACAACAAATGCTAAAGGAACTTCTCTAAGTGGGAAACACAAGAGAAGAAAAGGACCTACAAAAACAAACCCAAAACAATTAAGAAAATGGTCATAGGAACATACATATCGATAATTACCTTAAACGTGAATGGATTAAATGCCCCAACCAAAAGACATAGACTGGCTGAATGGATACAAAAACAAGACCCATAAATATGCTGTCTACAAGAGACCCACTTTAGACCTAGGGACACATACAGACTGAAAGTGAGGGGATGGAAAAAGATATTCCATGCAAATGGAAATCAAAAGAAAGCTGGAGTAGCTATACTCATATCAGATAAAATAGACTTTAAAATAAAGAATGTTACAAGAGACAAGGAAGGACACTACATAATGATCCAGGGATCAATCCAAGAAGAAGATATAACAATTATAAATATATATGCACCCAACATAGGAGCACCTCGATACATAAGGCAACTGCTAACAGCCATAAAAGAGGAAATTGACAGTAACACAATCATAGTGGGGGACTTTAACACCTCACTTACACCAATGGACAGATCATCCAAAATGAAAATAAATAAGGAAAGAGAAGCTTTAAATGACACAATAGACCAGATAGATTTAATTGATCTATATAGGTCATTCCATCCAAAAACAGTAGATTACACGTTCTTCTCAAGTGCGCACGGAACATTCTCCAGGATAGATCACATCTTGGGTCACAAATCAAGCCTCAGTAAATTTAAGAAAATTGAAATCATATCAAGCATCTTTTCTGACCACAACGCTATGAGATTAGAAATGAATTACAGGGGAAAAAACGTAAAAAACACAAACACATGGAGGCTAAACAATACGTTACTAAATAACCAAGAGATCATTGAAGAAATCAAAGAGGAAATCAAAAAATACCTAGAGACAAATGACAATGAAAACACGATGACCCAAAACCTATGGGATGCAGCAAAAGCGGTTCTAAGAGGGAAGTTTATAGCTATACAAGCCTACCTCAAGAAACAAGAAAAATCTCAAGTAAACAATCTAACCTTACACCTAAAGAAACTAGAGAAAGAAGAACAAACAAAACCCAAAGTTAGCAGAAGGAAAGAAATCATAAAGATCAGAGCAGAAATAAATGAAATAGAAACAAAGAAAACAATAGCAAAGATCAATAAAACTAAAAGTTGGTTCTTTGAGAAGATAAACAAAATTGACAAGCCATTAGCCAGACTCATCAAGAAAAAGAGGGAGAGGACTCAAATCAATAAAATCAGAAATGAAAAAGGAGAAGTTACAACAGACACCACAGAAATACAAAGCATCCTAAGAGACTACTACAAGCAACTTTATGCCAATAAAATGGACAACCTGGAAGAAATGGACAAATTCTTAGAAAGGTATAACCTTCCAAGACTGAACCAGGAAGAAGTAGAAAATATGAACAGACCAATCACAAGTAATGAAATTGAAACTGTGATTAAAAATCTTCCAACAAACAAAAGTCCAGGACCAGATGGCTTCACAGGTGAATTCTATCAAACATTTAGAGAAGAGCTAACACCTATCCTTCTCAAACTCTTCCAAAGAATTGCAGAGGAAGGAACACTCCCAAACTCATTCTATGAGGCCACCATCACCCTGATACCAAAACCAGACAAAGACACTACAAAAAAAGAAAATTACAGACCAATATCATTGATGAATATAGATTCAAAAATCCTCAACAAAATACTAGCAAACAGAATCCAACAACACATTAAAAGGATCATACACCACGATCAAGTGGGATTTATCCCAGGGATGCAAGGATTCTTCAATATATGCAAATCAATCAATGTGATACACCATATTAACAAATTGAAGAATAAAAACCATATGATCATCTCAATAGATGCAGAAAAAGCTTTTGACAAAATTCAACACCCATTTCTGATAAAAACTCTCCAGAAAGTGGGCATAGAGGGAACCTACCTCAACATAATAAAGGCCATATATGACAAACCCACAGCAAACATCATTCTCAATGGTGAAAACACTGAAAGCATTTCCTCTAAGATCAGGAACGAGACAAGGATGTCCACTCTCACCACTATTATTCAACATAGTTCTGGAAGTCCTAGCCATGGCAATCAGAGAAGAAAAAGAAATAAAAGGAATACAAATTGGAAAAGAAGAAGTAAAACTGTCACTGTTTGCGGATGACATGATACTATACATAGAGAATCCTAAAACTGCCACCAGAAAACTGCTAGAGCTAATTAATGAATATGGTAAAGTTGCAGGATACAAAATTAATGCAGAGAAATCTCTTGCATTCCTATACACTAATGATGAAAAATCTGAAAGAGAAATTATGGAAACACTCCCATTTACCATTGCAACAAAAAGAATAAAATACCTAGGAATAAACCTACCTAGGGAGACAAAAGAACTGTATGCAGAAAACTATAAGACACTGATGAAAGAAATTAAAGATGATACCAACAGATGGAGAGATATACCATGTTCTTGGATTGGAAGAATCAACATTGTGAAAATGAGTATACTACCCAAAGCAATCTACAGATTCAATGCAATCCCTATCAAATTACCAATGGCATTTTTTACAGAGCTAGAACAAATCATCTTAAAATTTGTATGGAGACACAAAAGACCCCAAATAGCCAAAGCAGTCTTGAGGGAAAAAAATGGAGCTGGAGGAATCAGACTCCCTGACTTCAGACTATACTACAAAGCTACAGTAATCAAGACAATATGGTACTGGCACAAAAACAGAAACATAGATCAATGGAACAAGATAGAAAGCCCAGAGATTAACCCACGCACCTATGGTCAACTAATCTATGACAAAGGAGGCAAAGATATACAATGGAGAAAAGACAGTCTCTTCAATAAGTGGTGCTGGGAAAACTGGACAGCTACATGTAAAAGAATGAAATTAGAATACTCCCTAACACCATACACAAAAATAAACTCAAAATGGATTAGAGACCTAAATATAAGACTGGACACTATAAAACTCTTAGAGGAAAACATAGGAAGAACACTCTTTGACATAAATCACAGCAAGATCTTTTTTGATCCACCTCCTAGAGTAATGGAAATAAAAAGAAAAATAAACAAGTGGGACCTAATGAAACTTCAAAGCTTTTGCACAGCAAAGGAAACCATAAACAAGACGAAAAGACAACCCTCAGAATGGGAGAAAATATTTGCAAACGAATCAACGGACAAAGGATTAATCTCCAAAATATATAAACAGCTCATTCAGCTCAATATTAAAGAAACAAACACCCCAATCCAAAAATGGGCAGAAGACCTAAATAGACATTTCTCCAAAGAAGACATACAGACGGCCACGAAGCACATGAAAAGATGCTCAACATCACTAATTATTAGAGAAATGCAAATCAAAACTACAATGAGGTATCACCTCACTCCTGTTAGAATGGGCATCATCAGAAAATCTACAAACAACAAATGCTGGAGAGGGTGTGGAGAAAAGGGAACCCTCTTGCACTGTTGGTGGGAATGTAAATTGATACAGCCACTATGGAGAACAATATGGAGGTTCCTTAAAAAACTAAAAATAGAATTACCATATGACCCAGCAATCCCACTACTGGGCATATACCCAGAGAAAACCGTAATTCAAAAAGACACATGCACCCAAATGTTCATTGCAGCACTATTTACAATAGCCAGGTCATGGAAGCAACCTAAATGCCCATCAACAGACGAATGGATAAAGAAGATGTGGTACATATATACAATGGAATATTACTCAGCCATAAAAAGGAACGAAATTGAGTCATTTGTTGAGACGTGGATGGATCTAGAGACTGTCATACAGATTGAAGTAAGTCAGAAAGAGAAAAACAAATATCGTATATTAATGCATGTATGTGGAACCTAGAAAAACGGTACAGATGAGCCAGTTTGCAGGGCAGAAGTTGAGACACAGATGTAGAGAATGGACATATGGACACCAAGGGGGGAAAACTGCGGTGGGGTGGGGATGGTGGTGTGCTGAATTGGGCGATTGGGATTGACATGTATACACTGATGTGTATAAAATTGATGCCTAATAAGAACCTGCAGTATAAAAAAACAAACAAAACAACTAATACTAAAAAAAAAAAAAAAAAAAAAAAGTCAGTGTACTACCAAAAAAAAAAAATCATCTCATGTATCATGAGGAGTTTCTCCTCACCTCTCAAACCCGTTTTTGCCTAAAAGTAGACACTGACACAGCTACTATCTACTCCAAATGTCAGATGGGATGTAAATTGCAGTGGCCAAAGTGACCAGTTTCCCATTCTGTGGTACTCCAATTATCCTTTCTGTTGGTTGCCTTTGAGTTTCTTCTTACTCCTGGTATTACCTTTCTACAAGCATGGTGTTTACTCCTGTGTTTTTTAGTAGAATAGTCCCTCATACGTTTTTGGGTTATGTTTTTCTTTCTTCAAGCTGATTATCTATTGGCCTTCACCTTCTTTCAAGGTTTTCTCACAGAGTCTAGTCCACCATTATTGGTTTTTGTTTTGTTTTGTTTTGCGGGGGGAGATAATCATAGCTTTACTACTTGTTTATATCAATTATATACCACTTCTTGAAATTTGAGGATTGAAAGAAAAAACTAAAAAACAAGCCAGGCTTTCATCTTACAAGGAAACCCACGGTAGGATTTTGACAGCTGGCAGTGGAACAGAGAGGTACTCCAGATGGAAAGAATAATACAATATTGCCTTTGGAGGTTAGTGAATAGTCCAGTCTGACCCACAAGGGGTAGGGAGGGAAATAATTGGAAGATGTTGCAGGAAAGATTGGCCATGAGAAGGAATGCATAGAACTTACAGGTCAGTTTTGGGAAAGCAAGGACTGTCTCTGAGGTTTTCACCACTATTGCACAAGCATCTAGCACAGTGGCTGACATAGTAATTACTAAGTAAACATGAATGAATAAATGAATGAATGAGTTAATGAGACAGATTTTTCACAGCACCAGTGTAGGAATAGAGATGATAGATTTTCTTTTTTTTTTTTTTTGACCACACCATGTGGCTTGTGGGAACTTAGTTTCCCAAAAAAGGATTGAACCCAGGCCCCAGCAGTGAAAGCACTGAGTCCTAACCACCAGACCGCAGGGGAATTCCTGATAGATTTTCATAAAGTCCCAGTTCTTAAAGGGAAGATGTAGGGTTGAGAGAAGGGAATTAATGTATATCTATTTATAGTAAACAGTATATAGGGGCCTATCTGTTATAAAATGAATACTTCTTAATGCAAATCTTGACACATGAATAATCTCAACAGAACTCAAGATAATGTTGATTAGGTGAGCAGTTAGCAAATTTTTTTCTATAAAGGGCCAATTAGTAAATATTTTAGACTTTACAGAACCTACAGTCTATTTCAACTACTCAACTCTGTTGTTGCAGTGTGAAAGCAGCAATAGATAGTATATAAACAAATGAGTGTCACTGTGTTCCAACAAAACTTTATTTACAAGAACTGGTTTCAGGGAAGATTTGGCCTCTGGGCCATAGTTTGCTGACCCTTACTTCGGGTGATAGTACTACAATCTAAGATGATTTTTCTTACTAAAATCTTGACTAAGTATTTTAATTTCTCAAAGCAGAAAGATGCTGATTATTACGTGTTCTAAATAGGAAGTAGCTTTCACAACTTTCCAAGCATTTCACAAGCATTCCACTTGTTAAGACATCTGAGAGGAAGGTATCAGATTTTATAAACGTATGAACTCACACAAAGAGAAAGTAAATGGCTATATAGCTGCACAAAGAGCTAGCAGAAAAGGAAAAATAATAAACACTATCCATTCAAGATTTAACTAAACTTCCCAAGTAGCAGTTTTGTTAGAACAGGTGAGCAGTTACATACATTTGCCTTACAGGCCCAAAGAGAGCCATTTTTTCAGGAGCCCTGGCTTGATTATTGCCAGGGATGTACTAGAGCCACCAGACTGGAAAACTAAAGGAAAAAAAATAGAAAAGAGCCTGTTTTTTCACAGATATTTTCCCCTCACATGCTTTGACAATATTTAATTAATAATTATTAGTCTTCTTCTCTTTACATTCTTACATGGGTATAGGGGAGGCAAATTTTTACCCCTGCCCTCTTAGAGTTTTTTGGCTGAGCCTGAGAATTAAACTGATATAAGACAGGTCAACAGGAGGAAAGCATATACATTTATATTAAGTTTATGTGACACAGGGGCCCTTATAAGGAATGAAGACCCAAAGAAATGTCAAACCTACATGCTTTTGTAGTAGGTTGAATTGCGAGATGCAATTGTGGAAAAGTAGTTAAATTATGTGGAGAGGCTGAAGGAAGATAAGATTTATTTTAACAAGGTCTGTTTGTATAGAATCCTCTTGGTCTCTGTTTCTCATCCTTGATAAGAAAGGAACTATACTCATACAAATTAATACAAAATTTTTTTAAAAAAAGAATGTTTCTTTCCTTCTAGTATAGAGAGGATATCTCTCATATAAGAATTTCATCCCCTGCTTTCAGGAATCAAAAGTAGGGTCAGAGTGCTGTTCGTGCATCTGCTATTAATTCAAAATGATCAACATGCTATAGTGGCATATTTTGGGGTGACATATTCTAAATTCCTCAATGGGCAGAAATTAAGAAAACATCAAAAGAAAGGTGGTAATGTTAATAGACTTGTCATCTCTACTAACATTTTTTCTATATTTCCCTGCAAAGCCCTTAAAATGTCCTTAATTTTCTCTTGAAACATATGTATGTAAAAACAGATTTTTCAGGAAGACTCGCCAAAAAACAAACAACAAAACAAAAGCAGAATTATTTGCTACCGCCATTTTGAAAACATTTGACCAGAGAAACTTAAATATAAGCATGGTGCTAGAGCTGTGAAATGGAATGGATATCAGGAATCCCAGGCCTTTTCTACTTATGAAGAAAAAATCAGGCCTATCTGATCAGTTATTTTCAGAAACATGATAAAAGTGTTTTTCCTTTTCTCTAATTCTGTTCACAAGATCCAAATAAGTATTCTACTCTTACTCTTGGTTGTGAGTTTTCAAAGGATTTGTTTATCAGAATGCCACTCTGAAGAGTAGTTGAAGGAAAGTTTGAAGTATATTAATTATAGAGTACCGTGGTTGCCTTTAAATTTCCAGGTTAGTAAGTGTTGCGTCACTGATTGGAGATGACATCTTTTCCTTCTAAAATACTTTTAAAAATGCAAACGTAGGAACAGAAAATTCTCACTTCAAAGAGAAATAGAACTGTCTTGAAAGACAGCCTTTGAATGCAATCTTATTCAAAAAGAAGCCTATTTAGAGAAAATGAAATCCAAAAATGTCGACACCTGTATTCTGCCTGAGACTATGCCTTCTTTTTGACAACAGCACTGATAAGCTAAGAGTACTTTTAAAAACAAACACACTTCACTTTATTTGGTTATAGGCAAGATAGTTGAAATGTTATGGTACTCCCACCCTTACAATATATTTTCATTAAAAATCAATACATTTCACAAATTTGATATGGGCAATTGCCTAAACCCACATAGTGTATATTGGGAGATTCAACCTCATTTTAAAATCAAGTTAGGAGACGTGTGTGTGTGTGTGTGTGTGTGTGTGTGTGTGTACTTTTCTAAAATATCAACTCAAACCTGGAAAAATGGTTTCTTTGCTATAATTTTGATCAGTTTTTAGAGTTGGAGTATAATGGAAAAAAAATATGTTCTCACATCACAGAATTGATTTTGCTTTTTTGTTTTTATAGAAGATTATTATAAAGACTCTTTGATCTAAAGGAAAATAGTCTTTCTTGTTGGTAGCACAAAAGATATTAAATATGACAAAGATATGCTTTTTATAATAGTTTAAATAAAAACATTGTAGATAACAATGCTTGCATTCCTAGGCTAGGAAAAGATAAATGCCACTGTCACTGTTAGTTAAATAAGGGTGATGCAGAAATTGCAGGGAGGATGTTGGTCGGCCAGGGATTTCTGGTGGCCATTTTTAATAATACATGCAGTTTTGCTTCAGGGGTTTACACCAATAAGGCATAATGAGACAAAATGGTTGTGTAAACCCCTAAAGAAAAAGAATGCATTTATTCTTAAAACATCTTGTGTTTTGTAATTTTGGTCACAATTCTCAATTTTATCATTTATTTTCCAGAAAAATATAATCACAAGTAAAGATAATGTTCCTAGGTGGAATCCATTGATGTTATTTTGATTAAACATATTTTTGTCCCTGTAATTCATTTTCTTCCAAAAACATTTTTTGTCATACCTCAATTAAAACTTATCCTCACATTGAATAGGCACTACAGGTGGTCATATAAACTAAACGGTCATATTAAGGGACTTGCAATATAAGTGCCATATACTTCTCTAAGTTGCCTGACACATTTTTAATTTTACAATTTAAATGTAAACTCTATATTTTACATCCAATTTGCAAAAGTAAAATGACTTGTAATGTGAACTCATTCATCCTTCTATAGTGTTCCACTTATAACCTAATCAAGAAAAATTCTAACCTAATGATAACTATGTTTTAGCCTTCAGAATGTCTTACAAATATATTCAGAAAAAGTAAAATATTTGGTTTTCTAATTGTGGTTTTTAAAAAATATTGGCATGGTACATTTTCTTCTCTTTTACCTTACCTGGTCTTTTGTGTTTCTAATGAGACAATCTACTAAGCGTTGCAGAAGTGGTTCATAAGTCTCTATAGTTCCAACAACCCAAACAGAATCATTCCTAAAAACCAGATCTTTTAGGATAATGTAATAAAGAAGATAAAGAAGGGTGGACATTAGGAAGAGTGGGGTTTTTTCCCCCCTTTAACAACACACTCATACATGCACCAATCAATATTAAGATCAGAAAAAATGTGCACTTTGACCATTAACTTTGTCAAAGTTGGGAATCAGACTGCAGTTAAGGGAGGCAAAACTGGGAAAAGTTGAGGTAAAACTGAAAGATGAAAAAAATCCAGACAACTCAGTAATATTAGGGTTTGTTTACTTCAAACGCATGGTTCAGAACACTGGATTATAAATCTAAAGGAAGATTTGAAATCTGAAATCAGGCCAGCATGGAAAGCAGAGGATAACTAAGTAATGGGAATTCAGGCAGACATGACATTGAAAATATTCTTGTTTAGGTATTTTAGAAGCACTTACAAGGCAACAAGTCCACTGGCAGGAGACCTAGACACTAGGGAACTTGCATTCCAGGCAGTAAATCCAGTGATTGGGGATACTGAGGTGCAAGGCATGAGCCAAAGCATCAAAGTTAGAAGAAGACAAAAAGCAAGATTCATGGGTCTCATATACCCCTCCCCTTCCCAGCACACCCACCACCCCTACACACACACAACAACAACAACCTCTGTAGTATTCTGGAATCTGAGGTGTGGCAGATCCTGAAAGGGGGTGAGGTGGGAATAAGTAAGAATCACAGACTGCCATAACTATTAGATGTCTTAGAGGTATCTAATCTTTATCCAGATGGGGAATATGTGGCTCAGAAAAGTTACTCAATTGCTCATCTTCTCTGAGACTGTTTCTTCCCATAAAACAGAACTTTTGGGAGAATTAAATATGGGATAACAAGTGAAGATTCCTAACCATTTGTCTCTGCTCCTTCCATAAAACCATCCCAAATCTTCCTATCTAGAAGTATTGTAAGGGAATCCTGAAAACCATGTATATCACTACTTTTAGCCCCATTTACTTACTCTTCAATTGCATCACATCCTGGGAGGAAGCATTTTCTCAGAGGAATAAAGTTTGTCTCACCTCTGAAGTGTTATAGAAGATGGAATGGTGACTAGAGAAACATAGGCTGCATGCTATGTTAACTCTCTCCTCTAAAGCAGAGTTATTGAATATGATTATAAAATATTAATCACCACATAGCAACAATTTTCAAGGTCATTTAGGATTAGTGGAGTCACAATTGTTAAATCTGTGTACTATAATACACTTTTTTTCTGCAAGGAACAAAACTAATCTGCAGTATATAAACCCTATATTCAGAAGCTGTCAAATTAATTACAATTTGGGGCACTGTCATATTTGAAGACAGGATTATATTTCTCCATTCTCACGCTCACTATTGATGCTTGAAATCACTCTAAGATCAAGCTGTAATGTAGTTGACATTGGGTTCTTCTCAAACAAAATGCAACCAATAATGGTAAGTTTATGTGCAGCCATTTTTCTCCAGACAGCCAAAGAGCTTTTCAATGGGGAAAAAAGGGGCTGGCATTCATGACAATATGATAAGGTATTTTGGCATCCCTGCAGTGTAACTTTGGCTGACATACAGGTGTCAAAACAACACATCTTTATGGTGTGCACTAATGGAAGGAACATGATGAATGCCCTTGAACAGAGTGTAAGGAGGAGAGAAGAAGCAGAGCCCAGGGACAGATGGTGCTGATGTATTACTCTGAAATGTCAGGGGGTAAGTGTTTTCTGCATATTGAGTTAGAGGTAATGCAGAGGTAATGTTTGAGATTATTATGTTTGGCTTGATATTTTGATACTGAATTTGAATCAAAATCATCTCATCTCTTAAGCAGGCTTATTGACAAAAGAGATGGCTGGATTTGAAAAGGCTTGACTGACGTCTTTGGGGATAAGATCAGGAAAACAATGCCCTGGGTCTATGGCTCATGAATATATTTGAAATGAACACAGGCTTTTTTTTTTCATTGTCTTCATTTTCTGTGACAATTAGAGTGTGATTCAAAGTGACATAACCAAAATTCATTGTAACTAAAGCAGCTACTGTATTGTGTTTTGCCAATGAGATTAAATCTAAAAGAGAATACTGTGGTCAGAACATCTACAAAGCACAGACATCCTCTTTGTTGTTCCTTTACTGATCAGCTTTGTGGTATGTGGCTTTGGTCTCAAAGAAACAACTACCAAATGATTTTTTTGACCTCTTCATTGCTTTAATATCATTTATGATAACAGATGTCTTAAATTGTTTAATAGGTAATTCAACTGTATTAGGTTTTTGATACTTCCAGATTAAACTAAGCTTCTATAAATTGCTTGGTGATTGAATTTAAAATAGGAAAGAACTCTTAATTTCATATAATCTGTACCCTATTATCTGAGAAGGGGACAAGATTCTGTACTGTACTATATATTTGACCACATTTTAAATTAAGCTTTCTCATTTATGAACTCTGAACTGAAATGTACACTCTTGGACAAGATGTGTTTGCCTATCAGTGAGGTTACTATATAGTTTCACAAACTCTACAGCTGAACATTCCATAACTTGTTATTTTCATTTCATTATTCATTAAGACATTTTCATTAATTTTAGTTTTCAGAAACAGGTGAAGAGGAAGATATGGCCTACCACATAAAAATATCAGATTGAAAATGAGACTGAAATTCTATTCTCAGTTTATCCTCCTGCCTAATTTCTCTGACTAAAGTTCCTCACCTATAAAAAAAGTAATCATTTACACTTATTGTACACTATAAATATTGTGTGGAACATTTTCAAAGAACTTTGACCTCAGCATAAAATGAAACCTTTAAAATTAAGTGAGTAGCTAATATATTTAGATACACAACACATTTGTATAGCACTTTAAAATCTTGGCACATATTTTTTAAATGTTTTGTAAATTGCTATGTGTAACAATTCTATTAGACAGTCAATGTCTGTATCATTGACTCCATTATTGTACATGAGCTGAGATTCAAAGGGAATAAATGATTGATTTATGGTCATTCAACTATAAAGTGGAGCAGGCCGGATAATCACATAGGTCTTCAAAGACAAGCATTTATTGTCCTATACTGCACTGCTTCATTTTATGCACAATGGATATATGTGCACTATCATCATATTTCTACATTATGGGTAATGACACGTCTAGTCTGCTAATCATAAAAATAGTAGAAAAAAATAATGAACAGAATATAAACTATGCAGAGAATACAATATTTGTTGAATTAAAACATTTGTTGAATTAAAAAGTAAATTAAATAACGTAGAGGACATTTCTTCTCTCTAGAAGTTTAATCGAGACAGATGGGAATATGTGTTGAATATCTACTAAATGTCAGTCCCTGTAAAGAACTTTATATGTATTCACAGATTATTTTGCCCTGTCTAGGTACTTTGATGCAATCCTAAATTCATTTTAAATGTTAAAAAAGATTTCAATGATACGATAGTATGAGGAGAAAAAGAAAGAAATGGAATGGCACCATCTACCTTTTAACAGAGCCCCCCAAAATTAAAAAAAAATAGAAACATTTGAGATTCAATATCGTGCCATAGAAAGATGGGGAAAAAGCAAGAGAGCTGACCACTAAGCATGCCAGCCTAAGGGCTTACTAGCAGTAGGCAGAAAAGCAAAGATCAAAGAAGCTGCCTCAGG
Organism: Balaenoptera ricei; assembly: GCF_028023285.1. Taxonomy (NCBI): domain Eukaryota; kingdom Metazoa; phylum Chordata; class Mammalia; order Artiodactyla; family Balaenopteridae; genus Balaenoptera; species Balaenoptera ricei. The sequence continues at coordinate 89,280,440 of NC_082660.1, read as the reverse complement.
TTCACATCCTGTTGACTGGCCAACTAATGTGGAAGGCTTTGTGGATATGACTTACACCAAATCCATACTCACCCTACAGAAATGTGATAAGGCCTAATTAAGGTGTTCAACTCCAAAAGATAATATTAAAGGAGGCAGAAAAAGCTCATTCCTTGAGGATTTCTAAAGATATGGTACTTTTCTGTCTGGCTATATTGTTCCACAGCAGTGTTTCTAACATTTCTACCAGTAACTACCATAAAGATTCTTATCATCTTCCCACTAATATCCTGTGTTCTTCCCTCAAACCTCTCCAGCATTTCTGTTTACAGGTCTCTTCACCATCTGACACAAAACTAACAAATCCAGCCAGACTGGGGCTCTTCTTTCAAATACATTTTAAATTAAACATTTACTTTATTGACTTTAGTTGTCCCGATTTAACCACAATTATGGGAGAGAAAATATTTGCATGTTGGCTCATTATAGACAACCTCACCAAGGAAAGCCCAGGGTAATGACCACAACAGGATAAAAAATTAGCAAATTAATCAATCGTACTTTCATATACAGATTTATTCTCCAAGTTAATGATTTGTTTAATTAAAATCATTTTCACTTAATTGAGTGGATATCTGGCATATTCAATAAGCTTAGCTTTCTAATGAGAAATGTTAGCTTCAAAAGAAAAAGATTTATGGTTTTATATGACTATAAAAGTAATCTATACTTATAGTAGGAAATTTGGAAAATAATAAAATGTATAAAAATGTAGTATAAAATTATCCATAATTTCATCACTCAGAGATGAACATTGTTAACATTTTTGCGTAAATAAAACAAACACTTCTCTGACTATACACACACACAAAAGCAATGAATTGAGTGGCAGTCGGCAATAACCAATGACAATGACTTTAGACCATCAAAGAGTTTAGATATTGCAATTATAAGACAGAGATTATAAGTTTAATATTTTTAAACCAATAAAATAAAGAACTGAAAGTAAAATGATCATAGTTAAAGTCTTCGATGTCCTTGCAATGTTTGGGAGAAGGATAAATATACTTATTAATTTTAGATTTTGATAACATTAGTGAAACATACTATAGCTACCACCAAGACAGAGCAGTCATATTCCTTCCAGGTCCTTCCTTTTATAACTAAAATTACACTGGACATAACACAACAAACAAGCATAGGAAATCCCTGACAGATGGAAAGAAGAAGACAAGCTGCCTAGGGACCTCAGGACATGAGAAAGGATACAGTAGTGAGTTCTCTGGGTCTCCTTATTATCCCCCATATATACCAGACAGCGTGCTACAGAAGCCCCCAACCCAGAAGTACCAACAGGCACAGGAAAAGAAAAGCTCCAAGAAAAACCTGCTCTACGTAACCAAAGGACTAGGAAATGGTGGCCTAACAATTGGAAGACATTTTGGCTGTACCTGCCTGTAAAAGTCTGCCCTGGGCTGCCATAACACATGAAACAAAAGCTGATAGCACTGACAGGAAAAAAAGACAAATCTATAATTATAGTTGGGGACTTCAGCATCCTAACTGATAGAACTATCAGACAGAAAATCAGCAAGCATATAGAACTGAATAATATAACCAGTAAACAGGATCTAATTGAAATATATAGATCACCCTACCATAACAAAATACTACAGACTGCGTGGTTTAAAAAAGAGAAATTTATTTTCTATCACAGTCTAGAGGCTAGAAGCCCAAGATCATAGGTCAGGATTGGTTTTCCATGAGGCCTCTCCTCCTGGATTGACAGCTGCCTTCTGGCTATATCCTCACATGGCCTTTCCTCTGTGCACATGTGCACAGAGGGAGAAAGATCTCTGGTCTCTCTTCCTCTTCTTATAAAGACACCAGTCCTACCAATTAGGGCCTCATCCTTATGACCTCATTATTAATTACCTCCTTAAAGGCTCTATCTCCAAATACAATCATATTGGTGGTCAGAGCTTCAACACATGAATTTGGAGGGGGAGGGGATATAATTCAGTCCATCACACCACCCTACTCCAGTCAAACACCAATAGGAACTACTCCCCCATCATCCACTCCTACTGTAGTTTCAGCAGGGGCAAGTGAGGAATTGATCTTCATCCCATCTTTCAGCCCTGTTGGAGCAGACAACATGCCTTGATTCCCCTGCTGGGTGGTGTTGGTGGAGCCTAACAGGGAGCTAATCTTTCGTACACTGTTAATGGAAACAGGTGGTATTGGCACCTTGACAGGTGGTATTGGTGGGTCAAACAGAGGAATGATCTTCCATTCCTTCTCAGGAGAATCATATAGTGCTCCCAAACCCGCCAGGGGTAGTGTCCATGTGCTCTAATGGTGAGCTGTGTCTCCACTGCTACCCAGCAGTCATGAGACTGAACAAAGTGGCGCAAGTCAGTGCTAGTAAGCACTCCACTTTCCCCCGACCCCAGAGATCAACGAAGTCCATTGGGAAGCTGAATAACCACACCTACCCAGCAGCAACAAGACTGAAGGGGGTGATGTAAAACAGGGCTAGTTGACATGCCACCTGCCTCCCCCCTCAGTTGTCACTAGGACTCAATGGTAATATGAGTTTCCAGTTCCACCCTACACCAACAAGTTGGTCCAATAATGGGAGATTGGCTTGGTGACATTCTGCTCTCCCCTTGCCTTAGGGTCAGGGGGCTCCATGGGGAGTTAAGTCTCCACCCAATATTATATCAAGTCATTGGAAGTTATGAAGAGTGTAGCTAGTTGGTACTCTACTTCCCCTTACTCCCCTCCCCTGGTGCTACTGAGGTCTAGTGGGTAGCTGAGCTTCTGTTACCCACCCTGCAGCAACAAAATGGTGTAGGTTAGCCCTCCACTTCCACACTCCCTGATGGCAATGTGGCCCAGTAGGGAATTGATCTTATATATCCACTTGGAGGCAATATATATGATAATTATATCATCATAACTAAGAAGATGATATACTCAATAAAACTACTAATAAGTCAAGATAGAATCTTAAAACAGATGTTCAAATAACCCAAAGGAAAAAAAATAAATAAACAAATAACCCAAAGGAAGGTAAGAAAAAAGAAACAAAGGAGCCAAACATAAGACAAAAAATAAAATGGCAGAGTTAAGCCCTAATATATCAATAGTTACCTTAAATATAAATGGTCTAAATACACCAAGGAAAAGGAGATATTGGCAAAGTGGATTAAAAAAACATGATACCACAATATGATGAATACAGTTGACCCCTGAACAACACAGGTTTGAACTGCACAGATCGACTTATACTCAAATTTTTTTCAATACTATAGTACTACACAGTCTGCAGCTGGATGAATCCATGGATGCAGAATTTCAGATACAGAGGGCAGACTATAAAGTTATATGTAGATTTTTGACTGCATAGAAGACAGGCACCCCTAACCTCCACATTGTTCAAATGTCAACTGTATATGAAACTCACTTCAAATATGACATAGGTAGGTTGAATTTAAAAGGATGAAAAAAGATATACCATATAAAATTAATCAAAAGAAAGCAGGAATGTCTATATTATACCTAATAAAGTTGACATCAGAGCAAAATATATATATATATTTATCTCTCATCCAATACTACATGTTCTTTATATATATATATATATATGTGTGTGTGTGTGTGTGTGTGTATGTATGTATGTATGTATATATGAGAGAGAGAGAGAGAGTGTGAAAGGGAGAGGACGAGAAAGTTGATATAATGTATATATGTATATAAATAGTAATCAAGACTATTCAGTGTTGGCAGAAAGATAAACACAGAGATCAATGGATCAGAATAGAGAACCAGAAACAGAACCACACAAATAGGCCCACCTGACTTTTTACACAGGTGAAAAGCAATAAAATGGAGGAAGGATGGCCTTTTTGATAAATTGTGACAGAGCAATTGGACATCCTTAGGCAAAAAGATGAACCTTGAACTAAACCTCACATCTTATACAAAACTGAACACATAATTGATCACAAACATATGTAAAATGTCAAACTATAAAACTTTTAGAAAAATCATAGGAGAAAAATCTCTAGGATTCAGGATGAATCTAAAAGTTCTTAGACTTGACATCAAAAGTAGAATCCATTTTTTTAAAGTCAATAAATTGGACTTCATCAAAATAAAAAAAAATGTTTGCTCTGAAAAAGACTTCACTAAGAATACATAAAGACAAGTTACAGAATGGGAGCAAATACTTGCAAACCACGTTTTCAACAAAGGACTACTATCTAGACTATATAAAGAACTCTCAAAATTCAACAATAAAAAACTAAACAATTCAACTAGAAAATAGGCAAAAGACATGAACAGACATTTCACCAAAAAAGAATATACAGATGGCAAACAAGCATATAAAAAAATGTTCCACATCAAATGTCAAAAGACAAATGTAAGTTAAAACAACAATAAGATACCACTACGCATGTGTAACAATGGCCAAAATCCAGAACACTGACAACACCAAATGCTGATGAGGATTTGCAGCAACAGGAACTCTCATTCATTGCTGGTGGGAATTCAAAGTGATACAGCCACTTTGGAAGACAGTTTAGCAGTTTTTTATAAAACTAAACATACTCTTACCATACAGTATAACAATCATATTCCTTGGTATTTACTCAAAGGAGTTGAAAACTATGTCCACACAAAACCAACACACACTATGCAGAAAATTATAAGACACTGATGAAAGAAATTAAAGATGATACAAATAGATGGAGAGATATACCGTGTTCTTGGATTGGAAGAATCAATATTGTGAAAATGACTCTACTTCCCAAAGCAATCTACAGATTCAATGCAATCCCTATCAAACTACCACTGGCATTTTTCACAGAACTAGAACAAAAAATTTCACAATTTGTATGGAAACACAAAAGACCCCGAATAACCAAAGCAATCTTGAGAACAAAAAATGGAGCTGGAAGAATCAGGCTCCCTGACTTCAGACTATACTACAAAGCTCCAGTAATCAAGACAGTATGGCACTGGCACAAAAACAGAAATATAGATCAATGGAACAGGATAGAAAGCCCAGAGATAAACCCACGCACATATGGTCACCTTATCTTTGATAAAGGAGGCAAGAATATACAGTGGAGAAAAGACAGCCTCTTCAATAAGTGGTGCTGGGAAAACTGGACAGGTACATGTAAAAGTATGAAATTAGAACACTCCCTGACACCATACACAAAAATAAACTCAAAATGGATTAAGTTCCTAAATGTAAGGCCAGACACTATCAAACTCTTAGAGGAAAACATAGGCAGAACACTGTATGACATAAATCACAGCAAGATCCTTTTTGACCCACCTCCTAGAAAAATGGAAATGAAAACAAAAATAAACAAATGGGACCTAATGAAACTTAAAAGCTTTTGCACAGCAAAGGAAACCATAAACAAGACCAAAAGACAACCCTCAGAATGGGAGAAAATATTTGCAAATGAAGCAACTGACAAAGGATTAATCTCCAAGATTTATAAGCAGCTCATGCAGCTCAATAACAACAAAAAAAAAAAAAAACCCAATCCAAAAATGGACAGAAGACCTAAATAGACATTTCTCCAAAGAAGATATACAGATTGCCAACAAACACATGAAAGAATGCTCAACATCATTAATCATTAGAGAAATGCAAATCAAAACTACAATGAGATATCATCTCATACCGGTCAGAATGGCCATCATCAAAAAATCTAGAAACAATAAATGCTGGAGAGGGTGTGGAGAAAAGGGAACCCTCTTGCACTGTTGGTGGGAATGTAAATTGATACAGCCACTATGGAGAACAGTATGGAGGTTCCTGAAAAAACTGAAAATAGAACTACCATACGACCCAGCAATCCCACTACTGGGCATATACTCTGAGAAAACCATAATTCAAAAAGAGTCATGTACCAAAATATTCATTGCAGCTCTATTTACAATAGCCAGGACATGGAAGCAACCTAAGTGTCCATCGACAGATGAATGGATAAAGAAGATGTGGCACATATATACAATGGAATATTACTCAGCCATAAAAAGAAACGAAATGGAATTATTTGTAGTGAGGTGGATGGAGTTAGAGTCTGTCATACAGAGTGAAGTAAGTCAGAAAGAGAAAAACAAATACAGTATGCTAACACATATATATGGAATCTAAGGAAAAAAAAAAAAGAGGTCATGAAGAACCTAGTGGCAAGACAGGAATAAAAACACAGACCTACTAGAGAATGGACTTGAGGATATGGGGAGGGGGAAGGGTAAGCTGGGACGAAGTGAGAGAGTGGCATGGACATATATACACTACCAAACGTAAAATAGATAGCTAGTGGGAAGCAACCGCATAGCACAGGGAGATCAGCTCGGTGCTTTGTGACCACCTAGAAGGGTGGGATAGGTAGGGTGGGAAGGAGGGAGATTCAAGAGAGAAGAGGTATGGGAACATATGTATATGTATAACTGATTCACTTTGTTATAAAGCAGAAACTAACACACAATTATACTCCAATAAAGATGTTAAAAAAAAACACACACACAGATGTTTATAGCAGCTTTATTATTAATTGCCAAAACTTGGAAGCAAGCACAATGTCCCTCAGTAAGTGAATGGATAAATGAACTGTGGTACATCCAGACAATGAATATTATTTAGCATTAAAAAGAAATGAGCTATGAAGCCATGAAAAGACATGGGGCAAACTTAAGTGTGTATTACTTAGTGAAAGAAGCTAATCTGAAAAGGCTATATACTCTATGATTCCAACTCTATGACATTCTGGAAAAGTCAAAGCTATGGAGACAGTAAAAAGATCAGTGGTTTCCAAGGACTGGAGGAAGGGAAGGGATAAATAGGTGGAACACAAATGATTTTTAGGGCAATGAAACTACTCTGTGTGATACTGTAATGGTGAATACATATCATTATACATTTGTCAAAATCCATACAATGTAGATCCATCAATTGTAATTAATGTACCACTCTGATGGGGGATGTTGAATGTGGAGCAGGCTATGTATGTGTAGAGGCAGGGATATATGGGAAGTCCCTGTATCCTTTCACTCAATTTTGCTGTGAATCTAAAACTGCTCTACAAAAATAAAGTCTATTAATAAAAAAAAATTGCTCAATATCTTTAGCCATTAAGGAAAGGCAAATTAAAGTCACAATGATATATCATTACACACTTGTAAGAATGGGTAAAATAATAATGATAACACTTAAAGATGGCTAGAACATGAAGAAACTACACTGGGAATATAAAATAGTGCAAGCACTGTGGAAAGCAGTTCAGCTATTTCTTATGAAACTAAACATGCAACTACCATACAACTCAGCAAGTGTACCCCTTATTCATTAATCCTAGATAAGTATAAATTTAGGTTAACACAAAAAAACCTGTACACAAATTTTGATCATAGCCTTATTCCTAACAATTAAAAACTGGAAAAAACCCAGATGTCCTTCAACAGATTAATGACCAAACTGTGGTATATTTATGCCATGGAATTCTACTCAGTAATATGAAGAAATTCATACATTCATACTTGGATGAATCTCCAGGGAATTATGCTGAGTATAAAAAGTCAGTCCTTAAAGGTCACACACTGTAATTCCATGTGTATAACATTTTTGAAATGATAAGGTTATAGACATAGATAACAGGTAGGTGGTTGTCATGGATGGAGGCAAGTGGGAAAGGAGGTGGGTGTGGCTATAAAAGGACAACAGGAGGAATCCTTGCGGTGATGAACTGCTCTACACCTTGACTGTATCATTGTCAGAATCTTGGTCTTGATATTGTATCATAGTTCTTCAAGACACCACCATTGCGGGGAAATGGGTAAGTAAGTGAACATGGAATATCTTTCTATTATTTCTGACAATCTTTGTATTATTTCTTACAATTATCTCAAAATACTAGGTTTTATAAAAACTCTAGGATAAACACTGAAATAATAAAATAGAAATATGTATTTCAAGATGGTGATGAGGAAAAAATGGAAGGAGAAAAAATAAATCTAAAAGAAGGAAATGAGGAGGAAAAAAGAAAAACAGGAAATGTGGGACAAAGTGCAAAACAAAATGTTACAGATTAATCCAATGAAAATATTTAAGTAATTATTTCTCTTAATTCTGATGGATGTTGCTCTATTGTTTTATAATATTTCGTATTGTAGAGAAGTGTGTATAGAAGCTGATTTTATTCTTTTGAAAGTAAACTCTTCCCCTCTAGAAGTTTATGGGGTCACTTATTTGAATGTTTCACTAGGATAAACCTAGCAATGCATCTCTTACATATATATATATAAACCTAGCAATACATCTCATATATATATATATATACGTATATATATATATATATACATATATATATATAGTTTTTTAATAAGATCTCTATCTATCTATCTATTTATCTTTCTATCTCGCTCTCTCTCATACATGGTGATTGTTTGTTTGCAAATAGTTATGTTTCCCTCTCTTTCTGGGCTTATGGTAGGATATCATTTGCCCACCTTCCATGAAGTTAGGGATGGGCATATATGACTTGCTTTGGCTAAAGAAATGTGAGCACCAGTGGCTGTGTGTAACTGTTTATTAGTGAATTCCTTAGTGTAACTTGAAATTTATTATTTTAATCTCTTTAACCCTTTAAAAGCTAAAACCATCCCATCTATTGAAATTCCCAAATTGATGACTGTGTGTTTATTTCTAGACTTCTAATTATTGGCTCTTTATCATATCCACAAAGATATTTTCAGATATGCAAAGACTTGAGATGTATATTCTCTAAGTATTCCTCCTGAAAGGTAACTGAAGCTGTTCTATTTTTTATGAAGAAAGGAAACAATAAATCTTGATAAAATGTTATAGTAAGAACTGATAATGAACACTGAACAAATTTATGTAGATTTGTCTAAACAAATATACATTTTGGTATAATATAAATATCAACAATTAGTATTAAAAATGAATATTACATTTAAAATATATTTGAAGACTTAAAAAGAAAAAAAAGTTTAAGGAAATGGATATGCATAATATATAAAAGCCAGATAAAATATTGCCTTCCATGAGTTGCTTTGAGGCTCCAGCATCAAATATTTCTGGCATATTACTTTCTACTTCACTTCTTGTTATTTTTAGAGAATTAGTAAGTTTTATCAGACTAAGTCCACAGCTCAAAAATATCAACTTTAATGGCAGTCATTCATCCCTACAATTTTATTTCTTTAAATTTTGAAGCCTTTGCATCCAAAAGAGTTCTATTTGAAAAGCAAATTCTGTTGAAGGAAGTTTCTCCTTAAAAATCAGTTAGTATGCTAATATATAGATAGAACTATAGCATAGGAATGCTACATTGATGGAAATTGTCTATGGGAATGACAAAAGAAAATAGGGCTCTGACATGAGAGGTGAAAAGACCAGCAAATGCAAATTTCACATTTATGTCCACGGTCTAAATCATACAACTTAAAAATGCATTAAAAGTGTGGCCTGTGGCCCGGGCTTCCCTGGTGGCGCAGTGGTTAAGAATCTGCCTGCCAATGTAGGGGACGCAGGTTCGAGCCCTGGTCTGGGAAGATCCCACATGCCGCGGAGCAGCTGGGCCCGTGAGCCACAATTACTGAGCCTGCGCGTCTGGAGCCTGTGCTCCGCAACAAGAGAGGCCGCGATAGGGAGAGGCCCGCGCACTGCGATGAAGAGTGGCCCCCACTTGCCACAACTAGAGAAAGCCCTCGCACAGAAACGAAGACCCAACACAGCCATAAATAAATAAATAAATAAAATTAAAAAGAAAAAAAAAAAAAAAACTCCTCAAAGAGAATTATTAAAAAAAAAAAAAAAGTGTTGCCCTACAATGATGTACTGATGCTACATGGAATTTTCAGTGGAAATCACAGGAAATTCACATAATAGCACCAACGTATGTGATTCAGTATATACTAAATATGATCTGAGTGATCTAAGGACAAAAAAAAAACATACTTTTAACGGGTGGCCATGGAAACAACTGCCTTTCATGCCTTTTTCTGCACTTTCCTATGTGTCTCCTGTATCTTGAGGGGAAGGGAAAATTAAAAAATTGTCCCCTGATTTAGTTACCATATCTGTCATGTCTTCAAAATACATGAAGGTAGAACCTTGAAAATTACCTAGAAAATAGATATACCTGTGTTTTTCAAATGGATACACTTGGGTTATATTCTTTTGTTCACCTATATCTGATTGACTATTGAGACATTGCAGTAAAAAAAAAAAAAATATGGGCCTTGTCAAAATACAATATCTGAGGTAAGTTAAATGATGCCATCTCACTGTAAAGCACTCAACATTCATTCAATAAAAATATATATTAAGAAATTTGCTATGTACATGGTGTTTGATCAGCACTTGGGAATATGATGGTGAAAAACAAACAAATGGTACTGGCCTTCCTGGAACTTATGCAGTGAGTCCCCTACATTCGAACCTTCAAGTTGTGAACTTTCAAAGATGCGAACTTGTGTCCATCAGTGTCAGGTGTGAGTGAAATTGCAACTTGCCCTCCGTCTTCTATTGCTGATGATCCTTCAGCTCTATCATCCCCCACCTCCCCTCCCTCCTCCAGTCAGTAACTCTTCTTGCCTGTTCACTCGCTGCCAACACCTGTAGGCCAGCTGTTGTACTGTACTACTGTACTTTTCAAGGTACTGTACTGTAAGATTAAAAATGGTTTCTTTATTTTTTGTGTTTGTTTTTTTATGTATTATTTGTGTGAAAAGTATTATAAACCTATTACAGTACAGTACTATATAGCTGATTGTGTTAGTTGGGTACCTAGGCTAACTTTGTTGGACTTAAATTGGACTTCCGAATGCACTCTCAGAACAGAACTTGTTTGTATGTAGGAGACATCCTGTACTCTTGTGGAAAAGACAGTTAAAACTACTTCCAAAATTAACTATTTAATTACAATTTTGACCAATACTCTAGAGATGTTTAGAGAGTGCATCACAGGGGCATCTGCCCTAGACTGGGATCTGAGAAGGGGAGAAAGAGAAAGAAAATTCCAAGCAGAGGGAAGAGCATGGGGGAAGGTCCTGAGATGGGGAGGAACAGAGTTCATTGCAGGAACTGAAAGTCTATGTGGGTCCAATTCAGAGTGGATGAAAAGTGGTATGAAACGAGCGCATAAGGGCCATATGAAAGGTTTTAATCTTCATCCTAACAGCAATGGGAAGCAATTACATATTTCTAAGAAAGAGAATGTCAGAATCCAAAGGCAGTTTTTTTGTTTTTAATAAATTTATTTACTTATTTATTTATTTATATTTTTTGGCTGCGTTGGGTCTTCGTTGCTGCACGCGGGCTTTCTCTAGTTGCAGTGAGCAGGGGCTAGTTTTCGTTGCAGTGAGCGGGCTTCTCATTGCTGTGGCTTCTCCTGTTGTGGAGCACGGGCTCTAGGTGCGTGGGCTTCAGCAGTTGTGGCACATGGGCTCAGTAGTTGTGGCCCATGGGCTCTAGAGTGCAGGCTCAGTAATTGTGGTGCACGGGCTTAGTTGCTCCGCGGCATGTGGGATCTTCCCGGACCAGGGCTCGAACCCGTGTCCCCTGCATTGGCAGGAGGATTCTTAACCACTGTGCCACCAGGGAAGCCCCAAGGCGGTTTTTAAAGATTATTGTGATTAGAGATAACTAAGTTAGATGAGTATTTCCACAGTTTAGGTAAGGAATCATGGTAACTAGGACCAAGATGTGGCAGTGAGAATGAGAAAAGCAGACATATTTGAAAGATTTGAGAGATGTTTTAGGTGTAAAAATTGACAGGACTTTTTTTTAGTTAAACTTTTTATTTTGAGATAATCGTATATTCACATGCAATTATAAGAAATAATACAGAAAAATTCGATGTGTACTTCACCCAATTTGCCTCAGTGGTAACATGTTGCAAAATTTTAATACAACATTACCACTAGGATATTGATGTTGGTACAATCAAGATACAGAACATTTCCATCACTACAAGGATCCCTCATGTGGCCCTTTTATATAGTCCCATGTACTCCCGTGATTCTTTCCCACCTCCACCTCTCCTTATTCCCTGGCAACCATTCTATTACTCTTTGTATAATATTTCAGCAGGATTTTTATGACTAATTAGTTGTGGGGTATGAGAGAAAAGAGAGGAGTCAAGGGTGACTGCCAGGTTTCTTGCTTGCATAATTGGATATATAAAGTGCTGAATGAGGACAAAGTTTGAGGAAGGTGATGATTTGTTCAGCTTTGTCCATGCTGAATTTGAGTGGTTTGTGAAATATACAAGAGGAAATGCTGAAGAGAGTTGTAAATATGAGTCTGACCTTTACTGTAACTTTTCACAGTGCCCTGTGTTAAAACGTATATAATTTCCAATTAAATTATTCAATTAAGTAGTTTTGTCCCCATTTTACAAGTATTACGTCACTGTGTCTCCATCTCCAGTCAATTGTTTTTCATCTGTTTTTACCAGTTACTTCTCACAAGAATATGCTCACAACATTCTTGGTAAGCCAAAATTTTTGAATTAATGTCATATATAAGAAACAGTCACCTGAAAATTAGCAGGCTAAAAATGAAAGAGCTGTAGAGTAAATGTTTCCATATCTCCTTAGCTACTGCTGACTTACCTATAATTTTTCCTTTCTGGTTTGTCTCTTTAACAGCTGTTTGAATAAAAATGTTGATACGACCACCAATTCTAAAAATACCTTTGCTCACAGTCAAATCACTAGAACATTCATATCCTATGAAGACAATGAATAAGAGGGGCTAGAAATATCCCATCAAGGATGCATATTTTTGAAACTAATGAAGAGTTGAAACTAATGAAGTTGAAATAATAGCCACAGGTGTTGACTAGAGTACATAGCTTTTCCCATGTATTTTCAAAGGCAAATGTCTTAGTTCTTTCCTATGCCTCAAATAGGTAGCACAACCCATCTCTGAATGCCAGCAGTACTGCTTCAAACACACACAGACTGTGGAGGAGTCACATGGATCATACTTGTGCACAACACGCTGGCAAACTGTGACACAGAAAGGCAGGAATGTGCCTGCTGAGTGTTCACTTTACTTGGTCCTGTACTTCACAAAATGTTTTTCTAACACTCTTGATTTTTTGATTGCTGATGCAGCATCCTCCAGACCTTCAAAAAACGATTTGAAGTTAAAATGAGGAAGATATATTTTCAGAAAAATGAACACTTGGTGTTATGTTTTTCCATTTCCAAGAAGGAGCATTAAGAGAAGCTGAAGAGGGTGGGGGCAGAGGGTTGCAGAGATTCTAGAAGGCTGGGAATATCATTTAGTAGGAGGTAAAATCAACTTTGGTTTCCCAAATGGTTCTTGTTTCTAAGAGCAATTTTCACAATGAAAAGTGAACATTGAGTAGAAAAATCTTAACCTTAAAGTGCTTGAACAGAATATAAATTTTGTCCACACAAGTTTAAATGGCTGACCTTTTTAGTTGTTGTTCTTCTTTGGGATCACTCTTTTATATACTCTGTTAGAAGGTCCATTCGGTATACATTTTTCTAATAAGAAAAAAGAAAGAATAGGTAAATATTATTATGAAGATTAGCCATGTTATTTTTATCTGCCTATAAAAATTCGGAGAAATATAGAAGAAGAAACGAATGAACACAGAGCTTAACAGTGACTTTTGGGTTCCCACAATCGTTAAGTAATTTGAGGAAGATACGTGGTTACCAGAGGCGAGGGGTGGGGGGAGGGGGAATTGGATGAAGGCAGTCAAAAGGTACAAACTTCCAGTTGTTAGATAAACAAGTATCAGAGACATAATGTGCAACATGATAAATAACATTAACACTGATGTATGCTATATATGAAAGTTGTTAAGAGAGTAAATCCTAAGATTGCTCATCACAAGGAAAAAATGTCTTTTATTCTGTATATATATGAGATGATGCATGTTCACTAAATTAATTGTAGTAGTCATTTCATGATGTATGTGAGTCAAATCATTTTGCTGTACACCTTGAACTTATATAGTGCTGTATATCAGTTGTATCTCAATAAAATTAGAGGGAAAATACATATATACATACATACAGTACATACATAAATTTGAGGAAAGGAAGGTATGAATGTTTGCAGTCTATGGATCACCATAGAAACATCATCCTCCTTCCACATTGCCCGCCCTCCACGTCAACATGTTTCACCACATCCTGCTTTTACTCCCTTCATTTCCCACTCCCCCATTCCCTACACATAGGGTCTGCTCCAGAAGTCTCTTGATTTTGGGGAGCCAAAACACAGCTCTTTTTCTCAAAAAAGGTTGCCACCCTAAAGAATTCTTCCTATGAGAGGCCTACTATGCCAGCCTCCTGCTAAGATCAATTCCCCACATTTCCAGATTGATTCTTTCAAATCTCCATCAGAAGCAGGGAGAAAGAAAAAAAGAAAAAGAAAGAAAGAAACTGGGACAACTCTACATTCACTGATGTAATCTCTCCAAACTTAAGAAATTTGCTCACACATCATCTCACTAATGGTAAATTTAACTTGCATCTGCACACAGTAACTCTCCTCTTCAGTAAAGTTCATCCCTAACAGCTTCCTGGAACACACTTGCCTTTGCCAAAAAGCATATGGAAAAGAGAATGTTATCTTTTACAGGCCATTTTCAGCTAGGAAGATCTCAAGGTAGAGAAGAAAATTAGTTTTATGACAGTTAGGATGGAATCCTGTTTCATTTTCCCTATCTCATTCTAACTCAGCCATACTGGACTCCCTGTTTTCCTTCTAACCAGGAGGCTCACTCCTGCCTCAGGACCTTTGCATTACCATTCCCCCTGCCTCAAAAGTTCTTCCCCCACAAACCTCTCTTTCTTATCTCACCTCTTGTCTAGTCCTGTCAATTTATTAGAGAAGTTTCTCTGTCTCCCTATTTAAAACTGTAGACTTCTCTCCTCCATTCCAACTCCCATTCTCTGCTTTTACCTCTCTTCAAAACACTTAT
The DNA here is from genome assembly GCF_028023285.1 of Balaenoptera ricei. NCBI lineage: Eukaryota > Metazoa > Chordata > Mammalia > Artiodactyla > Balaenopteridae > Balaenoptera > Balaenoptera ricei. Next base: position 89,265,426 of record NC_082660.1, on the reverse strand, counting down.
CATTATATATATTATTTATTTGATTTTCTTTTTCTGTTATCACTAGAATATAAGCCCCATGAAGGTAAGGATTTTTTTTAACATCTTTATTGGAGTATAATTGCTTTACAATGGTGTGTTAGAAGGTAAGGATTTTGATCTGTTTTATTCATTGGTACATCCTCAGCACCTAGAAGAGTGGGAACTCAAATATTTGTTGAATAAATGAAACAGTGAATGAGTGAACAAATGAGTGAATGAGGAAATTAATATTGGGCTAAAATAGCACTAGATCTAAATCTGCACTCTAAGTATCCTGTACAAATAAAAAGTATTAAATTGCACTGCAAGTGACTCACCATCATATTCAACTTAATCTTATTTTGACTTATAGGCAACATCATATACTTTGTGTAGGGCAATAATTTAAGTCATTCATTGACTTATTTGTCAATGACATCATGAATACAGAAGAATTTTTCCAATTGTGTGCTAGTAATTTAGCTAGGCATTGAAATGCTGACAGATTTGGCATTCTCTGATGGTGGTTATTGTGTTGTTTCCCACCCCTACTGCACGTTAAAGTGTCTCCTGTCATTCCTTTTTGGTGCTATTAGATTTGCTGTCTGCCATTGCAGTAATGGACAGCTCGAGAACAGATGTTTCTGAAGTATCATTGATAACAATGTTGTGTGGAGTCAAAGGCCAACAAGCTCGACTGATGAGGAGGAGGTTTGGGCAGCTGATACATTGCCTCAGTGAGGGAAGTTTTATACTTCCTATGCCTCAATGGCTTCTGGAAGCAGTCAGCCATTTTTAACCAGGAGCCACAGCTGTGTAGCAATACCTGGTCTCTTGATTTTACCACTTTGACATCATTCATCATTCTCCAATTTAGCTATCTTTGCATTATTTAGTTCTACGGCTGCTAAATTTGTGTCCTCCTACATTCTCTTCAGTAAAGTTGCTTCTCAGCACCTGTGGTTTATGCTGCAGAACTCTGACTTACAGTATCACCTGACTAGGCTTCTTTTGCCATTCTGTATGCGGTCAAGTTAGACTACTAGGAGAACTTTTAAATAGAGCACTCTTAGCTTACCAGAATAATCAAACCCCTCCCCCTCCCTACCAAAAAACTTTATTACACGATTATGAAATACTCAGTGTTGCTGTTTTTGTAGTTTTAACTGTTTTTGGGTCGTATCAACATACCTGTGATTTCATATAATCATAGATGGAATGGAACATTAGAGTTTACCCATTTAAATGACCTTCGTTTTTCAGATGAGGGAATTAATGTCCCCAAAATATGTCTCTTGTGAAAGATCACAAAGCATTTAACTTCCTACATGAATGTAATTCTATAATAGAACCTGTGCAAACCTGGCCCTTAACTCTTGTTATCTAAAAAATAGATGTGTTAATAACAAAAGATAAGAATATGTGTAAAATGTATCACTATAATCCTAATTTCCTTCACTATTCTGAAACATAGTCATAAAACATATTACATTGGGAAAATTCATTCAGTCGGTCAATATACATTATGTATCTGAATTGTGCTTGGGACTGTGCTAGGGAGCCGGGGATGTAAATGTTATTAAGAGTCATAATTCCTGTCATCACAGAGCTTACAATATAATGGAAAAAAAATGAGTAAATAGATATAATTACAGTTAAATATAATAAGTAGCAATACAGGAGAAAAAGAGCAAGTCATGGGAGCGCAGAAGAGCAGTACATAACCTAGACTTTGATGGCAGTGTGGATCAGGGAAAGTTCTCTAGAAGAAGTGATTTGAAGTTGAGATATGAACAATGAGTAGGATTTAGCTGGGTGAAGAGTTGTTTGAGGGTACTGCAGGGAGAGGAAGAGAAGATCATGCATGAATGCCTTGAGGTAAGAGAATACATGACATGCTAGCAGATGGAAAGGAGGCTTAGCATGGCTGGAAAATCAAATGCCAGTAGATTAAGGCAAGAGATACAGCTCAAGAAATAGGAAAGACTTTATAAATTCTACAAAGGAGCTATGGCTTTATCTTAAGACCAATGAAGAAATCTTTCAAATAAGGGAGTAGCATGATAAAAAGTAGGGTTAAATGATTCTAGTTACCAAAAAAACAAAAGAAGAATGAATTAAAGAGTGTAAAACCAGAGTCAGGGAGAACAGTTTAAGATGCTTGTTCAATAATCTGGGCAAGAATCTTGGTGGCCTGAATGAGGGTCAATATGGAATTCAACAGATAGATTCAGTAGGGCATGGATATTGACTTGATGTGTTGGAAGAAGTCATATATGACTACCAGGATTCTAACTTAATAAGCTAGGTGGATAACAGTGTCATTTGTTGAGATGGGAAATTGAGTGTGGAAAGCAAAACAATCAATTTTAGACATGTTCTATTTAAGGTGCTTATAAAACAGCCACGTAAATTTGTATAGTAGGCCATTGGATATGCAGGTCCAATGGTCAGGGAAGATATCTGGGTTGGAGATGTAGATTTGAGAGTCATCAGAACATACATGTTAATTGCAGCAACGAGCGCAGATGATATCATCCATTGAAAGAATATAAATTAGTAGTGAAAAGGATGAAGAAAAGAATCCTGTAGACCATGAATGCTTAAGTAATGAGCAGAGAAAGAGGACCTAGGTAAAGGCCATGAAAAATGAATAAACATAGCAGTCCAAGACAATCATTGTTTTGGAAAAAAAAGGGAGAAAATTTCTCAGGGAGCACTGGTTAAAAAAAAATTCTCATATGCTGTTGAGCAACCAAGTGAAATAAGAATTTTAAAACATCTATCAGATTTAGTAACAAGGTTATTAACATCTTTAAGAAAAGCAGTTTCAGTTATGGGGGTATAATCCTGGTTGGCATCCATTTGTCCTTTTAGTCAACAGATATATTTATTGAGCACCTGCTCTTAGTCTGGTACTGTTAGATGTTGCAGATGCAATGGTAAGCAAGAACATTATCCTCATTCTCATGGAGATTGCAATCTAGTGAGAGAGACAGATATTAATAAAAGAGTCATGTAAATAAATACTAGGTTGCTGCTCTGACAAGGGAAAGAGTTATGTATGAGTATACGTGAAATAGAGGGACTGTGACCTGGAAGTTTTCTCTGTGGAAATGACATGAACTAAAACGTAATGGATATGTGTAAATCAACTAGGCATAGTAGAGTGAGGATACTGTGATGATTAGTGTTTTGGGTGAAGGAGAGGGTATTTGCAAAGATCTGGGACAGGAAGAAACATGGCATATCTATGGAATTAAAAGAAGGTAAGTGTGTCTAGGTATAGAAAATAAGGGGGAGCATGGTAAGAAATGAGGGTAAAAGAGGCGGGATCATGCAGATCATGCAGCTAAGGATTTGTTTTTTATCTGAAAAGCAGTGAGAAGCCATTGAAGGGGTTTAATTGTAGGCATCTGTCTTGGGGGGAGGGGACAGAGTTGACATGATCAGATTTGCCATTAAAAAGGTTGTTCTGGCTTCTGTTAGTAAAAAACCTTTGAAAGAGAGGAACCATAGATGCAGGGAGAACTGTTAGAATCCAAGTCTGCAGTGGTCCATGCAAGAGAGAGTAATGGTATGAACTAAAATAGTAGAAATGAAAAGAAGTAAATGGACTCGAGTTTATTTAGAAGGTAAAATGGGTAGTAATTTCTGATTGATTAGATATGAGTTTGAGAAAGAGAGAGGTGTTCAAAACGAAAATAGAAAAACACTTCCCAAGTTTCTGTTTTGAGTAAAGACAACTGTAACATATTTTCTGAAAAATTTGGCTGAGAAATTGGAGAGAGAAGAGAGAGTAGCTGGGGATAGACATGAGGTTAGTGAAGGAGATTTTTCCTATTTGTTTTTGTTTTTTAAGATGGCAAACATGTAAGTATGATGAAATGTTGACCTAGAGAAAGGGAAGAAAATTCATATACAGGAGAAAGAAGAAATAATCAAAGAAGTGTTCTCTGAAAATGCAAAAGGAAACAGATTCTACAAGACTTAGGAAAGAAGGAAATAATGTGTGGGGCTGCAAGTAAGTCATAAAGTTGGTGATGAGATGATAAGGACATCCCCTTCTGATGGCTGCTATTTCCTCTGTGAACCCATCTGCTGAAAATGAAATGGGATGTGATGGTGTCAACATCTGTCACCGTGTTATTTATAAAAGTGAAGTTTTAAGAGCAATACAAATACCATCGGGGATTGGTAAAATAGATTATGATATGTGTTACACTGTTCTAGTAGGTAGTATTTAAAAATCATGTTGTAGAAGAGTATTTTAGATCAAAGGGAACTATTTACTATATGTTGCACATGAAAATAGCAGTTTACAAAAGAATATGCATGGTATACTCCCAACTAAAAAAATAAACATTGAATATTTACAAAATAGAAAAGACTAGAAAGATATGCTACAAAATACTAACTATATATATTATATATACATATAAATATATAGAGAGATATACATATATTGTCTGTGTGTATGTATCACTTTTGTAGTTTGTAATTTCCATGCTGTAGCCCTAGGGTGCCTGGCTCACTGTAAATGCTCCATAATTGTTGTTAAAATGATATAAACTAATACTTTAACTTTATTTCAAAATAACAACATATTGTATGCTATATATGAAAGTTGTTAAGAGTAAATCCTGAGTTCTCATCACAAGAAAAAAATGTTATTTTTTTTCTTTTTTTTAAATCTGTATAAGATGATCGATGTTAATTAAACTTATTATGGTAATCATTTCACGATATATGTAAGTCAAATCGTGCTGTAAACCTTAAATTTACACAGTGCTATATGTCAATTATATCTCAATAAAACTGGGGGAAAATTTTGCTACTGTGATAAAATAATTTAACAATTAATTAGTATCTTCCCTTTAACATCTAGCTCCTGGGTCATATGGACTGTCTTAATAAAAAGAAACTGTTAATAAGAAATACATTTTTACATGGCAAAAAAAAAGATAACAGCATAACTTATTCTACTGTGAAGTATAGAAAATGTAACGAAATGGTTGTAAAATTACATTTCCATTGAAAAAGCATAGGGCTGAATTGTTCGTTAATCAAAATAGCTATCACATTTTAAGCCACAGGCCAGATACTGTGGTTAGTGCTTCACCTTTGCAATTCGAAGAGAAGGTCAATGTGATAGTCACTTTATGGATGAGAAAACTGAGGCCTTGAGAGGTCATTTGGTCAAAATCATTCACCAGGAAGAGGCAGAATCGGGTTTGGAACCCAGGTCTGTGTGATCCTGGTGGCAATGTACTGCACTACACAGTGAAAGGAACTAAAAAAACAGCTTCTATGGGCCTGCCTCACAAACCTATACTCTGCTAGCAAAATCACCATTTTAATTGAAAAAAAAAAAAAAATCAAATGAACCAATAAAGGAAAAAAAATCCACTTGATTAATAAGTAAACACCATTTATTTCACAAAAGATATTCAGACAGTTTTTCTGGCAGGAAAATTAATATTGCCAATGCTATAGAAACAATCACAAGCTGTGTCTCATTTCTTAAATAATTAGCAATAGTTTAAAAGGTTCTTAAAGGGTAAAAATAAAAATCAAGTGAAAATTGAAAATTACACAAATGGCACTTTTTTGTCATCGAAAAAGCTTTCAACAACTGTAGATATTGTCTAAGGATATTTGCTCATTGTGCGGCTGTTTCAACCATTACCATCACCAGCTTTTATTCATACTTAGGATCAGGAACAGTAAGCAAGCTGGAAACAATACTCTTTTCTACATGTAAGTGAAGCCCTAAACCTATTCCCCTCATCCATCTCATCTTTATTCTTCTAACAGACATTTGTTGAGCACTTACCCTGTGCTTGTTTTCAGGACTGCCAAATGGGATGTTATTCTGATGCAATTTGATTGAAGTCATGACAACTCTCAGTTGATAAAGTGAAAAAGTCAATTAATCTTTATCATCAAGATATTTGTAAAGGGATATTATTTTAATTAATGCTGTAGAATTTCTTTCAATGTCCTCTACATCCTGTCCTCCACATCAATCAACCAACCAACAAAATAAGTAATTAAGAAAGAAGTGAAATATATGTTTCAGCAACCAGAAGGCAACAGATACCTTCTTGCTGTTAAATAGCCTTAGCTGGTGGTATTTGAGAGGATTGGTTTGTTTGTTTTGATTGTTTTTTTTCTTGAATCCGTTAAAATAATAATACAAATATTTACATCTTGCTCTTTTCAGCTGAGAAGCTGGAAGGATTTACAAAATTGAATTCATCCATACAACCTCTATAAAAGCAGGAGAAAATGAAAGAAAAATATCTACCATGTTAAAACAGAACTCATGCTATAGGTAGGAAGTAGTTTCATGAATGACAGTTTCTCTTGCAATACAGTACATCAAATCATCAAATTATGCTGTATTTTAACCCTGATGGTGAATTGATTAATTAGAATTGTTTGTTCAATAAATAGGGGAGTTAAAATGTAACTGCCTTGGTTGGGCATGCTGGAAGTCTGATGTGGGATATAACAGTGATGTATCTAGGCCCTTTAAATAAAGTAAGAATGGATTACTCTCATCCCTTGTCTCAGCACAGGTTTTCCCTAAAAGCAGAGGCTGAGATAGAGACAAAGGCTGATGGAAGTAGTTGAATCTCAGAGGCCAGGAGCAAGGGACAGAGAGAGGGAAAAAGGAAGGAGGGAGAGCCTTATATAAGGTGATTTGGAGAACTGAAATTATCTGATCTGAACATTCATGGACTCCTTTCCTCTCTGGGACCAACAGACTCACTCACTCCCTCTAAATTCCTCCTTTTGAGGAATACTGAGAAGAGAACAATTCTGAGACCAGGACTTCATGGCCTGAAATGGGCCACATCACAAAGAAAAACAACTTCTTTCGACAAGATTGCAACATCTGCCTGACCAAATCAGGCCACCAATCGTGCAACTGCACTCTGCTGTTTTTGTCTCCTTTCCCTGTAAAACCCGTATCATCCCCCAAATTCATTTGTCTGTCTGTTGCAACTGTTTGAATAAAGTACCAACTACCTTACAGTTTTCATGTTGGAAAATTTTTTGAAAATTTGACAGTTTCCCATCATTACAGGGTGAATGCTTGATCTTGAAGAGGACTTCTGAGGAGCCTTCTGAAATGCATCTCAGAATCATCTACCTAGGGAAAGAAAGGGATAAACATTTATCCCTTATGAGTCAAAAGTTGGCCTACAGGGGGCTCTAATTCCCCCACACAACTGGGTGTTACAAGCTTGAATGTGAATAGGTTTCAATGGGTGTTTCACACTTCAGCCTCAGAGAAGCTCTGGGGTAGGAAGACCAAGACTCAAGGTGCCGGCCCAAATTGAGGTACCATCAGGCTACACCTGTGAGGAACTGAGAGCACCTGTTTCCATGTGAACTGGCTGCTCTGATTGGGGCTGCAATAGAGGTGAGGCTGAGAGGGTTTGAAGTGATGCTGGAGGTACCTGCATGTGTAGGACTTGTTTGGATGGAGTTCTCACTTTCCTATCTTCTTGACCTTCACAAAATCTCCCCCACCAATGTGTGTGTAGGGTTGCACCTCATAGGCCTACAAGACCTGTGATTGCCCAGCTTCAAGACTGAAGAAAGAGCCCAGAGTCAGCAACAGAGACATCAATGGTTTAATGGATGGGGGAGCTTACACGTCTGAAGCAAGGTCCTGGAGTGACACCCCACCCTGTGCAGTGGATGGTGGGCAGGACAGAGAGGCAATCTTTGCTCCTGGGGCTGGGGGGGCGGGGGTGTTAGTAGGAAGGGGAGATTACCAGTTACAGGGTAATTGATGTCAGGTAGGCTCATTAGTTACCAGGGAAACCAGTAGAGGGGCACGCCGCTCACTACCCCTTTGATAAGAACAATCACTAGCTGGGACCTGGGGCAATATGTAGGAAGGTCGGTCATGTGAGTAGCATGTAGGTGAATCAGGCACTGGTTGGGCAGGGCAAGCACAGGGTGAGGGCTTGACAAATATCTATTGGAAGCTATAATTTTTTCTCAGCAACTTCCTCTGCCCTGGCTTGGTTCCCTCACTTCCCTATAGACCCCTCCAGAGAGTCTTCCCTCAATGAAGCTCTTGTACAAGAATTCTGGCCTCGGGCTCTGCTTCCAGGGAACCCAACCCAAGACAAAGAAAAGGAGAGTCAACTGCTGGGGAGTACTATGCTCCTTAACCATCTCTGTAGGACACCGTGGGTAAGGCCCACTGGTTACCACTCCAACCCTGCCTCTTGTTATAATAATTGTGCACACCTTGTCTCTGGTTAAGACAACAACCTGACCTCTTATTTCAGGATCCCTTGATCTACTATTATTTTCAGGGGACTCAGTTCAATGACTAACTCTTATTATCAGTCCTTGCCTACAGGGAATGGCAACCACTGTACTTCTCAGTTCTCATGGTGTCTGTTTCACCAACACATTCCTCATTACTTTGATCCATGGTGTATCCTCCAGACCTTACTGGAGGAACATAGACAGCTGGTGCATTTTCTGGTCATTCAGAATCAATCCTCTCTAGCATGGCCACTTCACTAAGCATTTTGATCTCTTTTTCCATCATCTTCCATGGCAGTTCTGAAATTTTTACTTCATTTACCTTGGACCATCACTTTATCCAAAATCCCAAGTGCCATCCTAGCAGCACATTAGCCCCATCATCCAGGATCCTTGCCAGGGTGTTTAAATTGTATTAGAAGAGAATGTGTCAATATCGATAAATTCTCACTTCTCTAACTGAGAATTGAGATATTTGCACAACCTCCCTTGATCCAGCATCCTCGGGATACAGTCCCATACATACTGTATCAGATCCCAGCACCTGTTGGTTAGGTTCTTCAGACTTTGCCTTGGTCTTTTCCTCCCTTCCCATGCTCCACACTTCCACATCCAGCTTAGATGTGACATAACTCTAAATATTGGTTTGATGACTAGGAGGGGAGTTAAGGGAAGACCATAAAGGGCCTTTCTTTTTCTTGCAATAAAGGCCTCTGCAGGAATTCCCTGGTGGTCCAGTGGTTGAGATGCGGGCTTTCACTGCTGTGGGCCTGGGTTCGATCCCTGGTCGAGGAATTAAGATCCCACAAGACGCATGGTGCGGCCAAAAAAAAAAAAAAAGACTCTGCATTATTATCAAGCAAGGTGAGAACACTGCCTTTAAGAGGGAGGAGCAGATCACTTCTGCAAGTCCAGAGAATTCAGGGGAATCAGAATTCAAGATGTCTCAAAAACAGCTTTATTGAGGTACAAGTCACATACCATACAATTTACCCATTTAAAGTGCACAATACAATGCTTTTTAGTATATTGACAGATATGTGCCACAATCACCACAGTCTATTTTAGAATATCTTCATCAATCAAAAAGAAACACTGTGCCCTTTAGCCATCCTCCTGTCCCCCTGCCATGAATAGAGACCATATATGGTCTTTGTGACTTCTTTCACTTACCATCATGTTTTCAAGGTCCATCCATGTTGTAGAAGTCAAGGGTGTCTACCAGATGTCCCCATCCCACATCTCAGGCCTCCTCTCCTTCTCAACTAGGGGCTCCTCCTTTCTGTAATAAACATGCCAGAGATGGGAACATGACCCTTACCTGGACCTGCACTGTCATTATAATTAAGTCCTGGGTCTTATCCTCTGGCTATAGAAAGTAAAAGTCTCTTTAAATGCTTCCAAGGCCCTCTGACTTTCACACTTCACCTTAAATTGGTGATTAATCACCCTCAGCCTTTCATTGTTTTCCCCATGCATCTGTCACACTCAGCCACAACCGTCCATTGTCCACTGTCCTTATCATTCCTTCCAAACTCCTGAGCTATTGCCACTGCCAATGCATTCCCCTGCACCCTGAGAATTTTAACAATTATTTTGCTATAACATGCCAAAGGCTATCCATACACCACCTCCCACCAGTGGCAGCATTCTTATTTCCAGTCAGCTGATGAGTGATCCAGATACCATATCCCATTTTAAAGTCTACTTTTTCAGAGCATGCCTAGCACCTGAGATGCAATGTCAGGCTCTCCATGAAACACACTCTGAGATGGATATTTGAGTGCAGGAAATTTATCCAGGGCTGCTCTCTGAAACAACACCTATGAGGCAATGAAAGAAGCAAGATTGTGCAGAGAAAGGTCAGTTGCAGATTAATAGTAATGAAGGCTTCATTTGAACTTACAGGGAGCTCTGGAGCTGAGATGCCCCCTCAGAGCTTTAAACTGACCATTCACTGAATGTGGGCTGCCCCCATGTAGGGGCATAACCTTGGCCAAGGCAGCTGCCTTCAGTGGAGGGCAGTGCCCAGGAAAGGACTCAAATATTTGAACTCTCAGCAGACAACACTCCCAGAAGCTGGGAAGATGAGTGTCCTTGTTCCGAAAGGAGGTTTGTAGCAACACATTAAAGCATCCACTGCAAGATCATAATTCAGAACTTGTCATTGACAATAACTGCCTTGCCCCCCAAATCTCAATTTCAACTTCCTATTCTTCAACGACCACCTCCTATTTTTTTTAATTTTATAACCTAAAATACTTTAACTCCAACAATCTTTGAACTGAGACTTCCAATCCACTCATCCTACTCTATATTTTCCATTCTTCACTTCCTTGAATTCCTCTCTCCCTCTACCCATCTTAAATCCATGATCAATTAATATAATCATTGACTTGTATATAATATAGGGTACTATTCCCTGCCTTTTCTCACCCTCTTTTTTGTTATGTTTTTTTTGTTATGGTAGCCTGAGCTGACTAATACACCAGCTCTCTGCCTACTCTGTGTCTATACCTTTGCAGCTGAACCTGGCTAAAGAAAAATACCCACTCACACTAACTAGCTCACTTTAAATTCATGACCATGAATCTCAAGTACACAGTGATGCCTATCAATCATAATAAACTTCCTAACTTTAATTGTCCCCTTCTCTTAGATGAATATATCATACTTATTCTCATTCCTCAAACTCCTGACACTTCACTACCCATCCTCATTAGAGCTGATGACTCTGCTTCTTCATCACTGAGAAAATTGAAGCAATCAGAAAAGTATTCCCACAGTTCCCACCCACACTATAACAACCCTCCTACCAGTATCTACAACCATATTCCTTGCCTTCCCACTTGCTACTACAGATGAAATATCCATGTTATCATCTAAAGTCTCTCCCCCATCTTGTGCACCAAATCCCATGTCCTTTCCACTATACAAGGGGATCCATCCAACAATCCTCTTCCACTTCTTTTATTTTTTCCTCTCTCTGAGATCCTTCCATCATCATACAATCATGTGATTATTTCTCCCATCTTAAGGAAAAAACATTAATCCTGATCTCTCCACTAAATTATGCTCCATTTATTTGTTCCCTTTTCAGTAAAACTCTTTGAAGAGTTGTTTATACATTACTGTTTCAAATTCCTCTCTTCCAATTCTCTCTTAAACCCACTGTATTTCAGCTTTCACTCCCTGCTACTCCTCTGAAAGTGCTGAAGGTCATCAATGACCTCCATGTCGTTAATTTCAGCGGTCTATTCCCAGTCCTCAGTTTACTTGATCTAACACAGCAGTTCTCAAACAGAGGTGATTTTGCACACCAGGTGCCAAATGTCTGGAGACATTTTTGTTGTTACAATTCAAGGGATTGTAGGGCTGGTGTCCAGAGGATGGTGGACCAAACTGGCATCTAATAAGTAGAGTCCAGGGATTCTGTTAAATTTCCTACAATGCAAAGGACCCCCTCTCCCCCACCACCACCACCAAAGAATTCTCTGGCCCCAAATGTCAATAGTGCTAAGGCTGAGAAACCCCAACTAGCATCATCTGACACACTTAATAGATTTTCTGCACTTGGATTTCAGGGTACCACACTCTCCTGATTTTCCTCCTACCTCACTGTGTGCCCCTTCTCAGTATCTGTTGCTAGTTCCTCCTCTTCTCCCCAACCTCCAAATATTTGAATGCCCTAGGGCTTGGCATTGTACTTTTTTCTTCTTTATTTATACTCACTCATTAGGTGGTCTCCTCTCTTCTCATGGATTTAATGCCATCTATGTGCTGCTAACTTCCAAAGTTGTACTTCCATCAGTCCTTTCTCCAGATTTCTGTACTAATTTCTGTACAACTGCTTACTCACACCTCCACTTGATATCTAATAAGCATTCCAAAACCTAATATGTCCAAAATGAAATTTCTTACTTTCCTTTGCAAACCTTAGCAGAGAGTCCCGCAGTCTGCTCTATCTTGGAAAATGGAAACTCTAATTCTTCTAGTGGCTTAGGCCCCAAATCATAGTCATCCTTGACTTCTCTTTTTCTCTTGTACCTTACATCCAATCTCTCATCTCGGTCTACCTTCACATTATATCAAAATCTGACTACTTCTTACTGTCTCAATTCTTGCTTCCCTGATCCAACCCATCATCACCTCTTACCTCTGAATATAATCACCACCTCTGAATAACTGAAATATTGTTCTAATTGGCCTCTCCATGTCTACTGTTTTTATTACCACAGTCTATTCTTACATAGAAGCTAAAGTGATCTTTTCAGAAGCCATATCAAGTTACTCCTGTGTTCAAAACCTTCTAATGGCTCTCCATTTTGCTTAGTGTAAAAATCAAAGTCTTCATGATGGCCTACAAGTTCCTATGTGAACTCTTTCCTTTTTATCTCTCTGATCTCATCTCCTGCCACTCTTCCCCTCACTCATTCTGCTCCAGTTGCATTGATGTCCTTCTGTTCATCAAATCCGCCAGGGATATTTCTTCCTTAAGGCCTTGGTAATGTGATGCTGTCCCTTAGATATCCACATACTTGCAACCTCATACCCTTCAAGTCTTTGATCAAATGTCACTTTTTCAATGAAGCTTACCCAAATTACCTTATTTATAACTCCAATCACAACCTACACTACCTATACTTCTTACCACACTCTTATTTTTTCCTCCAGTGTGATTATCACCTTCTAACATACTATATAGTTTTCATATTACTTATTGTGTATTATCTTCTCCCCTGAGAGCAGGCATCATTGTCTGTTTTATTCACTGCCATACTCTCAAGTGCCTATAAGAATGTCTGGCACACAAAATGTGCCCGAAAAATATTTGTTGAATTAATGAATTTTGACTAAAGCGAGATTTGGTACCAGATTCTGCCACTAGCTTTTACAATAAATTAATTTTTGATGGCAGTGGAAACTTTATTTTTGAGCTTTTGTTTTCTTATATCTTTCAGAAGAATTGTGATTAGAAGTTCAAAAAGTCTGTATTTTAAACCAAAATTTAATTTTCTCTTATGTATGATGATTCCAGGCATCAACTTTATTCCTCTTGGGTTTGGATGCATCTTCGTTCTTCTTTGTTCACTCCCAGCTGCTTTAAAGTTTGAGAAACATTGATGTTTCCTATTTCTCTTACAGTTTATCATAGAGACTACACTAATTGAGTTCATTTGCACACCTATTAGTTTTGAAGCAACACTTTGGGTCTAGTCCTACTATATCTCTCCCACCCTCATCCCCCACCTCACTTTTTTAGAGAGAAGAAACTGGCTTTCTCCAAAAGGTTTCTTTGAAATATACTGTTTCCTTTCTCTTAATCAGAATATAGAAAAACCTTTGCTCGTTCTCTTATGCTAAGAACAAAAAAAAATCTTAGAAAGCACATTTCATGACTCTAGGTACTGAGCAACTTCTATGGACAGCTTCATTTGAATTTTGGGAGATGGCAACTGAATCCATTCACTTGTCTGCATCCCGTCTTCTTTTCTCATTAATGTTTATTTTGCCTCAAATACTAAAGGTAATTCATTTAGTCACCTGGCAAACTCCTAGCATTTTATTTTTGACCTGACTCATTTCCAGATACTTCGTATAGGTGCCAACTCCCTTGCCTATTTTTTTGGCTTTTCTCTTCTAAAGATTTAAGTAAAAACTCAATGGCACATACTAAATTTTAAACAAAGATACACAGTCATTTCTTCACAATGGCTAAGTGAATGAGGTCTGTAAACCTAAGAATTGACAAGCTAAATGACTTTTTGAGGTCTTATATAGCCTATGATAGAGCCAAACCCAGAGCAAATGTCCTAAATTGCAAGGCTTGGAATGGCAGCACTGGTCCTTTAGACTTATACACAAAGAACATATGCACTTGCTGCCATACCGTGCTTTGAAGCTGTAAGTCTCTTTCTTGACTTCCTGCATGTGTTCATTTTTATGTTTGCTTTCCTTTGTATAAGGAAATTATTAAAATCAAATGCATTCTGGTGATGTAGGTTTTTGTATTATGTTAAACTCTGAATTTTTGTGATTTATGATGTGATATAAATTTTCTATGTATTTGCAGAAAGCAGTGTAGAGTTAGCATTCTAAATTTCTTCTTAACTGTCTTGCTATGAATGGAAGTCATATGAAAGCATTATGTATTGGCAAGGTTCTGTCAAAAATCTACAACTGACCAAACCTGAACCTGTGTCAATTTACTGTAGTCACCACTCTTGTCTAGTACATCAGCCAGTCCTGAGTGATTCTGTTGGCCGCTGCCAACTGATATTCACTCTCTGTTCTACAACCCAAATCCAGATTACTTGGGTTTAGAATTGATAGTCAAAAACATGCTTATTCCTATACATGCGCATTTTGCTGATAGCAATTAAGAATTTCACTCAGCTTTCAGTCTCTGAGGTATGTGGGTGGGAAAGGCAACAGCAAAACAGTCAAGGGAATTGGATGATCATTGGGACTTGGTGACACATTGGATGTGGGTGGTAGTCACTTGTAGAAAGCTACACAGGAAGTGCTTCCTGAGTCATTAGGCTAACTATCAAGATGTATCATGTTTACAAACAAATAGTAGGATAATGGCAAACTTGAAATTTGTTTTTCCCACTGCAATTTAAACAGGATAGAACTAATTTTAATTGTTCCATTCCCGGCCTCTCTCTGAAAATTTGATGGTCACTTTTCAGGCATTTTGTTAACATCGCAGTTGCAGCCTCATGAGAAGCTAGCTTTGATAAAGGGAATTTCTGAATACTTAGAACTGAAATGGAGTTCAGAACTTGTTTTGCCCATCTCTCTGATGTATACAAATAGAAAACTGAGGCACAGATACTTGAAGGACCTGTCCAATCTATACATCAAAATTAGAGACAGAATAGAGTCTAGAGGTCCTGACCCACATCTACTGTGTTTTCCTCTACACCACATTGCCTGACCTAGAAATTATTAATAATTTTAAAGCCTTCTTTTTCAGAAACTGGAAATGTGTTACCAGCTAGCCTTGCAAGCATATTTGAGTTGTGATATTCGGTCGCTTGCAGCATCGTTTTTAGATATCACCACAATGCTGTAGGATTAGTTAAAATCCTCAGTGGGATTTGTTAACAATTTCCAAACATGGGGCAACTTCTATTTGTACTAAACAGTAACCATAGAAAATTTTCTCCACTGCTAAGGTTTATAACATATTAACCTAAGAGCTTAAAAATGGCTATTAAAATAATGCTGCTTGATTGTAAGGCATTTATATGTGTTTTTTCCTAAGCAGTCTGCAGAAAGATCTGCTAGATACCACTAAAGGAACATCTGCAAAACTTCTCAGGGGTGAAATCAACTGACCTCACTAGCTTGGAGGCTCCATCAGAGGTCACACCAAAGTGCAGAGGGTTCCACACTGTTGTACTACATTCCCCAGATAGCTGATTTGCTTGTCACAAGTTAGAGCAATAGCCCTGACTTTCTGTAATGTACTCTCCATATTCATGTTCTACATTGCAATTAATACTTGCAAGGAAGAGAAATGAAGATAAAAAAATAAATCCCAGTAAATCACATTTAATCAGCTTCCATTATTTGGTTGCCATTGACTGCTTCATCCCTCCCATCCCTCACAGCTTCCCAGGACTACACTTGAAGTAATGCTTGTAGTTGCTTCTTTCTATGGTTTCATGGTTGATTGGCAAGCTGTATAGCAGCACATTATTCTGCTCTACCATTTTCCCAGTGGGCGGTACTGCACAATAGTGATGGGGAACTGTAATGACACTGCATCAAAAGTCACTAAAATATAAATATGACACGAATTTCATTGCATTAAGCTGGATACCTTTATCCATTTACGTGCATCACTTTTGCATGTAGCAGTGATGGAAAATGTTAACCCTCTGCTTTCCAAACCTACTCAAATAGGATTTGAATCTAAATGCTCTTTGAAGACACACTTTAATATAGGTGTATTCGAGGACTTAAAGTATGGTCACTCTTTGTACTTATGCAGTCTCCCTTCTAAGCACTTCCTATCAGAGGAGATTTAAAGTGAGTGGAAATTATTCAATGTAGTTATGAATTGAAAGCTCATAAGCTAGCTGCTCTTCAAAGTGCTCAGAACACCTGGGCCACCAGAATTACTGAAGTAGACAATGGCATTTATACTGAGATTACAGCATCATCTTATTCTAAATGGTATTTTTGTCTTTAGAGTGCATGAGAGATGCCAGCACTTCTCAGTGCTTAATTGGTTTTCTCCCTTGACTTTAATTAAACTTACCCTAAGCTTGCAAAACCCTAAGGCTGCTGCTTAAGAGTGAGAAGCCCCAGTGTTTCCAGCTTTGAATACAGTATGATAAAGAATCAACTGTACTGTTTGATTAATTGAATATGCAAATATTTTATGTTTTTAGACAGCAACATTGTTACATAATCAACAGCATTCTAAAAATTGCTCTTTTGTAGATGAAAAGGCATGATTTTTGTAAATCTCCAACAAGGATTTTAGAAAATATTTCACTTGCCAAGCTGTAATGCACATGCTCACTGCCCGGGAATGCATCATTTATATTATGCCCAATTATAAAGCCTCATTATTTACTATTATGACATTATTTAGGTATCATTTACATCATTTAAAAAGAATCTCATCTTCCGTATTTGTTTTATTTAGTGGTATGGCAACGATCAAGGTCTTAAGCATTCTGGACATAACCCAATTCCCATCTGCTTACTCAACCCTTTATTGGAAGGTCATTTGAATTGACTGAGTCAGTTACACCTGAACTGGGAAAGGAGTCTTCTGTCTTTTCTGGGATGAGTCAGCACTCGGTTTTAATATTGTACCTGTACCTAGGGAATGGACAATGAAAACACGAATAGAAACACATATCCTTACAGCATGTATCAGAGTTATGTAGCACCTGAAGCCATCCCAGCCAGCAAACATAAATTAAATACTGAGTCAGGAAAAGAGGACAGAATAGAAACCTATCTAAAGCGCTCCCACGCTACCTACATATAAATGATTGAAACTCTAGAATAGCATTTCAGGAATGCAGAGTTCCTGGCCGTGTGTTTTCTTAATAATAGGTTCTGCTACTTCTTTAGGACTTAATATGCATCAAGCACTCTGCTGGGCATCTAAAATGTATTACCTAAATTAATCTTTACATCAACCCTATGATGTAAAGAATATGATTATCCTCACCACTTAGACACAGAAACTGATGCACAGAGATGTAAAGTAATGCACCCAAGGTCACATAAGTAGGAAGTGGTGGGCCCAGAGGAAGACCCTGGCAATCTGATGCCAACGCCCATATGTTTAACCACCATATTATAGTGAGACAGAATTAGCAGTTGAACAAATCTCAGTATACTAATTTGCAGAGAAGGGTGAAAGATTGCTGTTAGGCTCAATGACCCTGAAGATTAAAGAGCTATTCTAGGAACATGATTAGTAATGTTTTAATAGCCCAATTAGAATTCAAGTAAATGTCCCCAGAAGCCTTATAGGCTGAAGACTGTGTTAATATTCTCATTATGCACTGTTCTCCCAAGAACATGACTGGGAAGAAGCACAACTGAATCAAAATTGAAGACCAGGTTCATCTCATCAAAATTAATTTCAGCAATTTAAACATTCAGCAAATATTTATTTGACTCCTCACTATGTGCTAGGTACCAAGCTAAGCAGTAGAATTTTCATTCCTCTCATCTGAAGGGAAAACAACATCATGCACTAGAAGTACCTGCAAGTTGAAACACGGAATGAAAACACAGCATGGGAAATAAAGCATTAAGTTCCATCAGGCTTATTAAGAGGGATAAGACCTGGTGGCTGCCTTTAGGAAGCTTGTATTCTAAGTGAAGAGACAAGACACACCCATGAAAAACTAATTAGTTTAATCTGGTAAAAATATAGACAAGAACTACTGTGGAAATGTGAAATAAATGAGAGATCACTATGGGCTGAAGAAGAGGTCTTAAATGTTCATTTACATGCAAAAACCTGGGGATCTCGTGAAAAAGCAGATTCTGATTCAGAAGGTCTGGGAGGGAGCCCAGGGTTCTGCATTTCTAACAAGCTCCCTAGCGATGTTGGTTTGTTTATCCACAGATCACACCTGGAGTAAAGAAGAGCTAAGAAAATTAAGAAGATGTTTACAGAGAAGGGGAGGCTTGAGCTGGATTTTGAAGGGGGAATAAGATATACATAAGTAAAGAAATATAGAAAGAACAGTGGCAGGGGCACAGGGGAAAAGTATCAGACTGGATCATTATTTATGTTGTCAAATACTAGGTGACCGGTGGAAAAATAGGTTAGGACTAGATCTTGAGGAGGGGCAGAGACAGGTAGGATACACCCAGGGTTCAGGAATTTGTGCTTAAAGAAATGAAGAAAGATAAATTATAATGTTTTAGATTTTTTAAAAATATCTATAAAATTAACTGCAAAAGTTTCTATTTGATTTGGATATTTGGACCTCTATTTCCTTGAGAAGTGGTTTGAATTTATTTGCCACCCTAAAGCATTGAGTTCTGACTTTATGGAACTGTACATGACATAAAACATCCAGATACTAATTTTGCAAATATTGGGAAAATTGATCCATCATTATATTGTTTAAACAACGATGTTAATTGTCAATGTAAAGATAGTGGCTTATTGAAGATGATTTGAGGAATTAATCTATTTACAGTGCTTCATTGCTGAATTTCCTGAAATTCCTACAAGCAATATTTTGTTTGCTTT
The DNA here is from genome assembly GCF_028023285.1 of Balaenoptera ricei. Taxonomy (NCBI): domain Eukaryota; kingdom Metazoa; phylum Chordata; class Mammalia; order Artiodactyla; family Balaenopteridae; genus Balaenoptera; species Balaenoptera ricei. Next base: position 89,246,372 of record NC_082660.1, on the reverse strand, counting down.
TAGCTGTTGTAGACTTCTACTTCAAATGAGAACTTACCTACTATGTTGGAATAGTTTATTGAGAAGGAATTACACAAAGAAAGCTTAAAAATGAGGAAGACAGACACAAAGATGATGTGAATGATTGTGTCACCACGCCTGAGAGGCCAGCCTGCATCTTGTTCAGAATGTTAGTGGTGATTAGAATTCAAGAAAAGTCATTGAACATTTTAGTTTTATTTCTTATAAAAATAAAATGGGTGAGTTAGTGCCTATATGATGACAAAATATGTCATCAATTCACTGAAAATGAGTTAATTTGATATGTTTAAAAGAAATTTGCTTTCACTTTTCAACCATGGTTTTGACTTTGAAGACATAGCTTTACAATATTTTTGAAACACAGAATATTGTGCTGTTCATTCATCATTAAAATGGTAAAATTCTACAGATGGTAGTTATTACTTGACTCTGCAATCTGGAGATAAGTAACACTGTAGAGTATTGGATTCTTCTTCTTGTATACAGTGAATAAATAACCATTTCTCTCATGTAGAGAAGCTCAAGGATCTCAATACATTCTCTTCATCAGAAAAATGCAGACTTTGTGAAAAGTCAATATAAAACACAAACTCCTGTGGCTATCCTTGAATTCTGAAGTCAGATCACATGAGCTCTTAAATGAACAAGAACTATCCACTTCAGACATTGGAAACACTAGGCAAAGACAGAAATAAAACTCTTCAACATTGCAAATACGGGCAAGTCCTAGCTTTATAATAACTATAACAACCTTAGCAAAGAAACATTCATTTTATTATTGTACATGTATAAACACACTTCTCAGAAAATTACTCCAAATGATCAGGCTCATAGTACTAAGCAGGCAACAATCAAGACGGTAAACCTGCATGAGGTCAAAATCATTAAGATGTAAATTACAATTTAAACTTCAAAACAGTAGAATTCTTGTGGCCCATTTACAATATTGCAAATTGTTATTCATACTTAAATGTCCTCCTTGGCTCCTTTGCTCAAAAGCCTCAAATGGTGAAAACATCAAGTCAGTTGCCACTATTATTTAAAATGAAATTATTCTTGTATGTATATTATAGAGCTGGTAGGTCTGTCTTGATTTCTGTGGTCCTTGTAAGAATTCACCCTGCATTTAAGGGCTTTTCTCAGGATTGCAAAAGCAATCCTGAGAAACATGGAGACATAACTCTTCCAGACTTCAGACTATACTACAAAGCTATAGTAATCAAAACAGTATGGTAGGGGGGATTTGAGAAGATGGTGGAAGAGTAAGATGCAGAGATCACCTTCCTCCCCACAGATACATCAGAAATACATCTACACGTGGAACTGCTCCTATAGAACACCCACTGAATGCTGGCAGAAGACCTCAGACCTCCCAAAAGGCAAGAAACTTCCCATGTAACTGGGTAGGGCAAAAAAAAAAAGAAAAAACAGAGACAAAAGAATAGGGACGGGACCTGCACCAGTGGGAGGGAGCTGTGAAGAAGGAAAGGTTTCCACACACTAGGAAGCCCCTTTGCAGGCGGAGACTGTGGGTGGTGGAGGGGGGAAGCTTCAGAGCCACAGAGGAGAGTGCAGCCACAGGGGTGCAGAGGGCAAAGCGGAGAGATTCCCGCACAGAGGATCAGTGCCGACCAGCACTCACCAGCCCAAGAGGCTTGTCTGCTAACCCGCCGGGGAGGGTGGGGGCTCGGGCTTTGGTCAGATCGCAGAGAGAGGACTGGGGTTGGCAGTGTGAACACAGCCTGAAGGAGGCTAGTGTGCCACATCTAGCTGGGAGGGAGTCCGGGGAAAAGTCTGGAGCTGCCGAAGAAACAAGAGACTTTTTCTTTCCTCTTTGTTTCCTGGTGCGCGAGGAGAGGGGATTAAGAGCACAACTTAAAGGAGCTCCATAGATGGGCGTGAGCCGTGGCTATCAGCGTGGACCCCAGAGACTGGCATGAGACGCTAAGGCTGCTGCTGCAGCCACCAAGAAGCCTGTGTGCGAGCACAGGTCACTATCCACACCTCCCCTCCCAGGAGCCTGTGCAGCCTGCCACTGCCAGGGTCCCGTGATCCAGGGACAACTTCCCCGGGAGAACGCACGGTACACATCAGGCTGGGGCAACGTCACGCCGGCCTCTGCCACCACAGGCTCACCCCGCACTACGTACCCCTCCCTCCCCCCAGTCTGAGTGAGCCAGAGCCGCCAAATCAGCTGTTCCTTGAACCTCGTCCTGTCTGAGCGAAGAACAGATGCCCTCAGGCAACCTACACGCAGAGGCAGGGCCAAATCCAAAGCTGAACCCCAGGGGCTGTTCAAAAAAAGAAGAGAAAGGGAAATTTCTCCCAGCAGGCTCAGAAGCAGCAGATTAAATCTACACAATCAACTTGATGCACCCTGCATCTGTGGAATACCTGTATAGACAACGAATCATCCCAAATTGAGGAGGTGGACTTTGGGAGCAAGATATATTATTTTTTCCCCTTTTCCGCTTTTTGTGAGTGTGTATGTGTATGCTTCTGTGTGAGATTTTGTCTGTATAGCTTTGCTTTCACCATTTGTCCTAGGGTTCTATCCATCCAGTTTTTTTTTCTCTTTTTCTTTTTCTTTTTAAAATTTTTTTCTTCATAATTATTTTTTACTTTTTATTTTAATAACTTTATTTTATTTGATCTTACATTATTTTATTTTATCCTCTTTCTTTCTTTCTTTCTTTCTTTCTTTCTATTTTTTCTCCCTTTTATTCTGAGCCATGTGGATGAAAGGCTCTTGGTGCTCCAGCCAGGAGTCAGTGCTGTGCCTCTGAGGTGGGAGAGCCAACTACAGGACACTGGTCCACAAGAGACCTCCCAGCTCCATGTAATATCAAACGGCAAAAATCTCCAAGAGTTCTCCATCTCAACACCAAACCCAGCTCCACTCAACGACCAGCAAGCTACAGTGCGGGACACCCTATGCCAAACAACTAGCAAGACAGGAACACAGCCCCATCCATTAGCAGAGAGGCTGCCTAAAATCATAATAAGGCCACAGACACCCCAAAACACACCACCAGATGTGGACCTGCCAACCAGAAGGACAAGATCTAGCCTCCTCCACCAGAACACAGGCACTAGTCCCCTCCACCAGGAAGCCTACACAACCCACTGAACCAACCTTAGCCACTGGGGACAGACAGCAAAAACAATGGGAACTACGAACCTGCAGCCTGCAAAAAGGAGACCTGAAACACAGTAAGATAAGCAAAATGAGAAGACAGAAAAACACACAACAGATGAAGGAGCAAGGTAAAAACCCACCAGACCTAACAAATGAAGAGGAAATAGGCAGTCTACCTGAAAAAGAATTCAGAATAATGAGAGTAAAGATGATCCAAAATCTTGGAAATAGAATAGAGAAAATGCAAACATTTACCAAGGACCTAGAAGAACTAAAGAGGAAACAGGCAATAATGAACAACACAATAAATGAAATTAAAAATACTCTAGAAGGGATCAATAGCAGAATAACTGAGGCAGAAGAACGGATAAGTGACCTGGAAGATAATATAGTGGAAATAAATACTGCAGAGCAAATAAAAGAATGAAAAGAACTGAGCACAGTCTCAGAGACCTCTGGGACAACATTAAACGCACCACCATTCGAATTATAGGGGTCCCAGAAGAAGGAGAGAAAAAGAAAGGAACTGAGAAAATATTTGAAGAGATTAAAGTTGAAAACTTCCCGAATATGGGAAAGGAAGTAGTTAATCAAGACGAGGAAGCACAGAGAGTCCCATACAGGATAAACCCAAGGAGAAACATGCCAAGACACATATGAATCAAACTGTCAAAAATTAAATACAAAGAAAACATATTAAAAGCAGCAAGGGAAAAACAACAAATAACATACAAGGGAATCTCCATAAGGTTAACAGCTGATCTTTCAGCAGAAACTCTGCAAGCCAGAAGGGAGTGGCAGGACATATTTAAAGTGATGAAGGAGAAAAACCTACAACAAAGATTACTCTACCCAGCAAGGATCTCATTCAGATTTGATGGAGAAATTAAAACCTTTACAGACAAGCAAAAGCTGAGAGAGTTCAGCACCACCAAACCAGCTTTACAACAAATGCTAAAGGAACTTCTCTAGGCAGGAAACACAAGAGAAGGAAAAGACCTAAAATAACAAACCGAAAACAATTAAGAAAATGGGAATAGGAACATACATATCGATAATTACCTTAAATGTAAATGGATTAAATGCCCCAACCAAAAGACATAGACTGGCTGAATGGATACAAAAACAAGACCTGTATGAATGCTATCTAGAAGAGACCCACTTCAGACCTAGGGACACATACAGACTGAAAGTGAGGGGATGGAAAAAGATATTCCATGCAAATGGAAATCAAAAGGAAGCTGGAGTAGCAATTCTCATATCAGACAAACTAGACTTTAAAACAAAGACTATTACAAGAGACAAAGAAAGACAGTACATAATGATCAAGGGATTGATCCAAGAAGAAGATATAACAATTGTAAATATATATGCACCCAACGTAGGAGCACCTCAATACATAAGGCAAATACTAACAGCCATAAAAGGGGAAATCGACAGTAACACAATCATAGTAGGGGACTTTAACAGCCCACTTTCACCAATGGACAGATCATCCAAAATGAATATAAATAAAGAAACGCAAGCTTTAAGTGATACATTAAACAATATGGACTTAATTGATATTTATAGGACATTCCATCCAAAAACAACAGAATACACATTTTTCTCAAGTGCTGATGGAACATTCTCCAGGATAGATCATATCTTAGGTCACAAATCAAGCCTTGGTAAATTTAAGAAAACTTAAATCATATCAAGTATCTTTTTCGACCACAATGCTATGAGACTAGATATCAATTACAGGAAAAGTTCTGTAAAAAATACAAACACATGGAGGCTAAACAATATACTACTTAATAACCAAGAGATCACTGAAGAAATCAAAGAGGAAATCAAAAAATTCCTAGAAACAAATGACAATGAAAACACGACGACCCAAAACCTATGGAATCCAGCAAAAGCAGTTCTAAGAGGGAAGTTTATAGCAATAAAATCCTACCTTAAGAAACAGGAAACATCTCAAATAAACTACCTAACCGTGCACCTAAAGCAATTAGAGAAAGAAGAACAAAAAAAACCCAAAGTTAGCAGAAGGAAAGAAATCATAAAGATCAGATAAGAAATAAATGAAAAAGAAAAGAAGGAAACGATAGCAAAGATCAATAAAACTAAAAGCTGGTTCTTTGAGAAGATAAACAAAATTGATAAACCATTAGCCAGACTCATCAAGAAAAAAAGGGAGAAGACTCAAGTCAATAGAATTAGAAATGAAAAAGGAGAATTATCAACTGACACTGCAGAAATACAAAGATCATGAGAGGTTACTAGAAGCAACTCTATGCCAATAAAATGGACAACCTGGAAGAAATGGACAAATTCTTAGAAATGCACAACGTGCTGAGAATGAACCAGGAAGAAATACAAAATATGAACAGACCAATCACAAGCACTGAAATTGAAACTGTGATTAAAAATCTTCCAACAAACAAAAGTCCAGGACCAGATGGCTTCACAGGTGAATTCTATCAAACATTTAGAGAAGAGCTAACCCCTATCCTTCTCAAATTCTTCCAAAATATTGCAGAGGGAGGAACACTCTCAAACTCATTCTACGAGGCCACCAGCACCTTGATACCAAAACCAGACAAAGATGTCACAAAGAAAGAAAACTATAGGCCAATATCACTGATGAAATAGATGCAAAAATCCTCAACAAAATAGTAGCAAACTGAATCCAACAGCACATTAAAAGGATCATACACCATGATGAAGTGGGGTTTATTCCAGGAATGCAAGGATTCTTCACTATACACAAATCAATCAATGTGATACACCATATTAACAAATTGAAGGAGAAAAACCATATGTTCATCTCAATAGATGCAGAGAAAACTTTCGACAAAATTCAACACCCATTTATGATAAAAGCCCTGCAGAAAGTAGGCATAGAGGGAACTTTCCTCAACATAATAAAGGCCATATATGACAAACCCACAGCCAACATCATCCTCAATGGTGAAAACCTGAAACCATTTCCGCTAAGATCAGGAAAAAGACAAGGGTGCCCACTCTCACCACTATTATTCAACATAGTTTTGGAAGTGTTAGCCACAGCAATCAGAGAAGAAAAAGAAATAAAAGGAATCCAAATCGGAAAAGAAGAAGTAAAGCTGTCACTGTTTGCAGATGACATCATACTATACATAGAGAATCCTAAAGATGCTATCAGAAAACTACTAGAGCTAATCATTGAATTTTGTAAAGTAGCAGGATACAAAATTAATGCACAGAAATCTCCTGCATTCCTATACACTAATAACAAAAAATCTGAAAGGGAAATTAAGAAAACACTCCCATTTACCATTGCAAAAAAAAGATTAAAATATCTAGGAATAAACCTACCTAAGGAGACAAAAGACCTGTATGCAGAAAATTATAAGACACTGATGAAAGAAATTAAAGATGATACAAATAGATGGAAAGATATACCATGTTCCTGGATTGGAAGAATCAACATTGTGAAAATGACTCTACTACCCAAAGCAATCTACAGATTCAATGCAATCCCTATCAAACTACCACTGGCATTTTTCACAGAACTAGAACAAAAAATTTCACAATTTGTATGGAAACACAAAAGACCCCGAATAGCCAAAGCAATCTTGAGAACGAAAAATGGAGCTGGGGGAATCAGGCTCCCTGACTTCAGACTATATTACAAAGCTACAGTAATCAAGACAGTTTGGTACTGGCACAAAAACAGAAATATTGATCAATGGAACAGGATAGAAAGCCCAGAGATAAACCCACACACATATGGTCACCTTATATTTGATAAAGGAGGCAAGAATATACAGTGGAGAAAAGACAGCCTCTTCTATAAGTGATGCTGAGAAAACTGGACAGGTACACATAAAAGTATGAAATTAGAACACTCCCTAACACCCTACACAAAAATAAACTTAAAATGGATTAAAGACCTAAACGTAAGGTCAGGCACTATCAAACTCTTAGAGGAAAACATAGGCAGAACACTCTATGATATAAATCACAGCAAGATCCTTTTTGACCCACCTCCTAGAGAAATGGAAATAAAAACAAAAATAAACAAATGGGACCTAATGGAACTTAAAAGCTTTTGCACAGCAAAGGAAACCATAAACAAGACCAAAAGACAACCCTCAGAATGGGAGAAAATATTTTCAAATGAAGCAATTGACAAAGGATTAATCTCCAAAATTTGCAAGCAACCCATGCAGCTCAATAACAAAAAAAACAAACAACCCAATCCAAAAATGGGCAGAAGATCTAAATAGACATTTCTCCAAAGAAGATATACAGATTGCCAACAGACACATGAAAGAATGCTCAACATCATTAATCATTAGAGAAATGCAAATCAAAACTACACTGAGATATCATCTCACCCCAGTCAGAATGGCCATCATCAAAAAATCTAGAAACAGTAAATGCTGGAGAGGGTGTGGAGGAAAGGGAACCCTCCTGCACTGTTGGTGGGAATGTAAATTGATCCAGCCACTATGGAGAACAGTATGGAGGTTCCTTAAAAAACTAAAAATAGAAGTACCATACGACCCAGCAATCCCACTACTGGGCATATACCCTGAGAAAAGCATAATTCAAAAAGAGTCATGTACCGCAGTTTTCATTGCAGCTCTATTTACAATAGTCAGGACATGGAAGCAACCTAAGTGTCCATCCACAGATGAATGGATAAAGAAGATGTGGCACATATATACAATGCAATATTACTCAGCCATAAAAAGGAATGAAACTGTGTTATTTGTAGTGAGGTGGATGGAGTTAGAGACTGTCATACAGAGTGAAGTAAGTCAGAAAGAGAAAAAGAAATACTGTATGTGAACACATATATATGGAATCTAAAAAAAGAAAAAAGCAAAAGGTCAGAAGAACCTAGGGGCAAGATGGGAATAAAGACGCAGACCTACTAGAGAATGGACTTGAGGATATGGGGAGGGGGAAGGGTAAGCTGGGACAAAGTGAGAGAGTGGCATGGACATATATACACTACAAACTGTAAAATAGATAGCTATTGGGAAGCAGCCGCATAGCACAGGGAGATCAGCTCAGTGCTCTGTGACCACCTAGAGGGGTGGGATACGGAGGGTGGGAGGGAGGGAGATGCAAGAGGGAAGTGATATGGGGATATATGTATATGTATAACTGATTCACTTTGTTATAAAGCAGAAACTAACAAACCATTGTAAAGCAATTATATTCCAATAAAGATGTTAAAAAAACAAACAAAAACAAAAAACCCAGAAAAAAACAGTATGGTATTGGCACCAAAAAAAAAAAAAAATACAAATAGATCAATGGAACAGAATAGGGAGCTCAGAAATAAACCCATGCGCCTACGGTGAATTCATCTATGACAAAGGAGGCAAGAATATACAGTGGAGAAAACACAGTCTCTTCCATAAGTTGTGCTGGGAAAACTGGACAGCCACATGTGAAACAATGAGATTAGAACATTTCCTCACAACATACACAAAAATAAACTCAAAATGGATTAAAGACCTAAATGTGAGACCCAAAATGAAAAAACTCCTAGAAGAAAACATAGGCAGAACACTCTTTGACATAAATGGTAGCAATCTTTTTTTGGATCTGTCTCCTAAGGCAGAAGAAATAAAAGCAAAAGTAAGCAAATGGGACCTAATCAGACTTAAAAGCTTTTGCACAGCAAAGAAAACCATCAACAAAATGAAAGGACGACCTACTAAATGGGAGAAAATATTTGCAAATGATGCAACAGACAAGGGGTTAATATCCAAAATGTACAAAGCGTTCATACAACTCAATATAAAAAAAAATCAATAAATGCGCAGAAGATCTAAATACACATTTTCCCAAAGAAGACATACAGGTGGCCAAGAGGCACATGAGAAGATGCTCAACATTGCTAATTATTAGAAAAATGCACATCAAAACTACAATGGAGATACCACCTCACACCAGTCAGAATGGTCATCATTAAAAAGTTTACAAACAACAAATGCTGGAGAGGGTGTAGAGAAAAGGGAACCCTCCTACACCATTGGTAGGAATGTAAATTGGTGCAGCCACTATGGAAAACAGTATGGAAGTTCCTTAAAAAACTAGAAATAGAGCTACCATGTGATCCAACAATCCCACTACTGGGCATATATCTGGAAAAAAACAAAACTCTAATTTGAAAAGATACAGGCACCCCAATATTCATAGCAGCACTATTTATAATAGCCAAGACATAGAACCAAGCCAAGTGACATCAACAGACAATTGGCTTAAGAAGATGTGGTATTATCTATATACACAATGGAATATTACTCAGCCATAAAAAATAATGAAATATTGCCATTTGTAGCAACATGAATAGACATAGAGAATATTATATTTAGTGAAGTAAGTCAGACAAAGACAAATACTATATGATATCACTTATATGTGGAATCTAAAAAATAATACAAATGAACCTATGTACAAGATAGAAACAGACTCACAGACATAAAAAACAAATTTATGTTTACCAAAAAGGAGAGGGAGGGAAGGGGGAAGAGATTAGGAGTATAAGATTAATAGATACAAACTACTATACATAAAATAGATAAGCAACAAGGATTTACTATATAGCACAGGGAATTTTATTCAATATCTTGTGATAACCTATAATGAAATATAATCTGGAAAAAATGCATATAACTGAATGACTTTGCAGTACATCAGACACTAACACTATATGTGTATATATATATATATATATATATATATATATATATATATATAGATAGATATATATAACTATATATCAACTATATAACCATAGTTGATATTGTAAATCAACTATACTTCAATAAAAAATATAATATCAGGGCCTTTAAGCAACGTTAACTTGAATTTATTTTCTGCATATAGCCAACTACTGAATTGCCATGAAAATTATAAATATTTCCCAGTGTATCTGGAACAAATTTGAAATTTTTGAGGTTCAGGTCATTATCAATTGCTTTCCTTCCCATTAAAAGTATTTTAATTTGTGCTAATAGAACAGTGTGTGCTACATAAGGTGAGAAGTATGATATTTTAGGTTTAGAGAAATTGGAAAAATATGAGCCATCTTGTTGACGAACTGAATCAGCAATATAAATTTTGTACCATGTTCAAATTGTAAACCAGAATTTTAACCTCTGGCCAAGACGTGGTAACAAGGACCAGATTTACTTTCCTGCCTGAAACATCAGAAAACCAGTCAAAGTATATGTGATACCACAGTTTGTAAGACAGTCAGCATCAGATAGCAAAGGAGAGTGATCCCTGATTGACAGGAAAGAGACAAAGTGAGCCCTAGGATTGTTCCAGATTGCTGGTTTGAGAGCATTTATAGGCCATGGTTCAATGAGGGAAAAACTTGGCTGAGTCTGGCAGACAACTTGAGATCAGAAGATGGAACTAGAGAGGCCACGGCAGCTTGAGTTTATAGGACACAGTACTGGAGAGAAGAGAGCTGCCCAGAGAGGAAAACCCAGAGATCTAACAGAAGATCACTCTTGGAGTATTCTGCAGAGTGCCGATCAGTGCATGCATGTGAGGAGACTCAGAAAAAGAACCACATGAAAAGATTAGAGGAAATAGTATCCAGCACTCTCACAGGGCCAACATTTAGTGCCTGTTCCCACCAACCAGACTAGCAAAGCTCCTAGCTCATGGGTCAAATACTTGGAAAGATATTGCCTCAGTAGTGGGAAATAACTGGCCTTAGACTAAACGTGGCTGTGATCCTCCCTAACAATTCTTAAAATCGAGGCCAGAAAGGATCAAACTATTCCCAATTAACTTATCTGCATCCCAGAACACAAATCAATAGTTTTATAGTAATACAAAAATATCCAGGATCCAGCATTGAGATGTGCTACTTAGATGTCCTTCAAGAGAAACTGCCATGAAGTGCCTACTTAACTGACAGCCTCCAGATGTGTTCCCTTGTGAAGGGTAAGGCCACAAATATGCCCTGTTTCTCCCAGTCAATGGGGGAGCATGGTAGGAGTACTAGTGCAGTCTCATTCCTGCCCAACTGGGGATTCCTCTAGCAGGCAACTGTGGTTCAGGGATTCCCAGATTGCCTGGCCAAGTCTTTCTCAAAACGAAGCTGCAGTCTAATTATCTTGTTGCCCAATCTTCCTTTATTCCTTCTCTTATTTCACAGGTGTCAGATTGGCACTGCATTCTGAAGACTCTCCCTGTCTACTCTAGCTCCCTCCACCTTTATCCTTCACAGGTGTTTTCTGCAATTAATCTCTTGCTTTTCTAATCCTATCTTGGCATTAACTTCTTGTAGGTCTCAAAGTAACACAATCCAGGAAGTCCTTAAGTGGATATATTATTAACTAAGGAGACACACCGTGGTATGCCATGCAAAATAAAAATGAGTGACACCAAGGTTATTATAAAGATATTTTATAAAGTTATACACTTATGCTATCATTATTATTATCAGTATAATTATGCACTATGTTCCATGTACTATTCTTGGTGCTTTCCATACATTATCTCTTAAGTCTCCATAATAATTCTATGAAGTAGATACTATCAATTTCCCCCTTTTACAGATGACAAAACAGGCTTAGAGAAATTAAACAACTTACCCATGTCCATACAGGTAGTAAATGCTTAAAATATATTACAAACCCAGGAAGTCTGCCACTATAGCCCACATTTTTCATTATCACACCATTCAGTCTATATGCCTCAGTAGCTTCTCCAGCTGCATGACCCCTACCAGCTTCAGACATCTCAGCCAGGTTTCAGAGGTCATCAGTTTCCAGGCTGACTCTTGACCCCAGGTATTCTCTGACACAGATCCAGGGGCGAGTACAATAAAACGTGGCTCTGTGCTGCCTTCTGACCTCAAAGCTGAGAGAACCTCAGGATCCTAAAAGACCAAGGATGTTACCCTCTAGATATCAAGAAAAGACAGCACATTGGAAAACATGGCTCCCAGGAATAGATGATCACTCCCTTTGGAATGTGGTGTAAAGGAAAAAGAAAGAATTCAGAAAACTTTGTGCACAAAAAGAAAGATGACGAGAATAGCTTTTGCCTTGTTACTCAAATTACAAAGGTTTACAAACATCAATTTACTTAAAAAGTATCAATGGAAGTTGATGAATTTAAATTAACTTTTTGATGATTCTCAGAAGGTAGTGACTTAAATTTTTGCAGACTTCTGACACTCATGTTGATTCTAAAACTTGGTTTCTAGGAGACATACATTTATCAGCATCAGTCTAAAGAATAAATATTCATGTTGAAATGTCTAGTAAGATGTGGTCATATGATATTTGCTTTATATATACAAATGCCAGTGTTTAGTAGAGGCTGAATGGAAAGCACCAGAACAAAATTACTCTTGTCTTGGTATACTCAAATAGAACCTAGGCTCCCTTCTGAATTATGCAAAGCTTAAAGAAATCTTATTCTTAAGGGATAACTGGAAGAAAGAAATCCTTAAAAATTTCACAGAATTGACTTTTGAGCTCTTGGCAAATTCATATAGAATCACAAATGGATTATAAATGTTAGAAAGCTACAAGACATCAGTGTAAATCCATAACAAGGATGGACAAACCTGTTCAGATAAAATTGGAATGAGCAGTCTGAAACCTACAAATCTTTAACCAAATCAGAACCTCATTAAATTTGGAAGTTTCATCGAATATTTTTAGAAATATTCCTCTCCACATTTTCAAGTCTATTTCAAAGCAGAAATAAGAAATAAGTAGGCTTATTGTGAGCAAGCCAGGTCTACTTTTACTTTTGCAAATGCTTGACAAGTTCAATAGATATTAAATCATAGTAATAGTCTAGGAAAGTCAGTTCTCAAAGAGGTATTGATGAACAGAAATCAGGAAAGATTCGCCAATCAAGGTAAAATCAGAAATCTTTTGAGGTTTTGTTCACTTATATACAAACGGGTATGCTGAATGTTATTCACTGCTACCATAGCTTATAATAAACTGTATAGTCATGGCACTAATAAGTAGGTCATCTCCAGTTTGATTTTTAATTGCTCTGTTCCTACATTGAAAAAGATTTGAGGACTGTTAACTTGGAAGAACTGAATACAGAAACAGGAAGGGTGTAGTAGTGTTAGCTACATTTTGGATGTGCTGATCCTAAGCTCAGCTACATTGACCAGTTTGCATTAAAATTCATTTACTACACCACTTTACATGGCATCAATCGTAGAACAAATTTCTACGGATAGAATATCCTCATATCTGACAGCAATTTCTGTACCATTCATGGAACCATCATTAAGTATATGTGAATTTCTCTGGGCAGCTATACTTGTTTATTTTCTTACTGCTGAGACCCACTACTGCATTTAAATGCACCAGAGAAATTTTATATAGAAGATTTACATATATTTGCCAACAACTTTTTTTGGCAATACCAAATTTTACTACTGTTAAATTGTTTGATAACCAAGTGTCAACGGTACCTTCAATTTGCATGGTGATTGACAAAGCCCTTTAATGCACACTAAAGTGATTTTCTTACCAATAATTAGGCAGAATAGGTACCCTGTTTTCCTGATGAAGAAACTGAGACTTTTGGCTACCTGACATAATGTTCTCAATTCAGATGTTTTCCCAACAAACGTCCTAAAGAGCTCAGACTCAGCAAATATAAGGTAAATACTAGTGCATGAAAAAACATCAGCAAATTTGATGGCAAATCTAAGAAAATGCAGACAAAAACAAGGTACAAATAAAGAATGAGTCCTTTCTTTATAAGCAAAGTTATTATGCGGCTTGTCAAACATCCGAATACCTACTACAATAACATGGATGTAGCAAGTGCTCAGTAGACAGGAAGATAAAGGAAGTGTTATAAAATAAATAAATCATTAGGCTTATAGAAAATTATTCCTAGGTCCAAATCCAACCTATGTCATTTACTAGCTATTTGATATCACCTGGCCACATCATCTCTCTAATCCTGATTCTTCATTAGCAAAATGGGGATGATGATGATGATAATGCTTATCTTTTAAAGGGTGGTTTGAAAATTAAATTAAATTAGATAAATAAGTTAAGTGGCTGGCATTTAATAAGTGATCAAAAATGTTAGCTCTTTTTTCTACTTAGTGAAGCTAAAGTAAATAACATACACAAAACTGAAGAATCTTTAAACAGTGGACATATAAACAACAAAAAGAGACTTTCATGTACCCAAAATAGACAAATAACTTTTCCAGGCACCCACCGGAATTTTCAGCAAAACATAGAAGCATTATAATATTGTCAAAAGTATTTCCTTTAATGTTGAGAGAAGTAATATTAATATTTCAAGAAAAAATATTTCAGTTAACAAATCCTCACATATTTTCTAATTAAGCTATTCAGTTGCCTTTGTTTCTAATTGTCAATAGGTAATTTGTGTGACTTCATTTTATCATTTATATCATGCCTTAAAGTGAAGTTATTCAAATTTCTTCTTAATATGCCAACATAGCTAATTTTCCCTTTTGACCCATCAGGGTCTATTATCAAAAATTATTTGAGCTTGCTTAATTGTGAAAAGTAATATACTCCATCATATCTAAATAGTTATCTATAAAAGGTAGAATATAGATTCTATGTTACTTTTTCTGCATGGTTTTCCCAGTCAAACAGCAAACACATGTACATGAGATGAATGTAAACTGAGATCCAGATGATTAAGTACTGGAGATTGTGACATAAAAATCTGCTCACCAGCCCATCATTTCTTTTGTTTGTTTGTTTTAATTTAATCAATGGTCCAATTCCACTAAATATGTTTATGTTAAATTGCAGAGTTATTCGGTTAACCTTAGAAGAGCAAAGCTAAAATGGTGACAATAGTCAACAAAGCTTGAAATTGTGATGGATTAAACTCTAGAAAACTGGTGATTTATGTCAAATCCTATATGGACAACAGATATATCCTATTAAATACCAATATGTCTGATATATAATTTACTCATTATACAAGGGGGTGCATTTTGGAAAAATAATGATCAGTCTGGCAAACAGACTGAAGTTTTTTGTAAACAGCCTGAAGTTGATTTAGATAAGTTGATGTGGCACAGCACTTTTGTTCATTACTTGGTTTTTAAAGCATCACACGGTATAACTAAGATATCAATATTCACATTCAGATGGCTCTTGACATTAAATGTATAACCTTTGAGTACTTTTAAAGCATTATCTTTTTTTTTTTTTTTTAAAGCAGAGTTTAAAAAAATAGCTTCAACAATTCAAGGCATTTTAGTGCTTGGATCTAAATTTTTAAAGAACCACTTCATATATGCCTTTGCTAGGCTTTGAGATTTAACATGGTTGTCAGGCTGGATGAAGAGGATCCCTCCTGAACACTAGCTTGTGGTCTTCCTAGCCAAGAAGAAGAAGGTCCTTAACTTAATTGACCCTGTCTTCCACAAGTGACAATCCATGCCTGTTCCAACTCAACGTGAGATGGTTTAGCATGGCTACTTTGGTGTTACCATGCCAAACCCAGGCAGAAGACTGATTCATTTAGTGGGAAAACTTGATCTCTTTATACTTTATCTTCTAAAATCTCCAGTCATTTTAACCAGTTACTTAAGGTGGGCAGCACTTTACGGTAATTAAAACATAAATATCTTGCTATTCACTTCTAACTTCAGATCCATAACAGTCAGGAACAAGGTAAAGTAAGGGGAATTAAAATGGAACTTTGAGCTAAGCAATAACCCCTCAGTAGTGAGTTGTGATTTATCTTTTTTAAGATACCAGATCTTCTCCTTATTTCCTAGACAACTTAGCTTTGAAGGATGTTTTTATTTTATTTCCTTCTAACTTTCTGACTGCCTTCTGACTGTCTATCTTTCAAGGCATCCTCTCTCTATAATGAAAGGATAAAATTATGTTTTCTGAACTCTTAAATTTTCATTGAGTCTGAAAACTGAAAGAGAATCACACCTGGGAATAGGAACTCCTGAGATTTATTTCCAGTTTCATTTCTGGTTGTGACACTTAAGACAACTCATTTACATTCTTTTATACTCTCATTTACAATGTGCTCATGCACTGAAGTCTCTGTCACCAAAGTACAGGCAGTAAGAGATTTCCAACTAAAGAAGATAAAAATTGGAAATGAATTATGTCACTAGAGACAAACATGGACATCTAAAAACAAAGAATAGCCCAGGTCTTTGGGTCCCCACAGAACACCTCACCCAGTCTATAAGGACACTATAACTCTCTCATCCCCCATGACTTTCCACTCCTTGAGCTCATCATAGAGACCAAGAACAATGTCGTGACAATTAGCAATAAATATGCTCTTTCCTAAAACCATCAATAAATACACTGACTCAAGTATAAAAGGTAAACTATAATCTTTCTGTCTGTGGTATATTATTTGAGTGAGGTTCGAAGGCATTGAATATTTGGCATTTATTTTCAAGTGTCCTTCCTCATTGTCAATGTGAACACACATCTTATTCTTGTATATACATAAGTAGTCAGCCAACTGAATCGATGCACAGCAGGTAATAGGCAAATTCGCAAATGAAAAGCAACAAATAGAGGTTATTCTTTGCTACTCACCAATCATTTTTTTTCAGCTTAATAGTGACTCATAAAAGCACACCCATGAACTATATGTTTCAGTAAAGGAACAAAATAACTCATAATTCAATGGGAAGCCAAGAAGACTCCCAAGTCCTTCCTACCAGATTTACAATGCCCTGTCCACCCCATGGCCAACATTTTTATCACTTATCATGTGCTAAATTCTTTGTTGAGATTATGACACTTGCCCCTCATTAAAACCCTATTAAGCAGGTAGTATTATCATCCCTATTTTACAGTTGAGAAAACTGAATCTAAGCTACATTAAGTAACTTGTTCAGGTTAAACCAGCTGAACCAGGACAATTTGACTCCACACCCTGTCTTTTTAACCACACTATTACCTCCTACTCCTTCTTGGCTTTCTGGCCCTGTTGTCCTAGCTCAGCGATTGGAAAACTCTTTTTTCTGTGAAATGCCAGGCAATAAATACTTTAGACTTTTAACTACATGGTCTCCTTTGGAACTACCCAGCTCTGCTGTGGTAAACTGAATTCAGCCACAGACAATACTGAAACAAATGGGCACTCCAGTATTCCAGTAGACTTTATTTATGGACACTGAAATTTGAATGTCATATAATTTTCTGTATAAAAAAAGCATATTTTTCTTTTGATCTTTTTTCAACCATTTAAAAATGTAAAAGTCATATTTAGCTTGTGGGCCCTATAAAAACAGGCAGGGAGCCAATGTGACCCAAAGACTGTAGTTTGTTTGACCCCTGACTTAGCCAATCACATAAGTGAGTTCCATAATGTACTCTTATAATTCTGTGTGTGCCTCACCTGCCCTGAGACCTCCTTTCTTATTCCTATGCCAAGGATGCCATTTGGGTTGGCTTCTAAAGCCATTTACTTCCCAAAGCTCCTTCCCTTACCAATCTCACCTTCTCTTTGACACATAAGCCTTCAGTTTCTTGAATTAATATTCCCCCCTCTCATCAATAACATCAGGAAATAGCTAAAAGTTTTGATAGTGAACTTTTAAAAAGATTTTGCATGCTTTTCTGTGGCAGAGTGCACAGTAATTCCAACTTCGTGCTTCAGTGTCTAACATCCCATAGTCAATCTGCCATCACTCTGCCATCAGTTATCTTTGAAGCTCCTCAATATCATTAGAGCCACAATAGAGAGATTTGCATTAAGTTTCAAGAATACCATCCACATATCTTATTGGTAGTAATCTTGTTTTTACAAATAATGACTTAAGCCCAGACCATTTGCATGGTAAAGGCTATGAAAAAGGGCCATGAGTGCCACATGGCAAGAACTGGTTAGTACCACTGTCTCCATCCCTTACTATCATGGAGATTTATGCATTTTGCCTTGTATATTTTATTTTTTTAACTGTTTTTTCTTGTTCCCTTTCTTTTTCTCTTCTTCTACATCTCTATTTTGTAATTTTGCCACTATTATTACCTACTAGACTCAGCATGGGGTAGTGGAAGGAATCCTAAGCTTGTATTGCGAAGAATGCAGTGTCAGTCAGAACATTTTCAATTCTAAGAGACAGAAACCAAACCAAAACTAGCTGAATAAATTGTTGAGGGGGTAGGGGGAGAGTATAAGAATTAGTTGATTTACATAACTAAGAAGTCCAGGGGGGCTGGAAATGTTTAATGTATAGCTTAATCCAGTTCAAATAATAGCATTAACTGTTTCTTTCTCTAACTCTTGACTACAACTCTGCTTGTTTCTATTTGTCTTCCTTACTAGGAGGTTTTCTCTATGTGGCAACAAGATAGTTGCTAGTAGCCCCAAAGCCATGTCATTCTTACAGCTCCTAATTCCAGAAGAATGATAGCATATTTCCTAATAGCTCTTGAAAAATTCCAAAGTAGGTTTTAATTGGGCTGTGTTGGGTCACATGACTATCACTGAATTAATCGCTCTGGTCAGAGTCATGATATACTTTTTGGCTAGTTTTGGGACTGTTCCTGTCCCAAGGCCATGTGGGAGACCAATGTGAATAGAACCACATAAGCATAGAAATATTACAATGCAATGGGGAAGAGCGGTTCTCCAAAGGAAGGTAGGCTGAGAAGACGAATACATGTCCATGAACTAGTGTACGTGAATGACTTCCACTAAAGCAACTGTATGATACCAAATTACTCAAGGTACACTATAAAATGTGGAAAACTCTGTATATGCAATTGCTCTGAAATATTTATATCTCTGAAATATACAAGGGATTATGGTGATTTAGGCTTGTCAGTGAACTCTAGGGTTATCCTAAACATTATTTTGCTCCTAGTGTGTATAAGGATCTAACTTTTATTGATTGCTTTCTTAGACTTTCTAAGAGGTAGCCTATCACCATCCATAAAATTCTATCTATAGATTGTCTCTCTTATGTCATCCTGTGAGATTATTATTATTTTAGCATCTTAATTTTATAGATAAAGAAATGAGACTCAGAGAGCTAAGTAGGTAATAAAGACAGGATTCAAACTCATTTTTGTTGTTTCCCCTGATTCCAAAATTTATGTTCTTCCCTGTTACCATGCTGTCCTGTAACCTTCAGGGCTAAGGGGGGATTGGCTCCTATAAGCTCATTCTTACAGTATTTACACATAATGAGGTGTGTTCTACAGAGCAACTCCCACAAATGTGATCCTATAATTTATTTGGACAGTAATGTAGACACTTCATCAGGACAGTGATGTGTGGTTTAAAGGCTGGAGGGTTTTCAGGGTATGGGTTCCTGTAGTCTACCAATAGTGTTGTCTTTCTCCTTCATAAGTTTTCTGAGAAGGGAAAGTTTTCAGTAGGGAAAGTTTTCTGAGAAAGTATAAATAATCAAAAATCTCATGCAGCCAGAATATCTTGCTGGATGCTTATTCTAATGAGATAAGATGGGTGGAGTAATATTCTATTTACACTATATAACAATTTGATCTTGATTTCCAGTTAACTTCAACTCAGTACTTAGAAGTTTCTCTCATAGATTGCCAGAGAAAACATTCCACATAAATAATATTTTTGAGAAAGCAGAATATCCTGAAAAGCTCTCCCTTGGCCTTAGAAACTGGCAACACTTTTCAAAGGGGCTTCTTTACTTCATACTTATACAACTGGTATTCTTAAACCAGCAGAAAGTTCTTTTTAAGGACTCTTCTTGCAGCCTGTTAAGAGTATAATTATACTCTATTTGCAGATAAAATGACAGTCTATACGGAAAATTTTTAAAGACTTCTCTAAAAAAACTATTAGAACTAATAAACAGGTTCAGCAAGGTTGCAGAATACAAGATCAGTATACAAAAAAATGTATTTCTGTACACTAGCAATAAAAATCCAAAAATAAAATTAAGAAAGCAATTCCAGTTATAATAACATCAAAAATAATACAATACTTAAGAGTAAATTGCACCAAAAATTGCAAAATTTTTACATGGAAAACTACAAAACATCATTGAAAGAAATACAAGACCAAATAAATGAGAAGATATTCCATGCTCATGGATTAGAAGACTAAATAATTTAAGATAACAATATCCCCCTAAATTGATCTACAGATTCTCTATCAAATTCCCAGTTGCCTTTTTTTCAGAAATTGATAAGGTTATCCTAAAATTCATATAGAAATGAAATAGCCACAGAAGAGCCAAAGCAATCTTGATAAAAAAGAACAAAGTTGGAGAACTCACACATCCTTATTTCAAAATTTACTACAACACTATGGTAATGAAGACTTATGGTACTGGCATAAAGATAGACATATTGATATCTTTGGAATCAATGGAATAGAATAAACAGACCTCATGTTTAGGATTAATTGATTTTCGACAAAAAAGCCAAGACAATTCAGTAGGGAAAGAATAGTCTTTTCAACAAAATGGTGCTAGGACAATTGGATAGCCACATGCCAAAGAATGAAGGTGAATCCTTGCTCTACACCATATGTAAAACTTAACTCAATATGGATCAAAGACATAAATATAAGAACCAAAATCATAAAACTCTTAGAAGGAAACATAGCTGTGAGGCACTGAGACCTTGGATCAGGCAATGTTTTTTTTAGATATGGAACCCAAAAAACAAGCAACAGAAGGAAAAATAGATAAATTGGACTTCATCAAAATTAAATACTTTCGTGCATCGAAGAAATGAGAAGATGTCCAAAGAATGGGAGAAAATATTCACAAATCATAGGTCTGATAAGGGAATTGTATTCAGATTATAAGAACACATGGAACTCAATAACATAAAGATGAACAACCCAATTTAAAAATAGGCAAAGGAGCTGAATAGATATTTCTCCAAAGAAGATATACACATGGCTAATAAGCACATGAATAGATGCTCAACATCATTAGTCATCAGAGAAACACAAATCTAAGCTACAATGAGATACCACTTTACACCAACTAGAATAATTATAATAAAAAAAGACAGTAATGAGTGCTGGTGAGGATGTAGAGACATCAGAACTATCAAACATTGCTGTTGAAAATATAAAATGGAACAGTGGCTTTGGAAAAAGTTTGGCAGTTCCTCAAAAATAAAACATATAGTTACCTTTCAACCCAGAAATTCCACTCCTAGGTATATTCCCAAGAGAAATAAAAACATATTTCTGGGCTTCCCTGGTGGCGCAGTGGTTGAGAATCTGCCTGCCAATGCAGGGGACACGGGTTCAAGCCCTGGTCTGGGAAGATCCCACATGCCGCGGAGCAACTGGGCCCGTGAGCCACAACTACTGAGCCTGTGCGTCTGGAGCCTGTGCTTCGCAACAGGAGAGGCCGTGATAGTGAGAGGCCCGTGCACCGCAATGAAGAGTGGCCCCCGCTCGCCGCAACTAGAGAAAGCCCTTGCACAGAAACGAAGACCCAACACAGCTAAAAAAAATAAATAAATAAATTTATAAAAAAAAAAACATACTTCTACACAAAAACACGTATACAAATGTTCATAATGGTATTATTCATAATAGTCAAAAAGTAGAAACAACTCAAATGTCCATCAATGGATGAATGGATAAACAAAAAGTAGTATATTCATACAACAGAACTCTTTTGCAAAAACAAAAAATGAAAAGAAAAAGAAATACTGATATAGGCTAGAACATGGATGAGCCTCAAAAACATTGTGCCAATTAGCATATTTCAATTAAATAAGCCAGACACAAAAGATCACATATTACATGATTCCATTTATAGGAAATGTCCAGAATAGGCAAATCTATAAAGACAGAAAATAGATTAGTGTTTGCCTAGGTATGAGAGGAGAAGCGAATCAGAGGGAAATGCAGAATGACTCTTAATGTGTAGGGAGTTTCTTTTTGAGGTGATGAAAATGTCCTAAAATTGATTTGGTAATGGTTGCACAAATGTGTGTATATACTAAAAACTATACATTTTAAGTGGGTGACTTGTAGGGTATGTGAATTATATCTCTATAAAGCTGTTATTTTAAAAAGAATATAATCATAATTAACTTGCGTAAGCCATTCTTGAGTTATTTTGAACTAGACTTCCTTGGCACTCCAAGGTTTCATTCAATTCAATTCAATTCAATTCAATGTATCGAGTACTCTGCCACAGGGGCTGCAAAGATGAGGAAGTCCCAGTCTCTGCCCTCAGGGTAATCTTATCTAATAGTGAGACAAGACAAGCCAAGAAATATCTTTAATATAAGGCAGTATGTGGTATACTAGTTACGATTATACTAGCTCCTTTAACAAATAAATCTCAACATTTCAGTGGCTTCACACATTTATTTCCACTCACATAATAATCCAGTGCAGATGTTGGCCTTCCATATGGTGATGATTCAGGCACTCTGATACCCTTCACTTTGTAGCTATAGCATCCTCTAGGGCCCCAGAATCATCAGTATCCAGCTGACAAAGGTAAGAGAGAGCAGACAGAGAAGGCACACCTGCTTCTTTACATCCTTGGCCCTGCTTGGTTCTTTCCATTGACAGTAAGTGGTACCAAGGCCCCACTTAGATGCCAGAGTAGCTTGGAAATATAGTCTCTGGCCAGGCAGCCACTCCCAAGTGATAACTGTATGCAAAGGAAAAGTTTAATCCTGCTGAAACTAAAAAGGGAATTTACTGGCTTACATAACTAAAATTTATGAGAATAAGTCTCACTTCAGGCATGGCTGGATCCCAGGTGCTCCAGCAATGAACTCAAGATTCAATGTCTGTATTTTCATCTCTGATTAGCTCTGCATTAGATTCATTTTGAGATAGGTTGTAATATGTCAAGAATATCCTCTTGCAGAAAACTTACCTAGTTTTCAGTACTCAGTCTCTCAGAAGACTAAAGATCCATTTTAGAGACTCATTTTCTATCAAAATCGATACCAATCACTATAAAGAACTCTGATTGGTCTAGTTTGTATCACATGACCAACCTTGAATTGATCACTTTATCTACAGTGATGAAGTGCTCTGACTGACCATTTCTGGCCCATGTGTCCACCCCCATGGCAGGAAAGTGGAGGATCACTGAACTGAAAGTTTACCAGGTGAACTTTTTATGAATTTTTACTCATAAACATAAAAGGGGTTCTTTATCAGAAGAAAGGGAGAAAGAATGTGGGCAGATAAAAATTTGTACCTTCTTTAGGAAGATATTCTGAAACTGTATGTGAGGCCCTCAGCAAGATTAACTGAAATCGATATTTTAAACCCAAGTGAAATACAAAGGTGTGACTTTCAAGATGTAGAGACTTACAAAGTAGAATGTGAAAAGATTTTGAGGTTAACAAGAGACAAAGACCATCTAGACTAATTCTAGGGACATTGCTATGATCTCTGGCTTGGGCTGAACAGTCATTGGCTTTCTAAGTAAAAGTGGTCCCCAAATTTGTATGTGTAAAATAACCCCTTGGGGTATGAAAAGAAAAATAGTTTGCTTATAATTTACAGGATGTCATCAACATAGTTAATTTTACAAAAACATTAAATAGTAGAATCTCTTCAATATAGATATGGTGAGTGGCCCAAAACTATTTTGTATTGTAGAGGTTCTTTGATTATCCTGTGATAAGGTACTTACGGAATTGTAGAACTTAAATATATATTAGACATTTTTCTTTTACTAAAAGATAAGTGTTCCAAGTGTGCCAATCTTATTCTGATGACAAAAGACTTTCAGTTATGTGTTACTTAGAATGTACTTTAAAAATAATGAACACATTCAAAAGAAAAGTGTTATTTTACCCATAATAGAAAGGACATCTGATTTTCAAAAGAAATTCACACAATGGAGAGAACATCTTAAAAAGGAATATTTGGAAATATCTCCAACATTATGTGACTTTATGGCTGAAACTATGGGTGTCACCTATAAAAGCAAATAATACACATATATGTGAATCCTTAAAAATTGAAAACACAATAGAAAAAAAAAATGACAAGAGACATAAACTATTTACATAAAAAGAAAAACAAATGGTCCTTAAACATGTGAAAAATGCTCTCACATTTAATAAGGTATTAAAATTGAAACTACACTGAGATAGCATTTTTCAAATATGCTGACAACTAAGTCTATTAGCTTGATGTGGAGAAATAAGGACTCTTAAATTTCTAGTGGCTCTGCAAAATGTCAAACCCCCATGGTGGGTTATTTTGCAACATCTAACAAAATTACATGCTTTTACTTTGTGACCCAGTAATTCAATGTCTAGGAATCTACCCTAAAGATATAACTCCAAAAACATGAAATATATGCACAAGGTTATTCATTGAAGCATTATTTGCAATAACAAAAATTGGAAACAACCTAGCTATCCATTCATAGGGGACTGATGGAATAAACTATGATACCTTCATACAATGAGGTACATGCAACCAACGAAGTAAAGAAAAGGAGGAAGATTTGCTTATCCTTGCAAAAAGAAATACAGGAAGGATGGAAGGACTAACTAGAAAATTATCCTAAACTAATAAAAATGGGAAAATGAAGTGGAAGGCATAGAGAAAGAAACAAGTCTCCTCCTTGAGTATATCTTTTTATATAGTGTTGACTTTTGAACTATGCAAATGCTTTATTTAAAAAACAAAATAAATTTTAAGGAGTATAAACCTTTAAGCACAAATAGAAACACATGAGCATAAATATGTATCAAGCATAACCATATAAAGAAAATGATTACTTAAAGTACTTTTTGACACAGTATCCTGACTGTACATCCTTAATTGGATATATTTCAAAGACAAAAGAACTGCAAAGAAAGCTCAGTAGATTTCTTGTTGTTAGTAATATTGATTATAATTTTGAAACTAATCTAGGTGTGTCATAGGATAAAGTAAATAAATGTACATGTATATATATGGTTAGGCATCTATATTTTCAGAGTTAAGAAAAAGAGATGCATCAGAAAACTCTAATTAAAAAAAAAGTGAACTGAAAGCTGATATGAAAAATAGCATGGAGGTTCCTCAAAACTAAAAATAGAATTACCATAGGATCAAGCAATTCCACTTTTGGGTATATAGCTAAAAGAACTAAAAGCAGAATGTCACACTCATATTCATTGCAGCTAAGATTCACAGTAACCAAGATGTGGAAACAACCCAAATGTCCATGAACATATGAGTGAATAAAGGAAAATGTGGTATATCCATACAATGGGGTAATATTTTCTTATAATGAAGGAAATCTTCTCTCATACTACATGATGGATGAACTTTGAGGATATTGTGCTGAGTAAAATAAGCCAGACACAAAGATGCAAGTACTGTATGATTCCACTTATATTAGATATCTAGAGTAGTCAAAATTACAGAAGTAGAAAGTAGAATAGTGGTTGCCAGGGGCTGTAGAGAGGGAACAATGGAGAAATGTTGTTCAATGGATATAGAATTTCAGGTTTGTCAACCCAATTAAAAAATGGGCAGAAGAACTGAATAGAAATTTGTCCAAAGAGAAAATGCAGATAACCAACAGGCACATGAAAAGATGCTCAACATCATTGATCATCAGGGAAATGCAAATCAAAACCACTGTGAGATATCACCTCACACCTGTCAAAATAGCTATCATTAAAAGAACACGAATAACAAATGTTGGCAAGGATGTGGAGAAATGGGAACCTTCCTACACTGTTGGTGGGAATGTAAGTTGGTACAGCCACTGTGGAAAACAATATGTAGGTTTCTCAAAAAAACTAAAAATAGAACTACCATATGGCCCAGCAATTCTACTCCTGGGGATATATCCAAAACAAAAACAAAAGCAAAAACACTAATTCAAAAAGATACACGCACCCCAATGTTCATAGCAGCATTGTTTACAATTGCCAAGATATGGAAGCAACATAAGTGTACATCAATGGATGAATGGATAAAGAAGATGTGGTATATATATACACAGTGGAATACTACTCAGCCATAAAAAAGAATGAAATTTTGCCATTTGCAGCAACATGGATGGACTTGGAGGGCATTATGCTAAGTGAAGTAAGTCAGACAGAGAAAGACAAATACTGAATGATGTCACTTATATATGGAATCTAAAAAATACAACAAAGTAATGAATATAACAAAAAAGAAGCAGACTCATAGATACAAAGAACAAACTAGTGGTTGGGACTTCCCTGGTGGCGCAGTGGTTAAGAATCTGCCTGCTAATGCAGGGGACATGGGTTCAATCCCTGGTCCAGGAAGATCCCGCATGCCGTGGAGCAACTAAGCCCGTGCACCACAACTACTGAGCCTGAGCTCTAGAGTCCATGAGTCGCAACTACTGAAGCCCTTGTGCCTAGAGCCCATGCTCTGCAACAAGAGAAGCCACTGCAGTGAGAAGCCTGCACTTCACAACGAAGAGTAGCCTCCACTCTCCACAATTAGAGAAAGCCTGCATGCAGCAACGAAGACCCAAGGCAGCTAAAAATAAATAAATAAAATAAATAAATTTAAAAAAAAAGAACAAACTAGTGGTTACCAGTGGGGAGAAGTGGGGAGGGGCAAAACAGAGGTAGGAGAGTGGGAGGTACAAATTATTGGGTGTAAGATAGGCTCAAGGATGTATTGTACAACACGGGGAATGTAGCCAATATTTTGTAATAACTATAAATGGAAAGTAACCTCTAAAAATTATATAAAAATAAAATTTTAAAAATTTAAAAAATTTCAGGTTTGCAAGATGAAAAAGTTCAAGAGATCTGTTACACACCAATGTGAATATAGTTAACACAACTGAACTGTGCACTTAAAAATGGGTGTATTTCTCCTAGCTCTGACATAGATAGTCCTAGAAGCAATGACACCCCAGAAGCATTAACACACTTAGCACACTTCTCAATTCAATTTCCTAATCAAAGGAACCAAGGCTCCTTTGAGAAATGGTGATTCCAGGTCTGAGGCAGGGTGAGACTGAGACATCTTGTGCCATAAAGAGCAAAGAGGTACTCAGAGATGAACAGGGACACGTCACTTCAGAAGAATACAGGATCCGGCTGGAAGAAGCTTCCACTGGCCATATTTGTAACACTTTGATCATTCAAAAGAATAATATCTATAATTAATTGCAACACACTGAATAAATAAAACCCATTAATCCATAGTGATACTCTCTCCAAAAAAGAAAAAAAAAGGAAAAAGGTGGATAAAAGGAGAGCTCTTCTTTATAGAATGCCAGTTAACAAATTAAATATAAAATGAATAATGGATTTAGAAAACCACTGTGTTGTAACCTCCGAAGCAAAAATGGATCAAGGCAAGGATCACTGACGAATGCTAAAGCAATTAGGTGAAAGATTGTTGCAGAAAAGAATATTCACCATGTGGAAGTGCACCTAGGGGAAGGGACCTTTACAGTGGAGGGGTCTGGAGGTCACCACCTTAAACAAGTGATCAAACTTAGTGTCACTCATATAGGTGCAGCCAGACCTAATGTGCCGACCAAGATGATGCAAGTTGAATTGAACAAATATCACCTTTGAAATATTCTGCTGAAGTATTTCATCTTAATCTAATAAGCCTCTAGAGACCTTACTTGCAGTATGTAAGGAATACATGAGATTTTTACAGTTAAATACCAGGAGGAAACAATCAGATAAATCCAGAATCCAGGGCATTCTATGGGACGACAGTTCTGGGTTCTTAAAAAAAAATGAGTATCATGAAAAATATACAAGAGAGGTATTCTTTTCTAAAAGAGTCTAAACAAACACAAAAATTATAATGTATGAACTTAGATTGCACATTGGTTCAAAAAATAGAGCTGTAAAATATATTTGTGGGACAATTAAGGAAATTTTAATATGGACTATGTATTAGGTGATACTAGGGGATTATTGCCGTTTTCTTAGTTGTGAAAGTAGAGTGATTATGTAAGAGAATGTCTTTATACTCGGTAGATGCAAGCTGAATATATAAGAGCAAAGCACTATGATGTCTGCAATTTACTTCCAAATGATTAAAAACAAAAGCACCTAATTTAACCAAAAACTGTTACAAAATTGGTGCTTGGAATTCACTATTGAGCATCAGTATTTAGGACGTGCAACCAACAGTACACTCCTTTCATTTAGATCCATATATTTTTTGAAGTACCTTTTCAACTATTACAACCATTAAAACCAGGTATGAAAATATACTGAATTTAGAATCAGGCCACTAAATCACTGTATCACAAACTGTTAAACCAAGAATTTAAAGTAATGAACGACATCCAGTCTTGAGTAGATAACTCTCACTAAAATATAATTATGTATAACATTTATAATAACATATGAGTGAGAACAAAAATGCTTTATGTACCATTAAAGATTAAATACAGAATATTTTCAGGTACTTTTATTTCAATTTTATCTCCTTTTTCATTTCTATTTGTAAAATATGCATTAGAATGTGCATAAACTGTTATTACACTGCTATGTGTACATTCTTGAGAACAGTTCCAATAAATACACATCTAATCTATTCATGATTTTTATTTTTATTAAAGATTTTGACTGGCTTGAGTGGTGCAATATGAGTCAATGTGTAAGGCTTAACCCTTTGTGAACGAATCTTGAAACACAGAATTTTGAGAAAGACACTGTATTAGTTCCTTAGGGCTGCTGTGACACAGTACCACCAACTGGGTGGTTTAATACAACAGAGACTTATTCACTCAAAGTTCTGGAGGCTAGAAGTTTAAAATCAAGGTGTCAGCAGGAATGGTTCCTTCTGAGGGCTCCGAGGGAAACTCTGTTCCATGCCTCTCTGCTATGTTCTTGTGACAGTGGCCAATCCCTGGCATTCCTTGCCTTGTAGATGCATCACTCCAATCTCTTCCTCTGTCTTCACGTGGCTTCTCCTTATGTATCTGTGTCTCTTCTCTTCTTATGAGGACATAAGTCATATGGATTAAAGGCCCACTCTAATCCAGTATGACCTCAGCTTAAATAATTACATCTGCAGTGAACTTATTTCCAAATAAGGTCATGATCTAAAGTACCAGAGGTTAGGACTTCCACATACCTTTTGGAGGGACACAATTCAACCTGTAACAGAACCTAATGGATGTTTTCTCCAACTTGTTCTATGTGCTGATTCTCTATCTTAGTCTCTTCTTCCATATTTTTTACATTCACATATTTGGTAGAGAGAAATCCAAGGAGAAAGGGAAAAGAAAGCTCAATATGTCTGAAGATATATTTTGTGTTGTGATTCATTTTACAACATTTGAACTAGAAATGATGAATTATTTTGAGATGCTAGAATTGTTATCATGTCTTATCACGAAATAGATTTTTTCTTTTTCCAAAAACTAGAATTAAGGACTGTGAATTCTATCCTTGCAGTTTCCTAATCGACATTATAAAGCATGACTCTTTTTTATTAAATTTTCTGTAGTCCTTAAATTCTCAGCTTCACCCTTTAGCACTATTATAATTCTTGTTCTCTACAAGTTATCAGATCCAACATGTACAGTGTCTCTTTAAAATGACTTTTCTGAAGATTATTACCTTTGAGGTCTAATTTATCTTCCTTTAAACTATGGCTCCTACTTCCTTTGACATGATATGTTCCTACATTTTGTTTCTAACCAATAAATCTTAAGGCTCATCAGTGTGTGACCTGTTTAATTGATTGGATGCATTTGCAGCTGCATTCCTAATAGATACAATAGGCTCAAGCTAAAAGGAGGAAATGTTTGGTTTGTTGTTCTCAGTTTTTCTAAATACAGAAACATGGACATTAATTCCTATACCACAGTCTGCTTCAAGTTGCTCTGTATTGTTTAATATGGTTTCAGTTTGATGGGCAGTAGGAAAATCTTATTGAACACACAAATGTAAAGAAGAAAAACCCCTTTTGTAAGAATAAAGCCACTATGGTGGCTACTTAATAAATATTAAGTAATAACAGCAGTACTCATGGGGGAAATAGCACAAAGTAGTCTTTTATTGTTGGACAAAAAAAGCAATCACACTTTTTAAAGGCCAAATGACTTGGAAAAGCATGCTATATTTGTAAACTGTTAAATAAGCATTTATCCCATTTATTGAAATTCCCCTTTTAAGGTGTAAAGCATATTGTATTTAGGAAGCTGTATTTTCTATTCTACAGGTGAGTGCACTGTGCCAATTCCACAACTACACATTGCAGTTCAAAGATTTCTGCTCACTAGTTCAGGCCTTCGGAAATGTGTAAAGTGAAGCTTGTCTTAGAGTGATTCTGATTGTGTTTTTTTCTTTCTTCCTTCCCCCTTCCATGCTCTCCTTCTCTCTCTTTAGCTTTCAAAATCTGCCCTCAGGAAACTATCTGATAGCTCATTTACACTAAACCAGGGGTTCTCAAATAAAGGGTGATTCCTGCAAATTCAGCATCTGCTGGGAACTTGTTAAGAATTCACATTCTCAGTCCCCACCCTAGACTGACTGAATCAGAAACTCTAGGGATGGAGTCCAGCATTCTGGGTGGTAACATGACCTCCGGGGGATTTCAATGCCCCCTGATGTTTGAGAACCATTCCACTTTCCCATAAATGACAGATAGGTTTTTATCTGTTAGCCACACCAGGAATACTTACATTATTTTTAAAAAAGGAAAAAATTGAATTTTTAATTAAGAAATTTTAATCACTAGCTGTCTTAGTCTGTTTGGGCTGCTATAACGAACTACTATAGACTGGGTGGCTTATAAACAGCAGAAATTTAGTTCTCACAGTTCTGGAGTCTGGGAGTCTAAGGTCAGGGTACCAGCATGGTGGGGTTTTAGTGAGGACCTTCTTTCAGACTGCAGACTGCTAACTTCTTGTATCCTCATATGGTAGAGAGCAGAGAGGGGAAGAAAGTGGTCCTGTGACTCTTAAAAGGGCATTAATCCCATTCATGAGGGCTTCATCCTCATGACTTCATCTAATCCTAATTACTTCCCAAAGGCCCCATCTCCTAACACTGTTACCAAGTCTGTTGCCTCAGAATCAAACCCTTGCCCCTCCCTCGAATAAAAACCGATTACTCTTATCTAAGTTTCAGGAGGAAGCTGCAAAGAGAAAAAAATAAGAACTGGTTAAAACCAACTAGACCCAAGATGGCAGAACATTTGACTTCCAGTAAACCTTGAACCTCATTATGCACTCATTGTAATACATTAGCATGCTAAATGACACAGCCACCAGCACCATAACAGTTGGCAGTTGCCATGCCAACAACCGGAAAAACCCATAAGGGACTGAAAGGAGAGTCACATCAGTTCCATGTCCAAACTACATCCCTGTTCTCAGATAAGTCATGAATATTCTTCCCACTCTTTCCAATTCCCTCCCTTTTACCTCGATTTTCTTATATATTTGGTATCTCCACCCGAATTGGGTTGAGAAGTTAATTTGCAAACTAGGTTCCCACTTCTCCATCCTTTGGCCATTGAATAAAGCTTGCACTTTTCCAGTCTCAGCATCAGTTTCTTTATTGGCTGCTCAAATCTGATCAGAAAAAGAACCTCCCTGGCCAAGAAAAGATGTCTTGGCCCAGGCTAGGACCCCAGTGTGGGTCCAGTTGACCAATTCGGTAACAATACTATCACATTGGGGGATAGGGTTTCAGCATATGAATTTGGGGAGACACAGACATTTAGCTCACAACAACAATTAATCAGTGGGGAAGGTGATCAGGGGTGGGATGCTTTGAAGGTCAATAGTAGTAATACTTTGGTGACAATCCTGCTTCCTTCCTGGCTACATGAGAGTTGCTTGTTCCTAGGATTCCCAACTGGATTTGCCAGGGTCCGTGGGTCAAGTGATCCTAAAATCAGCAAACTTTACATTTTATGATGCTTTTTATGGTTCATTTTGAAGGAGTGGTGGGGATTATCCCAGATAACCTAGAAGAGTAGTTCTCAAAGTAATCAAGATTGTTTAGGCTGAAAGACAGGAGTTGTCTTTAAAATATTATTTTTTTTAAGTTGGCTGCCTTTGTGTTGTTCTTGTTTTTATAATTTGTGCATATCACACCAGAGCTCCACTAATTTCTGTCAGACTGCTAGGTCTGTCTTTTGTGCCATTAGAATTAATGTTTAAATGGCAAAATCCCTGGGCCAATATACCATTTCATTTTAATAGTAAAATTAATCGAGAGCATTTTGTGTGCTGAGTATGGCTGATTGCATCTTGAGACCCTGATTCTATTAGATACAAATTCTTGAGAAAACGTTTGATCAGAATTCATAATAGATCCCTCATACATGGATTTAAAAAAAAAAGACAGGTTTAATAAGTAAAACAATATTTTAAATGTTTTAAAGTATCTGTTACTATCAACTTTCATTGAATTTATGGTGTCTTAAACTTCCTTGTGGATTATAAACATTAAATGAATCCTGTAGACCTTTGTATTCACCTTGAGGTACTTTTAAATATAAACATGATATTTCTTTTTACTTAAGAGCCTATTAATTTTAATAGAGACCAGTAAATATATCAGTTGTGATTAACCCTCACTCAACAAGTATTTGAAGGCTTACTATGTGTACTTAATGCATTTCATATTCTCTCCATGAACACGGGCACCGTCTCTATTTTGTTTGCTGCTGTTGAATAAATAAATGAGTGGGTGAAGGAACAAAGGCTAAGAGCTATGGGAATATAAAGATAAATGCCAAGTAGCCCCTGTCCTCAAGAAGTGTATATTCTTACTATGAAGTAGCTAAAACATGGCTCATTAACTGCAAAGTAATAATTGATAGGTACCATGAGAGAAAAAGGGACCATTTCTGTTGGATTTCTGAGGCATGAGAGGTTACATTAGGCTAAAGAATCAGAAAAGTCTTCCTGGAGGAGATGAATCTGCATTTGGAGAATTTGAATATGTGGAAGGGGGGAAGGGGAGGCATTTTGGGCAGAGGAAACAGTTTCTACAAAGAAACTGAAGCAGGAAATACAGAACATGTGTGGAATGTAAAGTGTTGAAAGAAAAAGTAAGAAGTAAAACAGAAAGGGGTGGTTGCAGCCAAGCAAAGTACTTTAGAATGCTTTCAATCATCAGCAGGAAGCAGGTGAAGTTATCTGACCAGAAAATAGAAACTATTACAATAACCTGATGAGAGATAATGGCCCAGACTAGAATGACAATGGGAAAGAAAAAAAAAAAAAAACAGAAAAAGACTACTGTATTAACCTGTCTCTGATGAACATTTTGCAAGGTCCTCAGGCCCCTAAATCCTCAACTAGCTTTCTGCTGGAGCCAGTTTCCTGAAGATTAAATGTACGGGGAACACTCCAACCAAATGCATGCAGATCTCCTGGTCAGAGTTTTGACCCCAAAACTCCTTCCCTGGGGTCAGGAATGGGCCATATGTGAATCTTAAAAAGCTTGATTTTGTCCCTAAAAGAATCTCTGACCCTACCCCTCTAGATTCTACCATTTCACTGTGAGAAGCACAAAATGCTGAAAAAAAATCCCTCCTTTCTCAACCTCGGGGAGAACTACCTACTTCCTTCTCTTCTGCCCCTGGGCCCCACCCAAACCAGAGTCAACCCATTGTACCACAGAAAAATGGCCAAGTTCCAAGGAAAATCAGAAGGTGGGCCTTCTAGGTGGGTCAGTTTGGGGAAGAGAAGGTCCTCTGTCAAAGAGAGAGAGAGAGACAGAGAGATAGACAGAGACAGAGACAGAGAAGCTCCCAGAGAAGGCAAAGCTTTTGCTATACCTTTTCCTCTTTCTAGAAGAAGCACCATCCCCTACAAATCCTACTAAAGAGTTTAGAGCAATGGTGAAAATGATGGTACATTGATGCCAGCCCGACTGGGTTCAAATCCTATTTCCGACACTTATGTGTGACTTTAGACAAAATACTTACAGCTCTCTCTGACTTAGTTTCTCCATGTTTAAAATAGGGACTATAATAGCAATAGTACACCAAGCTTAGTGTCATTGCTATCATTAAACAAGGCAATGTTGGTACTTAGCCCTTTCCATGCTTACTTGATGTGAGGTGTTGTTTTTCTAATTGTAACTCTTAACCCATGTCAGGAGCTACTACTTCCTGGAAAGAGTTAGGAGCAAGAGACCTGAGTACTATTTAAAATTAGAACATATGGCTTTCAGAAAGTTTATTGGTACAGGATCATAATTAAGGAAGGAATGGTGGGTGGACACAGGAAGAAAATAAAAAGTTATAGCAAGATTTCCCACCTGGATAACTAAAGACACAGAAAGTTGGACATCAGGAAAAGGAGCAGGTATTGCAGCATGCATGTTGTTTACTTTCAGGTTCATGATGCCACTCTAACTACCACAGGCAAATTACAGATAATAAGCACATATTATCAGTCAGCTTAAGTTACTCTGTGTTGTAGTAACAAACAATCACAAAATCTCACTGGCTTAAAACAACCAAAATTTATTTTTTCATTCAAACTACAGGTCTACTGATGGCCAGCTGCAGCTATGCTCCATGATGTATTTACTCTGGGACTCAGATTAATAGATAAGTCCCTTTCTAGGATAGTTCTGATCTCATGGTAGAGAGAGAAGGTGAGCATAGAATAACGCATGCTGGCTCATAAAGCATCTGCTTGGAAGAGAGTTATACTTCATTGGCCAAAGCAAGTCACATGGTCAATGCTGGTATCAATGGAGCAAAGAAATCCCTTATGGATGGTTCCTACAGATTGGGGTCAATTTATTCTCAACGGAAATACAATTTACCACACCAGGACTTTGTGGTCTAAGATCAAAGAAAGAATAGATGAATCCATTCTACTCTGGTACATGGATTATGGCCTTTCTTTATGAGACAGAAATCATCAACAAAATGTTCTAAGATGGTTAAAACCTAGAAATAAATTTAGATACACTACAGGGAAAAAAAAGCAAACAATTTGTGAATAAGAGGTTACTTGGGCAGAATTGAAGATGAGATGTAATGAATAGGTGTAGATCTCCAAGATCATATTATACATTCAGGTTTGAGTAGGAAATGAGCCATCAAGGTCCCTGTTAATATAATGTTGGTAAAGGTTAAAGAAGAGATTAAAGATTGAGAAGAAGGTATGATAGTTAAATGAGATGTCCAAAAACTAAGTTGATCTGCAGGGGGAGAGAAAGGAAAACACAGGGTGAGAGTCTGTGAGTGTGTGTGTGTGTGTGTGTGTATGTGTGTGTGTGTGTGTGTGTGTGAGAGAGAGAGAGAATAAGAGAGAGGGAGGGAGAGAGAGAGAGAGAGAGATGAAATAGCAGCATTTGGCAGTTCAGTTAGTAAAGGACACAAAAACCAGCAGAGTCAAAAATCACAGGAAATTTACAAGATTGGAGATAAAACAAATTATTATTACTATAGCCAGTACGTTTGAAAATGTTGAACACCTTTGTCATATGGAGAAGATGGGAAGTTATCTCAGTTAAGATTTCTTGAGATGGAGCTTCATAACAGGCCTATGGATTAGAAGCTGAAATTAGAGGATACTCTTTGACTAAATCATTATTTACTTAATGCCTGTACCTTCCATTTGCATTTAATCACCTTATTCCTTAAAATGCTAATACATTATAATCTGTAAATGTATTTAACTTAAATTTACTCTATGCTTCTAGAAACAGTAATTCTACACAAGTATGATAAAACGTATCTGTTTGTGACACCCTAAGAAACTTTGAGTTAACCATTATCAAACAGAGCTCTAAGAATGAAGAACATGTTCTGCTTCCTTGTATGATTCACAGTTTTCATAGTGCTTCATCCATAATAAGCAATCAATTGATAACTGTTGAGTGAATGAAGGAATTACAGTTTTATTCATGCTGTTTTCTGTAGAATAGTTACTTGAATGTCTGGTGAATCCAGCAATTGTATCTCTTTGGGTCTCAGCCTCCTCAGATGTTAAATGTAAAGTGGATTATCCACTAACCTCTTTGCAGGACTGTTGAGAAATAAGAAATGCAAATGTCAAATAATTTGTACCCATAACATTCGATGACTATTTGGAAGTAAAGTTATGCAGTGATATTTTAAGTTAGGATTCTGTATTTTTGAATAGCCAAGACAGGGAAACCACCTAAATGTCCATGAACAGATGAATGGATAAAGAAGATGTGATACAAATACACAATGGAATACTTCTCAGCCATAAAGAAAGACTGAAATAATGCCATTCACAGCAACATGGATGGACCTAGAGATCATCATACTAAGTGAAGTAAGTCAGAAAGAGAAAGACAAATATCATATGATATCACTTATATGTGGAATCTAAAAAAAGTAATACAAGTGAACTTATTTACAAAACAGAAACAGACTCACAGACATAGAGAACAGACTTGTGGCTGCCAAGGCAGAGGCGGTTGGTGAGGGAGGGATGAAGTGGGAGTTTGGGATTAGCAGATGCAAACTCATATATAGAATGGATAAACTACAAGGCCCTACTGTATAGCACAGGGAACTATATTCAATATCCTGAGATAAACCATAATGGAAAAGAATATGAAAAAGAATGTATACATATGTATAACTGAATCATTTTGCTGTATAGCAGAGATTAACACAACATTGTAAATCAACTATACTTCAATAAAATGAATTGAAAAAAAAGTTTCTGTATTTTTCAAATCTTAGTAGTTTCTATTTAAGTAAATATCTAAACTGGCATCTTTGGAGAATCATGCTAGATCTAGGTGATACCAAACACCCCAATGAAAACTGAAAATACTGAACAATATCTAGATATTTTTATGTATTCAGAAAACAGCTACCATATACACAGAATAACTGGGTGTGTAACCATAGAAAATCTGACTTCCAATTATATGTCCTGAAACTGACAGGTGGCATATAAAAAATATTCTTGAACTTGGCAGAAAGAACATTTAAGTTTTCATGTAGGGCCTTGACATAATAAAAGTTTAACCATAGAAAGCAAAAATGCCCATTATAGATTCTATAGAAGTTTATTTCTCCATGACTTTGCAAATATCATTACCTTCATTCAAATAATGTATTTATTTCTTTATACTGGGCAAAATCAAAAAGACCAAAGCAATTCCATATTTTTAAACTGCAATTTCACACATGTATAGTAAAGCATAACTATTTCTGACAGTTTTAGAAGTTTTGAAAGCATCATTATCAGACAAACTCTAAGAAATAAGAACACATTTTTTGTTTTACTCTTTTGTTTCTATATTTGTTATTGTTTATACAAATCACTGTGGTTAACTGAGAACAACATTTAATAGGTCCCTTGCACATTCACATATACGCTTTTGGAATATCAAACAACTTATATATACTCACAGAAAGTGACAAGCAAAGGCTAAGAGAGGTGGTGGTAAAAGGTTGTAGTTAAAATTATACTCTCTACTTACATTAAAATTGTTAATTTTTACCACAACATAATTTCCTGGCTATCAAAAGATTAATTGACTTTCTTTTAAGAAGATTCCTTAAATTATGTATGCATCACTAAAAATAGTGGTGATGTTTCAATATATTTGGGAAATTATCGTCTAACACGAATAAATCTGATAAGATGTTTAATGGATAGGAAGATGCCATCACCTATTGAACTATCAAATCAGGGACAGCCAAATGGGATTCTTTCTTGGACCCTTTAAATCATTTAAATTCAAGCATTTTGGGTCATTTTTTTCAATAACTAGGCTTTAACATGCATAGCTTATAGTAGGTACTAATATATTTAAAATGTTTCAGACATTGAGTACACTGTATCACAAAGCCGTTTTCTTCAAATTAATAATACAAAGCTTTCAACTTCGTTTAATTTGGCATGTAGACAAAAATACTGGGAGATAGCATAAGGCACTCTATCTACAATCCTTTCTCCACACTTCAGGCCAGGCAAACCTGCAAACCATTCTGAGGCTCTTAGATCTAATTGCTAAGCAGCATAGATGCCACTTATTAGAGAAATCGAGGAGGAAGCAGTAATCTAGAAACCACAATTTGATTGGAAGTAGGAATATCATTAATGCACACAACTCCCTTACTGCACATTACTAAGGCATCTAAAGTAAAGGGAAAGGAAGTGCTTCTGAAAGAGGAACCTCTGTGGTTCCTTTGAAAAAGAAAGCCAACCAACATGAGTTTTATAAAGTTTAGCAGCATTTTACTCCCTTCCATCTTAAGTAGTATGATAGTTGCAGAATCATGATTTTCTCTTGGCTATCCTTTATGTTGCCTATAAAAAGTCTCCTATGTATCTGCTCTGGCTGTTATTCTGTGTGTTCTTGAAAAACGCCATTCAGTGGTAAAGACCAAGCAATTTTGTTTGCCTAGAGGACTGACTTTCTACCCCATCAGGTCTGGCTCTTTACTTTTTTCCTGCAGTATCTCCTGATAATGTGCTTGAAAGAAACCCCCAAATACCCTTGGTACCAGATTGCCTGTCTTGCCTAGCCAGAGGTATGTGGTTTTTCAAGATAAACTGTAACATAATAGCATTGTCACATTTAAATCTCAAGCCGTGGAGTCTAGGGGTAAAGGCATATCAAATCTGCGTATTATACAAGATGTTGGCATATATAAGATGCTATCTCAAATCCATTAGGAAAGCAGTGTGCAGGCTGGTGGGACTTGCAATGAATAACCAAATGATGGTTTGGCATGGAGGGTGAATGGGCGTGCAGAATCAACACAATCCATGAACAGAGCTTTGATTTCATCGACTGATGTCTGTACCAGTGTTTCAAGGCATGTTGGTTAAAAACACTGTCAAGACTGATCCTCTAGGGACACATCCTTTCAAAGTGGTGTTTGCTAATAAATGTGCAGCTGTCAAGTTCTACAAATTTATTATGGGTTTTGATAGCATAAGAAATGTTTACGGATTTAAAAAAAATCTTGAATGGGAGGGAACACACAGGTGAAGAGAATGCCTTTCTTCCTGTTGCTACCTTATTTGGTTACGAGTACATTATCAGAAAAATAGAAAAGCTCATTTCCTCATCTTCAAAATGGCACCCCTTGTAAAGCAGTTGTATTAGAGATCAGACAGCAGGACAAGAATGGGGGCAGAGGCTAAAAATGAATGAAAGAAAATTGATACCATCAAAAGAGGAAAGAAATATAAGAAAGGCGAAAAGGCTAAATAAAAACAGTTTTTGTTTGTCTTGGAAAACATGTGAGAGGGTGGTGAGCCTGTAATTCAGTTTAAAGGCACAGGACTGGAACAGCCTGGCAAGTAGGTCTGGGACTAGAAGGATGGCAAGCTGACAATTGCTATCATTGTTCAGCTATTCCTTCAGAGAAGCCCTACCAGGTATGTCTCAGAGGAATCCTCACAATAGCTACCTGCAAGCTAGCTAAAAGCTGGAAACCTACACTGGTCTCTTTATCATCATTCTTGAAAATAGAGGGAAGGGAGTATTCCTCATGGTAAGTTTAATCCACATTTCCCCAGCTTGGAGGTCTCTAATGAAGGTGGGTTTGAGTTACAATGACAGTCATTTCTGACTCTGAGCTCAATAAAAATTGACAATACCCCATCCCTTTGTGTCCTTCCATTACCACCTAGCAAAGCCTTCTTGGGGATCAGCACTGTAATTGTCCTGAGCAGCTGCTAGTGTGCATTTATCTGCTCCATCCCAATGTAGCCTCTACTCCAGTGCTCTCAGCTGACCTTGGTATAATCTGGTCGTTTATCAATGCCTGATTTTCAGGACTCCTCCCACAACCATATGGCTGTTGTAACTACTAATTAGGATCACTATACATCCTGGTTAGCCCAAGACAATCTCAGATTAATTCTCTTGACCCAGCAAAATTTTTTACAGTGTCTCCTTTCATTCTCAGAAGTGCTACTTTTTATTGGAGATGGACTTTCTTCCATCAGTTTGTAATTCTTGTTCAATAAGGCTTCCAAATAGAACAGTCTAACTCAGTTTCTTACAGTTCCCAGACTTTTAGAATTCTTCTGCTTGTCTTGTTCATTCAGATTTGTCCACCCCATGATACAGCAGAAAGAGCATAGATTTTGGAGCCCAGTTGATTTGTGCTCAAATCTCAGCTCTGGTACTTACTAGCTGAGTAGAGCAGGGTAAAGTCTCAGTTTTCTCATCATAAAAGTGGGAATAATAATATGACTTAGCTCATATAATTATTTTGAGGATGAATCAAACATAATATGAGACTAAAACCTAAGCACAATATCTAACATTGTAGAGAATGAATAAATGTCAACTTTTCACTCAATCCCTCTAAAGATGGAAATGTAAAACAGCTTCTCCAGGGCTTAGGCCAGAAAACATTCACCTAATGATATTTAACAACTTACTCAAAATTCTCTCTTCTCTCTTCCTGTAAGACAATTTCTCTTACAGGATAGTGAATAAATTCCTCACCCACTGAATTATTCCCTCAGTGGTTAGAAGTGACCCCTTACCCCTCTCTTCCAGCCTATACTTCAATTCTTGGTCTTAGATAGAACCATAAATTTCAATGAGCCCATTACCATCTCCCTAGGAGACCAATAGGAAGCTTAAATAAAAAGAACTCTTGGACATCACCATTTTAGTTAAACCAGAGGTCAGCAAACGTTTTCTGTAAACAGCCAAATTGTAAATATTTTAGGCTTTGTAGGTCATACAGTTTCTGTTACAACTACTCAACTCTACTGTTAGAGCACACAAGCAGACATAGATGATTCATAAATGAATAAGCATGGCTGCGTTCTAATAACACTTCATTTATGGACACTGAAATTTGAATTTCACAGAGTTTGCATGTGTCACAAAATAATATTCTTTTTTTACAATCATTTTTAAAAATTAATTTATTTATTTAGTTGCACCGGGTCTTAGTTGCGGATCGCTGGCTCCTTGGTTGCAGCATGCAAACTATTAGTTGCGGCATGCACGTTGGATCTAGGTCCCTGACCAGGGATTGAACCCAGGCCTCCTGCATTGGGAGTGTGGAGTCTTAGCCACTGCGCTACCAGGGAAGTCCTCCAATCATTTAAAAATGGATAAAACCATTCTTATCTCATAAGCAGTACAAAAATAGGCAGTAAGCTAGGTCTTGTCAATGGGTTTTAGATTGCCAATCACATAATTTGACTCTTGGTTGTAAATGGCAGGAAAACAAGCTCAAACCAACTTAATCAAAAAGGAATTTATTAGTTCACCTAAACAAGAGTCCAGGAATATATGTTTCAGGTATAGCTTGATCCAGGGGTTCCAAACAGTGTCATCAGTCTCTGTCTCTCAGTTTCTCAATCCTCCTCTCCTTCATGTTGACTGGATTCTCATGTCCTGATTGTGTTAAGATGGCTGTTCATATTTCTAGGGCTTTTTCTTCCGTGTTCAAATATAGCAGAAAAGAAAATGAGTGTTCTTCTTTCTAAAACTGTTAACATAAAGTACTGGGACTGATAATCAGTACTCTGAGCTAGATCTTGTGTCCATCCCTATTCCAATAATTATGACCAGAGGCATGAGATGTCTTGATTGGCTTAGGCCAATAGCATATTCCTGTACCTGGGGCTTGGGTGGGATCAACTCTACACAAACTATTCAGAAAATCAATAATTCCCCCAGGTTATTTAAAGACACTGCTACCAAAGAATAGGAAAGGGGTAGGGGTGGTGTTGGTCTATGTTAGAAAATGTAACAAATGTGTACCATATACCATAGAACATGCCTGCCTTTCAAGGACATTCAAATTTGGCCCTCCCTGATGCCCTCAAAAAAAAAATGTGAACCTAAATATTTTGAAAATAAAATTAGTCAGTGGCATAAGGTTGATCTTTCAGAGAAGGCCATTTCATATATATGTATGTAGGTATATGATGAATAAATAGGCCTCAGTTTTTCCCTATAACACAAAGAGGTTAAATTAGACTATGACAAACTTTTCTGTGAAGGACTAGATGGAAAATTTGTTAGGCTTTGTGGGTCATATATTTAGTCACATTTTTCTTCTTTTTCCCCCTTTTACAACCCTTTTAAAATGTAAAATCCGGGACTTCCCTGGTGGTCCAGTGGTTAATACTCTGCGCTCCCAATGCAGGGGGCCGGGGTTCAACCCCTGGTCAGGGAACTATATCCCGCATGCCTCAACTAAGACCCGGGGCAACCAAATAAATAAATTAAATAAATACATATTAAATAAATAAATAACATGTAAAAATTATCCTAAGCTCAAAGGTCATAAAAAAATACAGGCCAGATTTGGCCTGCAAGCCATAGTTTGTCTACTTCTAAACTGGATAATCACTAGTGCCCCTTCTAGCTATGCTAATCTATGATTCTAGGCTTCTGTCTTTAGCAGCTGATACCTACTACCTCCGCCCAGGAAGGTCTCATCCTTTCACAGAAGTATTCAAATGCCAATGTCACTATTATCCCCTGCCCCAGGAAGTGTGGTGAAAATATCTAAATTCTGTGCTCACCTGCATCCTTTTTGGCCATTGAATACTCAGGTATCCGTATTTTCACTGTTCCCAAAAGATGCTCTCTTCTCATGGTTTTCTATCTTACTTGTGAGAAGCAGCTTCTGCCAGGCCAGAGGTATGAGGTGGCAGGTAAGGATTACCTTTCTAAAATACAAATATGGTAATATCACTCTACTGTTTAAAAGCCCTTACTGACAGTCATCACCTTCAGGGCAGAAGCTATACTTCTCAAGCATGGCATTTAAGGACCATCACAATCTAACTCCACCTGGCTTTTCAGCCTTGTCTCTCATGACTTTCCTCAACTGCTTTATCCACTACCAAGCCCAGTATACTCATAGTACCCAAACTTGTCATGCATTGAGTGCTTTATATTTTTGCATAATAGTAAACTACTCACTTTGCCTATGATGGGGTTCAGAATATGCTACTCCAAAATATGGCACCTTGGCATATGGAATATTTTAAGGTGAAGGAATTTGAGAAATGGCAGGTACAGGGACTCTCTAACTTCCCCTTATTCGCTGAAGCAGGCCATAAAACCCTCTTGTGAGGTATCCTCTCCATACCCAGAGGAAAGGAGCATCCTTATCTCTGAAGATGAGAATCTGAAGACACAAGCCCTACTGTTTCCCCCAGTTTACTACCCTTACCTCAATACTCTTTTGTCCTACCGCATTTTCCCATGACTTTCTACCCTTCATCAAATTTAGTATAACTATGGTCAGGTTTAACTGTTTCTTTGGGTCTTCATTTCCTTATGAAGGCTCCTGTGTCATGTAAAGCATATATTAAATACATTTGTATGCTTTTTTCCTGTTAATCTGTCTTTGTCAGTTTAATTTTCAGGTCCAGCCCCAGACCCTAAGAGGATCAAGGAAAAGTTTTTCCTTCCTATACCTATAATCGGCTTCCTTTTTATCATGCTCTTGAGATCTTTCCTTCATAGGCCACATCCTCTTTGAAGCCTTCATTGCTCCCATGCTTGGGAAGAATTTACTCCCTCTTTGTGTACCTTTATGATCATATTCCTACTTAGTTATACAATGAAATCATACCTTATGTGGGGAGTGGAAGCCTAAAAATATAAGAAAAAAAGAAAACCTCACATTAGTTTCAAATTCACCTTGAAAATAAATGTCTTAGGAAGGTTATCCCTCAGGCTGAATAGTAGGTGAAATAGTTAGTTGCCTTGCATGTAGGGACCAAATTGTATAAAAAATATAACCCTTACACTTGAGAATCACAGACAGCACAGAGAGATGTTCACACTGTGAGAGGTAAGTGGGAACCGACACTGAGGGAATTGCAGTTTCCTGTCTTTCATTATCATACTAATTATAGGGCCTTGCTCACTAAATGGATTAGTGGACAAGCCAAGTTGGATTAGTGCACCAGCCAAATTCTCTCTCTCTCTCACTCTCTCACTCAACTTATCTACTTAAATATACTTTAAATATGCACTATGTAGTCTGCTTTCTCCTTCTAACTTGAGATTATAAGATTCTTGTAGGCAGGAATTATGTCTTCTTCACTTTGGATCCTTAGTACTTATCTACTATGGCATCTCCTGGGTGCTCACAGGTAGAGCATTGTAGAAGCTCATTAAATGTGAAATGGGATTGAATTCCATGTTCCTTCAGTGTTTTCTTCTTATTTCTTTTAGTCCCTAACAAATTAATTCAACATAATTTGCTGATGGGGTGGTGGACAATCTTCAGTGGAGAAAAGTAAACTCTGCAGCAGGCCTTTCCAAAGTAACCCAGTGATAGTTCAGTTTTGCAAAATGTAAATGACATAATGCTACTTTCTTTCCAACCACAGGCCGTATCAAATAATTAGATAAGAAATTAGATGAGACCAAAGTTGAGTCCATTTTAATATGTCAATAAGTCCTTCTTACCCCTTTCATGATTAAAATCAAGCAGTAAACCTTCTGAACATCATTATACTTCCTGGCAGTCCAATAACAAAGCTTTCTAAATATTTTGAACCTCAAGTCCTTTTTTTTTTTTTTTTTTTTTTTTTAAACATCTTTATTGAAGTATAATTGCCTTACAATGGTGTGTTAGCTTCTGCTTTATAACAAAGTTAATCAGTTATACATATACAATATGTTCCCATATCTCTTCCCTCTTGCATCTCCCTCCCTCCCACCCTCCCCATCCCACC
The DNA here is from genome assembly GCF_028023285.1 of Balaenoptera ricei. Lineage (NCBI taxonomy): Eukaryota > Metazoa > Chordata > Mammalia > Artiodactyla > Balaenopteridae > Balaenoptera > Balaenoptera ricei. The sequence continues at coordinate 89,201,634 of NC_082660.1, read as the reverse complement.
CCTCTAGGTGGTCACAAAGCACCGAGCTGATCTCCCTGTGCTATGCGGCTGCTTCCCACTAGCTACCTATTTTACATTTGGTAGTGTATATATGTCCATGACACTCTCTCACCCTGTCACATCTCACCCCACCCCCTCCCCATATCCTCAAGTCCATTCTCTAGTAGGTCTGTGTCTTTATTCCCGTCTTGCCACGAGGTTCTTCATGGCTTTTTTTTCCCTTAGATTCCGTATATATGTGTTAGCATACTGTATTTGTTTTTCTCTTTCTGACTTACTTCACTCTGTATGACAGACTCTAACTCCATCCACCTCATTACAAATACCTCCATTTCATTTCTTGTAATGGCTGAGTAATATTCCATTGTATATATGTGCCACATCTTCTTTATCCATTCATCTGTCGATGGACATTTAGGTTGCTTCCATGTCCTGGCTATTGTAAATAGAGCTGCAATGAACATTTTGGTACAAGAGTCTTTTTGACCTATGGTTTTCTCAGGGTATATGCCCAGTAGTGGGATTGCTGGATCGTATGGTAGTTCTATTTGTAGTTTTTTAAAGAACCTCCATACTGTTCTCCATAGTGGCTGTATCAATTTACATTCCCACCAACAGTGCAAGAGAGTTCCCTTTCCTCCACACCCTCTCCAGCATTTATTGTTTCTAGATTTTTTGATGATGGCCATTCTGACCGGTGTGAGATGATATCTCATTGTAGTTTTGATTTGCATTTCTCTAATGATTAATGATGTTGAGCATTCTTTCATGTGTCTGTTGGCCATCTGTATATCTTCTTTGGAGAAATGTCTATTTAGGTCTTCTGCCCATTTTTGGATTGGGTTGTTCGTTTTTTTGTTATTGAGCTGCATGAGCTGCTTGTAAATCTTGGAGATTAATCCTTTGTCAGTTGCTTCATTTGCAAATATTTTCTCCCATTCTGATGGTTGTCTTTTGGTCTTGTTTATGGTTTCCTTTGCTGTGCAAAAGCTTTTAAGTTTCATTAGGTCCCATTTGTTTATTTGTGTTCTTATTTCCATTTCTCTGGGAGCTGGGTCAAAAAGAATCTTGCTGTGATGTATGTCATAGAATGTTCTGCCTATGTTTTCCTCTAAGAGTTTGATAGTGTCTGGTCTTACACTTAGGTCTTTAATCCATTTTGAGTTTATTTTTGTGCATGGTGTCAGGGAGTGTTCTAATTTCATACTTTTACATGTATCTGTCCAATTTTCCCAGCACCACTTATTGAAGAGGCTGTCTTTTCTCCACCGTATATGCTTGCCTCCTTTATCAAAGATAAGGTGACCATATGTGCGTGGGTTTATCTCTGGGCTTTCTATCCTGTTCCATTGATCAATATTTCTGTTTTTGTGCCAGTACCAAACTGTCTTGATTACTGTAGCTTTGTAATATAGTCTGAAGTCAGGGAGCCTGATTCCCCCAGCTCCATTTTTCGTTCTCAAGATTGCTTTGGCTATTCGGGGTCTTTTGTGTTTCCATACAAATTGTGAAATTTTTTGTTCTAGTTCTGTGAAAAATGCCAGTGGTAGTTTGATAGGGATTGCATTGAATCTGTAGATTGCTTTGGGTAGTAGAGTCATTTTCACAATGTTGATTCTTCCAATCCAGGAACATGGTATATCTTTCCATCTATTTGTATCATCTTTAATTTCTTTCATCAGTGTCTTATAATTTTCTGCATACAGGTCTTTTGTCTCCTTAGGTAGGTTTATTCCTAGATATTTTATTCTTTTTGTTGCAATGGTAAACGGGAGTGTTTTCTTAATTTCACTTTCAGATTTTTCGTCATTAGTGTATAGAAATGCAAGAGATTTCTGTGCATTAATTTTGTATCCTGCTACTTTACCAAATTCATTGATTAGCTCTAGGAGTTTTCTGGTAGCATCTTTAGGATTCTCTATGTATAGTATCATGTCATCTGCAAACAGTGACAGCTTTACTTCTTCTTTTCCGATTTGGATTCCTTTTATTTCTTTGTCTTCTCTGATTGCTGTGGCTAACACTTCCAAAACTATGTTGAATAATAGTGGTGAGAGTGGGCAACCTTGTCTTGTTCCTGATCTTAGTGGAAATGGTTTCAGTTTTTCACCATTGAGGACAATGTTGGCTGTGGGTTTGTCATATATGGCCTTTATTATGTTGAGGAAAGTTCCCTCTATGCCTACTTTCTGCAGGACTTTTATCATAAATGGGTGTTGAATTTTGTCGAAAGCTTTCTCTGCATCTATTGAGATGATCATATGGTTTTTCTCCTTCAATTTGTTAATATGGTGTATCACATTGATTGATTTACGTATATTGAAGAATCCTTGCATTCCTGGGATAAACCCCACTTGATCATGGTGTATGATCCTTTTAATGTGCTGTTGGATTCTGTTTGCGAGTATTTTGTTGAGGATTTTTGCATCTATGTTCATCAGTGATATTGGCCTGTAGTTTTCTTTCTTTGTGACATCTTTGTCTGGTTTTGGTATCAGGGTGATGGTGGCCTCGTAGAATGAGTTTGGGAGTGTTCCTCCCTCTGCAATATTTTGGAAGAGTTTGAGAAGGATAGGTGTTAGCTCTTCTCTAAATGTTTGATAGAATTCACCTGTGAAGCCATCTGGTCCTGGGCTTTTGTTTGTTGGAAGGTTTTTAATCACAGTTTCAATTTCAGTGCTTGTGATTGGTCTGTTCATATTTTCTATTTCTTCCTGGTTCAGTCTCGGCAGTTTGTGCATTTCTAAGAATCTGTCCATTTCTTCCAGGTTGTCCATTTTATTGGCGTAGAGTTGCTTGTAGTAATCTCTCATGATCTTTTGTATTTCTGCAGTGTCAGTGGTTACTTCTCCTTTTTCATTTCTAATTCTATTGATTTGAGTCTTCTCCCTTTTTCTCTTGATGAGTCTGGCTAATGGTTTATCAATTTTGTTTATCTTCTCAAAGAACCAGCTTTTAGTTTTATTGATTTTTGCTATTGTTTCCTTCATTTCTTTTTCATTTATTTCTGACCTGATCTTTATGATTTCTTTCCTTCTGCTAGCTTTGGGATTTTTTTGTTCTTCTTTCTCTAATTGCTTTAGGTGCAAGGTTAGGTTGTTTATTCGAGATGTTTCCTGTTTCTTGAGGTAGGCTTGTATTGCTATAAACTTCCCTCTTAGCACTGCTTTTGCTGCGTCCCATAGGTTTTGGGTCGTCGTATCTCCATTGTCATTTGTTTCTAGGTATTTTTTGATTTCCCCTTTGATTTCTTCAGTGATCACTTCATTATTAAGTAGTGTATTGTGTAGCCTCCATGTGTTTGTATTTTTTACAGATCTTTTCCTGTAATTGATATCTAGTCTCATAGCGTTGTGGTCGGAAAAGATACTTGATACGATTTCAATTTTCTTAAATTTACCAAGGCTTGATTTGTGACCCAAGATATGATCTATCCTGGAGAATGTTCCATGCGCACTTGAGAAAAATGTGTATTCTGTTGTTTTTGGGTGGAATGTCCTATAAATATCAATTAAGTCCATCTTGTTTAATGTATCATTTAAAGCTTGTGTTTCCTTATTTATTTTCATTTTGGATGATCTGTCCATTGATGAAAGTGGGGTGTTAAAGTCCCCTACTATGATTGTGTTGCTGTCAATTTCCCCTTTTAGGGCTGTTAGTATTTGCCTTATGTATTGAGGTGCTCCTATGTTGGGTGCATAAATGTTTACAATTGTTATACCTTCCTCTTGGATCGATCCCTTGATCATTATATAGTGTCCTTCTTTGTCTCTTATAATAGTCTTTATTTTAAAGTCTATTTTGTCTGATATGAGAATTGCTACTCCAGCTTTCTTTTGATTTCCATTTGCATGGAATATCTTTTTCCATCCCCTCACTTTCAGTCTGTATGTGTCTCTAGGTCTGAAGTGGGTCTCTTGTAGACAGCATATATATGGGTCTTGTTTTTGTATCCATTCAACCAGTCTGTGTCTTTTGGTGGGAGCATTTAATCCATTTACATTCAAGGTAATTATCGATATGTATGTTCCCATTCCCATTTTCTTAAATGTTTTGGGTTTGTTATTGTAGGTGTTTTCCTTCTCTTGTGTTTCTTGCCTAGAGAAGTTCCTTTAGCATTTGTTGTAAAGCTGGTTTGGTGGTGCTGAACTCTCTCAGCTTTTGCTTGTCTGTAAAGGTTTTAATTTCTCCATCAAATCTGAATGAGATCCTTGCTGGGTAGAGTAACCTTGGTTGTAGGTTTTTCTCCTTCATCACTTTAAGTATATCCTGCCACTCCCTTCTGGCTTGCAGAGTTTCTGCTGAAAGATCAGATGTTAACCTTATGGGGATTCCCTTGTGTGTTATTTGTTGTTTTTCCCTTGCTGCTTTTAATATGTTTTCTTTATATTTAATTTTTGACAGTTTGATTAATATGTGTCTTGGCGTGTTTCTCCTTGGGTTTATCCTGTATGGGACTCTCTGTGCTTCCTGGACTTGATTAACTATTTCCTTTCCCATATTAGGGAAGTTTTCAACTATAATCTCTTCAAATATTTTCTCAGTCCCTTTCTTTTTCTCTTCTTCTTCTGGGACCCCTATAATTCGAATGTTGGTGCGTTTAATGTTGTCCCAGAGGTCTCTGAGACTGTCCTCAGTTCTTTTCATTCTTTTTTCTTTATCCTGCTCTGCAGTAGTTATTTCCACCATTTTATCTTCCAGGTCACTTATCCTTTCTTCTGCCTCAGTTATTCTGCTATTGATCCCATCTAGAGTATTTTTAATTTCATTTATTGTGTTTTTCATCGTTGCTTGGTTCCTCTTTAGTTCTTCTACGTCCTTGTTAAATGTTTCTTGCATTTTGTCTATTCTATTTCCCAGATTTTGGATCATCCTTACTATCATTATTCTGAATTCTTTTTCAGGTAGACTACCTATTTCCTCTTCATTTGTTAGGTCTGGTGTGTTTTGACCCTGCTCCTTCATCTGCTGTGTGTTTTTCTGTCGTCTCATTTTGCTTATCTTACTGTGTTTGGGGTCTCCTTTTCACAGGCTGCAGGTTCGTAGTTCCCGTTGTTTTTGGTATCTGTCCCCAGTGGGTAAGGTTGGTTCAGTGGGTTGTGTAGGCTTCCTGGTGGAGGGGACTATTGCCTGTGTTCTGGTGGATGAGGTTGAATCTTGTCTTTCTGGTGGGCTCGTCCACGTCTGGTGGTGTGTTTTGGGGTGTCTGTGGCCTTATGATTTTAGGCAGCCTCCCTGCTAATGGATGGGGCTGTGTTCCTGTCTTGCTAGTTGTTTGGCATAGGGTGTCCAGCCCTGTAGCTTGCTGGTCGTTGAGTGAAGCTGTGTCTTGATGTTGAGATGGAGACCTCTGAGAGATTTTTGCCGTTTGGTGTTACGTGGAGCTGGTAGGTCTCATGTGGACCAGTGTCCTGAGGTTGGCTCTCCCACCTCAAGAGGCACAGCCCTGATGCCTGGCTGGAGCACCAAGAGCCTTTCATCCACACAGCTCAGAATATAAGGGAGAAAAAAATAGAAAGATAAAAAGAGGATAAAGTAAAATAAAATAAAGCTATTATAATAAAAAATAAGAAAAAAATTATTAAGAGTAAATGTATTCAGAAAAAAAATTTTTTTTAATTTTTAAAAATAGATTTATTAATTTTTTTATAGTAAAAAATAAGAAAAAGATTTTTTTAAAAAAAATTTATTAAAAAAAATTTTAATTTTTTAAAATAAAAAATATGAAAAAACTTATTAAAAAAATTTTTTAATTTCTAAAAATAGAAAATACGGAAAAAATTATTAAGAAAGCATATATTAGGAAAAAAAATTTTTTTTTAAGTAAAAAAAAAAAAAAAAAATGGACGGACCTAACCCTAGGACTGATGGTGAAAGCAAAGCTATACAGACAAAATCTCACCCAGAAGCATACACATATACACTCACAAAAAAAGGAAAAGGGGAAATTAATATATCCTGCTCCTAAAGTCCACCTTTTGAATTTGGGATGATTCGTTGTCTATTCAGGTATTCAACAGATGCAGGCACATCAAGTTGTTTGTGGAGCTTTAATCCGCTGCTTCTGAGGCTGCTGGGGGAGATTTCCCTTTCTCTTCTTTGTTCGTACAGCTCCCAGCGTTCAGCTTTGGATTTAGACCCGCCTCTGCATGTACGTTGCCTGAGGGCGTCCGTTCCCCGCCCAGACAGAACGGGGTTAAAGGAGCAGCTGCTTCGGGGGCTCTGGCTCACTCAGGCCAGGGGAGGGAGCGGTACGGAGGAGGCGGGGCGAGCCTGCGGCGTCAGAGGCGTCGTGACCTTGCAGCAGCCTGAGGCGCGCTGTGTGTTCTCCCAGGGAAGTTGTCCCTGGATCACGGGAGCCTGGCAGTGGCGAGCTGCACCGGCTCCCGGGAGGGGCGGTGTGGAGAGTGACCTGGGCTCGCACACAGGCTTCTTGGTGGCGGCAGCAGCAGCCTTAGCGTCTCCTACCAGTCTCTGGGGTCCGCGCTGTTAGCCGCGGCTCGCGCCCGCCTCTGGAGTTCGTCTAGGCAGCGCTCTGAATCCCCTCTCCTTGCGCGCCGCGAAACAAAGAGGCAAGAAAAAGTCTCTTGCCTCTTCGGCGGCTGCAGACCTCCTCTCCGGCTCCCTCCCGGCTCGCCGCGGCACGCCAACCCCTTCAGGCTGTGTTCACGCCGCCAACCCCAGTCCTCTCCCTGCGATCTGACGGAAGCCCGCACCTCAGCTCCCAGCCCCGCCTGCCCCGGCGGGTGAGCAGACAAGCCTCTCGGGCTGGTGAGCGCTGCTCGGCGCTGAGCCTCTGTGCGGGAATCTCTCCGTTTTTCCCTCTGCGCCCCTGTTGCTGTGGGATCCGCGCTGATAGCCACGCGGCTCGCACCCGTCTCTGGATTTCGTTTAGGCAGCGCTCTGAATCCCCTCTCCTTGCGCGCCGCGAAACAAAGAGGCAAGAAAAAGTCTCTTGCCTCTTCGGCAGCTGCAGACTTTTTCCCGGACTCCCTCCCGGCTAGCACCAAAGCCAGAGCCTCACCTCCCAGCCCCCGCCCGCCCCGGCGGGTGAGCAGACAAGCCTCTCGGGCTGGTGAGTGCTGGTTGGCACCGAGCCTCTGTGCGGGAGTCTCTCCGCTTTGCCCTCCGCACCCCTGTGGCTGCGCTCTCCTCCGAAGCTTCCCCCCTCTGCCACCTGCAGTCTCTGCCCGCAAAGGGGCTTCCTAGTGCCTGGAAACCTTTCCTCCTTCACGGCTCCCTCCCACTGGCGCAGGTCCCGTCCCTATTCTTTTGTCTCTGTTATTTTTTCTTTTACCCTACCCAAGTACGTGGGGATTTTCTTGCCTTTTGGGAGGTCTGACGTCTTCTGCCAGCGTTCAGTGGGTGTTCTGTAGGAGCAGTTCCACGTGTAGATGTATTTCTGCTGTATCTGTGGGAAGGAAGGTGATCTCCGCGTCTTACTCTTCCGCCATCTTGCCCCCTCCTCTCTCAAGTCCTTTTAATTCATCCAGTCCTTCACATTACTATTCATATGAAATTAATCTCAAATCTGTAAAACTTTTGATAGTTTCTCAATACCTTTCCGAATAGCAGGAGAATTTTTATTATTTTTTCTTCCAGGACTGAAATGAAGGACTTTCTGATATAGAATCATCTACTAAACTGCTCAGGGAATGAATTACATGTTGACATTTTAAGTAGGCAAAGTATTCTGTCCTCTTACCGGTTTTAAGGACTTTGACTTCAAAAACACCACGAGTGATTCAGGAGATGGAGGCTCTCTCATGTTTCTATGACTCTCTGATTCTTGGTCAGATGGTAATACGTGAGAATATATTTTGGCTGCCAAAGAATATTCTTCCATAAACAATGTTCAAAAACAGCTTAATAATTAAAGCACTAAATATTAACTAAATAGATGAATATATATGAAAGATACAAATATATAAACATGACTTAATAATTAATTCTTAGTATTTTCAGTTGGTTTCTCCCTAGTACAACTCAATCAGAGGGAAAGGATATAGCTGAGTCAAAACTCATGTAACAAACTAATGACTCCTTTCACACATAACCTTAGCTTAGCTCTGTCTATATCCCCACTCTTCAACCTCTTCTGCTGTTGGACTAGTAGACTGTGTGACAAACGATACGCTGGTTAACATTTGTTCTGTGATCAAGTCTAACATAAGTCTAGGTCACTCTAAGGTCATTCAGTAAGCAGGTTGAAGAGAAGGGATGCAAACCCAAGTTGCCCTGATTACACAGCCTGAGCTCTTAGATGCTCTATACTCTCTACTCAGGTAGCCTATCTCCCTTTGTTTCCTGGTTCTCTAAAGTCATTCAAGCCTGAATAGAACACATGATGATTCTAATCTGCCATGATATATAAAGATAGTCATATAAGTGACTGGTTTGGTTCCTTCCTGTTCTGGAACTAGGCCAGTGAGTCACAGCATATTGGACCGACAAATGGTCTTTCACATTTGATTAGGTTGCATGTGCTAGGCAACATGGACAATGAAATGATGATGTTAAAGCACGTTTTTGTTTCCCCTTTATTAAGGATTTGACAGGCTAGCATCCAAATAGCTATAATACAAAGCAAAAGCATAGGGTGGTAAATGTCTAAGGAATGTAAAATCATAATGCTGGAATACTTAATACACAATTCAAAGACAAAGGTACGTTAAAAGGTTGGTAGCGAGAATTATCTAGTAAGGCACTGGTGAAAGGAAAAATGTTTTTCTTGGGTGCTTTTGGGTTTGATGATAGGAAAAGCTGGGAAACATATTACCATGAGTCTCCCTTTGTATGACAGGAAACACATACTCTCTTTTCAAGAATAGCAGGGAGTAGATCTTCTTTTGCCAGTGCTTCAGGGGTCTACCTAGAACTATTGTTTAACCCAGTGGTTAGAAAGTTTGGCTCATTGTTATTTAAGTCCATTTCCTACAAAGCTACTCTATAGAAAAATGGATCGACCAAATGCAAACCTTGTTTTTCTTTTTAACAAGCAGTCACGTTGTAGAATGCTATTAACTGTCAGAGGAAACAAAATGACTATGCTGACTGTGCTACAGTTTTCAGACATAAACATAGTATTCAAATCTGCAGACCCTGATGATTTTTATTCCAGGTTTCTATAAAAATTAGGTCAAAGTTATTGTGGGACCATACCAGTAGTATATTTATACATTTTCTCCAAGAGGAAAATGATGATACTAGAAATGATAGGCATCTAAGTTTAACTTCTTTACCTGTATATATATTTTTAAAACATTCAAAATTTGCCCTCAAATCTATTTGTAGGCAAATTAAATGGGAAAAGAAATGAACTAAAAGCCATAATAGCTTTGTGAAAACCAAATCCTATCAGAGTAAACTTACCTCTTTCTGCAGCAGATTCAATAGACTAAAATAGGGTTTTTTTTTTTTTTGAGGTTTTCAATTCCACCCTGCTAATATAACCATCAATGAAATGGGAAAGTGTGGTATGAACTATATAGCTATTAAACTGGACCACAGTTGGCTCTAGCATCATGTTTAGAAAGTGTCATAAATTTAGATAATATAATAATTAGGGGTTCAAAGCTTCCAGTCCAGAATTTTAGAAAAATGACTCTTCTGAGACTTTTAACACCATCATTACTAGTTAGGCTAGAAATTAAAAGATTATACCTGTACTTCCAAACAGATCAGAATTTTGACATACATAAACAAAAATGATCAAAGAATAATAGAGAGGAACGGATAAGCAAAACAAATGGACTTTCAGATTTTGCACTTAGCAGGAATTCAATAACATCTGTTGATAGATTTAATTTATGTGTTTTGGTGTCATAGCTGTTGATCATTCATTCATTTCACAGATATTTAGAGAGGCCTTAGTATGTGCCAAGAGCTATTTTAGGTGCTGGAGATCCAGAGATATCTATTAGGCAATGGGGTTTGTCTTCATTATTTTTCTCCACCTTTTTGATGTTAGATGCTGCGGGACTTTGCTAATATCTTTATGTAGCATTAATTCTAGTTTGTCATTCAAGCAATAAAAACCCAGAACATGAACAAAAATCATGTATTTATAGATTTCACCCCTAAGATAGCCACTGGGCTCATTAATATGATATTGCTATCTCTGAAGATGTTAAAAAAAATTATTTGGGACTGAATAATTCTTGGTACTTTTAGCTGAGCCAGTAGTATACCTTCAGCCCTGTAATAAACTCATATCAAATCAGGTGTATAAAAGATGTTAAAGATTCCTTCCAACTCTGTTGTCACTTCTACATGATGTAAGCATTTTCCAAGTGTACTAAATTGTTTGACCCCAAATCATGGTCTTCTATTGTTTCTTTTAACTTGCCTCCTGGGCAAGTCAGAGGCTGGGAGAGAAGTAATCATTTAAGATTTCAAATACAGATAATGCATTTTATGGAGTGTAACATGGTCTTAAACATATCCACAGATCTGTAGACCCATCCCTTGAGATGTGTTCCCGCTCAGAGACAGAAAAGACGTCCTCAGACCCATGGTGAACAACCATCCCTGATTGCCCAGGCCTGTCCCAATTTTAGCACTGAAACTCCCACAACAGGGGAAACCTTTCAATCCTAGGCAGAAGAGGACAGTCAGTGACATTAAATGCCACTGAGTCTTATCTTGACAAAAATTTTTGTCAGAGTATAAGATAGGATTCCACGGGTTAGGACCACTTTTTACCGTTAGTGAGTTAACTGCATTTACTGGGATGGCAGGAGGGAGGGAGGCAATCTAACTCTGATAATTTTTGTAACAGCTCTTATCACCTTTATCAATTTGTTTCTCTTCTTATATACACATACCATCATTATAGTCATTGTGAACTCTTTTTTCAATTCTTGTATGTAGGCCAGTTCACAACAAATTTATAGTTGAAACGTTTTTTTTTAACAAGTTTTGTTTTACCATCAAGAACCTGATTTTAACAATTTAGGATCTATTTTAATTCTTCATAAATCATACACATACGCAAACGTGTAACCATAATATATATATGAGATCAGTTATATATATATATATATATGTATCATATGTATATATTCATTTATATGTTAATTTATAGTATCAATCAACTCTTCCTTACATTTTCACCTGCTTTTTTTCATAGGGTAAAAGAAAATATGAGCATTGTTCACTACACCAAGTGAAAGACCTAATCAAAATTGGAAGTTTGGTACATACCCGGACATTTATAGCAAGGCATTTCCAGATCAAATGTGTCTGCTTCTAAGTGAACAAAATCCTAGGCTTTGTCCCAGCATTGATTAACAGGAGGAGTTAGAATGGATTTTTGTCTACAATTTAACTATAACAGCAAAAAGTTTTTGAGTGTTTTTGTGGCAGAATGCCATGCTTAGAAACTAGGGTATTCTAAAGGCCCTATTAACTGATAATTGATTTTTCAAAGTTATGAACCACTCTGAAAGTCCTTCAATCAACCATTTCCCAGCAACTGGCAGAGTCGGAGATCCACCAGGCACAGAAGTTTCTTGTGTTGAATATTACAGTATAGTTGCAGAGCCAGATTAACTCTACTGGTACATACAGCCTTGACCTTCACAGTGATCCATAGGAAATCAAGAAAAACTATTTAGAAAAATATTTTAATACTTAATCATTTTCTCAGTTTACTCTAACTCTCAGGACACACACAGCAAAGAAAAAAAGATAACCAACCATCAAGACTCCAATTACAAAAATAAATAAATAAAATAAATAAATTTAAAAAAATAAAAGGGGCTTTCCTGGTGGCGCAGTGGTTAAGAATCTGCCTGCCAATGTAGGGGACACAGGTTCGAGCCCTGGTCAGGAAGATCCCACATGCTGCGGAGCAACTAAGCCCGTGCGCCACAATTACAGAGCCTGCACTCTAGAGCCCGCAAGCCACAACTACTGAAGCCCGTGTTCCTAGAGCCCGTGCTCTGCAACAAGAGAAGCCACTGCAATGAGAAGCCCGCGCACGGCAATGAAGAGTAGCCCCCGCTCTCCTCAACTAGAGAAAGCCCTTGCGCAGCAACGAATACCCAACACAGCCAAAAATAAATAAATGAAATAAAAAAAAAAAAAAAGACTCCAATTATACTTGACTTATCCTCAGGAAAAAAGTTTGGTAAAAGTATAAGGTAGGAGACAACAAAGAGTTCATTTTGTCTTCCTTATAAATTCTTTCTATTCATTTTAGGTTATGTTCATAATCCCAGAACTAAAAGTCAACACCAGTGTTAAAGAAATGTGAAAGGAATTTTCAGCAAAATTTGGAAGCAATTTGGGGGTCAGGAGAACCAAAGTCGAGTCTGTTGCACTCCAGGAATTTAGAGATGAAATGTGATTTATTGATTTGAGATACATATTCAAAAAATGTTATTGTTACTTTGAATTATAGATGCAGAGAAATGCTGAAGGCTAAAGAGGCAGGTGTGAGGTCAGTATTGAAGACATTATACCATGTACTTACCACACATACCCATGATCACAATATGGATTACTGAACTGCTTAGAATTAATAAAAAAATATATACCTACTTTCTGTCCAAAATTTAAATAGAAGTCAGATTGACTGCATAAGTATATTTTTTAAAACTGCTAGCTTAAATATCATCTACATCCCCAAGTTTTATGCAGATGACCCAAGGCACTTTACCAGTACATTTACCAATCATCATAAGTTAACCAGAACACCAGGTACCAGAACAAATTAAAAGGCACAACTTTAATAACCTAATGATCCATTCATATGTCTGATTTTGATGACGCAGCATTACGCAAGAAGTAAAATTGAGCTGCTTCATTTCAGTTTGCACTTATACCTCTGAAATTTGTTAGCATTCCCTTCAGTTTCCACACTGAAATCATTAAATGAGTTCTAAAAATCAATGAGACTGTTTGATTTGTATATCAATCTACTCTGTAGTAGAAGAAAGATAATAATATTCAGTAATCTCAAAATTCTTTAAATTCATTGATTTAAAAGTAGTCTAACTATATCTTAGCCCCCTGTGGTTTGGTCTTGAGAATTTTTATCAAACTGAAAAACATGTATTTGCACTTCCATTGTTGCCCATATTTGCTTTAATATGGGTCATCTCAAAGGTTTCTTATCTTCCATAACAAATCATTATGGATTTATCCTCCACAATTTATTAAAACTCTTCTTGAATGTATTTATGTTTTGGAGTTAGTCATTTATCATTCTAATTACTTTCATAGATTTACTACCTGCTTCATGAAAAGATCTTCATTTGCTCTTAAATTAGCCATCTTCAACTGCAATATTGCTCTTGGCTCTAATTTTTATGGGATTTGTTTAAACAAGCCCAAATTCACCAACCTGTATATTTCATAATGTTAAAAACTATAATCAAGCCCCTATATTGAGAAGTTTTCATTTTGGTAAACATAGCCTAAATGTACTATAATTTTTAGACTCTTTCTGATGTTCTTAGGCCCAGAGTACTAAGGTGGTTATTTGTATTTAGCAGTATCTCTTCACATTGGGATGGGGAAACTGAGGTATGGAGAAGATAAGTAGTATTATGAGCATGGACACCAAATCAGTTTTGCTGCCAAGAATAGGATCTGGGCTTAGATGTTCAATCTCAGGAAGAGAAATTCCCAAGCATGGGTCTTTCTGGCTGTGTCAGAATCATTGGGGATTGAGGGTGCTGGAGAAAATACAGATTCCATGCACATGACACCAAAGATTTTGATTCAGTAAGTCTGGGTAAAGCCCAGAAATCCTGATTTTTAATGAGCTCTCATATTAATTCTGATGAGCATCCAAGTGTGGGAAACCACTGATATAGTATATCATTGGTGTCAACTAAAATATAGTAAGGGGTAATGATGTTGTACTATTTTCCAGGACTCAGCCTCCACTGTACTGTCTCCAATATCTCCAACTCATAGCAGGTCGAGCCATTCTCTGGGAAATTAAAAAATAATTGAATAACATTATTGTGCTTTTACTGATCTTTCATATAATGATTTAAGATATGTAATGTACAACATGAGTTATATCTAGCCTTTTGAAGAGTGGATCTCATTTTTTACAGAAGATTAATCTTTTGCATTGGAAGCTGCCTTGTAATACATATCCAGTGTTTTATTTTCATGAAATGTCTGTGTCAACTGAAGACATGTAAATCAGCACATATTGTGCTCTAGCACAGCTGAATTAGAAACCCATTAAGGGCTGGAATTACGGAAATGATGACCTAGTCTTCAGTACAGCTCCACTAGTCCATACCTCCAGCTGTTGTGTATCCAAGCTATGGCAGGAACATTTGAGTATGATCCTGAGAGAACTTCAAAAACTTAAGAAAGCTTTGACCCAAATTATTTAGTTTGGTTTTAACTAATTGTGTAGGGTGTGTGTGTGTGCACACACGTGTGAGCGTGTGTGTGTGTGTGTGTGTGTGTGAAGGGAGAGCAGGGGAGAAACACAGAGAGGGGAAGAGAGACTGAGAATGAAGCACTGTAAACTTTTCTTCAAGCTCACATCTGGAATAGTGATGAATAAAGAACAGCATAATTCATTGATGAAATCAAGTTGTATTTCATTCAGTTAGGCACACGTAACTCCTGCCTTTGGATTTTTGTCTATTTTTCAAAGGTAGTGACTGTTAATGCATTGATTTTTAATTTATAATATCAGAAAAAATAATTGTGTTATAGAATTGATGATCTTGTTGGGAAAAACCTCCCTTGACAGCCTAAACTAAGAGGGTGTGATGCTGGGGGAGTGCATTTTGTTGTTGTTGTTACAAAAGAGAAAATTGTTCTTTCAGCTATAGCAATAGTGTCTAACAGCAACTGCTTCCTGTGAAATTGTTCCAAGCACATTTCCATAAAGAAGGGTTCTATTGTACTCCTTATATTCCAACTCCATCTACATTCTACTCCAGGCTTTGGTGTGTTTTTCCCCCCAACAATTTGGCTATTTAATGCTTGTACAGGCCTATAATTGTTCTGATGTCATCAAGCCAATCAATCATAGAACTATTCATTAGGATATCTGCAATCAGGGCAGTGTCAAAGTGAACTATATTCATTTTGCTACTAAACATCAAATGATGGCAAATTAAACTCTTATTGTAATGATGGCATTAAAGTGAATGGTGTGCAATTATATTTTTTTCTCACCGTTGCATTATTTTTACTAGAGAAGATAGTAAACATGGGTTTTACTGACTTTAAGACTGGAGCAGAGCTGAAAGAAAGAGGGCAAGGGTATTTATATTTCCACGTGAAAAGCCCCTTTTATGGCATTGATGGAAAACAAGTCAGTAAACATTACATTTTAGCAAAATAAGAATGCATGAGCCTATTTTCCATTTATAGTCAGCCTATGACCATGTGTCAGCACAAAAAATAGATGAATGTAGGTGCACTGAGTACTCCAACAGCAACACAAATCCCACAGAAACAAATTGCTAGTTATAAACGAAGAAAAATAATCCACATGCTTACATATTTCCCTCCTGCAAAAAAATGTGCTCTTTTCAAAATTAAGGTTAATACAATATTTTATCATGGAAAAACTACACCATAGCCTTTCATAAATTTGCCTAATATAAAAGGTCATCAGTGGAAAGTGGAAAATTGAATAGCACTGATAAGAATAATTATTTAGTGTTTTGTCCTGTTTTTCAAGCACCTAAAAGTCAAATGTTAATTAAAATAGTTAAATAAATAAAAAGAAAAGTTTAAAGTAAGTTAAATTTATCATTTGCAGCTGTCCTTGTCTTGAATTGTTTTAAGATATATTAGGAGCTCTCGCTCTCACATTAGAATCATTAAGGACAGTTTAAAACGAATTTTCACAGCAAGAGATATTAACATTTCAGTAAAATTTTAATGGGGGATTTTCACATGAGGCAAAACTGAAGAGAAAGAATGTTTAAAGATGAAACTATTAATTAACCAACAATTTTTTGTTGTTCTGATGTTTCTCTCTCAGTAACATTCGCTTTCTTCTAGACTTTGCAATAAGGTCAAAATAACCCTTCATTTATTATACTCTCTTTCTTTCAGTGTCCCAGTTTCTGGACATGATTTCATGATAGAATGGAATAGAAGAAGATCAGTTAGACCATGGAGAATATTTTATTTATCAAAATACATTTGGACAAGAGCCAAATTCACAAGCACGACTATGAAAATCTTGGCATTATAAAAGTGTTTTAAATACATTTGAAACATCTTCTGGTCTTCACACTATGGCAGTGTTTCTGTAGTTCTGAAAATAATTCTATAAAATGAATACATCTTAGGAATGCTGTTAAGAAAATCACATTTATTTATTAGGCACATATTCAGCCAGTAATGACGCAAATCCAAATTTTCTCAAACACAAGAAATAAAATTTTGTAATTTAATTTAATAAAGGTAAATATCTTCTCAAACAGTATGTTTTTTCCAATCATATTTACTCAAAGGCAAAATAAATTATTAATTCTAAGATATTCATTAAGTTGAACAACTGAAATATATTATAGGCCAATGATCTGAATTGTAAGAAACAAAATTTTTTTGTCTAAACAAAACTATTTCTATTGAGAAATAAAAATATATTTTATTATTTGTTCAGTATCTCTGAAAGAGCCTAAAAACTGGGTGTGCATACTGTGCAATGAACAAAAATGCCCTTAATCACACTGCAGAGTTAACTTAGTGAAGACATCTCTGCTGGTGCAAAAGGGCCCAGACAGACCACTGAGGAAGGCACTGGGTTGTCTCTCTTAGAAGCACTCACTGCCTCTGGGCCTCTAATGACTGAGTGAAGCTGTCATCACTTCTACCCCTGCCAAGATGATTTCCACCCAGTTCCTTTTTTACATCACTTGTTTCCTATTCAAAAGCTAGAGGGAGGGTCATTTGATTAGCAATGTCTAAGTTATGTGCCCAAGTCCTAGCTACACTGAGGCTGGGAAAGGAAGTACCTGGACTTTTCAGCTTCTGTAAATGGGATGTTAGCTTTGTCTCCTGTGGTGGAGGATTTCATAAACATAAGAAGATAAGGTTAGATCCTGAGTGGCCAAAACACAATGACAAATGACCACTAAGATACACTATTGCAACTACCTAACATCAGCATACACTGTTCTTTCCATACCTTATTTTATCTAGGATTGCATAGCTCTGAATTTGTGCTAGGTATTTGTCTAAGCATTTCACTGTTGTCCCTTAGTATTTGCAGGAAATTTGTTCCGAGACCCCCTGCAGACACTAAAATCTGTGGGTGCTCAAGTCCCTTATATAAAATGGCTTAGTACAGTCAGCCCTTCATATGCACTTGATGAGGAACCCACAGATACAGAGGACTGACTCTATATTTACTCATTTAATTTTCACTATAACCATATCAGGTAAGTACTATGTTTCCCATTTTATGAGTTAGAAAACTGAGGTCAAAAAAGATTAATTTTCTCAAGGTCCCAAACCACTGTATAATACCACATTCTAATGTAATACAACATAATTGTTCCTTATACAACCAAAACTGCCTTATCTCTCCAAAAGATATGCAATGGACTAAATGTTTATGCCCCTCCTCCAAATCATACGTTGAAATCCTAACCCCCAAAGTGATGGTATTAGGAGATGGGGTCTTCAGGGGTGATTAGGTCATGAGGGAAGAGCCCTTATAAAAGAGGCTCAAGAGACCTCCCTCGCCCCTATCCATCATGAGGATACAGTGAGAAGACAGGCATCCTGAGGAAGCTGGCTCTCAGCAGACACCAAATCTCCCACTGCCTTGATCTTAGACTTCCCAGCTTCCAGAACCGTGAGAAATAAATTTGTGTTGTTTATAAGCAACCCAGTTTAGTGATATTTTGTTATAGCAACCTGAGTGGACTAAGACAAAACTTTTGGACAACCAAAAGTTCTTATCACTTACTTCATGCAGCTCTAAATCCATGATGTCTTGGTAATGGCCCTTGTTCCTCCCTTTGCATCACAACACTTTCTCAATATTATAATTGGTAAATTTAATGATAACCAAGACACCCCATAATTTTAATAATTATTAACACACCTGAAAAATATTTGGGGAGGTAGAGGTTAGTTAAACTATGCAAAAGCATATAGCACAGTAAGGAAAATGAGGTGGATCAATGCTGTAATCTTCTTTTCTGCATCTAATCACAAAGCCACAAATGGTATTAACTACTTCCTTGCTCTACTGGCCATTAATCTTCCCTTTTTTCTCAGCACCTCTACTTGCTAGGGCTCTTTACCAGGTCAGGTGAAAGATCTAAGCTTAGTGGTTCTGACTGATCAGGATCCCTATATTTTGTTTTATCACTGGCCACTGGACATAATAATATTAGAACCTCCTTCATGGATGCTACTTCTGTCTACCTCAGTTGTGTAATGACAACCTTATTCGAGTTAATAACGTAACCTCATTTTTGGCCTGTTTACTCTATGGCCAGTTGATATTTCTTTCACTTTTCAATTCAGTGTAAACTCTATTGGTAGAAATTTTCCTCTTTTGAGTACTGAGATCTTTCAATCAACAAACCCTAGAGTTGCTATATAAGTACTTTATTAGGTGAAATACCATTCCCACTTTCTCCCATTGGTTCCCAGAGCTGTGTAATATGAGTATGGGAGATGCAGTACCATACCTTGATCATTGGTTCATATCAAATACTTCTGTGCATCCCATAGAATAGTACCTGAATCTCACATGATCAGTTCTCAGTTGGCACAGTTACTGTGCCTCCAAGAAGGCATACTGCTCCACAAATCAATCTATTTCTGGGTGATGGAGTTCATGGAAAAAACAGTGAATCATATGGGAATCAGCTAATTCATTCCCTTACTTCTTTTTATAAAAGGTGAGTTCTTTGATTGAAGGCCATATTGTGTGGGATACTATGAATGTTTATATGGCATTCAGTATAAAAATGATGGTGCTAGAAGAAGCATGATGGGCACGGAAAACATATCAAAATATTTTATGCCAGCAAGGGAAACACAGCCCTCTTCATGACAGAGTCCACTGTAACCATGTGTCTCTAGGTGGCTGACTGTATTGGGGCTCAGCTGTTACTGTAGGCAAATTGGCCACTCAGTAAGGCCAACCTTGGTGAGAGAGATTTAATACTATTGATATCAGGCCAAAACTCCATTCCTGCCACTATGGCTATCACCTTATAATAACCTGCGAGCAAGCACTAGGGAGACTGGAGGAAAAACCCTTACTGTTATTATAAGGTAAGATTATTTTTGTATGATTATTGAAAAGTTTTTATTCCAAGGATGACTTTTAGGGACATCCTTGGAATAAAAGCTTTTTGTTCACATGGGACACAAACATTCTCACACTTGGTGCCCATTCTGAGAGGTTCATGCAGAAGCCTCTCGCTCAAACTTCTTTATCACTAATCCTCCAATCGTTTTCTTTCAAATTCTCTGATCATCCAGCCAAACCATTAGCCACTACCCATGAATAAGTAATGATCCACACCTCAGGTCATATATCCTTCCAGGCAAAGTGGACGATGAGATATACAGCTTGAGTTTCAGCCAATTGAAAGGAATTCCCTTTGTCAGTGTCTTTCAGGGTAACCTCTAAGTGAGCCTGTAATACTGCAGTAGTCGACTTTTTGCCTAGTGTCAGCACATCATTCAGAGCCATCTATAAACCAGGCTCATTCTTTTTTATTCAATTAGCTGGTCATCAACAAGTCTCCAGGAAGTCAAAAGTGTCATTTATAAGAAGGATGACAGTGCAACCAAAATACGCATATTGGGAGTGTGAATCATCCACTCACACAAATTACTTATGCCTACAGGACTTATTCAAGTCCAATATTGTGTATACTACCTCCTCTGAATAGTGGAATGCGGTTGTATGCCCAAGTTTATGACTTAGTGGATCAAATAACACCTAGCTCATGATGGCTTGCTCAGGTCATATAAGGTACTTGATGTCCATGGTCAGGTTTTCAGTCTCTACCAGAGCCCAGATCAGCAAGCTAGGAGCTATTTCTCAAAGGAGAAAGGGGATTTGAAAAAGAAAATATAGCTTTATTCTAAAACCTGTTGGGTCTGCATTGTGGTTCTCCTTGCTACAAAAGGCTTATCCCAGGATCCGTCTCTCATCTCAACTTGCCATGGGTACCTTTATTCTGGGTTATATGTTCCAAGTGATAGAGCAACTCGCCTTGCAGCCTTCATTTGCTCTGGACCCCTTTATAATTTTTTTTCCTCCCAGCCCTACAACTCTGGGCTCAGCTGACATAGAGATCTTAAAACCCAATGGAGGAATAATTTTACCTTTGGACTTAACAATGGATCCCATCTCTAAATACTATCTGGATGTTCACTACCTTCAATTGCAACCAAACACAGAACCAATTCCAGATTTCCCATATTTCTTAGAAGATATTTTGCTGCAACTAATCTTTGCTGGAATAATCTTGATGTCTATATCAGTTAGCTTTCTCAGATGCAAGCAACAGAAACCAACTTGGCTAGTTAAGCATACAAGAAGTTTATTCAAGAATATTGAGCAGTTCTCAGAATCCTCAAAAGAGTTAGATAATCTGTAATGAAGAATATGTAGAAAAAAAAATTGTGCCACAGAATTGGTCCAGTGACAAATCCACTACTACTCTCAATGCTATTGCCTCTGCCACTGGAAACAAATACAGAAATTTACACACCCAGGATGCTGGATTATGCCACTAGACTGACACTGTTGTCTCTAGAAATTGAATTCCTTCATGCCATAAATATGTAATAAGTATCTACCATATGCGAGGCAATGTTCTGAGTGCTGAAAACATAGCTGTGTAAAGAGGAAAAAAATGCCCACTCTTATGGAATTTACAGTGCAGTGAAGGGAGAGAAACGATAAGCAGATTAATAAAATATATAGTATATTAGATGATAATTACTAGGGAGAAAAATAAAGCAGAGTAAAAGGGATAGTCAAAGTTAGAGAGGAATTGTAATTTTAAGTAAGATGACCAAAAAAAGGTTTCCTGACAAGTGACATTTGAGTAAAAACCCAAAGAAGGTAAGGCAGCAAAAAGGTATCCAACTATCTGGGCAAGAGCATTTCAGGGAGATATAACACCAAGTCCAAAGGCTCTGAATTCAGAAAAGACCTGAGATGTTCAAAGAAAAGCAAATATGACTAAAAGAAGGTAAGCAAGAAAAATGAGATCAGATTATGTAGGGCCCTATAGACTAAGAACAAGACTTCAGCTATCACTCTAAGATGGAAAATTATTGGAGAGTTTTGAGCAGTGGAGTGACCTGATCTCACATATTCTAATGGGGTAACTCTGGCTGCTATGTAGGCAGCCCAAAAGAATGACAAATGCATTCATTCATTTATTCATTCATTCAACAAATATGTATTGCAGACCTAATATTCAAGACACATTTTTAGGTGCTAGAATGCAATACTAAACAAGACAAACAAAAATTCTTGTGCTCCTGTAGCTTATAACGTAATAGGAGAAAACAGAATGTATATAAGCAAATAATTATATGATACAAAAGGTGGTGCTAAATGCTCTGTAGAAATCTAAGGCAGAACTAAGGAAATGTTTCATACACAGATGGGAAGTACCTTTTTAGCTAAGGTGGTCAGGCAATTCCTCTCTGATATAGAGACATTTGACCAGAAATATGAATGAGGTAATAGAGTAAGCCATGCAGATGTCTGGGGGTAGAATGTTCTGGGAAAATTATACACTAAGTCCAAACACCCTGATATAAGAGCATGATTGGTAAATTCAAAGAACAAGGAGGCCTGTGTGGCTAGAACAGAGTGAGAGAGGAGAGTGGTTTCAAATGAGGGCAGAGATGTATGAAAGTGCCAGATCACACAAGGGCCTTGTAGGTCATTGCAGTGACTTTGGATTTTATTTTGAGTGGCATGGGTAGTCATTGAGGTGTTTTGAACAGAGAAGTGGCCTAATTTGACATCCTTAGCAGCTATGTAGAAAATAAACTAATGAAGTTTGTGGTCAGATGCTGTGCCTTTCCCACAGCCCAGTACCTCACAGCCCAGTACCTTACCTGAGGATAACTTTTGAAAGATGCATATGCATTAAAAACTGCTCATGATAACCTGGGTTCTTTCAGATCAACCAAATCTTAAGGTCAGGCAGGACCAAGATCAGTCCATCACTATTTGGAGGTGGTACATTCAGGATCAGCAGAGCCAGAGTCACATGCAAGCTACATGAGCAGGTGGCTCGTACCCCCAAAATATTCACTACTGTTACACCAGTCCCTCTCCCTAACTTCATACCTCTGGTCAGACGGGGGAGGTACCTTATGATCAGCTAATCAAGAAAGGAAAAGGAGGAACTTAATTCATGGTTGGACCACCTTAGTATATGGGTGGAAGCTTAAATAAACTCTGGCTGCACTAGCGCCCTACCCAGGGGTGGTTTCAGAAGACAGCCATCAGAGAAAATCTTCTTAATGTGCAGAATTTCATGTGTTGTACCAGATTATCCACTTCATGAGAAAAGAGAAGTGGCCCAAGGTTAGAATATACATAGATTCCTGGGCAGTAGAAAAGAGCTTGGCTGATTGTTCGAGGGCCTAGAAGTAAAGAGATTAAAAGAACAAGAAAAAGAGTTCGGTGAAAGCAACAGTGGATGTACCTATGGGAAGATATTTATTTTGCAGTTTAACAGCTGCCAGAGAGCATCCAACATGGAAGAGTCACTAGATAACAAACAGAAAAGCACAGCTAGATCGGTTAGACTACTCCAGTCTGGTACAATAGGCACATGAATGGAGAAGCCCAGAATGCAAGTATGGAGGCTAAGTATGGGCTAAATATTGTGTAGTCTCACTAACCATGGCTGATCTAGTTACTGCTGCTGCTGAATGTATAACCAGTTAGCTGAAGAGATCAAATTTGAGTCACTATTATGGCACCTTCCCTCAAGAAGACCAATCAGCCATTTGATGGCAAGGAGATTACATTGGATGCCCTCCACCCTGGAAGGAACACCAATTCTTAATGAGTACCATTGACATGTATCCTCGGAATGGGCTTGCCTTTCTCACCTTAGTACGCATCACTACCTGAGAACTCACAGAGTGTTTTCTGCACCAATAGGATCCCACATGGTATTGTGGCAGATCAAGGGACCAACTTTACAAAAAAGCAGGTTCATTAGTAGGGCCATGCCCATGCTGTTCACTGATCCCATAACATACTGCACAGTCTAAATGCTGCTGGCCTTTAGGGTGATGGAGTAGCTCTCAATGAATCAATTGAAACACCAGCTTGAGACCATTTCTTACAAGGATATGATACCATCTTCTAGGATATAGTATATAACCTAAGTCAATGACCATTATATGGTACTAAGCCCTCAATAAGTGTAATATATATATATGTCTCTGAGAACCAAGGGTGAAAGTAAGAACTGCCTTGCTTACCATTACCCTCAATGACCCACTTGGGCAATATGTGCTCCCTATCTCCACAATTTCAGACTCTGGATACATTCATTTTCTATTTCTGCTGTAAAAATTATCACAAACATGGCAGCATAAAACAACACAAATTATTATCTCATAGTTTTGTAGGTAAGAAGTCTTGTTTGGCTTTCTCTGCTTAGGGTCTCCCAAAACAAAAATTACAGTGCCAGCCAACCTGGGGTCTTATCTGGAGTCTCTGAGGTAGAATCTACAAATGAGCTTTTCAGGTTGTTGGCATAATTCAGTTCTTTATGGTTGTAGAGTTGAAATCCTCATTTCATTGCTGGCTGTCAGCTGGAAACCATTTTCAACTCCTTAAGGCTGTCCACATTCCTTGTCATGTTGCCTCCTCTATCTTAAAACCAGCAACAGCACGATGAGTCCTTCTCGTGCTTCAAACCTCTGACTTCCTCTTCTACCACCTAAAGAATATTGTCTTGCTTCTAAGGGTTCATGTGATTAGTTTGTGCCCAATTGGATATCCAGGATAATTTTCCTATTTAAGAGTAACTGATTAGTATCCTTAATTACATCTGCAAAGTCCCACTTGTCATGTTAAATAACATAGTCACAGATAATAGGAATTAGAGCATGGATATTTTTAGGGGTCTAACAGCCCTGGTTCCCAGGGACATAGTAAAAACCTCATTGAACTTTAAGCTACAGCTGCCCTCCAGTTACTTTAGGCTCCTTGCACCAAGAAACCAGCAGGCAAGAAAATTAGTTACCATACTGGCAGGGGAATTCAACCTTCATTATCTGGAGGAGGTAGGACTACTATTACTAATGGGGACAGGGAAGAATATATTTGAGCACCCTGTTGATCCACTGCTTCATTGTACTCCCCTGATAATTTTGATAATGAACAAACAAGGGCAGAAGTCACAGAATGAGAAAGGCATAGTGGCATAGAACTCATATCTCTTGGGGATGAAGGTGTATTATTCTGCTCAGGCTGCCATAACAAAATATCATAGACTGGGTAGCTTAAACAACATAGTGATTTATTTGTCACAGTTCTGAAGGTTAGAAGTTCCATATCAAGGTCAGTCAGAGTTCAGTTTCCAGTGAGAGCTCTCTTCCTGGCTTATAGATAGCTACTTTGTCCTCATTTGGCCTTTGCTAGGCACATGCACATAGAGAGGTAGAGAGAGACCTCTCTCTCTCCCTCTTCCTCTTCGTATAAGGCCACCAATCCTATCAGATTAGGGCCCCATCCTATAACCTCATTTAACCTTAATTACCTCCTTAAAGGCCCTAATCTCCAATATAGTCACACTGGGGGTTCAGGCTTTAACATATGAATTTGGGGGGAATAAAATTCAATTCATAGTAGAGGTTATGAGTCATCTCACCAGTTATGCCCTCTGGACAAGCAGGGAACTAGCTGAGGGTGAGGGGTTCTAGAAAATATAGAAGAGAAGGGAGATAAGAAGTATCAGTTGTGGTTTCAAGATAGCTACAGCAACAAGAGCTTGTACCACTAACCTTCCTTTTTTAAGTTTTTCAAAGAAAAGAGATTGTGGTGGTGTTTTCTCTGACTCTATGTCTGACAACAAATACATGGGTTTTTTTCCAACACCAAAGTGAATTCTCTGACACTACCTGGGTGTGCAACAATTCAATTTAATTCTGACACTGAACTGGTTTGCAGGGCAGAAATAGAGACACAGATGTAGAGAACAAACGTATGGGTACCAAGGGGGGAAGTGGTGGTGGGTGGGTGGTGTGATGAACTGGGTGATTGGGATTGACATATATACACTAATATGTATAAAATAGATAACTAATAAGAACCTGCTGTATAAAAAAATAATAAAATTCAAAAATCCAAAAAAATAAAAATTCTGACACTGACATTGGAAGTTAGCACAGACCCCACAGGTTAAGAGCTCAGTCCTACATGACTGCCCCCACTTCAGATGTCATTCACAAGTCCCAGGGGCCACCCATATTTCTAACTGGCTATAAATTCTAGGGTTCCAACAACCGTTTCCTGAGGTTTAATCATTCACTAGACCAACTCGCAGAACTCAGGAAAACACTTCACTAATGTTTATCAGTTTATTATAAAGGATACAATTTGGGAACAGCCAAATGTAAGAAATCCATAGGGCAAGGTATGGCAGGAGAGGACACAGAGCTTGCACGCCCTCTCCAGGTGTGCCATTTCCCAGCACTTCAATGTGTTCAATAATTCAGAAGCCCTCTGAATCTCATTGTTCAAGAATTTTGATAGAAAATCTCCAGCCCCTCCTCACCTCTCCAGATTTCAGGTCATGGGCCTGAAAGTTCTAACCCTCTAATCTCATGTTTAGTCTTTCTCATGGCCAGCTCCCAGACTAAAGCTATCTTGGTGTCCCACCGAGAGTCACCTCATTAGCATAAACTCAGGTGTTGTCTGTGGTTGAAAGGGGTTCATTATAAATAACAAAGGATATCCCTGTCACTAAGGAAATTCTAAGAGTTTGGGGAGCTCTGT
Source organism: Balaenoptera ricei (assembly GCF_028023285.1). Lineage (NCBI taxonomy): Eukaryota > Metazoa > Chordata > Mammalia > Artiodactyla > Balaenopteridae > Balaenoptera > Balaenoptera ricei. The sequence continues at coordinate 89,175,653 of NC_082660.1, read as the reverse complement.
GACAGGAACTGGGTACAAAGACCATACATATTTTGTATTATACCAATAAAACCAACTGGAATCCTGGAGGAGCTTTTCCCAGATGGGCAAAAATCATACGAAACAAGTGATTTCAAGCAGCACAAGGGGTAGACTGTAGTTGATTCTGTGATGAGCCTTTATATCCCTTCCCCCTAGCTGCCAGAAGTGTTACTGAAGACACACAGCTGAGTCCCTCTGTAAGGATTGTCCTCAGTCAAGAGCTATCTTGCCTGGGTTATAGCCCCTCCCCAGGGGCAATCTTCATATAATCACTGGTTTATTCAGGGTCCAACATCCTGATCACTTTTGTCTCCATTGGAGACAACTCTGAAGGACATCCTAGTTATAGAGCTGCCCATAGAATTAGCTATGGGGAATCTGCATTGCAGTTTAATTTCTCCCTCTGCCCAATTCTGCTTTTCTCACAGCCTTACAGGTGTCATTCCTGAGAGCACTGCTCAAGAAATCTGCAGGGACTTCCCTGGTGGCACAGTGGTTAAGAATCTGCCTTGCAATGCAGGGGACACGGGTCCGAGCCCTGGTCAGGAAGATCCCACATGCCACGGAGCAACTAACCCCGTGCACCACAACTCCTGAGCCTGCACTCTAGAGCCCACGAGCCACAATTACTGAGCCCACGTGCTGCAACTACTGAAGTCTGCGTGCCTAGAGCCCGTGCTCCACAATGAGAGAAGCCACCACAATGAGAAGCCCACGCACTGCAACGAAGAGTAGCCCCCGCTCGCCGCAACCAGAGGAAGTCCGTGAGCAGCAAGGAAGACCCAACACAGCCAAAAATAAATAAATAAATAAATTTATTTTTAAAAAAGAAAGAAATCTGTATACACATCTCTGTCTCACAGTCCGTTTACTGAGGAGCCCAGGAAGCACCAATTGGAAAGTGGAGAAATGAGACAGGGAAGAGAAGCAGGGTACATTCATTAGCAGGTTACTCCTGAGGACAGCTGAGGCCCATCCAGCTGAAGGAGAATTCTGAAAAACTGTAGAACATGCCTTAATGCTGTCCTGTTCAAGAAGTGAGGAAATGGGGGTATTTAATCACTCATTCCTACTAATTTGTTAAAGGCTGTTCTCAGGGGTGCTAACTTCCAGGGGCAGCCTGCTGAAGTTAGAGGTGGAACACACACCTGTGGCCAGAGAAAGTCCTCAAGCAGAAAGTCACATGCCTTAAGAAATACTAAAACTGAGCCCCGGGGCATTCCAACACTTAAGATATCTGGAAGGTAAGGATGATCCAGCAAAGTATGCCAAGAAAGAGCAGTCAATAAATAGGAAGATATAAAGAAGAAAAAATGTTTTTTCCTTCTACCCTTCTAGGCTCTTGGCTGGGTCTCTGTAACAAAAGACAGATTAACAAAAGAAGAACAAACAAAAGTTTATTAACATATATAGCTCATATATAGAGGAGAAACTCAGGGATGAGTAATTTAAAGGAATAGCTAGGGCTTGGGTTTATATTGTATCTTAATGAAAGATAAGTTTTTAGAGAAGTGACAAGACAAAGGAAAAAACCTTGACTCCTAAGAGAGGCAAATTGTGGGAAGGCAAATATATGGGAAACTAATGGTAGATCAAGCCTAGTTAGTAAAGTTTGGTATTCCCCTGGTACTTTCTTTAGGCTAAGGGTCTAAAATTTTCTCCAGCGATTAAGTTTTGTCCTCCCTGGTAGAGAGGGGAGAAGGGACACCTTTGTAAATTTGTGTCCTCCTTTGAGGCAAATACAGGAAGGCAGAGAGGTTTTCCTGTATCTGCTTCTTCTCAGTTACAGTCAGCTCAAAATAATCTTTATGCCAAAGTGGCATATTTTAGTGTGGCAAATTCTGCTACCCTTCAGAGACAACAAAGAGAGAACATTTTCCCAAAAGCCAAGGAGGAAGTAATCAAATTATGTCAAATGCAGCTCATGGGTGAGTAATATGAGGACTGAGAATTGAGTGTAGGATTTAGGAACATGGAGATCATTGGTAAACTTGTCAAGAGCTCCTTCAAAGGAGTGGTGGAGATAAAAACCTGACTGGAGTGAGTTCAAGAGAGAACAGAAGAGGATGAAGTAGACAGTGACAACTGACAATTTTAGGGTAGTTTTGTTAAAGGCAGGAGCAAAGAAAGGTAATAGTAGCTTGAAGGGATATAGCATCAAGAGAGACTGTGTCAAGGTGGGAAATATTGCCACATATGTACATACTGTTGGGAATGATACAGTAATGATGAAGAAACAGACGAAACAAGGAAGGGAAGAGATACTTGCATAGTCCTTGAGTTGATAAGGAGGAATGAAAGTGAGTGTACAAGGAAAGGGGCTGTCCTCTACATATGTTCACTGTGTTCACATCACTTTCATGAAATACCAGATGGTGAAATCCAACAAATTAAAGCCACCTTTACTTGACTTTACTCTGCATTCTTGATGAGTTTTTGTTTTCTGGTTCTGAATGTCAGACTTGGCCTTGTCCCACTTTTTTTTGGCCTTAATTTCCCCACAACTTCACTGATTGACCCTTATAGCCTACAGTAGAGGACCAATCTTGTCCATAATACAGAGGAAATGAAGATTTTCTAGCCCATCACTTAGCTGTGAGTGATCTTTCCACTTGTGCAGCCTAAGCCTGTTCTGAAAACAAGCTTCTGCTCTTTCTTTGTAACCGAATGTAGGTTCGGCCACTCACCACTCAGCAGCCAATAAATTGAGGGGCAAACTTTGGTAGAGAAAAAACATATTTTATTCAGAAAAGCCAACAATCTGTGGAGAAGGTGGACTTAACGTCCAGAGACCAACTCCAAAGATTTTGCTCAGCCATGACAATTTTTAAAGGGAAAAAGGGAAAAAATCTCAGTTAATCATTAAGGCAGGAGGTCAGATTCTTCATCCTTTTTCCATTGCGTGCAGGCCTGCTGACTTCTCCCAATCTTCCTTGGGACGCTGTCTTGCTTGCATGGTCCACCTTCTATTAGATGTTCTCTTGCCCGTGTGGTCCACCTGCAAATTTACCAAGGGAAAACTAGAGGTAGAGAGTCAATCATTCTTTAACTACTTAATTCTTCATTCTTATTCCTTCTAATCCAGGAAAGGAATCAACAGGTTAAGTAAGGTTTTGTGTACATTTAGAAAAGCAGAAATCAGGAGCTAAGTTAAATGTTGCCTAATGATCTCATCTTTATGATTAAGGTCTAAGGAAAACAGGGATGAACAAACAGAAAAGGGGCAAAGGAGCTGCTTACACTTTGAGTTCCTGTTTTGTTAATATGCCTAATACTTAGATCTCTATAGGACTGGGGCCCTCTTTTTCTTACCAGTAATGCCCATCCCTGGGATTTGCCTGCTTCCCCTAAACCCTAGCTTGGTAGCTAGAACCTTATACATTCTGGCAGATTTCCTGGAATGCCGTCAACCTTCTAGCTTCTTTGATCTTCCAATGTAACTCGCATCAGTGTGTTTTGATCATCTGTTGGTATATCCCATTATCTCATGTTTGAATCCGTCTCCCATTCTCTCTCTCTTTCTCCATTACTGAGTCTTTTTCTGGGAATACAATGCTATATTTTGTAGTTTCAGCTCTGCTTGGAGGTCTGGCAAAACCTGAAGCTGACTCAGTTGCCTGAAGGTCTAGGCATCCCACAGTCTGTCCTAAACCACTGTAGTTACCTGAGCCATGATTGGCTATGTCATGAAAAATTACACTGAAATTATTGTGATGTACTAATAAAATATATTCAATGGCACATTTTAGTAGGAAAACTAAGTCTGAAACTACCACTCAAATTCTGCTATCATTTTCATTTTTCTGCCAAAACAGTTAAACATAGCCCAAACTATTCCTCTGCCATGAACCCATTGGCTTCGTTCTGTGCATATCAAATATATTCAGTAATCTTTATCATCTTGTTCATGTGGAAATAGATAGCGGCTGAGTAACTGGTTTAGAGGTTAGGTCACCAGTCCCAGTTGTGATTATAAATACAGTGTGGGGCTTTCTGTGAGTCTCCTCTCCCCCTGTCCTTTAACCGGGCTACATTTAAATTTGCCTTGTTCACTAGTAATCCAGTTAAAAAACTGAACACTATGCTTCTTGAACTTGACTGTCATATTGAATAGTTCTAGTTCCTATCCTTTGTACTGTTTAAATCACAAAGTAGTGTCATTCCATTTGCTTGTAAATCTTTTACAATATTTCAGTTTTGACTACCTTCAAAATAGAAATGTCCTTCTTTTTCCTCAAATTGAGATATTCCTTTTCTGTTCAGCAACACTACTTTCATTTAACAATTAAAGCATGGATGAACTGAGACTAGGAACAACTGAGCAAAGTTGCTGCTATGCCCAACATATTTTAAAAGTTTATAGACAGCAATAAAGGTCTTCACAATGAAAAAAGTATGCAAATCTGATTAGCTCTCTTAAAAAGGGAGCTGAAAGCCAGCATAGCAACACACAAAGTTCTTGCCAGTAGCAAGTCATCTACATTGTTAATGACCAAGCTCATTCTGGAAACTGAGCCATGATATCAATGAGATCAATGAGCTTAGTGGGCTCTTAAATACTCAGCAAATAGCTCTTTACCTTAAATATAATCTTTGGGATTAATCTGAACAGTTTACAAAGCATACAGTTAAGTGTGAGTCTATTCTACCAGGAAACAATAGGAAAAAAAATTAATTTTATCTTTTTGGCTTACTTTTTAAATCCACAAACAATTGGAAAACATCTTCTCATTGATTAAAAGAAGCAATAGCAAACTATATCTCAAAACATAAATGTCCAAATTCTGTCTTTTGAAAGGATTTTGATGGGAATCAGAATATGCCACCCCAAAATGTGCCACTTTGGCAAATGGATTATTTTGCCAAATAGGGGAAAGAAACTCATCACCAAAGATGGGAATTGATGTCAAGGTAAGTGTGCACAAACAGTGCTTACCAAAATAACCATTATCTTCTGTCAGTTACCCTATGTATTTCCTAGCAATTTTCCCACAAATTGTCACCATTAGAAGCCCAAATCCCCTTTTCCTTGTCTAGTCACTCCTCCATAATTTATTGTCCTTTGTTAAAATGGTATATAAGCTCTTGAGTGTAACCACATCTTTGGGTTTTTACTTCTTTTCTGTGAAACCCCCAGGCACATAAAAATATTAACATCAATCAAAATTGCATGTCTTTTAGTCTGTTAATCTGTGTTTCATCAATTTAATTTGCAGGCCTGAGCCATTTATCCTAAAAGGGTAGAGAGAAGGTTTTTCCTCTCCTACAGTCTACAATGGCAAGCTTCATCTTTCTACAAGAAAGGGGGGTAGGTAATATTGTCAGTCTCTGGTCATCTTTAGTTACATAAAAAGCCAAACTTTCTCAAAGGAAATTACTAGAACCATTACTTATTACCTGCTCTCTTGAAAACTTTTAGTTGATAACAGAGCCATTATATGGCACTTAATCCTAAAACTCTGTTCAAAGTATTTGTAATTATACATATATTCTTACTACAGCATCTACTCACGTACTCTTCTGTTATTAAATATTTATTGAGCTCCTATTTGATGCTACCTGCTAAATAACAGACATAGTACTTGCTCTTATGGAATTTATAGTAAGACAGACATGAAACAACTTATCACAAGGTGATAAGTGTCAGGGTGCTATGGTATCAAATAAAAAATAAACCTGGACTTGGGGAAGAAGAGACTGTATTCGAAAGGAGTATTGCAAGAGGGACAACAAGGACTACTGCAATGGGGGAGGAGGGCAATTACAATAGGGAGTCTGGTCTGAATGCTGCAAGTGTCTCAAAGGTCAAGCAGAAAAGAGCTTTTCTTCTATAGGGAGAGGTGAACAAAGCTGGAAACTCAGAATCAACTTTTATGCCTACTTTTCTTTCACTAACTACAAACAATTAGTCTATGTCACTAAACCTTGTCAATGCTGCCTCCAAGGATCTTGATTACATTTGTTCTTTCTCAATCCCATTGACATTCCCTTAGTTTAACAGTATTCAGTTATTTTTTCTAAAATACTCAGTAATGCAATTCCCCAACTCAAAAAACCTTCAATGAAAAAATTTTAAAAATTTAAAAACTATAATGCCTCCACTACCTATAGAATAAAATTCAAGCCTCTTAGCACAACATAAGAAGCTCTTCACAATCTGACTAAACATATTTTTCTATTTTCATCACATTGGTCATCTTTGTTCTCTAGGAATAATATTATTTGTTTATTCTTCAACATATCACATGCTTTCATGACTCCATGGTTTCTCTCATGTACCCTGTACCTACAAAGCCTTTTCTACCCATTTTCTTCATTTGGCAAAATCACACATATCTTTCAAGGTCCATGCTTTTCTGCAAAAACTTTCCTATTGCCTAACTTGCCAGCTTTCTCCATTCTTCTACAGGCAAACTTAGTTCCTCTACCCTCTCTCTTTTCTTACAGAACTTTTTCTACTGTATTTTGTATATATCTTGGCAGAAAATGTAATCCAGATCATAGGTGCATAGCCAGAAACAGCTAGGGGCTCAGACACGTTTGGACATGTTCGGATGAACTGATGAGACAGGCTCAGCTGAAGTCTATTTTCTGAGGAGTCTTCCGAAAAATAACTCCAGCTGTGTCCACTGCTGGGATTCAAACATATCTGGGCATGTCAAGCAAGTCTAAGGATCAGCCAAACAAAAACCCATTTAGAAGAAAAAATGAAGAGCCTTCACAAGAGAATTTATCTTTAAAAAAGAAATAAGAAGGCACAATGAACGTAACTTACTAATATAGGAATAGTTTGCAAAGGGAAATAGAGATTTTTTTTTTTTTTTAATATAGCACAGCCCCTGTTTTTCAAATCTTCAGGGGCTAGAGGTCTTACATCAGAAGATATAGAAGCAGTGAGCTAATAAAATTTATGTACTGTTAAGAGACAACAGACCCAAAATAGAAACATTTGCACTAAGCCCCACATCAGCAAACCAAGACTTTATACCTAACCTAATTGCAATTTCAACCTCTCCCAGGAATATAATCTCAAACCAGTCTATCTGGAATTTCCTGGTCAGCAATGGTGAGGTAATTTGCCTGATAAATCCCTTCCACCCACAAAGAAAGATGAAGTAATTTGTTCTTTCTTTGTCCCCACCCCCTCTGCCTATAAAAGTCTGCCATTTTGGTCAGTTCTTTGGAGCTTCTTTCTATTTACTAGATGAGATGTTGCTTGATTCATGAATTGTTGAATAAAGCCAATAAGATCTTTAAAAATTTATTAAGTTGAATTTTGTTTTTTAACAGATTTGGTGGCGGTGGAAGGATCTGAAGTGAACTTCTGATTGCTTCAGGGAAAATGAGGAACACAGGTATGGTATCCATGAACCTTTTCAGTTCTCTGTATTTCTCACCATTTCTGAGGGCTGTGGGTAAGTTTCTCTTGGTTTTGAGCTTCATTCTCTTTGTCTCGAGCTCCTGATCTAATTGACTTTCCAGTCCACAATTCCCCATTTGTTTGTAATCCCAGTCTAGTTCATAGTCCCCATTTGTTGAGGTGTGCTGTTTCAATCCTTTCTCCAGTCCAAGGTTCCATGGTAGGTATCATTGGTGGTGCACACAGAGCCTTCTCTTGGCCAGGACATAGTAACATCTATTGGATACTGCCCATATATTAAGGTGCACATATTTGCCTTGTTTTGTGTAGATAAGGCCTATTGCTAATGGGGATCTCAGAAGCGAAAAAGCCAGAAAACTTTGTGGGCATGGATCAAGCACTTAAGAGCTATTAGAATACTCGCCAACTAACTCAGATTCCCACGTTAGGATAAGTTGGTCATAGAATAGGTTAGTTTGACACTAGGTCACCTGCCAACCTCAAGAAACTTTCAGTATAATGAGGCAAACTGCAAAACACCACAGTCTTCAACCCAGTAGCAAATCCCCTTTAGGTATTAGTTTGGCTCTAAGAGACCCAGAGACTTAAAATAATGGGATTTTTAAATTTGAAAGAGTTGAGCATGCCACCTTCAGGCACACCCACTTATTTTATTTCTAAAAACTATAGTCCTGGAATCTGTAGGTCACTACAAAAAATGGCAGAATTATACTAAAAACAGCCTAGAGTTACAATGATCATTATGGAGAATGTTCCAGTTAGACAAGATCACTCATTTAAGAAGTGCACTTGAAAATAAGGGTTCCCTAATCAACAAGAATGGGATACCTAATTTTTAAATTTTATTTATTTATTTATTTGGATGTGTTGGGTCTTAGTTGTGGTGTGCAGGATCTTTTAGTTGTGGCATAGGGATCTAGTTCCCTCACCAGGGATTGAACCCAGACCCCCTGCATTGGGAGCTCAGAGTCTTAACCACTGGCTCACCAGGGAAGTCCCTGGGGTACCTAATTTAATTGGTATGTGGAAGCTTCCAAAAGCTTCAATATTCCAAAATAGCTTCATTGAAAGATTCATTGCAAAAAGGCTAATGAAATAATAAAGAACACACTTAAAACAAAAGACTATAAGACTGACATAACTCCTACTGCTTCACTCTTTTATTTGAGTATTAATTTTACTAATCTTCTCTCTGGAATGTCTTTCCACTCTCAAGAAACTACAGGACCATAAACAAAATTATGCCAATTAGTGGCCTTACAGACACCTCCATATCTACCATCAAAGGAGGGCCCCTCCCAGAGTTGAGGAGACTCTGAGAGATTTCTAGTAAACTGCTATGTTATTCCCTTAAACACCCAAGGGAAACTAAAATTAAAGTTAATACAAAACCTTGCCATAATAGAGCTACACTGCCTACTTTAAACTCCACTCAGAGCTTGCAGATGGGATCCTGGAAACAGTGTCAAAAGCTGGCTAAGGGTGAGAACTCTTATTAGAGTCACATCTCTTGAATCTATGTCTGTAGTATCCAATAAATAGAGGAAAATAAAATATCTTTTGCACCCTTTGGTGATGCCTCTTGAGTCAAAGGGGTTGTTCGATACTGCCAGAAATATTTACTGTTTGTCCCAGCTAGAAACAACACAGTAGCTCTGTGGTCAGAAATTGGCCAAATTACAGAGTCTTATAAAAAAGATTTTAGCACTTCTCCTCTAAGCTAAAATAAAACTATGTACCCAGAGGGAGGGGGGAAAAAATCTTCTAAAGCCCTTGTAAAAGGATTTATGGATAAATCAACTTATGATGTCATTTAAGTTGCAACCTAATAATTCCTTAAGGAATTAAAAGCAACTGTCCTTATCTTACAAATCTTTGAAAAACCAGAAATGTGGCTCCAGGAACTCTTATCTAGGTCATCTCTTTAAAATACCAACTTTGGGGAGATAATTCTCATCAGAAGAAAAACAAAAGGGGCAAAGGTTATATTGAAATTTAGGCAAATAAAAAATCTTAAGTGTCTTCTTCACAAATATTAATAAAAAGCTTTAGCCATCTGAGGAGGGTAGCCTTCAATTATTCCATCTTCCATAAATGTAATTTGGATCCAAACCTCTTTTATAACTACCTGATTTCATGGCTAAAATGTTAAAAGAGAAGCTATAATGTCTCTGTTTGCATATATCTTTATATTTTTGTGTCTAGGTATTAATATATGTGTTGTAGATGTATGATATTTTCCACATCTGGATTGTATTATTAAAATTATTCTGTAAAAAAGCTCTATGTAATTGGCCTAAAGAAAATTAAGCACTTATATACAGTACATATTCATAAACTTCCTATAAATATAATAAAAACAAACCTAAATGCTTTACAGGTTCACATGATCTAAGGTAATTTTTAGTAAATAAAAGCTAGTTTAACTTTCATGGTTTAATTAAAATAAACATATTTTTAGAGTGAGCAAGAGGGCCTTAAACAGACGCTGCTATAACCCCCTCCTGTCGGGTCAGGAAACAGATGCTTGAGGGTGACCTACATGCAGAGGCAGGGCCAAAATCAAAGCTGAACCCCAGGAGCTGTGTGAACAAAAAAAGAAAGGGAAATCTCTCCCAGCAGCCTCAGGATCAGCAGATTAAATCCCCGCAACTGGCTTGGTGAACCCTGCATCTGTGGAATACAAGTAGACAGGTAGATAATAAGTGTTCCTAAAATTGAGGCAGTGGGCATTGGAGCCAACTGTGAACTTGGGGTTTGCTTTCTGAGTTTGATCTTTTTCTGGTTTTATGTTAATCTTAGTTTAGTTTTTAGTGTTTGTTTTCATTTGTTGGTTTGTTTACTGGTATGGATGTGCTCTTCCTTTTTTTTTTTCTTCTTTTTTTTGCGAGTGTGTGTGTGTATGTTTCTTTGTGTGATTTTGTTTGTTTAGTTTTGCTTTTACCATTTGTTTTGGGGTTCTGTCTGTTTGTTTTTTGTTTGTTTGTTTGCTTTGTTGTTTTTGGTTTTTGGGTATTTTTTTCTTCCTTATCATCCATACCGTGTGGCTGGCAGGGTCTTGGTGATCTGGCCAGGTGTTGGGCCTGAGCTTCTGAGGAAGAAAAGCCAGCCCAGGACATTGGATCACCAGAGACCTCCAAACCCCATGTAATGTTAATTGGCGAGAGCTCTCCCAGAGATCTCTGTTTCAACACTAAGACACAGCTCCACCCAACTGCCAGCAAGCTCCAGTGCTGGAGACCCCATGCCAAACAACTAGCAAGACAGGAACACAATGCCACCCATTAACAGAGAAACTGCCTAAAGTCATACTAAGCTCACAGACACCCCAAAACACAGCACTGGATGCAGCCCTCCCCACCAGAAGGACAAGATCCAACCCAAGCCACCAGAACACAGGTACCAGTCCCCCCCCCCCACCAGGAAGGCTACACAAGCCACTGAACCAACCTCACCAACTGGGGGAAGACACCAGAAATAAGAGGAACTACAATCCTGCAGCCTATGAAGAGGAGACCCCCAAACTCAGTAAGTTCAACAAAATAAGACAGAGAAATATGCAGATGAAGAAGGAACAAGGTAAAACCCACCAGACCAAACAAATGAAGAGGAAATAGGCAGTCTATCTGAAAAAGAATTCGGAGTAATGACAGGAAAGATGATACAAAATCTCGGAAATAGAATGGAGAAATACAAGAAATGTTTAACAAGGACCTAGAAGAACTAAAGAGCAAATAATGATGAACAACACAATAAATGAAATTAAAACTACTCTAGAAGGAATCAATAGCAGAATAACTGAGGCAGAAGAACGGATAAGTGACCTGGAAGATAGAATAGTGGAAATAACTTCCACAGAGCAGAATAAAGACAAAAGAATGAAAAGAATTGAGGACAGTCTCAGAAACCTCTGGGACAACATTAAACACACCAACATTTGAATTATAGGCTTCCCAGAAGAAGAGAAAAAGAAAACTTCTGAGAAAATATTTCAGGAGATTATAGTCAAAAACTTCCCTAACATGGGAAAGGAAATAGTCAATCAAGTCCAGGAAGCACAAAGAGTATGATACCAGATAAACCCAAGGAAAAACACACCCAGAGACATACTAATCAAACTGACAAAAATTATAGACAAAGAAAAATTATTAAAAGCAACAAGGAAAAAATGAAAAGTAACATACAAGGGAACACTCATAAGGTTAACGGCTGATTTCTCGGCAGAAACTCTACAAGCCAGAAGGGACTGGCAGGACATACTTAAAGTGATGAAAAGGAAAAACCTACAGACAAGATTACTCTACCAAGCAAGGATCTCATTCAGATTCAATGGAGAAATTAAAACCTTTACAGACAAACAAAAGTTAAGAGAATTCAGCACCACCAAACCAACATTACAACCAATTCTAAGGGAAATTCTCTAGTCAGGAAACACAAGAGAAGGAAAAGCCCTACAAAAACACACCCAAAACAATTAAGGAAATGGTAATAGGAACATTTATATCAATAATTACCTTAAATGTAAATGGATTAAATGCTCCAACCAAAAGACACAGACTGGCTGAATGGATACAAAAAGAAGACCGGTATATATGCAGTCTACCAGAGACCCACTTCTGACCTAGGGACACATACAGATTGAAAGTGAGGGGATGGAAAAAGATATTCCATGCAAATGGAAATCAAAAGAAAGCTGGGGTAGCAATTCTCATATCAGGCAATATAGACTTTAAAATAAAAAGTATTACAGAGAAAAAGAAGGACACTACATAATGATCAAGGGATCAGTCCAAGAAGATATAACAATTGTAAATATTTATGCACCCAACATAAGAACACCTCAATACATAAGGCAAATGCTAACAGCCATAAAAGGGGAAAACAACAGTAACTCAATAATTGTAGGGGACTTTAACACCCGACTTTCACCAATGGACAGATATCGAAAATAAAAATAAATACAGAAACTCAAGCTTTAAATGACACATTAGAACAGATGGACTTAATTGATATTTATAGGACATTCCATCCAAAAATAACAGAATACACTTTCTTCTCAAATGCTCATGGAATGTCCTCAGGATAGAGCATATCTTGGGTAAAAAATCAAGCCTCAGGAAATTTAAGAAAATTGAAATCATATCAAGCATCTTTACCAAACACAATGCTATGAGACTAGATATAAATTACAGGAAAAAAATGTAAAAAATAAAAACAAATTGGAGGCTAAACAATACACTACTAAAAAACCAAGAGATCACTGAAGAAATCAAAGAGGAAATCAAAAAACACCTAGAAATAAATGACAATGAAAAACAACAACCCAAAACCTGTGGGATGCAGCAAAAGCAGTTCTAAGAGGGAAGTATATAGCAATACAATCCTACCTCAAGAAAGTAGAAAAATCTCAAATAAACAACCTAATCTTACACCAAAAGCAATTAGAGAAAGAAGAACAAAAAAAACCCCCAAAGTTAGCAGAAGGAAAGAAATCATAAAGATCACATCAGACATACATGAAAAAAAAATGAAGGAAACAATAGCAAAGATCAACAAAACTAAAGCTGGTTATTTGAGAAGATAAACAAAATTGATAAATCAATAGCCAGAATCATCAAGGAAAAAAGGGAGAAGACTCAAATCAATAGAATTAGAAATGAAAAAGGAGAAGTAACAACTGACACTGCAGAAATACAAAGGATCATGAGAGATTACTACAAGCAACTATATGCCAATAAAATGGACAACCTGGAAAAAGTGAAAACATTCTTAGAAAAGTACAACCTTCCGAGACTGAACCAGGAAGAAATAGAAAATATGAAGAGAACAATCACAAGCAGTGAAATTGAAACTATGATTAAAAATCTTCCAACAAACAAAAGCCCAAGACCAGATGGCTTCACAGGTGAATTCTATCAAACATTTAGAGAAGAGTTAACACCTATCCCTGTCAAAGTCTTCCAAAATATAACAAAGAGAAGAACACTCCCCAACTCATTCTACGAGGCCACCATCACCCTGATACCAAAACCAGACAAAGATTTCACAAAAAAAGAAGATCACAGGCCAATATCACTGATGAACATAGATGCAAAAGTCTTCAACAAAATACTAGCAAACAGAATCCAACAGCACATTAAAAGGATCATACACCATGGTCAAGTGGGGTTTACCCCAGGAATGCAATGCTTCTTCAATATATGCAAATCAATCAATGTGATACACCATATTAACAAGCTGAAGGACAAAAAGCATATGATAATCTCAATAGATGCAGGGAAAGCTTTCAACAAAATTCAACACCCATTTATGATAAGAACTCTCCAGAAAGTGGGCATAGAAGGAACCTACTTCAATATAATAAAGGTCATATATGACAAACCCACAGCTAACATCATTCTCAATGGTGAAAAACTAACCATTTCCTCTAAGATCAAGGGTACCCATTCTCATCATTATTATTCAACATAGTTTTCAAAGTTTTAGGCATGGCAATCAGAGAAGAAGAAGAAATAAAAGGAATCCAAGTTGGAAAAGAAGAAGTAAAATTGTCACTGTTTGTACGTGACGTGATACTATACATAGAGAATCCTAAAGATGCTACCAGAAAACTACTAGAGCTAATCAGTGAATTTGGTAGAGTAGCAGGATACAAAATCAATGCACAGAAGTCTCTTGCTTTCCTATATACTAATGACGAAAAATCTGAAAGAGAAATTAAGGAAACAATCCCATTTACCACTGCAACAAAAAGAATAAAATACCTAGGAATAGTGGGCTTTCCTGGTGGCACTGTGGTTGAGAGTCTGCCTGCCGATGCAGGGGACACGGGTTCGAGCCCTGCTCTGGGAGGATCCCACATGCCGCGGAGCAAAGGGGCCCGTGAGCCACAATTACTGAGCCTGCGCGTCTAGAGCCTGTGCTCCGCAACAAGAGAGGCCGCGATGGTGATAGACCCGTGCACCGCGATGAAGAGTGGCCCCTGCTTGCCACAAGTAGAGAAAGCCCTCACACAGAAACGGGGATCCAACACAGCCATAAATAAATAAATAAATAAAATTTAAAAAAAAATACCTAGGAATAAACCTACCTAAGGAGACAAAAGACCTGTATGTAGAAAACTATAAGACACTGATGAAAGAAATCAAAGACAATACAAACAGTTGTAGATATATACCATGTGCTTGGATTAGAAGAATCAACATTGTGAAACTGGCTATACTACCCAAAGCAATCCACAGATTCAATGCAATCCTTATCAAACTACCAATGGAATTTTTCACAGAACTAGAACAAAAAATTGTTCAATTTGTATGGAAACACAAAGATCCCGAATAGCAAAAGCAATCTTGAGAAAGGGAAATGGAGCTGGAGGAATCAGGCTCCCTGACTTCAGACTATACTACAAAGCTACAGTGATCAAGACATTGTGGTACTGAAACAAAAACAGAAATATAGATTAATGGAACAGGATAGAAAGCCCAGAGATAAACCCACACACATATGGTCAATTTATCTTTGACAAAGGAGGCAAGTATATATAATGGAGCAAAGACAGCCTCTTCAATAGTGGTGCTGGGAAAAACTGGACAGCCACATGTAAAAGAATGAAATTAGAACACTTCCTAACACCATACACAAATGTAAACTCAAAATGGATTAAAGACCTAGATGTAGGGACTTCCCTGGTGACGCAGTGGTTAAGAATCCACCTGCCGATGCAGGGGACATGGGTTCGAGCCCTGGTCCAGGAATATCCCACGTGCTGTGGAGCAACTAAACCCATGTGCCACAACTACGGAGCCTGCACACCTAGAGCCCATGTTCCACAATGAGAAGCCAGTGCAATGAGAAGCCCACGCACCACAACGAAGAGTAGCCCCCACTCGCTGCAAGTAGAGAAAGCCCACGTGCAGCAACAAAGACTCAAAGCAGCCAAAATTAATTAATTAATTAATTAATTAATTAATTAATTTTAATAAAATGACGTAAATGTAAGGCCAGACACTTTAAAACTCTTAGAGGAAAACATAGGCAGAACACTCTATGACGTTAATCTCAGCAAGATCCTTTTTGACCCACCCCCTAGAGTAATGGAAATAAAAACAAAAATAAACAAATGGGACCTAATTAAACTTAAAGCTTTTGCACAGCAAAGGAAACCATAAACAACACGAAAAGACAACCTTCAGAATGGGAGAAAATATTTGCAAACGAAGCAACTGACAAAGGATTAATCTCCAACATATATAAGCAGCTCATGCAGCTCAATATCAAAAACACAAACAACCCAATCCAAAAATGGGTGAAAGACCTAAATAGACACTTCTCCAAAGAATATAGAGAGATTGCCAGCAAACACATGAAAGGATGCTCAACATCACTAATCATTAGAGAAATGCAAATCAAAACCACAATGAGGTTTCATCTTACACAAGTCATAATGGTCATCATCAAAAAATCTGCAAACAAATGCTGGAGGGGGTGTGGAGAAAAGGGAACCCTCTTGCACTGTTGGTGGGAATGTAAATTGATACAGCCACTATGGAAAACAGTATGGAGGTTCATTAAAAAACTAAGAATAGAACTACCATATGACCAAGCAATCCCAATACTGGGCATATACCCTGAGAAATCCATAATTCAAAAAGAGACATGTACCACAATGTTCATTGCAGCACTATTTACAATAGCCAGGACATAGAAGAAACCTAAGTGTCCATTGACAGATGAATGCATAAAGACGTGGCACATATATACAATGGAATATTACTCAGCCATAAAAAGAAATGAAATTGAATTATTTGTAGTGAGGTGGATGGACCTAGAGTCTGTCATACAGAGTGAAGTAAATCAGAAAGAGAAAAACAAATACCGTATACTAACACATATATATGGAATGTAAAAAAAAAAAAAAAAAATGGTTCTGATGAACCTAGGGGCAGGACAGGAATAAAGATGCAGACATAGAGAATGGCCTTGAGGACACGGAAGGGTGGGTAAAGGGAAGCTGGGACGAAGTGAGAGAGTAGTATTGACATACTTACACTACCAAATGTAAAATAGATAGCTAGTGGGAAGCAGCTGCATAGCACAGGGAGATCAGCTCGGTGCTTTGTGACCACCTAGAGGGGTGGGATAGGGAGGGTGGGAGGCAGGCTCAAGAGGGAGGGTATATGGGGATATATGTATACATATAGCTGATTCACTTTGTTATACAGCAGAATCTAACACAACATTGTAAATCAATTATACTCCAATAAAGATAAGAAAAAAAAAGAAAGAAAAATGACTTGGTATGATGAAATTTTCATAAATAATCTAAACATAATTGTTGTGAGCAAGTAAATTAAATAGATATGAGCAGGATAAAAAATTTTAGGTAAATTAAAAAAATAATTTCCCCAATTCTTCTGTAACCTGAAACCTTAAAATTATGCAAAGTTAAAATAAATGATGAATAATCATGAAATATCTAGGTCATTTTCAAATAAGGTAAAATACTGAAACATCCATTACTGAACATAGGTTCATCCACTTTTACAAAGGAACTAAAGATACTTGGGTCTACTAATAAATAATTTTGTCCCACACTGAAAAATGTACTATGAGAATTCATATGTTTCTAGAAATTACATAAGGCATTTATAGATTTGTCAAACTGCAGAATGTTAATAAAAAACACAGTTCACAATAGTTTACTTCCTTATTTCTACTAAAAATTAAGGTGTTATTTATGATAAGAGAAAAGCTATGAAGAACGGAGATGCATTTTTCTTGAGAAAAAAGGAAGTAATTTTGTCCTAAAGTAATACTGTGTATTTCAGAATGGGGAAAAGGAAAAACATAGAACAAAAAACGTTTTGTGGAAAAGGAATCTTGAGAAAGAAATTTTATGCACGTTCAGCTTGGTTAAGATTAGAATGAACTCAGTGAAGTTAAATAAATTTTAATATCAAAAGTAAGCTGGTACAAAATTAGAATTTGGTTTTCTCTCTGTTAAAAGGACAAAGTTTTACTCAGCTTTGGTCTTCTTTTGATAACAGATTGTGAAAGTTTCTTTACCTTTTAGGTATTTTTCTTAGAAAGCAAAGATTATGTGTTTTACCAAAATAATTTCCAATAACAACTATTTAACTTTGCATTTGTCTGTGAAGTCTTCGATTTTTACTTTGGTTAAATGGATAAATAAGTATTGTTTCACTGTGAAGTATGATCCTATTTGACCAAGTTGTTTTGAATCTTTTGATGTTTTTGACAAAAATCAAATTCTAAACAAACTCTTTTTGACCTTGAACCAACTCTGAGATTTCCCACAGGGCCCCTAGAACATCTCAAAAGATTTGTTCTCTCTCCTTTAAAAAGAGAGATGTTAAACTAATTAGGTTTATTTGATATGTTAAATTACATGGGAAACATTGCCAAATAAGAAGTAACACTAAGCCTTCTTTATGTTATATTAGTATACTTATATGTGTTCCAGAAGTTCTGTGAAATTCCCGGAAATCTGTTATGTCCTGGTATAATATTATGACTCATAATTCCAGTTATCATCTTAAAATATATATCACAGAAATAACTACATTTCTTTATCAAATGAACTCTCATCAGATCTTTAACAATGGGCATTTTTAAGTCTTTCTCATTTACAGAGAGTTATTGTCCTAGTTGCTTTTGTAAAATTGTTCCTACAAAAGTACTTCATCTTCAGGGAGATTCATGGGAAAAACTTTGGTAAGTATAGGTCCTGATAACTCTAAGGTCATAAAAATGAACTGGATTCAAGCAGAACAAGTATTAATTACATGGCAGTGAATGACCTGAAGAAGATGATTATAATTTTTTGTGATTTTTTGTTTGAAACAGTACTGCTTCCTTATAGATTTTTTTTTTCCAGATGTAAAGAAACCTTTTCTCTTAAGCAATTGATGACTTACAGCAATTTGGTAAAGTATACATTTGTAAACAAAGATGAAAATTTTACTTTTTTTTCTACCTGATCCCTCCATAATTTGGAAACTCGAGCATTTTTTTAAATGGAAATGTAGTTAATTACTTGCATAAGTTCAATAAGAATCTGTTCTCCTTGTTACAGGACACAATTGGAAACATTGGCTAAAATACCAAATCTTATGGCTGAGAGAGATGTGTATAGACCCCGATATGATCAGACAGCTTTAAAGAACTACTTGGAAAAATCATCCTTGTACCTTGCTTATAGGGTTCCCAGCAGCCTCCAGGTGAGTAAGGAAGGTTACTGCCTGGCAGGCCCAGGAACCTCAAGATATTTGGGGGGGACTTGAGAAGAAAGGAATTCACCCAAACTATATATATTGCAGGTAAAATCCAATAGTGAATTATTGGCTTGGCCTCAGAGGTCTTTAAGATTTCAATCTGAGATTTCTTATGAAAAGTTCCAGCAAAGTGGTCTTAAAAAGATTTTATATGGTCAATCGCTATTTTTGTCGCACTTATGTACATAATCAGGCCAAGTTTAATGCAAACAAATTAGTTTTACTGTGATTACCTTTGGTTAAAATCATAAAGAAAAATCTTATGTTTACACCTTTGTAGATATTACATTCTAGACCTGTTAGTTATCTTTGAGGTTGTGTTATATAATTGTAAACTGAACTGTATCCTGAATTCTAGTTCCCTCAAATAACTGGCAACAGCTCTCCAAACTAACATTTCCAATTTTTTCTCACTCTTCTGGTTTGGAATCACTAAGAACAAAGATTTCCCTTGAGTATACTTCAAAGGAACTATAACAGAAACTCCTCACCACCCAGATGGCAGCCAAACTTCAGGGGCTTGAACCTTAGATATACATCTCACAGCTGAAGAATTCTCCACCTGACATCTGGTTCTGTACACCAGCTGGAGAACTCAAAATTAAATTGACTAGGAAGAGAAGTCGCCTACATAAAAGTAGATTGCTTCCTCCCAAGACACTGGATTAAGACTTCATACTTTAAACATAAGACCATTTCTTCTCCTCCTCCTCCTCCTCCTCCTCCTCCTCCTCCTCCTCCTCCTTCTTCTTTCCATTTACTCCAGCATTCTCCTGGAAAGATAATGCCATCATCCATACTTCCATTCCTAAGCAGGGCAAACTGGAATTCAGAACAACTTTTTTTTCAAGCTAGGAGATTTCCTTCCCACTTAACTGACCCTTGGCTTGAATAGGCAAATGCAACAGTTCCTGATAATGAGTCCATTAGCAGTGCCACCTTACTGAAGTGGTTTGTGCTCTTCACAAAAGATAAGATAGGATTTATCTTCATCTGTGTCCTTGGGCATATGGATACCTAGATGGCTGGCATACAACCAGGTAATACCTCTTGGGTTACCTAACTGTGTCCCTAACTGTTTGCAAATGAACTGAGACACCTCATTGGTCAACTCCCCTGAATTTACATCAATGAGTTAGAATGGACCTACCAGGAGATGTTCATGGCTCAGAATTTGCTTCCTTTGGCAGGGCCCTACTTCCCTGGTTAGGAGAAAATATAAATAAGAAGATTATCAGGGGCTTCCCTGGTGGTGCAGTGGTTGAGAATCTGCCTGCCAATGCAGGGGACACGGGTTCGAGCCCTGGTCTGGGAAGATCCCACATGCCATGGAGCGACTAGGCCCATGAGCCACAATTACTGAGCCTGCGCATCTGGAGCCTGTGCCCCGCAACAAGAGAGGCCACAACAGTGAAAGGCCCACGCACCACAATGAAGAGTGGCCCCCGCTTGCCGCAACTAGAGAAGGCCCTCGCACAGAAATGAAGATCCAACACAGCCAAAAAATAAATTAATTAATTAAAAAAAAATAAAAGATGATCAGGAACCTCTCCTTAGCTCTTAAAAATATTGCAGAATCCACTACTAAGACAATAGCTGTCCAGCTAAAATCCTTAGACTTTCTGGCCAAAGTTCTTGATAATAAGATAGCCCTTGATTATCTCTTAGTGAGCAAAGCGGTGTCTATGCTGTGGCCAGCACCTCTTGCTGCACCTGGATTAACACTTCTGGGAAAGTTGAAACTCAGTTACATAAGATCACTGAACAAGGGGGTGGTGGTGGGTGGTGGGATGAATTGGGAGATTGGGATTGACATATATACACTAATATGTATAAAATAGATAGCTAATAAGAACCTGCTGTATAAAAAAATAAATAAAATAAAATTCAAAAAAAAAATCACTGAACAAGCAATTTGGCTTAAAAAGGTGACTCCTTCAAGCTTTCTCTGACTTACTTGATTTTGATTCGTTTGGGTCTTGGTGACAGTGACTCCAAAATGCACTCCAAACATTGGGAATTATCCTGTTAATAATAATCATAGTAGTCTCCCTAGCACATGTATTCTCTCAAAAGGTTTAAATACATGTTCACAGCCACTAACCACTAAGCAAATAATCTCCCTAAGAGTGGAACACCAGAAAAGAAATGAAGAAAATGATTGGCTAAAAGACTGTGAGCCTGAAGTCATGACTTATGAATACTACACAGAGATCAACAAAAACTGTGAGAACTTCAGAGCCATAGCTGGGAAGGGTGCTAATACCTTAAATTTTGATCAACTCTCTCAGTTACGCTGAGAGTCTGAGCAAAAGGGGAGAATTGTTTAAATAAGAGACAACAGGCTCAAAATGGAGTCATTTGTTCTTAGCCCCATGTCAGCAAACCAAGACTTAATACCTAACCTAATTGCAATTTCAACCTCTCCCAGGAATTTAAGGAATGTAATCTTAAATTAGTCCATCTGGAGTTTTTGGGTCAGCAGTAGTGAGGTAATCCACCTGATAGAACCCTTCCAACCCCCAAAGAAGGATGAGGTAATCTGCTCTTTCCTTGCCTCTTCCCCCTCTGCCTATAAAAGTCTCCCATTTTGTTCAGCCCTTTGGAAATCATTTCTATTTGCTATTTGGGATGCTGCTTGATTCATGAATTCTTTTTTTTTTTTTTTTTTTTTTTTATACAAATGGTCTCCCCAAGAGAAGAAGACACTTTTTTTTTTTTTTTTTAATTTATTTATTTATGGCTGTGTTGGGTCTTCATTTCTGTGCGAGGGCTCTCTCTAGTTGTGGCAAGCGGGGGCCACTCTTCATCGCGGTGCGCTGGCCTCTCACTGTCGCGGCCTCTCTTGTTGTGGAGCACAGGCTCCAGACGCGCAGGCTCAGTAGTTGTGGCTCACGGGCCCAGTTGCTCTGTGGCATGTGGGATCTTCCCAGACCAGGGCTCGAACCCGTGTCCCCTGCATTGGCAGGCAGATTCTCAACCACTGCGCCACCAGGGAAGCCCGATTCATGAATTCTTGAATGAAGCCAATAAGATCTTTAAAAATTTACTCAGTTGAATTTTGTTTTTTAACAGTACTAATATTATCTTGATCTAATTTGCACCCACAGGTTGGTAAATCCTGGGAAACCTCAATTTTTTTTTAATATTAGTAACAGTTTATGGTAGTTATTTGTACCCATCATCCCTATTGTATAACAATGATTATATATGGAGATTTATTTTCTTCGCTTAGCTGCAAGGAGACCATTATTTATTCTCTTGTCAACCTTCATGGCTGTTTCTTTTTAATCCCCTTTGTTGAATCTTTCTCATCTCACAGACCTCTAAACATTGTAGTTTCCCAAGTTTAAATCCCAAGACCTCTTCTCTCCTCTTCTATTTACATTCATGTCTTGGATGATCTCATTCTGGCACATGGCTTTAAAATACCATCTCTATACAGAAAACTCCTAAAATTAAATCTCCAGCCTTGATCTCTACCATGAATTCCAGACTCAATCTAATTTCCTGCTCAACATCTCCATTTAGATGTATAACAGACAACTCAAATAAACTATGTCCCAAACTGAACTCTTGATTCTTAACATCCCCTAACCAGCTTGGCCCAAAGGCTTTTCCATCTCAGTTAATGGTAACTTCATCCATCTTGTTGCTTAGGACAAAATTCTTCACGTCAACCAGATTTTTCTTTACAACCCACATCATACATACTTACATACATCATACATACATACTTGGTACATATCACCAAATCCTGTTGGCCTTATATTCAAAATACACATTATCCAGAATCCAGCCACTTCTTACCACCTCCACTTGTACCACCCAGTCTAAAATCATCATCAAGCACTAATTTTCTAACTAGTCTCTTGGCTTCTGCCCCTACCCCTTTCTCCCCAGCTGTCAATTCTCCCCACAGAAGTTAGAGTGAACCTTTTAAAATGTAAATTAGATCATTACAGTCTTCTACTCCAAACACTTCAGTGGTTTCTCATGTCACTCAGAATAAAATCTAATTTCTTGGTCTGGTCTACAAGGCACACTTGATCTCATTCCTGGCTTCTTTTCTGATCTCACATCCAATACTCTCCTCCTATCTCAGTGCTAGCCACACTGGCCTCCTGCTGTACCTTAAATTTAGCAAGCAGGTTTTTGCTTTAGGGCCTCTGTATCAATTGTTTTGCCTTGGTTTGCTCTTCTTCCAGACGTTGCCTCCATATCTTACCTCCCATTTCATTCAGGTTTTGCTCAAATGTTATCATCTCAGAAATAATTTCCTTGGCCAACCTACCTAAATAAGTCACCTTCCCATCTCCCATCACTCTCTGTTTCCTTATCCTGCTTTATTTATCTTCACGTATTCCTTTAAATTTTCAATTTATTATTGTTTCTCTCTCCCTCTCTCTCTCTCTCTCTCTCTATATATATATATATATATATATAAAAAACGTAAGCTTCAGAGTAGCATGGACTCTGTATTTGTATTTGTGTTCAATACTGATTTTCCAGCATCTAGAATGGTGCCTGGCACACAGTAATATCAGAAAAAAATGTCTATTGAATCAACCAACTAGTGAATAGTGTTAAATATGACTAATAGGACTAAAATATGTACTAGTAAGGGTCAAAATGTTAAAGAAAGCTAAAAGTACCACAGAATAATTTTGTAGAGCAGTCATTAAGTTATTCGGTATATGTTGCTTTTTCTGTTTTATAGGTCACAAATTAAAGAAATAGTTTAATTATTCCCCATGAAATGGAGTTACTTAGGAACATCTGATAGCATATTGTGCTAATACATATAACAGTTGGTAGATATCTGATGAGCATGTTCATGTCTCAGTCACTCAGTTCAATAGATATTGCGATGATTTTTGACCATTTTACCAATTTATATTATTTATGTTCTAAGTTACGTATCATTTAATTTACATCCATAATAAAGATTCCATGAGCTAGAGAGCTTATATCTACTTTGTTCTCCCTAACTCATGAACTTTCCAATTCCATTTCAACTCATGCTTCCTTCTTTCAACTATTTACACCATGATAGATATAAAGCGCATCTACTACTATATTAATTATTGAATAGGTACTCAGTAAATATTTGTTGAATAAAAGCATAAATATTATAATAATTCTATATATTTACCTCAGTATGATTTCAACCAGATATAAAAGTTACTAACATTAAAGCTTATGTACTATAGAGACAAAAAGCATACCAGTGGTTATCCAAGGCTGGCCATTGGACTGCAAATGGACTTAAGGAAAGTTTGGAGGCTGATGAAATCTTCTAAAACTGGATTTAGAAGGGGGGAGATTGTGGGGGGTGGTTGCACAATTCTATACATTTATTAAAAAAATCACTGAATTGAACACATACAATGAGTATATTTTATGGCATGCAAATTATGCCTCAATAAAACTGTTAGTGTGTGTAGAAGCTCAGGATATCATAAGTATTTCAAAGAATAATGCATAAAAAAGAAAATTTTATTTTAAACCCACATCTAGAAAGTACCTTCACAGAAGCACCTAGATTAATACTTCATTAAATAACTGGATACTACAGCCTAGCCAAGTTGGCACATAATACTAACCATCACAATAACTGTTTATGCAAAAATCACAGAATATTTTTTTATATTCCCAAGAGGATTTTTAAATTATCAATTTGTATGAAAGGGGTTCAATAATAATACATTAAAAATGTTGGAAACCACTGGTCAGGAGCAATGGCTTTTCCAAATTTTCTTTTTATATTCATAGAAATTTGTTTTAAAAAACAATCATGAAAAGAAACTCTAATATCTAAAAGAGGGAAAACAAAACTTTTATGGTGAAGATGTGAAGACTCCCAGAACCCACCCATTTAGCTTCCTGTCAGTCTTGACAATAAGCACTGCCATGGAACCCTAGGATATATCAGCGTACTTTTGTAAACTGTTGATATGCCCAAATTATAAACTCAAATGCCTCCAGGAATAAGGAAAATAAAAGAAAAAAGTGAAGCCTATCAAGAATTGGTACTTGGTAGCATTTCCATGAACACAATGGGGAGTGGTGGGAACTGTGGTATATTGGAACAAACAGATCCTGTTTGAAACACAGCTGCTCCTCAGCTCTTGCCAATTGGTACCTTAATGGAATGCAGGTCCCATGTTGGCAGATCTCCTAATTTTTCAATTGCTGAAAATCAGGATTTTTATGTAAGATCTTTTGATTTCAAAATTTGTGGTTTTTTTGGTGTAAGATCTCTTAATTTCAAAATGTGTAATTAATTTAAGAGAAGTTTAACACTTTATAGAATAAACAAGTTATGCAGACCATATTTAACGACCTGTTTGCAGTGTCTGGCTTTTAGCATCAATTCCAGATCATTTTGATTGGTCAAATAACAATAACACTTTGATTCTAATATCTTCCATTGCCAATTCATTCTTAAAATATGTAACACAGATTTTTTTAAAAATATAAGACAAAGTCCTAAAATAAATGCTCTATTACTGGTCATATATTTACATTTGGTAGTTGAAAACATTATCTTATGTTAAAAACTACTGTTTTACCAAATTAAATTTTACCATGTGCTTTTTCTAATACAAAACAAATATTACTTAAGTAGCCCTTAAGTAGTTAGGAGAAAAATTCCACATTTCAGAGTTCTTGAATAATTAGCAACTTGATTTAATTTTTTTATTTTAAGATAATTAAATAATTTTTTTAGAAATGAATGAGCTCTGATATTATTCCCCTTACTCCCTTCTACACACATACACACACACACACACATTGTTGCAGTTGTACTCCATTAAATAATTCCAGTTTTCACAATTTTTTTATCTTCTCTTTCAGGAATATACACTTTCAAATACAACTGGGGAATAAAATTGTATTTTGGTAATCTATGGAGAATATAAAACTCTTGCTTACTTATAAGGAAGATATAAAAAATTATCATTGAACATTTATAGAGAAAAGATTGTTCATACTTCAACAGTTGTTTTTCCTAGTGAGGTGGCTGTTGTTAGTTTCCTTTCTTTATTTACTCTAACAAGGCATATTCAATTTTATCTCCCACTCAAAAGAAAATACACAGCATTGTGATTACTTGAAACATAATAGAGTAATTAGAGAGAAAAGGTGCATAGAATTTTTATCGAGCTCTCACTTGGTCATGTGAACATGTTCAAGGTTGCTTTGTATTGGCCAAATTCCAACCACTGCAGCAGCATCTGCTACTAACCAGGTTTATCTATCCTTTGAATTCAAATTGCATAACAGAGCACAATTATGTAGGATTTTTGGCAAATGTTTTTTATTTTTTTACTGGACAGGAAAGAGTACTAAAAATGTCAAAATAACAATTTTGGAAAGAAAGATCTAATTTGAAACAGAATGAAAAGCTTTTGATCTATACTCTTTGCATTTTTATATTAAGTTAAAAGGATGGAAATGATGAAATTTTGCACAGTTCTCAGCATGTCATACCCAGCATGGCATGCTTGAAATGTGATCTTTGTTTCAACTTGGCCACCCAGAGAAGTAGGCATGAATAAGAGATGTCTTTATACAGTGTGTGTTATTTAACAGAGACATCTCCAGACAAAGGCTTTTGCAAACAAATCCATGAAAGGGTTTGTATTGCAAAGGTTTTGCCCTGCTCTGCATTTGTGCTTGGTGTGACAAAATGGATAAGGTACATAGGTCCTGTCAGAGGCTTGAGGGAATTGATAAAATTGGTTTGCTCAGACATAACATCTATAGTCTTATTCCCCAAACAAGAATGTAACTAACTAAATTATTTTTTAAGAAAAAAAAAAACCAATAATGTTGAGTTGCAATTGTGATGACAGTCTTCAAATCTGCTGATTAGCCAGTAACTTGGATTTTTGTCCCCCATTGACAACTCTGTATTTCTTTCTGAAAATTATTGTGTGTAAAGTTCATCAATATTCTTAGAGGGAGAGTTAACATACCCCAGAAAATGAAGCTTACATTTTTTTGCAATAATGAGAAAAGAAAATAATATAGATATGTGGATTGTTATCTCAGACTTCATTGTGTTATCTTTGCTAAAATAATAGCACATTCCCAGGTCTTAATATGTACTCAGTTTTATGGGAACCATTCCAAACCCAATTATTACCAAGATAAAATGTGAATTTGTCAGAATGACTTATGATTGTTGATGGACTGCAGCAAGAAATCTTCCATGACCAGAGCCAATCTTAATCCAAATACATAACCAAAGCATGACAGTTTTGCATGAAGTTCAAAGTTACCTAAATCAAGTCTTTGGTTCAATGCCTCGTGATCATGCAAATCCACAGAGATACGCTTGAAAGTATAGATTTCCAGATCTTACCCCAGAACTACTGAATCAGAATCTCCATGGAAGGGATCTAAATTTTTTAATTTTTAAACAAGGTGTTTGGGAAACCCTGCTATAGCACAAAAGAGATTGTGCCAAGAAAAGACTGCATGATAATTGGAGGGGGGTGGGCATATACTTTTTGTCCCATCCAGGACACTTTGAGAGAGAAAGGGGCATTACTAAAAATTATGCCAAAACAATAGGCATAAATGGGATCATTCTGGGAAACGTGGAATCATTTGTCAATCTAATATTACTTCACACTTTTATATCACTCTTTTTAAAAAAAGAAACTTTATTTTTGGGACTAGTTTTAGATTCACAGCAAAACTGAACAGAAGGTACCGAGAGTTCCCTTTTACCCACTGACCCTGCACTCACAACCTCCCTCATTAACAGCATGTAGTACATTTGTTACAATTGATGCACCTACATTGACACACTATTATCACTCCAAGTCCACAGTTTACACCGGGGTTCACTCTTGGTGTTGTACATTCTATGTACAAATGTATAATGTCATGTATCTATCATTATAGTATCATACAGAATAGTTTCACTTCCCTGAAAATCCTCTGTGCTTTGCCTATCCATACCTCCCTCCTCTCTAAACCCAGGCAACCACGAATAATTTTACTGTCTTCATAGTTTTTGTCTTTTCCAGAATGTCAGAGTTGGAATCATAAAGTATGTATGTAGTCTTTTCAGATTGTGTTCTTTCACTTAATATGCATTTCAATTTCTTCCATGTCTTTTCATGGCTTGTTAGCATATTTCTTTTCAGCTCTGAATAATATTCCATTGTCTGGATGTACCACAGTTTTTTTTTTTAATCCATTCTCCTACTGAAGCATATCTTAGTTGCTTCCAAATTTTGACAATTATGAATAAAGCTGCTACAAACATCTGAGTGCAGGTTTTTGGGTAGAATATGTTTTCAGTTCATTTGGATAGATACCAAGGAGTGTGATTGCTGGATCACATGGTAAGAGTATGTTTGCTTTTGTAAGAAACTGCCAAACTGTCTTCCAATGTGGCTATACCATTTTGCATTCCCATCAGCAATGAATGAGAGCTGCTTCACATCCTCACCAGCATTTAGTGTTGTCAGTGTTTTGAGTTTAGGGCACACTAACAGGTGTGTAGTGATAGCTTGTTCTTTTAATTTGCAATTCTCTAATGCCATATGATGTTGAACATCTTTTCATATGCTTACATGCCATCTCTATATCTTCTTTGGTGACATGTCTGTTCGGATTTCTGACCATTTTTAAATGGAGTTGTTCATCCTCCTCACTGATGAGTTTTAAGAGTTCTTTGAAATGTTGATACAAGTCCTTTATCAGATGTGTCTTTTGCAAATATTTTCTTCCAGCCTGAGGCTTTTCTTATCATTGTCTTGAAGTTTTCTTTTGCAGGTCAGAAGATTTTAATTTTAATGAAGTCTAGTTTATCAATTATTTATTTCATGTATCACACCATAGGTGTGTCTAAAAAGTCATTGTCATACACAAGGTTATCTAAGTTTTCTCCTACATTATCTTTTAGGAATTTTATAGTTTTGCATTTTACCTTAATGGCTATAAGCCTTTTTGAAATACTTTTCTGAAGGGTTCAAGGCCTGTGTCTACATTCATTTTTTTGCATGTAGATGACCAGTTCTTCCAGCCAGCACCATTTATTAAAAAGACTCTTTGTGTCATTGTATTGCCTTTGCTCATTTATCAAAGATCAGTTAACTATACTTATGTGGGTCTATTTCTGGCCTCTCTATTCTGTTCCATTGATCTACTTGTCTATTCTTTCACCAATACCTCACTGCCTTGATGACTATAGGTTTGGAGTAAGTCTTGAACTTAGGTAGCATTAGTCCTCCAACATGCTCTTCAACACCGAGTTGACTATTCTGGGTCTTTTGCTTCTCCGTATAACTTTAGAATTATTTTGCCAATATCCACAAAATAACTTGGGATTTTTATTGCAATTGTGTTGAATCTATATATCAAATTGGAAAGAACTGACATCTTGACAGAGTTTTCCTATTCATGAACATGGATTATTTTTCCATTTCTTGAATAATTCTTCTTTGACATCTTTCATTAGAGTTTGTAGTTTTCCTCATATAAATCTTCTACATTTTTTTTTACATTTATACCTAAGTAGTTCATTTTTTTTTGGTAGCTAATGTAAATGATAATGTGTTTTTAATTTTAAATTCCACTTGTTCATCTGACATATAGGAAAACGATTGACTTTTTTTCAGGAGGTTTTTTTTTGTCAATTCTTTTGGATTTTCTACATAGACGAGCATGTCATCTGTGAATAAAGAGAGTTTTACTTCTTCTTTCCAAATCTGTATACAATTTTATTTCCTTTTCTTGTCTTGTTACATTAGCTAGGACTTCCAGTATGATTTGAAAAGGAGTGGTAACAGAGGACATCCTTGCCTTATTCCTGATCTTAGTGGGAATGTTTCAAGTTCCTTGACATTAAGTGTGATGTTAGCTATAGAATTTTTTGTAGATGTTCTTTATCAAGTTGAAGAAGCTCCCCTCTATTCCTAGTTTACTGAGATCTTTTATCATGCATGAGTGTTGGATTCTGTCAAATGCATTTTCTGCAACTATTGATATGATCATGTGAGTTTTCTTCTTTGGCCTGTTAATGTGATGGATTATATTGATCGATTTTTGAATGTTGTACCAGTTTTATATACCTGTGATTATCCCACTTGGTCATGATAAATAAGTCTTTTTAGATTTTATTTGCTAATATTTTGTTGAGGATTTTTACATTTATGTTTATGAGAGATATTGGCCTATAGTTTTCTTTTTTGTAATGTCTTTGGTATGGTATTAGGGTGATGCTGGCCTCATAGAATGACTCAGGAAATATTCCCTCTCTTCTATCATCTGGAAGACATTGTAGAGAATTGATATAATTTATTCATTAATGTTTGTAGAATTCTCCACTGAACCTGCCTGAGCCTGGTGCTTTCTGTTTTGGAAGGTTATTAATTACTGATTCAATTTCTTTAATAGATATAGGCAAAATCAGATTGTCTTTTTTCTTGCGTGAGTTTTGGCAGATCATGTCTCTCAAAGAATTGGTCCATTTCATCTAGGTTATCAAATTTGTTGGCATAAAAGTTGTTTATAATATTCCTTTATTATCCTTTTAGTATCCATGGGATCTGTAGCAATGTCCTCTCTGTCATTCTTATATTAATAATTTGTGTCTTTCTATTTTTTTCTTAGTTAGCCTGGCTAGAGGCTTCTTGATTTTATTGATTTTTTCAAAGAACCAGCTTTTGGTTTTGTCAATTTTCTTTATTGATTTCCTGTTTTTTATTTCATTGATTTCTGCTTTGATTGTTATTATTTATTTTTTTCTGCTTTGGATTTAATTTGCTCTTTTTTCCTAGTTTACCAAGGTATGTTGTAGTTTTCCCAGCTACGTTTAGCTCTGTTAAAACCCCAGCAGATTAGGCTCCTGTAAAACAGTTTTTCCTGAGGGTAGACCTTGATAAGAACAGAATTCTCTGGTGTATTTCAAAATAGTTTTCCCCTCTCTTTTCAGGAAGCCTGAGGGGATTTCTGACCAATATTCACCGTCAGAACCTGGTAGAGCTCCTGAAGGTAGTACTCACAAAAATATGGGGGCTCTCTGACTGGGTCTTTAAGAGATTTTTAACATTCAGAGTTGTCGGCACTGAGCCTCCAGCAATTCATCAATTACTGTTCAGGTTTTCCTACCCAGGCACTGGTTCCCATGGCTGTTTCTCTGCTGGTAGGTTTCTGTTCTGGTAAATTGTGATTCTTTGTATCCACCTGTCTGCCTCTACAGTTTTGGCAGCAGCGGTTTGCTCTTTGACCTCACTTCTCTGACTGATTGAAGAAGAGGAGTTGATTTTTCATTTTGCTCAGGTTTTTACTTCTCATTAGGATAGAGTGGCAACTTCTAAGCTTATTATATGCCAGACTGGAAACTGGAAATCTGGATAATACTTTTGTTTCCATTTTCAAAGCTCTTTCAAGTGGAATCTTTGGTTGGCTCCATTGTGCTATGCTATGAATTGAGCTAAACCTTGTAACCAGCACTTAGCATCTGAGGAAAGATAATTCAGTAGAAGGCACAGATTCTTTCCTTACACAGTGAACGTTAGCTCCTGAAACTGTGGAATAGGATGCTTTCGACACCATGCATCATAGCTTTTATGGAGAAACCTCTTGCAGTCTCCAGAGGTTTTGCAAATGATTCACAGGTGTAGCTGGTTTGAGAAAACAGATGTGTTCTTGAAGAATTGTGTGCAGATTGAATTTTTGTTAATTGAATCTTATTTAGAATTCATTTTAGGAGAGCTAGCTGTTTAAAGTAGGCCTTTGGTGAATTCTTTTGTGAAATGAATAATTGCTCCTTAATTCATCTTTTTTGCAAATGGAAATTTTTATATGTGACACTTTCTTAAAGCTATGGACCAATTCTAGGCCTGTGTAGGAAGCATAGAATACTTGTGGCTCTTGGTAACAATACAATTCATTTTTCTATAATTAAAGAAAATGCTGTATATAAATAGCTGAATATATCCTATATACAGTGTTATGTTTAGAAACAGAAGTAGCCTAGAACTATGATCTTGAAGAACAGCAGTAATTTGAAGTAAAATAAACCGGGTGTTTGGTCAACATTGACTAATGTAATATTAATAATACAGTTTCAAGTGACACTGCACTGGTGATTCAAATTCTATAAGTCTAGTATAGGGCCCAAGGATGTGGATTTTTAACACAAAATTCTGCTCTGCCTAGTAGTCACTAGCTACCTGTGGGTATTTAAATTTAAATTAATTAAAATTAAATTCAGTTCCTCTGTAGCACTAGTCACATTTCAAGTGCTCAGTAACCACATGTGGCCAGTGGCTACCATATTGGATAGCACAGATTATAAAACACTTTCATCATCTTGAAATGTTCTATTCAACAGTACTACAATGATTCTAATAACAGGCAATGTTGGGAAACATTGGTTTAATTACAAGAAGACTCTCCTTAGAGTCAGGACCCTAAGATTGTAGGCTCTACCAGAGAAGTAACTTTCTGTGATATTAGTTTACTTGTTGTTACAGGTGCCATTGGGAGCCATTCTGCTGAAAATTAAAAAGGTCTGTCTCTTTCTCAATGTTATCCTTTATCATCTGGATAATAATTTCATGCTTCTACCTTATAGGTATTACTACAAAATGAAGAGTGGTTTACATTGACCACAAATGAAAATCAGTTTCATTACTTTTAGAGGCACACCTCAAAGATTACATGAGCACCCATATAATTTCTGAAGAGGGTGTAAATATAATTGATAAATTCCAAGTCAAGTAATAAATTTTGGCTGGTGATATTTTCCTAGGATAAATTTAGTAGAAGACAGGAAATGTGTTATTGGATTCATATGTTGTATTAAAAGATATTATAGAACCTGAGAAAGTACTCAGTATTTATAGCTCAGAACTTTGTTTCTTAGATAAACTGATATCCCTCCTATCCCTCTATTATAGATAAATGAGTTGAAACATAAAAGCCCCTGATCTAACTTCTCTGTGCCTCAGTTTCTCTATAAAGTAGGGATAATAATAGTTCCCACTTCATTTGTGTGTTGTGAGGATTAAATAATACATGATAAGCACTTGGAACAGTACTACCTACACAGGGCTTAATACATTTTAGCCATTACTCTTTTTAATGTTCTCATCAACTACATCACACAGTTAATCACATACCTGGGAATAGGACTGACCTTGCTAGCATTTTAGTCCTTCTGTCTGTATCATGTTGTTTTCAAATACAATCTGCCACATTCCACTATGCTACTTGACTCACATAGAGTGCCTGGGATCTGGGCTATATTTGGCAAAAGAGGAGGTGCTTAGAAAATCCATTCTTGTCCTGTGCTGACTTTTTGTTTTCCAGATCAGTCTACCTGAATCTTAAGAGAACCTGAGAACACTGGAGACCCAGGATTGGATCAGGCCTTGGGGCTCTGAAGGAATTTACAAGCCTTATCAAATAGCCAAAATATTTCTATTTATCTATTTTGAAAAAATATATATTTAAAGCACTGCTTTATTTTTCTTTTTATTTATTTTTTTATTGGAGTATAGTTGATTTACAATGTTGCATTAGTAGGACTGCTTATTTGCAGTAAATATTTAGATAGGCAATGACAAACTCATATCATTTTTTCTTCCTTTAATGCAGTCTGCTGATGATCCCTGACAGGTAGGACTACAAACAAAATGTCACTTTCCTGGTTCAAGTATTTACCAGACATTTCAGTGTTTCTGACAAAGATTACATCTTCAGTATGGTTAGTCTTTGACTTGTTTTCCAAGCCTCCACCTAGTACTTGGTCTTGCACTTGCATTTTATGGTCATCTTTCCTTGGTGAGGTCAGATTCTGACAGGATGTGTATTTTTCACTCTATGGTATATAAATTTACACAGCACCCTATCTGACGGGAAAGAAGTATGTGTTGTTATGGGTTTAACAGATAAACCTTTGTGAAGAGTCAAGCTCTTCAAATCCAGACTGGCACAGAGTCTACCACCAGACTTCCAGTAAAATAGATGAAAACCAAAGGAAAATAACCACATTATAGAGTAGGTTGTAATTTAGTCATTGAAT
This sequence comes from Balaenoptera ricei, assembly GCF_028023285.1. Lineage (NCBI taxonomy): Eukaryota > Metazoa > Chordata > Mammalia > Artiodactyla > Balaenopteridae > Balaenoptera > Balaenoptera ricei. The sequence continues at coordinate 89,141,896 of NC_082660.1, read as the reverse complement.
ATGTTCTGAATAACCTCCCAAAAAACTATTTGGTGAGAAATATAAAAGACTGCTTTGTTTCAAACATCTCTCATCTCCTATGGTGTCAGAACTAAAGACCTTGATTTTTCATGTTCCCTGGGAGTCGCTTCCGACTCATCACTTAGCTGATCGTATGGTCCCCTTTCCCACCCACCTCACTCACCACATGGGCTTTCCCTACTGCTTTTCATGCCTCTCTTCTATTCCTTCAAAAAGCACACATGTCATTGCTTGCTCTGCTAAAGTCTTTGTGTCTCCTCTGTGCAAGCCAATTACTGAAGAACTAAGTCAAGTGGGTATGTGAAAGAGGGGACACAGACTTTTTCCTAAGCTTTCCTCCAGGCTCCCCCCCACCTCTTTAGAGTTTTACCAGTAATAGCTTAGTTGGAAATCTCGGCTTTCCTTCCTTCTTTGTGAGCAAGTTAGAATTGTGTGTGTTTGCCTATCTAGCATCATCTTGTCTCAGGCTGAAACAAGGGAAAGCGTTTTAAAGGGGTCCATGTAGATGGTAGGGTTGAAATAAATTTCTAGGCCCAAGATAGAGCCGCTTCTGCCTGGGGAACCACGTCAAGAAACCAAAACTTAGATAACTTTCCTGTCCTTGTAAATGTTCCACTTGACCAAAAATCCAGTAAATTCAGTAAGCCAATCCCTAAATGCCAAGCCAACTCTGGGCCTTCTCATTCCAAACAAGGTCGAGTCTGTGACCCCAGCCAATCAGATATTTTCTATTTGGCCCTTCCTTATTCTTTATTCTTTATCCTATAAAATCTTCCTGCCTTCTACCCCATTTTGCAGTTCTCCACAGGAGACTGTCCACTTCATGAAATGTTAAAGTTTGTATTGTATCACCTACATTGTCTTCTTTAGTCATTTTTTAACATTATTCACCAAAGAAAGATAAATTTAAATCCACTCTATTACCTGTAGCATTCCCAAACTGGGCTTGAGAGGAGAATTACTTGGAAGCTTGTTAATAATACAGATTCTTGGACCCCATTCCAGAATCAGAATCTGTAGAGTGGGGCTTTAATTTTCTTCAAAGTGTCCCAGATGGACTTGATTGTGAATGGACCTACATTTGAGAACTCACTGATGCTTGCCTACTATATCCCCTCTCCAATTATTGTGGTTGTAGGAGAGAAAGTCCTGGGCTGACTATCAACACTTCTGAGTGCTGATACTCCCCTGGGTCAGCACAGGTAATTAAGAGTTGATCTATTAACTTTTGAAAATTATCATAGAAGAACATAAAAGGCCCCAAGAAAGAAAGGAAGATGGGATTCTTGCCTAACAGGAGATTTGTTTGTATCTTTTACAGTTTATCAATGAAAAAAAGGAAGGAAAAAAACCTGTTTAATGCAACAGCAGAAAGGTCACAACCACATAGCTGATGAAAACAGGTTGCTATTGTTCTTAGCCAAATTTAGAAGGCTTTTACCTTATAACCACTTAGATCATTTTACATTTTTCTTGCCTTCTCTTTAAGTCATCAAGCAGGCATTGGGGAAGTTTGCCTGTATATTACATCTGCATTAAAAGCATTGCTCTCATCATGTACTGTTAAAAGATAATTTTCATAAAAAAGGTAAAATCATGACTCTCACACAGATATAAAGCAACCATGTGTTAATGATTTTATTTATTTTAATGATTTTATTTAAGTTACTAATGAGGGAACTTGGCAGCTTTTACAACAGGTCCAAACACAGACATATTTCAAACCTTAAATATTGACTATTGGACTTGCAAATGGAGGCAAATTGGCTTCTGGGTTTTTTGGGGGTTTTTTTGGTGAGGGGCCTCCCTCTTTCCTCCTTGGGATAGAAGTCATTTCCATGTTCATAGAGGAGAATCATTTGCATTATTGTCATCAGTTCTTTACAACATACAGAATTATAAAATACCTCAAAAGTGATGAAAGACTAGAACCAGATAAACTGGAATAGTGTGCCCTAAACAATGCATAGTTTTCCACTGAACCACAAATGTTTCCCTACACTACTGAATATGTGATAGCTCCCTATTGTTATTAAATCCTAACTTTCCTCCTTGACTTTCAAATCTCTCCTTAACCTTATTTGCTTTAGGCTGTTCCCTTGATTTGTCATGTCCTGTTTTCTGACTTCTAATTTTGAAAAAATGTCCTATTTTTAGATGAATTTAATTTGATTATAAAATTAGTGCATATTCATTTCGGAATTTTTGTAAAATACAAAGGAAAAATGTAAAGAAGGGAATAAAAATTATCAGTAACCCTACAGCATCTGGAGGAGGAGTTACACTATAACACAATTAATGGTCAAGGGAGTTTGAAGACTTTTTAACCTATTGTTTGAAGACTTTTTAACCTATTGTTCCATGGCTCTCAACCCTTAATTTGCTAATGGTTCTATCTACCTACCAGTTGAAGACTTCTGCCCTTGCTGTGGCCTGGATTTCAGAAAGTCAGCTCCTGTCAATTCAGTCTGCCTTTTTTTCACTCCCGTTAATATTTCTCCCATGCAGACTCAGTCCCTGTGCTCCATCCTAACTGAGAAGAACAACCCTCTTTCTTCTAAAGCCACCAATCAGTGGCATTCCTATGTGCCTCTCTATGAAGCTGTAGCTGAGTTCCTACATAAAGACTATCAAAGGCATTTGGGAAATTAAGAACTTTGAACCAGTTTTTTGTTTTTTGTTTTTTGTTTTTTTTTCCATTTGCTTTGGTTTGGAAAGAGTAGGCCAATGCAGGGTGAAATGTTCTGGGGTGGGGGTTGGGGGTGTGGGGGGCGTTTACATCAAGCTATCCTTGATGCTCAAAGTCCTATAATATATCCAATATGTCTCCATTACCCTAGGGTGCAGGCTGCTAGTCGATGCCATGATCTTTAATCTTCAGAGCTAGAACATTAAAGATACCATGGGCCAACCGCCTTCCTACACTCACTTCTTCAAGACTTCCAGTGTTCAGCTCAATAGTAACAATGCTGGAGAGATACACCACCACATCCCCCACCCCCCATCCTCAAATGCAGGGGCCAATGGCACATCGATTACCAACACATGAGCATACTCATGAAACACATGCTTGACCCTTGTTGGTTGTCATATGTGTGTGTTCACCTTAAACATTTAACCACCAACTCCCTGAAAACGAAAGCCTTGATTTGTAACATTTGCCAATTTCCATGGTATAAATACTCCCACCATGGCTGATTTTAATCTACTGGCAGGATGTCACTGAACATGGAGTTGGGAAGAGATTGTGCTCAATAGGTTATCACAAGGCGGGAGGGACCACAACACTGCCTCCCACCCCCCAACCTCCACGGAGAGCTCTTTGCATGGAGGACACTCAGCCAGAGACAACTTCAGAGAGAGCCATGCTAACAGCAGCTGGCTGACGATGATCTCACTAAATGACTCACAAGCCTTTTGTGGCTAGCTGAGCCTTAAGTCATCACAACCCCTCTCCTTCCTTCTGTCATTAAACTTGGGCTTAGGTCATCTAGTACAAGTATTCTGGCCCAGGTATATGATGATTCAAGTGATCCAGAGCCAGTCTCCCTCCACACCACTCACAAAATGAATTTGATTTCTGCTTTATAGTAAACACAGGTTGGATAGGAAAATTCCATTCCAAGGGGATCCCTGTGTTCTGGGGTCCTCTGAAATTACATTATATATTCCCAGCATTTATTCCTGGCATAAAAACCCAATATCAGGGTTCAAATTTTTTTGTTAAGGGCCTGGTGGGCATATAGCCATGGGCTTATCATGTAAGCCCAGAGAGAGATTTTACTAAGCTGTTTTTATTTTTTTACAGCTCTATAAAAGTATAATTTATAAACCATAAAATTCACTCATTTTAAGTGTAAAACTCAATGTATTTTTGTTTTTATTTTGGTTTTGTTTTTACTACATTTACAGAGTTGTGCAACAATTACCACAATCTAATTTTAGGACATTTTTATCACTTCAGTTAGAAACCCCATACCCATAAGCAGTCAATCCCCATTCCCACTACCCTCCCTCCTCAGCCCTAAGCAATCACTTCCTGTCTCTATAGATTAGCCTATTCTGGACATTTGATATGAATGCAATCATATAATATGTGGCCTTTTGCATCTGGCTTCTTTCACCTATCATAATGTTTTTAAGGTTCATCCATGTTGTAGCATGTATCATTACTTCTTTTTGTTGCTGAATAATATTCCATTTTATAGATACATCCTATTTTATCTATCCATTCAGAAGTTGATGAACATTTGAGTTTTTTCCACTCTTTGGCTATTGTGAATAATGCCACTATGAACATTTGTGTACAAGTGTTTGAGTGGACTTATTTTTTCATTTCTCTTAGGTATATCCCAAGATACCTATGACTGAAATTATTGGGTCTTAAGCTGCTTTTATACCTATCTGAGCCAAGACCAAGAGTACATGCAGACTGATCTCAGAAAATGGTACAAACACCACATGAATGATGTGGCCTCATCAATATCAGACTCTCAATCCCCTCTCCCTCCATCCGTCTATATCCCTGTACTAACCCCTGCTTTCTCACTGTGTTTCTCCTGGCCATTGAAGCAAGGGTTTTTATGCCTCCATAATCTCACACCTGGCACTCATTTTAGAGTTTGCTATATTTCCTTGTAGAGACTGGTGGATTTTCTTGTTTGTTTTTTTTTTACCTTTTCTATATTTTCCCTGCCTTAATTTACATTATTCTAGATAAACTGAGCCTACCATATTCCATAGAGTGGGTGGTGACAAGATTCTATCCTAAGTTATCTTCCTGCAGGGTCTCTTAGATTTAAGGAGTCTTAGGGAAAAGGTGGAGGAGGGACAGCCAGCAGCTACTGAAGGTACTTCCTCTGCCCTGGTCTTAGTTGTCTCTGAGGCAAGTGTCTGTCTTACTCTTTTTCTACTATAAGAATAATGAATTTTATTGACTTTTAAAGAAGATTCACTGCTGAAATAATAAATCTTTATGAACACAGTATAAATAGTTTTGTATTATCCTTTTTATTGACTTAACAATAGAACATAAGCATTTTTCAATCAAATAAGTCTTCAAAAACATAATTTCAATAGCCATATCGTATTCCTGCATATTGCTATACTATAATTTATTTAACCATTTCTCTCTTTGGGAGGCATTCAGGATTTTTCACTGTTTTAAGGTGTATTAAGACATATTTTGCCGCATTTTAAGTTCCTTTGGCTAGATTATTTTTAGTGGATTTGCCGGGTCAAAGGGTGTGAATATTTTTAAAGTTTGTATTACTGACTCAAAAGTAAGATTTAACTCTCTGTGTACCATGAAGCCTTCTCTAGCCACTGTAGAGCTGTGAGTCCCTTCTTTCTCTAAACCAATTGCACTTAAACAACTATGTATTACTACATAGGGATTTCATTTATTTTTCCCTAATTATTTGTTTTCTTTTTCTTTTTCTTTTTCTCTTTCTTTCTTTCTTTCTTTCTTTCTTTCTTTCTTTTTCTTTTTTCATTAATGGTTAGACTGTAAACTCCACAATAATGGAGACCATGCCCTTTACTTTATTTGAATTCTTCACCAAATTTTGTCTCAATCACATGAAAAACAGGAATAGTATTCTCAACTTCTCAGAAAAACAAGGATTTCAAAGGACAAGTGGCACTCTTCTAAACACAGGAATTAGGAATTTGTTGACATTATAGTTCATTTGAGTCTGCTCTGTTAACCTTTTAAGTTTGAAAACCCTGTTTCTTCAAATACTAGATCTGCATATTCTAATAACCCTCAAAAATCTTAGATTTTATGTTATAACCACTTCTGTTTTAGCCTATGACCTCTTGTACTTAAATTAGTAGAACAGATCTAGCTAATCCTTCCTGCAGTTAAAACGTACACCCTTCCGACCATTCTGAGTTCTTTCCATTAGCCCTAAGAAAGGGTCAAAAGAATGGACAATAGATTAAGACCCATAGTTAATGCAGTCCTTGATTTTCTAAATATTCAAACATGAGATTATTTTTTCAGTCAAGCATAATAGGGCAGAGACCTAGAAATTAGGGAACGTGAGCTTTAGTCCCAATTATGCACTGAGTGTGTGAACATTAGAATGTCACTTAGCCTCCCTGGGCCTCAGTATCTTTACCTGTTGTGATAGGCAGAATAGCTGTCCCCAAAGATGCCCACATCCTAATTTTCTGAGCCTGTGAAAATGTTAGGTTACATGGCAAAGGGGGCTTTGCAGATGTGGTTAAGTGTCTTAAGGTGGGAAGAGTATCTTGGATTAACTAGGTGGTTCTAATATAATCACAAAGGTTCTTAAAAGTGGAAGGAGGCAGGAGAAGAGAATCAGAGGGAGATGTGACTTTGAAAATGGAGGAAGGGGCCATGAGCCAAGGAATGCAGTCAGTGTCTAGAAGCTAGAATAAGCAAGGAAATGGATTCTCCCCTTGATTCTCCAGAAAGAAACACAGCCCTACCATCTCCTTGATTTTAGTCCATTGAGACTCATTTCAGACTTCTGACTTACAGAACTATAAGATACTAAATTTATGTTGTTTTAAGCCCCTAAATTTGTGGTAATTTGTTACAGCAGCAATAGAAAACTAATATAGCTGTAAGGGAATGGGGTGGATGATAAAATTTGCAGCAGGCCCGTCAGATGTGAATCATATAATTTCACATCTCCTATAGTAGTGCTTAGATACCTATGAAATGGAACAAGGCAGTCATTATTAGAAATACTTGAATTATTCCCCAAACATGTGAAACGGTATTTAATATCCAAGTGCACTAAAGGAAAATAAAGGGCTATAAAAATGCTTACATTTAGTGGGTGATTACTCGATAATATTATTTATACTCCTTTGCTTATAGATGATGAAATTGAGGCCAAGGGTAGTTCAACAACTTGTCCAGGGCTACAAAGGTGAAGACAGGATTCAAACCTAGGCAGCATGACTCCAAAACCCAGGCTTACTATGCTCACCTCACTATACTGCCTCCTAGGACTAGTGTATGTGTGTGATAATAGGGAAGCTCTTAGTGAGGAACAAGGCCTGGAAGATTCATTGGGGCCCCTGGTCCTTGGAAATTTTTAGGGTTTCCAAAGTCACTATTCTACCAATCCTCTTCTTACAGATTTTTTACCAATTGAGAAATGTACAAAGGATTCAGATGGGAATCAAAATATCACCTGTAATTCTTATAAATCTGCCTGGCTTTACCTTGCAGTAACAATTGGGTCTTCCAACACCCCTGAATGGAACTGATTTTCTCACCAAACAGCAGAACCAAGAAGCCAGACATTTCTCCAAATCTCACCAATCAGATGAGATGCTCCTCACTCCATGAGGAGGGAAAGGAATTCCTATCAGAAAAGTATATTTCTGGTACTCACCCAACTTGCTCTAGAAAAGTGTTATGATTCTCCAAATCATCTCTTCTACTTCAACATCTGAATTTCTCTGACTTTGGCAATATTTTGCCTCAAATTTGTTTTAGATAAATGTTCTAATTATCTGTTTAGGGGTATAAACATTACTTATTTATCAATGTAATGCATTGCACTTTTTGTCTCTCCTCTTCCCTTGGGAAATACAGATCAAATATTTGAGTGGTTACCTTCTTTCTTGAACACTGAAGCAAATATTTCTTTTCAAAACTCAGCAGTTTCAATCAACCTCTCTAATTTTATGGCCAATAAGAGCACATGTTATTAAGTACATGATGATAAGGATAATCAAACTTATGCCTCTAGCCATAAAATGATCGTCACAAGAGTCAGGATATTTTTTAATATCACAAGAGTCAAGAGTTCAGGATTTCTACATTTAAAGCTATAATTATCTTTTAGTTTTGACTTCTGGAAGTTAGAAAGAGAATCATAGATTCTACAGACTATTTTGCAGGATATTGAAGTCATCAGTCCATGGCAGTGTTAGGTTATTTACTTGAAGCAAAGCACCAGGACCGAGCCATTTTCTAAAACTGGAACCCACGTTTGACTCATCGTTTTTCTTACATCTCAGAAATCCTGAGATAAGCAGTAGCTTATTATCAGCCCTTTATGCATTTCCTCTCAATTCTTTACCTATAGTACTTTCAAAGTTGCTGGTTGTTTAAAAAAACTCTTTATGAAAGGTTGGTCTGTGTGTAGGAACAGATTTAACTTTCTTAATTATGTGTTTCAGCTCTCAGAATGCAAAATTTTATTTTTTAGCAAGTATTCACATGTATAGTAATACTTTGGTTATATTTCATTTTTTCCAACTTAATTCTTCCATGATAAACAAAATGAATGAATTATATTGATTTCTTTATTGCAATGTTTCTGAATGGGCTTATTTGATTTGTCTCTTCTTCTTTTGGTACCTCACACACCTTGAATCTGTGAATATTTTATGTATTCTGTTGCATTCCCTTTATATCATATTTTATTTTTAAAGAGAGACCAATCAAATAATTTTTATAAAATTAGAAAAAAATGCTTTAAATTGTGACCAGAAGAAAATAGGCATCATTTGGATGTATATAAAACCTTTGAACGTGTTTATTTTGTATCACTGTAATTCATCCGTCAGTTTCTGAATTCAGTTTTTTCCAAAGAGAGCCTGAAACCTACATGCTATTAGTGAGGCAAAGTTGGACACTGAGATTTCTAATTTAGTTTCTTTGACAGGTGAAATCACATGTATCCAGAAATTGCTAGTACTTACTCAGCTGTAACTACAGATGAGACCAGGGAGATTTTCTTGCCAACACTGGCATTCATTTGCTTTGAGGATTTTTCTCACACTTCTCTTTTTCTTCACTTACAATAGATGGCCCAGTTGTTTTAGATGGATTACACCTGTTTCTGAGCAAATCAAATACATTTAAAGCCTTCCCAACATACATGTGGAATTTGTGAGCTGCCAAGAAATTCACTGTTTTCCAGAAAGTATAAATCTCTAAGGCATAGTTGGACAATCCCTGTCTTCTTAGTCTTGGCTATGCTCAGGGTTCCACTCTTCTGTTTGTTTTGTTTGGTGTGTGGCATAATAAATTGATCTCTTCATTAGACAGAACCACCTGGAGGCTGAAGAACATGGTTCCTGCAGTCCCTGACTCTGTATCCTAGCTCTCAGCCCCAGAAGAGCTTTGACCTTTCTCTCTCCATTCACTACCGATGTGATAATCCTTCTTTTCCTTCTCATTAAGAGCAGTGATTCCCCCATCCACACACATGCACATGATAGTTTTTTTTTTTTTTTCAGTAAGTATAAGAAACCAAAGAATCAGCAAGACAATTTGGTACTCTGTAATCATCATTTGCCTCAGTCACAGTTGCTCCAATACCCTTTGTCATTAATTTTGTATGCTTCAGTATGTTCCTTTCTCTAACTACTTTTCTTTCTATAAAGACTGTTATCTTTATTTTTCTTTATGCTAGATGTGTCAGAAGCTGGCCACTTGTCCTGCATCTGATCATTCTAATCACCACTTTCTAAGCTCTTCTGCTCAGTATCTTTTTTAAAAAAATAAAACAAGTGTTAGAGACCTAGAAAGGTTGCCACTAAAACACAGCATCCTTCAATGTATTTGTAAGTGTTCAGCCATATGTTACTTAACATCATGCTCATGTGAGTGGGCGACACACACATTGAGTCAAAAAGCAACCATGTTCCAAAGCCATAAAAAAATCTTCCAGTCCTGTCTCTTCTACTTAAGGTTGCCAGTCCATTCCTGGATAGTTAAAAACTCGTATTACTACTTCCACTCTGGCTTCTTTACAAGCCTTTTTTATGTGCTCAAATCATTTCATAGTCCACTTGCTCCTTTCTGTCTGTGGTCTACAATATACAGTATTCGAACAGCTAGTTTACTAAAATATGTTCCAACACGTCCAACTTCAAAGTCCAACAGCTCTGTGCTATTACTAGGCTCTTCTCTATCCTCTACTATTATAATAAATCCTTCGGGTACGTAATTCCTACTCTACATTATTTCATACTCCTTTGAAACAGGGTTCTGGTAAGTATGACTAAAGCAAGGACCTTCCAAATCCTGTTTCCTATCCATTTTAGTCAAGAACGTATTAACTAGGTACCTCACCTGGTATCAACCAAAAGAAGTTTATAATAAATGATGCATGTCCATGTAAATCCATTCGCTAAGAAAAATGTTATAACCATTCCTAAAATGATTGAAACAAATTTAAGATATGTACAGCAACGGCTATAGTAACCATGAATTCATAGCTTAAAAATAAACAGCATTCCCACTGATTCCACTGTAACCATGCTTTTTTCACTTCACATCTGTATTATGACAATGGTTATGTAATCAAGCTGCCTAACTACAGGCTCTCTCTGGTGCATCCTTCCAGAAAATAACTGGCTGAACAATCTTCCTAAGACACCATTTACACCAAGCCATTACCCTGTAATGATCTTACTAAGTGCCCTTAGAAAGTTGTATTCCCCTACCGTGCTTTTAAAAGTTTGCCATGATCTGGCCCATGACGTGTATCCAAACTTATTTCTCACTAATACATAGCCTCTGCTATGGTCATACCAGCTTCCACAGTCTACGACCTTTCCATTCTATTAAGTGAGCCTTTGCTCCCTGTGACTCCTCCCTGCAGACAATAATGTCTCTTCTCCCTTAGACCGAAAATGTTTCCCATGCCAAAAGGGAAAAATGTTTCCCATGCCCCACTTCAGTGCCCACTCCCTCCATGAACACTATTTTCCAACATTCAGGAGAGCAGAAAGTGAATATCCATAGATCACCACCTAGATTCTACAGCCAATTAACATTTTGTCTTGTCTTATTGCACATATATCCATCTACCTATCCTTCCTTCCATCCATTAATCCCAATGTTCATTGCAGCACTATTTATAATAGCCAGGACATGGAAGCAACCTAAATGTCCATCAACAGAAGAATTAATAAAGAAGGTATGGTACATATATACAATGGAATATTTCTCAGCCATAAAAAAGGACAAAATAATGCCATTCATCTTATTTTGGTATGCATTTCAAGTTTTAGATATCAGTTCACCTCACCCCTAAAAACTTCATTATGTAGATCATTAACTGGAGTTAATATTTGGTTTGGGTTCTTTTTGTTAGGTAAAACTTGCATACAATGAAATACACAAACTGTAATTGTATAATTTGATGAGTTTTGACAAATTCATATGCCTGTGTAACCCAGAGTCCTATCAAGATATAGGACATGACCATCACTTGAGAAAGTTCCCTCATGCCCCTTCACAGTCAGTTCCATCGCCAGCTCCAGTGGAGGCAAAATTGTTCTGATGATTTCTACAATAAATTAATTTTCTCTTTTAGAATTTATTTAGATGGGATCATACAATTGATACTCTTTTGTGTAAGTCTTATTTCATTCTGCATAATGCATTTGAAATTAATCCATGTCATTGTACATATAAATAGTTTCTCTATTGCTGAGTAATATTGTATTGTTTATACATTTTCCTGCTGATGAATACCTTGAACTGTTTCCAGGTTTTAACTAGTAAAAATAAAGGTGCCTTCTTGTACAAATATTTTTCTAGACATATGCTTTTATTTCTCTTAGATAAATACCTAGATTTGGAATTGCTGAATAACGGGGGTAGTGTATGCTTAGGATTTTCTTTCAGATTTTGACTTTTTTGGTGATGTACTCTAATTTTTGTTTATTCCATTCTTTCTGTGCACATGATTTTTTTAATCATGGTTAAATATACAAAGCATAAAATTCACCATTTTAAGCATTTTTTAAGTGTACACTTCAGTGGCATTAAGTACATTAACAATGTTGTACAACCAACACCACTATTCAGTTCCTGAACTTTTTTCATCAACCCAAACAGTTTTGTACCCATTAAACAATAAATCTCTATCCCCTCTCTCTCATCCATAGCCCAAGGTAATCTTCATCCTATTTTCTGTCTCTATAAATTTCCCTATTCTAGGTACCTCACATAAGTAGAATCATACAATGTTTGTCATTTTGTGTCTGGCTTATTTCACTTAGCATAACGTTTTCAAGAAGTCTATCCATTATATTTAGTTTTATAAGAAACTACCAGACTTCTCTCCAAAGTGTACCATTTTATGCTCCCACCAGCAATGGATGAGTTGTAGTTGCTTCACATCCTTGCCAAAATTTAGTGTTGTCAGTTGTCTTGATATTTAGCCATTCTGGCTACTTAAGCTCAGTCTGACAATCAACTTTTCAGAATTCCTCTTGCTTTGATAGTCTGCACCACACAATTTAGATTAAATAGTTCTCACTGTGTATATGAATTCCTTCCCCCAGATGGACTTCAAACTCCTTGAGAATAGTGACTGTACCTTATACTGCATTTATTTACTTTGTGGTGCCTAGCATTGGATCATGCTCGTAGCAATTGTGGCCATTTGAAAACACATTGAATCCAAATTGAGACAGAAGAGGATTTAGCTTTAATATACTAGTTACTGTTCTGTTGGCAGATTTTCTAATTGCAGGTTGAGATGTGAAAATTTCAACTTTAGTCCATTTTTTACCTTTCTTCACTATGGACTCAAAAAACATATTAGGAAATAAAGTGTCAATAATATCTAAATAGTAAGCTGAGAAACATCTATGGTTGCTAAGGGACTGTTAATTCAGCCACAGATTTCATTTTGTTTACTGGTTAAATTCCTCCATGAATATAGATTCAGAAAGAGTAACTAACAGGAAAAAGAAAAGAGAGAGAGAGTAAAAGAAACAGAAACAAGGAAACCAGCATATTAACTGCCTCTTTCTGTGGTAAGAGGAAGGTTACCACAGAAAGAGGAAAAGAACTCTTTTCTTTCAAAAAAGAACTCTTTTTTGACAAACTGGGCTTTTTAAATTTAAATGAAGAAAATTGTTACAAGCTGGAGTATAGCTCATTAATACATATTATTTTTTCTGTTTGTGAAGAACTTATTATATATTAGGAAACTAAGTGTTTAAATAACCCTATCTTCAATGCCATGTATCACCTACTGCTATAAACTGAATTGTAGCCCCTCAAAGTTCATATGTTGAAACCTTAACCCTTGATTTGATGCTATTTAGAGGTGGGGTCTTTGGGAGATAATTAGGTTTAGATGAGGTCATGAGAGTGGGATCCTCACAATGGGGTTAGTGCTCTTATAAGAAAAGACACCAGAAAGCTTGCTCTCCCCCTACCCCACCTGCTACCATGTAAAGACACAGGGAAGGCAGCCATCTACAAGCCAGGAAAGGAGTCCTCACCAGAAAGTGACTATTCTAGAACCTGGATCTTGGATTTCTACCTTCTAGGACTGTGGGAAAAGAAAGTTCTTTTATTTAAGCCATCAAGTCTATGGTATTTTTTTTACAGCATCCTCAGCTGACTAAGACATAGTTTTTACCAAAGTTCTACCAATCACAAAAAGTCATTTTTCTCAGAAAAAACAAAGTTAAAGCTTTTCAATAAAAATTCCTGATTGGCACATAGTACACTCTCAGTAAATGTGTTTTGAACTGAATTGGGCTCCTTCACACCTTCTATTAACATTATTCTGGAGCAAGTCTACTTATATCGGCAGGGACAATCAGCTTATATGTCTTATGAATTGAGAGGACCCATAGTCCTCTCTTCTTCAAAACAACTATTTATCTTAATGTCCACCTACCATTAGGTATCAATTCCTTCCTAAGTAAAGCATTAGTCCCAGTTTAAATGCAAATACAGTATTGAAGTTATATGAAAACAATGATGATGGTAAACACTTTAATAAAGGTTAGTGGATGGGATTACCTAGCAGGGTCTGAATAAAGGAAACACAGAACAGGTAGAACAGGTAGATTTGTATTTGTCTGGGTTGGTAGGGTTGGGGTGGGGAGTAAAGTGGATGGAAGACGTTATCTAGAGTAGTGGTGGAAAAGTGGCTAAGATTTAAACATTGGAAGAATTCACACGGAGTTCTGAATTTATTTTCCTTGAAAAATCACATCCAGAAGCACTGGGCTAGCATTCTTGCCTGGCAATAAATACCTGAAGCAACATGGTAGCTGCCCCTTTAAAAAGGGCATGCTCTCTGTCTTTTGCCACTGTCTCAACCATCCCCATGTCTCTTACACCAGGTATAACTTCATTATGGTATTTACCAAGCCCCTGTAGGCTTTCATTTTGTCACTCCTGGCCTAAGACCCAGGGGCATAGAGCTAAATATGACAGTGACTGGGGGAGAGGAGACCTCTGGGCACTTACGAGTGAGAAAGATGTTGAACACAGAATGCAGTGATGGGAGGGAGTGAGACTGCTTAGGAAGGTGACATGGCTTGCTTCTGTAAAGTAAATGTAGGTGACATGCACAGAACTTTACAAATCTGAGCCTTCATTTTCTGGAATGCCTCCTGCCTATTTTCCATATCCCTCTAAAATTAATTAGCTGACCATATGAGGCAGTCATTGCCATAAGCCACTTCCAATGAAACGTTGCATTTCCAATTCATTCTAACAATTTAAAAATAATCTGTAGTTACCATTCTGAGTACTTTTATTATTCAGGATGAAGGTTAATCAAACCTACCACATTTGTAATAACATTTTGAATAATCCCTTCTCTCAGAAGTCCCCACTTTCAAATGGATTCCATACTTCCAAATTATATTCACTGAGAAATACAAAGTAAGTGAGGTTACAAAGACACATTAACACACATACACCCAAATTTGCTTTACGGGGTATCTTATTTCTGTTACCTTAAAATCTGAAAGAAGTGATTGCCATTTCTTCAAGCTTGATAATCTCTTTGTGATAAATAAAGAGTATTCTAATTTGCTGACATAAGTAATGTTCTTAGCATAGAGCCTGAACAAAATTAATGATAAATGTTATCTTTCTTCCCAGATATACCCTCTTCCTTCCTACAGTTTTCTTACTGTTATTTTAGATAGGAAATTTGTATTAGAATGAACCTAACCACACTCTACAGGTAGAGCCCCTTACCAGCCCATATAAAACTTTACTGAGAAGTTAAGAACATTAGAGGGATGGTCAAATAGGAGAGCAACTAGTCTTTCAAATTAAACATCAGTTTAATCTCAGAAAGAAATATAGGTAAATTGATGACAAAAAAAATTCCTTTCCGTCCCAAGCAAGCATCTTCATTCCTTGTCTGGAGTCTTGGATCAAGACCTTTGTACACTGGCAGGTACATTGTGGGAGATGCTGTGATCAATAAAGATGGCAGGATTTTTTTTTTTTATTATTCACTGCTGTGTCCTACAACCCAGCAAAGTGAAGTGCCTGTCAGATAGTAGACCGTCATTAGAACACGTGACTGCCAGCACACTAGAAAGCATAATTCCTGCCCTTGAAGAGTTTGAAGTTGAAACAAAGAAATAACAAAGTATGGCACAGGACACAACTAACTTACAAAATTACAGGGCATGAATGAATATATCTCTTTTACCACCCTAGTTTCTTTTGTCCCCCCCTCCCCGTACTTTTCCATTAAAATGCATATATAGGAAATTAAGCAAATGACAAGGAATGTGCAATTTTCATTGATGTTTATGGCATCTCTCATCTCAACTCACAGCCATCTACTAGGATAGTGCTGATCCAAAGTTGCAAGGCCTTGGGTTGCAAAGTTTTTTCTTTCCTTTTTTAATGTAGATTTCCTAATGCTTCTTTCTTATTTTTTACTTAGTCAAATAATTTCCTCTAGATTTCGTTCTTAAAACATGAGAGGTGTGTATGTGGGGCTGGTGGGGGAGGTGGGTAGGGTCAGACATAAAGCTTAATTAGATTCATAATGTTCCAATGCATAGTGTTTGTGACAACCATGTATATACGTTACCTCCTTTGAACTCCAGCAAGAGGATCATACTTTTGTAATGCAGTCCTCAGGACACAGGCCCCCGCTGCTAAAACAGCTAGCAGCATGGAACTCTCCACTGAGACACTCCCATTGCCATTCTAAGCAGCACCTTCAAATCACTATAGTTGCCAGATCCTGTCTGTGTGCTGGAGAGGAGAACTTAGAGATGGAAAGGATCATATTTCCATTTTTCCTCATTTATTTTTTAGCCTGGTGTGAGAGCAAAGAGAAAGCAATGAACAAAGAGAGTAAATATGTGAGCAAACACAGTAGTCCTCACCACATACCTAAGAATAACCAAATGCAAATTTGTGTGCCCAACGCACAGTGAGGCCAAACAGTACTGAAATATTGGAGTTTGGAGCAGAGAAAGATTTATTGCAGGGCCGTGCAAGGAGATGGGTGGCTCATTTGCAAAAAGTCCTGAACTCCTTGAAGGGCTTCAGCAAAGCACTTTTAAAGGCCAGGTGATGGAGGGATGTGGTTAGTTGTTGCAAACTTCTTGGTGTAGGAATCCTTTGTTCTTGCAGCTGTCCACATAAGTCAGTTCACAACATTCCTGTAAATCTCCAACAAGACAAACATTATTCTCTGTTCTGCAAATTTTTCTCTCTATATAAATGGACTCTTAAAGGTCAGAGCCTTAAGAATAGGCTATATTGTATACTTCAGGCTATAGGCAACATTCTTTTACAAAAGGTGCAGAGCCAGCATGACTAAGTACAGGCAACAAAGCACAAAGGTTAAAGCAAAAGGAACAGATCTAATATGGAGTCAGATTTGTTCTTCCCTATTACATAAGTGCTAAAGGGATTCTTCATGTAGAATCTCCATGAGAACAGAAAACTTGTCCATTCCATTCTTACTGTAACTCCAGCACTTAGAACAGTGCTGGGCACAGAGCAGGTACCCACCAAATATTTGTCAAATGAAGGAATTCTATATAAAGGAGTGATTAGAATCAAGGCTGTTAGTATTCAAAGGCAATGTGGAGTTACATGATATCAGTTTTTGTATAAGTGGACAATAAGTGGATTAGCTTGTAGGAGGCAGAGGAATGTGGCTAAGAGATATGAAATGAGGTATCTGGAAGTAATGAGTTATATGTAGAGAAATCATATAATTTATTATCCCCACCTGGACATTTTGAAGAGTGAGAGAGGGCACTTAATAATTATTCCAGAATGACATGTATAAGTCATGACTGTCCTGGGAAACTGGGATATATGGGCACCCTCTTTATATGACACTAAGTAAACTGAGTATGGGGTTGGTCTGGTGAAAATAAAGTTTGAGAAAGATTGTTTTTATTTCCACAGTAGATATAGACTTTAAATCTGAAAAAAAGAGAAGACAGAACTAGAAGACAGAACTCCTGTTAGAATTGTAATAATTACAATCTAGGGATGACAGCTTTGAGAATAGAGGGGAAGGGGTAGCTCTGAAGGACTTTGTGAAGGATCAAATAGAATTGATTAACCAAGGAATATAAATGTTCAGTCATAATACTGCCTACAGTGTTATTTCAAAAATATATAAAATACAAGCTCTGATAAATTCTGCACTCAACTGAAGCTGTCTCCACACCTTGCAGCTCTGTAATATTGGAACACTTACTTAACCTCTCTGACCCTCAGTTACCTGAGGGTATAATGTAACTAAAGGTAAGTCATCCAAATAAGCCTTCTCATATTTTCAGACCATATTGGAAATTCGAATTTGGTCCCTTAGAACTAGTTTTTTTTTTTTTTTTTTTTTCCACTATTCTGAGCCAGGAAAGTTCTTAAGTAAAATAATATTCTGAGACTTATTGAAAGTACCTTAAAATAAAACAAAAAAATTAAGCTATAACTATAAAATCAGGATTTTAAAAAAGTCCTTCATGGAAAAACACTAAGATAATGCAATTTTGAGCCCAACAAAAAGAGTTTGGTTTTAGTGGCTATTCCTACCAATTACATCTTGCATCTTTCCTATATCAGAAAACATTTCTGCTGGAAATCACAACAAAAATGGTTAGATTTGGAAAAATATGAGTTCCTCCTGGTAACATTCAACTTTCAGGAAGAAAATTATTGAACAAAGCCTTTGAGCAGGAGAAACCCTAGTTCTATCAGATAACTTTATTTTCTCTTTCTGCCAACTCTGAAAACTACTCTCCTCTTGCCTTATAGCAAACTGCTTCAGGGCTTCAGGCCTTACAACCTTTGGCTACCACTCATCCATGTGAATACTGCCTTGTCCAGAAGAGTCTGACCCCTCTGATTTTCTATCCTTTTTCTTCATCCAGAGCCCTAGTTTCAACCTCAATACAGTTGGCATGTTGCCTAAACTTCAGAAAAAGAGAAATTATTTTCCAATCTTTCCCTCTCACTTTTGTGTTTACACACTTAAGGGATAATATGTTATATAATTCTCTTTAGTGAATCTTTATCTACTATAATTGCAGCTGAACATCACTGCTGGTACAAGAATCAGTGAAAAGAATAGTGTAAATTGCTGATAGCACCTAAATGTTACGAGACTCATATTTCCCACTGTAGAAATTGAACCACTTCTGAGTTGTTGAAATTACTGCTAAATTTACTTACAGTCATTTTTACAATAAAAAGCTTTATTACTCTTATTATGGGCCAAAGAAATACTCTAAATCTTGAATTCTGAAGTAATATCTCCTGTCCTAAAAGCAGTGAAGCTTTTCAAGAGAGAGGGAAAAAGAAAGTGCATTCTGAAAAGGTAGTTTATGGTTTTAGAATTTTGTTGCAATTTTGGTTCATATATTTTTACTAAGCATAACCTTTATATGTAAATTAAATGATTATATAAGAGAGAGCACTGTTTTCATAAAGTAAGAAATAATTTTATATCCTAAAAGACGGAGGAGTATAAACCAGTAAGGCAGCTCTGCATGTGTTTGATGGCTATGAAATGACCTGTTTGATTTTCTATTACAGACCAGCAGACTATGCTGCCCTGACCCACCAGACCCAGACTCTGGGGTAGCCAACTTCTCATTAGGGAATCCTGTGGTACAGAGTTCATTCATAGCCCATAATAAATAAAGTGTGTTTAAAACCTCATGTATAGAAACAGCCCTCCATTGTGAAAGCAGTATCATAAAAAGATTATTTTTCCTTTGAAACACTATTGGAGAGGGGAAAAAATTATTTTCTGGCTAAGCCCTGACAAAAGAGTTTATCATTTGGCCACATGGGATAATGTATGCACACATGTCCAGATAGTCAAATTCATTCAAATTGGTCTGGACAAACTAATTCACCAGTTCTTTGGAGGGAAAGCCCAACCTGAGTTAAATAAAATGTTGAAGTAAAAGCAGTTTAATTACCTCAGGGGAGAAGTAGAGAGAACTTGGCTTCAAGTCTTAACAGAATTCTATAATGACTTTAGTGAGTAGAAAATCATTTGTGATTAGGACATTCATTGTATACAAAAGCTTCAGCAAAAGTAGGAATCCTTTTAATCATCTCACTTAGTCTTATTTATCTATTTACTGAGTAGACTGTGTATATGTCCATAGTATAGACATACATTTAGGTTGGTCAGGTGGAGATGATTGCAGATTCCAAACTAATAGAGTTGGGTTAATGAGGTTTTACTCTCTGTGTATACATGGCAGACATAGGCAGTAAAGAACAAAGTGTGTCACCTGTACCTCAGATTTTAACTCATTCTGTTTTCCTCACCACCAGTGCCATAAATTCTACCTGTGATATGAGAGTCAACCTATTTCTTCCTGTTTCTGGAATTGTCCTTTGTGATAAAAAAATTATGTGATCAGAATTTACCTGAGAACTTGTAGATATGTGAAGCAAGATATGCTTGGTTATAATTTTCTCTCTTGGGATGATTATCTACTGTAATTATTTCTTTATTGAGTACCAGTAGCACAGAAGATGTGGCACAAATTATATTTATGATACTTTCCTAGCTACCTTAAAGTCTATAAGTGAAATGATGCAGAAAAGGTCAGTGAATAGGGAGGTATACATAAATGAGACATTTTTGAAAGAGAAAGAAAGATTTAGAGAAACTAGTAAGAGACCAAAATAGAATTTAATGGATTGGAGGGATTCTGGGAAGATGGCAGAGTAAGAAGCACCAGGAATCTGTCTCCCCACCTAGGCAACAATTACACTGGCAAAATCTGTCTGATGTAGCTATTTTGGAACTCTGGAATCTTTCTGAGGCAGGTATTTTGGAACTCTGCAGTCTATTGAAGGGTTGCATGGTACATTGTGGTTAATTTCAGTCAATTTCGGTTCTTAGCTCAGCAGCCACTACTCACCCCCCAATGATAGCTCTGTGGAAGGCAGCTGTGCATTGCTAACTGGAGCAACTCTCACACAACCTGTGGGAACCAGGGTGGGTAATATGGACCCTGTCCTTCAAATATTCAGGATCTGTGTTCTGATCACTGATTGCTGACTCAGATAATGGAGGTGCAGACACAGAGGTATACAGCCATGTTTTCACACCCCTCCTCAATGTTGCAAGCCCCTACCCCTCCAGCTGAAGTGACTCCCAAGGGATTTAAAGAGCCAGCACCTTCTTCTTTCCTTAATTGTTTTCTTTTCCCCCACTTTGAGAGCCAGACATTAAAGAATAGGGCATTCAAATTCACATACTGAGGAAATTAGAAAGTTACTGCATATACCAAGGGAAAGGTGCAGAATCAGAAAATACTGGAGAAAAATCTTAAGTTTCCATCTCAGGCTGATCTTTAGTACAAAAATAGTCTACAACAATCAAAAAAAAAAAAAAAATTAAAATCCTGGTAGTAAGAGAACATGATTTCCAGAGTTATCATTAGATTCAAATGTAGTTTTCAACAAAAAATCACAAGACATACAAAAGAACAAGAAAGTATGGCCTATTCAAAGGAAGAAAGATAAACTAACAGAATCTGTCTTTAATATGGTCTTATAAACACTTAAAGAACCAAAGGAAGACATGGAGAAAGTCAGGAAAATGATGTCTGAACAAAATGGAAATATCAATAAAGAGATAGAAAACCTAAAAAAGAAACCAAAAAGAAATTTTTGAACTGAAAATTACAATAACTGAAATGAAAAATTCACTAGAGAAATTCAAAGTCAAATTTGAGTAAGCAGAAGAATCAAAACTTGAAGATAAGAAAATTCAAATTACGAAAACTGAGGAACCGAAAGAAACAAGGTTGAAGAAAAGTAAACAGAGCCTAAGGGGCCTGTGGGACACCATCAAGTTTATGAACATATGATTGTGGGAGTCCCAGAAAGAGAAGAGAAATGGACAGAGAGAGTATTTGAATAAATTATGGCCAGAAACTTCCAAAAGTTGATGAAAACCTTACTGTAAACATCCAAGAAGTTCAATAAACTCCAAATTGGATGAAATCAAAGAGACACACAACAAGACACATTATAATCAAAATGTTGAAAGTCAGAGACAAAGAGAGAGCCTTTAAAGCAGTAAGAGAGAAGCAACTCATCATATACAAAGGATCTTCACTAAGATCATCAGCAGATTTTTCATCAGAAGTTTTGGAGGCCAGAGGTAGTGAGTTGATATATTCAAAGTGCTAAAAGAAAAAAACTGTCAGCCAAGAATCTTATATCCAGTAAAATTATCTTTCAAAAGTGAGGAATAAATTAAGACATTCTCAGATAAACAGAAGTTGAGGGAGTTTATTACCACTACACATGCCCTGCAAGAAATGCTAAAAGGAGTCCTGCAGGTTAAAATAAAAGCACACTAAATAGTAACTTGAAGCTATATAAAGAAACAAAAATCTCAGTGAAGGTAAATTTTACATGGGCAATTATACAATTTAGCATTATTATAAAAATAGTTCATTACCACTTTTTCTTTCTATAAAATTTAAGCAAATTATGCATTATAAAAAATTATTCATTTATAATTTTGGACACACAATGTATAAAGATGTATATTTTGACATAGATAACTGAAAGAGATGAGATGAAGACAAAGCTATATAGGAGCAGAGATTTATATGTTATTGAAGTTAAGCTAGTATAAATTTAGATTATTATAACTTTAAGTTATTAAATATAATCCCCATGGTAATCACAATGAAAATAGTTACAGAATACAAACAAAAGGAAGTGAGAAGGAAATTAAAATATTTCACTACAGAAAATCAGCTAGACACAAAAGAAGACAATAATTAAAGAAATGAGGGACAGAAAAACTGTAAGGCACATAGAAAGCAAACAGGAAAAAGACCAAAGTAAGTCCCTCCTTATCAGTAATAACATTAAGTATAAATGGACTAAACTTTCCAATCAAAAGACAGAGATTGGCAGAATGGATTTTTTAAAAAAATTATCCAATAATATGCTGTCTACAAGAGATTCACTTTAGGTTCAAAGACAAAAATAGATTGAAAGTGAGAGGATGAAAAAAGATATTCCATGCAAATAGTAATCAAAGAAAGCAGAGTTGGTTATCTAATATCAAATGAAATAGACTTTAAAGAAAAAAAGCTTACAAGTGACAAAGAATAACAGTATATATTAATAAAAGTTTCAATATAGCAAATGTATAACAATTATAAACATTTATGCATGAGTAACAGACCATCAAAATATATGAAGAAAAGCTGACAGCTAAAGACTTCAGTACCTCATTCTCAATAATAGAACAACCAGAAAGAAGATAAGGAAATAAAGGACTTCAACAACACAATAAACCAATTATATCTAACAGACATACAGAACACTCTAACCAACAACAACAGAATACACATTCTTCTCAAGTGTACATGGATTATTCCCTAGGATAGACCATATGTTAGGTCACAAATTAAGTCTCAATAGAATTACAAAGATAGATATCATACAAAGTACCATCTCCAACCACAGTGGGATGAAGTTAGAAATCAATAACAGAAGGAAAATTAGAAAATTTAAAAATATGTGGACATTAAATAACCTACTCCTAAATTACCAGTGGGTCAAAGAAGAAATCACAAGGGAATTTAGAAAATACTTAGAGGCAAATGAAACTGAAAATACAACATACCAAACTTATGGGATGAAGCAAAAGCAGTGCTAAGGGAGGAATTTATATCTATAAATACATTTAAAAAAAGAAAGATCTCAAATCAACAACCTAACTTTACAACTTAGAGAACTAGAAAAATAAGAATTAATTTAACCCAAATCTAGCAGAAGGAAAGAAACGATAAGAGGAGAGATAAATGAAATAGAGAAAAGGAAAACAATAGAGAAAATCAACAAAACCAAAAGTTGGCTTTTCAGAAAGGTCAACAAAACTGATAAATCTTTAGCAAGATGACTAAGAGAAAAAGAGAGAAGACTCAAATTACTAAAATCAAAAATGAAAGTGGGGATATGACTTCTGATTCTATAAGAATTAAAAGGATTATAAGAGATTACTATGAACAACTGTACACCAACAACTTGAATAACCTGGATATAATAGACAACTTCCAAGAAACACAAAGCCTACTAAGAATGAGTCATGAACAAATGAAAACATCTGAACAGACAAAAGTCCTGGGCCTTATGGCTTCACTGGTGTATTCTACCAAACGTTTAAAGAGAGATATAACACCAATGTTTCTCAAACACTTCCAGAAAATAGAAAAGGAGGAAACACTTCCTAACTCAGTCTATGAAGCCAACATTACCCTGATATCAAAGCCAGACAAAGACACTACAGGAAAACTACAAACCAATATCTCTTATGAACACTGATGCAAAAATTCTCAACCAAATACTAGCAAATTCAGCAACATATTTAAGGATTATACATCATGACCAAGTGGGATTTGTTGCTGGAATGCACAGATGGTTCAACACATGAAAACTGATTAGTATAATATACCACATTAACAGAATGAAGAAAAAAAACACACATGGTTATCTCAATTGATACAGAAAAAGCAATTGACAAAATTCAGTATCCTTTTATGATTAAGAACATTCAACACACCAGGAATAGAAGAAAACTACCTCAACATAATAAAAGCCATATATGAAAAATCCACAGCAAATATCATACTTAAAGGTGAAAGACTGAAAACTTTTTCTCTTAGATCAGAAACAAGGTAAGGATGCCTGCTTTCAACATTTCTATTCAGCATAGTACTGGAAGTCCTAGCCAGAGCAGTTATACAAGAAAAAGAAAAAAAAAAAAACAACAAAATTGAAAAGGAAAAAGTAAAATTATCTGTTTGCAAATCATATAATCTTACATAGAAAACATCCTAAAGAGTTCACAAAAAAATACATTAGAACTAATAAACAAATTCAGCAAAGTTGTAGGATACAAAGTTAATGTTCAGTAATAAGATACATTCCCATACACTATCAATGAACAATCTCAAAAGGAAATTAAGAAAACAATTTTATTTACAATAGCATCAAAAAGAATAAAATACTTAGGAATTAATTTAATCAAGGAGGTAAATGGCATGTACAATGAAAACTACAAAACTGCTGAATGAAATAAAAAATAGAAATAAATGGAAAGACTCCTATGTTCAGGGATTGGAAGACTTAAGATTGCTAAAATGCCAATACTATCCAAAGCAATCTACAGATTCAATGCAATCCCTATTAAAATTCCAATAGCATCTTTTGCAGAAATAGAAAAATTCACCTTAAAATTCATATGAAATCTTGAGGAGCCCCAAATGGCCAAAACAATCTTGAAATACAAGAACAAAGTTGGAGGATTCACACTTACTGATTTCAAAACTTACTACAAAGTTACAGTAATCAAAGCAGTGTGGTACTTGCATAAAAACAGACACATAAACCAATGGAATAAAATATAAAGTCCAGACATAAACTCTCTCGTATATGGTCAAATGATTTTAACCAAGGGTGATAAGACCATTAAATGGGAAAAAGGACAGTCCTTTAAACAAATGCCACGGGAAAACTGGATATCTACATGCAAAAGGATGAAGTTGGACTCACCTAGCACTATATAAAAAAATTAACTCAAAATTGATCAAAGACCTAAAATCTAAGAGCTAAAACTGTAAAACTCTTAGAAGAAAATATAGGGGAAAAGTTTTACAACATTGGACTTGGTAATAATTTCTTCAATATGACACCAAAGGCACAGGCATCAAAAGAAAACATAGATAAATTAGATCTCATCAAAATGAGAAATTTTGCACATCAAAGGACACTATAAATGGAATCAAAAAGCAACCCACAGAACAGGAGAAAACATTTGCAAATCATTTATCTGTTAAGGGATTAATATCATACTCTACAGAGAACTAAAAAAACTCAACAAAAAAAATCAAACAATCTAATTTAAAAATGGGAAAGGAGGGCTTCCCTGGTGGCGCAGTGGTTGAGAATCTGCCTGCCAATACAGGGGACACGGGTTCGAGCCCTGGTCTGGGCAGATCCCACATGCCGCGGAGCAACTGGGCCCGTGAGCCACAACTACTGAGCCTGCACGTCTGGAGCCTGTGCTCCGCAACAAGAGAGGCCACGACAGTGAGAGGCCCGCGCACTGCGATGAAGAGTGACCCCCACTCGCCGCAACTAGAGAAAGCCCTCGCACAGAAACGAAGACCCAACACAGCCAAAAATCAATAAATAAATTAATAAATTAAAAAAAAAAAGAATATCCATAATTTTAAAAAAATAAAAAATAAAAATAAAAATGGGAAAGGATTTGAACAGACATTTCTCCAAAGAAGATATACAAACAGCCAATAAGCACATGAAAATATGTTCAATGTCACTAATCAGGGAAATCACCATACAGTTGATCTCCTTTACCCATTTCACCCTCTTCCTCAGTCCTCCCCCTCTGCTAACCGCTGCTCTGTTCTCTGTATCTATGTGTTTGTGTTTGTTTGGTTTGGTTTGTTCATTTATTTTATTTTTTCTTTTGTTTGTTTATTAGTTTTTTTTTTTTATTTTCCAGGTAGGAATGAAATCATATGGTATTTGTGGTGAGCACATTGTAGAGTATACAGAAGTAGAATTACGTTGTACACATGAAACTTATATAATGTTATAAATCAGTGTTACCTCAATAAAAAAAGAAGAAAAAATCACAATGAAATATTACCTCACACTCATTAGAATAGGTACAAAATAAAAACAGAAAATAATAAGCATTGGCAAGGATGTGGAGAAATTGGAACCCTTGTGCACTGTTGATAGGAATGTAAAATGACAGAGCCACTGTGGAAAACAGTATGGTGGTTCCTTAAAAAATTAAAAATAGATTTACCATATGATCCAGCAATTCCACTTTGGATATATTCCCAAAAGAATTGAAAGCAGGGTCTCAAAGAGGTATTTATATATCCAGGTTCATAGCAGCATGTTCACAGTAGCTAAAACATGAAGGCAACCAAAGTGTCCATCTGTTCACTGACACATGAATGGACAATCAAAATGTGGTATATGTATAAATACAATGGAATACCATCCAGCCATAAAAAAAAAGAAAATTCTGACATATGCTACAACATGGATGAACTTGAGGACATTATGCTAAAGTGAAATAAACCAGTCACCGAGACAAATACTGTGTGATTCTATTTATATGAGTTACCTAGAGTAGTTAAATTCCTAGAGACATAAAGTAGAATGGTAGTTGCCAGGAGCTGGAGGGATAGGGAAATGGGCAGAAAACATTACTGTTTAATGGGTATAGAGTTTCAGTTTTACAAGATGTAATGTGTTCTACAGGTGGATGGGCATGATGGTTGCACAACAGTATGAATGTACTTAATATCACTGAACTATACACTTAAAAATGGTTAAGATGGTAATTTTATGTTACATGTATTTTACCACAACAAAAAATATTGGGGGAAAAAACCTTAATGGATTGTATTAAGTCTCCACTATTAGAGACTTGTAGAACTGGAAAAGCATTATAAGGGAGTAGAATATTAGAGCTGAATGGAGAGTTAGATTTCACCTAGTAAAATCCAGCCTTTTACAGGTGGGGAAACTGAGAGAAGTCAAGTGTCTTTTACAAGTTCATGCAGTTTGTTAGTGGCTGGGCTAAGCCTTCTGACTCCAACCTGGTTCCTTCCAATATTTTGTTATTGTTCTAACCTCAGATGTGGAAGTTTGAATTAATCTTACCCCTCAGATCATAGCATATAATCTTAATTGGTCCTCATAAGCATCCTCTCGTTAATTAATTAATTAATTTTCATCTATCCCTATTCCCCACACACATTTCATGCTTCCCATCAACAATCATTCCATTGCATTTACTATGCATGTGTTCTTGCAAAATGTGAATTTTTGGTTCATTCATTTTAACTTATTTGACAATATTGTGTTATATGTCACTATATTTCTTCCTTTTTTCACTCAGCATTGTTTTCAAATCCATCCATGTTACTACACATACATTAATCCACTGCTTCTGACTGCTACCTGGTTCTCCATGTTCTGTACCCACTGCATTTGACCTCTCTACTTTCCCAGCAGTTGATGCATATAATTCCTCACACTCCTCTCAGCAAAAATGTTTTAGTGAATATTCTTGTGCATGGTTCTTATGGACCCCTGTGAGAATTTATTTGTGATATAAATTACAATTATTTATATTTAATTGAGTATGTTTATAATTCCACTAGCTGAGGAAATTTTTTTATCCCCACATCTATACCAATGTTTGACATTACCCAGCTTTTAAATTTTTTCCAATTGGACAGATGTAAAATGGCTTCATGTATATTTCTCAGATTGCTAATAATTTTGAGCATGTTTTCATATGCTTATTAGGGTTTGGGGATTTATCCTCTGTACATTTCCTGTTCTCAACCTTTGCCCATTATTCTATTGAAGTTGCTATTTTTCTCTTGTTGATTTATGAATTCTCTGTATATTTTAGGTATTAATCCTTTATTGATTTTAGACACTGCTAATATCTTCCATTAGTCTGTTACCTGTCAGTGAACTTTTAAATTGTATCTTCATTGAATAGGTACCCTTAATTTGATGTAACCCAGTAAATAAATTTTTTAGGTTGTGGTTTGTGTTTTTGAAGTTTTAAGACATCCTTGCATACTCCTAGGTCACAAAGACATTCTCCTATATTTTCTTCTAATGACTAGTTTAACTTTTTACATTTGGTTTTAATATACCTGGAGTTGGTCTTTGTATGTAACATTAAGTAAGGATTTAGATTTGTTTGTTTGTTTGTTTTGTTTTGTTCTTAAGGCTAAGTTTTAGTTTTGAAAAAGTGATATATTCACAGGTAGTTGCAAAAATAGTAAAGAGAGATCCCATGTGCTTTCACTGTTTTCCACAGTGGTTAACATCTTGTATAACCATAATACAATATCAAAAACTGGAAATTGACATTGGTACAATCTACAGACCTTAGACCACTTTTACATGTGCTCGTGTACGTATGTGTGTATTTGTGTGTGTGTGTAGTTCTATGTAATTTTATCACATGTGTAGACTGTTGTAACCATCACCATCACCATCAAAATATAGAACTGTTCCGTTACCACAGAAATCCTTCATGCTACTACTTTATAGGCTACGTATCCTGCCCTTCACCCACCTCTCACCGTAACCCCTGGCAGCTACTATTCCTCTGTTCTCTATCTCTATAATTTTGTCATTTTGATTGTCATCCCATTATTTAAATAGAATCATACAATATGTAATCTTTTGAGATTGGCTTTTTTTCACTGAGTATAATACCCTTAAGACACATTCAAGTTGCATGTGTCAATAGTTACTTTGTTTTTATTGCTGAGTATTATTCCATAGTATAGATATAGAGCAGTTTGTTTAATTACTTACCTGTTGAAGGACATTCACACTTTTTACAGTTTTGTTTTTGACTATTATTAATAAAAGTTTCTATGAACATCTTTGTACACATTTTTGTGTGGTCATACATGTTAAATTTCCTAGGAGTGGAACTTCTGGGTCATATGGTTTAACTTTTTGAGTTAACATTTTGTTTAACTTTTTAAGGAACTGCAAACTATTTTCCAAAGCAGCTGTACCATTTTACTGTCCCACCAGCAATGTATAACATATTTAGTTTCTTCACATACTTGTCAGCATTTAGTATTATCAATATTGTTTTATTTTAGCTGTTCATATAGCCATGTAGTAATATTTCATCATTGTCTTCATTTTACTTTCCTGATAGTGATGTTGAACATCTTTTCATGTGCTTATTTGCCATCCATATATTCTCTTTAGTGAACTGTCTCTTCATGTCTTTTGTCCATTTTTTAATTAGATTGCTTGTTTTCTTTTACTTTTGAGTTTTAAATGTTACTTATATATTATAGATAATAGTGCTCTGTTGGACAAATGGTTTGCAAAGATTTTCTCCCAGTCTGTAACTAACTGTCCTTTCATCTTCTAAATGGGATTTTCCAGTGAAAATTTTAAAATTTTTTGATGACATCTAATTTATCCAGTTTTTTTTTATGGATCATGCTTTGGTGTCTATGAAAGCTTTCTTTTCCTCTTGTGGCAATTTTGGCAGTTTATGACTTTCTACAAATATATCTATTTCATTCAGATTTTCATATTTTTAGCACATAGATTCATAATACTTTAAACAATTTTATCTATAGTTAATTTAAATTTTTCAAGTATTTTTTTATTCACATCTTTTCTCTTGATCATCTTGCCAAAGCTCTCTATATAATTAATCTTTTCAAAGAATTAGCTTTTCATTATGCTGCTTTCTCTACCATTTGCTGTTTTGGGTGTTGTGCCTGTTTAATTTATTTTGTCATCATCATCATCATCATATTCTTCCTTCTCATTTGTTTTGTGTTTTTCTTTTGCTCTTTTCTCAACCTCTTGAGTTGAATACTTAGTTCACTTATTTTTTTCTTTATTTTTTAGTAAAATTTTACTACATACAAAGGATATGCATAACATATATATAAGTAATAAAACTTTTCCACTCTAGGCATACTTCAACCACATTTTACACATAGATGGGTATTTTAACGATTTTTAAGCCCTAGGGAAAGAGATTCCTCAGCTTCCTTTGAAAACTATGCTTAACATAGCTGTATTGGTGATAATTCTTGGCTAAAATCAGAGACTGGAAAAAAGAGATATATTATGAGAAAAATGAAAATATGTATTGAAGATATTGATGAGACGACTGCTTGTTGATACATCATATTGAAAAGTCTGACTTTGTTTATTATTCTTACCATTACTCTAATATGTCACTTGAAAATTATTATTGATTTACTTTATTTCATCTTCAAAATGGGTATAATATTTGTTATTATCACTATGATCTGATGATAGTTGAAACAGTGCTGGTAAATATTCTCAGATGGAATTTGCTCTTAAAAAAGAAATCCATAATTTTTCATAAAGGTTTTGTTTAAATTCATTATGCTAATTTTAATTGCTATCTTAATGTTGTTTATCACTTAATACATATAACATTAATATTTGTGAGAAAAATATTTTTCTTTAAATTTTTTTAATCTTCCCTTTTTTACCACTTCACTTTGATATTTTATTTGGAAAGAAATTATTTTTTGTTAATAATATATGCAGACTATATAATAACTAGACAATTCTTTTCAATATTCTGCATGTCCCACGCTCATTTTGCCACACTCTACACACTGTAACTCCCTTCTTGCTCATCTGCCAGAAACTATTATTGCAGTAGTATATGCATTATTCCTTACATTCCAACTCAGTCAACAAATCCGTATTGATCTCCTACTATGTGTGATTCACTTTTGTTACAAGGGTGAATATTATATTGAAATGCTCACAGGAGTACCTCTACAGATGTTTTCATCCCTAAATATGTAATATCAATAGCCCTCTTCATTTTTCATCCTAATCTCCTGGTTATAAAAACATAAATGTTATATAGGTCAAAAATACAAATTTTTAATAGAATATGGGCAAAGCCATATTATGTGGATTGTCTTCTGCTTAGGCATATGGATTACATATGGCAATATGGATTGTTACCCTGCATATATTAGAGATATATATCATTTTAATTAATAGGTGGTTATAGCAATTTCAACTAATAGTTTATCTAAACACTTTTTGAATCTTTAAAAACAATATTTTAAACCAACTCACTAACTGGGAAATGGATTTTTAATGCATTTTCTGTCTACTATTTTACTCTATTTTATGAAATCACTGAATTTTAAACTACTGCAATAGTTCCCTTACTTCTTATTTTCCTGGCCTCCTAACCATTCTACATTCCTGAAACGCAACTTTGTGTACTTTATTCCAATGCTCAAAAACCTTCAGTAGCTCCATATTGTTCATGGAATGCAAATTACTTTTATTTGCTTTACACTACATTAATTCTCCCAAGAGAACTTACGTACTGGGTGTCCTATACAATAGACTATCTTTTGCTAGTAAATATTTTATATATTTACCTAGCCTGCAGATCCCTTAAGAAAATAAATATGTCTTTTCCTCTCTTAAATCTGTCCCGCAGAACACATTGAGTGATGGTTGTGTCTCAGGAGACACTTGATAAATATTTATTAAATGATTGATTGAGCCCATTTGAACCTTATCTATGTTTTTACTTTCTTCATTTTCTGACTCAGTATTCTTTTACTATTTATCTGCACTTAGTAGTAAGAAAAATAAGTGATGGGGAGAAGAGGACCAATGACCATGCTTATTGGCTAGGGCTGGAATCTCTATCTATCTTGACATATCCTCACTCTCAATCCCCAAACTGTTCAGCCTTCCCAAGGCTAAACTCTCTTTCCAAATCCCTCCAGACATCCATTGTCTCCATTCCCTCAAGAGAATCCTATAGCTTCCTCCACCTTGTACTTTTTTTTTTTTTAAATAATAGGTATTCTTTGATTTATTTATTTATTTTTGGCTGCGTTGGGTCCCCGCCTCTGCGCAAGGGCCCTCTCCAGTTGCGGCAAGTGGGGGCCACTCTTCACCGTGGTGCGCGGGCCTCTCACCATCGCGGCCCCTCCCGTTGGGAGCACAGGCTCCAGACGCGCAGGCTCAGCAGTCGTGGCCCACGGGCCCAGCTGCTCCGCGGCATGTGGGATCCTCCCAGACCAAGGCTCGAACACGTGTCCCCTGCACTGGCAGGCAGACTCTCAACCACTGTGCCACCAGGGAAGCCCTGTACTTTTTGATAGTCACAATTTACCTTGAAATTACTGAAATAAAACTTCAAAGCATTAATCATAGTTCTCACATTCCATACATTTTATCAAGTCCATGTCCAATCCTTAATATACACTGAATATGTGACAGACCTGTAACATATTCTCCATCATCCAGGCTTTATCTTTCCAAATTGAAAAAAAAAATCATTTATGCATACATGTGTACGTGTGTGTGTATATGTGTGTGTGTGTGTGTGTGTGTGTGTGTGTGTATTTACATATATGTCTTCTTCTGGATAACTCATAGACTCAGAGTTTGGGAGAAAACTAAAAGTCAACCATTCCCAACCAGTCACTCAATATTTGAATCCTAATGGTCTTTTTCAGTTTTCTCTCCAGATTTTCTATCTCTCTCTTCGTTTGAGATGATCAGAACTACATACAATGATTGAGGCATGGCCATGTTATCATTTTCATTCAACAAATGCCACAGCACTTTTGGTCAGTGCTTTCTGAGAAGAGTCGATAATGATTCCTAGACCTCATTCCTGGACCATGACCACTTAGAGATGATAGCTCAACTTATGTAAAGCTAATGAAAATGTGGCTCCTGTCGTTCAGCCTTGAGTGGTGTCACATCCAAGATGCTTCACATGTCCCCTTTCTTTTGCTTCTTAATTTCTCATACCCCATACTCTTTAGAGAACACATATTCCTCCCACCCCGACTCTACCTCTCCTGCTCGCAAAGCCTCTATTCTATCTGCTCTCTCATTTATTTTGTAGATTCCGTTAACCTCTCTCACTTAGTCTTTTCCCTCTTTTGTAGACTCTTTTGTCCTGCTGCCATGTCCTCTTCTGCCTATTCTTTGATTCTACATCATGGAAATATAAGAGTTGGTCTGGCCGAGACATGCTTTGCCCAGACAGATCGAGGAATAGGAATGGTAGATAAGAGAAACTGAGTATGCAAGATAAGATTCTCTTTTGCTAAAATATCCATTAAATTTTCCCCGTTAATAATTGCACTCCATTATGTTAGGATTATGTTTTCAAAGAATATTATCTTATAGTTATTTACTTTGTAGCTCATCTGTCATTTTCTACCCTTTCTCACTTTCACATGATCAACTTGCAGTTGTCCACTAGGGGATTTTTTGTTTTTGTTTTTGGTAAAGCTTAATGTTAAATGTAAACATTAGTATCTACTGTGTGTTATCTTTTCCAAATGTATTCGTATTTCCAACTGTATTTTCATTTTTCATTTATATGTTTTTTTCTACCATTTTCCTTTCTTTCCATGGTTGTTAGGTCCTAGAAGCCAAGGAACATTTATATTAACAGAGCAATTAATATCAAGGCACAAACACTTTCTAATGGTGATCAATGCCAATATTTATGAAATGTAGGAGTTATAGGAATATACGAATTGCCTAATGGTGGAGAGCAGAAATATGGTTAATATGGACAACAAGGAATGCTTTTCCTAAGTCAACTTCATCTGTTCTTCCCTATCCCCACCCAAATCCATCAGCTCTTCTCATTCATCCATGCTCATCTTAAAACTCTGAAGTCTGAATTCTTGCTGCCACCACTCAAGTGGAAAGTACTTTCCAAAGGTCATTAAGATCCACAAATATTTACTGACTGCATACTGCAAGTTAGACATGCTACAAATTAGGGACTTTCTATAGAATGGTGGACAAAACAAATGGAATCTCTGTCCTCATAGATAGAGAAACTAGAGAAGAATATAGAAACTAATCAAAGAATTACACAAATCAGAATGAAATATTTGACAAGTGCTATGAAGGAAAATAACATGACCCTATGAAGAGAATAATAATGGTCACCTCATTTTGAGGGGAAATAAGGAATGTCTATATGAAAAACCCATGCTGAGACCAATGCCTGAAGAATGAGAAGCGTTAGGTTGATGAACAGAACAGAGGAAGTTCCAGACAGTGGGAAAAGCATGTGTGAAAACCCTAAGGAAGAAGATAATTGGTACATTAGAAAAACTGAAAGATATTCTGTGTAGCCACAGTATAAAGAGCAAGAGGAAAATTGGTGAGAGAAAAAAGTTTGAAGGGTAAACCTAGGAAATATTATACAGAGCTTTTTTAGGCCATGTTAATGATTTTTATATTTTAACCCTGAGTGCAATGGGAAGCAGGCTAAAAAGGTGTGGTAACACATCACTGATAGTTTTGTAATGTGGGAGAAGATGGATTTGAAGGGTACAATTGGTAAGATATTGCATGATTTTAGGCAGGAAGTGATGGTGGATTTGACCAGGGTAAAATTAGTGGTATATTTTGATGTATAATTGACAGGATTTGGTGATGGATTAATGGATTGAATATGAAAGGTGAAAGAGAAAAAGGAAGTCTCAGTTTTCAAGCTTGGGCAATTCGAGGGATGAGGTGATTTTACTGAGATAGGGCAGTCAGAAGGAAGAATGGACTTGTTTCTGGAGGATGTGGGGTTACTCGAGTGTCCATTTTTTGTTATATTGAGTTTGAGATGCCTATGAGACATCTAATGGTAACATCAAGTAAGTTAGAAGGGTAATCTGGTCTGGAGATATGCATTTGGAGTTACAAGTATAGGGATGGTATTTAAAGCTGTAGGAAAAGGTGGAGGAGGACAAATGAGAGTGAACAAGAGTGACTCACTAGTCATTCATTCCAAGGGTTTTTGTTTCCCTTAAGCCTTGATCTCCTCATCTTTCTGGTGCATTGACAGTTGCTAATCATGTCCTTCTCCTTGAAATTTTGTCTTCCTGTAGACGCTATAACATTGTACTCTCCTTTCCAATCTTTATAGGTTCCTCTTCCTACCCTTTACATGAAAGTGGTCCTAAAGGCTGTTCTTAGCCTTCTCCTCCTTCTTCCATAACACATATATTCCCTCCTTTGACAAAATCATCCTGTGTTATTTAAGCTCTGTGATGTTTAATTTTATTGGTTAATTTTAGGTGTCAACTTGATTACATGATGGGGTGCCTAGATATTTTGCCGAACAATATTTCTGGGTGTGTCTGTGAGGGTGTTTCCAGATGAAATTAGCATTTGAATCAGTAGACTCAGTAAAGTAGTTTGCCCTTTGCAATGTGAGTGAGCATCATTCAGCAAAGGCCTGAATAGAACAAAAGGCAGAGGAAGGAAAAAGTCAGCCCTTGCTGCCTGATTGCTTGGGCTGGACATCAATCTTCTCCTGCTCATGACACTCCTGGTTCTCAGGCTCATGGACTTGGACTGAATCACACCAGTGGCTTTTCTGGGTCTCCAGCTTGTAGACAGAAGATGAGGGAACTTGGCCTTCTTCATTGCATGAGCCAATTCCTTATAATAAAACTCTTCCTATATATATCTGGTTGGTTCTGTTTCTGTGGAGAATCCTGACTAATACATGGTCATACTAGCTACTATAAAATAAAGCCTCCAGAATGCAATGGTTGAAACAAGTTGCAGGTATAGTTCTCTCTCAGGTAACAGTTTCTGTTCCAAATCAGTGAGAGGCTTTGCTGCACAGCATAACTTAGAAGTCCAATTTCCTTCCATTTTGTTTCTCTGCCATTTCCTCTGTATGGTATTGTCTTTATCTGAATGGTCAAAGTACATTCACAGTCACATCTGTGTTCCATTTCAATGGATGGTGAAAGAGAATGAAAGAAGCAGGTCCACCATCTTAAAGGCTCCAGCCTGGATACCATACATGTCAAGCAGGAAGCCCCAACTACCAGTCCCAGGTGAGACTTTCCACTGTGCATAGAGAATGGCAAAGATCATAACAATGCCAACCACCAGAATTAGGAGCTCACAGACCTCAGTCCACAGCATCTTCTATGGGTTTGAAGTCACCAGGGAGGATTCAACACATGAGGCTCTGGTTGGAACAACCTTTTACTCACAGAAAGGAGAAGAGATTCAGCAAGATCAGCATCTGTAGTGTGCGCTGGTCTCCTATGGCCAGCATGTCCCTCCTGATACCTGACACAGGACAGTGGACTGCATGCATCCTTCTTGTGCTGCAGGCAAAGACTTCCCATGGGGGCAGATATACTGGCGGGGCTGGCCAGGTACTATATGATACACATGCAGTACAAGGAAGTTGACTACATACCCAGAACAGAGAAGGGTTTCTTCTAATAAGGAAGAAGAATCTGGGGCCAAGTGGAAGCTTGGTTCACAGTATCCATATAAGAGAATGTTTTAGACCCAAGGCACTGATTAGATAATCCTGGGGCAAGGTGACAAGTTGTGCAATGGTTGCTTCCCCAAAAGTACACATCACCATCTCTGTCATCTCATTGGTGAAAATTTAGTCACATAGTCACACCTAACTATAAGAGTAGATGGGAAATGTAGTATGGCTAGCCAGTTGTATTAGTTTTTTATTGCTGCTATAATAAATTACCACAAACTTGGTGTCTTAAAATAACACAAATTTATTATATTATAGGAGGTCAGAAGTCTGAACTCTCACTGGGTTAAAATCAAACTAGGGCTACGTTCCTTCTGGAGGCGTTAGGGGATAATCTGTTTCCTTACCTTTTTCAGCTTCTAGAGGGTTCCTATATTCCTTGACTTATGGCCCCTTCCTTCAAATTCAAAGTCAGCAACACAGCATTTTCAAATATCTCTCTAACTAACTTCCTCTTCTGCCTCCCTCTTCCATTTTAAAGGAAGGAAGGATCCTGTGATTACATTGGGCTCACCCAGATAATCCAGAATAATCATCTTATTCGAAGGTCAGCTGATTAGTCTTCTTAATTCCATCTGTAATCTTAATACCCACATGCCACGTAACCTAATGTATTCACAGATTCTGAAGATTAGAATATAGACATCTTTGGGAGCCATTGTTTGGCTTACCACACAAGCTATCTATATGCCATGCCACAGTTCTATTCCTATGGAAGAAAACATGAATGGAGTCTAGCAGTCTTTACCACATGAGTTTTCATGGCTTTATCTATTCAGGTAAAGGCTGTTTTGATATCTGTATCAAAATTTAGAGGATGAAAATGGTGGTGGTTGAAGTGTCCTGCTTCAATCAGTTCTGTGCTGATGACTCCCAAAGTACCTGTCAAATATTGCCTTAACTGTAGTTCTATCTCATGGGTAAATCAGAACTCATCACACAATTTTACCCCAGTGGTACCGTCACTTCTCGTCATAGCTAAAAACCCTGAGGTCCTCTTTAACTTCCTTTTTCTTTGTCCTCTATATCCAAACTATCATAAAAGGCAGTTTAATACTTCCTTATTTGATATGTCTTTTGAGTTGCTTCTCCATGTTTATTTCCATTTCCATTTTCATTTCCTTTGTTCAGTTGCTCCTCTCTTCCCTTATCACTTACCAAAATACCCTTCTTCACTTTGACTCTGTTCTCTTCTGGGCTATAATCTGTCCTAATTTTGAAACTGTTTCATCTATTGTTTTCCCTATTTTTTTAAAATCAGAGTAGTTCTGTCATCTTCTGGCCCAAGAATCTCCCTGTTTTCTACCTTATCATTCCCTAGCCTCTTTTCTGGGCTTGCTAAACTATCAGTAACCTTACTCAACTCCTCTCTTGTGTATATGATAACTTATATTATTAGTTTTATCCTTTCTCTCCCACACACAGGTGTATCTCTGTGCTTTTCCCTATGCTAAGCCCCTCCTCTGGTTGGGATACTCTCCCTTCTTTACTGCTCCACGTCCTGAATATCCCTCAAGATTCCACCTCTAGCTAGTACCTGAAGTCTTTTGCTACCACTCCAGGTTACTGGACCTCCCATTTCTTAGCTATTACCTTTCAGGTTAATATTGTACATATAGCATTTAGCTCATCTGTAATTGATTTGTAAATGAGAATTTTGATGCTCCAAATACATAGTAAAACTCTTCAAGGCAAGGTGTCATGTCTGGCATTAAAACATTGCTTTTGCCTACTTTACAGTGCCTAACATAGTGCTGGAAATATAGAACCTCAATAAATACTTGTTAATAAACTCAGTCATCTTTCCCTCTCTCTCCCTTCTTTATCATGGTAAGTTTTTATTGAGAGGTAAATACTTGAGAGCAGGACAGAGAGCGGGTGATTAAATATAAGGGGGTGAGGTGGAGCCCCATACATAAAGCCATGCAAGCCAACCATTGCAATATGCATTTTCACATGTGGTGATTAAATTCTCACCGACATTAACATATGATGACCTGTTGAAATGATTTGTAAGTCTTTAAGGTTTTACAAACTGCTTTATCTCTCAATTCTACAGGATGAAATGGCAAATAATTATTTATTATGTCTCTCCACCAGTAGCATATGGAATTTTTAAAAGATTTATTTTAACTTTGGGGTTCTCTTGAGATTAGAAAACTGGCAAGAAAAAGAATGAAATCTTTGTCTCCTCAGGCCCACAGCATTATAAACTCTACCATGCTATTTCGTCAAGGATCTTCCTCTTATCCATGCAAAGGAAGTGTTTCTTTTTATTGTAATGTAGTTGTAAAACTCAAACAGCCATCATAATTTCATTAAATCATGCTGAACTTCATAGAATTGCTGAAAAGGATCCATAATATGCAATATTTGTTCTGCAAACTGACTGAATATTTATAATATTTAGTCTATACCATGCTATTTATTCTAAAAAATGACATATTTGTTTTTGTTTTCTTAGTAGAGCATAAGGCAAATTATATTAATTAGGCTATTTACATGATTTCCTAACTTAGAGCAGTGAAAGTTGCCTTCAGCTAGCAAATAATTGGAATTACAATTGCTAGAGATATCACAAGTTTGTTAATTATATCAGGCTTCATCAAGCTCTGATAGGTTGCTAAATGGTCTTTTTTCTCTCCTCCCCTTTCTTCTTCTCCTCTATCTCAATCCTTGCCCCATCATTCCTTATATAGAACAAAGTTGCAATAAAGTAGGCATACAGTACGTGATCATCCAAGCTACAATTTCCACTTCAGATGTGGGAGTCTATAATCTTCTAGAGGTGAATGGATTCATTTGTCATTGTTTCCTTTTCAAGAAAATGAGGTCTAAATGTTGAGAGAGGCCCAAGTTTTACCTTCTCTCCTTTTCAAAAATAATGGAAATTTTAAAAAGAAATATTAAAGTCAGACACTAAAACAATGAAATCTACCAAATGTATTACTAGTGTAATACCTTTGCAAACTACTTTTGTTTTTACTATTAAGATGTATTTAGATGTTTTCCTAGGCCTTTTTTTACAATTTGGGAAGTGAAACCAGTTGGGAAGGGGTGCAGCTAATAGAAAAACATGATTCAAAACAAATCACTAATTAGTGAAAAGAAAACATAACTACAGGGTTATCTGATTATGTCACTGTTGCTTAAAAATTTACAACGCCTTCCCATTGTTCTTAGAAGAGCACTTTCCAGAATGTGTTTTGTGAAGACAAGTTCCTTAGCACCCTACTCCTGAGATATAATTCTAAAAATAAGTGGGAGGCATTCCACAGTCAAATCGTTCCAAGAAATTTTGTGTGCTCTGCCTCACCCTGGGAGAGCCACGCTGCATGAGAAATCCCACGGTGAGGACAACCAGTATTTCCAAAACATTTTTGAGCATAGGTTTTGTTTTGTTTTCTTTTGTTTTCCACATATCTCTTGTCATTTTGTGGAGTTACTGGAGGAAATTGTGCCTTAGGCCAAAGTCCAAACTGCTTATCCAGTCCGAGGACGCTGGTCACAGCCTCTCCCTCCCTTAATCTCCAGCCTTGCCTCTTGCTACTTTCCCTCCTGTTCCTAATCTTTTCTTTTCCCTAAAAGAAGCCATCCTCTCTCACTTCCTGGCCTTCCTTCACTTAATGAACCCTTTCTGATGTTCTGGGCTCTGAGTAAATGTTATTTCTTCAGGAAGCCTTTCCTGGCCCCTCATCTTTAAGACTGGGTTAGGGGGTGTTCCTCTTAGGGGCAGCTTTCTCTATCTGCTTTCCCAAGCACACTCTATTTACTTGTGTACTGGTGTGTCAGTAAGCTGTGGAAAGACAGAGACGTTTCCATGGTGTTCACTGATATATCCTCGGGCTGTGGTGTGCTGCAGCTGGCTTGTACTGGCTCACAAGATCTCGCTGTTACATTTTCAGGAATTTTGTGATTCGATTGATGTCCCCTTGATAGCTTGAAATCAACCAAGGTAAGAACATTTCCGCCACAGAAATTGGCAAACACAACAAAGCAGGCTTGTTTTTACCTGGTTGTTAAATAGTCACAGAACACCACTGACTCAGTACCTAGCATAGTACCTGGTACCTGGTGTATCATGGGCGTTTAATTAGTGATTTTTTTGGAATGGATAAATAAATAGACAAACGAGTTCTATTTTTTTAAATATGTTCTGTTGCTTCAATTTTTCTACTTCTTAGGCTCTGGGAACAACCTTCCTCACGTTGCGAAAGACTTTCTCCTGTCTTATTCTTTTAAACTTATTTTGCTTCAAGGAAGGGACTGTGTCATTTATTTCCACATATCCTCCAGTGCCTTACAGAGAGTAGGCACATCATAATTTTTAAATGACAGCTATATCTATGAATTGAGCTTATGCTGTCTCACCACCAATGGTAGTAGCAGTCATTGAGCTTCGTGCTTTTTTGAAAATATACTGAGTCACCGTGGTGCAGACATCAGTTGTGATTACCAAAGGCTCAAATCTGCTTCTTAGATTTTCCAGGTGAGAAGGAGAAGAGATAAATACAAATATTGTTCTCTCAAAGGTTAGGGTCTTGTCTAATTCACTTGAAGAATTAGATTACCATCTTGGGGCAGGTTCCCCAGAGGCTGACCTGGAGACAAGGATTCGTGGACAAGTGATTTATCAAGGAAGTGATCCCCGAAGAAATTGGAAAGAGACTGAGGGAAGCAGGACAGAGACGGGAAGCCAACAAGGGTATAATCTTGGCAAAAGCCCTGGGGAGCATAGGGGCCAGCTGTGTCCCACAAACAAACTCTAGGGTGTTAAGTGTCAGAATTGTTGCCACCTGAGGCAAGGGTGCTGGGCTTTCACACCCCTTCGGTCTGAAGACCATGGTAGTGGGAAACAAAAGTATGCATAGGGAAGGGCACACAGATATTATAGAAGAAATCTGAAGAGATCTGGAAGGAGCATTGTTAAGTCAAAAATGCGATGATCAACAAATTCAGAGTTAAAGTCGTTTGCCTTTTGGGCATGTTTTCATTACCTTTAGTTCTGGTTCTATTGTTAATCACCTCTTTGACCTTGGACAGGTATATTAAATTCTGGGTCTAAATTCTCTTATTTATAAACTAGAGGGGTTAGACTACATATCTCTAATATTCCTTTCAGATCTGACATTTGTCAAGAACTGTGAAGGGTCTGAGATTTTACCCTACTTGCATGCTAACATGTTAGCCTAGCAGAAGACATGAGACTCCTGGGTCAGAGACAACAGAGAGTTTATTATTCGTAGTGATAGCAATACCCAGAGTATCAGAATTCGTATAATTTCCCTGAGCCCCAATTCCCAAAAGCAATATGAAGAGGGCCAGGTGACATCTGCATAGGCAGTGGGTTGCATTATAGAAGGGGAACTTCAAGCTTAACCTAAATAGTTAATAATAGGCAGTGAGCATGCTGATGTTTTCCCTGGAGGGAGGCACTATTTTTAGTATATGTACAGAAGCAAATCTGCCCTTTATTCCAGCAGGAGACACTATCTATCTAGCAAGGCTCTCTGCAATACACATATCCTTAAAAGGATAATTCATGATAAAGACAGTGCATCTGCCTGTTCCATGTGTAGAAACACTTGATAGCTATGGAGAACTGTTTCCTTACATTGTTCAGAGTCTGTTTCACCAACTGTTTTTTTTTTAAGATCAAAGCTAAGACAGGTGAACTAGAAATGGGTAAACATTTTCCTGAAACTTGAGTATATGTACTCCTTTCTGATCAGATCATCTCTTTGAAAACAGTGGAAGCCAGTGACTTGATAGGCATGTTCTTACACTCAGAATGTGTATCCCATAATACACTTGGACGTGTCCTTCTTTTCCCTTTCCTTCCTTCCTTCTTCCTTTCCATGTTTATTCAAACTTCCCCCCTTTCCTCCTTCTTGACAATACCAGCTGCCAAGTAGTTACCAGGACTAGTTACACCATTGCCAATCTGTACTATGACCACATTATTTGCTTTAAGAAATATAGTAAAATTTGAGAATGAACAGTAGATATTATTCACCAACTTCCTAGCAAATCCCTCCAAGTTATTTCCTCATCTATGGAAAGTTTCTCACCTTGGACCACCTTCAGAGAGAATATAATCAAGCCAGGCAGATAAGTATACCCTCACAGGCCCAGGGCAAATCATAATTTTAATAAAAATTGAAAATATGACCCGTAATATAGGGACTATGCCTCTCTAGGTTGTTCAAATGCATCATTTTCAAGATATGGTATGGAGCAGGCTACAGACATCCTAGAGTGTGAGGAATATGCATTGTTTTCCTCAGTTTATTTTTCCTACCTGACAAGGTAAGCACCTTGTATATTTTCTAGTAGTGGAAAATGTATACATTATAAATATATGAAATAAATATTTGCAAAAATGATTTCTACTCCAGATAATAATAAAACCATGTTCAGCCAAAATACTAAAAAACGGTCAATTGAATTGATTAGCATGAGAATCTATACCAAATATCAATTTTCCCTGAATTTTAAGTAACATGGCCAATTTCTCTATTATAGGAGAAGTTAATGATCATGAAACTTTCATATTGTTTTAGTCTTTCACAGGCATAAATCTTTCAGTCAAGTTGCCCTGGCACTTTTCACATGGGTATAGGACAGGTACTTCAGTCCAAATAGAAATATATTGGCTAACATTTTCAAGTGATTATGTCACACAGTTTAAACCTGGTCTCTCCATTTTCAAAGCAGAAGTGGTATAAATGTATAATTTGTCATCCACAAGCATAAGAAAATGAGAATGCTTCCTGTGTGTGAGTTGTGGAATGAATCTCATTTCTTTTCTCGTACATCTCAGTGATATATACACATAGCTGCATTATTAACCTAAGCCCATAGGACAAAATCAATAGCATTCAAGAATTCCACAAATGATAGGTGAAGGAAATCTCAAGTTGTGTGCTGG
Organism: Balaenoptera ricei; assembly: GCF_028023285.1. Taxonomy (NCBI): domain Eukaryota; kingdom Metazoa; phylum Chordata; class Mammalia; order Artiodactyla; family Balaenopteridae; genus Balaenoptera; species Balaenoptera ricei. The sequence goes on along the minus strand of NC_082660.1, from coordinate 89,098,753 downwards.
ATTCCATACTTCCTCTGGGAATGAGTTGATGACTGAAATTTGAGAATCGCATACTTGAAATTACAGCCTTGTTTGGCCCCACCTATGTGTACGTATTGGAATTATCAGAATAATAGAAAATCATATTTCAATATGGTTTATTTTCTATCCTTCTCAGCAAGTCTTCTTAGGAATCAGTTTTATTAATGAGACCAAATTACAAGCAGCCCTGGTTGCTTGTCCTTGCTATAATGAATTTAAACAAGTAGCCAAAAATAGTCCCTGGTAATTATGTTTTATAGGTATGTATTCCATGTCATTTTTCAAGTTGCTAGCAGAGTGTTATGTGCCCAGTAGGTGCTCAATAAATATTAATTGATGTTGATGTAACAGTTTCCTTCTGGAAGTAGTCAATTTTTCATATGTGAGTATCCTTTGTTTTTCTCTCTGTTTCCCTGATTACAGGCCCTGATCAAAGACTTTCCCACCTCCTCATGCTTAGAAAAACACATACTTTAAAAATTGCTAAATTCCTTTTTCATAACAAAAGAAACTGCTGTCAAAATGATTTCCTCACCACATTTAGCATTTTCCTCTTAAAAAATAAAACAGAACATCATATAATATCTTGAACAGTATTTATGATGGGAAAAAAATGCCTTTTATAATCAAGTCAACCACAAAACAGGACTCCTTCCTTAAGCAAGACCAGGGCTAAAGGTTATTGGAATAGGTGGCTGCTCATTTGAGGCTCAGATATGTTATTTTAAACAGTCATGCTTGAAATTCCCAACTTCGGGAGAGCCGAGCTGTAAAGTCTATTTAAACTAGGTTAAGGGACTGTGGCACCAAAGTGGGAATGCACATTAATTTACACATGACTTGGGATTGCTTTTTCTGATTAACCTGTTTCTACTCACCAGCAGAAAAGGAAAAAATAGGGGGTGGGGCACAGATTTGCTTCTGATGACAGGAGAAAGTCAGGCCATGGGACATGTGAGGTCAGTGAGTCACTGTGATAGGAACACCAGGGTAATTTGTGCCCTGGAAAGGGAGATTGGTTATGACAAGGGCCCAGAAAGGAGAAATGACAAAGACAAACTCTATTAACTGCACAATTTCTACTTAGATCAACCATATCCCTAAGTTTAAATAAAAAGGCAATTTGTGTTATAACACTGGTTCTCAGCCCTGTCTGTACATTAGGATTACCTAGGGAGCTTTTTAAATACAGATGCCTGGGACCCACCTCCCAGAGATTCTTATTTAATTGGTGTGGGATAGGACCAGAACATTGGTATTTTTTACCTCTCCCAAGGTGATTTTAATGTTTTGCTAGGTTGGCAAAACACTGATCTATAGTAAATTGAGGAATTCAGGCTTGCTTCACACATGTGAATGATTTAGTCACTGTTTTTCTGAAAGCAGCAGTTTTCAAACTTTGGTGTGCATGGAAATCACGGGGGCATTTGCATATTTAATTAGCACCTTCAGACGATTCTGATTTCTATTCTCACACTTTGATGAAAAGAGCCTGAGATGAATGAAAACGATCAAAGTCTGGTATATAAATAGAAGACAAGTTTGGGAATGCACATGCTGGACCACAGCTTTGCTACTTAAGGCCAGGTCCTCAGGCCACGAGCAGAGTAGCATCCATCACCTAGAAGCTTGTTTGAAATGCAGCAGCTTGGGCACCTCCCCCAAACTTACTGAATGCATCAGAACATGTATTTTAACAAGATCCCCAGGTGATTCGAATGTACAGGAAAGTTTGAGAAGCACTGAACTATAGGACACTTGAACCTTCCTTATACCTCGACTATTCTCTCAATACTTATTCAAACCAGTAGATGAGTGGTTCTCAAACTTTGATATGGAACAGAATCACCTGAAAAACTAATAAAGAACACAGAGACCCAGGCTCCTTGAAGTAGGATAAGGCCAGAGTCGTATTTGTACCTAGATCCCTGGTGATTCCGACACTCAACAAAGTTTGGGAACTGCATAATGTGATTATTGGTAATGATTTTTTTGGTCTGTTTGCTTATTTTTTGTGTTCTCTACTAGACAATAAATTCCATGAATCTACTTTGTTCATCATTATACATCAGGCATCTTGCATAACACCTGGTAGGCAATCAATAAATATTTGAATGAATGATTGAATTGATGCACTGTCTACCTTTAAGTACTGAATATTGGAAAGAACATGTCCCAAATGACTCTTCCCCCTTCACCTTAAATTTTGGACACAGAGCCTTTATAAACCCGTGGGAGGTTGATGCAGGAAGGGGAGGCTGTCCAAATGCTAACTCAAGGAGAAGAATTGTCTTGTACTTCTGGCCACACACCCCCTCCCACATAAAGTTCATTAGCTCTGTACAGTAGTCTCCCCTTAACTGTGGCTTCATTTTCCATGGTTTCAGTCACCTGTGGTCTACAGCAGTCCAAAAAGTATTAAATGGAAATAAACAATTCATAAGTTTTAAATCGCACACCATTCTGAGTAGTGTGAAGAAATCTTGAGCTGTCCTGTTCCGACCCACACGGGATTCCCAACCGTCAATATCATCATGGCTTGATGATCCAGGATCACCAGATGATCTGACATCGTCAGAAAGTCAGTAGTAGCCTAATGCTACGTCACAATGCCTATATCATTCACTTCATTTTATCTCATCACATAGGTATTTTATCATCTCACATCATCACAAAAAGAAGGGTGAGTACAATACAATTAGATATACTGAGAGAGAGACCACATTCACATAACTTGAATTACAGTATTTTTTAAATTGTTCTAGTTTATTATCAGTTTATTGTTGTTAATCTCTTATTGTGCCTAACTTATAAACTTAAACTTTATCATGGGTACTTGTATAGGAAAAAACATAAGATATATAGGGTTTGGTACTATCCACGATTTCAGACATATCTTGGGGGTCTTGGAACGTAATCCCCACTGATAAGGGGAGACAACTGTACAAAGGTAATTCTCCCCTGACCTCCCATGCATTTCAGAAGGGTCTGTGTGTACCCCGAGGCAATGCTTGTACTTTGCTTCATCTTTTTTCTGCATGTCTGCAGGCATGTGTGTACATGTGTATTCCAAACCTTATGCAGGCGCTTATGTGCATACATTCACTAGCTTGCACGAGGATGGCTAGATAGCACTGGGGATACAATGAAGAAAGTTGGCTCTTATATTATTAATATTCCTGATAATCTCATTATCATATCTGTAATGTGACTGAGTGATGATGAAGACTGATTTACATATCTGGTTGACATGTTTGTGATGCTGTTGATTCAGATGGCTAGAAAGCTACATCTGTTCAGAATTCAAAAGGTACTTAGTAATTTATTTTTATTGCCACTGCTAGAAAATGGCATTAAAATTTTACTTTGCTTATTTAACTATACCAAACCTTCCAGCTCTGAACTGAATATCCCTGAGCATAAGAAACATTGTCATTGCATTTTTAATAAGCACCCCAGGAGATTCTGATAAAGGTGTTCTCTTGATCACAATTTGAGGAAACCTGGTCCCTAGCAGCAACTAGGAAGGAGAAGGAAAGCAAATATTTATTGAGCCTTTATTGTGGGCCAGGCACTGGCTGCTAGATGCCTTTCTGTATGTCGCCTCATGCAATCCACACCACAGCCCTCTACTTTCCCATATGTAGAGAATGAGGCTCAGAAAAATAATGTGTTTGACGTCACACAGCTTCTACATGACGGAGATCAGAATTGAACCCAGATTTAGTTGAGCTTACACCTTCTGGAGTCTGATCACCTGGGCTGGAAGCCTAATTCAGCTATTTACTGCGTGACCTTGGGAAATTGCCTAACCACTCAGTGTCCACACGCATAAAATGGAAATAATGGTAGTACATACTTCACTGAATCAATGAAGGATTAATTGAAGTAAAAATCTGTCCCACTTTTTGAAAGTTTTTGTTACGTCACGTTGACGAAAGAACTACATTAGTTCCTGTTTTCCATAACAAAAGAAATCCGAAGATGATTTCGATTTTATGAAAGAGGGCAAAAAGCTAAAACAGTACTCAGGGTTTGTCTGCAGCAAGCTGTTACAGAGGCAGCGTGCACCCCGAGCAGCAGGAGTGGTACCACCAAGCTCCTTCCCTGGGAGGTACATTCACGTCCAGCATCAAGACACCACTGAACTGTGTCTATGAGCATCTGTGCTTTATCTTGATTTATTTTGTGCATCCATTAGCAAGATGAGTCTTAAGGTAATTGTTTCTTCTCTTCATGCTATTTTGGCTTATGAAAGGTTTCATAGTCGTACTCTACTTTTGGAGAGCGGGGGAAACCTGTAATAGATGTAACGTGTTCAGAAGAGCAGCTGACACATGGCAGGCACTCAGTAAATGAGAGCTGCTGCTATTATCATCATCATCATTATCATTACCTGATACCAAAGAACTTGCTGTTTCCTGCATCATGTTACCTCCCTACAGTTGTGATTGTAAGATATTCTATAGAACACAAAATTGCACTCTGGAAAGAAGAGAATAAATATTATGTAATAGTATATTCAACACCTTGAATCAGTCACACCACCCTCTTCCCTTTTCAATCTTTCCCTCATTATTCGCTCCTTTGCCTCTGTCTTCACAACTCGCAGGTCTCTTTGGGATTCTGTGGACATCACTGAAGATGGTGGTCAAGTACGGAGATATATAGGAAGATGTAATTGAGAAAAAAAACACAGATATCAGGGACCTAGGCAAGAGATCTGCACATTATTAAGTGGGTGAACATTTATTTCAAAGAATAATCCACCCTGCCAATTAAACATTTTAGCAATAAGAGGAGCCTCAGTAAACAGTGGTATCAATTTCATCTTACAGTATAGACATTATTTTAAGATTTAAGTGATTAGAAAAGTCTTTGGCCACAAATATTATTCTGGGGACACAGAATTCACCTTGACTTTAATCACACCTACTTAGGTTCCTTACTTCTACTTCTCCCCTGGTCAGGAGGGCAAATACAGTACATGGATTATGAATATGGATTTTAGAGTAAAAGAAGACCTGGCACTGCCAATTTATTAGCACTGTACCTTTGGGAAAATTATTTCACTTCTCTGAGCCTTAACTTCTGCAGTGGTAAAACAAAGATAATAAGAATTCTAACCTTAAAGGGCTGTTGTGAAGATTAGATGAAGTATTCTCAATAAAGGCATAGTGTGAAGCAACAAGTGCTAAAAGTTATTTGCTAATATGGTAGCAATTATTCTGCCACCTTGTGTCCTACTGTTCCTAGTAAGGCTTTAAAGCCTCCTTATAGCATCTGGGCACTAGCTGTGACACCTTACAACATTACAAGGATTATTTATTAAGTAACCAGGAGCTCAAACTGGGTTTCCTCCAGTCCCCAGAGAGCTCAACTTGGTAAGGCCTGTGAATTTGAGTATTGAAACAGAAACCAAAGGTAATTTTTTTAAAAAGGAATGTTGCTTCACATATATAAGAACCTAAAGTAGAATTACTGTGTACTTCTTAAGATTTAATAAAAGATTTTAAAAGTTTTCAATTATTATATTACTTGATATCCTTTCCATTGGGAAATCAAAGCTGAAAATGATATACTTCTTCAACCACCCACATATTTTAATCTCATTAAATAGAGAATGCAGGAGGGTCCTTCAAGATGGCAGAGGAGTAAGACGTGGAGATCGCCTTCCTCCCGACAAATACATCAGAAATACATCTACATGTGGAACAACTCCTACAGAACACCTACTGAATGCTGGCAGAAGACCTCAGACTTCCCAAAAGGCAAGAAACTACCCATGTACCTGGATAGGGCAAAAGAAAAAAGAAAAAACAGAGGCAAAAGAATAGGGACAGGACCTGCACCTCTGGGAGGGAGCTGTGAAGGAGGAAAAGTTTCCACACACTAGGAAGCCCCTTCACTGGTGGAGATGGGGGGTGGCTGGGGGGAAGCTTTGAAGCCACAGAGGAGAGCGCAGCAACAGGGGTGCAGAGGGCAAAGCAGAGAGATACCCGCACAGAGGATTGGTGCCAACCAGCACTCATCAGCCCAAGAAGCTTGTCTGCTCACCCACCAGCCGGGATGGGTGGGGGCTGGGAGCGGAGGCTCGGCCTTCAGAGGTCAGATCCCAGAGAGAGGACTGGGGTTGGCGGCGTGAACACAGCCTGAAGGGGGCTAGTGCACCACAGCTAGCTGGGAGGGAGTCCAGGAAAAAGTCTGGACCTGCCTAAGGGGCAAGAGACCATTGTTTCAGGGTGCACGAGGAGAGGGGATTCAGAGTACCACCTTAACAAGCTCCAGAGACAGGCGCGAGCCACGGCTATCAGCGCGGACACCAGAGACAGGTGTGAAACTCTAAGGCTGCTGCTACAGCCACCAAGAAGCCTGTGTGCAAGCACAGGTGACTATCCACACCTTCCCTCCCAGGAGCCTGTGCAGCCTGCCACTGCCAGGGTCCCGTGATCCAGGCACAACTTCCCCAGGAGAACACACAGCGTGCCACAGGCTGTTGCAACATCATGCTGGCCTCTGCAGCCACAGGCTCACCCCACATTCCGTACCCCTCCTCCCCCCGGGCTGAGTGAGACAGAGCCCCTTAATCAGCTGCTACTATAACCCTGTCCCGTCTGAGCAAAGAACAGACGCCCTAAGGTGACCTACATGCAGAGGTGGGGCCCAATCCAAAGCTGAACCCCAGGAGCTGTGCAAACAAAGAGGAGAAAGGGTAATTTCTCCCAGCAGCCTCAGGAGCAGCAGATTAAATCTCCACAATCAACTTGATGTACCCTGCATCTCTGGAATACCAGAAAAGACAATGAATCATCCCAAAATTGAGGTGGTGGATTTTGGGAGCAACTGTAGACTTTGGGTTTGCTTTCTGCTTCTAATTTGCTTCTGGTTTTATGTTAATCTTAGTTTAGTATTTCAAGTTTATTATCATTGGTAGATTTGTTTATTGATTTGGTTGCTCTCTTCCTTTTCCTTTTTTTTTTTTTGACATATATAGATATATATTTTATTTCCTCTTTCTCTTTTTGTGAGTGTGTATGTATATGCTTCTTTGTGTGATTTTGTCTGCATATTTATCCTTTTACCATTTGTCCTAGGGTTCTATCTGTCCATTTTGGGTTTTTTTAGTATAGTTTTTAGCACTTGTTATCATTGGTGGATTTCTTTTTTAGTTTGGATGCTCTCTTCTTTTTTTTCTTTCTTTTGTTATTACTTTTTAATTCTTTTTATTTTTAATAATTTTTTAATTTTAATAACATTTATTTTATTTTATTTTATTTTATTTTATTATTTTTTTCTTTTTTTTTCTACTTTTTCTTCTGAGCTGTGTGGCTGACAGGGTCTTGGTGCTCTGGCTGGGCATCAGGCTTGTACCTCTGAGGTGGGAGAGCCAAGTTCAGGACATTGGTCCATGAGAGACCTCCCGGCTCCACACAATATCAAACAGTGAACGCTCTCCCATATATCTCCATCTCAACACTAAGAACCAGCTCCACTCAACAACCAGCAAGCTACACGGCTGAACACCCTATGACAAACAACTAGCAAGACAGGAATACAACACCACCCACTAGCAGAAAGGCTGCCTCAAATCATAATAAGGTCACAGACACATCAAAACACACCACCTGAGGTGGTCCTGCCCACCAGAAAGACAACATCCAGCCTCATCCAAAAGAACACAGGCACCAGTCCCCTCCACCAGAAAGCCTACACAACCCACTGAACAAACCTTAGCCACTAGAGGCAGACACCAAAAACAACAAGAACTAGGAACAGGCAGCCTGTGAAAAGGAGACCCCAAACACAGTAAGTTAAGCAAAATGAGAAGACAGAGAAACACACAGCAGATGAAGCAGCAAGGCAAAAAACCACAAGACCAAACAAATGAAGAGGAAATAGGTAGTATACCTGAAAAAGAATTCAGAGTAATGATAGTAAAGATGATCCAAAATCTTGGAAATAGAATGGAGAAAATACAAGAAACGTTTAACAAGGACCTAGAAGAGCTAAAGGGCAAACAAAGAATGATGAACAACACAATAAATGAAATTAAAAATTCTCTAGAAGGAATCAATAGCGGAATAACTGAGGCAGAAGAACGAATAAGTGACCTGGAAGATAAAATAGTGGAAATAACTACAACAGAGCACAATAAAGAAAAAAGAATGAAAAGAATTGAGGACAGTCTCAGAGGTCTCTGAAACAATATTAAATTCACCAAGATTTGAATTATAGAAGTCCCAGAAGAAGAAGAGAAAAAGAAAGGGACTGAGAAAATACTTGAAGAGATTATAGTTGAAAATTTCCCTGATATAAGAAAGGAAAGAGTCAATCAAGTCCAGGAAGCACAGAGAGTCCCATACAGGATAAAACCAAAGAGAAACATGCCAAGACACATATTAATCAAACTATCAAAAATTAAAAACAAAGAAAAAATATTAAAAGCAGCAAAGGAAAAACAACAAATAACATACAAGGGAATCCCCATAAGGTTAACAGCTGATCTTTCAGCAGAAACTCTGCAAGCCAGAAGGGACTGGCAGGACATATTTAAAGTGATGAAAGGGAAATACCTACAACCAAGATTACTCTACCCAGCAAGGATCTCATTCAGATTTGATGGAGAAATTAAAACCTTTACAGACAAGCAAAAGCAAAGAGAATTCAGCACCACCAAACCAGCTTTACAACAAATGCTAAAGGAACTTCTCTAGGCAGGAAACACAAGAGAAGGAAAAGCCCTACAATAACAAACCCAAAACAATTAAGAAAATGGTAATAGGAATATACGTATCGATAACTACCTTAAATGTAAATGGATTAAATGTTCCAACCAAAAGACATAGACTAGCTAAAGGGATACACAATCAAGACCCATATATATGCCCTCTACAAGAGACCCACTTCAAACCTAGGAACACATACAGACTGAAAGTGAGGGGATGGAAAAAGATATTCCATGCAAATGGAAATCAAAAGAAAGCTAGAGTAGCATTTCCAATACCAGGCAAAACAGACTTTAAAATAAAGACTATTATAAGAGACAAAGAAGGACACTGTATAATGATCAAGGGATCAATCCAAGAAGAAGATATGACAATTGTAAATATTTATGGACCCAACATAAGAGGACCTCAATACATAAGGCAAATTCTAACAACCAAAAAAGTGGAAGTTGACAGTAACAAAATCATACTAGGGGACTTTAACACACCACTTTCAGCAATGGACAGATCATCCAAAATGAAAATAAATAAGAAAACACAAGCTTTAAGTGATACATAAAACAAAATGGACTTAATTGATATTTATAGGACATTCCATCCAAAAACAACAGAATACACTTTCTTCTCAAGTACTCTTGGAACATTCTCCAGGATAGATCATATCCTGGGTCAAAAAAAGCCTTGGTAAAAAAACAAAAACAAAAATAAAACAAAACAAAACAAAACAAAACAAAACAAAAAAAAGCCTTGGTAAATTTAAGAAAATTGAAATCGTATCAAGTATCTTTTCTGACCACCACGCTATGGCACTAGATATCAATTACAGGAAAAAATCTATAAAAAATTCAAACACACGGAGGCTAAACAATACACTACTAAATAACCGAGAGATCACTGAAGAAATCAAAGAGGAAATCAAAAAATACCTAGAAACAAATGACAATGAAAACACGACCACCCAAAACCTATGTGATGCAGCAAAAGCAGTTCTAAGAGGGAAGTCTATAGCAATACAATCCTACCTCAAAAAACAAGAAACATCTCAAATAAACAACCTAACCTTACACTTAAAGCACTTAGACAAAGAAGAACAAAAAAACCCCAAAGTTAGCAGAAGGAAAGAAATCATAAATATCAGATCAGAAATAAATGAAAAATAAATGAAGGAAGCAATTGAAAAGAACAATAAATCTAAAAGCTGGTTCTTTGAGAAGATAAATAAAATTGATAAACCATTAGCCAGACTCATCAGGAAAAAGGGGACAAGATTCAAATCAATAGAATTAGAAATGAAAAAGAAGTAACAACTGACACTGCAGAAATACAAAAGATCATGAGAGATTAATACAAGCAACTATATGCCTATAAAATGGACAACCTGGAAAAAAAGGACAAATTCTTAGAAAAGCACACCCTTCCAAGACTGAACCAGGAAGAAATAGAAAATATAAACAGACCAATCACAAGCACTGAAATTGAGACTGTGATTAAAAATCTTCCAACAAACAAAAGTCCAGGACCAGATGGCTTCACAGGCGAATTATATCAAATATTTAGAAAGAGCTAACACCTATCCATCTCAAATTCTTCCAAAGTATAGCAGAGGGAAGAACAATCCCAAACTCATTCTCCGCGGCCACCATCACCCTGATACCAAAAACAGACAAAGATGTCACAAAGAAAGAAAACTACAGGCCAATATCACTGATGAACGTAGATGCAAAAATCCTCAACAAAATACTAGCAAACAGAATCCAACAGCACATTAAAAGGATCATACAGCATGATCAAGTGGGGTTTATCCCAGGAATGCAAGGATTCTTCAATATACGCAAATCAATCAATGTGACAAACCATATTAACTAATTGAAGGAGAAAAACCATATGATCATCTCAATAGATGCAGAAAAAGCTTTTGACAATATTCAACACCCATTTATGATAAAGAGCCTCCAGATAGTAGGCATAGAAGGAAATTACCTCAATATAATAAAGGTTATATATGACAAACCCACAGCCAACATCGTTCTCAGTGGTGAAAAACTGAAACCATTTCCTCTAAGATTAAGAACAAGACAAGGTTGTACGCTCTCACCACTATTATTCAACATAGATTTGGAAGTTTTAGCCACAGCATTCAGAGAGCAAAAATAAATAAAAAGAATCCAAATCGGAAAAGAAGAAGTAAAGCTGTCACTGTTTGCAGATGACATGATACTATACATAGAGAATCCTAAAGATTCTACCAGAAAACCACTAGGGCTAATCAATGAATTTTGTAAAGTAGCAGGATACAAAATTAATGCAAAGAAATCTCTTTCATTCCTATACACTAAGGATGAAAAATCTGAAAGAGAAATTAAGGAAACACTCCCATTTACCATTGCAGCAAAAAGAATAAAATACCTAGGAATAGACTTACCTAAGGAGACAAAAGACCTGTACTCAGAAAAATATAAAACACTGATGAAAGAAATCAACGATGACACAAATAGATGGAGAGATATATCATGTTCTTGGATTGGAAGAATCAACATTGTGAAAATGACTATACTACCCAAAGCAATCTGCACATTCAATGCAATCCCTATCAAACTACCAATAGCAGTTTTCACAGAAGTAGCACAAAAAATTTCACAATTTGTATGGAAACACAAAAGACCCCGAATAGCCAAAGCAATCTTGAGAAAGAAAAATGGAGCTGGAGGAATCAGGCTCCTGGATTTCAGTCTACAGTACAAAGCTACATTAATCAGGACAGTATGGTACAGGCACAAAAAGAGAAATATAGATCAATGGAACAGGATAGAAAGCCCAGAGATAAACCCACGCACATATGGTCACCTTATTTTTGATAAAGGAGGCAAGAATATACAATGGAGAAAAGGCAGCCTCTTCAATAAGTGGTGCTGAGATAACTGGACAGCTACCTGTAAAAGAATGAAATTAGAACACTCCTTAACACCCTACACAAAAATAAACTCAAAATGGATTAAAAAACTGATTGTAACGCCAGACACTATAAAACTCTTAGATGAAAACATGGGCAGAACACTCTATGACATAAATCACAACAAGATCCTTTGTGACCCACCTCCTAGAGAAATGGAAATAAAAACAAAAATAAACAAATGGGACCTAATGAAACCTAAAAGCTTTTGCACAGCAAAGAAACCAGAAACAGGACAAAAAGACAACCCTCAGAATGGGAGAAAATATTTGCAAATGATGCAACTCGCAAAGGATTATTCTCCAAAATTTACAAGCAGCTCATGAAGCTGAATATCAAAAAAGCAAATAAACCACATCACTAATCATTAGAGAAATGCAAATCAAAACTACAATGAGGTATCACCTCACACCAGTCAGAATGGCCATCATCAAAAAATCTACAAACAATAAATGCTGGAGAGGGTGTGGAGAAATGGGAACTCTCTTACACTGTTGGTGGGGATATATATTGATACAGCCACTATGGAAAACAGTATGGAGTTTCCTTAAAAAACTTAAAATAGAACTACCATATGACCCAGCAATCCCACTTCTGGGTATATACCCTGAGAAAACCATAATTCAAAAAGAGTCATGGGGGCTTCCCTGGTGGCCCAGTGGTTGGGAGTCTGCCTGCTAATGCAGGGGACATGGGAACGAGCCCTGGTCTGGGAGGATCCCACATGCCACGGAGTGGCTAGGCCTGTGAGCCGCAGCTACTGAGCCTGCGTGTCTGGAGCCTGTGCTCCGCAACAAGAGGGGCCGCGGTTGTGAGAGGCCCGCGCACTGCGATGAAGAGTGGCCCCCGCTTGCCACAACTAGAGAAAGCCCTCGCACAGGAACGAAGACCCAACACAGCCAAAAATTAATTAATTAATTAATTAATTAAAAATGAATAATGCTTTAAAAAAAAAAAAAGAGTCATGTACCACAATGTTCATTGCAGCTCTATTTACAATAGCCAGGACATGGAAGCAGCCTAAGTGTCCATCGACAGATGAATGGATAAAGAAGATGTGGCACATATATACAATGGAATATTACTCAGCCATAAAAAGAAACAAAATTGAGTTATTTGTAGTACGATGGATGGACCTAGAGTCTGTCATACAGAGTGAAGTAAGCCAGAAAGAGAAAAACAAATACCATATGTTTAACACATATATATGGAATCTAAAAAAAAAAAAAAAGTTTATGAAGAACCTAGGGGCAAGACAAGAATAAAGACGCAGATGTAGAGAATAGGCTTGAGGACATGGGGAGGGGGAAGGTAAGCTGGGATGAAGTGAGAGAGTGGCATGGAAATATATACACTACCAAATGTAAAATAGATAGCTAGTGCAAAGCAACCACATAGCACAGGGCAATCAGCTCGGTGCTTTGTGACCACCTAGAGGGGTGGGATAGGGTGGATAGGAGGGAGATGCAAAAGGGAGGGGATATGGGGGTTTACGTATATGTATAGCTGATTTACTTTGTTATACAGCAGAAAGTAACACACCACTGTAAAGCAATTATACTCCAATAAACATGTTAAAAAAAAATAGAGAATGCAATATTCCAAGCATGAATCTTTCTGGAATGAGACTTTTTGGAAGATGTGATCTTTCCTTCTATTATCATTGGAAGAAAAATCAATGTATTTTCTACCTTAATGTGTTCTCCAGTGTAATTATTTCATTATACGAAGTAAAACCTAAATATAGGGTCTTTTAGTTTAAATAATTAAAGCTTAAAAATCCAACACTGAAAAACGCCAGTGAGCCAAATTCATATGTGATTACTGCAAATATAATGTTTCTCCCTCTTTAGGAGTTTTATTAAATATAAATTCCCAAGTTACAACACTTTACGCAGGACATTTTGTCTTGGAGTCCCTCAGCACAGGAAGAGTCCCCAAACCTGTGTTCTACTTTTTGTACTCTTTGGGGAAGACTGAAGGAGAATCTATCTGAAGCAAGGGAAAATATCATAGGCAAAAACTTGAAAAATGAATTCCAATGATTTAGGAAACTCAAATGGAAATTTCCCTAGTAAAAATATATAACCTACTCAAAATATAACTTACCAAACTGACTCAGATAGAAATAGAAAACTTGAATGGACCTATAAATGGTAAAAACTAATTGAATCAGTATTTTTAAATCTATACACACACACACATGTACACACAAACACACACGCATACCACATGCCAGGCTTAGAACATTGTACAAGCTTTTTTTTACAGGAACATTCAAGGAACAAATAGTCTGAACTTTATAAAAAATACTTCAGAATATTAAGTATGTTTAATCTCAGAGATGTGTACATGAGTGTTTGTTAAATTATTATCTTGCTTTTCTGCACATTTGAAATATTTTTTAATTTAAAATTAAAAAAGAAAAAAGTCTATAAGTAAGTTAGGCAGAGAAAGACAAATATATGATATCACTTATTGGGAGAATCTAAAAAATATAGCACAAATGAATTTATTTACAAAACAAAACCAGACTCAGAGACATAGAAAAACAATCTTAGGGTTACTAAAGGGGCAGAGGGGAGGAGGGTTAAATTAGGAGGTTGAGATTAACAGATACACACTACTACATAAAATATATAAACCGCAACGACCTACTGTATAGCACAGGGAACTACATTCAATATCTTATAATAACATATAATGGAAAAGAATCTGAAAAAGAACAGGTATACATATATAGCTGAATCACTTTGCTGTACACCTGAAACTAACACAATACTGTAAATCAACTATACTTCAATTAAAAAAAAAATGAAAGAAATAGGAAAGAGCTTCTCAGGGAAAAGTTAAGATATGAAAGGCCAGAGGAGGAAGCAAGAGTAGGACTGGGTGAATACAGAAGAATAAGTAAGAGCGGATTGAGTTTGCGGTCAGAGAGTAGGGCCAGAGACTGAGGAGAGATTTTTGAGTAACTGGTGTGGAGATAGACAGAAAAACATTTAGGATATTTTGCTTTGTGTTTTGTGACCCAGTTTAAAAGAAAAATCTCCACATGCTTAAACACTCTTTGAGTCAGAGTTATTCCTCTTTGAATGTGACACCAAGTTAAGATTGCCCTAAACACCAGACCCAAAGAGCTCAAGATTTATTGGGGTTATGTATGTACATTACCCAGTTAGATTTAAATTTCTCAGTATTATTTTACTACCCAGAGGAAAGTGCCATCAGCATAAGAGAGGCAAGATCAAACTGAAAGTGTATGAAAATGAAAATTCAGAATATTCAGGTTTACCTTTTGGCCACAGTCAAAATTATAGAAGCCTTCCTGCTGTTACAAATTCATAAAAGAAGTTAGAAACTTGCAAAAAAAAAAAAAAAAGATGTAAATTATGGTTTCTCTTTCTCAAGACCTGAAGAAACAAAATGAGCCAAACTCTTCAAATGTTATGACTTAGGTTTTTCTTCTACACGCAGTTAGAGCTTCCACTCTCCCAATATTCAGCCCCTAAACAGATGAGAGAAGGAAGAATGTGGTAAGAGAGAAAAATTTTGTTGGATCTTCATAAGGGCAGGAATTCTGTGAATGTTTAGTGTCATAAACCCCTCACGAACAAATTGAAATCATTGCTGATCAACTTCTCAGCATGGTAACTACTCTTCTTGGGTGCAGTAGCCAAAAACATACCTGAACGATGATGGGCTGTGTTTGTGAAGATACACAGTTGCACCTCAGTATCACAGGAGACCAGCCTCCAGAAACTACACCCTTAGAAGCCTAAATCAAGTGAAACTGTTCTAGAGGATTAAGACTTCATTAGAGAGTAGGAGTAAGAGGTGGACCATTCCAGAAAAATAAAACTTCAGAATTATTTTAAAAAGCAATGTTTGCATAACTTAGCCATATCCAAAACCTAAAAAGATTAGCTTAGCTCTTCTCAAATAGCAAGTAAAAACGGTATGCATGCAAAGAATATCTAAAGTGCTGTAACTACAACAAAATGAAATTCTCTGGACAGCTGTTACACAACTTTCCTAGACATGCCTTGAACTGGTGCAGTGGAAATTGCATAAACAAAAAAGGTTGCATGTGAATCAGCTATTGTGTTATGGCTTTACCCCACTAATTTATTCTCCCTGGCCCTGACCTGGATGTTAGCAGCCAATAATAGCACTTTAAAAAAAAAAAAAATCTTACCTCTTTACCTATTTCTCTTCTTTCAGTTTTCACTCTGATACTTCAACAAGTAGCTGCCTTGGTCATGAACTACTTGCATTTTATTATACCTACAACAGAAAGAAAACTGCTCATGGGAACTCTAATCCTTCCATTATAGAAATAATTAAGCTCTTTTATTTGCAAGAGGAAAATCTTTGGGGACTGTAGAAAAACTATCAAATGGCAAAAAAAAAAAAGAAGAAGAAGAAGACGACGACAAGATATAACAGATCCTGGATATTGAAATTTCAGTTAGTGCTGCATATTGAAAGGTGCAAAGGAATTTTGTACAGGATTTCTCCTCTGTTCTTTGTTGGAATTGTTCAGTATGATTGGTAATTAAAAAATGCCAAGACACAGGGATATGCAAACACAGAAACGTATTGCTGTAAATACATATAAGGGAATGTGAATTCCAAACCCGCTTTATGGATCTTTATCACTCCCTCCTTCCCCCAATACTTAAAAAGCAGGAGGAAAGAAAATGCCTGCCAGAGCTCCTCTCTTACTGCAGGACTATCTGATTCACCATCAAACACAATGACTAAGTGGGTCATTTTCTGAGATGTCTGGCTAATTAGAATCCTTGCTAGGGGTGAAATCTGTCTGTCCCATTGTAGAAAACTGCAGTGTCAGCAAGGCCAGATTAGGACATTTTTTTAAAAATTATGTATTTTGTGATTAAAAAAACAACTTTATTTTTCAAGACAATACAAATATGTGTACTGAAGTTAAAGTAACTTCTCCATATAAATTCTGTTTGCAAAACACCAGATAAGTTTGCTACAGCTGTACATTTCTTTGTTGCCCCTGATGTCCTGGTGCCTTAGACGTGCAGTTGGCCCGCCTGTTGGGTAAACCAACACTGCAAGTTTTGCTACTGACTGTATGGTTTTATTTATTTGTTTGTTCTATTATTTTCCCCTGCTTCAGTAATGATTCTTTTGGAATTATACCTTAGAGTGTCCCTAAACTCTCTAACTTGATGAATATGGCCATTATGTTGATTTTAGAATTGACAATCTGGCAACAAAAATCTCAGAGTAGAAATTCTCATATATGCTTTTTGATCCTTTCTTAAGAAAGATGCTTCTCAGTGCCAAAGGAAAAGAACATTTTCTTCATTTGTACATCATTCATCTATTCAACAAATGAAGTGCCTATTATGTGCTACGTATTCTGTTAGACAATGACAAAATAGAGATGAACAAGATACACTTCTATTCTAGAAGGATTTTAAATCCACTTAAGTAAAAAACAGTGGTTGCCAGGGGACAAGAGGTGGGGGCATACAACTGATGGTGTTGGTATATAAGGGTATAAACTGGTAACAAGTACTAAATAAGCCATAGAGATCTAATGTATAAGTGTATTGAATATAGATGATAATATTATACTATATGTAACATAATAAATATCATTACAATGTTAACCATATTACAATATATAAATGTATCAAAGTAACATGCTGTACAGTTTAAATTTACACAATGTTACATGTAGAATTTATCCAAGAAAAAAAAAGGAAAAAAAATGATGATCTTGTGGGCCACACCTCTCATCTAACCACATGGATAGGAAATTCCATTTGGAAGGAGGAGACAGCAGAAGGGCTTTTATCAGTGCCTTATCAAATGTGAGTGCTCCTATCCCATAAACATAATCACATTATAAGCTCTACGTGCCAGGGGATGTTTTTGCCTTCTTTTGAATTTGCCCATAGTGCCTAGAAATATACCTCCTGTGCATGTATAAGGTATGTGATATTTATGTTTTTAATTACTAATTGTCACAAAGAAATTGTGCCTGTGTTCATACATTTGTTCGTTACATAAACTTGTGAAACATTTAGCATCATTTCTTTGAATAACTGCTTTCTTTAATTTCTGCTTGTGATATAATCAGTAAAGTATTAATCACTAAGTCAGATTAATATATGAATACAATCATACATTGGTCTGGGTTTCAAATTAAAAGTTCACATTTTTAGGAGCCAAAGATCCAAATATGCTGTTCTATACTCAGAATCAGTATTGAAAAAAGAGGAGACATAAATAGCAGAATAAAACACTGAAGCTTTTGATTGTGAGTTAGCAAAGAACAAAGAATGTCTCATTCCTCTTCCACTCCCTAGCTTCTTGCATAGCTCCTGGGCCAGCAAGTGTTCAGCAAATATTTGGAACAGAAAGAGAGAGAGAGATTGCTGAAGATCAGCTAACCAGTAGGCATGCTGTGGTAGTCCCCAAGTGAAGTGGGCAACTCTCTGCATTTCAGGCATCAGATACCATATGCAAAACTTCGCAAATGTGAAAAAGCAAGGTGTATTTAGGGTCGGGGGGGACGTTCTGTAGATCTGGAGAATCTGATATGTGGAGGGAATAGCTAGAAAGTTAAGGCTGAACACACGGACAGAAAACAGGCCAAAAGAGTTTGTATTTTATCCTGAACTCCATGGGGAGTCACTATTAAGTTTTAAGAAAGGAGAGTAGCATAGCAAGATTTTTTTGTAAAAGGATAATTTGGTAGCAGTGGGTAAGACATATTGGAACTGAAAGCCATGTGGAGTCAGGTAAACACTTTAGGAAGCTGTGGCAATCTGGCTTCAAACCCTCACAAAGATTTCTAAACCTCTTGTCCTCTCCTCCAGTCTCAAGTCACCTTGTTTCTCTTGTGTCACAAAGTTTTTCTTCTCCCTGTTCAGTCCTCTTTGCATTCTGCTATTTACCCTCAATCTTACCTGATACCATTAATTTATCTGCTTATGTTCCTTAGGTAACTACTGATTTTTCACCTCTCTCTCCAAAATCCCCAGCTTGGTGCCTAAAGTAGAAATAAGTAGGAAATACATATGTAGAGGAGGTGGAGAAGGGCTTTAAACCTAAGTCTGTTCATACTCTGTCACTAGGCCATATTGCCTCTCTAACCAGGTATAGTGTTAGTTAATGCTATTTTTTCAAAATCCAAAGTCTAGGAAATATTCACATTGTTTAGTATACTTCAAAAATTTACACATTTTTTTATTTTTCTCTTACACGTAAGTCCTATACTTTACTCTTGGCTTTCCTTGAGGTTATAATTTAATGGGAGAAGATAAGAGAAGAATGCTATAATCTTCTATTTAATTTAGTACTGCATTTTACCCGGAAGCACTTTGCCTCAGAGAGGACCCCATGAAGTCTTAGATACACACAAGATCCACCGCCCCCTTCTGAGAAAAGTGGCCCCAAGCTGTTCTTTCTGCATTAAAATGCCAAAGCTCATACCCAGTGATTCTACCCATGCACTGACTTGATAGGGGTGGCCATTTTCCTCTGAGATGGCTTTGCATGAAACTGCCCAAGAGGACTGCTCCATATTGGATGATTGCACACTAAGTTGGAGGAAAAACAGGAGCATTCATAAGAAACTGGTGCTCAGTGTGTGTCCTAAATGATGATAAAATATTTTGCCAATTTTCTGTGAGATCTATGTACATCCCAGGCTAGAAAGTTGCTGAAACATAAAGTGATCAGAGAAATGGTCATTTTTTTCTATCTCATTTCTCTGTGTATAGCTACAGAAAAAAAAAAAAAAAAATCACTGAAGATAATCTGTGCCTGTCTATCCCTATTCCTTACTATCCTGTATCTTTCTATAGACTTCATGTATACTCTCACCCTGCTGTGAAGATAACATAGATATGATCTTAGTTCCATAGATAGGTGAAGGGTAGCTGAGAGATATTTGTAGCCAGTTGCATCCAGTGTTGGGTTGAGAGTCAGAGGCTCCAAAATACAAGTCACGGGTCTTGATCTTGGACAAGTCACTTAATCTCTCCAAGTCTCAGTTTCTTTCTCTTTGAAATGGGAATGTTAATGGTACTTTGGTCATAAGATTTTTGTTAGGAATAAACAGGAAAATGCATGTCAAGTGCTGGGAACATTGTTTGCTGACAATAAGCACTTAATAAATGCCAGCTACTGTTTTGAAAGTTATAAGTACATGTATTACCCACTCTCAAGCAGCTATTAAGAGATGGAAACAGGATTATTCCTATTATTTATTTCTAGCCTAGCACATTTTTCCCCACAATACCACAGTGTTAATATGATGATAAGCCTTTGTTATGGGGGCGCTGAAAAGCACTCACAGTACTTGTGATAATATTAAAATAAGGAATAATTCAACTATCTAAATCTTACAGCAATAAAATAAATCTGAAACAAACTATAGAATAACAATATAACTACATTACAGAAAAGTTAACTAAATCCATGGTTGATAAAATATTAATTAATTTCCAAGAAAAGTTGATATTTAATACACATAGCTAACTTCTGAGTATAATGTCTTAGAAAACAGGCTAAAAAGTTTTATTCTCCCTCCCTCTCTCTCTCTCATCATCAACACTGGGTTGGGTAAAACCTGGGTTTGTCCCAGGCTGACATTTCTAAAAAAAGTTCATGCTACATTTGTAGCATGAACAAAAAATTGTAACATATACAAAAAGTATATGTTACAATTTTTTTTTTATTGAGGTATAATTGATGTACAATATTATATGAGTTACAGGTGTACAATATAGTGATTCACAATTTTTAAATGTTATACTCCATTTATAGTTATTATAAATATTTGCTATATTCCCTGCGTTGTACATCCTTGTAGCTTATTTTATACCTAATATTGGGTTGGCCAAAAAGTTCGTTAGGGTTTTTCTGCATCATTGGAAAAACCCGAACGAACTTTTTGACCAACCCAATAGTTTGTACTTCTTAATTCCCTACCCTATATTGCCCCTCCCCTTTCCCTCTCCCCACTGGTAACCACTAGTTTGTTCTCTATATCTGTGAGTCTGCTTCTTTTTTGTTATATTCATTAGTTTGTTGTATTTTTTTTAGATTCCACACATAAGTGATATCATACAGCATTTGTCTTTCTCTGTCTGACTTATTTCACTTAGCATAATACCCTCTAAGTCCATCCATGTTGTTACAAATGGCAAAATTTCATTCTTTTTATGGCTGAGTAGTATTTCATTGTATATATTATAGATATATACCACATTTTCTTTATCCATTCATCTGTTGATGGACACTTAGGTTGCTTTCATATCATGGCAAGTGTAAACAATGTTGCTATGAACATTGGGGTGCATGTATCTTTTCAAATTAGTGTTTTTGTTTCTTTCAGATATATACCCAGGAGTGGAATTGCTGGGTCATAGGGTAGTTCTATTTTTAGTTTTTTGAAAAACCTCCATACTGTTTTCCACAGTGCCTGCACCAATTTACATTCCCACCAACAGTGGACGAGGGTTCTCTTTTCTCCACATCCTTGTCAACATTTGTCATTTGTCTTTTTGATGATAACCATTCTGACATGTATGAGGTGATATCTCATTGTTGTTTTGATTTGCATTTCCCTGATGACTAGCAGTGTTGAGCACCTTTTCATGTTCCTGGTGGCCATCCATATTTCCTTTTTGGAAAAATGTCTATTCAGGTTTTCTACACATGTTTGAATTGGGTTGTTTGTTTTTTTGATGTTGAGTTGTATGAGCTGTTTATATATGTTTGATATTAACCCCTTGTCAGCCATATCATTTGCAAATATTTTCTCCCATTTTGTAGGTTGTCTTTTTGTTTTGTCAATGGTTTCTTTGCTGTGCAAAAGCTTTTAAGTTTAATTAGGTCCCATTTCTTTATTTTTGCTTTTATTTCCTTTCATTTGGGAGACAGACCAAAAAAAAAAATATTGCTACGATTTATGCCAGAGAGTTCTGCCTATGTTTTCCTCTAGGAGTTTTATGGTTTCCAGTCTTACATTTAGGTCTTTAATACATTTTGAGTTTATTTTTGTATATGGTGTTAGAGAATGTGCTAATTTCACTCTTTTACATGCACCTGTCCGGATTTCCCAGCACCACTTTTTTTCTTTTTTAACATCTTTATTGGAGTATAATTGCTTTACAATGGTGTGTTAGTTTCTGCTTTATAACAATGTGAATCAGTTGTACATACACATATGTTCCCATATCTCTTCCCTCTTGCATCTCCCTCCCTCCAATCCTCCCTATCCCACCCCTCTAGGTGGTCACAAACCACCGAGCTGATCTCCCTGTGCTATGTGGCTGCTTCTCACTAGCTATCTATTTTACGTTTGGTAGTGTATATATGTCCATGCCACTCTCTCACTTTGTCACTACTTACCCTTCTCCCTCCCCATATCCTCAAGTCCATTCTCTAGTAGGTCTGTGTCTTTATTCCCGTCTTACCCCTAGGTTCTTCATGACCATATTTTTTTTTCTTAGATTCCATATATATGTGTTAGCATACAGTATTTGTTTTTCTCTTTCTGACTTACTTCACTCTGTATGACAGACTCTAGGTCCCTCCACCTCACTACAAATATCTCCATTTCTTTTCTTTTTATGGCTGAGTAATATTCCATTGTATATATGTGCCACATCTTCTTTATCCATTAATCTGATGATGGACACTTAGGTTGCTTCCATGTCCTGGCTATTGTAAATAGAGCTGCAATGAACATTTTGGTACATGACTCTTTTTTTTTTTTTTAATTAATTAATTAATTTATTTATTTTGGGCTGTGTTGGGTCTTCGTTTCTGTGTGAGGGCTTTCTCTAGTTGCAGCAAGCAGGGGCCACTCTTCATTGCGATGCGCGAGCCTCTCACTATCGCGGCCTCTCGTTGCAGAGCACAGGCTCCAGATGCGCAGGCTCAGTAGTTGTGGCTCAGGGGCCTAGTTGCTCCGCAGCATGTGGGATCCTCCCAGACCAGGGCTCGAACCCTTGTCCCCTGCATTGGCAGGCAGATTCTCAACCGCTGCACCACCAGGGAAGCCCCACATGACTCTTTTTGAATTATGGTTTCCTCAGGGTATATGCCCAGTAGTGGGATTGCTGGGTCGTATGGTAGTTCTATTTTTAGCTTTTTAAGGAACCTCCATACTGTTCTCCATAGTAGCTGTATCCATTTACATTCCCACCAACAGTGCAAGAGGGTTCCCTTTTCTCCACACCTTCTCCAGCATTTATTGTTTCTAGATTTTTTGATGATGGCCATTCTGACCGGTGTGAGATGATATCTCATTGCAGTTTTGATTTGCATTTCTCTAATGATTAATGATGTTGAGCATTCTTTCATGTGTTTGTTGGCAATCTGTATGTCTTCTTTGGAGAAATGTCTATTTAGGTCTTCTGCCCATTTTTGGATTGGATTGTTTGTTTTTTTGTTATTGAGCTGCATGAGCTCCTTGTAAATCTTGGAGATTAATCTTTTGTCAGTTGCTTCATTTTCAAATATTTTCTCCCATTCTGAGGGCTGTCTTTTGGTCTTGTTTATGGTTTCCTTTGCTGTGCAAAAGCTTTTAAGTTTCCTTAAGTCCCATTTGTTTATTTTTGTTTTTATTTCCATTTCTCTAGGAGGTGGGTCAAAAAAGGATCTTGCTGTGATTTATGTCATAGAGTGTTCAACCTATGTTTTCCTCTAAGAGTTTGATAGTGTCTGGCCTTCCATTTAGGTCTTTAATCCATTTTGAGTTTATTTTTGTGTATGGTGTTAGGGAGTGTTCTAATTTCATACTTTTACATGTACCTGTCCAGTTTTCCCAGCACTACTTATTGAAGAGGCTGTCTTTTCTCCACTGTATATTCTTGCCTCCTTTATCAAAGATAAGGTGACCATATGTGCGTGGGTTTATCTCTGGGCTTTCTATCCTGTTCCATTGATCTATGTTTCTGTTTTTGTGCCAGTACCAAACTGTCTTGCTTACTGTAGCTTTGTAATATAGTCTGAAGTCAGGGAGCCTGATTCCTCCAGCTCCATTTTTCGTTCTCAAGATTGCTTTAGCTCTTCGGGGTCTTTTGTGTTTCCATACAAATTGTGAAATTTTTTGTTCTAGTTCTCTGAAATATGCCAGTGGTAGTTTGATAGGGATTGCATTGAATCTGTAGATACACCATATTAACAAATTGAAGGAGAAAAACCATATGATCACTGCAATAGATGCAGAGAATGCTTTTGACAAAATTCAACACCCATTTATGATAAAAACCCTGCAGAAAGTAGGCATAGAGGGAACTTTCCTCAACATAATAAAGGCCATATATGACAAACCCACAGCCAACATCATCCTCAATGGTGAAAAACTGAAACCATTTCCACTAAATTCAGGAACAAGACAAAGTTGCCCGCTCTCACCACTATTATTCAACATAGTTTTGGAAGTTTTAGCCACAGCAATCAGAGGAGAAAAAGAAATAAAAGGAATCCAAATCGGAAAAGAAGAAGTAAAGCTGTCACTGTTTGCAGATGACGTGATACTCTACATAGAGAATCCTAAAGATGCTACCAGAAAACTACTAGAGCTAATCAATGAATTTGGTAAAGTAGCAGGATACAAAATTAATGCACAGAAATCTCTGGCATTCCCATACACTAATGATGAAAAATCTGAAAGTGAAATTAAGAAAACACTCCCATTAACCATTGCAATAAAAAGAATAAAATATCTAGGAATAAACCTACCTAAGGCGACAGAAGACCTGTAGGCAGAAAATTATGAGACACTGATGAAATAAATTAAAGATGATACAAATAGATGGAGAGGTATACCATGTTCTTGGATTGGAAGAATCAATATTGTGAAAATGACTCTACTACCCAAAGCAATCTACAGATTCAGTGCAATCCCTATCAAACTACCACTAGCACCACTTATTGAAGAGACTGTGTTTCCAACATTGTATATTCTTGCCTCCTTTGTTGTATATTAATTGACCGTAAGTGCATGGGTTTATTTCCAGGCTCTCTGTTCTTTTCCTTTGATCTATGTGTCTATTTTTGTGCCAATGCCATACTATTTTGATTGCTATGGTAATAGTCTGAAGTCAGGGAACATGACTGCTCCAGTTCTGTTCTTATTTCTTAGGACTGTTTTTGCTATTCAAGGTCCTTTGTGTTTTCATACAAATTTTAAAATTTGTCAGTTCCAGTCACATTCTATTAGCCAAAGGAAGTTACTAGCCAAGTCAGCCATTAATAGAGTGAGGAAGTACAGCTGACCCTTGGATATCATGGGTTTGAACTGCTTGGGTCCACTTATACACAGGATTTTTTTCAATAGTATGTACTGTAGTACTACACAATCCACAGATGCAGCATCGTGGATACAGGGGAAATGTATACCAAGGGCCAACTATGAAGTTATAAACAGATTTTCGACTCCATGGAGGGTCAGTCAAAAATCTTGTGTTGTTCAAGGGTCAACTGTATTCTTTTCTCAGAAAGGTAGAGAAAAGGGAATCAATATTTGCTTAAAATTAATCAAATTGACCACATCATTTCACAATATTTTTGCAATTCAATTCAATGCAGATACTGAGATATATATATAGTATTTTAATATGAATACATACACTATAGTATACATTATATAGTATATACTGTGTAGTGTATATATTTATATTATAGTATAATATAAACAACTAAATTATATATACCTATGTATGTATATATATACATATACATATATCTATAGTGACTGCCTATAGAAAAATAAAAGGAAAATTCATTAAAAACAACAATAAAAAGGACAACAATATCTCTCCTTTATTTTATCAGGAAAAATGCTATGTTGCCAAAAAGCTGTCCAGAAAATGGACAGCAATCATCATTGCAATATTCTGCAGTTGAACTATGGATCAGCATCAACTAAAATAGCAAAACGGAGCCAAGATGCCTTGCAGTGTTGCAGGTGGTGCTAGATGTTGGCACTTTTTAGAGTTCTGCACAGTGGTGGGGCCCTAAGGCCTAGCAGAGGGGCAGGTGGCACGTGGGAGCTAGCCCAGCCAGAAGCCAAACAGGATATTGTTTTGATTTACAAAACTAGCACTGTGGCACCACAGTTATTTCAAAGTCATTCAGTGAGGTCAGAAGAGGCCAGAGCTTCTATTGGATCTCTGTCTTCTCAAACTAAATGTTTAATCCAAATCCAAACCTTTTCTTTTCAGAAGTAATATTGGTAATTAACTCAGAGACCTCCATATTTCCCTTACAAACATAACTATGTTTATGCTCAAAATCTAGTGCTCAAAATCTCAGAGGTTTAAGTTTTCCAGATTTAGTTTGGACATCACATATCTGCAAACGTGATATTGAGGAAGCTGCAACAACTGAATTGTAAACCTTCCTGAACAGGCGTTGATTCAGCTAATGGCAACTTTACATTGAGGGCAAAATTTGCTTCCTTTCAACAGCACAGACTTTCCACAGATGGCCTTGAAGCTATCAAGTCTGGAAGCTGTAAAAAAGCCCTCTCTTCAGCTATGTCACACTGAAGAGGATATAGATTTTTAAACAGTTTGCTGTCCAAATGCTAAGTGGTGATATGTTGTCCAATCCTACAGCTGGGTGGCTTACAAAATAAGGAACTGTCCTTTAGCTCTAACACTGTGGTAGAAATCCATTTCTCTTTGCCTCTGCTGAGTCCCAAGAGGACAGTTGTCTACATATAATTATATACAATTGGGCAGTCAGTGGCTTCATTCAGGAGAGACCCAGCTCTGATCTTTGCTGGCTCTCGAATGACTTCTGAACCATGAAGGAGGTGGTCATGCCAGGTCAGGGTTTATTATGGAAACAGAGAGTTTGAAGGGACTGACACTGGAGCTGACAGCAAGGCGGTTGACTTGTGGAGGAAGGACTTCATCCATGGAAGCCTGCATGCACAGAATGCAGAGAACCTACCTGAATGCTTTCTTATCTTACCCAAAGTGAAGGAGAGCAAAAAAAAAAAAAAAGAATTCCTTGACTTTGCCAGCAACATTCCTTTCCTTTAATATTCAGTGTAAGCTGTTCAGAAATTCTATTCTGTTCTTTACATGGATATGCTAAGGGAAAGATTGTGAATTCTAATAAAATCAGATGGCAAGATACCTGAGCTTTTACAAAGAAGCATTATTTTACCAGGCTGAATGTTTATACAATTCACTGTAGACCTAGGCAATTTAGCCTGCTAATATATTTTACTGGCAGGTTATGTTCAGCCATAAAGATACCATTTGTGGCACTCCCTTACCCTTGTAAAAAACATTATTATATGTCAAGACACCAAGATAACATAACAAGAAACCGTGGAGTTTTTCACTAAATTGAAAGGAAGTATAGTCTGTGTATTGTGATAAAGGATACTCATGTGTACTGCAGAAAAATTCATAGATTCATGTTATCACCTTTCTACATCCCCCACAAGAAGTTGAAAAATGTTCATGAAGGTAAATTAAAATTCTAAAATGTAGTCCTAAGATGGAGATGATTTTTGTCTCATTTTTTTAACCAGAAATTGGAAACATGAGAAAGAATACATAAAAAACTTGTGCTCTGTGGAAGACAATGTCAAGAAAATGAGAAGGCAAACCACAGATTGGGAGAAAATATTTGCAAAAGACAATGTCTGATAAAGGACTGTTATCCAAAATATACAAAGAACACTTTAAACTAAACAAAAAGTAAATGAACAACTCAATTAAAAAATGGAGAACAATCATGAAGAGACAGGTCATCAAAGAAGGTATACACATGGCAAGTAAGCATATGAAAAGATGCTCAACATCATATGTCGTTAGGGAATTGAAAATTAAAACAACAGTGTGATAGCACTACACACCTATTGAAATGACCAAAACCCAAAGCACTGAGAACACTGATGTGGATGTGGAGCAACAGGAATTCCCATTCATTGCTGGTGGGAATGCAACATGGTACAGCAATTTTGGAACACAGTTTGGTAGTTCCTTACAAAACTAAACATACTCTTACCATGCAATCCAGGAATTGTGCTCTTTGGTATTTACCCAAACAAACTGAAAACTTATGTCCACACAACACCTGCACATGAAATGTTTTCTTTTTTAATTTAATTTAATTAATTAATTTATTTATTTTTGGCTGCGCTGGGTCTTTGTTTCTGTGCGAGGGCTTTCTCTAGTTTCGACAAGCTGGGGCCACACTTTATCACGGTGTGCAGGCCTCTCACTACCGTGGCACCTCTTGTTGTGGAGCACAGGCTCCAGACGGGCAGGCACAGTGATTGTGGCTCACGGGCATAGCCGCTCCACAGCACATGGGATCCTCCCAGACCAGGGCTCGAACCCACATCCACCTCACCAGCAGGCAGATCCCCAACCACTGCGCCACCAGGGAAGCTCCCTGAAAGGTTTATAGCAGCTTTATTCATAACTGTCAAAACTTGGAAGCAACCAATATATCCCTCAGTAAGTGAACAGACAAATAAACTGTGGTACCTCCAGACAATGGAATGACATTCAGCATTAAAAAAAAAAAAAAAAAAAAAAAAATCAAAAGAAAGCTGGAGTAGCAATACTCATATCAGAAAAAATAGACGTTAAAATAAAGAATGTTACAAGAAACAAGGAAGGACACTACATTATGATCAAGGGATCAATCCAAGAAGAAGATACAACAATTATAAATATATATGCACCCAACATAGGAGCACATCAATACATAAGGCAACTGCTAACAGCTATAAAAGAGGAAATCCACAATAACACAATAATAGTGGGGGACTTTAACACCTCACTTACACCAATGGACAGATCATCCAAAATGAAAATAAATAAAGAAATAGAAGCTTTAAATGACACAATAGATCAGATAGATTTAATTGATATTTATAGAACATTCCATCCAAAAACAGCAGATTACACTTTCTTCTCAAGTGCTCACAGAACATTCTCCAGGATAGATCACATCTTGGGTCACAAATCAAGCCTTAGTAAATTTAAGAAAATGGAAATCATGTCAAGCATCTTTTCTGACCACAATGCTATGAGATTAGAAATGAATTACAGGGAAAAAAATGTAAAATCACAAACACATGGAGGCTAAACAATACATTACTAAATAACCAAGAGATCACTGAAGAAATCAAAGAAGAAATCAAAAAATACCTACAGACAAATGACAATGAAAACACGACAATCCAAAACCTATGGGATGCAGCAAAAGCAGTTCTAAGAGGGAAGTTTATAGCTATATAAGCCTACCTCAAAAAACAAGAAAAATCTCAAATAAACAATCTAACCTTACACCTAAAGGAACTAGAGAAAGAAGAACAAACAAAACCCAAAGTTAGCAGAAGGAAAGAAATCATAAAGATCAGAGCAGAAATAAATGAAATAGAAATCAAAGACAACAATAGCAAAGATCAATAAAATTAAAAGCAGGTTCTTTGAGAAGATAAACAAAATTGATAAACCATTAGCCAGACTCATTAAGAAAAAGGAGAGGACTCAAATCAATAAAATTAGAAATGAAAAACGAGAAGTTACAATAGACACCTCAGAAATACAAAGCATCATAAGAGACTACTACAAGCAACTCTATGCCAAGAAAATGGACAACCTGGAAGAAATGGACAAATTCTTAGTAAGGTATAACCTTCCAAGACTGAACCATTAAGAAATAGAAAATATGAACAGACCAATCACAAGTAATGAAATTGAAACTGTGATTAAAATTCTTCCAACAAACAAAAGTCCAGGACCAGATGGCTTCACAGGTGAATTCTATCAAACATTTAGAGAAGAGCTAACACCCATCCTTCTCAAACTCTTCCAAAAAATTGCGGAGGAAGGAACACTCCCAAACTCATTCTATGAGGCCATCATCACCCTGATACCAAAACCAGACAAAGATACTATAAAAAAAGAAAATTACAGACCAATATCACTGATGAATATAGATGGAAAAATCCTCAATAAAATACTAGCAAACAGAATCCAACAACACATTAAAAGGATCATACACCACGATCAAGTGGGATTTATCCCAGGGATGCAAGGATTCTTGAATATATGCAAATCGATCAATGTGATGCACCATATTAACAGATTGAAGAATAAAAACCATATGATCATCTCAATAGATGCAGAAAAAGCTTTTGACAAGATTCAACACCCATTTATGATAAAAAACTCTCCAAAAAGTGGGCATAGAGGGAACCTACTTCAACATAATAAAGGCCATATATGACAAACCCACAGCAAACATCATTCTCAATGGTGAAAAACTGAAACTATTTCCTCTAAGATCAGGAACAAGACACGGATGTCCATTCTCACCACAATTATTCAACACAGTTTTGGAAGTCCTAGCCATGGCAATCAGAGAAGAAGAAGAAATAAAAGGAATACAAATTGGAAAAGAAGAAATAAAACTGTCACTGTTTGCAGATGACATGATACTACACATAGAGAATCCTAAAAATGCCACCAGAAAACTATTAGAGCTAATCAATGAATTTGGTAAAGTTGCAGGATACAGAATTAATGCACAGAAATCTCTTGCATACCTATACACTAATGATGAAAAATCTGAAAGAGAAATTAAGGAAGCACTGCCATTTACCATTGCAACAAAAATAATAAAATACCTAGGAATAAACCTACCTAGGGAGACAAAAGACCTGTATACAGAAAACTATAAGACACTGATGAAAGAAATTAAAGATGATACCAACAGATGGAGAGATATACCATGTTCTTGGATTGGAAGAATCAATATATTGAAAATGACTATACTACCCAAAGCAATCTACAGATTCAATGCAATCCCTATCAAATTACCAATGGCATTTTTTACGGACCTAGAACAAAAAATCTTAAAATTTGTATGGAGACACAAAAGACCCTGAATAACCAAAGCAGTCTTGAGGGAAAAAACAGAGCTGGAGGAATCAGACTCCCTGACTTCAGACTATACTACAAAGCTACACTAATGAAGATAACATGGTACTGGCACAAAAACAGAAACATAGATCAATGGAATAAGATAGAAAGCCCAGAGATAAACCCATGCACCTATGGTCCACTAATCTATGACAAAGGAGGCAAGGATATACAATGGAGAAAAGACAGTGTCTTCAATAAGTGGTGCTGGGAAAACTGGACAGGTACATGTAAAAGAATGAAATTAGAACACTCCCTAACACCATACACAAAAATAAACCCAAAATGGATTAGAGACCTAAATGTAAGACTGGACACTATAAAACTCTTAGAGGAAAACTTAGGAATAACACCCTTTGACATAAATCACAGCAAGATCTTTTTTGATCCACCTCCTAGAGTAATGGAAATAAAAACAAAAATAAACAAATGGGACCTAATGAAACTTAAAAGCTTTTGCACAGCAAAGGAAACCATGAACAAGACGAACAGATAACCCTCAGAATGGGAGAAAATATTTTCACATGAATCAATGGACAAAGGATTAATCTCCAAAATATATAAACAGCTCATGCAGCTCAATATTAAAAAAATAAACAACCCAATCCAAACATGGTCAGAAGACTTAAATAGACATTTCTCCAAAGAAGACATACAGATGGACAAGAGGCACATGAAAAGCTGCTCAACATCACTAATTATTAGAGAAATGCAAATCAAAACTACAGTGAGGTATCACCTCACACCAGTTAGAATGGGCATCATCAGAACATCTACGAACAACAAATGCTGGAAAGGGTGCGGAGAAAAGGGAACCCTCTTGCACTGTTGGTGGGAATGTAAATTGATACAGCCACTATGGAGAACAGTATGGAGGTTCCTTAAAAAACTAAAAATAGAACTACCATATGATCCAGCAATCCCAGTACTGGGCATATACCCAGAGAAAACCATAATTCAAAAAGACACATGCACCCCAGTGTTCATTGCAGCACTATTTACAATAGCCAGGTCATGGAAGCAACCTAAATGCCCATTGACAGACAAATGGATAAAGAAGATGTGGTACATATATACAATGGAATATTACTCAGCCATAAAAAGGAACGAAATTGGGTGATTTTTTGTGACGTGGATGGGTCTAGAGACTGTCATACAGAGTGAAGTAAGTCAGAAAGAGAAAAACAAATATCGTATATTAACGCATATATGTGGAACCTAGAAAATGGTACAGATGAACCTGTTTGCAGGGCAGAAATTGAGACACAGATGTAGAGAACAAACGTATGGACACCAAGGGGGGAAAGCCTTGGTGGGGTGGGTGGGGGTGTTGTGATGAATTGGGCGATTGGGATTGACATGTATACACTGATGTGTATAAAATTGTTGACTAATAAGGACCTGCTGTATAAAAAAAATAAATAAAATTAAATTAAAACAAAACAAAAAACAAAAAAAATATATCAAGCCATGAAAAAACATGAAGAACCTTAAATACATGTTACTAAGTGAAAGAAGTCAATCTGAAAAGGCTACATAATTTGTGGTTCCAACTCTATGACATTCTGGAAAAGGCAAAACTGTGGAGATGGTAAAAAAGATGAGTAGTTGCCAGGGTTTAGAGGAGAGAGAGGGATGGATAGTTGGGGAATGGAGGATTTTTAGGGCAGTGCAACTATAGTGGTGGATACGTGACATCATGTCTGTCAAAACACAGAAAATGTACAACACCACGAGTGAACCCTAATGTAAACTATGGACTCTAGGTGATAATGATGTCTCAATGTAGGTTCATCAGTTACAATAAATGTATCACTATGGTTTAGCATGTTTTTAGTGGGGGAGGTTGTGCATGTGCGGGATCAGGGGGTATATAACACCCCTTCATATTTTCCACTCAATTTTGCTTTAAACCTAAAACTGCTCTAAAAAATATAGGTTATGAATTTAAAGAAGGATATATGCACATGCACACATACATGCACTTGCACACACACATATAACAATTAATCCAGCTCAATTACTCACTACCCAGATTACGAAATAGAAAACTGATGTGAATATTGAAGCCTTTTGTTATGCTCCGCCACAATCCCATCCCCCACCCACCGTCCCATCCCTAAACTTCTCCCTGAGATAAATATTACACTGATTTTTGTTTTCCTTCCAATGTCTTTCTTTACCAAGTTTGTTTGTATCACTAAGTAATATGTTGCTTAAATTGGATGCTTTTGAACTTTATATAAATGGAATCATGCTGTAGGTAATCCTGAGTTTTGTTTTCATTTCGTTTTGTTTTGTATCTTATTTTTTGTTTTTGCTAGACCTTAGAGTAATATGATTATTCCTGTAGCAGGGGTTCATTCTTCTAACAGCTGTATACAATTCCGTTCTAAATTAAGCTCATTGTATTTTTTCCCTGTTCTTCTCCTGTTTTTGGACACTTGGTTGTTACACGTTTCTTTTTTCTTCTTACCTTGCTGTTACAAACTTTCTTTACATGTCTTTTTGTGAACATTTATAAGAGATTTCTCTAAGGAGTAGTCATAGAGATAGAATTGCTGAGTTCTATGCTATCTTCATCTTTACAAAACAGTGCCAAATTGTTTTTCAAAGTTGCTGTACCACTTTATACACCTATCAACAGTGTATGAAAGTTCTGATTACTCCACATCCCTTATCATATCAGATTCTTTCTTTTTCCTTCTTTCCTTCTTTTTCCTGTCTTTCTTTTTCTTTCTTTCTTTCTTTCTTTCTTTTTCTTTCTTTCTTCCTTTCTTTCTTTCTTTCTTCTTTTTTACCAATGTGATGGGTTTAAATTGATATCACATTTAATTTGCATTTTCCTGATTACTAATGAGGTTGCTCTTGCATTTTCCACATATTTAATTGGTTTTTTGTGTTCCTCTTCTATGAAATGCTTAATTTGCTTGCTTATTTTTCATTAGATTGTTTATCCTTTTCTTATTGTTGTATCTTCTCCCAATTTGTGATTTCTCATTTCACCTTAGGTATGCTGTCCTAATTTTTATATTGTGAAATTTATCAATTTTTCCTTGTCATTTGCATTTTTGGTATCTTATTTAAGAAATCCTTCCATATAATCAGGTCATAAAGATATTTTTCTATGCTCTCTTATCAAAGTTTTCAACCTTTGCTTTTTGCATTTGTATTGAACCAATCTGAAACTGATTTTGTGCATAGATATAGTTTATGTTTTCCTGGATGGATAATCAATTGTCCAAGCATAATTTGTTGGATATTCCATACTTTACTCATTGATCTATAATACCAGCTGTATCATAAGTCATTTCTGTATATATGACCAGCTGGTCCTGGAATATTTTTACTATTTTATAGGACTATTTGTCTATCCCTAAACAAATGCTACACTATCTTGTTGACTATTGCTTCACATGATCTTTGTATCTGTTAGTACAAGACCTCCCCAACCCTTTGTTCTTTGCCATCAGTTTTTTGGCAATAGCTGCTCTTTTCTTTTCCATATACATATGTATTAGTTAAGGTTCTCCAGAGACAAAGAGACATAGAACCAATAGGGTATAGACAGAGATATACATATACACATATCTATCTTAAAGAGTTTTATTATTAAAAATTAGCTCATGTGATTATGGAGAAGTCCTGAGAAGTCCCAGGATCCTCCATCTGCAATCAGGAAACCCAGTAAAGCCAGTCTAAGTCTGAAAGCCTGAGAACCAGAAAAATCAATGTTGTAAGTCCCAGTCTGAGAACAAAAGAAAACCAATGTGTCAGCTCAAGCAGTCATAAAGAGAGCAAGGACTCCCCTTCCTCTACCTTTGTTTTATTCAGACCATCAAGAGACTGGATGATGCCCACCAACATTGTGGAGGGCAATTTGCTTTACTCAGTCTACTGAATCAAATACTAAACTTTTCCAGCAACACTGTCACAGACACACTCAGAAATAATGTTTAACCAAATATCTGGACATCCAAAGGCCCCATCAAATTGACACATAAAATTAACTATCATGGAATCTTAGAATCAAATCCTCAAATTAAACACACACACACAAACACACACACAGGTGTTTTTGCATCAAATCTAAAGATAGATTTAGGAAGAATTGGCATACATATGATAGTGAGCTTTTCTACCCCTATCCATTTATTTAGACTTTTAATGCCTTCTAATTTCTAATTTAATTGAATTATGATGAAATAATATGATCTACATGATACCTGTTCTATGAAACTTAGGACTTGCATTATGACCTAGTACAGGGTCAATTTTTGTAACTTTCCATGTATGTTTGAAAATAATGTGTATTATACAATTGCTGAGTCAATTAGATCAAGATTGTTAATTATGCTGTTCAAATACATACTTATTGATTTTTGTGTGTGTGAGCTTAGATATACTGGTTTTCATTTGGTTAGTATTTGCCTAATATATCTTTTCTCATTTATTAATTTTGGCCTTCCTGTGTCATAATGTTTCTCATACATCTTATGAGAATGTAGCTTATGGCTGCATTTTATTTTTTTATGCAGTCTGACAACCTTTGTCTTGTAACTAGCTCTTTTAATCTATTTAAATTTACAGTGATCAGAAGTGTAATTAGAATTTATTTCTACCATCTTTTTACTGGTTTCTATTTATCCTGCTTTTTCTATTGGTGTTTTTTTCTTCTTTATTGTCTTATTTTGGATTGATTGGGATCTTTTGGGTCTCATTTCATATTTACTTAAAATGTTAACATGCATTCTTGGGAGGCACAAACTATTGAGTGTAAGATGGGCTCAAAGATGTATTGTACAACATGGGGAATATAGCCAATATTTTGTAATAACTGTAAATGGAAAGTAACCTTTAAAATTGTATAAATTTTTTTTTAATTTTAAATGCATTCTTAACAAAATCTAAAGTTAATCAACTTCTTCACCCTCCTCCAAACAATGCAAGGACTTTAGAGCACTGAATTCATATCACCCCTTGCAAAATGACAAGCTATATTTCCAGATTTTAGATCTACCTGATTTTGCTAACCCCATAAATTGGGCATTGTTATTAATGTTTATGCAGTCATGTTTAGATATGATACAAATTTACTGATTTCTTGACTCACCATTCCTACTGGCATCTCAGTGCCTCTTTCTGAGATGATTTCCCTTTGGCCTGAAGTACAGCCTTCAGAATCTCCTTTGGTGGAGGTCTGTTAACCAAGAGAATTTGTTCATTTTGGCTCTCAGAATTAGGCACAATCACCCAGCTGGTCTCAGGACATGTTGAACCAGAAGAGAACTTCTCACGTGTCAGGAGGACCAGCCCTTGGCGAAACAGAGCAAAACATCTGCTTTCTGTGAGCAAGTCACTTCCACAAGGAAGAGGGGTATTGCTGAGCTAAGCATGCCTTGGTATTTCCCCCAAATATTCCAATTGGATAAGTTACTCCATTAACCCTCCTCCCCAGTTGAGAATAAATATAGGAGCAGAAAGATATCAGGAGATTAACACCAGTGAAGATCTTTTAACCTAGCACTAAACATTGGGGGAGGGGCAGAGATGTAGACCCTAAAAGAGCTTTGTGTCTGTACTAGTTTGTTAGTGATGCTGTAACAAAGTACCACAAACTGGGTGGCTTAAACAACAGATCTGGAGGCTAGAAGTCCGAAATCAAGGTGTCAGCAGAGAGCCATGAGGGAAAATCTGTTCCATACCTCACTCGTATCTTCTGGTAGTTTGCTGGCAATCTTTGGAATTCCTTGTAGATGGTGTTGTCCCTGTCTCAGCATTGCCTTTCCTTTGTATGCATCTCTTTCTCTTCACACAGTCACTGGATTAGGGGCCCACCCTACTCCAGTATGATCTTCTGTTAACTAATTACATCTGCAATGACTGTTTCCAAAAAAATATCACATTCTGAGATACTGGGAGTTAGGACTCCAACATATGAATTTGAGGGAGGGGACACAAATTCAATCCAGGCAGTTTCCTTATATGTTTTGTGAATTTCAACTATAAATGCAAGCTCCATGGAACTTCATCTATGGAAAACCTTTGAGGCCTGGGTTGACGATGTGTTTCTCCAGAGAGGGTTTGATTTTGATTTTGCCAAGTGCCTGGAGTACATCCAACCTGCAACTATTATAAAATAATTCTCACTGGGGGGTTTTTCATACTGCATAGGTAGTGTGAATTCAGACTCCAAACTTGCCCAAGGTCCAACTTTTGTTTAAAAATTCTAAAGAAAGACCTTTTTTTTTTCTATTGAACCTTATGCTGAGACAAAGATAGGCAAGTTCCCTTTCTGCCCTTTAATGTGGGGGTGGGAATTTTTTTTTAGCTCACCCTTACAATTTTGGTCTTAACGCCTTACAATGATGTCTAAGCTTTTTGCCAGTGTCTCCTACAGATCGCCCCTCCCTGCATGGGTATTAGGCTTTGTCTTCATGCCTCTGGACCAAGTGATCTTAAACATTGATGCTCAAGGTTACCAGGATTTACAGATGTGTCCAGGGAGAAAGCTAACTTTTGTACTTAGATTTTTGCTTTACCTTCACGTTTGGCTTTTAGGTGTTTTTCTTGCCAACAAAGATATGCAAATAAAAGTAATTTATTAAATATATTTTATCTAACATTTTCAGTTGTTTTGCCACCAAAAATTATACACGTTGTCTATCCTGCTTTACCACCCAAAAGAGATGTCTAGGTGGGGTCTTTATAGAAAGAGTTGCATCCTAAAACCAATAGCTAATATTTATGGAATGTTTATTATACGCATGCTAATATTATTCTAAGTGCTTCACATGAATCACCTCATTTAATCTTTACAAAAACCACATGAGGTAAGTACTGTTTTCAAATGCAGAAATTTAGTCTTAGAGCAGACAGTATATTTGCCCAAGATCACAGAACTGAAAGTTGATGGTGATGGAATTCAAGTTTATCTCTGTCTAATACCAAAATTAGTGCTCCCAAACACTATCATTTACTACCTCCCAAGCTAAAATGTTATTGAAACGAGTATGCATTGATTATGTGCATGAATTTAATAAAAACACTGTGATGGCAGACACAATTATTGTTTTATCCCTTATTGTACCCCCCAGTGCTTATCATGGTGTCTAGAACATAACAGGAGTTTATTAAGTATGCTAAACAAATTAAAGAATAAAGGCATATAGGAACTCTTATTCATATATGTACAGAAGACTTGGTATCATCAAACTGTCATCCCACTACCAGCAGGTAATCTAACTTGACATCTATACAGATTTCTGGGGCTCAGTGTTTCTAATGTTTTTATTTCAATTATCTGGTCTTCAGTAATTAAAGTTATCCCAGCTCTGGAACTCCTAACATGCCTGTAGTTCTAAACACATTTTGTTTCCAGTTCATACATTCAGAGATTGGAAACCAGTGAGTTTTCACCTATTCTTTCTTCTTTTATACTGTTTAGATGGAATCTCAATCACTGTTAGAATGTTGAGTTTACACTACTGCTAATAACTATTGCATGCCTACTTTTATTTTATACTTATTTTTCAAAAAATTCTGCAAGTTATTATTGTCATCTCCATTTAACAAATGAAGATCCTAGAAGAATCACACAGTTAATTAGCAGAACAAGTCATGAAACCACCTATGACCACAAAATTCCCTATGCTTCGCCTACCCCCGATTATTCTCCATGCGCCACAAACCCACTAAGCACTTTTAGACCTCTAGGCCTTTCTTTATAGTACTGTCCCCTCTTCCCAAAGGCCCTTCCTCCTTTAGAGGGCTAGTGAACCTCTACGTATCCTTTAAGGCGAAAACCAAATATCACCTCCTTCAAGAAAACATCTGTGAACCCCTCTTGGTCTCCCTACCTATTTGCTTCCTAGCATTTTGTGTATTACTAGTCACGCTGTTCTTTAATGCATTATGTGTTGTTGTGATCCAGGGAGAGAATGATACTTCTTCACTGTATCTCCAACAGCTAACATGGCACCTGGCACATTTAGCACGAATTAATCAGTGACTAGATTTAATGGAACGAGTTAGAATTAATCTGGAAAAAGTTCATGCTAATAATTCTTACATGGTTTCAACCCTTCATCTACTAAACAAGTTCTTTCCTCTTTCACTAAACGTTCTCTTTATCCTCTTTGAGTCGGTCTTCAGAAAATGGTCTTAGGTATAATGAAAATAATACAACAATACTTTAAGCTTGTGCAGAGATTTACAGTTTCCAAAGAACTTTCCATTACAGTTTGTTTTCTCATTAGGACTCTGAGTTAGCCTGAGGAAACTGAGAGCCAGAGCACATGCTCAAGAAGTGTTAGACCCAGGAGTTGGTCTCTTGTCTACTGGCATCTAGCCCAGAGCTTTCCATTTTGTCCTTGCAGTTAAAACTATTACTGGAAGGGGGAAACCTCAGTAATTTGAATCATGTTAAGTTTAAATCATCAGATGATGTGATTCTCCAACTTGAATGTAATCACTTGAATGTAGGAAAGCTTGTTTAAATTATAGATTGTCAGCCTCCATTCTCAAAGATCCTGATTCAGAAAGTCTAGGGTAGAGCCAGAGAATCAACAAATACTCCAGGTGATTCTGCTGTAGATATTTCTTAAGCCACAATTTGTGAAACACTGGGTAAAGGTTGGGCTAAATTTGTTGTTTACGGTATATTCAGAGCAAAATGTGGTCTCATGAGTGGAATCCGTATCTGTTAAGAGGAATAGTAAGGAGTGTATACTTGGGGTGGGGGGTGGATGGCGGCAATGGAAAAGCCAATTGGCTGAGGGACAGAGAAGGAAAAGCCAAGGTGTACACGGTGCCTGAATTGCCTGTTGGTCTTTTTTCTAAGACATAGAAAGAAAAATCAGAGAACATATTCTTTCAAGTTTGTGATATTTGCTGCACATTTCCAAGGCATTTTGTATTGGAAAAAGAACTATGTTGAGGCAATCCCATATCTAGCCTTGCCACTTGTTCTTTTTTCTTCCACAGAAGGTGTTACTTTCTATTTTTTCCTTTTCTGCTCTCTAAACTAGGTAACCATTTGGTTGTTTTTAATTGTCACATTTCTTCTCATACCAACATGTTAACTGTAACTTGAGCAAAAGCCAAACCTACAAATCCCTTTTTCCCTCTCTCTGAAAATCCACACAAAACTGAAGTTAGAGATCGCTTCCTTTCTTTCTGAGTTAGGGTTCCTCATTACATTTCTAAAGTTATCAACTTACTGCTTCCCAGGAGTCAGAGAGAATCCGGATTGACTTTCAGCTACTCATCATCTTTTGAATATTCTGAGATAAATAATGCAGATGGAGACAGAAAATGCAGTATTTTAGACATCAAAATTTACCTGTGAAGTATTATTTGTTCTGCATATCTTATTTTCTTATTGGCTTCTATATAAAATTGACAACATCTTCTCCAAAATAAGATTTGGCTTCCAGGCCCTGATAAAATCATGAGAGAGAAAACAACAAACTCTTTAAAGTCACACTTAAAGGAGAACAGATATTTGATAAGTTAATAGCAGTCAAAATAAGTCACAACATATGAATGTAAAGCAGCAGAGTTTTGGTTTTTTTTTTTTTTTATTTTATATGATAAACTTAAAGCTTTTCTGAAGGGAAAAAAAAATAACTAAGAGATTAAGGGTATAGAACTCACTGAACCAGCACATCAAGAGTTGATATCAACTCTCCATTCTCATATTCAACTCCCTCACTCATACTCTATAACAAGAATACTCTTTGAGGTGATCAAACATTAGTGGGAGCTGAGAGAGCAAGATGGACAATTATTTCAAGCCTACTGTGTGACAGGCCCTATGCTCAGAATATTTTATTTCAATCCTATAGAACCTTATAAGATTATGTCCAATTTACAAATCAGGAAATGAGTCTCAGATGTTAAACAACGTGTTTAGAGTTATGTACTATTAAATGACAGATTAAACCCAGATATGTCTGATTTCAAAGTTTATGCTTTTCAGCAAGATTAATGTGTTCCCAAGCTTTTTAGGTATGATATCTCATTTTTCCCCTAAATAATTATTTTATTACACAATAAGAAGAGGGCCTAGAACAATAGCCTATCATGTCTTTTTTTTTTTCAGTCTAACTCTGAAACATTATACCTTGTAGAGGGTACACATTCAATTTCAAAAGAGGAAGGAGTATTTGAAATAACTGGCACTTAACACAGCTTTCAGATAATATGGTTTGAGTTACTGCACTGGAAAATGAATATCTAGCTTGTAAAATCGTGTTCATTATGTATCAGTATAATGCAGAAAGGCAAAACTCAATAAAGAAAAACACAGAAGAAAAATATATTTCTGGTAAAAGCCTATACACACAGAGTATTTATAAGTTTTTGGCAAGAATGTGCTTTGGACATCACAAGTTGGACATCCGTGATAAATAGTCAGGTGTATAGATGCATCTGGAAGTCAGGGCTGGAGATTTAAATTTGAGGAGTCATCAACATGTAGATAGTATTTAAAGCCATGAAACAAAATAAATAGCCTCAGGAGAAAGTGGCGATAGACAACAGAAGCGGACAGGAGACAGAGGCCTGAAGAACAAACACATGATAATTAATTTTAATGCCCAAATTTCTCAGATTGCTTCCCCAACATACACAACGATAGTAGTTGTACTTTTAGTATCTAGTTGAATTTTAGACATTGCATATACTTATAATATGTAACATCACTGGTAAAAGTGAGGCTATTAATAGGTACAAGGTCTTGGGAGAGACTATTTGGAAACATTCGGGGTCACACAGAATCAAGACACCACTCAGTTTAAACAGCCCTGAGGCATAGTAGTTAACAGCTTGGGTGGTAGAACAAAGTTATTTAGG
Organism: Balaenoptera ricei; assembly: GCF_028023285.1. NCBI lineage: Eukaryota > Metazoa > Chordata > Mammalia > Artiodactyla > Balaenopteridae > Balaenoptera > Balaenoptera ricei. Next base: position 89,057,225 of record NC_082660.1, on the reverse strand, counting down.
TTTGAATCTCAAATTCACTAAACCTGTCAAGTGTCTTTGGGTAAATTACTTAATTTTGTTGTCCTCAGTTTCCTTGTTTATATAATGGTATCTACTCCCTAAGGTTTTCAAGAGGATTAAATGGGCTAAAATGTGGAAAACATATGGGAGCTCAAAAAATATTCACAATTCTTACCCAAGAATTGTGTTAACACTGATGGGATCCTAGCAGTTTTCTTTTCCAAGCATCCCAACCTCCAAGAATCCTCTCTAGGACCCCACCGCATCACAAGGCAGCCATTTCCATCTTGGCAAGCTCTGAGCGCTGCACAGTCACTTTCTATAGAGATACCAAAACCTGCTTCCCTGTTACTTCTACACTTTGGTCCTATTTTTGCACTGCAGAGAACTGCAGAATAAGTTTCCTCTTCTAAGTGATGAGTCTTCAAACCCTTGAAGCAGCTCCCATGGCTCACATCGCTGTTTCATCTTTTCTTCCCTGTGCAAAGCATAAAAGCATACCCTGATCCTTCAACTGTTCTGTATGTAAAATGAATTCAACTTCTCACACTCCTGGACCTCCTTATCTATAGATATTACCATTTGCCAAAGTTCCTTTATAGTTTGCCCATGAAATGTGTATATCAAGACACACAAGAATTTGTAATAGTGCAAATGTTAAGCCACATCTGACTGGAGCTGAGAGGGATGAAGCAAAACAATCAGCCCATTAGGTATTTGTGAGGCTTTTAGGCTTGACACTTTAAAAGGAATAAAGGAAAACTAGCTTAATTATTCTGCTAAGTACAAAGTTAAAGGAACTTTCCTAACGTGTTTTTCAAACTTGAGCAGAACTCATCTGGCCTTTTGCTGATACGTATGCCTATTTATAAATGAGTGATTTCAACATGCGGGTCATAACATATATATGAGAAATATTCTTTCAGTTTTGGAGTGGCTTTTCATTAAAGGTATCCGAGCTGGACACCTGTGAAGATTCATAATCCATTATTTATATTGTGCATTTCTATAGTGCCTGTTGCCATAGTAACCAACTCAGACCGAGATGTGAGACAATAAACAAATAAGCTTGGAAAGACTACTATAGTAGCAGATACCTTGAATCATGATTATTGTCCTATGATGAATGGGACAGTTGATGATGTTCTATTGAAACAAATGATGAATCAAGATTCTATAGGCCCGTGGAGCAACATACTGTAAGGAAAGATTGCTGAGCTGCGTATGAAAAAACTTGGGTTCAATGATGAGCTCCATCATTGACTAGTTGTGCCAATTTGTCAGATTAGTTAAACTGAGATTTAGTTCCCATACTTAAAAACCTGAAATAATAATATCTTCTGCACACCTAGTGTCCTTATGAAAAGCAAATGAAAGGGCTCTGCTTGTATGGCAGGGCAAATGTGAGGTAGTATTGTAAAATACACTTACCTGTATTACCGTGCTTCATTTTAAGAACACGTGCATTAAATGAGACCAAAAATAGGCCTAAATTTCCAAAATTGATACATCATGACCTGATTAGCACTCTTTAACATGACATGATTATTCTCTTAAGCTAAACAACAAGTCTTCTTGTAGAGTTAACTTAGTTTTATGGAAACTTCTATTTAAGTGATGGCTTCCCCATTTATATCTGGAGATACTGCCAGGGCTTTTCAGTAAAACAAATAATTTTCTACAACTATTGGTTACAACAAATAATTTCTGAGATCCCTTACTATTCTTGGTGGTGGTGGTAGAGATAGCTAAACTGTATAAGCAAATAGGCCAACTCATCTGTGAAGGGACTTGAAATGTCAGCCTTACTTCTACTGCTCATGTATAAACAGTATACAATCTTTTAAACCAATTGATGCAGTGTTAACACTTGGGACTCCCTTCTTGGCAGTATGATGTAGTTGAAAAGGTACAACTACAACTACAACTTGGATTTGGGGGTCAAATCCAAGTCCTGTCACATACTGTGTGGTCTTGGGTGAGTCATTTAATATCTTTGTAAGAGAAACTCATCTCTAAAATGGAAATGAGAACATTGCCTTTGCAGAGCTCTATGAGGCAAAGCAACAATGTGTACAAAGCAACTGGCATGCAATAAATGATAGTTGTTATGACTAATCTCGATCTAGTTTCTATTAACATAGCCTTTATTTTCAGTGAACATAAATTTGATTTTGAATTTATTCTGGACACAGAAGCTAACTTTGATCTTATTGCAAAAGCTGAAACAAAAATCCAGATTAATAATGATTAAGGATATTACCAGCCAAAATATTCATAGCTTTTTAACCATGTGTACAGCTCATCAGATTTGGAACATTAAATCACATTTCTATATATTCATCTGCAGCACGATTCACATTATAGAAGACGTATGTTCCCCAAAGTAGATTTTTGGAACTGTTTTTGACACATGCAATTTAGGAAACTGCTACGGAGCCATTTGCTTGCTATGTGGCTGGGCAAGCATATCTAGCAGACTGAAGGAGAAAGTTATTACCTTCAAAATAAAACGGTGGCTACAACCACTCATTTATAAGGATGCCAACTCCTCCATGAAGACTTCCAGGAAGGATGAATCTGTTTCCTCCCCATTCCCATGTGCTATGTTTGCATTTCTATCATAGAACTCAGCAAATTCTGTCATGTATTGTACTCAGTTGTAAACATGATGTTTTAATTTGCAGGACTATGATAGATCACTCCCATTTCCCACACTTCCATCCACAGGAGGAAAGGGGGAGTTCAGAAACTTTAGAGAATCTAGACAAGACCCCTCTTCTCTGGTCTCTACATCATCCTTGTCACTCTGAAGGGGGCGAGAGGCAGGAGCAGACCTCGGCTTATTTATGGAAAGATAGAGAGATAGAGATCTCTCCCTCTCTGGCAATGCTCACAGTTTTGCCACTCTGATTTTTGCCTTGAGATCACCCAGATTAATCTCATTATGCCTTCATCTCTGTTTATGCCACATGAAGCCCAGGACTCCCATGTTATACTTTAACACCCAACTATAATCTTATAAGATGCTAAGAGCTGTGATTAAACATCCTTCCCCAAAACTTTCTTTCTATCATTCCATATCCATCTTCTTTTTATATATATATATATTTTTTTAATTGGAGTATAATTGCTTTACAATGTTGTGTTAGTTTCTGCTGTACAGTGAAGGGAATCAGCTATATGCATACTTATATCCCCTCCTGCTTGGACCTCCCTAACCCCCCATCCCACCCATCCAGGTCTTCACAGAGCACTGAGCTGAGCTCCCTGTGCTATATAGCAGGTTCCCACTAGCTATCTATTTTACACATGGCAGTGTATTTATGTCAAAACTAATCTCCCTATTCATCCCACCCTCCCCTTCCCTCACCTGTGTCCACACATCCGTTCTCTATGTCTGCCTTTCTATTTCTGCCCAGCAATAGATTAATCTGTACCATTTTTCCAGATTCAACATATATGCGTTAATATACGATATTAGTTTTTCTCTTTCTGACTTACTTCACTGTGTATGACAGACTCTAGGTCCATCCACATCTCTACAAATGAACCGATTTCATTTCTTTTAGTGGATGAGTAATATCCCATTATATATATGTACCACATCTTCATTATCCATTCATCTGTTGATGGACTTTTAGGTTGTTTCCATGTCCTGTCAACTGTAAATAGTGCTGCAATGAGAATTGGGGTACATGTGTCTTTTTGAGTTATGGTTTTCTCAGGGTATATGCCCAGTAGTGGGATTGCTGGGTCATATGGAATTTCTATTTTTAGTTTTTTCAGGAACCTCCATATTGTTCTCCACAGTGGCTGTATCAATTGTCATTCCCACCAACTGTGTGAGAGGGTTCCCTTTTCTCTGCACTCACTCCAGCATTTACTGTTTGTAGATTTTCGGATGGTGGCCATTCTGACTGGTGTGAGGTGAAACCTCACTGTAGTTTTGATTTGCATTTCTCTAATAATTAGTGCTGTTGAGCATCATTTCGTGTTCCTGTTGGCCATCTGTATGTCTTCTTTGCTGAAATGTCTACTTAGGTATTCTGCCCATTTTTTGATTGGGTTGTTTGTTTTTTGATATTGAGCTGCATGAGCTGTTTGTATATTTTGGAGGTTAATCCTTTGTCCAGTTATTCATCTGCAAATATTTTCTCCCATTCTGTGGGATGTCTTTTAATATTATTTATGAATTCTTTGGCTGTGCAAAAGCTTTTAAGTTTAATTAGCTCGCATTCACTTATTGTTTTTTTTATTTTCAATGCTCTAGGAGGTAGGTCGTAAAAGATCTTGCTGAGATTTATGTCAAAGAGTGTTCTGCCTATGTTTTCTTCTAAGAGTTTTATAGTCTCTGGCCTTACATTTAGGTCTTTAATCCATTTTGAGTTTATTTTTATGTATGATGTTAGGAAGTGTTCTAATGTCATTCTTTTACATGTAGCTGTCCAGTTTTCCCAGCACCACTTATTGAAGACACTGTCTTTTCTCCACTGTATATTCTTGCCTCCTTTGTCATAGATTAGTTGACCATAGGTGCGTGGGTTTATCTCTGGGCTTTCTATCCTGTTCCATTGATCTACATTTCTGTTTTTGTGTCAGTACCATACTGTCTTGATTACTGTAGCTTTGTAGTATAGTCTGAAGTCAGGGAGCCTGATCCCTCCACCTCCGCTTTGCTTTCTCAAGATTGCTTTGGCTATCTGGGGTCTTTTGTGTTTCCATACAAATTGTGAATTTTTTTGTGCTACTTCTGTGAAAACTGCTATTGGTAGTTTGATAGGGATTGCATTGAATCTGTAGATTGCTTTGGGTAGTATAGTCATTTTCACAATGTTGATTCTTCCAATCCAAGAACATGGTATATCTCTCCATCTGTTTGTGTCATCTTTGATTTCTTTCATCAGTGTTTTATAGTTTTCTGAGTACAGGTCTTTTGCCTCCTTAGGTAGGTTTATTCCTAGGTATTTTATTCTTTTTGTTGTGACAGTAAATGGGATTGTTTCCTTAATATCTCTTTCTGATCTTTCATTGTTAGTGTATAGGAATGCAAGAGATTTCTGTGCATTAATTTTGTATCCTGTAACCTTACCAAATTCATTGATTAATTCTAATAGTTTTCAGGTGGCATCTATACGATTTTCTATGTATAGTATCATGTCATCTGCGAACAGTAACAATTTTACTTCTTACTTTACAATTTATATTTCTTTCATTTCTTTTTCTTCTTTGATTGCCATGGCTAGGACTTCCAAAACTATGCTGAATACTAGTGGTGAGAATGGATATCCTTGTCTTGTTCCTGATTTTAGAGGAAATGCTTTCAGTTTTTCACCATTGAGAATGATGTTTGCTGTGGGTTCACCATATATGGCCTTTATTATGTTGAAGTAGGTTCCCTCTATGCCTACTTTCTGGAGAGTTCTTATCATAAATGGGTGTTGAATTTTGTTGAAACCTTTTTCTGCATCTACTGAGATGATCATATGGTTTTTATTCTTTAATTTGTTAATATGGCATATCACATTGATTGTTTTGTGTATATTGAAGAATCCTTGCATCCCTGGGATAAATCCCACTTGAGCATGGTGAATGATCCTTTTAATGTATTGTTGCATTCTGTTTGCTAGTATTTTGTTGAGGATTTTTGCGCCTATGTTTATCAGTGATATGGGTCTGTAATTTTCTTTTTTTGTAGTATCGTTGTCTGGTTTTGGTATCAGGGTGATGGTGGCCTCATAGAACGAGTTTGGTAGTGTTCTTCCCTCTGCAATTTTTTGAAGGAGTTTGAGAAGGATAGGTGTTAACTCTTCTCTAAACATTTGATAGAATTCGTCTGTGAAGCCATCTTGTCCTGGGCTTTTGTTTGTTGGAAGATTTTTAATTACAGTTTCAATTTCATTACTTACAATTGGTCTCTTTATATTTTCTAATTCTTCTTGGTTCAGTCTTGGAAAGTTGTACCTTTCCAACAATTTGTCCGTTTCTTCTAGGTTGTCCATTTTATTAGCATATAGTTGCTTTTATTAGTCTCTTATGATTCTTTGTATTTCCGCAGCATCAGTTGTAGTTCCTCCTTTTTCGTTTCTAATTTTATTGATTTGAGTCCTTTCCATTTTTTTCTTGATGAGTCTGGCCAAAGGTTCATCAATTTTGTTTACCTTCTCAAAGAACCAGCTTTTAGGTTTATTGATCTTTGCTATCATTTCTTCTCTTCTATTTCATTTATTTCTGCTCTGATCTTTATGATGTCTTTCTGCTAACTTTGTGTTTTCCTTGTTCTTCTTTTTCTAGTTGCTTTAGGTGTAAGATTAGATTGTTTGTTTGAGATTTTTCTTTTCGTGAGGTGAGCTTGAATTGCTATAAAATTGCCTCTTAGAACTGCTCCTGCTGTGTCCCATAAGCTTTGGACCATCGTGTTTTCATTTTCATTTGTTTCTAGGTACTTTTTTTAATTTCTTCTTTGATTTCTTCAGTGATCTCTTAGTTATTTAGCAGTGCACTGTTTAGCCTCCACGTGTTTGTGTTTTTTACAGTTTTTTTTTCCTGTAATTGATTTCTAATCTCATAGCATTGTGGTCAGAAAAGATGCTTGATACGACTTCAATTTTCTTAAATTTCCAAGGCTTGATTTGTGACCCAGGATGTCATCCATTCTGGAGAACATTCCCTGTGCACTTGAGAAGAAAGTGTATTCTTCCACTTTCGGGGGGAATGTCCTATCAATATCAATAAAGTCTATCTGGTCTATTGTGCCATTTAAAGCTTGTGTTTCCTTATTTATTTTCTGTCTCTATGATCTGTCTGTTGGTGTAGGTAGGGTGTTAAAGTCCCCCACCATTATTGTGTTACTGTGAATTTCACCCTCCATGGCTGTTAACATTTGCCTTATGTATTGAGGTGCTCCTATGTTGGGTGCATAAATATTTATAATTTATAAATTATATATATATAAAACATATATATGTATATTTATGTTTTCTTCTTGGACTGATCCCTTGACATTATGTAGTGTCTTTCCTTATCTCTTGTAACAGTCTTTATTTTAAAGTCTATTTTATCTGATATGAGTACTGCTACTCTAGCTTTCTTGTGATTTCCATTTGTATGGAATATCTTTTTCCATCCCCTCACTTTCAGTCTGTAGATGTCCCTAGGTCTGAAGTGGGTCTCCTGGAGACAGCATATATATGGATCTTGTTTTTGTATCCATTCATCCAGTCTGTGTCTCTTGGTTGGAGCAATCAATCCATTTACATTCAAGGTGATTATCGATATGTATGCTCCTATTACCATTCTCTCAATTGACTTTGGTTTGTGTTTGTGCGTCTTTTTCTTCTCTTTGTTTCCTGCTTGGAGAAGTTCCTTTAGCATTTGTCATAACACTGGTTTGGTGGTGCTGAAGTCTTGTAACTTTTGTTTGTCTGTAAAGCCTTTGATTTCTCCTTCAAATCTGAATGAGATCCTTGCTGGGTAGAGTAATCTTGGTTGTAGGTTTTTCACTTTCATCACTTTAAATATATCCTGCCACTCCCTTCTGGCCTGCAGAGTTTCTGCTGAAAAATCAGCTGATAACATTATGGGGATTCCCTTGTATGTTATTTGTTGCTTTTCCTTTGCTGCTTTTAATATTTTTTCTTTGAATTTAATTTTTGTTAGTTTGATTAATATGTGTTTTGGTGTGTTTCTCCTAGGATTTATCTTGTGTGGGACTCCCTGCACTTCCTGGACTTGAGTGGCTGTTTCCTTTCCCATATTAGGGAGGTTTTATACTACAATCTCTTCAAATATTTTCTCAGACCCTTTCTCTTTCTCTTCTTCTTCTGGGACCCCTATAATTCGAATGTTGGTGCATTTAATGTTGTCCCAGAAGTCTCTAATACTGTCCTTGATTCTTTTCATTCTTTTTTCTTTATTCTGCTCCTTGGAAGTTATTTCCACCATTCTATTGTCCAGCTCACTTATTCGCTCTTGCCTCACTTATTCTGCTCCTGATTCCTTCTAGTGTGTTTTTCATTTCAGTTATTGTGTTGTTCTTCACTGTTTGTTTGTCCTTTAGTTCTTCTAGGTCTTTGTTAAACATTTTTGTATTTTCTTGATCTGTGCCTCCATTCTATTTCTGAGATTTTGGATCATCTTTACTATCATTACTCTGAATACTTTTTCAAGTAGGTTGTCTATTTCCTCTTCATTTATTTGGACTTGTAGGTGTTTACCTTGCTCCTTCATCTATAACATAATTTTTTGTTGTCTTTTTTTTTTTGATGGGTGGTGCTGTATTCCTATCTTACTGGTTATTTGGCCTGAGGCATCTTGCACTGGAATTTGCAGGCAGTTGGGTAGAGCTGGGTCTTGGTGCTGAGATGAGGATCTCCAGGAGACCTCCCTGTGATTAATATTCCCTGGGGTCTGAGGTTCTCTGTTAGTCCAGCGGTTTGGACTTGGCACTCCCACCACAGGAACTCAGGCCCGACTCCCGGCCTGGGAACCAAGATCCCACGAGCCACACAGCATGGCAAAAAAAAAAAAAAAAAAAAAAAAGGAGCAGTAGAATAACAAAGAATAAAAAATAAAATAAATTTGGAAATATAAAAAATGTATTAGGAAAAATAAAAGTATAATTGAAACAACTACAACAAGGTAAAACAGAACCACAACAGAAAAAAGAAGGAAAAAAAACCAAGAGAACAAGCCAAAAGGAGCAGAACAATAGCAAAAGTATAAAGAATAAGATAAAATTAGAAAAATTAAAAATTTATTAGAAAAAATAAAAATATAAATGTATCAAAAACAGCAAAGTAAAACAGAATCACAACCTAAAAGAAGAAGAAAAAGAAAAAGAAAATGGCAGGAAAAGGCCTTGGCTTTGGGGGATAGTGCTTAGGTGGGGGTGGAACTTAGGCAGGGGCAGGGTTTAGGGCAAGGGTGGGGTCTAGGTGGGGATGACCTTTAAGCATGGGGTGGGCCCTAAGCTCAGGACCTGTGCAGTGGGGAAAGGCATGGCCTGAGAGGTGTCTCCAAGTGTGGATTTACAGAGTTTGGATGTAAGGCCCTGGGTGGGGGCGTGTGGGTGGCTTTTAGGCCCAGCTCAGTCAGAGGGGGACTCAGAGGTGGGTCTTGATTGCCATGTGTAGAGGTAGGGTTCTGGGTGGAGGTTTAGGGCTGTGGCTTAGGCTCTGTGTGGCCAGAAGGAGCCTCCAAGGGTGGAAGATTAGGCCCAGGAGCCCAAAAGTATCCCTGATACCCAAGTGGGCAGGGGAAACTCTTGCTGTGCTCCCTTCCATTCCTCTGCTCTCTCAAGGGTCTCCTCTGTCCCTGCTGATCTCTTAACCATGGGTGGGCCCCACCAGGTGTGGGAACTCTTTCCCTCCCCCAGCTGCCCCTCAGGTGTGTTGGTCCTGTCAGTCTGACCTTTACTTTTGTTCCCCCTTCCCTCCCTCCCACTCTCTCAGGACCCACTCGGATGGAGGGGGCCTCAGTGGGCCAAGCATCAGGCCTGGGATCACAGCAGGCTCCACAGAGCCCAAGTGGGCAGGTGAAATGCTGGTCACATTTTCTTCTGATCCTCTGCCTTCCCAACGGTCCCCCTCCCTTTCCCTCTCTGGGCATGGGAACCCTTCTCCTCTCCCACCGACCCTCAGGGGTGCCAGTCCCATCTGCCTCCACTTCTCATCCCCCCTCACTCCTCCCCACATCCTACCTGGTCACTGGGGGTTCCTCCCATCCCCTTAGATGTCTGTGGTCCCCTCCAGTGCCTGGTAGGTGTCCTAGTTGTACAGAGATACAAACTCCACATCCTCCTAGTTCGCCATCTTGACTCCCCATCTTCATTTTTATTTTATTTTTCTACATAGAATTTATCAACATCTGGATATTTTCCTTATTTCTTTATCATCTGTATCTCTGTATCAGACTGTAAGCTTCCTCAAGGCAGGTATTTTTCAGTGTTTTATTTATGAATTTTATTTCTGATGCCCAGAATTGTGCCTGTCACACGCTAGGTGTTCAATACATTATTTGCTGAATGAATATTGAATCAACAGTAAATTTCTTGATCTCAGAGTTTGTATCCTATTTGTAACTGTGTCTGTCTCACTGCATTGGATATTCGACATTCAATAAATGTATATTGTATTGATTTAAGTTGAACATCTCTACTAACCTAAGTCTTTGGATACTTCCAACTCTTCTGACATTACAAACTGGAGAAAAGAGACCAACTGGAATATTGAAGTTCATAAAACCTAAGTGTAGAGTGTGAACACTAATTTAGAACCTCAAATAATTTTATAGTGAAGAATTGTGAGTAGAAAAAAATTTCAAAGTATATAGCATCTATTTCTACTATTTGTTTTTAGTCTATAAGAAAACTGACTTATACTAGAACTACTTCCCAACATTAATAAAAATACAGAACAATATATTTCTTGCCCATGAATAAATAGAGAATGATGAGAAATCTCTAGCAAAAAGAACTTTCATACTTCACTATATGTTAGCAACAATCTGACATCTACTCATAGAGTCCAAGCTATGCAATTAATATGGTCCTAAAAAATGTGTCCATGGCCCTGATTATCCTGAAAAATGAAAATTTTCCTGACTGGGAAAGAGGAAAAGAAAGCTGCAGGGAGAAACTACTATAAGTGCTATGGGGCAACCTGGTATGTAAAGGTTAAAAATAAATGACTGTTTTCTTTGGACAAACTTTCCAGGAACATCAAGGCCATTTGGAGCTGAAAGAAGTCATCAGAAAAAAGTTAAATAAAAATAAAACAAACTACAGATTAAAATGAGAAAATTGTAATATGTTGATAAAAGTATGAATATTTAAGTTTTGGTATGGGTCCTTCTGAATAAACTAGAAAAAGCCAGAGGTATTTACCCAAAGTACTTAAGATCTATAAATATATAGCACATTTTGGTGTCCATAGCATCCTTTTTTTGACTATGTTTTAAGGAAAGATTTTCTGTTGCAATTTTTTGCTCTTTCCAACTTGACTTCCTTTTCTCTATTTTGTCAAGTTAATTTTTATGTCCAAAAAATTTTCAAGAAAAACTTTGTTGTACATGTTAGCAGTTCCTAGATTTATGTGCTTTTGGTGTCTATGGGCATTTAAAGATAAATTACAAAGCTAAAAAGGTAGAAATAACTTTAGAATGGTACTTAACATGATGGATTTGAAACTTTCTCAGATCTATAGAAAATTGCTCTTAGGTAGCAGTTGCACTGTTATAAGCTAAAATTAATACAAACCCCAGAACTCATGTGAGGGAGGAATAGTGCTCATTGGTCTGAGCCCAGAATTGGGTCTCTTCTCCTGGGCTTTAATCCCAGCACTGTGACTAGGAGTAAGTCATAACCATTTTAACCCCATGGTGCCTCAGTTTCCGAATTTGTTATAAGGAAAAAATACTGACCTACCTTGCTGAGCCTTAGAGATTTAAGGATGAAATATTACTGCTCTTGGAAAATATGAGCTGCAATAATGCTAATTATTATTATAAAAATAAATGCATGTTCATCATATGGTAATTTAGGCAGAATGAGTTTGGGGAAAGGAGACTCTCAGAGCTCTTCTGTGTCAGTTAAATGAGTCCTCTCCGTTTAGTTGGTTCCCTAATAGCAGTCGGCTGAACATAAGATTTGTAAACAGTACAGTGATGACAAGGTTAGGGGAGAGAAGATTAAAAGGAAAATTCTCAGTTTTATGACTCATCTAGATTATGGGGCAACAGTCTAGCTCAGTGCAACACCTTGATACCAAAGACCTGTATGTCCAGAATTCACAAACTATCAAGATAACCTGAAGAGAGTCAGTCCAATCAAATGCGTCAATCCTACGGCTGGTTAGTCACATCGACATGGCCTCTATCGGCGTCCCCCCAAAATCTAAGATACATATGAGGCCGAAGAACTTGTTACCACAATTTAAAAAAATTCCTTCTTGCATAACTTCTTACTAATTAGCATTATTATACCAATCTTTCAATTATACATTCAGTCTTTTCCACATGACAGTGACCGAAAATAGACAGAAGCAGCATATCAAACTGGCACTTGAGGATTTCATGGGTTCCGCCTCACTTAATTTCCCTGCTTCAGCCAAATAAATATTTATCTCATTATCTTTCTTGTGTTGCATGGTAGATTTACATAGGGTTTTTTAGACACTAGGATAGAGATAATACTGTTGTCTGGTAGGGTCATCAAACAGGCTGGTCATGGAACAATAGAGAACTTAAAGTGGGCATCAGTTTCAAAGGGCAGCTGTCAGACCAATTTGAATGCGTGAGGGGGTGACTTAAAACATAGTAACCCAAGAATTTTCTCTTAATTAATGCGCAACAGAACAGAAAGAATTGAGGCAGGATTGTATTAAAGAGGCATGGGGGAAATTACAAGAAAATATTTGGTGGATAAACCCATTAGGCAATAACATAAAGAGAAGACATTTGATTCACCTGTTTCAAGGGACCATTTTGAAGTTATCTTTAAAAATTGTCTGATTGGAATCATTTTTTAAAAAATCAATGGCTGAAATCACATGAGAATTGTTTTGCTTCCAGTTTTCTTCCTTGCTAGCTATCCTTTACTGGGTTGCCAGAATGTCCTTTTACCTAAAACACAAATTTATCATGTGGCTCCCCAGCTTGAAATCCTTCAATGGCTCCTCTTTCCCTAAAACACAAAGTCCAAACTCCTTAACTGTGATTCCAAGGGACTCTAAAATCTAGCCCCTGCCTAATCACTCAGTAATTGCTGCTTTGAACAATATTTCATTCCCATGACTTTCATGATAAAGTCCAAAGTCCTCAGCATGGAGTCAATGCCTACCTTCCAGCCTCCTAGACTACTGCTTTTCTACTGCAACAGGATTTTCATATCTTTATGCCTTTGCAAGTGTTATTTTCTCTGTGTCTAAAAAGCCCCATCACACCAGTCCATCCTACAGGATTCCATGTTAAAACATCACTTCCCCTGTGAAATTTTTTCTAGCCATCTATTCCATTAGTAATCCCTGCCCCTCCATCATCACCACCACAAAACCAGGAAAAGGTAGTCACTCTCTTCCTACTGCACCTAAACTAATTTGTGTGGACATATATATCACCTTGCATAAATGTTAAGTGGTACATATTTACTTACTTGTCTGCTTCTCCCTCTGGATCAGTGTTCTCCAAACATTTTTGATAACACACAGCTATCAGTAACAAGTATTAATTATGTACCCCAGATATATGTATATTTATTGATATATAAATTGTATATATGTACTGCTGTACCAACATTTTATGTACATATAAAATATAGAAATAGAAATTAAAAAAGAATGAAATATGAACAGAAGTTCCAATAGTCTAATATATTAATTTGTACAGACTTCACTGGAGTGCCTGCACCTCTTTTTGAATTAGCATCTAATAACAAGAATGATAATAAAATGTTTTGATGTATATATTACATTAATTCAACAAGTGTTAATAAATGTCAAGTCTATGTCATATACTGATCTAAATGTCAGAGATACAGCAATGAGTAAGACAGATTCCTGTTCTTGAACTTACATGCTGGAGGGAGGGGTGAACAAGAAACAAGATAATTGCATAACTTGAGTGTAAACAACTTGAAGGGATGATGTGTGGTATAGTAAGAAATAACAGGTTTTAGAATTAGGAAGACATGGTTCAAATTCATGGTTGAATCTTTACAAGTTCCATGACCTTAGGCAAATAACTTGTTTACTTTGAATTTGTTTCCTGTAAAATGAGGATAAGTCCCTTCTCAATAGCATGCTTTAAGAGTTTAGAAAGCTAATGTTTAAAGCTTCTGGCACAAATGCCTAATTAGTAATACTTTTATACAGACTTTGCTGTTCCCAACGACTCCCCCTTCACTGCTAACACTTCCCTTCCAAAATGTGCGTTTCACCCGGGAGACCATTCCTCTGTTTAAGCTATATGCATCTCAAGGTCAGAAACATATCATTTTGTGCCACTGTGCTTGGACCATAGTAAACATTCTTTAAATGCTTGTCAAATGAATGAATAATGAAATGTGTTTAATCAATCATTAATGGAAAAGCAATCATCCATCCTCCTAAACATTGGTTGTAAGTCATGTTGATGTCCCTTAAAATTAGGCTGAAGTATTTTTAAAAAAGGAGATTTTAGGATTTTTGACTTGTGTCTTTCTAAAATAGGTATTGTCTCAAGAGTTGTTTTGTAGTGACCACGCCATAAACCAGATACATCGTGAAACACCAAAGTTAAACACTTTCGCTTTCTGAACATTACTATTGACCTTTCCTTTATACATTGAATTCTCTCTCTTTCGGAAACACAGGTCTTCTTCAATAATAAAGTGATTGTTCATAGTTTAATGGATAATTGCCAGTGGGGCAGAGAGGGCCCAGTACATGGGTCATAGAGAATGTCTAATGTGTAAGTAGATATTCTGCTTCCCTTGTTCTCCTATTTCCTTTGCATTTCTCCCTTTTTCCTTCTTGTCATGTATTTTAGGTAGCATGTAACTGGATATCTTCAACACTGAAGTGGTGAAAGTGTAAAACAATAGCAGAGACTTCCAAATACGTACCTAAATCAGAACCCTAATCAGTGGCCTAATAACAAAGAACCCGTTAGTTCCTACTTAGGGTGGGAGTTACTATTTCTCTGAGCACATGGGTAAAGTGGGCCTTTGCTAATCCTCTTCAACTATCTCATTTCCTCAAAATAAATGCAAGTTAGTGCTTCCTAAAGAAGAACAGTCCAGAATTATCTATAACATCATGATTTTAAGGTATAACTGTCACAATATCAATCCATTTTCCATTTTAGATTTTGGAGACTTTAATGTTTCAATTAAACTTTTTATTTTGAGATAATAATGAATTTACATTCAGTTGTAAGAAATAATACTGAGGGATTCCATACCTTTTACTCACTTTCCTCCAATAGTACAGTATTTTTAATTGATAATATTCTTTACAACAAAATGTAGTTTAATAAAGTTTCAAGGGACGTTACTACACTTGATAGCTTACTTTAGGTCATTATGAATGTTTAGTAACAATTTTGAAAGGGTATAGCATGAGAAGAATAAGAGCCCGATCATCTTCTGGTCTTCTCTCATTCATATACTCATGTTGTTCTGCTTCTTACCCCTTGATGATCTTTATGCCATTGCTTACGCTGCAGCCACTATCATGTTCATACCTCCTCACACCTCTTCCAAATACTGTGTCCTCTTCAGGGTCTAGACTAATTTTTTCCACTGATTTAACAGAACTTATTAATTATATCCCAATTTTAGCCAATTCAAATCTCTTTGGGAGTAGGCAGAGTAAAATTTATAAATGACTAAAAAGCATGCTGAATGACTAAAAGCATGTGTCTAAGTCAGCTCAGGCTGCCATAACAAAACACTATAGACTGGGTGACTTCAACAACAAAATTTATTTTCTCACAGTTCTGGAGGCTGAATATCCGAGATCAGGGTGCCAGTATGGTTGGATTCTGGTACAGTCTCTCTTCCATATTTGCAGGCAGTTGCCTTCTTGCTATGTGCTAACATGACCTTTCCTCCACGAGTGTGAGTGGCAAGAGATCTCTCTCACTCTCTCATCATCACGGTGTCTTCTTATAAGGACACCAACCCTTCATATTAGGACTCCACCCTTATGACCTCATTTAACCTTAATTACCTCCTAAAAACCGTCTCCAAATATAGTCACATTAGGCATTAAGTCTTCAACATATGAATTTGTGGGGGGGGCATAGTTCAGTCCATAGCAGTATGTTTCTGGTTTGAAAACTAATCATGTACTACCTATTAACATCTTTTTTTCTTAGGCATATTTTTAAAAGATAACTCATTATTTTTCCCATTACAAGAAAACTAATGTTCCTATAACTTTTAAACAAATATGTAAAATGAAGCTACACAAAAAGAAAAAAACAAAAACAATAATAATTCCACTGCCCAAATTGATCAACTGCTAACACCTTGCTGTATATATTTACAGGCATTTTTTATTCTACACATTTGAAGTACAGTTCCTACTGAATGCAAATCACTTTTGCACATCATAATGTCAAAAAAAACATAAGTCTAACCAGTAGAACTCAAGGACTGTCTGTACAAATATCTACAAATGCCAGCAATGTAGAAAGTATCTATCCCACCAATTCTAAAATTATTATTTTTAAATATTTGACAATTGTGTAGGCCAAAAAATATTTTCTCATTTTAATTTCTATAGTATTGATTACTACTATAATTATTTTTTTCATATCCTACTGGCAGTTCATATAGTGTTTTGAACTTCCCTGTTCATATCCTTTGCTCACTTAAAAAAATTAACATGCTTGTCCTTTCTTTTATTGCTTTGTTATACAGTAATTTCTTGAATTGCTACTGGTATTTTTACCAAGCATTAAAAATTTTTTTAATTAATTTATCTTTATTGAAGTATAGCTGATTTATAATATTATAGTTGTTTCAGGTGTACAATGTACTGATTCAAATTTTTATAGATGATACTCCATTCAAAGTTATCATAAAATATTGGCTATATTCCCTATGTTGTACAATATATCCTGATAGATTATTTATTTTATACATAATAGTTTGTAGCTTTTAATTCCCTACCTGCTTCCCTCTCCCCACTGGTAACCACTAGTTTGTTCTCTATATCTGTGAGTCTGTTTCTGTTTTCTCACCAAGCATTTTGGGGGAACAAAAGCCTTCATTTCCTGACTAAATAATGATGTCACTAATAAAATGTTTGCAGTTCTTCTGTGACCTAAAAGATGGTCTCATTCTGTCTTGTTTACCCAGCATCAAGTTCATTTATGAAGATTCTAGTTTAAATAGGTGAATATTGAAAGTCTCATTGCATCCTGTCTTCGATTCTAAAGCCACCCCTTGCGTAGCAAACTCAAACTATTTCATTAGAAAACTTATTTCACATCATAAAAAATATTTTCCACTGAATTTGCTAGCATTGTTTAGAAACTAATTTATGATGTAATCTCACCAGAAGCTTTTAAGTATTCCTTGTAGACAAAAATGCAAATTTTTATAAATAACACGTCTTAATATAACCTGATTTATGAAGTAAGTAAATGTGAGTTAAACTAAATTTATTTTACAAATAAAGTAATAGATATTTTTCTTAAAATGGAATTGCAAGTTGGGGGTAAAATAAAAAGTAACTTAGTGGCCTTTAGCCACTCAATTTATAAAACAGCTCAACAATATTTCCATGTGTTTCACATATCTTAGTTTGGTTCTTGAGACTTACAAATATATCAGTCAGTTTACTCTGCGTATCCTGGTAACAGCATTCAGCTGATCCATGTAATATATCTTTTAATAAATAATCTTTTCAAATTAATCACAAGCATAAGAAATTCCATGATCAACAAATACTTAGAAACTATAATGCTGCAAATATAGTGGTACACACTAAGGTTTGTGATCAGTGAGAACTCCCAATCTGGCATAACTAGATTTGGATACTAATTCTAGTATGCCATAAACTTAGTACCTAGATGACTAGACATCTCTCTTCCTTCTGCAAGCCTCAGGTTCCTCATGTATAAAATTAGCTGAGTTTGTTTAGATGATCACTGTGGTGGTTTGTTTTATGTGTCAGTTTCTCTAGACCATAGTACTCACTTATTTAATCAAACATTAATCTCAGTCTCACTATGAAAGTATCTTGCAGATGTGGTTAACATCTATAATCAGTTGACTTTAAATGAGATTACCCTCGGTAATGTGGATGATCCTCATCTAATCAGTGGAAGGCCTTAAGAACAAAAACTGAGGTTTCCCAGAGAAGGAGAGATTCTGCCTCAAGACTGCAGCATCAATTCCAGCCTGAGTTTTCAGCCTCAGGCCTGACTTACAGATTGGGGACTTGCAAGCCTCCACAATTACATAAGTCAATTTCTTTAAAAAAAAAATCCTTAAAATAAAACACTCTTCTTTCCTCCTTCCTTCCTTCCCTTCTTCCTTTCCTCTTTCGATATAGCTGTAGCTATAGATACAGACATCCTACATATATCATATATATGTATACACACACACGCATATACATATATACATTATATGTGTGTATATATATATATATATATATATATATATATATATATATATCCTATTGGCTCTGTTTCTCTGGAGAACCCTGACTGATATAATCACTAATATCACCTTTAGTACCAGCATTTCATGATTCTATCAGAATGAATTAAGAAGACCACCACAACTGCTTGTTTATGGGAGGCAAATAATTAAAAAGTCACTTCTCATTAGTCCACCAAGCTAGAAAAAATATACCTAATGAGGTTACTTTTCTTAAGAGAAAAAGTGTATGTGTGTGTGTGTGTATGTGTGTGTATGTGTAGAGATAGATAGTGTTTGTTTGTGTGGAGAGACAGAGACAGAGTTCTGTTACACAAACTGTTAAGGATTATTTCTTGCATCTTCATTGTTGAACATAAATTGAGCTTTGAGGGAAGATGTCAAAGTGACAGCACTGGACACTGAAGTTCTCTATCAGTGGCTGTCTAGTGAGATAAGACCAAGAGAGTGCACATTTCTCATGCTAGGCACTGCACAGCCATAGATCTCTCAATACCTAAGCCACTTCTGAAAAATGATGGATTAGTCATTGTTGAGTACAGTGTCTGACTCAATATTAATATACTAATAATATTATTGAACGTGGTCAAACTCACATTCCCATAAAAGTCATACTAACTATGCTAATTTGGATCATGTGCACAAGTATCTAATCACCATTTAGCAACAATGAAACCAGCATAGTTGGTTTAGTAGAGTAGTCAATATAGAAGTACAAAAGGCACTTGGATAATATAATGTACATTCCTCTCTGCAACCTCTACACATAGGAAAGAATGACGGAAAGACTCCTTTCTGTTAAAGGGCTTCTGATTTGGTGTTATCAAAGGTGTTAAAGACAGCCAGCCAGACTACCAGGAACACAGTGGTAGCCAAAGTTAGGTTTATTAGGCTTGCCACAGCAAAGGAGAATGCACACTGGAGGTGTCTTAAAAGGAGGGAGTTGGGGAGGAGGACTTAGGGGATTTTGGAGACTGAAGTTAGTAATAGGATGGTTTGGGCAGTAATTGGACCAAATCTATCAACTAAGGAGTAGTTGGAACAGTCAGTGAACTTATCTTTACAACACATGCATCTGTGCAGAGTTACAGGTTGTTCATGTTATATCAGTCTGTCTGTGGTCTTCTCTAGGAAGTTTGGGTCTAAAGGAGCTGGTGTTAGAGCTTCATTAGTTTGTGATTATGGTCTGGTTTGGTACAGTTTTTTTAAAGAGTCATCATATAGTTTTTTAGGTGTGGTTTCTCTTCCATTTCTTAGTTCCCCCCTCACAGCCTAGTGACCAGCAGGACCATTTTTCATTTTAATGTCCCTCAGCCACGCCCCCCCCCATCCCAATCATTCTTCAACCTAAGCTAAAGGATAGACCATTATCTTCTGGGCACTTGATCAATCCAGATCTGTACCACTATTTGATGGGCCACGATGATGTAACATGTTTTTGATGGTAGTTGTTTTGATCTCTTATTCTTTGTGTTGGATGATCAACTGTTGTATCATCAGGCATGACAGTGGCAACACAACAGTATTTAAAACTCTGGAATTCACATATCTGGTCACTGCAACACAGACAAGCACCAAGATAGGGATTATTATTAGTTTGGAAAGTACTTCAACACCACAATCCTAGACGTCCAAATACAGGTCATGAAAATATGTCCAGAATCTATTTAAATTTTCCTTAGATAAACAAGTGGCTTTTTTTCTTTCACTAGGATATGTATTGCTCAGCTGTTCCAGTTGAAGTCTCCAGAATTACTATGTCTGAACAAAATCTGTGATGCTGAATTAAGAGATGCCGTATTTGAAAAGAAGAGAAACAACTGTAGAACTTACCTGAAAAGTTCTGGCTGAATATTTTACTGTGCCCAGTTTCTAATTCTTATTTCAATACCAGTTTAAAATTCTTGTTTTTTTTGTTTTGTTTTTTCTGAGATCCAGTGTCACTGAGTGCATATTTATTGGCGGGTCAAAACAAACAATATTGGAACAAATTAGATGTTGTAGGATGTTTGTAGAAGAAAGCAGATTTACTGTAGACTCTGGGATTTCCTAGACCTGGTTTACTAGCCATGTAAACTCGGGAAAACTTTTTCTGTCTTTTTAAAAACACCTCTATATCTCAGTTTCCTCATCTGTATAATGGAAAGATAAATAGTACCTACATCAAAGGGTTGTGATGGAGATTAAATGAGTTTGTAAAGTACTTTGGTCAGTGACTGGTACAAAGTAGGCACATTAAGAATACTTGTTAAATAATTAAAAAAAAAAATACACCAAATATGTCATTTTACCATAAGTCTTTTCCATCTGGTCCCAAAGGGGAAAAAAAAAAATTGAAAACCAAGGGTTCTCTAACTTTTTATTTATATTTTTTGTATTGAGGTAACATTAGTTTCCTCAATTTTAATGGATATTATAATTACCTGAGAAGATATTTAAATATTCCTAAGCATCAGTTCAGACCTACTAAATCAGATTCTCTGGGAGTGGAGCCCAGAAATCTGCATTTTAAACAAGTATCTTGGGTGGTCTCTGTACCTTCTTTGGTAAGCACTGTGATACAGCCTTGTCTGGCAAAAGGGATCCATATTAAGATTATCACAAATATCTAGATTTCTGAATATCATGCTGTTTTCCCTTATTAACTAAAGAGTAACTGAAAAAAAGAAATTGACCACATTCAATAATGATCAAAGAAAATGAGCAAAATTATTTATAAATCTAAAACCAAAAATTGTGCCTTAAAGAAAAGGTGCATATTGTCATATCATAACCATAATACTAATTTAATTTTCTTGCATTCATTCCATAGACACTTATTGAGTGTTTGCTCTGTGCTAGACACTGTGCTCAATGGAGATTAAGATAAGACATAGTCCCAGCCCTTACAAAATTCATCCATAGTGATAGCTATGAATAATGTTGATTCCTACCTGTGATGACTGGGCTAAGGAATGCCCAGATAGCAGGTAAAACATTATTTCTGGGTGTGTCTATGACGGTGTCTTCAAAAGGGATTAATTAGCATTTGAATCTGTAAACCTAGAAGATGCCCTCAACAATGCAAATGGGCATCATCCAATCCCTTGAGGGCCTGAGTAGAACAAAAAGGCAGAAGCAGGGAGAATTTGCTCTCTTGCTGGAGCTGGGACAACTATCTCTTACCTTTGGAAATCAGAGCTTCTGGTTCTCAGACCTTCCAGTTTGGACCAGGATTTAATAATTCTTGGGCCTTTAGACTCAGATTGAGATTTACACCATGCGCTCCTCTGGTACTCAGGCTTTTGGATGTGGACTGGAACTATACTATTGGCTTTCCTGGACCTCCAGCTTGCAGATGACAGGACTTCTCATCCTCTGTAATCATGTGAGTCAATCCCTCATAATAAATCTCTTTGTACCTGGATATATCCTACTGGTTCTGTTTTTCTGGAGAACACGGACTAATATACTACCATCTAGTAGACATATCATTAATGAAGATGATAAAATGTACTATATGAAAGCCTTTTCAACTTTTGTTTAAATTGTATCTTTCATTCAGTGATCACATTTTGCATTTACTGAAGCACTCCCTAAACCCCTCTCATCATCTTCCTGTCATTGAGTCCAGACACTCCTGAATTTGACCAAAAACAAAACAAAACATGCTATAAAAGGTATATATTTAAAACAAACCCCAAAAACCTATCCTTTACTAATCTGATCTCTTCCCTACTCCTTTCCTGTGTTCTTCCAAAGGTATTCTACATATATACCTGTACTTATATTTCTGTGCGTATGTGTCTTTCACACAATAGTAATATACTACACATACTATTCTGTATATCTCTTCTATTTCTTTAATACTGTATCTTGATGATTCTCCCATTCAGTCTTGACAGATAGCTTTGGTTTTTACTGATGGTGTCATAATATCCCATTATATAGATGCACAATAATTTATTAAACAATTTTCTACTAATAAACATTTAGTTTGTTTTAAATTTTTTGCTATTGCAAATAAAGATACAGTGAATATCTTACTGTATAGATATACAAGTGTGCATGAAGAATAAATTCTTTAAAGTAGAATTGCTGGGTGAAAGGATATCTGCATTTGAAATTTGGATATAATTTGTCAAATTGCCCTTTAAAAAATTCATTCCAGTTTACCGTCCTACCAAATATATGAGAGTGTCAGACACTGTTACTATGCCAATCTGAAGGTGAAAATATCTATTTCTTTGAAGTTTGAATTTGCATTTATTTGTAATGAGTGAAGTTGAGTATATTTTCACATCTTTCAAAGAGATTCCTCGTTGAAATAAAAATGAGATTCTTATTCCTCTTCTGTGAAGTCTGTCTTTGTGAGCTTTGCCTAGTTTCTATCAGATTATTGTTCTTTTTCCTATTGATTTGTTCTTTATATATTACTAAAAAAATCTCTTTTTCATATGTCAGAAATATTTTATTTCTAGTATAATACTTGCTTTATATTTTGTTTTCGATGCTTTATATTGTAGAAAATTCTATTATATGCATTCAAATTTGCATGTTTCATTTCCTGTGGTTTCTGTATTCTGTCATGTTTTCAAAGTCCTTCCCTGTATCAAGATTATTTTTTAAACTATACCATACTTTCTCCTAGTACTTTTTATGGCTTCATTTTAATGTTAAAACTTTTTTTTGATCTATCAATTTGCAATGTCACCTTTATTGTATACTAAATTTCCATATGTACTTGGGTCTATTTCTGGCCTCTCTAGTCTGTTCCATTAATCTGTCTCTCGAGATTTATGTGTGTTTTGTTCTATAATTACCATAGCTATATAATATGTGATTGTATCTGGTAGTGCTAGGCTCCCCTCATTCATCCTCTTTTTCAGAATTTTCCTAGCTCTTTTTACACATTTATTTCTCCATATATAATTTTGAGTCAGCACATTTAGTTAAAAAAATTCTTTTGGAATTTCGTTGGAAATTTATAGATTTATTTTGTAGAGCACTGACATCTTTAAAAATCTTCTTAGCCAAGGATAGTGTGCTCTCCCATTCATTCAATTCTATTAAGTCTGTCAGTGGCAAAGTGACCAACAAAAAGCCTTATTGAGATGCTGATGTGGGGCCTTTGAGTAGGCTCATTCACTAGGTAAATGACCAATTCTAATCCAGAAACCAGCCCAGCATTATGTGCATTTCATATTTGGGCTTAGCCAAATCTTAAATGACTATAGACCATGGATATGTTAAATTTGTGAATGCTTAGAGTCTATTGTAAAGTTTGTCGTACATTTTCTTTTTAGTCTAGGAAAGTTACTAAATCATAAATATATACAGTAAATCATAATAAATATGTACAGTGAAACAATTCACATTGCTTGCAATGTGTGAACATTATTTCAAATTTCATTGTCAAATACCACCAGTAAAGGTCCCCCAAATTAGCTTTATAGGTGTCTCTGTCAGTTAATTAGTAATTGTTAATGAATCATATCACAGTCAATGAATTATATTCACAGTAGGTGAATGAATGATGTGTTAGCTGGCTTCCTCTTTGGCCTTAATACTCAAATTGACATTGTGGTCAATGCAACACATGACTTCCATTGACGGCTATTGTCTTACAGGTGACAGCTGATGAAACAGTTGCCATAATCTATTTCACCTTCCTTTTCCATCTGTTAGAGCACACACACTATCACAATATGCCATGGGATTAAATCTGCCCCAAATGTACTCTTGTCATATTGAGAACACTTTTCCTCTTGATGTCCTTTAACTTGTTTCTGAGAAAGTACAGTGTTCGTCCAGAATGTTCTCCGTACAACTGCCACATTTTTCATTTAAAAATGCAAACAGAAGCAAGACTTTCCCTCTTTAAAATTCTTCACTGCTTTCCTTTCCTCATCCTGACAAATTCCAAATTCCTTATCATGGATTACAAGTTCCTTCAAGATCTGGCTCCTACTTGCTTTTCCAGCCTCATTTTTTACCACTCCAGCAATGCAAACTATTTTCAATTCCTTAATTTACTGTTCTCATTAACTTCCAGGGGAGTGCTGGTAAATTAGCTGGGGGTTGGGGGGGGGGGTAAAGACCTAGGAAGGGAAGGCCCTGATTTGTAGCATTTACTGATTTCTGCAAGATAACTACTCTCATGTTTCAAGCTACAAACAGCTTAATAATTGGCTTGAAAAATTCCACCAGCACACTAGTGTTTCTCTTCCTAGAATACATATTCTTCCCAGCCCCAGTGTCTTGTAGTCATCCTTCAGGTCTCAGTTTTGATATCATTTAGATTCCTGCAGAAAGTCATCTCTGATTATCTCATGACTGGATGAGAGGCCCATCCTATCTGTTTGTTCTTATAGCACCTCTGCTCCTCTTTATCACCTTTATAATCTTAAGTTACAATTGTCTATTTACTCTTACATATCCCTCAATTGCCTGAAAGCTTAATGAGGGCAGGGATTACTATATTCCTAGCACCTCATTCAGAGTTCCTGGCATATAGTAACTGGTCAATGAATACTTGTTCAATTAATGAGTGAGAATTTATTCATAAATATGTTTCATTATCTTAAATTTATATTATTTCATTACACTATGACAGAAAAGAAATCAGTAATAGTAATAAAATGGAATTTAATATTCTAATTGTTAAAAATGAAAATAATGTAAGAACAAACATATTATCAAAGAATAAGTGTGTTCTTATTACGAGTAAAAAACATAGTTGTAGGTTTGTTATTTAAAAGTTATTTTAGGAATCCACTAGAATAAGGGCATCCCAGGTACTGAATAGTTAGTTAATATTAACAGGTTATCCTAAGGTTTCTGATCAATATAAGTAGTGAGCACATAGTTGACGCTTGAGAAATTTGTGTTGAATAGAATTACTGAAACTGCAGAACCAATGCTTCCTTCAAGTGAAGAGGATACTGGGCTGGTGGTATCCTTTCTCCAGGGGCATCCCAATGAACCAGTTTTGCTTTATTGTACAATATAAGGTCCAGGGATAAATGATTAGAATGAGAAGAATCAAGGACTGAGAAGTCACAGCTGCTCACAAGCCAACTAGAGAGTTAGTTTATGTGAGGAGTGAGCAGTAATCAAGGGCTAGTGTGGGTGAAGAGCCCAGTGAGCTTTCTCTTAGACAGTTAAAGCCATGACGATGGAAAAAATGTGACTCAGCTGAGCTAAAAGAAAGCTCTGCTTTTTCACAAAGACTCAGAAGATCCTGCTACTGTGGCCTGTCTACTTAAACCTGGATGATCAGGAGCCTCTGGATGATGGCCATGACTAAGTACAGAATTGTTAGACCTTGAAAGTCTCAGAAAATGTTGCTTGGATAATATTTTTGCTAAAATCTTGCTAATTCTCTGCTGTGGATGGAAAATCAAGTTACTCCTATTTTAGTCTTTATATCTTCAGCTAGTCCCTGGTGAATTGAGAATAAATAGTAGAAAATCATTGATCTGTGGTCCTTTGTGCTAGAACATGATGCGGCAGTTCACAGGAAATGCCAGTTCATAGAGTAAACTGAGAGATGTATCACTGGGCTTTTAGCACCTTTTCTTAGTACCCATCCAAACAGAGTGTTCTCAATGTGAAATGCTGACCTTTGCACCTTTGACTTTTCATCACATAGCAGGTAACATCCTTTAGTCTCTGGGTTCACAATATTTGCAGAAGTAATGTTGAGACATATGCTGGTGAGGATCAGGCCTTGGAGAGTGCAACCCATGTCCTTCATTGCTTCTTAGTTTTTCTTGCTGCCATCCTTATTTTCAATATTGTGCACTGATGACTTCATTGCTGTTTCTATGAGCCTATGTGCAAAAATCTAGAGCAGCAATAGAAGCTTAGGGAATCAGGTGGAGAATATGAAAGGTCAGGCACTGCCACCCCCAGAAGGCCCTCTCCAGTATCCAAATGGTTGGATTTGGATACAGTTGCCAAAGTAGGGGAGACCCTGGGAGAGAAGATGATACTGAACTTTCTGTCTGACTGTCCAGGGAGCATCGGAGAGAACTGGGACCCTTGTAGATAAAGAGGTGGAGATCTCCAGCAAGTTTACTCTTTTCTAGGTATTTTTAAGTCCCCTGGGTCAGCCGTGGGCAGCAGTGAGGCAAACAGATGTTCCCTGCATTTGCTCCCTGGTCCCTGAGGCAGCCACAAGTAGGCATTGGGTGAGAATTGGTAGGCAGTGACCTAAAAGAAGCTTACTGTTACCTGTGGAGTGGCCCACTGCAGAAAATTTAAGGGCACTGATTCTAAGACAGGGCAGCAACTCAGCTAAACCTCGTTTTCCGCCCCTTTTTGCTATCCAAGAATTCTACTAGCAGGATGCCAGGAAAAATAACATACACAGTTCTGAGCTTGCCCCTTTACTTACCATGAACCTATTATGCATGATGCATTAATAATTGGGCTTTCTTATACAGGAATCACTTCTCCTGCTCTGTCTGGGTTCCGTCCAAAGGCTACACGCAGTGACACATCTTCTGTCTTTGTTGTATCTTCATGTACTCAGTTGAAAGGTTAACTATTTGAAGAAGATTAATGGATGCAGCATCTTTCTCTTTGCCCTTTCCATTGATATCTATATTTTGTTTATGCAGTCACCATACAACCGAGCCCCAGATATCTACTTATTTGCAAGCCATTTGTTTCTTTGTGACTCAGGAAAATGTGTTTTCATAAACTTGCTGCTGAATTAGCCAAACAGTAGTGTGAAAGGGAGAGAAGGAAAAGAATACATGAAGTAGCAAACACAAGAAATAATTGGGAGATAGATGGAAGGGAAATAGAAGAAAAAGCAAGTACTTCAGGGTTAAACGGTAGGATCATGAAAATAATAATCATTTATATAAATAATCTTTATTTTCTAAGAAAAGTAAAGCCTTCCTTTTACATAGGTAATTTTAGTAATGTCAGGAAAGAGGAAGAAAAGGAATTAATGGTTCAATGTTTTCTAGGCATAAGTACCTGGAAGTAAAGTACTTTTTCTGGGTTTTTTTTTTTTTTTTGAGAGAGTGTCAGAGAAAGGAAAACCAAGGTGAGGATGCAAAAAAAATAAATTAATTAATTAAATAACAGATGAGTATTATTTGGGGTTTAAAAGGTCAAACTCAGTATTCAACTTACCTGAAGCCTCATTCTGAGAGTCAGTTACATGTGGTACAAAACAGACATCTTGGTCCCTGATCATTTTATTAGTTTTCATTCATCATCATCACAGAAAACCTAACTAAATTAGAAATTAAATCAGTAAGAAAAAGCTGGTGTCTTTTTTCAAGTGACTTTGTGTCTATTTTTAAGTAAATTATTCCAAAACACAGGAATATTATTGTGTCAAAATAAGCAGCCTGTGTAACAGAAGAAAACATTTAAATTATTTTGAATAAAAAAAAATCTCAAATGGTCTTGACAAGAAAGTGATGCTTCTTTCAGGTTATTTTTCTTTAAGCTTAATTTTTTTTTTTTTTTTAATCTAGCAGATAGAAGAATTTTGAAGGTTAAGCTTTAAAGTTCTACCATCTTCAAACCTGAAAATGTGCTTTTAGGAAATAACATAACTTCACATCTTGATTTTACACATATCTTCCCTTTCTAATTTCAAGCAGAACATGCTGGCATTTTTTATTTTGAAATAGTTTATGATCTCTGACATTGAGCTACCATGCTATTAAAAAGAAGTCATATTTCCCAAATTACCTTGGAATATTCTATGGCTAGAATTTTAAAAAATGGAATATCTTGACCAGAACCTGAGTTAATGTTTGACTTTAGTGTTTAAATAAATATATTGTCCTGTTCTGTGTTGGAGTAATCATCTGGAAGGTTGAAGAAACTGGCAGTAATTTCAAAGTCAGAGGGAACAAAATAAAGGCCTGCTGGAGATGGAGGCTCTTTCCCTTCCTTGGAGAATAAGAAATGGGTGAACCACTGGGTGAAGGAATGAAATGGAAGGAACAATTTACAATCATTAGGACAAAAAAATTTGCAAATGTAGACTCCCTGTTACCAAAGTGTGCTAGGGAGTGTGAGGTGGGGAATGAGATTCCTCAGTAATACTCAAGGTCCCTGTGGGATAGTGCAGTTGGTGTGGGTGATGTAATGCTTGATATAAAAGACGGGGCAAGTGACTGGTATTCGGTTCCTTGACCTGCATTTTAAGAGCATTCCAGGCAGAAACATGCATAGGCACTGAAAGTGACCAAAAAATATAGCACTTTCTCCAATCTGTGTCTTCAAATCAATTTGGCCTCAGTTTCCATGGCAGCTTACCAAACAATAATTTTAGTCTCATTCAATTTCTAGAAAAATAGTCACTTTGTCTAGTTACATTACAAAATGAAGGAATTAGTGATCCATTTTAAAAGGGGAATAGATTACTTTGGGGAATTGATAATGGGATTTTATCATTGGTTTATTCCAATAAATATGGTCTGTTTGTCATCATTGGAGAGCTGTGCAGTGAGATTCTGAATGAATCCCCGGTCTTAGGTCTAGAGCTTAATGGACAGGTGTTCATTTCAGTATGATAGGAGTGAATTAGAGTTTCAATTCAAATTCTAACAGACGGTATTGTCACAGATATTAAATTACACTATCAATGATAGATATAATTCCCATATTAAACCAGAGATTAGTATTAGGGCAAAATGTACTAAGGTATAGTAAGAGCATATGCACTAAGGAAGAGAAGTTCTAATTTTTAAGTAAGATTGGGAGAATAAAGAAAGGGTCATGAGTATTTTTCAGAATCACTCAGAAAATTACTTTACAAAATCAGTGTGAGCTGGGTCAAGATAATTATCCTAATATTTTAAAAAATTACATTTGGTCCACCCATGTATTACATAAGGAGAATTAATACCTTGTTAATTATAAAACATAAATATTAAAATTTGAAAAGAAATTATACAAATGTTCAATAAGCAGAAAATGACTCATACATTAAATGTGTATGTTAGAGTTTACCACATAATAAATTGCCAAACCATTTTTTTGTTTATTATCACAACAGTATTGTTTTTTTCAAAAGTGCTATATTATCAGCACAGTTGTGATGTTTATTTTAGTGTGACATTGAGTAATTTAACTATTTAGTAATAGTTAATCATTTTCACCATGAATCTATTTGCTACACCTTTTAACTTCCTATTTACTTTTCAGCTGTTAAATATATAAAGAACTGTGATTTGGGTACAAATGTAGAAAACATAAAACATTTTCACTCACAGCAAGTTTTAAGTTATGTCCTAATTCAAGATATTCTGGAAGCAACTTAAAATATAATGTTTAGGTCCTTCAAATGACCTTCCATTTAACTCAAAGCAAAGGAACTTTGCAATAAGTAACAGCAGGATTTATTTTACAGCAAGAAGAACCACGATGCCTGCTAAATGTGAGGAAATTATATGGCTTCAACCTTTCCCTCAGATAACTGTGTTCACAACACAGATATAGAATGTCTTGCGACAGCTAAGTGTATGGTGGAGATTGGCCCATGTCAAGATACAGAAATGTTTCTCTGTTCTCAAAACTACCATAAGTGATTTTCAGATAAGAGCTTTGTCGTTACTTCCAGGTTATTTCAATTCGCTCCTATGTGGAAGCATGTAGAGTAGCAGATACTATTTAGTTATCAGCCTCTGGAAGAACTGTTAGTCAAATTTCATTGCCTCTAAAGTGGAACTGCTGTAAGGATTTAGAAGCACACTTCAGTGTTTGGGTCAACACACTTGGATCCTGCTCTCTCAAGAAGGAAATTTATCTCATCTGCATAGTGTGAGAGTTTAGGGACTAATTCATAGATTTTAATGGTCTTTTCATTTACTGCACTGCATGAGGTGACAGTCACAGTTTGTTTTGTTCTGCCTAAACTTGATTTTATATCATCTTCACATATGGCACTTCAGCATTATCACCACTGGGCTTTCCCCATAGGAGCTGTATACTCTTGTTCTACAGCTCCTGATGTGACAGGATACATAGAGAATGGCTCTGGATAACTGAGCCTGTCAAGAAAGGATAGATAGAGAGGAAAATGGATGTGTCATTTCTTTGTCATTCAGCTGCACCATAAAGCTACTTTCAAAATGTGACTAGTTATTTGGTGAAGGTAAGAGTTTCCGGCTAAAGCTCTATGAATGAAATGGTTGCATCTCAATCTCACATAAATATAAGTATGCATCTGATTCTTAGTAATATGCCACTGGCTCATCTAAATGCCCAGTAGAGTCTCAGACTACCAACAATCATGTGATAGGACAAAAAGCTCAAGGCTGAGCTTGGAGAAAAGAAATATATGTAAATCATCATCATCATCCTAGTTATGGCATGTATATTTATTATTGTTCACAATGTCTATTAAGAGCTTTCCATGTCAGGCACTGAACTCAGCCCTGTTCCAAATATAATCTCATTGAATCTTTGCAACAGTTCTGTGAGTTATAGTCTATGATTAGTGTCACTTTACTGATGAGGAAAATGAGGGTCAGTGAAGTTAAGTAACTTTCCCAAGGTATATGATTAAATGACAGAGCCAGAATTAGAACCAGACTCCAGACCCCAAGCTATGCCATGCTGTCCCCCATGGCTATGTGTTTTATTTTTCATCTTTCAATTGTATTCCAAAGACAGAAATAAATGTGTTCTTTTTTAGATTATCTACATACCCTTTATCCATTCTTTCCATAAGCGTAACTATTTCAGGAGTTGACTTTGTCTTGAAGACAGTATGTCAAATTTTATACTCAGATAAAGGTCGCTGAAGTAGTGAGCACGTGCCTATGGGATGAATTTGTCTACTGTGAATTGTATATCATCCCAACACTGTGGTTAGAATGACTATATTTATTATGTGGACTAGGGTGCAAATGAGGAGTAATTGTGCTCCAGCACTAAAACTTCATTACAGAATTTACCTGAGAATTCATGAAGTTTCCAAAAGATCCTGTAGCATGCAGTTACATTCACATTCCTGAATATTGCTGACTTCTTCATTTAATTAAGTATCCTATTTTAAAGCCACATAAAATGCATTAATGCTCTATGTATCTTTTGACATATGGCCAATTGTGTATAACACTCTCAATCTGCCAGCTGTGTTTTAGGAACAAAAATATTTTGTTTTCAGACAACTTGATAGAAATCCTGAAGTTTGTAAGAAAACACAACTTCTTAAAAATGTGATTCTTTTTGAACCACTGGAAACTCTGGGGTGATAATCAAAAAGGAAGAGTCCTTGATTTTACCGTAATAGCAGCCTTGTTGTTTTTCAATAATAACATGTTGCCAAATTGTATTCAGCTTATTTTCCACTGTGACTTCTAGTTAGTCCCTTTGCTTTTTGTTTCAGGATCTGATAGAATAAAGAATGCTTCTCTGGTCTGGGCCAGACTGTGCTTTCCTGTGTTAATCACAAAAAGAAAATTTTAGGACGCACAGAGACTTGTTAAAGGGATTTAGACCCTAAGAAATGTCATGTCTAAAACATATTAAATGTTATTTTCAGTGTTTTCTTCCCTCTGCCTTAAGGACAGAATCTTCGCTTGCTCAAATTGCTTAGAGCTGGTGACTGGGACAGATGGTGGGCAGGGGAGGGGGTGCTATTGCCTTTACTCTGAGCCTTGGAGCTCTGGCTCAGAGGGGGTTCTGACCCCCTTTATTACCTCTACCTAGGGAGAGGACGGGAATCTATGATGACATGTATTTCTAATCTCTGCCAAGGCTATAATCATATTATTAGACTAGTGTTTTGCAAACTCTGGATTGCAACCCACTGGTGGATTGTGAAATCAACTTAATGGGTTTGACCAGCATTTTAAAAAGAATTTGGAATCGAATATATTGCACATTTTCAAACTTCTGTTTCAGTTGTGTGTGTGTCTCTGTGTGTGCTGGGTCACGATATAAAACGTATTTCTTACTGTCAGCTGCAAAATGACAGGTGTGAAAGCTACTGCATTGGACTTCTACCCTTGACATATCAATTATGACATTCTTTTGTTTTATTTCAGAAGAGGCCCTTTCTTTTTCCTGAGTAAATTAGGGAGGTCAACAAATAAGTAGGATTTCTAAACAAAGGACTTCAAGCAGCCAGTTTGCGTATGTTGCTCATTCTTAATCAGTACAGATATACAGCTCTGGTAGTATGCCGTCATCTTTCCATCTTAGTAAAAAGGCATATCTTGCATAAGAAAAGCAATCATAATTGATTAATATCGTCTGTTTGCATGGGGAAAAAACTAATTATGTACCAGAAGTCAAGAGATTCAGATCTAAGTGAAAAATTTTCACCAATATTTACAACTGAACACCCATAAAGAGCAAAGCACAGCTTTGACAAGAGAAGGGGGTCAGGAATAGAAAAAGAAATGATACCCAGGCTCTGTTGTCAAAGATATTTATAGTCTAGTGAGAGAGACTTGGAAAGCAATAATTCAAGTGAACAACCAATGTGGGATTGTTCAAGTCCTTGGTCTATTGGCTCTCAAATCCATCCCTTGCACTGCCCTGCTCTGCTCTCCATAGTGATGGGCTGACCCCTACAGGTGGCATTTTTAAGGTTCTTTTGTCAACCTGGTTAAGATATCGGAGGACAGGAAGGTGAAGCTGTGATACTCCTCTCCCTCCTTCTTGGTGTCCATGGTGCCAGGTCCCTTTGTAGAAGCCTGTGATGGTTCTAGGTTCCTCTCAGGGGCCCTGACCCCTGGGTTCTGGTTCTGGTTGCATCTGCTCTTCCCTTTGGCCTTATTGTCCAGTTGCTGCAGCAAATTCCTGTTTTTGCTAATTTCTTGATTGCTTCACCATTCTCTTGGCCTCTCAGAGATCTTTCATAAGCTTTGTAAAATTTTCTGCATTAAATTCCCTTTGTTTTGGATACTCAGAGTTGTTTCTGTTTTCCAGCTTAGACTAATTAATACAAGAGTTTAGAATGAGATATTTGTGCATAATTATCATAACAATAACTGATACTAATTTAATGCTTACATATGTCAGGTATTATTCTAAGTGACTTTTATGTACTAACAGTTCTATTTCACAGATGAGGAAACTGAGGCACAAAGAGGTTACTTAACTTGCCCAAGGTCATATGACTGTTAGAGCATTGCTTTGCCCTGATTTTCAGTTGATTTTTTTTTTTCAACTGCCCGGTGCTTTAGCTGTAGAAATCTTCTTTTAGGTGTAAGCATTCCTCAAATTTATCATGTATTTTGTAAATTCAAGTATCTTTTTTTTGACTTGAATTATAGTTGACATACAATATTACGTTACTTTCAGATTTATAACATAGCGATGTGACATTTTTATACATTATGAATTGATCATCTAGATAAGTCTAGTAACCATCTGTGACCATACAAAGTTACTGCAATATTATTGACTACATTCCTTATGCTGTATATTACCATCCCCTGACTTACTTATTTTATAACTGGAAGTTTGTACCTCTTACTCCCCTTCATCTATTTTGGACAACCCCCACCCTTCTCCCCGATTGCAGAAATTTTTGATACTGAAGGATTGCTTGATCGATATGAATGGAAATTTATTAAGCATCTATTATATACCAAACACTATGAATAGGTGTTATGGTTGAAAAAGGCATGATGACTGTGCTCTATAAATAAACAGCTCCTCTTCCAACCTGATCTTATAAGTGTGATGTCACTGCTAAAAATCAAGGACTAAAATCAAGTGGAATAGACTTCCAAATCCCAGTCAAGTGAGATCTAGATGGCTGCCCGGAAATGATATGTTTACTTTTGAAATAAAGTTGCATTCAGAAATATTGCTCTCTGATCCTCAAAGAAATCATTTGCAGCCTTATCCTGAAAACAAGTACTCCTTAATTTGTCCATTTGAAGTAAACATTCATTTTAGTACCAGGGTAAATCAGGTCGGGGAAGCAATATTTCCTTTGTAGCTAAGCAATCATTGATGCACAACATTATGGTTGTTTCTCGTTACTGTAGTTTGGGGAGCTACTTTTCTCAAACTTTCTCAATCAATATAATATAAATCTATCAGCTACCATCCAAACAACCCTCTGGGTATGGATTATTCAGGATGCATACAAGACTACTCATATTACGGACTGAAATGTACAATCAAGCAAAATGATGTGCACACAGCTGTTTTATATTTAGTTGGCTTTTTAATGTGAGCTAATTTGTTGTAGGGATTGAGGGCATTACGAAGATTTATTTCAAGTTTCAGATGAGATAAAATTATTGTTTGAAGGTGAAACATTAGTCTCCACTCAACTTGAACAGACGTTACTTTTGTATTTTGTAATGTCGGATAGAGTAAAATGTTTGATATATTAGCACATACAAAGATAATAAGGCTTCACAACACGTCCTCCCTCTGTGAAACCAACATCTTAAACCCCTACTTTCCTTTTATAATGATAAATGTGAATAAAAGCAAAGGTGATATGAATATCACTTAGACTTGAAAACAGTCTATGTGAAAATTAGATGGTGACTGCATAACAAAATGCAGTATTCACCTTGTTCTTAGATTTATATCTTAGCTAAATTCTCTGACAGAAGGTAGGGCTATTCAATGGCTACCGAATGTGTGGAAGTTGCTTTCACTTATGCATCTTTTCCCCTGGGGCAAAAGTGAAGCACAGAAGAGGGGAGAAAAGACCCTGAGGGGAGTAAAATGTCATCCTCTGGTTTCAGGAATAACCGGCACTCTCTCCTGAAACTACACTATGGCAGAAAACCTTGTTAAGAAAAGAATCAGCACCAAACCATTATGCAGGTGAACTATAGCTTCTGAAATGGAGGAAGTTAGTGACTCCGAATGGAACAGTATTGTATAGGTTGTGAAAGATACATCTATACTGTCAGTAGGTTAACAGGGTACAGAATGTTAATTGTAACAACCATGGAAAAACAGATGGACCAGAACCATTTAATTTTATCAATGGACATTTTTAACTTATTGAGAAGTCTAAACTTTAGAGGAATGCTAGTCTCACTGTAAGAATTCCCGTTGTTCTTGTTAGCTCATTATGAAGACCTGGATTTGTTGTTTAATTTGAAATACTAGCAAGTAGAACACATACCTATTTTCTGCTTCTAAATAAGCAGGTATGTTACCTGTGTTATGGAATAAGATTTTATTTAAGCACCCCGCTATATTAGTGACCCATTAAATGTGTAGT
Source organism: Balaenoptera ricei (assembly GCF_028023285.1). Classification (NCBI taxonomy): domain Eukaryota; kingdom Metazoa; phylum Chordata; class Mammalia; order Artiodactyla; family Balaenopteridae; genus Balaenoptera; species Balaenoptera ricei. Next base: position 89,021,892 of record NC_082660.1, on the reverse strand, counting down.
GAAACAAATGTTATAATTGAATGACTTTAAAGGCAGTGTTGTTTTATAATAGGAAACCATCTATACAGTTCAAATATTAGTACAGGGCCTGAAAGAAAAAAAGATGCAAACAAGCTAAGTTATAACCAGAAATTATTATCTTAAGTTCCACTATTACTTTTTTATTTCTTTACCCACTTACGTTCACTGCCATCTTCACAAGGATCCTAAAGTTTCCTATCTCCTAAATATCTTTCCAATCTGTACATTTCCTTCCATTCTCACAGCCACTACACTACATCAAGCCACCTCCCACATAGACCATTACAATACAATTCCAAACAGTACTATTCCCTTTACACTCGTCCTTCTCTAATCCATTCTAATTCATTCTCCATTCTTCAGTCAATGAGATATTTCTAACACATTTAAACATATCAATTCCCTGCTCAAAACATTCCAGTGTTTCTCCTTTTCCCTCAGGGTAAAGTTCAAATTTCTTAATATAACTTACCAGTTCCTGCCCAATCTGACTTTGGCTTATTATCTATGAGGTTTAAGCCAGGTGGGGGTAGATATCCGTGGTAGATTGAAATAGCCAGTTTTTTAGCCTTTTCCATAAAAAGATGGAGTCTGTTTTCCCACCCTATGAATATGGGCTGGCCCTGTGACTTTCTCTGATTACTAGAACATCACAGAAGTCAGAGTGTGTGAGCTCTGAGCCTAGTTCTCAAGAGGACTTGCAGCTTCCGCTCTTGCTTTCAGGGAACCCTGCCACTGCTTTGTGAAGAGTCCTGGGCTAGCCATCTTGAGCATGAATGACCACATGAGGAGAGAGACCCAGCATTGATGAGCCAGCCCAGCAAAGTTCAGCCAATATTTCTGACCCACGGAAATGGGAGCCAATAATAATTTATTCTAAGGCACTAATTTTTAGGATGACTTGATATACAGCAAAAGCTAACACTATCCTATTTTCCATAGTTTACCTTTTCGATTTTGATGAAAAAATATGCTTTTTTAATCCCATCATAAAATGAACAGAATCATGACCCATGTTCCCCAAATTCTATGTTTCTGTAACATTCCGTGTATTTCTGAGAATTCTATCCCATTTGTTACAGCTCACCAACCCCATCTGCTCTGGGAGGTTGTGGGGATGATGGTGACAAAGGGGTGTTAGAGGTGAGGAGGGATGCTCCTAGAGCTGGATCTAGTTAGTTCAGGTTTATGCATGAAAATCCTTGATTCGATGGCTTGTCAGGTAGGGGCAGGGTGATGCTGGCTTCCACAGCTATAATGTAATTATGAATGGGCCTAAACCCATGAAGTTGCATTAAAAGTCAATCTAAAAATAACTGAGGGTGCAGACATGAAGTGATACCTATTCCCATGGGAAAATATTTTGACTAGCTTGTCAGCCCTTAAAGAACCTGAAATTTCATTAGAGATGAGCTGAGTACTCCCTTCTCCGGGTGAAGGATAAATCTTGGCAGGCTACTTGAGGTCTGAATTCTATCTGGGACTTCAAGGAATTCCTGTGAATAGGTGTCTCAACTTGAAGGTTCTCCAAAGATTTTGGTCAAGGCAGGACAGGGTGAAGTAAAGCTCCTCCTCAAGGATTCCTGAGGCATTGCCTCCCCTCTGGACTCCCCAGATTTCTAACCTGTGGCCGGTGAGCCCAAATTACTTGGAGTTACAGTCACTGCCCTGAAAATCTATCTTTCAGAATCTCTTTTCTCTACCCTGACAGCTGTATCTCTTCAGGGGGTCTTAATTCTAATTAGAATAGTATTTTAGGTACCAGGTCACATCACCTCCTCTGGGTTTTCTTTACATATCAACTTTATCTTAAGTAACTTTCTCCCAGCACCATCTGACATGTAACAAAGTGACTTGAAATCTTACTGACATAGGTGAAAATTCTGCTTTGGCATTATTGGCAAAGTGACCTTGGACAAATCACTTAACCTCTCTGGGTTACTCTGAAAAATGAGTATACTACCCATCTGGCAGGTTTGTTGTGCTCCAATGACATCATGCTTCCCCAGAACTTTCTCCATATCACATGGATTTACCATCTCCATCAGAATCATCTAGTTTTCTTTCAGTCAGTCATTCAATGATATTTGTTGAGTTCATATTCTGTGCTAGCCACTGTTCAAAGCAATCAGAGCAGTCAAAGATTGCTGTCCTTGAGGAGCTTACATTCTGATAGGGGGAGACAGACAATAAAGAAAATAAATGAGTAAAATATATAGTATATAGACAATGATAAGCACTTTCAAGGAAAATAAAAGTAGAGCAGAATAAGTAGGGTTACAAAGGCCAAGATGGAGTGGGGGTCGCAGTAATCAAGGTAAGCTTCATTGAGGAAAAGTGTTTGAGTGAAGATCTTCAGGAAGTGAGTGAATTAGACAAATGGATATTGGGGGAAGAAAACTCCAGGCAGAAGGAACAGGCCCCAAAGCGGATGGCATGCTTGACATGTTTGAGAGGTAGCAAGGAGGCCAATGTGACTGGAGTGCAGGAGAATGAGTGGGAGAATAATATAGGAAAAGGTCATAGAGATCACGGGGACTAAATCATAGAGGACCTCATGGGCTATTGTGAACACTTTGGCTTTACCTCTGGTTGCAATGGAAATGTTTTATAGGGTTTTGAGCAGAAGACTGATGTGATCTGATTTTCATTTTTGTTTTCTTAGTTGAAAATAGACTCCAGGGAAAGAAGGAGGAGAACAGGAATACCAGTTGGGAGGCTACTGCCGATGGTGGTGGCAAGGACCAGGGTGGTAGCTGTGGATGTGGTGAGAAGAGGTCAGATTCCAGACATATTTTGAAAATAGACCAAAACTTCCTGATGAATTAGACATGGAATGTAAGAGAAATAGAGGTGTCAAAGATGACTCGAAGATTTCCAGACATTTTATGTAACACATCCTTCTCACATCCCCCCGTTAAAACTTATTGGCTTTGTGTTCTATTCAATAAAGTTCTCAACACTCCCAACTAACTGATTAATGAACAAATGCTATTTCAGTAGAGTTTTGGTTTTAACTTATTGTTTTAGGCTGACCCTAGGTTAAGCAGCCAAAGAGTGTAGAGATGCTTGATTTATTGTGCTGAGGTTCAATCAAGGATTAGGGCCTATTAAGTCCCTTATCAGGAAATCTTTATGCTGCAAGCCCAAGTTCTTGTGACAAGCCTGGTTCCATGCCTCCATGGAACCTCCATGCCAGCCTGGTTCCTCACTATGGCAGCTCGCTTTTGTTTAGACTCAGAATTACTTTGGCTCTGAACTCCCTCAGGTATATAATTAGGGATTATATCTAGGTTTTTAAAAAGACCTCAGAAGGCAACACCTAATGTTACAAGTGGTAGGAACATTTATCTTCATTCACCTTAATGCATCTTATTGGCCTTCCAAATTAAGTACTTTAAACTTAGCTCTTAAAACAGAAGTTTCCCAATTCCTTTCCCACCCCTCAGTCCAAAAAGTTTATGTTTGAAGTTGCAAAGACAACTAAGTGTTCCCATGAAGAAAGCAAAATGCTTTATATATCAAATGTGAGAGCAAATTCTTCTTTGCTGGATTAATCCCAGAAGCATGACCATCGATTTACTCCCCAAAATCATCACTTGAGGAAATGCATGAAAGAGTGGGTCAAGAAACACCAAAATGTATTCACCATTTGAGCTAACATAGAGAATTTGTTTCCAGGTTTCATATGTTGACTTTAGCAAAAAAAGAAAATCTAGCATTTAGTTAGCTCCTTGCTCAGGAACATGCTAGGACTAAGAAGGATTCAGCTATTGACCATTTCTTCTCATTTTTTAACAGATGTTTAAGTGAAAACAATAAAACAGTATTCACCAGTGTTTTGTGATTCTTTCCTTAAGAATTTTCTATTTCGGAGTCAACTAAAAAGATTACAGCGGTATTTAAAAAGTCACTTTAGGGAAGGTGTTGATCAACAGAGACATGCCTTTTCATCTTTTCATGAATCAAGATGAGACATTTTGTCTATTTCATTCTCTTGCTACTCTTTACCTTCAGAAATTGCTTATTCTTCGTTTGTCTAGAAAACTACCCCTGACCATGTTTGTTCAGCATAAGACCTTTGGAATTCCTTCATCCTTTCTGTAAAAACAACCATTTAGCACTAGGAAATCTAGTCAACTATTCTGTAATTGGTTTCTATTGTTACTTTAATGTAGCTTTAAAATTTGGAGCTTTGTAAAAGCCCAAATATTTTGAACTGCTACATTTTAATGGCATTTTAACAGCGTGTAGAATATTGTATACAACAGTTGACACATGCTTGATAAATTGTTATAATTGTTCCTTAAATTCTCTGTGATAGAAAGTGCTAGGTAGCACCACATACTCAGTTTTCCAAAATGTTAGCTGTAATAACTGCCACTGTTTTCCTTTACCACACTGAGTTGCTATTTCATTTGGGTATTAATTACCATCTATATTAATTTCTGCCTCATTTTTATTTTTATTTTATAAGATGGTAGAATATAAACTTGATAGTGAGTTTCTTTTTTAAAAATTATTTCAGACTCTGTTGTTAGCCTGCCTTCCCTACAGTACAAGCTCCAGTGGCTAAATATAGTGTGATAGCATATCGTTGAAATGGAAATCTCCTGATAATATGGCAAATGTTTAGGAAACGATCTTCTGAATTGTTGCCAAAACACAATAAATCTCCTAGATTAAAAAAATATCTGAGCTGTTCTTATGGAAAAAAAATGACCACCAAAATAACCGACATTATTTTTATATCTGTTTGTTTCAACAACATTTGGGGTCTCCCCTCCGACTGTCTGTAGAATTCTTATAGGTTTTCTTTGTTTTAAAAGCTTTTTCTTTTCTTTTTTTTTATTTGTTTGTTTTGGGGACAGTAAGGGATAGTTCCACCTTTGCTAAATTGATTTCTACTTGATGTACAGACAGAGCGAAACATTCCATTGCTTAGTTTCTTGCATTAATTTTTACCATACTGGTTCTGACATGGATTTGAATATGATGCAGCTTATACATTTCTAAAGAGAAATAATGGAGAGTAAATGTTCATTGTTTTACGACTGCATTTTATTGCTGAGGATTTTTGAAGATGATACAGACACACACTGAAAATTCAACAGATGACCTTAAAGTGCACTAACATTTCAACTGACATTTTCGTACATGATTTATACTTTGCCCAGTGGTCAGACAGTGAATCAGTCAAGCTGACTTATCCTGATTCATGAAAAGGTGAAAAGTTGTATTCTCTGTGACTCAACACCTTCCCTGGGGTGATTTTGGAAACAGTTTTCAAAGACTTATTCTAACTTTTTTAGGCTGACTCTGAACTTCAAAGCCCTGAAAACAAAGAAATCAAAACAACAAAATGATAAATAATATTTGGTTATTATATTTGTAAAACATGACTCCTTCAAGACTGGATGGTATTTTTAAAATCATTACTTCTTTCTCACCAAGAAATATATGCATTTTTATTTATTATGAGAACTGGTCCAATGACATTTTTCCTTCATATTTTGGATATGGACTGGGGAATTATGCACATATTTGAGAATCAGGACATATTTAGAATTGCACAAAGATTACTCAAAAAAAACAATGGGTCCAGAAAAATTTGACGTTAGAAAGCAAAGCAAATTATTCCCAGGAAGAGGCAAAGAGTACTTGGAGGATGACAACCCAAATAGATTTAGCTGTAAAGAGCACTTTTTACTTTTTACTTTTACAAGAAGAATCAAATCCAGAAAGCAGTTATAAATAACAAGGTCTTTTACTTAGGTGAGAGAACCTGATTTGGTTTTTTTCCGAATAAGCACATACATACAGCTGTTTTTGCCAAGTGCCAAAGCTTTGGGCAGTATATGCAGAGAAGAGACAAAGGCTGCCCTTGTCAATAAGAACCCCCAGAGTCAGAAGCTCCACAAGTTTTAGGAGTAATGGAATGTATTGTTGCCTTGAAGAGTACATAGGTTTCTTTCCTAGGAGTTCATTAATTAAGACCATGTAAAGTCCTTCCAAATCAATGGAGGAAGACTGTACATACAGTGATTGTTAAAGACCAATGGAGGAAAAAAGGAAAGAACTGAGTGCCCCATTAACCTCTCCTTCTTATGTCAGAGCAAAATCAGAAATGAAAGGAAAAGGTAAAGTTGAAAAAGAAAGAAAAAAAGACCTAATTCTATGAACAACGCACCTAACAGAACTGATAAAAGCATAAAAGAAAAAAAAAAATCAATCCTTTTTCTCACATCATCTGTATGAGCCTAGGACTGGAAAGCAAAGCAATATATAGCACTTGCTTAGCAGAATGTGTTATGGCACAGTTCATTGACATAAACAAATAGCAGCAATTTACCTCCCCTTTGAAATGAAATAGAGATCAGTAAGCAGCCCTCATCATATCAAGGGACTTCAATAAACAGATCTGTAGATTTTGGTGTCTACAGAGTATCAGATTTTTAGAGTTTAACTGATTATATTCATCTAATTGGGCAGCCTGTTTGGGCTTGAAACACATTGCAGATTCAGTCCATTCCTGCTATATTTTAGGGCCTTCGAGTTTCATTAGATAAGTTTAATTTTGGGGGGTTTGATATTTGGGGAGAGGTTCAAATGATAGAGAACTTTTATTGTAGTTAAGCATTCTATCAGTCTGTAAGGCCTATAACTTTGTGTCCTGGTGACAAAATTCAGTCTTGTGTTTACAACAGAAATGGAGGCCACCACAATGCTTTATGAAATGAGAAAAGTCAATGGGCTTTTTCACTCTATAGCAGGTTTAGAATTTCAAAGCATAGAGTATATTTCTACTTGTTGATACAAGTCTTTACTGGGCAGTTGCTTTGAGCTACTAACCTTGGTTAGAGAAGGGATTGGGGAGAGAGATAGCAACTGAATCTCCAAATAGTGAGATTTTGTAGAAGTTACTGTAGAAACTTCAGAGAGATGTCATTAACCATAAAGTTGATAACTACCTGATTACCACTACTCAGAAATGACAATTCTGGGTTTATTACATATGAAATCATACTTTGTATTCAGCATTGGGAAAATATTGCTGTTAAAAGATGACATGTTTCTGAAAACCTAAATTATTTTAGGACATCTGATAACTATACAATCTACTAATGTAGCTATTCCATTACCCTGTTTTTATCTTTAGGTCCCAAAGAAGGAAACAAACAAACAAAAAAACAAATTTGGAATCACTTCTTCTCAGTTCAGGAATATGAGAGCTAAAAGCAGAAAACATTAGCTATAATAATAATTGAAGTAAGCTTCAGTCTTGGGAATCATGAAAGCCAAGATTTTTTTAATTTTCAAAGCTATTATCTATGGTATTGACCTGGTTCATATACAAAATGGTGGGTGTGATGAAGGACATAGAAAAGATTAGATGCAGCCAAAGAATAAAACAGAAGCCTGAGAAAGAAAAGTCAAGAACAGAATAACAACAATGCAAGTCAGCAAAACCAAGGTTAATTTTTATACTAAAGTTGTATGCTCTATATATGTCACATGAAGTCTAAATTACAAGGGCATAATCTTCAACTATCAATAATTTAGGTCTTGGTAATGGATTTTGAATCATCCATAAAATATACTCTTTTTTTTTTTTTTTTTTTTTTTTACTCCTTATAGCTTATTACGGACTCTGGAGACAGACTGCCTAGGTCTGATTCCCAGCTCTACCACTCATTGGCTGTGCAAGGCTAGGCAAGTCACATAATCTCTTTATGTCTCAGTTTCTGAAAAATGGGGATACAAGGTTTGTTCTGAGTATTAAGTGAGTTAACATATGTCAAACACTTAGAATAGTGCCTTCTGACCTATAGCAAGTAATTTTATATACATATATGTGTGTGTTATGATTATTACTAGTAACACATCCATTAAATGTAAATAATAGAAGAAAAATGAGAATATATAAAAATATAGATTTATATTCATTCATTTAACATTTACTGAGGTCCTAGTGTGTGCTAAACATGGTATTAATTGCTAAGGATACACAGATAACAGTCTCTAATTATGGGCAACCTGGCAATTATGAAACAGTGTGATGAATGCTGCATGGTAAGGGAACCTAATTCAAGCTAGTGAATCAGTGAATTCAAGGTAAGGAACCTAATTCAAGCTAGTGAATCAGCCTAAATGCAAGTACCCATTAAAGGAATTGTAAAGAGTTCAGGATCACTGGATTACAGAGTGTAAGGGGTAAGTGTTGAGATATGAGACCAAAACAGTAAGCAGGGACTTTGAATGCCATACTGAAGGGAATAGATTTCATCCTGAGAGTGATAGGGAGATACCAAAAGATTTCAAATTAAAGGAATGTCATGACCTGATTTAATTTTTAAGATAAAGCTGTTGGAAGAGTGGAGGATGGATTGAAGGAAGAGTGTAGGGGAGCAAAATAAAATCTGAGATTAAACATGAGACCATTTCCATAATACAGGTGTAAAATGATAAGGATCTAAATGAAGCAATGGCCATAGGGATAGAAAGGAAAAGACAGACTCCAGAGATGTTTAGGAGACATAATTCACAGGATTTGGAGATCAGCTTGGATTGGTGGGCAGCATAAGGGAAGAGGATTAGTTAAGGATGACTTCAAGAATTTTACCTCAGGGAAATAGAAAATATAGGAAGAAGAGTAATTCTGGAGAGGGAATTGTGTATTCGAGTTAGGTCATGTGAGCTTAAGTTACCTGTTAGACATCCACATAGTAGACAGTTTTACATGAGTCTGAATATCAGGAAAGAAATCTAAGTTGGAGATAAAGACTTGAAAACTGGCAGCATGTGGTGATAGCTGAAGACAAGGGACTGTGTGGGTTTAGCCAGGAAGAGAGGGAATGATTACTTGGGAAACAGTACTTAATAGATTCATTTTAAAAGAGGAAATCTGGAATCTGGGAGGTGAGTGAGGAGGAGTATAGAAAGAAGTAAAAGGAACCCCCCCTGGTTTCTCTTAACTTTGTTAACAGAGTCAAGGAAATAGAAAATTTTAATGAAGGGTAGAGGTGGCAAATGATGCTATGATGTCAAATAAGATTCATTCACTCCACATGCATTATACTGAGTACAAACCATATGCCAGATCCTATTGTAGGGATATAGAGGACAGAAAGAATCCACTGGATTTTTCAACAGTGGGGTCATAGATGATGCTTACTAGAGAAGATTCAGGATTTGATGATGGCAACATCCAGATGATACAAGTGGCAGGGAGTTGAGAGGATGGTAGTAACACAGTGGATAGAAAACATAATAGAGCAATTCTGGAACCCTGATGAACCCAGCTAGCATGGAAGCCTTCCTACTACAAACACCTGAAAAGACTGGATAAAAGATAACCAAAGTTTCAAATACACATTTAGATATCTGTGCTCCCAGGAGGCAAAGAGAAATCTCTACATGCCAGAGGAAACTGAAAGGTAAATTGGTAGTTACACAAACCAATAGTTTGTCAGCCATGTAGTATGGGCTGGCATGGGCATGGGGTGAATAAGTAGGGAGAAGAATTTGTAAAAGTCCATACTAGCTAGGAGCTTTGTTTTTTAATACCCACAAAAAAAGGACTGGAAATAAGCTCTTGGGCCCACTCAAGGTGGAGGCAACAGAATTGAGACGTGTGTAATTCCCGAAGAAATAGAAAATCAGAATGGACCATTAAAGAAACAGAACATGCCATATAACTATATACTCTTCTACATATAAACACAATAATGATCATTAACAAAAATAATGGCATGATTTTAAGTTATTTTCCCCAAACATCAAAGATCGCTATAATATACAAACTCTTCTGGAGTTTGAAAAGGAGTTCAGTTCCTCCAACTCAGTTTTTAGAACAACTGTAATGAAAGATGATACAAGAAATGAAAATTACAGGCAATCTCACCTAGAAACATAGGTGCAAAACTCCAAAATAAGATTGCAGCAGACAGAATTAAGCAACAGATAGTAAAAACAAGTAAATAAATAAATAAAATTAAAATCATGACAAATTAGATTTTAACCCTAGTGTGTCTAGCATTTCATTATTTTTATTAACATTCCTGTCCCTCCTCACAACATACATCTTTTTCCTCATCATATCTAGCTACAGGGGTTGTTCCTTCACATAGCAAATATAATGATAGTGATTTTTCCTGCCCAGGCTCAAAATAAGTTATGAATTAGAAACTACGTAGAAATATTCCATTTAACTGACTAGCTTAATGGGAAAGAACTTTCTAGAAGAAGTCCATGTTCCTTCAATACGTTAACCAATAGGCTGTCAAAATTTATTTTATTAGGGAGAAAAGGAGCATACGAATGCATATGAATACAAATTCCTATTGTGTAGACACTCATGTAGTTATAATAGAGAAAGGCTACAATCATCTCTTAATTTTATGCTTAAATGTAAACTGCAGCAACTCTGCCTGTTGGAGACAGACTCCTGCTTTTTTTTTTTTTTTTTTTTTTTTTGGGTGAAGTAGAAAAGAATAGTTTTATTGCTTTGCCAGGCAAAGGGGGACACAGCAGGCTCGTGCCTTCAAAAACTGTATGTCCCAACCGCATTTATAGCAATGGTTCAAGGGCGGGGTGGCTGATAAGCATCAGGGTGTGTGCTGGAACTGTAGTACTTTTTTTTTTTTTTTTCACACACACACACTGTATTTTATTTTTACAAAAGATAAGTAGACTGACACCAAGCATTGTACATGGATGACCACAACAAAAGCAACAATGATTGCAATTACAAAACATGAAACACACTCATACTATGTCATAATATTGACATTCAGTCCAGTAATCCTCCACTGTAACAGCTCCTTTACTTTGCAGTGAAAATTGATTTGTATATTCTTTGCCTCTGAGTCCTTGTGGGATTTTTTTTTTTTTAATTCAGTCAGAAAGTCACAAAAATTATACTCATCCTCATCAGTTCACTCAGTCCCATGTAATTAATTTTTTTTTTCATCTTGATCTTTTGTTAGCACTTTTATGAGTTCATCAGTTTTTCATTAGAGTTCTGAAAATTCAGTTCTGCTTATTCATTCAGTTCAGCAGTACAGTCAGTTACCAGAAACCTGTACTTGTCAGAGTCTTTTCCATGAATTTCTTAAAGATGAAACCCTTTTATAGGAACATATTTGCAAAAGCATCAGAGTACACACAGAACTGTCTGTAAATGACAAAAGACTTAAAAGTGACCACAGTTAAAAATTTGATGAAAGTTCATAATAATGCAGTTGACAAGAAAATTAGTTATTTCTGAGATATACATTTTAAGGTAATAACTAGGATTATGACTTATAACATTATACCAGAACATATAAGATTTTTAGAAATTTCATGTAATGTCTGAAACATTTATATTAACATATTTCCATACAAATAACCCAAAGAAAGTTTAGTATTAGTTGTTTTGTTTGTTTGTTTTTTTATATTGCAGGTTCTTATTAGGCATCAATTTTATACACATCAGTGTATACATGTCAATCCCAATCGCCCAATTCAGCACAACACCATCCCCACCCCACCACAGTTTTCCCCCCTTGGTGTCCATATGTCCGTTCTCTACATCTGTGTCTCAACCTCTGCCCTGCAAACTGGCTCATCTGTACCATTTTTCTAGGTTCCACATACATGTGTTAATATACGATATTTGTTTTTCTCTTTCTGACTTACTTCACTCTGTATGACAGTCTCTAGATCCATCCACTTCTCAACAAATGACTCAATTTCGTTCCTTTTTATGGCTGAGTAATATTCCATTGTATATATGTACCACATCTTCTTTATCCATTCGTCTGTTGATGGGCATTTAGGTTGCTTCCATGACCTGGCTATTGTAAATAGTGCTGCAATGAACATTCGGGTGCATGTGTCTTTTTGAATTACGGTTTTCTCTGGGTATATGCCCAGTAGTGGGATTGCTGGGTCATATGGTAATTCTATTTTTAGTTTTTTAAGGAACCTCCATACTGTTCTGCATAGTGGCTGTATCAATTTACATTCTCACCAACAGTGCAAGAGAGTTCCCTTTTCTCCACACCTTCTCCAGCATTTGTTGTTTGTAGATTTTCTGATGATGCCCATTCTAACTGGTGTGAGGTGATACCTCATTGTAGTTTTGCTTTGCATTTCTAATAATTAGTGATGTTGAGCATCTTTTCATGTGCTTCGTGGCCGTCTGTATGTCTTCTTTGGAGAAATGTCTATTTAGGTCTTCTGCCCATTTTTTGATTGGGGTGTTTGTTTCTTTAATATTGAGCTGAATGAGCTGTTTATATATTTTGGAGATTAATCCTTTGTCCGTTGATTCGTTTGCAAATATTTTCTCCCATTCTGAGGGTTGTCTTTTCGTCTTGTTTATGGTTTCCTTTGCTGTGCAAAAGCTTTGAAGTTTCATTAGGTCCCATTTGTTTATTTTTGTTTTTATTTCCATTACTCTAGGAGGTGGATCAAAAAAGATCTTGCTGTGATTTATGTCAAAGAGTGTTCGTCCTAAGTTTTCCTCTAAGAGTTTTATAGTGTCCAGTCTTACATTTAGGTCTCGAATCCATTTTGAGTTTATTTTTGTGTATGGTGTTAGGGAGTATTCTAATTTCATTCTTTTACATGTAGCTGTCCAGTTTTCCCAGCACCCCTTATTGAAGAGACTGTCTTTTCTCCATTGTATATCTTTGCCTCCTTTGTCATAGATTACTTGACCATAGGTGCATGGGTTTATCTCTGGGCTTTCTATCTTGTTCCATTGATCTATGTTTCTGTTTTTGTGCCAGTACCATATTGTCTTGATTACTGTAGCTTTGTAGTATAGTCTGAAGTCAGGGAGTCTGATTCCTCCAGCTCCGTTTTTTTTTCCCTCAAGACTGCTTTGGCTATTCGGGGTCTTTTGTGTCTCCATACAAATTTTAAGATGATTTGTTCTAGTTCCGTAAAAAATGCCATTGGTAATTTGATAAGGATTGCATTGAATCTGTAGATTGCTTTGGGTAGTATACTCATTTTCACAATGTTGATTCTTCCAATCCAAGAACATGGTATATCTCTACATCTGTTGGTATCATCTTTAATTTCTTTCATCAGTGTCTTATAGTTTTCTGCATATAGGTCCTTTGTCTCCCTAGGTAGGTTTATTCCTAGGTATTTTATTCTTTTTGTTGCAGTGGTAAATGGGAGTGTTTCCATAATTTCTCTTTCAGATTTTTCATCATTAGTGTATAGGAATGCAAGAGATTTCTCTGCATTAATATTGTATCCTGCAACTTTACCATATTCATTAATTAGCTCTAGCAGTTTTCTGGTGGCAGTTTTAGGATTCTCTATGTATAATATCATGTCATCCGCAAACAGTGACAGTTTTACTTCTTCTTTTCCAATTTGTATTCCTTTTATTTCTTTTTCTTCTCTGATTGCCGTGGCTAAGACTTCCAGAACTATGTTGAATAATAGTGGTGAGAGTGGACATCCTTGTCTCATTCCTGATCTTAGAGGAAATGCTTTCAGTTTTTCACCATTGAGAATGATGTTTGCTGTGGGTTTGTCATATATGGCCTTTATTATGTTGAGGTAGGTTCCCTCTATGCCCACTCTCTGGAGAGTTTTTATCAGAAATGGGTGTTGAATTTTGTCAAAAGCTTTTTCTGCATCTATTGAGATGATCATATGGTTTTTCTTCTTCAATTTGTTAATATGGTGTATCACATTGATTGATTTGCGTATATTGAAGAATCCTTGCATCCCTGGGATAAATCCCACTTGATCGTGGTGTATGATCCTTTTAATGTGTTGTTGGATTCTGTTTGCTAGTATTTTGTTGAGGATTTTTTCATCTATATTCATCAGTGATATCGGTCTGTAATTTTCTTTCTTTGTAGTGTCTTTGTCTGGTTTTGGTATCAGGGTGATGGTGGCCTCATAGAATGAGTTTGGGAGTATGCCTTCCTCTGGAATTTTTTGGAAGAGTTTGAGAAGGATAGGTGTTAGCTCTTCTCTAAATGTTTGATAGAATTCACCTGTGAAGCTATCTGGTCCTGGACTTTTGTTTGTTGGAAGATTTTTAATCATAGTTTCAATTTCATTGCTTGTGATTGGTCTGTTCATATTTTCTGTTTCTTCCTGGTTCAGTCTTGGAAGGTTATACCTTTCTAAGAATTTGTCCATTTCTTCCAGGTTGTCCATTTTATTGGCATAAAGTTGCTTGTAGTAGTCTCTTAGGATGCTCTGTATTTCTGCAGTGTCTGTTGTAACTTCTCCTTTTTCATTTCTGATTTTATTGATTTCAGTCCTCTCCCTCTTTTTCTTGAGGAGTCTGGCTAATGGCTTATCAATTTTGTTTATCTTCTCAAAGAACCAGCTTTTAGTTTTATTGATCTTTGCTATTGTTTTCTTTGTTTCTATTTCATTTATTTCCGCACTGATCTTTATGATTTCTTTCCTTCTGCTAACTTTGGGTTTTGTTTGTTCTTCTTTCTCTATTTTCTTTAGGTGTAAGGTTAGATTGTTTACTTGAGATTTTTCTTGTTTCTTGAGGTAGGCTTGTATAGCTATAAACTTCCCTCTTAGAACTGCTTTTGCTGCATCCCATAGGTTTTGGGTCGTCGTGTTTTCATTGTCATTTGTCTCTAGGTATTTTTTGATTTCTTCTTTGATTTCTTCAGTGATCTCTTGGTTATTTAGTAACGTATTGTTTAGCCTCCATGTGTTTGTCTTTTTTACGTTTTTTTCCCTGTAATTCATTTCTAATCTCATAGCATTGTGGTCAGAAAAGATGCTTGATATGATTTCAATTTTCCTAAATTTACTGAGGCTTGATTTGTGACCCAAGATGTGATCTATCCTGGAGAATGTTCCGTGCGCACTTGAGAAGAACGTGTAATCTGCTGTTTTTGGATGGAATGTCCTATAAATATCAATTAAATCTATCTGGTCTATTGTGTCATTTAAAGCTTCTGTGTCCTTATTTATTTTCATTTTGGATGATCTGTCCATTGGTGAAAGTGGGGTGTTAAAGTCCCCTACTATGATTGTGTTGCTGTCAATTTCCCCTTTTATGGCTGTTAGTATTTGCCTTATGTATTGAGGTGATCCTATGTTGGGTGCATAAATATTTACAATTGTTATACCTTCCTCTTGGATCAATCCCTTGATCATTATGTAGTGTCCTTCCTTGTCTCTTCTAACATTCTTTATTTTAAAGTCTATTTTATCTGATATGAGTATAGCTACTCCAGCTTTCTTTTGATTTCCATTTGCATGGAATATCTTTTTCCATCCCCTCACTTTCAGTCTGTATGTGTCCCTAGGTCTAAAGTGGGTCTCTTGTAGACAGCATATATATGGGTCTTGTTTTTGTATCCATTCAGCAAGCCTGTGTCTTTTGATTGGAGCATTTAATCCATTCATGTTTAAGGTAATTATCGATATGTATGTTCCTATGACCATTTTCTTAATTGTTTTGGGTTTGTTTTTGTAGGTCCTTTTCTTCTCTTGTGTTTCCCACTTAGAGAAGTTCCTTTAGCATTTGTTGTAGAGCTGGTTTGGTGGTGCTGAATTCTCTTAGCTTTTGCTTGTCTGTAAAGCTTTTGATTTCTCCATCAAATCTAAATGAGATCCTTGCCGGGTAGAGTAATCTTGGTTGTAGGTTCTTCCCTTTCATCACTTTAAGTATATCATGCCACTCCCTTCTGGCTTGTAGAGTTTCTGCTGAGAAATCAGCTGTTAACCTTATGGGAGTTCCCTTGTATGTTATTTGTCGTTTTTCCCTTGCTGCTTTCAATAATTTTTCTTTGTCTTTAATTTTTGCCATTTTGATTACTATGTGTCTTGGCGTGCTTCTCCTTGGATTTATCCTGTATTGGACTCTCTGCGCTTCCTGGACTTGGGTGGCTATTTCCTTTCCCATGTTAAGGAAGTTTTCGACTATAATCTCTTCAAATATTTTCTCTGGCCCTTTCTCTCTCTCTTCTCCTTCTGGGACCCCTATAATGCGGATGTTGTTGCATTTAATGTTGTCCCAGAGGTCTCTTAGGCTGTCTTCATTTCTTTTCATTCTTTTTTCTTTAGTCTGTTCTGCAGCAGTGAATTCCACCATTCTGTCTTCCAGGTCACTTATCCGTTCTTCTGCCTCAGTTATTCTGCTATTGATTCCTTCTAGTGTAGTTTTCATTTCAGTTATTGTATTGGTCATCTCTGTTTGTTTGTTCTTTAATTCTTCTAGGTCTTTGTTAATCATTTCTTGCATCTTCTCAATCTTTACCTGCATTCTTATTCCGAGGTCCTGGATCATCTTCACTATCATTATTCTGAATTCTTTTTCTGGAAGGTTGCCTATCTCCACTTCACTTAGTTGCTTTTCTGGGGTTTTTTCTTGTTCCTTCATCTGATATATAGCCCTCTGCCTTTTCATCTTGTCTATCTTTCTGTAACTGTGGGTTTTGGTCCACAGGCTGCAGGATTGTAGTTTTTCTTGCTTCTGCTGTCTGTCCTCTGGTGGTTGAGGCTATCTAAGAGGCTTGATGGGAGGCTCTGGTGGTGGGTAGAGCTGACTGTTGCTGTGGCGGTCAGAGCTCAGTAAAACTTTAATCCACTTGACTGTTGATGGGTGGAGCTGGGTTCCCTCCCTGTTGGTTGTTTTGCCTGAGGCAACCCAACACTGGAGCCTACCTGGGCTCTTTGATGGGGTTAATGGCAGACTCTGGGAGGGCTCACGCCAAGGAGCACTTCCCAGAACCTCCGCTGCCAGTGTCCTTGTCCCCATGGTGAAACAGAGCCACCCCCCACCTCTGCAGAAGACCTTCCAACACTAGCAGGTAGGTCTGGTTCAGTCTCCCCCGGGGTCACTGCTCCTTCCCCTGGGTCCCGATGCGCACACTATTTTGTGTGCGCCCTCCAAGAGTGGGGTCTCTGTTTCCCCCAGTCCTGTCGAAGTCCTGTAATCAATTCCCACTAGGCTTCAAAGTCTGATTCTCTAGGAATTCCTCCTCCTGTTGCCGGTCCCCCAGGTTGGGAAGCCTGACGTGGGGCTCAGAAGCTTCACTCCAGTGGCTGGACTTCTGTGGTATAAGTGTTCAGCAGTCTGTGAGTCACCCACCCAGCAGTTATAGGATTGGATTTTACTCTGATTGCGCCCCTCCTACCGTCTCACTGTGGCTTCTCCTCTGTCCTTGGATGTGGGGTGTCCTCCTTGGTGAGTTCCAGTGTCTTCCTATCGATGATTGTCCAGCAGCCAGTTGTGATTCTGGTGCTCTCGCAAGAGGGAGTGAGAGCACATCCTTCTACTCCGCCATCTTGGTTAATCAATCCAGACTCCTGCTTTAATGCTGCAATTTAAACCTCACACCTTCATTCCATCGATTGTATTGGGTTTCCATTTTGAAGGAAAAATATTGTTTTTTCCCTTTGTGAAAGAAATTCATTCTCTTCACTTCCTTGACCACTTCCAAAATATTTGGAATGATGCTTCACATTTTCAAAAATGATGTCAAGGTGTTACAAATCTGGAGGCTCTGGGTGTGGTTGATATACTATAGGTGTTCAGATTATACTGGAATGTTCTAGTTAAATTGAGAGAAAGAAATCCTCTTGCAGTCTTAGTTGGTCTTTTGAAAATAAACATTTTTGAAGTGTTAAGAGAGGATGAATAGCTTGTCAGTATGGCATCAGTTTGTCCAAAAGTATTGAGCAAGCACCTACTTTGCACCAGATACAATGCTAGGTTTGGAGGATATAACTCATAAGTCAGACCTCACCCTTGCTCTTATGGACTTATTGGATTGGAAACAGCCCTAGTTTCCAAACTCTCCAGCCATCCAAAGCAGCCAACTATATATTTTCCTCTTTTTCCTCCCTCCCAGGGACATGCTTCTGTCTGCTTGGTTTAACAAACCATACATATAGAAAGAACCTTGCTTTGACTGAATAAGGTCAGGGTCCTTTCCTCTTATCATAATAACCTCTGTCCATTCACAGAAAACATTACACCAGAGGTACAAATTACTTGTACTTTATCTGAAAACTTTATAAGTTATCCATTCACAAAATCTTTCCATGTTTGAACTCATTTAAAAGGAAGAAGAAGAGCTTTTGAGATGCCTAAAGGAACGTATTTCTTAAGATCATCAAGAAAGGAATCCAAAAATGTGTCAATAAGGAGTGAATGATTAAAACATTGTAAACTTGGGGCCTCAAGACCAAATAAAGTACAACACAGTTGTTAAATGAATGACTGCATAAAAATTGCATTTTTTGACAATTTTGAAAATTTGATGATTTAATCGGGGGGATAATCTAGATCAGATTCATTAGAATTTATTGGACTAGTGGAGATTAAGCTAGATTCAAGATGTTGGAGTACCAGAAGTTGTGTTTACTTCACTTGTTTTATTTGAGGGATACACTGCAAACACAAATGCATGCAGAATAAAGAATTAATCACATTTAAAAAGCATTGAAACCCTGTACCATATAAGTGTACTTTACTTTCAGTTGTAATGAGAAGAGAGATTATTCCTCTGGTGCCAATTTTGTGGATAATTATAAAACTTTGCTAGCTTTTGAATATTGTCTTCTTATCCATTCTGTTCACAAAATATACCATCTGAACTATTGATAGAAAGGAAGATCACATAATCAGAGTAACCTGTTTTAATACCTTTCCATCATCATTTGCCACTAACGTCAGGCACATGTGCATCTGTAAAATGTATTCCCACTGTATTTACTTGGATGCCACACCACCGATCTGTTCAGAATAGTAATCACACAAGCTATAAATACTGTAACAATGGAGGGAGTTCATCTTAGTGTAAATTTTCCTCTGGTTGAGAATAGTCTCAATGCCCACGTATGAAAATAGAATGTAGAAATTGCCTACAGTCTTTTGAGAAAATTTGTATTGAAAAGCACAGTAATAAATTAGACTATTCCTAAGACTATTTGTTTAATGAAGAGGATAGTGAGGTGCATCTGGGGTAGCATGAGCTCTATTAAAAAGAACTTGTTGCTAAGATAGTAGCTATTTGCAGTAATATCTTAGGTGAGAGTCTGGGATCACAATGTTTTACACTTTGGAACACATGTATAGTAATTCTTTTCCTGATACCTTGTGATCAGGTCCCTTTACTTTGGTTTCTTGAATCAGATTTTATACTTTGTGACCCAGTAGGTGATAGTGGTATACTAAAATAGGTGTATACCTCTCATAAGGGCTAAAATCATCCAGTGTTTGCTAGTTCCCATTCAAATGAAAGTGGTGTATATAGCATCATGTAGGACTGCTGGGGCTCAGCTAAATGGATTTCCAAATAACTTATGTCTAACCCTGTAAGGACCATTGCTTTTGTTTAAACCTTTTTTCTCGAATGGATACCACCCAAAATGTATTGTACTCTATAAGATTATATGAAACACAATTCAATCCCTTCTTAATGACTCAGAGTTATCAAATGTATGACTATAGATACACATTCAGTTGCTAAATAAAATTATATAAGTACTGAAGCCAGGAATTCACTCACTTGAAAAATTACTTTTATTGGACTGAGTTTTGGTCATTTTTCTCTTTCTCATAAAGTAGAGGATTGTTCAACAGTGTGATCTCCTGTGGGTGTAGCATGACTACCTTTCTGCAAAATTGATTGTTCAATCAAAATCCAAAGAAGCCTTCTCCTAAGTCATTGTTTTATTTCCCAGAAATCTTTACTGTTGCTATAAGTCTCTTTTAGACTTGTCAGCAGCATCCTGAACATCATCTGCTATTTCTTATACTATTGCAATGTACCATAGTTTGTTCTCTCATTAAAACTGTAACTCTTCAGACTGAAAAAAAAAAGCCCTATGGCTGGTATGCTTATAATGAAACACAGCGATGTATTTAAGGACTATTGAAAGGTAGGTGGCTATTCTCAACCTCCATCCACCACCATCAAATACACACACATGCGTGTTTCCACCCCTGTCAAAGAGCCTGCTGCCTTAGTGTTTACAGGCCTCCTGAGAACTCCTGAAAATGAAATGGGTATTAGACTCAGAAGACTACAGACCATGCAACAATATGATGTCAATTACCTTTTTGCTACTGGCCTTCTTTGGTGTCAGAGTCTCCACCATTGTTTTTCTTTCTCTGATTTTTTATGCTTTCTCCATCCTTTCCCCATGACTTCTGTTTTTTTTTAGATTTTGTACTTGGAAGATTGACTTTTCTCAACTGATGAAATGTATTCTCTATTGATGAAACAACCACTCACAGTATGAGCGGTGACCTTCTCTTGGCTTTTTACTACATTCATTCCCATTTGCTGCACAGAGGCTATTTCTCTACTCTAAGAGGCATCTTCTTTCAGCCCTGTTTTAGATATTTGAGATTTCTGAGTATCTGTAAAGCATTCCTCTACTTTCAAACTTATTCCCTCTTGATGATGTTTATTCATTCAAAAATATCTATTAACTGTCTGCCACATGCCATGCACTATGTTAGGTGTTGGAGATCAAATTGAGAGCAAGTTAGTCATGATGCCTTCTTTCATAAAGCTTCTAGTCTCATGCAAAAGATAGAAAAGCAAATATTGGCTCTAAATTTAACACTACATGTAAGTTCTCTTCCTCCCTTATGCTAACAATAAAATATGGTACTTAAAGAAGTGACAAAATTATCATGTCTTTGATACAGCACATCAGAATTAATTCCTACATTAATTTACAGGTGGAGGTTTTTGTTTTGGTTTCGTTTGGTTTTATCAGAAACGCTAGACATGGATAAGGCTTTGTGACATTTCTTCTCTGTAACACTTTAGAAGGCACGATTTACACGGGATTCTCTACAGTTATCGAATATGCTATTTTTGAGACTTTACGGCTTCTTATTTAATGGCCATAAATCTAAGAGTAACTATATGTCATGACGTAAGAACTACGAGGTCCCATCTTGAGACTTCTTCCTTTAAAATCAGCATTTTGTTTTAAATGTTTTAAATTTGGTTAATACTACTTTTCAAGAAAATTAATAGCATTTACACATGCACATATTTATTTATTTATTTATTTCAAAGCAAAAAAAGCTTTATTCAGGGAAATACACACTCCATAGACAGAGTGTGGGCCATCTTGGAAGGCAGGAGGCACCAGGGTATGGGGTTATCAGTTTTTATAGGGGTGGGTAATTTCATAGGCTAATGAGTAGGAAGAGTATTCCAGCTATTTTGGGGAAGGGGTAGGGATTTCCAGGAATTGGGCCACTGCCCACTTCTGACCTTTATAGTCAGCCTTGGAACTGTCCTGGCGCCTGTAGATGTGTCATTTAGCTTGCTGAAGTGTTACAATGAGCATATACTGAGGCTCAAGGTCTAGTGGAAGTCGACTCGTCTGCCATCTTGGACCTATTTGGTTCTAATCAGTTTATGTTTTATCCTCGGGCAATGTCATTCTTTTAAAGGTTGTGCCCTGCCCCCTTTCTATCTCATTCCTCCCTCAGAGATTTTACTCCAAATCTTATGGGAAGCAGAAAGGTGATGGTCTGTCCTCTGTAGCTGCTTCAGGGCTGAGTAGGGGCATCAACTTTGCCTGTCAGGGAGTAAAAATCTCTGGATGCCTGATCTAGGGGCCCTAGGGTCAGGACAGCTTCTTGAAGGTGGTAAGGGCTGGAAACTTGGGATCTTGGCATAGCCATCATCTTGATGTAGAACTGTTATAACTGCTTCTGTAGCCTTCCTATGAATCTTCTTGAAGATGAAGCTCTCTTGTAACAGTATCAGAGTACAACAATAACTGTCTATAAATGACAAAAGACTTAAAAGGCATAGTTAAACATCTGATTACAGTGTAATTGATAAAGAAGCTTGGTTACTGTTGTACCTGCACCTATTTAAAAAGAGAAAAAGAAAAACTTTGGAATCTGAGTTTGGTGTGGCTTTATGCATTGGAAAAAAGAAAAAAAAGAATATGCCCATGTATAAACTCTTGCTTTTAACCCATGTCTTTCTTCTTACTCCCATGTACTGCAGATACTTGGCCTAGAGATGTTTATTTCCAAACATAATTTTCAATAAGTTTGCATTTTTACAGTCAAAAAGCAGCTCATAGGTTTTCAGGTAAAATCTGGAGCACTTTATAATTATATTGTTGAATACACAATAAGCCTGCTGAATTTAAAAGAAGAGTTTATAGTTCATCTCTGCAAAAAAAAAAGTATATCAATAAAATTGATGTATTTATGGGCAGTTTTAATATCACATATTCCTTAATTCTACAGTCTCTCCATCAAATCAAAAGGTAAATAGAAATACTAGCAACTTATTAGATTGACTTTTTTTTTTAAACATCTTTATTGAAGTATAATTGCCTTACAATGGTGTGCCAGTTTCTGCTTTATAACAAAGTGAATCAGTTATACATATACATATGTTCCCATATCTCTTCCCTCTTGCATCTCCCTCCTTCCCACCCTCCCCATCCCACCCCTCTAGGTGGTCACAAAGCACCGAGCTGATCTCCCTGTGCTATGCGGCTGCTTCCCACTAGCTGTCTATTTTACATTTGGTAGTGTATTTATGTCCATGACACTCTCTCATCCTGTCACATCTCACCCCTCCCCCTCCCCATATCCTCAAGTCCATTCTCTAGTAGGTCTGTGTCTTTATTCCCGTCTTGCCACTAGGTTCTTCATGGCCTTTTTTTTTTTTTTCCTTAGATTCCATATATATGTGTTAGCATACTGTATTTGTTTTTCTCTTTCTGACTTACTTCACTCTGTATGACAGACTCTAACTCCATCCACCTCATTACAAATACCTCCATTTCATTTCTTTTTATGGCTGAGTAATATTCCATTGTATATATGTGCCACATCTTCTTTATCCATTCATCCGATGATGGACACTTAGGTGGCTTCCATGTCCTGGCTATTGTAAATAGAGCTGCAATGAACATTTTGGTACATGACTCTTTCTGAATTATGGTTTTCTCAGGGTATATGCCCAGTAGTAGGATTGCTGGGTCATATGGTAGTTCTATTTTTAGTTTTTTAAGGAACCTCCATACTGTTCTCCATAGTGGCTGTATCAATTTACATTCCCACCAACAGTGCAAGAGGGTTCCCTTTTCTCCACACCCTCTCCAGCATTTATTGTTTCTAGATTTTTTGATGATGGCCATTCTGACTGGTGTGAGATGATATCTCATTGTAGTTTTGATTTGCATTTCTCTAATGATTAATGATGGTGAGCATTCTTTCATGTGTCTGTTGGCAATCTGTATATCTTCTTTGGAGAAATGTCTATTTAGGTCTTCTGCCCATTTTTGGATTGGGTTGTTCGTTTTTTTGTTATTGAGCTGCATGAGTTGCTTGTAAATCTTGGAGATTAATCCTTTGTCAGTTGCTTCATTTGCAAATATTTTCTTCCATTCTGAGGGTTGTCTTCTGGTCTTGTTTATGGTTTCCTTTGCTGTGCAAAACGTTTTAAGTTTCATTAGGTCCCATTTGTTTATTTGTGTTCTTATTTCCATTTCTCTAGGAGTTGGGTCAAAAAGAATCTTGCTGTGATGTATGTCATAGAGTGTTCTGCCTATGTTTTCCTCTAAGAGTTTGATAGTGTCTGGCCTTACACTTAGGTCTTTAATCCATTTTGAGTTTATTTTTGTGCATGGTGTCAGGGAGTGTTCTAATTTCATACTTTTACATGTATCTGTCCAATTTTCCCAGCACCACTTATTGAAGAGGCTGTCTTTTCTCCACTGTATATGCTTGCCTCCTTTATCAAAGATAAGGTGACAATATGTGCGTGGGCTTATCTCTGGGCTTTCTATCCTGTTCCATTGATCTATATTTCTGTTTTTGTGCCAGTATCAAACTGTCTTGATTACTGTAGCTTTGTAATATAGTCTGAGGTCAGGGAGCCTGATTCCCCCAGCTCCATTTTTCTTTCTCAAGATTGCTTTGGCTATTCGGGGTCTTTTGTGTTTCCATACAAATTGTGAAATTTTTTTTTCTAGTTCTGTGAAAAATGCCAGTGGTAGTTTGATAGGGATTGCATTGAATCTGTAGATTGCTTTTGGTAGTAGAGTCATTTTCACAATGTTGATTCTTCCAATCCAAGAACATGGTATATCTCACCATCTATTTGTATCATCTTTAATTGCTTTCATCAGTGTCTTATAATTTTCTGCATACAGGTCTTTTGTCTCCTTAGGTAGGTTTATTCCTAGATATTTTATTCTTTTTGTTGCAATGGTAAACGGGAGTGTTTTCTTAATTTCACTTTCAGATTTTTCGTCATTAGTGTATAGAAATGCAAGAGATTTCTGTGCATTAATTTTGTATCCTGCTACCTTACCAAATTCATTGATTAGCTCTACGAGTTTTCTGGTAGCATCTTTAGGATTCTCTATGTATAGTATCATGTCATCTGCAAACAGTGACAGCTTTACTTCTTCTTTTCCGATTTGGATTCTTTTTATTTCTTTTTCTTCTCTGATTGCCATGGTTAGGACTTCCAAAACTATGTTGAATAATAGTGGTGAGAGTGGGCAACCTTGTCTTCTTCCTGATCTTAGTGGAAATGGTTTCAGTTTTTCACCATTGAGGACAATGTTGGTTGTGGGTTTGTCATATATGGCCTTTATTATGTTGAGGAAAGATTCCCTCTATGCCTACTTTCTGCAGGGCTTTTATCATAAATGGGTGTTGAATTTTGTCAAAAGCTTTCTCTGCATCTATTGAGATGATCATATGGTTTTTCTCCTTCAATTTGTTAATATGGTGTATCACGTTGATTGATTTGCGTATATTGAAGAATCCTTGCATTCCTGGGATAAACCCCACTTGATCATGGTGTATGATCCTTTTAATGTGCTGTTGGATTCTGTTTGCTAGTATTTTGTTGAGGATTTTTGCATCTATGTTCATCAGTGATATTGGCCTGTAGTTTTCTTTCTTTGTGACATCTTTGTCTGGTTTTGGTATCAGGGTGATGGTGGCCTCGTAGAATGAGTTTGGGTGTGTTCCTCCCTCTGCAATATTTTGGAAGAGTTTGAGAAGGATAGGTGTTAGCTCTTCTCTAAATGTTTGATAGAATTCACCTGTGAAGCCATCTGGTCCTGGGATTTGTTTGTTGGAAGTTTTTTAATCACAGTTTCAATTTCAGTGCTTGTGATTGGTCTGTTCATATTTTCTATTTCTTCCTGGTTCAGTCTTGGCAGGTTGTGCATTTCTAAGAATCTGTCCATTTCTTCCAGGTTGTGCATTTTATTGGCATATAGTTGCTTGTAGTAATCTCTCATGATCGTTTGTATTTCTGCAGTGTCAGTGGTTACTTCTCCTTTTTCATTTCTAATTCTATTGATTTGAGTCTTCTCCCTTTTTCTCTTGATGAGTCTGGCTAATGGTTTATCAATTTTGTTTATCTTCTCAAAGAACCAGCTTTTAGTTTCATTGATTTTTGCTATTGTTTCCTTCATTTCTTTTTCATTTATTTCTGACCTGATCTTTATGATTTCTTTCCTTCTGCTAGCTTTGGGTTTTTTTTTTTTTTTTCTTATTTCTCTAATTGCTTTAGGTGCAAGGTTAGGTTGTTTATTCGAGATGTTTCCTGTTTCTTGAGGTAGGCTTTTATTGCTATAAACTTCCCTCTTAGCACTGCTTTTGCTGTGTCCCATAGGTTTTGGGTCGTCGTGTCTCCATTGTCATTTGTTTCTAGGTATTTTTTGATTTCCCCTTTGATTTCTTCAGTGATCACTTCGTTATTAAGTAGTGTATTGTGTAGCCTCCATGTGTTTGTATTTTTTACAGATCTTTTCCTGTAATTGATATCTAGTCTCATAGCGTTGTGGTCAGAAAAGATACTTGATATGATTTCAATTTTCTCAAATTTACCAAGGCTTGATTTGTGACCCAAGATATGATCTATCCTGGAGAATGTTCCATGAGCACTTGAGAAAAATGTGTATTCTGTTGTTTTTGGGTGGAATGTCCTATAAATATCAATTAAGTCCATCTTGTTTAATGTATCATTTAAAGCTTGTGTTTCCTTATTTATTTTCATTTTGGATGATCTGTCCATTGGTGAAAGTGGGGTGTTAAAGTCCCCTACTATGATTGTGTTGCTGTCAATTTCCCCTTTTATGGCTGTTAGTATTTGCCTTATGTTTTGAGGTGATCCTATTTTGGGTGCATAAATATTTACAATTGTTATACCTTCCTCTTGGATCGATCCCTTGATCATTATATAGTGTCCTTCTTTGTCTCTTGTAATAGTCTTTATTTTAAAGTCTATTTTGTCTGATATGAGAATTGCTACTCCAGCTTTCTTTTGATTTCCATTTGCATGGAATATCTTTTTCCATCCCCTCACTTTCAGACTGTATGTGTCTCTAGGTCTGAAGTGGGTCTCTTGTAGACAGCATATATATGGGTCTTGTTTTTGTATCCATTCAGCCAGTCTGTGTCTTTTGGTGGGAGCATTTAATCCTTTTACATTTGAGGTAATTATCGATATGTATGTTCCTATTCCCATTTTCTTAAATGTTTTGGGTTTGTTATTGTAGGTGTTTTCCTTCTCTTGTGTTTCTTGCCTAGAGAAGTTCCTTTAGCATTTGTTGTAAAGCTGGTTTAGTGGTGCTGAACTCTCTCAGCTTTTGCTTGTCTGTAAAGGTTTTAATTTCTCCATCAAATCTGAATGAGATCCTTGCTGGGTAGAGAAACCTTGGTTGTAGGTTTTTCTCCTTCATCACTTTAAGTATATCCTGCCACTCCCTTCTGGCTTGCAGAGTTTCTGCTGAAAGATCAGCTGTTAACCTTATGGGGATTGCCTTGTGTGTTATTTGTTGGTTTTCCCTTGCTGCTTTTAATATGTTTTCTTTGTATTTAATTTTTGACAGTTTGATTAATATGTGTCTTAGTGTGTTTCTCCTTGAATTTATCCTGTATGGGACTCTCTGTGCTTCCAGGACTTGATTAACTATTTCCTTTCCCATATTAGGGAAGTTTTCAACTATAATCTCTTCAAATATTTTCTCAGTCCCTTTCTTTTTCTCTTCTTCTTCTGGGACCCCTATAATTCGAATGTTGGTGCGCATAATGTTGTCCCAGAGGTCTCTGAGACTGTCCTCAATTCTTTCATTCTTTTTTCTTTATCCTGCTCTGCAGTAGTTATTTCCACCATTTTATCTTCCAGGTCACTTATCCGTTCTTCTGCCTCAGTCATTCTGCTATTGATCACATCTAGAGTATTTTTAATTTCATTTATTGTGTTTTTCATCGTTGCTTGGTTCCTCTTTAGTTCTTCTACGTCCTTGTTAAATGTTTCTTGCATTTTGTCTATTCTATTTCCAAGATTTTGGATCATCCTTACTATCATTATTCTGAATTCTTTTTCAGGTAGACTGCCTATTTCCTCTTCATTTGTTAGGTCTGGTGTGTTTTGTCCCTGCTCCTTCAACTGCTGTGTGTTTTTCTGTCTTCTCATTTTGCTTATCTTACTGTGTTTGGGGGTCTCCTTTTCACAGGCTGCAGGTTCGTAGTTCCCGTTGTTTTTGGTATCTGTCCCCAGTGGCTAAGGTTGGTTCAGTGGGTTGTGTAGGCTTCCTGGTGGAGGGAACTAGTGCCTGTGTTCTGGTGGATGAGGCTGGATCTTGTCTTTCTGGTGGGCACGTCCACGTCTGGTGGTGTGTTTTGGGGTGTCTGTGGCCTTATTATGATTTTAGGCAGCCTCTCTGCTAATGGATGGGGCTGTGTTCCTGTCTGGCTAGATGTTTGGCATAGGGTGTCCAGCACTGGAGCTTGCTGGTCGTTGAGTGAAGCTTGGTCTTGATGTTGAGATGGAGATCTCTGAGAGATTTTCTCTGTTTGGTATTACATGGAGCTAGGAGGTCTCTTGTGGACCAGTGTCCTGAAGTTGGCTCTCTCCCCTCAGAGGCACAGCCCTGATGCCTGGCTGGAGCACCAAGAGCCTTTCATCCGCACGGCTCAGAGTAAAAGGGAGAAAAGATAGAAAGAAAGAAAGAAAGAAAGAAAGAAGATATAATATAGTGAAGTAAAGTAAAGCTATTATAAAGCAAAGCTATACAGACAAAATCTCACCCAGAAGCATATACATATACACTCACAAAAAAAGGAAAAGGGGAAAAATTAATATATCCTGCTCCCAAAGTCCACCTCCTGAATTTGGGATGATTCATTGTCTATTCAGGTATTCAACAGATGCAGGCACATCAAGTTGTTTGTGGAGTTTTAATCCGCCGCTTCTGAGGCTGCTGGGAGAGATTTCCCTTTCTCTTCTTTGTTCGCACAGCTCCCGGCGTTCAGCTTTGGATTTGGACCCGCCTCTGCGTGTAGGTCACCTGAGGGCGTCTGTTCCCCGCCCAGACAGGACGGGGTTAAAGGAGCAGCTGCTTCGGGGGCTCTGGCTCACTCAGGCCGGGGGTAGGGGTACGGAGGAGGCGGGGTGAGCCTGCAGCGGCAGAGGCATCGTGACGTTGCAGCAGCCTGAGGCATGCCATGAGTTCTCCCGGGGAAGTTGTTCCCGGATCACGGGACCCTGGCAGTGGCAGGCTGCACCGGCTCCCGGGAGGGGCGGTGTGGAGAGTGACCTGTGCTGGCACACAGGCTTTTTGGTGGCGGCTGCAGCAGCCTTAGAGTCTCACGCCCGTCTCTGGGGTCCGTGCTGATAGCCGCGGCTCGCGCCCGTCTCTGGAGTTCGTTTAGGCGGCGCTCTGAATCCCCTCTCCTTGCGCGCCGTGAAACAAAGAGGCAAGGAAAAGTCTCTTGCCTCTCTGGCAGCTGCAGACTTTTTCTCGGACTCCCTCCCAGCCAGCTGTGGTGCGCTAACACCTTCAGGCTGTGTTCACGCCGCCAGTCCCAGTCCTCTCCCTTCGATCCGACCAAAGCCGGAGCCTCAGCTCCCAGCCCCGCCCACCCCGGCGGGGGAGCAGAGAAGCCTCTCGGGCTGGTGAGTGCTGCTCGGTGCCGATCCTCTGTGCAGGAGTCTCTCCGCTTTGCCCTCCGCACCCCTGTGGCTGTGCTCTCCTCCGTGGCTCTGAAGCTTACCCCCTCTGCTACCCGCAGTCTCCGCCCACGAAGGAGCTTCCTAGTGCGTGGAAACCTTTCCTCCTTCACAGCTCCCTCCCACTGGTGCAGGTCCCGTCCCTATTCTTTTGTCTCTGTTATTTCTTTTTTCTTTTGCCCTACCCAAGTACATGGGGAGTTTCTTGCCTTTTGGGAGGTCTGACGTTTTCTGCCAGCGTTCAGTGGGTGTTCTGTGGGAGCAGTTCCACGTGTAGATGTATTCCTAATGTATCTGTGGGAAGGAAGGTGATCTCCGCGTCTTACTCTTCTGCCATCTTCCGTGACATGGCTAGATTGACTTTTAATTATAAGCCTTTTGCATAGTAATTGAGGCAAATAAGTATTTATTGAGAAACTATTGTATACCTATGGCAGACTATTGCTAGAAGCTTCGAATGATCAAGGATAAGATATCTGTATATGATGTATCCAGAAAGGTAGTGACCTAAGGAAGAACACTAAAATTTACCTGTAGTGTTGCAGAATCTTCTAGATTCTATACTAACTCTGCAGGATTTATAGACAACCATACCCAATTTAACCTAACTAATT
This sequence comes from Balaenoptera ricei, assembly GCF_028023285.1. Classification (NCBI taxonomy): domain Eukaryota; kingdom Metazoa; phylum Chordata; class Mammalia; order Artiodactyla; family Balaenopteridae; genus Balaenoptera; species Balaenoptera ricei. Next base: position 88,992,266 of record NC_082660.1, on the reverse strand, counting down.
GTGATTCCTCTCATTTCAAGAGCAGTGTAATTGATGGAAAAAGTATTGGACTTGGATGTAGAGATCTGAGTTTCAGTCTTGACTTTCCATATTTTAATCTTGGGCAAGTCAACTCAGCTTTCTGAGCTTCAATTTCTTTGTCTCTAGAAGGGAAAAAATATAACTCGGCCTGCAAACCTCACAGGATGGCTGTGAGAATCATAATAAAGAATGTGCTTGTGATCTAATGTTATGTCTGCAAATGTAACATTATCTTTCCATTCACGTATTTATTAATTAACAAGTATATGAGAGTTGCTTTGGATTGTTTATGTGGGATAAAAGAAATATGGAACTCTCTTGTGCTATTACACAGCCTATCCATCCCTTTTGCAAATTTGATCAAGCTTGACATGTTCTTGAGTGCATAATTGGTGCTACACTGCTATGTAGTTTGTACTTTAAGGAATATACCTAGAGGAATGTCTTCACATTTGAGTTATAGTTTCAAGTTTTCATTTTCTTCTAATGCTCAGAGAGACCAGTGTTTCAGCGTGCCAAACATGTGTGTGTCATTTGAACATAAAGTGAGTGGGTCATATTCTTCCAAAGAAGCCAAAATGCTATATTTTAAAAGGTTGGGCCCAGCGGTGTTCTCTGCCCACAAGAATACATATTGCTATTTAATTGCTAACAAATTGTCAACCTCTGTTTCTCTTTATTTTTTATCCTGAAAAACTATGTGCATGATTTTTTTCTATGTTTAGTGGAAGTTAAAATACTAAGCACTAAGCATTTAATTCAAGAGTATGATTTACCCCTCTTCTAATCAGAGAAATAAGTATCCCTTGACATTTGCGGTTTTCCTTTCATTTCTTCTGTCCCTTTTTCTGGTTCTCTCCTTTTTCTTCTTGTTGAAGTCTCTCTTTTCTGCAACCATCCCACTCTCCCCACCTCCCCACCACCCCATGACCTTTTCAGATTCCCGTTTTATTGTGTCTGCAAAAATTTTCCCCTGCAGTGCTTTCTACAATAGTCTCTTCTTTTCAGAGTAAGATCTTAATTAAAATGAGATAGTCTTCTGGGCAGTGGGTCTTTGTTTTGTTGTACTTAGTTTTGTTTTACTGCCTTTACAATATGATGAGTTAACAACTTTTAAGTTGAGAAAATAAAACTAAATAATTTCCCCTATCAACATTATCTATAATTTAATGTTCTTTCACCCAAACAGTCCCAATTTCTTTTTCTTTCTTCTTCCTTCCTTTTTCTTCCTTCCTTCCTTTCTTTCTTTCTTTCTTTCTTTCTTTCCTTCTTCCTTCCTTCCTTCCTTCCTTCCTTCTTTCTTTTTTGGCATGAAGGAGGAGGAGAAAGAGGAAAAGAAAAATCAAGCAAGATCAAGAAGGGGTGGGGCCAAGGAAGGGAACCAAATGCTGCAATGAAATACTGAGCACTCTTCACCACCATTCTAGCAAAGAAGGGTCAAGACTCCCACAGAATCACTGATCTGGAGTTTGTCCATTTTGTCTCCTTATAATTTTCATAGTTTCAAGAAGAAGAAGGTGAAATATGATCTCTGGCATAACTCCTTTCTATCCCCATACAACCCACGCTATATTGACAGTAGTTACATTATTGAAAAATGTCAAGTTGTTCCCACTAGAATGCCCTTGCTCACGTAGTCCTGCCATGCAAAACTCAGCCTGCTCTACACAAAGACTTCACAGAGCTCTACATTAAAAGGCTGCCATGGATATGACTGGAACAGATGATGGTTTTGCTGCTTATTTCACTAACCAAGTGTGATCCTTCACAGTAGGAACATATTTAAATTGCTGTTTTGAAAAATGAAGCTCAGTTCATTTGCACAGTTTATATTCTCAAAAACATCTTGGAATATACATGAGTAAAACCATGGGTGGACATTTGAAAGTTTGGGATTAAACTGTCTATTGAAGGCAGAGACATGAGAGAGGTAGAAATGTTTTAAAACCATGAAAGGACTAAACATATTTAAGTGAGCCAAAAATTGAATCACAAACTTTATTTTTGCTTCAGAAGAACAAAGAGAGGACATATTATTATTTCTCATAAGTAACCAAAGGCTTTGGCATTTGCGCCTTCAAAGCACAGACTATTGCATGTTTTTTTTTTAAAAGGGATTCTTGTTCAGTCTGTCTCACTAGATTTTTCCCTTTCTTCTTCTTTGAAACACACACACCACACCCCTCTTAAAGATACACTTTATTCCTCCCGTGTGCCAGAGTAAATCTCTAGGTTTCAGGAATATTTAAGTACTGAATTTAAGTCTCATTATCCCCATCAGTCCTGCTGCTGTTACCAGTGCTGGATAACACAACAACGATCTGAACTGAAAGTTCCAAAACCCATAGAAACTTCTCCTGGCTGTGACCTACTGTCACTGACATTTTGATGCTGATATACTATAGATGAAACCCATAAATGCAATCCTAAATTTCAGGCATTTGGATCTGTCAGTTTAATTCAGGCATCACCTTAGTTAAAGCTCAACTTACTGTATTTATGCAAAGAAAGGGAGAGGACAGGGGCAAAAGACATTTTCATTCTGCAATAAATATTTATCAGAGCTTTGCAGTATTATAATCAGTGCATGCAGAATAGTGCAACTCCAAACAGCAAGCTGGAGTTGCAATCTGGCAAAATAAGCCCTTCAAAGCTCATGAGCTTACTGCTATTCACCTGGTGGAGTCTCTCCATCACGAAGCTGAGTGAATCCATTAAGCTTATGTAATACAAGCTTAAAGGTGAAATGGAAAGCTCTTAAAAAATAAACTATTTAAATTTCTAAATTAGGAGTGTGCATTATGTGCTGAAAACTTAAATATGCCAGAAATGCTGCATACATTTGTACAATAATGATAATCACATTCACATTTTAAAGCAAAACATTTTAAAGTACATTTCCTTCACAGTCCTAAAAAAAAAAAAAAAAGAAAATCAAAATCAGTATTCTGGGTTTGCTCTGAAAGAACTGAAGTGTCCATAGCAGTCAGGGAGTGCTCTATGCTTTGCAAGTGCTGTCATCAATTCTAATAAATTCTTAATCCAGCCCTTGATAGGCAGGTGAAGAAGAAATTGATTTTTTCAGATGTTTTGGTATAATGAAATACAGAATATAAGAAATGTAAGCATATACACATAGTTTCACAGATAGAGGATCTTTTTGATTTTAGCATCTAATTTAGTGCAAGAAAAATAGAATGCATCCTTCAAGGGTAGTAAATAGGTGTTAAAAATGTATGTGTAGACCCATGACATCATCAGACGCACTGAATGGTGCTGGAGTTTATTACATGCCCTAGCACTTTAAAAAGCACCTCAGCCATAGGCCCAACCCTAGAAGAGCTCGGTGAGATAAGCAGTTGTTCCTTTTACTTTCAGAGAGAGCATGTTTTAATGGACACCTGGACTGAGGCTTAACCTGATTCGGCCAAACTCTGAAATGCCAACTGCCATGACTGTAGCAAGAACGTCAGAGTCTACAGCCAAGTGTGAGTGAGTGTAATTTTCTTCCAAATGTCCTTTGACCTTTACCTAATTTCCATCAAAACGCTGGTAAAACACCCAAGAGGAAGACACTCTTGTTTTCCAGATTAATCCTAGTTTTCATAAGAAACTTCATCATTAATAAAAAATTAACCTTCTCAACAGACCATGGATTGCTATGTTTTTTCTTCTTGAAAGAGGTGTCTTCCGAGCTTTCATCTGTTAAAGATTATTTCCTCTTTGGAACTAGACCACTAGTCCTACAGTTGCAAGTGCTTAGGGAAATGAATAATTTGCTTCAGGGGAAAAATTGTTTCTTATCTTGTTATAAAATGACCTTGAGCTTTGTTCCTCATGACCCAGATTCCCATGACAACAGCAACGGTGACCTTGCCTTAAGGTCCAGGAGCAGATGAAGCGATCGTACAGAATGAACTCAGATTTCTGGGGTTGATTTTTCAGGTATGTTTTAATGTTTCAGCCTTAAATTTCTTTCTTACAAAACAGATGGTTACAATCATGACAAAGGATATCTATAGGTAGTATTTCTTCTATCAGATCCACCCAAATAAAAAGACAGATTTTTCCCATTGGGACAAGCAGCCAAAAGAGTGACAAAAATATCAGTTTGTAGGGACTTTGGCACAAAATATAGTCCAGGAAATTACACCAAACCTCACTACTGTAATGGACTCTAAATTTTCAGCAACTGAAAACCATTCTGCACCAGCCAATTGGTAATAAATTTAAAGTACCAGAAGATGATTTCAGAGAAAGAAAGTGCAGTCATGGAACAACGTATTTCTAAGATCAATGGGACATATCTGTCTTACCGGAATAGGATACACTTCTGGAAAATAAAGTAATGATCTTAGAAGGTGGAACAGAGACTCTTTTTAATATCTTCCTCCTACTCCATCTTAGAGGAATGGGATGAGAGTTAAATGTTGTAGGTCTCTTGGAGGTTTTAAGATAGAAGCTAAAAAAGAGCATTTATAATTCAAATCTTCCTGACTATGAAATCTTTTGAATTTATGAAAAATGTATAACATTTATATCTGCTTAATGTACTGTGTTTATAGCTTATGTATTTGAGAAATTCCCATTACAATAGTGGGTACTTCTTTATATTATGCACACACAATAGATAAGCATTAACACATGAAAGCGAAATACTTCCTGGTTACCTAGCATCAGTAATAAGCCAATAAACCAAGGATTTAGCAGTTAAAAAAGGAAGGAGATTCCAATGTCAAGAATTCTTTTAGGAAAATACCATGCTTTTCCTTCAAATTTTCAATCGCACGAAGATAAGGGTGTTCTTACCTTTTCCACAAAAGATGTCCCATCTTTTTGCAAAAAAGAACTTTTAAAGAAAAACTAAAAGGCTATCTGTGTCTTTGCAGATGAAAATCAACCTGTAAGATTTTCCCCAGAAGTTCATAAGTAATCATTTGTGTTGCTTACTCAATACAAGCTAATTTATTACAATAATAAAGCCAGTGAGCTCTTACATGTTAGCTATTTTCTTTAGTACTTAATGCTATTTATTCAGTCATTCATTCATGCTACAAATATTTATTCGATATTATCATGTTGGGCAGTATGCTTGACAGTAGGGATACAGAATAAAAATAAGGCATGTCTTTGTCCCAGAGATGCTCACAGTCTGTGGATGACAAAGACTAGAGGCAAAATTTGCCTTGTTCATCCCAAACTGATGAAATTAAGGTATTTGAGGTTTAGATTTGCGCCTGGAGAATACAAAGTAGAATCAGGGATCAGAGACCACCTTGAGAAATTCATTAATAAGTAAAATGTTCTCAAGACTTGATTTTGAAATTTGAAGGAAAACAGAATGAGCCCCATACAACCTGAGCAAATTCTCTGAGCAAAGAGCAACCACTGCCAGTACTGATCTATCTAATCCCAGGATTACAGGCTATCCCAAGAGAGCGGGGAGGTTTGTTTTAACTGGGATTTTGCTACATGAGAATTGTCTGAAGCCCTGTGGGCTCCCTTGCGGAGCTCTTTTCTCCATACAGAGGTCTTTGCTATGCCTTTGCTCAAATAGGTTTATTACGAATTTGAAGCCTCCATGTGGTGATATCAGTTGCAAAGAATATGGAAATTCAACAACAGATTTTTTTTACATGCAGTTTCAGTTTTTCCAACCTGTTGTGCACTGTGTGTAGTTACATATTTGGGGAAATACTGCCACAGAATGAAGTGTTGTAAGGCCTTTACAGAGTGCTTATCTGATACTATTCAAAAAATGGAAACTCTGCTCAGCTCTATAAGATAAGGGCAATGTAACATTACCTGTGGTGGCACATATCTTATTTAGAGGATATACAATCCTTGCATTGTAGGGAATTATGAAAAAAAAATGTGAATTTTTACTAAAAGTCTCTTACCATTCAAATGTCCATTCATCAAAATGATTTTGGTGCATGGGGAGTTGTATTATGGTGTGTAAACCAGGTACAGAGCATTTAAAACTGTAAAATGAAAGCTTAATATTCCTTTGAAGATAGTATGAGGGTTAAAAAAACATTAAAAAGGTTAAACATAGTGGGGTGTTCCTTGCCCTGGGGAACAAAAAATGATATTACCAGTTAAAAGCTATCAAATTCATTTTGTCTAGAAAATGGTGTCTAATTCATTTTAGGTATTTAAGGATAAAGTATAATTCAGGGATTAATCATCTTCTAATGAATTCACTCTGTTACTGAATGATGCTTGTTTTCTGCTGCTGTTTCACTTTCTACTCCTCTTTGCCTCTTTTTGGTTAGTCTCAGGACCAGGAAGGATATTCAGCGGGCACACACCTATACCATCATACAGTTTGTTAAACTATTGAGATAATTCATACCAATTAATAAATGGCTGCTGCCCTGCATCCCTCAAGTACTATCCTACTACCATGAGGTCCCTACACCTTTTTCCCACAGTTCCCATCCTCCCTAGGACCCTGGAACTAAAGAGGTATGTCCTGGCAAAGTTATTGGATATGGGGGTTACTCCAGAACCCTTTTCCAGTGCTATGGCTGGCTTCTGTCCTAAAGGGTTGGTATCTGTATTTTCCCAGTTGCTAAATATTTTGGAGCCTCTCTTTTCCTATCTCTTCAGATTTAAAAGAGGTTAATCAGAGATGGCCCCAAGCAATATTTCGTTTTTTTAAATTTTTATTGTATATTTTCTTTACAACGTTGTGTTAGTTTCTACTGAACAGCAAAGTGAATCAGCTATACGTATATATATATCCCCTCTTTTCTGGATTTCTTTCCCATTTATGTCACCACAGAGCAATGAGTAGAGTTCCCTCTGCTATACAGTAGGTTCTTATTAGTTATCTATTTTATACATACTATCAATAGTGTATATATGTCAATCCAAATCTCCCAATTCATCCCACCCTGCCCCTTTCCCCCTTGGTATCCATACATCTGTCCTCTACATCTGTGTCTCTGTTTCTGCTTTGTAAACTGGATGGTCTATAACATTTTTTTCAGATTCCACATATATGCATTAATATACAATATTTGTGTTTTCTTTCTGACTTACTTCACTCTGTATGACAGTCTCTAAGTCCATCCATGTCTCTACAAATGACCCAATATTGTTCTTTCTATGGCTGAGTAATATTCCATCATATATGTATACCACATCTTCTTTATCCATGCATCTGTCGATGGGCATTTAGGTTGCTTCCATGACCTGGCTATTGTAATGTAGTGCTGCAATGAACATTGGGGTGCATGTGTCTTTTTCAATTATGGTTTTCTCTGGATATATGTCCAGTAGTGGGATTGCTGGGTAGTATGGTAGCTCTATTTTTAGTTTTTTAAGGAACCTCCATGCTGTTGTCCATAGTGGCTGTATCAATTTACATTCCCACCAACAGTGCAATATGGTTCCCTTTTCTCCACACCCTCTCCAGCATTTACTGTATGTAGATTTTGTGATGATGGCCATTCCGTCGGTGTGAGGTGGTATCTCATTGTAGTTTTGATTTGCATTTTGCTAATAATTAGTGATATTGAGCATTTTTTCATGTATGTTAGCCATCTGTATGTCTTCTTTGGAGAAATGTCTATTTAGGTCCTCTGCCCATTTTTGGATTGGGTTGTTTGTTTTTTTTGATATTGAGCTGCATGAGTTGTTTGTGTATTTTGTAGATTAATCCTCTGTCAGTTGCTTCATTTGCAAATATTTTCTCCAATTATACGGGTTATCTTTTTGTTCTGTTTATAGTTTCCTTTGCTGTGCAAAAGCTTTTAAGTTTCATTAGGTCACATTTGCTTTCTTTTGTTTTTATTTTCATTATTCTGGGAGGTGGGTCAAAAAAGATCTTACTGCGATTTATGTCAAACAGCGTTCTGCTTATATTTTCCTCTAAGAGTTTTACAGTGTCTGGCCTTACATTTACGTCTTTAATCCATTTTGAGTTTATTTTTGTATATGGTGTTAGGAAGTATTCTAATTTCATTATTTTTCATTATTTTACTTGTAGCTGACCAGTTTTCCCAGCACCACTTATTGAAGAGGCTGTCTTGTCTCCATTGTATATTCTTGTCTCCTTTGTCAAAGATAAGGTGACCATATGTGCATGGGTTTATCACTGGGCTTTCTATCCTGTTCCATTAATTTATATTTCTGTTTTTGTGCCAGTACTATACTGCCTTGATTACTGTACCTTTCTAGTATAGTCTGAAGCCAGGGAGACTGTTTCCTCCAGCTCCATTTTTCTTTCTCAAGATTGCTTTTGCTATTTTGGGTCTTTTGTGTTTCCATACAGATTGTAAAATATTTTGTTTTGATTCTGTGAAAAATGCCATTGGTAATTGATAGAGACTGCATTGAATTTGTAGACTGCTTTAGGTAGTATACTCCCTTTCACAATGTTGAGTCTTCCAATCCAAGAACATGGTATATCTCTCCATCTGTTTGTATCATCTTTGATTTCTTTCATTAGTGTCTTATAGTTGTCTGCATACAGGTCTTTTGTCTCCCTAGGTAGCTTTATTCCTAGGTATTTTATTCTTTTTGTTGTAATGGTAAATGGGAGTGTTTCCTTAATTTCTCTTTCAGATTTTTCATCATTAGTGTATAGAAATGCAAAAGATTTCTGTGCATTAATTTTTTATCCTGTGACTTCACCAAATTCATTGATTAGCTTTAGTAGTTTTCTGGTAGAGTCTTTAGGATTCTCTATGTATATTATCATGTCATTTGCAAACAGTGAGAGTTTTACTTCTTCTTTTCTGATGTGGATTCATTTTATTTCTTCTTCTACTCTGATTGCCATGGCTAGGACTTCCAAAACTTGTTGAATAATAGTGGTGAGAGTGGGCACCCTTGTCTTCTTCCTGATCGTAAAGGAAATGCTTTCTGTTTTTTACGATTGATAATGATGTTGGCTGTGGGTTTGTCATATATGGCCTTTATTATGTTGAGGTAGGTTCCAACTATGCCCACTTTCCAGAGAGTTTTTATCATAAATGGGTGTTGAATTTTGTCGAAAGCTTTTTCTACATCTATTAAGATGATCATATGGTTTTTATCCTTCACTTTGTTAATATGGTTCATCACATTGATTGATTTGCGTATATTGGAGAATCCTTGCATTCTTGGGATAAACCCCACTTGATCATGGTGTATGATCCTTTTAATGTGCTGTTGGATTCTGTCTGCTAGTATTTTGTTGAGGATTTTTGCATCTATGTTCAACAGTGATATTGACCTGTAGTTTTCTTTTTTGTGACATCTTTGTCTGGTTTTGGTACCAGGGTGATGGTGGTCGTGTAGAATGAGTTTGGGAGTGCTCTTCCTTCTGCTGTATTTTGGAAGAGTTTGACAAGGAGAGGTGTTAGCTCTTCTCCAAATTTTTGATAGAATTCACCTGTGAAGCCATCTGGTCCTGAGTGTGTGTTTGTGGGAAGCTTTTAAATCACAGTTTAAATTTCAGTGCTTGTGATTGGTCTGTTCATATTTTCTATTTCTTCCTGGTTCAGTCTTGGAAGGTTGTATTTTTCGAATTTGTCCATTTCTTCAAGGTTGTCCATTTTATTGGCATGAAGTTGCTTGTAGCAGTCTCTCGGATCCTTTGTATTTCTTTAGTATCAGTTGTAACTTCTCCTTTTTTATTTCTAATTCTGTTGATTTGAGTCTTCTCCCCTTTTTCTAGATTAGTCTCACTAATGGTTTATCAATTTTGTTTATCTTCTCAAAGAACCAGCTTTTAGTTTTATTGATCTTTGCTATTGTGTCCTTCATTTCTTTTCATTTTTTTCTGAGCTGATCTTTATGATTTCTTTCCTTCTGCTAACTTTGGGAGTTTTTTGTCCTTCTTTCTTTAATTGCTTTAGGTGTAAGGTTAGGTTGTTTATTCAAGATTTTTCTTGTTTCTTGAGGTAGGATCGTATTGCTACAAACTTCCCTCTTAGAACTAGTTTTGCTGCACCGCATATGTTTTGGGTCATCTTGTTTTTGCTGTCATTTGTTTCTAGGTATTTTTTTTATTTCCTCTTTTATTTCTTCAGTGATCTCTTGGTTATTTAGTAGCGCATTGTTTAGCCCCCATGTGTTTGTATTTCTTACAGGTATTTTCCTATAATTGATATCTACTCTCACAGCGTTGTGGTCAGAGAAGGTACTTGGTACAATTTCAGTTTTCTTAAATTTACTGAGCTTGATTTGTGACCCAAGATATGATCTATCCTGGAGAATGTTCCATGTGCTTTTGAGAAGAAAGTGTATTCTGTTGTTTTTTGATGGAATGTCCTATAAATACCAATTAAGCCCATCTGGTCTAATGTGTCATTTAAAGCTTGTGTTTCCTTATTTATTTTCATTTTGGAGGATCTGTCCATTGGTGAAAGGGGTTTTAAAGTTCCCTACTATTATTGTTTTACTGTCGATTTCCCCTTTTATGACTGATAGCATTTGCCTTATGTATTGATGTGCTCCTAAGTTGGGTGCATAGATATTTACAATTGTTATAACTTCTTGGATTGATCCCTTGATCATTATGTAAGGTCCTTCTTTGTCTCATGTAATCATCTTTATTTTAAAGTCCATTTTTTCTGATATGAGTATTGCTACTGCAGCTTTCTTTTAATTCCCATTTACATGGAATATCTTTTTCCATCCCCTCACTTTCAATCTGTATGTGTCCCTAGGTCTGAAGTGGGTCTCTTGTAGACAGCATATATACCGGTCTTGTTTTGTAACCATTCAGCCAGTCTGTGTCTGTTGGTTGGAGCATTTAATCCATTTACATTCCAGGTGATTATTGATATGTTTGTTACTATTGTCATTTTTTAATTGTTTTGGGTTTGTTTTTGTAAGTCTTTTCCTTCTTTTGTTTTTCCCGCCTAGAGAAGTTCCTTAACACTTGTTGTAAAGCTGGTTTGGTGGTGCTAAGTTCTCTTAACTTTTGCTTGTTTATAAAGGTTTTAATTTCTCATTGAATCTGAATGAGATCTTTGCTGGGTAGAGTATTGTTAGTTGTAGGTTTTTCCCTTTCATCACTTTAAATATGTCCTGCCATTCCCTTCTACCTTGCAGAGTTTCTGCTGAAAGATCAGCTGTTAACCTTATGGGGATTCCCTTCTATGTTATTTGTTGCTATTCCCTTGCTGCTTTTAATATTTTTTCTTTGTATTTAATTTTTGATAGTTTGATTAATATGTGTCTTGGCGTGTTTCTCCTTGAATTTATCCTGTTTGGGACTCTCTGCCCTTCCTGGACTTGATTGACTCTTTGCTTTCCCATATTACGGAAGTTTTCGACTATAATCTCTTCAAATATTTTCTCAGATCCTTTCTTTTTCTCTTCCTCTTCTGGGACCCCTATAATTCGAATGTTAGTGTGTTCAATGTTGCCCCAGAGGTCTCCGAGACTGTCCTCAATTCTTTTAATTCTTTTTTCTTTATTCTGCTCTTTGGCAGTTATTTCCACTCTTCTATCTTCCAGGTCACTTATCCGTTCTTCTACCTAAGTTATTCTGCTATTGATTCTTTCTAATGTAGTTTTAATTTCATTTATTGTGCTGTTCATCATTGTTTGCTCTTTAGTTCTTCTAGGTCCTTGTTAAACATTTCTTGTATTTTCTCCATTCTACTTCTGACATTTTGGATCATCTTTACTATCATTACTCTGAATTTTTTCCGGGTAGACTGCCTATTTCCTCTTCATTTGTTTGGTCTTGTGGGTTTTTACCTTGCTCCTTCATCTGCTGCATATTTCTCTGTCTTCTCGTTTTGTTTAACTTACTGTGTTTGGGGTCTCCTTTTCACAGGCTGCAGTTTCGTAGTTCCTCATATTTGTTTTGTCTGCCTGCAGTGGTTGAGGTTGGTTCAGTGGCTTGTGCAGGCTTCCTGGTGGGGGGTACTGGTGCCTCTGTTCTAGTGGGTGGGTCTGGATCTTGTCCCTTGGGTGGGAGGGCCACATCCAGTGGTATATTTTGGTGTGTCTTTGAACTTAGTAAGATTTTAGGTGGCCTCTCTGCTAATGGGTGGGGTTGTGTTCCTGTCTTGCTATTTGATTGGCATGGGGCGTCCAGCATTATAGATTGGTGGCTGTTGGGTGGAGCTGGGTCTTAGTGTTGAGACAGAGATCTCTGGGAGAGCACTCGCCGATTAATATTACATGGGTCCAGGAGGTCTCTGGTGGTTCATTGCCCTGGACTTGGCTCTCCCACCTTGCAGACTCAGGCCCAATATCCGGCTGGACCACAAGGCCCTGTCAACTGCACAGCATGGAAGAAAAAGAAGAAGAAAAAAAAAAGAACAAAAACGACCATACAGAACCCCATAAGAAATTTTAAATGGAAAACTAAACAGACAAAATCACACAAAGAAGCATACAAACAGACACACGCAAAAATAGAGGAAAAAACATAAATATGAGCAGACAGAACCACAAGACAAATGGTATAAGCAAAACTAAATAGCCAAAATCACACAAAGACACATACACACACACACTCACAAAAAGAGAAAAAAAAAGGAACATAGCAACCAAATCAATAAACAAACCCACCAATGAAAACAATCACTAAAAACTAAACTATGATAAACATAAAACCAAAGACAAATCAGATGCAGAAAGCAAGTCCCAAGTCTACAGTTGCTCCCAAAGTCCACTGCCTCAATTTTGGGAGCATTCATTTTCTATTCAGGTATTCCACAGATGCAGGGTTTATCAAGCTGGTTGCGGGAATTTAATCTGCTGCTCCTGAGGCTGCACAGAGACATTTCTCTTTCTTTTCTTTATTCGCACAGCTCCTGGGATTCACCTTTGATTTTAGCCCCGCCTCTGCATTTAGGCCGCCCTTGGGCGTCTGTTCCACAGCCCAGACAAGAGAGGTTAAAGAACCGGTTTTTTAGGACTCTCTTGCTCACTGAGGCTAGGGAGAGGGAAGGGTAAGGTAGTCATAATTGGATTGCTGGGCGTGCCTGTGACAGCAGAGGCCAGCGTGAAGTTTCAACAGCCTAAATTGCACCGTGTGTTCTCCCAGGGAAGTTGGCCCTGCATCACGTGACCCTGGCAGTGGTGTGCCTCCCAGGCTCCTGGGGGTTTGTGGGTAGTGACATGCGCTTGCACACAGGATTCCTGGTGGCAGCGGGAGCAGAGGTCCTCACCCGCCCCAGGGTCCAGGATGATAGCTGCAGCTCGTGTCCATCTCTGGAGCTCACTTAGGCAGTGTTCTGCCATCTGTGAGCACACAGAGCAGGAAACCCCTCTCCTCGCACACACCAAAACAATGGTCTCTTGCCTCTCTGGCAGGTCCAAACTTTTTCCTGGACTCCCTCCTAGCCAGATGTGCTGCATTAGCCCTCTTCAGGCTGTCTTCACGCTGCCAACCCCAGTCCTCTCCTTGGGGTCTGACCTCCAAAGACCAAGCTTCAGCTCCCAGTGTCCACCTGCACAAGTGGGTGAGCAGACAAGCGTCAGGCTGGTGAATGCTGGTCGGCTCCAATCCTCTGTGCAGGAATCTTTCTGCTTTGCCCTCTGCACCCGTGTTGCTGTACTCTCCTCTGTGGCTTTGAAGCTTCCCCCACCACACCTCCCCCACCAGTGAAGGGGCTTCGTAGTGTGTGGAAACTTTTCTTCCTTCACAACTCCCACCCAAGGTGCAGCACCTGTCCCTATTCTTTTGTCTCTGTTTTTTCTTTTTTCTTTTGCCTTACCCATATACGTGGGGATTTTCTTGCCTTTTGGGATGTCTGAGGTCTTCTGCGAGCATTCAGTAGGCGTTCTGTAGGAGTTGTTCCACATGTAGATGTATTTTTGATGTATTTCTGGGGCAGAAGGTGATCTCCATGTCTTACTCCTCTGCCATCTTGAAGGTCACCTCGGATTCCATTTATTTCTTTTTCCTCTCTGATTGCCATGGCTAAGACTACCAAAACTATGTTGAATAAGAGTGGCAAGAGTGGGCACCCTTGTATTATTCCTGATTTCAGAGGAAATGCTTTCTGTTTATCACCATTGAGAATAATGTTTGCTCTGGGTTTGTCATATATGGCCTTTATTATGTTGAGGTAGGTTCCCTCTATGCCCATTTTCTGGAGAGTTTTTATCATAAGTAGGTGTTGAATTTTGTCAAAAGCTTTTTTTGCATCTGTTGAGATGATCATATGGTTTTTATTCTTCAATTTGTTAACGTGCTGTATCACATCGATTGATTTGAGTATATTGAAGAATCCTTTCATCCCTGGGACAAATCCCACTTGATCATGGTGTATGATCCTTTTGATAAGTTGTTGGATTCCGTTTGCTAGTATTTTGTTGAGGATCTTTGCATCTATGTTCATCAGGGTTATTGGCCTGTAATTTTCTTTTTTGGTGATACCTTTGTCTGGTTTTGGTATCAGGGTGATGGTGGCCTCATAAAATGTGTTTGGGAGCTTTCCTCCCTCTGCAAATTTTTAGAAGAATTTGAGAAGGATAGGTGTTAGCTCTTCTCTAAATGTTTGATGGAATTCACCTGTGAAGCCATCTGGTCCTGGACTTTTGTTTGTTGCAAGATTTTTAATCACAGTTCCAGTTTTATTACTTGTGATTGATCTGTTCATATTTTCCATTTCTTCCTGGTTCAGTCTCAGAGGGTTGTACCTGTATAAGAATTTGTCCATTTCTTCCAGATTGTCCATTTTATTTCCTGTAGTAGTTTCTAATGATCCTTTGTATTTCTTCAGTATCAGTTGTACCTTCTGCTTTTTCATTTCTAATTTTATTGGTTTGAGTCCTCCCCCTTTTTCCTTGATGAGTCTGGATAATAGTTTATCAATTTTGTTTATCTTCTCAAAGAACCAGTTTTAGTTTTATTGATCTTTGCTATTATTTTGTTGTTGTTTTGTTTCTATTTCATTTATTTCTGCTCTGATCTGTATGATTTCTTTCCTTCTGCTAACTTTAGGTTTTGTTTGTTCTTCTTTCTCTAGTTGCTTTCGGTATAAAGTTAGTTGTTTGAGATTTTTCTTGTTTCTTGAGGTAGGATTGTATTGCTATAAACTTCCCTCTTAGAACTGCTTTTGCTGCATCCCATAGGTTTTGGATCATCGTGTTTTTGTTGTCATTTGTTTCTACGTATTTTTTGATTTCTTCTTTGATTTCTTCAGTGATCTCTTGTTTATTTAGTAGCATATTGTTTAACCTCCATGTGTTTTTGTTTTTTACAGTTTCTTTTTTTCCTGTAATCAATTTCTAATCTCATAGCGCTGTGGTCAGAAAGGGTGCTTGATATGATTTCAATTTATTAAATTTACCGAGGTTTGATTTGTGATCCAAGGTGTGATCTATCCTGGAGAATGTTCCCTGTGCACTTAAGAAGAAAGTGTATTCTGTTGTTTTTGGATGGAATGTCCTATAAATATCAATTAAGTCTATCTGGTCTAATGGGTCATTTAAGACTTGTGTTTCCTTATTAATTTTCTGTCTGGATGGTCTAAACATTGGTGTACATAGAGTGTCAACATCCCCCACTATTATTGTGTTACTGTCGATTTCCCTTTTCATGGCTCTTAGCATTTGCCTTATGTATTGAGGTGCTCATATATTGGGTGCATAAATATTTACAATTGTTATATCTTCTTCTTGGATTAATCCATTGATCATTGTGTAGTGTCCTTCCTTATGGCTTGTAACAGTCTTTGTTTTAAAGTCTATTTTGTCTGATATGAGTATGGCTACTCCAGTTTTCTTTTGATTCCCATTTGCATGGAGTATCTTTTTCCATCCCCTCACTTTCAGTCTGTATGTGTCCCTAGGTCTGAAGTGGGTCTCTTGTAGACAACATATGTATGGGTCTTATTTTCATATCCATTCAGCCAGTCTGTCTTTTGGTTGGAGCATTTAATCCATTTACATTTAAGGTAATTTTCAATATGTATGTTCCTATGACCATTTTCTTAATTGTTTTCGGTTTGTTACTGTAGCTCTTTTTCTTCTCTTGTGTTTCCTGCCTAGAGAAGTTCTTTTAGCATTTGTTGCAAAGCTGATTTGGTGGTGCTGAACTTTCTTAGCCTTTGCTTGTCTGCAAAGCTTTTGATTTCTCCAAAAAATCTGAATGAGAGCCTTGCAGGGTAGAATAATCTTGGTTGTAGGCTTTTCCCTTTCATCACTTTAAATGTATCTTGCCTCTCCTTCCTGGCCTGTAGAGTTTCTGCTGAAAGATCAGCTGTTAGCCATATGGCATTCCCTTGTATGTTATTTGTTGCTTTTCCCTTGCTGGTCTTAATATTTTTCCTTTGTATTTAATTTTTGATAGTCTGATTAATATGTGTCTTGGTGTGTTTATCCTTGGGCTTATCCTGTATGGGACTCTGTGCTTCCTGGATTTAATCAACTTAATCACTATTTCCTTTCCCGTGTTAGGGAAGTTTTCAACTATAATCTCTTCAAATATTTTCTCAGGTCCTTTCTCTTTCTCTTCTTCTTCTGGGACCCCTATAATTCGAATTTTGGTACATTTAGTTTTGTCCCAGTGGTCTCTGAGACTGTCCTCAATTCTTTTTATTCTTTCTTCTTTATTCTGCTCCTCGGCAGTTATTTCCACCATTCTATCTTCCTGTTCACTTCTCTGTTCTTCTGCCTCAGTTTTTCTGCTATTGATTCCTTCTACTGTATTTTTAATTTCATTTATTGTTTTGTTCATCACTGTTTGTTTGTTCTTTAGTTCTTCTAAATCCTTGTTAAACGTTTCTTGTATTTTCTCCATTTTATTTCTGAGATTTTGGATCATCTTTAGTATCATTACTCTGAATTCTTTTTCAGGTAGATTGCCTATTTCCTGTTCATTTATTTGATCTTGCAGATTTTTTACCTTGCTCCTTCATCTGCAACATATTTCTCTGTGATCTCATTTTGTCTGACCTATGTGTTTTAGGTCTCTTTTCTGCAGGCTGCTTGGTGGTAGCCCCTCTTGCTTCTGTTGTCTGCCCCCAGTGGGTGAGGTTGGTCCAGTGACTTGTGTAGGCTTCCTGGTGGGGGGACTGGTGCCTGCGTTCTGGTGGGTGGAGCTGGATCTTTTCCCTCTAATGGGCAAGGCCACTTCAGGTCGTGTGTTTTGGGGTGTCTCTGGGCTTATTACGACTTTAGGCAGCCTGTCTGCTGATGGGTGGGTTCGTGATCCTGTCTTGCTTGTTGTTTCGTGTGGGACGTTCAGCATTGGAGCCTGCAAGCAGTTCAGTGGAACCAGGTCTTGGAGTTGAGATGGAGACCTCTGGGAGAGCTCTCTCCAATTAATATTTGCTGAGGCTGGGAATTCTCTGGCGTTCCAGAATCCTGGACTCGGTACTCCCACCCCAGAGGCTCAGGCACGACCCCTGGCCTGTTAACTAAGACACTGCAAGCCACATGGCTTGGCAAATTAGGGAAAAAAGCGAAAAAAAAAAAAAAAAGGGCGGGGAGAAAACAAATGAAAAGAAACAGATGAACAAAACCCAAGACAAATAGCAAAGACAAAAGCAAGCAAATAGCAGCAGCAACAATTAAAGATAAATAAATGAACAGACAAGCAAAACCCCAAACAAATGGTAAAAGCTAAGACAAACAACAACAAACCCACACAGATGCAAAATAAGGAAAACAAAAATAGAGAAAACAAAAAATAAGAGAATAACCAAAGAATCCCAAAACAAAATAAAACAATTAAAAACAAAACTAACAAAAACAAAAAACAAAAGCAGAATGCAATCTGAAGGAAAAAGCAAAGAAAACAAAACAAACACACAAAAACGATTAAAAAAAAAGATAAAAAAGATAAGAACAAATAGAACAAAAGAAAAAAGATAAAAACAAAATAGTACAAATAAAAGAAAGAAAAACAAGGAAAGATCTCAGAACAACACAAAAGTAACTTAAAAATAGAAATATAAAAAAATTAAAAATATGTAAAAAATTTTGAAAAAACTAAATAAAAATAAAAACAAATAATGATAAAAACAACAACAGAACAAAACAAAACATAAAAGAAATAGTAATAATTTTATTTTCCTGGGGTCTCAGCTGTCAGTGTCCTTGCCCCCACTGTGAGTCACAGCCACCCTCTGCCTCCACAGTAGGCCCTCCAAAACCTCTAGGCAGGTCTCTGGTCCCTATGTGGGCACTGTAGGGGCAGCTCAGACTCTGACCTGCCCCAACTCCTGTGTGCACTAGTTCCCAAAGTCCACAGCTGCTAGGGGTAGACTGGTTTCAGTTGTGGGAACACTCATTGTCCATTCAGATATTCCATAGATGCAGGGTTTACCAAGCTGATCACGGAGATTTAATCTGTGGTTTATGCCACTGCATGGAAAGATTTTTCTTCCTCTTCCTTAGTCACCCCACCCCTGGGCCTCAGCTGTGATTTTAGCCTAACCTCTGCATGTGGGTTACCCACAGAAGTCTGCTCTTGAGGCTTCCCTGGAGCACTTGGATCTGCCCTGTTGAGGACAGGACACAGAGGTGGCATGACTGACTGGGTCTCGGGGGCCCTGGTGGTGACAGGTGCATGGGAAAGCCAGCGGCCACGGGCACAAGAGGTCCGGGCCTAGTGAGAGCCTCTCCTAGGGCCTGGAAGCTAACGTCAGGTCAGCCCTGGTGGGCACTTTTCCTAGCACCTGACTGGTCAGGGGGCAGGTGTGTGGTGGAAGAGAGGCTGCAATGTTGGCTCCAACATCTGCGCATCAGTCAACAATGGTGCCTTGCTTCTATGGCAGTCTGGGTTTCCTCCACAAGCATTTCTGGTTGTAGATTTCCTCCCTCTTGTCCCCTCAGGCTGTCTTCTCACAGCCAACAGCAGTCCTCCCCCTGGGTTTGCTCTCCAATCCCCACGTCCAGCTCTCAGCCCTCATGTGCACCAGCAGGCACAGGTTCCAATGTGGGGCGCACAAGGCTGTGGCATGGACCATCTGTGTAGGTCTCACTCTGTCCTGTCTGCCACAGACTGTTGTTTCACCTTTCTCCAACAGCCTCAGATGCTCACGTTCTGTCCCGACTGATTTCCCTGTCAGTGAGGGGGCTCCGTCAGATGCAGGAGCCTCTCTGATTCACACCCCCCCAGTGGCTCAGATCCCATCCCACTTCCTCTCCTCTTCTTTTTCACATCTTTCTTTCATCCTACCTAGTAATGTGGGGATCTTTCTTGTAATTTCCAGTGTCGATTGTCTTCTGCTAGTGTTCAACTGGTGTTCTGTGAGAAGTGTTCCATCTGTAGATGTATTCTTGATGCATTTGTGGGAGAGATGAACTCCACGTCCTCCCATTCCTCCGCCATCTTGATTTCTGCCCCCAAGCAATCTTTCTTTCCAGTGGTCTCATGTGAGCTTTCAGTAACTTTCCCTACTGCCCAGCTGCTCTGCCCTAGTTCTACCTACCTGTCCTGTGTACAAATATCTGACCCATTTACTCGGATTGTAGTAATATTGGTTTATAATGTCTGAATGGCTTGCTCTCAAGACTGAATTGTCACAGATAACTCATGGAAGAAAAATATTTTAATATAAAGTAATAATAATAACCATCTTCTGTTTTACATCTACTGAAGGCCAAGTAATATAGTAGTTGCTTTAGAGGTACCAACTCTAATCCTTATAACCCACTTCACAGATGAGCAAACTGAGTCTCAAGAGCCTAAGTTACTTGACTAAAATCACAGAGATACTGGGAACCAAAGCTAGGATTCAAAATCAGGTCTGTCCTTAGAGAATGAACTTATGGTTACCAGGTGGAGAGGGGGAGGGGGAGGGATAGATTTGGAGTTTGAGATTGACATGTACACACTGCTATATTTAAAATAGATAACCAACAAAGACCTACTGTAAAAATAAAAATTAAAAAAATAAAATAAAAATAAAAATACACAATATATACTGGAATTAAATTTGCTTCATATTTTATTTGCAACACACAAAAGTAAATAAATAAGTAAATGTTCTACATGCATTAAACAATAACTCCCCATTCTCTGCCCTCCCCTCCAGTCCCTGGTCACCACCATTATACTTTCTGTCTCTATAAACTTGACTCTGCTAGGTACCTTATGTAAGTGGAATCATAAAAAAAAAAAAAAATGAGGTCTGTCTACCTACTGTATACCACAGAGAACTATACTCAATATCATGTAACTATACTCAATATCTTCTAATAACTTACAATGGAAAATAATCTGAAAAAGAATATATGTATATGTATAACTGAATCACTTTGCTGTACACCTGAAACTAACACAACATTAACTATTCCTCAATAAAAAAAATCAAGTCTGTCTATCTCTGAAACTCATGTTCCTATATCACCATGAGACCTAATAGCAGAATTTGAAGCTAGGTAACAAAATGGAAGGAAATTATTTTAGTGATTGGGGCTGAGAGGGAGGTGGTAATTCCAGTAATTCTACCCTTTAAATTAGATCCTTAAAGAGGTGCCTCCTCTGCCTCCATCTAAAAGCACGTCTGAGGTTGAATTGGAATCCAAGCATTTAAAGAAAAAAACAATGTTTGCTACTTAATCACAAAATCACTCAGTCTTAGGGTTGGAAGATATAATCTAACTTCTATGACAAATTTACCATGACATATGTCCTCCAACATCTTCTTAACTACTTTCCGTGATGAGACACTTTTTTTCCTCACAAGGTAACCTATTACATCATTGGACATATTTGATTACTTAAAAAAGTATTCCTTATGTTAGGCCTAGAATAACATACAGTGAATACATCATTCAATGGAGTGACATATATATATACACACACATATATAATGTATATAATAGACATAAGTATATATACACTATACATATATAATGTATATAATAGAGTGAGAACAGTATATATAAATATATTCATATTCTTCTCAGGTCTCCTCTTTTCCAGATTAAAAATCACAAATATTTTCAACTGTTTCTTATACGAAGTGAATTTTAGATCAAATATGATATTCTGTGTGTCTGCAATCGTTTCTCAAGGTGTTCAATTGTTCTGAAAAAAAAAAAAGAAAGGCTATGTGGTCAAATATGTTGGACTAAATTTCTTTCCTGCATTTTTTTTTTAATACTTTGAAAAGTACACATGCATTATGTATCAACAGTTATTGAGCTAGACTCCAATTCACTTGATTCTCAGTAGTCTGGGCACTTCCTATGAGTCTACTAAATCCATGTTCTTCCCAAACTAAATGAAAGAGAGAGAAAGAGACACAGAGAGAGAGATTGAATCAGAGCCATTAGGTTGGAGACTCTCTGGGGTTGGTCCTGAGAAGGCAGTTTTTAGGTGAGTTGTGTGAGATTGACAAGTGTTTGAGGAGGTGGATTCACAAGTGCTTCTGTGGGGATGTGCCCAAGCAGAACAGACGTATTGAAGCATTTGAAGTCATTGACAATGGTATGGGCACCAATGTGGACATAAAAACTATCTTCTAGATCTCTTTCTGGTTCATCTCATCTCAAATCACATCCACTAACAACTTTGTGCAAAAAGTGATTGTTAGAATGTGGGATGTAATGGCCTCTGAACTCTACTTGAACCGAACATAGAGAAAAATTGACACCGCCATAATTTGTTTTAGCAATTTGTCCAAACATGATCTTCAGTGTATGGTTTGGGAATTTCAGAAACAAAAGTATGAGAATTCAACTAACAGCCTAGTGGTCTGGATAAATGAAGATGCTCAAATACTTGAAGCTACAGTTTCACCTCCACCAGCTAGAAAGCAAGCTCTCATGTCATTTGAATCTTATGTTGTTGGAGCCCTGAAATTTGGATTTATGACTCCACAAGATTGACTACCCACCAATCAAAACGAATTCCTGTCTCTCATGTATAAAACAAACAGAGCCACCACTGTTAAGAGATATTCCAAGTGGCAACAGATATCAGATTTCAAACATACTCACTAGTGGAACTACTCATGACTGGTGAAGGTGACTCAAAAAGTTCACCACCTGTGTCCTTTGAACAACTTGTTTTCACAACATAGCGGTGGTGTTATATGTATGAACAGCT
Source organism: Balaenoptera ricei (assembly GCF_028023285.1). Lineage (NCBI taxonomy): Eukaryota > Metazoa > Chordata > Mammalia > Artiodactyla > Balaenopteridae > Balaenoptera > Balaenoptera ricei. Next base: position 88,970,266 of record NC_082660.1, on the reverse strand, counting down.
CAACTAACTGCTCATCTTCTGGCTTTTTGACTCTCCTTCCACCAGTAAAACCAACTTAGCTTCAGCCATTGCTTGTAAATCTATGTGTTATGGTTGTGTTAAATGGACCAATGAAAACTTTCCATTCAATGACGATGTCGATAAAAATTAATTTGGTGGGAGAAAAAAAATTCATGATAAAAATAACTGAAACTGCAAAAGCAGTTCTAGGAGGAACTACTTGCCAAATTAAAAAAGGAAGAGAGAGTAGGAAAATAGCGGCTACTCTGGTAGTTGTTAACAGTAGCACTGACAGGGTGGCCTACAATGGCAATCTGGTCAAATTTACTCAACAGCAAGCTTTAAGAGACACACGGGTTAAACTTAAGTTTGATGCCCACTTAACCTGGTAATTGTGGAGTCACCAGTGCTCCCGATACAGTAAGTCCCCTACATATGAACCTTCAAGTTGTGAACTTTCAAAAATGTGAACGTGCATTCGCATGTCCAATCATGTAAGTTAGTTCATGTGTCTGGCATACATTGTCACGTGCATGCATCCTCTACAAGTGGTTGTGCTTTTGTGTACTCTACTGTACAGTACTGTATAGAGTACTGTAGTATGGTATCTTTATTTCAAGCCCAGGATGATGTCTGGAAGCAAGCATAAAAGCAGCAGTGATGTAGCTGGTACTGCTAAGAAGTGCCAAGTGATAACAATGGGAAAAAAAGTGAAAATAATTGAGAGAGAGGAACGAGGTGAAAAGATGGAATTGGAGGTCCAGAGAAAGGATGAAGAGAGACAAGAGGAAGAAGGAGTAACTAAAGAACTGAAGAGATTCACGATGCAGGAAATGGCAAGGGGATTTTCTTTATTTGAGGAGACACTGTTAGCTTTTAAGGCACAGGACCTGAATGTAGAACTGTACACGAAGGTTGCAGCAGCTGTTCAGAATGCAGTCCAGTGCTACAGTATCATCTATGATGAGAAAAAAAGGAGCTACTACCCAGACATCACTGGGTCGTTTTTTCAAGAGGGTAGATAGAATTGAATCCAGCAAGGAACCAGAACCTGTGCCATCAACATCAGGCGTGAGTGAAATTACAGCTTGCCCTCCATCTCGTATTGCTGATGATCCTTCAGCTCTACCATCTCCCACCTCCTCTCCCTCCTCCAGGCAGGAACTCTTCTTGCCTATTCACTGGATGCCAGCCCCTGTATGCCAGCTGTTGTATTGTACTACTCTACTTTTCAAGGTACTGTACTGTAAGATTAAAAATGTTTTCTTTATTTTTTGTGTTTGTTTTTTATGTATTATTTGTGTGAAAAGTATTATAAACTTATTACAGTACAGTACTATATAGCCGATTGTGTTAGTTGGGTACCTAGGCTAACTTTGTTGGAGTTACAAACAAATTGGACTTACAAACGCTCTCTTGGAATGGAACTCATTCGTATGTAGGGGACTCATTGTATAGTAGCAGTCTTCAGAAAGGGCAAATGACTCTGTAACAATGGACAGAACCCTGTCATCTATCATGTCATAGAGAAGTGTCATCCAAACTTCTATCTTGATGACATGGCTTTAAAAGTGGGTGAATCAGTGTTGGACAACACACTGATGAGATCAGACAACTTTCTCCCCTGTCTGGAAGATTTGCCTCCTCTCAAGGAACAAGTTCCAGAGTTACACTTTTCTGCTTCTCCTGACTTGATGGACTTGACCTCAGGAGAATGACTAGAAGAATTCTGAGACTGGCAATAAGTAAAGAAAAGTAGAGGAGTTTCTTAATCTCCATCAGCAAGGTTTGTTTTCTTGGGAGGAAATTAAATATACCTTTGCTTGTGCTTCTTTGGTAAAGGCTGCACTGAGTACTATTTGGAATCATTTTAAACAGTTTGAAGAAGATTACAGCCAGTGGCTTACTGTGTGGAGTGATTTGCATTCTGATCTTGAGAATAAAGAACATTTATCAATTTCTGATCTTCATCAAGAGCTAACTGAAGTGTATGGTGGAGCAAGAGTCTATTCTGAATAAAATCACTCAATAGTTGCACACCGCACTGATTCAGGTGAGTCTCATGCTGGTCAAACTGACCTAAATGGACTAGAGAGGATACAAATCCTTGGGGGGTGAGTGCTGTTAGTATAGGTACTTGGTTAAAAAGGGAAAGGGAAAATAATGAGCATGACTTGCCTGCTATCTACAGGTAAAAGCCACATTATTCCAGAAAAAGCCACATTTATCTTTGAAGACTGAAAAAACAGAAACTGGCCCTCTGCCTGTTGCTAAGCCAAAACCAGACCTTATCTCAAATATAACTCCTCCTGGACATGAGGATTTCAATCCCATATCTGTTGGCCTATGGCTTCAGATGCACCTAAAAGAATAAGGTTCCATAAACAACAATGTAAGTGTGGGCAAGTTTGATGGTGGTAGAGGTGGTCTACATCTTACTGTATAACCTAATATTTCAGATAATGATCTCATTTTGAAGCTGCTGGACTTATTTAGGGTGAAATAATAGTTACCCATGTACAGAAATTGAGACACAGATGTAGAGAACAAACGTATGGACACCAAGGGGGGAAAGTGGCAGGGGGTGGGGGGGGGGTGTGATGAATTGGGCAATTGGGATTGACATGTATACACTGATGTGTATAAAGTGGATGACTAATAAGAACCTGCTGTATAAAAAAATAAATTAAATTTTAAAAAAAAGAAATAATAGTTGCCCATGTAATAAAATTTATGGAGTATTGTGAAAGGCTTCCTATTCTCTCTTTCCATCTTAACCAATCTGAAATCTCATGTTTGCAATTCATTCCTTTAGAACTAAGTCACTGTTGACTTAAAACCTTTGTGAAATGTGAATATTTCATCTGTTCATTTTAATGTATTAAAGCATCGGCATTTTAGCATGGCTTGATTTATCATTCATTTTTGTTAACAGGTAGTTGCCATGCACGTATTATAGGGCAGGAAGTATGCCAGGTGCTGTAGAATATAGGTAGGTGAAGAAGACATAGACTCTACTTCTAAGGAGAAGAAACAGTGGAAATAAGACATGTACACAGACATCTATCTATATCTATTGTGAAAAGTTGAGATCAATAAATACAATGAGAGAGAATTATAAGCTTGATACTAAAACTTCAGTGGGAATTTCAGTTAGTAGGATGATTCAATCTTTTTTTTAGTCATTTTTAAAACAAACATTTATAGAGCATTTGCTATGTTCCAGGTATCATGTTGGATTCAGAGGTGATACAAATGAAAGGAATAGTCCCTACCTTTAAGGGGCCTAGTTTAGAGGGGGTAGGTAAACAAATATACAAATACAAAGAATAAAATAAATAAATAACAAATGTAAGAATAAAGCTGCCCAGGAGAAGCTTTGGGAATACAAAGGAAGTTTATCTCAGCTAGTCCAAGATCAGGCAAAGGTAGACCTTATGATGGAGAGAAGCTTTATGGAGGAAGAAACTATAGGGCTGAGGGGGAAATAAAGGTCACTGCAGGAAGAGATGACAGCTGTTTCAAAGGGACAGAGACATGGGAGAACATGGGGAATCCAGAAACTGAAAGAGTTCTGCATGCCCAGAGTCAAAATACAAGTGGAGTTAATACAGAACATGAGGCAATAGAAGTGATCAGGCTGAAGATCATGAAAGGTCTTGGACTTTTTCCTGAAAGTAAAAGAAAGTTAAAAAGGAGTTTTATGACAGGAGAGAAATCCAATCCTGAAAACATGAGCGTAGTTGTGGATTGGGAAGAGAGAGGTAGAAAAAGAGAGAGAGAAAGAAGGAGATAAGGAAAGAGTGAGAGAAAGCAAGAGACTGAGAAAAAGGAAAGGCTGAAAACTTGAGCCATTAGGAGAACAAGTTTTAGTGGCATGCTGTAGTGGGAGGCCCCATACTAGCAAGGGGTAGAGAGCAAAGAGAACCTGAAATTTCATTCATTCATTCATTCAATAAAAGAAAATTTTATTGTTATTAGAAAATGCTAAACACTGTTCTAAGTATTGGGGATATACTCTTTGCTTTCCTGGAACCTGGCAGGGGTGGCAGATATTAACCAAATAATCAACTAGAATGTATACTTACAAAATAAAATAAGTGTTATTAAGGATAGGTCCATGTACCAAGAGACCACATAACAGAGATGTAGGATTAGGTTCTTCAGTTGCAAGCAACCAAAATTTATTTGGGTTAACATGAGCAAAATCAGAAATATTGGTATATGTGGAACCTAAAATATGACACAAATGAACCTATCTACAAAACAGAAATAGACTCACAGACAGAACAGACTGTGGTTGCCAAGGGGGAAGGGGGTGGGGGAGGGAGGGACAGGGAGTTTGTGGTTAGCAGGTGCCAACTATTACATATAGAATGGATAAACAACAAGGTCCTACTGTATAGCACAGGGAACTATATTCAATATTCTGAGATAAACCATAATGGAAAAGAATATAAAAAAGAATGTATATACATGTGTAACTAAATCACTTTGCTGTGCAGCAGAAATTAACACAACATTGTAAATCAACTATACCTCAATAAAATTAATTTCCAAAAATAAAAAAATCAGAAGTTTTGGAAGGATATGAGGCAACTCAGTGTCAAGAAAGAATGGCTGAGAAACCAGGAGTCTGCAAATCAGGAAGGAAAACCACTTCAGGGATCCAGGTAACAGAGATTAGTGGACAGGGTCTTTAGATGAATTGGCTCAATTTTCCATCTCTACAATGCTGCTCAATGTACACATTCCTGTGAGGGAGAGTCTGAGTGTCCTAGTGCTTGTCCCAGTCCCATTACTTGGTTAGGGAAAAGAAGATTACATACCTTGATGGATAGTCCTATCAGCACTGCATGCATGGGGGAAAGGAAGTTCTCAAGAAAACCAAGCTGTATTTCCCAGAAGCAGAATGACTGTTGCTCTGGTAAAAACAACAGATTTCCACTAACGAGGAAAACTGGACTAAACCTCAGGGAAGGTTTCCTGGAGGAGAGTTACTACTGAACTGAGATATGAAGGATGAGGAGGAATTAACTAGGGAAAGACTGGGTGTGCACTGTCATCAGGGGGTGGCTTCCTAGGCATAGAGAAGGCACAGTGTGTTCGCAGATGAAAGGCTAATTAGATAAAAAATTAACGCCTTTAAAATTTTGCCTTGTTAGTGTCCATTCAATGTCATGTGTGGATTATTCATTAGCAAGCATCTCCATTATCAGCAGCATCATTGCTACCTCTAAGTATAGCAATAAAGTACACCGTCTATGAAAGTCAACAAAATTATCTACATGTTCTCCCCTTTCAGACGCTTGTTTATGGCTTTAAGAAAATGTTAGAGAGAAAAGCCGTTCTGGAGACTAATTTCCCCATGGTGTCGTCTGTCACCCTTGTCATCTCTTAGTAGAGGGTTTCCTAAGAAAATGATTATTGTAAACTGCGGATCAGTAGGGAGTTTCTCCTCTTTACCTGTTACTATACTAAGGAAGTAGATTTTACTATGCACCTTAGCATGGTAGAAATATAGTTCTTTCTTTCTTCACTCTTTTGAGTTATGTAGATAATTACCCCTTACTAGGCAAAAGTTACATCATTCTGGAGACTGAAGCAGCTTCTCTCTACCATTCACTGTGCAACACTGAGCAAAGCAGTTTACTTGTCTCTGCTTGGGTTCCTTCGTTTATGGAAGTGGTGATGAAACAGACTCTGCAGAGACCTTGCCAAAATGAATCATTTCTCTTATTTTATGAACAAGGAAAAGAGGGCCCAGAGAAGTAGTGTGATCTGCCCAACATCACGCAGCTTCTTGGTGAGAGAGCTGAATTTAGAACCAGGTCTGTCTTCTATTTATCATGCTTTCTTCTTGGAGAACTTGGATGTGTAATACAAAGAAAACATTGTATGTGAAATAGAAACCACAGGTTTGAATCCTAGATGTAACACTTATTAGCTATGTGACCTTGGGTATTCACTTAAGCTTTCTAAACCTTGCTTTCCCTCATTTGTTAGGTGAGGATAACAATGTCGGCCCAACCCCTTTCAGGGTCATTTTAAGGATCAAAAGAAGAGAACATACATAAGGCTACTTTGCACACCATAACATGTAATGCAAATATTTGACGTTGCTGTTATAAACTACATTTTGAAAAATTAGGAAATTGAAACTCTGAGATGCTGAATAACTTACCCAAGATTCACTGGGTCATTTTCTGTCTAAGAAGATCTTTGAACTTCAAGCTCCTTTCCCTTTCCTCTACACTCTACACTCTCCCTTTGGTCTGGAAACACAAACTGTCATATGCTAATTTTTAAAAATTTAATCTTTAATTAAGCCCAGCCTAGAGTGTTACAGTATGGTAATAAATGTGTATTTCTTTATAATTAACTCTATTCCCAAATTACTACCTTGTTAAAACTGAGCAAGAAAAAAAGAAAACAGTCGTAACATGTAAACTAGTATATTGGAAAAAATAATTAAGAATTTTTTAAAAGTTGAATTTTGACCTTCAGTTGAAAAGGGGGGAAATCATTTCCCAAAGTCATTGTGCAGCTTAGAAGCATAAGAATTTCCTCTTCCTATGGTGTCTAACACTGATAATAACTACCTTGGATATCTCTCCTAATGAAAATACTACAACTGTCTCACAAGGAAACGAAACTCAAATGACTAGTCAATGAATCCTTTGTCTCAGACCAGAGACCCCAGGATCTCAGGTAGAATGCTTTGGCTTCATCCTAACTTTTCAACATTACTCATGCCTTACATCATGCCAACATCATCATCTTCACCATCAACCATCATTGTAATCATCCTCATCCTCATCATTGATAAGATTTATTGATAATTTACTATGTTCCTGGCATGATACATGACACATAGCTCATTACGTGCACACTCTCATTCAAACCTTACAATAGCCTTAAGTGGTAACTATTATAATTATCTCAGGTTTTTAAGGGCCAGCAATGTGCACCTCACACATCTTTGTATCCCCCAGAATGCTTGCAAATACAAACCACTTCCATTTCCTCTTCTATAAAATAGAGATAAAAATAGGTCCCTCCAGAGACTAGGAACCAAGATGGTGGAGAAGAAGGACATGCTCTCACTCCATCTTGCGAGAACACCAGAATCACAACTAGCTGCTGGACAATCATCAACAGGAAGACACTGGAACTCACCAAAAAAGATACCCCACATCCAAAGACAAAGGAGAAGCCAATATTAGATGGTAGGAGGGGCGCAATCAAAGTAAAATCAAATGACAAAACTGCTGGGTGGGTGACTCACAGACTGGAGAACACTGATACCACAGATGCCCACCCACTGGAGTGAAGGGTCTGAGCCCCACGTCAGGCTTCCCAACCTGGGGGTCTGGCAACGGGAGGAGGAATTCCTAGAGAATCAGACTTTGAAGCCTAGTGGGATTTGATTATAGGACTTCGACAGGACTGGGGGAAACAGAGACCCCACTCTTGGAGGGCACACACAAAATAGTGTGTGCATCGGGACCCAGGGGAAGGAGCAGTGACCCCGGGGGAGACTGAACCGGACCTACCTGCTAGTGTTGGAAGGTCTTCTGCAGAGGCGGGGTGTGGCTCTGTTTCACCGTGGGGACAAGGACACTGGCAGCAGAAGTTCTGGGAAGTACTCCTTGGCGTGAGCCCTCCCATAGTCTGTCATTAGCCCCACGAAAGAGCCCAGGTAGGCTCCAGTGTTGGGTTGCCTCATGCAAAACAACCAACAGGGAAGGAACCCAGCCCCACCCATCAACAGTCAAGTGGATTAAAGTTTTACTGAGCTCTGACCGCCACAGCAACAGTCAGCTCTACCCACCAACAGAGCCTCCCATCAAGCCTCTTAGATAGCCTCAACCAACAGAGAGCAGACAGCAGAAGCAAGAAGAACTACAATCGTGCAGCCTGTGGAACTAAAACCACATTCACAGAAAGATAGACAAGATGAAAAGTCACAGAGCTATGTACCAGATGAAGGAACAAGATAAAACCCCAGAAAAACAACTAAATGAAGTGGAGATAGGCAAACTTCCAGAAAAAGAATTCAGAATAATGAGAGTGAAGTTGATCCAGGACCTTGGAAAAAGAATGGAGGCAAAGATCAAGAAGATGCAAGAAATGTTTAACAAAGACGTAGAAGAATTAAAAAACAAACAAACACAGATGAACAGTACAATAACTGAAATGAAAACTACACTAGAAGGAATCAATAGCAGAATAACTGAGGCAGAAGAATGGATAAGTGACCTGGAAGACAGAATGGTGGAATTCACTGCTGCAGAACAGAATAAAGAGAAAACAATGAAAAGAAATGAAGAGAGCCTAAGAGACCTCTGGGACAACATTAAACACAACAACATTCTCATTATAGGGGTCCCAGAAGGAGAAGAGAGAGAGAAAGGACCCGAAAAAATATTTGAAGAGATTAAAGTTGAAAACTTCCCTAACATGGGAAAGGAAATACCCACCCAAGGCCAGGAAGCGTGGCAAGTCCAATACAGGATAAACCCAAGGAGAAACACGCCAAGGAACATAGTAATCAAATTGGTAAAGATTAAAGACAAAGAAAAATGATTTAAAGCAGCAAGGGAAAAACAACAAATAACATACCAGGGAACTCCCATAAGGTTAACAGCTGATTTCTCAGCAGAAACTCTACAAGGCAGAAGGGAGTGGCATGATATACCAAAGTGATGAAAGGGAAGAACCTACAACCAAGATTACTCTACCTGGCAAGGATCTCATTCAGATTCTTTGGAGAAATCAAAACCTTTACAGACAAACAAAAGCTAAGAGAATTCAGCACCACCAAACCAGCTCTACAACAAATGCTAAAGGAACTTCTCTAAGTGGGAAACACAAGAGAAGAAAAGGACCTACAAAAACAAACCCAAAACAATTAAGAAAATGGTCATAGGAACATACATATCGATAATTACCTTAAACGTGAATGGATTAAATGCTCCAACCAAAAGACACAGCCTTGCTGAACAGATACAAAACAAGACCCATATATATGCTGTCTACAAGAGACCCACTACAGACCTGGGACACATACAGACTGAAAGTGAGGGGATGGAAAAAGATATTCCATGCAAAAGGAAATCAAAAGAAAGCTGGAGTAGCAACACTCATATCAGATAAAATAGACTTTAAAATAAAGAATGTTACAAGAGACAGGGAAGGACACTACATAATAATCAAGGGATCAATCCAAGAAGATAAAACAATTACAAATATATATGCACCCAACATAGGAGCACCTCAATACATAAGGCAACTGCTAACAGCTATAAAAGAGGAAATTGACAGTAACACAATAATAGTGGGGGACTTTAACACCTCACTTACACCAACGGACAGATCATCCAAAATGAAATTAAATAAGGAAACAGAAGCTTTCAATGACACAATAGACCAGATAGGTTTAATTAATATTTATAGGACATTCTATCCAAAAACAGCAGATTACACGTTCTTCTCAAGTGCACACAAAACATTCTCCAGGATAGATCACATCTTGAGGCACAAATCAAGCCTCAGCAAATTTAAGAAAATTGAAATCATATCAAGCATCTTTTCTGACCACAACGCTATGAGATTAGAAATGAATTACATGGAAAAAAATGCAAAAAACACAAACACATGGAGGCTAAACAATACGTTACTAAATAACCAAGAGATCACTGAAGAAATCAAAAAGGAAATCAAAAAAACATAGAGACAAATTACAAAGAAAACACAACAATCCAAAACCTATGGGATGCAGCCAAAGAAGTTCTAAGAGGGAAGTTTATAGCTATACAAGCCTACCTCAAGAAACAAGAAAAATAACAAATAAACAACCCAACCATACACCTAAATGAACTAGAGAAAGAAGAACAAACAAAACCCAAAGTTAGCAGAAGGAAAGAAATCATAAAGACCAGAGCAGACATAAATGAAATAGAAACACAGAAAATAATAGCAAAATCAATAAAACTAAAAGCTGTTTCTTTGAGAAGATAAACAAAATTGATAAACCATTAGCCAGACTCATCAAGAAAAAGAGGGAGAGGACTCAAATAAATAAAATTAGAAATGAAAAAGGAGAAGTTACAAAAGACACTGCAGAAATACAAAGCATCCTAAGAGACTACTACAAGCAACTCTATGCCAATAAAATGGACAACCTGGAAGAAATCGACAAATTCTTAGAAAGGTATAACCTTCCAAGACTGAACCATTAAGAAATAGAAAATATGAACAGACCAACCACAAGTAATGAAATTGAAACTGTGATTAAAATTCTTCCAACAAACAAAAGTCCAGGACAAGATGGCTTTACAGGTGAATTCAATAAAACATTTAGAGAAGAGCTAACACCCATCCTTCTCAAACTCTTCCAAAACTTTGTGGAGGAAGGAGCACTCCGAAACTCATCCTATGAGGCCACCATCACCCTGATACCAAAACCAGACAAAGATACTACAAAAAAAGAAAATTACAGACCAATATCACTGATGAATATAGATGCAAAAATCCTCAACAAAATACTAGCAAACAGAATCCAACATCACATTAAAAGGAACATACACCATGATCAAGTGGGATTTATCCCAGGGATGCAAGGATTCTTGAATGTACGCAAATCGACCAATGTGATACACCATATTAACAAATTCAAGAATAAAAACCATATGATCATCTCAATAGATGCAGAAAAAGCTTTTGACAAGATTCAACACCCATTTATGATAAAAACTCTCCAGAAAGTGGGCATAGAGGGAACCTACCTCAACATGGTAAAGGCCATATATGACAAACCCACAGCAAACATCATTCTCAATGGTGAAAAACTGAAAGCATTTCCTCTAAGTTCAGGAACAAGACAAGGATGTCCACTCTCACCACTATTATTCAACATAGTTTTGGAAATCCTAGCCACGGCAATCAGAGAAGAAAAAGAAATAAAAGGAAAACAAATTGGAAAAGAAGAAGTAAAACTGTCACTGTTTGCAGAGGACATGATAGTATACATAGAGAATCCTAAAGATGCCACCAGAAAACTACTAGAGTTAATCAATGCATTTGGTAAAGTTACAGGATACAAAATTAATGCACAGAAATCTCTTGCATTCCTATACACTAATGATGAAAAATCTGAAAGAGAAATTAAGGAAACACTCCCATTTACCATTGCAACAAAAAGAATAAAATACCTAGGAATAAACCTACCTAGGGAGACAAAAGACCTGTACACAGAAAACTATAAGACACTGATGAAAGAAATTAAAGATGATACCAACAGATGGAGAGATATACCATGTTCTTGGATTGGAAGAATCAATATTGTGAAAATGACTATACTACCCAAAGCAATCTACAGATTCAATGCAATCCCTATCAAATTACCAGTGGCAATTTTTACAGAGCTAGAACAAAAAATCTTAAAATTTGTATGGAGACACAAAAGACCCTGAATAGCCAAAGCAGTCTTGAGGGAAAAAAACGGAGCAGGAGGAGTCAGACTCCCTGACTTCAGACTATACTACTAAGCTACACTAATGAAGATAATATGGTACTGGCACAAAAACAGAAACATAGGTCAATGGAACAAGATAGAAAGCCCAGAGATAAACTCATGCACCTATGGTCAACTAATCTATGACAAAGCCGGCAAGGATATACAATGGAGAAAAGACAGTCTCTTTAATAAGTAGTGCTGGGAAAACTGGACAGCTACATGTAAAAGAATGAAATTAGAGCTCTCCCTAACACCATACACAAAAATAAACTCAAAATGGATTAGAGGGCTTCCCTGGTGGTGCAGTGGTTGAGAATCTGCCTGCCAATGCAGGGGACTCGGGTTCAAGCCCTGGTCTGGGAAGATCCCACATGCCGCGGAGCAACTGGGCCCGTGAGCCACAATTACTGAGCCTGCGCGTCTGGAGCCTGTGCTCTGCAATAACAGAGGCCGCGATAGTGAGAGGCCCACGCACTGCGATGAAGAGTGGCCCCCGCTTGCCACAACTAGAGAAAGCCCTCGCACAGAAACGAAGACCCAACACAGCCATAAAAAAAAAAAAAAAAAAAAAATTCACCATTAGTAAAAAAAAAAAAAAAAAAAAAATGGATTAGAGACCTAAATGTAAGACCGGACACTTTAAAACTCTTAGAAGAAAACATAGGAAGAACACTCTTTGTCATAAATCACAGCAAGATCTTTTTTGATCCACCTCCTAGAGTAATGGAAATAAAAACAAAAATAAACAAATGGGACCTACTTCAAAGCTTTTGCACAGCAAAGTAAACCATAAATAAGATGAAAAGATACCCCTCAGAATGGGAGAAAATATTTGCAAACAAATCAACGGACAAAGGATTAATCTCCAAAATACATAAACAGCTCATGCAGCTCAATATTAAAGAAACACACTACCCAATCCAAAAATGGGCAGAAGACCTAAATAGACTTTTCACCAAAAAAGGCATACAGATGGCAAGAAACACATGAAAATCTCCTCAACATCACTAATTATTAGAGAAATGCAAATCAAAACTACAGTGAGGTGTCACCTCATATCAGTTAGAATGGGCATCATCAGAAAATCTACAATCAACAAATGCTGGAGAGGATGTGGAGAAAAGGGAACCCTCTTGCACTGTTGGTGGGAATGTAAATTGATACAGCCACTATGGAGAACAGTATGGAGGTTCCTTAAAAAACTAAAAATAGAACTACCATATGACCCAGCAATCCCATCCTGGGCATATACCCAGAGAAAACCATAATTCAAAAAGACACATGCATCCCAATGTTCACTGCAGCGCTATTTACAATAGCCAGGTCATGGAAGCAACCTAAATGCCCATCGACAGATGAATCGATAAAGAAGATGTGGTACATATATACAATGGAATATTACTCAGCCATAAAAAGGAACGAAATTGGGTCATTTGTTGAGACGTGGATGGACCTAGAGACTGTCATACAGAGTGAAGTAAGTCAGAACGAGAAAAACAAATATCGTATATTAAAGCATGTATGTGGAACCTAGAAAAATGGTACAGATGAAGTGGTTTGCAGGGCAGAAGTTGAGACACAGATGTAGAGAACAGACGTATGGACACCAAGGGGGGAAAGCTGCAGGGGTGGGGACGGTGGTGTGCTGAATTGGACGATTGGGATTGACATGTATACACTGATGTGTATAAAATTGGTGACTAATAAGAACCTGCTGTATAAAAAAAAAATAAATTTCAAAAATTACAAAAAAAGAAATGTCCCTCCAAGTGTTGCTAAAATATTATATGAAACACCATAAAGCACCTTGCAGCCTGATTGCCCTGTAGTGTGACCTCAGTAATAAATAATATTTATTACTTAAATTTGAATAGGAACTCATGTTTATATGGGAAGCTTCTAATGGAGAGAAACCTCCAAAACCTAGCGGTAAGAAATTTTTAAAATCGCTTCACCAGTTTAATCTCCTAATGGTAAACTTGAGATATATCAGATTCTCAGAGAATGTTGCTTCATAAGGTTTCTATCCCTTTCCAGAGACTCTCTTTGAACTCAGGCTGAAATCTATACTCTTCATTCTCCATGGTGCTAACTAATGCCATTCTCTAAAAACAACTTCAATTATAAAAAGAGTTACATATTGTAAAACTCTATTAATAATGTAAAAAGATTCTTAAGTGAAGTATTAAGTTAAAATACATTTAGTGTGTCCTTATATATATATGCACATGTATATATACACAGACATATGTGTGTGTGTGTGTGTGTGTATGTGTACATAGTCATAGACAAAAGACTGATTAAAATATATAAAAATGCTGAGAATGGATTATAGATGACTTATATTCTTTATCTGTTTAAGAAATTTCTGGACACTTTACAACGCACCTGAATTATTTTCATTTTGAAAAAAAGGAAGAAGAGAGGGAGACAGATCAAGTGATAGGCAGCCTTGCAAGACCACTGAAGCAGACCCTAGATTTTTGAGGTTTGTACACTCACAGCCCCACCCTGCGTCTTCCAGAACCCTGCGACTGAGACAAGGCCACAGCAGAGCTGGCTCCAGAGCTCCCTACCATTTTCTTATAAAGCCATGTTTTTTTATAACTAGCTTCCAAACGGAGCAGGTGGGGAAGCCTGCTCATTCATATTCAAGTTTGAGAGTATAATCTTGATAATAATAGTAGCTTAACATTTATTGAAGATTTACTGTGTACCAGGCTCTTCGACTCTCCATGTATTCATTCATGTAATTCTCACAATAACCCCAGGAGGTGGGTTCTCTTCACTTAGTAAACATTAAGCTCCCAACCTGTAACAGGCACTGTTCAAAGCATTTGGGCAACAGTGAACAAAACAGAGATTCATTGTGGAGCTTCCATTCTGGTGGTGGAAGACAAATAATGTCTCCAAGTTACAAACATAGAAACTGAGATACAGAATGGTTAGACAACTTTCTCAAAGTTACAGAAAGCCAGCGTTGGGTCTGTGATTTGAACACAATGTCCCATCCCCAATATTTGTACTCTCAACTACTACACTGCAATTGGTGAAAAAAGAAGTCCCATTGGAAGGATGATGCAACAGAACCTGTAATGTGCACTTACTGAGATGTATCCTGAGTATAAACTCACAGTCTGACCTTGTATGTTATGCACAAAAGAATCACTTCAAATCCTTTCAGTTGAAAAATGTTGGCTTTGCAGTCAAATGCCATTTGGTTTGAATGAGAAGAGACAGGGTAATCCCTAAATTCCAAGTATTCCTAGGTGTATGTATATTAATTACATGCCACAAATACTAGTGAAGGAATGTGATAGGTTGGCAGATGTACTCTGCCTGATTTCCTGTTCAAGTGGGTTGGACAGCAGGTTCTCCTAAAACTAAGTCTGATCAAGGTTTACAGAAGCAGGAGAAGAAAGACAAGGAAATGTATCTCCTCTCCTCCTATCCTGGAACTGAACATGGATACTCCTTTTTACAGGTCAACTTTTCAACAAGAACGGTCTAGGCTGGGCTCCAGGCCAGACTTTGGAACCATACCCAAAGAAAGTTCCTCTAGTTCTGTGCATGCAAGAGAGATGAGGCTCAGTGTTGGAAAAGCTTTGACTGAGCCGCACTTTGCCAGAGCACATTTCTTTTATGCATCTGCTAATTAGTCTGTATGCTTATGTTTATGTTTAACTGAAAGGAAAAATATTCTGAAATAATGAATGAAAAATTAAGAGAACAAACCAAGACATTAAGCTGCTAGCTGGGGCCTACTATTTGGATTTACTCTGAACCTTTGAATGATATGAATGATTTAAACTTAAATTCTAAGCTAATTTCCTTCAAAAAGTGGTTAAGTCCACTGGTATCCCCGTATAAGTGGGCTTCGAACTAGAGTGGAAGAGGCTAAACATGATCCCAGGCCCATATTGAGGGATTTCAAATGAAAGCAATGGTACCAACCACATCCCCCCAAGATTTAAAACACTGAGTTTCTCCAAAGCGGAACCCTCCAACTTCTTCATGGTTACAGCCACTGTACATAGCATATAGTAGGCTCTTAATAAATGTCTGTTAGATCAATGGCTCAGTACATAGTTTTGATTCCTTAAGCAGGAATGAAGAGGATTTTTTTAGAGGTTCTCTATCTATAAGGAGCTTTTTATGCAATTTCCACAATAGTCTTGAAAAAAGTCAAAGAGTATTTATTAACTCTGTCAGATCTATCAATAGATAAAGTAACTCTTGTGAGTTCAGGGTAGATGCAGAATAACACCAAAGCAAAGCCTCTGGAAGAAACATTACATGAGTCACAGGAAAGAGAAGTTCAGAGAAAACCACAATAATACATTTCATGTGCACCGTGTTCCTTCAGTCATCTTGAAATACTTCCCTCCTGAGGTACAAGCAACTTCCATCCTCTTCTCTAGCCTGGGGTTACAAAAGCTTTCAGAGATGTTTTGTGAGGAGCACGAAGCTGTGGGCGGCTGTTCTTTATTCCTCTTTGGCGCACACAGCACCCTGTCTTTCCGACCCTGAGCTCGCTTTTTGTACCTTGCTAAGCAGAACATACAACAGAATAATGGGTTCATTTTCGGGGGTCTCAACAGCGCCCTTTCTTCCTGTTTTCATTAAAATAATGAATGTCAGTCTTCGATCCAGTGTGACTGCAGGTTAATTGGCAAGCTTTTTGCTGGGAGGGGTTGTCAGTCTGGGAGTTGTCAGGCCCTGCTGTGTGCCACTGATAGCCACAGCTGTGGACTGGGCCCAGCAGAAGCAGCCTGATTAGCCCTGCGATTATTTCATATACAATAGAATCAGGCTGAGATACTACAACAATGAGGTGTCTGTCTTCTTTCCAAACAAAGTACAGGAAGCAACAGCAGAAAAGGAGGGCTGGGGAGAGGGTGGAACACTTCACGTGCCATTAATCTCCAGTGATCCTAGAAGAGTCTGGTGGAATCTTGGTTCTACAGAGGTGGCCGTGCTCATTTATTATTATTTTCTTCCTTTTTAACCTTTTTTTTTGTGCTAAAATACATGTAACATAAAATTAAGTGTACAATTCAGTGGCATTAAGTACATCCACAATTTTGTGCAGCCATCACCACAATCTATTTCCAGAACTTTTTCATTACTCCAACTAGAAACTGTATACCCATTACGTGGGACTAGGGAAAGATTTCTAACTCTTACGCAAATCCAGATGCAATGAAATACTTTTGATTACTTAACGATAAAAAAATTTGCATGATATAATCAAAAGACAAATAAATGAGTGTAAAATACTGGTAATATAATTACAGATAAAGTGTGGGGTTTTTTGTTTTTGTTTTTCCCTGTGCTGATTTAAATCAGACACATTAAGAAGCAAATTAAACAAAATCACCTTTTGGGGACTAAGCTAGGGTATAAACAGGCAAACAGACAGTCAGACAAAGGGTTTAGTGTGTTTTGTAAAACCAAGCAACAAACAAACATTCCAACTGGATAAAAAACCTGTCTTCTTTTATAAAAGCACAGTCTCGCAGGTATCTGCCTCCTCTTCTTCTAAATGTGCCTCACAGACGGCACTATGAAAAATCAATCCTACCAGGGAGCCTTGTTTTGTAACTTTTCTCTGTGGGCAAGCTTTTTCCTAAGAGTATACAAAAGGTTCAGAGGTACATTAACTCTGTCATGGCCATTAGCATTTTATGTGGTAAAGCATGGCTGTTGCTCACTAAATATACACTAGTGTGTCACTTAGGAAGTGGCTTAGTCTGTTCGGGCTTAGCAACAGACTGCGTTGCTGAAAAACAACAGAAATTTACTTCTCACAGTTCTGGAGGCCAAGATCAAGTCCAAGATCAAGGCGCCAGCACGGTCACCTTCTGGGAAGGGTCCTCTTCCTGATTCATAGCTGGCACCTTCTCTCTGTGTCCTCACATATTGGAAGGGCTGAGGGAGCTCTCTGGAGCCTCTTTTATAAGGGCTTAATCCCATTCATCTCACTAAGCACCTTCCAAAGGCTCCACTTCCTAATACTATCAAGAGTTAGGATTCCAACATAAAAATTTTAGGGAGACACAAACATTCAGACTATAGCAGCAAATTAATGGTGCAACACAAAAATCAATATATCCTAATGGTTCCCAAAGGTCAGTTGGCTTCAGAAACTTCCTCAGTCCTATAAGGACTCCTTTGCCATTAGGAGAGGGGTGGCAGCTGCAGAGACAATAATAATTTTGCCAAAGTGACAGGAGGCCCTTTAGGCAATTGTCCCTCTTTGAACCCATTCACTTTTTATTATGGACCCCTGTGGCAGAATTTGAGTAAAGCAACAATAGCAACATGACTTTAAAAACAAAGGACAAGACAAAAATTTGGAAATCTCAGAGGGTGGAACTGAATATTTGCCACATTCAGCAAGTATTTATGACTAGTCTCGATGCCATCAAATGTACTATGGATGTTATTTGCTATGAAACACAAATTCTATCTTGAAAATATGAGTTATATGTTTGTCTCTTAATCTCTTCTATTTTAGAAAATAAGAGTTTTCTGTTGAATTCCATAATATAGCTTTCTAATAAACCCAAACAGAAATGGATGGGAATACCTGATTCCCTAACTGGCAATATTTGCTGCTGAGTATTTCTCTGGTTATCATCAACCAGAGTAATTTTTTGATCTTTAGAATTTTTCAAAAGAATGTATCAAATTCATTTTCTACTATTGGTCCAACTGCATTATGGAAATTTGAACACAAAAGGTAGAAATATCATATGCTAAATCAATCTTCTTGGATTATTCAATATTTATTCATGTTTTGGGTATATTTGGTACTGAGTCAGATTTTAATATAGTGCACATACTTTTTTCCTCAGCCTGAAGCAATGAATTTTAGGGCCACTCACTTCAAATGTCTCGCACCTTCCTCCCCTCACACACACATACCCAATAATCATTGTAGACTGTATCCTGTCAAACTTCTAAGTGCAGATCCACAGATTTTATGGTATTGGGGACATCATTAGGTTTGGACATTTAGGGATAAAAAAATGACAGAAAAGATTGTGGTTGCCCTTAGCAACTACTGCATCACATGCTATTTGTGTTATCTGTGAGCTGCAGAGCATCACCTTCTTTTTAAGAAACACAAACATGCACATATAGTGCACCCCACGATAGTTTTCAGCTAATCACAGATTCCACAATAATAATAACATAAGAAGTGGAGCACACATTCATTTGGTTTCACTCTCCTGTTTATCATGTGGATATTTTCAAGATGTAATATTTTATTTTGTCTTGTTTTTAAGAAACAACTTCACTGAATGATTTTTATGACGAAAATAAGAGGCAGTGGAGCATTAGATTTGATCACAATAGCGGGCTGTTTAAAATAACAATAACTACTTAAGTCAATAATTTGAAAGACTCCCCAGTATAGAAATCTGGCTTTCAGATGATTTTCTCTCCAATTTCTTGATGTGTATATATTAATTTTTTTCTTCTTTAAAGGTCACTGCACAGTGTTTGTTATAAAGGGACATTAAAACAGAAACATCAATTTTTATCCTTGGTATTCTGAATGCAATCAAATAATGTTTGAAAATTTTTATAGGCCAAAAGGAAGTTGTTTCGTGCCAATTTAGCTAATTAGACTTCTAATAGTCTCACCTCTGAAAATTAAGTATTCTCACTCTGTGGATTGGCTGACCTACCTGTCCTTTCAAAAAGGCAATTATAATAAGGAATTGATAAAAAAAAAGTTCAGGTATTCCTCAATATGTTAGGCATTTCTCACTGTAAAAATAAATAATATTCTTCAAAGTTCCCTGTAAAACAAAAGACTTCACCTGAGGTTCTTTTTCTTTTCTTTTCCTTTTTAAGGTGGGGAGACATTGATGGAGACTTATCACTTCAAGAATTTCTCTCCAGTAAGAAATTGTGTAGTCACTAGGGTCATTCACAAATATTATGTTTCTCCTTCTGGTCCATGGCAGGGTTGAATTGTACATCCTTGCCCCTTTGAGTTTAGTTGAGGTCATGTGGCTTATTTTTGCCAATAAAATATGAGCAGAAAGGACACGGGTTACTTGATGGATGAAGCCTTTAGAGCCAGTACTCAGTTGGCTACTTTCCCATGTCCTGCCTCCTCAGCAGTTGTGGAAACAGATGTGGAGATGGAGTTTCCATCAGCTCAGACTCCTGAGTTGCTACCCTGAGTAGGACCCCACCTGCAGCTAAGATTTTGAGGGTTTTCAGTTACTGCAACATTATCTTGCACAATTTGATGAACATAAAGATGAAAAGAAAACAAACCAAAACCCTAAGGCTACTGAATTTTAATCACTGCAGAGGAGGTTAGATTGTTTTTGTTTCACCTTTGGCTTACTAAATTGAGGATAGGGTTGTATCTTCTTTCCAGGAACCCTATGGTAGATTACAAAAATTACCTCACCCCTTCTTTTATCCTTGTCCTTTGCCATATTTTTTTTCAGAGTCCTCTATTTGACACTGGGTTTAGCCATATGACCTCCTTTGGGAAGTTAGCAAACATGAAAGAAGAGTCTTGAAAATGATTGCACCATTGGGCGTACCCTCTCTCTTTTTCCTCTTCCATTGCCATCAGAACATGTCTGGGATAACCTGCTGAATGGTGAGAGATGTGTGAACAGAATCAAGTTGCCCTCAGCAGCCCAGCCAAGGTTAGTTTAAGTGAGTGGGCAGCCAGCCAAATCCCAGACATGTGAGAACCCAACCAAGATCAGCAAAGCCCCTAGAAAGCCATCATAGGCACATGAGCAATAAACACTTAATGTTGTATGCCAACGAGGTTTGTGATTGTTTGTTGCAGAACATTATTGTGGAATTAGACAATTGATGCATCCTCCTAACCCTCCACTCCTCATCCCTACTCTACACAGGCCCCTCTGAAACATTATCCCCATACAGCAACTCTATACTTGCTGTTTCTTCACAAGTTTTCCTCCCACTTCTCTCATGATAATGAACAATTATTTCCTTGGGAGGTACATGATACAAGTTAGCTTTTACACAACTGGTGGCATGTAGTCTTCATCTCTCTAGCTTTTTTGTTGTACTGCCAGGCATATTGGCTCTTCTTACCTAGCTATCCTCTTTGTGTCAACATTGGATTAAAAAAAGTCTTCTACCCAAATTGCATGTGTGTGTGCCTGTGTATGTAAAAAACATCACATATGTTGGGAGATTTCTTATACGCAAAAGTATTTCTAAATCTGTATAATTTTCATTAATCAAGTCTTCTCCTCTCTTCTAATCCAGACAACTGGCTCAATAGGAGAATTAATCCTGTGTATTTTATACTTCAGCTAACATTCAAGTGGCTCTTTTATGTTCTCTTGCCTTACAACTGAAGGTAGGCTAAGGAAGGCAAGACACTGCCAGGGGATGAAAGGGATCTATCTGAAATTACAGTAACCAATTTTCCAATTTGTTATCAGTTTCTCTTCTTAAAATTGTGTTAAGTGATATTTAGTTGATTGAGTTCATCTTATAAGAAAGGAAAAATGTATTTTTGAGAATAATTATAAGCCAAAATGCAGAAAAATATTTATGGTATCCCAAAATATATTACTTTACAGATTTCTTAAGATTCCCTCAATCCACTATGGTATTTTTGCTTATAAAACATCTCAACCTTGTCCAAAAGATGTTCACAGGTGTTAAAAGGGGATGTTTTAGGCAAGTCAATATTATGTTGAATCAATATTACTTCTAACAGTCAGAGCCCACCACCACATTATTTTAATACTTTCTGAAGGTTTTAATCACCAGGTTTGTAATGTCCTTTTAAGAACATGAAAATGCTTTTTCTTTCCTCATTCATTTTGTCTTTCCCCACCTGGAAAGTATTGATTCCCTCTATTTTTCTCTTAAGTGTATATTATAAGCTCCTGGCCAATGTGATTGCATTCCTATTTTTTGTTTTGTCAACATCAAAGATATATTAGTAGCTCTCTAGAAGTAATTTTAGCCATTTTGTGCCACCTTTTGGATACGATTATGGAAGTCCAATCTTAAAAACCAAATCTAAACCTCTAATGAGACAAAGAGGAGAGACTAAAGTTTGGTTGTGTTTTTCTTTCTGTTATGCTATCAGAGAGCAAACAGAGCTTCTTTTAAGTGGTCTCACTCTGCATGCATTTCTGCTTCCATATGCATTTAACAGGTATATGGATAGTTTTGACTAATTTATAAAGTGTAATAGTTTGCCTGACAATAAATTGTCATTTACTCATTGTAAATCCACGAAGTCTATCAAAGCAAATCACAATTTTGGAGCACTGTTAAACACTCTGCATATTTTCATAGTAAATCAGTGTTTGTTTATTTAACACAGGTGTTTCTGTAATTGCACTGCTTTAGGAAAATTCAATGCTCAATGGCCCTCAAGCACTTCCACCTGTGGAGTGTATTGGCCCATTATTAGTATGCCAAAAGAAATCATAAATTGTTAACTGATTAAAGACTTGGTTTTGATTATTCGGATTCTGGTTATGCTTTTTTTGTCACTTCATTCATGTTAAGCACATTTTCAACCCCCTCAAAAGAAGTTAGTTGCTAATGATATATTTAGCAAGAAAAACAGATGTTATATTCACATTAAGACCTTGAATTTAAGGAACAAATAGTTTTCAGGTTATAAATCAGATTTTGAAGATGAAGGAAGCAAAATAGAAAGCCAGTGAACTATTGCATCAATATAATTCCATGCTATACTGTTCTAAACCATACTGAGATGACAGTTCATTGCAAGGTTATAAATTATTTTATAAATCATTCAAAAAGCTTTTTTTGAACACAAATAGGCATGGAGCTGGGAGGGGGTGGTGCTTTGCATTGTGCTATAAGGAAATGCAAGGTCTTTGCCCCCTCAAAAACCTTACCATCTAGTTTGGAATGCAAAATGAATATGGCAAACAATTAGCAAACAAGCAGAGGCTAAGGCTTCACAATGAGGTGAAATTGGAGGTAAACTTTCGAAAACTTGAATAGAAGAAAGATAATCTTCTCAAGGTGGATGGGAAGCAATTAGCACTAGCAAAGGCATAAAGGCAGGAATAAACACGAAGAAGGCCTTGAAAAGTGTAGCTTGAAAAACTGGAAAAATGAGCTACCATCTTTGCTATATTCAGAAGTTTGGATTGTAGTAATTTTATTGTCATTTATTACTCAGCATTTTCAAATTTCCATTATAACTTCTTATTTGTTCTATGACTGATTTAGAAATGTGTTTTTAATTTCTGAAAGTATCAGTGTCCTTTTCTTACTGATAATCCAATTTAATTGCATTATCATCAGAAAGTACTCCGCATACCTATTCTCTGAAATTTTTGATAGCTTCTTTATGTTTAATGTGTATTCAGTTTTCATGAACGTGTTCTTAAAAAGAAAAGGCACACCCTCTAAATGTCAAGTGCAGGGTATAATATGTAATTAAGATTATATAATTATATGTTCTGTAATTAGAAATATATACATAGATATATATATATATAAAATCCTGCACTTAACAGTATGTATCCATTAAGTAAAATATATTAATTTTGTAATCCAAATATTCTAAAATTTTTATTAAACTCTGTCTGCTTAACATATCAATTGAGAGAAGTCTGTTGAAATCTTACAACTATAATGATTGATTTGTATATTTCTCATGAAGTTCTATCCTTTTTTGCTCTATAAATCTTGAAGCTATGTTATTAGATGCACACACATAATCCCTTTATCATCATGTAGTGACCCTCTTTACCCCTAACAATATTTTATCTTATGGTATCTTTTGTCTGTTATTAACATAGCTGTGTCAACATTTTAAAATATCTGTTAGTATATAGTTAGTATCTGTCTGGTATATATTTTTCAATCCTTTTCCTTTTAAATTTTCCATGTTTTTAAGTATTAGACATATCTCTTGAAAAAAGTATTTGGATTTTTTTTTATCCAGTATGACTATCTTAGTCTTTTAATGGATGAGTTTAATTCAGTAATATTTACTGTGACTTACTGATATATTCAAACTTGAACTTGTTTCTACAATCTTTATACTTTCCCTTTCTCTTGATGAACTTTGAAAAGAATACAATAAACTAATATCAAAGTTTCAAGGACATTAGAACACTTTAGTCCTGATCACCCCCTTCTGACTTCCACAATATTGTTTTTCATTATTTTAGTTCTCTTTTTTTAAACTCACACACTGAGTATAATTTTTGTAATTATTTCATAAGGATATCTGTTTTTATACCTACAAATCACTATTTTCTGTGCCCTCCATTCACTTTTTCCTCTAAGACATTACTTCTGTGGTTATTTTCCCTCTGCCTAAAGACCCCTTTTAGAAGTTCTTTGTTAATAATCTGTTGGTGATGAACTCTCTCACTTTTGGTTATTTCAAAATGATTTCTTTCCACCTTTATTATTGAGAAATGGTTTTCTGGGTACACAATTGTAGGTAGACAGTGATTTTCTCTCAGCAGTTTTAAGATATTATTCTACTCTCCTGGATTTCATTATTCTACTTAAGAAGTCTGCAGTTATTCTAATTGTAATTCCTTTGTAGGTGACTGTTCTTCCTCTGGATTTTTGTAAAATCTTTTTGCCTTTGTTGTCTTGCAGGTGCACTACAATATCCCTAAAAGTGTTTTGTGTGTGTGTGTGTGTGTTTTAAATCACGCTTGATAACTGTTAAATCTTGTATCAATGCACTTGTTTGTTTGTTTCTTTTTTAATCAGTTCTGGAATATTTTCATCTATTATCTCTTTAAATAAAGTTCTTCTCTATTCTCTATATTATATTCTCCTGGCATAGTTAATTATCTTAGACTTTCTCATTTTATCCTGTCTCTAAAATCTCCTTATCTCTCTAGGCAATATCATCTCAGTCACTATTTTTTCTTTTCAGTTCTTTATAATCTACTCTAAAACCTAAACAGTGAGTATTATTTTAACTATTTTGTCATTTATTAATGTTATATTTGACAATTTATCAAATGTTACTGGTCATTTTCGATAGTCTTTTATTGATTGGTGAGAGGATGAGGAGGAAATGATGAGGGGAGATGTGCTAATTTTATCATTGCTTCCAGTAGGAAACTAACAAATACAGTTTAAAGGAATACAGTACCAAGGTATTATGTACAGTCATTACAAATATAATTACTTCAACAAAAATAAGCCTCAAAGGATCTATAAAAGTCTCAAAATAAGTCTCAAAGGATCTATAAAAAAGTAAAGCAAAGCAAGCAAACCACATTGTGGAAGATTTTATTTTAAAAAAACAGAAAAAGATACAAAATGCTATGACATTCATATCTGTTAAATCTCTAAATGTAAATTCATTAAATTTACAAATTAAAAGAGAAATGATTTCTGATTTTATCCAAAAAATAAACTCAATTTATATATAAGAAATAGATATCAAACAAAATGATTGAGACTGATTGAAAACAAAAGGATGGACAAACTTATCCTGAGAACAAGCAAACAAAAAGAAAGCATTGATCATGATCTTACTATTAGACAAGACGACATTCAGTTTCAGCTGATTTAAGGATGAAATTCAAGATCATAGGGAGATTAGAAGGAAATTACTTGATAGATAAGGAATAAAGAAAAACTATTACCAAGTATTTGAGATATTTAGGCCAAAAGAGAATTTTAATATTATCTGGAAGCTATACCTGGCCCAAGTGGAAAGTAACTTTGATCAATTACAGGACCACTATAAAGTTCTCATTCCAGTCTTCCTTCTTTTTCCGAGAATTTATTGAGTACCAACTATGTGTCAGGCACCGTGTTAGCCACTTGGAAATCAGCCATGAATAAAACAGATAGAAATAATGGCTTCCACAAATCTGCATTCTAGTGAGGAGAGACTTCCAATAAAGAGGTAACCAGTCAGAAAATATTCCAAGAATAAAGATAAGTGTCAAGGAGGAAAATATAACAGGAAAGTGGGAAAAGAGGATGTAGAGGACATCGTAATTTTAGATAGGGTAGCCAGAGAAAGCCTCATCGAGACAGTAACATTTGAGCAAAAACCTAAAGAGGTAAAAAAAAAACCCATAAAATCAAATATGAAGGGAGAGTGTTGATGGCAGAGAGAACAGTAAATGCATAGTCTCTGAGATGGGTGTATGTATGCATGGCGAATGTAAGGAGATCTAAGAAGGTTAGTATGGCTGAAATTGAGGGAATGAGGCCAGGTACAGAAGGAGATAAGATCAAAGAAATAATGAGGAAACGGTAGCATAGTCTTCAGTGCCTTGTAAACCATTATAACCATTATAAGGACATCGGCTTTTACTTTGAGTGAGATAGACAGCCATTAGAGGACTTTAATGGGAGGAGGGATATAATCTCCTGCTTACAGGCAGGAGTAAAGAGAGGGAGAATGAATCAGATTGGTAAAGAGAGAGGGCATAATTAACTTCCTACATTATGTTGCATTTAAAGCTGAAGTTTTTATTTTTCTTTCCACCTCATTAATAAAGCTACTGTAGTGTCCTTAGAATACATAGAGTACAACATTTATAAAATGCTCATTCCATGATGAATTAAGCTTACAACTGCTGAAAATTAAATATAACATTCTAGAACAATTATCAAACTTTAGGGTGCATCAGAATTACTTGGAAGGTGTGTTAAAATCACAGATTTCTGAGCCCAACACACAGTTTCTGACTCAGTACTGCTGAGGTGGGACCTGAGAATTTGCATTGCTTTTTTTTTTTTCCATATTTTTTAATTACCATTATTGCACCAATACAGCATACATACGCTGTATATACATATATCTGAAACTTCATTTTCAATTTTTCAGGAATTCAAATACATAATATATTATCATCTTGAGAATACAAAAAACACAACACAGAGGAAGATTGAGAAAATAGGTTCCCAGTAGTTAGTCACTAGTATTCTATAGGCTTTCCTTTTAGTGTTTTCTATTGGAATTTTTAAATGTCCTGCCATGTCTCTGTAAGAATAGAGCTGCCTGGAACGGGAAGCAATGAAAAAAAAAAAAAAGGGGGCCCAAAGTGAAAAAGAGTCAAGAAGGAAATCCAAGAGAGAGAATCTATTTTGAAACTAAATATAGGGACTCCCTTCAGCCAAAGGGTACACATCCAAATAGGTGCTAAGGGAAGAAGTGAGATCTTCCCGTTTCACTCTCAAAATTACCCCTTAACAGATAAAATAGCTGGTGCCAGTTCACCTAAGAGCAGGACCCCTTCACAGCATTGTAAAAGGAATGGTGGGCAGAGGGAGGAAAAGTGGTGGGGGAGCAACTTGCTTCTGACATACTCCTGGTGATGGGTATCGCAGCCATCATTTGGGCAAAACCTATCACAGCTAAAGCCATGGCTCTCCAAATTGCTTCATAAATGATGGTACATGTAATAGCAGCTTTCTGTTGAAGAGCTGGATTGAAAAAATAAATGTTTATGAAAAGGAGCCAGATACCCAGGTAACAAGGCAATGTGGGTACTGAGCAAGAGTTAAGTGCTTTCAACCTCTCTGCTCTACAAATTAGGTTAAAAACTCTAAACCCGGGCTTCCCTGGTGGCGCAGTGGTTGAGAATCTGCCTGCTAATGCAGGGGACACGGGTTCGAGCCCTGGTCTGGGCAGATCCCACATGCCGCGGAGCAACTAGGCCCATGAGCCACAACTACTGAGCCTGCGCGTCTGGAGCCTGTGCTCCGCAACAAGAGAGGCCACGATTGTGAGAGGCCTGCACACCGCGATGAAGAGTGGCCCCCGCTTGCCGCAACTGGAGAAAGCCCTCGCACAGAAATGAAGACCCAACACAGCCAAAAAAATTAATTAATTAATTAATTAATTTAAAAAATGCACCTGTATCTAACACATCATTGTTAATCAACTATATTCCAATATAAAATTTTAAAAAAAATTAAAATAAAACTCTAAACCCTTTAACTTTAGGACAAATAATGGGGTCATTACAAAGTAACGCTGTGCTTCAAATGCAGCAACTAGTTGGAGCTGCAAGAAAGTAACTGCTTCTCTAGAATATAACTAGGAAAATATAGCCTCTTGAACCTCCTTCATCCAAGAGACACCCACTGATCAGAGATGCTGCACTATTCAACAGACAAAAGAAGAGTGGGGTGCCACCAACACAACGCTCTTGTCACAGGAAGAGACATGTAAATGCACTAGAAGTTAAGAGGGCTGCACCCAGCACTGGATGTTCACTGAATAAGACAAGCCAGAGGGAGGATATACAGCAGAGACCCAGGAAACAGGTCTTTCTTCACACCCACCCCTATCAAAATTCTGAATCTGTAAACACTGAGATCAGTCTGTCCATTTTTAGAGTCTTCAGTTAATGGAAAAAAGAAGTTCTGAGGTTTTTGTCTCCCCTGAAATTGCTAAACAGGGTTTCACAGAGAGGCACACAAGTGTCATGAGATGATTCTGAAATAAGTTAAAGAATTTAAAGATGGAGAAAATTTTACAGATGTTAGAGGTTATTTCCCCACCAAAGAGACCCTGGCCTTTAGAGCCCTGCATAGTCAGCCACAAGTATCATAAGACCCACTATTCCCCTGCCCTGATAGTGAACAGGAGATAAGAAATACTTTCTTGGCTGTACAGCAAGGAACAACACTGGGGAGTGACACAACCAGCCTGAATGCAATGGAGAAGCTATGAAAACAACTGCTCAATAATTTTGGTTCTGGGGAGGGAAGGAGTTCCGAGCTACCCTCACAGATTGGTGCCCTCAAGGTCATTTTGATTCTTCAAGTCTGTCCTTAACGTCCTGCCAGTGCTCTTCAGAACTGGACCCAGTTGGATGGCTGTGGTGCCTAGTTTGGAACAGAGCTGGATGCAGTGCTAAAGTCTCCCCACAAGTCATTGCTTGCAGAAACTGGAGCTGGAGCTAGTGCTGGTGTCATTACAGGAGCAGGAGAATCCAAATCTAAAAGGATATCTGCATCACTACTTCCATGATTGGATTTTGGTATGGGCGGTGGATGGACATGATTGCCGATGGCAACTGAGGAGGACGGTGGAGGAATTGTGACTCTGCCTCCAGGCAGGGGTGGGAGTAAGCTTAGGCCCCCAGCCCCTGTAGTCTTGGACTTAGAAGCACCCTCAACTTGATGGTCTGCCCTTCCTTGAAGCCCAGATCCAACTTGGGACGATTATCCATTTCCTGAGATTCTTTGGAAATCTCAGATTCCTGCTTTACCCACTTGAAGTGATCTTGCAAAGAGACATTAAAGTCGAAGGCATCATCCCGATCTGAGGAGCCAATGCCAATGAAAGCACTATGCCCAGTACCATCCTGGATCCGGATTACAAAGTAGCAGCTGGAATCTGTCACTGTCTCCACAGCAATACCAGGATATTGTTCTACTGGTGCCTGAGCAAAGAGTTCCCCTGAAACTTTATCCTCGAATTTGATATAAGCAATCTTCCCTTTTGAAGTGATTCGGAGGCGACCAGTCCAATCAGATTGATCTAGTTTCCAGTCAGATGCCCTGTAACCGCGGTTGGAGGCCCGGGGCAGAATCAGGTAGACGCTGACATCGGGCTTCACACACAGAACAGACTCGTACTCCAACTCGGCCACCATCTTGGCTCTGAGAATTTGCATTTTTAAGTTCCCAAGTGATGCCTGCGCTGCTGGTCCAGGGCCTAAGCTTTGAGATCCACTGGTCTAGAACATGTAATGCATATAACTAGTGCAGAGATAATCTGAGAATTATTGGCATTTTTAGTAATCCTGCTGCGGAAATGACTGTGTTTTGGCATCTGGCTTTTAGAACCTCTAAACTCTTACTCTCTCATGACTGACATCTGAAAATAAAATTATTGGGTCCTTTCTGTTTATTCATCTACCACAGATTAATTTAAAAGTAAATAAGAAAGGTATAAGCTTCCTTCTTACAAAAACCTGCTTAATTTTTAAAAAATTTCTGAAAGTGATAATATTGAATTTTTTGAAGAGTCAAATACTTTGCTGCTAATCCAAATGCATTTGTACTAGAAAGTGCTTAAACCAGCTAATTCCTATTATTATTAAACCTTAACTTTTCATTGTTACTCAGACTCTTCAGAAGTTTATTAATATGATTCCATTTTTATTGTAATTATACTGTCTATTCTGAAGAGGAGATATACATTAAGGGCTTATATGAAATGTCATTTTGACAGTGATGCTTTTTGTTTGTTTTTACTAGTTACCATCTTTTTAGAATAAAAAGCGTAAGACACTAAATAAACTTTTCCAAAGGATTTTTGTTGTGATTTTAGAAAGTGTGCCTGAGGACTTCCCTGGTGGTGCAGTGCTTAAGAGTCCACCTGTCAATGCAGGGGACACGGGTTCAATCCCTGGTCCAGGAAAATCCCACATGCCACGTAGCAACTAAGCCCGTGCTCCACAACTACTGAGCCTGCACTCTAGAGCCCATGAGCCACAACTACTGAGCCCTTGTACCACAACTACTGAAGTCCATGTGCCTAAAGCCCATGCTCCGCAACAAGAGAAGCCACCACCATGAGAAGCATGCGCACCACAACGAAGAGTAGCCCCCGCTTGCCGCAACTAGAGGAAGCCTGTGCACAGCAACGAAGACCTAACACAGCCAAAAATAAATAAATAAAAATAAATAATAAAAAACTAAATTAAAAAAAAAGAGCTAACTTTAAAAAAAAAAAAGAAGGAAAGAAAGAAAATGTGCCTGGAAACAGTTGACTATTACTGAAATGCTATATGTATTGAATGGGATTAACGTGTTAAAGCTTTCACAGTCTATGAAGTCTTTCACAAATATTCTTTGCTATCAGCAAGGTGAATGGGAAAAGCATGTGGTATTGCTGAATTTTTAAGGATTTATTATTGTCAAGGGACATTTCTTCAGTTTTGTGGCTTTACAGATTTTCAGTTAACCAGTGAGGTTTCACATGTTAATTTGGTACTTGGAAAATCTGCAAGCAAGTGAGAAGCAGGAACAAAGCCAACAAAATAAATGTGGAAAAGAGGGGGAATATTTTTTTTTAAAGATAGTCTTAAAAGGTTTGTGAACTTATCAATTTCTTCCTGCAAGAAATGTTGGCAATTGACCTGTTATGCCCTGAAAATGAAAGGTAAGTGTATCTAGTTACATGTACATTTGTTTTCCAAATCCCAAAGGAAACATAAGGCAATATAAGTCTTTTAGACTCAGAACATGTGATCCATTAAATGTGTCAGTTTGGTGAAAGATGATTTCAGGATGCAGTTATCTTGTGACTCTGTGTTTGAAGTGAAAGAGGAGAGATCAATTGGGCTCAGATTATTCCAAACTGCTTTATCTTAAAATTGTGATTTGGGGAAGTTTTTTTAATATTTTGTTTAAGTCTGAGAAGCTTCACAAAGAACATACAGCTGGTGACATGCTTATATTTTTATTCTTGGCCTCTTTATTTGAATATTTATGTTTGAACTTCTGAAAGTATATTGATTATTTTAAATATGTATTTCCTCAGCATGAACAAAGACCATTTTAAACATAGGAGACAATTTTAAACTGTCCATATTTGCTCTATTCCACAGGTCAAATAATTGTAGCATATAAATATTTTAAGTGCTATTCATCACTGATGAGAAACTTTTTGTTTTGTTTTGTAGTTAGGTAATTTTAGTAATTATTAATAAAGCCAGGTATATATGTTCACTGGGAAGATTTGTGATCTTAATGAATATGAGTCTTACTATTAAAGTCTGATATTCTTCCAAGTATCTGGGCAGAAGCTATTAAAGCTAAATACTATTTATCATCGTTTTTTGAATTTTCCCTGTCTTACACATGGCAAACATGAACCAATAAATGTTTGTTAATGAATGACTACAAGATATTTCAAGTAGTTAATGGAAAACACTAGACCTTAACACAGTGGTGCTATTGCTTATTAAAATTTTTATTATTTATTACTTATTTTTTTACATGAGTGTGGTTGATCAAGAGAATGAGATATGAGATTTCACATTTATATAGCACTTAATATCTGTGCTTTACTAATATTCATTTGTTTAATCCTCATAACCACCCTGTGAGGTGACTACTATTTATTTTCCCCATTTTTCAGATGAGGAAACTGAGGAACAGAGAGATTAAGAAAATTGCCGATGACAGAGCTAAAGATAAAAACCCATCCTGCCCCATAGAGTATGCTGTGAACCAGTAAGCTACACTGATTCTTTTCACATTTTAACCTTTCCTTCCTTTATGGTGCAGGCCAGAATCAGGACATTGAGAATGCAAAGTAGGCGACCCCTGTTGTGGATAGCAGGAAGGTAAGATGTAGCTAGTAGAATCATTGACTGTAACATAGAGGTGAGGTCAGGGACTTTTGGAAGAAGACTGGATAGCCTATGACTTATTCAGGGAGTGAGAAGAAGGTAGCTGGAAGAATTCATGCAGAAGATAGCATCGTGAGAGTACTTGCAGCACAGTGAAAGTAGCAGAAGGAAGACCTTCAGACTTCCATCACTATCATCATCCTCATCATCATTTGTTTTGGGAAAGAAGGTTTATGCCAGCAAAACTCTGACTCTTCAAAAAATCTTTCATAAAAGTCTCACCCAGCATTTTCTGCTTCATTTCACTGTTCAGCAGTGGGTTACATGACCACTTGTAGATGGAAAGCAACTAAAAATAAAGGAGTTATAGATGGGGTTGGGCTCAATCATCACTCTACAAAAAGGTAATTCACAATGAAAACAAAACTTTACATGTGGAGATTGCATTGCAGCATTGTTTGTAATAACAAAAAACTGGAAACAACCTAATATTCAATGATAATGAGAAAACTAAGTGAATTATGGCATATCCATATGATGGAAAATAAGAAACCTTTAACATCATATTTATGAAAAGAAATGTCATAGAAAATCCTTATGACATAATATTAAGTGAAATAAAGCAGTACACACTGCAGCACAAAATGTTAACAATAGATCTCCCTAAAATAGTGGGAAAATAAGTGATTTTCAATATTTTAGTTTTACTAATCAACATTTTCCAAGGTTTTTTACAATTGTTAATGCTTTTTATAGGTACACCAATTAGCAGACTTTCAAAAAGAAATTTTGAAAGCTTTAAAAAATAACTCTGACTACACCGAGAAAGAAAAAGAGATTTATCGGATGGATTTATTGCCTTAGTTTTTATGTATCACCAATCAAAAACCAAATTCTCAAGAAGGAAAGTCTGATAAGTCTACCTTGGGTCACATACTTATCCTATGGTCAGGGGAGCAGAGTTCTGTTAGTGACAGTCCTATCAGAATTATGTGGAGTGGAGAATGGGCTATTTCCTGAAGGAAAGGATTCTGGTCAGACAAAACCACCTGTGTAATAACAGCAGAAAAATAATGTTTCTTTTTAAAATTCACACTCATTAAATCCTCAGGCTGTTACAACACAGAAAGAATTGACCACATTTTGGGAACTCTAGGGATGGTCGGTGACAAATGTGGAGGAGACTAGAATTTGGGTAACTATCTTTCATGGAGGGTACACTATTCATTTAAGATCATAACATTCAAAGGGGAGTGCTGAATTCAGACTTTAAAAGATTGCAATTAGTATTCAAGGAGGTTTAGTCTGCAGGAAGGGTCATTAGCTTCAGTTTTTTTGGCAGTGCAAAATTTAGAGTCAAACAGGTAGGTATATTATAGATTTGAATGGCACAAAGAAATATTCATTCTCTACGGAGGTACACTACAAAGAAGGAAAAGGGTGAGTGCCCTTTGTAGACCATACATTGGGCTAAGAACTTAACCTGCATGATATTTTCTCCTCACAACTCTATAAGTTAAGACCTATCCATATTTCAGACTTGACAAACCAGTTCAGTGAAATTAAATCACTTATTTAGATCATATACCAATGGGTGGGAGAGCTGGGATTCAAATCCAGGTTTAGGGTGTTGGGATCCAACAAAGCAAATTGGGTTCAAGCCAGAATTCTAGCTCTGTTACAGTTCAGTAGCTAAGATAGATACCAATTCCTAAGGATTTGACTCATGTAAACATGACAAGAGTTAGAGAGAGGAGGCTGAAGATTTCATCCAAGCCATAAAATACACCAAACAGAGTGGAAGAGCCTACTCACTAGTAGAAAAAAAAAACACTCAGTTCTACTTCCTTGCTTTGTTCTATATTGACTCAGAGTTTGAGAGGAGTGTGAATGATTGGTGCTAGAACTTAGTGACTACAAATGAGTAAGAATCAACTAAAATCCAAGATATTAAGAATGCTCAATTTTCTAGACAGGACAGTCTATAGACTGAAATATTAGAATAGGACAAGTTCAAGAAAAGACAGGAACAAAGCTAAAAGTACACTAAGGCTATGGATCAAGGTGTAGTAATCTACAGCTGCATAACAAATTCCACCAAAAATTTACACCACAATAATAAAATTTAGCAGCTTAAAATAATAACACATATAGTTTATGTGAGTCAGGACTCAGGAAGTGCCTTAACTGGGTCCTTTCGGCTCAAGGTCTCTCATGAGGTTGTAGTCAAGATGTCACTGTGTCTGCAGTCATGTAAAGGCTTGACTGGGCCTAGAAGATTCATTTCCATGGTGGTCCATTCCTATGCCTGACAATCTGGGAAAGGCAAAACTACGGAGACAGTAAAAAGATCAGTGCTTGCCAGGGGTTCTAGGGGAGGGAGGGAAGGATGAATAAGTGGAGCACAGGGGTTGTATAGGGCAGTGAAACTATTCTGTATGATACTATAATGATGGATAAATGTCATTATACATTTGTCAAAACTCATAAAATGTACAACACAGAGATGTGAACCCTAATGTAAACTATAGGTTTTAGTTAATAAAAGTTGTGTCAATATTGGCTCATCAACTGTAAGAAATGCACTATGCTAATGCAAGATGTTAATAAATATTGGAAACTGGGGAGGTTGAGGGGTATATGAGAACTCTCTGGACCTTTTGCTGAATTTTTCTGTAAACTTAAAACTGCTCAAAAATAGTTTATTAATTTAAAAATAAAATAATTAGCAATATTTAAATAGCAATAGCAATTAAAAATCACTCCTTAATTTGTAAATTGACTATTTTTGATAAAATATATAACATAAAATATTCCATTTTAATCATTTTCAAATGTACAATTTAGTGCATGAATTATATTCAAAATGTTGTGCAACCATCACCACTATCTCTTTCCAAACACTCTGAAATCATTAATCAATAACTTCTCATCCCTTCCTCCTCCCAGTCCCTGGTAAACTCTAATCTAGTTTCTGTCTCTAATGACTTTGCCTATTCTGGATATTTCGTATATGTGGAAGCGCACAAGATTTGTCTTTTTGTGTCTGGCTTATTTCTTTAAGCATAATGTTTTCAAGATTTACCCATGTTATAGCATGTATCAAAACTTAATTACTTTTGATGGCTGTACAATATTATATTGGATGCATATACCACATTTTGTTTATTCATTCATCTTTGATGGATACTAGGGATGTTTCCACCTTTTGGTCATTGTGAATAATGCTGCAGTGAACACTGATGTACAAGTTTCTGCTCAAATCTCTGGTTTCAGTTGTTATGGTTATACACCTAGGAGTGGAATTACTGAGTTGTATATGACATTTTATGTTAAGCTTTTTGAGAAAGCGCCAAACAGTTTTCCACAGTGGCTGCATCATTCTACATCCTCACCAGTCATGTCCAAGGATTCTGGTTTCTTCACATCCTCATCAACATTTATTTTTCTTTTTCTCTCTCTCTCCTTTCTTCCTTTCTTTTTCTTTCTTTCTTCCTTCCTTCCTTCCTTCCTTCCTTTCTTTCTTTCTTTCTTTCTTTCTTTTTCTTTTGCCATCCTAGTAAGTGTGAAGAAATGAAGTAGTATCTCACTGTGATTCAAATTTTTCTAATAGCTAAGGATGTTGAGCATCTTTGCATGTACTTATCAGCCATTTGTATATCTTCATTGGATAAATGCCTATTCAAATTTTGTGCCTATTTTTCTAAACTGTATTGTCTTTCTGTTGTTGAGTTTTAACAGTTTTAAAATATTTTCTACATATTAAACCCTTATCAGATATATGATTTGCGAATATTTTCTCTCATTCTATAGACTGTCTTTCTGCTTTCTTGATAATGTCTTTTGGTGTACAAAGTTTTTAATTCTGATAATGTAAAATTTATTTTTTTTTTTGCCACTCATTCTTTTGTTGTCATAGCTAAGAATCCATTACCATGTTCAAGGTAGTGAAGATTTAACTCTGTTTTCTTCCAAAATTGTTGTGGTTTCAGCTCTTATATTTAGGTGGTTGATCCATTTGAGTTAATTTTTGTATATGGTATGAGGTAAAAGTCCAACTTCATTCTCTTGCATGTGGAAATCTAGTTATCTCAGCACTATTTGTTGATGAGATTGTTCTTTTCTCATTAAATGGACTTGGAGCCCTAGTCAAAAATCAACTGACCATAGATTTATGGATTTATTTCTGGGCTCTCAATTCTATTCCATTGGTCTATATGTCAATCCTTATGCCAATAGCACACTGTTTTGATTACTATAACTCTGTAGTAAGTTTGGGAATTAGGAGGTATGAATCTTCTGACTTTATTCCTCTTTATCATTATTATTTTGGCTATTTGAAGCTCCTTGCAACTCTATGTAAATTTAAGGATTATCTTTTCCATTTCTCAGAAAGGCTGTTAGGATTTTGACAGGGATTGCATTGAATCTGTAGTTGATCACTTTAGGTATTGTTGCCATTTTAACAATATTAAGCTTTCCTATCCTATCCATAAAAATGGGAGGTCTTTCCATTTGTTTATTTTTAAATTTCTTTCAGCAATGTTTTGTAGTTTTCATTGTATGTCTTTCACCTCCTTGGTTAAACTTACTAAGTATTTGATTCCTTTAGATGCTGTTGTAAATGGAATTACTTTCTTAATTACCTTTTTCAATTGATCTTTGTATATATTTAGAAGCAACTGGTTTTTGTGTGTTCATCTTGTATCCTGCAACTTTGTTGATTCATTATTAGTTCTAGTACCTTTCTGTGGATTCTGTGAGATTTTCTGTATATAGGATAATTTCACCTGCCAATTGAAATAGTTTTACTTCTTCCTTTGTAACTTAAATGCCTTTTATTTCTTTTTATTGTCTAATTACCCTGGATAGAACTTCTGGTACAATGTTAAATTGCAAAGGTGAAAGTGTGCATTCTTGTCTTGATCCAATCTTATGGGGAAAGTTTTCAGTCTTTCACCACTGAAAATGATATTAGCTGTGGGTTTTTCAGAAATGCCCATTATCATTATCAGGTTGAAAAGTCCACTTCTATCCCTAGCTTTTTCAGTATTTTTTGTCGTGAAAAGGTGTTGGATATTGTCAAATGCCTTTTCTGCATCTATTGAGATGATCATGTGGGGTTTTTTTTCTTTGTTCTATTAATGTAGTGTATTAGATTGATTTTCTTATGTTGAACCACCCTTGCATTCTTGGCATAAATCCCATTGGTCATAGTGAATAATCTTTTTAATGTGCTGTTGAATTCAGTTAGCTAGTATTTGAAAATTTGAAAATTTTGCTTCAATATTTATAAGGGATACTGTTCTGTAATTTTCTTCTGATGTAACAATTGACTTTTGGTTATGTGTACTCTACTATTTATACTTTATATTCTTTTTTTTAAGATTTTTTAAATATTTATTTTATTTATTATTATTTATTTTTGGCTGCATTGGGTCTTCGTTGCTGCACACAGGCTTTCTCTAGTTGCAGTGAGTGGGGCCTACTCTTCGTTGCAGTGTGCGGGCTTCTCACTGCAGTGGCTTCTCTTATTGCAGAGCACAGGCTCTAGGCACGTGGGCTTCACTAGTTGTGGCATGGTGGCTCAGTAGTTGTGGCTCATGGGCTTAGTTGCTCCACAGCATGTGGGATCTTCCCAGAAAAGGGCTCAAACCCGTGTCCCCTGCAGTGGCAGGTGGATTCTTAACCACTGCGCCACCAGGGAAGGCCCCATATTTTATATTCTTGCTCTCTATATGCATATATTACTCTAAGTTCCACTTTCTTTTTTACCTTGCATCAATGTGTAAAGTCCTTTACATA
This sequence comes from Balaenoptera ricei, assembly GCF_028023285.1. Lineage (NCBI taxonomy): Eukaryota > Metazoa > Chordata > Mammalia > Artiodactyla > Balaenopteridae > Balaenoptera > Balaenoptera ricei. Next base: position 88,932,601 of record NC_082660.1, on the reverse strand, counting down.
TTTCTACTCAGTTCTTAAATGCATCATTTCTGACAGTAATCAGAAATGCATTACTCAATTAACATATAATAATCTGCTATTATATCTAGCACAGTGACCATTTAGCCTATTTCTAACCCTAGCTGAAATGTATAGCTAAAGCATAATGATTTATATGTCCATCTTTTATTTAAATTATTTCTTTGGAATAGAGTTTCAAAAGCAGTTTTACTGGGTTAAAAGTATGCTTATCTTGATTTCTATAAGTCATTGCCAAGTAACTCTCCAGAACGTTAATGTCACATTGAAGGACCATTCTAAATATTCACTCACAACCCCTACACTGAATTTTTTTCTTCATTATTTTCTTTACGTTTTAATAAATATCAGCTGATATTTCACATTTTTTGTTAATAATTCATTTTCTATGTAATTTTTACGCTTATGAAAGGAACATGTGTTGGTTGTAGAGACATTATAAAATTTAGTAAATTATAAGGAAGAATCTAGGAATAATCCATTTTGAAATAATTCTTGTGGTTTTATAATACATTTTAGTATCAAGTGGATTAGACAGGTCTCAGTAGAAAACAGATGGCACCCTTAAATTAATATAATTCTAAGGAAGTGTAATAAAGGGACTATTTTACCAGGTGTGGCCAAAATGTAAGAAAAGCGTAATAATTCTCACAGAAACCCAGGGCTAGTAATAGTGGACTCCATTAGCACCCTAGGCCTGAATATGCAAGTTACAAAAATTCCAAGACAGGGGACTGTGGAAAGGGCTGTCTGACAGGAACTGTAACCTGTTATAAATTAACACAGCCACCGCCCAGTGTCTCTGGGGAGAGGGAGTAAGGGAAATTAACACCCTAACCTACCTCACTCTCCTTTCTCCCTCTGATCTCTTTCTGGGGTCCTCCATTAGCCAAATTCTATTGGACACCAGAGGGAATAGAAGTCTATTGATGTCTGTTTAGGTCAGCCTCCAGTCTCCTAGGGTACAGAACAGAGTGAAGAGTGAATCTGAAAGGATAGACAGAAAATATTCAACATGTCAAATGTGACAAGACACTCTCAATCCTCTCTCCTTATTTCTTTCAATATTCCTTCAGTAAATTTTGTAACTTTGCACAAGCCTACATGTATTGAGTGTTTACTATGTGCCAGGCATTTTTGAGGTGCTTTATGTATAGTCTTCACAATAACCCTATGAGTTAGGCACTATGATTATCCTTATCTTATACTGATAGATGAGGAAGAGGGGATCCTAGACCTAATTAATATGGCCATGTCACAGCCCTAGTAAGTATCAGTACCACAATTTGAACCCAGGGAGTCTACAGACTCTCTGCAGGAGTTCTACAAATTTTTTACAGTGTTATTTTTTGGTTTCTTATGATATTTTGTTGCAATCCTAAGTGGATTCTTTTCTCCCTTTCATTTCTTCTAATGAGTTATTGCTTCCATAAACAAAAGATACTGACTTTTTTATATTTATTATCTATTCTGCTCTTCCTAAACTTGCAATTCTGAGAATTTAATAGTTGAACCTCTTAGATTTTCTAGGTCTATATCATATGTAAAAATATTAGTGTTTTTTGTCCCTTTCTTTTCAGAAGTTATACCTCTTTTTTCTATTCCATGTTTAATATGTTGGTTTGAAAGAAAAGTTTTAAATAGTAATAGTGATACTAGGATATATTTTCTTGGTCTTTATATTATCTCACCATTATTTACCATTTTGGTAGTTTTTTTAAAGTTTATATTCTTAATGGAAAGATATGACTTGTTCTTAGATAGTAAGATTGAGAAAATGTCAGTTTTATGAAAATTACTCTGTGAATCCAACAGAATCCCAGTGAAAACACCACTAGCTTTAAGAAATGTTTTTTTAAATTTTTACAAAATGATATTGTCCATTTGTAATAATAAATATGTGAAAATACCAAGGAGAATTACAAATATATGGTAGACTGGCACTATTTTATAAAGCTGAAGAAATTGAAAGTTTGATATTGGCAAAAGAATAGCTATGTAATAGAAAAGAAGAAAGAGTCCAGAAGTTAATACAAACATATATGGGAATTTAGTACATGATAAAAGTGGCAATTTCAAATCAGTACCATGAAAACAGCTCAATAGTTAAATGCTATTGGGAAAATTAGTCATCTGGGAAAAAATATCTAACATCATATTTTACATAAAGTATAATTCTAGATAGATAAAATATTTACATTAGAAATACTAGATTAAAAGGTGAGCGAATATGTTTATAGTCTTGAAGTGAAAAAGGCATTTTTAAGCATAACACACTCCAGAAACCATAACGAAAAATATTTATAAGTTCGACTAAATAAAAAGGAAAATGTTTGTGTGGCAAAACGTCAATTAAAGTGAAAAAAACATATGACAAATTTGGGGGAGGAAGAAACCAAAAGTTTTATGTCTTTAGTACACAAAGAGCTATTACAAATTAATAAGAAAAAATGCTGTTATTTTAATGAGCATGGGCATGCAGTTCACAAGAAAAGAAAGTCAAAATGGTAATATAAATATACAAAGATAATTAATCACACTGGCAAAAGGGAATCCCAAATAAAAATTAGAGGCAATTGTTCCCTTAGTTTGACAAAATATATGAAACATATTTATTATATCTAGTGTTGCCAGATATATGTAGAAATTGACAGTTTAATTTGTTGTTTAATAGCTAGTAAACTGATAGAAGAGCTTGGAGGGAAACTTAGTAGTTTCTCCCATGGTCATTTGTTCATTCAGGTCTTTCTATTTTATTAATTAATTTTGAAAATTATCCACTACTCTGAGATTTAAAATTATTAAATTGTACATAGCCTTATCTTATTACTAATTAAATAATCTACATCTCTTATTATGTTTTCTTTACTACTTATAATTTTCTGTATTTTGCTTTCATAATTTTTCAGATTGCATATTTCAGATTAAGCAGAATTATTTTTTCTTTTTGTCCCCAAGAACTAGTTCTTGGATTAAATTAAAATTTCAATTCTATGGATTTTACTTTGTCTGAGAAATTTATTTCTGCCTTTAGCTTTACTATATCATTCCCCTTGATTTTCTTTGGAATATTTCATTGTTCTTTTTTGTATTTTCTTGGTTAGATGCTAATTCATGTTTTGTTTTGTTTTTAATTTTTATTGGAGTATAGCTGACTTACAATGTTGTGTAGTTTCAGATGTACAGAAAAGTGAATCCATTATACACATATATATGTCCATTCTTTTTCAAATTCTTTTCCCACATAGGTTGTTACAGAATATTGAGTAGAGTTCCCTGTGCTATACAGTAGGTCCTTATTAGTTATCTATTACTACGTGAAGTAAGTCAGACTCAGACAGAGAAAAACAAATAACAGATGATATCACTTATATGTGGAATCCAACAAAAATGATACAAATGAACCTATTTACAAAACAGAAACAAATTCACAGATCTTGAAATAAAACTTATGGTTGCCAAAGGGGAAACGTGGGGGAAAGTGATAAATTAGGAGATTGGGATTAACGTATACACACTAGTATATATAGGAAACGTCCCTTTAGTATATAAAAATAACTAGAAATAGAAAAAGTTAAAAGGATTGTGATAGAGCGTGGAGCAGGAAGGAAGGATGAGTCTTTTCATTTAGTGTCATGTTGCATTTTAAAAATTTTACTATGCTTGTATATCTCTTTTACCATAAAAAAGTAATAATAAAAGTAGAGCCAGTATAGGTCATTACCAAATGGACACTAAATTAAGGGTATTGGTCACAGAGGTGATCAAACACTTACCCTCATGGGCAATAACTCCCTGTAAAATCCTAGTTACACAGCTATGAGAGATGGGGGAAGTTGAAATTACTGAATTTCTTACTGCTAAACTGAAATTAAATTAAGCCACTTGAAATAACTAAAATGTCTGTAACTTAATGAATTGTGTCCCCCAGAAAAAAATGTATATGCTGAAGTCCTAACCCCCAATTTGAATGTGTTTGGAGATAAGGCATTTAAGGAGGTAATTAAGGTTAAATTTGGTGGAGGTGGTGGTTAATCTAATATGTCTGGGGTTCTTATAAGTGACACTAGTGATGTGTCTGCACAGAGAAAGTCCATGTGAAGACACAGCTAAGAGGTAGCCACCTTTAAGCCAAGGAGAGCGACTTCAAGAGAAACAGAACCAGTAAACTCAAACTTAGGTTGATTACTTCATAAATTTCTAGAAATATACTTTTAAAAATTAGATCTTACTAGTTTACCCCATTGTTTTATTTTTCTTTACCAGGGACTTCAATTATATGAAGAGCATACTTTGCTGAACTTCCATTTCTACACCTCTTTTTTTACCTTTTCTTATTTATTTTTAATTTTTTAATTTTTTTACATCTTTATTGGAGTATAATGACTTTACAATGTTCTGTTAGCTTCTGCTGTATAACAAAGTGAATCACCTATATATATACATATATATCCATATCCCCTCCCTCTTGTTCCTCCCTCCCATCTTCCCGATCCCACCCCTCTAGATGGTCACAAAGCACCGAGCTGATCTCCCTGTGCAATGCAGCTGCTTCCCACTAGCTATCTATTTTACATTTGGTAGCCTATATATGTCAATGCTATTCTCGCCCTTCGTCCGAGCTTACCCTCCCCACCCCCATGTCCTCAAGTTCATTCACTGGGTCTCTGTCTTTACTCCTGACGTGCCCCTAGGTTATTCAGAACCATCTTTTTTTAGATTCCATATATATGTGTTAGCATACGGTATTCATTTTTCTCTTTCTGACCCACTTCGCTCTGTATGACAGACTCTAGGTCCATCCACCTCACTACAAATAACTCAATTTCGTTTCTTTTTATGACTGAGTAATATTCCATTGCAAATATGTGCCACATCTTCTTTATCCATTCATCTGTCAATGGACACTTAGGTTGCTTCCATGTCCTGGCTACTGCAAATAGTGCTGCAATGAACATTGTGGTACATGTCTCTTTTTGAATTTTGATTTTCTCAGGGTATATGCCCAGTAGTGGGATTGCTGGGTCATTTGGTAGTTCTACTTTTAGTTTTTAAAGGAACTCCATACTGTTCTCCTTAGTGGCTATATCAATTTATATTCCCACCAACAGTGCAAGAGGGTTCCCTTTTCTCCACACCCGCTCCAGCATTTACTCTTTGTAGATTTTTTGATGATGGCTATTCTGACTGATGTGAGGTGATACTTCATTGTGGTTTTGATTTGCATAACTCTAATGATTAGTGATGTTGAGCATCCTTTCATGTGTTTGTTGGCAATCTGTATATCTTCTTTGGAGAAATGTCTATTTAGGTCTTCTGTCCATTTTTGGATTGGGTTGTTTGCTTTTTTCATATTGAGTTGCATGTGTTGCTTGTATATTGTGGAGATTAATCCTTCGTCAGCTGCTTCATTTGCAAATATTTTCTCCCATTCTGAGGGTTGTCTTTTTGTCTTGTTTATGGTTTCCTTTGCTGTGCAAAATCTTTTAAGTTTCATTAGGTCCCACTTGCCTATTTTTGTTTTCATTTCCATTTCTCTAGGAGATGGGTCAAAAGGATCTTGCTGTGAGTTATGTCATAAAGTGTTCTGCCCATGTTTTCCTCTAAGAGTTTTATAGTGCCTGGCCTTACCTTTAGATCTTTAATACATTTTGAGTTTTGTTTTGTGTATGGTGTTAAGTGTTCTAATTTCATTCTTTTACATGTTGCTGTCCAGTTTTCCCAGAACCACTTATTGAAGAGGCTGTCTTTTCTCCATTGTATATTCTTGCCTCCTTTATCAAAGATAAGATGACCATATGTGTGTAGTTTTATCTCTGGGCTTTCTATCCTGTTCCATTGATCTATATTTCTGTTTTTGTGCCAGTACCATACTGTCGTGATTACTGTAGCTTTGTAGTATAATCTGAAGTCAGGGAGCCTGATTCCTCCAGCTCTGTTTTTCTTTCTCAAATCGCTTTGGCTATTTGGGGTCTTTTGTGTTTCATACAAATTGTGAAATTTTTTGTTCTAGTTCTGTGAAAAATGCCAGTGGTAGTTTGATAGGGATTGCATTGAATCTGTAGATTGCTTTGGGTAGTATAGTCATTTTCACATTTCACAATGTTGATTCTTCCAATCCGAGAACATGGTATATCTCTCCATCTGTTTGTATCATCTTTAATTTCTTTCATCAGTGTCTTATAGTTTTCTGCATACAGGTCTTTTGTCTCTTTAGGTAGGTTTATTCCTAGGTACTTTATTCTTTTTGTTGCAATGGTAAATGGGAGTGTTTCCTTAATTTCCCTTTCAGATTTTTCATCATTAATGTATAGGAACGCAAGAGATTTCTGTGCATTAGTTTTGTATCCTGCTACTTTACCAAATTCATTGATTACCTCTAGTAGTTTTCTGGTAGAGTCTTTAGGATTCTCTATGTATATTATCATGTCATTTAGTGGCTACCATCTGTGGGCAAATGGAGCAGGAAGCCCCTCTCCTCTCTCACCCTGAAACAATGGTGTCTTGCCTCTCTGGAAGGTCCAGACAATTTCCCGGACTCCCTCCTGGCTAGCTGTGGCTCACTAGCCCCTTTCAGGCTGTCTTCACACAGCCAACCCCAGTCCCCTCCCTGGGGTCTGACCTCCGAAACCGGATCCTCAGCTCCCAGCCCCCACCCACCCCGGCAGCTGAGCAGACAAGCGTCTCAGGCTGGTGAGTGCTGGTTGGCACCCATCCTCTGTGTGGGAATCTCTCTGCTTTGCCCTCTGCACCCTTGTTGCTGTGCTCTCCTCTGTGGCTCCAAAGCTTCCACCCCCATCCCCTCCAGTGAGGGGGCTTCCTAGTGTGTGGAAACTTTTCCTCCTTCACAGCTCCCTCCCAGAGGTGCAGGTCCCTTCCCTATTCTTTTGTCTCTGTTTTTTCTTTTTGCTTTTGCCCTACTCAGGTATGTGGGGATTTTCTTGCCTTTTGGGAAGTCTGAGGTCTTCTGCCAGCATTCAGCAGGTGTTCTTTAGGAGTTGTTCCACATGTAGATATATTTTTGATGTATTTGTGGGGAGGAAGGTGATCTCCATGTCTTATCCTCTGCCATCTGAAGGTCTCTCCCTAATTCATGTTTTTTTTTTATCCATTAACTTTTATTTAATTATGAAAGTTTTTAAGACTGTGAGTTTTTTTTAAATGAAGTTTTGGCAATATTACCTACATTTTAACAGGTTTAACTCTCATTTGTTGTTATTTTATAAGTGCTGTGTTCATTATGCTTTGATATTCTCTTTTACTCAATCCTTATTTTATTAAATAGTTGTGTGATGATGATTTGTTCTAAATAGTTATATATTTTATTGCTTAAATTATTATTAATATCTACTTTTATTGTATCACCTGAGGCAGTAAATAATGTAAGCTTAATTTGATTTGGGGGAATTTATTAAGGCTTTACTTTTTAAAGGGTTTTTTTTTATATGGACCATTTTTAAAGTCTTTATTGAATTTGTTACAATATTGCTTCTGTTTTATGTTTTTGGTTTTTCGGTCACGAGGCATGTGGGATCTTAGCTCCCCTACTAAAAATCAAATCCGCACCCCCTGCATTGGAAGATGACGTCTTAACCACTGGACCACCAAGGAAGTCCCTATTAAAGCTTATTTTGATTGTTTGTTTATTTGCTTTTCTATACCCTAGAAAGAAATTTATGTGCTATATTTTTCAGAAATATTTAATATGTTCCTACATTTTGATTTGAATTAAATTATCAGAATATATTTTGAATGTTTTGGTACTATAATTTTCAAATTACATATAAAATACTTATTTATACATGTTCTCATTGAGTTTTCAAAAAGCAAATGTTATGAAGATAAATATATACAATGAATATAGATAATAAAATATCAAATTTTTGTAAATTTCCACATATGCTTAAAAAGAGGATGAAATTTCTCTGTAAAATTATTACCTGTTATATTTTTGTGAGTTTGTCTGCTAGGTATTTGCCCACCCTTTACATCCCATACAATATATATAATGTATGTGTACAGTTAAAAAAATAATAAATGAGGACCCATTTATACACTACTCAGTTTAAGGGTTAAATACTTCCAGTGCCTTTAAAGCTACCAGTATGCCCTCCCCATCACAACATCCATCTTTCCCCTAGAAGAGCCACTACCCTAAATTTTGTGCTTAGTATTCCCCCTGCTTTCGTCTATAATTTAAAGCCATAAATGGGAACTCTAGGCGATATTGCTTTCTTTTGGAAAGTTATTATTTATTAAACTGGAAAATTCCTTTACCTGTGGACTCAGTAAAGTCCTAACTAGGACTATTCCTCAAAGTGTTTAATATGCATCTAAAGTGGGCAATCCTAGATGTGTTCATTTTAAAGGTACATTTGTGCCTTTGTAAATTAATAGTTAATCTTCAGAGTTATACTTTGAAACTATGTATATATCTTATTTCCCAATAACCTTACATTCATTGGTGATCCCCACCTGAATCAATTGTTATATTTGTAGATATAAAGTGGTGACTTTCTAATTCCTTCTATACTTAGTAGCTGTCATTAATCTGTAAATAAAAGCTTTCCTTCCCTCCCTCTTTTTGAATATTATTATGGACTCACAGATTCTCTTTTATTTAACATATTACAATATCTTACCTTGCTCAAATTGCTCCAGATGCAGTTCCAGATGTGGCCAATGCCAGCCCCTTTTTGACATGCCCCCATCATCCCTTGAATGCTTCCTTGCTTTATAACACAACAATATGTTCTTATATAGGTTAATCTTTTGCTTTGCCTGTTCCAGGCCTGGAATTGGTTATTATTCAAAGGAGCTTCATTTCCTTTTATGAAGAATGGTATTTAGAAACCCAGATCTGGGTGCTAGGAGTGCTTCTAGATCTTCTAAAATACACTACAAAGAAATAGGTTTTTTAAGAAACCATGAGTTCATACTGATATTCTAATTCAAGGAAGAATTCTTCCTCATTTTCTCCCATTTCATATTTTTATCTCTCTAAAGGACAATATACGATTGATTTTGTCACTAAAAGTGACTGGAGGACTTTGAATGAGAAATGTCTTGGTATTTTCCAAATTTTTATTCATAATAAAGAAATAACTTTCTCCCTTTGAATAAATGTTAATGAAGCAGTGGGATTATATTGTTTCTTATTACACCCAACAAGGCATGCTTGTTTAATGTACTAGTTACACATTTATTATATGTGTAGTCACTAGTTTTATATTATTTTCTATACATATGCCTGGAAACTTTTATTGACGTAGTTTTGCTACCTTATAAAAAGAGGGAAAATAAAAATGTAGTTGAGGCTCATGTGTAATCACAACTCTTTTGTTTGCACACACCAGGATGCAACCTTCTTAGAATTTGAGTAAAATAGGGCAATCAACTTATGTTTATTTTTTCTTGATGTAGTCTTATTTTTCTTGATGTATAATTTTTTTTGGTGGGTGAGAGTCTAATAAGATATTCTGACAGATTTTCTATTGGATTTTTTTTTTAATATTTATTTATTTATTTATGGCTGTGTTGGGTCTTCGTTTCTGTGCGAGGGCTTTCTTCTAGTTGTGGCAAGCGGGGGCCACTCTTCATCGCGGTGTGCGGGCCTCTCACTATCGCGGTCTCTCTTGTTGCGGAGCACAGGCTCCAGACGCGCAGGCTCAGTAATTGTGGCTCACGGGCCCAGTTGCTCCGTGGCATGTGGGATCTTCCCAGACCAGGGCTCGAACCTGTGTCCCCTGCATTGGCAGGCAGATTCTCAACCACTGCGCCACCAGGGAAGCCCCTCTATTGGATTTTAAAAGGAAATTCTTTCAAGTTTTAGAATAGAGTCCAAAGATTTATAATGACTCTGAGAAAATTCAAGTAGCTGAAAAGAGTGCTTAGGTGTTTCATCCTACAGTACAAAAGAAAGACAACAGGAGTTACACAACAAAATGGGAGGTGATATTTGATCAGCAAATACAAAAGGGCTCAGCAGGAAATTCAGCTACCAGGCATGAAAGAGGTAGCAGTTATATGAAGCATATTTGTACAAAATAAAAAATATTGGAAACAACCATCTTAAATATATTATCATATTAGTTAAATGGAAGCACATATAGTGTTTTGTTTTTTTTGGCACTTGCATAGCAAGTGATAGTAGAGTTTGTTTACAGTAGAAATGTGCTTTCACAGAACATTACTGACAACCTTTTTATTACTTGATTATACATAACTACTTGTTTGATTATGTTATAGGGCAATCAGGAAAAAGAAATTGAGTATAGTCCAGTTTTTTTCAATCAGCTTAAGAACTAAATTGAATGATTACACCGATCATGCAATGATAAACAACTCTGTAAACTGTCAGTTTGTGGTCGCAGATAGGTGAAAAATGTAAAGTCATGCAGTTATCACCCTATGGTCAAAATCTAGTAGAACATTCTGCTGAGGAATGCTTCAACTCTTCATGTGTTAAGTTTTCCAAATATCGATTCAAGGTGAGAGGGACTTCCCTGGTGGTGCAGTGGTTAAGAATCCACCTGCCAATGCAGGGAACACGGGTTCAATCCCTGGTCTGGGAAGATCCCACATGCCGTGGGGCAACTAAGCCCGTGAGCCACAACTACTGAGCCTGCATGTCACAACTACTTAAGCCTGTGGGCCTAGAGCCCATGCTCCACAACAAGAGAAGCCACCACAATAAGCCCCACTCACCTCAACTAGAGAAAGCCCATGCACAGCAACGAAGACCCAACGCAGCCAATAAATAAATTAATTAATTTTAAAAAAGCAAGAATTATTGTCCATTTAAAAAAAAATTCAAACTGAGGAGAAGTAGAATACATAAGAGAAAGAAAAGAGCAAAAAAAAAAAAAAAAACTGGGTAGAATGATTTGTAGGCTGTAGAAGTTAGAAAAATAGATCCTAATAGCCATGAGTATATTTATATCATATTTGTATAGTCAATCATAGATACCTCTACCTTAACTGATTCTTATATTTTCAATATTAATCTGTTCCTCTTTCTTCCTTTAACCTAAATCGTGTATGAAGTAACAAGCAAAATATCTTGGGAGGTACATTAACATTTTGCTAATAGATATATTCAGGGAAAATATTCCTTTTTAACAGCTTAATTACATCTACAAAGAAAAATATACATATAGGTAAATTTATATGAGCCTTCCTTTAGACTATCAACTTATATACACATACAAATCCCTTTGCTCATTGAAAAGAGAATCTATCCTTCTTTGAAGTTAACACATAACAATTTCATTATGAATGATAGGCATGATGCTATGAATTGATGTCCATTAGGATCGAAGATTGGCTACAGTTTTTAGTGGAGTAATTGTGAATAAGGTCTGAAGCCTATCCTATAAATAGAAAAAAATCACAAACACAGGCACACATCCTTTTAAATACTCAAAATTTCTGCATCTGATTTGGGGGAGCTTTTTTTATCCAGCAGGAAAAAGATATTGAATGACAAATAACGCTAGAATATTTTACCACTTGCACAAGACTAGATGATGCTTATAGGATCCTGGTTCATGATGGTAGTACACTTGTCTTTCATTTCCCTTAATTGCCTCTTGATTCTTAAGGTTTATTAATAGCTTGGAGCCAGAGCTAAAACTTGAGTAAGCTAGCCTGTGTCAGTAAGCAACATTGAATGAAATTGTCTCTTTGCTTTGGGCAGACAAAGCCTTCTTGTCATAGAAGGTTCTGGGACACTTAAAAAGACATCCAAACATGGTCCCTGGTATGAAGTTTTCAAGACTCTCATAGAAAAAAAAAAATTCTATATACAGTTGGGGTTCAGATTTGACTGACAGAATGAGGGGTGTTATGATGGAAGGCATATATCAAAGGGGAACAACAAAAACTTAATAAACAATTCATCACAACTGAGGAAGATGTCTGGCAGAGTGGGCCAGATTCAAAACATAATCTCATTGCTCTTCTATTTTAGAATTGTCTTTGGTGTTGTTACTTGTATTATTTTCCATATGAATTTTAGAATCAGCTTTTCTAGTTCCAATTGAGAATAATAACCCATTAATATTTTTATTGATACCACATTATATATTTATAGCTTTTCTTGTGGAGAATTTACATATATATAACATTGAACCTTCTTTCTACGTAGGAACATGGTGGGCCTATCCATGTGTTCTTGTATTCTTTTTAGTGTTTAAAAGTTTTCTCTAGCACTACTGAACAGTATACTTTAAAACGGTTAAGAAAGTGAAATAAGTCATACAGAGAACGACAAATACTATATGATCTTACCTATGTGTGGAATCTTAAAAAATAAAAAAAACTGAACTCTTAGATACAGAGAACAGAATGGTGGTTGACAGAGGTGTGGGCCAGGGAGCGAAACTGATGAAGTTGGTCAAAAGGTATAAACTCCCAATTATAAGATAAATAACTAAATAAGTCATGAAGATATAATGTAAAAATTTAATGGTAAATTTTATGTGTATTTTACCCCAATTAAAAGTTTAAAAAATGAAGAAAGATTATTGATAATAAAATATAATTAAGGAAGTAAACAATTCTGCTTTGTCTGGGAAATAAACTACATTATCTACTAAAAAAAGTTTTCTTTATGTAGGTATTATATATTTATGTTTATTCTTGATTATTTTATAATATTGCTGCTATTGTTAATGGTTTTTTTATAACTTTTAACTAGTTAATTTTATGCATATATGTGTGTATATATATGATACCCATACATTAATATTTACTCCACTATCTTACTAAACTCTTATTTGCTTGCAGTAGTTTTCTCAGTTGATTCTCTTGTATTTTCCAGTTACACAATTATGTAATTTGCAAAGAATGATAGTACTTTTTTTCTTCTTTCCAATTTTTATACTTGAGTGTCCCTTATCTTATCTAATGGCTTCAGCTATTATATGTAGTAAAGTGTTAAATAATAATGGAGATAGTAGACATTCCAGACTTCTTGCTGATTTTAGTGGTTACAATGGCTGTGTTTCCCCATGATATTGAATTTTGGGCTGAGATAAGTACAGTTAATCATGTTAAAGAAGTATTGATTTATTCTTATTGAGTTTTTAAAATTGAGACTTGTCATTGAATTTTGTCAAATGCCTTTTCAGCATCTATGGAGATGAGCATATAATTTTCTACATGAATCAATTAATAGGATAAATTATTTTAATAGATTTCCAAATAGTGAACCATTCTTGATTCCTACAATAAGTCTTATTGGTCTGGATGCATGTTTCTTAAAAAGTACTGCTGGATTCTGGCTTACTAATATTTTGTTTTGGATATTTCTCACTATGTTTTTATTAAGATATAACTCATATACCGTGATATTCACCCTTTTAAAGTGTACAATTCAGTGACTTTGTTAAAATCACAAGGTTGTGCAACCTTGACCACTAATTACAGGATATTTTCATCTCATCAAAAAGAAACTACTTAAAAAGAAAAAAATAAAAGAAACTCCTTACTTATTAGTAATCACTCATGATTTCACAACCCTAGCTCTGGAAACTACTAGTCTACTTTCTATATGTATGCATGTCTATTCTGGGTATTTCATATAAATGGAATCATACAATATATGGTCTTTGTGCACAGCTTCTTTCACTTAGCATAACGTTTTCAATGTTCATCCATGTTGTAGCAGGTACTTCATTCCTTTTATTACCAAGTAATATTCTATTGTATAGATATACCACTTTTGTTTGTGTCTTCATCCATTGATGGACATTTTCAATTTGGGGCTCATAAATAATGCTGCTATGACTATCATGTACAAGTTTTTGTGTGGACATAATATTTCTTTTCTCTTGAGTATATACCTAGGGATGGAATTGATGAATTGTATGGTAGCATTTTTAACATTTTGAAGCACTTCCAAACACTTTCCAAAATGGTTGCACCATTTTACAGTTCCATCAACAATGCATGGTTCCAACTTCTCCATATCCTTGACAACACTTGTAATTGTCTGTCTTTTTTATTATAGCCATCTAAGTGGGTGTGAAGTGGTACCTAATTGTAGTTTTGATTTCCATTTCTCTAGTAACTGTTGGGGCTCAGCATCTTTTCATGTGTTTATTGGTTATTTCTGCTTTTTTGAGAAATGTCTATTCAAATATTTTAATAGTGTTATTTGTGCTTTTATAGTTTTATGTTGAGTTCTTTATGCATTCCAGATACTAGACCTTATCAGATAAATAATTTGCAAATATTTTCTCTCATTCTATGGGTTGTCCTTTCACTTTCATGATAGTATCTTTTAAGCACAAATATTTTTAACTTGATATAGTTCAATTTATCAATTTTTTTTCCTTTGGTTTCTTGTGCTATAGGCCTCATACCTGAGTATCCATTGCCTAATCCAAGGTCACGAAAATTTACTGCTCTGTTTTCTTCTAAGAGTTTTATAGTTTTATCTCTTACATTTAGATCTTTGATCCATTTTGAGTAAAGGCTTGTGTATGACGTGAGTTAGGGATCCAATTTCTTTCTTTTGAATGTAGATATCCAGTTGTCCCAGTACCTATTGTTGAAAAGACTATTCTTTCCACCATTTAGTTGTTTTGACAACCTTGTTAATAATAGATTGACTATAAATGTACGGGTTTATTTCTGCACTTTCTATTTTGTTCTATTGATCTTTGTGTTTATCTTTATGCCAAAACACATGGTCTTGATTGCTGTAGCACTGTAATAACTTTTAAAATTGGAAAGTGTGAGTCCTCCAACTTATATTCTTTGTGCTATTATTGTCATAAACATTACAGCTTTATAGATTGCATATCCGTCAACTTAGTTCATTTGTATTTTAATAATATAGAAGAAAAAAAGAGTTACATACAAAAATATATTTATACATTTATATTTATACCTGTGTGTTGCCTTAATGGTTGTCTTCATTTCTTAATGAGGATTGGAGATATTGTCTAGTGTCTTGTCCTGTCATTATTCAGACACTCCCTTTAGTATTCCTTATAGGTCAGGTCTGCTAGCCATAAATTCTCTCATTGCTTTTGGTTATCTAAAAATGTCTTAACTTTTACATAACTTTTGAAGGATAATTTTGTCAGATACAGAAATCTTTGTTGCTAGAATGTTCTTTCAGCCTTTAGTGTCATCTCTCTACCCTCTAGCCTCATGCTTTCTGATGAAAAATAAGGTTAATCTTAGAGGACTCTTTACACATGATGAGTCACTCCTTTCTTGCTGCTTTCAATTTTCTCTTTTCTTTGGTTTTCAATGGTTGAATTATGATGTATCTAGGTATGGATCGCTTTTATTTTATTTTACTTGGAGTTTATTGAGTTTCTTGAATGTATGTATTAATGTCTTTCCTCATATTTGGGAAGTGTTCAGTAATTATTTCTTCAGTATTTTTTCTATCCCTTTGTCTCTGTCCTCTCCTTCTGGGACTCCACTTTTCAAATGTAGATATTGTTGATGGTGTCCCACGGGTATTTAAGTGTCTGTTTACCTTTCTTCATTTTTTTTTCATTCTGTTCCTCAGACTAAATATTTTCAATTGACCTATCTTCACATTACTAATTTTCTTCTGCCTGCTCAAATTTACTGTTGAGTTCTTTTAGTGAATTTTTAAACTTAGCTATTGTACTTTTCAACTACAGAATTTTTATTTGCTTTTCTTCATAATTTCTATCTCTTTATTGATATTTTCTTTTTGATGAAATGCCATTCTCATACTTTCTTTAGTTCTTTAGACATGGTTTCCTTTAGCATTTTGAACATATTTTAAATGGCTGATTTAAATTCTTTGCCTAATAAATCTTACCTCTGGCTTTCTTCAAGAATAGTTGTTATTGATTCCTTTTCCCTGTTTCTTTATATGGCTTATATTTTTTTTGTTGAAACAACATTTTATATAATATAGTGTTAAGTTACACTTACATTGTTATATAATATAAAACATCATTTCATATAACTATGTTGTTATTGCTGTTTTTTGTAGTTGTTGTTTGTTTTTTAGTGATCTTTCTGAACTAATTCTGTAAAGGCTACCTTCTTTGTCATATGTGAATGCTGAAGTCTCTGTTTAGTTAGCTTAAAGGTCAGGTAACAATTGAACAGAGATTTCCTTAAACACTTGAATCCAATACATTTTCCAGGCTTCGCTGGGAGGCTCTGTGTTCATGTCGGTGCACACCTTGAACACCGAGCGAGGCAGTTGACAACTCTGCTTTAGCCTTCACTTCCTGCTTGAGGAGACTCTAGGTCAAACAGACATGAGAGTTTAGGGCCTTCTCAAGTCTTTTCTGAGAAGATGCAAGGGCCTGGGTATGTGCACAGCCCTTGGTATGTGCACAGTCTGACACATGTGCATGACCTTCAAAATTCTCAGGAATATGTCAGAGCTTTACAAAGGCCTTATGAACATCTCTTTCCCCAGCTTTTCCTTTCAGATTGTTTTTTTATAGCCTATCGTTTGTCCCAACTGTTATCTACCTCTTCAGGCAGCCACAAAATCAAACACACCAGTACTTTTTTGACAAATGCCCACAGAGAAAGGGTTTTTGCACTGACTGAGCATTGAGACAGGTCAAATAAAGACAGTCTTGCAAGTAGGGTATTCCAGGGAATCACCAAACAGGTGAAATAATAAAAATTACCTGAAAATGGGGAGATTGAAGGAGATCCAACCTCATTCTGCCCCCTCTGGTTGCTGCCAGGCTGCTGGTTTTCACCAAGATTTCAGGCTCTTGGTTTTCAAGGCTACACTGATGCTGGAGAGAATCAGATCAGAACAGGGCAAGTTATATTGCCACAAAGTTTGCTGGTATTGCTAAGATTCAAGGGTTTTACTTGAATAAACACTCCCCAGATTGCCGAAAGCATTGGATTAATTTCCAGAACTCTGAAATTTTTCTATTTGACAATTTTTGCCAATATTCTAGATTTTCTGAGGCCCTATTTTGCTTTTTTTGTGGCTGTCTGTCTTGTTTAAGAGTTTTGCATCAATACATAACAATTATATTTGTAGCCTTTCTTTTTCTGTTCAATTTTTTTCAAGTTTTGATGTTAGTACTGAACTCACTTCATAAATGGAATTTGGAAGTTTTCCCTTTTGGAGCAGTTTTACCAGCTTCAGAATTATCTGTCCTTTAAAAGTTTTGGAAAATCTTCTATGAAACCATGTAAATCTATTGCTGTTTGAAAGATAGCACTTTGATCATCTTCTTCATTTATGCCATATAAATACATATGTTTAGATTTTCTATATTTTCTGAGATAAATTTGGTAAATTATAATTTCCTAGAATATTATATATTTCATTCACATTTTCAATTTAAATTGTGTAGGTTTGAGGAGCATAGTCTCACATCCTTTTAATTAATTCTGTAGATATGCCTTCCTTATCATTTTTTACCTTTTATTAGTAATTTTTTCCTTTGTTATTCTTAATTAGATTAGCTGGCAGTATATTTTTTAAGTTATTTATTAGTTCTAACATGTTTTCTTTATTTAACTCAATTTCTCTTTCTATCTTTATTAAATCATTACTTTAAACTTGCTTTAATTTTTTGTTGCTATATTTCTAATTTTAAGTTAGGTTATTAACTCATTTATTTTCATTTTGCCTTATTATTGATATACATATTTAAGGCCATGAATTTCCCCATGAACTCTGCTTTAGCTGTATTTCATATGTGCTACAATATAATGCTTTAGTTATATTTGTTTTAAAGATATTCTTCAATTTTTAATTTCCTCTATAACCCTCAAAAATTATGGGGATTTGCTTTCTTTTTATAAACTTATTTATTTTATTTTACTTTTGGCTGCATTGGGTCTTCATGGCTGTGTACGGGCTTTCGCTAGTTGTGGCAAGCGGGGACTACTCCTCACTGTGGTGCTCAGGCTTCTCATTGCAGTGGCTTCTCTTGTCGTGGAGCATGGTCTCTAGGTGCACGGGCTTCAGTCATTGTGGCACACAGGCTCAGTAGTTGTTGCTCACAGGCTTAGTTGCTCAGCGGCATGTGGGATCTTCCCAGACCAGGGCTCTAACCCGTGTCCCCTGCATTGGCAGGCAGATTCTTAACCACTGCACCACCAGGGAAGCCCTTGTTTTTTATTAATAGGCAGAAAATGCTCTTTTCATGATATCAAAAAAAAAAAAAGATTTATAAAGTTCTAGACTTATAATCAAAGAGTTTTGGGGGGGTTTTTTGTATTACATCAATATTAGTGAACGTTGTAGAGTCTATTGGAAAAGTTTCTTCTCTATTTTTTAGAATATAGCATTCAATATATATAAAAGGTTACCTATCAATTATATTGTCCATTTCTTTTATATTCTTATTTTTGCCCACTTGATTTGATATAGACTGAAAGAGAAGAATTATCATTCTACTAGTATATTTTTTTATCTAATTTTCCTTTCATTTCCTATGATTCCTGCTCTGTAAATGCTGTTGCTATGTTACTTGGTGCTAGATATACAGCTCTATTTTACCTTAAATGTGAATCATATCGTTTATCATGGTCTTTTGAAAACTGTGGTTTGAAGATCATGTATGTATTAGAATTTCCTCCTTTTCTTTTACTGTAACAGGAGAAAATAAGCAAAGATAGAAACAGACATTACTAAGATTTTCTTCTGGTTTGATGATGATGTGACAGCTTCCCTATAACAGGTTCGGCTTTCTCTATGAAGTATGAGACATAGGGCAATGATGGATAGCTTGAATATTCAGGAAGAATTAACAAGATATGAAAAAGTGATTGCAGAGAGAAAGCAAGATTAAAGAGACATTAGTTAAAAATTTCTGGAATTTGTTGAGTGTTCTTTTAATTTGCACAGCACACATATAGGGTAAAAGATACTAATGCACATGGTTATTTGGTGCTTATCTGCTTGGCAAGAGATTGATCATCTAGATTCAAATTTTTCTAGGTTAATACTGTTGAAAAAATGTGAAGTGTAGATTGGTTCAAGATGATGGAGTAGAAGGACATGCTCTCATTCCCTCTTAAAATAACCCAGAATCACAACTAACTGCTGAACAATCATCGAGAGGAAGACACTGGAACTCACCAAAAAGATACCCCACATCCAAAGACAAAGGAGAAACCAAAATGAGATGGTATGAGGGTCGCAGTCACAATAAAATCAAATCCCAAAACTGCTGGGTGGGTGACTAACAAACTGGAGAACACTTATGCCACAGATGCCCACCCACTGGAGTGAAGGTTCTGAGCCCCACGTCAGGCTTCCCAACCTGGGGGTCCAGCAACGGGAGGAAGAATTCCTAGAGAATCAGACTTTGAAGGCTAGTGGGATTTGATTGCAGGACTTCGACAGGACTGGAGGAAACAGAGACTCCACTCATGGATGGCACGCACAAAGTAGTGTGCTCATCGGGACCCAGGGGAAGGAGCAGTGACCCATAGGAGACTGAAACAGACCTACCTGCTAGTGTTGGAGGGTCTCCTGCAGAGGCAGGGGGTGGCTGTGTGTCACCGTGAGGACAAGGACACTGGTAGCAGAAGTTCTGGGCAGTACTCCTTGGCATGAGCCATCCCAGAGTCTGCCATTAGCCCAAACAAAGAGCCCTGGTAGGCTCCAGTGTTGGGTCACCAGAGGCCAATAAACCAACAGGAATGGAACCCAGCCCAACCCATCAGCAGACAAGTGGATTAACGTTTTACTGAGCTCTGCCCACGAAAGCAACAGCCAGCTCTACTGACCACCAGTCCCTCCCATCAGGAAACTTGCATAGGCCACTTAGAGAGCCTCATCAACCAGAGGGCAGAGAGCAGAAGCAAGAAGAACTACAGACCTAAATAGACATTTCTCCAAAGAAGATATACAGATTACCAAAAAATAACCATGAAAGAATGCTCAACATCATTAATCATTAGAAAAATGCAAATCAAAACTACAATGAGATATCATCTCACACTGGTCAGAATGGCCATCATCAAAAAATCTACAAACAATAAATGCTGGAGAGGGTGTGGAGAAAAGGGAACCCTCTTGCACTGTTGGTGGGAATGTAAATTGATACAGCCACTATGGAGAACAGTATGGAGGTTCCTTAAAAAACTAAAAATAGAATTACCATATGACCCAGCAATCCCACAACTGGGCATATACCCTGAGAAAACCATAATTCAAAAAGAGTCATGTACAAAAATGTTCATTGCAGCTCTATTTACAATAGCCAGGACATAGAAGCAACCTAAGTGTCCGTTGACAGATGAATGGATAAAGAAGATGTGGCACATATATACAATAGAATATTACTCAGTCATAAAAGGAAATGAAACTGAGTTATTTGTAGTGAGGTGGATAGAACCAGAGTCTGTCATACAAAGTGAAGTAAGTCAAAAAGAGAAAAACAAATACGGTGTGCTAACACATATATATGGAATCTAAGGAAAAAAAAATAGTCATGAAGAATCTAGGGGCAAGAAGGGAATAAAGACACAGACCTACTAAAGAATGGACTTGAGGTTATGGGGAGGGGGAAGGGTATGTTGTGACAAAATGAGAGAGTGGCACGGACTTATATGTACTACCAAATGTAAAATAGACAGGTAGTGGGAAGCAGCTGCATAGCACAGGGTGATCAGCTCAGTGCTTTGTGACCACCTAGAGGGGTGGGATAGGGAGGGTGGGAGGGAGGGAGACGCAAGAGGGAAGAGATATAGAAATATATGTATATGTATAACTGATTCACTTTGCTATAAAGCAAAAACTAACACACCATTGTAAAGCAATTATACTCCAATAAAGATGTTTTAAAAAAAGAAAGAAAGAAAGAAAAAGAACTACAATTCTGCAGCCTGTGGAACAAAACCCACATTCACAGAAAGGTAGATAAGATGAAAAGGCAGAGGGCTATGTACCAGATGAAGGAACACGATAAAACTCCAGAAAAACAACTAAATGAAGTGGAGATAGGCAACTTTCCAGAAAAAGAATTTGAAATAATGATAGTGAAGATGATCCAGGACCTCGGAGAAAGAATGGAGGCAAAGAATTGAGAAGATGCAAGAAAGGTTTTACAAAGATATAGAAGAATTAAAGAACAAACAAACAGAGTTGAACAACACAATAACTGAAATTAAAAATATGATAGAAGGAAACAATAGCAGAATAACAGAGGCAGAAGAACGAATAAGTGACCTGGAAGACAGAATGGTGGAATTCACTGCTGTGGAACAGAATAAAGAAAAAAGAATGAACAGAAATGAAGACAACCTAAGAGACCTCTGAGACAACATTATATACCACAACATTTGCATTATAGGAGTGTCAGAAGGAGAAGAGAGAGAGAAAGGACCCAAGAAAATATTTGAAGAGATTATAGTCAAAAACTTCCCCAACATGGGAAAGAAAATAGCCACCCAAGTTCAGGAAATGTAGAGAGTCCCATACAGGAGAAACCCAAGGAGAAACACGCCGAGACACAGTAATCAAACAGACAAAAATTAAAGACAAAGAAAAATTATTGAAAGCAGCAAGGGAAAAATGACAAATAACATACGAGGGAACTCCCATAAGGTTAAAAGCTGATTTCTCAGCAGAAACTCTACAAGCCAGAAGGGAGTGGCATGATGTACTTAAAGTGATGAAAGGGAAAAACCTACAACCAAGATTACTCTACCCGGAAGGATCTCATTCAGATTCGATGGAGAAATCAAAAGTTTCACAAGCAAGCAAAAGCTAAGAATATTCAGCATGAGCAAACCAGCTCTACAACAAATGCTAAAGGAACTTCTCTAACTGGGAAACACAAGAGAAAAAAGGACCGACAAAAACAAACCCAAAACAATTAAGAAAATGGTCATAGGAACATACATATCGATAATTACCTTAAACATGAATGGATTAAATGCTCCAACCAAAAGACACAGGCTTGCTGAATGGATACAAAAACAAGACCCATATATATGCTGTCTAAAAGAGACCCACTTCAGACCTAGGGACACATTCAGACTGAAAGTGAGGGGATTGAGAAAGATATTCCATGCAAATGGAAATCAAAAAAAGCTGGAGTAGCAATACACATATCAGGTAAAATAGACTTTAAAATGAAGAAAGTTACAATAGACGAGGAAGGACACTACATAATGATCAAGGGATCTATCCAAGAAGATATAACAATTCTAAATATATATGCACCCAACATAGGAGCACCTCAATACATAAAGCAACAGCTATAAAAGAGGAAATCGACAGTGACACAATAATAGTGGGGGACTTTAACACCTCACTTACACCAATGGACAGATCATCCAAACAGAAAATTAATAAGGAAACACAAGCTTAAAATGGCACAATAGACCAGATACATTTAATTGATATTTATAGGACATCAAAAAACAGCAGATTACACTTTCTTCTCAAGTGCACATGGAACATTCTCCAGGATAGATCACATCTTGGGTCACAAATCAAGCCTCAGTAAATTTAAGAAAATGGAAATCATATCAAGCATCTTTTCTGACCACAACGCTATGAGATTAGAAATCAATTACAGGGAAAAAAACGTAAAAAACAAAAACACATGGAGGCTAAACAATACGTTACAAAATAAGCAAGCAATCACTGAAGAAATCAAAGAGGAAATCAAAAAATACCTAGAGTCAAATGACAATGAAAACACAATGATCCAAAACCTATGGGATGCAGCAAAAGAAGTTCTAAGAGGGAAGTTTATAGCTATACAAGCCTACCTCAAGAAACAAGAAAAATCTCAAATAAAAAACCTAACCTTACACCTAAAGGAACTAGAGAAAGAAGAACAAACAAAACCCAAAATTAGCAGAGGGAAAGAAATCTTAAAGATCAGAGCAGAAATAAATGAAATAGAAACAAAGAAAACTATAGCAAAGATCAATAAAACTAAAAGCTGGTTCTTTGAGAAGATAAACAGAATTGATAAACCATTAGTCAGATTCATCAGGAAAAAGAGGGAGAGCACTCAACTCAATAAAAATAGAAATGAAAAAGAAGAAGTTACAATAGATATTGGAGAAATACAAAGCATCCTAAGACACTACTACAAGCAAATCTATGCAAATAAAATGGACAACCTGGAAAAAATGGCCAAATTCTTAGAAAGGTATAACCTCCCAAGACTGAACCAGGAAGAAATGGAAAATATGAACAGACCAATCACAAGTAATGAAATTGAAACTGTGTTTGAATATCTTCCAACAAACAAAAGTCCAGGACCAGGTGGCTTCACAGGTGAATTCTATCAAACTTTTAGAGAAGAGCTAACACCCATCCTTCTCAAACTCTTCCAAAAAATTGCAGAGGAAGGAACACTCCCAAACTCATTCTATGGGGCCACCATCACCCTGATACCAAAACCAGACAAAGACACTACAAAAAAGGAAAATTACAGACCAATATCACTGATGAATATAGATGAAAAATTCCTCAACAAAATACTAGCAAACAGAATCCAACACCACATTAAAAGGATCATACACCATGATCAAGTGGTATTTATCCCAGGGATGCAAGGATTCTCCAATATACGCAAATCAATCAATGTGATACACCATATTAACAAATTGAAGAATAAAAACCATATGATCATCTCAATAGATGTAGATAAAGCTTTTGACAAGATTCAACACCTATTTTTGATAAAAACTCTCCAGAAAGTGGGCATAGAGGGAACCAACCTCAACATAATGAAGGCCATATATGACAAACCCACAGCAAACATCATTCTCAATGGTGAAAAACTGAAACCATTTCCTCTAAGACCAGGAACAAGACAAGGATGTCCACTCTCACCACTATTATTCAGGATAGTTTTGGAAGTCCTAGCCACGGCAATCAGAGAAGAAAAAGAAATAAAAAGAATACAAATTGGAAGAAGAAGTAGTAAAACTGCCACTGTTTGCAGATGACATGATACTATACATAGAGAATCCTACTTAGGCCACCAGAAAACTACTACAGCTAATCAATGCATTTGGTAAAGTTGCAGGATACAAAATTAATGCACAGAAATCTCTTGCATTCCTATACACTAATGATGAAAAATCTGAAAGAGAAATTAAGGAAACACTGCCATTTACCATTGCAACAAAAAGAATAAAATACCTAGGAATAAACCTACCTAGGGAGACAAAAGACCTGTAGGCAGAAAACTATAAGACACTGTTGAAAGAAATTAAATATGATACCAACAGATGGAGAGATATTCCATGTTCCTGGATTGGAAGAATCAATATTGTGAAAATGACTATACTACCCACAGCAATCTACAGATTCAATGCAATCCCTATCAAATTACCAATGGCATTTTTTACAGAACTAGAACAAAAAATCTTAAAATTTGTATGGAGACACAAAAGACCCCAGATAGCCAAAGCAGTCTTGAGGGGAAAAAACGGAGCTGGAGGAACGAGACTCCCTGACTTCAGACTATGCTACAAAGCTACAGTAATCAAGACCATATGGTACTGGCACAAAAACAGAAATATAGATCAATGGAACAGAATTGAAAGCCCAGAGATACACCCACACACCTATGGTCAACTAATCTATGACAAAGGAGGCAAGGATATACAGTGGAAAAAAGACAGTCTCTTCAAAAAGTGGTGCTGGGAAAACTGGACAGCTACATGTAAAAAAATGAAATTAGAGCTCTCCCTAACACCATACAGAAAAATAAACTCAAAATGGATTAGAGACCTAAATGTAAGACCGGACACATCTTCTAAGAGGAAAACATAGGAAGAACACTCTTTGTCATAAATCACAGCAAGATCTTTTCTGATCCACCTCCTAGAGTAATGGAAATAAAAACAAAAATAAACAAATGGGGCCTAATGAAACTTAAAAGCTTTTGCAAAGCAAAGGAAACTGTGAACAAGATGAAAAGACAACCCTCAGAATGGGAGAAAATATTTGCAAACAAATCAACAGACAAAGGATTCATCTCCAAAATATATAAACAGCTCATGCAGCGCAATATTAAAAAAACAAACAACCCAATCAGAAAATGGGCAGAAAACCTATATAGACATTTCTCCAAAGAGGACATACAGATGGCTGAGAAGCACATGAAAAGCTGCTCAACATCACTAATTATTAGAGAAATGCAAATCAAAACTACCATGAGGTATCACCTCACACCAGTTAGAATGGGCTTTATCAGAAAATCTACAAACAACAAATGCTGGAGAGGGTGTGGAGAAAAGGGAACCCTCTTGCCCTGTTGGTGGGAATGTAAATTGATACAGCCACTGTGGAGAACAGTATGGAGGTTCCTTAAAAAACTAAAAATAGAATTACCATATGACCCAGCAATCCCACTACTGGGCATATACCCAGATAAAACAGTAATTCAAAAAGACACATGCACCCTAGTGTTCACTGCGGCACTATTTACAATAGCTCAGTAATGGAATCAACCTAAATGCCCATCGACAGAGGAATGGATAAAGAAGATGTGGTACATATATACAACGGAATATTACTCAGCCATAAAAAGGAACGAAATTGCGTCATTTGAAGAGACATGGATGCACCTAGAGACTGTCATACAGGGTGAAGTAAGTCAGAAAGAGAAAAACTAATATCGTATATTAACGCATATACGTGGAACCTAGAAAAATGGTACAGATGAACCAGTTTGCAGGGCCGAAATAGAGATACAGAGGTAGAGAATAAACGTATGGACACCAAGGTGGGAAAGCAGTGGGGAGTGGGGGTTGTGGTGTGATGAATTGGGAGATTGGGATTGACATGTATACACTGATGTGTATAAAATGCATGAGTAATAAGAACCTGCTGTATAAATAAATTAATTAAAAATAAAGTGAACTCTAATGACTGTGTGATCTAATAGGAACAGGTTTTTTCACAAGGTTGGGGAGAGTAAGAGTCTGCAAGTAACATTGGGAAGCAAGGAGGATACCAATCTCAACATCTGAGTTTTATGGATTATGAAAGGAAAACCAAACAGTGCCCATGTGAGGCAATGGCAAGAAAAGGAAAATGTTTTCAGGGAACTGCCAAGTTACAGAGTGGATAAACAAAGGAAGGAAACATTCAGAGAAGCTGTGGGTATAAAATAATTTTCCCGTACTGGATGAGGATTTTCCAAAATCAGAGTGGCAAGATTGTGAAGAACCACTTTCAGTGACTATGGAGGGTCTTCTAGCCATCCTCAACTTTCAGTGTTCAGTAATTTTTCTAATCGTGGCTAAGGTAGTGTGCCTGAGTTGATACAGGTGGGGCCAGAAATTTAATCATACAGAAGTAATGTGACAGAATTGGGCAAGACACATAACCTCTTTGAACCTTTATTTCCACATCTCTCTGAAGATGAATGGAGACCAGACATATATAAAACACCAAGCACAGAGCCTGATATAAAGTAGGCACATAGAATTGTGATACCTCTTTTTTTCTTATTCCAGATGGTACTTCATTAGGACACACACAGGTATCCTCTGAAAGCTTCATTGACACGCAGTCAAGACTTCTTTGATATATTGCAGTGGGGGTCTGTCTTTAGTTCTTCCCCATCATGTGCTGCTATTTAGACTGCCTCCTCCCTCATTCCCTTTCGTTGATGTAGTCCCTCTTATCTTCACTTCTATTTGCATCAGAATTTATCAGAAGTCTTAGACCTGGGTATGAACAATGTCTTTGCCATTGTTATGACCTTATTGCTGAGTTGGCTATGATGATCCTCTTTTTCCAAAATTGGGAATGAGAACACCTCAGTCTCTTTCTCCAATATCCTCTGCCAGAGAAAATATAGGACTGCATGAACTTGTCATTGAATGGAAGTTGTCAGAGGCTATGGTCTAGATACACGTCTACGTTCCTTTTCCTTCAAACTCTATATTCTTCAAAGTTTTACAGTATAATGGATGGCTTAATATTTAGAATTAAGTTGGGTGGCAGTTTTAAAGATTGTTGAGTATTGAACAAAAAGCTCTCTATTTGACAACTTACCTAAGAGACACTTCAATATTTTTTATGTTTCTCCCACATTTACTTTTCTTTTGATTATTATCATAGTAAGGGTGTGGATGACCAAAGCCACACCATATTGAATTGACAAGTTATAGTCAATTAGACTTTGTTGCCTTGTTGATACATCCACTGTCAGATTATGACAACAGCTGGCAGGGGTGAAAGATACCCTGCAAATATTTCCAGGAGCTCAAATGAGAAGTCTTTCCCTGAATGTGATAGATGTTATTTATAGATCCCTTGAGGACAAAGTGTCTCTCTCTATATGACTTAAATGCTTAATCTCTGTACTATGCTGAGAACACTGCCCAGGCTAAACAAATCATGTCCTTTTATTCCATTTATATGCAACTGAACAAAGAATTTTCACTTTGATACCATTTGAACATTTAAATCTGACATATCTCCATGCAGCAATGTCTCTATCTATTAGCTGTAGGTAATATAGTATAAAATTATGTAATACAATCATGTACAGTATTTGTAGTCTCCCAAGATAGAAATATGTTGAGTTATGCCAAATGAATCATGTAAAACATGTACAGATTCTTTGTTAATTGGCCAATTGTCAGGTACTAAAATTCAGCGGAATGAGAGGGCATAACAGTTTGATATTTGCAAAATCCCTGTTTTCCACTGGCTCACAACCTTCTAAAGTAAATATATCCATTGACCAGATTTAGAGCACAGCAGTGCCAGCTGTAAGATTGAATGCATTCTGAATTCCCATTTCCTCTCTATTTTCATAGATTTCTGAGGAGTTGTGGGGAGTGGCTCACTTGGTTTCAGAGTAGAATGACAGTTTATTATCAGTGAGTGGCTAAGTGCATATGGGGTAGTGGTAGGAGTTATGGAGGAAGGAGGAAGGAAAGTCAGAGCAAGCCACACAATAATGACATGTTGGTTGGGAGTGACTACTGGATTACAGTAACCTAGCCTCTATATTTAAAAAGGTAAAAAGGGGACATAGACAAAAGAGTGATGAAAAATGCATTACATGATTTCTAAGGAACATAGGCTTTTGATTTTTTCCTTTAAAAAAAAACGCATCCAAATCCAATAAGCTAACCTCTGAATGGATTTTCCTTCACAGTTCTCCTGAATTATGAATTCTAATGGAATACCAGATGCTAAGTCTGAGAGAACTGCCTTGTTGATGATTACCAGTTGAACAACAGAGCTCTTCAAAGTGGGTTGGATTTTTTTCTCTGCAAACCATTCATTCTATTTAATAACATCACTGTATTGCTAAGATTTAGAAAGGTATTCTTATTGAAATGCTAGCAGCTCTATACAGCTAACTGCTGGCTGGTATCACATGAAATGGTCCCCAGTTATCACACTTCAAGGTAAGAAATGTTACCATGGTGTAGAAGCTTGAAAAGTGAAAAACAAAACTAAAAGTTAAAACCTTTACCATATTTGGGTCATAGTTTGACTTTCTCCATGTTACCATGAGCAGACAGTTATATTGTTCTTCAAAGTCTATGCAAGTAAATGTCCCTGAAAATGACCAGTAAAATAGAGAGACCACACAAACAGAATGTTTCCATCTTATGCAATTGATAGAGTTAATCTGGATTATTACTTTAGTGATTTAAGTACTAAGTGTTTCTCTTTTGTCATCTCTAAAATGATAATAAACTGTCTTAATTTTAAGTCTGCAGCACGAATTAGCATAAGTAACATTTTCTGGAAATTACGAATGAAAGGTAAAGAGTTTTATTATGAGTATTGTCTGCTGAAGACTGCAGCTCTCACGTCTTATTGAGCTGGAGCAATGAAATGCCAAAGCAGTGAAGGACCAGAGTACTCCTAATAAAGAATGAACTGAAGGTTACAAAGGAGGATGACCTCAGCTTGTTCCTGCTATAAGTCTGATTTTTTCTGATCTCCCAGTTTCCTGAGGATGGCTTCCCAGTTTCTGTTACTAGATAATACTGAAGGAGGAGATAGAAGCCCCTTTTATTAGACATCCCTCTTCCTTAGAATTCACAAAAGTAGAACTCAGTGTAGAAGAACTTCAGAGAAAGTAAATATGTGAAGAAGAGTTAAATCTCCAAAGAACACACACAATTCTCCTTTCTGGATTGGTTTAATGAGATATTTTTTTAGCTTTGTTTTCTTTAATTCATTTGGACTCTGCAAGATTGAGAGATGGGGATGTGTTCAATTTATTCTCAACATATCCCAGGTCAGTAAATCACAAAATGAGGTCCAGTGATTATCTGCATAAGAATCACTGGGGTGCTCATTAAAAATTAAAATTCTGGAGTCATACCCAAGAGCTATGAAAGAAAATCTCTTAGAATAGGGCTCGGGAACCTTTCTGAAAGTGGTGGAGAAGAAAGCGGCTGTCTTAAGTAACTTTGTAAAACTGTTTTGATTAGATAGTATTCGGCTAAAGACAAAAAACAAAAGCAAAACAAAAATCAAAAAACACTACAAAATCACTGAATTTTAGTTGGTAAATTTGTTTCTCACAGTGAAACAGGTAAGCAACTCTGAAACTACACATATACTAGTTTTGAAAGCATAAGTAAATATGTTGTAGATAATGTAAGCCAGGTTTCACACTGTCGGAAAAAGAAGTTTACAAAAAAACAAAAGAGGAATGCTAGAATGAACGCTGTGATGTTGGATTAGACTTGGAAATCTCAATATGAACTCATGTTTGTTTTAATATATATACACAAATCGATAAAGGAGTAAATATAGATGGGTATAAATACATGGATTAGGATATCTACAAATATTTCCTAGTTCTGTCCTCTGAGAGGTTTAGAAGCAGTGACACCTAAGTCACAATGAGTATTACCTAGTGACCAGATCTTGGTTTCTAAATAATATTCTCCAATAAAAGGAACCAGGGATATTAGTGAAATGGCTGATTTTAGAACTGGAGCAGGGAAAATACAAGATGCCCCTGTAGCATCTTGTGACCCATGAAAATAAAGAAATGTTCAAGGAAAAAAAGAAAAAGAACACAGTAGTCAACCTCAAAAAACTCCCAATGCCCAAAAATGGAACAATTTGAGTAACAAAATAAATAATAATACTGGATTATAACCCAAAGAATAAAATAAATATCTGTGAGTCCATACTGATATAAATAAATTGTTGAATAAATATATAAATAATGGGTAAAAGGGAATAAATCTTCCTAACAGAAGATTTCAATTCATAAGTGTAGAAGAAATGAAGGAGCTGGAAAATCACCATTAAAATACCACAGTAATAATTCCTACAGGCAGTATCAATGGATGCATGCTAAAATTAGTGGATACAACTTTAAGGGAAAAGAGGAAACTTGTGTAGTCTCAAAATATCTCCCCGAAAATATTAATTACTGTGTTTTTTTCCTAACACATGCCCACAAATTCTTTGATACTACTCCCTACAGTAGGTAAAACTTAATTCCCCTTCCCTTGAGTGTGGCTGGATTTAGTGACTTGTTTCTAATGAAAATACAGTAGTATGGAAAGGGAAAAATGGTAACTTTGCAATGTAGAAACCTAGCAGACACCACCTTAACCAAGTAATCAAAGTTAAGATCACCAGTAATAAGTTATATTGTTATTATTGATATGGTACAATGAGAAGGTGATGTCACCTCTTTAATATACACCCCTCAAATCCATAACTTCACACCAATCATGAGAAAACATCAGACAAAGGATCAAGGTCATGAAAGACAAGGAAAAGCTGAGATATTGTCACATACTGAAAGAGATTTAGGAGACATGACAACTAAACACAATGTAGTATCCTGCTCTGGATCTTGGAACAGCTAAAGGACATTAATACAAAAACAGGGTAAATTTAAATAAATTTTGCAGACTAGTTAATGGTGTTGTACCAATGTTAATTTCTTAATTTCAATAAATGTACCATATTATGTAAGATGCTAACATTAGGGAAGTCTGGGTGAGGGGTATAGGAGAACTCTCTTGCCTTAGTCAACTTGGGCTGCCATAACAAGATACCATAGACTGGGTGGCTTAAAGAAGAGAAATTTATTTTTTTTCACAGTTCTGTAGGCTGGAAGTCGGAGATCATGGTGCCAGCATGGTCAGTTTCTGATGAAAACTCTCTTCCTGGCTTGTAAATGGCCACCTTCTCATTATGTCCTCACATGGGCTTTCCTCAGTGTGTGTGGGTGAGAGGAGAGAGATTGAGAGAGGGAAAACTGTAAGGTGGTCATTTCAATAGAGGCATTATGATGATTTTTCCTCATCAATATATGATAATCTAGTTTGTTGCTACTTATAATAGCCAACCAATATCCTTAAAATTTGGTTGTGACTACTTGTGTTTTCAAAAATACTAATCTGTCCATAAGTGTTTTTTATGTGTGGCAGTATAGCAGAAACATGACTTTAGCTGTGAAACACATAAGTTGCTAATAAAGAACTGAGAACCGACATTTTTATTAATGTATTATAAAATGTTATGTGTATACCAATAAAAAGACACCAATGAGGTAATAGATTGCAAAATCTCATTTTGACAGCAGTCCAACTCTTCAAGGTCAGTGAGAAATAAGAAAAAATGTCAACTATTTAAAATTAAAATAATTTCTGAAGAAGTTTATTCCTGCTGCCTTTTCATCTGCTTTAAAAAAAAAACACAAATAAGAACGCAAGCTAACAAATTTCAGTGGTTGATTAATAATCGGTCGGCAGTGAATTAAACCTGAATTCATCGTTATATGTGTTTGGCAGCTTGGAACTCTATATATTTTAGTTTTTCTCTATTCCCTAAATGCAGATTGCTTGATGGTGTGTAAGACAGCTAATTAGATATAAATACCAACCAGCACCCAAATAACAAGGATCATAATGATCATACAGTGAACAGCTGTGCCATTTGATAAATTGGTTTCATTTCTAATACTGCAGCAATTCAAACATTTTCTAGCTCCAAAAATGTTTTTCCCCTTCATAGCCCAGATTCAATTAAAAAAAAGTCCTGCTAATGCTGGACTTCAGAAAGCCAGAAAAAAATCTGAGGCTTTGTGAACTTTTGTCACAAAAGCCAGATGGAATTCTTATTGATTGTGGCCTTCTCTGATTTCTCAACTGATAACATAACAGCATATATAGGAGTAATGTTTATGGAACCAGTGCAAGGAGGGACTACTGGATTATAATTGAGGATTGAGAAATAAATAGCTGTCTTCTGTAAAACTGAACCTTATTCGATTTTATTTTGTTTTGTTTTTCCATTTTCTGTTTGATACTGTTGAAAATGTTTGAGGCAGTGTTTCAAGGTCACTTTAGATTGACAGCTCTAAATTCAATTTAATTAAGTACATATTTATTTAGTGCCTACTCTGTGCCTGGTGCTATTTTAAGTGCTGGTCAATCAGAGAGACATTGTTCCCTCCTTCCCTCAAGGAGCTAACAGTCTAGTTTGGGGAAAAGACCAAAAATCCCTTAATATTATAAAACAAAACAAATATAAATTGCCACTACTATGGGGGGAAAAAAAAGAAAAGGCACTGTCCTAGGAAATCATGGAAGATTAAGGAGTGACCTGAAATAAATAGTTCAGGGAGGCTTCTCTGAGGAAGTGACATTTAAGCTAAGACCTAATTTAAGTTGTTGAAAAGGGAACACCTCATGCTTTGACAGAA
The DNA here is from genome assembly GCF_028023285.1 of Balaenoptera ricei. Taxonomy (NCBI): domain Eukaryota; kingdom Metazoa; phylum Chordata; class Mammalia; order Artiodactyla; family Balaenopteridae; genus Balaenoptera; species Balaenoptera ricei. The sequence continues at coordinate 88,899,935 of NC_082660.1, read as the reverse complement.
CAGAAAACAGCAAAAATTCCTACTATTTACTTTGTGATCACATCTCAGTCCTATTTTGAAGTTTCAAGAAACAGCTGCCATCTTCTAGTATAAAAATGGTGCCTAAATACCTTGCCACTCTCCTAAAACTCCATTAAAATGATAGCAAAAATTTTAGAGCAGGAAGGGGGCATAATATTAATAGGATTAACAATATAGGGGAGGAGACAACAAAAAACAAAATTTTGCAGTACAGAAAGAAGAAGGATAAGTAGAAACTAACTTGCTACACTCAGGAAAACTAAATCCCAAGCTTGTAGTGGAGAAAACCAAGAAACAGCCAGTTTTATTGTACCCCCCCCCCCAAAACCTCAGGGAAGGTAGTGACAGGAATCTCTGGAAGGTGAATAAGGGACTAAGAACAGGAAAATTGGTTTAAAATATTTCTTTGAATTTTCTTGAGCAGTTAGAACCCAAGCTCCTTCTCTATTTCGTGTAGTTTACACACTGTCCTTTTCCCATCCATGGAAAAATAATGGAAGTCAGTTTCCTGCAGAAGGTAAAATAAAGGATCTCTGGAACGGGAGAAACCAAATATAACTAAGGACTGGGCTATTGTATTAAAACAGGGGATTGTGTGAAAGTTCATATGTTGGATATTAAGAACCATATAATTCTCCCACTGAGATTCCAGAATGCTGACAGCCAGGTCCATAGCCTATGGTAAAGAGATTAGAAAATCCACGTGTCCCTAAGGAAATGATCTAGCCAGATCACACTACTATGAAGCTACAGTCAGCAAAACTCAGGCTGCACACAGAGCTTCCAATCTGCTTTTGAACGCCCATAATTTAACTATGAAGTGTTAGTCATGATCACTAAACATTTGAAAAAAATTCTCCAATATAAAAATGGATATCAAAATAAATAGACATAATGCAACTTGGAGGAAACAGACTATGAATGAAAACATAATTTTACAAAATTAATGTCCTTAGAGAAATAAGAGATGTTATTAACCCATGAAACAAGAACAGTTTGCTATAAAAAAGAAACATTAAAAGAACAATGAAGAGCTTCTGAAAATTAAAAATTTGTCAGATAGGAAAAGCTCAATAAGAAGGGTTAAAAGGTAAAGTTCAAGAAATATCACAGAAAGTAGAGTGAAGAGGCAAAGAGGTAGAAAGTAGGAGACAAAGGACAAGAAAAATAAGAGACCTACCTAGGAAATCCAAGATTCAAATAATAGGAGTTGCAGAATGAGATAATATGGAAATCAGAGGGAAAAAAATAATAAAAAAATATATAATTCAATAAAATGCCCCAGGCCTGAAGGACATGAGTTTCAAGATTGAAAGGGTCCATCAAGTATCTACCACAGTGGATAAAAATAGCCCTCACTGGAACACATCATCATAAAATTTTAGAACTCTGGGGGAGAGAAAAATTTCCTAAAAGATTCAGGGAGAAAGAATTCATTTCACACAAAGGTTCAGATCTCAGAATGGTATCTGACTTTTCAACAGTACTGGAAGCTAGAAGACAATGAAACAATAACTTCAAGATCCTGATAGATAGAAAATTATTTTCACCTTGAGTTCTATGCCTAATGAACTATCAATCAAGCTGAGGGTAGAACAAAAACTTTTCAGATATTCAGGGTCTCAAAATCTGTGCCACCCAGGCAACATTTCCCAGTAAGCTACTACAGGATATGAAACTTTGAAAGCAGAGAAAATACTCAGAAAGAGGAGGAAAGCAGAGTCCATCATACAAAAAAACTGGTTCTTGGAAGTACATTAAGAAGGTGAAATTGTGCTTGAATGTATGAAAGAAGATTTAGAAAACTGGGTAGAGTTTAGGGCTAAATTAGTGATAAATACACAGAAAGCAAAATAATCAAAGCCAAATAATTGCTAACTGAGGGGAAAACCAAAAGTTGGGTAGTAAAGTATATAGTTTACTATATAACTCTTCTCAGTTAAGCATTTGCTTAGTCATAATCATGTAAATGCTGAGTAATAAATTAACTGATTGAGAGCATGGGCCACAGGAAGTGTAATGGAGATTGTGAAAGAGAACTTACTCCTCATTTTCTACAGTAAGAAGGAAATAGATAATGCAGAAAAATTAGTGAAAAAGTTAAAATGCAGCAATATAAATACTGTACATTATATGGCAATATGATGGTAAATACCAAAATGATCAGTTAAAAGAATGAGGTTTGTTGTTTCTAGGTGGCAGGAAGTATGGGATAGAAGGAGTCAGGGAACTGTTCTCAATATGTCTAATAGAACTATATGACTATTTAAATTATGTATCTGTACAACTTTGATTAAATAAAAACTAAATTAAAACAAAAAAAGTGAATAGCTGCCAAAATAGAGGCTTGCTTACATATACAGGATAAGCCTGGATTTATACCAACATAATAGTTTTAATTACTTTGAAATAGAGTGATGATATTGCATGAAATTATTTATTGCTTATTAATGTTCAATTGAATCCAAATTCTACAGTAGAATCTGACTCTGTACGTGCTGACCCAGCAACTAGAGTGTGGTAAAGTTGTCACTCAATAAATGTTTGTTTCCTCATTTCTCTCTTAAGGACTATTTGCCCTATAACATTTTACAATGGTTATCCTGATCTGTTTTTGTGTTAGAGTCTTTTGTGTGTTTGTCCTAGTTTCTCACCAGTAGGCTAAATATTGGGCAATTCAATATCATCCCCAACTTTGCTAGTCCTGCACATGGAACAATTTGGGGAGAATATATAAAGGATTTGTAGGCTTTTGCTCACCTGAAGTTTCAGAATCTTAAAACTCAGATTTATTTCCATTTCCAAATTGTTCTTTTCTTATTTCTAAATTTGGACTCTAAGATGCTAAATAGTTTATGTTCAGAAAAAGAGATGACAAATTAATGACAAAATAGTCCATGGGACGCAAAGGGATTCAGTGGCACTGCTGTTAGTTTTATTAACAAGAAAGGTGTTGAAATCTGTGTTGACATACTCTAAAGGTCTGAAGTTCTACTATTTATATCTAGGTCTTCTAACTAAGAAATGCAAACTGTTAATACTTAAGAATACTCACATAGGGCTAATGACTTGTTTCAGGTACAAAGGGGTTTGTGGCATGGCCAATAATAGAACTGAAAGATTCAGATCATCAATTCCCTTATCAGCACCAAATGAGTATCTTCAAAAAGACTTTTAATAATGCATCTGTGGTACAAAAGGGTGAAGGTCACACTTAAAAGGTACAAGCTGCTAATAGATTTAGTGGGATTATAGCTTTGTATATCCATTTAAACTCAAGTCATATTAAATCTCAGTGGGCAAATTGTACATTTTAATTTCATATACTGATTTCATAAAATAACTCTTTTCTTATTGTATAAGTAAAATAGAGAAAGTGTAATATAGAAAAACCATAAACACAAAAACGTATAATATCAAAAGCACAAGCACAAAATAAAAATTAAAATGATGTGTAATACCACCACTCAAAGATATACCTTCTAAACATTTTGTTTGGTTGATACATATCCTTACAGTATTTCTTCTAAGTCTATATATGTTTGTGTATGAAGACACACGTTTTCCCCCAAATTTAGATTATATACTATACATTATATTTTATTCTGATTTTTTTTTAAGTTTAACAATATATTTAAAGTACTTCCCATGTCAGGGCTTCCCTGGTGGTGCAGTGGTTAAGAATCCACCTGCCAGTGCAGGGGACATGGGTTCAAGCCCTGGTCTGGGAAGATCTCACATGCCGCAGAGCAACTAAGCCTGTGCACCACAACTACTGAGCCTGCACTCTAGAGCCCACGAGCCACAACTACTGAGCCCGCATGCCACAACTACTGAAGCCCACGTGCCTGGAACCTGTGATCTGCAACAAGAGAAGCCACTGCAATGAGAAGCCTGCGCACCGCAACAAAGAGTAGCCCTCACTCGCCGCAACTAGAGAAAGCCTGTGCACAACAATGAAGATCCAATGCACCCAAAAATAAATAAAATAAATAAATTTTTAAAAATTAAAAAAATTAAAAAATAAAGTATTTCCCATGTCAATAAATAACCTTCTACAGTATAATTTTTTAATGTAGCATATAGTTCAATAACCGGTATTCTCCACATGTTATGCCACTTGTCTTTTACAAAAGACCTACTTTAGTATCTGTTTTCACTAACTGAAAGAAATCCAAAGAGGATTTTCACTTTTATGAAAAAAGGCAAGAAGGGAAAATTGCGTTGAGCATTTGTTTTTGCAGTGAGTTGTTATACAGGCAGCACACACCCAATGCAGCAAGAGTGGCACTGCCAAGCTCCTTCCTGGGAGCTACACTCAGCATCCCAGCATCAAGCTGCCATAGCTTTGAACTGTATATGTGAGCATCTGTGCTTTGTCTCAATTTATTTTTTGTATCCATTAACAACATGTGTCCTAAGGTATCAAAAAAACCTAAAAGAGATCAGAAGGGGTTTACACTTAATGGAAAAGTGGACATAATTAAGCATTTTGACCATGGTGAATGAGATAAAGATATTGTGTGTGCGTTGAACTTGCCTGCAACAGCCATTCATACTATTGACATTTAGGCAGAGAGAGGGAGAATCTTGAAAGCTGCCCAAGTTAATATTGGTTCCGCTAGTAGCACAGTGGTCTCTTTTGTAGTTGGCATCCAGTAATGAATACAACAGAAAGTCTCTTGCTTGAGTGGTTAGATGGGTGTACAAAGTGTGGTGTTCTGTTAAGTTATCTTATACTAAAGGAGAAACCAGCCAGGCTTTTTAATAAGCTGAAACAGAAACTGCTGGACAATGGTGCTGAAAGTATTGCAAAAGTAGAATTTAAAGTAGTTGTGGGGTAAAAACCCACCAGACCAAACAAATGAAGAGGAAATAGGCAGTCTACCTGGAAAAGAATTCACAGTAATGATAGTAAAGATGATCCAAAATCTTAGAAATAGAATGGAGAAAATAAAGAAACATTTAACAAGGACCTAGAAGAACTAAAGAGCAAACAAACAATGGGGAACAGCACAATAAATGAAATTAAAAATTCCCTGGAAGGACTCAATAGCAGAATAACTGAGGCAAAAAAACGGATAAGTGACCTGGAAGATAAAATAGTGTAAATAACTACCGCAGAGCAGAATAAGGAAAAAAGAATGAAATAAGGACAGTCTAAGAGAACTCTGGGAACACATTAAATGAAAAAACATTTGAATTCTAGGGGTCCAAGAAGAAGAAGAAGAAAAGAAAGGGACTGAGAAAATATTCAAAGAGATTATAGTTGAAAACTTCCCTAATATGGGAAAGGAAAGGGTCAATCAAGTCCAGGAAGCATGGAGAGTCCCATACAGGATAAATCCAAGGAGAAACACTCCAAGACACATATTAATCAAATTATCAAAAATTAAACACAAAGAACAAATATTAAAAGCAGCAAGGGAAAAACAACAAATAATGTACAAGGCAATCCACATAAGTTTAACAGCTGATTTTTCAGCAGGAACTCTGCAAGCCAGAAGGGAGTGGCAAGACATATTTAAAGCAATGAAAGGGAAAAACCTACAACCAAGATTACTCTACCCAGCAAGGATCTCATTCAGATTCAACAGAGAAATTAAAAACTTTACATACAAGCAAAAGCTAAAAGAATTCAGCACCACCAAACCAGCCTTACAACAAATGCTAAATAAACTTCTTTAGTCAGGAAAACACAAGAGAAGGAAAAGACCTACAACAACAAACCGAAAACAATAAAGAAAATGGTAATAGGAACATACATATCAATAATTACCTTAAATGTAAATGTATTAAATGCTCCCACCAAAAGACATAGACTGGCTTAATGGATACAAAAACAAAACCCATATATATGCTGTCTACAAGAGAGACACTTCAGACCTATGGACACATACACACTGAAAGTGAGGGGATGGAAAAAAATATTCCATGCAAATGGAAATCAAAACAAAGCTGGAGTAGCATTTCTCATATCAGACAAAATAAACTTTAAAATAAAGCCTATTACAATAAACACAGAAGGACACTACAAAATGATCAAGGGATCAATCCAAGAAGAAGATATAACAATTGTAAATATTTATGCACCCAACATAAGAGCACCTCAATACATAAGGCAAATGCTAACAGCCATAAAAGGGGAAATCAACAGGAACACAATCAAAGTAAGGGACTTTAACACCCCACTTTCACCAATGGACAGATCATTCAAAATGAAAATAAATAAGGAAACACAAGCTTTAAATGATATATTAAACAATATGGACTAATTGATATTAATAGGACATTCCATCCAAAAACAACAGAATACACTTCCTTCTCAAGTGCTCATGGATTCTCCAGGATAGATCATATCTTATGTCACAAATCAAGCCTTGGTAAATTTAAGAAAATTGAAATCGTATTGAATACCTTTTCTGACGACAACGCTATGAACTACATATCAATTACAGGAAAAAAATCTGTAAAAACTAGAAACACATGGAGGCTAAACAATACACTACTAAATAGTCAAGAGATCACTGAAGAAGTCAAAGAGGAAATCAAAAAAAACCTAGAAACAAATGACAATGAAAACACGAGGAACCAAAACCTATGGGATGCAGCAAAAGCAGTTCTAGGAGGGAAGTTTATAGCAATACAATCCTCCCTCAAGAAACAAGAAACATCTCAAATAAGCAACCTAACCTTACACCTAAAGCAATTAGAGAAAAAGGAACAAAATACCCCCAAAGTTAGCAGAAAGAAAGAAATCATAAAGACCAGATCAGAAATAAATGAAAAACAAATGGAAGAAATGACAACAAAGATAAATAAAACTAAAAGCTGGTTCTTTGAGAAGGTAAACAAAATTGGTAAACCACTAACCAGACTTATCAAGAAAGAAAGGGAGAAGACTCAAATCAATAGATTTAGAAATGAAAAAGGAGAAGTAACAACTGACACTGCAGAAATACAAAGAACCATGAGAGATTACTACACGCAACTATATGCCAATAAAATGGAAACCCTGGAAAAAATGGACAAATTCTTAGAAAAGCACAACCTTCTGAGACTGAACCAGGAAGAAATAGAAAATATAAACAGGCCAATCACAAGCTCTGAAACTGACACTGCGATTAAAAACCTTCCAACAAACAAAAGCCCAGGACCAGATGGCTTCACAGGCAACTTCTATCAAACATTTAGAGAAGAGCTAACACTTATGCTTCTCAAATTCTTCCAAAATATAGCAGAGGGAGGAACACTCCCAAACTCATTCTACAAGGCCACCATCACCCTGATACCAAAACCAGACAAATATATCACAAAGAAGAAAACTACAGGCCAAATTCACTGATGAACATAGATGGAAAAATCCCCAACAAAATACTAGCAAACAGAATTCAACAGCACATTAAAAGGATCATACAGCATGTGCAAGTGGGGTTTATCCCAGGAATGCAAGGATTCTTCAATATACGCAAATCAATCAATGTGATAAACCATATTAACAAATTGAAGGGGGAAAACCATATGATCCTCTCAATAGATGCAGAAAAAGCTTTTGACAAAATTCAACACCCATTTATTATAAAAACCCTCCAGAAAGTAGGCATAGAGGGAACTTACCTCAACATAATAAAGGCCATATATGACAAACCCACAGCCAACATCGTTCTCAATGTTGAAAAACTGAAACCATTTCTTCTAACATCAGGAACAAGACAAGGTTGTCCACTCTCACCATTACTATTCAACATAGTTTTGGAAGTTTTAGCGATAGCAATCATAGAAGAAAAAGAAATAAATGAACCCAAATTGGAAAACAAGAAGTAAAGCTGTCACTGTTTGCAGATGACATGGTATTATACATAGAGAGTCCTAAAGATGCTATCAGAAAACTACTAGAGCTAATCAATGAATTTGGTAAAGTAGCAGGATACAAAATTAATGCACAGAAATCTCTTGCATTCCTATACACTAATGATGAAATATCTGAAAGAGAAATTAAGGAAACATTCCCATTTACTGCTGCAACAAAAAGAATAAAATACAAAGGAATAAACCTACCTAAGTAGAAAAAAGACCTGTGTGCAGAAAACTATAAGACACTGATGAAAGAAATCAAAGATGACACAAACAGGTGGAGAGATGTACCATGTTCTTGGAGTGGAAGAATCAACTTTGTGAAAATGACTATACTACCCAAAGCAATCTACAGGTTCAGTGCAATCCCTATCAAACTACCAATGGCATTTTTCACAGAAGTACAACAAAACAATTCACAATTTGTATGGAAACACAAAAGACCTCGAATAGCCAAAGCAATCTGAGAAAGAAAAAGGGAGCTGGAAGAATCAGGCTCCTGGACTTCAGACTAGAGTACAAAGCTACAGTAATCAAGACAGTATGTTATGAGCACAAAAGGAGAAATATAGATCAATGGAACAGGATAGAAAGCCCAGAGATAAACCCACACACATATGGTCAACTTATATTTGATAAAGCAGGCAAGAATATACAATGGAGAAAAGACAGCCTCTTCAATAAGTGGTGTTGGGAAAACTGGACAGCTACTTGTAAAAGAATGAAATTAGGACACTCCCTAACACCATACACAAAAATAAACTCAAAATGGATGAAAGACCTAAATGTAAGGCCAGACACTATAAAACTCTTAGAGGAAAACATAAGCAGAACACTCTATGGAATAAATCACAGCAAGATCCTTTTTGACCCACCTCCTAGAGAAATGGAAATAAAAATAAACAAATGGAACCTAATGAAACTTAAAAGCTTTTGCACAGCAAAGAATCCATAAACAAGATGAAAAGACAACCCTCAGAATGGGAGAAAATATTTGCAAATGAAGCAACTGACAAAGGATTAATCTCCAAGATTTACAAGCAGCTCATGCAGCTCAATATCAAATAAACAAACAACCCAATCCAAAATGGGCAGAAGACCTAAATAGACATTTCTCCAAAGAAGATATACAGATTGCCAACAAACTCATGAAAGGATGCTCAACATCACTAATCATTAGAGAAATGCAAATCAAAACTACAATGAGGTATCACATCACACCAATCAGAATGGCCATCATGAAAAAATCTACAAACAATAAATGATGGAGAGGATGTGGAGAAAAGGGAACCCTCTTGCACTGTTGGTAGGAATGTAATTTTGTACAGCCACTATGGAGAACATTATTGAGGTTCCTTAAAAAACTAAAAATAAAACTATCATACGACCCAGCAATCCCACTACTTGGCATATACCTTGAGAAAACCATAATTCAAAACGAGTCATGTACCAAAATGTTCATTGCAGCTCTATTTACAATAGCCAGGACATGGAAGCAACCTAAGTGTCCACTGACAGATGAATGGATAAAGAAGATGTGGCACATATATACAATGGAATATTACTCAGCCAAAAAAGAAACGAAATTGACTTATTTGTAGTGAGGTGGACGGACCTAGGGACTGTCACACAGAGTGAAGTAAGTCAGAAAGAGAAAAGTAAATACCATATGCTAGCACATATATATGGAATCTAAAAAAAAAAGGTTCTGAAGAACTTAGGGGCAGGATAGGAATAAAGATGCAGATGTAGAGAATGGACTTGAGGGCACAGGGAGGGGGAAGGGTAAGCTGGGACGAAGTGAGAGAGTGGCACGGACTTATATATAGTACCAAATATAAAATATATAGGTAGTGGGAAGCAGCCGCATAGCACAGGGAGATCAGCTCGGTGCTTTGTGACCACCTAGAGGGGTGGGATGGGGGAGTGGGATAGGGAGGGTGGGAGGGAGACACAAGAGGGAGAAGATATGGGGATATATGTATAATTATAGCTAAATCACTTTGTTATAAAACAGAAACTAACACACCATTGTAAAACAATTATACTGCAATAAAGATGTTTTAAAAATAAATAAAGTAGTTGTGGGTGGTTTGATCATTTTTTGAGGCAAGGACAGTTTTATAACTTAAAGGCTACTGGAGAAAGTACTTCATTTGATACTGAAGATGAGGGAAAAGTTCTAAGAAGAAGTGAAGAAAATAATTATGGAAGGTAATTCATGTAAGCAAGTGTTTAACTGTGATGAAATGACCATATATTGGAAAAAATAGCCGAGCAAGAGATTTATTTCTATAAAAGAAAATCAGGCTAATAGACACAATGCATGGAAGGACAGGTTTACACTAATGCCTATTATTAATGTCACTGGTGATGCTGTCCTTAGGCCTCTACTAGTGTACCCTCCAGGACATCCAAGGGCACTTAAAAGCATTGATAAGAATCCACTTCCTGTTGTGTTTCATTCACATCTAAGCGGTTGGACTACCCAAGTGATTTTTTCTGAGTACGCAGGTGGACACATTGGTCCTTTTGTTGAAAAATACTGTAGAGGGCTTCCCTGGTGGTGCAGCGGTTGAGAGTCTGCCTGCCAATGCAGGGGACATGGGTTCGAGCCCTGGTCTGGGAAGATCCCACATGCTGCGGAGCAACTGGGCCCATGAGCCACAATTACTGAGCCTGCGCATCTGGAGCCTGTGCTCCACAACAAGAGAGGCCACGATAGTGAGAGGCCCGCGCACCACGATGAAGAGTGGCCCCCACTCGCTGCAACTAGAGAAAGCCCTTGCACAGAAACGAAGACCCAACACAGCCATAAATAATTAAATTAATTAATTAATTAATTTAAAAAAATATTGTAGAGAAAGTAACTTCCACTATAGGTGTCTTCTGATTGTCGATGATTGTGCTGCTCATCCATCTAGCATTACCAAGTATGGTGATAATATTTGTGTTGTGTTCTTACCACCGAATATTACGTCATTGCTGCAACCATGTGATCAAGGCCTAATAGCTACAATTAAGGTTTATAATATACAAAATGTGATGTATTTTATTGTAAGTGCCATTGATAGACAGAGGTCAACTCTGAAACATCTTCAGGAGAGATCTGGAAAGACTACAATATAAAATTGGCAGTTGCCAGCCAGCCTTGGATATGTTCTTGATAGGCTAACAATCTGAATGAGAAATGATGTTTAGAGGAACAATTTTAAAGGCTTCAAACCAACAACAATAAATACATCAGTGGTGATTTTGGTTAAAGAGCCTTGGTTTGTGGACGTGGATGAGGATGTTGAAGTGGTTTGGGCATCTCATGACCAAGAACTGGCAGATGAAGAGCTGATGCAACTGCAAAAGGAAAAGATATGAATCAAAACAACACAGTAGCGAAAGGCCTGAAAGTGAAATCTTGCAGGAACTGAACAAAAGCACTTACATGAGATGTCCACTACTATTGACAGTGTTACAGTGATTACAGAAAATTATGACTTTAATTTTGAAAGGGCACATAGGTTTAGGGCAGCTTTGCAGGATGTTTTGAGTACCTACAAAGAATTGTATGATAGAAAAATGTGCAAGGCTAAATAGTCATGTATAATATTGTATTTCAAGCCTTCCACATCAGCCACTGTAGACAATGAACCTCAACCATCGACAATGAGACAGGCAGACATAGAAGAAGGTATAAACATTAATGGAATCAGATAGAGATGAGATGTTAAAAAAGGGTCCTCTTCCTCTGTCCCCTACACCCCAGTCCCCTGTACCTCCCAATGCCCCAACCTTCCAAGACTCAGCCTAACACACCATCATCACAATCTATCGGCCTTCCATTGTGCTCTCTGTCTTCCAGATTCTGGTAAGTGAAATTACACTGTACATACATTATTTCTACTTTTTACAGGCTGTGTATTTATCATATCATTCCTGCTTTGGAAAATATGTTAGTGTTATTTTAGGTTTTATGTGCTCTTTGGTATGACTTGGTAGGTTATTTTTTTGTCTGGGAATGCTCAAAACATTTTTCCATATAAATTAATGGTAATTACTTCTTCACTTTATGCAATTTGGGCTTAGGAAAGGTTTCATAGGAATGCTCCACTTTAGGAGAGCAGGGGGAACTTATTTATGACTATGCCATAATTTACATAATAAGTCTCCTGCTATAGGAAGTTTCCAATATTTCTTGATTATAAATTAATCTGATATGAATAACATTGTGCATGCACCTTTGTATATATCTCTGATTATTGCTTTAAAATAAATTTCTAAAATTGGAATTTCTGGGTCAAACTCTTCCTATTCTTTTCTGCTGTATAACAAAGTGAATCCGCTATACATATACATATATCCCCATATCTCCTCCCTTTTGCATCTCCCTCCCACCCTCCCTATCCCATCCCTCTAGGTGGTCTCAAAGCACCGAGCTGATCTCCCTGTGCTATGCGGCTGCTTCCCACTAGCTATCTATTTTACATTTGGTAGTATATATTAGTCCATACCACTCTCTCACTTTGTCCCAGCTTACCTTCCCCCTCTCCATGTCCTCAAGTCCATTCTCTACATCTGCGTCTTTATTCCTGTCCTGCCCTAGGTTCTTCAGGACCATTTTTTTTTTTAGATTCCATATATATGTGTTAGCATACAGTATTTGTTTTTATATTTCTGACTTACTTCACTCTGTATGACAGACTCTAGGTCCATCCACCTCACTACAAATAACTCAATTTTGTTTCTTTTTATGGCTGGGTAATATTCCATTGTATATATGTGCCACATCTTCTTTATCCATTCATCTGTCAGTGGACACTTAGGTTGCTTCCATGTCCTGGCTATTGTAAATAGAGCTGCAATACATCATTAGTGTATAGGAATGCAAGAAATTTCTGTGCATTAATTTTGTATCCTGCTACATTATCAAATTCATTGATTAGCTCTAATCATTTTCTGGTAGCATCTTTAGGATTCTCTATGTATAGTATCATGTCATCTGTAAACAGTGACAATTTTACCTCTTCTTTTCTGATTTGGATTCCTTTTATTTCCTTTTCTTCTCTGATTGCTGTGGTTAAAACTTCCAAAACTATGTTGAATAATAGTGGTAAGAGTGGGCAACCTTGTCTTGTTCCTGATCTTAGTGGAAATGGTTTCAGTTTTTCACCATTGAGAATGATGTTTGCTGTGGGTTTGTCATATATGTCCTTTATTATGTTGAGGTAAGTTCCCTCTGTGCCTACTTTCTGGAGGGTCTTTGTCATAAATCGGTGTTGAATTTTGTCAAAATCTTTTTATGCATGTATTGAGATGATCATAAGGGACTGAACCCATGCCCTTGGCAGTGAAAGCACAGAGTCCTAACCACTGGACCTCCAGGGAACTATCTAGACCTGACTTCTTAGGTCACCAAAAAAATAATTGACAAAGAAAAATTTATAATTATCTTCTTTGGAGAAATGTCTATTTAATTCCTCGGCCCATTTTTAACTGGATCCTTCTTCTTTTTATTATTGATTGACTTGAAAGAGCTCCTTATATATTGTAGATACAAGCCAAGCCCCTTATCAGATCTATGATTTGTAAGTATTTTCACTCATTCTGAGGGTTTTCTTTTCACTTTCTTGATTGTATGGTTTATATCACAAAAAGTTTTAATTTTGATAATGTCCACTTTAGGTGAGTTTATCATATGTGAATCATATCTTAATAAAACTTCTTTTAAAAATTTATACAAAGACAACATCTTTGTTGTGAGTGTAGTCAGAGACTGAAAGCTTACTATGTAGTATCATCACCAGAGTCATCACAGGTTGGCCTGCAAAAGCCTGTAATGTTTGACACCCAAAGCTATCCAGGGATTCTCAAATATGCACCAACAAAAGTAAGCTACAAGTCTTATTCATCAATCTGAATCTTCTTGCACATGGGGATTTCCCATACTTATTTTTTAGCTTGCTTTGTATGAAACACTTTGGTGTTGTGTGTTATTTGGAAAAGTAACATAATAGGGGTTCCAACAATGGACTTCAGATCCAAACTTCTTGGGTTCATGTCTTGGATTCACTTATCAATAACTGTGACCACAGGCAAGTTACTTAACCTTTCCATACCTCAGGTGTTCCCATCCTTAAAATGGGAATGATAATAAAACTTTAGCACAGAGTGAGTGTGAGTTTTAAATGAGTTAATATATGTACAGCTCTGATAACAGTGCCTGACATAATAAGTACTAAGCATAAGTTATTAAAACTATTTTTCTGTGTTTTTAGTAGGGAGAGTAGGAGACCTTTTCATTACCTCATATGCCTCCTACTCAGTTCTGCAGTTGGCAAAAGAAAACCTAGAATTTACTCTCTCTCTCTTTCTCTTTCTTGATTCACCTCTCCCTCAAACTTCCTCATTTTTATTGATGATGATGCCATCATCTCCTTAGCATTCCAGATGAAATAAATCTGAGTCCTCAGAGTCTTCTTTTTTTTTTAAATATAAATTTATTTATTTATTTTTGGCTGCATTGAGTCTTTGTTGTTGTGCGCGAGCTTTCTCTAGTTGCAGTGAGTGGGGGCTAATCCGTTGTGGTGCACGGGCTTCTCAATGTGGTGGCTTCACTTGTTGCGGAGCACGGGCTCTAGGTGCATGGGCTTCAGTAGTCGTGGCACGTGGGCTCAGTAGTTGTGGCACGTGGGCTCAGTAGTTGTGGTTTGCGGGCTCTAGAGCACAGGCTCAGTAGTTGTGGCTCACGGGCCTAGTCGCTCCACGGCATGTGGGATCTTCCCAGACCAGGGCTTGAACCCGTGTCCCCTGCACTGGCAGGCAAATTCTTAACCACTGTGCCACCAGGGAAGCCCCTCAGAGTCTTCTTTAATTCCTCTTTTCCTTCACTCCACAAGTTAAATCCATTAGCAAGTTTTCTCAGCTCTACCTCTTAAATATATGCAAATCTGTCCATGCTTCACTGCATCTACCAACTCTGTCCTAATACAGGCCATCATCATTCTTCTCTTAGTCTGCTATGGTAGTTTCCTAACTGGTCTCTCAACCTGTGTTGTTGTAATACTAAAGTTGATTCTCCACAGCAGCCAGAGGAATATATTTTAAACCTAAATCAAATCATATGACTCCCTTTCAAACTTTCAATGACTTCCCACTGTACTTGGATTATAATCCAAGCACTATATCATGGCCTATGAAAGCTCTTATGGTAGCTGGTCTACAAAGATAATGACCGTCATTCAAGAGGTAGACTCTTTTCTTTCTCCTTGAAATTGTCAGCCCTGTGACTTGCTCTGACTAATAAGATGCAGTGGAAGTGACATTCTTGGACTTTCAAGGTCAGATCATAAGAGGTCTAGCAGCTTCTGCTTCTTTTCTGGTGGAAGCTAGTTGTCATGTATTAAGTCTGCCTACCCTAAGACTACCATCCTCTGAGGAAGCCCAAGCGTGGCATGTCATTAGATATAAGACATGTGGAGAAGCACCTATACACCAGGGATATGAGAGCCTCAGGCAACTCAGCCCAGTCCAGTGACCAGATGAACACTGACAAGTATTTTCAGTTGACACCACACAGAGCAGAGAAATCACTGAGCTAAGGTCTGAACAAGTTTCTGACTCACAGAATCCTGATGAAAAATAAATTGTTGTATTAAGTCATTATGTTTAGAGTAGTTTGATGCGCAGTTATAGGTAATGGAAACATCACTCACGATGCTTTCTCCCTGTACTTCTCTAGACTCATCTGATACTAAGTTCTCTGTATTTTAACCATGCTTACTCTCTTTTTCTTCTTCTGACGTGGAAACCTTGTTCCTTCCTCATGGCCCTTGAAGTCACTGTGCCCTTTGCCTAGAAGTCTCTTCCCTTAGTTTTGGGCACAGCTAACTTATCATTAAGGTCTCAGTTCAGTTGTTAGCTTCTCAAGCAGGCCTTCCTTAGCCACATTATCTGAAGTAGGTTCACACCACCACTCTGCTCATTCTATCATACTTCTTTATTTTATTGCCTTAATATTACTTAACATTATCTGAAGTTATTTTGACTGTTTACTGATTTTTTAATTGTCAGACTTCTTTCATGAGGATAGAAATTCTGTCTATTTTATTCACTGCTATGAAATTAACACAGTGAATAGTGCCTGGTACATTGTAAGTGTTAAATAAATTCAGATTGAGTGAATGAATGAAGGTGAAAGAGTGTTCTTACATTCCACTAGACCCAATGTAGTAACTATTGGTTACTGTAATGGATAGTTTCAATTTTCCTCACCTAAATTCTCTCTCTACCAGTTTATCCTATTCTGTGCCACCAAGAAGCTAGCCTTTAGGTCTGGATCAACATCCTTCCTTTTCCTCTAGCTTTTGGTTGGTTTTGGCCACTGAGAGGCACCAACGGGAGATTAGAGGGGCCGAAGAGAAAGATGTCAGTGTATTTATTCTAATAGCTTCCTCTCAGAGAGTTCACTGCCAGTTAGCTACATTCCTCTTTCAAAGATCACAACTCCCAGAAGGTGGCCTTCTCTTACAGTAGGCTAATCTCTCCAGGATCTGGTAATCTTTTCTTCCTCTTGTCAGTCAGGCCAAGGGACAGTAAAAGTTCCTCACTGTCACCAGCCCTTCTGTGCTTCACTATTTTTTGTTGCTTTGCCTTAATCCTGCCCACACCCTTTATATAGTCTTTTCATTTAAAATCCTTTCACTTTTTTTTGTGTACCATCATTCCCTGCCTAAATCATAACAGTTACTTTATAGATCTAGACAATAGTTCCTTCTATTATGTAGCTGTTCTAGCTGATTCATAGTACTTTTAATGATTTTCATACATAAGCTATTACATATATTTTTATTTTAGTTAATCTACATACTTGTTAATCTATCCCTAGATAATTGAAAGATGGCTGCAGATATTTACCACTCTTCTTTTGAAGCTAGTTCCTTTGAGCAATGATGGGTCTATGAGTGCATTATACACATTTACACACTAACATGTAACACACCTGTTTCTGCTTTCACAATTGCTTTTGTTGAGGCAAACTCATCATCTCACTTTGTGGACTCTGTTGTCACCACCTCCAAGCACTCTAGCCGTGGAGACCCACTCCAGAACTGTTTAGCTATTCTTTTACTAATATGACTCATATTGGCTCTGAAAGGAAAGTACACCATCAAGGACAGATAGTGAAACTAAGAGAGCTGAAGGTGATGGAATACATAAAGAGAAAACAGTAAACAATCCAGATTGGTACTTTCATCAGTGCACAGACCAAATACGGATGCAAGGAAGGATAATTTGTCCCTTTTAGCTATGTATGCTACCAACTTAATGAGAACACATGTTGGTAAAAATGTTAGTAGCTTTGAATAGGCATTGGCAAGATGGTGGCTTTTGTGAGTCTGGCTGCAGGGATGAGGCCATAACAACTTAATTTGAATGCAAAAAGTAGTTTCCTAAAAGTTAGATGAAAGTAAATGACAGTGTTAACTGGTAGTAGGATTTATCTTTCATTTAAAGTCAGATTTTCATGAAACATTCATGCATCTATAATCACAGAAGCATAAAGTTTTATAGCTTGGAGAATCCTCAAGATCATTTGTTCAAACCCCTCATTTCATGATTAAGAAAGCAAGGTCTAGAATGACTGGTCAGAGATCAAAACTAGAGTTATAATTCCTTGCATCTCTCCTTTTCCAGTCTCTGTTCCTTCCTTTAGATCAATTGTTTTCCAAATATGTCTTCCATGGTCCATGGTGGTGGGGTTGGGTAGAGTGGTATGGTTGACAATTCACAAGGCCCAGGGAAAGAGGAAGGCCAGGGGATGGCATACCCTTCCCAGTCAATAAAAGCATCTCTGCTTTTTTTGCTTTATATATATTTTTGTATAAGATTTTGTCTGGAAAAATTTTCTTGTGTTAAAAAAAAGAGAGATTTGAAAAGTATCATTCTATGCCGTGCTATTAAGTTAGCAAGAAACTAGCTGAAGAAATCTGCAAGAAAAATGGCATTGATTTCATTGAATCTGGTGGTGCACAGGTAAATGTTTAAAAACTTGCTCTCTGAGGAAAAAAAAAAGTCCTGATTTGTAGCCTTTGCTGATTTCTATCCCATCATGGCTTATTTCAAGCTACTAACATGACGTCAAAGAGCTTGCAAAATTCCTGAAAATTTAACAGTCAGCTTTTGCCAGCCATTATGAGCTAGCTCCAGCACACCACTGATTGAATTCCTTCTGTGTGCATTACCCTCCTGTGATTTTTCTGTTTGTATTTAAATAATCAACTCATAGAGAATTTTGTTATTGAACGAATAAATAAAAGGTAAATCAGTCTACAGGCCTTGGAAAATATTATTCTCCATCATTGAATTTTAGTGAATTATTTGTTTATTTATTTATTTATTGGTCTGGGGTTTTGGGAGATGGGATTTGGTCACAGGTAAACACGTGTGATCTCTTAGATGAAAAGTAGCATATTTAAAGTGGAATGCTAATGAAACAACTGTGGATGAAATCAATGACCATCCTGGGGGTGTATGAGAATGTTTACACACATATACATCTTTCTATGCACGAATAACATCTGCTTTTATAAGCAGAGAGGTGCTATTTTAATCAAACCTGAGGAAATATCTCGGGGTGGATTGAACTTCTTCCTTCATCTCCCTAGGAAGCCATTCAATTATAACCCATTATTCTCTTTGATTCCAGTGGGTGTTCCATGCTCAGACTGGCCCCCTTTTTTTTTAAACCCCAATGACCTCCTTTCACATGTCTCTTATATTATTGTACTTCCTGCTGCCTCTGCAACACAGAGACAGATAGAAATTTCCACAGTAAAAGAGAAAAGTTGTCTAAATATTTATGCCAAGGTCTTTTCAATATATATGGCCTCTTTCTTCTTCCTTTTCTCTAGTCCAAAGTATGGGGAGAAGGGCAGGGTTGAAGCACGTCTCACACCATAATATCCACATTCTTACCTTAAAATGGGTACCTTATAATCCAATTGCATGTATCAAAGTTATTCCAGCTAATGTTTCAACTCTTATCTTCTGTGCCACATTCTTAACTTCTGGCATTAAAAATCTCAGGGATAGAAAAGACATCTCCATTTTCTTTCATTTCTCACAATTTCTTCCAGATCATATAAAACACTTAACAATAATAAAATAGTTAGGGAACTATAGTGTTCACAGAGGTCTACCTGCCTTCTTTCAATTTCTGTGTAGGTTGATGATGAAAAGCAAACAAGGGTAAGAAACTCCAAGACAGTCTATAGATTTATTCTATCTTTTGAAGAATTTTAATGCTCAAACTGACTGAAAATGGATCTTTCAATAAGAAGAGATTTCCTATAATGCATTTTAACAGAGTGGAAAATCACTTTGATTACTTTAAAACGTAGTCAAGCCATATGCAAAAATCTAAGCAGACATAGTTTCATAACCCAATTTACGAGTTCTCTCTCACTACTTTATGATAAAGAGGTGGCAATTGCTCTAATATTGATTATGTTAGTCCACACCCAACCTGCTGCCCTGACAAGTTTATAATAAATTCCAATTAGCCCATGCTCCCTCATCTTAACTACCAATAAATGCCTTCAGTGGGTGATGGTCCTTTGAGTCCTACACCCATTGTCCAATATTTGTCTATCTTTGATGAGCATCACAGACTTTACTTCTACTGGCAAAGATGCTTTTTTAAATTTCAAATCATGTTATCTAGTTTGACTCTGTTGTTCCTTTTCTTAAGAAAGTTAGCACTAGGATAAGAAAACAGGTAGCTAGCATCAGCAGTCACAATTGGATTTTAGGCTGAAAAATAAACTATGACATTGCATGGTTTCCCATTTTCAACTAATCAGAGACATATCTGCATTTGCTTCATTTATAAGGTAAAAGAATATTCTCAGTGTCTGATCTGAAATTTTATCCAGAGATCTGAGATTCAAGCTGTGCCCTCTCTGCTTCTTTTATCACTACTTGTAATAAAGATTCTGCAACCAAACTTAGCTGACAAGTTTGTTGATGATGCATGAACCACAACAGAAGACACTTTGGCTCTTCTTGAGAGATCTTGGTCTTGAATTCTTGAAAGGATCAAAAATCTGAATCTATCAAAAAATTAAGATATGATTCAAAGATGCTTATAGAGGCATACAGAGCATTCCTAGGCCACATGGGCTTTAGTGTGTCATATAAACCCTTATAAACTGGCGTGGCCTCCTTCCTTTCCTGTTCTAGGTAGTGGAATTTCATTCCTAACACAACCTGGGGCTCTATGATACATAAAAGAAGCTTACAGGATCTTGCCTCTATTTGAGAGGAATAAGTAAAAGAATACAAGAATGTTAACCTTTAGAGTATGTCTTCCACATGGCAGACATGATGCAAACAGATAGCTATTATCCAATTATCCAATTCAATCCTTAAAGAAATCCTTATAGCATTGTTATCACCATTTTACAAATGAGGAAACTGAAGTTTCAACTCAATTTTATTCAAATCCAAATCCCATACTATACAATGCACCCATAATACTCACTTCACTGATTGAATTGAAAACATACTCAGTAGGTTGTGGAAAGTAGCAAGTTGGGTAGGTTTGCCAATATCTTTCCAAACAAGAACAAAACTCAAATGAAAAATAGTCATTTAATACAGGAAATAGAATAAATTTCAATTAATTTTTTTTATAAAAAAATAGAAACCATATCTCTACAGTTGGCTGCTGACTTGATCGTTCTGAAGAACTTGACCAATTGATGCAATCAGTTTGCTAGATTTCCACTGTATTGAAATATCCAACCGGTGGTTTTGTTATCATTTACATTTACCCTGAGAGTCCAAACGAAATTAGCATGATAAGAAATGAAGGGTATTGACTAGATTCCAACCAGCAGAGCTCAATCTAGTCATCCTAGTGGTTTGTAAGTCGAATGTAAGTGAATAAGTTAAAGACTGGCAGATGGGAACTTCTACAATAAGAAATAGGAAAGACTGGCAGATGGGAATTCTACAATAAGAAATAGGAAAAAGAAAGACAAAAGATATGCTCGTGTTGTATTCTTATTTTGTGAGGTTCTTATAAAAATATTGCATTTAGACTTGAGTTTCACATGTTGAGAAATTGGAGAGGCTACAGAGAAGAGTAACAGAAGTACCGGACTAAGGAAAAAAAACTGAGTTTAAAGAAACTGATTTTGCAATCCATTCCTATTAAATATTATATCGTACTTTTATATAAGGCTCAAGGCACGTAGAATTGACTCTTGAACAGTGCGGGGTTGGGGGGGTCTGGGGCGCCAACCCCCCATGCAGTTAAAAATTCGCATATAATTTTTGACTCCCTTAAAATTTAACTAATAATAGCCTACTGTTGACTGGAAGCCTTACCTATAACATAAACAATCAATTAACACA
Source organism: Balaenoptera ricei (assembly GCF_028023285.1). Taxonomy (NCBI): domain Eukaryota; kingdom Metazoa; phylum Chordata; class Mammalia; order Artiodactyla; family Balaenopteridae; genus Balaenoptera; species Balaenoptera ricei. The sequence continues at coordinate 88,878,647 of NC_082660.1, read as the reverse complement.
TATTTTGTATGTTATATGTTTATCTACATATATTTTACTCATTCATGACATACATTTTTCTTAATTTTTTCAATATTTCTAGGCTTTGTGGTTTGTCTGAGAAATTTTTTAAAATTGTCAAAAATCTCCAGAAAATCTTCCTATATATTTAATGAAAAAAATTCTTATATAAATGGACTCATGCAGTTTAAACCCCTGTTGTCCAAGAGTTAACTTTACTTAGAAATATCTAATACTACAAAATTGACAATAAGAAAATATGAATGTTAAAAAAACAAAGTTGCAAAAAAAGGTCAAAAACACTAGGTACTATGATAGGTCATTTACCTGTGTTAGTTTATTTAATACTCACATTTAATCTGTAGGTTTTCCCCTTTTTAAAAATGAAGAAATTGGGCTTCCCTGGTGGCGCAGTGGTTGAGAATCTGCCTGCTAATGCAGGGGACACGAGTTCGAGCCCTGGTCTGGGAAGATCCCACATGCCGCGGAGCAGCTGGGCCCGTGAGCCACAATTACTGAGCCTGCGTGTCTGGAGCCTGTGCTCCGCAACAAGAGAGGCCGCGATAGTGAGAGGCCCACGCACAGCGATGAAGAGTGGCTCCCACTTGCCGCAACTAGAGAAAGCCCTCGCACAGAAACGAAGACCCAACATAGCCATAAATTAAAAATAAATAAATAAATAAAAATTAAAAAAAAAAAAAAATATATAAAAATATAAAAATGAAGAAATTAAGTCCTAGAGAAGGTAAATGATTTTCCCCAAGTTACACATCTAAAATTGTAGCAGAACAGGGAGTCAGACCCTGAATTCCTTAGATGCAGAGGCAAGGAGGGAAGTGACTGGTAGAAAATGAGGTAAGAGAAACTAGTAGGAATCAGACCACAAGAGTTTTATATATGGAATTTTTAATTGAAGTATAGTTGATTTACAGTGTATAACTGAATCTCTTTTCTGTACACCCGAAACTAACACAACATTGTATATATGGAATTTTGATTGCATCTAAATGAAAGATAACTAGAGAGTTTTAAGACGGGAGGGGAATGTTTGAATTCATTTCAGAAAGGTCACTTTAGTAGTATTTTGAAGAAGTAAGGATGTATAGAGGCATGACTAGAGGAGAAGTGCTCTAGTATAGTAAAAATTTATAAGGACCTGATCTAAGGCTGTGTCAGTAGGAATGGAGAATAGATTAGGGACTAGACCAAAGAGTTATTTTAGAAAGAAGAATTAATAGATTTTGATGACTGCTTAGATGTGGGTGGTGAAAGAGAGAGAGAAGTCCATGAAGACTTCCAGCTTCTAACTTGAGTTGCCATTAGGGTACTCCCATAATACATAGAGATTAATAAAAGAAAAAGAAAAGTTTGTATAGGGACATACTGAGTTGACATTCAGACATGTTAAGTTTAACTTGACACTAGAAAATCCAGATGAAGATTTCTAGTAGGTTGTTGGATATATAAGTTTGAAGCTCAAGAGAGAGAGATTAACTTGTTATATGAATTTGAAGTCAAGTATGTTTAGACAGTAATCAAAATTGTAGAAGAGGATGACATTGCTCAAGGAAAGCATGTGGAGTGAAAAGATGACTGACAACAAGATCCTGCAGGACACTAATATTTAAATGACACGTGAGGGGAGAGAACACTGATGTAGCATCTTCTCTGTGACAAGTACTTTGCCAGGTGCTTTACATATACCATCAATGAACTAGAGTGGGGAAAAATGTTGAGCAGAAACCCAGGAAGATAGATCTCGAAGAAGGAGGAAGTTGTCAACAAAGTCAAATGTCAAAGATGAATTAAGAAAAATATCCAATAGATTCAGCAGTCAGGAGACTATTGGCAGCCATTTTAGTGTAGTAGTATGGAAGGAAGTGAGAAAGGGTTAGGAGCATAAGTGTAAGCAGTTATTGGAGATAACTTTTGTATTTTCAGGAAGCTTGGCAATAATAAGGCAATGCCTAGAGGAGATAGCAGGGCCCAATATGGTAGCCCTTATATTATAAGAAATATGAAAATGTTGGCACATAAATACCTCTCTTTTTTTGTTGTACCACTGGTCACATAAAGACACCATTGTTACTCTCTTGGGCCCCCTCTGAACTATTGACTTTAACCATTTGATCAGCTTCCAGCCAATGGCCATGAGTTAATGTATTCTCTTCAGTTTGGCCTTTCTTGATGGTCCCTATTTATTCATATTTATTTTTTTATTTGAGTTAATGGCCTCTGGTTCCTATAATTTGTCTGTATTGAGTCCATTTTGTATCATTATACACAGGACTGGAAATCCAGATATTGGTTGCACTTTGAACAATCCAAATATTCAGCATTTCCTTTCCTGCTCCATGAAAGATTTCACAATTACCTGTCACTGCTAAATAGCACCACTTGACCCAGTTTGCTAAACCCATATTATAAACCAAGGAAAAAATATCGGTTAGAATAATTATTTTGTTAGTTGGGTTTAGAGGTGTGATTTATGCTAAAACATCATTTAGATTTAGAGCACCCCATTTTCTCCCAGCATCATTTCTTTAGATCTTCCCTCCCGTTATTCCTCCATCCTTCACAACTACTGGCAATTTGATGACAAATTTAATGCATTTCACAAGCTGTCTTTTTGCTGTCTGCTTTTTACTTTCCTTTCCTAAGTGCTAGAGTCACCAAAGAAGATGGAAAGCGAATGTTTTTGCACTGATTATTTTTCTTTTGTCATACTATTATGTAAATAGCTTTTTTCCCCTCGAAATTCTAATATGCTGACTGATTCTAGATGGACTTATCTACCTAAAACTTAGATTCCTACCCCCACCACCACCCCATAATGCTATTATCTGCATATCTGTGAGTCTAAGGATAAGATTTTGTAAAATAAAAATAAATGTGTGTTTTTCACATTTGACAAACAATGGTATTTATACTTATTAAAGCTTTGCTTTCAACTTTTAATTAGTCTTTATAATAATAATTGCTATTTTTTCTGTTGCATACTCTAACAGTTGCTAGCTTTAGAGAAATAAAGAAATTTGTTAATTAACATTCAGACTACTAATGAAAATGTGAAATTACTGAAGTTACAAATAGAACTAATGGTACTTACTTTCTATAATCTAATTCATATTTGTTGGTTTCCTAGAAGTAAACAAATTTGCTAGAGCAACCAGTTAAAATTGGAATGCTATAATTTAGGGGGTGGAAAAGGAAAAGCACTCTTGTCAGTTAGTTGACATATTACATTGTCCATCATAAAGAACAGTTGTTTTTAGTCACTGCCTATAACACTTCAACATGAATTTTGAATTTCTAATTATCTCAGTAGTTGTTACCAACACACTATAATTTTTTTCAAAACAAATTGGTTGGTAAGCTATTTTGTTTTAAAGTGTATGTTGTTTATACCATTTAGAATGGAGTGTAAGGTTCACAAATTAAACTACTGGCAGGATGTTGCTGTTACAAAAATGTCGGAGACCACTGCGCTAAAGCTTGATGTGCACAAATTTCTGTTGTGAAACCTTACATAATTCTCTCAGTGGTGGTCCAAATCCAAATCAGATCACATCACAGAAGAGTCACTTTGTATACTCTGTGCTAGTTTCAAACTACCCACATTATTTCATCAGCCAACAAGTGAATGAAAGTTAAAATATATATATATGTTTATAAAATGAACAATATCAGCAGGGTGATGTGATTGGTGAATGGTATTTCAAAACCACGTGTATAAATCTTTAAGACCACATGACTAGAAATTGCTTAGCCACATTACCATTCCTCATTTTAATACAGCTATAAAATTCCTTAGCAGGTCTCGCCTCACTATCTGCTCTTTATTCCTCTGCTGGAGGAATTTTGCTTAGAGAAAAACAGGAAACCCATCATTTCAGGGGGTGAGAAAGGAAACATTTTCTTCTGTTCAGAGCAAGATTGTCAGTCTTTTGCACTTGGCTCAAATCAGGAAGAAAATACACACTCACAAGCAAGCTTTTAACTGAAAGGTTAGCTTTTCTGCAAAGTCTGAATACTACCCGAATCACAGGAAGTTCAAACAGTCTATAGGCACAGGCTTCAGAGATCTGGATAAAGTTACAAGGCTATTAAAAAATGCTATGGGCTTTAGATTTTGACAGAGTTCAAAGCTGATACTTTCATTTGAAAGTGTAATTTTCAAGGGAGAAAAGGAATGGCTAAAAGAAAGTAAACAATTTTACTTCACTGATTTTACCGAAAAGTGTTGGCTATATTTAAGAAGACCAAGTATCTGTGACTTTGCAAAAACATTGTTTTAAATGGCATGTGATTAGGTGGCTACAAAAAAAAAAAAAAAAAAAATGAAAGGCAACTAGAACAGTGTATATTCCAGCCAGTATCTTATATTAACATATTTGAACATCAGCTGTGAGAGGATGGCCAAGCAATTTCTTTCTGTGTGAGCTGCCTCTTCAACATTGGCATTAGGATCTGATTAAAGCTTGGCGAAAAGTCACTGAGTTATTCCGCTTTTGTTATTTAACTGAAGGGCCAGAGGGTAGAAAGTTTTGATGAAGCTGTGGACCTAGAAAAGAGTTCCTATCAATTTCTACTTCTCCCCAAGTTGTCCGGTCAGGTACAATTTTGTACTTTATCATTCTTCAATTACGGTTGTTTCCTCAGGATGAAGGACGTGACTTTTACGTCTCTATGTAACCCGAATAAATCACAGGGCCTTACGTGACACAATATGTGAATGGAGTTGCATCTAAAAGAATGATAGGGGCTTCCCTGGTGGCGCAGTGGTTGAGAGTCTGCCTGCCAATGCAGGGCACACGGGTTCGAGCCCTGGTCTGGGAAGATCCCACATGCCGCGGAGCAACTGGGCCCGTGAGCCACAATTACTGAGCCTGCGCATCTGGAGCCTGTGCTCTGCAACAAGAGAGGCCGTGACAGTGAGAGGTCCGCGCACCGCGATGAAGAGTGGCCCCCGCTTGCCACAACTAGAGAAAGCCCTCGCACAGAAACAAAGAGCCAACACAGCCATAAATAAATAAATAAATAAATAAATAAATAAATAAATAAAAATTAAAAAATGACTAATACTCTCTAAAAAAAAAACCAAACAAAAAAACCATTAATTTGTTAAAAAAAAAAAAAAAAATGATAAATTTTGGAAGGCTCAGGCTGGCCCGGAAAATTTACACAGCCCTCTGCACAGAAAGCTTAACAGAAACTTGATACAAGTATCCTCTGGTTTTTGAAAATTCACGAGAGCAGCACTGCCAAGCTCCTTCCCCACGAACTACACTCAGCATGTCAGCATCAAGCCTCCATAGCTTTGAACTCTTTCTGTGAGCATCTGTGCTTTATCTCAATTATTTTGGCATCCATTAGCAAGATGTGTCCTAAGGTAATTGCTTCTTTGCTTTACGCCATTTTGGCTTGTGAAAAGTTTCATAGGAACACTGTACTTTTGAAGAGCAGGGGGAACCTGTATGTACATATTCCTCTATCCTCAGTTCCTTGGCATAACAACTGCTGAAAATCTTCCCTGCTCTCTCTCATCTACTAGTTCTTTCATTACCATGATGCTCCCTCTGTTCACTTCCTCCTTCCCTGCCCTGTGGCACACTGCCTAGCCCTCTGAGGAAAAGTTATCTCCAGTAGATCTCTTCTCATCCACAGATCACTCTAGAAGGGCTAGTAATCTAACAGCTTTATTCCCTCCCCTTGGCAAGTGTGGTTCTTTCCTTACCCTGACTACTCTCTTGCAAGAAATTGTCATGAAAACTCTCATTACATTTGAAACACCCAATAGTACCTAGCACATCCCTAAGGTCATTTTAGATGTTTAAAAACTCTTTGCTGGTTGAAAAATGTGCAGATTTTACTAGTTTCTTATTCAGGAACTACTTCTTTCTGCTCCACATTTTTGTCATGCCATATTAGCAAGAAAATGAACTAGCAGTGTACTTTCTGAGCTATGAGAAATGTTAAAACAAACTCACATCTTAAGGTACCTAAAATATGATCCATGAGATCAACACTGCAGGGATGTTAAAAGACTATGGAAATATTGTTCTGTATATCAAACTGACAATGGTACCATCCATGGTAACCTGTGCCACAGCCTCTGTCTGAGAATCATGTCCCTCTTTCTGATATCTCTGGGCTAAGAGGACATTCACAAATGAAAAAAAAAAATGAATGCAGAATTCACACACAGACATATTTCTATGATGAAAAAAAATACTATTGGATCAATTCTTGATCTTCCACATTAAAAGAAAGTACCAGTGACATAAAGAAACCAAAAATCATTCTTAGAAAAATTAAGGCAATCTGATATTTTTTGGTTGCACATTTGCCTTGAATCACATTTGGCATAGTTCAATAATCCAAAGGTTTGTATTCATTGAACACACTACAAATGAGTGGCAAAAGACCGAATAGAAACGGTTTTGGTGTATGCTTAGAAAAAAATCACAAAGCCACGCTAAGTGGGTCCAGTACACATCCAGCTGTTCTTTCTCTGCTAGTGAGCAACTGTTTCATTCCTTTTTTTTACCAGTTTCCTATTGTGCTTCTTATAGTGATTTCTCCAGGTTTTTCCCACACCAAGCAACTCTCAACACCAGCTGGGTGTCCTACAACTTGACTCAATTCTGACACTATCTACATGAAGATATCATCACATCCTAGAGGTTAAGGGTTCAGTCACACAAGACTGCCCCCTCCTCCTTCAGATGCCAATCACAAGCTCAGGTTATCACTTGTGCTTCTGACCAACTGGCTATACTTCAGAGGTTCCCATGACTCCTTCCTTGGGTTTGTTTAATTCCCTAGAGAGGCTCACAGAACTCGGAGAAACAGTTTACTTACTAGATTATTACCAGTTTATTATAAAAGGATATAACAGCCCAATGGAAGAGATGGATAGGGCTAGGCATGAGGAAAGGGCACAGAGCTTCCATGCCCTCTCTGAGCTGTGCCACTCTCCCCAGACCTCCACGTGTTCACCAACCCAGAGGCTCTCTGAACCCCATCCTTTTGGGGTTTTATGGAGGCTTCATTGGATAGGCATTATTGGTTAATCATTCACCCTCCAGCCCCTTTCCTCTCCCTGGAGGTCAAGGGTTGGGACTGAAAGTTACAACCCTCTAATCACTTGGGTGGTTCTCCTGGCAACCAGCCTCCATCCTTAGATGATTTCCAAATGTCATCTCATTAACATGAGAGACATCTTTTTGGCTCTCATCATTCAGGAAATTCCAAGTGTTTTTTTGTTTTGTTCTGTTTTTTTGTTTTAAAGGCAACTCACACATCTTTTTTTATTAATTTATTTATTTATGGCTGTGTTGGGTCTTCGTTTCTGTGCGACGGCTTTCTCTAGTTGTGGCAAGTGGGGGCCACTCTTCATCGCGGTGCGCGGACCTCTCATTATCTCAGCCTCTCTTGTTGCGGAGCACAGGCTCCAGACACGCAGGCTCAGTAGTTGTGGCTCACGGGCCTAGTTGCTCCACGGCATGTGGGATCTTCCCAGACCAGGGCTCGACCCCCGTCCCCTGCATTGGCAGGCAGATTCTCAACCACTGCGCCACCAGGGAAGCCCCGAAGTGTTTTAAGAGCTCCCTGCCAGAAGCAGGGATGAAGACCACATATATATTTTTTATTATAAATCACAATATCACACAGGCCTTCTCCCTATTCCCAAGCCCACAGTTCATGTTTGGTCTTCAAAACACCCCTATGAGAAATCTCGCTTTATACTTTCCTGAGATTGAGGGGCATCAACTTCTGTGTCTTTCCTCCTCTCCACATCAAAATATCTATCACCACATTTTTACTGCCATTGTATAACCTCAAGAAAGATATCCTCTTCTCCTTTGGTTCATCACCCTACCTTTGTTCTTGATTCCATTTTGACCCATTTCCCCTAAAACTTTGCTCCATTCTTTATACCAGGTGCCATTAACTCTAAGTTTGATATTAGCCTACAGACTTGATTTTTGGTCTGCGTAGAGTTTTGTTTTGGTTTGGTTTTTTAATGCTTTTAGACAGGACACACAGTCTTTTTAAAAAATTTTTTTTATTGAAGTGTAGTTGATTTACAATGTTGTGCTAATTTCTGCTATACAGCAAAGTGACTGTTGTACACATATATACATTCTTTTTTTATATTTTTCTCCATTATGGTTTATCCCAGGATACTGAATATGGTTCCCTGTGCTATCCAGGGCACACACGCTTGACTTTGTCTCTACTCCCACTCTTTCCTACTGAATTACATTCACTAGCTTCAGTTATTTAAGCACCTACCCAGACCATAAAGGCATTTGAGCTTCTGACCCCTGCCTTACATCTTCAGGCCTTTTCACTGGTTCCTTTGCCTCTGTTTACATTCTCAGATTCTTCATATCCTAAAAACACAAAATATCTTTTCTCTGGACCTGGCCATCCCCTGAAGGTACTATCTGATTCCCATGCTTCTTTGTACCACTCTATGTCATCACTTTGGCATCCTATGCTATTTCCCATTCACCCTGCTTCTGAGCAAAGAAAATACACACACACACACACACATCAAGATTTGGATTCTAAAAGTAAAAGTATGTAATAAATATTAATGAATTATGGACCCAGCTCTTTTACTTTACCAACTTTGAATAATAATTTAACACCTGAGATTCAGCTTGTTATGAGGATTAATGTCTTTCCTGCATACTGCACAGGGTTGTTTTAACACAGTAAAGGAATAATAATAGATTCTATTATTTATTGTCTGTGGTGTGCCAGGCTCTGTGTTGAGTGATTTACATATATTATGCCATTTACTTTTCACAATAACCAAATGAAGAATATGCCATTATCACCACCACTTTGAAAAATGAAAGTGAAACTTAGGAGTTTAAGTAACTGGCCCAAGCTTACACAATGAGAAAGCAGAAGAGCCACAAAAAATACATAACTCACAGGAAAATATTTGGATATTTCTTTTAAGCCCTGGGTATGAGCAAATTGTTGTAACTATATTAGTCCAGTGTAGAAAGAAATTAACATAGCTGTTAGCACCTTCTGTCCCTTAATGTCATTTAGCTCTATCTAGATGTAGACCCTTACAGTACTTTTCTCAGTATTCTGGAACCACGTAGAATTTCTTTTTTAGTGCTGTGTCTATCTCCCTCCTCCTTCACATTGGCCTTACCATTTCTAAGGATAGACAAACATGAAAGAGGACATCTGTTTTATCCCTGAGTACAGCCTCTTGCAGGTCCAATGAATGAATTACCACCTGAGAAGAGTGCTCTTGTAATTTAACCACAAAGGCATAAATTTCAATTTCTCCTTGTTTCTCTTTCACTAAATTCTAAGAATTACAGCTGATAGGAAAATTGCAGTTATTTGACAATTCTGAATACCTTAATTATAAACTCCAGCCAGGACAGGAAACTTACCAATGAAACTGCTCTGCTCATATAAAACTATATTAACTAAAAAGGTCAACTTTGTTTTGCTACCTTTTAATTTTTTAAAACACCTATACTGACTCTCACACAAAGAAGCACAAAAGACTTCCAACAGGAAATGAAATGAGTCACCCAAACATCTAAGTCCTTCAGGTATTCTCACCGGATGAAATATCGAGATTGGCAAGGCAGGTGTAAAACATAAGCAAAGTGGCTTGATATCAAGAATGATGGGAAGACCTTCTGCTCCTCTCCCTAAATCTACTTCCATATTGTTGCCTGGGCTAGAAACGCCTATAAGCCAGGATAAACATTTTCATTCTACATTAAAAGCCAAGGCTGAAAATGTAAAATATCTCAAGAGAGGCAACACATAAACTTACCTTTTTCACACTGATGTAAAAATGACTGATATCAGATCTTTCCGTGAAAGCAGACTTTTAAAGGAGATGGAAAGTTTCGAGAACTGCTTTTATCTCAGCCTTCTTATTTCCCAAAATGATGGATATCTTCACTTGCATTCCTAGACTAGTCAAACTTAGTGACTGGCTACTTTAACAAGCCTCTGAAAGCTCCAAACATGAGGCAAAATGTTGGTTCCATATCAAGATCCTTCTTGCTGCTGTTACCTTATATAAACTGCTCAAGTTCTTGGTCTTAATCCTGATCCTTTGTAGCAGAAGCTGTTGGTCTGTGTTTCTGACTCTGTGATGCCCAATTTCTTTGCCTAGGTTCTAAACTTACTATTATTCACTGTGCTCCTTAATATCTGTGTGATTTTTCCAGCCTTGTTTGACCACCTGATTGCCTAGTTTTCATCCCAGATCTGCTCTTTTTGAATGAATCCTCTCTCTGGACCTATTTCAGACTCCTTGTTCCAGACAGACCATGAGCCTGCTGGCAGTGCCTATCCCCGAATCTATTTCTCCATTTTGCATCAGATATCCAACAAAAGCTTGACTTTTCTACTCTGTATGAAGTAATAATAGGCCCACCATAGAGCAGAGAGGTGTCTACAAATCTGAGTATTTCTTGTCTTACTTTAAAAAAAGAGAATAATGCTGATAGAAGAAGCAGAGAAGCAGTACCAGGCAGCAGTTAAGCATGGGAACTCTTGAGTCAATCTGCTTTCAAATTCTAGCTTCTCTCTTTACTAGTTTTATGATATTAGGTAGAAAATGAGACCAGTGTGAAGGAGTAAGGAGATGGACACATAACCAGAAAAGAAGTTCTACATGGTTCCAGAATGCTGGGCAATGTACTGTAATAATTTATGTCTAGATAGAGGTAAATGTCTTTAAGGGACAGAAGGTGCTTGTAGCTATGCTAATTTCTTTCACACTGGGTTAATATAGCTACAAAATTCAACATGTACTCATACCCAGGGCTTAAAATAAATACACAAATCTACTCAGTCTTAGCTTTTTCATGTGTAGAATGATGATAACAATACCATCTACCTCAAAAAGCTGTTGTGAACATTAAATGGTATATTTAGGTGAAATATGTAAGTGCTCGAAAAATGCAGGCTGGTGACAACAGGGTTAATCTCTTTGGTTTTGGCTGAGAAGAAAAATAAATCACAATTCTAAGTGATTACCAAGAAGGTCCGAGGTTGCTTCCAGCTTGTACAACACATGAGTATGTTTAAATTGCAATTGAGGGTACCAAATATTGAGGGTACTCACTACTGAGGCCAAGGCCTCAATGGTTGATTTAAGCAAGATCATCTGCATCTCTTTGTGTTTTACAGTTTGTTGAGTTGTGTTTGCCTAGTTGTTCAAGATTTTATTTTCTCTTCATTCCCACTTTCACTTTAAAGGATTTTGTCCAATATATGGCTTTACTCCAAAGGCATAGTAATGTGTGCCTGTTATTGTAACATTTCCCCAGGGTAAAAAAATATTTGTTTTTGTTTTTTTTAAGATTGCTTGGAGGTAAGGTCAAATATCTTGAATAATATTTGTTATGCAAGGGAATTCAATAAGATGTATATTTTGCTTTCAGGGAACAGATAAGTCAGGTTTCACAGACCTCCATAAACCCACATATTTTGGATGTTGAATTACACTCTAAATAATGATACTAGCAGGGGTGCAGTGGACAAGAACACTCTTCTTATGCCATCTAACTTTAGAAAAACAAACAAAAATCAGCAGGTTTTCTGGGCCAATGACATTCTCTTTCATCTGGGCAGCCTGACACACATGTATCTCCACAAACAGATTGTCCACCTGGGGAGTGTGAGTAGAGACTCAGCTAATGAGTACACTGAAGACATTCTCACCAGAGAGCAAACTGTGGGGAGGAACAGTCATCTTACCTAATACTGTAGGCACTAAAGAAGAAAACAAAATAAAGCAACCAATGACAACAACAAAAACTCAGGAGAGAGCAAGCTCAATATGGTAAAAGGCAAGCCATTCACTAATTCAGAGTATTGAATCCTTGCCCCACGCCCAGATACAGCCTACAACAACAAAGAAGTCACACTTTGGATGAATAATATATTGGGGGTTATCAACTTCTAACAAAGCAGCCAATACAAATGGAAAACACAGGGATACACAATTAGAGATGGGATGTCTCGAATTGAGCTAACTATAGTGACTGTCAGTGACAAGTCTTTAAAGCAACTGTTGGTTTTAGGCAAAGGACACAAGGAGATATCATCAGTAGGGGAGGCAACACAGATTTTGTAATGTTCTTATGAGCAACAACACATTGCAGGAAGAAATGATGTCAGCAATATCATCTTTGAACATGAAGGACAGTGAGATACCTAATAGCTGTTGCCCATTTTAAACCATTCCAATCTCAAAGAAATGTACTTGGGAAGAATTTGGAAAATAAACCTTCCCCAAACCATACTACAATGAGGCAAATACCATTAGAAACAAATTGACTGCTTGGGGCTTGCAACCACCTCTTAGAAACAGTAAAAAGCCCTGGAATCACAAACATTGATATCAATGAACTTTTTTTTTTTTTTTTCAATGAACTTTTGATCTCAAAATATTATGGGGAAGCTCAGCAGCTACTTTCAAATTTTATTTCCCTTCTTCTGTAACTGAACAGAAAAAAATATAATTTTTAGAATATTAAAAGGCCCTAGTACGGATTGTAGCATTAGAAATTGACAAATTTCTATTTTTAAAATGAACGTGTCCTTATACAAGAGGCCACAAAAAGAGGAGGTCTGAAATTAATATGGGTTTTTAAAATTGTGGTTATAAAACACATAACATGAGATTTACCCTCTTAACAGTTAAGTGTATAGTACAGTATTGTTAGCTATAAGCACAGTGATATACAGCAGATCTCCAGAACTTTTTATTCTTGCTTAACTGAAATCCCTCCCCTCAAGCAACACCATTTGCTTTCTATTTCTATGAGTCTGACCACTATAGATACCTCTTATAAGTGGAATCATACAGTACTTGTCCTTCTGTGACTGGCTTATTTCACTTAACATAACATCCTCAAGATTCATCCATGTTGTCACATACAACAGAATTTCTTTCTTTTAATACGGATTTTTTTTTTTTTTTACTCTCCTGAAACACAGTACCTCTGAAGTATTTAGATTCTGCAAATAAATTTACTTCTAGTCTGAGCACTTCTCATTCAACACCTGTAAGAACTAAGCATGTTTTTGTCCAAGATATTAAATTTTATCATTTTCTATTCAAAGTTAAAATAGCAGTCACCCCTCACTAAAGAGATTAAGATGAATTGACACTTTTGTAAGCTCTTTAATAATAGACCAACAGAGTGTATACTTTCTCATAGGGATTTAATGAGTGCAATAATCTGGCAATTAAGAGAATAGAGAGTTTTTATAGAATCACTCTGTTTTTCATTTGATAATTAAAATATATGTGACTATGTGGATTTTCAGAAAACAATTACAAAGATCCCAGAAAAAACATATATGTAGTAGATTAAAGAATATATTGAAAAAAAGAGAGACAGGAAAAGTAGATTAAATAGGTAAGAATGGTATGAAATGTATGCTGCAGCTAACATTTCCAGATGTCATCAATTTTCTATTCATGCTTTTTCTATACTTCCAATGCCAACATCTTAATCAGACCAGGGATTCTGAAAGAAGGGAGCAACTTTGTGACCATTGTACTACAATGTTATGATTCACTGTAGAATATGTTTTACTATTGTAACATTACTATTATCTAAATAATTACCACAATTTGGACTTAATCCACAATCCAGTTAATTAAATATTTATTGAAAATCTTCCGTGTACAGAACACAGTATCAGGCACTGTGGAGAGACTAAAAATGATTGAAGAGACAGTTTCTACTGTTAATAGTTTATGGTCTAGACATACAATATATTTTTATTCTGTGGCTTGAGAATAATTAATAAATGCATTAACAGGTATAAAATTATACTAAAATGCCTGACTTTCAGTAGTTGATATATTCTGGAAAATGTATACATAAATTAAATTTTCTCAAATTAAATTACTTTTAGAAGAAAACCAGAGACTTAATTAAAGCAATACTATTTTGAAAAGTTTGATAAAGTAGAGTTACTCCTTAATTTGTCTTGTGCATTAATCCATATTTTCACAAATTGGTCTTGCTTCAAGTGAGGTACAAGTGTACGTTAAAAATTGAAACCTAAGTGCTGAGTGGGTACAAAGACACTTGTCAGAAGTAGGATTACTCCAAGAAGATTTTTAAAATATAGGATTCTTTGTTCGGGTCATAAACAAGTTTGTGAGGGTAGAATGGTTAAAAGACATGCTGTAGAATAACATTAGAAATTAGAGGATCATACAACCATGACCCCAGACAGAATTTGGTCTACAGAGATCAGTAGGCCTGTGGTTGGGGAAAGGGGAGAGTGGGAAACACTGATCCCTAGTTGTGAGTGTGACTAATCTTCCGGTCTACAAGAGGCCGGGAAGAAGCTGAAATAGTAGGTGAGTCTTCCCCAACTGTGAAGCCAGGAATGTGCAGTACTTACAGCCTACCTGCTTTAAAATCACTAGCCTCAAGAAATAAACAACACTTCACCATTCAAGACTTATGGGACTGCCATTATGTAGAGAACACCAACAAATGTGCCTTGCCCTAATGAGCTAAAATTGGAAAACAACAAATCCAAAGGACCTAGCACCAGGGAGATGAATATCACTCAGAACAAGTAGAACACATGCCCATCAAAAGAAAACCACTGGGTAATTTGCCAACTAAACAATTGAGTAGACACATTTAAGGAGAGGATAACATCTATTGAGACCCTAATTAGGGAACTAGAAATCAAAAGAACAAATACCTAAAAAAAAGAAAAAAAAAAAGAACAAATACCTAAAGCTCAAAGCCAATATGTAAAGAGAAAGAAATTATGGGAAAAAGGTAAGAACATCTGAAGGTAGATACAAGGTGATTTAATATACAAGTAATAACTGTTCCAGAAGGATATCAGGAATAGATGGAAGTGTGGCAATAATCAAGCCAATAATACATAGAGGAAAATTTCCCTGAGCTGGAGAAATATCTAAGCTCACAGACTAAAAGGGCTCATCAAATTCTAGCCAGAATTGGTAATAGAAGACACACATATAAAATTACTGAACTTTGAGTATAAAGAGAAAAATCTAACAAGTTTCCATTCATTCAAGAAATATTTATTAAACATCTACTGTGTCAGTCACTGCTCCACGAATTGGAGAACAGTTCTTCCTTCATGGAGTTGATATACTCAAATCCATTGTCCTCCTCTTTCTCTGTCACACCCTCAGGGAAAGGCCCTAAAACTGGACATTTACAGCTCCATCAATTTCCTACAGTTACCCATACAGTTGAATGTGGCTGGAAAAAAACGTAAGACCATGCTGACAAATTTCACTTAAAATTCATGACCACTAACCTTGAGTGGGTCCCTAATGCTTCCCAATAATTCTACCACATTTTTTCCAATTTAGTTTACATCTCTCCCAGATGACTATTTCACACTTCCAATTTTTCAAACTTCCAACCACCTTCCTTCCTTCCTTCACTCTCAGCTGATCACCTTCTTCCTCATTAATTAGGAAAATTGAAGCAATCAGGAGATAATTGCTCCTGATATTGTTATGTGATAATTACCTTGATGCAGTGGTATCTACCAAGCACACTACCAGGAAAACTCTCCAAGAAATCACAGAACAGAAAAGCTCACATGAAAAAAAAATAAGATTTTTTAATCATATGATCTATTAACTTGCTTTAAAACAAAACAAGAAGCACAGAAAAAGAAATCTGGCATGTCAGCACACCTAGGATAGGATGTAAGTGATTGGATGAACCACACTAGCTGAATCCTTGGTTACATAATGTTCATATGTCCTGTCCCTCTGTTGCATCAACTTTCCCCATGATGGCATGGTTATGAGGACCAGAGATGAGGTTTGAGGAAGGGGAAGGAGGAAGCACGAACAGAAAGCATCTATGGCTTGCTTTACAAGAAAGATGCAGAAGTGTGTTTGGCTTGGCCAATAGCTGTAGCTCACCAATTACCTTGCTGAACAACTATGGTTTTATCTTTGCTTCTTGGGCAGAGCACATGTGGGGTCAGAGAAGAACTATACTGAGTGCTATCAGTGAATGGCCACTTTAGGGATGACATAGCTGTTAATCCAGATGGTGCATTATGGCACCTTATAATGTGATCTTTCCATTCTTTTCTACCAAAAAGTAACACTCTTGTTTGATCCATCATATATTCCATTTATTCTATATTTAACATATCTATTTATCTTTAACCTATCTTACTAACATAGTACCTATGTTTAACACATCTTAGAAATTCTATCTGTATTTCACAAGCTATTTACTTACTCATAACTTATACTTACGATACCTCATGGAATTTGTTTGCATCCTGTAAGTTAATTGCTTCCTTATTATTTCATAATTAAAACTGTCAAAACTGTCAAGAGTATGAGATTTCACACTATATTCAAACTCATCAGTTAGTTTTCTGTAATTTATTGTGGCAGAAGATGTGAGGTTTCTGGTCAGAGATTAAAGGGAGTTTATTTCCACAACAATGGCAGTAGCCAGATATCATAATTTTCTTACGCCAGTTTCTTGAGCTCCAGTTCCAACAGGGCAATGCAACAAGAGCCAGGTGAAGCCTATACACATAGTGGATTGTATTAGGAGAGGAAACTCAAGTTTAGAGAACCAGAATCTTTTATAATGGGCTACAAGCAGACCTATCCTTTGCCCCATAGGAAGACATTATCTTTATCGTACTGAAGAAGAAATAAATCTGTCCTTTATCCTGGACAGAGAGCATTATCTCTATTTCAAGGTTGTATGCTATAAAACCAACCTTGAAAAAAATGTCTCTATTCTCAAAATATGCAAAAACAAGAGAGACTCATGGAGAATTATCTCCCTCAAAACAATTTTTATGAGTTTTATTGATCCTGTTTGTTCTTCTCATCCTCTGTAGCAGAACTGAATAGTCTCAGCTAATGCATCAAAACACATATTATACCACCTACATCTACATCCTACATCTGTGCCTATATATTCTCCCTTTACTCCATAGGCAGAGGTGAACTATACATGCTCTTATATAAGGCCAGCAACCACATCCTCAATATTCTTTTATTTACCCAAGGGCTTTATTCCTCTCCTGCATCATAAATTATTTCCTGCACCTCTGGATTACCACCGTCAGAATAACAAAACTACTGTATTTTTTCAATTAAAAAAACAAGTATTGACTTCACATTTTATTTTAGGTCATCCTTACATCAAAACTCTTCATAGAGTTATCTATACTTATCTCCAATTTATCTCTTCCCATTCTTTTTGTGTTGCATCTTCTTGATGTAGTGATTCCTTTATTATTATGAAATATCTCTTTTTGTCTCTAGTAATTTAACTTGTCTTAAAGTCTGATGTTAATATAACTACTCCAGCTCACGATGGTTATTGTTTTCACAGTAAATCTTTTCACATTTTATTTGTTTCTTTGATTGTAAAGTGTGTCTCTTGAAAGCAATATATCATTGAATATTGCTTTTTTTATATCCTGCCAGATAATCTCTTTTGATTGGTGTGTTTAGTCCATTTACATTTTAAAAAAAATTTTATTTATTTATTTATTTATTTATTTATGGCTGTGTTGGGTCTTCGTTTCTGTGCGAGGGCTTTCTCTAATTGCGGCTAGTGGGGGCCACTCTTCATTGCGGTGCGCAGGCCTCTCACTATCACGGCCTCTCTTGTTGTGGAGCACAGGCTCCAGACGCGCAGACTCAGCAATTGTGGCTCTTGGGCCTAGTTGCTTCGCGGCATGTGGGATCTTCCCAGACCAGGGCTCAAACCCGTGTCCCCTGCATTGGCAGGCAGATTCCCAACCACTGCGCCATCAGGGAAGCCCCCATTTACATTTAATATAATGATTGATATGGTGGAATTTACATGTGCCATTTTGCCATTTGCTTTCTATGTGTTTCATGTTTTTCTTTTGTTGTTGTTCCTCTATTTCTTTTTTATTGCTTTCTTGGGCAAATTTTTCTATGAAGGGACAAATAGTAGATGTTTTAGGCTTTGAGGATCATATGTTCTCTGTTGAAACTACCCAACTCCGCCATTGTGATATGAAAACAGCCATAGACAATACATAAATCAATGAGCATGGCTGTGTTTTAATAAAACTTTATTTATAATATGTGGCCCACAGGCCATAGCTTGCCAAACCTTATGTGAAATACTTTTTACTATGCCATTTTAAGTCCTCTGTAGTATGTATTTTAAAGGAATTTTTAAAAATTTTAGTGGTTGCTGTAGGGATTACAGCGTACATCTTTAATTTATCTCAATCTATTTTAGGTAGATTTAACTTTAGGTTTATACCAACATAATTTTGGTAAAATATAGCCACTTTGTTCCCATATAGCTCTAACTCTTTTCATTAATTTCTGTAGATCCAGGTTAGCATCAGGTGTCATTTTCTTTTACTCTGCAGGACTCCCCTCAGTATTTCTTATAGGGTAGATCTTTTAGTAATTAATTCTCTCAATTTATATTTCCATCTAGAAAGTCTTTATTTTACTTTCAATTTTGCAGAATAATTTCTCTGGGTATAGAATTCTTGTTTGATAGCTTTAATTTTTTTTTCAGTTCTTTGAATAATTTACTGCCTTCTGGCTTCCATTGTTTCTGATGAGGAGTCTGCAGTTTGTTGTTTCCCTATACAAGATAAGTTGTTTGCTCTTACTGCTTTCAAGGTTTTCTGTATTTCAGCAGTTTGACTGTGATTTGTAGATGTGGTTTTTTTGTGTGTTTATATTACTTGAGGTTCATTGGATCTATAAGTTACATTGCCCTGTTTTTTTGTAATCATATGGCAAATTTTTGGCCATTATTTTATTAAATATTTTTTCTAGTCTTTTTCTTCTCATCTCTCCTTCTAGGATTCTTATTATGCACAATTTGGGATATGTTGTCCTACAGGTGTCTGAATTCTTTCATGTTTTTCCTATATTTTTCACTCTGTACTTCAGATTTCTTTTGCATTATGGATGCTTCATATTGAGTTCTAGAAGATACATTTAATTTTTTTTTCATAGTTTCTACCTCTCTGTTAAGATTTCTATGTTGAACCATTTTTCTTCAAAAGTTTCATTAATTTTTTGGACTTTTTAAAATTTATTTTATTGAAGTATTGTTGATTTACAATGTGTTAATTTCTGCTGT
This sequence comes from Balaenoptera ricei, assembly GCF_028023285.1. Taxonomy (NCBI): domain Eukaryota; kingdom Metazoa; phylum Chordata; class Mammalia; order Artiodactyla; family Balaenopteridae; genus Balaenoptera; species Balaenoptera ricei. Next base: position 88,859,469 of record NC_082660.1, on the reverse strand, counting down.
ACAGCAAAGTGATTCAGTTATACAAATATATACTTTTTTATATTCTTTTCCATTATCACAGGATATTGAATATAGTTCCCTGTGCTATACAGTAGGACTTTTTTCTTTATCCTTTCTATATATAATAGTTTGCATCTGTTAATCCCAAACTCCTAATCCATCCCTCCCCCCATCCCCCCTCACCCTTGGCAACCACAGGTCTGTTCTCTATGTCTGTGAGTTTGTTTTTGTTTTGTAGATAGTTCATTTGTGTCCTATTTTAGTTAATTTTTGGGACATATTTAAAACAGCTGCTTCAAAGTCCTCAATTATTAAATCCAACATCTGGGCCCACTCAGAGTCAGTTTCTATTGACTATTTTTTTTCCTGAGCATGGGTTGTACTTTGCTATTTCCTTGCATATCTAGTAATATTTTTGCAAAAAATGGGTATTTAAATAATATAGCAACTTTATATTCTTTTTCATTTTTCTCAGGGCTGTTTTTGTTTTAGTAACTACATGGACTTAAATTGTGGACTCTGTCTCCCTCACTGTAGCTACTGATGTTTTCAATTATTTTTCTTTTATATTTAGTCTAACTTTCAAGGTATCACTTCTTTATCTGCATAGCTTAGTGGTCAGCTAATTATTTGGGCAAAGGTTTCATTTAAACATTTTGAGCCTGAAAGGCATCCACCCAATGCCAACCAATCTGTGAGTGGGTTCATGAGTTCATTTAAATTTTCTGTCAATTATCAAGTCTCCCGTGGCTTTCATTTTTGGCTGGGCTCTCTGGAGACTTCCTTATACATGTGTAATTTTCCTTTCAACCAGGGATGTGATTGAAACACATTTTCACTTCTCTTGATCTCTCATTTCTAGAATCTTCCCATTAAATTTCTGGCTGGCCCATTAATGATCCCAACTCTGTGGGTTTAGACCAAAGCTGTGGATTCCTTTTATTTTTCCAAACCTAGGACACCTATATTTGCAGGAAAAGCTATTGAGTTTTTACTCCCTCTCCCCCATAATTAAGTTTCCCTTTTTGGCAGCAAATTTTCTGGTTTTCATGAGTAGTCCCTGAATGTTAAAATACTATTATTCTTGCTGACCAAACAAATTGGTGGAGAAGTGGGGAGGAGATCTTCCCCAGGTAAGGAGACCATAAACTTATCCCTGCTTTTACAAAAAGGTCTTGCAGTTTTTCAAGAATAAACACTTCTCAATTTCTTGTTAGACATTGCTCAATTTCCAGTGCCCTAAAATGTTTGTTTTGACTATATTTTCAGTCTTGTATTTTGCAGAGAGAAATCACCAACTTCTTCACACCTCCATAACCAGATGTCCCTCTAACATTCTCTTTGACAGCTTTAATTAGGATTTTGACCTCAATACTCCATCAAAATTTGTCTAAGTTGCCAATAGTCACCACATTGCTAAATCCAATTTTCAGTCCAAATCTTTCTTGACCCATAAGCAGCATTTGACATCATTAGTCACTTTCTCCTTCTTGAAACACTTTATTTGATCTCTTGAGCAACAGTCTTCTCTTTGGAAATTCACTTGCATCACTGGTTATTCCTTATCAGTCTTCTTGGTGTACTAATTCTAATCTTCATGACCGTTAAATATTGGGTGACCAGAGGGCTCAGTCCTCAGATTGCTTATCTTTTTGATCTACCATCACTGCCTGGATGGTCTCAGCTTATCTCATGGCTTTAATAGAACCTAGACATTGAAGATCTCCAAATTTTGTCAACTTTCTCTAACCAGGAAAAATGAGGAAAATGAAAAATATAAAACAATAATATAAAATAAATTTTTAAAATAAAGATGATTGCAATAGAATCAAGTATATCAGTCACTATATTAAGTGTGAATACAGTGACTTCTCCCCTTAAAAGGCTCAAAGTGGTGGATTGGAATGAATTAAAAAAACACATCTCACTAAGATGTCTTACAGGAAACATTCTTAAAACAAAGTAATAATGAAAGGATAAACATAAAGCAATGGGCAAGAGGATGTCAGAAAAATGCTAAAATAACCAAGAGTAACATTATTAAAAAATAAAAAGTAGAATTTAACTTTAAAAGCATCAAGTAGAGTAAAAAGTATGGTTAATATAAAAGGTGAAATTTACAAAAAAGATATATCAGTCATATAATTCTTTGCAATGTAAAAGATAAATTTATTAAACAAAACTTGTTATAAATTCAATAAGCAATTATTTTAAAAATAAAACTATAGTAATAGGTATCAATATATCTCTTTCAGAGGTAGACATATTAATAGGCCAAAAAAAAGTTAATGTTATATCATAATATTATAATGCCTTTCACTATATATAGTATGTATAGAACTTCATCTCCCTCAAATAGAGAGCTTTTTTTCACATGTCCATTGAATATTTTTAAAAATCATATATTTGCCCCAAAATACAAAATGTAAGTCCTTCAAAAGGTTCTATGTGCAAGCCACATTTTCTGTCATAATCCAACAAACTAGAAACAAATTTTAACACAAGTTACAGGAAGCCCCTTCACTGGCAGAGATGGGGGATGGCAGGGGGGAAGCTTCAGAGCCACAGAAGAGAGCGCAGCAACAGGGGTGCAGAGGGCAAAGTGGAGAGATTCCCGCACAGAGGATCAGTGCCAACCAGCATTCATGAACCTGAGATGCTGATCTGCTCACCCGGTGGGGCGGGTGAGGCCTGGGAGCTGAGGCTCTAGCTTTGGAGGGCAGAGCCCAGGGAGAGGACTGGGGTTGGCTGCGTGAACACAGCCTGAAGCGGGCTAGTGTGCCACTAGCAGGGAGGGAGTCCGGGAAAAAGTCTGGAACTACTTAAGAGGCAAGAGATCATTGTTTTGGTGTGCATAAGGACAGGGGTTTAAGAGCACCACCTAAAAGAGTTCCAGAGATGGGTGCAAGCCACGGCTATCAGTGCAGACAACAGAGATGGGCATGAAACACTAAGGCTGCTGCTGCAGCCACCAAGAAGCCTGTGTGCAAGCACAGGTCACTATCCACACCTCCCCTCCCAGGAGCCCGTGCAGCCTGCTACTGCCAGGGTCCCATGATCCAGGGACAACTTCTCCGGGAGAACACACAGTGTGCCTCAAGCTGTTACAATGTCACACCAGCCTCTGCCACCACAGGCTCGCACCGCATTCCGTACCCCTCCCTCCCCCCGGCCTGAGTGAGTCAGAGCCCCCTAATTGGCTGCTCCTTTAACCCCGTCCTGTCTGAGCAAACAACAAATGCCCTCAGGCGACCTATACTCAGAGGCAGGAACAAATCCAAAGCTGAACCCCAGGAGCTGTGCGAAAAAAGAAGAGAAAGGGAAATTTCTCCCAGCAGCGTCAGAAACAGTGGATTAAATCTCCACAATCAACTTGATGTATCTTGCATCTCTGGAATACCTGAATAGATAATGAATCATCCCAAAATAGAGGCAGTGATCCTTGGGAGCAACTGTAGACTTGGGATTTGCTTTCTGCATCTAATTTGTTTCTGGTTTTATGTTTATCTTGTTTAGTATTTAAAGGTTATTATCATTGGTAGATTTCTTTATTGATTTTTTTTGTATATATAGAGTTTTTTTTTCCTTTTTCTCTTTTTGTGAGTGTGTAAGTGTATGCTTCTTTGTGGGATTTTTTTCTGTATAGCTTTGCTTTTGCCATTTGTCCTAGAGTTATGTCTGTCCGTTTTTTCTTTTGTTTGTTTGTTTTGTAGTATAGTTTTACTGTGTGTTATCATTGGTGGATGGTTTTCTTTTTTTGGTTTGGTTGCTCTCATCTTCCTCTTTTTTTTTTTTTTAATGCTTTTAAATTTTTTTATTTTTAATAATTTTTATTTTTTGGTCTAATAACTTTATTTTATTTTATCATTTTCTTTCTTTCTTTTTCCCTTTTCTTCTGGGCCATGTGGCTGACAAGGTCTTCGTGCCCTGGCTGGGTGTGAGACCTGTGCCTCTGAGGTGGGAGAACCAAGTTCGAGACAATGGTCTACCAGAGACCTCCTGGCTCCAGATAATATCAAATGGCGAAAACTCCCCCAGAGATCTCCATCTTAACACTAAGACCCAGCTCCGCTCAAAGACCAGCATGCTACAGTGCTGGACACCCTATGCCAAACAACTAACAAGACAGGAACACAATCCCACCCATTAGCAGAGAGGCTGCCTAAAATCATAATAAGGCCCCAGACTGAAAAACACACCACCGTATGCAGTTCTGCCCACCAGAAAGACAAGATCCAGCCTCATCCACTAGAACACAGGCACCAGTCCCCTCCACCAGGAAGCCTACACAGCCAACTGAACCAACCTTACCCACTGGGGGCAGACAGCAAAAACAACGGGAACTATGAACCTGCAGCTTGCGAAAAGGAGACCACAAACAAAGTAAGTTAAGCAAAATGAGAAGACAGGGAAACACACAGCAAATGAAAGGAGCAAGGTAAAAGCCCACCAGAGCAAACAAATGAAGAGGAAATAGGTAGTCTACCTGACAACTAATTCAGAGTAATGATAGCAAAGATGATCCAAATTCTTGGAAATAGAATGGAGAAAATACAAGAAACGTTTAACAAGGAGCTACAAGAACTAAACAGCAAACAAACAATGAGGAACAACAAAATATATGAAATTAAAAATACTCTAGAAGGAATAAATAGCAGAATAACTGAGGAAGAAGAACGGAGAAGTGACCTGGAAAACATAATGGTGGAAATCACTACTGCAGAGCAGAATAAAGAAAAAAGAATGAAAAGATTGAAGACAGTCTCAGAGACCTCTGGGACAACATTAAATGCACCAACATTCAAATGATTGGGGTCCCAGAAGAAGAAGAGAAAAAGAAAGGACTGAGAAAATATTAGAAGAGATTAAAAATGAAAACTTCCTAACATGGGAAAGGAAAGACTCAATCAAGTCCAGGAAGCCCAGAGAGTCCCATACAAGATAAATCCAAGGAGAAACGTGCCAAGACACATATTAATCAAACTATCAAAAATTAAATACAAAGAAAAAATATTAAGAGCAGCGAGGGAAAAACAACAAATAACATACAAGGGAATCCCCATAAGGTTAACAGATAATCTTTCATCAGAAACTCTGCAAAACAAAAGAGAGTGGCAAGACATATTTAAAGTGATGAAAGGGAAAAATCTACAACCAAGTTTACTCTACCCAGCAAAGATCTCATTGACATTCGATGGGGAAATTAAAAACCTTACAGACAAGCAAAAGCTAAGAGAATTCAGAACCACCAAATTGGCTTTACAAAAAAAGTTAAAGGAACTTCTCTAGGCAGGAAACACAAGTGAAGGAAAAGAGCTACAATTACAAACCCAAAACAATTAAGAAAATGGTAATAGGAACATACATATCAATAGCTACCTTAAATGTAAATGGATTAAATGCTCCCACCAAAAGACATAGACTGGCTGAATGGATACAAAAACAAGACCAGTATATATGCTGTCTACAAGAGACTGACTTCAGACCTAGTGACACATACACACTGATAGTGAGGGGATGGAAAAAGTTATTCCATGCAAATGGAAAGCAAAAGAAAGCTGGAGTACCAATTCTCATATTAGACAAAAGAGACTTTAAAACAAAGACTATAAAAGGAGACAAAGAAGGACACTACATAATGATCAAGGAATAAATCCCAGAAGAAGACATAACAATTGTAAATATTTATGCACCCAACATAGGAGCACCTCAATACATAAGGGAAATACGAACAGCCATAAAAGGGGAAATCAACAGTAACACAATCATACTCGGGGACTTTAACACCCCACTTTCACCAATGGAAAGATCATCCAAAATGAAAATAAATAAGGAAACACAAGCTTTAAATGATACATTAAACAAGATGGACTTAATTGATATTTATAGGACATTCCATCCAAAAACAACAGAATAAACTTTCTTCTTAAGTGCTCAAGGAACATTCTCCAGGATAGATCATGTCTTGGGTCACAAATCAAGCCTTGGTAAATTTAAGAAAATTGAAATCATATCAAGTATCTTTTCTGACCACAATGCTATGAGACAAATTATCAATTACAGGAAAAAATCTGTAAGAAATACAAACACATGGAGGCTAAAGAACACACTACTTAGTAACCATGAGATCACTGAAGAAATCAAAGAGGAAATCAAAAGTTACCTAGAAACAAATGACAATGAAAACACAGTGACCCAAAACCTACGGAATGCAGCAAAAGCAGTTCTAAGAGGGAACTTTAGAGCAATACAATCCTACCTCAAGAAACAAGAAACATCTCAAATAAACAACCTAACTTACACCTAAAGCAATTAGAGAAAGAAGAACAAAAAAACCCCAAAGTTAGCAGAAGGAAAGAAATCATAAAGACCAGATCAGAAATAAATGAAAAAGAAATGAAGGAAACAATAGCAAAGATCAATAAAACTAAAAGCTAGTTCTTTGAGAAGATAAAAAAAATTGATAAACCATTAGCCAGACTTATCAAGAAAAAAAGGGAGAAGACTCAAACCAACAGAATTAGAAATGAAAAACGAGAAGTAACAACTGACACTGCAGAAATACAAAGGATCATGAGCGATTACTACAAGCAACTATATGCCAATAAAATGCACAACCTGGAAGAAATGGACACATTCTTAGAAATGTACAACCTTCGACTCTGAACCAAAAAGAAATAGAAAATATGAACAGAAGAATCACGAGCACTGAAATTGAAACTGTGATTTAAAATCTTCCAACAAACAAAAGCCCAGGACCAGATGGCTTCACAGGTGAATTCTATCAAACATTTAGAGAAGAGCTAACACCTATCCTTCTCAAACTCTTCTAAACTATTGCAGAGGAAGGAACACTCCCCAACTCATTCTACGAGGCCACCAGCACCTTGATACCAAAACCAGACAAAGATGTCACAAAGAAAGAAAACTATAGGCCAATATCACTGATGAAATAGATGCAAAAATCCTCAACAAAATAGCAGCAAACAGAATCCAACAGCACATTAAAAGGATCATACACCATGATGAAGTGGGGTTTATTCCAGGAATGCAAGGATTCTTCACTATACGCAAATCAATCAACATGATACACCATATTAACATATTAAAAGGAGAAAAACAATATGATCATCTCAATAGATGCAGAGAAAGCTTTCGACAAAATTCAACACCCATTTATGATAAAAAACCCTCCAGAAAGTAGGCATAGAGGGAACTTTCCTCAACATAAAAAAGGCCATATATGACAAACCCACAGCCAACATCATCCTCAATGGTGAAAACCTGAAAGCATTTCCACTAAGATGAGGAACAAGACAAGGTGTCCCACTTTAACCACAATTATTCAACATAGTTTTGGAAGTTTTAGTCACAGTAATCAGAGAAGAAAAAGAAATAAAAGCATTCCAAATTGGAAAAGAAGAAGTAAAGCTGTCACTGTTTGCAGATGAAAAGATACTATACACAGAGAATCCTAAAGATACAACTAGAAAACTACTAGAGCTAATCAATGAATCTGGTAAAGTAGCAGGATACAAAATTAATGCACAGAAGTCTCCTGCATTCCAATATGCTAATGATGAAAAATCGGAAAGTGAAATTAAGAAAACACTCCCATTAACCATTGCAACAAAAAGAATAAAATATCTAGGAATAAACCTACCTAAGGAGACAAAAGACCTGTAGGCAGAAAATTATAAGACACTGATGAAAGAAATTAAAGATGATACAAATAGATGGAGAGATATACCATGTTCTTAGTTTGGAAGAATCAACATTGTGAAAATGACTCTACTACCAAAAGCAATCTACAGATTCAATGCAATCCCTATCAAACTACCACTGGCATTTTTCACAGAGCTAGAACAGAAAATTTCACAATTTGTATGAAAACACAAAAGACCCCGAATAGCCAAAGCAATCTTGAGAAAGAAAAACGGAGCTGGAGGAATCAGGTGCCCTGAATTCAGACTATACTAAAAAGCTACAGTAATCAAGACAGTATGGTACTGGCACAAAAACAGAAATATAGATCAATGGAACAAGATAGAAAGCCCAGAGATAAACCCACACACATATGGTCACCTTATCTTTGATAAAGGAGGCAAGGATATACAGTGGAGAAAAGACAGCCTTTTCAATAAGTGGTGCTGGGAAAACTGGACAGCTACATGTAAAAGAATGAAATTAGAACACTCCCTAACACCATACACAAAAATAAACTCAAAATGGATTAAAGACCTAAATGGAAGGCCAGACACCATCAAACTCTTAGAGGAAAACATAGGCAGAACACTCTATGACATAAATCACAGCAAGATCCTTTTTGATCCACCTCCTAGAGAAATGGAAATAAAAAGAAAAATAAGCAAATGGGACCTAATGAAACTTCAAAGCTTTTGCACAGCAAAGGAAACCATAAACAAGACGAAAAGACAACCCTCAGAATGCGAGAAAATATTTGCAAATGAAGCAACCGACAGGATTTATCTCCAAAACATACAACCAACTCACGCAGCTCAATATTAGAAAAATAAACAACCCAATACAAAAATGGGCAGAAGACCTAAATAGACATTCCTTCAAAGAAGATATACAGATTGCCAACAAACACATGAAAGGATGCTCAACATCATTAATCGTCAGAGAAATGCAAATCAAAACTACAATGAGGTATCACCTCACAGCAGTCAGAATGGCCATCATCAAAAAATCTACAAACAATAAATGCTGGAGAGGCTGTGTAGAAAAGGGAACCCTCTTGCACTGTTGGTGGGAATGTAAATTGATATAGCCACTATGGAGAATAGTATGGAGGTTCCTTAAAAAACTAAAAATAGAACTACCATATGACCAAGCAACACCACTACTGGGCATATACTCTGAGAAAACCATAATTCAAAAAGAGTCATGTACCAAAATGTTCATTGCAGCTCTATTTACAATAGCCAGGACATGGAAGCAACCTAAGTGTCCATCAACAGATGAATGGATAAAGAAGATGTGGCACATATATATAATGGTATATTACTCAGTGATAAAAATGAATGAAACTGAGTTATTTGTAGTGAGGTGGATGGACCTAGAGACTGTCATACAGAGTGAAGTAAGTCACAAAGAGAAAACTAAATACCGTATGCTAACACATATATATGGAATCTAAAAAAAACAAAAACAAAAACAAAAAACAATTGGTCAGAAGAACCTAGGGGCAAGCAGGAATAACAATGCAGAGCTACTCGGGAATGAACTTGAGGATATGGGGAGGGAGAAGGGTAAGCTGGGACAAAGTGAGAGACTGGCATGGACATATATACACTACCGAATATAAAATAGATAGCTAGTGGGAAGCAGCCACATAGCACAGGGAGATCAGCTTGGTGCTTTGTGACCACCTAGAGTGGTGGGATACGGATGGTGGGAGGGATGGAGATGCAAGAGGGAAGAGATATGGGAACATATGTATATGTATAACTGATTCATTTTGTTATTAAGCAGAAACTAACATCCCTTGTAAAGCAATTATACTCCAGTAAAGATGTTAAAAAAATAAAAAATAAATAAAAAAAGAATTTAATACAAAGAAAAAATATTGAAACCTGAGAGGGGAAAACAACAAATAACATACAAGGGAATCCCCATAAGGTTAACAGCTAATCTTTCATCAGAAACTCTGCAAAACAAAAGAGAGTGGCAAGACATATTTAAAGTGATGAAAGGGAAAAATCTACAACCAAGTTGACTCTACCCTGCAAGGATCTCATTCAGATACAATGGGGTAATTAAAACCTTTACAGACAAGCAAAAACTAAGAGAATTCAGCACCACCAAATCAGCTTTACAAAAAACGTTAAAGGAACTTCTCTAGGCAGGAAACACATGAGACAGAAAAGACCTACAATAACAAACCCAAAGCAATTAAGAAAATGGTATTAGGAACATACATATCGATAGCTACCTTAAATGTAAAACTATTAAATGCTCCCACCAAAAGACATAGACTGGCTGAATGGATACAAGAACAAGACCCGTATATATGCTGTCTACAAGAGACCCACTTCAGACCTAGGGACACATACACACTGATAGTGAAAGGATGGAAAAAGTTATTCCATGCAAATGGAAATGAAAAGAAACCTTGATTATCAATTCTCATATCAGACAAAGTAGACTTTAAAATAAAGACTATTAAAAGAGACAAAGAAGGATACTATTTAATGATCAAGGGATCAATCTAAGAAGAAGATATAAAAATTGTAAATATTTATGCACCCAACATAGGAGCACCTCAATACATAAGGCAAATGTTAAGAGCCATAAAAGGGGAAATCAACAGTAACCCAATCATAGTCAGGGATTTTAACACCCCACTTTCATCAATGGACAGATCATCCAAAATGAAAATGAATAACAAATCACAAGCTTTAAATGATACATTAAACAAGATGGACTTAATTGATATTTATAGGACATTCAATCCAAAAACAACAGAATAAACTTTCTTCTCAAGTGCTCATGGAAAATTCTCCAGGATAGATCATATCTTGGGTCACAAATCAAGCCTAGGTAAATAAGAAAATTGAAATCGTATCAAGTATCTTTTCTGCCCACAATGTTATGAGACTAGGTATCAATTACAGGACAAAAATCTGTAAAAAAATACAAATACATGGAGGCTAAACACTACACTAATATATAACCAAGAGATCACTGAAGAAATAAAAGAGGAAATCAAAAAATACCTAGAAACAAATGACAATGAAAACATGAGGAACCAAATCCTATAGGATGCAGCAAAAGCAGTTTTAAGAGGGAACTTTATAGCAATACAATTCTACCTCAAGAAACAAGAAACATCTCAAATAAACAACCTAACCTTACACCTAAAGCAATTAGAGAAAGAAGAACAAAAAACCCCAAAATTAGAAAAGGAAAGAAATCATAACAATCAGATTAGAAATAAACGAAAAACAAATATAGGAAATGATAGCAAAGATCAACAAAATTAAAAGCTGTTTCTTTGAGAAGATAAACAAAATTGATAAAATATTAGCCAGACTCATCAAGAAAAAAAGGGAGAAGCCTCAAATCAATACAATTAGAAATGAAAAAAGAGAAGTAACAACTGAAACTGCAGAAATACAAAGGATCATGAGAGATTACTACAAGCAACTATATGCCTATAAAATGGACAACCTGGAAGAAATGGACAAATTCTTAGAAAAGCACAACCTTCTGAGACTGAACCAGGAAGAAATAGAAAATATAAACAGACCAATTACAAGCACTGAAATTGAGACTGTGATTAAAAATCTTCCAACAAACAAAAGCCCAGGACCAGATGGCTTCACAGGCGGCTTCTACAAAACATTTAGAGACAAGCTAACACCTACCCTTCTCAAACTCTTCCATAATATAACAGAGGGATAAACACTCCTAAACTCATTCTACGAGGCCACCATCAACCTGATACCAAAACCAGACAAAGATGTCACAAAGAAAGAAAACTACAGGCCAATATCACTGACGAACATAGATGCAAAAATCCACAACAAAATACTAGTAAACAGAATCCCACAGCACATTAAAAGGATCATACACCATGATCAAGTGGGGTTTATCCCAGGAATGCAAGGATTCTACAATATATGCAAATCAATCATAATGATAAACCATATTAAAAAATTGAAGGAGAAAAACCATATGATCATCTCAATAGATACAGGAAAAGCTTTCAACAAAATTCAACACCCATTTATGATAAAAACTCTCCAGCGAGTAGACACAGAGGGAACTTACCTCAACATAATAAAGGACATATATGAGAAACCCACAGCCAACGTCATTCTTGATGGTGAAAAAATAAAATCATTTCCTCTAAGATCAGGAACAAGACAAGGTTGCCCACTCTCACCACTATTATTCAACATAGTTTTGGAAGTTTTAGCCACAGCAATCAGAGGAGAAAAAGAAATAAAAGGAATCCAAATCGGAAAAGAAGAAGTAAAGCTGTCACTGTTTGCAGATGACGTGATACTCTACATAGAGAATCCTAAAGATGCTACCAGAAAACTACTAGAGCTACTCAATGAATTTGGTAAAGTAGCAGGATACAAAATTAATGCACAGAAATCTCTTGCATTCCTATACACTAATGATGACAAATCTGAAAGAGAAATTAAGAAAACACTCCCATTTACCATTGCAACAAAAAGAATAAAATACCTAGGAATAAACCTACCTAACGAGACAAAAGACCTGTATGCAGAAAACTATAAGACACTGATGAAAGAAATCAAAGATGATACAAACAGAAGGAGAGATATACCATGTTCTTGGATTGGAAGACTCAACATTGTGAAAATGACTATACTACCAAAGCAATCTACAGATTCAGTGCAATCCCTATCAAACTACCAATGGCATGTTTCACAGAAGTAGAACAAAAAATTTCACAATTTTGTATGGAAACACAAATACCCTGAATAGCAAAGCAATCTTGAGAAAGAAGAATGGAGCCGGAAGAATCAGGATCCCTGACTTCAGACTATACTACAAAGCTACAGTAATCAAGACAGTATGGTTTGGGCACAAAAAACAGAAATATAGATCAATGGAACAGGATAGAAAGCCCAGAGAAAAACCCAGGCACATATGGTCACCTTATTTTTGATAAAGGAGGCAAGAATATACAATGGAGAAAAGACAGCCTCTTTAATAAGTGGTGCAGGGAAAACTGGACAGCTACATGTAAGAGAATGAAATTAGAACACTCCCAAACACCATACACAAAAATAAACTCAAAATGGATTAAAGACCTAAATGGAAGGCCAGACACTATCGAACTCTTAGAGGAAAACATAGGCAGAACACTCTATGACATAAATCACAGCAAGATCCTTTTTGACCCACCTCCTAGAGAAATGGAAATAAAAACAAAAATAAGCAAATGGGACCTAATGAAAACTTAAAAGCTTTCGCACAGCAAACGAAACCATAAAAAAGACGAAAAGACAACCCTCAGAATGGGAGAAAATATTTGCAAATGAAGCAACTGACAAAGGATTAATCTGCAAAATTTACAAGCAGCTCATGCAGCTCAATATCAAAAAAAAACAAACAACCCAATCCAAAAATGGGCAGAAGACCTAAATAGACATTTCTCCAAAGAAGATATACAGATTGCCATCAAACACATGAAAGAATGCTCAACGTTATTAATCATTAGAGAAATGCAAATCAAAACTACAATGTGGTATCACCTCACACCAGTCAGAATGGCCATCATCTAAACATCTACAAACAATAAATGCTGGAGAGGGTGTGGAGCAAAAGGAACCCTCTTGGACTGTTGGTGGAATTGTACGTTAGTACAGCCACTGTGGAGAACAGTAAGGAGGTTCCTTAAAAAACTAAAAATAGAACCACCATATGACCTAGCAATCCCACTACTGGGCATATACCCAGAGAAAACCATAATTCAAAAAGAGCCATGTACCACAATGTTCATTGCAGCTCTATTTACAGTAGCCAGGACATTGTAGCAACATAAGTGTCCATCGACAGATGAGTGGGTAAAGAAGATATGTCACCTATATACAATGGACTATTACTCAGCCATAAAAAGAAACGAAATTGAGTTATTTGTAGTGAGGTGGATGGACGTAGAGTCTGTCATACAGAGTGAAGTAACTCAGAAAGAGAAAACAAATACCATGTGCTAACACATATATATAGAATCTAAAAAAAAAAAAAAAAAGGTTCTGAAGAACCTATGGGCAGTACAGGAATAAAGGCACAGACTTAGAGAATGGACTTGAGGACACGGGGAGGGGGAAGGGTAAGCTGGGACGAAGTGAGATGGGCATGGACATATGTACACTACCAAATGTAAAATAGATAACTGGTGGGAAGCAGCTGCATAGCACAGCAAGTTCTGCTCAGTGCTTTGTGACCACCTAGAAGGGTGGGATAGGGAGGATGGGAGGGAGATGCAAGAGGGAGGGGATATGGTGATATATGTATATGTATAGCTGTTTTACTTTGTTATTAAGCAGACACTAACACACCATTGTAAAGCAATTATACTCCATTAAAGATGTTTAAAAAAAAAAGTTATAAAATGATTGCAAAAAACAAAAATTTTAAATACATAGGAATTAGAAAAATCAACTGTAAATGATGTTTGGTTCACAAAGGCCATCAAAATTGAAATTAAACCCATATAGAATAAACTAAAACAGAAAATATTTCTATCAAAACCTATGGGATACCGAGATCTATAGTTAGAAGAAAATAAACAGACTTAAATGTTTTTATATTAAAAAGGAAATATGAAAATATATGATCTTATTTCTCATTAAATTATTTGAGAGAACAATATCAACTTTGTAGGAAGTAAGAATTAATAGACAAGCTGTAATCAGTAAGTTGGAAAGTAAAATATATGAACAAATAAATATAAAATCTTTTTTAGAAAAAATCAATAAAATAGTTATCTATCTCAAACGCATGGTTAAGGAAGAAAGAGAGCAAATGCACAATATTAGAATTATAAATGAAACTTAACCACAGGTACAGAAGAGATTAATATATCAAAATTCTCCTCTGAAGAGAATTTAACACACAATTCCAAGACAACAAATTTTCACATCTAGAGAAAAATTGATGATCTTCTAACAAAACATAATTTCTAAAAATTAACCCAAAATATTGGAAGCCTTAATAACCTAATTACAATAAAGCAATTGAAAATGTGGTTCAAGAACGATCATTGTAAAAGCAGGAGCAGATTGATTCAAAGTTGAATTTGTCAAATCTTTAATGTACAGATCATCTCAAATTTATTTAAACTATTTCCAGAGAAAGAATGAAAAAATTTCCAATTCATTTTATGTAGACAGCATAAGTTTATTACCATGACTATGAAAAGGGTATTAAAATAAACCTTATAAACCAATATGAATATAGATGAAAACATTCTAAATACTATAACATATTAGAAAGTACAATTGATATATCATCTTATAATACACTGTAGCCAATTAATGTTCCACAGATGCAAAGTGTTTTTTATCAGGAAATCTATCTGCATAATCCATTTAATTAATATATTAAAGGAGAAAGGCAGTAGTATTTTATCAACAAATGCTAAAAACTTATTCGATAAAGTTCAGTAGCCATTTCTAGTAAGTTATCTAAATAAGATAGTAATTGAAGAAAACTACTTGAATATAATAAATACTATCAAAAACCTCAAATGAATATTGTTTCAAACAGTCAGATCTTAAAACCAATACAATTAAAATCAGTAAGTTTTTATCATTATCTTCAGCATTGTTTTGGATATTCTTGGATAAGACAAATAACTGGTATAAATATCAGAAAAAGAGATAAAATGATTGCATGATAGTTTATCTGTAAAACTACATATACTCTATAGAAAAAAAAAACTAAGAAAAGATTTTGATGAGTTGCTTGAGTAATACATAAATATACAAATATTAACTGCTGTTTGTTATTCTAGCAGTAAGAATGTAGAACAGTCAATGGAAAAAATATTTTACTCATTATAGTGAAAAAGCTAAATAAATGGAAATAAAAGCAAAGAAAAGAACCTATATGGAGAAAATGATAAACACAGAAGAATTTAAAACAAGGTCTGAACGAATATAATAAAATTATCAGTTATCCCAAAACTAATCTCTCAAATCAATACAATTCCAATTAGAATCCCAAGAATGTTGTTGTTTCATAATTGGATGAAATGATCTTAAAATTTATAATTGAAGATTAAATGACAAAGTATAGCCAAATATTATGAAAAAATAGGTTGGTTGATACTTGCTTTATAAATATACTGTAATTCCTCTTTAATAAAATCAGTATGGTACTGGTATAGGCATATGCAAGCAGATCAATAAAACACAATGGAGAAAACTGAAATAGATTCCAATATATATGAGAATGTAAAATATGAAAAAGGTAATATTTTAATCCTTTGAACAAAGGCTGGATTCTTTTCCATAAATGTCACTGGCATAAAAATATCTAAAAGAAAAAAAACTTAAAACCTTCAGTTAAGACATGAACAGAAACATTAATGAGTTTCAGATTGATGCAAGATTTAAATGTGGGCAAAACAATAAAAGTCATGTAAGAACACACAGGAGTTTATATATAAAATCTGGGGACCAGAGAAATGATCAGCTTCTTAACCCAAACTGGAAACTCAGTAGTTTTAAATGAAAAAAAAAGTAGACATATTAGACTATATAAAAATGTAATGCCGAGCTAGGAGGAACCAAGATGGCGGAGAAGAAGGAAATGCTCTCACTCCCTCTTGTGAGAACACAAGAATCACAACTGGCTGCTGGACAAACATCAACAGGAAGACACTGGAACTCACGAAAAAAGATACCCCACATCCAAAGACAAAGGAGAAGCCACAGTGAGCCAGTAAGAGGGGCACAATCACAGGAAAATCAAATCCCATAACTGCTCGGTGGGTGACTCACAGACTGGAGAACACTTGTACCACAGAAGTCCACCCACTGGAGTGAAGGTTTGAGCCCCACATCAGGCTTCCCAACCTGGGGGTCCGGCAATGAGAGGAGGAATTCCTAGAGAATCAGACTTTGAAGCCTAGTGGGATTTGATTGCAGGACTTCGACAGGACTGGGGTAAACAGAGACCACACCTTTGGAGGACACAGACAAAGTAGTGTGCGCATCAGGACCCAGGGGAAGGAGCAGTGACCCCAGGGGAGACTGAGCCAGACCTACCTGCTAGTGTTGAAGGGTCACCAGCAGAGGCAGCGGGTGGCTGTGGCTCACTGTGGGGATGAGGACACTGGCGGCAGAGGTTTTGGGGGGTGCTCCTTGGCGTGAGCCCTCCCAGAGTCCACCATTAGCCCCACCAAAGAGTCCAGGCAGGCTCCAGTGTTGGGTTACCTCAGGCCAAACAACCCACAGGGAGGGAACCCAGCCCCACCCAACAGCAGTCAAGTAGATTAAAGTCTTACTGAGCTCTGCCCACCAGAGCAACAGTCAGCTCTACTCACCACCAGTCCCTCCCATTAGGAAACTTACACAAGTCTCTTAGATAGTCTCATCCACCAGAGGGCAGACAGCAGAAGCAAGAAAAACTACAATCCTGCAGCCTGTGGAACAAAAAACACATTCAAAGAAAGATAGATAACATGAAAAGACAGGGGCTATATACCAGGTGAAGGAACAAGATAAAACCCCAGAAAAACAACTAGATGAAGTGGAGATAGGCAACCTTCCAGAAAAACAATTCAGAATAATAATAGTGAAGATGATCCAGGACCTCGGAAAAAGAATGGAGGCAAAGACCAAGAAGATGCAAGAAATGTTTAACAAAGACCTAGAAGAATTAAAGATGAAGAATGATGAACAATGAACAATGTAATAACTGAAATGAAAACTACACTAGAAGGAATCAATAGCAGAATAACTGAGGCAGAAGAACGGATAAGTGACCTGGAAGACAGAATGGTGGAATTCACTGCTGCGGAACAGAATAAAGAATAAAGAATGAAAAGAAATGAAGACAGCCTAAGAGGCATGTGGGACAACATTAAACGTAACAACATTTGCATTATAGGGGTTCCAGAAGGAGAAGAGAGAGAGAAAGGACCATAGAAAATATTTGAAGAGATTATAGTCGAAAACTTCCCTAACATGGGAAAGGAAATAGTCACCCAAAGCCAGGAAGTGCAGAGAGGCCCATACAGGATAAACCCAAGGAGAAACACTCTGAGACACATAGTAATCAAATTGGCAAAAATTAAAGACCAAGAAAAATTATTGAAAGCAGAAAAGGAAAAATGACAAATAACATACAAGGCAAGTCCCATAAGGTTAACAGCTGATTTCTCGGCAGAAACCCTACAAGCCAGAAGGGAGGGGCATGATATACTTAAAGTGATGAAAGGGAAGAACCTACAACCAAGATTACTCTACCCAGCAAGGATCTCATGCAGATTCAAAGGAGAAATCAAAAGCTTCACAGACAAGCAAAAGCTAAGAGAATTCAGTACCACCAAACCAGATCTACAACAAATGCTAAAGGAACTTTTCTAATTGAGAAACACAAGAGAAGAAAAGGACCTACAAAAAGACACCCAAAACAATTAAGAAAATGGTCATAGGAACATATACATCAATAATTACCTTAGGGGCTTCCCTGGTGGTGCAGTGGTTGAGAATCTGCCTGCCAATGCAGGGGACATGGGTTCGAGCCCTGGTCTGGGAAGATCCCACATGCCACGGAGCAACTGGGCCCGTGAGCCACAACTACTGAGCCTGTGCGTCTGGAGCCTGTGCTCCGCAACAAGAGAGGCCATGATAGTGAGAGGCCCACGCACCGCGATGAAGAGTGGCCCCCACTCGCCGCAACTAGAGAAAGCCGTCGCACAGAAACGAAGACCCAACACAGCCAAAAATAAATAAATAAATTTATTAAAAAAATAATAATAATTACCTTAAATGTGAATGGATTAAATGCTCCAACCAAAAGACACAGGTTTGCTGAATGGATACAAAAACAAGACCCATACATATGTTGTCTACAAGAGACCCACTTCAGACCTAGGGACACATACAGACTGAAAGTGAGGGGATGGAAAAAGATATTCCATGCAAATGGAAATCAAAAGAAAGCTGGAGTAGCTATACTCATATCAGATAAAATAGACTTTAAAATAAAGAATGTTACAGGAGACAAGGAAGGACACTACATAATGATCAAGGGATCAATCCAAGAAGGAGATATAACAATTATAAATATATATGCAACCAAAATAGGAGCACCTCAATACATAAGGCAACTGCTAACAGCTCTAAAAGAGGAAATGGACAGTAAAACAATAATAGTGGGAGACTTTAACACTTCACTTACACCAATGGACAGATCATCCAAACAGAAAATTAACATGGAAACACAGGCTTAAAATGACACAATAGACCAGATAAATTTAATTGATATTTATAGGACACTCCATCCAAAAACAGGAGATTACACCTCTTCTCAAGTGTGCACAGAACATTCTCCAGGATAGATCACATCTTGGGTCACAAATCAAGCCTCAGTGAATTTAAGAAAATTGAAATCATATCAAGCATCTTTTCTGACCACAATGCTATGAGATTAGAAATCAATTACAGTGAAAAAAACGTAAAAAACACAAACACATGGAAGCTAAACAATATGTTACTAAATAACCAGGAGATCACTGAAGAAATCAAAGAGGAAATCAAAAAATACCTAGAGACAAATGACAATGAAAACACGATGATCCAAAACCTATGGGATACAGCAAAAGCAGTTCTAAGAGGGAAGTTTTTAGCTATACAAGCCTACCTCAAGAAACAAGAAAAATCTCAAATAAACAATCTAACCTTACAGCTAAAGGAACTAGAGAAAGAAGAACAAACAAAACCCAAAGTTAGCAGAAGGAAATAAATCATAAAGATCAGAGCAGAAATAAATGAAATAGAAACAAAGAAAACAATAGCAAAGATCAATAAAACTAAAAGTTGGTTCTTTGAGATGATAAACAAAATTGATAAACCATTAGCTAGACTCATCAAGAAAAAGAGGGAGAGGACTCAAATCAATACAATTAGAAATGAAAAAGGAGAAGTTACAACAGGCACCGCAGAAATACAAAGCATCCTAAGAGATTACTACAAACAACTCTCTGCCAATAAAATGGACAACCTGGAAGAAATGGACAAATTCTTAGAAAGGTATAACCTTCCAAGACTGAACCAGGAAGAAGCAGAAAATATGAACAGACCAATCACAAGAAATGAAATTGAAACTGTGATTAAAAATCTTCCAACAAACAAAAGTCCAGGACCAGATGGCTTCACAGGTGAATTCTATCAAATATTTAAAGAAGAGCTAACACCCATCCTTCTCAAACTCTTCCAAAAATTGCAGAGGAAGGAACACTCCCAAACTCATTCTATGAGGCCACCATCACCCTGATACCAAAACCAGACAAAGATACCACAAAAAAAGAAAGTTACAGACCAATATCACTGATGAATATAGATGCTAAAATCCTCAACAAAATACTAGCAAACAGAATCCAACAACACATTAAAAGGATCATACACCATGATCAAGTGGGATTTATCCCAGGGATGCAAGGATTCTGGAATATATGCAAATCAATCAATGTGATACACCATATTAACAAATTGAAGAATAAAAACCATATGATCATCTCAATAGATGCAGAAAAAGCTTTTGACAAAATTCAACACTCATTTATGATAAAAACTCTCCAGAAAGTGCACATAGTGGAACCTACCTCAACATAGTGAAGGCCATATACGACAAACCCACAGCTAACAACATTCTCAAAGGTGAAAAATTGAAAGCATTTCCTTTAGGATCAGGAACAAGATAAGGATGTCCACTCTCACCACTACTATTCAACATAGTTTTGGTAGTCCTAGCCACGGCAATCAGAGAAGAAAAAGAAATAAAAGGAACACAAATTGGAAAAGAAGAAGTAAAACTGTCACTGTTTGCAGATGACATGATACTATACATAGAGAATCCTAAAAATGCCAGCAGAAAACTGCTAGAACTAATCAATGAATTTGGTAAAGTAGCAGGATACAAAATTAATGCACAGAAATCTCTTGCATTCCTCTACACTAATGATAAAAAATCTGAATTAGAAATTAAGGAAACACTCCCATTTACCACTGCAACAAAAAAGAATAAAATACCTAGGAATAAACCTACCGAGGGAGACAAAAGACCTGTATGCAGAAAACTATAAGACACTGATGAAAGAAATTAAAGATGATACCAACAGATGGAGAGATATACCATGTTCTTGGATTGGAAAAATCAATATTGTGAAAATGACTATACTACACAAAGCAATCTACAGATTGAATGCAATCCCTATCAAGTTACCAATGGCATTTTTTACAGAACTAGAACAAAAAATCTTAAAATTTGTATGGAGACACAAAAGACCCAGAATACCCAAAGCAGTCTTGAGGGAAAAAAACAGAGCGGGAGGAATCAGACTCCCTGACTTCAGACTATACTACAAAGCTACAGTAATCAAGACAATATGGTACTGGCACAAAAACAGAAACATAGATCAATGGAACAGGATAGAAAACCCAGAGATAAACCCATGCACGTATGGTCAGCTAATCTATGACAAAGGAGGCAAGGATATACAATGGAGAAAAGACCGTCTCTTCAATAAGTGGTGTTGTGTAAACTGGACAGTTACATGTAAAAGAATGAAATTAGAACACTCCCTAACACCATACACAAAAATAAACTCAAGATAGATAAGAGACCTAAATGTAAGACCGGACACTATAAAACAGGTAGAGGAAAACATAGGAAGAACACTCTTTGACATAAATCACAGCAAGATCTTTTTTGATCCACCTCCTAGAGTAATGTAAATAAAAACAAAAATAAACAAGTGGGACCTGATGAAACTTCAAAGCTTTTGCACAGCAAAGGAAACCATAAACAAGACAAAAAGACAACCCTCAGAATGGGAGAAAATATTTGCAAACAAATCAGTGGACAAAGGATTAATCTCCAAAATATATAAACAGCTCATGCAGCTCAATATTAAAAAAACAAACAACCCAGTCCAAATGGGCAGAAGACCTAAATAGACACTTCTCCAAAGAAGACATACAGATGGCCAAGAAGCACATGAAAAGGTGCTCAACGTCACTAATTATTAGACAAATGCAAATCAAAAGTACAATGATGTATCACCTCACACCAGTTAGAATAGGCATCATCAGAAAATCTACAAACCACAAATGCTGGAGAGGGTGTGGAGAAAAGGGAACCCTCTTGCACTGTTGGTGGGAATGTAAATTGATACAGCCACTATGGAGAACAGTATGGAAGTTACTTAAAAAACTAAAAATAGAATTACCATATGACCCAGCAATCCCACTACTGGGCATATACCCAGAGGAAACCATAATTCAAAAAGACACATGTACCCCAATGTTCATTGTGGCACTATTTACAATAGCCAGGTCATGGAAGCAACCTAAATGCCCATCAACAGATGAATGCATAAAGAAGATGTGGTACATATATACAATGGAATGTTACTCAGCCATAAAAAGGAACGAAATTGGGTCATGTGTTGAGACGTGGATGGATCTAGAGACTGTCATGCAGAGTGAAGTAAGTCAGAAAGAGAAAAACAAATATTGTATATTAACGCATGTATGTGGAACCTCGAAAATTTGTACAGATTAACCGGTTTGCAGGGCAGAAGTTGAGACACAGATGTAGAGAACAAACGTATGGACACCAAAGGGGGAAAGCCACGGGGTTGTGGGGATGGTGGTCTGCTGAATTGGGCGATTGGGATTGACATGTATACACTGATGTGTATAAAATTGATGACTAATAAGAACCTGCTGTATAAAAAAGTAAATAAAATAAAATCTAAAAATTAAAAAAACAAAAACAACTAATACTAAACTTTCTTTGGGTTATTTGTATGGAAATATGTTAATATAAATGTTTCAGACATTACATGAAATTCCTAAAAATCTTATATGCTCTGGTATAATGTTATAAGTCATAATTTTAGTTATTGTTTTAAAATGTATGTCTCAGAAATAAATAAATTTCCTTGTCAATTGCATTATTATGAACTTTCATCAAATATTTAACTGTGGTCTGTTTTAAGTGTTTTGTCATTTACAGACAGTTCTGGGTGTACTCTGATGCTTTTGCAAAAATGTTCCTATAAAAGGGTTTCATCTTCAAGGAATTCATGGAAAAGACTCTGACAAGCACAGGTTTCTGGTAACTGACTATACTGCTGAACTGAATGAATAAGCATTTTCAAAACTCTAATGGAAAACTGATGAATTCATAAAAGTGCTAACAAAAGATCAAGATGAAAAAAATTAATTACATGCAACTGAGTGAACTGATGAGGATGATTATAATTTTTGTGACTTTCTGTTTGAATAAAAAAAGTGTAAGGCCATGGAAAGACAGCGATAACATATATCTATAATTTAGATATGGGGGAAAAGCTGTTCTCATAGGTTACTGGAGAAATTATGCATTAATTGATGAAGCTTTTCTGGAAGCATTGTTGATATCCTCTTCAATCTAGAAATCTCAATTTTAGGAAATATAAACACAAAAATAAAAACACCAATATATGAGCATTATATACAAGAGTGTGTCTGTGTATATATATATATATATATATATGTGTGTGTGTGTGTGTGTGTGTGTGTGTGTGTGTGTATATATTACAGCATTGTTCATAATGGCAAAAAATGAAAAATCAGTGAATGTCTTTCAGTAGGTGCACTAGTGAATAAATCATGCTACAGCTTCAAAATAGAATCTTCTGCAGACATTAAAAAAGAATTAATCAGTTCTATACCAGCTTTCTTTGAGGAATTTCCATAAGTTATATTTGAATAAGAAAACTAAATGCAGAAAATATCTGGGGGTAGGAAAAAGAAAGCTGCATTTTACAATTGCTCAACAAAGTTTGAGAATTTTTCATAATTTATGTGCATGAAAAACTACTCCACGTGGTGAAATAAGAATAGATCAAGTCTTGTACATAAATAGTTACTCTGCATTTTTTAACCTAAACAAATGCATCCTTACTTTGATGCTGTTAGTCTTTTAGAAATCCAGACGAAAATTCCTTTGATGGGCATTCAGCTTTTAACAGCTCCATATCTCTCCTCTTAGAATAGCCATATGCCAAAGGGTCAGGTGGCACTTTTCCAGGGAAGCATGTTCAGACACAATACTGAGTGGAATATTCTTGTGTACTCCCCTATTTGGATCCTTCTTTAGTGTCAAGAGTTAGACTGTATACGCAGTCAGCCTTCCAGTGCTGTGATTCTTGATAATTCTTAGATCTCTTTCTGCAGATCGTAAATAAATGCTCACCATCCCTACCCTGCCACACACAAAATAAACTCACACAGTATTCAGTATAGCATTGAGCCATAGGAAGTATTTTAAAAGCATACCTATGTCATTCATTCCTTTAATAAATTTTTACTTATCACTGGTTTTATACAAATATTATAGTAGTTTCTCCGAGTACGTAATGATGAAAAAATAGACATGGTTCCTGGCCTCCTGAATCTTAAAGTCTAGTGGAAAAGACAGATAATAAATATGTATAATTATTATATGTAAATAAATTTCATAATGCTTTGATTCTTAGACACACTTTTTTTTACACCTCTGAAATCTAGATGTGTCTTATAATTGATGGAGTATCAAAACTTAATTGGCAGCATCCTTAGTTTGTTTTTAGTGATCCATAAAATAATGGTGCATCTTACAGTTGATGGCATCTGAGATTCAATGAAAGAAGACATGTATTCACAAACTGAGTTACATATTATGAATTCTTGAAAAACCGAGAAAAGTGAGAGATGATGGACCTACTGAGGAAGGATCAGGCAATGTTTTATTTTATATTTCTTTTGCTAGAATTGATCTTCACCAACTTCTGCTACACTCTTACTAATGTTTCTCATCCTCAGAACTTTTAATCCAGTCCAAAAAAAAAAACTAGGAGCATATAAGACTTGTTGCTTGTTTTCAAACATTACCTTAAAGTTTATCAGCTACGATACATCCTGAACTATGGTAGTGGAGGTGGCGATGTAAATAAATGGAACAATTTGTAAAGAACTTAGGTCATAGAGTTGAAAGAACAGACAGAATATGAGAGATGAGGGGTTCTCATATGGGTTGATTGATATGAAACCACTGTGACATACGAAAACAACTACTGATTAAGATTTACTAGAATAACAGAAACTAATTTTTGCAGAGTAATTTTAAATGGCACAATTGTCAAATTTATGTTCTCTAAGAACAGAAACTAAGACTTTTAACTTGATAAACTCACATATTACATAGAATAATGTTGTGAACAAGGTAAGTATGTTTTAGACATATCACATAAAACAAGCAAAAGTGGCCAACATGCCTGAACCATCCATAATTTGGATCAGCTATTTAATCCACATGACTAATTAGTACCATTGATGGTAATTAGAAAGAATTATTTATTTAATATGGCTTTTAAACCAGAAAATCTCAAATCCAGTGAGAAGAATTATGTTTCTTCAGCTTCAAACAATGCAAAAAATTGTTTTAAATATCTAAAGGCAACAATGTATTTTATTGCTGAAGAAATAGAATTACTAAAGTGTGTTTATAATACTAAAACCAAATAAACTTTTTTGAAAGAACTATCATCTATTGGGGATTATATTATCACTGTGTTGATACAGTATCTAATGTTTTGGAACGAATAATAAATCCTTTCTAGTTATATAATGAATGCTTTTCAAGATTTTTAAATCTCATTTATTATCTCCATGATATTAGGAAGTGGCTAAGATTTCATTCCTAATTTTATAGATGATGAAAGCATCTGTGATACATAAAAAGAAACTCATATGAGCTAGCATGTGTATGTTGCCATTGAAGATGCTGGATGACCACCTGGTGAGGATGCTGTAGAGAAGATTTAAGCACTGGGCTAGTGATTAACCTATATCATAGAAATTCCTTTTACAACTCTGAGATTCTATGAATGTCAATAGCAGAAATGTAGCTCTCCATTGGACTTGAATTTTACCTGTGCACCCTTGTCTAGAGTTAAGAACTTGGGAACCAAAATCACACCACATGGGTTCAAATCCTGACTCCACCAGTTTATTACCTTATAACTTCAGGTATCTGTTTCAATGTTTCATAAAACAGAGATTAATGCAAAGAGTTGTTGTGAGTATCAAATAATATATGTAATGCATCTAGCAAAGAGCTGGATACATAGTAGATACAAAATAAATATCAATTTTTTTTATTACTATTATTCACCAGGTGATACAGGAAATTAGAAATATTTAACTTACACATCCATGGGGCAGCATAGCACCAAGTCACTGTCAAATATAGATGGACTTGAATGCTAGCTCTAGTTGAGCATCAGTTCTCTCATGTGTAACATAGAAGAAAAACATTTTTTCTCATGTGGTTTTGTTTTGTATAGTTTGAGCTGTATTTATTTCCTATGTACTATAATCCCTGAATGCAGTTAGTGTATCAATTTTGAGTTTTCCTCAAGCTGCAAGTAACACTAATTACTGAGCAGGCAGTTTGACATCTGCATTGAATATATCTGTATTCATAAAACATAATTATCTTTGGAAGTTGAACAATATGTTCTTATTAATGAATGCCAATATATGAGCTTTATATTACTTTAGATGTATTTTAGATGTAGTTGCATTTTAGTCTATACCCAAGGAAATGTATTCAGTTTCTTCTCTAATTTTCTAGAGTAAACCCTGTCTATTGTATACAACATGATGTCAATGTATTTCCTTGGTCAAATAATTAAAGGAACCTTGAAATTTTTAGGCACAAAACCAAAAAATGAATATCATAGCAAACACAGAAAATACAAGTAAGTCAAGTTTTAAACAAACAGATGTATGTGTTTTCCTTTTTGGATAAGGATAAACATTTATAGTATTTCTGTAAAGTACATTTGAATTGCTGTTTTTCCTCCCTGCTGGCAAAATAGATTAGTCTAGATGATTTCTGTCCATAAAAGGTTTTATACTTTTGACTCAGCAATTTAACTCCTACCAAATTACCCTTTTTACCAACATTCTTCTTGTCAAATTTAGAGAGAAATTTGCATTTGTCATTTTGGTTCTTTCTCACTTTACTGTTCCCCTATCATTTGCCCTATTCCTAACTCTTTTCTTACGAAACAGAATACAGTAGTAAAGAGGTTTTTCCTTCCTGTGCCTACCAGAAATCTCTACCTGCAGATAATGTGAAATGTGTTTTAAAATAATGCTGATAGGTTCAAATAAGAGAAAGAAGGCAAGTTAGACTCAATGTAATCCAACATCTTTTCTGTTGGTTACATTTTTAGAGCCAGTATTCCTAGCACATATCTGCTTTTAACAATAGATGCGAATAAGGCTTATCAGGATACTGCAGTGAAATTTAAACAAAAGATATTTAACCCTGTGACATGTGTTGTATTTAAATTACTCATTTGAAGCATGTCTTTTGGTTTAAAATCACGGAGTTAATCAGAAGCCCAGTAACCCTTTGAGGCTTTTCCCTACCACCTGCACACTGTTTCCTTATGGCCACAAAATAGATCAAAGAGTCAGTAGGGTCAAGCTGAAGTACGACATCAAAGTCATGGAGGGCCTTAGTTTAGTGGGGGAAGGCCCTGCTTCCCCATACTCTGTGTCTAGCTTATTGGATATTTATTAAAGCCACAACTGAGGCAGAGCCTCTCTAGGGAAGAGACATGACCATTCTTCATCTTAGTATCCCCCTGTGCCTATTACAGTGTGTGTCACACAGAAGATGCTGAATAAATGATTGTAAAGAATGAATGAATGATGAACAAGTAAATAAATTTCTAATCAGCCATGAGGGAGTTCTATATGCCCAAATGAGAATTGGATGGGAATTTTTTTTTTAGCATTTACTGAGAGAATAGCCAGGGGGATGGTTAGAATACCACCAGATCAGAGTTCCTCTCTTGGTGAATCAATCCTTTGTCTCTTCTGAGCTTGCAGGGTGCATAAATACATCTTAATACAAATTTCAAAGATCAAAAAGGAAATTTTCATATTAGTGCTCATAAGTCATAGTCTATACAGGTGTGTTGGGGCATTTAGATATGGTGGTGCTCTAAAATCTACTTGTCAGATATCACCAAACCATTCAAAGAAGCAAAAATTCAAAGAAAAGTACTTAAATCAATATTTCTTAGTGAAGCCGAATCAAATGGCAATGCAATGTACTGGATTGGGTGATCTAGCACCATATTGTCCAGAGGCTAAAATTAAACAACCTAACTAATTAAGATCTCTCTTTTCTCTCTTCTGCCCACCAAAGGTTAATCAATTTGGCAGATATTCAGTGGCTCTGACTCTTTTGCTCATATTATATAGACATAGCCATAGACTAAACTGGCCCAGGCAGATTTCAAATGCTCACTCAGCACGTACTTTCTACATGCTCTGCTTTAAGCCACAATTTAATGAAAAGAGAATATATTTCAAGTTGTTCTCTGTTTTAACAGTTATCTGTTAAAAACCCAGGTTAATGCACACACATGAATAATAGGTATCCAATTTTTCTCTATTAGACTTTGGAAAATGTTATTAACGTGCTTTATGGCACATATTAAATTTTAATTCTTTTCCTTTTTTTTCTTCAAATGAATCATAATCTACAGTACATTCACAACTTTTGTGTTTTGACAGATTAATTACATTTGCCATATCTGGTAGCCTGGTGGCAGGGGTAAAAAGCCTCAAATTAAGCAGTCCTGGAATAATTCTACTCTTTAAAGGATGTGTTTTAACAAAACATGATCATGATTAAAAATGCTAAGATGCTGAAAATAGTGTGGGCTACAGAAAGATAAGAGTCAGAATTTATCTCAGAGGAAGAGTTACATAATGAGAGGTTATAGCAGATATTTGATTAGTGGGCTATGAAAACAACAAATCCTGGATGGAAATTTACACATACCTACTGTTTGTAGTACTTTCTCAAATGGATGCACATTATACTGTTCAGAAAAGAAAAAAATAAAGCATTCTCTGATTGCAAATAAGCATACAAAGTTTTCCCTCTAATTCTCAGAGGGAAATTATATTCTCATTCTCCTGGCTGCTATAGACATGGTTTCTAGGGACCCAAGAACACATCTTACTAAATTCATTACTCATACAGAAGGGATAGAGTTATGATTCTTTTCAATGCCATTGTCACTGAATTGCTAATTTGTATGAATAATAAAAAGTTAGATGCAATGTTGGAATAGATGACTTTTCAGGTCCCTTCCAACCCCAATACTAGATGTATCCATTATTCTAATATCTAAGACTGGAGAAATGTAACTGAAAAAGATGAATCTCACATCTCTTCCTAGAACTCAACTTGGTCCTTGGAGATTAAAAAAAAAATTCTAACACATAGGAATAGCTTAAGGGGACCAAATGATACACATATTTAAATGTTTTACTTTGGTTTCAAGTAGCTTCTCTAGAAAATGTTGCTTGGGAGTATTAAGGGCACACATACTTCTAAAGAGAGCAGAGTTCATTGCCATTAAGAGATTTTTGAAGGTGAAAATCAGAATATTGAATAAAAGAAGATATTGATTAAGCAATTAAAAGAAAAAGATGGGATCTCAGCATATCTTAGTAAATACTCAAGTGCTTAGAAAATCCTTTTAGGGAACTGATGAAAATAAATGCCCAATAAGAATAATCTTTGGAAATGTGAACAATGCATCTTAATAGAAAATACTTCAAACCCTCACAACTTTTGCCTTCCAAGAATTTGGCTAAAGGTAGCTCAAAATGCAGGAAATTGGCATTTTAATATTCTGTTTGAAAAGGAGAAAGATAAATTATGAAAACGGAATTAATTTTTGCTGTGATCTGATAAAAATTTCAAGGGTCATCAGTGTTTTCACATTTTAGCACGCAGTGATACATACTCAATTATGTGTGCCAAATTCTGTCCAGAAATAAGTAGACCCTATTCCCTGAAACTATTACCTGAAAGGGAAACCTACTATGTGACAATATTTATGTAACATTTTCCTAAGAACCACAGTACCTGTAAACAATTGTTGAGCTATATTTATGTGA
The DNA here is from genome assembly GCF_028023285.1 of Balaenoptera ricei. NCBI lineage: Eukaryota > Metazoa > Chordata > Mammalia > Artiodactyla > Balaenopteridae > Balaenoptera > Balaenoptera ricei. The sequence continues at coordinate 88,829,695 of NC_082660.1, read as the reverse complement.
CTTTATCTCTGAACTGAAGAAATAAAAGAATGGCAATTACTATCTTTACTATATTTAACAATCTCAAGACAGTCTCTTCAGCAAGTGGTGCTGGGAAAGTTGGACAGCTGCATGTAAATCAATGAAGTTAGAACACACCCTCATGCCATGCACAAAAATAAACTCAAAATGGCTTAGAGACTTAAACATAAGACATGACATCATAAAACTCTTAGAAGAGAGCATAGGCAAAACATTCTCTGACATAAGTTGTACCAATGTTTTCTTAGGTCAGTCTCCCAAGGCAATAGAAATAAAAACAAAAATAAACAAATGGGACTTAATCAAACTTACAAGCTTTTGCACAGAAAAGGAAACCATTAAAAAAAAAGGCAAGACAACCTATGGAATGGGAGAAAATATTTATCTCCAAAATATACAAACAGCTCATACAACTCAACAACAAGAAAACAAATAACCCAATCAAAAAATGGGCAGAAGACCATAATAGACACTTCTCCAAAGAAGACATACAGATGGCCAATAAGCACATGAAAAGATGCTCAACCCCACAAATTATTAGATAAATGTAAACCAAAACTACAATGAGTTATCACCTCACACCAATCAGAATGGCCATCATTAAAAAGTCTACAAATAATAAATGCTGGAGAGGGTGTAGCCAAGACATGGAAACAACCTAAATGTCCATTGACAGAGGAATGGATAAAGAAGATGTGGTACATATATACAATGGAATACTACTCAGCCATAAAAAAGAATGAAATAATGCCATTTGCAGCAACATGGATGCAACTAGAGATTATCATACTCAGTGAAGTAAGTCAGAAAGAGAAAGACAAATACCATATGATATCACTTACATGTGGAATCTAAAATATGGCACAAATGAACCTATCTGCAAAACAGAAAGAGACTTGTGGACATAGAGAACAGACTTGTGGTTGTCAAGGGAGAGAGAGGTGGGGGAGGGAAGGACTGGGAGTTTGGGATTAGCAGATGCAAACTATTGTATATAGGATGGATAAACAACAAGGTCCTACTGTATAGCACAGAGAACTATATACAATATCCTGTGATAACCATAATGGAAAAAAATATTTAAAAAAGAATGCCTATATGTGTATAACTGAGTCATTTGGCTCTATAGCAGAGATTGGCACAACCTTGTAAATCAACCATACTTCAATTAAAAAAAGTTATCTTTATCATCTTCATTTTCCTCATATTTATTCAGGACTTGGACGAGAGGCCTCATGATTTCACTCCATAATATAGGCAGGCAGGACAAAGGATAAATGTAGAACCCAACCAATGGCAGGGGGCAAGTGCTAGGGGACCACTCCCAGCAATAGAGGTGGAATTTGAAAGTGCATCCAGCTGAGTAGGGGACTATCCAAGAAGCACAGATATCTCAACCCCAGTTGAGGAAATATTTGACAACCAAAATGGAAAAGCAGGATCCCAATAGCTAGCTGGAAAACTAAATCAGAGACTTTATAGACAACAGTCCTCAGAATTCTAGACATGAAATATCATGCAAGAAATCTGTCTATAACTAACTGGGGTAGTAGGCAGGATAAGAGGTTGAAATCTACAAGTAGGGAACAAAGGTCAGTAAGACTGGTCTAATGCTGAGAGATAGCGAGAGCTGAAACTCAGAGCCAACAGACAGAATCTCTGGGTACTTCCAGTTCTGGGTCTGATTAGTATTAAAAGAAATGGGGTGAATAATAAAGGATTCAGTAAAGTAGTGAGTAGTTCCTGATTAGCAGGAGCTCATGCTATTTGAATCTTTTAACTGAATACTATATAATATTTAATGCACATAAAAGAATACACTTAACATACATTAGCAACCATAACACATACTAATAAAATAAACACCTGAGAGCCCACCACCCAACCTCACTGTTACAAGTTACAAAAGTCATTGAGTCTACCTATGTATTAATACTTCTTCCCTATTTCAACCTCCTACCTTTCTCCAAAGGTAGTACATCCATTTGCAATTACATGTTTATCATCACTTGCTTTTGAAAATAGTTTTATCTCATATTTATGTATTCTTAAACAATACATTATTTGTTCTGCTTGCTTTTTAGCTTCATAAAAATGGATTCATACTATTCAGACTGTAGTCACTGTAGTCTATAGTGACTTACATATTCACTATTTTTCTAAGATTTATCCAAATTTTGTGTGAGCTCTAAGTTGTTGTTTTTCAATGCTGTATGATAGTCTATCTTTTCAATATACCAAAATTTATTTATCCATTTATTTATCCGTTCTCCTAGCAATATTATGAACAACGCTGTTATTAATATTTCCTATACAATTCTCGTAGTGAACATGTGTAAGAGTTCCCCTAAAACCTACTTCTAATTTGGAGTTGCTGGGCATAGGATATAGAGATGTTTAATTTTGCAAGCTAATGCCAAATTGTTTTCCAAAGTGTGTGTCAAATTTAGTCTTCCCTCAGCAGATTCTGTTTCCATTGATCTTTGCTCTTACCAACATTTGATAATGATAATCCTAATTTTTTCAGATGTGCAAAATGCTATTTCATGGTATTCTCAAATTGTATTTCTCTGATCAGCAATGAGACAAACATTTTTTCATGTTTTTATTCTCCATGTTTGTTTCATCTTTTGAAAAATTCCTGTAGTAACTTTTGCCCATTTTAGCTATTGGTTTGTGGTTTTTACTTATGGATTTGTAGTAGTTTCTAAAAATTATATTCTACAAACTAATCATTTCACAGCTTTATGTATTATAAGTGCATTGTCTCAATTTCAGGCTTGCCATTTTACTCTTCATAATGAACAGAAGTTCTCATTTTTAATGTAGTCTAATATATTGATCTTATCATTTCTGGTTAGTATTTTTTGCATCTGATTTTAAAAATCCCCTACACTGAGGCCATAAAAATATTTTCCCATTTTTTTCCTGAAAGTTTGTTTTACATTATTTTACAAGTGAGCCAGGAGGAGGGAGTTGAAATGGAATGAAACAGGGAAATTTCAATGATTCAACAAATTCTTCTGAGAGCTTATACTGTTCGAGTTATTGCACTAAGGGCTGGGTCTTTCATTAACTCATTTATGTTTACCTCTTTAAATACAAACACTTCTGTCTAGCCTTCTCTCCCATATATCAGAAATTTGTACTGATGATCATAACCTAGAGAGTAATTAGAACAAATTTCTTAGATCGCATGTACCAATGTCAATTGAGTTGTGTCTAGCGCTCTGGTTTTATTTAACTATCATTACCCATATTGCCACACTGCTAGGCCCTGACTTGTTTAGGTTTCACAGAAAATCTAGATTTTTCATGCAGGGTAGAGACTACATGTATGTAAAACAGTGCCTTCCATGGTTTACAAAGTAGGTTACTACTTCATTAATGAATGTCTTGTAAGGAGAAAAAACCAACTACATGGTAATCTGGAATAACAACAACGAAAAAACACTTTAGATTTTTTTAGGAGCTTTATTCAGGATATTGGGCTTACTGCCTTATTTTTTTTCCAGAGCCATTGCAAAAACACTACATCAAATAAGCAAGCTCCTCACATCCTCTGAGCACCAGATGTTAAACTAGGAAGTGTTTAGATGGTAAAATAATGAAAACAATAAGAAACTAGACCTCTTTATTTCTATGTAATACAGAGGGTACTGTGATATTCCTTACAGATAGTTTCTACTAAAATAAGGAGCACTACAATAAATACACTGCAATAGTTTTCTCCCAGATGAAGGTGATGGCATATCTCAGAATGTTCTGTTGTCCAAAGAGGTGACTTCAAGTTCTGGGAACTGGTGAACATTTTCTTGTGGAATATTTATGATGTGGACTTAAATTATATTTGCTATGGATGTGTTCTGAATATAAACTTAGAAAATTAATTGCTTTCCTCTCAGAGAAGCTAACATTTCTCTTCCATTTCTTTTCATGTGCCTACTTGGCCTAGGAGCAGGAGAACACTTTGAAAGCTAAGTATGTGACTTCGTGCTTGCTGATTAATATCTATCAAATCATTTTGATAAACTCACTCTTCTATTGATTCCAAGAAAACTTCAAGTTTCAAATGCTTATGAATTCAAAAACAAACTATAGGTCAGACCATTGCACCTATTCAACTCTCAGTAAAGGATCATCAGAAAGACTGTTTATGCTTGACTTTGGAAATTTCAACACAAATACCTATGGTTAGTTTGTAATGTTGACACCATTGTCATCCCATGTCCAGAGATACAACATTCAGAACCCATGCCTATAAAATGGACATGTAAGTAGAAACTTCTTCAGAGTGACTGTAAGAGAGTGACTGACTATCCTTCAGTCACAAGCCATGGTTGGTGTTTACAGGGTTTGTGGCTATCAGAAACTCAGTTGAGACCCATTGGCCACATTTCAAAATGATCCACCTTATCTCCCATTGGTCACTGTCAATCCTATGCCACACTGTTTGAGTATATTGTGTATATTTATAACAATTCTGATCCCCTGCTTTGTGGTTGGTCTGCTTCAGCTCACCACACAAATATCATCTACCTTCCACAGACAATAAGACACATGATAAAATCCACAAGAATGATACTCCTGATAAGATGGCAGTGTCCTTAAAACATAACAAGTTTATTTTATTTTACAAGCCATAATTTTTATCACTAAAATGTTCCTGCAATGGAGAAGCAACTTTCATAATAGCAGTGATATGATATTACATTTGGAAAATTCTTCACCTTTCAATATGTCTCATCTTATCTGATTCCTACAATAACTCTATGGTAAGTACAACAGGTATCATGTGCCCCAATTAACAAATAAGAAACTAACACCAAGAGAAGATTAAGTGACTTGCTTGGACACAAAAATTTTTGCAAATAGCTAGGCCACACCGAAGGACCCAGATTATTGTCCATACTTTTTAAAAATAGGATAATTTGAAATAAACTGTGTTTTCTCACCTTTTCCCATAAGCTGCAGCATAGCAAAAAAGGTCCTACAGGAATGCACATGGGATCGAAGACTTCCATCATCACTTAAACTAGAGCAACCCTGCTTTTTTCTAATTGTTTTATATTTGAGCTCTGCATAAGATTTCTTATGAAAAAAATAGTGCATGGGTACAAAAAGAATAAAAAGGTTTAAAAACCACTGGAATAAATTATCTCCACCTCTGACTTTCTTTCTCTGATTAGTCAAGTGCTAATTAGTGAAAGGTCCATCTGTTCCCCATTTATGACTTCATTGTTGCTGTAGTATATTATAGTCATTTTGGCCATTTAGTCATCTATAAAACAAAATCATCCTATTTTCACTAACAAGTACAAGTGTAAATTTCTAAACACACACACATATACACATGTGGTTCTGATTTAGCATCTGTGTGTTTGAAGACCATGATCACATAATCTTGCAAGTGACAGAAAATCTAGGTTGCCCCATTCAATTTTAGAGGGTTGATGGTTCATAAGGACAACTAGGATACCTTTATTCACCACTAAGTAATACAGAATTGTACAGGTACTGATGATGACATCAGCTGTCATCAAGCTGCGGGGAGAAGAGGTGTGGCGATTTAAGAAAAAAAATGTGCAGACCAAGGAGATTTTCATGTGTTTGAAAGTTTCTCAGTTGCACTAGGGATGGGTTTAGCCGATTTTTCTAGGTAGCAAGGGCAAAATCATAGATATAAAGTAATAGTTCAAAAATACTGTCATACAAACAGCAAATAATTAGAAAATGAAAAAATATTAAATGCTTTTACATAGTTACAAAAATATTTAATGGACAAGAATAAATTTAACAAAAGATAGGTAAAACCTCTAACCCCAAAACTACAAAACATTGTGAAGAAATTTAAAAGGATCCAAGTAAATGGAAATTGGAAGAGTCAAATTGTTAAGATGACAACTCTCCCTATGAACCGATAGATTCAAAGTAATACCAGTCATAATCCTACTAGGGTTTTTTGTAGGAATTGACAGGCTGAGTATAAAATTTATATAGAAAGGTAAGGGACCTAGAGTATCTAAGGAATTTGGGAGAAAAAAAATGAAGCTGGATATCTTACACAACATGACAAGTACATACTACAAAACTCCAGTAATCAAGAAACCATTGTGCTGGCAATACAGATTGGCAAACAGACCAAGGGAACAGAATGGAGAATCCAGAGCTAGACACAGGCTTCTGTGGTTATTTGATTTTGACAAAAGGGATAAAGTAATAAAATTGTTGAAGAAAAGTCTTTTTAAAACCTACATTAGAATAACTGAGTATCTATATAGAGGATGGGATCAGGGGAGACAAGGACAACCTTGACCTCAACTTTACACTAGATGCAAAAATTAATTTAGGTAGATCATAGACCTAAACATAAAAGTTAAAACTATAAAGCATAGAATAGAAACATAGGAAAATGTCTTTTGACCTGGAGGCAGTCAAGGATTTCTTATCACAGAAAGTGAAAACCATTAAAAAAATGATATATCATCAAAATCAAAAATTTCTCATCAAAACACAAATTTAAGAAAATAAGCCACAGATTGGAAGAACGCAATTGCAAAACGAAGTGATTATAGAAGGCTGGTGTTCATGGTATATTAAAAACAATACTTACACATCAGTAATAAAAATACCAACAACTAAATTAAAAATTAGATAATAATTTGAACAGACACTTTACAAAAGAAGATACACAAATGGGGTGATAAGTGCATGAATAAATGCTCAACACCAATCATCAAGGAAATGCAGACTAAAACCATGATGAAATTCCACTCTACATTTAACATTCTTGCTAAAATTAAAAAGACTGACAACACTAAATGTTGTCAAGGATATAAAGTCATTGGAAGTCTCATGTATCGATGATAATGTAAAAATGTTAAAAACAACTTTGGAGAAATGACTAGAATTTCTTATAAACATACACCATCATGAAGAACCACCAATTCTAAGCATTTACCAAAGGGAAATTAAAACATACGTTCACAAAGTGACAGTACAAGAATGGTTGTATTAGGTATCTGTTGCTGCATAACTAATTACCACAAACTTAGTGGCTTAAAACAACACATAATTATTATCTAACAGTTTTTGTGGGTCAGGAACCCAAGCACATCTTAACTGGGTCCTCCACTTAGCGTTTCACATGACAGCAATCAAAGTGTCAGCTGGGATGCATTTTATCTTGAGGCTCAACTGGGAAAGAATCCTCTTTAAATCTCATTCAAGTTGTTGGAAGAATTAATTTCCTTGTGGTTGTGGAGTCGAAGGCCCAGCTTCAGTCTTACTGTTTGCTTGAGGTTGCCTTTATCTCCTTGCCATGTGGTCTTCTCACTTTGACTGCTTATTTCTTTCAAGCTGAGTAAGGAGAGAGAGTCCCTAGAAAGAGAATACTAGCAAGACAGGAACTCCTATGACAACGAATTATGGGAGTGACATACCATCACTGTTTCCATATTCTCTGGGTTGGAATAAAGTCACAGGTATTCCCCACGCTCACTGGGAGGAGATTATACAAGCACATGAACACCAGCTAGTGAGGACAATGGGAGAACCCCTTAGAGTCTGTCCACCACAATGTTCACAGAAGCTTTATTTATAATAGCAAAAAACTGGAAAGAGCCAATGTGTTGGAAAGGAGGAAAACTGATGAACAAACCATGGAGTATACGTAGAAAGAAATACTAATCAGCAATGATAAGGGACTAACTACTGATACATGCAACAAAGTAAATAAATCTTAAAAACATGTTGATTAGTGAAATAAGCCTTACACAAAAGATTATATATTGTATGATTCCATTTATTTGAAATTCTATAACAGGAAAAACTAATTTATGGTGAGAAAAACCAGAACAGTGGTTGTCCCAGGGGATGGGAATGGGATTGATTGGGCAGGGTCATAAGGGAACTTTCTGGAATAAAGTAACGTTCAGTATCACTGTTATAAAGTACCTGATCAAGGAGCTCAATCTAAATCACTAAAGTGCTGGGAGTCATACTGTATCATTGACACTAAAAACTGTAATACTTACTGAGGTCTTTTTTTCAGAGTTTATCATTTAGTTAGTTTTCAAATAATAAATGTAGAAGGAATGAGAGAATTAGAAAAACCATCATTTTGCAACCCCCCCCCAATGTAATAATTGATTCAGGAGATGACTATCAGTGGTTCTTAAAACCATTAGGTGAAAGGACATTGGATAAAAGGACAGTCACAGGTCTCAAATTATCAGCCCAAACACTACATATTGATTATAAAGGGGAAAAGATACCTTACATTGGAGAAATCTGGCATAGACAACATTAAACAAGTGATCAAACTTGGCATCTCTAAGAATGAAATGAACTGATAATATGTGCCCTTGATATGATGCAATGGAAAGTATACAACATTGTCTGTGGATTTTTCTTGCCAAACATGTTTAACCTAAATCTAATCATGAGGAGGCAATCTGACATATATGGCTTGAACTCTAAAAATGCCAAGTTTATAAAATCAAAAAAGGCAAGTGCTATTCTAGATCAAAGGAAGCTAAAGAGACATAACAAATCAAATACAATAAGTGACTTTTGAATGGACCCTGGATTTAAAAATAAAACTCTAAAGAACTTTGGGGAAAGAGTTGAAGAAATTTGAATATAGACTCTATTAGATAATACTTCTTTAACAATGTTAAACTTGTTTGATGTGACTCTGATGTTGTGGTTATTTAAGATAATTTCCTTGTTCTCAGGAGATACATGCAGACATATTAAAAATGAAGTTTTATGCTATCTGAAAGTTTATTTCAGATGGTTCAGCAAATAATAGATAATACAGGTGAAATATAGAAAGATAAATCCATAAATAGAGTAATTTTGACATGATGTTAATGTAGGGAAGCAGAATTTGCCACCCTAAAATATGTCTCTTTGAGATATTATTTTAAGCTGGTTACTTTTTAAAAAACAGCAGACATGGGAAAAACTCTGAAAACCAAGTAGGAATTACCCTTCTGTGAGAAACATTTACATTTATAAGGAAAATCTCCATTTGCTGTACCAGGAAGAAGAGGATGACCAAATCTCTAGAAACTCTTATCAATGGAGAAAGCAATGACTTAAGTCTGATCACAATCACCCTTGTTTACTGTGTTTTCCCTGGTTACCTCCCACAACTGGCTCTGCCCACCCTCAACACCCTCTTTTGTCTTTAGCTGAAGATGATATTTAAGGTGAAGATTTTGGCCATTTTGGAGAGTTACTCGGCTCTCCCAGGTCTCTCTCATGTATACATGTTATTACATTTTTGTTTGATTTTCTCCTGTTAATCTGTCTCATGTCAATTTAATTCTTAGACCAGTCAGAATGACCTAGAAGGGTAGAGAAAAATTTTTTGCTCCCCGACAATAATAATTGGTGAATCTAAGTTAAGGGTATGCATGCTCTTCTTTCAACTTTTATGTAGGTTCAAAATTGTTCAAAATAAAAATTGATGGGGCTGTAGTTTCACAATTAGCCATGATGGAGTACCTAGTACCAGACTAGCCCTCCCACTGTAAATAACTATAAAATTTGACAAAATATATGGAACAATAGTTTTCAGATACTACACTATAGGTGGTACAGTTTCTGATTTGTTGACAAAAGAGAAACACAGGAAGTGAGCCCAATTATTGCCCTGATTTTCTGCCAAGAGGCACTTTCCAGACTGCATTCAGAGAGGTGGAACACAGAGCATGGCAATCTTGCCGACCTGAAGATATAGAGTTCAGAGTTAGGTGCTGTGTAGGTGGCTGGAATTTGTGAGGCAAGATAACAGACAAGGAGGAGCTATGCCGAGAAGAAGCTCTAGAAATCCACAGAACAGACCCAATGAGTCTTTAGCAGAATACTAAGCCACATTTGTGCAATGCAGAAAACAACTATTGAGGATTCATTAATTGAATGGAGATTACAGAATTTTCAAAGTACTAGTAGTCATTCAAATTCTGATTGACCAGATAGAAAAGACATTACTGAATATCACAGATTCAGATGAGATATGTACATAAGATTTAGTTGCACACCCAAGGCATAAGGCTACTTCTGAAAGCAGTTATTTTATCTCTTTCCTGTTTGCCCATTTCTGTTCCCCTGTAACCTTGAAAGAACCTAATTACAGGAATGAGATCACTAGGCAATTTAAACCAACTCCTGACATGCTCTCCAGAATGTACACCATGTTTGTCTAACCTGTTAATTCTTTTCCTAGATTAAAAGAAATAAGAGTGACTACCTCTCTACCCCCAACAGCTCCCGTAGCAATCCTGCAGGCAGATCACGCAGGCAAGATAACATCTGAAGAGAGTGTCAGCCAGTCTGCAAGCAATGGAGAAAGATGAAGAACCCAACCTCCTGCCTTGATGATTCACTGAGAATCTTTCCTGCCTTTTTCCCTTTAAAAACTGTCATGACTGAGCAAAATCTTTGGAGTTGCTATCAGGACACAAGTCCACCTTCTCCCCAGATTGCCAGCTTTTCTAATTAAAGCAACTTTCCTTTCTACTGACACTTGCCTCCTGAATTATTGTCTTTTGAGCAGTAAGCAGCTGAACCTGAGTTCGGTAACATTTCAACTCTAGAACAAGCACTACTCTACATCTGCCAGAATAAAGCTTAAAACATGCCTCAGAAAATCAAGCTGGTACACAAGTAAACTCATTACCTGACAGAACAAAATTTAATATGCCCATAAGTAAAGCATTGAAGAACTGATAAAATATCCAGAAGGAAATATATGCAATATTTACTTTAATAATCAGAGAGCTGCTCAGATTCCAGTGAGGGTCCTAAAATGTTTTCAGTATTGCATAAATTGTTTTACGTAGCTCAGCTTGGCTGGTGAATCCTTCTAATTTGAATAATTCCCCCGTGAAAATAAAATATAATAGTACAATGATACACACAAGATATACTTTTTGTTAGTAAACAACACCTGAAAAGATGGCAACTCAAAATAGAAGAACATGTACTTCTCCACTAAGAATGAATGAAAACTGAAGTTGGAACTCACAAAATGCTTCCAAGAATATGTAGAAAATTCCAAGGCACTTTGAACCATGATAATATTCTAGATAATTTCTATCATGGCCATTGCATCCAATGTTTCCAAAACAATTTCTGATTTGGATTGGTCGAGTCAAACCATTCTCCTTACTAGCTTTGTTTATGTTCCAAAGTCCTGTTTGATTTTAAGCAAAAATAGCAAGCATACATCTTGACACCTTGAGGAGGCTGAAACTGGAAGATGATACACACCATGCCATCAGAGACAAAAATATATTTTAGGATAGCTTCCTAACAATAATTGTGTCTTACACAGCATTTTTTAGGATGTGGAACAGCTGTCAATCACCAGCATCTACGAATCTATTTGAAAATTTGTGATGCTCAATTAAAAACCTGGAACTTTCAACCAACACTATAATAAAGATGAAGTACCTCAGTGAGAAATACTTTTTATAGAACCTGTCTCAAATATTTGAAGAAGGAAAAGAGCCTGAAGTGGTAAACTCTCTGCTTTCTTCACAGGGCCTACCTGATTTTTGATTTCCATGTTTTCTGCAAGAGCTTAATTGAACCACATTGTTTTGACTTTTCACTTTCAATTAACATCTTCTACAAAGTGTGAATTCACAGAGCCTGGTTTGACAGTTTCATACTTAACAAGAAAGTTTCTGTATGTCTGTTTTGAATTTAAATGAGAATGCTGTAGATATCAAGTTACAGCTGAAAGAAATGAGTACCGAACTAGCTTAAGTTTACTTCTATTAGAAAGGGGCACTTGAATTTAATTTGGCTAAAATAATCTGTCTCTCTCTCTCTGCTATTTAGAAATATGTGTTTTGTATGTAGTGTTTTGATTCTAGGCTACATAAAATAGGGTACACTCAAAAATACTACACTGCTATATCAAAAATATTAGTAGAAAAATCATTTCAGAGTGTGTTCCACCTGGCCCTTGGCAGTGCCCCTGGAGCACTCCAGGTCAGCATTCAGGTGCTGGAGACCTAGTGGTGGCATCATCTCCTGTTCCCTGTGAGCCCCTCAGGTCCCCACTGCAGTGGTGCTTCTGCTAAACCATTGAAGTGATAAGGAGTAACAGACTCTACCAGCCAGGAAATGCCTCCAGTGAACATTTTCTAACAACAACAGACTGAGCAAAAAGGGAGAGAAGCAAAAACAAGGACCTGGAATGAAGTGGCCCCTTGGAGCTAACTCCCATCTTCCCCATCACTCCCAGCCCTTGTTGAGGAGCCTCTGGCACCACTGAGCCTACATATAAAAGGCAAGTCTTTGCATCCTTAATCTGTACCTGAAGTTCACTTCTGTAGCTGAGAGGGAGAGCAAAGACTGTTCAGGAGCACAGGAGCCATCATTTCTGGCTGAATTAGGACCTCAGGAGGGAACCTCGGAAGAGACAGCACACACAGTTAAGAGGGGGCGCCATCAAGATGGCAGAGGAGTAAGACGTGGAGATCACCTTCCTTCCCACAAATACATCAAAACTATACCTACATGTGGTACAACTCCTACAGAACACCTACTGAACGCTGGCAGAAGACCTCAGACTTCCCAAAAGATGCCCTCAGGCAACCTACACGCAGAGGCGGGACCATCTCCAAAGCTGAACACCAGGAGCTGTGTGAACAAAGAAAGGGAAATTTCTCCCAGCAGCCTCAGGAGCAGCAGATTAAAACTCCACAATCAACTTGATGTACCCTGCATCTGTGGAATACCTAAACAGACAATGAATCATCCCAAAATTGAGGAGGTGGACTTTGGGAGCAGCTATAGACTTGCGTTACCTTTCTGCATCTAATTTGTTTCTGGTTTTATGTGTATCTTAGTTTAGTAGTTAGAGCTGATTATCATTGGTACATTTGTTTATTGATTTGGTTGCACTCTTCCTTTATTTATTTATATATATATATATATATATTTGTTTCCTTTTTCTCTTTTTCTGAGTGTGTATGTGGATCCTTCTTTGTGTGATTTTGTCTGTATAGCTTTCTTTTGCCATTTGTCTTAGGGTTCTGACTGTCCATTTTTCGTTTTTTTTGTTTGTTTGTTTTGTTTTGTTTTTTTAGTATAGTTTTTAGCACTTGTTACCATTAGAGGATTTGTTTTTTGATTTGGTTGCTCTCTTCTTTCTTTCTCTCTTTTTTTTAATTAACTTTTATTTTTTTATTTTTAATATTTTTTTCTATTTTAATAACTTTATTTATTATTACTTTTTCTTGCTTTCTTTCTGTTTTTTTCACCCTTTTCTTCTGAGATGTGTGGCTGAGAGGGTCTTGGTGCTCTGGCCGATTGTCAAGCCTGAGCCTCTGAGGTGGGAGAGCCGAGTTCAGGACATTGGTAGACCAGAGGCCTCCCAGCCCCACATAATATCAATGGGCGAAAGCTCTCCCAGAGATCTCCATCTCAATGCTAAGACCCAGTGCCACTCAACAACCAGCAAGCTACAGTGCTGGACACCCTATGGCAAAAAACTAGCAAGACAGGAGCACAAACCCACCCATTAGCAGAGAGGCTGCCTAAAATCATAATAAGTTCACAGACACCCCAAAACACACCACAGGACGTGGTCCTGCCCACCAGAAAGACAAGATCCAGCCTCATCCACCAGGACACAGGCACCAGTCCCCTCCACCAGGAAGCCTACACAACCCACTGAACCAACTGCAGCCACTGGGGGCAGACACCTAAAACAACAGGAACTACAAACCTGCAGCCTGCAAAATGGAGACCCAAAACACAGTAAGTTAAGCAAAATGAGAAGACAGAGAAATACACAGCAGATGAAGGAGCAAGGCAAAAACCCACCACATTGAACAAATGAAGAGGAAATAGTCTACCTGAAAAATAATTCAGAGTAATGATAGTAAAGATGATACAAAATCTTGGAAACAGAATGGAGAAATTACAAGAAACTTTTAACAAGGACCTACAAGGACTAAAGAGCAAACAAACAATGATGAACAAGACAATAAATGAAATTTAAAATGCTCTAGAAGGAATCAATAGCAGAATAATTGAGGCAGAAGAACGGATAAGTGACCTGGAAGATAAAATAGTGGAAATAACTACCACAGAGCAGAATAAAGAAAAAAGAATGAAAAGAGTTGAGGACAGTCTCAGAGACCTCTGTGACAACATTAAACGCACCAACATTCAAATTATAGGGGTCCCAGAAGAAGAAGAGAAAAAGAAAGGGACTGAGAAAATATTTGAAGAGATTATAGTTGAAAACTTCCCTCATATGGGAAAGGAAATAGTCAATCAAGTCCAGGAATCACAGAGTCCTATACAGGAGAAATCCAAGGAGAAACATGCAAAGACACATTAATCAAACTAGCAAAAATTAACTACAAAGAAAAACTATTAAAAGCAGCAAGGGAAAAGCAACAAATAACATACAAGGGAATCCCCTTAAGGTTAACAGCTGCTCTTTCAGCAGAAACTCTGCAAGCCAGAAGGGGGTGGCAAGACATATTTAAAGTAATGAAAGGGAAAAACTTACAACCAAGATGACTCTACCCAGCAAGGATCTCATTCAGATTCGACCGAGAAATTAAAACATTTACAGACAAGCAAAAGCTAAGAGAATTCAGCACCAGCAAACCAGCTTTACAACAAATGCTAAAGGAACTTCTCTAGGCAGGAAACACAAGAGAAGAAAAAGACCTACAATAACAAACCCAAAACAATTAAGGAAATGGTAATAGGAACATACATATTGATAACTACCTTAAATGTAAAAGGATTAAATGCTCCAACCAAAACACATAGACTGGCTGAATGGATACAAAAACAAAACCTGTATATTTGCTGTCTACAAGAGACACACTTCAGACCGAGGGACACATACAGACTGAAAGTGAGGGGATGGAAAACAATATTCCATGCAAATGGAAATCAAAAGAAAGCTAGAATAGCAATTCTCATATCAGACGAAATAGATATTAAAACAAATACTATTACAAGAGACAAAGAAGGACACTACATAATGATCAAGGGATCAATCCAAGAAGAAGACATAACAATTGTAAATATTTATGCAACCAACATAGGAGCACTTCAATACATAAGGCAAATGCTAACAACCATAAAAGGGGAATTGACAGTAACACAATCATAGTAGGGGACATTAACACCCCACTTTCACTAATGGACAGATCGTCCAAAATGAAAATAAATAATGGAATCACAAGCTTTAAATGATACATTAAACAAGATGGACTGAATGGATATTAATAGGACATTCCATCCAGAAACAACAGAATACACTTTCCTCTCAAGTGCTCATGGAACATTCTCCAGGATAGATCATATCTTGGGTCACAAATCAAGCCTTGGTAAATTTAAGTAAATTGAAATTGTATTGAGTATCTTTTCTGACCACAACACTGTGAGACTACATATCAATTACAGGAAAAAATCTGTACAAAATACAAACACATGGAGGCTAAGCAATACACTACTAAATAACCAAGAGATCATTGAAGAAATCAAAGAGGAAATCAAAAACTACATAGAAACAAATGACAATGAACATATGACGACCCAAAACCTATGGGATGCAGAAAAAGCAGTTCTAAGACGGAAGTTTATAGCAATCCTACCTCAAGAAATACAATCCTACCTCAAGAAACAAGAAACATCTCAAATAAACAACCTAACCTTACACCTGAAGCAATTAGAGAAAGAAGAACAAAAAACCGCCAAAATTAGCAGAAGAAAAGAAACCATAAAGATCAGTTCAGAAATAAATGAAAAACAAATGAAGGAAACAATAGCAAAGACCAATAAAACTAAAAGCTGGTTCTTTGAGAAGATAAACATAGTTGAAAAACCATTACCCAGACTCATCAAGAAAAAAAAGGAGAAAAGTAAAATCAGTAGAACTAGAAATGAAGAAGGAGAAGTAACAACTGACAATGCAGAAATACAGAGGATCATGAGAGATTACTACAAACAGCTATATGCCAATAAAATGGAAAACATGGAAGAAATGGACAAATTCTTAGAAAAGCACAACCTCCCAAGAGTGAACCAGGAAGAAATAGAAAATATAAACAGACCAATCACAAGCATTGATATTGAGACTGTGATTAAAAATATTCCAACAAACAAAAGCCCAGGACCAGATGGCTTCACAGGTGAATTCTGTCAAACATTTAGATAAGAGCTAACACCCAAACTTCTCAAACTCTTCCAAAATGTAGCAGATGGAGGAACACTCCGAAACTTTTTCTACAAGGCCACCATCACCCTGATACCAAAACCAGACAAATATGTCAGAAAAAAAGAAAACTACAGGCCAATATCACTGATGAATATAGATGCAAAAATCCTCAACAAAATACTAGCAAACAGAATCCAACAGCTACTAAGAGGGTCATACACCATGATCAAGTGGGGTTTATCCCAGGAATGCAAGGATTCTTCAATATATGCAAATCAATCAATGTGATAAATCACATTAACAAATGGAAGGAGAAAAACCATATGATCATCTCAATAGATGCAGAAAAAGCTTTCAACAAAATTCAACACCCATTTATAATAAAAACCCTCCAGAAAGTAGGCATAGAGGGAACTTACCACAACATAATAAAGGCCATATATGACAAACCCACAGCCAACATCACTCTCAATGGTGAAAAACTGAAAACATTTCCCCCAAGATCAGGAGTAAGACAAGGTTGCCCACTCTCACCACTATTATTCAACATCGTTTTGAAAGTTTTAGCCACAGCAATCAAAGAAAAAAATGAAATAAAAGGAATACAAATCAGAAAAGAAGTAAAGTTGTCACTGTTTACAGATGACATGATACTATACACAGAGAATCCTAAACATGCTACCAGAAAACTACTAGAGCTAATCAATGAATTTGGTAAAGTAGCAGGATACAAAATTAATGCACAGAAATCTCTTGCATTTCTATACACTAATGATGAAAAATCTGAAAGAGAATTTAAGGAAACACGCCCATTTACCAATGCAACAAAAAGAATAAAATACCCAGGAATAAACCTATCTTAAGAGACAAAAGACCTGTATGCAGAAAATTATAACACACTGATGAAGGAAATTAAAGATGATACAAACAGATGGACAGATATACCATGTTCTTGGATTGGAAGAGTCAACACTATGAAAATGACTATACTTCCCAAAGCAATCTACAGATTCAATGCAATCCCTATCAATCTACCAATGGCATTTTTCACAGAACTAGAAAAAAAAATTTCACAATTTATATGGAAACACAAAAGACTCCGAATAGCCAAAGCAATCTTGAGAAAGAAAACTGAGCTGGAGGAATCAGACTCCCTGGCTTCAGACTATATTACAAAGCTACAGTAATCAAGACAGTATGGTAATGGCACAAAAACAGAAATATAGATCAATGGAACAGAATAGAAAGCCCAGAGATAAAACCATGCACATATGGTCACCTTATCTTTGATAAAGGGGATAAGAATATACAAGGGAGAAAAGACAGCCTCTTCAATAAGTGGTGCTGGGAAAACTGGACAGCTACATGTAAAAGTATGAAATTAGAACACTCCCTAACACCATACACAAAAATAAACTCAAAATGGATTAAAGACCTAAATGTAAGGCCAGACACTATAAAACTCTTAGAGGAAAACATAGACAGAACACTCCATGACATAAATCACAGCAGGATCTTTTTTGACCCACCTCCTAGAGAAATGGAAATAAAAACAAAATTAAACAAATGGGACCTAATGAAACTTAAAAGCTTTTGCACAGCAAAGGAAACCATAAACAAGACCAAAAGACAACCCTCAGAATGGGAGAAAATATTTGCAAATGAAGCAACTGACAAAGGATTAATCTCCAAAATATATAAGCAGCTCATGCAGCTCAATATCAAAAAAACAAACAACCTAATCCAAAAATAGGCAGAAGACCTAAATAGACATTTCTCCAAAGAAGATACACATATTGCCAACAAACACATGAAAGGATGCTCAACATCACTAATCATTAGAGAAATGCAAATCAAAACTACAATGAGGTATTACCTCACACCTGTCAGAATGGCCATCATCAAAAAATCTACAAACAATAAATGCTAGAGAGGGTGTGGAGAGAAGGAGACCCTCTTGCATTGTTGGTGGGAATGTAAATTGATACAGCCACTGTGGAGAACAGTATGCAGTTTCCTTACAAAACTAAAAATAGAACTACCCTATGACCCAACAATCCCACTACTGGGCATATACCCTGAGAAAACCATAATTCAAAAAGAGTCATGTACCACAATGTTCATTGCAGTTCTATTTACAATAGCCAGGACATGGAAGCACCTAAGTGTCCATCGACAGATGAATGGATAAAGAAGATGTGGCACATATATACAATGGAATATTATTCAGCCATAAATAGGAATGAAATTGAGTTATTTGTAGCGAGCTGCATGGACCTGGAGACTGTCATACAGAGTGAAGTAAGTCAGAAAGAGAAAACAAATACCTTATGTTAACACATATATATGGAATCTAAAAAAAAAAGGTTCTGAAGAACCTAAGGGCAGGACAGGAATAAAGATGCAGACGTAGAGAATGGACTTGAGGACATGGGGAGGGGGGAGGGTAAGCTGGGGCAAAGTGAGAGAGTGGCATGGACATATACAGAGTACCAAATGTAAAATAGATAGCTAGTGGGAAGCAGCCGCATAGCACAGGGAGGTCAGCTCGGTGCTTTGTGACCACCTAGAAGGGTGAGATAGGGAGGGTGGGAGGGAGACGCAAGAGAGAGGAGATATGGGGATGTATGTATATGTATAGCTGATTCACTTTGTTATACAGCAGAAACTAACACACCATTGTAAAGCAATTATACTCCAATAAAGATGTTAAAAAAATAATTTCATTTGTGAAAATATGGACTTATTCCAGCATGGTACTTCCTCTTGTCATACTTTACACTGTGTCCTATACGTCAGGAAACTAAGACATTGCATTTTCTACAAGCAGATTATTATTGGTAAAGATGAGCTTTCTTTAGTTCTGGGAAATGTTCAGTGGAGTCTCTCACCACGCAGCTGTACTTCATAAATAAGAAAAATATTTGATATGGCCATTCACAAGTTAGAGGATCATAAAATCCTTCAAAAGCCACTAGTTTTATCTTATAAATGTAAAATAAGTAAGTCTGAACCTTGTCATTTACATTTGCCACAATCAAATGCACATAATCACATGGGTCTGAATCCTGACATGAAATCCTGAATCTTTTTTCCTTTTTACTGATGGCAAGAGAATCTATTCCTACAATGATATTCAACTCAGTATATACCTTCCAATGCTTTAGCAACATTGCTCAAGTTGATCTGAAAGGTAGGTTATATTGTTGAAACATTCTGTAAATTATAAGCAAAGATCATGGTAATTCAAGTCATGCTTCATGTGACCAATATCTCAGAACACTGTAAATGGAGAATAAGTATTTATGATGTCAAATGAAAGAATTTCTGTAGGTAACCTTTTTCATTTGTTGCATGCCAGTCTTAAAAATGGTGCCTAGTGACATTTAATTGCCTTAAAATCTTCACACTTATAGAGTCTGTGATTCTAAAGAACTCTTACTTATATTTTGACCCCATTTAAGAAAGTACTATTCTCCCTGGAGCTGTATAGGGATAGACTGGTCTCATCAGAATCCAAAACTAATGAAAAGTTAAAGAATAGTCTGTCAGCAAAGTTGGAAGGAATCATTGTATATGGATTATTGTTTCCTCTGGGATGAATATATTGATGCATACTACCTCCTGTGATACTAATATCTAAGAGCTACAAGACATATAATAAGAAAATAACCCATTTATGGGCAACAAATAAAATTAGCAGGTGCCAGTTTGCAAACGGTGAAAAGATAACACATATACACTTATTTTTTCATATTCTGCAATTTTACAACCTTATACTCAGCACTTCCCAAAGCCCCAGGGATGGTTCACAACATCATACTATCAAGATTCAAGAATAAAAATAATGCTTTGGCTCAAAGACATAATACCTCACATAAAGCATTTCCTCAAAAATAACAGACCAAAGGACTGATTTCATCATTTCCTTTTTGGCATTTAAGAAAAGTGTGTTCAAACGTTTAAAAAATAAGAGTGAAACTTTTAAGACATAGTGACTGAGTAGTGCCTTTCTCCAAAAATGGAATTTAAAGCCATGGAAACCTAAATAACAAATGAAGAATGGCTGAGAATTGCCACTGGAAGACTTTGAAATAAATGCTGAAGAAAAGAATGAGCTGTGTCAAGGTACTGATCCATGCTGTCTCAGAGAGGCGATAGACTGAAAGGCGTAGGGTCAAGTTTCCAGAAAAAAAATCATCCTAATCTTGCAGTCCTCACCCTTCTATGGCCAAAGTTGCTTTGGAAATGACAAGGAGGGATTGTGTAATATGAATCCCTGTCAGAGAGCTGTGGCAGTAATATTCTGGGTCAAGCCAGTGCCCTCAAAATTCCTCCTATCAAAATAGCACCCTGGCTATATGGTGCCCAATAAAACTGAGAAGCTGGAGTTGTGATTGTGAGAACACTACAGATTAATAAATAATTCACTTTGTTCTTTGTATGTCCCTAAGTAAAGTAGAATAGGTCTCAAAGAGCCTAGGCAGCACCGATATCCAGGAACAGTGAGAGGGAAAAAAATGAAACAGAAGGGACAGAATCAAAAAATAAGCCGGAGAGATTTTACCAGAGAGTCAGTGTTAGGACAAGCAGAAAAATATGGTTCATTTCTAGTCTTGCCATCAGCAACAGCAGTAACCCACACTGTCCCCCAAGTTTGTGTTAAACCTTCAAAGCAGGATACTAAATCCTTTCACAAATTTTCTTAAAGCTGTGACAGTGACAACAAAGCAGAGAGCATTTCCTTACAGTTTGGGTAAGGAAATTGAGCAGCCCGATATAGATGAAGAATTTTTAAAGAATACATAGTGCTAGAGTATTTCTGTGGGCTTGGAGAATTCACTGAGTGAATGTATATCCTGCAAAAAGAGGGTGATAAAATTAAGCATATCTCTTGATCTTGATAATTCAGTGCCACATGATGAGTGAAATGATTCTGGTCTTTTCCTGCTAAATGACAAAATGGTGTATGGTAAATATTTGTTAAGATCTTCTCTTTCCACAAACTCTATTAGGACAACTTTCTGCTGCATTTGATTATATTGCTGCTCATAAGCATTCCACAAATCCTGAGTTGTTAGACTCAGAACAAGTAGCACACTTGTTTTTCATCCTAGAGAAACTGCCCACTTTCCTCATCTCCTTTTGCTGCAGTGAGGAAAAGTAGTGAATTTGTACAAAAGAACAATGTCTGATTTTTGTCCCTCAATATATACACAGTCAATTTTTTGTTCAAAAGTGATGCTCAGAATTTGTGCTCAAGGGATGTCAAATTGTCAGAATTATCCTCCTGAAAGCTTTTCTCGCACAGGAGTCTGCTTTGTCTAAGAAGCTCTTTTCAGTGTCAACATAACACTTTTGATGTATGCAGTAGCTGTTTTGCTTTCCTCACTTTTGACCACGAATACCATGTTTGTTGCTTGTAGTTTTCACACAATTGTGTATAATATTTTGGAAAGATTATTCTGTGCATGTTTCTTTGCACTTTCCCTAGCTCAAATGAACTTATTAACCCATATTGATTTCTACATTTGTGTTTTCTCACACTTTTTCTTAATATATGAATTATTTATTTTGAGAAGATGGCATATTCTGTTAAATTAGGTGAGGGCAGTCAGGGGATTTGTTTCTGCAAAGTCTCAAAATAAGAGATTAGTGTATTATTCAAGTTTTTTTGCATTTTGTGCTATACACTCTGAGATAAAAATATAAATAAGGTAGAGGACCTGCCTTTTGAAGCTCTTGTTCTGGTATAACTATGATAGATAGTAATAGGTGCTATAAGTGGCTATGAAGGATCTAACTCTGCTTGGGGCAGGGGAAATAGAGTGAGTCTTGTAAAAAGAGGAATATCTGAAAGGTAGCAGAATATGCCACCACAAAATTTGCATCTCTGGCATAAGAATTATTTTGAGCTGATTACTTTGAGAAACAGCAGACATGGGAGGCGCCACAAAGAGTAGAAGTTACTCTTTTCTTTTTGAAAAACTTTAGAAAATGTATTTTTTAAATTTATTTTATTGAAGTATAGTTGACTTACAATGTTGTGTTAGTTTCTGCTGTACAACAAAGTGATTCAGATATATATATACATATTCTTTTTCATATTCTTTTCCATTATAGTTTATCACAGGATATTGAGTATAGTTCCCTGTGCTATACAGTAAGACCTGTTGTTTATCCATTCTATATATAATAGTTTGCATCTGCTAGTCCCAAACTCTCAATTCACCCCTCCCCCACCCCGCCTCCCCCTTGGCAACCACAAATCTGTTCTCTATGTCTGTGAGTCTGTTTCTGTTTCATAGAAAACTTTATTTGTTCACATATAAGTGATATATGATATTTGTCTTTGTCTGACTTACTTCACTTAGTATGATAATCTCTAGTGGCATCCATGTTGCTGCAAATGACATTATTTCATTCTTTATTATGGCTGAGTAGTATTCCATTGTGTGTGTGTGTGTGTGTGTGTGTGTGTGTGTGTGTGTGTGTGTGTACCACATCTTCTTTATCCATTCATCTGTCAATGGACATTTAGTTTGTTTCCATGTCTTGGCTATTGTAAATGTGCTGCTATGAACACTGGAGTGCATGTATCTTTTCAAATTAGAGTTTTCATCTTTTCCAGATATGCACCCATGAGTGGGATTGCTGGACCATATGGCAACTCTATTTTTAGTTTTTTGAGGAATCTCCATACTGTTTTCCATAGTGGCTACATCAATTTACATTCCCACCAACAGTGTAAGAGGGTTCCCTTTTCTCTACACCCTCTCCAGCATTTATTGTTTGTGGATTTTTAATGATGGCCATCCTGATCGGTGTGAGGTGATACCTCATTGTAGTTTTGATTTGCATTTCTCTAATAATTAGCAATGTTGAGCATCTTTTCATGTGCCTATTGGCCATCTGTATATAGAAGTTACTCTTTTGAAAGGGAAATTTACAGTTATAAAGGGAATATCCATTTGTAAGTGTGTGTCTGTAATAGGAAGAGGATGACTCTACACTGGAGAGTTTTATCAGTGGAACAGGCTCTGATTTAAATCTGTGTAACAAATCTTACCCTTATTTACTAACCTCCCATAACTGTCCTCTTTCCCCACCTCCCACCTTTCTTTTGTCTTTAGCTGGAAACAGTATTTAAACTGGTGGCTTAGGCCACCTCCAGGAGTTACTCTTATATCCCTGGGTATCTCCCATGTATACATGGGTATTCCTGTTAATAAATTTCTGTTTGGTTTTCCCTTGTTAATCTATCTTTTATTACAGGAGTCTCAGCTAGGAATCAGAAGGGTAGAGGAAAAATTATTGTTTCTCCCTTACATGTCTCACAAAAAGATAAAGGAAGCAAGAGAAGTATAGCACAGAGAAACATGACCAGTTCAGATAATAAGTAGTTGAACGTAGTCCTACTAAGAAGTTAAAACTTTATACTGTAGGTCAGTAATTCTCCTTGGTGCACAAATAAATAAGCTATAAAGAGTTTAGAAATGTCTGTGCCCTGGACACCACCTTCTCAAGATTCTAATTTATTGGTCTATGATGAGTAAAGAAGGTAATTTGTAAAATCTCCCTGGTGTCGACTGAAATAAAATGCACAACATGATGGTTGTGAGTTCAGTTTTATTTGGGGACTTACTGAGGACTATAGCCCAGGAGACAGCCTCTCAGGTACCTCTGAGGAACTGCTCTGAAGAGGTAGCTGCGGAGGTCAGTGTATATGTGATTTTGGCAAAGGGAGTACATGCAACCAAGCACACATCTCAAAGAATCTAATTATTTGAAGACCTGTTCTGCCAGTTTGCCCAGAGCACAGAGTGTCTCATTCCTAATCTCTGCCCTGAACTCCTTTCAGGGTGCATTAAAGCTCAGCACCTGCAGTAGCTAACGACTCCATCCATGTAGAGCTGGATGGTGAGTGACATTCTTTACTTGGCACTGGTTATGCTAATCCACAGCCAGTGGAAAATCAACACTTTACACAATGGGAAGCCATTGAAGGGTTTTAAGCAGGACCATGAATGATGATTTGGGGAAACAAAATAATTTATTTAAATTGAAGAAGTGAAAGATCAAAGGCTGAGATACAATTAGAACAGTAATACCAAGATATCACCCCTCAACTCCTGCAAATCTAAAACAAGGTTTTCACTTGCATCAAGCAAAATGGTACAAAAAAAGGACAAGGTAGTAAGTTTCTATAAAGCTATATTTATTCTACATAAAGAATTATTTTCTGTTCTGATATTGCATCATCCTTATGTTTTTATTTTAAGATGTTTATTTTATAAAATCATGGTGAATATACATGGTGCTTATTGATATCGATATTTGATGTTTTTACTTGGCAAAATATCAGTTTTGTTTTTCACAATTGGAAGTGCTTACAATTTCCCTGCTCTTTCTTTCTTTTGTTTTTACTTTCACAGTTGACATATTAAATGCATACTATGAGATGTGTAACATATACAAAGTGTACACATCAATGAATTTTTACACTTGTGTATACCCCTGTATCCACCACCTACTTTATGACACAGAATTTGTCTAGCACTCCTGAAAGTTTCCTCATGCCCCATTTTATTCAATTTCCACTCCTCCATCATTGGCAACCACTGTTGATTTATTGGATCAGAGATTAGTTTTGTCAGTTCTTGTACCTAATATACATGGAATCATACAGTATGTACTGTCTGGCTTCTTGCAGTCAACATAATGCTTCTGACTCATCCATGTTGTTGTGTAAATTTCAGCAGGTTTTTTTTTTTTTTTTCATTTCTCTGTAGCATTTCAATGTATGATATTAACACAACTTGTTTATCCATTCTCCTGTTGATTGACATTTGGGTCATTACTATTTTTAGTTATTTTGAGTGAGGCTACTATGACCATTCTTTTATGAGTCTTTGTGGACATATGTACTTGTTTCTCTTGGTTATATACATAAGAGTAGAATTTCTTCGTCATTGACAAGCAATATAGTTTATCCTGATATAAGTCTATTGTAATATATTTAGCATATATTAAGAAGATGTGAAACTAAATTTATTATCAACTAAATTTATTTAGAGCAGCTGCATAAACTTACAATTCCACCACCAATATATGAAAGCTACAGTTGTTCTACATGCTTGTCAACTCTTAGTATTATGTCTTTTTAATTTAAGCCATTTTGGTGAGAGTATAGCCATATATCACTGTGATTTACTTTTGTGTATGTTGGGTCATCTAAAGAAAATTACTGTTTTTCAATACCTGTTTATTTTAGTTGATCAGCTGTACAAGTAAGCACAACTACACATTTTTGGCTACTTAAAAAAAAATTGGGCTGTAATTCACATGGCAAAATATTCACCATTTTAAAGTGCCCAAATCAGTGATTTTTAGAATATTCACAAAGTTGTGTGACCATAAACACTATCTAATTCCAGAATATTCCCACACTGCAAAAAGAAACTCCATACTCATTAGCAGCTACTCTCACTCCCCTCTCTGTTCCCCTGCCACCTCTCATCCCTCAACCTTGGGCAACTATTAATCTACTACTTTCTGTCTCTATGGCTTTGCCTACTTTGAACATTTCATATAAATGGAATCATGTAGTATGTTGCCTTTCATGTTTGGCTTCTTTAAGTTAGCATAATATTTTCAAGGTTCATCCATGTTGTATCATCTTTCAGTACTTCTTTCCTTTTAATGGCTGAATAGTATTCCATTGTGTGAATATACCATATCTTGTGCATCCATCCATCAACTGATGTACGTTTGGGAGGTTTTCACTTTTTGACTATTATGAATAATACTGCTATGAACATTTGTGTATGAGTTTTTGTGTAGACATGTTTCCTATACTCTTGGGTATATATCTAGAAGTAGAATTGCTGGATCATATGGTAACTCTGTTTAATTTTTTGAACAAATGTCAAATTATTTTTCAAAGAGGCCGCTTACATCAGCTTACATTCTCACCAGCAGGGTATGAGGATTCCAATTTTTTCACATATCTGTCCACAGTTGTTAATGTCTGTCTTTTATTATAGTCACCTTAGTGGATGAAAGTGGGTATCTCATTGTGGTTTTGATTTGCATTTCTCTACTGACTAATGATGTTGAGAATCTTTACATGTGGTTATTAATCATTTGTATATCTTCTTCAGAGAAACGTCTATTCAAATCCTTTTCTCATCTTTAAATTACGTTATTAACTTTTTCTTAATGACCTCTAAAGTTTTTTTTTTATTATATTCTGGTAACAAATCCTAATAAACAGATATTCTTAATTTAATGAAATCAAATTTATTGTTTTATTTAATCTTTTATGGTTTTATTTTATGGCTATTTTTTTCCTTTATAAAGGAAAAAACTACTACTCCATAATCACAAAGATATCCTCCTATGTTTTCTTCTAGAACAGAGTTTCACAATTTTTTTCTGTGAAGGGCCAGATAGTAAATATATACAGCTTTGTGGGCCTTACACTCTTTATCATAATTACTCAACTCCACCACTGTAGCATGAGAAAAGTGATAAAGAATACATAAATGAATAGGTTGGCTGTGTTCCAATAAAACAATTTACAAACAGAGGTAGTAGGTCAGATTTGGTCTATGAGCCATATTTCTAAAAGTGTTATTGTTTCATCTTTCACATTTAGGTCTATTGTCCACCTCAATTTGATGTTTGTGTGTGGTGTAACATAGAGATTAAGGTCCATTTTCATCCATAAGGATATGAAATTATTTAATACATGGCACCATTTATTAAAAAGACTATTCTTTCTCCCACTTAATTACAGTGAGATCTTGGATGTAAGTCAAGTGACTCTATATGTGTGGGCCTATATTTGGATGCCCTATTCTGCTCCATTGGTCTATTTGTCAATCCTTTCATTAATATCATACTGCCTTAATCATTATAGGTTTATAGTTATTCTTGAAATCTAGTAGTATAAGTCCTCCAACTTTGCTTTTCTTCTTCAGGATTATATTGACTACTCAAAGACCTTTGTATTCTGATACAAGTTTTATAATCAGCTTATCAATTTACATACACACTGCACACACCCTGCAGGAGTTTGACTGGGATTACGTTTACTCTATAGATCAGTTTTGGAAGAATTGACATTATAACACTACAGAGCCTTCCAATCAATCCATAAACATAGTATGCTTTTCCTTTCATTTAGATCTTTTTCAATGTCTTTCAGAATGTTTTGTAGTTTCAGGTATAAAGATTTATCACATCTTTTATTAGATTTATTTCTAAGTATTTGATGCTTTTTATTGTTATTTTGAATGTCGTCTTTTTATTGGCCCCAAAATTTTTGTTAGTTTACAGAAATACAAATAAATTTTGCATCTTGACTTTTTCCAAGTAACTTTGATAAATTCACTTATTAAATCTAATTGTTTCTGAAATTTTGCTTGTCCCTGAAATCCAAAAGTCTTATAACAACTGAAGAGACTACTGAACTAGTATAGAGAAGAGGTAATAAAAGCACAAACTAAAATGGTGGTTATGAGGAAAGATTTAAGAAATCTATAAAAGATAGAATCCATGGAACTTGTAATTTTTATGACAATGTAATGAATATTAGAGTCTATCAGGTTTCTATCTTGGATGGATGAATAGTTAATGTTGCCATTTACCAAGGTAGGAAATACAGGGAGAAGAAAATGCTTAAGAAAAAAATAATGAGGTTAGTTTTTAATAAATTCCCTTGAGTCGTCTATAAGATATCTAAAGGAAAATTTCCATTAAGGAACTGAAAACAGAAATCTGGACTTCAGGTATTGAAAGTTTTTAGGAATATAGGTGATAGTTGAAGCCACAGAGATATAGATGAAAACATAAGAACAATGTGTAAAGTGAAAAGAGAGCTAAAGATTTTAGTACTGGAAAATGCCAATATTAAAGGAACAGTGAAGTGAGAAAAATCAACGAAGGAGAACAAAAAGAAATGCCCAAGAAAGGACAAACAAGAAAGGTAATCACACAAACCAATGAAAGAAAGATTTTCGAGAGGTAGAGCATGTTCAGCAATGTGAAGTGCTATAAATTGGTCAAGTGAACCAAAATTGAAATCACCCATTTAGAAGTTATTAATTACTTTTTCCAGAGATATTTCAGCACATGATGTTCGAAATGGAAGCCAAAAATGAAGTGGATTGAATTGGAGGTGAGGAAATTTTAAAAAACAAAAAAGGAAAAACTGAGCAAAACAGTGTTTGTAAAGTCTTTTATGTGAAGAGCAGGAGAAAAGACTCTAGACAAAGATTAATACAGGTTCAAAGGAAGGGGTTTTTTTTAATTTTTATTTTTATACAATTTTTTAAGGTTGCACTCCATTTACAGCTATTACAAAATATTAGCTATATTCCCCATGTTGTACAGTACATCCTTGATGTACTGTACACCAATCTTACACCCAATAGCTTGTACTTCCCACTCCCTCACACCTATAATGCCCTTCCCCCCTCCCACTGGTTACCACTAGTTTATTCTCTATATATGTGAATCTGCTTCTTTTTTGTTATATTCACTAGTTTGTTGTATTGTTTTAGATTCCACATATAAGTGATATCATATAGTATTTGTCTTTCAGTACCCTCCAAGTCCATCCATGTTGCTGCAAATGGCAAAATTTTGTTCTTCTTTATGGCTGAGTAGTATAAGGAAGGTATCTTTGAGTGACAATATTTGATAATATTTGTATCTCTAGTAGAAAGACCCAAAGAGTTTGAGGCTATAGATGGAAGAGAGAATAATAAATGGAACAAGGTCTTGGAGTAAATGGAAGGAGAGTGGATCTGATGCATAAACACCACCTGAATTAAACTAAACTATCCCTGTAATGGGATAAATAGAAACATAAATACTTATATGTTTTACAGATGTTAGGACACAGAAGTTGGATATAAGTTAATACCTGCGAGTTTGATCTTCTCCCCTACCTAGTCTCTCACATTCTATTATCTACTTAACATGTTTAAATTACTTCTAAGTTGCCCTCAAATGGGTGAAAAAATATCCCTCCCTTACTTGAACTTCACTTCCTTCACTTATAATGAACAATGCCACAGACACCTTGTAAGCCTCTAGAAAGGATTTATTCTGTGGTGACAGGCCTTTAATTATGCATGTAAAAATCAAGCTACAGATTTAAATAATATGTGATGGTTTTTGTGAAGGTAAGAACGTATAAAGAACAGGCACTCATGCTATCCCTTGCTACATATCCACTCTCACCTCCGTCAAATACAAAATTCCAAATAGAATCAAGTTAACAGTAAAGCAATGTAAGTTCTGAAGATTTTTATTAAAAGCTATTAATTAAGAGGGCATGGAGACTTTTTTTAAAAAGCAATGTCAATTATTTGCATTGAATACACTGAACATCAACAAAGAAATACATAGATTTTAGTGGAATGTGACAAGTAGTTTATAGTATCAATGAGGATGTTGAGACATCTGGTAAATGGAGGATTGTGATTACATTAAGCAAAGGAAACTTTGAAGGCAATAAGTTGAAATTGACAGGTTTAAATAATTATAACAGAAAATGAGTGGTCAAGATAATTTTTAAGATACTTCCTCAATACACATGAATATTAAGGTAGCTTATAAAATTCAGATTTGATTTCTATGGACAAGGAAGTGAATATTTTTAAATGTTTCCTATTGCATTTGCCACAACATGCAAAATACATAAGGTGATGATTGGGAAGTTAATAAAAAGATGAGACTGTCAGCTCCTAAATTAATTCATTAGTCTAATATTCATGGAATATATTTGCCTTTCAATGCACACACATAATTCATATTAGCATTAGTGGGAGGAAGTTTCACTTGCATGGGAAGAATACAGCAATCAACATGCAAAAGTGTAAGAAAACTCTTTGTGAAGAATTTGCTATTTCACTGTTTATTGCAAAAGTGCTCTCTGCATGACACCAAATGAATACATTGAATCATCCAAAAGTTTCTTAACAGCTGCATGTTTTACATTGTAGGTGAAAAGTGTAAAATATTTTTTGCATTTTATCCATAAAAAGAAAAGGTAACTAAATACCAACCACGTGCCAAGCACTGTGCTAAGTCCCTGACAAGTGTAGTTATTGACACAAAAGTGCTGTGAAATCATCCCAAAACTCAGTGGCTTAAAATAATCATTTATTCTCATGCATCTGTGGGTCAGTCAAGCATTAGTTGATAGAGACTGGGCTCAGCTGGGGAGTTTTTCTGAACTTAAGCTAGACTTGCTCATGGATTTGGGTGTTGGCTAGCAGTTGTATGATCTATGCCGGGCCCAGGTAAGGTGGTTTGTTCTGCTCTGATGTATCTAATCTTCTCCAGGGAGCAGCAGCGTAGCCAGTGGCAAAGGAACAAGGGGGCAAGCTGAATGGTGTAAGAGCCTTACATATTTTGGTCATGTTATGTGTTACAACCTGCCATTGACCAAAACAAGCCAAATGGCCAAGCTCAGAGTCAAGGGTTGGGGACATATACTCTACATCTTCAGTGGAAGAAACTGCAAAGTCACTGGGCAAAGGGCATGGATACAGGATGGGGTAAAGAACTGGGGCTATTAATGAAATCTGAAATACACACACTATTTTATTTAATCCTCAACACATCCCCACATATTATCCTCTTATTACAAGTAGGAAATTAGAAAAAAGAGAGGTTAAGTGACTTGCCCAAGTCATAGAGGTAATAAGTTGCAGAGCTAATGCCAAAGTTCATGGTCATTGTTGTCATTCCAGTACATAATTTTCTATGCACATAGTTTAAAAATCTGCAAGTGAAATGAGTTCTGCCAATTAACTGATACACAAATGGTATTGGCAGGTAAACAATAAATATATATGTGTGTGTGTTTGTATGTGTGTCTGTGTGTGTATCCATAATCATATAGAATATTGAGTAATAAAAAAACAACCACTTGATTGAATCAATGGGGTGACATTTAAATCATCCTTTAGTTTTCGATTGCTCATACATGTTAAGATCTCTGTCACAGATGTCTATGGCAAGACTGCTTTGTCTTCCTAAACCTCTCATCATCCAAATTGTGAAGAAACCACACAATCTGTTCTTCTCTCTGATTCTGGGCTGAAGGATGGTAAGAGAATATATTGTGAGAGCAGACACACCACAGTTGTACACATGTGCAGATATATTTTGAGAGGGAAAGGAACAAGTTGAGGGAACACATATCATGTGGCTTCAGTTTTCTCAATAAGTATATTAATGATATTATCATTTACTCAGAGATAAATAAAAAGATATCCAAGTCTTCTCTATCCTTAAATAAATAAATAAATGGCAGCACACTTTTTCCTGCCCTTCCCTCAAGTTACTATTGTATTTTTCTGTTTCCCTTCAACGCCAGTCTATACTTGCTGCTGCTGCTCCTTGATACCACATTCCCACGTTAATGCCTTAGCTTCCTTCCTCACTGGTCTTGCCCTCTCCAATGTTATCTTTCATCTCCCAATCACAAATATTTTTATCAGTCCTCATCCTTTTTGCCCTCTTTCCAGTATATGCCATTTGCCTACTCTTCTACCACTGGAAACTCTATATTTAGAGGAAGTGTAGAGATGTTAGCTATGTGGGTACTGGAGCCAGTCTGCCTGGATTCGAATCCTGACTCTTCCATTTCAGAGTGCTGCGGCCTTCAGTGAATTAATGAACCTCTCCTTGCCTCTGTTTCCTTATCTGTAAAAAGAGGGTAGTCATAGCACCATAGTACCCAAATCGTATGGTTATCATGAGGATTAAATGAGGTCATCTATGGTAAATACTCTGAAAACTGCCTGGCACACAGTAAGTACTCAATAAAAACTCTCTCCTTTGATGATACTGCATTGCCCTGTTCTCTTCCTACATTTTTTAGCATACTGGATTTAATTCCTCCTCCCAATCCCTATTTATATATGTTTACTCACAGTTTATTCTCTTTTTAAAATATTTCTTTATTGAAGTATAGTTGATTTACAATGTTGTGTTAGTTTAAAGTATACAGCAAAGTGGTTCAGTTTATATATATATATATATATATATATATATATATATATATATATATATATATATATTCTTTTTCAGATTCTTTTCCATTATAAGTTATTACAAGATATTGAGTATAATTCCCTGTGCTATACAGTAGGTCCTTGTTGGTTATCTATTTTATATATAGTAGTGTATATACGTTAATTCCAAACTCCTAGTTTATCCCTATCCCCCCTTCCATTTTGGTAACCGAAAGTTTATTTTCTATGTACTCACAGATTATTCTTATACTTCTCTTCTATACCCTTTTTTTATTCTTACCTAGTATCAAAATTTTAACTATTAATCTTACCTAGTATCAAAATTTGATGCCCCAAGTTCTCAAATCTATGTCTGACCTAACCACTCTTCAAATAACACTATTTCAATTTAACACAATTTTCTCATACTCGGTTTTCTACTGACAAACAGAAAAACTGCTCAGTGGTCTCATCAAATAATCCCCTTATATACTTTAAGATCACATCTTTTATGCTTTAACCTTCTTTTTACTAAGCTAAGTAACTCCAATCCCTTTAAACTTTTCTTGTAAAGCCTGTTTTCCATTCCTTTGAAATTCTTTATTATACGTTTCTCTACCTTCCAATACCTCTATATTCTTCTTACAGTATGAAAATTCACTCTTCATAATATTCAAAAAATGTTTTGACTAATGTTGATTACAATGAAAGCATATTCTAACCTTGGGTGCTAATCCCCTGCTAGGTTCCATTATTCAGCTTGTGGGTAAGAATAGTAATTTTCCTGTTCTTCTTGATTCTAGCCAGGTCTGTTCCAAAGAATAAAAAGGTAAAATTAATATAATACGAACAGCATTATCATGACCTCAGTCAAAGTTGTGGGTTTTGTGCATAGCAATTTACCCTTATTAATTCATATTGTAACTGTATGAAAGGAACTAAACGAAATAGAGTCCAGGATTGGGCACATACATTTAGGCTTATTCCATATCCTAGGAGATCAGCTAAAGTTCTTGTGAGAATATGCCAAAGATCATCCTAAGCTAGAAAAATCAAATGCCAGAAGGATAGTGGACTTAGGAATCAGTTTAAAAGAATCTAGTGCCTGATTTATGAATTAGGAGTAATCAAGCACAGACAACTCTGAAAATTTTGGATATGTAAACAGCTAAGGTTTTATAAATTACCTGGCGACATGGATTTGAATTCTAAATGCCTCCACACCAAATTTTCCTGAAAGAATCCCCTTTAAACCGCTGTCCCCATTAACACCCTGGCCATTCACAATATGTACTCCACCATCTTTTCTCATTCGGGCTTCTAAGAGCTGCAGGAACTGTTTGTGTAGCAATTACAACTACGCTGGAAACGGTCAGATTGTTCATAGATTGACAGTAAAGAACTTATAGGGATCCAAAACACTACAAATCTCCAAACTTCCTTGGGGCTGTAGGGAAGTTTCAAAAGCACTGATAAGAAGCAGGTTGCAGCCATTAAGCAGATATAGACTTGCGTTGAAGGCAGTCACACACGTATCAAACTGTGACTAAGTATTGATCCAAGACCAGTATTTACCTCAAGAAACAATGCATCCTGGGTGGACCAAAAACCCCAGTCAATACATATCTTTTTACATACATTCCATTACCAAAATTAATTGTGACAAAAATTTTGATCTACTTTTATTTTAACATCTGAGGAATATTTATAGGAACTTCAGAAAGTATGTAGCGCTTTCTGTTATATTTCTGTAGTCCATTTATTAAGCTAAAGGAAGAACCAACGTAAATGTTATTAACTTTGTTATAATCAGTTTTGTGCTTTTCTCCTGGAAAGGTATGCAATTTACAACAAGTAGGGGTAGGGACTAGAGAGGAAAGAACTTTAGAGAGAGAAGACTTCGCTTAAAATTTTGCTCCTACCGTTTATTAAATATTCAGCCCTGGGAAAGTTTTTAACCATTCTGAGGCTCAACTATACAATAGAGGAGAATATTAATGCCTACCTGACTCATCAGATTGTTATGAGAATCAAATGAGATCAAGTTGTAATCCAGCTATCCTTCTATCTCTCATCACCTCTTTACATCCAAATGTCTTGAAGGAGTTGCCTTAATTCACATTTCACTCTCTGTTATCTTCCCACTCACCTGTCAACCCACAGCAATCTGTCTTCCATACCTACCACTAAATTAAACGTGCTTTTAATTTGTCTCCTGCTTCTTCATTGATAAGTCTGATAGGTACTCAGTTCTCATCTTATTTGATTTTATAACAGCATTACTCACGCTTATCCAACTCTTAATTTGAAGATCTCTACACCTTGACTTCATGTCTCTGTGTTCTCTGGATTTCCATTTCTCTATGGCTATTCTTTCCTAGTATCCTTCAAGAGCTCATCTTACCCTCCCCAGCTGTTTTTCATTATACCATACTGAGCCCTCTTCTCTTGCCATTGCACACACTCTCCCTGTGTGATCTCACTCAGACTTGTGGTGGACCATTACCACGTATGAGCTGTTGACTCCAAAATCTATAACTCATTCATTTCTTCAAAAACCAAACAGTATATATGTATACAGAGCATTAGTGGAGTACACCCTACTTTAGGTCTTTGTTCAAATGTCAACTTATCAGAGAGGCCTTCCCTGACAACCCTCTAGAAATTAGCAATCTCTACATTCACATTCTGCATACCCCCACATACAACTTCATTTTATTCATAGAATGTATCAAGTTTATTGATTATTATTATCTGTTTACTTTCCATCTCCCTTAGTATATTGTTATTTCCAAGACACCAAATATCTTATTTATTTCATTCACTGATGT
This sequence comes from Balaenoptera ricei, assembly GCF_028023285.1. Classification (NCBI taxonomy): domain Eukaryota; kingdom Metazoa; phylum Chordata; class Mammalia; order Artiodactyla; family Balaenopteridae; genus Balaenoptera; species Balaenoptera ricei. Next base: position 88,794,587 of record NC_082660.1, on the reverse strand, counting down.
GTCCCCAGTGCCCAGGAAAGTGCATAGAGAACATGGTAATACCTCAATAATTGTTGACTGAGCAAAAATGTAAAATACTTGTAGCAGAGTAGGTACTCAATAAATTGTTGTACTATTATTATTATTACTATAGATGAGTAATTAAAAAACTTTGAAAAATAAAATACCATATAAATGATAAACTAGGAAATCACAAGCACAAGATGCTTATTAGTTGATTACAGGTAAATCTGGATGAAAAATTCTGTAGTATCCACCAGAGCTCCTGGACATGTCATATACACACCTCTAGTGTCCATCTCACACAAGCATAGGGCAACAGGGTATCAGGCTGTAGTTGCTGCTGGAAGCTGGAGGAAGCAGTAATATTAAAGCTATTCTTTGGTTCTCTGTTAGGGTGTCTGTGGAGAAATCTCATCATATGGAGGCAACAGTAATGATACTATTAGTAACAACAGAAAGAGGAAGACCTCAGTGCAACCTCATTTTCCAATTTGCTAGATCTAACTAGTGGTTGCCCAGTCCCAAGCTCTTCAGTAGCCCTTGGCCCAGCCCCTCTCATCATACCCACCTCTGAGGTGGTGCCAGTTCCTGACAGTGGCTCAGCACATTAACTAATACAAAGCAAACCTTTATTACTTTGTAAGGAGTGGCACAAAATTGATTAATTTCAAACACAGTTAATTGCCTTGGGAAACTGAGCAACATGCTGCAACAAAAACATTTATATTAAATAAGAAAAAAAATATATGTTTTAGGAAAAACAGTTTAGCTTTCTGATAAACATTAATAGGACTCTGTAGTTGAAGCTTTCTCTAAGGAAAACAACCATGAGTTATTGTAAATAGTTCAATCAAGTTAGCTGTGTGTAGCAGTTGGTTCCCCAAAGCCTTCAAGATAATTGGGGGCTTTAATAAGGGGAAAGGAAATGCTATTACTAGAAGCAATAGATCCCTTTTACACTTGGGATCCAAGACTCAGCTTTGAGTAGTGGACTGTATGTGAAGCTGAGAAGGGGTCACAGTAAAAATGGTTCGAGTGGTGTTTATCTGCTCTGTATGTAGTAGAATCAGCAACTAAATTAGAGCAGTATATATTCTTTGAAACTACTGAAGTCTACAGGAAGGTAGATACAAGACACAGTGGATTTGTCTTTTCAGTGAAATTTAAAATTGGAAGCAGGGCTTACATTTTAAAGTATCAACCCCAGGAACTTGTACTGGGGCAAGAGGTAAAGGGTATAAATCTAAGAGCCAGACATGAAGTAAACATGGAAGGGAACAAACCTAGGAGATGCTGGGATCTGGACAGATACTTTCCCAGTACTGAAGAGGAAAGCAAGCTTTTAGATAGAACAGAATCTCCCACATTTCATCACTTGGCATTTTATTTAAGTCACCTCATTTTTCACTCAAATAAATATAATTACTTTAAAAAGGAGCTCTACTGTAACTTATGGATCATTATCATTGGTTAACGGAAGAGATCAGGCAATTAATACAATATGGATTAAACAATATTATTAAATTCCAGCTGGATACCATTATTAGTCTTAAACTCTTAGCTTGAAGATCATGTTTGTGTTTCTTTTAAAGGGACAATAGCAACTGTTTGAGAGTTAATAATGACAAACTTAACCCAAATTAAGAATTTTTCATTAATGTAATCAGAAGAAGTGAACGAGCATTGAAAAGAAATTAACTTTCTTATTATGAATCACCTATTATGTGCCTGTGTCCCACCAGTAGTATGTATTACAAACTTAGGGGAAAAAAAATTTTTTTAACATCTTTATTGGAGTATAACTGCATTACAATGGTGTGTTAGTTTCTGCTTTATAACAAAGTGAATCAGCTATACATATACATATATCCCCATATCTCCTCCCTCTTGCGTCTCCCTCAAACCCTCCCTATCACACCCCTCTAGATGGTCACAAAGCACCGAGCTGATCTCCCTGTGCTATGCGGCAGCTTCACACTAGCTATCTATTTTACATTTGGTAGTATATATAAGTCCATGCCACTCTCTCTCTTTGTCCCAGCTTACCCTTCCCCCTCCCTGTGTCCTCAAGTCCATTCTCTACACCTGTGTCTTTATTCCTGTCCTGCCCCTAAGTTCTTCAGAACCTTTTTTTTTTTTTTTAGATTCCATATATATGTGTTAGCATACAGTATTTGTTTTTCTCTTTCTGAGTTACTTCACTCTATGACAACTCTAGGTGATCCACCTCACAAAAAATAACTCAATTTTGTTTCTTTTTTGGCTGAGTAATATTCCATTGTATATATGTGCCACATCTTCTTTATCCATTCATCTGTCTATGAACACTTAGGTTGCTTCCATGTCCTGGCTATTGTAAATAGAGCTGCAATGAACATTGTGATACATGACGCTTTTTGAACTATGGTTTTCTCAGGGTATATGCCCAGTAGTGGGACTGCTGGGTTGTATGGTAGTTCAATTTTTAGATTTTAAGGCACATCCATACTGTTCTCCATAGTGACTGTATCAATTTACACTCCCACCAACAGTGCAACAGGGTTCCCTTTTCTCCACACAATCTCCAGCATTCATTGTTTATAGACTTTTTGATGGTGGTCATTCTGACCAGTGTGAGGTGATACCTCAGTGTAGTTTTGATTTGTATTTCTTGAATGATTAGTGATGTTGAGCGTCTTTTCATATGTTTGTTGGCAATCTGTATATTTTCTTTGGAGAGATGACTATTTAGGTCTCCTGCCCATTTTTGCTTGGGTTGTTTGTTTTTTTGATATTGAAGTGCATGAGCTGCTTGTAAATCTTGAAGATTGATCCTTTGTCAGTTGCTTCGTTTGCAAATATTTTCTCGTATTCTGAGGATTGTCTTTTCGTCTTGTTTATGGTTTCCTTTGCTGTGCAAAAGCTTTTAAGTTTCATTAGGTCCCATTTGTTTAATTTTGTTTTTATTTCCATTTCTCCAGGAGGTGGGTCAAAAAGGATCTTGCTGTGATTTATGTAATAGAGTGTTCTGCCTATATTCTCCCCTAAGAGTTTTATAGTGCCTGGCCTTACACTTAGGTCTTTAATCCACTTTGAGTTTATTGTTGTGTATAGTGTTAGTGAATGTTCTAATTTCATTCTTTTACATGTAGCTGTCCAGTTTTCCCAGCACCACTTATTAAAGAGGCTGTCTTGTCTCCATTGTATATTCTTGCCTCCTTTATCAAAGATAAGATGACCATATGTGCATGAGTTTATCTCTGGGCTTTCTATTCTGTTCCATTGATCTATATTTCTCTTTCTGTGCCCATACCATACTGTCTTGATTTCTGTAGCTTTGTGCTATAGTTTGAAGACCGGGAGCCTGATTCCTCCAGCTCTGTTTTTCTTTCTCAAGATTACTTTGGCTATTCGGGGTCTTTTTGTTTCCATACAAATTGTGAAATTTTTTGTTCTACTTCTGTGAAAAATGCCATTGGTAGTTTGATAGGGATTGCATTGCATCTGTAGATTGCTTTGGGTAGTAGAGTCATTTTCAAAATGTTGAATCTTCCGATCCAAAAACATGGTATATCTCTCCATCTGTTTGTATCATCTTTCATTTCTATCATCAGTGTCTTATTGTTTTCTGTACACAGGTCTTTTGTCTCCTTAAGTAGGTTTATTCCTTGGTATTTTATTCTTTTTGTTGCAGTGGTAAATGGGAGCGTTTCCTTAATTTCTCTTTCAGATTTTTCATCATTAGTGTAGAGGAATGCAAGAGATTTCTGTGCGTTAATATTGTATCTTGCTACTTTACCAAATTCGTTGATTAGCTCTAGTAGTTTTCTGGTAGCATCTTTAGGATTCTTTATGCATAGTATCATGTCACCTGCAAACAGTGACAGCTTTACTTCTTCTTTTCTGATTTGGATTCCGTTTATTTCTTCTTCTTCTCTGGTTGCTGTGGCTAAAACTTCCAAAACTGTGTTGAATAATAGTGGTGAGAGTGGACAACCTTGTCTTATTCCTGATCTTAGAGGAAATGGTTTCAGTTTTTCACCATTGAGAATGATGTTGGCTGTCAGTTTGTCATATATGGCCTTTATTATGTTGAGGTAAGTTCCCTCTATGCCTACTTTCTGGAGGATTTTTATCATAAATAGGTGTTGAATTTTGTTGAAATTTTTTTTTTTGCATCTATTGAGATGATCATATGGTTTTTCACCTTCAATTTGTTAATATGGTTTATCACACTGATTGATTTGCATATATTGAAGAATCCTTGCATTTGTCGGGTAAATCCCACTTGATCATGGTGTATGATCCTTTTAATGTGCTGTTGGATTCTGTTTGCTAGTATCTTGTTGAGGAATTTTGCATCTATGTTCATCAGTGATACTGGCTTGTAGTTTTCTTTCTTTGTGACTCTTCATCTGGTTTTGGTATCAGGGTGATGGTGGCCTCATAGAATGAGTTTGGGAGTGTTTCTCCCTCTGCTATATTTTGGAAGACTTTGAGAATGGTAGGTGTTAGCTCTTCTCTAAATGTCTGATAGAATTCGCCTGTGAAGCCATCTGGTCCTGGGCTTTTGTTTGTTGGAAGATTTTTAATCACAGTCTCAATTTCAGTGCTTGTAATTGGTCTGTTTATATTTTCTATTTCTTCCTGCTTCAGTCTCAGAAGGTTGTGCTTTTCTAAGAATTTGTCCATTTCTTCCAGGTTGTCCATTTTATTGATATAGTTGCTTGTAGTAATCTCTCATGATCGTTTGTATTTCTGCAGTGTCGGTTTTTACTTCTCCTTTTGAATTGTGACCCAAGATATGATCTACCCTGAAGAATGTTCCATGAGCACTTGAGAAGAAAGTGTATTCTGTTGTTTTTGGATGGAATGTCCTATAAATATCAATTCAGTCCATGTTGTTTAATATATCATTTAAATCTTGTGTTTCTTTATTTATTTTCATTTTGGACATCCGTCCATTAGTGAAAGTGGGGTGTTATCGTCCCCTACTATGACTGTGTTACTGTCGATTTCCCATTTTATGGCTGTTAGCATTTGCCTTATGTATTGAACTGCTCCTATGTTGGTTGCATAAATATTTACAATTGTTATGTCTTCTTCTTGGATTGATCCCTTGATCATTATGTAGTGTCCTTCTTTGTCTCTTGTAATAGTCTTTGTTTTAATGTCTATTTTGTCTGAGGTGAGAATTACTATTCTAGCTTTCTTTTGATTTCCATTTGCATGGAATATTGTTTTCCATCCCCTCACTTTCAGTCTGTATGTGTCCCTCAGTCTGAAGTGGGTCTCTTGTAGACAGCATACATACGGGTATTGTTTTTGTATCCATTCAGCCAGTCTATGTGTTTTGGTGGGAACATTTAATCCTTTTACATTTAAGGTAGTTATCAATATGTATGTTCCTATTACCATTTCCTTAATTGTGTTGGGTTTGTTATTGTAGGTCTTTTCCTTCTCTTGTGTTTCCTGCCCAGAGAAGTTCCTTTAGCATTTGTTGTAAAGCTGGTTTGCTGGTGCTGAATTCTCTTAGCTTTTGCTTGTCTGTAAAGGTTTTAATTTCTCGGTCAAATCTGAATGAGATGCTTGCTGGGTAAAGTCATCTTGATTGTAGGTTTTTCCCTTTCCTCACTTTAAATATATCCTGCCACTCCCTTCTGGCTTGCAGAGTTTCTGCTGAAAGATCAGCTGTTAACCTTATGGGGATTCCATTGTATGTTATTTCTTGTTTTTCCCTTGTGGCTTTTAATATTTTTTCTTTGTATTTAATTTTTGGTATTTTGATTAATATGTGTCTTAGCGTGTTTCTCCTTGGATTTATCCTGTATGGGACTCTCTGCACTTCCTGGATTTGACTGACTATTTCCTTTCCCATATTAGGGAAGTTTTCAACTATAATCTCTTCAAATATTGTCTCAGTCCATTTCTTTTTCTCCTCTTCCTCTGGGACCCATATAATTCATATGTTGCTGCATTTAATGTTGTCCCAGTGGTCCCTGAGACTGTCCTCAATTCTTTTCATTTTTTTTTTTTTCTTTATTCTGCTCTGTGGTAGTTATTTCCACTATTTTATCTTCAGGTCACTGATCCGTTCTTCTGCCTCAGTTATTCTGCTACTGATTCCTTCTAGAGAGTTTTAAATTTCATTTATTGTGCTGTTCATCACTGTTTGTTTGCTCTTTAGTTCTTCTAGGTCCTTGTTAAAGGTTTCTTGTATTTTCTCCATTCTATTGCCAAGAATTTGTATCATCTTTGCTATCATTACTCTGAATTCTTTTTCAGGTAGACTGCTTATTTCCTCTTCATTTGTTTGGTCTGGTGGGTTTTTACCTTGCTCATTCATCTGCTCTGTGTTTCTCTGTCTTCTCATTTTGCTTAACTTACTGCGTTTGGGGTCTCCTTTTCATAGGCTGAAGGTTCATAGTTCCCCTTGTTTTTGGTTTCTGCCTCCAGTGGGTAAGGTTGGTTTAGTGGGTTGTGTAGGCTTCCTGGTGGAAGGGACTGGTGCCTGTGTTCTGGTGGATGAGGCAGGATCTTGTCTTTCTGGTCAGCAGGACCGCCTCTGGTGGTGTGTGTTTGGGTGTCTGTGAACTTATTATGATTTTAGGAAGCCTCTCTGCTAATGGGTGGGGTTGTGTTCCTGTCTTGCTAGTTGTTTGGCATAGGGTGTCCAGCACTTTATCTTGCTGGTCGTTGAGTGGAGCTTTGTCTTAGCATTGAGATGGAGATCTCTGGGAGAGCTTTTGCCATTTGATATTACATGGAGCCAGGAGGTCTCTGGTATTCATTTTTCATTGCACCAGTGTCCTGAACTCGGCTTTCCCACCACAGAGACACAGGCCTGAACCCGGCCAGAGCACCAAGACCCTGTCAGCCACATGGCTCAGAAGAAAAGGGAGAGAAAAAGAAAGAAAGAAAGAAAGAAAGAAAGAAAGAAAGAAAGAAAGAAAGAGAGAGAGAAAGAAAGAAAGAAAGAAAGAAAGAAAGAAAGAAAGAAAGAAAGAAAATGAAAAGAAATAAAGTTATTAAAATAAAAACTAAAAAAATTATTAAAAATAAAAAGAATTTAAAAGTAATAAAAATAAAGAATAAAGAAAGAGAGAAAGAAGAGAGCAACCAAACCAAAAAACAAATCCACCAATGATAACAAGTGCTAAAAACTATACTAAAAAAACAACAACAACAAAAAAAAAACGGACAGACAGAACCCTAGGATAAATGGTAAAAGCAAAGCTATACAGACAAAATCACCCAAAGAAGCATACACATACACACTCAGAAAAAGAGAAAAAGGAAAAATATGTATATATCTATATATTAAAAAAAAGAGAGTAACCACATCAATAAACAAATCTACCAATGATAATAAACTCTAAATACTAAACTAAGATAAGCATAAAACCAGAAACCAGTCAGTCGCATACAGCAAACCCCAAGTCTACAGTTGCTCCCAAAGTCCACCGCCTCAATTTTGGGATGATTCATTTTCTATTCAGGTATTCCACAGATGCAGGTACATCGAGTTGATTGTGAAGATTTAATCTGCTGCTCCTGAGGCTGCTGGGAGAAATTTCCCTTTCTCTTCTTTGTTCACAGAGCTCCTGGGGTTCAGGTTTGGATTGGCCCTGCTTCTATGTGTAGGTTGCCTGAGGACGTCTGTTCTTCGCTCAGACAGGACGGAGTTAAAGTAGCAGCTCATTAGGGGACTCTGGCTCATTCAGGCCAGGGGGAGGGAGGGGTACAGAATGCCGGGTGTGCCTGCAGTGGCAGAGGCCAGCGTGACGTTGCAACAGCCTGAGGCACACCGTGTGTTCTCCCGGGGAAGTTGTTCCTGGATCACGGGACCCTGGCAGTGGCGGGCTGTACAGGCTCCTGGGAGGGGAGGTTTGGTTAGTGATCTATGCTTGCACACAGGCTTCTTGGTGACTGCAGCAGTAGCTTTAGCGTTTCATGCCCATCTCTGGTGTCACACTGATAGCCCGGCTCACTCTCATCTCTGGAGCTCGTTTAGACTGTGCTCTGAATCCCCTCTCCTCACGCACCCGAAAACAGTTGTCTCTTGCCTCTTAGTCAGTTCCAGACTTTTTCCTGGACTCCCTCCCAACTAGCTGTGGTGCACTAGCCCCTTCAGGCTGTGTTCACACAGCCAATCCCAGTCCTCTCCCTGGGATCTGACCTCCGAAGCCGGAGCCTCAGCTCCCAACCCCCACCCACCCAGTGGGTGAGCAGACAAGGCTCTCAGGCTGATGAGTGATCATTGGCAGTGATCCTCTGTGCGGGAATCTCTCCGCTTTGCCCTCTGCACCCCTGTTGCTGTGCTCTCCTCCGTGGCTCTGAAGCTTCCCCCCTGCCACCCCCCATCTCCGCCAGTGAAGGGGCTTCCTAGTGTGTGGAAACTTCTCCTCCTTCACAGTTCCCTCCCTGAGGTGCAGGTCCCATCCCTATTCTTTTGTCTGTGTTATTTTCTTTTTTCTTTTGCCCTATGCAGGTACGTGGGGAGTTTCTTGCCTTTTGGGAAGTCTGAGGTCTTCTGCCAGCGTTCATTAGGTGTTCTGTAAGAGTTATTCCACATGTAGATGTATTTCTGATGTATTTGTGGGGAGGAAGGTGATCTCCACGTCTTACTCCCCCACCATCTTGAAGGTCTCCCACACTTAGGATAATTTAAGTTAAGCAAATAACAGTTTAGAAGCCATAGTCTAAAAGGAACTAAATGTGAGAAGTAAGCACAGGCAACAGTAAAAATTTGAATGAACAATCAGGAAAAGGTATATTTACAGTAACTGATGATATGAGAGGAACTGGAACATTCATAGTAACTGAAGATATAGTATATTTACAGTAACTAAAGATATATATGAAGCTATATCAGTCAGCTTGTGTGAGTTTATACCAAGATTTTTTTTAACAACAGCCAATAGTTTTTTTCTCCCTCATATTCCCAGTCAGTGACTGTGGGTCAGCTCTGGCTCTGCAACTTGTGCCTTTTCATTAAGAACAGCCCCTATTTCAGTCTCTTAGAGCTTCAGCTCAGATGTGGCACATAATCATTTCATTCATGGTTCATTGACTAAAGGAAGTCAATGAAAATCAATGAGGCAGGGCATATACTCAAGTTATCTTTTTCATTTTACCTCTTCTACTTTAAAAAAAAATGGTTATTCAGCAACACATTATAGAGGAGGAAGTTATCTCAGAATAAAAGACTGTTACCAAACCAAACTTGTGTTTGTTTGCCTGACACACAGCAAAGCCAATCTATTGACAAGGGGTTGCAGTGAAGGAAAGTACAAAGTTTATTGCAGGGTGCCAAGTAAGGAGACCAGGAAGCTAATGCTCAAAAGACCCAAATTCCCTGATGACTTTCAACAAAGGATTTTTAAAGACAGTGTGAGGGAGAGAGTCACGGGGTACATGACAAGCTCATGCATAATTCTCTGATTGGTTGATGGTGAGGTAACAGGGTGGGATTTCAGGAATCTCAATTATCAGTTTTCCAGCTCCAACTGGTCTAGGGTCTACATACTGGTAGTCAACATGCAGTTAACTTCTTCTACATGGTGGGAGTTTTAGTATCTGCAAAACAACTCAATGATATGGCTCAGGGTATTATCCATAGCCCTTGACAATGAACTAAAGGTCCTTGACTTTGTTTTATGGCTAAACCATTATTATTTTGTCTTGCTTGATTGCTTTACTTTTCTCACTTCTCTGATTAAATTTGTTCTTTGGAACTCAGGGAAAGCATAGGAGGCTAAATCTTTTCTGCAAACAAGAGTCAGGGGACATAAGGGTCTGTCACTGGGAAGGCCACACAGGGTCCTGCTTGGTTCTAAGATCATTAAATTTAAAAAATTAAAATTTGTTAAAAACTTAAAATATTTTACTTATTTTTTTTCTTTTGCCATGTACCAGTTAAAACAGAAACACAAATAATCAGCAGTCCAGAGACCAGTATCTTGTAATCATTGTTCTAAGTTTGATACTTCTATTATTGAGACCACAGAAAACTCTCTTTCAACCACTGTAACTTGGTCTCCCTTACAATTCACTTCACAATGCTACCCTTGTATATTACTTTTTCAGCTTTTGTTAAAAAAAAAAAAAAGAGAGAGACTCTGCACTTGCCTTAACAGTATTCATTTTTCATTGCACCAGTCTCTCTTGAGGAGCTAATATGGATTTGATATGGGTCCTACTATTCACAACTTTGTAACTTATTTTGTTCTGGCTTCCAGGAAATGCATAGCCACCATGGCAGTTCAACTACAGCAATTCTATTTATCTTTATGATTAGCATACATACATCCCCTTTTTCCCTTGGTTTGTAATTTTTTTTCTAGTTAACTATCCTATTATACTTTTCATGTTACAAGCCCTCTCAATTCCTTTCTAGACAGATGTGGGTTCCAAATTGGTATAACTTAGCTAGTGGTCATATTATTTCCTATTAATCTCCATATCTTGCTGTCTCTATTTGTCATTTTCTTCAGTATGGGATCGATGATTGATTCACCTTTGTACTTTTGATGGTGTTTAACATATAGCAGATACTTAATACGTATTTGTTTAATGGTGGCCTGGCTGGATGGATGGCTGGACAGATCAGGCCTTATACTTCTCAGTTGGCTAAATATATCATATTCTTCCATGCTGAATATTTTAGGAACCATAACAAGTAGGAAAACCTATGTAACAGTTAATGTGGGAAGCCACCAAGTGTTAAAATGTCTGCTTTTACAATAAGATCCTATTCCCAATTGCTATCCTGCAAAACTATTAATAATATTTTGAAGATAACATCAACATTATTCACAATAACCAAGATATGGAAGCAACATGAATGTCCATTGATGGATGAATGGATAAGAAAATGTGGTATATATAAGCAATGAAAAGTAATTCAGTCTTAAAAAAGGAGGAAATGCTGCCACATGTGACAACATGGATGAACCTGGAGGACGTTAATGCCAAATAAAATAAACCAGTCACAGAAGGACAAATACTGTGTGATTCTACTTATATGAGGTATCTAAAAGAGCCGAACTCATAGAAGCATGGAGTAGGAAGAATGGTTACCAGGGACTGAGGGGGAGGGGAAAATAAGGAGTTGCTAATCTACAGGTATAAAGTTTCAGTTGTGCAAGATGAATAAATTCTAGAGATCAGAGGATCTCAGTTGTACAACATTGTACCTATAGCTAACAGTGCTGTATTGTGCACTTAAAATTTTGTTAAGAAGGTAGATCTCACGCTAAGTGTTCTTACCACAATAAAAAAAGATTAAGTAAAAAAACAATAAAGGTAACATCAGCAAATCCGCCACATGCATAACTATGAAGGAATAGTATAAATGTACTTAGAGACCTCTCTTTCCACACTGAAATGTTGAAAAGATATTTGTAATGTTGCCAGGTTTCATTTTGCTTGATTTATCTGACACTCTGTCGGCTCAATTGGAATATCTGCCTTTATCACATATTTCATTCAAGAATGTCATGCTGTTTTCATTCTTACTAACTCCCTCATCCTTAACCCACTTTCACTCTGCATCCCACATTCTAATAGTGTCCTGTTTGGGGAAGCAAATTCCCCTTCAGGAGGAGTCAGAAGAGTCAGCCTTTTTAAAAATTTTTTATTTCAGATACAGAATGATCATGGGTTTCCAAGTGTGTCTACTAATTACTAAGGTGACCCAAGCAGATGCTACTCTTAATCAAACAATACTTCAGACTGCTAGAGTGTGGATCATCTACCAAGCACTCTCCCAACATTCACCCAAGTGCTTACTCTCTGTGTAGCTTTCTGCATCATGGATAAAGTAACGGTGGCCTCTGGGATGAGGTAAACTAAATAAATTCTTCAGCTAGTTTTTGCATTTGAAAAAGGGAAAGGTTTCCATACAAAAACACATGTTAGTTAACACAGAAAGTGAATTGTTTGCACCACAGAAGACGGAACTTGGAATCCATATGTATCTTAGTCCAGTCAGGCTGCTGTAACAGAATACCATAGACTGGGTGGCTTATAAACAACAGAAGTTTATTTCTCACAGTTCTGGAGGCTGGAATTTCAAGATCAAGGCACCAGCAGATTAGGGTTTGGTGAAGACTCCTGGTTCATAGACGGCCATCTTTTCACTGTACTCTCACATGGTAGAAGGCATAAGGGAGCTCTCTGGAGGTCTTTTTCATAAGGGCACTAATCCCAATCATGAGGGCTCCACCCTAAGAACTAATCACTTCTCAGAGGCCCTACCTCCTAATAACATCATATTGGGAATTAGGTTTCAACATATGAATTTGGGGTGGATGCAGACATTCAGTTTTTAGCAACATGTTTGGCTGTTATTGAAGAAGATTCCACCATGTGCTCATGTTTTTTGCAGGTCCTGGCAAAGAAGGCAAAAACCATCACAATGAAACTCTTTCATAAAAGAAAGGAATGGCTGAAAACAGTTCAAGGATGGCATGACATGATTTGGAAAGGAAGTAACTCTATATTCAAAAGACATAGCTCAGGTAGCTGTGCTACCCAGAATCCAGACAAACTCATAATGAAGATTAACAACTGAGAAAAAGGGTGTCCACTTCAGGTCAGAAATGATGGTGTTCTTTACATCTATTCAATCTATACTCCAGCTCATCTGACATGTAAATTCAGGCTGTTTTCATTTATTCTTATTATTTTGAGTTGTATATCTTGTCATAACAAATACAGTAAATTTAAAGAAAATCTCTAGATGGATTAATTGCTCCCAGAAATGATTATCTTTTAGTGCCAGAGGACAGAGAAGAATTGAGGGGCAGTGGATAGAGATCAAAATAACACATTGCTGCTTGAAAGATTCAGCAACATTTACTGGCAGAAGTATTAAGACTTGCCAGCAGTCAGACTTTACATTTGGCCTTTCAAAATGCACTGCAATTGAAGCCAACATGTTGGGGTGCAGCTTATATAACCATATGACTCTGAAGCTGCTCAGAAATAATCTTTTCTTGCAGTACGCAGTCATAGAGACAACATAGATAATGTTCTGGAGTTGGATGGGGGAATTATTTCACAACTGGATTACATCTTCCAATTTTTTTTAATTAACTACACATGTCTATTATGCAAATACAATGTCAAGTTTTGGAAATGATAACCTGGTATAAGAATACTCACTTCTCACTACATTGTGATCTGCAGGTGCTCAGCAGAAACCCCTGCCATTGTCTCAAGGCAGTGTCTGTCAATCCAATTTAATGATCATAAAGATCTTTCTTTGACTCCAAGGACCAGGGGTTCATTCAAGCAGATATCCTGTAAGGAGGTTTCTTAGTTAGCAGCAGAAAATCTGTGTCCGGGGTCCTTTAATTATACCTATTTAACACTTCTTACTATAAAGCCACAATTCTGCTACCTTTCATGATAGCACAGAGGGATGATTTTTTAAATTTATAAGTGAATGTCTCAGCTGTGTGATTATATCCATAAAGACTGAAAATACTTCTTTAAAATTTAGCCCAGTACTAGGCACCCAATGGGCACTCAAGAAATAATAAGATGCTGATGATGATGGCACTTTGGGTTTAAAGATGATGTAAATTCTGTTTCTGTGAGCACTCAAAATTAGTTGAAGAGCTGTGCATTTTGCAAAATGCTTGCCTGAATCAGGTCAAAACTCACTCAGCAACTTTTGGCAAATGCCTCAGAGCCTCTGTAGTCTCTTAAACTACCAATGTGGATGATGACCATAGTTTGCTTCCAAATGAGACTGGAAAGTGTTTCTGCAGTAAAGCTATTCTTTAGATAGGAAAACTAATGTTTGGGGTTTTTTAAAGAACTTAATAAAATCACCATCTCCACATCTTCCTTCTTATTTACACCCAGTGTATTTCCCAGTTTTGTCTCGGAATAATAATTAATAGGAGTTAGGTAATGTCTTATATTCTAAAGAGCTCAAGTATATTACCTAGCAACTTCATCATTCCAGCATCATTATCTAAGAGGTACTCCAGGAAATGGTATTCCGACTTTGGAAAAGCTAAGTCTGAAAATAACTAGCAATTATTTTATATTGGGTTGGCCAAAAAGTTCGTTCGGTTAGTGAATATCTTGTTCAATAAAGTTCTTCATGAAAATGAAAAATGTCTTTATCTTTACTTAAAGCTGAATGAATTTTTGGCCAACCCAATAGGTTATTTGAGAGAAATGACACAATTAAAATGTAAAAATGGGGATATCTTTATAGATCTTTCTAGCCAGGAGGGAAAATTCTGGAAATTTTAATGGTGCTCTGGGTAAAAGAATGCTGTTTCACTCAGCACATTAGCAACTATGATATTTTGCCTAAAATAGAACAGTGATTCTCAACAAAGAGAGTGTGGCTTTCCCATGGGGCATCTAGAAATATGTAGGGACATTTTTGTTGTCGTAATGTTTGGAGGGGCCCTACTGACATTTAGTGAACAGAAATCAGGAATGCTAGACACCCTGCGATATGTGACATAATCCCGCACTGAAAAAATTGTTCCTTGACATGAGAGTTGTGGGAATATATGAGTGATTATAATGATACTGAGATTACAGAAGAGATGAAGTTATTAGTAATGACAAGAACTAGTAAATGACAATGCCTATGGAATTATTACTGAGAAAGCCAGGTGTTACTTCCAGAAACCAGCTTGATTTCTGATTATGGAGAGTAGAAGGTCTAGAGGAAGCATTATCTTAGTCCCAGTATGAGGTTTCACTCTCCAGCCATTGATGGTGTTGAGAACACCTGGAGAAACTGAAAGTTATTCCTATTACTCAGGCCCCCTATTGAACTCTGAGGATGGGATAGAAATCCTGAAAAAGTGTGACCTTAGTTCTAGTGCACAAAGCCCACTATTAATTCCTTTTGGAGGAGGAAAATAATTATTTTTGAAGGTTTGTGTGGCTTCCCCTTGACTCCTGTTTATGGAGTGGAAGATACCTTCTGCAGAAGCCAAGTATTGTACCAAATGTGCTGGTCCCCTTTCTATCCCTATTGATGGTGAGCTCATCCAGTAACATGGCTTTAAGTACCGTCTATATGGCTAAGACTCTCAAGTTTTTAACTTTAGCTCAGACCTCTTTTCTGAATACCATACCTGTATTTCCAATTGCCTATCAACATCTCAGCATAGATGTCTAATAGACATTTCAAACTCAACATCTTCAAAACTGAACTCAATATCCCTCTTCTCCCACCCTACAAAAGCTGCAGTCTTTCTCTCCTCAGTAAATGGCAAATTTTACCATCCAGAAGTTCAGGCTAAAAAGTTGGAAATTACTCTTCATCCCTCTACTTATTTCATAATCCATATCCAGTTCATCAAGAAATCCAGTTGGCTCTTTTAAACTTATCCAAAATCCAACCTCTTCTCACCATCTGTAGAG
Source organism: Balaenoptera ricei (assembly GCF_028023285.1). Classification (NCBI taxonomy): domain Eukaryota; kingdom Metazoa; phylum Chordata; class Mammalia; order Artiodactyla; family Balaenopteridae; genus Balaenoptera; species Balaenoptera ricei. Next base: position 88,779,194 of record NC_082660.1, on the reverse strand, counting down.
CTAAAACCCTGGTCTATCCACAATCATTTTTTTCCTGGATTACTACAATATCCATCTGGACTCCTTGATTCCACTCTTTCCTCCCTTCCCTCCCACACACCCCCAGACTATTCACAACATAGAAACTAACTTAGATACCATTCTTCTGCCCAAAACCCTGCAATGGCTTCCCACCTTACTCAAAATCTGAAGTTCTTAGAGTGGCCTACAAAGCCCCACATGATATGCCCTCTTCCCATTAATTCTCTGGACCTCGTGTCCTGCTACTTCCCTCTTCACACATTTGGCTTTAGCTACATTGGCCTCATTGCTGTGCCTTGAAAATACCGGGCATGTATCCTCATTAGAGCCTTTGCACTGGCTGTTCCCTCTACCTGGAATGCTTTACACCAGACATCTGCATGGTTAACTCCCTAAGCTTCTTCCAGATTTTGTGCAGATATCACCTTCTCAATGAAGCCTACCACAACCACTTCTATTTCAAATTCCAACCACCTACCACTCCCTGGCAATTCCAATGCAGTTACCCTGCTTCATTTTTTTTTCCCAAGGAACTTACTAACTTATAACATACTATTTAGTTTGTTTACCATGTTTATTGTCTATCTCCTTCCCACCCCACCCCCAACTAGTCTGTAAGCTCCATGAGACCAGAGATGTTTGCCTGCACCATTGTATTCCAATACCTAGGACAGTGTCTGGCACATAGTGAGTTCTCAATAAATATTTCCTGGATGACTTTCAAATGTCCTAATACACATTCATGTAGTTGAAAAATCTTTTTATACACTATAATTTGAGGAAGTGTTATTCTTTGTTTTATTTGAAACTTAATAAGCATTTATCATCATTTGGGGATATCATGTCAAAAATGGCACTGACAAATATTTGAGTACTTGACCATTGAGTAGACACAAAGTCAACATTGGTAGCTGTCATATCATAATGATTTTACCTACAGTCACCAACATCTGACTATTGTAGTATGTCTTCTGGATAGGTTTTGCCTGTGCATTTGCATATAGAAATACATATTATTTTATTATAAATTACTTTCCTTTCATTTACCCTTCATATTACTGCTAGGACATTATATTGTTATTTTTTTCTTTAGTAGTGTGTATCAGTAGGTTATAGTATGTGCAAATTTCATTTAAGAATTTTACGTGAATAGGCGATTAAACATCAGCATTTTCATAGCTTGCCAATCACCCCTACTACTGTAACAATTTTGTAATTTCAAATTCTTCACAAACACTGTTAAATATAACAGATTATGTTCTGCTTAATTCTTAGCCCAACATAATGATGATGTACCCAAACACATCCTGGTGTCCTTCGGATTTTATCAGACAAAAGAGAGGATCCATGCATTGTGGGAAAATGACTCCCTGTACATTGTTCTCCAGAGTAAAACACATGTGTTTCTTGGTGTCAAGATGTGTAGTATATGCTTCCAAGTTTATGAATAATGGTGAATAAAAATACAGCAAACAGCAAAAAAAAAAAGAAGAATTTTAAAGTAGGTTTTAGGAAATACTTACTATAAAGAATGTATTGGATTGAGAATCACAGCAATGTAGTAACTAATGCTTCCAGACTGCATACTTCATGTTTAGATTGTGACTTTCCAGAGGCAGACATCTGTGCCCTCTGTGAAAATATGGGGCAGATGGCACAAATCAAATCCACTAATATTTAATTAAAGACTACCTTGTGGAAAGCACTCATCACCTCCACAAACTTTCTTGCCAAGGCTAGGAAGCATAATTTGCATGTCTATGATGATAAGTAAAATTAACTTCTCTGCCACCATTAGCTGCAACTACAAATTGGACAATTTTTGCAGAAAGTCTTTGTTCCTCTCTCCTTCTCAGCACAAGCCTTCTAAGAAATTTTTGTCTAAACTCAACAAAATATAAATCCAGGTGTGTATGTGTTTGCCTGTGCCTAGGGTAGAACATGTTCCTAGCTCTATTGCTCCAAATCCCTTTCCTGTCTAGTCTTTCCCAATCTTCCAAAGGTTTCCTCCAGGAGGTACCTTTGAAACATGTTTCCTGACTTTTATCTCTTGGCTATATCAGGCATCTGCCCCTTCCAGGATAAAACCCTTGAGCTATAATTGCATCTATCCCTACCCACCGGATTATTTCCATTCCCATATAACTGTACCAAACTGATATACAGGAATGACTAGCCACTTAATTTTGACAGTTTGAAAGCAAACTAAAATTGTTTTATTCTTGCTCCTAGAGTTCTTCTGCCCTTGCAACCTTGAACTCTATTTGAAGTGCATGTTAACATGACATTTTGATGCATATAGTTATCACTCCTGTCTTGCAGGGCTATACTGGATGAGTCTAAGGTTTGACAAAGAATCAGTCAGCCCTTTTATTTCCATATATTGCAGATGACACTGCTGATGGTGGGGTTGTACATTTGTGCAATTTTGGCTGAAAAGTCTAATGTATGGTCCTTTAGTACCATATAAACAGCAGTTTTTTTAAAGTTCCTGTCACTAGTCTGAATCCCAAAGCACTTAATCAATAATGAAAGTTTAATTCTTTCACAATGGCTGGGATGAAGAAACTTCGGGTGAATGGCAGGTTGTAAGTTCTTTGATAATGTAACTTCTTTTAAGGAAATCATTGGGGGTATAAGATATCATTACCTATTTGAGCACTTGGCCAAGACAATGAACTGATTACTGATATACATGCACACTCTCCCACAAATAGTATGTCATTTTAATGGCCTTAGGTGTTTATGATTTAGCTTCCAGTTTCTGTAATCTAAAGTGTAGCAAAGTTTTCCCTCCCTTTTGGCTTCTGTTCACTCCCTGCCTCCTTTTCTCCTTTCTCTCCTCGCCAACCAAGCTCTAGTCATGTTCTGAACTGCCTCTAAGTTTTCTCCACCACCTCCACCAGAGGAGCAGCTGCCATTGCTAACAGCAAAGAAGGAAAGTGGGAGGGAGGGAGTGGAAAGGAAAAGATGATGGAGCATTATAAAGAAGGAACAGATGAACGAACTTGTGGTGACTCTGACCCCCTTCAAACCCTCCAGAGCCACGCAACTCCCAACCCCTATCTCCAGTCAGAGCTGTCACCTGAGAAGCAAGCATCGCCTGAAGAGAAGCAACTGCCATCACCTTTACTTTGGAGCTGATTGCAGCATTGAGATAACTGTGTCTCTACCTCTGCTTGAACTAGAAACTATGTAGAAGTTCCTGGAGTGTGCGGTGGTGAAACTTGCCAAAGGTCCTTCTGGAACTGTCCAGAGCGCCAGAAAATTCAGGAAACAGCCAGATTGGCAGGGTTGCAGCTGGTCTACTGATCAAGAACTCTTTGCCTTCTGAGGATCCAAACATCAAGGCACAACAGCAGCAGAATGGCTTCCCATTGATGTTAATGTTTGACCGAGAAGCCAAGAACTATTTTTCAGACTTTAGGCACAGAAACCTACTAGTTTAGTTCTTCCTCACAATGATGGCTGAAATTGTTTGTATAGAGAACCCAGTAAACCAGTGGTCAGGATTCCTTCTTCAGCTGGTAGACAATGTCACAAACTCCAACAGCACAGAGCACATGAAAGAGTAGACATTGGATGCAATTTGTTACATCTGCCAAGATATTCAAACAGAGTAGCTACAAGTTCCATCCAATGAGATTCTGACTGCCATAATCCTGGGAAAGAGGAAGGAAGATCCTAATAGTAAGGTGAAGTTAGTGGCTACTAAGGCACTCCTGGAGTATTGGAGTTCATCAAAGCAAGCTTTGACAAAGAATCTGAAAGACAATTTCTTTTCCAGATAGTCTATGAAGCAGCCTGTTATCAAGATAATAAGGTATTAGTGACTACATTACAGAATCTGGTGAAGAAAATGCCCCTGTATTATCAATATGTGGAGACACATATGAGCCCTGCTCTTTTTGTGATCACAGTTGAAATAACACAGTGACTTTGATGAAATGGCCCTGTAAGGAATAAAGTTCTGGTCCAATGTCTGTGATGACAAAATAGATTTGGTCATTGAAGCTATAGATTTGGTCATTGAAGCTAAAGAGACAGCAGAACAAAGAAGGTCCCAGGGCACACAGCAAGATCTATGCCAAGGAAACACTACAATTGAGGTTCCAATTCTCACACAGACACTAACAAAAGATGATGAAAATGATGATTCTCCTGGCCACCTGATGTGAAGATGACATTGTCCCACCTGTCCTTCCCTCTTGTAAAGAACAGATCAAGAACCCTGATTAGTTCTTGGAACCCTGACAACCTTGTGATGACTTTTGCCTCTATCTTGGAAGAAGAGAAATCCAATAAGCTCAAAATCCTAGTTATACAGGCAATGCCTAGCTTAATATAATTAATCAAAGACCCCTGTGTAAATTGTTTGGTATATTAGTATACAGACTGGGGGCAAATTTTGCAAGTTGCTCCATGAAGCTGCCATAAGTGATGTTTGCTCGGTTCCCTTGTTACAGTGTCTGAGAGAAAGCCTGAGTACTGAACCCAGAATGGCATCAAATGTGTGCTGAGTTTTTTCCAATCTAGCTGAAGCTGTTTATGAAAGTTTGTAAGTGATGATCAGGAAGAAACAGCTACTTACTGCTTATCCTCATATTTCAGAATCTCCTAGAGATCACAGACAGTCCTGATGGCCACCAGAATAACCTGAGAAGTGCTTCATATGAAGCTTTGATGAAAATTGCGAAAAATAGTACCAAGTACTATTACCCTTCAGTTCAAAAATTGACGCTGACAACTCTAACTGCAAAAAGTGTATCAATAGAGATACAGTCACATATAAAAACACTTCTGGGGCTTCCCTAGTGGCGCAGTAGTTGAGAGTCTGCCTGCCAATGCAGGGGACACGGGCTCGAGCCCTGGTCTGGGAAGATCCCACGTGCCGCGGAGCAACTAGGCCCGTGAGCCACAGTTACTGAGCCTGCGCGTCTGGAGCCTGTGCTCCGCAAGAAGAGAGGCCGCGACAGTGAGAGGCCCGCGCACCGCGATGAAGAGTGGCCCCCGCTTGCCACAACCGGAGAAAGCCCTCGCACAGAAACGAAGACCCAACACAGCCATAAATAAATAAATAAACAAATACTTTAAAAAAAAAAAAAAGCACTTCTGATAAGATCCAATTCAATGACTTTCAGTCTTTACTCCACATAACTCTTCAAAATGTTCTCTGAAAACTGCAGCATCAAGATGAGATGACGGTCTCCCTGTTAAGGATTTTCCAAAGCACAGTTGGATATGGGGGATGCAAGAGGGTGATCCGATAGCAGTTAGCACATCAGAGGAAACGTTGGTTGCTAAATTCCTAAAGTATATAAAGGCCTCTAAGTTCTCCTGAGTATGGGTATTTTATTGAAAACTTATACTGAGTGCAAGGTTTTATTGGAGACTGTAAGATACGTGGAAGACTTATGTCACACCTTGAAATCCAGTATCTTACTGTTTGTTGACAGAGAACTTGGGAAATGAGAATGTCCGTAGGTCTGTGAAGCCACAGATTCTGTAAGTGTTTAATGATATTGCCTTTGTTATTGGTGGAGAGTTTAACAAATACCTAGAGGTAGTATTGAGCACACTTCTGCAAACCTACCAATCTCAGGTGAATAAATCAAAGTGTGACACGGTGGATTATCTGAATGAGCTAAGGGAAGACCGCTTGGAAGCCTATTCTGTCGTTGTCAAGGATCAAAGGAACAAGGATCTAAGGGTGATGCATGCTCAGATGTACTGCTGATGCAACCAAGAGTAGAGTTTATCTTTCTTTGTCCACAATGCTAGACTTGAGAATCATCCAAAGAGTATTAGGTACTGGTGCTGCTGAGCCAATAAGGAACTTATTTACGACATTTGGGAAGAATGTACTGAAATTAGTAGCAGTTGGCTGATGATTCTTGAAGTGTTAACTAAGGAACAGAGATTCAAAACTAGCAAAACAAAACCCTGTTCGATGGACAGCAAAATAACTGAGGAAACTGAAGAATCAAGGTCGATCTGTAGCCATTGGGATGAAACCCAAGACCATCACTAGAAATCTGCAGTCTTTTGAAAAACCTAGAAGTAAGGGGTGTGCACAGATGCTGAAAACACACCACATTGAAAATCCTACCACAGGAGGAGCAGCTATTAGCAGCAGGACTGTTGGTTAGCTATGTAAACACTGACTTCAGAGAAAACCATTCTAATGTCTACTCCAGGAGCCATTTTGGATAAGAGAAACATAATGGGTTTACTTAATTGGAGGAGGGGGATGAGGAGGAAGGGGGAAAGAGGAGGGGGAAGGGCAAAGAGAAGGAGAAGAAATGGAAGTTATTTCTTCCCAAGGAATGCTACAATTTGGTTTTTGGTATTTCAGGTGGTGCTGAGTGGAATGACTGGTTTTTCCAGAGGGGAGAGATTGTACTTCATCATAAAAAGCAGCTTGAACCTATGCTACTGATGATGATAATGGTGGAGCCTGGGTTTGTGTACCTTTGTCACCCAGCACTGTATACAATCAGGCTAAAAGGAGGTGAGGAATACTATATAATCTGAGTGTGGCTGAATGAAGCTATATCCACATTCTCAACTTCAAGTCATTAAAGTTTACCTTTTTCCTTAAAAAAAAGTGGGATAAGGGGGTGCTAAATATTGCATTTCATAAAACTAACTGAAGTTCTGTCTACTGATGGACCACAGGAGATGGAAAAGAAAAAGAAAAGGAAAAGAAAAAAAGAAAGACACTTTTTAGCTTTTTGGTTGTTTGTTTTAAGTTATTATCATTATTTTAAGGAAAACACTAACAAATGGTCAGAATAAAAATCTAAACTTCCAAGACAAAAACTAAATAAAACAAAATTTTTTTTTAAAACCCACAACCTAAAGAAACCAAAATGTAAATGGTTGAAAGTGGCAGCACAAAGAGAAAGCTCCCTCTTGACACTTTATATTGACAGTCCTGATACCCACCCCCTCCATAAGAAATGATGCCAAGGAGATCACCAAAAAATTTACAATAAAAATAAATACATAAAAATACAGCAAACTTTAAGTAAATATTTTGGTCTATAAAATGAGGATAAATTTAATGATTAAACAAAATCTAATAAATTAGCCATTAGAAAATTGACTTTCTATTCTCTTTTATCTGTTTGTCTCCAATGTAGTATTGTTTCCTTGCTATACTTTAAAACCAACTAACCACGAAAACAACCAAAAATATATGCATAAATGATGTGTGTGGGTATAATTACACATCTCATGATGAAAACAACACTTATGAAAGGTTTCATTTTTCCACTGCAGTTAAATATTAATATAATAATCTCAAACCCTCCACAGGAAAAACAAATAAATTTCAGGGAAAATACAAATTTATCCATTTCCTAAAGAAGAGGGGGAAAAAGCAATCTTGTTTCCTTCATGTAGATCTGTGCTAAAATTGAACCTCATCTAACAGTCCTTTATAATTACATTCAGCTAACAATACTGTGTGTTAAAATACTCCCAAAGTATATTTGATGGGCCCATGCACCCATTCCAAGTCTGATGATTCCAAACTGATCCATTTTTTCACAAAGCAAAAAGGTGAACAGGTTAGTTTAAATCAAGCCAAATACTGATAAGCAAATCTCTTGTGATGGGCAGGCCTCAAAAGCTTGTTGAAGGCTGGTTCAACTAAGCATTGATTAAGAGTTTGGATGCTTATCTGATGCTTATCCAAACTTATCTGAAATTGAACATCTTTGTTCTAAAAAAACAGGCCAAAAATCTGACACTGATTTTGATGTATTGGTTCATAATAGGTCACAAGTATCAAAAGAACAGTCTAACTAGGAAGTGGAGATATGGCTGGAAATAAAAGTAGAGGGATTAGAAATGAAAACTGTCAGAACTTTGAAAATGTATGGGGGCAAGGAGTCTCAGTGAAGTGGGAGAACATATATAAATAGCAGATGAAAGAATGGTGAAGGAAGAAGTTTGGTTTATTTGTTTGAAAACAAAATAGAAATTTGTCTCAGTGTTGTTGTTTATTTTTTAACCATGAGTTAATCTATTTTGAAATTTCATATAACATTGAAAGAGAGTATGAGATTTTTTTGTTCATCAAAAAAAAACATAGAAAAAAACAGAGAAGACTTCCTCTTCTGGAAAAACAGAAGATATGTATTTTTCCCTATTCTTCCTCCTAAATACAACTAGTAAATCTTGGAAATTACATGTAAAATAAACATAAGAAGACTCTGAAAGGTGGAGAAAAAGAAAGCAGACTGACTAGGAAACTTAGGACTCAAGAAAAAAAATAACAGTTGGTCAAGAAACCACTGGTGGGAATGTAAAGTGGTACATCCATTCTGGAAAATAGTTCAGCAATTTCTTTAAAAAGTAGACATGCAACTACCATCCCAGCAATTGCACTACTGGACATTTATCCCAGAGAAATGAAAACTTATGTCTGGACAAAAACCTGTATACCATCGTTCATAGCATCTTTATTTGTAATAGCTAGCCAAAAACTAGAAGCAATACAGATACGCTTCAAGTGTGAATGGTTAAATGAACTGTGGCACATCCATACCGTGGAATACTACTCAGCCATAAGAAGGAACAAACTATTGATACACACAGTAGCCTGGATGAATCTAAAGGGTATAATGCTGTGTGGGAAAAAAAGAGCCAATCTTGAAAGGTCATATACTTTGCGATTCCATTTATACAATATTCTCAAAGTGACAAAATTATAGAGCTGAGAAGCAGATTACTGCTTTTGAGGAGTTAGAAATGATATGGAGGAGGGATAAGTATCACTATAAAGGAGCAGCATGAGGGAGATCTTTATGGTGATGGGACAATCTTGTATCTTGAGTGTGGTACCGGTTACACAAATCTACATGTCATAAACTGACACAGAACTCTACACATTGTGATGGTTCATGTGTCAACTTGGCTGGCCGCAGAGTGCCCAGATTAAACATTATTTCTGGGTGTGGCTGTGAGGGTGTTTTGAATGAGATCAGCATTTCAATTGTAGACTGCCTTCCCCAGTGTGAATGAGTGTCATCCAATCTACTGAACAGGGCCTGAATAGAACAAAAGGCAGAGGAAGGTGGAATTTGCCCCCTTTTTCCTACCTCATTAATTGAGCTGGGACATCTTATAGTTCCTGGCCCTCAGGCTGGGATTTACACCATCAGCTTCCCTGGTTCTTAGGCCTTCGGACTCAGACTAAATTACATCACTGGTTTTCCTGGGTCTCCAGCTTGCCAATGGCAGATCATGGGACTTATCAGCCTCCATAAGCACATAAGCCCATGCCTCATAATAAATATGATTTATTGTGGTTCTATTTTTCTGGAAAACCCTGACTAATACATATATTAAACAAAGTCAATTTTCTGATTTTGAACGCCAATTACTTAAGATGTAACCATTGGGGGAAACTGGGTAAAGAGTACATGGGACTACTCTGTACTATCTTTGCAACTTCCAGTGAATCTATATTTATTTCAAAATAAAAAAGCTTAAAAAAAGAAAAGATAAGTTTAAAAGTTTGAAAAACGCTGGCAGAGGGGGGCAAAACATAGACAACCACTTAACAGGGTAAGAGATCTTTTGTTAATCTCAATTTTGAGATTTATACTACATTCTATTTGAATAAATCTTCAGTTCAAAATTATACTTTCATTTCAATCCCTGAGTTTCTGCTTTTTAAAGTTTCATGGTGGTGTCATTGGGGTCATAAAAATGTAGAATAATAACACAAAGTCTTTCCATTTCTGACCCTGATCAACTGACAGTTGTCTAGAGAAATTGTCTCAATAAATATGAAGCCTAAATTCAGAGCATTTTTTCATTTGAATTAAAATGTTTCTAGGGAAAGGAGTGTGGCATTTGCACTGAAAAAGTAAACTCCATCTTCAACAAGGATCCAGTGATATTTAGAATATCTTTTCTGCATGGGACCAATATAACCACTACTAGGTTGACTGGGCTCACAGAACACATGCTCAGCAAAGTGGGCTGTATCATCTAAAAACAGCATCAGAGACCTAAAAAACAGGAGCTTACAAAAGATTAAAAAATTATTTTTTTCTAACATAAAAGATGTTCGAAGGTAGGCACTTCAAAGCTGATAATGGCAAATCCTAGGTCACAAGGGATGAATTTTTATGATTATGATCCTTCATCTTTTGCACTGGCTCAAGATCACCTCATTGTTCATTATGGCTTCTAGGGCTCCAGCCATCATATCTACATTACTGGCAAGAAGCAGGAGATGGGAAGGGAAAAGAATGCATATACCAAATGCTATCTCTTTCTTAAGGAGAGCTCCTGGAAGTCCCATCCTATCTCTCACTTACATCCCGTAGGCTATCCATGACAAAATTCAGTTCTATTATTAACTAAGTAAGAGAAAATGAATATTAGTTAGGCAGCTAGTAGTCTCTGTCAAATATGAAAATAATTTATATATAATTATAGCCAGCATTATGGGTTGAAAATAAGCTCAAAGAATATTCAATCAGGCAAAAAAATATCTTTGGCAATAAAGAGAACAGGCGCTCATGGGATTAGATTGTAGAAGAACATATAACCAGTGAAGTTTCGGTCAACAGGAAATTAGAGAATCGGATCAACAAAAACTTTGTGATGTTTTCAGATTGTCAAGTGCAAAACTCAAAGGGAAAGTGAAGACTGAAACACAGTGGTTCACAGTGTCTAAACACATACGGCAGTTAAACCTGGACCCACCAACAGTGTCTTACCTAGCGGATTGAACAGTTTTATTGAGAACACCTTACAAGATCTATAATAAGTAACAGGATAGTATCACTGACAACAAATATATGGGGGAGATTTTCTCTAAACATGGAGGAAAGCCTGGTCCTTTGTAAATGAGCATTTCACGAACAATAAATGAAGATGCCTTTATTACCATCATTTTACAGACGAAGAAACTGGGGCTCAGTGACTAAGACACCACACAAATTCACATGGCTAAGAAGTGGCAGAACCTAGATTCTTTGTAACCAGAACACTGCACTACTGTCTGCTGCACAAATCACCATTACGTAAAAAAAACTTAGTTATATGTTTAATCTAGACATAAAAACCATTTACTGCTCTTTTCTAGGAGCAGACTCTTTTATTTTCCAGCACTTTAGAGAGTTAATATTATTCAAGGCTACTGAAAATATGATTTCTGAAAAATACTGTGCAGTTAACTGGGAGAACTGAGCCTGCTAGTCATTGGAGGCTTCAGAACCAGCTGAGTCTACCTCCAAGGGATCCATCTTACTCTCCAGAGAGGAAAGGCCCATCCGCATCTCTTCTCCAGCATTTTTCCAGCTGCTCCAAAGTGCTTTGCTTGCAGGGGCAACCACGCCTGGCTCTTCCTAAGAAAGATAAAGGATCCTGATTATGGCAAGTATTCCTGCTGCAAACCATACCTTTTTGCAGTGGCTTGTTTGTTTTATTTAAAACCATTTTGACAGCTCTCTGCTTTCTCTGCTTCTATAAATAATCAGCCCTAATGATAAAATATAACCTGCACATTCAAATACACATTTACTTCCGTACATTTCCGTGCCCTGAATAGTCACAGCTACCAAGACATCAGTTTTGAACACGAGCATATGGGTCTGAGAACTTCATATTTCAAATCCGCAATTCGACTTAAGAATTGAACATAATATTTTCGTTAACACTGGTGATATATAAAACTGCTTCTTAAAAAAATAATGAAACCTGGACTTGAGCTGTGAGGTTGGAGTTTTGAAGCTACTTAGGATTGAATTTTTATGTTGAAAAAAAATGCTGTCTGACAGCAAGATAAAGCATGTATAAAATACTGTGTAAATTCACAATGCTTCTGTTCAGTCCTTAAAAGAAACTTGTAGGCAGAGGTTACTCCATGGCCTAACAAGTGACTTCTAGTGCAATGCAAGTGCTCTGTCATTGACCTTGGCCCTCACTCTTTCTTGTTTGTCTGGATAGTGTGACTATGTCTCCCTTGCTGGTCACCAGCTTCTCCAACTCCCCCTTTGGCTGCATACATCAGAAAGAGACTGCAGAGAGGTACAGGAGTCACACACAATTGCATGTTACTCTGGAGGGATGTAGGAGTCTATGGAACACCTGGCACTCAGTGTGCACACAAGGAAGCAAAATCCAGTCATTTGAAAGATCTTTCATTTAAATGTATTTCTAACAAAAGATGCCACATACTCCCTGTCTTACTCACCCCAAACGGAAGCGTTCAATTTATTCATTAATGGTGAACCTAGGGAGCCGCAGTCCAACTTCCTCCCACTGTGCCCAAACTGTTCTTAATAGACCATCTCTTTGAGTAAAGAGAGGAGTTCAGGCACCATGCAGAATAAATTCTTGCCTTAATTTAAAAGCATTACAAGAAATGGAAGATCCATGGTGAGACCCTGGAGAACTCCCTGCAGAGACTTCCTCTTCTTGCTGCAGGTAAGAAGTAACTAGCTCATGGGGAAAGGGAAAGAGAAGGCCAAAGGGCAGGTGAAGTAAACTGAATTCCTTGAAATCTGTATCCTCTTCCCTCCCAGAGAGTGGAATCTCTCAGTGGCTGCCACAGACTGCCCTTTCCACTGTCTTCTAGTGATCCCTAGCACTCTGCTTTCCTCCCTCAGCTCTCACTCCCGAATTGTTCTTCTGAGTTTCTTGGTGAACAATCATCATATCCATCTGATCCATGATGATGATATATAAAAGAAAGTCCAGTAAAATAAAGTCATTGAAAACAAGTGCCTTGACAGAGCTGAAAAATCTATAACTACATAGAAATAAGTATGAGAAATTTCCAAATGCACCTTTGAAAGAGTTTTGCAAATTTTAATATTTATGTAACTATAATATATAATGTAAGCCTGGTATACATATAATATACATTGTAACATATAACATATATATTTTATAAAATAATATATGGTATACATAGTTTATATATATATGGCTATCTTTCTAAGAAAAAAAATGAGAAAAGCAGATAGTCCTCATTGATAAAGCAGTGAGCTTTTCATTTTGAAGTCTCATCAGAATTTTGAAAGAAAAATAGAGTAAGATTTTAGAGGGGAATTGAAAATTGCTAGTCTAAGGGTTGCATTTTGCCTGGAGATTTCTTATGTTTTTGGAGGGGGGTAGCAGAGAGCTTTGTTTTGTTTCATTAATGGGGTTTTTTTGATTGATAAAATGGAATTTTATTTCAGAATATGATGGGAACCAATTAGGATAACTAATGTAATACGTACTAGTTCACGACATGTATGTTTCATTATGTTTTGATAGGAATACTTTTGGTGGGGAACACACTCTCCAATTTTCCTCAAGTAGCACCTCTCTCTATTGCCCTCCACCTGGCTACATCACACCCCTAGCAACAGACAGCCTTTGCGTTTATAGCTCTTCTTGGCCTAGAGAATTTTAAGGCTGAAAGAGACATTAGAGATTATTTGGTCTCATTTCCAAAATCGTTTCCTGTAGTCCCACTCTTCCAATGCTATGCAATGTTGCCTGTAATAGAAAAGAAACACAATTTGAAACGCTCTTTCTCTTACTGCAGTCAGTGCATTTCTGATGTTCCAGGTCATGGCAAGTTCACCAATTTGACAGCTCATGTGCTTTTAGCATGCTTGCTTTCCTGTTGGTGGCAGAATAACCTCTGTGTACTATGATAACCTCCACAAGAACAGATATTTATTCCAAGTCCAACGGTAGTGTAGCAACTTCATATGCATGCTGCAGACAGAGATGGAACTTGTGAATGTGATTTATGGTGAAAGGCTTCAAAGCTGTGTGGAAACACCTTAGCATAGACACGTAACTGTATTTCTCACTGGTAAAGCTTATTCCTATGCCTGGTTTTACAATGAATTGAGGAAGATTCTTTGGGCTTACTGTTGTTGTTGCTTTTGTATAAGAGTTCAAAATCCATCAGGGTCACAAACAGAGTCTATTCTATAATGAGTACAATTCACTGAAAAGCAGAGAAATTTCATTTCTGTTGCAAGTGTGGGCTTGCATGGCCTTTTCCCCTACACATCTGCCTAGAATTTCTTATCGCTACCAAGGAAAATAAAGGGAAGGCCATTTGGCATAAGAAATGCTTTTCCTTCTGACTTTGCCTGAAACCCCTTCAACTGCGAGGAAAACGGGAGGATCCATATGCTGCCTATACCGTGCACTAGCCTGCTGTGCCACATACAGGAGTGCCGTGGTGCTAGGGATGCCTCTTGAGCATTTGGGAAATAAAGTTGCGGAGCTGGAAACCTCTAGCTCAGCAAATGCGCTGGCAGCTTGGTAACTATTTGTAACATATTTTGGAGAATTGGTTTTTCCTGGGTCAGAGTAAAGTGGATTTCAGAATTCCAAACTGGTTCCCTGCAAAGTCCTCCCCCCACCACCACCCCACTTGTAACCACTAGTTTGTTCTCTTTATCAGCAAAGTCCTTCTTTATATCAGAGGGAGATAAAGTAAGATCCATGCTGGGAATGATCATCAATCTCAACCTCCTTCTCTTGGTTGGTGCAGTGAATGTGATATCATAACTGAATGGAAGAGACACTTGTCTACTGATACTAAAACTGCCTCCATGGCCGTCATGGAAAAGATAAGAGGTAACAAATGCTGGTGTGGATATGGCGAAAAAGAACCCTTGTGCAGTTGGTAAGATTGTAAACTGGTATAGCCAGTATAGAAAACAATGAAATTTCCTCACAAAATTAATAATAGAACTACCATATGATTCAGAAATTCCACTTCTGGAAATATATCCATAGGAAACAGAAACACTAACTCAAAACATATTTGTACCCCCCTTGTTCATAGCAGCATTATTTACAATAGTTGAAAACAAATGAAATGTCCACTGATGGATGAATGGATAAAGAAAATGTGATACATATAGATATATAGATATATAATGGAATATTATTTAGCCATAAAAATGAGGAAGTGCTACCATTTGTGACAACATAGATGGCCCTTGAGGGCATTATGCTCAGTGAAATAAGTCAGACATAGAAAGACAAAAATACTGTATGATCTCCCTTGTAACATATATATGGAATTAAAACACACACACATGCAACACACAAACACCAAATTCATAGAAAAAGAATTCAAATTTGTGGTTACCAGAGGTGGGGGTAGGAGCCAGAGGAACTGGAAAAAGGTAATCAAAAGGTACAAACTTCCAGTTATAAGTAAATAAGTACTAGAGATGTGATATTCAATGCAACATGATAACTATAGTTAACACTGCTGTATGATATATAGGAAAGTTGTTGAAAGAGTAGATCCTTAGTGTTTTCATCACAAAGAGTTTTTTTTTAATTTTTGAATTTCATTTTATTTATTTTTTTATACAGCAGGTTCTTATTAGTCATCAATTTTATACACATCAGTGTATACATGTCAATCCCAATCTCCCAATTCATAACACCACCACCTGCAACCCCCCGCCGCTTTTCCCCCTTGGTGTCCATATGTCTGTTCTCTACATCTGTGTCTCAATTTCTGCCTTGCAAACCAGTTCATCTGTACCATTTTTCTAGGTTCCACATATACGCGTTAACATACGATATTTGTTTTTCTCTTTCTGACTTACTTTACTGTATGACAGTCTCTAGATCCATCCACGTCTCAACAAATGACCCAATCTCGTTCCTTTTTATGGCTGAATAATATTCCACTGTACATATGTACCACATCTTCTTTATCCATTGATCTGTCGATGGACATTTAGGTTGCTTCCATGACCTGGCTATTGCAAATAGTGCCACAATGAACATTGGGGTGCATGTGTCTTTTTGAATTATGGTTTCCTCTGGGTATATGCCCAGTAGTGGGATTGCTGGGTCATAAGGTAATTCTATTTTTAGTTTTTTAAGGAACCTCCATACTGTTCTCCATAGTGGCTGTATCAATTTACATTCCTACCAACAGGGCAAGAGGGTTCCCTTTTCTCCACACCCTCTCCAGCATTTGTTGTTTGTAGATTTTCTGCTGATGCCCATTCTAACTGGTGTGAAGTGATACCTCACTGTCGTTTTGATTTTCATTTCTCTAATAATTAGTGATGTTGAACAGCTTTTCATGTGCTTCTTGGCCATCTGTATGTCTTCTTTGGAGAACTCTCTATTTACACCTTCTACCCATTTTTGGATTGGGTTCTTCGTTTTTTTAATATTCAGTTGCATGAGCTGTTTATATATTTTGGAGATTAATCCTTTGTCCGTTGATTCGTTTGCAAATATTTTCTCCCATTCTGAGGGTTGTCTTTTCGTTTTGTTTATGGTTTCTTTGCTGTGCAAAAGCTTTGAAGTTTCATTAGGTCCCATTTGTTTATTTTTGTTTTTATTTCCATTACTCTAGGAGGTGGATCAAAAAAGATCTTGCTGTGATTTATGTCAGAATGTTCTTCCTATGTTTCCCTCTAAGAGTTTTATAGTGTCCGGTCTTACATTTAGGTCTCGAATCCATTTTGAGTTTATTTTTGTGTATGGTGTTAGGGAGTGTTCTAATTTCATTCTTTTCCATGTAGCTGTCCAGTTTTCCCAGCACCACTTATGGAAGAGACTGTCTTTTCTCCATTGTATATCCTTGCCTCCTTTGTCATAGATTAGTGGACCATAGGTGCGTGGGTTTATCTCTGGGCTTTCTATCTTGTTCCATTGATCTATGTTTCTGTTTTTGTGCCAGTACCATATTGTCTTGATTACTGTAGCTTTGTAGTATAGTCTGAAGTCAGGGAGTCTGACTCCTCCCACTCCATTTTTTTCCCTCAAGACTGCTTTGGCTATTCGGGGTCTTTTGTGTCTCCATACAAATTTTAAGATGATTTGTTCTAGTTCCGTAAAAAATGCCATTGGTAATTTGATAGGGATTGCATTGAATCTGTAGATTGCTTTGGGTAGTATAGTTATTTTCACAGTATTGATTCTTCGAATCCAAGAACATGGTATATCTCTCCATCTGTTGGGATCATCTTTAATTTCTTTCATCAGTGTCTTATGGTTTTCTGCATACAGGTCTTTTGCCTCCCTAGGTAGGTTTATTCCTACGTATTTTATTCTTTTTGTTGCAATGGTAAATGGCAGATTTTCATAATTTCTCTTTCAGATTTTTCATCATTAGTGTATAGGAATGCAAGAGATTTCTGTGCATTAATTTTGTATCTGCAACTTTACCAAATTCATTGATTAGCTCTAGTAGTTTTCTGGTGGCATCTTTAGGAACCTCTATATATAGTAGCATGTCATCTGCAAACAGTGACAGTTTTACTTCTTCTTTTCCAAACTGTATTCCTTTTATTTCTTCTTCTTCTCTGATTGCTGTGGCTAGGACTCCAAAAGCTATGTTGAATAATAGTGGCGAGAGTGGACATCCTTGTTTTGTTCCTGATCTTAGAGGAAATGCTTTCAGTTTTTCACCATTGAGAATGATGTTTGCTATGGGTTTGTCGTATATGGCCTTTATTATGTTGAGGTAGGTTCCCTCTATACCCACTTTCTGGAGAGTTTTTATCATAAATTGGTGTTGAATTTTGTCAAAAGCATTTTCTGCATCTATTGAGATGATCATATGGTTTTATTCTTCAATCTGTTAATATGGTGTATAACATTGATCGATTTATGTATATTGAAGAATCCTTGCATTCCTAGGATAAATCCCACTTGGTCATGGTGTATGATCCTTTTAATGTGTTGTTGGATTCTGTTTGCTAGTATTTTGTTGAGGATTTTTGCATCTATACTCATCAGTGATATTGGTCTGTAATTTTCTTTTTTGTAATATCTTTGTCTGGTTTTGGTATCAGGGTGATGGTGGCCTCATAGAATGAGTTTCGGAGTGTTCCTTCAGCCACAAAGTTTTTGAAGAGTTTGAGAAGGATGGGTGTTAGCTCTTCTCTAAATGTTTGATAGAATTCACCTGTGAAGCCATCTGGTCCTGGACTTTGGTTTGTTGGAAGATTTTTAATCACAGTTTCAATTTCATTGCTTGTGATTGGTCTGTTCATATTTTCTATTTCTTCCTGGTTCAGTCTTGGAAGGTTATACCTTTCTAAGAATTTGTCCATTTCTTTGAGCTTGTCCATTTTAATGGCATAGAGTTGCTTGTAGTAGTCTCTTAGGATGCTTTGTATTTCTGTGGTGTCTGTTGTAACTTCTCCTTTTTCATTTCTAATTGTATTGATTTGAGTCCTCTCCCTCTTTTTCTTGATGAGTCTGGCTAATGGTTTATCATTTTTGTTTATCTTCTCAAAGAACCAGCTTTTAGTTTTATTGATCTTTGCTATTGTTTTCTTTGTTTCTATTTCGTTTGTTTCTGCTCTGATCTTTATGATTTCTTTCCTTCTGCTAACTTTGGCTTTTGTTTGTTCTTCTTTCTCTAGTTCCTTTAGGTAAGGTTAGATTGTTTATACGAGATTTTTCTTGTTTCTTGAGGTAGGCTTGTATAGCTATAAACTTCCCTCTTAGAACTGCTTTTGCTGCATCCCATAGGTTTTGGATCGTCGTGTTTTCATTGTCATTTGTCTCTAGGTATTTTTTGATTTCCTCTTTGATTTCTTCAGTGATCTCTTGGTTATTTAGTAACATATTGTTTAGCCTCCTTGTGTTTGTGTTTTTTACGTTTTTTTCCCTGTAATTCATTTCTAATCTCATAGCATTGTGGTCAGAAAAGATGCTTGATATGATTTCAATTTTCTTAAATTTACTGTGGCTTGATTTGTGACCCAAGATGTGATCTATCCTGGAGAACGTTCCATGCGCACTTGAGAAGAAAGTGTATTCTGCTGTTTTTGGCTGGAACGTCCTATAAATATCAATTAAATCTATCTGGTCTATTGTGTCATTTAAAGCTTCTGTTTCCTTATTTATTTTTATTTAGGATCTGTACATTGGTGTAAGTGAGGTGTTCAAGTCCCCCACTAATACTGTGTTACTGTCGATTTCCTCTTTTATAGCTGTTGCTTTATGTATTGAGGTACTCCTATGTTGGGTGCATATATATTTATAATTGTTGTATCTTCTTCTTGGATTGATCCCCTGGTCATTATGTAATGTCCTTCCTTGTATCTTGTAACATTCTTTATTTTAAAGTCTATTTTTTCTGATCTGAGTATTGCTACTCCAGCTTTCTTTTGATTTCCATTTGCATGGAATATCATTTTCCATCCCCTCATTTTCAGTCTGAATGTGTCCCTAGCTCTGAAGTGGGTCTCTTGTAGACAGCATATATATGGGTCTTGTTTTTGTATCCATTCAGCAAGCCTGTGTCTTTTGGTTGTAGCATTTAATCCATTCATGTTTAGGGTATTTATCAATATGTATGTTCCTTATGACCATTTTTTTAATTGTTTTGGGTTTGTCTTTATAGGTCTTTTTCTTCTCTTGTGTTTCCCACTTAGAGAAGTTCCTTTAGCATTTGTTGTAAAGCTGGTTTTGTGGTGCTAAATTCACTTACCTTTTGCTTGTCTGTAAGGCTTTTGATTTCTCCATCGAATCTGAATGAGATCCTTGCCGGGTAGAGTAATCTTGGTTGTAGGTTCTTTCCTTTCATCACTTTAAGGATATCATGCCACTCCCTTCTGCCTTGTAGAGTTTCTGCTGAGAAATCAGCTGTTAACCTTATGGGAGTTCCTTAGTATGTTATTTGTCATTTTTCCTTTGCTGCTTTTAATAATTTTTCTTTATCTTTAATTTTTGCCAATTTGATTACTATGTGTCTCGGCGTGTTTCTCCTTGGGTTTATCCTGTATGGAACTCTCTGCACTTCCTGGATTTGGGTGGCTATTTCCTTTCCCATGTTAGGGAAGTTTTCGACTATAATCTCTTCAAATATTTTTTTGGGTCCTTTCTCTCTCTCTTCTCCTTCTGGGACCCCTATAATGCGAATGTTGTTGCATTTAGTGTTGTCCCAGAGATCTCTTAGGCTGTCTTCATTTCTTTTCATTCTTTTTTCTTTATTCTGTTCCACAGCACTTATTTCCACCATTCTGTCTTCCAGGTCACTTATCCGTTCTTCTGCCTCAGTTATTCTGCTATTGATTCCTTCTAGTGTAGTTTTCATTTCAGTTATTGCATTGTTCATCTCTGCTTGTTTGTTCTTTAATTCTTCTAGGTCTTTGTTAAACATTTCTTGCATCTTCTCAATCATTGCATCCATTGTTTTTCCGAGGTCCTGGATCATCTTCACTATCATTATTCTGAATTCTTTTTCTGGAAGGTTGCATATCTCCACTTCATTTAGTTGTTTTTCTGGAGGGTTTTCTTGTTCCTTCATCTGGTACATAGCCTTCTGCCTTTTCATCTTGTCTATCTTTCTGTGAATGTGGTTTTTGACCCACAGACTGCAGGATTGTAGTTTTTCTTGCTTCTGCTGTCTGCCCTGTGGTGGATGAGGCTTATGCAAGTTTCCTGATGGGAAGGACTGGTGGTGGGTAGAGCTGACTGTTGCTCTGGTGGGCAGAACTCAGTAAAACTTTAATCGACTTGACTGCTGATGTGTGGGGCTGGGTTCCCTCCCTGTTGGTTGTTTGACCTGAGGCAACCTAATACTGGAGCCTACCTGAGCTCTTTGTTGGGGCTAATGGCAGACTCTGGGAGGGCTCATGCCAAGGAGTACTTCCCAGAACTTCTACTGCCAGTGTTCTTGTCCCCATGTTGAGCCACAGACACTCCCCACCTCTGCAGGAGACCCTCCAACACTAGCAGGTAGGTCTGATTCAGTCTCCCCTGGGGTCACTGCTCCTTCCCCGGGTCCCGATGTATACACTACTTTGTGTGTGCTCTCCAAGAGTGGAGTCTCTGTTTCCCCCAGTCCTGTCAAAGTCCTGCAATCAATTCCCAGTAGCCTTCAAAGTCTGATTCTCTAGGAATTCTTCCTCCCGTTGCCGGACCCCCAGGGTGGGAAGCCTGACGTGGGGCTCAGAACCTTCACTCCAGTGGGTGGACTTCTGTGGTACAAGTGTTCTCCAGTCTGTGAGTCACCCACCCAGCAGTTATGGGATTTGATTTTACTGTGATTGCGCCCCTCCTACCGTCTCATTGTGGCTTCTCTTTTGTCTTTGGATATGAGTTTTCCTTTTTGGTGAGTTCCAGTGTCTTCCTGTTGATGATTGTCCAGCAGCTAGTTGTGATTCTGGTGTTCTCACAAGAGGGAGTGAGAGCACGTCCTTCTACTCTGCCATCTTGCTTCCAGTCTCACAAAGAGTTGTTTTTGTTTTTGTTTTTTCTTTTTATTGTATCTATATGAGATGAGGGCTGTTAACTAAACTTATTGTGGTAATTTTTTCAAGATGTATGTAAATCAAACCATTATGCTGTATACCTTATACTTATACAGTGATGTATGTCAGTTATGTCTCAATAACACTGGGGGTAAAAACCTCAAAAAGAACCCTGTCTCCATGTAGATTCTCCCTTAGACCATTTTCTGTGTGTGTCCATGTGTGTGTGTGTGCATGTGTGTGTGGGTGTGTGTCAGTAGTTAGCCTGTAATACTCTCAAATTCCTGAAGAGTTGCATCAAACTTTAAAGGCAATAGCCTCTGTTTAGTGACGGGTTTCCCTCTCCTTTCTTCAAACTCTGATTTGGACATCACAGTGTGAGCATGGAAAGATGAAAAAGAATTACTAGAGTTGTTGCTGTTGCTCCCAATATAAATGTTGATGTCCATACATAACGTGGCCACAGTGTGACTCAAATTGTTTGTGCTTTGGTAGAATGAGCATGCTTAACTTCTTATTCATTAAAAAAAAAGACACCTCAGTAATAAGCACTTCTTCCATTTAAGTTTCAAAACAAAATTTTGTGGTTTTGTTTTCCTTTACACCTTGCAAGTAAGAAGCAGATACAGCTGTGTAAGAACTGTTGCCAAGATTGGCAAAATTTAAAGCTGACAGCTTTACAGAAAAATAAAAAGACTCATAGTCTATTAAGCACATGTATGCACAAACAAACACACACATACACACACACACACAGGCACACACACACACACCTCTTCCAATAAAAATAGTATGTTGTTTATATTGTCACCAGCCCAAGAGAAAGCTCCTTGATATTAACTTAAAAAGTCCACAATGATTCTCAGATCTGTTTTCTTGTGCTTAGAGTAGTCTGGCGAAATTTCTTCCCTTCTCCTGTCATTCAGTATTCTTTTATTTTAATCCACCAATGATTCATTGTGTGTCTACATGGTACAAGGAACTGTATTGCAAAATGGGAGCCAGAACGGACATGGTACTGCTTGTAAAGAACTTAAGACCTTAAGAGGAGACGAGGCATCTACAAATATTCACTTACATTTAATCTACTGCTTTTACTAAAATGCAAAGGTGGCATTCCTTATGAAGGAATTCCTCTTATTCTCCAATAAAAGATCAATAGTATGTAAAGCCTTGTTAATGACCTGCAAGCACCTGGATACTATTTGTTGCCATCCAGTTTCCCAAAGTCCAGTCATTTGGTCAGTCCAGTACTTGGGATATTGAAGATGAAAATGGTAGAAGAATCTTCCTGTGCCGTTTCCCTCATTTCATCCTCAACTACTTCCTAGTATGAGTTTGCTAACACTTATCTTAATCTAAAATAACGAGTGAGTGTTTGTTTGATGAGCATGTGTCACTCTAATAGACTGCATCTCCGTGACAGCAGAGATCGCATTGGCCTTTTTCATCATGGTATTCCTGCACCCATCACAATACCTCTATCATAATGGGTATACAATAAATACTTGTTGAATATTGAAAGAATAAATGAGTGATATAAATCAGCTCTATTACAAACATCTCCCACTCTGGCATCGTCTTAGATACTCCCAGGCAAAATTCCCTTTCAATCAAATTAGTAGGTAGATACAATAAACATGCCATATTTGGTAATTGTTGCCATCATTTTTTTGAGCAAAAGTGATAACTGAATGAGCTACACAAACACCTTCCAACTCCATGATTCCATGATCCAATGGAATACTGAAACTTGCAGCTTGTCATAAAGGATTCGGCTAGTTTTAAAGGCAGAAAATGTGAATGAAGTTGAAAGATTATATAACATTCACCCCAAAAGTAACATTCATTGCCAAGGACCTAGCTGTCAAATATGCATGATAAATTGCACAATTGTTGCAGTTTTTGTGAGCAATTTACACAAGGGAGAGTATCTCCAAATGGAAACATAAAGAATAATAGTTCAACTTGAAACCCAGAAGGTAAGAATGCTGAAGGTAACAGTGTTTCATTGACCTGTAGAGTGTGTTTTAAGTCTGTATTTCTGATTGTGGAGCTCACCAATTACTAGTGTTATAAGTGTAATGTGATCTCCCTGAAGGAGGGGAGAAAGAGCTTAAGAAATACCTCCCTGTGCCACAGGTAATTAGGGAGGATGAAAGCTCATACAAAGCATGGAGGAAAAAAGAGAAGCATCAGTGACCAGAATGGTATTTTCTTGATCATGTAAGGGATAGGGTTCATCTCAGGAAAACCTGGGGGGAAATATTTGAAAGGAGGCTTTCCTATCTTACTAAGAAGGCTTTAAACTGAAACTATACAGAGAGAGAAAATCTGATGTATGATAGTGCCTAGGACAAAGCAAGAAAAGCACTTGGAAAAGGATCTCAGTAATTCTTTGAACAAATAATAGGAAAGATATTTGGGAGCCATTGTTCAAGCCTCAGATGTCTTATACCAGTAGCAAGAGTATGGGCAATAAATGAAAGCAGCTTGAAATTCTCACATGAAGAGGTTAAATAGAATTGACTGTTACTGAGGCTGGATGGGATGGTACTCAATAAAAATTGCAATTAAATGTAATAATCTGTCCATAAATAGATTTAACAGGAGAAAAAACATCAGATGTTGCAAAGATACAGACGGGAAAAAAATCCTTGAATCTAGAGGCAAAAGCATGTTGAGGAGAAATAAAAAATTAACATAATTGTGGGAATCCCATACAACCTGTTTTATAACATGGAAGATATGGACAATAATTTCTAATAATTATCACACAACTGGCATATGGCCAAAAAAAATAAAACCTTAAGGAAGACTATAATTTCAAGAATATGCCTAAAGTTGGAGTGCTCTGAAAGCAAAGCATATGGTAAATTTTTGACTTGCTTAACAACTAACCTCATAGGCACTCAAAGAAGCTATGAAGGAAAGGGCTCTCAGGAACTAGGACTGTCAAGAACATGCATTACTCACATGTAAAGTATTTTGATTTCAGCAAAAATTATAACAAAAATGCCCCATGATTATTTTATGCATATGATGCTAAAATATGAATCTGGATCATGCCATCCAAGTGGTTTGGGAAAGCACTGGGCAAGACACTAAACAGAAGAGTGTTATATTGATTCAAGGCGACATTTTTTTCTGGGCGACAGAACAGTTATGTTTTAGTAGCTTAAATACCCATAAGTCATGTGATTTTCAGAAACTCTTAAATGCATAAACAAATAAAATATCCTTAGAAAATAAAACTTTCAGTGAGATGGTGACTATTTCAGCTAAGTAGGCCACTCTAAAAAATAAACTTCAACCAACTAACTCAAAGCGCAGGAGTTTAGGCAGGAGTTTAGAGTTTAGGCAATCAAAATCCAGCAGGAAAGAGCAAGTTAGAAGGCTGTCAGATATGCAGAGAATTTTATGGATGCTCCCTTTGCAACTTTTTATTGGTCAAATAACTTTAAAGCCAAGCAACTAGCCTAATTCCTCAAGAGATCTGGGCATGCGCTCATCCTTTATGTGGTCACTTGCGAAATTATGAACTTTGTATTGACTGAATATAAAGATAATTCTGGCAACTGCCTACACTGGTTACCAGTGGGATACTAACTGTGGAGCAAAGAAGGAGGAGAGTTTGAAGAGAATTTATCAAAATAATTACAGGAGAATACTTTCATTAAAAAAATAAATTGGTATAATTAGAATAGAATCATAACTCTTTCGCAAGTGCTTCTGCGTATACTCCATCTTTGGTACCTTTAATGGTTTGACATTCAGGTAAAATTAAGTGCTTCTTCCACAGTGTAGAAAAATTCTGACTTACTGTTTCACTCATTTCTTAGCTTAATGGAAAATGATGCAGAATTAGTTACTTTTAGCAAGAGATTATCTCTCTTAACCTTGTTGAATTTTATCTGCCCTCTGCAACTAAATAATGCAGAAAAAATGAGAAGACAGGGAGACTTGTCAGAGTTTAACCAAGCGTGTCTTTTCTATAGGACAAAGAAATACTAAAAATTAAAGTGGAAAGAAATGAGTTGGGAGAGTTATAAAAAGCTACTAGGATTTGTGTGTTATAATAAAAAGCAGTATGTTTATAACTCTTTTTAAAACCCAAATATTTCTTGATCCTCAAGTACTTTTTCACTAAGACCTTAAAAGGCAATATAAAGAGATATTTTTTATGTGTGCTTTGAAATCCTTCAAAATAGACTCTCTAAGACCTGATAAGATCTGCATTTTTATAATTGGTGGATACACGTCCATGTTAAAAGGAAAAGAAAAGAAGCTGTAAGGAGCCATTGTACCCAAAATACCTAAGAACTGGAAGGAGGTATTTCTAAAACACTTTCCTAAGTAGAAGAGTTCAAAACTTCAGCTTTATTCAGATGAATGGATAAAGAAGATGTGGCACATATATACAATGGAATATTACTGAGCCATAAAAAGAAACGAAACTGAGTTATTTGTAGTGAGGTGGATGGACCTAGAGTCTGTCATACAGAGTGAAGTAAGTCAGAAAGAGAAAAACAAATACTGTGTGCTAACACATATATATGGAATCTAAAAAAAAAAATTGTTATGAAGAACCTAGGGGCAGGACAGGAATAAAGACGCAGACGTAAAGAATGGACTTGAGGACACGGGGAGGGGGAAGGGTAAGCTGGGACAAAGTGAGAGAGTGGCAAGGACTTATATATACTACCAAATGTAAAATAGCTAGTGGGAAGCAGCCGCATAACACAGGGAGATCAGCTCAGTGCTTTGTGACCACCTAGAGGCGTGGGATAGGGAGGGTGGGAGGGAGACGCAAGAGGGAGGAGATACGGGGATATATGTATATGTATAGCTGATTCATTTTGTTATAAAGCAGAAATTAACACACCATTGTAAAGCAATTATACTCCAATAAAGATGTTTAAAAAAAAACTTCAGCTTTCCACCCCAATATTTTCAATGAGGATTTCATGCTGTTGGACAAAGAATTTCTTTTCCCGGAATAATTCTATCTTGTTCGACTTCCCTCTCCTTTTTCCAGATTCCCGAAGTGTATTTCTTTCATATGTCTTTTATACATGAAATACAAAGCACAAGTAAATTTCTACTATGGATTAAACTTCCTTGCTATTTAAGCCCTCTAAAAATGAATTTAAAAAAATGCAAATCTTTAAAAACAATAAATGAATCCAGATACCAAATATCATTCAGAAGAAAACCCCTAGAATATCAAAATTAATGAAAACCACAAAGTAAATGATAACACTCACATTTAAAATGCTTTACAAGTAGTAAGTTATTTGCATTTTCCTCTTCCAATTTTGCTGATAGGGAAGTTGACATGCAGCAGGAAAAGGGTTCTTGCCCAAGATCATGTGATATATATGCTCTTACCTTCTAAACTTGCTATGTCATGATTTACTTTGACAACTTCTAATTCTGTAACTTCAGATTTTAGAAGATGCCTCAGAAAAACTTTGATAATGGCAACATAATATTAAGTTAAAAAATAAGTCTATTTAATCAGGGGGAAAAAACTAATGCCAACTAATTCTCTGACTCACTAAGAAGTTATGATTCTCGGATGTATCTTAATAGCTTGACTCTTCTTGAACTTAATGGACAAATAAATAAATGAAGATGAATTAAAATCATTTTTCTTGGATTTATTAAGAAACCATTTAATAATATGTGTGGGTGCGAATAGTGGAAGCCTGGGTAGGGAGGATGCAGAAGGGAGTTCTTTGATGGAATTAACCAAGTGTATGGCTTATGAACTGAACTCTGATTTACAGAATCATTAACCTTTGAGTTGGAGGCGATATAGTGGTCACCTAGATTGGAGGTTCTTCTCCCAGACCTATTAAATTAGACTTGATGGGGATAGCACAGCTGGTCTATGGATCAAAGTTTGGGAAGCCTTGACTTCGTCCATCCTCTATGCCACTGCAGGAATGCCCTCTACAATGCCTCTGGTATGCTGCCAGCTACTATGCACACATCCAGTAACAAGGAACCTATGACTTCAAAAGGCAAAACACTTCACTTTTTAAAAGTTTTAATTGCTAACCAAATTCAATTTAACAAGGATATATAGAAAGCCTACTATGTTCCAGGCACTTTATATGCATTATTTCTAATTCTCACGTTAACGCCATCAAAAAAGGTAGTGTTGCTCTCATTTGTAGATTAGGAAAATGAAGCTCTGAGATGCTGAATGCCTTGTCCACGTTCACATAACCATGTGACAGAACTGGGATCGAAACCCTATACTGCTTCTGGCATACACTTTCTTATTTAATTCTTAAAAATCCCTTACAGAGTACGTATTATCTCCAATTTACAAATGAAGTCACCAAAGATTGGAGAGGTTTAGTGATTATTCAAAGTAAAATAGCCAGTAAGTGACAGATTGGTAAATCAAAGTCAGTTCTATCTGACTTCAAAACCTGAGATCTTAACCATCATGCCTTAGACCTTCTCGTACATTTGTATATAATACATTGCAAAAAATTTAAAAAATAGAAGTAGTGCAAAGAGGGTAGCCAACTGTAGCAGCAAAGCCATCTGTTCAGCCTTCCAGGTGAGATACTATCTAAACTTGGTTTCAAAAGATAGAGATTATCCAGGCAAACAAAGGAGAAGAGGACAATGGGGGCAGATGGGCATGTGGAAAAGAGTTGAGCTAGAACACATCACAGTTAACATCTGCCTGCTTGTACTTTCCACATATTACTCTCTGGACTGATGTTCATTTTTACATTCTTTCATCTGTCACCTTACCTGCTTTATATTTCCTCAGAACACTTAGTACTATAACAATAATGGCTATTACTTATTGGATACTTATTATATATCAGGCACTGTCCACAGAACTTTATGCAGAATGACTCATTCAGCCCTCACAAAACGCTTTGAGGTAGGAACTATTAATATGTCCATTTTACCTCCTGGGCATATGTCTGGACAAAACTCTAATTCAAAAATATACATGCACCCCTATGTTCATAGCAGCACTATTTACAATAGCCAAGACATGGAAGCAATCTAAATGTCCATTGACAGAGGAATGGATAAAGAAGATGTGGTACATATATACAATGGAATACTACTCAGCCATAAAAAAGAATGAAATAATGCCATTTGCAGCTACATGGATGGACCTAGAGATTATCATACTAAATGAAATAAGTCAGACGGAGAAGGACAAATATCATATGATATCACTTATATGTGGACTCTAAAATATGACACAAATGAACTTATCTACGAAAGAGAAACAGACTCACAGACATAGAGAACAGACTTGTGGTTGTTAAGGATGAGGGGCGTAGGGGAGGGATGGAGTGGGAGTTTAGGGTTAGCAGATGCAAACTACTATATATAGAATGGATAAATAACAAAGTCCTACTGTATAGCACAGGGAACCATATTCAATATCCTGTAAAAAACCATAATGGAAAAGAATATGAAAAAGAATATATGTATAACTGAATCATTTTGCTGTACAGCAGAAATTAACACATTGTAAATCAACTATACTTCAATAAAATAGATTTAAAAAATAAAAAATAAAAATATGTCCACTTTACATATGAGAAAACTGAGGCACAGATAGAATAACTAATTTGTATAAGTCATAGATCCAGTAAGTGGGTGAGTAAGGATTTGAAGCCAATCAGTCTTGTTCTAGAGCCTGCTTTCTAACCACTATGCTCTCCATTACCTCTCTAGCTGGCATTATATAAATTGTCTGTTCAGTTCATAATCTCTCCTCCCACTGGAATGTAAGTTCCATAGGTCAGGCACTATGTTTATTTTCTTCAATGTTGTATTCTCAGCAACTAAAATAATACCTGGCACACATGAAATGCTTGGCAAATAATCGTTCAATGAATGAATTATTTTAACAAATTTTTTTGAGTATCTATTATATACTAGGCTATGCTAGCTACTAAAGTTGCAGGGGAAATTGAATGCCTTTTCCACAAGATAGTTCTTAAAATAAATAAAGGGAGATATTATATCCCTTTTAAGTTTCTTCTGTTCCAGAATTAATAGCCTTATTTTGTTCCATCATTTCTCATGTGACATGAGAATACCCAGGCCTTGCCCTCTGGACAGGACCAGTTCATCAACAAAAATAAAAGGCACACAAAATTTACCAGAGTGCTTTAGGAATGGTGTGCCTCCATTTTCCTATATTCCATGCTTCTTTTAATGCAACCCAAGATTGTCACTTGCTTTTCTAGCAGCCATATCACATCATTGTAACTTGTAGAGTTGGCAGTGAAATAAAAGGCCTACACTCTTTTTAATAATAACTCTATGATACTAAGCCATTCTCTGTTATGAGTTGTATAGTAGAAATTCTACAAATGATTTTATTTTTAAACCAATATAGAGAACTTCATAATTACCCCCATTAAATTTCATCTCATTACCTCAGGGACATTCTCCCAACTTATAAATAAGTTTGAATTTTGAGTCTTTGCTCCATCTTACGTGTTATCCATCTCAGAATTGAGTCATCAGCAAACTCTACAAGTAAGACTATTATATCATCATTCAGATAACAGCTCGATATTTTGAAAGGGGCAGAAACAAATGCAAAGTTCTGTGGCAAGAATGTATATATATGTATAACTGAATCATTTTGCTGTACAGCAGAAATTAACACAACATTGTAAATCAACTATATTTCAATAAAAAAAGACTTTGGGTTCAGTTATTCAACAGGTTATGAATGTGAGCCCACGTTTACAGGATGATTTATACCTATATTTTATCATTGAATCCACAAAATAATCACAGAACATTTTTTCTGTATGTTTTGCATGCTCCTGTCAATCCTAATTCCAAAGAAACTCTTTCCTTCATTGCTTCTTCAAGTGCTATGGGGTAAAATTGCTTGGCAAGTCAAGAATTCATCACATGCTTTGCTTTCAGAACACTAAAACTTTAGGAATATTTCTTGAAATTGAAAGTCTCCATTTTAAGATTTTTTTTTGCTAATACTAGTTGTGTGATAACTATTAGAAAATATCATCCATGTCCTCCATTTGACCAAACAGTTCATACAAGATTCCCACCATTTTTTGGTATTTCTCCTCACCATGCTTCTGCCTCTAGATTCCTGAATTTTTCCCCTACTCTCTATCTTTGCAATATCTGATACTATTTCTCCTATTATATCTATTTTTGAAGAGATTGCTACCTTTAATTGCAATTTTCCATTGAGTACTATCCCATCAAGTCTCAGTGACACCTATTTGATTGCATTTAACTTGCTTGTTTTAAAAACTTAAGCTGATTTCCAAAAGAGTTTGTTAGCCTGTTATAAAGAGAAATTTTTCTATTTTTCAATACAAAAATCAATGCAAGGAAACCCTAGCATCAGTGTGTCTCATTCATTTCCTTTCTAACCAAACTCTAGGACTATTTTTCTGGCTTCCTCCACCTTGCTTTTCTGAGACTATCTCAAACTTTACCTAAGAAATATATATTTCCAAAGAGACAAATAGTTCATCATAGCATATATTCTAAGTATCTGCCATGAACCAGAAGGAAGACAATTGACCTTGCTCAAAAATTACTGCCCTGCTCAGTGTCCCCATGCTCATCATGAAATAAACTAGGGTTCAGTGAAGGCAACTTTAAAACCTGATTTTAATGTATTCATATATTAGTCAATATGGATGATCAGCAAAGTAAACAAATATTAGTGTGAATTTAAAGTAAAGGAAAAATGGAAAATTTTTATTTTGCTTTTATCTGGAAAATTGACATCTGAGGATAAAAGTTAGCATAAAACTCATTAATGTGTAGTACTATTGTTCAAACCAGTAGATATTACACTGCAGTTAATTGTATTAACAATTAAGACAAAGGAAATCCTTTATAGCTTGAATAAAAGCTTTAAACTAATCATTTCAAACATGGAAAATGAAATGAATAATTTTGTTTAAAAAGCATTTGTCCTTTGAACTTCAGTCTATTCAACTTCTGAAATGCTTTTTATAACAGAGTTCTGTTCAGCACATTTTAAACTTTACATAATTATACCACCCAGTGTACATTTCTGTAAAGCATCAGTAGCTGACAATACTGTTTCATAAAACATTTATATTAGATTATACAGGGGCTCTTACAGTTAAAAAAATAAAACCAAAACTTTGTTAATGAGGTGGCAAACTGAGGGGAGTTACAGGGAACTTGTTCAAGGAGACCAAACCTTCTGAAATGATTTGAAGCATTAGAACTAAGGATGGCAATGTCTTAAACTTGCTAAAGGAAATCAATACATTCTTTGATTGTTATTCTCTTTGCCAGCTGGTTAGGCCCATATCTGATAATGACAAAGTGAGATCCTTCCCTGAGTTGTGTCAGCCCAAAAATGCCACCTGAACAACTATTACTAAATTAAACATTGGTGGGGCCATAAAAGCCTTCCCATCATGAGATAATCCTTCCAAGTCAGATGTTACCATTAGAAATACACACAAATGTTGAGTTCTATTGTTAAACTCTTCATTAATGTGTACCAACCCTCATTTCACATGGACAAACACAATGGTCTTACACACACACACACCATCTCAAAAGGCAGCTGAATTAAAAGGATATAAGGTAAATGGAGAAAAAAAAAAAGTGCTTCATAGAGTTTAATATCGTCACTTGGGACATGCAGTTCCAGATGGTTTTAAAGTTTGTACAAAGTTCAGAAGTGTTTAGGCAATGGAATTAAGGCAAACCCAATGTTATCTATTAAGAGGGGGGATGAAGCATAACACGAGTATATTTTCTACCACATGACTTAGGGCTATACCCAAATGCCCCAGCTGAAAATCAAATTAGTCAATAACTTCATTTTATTAATATATTAATAAATTAATAATATATTAATATATAATATAATATATATTTTAATTATATATATGTATTTAAAAAATGAGTACCAGTCATATAGAAGTGAATGGGTCAGAACCAATACTTGCTTTCACAGACCTAAAAGAGAAACATGGAAGACAGAAAAAGGAAACCTAGCAGGGAAGATAGACAATTAAATAACTAAATAAGCATTTGCCATAAAGAGTGGAGAGTTCTATTGTAAGCGATTAGGGGAGGGGATACCTGGGAGTGTTCTTTAAAGAAATGATATAGACTGTGAGATCTGAAGCTTGACTGAGAAATGTACCAGATACAAAGTAAACAAGGCCCTTGCCCCTCACAAGAAATGGTCCAAATCTTCAACATTTCTTAACTGAATTATGCAATAATTTTCTAACTGAGTCCCTTCTTCTAGTCTTCCCCCTAGTCTAACCTCTATGTAGTACCCCAAGTAATTTTTCTTAGAGATCAAAATCCTTCAATGACATAGTACTGCCTAGTCTAGAGAATGACTTATAGACTTCTTAGCAAGGCATTTATGCTTCACATTTTTACCTCGAGTTCTCTTGCCAGCTTCATTTTTCATCACTTCTGGAATGTGATGGCTCCCCCTAAATGTTCATGCCCTAACCCCTAAAAACAGTGGGATTATCATGGATTATCTGGGTGAGCCCAATCACATAAACCTTTAAAAGCAAAGCACTTTTTCTGGCTGGAGTCAAAGAAATTCAACAGAAGGAAAACTCAGAATAATTTGAAGCATGAGAAGGACTCAGTGCACCATCACCAGGTTGAAGATGTAGGGAACACAATGATGAGAGCTGAGAGAGGTTCCCAGCTACACCCAGAAAGGAAATAGGGACCTCAGTCCTGCAACCAAAAGGAACTGTATTCAGCCAATGTGAATGAGCTTGGAAGCAAATGCTTCCTCAGAACCTTCAGATGTAAGCTCAGGCCAAACAGCGCATTGAATTTGGCCCTGTGAGACTCTGAGCAGAAAACAATGAAGTATTTATCACAGCTCTCTAGTCCCTGTGTACTTCAGCAATCACAGCCTATATGTAGAGAGATTAAAGTTTGCAATAAAATTTGAATGTTGATTGAATTAGTGATTCGAGTTGGCTCCATTAAAAACACATGTAATTAGTATTAAAAGAGTCTACCTAAGCGTCCATCAGTGGATAAATGGATAAAGAAAATGTGGTATGTATATATACAATAGAATATTATTCAGCCATGAGAAAAAAAGGAGATTCTGCCATTTGTGACAACATGGATGTACACTGAGGACATTACGCTAAGTGAAATAAGTCTGACAGAGGAAGATAAATACCATATGATATGACTTATATGTGGAAACTAAAAAACAAAACAAACAAAAAATGAACTCAAAAAAAAGAGAGCGGAATGGTGTTTACCAAAGGTTGGGAGATCGGGGACTGGGAGAGACATTGTTTAAGGGTATATACTTGCAACTAGTCTTGGAGGTCTAATACATAGTACAGGGATTACACACAACAAAACTGTGTTATAAACATTAAACTTGCTAAGAGACTAGATCTTAATTGTTCCCACAGCTAGAAGAAATAATAATTATATAATGTGATAGAGACTTTAGCTAAAGCTACAATGGTGATCATATTGCAATATAAAGGTATCAAATCAATATGTTGTACACCTTAAACTTGCACGATGTTATACGGCAATTATAGCTCAATGTAAAAAAAAAAAAAAGTGTCAAGAGAAAAAGAAGAAATAAGTGCCCATCCCTAAGGATGTTTAATTAGAATATCCCTTTCCTTGTGACTGCTATTTTTGGCAAGAACATGTCAAAAAATGAAAACCAAAATTGAGTGTTAAATGTAGTCAGCACTACCCTTATTTCTTTTTCCTTTTTTTATAAATTTATTTATTTATTTGTTTGTTTTATATTTGGCTGTGTTGAGTCTTCATTGCTGTGCACGGGCTTTCTCTAGTTGCGGCGAGTGGGGGCTACTACTCTTTGTTGCGGTGCACAGGCTTCTCATTGTCGTGGCTTCTCTTGTTGTGGAGCACGGGCTCTAGGCACCCAGGCTTCAGTAGTTGTGGCATGCGGGCTCAGTAGTTGTGGCTGGCGGGCTCTAAAGCACAGGTTCTGTAGTTGTGGCACCCAGGCTTAGTTGCTCCGGGGCATGAGGAATCTTCCCAGACCAGGTCTCGAACCCATGTCCCCTGCATCGGCAGGTGGATTCCCAACCATTGCGCCACCAGGGAAGCCCACTACCCTTATTTCTATAGCTATTTCCATCACCTCTACTTTACCTTGTGTGGAAATATTTAAGTGACCAGAACCAAAGGAGTGACAGGCAGAATTCTAAAAATGCAGTTGCAAGGTTCCTGTCCCCTGACAATCAAAAACTAACTTAGATACTGCTGTGAAGGATTTTGTTGGTGTAATTACAGTTCTAAGTTATTTGAACTTAAGATCTGGAGATTATCTGTGTGGGCCTGACCCAATCAGATAATAGCTTCTAAAGTGGAGAGACTTCCTGACTGATGGCAGAAGATGAAGTCATAGGGGGACGTCAGAGATATTCAACACACAAGAAGGAATCAACACAAGGTTGCTGGCTTTGGCAGTGGAGGAGGCTATGAACCAAGGAACATAGGCAGACTCTAGGAGCTGAGGACAATCCTAGACAACAGCCAGCTGGGAAATGGGGACCTCAGTTCTACAACCTTATGGAACTGAATTCTGCCAACAACCTGAACGAGCCTTGAATCAGATTCTCCCCCAGAACCTCCTGATAAGATCCCAGGCTTTCTGACACCTTGATTTCAGCCTTGTGAAAACCTAAGCAGAGAACCTAGTTGAGCCTACCTGGACTTCCGACATACACAAACTGTGAAATAAGAAATGACAATCATTATTTTGTTTAAGCTGCTATATTTGTGACAATTTGTTATAGCAGCGATTGAAAACTAATATCAAAAGCATTGAAATAACTACAAACCTAACACAGCTCCTCCTGTATCTTGTCTCCAGTGTATTCTCCCTGAAGAACATATGAACTTATTAGTCAGTGTGGTTTTTGGATGTTCTTGTTCAGTCTTGCTTATTTAGTAGGTGTCTCAGATACTCAGTGATATGTCCAAGTTTCTTAAGCTCTCTGGATTTCAAATGCTTAATCTGTAAAATGCAGATGATAAAACAAAATTAGTACCCACTTCAAGAGATTAAATGAATTAGTGCTTATGAAATACTTGGAATAGAGCCTGGCATATAATAAATGTTCAAAAAACATATTTCATCACCCTTTCGTCTGTTCTGAAATGACTCTCCTTGGTTCATGCCTTAATAACCAAGTTTTGGTGTTCACATGTGCATTTGCTCAAAATGCAGTCTTTATAGATTGGTGCCCATGAAAGACAAATGTGGAGGTTCTCTCTCCAACCTGAGAGTTCTAAGTTTCTTTTGCCAGGAACTGCAATGGTATATTTATGGTATCCATATATGGTTCCTTATGTTGGTCTATAGAGACCAAAAGCCACTTTGGCTTGAAGAATATTATCCCCTTTGGTGAAGTCTCCATTTGTGTAACATGGCTTCATTCTTAGTGTCACATTGTTAACATCCCCAGGCAACCATGGCTAGAGACATTACTGGTTAATCATTTTGGCCCCAAATTATACAAGTTATGCAAACTTTTCATCTGTTTTACTGAAATTGGGACTTAGCTTTTTAAGACATTTTCTTGAATCAGTTTTCAACAATCATCTATTTTTGAGATGAAAGGAATGACTCATCCACTCTACTAAGAAAACAAATTAATTGTGATTATGCCGACAGGAAATGTGCTTCAAGGGTTTAAATACATTTCCTGATGCCAAGTTTACACCCTGGCCTGTCAGATATAACTAACACTCCAGGTAAGTACCACTGGTTTTCATTATAGTTGATATGAATGGATTATAAAATTTCTTCCATAAACATATTCTTTCAAGAATAATCCTTAAATCCAAGCTCTAGATTCCATAATATAGTTTGAAAAGAAAAAGAAAACATCCAGATCCTCCAAAACAAATTCTCCTTTATAAAAACTACTAACCCTTCCTTTCTGTAAGCAATTGTTCAGCAATTAAGAAAAATATAAATTATAACTTTCTTACTACCTAACTGTTTAGCTTTTATTTATTGAGATAAATTTTATACACGGTAAAATATCCAGATTTAACATGTAAAATTTTATGAATTTGACAAATGTATGTAACCCTGTAATCACAACTACAATCAAAATATAGACATTCCCATCACCTTAAAAAGTTCTTTTGGCTCCCTTTATAGTGAATCTCCTTTTAAGAAGATATTCTTTCCACCCTCTGTCCCAGGCAATGACCAATCTGATATCTATAGTCATAAATTAATATTGCCTGTTCCAAAATTTCATATAAATTTAATATGAAATTAGTCTTTCTTGCCTGGCTGCTTTCTGTCAGCATAATGTTTTTAAGATTCATTCATGCATTCACTTTTAGTTTGCTTCTTTTTGTTGCTGAATAGTATTCCATTTTATAAAAATTACTATAATTTTTTTCATTCTCCTTCAAATGGATATTTTAGTTGTTTCCAATTTGAGGCTATTATGAATAAAGCTGCAAAGAACATTATTATAGAAATGTAGTTTTGTTTCTCTTTGGTAAGTATATTGAAGTGGAATTTCAGGTCACTGGGTAATTTTGCATTTGACTTTATAAAAAATAGCTAAATAATTATCCAATGTGGTTGTAACATGTTACACTCCCACCTGCAACATATGAGAGATCCAATCATTCTACACCTTCACCAACATTTTTTTTTTTTAAACATCTTTATTGGAGTATAATTGCTTTACAATGGTGTGTTAGTTTCTGCTTTATAACAAAGTGAATCAGTTATACATATACATATGTTCCCATATCTCTTCCCTCTTGCATCTCCCTCCCTCCCACCCTCCCCATCCCACCCCTCTAGGTGGTCACAAAGCACCGAGCTGATCTCCCTGTGCTATGCGGCTGCTTCCCACTAGCTATCTATTTTACATTTGGTAGTGTATATATGTCCATGACACTCTCTCACCCTGTCACATCTCACCCCTCCCCCTCCCCATATCCTCAAGTCCATTCTCTAGGAGGTCTGTGTCTTTATTCCCGTCTTGCCCCTAGGTTCTTCATGACCTTTTTTTTTTTTTCCTTAGATTCCATATATATGTGTTAGCATACTGTATTTGTTTTTCTCTTTCTGACTTACTTCACTCTGTATGACAGACTCTAACTCCATCCACCTCATTACAAATACCTCCATTTCATTTCTTTTTATGGCTGAGTAATATTCCATTGTATATATGTGCCACATCTTCTTTATCCATTCATCCGATGATGGACACTTAGGTTGCTTCCATGTCCTGGCTATTGTAAATAGAGCTGCAATGAACATTTTGGTACATGACTCTTTTTGAATTATGGTTTTCTCAGGGTATATGCCCAGTAGTAGGATTGCTGGGTCATATGGTAGTTCTATTTTTAGTTTTTTAAGGAACCTCCATACTGTTCTCCATAGTGGCTGTATCAATTTACATTCCCACCAACAGTGCAAGAGGGTTCCCTTTTCTCCACACCCTCTCCAGCATTTATTGTTTCTAGATTTTTTGATGATGGCCATTCTGACCGGTGTGAGATGATACCTCATTGTAGTTTTGATTTGCATTTCTCTAATGATTAATGATGTTGAGCATTCTTTCATGTGTCTGTTGGCCATCTGTATATCTTCTTTGAAGAAATGTCTATTTAGGTCTTCTGCCCATTTTTGGATTGGGGTGTTTGTTCTTTTGTTATTGAGCTGCATGAGCTGCTTGTAAATCTTGGAGATTAATCCTTTGTCAGTTGCTTCATTTGCAAATATTTTCTCCCATTCTGAGGGTTGTCTTTTGGTCTTGTTTATGGTTTCCTTTGCTGTGCAAAAGCTTTGAAGTTTCATTAGGTCCCATTTGTTTATTTGTGTTTTTATTTCCATTTCTCTAGGGGCTGGGTCAAAAAGGATCTTGCTGTGATGTATGTCATACAGTGTTCTGCCTATGTTTTCCTCTAAGAGCTTGATAGTGTCTGGCCTTACCCTTAGGTCTTTAATCCATTTTGAGTTTATTTTTGTGTATGGTGTCAGGGAGTGTTCTAATTCCATACTTTTACATGTACCTGCCCAATTTTCCCAGCACGACTTATTGAAGAGGCTGTCTTTTCTCCACTGTATATGCTTGCCTCCTTTATCGAAGATAAGGTGACCATATGTGCGTGGGTTTATCACTGGGCTTTCTATCCTGTTCCATTGATCTATATTTCTGTTTTTGTGCCAGTACCAAACTGTCTTGATTACTGTAGCTTTGTAATATAGTCTGAAGTCAGGGAGCCTGATTCCTCCAGCTCCATTTTTCGTTCTCAAGATTGCTTTGGCTATTCGGGGTCTTTTGTGTCTCCATACAAATTGTGAAATTTTTTGTTCTAGTTCTGTGAAAAATGCCAGTGGTAGTTTGATAGGGATTGCATTGAAACTGTAGATTGCTTTGGGTAGTAGAGTCATTTAAACAATGTTGATTCTTCCAATCCAAGAACATGGTATATCTCTCCATCTATTTGTATCACCTTTAATTGCTTTCATCAGTGTCCTATAATTTTCTGCATACAGGTCTTTTGTCTCCTTAGGTAGGTTTATTCCTAGGTATTTTATTCTTTTTGTTGCAATGGTAAACGGGAGTGTTTTCTTAATTTCACTTTCAGATTTTTCATCATTAGCATATAGGAATGCAAGAGATTTCTGTGCATTAATTTTGTATCCTGCTACTTTACCAAATTCATTGATTAGCTCTAGTAGTTTTCTGGTAGCATCTTTAGGATTCTCTATGTATAGTATCATGTCATCTGCAAACAGTGACAGCTTTGCTTCTTGTTTTCCGATTTGGATTCCTTTTATTTCTTTTTCTTCTCTGATTGCTGTGGCTAACACTTCCAAAACTGTGTTGAATAATAGTGGTGAGAGTGGGCAACCTTGTCTTGTTCCTGATCTTAGTGGAAATGGTTTCAGTTTTTCACCATTGAAGACAATGTTGGCTGTGGGTTTGTCATATATGGCCTTTATTATGTTGAGGAAAGTTCCCTCTATGCCTACTTTCTGCAGGGCTTTTATCATAAATGGGTGTTGAATTTTGTCGAAAGCTTTCTCTGCATCTATTGAGATGATCATATGGTTTTTCTCCTTCACTTTGTTAATATGATGTATCACATTGATTGATTTGCGTATATTGAAGAATCCTTGCATTCCTGGAATAAACTCCACTTGATCATGGTGTATAACCCTTTTAATGTGCTGTTGAATTCTGTTTGCTAGTATTTTGTTGAGGATTTTTGCATCTATGTTCATCAGTGATACTGGCCTGTAGTTTTCTTTCTTTGTGACATCTTTGTCTGGTTTTGGTATCAGGGTGATGGTGGCCTCGTAGAATGAGTTGGGGAGTGTTCCTCCCTCTGCAATATTTTGGAAGAGTTTGAGAAGGATAGGTGTTAGCTCTTCTCTAAATGTTTGATAGAATTCGCCTGTGAAGCCATCTGGTCCTGGGCTTTTGTTTGTTGGAAGATTTTTAATCACAGTTTTAATTTCAGTGCTTGTGATTGGTCTGTTCATGTTTTCTATTTCTTCCTGGTTCAGTCTTGGCAGATTGTGCATTTCTAAGAATCTGTCCATTTCTTCCAGGTTGTCCATTTTATTGGCATAGAGTTGCTTGTAGTAATCTCTCATGATCGTTTGTATTTCTGCAGTGTCAGTGGTTACTTCTCCTTTTTCATTTCTAATTCTATTGATTTGAGTCTTCTCCCTTTTTCTCTTGATGAGTCTGGCTAATGGTTTATCAATTTTGTTTATCTTCTCGAAGAACCAGCTTTTAGTTTCATTGATTTTTGCTATTGTTTCCTTCATTTCTTTTTCATTTATTTCTAATCTGATCTTTATGATTTCTTTCCTTCTGCTAGCTTTGGGGGTTTTTTGCTCTTCTTTCTCTAATTGCTTTAGGTGCAAGGTTAGTTGTTTATTCGAGATGTTTCCTGTTTCTTGATGTACGCTTGTATTGCTATAAACTTCCCTCTTAGAACTGCTTTTGCTGCATCCCATAAGTTTTGGGTCGTCGTGTCTCCATTGTCATTTGTTTCTAGGTAATTTTTGATTTTCCCTTTGATTTCTTCAGTGATCACTTCGTTATTAAGTAGTGTATTGTGTAGCCTCCATGTGTTTGTATTTTTTACAGATCTTTTCCTGTAATTGATATCTAGTCTCATAGCTTTGTGGTCGGAAAAGATACTTGATACGATTTCAATTTTCTTAAATTTACCAAGGCTTGATTTGTGACCCAAGATATGATCTATCCTGGAGAATGTTCCATGAGCACTTGAGAAAAATGTGTATTCTGTTGTTTTTGGGTGGAATGTCCTATAAATATCCATTAAGTCCATCTTGTTTAATGTATCATTTAAAGCTTGTGTTTCCTTATTTATTTTCAATTTGGATGATCTGTCCATTGGTGAAAGTGGGGTGTTAAAGTCCCTTACTATGATTGTGTTGCTGTCAATTTCCCCTTTTATGGCTGTTAGTATTTGCCTTATGTATTGAGGTGCTCCTATGTTGGGTGCATAAATATTTACAATTGTTATACCTTCCTCTTGGATCGATCCCTTGATCATTATATAGTGTCCTTCTTTGTCTCTTGTAATAGTCTTTATTTTAAAGTCTATTTTGTCTGATATGAGAATTGCTACTCCAGCTTCCTTTTGATTTCCATTTGCATGGAATATTTTTTCCATCCCCTCACTTTCAGTCTGTATGTGTCCCTAGGTCTGAAGTGGTTCTCTTGTAGACAGCATATATATGGGTCTTGTTTTTGTATCCATTCAGCCAGCCTGTGTCTTTTGGTGGGAGCATTTAATCCATTTACATTTAAGGTAATTATTGATATGTATGTTCCTATTCCCATTTTCTTAAATATTTTGGGTTTGTTATTGTAGGTGTTTTCCTTCTCTTGTGTTTCTTGCCTAGAGAAGTTCCTTTAGCATTTGTTGTAAAGCTGGTTTGGTGGTGCTGAACTCTCTCAGCTTTTGCTTGTCTGTAAAGGTTTTAATTTCTCCATCAAATCTGAATGAGACTCTTGCTGGGTAGAGTAACCTTGGTTGTAGGTTTTTCTCCTTCATTACTTTAAGTATATCCTGCCACTCCCTTCTGGCTTGCAGAGTTTCTGCTGAAAGATCAGATGTTAACCTTATGGGGATTCCCTTGTGTGTTATTTGTTGTTTCTCCCTTGCTGCTTTTAATATGTTTTCTTTATATTTAATTTTTGATAGTTTGATTAATATGTATCTTGGCGTGTTTCTCCTTGAATTTATCCTGTATGGGACTCTCTGTGCTTCCAGGACTTGAATAACTATTTCCTTTCCCATATTAGGGAAGTTTTCAACTATAATCTCTTCAAATATTTTCTCAGTCCCTTTCTTTTTCTCTT
This sequence comes from Balaenoptera ricei, assembly GCF_028023285.1. Taxonomy (NCBI): domain Eukaryota; kingdom Metazoa; phylum Chordata; class Mammalia; order Artiodactyla; family Balaenopteridae; genus Balaenoptera; species Balaenoptera ricei. The sequence goes on along the minus strand of NC_082660.1, from coordinate 88,737,499 downwards.
CTTCTTCTGGGACCCCTATAATTCGAATGTTGGTGCGTTTAATGTTGTCCCAGAGGTCTCTGAGACTGTCCTCAGTTCTTTTCATTCTTTTTTCTTTATTCTGCTCTGTGGTAGTTATTTCCACTATTTTATCTTCCAGGTCACTTATCCGTTCTTCTGCCTCAGTTATTCTGCTATTGATCCCGTCTAGAGTATTTTTAATTTCATTTATTGTGTTTTTCATCGTTGCTTGGTTCCTCTTTAGTTCTTCTACATCCTTGTTAAATGTTTCTTGCATTTTGTCTATTCTATTTCCAAGATTTTCCAAGATCATCCTTACTATCATTAGTCTGAATTCTTTTTTAGGTAGACTGCCTATTTCCTCTTCATTTGTTAGGTCTGGTGTGTTTTGAGCCTGCTCCTTCACCTACTGTGTGTTTTTTTGTCTTCTCATTTTGCTTATCTTACTGTGTTTGGGGTCTCCTTTTCACAGGCTGCAGGTTCGTAGTTCCCATTGTTTTTGGTATCTGTCCCCAGTGGCTAAGGTTCGTTCAGTGGGTTGTGTAGTCTTCCTGGTGGAGGGGACTAGTGCCTGTGTTCTGGTGGATGAGGTTGGATCTTGTCTTTCTGGTGGGCACGTCCACGTCTGGTGGTGTGTTTTGGGGTGTCTGTGGCCTTATTATGATTTTAGGCAGCCTCTCTGCTAATGGATGGGGCTGTGTTCCTGTCTTGCTAGTTGTTTGGCATAAGGTGTCCAGCATTGTAGCTTGCTGGTCGTTGACTGAAGCTGGGTCTTGATGTTGAGATGGAGATCTCCAAGAGATTTTTGCCATTTGATATTATGTGGAGCTGGGAGGTCTCTTGTGGACCAGTGTCCTGAAGTTGGCTCTCCCACCTCAGAGGCACAGCCCTGATGCCTGGCTGGAGCACCAAGAGCCTTTCATCCACACGGCTCAGAATAAAAGGGAGAAAAAAATAGAAAGAAAGAGGATAAAATAAAATAAAATAAAGCTATTATAATAAAAAATAAGAAAAAAATTATTAAGAAAAAAATTTTTTAATTTTTTAAAATAAAAAATATGAAAAAACTTACTAAAAAATTTTGTTTTAATTTCTAAAAATAAAAAATAAGGAAAAAATTATTAAGAAAACATTTATTAGGAAAAAAATTTTTTTTAAGTAAAAAAAGAAAAAAAAAAAAAAAAAAAAGGACGGACCTAACCCTAGGACTAATGATGAAAGCAAAGCTATGCAGACAAAATCTCACCCAGAAGCATACACATATACACTCACAAAAAAAATAAAAGGGGAAAAATTAATATATCCTGCTCCCAAAGTCCACCTCCTGAATTTGGGATGATTCGTTGTCTATTCAGGTATTCAACAGATGCAGGCACATCAAGTTGTTTGTGGAGCTTTAATCCGCTGCTTCTGAGGCTGCTGGGAGAGATTTCCCTTTCTCTTCTTTGTTCGCACAGCTCCCGGGGTTCAGCTTTGGATTTGGACCCGCATCTGCATGTAGGTCGCCTGAGGGTGTCTGTTCCCTGCCCAGACAGGATGGGGTTAAAGGAGCAGCTGCTTCGGGGGCTCTGGCTCACTCAGGCCGGGAGAGGGAGGGGTACGGAGGAGGCGGGGCGAGCCTGCGGCGGCAGAGGCCAGCGTGACGTTGCAGCAGCCTGAGGCGCGCCATGCGTTCTCCCGGGGAAGTTGTCCCCGGATCACGGGAGCCTGGCAGTGGCGGGCTGCACCGGCTCCCGGGAGGGGTGGTGTGGAGAGTGACCTGTGCTTGCACACAGGCTTCTTGGTGGTGGCAGCAGCAGCCTTAGCGTCTCCTGCCCGTCTCTAGGGTCTGCGCTGTTAGCCGCGGCTTGCGCCCGCCTCTGGGGTCCACACTGATAGCCGCGGCTTGCGCCTGTCTCTGGAGTTCGTTTAGGCGGTGCTCTGAATCCCCTCTCCTTGCGCACCAGAAAACAAAGAGGCAAGAAAAAGTCAGTCTGTGTTCACGCCGTCAGCCCCAGTCCTCTCCCTGCGATCCGACCGAAGCCCGAGCCTCAGCTCCCAGCCCCACCCGCCCCGGCGGCTGAGCAGACAAGCCTCTCGGGGTGTTGAGTGCTGCTCGGCGCCGATCCTCTGTGCGGGAATCTCTCCGCTTTGCCCTCCGCACCCCTGTGGCTGCGCTCTCCTCCGTGGCTCTGAAGCTTCCCCCCTCCACCACCCACAGTCTCTGCCTGCGAAGGGGCTTCCTAGTGTGTGGAAACCTTTCCTCCTTCACAGCTCCCTCCCACTGGTGCAGGTCCCATCCCTATTCTTTTGTCTCTGTTATTTCTTTTTTCTTTTGCCCTACCCAAGTACGTGGGGATTTTCTTGCCTTTTGGGAGGTCTGACGTTTTCTGCCACCGTTCAGTGGGTGTTCTGTAGGAGCAGTTCCACGTGTAGATGTATTTCTACTGTATCTGTGGGAAGGAAGGTGATCTCCACGTCTTACTCTTCCTCCATCTTGCCCAGCTCACCAACCTTTGGTATTTTCTTTTTTTTTTAAATTTTAGCCATTCTATTGTGGTTCTGATGTGAGTGCAATGGTATATCAGATGGTTTGAACCTTTAGGTGGTTTAAATTTGTGTTTCCCTGTTGACTAATGATGTTATGTACCTTTCCATGTGCTTACTGGCCTTTGAATAACTTCTTATTTGTGAAATAACTACTCAACTCTTTTGACATTTTGTTGGGTTGTTTTCCTTTATTGTTGATTTGTAGGCATTAATTATATATTCTGCATATGAGTCGTTTGTCTGCTATATGTATTGTTAATATTTTTCCCAGTCTCTTGCTGATATTTTCATTTTTATAAGTTTTTTATGAATTCAACTAATGAACGTTTTTATTTTATGATTATTGCTTTTTTGTCCTCTCTTAAATGTTTGCCCATCTCAAAATTGTAAAGACATTTGCCAGTGTTTTCATTTAGAAGATTTGTAGTTTTAGCTTTATGCCACATCTCTAATCATCTCCAATTAATTTGTGTGTATGCTGTGAGGAAGGGTTTAAGGTCGGTTGTTTTTCATTTGTTTATCCAATTGTTGCAGCACAGTTTGTTGAAAGGACTTTTTTCCTCGTTGAATTGCCTTGAAAATATTTTCAAAATTCAATTGACCATATACATGTGAGTTTATTCTGGTTTTCCATTGATCAGCTCATCTATCCTTATGCCAGTGCTACACTCTCTTGATTACTATAGATTTATAGTAGGATTGCAGTCAATAATAGTCTATACATCAACTTTGTTTTTATTTTTAAAATTGTTTTGGTTCTTATAGTTTACTTTTATTTTCATAAATTTAGAATCCATGTGTTAATTTCTATTAAAATTGAATTTTTACTGGGATTGCATTGAGTCTTTAGATCAAGTTGGGGATTGTTGACATGTTAACAATATTGAGCCTTCCAATCTTTGAATATAGTATATATCTCAATTTATTTAGGTCTGTCATTAGTTTTGAAAAATTCTCAGCCATTATTACTTCAAATGTTTCTTCTGTTCCTGTCGCTCTTTCTTCTCCTTCTGGGGCTCCCACTGTATGTATGTTACACCTTTTGTAATTGGTTCTTAAATAGTCGGTTTCTTTCCTTTTTTTCTTTTCATTGTTGTTCTTTTTCCTTTCCGCTTTTCAGTTTGGGAAGTTTCTATTGACATATCTTCAAGCTTACTGATTTTTTTCCGTGGCCTTGTCCTGTCTAGTGATGAGCCCATCAAAGACATTCTTCATTTTTGTTACAATGTTTTTGATTTTTAGCATTTCCTTTGGTTCTTTCCTTGATTTTCCATCTCTGTGCTTACATTACCCATCTATTCTTGTATGCTGTTCATTTTTTCCATTAAAGCTCTAAGCATATTAATCATAGTTATTTTAAATTCTTGTTTTGATAATTCCAAAATCCCTATCATATCTGAGTCTGATTCTGTTGCATGCTTTGTCTTTTCAGATTGTGTTTTTTGCATTTTAGCATGCCTTATCTTTTTTTGTTGATAGTCAGGCATGATGAATTGAGATAAATAGGCCTTTAGTGTGAGATTTATGTTTATCTGGCTAGGAATTAGGCTGAATTCACTGTTGCTGTAGCTGTAAGTGTTAGAGCTAATATTTTTTCTAGTGTCCTTGATTTTTGTCTCCCCTGTTGTCTTTGGGTTTCTCTAGAGACTCTTTTTAAATAGAGTCTGAGACTCGCAATTCTTTCAGTTGTAATCTTCTGTTATTATATAAGAGTCCAACTGATGTGATGTAAGATGGCAGAGAGGAGAATATATAGTTCTATGATTAGGTCTCAATCTTTTAGTGAGCCTATGTTCCTGGGCGATGACTTTCATAAGTGCTTTTCATCTTGTTTTTCCTCCTTAGGTGAGACAGGAAGACTAGAGGTGTCTGGAGTTGGATATTTCCCCTTCTGCCAGGTCAGTTACACTCCAATAAATCTCAAGTTAATTAGGTTCTGGGAAAATAGTTTTCCTTGAGAGCACGCTTTTGTTAGGGAGAGCGGAATACTCTGGGTGCTTTCCAAAATGGCTATTTTCCCCCTCCCTCTGACAGAAGCATGAGGGGAATTTTCTCCCATATTCACCCTGCAAACATAGTGGGGCTCCTGGATAAAACTTTAAAAAATGTGGGGGCGTCCCTAAGACTGAGCCATCCGTTTTTTAAACTCTCAAGCTCATCCACACTGAGCCTCCAACAATTTGTCATTCATAGTACTGACTCCAGCAGCGGACTTCTGTTCCTGTTAAGCTGTGATTCTCTGTGTTTGCCTATCTTTACAATTTTCAGGTTGGCAGCTTGCCCTGTGACCTCAGTTCTCTGATGGACCTAATAAGTGTTGTTGATTTTCAGTTTATTCAGCTTTTGCTTGTTGTGATGACTTCTAAACTCTATGTTTTGGACCAGAACCCAAAAGTTTTTTCCATTTGCTTAGAAATGTTTAAATTTATCTTACAATATTTTGAACTTTTCAGTGTAGATGTCTTGCACATCTCTTGTTCAATTTGTTCCTAAATATTTTATGTTTTTGATGTTACTGTAAATTTTTAAAATTCGTTTCCAATTGCATACTACTGGTACACTGAAACACGATTATTTTTAAAATTTTTGTATCTTGACCTTGTAATTTGAGATCTTGATAAATTTACTTTTTACTTCTAGTAGTTAATTTGTACATTCCTTACAATTTTCTAAATATATAATCATGCCTTCCTTAATTAAAAAGTTTTAATTTTTCCCTTCCAACTTTTAAGTTTTTTGTCTCTTTCTGTTGACTTACTAAACTGACTAGGACATCCAGTACATTATTGAAGAAATATGCTGATAGATGACATTTTTGTCTAATTTCTACTCTTAGGGGAAAAGCATCCAATAGTGCATCATTAACAATAATGTTAGCTATAGGCTTTTTGTAGATCCCTTTTATTGTATTAAGTTCCTTCCCTAATTGCTAAGAATATCTTGTTTTTAAATCATGAAGAAATGTGGAATTTGTCAAATTATTCTTCTGCATCTTTTGAAATGATTTTATGATATTTCTTCTTTATTCCCTTAAAATGGTGAGTTACAATGATTGATTTTGAATGTTAAACCAATCTTGCATCACTCATCATGTACAGGAATAAACCCCACTTACTCATCATGTACAGGCAGACCTGAGATATTGCAGGTTCAGTTCCACACCACTGCAATAAAGTGAATATTGCAATAAAACAAGTCACATGAATTTTTTGGTTTCCCAGTGCACATAAAAATTATGTTTACACGTTACTGTAGGCTATTAAGTGTGCAATAACATTATGTCTAAAAAACAATATACATACCTTAGTTTAAAAAATGTTGGGTTGGCCAAAAAGTTCATTCAGGGTTTTCCGTAAGATCTTACTAAACCCAATACTTTATCACTAAAAATGTTAATCATCATCTGAACCTTCAGCGTTGTAGTAACATCGAAGATCACTGATCACAGATGGTGATATCAAATATAATAATAATGAAAAGTTTGAAATATTGCAAGAATTACCAAAGTGTGACACAGAGACACGAAATGAGCTAATGCTGTTGGAAAAATGCAGGATTGCCAAAACCTTCAATTTGTAAAAAACACAATATCTGTGAAGCACAATAAAGAAGCACAATAAAATGAAGTATACCTCTATTATCTTTATCTTTATGAATCTATTATCTATCTACCTATCTATCTATCTATCTATCATCTATCAATATTGCTGTATTTAATTTCCTACTATCGTGGTAAGGATTTTTTTGGTATTCATGAAGAACACTAGCTTGTTATTTTCTGTTCTTGTAGTGCCTTTGTCAGATTTTGGAAACTGGCTTATTCGGACCTCATAAAGCAAATTAGGAGGGAGTTTCCCTTCCTTCATCTTCTAAAAGAGTTTTATGAGATTAATGTTATTTTCTTCTTAAATGTTTCACAGAATTCATCAACAAGAACTTGTGTTCTGGAAATTTTCTTTGTATTTTTATTATACATTCAATTTCTTTCATACATGTAGTCATTATAATTTTCTATATCTTTTCATGTCAGTTTTGGCAATTTTTGTCATTAATCCATATCATCCAATTTGTCAGTTTCATTAGCATAAAGTTATTCATAATATTCTTTGGGTATCATTTTAATGTGTGTAGGGTCTGTAATAATATCCCTACTTTCATTCCTGATACTTGTAATTTGTATTTGACCTTTTATTTATTAATTGATTTACAACAGAGTTTATCTATTTTATCAAACTTTTCAAAGAACCAGATTGTTTTGTTAAATTTTTCTATTGTTCGTGTTTTCTATTTTATTAATTTTTGTTCTTACCTTTATTATTTTCTTTCTCCTACTTTGGGTTTAATTTTCTCTTCTTTTTTAGTTTCATAAGATAAAAATTAAGATCAATAATTTTGAGCCCTTCTTTTATATAAAGAAGACCTGCTTTTTTTTATATATTCAGATTTATACATTTCCTTCTAAGCACTGCTTTAGCTGCTTCCCACACATTTTGCTGTATTGCGTTTTCATTACCTTTCAGGTGGATTTCTTTTCTTTTTTCTTTTTACATGTACCAGTCATCTTTTATTTGACATTAATTCTCAATTAGGATATGAAAAGATTTACACCATTGTGTTCCTCAAGGAAGGGTGCCAAGCAAAAAAAGTCATGGTCAAGAATGCAGAGTTGCACTCCACACTGGGTTCTCTTCAGTGGTACTTGCATAACCACTCATGTTTGAGTTCCTTCTAAGAAAGACAATAGCTGAAAAGCATGTAAGTTGCCAGCACCATAGAAACCCCAGTGATGCTTCCTTTCTTCCACTGACATACTTGTAATAACCTCTTTGAAATGCTCCAACAATGCCTTTAGGGGTGAAATCCCACATTAATATCCAGCTTCCCTATTTTGACATCCATGAATTTCTTCTCCTTCACTGGTATCACTGACACCATGTTGGTGTCCTGGGTGTCTATTGCCCAGGTGGATTTATTTCCCCTTGTAATTTATTCTTTGACTCTAGGGTCATTTACAAGTAGGCTGCTTAATTTTAAACCATTTGAGGATAGTTCTAGATACTTTTTTGTTACTAATTTATAATTTAGTTCTATTGTGTTTGGAGAAAATTCTCTGTCATATTTAAATCTTTTGATATGTATTGAGATTTATTTTAAGGCCCAGCATATTATCTATCTTGCTTAAAGTTCCATGTGCACAAGAAAAGAATGAGTTTTCTTCAGTTGTGAGGTGAAGTGTTATAAAAATAGGAGCAAGCTAGTTGATAGTGTTTTCAGATCACTAATTTTTTATTTAGTTGTTCTCTCACTTACTGAGAGAGGATGTTACTACATCGAAACAAGATAAATGTCTTTTTTTGTCAATAATTCCTCTTTTCTTAAATTCTATTTTGTTTGATATTATTATAATCACTTCAGCTTTCCTATGCTTACCATTTACATTGTATATATTTTATATTCTTTTATTTTTGATATATATACATCTTTATATTTAAGTGTGGCTCTTGAAGACCACATAAAGTTGTGCCTTGCTTTCTCATCTAGTATAAATTATTGAAATAATCCAAATGGTGACAATAAAGGAGGATCACAGAAACAAAAAATATACATAAGAACCAGCAAGATGGTAGATTTAAACCTAACTACATCAATATTACATGAAATGTAAATAGACTAAGCAATACCTTCTCATGAAAAGCTTTCCTTTGGGTTAATTCAATAATTTTAAAAATTTTTTTAAATTCTTCTATTAGATTTTTAATTATACCTTCTAGTGCCATTTTAGTAGCTGCTCTAAGGATTAGACTACCTATCTTAATCTTATCACAGTACATTTAGGGTAATTATTGTACCCATTCATGTAAAAAATAAATACCTTGAAAGTTAAAATTTCATATACTCACCACTCTTTGTATTATTATTATCATATGTTTTGTATTTACATAAGTTATAAATTCAACAATGCAGTGTTTTGGAGAAAGACAATATTTTTAAAATTTACCCTTATATTTACCCTTCTTGATGATTTTCATTTTTTTCCCTGTAGATCTGAGTTTCCATCCAGTATAATTTCCTCAGTCTTAAGAACTTTCTATAGCATTTCTTGTAGCTTAGATAGTCTGGTAACAGTTTATCTTAAAATATCTTTATATCACCCTCATTTGGAAGAATATTTTCACTGGATATTGAATTCTGGGTTTACAGTTGTTTTATTTCAGCACTTTAAAGATGTGATTTCTTTTTCTTTTGGTTTCGATTGCTTTTGGTGAGAAGTTAGCTGTAACATATCATTTTTTCCCTATATGTAATCTGTCTTATTTCCCTGCTGCTTTCAATGTAATATCTTTGGTTTTTCATAATTTGACTATGAACTGCCTAGATGTGGTTTGCTTTAAATTCATCCTACTTTATGTTGGCTAAGTTTCCTGGATCTGTAAGTTAATGCTTGTCTTTTGTATGTTTAACTAAATTTAGAAATATTTAAATGATTATTTTTTTTATTATTATTATTATTTTAACAATATTTTTTACACCCTGTTCTCTCCTCTTAGGTGTCTAATTTCATGTATTTTAGATGCTTAATAATGTCTTGGAAGTTACTGATATTCTCTTCATTTTTGTGTTAATCTTTCTTCCTCTTCTTCATATGGATAATTTTGATTGACATATCTTCAATTTCACTGACCTTTTCTTCTATTATTCTCAATCAACTCTTAAGTGAATTTTTCATTTCTGATATTTTACTTTTAAATTATCAAATGCCCATTTAGTTTTTAAAGTATATTTTATTTATTCACTGAGATTTCCCAGTTGTTCACTCAATTTGACAATCTTTTCTTCTAAGACCTTGAGCATATTTTAATGGCTGCTTTAAAATCTTTTTCCGCTAATTCAATAATCTGGGTCATCTAGAACTCCTTTTCCACTAACTGCTTTTTCTCTTGATTATAGATCAAATTTTCCTGTTACTCTGCAGGTTTTATAATTTTTTATTATTTTTACACTGAACATTTTAGATAATTCATTGTAGAGTCCCTGGATTCTGTTATGTTCCTCTGAAGTGTATTTGTTGTAAGTTATTTGTTGATCAAATTGAACCTGTGGAGGCTTGCTTTTATGCTCAATTAGTGTGACTGTCCTTCAACTTTTTTTTCCTTTTGTCCTAAGATGAATGCTTTAATATTGTAACATAACTTTTACCTCTTAGGCATGGTCTTTCTAGGGTTTCAGTGGTAAGACCCAGGTATTTATGAAGCCCCCCTAAAACTCCAAACTCTGTCTTATTTGCAATGGTTATCTGCTGAAATATCTATACAGTGTTTTCAGTCTCCTGGCTCTTCTTTTTCCTGGGCTCTTTGAAGTATCCCCCATAAATGCATGGTTCATGGATTATACAAGAATGTGAGGGGAGTTTATATGCAGATTTGGGAACTTTCTCTCTCTCTCTTTGTAACTTCCCTTTTATCAGAATCTCTTCCTTTAATTTCCCACTGAACTGATATCCTAGAATTCCATTATTTGACTCCTCAAGCCACGCTTTCTGCTTGATTTCTAGCTGCCCCACAGTTCATGTTCTTGGCAGTATTTCAGGGTAAAAGCTGCATAAACATAGATTTCATAACTATTGCCTGAGTGAGGGTTAGTTTACAAGGTTCTTCACCATTACTAGAACTGGAAAGCCAGCAAACTAATATTTAAAGGGACAACAGTGGGAACTTTATCTTTGCCATTCTTTCTTTGTCCAACCACTCAGTCTTGGAAGAAAATGGAGTACAGTGTCATCTGCTTCTCAGTAACTCAAGTTCCTATGGTAACTTTAAATCCAACTTTATGTGCCAAACCCTATAACCAAAGTTTCATCTTCCTAATTGTTTCTGCTTGATCTTTTCTGAATTTTCTGTTTCTGAGCCCATTAGTAGCACTGGTATCACACCTATTTACATATAGGATCTGATTGATGAGATATCTGCTAAGTAAGCCAAAAATACCAATAAAATGTGACCTTAATGAGCAATTTGAGAACAACTTACAAATGCAGCAGAATACTCTGCCAATTAGTCAGGGGAACAGAGAGGCAGTGCCACTTATGCTTATGGAATTTTATTGTTTAGCCAAGAAGAAAAAATGCTATCTAGTTCTTATTAATGGGAGTATGACTTCTTACTTCTCTGACCATATTTATTTTAATAACTATTCTCTTCGCCTTCAAAGCTGGAACAATTGCCTCTGGCTTTATTTAACTATTGTCATAGAATTTACCCCCATGTTACACTCCTGCCACCCTTTATATCTGTCACTGCTCTGACATTTTCAAATGAAAAGAAATTTGAAGGACATGTATACTCTGATACAACCATAGAAACTCTTTCCGAAAAATGTAGCATGTAATAGCAGTGATAGTACTCAGCAAATGACTTTCTCCAAAGCTTAGTGACACACTTAGAATGGATTGATTACCATTGGGTCAAGGAGAACTAAGTGCCTGGAAAACTCAGATAGGAATGTTGGGACAGAATACCAAGAGGCAAATCTTTAAAATCTAATGTCATATTTAATTTAACTTTTAATTTTCTTCTGGTAATTCCACGAAATTAGGGTATTTAATGTTTCTCTTGAGAAGACATTCAAGAAAGATAAATTTATGCCTTTGGGATAAAGAATAGGGAAGAAAACCATGTGACTTTGCTTCTATCACATACTTGTCTCTTTCTTCCCCATTCAATTGTAAATGCTTTTATCTATAAATAACTCACAGTTGCAAAATGACAAGAGGGCAAATTGTTTGAAGTCCTAAATGTTGTATAATTGATACATCTGAAGCTTACTAATGTAGAGATATGTGCCCTTTAATACATTTGTTTGTGTACATGTATAAATTACAAGCCATACAGATATTGTTTATCTATATTCAAAAAGGCTATGACTCAGAAGACCAATGACTTGAAGTTCTTCTTCCCACTTCTGTGACAAGTCATTTGTTTGTGGCTATAGCTGATGTTTGTAGAGCCTATCTAAATGTATAGGTTCCTTTGTACTTTCTAGAATACTCAAAGATGCTACCCCATTTTTGATTTTTTCACTGTTGGTTGATATTTCTGCTCCTATATTTACCTGTAGTCCAAAGGCAAGCTTCATTATTCAAGACTTACTTTTTCTAGGTCCTTGTAGCAGATCTTAAATCCTTGTTGATTGCATCCCCTCTTCATGTGGCATCTAATTTATAAATATATATATATATATATATATATATATATATATATATATATATCTCAATCTTGTTCGTTTATCCAAACCAAAAAGATAACCATAATCTATACACTATTATTTGAGGGGCACAAATATTCTCCTTGACTGAATTAACTGTAATTCAAGACATTACAATTCCCTGGTAAAATACAGATGCTTCCTGGAAAGGGCAAAATATAGAACTCTTTCAAAGCATTAACTCCTCAGTTGAATTATTGTATCAGACTAGCCATAAAATAGAATACGACTGAAGAGTGGGATATACAGAATGGGGAAATATTAATGGAAGGGACCAGAAAAAAAAAGATCCAGAGCACTAGGCCGCCTAGCAGAATTGGTTCCCATGATATTTAGCAGTGTCAGGCTCTGAGTACCCAGAAGACATCATAGGGCACTGGGTTCCTGGGAGCAAATAGGCTGGAAAAGTACTAAAGAAAGGCATCATCTATTTCACAACTTTGCATTGATCTGACCCTCATTGCTGTCATCTACTCAGATGTTCTGCTAGCATTGGCCTTGGAGTCAGTTCATTGCTGGTAGCCTGGCTACAGTCTAACACTTTATTGTTGTTATTTAATTCTGGATGTGACTTATAGGTGCTGTTGATCTAAACATACACACACACACACACACACATATTGAAACAGCAAGATATTGCATCTTCAGAAGGTGATATGCTAATAAAGATGAACCTACTGACCTACAATCCTTGATAACTGTTTTTATTTTATGCATAAATTACATAGATGGTTGGGGAAAAACCAATTCACTGCATAATACTTTTGGGTAAAAAAAAATTATCCATAACCGGATGGACTATTTACAAATGTATCATAATGCAGTATTCAAAACTGGAATCCCTTTCAGTCCAGATTTGCATACAATAATGCTCTATGTATAAAATTCCCTGTATAAGAATCTGGCCCTCTATTAGCGGATGCTTAGTTTCTACATAGGGATTAAATAGGACCCAAAGCCATCCCCAAATTGTGTCCCTGTAAATGTCTAACAGTTAGAAGAGGAAAATGTAATTTGATCATCTGGGCAAGTTACTAATATGCTGTCTTTTTAGGCTTCCCTGTTCTGCTCTTTACATTGCCCAGACTCTGTGTGGTGATTGAACATTGTCCAAGATGTGCTGCCGTTCAAAACCAGACTCACGTTGCGTTTGTGCAATCAGAATGAGCAAGTGTTGGGGAACACAGTTTTCTTATTCATATGACTATGCACCAAGCACTGGGAGGCCTGAGATGTGAGACAGCCAGTCTGTCAATTGTAGCTTTTTCTTCAACTCTGAAGTAAATCTTGAAATAAATCTTTACTTCATGACATTTGTTACATCGAAACTAGATATTTGCCAGATGCAGAATAGCAATAAACAACAACCCCTTCCCCTGTGGCCAGTAACAGAAATAGCCAATTAGAAATAATGCTTCGTGATGACTGTCTCATGCTAAATTGAATTAATTCAGGAAGAACTCAGAGGTTTGTTTGATTGTGTAAATCCTATAAATGAGCCTTGCGAAAGCCAAGTCTAAACATTTTTTATCCAAATAGTTTGAAGCTCTTGCTCTTTCTCTATGTGTCCCTCTTTATGACTTTTTAAAGACAGTGTTATTGAGATATAATTCATGTACCATACAATTCACCCATTTCAAGCGTACAATTCCATGATTTTTCAGTATATTCACAGAGTTGTGTAACTATAGCCACAGTCTAATTTTAGAACATTTTTTGTCACCCTAAAAGAATCTATTAGTAATCACTTCACATTTTCCCCCAAATTTCCAAGCCCTAGGCAACCACTAGTCTACTTCCTGTGTCAACAGCTTCCTTATGACTTTTATAATGCTAACTTTAAGAATGATCTCTCTGGATGGCCAAAAAGCATATGAAAAGATGTTCAACATCACTAATTATTAGACAAATGCAAATCAAAGCTACAATGAGGTATCACCTCACACCGGTCAGAATGGCCATCATCAAAAAACTCTACAAACAATAAATGCTGGAGATGGTGTGGAGAAAAGGGAACCCTCTTGCACTGTTGGTGGGAATGTAAACTAGTACAGCCACTATGGAGAACGGTGTGGATGTTCCTTAAAAAACTAAAAATAGAGTTACCATATGATCCAGCAATCCCACTCCTGGGCGTATATCTGTAGAAAACCATAATTCGAAAAGATATGTGCACCCCAAAGTTCATTGCAGCACTGTTTACAATAGCCAGGACATGGAAGAAACCTAAATGTCCAACGACAGAGGAATGGATAAAGAAGATGTGGTACATATATACAATGTAATATTAACCATAAAAAGGAATGAAATAATGCCATTTGCAGCAACATGCATGGACCTAGAGACTGTCATATTGAGTGAAGTAAGTCAGATAGAAAAAGACAAATATATGATATCACTTATATGTGGAACCTAAAAAAATGGTACAAATGAACTCATTTACAAAACAGAAATAGAGTCACAGATGTAGAAACAATTTTATGGTTACCAGGGGGAAAGGGGGGGAGGGATACATTGGGAGATTGGGATTGACATGTACACACTACTATATATAAAATAAACAACTAATAAGGACCTACTGAATAACACAGGGAACTCTATTCGTTACTCCATAATGACCTATATGGGAAACTAATCTAAAAAAGAGTGGATATATGTATATGTATAACTGATTCACTTTGTTGTACAGCAGAAACTAACACAACATTGTAAATCAACTATACTCCAACAAAAATTAAAAAAAAAAAAAAAGAATCCATATACTGATGTACTCCAAGTTTGAAAAAAAAAAATGATCTCTATGGGTTACTATTTACTGAAATCACTGTAGAGAGTGCTTTTGGCATGTTGTCCTCAATTCACACAACCATATTATGAAATAGGAATTAGTCTCCTCAATTTACAGAAAAAGAAACTAAAGTTGAGATAGACTTTGATACTTTCCCAAAGTCACATACTTGGTAGAGCTGGAATTTTCTTCCAGTTCTGTCTGGTCAAAGCACCCATGTTTTGTCCAGTATGCTAAAGTGAGATAGGGTAGAGGAGTTTAACTCTGAGGTTGAACCATATGAAATTGCCAACATTAAGTCATATTCACCTACAAAAACAGTAATTTCATAACGTTTAACCGAAATAAATACTTCAATGCCTTCTGTTGGAATGAATCTTAAAAGAATGATTATTACATCAGTCTGCAAAAAGCTTTTAGTGAAGTTGGGATCTACAGACATTAATGCAGCTCCTCTATACTATCAAAGCTCTTCTTTTCCTTCCTCCTAAAGACACCTTGTATAGCTTTACACCCATGAGGGAATATACCTGGCTCCAAGTTAATCTCCTAAAACAATTGTAGGTGTTTTATTTTTTTTTTAATGTTGAATTTCTTATAAAAGGGATAGAAAACTGTAGGGTCGCTTACAAGCATAAGGGGGATTATTCGTCCAAAATGAGTATGGCAGGAGCCCAGAGTCCATCTCAGGGTTTTACCTTGTTCCTTACCAGCAGCTCTTACAGTGAGGATCTGGGTTGGGAAAGCTCAGGAATAGAGCAAGGTTCAGGGAAGAGATAAGGATGACTGTTTTTCACATTATTTGGTAATGGCTGCATCAAAGCAAATACATCAAAATGTTACATAGACTTCAAAATATGAACGACTCTACAGGCATATGACAGAACCTAGGACCCTTCATTTCATTAACATACAGCTCTGCACTTCTATTTTGATTTAACAAGGAACCACACACTACCAACTATAAGCAGTACCGAATCGGAAAAACATCTCTAACTGAGAGCGGCACGTCTTGTATCTGAAAGAGCTGTCGACCTTATTCTCACTGATTTTAAACACACACACACAAGTAATGGTATGGGTTGGTAGAAGGGCAAGGGATTTTTTGCTCTCTCTTTTTTTCTCTCTTTTCAGTTAAGCAGGATTATCATAAATCTTACTTCCTTTGGAGGACTGTTTATGATGCTTTATTTATATTTAGCTGTTTATTCTTTTTAAGACTACCTGATAGATCATCCTTATGTGAAAGAGTCAGACCATTAAAAATGGATAACTGCCTAACAAATTATATTCTTTTTTTTTTTTTTTTTTTTTTTAGAAATTCACGTTTTATTTATTTATTTATGACTGTGTTGAGTCTTCGTTTCTGTGCGAGGGCTTCCTCTAGTCGCGGCAAGTGGGGACCACTCTTCATCGCGGTGCGCGGGCCTCTCACCATCGCGGCCTCTCTTGTTGCGGAGCACAGGCTCCAGACGCGCAGGCTCAGTAATTGTGGCTCACGGGCCCAGTTGCTCCGTGGCATGTGGGATCTTCCCAGACCAGGGCTCGAACTCGTGTCCCCTGCACTGGCAGGCAGATTCACAACCACTGCGCCACCAGGGAAGCCCGCCACAAATTATATTCTTGTCTAATTTCTATCAAATGATTCTGTATGGCATTAGCAAATACTATAAACAAGAAACTCAGCAAATGATTTTATTCCCCAATATTAATCTGGCAGCAAATGGTTACTCTAGCTGCAATTGGGTATCATGTTATCTTGTCAAAAATTCTACATAATAGGAAAGAAAAAGAGAAAGTTTAAATTCAAGAAAGTTCTAAATTACCTCATAGGTCTTGGTTCACCTTTCATCTTCCTCTTAAATCCCCATCATTGTAAGAAAAGTAAATAGCAGGTTGTGTTATGATGGATTAACATTGGCAGATGCACAGCTGGGTATAACTAAGACAGTTGTTGGAAGCCAAAGTTCTTGTGGATCAACTACATCTGTTGCCCAAGTTGCCTATGTCTATTGACACTAATGATAATCTTCCTTCTTAACAGGCTTAGCATGTAAGATGTCTCTGGGGACTTTCTCAAGAGAGGTGCTGCTTTTCTGTTGATTTAGAGATCTACTTGTCCAAACTACAACTGCATCCAAGCTACACAAACTCTTCCTTTGTGTATATTTTGGAGAGGACTTGGTATCATTAAAAGAACAATCAAACGCTTCTCTTTTGTTTGGATATAAATCTGAACAAAAGCATCATTGGCAAATTGTTAGCATAATTCTTCCCAATTCCTATGAGTCATTGTGCACAATTTCTGAAGCAAGCCTTCACTGAGGTTCTTTTTATTTTTTTTAAATTTTTGAATTTTATTTTATTTACTTTTTTATACAGTAGGTTCCTATTAGTCATCAATTTTATACACATCAATGTATACATGTCAATCCCACTCGCCCAATTCATCACACCACCATCCCCAGCCCCCTGCGGCTTTCCTCCCTTGGTGTCCATACGTTTCTTCTCTACATCTGTGTCTCAACTTCTGCCCTGCAAACCAGTTCATCTGTACCATATTTTTAGGTTCCCCATACATGCGTTAATATACAATATTTATTTTTCTCTTTCTGACTTACTTCACTCTGTATGACAGTCCCTAGATCCATCCACGTCTCAACAAATCACCCAATTTCGTTCCTTTTTATGGTTGAGTAATATTCCATTGTATATATGTACCACATCTTCTTTATCCATTCGTCTGTCAATGGGCATTTAGGTTACTTCCATGACCTGGCTATTGTAAATAGTGCCACAATGAACATTGGGGTGCATCTGTCTTTTTGAATTATGGTTTTCTCTGAGTATATGCCCAGTAGTGGGATTGCTGGGTCATATGGTAATTCTACTTTTAGTTTTTTAAGGAACCTCCATACTGTTCTCCATAGTGGCTGTATCAATTTACATTCCCACCAACAGGGCAAGAGGGTTCCCTCTTCTCCACACCCTCTCCAGCATTTGTTGTTTGTAGATTTTCTGATGATACCCATTCTAACTGGTGTGAGGTGGTACCTCAGTGTAGTTTTGATTTGCATTTCTCCAATAATTAGTTATGTTGAGCAGCTTTCATGTGCTTCTTGGCCACCATATGTCTTCTTTGTAGAAATGTCTATTTAGGGCTTCTGCCCATTTTTGGATTGGGTTGTTTGTTTTTTTAATATTGAGCTGTGTAAGCTGTTTATATATTTTGGAGATTACTCCTTTGTCCGTTGATTCATTTGCAAATATTTTCTCCCATTCTGAGGGTTGTATTTTCATCTTGTTTATGATTTCCTTTGCTGTGCAAAAGCTTTGAAGTTTCATTAGGTCCCATTTGTTTATTTTTGTTTTTATTTCCATTACTCTAGGAGGTGGGTCAAAAAAGATCTTGCTGTGATTTATGTCAAAAAGTGTTCTTCCTATGTTTTCCTCTAAGAGTTTTATAGTGTCCGGTCTTACATTTAGGTCTCTAATCCATTTTGAGTTTATTTTTGTGTATGGTGTTAGGGAGTGTTCTAATTTCATTCTTTTCCATGTAGCTGTCCAGTTTTCCCAGCACCACTTATGAAGAGACTGTTTTTTCTCCATTGTATATCCTTGCCTCCTTTGTCATAGATTAGTTGACCATAGGTGGGGGGGTTTATCTCTGGGCTTTCTATCTTGTTCCATTGATCTATGTTTCTGTTTTTGTGCCAGTACCATATTGTCTTGATTACTGTAGCTTTGTAGTATAGTCTGACGTCAGGGAGTCTGATTCCTCCAGCTCCGTTTTTTTCCCTCAAGACTGCTTTGGCTATTCGGGGTCTTTTGTGTCTCCATACAAATTTTAAGATTTTTTGTTCTAGTCCCGTAAAAAATGCCATTGGTAATTTGATAGGGATTGCATTGACTCTTTAGATTGCTTTGGGTAGTATAATCATTTTCACAATATTTATTCTTCCAATCCAAAAACATGGTATATCTCTCCATCAGTTGGGATCATCTTTAATTTCTTTCATCAGTGTCTTATACTTTTCTGCATACAGGTCTTTTGCCTCCCTAGGTAGGTTTATTCCTAGGCATTTTATTCTTTTTGTTGCAATGGTAAATGGCAGTGTTTCCTTAATTTCTCTTTCAGATTTTTCATCATTAGTGTATAGGAATGCAAGAGATTTCTGTGCATTAATTTTCTATCCTGCAACTTTACCAAATTCATTGATGAGCTCTAGTAGTTTTCTGGTGGCATCTTTAGGATTCTCTATGCATAGTATCAGGTCATCTGCAAACAGTGACAGTTTTACTTCTTCTTTTCCAATTTGTATTCCTTTTATTTCTTTTTCTTCTCTGATTGCCGTGGCTAGGACTTCCAAAACTATGTTGAATAATAGTGGTGAGAGTGGACATCCTTGTCTTGTTCCTGATCTTAGAGGAAATGCTTTCAGTTTTTCACCATTGAGAATGATGTTTGCTGTGGGTTTGTCATATATGGCCTTTACTATGTTGACGTAGGTTCCCTCTATGCCCACTTTCTGGAGAGTTTTTATCATAAATGGGTGTTGAATCTTGTCAAAAGCTTCTTCTGCATCTATTGAGATGATCATATGGTTTTTATTCTTGAATTTGTTAATATGGTGTATCACATTGGTCGATTTGCGTACATTCAAGAATCCTTGCATCCCTGGGATAAATCCCACTTGATCATGGTGTATGATCCTTTTAATGTGGTGTTGGATTCTGTTTGCTAGTATTTTGTTGAGGATTTTTGCATCTATATTCATAAGTGATATTGGTCTGTAATTTTCTTTTTTTTTTTAGTATCTTTGGTTTTGGTATCAGGGTGATGGTGGCCTCATAGAATGAGTTTGGGAGTGTTCCTTCTCTGCAATTTTTGGAAGAGATTGAGAAGGATGGGTGTTAGCTCTTCTCTAAATGTTTGATAGAATTCACCTGTGAAGCCATCTGGTCCTGGACTTTGGTTTGTTGGAAGATTTTTAATCACAGTTTCAATTTCATTACTTGTGATTGGTCTGTTCACATTTTCTACTTCTTCCTGTTTCAGTCTTGGAAGATTATACCTTTCTAAGAATTTGTCCATTTCTTCCAGGTTGTCCATTTTATTGGCATAGAGTTGCTTGTAGTAGTCTTTTAGGATGCTTTGTATTTCTGTGGTGTCTATTGTAACTTCTCCTTTCTCATTTCTAATTTTATTGATTTGAGTCCTCTCCCTCTTTTGCTTGATGATTCTGGCTAATGGTTTATCAATTTTGTTTATCTTCTCAAAGAACCAGCTTTTAGTTTTATTGATCATTGCTATTGTTTTCTTTGATTTCTATTTCATTTATTTCTGCTCTGATCTTTATGATATCTTTCCTCTGCTAACTTTGTGTTTTGTTTGTTCTTCTTTCTCTAGTTCCTTTAGGTGTAAGGTTAGATTGTTTTTTTGAGATTTTTTCCTGTATGTTGAGGTAGGCTTGTATAGCTATAAACTTCCCTCTTAGAACTGCTTTTGCTGCATTGGATAGGTTTTGGTTTGTCGTGTTTTCGTTGTCATTTGTATCTAGGTATTTTTTGATTTCCTCTTGGATTTCTTCAGTGATCTCTTGGTTGTTTAGTAATGTATTGTGTAGTCTCCATGTGTTTTATTTTTACATTTTTTCCTTGTAATTCATTTCTAATCTCATAGCATTGTGGTCAGAAAAGATGCTTGATATGATTTCAATTTTCTTAAATTTACTGAGGCTTGATTTGTGACCCAAGATGTGATCTATCCTGGAGAATGTTCCATACACACTTGAGAAGAAAGTGTAATCTGCAGTTTTGGGACAGAATGTGCTATAAATATCAATTAAATCTATCTGGTCTATTGTGTCATTTAAACATTCTGTTTCCTTATTTATTTTCATTTTGGATGATCTGTCCATTGGTGTAAGTGAGGTGTTAAAGTCCCCCACTATTATTGTGTTACTGTCCATTTCCTCTTTTAGAGCTGTTAGCAGTTGCCTTATGTATTGAGGTGCTCCTATGTTGGGTGCATATATATTTATAATTGTTATATCTTCTTCTTGGATTGATCCCTTGATCATTATGTAGTGTCCTTCCTTGTCTCCTGTAAAATTCTTTTTTTTTAAGTCTATTTTATCTGATATGAGTATTGCTACTTCAGCTTCCTTTTGATTTCCATTTGCATGGAATATCTTTTTCCATCCCCTCACTTTCAGTCTGTATGTGTCCCTAGGTCTGAAGTGGGTCTCTTGTAGACAACATATGTATGGGTTTTGTTTTTGTATCCATTCAGCAAGCCTGTGTCTTTTGGTTGG
Organism: Balaenoptera ricei; assembly: GCF_028023285.1. Classification (NCBI taxonomy): domain Eukaryota; kingdom Metazoa; phylum Chordata; class Mammalia; order Artiodactyla; family Balaenopteridae; genus Balaenoptera; species Balaenoptera ricei. Next base: position 88,716,604 of record NC_082660.1, on the reverse strand, counting down.
AGCATTTAATCCATTCACGTTTAAGGTAATTATTGATGTATATGTTCCTATGACCATTTTCTTAATTGTTTTGGGTGTCTTTTTGTAGGTCCTTTTCTTCTCTTGTGTTTCTCAATTAGAAAAGTTCCTTTAGCATTTGTTGTAGATCTGGTTTGGTGGTGCTGAATTCTTTTAGCTTTTGCTTGTCTGTGAAGCTTTTGATTTCTCCTTCGAATCTGCATGTGATCCTTGCTGGGTAGAGTAATCTTGGTTGTAGGTTCTTCCCTTTCATCACTTTAAGTATATCATGCCCCTCCCTTCTGGCTTGTAGGGTTTCTGCCGAGAAATCAGCTGTTAACCTTATGGGACTTGCCTTGTATGTTATTTGTCATTTTTCCTTTTCTGCTTTCAATAATTTTTCTTGGTCTTTAATTTTTGCCAATTTGATTACTATGTGTCTCAGAGTGTTTCTCCTTGGGTTTATCCTGTATGGGCCTCTCTGCACTTCCTGGCCTTGGGTGACTATTTCCTTTCCCATGTTAGGGAAGTTTTCGACTATAATCTCTTCAAATATTTTCTATGGTCCTTTCTCTCTCTCTTCTCCTTCTGGAACCCCTATAATGCAAATGTTGTTACGTTTAATGTTGTCCCACATGCCTCTTAGGCTGTCTTCATTTCTTTTCATTCTTTATTCTTTATTCTGTTCCGCAGCAGTGAATTCCACCATTCTGTCTTCCAGGTCACTTATCCGTTCTTCTGCCTCAGTTATTCTGCTATTGATTCCTTCTAGCGTAGTTTTCATTTCAGTTATTACATTGTTCATTGTTCATTATTGTTCATCTTTAATTCTTCTAGGTCTTTGTTAAACATTTCTTGCATCTTCTCGGTCTTTGCCTCCATTCTTTTTCCGAGGTCCTGGATCATCTTCACTATTATTATTCTGAATTGTTTTTCTGGAAGGTTGCCTATCTCTACTTCATTTAGTTGTTTTTCTGGGGTTTTATCTTGTTCCTTCACCTGGTTTATAGCCCCTGTTTTTTCATGTTATCTATCTTTCTTTGAATGTGTTTTTTGTTCCACAGGCTGCAGGATTGTAGTTTTTCTTGCTTCTGCTGTCTGCCCTCTGGTGGATGAGGCTATCTAAGAGGCTTGTGTAAGTTTCCTAATGGGAGGGACTGGTGGTGAGTAGAGCTGACTGTTGCTCTGGTGGGCAGAGCTCAGTAAAACTTTAATCCACTTGACTGCTGTTGGGTGGGGCTGGGTTCCCTCTATGTGGGTTGTTTGGCCTGAGGTAACCCAACACTGGAGCCTACCTGGACTCTTTGGTGGGGCTAATGGTGGACTCTGGGAGGGCTCACACCAAGGAGCACCCCCTAAAACCTCTGCCACCAGTGTCCTCATCCCCACAGTGAGCCACAGCCACCCGCTGCCTCCGCTGGTGACCCTTCAACACTAGCAGGTAGGTCTGGCTCAGTCTCCCCTGGGGTCACTGCTCCTTCCCCTGGGTCCTGATGCACAGACTACTTTGTGTGTGTCCTCCAAGGGTGTGGTCTCTGTTTACCCCAGTCCTGTCGAAGTCCTGCAATCAAATCCCACTAGGCTTCAAAGTCTGATTCTCTAGGAATTCCTCCTCCCATTGCCGGACCCCCAGGTTGGGAAGCCTGATGTGGGGCTCAAACCTTCACTCCAGTGGGTGGACTTCTGTGGTACAAGTGTTCTCCAGTCTGTGAGTCACCCACCGAGCAGTTATGGGATTTGATTTTACTGTGATTGCACCCCTCCTACCATCTCATTGTGGCTTATCCTTTGTCTTTTGATGTGGGGTACCCTTTCTGGTGAGCTCCAGTGTCCTCCTGTCGATGATTGTCCAGCAGCTAGCCATGACTCTGGTATTCTCACAAGAGGGAGTGAGAGCACGTCCTTCTACTCTGCCATCTTGGTTCCTTTGCACTCTCACTGAGATTCTTTTAAGGTGCTCAGTATGCATTTTTAATTCCCCTTTTAATTATGCCAATTAAAACTGTGTTCATCCTGGGGTCTACCAGAAGGCAATTACACTTCTATCCTTTAGACATCCGGAAGCCTGAGGATTCGCCATAATTGCGGTAATCTCTTGCTTTATTCCAGATTCTCCACCTCTAATTTAGATAAATATTAAACTCATCCTGCAAAAGCTATAAATCTTCTGGTAACTCTTATGGCAACATTATATAGAAGGATTCTTTCCTCCTGGGGGTTTAACTAGCAGATCATAATATATCTAGTACTGTTATCATCTTAAAAATTTTTGTCATGCAGAGTCCCATTAGGTTAAAAAAAGTCACATCATTATATTATACAGAAGTCCTGACTTCTTGCTGAGCTAGCTTTTCATCCAGTTATAAACCATATCTAGGGAGTGACATTTCAGGGTCAACATTGTGTGCATAGAATGAACCTGCTTCTCTAGTCAAAACCTATTATTTCCTTGAGAAACCCTGATATGTAAATTATTTTTTACTGATCACTTAGATCAGGGCTATATATACCACAGTAACTAGACCACCTCTATGGTCAAATAATATAAAGGATACCTTCCAACCCAGTTTGTAATATAGCATTTCTAACCCTCTCATAATCTCCATTTTGTTTCTATCACTAACACATGTAGTTACAAATAAGATCAAAGTTGGTGCACGGTGTGAGTGGCTAACTAACACTTTGGAAGTGAGATTGTGATCAGCTAACTACTTTTCTTCACCTGAACATGTTTCTTGTTCCCTCTTTGTAAAACCACTACAAAAGAAACTTTTGAATCTGCTCTGAACATCCCACAATAGGGCTAAATGTTTAGGTACAAAAATCATTCAAATATTATAGTGTGGAAAGTAAATTTTATATCTACAGTAAACATTATAGCTACTAGAAAGGAAGTGCTGTGCTTACTCATGGCCCCCAAGAGAATGCTTTCTTCAGAAATGAATGGCTTTTTATTTTTAAGGAATGGGAATCCTACAAATAGCAAAGGAGACTGAGATCTGGGACTGAGCTCAGGGGAAGATAAGCTATATGTAAGAAGGACTTTGCCAATCAGAGAAATGTTGGTAGTCACTGAAGAGAGTCATGTTTCTTTAGTCACCTTGAGTTTTATGACATCCTGTATAAATTGGAAAAAGACCTTACTTACATGTGCTTGCATGAGCACAATGAAAGGTGGTGAAGAAAACATCCCAGAGTGGTTAACACTGGTTACCTTGGTGAAGAGAAACAGGTAGTGGGAGTGGAGAGAGATGTTTAAATTTTTTTAAGCCTTTATCATTTTAGAGCAGTTTCAGGTTTACAATAAAATGGAAAGGAAAGTACAGAGATTTCCCATAAACCCTCTGCCCCGTCACATACATAACCTCCCCCTTTATCAACATCACTCACCAGAATGGTACATTTTTTGCTAAGGATGAACCTACATTGACATATCATCACCCAAAGTCTACAATTTACCTTAGGGTTCACTCTTGGTGTACTCCATTCTATAGATTTGGACAAATGTATAATGACATGTATAGACCATTATAGTATCATACAGAGTATTTTCACTGCCCTAAAAATCCTCTGTGTTCTACCTATTCATCTCCTCCCCCTCGCCCCCAACAACTATTGATATTTTTATTGTTTCTATACTTTTACCTTTTCCAGAATATCATATAATTGGAATCACGCAGTTGTAGCCTTCTCAGCTCAACTTCTTTTACTTAGTAATATACATTTAAGTTTCTTCCATGTCTTCTCATGGATTGATAGTTCATTTCTTTTTTTCCCCAGTTTTATTGAGATATAATTGACATATAATATTGTATTAGTTGAAGGTGTACAACATAATGATTAGATATATGTATACATTGCAAAATGATTACCACATTAAGTTTATTTAACATCCATCACCTCACATAGTTGCAAATATTTTTTTCTTGTGAAAAGTTTTAAGACCTACTGTCTTAGCAACTTTCAAATATACAATACAATATTGTTATTTCTTCACTTCCTTTTAACACTGAATAATATTGCACTTTCTGGATGTACCACAGCTTATTTATCCATTCACATACTAAAGAACACTTTGGTTGCTTCCAAGTTTTGACAATTCTGAATAAAGCTACTATAAACATCCATGTGCAGGGTTTTGTGTGAACATAAGTTTTCAACTCCTTTAGGTAAATACCAAGTTATGCAATTGCTGGATCACATGGTAAGAGTATGTTTACTTTTGTAAGAAACTGCCAAACTGTCTTCCAAAGTGGCTGTACTATTTTGCATTCCCACCAGCAATGAATGAGAGTTCCTGTTGCGCAACATCCTCACTAGCATTTGGTATTGTCAGTGTTTTAGATTTTGGTCATTCTAATAGGCATGTAGTAGTGTCTTATTATTGTTTTATTTGCTATCTGTATATCTTCTTTGGTGAGATGTATGTTAAGGATATCCATGTTTAAGGTCCCTTTTTATAATTAAGTTGATTGTTTTCTTCTTATTGAGTTTTAAGAGTTCTTGGCATATTTTGCATAACAGTCCTTCATCTGATGTGTCTTTTGGAAAGATTTTCTCCTGGTCAGTGGTTTGTCTTCTAATGCTCAATATTGTCTTTCACAGAGCAGAAATTTTTAATTTTAATGAAGTCCACCTTATCAATTATTTGTTTCATAGATCATGTCTTTTTTTTTAATTAATTAATTTATTTATTTATTTTTGGCTGTGTTGGGTCTTTGTTTCTGTGCGAGGGCTTTCTCTAGTTGTGGCAAGCGGGAGCCACTCTTCATCGCGGTGCGTGGGCCTCTCACTATCGTGGCCTCTCGTTGCGGAGTACAGGCTCCAGATGCACAGGCTCAGTAGTTGTGGCTCATGGGCCTAGTTGCTCCACGGCGTGTGGGATCTTCCCAGACCAGGGCTCGAACCCGTGTCCCCTGCATTGGCAGGCAGATTCTCAACCACTGTGCCACCAGGGAAACCCATAGATCATGTCTTTGGTGTTGTACCTAAAAAGGCATCACCATATCAAATGTCATCTAGGTTTTCTCCTGTGTTATCATCTCAGAGTCTTACAGTTTAGCACTTTGCATTTAGGTCTCTGATCCATTTTGAGTTAATTTTTGTGAAGGGTGTAAGGTATGGACCTAGGTTCATTTTTTTGTATGTGGATGTCAATGTTTAAGGTTTTTTTTTTTTTTTTGAATGCATCTCTGTGTTGCTTTTCTTGTTATAACACACATTTATTACCATTATAATTTTTAAATCAAAATGTATTTTTAGTGAACTTACTTTTACTGAGAAAAATTGGTTAAATCTTTGTTCCCTAAGGCTACTGTAGGTGACAGACTTTTCATTAAACTGTATTTGGATTAACAAGCGTGGAATGTTCTAGATTAGAGTGTCACAACCACAGAACTGCAGATGGGGTTTTAAGATTGTTTCTATACTTCATACCTCAGTATCACTGAGAAACCCCAAACCACAAAAGTGATTGCCCACACCTCTGGAACATGTGAAAATATGCTTTGGATATTGCAATATCACATGAGTACACCACTAATATTAAATAGAGCCTTTTCCCCCTGGATTGTCTTCTTTCACCAAAGAAAGAGGAATTTTCACATAACAAGAAAATTGGGTTAGAAAAGAAGCATCTTGTGCAGACCTGCAGATTCTCTCTTTCAGACTAAATCATGAAGAGAATTCCCTCCTCTGAGAAATTCAACTCCCTTATCCCAACATACAAAATTTGAAGTTAGAAGAGGCTTTCAGGATCAATCACCCCAAGACAAGTCCCTCCTTTTACAGAAAAGTCAACTGAAACCCATAGGTATTAAGTGATGGCCCCAAAGTCACACAGTTACTAAGTAGAATCCCAGACTACTGTTTTTGCTTTCAATTACATCCTCTAAATCCTACCCTTGGAAATTTTGCAGCCACTGGGGGTACAAGAATATGAAGTAGAAGTGTCCCTCAAGGTTCTTTGTCACAATGTTGTAAAGCAAAATGGACAAATGTGATTTTTACAGTTCTTGTTTCATGGAAGTTCTCTACAATATGGAGAAACAAAATGGTATCTTATAAGGAACACATATAGCTATAAACAAATATAGACGTCCCTGAAACATAGTAGAAGTAAACATGTGTTCCTTTTTAGCACTGTAATGTGTGCTAAGTTGTACCTTTATGACAATCATTGGAATGTATTAATACTTATTATAATTGAAGAGAAACTCGAACTTGCAACAATGTAGTGACGAAATGGGAGTGAGTTCTGTTGGGACTGCTTTGAAATTATCAAAACAATGGAATAATCATCAGCCATGTTTGTGACCTCACATCCAATTTTCATGTTTGTATGGTTTGAGCAGTTTGAGAAATACTATAACATGTCAAACAATGTAAACAGAGAATATTAAAAAGGAAAAAGAGTATGAATTTGAAGCATAGATGTGGCATTAAAATTCTGATATTGTTTGCTTATGACAAAGATTTAATTAGAAGAAAGTGGCACTATTAATTCATTTTCATGATAAAGTTTATCAGAGGAAAACAAAATAAAACATATGGGTTTGAATCCTTTTCCATGATAATTTTTATACTCTGCATGATAAACAGCACCCTAAAGTGTTAACTTCATCTTAGGAAAAGTTGACGTAATTGTCCAATTCATTCCAAATCATTCAGCCTACAGAAAGAATTTTCTGTGGTCAGAGTAGGTAATATATATTACTTCCAAAAACCACGTGGGCTTTTGTATTGTATTTGTTTTATTTCTTTTATTTCCTTTGTAAATGGTTACCAAATTCACTTGCCTCTGAAATGTATTGAGCATCCAGTCATTTCCCATCATAAACCACATCTTGCCTTTACCTGAAAATGTATAATAACCAAAAATATATACCATTTATTACATTCCAATTATGAGTTAATGATTAGACTCTTTACATGATACATCATTTACTTCTCACAACAGAACTGTGACACAGCTATAATTTTTCACATTTACTAGATGAAGAAACTGAAGCTGAGAGAAAGTAGCTTGCCCAAATTCATGCATTTAACTGAGCGGCTGAGCCAGGATTTGATCCTCAATCTGTCAAAAGCTGAAGTCAAACTCTATGGCCTTTCTACTATATTACATTTACTCCCTAAGAAAATCATGGCATCTTGGATTTACAATGTGATTTTTTCCCCCAAAAAAATCCAAGATTCTTTCTGATTTGGGCCTTACCATAAGAAATCCTTCATTAATGTAACATGCCTATTGAAAGGCCATGCATGATAGGCCTGTATCCAGCTACTTCTACATCTCTCAAAAATGTTACCAAAGAGCTGACTGATTTCGGAAGCATGCAGCAGTGAGCATGAGCTTGCAGTAAGCAGCAGCTGGAAACAGACCTTAGTTCCCTAACTGGGAATTGAACCCAGATTGCCTGGATGGAAACCAGGATCTTAACCACTAGACCACAAGGCCAGTTGCTAGAGTCTCAGTCCCCAGTCCTTTGTCTACCTTGAAAGGATGAATCTGACAAGGTGATGGAAGATATAGAAGAGAGTAAAGTGTTTATTAGAAAAGCAGAGTACATGCGGAAAAATGCACTGGTGAACACAGCAAGAGAGTAGCTAGAATCGTGCCTTTGGGAAGTCTATATCCTTTTTAAGGGGGGCAGTCATCCAGGTCTTTGTCTTCTTGGCCAATCGTATTGTTTTGACCACATGGCTAATTTGTCTCTGGACCCTCCCCTGGGTGCGCACACACCCCCTCAGTCAAGATGGATTTCATCGCAAAGGCGTCTGGGAGGGGCAAAGGCAAAACTTATTATGGTCTGGTTTCCCCTGCCTTTTTGACCCCGTGAAGACTTTTGCACATGTGTAGTGCCTCACTTGCCCCAAAGATGGGAAATGTATGACCTCTTGATCTTTTAACAGGGTTTAGCCCCTCTCTATCCCTGCCATAAAAATGTCCAATGTCCGGTTATCTATCCTATTTCTGTTATTGTTTCTTATATCGAAATGCAGATCTCAAAATGTAGACAGGAGTCCAGTCATAAATATACAGTCAGGAGCCCATTGGTCTCTCGCCTCAGGAAATGTAAACAGGGGACTAGTAGTGAATGTCTGGCCTGAAACCCATCTTTTTCTCACCCCAGGAAGTGTGAACAGGAGACCAGTTGTAAATGTCTAGCCTGGAGCCCGTCTATCTTCTGCCTCATTACCTTACATCTTTCCTCTTTGGCCAACAGCCCTTTTCTCTACATTCCCAAATGCTTTTGGATTGTCCTAATTATTCCACTTTTTTAGAAGAACTTGATTCAACTTCTGTGGAACAAGCCTACTGCCTACAGAAAAGTTCCAGTGGTGTAAAATCTCTTCTTTTCAGAATCTCTTTTCTATCAAGATTTTTCGTTTTCAATTCCATTGCCCAGGCTTTGAGTATCTGTATCTTCTTTACCACATTGGCTTCACCTTCTGTGAGAAGAAATGTGTACCCACTATGAAGCTCCAGGAGAGCAATTTCTTTTCCTTTTCTCTTCTTACCATTCTCCATTACTAGTTTCGTTTCCCCTCTCCCTTCTCACAGCACTGTAATTGCTGATGCCCTTCAAAAATGTTTTCTTTGTTCTATCATGAGTCTATTTATGCTTTGTGGCAATCTGGAATAACAAAAGTATGTTTTCGGCTTACTTTCTCCTTTATCATGGTGGATAAAGTACATTTAATACAAATATAGATGATGAATACCTCTGACAAAAAGGCAAATGCAGCAAACTCTCTGCAGGTCAGTAAGGTAAGCCCCTTGAGGTTCCAACCTTATTTTAATATAGTTAGGTTCATAAGTAGAACCATAACCCTATGTAATTTCCCTCCGTAGCTGTCTCAGTAACCTGCCAGTTGTACTGAGCTTTGCTCCCTCTGGGCTTTGAGAGTTCTCTTTTGTCATTTGTCTGCCTGTAGTACAAGGACCACTGGGTTGACAGTTGCTGGCATAAGGTTAGTAAATTTCCGTTGACCATCGTGAGTATCTTAAAGCAGCTGGCAGATTATAATCCACCCAAATAAATAAAGGAAAAAAACCTAGGAGAATTTTAGGTAATACATTTCTCAATTCTGCCTTTTAGCCTTTGTTAATGTCAAGATCTACCTATTCACCTCCAGACAGTTGACTGTTGCTTAAGGAAATCGAATATAATAGAAAACAATCAGAGTTGAGCTCTGAGATCATGTTTCTAAAAAGTGCTGATAGAATAACGCAGCCTTCTATAGAAAAAAAGTAGATGCATCTTAAAATTTAAAAATGATCAGGGCCAGTGTTCCTCTTTTTTGGGTACAAGCAACACCTGCATTGGATGAAAGGCAGAATGTAAAGAGTGTCTCTTCAAAACAAATATTTAGAAAAATATAATACTATGATTTTGAAATAAACGGTGCAATTCTAAGTGTCTTAAAATTGTTTTATCTCAACATGGGGCACTTTTTGTTCATCTGTGAAAGCAAAGCTTTTGGGGATTAAATCTGGAATACTAGGGATATCCTGAGAAATAGAAAAGGAACCAGTGTAACTGTGTATGTAGACTGATTTTCCCACTGTGATATAGAGAGAGAGAGTGGGGAAAGCACCTTGTCAAGGAAGGGTATTAATTAAGGCTGTTAACCAATACAATTAATAGCGATGTCATATGAGGCCACATTGTCCAGCTCTTGGTTAAGAGCAGTCACTAAGCAGCAGTTGGGTTCCTTTCATGATTTTGATTTGTTTTGAAAATAGCACAGCCCAAGCCATGGATTGCTATCCGTTTAAGAAACACCAGACGATTATGGACAGTGGTGAGTTTGAATCACCTACCAGGAGATGCTGAATAGTTTCCTGGAACCTTGAGAACAAGACTATTCTGGGTAATTTCACTTTCTCTTCTCTGTTGTTTGCAGCTTTGTTTCAGGTATGAAATAGAAGTTATCACTGTTACCCCCAAAACATTATTCACCCTGGCTCAGAGTCTTCTGTAGAGGATGCTGATTATTTGAGATTGTTAAGCTGTTTTGACATTGTTGATCACAAGAAGCCTATTGACCTGAATGGTAGCTCTGTGGCTGATATCAAGCCCAAAAGGACTCTGAGAAGCAGGATGGCAGCCACTTCTCCCCAATAGCTCCTTCAGCTATAAAACCTGTTGGACATAATCTGATGTCATGACATATTTATCTCCAGCATGCCTATGTCCTCTATCTGCTAGTAGTTCATGTCTTAAATATGAGTTTTAAACAAAATTTTGCTTCAACTGTGACCAAAACTATCAAAAAGTCTTATAGAAGAAGAGCTGTCAGAAATCCATCAAGATGAAGCTTAAGTTAATTTTGAAAAATGGAAGATGTAGACATAAATTGAACGGCTTCAATGGAGAAAGAGTAAATATTTAAAATACAAACATGGTATTCAAGGCAGGACTAGTAACAATGGAACTTTAAAGTAACTTTGGACCTCAGAGGCCTCATTTTATTTCCTAGCAATCCACAGGCCTGTCTCCTTTGATAAAGAGTGAAGGACTTCACAATGGGAATCCTTGGAGATTTTTCATTCATCCTGAATAACTAACTCATTCTATCTGGACCTTACAGAGCTAGTTGGTATAGAATGAAGCAGCATGACTTCTGGAAACCCAGACTACTAATATCCTAGCACACAGGTTTTTATGTTCTATGTGATTTAATTATATGATATTTATTTGATTCCATGCTGTGACTGACAGTCTCAGGAGCTTCAAGGAAGCTCGCACTGGGGGAAACAAGGGAAGAAATAGCTCAAGGAGTCTTGATGTGAAAAGGCGTGGAATAAAAAATGAGCATGTGCTTGTAAGAAGATGTGTTTCTTTCAGATCTAACTATTTAAGAAGGTCACTAGACTGGAATTAGCTCAAAGAAGAGCCCATGAAAGCAAAGTGTCCAACTTGGAAACAGACTCCTATTGAGGAAAATGGTCCAATTTTGGTTCATCTGTTTGTTTTCCCTTGCCAGTGTACATCCAGTGTGTGTATTAGAGAGTTAAAAACAACCCTGCTAAGCTAGCCCCGGTACATTTAACTGGGAATTAGTGGGTTACCTAAAGACAATCACAAGAGAAGTTGGGCAGGAGGGAGTACCCCTATTCCTGAGCTGATTTTGACTGTCCAACCAACCCCATCAAATCCTCTATTTTGGAAAGTACACACACTAGGTGAAAAAGAGAAGGCAAATCTTTTGAGCTCAGGACATTATCCTGAATGACACTAAGTTATATTCTGTTTTCTATTTCAAGTGCAATAATAACTACAATAACAGCAGCTATTACTATTACTACTATGACTGTTACTGATGCTGCTGCTATGAAGTAGCTACCAGTTATTGAGAATCTGCCAAGGGTCGGGCACCGCAATAAGCATTATATATGCATTATCTTGTTTAATCCTCATTCATCCCTATGAGGTGGATTCTATTTTTATCCGCAGTTTAGAGATAAATAAACTAGGACACTAAGAGCTTCAGCAACTTCCCAAGGTCACATGGCATGGAAGTGGCAGAGCCAGGATTCACACCCAGGCAGATATCGAAGCCTCGGAAATATCAGTAACCAGAGTGACTATGCCCCTCATGAGTGACCTCACGTCCTCGTTTTCTCATGGATCCTTTCAATAAACCTCCATCCTTAGGGGTAATCTGGTATGTCTCTTTCTTGCAACTTTAAAGATCTTTTTAAAAAATGTCTTCCATAGATATATAGATGTATAGATATATTTTATTGAAGTATAGTTGATTTACAATGTTGTGTTGGTTTCAGGTGTACAGTTAAGTGATTCATTTATACTTATATGTGTATTTTATTCCAGATGCTTTTCCCTTATAAGTTATTACAAAATACTGAGTAGAGTTCCCTGTGCTATACAGTAGGTCCTTGTTGGTTATCTACTTTTTACATAGTAGTGTGTATCTCTTAATCTCAACCTCCTAATTTATCCCCCCTCCACTGCTTCCTCCTTTGGTAGCCATATGTCTATGGGTCTATTTCTGTTTTGTAAATAAGTTCATTTGTATCTTTTTTTTTTTTTCAGTTTTAAAGATCTTAATACCACCACTTACATCCTTGTTCTTAGTCACGGTCTATTTTAAATTGGATAAAAATCTCTCCAGTGTGAATCAGGAAGAACTAGTAAAAATAAATATATATTGGATACCTACTTAATTCAAGACATTCTGTGAGGCTGTGTGAAGGATACTATACAAAGAAGCATTATATATGTTCCCTGGCTTCACGGAGTTTACAATCCTGGTAAAATGAACTGTGTATATTGTTGACATAAAGAGAAAACTCACAATACAAGAAGTGTTTGGGAATGTTAATAGCTCAAATTCAATAAGCACATATTATGTACCAGACTCTAGGTGAAGTACTTAATGTCTTTTGTCATATTTAATCCTTACATGAACACCACCAGTGCTATTGTTATCTCATACTTATAGATGAGGAAACTGAGGGTCAGCAACAGTGAGTACTTTGGTCAAAGCTGTCCAGCTAGTAAGCAACAGAACCAGATCAAAAACGTAGGTTGTCGCTACTGAGCTCTGACCGCCACAGCAACAGTCAGCTCTACCCACCACCAGAGCCTCCCATCAAGCCTCTTTGATAGCCTCAACCACCAGAGGGCAGACAACAGAAGCAAGAAAAACTACAATCCTGCAGCCTGTGGACCAAAAACCACAGTTACAGAAAGACAGAGAAGATGAAAAGGCAGAGGGCTATGTACCAGATGAAGGAACAAGAAAAAACCCCAGAAAAACAACTAAATGAAGTGGAGATAGGCAACCTTCCAGAAAAAGAATTCAGAATAATGATAGTGAAGATGATCCAGGACCTCGGAATAAGAATGGAGGCAAAGATTGAGAAGATGCAAGAAATGATTAACAAAGACCTAGAAGAATTAAAGAACAAACAAACAGAGATGACCAATACAATAACTGAAATGAAGACTACACTAGAAGGAATCAATAGCAGAAAAACTGAGGCAGAAGAACGGATAAGTGACCTGGAAGACAGAATGGTGGAATTCACTGCTGTGGAACAGACTAAAGAAAAAAGAATGAAAAGAAATGAAGACAGCCTAAGAGACCTCTGGGACAACATTAAACGCAACAACATTTGCATTATAGGGGTACCAGAAGGAGAAGAGAGAGAGAAAGGACCAGAGAAAATATTTGAAGAGATTATAGTCGAAAACTTCCCTAACATGGGAAAGGAAATAGCCACCCAAGTCCAGGAAGCGCAGAGAGTCCCATACAGAATAAACCCAAGGAGAAACACACCGAGACACATAGTAATCAAAGTGGCAAAAATTAAAGACAAAGAAAAATTATTGAAAGCAGCAAGGGAAAAACGACAAATAACATACAAGGGAACTCCCATAAGGTTAACAGCTGATTTCTCAGCAGAAACTCTGCAAGCCAGAAGGGAGTGGCATGATATACTTAAAGTGATGAAAGGGAAGAACCTACAACCAAGATTACTCTACCCGGCAAGGATCTCATTTAGATTTGATGGAGAAATCAAAAGCTTTACAGACAAGCAAAAGCTAAGAGAATTCAGCACCACCAAACCAGCTCTACAACAAATGCTAAAGGAACTTCTCTAAGTGGGAAACACAAGAGAAGAAAAGGACCTACAAAAACAAACCCAAAACAATTAAGAAAATTGTCATAGGAACATACATATCGATAATTAGCTTAAATTTGAATGGATTAAAGGCTCCAACCAAAAGACACAGGCTTGCTGAATGGATACAAAAACAAGACCCATCTATATGCTGTCTACAAGAGACCCACTTTAGACCTAGGGACACATACAGACTGAAAGTGAGGGGATGGAAAAAGATATTCCATGCAAATGGAAATCAAAAGAAAGCTGGAGTAGCTATACTCATATCAGATAAAATAGACTTTAAAATAAAGAATGTTACAAGAGACAAGGAAGGACACTACATAATGATCCAGGGATCAATCCAAGAAGAAGATATAACAATTATAAATATATATGCACCCAACATAGGAGCACCTCAATACATAAGGCAACTGCTAACAGCTCTAAAAGAGGAAATGGACAGTAACACAATAATAGTGGGGGACTTTAACACCTCACTTACACCAATGGACAGATCATCCAAAATGAAAATAAATAAGGAAACAGAAGCTTTAAATGACACAATAGACCAGATAGATTTAATTGATATATATAGGACATTCCATCCAAAAACAGCAGATTACACTTTCTTCTCAAGTGCGCACGGAACATTCTCCAGGATAGATCACATCTTGGGTCACAAATCAAGCCTCAGTAAATTTAAGAAAATTGAAATCATATCAAGCATCTTTTCTGACCACAACGCTATGAAATTAGAAATGAATTACAGGGAAAAAAACGTAAAAAAGACAAACACATGGAGGCTAAACAATACGTTACTAAATAACCAAGAGATCACTGAAGAAATCAAAGAGGAAATTAAAAAAATACCTAGAGACAAATGACAATGAAAACACGACAACCCAAAACCTATGGGATGCAGCAAAAGCGGTTCTAAGAGGGAAGTTTATAGCTATACAAGCCTACCTAAAGAAACAAGAAAATTCTCAAGTAAACAATCTAACCTTACACCTAAAGAAACTAGAGAAAGAAGAACAAGCAAAACCCAAAGTCAGCAGAAGGAAAGAAATCATAAAGATCAGAGCAGAAATAAATGAAATAGAAAGAAAGAAAACAATAGCAAAGATCAATAAAACTAAAAGTTGGTTCTTTGAGAAGATAAACAAAATTGATAAGCCATTAGCCAGACTCATCAAGAAAAAGAGGGAGAGGACTCAAATCAATAAAATCAGAAATGAAAAAGGAGAAGTTACAACAGACACTGCAGAAATACAAAGCATCCTAAGAGACTACTACAAGCAACTTTATGCCAATAAAATGGACAACCTGGAAGAAATGGACAAATTCTTAGAAAGGTATAACCTTCCAAGACTGAATCAGGAAGAAACAGAAAATATGAACAGACCAATCACAAGTAATGAAATTGAAACTGTGATTAAAAATCTTCCAACAAACAAAAGTCCAGGACCAGATGGCTTCACAGGTGAATTCTATCAAACATTTAGAGAAGAGCTAACACCCATCCTTCTCAAACTCTTCCAAAAAATTGCAGAGGAAGGAACACTCCCAAACTCATTCTATGAGGCCACCATCACCCTGTTACCAAAACCAGACAAAGACACTACAAAAAAAGAAAATTACAGACCAATATCACTGATGAATATAGATGCAAAAATCCTCAACAAAATACTAGCAAACAGAATCCAACAACACATTAAAAGGATCATACACCACGATCAAGTGGGATTTATCCCAGGGATGCAAGGATTCTTCAATATACGCAAATCAATCAATGTGATACACTATATTAACAAACTGAAGAATAAAAACCATATGATCATCTCAATAGATGCAGAAAAAGCTTTTGACAAAATTCAACACCCATTTCTGATAAAAACTCTCCAGAAAGTGGGCATAGAGGGAACCTACCTCAACATAATAAAGGCCATATATGACAAACCCACAGCAAACATCATTCTCAATGGTGAAAAACTGAAAGCATTTCCTCTAAGATCAGGAACGAGACAAGGATGTCCACTCTCACCACTATTATTCAACATAGTTCTGGAAGTCCTAGCCACGGCAATCAGAGAAGAAAAAGAAATAAAAGGAATACAAATTGGAAAAGAAGAAGTAAAACTGTCACTGTTTGCAGATGACATGATACTATACATAGAGAATCCTAAAACTGCCACCAGAAAACTGCTAGAGCTAATTAATGAATATGGTAAAGTTGCAGGATAGAAAATTAATGCACAGAAATCTCTTGCATTCCTATACACTAATGATGAAAAATCTGAAAGAGAAATTATGGAAACATTCCCATTTACCATTGCAACAAAAAGAATAAAATACCTAGGAATAAACCTACCTAGGGAGACAAAAGACCTGTATGCAGAAAACTATAAGACACTGATGAAAGAAATTAAAGATGATACCAACAGATGGAGAGATATACCATGTTCTTGGACTGGAAGAATCAACATTGTGAAAATGAGTATACTACCCAAAGCAATCTACAGATTCAATGCAATCCCTATCAAACTATCAATGGCATTTTTCACAGAACTAGAACAAAAAGTTTCACAATTTGTATGGAAACACAAAAGACCCTGAATAGCCAAAGCAGTCTTGAGGCAAAAAAATGGAGCTGGAGGAATCAGACTCCCTGACTTCAGACTATACTACAAAGCTACAGTAATCAAGACAATATGGTACTGGCACAAAAACAGAAACATAGATCAATGGAACAAGATAGAAAGCCCAGAGATTAACCCACGCACCTATGGTCAACTAATCTATGACAAAGGAGGCAAAGATATACAATGGAGAAAAGACAGTCTCTTCAATAAGTGGTGCTGGGAAAACTGGACAGCTACATGTAAAAGAATGAGATTAGAATACTCCCTAACACCATACACAAAAATAAACTCAAAATGGATTCGAGACCTAAATATAAGACTGGACACTGTAAAACTCTTAGAGGAAAACATAGGAAGAACACTTTTTGACATAAATCACAGCAAGATCTTTTTTGATCCACCTCCTAGAGTAATGGAAATAAAAACAAAAATAAACAAGTGGGACCTAATGAAACTTCAAAGCTTTTGCACAGCAAAGGAAGCCATAAACAAGACGAAAAGACAACCCTCAGAATGGGAGAAAATATTTGCAAATGAATCAACGGACAAAGGATTAATCTCCAAAATATATAAACAGCTCATTCAGCTCAATATCAAAGAAACAAACACCCCAATCCAAAAATGGGCAGAAGACCTAAATAGACATTTCTCCAAAGAAGACATACAGACGGCCACGAAGCACATGAAAAGATGCTCAACATCACTAATTATTAGAGAAATGCAAATCAAAACTACAATGAGATATCACCTCACTCCTGTTAGAATGGGCATCATCAGAAAATCTACAAACAACAAATGCTGGAGAGGGTGTGGAGAAAAGGGTAACCTCTTGCACTGTTGGTGGGAATGTAAATTGATACAGCCACTATGGAGAACAATATGGAGGTTCCTTAAAAAACTAAAAATAGAATTACCATATGACCCAGCAATCCCACTACTGGGCATATACCCAGAGAAAACTGTAATTCAAAAAGACACATGCACCCGAATGTTCATTGCAGCACTATTTACAATAGCCAGGTCATGGAAGCAACCTAAATGCCCATCAACAGACGAATGGATAAAGAAATTGTGGTACACATATACAATGGAATATTACTCAGCCATAAAAAGGATCGAAATTGAGTCATTTGTTGAGACGTGGATGGATCTAGAGACTGTCATACAGAGTGAAGTAAGTCAGAAAGAGAAAAACAAATATCGTATATTAATGCATGTATGTGGAACCTAGAAAAATGGTACAGATGAGCCAGTTTCCAGGGCAGAAGTTGAGACACAGATGTAGAGAATGGACATATGGACACCAAGGGGGGAAAACTGCGGTGAGGTGGGGATGGTGGTGTGCTGAATTGGGCGATTGGGATTGACATGTATACACTGATGTGTATAAAATTGATGCCTAATAAGAACCTGCAGTATAAAAAAAAACAAACAAAACAACTAATACTAAACTTTCATTGGGTTATTTGTATGGAAATATGTTAATATAAATGTTTCAGACATTACATGAAATTTCTAAAAATCTTATATTTGTATTTGTATGGAAATACGTATGGAAATATGTTAATATAAATGTTTCAGACATTACATGAAATTTCTAAAAATCTTATATTTGTATTTGTATGGAAATACGTATGGAAATATGTTAATATAAATGTTTCAGACATTACATGAAATTTCTAAAAATCTTATATTTGTATTTGTATGGAAATATGTATGGAAATATGTTAATATAAATGTTTCAGACATTACACGAAATTTCTAAAAATCTTAAAAAAAAAAAAAAAAAAACCTAGGTTGTCTGACTTCAGAGACTAAACTCTTCACCAATAAATGACAGTTGTTCTTATGGCAAATGTCTAAGTAAGTGGCATGGTCAGTAAATATCTGGGAGCACAGGGGAGGAAGAGAAATTTTCCCCTAGGATAAAATTGATAAATATATATTGGGTGTGAGTTTTCATTATTATGTAAAGGTTAGTTTTACTTTGGAGCAAGCAAACGGGATATAGTAAAGTGGAAACTTGCAAAATAGTAGCATTGTAATGCAAACATTTGCATTGCAAAGGTTTATTTGCTTCACAAAGAATCATCACAGGTTTCCTTTAAAGACCAGCCTCCCCTATTGTGCTCAGACTATGACTGGATTCCCCACACGCACACTGAGGGAAAGAAAGAGTGAATGTACACAACGTTTCTGTAATATGACTATTTTATAAAACAGGATACAACTTTACCGCATTTCATACACAAAATCTGAGACTTCCAACAAAGACCAAATAGATAAGAAAAAAAAACCAAAAAACTATTTACTCATCACCTTGTCTGACTCCCTCATTTTATAGATGAGAAAATGGAAGCTCAAGTGAGATGATTTGGCCAGAGTTAAACAGCTAGTTAGTGGCACTCTCATTAGTGATTTGCAAGACCCATGTCTTTTGTACTCCAGCCTTGTTTTCTTTAAACTATACCACTTCACTGTTCTTTAATAAGAAGCAAAAATAGCATCAGTAAATTTTAGGTAAAATATTCTTCTCTATTGTTACAGTACATGGACATATGTGATCCTGCATATAAGAGGATAGGGCAGCGATGAAGTAGCCCATATTAACTCCTATCACAACGATTCAAGTTTACTCACTTCTCTCACCCAATTTCTCTCACCTTGTTAAGGGCCCCCAGAATGAATGCCATTCATATATCTGAAAGCTAAGAAGGTACTTACTTGGCTCTGTGATACCTTCCCTTATCAGTGGAACCTCACATGCTTCAAATGTGATGTCAAACGTAATATTTGCTTTGCATAAGCAGTTCAGAGAAGCTTTCTCTACCAATTCACCAGGCCTGATAGATTTACTATATAACTTCTTGCAGTAATACTTGTAAAAGGTTAAAGGTAAAACCTTTGCTTTCACTCCTGATTTGTTTGAAGAATAATATAAGCAGTAAATAAGTGAGGTCTGCAAATAAGAGATAAAGCCCAAGAAGAATTTTCATGTGGATGATCATAGATGAAGTATAAGCATTTACTCTCTTGAATTGTGTGGATCTAATAGCCTTTAGCCTATGTGATCAGAATTTCTATCAAGTCAATACCCGGTCCTCATTCTTAAGAGTGTTTGATTCATACCATTTATATTTTGCTCTGGTTCATTAAACATATAATTTATTGGTTATTAAAATGCCCTGCAGTATTTTTCCATTACAGAAAAATATAAAAAGTGATTTATGCAGCTTGTGTGTAAATTGATACATGTCATAAAGACAAGAGTTGTAATTTGTTTCCAAATAGTACTTCTTTACTCTCAGAACTGGTTACAGCTCTCAAAACCTCATCACAGCAAAAACTTGATTAAATCTGTTGGTTGTATTGCTTTGGACGCAAAAAGCTCCCTTCATAAAATCTATTGCTCTACATAATATGTGCTACTCTTTTAGCCTTTGGTCACAGCGTACACCTGTGCAGGTTGACACATAAAAATGGACAAATCAAGAAAAAGAAAGCTGCCTGGCCCACATGAGGTTACGTATTTCATACTTTATTTCCCCAGCAGTCATTTCTAGCAGCAGGGCAGAAAAGACTAAAGACAAATGGTGAATCAAAGGAAGGACAAAATGAAATGAAAATGAAGGACAAACATGATAGGATATTTTCAAGGAACATCTTTTTGATGTTATATCTATTGATCATAAACAAAAATCCAAGCCCAAGGGTTATGGCTCTGGATCATCAAACCTCATCTTGACTTATAGTGGCTGCCTGAACCATTCCTCCCCAAACACCAATGTTTGATATTTCTAAACAGAATATTTCTCA
The DNA here is from genome assembly GCF_028023285.1 of Balaenoptera ricei. Taxonomy (NCBI): domain Eukaryota; kingdom Metazoa; phylum Chordata; class Mammalia; order Artiodactyla; family Balaenopteridae; genus Balaenoptera; species Balaenoptera ricei. The sequence goes on along the minus strand of NC_082660.1, from coordinate 88,696,504 downwards.
CCATAAAACAGAGCATTCTCATTTCAGGAAAAGGTCAAGTGTGGATGAAAATCTCTTGCAGTACTAATGACTTTTTCAATCATATTTCTCCTTTGAATATATATAGCTTCTTTCCTTCCAGAATGTCCCGTGTTTGCTTTCAGCTTCTCCCTTGCCTGCAATGCTAGAGCTATGCATATGTGATTCTAAGACAAATGGGGGGCTTGTCATTTCAGAGTCATTAATTTCGGTAAATAAGCATTTGTTGGGTTTTAAGTATTTTATTATTAAATTCACCATGTATTTGGTGCTCTTTTACTTTTCTTTTATAATATTTTGTAGCGAATTTTAATATCACTTATACTTTATCATCATAAATGAATGCCAGCAATGTTCTTAAGAGCTGCAAATTCTGCTACTTCACCTTCCACAGCCATAAACTCATTCACCCTACCCATCCTAATGGGGCTGGATTAATGAAGCTTTCAAAAGTGCAACATTTGGCAAAAATTACAGAAGTACCTGAAGGACTGGTTATTTGCAGATTCACTAGAAAAAGATGCTGTGATTTTGGCTGCTGATGAGCATGTATGTAATATCCCGCTGTATTGCCTCCAAGATGCACTGCATTCTACTCTCTGTTATCCACACTAATGAAGAGGAACAATAGAACAGATAATACAAAGCAGCAGGTGACTTGCTGATCTCTTCATTAACCTGGGGAGTAGAGAGCAGGGATATAGGAGCTGCCACAGGAGAGGAGTACACCTTATTTTTTCCTTCTAAGGACAATCATTAAAAAAAATTCAAACATGAATAATTTGTCTTTGAAAACTGCCCGCCTTGTCCATTTCCTGCCTTTCCCAGGAACTAGCTTCACTGCTCATATTCTAGCTGCCCAGGACACTCACAAAGCTATTTCACCTTTTCTGTCCAAAGAGCCTTATGCCCTGTTTCCCTGCTCTCATACCCATCCCAAATCAAAGCATGCCTGCTCCATGTTCCATTTCATTTCATCACTAATTTATGCTTTCCAAGGTGACATAGCACACATGTTGCCATTCTATTCCCAACATGCCCACAGGAGACTGCATTAATTAGGTATTCCACTTTTTCTTACTAAGCCTGGAGTCAGCCTCAGAGACTTTCTCAATGGTCCAGGCAGCCATTACCACTTCAGTGAAACAAAAAGTATGTGATAAAAATTATATGATTTGAATAGAAAGATACTTTCATAGTTTGATAAAGAGTATAACATAAGTGCTAACAGTGAACCACCTGACACATTTTCAATAAAGTCAGAAGGTAGATACAAGGATTTTTATTATCACTGCAGTTATGTAGCATTGGAAGGGGAATCATGAGAAGTAAAGTATTAAAAATTCTTTGTGTAGTTCAGCTAGAGGATAACAATGTTGACTGATTGTAGAATTTGCTAGGTTAAAATAAGTATATTAAAATAGCTAGGTAATCACTGAAAATTTAAAATAAAATTCAGCCCAAAAGATTACAAGAAAGTAGAAACAAAGGAAATAGAAAAAATAGGACAAATAGAAAGTACATAAGATCATTTAAATAAATGTAAATATCTCAGTAATCACTGCCAATATAAATGGACTAAACTCTTCAGCTAAAAGACACATGATTGTTCTACTGAACTTTTTTTTTAAACCCAATTATATACTTTGTCAAAGAATATACAAAAAGGTTAAAGTTAAATGATGAAAACATTGTACTACACAACAGTAACCCAAAGAAAGTGACTGCAGATACATTAGTACCATACAAAATAGAATTTAGTAATTAAAAAAAATTTTTTTTAATTCTGTACTAGAGGTAAAGAGAGTCACTACATAATAACAAAGGTCTAATTCACCAAAATGATAAAGCAATTTCAAATGTGTGTTAACCTAGTAACATAGCTCCCAAAAGAGAAAACAACGGCAGAATTATAGAAAGAAGTTTATAAATCTGTCATCCTCATGAGATATTTCAACATAATTGTCTCTGTAATAGAAAATTTGAGTAGATTTTTAAAAACAAATAGGGATACAGATGATTTGAACTGTAAGTTTTGAAATGTGAAAGGATTAGTACCATACAGACCACACTCTTTGACTATAATATAATTAAGTCAAAATCACATATTTTTAAGGATTTATGTTGTCATTTATTTTTTTTCCAGCTTTACTGAGGTATGATTGACAAATACAAACAGTATATATTTAAGGTGTACAATAAGATAATTTGCTATATGTATACATTGTGAAATGATTACCATAATCAAGTTAATTAACACATTTATCACCTCACATAGTTGTGTGAGGTTTTGTTTTTTTGTTTGACTGCTGAGGTGAGAGGGCTTAAGATCTACTCTCTTAGAAAATTTCAAGTACACAACACAGTATTATTAACTATAGTCACCATGGTATTCATTAGATTCCCCAAAACTGATTTATCTTATAACAGAAAGTTTGTGCCCTTTGATCAACATTTCTCCATTTTCCCTACCCCCTAACCCCTGGTAACCACTGTTCTATTCTCTGGTCCTCTGAGTTCAACTTTTTAAGATTCTTCACACCTGTTAGGATGATTATTATCCAGATACAAGAGATAACAGAGTGGGAAGAAAAGGGAACACTTACATAGTGTTAGTAGCAATGTTAATTGGCAAAACCATTATGGAAAACAGTATGGAGTTTCCTCAAAAAATTAAAAGTAGAACAACCAAGTGATCCAACAATCCCACTAATGGATATATATCCAAAAGAAATAAAATCATACATGTTTTTATATATAACAAGAAGCCCATTATTGAAAATTTAAAACAAACAAAATTCCAACTATTTCATAGATCAAAGAAAACTTCATAATAAAAATGTGAAAATACTTAGAACTGAATGATCATGAAAACATTATGCATCCAAACATATGGATGCACCTAAAGTGGTATTTTGAAGAAATTGTATGGCCTTAAATTGGTATATTATGAAAGAAGTAAGGTTGAAAATAATGATTAGACCATAGATCTCAGGAACTTAGAGAAAGAATAGCAAAATAAATCAAAGGAAAGTAGAAGAAAAGAAAAAAATGAAGACTAACATTTAATGGAATAGGAAGCAAACAAAGAGTATTGACAAAGGTATAAGTTTGTTCTTTGACAAGATTTTTTTAATGACAAACTTCTAATGGAATTAAGCAAGGGAAAAAAGAGTGAGAAAGGGCACAAATAAATAATATTAAGAATGAGAGAGAAAGGGTACAAATAAAAAATATTAGGACTGAAAAGTGAAATATAACTATAGTTGTTGATATTAAAGAGATAAGAGGATAGTATATAGAAATTTTGATAATAAATTTGAAAACTAAAATGAATGAGTAAATTTCTAGAAATACAAATTATTGAAACAGACTCAAGAAGAAATAGAAAGCTGAATAACCCTAAATCCATTAAATAAATTCAATAGACATTAAAAAAAAAATTCCAGAAGAAACCAGACTTTAAAATGTTTCCAGAGAAATTCAATGAACAGATGATTTTAGTCTTACTCAAACTCTTTCATAAAATAATAAAAGAAAAACACTCCTAATCTATTTTACAAGGCTGACATATTACTTATATTGGAACCTGAAAAGAATAGTTTATAGAAGAACATTTATGCTTTCGGTGAGAGTGTACTTTGTTCCTACCACTTTGCAAATAACAGAATGTTGATTCTCATGGATGAACAATAATATGAATTATCTAAATAATGATATGTGATAACTTTATTTTGAAAAATAGGAGAAAACTAAAGTTATAAACTTGAAACCAAGGTTCCGTCTGAGTATCCTATAATAATGAACCAAAATAATGGCCTGTGAGTTAACTAAAAAATGGTGATCATTTCCCTCTATTTCCTTCAGTGGTTAATTCAAACCTTTAGTACTATTCTTTTCAAGCTCCCTTCCCTTCCCTTGCCTCTGCCTTCACTTCTTTTTTCAGAGATAATATAGAGGCTATTGAGTCTAAAGTCTCTCAGTATTATTCCCTCCATGTTATAACGTATCTATATTTGAGCATATAAATAGTCTCTCCATTACAGAGAAATCAACTAAGAAAATCTCTCCACCTGTGCTGTTTCCATCTCCTCCAGCTCTTCATTCCATCAATTATTCCCATTTTGTCCTGTATCTTCAACATCTTTCCATTTATTCTTTTTTTTTGAATTTTATTTTATTTATTTTTTTATACAGCAGCTTCTTAATAGTTACCCATTTAATACATATTAGTGTATACATGTCAATCCTAATCCCCCAGATCATTGCACCACCAACCCCAGCCCACCCCCCACCACGTTCCCCCTGTGCTGTCCATACATTTGTTCTCTACATCTGTGTCTCAATTTCTGCCCTGCAAACTGGTTCATCTGTACCATTTTTCTAGGTTCTACATATATGCGTTAATATACGATATTTGTTTTACTCTTTCTGACTTACTTCACTCTGCATAACAGTCTCTAGACCCATGCACGTCTCTACAAATGACCCAATTTTGTTTCTTTTTATGGCTGAGTAATATTCCATTGTATATATGTACCACATCTTCTTTATGCGTTTGACTGTCGATGGGCATTTAGCTTGCTTCCATGACCTGGCTATTGTAAATAGTGCCGCAATGAACATTGGGGTGCATGTGTCTTATTGAATTATGGTTTTCTCTGGGTATATGCCCAGTAGTGGGATTGCTGGATCATATGGTAATTCTATTTTTAGTTTTTAAGGAGCCTCCATACTGTTCTCCATAGTGGCTGCAACAATTTACATTCCCACCAACAGTGCAAGAGGGTTCCCTTGTCTCCACACCCGCTCCAGCATTTGTTGTTTGTAGATTTTCTGATGATGCCCATTCTAACTGGTGTGAGGTGATACCTCATTGTAGTTTTGATTTGCATTTCTTTAATAATTAGTGATGTACAGCAGCTTTTCATGTGCTTCTTGGCCACCTGTATGTCTTCTTTGGAGAAATGTCTACTTAGGTCTTCTGCCCATTTCCAGATTGGATTGCTTGTTTTTTTAATATTGAGCTGCATGAGCTGTTTATACATTTTGGAGATTAATCCCTTGTCCATTGATTCATTTGCAAATATTTTCTCCCATTCTAAGTGTTGCCTTGTCGTCTTGTTTATGATTTCCTTTGCTGTGCAAAAGCTTTGAAGTTTCATTAGGTCCCATTTGTTTATTTTTGTTTTTATTTCCATTGCTCTAGGAGGGGGATCAAAAAAGATCTTGCTGTGATTTATGTCAAAGAATGTTCTTCCTATGTTTTCCTCTAAGAGTTTTATGGTGTCCGGTCTTACATTTAGGTCTCGAATCCATTTTGAGTTTATTTTTGTGTATGGCGTTAGGGAGTGTTCTAATTTCATTTTTTTCCATGTAGCTGTCCAGTTTTCCCAGCACCACTTATTGAAGAGACTGTCTTTTCTCCATTGTATATCCTTGCCTCCTTTGTCATAGATTAGTTGATCATAGGTGTGTGGGTTTATCTCTGGGCTTTCTATCCTGTTCTATTGATCTATATTTCTGTTTTTGTGCCAGTACCAGATTGTCTTGATTACTGTAGCTCTGTAGTATAGTCTGAAGTCAGGGAGCCAGATTCCTCCAGCTCTGTTTTTTTCCCTCAAGACTTCTTTGGCTCTTCGGGGTCTTTTGTGTCTCCATACAAATTTTAAGATTTTTTGTCCTAGTTCTGTAAAAAATGCCATTGGTAATTTGATAGGGCTTGCATTGAATCTGTAGATTGCTTTGGGTAGTATAGTCATCTTCACAATGCTGATTCATCCAATCCAAGAACATGGTATATTTCTCCATCAGATTGTATCATCTTTAATTTCTTTCATCAGTGTCCTATAGTTTTCTGCATACAGATCTTCTGTCTCCCTAGGTAGGTTTATTCCTAGGTATTTTATTATTTTCATTGCAATGGTAAATGGGAGTGTTTCCTTAATTTCTCTTTCAGATTTTTCATCATTAGTGTATAGGAATGCAAGAGATTTCTGTGCATTAATTCCATAGCCTGCAACTTTAACAAATTCATTGATTAGCTCTAGTAGTTTTCTGGTGGCATCTTTAGGCTTCTCTATATATAGTATCATGTCATCTGCAAACAGTGACAGTTTTACTTCTTCTTTTGCTATTTGTATTCCTTTTATTTCTTTTTCTTCTCTGATTGCCGTGGCTAGGGCTTCCAAAGCTATGTTGAGTAATAGTGGCGAGAGTGGACATCCTTGTCTTGTTCCTGATCTTAGAGGAAATGCTTTCAGTTTTTCACCATTGAAAATGATGCTTGCTGTGGGTTTGTTGTATATGGCCTTTACTATGTTGAGTTAGGTTCCCTCTATGCCCACTTTCTGCAGTGTTTTGATCATAAATGGGGGGTGAATTTTGTCAAAAGCTTTTTCTGCATCTATTGAGATGATCATATGGTTTTTCTTCTTCAATTTCTTAATATGGTATATCACATTGATTGATTTGCATATATTGAAGAATCCCTGCATCCCTGGGATAAATCCCACTTGATCATGGTGTATGATCCTTTTAATGTGGTGTTGGATTCTGTTTGCTAGTATTTTGTTGAGGATTTTTACATCTATATTCATAAGTCATATTGGTCTGTAATTTTCTTTTTTTGTAGTATCTGTGTCTGGTTTTGGTATCAGGGTGATGGTGGCCTCAAAGAATGAGTTTGGGAGTGTTCCTTCCTCTGCAAATTTTTTGAAGAGTTTGAGAAGGATGGGTGTTAGCTCTTCTCTAAATGTTTGATAGAATTCACCTGTGAAGCCATCTGGTCCTGGACTTTTGTTTGTTGGAAGATTTTTAATCACAGTTTCAATTTCATTACTTGTGATTGCTCTGTTCACATTATCTATTTCTTCCTTATTCAGTCTTGGAAGATTATACCTTTCTAAGAATTTGTCCATTTCTTCCAGCTTGACCATTTTAATGGCATAGTGTTGCTTGTAGTAGTCTCTTAGGATGCTTTGTATTTCTGCGGTGTCTGTTGTACCTTCTCCTTTCTCATTTCTAATTTTATTGATTTGAGTCCTCTCCCTCTTTTTCTTGATGAGTCTGGCTAGTGGTTTATCAATTTTGTTTATCTTCTCAAAGAACCAGCTTTTAGTTTTATTGATTTTTGCTATTGTTTTCTTTCTTTCTATTTCATTTATTTCTACTCTGATCTTTATGATTTCTTTCCTTCTGTTGACTTTGGGCTTTCTTTGTTCTTCTTTCTCTAGTTCCTTTAGGTGTAAGGTTAGATTGTTTTTTTGAGATATCTCTTATTTCTTGAGGTAAGCTTGTATTGCTATAATCTTCCCTCTTAGAACTGCTTTTGCTGCATCCCATAGGTTTTGGATCATCGTGTTTTCATTGTCATTTGTCTCTAGGTGTTTTTTGATTTCCTCTTTGATTTCTTCAGTGATCTCTTGGTTATTTAGTAACGTATCGTTTAGCTTCCATGTGTTTGTGTTTTTTTACGTTTTTTTCTCTGTAATTGATTTCTAATCTCATAGCGTTGTGGTCAGAAAAGATGCTTGATATGATTTCAATTTTCTTAAACTTACTAAGGCTTAATTTGTGACCCAAGATGTGATCTATCCTGGAGAATGTTCTGTGCGCACTTGAGAAGAAAGTGTAATCTGCTGTTTTTGTATGGAACGTCCTATAAATATCAATTAAATCTATCTGGTCTATTGTGTCATTTAAAGATTGTTTCCTTATTAATTTTCTGTCTGGATAATCTGTCCATTGGTGTAAGTGAGGTGTTAAAGTCCCCCACTAATACTGTGTTACTGTCAATTTCCTCTTTTATAGCTGTTAGCAGTTGCCTTATGTATTGAGGTGCTCCCATGTTGGCTGCCTATATATTTATAATTGTTATATCTTCTTGGATTGATCCCTTGATCATTATGTAGTTTCCTTCCTTGTCTCTTGTAACATTCTTTATTTTAAAGTCTATTTTATCTGATATGAGTATTGCTATGCCAGCTTTCTTTTGATTTCCATTTGCATGAAATATCTTTTTCCATCCCTTCACTTTCAGACTGAATGTGTCCCTAAGTCTGAAGTGGGTCTCTTGCAGATAGCATATATATGCGTCTTGTTTTTTTAATTTTTATTTATTTATTTATTTATTTATGGCTGTGCTGGGTCCTCGTTTCTGTGCGAGGGCTTTCTCCAGCTGTGGCGAGCGGGGGCCACTCCTCATCGCGGTGCGCCGGCCTCTCACTGTCGCGGCCTCTCCCGTCGCGGAGCACAGGCCCCACACGCGCAGACTCAGTAATTGTGGCTCACGGGCCCAGCCACTCCGCGGCACATGGGATCCTCCCAGACCAGGGCTCGAACCCGTATCCCCTGCATTGGCAGGCAGACTCTCAATCACTGCGCCACCAGGGAAGCCCCGGGTCTTGTTTTTGTATCCATTCAGCGAGCCTGTGTCTTTTGGTTGGAGCATTTAATCCATTCACGTTTAAGGTAATTATCGATATGCATGTTCCTATTACCATTTTCTTAATTTTTTTTGGTTTGTTTTTGTAGGTCCTTTTCTTCTCTTGTGTTTCCCACTTAGAAAAGTTCCTTTAGCATTTGTTGTAGATCTGGTTTGGTGGTGCTGAATTCTCTTAGCTTTTGCTTGCCTGTGAAGCTTTTGATTTCTCCTTCGAATCTGCATGAGATCCTTGCTGGGTGGAGTAATCTTGGTTGTAGTTTCTTCCCTTTCATCCCTTTAAATATGTCATGCCACCCCCTTCTGGCTTGTAGTGTTTCTGCTGAGAAATCAGCTGTTAACCTTATGGGAGTTCCCTTGTATGTTATTTGTCATTTTTCCCTTGCTGCTTTCAATAATATTTCTTTGTCTTTAATTTTTGCCAACTTGATTACTATGTGTCTTGGCATGTTTCACCTTGGGTTTATCCTGTATGGGCCTCTCTGCACTTCCTGGACTTGGGTGGCTATTTCCTTTCCCATGTTAGGGAACTTTTCGACTGTAATCTCTTCAAATGTTTCTCAGGTCCTTTCTCTCTCTCTTCTCCTTCTGAGACCCCTATAATGCGAATGTTGTTGCATTTAATGTTGCCCTAGAGGACTCTTAGGCTGTCTTCATTTCTTTTCATTCTGTTTTTTTATTTGGTTCCACAGCAGTGAATTCCACCGTTCTGTCTTCCAGGTCACCTATCCGTTCTTCTGCCTCAGTTATTCGGCTATTGATTCCTTCTAGTGTGTTTTTCATTTCAGTTATTGTATTGTTCATCTCTGTTTGTTTGTTCTTTAATTCTTCTAGGTCTTTGTTAAACATTTCTTGCATCTTCTCGATCTTTGCCTTCATTCTTTTTCTGAGGTCCTGGATCATCTTCACTATCATTATTCTGTATTCTCTTTCTGGAAGATTGCATATCTCTACTTCATTTAGTTGATTTTCTGGGGTTTTATGTTGTTCCTTCATCTGGTACATAGCCCTCTTCCTTTTCATCTTGTCTATATTTCTGTGAATGTGGTTTTTGTTCCACAGCTTGCAGGATTATAGTTCTTCTTGCTTCTGCTGTCTGTCCTCTGGTGGATAAGGCTATCTAAGAGGCTTGTGCAAGTTTTCTGTTGGAAGAGACTGGTGGTGGGTAAAGCTGGCTGTTGCCTCTTTCCATTTATTCTTTTATGTCCACTAATTTCAGTTCAAAACACCATTATCCATCCACTCATTTAGGCAAATTAAAACCTGGAAGAGGTTCTTGACTCCTCACTGCCCCTTGCTCTCCCCCCCACCACCCAATTCAAATCTACAAAAAAACTCAAGTCTTGCTGCCAATTCTATTCCCTGAATATTTCTCACGTTTTCCATTTTCTTCCATTCCCACAGGCACAGTCTTGATTCAGGACTTCATTATTATTCACTTTTAGATTCATCCAGTGCCACCTAATTGAGTGTATGGTCCAGAAGAACAGCATGGATCTTGGAGTCAGGCTGTGTTCAGATGCCAACAATATATTTTACTGTAATTGTAACTTTTGGGACATTAACCTCTCTAAACCTTATTTTCCTCAGCTATAAAATGGAGATGATAATGCTTGTTCTTAAGTGTTCTTGTGGTGATTAAGTGATATTATATATAGTAATACTGTGCCTCGGGTACTTCCCTGGTGATCTAGTGGGTAAGACTCTGTGCTCCTAATGCAGGGGGCCCAGGTTCGATACCTGGTCAAGAAACTAGATCCTGCATGCCGCAGCTAAGAATTCCGCATGCTGCAATGAAGATCCCACCTGCCACAAGTAAGACCCAGCACAGCCAAAATAAATCAGTAAATTTTTAAAATATTTGAAAACAAAATAAAACTGTGCCTGGCATATAGTAGGCACTGCATGTATGTTAATTCTCTCTCTCCTTATAGCTTATTCTCCTCCAGTCCCTTTTCCACAGCCTGCTATGAAAGTGACCTTAACACAAATCTGATCATGTCATTTCCTTAATGAAAATTCTTTAGAGGTTTTAATTTGCCCACATGTTAAAATCCAAATTCCATTAACATGAAATATAAGTCTCTTCATCAGTTGACCCTCCACCCCTGTCTTTACTCTGCCTCAAATTCATGAGCTCCTTAAATACACAAAAGGAATTTGTCTGATCCATCTATAATTCCTTAGGGTCTGACAACAGTGCTAGGTTCAAAATAAATACTGTGAAAATGGAGTAAAAGTTCATTCAAATATATGTCTAAATTTTGTATGGAATTCACTTCACAGCTATAAAATAGTTGATATTTGGAAATTCCTTGTGTGGATTTTAGTGGGAGGTATAAGCTGCTATTAAATTAAGAAAAACTAACACTTCTATTTTGACGTGTTTTTTATTTCATAATCATAGGGATAATCAGTTTTGATTTACTCTGATGTTTCTTAAACTGACAGGATAATATCAAGCGTTAGGAAAATCATGCCTAAATTAATCATGTAGGGATGGATCAAAGGGAAATCAATGGCATGTAATGCAGGAATCAAACAAAAAATCATAGAAAACATCTCAAATAGCTTAATTTTATGTGATTATCATTGTAGTTTCGCTTTGTATTTAAAAAGGAATTTCCTTCCACAAATCTCAAAGTATGTTGAAACTATTACCTTGTTTTTACTAACAAAGTCCCTGGGAGTTAACGAGAAATTATAACTTAGGTAAATAAAGCTTGCTTTGTACCATTCACATTTTTTGTTTTAAAATGTCAAATGTTTCTGTTTTTACTATATTCAGACTGCTGAGCACTTTTGGTGAAAATCATACAACTAGATATATTGCTGCCACTATATTCATCGTCACTATTGATCCCTAAATCACCTTATAATCTCACAGTCTACTCACAGTATATATTTCCATAGCTACTTCAAATCTTTCCCATTGTCCTAAAACCTCTTCAACGTATCTCCAAATCTTCCTTCAGTCTCAGCAGATAGCCTTCCCTTTTTCTTTCACACATGCACAAACACACAGAGCTATGAAACCTACAAACTTATCTGCACCTATCCTTCCATTTTCTTTTCTGTAACAAAAGAAGAGGTGTCTCTTCTATTTAAAATCAAACCCTTCACCTCTTCTCTTGTTCCCAACTCTTCTCTGATTTTCAGATATTTTTCCACTTCTAATTGTCCCCTCTCCTTTTGCATTTTCATTTTCTCATTTCTTACTGGATCCTTTCCATCTTCATTTATACATGCTCAAGACTTAAAAGTATCTTAACCCCATCTTTCCCTCCTCATATCACCCTCTATCTCTCCTCCTCACATTTTCTTAAAAAGTTTCCTATATCTGTCACAATTTGCCCACCTTCCACTCACTCCTTAACCTACTTCAAATTAGTTTTGCTTGATCATTCCACCAAAAAAAAAAAAAATCCTCACAAGGGCACTAATGACTTCCATGTCACCAAATCCAATGTTATTTCTGTCCTCATCTTATTTGACCTTTCCATAGCAATTGACAATGTTAAATTAACCACACACTTCTTTTTTTTTTTTTTTTTCTTACCACACACTTCTGTGGAAACTCTGTCTTCTTCTGCCTCCTGGAACATCAGGGAAACATTTTTCATATCCCCCCCATCTTATCATTATTTTTGCAGGTTAATTCTCCCCTACCTAAACGTGCATTGCCTCTTTTCAGAGCTGTGGCCTAGACCTTCTTTTCTCCTCCTCTCTTCTCCCTTTTCTCTTTCTTTTCAATCACATTCCCCCAGGTGATTTCATTTAGTTCCATAGCTTTGGTTGCTATCTACATGCCAATGAATCTTAATTAGATGCCTCTAAACCAGAGATATTTCCTAACCTGTACATCCAAATACCGACTGATTGTCTGTATTAGCATATCTCATTGAAATCTCTAATCAAGGACTCACATCTATATCAAATTGAACCCATCATCTCTTACACCTTCTCTCCAAAAACTATTTATCCTCTGGTTTTCCCCATTGGAACACATGGCACTATCAATCCATCAAGTTAATCAAACCTGAAATCTGGCAATTGTTCTTCTCTATTTCCTTACATCAGCATTCCCACAAATCAAATTCATCAGCAAATTCTGTCAGCTCTACCTCCAAAGTATGTCTTGAAAAAATCTACTTTTCTCCATCTTCATTGCCACCACCCTAGTCTAGTCCTGCATCCTCTTTATCCTGGATTACTACAAAAGCCTCCTACCTACATTGACATTCTGCTTCCAATTTTCCTCTCCTACAAACAATTATAGGAGAAAACTAGTAGCAACAAATGCAACAACTAGTTGTCTTATTTATCAATCTACTTGTAAATATGCTGCCATATATCTCTAAAAAAAAGAATTGTTTTTAAAAACATAACCACCACATCATTTTCACAGGTATAAAAATTAATAGTAATTCCTTATCTAGGAATCTCCAAATATCTAGTCACTGTTTAAATTTCCCTAAGAGTATTACAATGTTTTATCAGGTTTGTTTTGTTTTGTTTCGTTTGAATCACAGTACAAACAAGATCCTCTCCCTACATTTGGTTGAAGTGTCCTTTAAGTCTCCTCCTACACTACAGGTTTTTCCTTCAGATTTTTATTTCTTTGAGTTTATTTCCTGAACAAACTGAGTCTTTTGTCCTGTGGAGTTCCCAACAGTCTGGATTTCCTTGTTCATACCCCTGTGGTGTCACTGAACCTGGCCTTCTGTCCTCCTGCATTTCCTACAAACTTGTAGTGGGACCTAGAGGCTTGATCTGATTAGGTTCAATTTTTGTATAAATATGTCATAGGTGGAGTTGTGTACAAAATAGTGCCTCTTTTTTATGTTAGGAGTCACTGATGATCTTTTCTTAGATTTATTATTTTGTTAAGGGCTTGAAAATTATAATATTCTAATTATATCAGCAGGATGATCTTGTTAAAAATATATATATAAACATGTCACTCCCCTTCAATGTCCACCAGTGTTGGGATAAAATTCAAATTCCTTAACATGGATCCTTACAAATTTATCAACTGGCAGCTGCCTATCACTGTAGCCTTATCTTATGCCATTCTCTGCCTCATGATTTGGGCTCCAGACATATTGACTTCATTACAGAGTCATGAATAGGTCTTACTCCATTCCAAAAATCTAAAACTAAGGTACCTCCACCTGCTATTTGCTCTATATTTCTCCCTTCATTACACTCTTGTCTCCTCCACCATCTCTTTGTTCATCAGTGTATTTCCAACATGTGAAGAGTTCCTAACACATTGTAGGTGCTTAGTTATGTACTTGTTGAATGAGCTTATGTCACTACAATTTCAGCTTTTCTTTTTAAATTGATAATGTGTTCATGTTACACTCTTATAAAGCATTTTTATATAAACTATCACATTAAATGCCACAACATCCCAATGAAGACAGAAGCAGACTGACTTCATTGTGTTTCTTCTCCTCTGCTTCTGTGAATTACGATGTGAACATTGCCACAGTGACATTCTTTCATCTTGAATTAATATGGTTGGAAATATTTACTTATTTCTTCTGTTTTGTATCTGAGATTCTAACATCTAAAAGCACTCTCAGACCAAAATCGGGAATGTGAAGGATTTATATTGTCTACTGCAGCTTAATCATATCTGTTTTAAGTGGCAAGCTACTAGCACTCATTCCTTATCTCAAAATCAACCCCTCCAGGAAGACTTGCCTGAGCCTGAGCCCAACAGTGTTAATGATGCCATCATCTGGACTATGCTGCAATTTTGGCCATACTTCTGATATTACAGATACCATTTTTTGCCTACGTCACTTACACCTATTAGATTGTGATTCCCATGAGGACAGATATTAAACTTCACTCATTTCTATATATCGAGTGACTAGCACAGTGCCTGGTATACAATAGATGCTCAATTCATAATTGCTGAATCATTGGCATGGATTAACATGCCCTCTTGTCTATAGTTAGTTCTCAAATAATGATAAATGGTTAGGTAAGTTTGTTTTGGTGGTGGCCGTGCTTGTTACTTTGAAAAATGAATGGAATCAGGACTCCTGGTCAAAATACAACAGTAAGAAAATGAAGTGTTAAAATATGGTATCCCAAGGCGGTCTGGGTTAGATGGTAAACTATATGCAGGAATCTAATTTTAATCTCCCCAAACCTCACTAAAAACGCAGGGAAAAAAATTTTTAAAGACATAAACCCAAAAGGCTGGGAAGAATATTAGAAGAGATAAAAGCAATGCAATTTTTGAAGTGGAACCCAGATGGATTAGTGTTAGTTGACTTAGCCTGAGACGGTAGGGACCTCAGCCAGCAATGGAGAATGCTGAGAAATAACCCAATTTATAATCCAGTATCCTCATAAGGTTCAGTAATTGGCAGCACCCGGTACCTTTGGAACTGAGAGTTAAGAGAGAGCTAAAATCAGGAGGTTTGGGTGAAACTATTTGAAAAGCAATTTAATTTAGAAAGATCCTTTCTCTCATTCCACAGAGCTAGATAACTGTCCATCCCTTACCTCCACAGAAGTCTGGAGGTTTATTCTTCAGCTCTGGATAAAAAAATGAGCGTCACTGAACTGGAAAACACCAGGCACAGTGGCCCTGGATACTACCTAAAAGAAGGGGATTAAGCAACCTTATGCATAATTAATTAAATGCTTCCCTCACTAAGCTTGCAGAACACTGGTATCCAGTCTTCCATACTCCAGGCAAGAGATTGGAAAAGTCTTCTCTGGAGAACCTGATGAGCCCAAAAAGAAAAACCTAAATATACAGATGACAAGGGGTTCTGCATTTGAACAGTCCACCCACACAGAGAGTAAACCAGCTGCATCCCAGGCTCTGAGTTACAGTCAGCACTCTCAACCATGAGCAGACAACCAAAGATTAGCAAACCGTGGGGAAAATATCCAACACACAAGTTAGAGACAAAGATAGAAACTAAAAAAAAAACAGAATTTATTTTTAAAACAGAGAGAAAATGGAAAAAAAAGAAAGAAACTTGCAGGAAATATCAGTAATGATATTACTCAGAAAGATGACATATGCACGAAGCAAGAACAAGATGTTTTAAAAAAGAATATTTGGAGAACAAAGTTTTGGAAACTAAGCAAACAATAGCAGATAGAGGTGTTTCAGGTAATTAATTTTAAGACTACATTGTTTTTCTGGGTTTTGTGATGTTTATGATAGTTGACAGTTTTTTAATATTTATAAATTTTCATTTATTCCTTCATTATTAATAAATGTTCCTATTTTACCTAATACCTAATTTTGTGTGGGTAATTTTGTGTTCATTTTCCTGAGGTAGGCCCTCAAAATTGTTCAGAAACTTCAGGCCCCTCAAAACCTGTGTCTGCCCCAAAGGCAAATCTTATTTCCAGTTGCTCACATCAAAACTATAGGAGATATTCTCGACTCCCCTTCTTTCTCTAACACCCTGCGTCCAATCTGTCAGGAAATCCTGTTCGCTCTGCCTTCAGAATATATGTGTAACCTGACCACTACTACCACCTTGGTCCAAACCGCCATCATCATTTGCCTGATTTTTGTAAGAGCCACTTAACCTGTCTTCTTGCTTTCACTCAAACCCCCTTATGGAAAAGGTAGTTCATTCATATGCTTCAAATTTCAAACAGCGCAAAAGGGCATATAGTGAAAAACATTCTTTCTACCCTCTTCCTTTGCTACCCAGCCCCTCTTTTCAGAAGCAGTCAGTGTTATTTCTTGTGTTGTGTTGTGTATTCCCAACACAACAGTCAGAGAACTATCTTCTTAAAACCTCAGCCAGATAATACCATCCCTCTGCTCAAAACCTTCCAATGTCTCTCCGTTCACTCAAACTGCCTCTACGTTTCTTCTCTGACCTCCTATGGAGCTATTTTCTCTTTGGCTCACTCTGATCTCGTCACATTGACTCTTTTGCTATTCCTCAAAGATACCAGGCATGGTGTTCTCACTTTAAGGCTTTTACACTGACTATTCCCTCTTCTTGGTATCCTCTAGATATCTGCAAGACAATCTCTCTAACTTCTTTCAAGTCTCTGCTTAGATGTTACTTTCTCAAAGAGGCCTATCTTGATGATCCTATTTAAAATTCCAATCCAATTCATCCCTGCTCCATGACCTGGCACTCTCAAACTCCCTTACTCTACCTTCTTTGTTTAATAGCACTTTTCACCTTCTAACACATTACATAATGTATTTCTTATGTTCGTGGTTTATTGTATGTCTACTTCCATTAGGATGATAACTACATGAGAGTAGAGATTTGGTTTATTCATTGATGTATCACAAGCACTTAAAATAGTGTCTAATGCATAGAAGTGGCTCAATAAATATGTGATGAATTTGAATATAACATGCATATATATGAATATATACATAATATGCATGCTGAGGACATAACTGTACGTACACACATACACAAACACATACA
The DNA here is from genome assembly GCF_028023285.1 of Balaenoptera ricei. Taxonomy (NCBI): domain Eukaryota; kingdom Metazoa; phylum Chordata; class Mammalia; order Artiodactyla; family Balaenopteridae; genus Balaenoptera; species Balaenoptera ricei. Next base: position 88,679,593 of record NC_082660.1, on the reverse strand, counting down.
CACATACTGTAAAAGCATACAGTATCTCTGCAAGAATACAGAAGAAAGAAATAACACTGACTGCTTCTGAAAAGAGGGGCTTGGTAGCAAGGGAAGAGGGTAGAAAGCTTGTTTTTCACTATATGCCCTTTTGCACTGTTTGAAACTTGAAGCATATGAATGAACTACATTTTCCATAAGTGAATAACAAAACAGTGTGAGTTGGACTTCATAGCATGATTTTCCCTCATAGTAGGATCCTCAAAATATTATGATTTTCTCAAACTCTTAATTTTTTACTCTTACGTAAATGTTGATGAAATTCTTTAAAACATGTATAGAATTCAGTAGGCCATGGAGAAGAACAGAGCACAAGGTCCTCAAAGGAAACTTGGCTACAATTAGATAAATATATACATGAAAATCAGGTGCCCAAAACACTAACACATGTCAATATATATTGATAAGTGAAAAAGAAAAAAAATCAAATCACAAAAGTAAACATATAGCACTATCCTCTTTATATTGTAAAACATCTCTGTGTGTGATGTATATGCATAGAAAAAAAAATCGGGAAAGAGAAAGCTTTCATATTTTATTTTTTAAATTTTTTTGGAAATAATTTTAATCTTAAAGAAAGTTGCAAGAATAACAATAGTACAATGAACACCTACATATCCTTTACATAGATTCACACATTAGCATTTCACTCTATTTGCTTTATTTTTTGCTGTTTCTCTTCCATATACATCTACATCGACATGTATTCACACATACACGCACAAATAATATATATACATAACATTTTTCTGAACGATTCAAGAGTAACTTACTTGCATAAAGCCCTTCACCCCCAAATATTTCAGTGAGCATTTCCTCTAAATAATAATATTCTCTTACATTTACACAGTAGAGTTTTCAACTTCAGGAAATTTAATATTGATACAATATTTTTATCCAAGCAAACAACCATACGCCAAATTTTTAGTTGACTTAATAATTTCCTACTTACCATTAATTTTTCTTTTTTTGAATTTTTGAATTTTATTTTATTTACCTTTTTATAAAACAGGTTCTTATTAGTTATCCATTTTATACATATTAGTGTATATATGTCAATTCCAATCTCGCAATTCATCACACCACCACCCCCACGCCCAGCCGCTTATCCCTCTTGGTGTCCATACGTTTGTTCTCTACATCTGTGTCTCAATTTCTGCCCTGCAAACCGGTTCATCTGTACCATTTTTCTAGGTTCCACATATATGCATTAATATAGGATAGTTGTTTTTCTCTTTCTGACTTACTTCACTCTGTATGACAGTCTCTAGATTCATCCACATCTCTACAAATGACCCAATTTCATTTTTTTATGGCTGAGTAATATTCCATTCTATATAAGTACCACATCTTCTTTATCCTTTCATCTGTCAATGGGCATTTAGCTTGCTTCCATGACCTTGCTATTGTAAATAGTGCTTCAGTGAACACTGGGGTGCATGTGTCTTTCTGAATTATGGTTTTCTCTGGGTATATGCCCAGGGGTGGGATTGCTGGATCATATAGTAATTCTATTTTTAGATTTTTAAGGAACCTCCATACTGTTCTCCATAGTGGCTATATCAGTTTACATTCCCACCAACAGTGCAAGAGGGTTCCCTTGTCTCCACACCCTCTCCAGCATTTGTTGTTTGTAGATTTTCTGATGATGCCCATTCTAATTGGTGTGAGGTGATACCTCATTATAGTTTTGATTTGCATTTCTCTAATAATTAGTGATGTACAGCAGCTTTTCATGTACTTCTTGGCCATCTGTATGTCTTCTTTGGAGAAATGTCTACTTAGGTCTTCTGCCCATTTTCGAATTGGATTGCTTGTTTTTTAAATATTGAGCTGCAGGAGCTGTTTATATATTTTGGAGATTAATCCCTTGTCCGTTGATTCGTTTGCAAATATTTTCTCCCATTCTGAGGGTTGCCTTGTCGTCTTGTTTATGATTTCCTTTGCTGTGCAAAAGCTTTGAAGTTTCATTAGGTCCCATTTGTTTATTTTTGTTTTTCTTTTGGTTACTCTAGGAGGTGGATCAAAAAGATCTTGCGGTAATTTATGTCAAAGAATGTTCTTCCTATGTTTTCCTCTATGAGTTTTATAGTGTCCGGTCTTACATTTAGGTCTCGAATCCATTTTGAGTTTATTTTTGTGTATGGTGTTAGGGAGTGTTCTAATTTCATTCTTTTACTTGTAGCTGTCCAGTTTTCCCAGCACCACTTATTGAAGAGACTGTCTTTTCTCCATTGTATATCCTTGCCTCCTTTGTCATAGATTAGTTGACCATAGGTGCGTGGGTTTATCTCTGGGTTTTCTATTCTGTTCCATTGATCTATATTTCTGTTTTTGTGCCAGTTCCAGATTGTCTTGATTACTGTAGCTTTATAGTATAGTCTGAAGTCCAGGAGCCTGATTCCTCCAGCTCCGTTTTTTTCCCTCAAGACTGCTTTGGCTTTTCGGGGTCATTTGTGTCTCCATACAAATTTTAAGATTTTTGTTCTAGTTCTATAAAAAATGCCATTGGTAATTTGATAGGGTTTGCATTGAATCTGTAGATTGCTTTGGGTAGTATAGTCATTTTCACAATATTGATTCTTCCAATCCAAGATCATGGTATTTTCTCCATCTGTTTGTATCATTTTTAATTTCTATCATCAGTGTCTTATAGTTTTCTGCATACAGGTCTTTTGTCTCCCGAGGTAGGTTTATTCCTAGGCATTTTATTCTTTATGTTGCAATGGAAAATGGGAGTGTTTCCTTAATTTCTCTTTCAGATTTTTCATCATTAGTGTATAGGAATGCAAGAGATTTCTGTGCATTAATTTTCTATCCTACAACTTTACCAAATTCATTGATTAGCTCTAGTAGTTTTCTGGTGGCATCTTTAGGATTCTCTATGTATAGTAGCATGTCATCTACAAACAGTGACAATTTTACTTCTTCTTTTCCAATTTGTAATCCTTTTATTTCTTTTTCTTCTCTGATTGCTGTGGCTAAGACTTCCAAAACTATGTTGAATAATAGTGGTGAGAGTGGATATCCTTGTCTTGTTCCTGATCTTAGAGGAAATGCTTTCAGTTTTTCACCATTGAGAATGATGTTTCCTGTGGGTTTGTCATATATGCCTTTATTATGCTGAGGTAGGTTCCCTCTATGCCCACTTTCTGGAGAGTTTTTATCATAAATAGGTGTTGAATTTTGTCAAAAGCTTTTTCCACATCTATTGAGATGATCATATGGTTTTTCTTCTTCAGTTTGTTTACATGGTGTATCACATTGATTGATTTGCATATATTGAAGAATCCTTGCATCACTGGGGTAAATCCCACTTGATCGTGGTGTATGATCCTTTTAATGTGGTGTTGGATTCTGTTTGCTAGTATTTTGTTGAGGATTTTTGCATCTATATTCATCAGTGATATTGGTCTGTAATTTTCTTTTTTTTTTTAGTATCTTTGGTTTTGGTATCAGGGTGATGGTGGCCTCATAGAATGAGTTTGGGAGTGTTCCTTCTCTGCAATTTTTGGAAGAGATTGAGAAGGATGGGTGTTAGCTCTTTTCTAAATGTTTGATAGAATTCACCTGTGAAGCCATCTGGTCCTGGACTTTGGTTTGTTGGAAGATTTTTAATCACAGTTTCAATTTCATTACTTGTGACTGGTCTGTTCACATTTTCTACTTCTTCCTGTTTCAGTCTTGGAAGATTATACCTTTCTAAGAATTTGTCCATTTCTTCCAGGTTGTCCATTTTATTGGCATAGATTTGCTTGTAGTAGTCTCTTAGGATGCTTTGTATTTCTGTGGTGTCTATTGTAACTTCTCCTTTCTCATTTCTAATTTTATTGATTTGAGTCCTCTCCCTCTTTTTCTTGATGAGTCTGGCTAGTGGTTTATCAATTTTGTTTATCTTCTCAAAGAACCAGCTTTTAGTTTTATTGATCTTTGCTATTGTTTTCTTTCTTTCTATTTCATTTATTTCTGCTCTGATCTTTATGATTTCTTTCCTTCTACTAACTCTGGGTTTTGTTTGTTCTTCTTTCTCTAGTTCCTTTAGGTGTAAGTTTAGATTGTTTACTTGAGATTTTTCTTGTTTCTTGAGGTAGGCTTGTATAGCTATAAACTTCCCTCTTAGAACTGCTTTTGCTGCATCCCATAGGTTTTGGATCTTCCTGTTTTCATTGTCATTTGTCTCTAGGTATTTTTTGATTTCCTCTTTGATTTCTTCAGTGATCTCTTGGTTATTTAGTAACGTATTGTTTAGCCTCCATGTGTTTGTGTTTTTTATGTTTTTTCACCTGTAATTGATTTCTAATCTCATAGCGTTGTGGTCAGAAAAGATGCTTGATATGATTTCAATTTTCTTTAATTTACTGAGACTTAGCTTGTGGCCCAAGATGTGATCTATCTTGGAGAATGTTCTGTGCACACTTGAAAAGAAAGTGTAATCTGCTATTTTTTGATGGAATGTCCTGTAAATATCAATTAAATCTATCTGCTCTATTGTGTCATTTAAAGCTTCCTTTTCTTTACTAATTTTCTGTCTGGTTGATCTTTCCATTGGTGTAAGCGAGTTGTTAAAATCCCCCACTATTATTGTGTTACTGTCAATTTCATCTTTTACAGCTGTCAGCAGTTGCCTTATGTATTGAGGTGCTCCTATGTTGGGTACATATATATTTATAATTGTTATATATTCTTCTTGGATTGATCCCCTGATCATTATGTAGTGTCCTTCCTTGTCTCTTGTAACATTCTTTATTTTAAAATCTATTTTATCTGACGTGAGTACTGCTACTCCAGCTTTCTTTTGATTTCCATTTGCATGGAATATCTTTTTCCATCCCCTCATTTTCAGTCTGTATGTGTCTCTAGGTCTGAAGTGGGTCTCTTGTAGACAGCATATATGTGGGTTTTGTTTTTGTATCCATTAAGCCAGTCTATGTCTTTTGGTGGGAGCATTTAATACATTTACAATTAAGGTAATTATCGACATGCATGTTCCTATTACCATTTTCTTTATTGTTTTCAGTTTGTTATTGTAGGTCTTTTCCTTCTCTTGTGTTTTCCTGCCTAGAGAAGTTCCTTTAGCATTTGTGGTAAAGTTGGTTTGGTGGTGCTGAATTCACTTAGCTTTTGCTTGTTTGTAAAGCTTTTGATTTCTCCATCGAATCTGAATGAGATCCTTGCAAGGTAGAGTAATCTTGGTTGTAGGTTCTTCCCTTTCATTACTTTAAATATGTCATGCCACTCCCTTCTGCCTTGTAGAGTTTCTGCTAAGTCAGCTGTTAACTTTATGGGGATTCCCTTCTATAATATTTGTCATTTTTCCCTGACTGCTTTCAATAATTTTTCTTTGTCTTTAATTTTTGCCAATTTGATTACTATGTGTCTTGGCATGTTTCTCCTTGGGTTTATCCTGTATGGAACTCTCTGCACTTCCTGGACTTGGGTGGTTATTTCCTTTCCCATGTTAGGGAACTTTTTGACTCTAATCTCTTCAAATATTTTCTCGGGTCCTTTCTCTCTCTCTTCTCCTTCTGGGACCCCTATAATGCAAATGTTGTTGTGTTTAATGTCCCAGAGGTCTCTTAGGCTGTCTTCATTTCTTTTCATTCTTTTTTTTTTATTCTGTTCCACGGCAGTGAATTCCACCATTTTGTCTTCCAGTTCACTTATCCGTCCTTCTGCCTCAGTTATTCTGCTATTGATTCCTTCTAGTGGATTTTTCAGTTAGTTATTGTATTGTACATCTCTGTTTGTTTGTTTTTTAATTCTAGTTGTTTGTTAAACATTTCTTGCATCTTCTCAATCTTTGCCTTCATTCTTTTTCTGAGGTCCTGGATCATCTTCACTATCATTATTCTGTATTCTCTTTCTGGAAGGTTGCGTATCTCTACTTCACTTAGTTGATTTTCTGGGGTTTTATCTTGTTCCTTCATCTGGTACATAGCCCTCTTCCTTTTCATCTTGTCTATCTTTCTGTGAATGTGGTTTTTGTTCCACAGGCTGCAGGATTGTAGTTTTTCTTGATTCTGCTGTCTGTCCTCTGGTGGATTAGGCTATCTAAGAGGCTTTTGCAAGTTTCCTGTTGGAAGGGACTGGTGGTGGGTAGAGCTGGCTGTTGCTCTGTTAGGCAGAGCTCAGTAAAACTTTAATCCGCTTGTATGCTGATGGGTGGGGCTGGGTTCCCTCCCTGTTGGTTGTTTGGCTTGATGCAACCCAGCACTGGAGCCTACCCTTGCTCTTTGGTGGAGCTAATGGCTGACTCTCAGAGCGCTTATACCAAAGGGTACTTCCCAGAACTTCTGCTGCCAGTGTCCTTGTCCTTACAGTGAGACACAGCCACCCCCTCGCCTCTGCAGGAGACCCTCCAACACTAGTAGGTAGGTCTGGTTCACTCTCCTATGGGGTCACTGCTCCTTCCCCTGGGTCCCGAGGCTCACACTACTTTGTGTGTGCCCTCCAAGAGTTGAGTCTCTGTTTCCCCTAGTCCTGTTGAAGTCCTGTAATCAAATCCCACTAGCCTTCAAAGTCTGATTCTGTAGGAATTTCTCCTGTTGCCCAGACCCCCAGGTTGGGAAGCCTGATGTGGGGCTCAGAACCTTCATTCCAGTGGGTGGACATCTGTGGTATAAGTGTTCTCCAGTTTGTGAGTCACCCACCAAGCAGTTATGGGATTTGATTTTATTGTGATTGCGCCCCTCCTACTGTCTCATTGTGGCTTCTCCTTTGTCTTTGGATGTGGGGTATCTTTTTTGGTGACTTCCAGTGTCTTCCTGTCAGTGATTGTTCAGCAGTTAGTTGTGATTCCGGTGCTTTTGCAAGAGGGAGTGAGAGCACTTCCTTCTACTCTACCATCTTGAACCAATCTCCTGTAGCATTCATTCTTATGTAGCATTCTGTGTTGTTTTATGGAGAGCATAGATTGCTTCTGTAATTTTAAAACAGTTTTAATTGTTTTAATTATTTAGGGAGCTAAAATAAGCAAAATAGCAACTCAAGATTTAACTTCTTGAAGCACTTACTTTTCACAGAGTCAGCATACATATATGGGTATTAGGGAGGACTGCTGTCTTTTCCTAGAAAGCTATTAGTCGCATCTAGATACTTCATATTCCTGACTGAATACCAGAATGACAACTGGTACTGAATCCTGAGACAGCCTAACACTTAAAGAGCCATAGACAAGAAAGGTAGGATTCCTTTATCAGTACCCTCTGCAATCTCTCAAAGAGCACAGAATCTTCTACTCAGTTCAGGAATGATCCTTCAACAATTTTTTGTTTTAATCTAATTATAAGAAGCAAGTTCTGTTGTCCTGACATATTGTGTGACGTTTCTCCTTTCACAAGAAAAGAAACATGAACACTTAAAGGAGTACCAGAACCCATTCTTTCAAGTCTTTCTTTCAAGTCCTTCTAAGTGAATCTTCCCCATTCTCCTTTAATTCCTGTGCTTCTCATTCCTGTGGTAGTGGCACCACCACAAGAAAGATTGAGTAATGAATTCCATCAGTGTCCCAAACATAATCACTGGAGGCCCTGAGCAAGGTCCTGCAACCAGATAGAGGTAAAGCATTAACACTTAAAACTCCTACCACATAGGCACTTTATTGAACAAGATAATTTTTTAAATTTATTCATAGCATCATTAAGAATGTGTTTATTAAGCCATTTGAGGATAATCAGTAAAATCACTAGCCATTTTTACAAAACCTTACATCAGAAAAGTGGAGACTACAGTCACCAAAAAGACATTATCATCACAGTTTAAAACTCCATATGTAGTGCATATATTAGCTGTTTTCATTAGGAAAATTATCCTATTATTATATAGCGTATAATACAGATTAAGGCCATTAGGGCAAATTTTAGAACACTATATTGATAGAAAAATAAATTTGAATTTAACCACCTACAAAGTACTCTACTGAGCCATAGCACAGTGGGTATTGAAGTTGGAAAATAATGTCAAAAAAAGGCTAAGTACTTATTTCTGTCTTCAGTGGGGAGTGGCAGTATGTACTCTGCTGATTTCCCAGCATTAGCAAGACACCCACAGTGGGGGGTGGGGGTGGGTAATCGATGCAATAAACAATTAACTGCAGTATTCTGTAAGGTACTTTTAAAGACCAAGCACAGGGGGGTGGAGTCAAAATGGCGAACTAGGAGGATGTGGAGTTCATGTCTCTGCACAACTAGGGCCCCTACCAGTCACTGGAGGGGACCATGGATATCTAAGGGGATGAGAGGAACACCCAAGCAACTGGGTAGGACATGGGATGAGGAGAAGTGGAGGCAGGACAGACCGGTGCCTCTCAGGGGTGGTTGGGGGAGGGGAAGGGATCCCACGCCCGGAGGGGAGAAGGGGGGGACTGTTGGGAGGACAGAAGATAAGAAGGGAGAGTGGCCAGCATTTCCCCTGCTCATGTGGGCCCCAGGGAGCCTGCTGAGATCCCGGGCCTGATCCTCTGCCCCCCGAAGCCCCCTCCAGCCACATGGGTCCTGAGGGAGTGGGAAGGAGGGAAGGGGCAGCAAAAGTAAAAGCCAGACCTATGGGACTGGCACCCCGAAGGGCGGCTGGGGAAGGGGAGGGGTTCCCACACCCAGTGGTGCCCACCCAAGGTTAGGAGTTCAGTGGCAATGCAGGAGACCCTCGGGGGTGTGGAGGAACTAAAGGGAGTACAGCCAGTGCTTTCCCTACTCACTTAGGCACCAGGGAGCCTGTTGGGCTCCTGGGCCTAATCCCCCACCCTCTGGCATCACAGAGCCTAAGCCCCGTCCCTACACCCCCACCCAGGTCCCTAACTCTACACTGTGGCACTCCAAAACCCCCCTGAGACCCCTCCAACCCCACTGGGCCTAAACCCCACCCACACACCCTCAGCCAAGGCCTTACTTCCAAACTCAGGAACTCCACACTCCCAAGGCCCCCCTTAGGCCATGCTGCATTTCCCCACAGGTCCTAAGCCTAGTCCCCGCCTCAGCCTAAATCCCTCCTCACCTAAGTTCCACGCCACCGCCTAAGCTCCACCCCACACAGCCAAGGACTTTTCTGGCCTTTTATTTTCTTCTTCTTCTAGGGTGTGGTTCTGCTCTACCTTGTTCTTATTGATTCATTTATACATATTTTTTCTAATAAATCTTTTATTTTTCTAATTTTATTTTATTCTTTATACTTTGTTATTGTTCTGCTCCCTTTGGCTTGTTCCCTTCTTTTTTCTTTCTTTTTTCTGTTGTGGTTCTGTTTTACCTTGTTGTAGTTGTTTCAATTATATTCTTATTTTTCCTAATATATTTTTTATCTTTCTAATTTTATTTTATTTCTTATTCTTCGTAATTGTACTGCTCCCTTTTTTTCTTTTCTTTTGCCATGCCACACTGCATGCAGGATCTTGGTTCCCAGGCCGGGTGTTGGGCCTGAGCTCCTGTGGTGGGAGTGCTGAGTCCAAACCACAGGACTAAAAGAGAACCTCAGACCCCAGGGAATATTAATCAGAGTGAGGCCGCCTGGAGGTCCTCATCTCAGCGCCAAGACCCGGCTCTACGCAACTGCCTGCAAACACCAGTGCTGGATACCTGAGGCCAAACAACCAGTAAGACAGTAATAGAGCCCCAACCATCAAAAAAAATGAGGCAACAAAAAAACATGTTACAGACAAAGTAGCAAGGTAAAAACCTACAAGACCAAATAAGTGAAGAGGAAAAAAGCAAACTGCCTGAAAAAGAATTCAGAGTAATGATAGTAAAGATGATCCAAAATCTTGGAACTAGAATGGAGAAAATAAAAGAAACGTCTAACAAGGGCCTAGAAGAACTAAAGAGCAAACAAACAGAGAAAAACAACACAATAACTGAAATTAAAAATACTCAAGAAGGAATCAATAGCAGAATAACTGAGACAGAAGAGCGAATAAGTGAGCTGGAAGATAGAACAGTGGAAATAACTGCCACGAAGCAGAATAAAGAAAAAGAATGAAAAAAATTGAGGACAGTATTAGAGAATTCTGGGACAACATTAAGTGCACAAACATTCGAATTATAGGGGTCCCAGAAGAAGAAGAGAAAGACAAAGGGACTGAGAAAATATTTGAAGAGATTATAGTTGAAAACTTCCCCAATATGGGAAAGGAAATAGCCACCCAAGTCCATGAAGTGCAGAGAGTCCCATACAGGACAAACCCTAGGAGAAACACACCAAGACACATGTTAATCAAACTAACAAAAATTAAATTCAAAGAAAAAATATTAAAAACAGCAAGGGAAAAACAACAAATAACATACAAGGGAATCCCCATAAGGTTAACAGCTGATCTTTCAGCAGAAACTCTGCAAGCCAGAAGGGAGTGGCAGGACATATTTAAAGTGATGAAAGGGAAAAAGCTACAACGAAGATTACTCTACCCAGCAAGGATCTCATTCAAATTCGATGCAGAAATTAAAACCTTTACAGACAAGCAAAAGCTAAGAGAATTCAGCACCACCAAACCAGCTTTACAACAAATGCTAAAGGAACTTCTCTAGGCAGGAAACACAAGAGAAGGAAAAGACCCACAATGAAAAACCCAAATCAATTGAGAGGATGGTAATAGGAGCATCCATATTGATAATCACCTGGAATGTAAATGGATTGAATGCTCCAACCAAGAGACACAGAATGGCTGAATGGAAACAAAAACAAGACCCATGTATATGCTGTCTGCAGAAGACCCACTTCAGACCTGGGGACACATACAGACTGAAAGTGAAAGGATGGAAAAAGATATTCCATGCAAATGGAAATCACAAGAAAGCTGGAGTAGCAATAGTCATATCAGGTAAAATAGACTTAAAAGTAAAGACTGTTACAAGGCATAAGGAAGGACACTTCATAATGATCAAGGGATCAATCCAAGAAGAAAACATAACAATTATAAATGTTTATGCAGCCAACATAGGAGCACTTCAATAGATAAAGTAAATGCTGACAGCCATGGAGGGGGAAATCGATGGTAACACAGTAATGGTGGGGGACTCACACCCCATTTACACCAATAGACAGATCATCCAGACAGAAAATAAATAAGTAAACACAAGCTTTAAATGACACAGTAGACCAGATAGTCTTTATTGATATTGATAGGACATTCCACCCAAAAGTGGAAGAATACACTTTCTTCTTGAGTGCACACAGAACGTTCTCCAGAAAAAAATCACATCTTGGGTCACAAATCAAGCCTGGGAAATTTTAAGAATATTGAAATTATATCAAGCATCTTTTCCAACAACAATGCTATGAGATTAGAAGTCAATCACAGGGAAAAAAAACTGTAAAACACACAAACACATGGAGTCTAAACACTGCGCTGCTAAATAACCAAGAGATCCCTGAAGAAATCAAAGAAGAAACAAAAAAATACCTAGAAACAAATATTAATGAAAACACAATGACCCAAACCTATGGGACACAGCAAAAGCAGTTCTAGGAGGGAAGTTTACAGCAATTCAACCTCACCTCAAGAATCAAAAAAAAATCTCAAATAAACAATCTAACCTTACACCTAAATCAACTAGAAAAAGAAGAACAAAGAAAACCCAAAGTTAGTAGAAGGAATGAAATAAAGATCAGAGCAGAAATAAATGAAATAGAAATGAAGAAAACAATAGCATAGATAAATAAAAGTAAAAGCTGGTTCTTTGAGAAGATAAACAAATTTGATAAACCTTTAGGAGACTCATCAAGAAAAAAAGGGAGAGGACTCAAATCAATAAAATTAGAAATGAAAAAGGAGAAGTTACAATGGACACTGCAGAAATACAAAGGATCATAAAAGACTACAGCAAGCAACTATATGCCAATAAAATGGTCAACTTGGAAGAAATGGACAAATTCTTGGAAAGGTACGACTTTCCAAAATGGAACCAGGAAGAATTAGAGAATATAAACAGAGCAATCACAGGTAATGATATTGAAACTGTAATTTAAAATCTTCCAACAAACAAAAGTCCAGGACCAGATGGCTTCACAGGCGAATTCTATCAAACATTTAGAGAAAAGCTAATATCTATCCTTCTCAAACACTTCCAAAAAATTGAAGAGGGAGGAACACTCCCAAACTGGTTCTACGAGGCCACAATCACCCTGATACCAAAAGCAGACAAAGATATCACAAAAAAAGAAAATTACAGACCAATATCACTGATCAACATAGATGCCAAAATCCTCAATAAAATACTAGCAAACAGAATCCAACAACACATTAAAAATATCAAACACCATGATCAAGTGGGATATATCCCAGGGATGCAAGGATTCTTCAGTATATGCAAAACAATCAATGGGATACAACATATTAACAAATTAAAGAATAAAAACCATATGATCATCTCAGTAGATGCAGAAAAAGCTTTTGACAAAATTCAACACCTATTTATGATAAAAACTCTCCAGAAAGTGGGCATAGAGGGAACCTACCTCAACATTATGAAGGCCATATATGACAAACCCACAGCAAACATCATTCCCAAACGTGAAAATCTGAAAACATTTCCTCTAAGATCAGGAACAAGACAAGGATGCCCACTCTGGCCACTATTATTCAGCATAGTATTGGAAGTCCTAGCCATGCCAATCAGAGAAGAAAAAGAAATAAAAGGAATACAAATTGGAAAAGAAGTAAAACTGTCACTATTTGCAGATGACATGATACTAAACATAGAAAATCCTAAAGATACCATCAGAAAACCACTAGAACAAATCAGTGAATTTGGTAAGGTTGCAGCATACAAAATTAATGCACAGAAATCTCTTGCATTCCTATACACTAACAACAAAAGATCAGAAAGAGAAATTAAGGAAACGATCCCATTTACCATTGTGACAAAAAGAATAAATACCTAGGAATAAACCTACCTATGGAGGCAAAAGACCTGTACTCAGAAAACTATAAAACACTGATGAAAGAAATCAAAGATGACTCAGACAGATGGAGAGACATACCATGCTTCTGGATTGGAAGAATCAATATTGTGAAAATGACTGTACTACCCAAAGCAATCTACAGGTTCATTGCAATCCCTATCAAATTACCAATGGCATTTTTCACAGAACTAGAAAAAAAAAATTATACAATTTTTATGGAAACACAAAAGACCCCAAATAGCCAAAGCAATCTGGAGAAAGAAAAATGGACTTGGTGGAATTAGGCTCCCCGACTTCAGACTATACTACAAAGCTACAGTAATCCAGACGATATGATACTGGCACAAAAAGAGAAATATAGATCAATGGTACAGGATAGAAAGCCTAGAAATATACCCACACACCTATGGTCGCCTAATCTATAACAAAGGAGGCAAGAATATACAATGGAGACAAGACAGCCTCTTCAATAAATGGTGCTGGGAAAACTGGACAGCTACATGTAAAAGAATGAAATTAGAACACTGCCTAACACCATACATAAAAATAAGCTTAAAATGGATTAAAGACCTAAATGTAAGACCAGACACTATAAAACTCTTTGAGGAAAACATAGGAAAAACACTCTTTGACATAAATCGCAGCAAGATCTTTTATAACTCACTTCCTAGAGTAATGAAAATAAAAACAAAAATATGCAAATGGGACCTAATGAAACTTAAAAGCCTTTGCACAGCAAAGGAAACCATAAACAAGAAGAAAAGATAAGCCACAGAATAGGAGAAAATATTTGCAAATGAAACAACAGACAAAAGATTAATCTCCAAAATATACAAACAGCTCATGCAGCTCAATATCAAAAAAACAAACAACCGAATCAAAAAATGGGCAGAAGACCTAAATAGACATTTCTCCAAAGAAGATATACAGATGGCCAAGAGGCACATGAAAAGCTGCTCAACACCACTAATTATTAGAGAAATGAAATCAAAACTACAATGAGGTATCATCTCACACCAGTCAGAATGGCCATCATCAGAAAAATCTACAAACAGTAAATGCTGGAGAGGGTATGGAGAAAAGGGAACCCTCTTGCATTGTTAGTGGCAATGTAAATTGATACAGCCACTTTGGAGAACAGAATGGAGGTTCCTCAAATAACTAAAAATAGAACTACCATATGACCCAACAATCCCACTACTGGGCATATACCCTGAGAAAACCATAACTCAAAAGGACACATGTAACCGCACGTTCACTGCAGCACTATTTACAATAGCCAGGACGTGGAAACAACCTAAATGTCCATTGACAGATGAATGGATAAAAAAGAAGTGGTACATATATATATAATGGAATATTACTCAGTCATAAAATGAAAATTCATTTGTAGAAATGTGAATGGATCTAGAGTCTGTCATACAGAGTGAAGTAAGTCAGAAAGAGAAAAACAAATATCATACATTAATGCATACATGTGGAATCTAGAAAAATGGTACAGATGAACATATTGCAAGGGCAGGAATAGAAAGGCAGATGTAGAGAACAGACGTGTGGACACATGAGGGGAAGGAGAAGGTGGGGTGAATTGGGAGATCAGGTTTGACATAAATACACTACCATGTGTAAAATAGATAGCTAGTGGGAACCTGCTGTATAGCACAGGGAGCTCAGCTCAGTGCTCTGTGATGGCCTAGTTGGGTGGGATGGGAGGTGGGGGGAGTTCCAAGAGGGAGGGGATGTGTGTATGCGTATGGCGATTCACTTCGCTGTGCAGCAGAAACTAACACAAAATTGTAAAGCAATTATATTACAATAAAAAAAATAAAAGAAATTTTAAAAGACCAAGCACATAAGACCTGGTATATTAATGACTCTTACATTACAGCAGCCCTTCAGGTAGAAATGGAGCCTGCTGATGACAGCTCTTCCTCTTCTGGTCTTTCCCCAAGCTTTCCACCAGTGCTTCTTACCTTAATCTCAATCAGGGAGCAGAAAGAAAGGCCATGATGAAGAGGAAGTTAACTGATAGAAAGTTAAAGGTAGAATATTGAATGGTATTCCAAAAAAGGCCTACTTTGGATTTGATGAAATCTATTATTCCCCTAACAGTGACTGAAATGATGCATGCTAAATCCATGGAGAATAGTACAGTAAGATAAGGGTAAGTGCTCAAGTACTGAAAGAGACAGAGACAGAGAGAGCCAAAAAGAACAAGAATACCTAGATGAGTATAAAAACTACACAGAGGGGACTTCCCTGGTGGTGCAGTGGTTAAGAATCTGCCTCCCAATGCAGGGGACACGGGTTCGTTCCCTGGTCCGGGAAGATCCCACATGCCGTGGAGCAACTAAGCCGGTGCACCACAATTACTGAGCCTGTACTCTAGAGCCCGCGAGCCACAACTACTGAGCCCACGTGTCACAACTACTGAAGCCCACGCACCTAGAGCCCATGCTCCACAACAATAGAAGCCACCGCAATGAGAAGCCCACGCACCGCAATGAAGAGTAGCCCCCACTCGCTGCAACTAGAGAAAGCCCGCATGCAGCAAAGAAGACCCAATGCAACCAAAAATAAATAAATAAAATAAATAAATTTATTAAAAAAAAAAAAACTACACAGAATTCTACGATATTTTGACTTGTATAATTCCCCTTATCGCGCCACCCCCCCCCCCCACCATCCCATAAATATTTTACCACAGGAAAAGGAGAAGAGCTATTTGCAGCAAATATTTCTCACCATAGCTGCTGGAAGGTATTCACAGCAAACCCTTAAGAGTTTGAAGAGGAACAAACTTGCTTAATCATTACATTCTCCTTTCACCTAAGAAATTTTTGTCATGCTATCTATTAGAAGGATATCAGCCACCAAAATCCACAGACAGCTGAAATGATTTATATAATTTACACAAGATTATGTATCCAAGCTTCTTTTCTTCAACAAAAATTAATATAAATATTTTAACAAATTAAACATCAGTATTCATTTTTAACTTTAAGCATACGATTTTTTAACAATTTCAACCAGTTTAACAGAGCATTAAAAACAGAGCATTTCAAAAAATTAAAACTCAAGAGAATATGTAAACTCTGTCACAAATAAACAAACAATTTAAATATTTGTAGTGCACTCTCAATTGTGCCAACGTCTTCTTGTTTATTTGAAGAATGACTAGAGTAGATTCAAAAGCTTTTCTGAATTTTCTATTTCTAACTAAATTCTCATTTTCAGGATGAATTAAGACAAAAGAAGGGGAAAAAATACTTAAAATTTTATTATCAGTTTACCACTTCACTTCAATAACATCTGAGGACTCCAAATCTACACTTTAACTACATCTAGCTACATGTTGCTATTTAAATTAATTAATTTTTAAAATTTAAAATTCATTTCCTATGGCATGCTAGCCTCGTTATAAGTGCTCAATAACCACGTGACTAGTGGCTATCATAACAAACATTTCCAATATCATAGAAATTTCCAATTTCACAGAAAGTTCTACTAGGCATTTCTACTCTAGATGCTTAAGTGAATTTTAAATGATGAGTGATTAAGTGTCCTTTGGTGCCTCATTAAAAAGTATACATTTCTTTAAGGATTTAATTTTGTCCTAATATTTATTACTGCTGGTTGTAGAGGAATGACTTGGATGCCCATATATTAGAAAACGTGACTAACTACAATGATAAATATAGAGAACACTGGCAAGAAAATGAGCACAAGGTATCATTATGTCTATTATAATCCATATTTTTCCTAAGAATATTGCATGGCTATATTATTTCAAAATGTATTAGTATTAAATGTCAATTAGCTGAAATGTTCAAAAAATAGAAAACCTTGATTAAAAGAATTTTTATCTGATGTTTAAGTCATAGCTTTTCAATTTCTACACACTTACTGATTATCTTTCAAAAATATATGAGCCCATTTCCCTGTCTAGTATTCTCAATATAATTGAATCTTCCTTTGAAGACTCACTATATTGCAGGGCCTCAGGCTCATCAAAATGACCATCAGTGATCCCTGTAGAGGCTACTAGAGGAGTGGCTTCAGTCAGTGTTCACTCCAAGATATATCCTGGAGGTTGGATTTGTGATTAAATGTCTTACATGTAGTTTATTTTTATTATAACTTGCCTCTTTCATCTAAAAGTTGCGTTTCAAAGAATAAAAATAAATATTTGCACAATATGATACTTCCGGCAAGTGGGGGCCTGTCCATTTGAAATTTTGTTAAAATTAGAAAGCATAATTGTCATATTGTATTCCAAAAATAGCTCTTTGAACTTCTTATCAAAATGCTACATGATATGTTCTAAGCATTTAATTTTTAATTCCAAGTTAAATTTTCATTTTTTTTTGGTTAAAATATGTCGGGTTTTTCCATATTAGAAGATGAAAGCAAAGAAAATGATATCAGAGAAACAAGGAATAATTCTCCCATGAAGTTTGATAAATGAGGTTTATGAGATTATTATCTCAGTTTGAGAATACTTCCCTAGATGGAAAATAAAATGTTGGAAGAGACTGAAAGAAAGCAATAGAAGTAAAAATAAATAAACAAAAGTTATCAATTACTTCATTCTTCTCTTGCGTAGCTCCCCAGTCCTAGCCACTGAGCCAGAAGTAGAAAATAGGCAGAAGCCTGAGTGAGTAACCTATCCCTCTGCCATCCTTGCTAACAGAATCAGCTTATGAATGAAACACAATGGAACAAACTCATATTGCAGCTTAAAAAAGAGAGAGGCTTGGCATATACCTTCTTGAATTCAAGGACTTAAATTCCATAACAAGAAAAATATTGGAATGTTCTTTCCACTCCACCTATACACCCAACACTTATTTAAACTGTCACCTTCTAGAAACATTTCGTATCCTACCTCTTCCATAAAAAGTTGTTCTGATCTTCTGGTCTAGATAATATTTTCCTCCTTTGAAATACTAAAGGATTTACTGACTATATGATTCATTTATTATTTATTAGTTCATTGCCTTCCAACATCTTTTTAAATCAATTTTATTATTTTTCTGATCATAAAATTAAATGTGCTGCTCTTAAAAATATAGCTTTTAGCAAGTTCTAAAGAATAAAATAAAAATCAGCCATAATCCGACTACCAGGAAATAATTCTTATTAGAACTTAGATACATTTCCTTTTCATTTTTATACATTTATAAATGTATAAATGTACAACTGCATACTAGAATACATTCTGCTCCTCATCTTATTTTTCATTTATCATTACTGCATAAATACTTTCCCATGTTTTAAATAGTTTTCAAAAATGGGTTAATGGGAATTCTGCTTCCAGCATGACTGAGCAAACCCTTAAAATTATCCCCTGATAAACTAAAACTATAAATTAAAAGCATGTGGATTTGAGAGAGGAGTCAATGTTTGGAGGAAGCAACTGGCATAGAATAAGTTTCATGTTTTCAGGCAAAAGAAAGCTAAGAATGAATCACCAGCACATCCAAAATACACACACACACAAAAAAAAAAATGCCAAAGAAAATTCTCCAGGTGGAAAAGAAATGACACCAGAGAGAATCTTAGATCTTTAAGAATAAAAGAAGAGAATCCAAAAAAATGTAAATATTTGAGTGAAAATAAAAGACTATTTCTCTCTTCATTTCTTTAAAATACATACAGTCACTTAGAGCAAACATAATATTCTCTTGTGGAGTTAAAATGCAGGTAGTTGTAATATATATGGCAAACATTACATAAAAGAAGGTGAAGAGGGGTGGTAAATGGACCGATTTGATGGTAAGATTGCATTTTATATAATTAGTAAAATATTAATCCTTAGAAGGCTGTGACAACTTCAGAATGTATATTGTAATTTCTAGAGCAACCACTAAAAAATTTTAAAAGACATAGTTAAAAAGTTAAGAGGTAAATTCAAATAAAATTCTATAATATATTCAAATAATCTAAAAGAGAGCAGGGTAGAAAAACATTAAGAGGGATTAAACAAAAACCAAATAGTAAAATAGAAGATCTAAAGACAACCATATCAATAATTACATTAAATGATAATAAAAGGTAGAGATTATCAGAAATGCTAAAAATCCAAAAGTCCCTGTCTTGAATATACATACTTTTAATGTCTATAACATACATACTTTAAATATGACACAGAAGTTTGGAAAGAATAGATTGAAAAGCTATATCATGCAAACAGTAAGCATAAGAAGGCCACAATAGCTATATTGATACCAGTTAAAGAAATTTTAAGAGAAAGAGTATTGTTAAAGGTAAAGAGGCACATTTTACAATGATAATATAATCCGTTTGTCAGAAAAATATTGTAAATATACAGGTGCTTAATAACAGAACTTCAAATCCATGAAGCAAGAATCAACAGAACTGAAGAGAGAAAAAAACAATTCCAGTAGGAGATTTTTACACTGTTCTTTCAGTAATAGACTATCTAGACAAAAATCAGTTTAAACATAGAGGATCTAAAGAATGATATCAACCAGATAGACCTAATTGATACTTACAGATTACAACACCCAGTAACTACAGAATATACATTCCTTTCATATGCACATGGAACATTAGCCATACATACATATATTTACGTATGACCATAAAACATATCTCAATATATCTAAAAAGAATTGAAATTATAGTCTCTGGGCACAACAGAATTATATTAGAAACCAATAACAATAAGAATCTAGGAAATTCTCAAATATTTGAAACTCAACCAAGATACTTCTAAGTAATCCATGAGCTAAAGAAGAAATCATAAAGAAAATGAGAAAACTAAAAATTATTTCTAACTGAATGATAATAAAAATAAAACATGTCAAGATACAGTGCTTAAAAGGAAATTTATCATTTTAAATGCTTACATTAGAAAATAAGAGAAAACTTATATACGTGACTTAAATTCCCACCTCAAGAAGTTAAAAAAAATAAGAAGAAAATAAACCAAAAGTACGTAGAAGAAAGGAAATAAAGATGACAGCAGAAATAAACACAACAGAGAATACAGAAAATTAACAAAGCCAAAAGCTGGTTCTATGGAAAGATCAACAAAATTCATAAAACATTAGCTAGGCTGATTAAGAAAAAAGAAAGAAAATGCAAGTCATTATCAAGAATGAAAAAAAGGCTAGCAAAGCATCTTCTAGAGACATTTAGAGCATAATTTAAAATTTTGAGAATGGTTTTTAGAACTTTAATAATTTCAATATCTTACTTTAAATGGACAAATTCTTGAGGTATACAAATTACCAAATTTGACAGGATAAAACATATTTTTCAGAGCATAAAGGAGGAGGGAGCTTCTGCTAAATGGTTTTTTGAAGCCAGCATAACGTTGCTATCAAAAACCTAACAAAGATATTACAAAAAAAGAAGAAAAGAATATTAAAGACCAGTATCTCTCATAAATGTATATGCAAAAACCCTTAAAAATATTAGCAAACAAATCCAGTGATATATGGAAAAGATAACTCAATGACTAAGCTTGTTTTATCCCAGGCTGCAAGGTTACTTTAACACTCAATAATAAATCAATATAATTCACCACATTAACAGAATAAAGTAGAAAAAACATATGATCATTTCAATAGATGTAGGAAAAGGATCTGAGAACCTTCAATAACCATTCATGATTAAAAACAGAAAGAAACAAACTCACAGGAAACTAGGAATAGAAAAAAAAAACTCCTTAATGTGATTAATCCCATCTATTAAAAAAAGAACTAAACTAACAACACTCTTAATGGTGAAACATTAAATACTTTCCCCTAAGTGTTATACTGATAGTCTTAGCTACTGAAATAAGACAAGGAAAAGAAATAGAAGACATAAAGATTGGAAAGAAAGAAGTAAAACTGTCTCTATTTCCAGATGACATGATTGTTTATATAGAAAATCCTACAGAATATATAAAACAATTAATAGAACTCACAAATGAATCTAACAAGGTCACAGGATACAAAGGAAATATCCAGAAATCTATTCCATTTTTGTATACCAGTAAATGAGAGGAAAATAAAATTTAAGAAAATCATTTGTCAATAGCCCCTCTCCCCAAACATAAACAATTGGGGGATAAATCTAACAAGACATGTGAAAGATCTCCTCACTGAAAACTACAGAACATTGCTGAGAGAAATTAAAGACATATAAATGGAGAGAATCATTGTCATGGACTGGAAAATTCAATGTTGTTAAGATGTCAATTCTCCCCTAAATTAATCTGTAGATTCAACACAATCCAAATTCAAATTCCAGCAGGGATTTTTTGTAGAAATTGCCAAGTCGATTCTAAATGTATATGGAAATGCACTTAACCTAGAATTGCCAAAACAATTTTTAAAAGGGTGGACAAAATTACAGGACTTATACTACCTGATTTCAAGACTTATGATAAAGCAATAGTAATTGAGTGTGATATGGAGGAAAGGATAAACAAACTGATCAAAGGACAAAATGTAGTCCATAAATAAGCCCATATATATGGTCAAAATATTTTTCAATAGAAGTATCAAGGCAATTCAATACAGAAAGAAAAGTCTTTAAAACAAATAGTGCTGAAGCTGAATATCTATATGGGAAAAAAATTAATGTGATCCTTACTTCAACCCATATTCAAAAATTCACTCAAAATGCATTGTAGACCTCAATATAAAAAACTAAAAGCATAAAATTTTAGAAGGAAGCATAAGAGAAAATCTTTGTGATTTTGGGTTAGGCAAATTTTTTTCCAAGTCACAGAAATCAATAACCATAAAAGAAAAAAATTATTAAATTAGACTTCATCAAACTTAAAATCTTTGCTCATCAAAAGAAGCAATACTTACATCTGACAAAGGACTTGTATCCAGGTTATATAAGGAGCTCTTACAACTCAATAATAAAAAGAACCTTCTCAAAAAAATTAAAAATGGACAAAATATTTGAACAGATACTTCACAAAAGGATATACAAAGATGACCAATAAACGTGTGAAGAGATGCCCATCATATCAGTCGTCAGGGAAATGCAAATTAAAACCATAATGGTATACCACTAGAAACATATTAAAATGATTAAAACTTGAAGGAAAAAATCTCCAAGTTTTTGTGAGAATATGGAGCAACTGATATTTTAATACATTGCTGGTGGGAATGAAAAATAGTACAATATTTTGGAAGACAGTGTGATAGTTTCTTAAAAATATATACATATACCTATTATAAAACTCAACCGTTTCATTCCTAAGTATTTACCCAAGTGAGATGAAAGCATATACATACAAAAACCTGTATATTAATGTTAATAGCTGCTTTATTTGTAATAGCCCAAAACTTGAAACAACCCAAATGCCCTTCAACAAGTAAAAAGATAAACAAATTGTGCAGTATTCATATAATGGAATAGTACTTAGCAATAAAAAGGAATGAACTATTAATATGCCCAACAAAATGAATGAATCAGAAAATAATAATACTAAATGAAAGGAGTTAGCCAAAAAGAATACATACTGTATTATTCTATTTATATGAAACTCTAGAAAATGCAAACTAAGTTAGAGGGACAGAAAGCAGGTCATCAGTTGCCTGGGACATACAGAATAAGGGATGGATTGCAAAGTGGCATGAGGAATCTTTTGTTGGTGATGGAAATGGTATGTATCTTGATTGTGCTAATACTTTCATGGGTGTAAATAACTGTCAAAACTCAATAAAATTGTACAGTTTTAATGGATGCAATTAACTGTGTGTAAATTATGTCTCAATACAGTTGATTTAAAAAAAAAACAGAATAATGGCTGTATAATATTTGGGCATTTGTATGTATAACAATTTGTTCAGTCAAAACTCTATTATTGGATATTTGTGGGAACACTTTTAGTGAAAATAAATAATATCAAATATGCAAATTCAAATTAAAAGTCTAAACATTCTATGAATGCAACCCAAAGATGGACCAGAAAGAATTGGAAGACTGAGAGATCTACTGCTGGAGAACCATGTGGTTTGGCCAAGATGGTGACTGCCAACAAAAAGAGCAAAGTCCCTACTTGCCCAGCAGCAATGAAGAGCATTCTGACAAGTACTCAGCCATTTGTATGTCTCAGGTATAGAAGAGCTTAGATAGGTTATTTGTTTGGTGGTTCATATAGTCCTGGGACTGCTAGGGTAGCAAATATGGTGCTTGTCAATAGTCCATGAAACAAATTGCCCTGGGAGAATTTATGAAAGACTTCAGAGATTATGGTACTGAATGAGTCCTATTTGGAAGGTGAGAGCTAACATCCTACTTTATAAAACCTGGGACTCAACAAACCTCATTAGCCATGTCCCTGACACCATCTAAACTTCTTGTTAAAGGCTCTTCACTATTTCAGATGAATTGGGCAACAAAATGTCTTCCCCCTGAGCTCTTTGGATAAGAGACTATAAATCCAAGGCATTACTGTTTGTTGTTCACCAGAAAAAGACAGATCTATTTACTCTTTCCTGGCACTTTTGGAAACCTTAGTTACCTATAAATTATTCGGTTACATCACAGAGGAACAAATGGACTGAAGAAGAATATCAGGGCTGTGAATGAATGCTCCGAAAGTTCATTTCTGGTGGCAAAATTAGGCACCCGTGACAGGCTTACCTTTTCCTCACTCTTTTCTCCCTATTCTCCTTCCTTTTGTCCCTGGATAGGCACCTGATACTTTTTAAACATTCCTCCTTTTTTCCTAATAAAGGATTTCAAAATATAGTTCAACTGTTTCCTAATTCCATTTACTTTTTAATAGCATTCAGTACATATGGATAAATACTCATCATCTGAGGGTCTCTATCCATCCTTCATTACAACACTATATTGATGATAGAAAAGACCTGTAGGAAGAAAAGGAAATTTCTTCTTTTTTTTTTAACATCTTTACTGGAGTGGAAATTTCTGATTTAATTATTTTTATTTGTTCTATATAGAGATGTTGTCTAAAGTCATGGCAACAAAAATATTCAAGAAAGGCCCATCTACTACTGTATGATCAGATGAAATTTTCAATTTCTAAATATTTGGATTTGGAGTAATCAAAAGCTGCCTAAATTCAGATACCATTTTGTAAGTGCTTTAGTTCAAGTGCTATTTTCAAATCATCAATTGTTTAACTTTTACAATTAAAGAACAATTTTCTCATGGAATGATAACCATCTTAGTGTGGTGAATTCCCACTCCACTATTTGCTGTTATATTATAACGATGTTAGTTATTTAATTTTCAAAATAGTGTTGCAGATATTCAATAGTAAACAAGAAGCTCTTATAGAGTTTGAGAATTTGATTGAAATAGAGGTTTTACCATTTTTTGTTTCCACTTAGATACAGAAGCATGAAAGAGTTTTAAAAGTAAAGTCTAACAGTGTTAACAAATCCTTTTGGTTTCACTGCTGATATTATCAGTCTACCCTTGCAGAATGTCAACTGCTAAACATATTCCATCCCTGGACTGGCACAGTACTAAGCAATTGACTTTACCATCTGGCTTTCTAGCATTTTTATCAGGTCTTTTTAATTAGGTTCAAATCGGTGATCTCCACCTTTCCCTGCTTCTACCTTTTTCAGTGCCATTAAGACTGAACTCATTTCCAGTGCACTGCGGTGTGCTCAAGTGGAACTTAAATTGAATAGTATTTTCCCCCAGGTTTTCATGCCTTACATATGCTAGCAAAAGTCATGTCATGCTTGCCCAGTAGTGCATATAATTCAATTTTTGTTTTATTAAGATATGAAGATGACCATTACATTAAAAAGCCAGGCAGCCTTAAGAGACCTAAATGAAAAATGGGGCCATAGTTAGAGAAATTAAAGATCTCTGCAAGGTAAGGAAAAAGGAATGGAGAGCACTGAAATTTTGCTCTTGAATTTAAACTGCTGAAACAATGTATACGAAAGAAATATTAAAACCTTTTCAAGTTAAACTTAGCGTCACCCTCTCTTACAAAAAATACTTCCACAGGGTTTGTGAGAAGATGAAAAACTGGTCAAATTTGGTTATGTCAAATCTTCCCTGTTAATTTAAGATTATCTCAATTCAATAAGTCTAACCTCTGCAGCAGAAAGCTGGTCAGGCAATGGGAGCTCATTTTTCCCCTCTGTCTGTGGCAGTAGAGCTGACTGCAAGTTGTATTGCAATTAACCTGAATTTTTTTTCTTGAAGAGGAAGTGTAGAGCAGTCATTCCAATATAGTAAGCTTACTACCTTCATAATAGTCTCCTCAAAATGGCCTCAGATTCAAATAAAATTGATTTCCAGGGAAACCAGAGTGGTTTTTTAGGATGGAGGCAGAAAGAAGCCTTATCCTTAAGCCTCATCCTTATGAACACTCAGTTGTATTTCTAAGAAGTATCTAAAGCATTAAGAATTCTTATTCACTCTTTGTTCAAGCATATATATATATATATATATATATATATAATCTCAAGATGTGTAAAGTAAACTCATGAAGGACCAAAAAGACTGGCTCTTCCTAATTCATTAAGACAGTCCTAGGAAAGGTGAGTCACGGATCTCTTGACTCCCTGCCATCCCAAACTGCCCAGGACAAATTGAGCAGACCTTTCATTCCCATATAAGCTGACATGCATAAATAGATTAAATTGTAATGTTAAATTCAAACCGATGATTCTGGATTTCAAAGGGGGAGAACTTGAAGTGTTTGTACCCATAGTGATTTTCTACACTACACTGATATTTGGATTCAAAAAACCTGACCAACAGAGCTACTACTCTGGAATTCTAAGCACATTTTTTCCCGAAGTCATTCTAAATAATGCCTAGGATCCTTCCATATGAACCTTCAAGGCTGAATTTCCCATTCCTATTTCAAATATCCTACCCACTCACTAGCACAAAGGATACTGGTTTTGAGAACCTGTGAGCCTCAACACGTGTTCAAATAGACGGGAAGTTTGGGCTGGGGGCACCCACATTCAGATTAAAATAGCACAAAGGGGAAGTCCTATGGCCCAAGAAAATAATTTTTCACAGAGTTTTGCTCACCAGAGTGTAACTGCCCACAGTTTCTGTATATTCTGCTCTCTAAGCACTTTATAAATAAATGTATGCTGCCGGAGCTGCAAACTTTCGGGGGGGGGGGGCGGGGTGTCATTTTGGGGCTAGCTTCAACCTTCATTACTCTAACCAATAGCTACAGTCTTTGCTAGCAGTTTAAGCGACCCTGAAATAATTTATATATTTTTAGAATCCTCTCCTAAGGCAGTCGAGCCAACCACACATTATTAAATTCATTGAGTTTTTCCTTTTTACACATTTTCTTACTGCAGATGTACTAAACTATTCAGCAAAAATGTGGGATACTGCAGAACAAGTAAAGACCTGCGGAGCTGTAATAATTACAGGATAATATAGAACTAAAATAATTCTTCTGAATGTTGAGGTTTAATATTATCTATTCTTTTCTCCACATTCCCAGTGGAACAATTGACTCAATTTCTCCAGGCACAAATCTTTCATAACTTCTTCTTAACTTTCTGAGCAATTCTTCTGGCAGGACTATACAGAGTAGCACATGTCTCCCCCTCAACTGCAACAGTCAATCACATTTTAACCCACCAGGTCTTATTCGTCCATCTCTATTTTGCAGCAGTGTTTTTAAGAACCAGTCTTAGCCAGAGGGACTAACTTAACAATCTAAGTAACAAATTTTGACAAACTTCCCCTTCCCTGAGTCATAAGTTCAAATTCCTTCAGGGTTGATTTCTTAGTAGATGAATTTAGTGGCACAATGAGTTCAAAGAGGAAAATCTTCAGAAGGGGAGAGAGTATTTCCAAGCCCTCAGAGATCTACATCACCTGCCAAGAAGTTATGCCTCTGCACAGCATTTCTAGAGACTGGCTAACAATCAAAGATCTGAATCTCTTGTTTCAGACACTAAATATGACAATATAGCCTTAACAAGTAAGGCAAACACTTTCCCATGAGTTTGTTGTTTGTCTCACTTGGCTCAAATTGGTACTCATCCCTGGAGAGTAGGTAATTACAAGGCTTTTGTTTCACAGACCAGCTATGGTCTAACGATATTTCAGTACAAGTTTCTGAGTGAAGAAGTCACCTTGCGATTTGTAGTCGTGCTAGCCATAAATCTTGGTCATAGGTTAGGAATAGACTCAAAAATGTGTCAGTAATTCATGTTATGCTATGATATCTCATTTAGCTCTAATATGATAAAGTGTGACAGCTGCATCCTGATGACTAATCATGGCCTCACACTGAAGCCTTCCTTTGTGGAAAGCAAGATTTCTGAGAGTCCATCATATGAAAAGGAGCTGCTCTACCCATAAAACAAAGTTTAGTTGCACATCCAGCTTCTGCTTTTTTGAGAGATGACATAGGTTGCACGGAGGGCTCTATGGTGTCTGAGGTTTTTCTAGTTTCAGATTTCAAATGATTAATCATCATAACACTCCTGGATCAATATTAGTATTTTCATTTTTCAGGAAATGGAAAACTAAGGTAAAGATGCCTTTTAATCCCCCATGGAAAATGCATAGAAGAGGTAAAATGAGTATGCGTTGATGTGTATAAATTTTCAGATTATCCACATTTTGATAATTGGAAGTAGCAGGCAGAAAAGCTAGTTCTCATAACCAGAAGCCTGAGGGATATGAGAATTTGACATCTAACCTATCTTTATTGGCTTTCATCTTTTTAAAACCTAATGGATTGTTTCCTGCTATACAGTGTGCCATAATGCATAAAAATATTTCAAATATCCAGAGGAGCTTCACATCCATTGATCAGGGTTTATATATTGATTTGTGGCTACAAGGGACCCATTCTTTCCACTTCTCTCTGTTGTAATGAAAATGGAATGTATACTAATTTGAACTGAAAGAAGGTATGTAATGGCAGAGGGTGTTGGGGGTTTTTTTCCATTTTGGCCTCAGAATGTTGGTTACATTAAATCATGCTATTTGTTAATGATCAGAATAATAGCCCGAGCCAATCCTGATACTCTCTGAAGTCATCCTAGAATCAAAAGGTATGTTTTCAGGATCTTTCTTATATATCTCTTCACTGTAGAAGTTTGAGTCTAGATGTCCACCTGAAAGGAAATATAAATATTTTCAGGTTTGCAGGAATCATGCACACACACACACTTTGTACACAACAGTCATATGTTCCCTTTATAGGGATGTTTACCAGGTTCAATCCAGGATGAAACAAACTTATATCACTTCTGCTCCATAGAAATATATAATTCAAAACAGAATGATGCAAACAGATACTAAGAACATATAGAAAAATTGAAAGAAGAATTAAACAAGTCCAGAAATGAAATATATGAAAACTACGTTGTGGTGGATTCTTGGAAGAGATGGAATTTGCAGAATTTTTTGACTGATGGTAGAGAAACAACTTGTTGAATTGGGTCTAGAATGATATTCCAGACACCTGGCAGAAAAAGGATTCAATGTTAAAAGAGAGACTTTAGAAGCTAGAGACAGATGACTGGCAAAAATGGACACTTAATAAAGGTGGCCTGTTAAAAATGTAGGGAACATTCAAGAGGGTAATAAGACAAATTAAATGAAGATGAAAGATATCTAAAGAAGCCAACTGCTCAACCTCTTTGCTTCTGGTCAAGATGAAACCTAAACTATCCCTTAAAAACTACCAAATACCCTAGTATTTCTTCATTTAAGTAGGTAATTTCAATGGTCTCCCAGGTTTTAATCTTTTCTAATTTGGTTTTTACCCACCTAAATTCTCTGTTATTATTATCTGAGCTTAGTTTGGAGGAATAATATAGGATAATCCTCTTCATTCTTAGTCTTGGGAAAATACAGCTCCAACTCCTAAAATATAGACTATAAATCAGAATTTTATTTGCTTTCAATTAATGTGAAAACCTTATTTAGATGCAAAATCCAGTGGTCAGATATTACATCTTTCTGTCTTATCACTGCACTGCTAATCTTATTCTTCATTTTCTAAGACGATGCTATTGGACATAAGTACTTTTCTTTTGGTTTGAATGTGACCAAAATTAGTATTGTGAGACCCAAAATCATTTCTTTGTTTTACCCAATTGAAATGTGATCTTGATATATCTGTTGGCCTCATGTAAATCCTGAAAGATGCTGTTCCTTTCTGTAGCTCTGATTTTACTTTTGTTATCCAAAGAAAGAATATATTGACCTTTATATTTTGGTTCAAATTGCTTCACCTCAAACATTCATTGAGCACCTGTTATGCACTGGGTACAGTCCTAGCTCTTAGAGATGAAAGAACTCTGGTCCAAGTCATTATCATCTTTCATCTGGACAACTGCAGCAGCTTTCTGAATGGTTTCTCTGCCTTCACAATGGCTTTCTTCCAACCTTGTCTCCAGTGTGCAACCAAAGTGAGTTTTCCAAAAAAAATTTAATTGTGCCACTCTGCTGCCTAAAATTCTTCAAATGGCTTCCTTTTGGAGGCTCCAAGATAAAGACACAATACCTTACCTTGGCTTCCATGGTCCTGCACAATCTCCATCTTCATCCTGCGCCATTTCACGCTAAGGTTCCAGACATACCAAATTTCTTTCACTTCCTCAGAAGCTCCACATGGTGTCACTCACTTCAGATATGCTAGCTCCTTTGACTGCTCAATCCTTCCTCATTAGGCTAACTCCTTGTCTTCCTCGGGTCTCAGCTTAAAGGTTACCTTAAGGTAGCATCATTCCAGGTTCACACTATGAGTTGTGCAATGTCCTGTTAGGTTCCCCTGCTTTATGCCTCCATAATAATATACCCCAGTTGTAATATATTAGTCTGCTTGGATCACCATTACAAAATACCACAGACTGGGTAGCTTAAACAACAGAAAATTTTTCTCACAGTTCTGGAGGCTGGGAAGTCCAAGATCAAGGTGGCAGCAAAGTAGATTTCATTCAGAGGCCTCTTTTCTTGCCTTGTAGGTGGCTGCCATTTCACTGGGTACTCACCTGACCTCTTCTGTATGTGAGTACCCACAGAGAGAGAATGCCCTGGGGTTTCTTCCTCTTCTCATAAGGATACTAATTCTATCAAATTAGGTCTCCACCCTATGACCTTATTTAAACCTTACTACCACTTTAGAGATCCTATCTCCAAATACTGTCATGTTAGGGGTTAGGGCTTCAACGTATGAATTTTAGAAGGATACAATTCAGTCCATAGCATATAACATTCATTACCTGTTACAGTTAAGGCATATTTAAGATATGTTTTGCCTCCTGGACTGTAAGCTCTGACATAGTAAGAACTGATTAAGTACTTTTAAATGAGTAAAGAAGAATAAGATATGGTCTCTGCCCTCAAAAAGCAATAAATCTAGCTCATTACTTAGGCAAAAGTAAAACTGGTTATAATATAGCATAGCAAACTTGTTTATAATTGTCTGAACAAAGCACAATTGGAAAGAATTGTTAATTTATTAATTCTGACCTGGATGAGGGTGAAGATGGGGTGGGAGTCAGAGTCAAGGAAGGTTTCACAAAGGAGGTGATACTTGAGTTGGGCTTTAAGAGGATATGTCTTTACTGCTTTGACTACCACTGTAATTTAGGTGTGCTTCCAAAAAAAAAAAACAATCTGCAGTAGCTCTTAAATGTGTATTTCCAACGACATCCTTGTGTTGTGTTGCATAAACTGCTTCCTTGAGCTTATAAATCCACACTGTTGAGCTCAGTAGCCACTAGCCACATGTAGCTATTTAAATTTAAATTAATTAAAATCAAATAAAACTAAACATTCAGTTAGTCATTCTAGCAACATTTCAAGTGCTCAGTAGCCACATATGGCTACCATACTGGACAGTGCAAATTAAAGAACATTTCGATCCTTTCAGAAAGCATGCTATAAGCAATGCATTCACTTATCTAATAAATTTCTATCAAGCACCTACTATTTTCCTGGTACTGTGCTGGATGATGGTGTGCACAAAGACAAATATGACAAGGTTCCTGACTTCCCAAAGCTCACTCCAGTGAATAGGTCCTCCTCTATTTCTGCAAATCGGTTTGTGACGAATTGCACTTGTTTATTTTTGTTGACTTCAAGATTACTATCTCTAGGAATGTGTGTGCTGTTGGTAGTTTGTTGAATTGTAAGTGTCTCAGATGTTCACAAATCAGAAAGGTAGCTATGAATGGAACTTTGAATTAATCTGCTACTTATTAGATACCCAGCATGTGACCACCCTATGCTGAGTACTATGGAAAATACAAAAGGAATATAAGACAAAATATCTTCCCTCTATGAGTTTATAAATTAAATAAAATATTGAATATAAAACTAATTTATAAACCATGAATATATTTCTATTATTAAAGTTAAATGAAGGAGACTGGATTCACATAAATTTAATGAGAACAAAAAAAGAGTATATAATCAAGTGCTGGAGTATATAATATAAACTTATAAATATTATGCAAATTCACAGCTGGGAAAGAATTACATGAAGTGAAATGGTCATGGAAAACTTTGGGAAGAAAGTGCTGAGAGTAGTCATGAATTACTCTATAACAAGTAACAGAAAACCAACACAAACTGGCTTCCACAAAAAGGAGGATTTATTGATTTAGGTAAATGGAAAGTTTATGTGTAGACTTTAAATACAAATCCATCTAGAGAATCAAACAAAGTAATCGCCTATCTCTCTCATCTCTTCCTCTCCATCTGTCAGCTTTGCTTTCCTCCATATTGGCTCTATTCATATGAAGACTCTCCCTTCATGGTAGCAAGATGGCTGCCAGCAACTCTAGGCTGACATCCCATTATTTCAGGAACTCCAGTGAGTTTGAGTCATTCTGTTTGTGTCATGTTATTATCTGTGAACCAATCACTGTAGCTAAGAGAAGGCAATGCTGTGACTGGTCAAGCCTGGGTTACAACCTCATTGCAGGAGGGGAGGAGGGAGAGTTGGGTAGTTGTAATCCCAGAAAGAAAATTGTGAAAATGTATAAAAGTAAAAACAAACAAAAACAAGGGAATGGAAGTTAGATAAACAACTAAAGTCTGATTCAAACTAGGCCGTAAGGAAAATATTGAATTTGCATCTTTCTCTGGTGGAAAGGTGAACTGGGTGTCCAAAGTAAGAGAAATAAAATAAAGACACAAAGACAAGAATGAGTGTATCATCTCCAGAGAATGAATTCAGTTTCATTACATGGGAATTTATCAGATAAGAGATTATCCATTTGGCTTTGATTTACCATCTTTAACATACCCTGGGCAAAACCTTGTGCAGTCTTGGCTGATCCAGTTAACACAAAATAAAACAAAACAAAACAGAAACAGAACAATAAACAAACAAGCAAACTGATTAGTGAAATTCATATCTGCCCCTATCTGTCTGACTGCCTGCTTTTATCTTTGATTTTTTTTCTATTTCCTGAAGAAATATGTGTTCCCTGAAGTTCACATAACTAATTAGTGTGAATGTTTCTTACCAATACTGCCACACAGCCCCTACCTTCCTAGATCTCAAAAAAGTTTTATTTTTAAATGTAAGTTCTTCTTGGGACCTTCCTGGCAGCCCAGTGGTTAAGGCTCCACACTTCCATCCCAGGAGCCACGGGTTTGATCCCTGGTCAGGGAAGTAAGATCCCACATGCCGCATGGTGCAGCAAAAAAGAAAATAATAATAATAATGATAATAATAAAATAAAACATTTTTTTAAATTAAAAATAAATAAATAAAAAGGCTTTGGTTGGAACCAAATTCATTAAAAAAAAAAAAAAAAAAAGTAAGTTCTTCTTAACATTCAAGGCCAGCCAAACCCCATAGTACTAAAGCATGACACATGTCACCACAGAATAACTTTAGCATATTGAGAAATTTTTCAGAGTTGCTAACTTTTCTCAGAAGCTTCATTAGTCTAGTTTGGTTAATGGCGTTGAATATTTTAGTGAGGCCTATGAAAATCACATAAATATCTCTATGTCTGGATTTTTGTTTATCGGACATCTCACCCATGCTGGAGTGGTGAGAGAAGTCTGCTCCAGACACAGAATATAAGGGAGGTGCGTTGTCTGTAGAAAATTTACAGACAATAATAAAACAGACTAAAAGTCACTCTGCTTTTTATTATCACCATGCACCTGCATTTTAAACAATGTCAGGGATAAAATGATAAAATACTCCTCTGGGAAAAAAAAGAATCTTCGATCGGTCTGAGTCAGGGTTTCTCAGCCTGAGAATTGACATTTTGAGCTGGATAATTCTTGCTGGGTGGTGGGGCCTGTCCTGCGCATTGTAGAATGCAGCCCTTCCCCACTTATGACACCCAAAAATGTCTCTCGCAATTACCAAATGTCCCCTGGGAGGCAGAAATCACTCCTGGTTGAGAACCACTGGTCTAAGTTCGAAACAATTGCAATGATTACTATTGAGATTTAATCATTTATGTTTTGTTACTTTTAATAATAATACTTATTTCTATAACTTACCTCATAATAAACATTATATCTGACATGGAAATGAACTTGAAGGACTCTCAGTTATCCATTTGGCCTCTGACACACACGGATCCCTCTATGTGCATCCATTTCCAGAAAAAGTTCAGAACAGCTTAGAATCATTTGAGCTTGCTTTTGGTAGAGTTCACAGCGCCAACCCTTGTGCTTTTGCATATTCCTGCATTTAAATAGTAGCTTCAAAATAAACAATGATAATGCAATGATGTTAACAGCAAAGAAACTCGACCTGAGCTGCTTCAATACTGCCATTCTATGTGACTACTGGAATTTTATATCTGGATTTGGTGTTCTGGTGTGGTAAGTGGAAATTTTAGTTAATAAATGAAATATTTTACTGAATTTGAATATATTTAAGATTAAAATGTATCCTTCTATTTTAGCTTCTTATTGAATTGTTTTTTAACTGTTATTAATCTATAACATTATTATTTTATTATTATTACAACACACCAATATGTAGGTATGTTTTTCCCTTAAAAAATACATTAATATAAGTAAAAGTATTACTCTATTATTTTTTCTTTATAAACTTATATCTCATAAACTTCCAGTAATAAATAAGCACTAGGGATGTAATGTAGAACATGATGATGGCTGTAACAGTGCTGTGTGGTATATTTGAAATTTGTTAAGTGATTAAATCGTGAGTTCTCATCACAAGGAAAAAGACTTTTTTTCTTCTTTTTTTTTGTATCTAAATTAGTTGATGGATGTTAACTAAATTTATTGTGGTAATCTTTTCATCATGTATGTAAGTCAAATCATTATGCTGTACACCTTAAGCTTATACAATGCAGTATGCCAATTATATCTCAATAAAACTGGAAAAAAAACTGTTAATCTATTACTTTTTTCCTTTCCATATTATAATATTTATTCATTTTAAAGTATTTCACTAGCATGATTACACATAAAACATTAAATGTCTAAATAATAATAATAATCAATAAAAGAAAATCCTCACTCTCTTGGCCATTAATTTCACTCCATTATCATTACTGAAAATAACTTTGTCCTATAGAGGAAGGGGATGTTAAAAATTATCTTTTCCAGATATCAAATATGCCAAGTTTGCCACTCTTTGGCAGAAAACAAAGTTTTCTGCTGCAGTGTCTTTTGCGCTAAAGCAGTGTTTCTCAACCAGGGGAAATTTTGTCCTTCCTCCCCAGGGGACATTTTACAACGTCTAGAGACATTTTTGGTTGTAACAACGAGGGAGGAAGGTGCTATAGGCATCTAGTGAGTAGAGGACAGAGATGCTACAAAACATCCTACAATGCACCGGACAGCCTCATACAACAAAGAATTATCCTGACCAAATGTCAATCGTACTGAAGCTGAGAAACCCTCGCAAAAGCAATGAATTACATAATCACTTAAAGCCCAATAAATATTATTAAGAATGTACAGCCCAGCTAAATTAAATGCTGACCTTTATGTTCCAAAACACTTCTCCATTGTGAATTTCTACCCACCCTGCTAGTTTTGTACCGCTGCCTATATGTTCATCTAACTGATCGTGCATTTCACCCCTGTAATGAGTTTGTTTTCAGGCAGGGTTAAGAAAGGAAGAAGAACATTTTATTATCATCCTTTCCCAAACCTTTTCTAAACATAACACGTAAAGAGTTGAATTTGGAAACGTGAAGAACACTCCAAAGATCTTGCCAGTATTTGCATAGAAAACCTAAAACCACACGCAATCTCTGTGACAGTTTGAATCTAGAGTAAGGAAAACTGGGAAGTTTTAACAACCCCAACTAAAAACTGTAATTAGGATTGCAAAAATGCCCCTATTACATGATTTTTATAATCCTTCAGTCTTCTACACAGACGAAAAGTAAAATTCTAATTATCTCCTCGTTGAGTCCATAGATAATTCAGTGACATCTGTAACCCAAAAAGTCTCCATCTGCTTAAAAGAAAAAGAAAAAAGACTTAAATTAAAAAGAAAAGGAAGATAAAGACAAGAAATAAAAGCTATATCTTTTCCTTAGAAAGAGAATATGCTATATTTGAATAGGAACTAACTAGATATAAAATTTCCTTGATCTAGAACTAGGTACCCTGTTGCCTGGATAAACACTCAGGGACCAGTAGTGAAAGCTATTTTATTTTCCCTTTAATTACAATGAATTACTCATTAAATGAAAAAGTCTCCAATAGATATCAGTCTTATAGACTAGTTCTCTTTCTGTCAGGGACCAGTTTGTAGCCAACCTGAATTTACACCGTCCAAGCCTACTTTATTAGCATATCAGCAGTGCAGGTTATTCAGTCAGCCAGGTGTATGTCTTCAGCAGATAAAATGACATCATTTCTCCTGTTGTGGATATTCTATTGCTTCCCATTTTTTCAGAGATAAAAGTAGGTTGGGGATGGGGGAGTTCCCTGGCAGTCCAGTGGTTGGGACTCTGCGCTTTCTCTGCCAAGGGCCCAGGTTCCATCCCTGGTCTGTTTGGGGAAATAGGATCCCTGCAAGCTGCACCGGGTGGCCAAATGGAAGGAAAAAAAAGTAGCTGGGGGTGGAGATCATGAAGTTGTATTTTCATCTTGTGACCATATTAATGTTATGAGTTCAGATTCTTGATCTTATATGGGATTTTCTGGCAAAGACTGTCTGGAGTAAGTTAAATGTAAAGACATACAATAGAGTTACCAAAAATGCATGAGAATTTGAAAAGATTTGGATACATGAATAAACTGAACCTAGGACTGCCAAGTATTTTATTACTTCTTAGCAAGCAAGGTTATGTTTACAATAATGACTTTCTTTAATATGCTACAGTTCAACTTTTTACTACAAGTTTCCAATTTAAAGTAAATCAGACTCAAAGAAGTTGTTGTTACAAATTTGATTAACCCTTTTCTCTGCTTAGGATGTTTTTACAGCAAGAGGTGCAGAAACAAATGGCTAAAAGATAATGAACATTCCCTGGGCTGAAATGTGGCTCCCCTTCAGCTCACCTCTAGGAAAAAAGCGAGATTTAAATACAAGTTCTAGCTAGATGCGATTCCTTCCTCATACATCATTTTAGGTGTCCAACATACACCACTAATTCTACATACAAAGGAATACAGTTTTGATTTGTGCTTCAACTTCACTTACTGTTGATAGCAGCTGTCTAAATTTATAAACTATTAGAGATGCCATCATTAACTGCTGGATGACCTTGACTTCCAATTCCAGAATTGGTTAGAAACTCGTGACACTGAGAAAAAATATAGCAAGAACAAAAATAGTTGGAAAACAAACTAAAGATCAGATTTCATGCTTTTTTCCATATTATGATCTTCCCTCAAAGTTGGCATCTTGGCCTTTATAGTTTCTTGGCATCCTTTAATAAATAAACCTTTCCCTTTGATAGTTTCACCCAGCATTTGCAAGAGTGGATATTTTTAGTGCCCTTTCCAATCACCTAGAGTGATAAGACGGAGAATTGGCCTGGTCTTTGTATAATTTTAAACCATTTTGTATTGGTCAGAATAAGCTTGGCTATGTCACTAGTTTACTTGCCATTTGTACAAAGCATAAAATGGTTCAGGAAGCTCTACTCCACCCTGTAGCTGGCCATATGAAACTCGTGACCTCCAAAGTCTTTGCAGTGGTAGTAAATAGGAATAGAGGAAGCATACAAAGTCTTTGCTGACTCAGTCCAGAAAACTCATGCTTCCTGTGCATTCACCAAAAACAGGCACACAACTCCAACATAAATGCAAAGGGAAGTGGGAAATTTTAGGAAACTCATGGATGTTTGTCAAGTACTATTTCTGCCAGTCATGTTTCTCATATATTCTATTCATAGTCATTTTGTCATTCTACTCATATATCTGGGATGCAAACCTCTGCTATTGAAATTTAACTCCATTTTCCCTGGGTCCAACAGGCATGAAAAAACATTTGTGATCTATTCACCAATATAAAAAACCGAAGGTCATAAGTGAAGTTTGTTTTGAAGTGAGCCAATTGCGGTCAGATGAGATATTTGATCCACTTTAATTCTATGATATGCAATATGAATAGCTTAGAACATGCCTCAAAAATGCTTTGATTCCAATCCAGGAAACCAACACACCTCGCTTGTAATATGAGGCAACCATTTTGAAATTGGCTAAGAGTATTAATCCTTAGGCTGTCACGAATGCCTACAGGCTGCCTTCAATAACATTGATTTGGCTGTCAAGTTGGGGTAAAATGTCAACATCTCATACTACCCAATTAAGGCTTTAGAGACATACTTCTTCTTATGGAGGAACAAAAGGTCTGTCTCTCCTTATGTTTCACGTAACTCAATGTATGCAATGTACAACATCATATTATAGAGATACAAATAAACTGTGGAAGATGATAGGCTGGGACACAGATTCTACCCAAGTAAAGCACACGTACCACTGACAGGGCAGAAGCTGCCCTCATTAGTAATGATGTACAAGGACAGTAGTGGCACAATTTTTTTTCCTTTGCAACTTGGGTTGTCAGAAAGTAGTATTTCTCAAGTTTTGCATGTGTGACAAAAAAAATTCTACTTGAAACCCTCAAATCGCCTATTATTCTTTGAATTATAAAGAAATCTAAGCATTGACAACAGTCATGGAGAATGACTGCCAAATGGGAAATGGTATGGTCCTCTACTGAGGAGAGCATCTTACTCCCCAGCCCATTTTGCATAGTTTAACAGCCCTTAATAGAATTGATAGTAATAGGAGAGTCACCCTACACTATTCTCAATTGAGATCAACCAAGAGATCCTTTAGCTGTTTGCAGTGAACAGTGGTTATCATATGGCTTTGGCTGTGTTTGAACCTGTCGGGGATTGTTTTGCATCTTCAGGACTGGTTTGAATTTGAATTTGAAAACACATGAAACTGACTGGTTTTATTGGACAGAAAATTCAATATGAATGAATGTATATGGTTGCTAGCTATCCCCCAAAATTCCTTTCCCTGCTTCTTACTACACACATGGCTTCTCAGCTAGAGACAACATTTCAAAGCTTTCATAGCAGACAAATGTGGACATATTATTAAGTTCTTGCCAATGGAATAAGAACATAAAGGATGTGTACAATTTCTGCCTTGCTTGCTTAAAAGCAAATTGTTTGCCCTGGACTTCTTCTTTTCTCTTCTTTCAGTGAGACGGAAAACAGATGTACCAGAAACTCAGTTTTGACCATGATGTCTAGGAAATGCCCTAGGAGATGGCAGAGCATCAAGATGGAAGGAACCTCTGTCCCTGAACAACCTTGTCAAGCAGAGAAGCCCCACTATTGTAGACTAGCCAGATTCCACTTAAGAAATTAAACTTTTTATTTAGGCCACTGTGTTTTGGGGATGCTTTGTTGAAACAGGTTAAACTTTACCTTTACTGGAGCATTTGCCTCTGGTGCCCCATGTCACATCCTCTTTGTCCCACCTCTGATTCAGCCTGCAGTGGACAGTGCCATGTGAGCTGAGATCCATCTCATGCTGACCACATCCCCTCAGATGCATGGGGTGCATTTTTCTAATCTTCACATCAGGGCCTTCACCAATGTCTCAGCAGCCCTCCCAGGCCAAATGCTACCTTCAAATAAGGGGAGACAAGAGGCAGTGGGTAAATACTCCACTCTTTTCCTCTAGGTGTTGCAGGAGAAGGGGCCGAGAGAGAATGGTTATGTCCCAGGTCTCGGGCAAGTCCCTGGGGTGGGCCGCCAAGTGAGGGTCCTTGGTTTCAGGCAGAATTCAAGAATGAGCCATAGTAAAGTGAAAGCAAGTTTATTTAGAGAGATACACATTCCATAGGCAGAATGTGGTTCTTCTCAGAAGGTGACAGTGGTCCCGGGGTATGGAGTTGTTAGTTTTTATGGGCTGGGTAATTTCATATGCAAATGAGTGGGAGGATTATTCCAACTATTTTGAAGAAAGGGCGGGGATTTCCAGGAATTGGGCCACTGCTCACTTCTTGGCCTTTTTATGTTCAGCCTGGGAACTGTCATGGAGCAGGTGGGTGTGTCATTTAGTGTATGCTAATGTATTACAATGAGCGTATAATGAGGTTCAAGGTCTACTGGAAGTCGAACCTTCCGCCATCTTGGGCCTAGTAGGTCCTAAACAGTTTTTGTCATATCCTCAAGTGTTGTGACATTCTTTTAACGGTTGTGCCCTGCCCCCTTCTCACCTATCTCACAGGCAGACAATTCTGTGAGGATAAATTTTTAAGAGAACTGAAAATGTTTAACCCCAAAAAATTGTTAAATATTTGAAAGGCATACACGTAGGTAAATACTTGAAAGGCATGTATAAAAGAATTCAGCTAACTTTCTTCTGTAAGATCCCACATAGGAGAATGAAGACTAAGAGGTAGAAGATGCAATGAGAAAGATTTCAGTTCACTGTAAGTAAGAACTTTTATACATTTAAAATTGTTCAAAGTTTCTAAAATGTGTTTTTGAAATATAGTGACAGGCTACTTAAAATCTCCTAATGACTCTTACCCTTCTGTCCATGAAGACAAGTTTCTTCAGGATCTCCCTCTCCTGCCTTGGCTTCTCCTGCTCCCCACCTCGCCCCACCTATGACAAGCCATGACAGACATCTTACAATTCTTCTAACACACCAGGGTGGTTCATCTCTCTGCCTTTTAAATATGCTGTTCTTTCTGCCCTTTCCACTATTTGCTCTCCTAGCAAACCTCACTCTTTACAACCCAGATTGGGCATTTCTTCCTCTGGAAAACCTTGTCTGAACCCTGCCCACCCCCACTACAACTACACAAAAGAGTTAACTATTCTCACCTCTGTACTATGTGTTCCTTTCATATTCTTATTTTTTTCTATTATTGCCCACACTGTAGCACAATGATCTGCCTGCATGTCTGTCAACTCTACTAAACTGTTTCTTAAAATCAACAACAGTATCTTATTAATCTTTGTGACTGCATCACTTAGGAAGTTGTCTGGCATGTAATAGGCACTCAATTATTTAAATAAATGAATTTAGGAATGAAGAAAAGAGAGAAGGAGAGAAGAAAGAAAGGAAGGAAGGAAGGGAGAAAGAAAGAAGGAGGGAAGGAAGGAAGGAAGACAGAGTTTTGGGTGGGATAATACAGAAAGAACTGAATCATCAAGAGTGGTTATTCTGACTTGCCCTTAAGGTTTCTTCCAACTCTGAGTATCTGTGATTCTAAAAAAAATTGCCAGCTGCCCAAGGCTAATTAGACTTATTTAAATGAAAATTAAAGTGTCAGTCATCCTACAGTGAGGAAACTGTCTCTCAAAGTAAAAAGAAATTTTATGACCTGTCAACATCTTAAATTGTTGGGTTACTCCAATCGAAAGTTAGTAAATGAAGATTCTTTTTATACCATTTAGTACGAGCTCGGAAATAAATTGTACCTACCCTATAGTCACTGAGAGTTTGAGAAGAGAAGTAAGTGATGTGTGTGTGCTCATGTGTGTGCATGTGCCTACATACCTATGAGTAGTATACCATTGTATCCCTGAAGTGAAGCAATCAGATAAAGAATCTCAGCTCTATGAAATGAATAAAGTAAAATTGATTACTTTGTCTTAACCAAATCCTCAGTTACAGAACTGTGAAGCACTCATTTTTTAACACAATTACTACATCATGGTTCTCTATCTCAGACCCAGTTGGACACTACGATAGTTCCAATCTAATAGATAAACCCAGTTGTTGTACCCTGCTTCTCACTGGCATCTGGTTAAGGTATAGCAGAGCTCTGGAAGATCCTCATTAAGGGCAGCTTCCCTGACTCTTTCCTCAGTCAGTTGACATGATGGTCACACCTAACCCAGGGGGTCACAATAACAAGAAGCTACCCTACCCCTTGTCCACATGTCCCACTAAAGTTCTTTTACCATCTCCACTATCCTCTATGGTGGAAGAGAATCCAGAGATGAGGTAGGATTTTATTTTACACACAGCTTCACAGCTCTGTACCTATTCTGAATGTTAAGGCATGTCTGTGTTTTGATATTGAT
Source organism: Balaenoptera ricei (assembly GCF_028023285.1). Taxonomy (NCBI): domain Eukaryota; kingdom Metazoa; phylum Chordata; class Mammalia; order Artiodactyla; family Balaenopteridae; genus Balaenoptera; species Balaenoptera ricei. Next base: position 88,638,194 of record NC_082660.1, on the reverse strand, counting down.
GGTAATTATTAGAACTGGGCCTCTGTGAATTTGTGAAGCTATGAAAGTTGTGCCTCTAGCAGTCCCCTTTGGAGCACTCTCTTTCTTCCCTTTAAGTTTCTGAGTGCTCCGTATCCGTATAATTCTTCTTGGTTGTCCGCAGTCCTCCACGTGGACACTCTCCATTCTCTGGAGTATCCCATAATCCTTGTCAACCTCACTCACCTTAAAATTTATCTATACTGAGAATTAGTCTCTTACCACCTTTCAAAATGACTAGCTAGATAATCTGATCAATTAATTTATTGTGATCAGGTTGATGGATAATACCAACTAGGGTTGAATCATGGCTCCACCACTTCCTTGTTGTGTGCTCTTGGGTAAGTTATTTAACATTCTTTTGCCTGAGTTTCCTCATCTGTAAAATGTGGATAACAAGTGCACCTTCTTTATAGGGCTGTGTGAGAATTAAACAAATTAATATATATAAAGTGGTTAACACAAAGCTTGGCATGTAGTAAGTGCTCAGTAAATGTTAACTATCAATAAACATATTTTAGTGGGGAGTTGAATGTTCTGTCAGAACTTCAGACTTGTGGAAAACTCCTTGGGAGTGTTTTTGCTGGCCTATATTTTAGCACATATTCTATCTGCTGAATGAGGGAGACCTTAGTGGTTGCTCTCTGCACATTTGGACTATATAGAAAGACCAATGAGAGAATAAGAGTCTTTTCACACTATCAGAGGTAAAGCTCTTTAATTAACATAAAACTGAAGAATCCTTCTAAGATAGGCAAGTACTGTAACCAAGGATGCTGCTGGGAACTAACTCACTCAGTTTTCTAAAACCCTAGTGTCTTGTGAGAAGTTTTTAAAATATCTTTGCCTGTTCTCCCTAGTTTCTCTCAAGTCATCTGGGCCTGTGCATTTTGACATACCTTATCAGACAAAACTGTTCTGGGCTTGTCCTTATACTTCTTAATGACTGGTATCAAAAATCCCAAGAGCATGTATTATGGCCCAATGTAATGTGCTGAAAGTCATTTTTCCTTTTCATAGGGATCATTTCAGTTATAGAAAGTGTGCTTTTTAAGTATATTAAAAGAAATTCAGACAAGTTTTTATATCCTGTTATCTCTGTAATGAGTTAGTTTCTAGACAAAATTGGCATCCTTTTAAGAGCTTGGGTTTTCCTTTTCTTCAGTTCTTTTCTTTTTTCATAAATGTCGCCTAGAAGATAAACCTGTTGTATGAAGCCACAGACTGATGGCAAAAACAGAAGACAGGAAGGAGTTTACAGAGTTTCATATGATGAAGCCAAGATAAGAGAGAGATCAAATCACTCCCATCTCTTTGCTGCTGATGTTTAAACTTGCCGCTGTAGAAGGTAGTCATGCACAGTTCAATCTATCTTCCTAATAACAGCCTCTTTAATGAGACTTTAGTTGTCTGCATGTGTTGGTCCAATTCTACTCTTTTGTTTTTAAACATTTAAAGTTTTTGCTTCTCATCTTTTTTTTTTACAGCCAATGTTACACATTCAATAGTTTCTATTTTAAAAATTTTTCATTGAAATATTAGCTTTATATTTCTTCTCCTTCCCTCCCACACCAGCCCCTTTGAAGTTTCTTGAGTGACCACATACATATTGCCTGAGCTATTTCTGTCATGAGCTTAAAAGTACCGTGCATAAGTCATTCCCTATTTTCTTCCCACTCCCTTTCAATTCAAAGTGTATGCTCTCTTGGCAATACAAAATGATACATTTCAACAGAGCACACTTTATAAAATGTCTGTTAGACCATTTTTGTTTTATAGGGAATCAAATGTTCATGTCTTAAATATTGGCCAATCCTAAATACTTCAAAATGGAGGTTATAAAAGCATGGTCCAAATAATGTCATTGTAATATGTCTTGTAGTTAACTTAATGGTATTATTATCTTCAAATAAATGTTTCCATTCATCCTGTTCCTCAGACCATTTTCAATTATAAACAGTAAAGTAAAATTGAAATTGTCAGGTCCCATCACAAGTGTTGATTAAGCACATCTCAGCTCTTTAAGTCTACTACAGACTGCAATACTGAGAACATGTGTTACCGAACCAAACTTGGGTCTGCTTACTCATGCACAGTAAAGCCAATCTACTGACACCAGGTTGTGGTGAAGGAAAATGCAGTGTTTACTGCAGGGTGCCAAGCAAAGAATCCAGGGCAGCTAGTGATCAAAAAGCCCGAATTCCCCAATGGGATTCGGGGAAGCATTTTTAAAGACCAGGTGAGGGAGGGGGGTTGCAGGGTATGTGATCAACTCGTGCACAGTTCTCTGATTGGCTGATGGTGAGGTAACAGGGCAGTGTCACAGGGGTTAACGTTATGAATCCTCAGTCTCCAGTAGGCCTGGGGGGACTACATGCTCAAGGTCATCAAGTAATTAACCTCTTCCATTTGGTGGGGGTTTTAGCATCTGTAAAACAACTTGGGAAATGTGCATCAGATACTGTTATCTAGATACTTCAGAGAGGAGCTAAAGGAGAGGATACAGGGAAGGGGTCTGTCCCAAGAAGGCCCCATAGGGTCCTGCTCCATTACACATGTATTTTCTTCCTTGATTTCTCTTCCTGTTATTGTCTTTCCATGTATCTTTGTGATTTATAATCTCAGCTATTGAGCTTCTGATTATGGCTGCTGAAATAACTACAATGTTCGACTAAATTGAGGGAAAATCAAACTTTTCTTCAAATTGATTTTCTGAAATGAATGGCCAAGGGTGAAATTTGAAACTTAAGCAAAATTCTATGTATTTCTAAACAATTTTTTCTTGGCAAGTACAGAATAACTTAATCATTTTAAAACAGAAGTATAAAAATTAGTCACTGCGTAATAGGCAATATCGCTCCACATTATTTGTAGATTGCACATTTGTGAATTTGTTTCCCTGCTAAAATTTATTTGTAAATCATAACTCAAATTCAACTCACGCTGTGCATTTTCTGTCATTTGCGGACTTGTGCAGTGAAAAAAAATTTGAGTCGCCAGTGTGCAGGTTCCCCGCTGAAGTCAAACAAGGCTGCACTTGGCTTTCTTATTGCAGCTCTCATACTGTAAACAACTGTCCTTTGTTCAGTCTATTTGGTGCTACATTTTTTGTGCTTTTTGTTGGTGATTTTCCTGTTTCAAATGGCCCCCAAGCCTAATGCTGAAGTGCTGTCAAGTGTTTCCAAACTCAAAAAGGCTGTAATGTGACTTACAAAGAAAATACATGTGTTAGGTAAGCATCATTCAGGCATGAGTGCTGTTGGCTATGAGCCTAATGTTAATGAGTTAACAAAATATATTAAATAAGGTGTATTTAAACAGCAACACACATAAAACAAGGTTATATATTGATAAGTTGATGAAAATGTTGTGACCAAAGGCTCACAGGAACCTAACCTTGCATTTCAATACTTTATAAAACATAACTACTGCAAATAACAAGAATCAATTGTATTTTAAATCTGGGTTCAGTTAGAACTGCCAAGAAATCAGCTACACAAATAAATTTAAAGTATCTTTCTATGCCAAGATCTCTGGGTCATAGGCCCTTGAACTTTTCCATAAAAGGAGTACTGAAATTAGGTTAATTTATTTTCATGAAGATAATTCCCTATTTTCAGAAATAAAGATGTCTGCTATCAGCAAATGTATCTCTAACAAAGCTTAAAAAGCACATTTGAAAATTCTTAGTTACTTTTTTTTTTTCATGGATAATATCTTTATTACATTGTCAGCTTATTTAAATACATTGACACATTGTCAAGCTAGTTTTGCCCGTTCGAATCAGATACCATGATGTTTCAATACTGCTTTAACCACCTCTTGGTGTCTCAGCTAAGAATGCTTGTCTCAGTTCTACCTAGAAATCTACCACAGGTACTTGCTGCTGCTGAGATTGTTTCAGGTATACAACAGACACTCTTGGTTGCTCAGTGTGTCCTTCTTGGTTTGCCTTAGACGTCCACTTCTGCTATGTGGTGGCCAGTAGTCCAGCCCAGGTGTAAGCCATCCCTGGCCCACCCCCATCGAGGCAATGGCCGCTCCTCAGACCAAAGTGTCAGGCATCTCCAGTCGCCACTCAGTTCTCCTTAGTTACCTTATAACACAGCAACAGTGAACATGTGTGATTGTGTGATTAGGTTACCAAAATGATTGTTGCCAAGGTATATAACACCATAGAGTGAAACAATTTTTTAAAAACTCAGGCATCAAAAAGATTTTTCTCTTTGTCTAGTTTCCTAAATGCATTTAAGATACTGCGTAAGCTAAATAAGGCCAAATGAAAACACAGCTAGGTATGATTTTGTTGTGGTGGTGAGTTGTTTGGTTGTTGGTGGATATCAGTTGAAGTCAATTCTGTTTCTTAGAGTAGAAAATGTCTTAGCTATACTGTGTTGCTAAATAACAAAACCAATATTATTTTGCTTTGAAACGATTTATTCTACCATCTCAATTTTTACAACACCAGATTTGCAATATATGGAAGTCTACAGTATGTTTGACAAGTGACTTGGGTTACAAGCAAACAAAGTAGAGTTCCATCCGTTTGCAGTTCAGGTGCAGTGATGCACCCTAAGTAAGAAGGGCTGTGAAAAGAACAACAGGACTACTTTGATCGTTCTATAGGCAAAGCACAGTAAGTGTTGATTAATGTGTGATTTATTGACAGGTTATGAACCAGGAAGGCAAGAGGGTGGCCAGCTGGTCATTGCCTAATGTTTAAATTGTGGCATCTGAATGATTTTCACTTTCCTCCAGCACATTTCCTGTATTCCCATTTTAAGTCACTGCAGTAATAGATTTTCTACCAGTAACTTTCACCTACTCTTTAGCCATCGGAGGACCTGATATTTGGCACTAACTCTAGGTATTTTCCCATGTTTTTTCTTGGCTTTATTTCTTCCCATTATGCCTTTTAAATAATAAATGTAATTAGTGGTTCCATAAGGCTTAATATTTAAAGCACTTTCATAGTTGTTAAAAAGTCAGTCCTTACCACATCCATGAAAGTTAGACCAGGTCTGTTCTGTTGTCTACCCCAGGGGCCTTCCTGTCAAAAATAAAAACTTTATAAACTCCTTTTAATGAAGGACCACATTTTGTATATTCTCAACAGACCAGGGTGTAAGCCCCGAGGACTTAATCCAAGTTTAACAGTAACTGGGACATGTGCTAAGGTACTGTCGAACATATGCTATTTTGAACAAGGGATCACGTCTTATTTTATTAATCTTGTATAGAATACATAACACATTTCCATACACACCTGGGCAATCAGAAGAAAATTGATGACTATGAGTAAGGTAAGTAAAATATAGTCCCTCCTGGATTCAAAGTGATCATCTAATTGAGGCAAATTACCTTATCCAGGATTTGCTTATAATACAAAATGTAGCTCTGAAAAGCTTAATGATATTGAATTGGTACCCCTTTGAACTAAATTACTTCTTTAGAGAGCAAAATGGTCTTCCTGGAAGAGGTAATTTACCTTAAACATAGGAGCACTTTACCTCAAAGAAAGAGTACCAATTTGCTCTGGGAACTCCATGCTTTTGTTGCCGACCCCCCTACACAAAGAATTGGCCATTGCAAACTATTTGTCTACTACTGTTTAGGTACTTCAAAATATAGCCAGTGTTTTCCTCCTTAAAGTGGCCGTATTGGAATGTTAACTCCCTGAGGACAGGGATCTGCTCTTAGTGGGAAACTTAGACCGTGATAATTAAAATAGTATGCTTGGAAAAGGTTTGACATTTCATGAGGGGAAATTTCTTCACTGCTATGACTCTCACACAAATGAGGTGAAAATTGCTGATAATCCTTTTTAGGTAAAGCCTATTTGAGGGAATAGCCCACTCCTTCTAGCTGAATTCACTCTCTGACCCCTTGAAAACTAACAATAGTCCAGATCCAGATAATCCCTGCAGTCAGTCTTTTATCAAACAGTTCTTATAAATGCTAATGAAGAGCCTCCCTTGAGTTCCCATACTTTGTATTGTAGACCAACCCTCTGCTCCAAGCACTGTTTTAGGCGTGATGCCTTTTGTACAAACATTCTCTAATACTCTCATACAGTGGATGTACTATTTGGATTTTATTTTTCTTGCATTTCAGTGTTGCCCTCCTGCATATTTTAATGAGCCATCCCTAAATCCTTTTTATTGCTGTGGTTGTTTTCACTGTTGTTTTTATTGAGAAATGGAATTAGCAGGGGCCAGATAGAGGAAAATATTACCTATATTTATTTTCTTACCACTCAATATCTACAAGCATTCTATTCCCATCTATGGTATTCATTGCAAACCTGTCCAGGTTAGGCCTTGGTTTTTGTCTTTCTATCATGTTTCTAAGCTGGCAAATCTTTGTTCTTTGTGGTCATCGTAATTAAAAAAAAAAAAAAAAAAAACTCATATCAGCTCTGAATGTAATGTCCGTCGATCTTTAACAAGGCTATTAAACAAGAATATTGTTAATATCTGAAACTATTCTGACATTATCCTATATTTTCAAGCCACCTGATATTGTTCAAGTGAGCTTTCTTCATTTTCTTGGTCGCTAACTGACGAGTCACTAATAATCATTTTTTTGTCAGACCTTTACAACCTAGCGTTTACCACAATTCTGGTTTCTTTAGGTTTGCGGGTGTCAAGGCTTCTCTCCTTGTCCACTTCCCTACACACTCAAAAGAGACAGGTCTTCCTCACACAGCCCCCTCCAACTGCTCAGTGGGCTTCAGTTCAAAGAGCTGCATTTAATTTACAGATCAATGTGATTCTGTAACAATGTGTTTCTCATTGTTTCAATGAGCCCGCACATTGTTAACTGTAATTTTTGCCGTGGTTAAATGCATGTTTTTATTTTGAGGGTGACGGTTTTGTAATTGTGTTAAACTACTGCCCACACTTACTGCTAAAAACAGAATTGACTTTTTTCTCCTTTTCAACCTCATAAATTTTCAAGAAAGCCTACTAGATAACAAAACCTGATTTCAACCTGATTTCATTGTACAGCAGGCACATCGCCTTCTCCACTGGATTGTATCTTTGAAATGGTAGAGCAATGCAAAAATCTACCACACACATGTTTAATTCATTGGCTGACCTTTAAAAACATAGATTTTGTCACTAAACTAAAAGTAACCCCAACCTTTAGATATATAGTACAATAATATTTAGACCCATAATATCTCTGCACAGGGGTCCATGGTTTAAAAGCATGATTTTAGGCTTAAATAAATTGATCTTTCTCTTTTTGCTTCCAAGTTCCACTCTGCTTTTTGTCCATCTCTCACTCCTGAGAAATGAGGCAAATTAACTCCTTAAAGGGAGCAGGAGACTCTAGGAGCAAGGAGCTATTTTTCCAAAACAACATTTATCGATTACAGATCTGGGTCATTAAACTGACTTTGCTGAGGTGGGAATTGTCAGAAGTTGTTCCTATAACCCCTCCTTCTTCCACTCACTGCACTGCCCACCCCCCAGTACACACCCAGTCTCTAGACATTGTACAACTTGTCTATCCTGTATTATACAGAGACTAATTCTGGAACTGTGGCCTCCTTGAGAGGTGGGACCAGGTCAATTAAACTTGGTATCCCCAAAGCCTAGTACAATGCCTGGGACATGTGTGGGCTCACTGAATAAGTGTCTGGACAGGGATCAGTTAAATAATTAACTGAACTTTAAATTTCCCTGATGCACTTACAGTTTTCTCCAATCTTAAAACTACAGTTAAGGGTGAACAGAGGGCAAAGCCTCACGATCACACTGACCTGAATTCCTTCAACTTTCATTCTGTCAAAACAGAAAAAGACATAATTCTCAGAATGTTAAGAGGCACTGGTCCAGTTAGTCCTATCTTTACTATGCCATTACTATTGAATACACATGCATTAACATTTCCATTAAATTATCTGTGAAATTCCAGACTTCCACTCAATGTACTATGGTCAATAGGTTAAAGAAAAGCATTCACAATTGTTTATTGATACTGGCAGAAAAACAAAGATAAATAGGCATACTAAAATTTATACTCATGCCTTCTTTTATGGGCTCTACATTTATCTGACAGTATCAATAAATATCCTGCTACAGGTACAATAATATCGAGAGCTCATGAGAAAAAGACTTTTAAAACATCTTCATATCAACAGGAAATGACAGACACATGTAAGTGAAAACTAACTTTATTAGAAAAATAATTGCACCGAATTCCTATAATTGGATGGCTCTAAAAATTACCACAGTTTCAATTACTCAAGGATTGTGATAGAATTTCACGTCGTGAAAATGCAAGAACTTAACCAAATTATTTATTTCTTTTAAATGGTATATAACATGAATAAAAATATTACTGTTATTTAAATCTAATTTTAAAACATAATTTACATGATGAAAATTGCCCTACTTCTTAATCAGTCACTGTGGTAGAACTGTTTTAATAAAAGTTTCTTTTTATATATATAATTTAGCTTTCCTATTAGAAAATGAATTCTTCTATCTCCAAATTACAAATTGGATCACACTTTTAACCTTTTCTCCGATCCTGAAGCTTGCCTGAGATGAAGTGAAGAGGGTGTCACTTGATAACACCATCGCCTTTGCTTTGCATTTCTGTCCCGTACGATTGTCAAACTTGTATTATGCTAGTCCCCGATTTAACGCCATTACTACCCAGTGAGAGAGTACCAAAAGAAAGAGATAGAACTCAACGTGTTCCAGGCTGCTACCCTCCCCATAGTTTCCCATTCATCACAAGACACCCAGCCTCCCTCAGCTTCTTCCAGCAAATGAAATTCCTTTCTCATCACCAAGGAGAAGCCAGGGCAGCATGAAAAAGATATGCAACCTCAGGGAAAAGAAAGGAGATATGCAAACTAAACAGTCTTTTTATAGATATCATTGGATCACATCAATTGTTAATACTGACCCCTGACAGGACGAAATTGCATGGATTAGCAGAATTGAAAATTACAGTTCTAAGAATCATTTTAGGTCATAGGATCAAATGTCTGGACAGGTACCTTAGAGTCCACTTCCTCCTACCCTTTCATTTTGCCAAAAAGGAAACTGAGACTCGGGGAAGATAAGTGACTTGCCCAAATTTGCACACCCAGAAATGTCTCACCCTGAACTTGAACCCAAGTCTCTTAACTTCCAGCCCAGTACTTTTATCCACATCACCAACCTGGTTCCAATGAATAAAGCCGAGTGCTTCAGTGCAATTATTTCATCAGTGCCTTCATCCTCACCTTCTTCAGCCCCCCAGAATTTCTTTTGCCTATCTGCTCTCTTTTCAATTCATATTTGCATTTGAATGTATTTTATAATGTATAACCTTTATCCCTGGACTTCCCTGGTGGTGCACTGGTTAAGAATCCTCCTGCCAATGCAGGGGCCACAGGTTCGAGCCCTGGTCCGGGAAGATCCCACATGCCGCAGAACAACTAAGCCTGTGCGCCACAACTACTGAGCCTGCACTCTAGAGCCTGCAAGCCACAACTACTGAGCCCGTGCGCAACAGCTATTGAAGCCCACGCGCCTAGAGCCCGTGCTCCGCAACAAGAAGCCACCGCAATGAGAAGCCCACACACTGTAACAAAGAGTAGCCCCTGCTCGCCACAACTAGAGAAAGCCCACGCACAACAACGAAGACCCAACACAGTCAAAATTAAATAAATAAATTTATTTATTTAAAAAAAAAAACCTTTATCCTTAAAACTTTTGTTACTTTTTTTTCTGTAACTACCACCAATCTAAATTTTGCCAGCCTTACAGTCCCTGTTCCCACATGTCACAGTCACCTGACCTATATCAGGCCAGATTGTTTGCCCCACAGGACTGACAGAGCTCGTAAAATTCAATGCCTACTGTCAAAATTCATAGTGACCTCTCCAAGGATATTGCTAAAAGAAATGAAAGATGATGCAGCAATTTAGTTAATTAAAAATACACTCGTAATGAGTTTGAAAGAAAAGTAAGCATTTTCAGACACCAGCATGGTAAAACATAGATGCTACTGGACTATATGCAAAACTATTTAATCTTATAAATATGTCATTTTAATTCCAGCTAATGGATATGGACACTTTAAAAAAATGTAACGGAACTGCATGGTAATTGATAAACTGTGCCTCACCAAAGTAGGGCACTGCATATAGAATTCTAGGCACTGTCTTGATTTTTACATAGTGCGTTAATGAGTATATAAAAGGCCTATTTAGTTTTCATTTAGATGTTTTATTTAGGATAGAAAATTATATTATGTGTGTAATAAACTGCTGTTGAATTATAATTACACATATATCATCACAATATGAAGTTTTAAAAAGTCTTATCAATAAGATAATGTAAGCAGAATAGTAACAATAAATAATACAGCAATGAGAAATAGCAATTGCCCTGAACTGTGTATTATAACAAAACTAAATGACAGGGACTTCCTTGGTGACACAGTGGTTAAGAATCCACCTGCCAATGCAGGGGACATGGGTTCGAGCCCTGGTCCGGGAAGATCCCACATGCCACGGAGAAACTAAGCCCATGTGCCACAACTACTGAGCCTGTGCTCTAGAGCCCATGAGCCACAACTACTGAGCCCGCACTCTAGAGCCCATGAGCCACAACTACTGAGCCCACGTGCCACAACTACTGAAGCCCACGCACCATAATGAAGAGTAGCCCCCGCTTGCCACAACTAGAGAAAGCCTGTGTGCAGCAATGAAGACCCAATGCAGCCATAAATAAATAAATAAATAAATAAATTTTATTTAAAAAAAAAAACCTAAATGACTATATAACACTTAGATGGTTAAATTTCTCCTTTTTTCTGCTTCTTTCTCCTCTATTTCTCTTCCCTCTTTCCTATCCCCTATCTTTAGCTATAATGTTCACTTTTTAGTGTATTTGCCAATCTCACAACCCCATTTCCTGCAATCCCCAAGCAAGGGTGGGCCCTAGCTGCTATATACGTACCATGTACTCGATACTGCATCACCCTCTGAGCCCAAGATGACTGGACATGTGGAAACCTTCAACCTAAGCTGTGCTGATTTTCCTTCTGGGCCTTCCCCTAAGCCATAGCTGATCAGATGAGGGTGAACATTTACCTCCGGTGTGCCAACCAGATTCTTCTCCTAGGAATTTGGACTTGTGATACAAAGATGTGGGTCAGCCTCTGCTATTTGGATAAACCAAGAATGTTAGAAATTCAGAAGCTGTAAGGAGGCCATGCTTTTGTATTTGCTGATATTATGAAAGTTGATCTGGAAAAGAGGTGCTAAAAAAAGAGAAGCTTCCCAGTTTCTTGACAGTCAGTTTCCAGCTACCCATGAGATGGAAACTACCCTTTCTACCATGGGTTTCCTTGACACACCGTGTTTCTTACAAAAAGTTCCCCTTTTTCACTTAAGCTAATTTTAGTGGGCTTCTGTTACCTACAACCAAATACACTGTAACTAAGACCCTTTTTCTCTTTTCCCTTTTCTTCCTCTTTTTTGGGGGGGGGGGCAAACATGCAAACTACACACACACATACACACACTTACGTATTCACACACATACACACCTATTTAAGTTATAGGCCAAGAATTCTAGAACTCTATATGTTGGGTGACTTTGAGTCCCTATCCTTTGCCACTTTATCTTTATTCATTGCATCAGCTAGAATGTTTCTTAGGGATCTATAAAAACAACAAGAAATAAATGTTGGGGATCACCTGTCCCAAAAGGATTGCAATACATTATATTATTTCCCCTGTCCTCACTAGCCTCTCACTTAATAAGGAATCATACTTCCTAACTCAGTCTTACTGATATTTCTAATTATTCACAGAACATATGTACTTATTGAAATGAATAGCATCCAGTTCCAATGTGAGGACGGAATAGATACCTTGAAGCTCTGTGTTCTTAGCTGCCTGTTCTATGAGCAGGAATGTTGCCATCTATCTTGATGCTAGCAACATATAGACAAAGTATTTTAAGAATGAACTATATGTTTCACTTTTTATTCAGTTACAAAATTACAAAGATTGGAAGTGATATTTTGTGCTACAATTCCAATGGCATGTAGACTTGGTAGGGTTGATTTGTTTGTTTTTACTGTCTTGAAAATTGACTGATAAATGATCAAATCAATATGTTGCTCAGTTATCAAAGGTAGCTAAAGTACAGGGTAACTATGCTGTCATCTGTGAGTGCTATTGTTGGTTTTTCTAGTACAGTAGATTTAACGTTTGCTGCATTTAACCATGTAAAATTTGAGGATATTCACATAATATCATCTCAGAAGACAATTACCTTAATATCCTGGAAAAAAAATGAAGGTTTTACCAAGAAATGCTAAATAATATCAATTTTGACTTTAAGAATATAGGGCTCTAAAGGAGAGGGGTCGTGCTCACTTCAGCAACACATATACTAAAATTGGAACAATACAGATAAGATTAGCATGGCCCCTGTGCAAGGATGACATGCAAATTCGTGAAGCATTCCATATTTCTGCGATTGGGATTGACATATATACACTATTGATACTACATATAAAATAGATAACTAATGAGAGCCTACTGTGTAGCTCAGGGAGCTCTACTCAGTGCTTTGTGGTGACCTAAACGGGAAGGAAATCCAAAAATGAGGGGATATATGTATACATATAGCTGATTCATTTTGCTGTACAGTAGAAACTAACACAACATGGTAAAGCAACTATACTCCAATAAAAATTAATTTAAAAAAATAACATGTATCTTAACATATAAATGCTTTGATGTGACTACACTAGGAGACATAATGAAGAAGTCAGATGTCTACTGTGGCTAAACTCTAGAAAGACATCGAAATTAAACGATGTGAGGAAAATTTGCTAAGTGTCAAATTATTTGTAAAGATAATGAGTGCAACATAAACCCTAAAAAAGGAAAAGATCCATTCATTCAACAAATCATTATTGCGCCAAGCATTGTGTTCAACTCTGGGGTTGCACCTGAAAGGACCAATAATAATTACATTGGCAGAGAGGAAGATGAATAGCATTCCTAACAGCGTGAACAACAGAAACAAAGGTACAAACAAGGGGATATGTGGAGCATATTTTAGGGACATTAATCAGATTCACTTGTTTTTATAGGGGAATTAGAAAAGTTGTTTAAGGTTAGAAAAGATATAGAAGGCCTTGGAAACCAGGCTAAGGAATTTGGACTTCACCTTTGAGGGCAATGACAAGCCACTTGAATGGCAATGGCAAGCAAAATTTTGAGCAAGAAAGACATACCATCACAGAGTTTTAAGAAAATAAATCTGGTAGTGAAGGCACACTTTCAGGGTGTAGGTGAAGTTGAGACTCAAGATAGATTAATTAGGGGATCATTGAAATAGTCTAAGTGTCACATGATAAAGGCTGGATTAGGAAGTTAGCAGCAGATAGAAATAGGGAGAGGAAAATTTGAAAGGCCTGAATTTGAGAGCTATGATTGGATGTGAAAGAAAAGAAAGGAGAGAGTCAAAGGTTACAGTGAGTTTAAGGCCTAGGTGGCTCAAAAAAATTACTGAGTCAAGACAGGAAGCTAGTTTTAAGGAAATTTATGTTCAGTGTTAGGCATGTTGAACTGGAGACAATATGGGGCCATCCAAATGGAATTATCAGACGGATTATTTAATGGTGAAAATGATAAGGCTGAGAATATAAATTCTGAATCATATACATAAAGTATCAACTATTGTAGAGTCTGATCCCCATACTAGAAGACATTGGGGGAAATGAAGAAAGTTAACATAGCTCTGCCCTCAAGAGTTTATAATTTCAGTAGTATACTAAATGCTAAACTATGTTGTACAGTATTATAAGAGGTTAGAGAAGAGAGAAATAAATGTGGGGCAAGACAATCACTGAAGGCTTCTTAAAAGAGGTGGTACTTATGTCTGAACTAAAGAAGAGCCTGTATGACTTGTAGAATTTCTCAGCATATTGGTGAGGTTAACAATAATGATAAATATTTTATGATTTAATTTTGATAAATTAAAGAATAATGATAATCTCTTCCCAGCCAAGAAAATGAGTCTTTCTTCATAAGCTTAGACCCTGAAGATGCTGGGAAACTAAAAGAACGTGGCAAGGAACTTAATGAACATTAGGCACCAGGCTGAACTACTTGATAACACTTTTTCTATCCCTTTGCTACCTGGTTTACATGACCTCATTTCTCAGAAAGCTCTTGGGACATCACTACAGAAAAACACTTAATTCTCTTAGCTTGTGATGCAGGATCAGAAAAAAAAATTGTGTTGCCTTAAAGGGTGAAATAAGTGACTGGAAAATAAAATACAATTTTAGCAAACATTTTAGAGTGTTTACTCCTCAGAGCACGAGGCTGGGTTGAAAGGAGGAAGCGCAGAGGCATATAAACATGACATATCCCCTGCTCTCAAAGGGGCTTGTGGTCTGGTAGAGATGATCATCTATACATAAGACAAAGTATATAGGATCAGAAGGAAGGCAAAGGCAGCTCTGAAAGTTGTAAACCGAAATCCCTATGATATGGTGTGGAAGGGTCACTTGTGAACCCTGTTCCAGTGACAGAGTTCAGCCAGTACCAATTGGCATGTAAAATCGCAATGGGCTCACCAGTTAAAGAAAATTATTTACAAGCTGTACTCTGCGTTTTGAACTCAAGCATTTATTTCTAAATCAAGTGCAGTTTGAAGAAAAATGTAAATGAAGAGCTTCTTTTATTTTAAAACTTAATTTTGAGTGATGTCATTATACAAAGCATCAGAAATAGTCTTGAAAATGAAGAAAAAAATTCTTCATAACTCACATTTTACAACTCTAATATTTCAAGCAAAAAGTTGGATGAAAGTAAGAAAGAAAGCGAAATTCAGTAGCTTTTTGGCTGGAAAAGTTTGGCACTCTTCCATGACTTGCTTGCTGCAAGAGCCAGAATTTGATTCAGGAGGAGCTGAAAGCTTCTCCATGCTGCTCCGGTGGCCCAGAGATTCTGGCTTTGGACAGCACCATCTGGACCAGTGTGAACGACAAAGTCAAACCTCCCACGTGCATTTGCCTGACTGGGCAAATCAACTTCAGAGCAAGGGCACAGGCTGCCTCTCAGACTCCATCAGCTTTCTTCCTTGGTGGTGTGGATAGCTCCAAGGTGCCACTGCCATCATGAAGAGAGTAAGGCAGCTTTTCCTGTTGCCGTATATTGCAAATCATCCAATTGTGAGTTGCTATTTATCCCCTTTTTTGGCAGCTATAGCTACTCAGCTTCCTGTATCATCTTCTCTTCTGTGAATCAAAGAGCTTTCCTCGCATATAAATCCTATCAAGTGTCTTCTTTGGCAATCCCTCATTAGAGGAGGTTTTTCCTGATTGTTTTATACATGGGTGTGAATGTGGCTGGTGAGGCTGAGCTGAGCCCCACAGACTGTATTGTATCCCAAATCTTGCTTAGGATTTTAGTCTGTCAGTTATTTTAGTCATGCCTGCTTTTCTCTTTCACTACTCTTGACAAAAGTTAAAGTTCTGAGATCACTGCAATAGATTTTGAAACCAAATGAAGAGCTCATAAGGCCTATACAGTAATCTATGCTTCCATGCTCCATGTCTCCAAGAAAATCTAAATACCATCTCTAATGCCACTCTTGTTTTGTTTTGTTTTGATTTGGCCCAAGTGATTTTCCACCTAAAATCAAGCTGAGAGAGGAAGACACTCCATTGATTCTGCTGCCTGTGTAGTGCAATGGATATCTGCTGACGTTTTCTTCCTTTCTTTCTTTCTTTTTCTTCCTTCCTTTCTTTCTTTCTTTTTCTTTCTTTCTTTCTTTCTTTCTTTCTTTCTTTCTTTCTTTCTTTCTTCCTTCCTTCCTTTCTTTCTTTCTTTCTTTTAAATTGAAGTGTAGTTGATTTACGATGTTGTGTTGCTAATGTTTTCTTGTACAATACAAATAACATTTTCCCTTTTTAACTACCCCCCCCATCTTAATAGGCAAAAGAAGATCTATTCCCAAACAAGGTTGGTGCTGTTGATCAAAAGTGACAATAGCATGCAACCTGCCAATCTGAATCCATTTCCAAAATACCTGTGCAAATTTCTTATACCTTGATATTTCGAATGTAGACTAGGCCAGCTAGTTCACAGTTTCCCCAAATGAGCTATATGTAAGCATTTTGAAGTCCTTGAATTGTCAGCATTTAGGCCAGAGAAAGCTCTAAGAGACTTTCTGCCCTCAGTTTATAAAACTGAATTTTAAAAATAAAACAAAAAGGCTGCCAGCTGGGTTTCTTGCTGAGCTGACTTTGCAAAAATTTGAGATTTTATTTTTAACCCTAATGAGTTCTTAGTCCCAGATTGGGCAAGAATGCTCTAGTGAGTACATATGTGGCTTTAGTAAATAACCATGAAAATTTAGGAATAATGCCAGGTAAAATCACTTTATAAGAATGAAGTTAATTGTTCGTCTGAATCAATACACAGGAGAAGGTAACCCACTCTGAGTACAGATTTATAGGTAGGTTACATGCATGGGACTGTCAGAAGCTAAACAACGTCACTAGTCCAGGATATGCCTTCAGGATTAGAATAGAACTAAAGATGGCTATAATCTAATCAACTGCACTGTAATTTCTCTAAAGAATGTGTCTATACTATATGGTACTTTCCTGTATGGCGTCTATAAAGAGGAGAATTGGATAGAAAAAATTGCTTGTGTTAACTAACTCTGTCCAGGAAAGACAGGCACAATATATTGCAATAATGATAATGATAATTATGGAATCATAAACATTATCATTTATTGATGTTTAAGTGACATAATATATGTGAAGCATGTAGAACCATGCCTGGCACAAGTACCTATTCACTAAGTGTAAGCTATAATTATTATGAAGCTGTAATAGTACAATAAAACACTCTACAAAGTAATTTACAAACTTTAGTTTAAAATCTGCAGCCAGCCCACAACCCTGTGTTTTTACCAACCTTCAACCCTACTCCCTCCACACACCCAAACACCCTTAAAAGCTGGTCTTCCGCCATCCATCTAATTGCACAAGCCAGGACTAGGCACAATCCTGAACACCACCTTCTCCTTCATTCTTCAAATCTCATCCTTCAAGAAGGTTTATTGATTTTATTTCACTTTGTTAATATATCTGTCACTTACTAACAACTTCTCTGTACCTCCAGTGTCACCACCATGGTCCAAGCCATCATTTTCTCCTTCCTAGACTATTGCAAATAGCTTCCTAACTGGTCTCCTTGTGTACCAGGGGTACCAGTTGTGTACCCCTTTCTGCTATTTAAGCAGGTTCTCCATAAAGTAGTCAGAGTGATCTCTTCAAAACCCAAATCTGATCACTGACATTCTCTTTACTGGCTTTCTATTGTTCTTACACTATTACTAACCAAATCATCAACTAGTCCTGCAAGGTCATGCTTAGTCTGTCCCCTGCTTACCTCTCCAACCCGAAACTGTACCACTACCACTCTTGCTCCATATGCTTCAGGTACATCGCTTTCTTCCGGTTCATAAAAATGTGTTTAAAATGAGGACTTGATCTGGAAAGTAGGGGAAGTCCTCCCAGAGAAAATGAGGTTTGAGCTGAGGAGCTGGAGGATAAGTAAGTGTTAAGTTAATGGCGGAGCCTGGTCGGGTGGTGGTGTGGGGAAGAGTGAGAAGTAATTTGGAGAAGAGGAGACCATTCCAGGAGAAGGGAACAAGTGGCATGAGCAAAAGCCCTGGAGAGGAAATGAGCTTGGTATGTTCTAGAAAAGAGAGTGTAGCTTAAGGGTAATGATCAAGAAGGAAAATAATACGAGCTGAAGCCAGACAAGGGGTGGGGGTCAAAGTGTGTTGAGGTTGTAGCCTACCATAAGGAATTTGCAAATGATAATAAACAAATGAGCTAAATGATTAGACCTTCATTTTTGTAAACTACAATTTGGTTCTTACTTCAAATTTTAAAACATGAGTTTCATCCTTGTTTTAGCCAAATATAAGTGTGTGTTCTTCACTAAGTCATCAATGAAGTCTGTTGGACCTGGCTTGGTAGACAGTAGCCAAGAGGTGCCAGGGTACAGAGAAAGGAATGTGTTGCTGGTGGGGTTTCAGGTGCACTGGCACAACTCTGCAAGACAAGAACCTGGCCCACACTGTATGACACAAGCCAACTCTCTCCCTTTTGAATCCAATAACTATTACTCAACAGTTGAGAGAACAGAACCAACAAACAGCTTGCCTGGATTAACCAGTTGAAAGATGAACCTTTATATTGCTTTTGAAAACTAAAGTCGATTGGGGAACAACTTGGGGGCAAAGAGAAATAAACAAATTACATATTTGCAATTCCACCGTGATGTATTTAAACATAGGGGCTAGAGAGGAATAACGTGTGGAAGGAAGGAGAGAAGGAAGAAAGGAGGGAGGGAGAGAGGGAAAGAGGGAGGAAGGAAGAGAAAAGAAAAAAAAAACAGACTCTAAAGCTTTAAGTAAAGAGAAAAGGGCTTAAATAAAAAAGAGCATTTTGATTTGTTGCTTTTCAAGACTTTTCAGTGGAAGGAACAAGGATAAAGGAAAGTATCAAAATATTGTCTGAAAAACATTCCAGCATTTTCCAAAAAGCATTTTTCAACAAAGGCTTGAGACAATTTCCAATTATTCATATATTTTATCATCAAGAAAGGTAGCTTTGTTTTCCATATTTTAAGAATAGAGAGAAACCAAGGCACTGCATTCTTGTGTAGCATATGCAAGTCACTCTTAACAGAACACGAAATGAAACAAGTTTCTTGGTGTCTCGTCTACCTTAGTTCACCATTATGATGGAAAATTCCATGAGGGCAGGGAGGATCTTATCCCATTGCCATTAGTATCTACCACAGAGCATGCCACATAGTACCTGCTTAATAAATATTTGTTAAATGACTGAGTAAACCATTCCTCCCCAGGTTCAGAAGTACCATTTGCTCTTCATTCATTGTCTGGAGTTTCTACCTATAGAGAGCAATATAGAACTTGCCAATATCAGTGTCTTAGAAACTGAATACATAGCAATTTGGCAGGTTGCATTGTCCCACTTATGTTTTAGAAAGTAAGTTTCTTTTTAGACATCTGTTTGCTTAAAACTCTTGGGTTTTGTTAATGGTAGTATTTAAAGACAGTTATTTTTAGTTGACATTTTCCATTTTAACAAGGAATGAGCATAACATGCATGGTTGCACTACTCTGTCTTTGCACTCATATAAGGGAGGTCATGGGCTCTGGCTTCTGCTGGTGAAGTAGGTGTCTGGATTAATCTGAGTTTAGCTGGTCACGCCCTTCCAAATGTCCACATTCTACCTACCCTTCACACAGCAGATTAAGAGCGATCTCACTATATCCCATGCTAAATTCTACCTTGTTTGTGTTTGAAGAATAGATTTTTTTAGCTATCAAAGTGGTATACTCTAGCATATATTCTGATTTGTTAATCCTTGTGTGAAATACAGATTGTTGACCTATCATTCAGATGGTGATTCAGTATATGTTGACTTCCCATCAATGTGCTGAAGGCAATGTCAGGCACTTTTACACACTTTGCCTTATTAACCCTCTCAACAACTTTGTGAATAGGTGTTGTTACTCCATTATCACAAATGAGTAAACTGAGTCTCAAGGGAAGTGTATAACTTGCACATAGTCATACAAAGGGGCATTCCAAGCTTCTGGAATTATTGGTGCCTTGGCAATCATATCATTCTTCTCAAATGAAGCTTGTTGTATTCATTTTATATTATGACTAAAACAATGCATATTAATGACAGAAGTATCTTAACATAGAAACAAGAAAAAGGGAAAAGGAAAAATAAGAACAAAAAGCAACCATAATAAAAACTGTTTAGAGACAACTGCTGGAAATGCCTTGTTATATGTTTTTCAAGGATTTTTCTATGTATATTTTTAAGGAGTCAGACTTCGGATAGTTTTATAATACTTTTTTCTCAATTAACAATTATGATCGGGACTTCCCTGGGTGGTCCAGTGGTAAAGAATCCGCCTTCCAGTGCAGGGGATGGGGGTTCGATCCCTGATTGGGCAACTAAGCCCGCATGCCACACTAGAGAGAGAAAACCGCACCTGCAACTAGAGAGACACCCTCGTGCCGCAAAGAAGACCTGACGCAGCCAAAAAAAACAAAAACAAAAACAAAAAAAAATAATTATGATCATATGTTATTCCAATAAAGAAGACTACATTGTAATTTTAATGGCTGTCTTATATTCCATCTCATGGATCTGCCATAATTTATTTAATCAATCCTCCTTTTTCTATATTTATAAGCTGTTTCCAATGTTTTGCTGTAACAAATCATGCTGCAAAGAACTTCATTACAACTCTGTTTTTACCCACATCTTTATTAATTTACTTGAAATAAATTCCTACAGTGGAATTTCTGGATCAAAAAGCATGCACATTTTGCAGTTTGTTTGTTTGCTTGTTTTGATATATATTCACTGTGTCTCTTAATTTGAGCCCAGGACTAAAGCCCAAGCCAGGGGAGGCATATTTGAAAGAGGAAGAAATGTTGCCATGTTTCTATTCTGCTTTCTTATGATTATCCTAGCCTCGCCTGACTTGTTATCATTCCGTAGTCATCGCTTCTTCCAGTCATTTGCAGTCTCTGCATTCGTACTTTGCCAGTAATTCGCTTAAGACAGCCAAGAGGGCAGAGCTAGAATCTGACTTATGTCTCAATATTAATGATGACTGGTCACAGGTAGCCACACAACTATGAGGAGGCAGATATATAATTATTAGCATTTGGTAGCTGAATGAATCTTTCTGAAATAGGAACTTCTGAGTCCAATAATTCAATTATTTAAAATTTAATTCTATTTTCTTTCCAGTTCTTTAGGTTTAACTTTCAACTATGATTCTTGCTTTCAGTCACTGGTCCTTGATACATTTTTTAAACAAATCATTAGACATTTTTCTTCTTACATTTTTTTTTCTTGGGAGGAAATGTGTTTGCAGATTGTCTACAAATCCAGTTCAGGTTAAGTGATTTCATCCTCAATGTTGAAATGCAATTAGGGCTTAAAATGGCCTGTAAGAAATGCCATATTTCAGTACCTGTGAGTAGAGGAAAACAGCCTATATTTGAAAATGAATTCATTGCTGACACATGAAAGGAGTTTATTTGATGCTTTCACATCTCCATTAAAGGCCTGATTGGAGAACAGTATGGAGGTTCCTTAAAAAACTAAAAATAGAGCTACCATACAACCCAACAATCCCACTACTAGGCATATACCCTGAGAAAACCATAATTCAAAAAGAGTCATGTACCACAATGTTCATTGAAGCTCTATTTACAATAGCCAGGACATGGAAGCAATCTAAGTGTCCATCAACAGATGAATGGATAAAGAAGATGTGGCACATGTATACAATGGAATATTACTCAGCCATAAAAAGAAATGAAATTGAGTTATTTGCAGTGAGGTGGATGGACCTAGAGTCTGTCATACAGAGTGAAGTAAGTCAGAAAGAGAAAAATAAATACAGTATGTTGATACATATATATAGAATCTAAAAAAAAAAAAAGTGGTTCTGAAGAACCTAGGGGCAGGACAGGAATAAAGATGCAGACGTAGAGAATAGACTTGAGGACACGGGGAGGGTGAAGGGTAAGCTGGGACGAAGTGAGACAGGGGCATGGACTTATATATACTACCAAATGTGAAATAGGTAGCTAGTGGGAAGCAGCCGCATAGCACAGGGAGATCAGCTCGGTGCTTTGTGACCACCTAGAGGGGTGGGATTGGGAGGGTGGGAGGGAGATGCAAGAGGGAGGAGATATGGGGATATATGTATATGTATAGCTGATTCACTTTGTTATAAAGCAGAAACTAACACACCATTGTAAAGAAATTATACTCCAATAAAGACGTTTAAAAAAAAAAAAAAAGGCCTGATTGACTGGCATCACAACCCTTTTTGGCCATTTCTTCTGTTAATGGGAAAGTCTCCCCTCTTTAGCACATTAATAAATGAATGATCATAATGAAGGTCTAGACTCTAAAGCACAAACCCAGGAACACCCAGATATATTTTGATTGCTTCAGGGCAATACTTGTTACAATAAATAATATTAAAATACTGTCTCTATAGAGAGACAAATACAAAGAAGGCCGGACTGCAGTTAAAGCCTCTATTAAGCTGGACTCACCGCTGCTGGTGTCTAACACAACAGGATGCTTAACATCATCTGTTGCAGCAGGATTTCATGTGCATCCAGATTTCCCTGTCAATAGTCTGAATAGCAACTCTTTCTCAATTAAGGTGATCTTATTTTAAAACCATGGTAGTGTAAAAAAAAATAAGCTGTATAGAATATGGAAGCAAGATTTCCAGAAAATGCCCTTTACAGCCCTTTCTCCCTCTCCGTTTCCAGAATCAAGTCTTTATTTTGAATTCTGGTCACCTCCCTCCTGGGTGACTACAGTCGTCTAGCAATCCTCCCTACATCCAAATGCATTCCACTACAATAAATCCTGTAACTCAAGCGATGCCATAAATACCTAATCTCTGGTATATTACTGACATACAAAAGTGAGAAATCATAAAGGAAAGTGGAAAATTAAAACAGTCAAGGAAGATGGGAGTTGAATATTGAGGAGGAGGTATTATTTGAATGGGTAAGAGGAAATGAAATTTGTGTCTACCCTAGCACACAGCAGTGCCCCATCTACCTGACTAGATGGCCCATATGGCCCATGCTGGGAATCTCCCTGAGAAAGATGGAGAGAGAGAGAGAGAGATTGATTTGACTGCAGTTCCCTGCTAGGTTTCTAAGCCAAGACTTATTTAAGGAACAGCCTGGAGAACATCCACTTTGAAGGAACAGCTTAATACTCTGAACTTTCTCCCCACCCCTGGTCCTCTCATCCATGTCTGGGGCTCAACACTTCGGGAAGCCTCAGGCAAGTTCCTCCATCTCTGTAGCCAGTATTCCCCCTTCAAGCTTTGCTGCAAGAGCCCATAGTGAGAAAAAATGTTAGCAAAAAATCTGAAAGCAACCTAAATGGAAAGAGCCCAGCAAATTTTCAGTGTCTCAAATGTTAGAAAAGAATGTGCACATTGACCATTCTGGTCTCTCCTTAGAGACTCCTTTCATTCAGAATTAAAGGAGAGAGGAGGAAGGAGACTGGTTGAGAAAGTTAAGCTCTGGATTTTCCTTACAGCATTCTCAGCAGTGCTGTGGATGTATCTATGTATGTCTGTGTGTCTGGTTTTGTGTCTTGAAGTTGAACACTTTTCTAGAAAATACAGGGTAGCAATTAAGAACCTAGAGCTTTTCATCAGACAGAAATGGGATTGAACCAAAGCTCTTCCATTTATTAGCTATATAGCTTATGAGAAACACTTAACCCCCTAAGCTTTAGTTTTCTCATCTGTGAACTGTAAATAATAGTACCTACCTCATAGAATTACTGTGAAATCTAAACGTTATAACCTACATAGAGTACATATGATAGTGCCTGGGCCCAAAGTCGGCGGTTAATAAATTACTGCTGTTGCTGCTGTGGCTGCTGTTATTATTATTATTCCTGTTCTTATTTTCTTAGTCACTAGACACATAAAATGTCTTTTTCCAGTCCCCTCCCACACTGTGTTGGGAGGGCAGGTAATGAAAATCTCTGACTTATTAGAGGATATATGTTACAATCAACTATTGAGCTTAGTAGGGTTGCTGATTCATTGTCTCAATATTGTACATTTGGTTATGTTCTATTCTAATTCCCTGGAAACGGCTCATCCCTTGCCCAGAGCACCAGCATCCTAGAACATTCATTCATCAGATGTGTCTTGAGCACCTGGTACATACTGGGCATGTACTATGCCCTGGAGATACAATTGTAAGCAGGATGCACATGGTGCCTATCTTTGAAGAGTTCCTGGTTTGATTTTGTTTATTAAGAGGAAGGGTGATGTGAATAGAGAGAGAGACAAATATAGTATGTTCTATGACAGAAATTAGCAGTCAATGTTAAGAAAGTAAGAGCATAGGACAGCCTAGGTGACGTGTCAGGGAAGGCTTTCCAGGGTAACTGTCTCTAGACTTATGTCTTAAAGTGTATATAGAAATTATATCCAGAGAGAGGGGATATAATTTCTGTTATTCCTGACAGATCTAGCAAAATGTGCAAAGTTGTAGGTTATGAAAGACCAGAGCACATAAAGAAATAACAAGTAGATCAGTATGATTGAAGAATAGGAAAAGGGTGAGGGTGGGGGGCAGGGAAGTACAGTAGGACTTGGGAGGTAAGTAGGGGTCAAATCATGAAGGTCCTTAGGAGCCATTTTAATGAGTTTGTTTATTATTCTGAAGAAAATAGGAAGTTGTGTTGAAGTGGCTTAAGCACCCTGACATCAGGGTGGAAAACGCAGTGTTGGAGGGAAAAAAATATAAAACTGTATACCAGTAAGGAAGCTATTGCAATAACCCAGGAGCTAACAGATGAGGCCTGAAAATAATGGCAGTGCTGTTAGAGAGGAGAGAACGCACTGAGTAGAGAGTTAAGAAGTAGAATCAACAGGGTTAGATATGTCACTTCTAACCATAGCATTGTTTTAGTACAGTTAACAAACCCTTACTGAGCACCTATTCATTCTATTTATACAGAAATGAACAAAACACCATGGTCTTGCTTCCTGATAGAGGAGATGAGACATACACAATATGCCTAAGGTATGAGAGAAGGGCAGGAGTGGAGCTACAAGCTAAGAGCTGTAGGAGTGGTGAGGAAGGCAGCATCATTTCTACTTGTGATTTGTAACGTTAGAGAGAAGCAAGGTGGAGGAGATATTATCTAACTTAGTTTACACAGACTAATGCATAAACCAGAATGTCAGGGTTTGAAAAAAAATTTTTTTGGTTATAAAAAATATTCCAGAAGAATTAAACAATGTCTTAGTTTCTCTGATGAAGAAAAATATAGTAAGGTAAGCTTTTTATTATTACCAGGAGGTTGCCAAGTGAGTATGGAACCAGAATCGGTAGAATTAACTGGATCATCTTATTAGCTGTGGCCTGAATGTTTGCATCTCTCCGAAATTCATGTATTGAAAACCTAATGGCCAAGGTGAAGGTAATAGGAGGTGGGGCCTTTGGGAGGTAGTTAGGTCATGAAGACAAAGCCCTCATGAATATGATTAGTGCTCTTATAAAAGAAGCCCCTTAGAGCTAACTTACCCCTTCCTCCATGTGAGGACACAACAAGAAGTCTGTGACCTGGAAGAGGATCCTCACAAGAACCTGAGCATGAGGACACCCTGATCTTAGACTTCCAGCCTCCAGAACTGGAGAAATCAATTTCTCTTGTTTATAAGCCACCCAGTCTCTGGTATTTTGTTATAGCATCCAGAACAAACTAAGACAGCTACTATCTTTAAATTTTAGGAAAGCCATCCTGAAGCAGTGAGATCTAGAGGATAAATAAGAATCACCCACACAAAGATGGAGGAAAGAGTGTTCCAGGCAGAGGAGACAGCATGACTGAAGGCCATGATGTGAGATATCGTTCAGTGTGAACTGAAAGAAGCCTAACACATGACTGGGGAGGAGAGAGTGATAGGGAGAGTGCTTAGAGATGGGACTGAACCTGAGAAGCCTTGTAAGATTTTGGACTTCACCCTCAAGGCAAGCGCAATTGGCTGAAGTGTTTTAAGGATGGGTCTGACCGCATCATTTTTTCACTTTAAGATCACTCTGCCTGCAGATTGGAGGGGGATTTGAAAGGAAACAAGACTGGAGGTGGGGAGACCAGACAGGAAGCTCTTGTAGTATTCCAGGCAAGAAGTGACAGTGGGTCGTGACAGAGAATATAGAGAGAAATATTTAGATAGCAGAATAGAAAAAAGTTGGCAAGTGATTGAATAAGAGGTGTGGAGTGAATGTAAGATGAATCCCGTGTATTTGGCTTGAGCAACTGGGCGGATGGTGATGCTATTCACTGGTACAGGAGACACCGGAACAGAAACAGACAAACAGGATGGAAAAGATAATGGGTTCTGTTTGGGACAGGTTGCGTTTCAGTTGCTTGTGTGAAATCCAAATGGAAATGCCAAGTTGGCAGTTGAATATGTAGATCTTGAGCTCAGAGTGGAGGGCTAGGCTAGCAAGCTCTCTTTGAGAGATGTGGGCACACTAATTACACTTCACTTACTTCTACGGATAATTAATATCGTCCGTTTTGAACTCATCTTAATTATTTTCTCTCATAGAAGATAATCTTATCTAATGCTTATTGACTGGTTTCAGTAATCAGAAAAGCCATCATGGACAAGGTGGCATTTGATCTGGACCTCTGAAAGGCAAAGATGGTGACAAAAAAGAGGGTATTCGAGGCAAAGAGGAGAGAGACAGAAAAACAACTGTTCAGGGAAGATGAGTCTTCCAAATTGACTATAGCACGAGGATGATATATGCATTCAAGTGACTGTGTGCCACGAGGAATGTAAAGTTGAATAAGGGTTGGGGTCTGCACTCCTTTAAGAAGCCATCCCTCAATCCCCAGGCTGAGTTACAAGCACGTCCTCTGCGCTTCCTGAGTACCCTCTGCTCAGTCTCGTTGTTGGACTTAGCCACGTTATATTGAAAGTATTTGTTTCTTGTGTCAGGCTTCTCCACTATAACAAGAATTCTTCATATTCACCATGTTATCCCCATGCCTAGCACAGGCACTCATCATGGTAAATACTCAATGAATGTTCATTGGAACGAACTGAACTGCAACCAAGGAGCTTACAGTCTGGTGGGGAAAATGTGGAAGCTAAAGCTGGAAAGAAACATATTGCAGAGAGATCTAAGTGTCAAGAGAAAGTGTTGGGATTATATTGGTAGGCAACAGGGTGTCAAGGAAAGTTTTTGAAGCTGATTTTGAAACAATCAAAGTGTGTTTTGACAATACTGATCTAATAACCACGTCTAGAATGCATTGGAGGAGGCAAGATGTAAGTCAAAATGGTACATAGCACAGCCAGCTGACTCATAGTAGGTACTCAGTAGATATTAATGAAAAAATGGATAGAAGTCAGGGACAGAAAATAAGGAACAGATGCAACTATTAGCTAAGGAATTGAATGCATGCTCAGATACCCAGTAGCTCTATGGAATACTTCTACCACCAACAGCACTATGTATATTTTATAGTGCTGTAGTGTGGACCTGTTATAATAGGGTTTCACTGCAGCAACCATAAACTTTGTTCCTCACATCTCTTTTTTTTTTTTTTTTTCTCCCAATGAATTAATTTTAAGGAGATGATGTTATTTTATGTGATTTTGTTGGGACTCAGGTCATTTAGCTGCATGATTAATACTCTACCAAGAGCCTGCATGCCATCAGGCAACATACCTATACACTGAACGTTTCAACTTGGCAAAATGGAAACAGCTTTAATAGTGATTATTGTGTGTGAAAATTTTCAGGGGTGGAAGACTGGCTATTATTGATCAAAATGGGAATCATTCTTCTGTCTTTGTTATTTTGTTGTGGAGACTCCTAGACATTTGCATTTGATTATAGCTGTTGCACAGCTGTTCTGTTTTCTCATAACTTGCTCTCTGGTACCAAATATCATAGACAATCAATCAGAACATCAAAGTGTCCTATTTCTAGATTCCTTCAGCCCAGAAGCCCAGTGACAATAAGCTGAGGTTTACCTCTGGATCTAATTAATGTGTGGATCCAGCAGTTGTGCTGTATGGGTTCAGTTTTCCTAAGTCAAGCCTGTGGATCTGTATTGCACCTAGCTGAGTTTTAAAACGCTGCAATCAAATTGGCCAGTCAAATGGAAAGGACAAATTCTATTTAACAAAAACCAACGAAAAAGAAGGGAATGCAATTTTCTCTTTCCTTGGGAAGCCACTGGCTTATGTAACTACTATATTCTGGTGAATGTTGTAAGTTTCCATTATGAAGACATTGTATTTATTTGAAATCCATTTTAGAAGAAATCAATGTGTCTATTCCACCTGAGGGTTATTTTATGCTGAAAACAAAGAGCATCATTTTTCTAATATTGAAATAAGTGCTTCCACTGCTAAAATGAATGATTTATTTCAATAGAAGAAAATTGACATGTGTCTAAAGCAGTTTTATTTCTTATGATTTATTTTATTTCCTTTCTATAACTTTATCTCTTACTTTATGAATGAAGTTAAAGTTGGATTTTTATTTTTTATTCTGCTTAGTTCTTGTAATTTGGACAATGTCTGCCTCAAACAAGACTTTGCTGGCTTGTGTACGTCTGTACTGAAAACACTAGCCTTAAGTGAGGCCACGATGGAAAGCCGCATGGGTGCCTAAGCTCTCTGTAATAAGCAGATTAGAATATGCCCATGTGTTCAAGCCCTAAAGGTAACCAGGAAGAGAAGGCCTACTGAAAATCAAGTAGAGAGATTACTTAAGAGAGCATCCAAGTCTTTTAAATTGGAGAATAAGTGAGTTTTCACTCTGTGTTCTATGCCCATAAGGTAAAATATACATGAATATGCTAATTTATACAAAAAGAAACACAGGAAGGACCAAACATAAAATAATGTGATTCATTACCTATAGGAGATATGTGGGAATGGGGTGGGCAGGATGGGGAGAAGGAAACAGAGTAGAAGACATGGGTCAGGGAGTCACTACACTTGAGTATACTTTTTTTGGAGAGTTCTGATGTTGGAACCATGATAGTATTGCACATAGTCAAAAACTAAATAAATGAGAGATGGGTTCAAGATAGCAGAGTAGAAGGATGTGCTCTCACTCCTTCTTGCAAGAACACCAGAATCACAACTAACTGCTGAACAATCATTGACAGGAAGACACTGGAACTCAGCAAAAAAGATACCCCACATCGAAAGACAAAGGAGAAGTCACAATGAGACGGTAGGAGGGGCACAATCACAGTAAAATCAAATGCCATAACTGCTGGGTAGGTGACTCACAAACTGGAGAACACTTATACCATAGAAGTCCACCCACTGCACTGAAGGTTCTGAGCCCCATGTCAGGCTTCCTAATCTGGGGGTCCAGCAATGGAAGGAGGAATTCCTAGATAATCAGACTTTGAAGGCTAGCGGGATTTGATTGCAGGACTTTGACAGGACTGGGGGAAACAGAGACTCCACACTTGGAGGGCACACACAAAGTAGTGTGTGCATTGGGAACCAGGAGAAGGAGCAGTGACCCCTTAGGAGACTGAACCAGACCTACCTGCTAGTGTTGGAGGGTCTCCTGTAGAGGCGGGGGGTGGCTGTGGCTCACCGAGGGGACAAGGACACTGGCAGCAGAAGTTCTGGGAAGTACTCTTTGGCATGAGCCCTCCCAGAGTCTGTCATTAGCCCCAGCAAATGGCCCAGGTAGGCTCCAGTGTTGGGTTGCCTCAGGCCAAACAACCAACAAGGAGGGAACACAGCCCCACCCATCAACAGTCAAGTGGATTAAAGTTTTACTGAGCTCTGCCCACCAGAGCAACAGTCAACTCTACCCATAACCAGTCCCTCCCATCAAGCCTCTTAGATAGCCTCATCCACCAGAGGGCAGACAGCAGAAGCAAGAAGAACTACAATCCTGCAGCCTGTGGGTCAAAAACCACATTCACAGAAAGATAGACAAGATGAAAAGGGAGAGGGCTACATACCAGATGAAGGAACAAGATAAAACCCCAGAAAAACAACTAAATGGAGTGGAGATAGGCAACCTTCCAGAAAAAGAATTCAGAATAATGATAGTGAAGATGATCCAGGACCTCGGGAAAAGAATGGAGGCAAAGATGGAGAAGATGCAAGAAATGTTTAACAAAGACCTAGAAGAATTAAAGAACAAACAAACAGAGATGAACAATATAATAACTGAAATGAAAAATCCACTAGAAGGAATCAATAGCAGAATAACTGAGGCAGACCAACGGATAAGTGGCCTGGAAGACAGAATGGTGGAATTCAATGCTGCGGAACAGAATAAAGAAAAAAGAATGAAAAGAAATGAAGACAGCCTAAGAGACATGTGGGACAACATAAAACATAACAATATTCGCATTACAGGGATCCCAGAAGGAGAAGAGAGAGAGAAGGGACACAAAAAAATATTTGAAGAGATTATAGTTGAAAACTTCCCTAACATGGGAAAGGAAATAGCCACCCAAGTCCAGGAAGTGCAGAGAGTCCCATACAGGATAAACCCAAGGAGAAACACGCTGAGACACATAGTAATCAAATTGGCAAAAATTAAAGGCAAAGAAAAATTATTGAAAGCAGCAAGGGAAAAACAACAAATAACATACAACAGAATTCCCATAAGAATAATAGCTGATTTCGCAGCAGAAACTCTACAAGCCAGAAGGGAGTGGCATGATATAATTAAGTGCTGAAAAGGAAGAACCTACAACCAAGATAACTCTACCCAGCAAGGATCTCATTCAGATTCGATGGAGAAATCAAAAGCTTTACAGACAAGCAAAAGCTAAGAGAATTCAGCACCATCAAACCAACTCTACAACAAATGCTAAAGTAACTTCTCTAAGTGGGAATCACAAGAGAAGAAAAGGACCTACAAAAACAAACCCAAAACAATTAAGAAAATGGTCATAGGAACATACATATCGATAATTACCTTAAACGTGAACTGATTAAATGCTCCAACCAAAAGACACAGGCTCGCTGAATGGATACAAAAACAAGACCTATGTATATGCTGTCTACAAGAGACCCACTTCAGACCTAGAGAAACATAAAGACTGAAAGTGAGGGGATGGAAAAAGATATTCCATGCAACTGGAAATCAAAAGAAAGCTGGAGTAGCAATACTCATATCAAATAAAGTAGACTTTAAAATAAAGAATGTTACAAGAGACAAGGAAGGACACTACATAATGATCAGGGGATCAATCCAAGAAGAAGTTATAACAATTATAGATATATATGCACCCAACATAGGAGCACCTCGATACATAAGGCAACTGCTAACAGCTATAAAAGAGGAAATCGACAGTAACACAGTAATAGTGGGGGACTTTAATACCTTAATTACACCAATGGACAGATCATCCTAAATGAAAATAAATAAGGAAACAGAAGCTTTAAATGACACAATAGAACAGATAGATTTAATTGATATTTATAGGACTTTCCATCCAAAAACAGCAGATTACACTTTCTTCTCAAGTGCACACAGAACATTATCCAGGATAGATCACATCTTGGGTCACAAATCAAACCTCAGTAAATTTAAGAAAACTGAAATCATATCAAGCATCTTTTCTGACCACAACGCTATGAGATTAGAAATGAATTACAGGGAAAGAAACGTAAAAAACAAAAACACATGGAGGCTAAACAATACGTTACTAAATAACCAAGAGATCACTGAAGAAATCAAAGAGGAAATCAAAAAATACCTAGAGACAAATGATAATGAAAACACGACGATCCAAAACCTATGGGATGCAGCAAAAGCAGTTCTAAGAGGGAAGTTTATAGCTATACAAGCCTACCTCAAGAAACAAGAAAAACCTCGTATAAACAATCTAACCTTACACCTAAAGGAAACAGAGAAAGAAGAACAAACAAAAACCAAAGTTAGCAGAAGGAAAGAAATCATAAAGATCAGAGCAGAAATAAATGAAATAGAAACAAACAAAACAATAGCAAAGATCAATAAAACTAAAAGCTGGTTCTTTGAGAAGATAAAAAAATTGATAAACCATTAGCCAGACTCATCAAGAAAAAGAGGGAGAGGACTCAAATCAATAAAATTAGAAATGAAAAAGGAGAAGTTACAACAGACACCACAGAAGTACAAAGCATCCTAAGATACTACTACAAGCAACTCTATGCCATTAAAATGGACAACCTGGAAGAAATGGACAAATTCTTAGAAAGGTATAACCTTCCAAGACTGAACCAGGAAGAAACAGAAAATATGAACACACCAATCACAAGAAATGAAATTGGAACTGTGATTAAAAATCTTCCAACAAACAAAAGTCCAGGAGCAGATGGCTTCACAGGTGAATTCTATCATTTAGAGAAGAGCTAACACCCATCCTTCTCAAACTCTTCCAAAAAATTGCAGAGGAAGGAACACTCCCAAACTCATTCTATAAGGCCACCATAACCCTGATACGAAAACCAGACAAAGATACTACAAAAAAAGAAATTACAGACCAATATCATTGATGAATATAGATGCAAAAATCCTCAACAAAATACTAGCAAACAGAATCCAACACCACGTTAAAAGGATCATACACCAGGATCAAGTGGGATTTATCCCAGGGATACAAGGATTCTTCAATATATGCAAATCAATCAATGTGATACACCATTTTAACAAACTGAAGAAGAAAAACCATATGATCATCTCAATAGATGCAGAAAAAGTTTTTGACAAAATTCAACACCTATTTATGATAAAAACTCTCCAGAAAGTAGGGATAGAGGGAACCTACCACAACATAATAAAGACCATATACGACAAACCCACAGCAAACATCATTCTCAATGGTAAAAAACTGAAAGCATCTCCTCTAAGATCAGGAAAAAGACAAGGATGTCCACTCTCGCCACTATAACTTAACATAGTTTTGGAAGTCCTAGCCACGGCAATCAGAGAAGAAAAAGAAATAAAAGGAATACAAATTGGAAAAGAAGAAGTAAAACTGTCACTGTTTGCAGATGACATGATACTATACATAGAGAACCGTAAAGATGCCACCAGAAAACTACTAGAGCTAATCAGTGAACTTGGTAAAGTTGCAGGATAGAAAATTAATGCACAGAAATCTCTTGCATTCCTATACACTAATGATGAAAAATCTGAAAGAGAAATTATGGAAACACTCCCATTTACCATTGCAACAAAAAGAATAAAATATCTAGGAATAAATCTACCTAGGGAGACAAAAGACCTGTATACAGAAAACTATAAGCCCCTCCTGAAAGAAATTAAAGATGATACAAATAGATGGAGAGATATACCATGTTGTTGGATTGGAAGAATCAATATTGTGAAAATGATGATACTACCCAAAGCAATAAACAGATTCAATGCAATCCCTATCAAATTACCAATGGCATTTTTTACAGAACTAGAACAAAAAATCTTAAAATTTGTATGGAGAGAAAAAAGACCCCGAATAGCCAAAGCAGTCTTTTTTTTTTTAGAAATTCACGTTCTTATTGATTGATTGATTGATTGATTGATTGCTGTGTTGGGTCTTCGTTTCTGTGCGAGGGCTTTCTCTAGTTGTGGCAAGCGGGGACCACTCTTCATCGCGTTGCACGGGCCTCTCACTATCGCGGCCTCTCTTGTTGCGGAGCACAGGCTCCAGACGCGCAGGCTCAGTAATTGTGGCTCACGGGCCCAGTTGCTCCGTGGCATGTGGGATCTTCCCAGACCAGGGCTCGAACCCCCGTCCCCTGCGTTGGCAGGCAGACTCTCAACCACTGCGCCACCAGGGAAGCCCCCAAAGCAGTCTTGAAGGAAAAAAAGAGAGCTGGAAGAATCAGACTCCCTGACTTCAGACTATACTACAAAGCTACAGTAATCAAGACAATATGGTACTGGCACAAAAACAGAAACATAGATCAGTGGAACAGGATAGAAAGCCCAGAGATAAACCCATGCACCTATGGTCAACTAATCTATGACAAAGGAGGCAAGGATATACAATGGAGAAAAGACAGTCTCTTCAATAAGTGGTGCTGGGAAAACTGGACAGCTACAAGTAAATGAATGAAATTAGAACACTCCCTAACACCATACACAAAAATAAACTCCAAATGGATTCGAGACCTAAATGTAAGACCGGACACTATAAAACTCTTAGAGGAAAACATAGGAAGAACACTCTTTGACATAAATCACAGCAAGATCTTTTTTGATCCACCTCCTAGAGTAATGGAAATAAAAACAAAAATAAACAAATGGGACCTAATGAAACAAAGGTTTTGCAAAGCAAAGGAAACTACAAATAAGACGAAAAGACAACCCTCAGAATGGGAAAAAATGTTTGCAAACAAATCAATGGACAAATGATTAATCTCCAAAATATATAAACAGCTCATGCACCTCAATATTAAAAAAACAAACAATCCAATCCAAAAATGGGCAGAAGACCTAAGTAGACATTTCTTCAAAGAGGACATACAGATGGCTGAGAAGCACATGAAAAGCTGATCAACATCACTAATTATTAGAGAAATGCAAATCAAACTACCAGGAGGTATCACCTCACGCCAGTTAGAATGGGCATCATCAGAAAATCTACAAACAACAAATGCTGGAGAGGGTGCGGAGAAAAGGGAACCCTCTTGCACTGTTGGTGGGAATGTAAATTGGTACAGTCACTATGGAGAACAGTATGGAGGCTCCTTAAAATCTAAAAATAGAATTACCATATGACCCAGCCATCCCACTACTGGGCATATACCCTGAGAAAACCATAATTCAAAAAGTCACATGCACCCCAATGTTCAGTGCAGCACTATTTAGAATAGCCAGGTCATGGAAGCAACCTAAATGCCCATCGACAGACGAATGGATAAAGAAGTTTTGGTATATATATATATATATATATATATATATATATATATACACATATACATATATATATATATATATATATATATATACACAATGGAATATTATTCAGCCATAAAAAGGGACGAAATTGGGTCATTTGTAGAGACTGTCATACAGAGTGAAGTAAGTCAGAAGGAGAAAAACAAATATCGCATATTATCGCATATATGTGGAACCTAGAAAAATGGTACAGATGAACTGGTTTGGAGGGCAGAAAGTGAGACACAGATGTAGAGAACAAACATATGGACACCAAGGGGAAAAAGGGGAAGGGGGGGTTGATGGTGTGATGAATTGGGAGATTAGGATTGACATGTATACACTGATGTGTATAAAATGGATGACCAATAAGAACCTGCTGTATAAAAAAATAAATAAAATAAAATTCAAATAAATAAATAAATAAATAAATGAAATCAGCAAGAATGAAGGAGATCCCAAAATGGAACACAAACAAAAATAAAGGAACTTAATTTTATTTCAAATGAATAATGTCACCACTCTGAATGGAAAAAGAGAGAAAACAAACAACCCAAGTAACATTTGAATACAGTATTTTAGCTGTATATATTCGGGTAAAAAGTAAAAGAACTGTAAACAAATATTAAACCTAGTTAAGTAGGTTTGTTTCTTCACAGTGTTAAAATTAGCAATTTTGGAAACACTTTATGCCTATTCTAGGAATGAGCAAATAAGTAAATATACTGTGGATAATGAGAACCAGGGTGTCACTGTAGAAGGCAGGTACAAATATGGCAAGGAGGGAAGAGCAGAGTGAACTCTGTAGTATTGATTGTAAGTACAGGTATCAGTTTATACTCATGGTTTTTAACAGGTAGGTAGCATAGGTTAGACAGATGATTGGTAGACAGATAGATAGATGATAGAGAGATAGATAGGTGATAGGTAGATAGAAAAACACACACATACATACATACATGCATGCATACCTACATACATATATTTCTTAGCTTTGTCTGCTGAGAGACCTTAAAAACAATAGTACTCCATAATAACTAGCAAAACTAGTATCTACTCTTAATTTCTAAGTATCTTTTTCTACCAAAAGGAACCAGAGCCTCTTGGAACTGATTCCAGAGCTGAGGCAGAGAAAGAAGAAAATGAGCCTTGAAACAATTTTTGGCCCAGAAACTGAGAGTGTTCAAAGAATGAAGAGGTCACGGCCAGAGGACACAGGATCCAGCCTGAGGGGCTCCATTGGCCACATATGGGACAATGTGAGCATCAAAATAGTGATAACAATGGGTTAACCTATAGAATAAAATGAGAATATATGAGTCAATACTAATATAAAAAAAGTTTGAATAAATAAATAAGGAATAAGAGAAAGCTCTCCCTTGCAGTAAAATTCAAACTAATAAATGTGGTAGGACTAATATGTTGCACTGAAAAGGGCACATCCTCCTTTCTGTGGTATTTTTGGAGAAAAAAACCCCTCAAAACCTGAGTGTCTGAGTCTAGTGAAGAAAAAACAGCAGATAAACACAAATTGAGGAACATTTAAAAAATAAACGGCTTATCCTCTTCAAAAATGTCAGTTGTGAAAGACAAAGAAAGGTCGAAAACTCTTCCTGATTAAAGGACACTAAAGAGACACAATAAGTAAATTCAATGGGTGATTCTATATCAGATTCTAATACACAAACTTCTTTTTCTGTCACTATAAGAGACATTAATGGGACAGTTGACAGAATTTGAATAAGGTTTAGATTAGGTAATAGTATTATATCAGTGTTAGCGTCCTGATTTTGATGGTTGTGCTATGGATATGTAAGAGACTATCCTTATTTTTAAGAAATACATATTGAAGTATTTAGGGGTAAAAGGACCATCATATCTGCAACTTATTCTTAAATCATTCAGAAAAATTAGGTTGATATATTGATACACACACTTGTGTGAAAATCATATATATAGAGAGAGGCAAAGACTACAAAGGTGGTAAAAGGTAAACATGTAGGGAATCTGGGCATATGAGTGAAGGGAATATGGGAATTGTTTGTACTATTTTTGCAACTTCTCTGTAAGTCTGAAATTATGTCAGAATAAAAAGTTTAAAACTGTGAAAATAAAATATTTCAAATAAATCTATCCCAGTGCCAAGATGTTTGGGATCTGGGTTAATAGGATTTTCTGCAAATGTAAGGAAGTGAGCCATAAAGAAGTAATTCTCACTGTCAGAGTAGTTTGGATTAAATCATTCTGTGGTCTATTTTTTCCCTTTGTTTCTTGTTCAGTGTCATTAGTATGGGGTCTTTGAAAGGCCCACAGGAAAATGATGCTATATCAGCTCCAATTACAAGAACCAGGCCCAGTCGTTGCCCTTTCCCGTACTGTCTTGATATTGATTTGACTTTAGCCCACATCATCTTTTCATTTAGGTAGGAAACCTAACTTTAAAAGTAAAAATCAAAATATAAACTTTATGATGTCTCCCATTTTTGAGAAGTCGTCCTGCTATTGCTATGAACTTTTAGGACTTTTCACTGGTGAGTGCATTCTAATCCATGTATTTGGATCTTTCACATCCTTAAAATAAATTGGGGTGCCTGAAGATTAATGAAACTGAACAGTTCCCTTAGGCTAAGCACTAGCAGAACTACAGTCCAGGACTAAATGTTTTCTCTTTAAGGAAAAAGTATATTTGGAAAGGTAAAATTACTAAAAATATTTTCAAAGTGAAAAAAAAATCTAAAAAGAGAGCTAATTCACCTCTTAATTTGGAAATAGCTGGAGGTGGGATGGGAATGAGGTGGAGATAAGGGAATGGAAGTTTAGGTAGAATTATGTTGCTCTGATTTATCCTTGGAGCAGGGCAAGCCATAAGATAAATTGTGAACTATGTAAAATTTTCTATTTCCTCAGTCTTCCCTCCTCCCCAGGCATTTAGTGTCCTCTTTCTCTTTTCTTCTATTCCAACTTTTATAACATTCCTCATTCTCACTAAGGAGTAAATGACTGATACAAACTCAGTGAGTTACCCTTCATAGGATCATTAAGATTTTAACAGATATCAATACCATAAGCCAAAGAGCTAAAACTCCAATGGCAGATTTCAGGCATCTGACAGCAGAAGAAATAGATCATGGGGAAGGAGGGAGATAGTAGTTCTGGGTCTTTCCAATAAACATGGTATCACATACTTCTATGTAGGACTAGCCCTAACTTAGTCAACCAAAATGTCACAATTACTTTGTACCCTAAAGCAAGCTCAACGCTCACTCTACGTGTGGGTTACCCAAGTTGGCAGCCTGGCATCTTAGCCCAAAACCACTTTGGCTATAGACTTTCAGTCAACTTATATTTACATAGCACCTTCCATCTTAGAATGTCTGCCTTTTTATTAAGATTGTTTTTTTAAAAAAAAATCCATGGAAGATTGAAACATAATATTTTCTTTTCACAGATTGGTAAAGTGATTCCAAGCAGAGTGCCACTGTTGACTAGCAACCAAAAGTTAGCAACGGAATAACGAGAGAGGCTCCTGCCTTTGCATTCTTTATCTGAAAAGAAACATTTTTACAACTGGACTTGGACTCTTCCTGGTGCTGTGTCTTCTGTAGAGCTGGTTTAAAACCAAACCACCCAGAGCCTAGGTAACCACATTTTGTTTGAAATGCCATTTGGCTTTGCATCATCTGCCATAATCTCTTTCCCAACTGGCCTGATATTCTTTCTCTCTTACGGATGCTGTAGGGAGGATGGCAATGCTGAGCGGAAGGTTGGACCAGATGGCCTTAAAGGGCCCTTCCAAATACAAGATTCTCCAATTCTCTGATTTAATTTTGATGATTCCGTTTCATGAGTTTGGCTATCACCAGATGAAATTATGTAGACATTCTGCCTTCCATCTGCCCTCAGATATATGTCAACTTGTCTGTATCCAAATTCATCACATCAGTCAATGATTAAGCACTCATTGCCATGGAGTATTCTACAAAGTGTGTCCTAAGGGCTCTGACCCACAAATGTGAAGAACAGTTAGGAGCAGC
The DNA here is from genome assembly GCF_028023285.1 of Balaenoptera ricei. Lineage (NCBI taxonomy): Eukaryota > Metazoa > Chordata > Mammalia > Artiodactyla > Balaenopteridae > Balaenoptera > Balaenoptera ricei. Next base: position 88,599,543 of record NC_082660.1, on the reverse strand, counting down.
AGGTATAGTAGAGGTGGACACATCAGGTTATCATAACTTGGGGACACCAGGAAGTCTAATCAGCCAGCTAACTCTCCATGTCCTGATTTCAAGCCATGAAGCAACCTTTTGACTGTAATTTGAGGTTCCTTGTGGACAGACAACAGAATGAGAATGGGCTGATCATCAAATAACAGTTATTGAACTATTGAGTGCTTACTATGTGTGAGGCTAAATACTTTACACATATCAACTGACTTTAATTCTCACAGTAACCCTATCAGATAGGGATTAGCATTATTGCCCTTATTTTACGGATGCAGAAATCGAGGTATGCAGAGTTTAAGTAACTTTTCCAAAGTCAGATAGGTAGTAAGTGGTAGCCCTGGGATTCAAATTCAAGCAATCTCGCTCCTGGCCCATAAAGTCTATTAAGCCATAGTGCCACTGCAAGTATGCAGGCCACTTGATTGTGCTGCCTCCGAGTAGCTGTGTTCCAGGAGATCCATGCTCTCCATGTTGGGCAGAGAAAACTGCACAGGAAGTCTGCAAAGGAGAAAATCCCAGGCTTCATATAAGAAAAGAAATCCCAAGAGTCTTGCAAGGCCTAAAGAATCTAATAACACAAGGGACTGCTCCTGTCCCTGGGGATGACTTACTGTTCCATAGTCGAGGAATGATATAAAATTCTGTAAACAGGATATCAATGTTCATGGTGTGGATTTCTCTCATTAGGATTCAGGAGAACAAGAACTAGAACTAGATAGAGCCACCATTGGCCCTACGGCAACACCAGCTTCACTCTAATAGTTGTTTCTTGAGATATCCAGGCAGCTAATCTCAAGTTAAATTAGAACAGCAAGATTCTTTCAGAGCATTGAGTATCCACTGATTGATTTTTGGTCTGAATCCAATTTAATCAATGAACCGCATGTATGTTGAGATTCCCTGCAACTTCTTGGCCTTCTTCCCCCCATCTTTATACTACCTCTTGCTACATCTTTATGCCATCTACCCCTAAGTCCATTCTATAAAACTAATTAACAATCATCCTAGGACTTCCGATTTCTCTTTTCACCCCAAATCCCCCAGTGTTTTTGGATCTTGTTTCCATGGTAACAACTAACATTTGCTTCTGTGACTTTTATTTCATTTCCTTACCTGTAATTTACCCTGTAACATACTAAAATATGACTTTTACCTCCCTCCTAAACCCCACATACCCCTTCACAGTGGAACTGATCTTCCAAGACCTCCATGTTGCAAAACATAGTGGAAGATTTTTTGGTCCCCGTGTCTCAGCAGTATTTGACACTGTTGACCATTTCCTTCTTCTGGAGAAATTCTTTTCCCTCAGCTCCCCTTACATTCGTCTTCTGGGTTTCCTCCTACTCCTCAGTCTGCACCTTCCCAATCTTTTTTACAGGCTCTTTTTCCTGTATGTGTCAATTAGATGTTGGTGTTCATTGGGCTTTGTCTTAGATTTTCTGCTTATGTCAATGTACACAGTTTTATAACACGGTTACAACTGCCCCTGTTACCTGCAAATGCCAGCTATATGGTGGTATCTCTCGCATCTCTGTCTCCAAACTTGATCTCTTCTCAAAGCATGAGGTAAGTCAACTAAAAAGTCAGTTGGGTATGTCCACTTGAATACCCTCCCCCCAAAGAGCTCACACTCATCATGCCAAAAAGTAATTGCCATCTTCTCATCTCCCACCTCCTCCTCCTGTTCTCTGTTTCAGTGAGTTGCACCTCCGAATACCCAATCACAGTTCTGTAATGATCAGACACCTGAAAGTCTTCCTTGATTTCTTTGTCTCCCTCATTGACACCTCCACTCAATCAATCACCAGGGCCTATCAATTCTGCCTCTCTCCCTCTCTCTCTCTATCTGTCTCTCTCTCTCTCTCTCCCTCCCTCCCTCCCACCCCCCTCCCTTCTCCCTCTGGCATCGGGCTATTTCTCTCCATCTTCACTGCCAACACCATAGTCCAAGCCACCATCATCAGTTGCATGAATTATCACAATGACTTCATAACTTGTCTCTTTACCTCTACTCTTCTCCCATTTAGATCCATTCTTCACATTGCTGCCAGAGTTATCTTGGTAAATTTCAAAACGTTAGACCTTTCAGTGGTTGCCTGTTGTATTAGGGGAAATTCAAAACTCTAATACAGACTCTTGACACTTAGAATCAGGGGGGTCTGAGATGGTCTGGGTTCAAACCTTGGATCTGACAATCACTAGCTAGGTAAACTTGGGCTACTGGGTTAACCTCACTGAGCTTCTGTTTCCTTATCTGTGAAATGAGAACAATAATAATAGTAATAGTAAAATAATAATAATAAATGCCTCATAATGTTGTGAGGATTTAATTAAATTGCACATGAATAAACACTTTAGAATGTTTTCTGTCTCATAATTAAATAAATGGCTGCTGTTTTTCTTTTTGTTGCTGTTATTGTTATTATTCAACAATAATTTTTGAATTTTTACTATGTGACAGGAACAATAGTAGATAATGGCAATGTTATTTTGAACAAAATAGACAAGGTTGCTGCCCTCAGGGGAACTGATTTACAATCTAGCCACATTTCTTACCTCTCATGAACTTACACTCTAAATTATACTACTGTAGTCCCATTATATGCTGTTTTTCTCATGCTGTTTTTCTCTCCTCCGGGCATTTTCCTATGCTCTTCCTGTCTCAGAAAACATTCTCTCCAAGTCCTCCCTCACCTGTTTAACTCTTTATCCTTCAGATTTCAACTTAAAATGTCACTTCCAAGATTTCTCTAACTGGATTAGGCCCCCCTTATTTCTTAATTCTTTCCCTATCTTAGCACATTTGTATTTTACCTGTTCATATATGTATATCCCAATATACTCTAAACACTAAAAGATGAAGGCGTCTCTAGGTCTTGTTCATCACTGTTTCCCCAGTTGTCTAACATAGGGTCTGACACACATAGACATTAAAAAAATATTTATGGAAGGAAGTAAGGTAATTAGTAGAGGCCACAAAGATCCTTGCCATGATGGCACTTGGAGGGGGAGGGGAGGTACTTACTAGTAAACCTTTGTATGTTACATTCTATAAGCTAATATATCTTCAGTATCACATGTCATCATCTGGAACATCTGTACACTTGAAAAGCAGAGAGTGGGTAATACATGCAGAAGACATCCTAGCAGCTATTCTTTGAACTCCTAATTGTGCACACTTACTGCCATTCTGATTTGTAATAATGGAAAGACTATTTTGAATAAAGACTCACAGTAGTAATTAATGCTAGTTGAATTGTTGAAAAACAGCTATCACGTAGTCTGAGAGTTGGTGTCATACCTGAAAGTAGACCCCTAGCTGTACTCCATCTTGTTGAAGAAGTGCTTGCATGGTTTTCTCCTAAAAACAATTCATGTCACAGCTCTACACACCATTGTAAGAAAGGGTAATAGGCTGTATTGCTCAGAAGAATTTCAGAAATGATTAGAAACATTAGTGGGATGTCTGACCAGAATTGGTTGGCCATAGGGAAAGGCATACAAGACAGGCAGTGACAGGGCTGCCAAAAGTTGACAAGCATTCCCAGACAAGTTCTGGCCCTCATCAAGTTTCCTAGCTGCAAAGATACTTCAATGTTTTGAAAGATGTACTGGCATATTGCAAGCATTTCTGACTATAATATAGTCCTGGCTGATATTACAACTGAATCGTGTTATGGTTCCCAAACCCCTTTCTTCCAGAAAAATCTTTCCTAGAAGATCAATATATAAAATAGAAAAGGTAGAGCTACTCTCCCTGATTCCCTTCTTATGCCCCCAACCTAATGACCTTTGAGGGAAGAGTAAAAGGATCACTGTACTGGCAATCAGAAAGCAGACTCATAGAATTCCAGGGTAGAAACAGAACATAAAATAATTCAGTCCAACTGTCCACCCTGTGCTTGAATTCCCTTCTGCGAGAACCCTCCAAGCTCTATCCCCCATAGTGTTTCTGCTCTTGGACAAATCATTTCCTCTCTGTAGACTTCAGTTTATACACCTGTAGGAAGAAGAGTGGGATAAATACACTCCAAGGTCTTTTCATCATAAAAACATGATTCAATAGTACTAAGAACATATAAGAATCCTGACCCAGAAAGGAGATCATGAAACTTGTTAAGTTTTGCATTCTATACAACCAGTAGTCCAAAGGAATATGATCTGAGATGTCCTATAGGACTATATAGGTAGTTTCAAGGATTCTGAAACCCTTCTGAATTTTCATGCAAAACTGGAGCATTCTTCTGGTAGTGGAGCCCACTGGGGTTTTTGTTTGTTTACTTGTTTGTTTTATTTTGTTGTTTTATTTTGCATTCATTTATTGCAATATTTTGCATTTAAAGGGGAAAGCCCAGAGTTTTTAATAAACTTTTTTCTTTTGGGGGTGACATTACTGTCCCAACTTTGGCTGTTCTAGAGTGCTCTTGACCTCCTTTGAGTATTTGAATTTGGAATAGGTTTTCTTTGTCTTTTTTCATTTTTCAAACATCAATCTTTTCTGGCTCTTCCTAATAAAATCCATGTATGTTCAGTACATGGACATCCAAATGGTGCTTAAGAGGTACAATGTTTCCCAAAGTTTCTTTCTCATATAAGGTTTTTTAAAATTTTTTCATTTTATTGTGGTAAGAACACTTAATATTATACCATCTTAACAGATTTTTAACCGTATAATGCAAATTTTATTTATTAAAGGACTGGCACATTGGTGTCTACATTCCTAATAGGCCTGCCACTTTAATAAAGGAGAGATGTGAGGCCTGATATTGTCCTAACCTAAATAATGATTTAGACCCCAGTCTTTTCTTCCAACCATTTTCAGAGTGCTTGTGAGAATACCCATACCTGAAATGTGGAATCAAAATCTGCCTGGAACTCTTCTTAGTATATTTGTTTAATGTGTGGACATTGTGAGTCAGGGTTCTCATTGTGGAAGAAAGAAGATACAAATAAGGAATGAGGAAAGATGAGATTAGGATTGGAGGTATCCCTCCCACTGAGTAAATATGGCACTATTTGAGCATCAAAATTTAAAAGGTAATGGATAATAATCCATTGAATAAAATAGATATCCATGAGTCCATAGCTATAAAGTTAATTGATATATCAGGACCCACAAAATGGAGGCTGCCCCAGTGGCCTGGCCCACATCACAAATCTAAACCTTGGTCAGCCTGCATTTACAGGAACCACCTGTCAAGGAAACTTAACACCAATCACAGTCCTCTAACTCAGCTTTAGCTAGCTTAAATATTTAGCTAGAATAGGACCTGCCTGCCTTATAAGGAAATCCCTAACTTCTAGCCAATCATGCCATTTTCGCATTGCCTCTTCTAGTGCTCTATACGCTCACTCTTTCCCAAAATCCTTCAGAAAGACTGCTCCACTGCTTGTTAGGCACCGTACTCGCCCAATCCATGGGTTGTTTTCCCTAGAACAAAGGACAGCAAACTCATTACTAAATTGTTTTAGTTTTGCCATTTGACAATAGTGATAATGTGTGCTTCTGTATGTGCTTCCCTGATATGGACTCAACACTGTTGTTGTAGTATGTAGGGAGGTCTCACTTGAATCTAATTATGAGGAAACAGTAGAGAAACTTAAATTGAAGTACATTCTATAAAAAACTGAACTGCATTCTTTAAATTTCCTGAATTTGAGAGCTGCATTGTGCTTACGTAAGAGAATTTCTTCTTTTTGGGAAAGACACAAAGAATAGTTAAAGCTTATGAGCATATTCTCAAATAGTTTATCGTAAAATGTTTATATAAATGTATAAATCAATAAATATATATATAGAGAGAAAAAGAGACACACAGAGATACAGACAAAGAGGACAGACAGAGAGGGAATAGTAAAACAAATGTGGCAAAATATTAAATATTAGTGATGAGTGAATCTGGGTAAAGGGCATTCAGAAGTTTTCTATATTGGCCTTCCAACTTTTCCGTAAACTTGACATTACTTCAAACTAAATTTTTTTCAATTTAAAAAATTGACTGTTGCTTATATTCATCCTAATTTCAAATGATAAATAGTATTTATTTCTTTTAAAATTTTCTTGCCCGGGAAATTAATTTACTGAGAAATACTTTTTACTCAAGTACGTTTGTTTTATTTGCAGTGAAAAGGATGATAATGTGAAACATGTGAAGCACTGAACACATAACAACCCACTTAGAAGCAACTATTAAAGCTAAGGGAAAAAAATTCCTACTCAGTAGAAGGATGTGAAGCACAGCATTATACTCCTGCACATACACTCAAAAATCTATTTGTATATCAGGTCATTAAACTTTTTTCCCGCAGTTAAAGTCACCACTGGTCAAGCTTTATTAAAACTTTCCCATAGAACAGCAAATGGAGCAGTGGAGTGGGACCCAAGAAGTCTTGGGTTCAAGTCCCAGCTTTGTCACTTAACTAGTCACATAGGTGTAACTGTCTAACTTCAGCTTTCCCATCTATACAATGGGGATAAGGATATCCTGATAGGTTCAGGAGCGCACAGACTTTCTGAAAGTACACCTGCAAGTTGGCCTTGTCATGAGGGATTGTGTGAAGCTGGTAGTAAGTGTTGGACTTGCTCATATACTTGTCTTTCTGTTTAATCTGACCATCCTCTAGGGTGGAGCTTGTCTACAGGAGCTATATATTCCTAAAAGGAATCTGACAAGCTGCTTTCAAGAGTAGTAAATCCTAGACAATCAGTTGCAATGAATTCACTAGCTTGTGCATACTATGGCCATTTTGCTTCTTGTGGAATCTTCCAAGTAATCATTGTGTTGGTCCAGAGAGTGACAACACAGGAAACAATTTTTTTTTATACCCCAAATCTTTCTTGTGTACCTTTGAGACCTATCACTTACTGATAATTGCACTTTCTTCCTTCCTGTTAGCTCTGCTGTACCCATCTTCCTGTGAGAGAGTAGGAACTGAATTGTATTCTGTCTTCAGCAGCAACAATTTCGTCAGTTAGACTGTGACTGCTGAATCTTTATTCCAGGGATGTGGCAAGATAGGGTGACAGCTTCAAGATTGCTGACTAGCTCTTTTGGGACTTGTAAATTTGTGGCACAACTGACTTGTAAATCAATGCTTGTATAAATGCATCTGATAGCCAAACATAAAAACCTACCATTTTATCTGAGTCTTGTTCACATTAAAATCATAATTTTCTCTAATTCTTCATCTTCTCTTCACATTTTATGCCATTCATGAAACAAGCAGGATTAACTACCAAAGAGAAAGTGAAATGTAGTTGGTAAACATAGGACATACACAGCACTTTGCACTTATAGTCTCCCTATATTTTTTTTCAAATCTTCACTCTCTTAGGTAATTTTCTCTATCAAAATCTTTGTCCCTGGTAGTTTTCTTTAGTTGTACCTATAGAGTTTTATAGCAGAGGAAAGGATGACTCAGAATATTAAGTAGCAAGCTGGGGAAATGAGTATTGTATTTCTAATTCCTAACATCAGTGCTTCAGTCCAGTCATCTGCAAAATGGGACTAAAGATACGCATTATATATAAGTAAAAATTCGTGAGCATGTGTAATGTGATATAAATTCAAAATGATAACACATGTGCTGTCTAAGATTTTTACTAGGAGGAAAACTGCTGGATTCAGAAAGCTCAACGTTCAGCCTGAACAAATTAGTAGATACCAAAGTAATACACCTCAAAATGCACCGAAGTTGGTAAATGATACTTTAACTCCCTGGTGTGAGAATTGGAAGGTGTATTAGTTTTCTACTACTGCTGTAACAAATTACCATAAACTTCGTGGCTTGAACAATACAAATATACTATCATACAGTTGTATAGGTCAGAAGTCTGACATGGGTATCACTGGGCTAAAATCAAGGTGTCAGCAGGACCAAAATCCTTTCTGAAGATTATACTGGATTATCTGGGTGGGCCCAGTATAACCACAAATATCCTTAACATGGGAGCAAACTTTAGAGAAAGAGAGAGGCAGAGAGAGTGAGAGAGAGAGAGAGAAAGAAAGGGAGAGAGAGAAAGAGATATAATGACAGAAGCAGAGGTTGGAGTGAAGCACTTTAAAGATGAATTATAATTGATTTACAATATATTAATTTCAGGTGTACAGTATAGTGATTCAGAATTTTTACAGATTATATTCCATTAAATGTCACTACAAGATAATGGCTACAATTCCCTGTGCTATACAATATATTCTGTTGTTTATCTATTTTATACATAGTAGTTTATGTCTCTTAATCCCATACCCCTGTCTTGCCCCTCCCCCTTCACACTGGGAACCACTGGTTTGTTTTCTGTATCTGTGAGTCTGTTTGGTTTTGCTATAAACATTCATTTGTATTATGTTTTAGATTCCACATATAAGTGATATCATACACTATTTATCTTTCTCTGTCTGACTTATTTCACTAAGCATAATATTCTCTAGGTCCATTCACGTGGCAGCAAATGGCAGAATTTCATCATTTTTTATGACTGAGTAATATTTCATTGTATTTATATACCACATCTTCTTTCATCCATTCATCTGTTACTGGACACTTTGGTTGTTTCCATGTCTTGGTTATTGTAAATAATGCTGCAGTGAACATTGGGGTGCATGTAGCTTTTCAAATTAGTGTTTTTGTTTTTTCTGGATATATGTCCAGGAGTGGAATTCCTAGATCATATGGTAGTTCTATTTTTGGTTTTTTGAGGAACCTCCATACTGTTTTCCATAGTGACTGCACCAATTTACACTCCCACCAACAGTGCATAAGTGTTTCCTTTTCTCCACATTCTCTCTAACGCTTGTTATTTGTAGACATTTCGATGATAGTCATTCTGACAGGTGAGGTGATATCTCATTGTGGTTTTGGCTTGCATTTCTCTAATAATTAGTGATGTTGAGCATCTTTTCATCTTTCCATGTTAGCCATCTGTATGTCTTCTTGGGAAAAACCTTCTCTATTCAGGTCTTTTGCCCATTTTTTTGATTGGGTTGTTTGTTTTTTTGATGTTGAGTTGTATGAGCTGTTTATATATTTTGGATATTAATCCCTTGTCAGTCATATCATTTGCAAATACTTTCGCCCATTCAGTAGGTTGCCTTTTCATTTTGTCAGTGGTTACCTTTGCCGTGCAAAAGCTTTTAAGTTTAATTGGGTCCCATTTGTTTATTTTAAGTTTAATTGGGTCCCATTTGTTTATTTTTCCTTTTATTTCTTTTGCCTTAGGAGACAAATCCAAAAAAATATTGCTACAATTTATGTCAAAGATTGTTCTCCTTATGTTCTCTTCTAGGAGTTTTATGCTTTCAGGTCTCATGTTTAGGTCTTTAATCCATTTTGAGCTTATTTTTGTATATGGTATGAGGAAATGTTCTGATCTCATTGTTTTACGTGTAGCTGTCCTGTTTTCCCAGCACCACTTATTGAAGAGACTGTATTTTCTCCATTGTATATTCTTGCCTCCTTTGTTGTACATTAATTGACTATAGGTGCATAGTTTTATTTCTGGGCTCTCTATTCTGTTCCATTGATCTATGTGTCTGTTTTTGTGCCAGTAACATACTGTTTTCATTACTGCAGCTTTGTAGTATAGTCTGAACTCTGGGAGGATAATACCTCCTGCTTTGTTCTTTATTCTCAAGATTGCTTTGGCAATTTAGGGTCTTTTGTGGTTCCATATGAATTTTAGGATTATTTGTTCTAGTTCTGCAAAAAAACGTCATGAGTATTTTGATAGGGACTGCATTAAATCTGTAGATTTTTTTAGGTAGTATAGACATTTTAACAGTATTGATTCTTCCAGTCCATGAACATGGGATATCTTTCCATTTCTTTGCCTCATCTGCAATTTCCTTTATCAATGTTTTTGCTCTCTCAGAAGTTCTTTATCTCTCCTTCAATTCTAAATGATAATGTTGCTGGGTAGAGTGTCCTAGGTTGCATGGTATTCCCTTTCAGGACTTTGAATATATCATGCCACACCCTTCTGGCCTGCAAAGTTTCTGCAGTGAAGTCAGCTGATAGCCTTATGGGGGTTCCACTATGTATGACTCTTTGTTTTTCTCTTGCTGCCTTTAGAATTCTATCTTTACCTTTTGCCATTTTAATTATGATATGTCTTGGTGTGGGTCTGTTTGAGTTAATTTCTTTGGGGCCCTCTGTGCTTCCTGTACCTGGACATCTGTTTCCTTCTTCAGGTTTGAGAACTTTTCAGTCATAGTTTCCTCAAATACATTTTTGATCCCCTTCTATCTCTCTTCTCCTTCTAGGACCCCTATAATACAAATGTTGCTGGTATGCTTAATGTTATCCCAGAGAGCTCTTAAATTGCTTTCATTTTTTTAAATTTGTTTTTCTTTTTGCTGTTCTGATTGCGTGATTTCCATTATTCTACCTTCCAGGTCACTTATCTCTTCTTCTGTATCTCTTAGTCTGCTATTCATTCCTTCTAGTGTGTTTTTTATTTTAGCTCTTGAATTATTCATTTCTGATTGGGTCTTTTTATATTTTCTAGTTCCTTGTTAAAAATGTTCACTGTTTACATCAATTCTTTTTCCGAATGCAGTTAACATTTTTATCACCAATATTTTGAATTTTTTGTCTGGTAAATTATTTATTTTTGTTTCATTATGTATTTTTCAGGGTTTTTCTCTTGATCTTTCAATTGAGAGTAATTCCTCTGCCTTTTGGTTTTGCTTATTTTCCTCTGCCTCTATGAGTTTAGGTGCAACAGTTACCTACTGTGGTCTTGAAAGGGTGTTCTTATATGGGAGCATCCCTATGCAGACTGTGTGTCCAATGCCTTTTGTGGCAGAGCTAGATTTGACGTGGATGCAAGTCACATCTTCAGGGTGTGCTGGCAGCTATCACCTTGGTAGGGGGTAGGGCTGGAGATGGAGATGCTAGAACTGGAGCCAGGTGTGAGGCAGGACTTTCCCTCTGCTCAGTGGCCATCACCACCCTATCAGGGTCAGGATCTGACTCCAAGTTGCTGAAGCAGAACCCCTGACAGTCAGCCCAAGCTGGCTCTACTCCCTTTAAGTGTGTGTTTTTCCCTCTCCTGCTCTGGGACCCTTGCCCCAGAGAGGGGGAGTGCTGAAGCAAGTGGGACCCATGCACACAGAGGTCCAATGTGCTGCCTTGTAAGCACCTGTGTCTCTGCTCAGACACCGCCTCTGGTGCAAGTCTCCTTTATCCCTCACAGCTGATCATTGCCCCCAGGCTCTGGGCAGCTCCACAGGGCTGGCAGAGGCCTGCTTGGACTCTCAGCATGTGTCAGGAGGTGAGCTGTGGTGGAGTGGCCACCATCAGAGATCTGGGTGGCTTCTAAGGCACTGTTTGAGAAAGTGCCAACAATGGTCACCGCCACCCTACCCAGGCTCTATCCTGGGACTGGGTCACCTCTGCATCCCACAGTTGAATCTTTTCCTTGGTCATGGCCACCCCAGATCCAGTGCTGTGCTATGGTATGGAGTGAGCAGGGCCAGAGCATTTGTTCAGCTTGGGCTAGGGCGAGCTGCTAGGCATTTGCAGGAAACCCAGCAGCTGCTAGAGCAGACCTCTCTCTCCCCTGCCGAAGGGCCCAGCCAGTGTGTGCATGTTCCTAACCAGCAGAGTCCAGGCTTCCCACAGCCCCTCTGTCTGTCCCAGTGCTCCTCCAATAAGGGGGTTTGTCTCCTCCTCATAGGACCCCAGGACTGAGGTGTCTAATCTATGGTTTATACCACTGACTCCCCAGTGTGGGCATCCACCTGTATAATCTTCCTTTTCCTCTGAGTCCCCTCCCAGGGACACAGGTCCTGACCCGATCAATTTTCTTCCTTCCTACCGGAGCACATGTGTATCTTTCTTACAGCTTTGGTTGTACAGGAGTCCTTCTGCCAGTTTCCATTCAGTTTTCTGTAAGAATTGTTCCACGTGTAGATGTATTTTTGATGCGTCCATGGGGGAGGTAACCTCTACATCCTCCTACTCCACTATTTTGATCTCTCCTCTGCTGTCTCTAGTAGCTTGAAAAGACAAGGAAATAGATCTTCTCCTAAAGCCTCCAGAAAGAATGCAGCACTGCTAACACCTTGATTTTAGCCTGTAAGTCCTATTTTGGACTTCTGGCTTTCAGAATTGTATGATAATAAATTTGTGTTGCTTTAAACATTAAGTTTGTGGTAATTTGTTAAAGCAGATAGGAAACTAATATATGGAGAATCCATTTCCTTGTCTTTTCTACATTCTAAAAGCCACCTGCATTCCTTGACTTCTTGTGCTGTCCTCCATCTTCAAAGCCAGCAATGTCAAATCTTTCTCTGACCCTTCTTCCATTATCACGTCTCTTTCCTTTATTTTTAAATAAATTTATTTATTTTTGGCTGCATTGGGTCTTCGTTGCTGCGCGCGGGCTTCCTCTAGTTGCGGCGAGCAGGGGTTACTCTTCGTTGTGGTGCGCAGGCTTATCACTGTGGTGGCTTCTCTTGTTGCGGAGCACGGGCTCTAGGCGCACAGGCTTCAGTAGGTGTGGCGAGTGGGCTTCAGTAGTTGTGGCTTGAGGACTTTAGGGCGCAGCCTCAGTAGTTGTGGTGCACGGGCTTAGTTGCTCCACAGCATGTGGGATCTCCCCCGACCAGGGCTCGGGCCCATGTCCGCTGCATTGGCAGGCAGATTCTTAACCACTGCACCACTAGGGAAGTCCCTATCATGTATCTTTCCGACCTTAGCTGGGAAAGGTTCTCTGAGTTTAAAAATTCACATGTTTAGATTGGATAATCCAGAATAACCTCCCCATATCAACATACTTAATCGTTTTCACATCTGCAAAGTCTCGTTTGACATGGACGTTAATTTATTCACAGGTTTCAGGGATTGGAACATGGACATCTTTGGGGGATGGGGGCATCATTCTGCCTACTACAGGAGGCTTAAGTTCTATGCCTAGTTCATCAGCTCTCTAGAGATGGTACTTTGGGAAAATGTTATCAAATCTCTAGATCATAGATTTCTTTATCTGTGTAATGATCATAATACCTTGCTATGTCACAGGGTTGCTCTCAGCATTAAATGAGTGAAAGCATGTGAAAACACTTATAAACTGCAAAGATTACATAAATATAAGGGATTGTTATTTCAGGAAGAATGGAAGGGCAACAATAACAGTAATTTAACTAATGGATAATGAAGGAGATATGGGTATCCTACCTGTCCTGCACATCAAGCCTTATCAAGCTATTTATGGGCATGCTTAGGGGTATCCCTGTGAACTTACAGAGTCCTCTCATATTCTCTTTTCTGAACACTTTCATTTATCTCATTAATTCAGGTTGCCATACAGCCACTGGAGGGTGGCGTCTTATCATGACCTAGTTGCTGCTTGCCACAGTGCCCTCCGTGTCCATCCCACATTCTTTTGCTGCTCCTGAAGCTGTATACTCTAGAGGTGTCAAAGAGATGCAATAATTTCTTCAAATGCTCATTGAGCTGAGGCCACAGTATGTCCATATAGGATATCCTTTTCCTCCATTTTGTATCATATTTGGTCACCTGACCACAATGGCTGGGCCATTAAAGATTGGAGACAATAATGACTTAGACTTCATTCAAAGTTACTTTCACTCTGTGTTTTTACCAAACCAGCAAACAGGATTGGAAGGAATATACACCAGAAGCACAAGAAAATCAGTGGTGAATGCATCCTATGCAGAAATAGAGATCTGCAATGTTAGAGGAGTCAAATACCATGAACTTGCTGCCTGTTAGATGATTTTAGCTGCGAGAGGGCCCACGTCAGCACTCAAGGGTCTAACCATTACTATTCATTAAATTCTCACTATACCACAGTTAAATACTTCTGTGTCCTATTACTTACTGACTCCTTATGGCTACCTGCAGCCTGACCATGACATTCCACATCATGTGCCTCACAAGTCCTTTGTAAATACAGGTCTTTCTGCTTGTGCCTGCAATGCCTCTATTCAAAAAGCTCAGAAGTCTTTGGGAATAGATCAGGGGACAGACACTGGGCCAGCCTCCCCACGCCTTCTCCTCCATCACATCTTTGCCAACCAAGTGACCACTTACAAGACTCTCCCTGCCATTTCCTCACCTCCTCCTCATCTCGCTCTTTCCACACCTCCTCTCTTCCTTCTCCTAGGCCTCTTCTCCCCAAGTGACAAAACCCATTTAAATGGACCCTGTGGATTATTCCTATCAGCTAATTAGATGCACTCGGGTGTATATGAATGGCAGTTAGGCTCAACTGGGACCACTGCTAAAATTATATTTGTTGTGATACATAACCAATAACAGGTAGAGTTATGATCACATAACAGATACAGATCATGATTCAAATAAAAGACAAATGTCTTAAAGCCAAGAAGCTTGTGTTTCTTTATAGAACCACATCCATTGTAACTTTGGGCAGAACTAATTAACTGAGCTCCTGAGACATGGAAAAATCTGTTCCTGTCACTGGGCAGACAATAGCTAATCAGTTTGACTGAAAGTTGAGGTCAGAATGGTTTAGAAAGGATACTGCAGCCACACATGGAGAAAAAGCTCTATAAAAGAAACATTCACATCCACAATGACAATTTCATGGTCTGTGGGAAGAATCTGGAGTATGTGCACATATATTAATACCTTCCCCACCCACTATGAGATCTGGGATATACTTAGAGTTTTCACACCCTTCTGATCTGATAGATCAGAATGATGGATTCAGACCAGAGACTATCACCAAACAAGTACACAAGGAAAAGAAAAAGGTAGACATCTGAGTTCCACTCCCTGAACCACCCACATGGCTGAGCCGAACATTTAATTCTTACACTTCCTATTGAAGTGTTGTCCAAACAGCTCCTGCCAAGGGGCTCCAGGGTCTGTAGAAGCCAATGAATCAGCTCTGGCACTGGAGGTGAGCAAATTGTTTCATACACACTGGGGAGTGGTAGAAAATTGCTTGCCATCATAATGCAGCAATCAGGGGTCAAGGGACTTCATATCTGAGTTACAACAAGGGATGTGCTATGGAGGAAGCTTGGTTCGTGCCCAAGTTTGTACTTTAATGCTGAGGTCATTTCACTTGGGAAGAATACAAAAATCCCAAACATTTTGTTTCGTGCAATTTTGTGTCCCAGCAACGCGTTTCCACTGATTCCATTCAGTCACTTTGAAGGCTTTGCCTGCACTGCAGTGATTAATTAACATTGTATTTTGCTTATAGCAAAAATTGAAAAAATTGGGAGCAGGGCACAGCGTGGTAACTCCTCTGGTGTAAGAAATAACATACAGAGGTGCTCATCTTAACTCAGTAGAAGAACCAGGTGTCAGTCAAACTGTAGAGGTGGAAATAACTGGTCAATTCAGTCCAACAACTGGTCAGTGACTACTCGATAGCAAGTACGTAAAGCCTTGCTTCTTTCTAATAAGTTGTGTTATTATAGGTGTTTGAAGGGCAACCTGCCTCCTCAAGATAAATTTCTAATTTTTTTCTAATATATAGTGCTTCTAATATACTCTGTATATTCTTGATAGTTCTTGATAGTCTATGCTTTATAAACTCTTCACAAAAAATATGTGTTTTTTTTCCATAAACTCCTAGATGACAGAAATAGGGTATTCCTTTACTCTGTGATTTCCTCCACTATTTCTACTATTGTTTAAAATGTGATATAAGCTGGAAAAGACTGGAATACTTTTGAAGTCACAGATGACTTTCTGACCCTTTCAAAACGTATGAAAGTTCTCAATAACTGAAACAAACATGTGAATCAAAATATCAGAAATGTAACCTATAGCACATGTCCCAAATGTCACCTTCCCATACAGGATTCGTAGGTTGCAATCTCTTAGTAACAATTGAAAAAAATATATATATATATAAAATATATATTAAAAAAAAATATATATATGGCAAATAAACCAACATGCTCCTGATTCAAAACTCTCATCTTAAAAAATGAGGGGAGGTGGTGGCCAGAGCAGTACACAATAAAACATTATTTATTAGCTGTTTTATCTTGTAAGAAAAAAAGAAAAATGACAGCAAAGAAATGTCTAAGAAAACTGTTCAAGGCAAGTAAACAATACCTGAATGAAGTCAGAACGTTTGCGTTGGTAGTGCTGCTTCAGCAACAAGTTAGAGAGATGAATGCTTTTTCCAGAATATGAGTAGCCCTCAGTTTAACCATATATAGTCTTCTGATGTCATGTAATAAATAATAGAATATGTACTGTTAGACAAGATGAAAGAGCATGGACGGTACATCAGGGTTTATGCAAGAAAAACTGGTGTGAGAATAGGCAACTCGTGTAAAACCAGAGAGCGAAAATGCTTCATGCTTAGAAACATAATTTGAAAGTCACAGAAACCAAAAGTGTTATCCCTGGGAATGGAGATACCATTGATAATCAATCGTATTGGTTTGACACTTCCCAGGACTCAGAAAAGGAACCATTAGTATATAAAAGTTAGAGAAAAAATGTCTGACTGACTTGCCACAACCTCATCTTCAGTTCTGTCATTAACACTGAATGTAGATTTATGAAGACAGAGAAATTAGACTTAGCAAAGCTACAGTGAATGGATTTGTAGGGAAGCCCTGTACTGGATGACTAAGGTAGAGTTAAGAGGGGGTTGGCTCTATATTTCCTAAAGGAAACTAGAAGTTAGCCACGTGGAATTTTCTAGAAGTTACCTTCATTTTGTGACAAAGAATTGTTCTCTGTTTTAAATGCATTTAATATTTTTGAACGAGTGGCAGTGTTAGAAATTGAACAGACTATTCCCCAAAGGTTTTTAAAAGGAGAATGATAGTTCTCTGCCATACTCCAACAACAAATACATTTTAGTCATTCAATAGAGACCCTGCAATGCTCATGAAATTGCAAGGGAAAACAACAATCCTGCCAAGAACGAACATAAAGGTGAAATGCCAAGCCTCTCTGCAATTCTTTTTTTTTTTTCCCCAAGTGCTAGAAGTGTTGGCAGATGTGTACGTAGGGTCCCAATAATAAGCAAATGAACACGTTTAACCTCTGGGCCAGATGAGCTGTATAGACGAGTCATGTCAGATTGTGTCATGTCTAGGGGAAGCCACATAAGATGTCAGTACAAACTAGGCTGGTATCCACCAAATATGAGATTCACCAGCTTCTAGGAAATGCATTCCCATCCAATTAAGTGACTTTCTAAAAGGAAAAAGAATAAGATAATTCTCCTTCAGTGAGCTATTCCTTTTGGAAAATGTATTTCATGGAAAGCAAAATTATCAAGTTAGAAAAGATTTATAGAGATAATTTAGACAAGGTTGTTTAGACCCAGGGAAGGGAAGTGATTTCCTCTAGGAAGCTGCATAGAAAAGCCAAGAACTACCTGACCAGTGCTGGATCTACATTTGCTGTTAACAAAATGTTC
The DNA here is from genome assembly GCF_028023285.1 of Balaenoptera ricei. Taxonomy (NCBI): domain Eukaryota; kingdom Metazoa; phylum Chordata; class Mammalia; order Artiodactyla; family Balaenopteridae; genus Balaenoptera; species Balaenoptera ricei. The sequence continues at coordinate 88,582,118 of NC_082660.1, read as the reverse complement.
CAACCAGCTTTCCTGAATACCCTTCCAGATTTTCCTCCACTGGAGACTTCCTAATTCTTATTCAAAATACAAAATACTCCCTGACATTTTCACTTGGGGCATTTCATGAGGAAAGCAGAGTGGATATTGTAGGTAATAGTGATAAATACAAAAGAGGCTAAGGTCAGATCAGAGGTGATTCAAATTTACCTATGACTTAAACCCAAATTGAAGCCATGTGGACCAATATGTTCTTACAATTTGAGCATAGGACTGTGATTACCCCCCTTCTGTCTTGAATAAAGCATATTTTGCTCAGTAGAAATATTCCCCTTTAATAGCCCACATGATGAATTAACAGAGTGCTAAATTAAAGGAATTTCATCTGTAACACTACTAGTTATTTCTTCATCATGGAATACGGGTATTCATCACCTGTAGCCTTATTTTAAGCTATGTATTCCATTCTGCTTTCATACTCAAATGCTACTGCACTAAAGGTTGGAAGAGAAACAGCTTTTCTATGGCAAGAAAGACCCTTTCTTGCCATAGAAAGAGTACCTCATTCTGCCACTCACTAGCCATACAACTTTGGACCAGATAACTTCTCTGAGTTTTAGTTTTTTCATGTATAAAACACAGTTCACAGAAAGAGTTAAGATCAGTATGCAAAAGTGCTTGGCATGTAGTAGGTGTTGAATATATATACAATAGTTGAATATGAGTGTTTGGGCAAGCATTATCTTCTGTTACCAACCTGGAATTGGTTCATGGAGAATGAAATAGAATTAAAATAGAAAATGTTCTTTTTCAGGCTCATAAGCAACTTTTAAACAATGGAGGAGCATAGCAGTAAAAACATGAAGAAAATAAGGTAAACTTGTCTTGTTCCATAGGCCTGGGTTTACCCCTAGATAATTCCTTCTTGCTGTATAAGATTATATGTGAATTAAGTCTCCTAAGCTGGAACAGCCCTGGGTGCTGCATAAATAGCATGAGTATTAGTGGATATTAAAGGCACACATACATACACATAAGTGCAACACACATATACACACACACATAGGGGCTTGCCATAATAACCTAGCCTAATACTATATTTGGTTTAAACTATGAAGAGTTTCTTGTTTGTGCCTTTTGATTCTCAACTTACACCCTCTATATCAGAGGCTATCCTGTTTCTCAGTCAGTAATTGTTGGCTTCAAAGAACAGGAAGGTATTCAGGCAGCTTAAATAGAATGGAATTTAATAAAAGACTGCAACAAACAATCTCATGGAAATCCCAGGGCATCCAACAAAGCCCAGTCAGGAACCTAGGAACTGGAAATTTACCTGTTAAATCAGAAACCATTGTTCACACTGTCTCAAAAAGCCTCTCTAATCTCTGCCCTTCTGCCTCCTCTCTCTCTCTCAGCTCGTTTCCTCTGCTTTCATATGGCACAATTTAGCTAAAGCAGCCATTCAGGTCTATTATCTGCTCATTTTCTAAGTGACTGAAACAATCATTAAAATATGTTGTACCTCAAATATTTTATATGAAAAATATTTTATTGAAGTATAATTGAAAAAAATGTATAATTACAATAATATATTAGTTTCAGGTGTACAACATAGTGATTTGATATTTTTATACATTACAAAATGACCATTGCAAAAGTCTAGTTACCATCTGTCACCATAAAAAGTTACTGACGTATTATTGACCATATTCCCTATGCTGTATATTACATCCCCATGAATTATTTATTTTATTATTGGAAGTTTGTATCTCAAGCTCCTTCACCTACTTCACTCATCCTCCTACCACCCTCCCTTCTGGCAAACACCTATTTCTTCTCCATATCTATGACTCTGTTTCTGTTTTATGTTTGTTCATTTGTTTTGTTTTTTATTTATCTATTTTATTTTTTAATTGAAGTATAGTTGCTGTACAATATTATATGAGTTACAGGTGTACAATATAGTGATTCACAATTTTTAAAGGTTATACTCCATTTATAGTAAATATAGATATTGGCTGTATTCCTTGTGTTGTACAGTATATCCTTGTAGCTTATTTATTTTTGCTGAAAAGACAGCTGAGAGTTCCCTTGTACATAACTAGTTGCTTTTCTCTTTCTGCTTTTAAGATTCTCTCTTTAATTTTTGCCATTTTAATTATGTGTCTTGATGTGAACCTCTTTGGGCTCGTCTAGTTTGGAGCTCTGTGTTTGAACACAGATGAACTGGATGTCTCTTTCCTTTCCCAGGTTAGGGAATTTTTTAGCTATTATCTCTTCAAATAAGTTCTCTGCCCCTACCTCTCTCTCTTGCCTTCTGATATCACTATAATGCGAATGTTAGTACACTTGATGTTGTCCCAGAAGTCTCTTACACTGTCTTCACTTTTTAAAATCCTTTTTTCTGTTCAGCTTGGGTGATTTCCACTACTGTGTCTTTCAGTTTGCTGATCTGTTCCTCTGTATCATCTAACCCAGGGGTCCCCAACCCCCGGGCCACAGACCAGTACTGGTCCACGGCCTGTTAGGAACCCAGCCACACAGCAGAAGCTGAGCGGCGGGTGAGCAAGTGAAGCTTCATCTGCCACTCCCCATCGCTCCCCATTGCTCACATTACCGCCTGAACCATCACCCCTATGTCCCTGGAAAAATTGTGTTCCACAAAACTGGTCCCTGGTGCCAAAAATGTTGGGGACCGCTGATCTAACCTACTGTTGATCTCTTCTAGTATACTTTTTTACTTCAGTTATTGTATTGTTCAGCTTTACTTGGTTCTTCTTTATATTTCCAAACTCTTTGTTAAACTTCTCACTGTGTTCATCCATTCTTCTCCCAAATTCATTGAGCATCTTTATGATCATTACCTTGAACTCTTTATCAGGTAGATTGTTATTCTCCATTTTGCTTAGTTCTTCTTCTGGGGTTTTGACTTATTCCTTCTTCTGGGGTTTTGTCTTATTCCTTCTTTTGGAACATATTCCTCTGTCTTCTCATTTTGCCTAATTCTCTGTGTTTATTTTAGAATATTAAGTAGGTCAGTTACATTTCCTGATTTTGGAGAAACAGCCTTATGTAGGAGACACTCTATGGGGCCCAACAGCATATCACCCCCTGGTCACCTGAGTTATATGCTCTAGCGGTTCCCTTTTGTGGGCTGCACGGGCCCTTCTGTTGCAGCAGGGCTGACTACTATGGATGCACTGGTAGGCATGGCTGGCCCCTGGCCCAGCTGGCTGCTAGGCCCTTCTTTATGTGATGACTACCAACCTGCTGGTGGGGGGCTGGGTCCCAGCATGGCTGGCTGCAGGGGTTGGGGTGTCCTGGGGCTGGTGCTGGCCTGCTGGTGGGCAGAGCCAGGTCCCAGGGTGGCTTCTCATCCCAGGAGGTCCCAGGCTGGCTGCCCGGCCCAGAGGGTCCCAGGGCTGGTGCCAGCCTGCTGGTGGATGAGTAGGCCTTGGACACTAATAGGCTAAAATGATACTCCAAAATGGTGTTTGCCAGCACTAGTGTCCTTGTAATAGAACAAGCTCCCAAAAAATGGCTTCCACCAGCATCTATGTCCTCAAGGAGAGTCCTAATTTCCTCCTGCCTCTCCAGGAGGCTCTCCAAGATCAGCAAGTGGGTCTGACCAGGCTCCTTTCAAGTTACTGCCTCTGTGCTGGGTCTTGGAATGTGTGAGATTTTGTGTGTGCACTTTAAGAGCAGAGTCTCTGTTTCCTATAGCCCTCCACCTCTCGCGTACATAAGCGTCACTGGTCTTCAAAGCTACATGTTCTGCAAGCTCATCTTCCCAGTGCACGTCCCCTGGGCTTGGAAGATTGATGTGTGGCTCAGATCCCTCACTCCTCGGGGAGAACCTCTGCAATTGTGATTATCCTCCCATTTGTGGGTTGCCTCCTCCTGGGATGTGAGTCTTGACTATTCCCCATCTCTGCCCCTCCTACCCATCTTGCTGTGGTTCCTTCTTTTTATCTTTCATTTTATCTTTTCTGCTAGTCTTCTCATAAATAATTGTTCTGTAAATAGTTGTAATTTTGGTGTGCCCTTGGGAGGAGTCGTGCTCAGAGTCTTCCTACTCCACCACCTTGGCCATACCTTCCAAATATATTTTTTTTTTTTTTGATAACAGGATGATAAGTGGATAGCTTCTCCCTTCTAGGGCCCAGTACATGAATTCCACAATTTTTTTCTACCCTCCAGCCTTTTTCTTAAGTATGGTTTGACTTTTGTACTTTTGCACTATCTTGCTTACGCAAGCCACATCCATAATTTCCAGTTTGGATTCCTTTAAAGTGGAATGAGAACTAAAAAAGACCTATGAGAGGAAGTGATCTGATATCTGTGATTTGCTTCAAAATAATTGTAGCGAAGGAGTGGGTGGGTATAGCTAAAACAAGATTGGACATGTATGGATAATTGTTGAAGCTGGGTGATGAGAATATCCTGTTTAATTATACTAGACTCTCTAATTTTAGATATGTTTGAAATTATCCATAAAATAAAGTAAAAAACAAAATATGTGAAGCAATATGAATGTAGAATCTTCTTAATTATTATAATTTCCCCCATCTTTTACTTTTTTCTTACCCGCGCCTAATTTGACAGATTTTTTTAGCACCCTGCATTTACTGAGACTTACAAAGGCATTCAGCCTAGATTTCATTGAAGCAACAACTCACTTTGCGTTCATATTTCATCAGTTTACATAATATTTAATTAAATCACATAATTGCATTATTATGTACAACTGGCATAAATAGATTTGGAACAAACTCAACTAATTTTCAGTAAGCACACAACTCAAACTGTTGAAGCAGAAGTATCTGGGCAAACTAGACTCTTCTAGTCACATTACTTCTAACCACACTACTACCTATAAGCACTTAGTGTACCATGTTTATTGGTCCTGGGTCTCACTGTCAATTAATCCAGCAAGATGATTAAGCAGAAGTTCACTAAGAGAGAATCTACTGTATTTTGTTGTTGTTGTTGTTATGTATGTGTTCTCCTACATTTTTCAAACTTTAATTCTGACTTCAGTTAATCTTCTTTCATGATCTCAAACTGAAGACAGTTGAAGATTTTATGTTTGCCTCAAATGATCTTCTAGTGTGTAATGGAGCCAGTGGGACTAATTTTTTCAGTTACTTATATTTGGCAAGGATGAGGAGGAAGGGTGTTTCATTTCTATATTCTTATTATTGTATTTTTCTGCTTTCTCACAACTCTCTGATTCGCTTGCTTAAAAAGAAATAGAAGTTAGGTTGTTTTACGGACATTGGCTTTGGCAAGAAGCCTGATTATACTTGCTAAGCCTCCTAGTAGCAATATTGAGGAATTAGTTAAAATGCTGAGATGAGAGTACAGACCCAGAGGGACAAAGAATGAGTGTGCTAGTAGTCCCCAGCTCTAAGTTTCTGCAGTCATTTGTTGAAATACCTTGAGGAAGTAAGTCAGTTTTTATTTCTCTATGCAGGGTGGCAAAAGGTGATATGACGTACCAATCTTTTTATAATGATAAAACTGTAGGGACCAAAATTCCCTCTTTCTCCTCCTCCCTCCATGATACCTCAAAGCTGCTTCCAGAATGAACTAGTCATACTGCCCCTTGAGTTTCTTTTATCAAACTCACAGCCGTGGATGTTGGAAGGGACTGCTTCCCCTTCGCTTAACCACTTTAGTATGACTAACTCATGAACACACAGGAGCAAGGCAATTTGCTCCGCCATTTTTCATCTCGGGTATGCAGCAACAGCATGCATTCTGAGTCACGCAGAGTCCACTCTAAAGAATGTGTGCTGTGAGCTCAGAGGGGCTAATAATCAAATTAGGCTGCTAACAAATGGCAATTTATAATGCTGAAACTAATGAGAGGTCAAAGAACAAAACTCTGCAAGGAGTTTTAATTATCCTGTCCTTTGTGACTCCACAAGAACATTTTTAAAGGAACACTGTCACCAGTATTCAACTGGTACTTTAAGTTCCATTAAGATACATAAGCTATTACATAAACGGGAAATACACACTTTCTTTCCAAGTAGAGTAAGGATCTAAATCCTTCTCTTCAGGGATGGAAAACAAGCACTGTCTTGCTTTGATGTTCAATTTATTGAATCCTTTCCTTCCCATAGCACTGATGGAGAAACATGAAGCCCCTCTTCAAGGGAATCTCTAGATTGGATAGCATATAGAAAGAAAAGAACTGTAACAACCAAAACAACTACAACAGTTTTTCTGTCCTTGTTTCCTGTGCCATTTCATTTTCACTTTTTTTTTTTCTAGTTTGTTTGTGTTTTATTGACTCTGTGATGCTCAGGCCTTGACCACGAACTTTGGCAGTGGGTACAGCTGTTTCTTCTGCTGCTGCTTCTTGGTATTCAACTTCTCCTCATGCTTGTTGAACATGCAGCATGTGTTTCCTTGGGCTGCAGATCCAGAGGCTTGTACTTCTTGCCCTTGTAGAATTTCCTGAGGTTCTCTTTCTGAGTCTGATTAACAACAGTGAGAACTCGGGCAATGGATTTACAAACATCTAGGATCTTGGAGAGCTTGGATGCCACACTGCTTGTCACTTTGGTGATTTCCAGCTAAGACAGCTCCACCTTCAAGTCATCCAGCTGTTTCAGCAGCTCCATCTTTTTGCCAGGAAGATCTCAAGCTTTAATCTTGGCCATGACTGCACAAGCTGTGCCACTGCCTGCTCTTGAGGTAGAGTTTTTTTCACTTCTTATTTTCACTTTCCTCTGTCACATATATATCCACACGCACCACCACAACCACCACACCCAGCATTTCTGCAGGTCAAAAAGTCCCCTTCCTCTCTCAGAGCCTAACTTCTTTCTAGGAGGTGTTTGAGATGGGTTTGTAAATTTATCTGTTTGTTTGGAGAAGAGTGGCATAATTGATGAACTGACGAAAGTGACAATATCAACTGAACGTGGAACCTCTCAGGCAAAAATAAAACCAAAAAGCTGCTACCCTTAAAAGGTAGAGAAAAGTGGAGATGTTAGCAGCAACATACTGTGAACACGGCTGGTCTGGAAAGGCTTTTGCTACCAAGAGGGTTAATTGTCCAAAGGTAATGTCTACCCATCAAGCCAATTTAAGGTCAAAGAATGCATCTTGGCAAGGAGTTTTCTTTTATCAATAACTGCGTCAATAAATCAGCAAATGGAACACAAAAAAATCGAGCATATCCATATCATCAGGGCAGCAAGACAAGTAGCCCAGAGCACTGGAGGGTCTGGGTGTTGAACTAGTTGCCCTTATTACTGAAAAAAATGTTAAAGTATAAAAGCAATTCCAACAAGGAAATTGGGAACAATGCAAATAACAAAACTTTCTTCCTGAAAAGGAAGAAAAAATCTGCAAATTCTTCCGCTAAACTTGTCATCACCACACCCTGCCATGTGACATTTACATTGTTCTTTTAAATAGGTAGCCCATTATTTTATGAGACAATGTAGCTTAAGGGCTAAGAGTGTGGGCTCTAGAGTCAAACTAAATCCAGTTCCATCACTTCTTAGCCACATAGTCTTGGGCAGGTTACTTTTTTCTTTCTAAGCCTCAGTATCCTCATGTGTAAAACTGGGATAATAGCAAGTCAGCAAGAGTCCAGGCTTTGGAGTCAAACTGCCTGGTTCCCAGTCCTCTACTCCACCACTTACTGGCAGTGTGACCTTGAGCAAATTGCATAACTTCTCTGTGGCTCAGTTTCCCCTTCAATAAAATGGGCCCGATTGATTGTCAGGACCTCACAGGATCATTTTGAAAATTATGTGTATTATAGAACACATGTAAAGCACCTAGTAAGTGCTCCACAGATGTAAGTCATTAGTACCTACCTCAGAAGGTTGTAGTAAGGATGAAATGAGACAATGAATGAAAAGCTTTTAAGCCTGGTATAGTCAGTGCTCAATAAATGCTAGCTTTTGTTAACGTGCTTGTCTTTTGACTCTCCAACTGGCTTTTAAGCTTCTAGAGGATGAGTCTTAATTTTTTTTCTTCATACTATAATATCTAGCACTCTGTTATATGCAAATAAAAGTAACTCAACTATAGCCAAAGGAAAGAAAGGAACAAATCCTCATGCAGAAAAAGTAGAAATTCAAATATCAGAACCGTGGACTCACATGCCATGAAAAGATTGGGTTTATTAAAAATTAACGGTACAGGTCAAACAACATGTCTGATTTTTGGCAAATTATAAATATTATCAAGAGCAAACAATTTGGCATTTGATTTCTTACTTGTGTAGGGGAGTATAAATATTTTTCCCTCTACCCTTTTAGGTTCTTGGCTGAGACCCCCTGTAATAAAAGATAGATTAACAGGAGAAAAACAATTTTAATTATGTACATACTATGTAGTACCGGAGCCCCACAAAGATATGAGGCTCAAAAGGAAGCCAGACGATAGAGGCTTATATACCATCCCGAGGCAAGGAAAGGAATAGGGGTCTGGGACTTTAAAGCAGGGGAGACAAGTCATGGGACGATGAGAAGAGAAAAATGTATGGTAAACAAAAGTTGCACTGCCAGGTAGATAAATTTCTCAGGTGAAAAAATGATCTCTGATAAAAGCTTCCTTCCTGCTACCAGCCCCCTTTCTAATGTAAATTTCATTTATAAATGTAGATTTCCCTTACAAAAGGGCAACTTTGTTTTCAGAGCTTCTCCTATGTCTGTAGTTTCTCAAGATGATTCTTAGGCCAAAGAGGCATATTTTGGGGTGGCACTTCATTTGAAAATATTGATGACTACAGTAGATGACTCAGTTAAAAAAAAAAAAAAATGGCCAAACTAATGATGTTACATAGATACAGCTTAGGAGGTAGTTCTCACACTTGAGACTTCTGTGAATCACCTTTACAAATTTCATTACTTCAGTATACCACCAAAAAAATTCCTTCACAATTTATGCTTTATACACATACCACATTTACTAATATTTTCTTAACAACTTTTTCTTTGAACTAACTTAAATTGTGTTAAAAACAAGACAACAGGGGGCTTCCCTGGTGGCATAGTGGTTGAGAATCTGCCTGCCAATGCAGGGGACACAGGTTCGAGCCCTGGTCCGGGAAGATCCCACATGCCCCGGAGCAACTAGGCCCGTGAGCCACAATTACTGAGCCTGCGCATCTGGAGCCTGTGCTCCACAACAAGAGAGGCCGCGATAGTGAGAGGCCCGCGCACCGTGATGAAGAGTGGCCCCCACTTGCCACAACTAGAGAAAGCCCTTGCACAGAAACGAAGACCCAACACAGCCATAAATAAATAAATAATTAATTAATTTTTTAAAAAAAAGAAAGAAAATCAGAAGTCTGTTACTCACCTTTCTTAAAAAAAAAAAAAAAAAAAAAAAAAAAACCAAAAAAAATAAGACAACAGGCCCAAAATGGAGTCACTTATGCCAAGCCCCATGTCAACAAGACTTAATTATGGTTTTGGCCTCTCCCAGAAATGGAATCGAAAACCAGTCAATCAGGAATCACCTTGTTAGCGCTAGTGAGGTCATCTGCCTGATAGACACCTGCCATCCCCTGAAGGAAAGTGACCCTGCCATAAACAATCCACTTTTTGCCCAATTAACTTTCTTATTCCCACTCCCTTCTACCTATAAAATTCTGTCATTTTGTACAGCTCCTCAGAGCTCCTTTCTATCTGCTAGAAGGGATGCTGTCCAATTCATGAACTATTGAATAAAGCCAATAAGATCTTTAAAATTTACTCAATTGTACTTAGACTTTTAACAATTGTTTTTACTTATCGATTTGAAAAGCTGAGTTTATATCATTACATAAAATGGAAACCAGTATCATTTATCATAAATAGAAGGTAAGAGTAAAAATAAATATAATGAAAACAAAACAGTGTTCTTAAAATCTAGATAAATATTGTTACCTGGCAGAGGCTTCTGAGTCTGTGGCTTTGAGACCTGCTTTTTCTTTGTTAAAAAGTTTGTTTAGAACACATCAGAAATGTTTAAGACTAACTTTCACCAAAGTGAGAACTGAAAAAGAATTTAAAAGGGAAAACTTCCCCACTCTATGACTCAGTTTTATTTAATGTCTATATGCTCTGTGCACCACCTGAAATCATTTTGTGATTTCATGAAACACTGGCTTAGATGATCAATGAAGAATGGTTTCTGGCTCCCCAAATGCCTGTACAATAGTGTTCTCAGGGTGTAGCCCCTGAATTACCTGCATCCGAATCACCTATGGGTGCTTGTTTAAAAAGGGGGGTGGTAACTAATGAATCACTACTTAATCTGGAGACTGGGACCCAACATATTACATTATTAAGAAACACCCGCAGGTGATTTTGATGCACAATAAAGTCTGAAAACCAGGGCTATATTATAGCAATTATTGAAGAAGGTGGAACCATCCCTATAACAGCTCTGTAGATACAGAAAAGCTGAAAGGAAAAGTGAACGGAGAATTTAACTAAAGGAGGTAATCTGCCCCAGACCTGAACTGTGAGGCTACAGCCTGCGAGATAAGCACTGCATTTAACTGGAGTATTTTAATACCAGAATGAGGTAGAAACGGAAAAAAAAAGAAGAAGAAGAAAGGCATCCAGCAATGAGAGAACAAAAAGATTCAATGAAGAAAGGGATTGATTTACAAGAAAAGATGAAAGGAATTTAAAATGTGGCTTTGCTAAGTGATCACTAAGCAGGGGTGTGATAACAGTTTACAAATGTTTGAATCATATACTAAAAAGAGGAGGAGGAATTTGTTAAGTAAGAACAAGAAGGGATAATTAGACTTTAAGAGAAGGTAATTGACCAAATTCTCATTCCATATAACTCAGCTTAAGCATTCCTGCTCTGCATGTTGTGTCCAACTTCTGCCCTAAGGGATGTGCTCTGATCTTCTTCTCCCCAGAAGAGGCTTGAACATCACTCTAGTATCTGTGCCTTTGTTCAAGCATACTCCTCTGAAGGGGAGCAGAATATGCCATCCCAAAATATGCCTCTTTGGCGTGAGGATTATTTTGAGCTGATTATTTTTGAGAAGCTGCAGATAGAAGATTCTCTGAAAATAGAGTAGAACTTGCCCTTTCCTGAGGGCAAATTACATTTATGAGGGAAACCTCCATTTGTAAGGGTGTCTCCCTCTCTCTACCAGGAAGAGAAAGTTGGCTCTAAATCACAAGAGAATTCTGTCAATGGAGAAGGCACTGACTGAAATCTGCATAACAAGACTTACCCTTGTTTACTGTGCTTTTCCTGGTCACCTCTCATAACTGGCTCCCCCACCTAACTTCCAGGCCACTGTGGCTGTCATGACCTCCACATCCTTTCCAAAATTACAGCCTAGACTCTCACTCTACTAGGGCAAAGCCTACAGGTCTAGTGGCCCTAACACCTTAAAAGCATTATAGCGGAGTCTGCACTAGAGCTTGGGAGACCTCCACTTTGAGGAGCTGAGAAATTGATTGGAAGTAGGGCCAGACTCTGGCAAAACCGACCAGTTGTAAAATTTGCCTTCAGCAGCTTTTTTGTGCCACCCCCAGTTCCAGATTCCCAGACATCTCAGAATATATAAGTAAATGTCCCTCTTGTAAGAGGAGAAAGAGATCAAATAAATACCACTCATATATGGAATGTCTTAATATGTATTGGGCTCCACCCCACAGGCCTGCAAGCCCTGTACTTGCCCGACATCAAGACCAAAGAAAGAGCCCAGTGTCAACAATAGAGACATCAGTGGTTTAATGGATGGGGGATCTTACACAGCTGAAGCAACACCGTGCGCAGTGGAAGGCAGGCAGGACACAGCAGCAGTCTTGCAGTCTTCACTCCTGGGGCGGAGGTTGCTGGGAAACCAGGTGGAAATGTTCTGACCTAGGATTAGGACAATCACGAGCTGGGTCTGGGGGCACGTATGTAGGAAGGTCGGTCATGTGAGTAGGGTGTAGGTGAAGCAGGCACTGGTCGAGCAGGGGATGTACAGAGAGCAAGAGAACAGCCATCTTGAGTGGTCTGACCATATAATATGCTACCTCTGGGAACAGGAATGGTAATTACTTTAAAAGAGCACTGTGGGGGGACTTCCCTGGTGGCGCTGTGGTTAAGACTCCGCACTCCCAATGCAGGGGGCTGGGGTTCAATCCTTAGTCAGGGAACTAGATCCCACATGTATGCCACAACTAAGAGTTCACATGCCACAGCTAAGGAGCCAGTGAGCCACAACTAAGGAGCCCGTGAGCTGCAACTAAAGAGCCGGCAAGCTTCAAATAAGACCCAGCACAACCAAATAAATAAATAAAATAAATAAATATTTTTCTTTAAAAAAAAAGAGCACTGTGGAGAAAGGAAGATGCTTAAATCAAATGCAAAAATTCTAAAGTTAGAATTTTAGACACTGAGCATCTGAGTGCTGAGCTCTTTGGGGGAAGAGGAACACCATAAATAGACCTCAGTTTACCACATTAGTGATTCTGTAGGGGAGGAAAAATAATTTTCCATTTACCCTTTTGGTTCTTGATTGAGACTCCCTGGTAATCAAAGACAGATTACAAGAGAAAAACAAACGGAAGTCTAATAACATGTATACCTCCTGTATACATGGGACATACTCAAGAAAACTAACCCCCTGAGATGAGCTGGGCCAAGCCATCACCTTAAATACTATTTCCATCCAAAAACAAAAGAAGTTGGGGAAGGGAGATGCCAGTTATGGGAGGTGACCAGGAGAAGCACAGTAAACAAGGGTAAGGTTGTTATACAGATTTAAGTCATTTCCTTGTCCATTGATATTGTTGCTAGTGAATTTAAGGTTCTTTCTTCATCGCGAAAGAATTCGGAAACAAAGTGATAGGTAAGAAGTGGATTTATAGAGGCAAACACACTCCACAGACAGAGTGTGGGCCATCTTGGAAGGCAAGAGGCAAGATGCCTCGAAATATGGCATGGTTAGTTTTTATGGGCTGGATAATTTCATAGGCAAATGAGTGGGAAGATTATTCCAACTATTTTGGGGAAGGGGTGGGAATTTCCAGGAATTGGGCCACCACCCACTTTTTGACCTTTCATGGTTGGCCGCAAAACTGTCATGGCGCTGGTGGGTGTGTCACTTAGCTTATGCTAATGTATTACAATGAGCATATAATGAGGCTCAAGGTCTACTGGAAGTCGAATCTTCCACCATCTTGGACCTAGTTGGTTCTCACTAGTTTTCATCATGTACTATGGCTATGTCTTCCTTTCAAAGGTTGTGCCTTGCACCCTTCCCTCCTGTTCCAATATGAGTTTCTAGAAATTTACAGTCATCCTTCTCTTCCTGGTAGAGAGAGGGCGACACCCTTACAAATGGAGATCTCCCTTATAAATATAAATTTGCCTCAGGCAAGGGCAACTTCTACTCTGTTTTCAGAGATTATCCTGTGTCTGCAGCCTCTCAAAAATAATTAGCCCAAAATAATCCTCATGCCAAAAAGATATATTTTGGGGTGGCATATTCTGCTCCCCTTCACCACGTTAGTGACGCTAAACTGCTGTCCCCAAATTTCAAACTGATCAGTGACACCTGAAAAAACCTGGATATTGAAGCTATGCCCTGTACTGCCCTTTTCTGTCCCCTGACAGTTCAGAGACATTGACCTACTGAGTGACTTTCAGAGCCCACTTACTGAAGGTCTGACATAGCCACATAGCAGTTTGTAACTTTAGATACACTACCAAATGTAAAATAGGTAGCTAGTGGGAAGAAGCCACATAGCACAGGGAGATCAGCTCTGTGCTTTGTGACCACCTAGAGGGGTGGGATAGGGAGGGTGGGAGGGAGACACAAGAGGGAGGGGATATGGGGATATATGTATATGTATAGCTGATTCACTTTGTTATAAAGCAGAAACTAACACACCATTGTAAAGCAATTATACTCCAATAAAGATGTTAAAAAAAAAGTATTTTTCAGCTTTACGTACACCTTCACATATACCACCTGTATTTCCCCTCCCAGTCCTTTTATAGTTTCTCAATAGCTCACTTTACCGTGGACTCACATGAGCTTAGAATGCTGTTCAATCAACCAACAATTTCCTGACTTAATGATTAAGTTAAGAAATGTGGCATAAGTGGCATAATTTGAGACTCATGCTAGACTAGACTGAGAAGCAGAAATGCAGAGGAAGGGCTTTAAAATACATCACTTGATGGATAGCCTGAATCACTGCTGGGTCTCTTCCATCTATGTATTTTATATAATAAAGTAGCACTGTACTTTCCAAGGAATTTCACATTACCATAGAAGATTCTCTTTCATTGTATTTTAATTTGGGTTTAATATAGAAAATATTTGAATGTCCTATTCATCAGCTGAATAGTGTTTCTATCAGAAGTAGATAAAGGCTGTGTTGCTTTTGTCTGTTCAGCACTTTTTCCTCCTTCACTTGGGAGTAGAGCTCTCCTTTCCTCTGGGGAAACACAGTTCATGTGGTTTTACTCCTGCCCTGGGCACTGGGGTGGTCTTATGACCCAGAAGTGTTCTCATGACCCAGATTTGGTCAATCAGAATACCCCATGTCTCTTGCCCCAGTGATTGGTCCAGGGATGATCACATGATTCAGGTCAGACTAGCCAAGGTGCTTTGGCTGAAATCACTGCATGCAAGTCTCGGGTCATCCTGCCATGCCTGTGCCTCTGTGGAGGGGAGCTGTACGAGAATGAAGACAAGCAGAATTGATGGATGGAGAGAGAGAGAGTTGGAACTCCTAGATGTAGCTGTGCCTGGAGCTCACTGAAAACCCCCTTCGACTTCACAAGTACATAAGCCATTACATTCTCCTTTTTTGCTTATTTGGGTTCATACTGGGCTTCTGACACTCGCAACCAAAATATTTCCACATAACACATTTCCAGGTTTTACTTAGGAAAAATGAATTAAACATAGAGGAATACTTTGTTTTATGTAATTGGTATCTTTTTCAGAAGTTGAGGTTAAATAAATTTTTGTGAATCAAATCATACGAAGAGGGACAGAACATGCCATCCAAAATGTGCCCCTTTGGCATAAGGATTATTCTGAGCTATTTTGAAAAGCTGAAGACACAGGAGAAGCTCTGTAAACAGTGGAAATGATTCTTTTGTAAGGGACATTTACATTAGAAAGGGGGCCTGTAGCCGGAAGCTCACTTTTTCCCCTGAGAGATCTGCCTGGCAGGGCAAGCTTTGTTTACCAAACATTTTCTTTTCTCACCTTCCTGTGAATTGCCTTCCCTGCTTTGAAGCCCCAGACCCCTATCCCTTTCCTTAGCTCAGGATGATATATAAGACTCTATTGGCTGGCAGCTTTTTGAGTTATATCTTTGTGGGGATCCCATACATACTTATGTGCTATGTAATTTAATTTACTTTTCTTCTGTTCATCTGTCTTTTTGTTGCTGGGGGTGGGGGTGGGGAGGTTTCAACCAGGAACATAGAAGAGTAGAGGGAAAATTGTATTTCCTCCCATATACATACTACATGAAAAACAATACATTGTTAAAAGGAGACTTGTTGGGAATCTTTCATAGTACAGGTTTTTTGGGCGGCTTTCTGTTTGTTTGTTTGTTTTTAAGGAAAGGCATTACAAACGTAGAAATGTGCAAGTACCTGTTGGCGATTCTGGGAGAGCTACTTGACTGCTTTCATGATCCCAGAAAGAGAGCAATGACTTTATTGATTTCATTATTTCTCGGGTATTAATTCTCACTCTTGTAGGCTTAGAAATTTGATTTAGTTGGTACACTAAGATAGGATCTATCCCTCAGGGAAGGATTCCCAATGAGCAAGCTCACAGAGACTAAAATAGAAAACCAAAATGCCAATTGATTAATGGACAATTACAAAGACAGTCCTCCAATGGACAAGAATCCTTGCGTCAGCAGATCATTGCATTTTGTTTTTGAGAGCATACGTTTCATCCTGATAATCTTGATTCAGTTACATATGCTTTTCATAGGCCTATAATATAGTACAGGCATACTTCGGAGATACTGGGGGTTGAGTTCACTGCAATAAAGCAAATATCCCAATAAAGTGAGTCACATGATCTTTTTGGTTTCCCAGTGCATATAAGGGTAATGTTTATTAAGTGTACAATAGCAAAAGCAATATATATACCTTAATTTAAAAATACCTGACTGCTAAAAATGCCCGATTATAATAGTTACATCAAAGATCACTGGAACAAATCATCATAACAAATATAATAATGATGAAAAAGTTCTAAATATTTTGAGAATTACCGAAATGTGATACATAGACATGAAGCGAGCAAATGCTGTTGGAAAAATGGCGCTGATAGACTTCCTCCTTGCAATGTTGTCACACACCTTCAATTTGTAAAAAATGCAGTAACTGTAAAGTGCAATAAAGTGCAATAAAATGAGTTATGCCTGTATATAAAAAAGTTTGGAATCAGATATCAATGTTAACAAATCATGGAACTTCACATAAAAATCTGGATTTACAACTTCTCTTGAAAAATCAAAATACCTACCAACACTAATTTCTCTGATCATGGCAACCATTGTATGGCTCTGAGTAGGGCCTGAGCCCTTTATATGAGACATGGACTCTCCTATATACTAGAGTCCCCATCAGGCCCATTGTCTTCATTTATATTCCCTTCCTGGCCTATACAGGTATTTGAATTTCATAAATTTAGAAAGGAAAGCTACATGTGAAGTCAATAAGCTCTTTCCTTCCCCCTAGCCGCAGAGTTTGATTCAAGAGTGGGAATGTGAGTGAAGCCAATGTAATTAGAGTGAATCTCAGGGGTTTTGCTGGGAATGTTGAGGCAAAGATGTTCACTGTTTTTTCTGCTGCAAATGAAAAAGGAGGCATGTATGTCTGGGTGTTACTGACAGCCATCCTGGGACTATAAGGGAAGCAAGTCTTATGATGACAAATTACATCAAAGAAGACAGCAGAAACACAAAAAGAAATAGGATCCTTTGGGACTTGAGTGAGCTGCAGGATCAAGCCTTACCTAAATCTACACTGGAATTTTCAGGTACATAGGTGTCATTATTTAAACCAGTTTGAGTTGGGTGTGAGGGGAGCAGAATATGCCGCCCCAAAATATGTCTTTTTAGCGTAAAGATTATTTTGGGCTGATTATTTTTGAGAGCTTGCAGATACAAGAGAATATCTGGAAACAGTAAAAGTTGCCCTTGTTAGGGAAATTTATGCTTATAAGGGAAATCTCCACTTGAAAGTGTGGTTCCCTCTCTGTACCAGACTATTTAGATGACTAAATCTCTAGGAACTTATGAATGGAAAAGGCAACCACTCAAATCTGCATAACAACCATACCCTTGTCTACTGTGCTTTTCCTAATAGCCTTCCATAACTGGCCCCCACAACCCTCAACATCTTCTTTGTCTTTAGCTGGATATGGTATTTAAGGTGATGATTTGGGCCATTTCCAGAAGTTACTCAGTTTTTGTGGGTCTCTCCAATATATATAGGAGGTATACATGGTATTAAACTCGTTTGTTTTTCTCCTGTTAATCTGTCTTTTATTACAGGGTGTCTCAGCCAAGAACCTAGAAGGGTAAAGGGAAAATAATTTTTCTTCCTCTACAGGTGATTTGCCACAAAAAGTATTCTGATATGGGAAAGGTATATTTTTTCTCCAATAGAATGTCTAGCAAAACTATTGTTACTCATGAGAGCGTGGCAAATCCCTTAGAAATCCCAAAGCAAAAACAGATTAAGAATTACTACTCTCAACTACAAGATATAATAAAATTAGGGTTCACTTACTGAATTCCAGTTTTAGTCTCACTTTCAGGAGGTTGTACTTAATTCACCTGGATTAGACTTTTGGATCTTCCCAGACCCTTTAGTCCTCACAGGCAACTTCTTGCTTTACCCACACATGGCTAGTCACATATCTTTTTATAAAGATTTAACATTTGAGGTCAATTATATTAACCCAATCTCCAAGGTTTGTGTGAGATAATTTATAGACTTACTCATGTACTGTAAATAAGAGGAACATATATGACTGCACAGCATATAATCTACTTATACAGGATATTTTAAAATCCAGGAATATATCTCTTATCGAAAGAATCATTATTTGGCAACTCTAACAATCTGAAATATTGATAAATATCAGGAAGAAACTAAAAGATCTTTCTATGAAGCCTATTACATATAATGAAATTCTCACAAAACTGAACATTGCTTCAGTCAGAGGACTTCCCCCCCCCCCCCACCACCACCACCCCACACACACACACCCTCAGGACCTTAGAGCCATTTATTCTTATTTTGTATAGAATTCAAACTAAACTGATTTCTCAAGTCATAAAAGTTTAGGAGTAATAAATCAGAAGTATGTGTGGAGGTGGCATTGTTGAAGTAGGCACTGGAAGGAAGGGAGGGGGATGGAAGAGAGACAGAGAGACAAAGAGAGAGACTCAAAAACCACAGCATTATTATTGAGCCAGAGAAGCTGAAATACAAGAATTGGTTCTGAGAGCAACACAGTATCATGTACAGGGTAGTGTAATTGCTGGTATTTAATTTGATGAACCTGATTAGCCTGAAAGTTAAATTATGTCCAATAACTTTTATTTAAGAAGAAATATAACTATGTTATATATTTTACAAGTATTTCTTCCCAAAGAATTAAGCTGTAGCTTTTAAAGAAATATACTTCAGTTATAACAAATAACACAGTTCTTGGCATATGATAGGAGATATATATATATATAAGGTACTTGTAAATCCATTTTGCTTTCTTGTGGATACCATGTCTACTAATTGACAATTTGAGTGTGTGTGTGTGTTTGTAATTGTTGGGGGAAAAAGAAATCATTTATGTGGAATATTACTTACTTATAAAAAAAGCTGTGTTAAGCTGACCATATTTTTCAACTATAAATTAGGCCATATAGTGGGAAAATAAAATATTTTTTTCCAATTTGTGAATGTATGTGCAAGTCTTACAAAAGCATAGAAACAAAATAATTCCACTTTATTTCAAAGAATAAAATGAGATGAAATTAGGGCTGTCCATAAAAAGATTTTAAATTTGTATGGAAACACAAAAGACCCAAAATAGCCAAAATAATCTTGAGAAAGAAGAACAGAGCTGGAGGCACCGTGCTCCCTGACTTCAGACTATACTACAAAGCTACAGTAATCAAAACAGTATGTTACTGGCACAAAAACGGATACAGAAATCTATGGACCAGGATAGAAAGCCCAGAAATAAACCCACACACCAATGGTCATTTAATCTATCACAAAGGAGGCAAGAATATACAGTGGAGAAAAGACAGTCTCTTCAATAACTGGTGCTTGGAAAACTGGACAGCTACATGTAAAAGAATGAAATTAGAACATTCTCTAACACCATTACAAAAATAAACTCAAAATGGATTAAAGACCTAAATATAAGACTGGACACTATAAAACTCCTAGAGGAAAACATAGGCAGAACACTCTTTAACATAAATCGCAACAAAATTTTTTGGATCCGTGTCCCAGAGTAATGGAAATAAAAATAAAAATGAACAAATGGGACCTAATTAAACTGAAAAGCTTTTGCACAACAAAGGAAGCCATAAACAAGACGAAAAGACAACCTACAGACTGGGAGAAAATATTTGCAAACGATGCTACCAACAAGGGGTCAATTTCCAAAATATACAAACAGCTCATACAGCTTAGTATTAAAAAAACAGCCCAAACAAAAAATGGGCAGAAAACCTAAATAGACATTTCTCCAAAGGAGACATACAGACGACCAACAGGCACATGAAAAGATGCTCAATATCGCTAATTATTAGAGAAATGCAAATTAAAAGTACAATGATGTATCACCTCACACTAGTCAGAATGGCCATCATCAAAAAGTCTACAAATAATAAATGCTGGAGAGGGTGTGGATTAAAAGGAACCCTCCTACACTTTTGGTGGGAATGTAAATTGGTGCAGCCACTATGGAGAACAGTATGGAGGTTCCTTAAAAAACTAAAAATAGAGTTACCATATGGTCTTGCAATCCCACTTCTGAGCATATATCTGGAGAAAACTCTAATTTGAAAAGATACATGCACCCCAATGTTCATAGCAGTACTGTTACAACAGCCAAGACATGGAAGCAACATAAATGTCCATAAACAGATGAATGGATAAAGATGTGGTATATATATCCAATGAAATATTACTCAGCCATAAAAAATAATGAAATAATGCCGTTTGGCAGCAACATGGATGGAACTAGAGATTATCATGTTAAGAGAAGTCAGACAGAGAAATACAAATATCATATGATATCACTTATGTGTGGAATCTAAAAAAAAAATGATACAAATGAACTTATTTACAAAACAGAAATAGACTCACAGACATAGAAAACAAATTTATAGTTACCAAAGGGGAAAGGGGAGGGGGAGGGATATACTAGGAGTATGGGATTAACAGATACACACTACTATATATAAAATAGGTAATCAACAAAGACCTACTGTATAGCACAGGGAACTATATTCAATATCTTTTAATAACCTATAATGGAACAGAATCTGAAAGAGAACGTATATAAATGAATCACTTTGCTGTACACCTGAAACACAACATTGTAAATTAATTATACTTCAATAAAAAAAAAAAAAAGAAGCCTCATGTAGGTATAAAAACTCACCTTACTATTACATAAAAAAAAAAATTTGAAGAAGATGCAATATTTATAAATCAGTTTCAATTTAAAAAAACAACAGAAAGTTAAAAACTAAACACATTCTCTTTGACTACTGATCATTTTCAGTATTAAATGTCATTTCAACCTTGGGTATTCTAACTTTGGAGAACTTACCTAGATGGTTTAATGAGAGCAAAAATCCCTCTCATTTCTCTTATCAAATATGTATAACATGATTTTCCAGTCAATTATTAATTTTTGAGGGGCATTTAAAAGTAGACCTGGAAATATTAACTAAAGTCATGTGGTTAACTGTACAACTCATTATAAAGAAACTGAGAAAGTTGTTAAATATGCCTTAAGCATCTTCATCATGAGCATAAGCAAAAAATCTTGGTAATTTCATTTGATTATGGTTTATAAAAGCAAGCCAATGTTCGAAAGATTTGAAATAAAGTTGTGATTTTGAAAAAAAAAAATTAGGGCTGTCCAAAAACAATATCTGGGATGTGTTCTATATGGAGTATAATCCCTTACCCACCACAAAATTTCCTTAAGTGAAAGTGTATCCTTCAAGAATTTACTTTGGCATAACTTCTACAGCAACAAGGATTTGGTTCTGTTGAGGATAATTTAAAAGAAGGGAATGACCACGTGAACGAACACATTGCTATGGCCCCTTCCAGGATTTGGAAGTTGCTCCTGCAAATGAGGGTCTTGGAGCGTAAGCTTCATTAGTTTCATGGTAAATTTACCTCTGAGGGAGGTAATCCTTCACATGTCCAGAAAGTAAGTAACGATAGATTTAAATTAACTGTACAGAATCATTTATTATTAAGTGTATATATCCAGAATTAGCCAAACTCTGAGGATTGAGCGCACAGTCCTTCAGACTGCCTAGTCTCACCAAGACTTCTGACACCAACTGCAAGGAGTTAGTCTAACTACTGTTGAAAAGAAACAGACCCCAAATGGAGTCACTTGTAAGACCCACCTAAATACTTAACCTAATTGCAGTTTCAGCCTCTCCCAGGAGTGGAATTTTAAACCAATCAGTATGGAACCTCCTGATTAGCATAGTAAAACCCCTGCCATTCCCTTCCCCCCAAAAGAAGATGAAATGGCCTGAAACAATTCTTTTTTTGCTAATAGCCTTCTCATCCTGCCCAGTTTCTGCCTATAAATACCTTACATTTTGTACTTCTCAGAGGGCCCTCCTGCTTGCTAGGTGAGCTGCTGCATAAAGCCAATTAGAGTTTCAAATTTACTTGGTTGAATTTTGTTTTTTAACACTACAAATTTGGAGAACACCGTCCCCAAGACTGTCCTCACTTTTGACACCAATTGCAAGTTCAGGGGAGTTCCCAAAACCTTCCTCAAGTTTGAAAATTCACTACAAAGAATCACAGTACTCCCTGAAGGCTATTATACTCACAGTTACGGTTTATTATGGAAAAGAGGCACAGATCCAAAGGAAGAGACACATAGGGCAAGGTATGGAGGATTCCAAATGCAAGGCCTCCGTTGTCTCCAGGATGTATTACCTTCCCAGTGTACGTGAGCTTTGGGTCTGGAGATTTTATTAGGGCTTCATTGCATAGGCATGATTGACTGATTGATTGCCCATGTGGTTGAACTCAATTTCCAGCAACCTCCTCCTGTCCCCAGAGATCAGGCTGATACCACATGGTCTGAGGGGCTCATTATAAGTCACCTCATTAGCATGAACTCTCAGATGTAGTTGAGGGGCCCACCATGAATAACAAAGACACTCCTATTACTCAGGAAGTTTCAAGGGCTTAGACATTACCTCCCAGGAACCAGAGACAAAGGTCAGTCCTCTCTTTGGAGCAGGACAAATTTCTTTACTACACAGTGTAAAATACCACTGATGTACTCTTTAGTATACTTCTAATTTTATTTTTATGAATCTAAAACTATTCATGTTTCTATAGGTCATCATGGTTCCCCACCTTTGCTTTTTTCTTGCAGGCTTATAAATTCCTCATCTTCTTCATAGTTGCCAGGTAGTTTGAGGGGAGATTATTTTGTCAATATGATTTAGGTCATCTCTGTAAAATATGACAATTTACAACTGTGACAAATGTCAAAACTGGTTAAATTGATTTTATTTTTGTATTAACTATTGCAAATGACAGCAGCACATTTAAAAATAAATTTAAGGTAAGAAACGAATTGATTGGCTAGAGTATCTAGAGTAACTAGAGTATCTTGCAAGGAGTATCTTGCTTTAAGAATAGCTGGAATCAGGGCTTCCCTGGTGGCGCAGTGGTTGAGAATCTGCCTTCCAATGCAGGGGACACGGGTTCGAGCCCTGGTCTGGGAAGATCCCACATGCCGCAGAGCAGCTGGGCCCGTGAGCCACAGTTACTGAGCCTGCGCGTCTGGAGCCTGTGGTCCGCACAAGTGACGCCGCGGTGGTGAGATGCCTGCGCGCTGCGATGAAGAGTGGCCCCCGCTTGCCACAACTAGAGAAAGCCTTCACACAGAAACGAGGACCCAACACAGCCATAAGTAAATAAATTAAAAAAAAAAAAAAAAAAAGCTTGCCTTCAATTAAAAAAAAAAAAAAAAGAATAGCTGGAATCAGACTTTTAGAAAGTACTATCATGAGGTTTTGAATTTCCATTTTATATATATATATATATATATATATATATATATATATATATATACACATATATATATATATTTGCTGCTGTTGTTGGGATTCTAACTCTGATCACTCATTAATGCAAGTTCTCTTTTAATTCTTTGAATACATTTGTAATAACACCTTTGAAGCCTTGTCCATTATAGTCAGTATGTAGACCCATTTTGAAGTATTTTCTATTGACTGCATTTTTTTCCTGAATGTGAGTTACACTTTCCTGTCTCTTCGCATATCTATAATTTTTTAAATTGGACATTGCAGATAATACATTATGATGATTCTGGATTATGTTTTATTCTGAGGATTTTATTGCTATAATAGGAAGTTAATTTGCAAGAATTGAAACTGTAAACTCTGTCTCCTCCACGGAATGTAGCCCTGATATATTTGCTCAGTTCTTAAGGTTTCCTGCTGCTGCTATTTTTACCTCAGCTTTCCAGGAGTTTCACCTGCACCTGCATATCTTGGTGGTCAGCCAAAGATTTGGGCACAGATAGTGGGGTTCTGTCCTCTGATACCTCAAGCCAGTAACACTTCAGTTTTCTGCCCACCTGAGCAGATTGAGGAACACAGTCAGGTTTTAACAAAAGAGAAGCAGCAAATTCACAAACCTCTTAGTGCACCTAGTGCAGCTGTTTTTCAAGAGTAGAAAAACCTCATTGTTTTCTCACCAGACGCCCTGGTATCTCTCTTGCACATGTGTAGTTTAGCAGTAAACCAGCATTAGCACAGAGTTTATGTTCAGATTTTGTGTCTCACCCATTTTGCAATTCTCTTGCTTCCAGAACTTTTCCCTTAAATTTACAGTTGCTTTTCCAGTTTTGAACTCTTCTCTGCTATCATAATGCTGATTTTTTTTTTTTTGGCTGTCATAGACATGGTAGTAGGGAGAAATCCCAGGAAAGAAATCCACAAACTTGTAATTCTGCCTCCTTGAACTGCAGTTTTTCAAGAGTAAATTTTTCTCCTTCTTCTGTCTGCTTCTGGACACAATATTTTACACTGTTGGGAATATATATATTCTAGATTTTATAATTATGAACTGCATAAGGTTTCGCCTAACCACTTCACTTTGCTGTCATTAATGGAAGTACTTCAATAAAACATTATTTTGAAAAGAATCTAAAAGGAATTTGTGGGCTCAATGTAGTCATTAGGAATTTTGATAGCAAATTGACAATTGGACTTTTTTCTTCATTTTCACTTGTTGGCATCACATGGACAGAATGTCAAGCCTATGTTTGTTTGTTTTTTTCCACATCCACAGAAATAGCCAATTGCTAAACCATTGATTAGATTATCCCAGACACAATCTCGTGGACATTAAGAAGGGAGAAATCCCCTATCTCATGAAAAAGAGTTGATCGTATAAAATCAATTAAAATATGATTTGGTAAAGTGTGTATACCAAAAAGCAATTACATGATTCAGCATCTTATTAGCATTTTTGAAAAATATTAACTTGACTGAATTCTTTGGTTAAGATTATAAAGAAATTCTACCAATTTTTGATCTATACATAGAGAAGATTACATACAAATGTAATATCTTATTTTAGAAAATTGGGTTAAAAAGATGATTCTCTTAGAAGTTGAGAATGGTATTTTATATTTTCCTTTCTTGTAAAAATTTGTATTAATTTAGAATGCTAATTGAGAAAAGATTTCAATTTAGAAAAACAAATTCCCTGAACTGATCCAGATGTATGTATCAAAGTGAAGTTACTCTTAGAACAGACATTAATTTTAATGTTCATATTTTCCAAAACACATACACATGCACGTGCACACACCACACACAGGGCATCTCTTGATGTTCAACAACTCTGGTTTTCAAAAGTCATTGATTCTGGGACTTCCCTGGTGGCGCAGTGGTTAAGAATCCACCTGCCAATGCAGGGGACAAGGGTTCGAGCCCTGGTCCGGGAAGATCCCACATGCCATGGAGCAACAAAGCCCATGTGCCGCAACTACTGAGCCTGCGCTCTAGAACCTGCGAGCCACAACTACTGAGCCCATGTGCCACAACTACTGAAGCCCACATGCCTAGAGCCCATGCTCCACAGCAAGAGAAGCCACTGCAATGAGAACCCCACGCACCACAACGAAGAGTAGCCCCTGCTCGCCTCAACTAGAGGAAGCCCGCACACAGCAATGAAGACCCAACATAGCCAAAAATAAATTAATAAATAAATAAATTTATATTTTTAAAAAAGTCATTGATTCCACTTGTGTCTAAGAGTACTATGAACTAAATAAGTAAGCAAGTGCAACCTCTCCAGGTGGGTAGCAATTCAAAGATCATTCTTTAACATTTCAGAAACATAATACTGAGCACCTCTTTACAAAGAATGTCTCCCCACTATTGAAATTTAAGTGCAAATTACAAATAGACCAACAGTGAAAAAGCACATAGTTCAATGCCTCAACTACTAATAAGAAAGGCAGCTAGTATGACAAAATCAACTTTGTGTAAGGACCAGAATTGTCATTTGTGACCAGACTCTGGGCAGTTAAAAGATCAGACCATATAACCTTCCCCGATCCTAGTGTTTCCTTGGGATTTCTACAAAAAGCAACAGCTTCCTTTTTCAGACTTTTTTCTCCACACAGCCAAAGAATTTTGATAAGAAAGCGATGTAAGGAAAAGTTAGAAGGGAAAACAGTAATAGCTAATATTTTTAAAAAGAAAAATAATCTAGATTCTATTTTGCTTTATTTTTCAGTAAAGCTCAATTCAATAAAGTAAAATACTTTCTCAAGATTTCCTGCAGTTTATATAGAAATAACAAGACCATGTCCATGTGGAGTAATTTTTAAGTAAGCACAAATCATAAGTCACAGTTCCATGATATTTTACAAAGTGAACTTTTGTGCATACCACCTATATACATAAATAGAAAATGCCCAGCTTCACAGAAGCCCCTCATAGCCCCTCCCAATTCCTTCTTCCCTAAAGGTAACTACTGTTATGAGTTCTATCACTATAGGTAAGTTTTGCTTGTTTTTACTTTTATACAAATGAAGTAATAAAATATGTATTTTTGTCTGACATCTCTTGCTCAATATTTGGTTTTGTGACACATTCATGCTGTTGCATGTATAAGTAATATGTTCATTGTCATTGCTGTATAGTATTCCATTTTATGACTGTCAGAATTTATTGATTTTACTGTTGAATATTTTAGATGCACCCAGTTTTGTCTTTTATGAATGGGTGTTGCTGTCAACATTCTTATACATGTCTCCTGGTGAACATATGTACTAACCTGTAGGATACATACCTGGGAATAAAAGTGCTGAGTCATAGTGTAGTCTCATGTTTGTCTTTAGTAGATATTGCCATTTGGGGCAATTTTGAATGGTTCTTGATAGGTTTTTAGGGAATGATTTGGATCTGATAAATACCATAAAAGTCCTTCAGCAAGACAGCTACAAACATTCTCTGAGATTCAGGAAGCGTGAACAGAGTAGTGAATGTGATTCACATTCATTCACTCATTCAACAAGCTTTTGGTAAGCAATTTAATATGTCAAACACTGTGTTAGGCATTGGCATTACAGCATTAAACAAATCAGTCTCTGTTCTCACCAAGTAACTTTACAATTCCGTCTATTAAAATCATTTGTATTTAGCAGAAAACATAGAAGAAAATCTTTGTGACCTTGTGTTATGAAATAAATTATCCTTCCACCCATCTCCCCCATTCATATGTCAAAGCCCTAATCCCCAGCCTCTCAGAATGTGACTATATTTGGAGATAGGGCCTTTAAAGATGTAATTAAGGTAAAATGCGGTCATATGAGTGGGTGCTAATCTAATATGACTAATGTCCTTATAAGAGTAGGAAGAGGAGATTAGGATATAGACATGTGTATGCACAGAGGAAAGACCATGTGAGGACACACTGAGAAGTTACCATTTGTAAGTCAAGCAGAGAGGCCTCAGAAGAAACCCAGACTGCTGACACTTTGATCTTGGATCTCTACCCTCCAGAGCTGTGAGACAATAAATTTCTGTTCTTTAAGCCACACAGTCTGTGATATTTTGTTATGGTAGGCCTAGCAAACTGACACACCTTGGGTTAGGCAAATAATTTTTAGATATGACAGTAAAAGTGTGATGCATAAAAGAAATTCATAAACTAAACTTGATAAAACTTTAAAAATTTGCTCTGCAAAACATTGTTAGAAGAATGGAAAGCAAGCCACATAATGGGAGAAAATATTTGCAAATTGTATCTCTGATGAAGGAATTATATTAAATATATATAAAGAATTCTTATAACTTAATAATGAGAAAACTGAATCCCAATAATGAAATAGGCAAATCCTTTGAAGGGACACTTCAGCAAAGAAGGTATACAGATAACATAAAACCATATGTAAAGATGCCTGACATAATTAGTCATTATGGAAATTCAAATTAAAACCACACCTATTAGAATGGCTAACATTCAAATGCCTGAGCATACCAAATGTTGGTGAGGATGTGGAGGAACTGAAACCCTCATGTGCTGCTGGTGGGAATGCAAAACAGTAGAGCCATGTTGGAAAACAGTTTGGCGGTTTTCTTATAAACATGCACTTACCGTACAACTGAGCAATTCCACTCCTGGGCTTCTGTCCAAGTGAAATGAAAACCTATGTCCACATTAAAAAAATGTATTAGAATGCTCATAGCAGCTTTATTCATAATTACCCATAACTGGGAACAACCCAAATGTCCCTCACCCGGGGAGAGGATAACAGACTGTGGTATATCCATACAATGGAACACTGCTCAACAATAAAAAGGAATGAACTTCTGATACCTGCAATGACATAGGTGTGTCTCAAATTCATTATGCTGAGTGATACATATATACTGTGTGATTCCATTTACATGTTATTCTAGGAAACACAAAACTATAAGAATGTAGAACAGATCAGTGGTTGACAGGCAATAAGGGTTTGACTACAAAGATGACGAGAGATTTCCGAGGGAGCAGGGGAGAAGGCAGTGATGGAACTGTTCTGTATCTTGATTGTAGTGGTAGTGGTTACATGACTCATAGAATAGTCAACAAACAGAGTGAATTTTACTGTATATAAATAAAATATAAATGACAAAAAGTTGATGGACTCAGATATCCACATACAAACACCATCCTTCCTCCTGAAAAAAGTCATTTGCCAAGTTTTCTAAAAGTAGAGATAAGTTCAAGGATGGATAAGAGTGAGGCAAAAGATACCATGGTGTGTATGGAGAAATAGAAACAATGTATTATTGTAAAGGAGTGATGCTGAAGAAGTTGATAGGAATGAATTTATGGAGGGCCTTGTATGTACTGCAAAAGGATTTTGACCTTGTATGGTAGGGATTGGGAGCCATTGAATGATTTTGAGAAAGAGAATGGTATGATCAGCTTTTACATAAATCAGTCTGGCTGTGATAAAGAGATAGGATTTGACTTGTAGAAAGACTGAAAGCATGGAGATCAGTTGGAAGGTGTTTGCTGTAGTCCAAGTGAGATATGAAAAAATCCTGCACTCAGGCAGCTGCAATAGGAATATAAAGTAAGGAGAGGTTTCTGAGCCCCATGGAGTGTGGATACATAAGTTCAAGAGAGCTAGAAGGGAAGTAATGACCTAAGAAAAGGATCTCTTAACTTTGGAAGGCTTCAGAGTACCTTCTTCTTACTATCTTGTTTCAGTCATAAGGGAGAGAGTCACTGCTGCTTGACCCTATCTAATTTCTGTGATACGAACCCACATGAATCCCAGACAATTTTTTCAATTACATGGTCTCACATGTTTTTTAGATGTTTCAGTGAAATCCAGATGGCAACCGAATAACAGTGATTAAATGGCCTACAGTTAGGATGACCATATATCCAATTTTGCTAAGAGATAGTCCCTGTTTATTCCTGATCTCCTAGAATAATTATTATAGTGTATTAATAATAGCACCTCCTTTCATTCTCAAAAGCACCCTGGTTTGGATGGCAAAATTTATGGTCACCCTAGCCTATAGTAGCTTCCCCATTTGACTATTCTTCAAGGGGAAAAAGGAGGGAACATAAAAATGCCAATACATTCATCTTTGTTTTTATTTTTGGCTGCACTGCGTGGCATGTGGGATCTTAGTTCCCCAATCAGGGATCGAGCCCACGTCCTCTGCATCAGAAGAGCAGAGTCTTAACCACTGGACAGCCAGGGAAGTGCCAATACATTCATCTTTTGAATATAAACCAAGAGAGAATTTTTTCGTCTTCAAAGGCCTATAGAGCAGTAAAACAGAATGGAAAGCTATATAATCTGAACACATAGGTAATCATTTAACTATATATGTATATATACACCCAATTAACAGACTTGATCCTCAAATAATTATTGAGTTCTTCCCATTTACTTTTTCTTCCTGTGTACTAAATTTTGTGTAAAATTTAAAACCTTACTATCCCTTGGTACTTAAAAATTTCAACAGAGTGCCCCAAGGCCTTGAAGGGAATTAGGAGGTGAGGTCGTGACTGATTGTGATACCCCTGACTGTTCTCCTTTCAAAGATTCATCCTTCATTCTGTCTTCTATAATCCTGTGAGAAGCCAAAGCAAGCTTGCTCAGAAGGGTTCCTTGTGAAATATCAAGAATTCTACACTAAATCATCACCTCACTCGTGCTAGGTCCACATAGGGCAGACAGAAGAGAAAAGAAGCATAACAACTTTGCTTCGTGGCACACTGTTCTGTCACATCAAGACTGGTTTTTGACACACCCCAAACCCTGTTTTCACACTCTGACCATAATGGTAAAATATAATTCTGGCCTGTGTAAACCAATATGAAAGTGACAAACAAATAGAGTACTGAGGCAGAGAAGATTGGATTTCTTCCAGAGAAGATTTTAAAATACAAAAAACTGTATTTTATTATTTCTACCCATCCTACTTCCATAAAGGACTTAAAGCAATAAAAACAAATAAGTTGTGATGAATTATAATTATGTTAGCAATAATCAAATGAGGAGTAGCCATTATATTGCCTTTTTTTTTTTTTTTTTTACTTCTTTTGCTTGATCTTTAGTTTTAAAATAAGACTCCTGCAAAAACTCTTCGCAGGTTCAACAGCTTGAATAAGATACTAACCCAAAAGATTAATACTTGGCTCTTTTATCTTTGTAACAGTCTGATGCCTTCAAGCTTTCTAAAATGAAATTGAATTTGAATAAGGATAGCACTCCTGAGGTCTGTAAATTGTCAGTTCTCAAAAGGTTCCTTGTCTGTATTCCATATTCTCTTTCTAAAGCCTATAGGACAGATAATACAGACTCAATTCTAAGTAGAAGATGTTACATACATGTCAAATCTTTTTCTTTTTAAAGAAACTGATGTGCTCTTCAAGTCTATTAAATCTGAAAGATATCTGCATAAAATTTATCCACAGAAGATGTTTTGACATGGTCAGCATGGGCTTTTGCAAAGAGGTAAAGAAAAAGGCTCCCTTCATCTTCTTGTACCCCCAGTAGGGCCCAGAATAGGTTCTAAATCAGTTACCACCACCATCTGTTCTATTATTTATTATGTTACACTGTAGTTTATCTGTTTCTCTATCTATCTCCCCCACTAGACTCCATGAACTGCTTGAGGGTAAGGGTTGTTTCCCATGCATCTTTATTTCTCTGGCACCTAGCATGAAAGGAATTCAGTAACTTGCTGAATAAATGAATAGGGTTTCATTTTAATTTTGTTAGAGGCCATATACTTAACACTGTGCCTCTTGCATAGTAAGTGTTCAATAAATGTTAACTGTTATTTGCTATAATGGGGTCAAATGGAACTGGGAGCTGTACTGGAGCAGGTTCTTACTGGCTGTTAAATTTTCAGGAATTTTGCAAGCTGGTTGTTAAATTATTGGTAGAAATAGCCCATGGAGGGAGAATTCATACCCTGGAAATTAGCAAATGCCACAGTTCCACACACAGACACCCCCTCCCCCCAAGTCGGCAGTTAAACATTTACCAGCACACCACTGAAGTCAGATAACATTACTACATACTGGAGCTTGAATCCCTCTAAATGTTATTAATGTTCATATGATAAAGTGTGCATGTGATATGTGTTGAATGTAGGAGAGAGAGGAAAGTGGAACATTGGGGACAGAGAGGTAGTCTGCCAGCAACTGAGTGAAGTTCCAAATCCAACCTCCCATAACGCTTCACCTCTCTCAGACAATAGCCTTTGCAACAATTTATGATGCAGGGTCTCCTGGTGGGCTTAATTTAGGCCAACAAGAAAGAACCGGCTGATGGTCTTAATTCAATATCAATCATTATCATGCTTCAGAAAAACTTCAAATGTTGCGACACCAACAATATAAAGGTTTACTAACCATTGAAGTTCTCCACGATGAAGTAGTTTGCTTTAAAATGTGAGTTTTTTGTGTAAATTAGGAGTGTTCACAGGGAAGCTAGATGAAAATCTGCAGAGAAACTGCAGAATGAATTCTCACTAGGTGATTCTCTCGCACCGTGCTTCTCAAAGTCTGATCTGCAGACTTCTTGGGACCCACCCAAGACCTACTGAATGAGGACCTGCATTTTAATAAGCACCTCAGGTTATTCATATGGAAATTAAAGTTTGAGAAAGCTTTGCCCTAGATCACCTCTAAGGTCACAGCTAACTCTGGGATTCTATGCCTCTACCATGACTTGATGAAGACATACAAATCACGCTTATAATATTTGGAAGGAAATAAAATGACAGAATGAAACAATTCGACACTAAACTCCAGATACAAGTTCCAAAATAATCTCGACATACTTAATGATAGGCGAAAATCAGCAAGATGAAATTCAAAAGGCAAAGTATGAAATCTACATTTAGAGAAATTCCTAAAACAAGGGAATCAGACACATCCACAGGCCTAAGTCTTGTCAAAGCATCCGGATGAGTGACATACAGGCAAGTCCTTCTGTCCTAGATTCTGAGCTCTATTCATGTGCTCTCATGGGTTTATATTACTTTGTGAATTTTCTGAAGTCACTGCAGGAATATGCAATGACCTTCTGAACTAGACCATTTAGTAAGACCCTTAGTTACAACATCTGCTTCTTTTGGGCTCTCCCCATCTCCTACTGGACCTGGAACAGAGCTCTTTACCAAGTGAGTACCCAAATAATGCTGCTGACTGATAATAATTATTAGTAGCATTTTAGATAGTACCCTTGTTTCTATTCCCTTCCAGTGACTACAAAATCTTCATAACACAACAAAATATCTCCATGATAGAAATTATTTATATTGTAAGCAGTAAATACAATATAAATTTTAACAAATCAATTAACAAGTGATAGACTGCTACAATTTCTAAATAATATCCTACAACTAATATTTTCAGTTTAAACTTTATACTCTAAACTTTAAATGTTTCCCCAAAGTGATCAAATCCATTGACCACTTCTCTGAACCACTGCATTTCTTCCTGATCTCTGTTGGGTAGAAGAGAGTTGGCAAATGTGTTGAGAAGCCAGAGCTGTTGTATTAAATGAACAATATGCATATTGTGACCTGCTGAATGAGGAGACACAAGCCACCACACGGGGATGGCAGGGAGCTCCCTCAGCATCTTACCTCCCACTTTGGGAACCTGAAGCCCATGGGGTCGTTTTGATTGAAGGTGCAGTTTCAATCAATACACCCACACAAAGGAAATCGAATCACAAGATTTATTATTGCTTACGGGGTTGGGGGTTGCTGGCAGTGCAGTGAGCCAGGGGAAGGGTAGTCCTTCATCCCAGGTGACAAGCCAGTAGGAGATAGAGAGCAGGGCAGCAAGTACTTATTATCTACAAGGTGGTTGGGACAAGGTCACTAACTTCGCGGGCTTAGATTTAACTGTGGTTATTTTAAAAGGTGTCCCAGGGAAAAACAAAGCAGGAACTTATGGCGGGCATCCTAGACTCAAGTCCTTATCTAAATGTCCAGACTCTGGATGTGAGTAGGGTTATCATACTCTAAAATGCCTAGGCAGCAACTCAGAAAAACAAAGTTGTTTTCCTCAAAAGTTGTTTTTCCCATCACAGCAAACTTTTTGTAAAGGGCCAGACAGTAAATACTTGGGCTTTGTGAGTCAGATAGTCTCTGTTGCAACTACTTAAAAGCAGCCATAAACAATAGGTAAACAAAAGAGAGAATGAGTGCTGCTGTGTTCTATTAAAACTTGACCACAGCAGGCAGGCCACAGTTGGCTGAGCCTGAGTTGGAAGATTCTGTATCACAGGAAGCCAAGGTCCCCTCTTGCACTTACTCCAGGGAAAGACTGCTCCAATTCACATGGATTTGCCCTTCTCAACCCAGGAACCCATATGGATCTTGTTTTTTCAGTAGAAACCAATGAGTATGATCCAGATTCATGTCAACCAAATATTGCACAAATGTCTTTTTTCCCCATTTCTCCTTCTTTCTTCTGTCCTTGTGTCAATACAAGGCTCTATTTTATTCTGCTTCTCTTTTGCAAAGTCGTTCTGGAGGAGAATTCACACACAGAAAATTTTTCTTTCGGTTCTAATAATAGAGATGGGCAGGCCCACAAGCCAAGGCTGAGCTAAGTTGCCTAGAGAAATCTAGGCTGAGAGGGCTGGAGACATTTTGCTCTTCCTCCCCTCTACCAGTCATGCCAGAGGAGTGACCAGTCAGAGAAAACAGCCCTGCCCTCTGGGGGGTGGGGGGTAGGGGGGTAGGGGAGGGTGTCATAACTAATTCCCCCTAAATCTGTTTAGTTCCAAGTCCATGATACTCCTTCCCATGACACTACTTCCCGCACTGACTTACTTAACCAATTTGAAGAGGGTTAAGGGCTCAGTTGACACTTACAAACGAGTTTCATGTGGTTGAATGAAAAACATGTTCTGGCAGCTTTGAGCTGTATGTAGCACAATGAGTTGGAATGTCAGAAAAAGGAATCGGGAAATTGGATCCCATTTTGAATTCAAGCCGATA
Source organism: Balaenoptera ricei (assembly GCF_028023285.1). Classification (NCBI taxonomy): domain Eukaryota; kingdom Metazoa; phylum Chordata; class Mammalia; order Artiodactyla; family Balaenopteridae; genus Balaenoptera; species Balaenoptera ricei. The sequence continues at coordinate 88,547,826 of NC_082660.1, read as the reverse complement.
TCAGAAAGACCTTAAAGGTTCCGTTTTAATTTGCAAATTGAGATTTACCAGAAGCCAAGAAAGACAAACAGTCTTCATCAAGGCAGCATTTTTGCAAGTTTAATCCACCAGTTCACAGTTTCTTTGACCCCTGTGGTACTCGAGATTATTTTGCTCCTCCCAGAACACTGTGCAATAAAAGGGAGCTGATCAATGGAGAGAGACCTACGCTGCCTGTGAAAAGGTAGCCATGGGGGATGATAAAACTGTTTTATTTCATGCTTGAGTATATCTAATATTTTTTTCAATATTTTCAATTCAGAATTTTTACCCTGCTTAAAACAAAACAAGGAGAAAAAAAACCCAAAACCTTATTTTAACTTTTGAAGTGCGTTAGAAACACTGACTTTGGCTTGGCTCCTGAAGAGATTTGGGGGGTTAATTTATTTCTTTGAGAAGAGAGACAGTACAGAATCAGATAATCCAGCTGTTATAATTTTGAAGAAAGCATAAATGTGATTTAGAAGCATATTCACCTTGCTATGTGCCTGCTAGTAAAAGATAGTAGTGAAATCCTCAGTAGAGGCACCAATTGCAGTAATCTTAACGAACTGGAGCTTGAAAACCATCAAGAAATAGCCACAACATCTGCAATACAGAGAACAAGCAATGGAGAAAACAATGATAAACAAGGAAAATGTTAATATTCCATTTATTCTTTGCAAGACATGCATCAAATATCCCCCAGCATCTCTCTTTAAACATGGAAATGAATGTAGGCTACTTCCCCTTTCACCAAAATGAATGTTGAAGAGAAGCTTCAATCTCATTGACTAATCCAGCTGTTCCTTTAAATTGAATTTTTAAACATATGGGCACACAAGCCAATCTATATGCAGAACAATTCTTTGAACAGCATGCAACCGGTTTGGGATTACATGCTATGTATCACACAACTGAGTTTTCACAGGACAAAAGAATGAATTCCTTATTGTGACACTTGAGATAACAATACTAAAGAATTTCAGCTCAACTTTAAATTGCTCCACAACTGCTGTAGTTTTCTTAGTAGGAGTCTAACAGCCTCCTCAGCTTCTGGTTTCTCCTACCAAATAATAACTGCTCAACTCTACTAAAGAATGGGTCATTGATCTTCTCATTCATTCAGTCATTCAACAAACATTTCTTGAGCAACTCATGTCTGGTACTCTCTCTTTTTTTTTAATATTTTATTTATTTATTTATTTCCTGGTCACACTTAATTAATTTAAATAAATTAATTAATTTAGTTAGTTATTTTTGGCTGCGTTGGGTCTTCATTGCTGCACGCGGACTTTCTCTAGTTGCGCGAGCAGGGGCTACTCTTCGTTGCGGTGTGTGGGCTTCTCGTTGTGGTGGCTTCTCTTGTTGCAGAGCACGGGCTCTAGGCGTGCGGGCTTCAGTAGTTGTGGCACGTGGGCTCAGTTGTTGTGGCTCACAGGCTCTAGAGCACAGGCTCAGTAGTTGTGGCGCACGGGCTTAGTTGCTCCGCGGCATGTGGGATCTTCCTGGACCAGGGCTTGAACCCGTGTCCCCTGCATTGGTAGGCGGATTCTTAACCACTGTGCCACCAGGGAAGTCCCTAGTACTATCTTTTTTTTAATGTGTATTTTTTTTTATTGACGTGTAGTTGATTTACAATGCGTGAATTTCTGCTATACAGCAAAGTGATTCAGTTATACCTATATATACATTCTTTTTTTATATTCTTTTCCATTATGGTTTATCTCAGAATATTGAATATGGTTCCCTGTGCTATACAGTAGGACCTTGTTGTTTATCCTGGTACTATCTTAAACATTGAGAATAGAGAGATAAATATGGAATAAAACCTCTAAAAACTACATTCCTAATAGGTAGGACAGACTTATATAGAGATGAATTATATGAAAAGGAAGAGAAAGGGAAACACATCCCTAATTTGAGATTTGTATTCCAATTCAACAAATCTCCTTTTCATCACCGTATAACATATTGACCTTATGTTTTAATTTATGTGTGTCCCTGGGAAATTCCTCTTGTCAGTCATCTTTCTTGGAAAAGAAATGATTACTTAAACCAGCACCTACTATTGTATATAGGGCACTGACAACCAGGACAGAGCAGGCTGGAATGTGGAGGGGGCCTGATAGAACCTGTTACCAACGATGTATGAGGATGGAAACAATTCAGCCCTGAGATTTCCACTGACATAGTATTGGTACACAGTGAGGATTTCAGCTGCTGATTCTGCCCCAGATCAGTTGCCCATAGTTTTGCTGATAAGGGGAGCCGATGAAGGGAAGAGGAGACAGGAAAGGAAAAAAATGTCTTTAAATATTAAGGTATTTTTGTGGTCTGAGCAGGGTTGGTATACAACCTGTATGCACTGGTTAGGCATCTGTTCTTATTGCTCACTATTTTAATATCACCCTGAGTGTAGGTACCAAATTTACTGTATAAAGTGCACAGAGAATTGAAAGAAAATGTGGTGTATATATACAGTGGAATACATTTAGCCTTTAAAAAGAAGGAAATCCTGCCATATGTGGCAACACAGATGAACCTGGAGGACATTATGCTAAGTGAAATAAGCCAGTCACAAAAAGACAAGTACTATATCATTCCACTTCCACGAGGTACCTAAGATAGTCAAACTCATAGAAACAGAGAGTAGAATAGTGGTTTCCAGGAGTTGGGGAGAGGGGGAAATGGGGAGATACTGTTCAACAGGTGTAAAGTTTGTTACACAAGATGAATGAGTTCTAGAGCTCTGTGGTACATCATGCCTATAGTTAACAATACTGTATTGTGCACTTAAAAGTTTGTCAGAAGGGTAGCTCTCATGTTAAGTGTTCATACCACAATAAAAAATGGAAATATAATCTTGAAGAACTTTGCTAGGGTTCTGAGTCTTTGAAGTCTCAGAAGTCTCTGAGAGAGACTCTGAGAGAGACTTTGAAGTCTCTCTTTGAGTCTTTGAAGCCATGTCACCTTTAAGACTAAATTTGGGAGGAGGTGCCTCCTGGGATGAGTCTTTAAAGGATAAATAGGAGTTAGGCTTGCAAGGAGAGGGCTGGGGACATCCGAGGCAGAGGGAACACACTCATAAATGGGAAACATCATGATGAGTGTAGGTGAAAGTACAAGGATTTTAGCGTGGATGAAGAGGAGAGATAGCAGAGCAGAAATGTACACAGGGTGCAAATTATGACTAGTCTTATATGGCAGGTTATGGAGTTTGGACTTTATCCTAAGAATCATGGGGAGCCATTTGAAGGCTTAAGTAAAGCAAGTTGGGGAGGGCAGTCCACCATATGATCAAATTTGCGTTTGAAAAGGTTACTCAGGCTGAAGTGTGGAGAATAAATGGGATTGGGCAAAGGAAGGGAGTGAGAATAATTTTGAATACCTGAGGGTTGCATTTTTGCTGGGCTGATACAGCAGAAGGGACAGGTTATGTGACTTGGGAGAGGCCAGTAAGGGGCAAATAGACTAGAGGAAATTGGAGTACAGTAGTCAAGGTAGTGAATGTCTCACTTATAGGAGAGAGCAGCTGTAATGGGTTTGGGGAACAAATGAGTTGGAAAACTTGGAGGTTATAACCAGAGAATGGATTCTTGGAGTGTAAGATTTCTTACGTGGTGTGGTTTAAAGTAATTGTGATATTGTGATGTATAATAAATATTTTGGTCTTTAGTCCACGATTCCTGGCTTACAGCTTCCCCAAACCCTTGGAATTTCCTGAGCAATAAGAGCGATGGGAGCATCTTCTGTCATAATATTTGGCCTCTTGTCCTCAGTTCCTGAAATCCCTTCAGAGCCATAAAGCCGAAATGGGTGTCTTTGAAGCCGAATATGGCCTCTGTACCCTGACACCGAATTAAATCTTGGAGACAGAGTTTTGGGTGAAGTAGAAAAGAATAGCTTTATTGCTTTGCCAGGTAAAAGGGGTCACAGCAGGCTAATGCCCTCAAAACTGTGTGTCCCAACCTGGAGGTGGTAGGTAGTGAGAAGTTTTATAGTCATGGTTCAAAGAGGGCGTGATCAGCTTCTGGACATTCTTCTGATTGGTTGGTGGTGAGGTAAGCGGTCGTCAGCATCATCAACCTTCCGGTTCCAACCTGTCTGGGGTCTATGTGCTTGTGGGCAGCACGCAGTTAACTTCTCCCACCTGGTGGGGGTCTCAGTGTCTGCAAAACAGCTCAAAGATATTGTTATGTGTATCCCTTGAGGGGAAACCTGGCCCCTGCCCCAAGGCTGCACTGTTGTGTTTTTTTTTTTTTTTGACTGTTCCTCCCTTGTCTCTGCATCCTCTCCCTTCCCTAATTAGCAACTGTTTGAACCCGCTTGTTGGAACTCAGGGAAGGTCATAGAGGCTGAATGAAGACTGTTTCCTGTAATCAAGAAATGGGGGACACAGGAAGGCTTTTGTGCCCAGGAACCCCACAGGGTCCTGCTCAGTATCATCGTGTTATTCATAACAAACCCCTTTGTCAACTGAGTTGATATTAATGAGCTGACTTTGGAAATCCTCTAAAGATGAGGGGCTGATTGCCAGGGGAACCAACCAGAATGTAAGGGTTGAAACTTTCAGTCCCATCCCCTGATTTCCAGGGAGGGGAGAGGGGCTGCAGGTAGAATCAATCACCAATGGTCCATGATTTAATCAATCATGTCTCTGTAATGAAGCCTCCATAAAAGCACAAAAGGATGAGGTTCAGAGAGCTTCCAGGTTGGTGAACCAGAATGCATCTACATGCTGGCCCCAAACTCCACAGGGGCAGAAGCTCCTGTATTCAGGACCTTGCCCTATGTATCTCTTCATGTGGCTGTTGATTTGTATTCTTTAATATCTTTTGTAGTAAACCAGTAATATAGTGAGTCAACTGGTTTTGTGAGTCCTGTGAGCCACTCTAGCAAATTAATTGAACCCACGGAGGGGGTTGTGGGAACCTCAGATTGATAGCCAGTCAGTCAGTAGCACAGGTAACAACTTGGACTTTAGATGGGCATCTGAAGTGAGGGGCAGTCTTGTGGGACTGACCCCTTAATTTGTGGAATCTGATGCTATCTTTGAGTAGATAGTGTCAGAATTGAGTTGAATTGTAGGACACCCAGCTGGTGTCAGAGAATTGCTTGCGTGGGAAAAAGCCACACATTGGAACTGGGTACAGAATTGTAGTGTAATGAAAATGTCTACAGTGTAGCCATGATGTTGAACGCAGAGGTAGGAGTAGAAGCAGACAAAACCCAAGGCTGCAAGACAGCTGCAATTCTGATGGTATATCAGAATCATCTGTGGTGGTTTTACAGGTTACAGAATGTAGGGCCCCCATCCTGAGAGATTCTGATATGGTAGGTGGAACTCAGGCATATGCACTTTTAAAAAACTTTTACAGATATTTCTAATGTGCAAGCCAACTTGGGAACCCCTGAACTGAAGTTGGATGGATTGTCCATACAAATCCTAAATCTCCAAATGACAGCAAATTCGGTCAGCATAGAAAGCAAAGTCTTCACCGAGTGTGAGATAGTGAGCCAGTAGTCAGTATGTAAGGAAGAGGAAGAGGAACTGATTGTGGCATAGCCAGAGGGTAAAAACTTGAAACGAGCAGGGATTTTTACTGGAGGGTGAAGGATTTAACTCAGCATCACAGAGCAAAGGATGAAGGTGTAAACCTCACCTCCCAACAGTGACTTCCTTTAAACTAGATCATACAGCACAAAACTGTTTGTTCATCCTCAGTTCACAACTGGCATTTCCAAATTTCTACTTCACTATTCTGAGAAAAGTGACTTTGGAGATGTTCTCATATTCTGAAGTTCTACTTTCCACTTTTCAAAGCTCATTGCCCTCTTTTAGATATTTCCTTCACTTTTAGATAACCACTATGCTTGGAAGGAAGAAATTTTCTTCTACCCTTCTAAGTTCCTCCGACTGCCTAAGAATTAAATTAGCATGAGACAGGTTAACAGGAGAAAATCAAACAAATTTGAATAACATGTATACATGGGAGAGACCCAGGAAAACTGAATAACTCTCCCAAGTGGCCAAAATCCTCACCTTAAATACCATCTTCAGCTAAAGACAAAAGAAGATGTTGGGGGTAGTGGTTTGGGACTTCAAATGGGAGGAAGGCAATTCACATGGAGATGGAAAAGCAAATGTCTGGTAAACAAATATTGGCTGGGCCATGCAGAAAGGATGGGACACAGAGTGGATTCTGATCTCTAGGTTTTGCTGAGTTTTTCTCTCCACACCTAGCCTATATTCTTTGCAGATATCTGGTGATAGCTCTATTCCAGGAACAGGCCCTTTATCTAAATTCCTGTAGGCAGTTAAGGGGGAGGTAACAAGAAAAAATTCCTGAGTCTTCTGTTTCTTAAAAACAATCAGCCTAAATTAATCTTCATGCCAAAGAGATACATCTTGGGGTGGCAAATTTTGCTCCCTGACAGTAGCCTCTTGGGGGAATGAAATGAATCCTGTGGACTTGAATCCAGGTATTTTTTAATGAATTATTTTCTACAAGATTCAGGAGCCCACTTCACTTACTTGGTTTTCAAGATATTTGTGTGAAAGAGGATCAGGATAGAGTGTGATTAGGTAATGTAAATTAGATCATTTTTAGAAAAATGGAATTCTATAGAATACATTATGGAGTATTTAGATTGAAGGAAATTCCAAATGACTGTCTCTAGTAACAGTAGTAGTAGTAAGAGTAGTAGTAGTAGTAATTCAACATTACAAAGAAATGAAAAGCATCAAGTCTTGTTTACCTAGTATATTTTATTCTTTATCTTTTAAAATGTTTTCATTATAAAAGTAATGCAAGCTCCATATAAAAGTACTGAATAATTCACAGGTATCTAGAGTAAAAGTGAATGTCTTCTTTCCACAACACCACTCCCAACTCCCCTGTCCTAGTGCGCATCTTTTTCCAGAACCTTCCCTATGCATTTATAAAATATATACATATATATACATATATAAATGTATTATGCATTTTCTGCAACTTCTCTTTCTGTTAGCAATATATCACAAATATCCTTTTATACTAATACATATGGATGAACCTCATTCCTTTATCATCTGTATAGCATTTCATGGTATGGGTGCACAATAATGTTTTTAAACATACTCTCCTTTTTTAGGTGTTTGTTTCAAATTTCTTTCTTTTATAAAAATAATTCTCTCCAAAAAATTCTTGTACACATATTTTTGTGTGCATGTGCTAATATTTCTGTAGCATATATTCCTAAAAGGAGAATTTCTAGATCAAAAGATATGTATATTTAAATTGTTGCTAAGTTATTGTCCAAGTGTCCTTCAAAAACAACTTACATTTCCACATATATCAAGTGCCCATTTCCCCCACCCTCTTGCCAATTGTGTATATGATAAATCTTTTTCATTTTACAAGTTAGCTTATTGTTTTTATTTACATTTCTTTGATTTCAAGTAAGGTTTCTTTGATTTCAAATAAAGCTGAGAGCATCTTTTCCTACTTTATTTGCAACATCTCTTTTCCTTGAATTTCTTCATATACATTAGCCTTTTCGGGGGGGGGGGTGCCTTCTTAATGATTTGTAGGAGTCCTTTATATATTGTGGATATAAATGCCTTGTCTATTATGTACATTAAAAATATTTTTTGCCAAATACAATGCCTGTCTTTTGATTTTGTTTAGGATGCTTTTCATAATACAGAAAGAAAATTTTAATTTTCACATACATCATATCTTTACATAAAGCCATCCTTTATGGCTTCTAGCTTTTATGTTATGTTTAAGAAAGACTTTCCCACACAAAATTATTTTCAAGATAAATATTCTTTTACATTTTCTTAGAATGTATTGTTGCAAGTTGAGTTCCACAGTATGCAGAATCTGAAACAGAGTTTAGCCTTTTGGATGTTTCTTAGGGAATGATCTTGGGACCAACACCTGTGGAAAATGGAGGGCAAGGAAGCAGAAGTGGTCAGAGGAAGAAGCTGAGCCAATGACCACTTCATGGGTACCTCTGGTGCTCAAATGGTGCTTCAAAAATTTTTTGAGTTGGGCTGTGATGGCCAGGCCTATATATTCCTGCTTTTTCATCAGTCACTGGATGTAGGCTGCCCTGGGAAGGGGTGTGACCCTGCATGAGGCAGCTCTTTACAACTGAAGCAATTACTGAAGAGGCCGGCATCTGAAGACTGTCTCCTGACAGCACTCTCAGCAAATGGAGCAGTAAGTCCTTCACTGAAGAGACGTCTGGGCAGTACTTCACAGTGTCTACCACGCATGTGTATGGTTTAGAGTCTTTAACCCATCTGGAATTTATTTTTGTGTATGATACGAGGTAGACAGAGGTTCTGATTTTCCTATTCCAGTAGACAGCCAATTCTTCCAACATTTGCTTGATAGTTCATAATTTCCCATTAATCTTTTTACTCATTTTTTTAAAAATTCAGTCAAAACATTTATTAATTTGTAATCTACTTGACTGGTATTTATGATAACTCAGATACAATGTGGGTATTTTCTATTACGTTAGAGAAAAATAATTGTCTTAGTTCGGGCTGCTATAACAAAGTACCATAAGCGGTTTATAACAACGGAACTTTAGTTTTTACAGCTCTGGAGGCTGGAAGTCTGAGATCAGGGTGCCAGCATAGTCAGGTTCTGGTGAGAGCCATCTTCCGTGCTTCAGACTATCCCTGACTTCTTGCTGTGCCTTCACATGGCCAAAAGTGAAAGGACTTGCTCTCTTCCTCCTCTTATAAGGACACTAATCCCAGCCTGAGGCTTCCACCCTCATGACTTAATTACTTCCCAAAGGCCCCACCTCCTAATAACATCCTACTGGGGCTTAGGGTTTCAACATGAATTTTGGGGGGAGACACAAATATGCCATCCATAACACTAATCAAAAAACAGAAGAATGTGTGAAATCATAGGGCTACAGAAAAGAATTTTCTATCACTGAAGACTTTTTATCATTAGAGTCATAAATCATCAAAACCAGAAGGGAACATAGTACATATTTTCCAGTCTCATTTCCCAGATGAGAAAACTGAGACCTGAAGAGTGGTAGGGGTAGATTAAAAACCAGATCATAAGACTTGATTTCCAGACCAGTGTTACTTCCTCTGTATTGGCAGCTTCTAATATATCATTTTACAATGTAGGCCTTTGAGGCTTTTTAATACTTTCATTAAAATATTTATTTGTTTACAGTTATTTATACTTTCTAATATGTTCCCTAGTTGAAAATAAGAAAACAGCATTTCATTAAATAATCTTCTCTACTGTAGACTCTTCACAAAGCTCAACTGGCCTCTCCTCTCATCCTCTAATTATTTAGAATTAGTGTAAAATTTTTTGTGCTGGCTGCACTCTCCTAGAAACCATGGAGTAATTAGCAAGTAGAAGGCACACCAAAGGCAGATGATACTATATTGGCTTGTAAGGATAATTGTAAGTTTACTGATAAAAATCCATTTTTATCGGCTCACTTATACTTCATAATAAGGCCACCGTGGCACTTCCTGCTCAAGGCACATAAGTGAGAGCTAGTGTGTATTTGATTTTAATAAATACTGTCTGTGGGAAGCCTGGACAGGAATGAACAGATGTTGGAACCATATGATAATAGTGTGACAGGGTAAAAAAACCTGTGCATCTATATGGCACACCTGGTGTTTATGATACTTTTGCAACTTTTATAACTACAGCATCTGGTCCTTTGCTGCTGTTCTTTAATTTTCAAATACCCAGGATCTTATGTCTCTTGCAGTGTAGACATGTCCATCAGAAGAAAAAGAAAGGCCATACACATGTCACGATTCATGCAGAAAGAGACTACTGCCTCCCCACAAGGAACTTATATTAAAATTGTTAGTGAAATATAAAAATATGAGAAAACATTTGGATCGGCTTTTCCCAGTTCTTAAGGGGCAAGAAAAATTCACTCAAGGATTGCCACATCACCCATCTGCACTGCAAACTTTCCAATATTTTTAATTTGCAATATAGATAATTTAGGGGAAATAACTAAAATACGTATAGCACTATAGGCTTTAAGTTATGCCAGTTGTATTCTATTTGATCCAAGTGATGCAGGTTGAGTTGGACAAAGAGAAAAGAATTTGATGTAACTCAAGTTTGATTGAATTTCATGATTTTTCCTCTGAGCTTTAGGGGGTGTTCCATGTGTTAAAGGATACCAAATGTATATACCTGAACCTAACAGAATATTGTAAATCAACTGTACTTCAATAAAACTTTTTAAAATAACTTAAAAAGGATATCATATGTAAAATAGTTCTTCTAAATTTTCAGTTGTTCTAATGAGTAAATCAGATTAATAGTATAACTCACTCAAGAGATGGTTTTTAAAAACATCACTAGACACACACACATAGCTTTATACTAAAGTTCATTTAGTAACTCTCTAACTCTTCTGGGGTTTTCTGGACTAGAACTTGGAGGAATCTTCAGAGTAGTGAATATGAACTGAGTTCTATAGCAAAACATGCTCCCTGAAGATGACCCCAATTTCGACAAGACAGATTATTCAAAAAACACATCCTACTTGGGTTTTTGTGATGATGAACCTGCTAGGGTTTGTCAGTTATCAAACTTATATTAATATTTTCATGAATTGATAGATTTCAGTGAGAAAGAAGTCTCTCAGATGGCAACCTGAAACCCCTAAATCAGGGATGGAAAACACTCAGTGGTGTAATGGATCATGGATTCTTTCCCATTAAGTACCAGAAACCTTCAACACATGGCCCCAGGAGCCCACTCCCAAGCATTCAGGGTTGGTTTATGGGATAAACCAGGAATGAAAGACAGAGGGCATGAAACAGGGAAAGAAAAGAGAACCAATTCAAGGATGCATTATCAGGTGGCCCACCACTGAGCGCTCAGTCATGTAGGACCATCTAAGTTGCCTCATGAAATGCAACCCAAGACCATCCATGTAAAAGAAAGGGAAAAATGTCTAACCATCAGCTCTGTTTCCCCTTGGCTAAAAGTTGCCCTACAGGGTATTAACTTTCCCCACCTCACTTCCAGGTTGCCCCTGCTTGAATGCTAAATGTCTTCTTGGAGCACCCCTGGGCAAGGAATCAGAGAAGCCCTGTTCCCAGAAATGAGAGTCATTTGTGGCTGGCCAGAGACAAAGGACTGTCAGTGGCATTGAAGCTGGTCAAGGCCTACTAGGTTGCCCAGGTATGACTGGGTGGGAAATGAAACCAGAGGATTTGAAGTGTTGCACAAGCAATGTTCAATATACCTTACACAGGGCCTGCCAGTGAGAAATTATTGGACTATTCCATACAGTAGTGACAAGCAGAAGAGCAGTTTGTTTTTTACAGCTGTTATTTTTAAACTCTCCCCCATAACTTAAGCCTAAACTGTAAAGTTTGTTCCCCTTTCTATTAGTATTAATGAAATAATGCTACTGAGATTGGTTACTATGATTAGCACCATGGAACTGATGAAAAATGGATTTTTTTATTAGTATTTTATCCTTATTAGTAAGGAAGTTCCACAATCATGCCATTACACATAATTTTGAATAAGCAGCTCCTCATAATTATGAAATATAGAGTTATGGAACCTAATTTAAATAATTCCACTTATTCTCTGAGGTTTTTAAGCACATATTGTGATTTTTTTGTTTTTGAGATCCAAGATGACAGGTTTACCTTTTGTGAAAGAAGACAATTTACTTAACAACAAAATCTTATTGTGTCATAGTTACTAACATGTCTATTTCTCTTTCTGGCATGGATTTAAAATATTTTGAAATAATGAAATTGCTGTAACTTAACTTTGTGGATATGCTTCACAATATTCCTACTTAGCCCGTTTACTAAAATTACCCAAGCGTATATCCACGAGTATGGAGAATGGGGTGGAGAGTTGAGGGGGGAGTGGAGGAAGTTTATTTTGGAAGGCAGTATTATTAATACCTGCCATTTATTGAACTCTGGAAATGTGCTGTTCACTGTGCTAAGCAAATGCTATTTCTATATCATGTCATTTAATACCCACCAATAAGTGTTTTTATCTGCATTTCATAGATAAGGAACATGAGGGTCAGGTAGGCTGAGTAATATGTCCATGGTCACATAGTAGTAACCGATTTAGCCAGGATTCAAATGAGTGTCTTTTATTTCAGCATTCAGGCTGTTATTCAGCACAGTTAGCTGCCTATAATTTAGATGTCTGGAATGACCAGGAGAGGACATATAATTCTTTGTATACTGAGTCCATTAGAAATTGAGTCTCTTGCTAAATGTCTGTAGCCAAGTGTCTGGAAGTATCTGTCACTGCTCACTCATTTTGCAGCTTAGAGCCACGGATGCCCTGACCAGCTTGGCTGCCATGTACTGCCCTTTCCCTGTCAGCTGCAGTCAGACCATATTGCTTGGCTTTCTTTTGGTATATTCTCAAAGCATTCCAAGCAGCACATTATTCCCAAGAAAAGTAATGCATAAAAACCAATCACATCTCTATTCATCAATTTTTCATCACACTTACAGATGTCCACTTGAGAGTTTTTAATAAAGTCTCTAAATATTACAGCTTCAATTGCACAATTTGAAAGCTTTGATGCTGTTTGGGCCTCTCTCACAGGAAAAGTCCACATGGCCTCCCTATTTACTTTAAGTCCATATCACTCCCATTCGTATTCTCAAATGTTGAATTAAACAGTATTCATTAAATTCATTAAACTCACCCATTTTTTTTTTAACATGTCCAAATAAGGACATGGGTACTTAATGAAATTGTTATTCTTCATTTCTCATCCAGCAGAAATGACCCAGCCTAGGCAAAGTGGGTTAGAGGCAATATTTTGGGTTCTTTATTTCTAGAATATGTGTGACTCAACTTGGAGGAAACCACATTATCTCTGCCCCAGTCTCAGCAAATGTTTCTTTATAATTGGTAATGCTTGACCAAATTAGCCTGTATGTCATGAACCAAGACTACTGAAAACCATGAGCTTAATTAATTGGCAGGTAGAATGTCTTTCTACACATCCTAGTTCCTGTTGGAGCAGTGTGTGTTCAAATGGGTCATCACACCAAGACAGAGGTTAAATCTTTCATCTTGTTTTGCTACAAGTTTCCAATTGACATATACCATTTAGTGGTTATAAGAATGATTAAGGCACTACAAAAAGGGTCTATAGCAATAATTAGCTAACTGTACATCAGAAGGTCAAAAGACACTTAGAAAGTTTGCTTACCTAACTACTAAGCTTTGCTTGCTCTGGGAGAGGTCAGAGTTCTTTTGCTTTGGCAGATTAATGTCACTTCTTTGATAGAGCAATGGATATATGATAAGGAGAGTTAAATTACCTACAGAGCAATTCCTGAATTGTGGGATCAAGATTCTTTGTGACAGCTCCCAAGAGGGAATAAATGCTTTTCTGAGATAGTCAACACTGTCTCAAATCCTTACATTGATCCGGGCCCATAAGGGGCTACAATCACCCTATAAGTCAAGGCAGTCTAGCTGTTGTAACAAAGAATTCCAGTATCTCAGTGATTACAAAGAATGAAGGTTTAGTTCTCATTCTCCACATAGTCCAATTAGGTGATGAGTGGGAAGCATTCTATAAAGTCATTCAGGACCCCAGGCTCCTTCCATGGTGTGGTCTGCCATCCCTAGTGCCTCAGAGCCCTCCACTGGATCCTCTGCTTCTGGCTGGGTGACAAGGGGAGGGAGAGAATATGGAAAAGGTTCACCTGTTTTTAACAGCCTTAGCCAAGCCATGACACCCATGGCCTCCCCTCACATTCCATTGGCAAGAACTAGTCACATGGCCCCACCTAGATGCAGCAAGACTGGGAGATATTGTCTGGTGATATGCCCAAGAAAAGGAAGGAAATGGGTTGCACCTGACACAACCACAACAATAAACACATTCCAAAAGGATGCACTTTCGTAGCACCTTGTTTGTTTACTTTGTAACACATCATGCAATGCCATTACTTTATTTGTTGATTAATTTGAGGTTTACCCATTGTTTTATTTGTCTGTCTCCACAACAAGAATGTACTCAGGACAGTGATCATGTCTGTATTTTCCACTATTGTATTCCCAGCATCTGGCATAGTGTCTGGTACTTTATAGGCACTTAAAGATTTGTTAAATGAATGAATGCCAGTGCTACGGTAACAAAGATGAGGGAATAACTGTAATAGTTCCTTAATTCTAAGATGTACTATCTAACAAGTAACAGATTTTCAGTGGAGTGGGTAAACACCACCATAATAAATATCCATGTTGATGATAAGACACATTCAGATTCCAGAAATATTACTCAGAAAAACATATAAAAATGAATCATAATTCTGCCTGATGGGCTCTGGAAAGTTTCACTGAGGACATGTTATTTGAGCTAATGGAAAGATGGCATTGTCAGGTTTTAAAAAGTTGGGAAAAGACATTCTGGACATGGAGGAGAGCATGCACAAAGGCAGTGCAGCTTCCTCCCTTTGGGAAGTCAGTAATTCGGTACAGTTAACTGGAAGAGTGCTTAAGGGGAGAACTGAAGATGAGTCTGGGAAGGCAGGCTCCAGCAATGGGGTGTCATTGACAACTCTGAAGCAAAGAACTGTCATTGTCAGGCTTGTGTTTTACCAACTTCATTCTGGCAGCAGTAGGAAGGGTATAATTAAGGGGGTCTAGAATGGAGCCAAGGAAGCCAGTTATGAGGCTATTGGAAGTGTGGAAGGTACATGGAAGGGTTAGTGTTTGTTCTATACGTCAGCTCCACAAAATGCAGTATGAAAACACACAATATAATCCCTTCTTTACAGAAGATAATTAATATAAATTTAAGGAGTAGAAACAGCATTTGTTGTATGGGATTATTTATTGCAGACAATTCTTTATTACCACAGCAAATTAGCTTGAACTGCCCAAGAGAAATAGAAATGATTTTGTTAATACAGAACTCTTCTTTATAATGATATTCTTTGTAATGTCCTGTATTGAAACCCAGTTTTTCCTTCTGTCTGTTTTAGCAATTAAGAACATTCCATCTCCATCATCTATTAAATTACTGTGTGTGTGGGGATGGGATATTTTGCCTTCTTTATTCCCATTTCCAGGTCTATCCTTTCTCCTATGTAAATAAGAATTTATTAGTTACATTTCAATGTTTTATTTACAGATTTGAGGCTCTCCTAAAGTACCTCTTGTTCTTAATAGCATTGTGATTGTGGAGCTGAGAAATGTAAACCTTCTGCGGACTACACGTTCTACTAAATATATTGCAAGGATGATCTTGTGCTTTCTAGATATATCCCAGTTTAATGGAAAGCACACAGGCTTTACAGTCAGAACAACCTGGACTGAGTTCCAGCCACTTACTAGCTGTGTGACCTTGGGCAGGTCACTTCATCACTGCCCCACCGGTTAGTTGTGAAAAGGAAGAGGAAGTACCTCCCTACTATATGTAAAGGGCCTAGGACATTGCCCCAGGGCTTGGCTAACAATAATCTGATCCAGCCTCCAGGGCACTAGCCAGCCATCTCCCCACAGCCCAGATTCACCCTTTTTCTTTTCACATCAGCACTACATTTTGGCTGGCATTCAAACAGTATTTTTTTTCCTTTTGTTATATTATTTATAGAAAATGTTTTTGCATAGCATTCCTTGTCTCTTGTGTTGCAAGTAAGGTTGTTTTCTTCCCTAAGTGGCATGGCAGGCAATTTTGCCCATTCCTCCCCATCGGCTTTTATAGAATTTTCTCCTACAAGATTTTGTTTCTTTAAAGTTTGTTTCCTGGGACTTTCCTGGTGGTCCAGTGGTTAAAACTCTGAGCTTCCAATGCAGGGCATGTGGGTTCAACCCCTGGTCGGGGAAATAAGATCCCACATGTCGCGCGGCCATAAATAAATAAATAAATAAATAAATAAATAAATACATAAGTAAATAAATACATAAATGAGCTTAAACTATAAAAATATATATATATAAAATAAAGTTTGTTTCCCTATCAGCAGTAGGATTTGTTATAAAAATTAAATCAACAGCAATTATTCCTTAACTGTTCCCTTTAACATATGCTTTGCCTCGTATGTGTCTCCCAATTAAGTAGTAGGCTCGTGGAGTGTCCATATGATCCCCCGTTTATCTTAAAAAATTTTTGTTGTTGTTGTTTTCTGAAAGTTGGAAATACCACTTCTCTTCCAATCTGCAGACGGTTTCAATGAAATCTCGATTTTCTAATTTCCAGTTGAGTGCACACAACTTTATCTTTTTTAGTAGTTTATATTTTGGATCCAGTCTTCTTGCCCTGAACTTTTACTGAGGCGTCAGCACTGTAAAGTCTTTCTTCCACTCCCACACATCTAGTTATTCTTTGTCCTTAATCATTCCATTTGGGGTCTGGCTCTATTAGTTTTTACTTAACCTGTGCAAACAACCTTGCTTATTCCTCCTACTCAATTGCTTTGGCTATGTAAACTTGATTACACTAAAACAGATTTTATGCAACTTACGACTTTCTTTCTTGGTGGTGGTGATTGTAGGGAATTCCTTTAACGGTTATTTGTTTTAAGAGATTTTATTTTGTTTATTATACAAGGTGGGCAGGAATCACTGCTTCTGTGCAGTTTTTCCTCTATACATTAAAAGCAACTTAAGACATGTCAGTCTTGAAATCACTTGGAAAGTGGAAAATGTCTCAGTATCCCTATTAGTGATCTGGAGAATCCATATTTTCTGCTGACAGAGTTGAAAGGGACATTACAAATAACACCCCCTGCTTCTAGCCTTTAGCAAAGGACCACCTCCCAAACTACTGAATATACTCAGAGAATTGTTGGGGAGGAGGACATCTTCATCTACCCTTCTAAGTTCTTTTGGCTGGTCTAAGAATTAAATTGACATGAGACAGATTTACAGGAGAAAATCAAACAAAAGTTTAATAGCATGTATACATGGGAGAGAACGAGGAGAACTGAGTAACTCTCCAAAATGGCCAAAATCCTCACCTTGAATATCATCTTCAGATAAAGACAAAAGAAGATGTTGGGGAGAGTGGTTTGGGACTTCAAAGGGGAGGAAGGCTATTCACATGGAGATGAAAAAGCAAATGTTTGGTAAAAAAATGTTTGCTGGGCCATACAGAGACAATGGGACACAAAGAGGAATTTTAACAAGCAGACTTTGCTAGGTTCCTCCCACACCTAGCCCATACTATAGTTATCTATGGTGATAGCCCCCTTTCTGGAATAGGTCCTCTATCTACATTCTTTTAGAAGTGACCAGAGCAGAAAGCTTTTATACCTTTTAGACAAAGAAATAATACATTTGTGAAGAATTGACAAGACAAACGGGTTTGGGCTTGGGATAGCAAATGGGGAAGAAGTAACTATGTTTGTTTATACAGCCTTCTAGGCCCTAAATTCCCTGTCTCCAGTGGTAAGGGTGTCTATCTTCCTGGTACAGGGAGGGTATCTTTCACATGGGAGATTTTCCTTTTTTTTAAATTTATTTTTATTCTAATATTTATTTACTTATTCGGCTGCTTTGTTTCTTAGCTGTGGCATGCGGGATCTTCATTGCAGCATGTGGGATCTTTAGTTGCGGCATGCAAACTCTTAGTTGCGGCATGCATGCGGGATCTAGTTCCCTGACCAGGGATTGAACCCAGGCCCCCTGCATTGGGGGTGCGGAGTCTTACCCACTGGACCACCAGGGAAGTCTCCTCACATGGGAGATTTATCTCTTGCTTTCAGGAGGACCAAAGAATACCAGAGTGTCCTTCTTGCGCCAGCTGTTCCCTAAGTATGTTTAATTCAAAATAATCTGTATACTGAAGGGGCATATTTTGGGGTGGCATATTCTGCTACCCTTCACCAAAATGCAGGGAATGGTTTCCAGTCACATATGCTGGAGCTTTTGTTTTGCAACTACATGAGGAAAGAAGAAGGTTTGCTTGGGAGAAGGTACTGAGGAAGACTAGAGTGAAGGCTCAAGGGGATGGAATGAGATCTATCTACATTGGGTCTTTGGCCTGGATTTGGCACTGTTACAAAGATAGTAGGTCAGAGGGAGAAGCTGAGGAACAAAACACAATCTTGCTACCCAGAGACAAGATCCTTGATGTATACAATGGCCTTATCTTTGTAGAGAAAGAAAAATAATTTTTTATATTTTTTCATGTTTGGGGTGTTATATTTTGCTACCCTTCATCATTACGGTCTATAATAGTGGTGAGGTCCCGCCAGGATATTTTAAGGGCAGTGGATACAAACAAATGGGAGTTGGAGGGGAAGAATACAGAAGATCCTACTCATGAAAGTGGCTGACGAGCTGGTTTTTAGGCTCAGGTGAAGCATTCCTCTGGGGACTCTCAGAAATAACTGGGTAACATTTGCAGGTTGTAACGCTGAGACCCTGTTTCTACGCAGTTGGAAGTTAGCAAGTCAATGAACATCTGGGTTACAGTTGCTAATGCTTTCCCATACTAGCATACAAAGCACAAAGTAGAGAGAGCTACAACTCAACATTGTCATGTTCTGGCCTCAAAAAGAATTTAGGGTACTCACTAACCACATCTCCAGAAATGGAAAACTCTCCAGCTTCTCTGTAAGAAACCCTGATCCACCCCGACACTCACCTCAACATATATGCACACATATCTAACCTTGTTTAATTTAAAAGCAGCTCGCAAGGCTGTATAGTCAGTTTGCCACCCCTTCATACACACCCACCCCCAATCTGCTCTCCCACCTGAGCACAAAGCACAGTTGCTCTTTTGAAACATCTGGTTTCTGCTACAAAGTTCGACCTTTTCTTCATGGTCTCCTGCTGCCTGCAGGGAGAAAAATCTTTCACCATCCAATTTCTCAGTTTGTTTTTAGCATCCTCCAAAGCCCCGATTTCATCCCTTTCCATTACCACCCCCTCTTCATTTGTTGTCCTTCCATCTTCTTTCTTTTTTTTTTTAATTAAAGATTTTTTTTTGAAGTATAGTTGATTTACAATGTTTCAGGTGTATCGCAAAGTGATTCAGTTATACATATATGTGTGTATATATATATATATATTCTTTTTCAGATTCTTTCCCCTTATAGGTTATTACAAGATACTGAATATAGTTCCCTGTGCTATACAGTAGGTCCTTGTTGCTTACCTGTTTTATACATAGTAGTGTATATCTGTAACCCCAAACTCCTAATTTATCCCTCCCACTTCCTTTCCCCTTTGGTAACCATAAATTTGTTTTCTATGTCTGTGAGTCTATTTCTGTTTTGTAAATAAGTTCATTTGTATCATTTTTTTAGGTTCCACATATAAGTGGTATCATATGATATTTGTCTTTCTCTGTCTGACTTACCATCTTCTTTCTACACTCCACCCATCTCCCTGCAGGGAAGCGCCTAGTAACCTACTTTCCCTAAGAACAAAAGGGTTCTTTGCGCTCAATCCCCCAGGGGATTGACATTTGAATAAGGGACAATCCTCCAACCAAATGAAATTAATTACACCTGAGGAAATTGGAGACTTCAGCAAAAGGTCCTGACAAGTTTGTATGGAAAGTAGGGACTTGCCGCAAATCCTACCACTTAACAATTGCATGCTTTAGGGTAGAGTAGGGTCCTTTATTTTGGTATAGCCTTGGGACTTTACCACACACCCCACTCTTCCCCTGCATCTTTTCTTTTTTTTTTTTTTAATTAATTGATTTACTTATTTATTTATTTTTGGCTGTATTGGGTTTTCATTGCGGTGCGCAGGCTTCTCATTGCAGTGGCTTCTCTTGTTGCAGAGCACGGGCTCTAGGCACGCAGGCTTCAGTAGCTGTGGCTCGCGGGCTCTAAAGCACAGGCTCAGTAGTTGTGGTGCACGGACTTAGTTGCTCCACGGCATGTGGGACCTTCCCGGACCAGGGATCGAACCTGTGTCCCCTGCACTGGCAGGCAGATTCTTAACCACTGAGCCACCAGGGAAATCCCCCCTGCATCTTTTCTTGAATTTCATTTCCTTACACATCTTTCTCAAGTTTTTCAGGGAGGGAAGCATTTTCTGACGACAACAATAAAATCTAGATTCTGCTGATCCTAGTTGTTTTCTAGCCAAAGGGAGTAAAAACATAGGTCATGTAAGATAGAGAGACAACTGATCTTCTTAGCTAGGGAATTTTCTTTGTCACCTTTATGTAGTTACTAATTTATATCTTCGATAGCTATATATTCTAGGGTTCCTTTCCTTTGAAGAGTTTGATATGCCCTTATTGGTCTAAAATTCAAAATAACAATAAAGGTTCTTTTGTTAATTAGTGAAAAACTGTCTTAATATGGTCTTGAAATGAGACTAAAATGGCCGGGAAAAGGCCATCAGTGGGAAAGGGATTGTTCGTGGTCTAGTTTGCAGTAATGAGGACAGGACCTTAGTGGGTGAACCTAAATTATGCTGTTTTGTTATTCAGAAGCAGTGGGATGGAGACAGAGCCACAGGAATTGTACATTCGTAAATAGAAGTAGGTTAAAGTAATTAATCCTATGTCTTGCAGCTTCTACATTCTTTCCCTTAAGAGAAATAACCCAGGGTCCAAGGCAGCTAACAGCAAGGTGCAATGATAAAGTGGTAGAGTCCTCTCTGATTTGGGACCTGTTATTTGTTTCAATGTATGTTGTGTGCAAAGCACATGTTTTAGGCGAAAGAGCAAGTATAAATTTGGTGTAACCTCAGATCCTTCCCAGTCACAGATATGGAAAATGCTTTTAGAAACATAAAGTCACATTTTTAAAAGCAACTCACTGGAACTCTTCAAGAAGCAATTAGATGCCATCCTGAGGGGAAGAAAGCTTCAATAAAATGAGTGGGTGATTTCTCTTAGCATTTCTTATATTTCTAATTTCATGCTTAATGAAATGGAAGCATGAGAAAGAAGCTCTGCCCATTACTGTTTTCTTTTCTTTTTTTTTTTCCCCTGGGGTAACTTTGAAGTCATTTTTGAAAATTTCACCGTTATTTAGGGTCCCAGAAAAATAACTGCATTTAGGAGTCTTACTCCTGCCATGTTAATCCTGGAACTAAGTGCTTCATCCATTGATACAATAGAAAACACCAAAACAACCTTCAGAAATTCATTTACAGAACCCCCCCAAAAAAGATGGATCTGCAATCTTAAAGCTTTGCCAGCACAGTAGTATGCATATTCCTTTAGAGCAAACATAGAGTGCCTATTATGTGCCAGGCATGGTTTAAGTGTCATACCTAAGTTAACTCACTAAATACACAAAATCCTCAGACAGAGGAACTGAAACATTCCCACTGTAAATATGAGGCAACTAAGGCTCAAAGAGGTTAAGTGGTTTGCCCCATTAAGTGGTGGAGCTGCTCCAAAGTGGGTCCAAAGCCCATGAATCTCCACATATTCATCCCAGTATACAGCTTCCCCTGTACCCAGCATGCTTCTAAGGCACATGAGTAAAGACATATGCTAGTCTGCGGGCATTAGTGTTAAAACTCCTGGTCTGACACTGATTAGAAAGAGCCCCAGGCAGGTGTGGAAGAGCAGAGTTGAAATATACTGTGCCTGGAAAACACAGAGTCTCTTGCTGGCTCAGCAACAGATCGGAAACCCAGGGGCTGTTAGTTCTCCTCAAAGCTTTGTCTGAGCACAGATGTGATCTTGATCTCACTAATGAGCCAGACTGGCCTCAGTTTTCTCATCCGTGACTTAGAAATGGAGACTTAGAATACTTCAAAACATACCCAGGTGACAGGAAATTTCAAGAACCTAGGCTCTCATACTTGAGGTACAATACATAGTTCTGTATGGAGTTAAGTATATGCTCAATGCAGAAACGTGGACAAAAGACCTATTCCCGTTTAGGAAAGCAAAAAAGCCATTTACCAAGTTTTCCCTCTGCTAATAAATGTCACCTTGATAGATATGGCTAAATAGAACATTGAAGGAATGGAAAGGTCTGCCATTTTCAGGAATAAACTTTTTGAATATTCTTTGTTTCTACACTTAGTCAAAGTAATATGGTTTTAATAAACATGGAGCTAATAAAATAGTATTATTTTGAGCTTATGAATTGTTAAGCCTATTTTTTATAATGATTAATGATGAATCATTTTATAAAGCTTGGGTGATTCATCAACAGAGCAGCATGCCTTTAAAACAGGTGTTCTGAGAATTTAGAACCTCTGTAACATAAAGTTTTTTTTTATTCTCTAATTTGGGAATTTCCAAATTACCTGCAAATAGGAATAGAAACCAGGAAAGTAGGAGATATATACTCTTAGCTCTTCATATTACTTCCATCTTCATGGAATCTTAATAAATTCAGCTATAACAAAATGTAAACTACAAGTAGAGTCCAATTTCAAAGGAGATCTAGCTGCATTATCTAAAAAAGACTGTGTAGCTTTTGTACAAGTATTTTTCTTTGAAATATTTTGTCCCTGCTGTAATCTTAAAGGATTTAAAAAAAAGGGAAGAATAGCAAAGCTATGTCTGCTCCAGAGCTCAGATGTTTTGAAAAATGTGGACAGCTTCCCTGGAATTATTTTTCAGAAGGAAGGGTATAAACTTTATTTTAGATAGAAGGTATAAGGTGATGTGACAAAGATCATGGAGGAAAAAAAGAAGCTAATAACTGCCCACTGAATTCCGCTCCTCTGAACTCATAAAATCATCATTTGATGGAAAGATAATGATCATAACTATACTTTTGTCTCATGATATTTTTAGCTTATCTAAAAAGAACGTCAATATAAATGATCAACAATAAAGAAATGCTTAAATTATGATATACCTATCAGATAGAATATGCTGCAGCCATTATAACAAATGTTTTAAAAGAATATTTAATAACAGATTGTTTAGAACATAAATGAATAAAAATGCCAGAATACAAAACTATAAGAAGAGTATGAACACAATTTAAAATATATAACTAGAAAAAAAGAAACAATAATGTTAACGAGTATTTCTGGTGGTGGTTTTATTTGATCCTATATACTTTTCTGTATTTCTCAAGTATCCTACAATTAACATATATTTGTTTTGCTACTAAAAAACAAATATGCATTTTTAGTCTTAAAGTTTAAAACTTGCACTTCTGGGCTTCCCTGGTGGCGCAGCGGTTGAGAGTCTGCCTGCCAGTGCAGGGGACGCGGGTTCGAGCCCTGGTCTGGGAGGATCCCACGTGCCGCGGAGCGACTGGGCCCGTGAGCCACAATTGCTGGGCCTGCGCGTCTGGAGCCTGTGCTCCGCAACAAGAGAGGCTGCGACAGTGAGAGGCCCGCGCGCCGCGATGAAGAGTGGCCCCCGCTTGCCGCAGCTGGAGAAAGCCCTCGCACAGAAACGAGGACCCAACACAGCCATAAATAAATAAATTAATTAAAAAAAAAAAAAAAAAAAGAGAAAAAGGAGATATTTATAAAAAAAAAAAAAAAAACTTGCACTTCTTTTCAGACGAGTAACATATGTTGACTTATTTTTATCATTTATTATTATTTTTCTAGAAACAAAACAAAAGTTACTGACATAAGGTCAAGAGTGATAGAATTTTACTTTTTAGACTCTATCTCTCTCTCTCTTTCAAGGTATATGACCCTCATTCTTGAGATTTCTGTAAACTCAAGCTTGAGAGCTCTCATTTTACATTATGTTTCACTTTCCTCTGTAAAGAAATCCATTGTCTTTATAATTGTCAAGTGTTAATGTTTGTATAATCATTTGTCCATTCATTTATTCACTCAACATTCTCTTATTGAGGAACATAGGCATAATAATACCTCAATGTGGGGGGATAGCTTAGAGAAGGAAAACTAAAGATGGTAGACCAGTTAGACAAGGAAAGATGCATGCCTAAAATAGGCTAGTTAGTATGAGAATGTGAAGGAAGAAAGTCAAAAGATATCCTGAGACAGAGAAAGACAAATATCATATGATATCACTTATATGTGGAATCTAAACAAAATGATACAAATGAACTTGTTTACAAAACAGAAATAGACTCACAGACATAGAAAACAAACTTATGGTTACCAAAGGGGAAAGGAAGGAGAGGGATAAATTAAGAGTTGGAGATTAACAGATACAAACTACTATATATATATAATAGATAAACAACAAGGACCTACGGTATAGCACAGGGAACTATATTCAATATTTTGTAATAACTTAAAATGGAAAAGAATCTGAAAAAGAATATACATATGTACACCTGAAACATTGTACACCTGCTATACACCTGAAACATTGTAAATCAACTATACTTCAAAAAAAAAAAAATCTTGAGAGTATAAAGAGAATGTGATGACTTTTTATGTGTAGTTATGCCTAACATGTACTAGATAGTGTGGTAATGTAGACTGTATGACAGTAAACAAAACACCTTCTCCTCATTCCTCAAACCTCCAACCCAACATCACTCATTCCCTTTCATTCTCAACTGATGTTCTGGGAAAACAGAGCAATCAGAAGAGAACTTAATTACAATTCCACCTCTAAATCTACAATTCTCTACACCCTATGCCATATAGTCTTCCTTTTCTCCTGCTAAAATGGAAGACTTGTTCACCCCTTGATGTATGTCCTGAGTTGCACCCCCTGTCACCTCCACAAGGACATCACTCTTATAATTGCCCAGCTATTCTACATCCTCAAAATTTCCCCCTCTAATGGATCATTCTAATCAACACACAAATATTCTGTTATTCTCTCACCTTAAACAAACATTCCCTTGAGCTCAACACTCTCTGCAGCTATCACCCCATTTCTGCTAAAATTAAGACTCTAAAAGCTGGTATTTATTCACATAGTCATATGATTTTGTAAAATTTATTAAGTAAAATACAAATTATTCTGATGTTAAGAAGCAAATTTGAGAAGATGCTTTGGAAACTTTCCATAAAACAAGTGAAAATTTACAGACTCCTTATTTGGCTGAATATGACAGGTACTCTTTTTGTCATCTTTAAATTTATTTATTAAAGTACAGAGAGAAAATTCAGATAAAAAATTAATGAAATGTGAAGCAAAAGTAATAAAGATGAGTGATGAAATCAATAGAAATTATTCTGACATTGAGAAGTGAGTTGAAACATTTTTTTCCAGATTATGCCAAAAGCAGTAATTCATTAAGAGGAAGAGATAAATTTTGAATAGAAGTAATGAATTGGCTCTTGGATTGTTTAAGAGTTCAAATAGTGAAGAGAAGTGAATCATATGAATATACTAGGAAAAGATTTAAATTTCTTGCTGATTTGATACAAAATACTGACATTGCTGAAGATAACATAAAACCCATAATAATGCTACTTACAATGAGCACATTGATGCAAAACTGGTTAATGAATGTCATCAATTCAAATAATATTTAATATTAGTCACTGTACAAAAAAATTGAAGTACTCTGAAATCTTACAGCTCATAAATTAAATAAACTTGATAGAAGTTTCCCAATTTGACAAAAAAACCTTAATCTCTATATGATATTACCAATATATGTTGAGAAGGTGAAAGAAAGTGCAAAAGCTATCAATAAAAAAAAATTGATCAACCATGATAGAGATGATTGACTTCTTCTCAAAGAATTTACAGACAAAAACTGTAGGGAAAAAAAGATAGTATAGCCATGTACCAGACAGTTAATTACTATGAGTATTATGTTATTTTCCTGGATTTGTATCATGTTTGTGGTCTTTGCCAGGTTTTTTTAAAAAAATAGATGATTTATTGATATCTTTTCTTGTTATGTAACAACGGTTACTTTCAATTGCTGGAATAACAAATTAGCCCAAAACTTAAACAATAACAGATGTATCATTTCACATCTGTAGGTCAAGAATTCAAAGGGTCTTAACTTGGTAGTTGTCATTCAAGGTCTTTTATTAGGCTGCAGTTAAGATGTCAGCTGGCACTGCACTTATGTGAAGGCTTGACTGGTGACGGTGTTGCTAAACTTTCCATTCCTGTATAACAAGGATCCCCTTTCCTCCAGTTTCCAACATTTCCCATTTTCCTTTAAGCCCACATCTGAAGCCTCCTCAAAGCCCATCAGGATGCTATGAACAGTCTCATGAATGTTAGGCTTAATATAACACCTCATCAAAATCCTTCTACCCTTTGATTACTACCTAGTTTCAAAGTTTCTCCATATTTTATGTTTTTATTATGGTAGCACTCCACTCCTGGCACCAAAATCTCTATTAGGTGTCTTTTCTTACATAACAAATTAGCCCCAAACTTAGTGTCTTAAAAAAATGATCATTTATTACCTCACACAGTTTCTGTGGGTCAGGAATTCAGGAATGGCTTCACTGGGTGGTTCTGGCTCAGGATCTTTTATGACATTGCAGTTAAAATATTTCAGGATGCAGTGAAGATAATGGGGGACCATCTTGGAAGCAGACCACAACACATTCAAAATAAATATTTGCCTTCATATCTTATTTTTCTTTGTAATTTTATATTCATTACATGTATAATTTTCCTTTTCCACAATACGTGGATGTCCAATAAATCAGACTAAAAGTCTTGACTTCTCTCATTGTCTCAGACCACACAGATGGTCTATTAGTACATCCTGTTAGGTCTACCTTCAAAATATATCCCTAATTCAGTTACATATCACAACCTCCACTGTTACCAAGCTTCCTGAAATGATAATCATCGCTCACTGAGATTTACTACAATAGTCTTTTCTTTGGTCTTCCTGCTTCTATCTTTGTCCTCCTCTCATCTATTGCCAACATGGAAAAGTGATTATTTAAAATAACAGCCATGTCATGTTACCACTTTTCTCAAATCCTCCAATGACTTACTATCTTACCCCAAGCAAAAGCCAACCTCCTTATATGTTCTATAAGACCTTACGTGCCCTGGACCCTGTCTACCTCTCTGACAGCATAACCACCTCTCTCCTCCTGCTCACTGTGCTCCAACTGGCTTCCATGATGCTCCTACCTCAAAAACTTTATATTTTCTGTTCTTCTGCCTGAATGCTCTTTCCCCAAATACACCTCTTTTTTATACTTTTTTGTATATAAACATATTACACACTTTACACTCTAAAAAGGATTTTGTACTGCCTCTTACCCTCCACTAAAATATAAGCTCTCTGAGGACCAGAGCTTTGTCTTGTACATGGTAATATTCCTAGCACATAGAACAAGGCCTAACACATGATAGATATTCAATCAATATTTATTGAATGAATGAATAGATGAAGGAATCAATGAATAATTGAATTTTTGGAGGGATCACATTAGAGCTAGAACTGTGCAGTGTTAATATGGTCAAGAGGAAAAAGGATACAGAAAAACAATGATATGATTGTCTCTGTTAAATGCTGTAGAAAGGTAAATGAGACTGGAAATAAGAGAAGGGGGAAAAAAAGGTCAAATTTAGAAGATTAGAAGATTATTTGATAGAATAGTTGTAATGCAGTTGTGGAAGCAGAAGTCATTGCCAGAAGTTAATGAGTGAGGTAGGGAAACATAGATGCTATGAATATCCTTTTGAGAAAGAGGATAATGAAAAATGGAAAGGAGGGAGAGAAGAAAGGAAGGAGGAGGAAAGGGAGGGAGGAGAGAAGGAGGAAGGGAGTGATATAGAGAGAGGGAGAGATGGAGAGAGAAAGGGGGAATGAGAAAAAGAGTACCCAGTGCAATGGTTAAGATCTTAGGCTTTGGAGTCAGACAGTTACGCTTTCAAGTCCCAGCTCCACCACTAAATACTTGCATGATTTTGGGCAAGTTGCTTAAACTCAGGATCCTCAGTTTTCTCTGTCAATTGAGCATAATATTACCTACCTCATAAGGCAGGTGTGAGGATTAAACGAAATAACTCATGCAAAAGTTGAGCTTGATCCACTTTCTCAAACACAGTAAGAGCTTAGTAAGTGCTAGCTTAAGAATACGTACCTTTTAAAAAGTCACAGGGTTGAGAAAGGGAGTTTTGGTGTTTTTTTCAGATATGGGAAGACTTGATTCTGCTTAAAAGCCAAGGGGAATAAGTTAGTGGAGGGAACAGATTGAAGATGTAAGAAATGTTCCAGTGAAACGGAAGTGGACAAGTACTGATAGTCCTGAAAAGAGTGGGACTGAATGAGAAAAGCTTTCTTCTGACATTGAGGTAGGGAAGGACAATTGAGTGGGTGACATGGAGAAATTTAAGAAAAGAGGGAGAGCTGACTTGTATTTAATAAAACAGAAGAAAGCAAGCCATCTGCTGAGAGGATGAAGATATTGGGTTTAAAGCTGTACAGTGGGGGCTTCCCTGGTGGCGCAGTGGCTGAGAGTCTGCCTGCCGATGCGGGGGATGCGGGTTCGAGACCTGGTCTGGGAAGATCCCACATGCCGCGGAGCGGCTGGGCCCATGAGCCGCAATTACTGAGCCTGCGCGTCTGGAGCCTGTGCTCCGCAACAAGAGAGGCCGCGATGGTGAGAGGCCCGCGCACCGCGATGAGGAGTGGCCCCCGCTTGCCGCAGCTGGAGAAAGCCCTCGCACAGAAACGAAGACCCAACACAGCCATAAATAAATAAATAAATAAATAAATAAATTTTAAAAAGCTGTACAATGCACTGCCTCGTTCTTCCAAATTTGCCTTCGCTTTTTAAAGGCTCAGACATTATTTATACTCAAATATATTCACCTTTCCACTTTCTCCAGCACAATCAGGTACTGTCTTATTCCTGCCTCTGTAAGAGAAAGAACATTGGAAGTTCCTTTTTAAAAGAAGATGTTCACGACCTGGTAGATAATATATATATATATATATCTACAATTTACACTCTGTATATATATATACATATACATACAGGGTATAAATTGCGCAGGATGCATCTCAAAAACCATTTTAAGAGGTTTTTGTCTCTCTCCTACTAGGTTGTTGATAAATATATCAAAAACGGGTAGGTAAATCACTGGGCATTGTACTGCATCAATCAATACGGTGATTGTATGACAAACATTTTCTATTTTTCTGTTTGCTAAAGCTAGCCAATCTAGTATGTGTTGGTGGTGTTTGTCTGTTTGCTGTAAAGGAAAGGGGTTTCTTCTGGAATGAGATTGGAAGAGGATCAAGAGAAGAGGGGACCCGGTGGGCTGCTCAAATCTTCTACAGTAGGGTAGTCACACTAAAATAATCCCATTGAGTACAGCTGCTACTCTACCACTGTGGCAGTGAAGGCTGTTATTTGAAAACAAAGCAAAACTTAACAGCACTTAGGGCTTCCTGGTGACCTCTCCCCAATGTTTACTAGCTCTGCTTGCAGCTCTGAATAAACTGAGGGAGGTAGGAGAGGATGAAGGGGAGAAATGGTGGGTCAGCCCTTAGATTTGAAAATATTTTTTGATCCGAAAATACCACCATCATCAAGAATAACAAACATTTGATGAATATTTAGTACTTGAGAGCAGTTCTAGGGTCAGATGAATGATTTCTTTTTTTTAACATCTTTACTGGAGTATAATTGCTTTACAATGGTGTGTTAGTTTCTGCTTTATAACAAAGTGGATCAGCTATACATATACATATCCCCATATCTCTTCCCTCTTGCGTTTCCCTCCCTCCCACCCTCCCTATCCCATCCCACTAGGTGGTCACAAAGCACCGAGATGATCTCCCTGTGCTATGCGGCTGCTTCCCACTAGCTACCAGTTTTACATTTGGTAGTGTATATATGTCCATGCCACTCTCTCACTTTGTCCCAGCTTACCATTCCCCTCCCTGTGTCCTCAAGTCCATTCTCTAGTAGGTCTGCATCTTTATTCCCATCCTGCCCCTAGATTCTTCATGACCTTTTTTTTTTTTTTTTTAGATTCCATATATATGTGTTAGCATATGGTATTTGTTTTTCTCTTTCTGACTTACTTCACTCTGTATGACAGTCTCTAGGTCCATCCACCTCACTACAAATAACTCAGTTTCGTTTCTTTTTATGGCTGAGTAATATTGTATTGTATATATGTGCCACATCTTCTTTATCCATTCATGTGTCGATGGACACTTAGATTGCTTCCATGTCCTGGCTATTGTAACTAGAAATGCAATGAACATTTTGGTACATGACAATATTTGAATTATGGTTTTCTCAGGGTATATGCCCAGTAGTGGGATTTCTGGGCCGTATGGTAGTCCTATTTTTAGTTTTTTAAGGAACCTCCATACTGTTCTCCATAGTGGCTGTATCATTTACATTCCCATCAACAGTGCAAGAGGGTTCCCTTTTCTCCACACCCTCTCCAGCATTTTTTGTTTGTAGATTTTTTGATGATGGCCATTCTGACTGGTGTGAGATGATATCTCATTGTACTTTTGATTTGCATTTCTCTAATGATTAGTGATGTTGAGCAAACTTTCATGTGTTTGTTGGCAATCTGTATATCTTCTTTGGAGAAATGTCTATTTAGGTCTTCTGCCCATTTTTGGATTGGGTTGTTTGTTTTATTGATATTGAGCTGCATGAGCTGCTTGTAAATTTTGGAGATTAACCCTTAGTCAGTTGCTTCATTTGCAAATATTTTCTCCCATTCTGAGGGTTGGCTTTTCGTCTCGTTTATGGTTTCCTTTGCTGTAAAAAGCTTTTAAGTTTCATTAGGTCCCATTTGTTTATTTTTGTTTTTATTTCCATTTCTCTAGGAGGTGGGGCAAAAAGGATCTTGCTGTGTTTTATGGCATGGAGTGTTTATCAATTTTTTTTATCTTCTCAAAGAACTAGCTTTTAGTTTTACTGATCTTTGTAATTGTTTCCTTCATTTCTTTTTCATTTATTTCTGATCTGATCTTCATGATTTCTTTCCTCCTGTTAACTTTGGGGTTTTTTTGTTCTTCTTTCTCTAATTGCTTTAGGTGTAAGGTTAGGTTGTTTATTTGAGATGTTTCTTGTTTCTTGAGGTAGGATCGTATTGCTATAATTTTCGCTCTTAGAACTGCTTTTGCTGCATCCCATAGGTTTTGGTTCATCGTGTTTTCATTATCATTTGTTTCTAGGTATTTCTTGATTTCCCCTTTGATTTCTTCAGTGATCTCTTGGTTATTTAGTAGTGTATTGTGTAGCCTCCATGTGTTTGTATTTTTTACAAATTTTTTCCTGTAATTGATATCTAGTCTCATAGCACTGTGGTCGGAAAAGATACTTGATACGATTTCAATTTTCTTAAATTTACCAAGGCTTGATTTGTGACTGAAGATATGATCTATCCTGGAGAATGCTCCATGAGTACTTGAGAAGAAAGTGTATTCTGTTGTTTTTGGATGGAATGTCCTATAAATATCAATGAAGTCCCTCTTGTTTAATGTGTCATTTAAAGCTTGTGTTTCCTTATTTATTTCATTTTGGATGATCTGTCCATTGGTGAAAGTGGGGTGTTAAAGTCCCCTACTATGATTGTGTTCCTGTCGATTTCCCCTTTTATGGCTGTTAGCATTTGCTTTATGTATTGTGGTGCTCCTGTGTTGGGTGCATAAATATTTACAATTGTTATATCTTCTTTTTGGATTGACCCCTTGATCATTATGTAGTGTCCTTTTTTGTCTCTTGTAATAGTCTTTGTATTAAAGTCTATTTTGTGTGATA
The DNA here is from genome assembly GCF_028023285.1 of Balaenoptera ricei. Lineage (NCBI taxonomy): Eukaryota > Metazoa > Chordata > Mammalia > Artiodactyla > Balaenopteridae > Balaenoptera > Balaenoptera ricei. Next base: position 88,516,249 of record NC_082660.1, on the reverse strand, counting down.
TGAGAATTGCTACTCTAGCTTTCTTTTGATTTCCATTTGCATGGAATATTTTTTTCCATCCCCTCACTTTCAGTCTGTATGTGTCCCTAGATCTGAAGTGGTTCTCTTCTAGACAGCATATATATGGGCCTTGTTTTTGTATCCATTCAGCTAGTCTATGTCTTTTGGTTGAAGCATTTAATCTGTTTACATTTAAGGTAATTATCGATATGTATGTTCCTATTACCATTTTCTTAATTGTTTTGGGCTTATTATTGTAGGTCTTTTCCTTCTCTTGTGTTTCCTGCCTAGAGAAGTTCCTTTAGCATTTGTTGTAAAGCTGGTTTGGTGATGCTGAATTCTCTTAGCTTTTGCTTGTCTGTAAAAGTTTTAATTTCTCTGTCGAATATGAATGAGATCCTTGCTGGGTAGAGTAATCTTGGTTGTAGGTTTTTCCATTTCATCACTTTAAAAATGTCCTGCCACTCCCTTCTGGCTTGCAGAGTTTCTGCTGAAAGATCAGCTGTTAACCTTATGGGGATTCCCTTTTATGTTATTTGTTATTTTTCCTTTGCTGCTTTTAATATTTGTTCTTTGTATTTAATTTTTGATAGTTTGATTAATATGTGTCTTGGCGTGTTTCTCCTTGGATTTATCCTGTATGGGACTCCCCGTGCTTCCTGGACTTGATTAACTCTTTCCTTTCCCTTATTAGGGAAGTTTTCAACTACAATCACTTCAAATATTTGCTCAGTCCCTTTCTTTTTCTCTTCTTCTTCTGGGACCCCTATAATTCGAATGTCGGTGTGTTTAATGTTGTCCCAGAGGTCTCTGAGACTCTCTGCAATACTTTTCATTCTTTTTTCTTTATTCTGCTCTGCAGTAGTTATTTCCACTATTTTATCTTCCAGGTCACTTATCCGTTCTTCTACCTCAGTTATTCTGCTATTGATTCCTTCTAGAGAATTTTTAATTTCATTTATTGTGTTGTTCATCATTGTCTGTTTGCTCTTCAGTTCTTCTAGGTCCTTGTTACACGTTTCTTCTATTTTCTCCATTCTATTTCCAAGATGTTGGATCATCTTTACTATCACTACTCTGAATTCTTTTCATGTAGACTGCCTATTTCCTCTTCATTTGTTTGGTCTGGTGGGTTTTTACCTTGCTCCTTCATCTACTGTGTGTTTCTCTGTCTTCTCATTTTGCTTAACATACTGTGTTTGGGGTCTCCTTTTTGCAGGCTGCTGGTTCGTATTTCCTGTTGTTTTTGGTGTCTGCCCCCAGTGGCTAAGATTGGTTCAGTGGGTTGTGTAGGCTTTGTGGTGGAGAGGACTAGTGCCTGTGTTCTGGTGGATGAGGCTGGATCTTGTCTTTCTGGTGGGCATATCCACATCTGGTGATGTCTTTTGGGGTGCCTGTGACCGTGTTGTGATTTTAGGCAGCCTCTCTGCTAATGGGTGGGGTTGTGTTCCTGCCTTGCTAGTTGTTTGGCATAGGATATCTAGCACTGTAGCTTGCTTGTTGTTGAGTGGAGCTGGGTCTTGGCATTGAGATGGAGATCTCTGGGCGATTTTCGCCATTTGATATTATGTGGAGCTCGGAGGTGTCTGGTGTACCAATGTCCTGAACTCGGCTCTCCCACCTCAGAGGCACAGGCCTGATGCCTGGCCGGAGCACCAAGGCCCTGTCAGCCACACGGCTCAGAAGAAAAGGGAGAAAAAAAGAAAGAAAGAAAGAAAAAATATATATATATAAGTAAAGTTATTAAAATAAAAAATAGTTATTAAAAATTCAAAGAATTTTTTAAAAGTAATAAAAAAAAGAAAGAAAGAAGAGAGCAACCAAACCAATAACAAATCCACCAATTATAACAAGTGCTAAAAAGTATACTAAAAAAAAAAAATCAACAGACAGAACCCTAGGACAAATGGTAAAAGCAAAGCTATGCAGACAAAAATCACACAGAAGCATACACATACACTCTCACAAAAAGAGAAAAAGGGAAATATATATATATATATATCATTGCTCCCAAGGTCCACCGCCTCAATTTGGGATGATTTTTCATCTATTCAGGTATTCCACAGATGCAGGGTATATCAAGTTGATTGTGGAGATTTAATCTGCTGCTCCTGAGGCTGCTGGGAGAGATTTCCCTTTCTCTTCTTTGTTCACACAGCTCCTGGGGTTCAGCTTTGGATTTGGCCCTACATTTGCGTGTAGGTTGCCTGAGGGCATCTGTTCCCCGCTCAGACAGGATGGGGTTAAACTAGCAGCTGATTCGGGGGCCCTGGCTCACTCAGGCCGGGGGGAGGGAGGGGTACGGAATGTGGGGCGAGCCTGCGGCGGCAGAGGCCAGCGTGACGTTGCAACAGCCTGAGGAGTGCCGTGTGTTTTCCCGGGGTAGTTGTCCCTGGATCACGGGACCCTGGCAGTGGCGGGCTGCACAGGCTCCCGGGAGGGGAGGTGTGGATAGTGACCTGTGCTTGCACACAGGCTTCTTGGTGGTGGCAGCAGCAGCCTTAGCGTCTCATGCCCGTCTCTGGGGTCTGCGCTGATAGCCGCGGCTCGCGCCCATCTCTGGAGCTCCTTTAAGCAGCGCTCTTAATCCCCTCTCCTCGCGTACCAGGAAACAAAGAGGGCAGAAAAAGTCTCTTGCCTCTTCGGCAGCTGCAGACTTTTTCCTGGACTCCCTCCCAGCTGGCTGTGGTGCACTAGCCCCTTTCAGGCTGTGTTCATGCAGCCAACCCCAGTGCTCTCCCTGAGATCCGACCTCCGAAGCCTGAGCCTCAGCTCCCAGCCCCCGCCCGCCCCAGCGGGTGAGCAGACAAGCCTCTCGGGCTGGTGAGTGCTGGTCGGCACCGATCCTCTGTGCAGGAATCTCTCTGCTTTGCCCTCTGCACCCCTGTTGCTGTGCTCTCCTCCGTGGCTCCGATGCTTCCCCCCTCCACCACCCGCAGTCTCCACCAGTGAAGGGGCTTCCTAGTTTGTGGAAACCTTTCCTTCTTCACCGCTCCCTCCCACTGGTGCAGGTCCCCCATCCCTATTCTTTTGTCTCTGTTTTTTCTTTTTTCTTTTGCCCTACCCAGGTACGTGGGTAGTTTCTTGTCTTTTGGGAAGTCTGAGGTCTTCTGCCAGCATTCAGTAGGTGTTCTGTAGGAGCAGTTCCACGTGTAGATGTATTTCTACTGTATCTGTGGGAAGGAAGGTGATCTCCACGTCTTACTCTTCCGCCATCTTGAAGCTCCTCAGATGAATGATTTTTAAATGTCACAGCTTAGTGTTGGGAGATTTATCAAAAGAAAAAAACACATCAGTTGTAAATTACTTGGATGGCTTTTTAAAAGACAGATGGGTTACCTAAACCATTCCCCCCATGTGTCTTCTAAATTCTAAGAAGCCAAGAAAATATTATTAATTTAATGTGGCATATGTACTGTGTTTTTTCACACCTTGGATTTAGATAGGATTGTGATAGCTGCATTTTTTTTACATGATAGTACCTGCTTAATTCATTTTTTAATAGTTTTTAGAAACATACAGTGCAGCAAGTGATAAGGATCACATGCATTTTTTTCCATTTCAAAATTTGTCTGTCCCTTGAATCCATACCTTAATGTTACTTACCAGTCTGAGTGTCTTTTTTTTAGATTCATTGAAATGTTATTTCTTTTAAAATTTTTTAAAAATTGAAGTATAGTTGATTTACAATGTTGTGTTAATTTCTGCTGTACAGCAAAGTGATTCATTTATACATAGATATACTTTTTTTTATATTCTTTTTCCATTATAGCCTGAGTGTCTTGATTGGAATCAGCTGAAAAATCATACCATTCCCCACCCCCATAGGCAGAAAGGATTCAAGTGCTAGAGAAGTACCGGCTTAAAAGCTCAGGTACTTACTTAGAGATTTGCTTTTGAAACCTGTTGCAGAGAGAATCTCAGAGAAGCGTGATGCAGGAAAGAAAGAAAAAAGGCTAGAAGAGAGGTTATGTTCCAAATAAATGGCTTTTTAAAAGGAATGGCACTTCAAGATGTTCCAGGAAGAGACTGTTCTGAAACTTTGAAGAAGCTGCTGGCCCTTCTGAATTTCAACGAAGTGGTGAGAAACTAAGTACTAATATTAAACTGGAGTCGTAAGAGAACCTTGAGTGGCTTAGAAGCACCCCTGAGCATGCTCTGTAGGGTGAAGTGGCCCCAAGGATGTATGTTACAAGATAACATGAAAATAGAGTATCTGCCTTGTATTTCAGTTTTGCTTCCTTTTTCTTGGCTCTGTATTTTACTGTTGTTTTATTTATTTACTTCGAATGCATGAAGTGAATGATAGAGAACTAGCATAACCAATTCACCAAAAGTTTTAGCAAAGAGAAATATTAGATAGGAGTAGAAATTGGTACAACCTTTTTAAGGGGGATTCACATTGAATTTCAAAATATTTGTAGCCTTAAAACTATTTGTAGCCTTTGACTCAGTAATACCACTTCAAGAAAGCTTAAGGAAATAATCAAATGTGCATAAGGGTTTTGTTTATTTTTTCAAATTTAAGTGTTATTTATTTGAATCAAGTTAGTCTTTTTTAATAAGGTTTTACACAAAAGATTAATCTAGAAGACTAACAATCTTCTCTCTCCTCTCCTCCCTTCCATTATAGATGATTTAGCAACTACAGAAAAACATCATAATAAAAATCACCTGTAATTCCAGTACCCAGAGACAATCACTCTAATTACACTTTTCTTGGTGTTATTTTCTTCCAAACTGTGTTGTTAGGTTTCTCTTTGAGGCCACCATAACAAATTATCAAAAACATAGTGGCTTGAAACAACACAAATTTATTATCTTACAATTCTGTTAAGTCACGAGTCAGATGCAGGTCTTACTGGGCTAAAAATCAAGGTGTCTGCAGGGCGGCATTCCTTTCTGGAAGCTCTAGGTGAAAATTCATTTTCTTTCCTTTTCAAGCTTCTGGAGGCCACCCACATTCCTTGGCTAATGGCCTCCTTTGTCCATCTTCAAAGCCAGCAATGTTATCTCTCTGTGCCTTTCTTCCATAGACCTAGCTCCCTCTGACCACAGCAGGGAAAGATTCTCTGCTTTGAAAGACCCATGTTATTAGATTGAGCCCGTTCAAATAATCCAGGATAATCTCCCCATTTCAAGGCCCTTAAACAGAATCACATGTGCAAAGTTCTTTTTGCCATGTAAGGGAGCATACTCACAGGTTTTGGAAATTAGGGCACGTATAGGCATCTTTGGTGAGGAGAGGGGCACTATTATGTCTACCACACAAATGTTTTCATGTATCTTCAAAAATATATATTTTCTAAAATTGGAAACATGAATAATTTTGTATCATGCTTTCCTTCTACTTACAGATGGGTAATCAGCTTCCAGATGAAGAAACAGACAATTACCAGCATTCCAGAAGCCCCCCTCATGACTCTTTCTAGTCACTACCACCAAAGTAAGCACTATTTTGACTTATAACAGCACAGATTCGTTTTGAATGTTTTTGTAGTTATACAGAATGTATGCATTTGTATCTGGTTTCTTTCATGTGACATTATATTTATAAGATTCATTTGTATTGTTTTATATAGTTGTAGGTTGTTGTTTCCCCTACTCTATAATATTCAGTTGTGTGAGCATACCACAACTCATGTATCCATTCTACACTGGGAAGTTTCTGTTTGGGGGCTGGTAAGCGTATGGACACAGTTTTTTTGTTATTAACCTAGGAGAGGAATTGCTGTGTCACAGAGTATGCATATAAGTTAGCATAAGTAGATACTGCCAAACCATTTTCTGAGGTGATTGTATCTATTTCATTCCCATTAGCAATGAGTGAGAGTTCCACTTGCTGTATACTTTGTCAACACTTGTTATTTTCTATCTTTCTCATTGTAGACATTTTGGTGGGTGGACTCATACATCTTTATATTTATTATCCTCAGTGTAGTTCTATAGTTGCAGCTATGGGTTTTCTTAGTTGATTAAATACAGATCTTCCTCAACTTACCATGGGGTTACATCTCACTAAGCCCATCATAAGTTGAAAATATCATTAAGTCAAAAATGAATTTAAGACACCTAATTTACTGAACATCATAGCTTAACCTAGCCTACCTTCAATGTGCTCAGAACACTTATGTTAGCCTACAGTTGTTCAAAATAATCTAACACAAAGCCTATTTTATAATGAAGTGTTGAATATCTCTGGTAATTTATTCAATACTGTACTGAAAGTGAAAAACAGAACGGTTGTATGGGTTGTAAGTGTATCAGTTGTTTACCCTCATGATCACATGGCTGACTGGGAACTGGGGCTGGCTGCTGCTGCCCAACATCAGGAGAACATATCATACCATATATCGCTAGCCCGGGAGAAGATCAAAATATAAAATTTGACGTACGGTTTCTACTGAATGTGTATTGCTTTTGCACCACTGTAAAGTCAAAAAATCATAAGTCCAACCATTATAAGTTAGGGATGGTCTGTAGTTATTTAGGAAAGTTTTTTTGGTTTTTTTGTTTGTTTGTTTGTTTGTTTTAAATTATAACTAGTTGTGTCCTTTAAATTGTTGTTAAATTTTAGTTTTAGCACATTGTGATCAAATAATGTGGTCTTTACTACCTCGGCTTTTTGGAATTTGTTTTCTTTTAGAATCTAATGTGTGATCAGTTTTGTAATTGTAAAAAGGATGGTTTAAAGTAATATATATTCTCTGTAGTCTTTTAAGTTTGTTATGACAGCCTGATTAATGTTTAAATCATTTATTGTTCTTTCTACTTAATCTGTCTAAGACAGAAAGGGCGGATTAAAGATTTCCACTTCAGTTATGTTTCTCTCATTTTCTAGGAGGCAGCACATGTAGTGCAGTGGCTCTCAAATTTTAGCATGCATAAGAATCAATTGGAGTACTTGTTAAAATGCAAATTTCAGAGCTCTAGAATATATCTGAGGTGACGCCTGGAGTTTGTGTTTTTAGTAACCGTTCTAATGCAGGTAATGCAAGGACTAAACTTTCAGATACAGTAAAGTAGTGTCTTAGTGCTTCTCAAGTCATAAAGACCTGGGTCCAAATCCCAGTTGTGCCCTTAACAGTGAAAACCTTGAACAAGTCATTGAACCTCTCTGTGCTCAGTTTTTTCATCTGTAAAATGGGAATAATTACCATGTCTACCACATAGTGTTGTTCTGAACATTAAATTAGCTAATCCATGTACAAATGGTAGTGCAGTATCTGGCCACATGGTTCATTACTGTATAAGGCCATTCATTGACCATATACTATTTTATGTAAAGTGACTCTGTCCCACTCATTAAATTCTACTTTGATTATTATTCATGACCACCTCTGCATTTTATTACATTTTTCTGTTATATCTTTGCTCATTTAAAAAATATTTTTAACTTCTAAGGCACATTAGATATCTCTTATATGTTACAAATAGTTTTGTTTTTCTTTTGTAAGTTCAGTCTGAAACACTTTTTATTACAGTAGTTAACTCATTTACATTTGCTTTATCTTCAACAAGCTCCCTTTGCTTTCATATTCTCATATTTTTATGCTGTTTGTTTTGTTTATATACTATATTTTTCTTTGCTTTTTTGTTTAGATATTTGGAAGAAATTAACCATCTTTTAAATTTACCTTTGTGTTTAAAATTGTACCTATATTTCTCTTGTCAATGTCAGGTATGAAATGGTATTTCTTTCTTTTTTGGGGGGGGATTTTTTTTTTTTTATTCAAACAGAAAGTCAAAAAATTATAATCATCCTCATCAGTTCACTCAGTCCCATGTAATTAATTTTTTTTCATCTTGATCTTTTGTTAGCACTTTTATGAATTCATCAGTTTTCCATTAGAGTTCTGAAAATGCTTATTCATTCACTTCAGCAGTATAGTCAGTTACCAGAAACCTGTACTTGTCAGAGTCTTTTCCATGAATTCCTTGAAGATGAAACCCTTTTATAGGAACATTTTTGCAAAAGCATCAGAGTACACCCAGAACTGTCTGTAAATGACAAAAGACTTAAAAATGACCACGGTTAAAGATTTGATGAAAGTTCATAATAATGCAATTGACAATGAAATTTAGTTATTTCTGAGACATACATTTTAAAACAATAACTAGAATTATGACGTATAACATTATACCAGAACATATAAGATTTCTAGAAATTTCATGTAATGTCTGAAACATTTGTATTAACAGATTTCCATACAAATAACCCAAAGAAAGTTTAGTATTGGTTGTTTTTTTTGTTTGTTTGTTTGGTTTTTTATACTGCAGGTTCTAATTAGTCATCAATTTTATACACCTCAGTGTATACTTGTCAATCCCAATCTACCAATTCAGCACACCACCATCCCCACCCCACCGTGGTTTTCCCCCTTTAGTGTCCATACGTTTGTTCTCTACATCTGTATCTCAACTTCTGCCCTGCAAACCGGTTCATCTGTACTATTTTTCTAGGTTCGACATACATGCGTTAATATAAGATATTTGTTTTTCTCTTTCTGACATACTTCACTCTGTATGAAAGTCTCTAGATCCATCCATGTCTCAACAAATCACTCAATTTCGTTCCTTTTTATGGCTGAGTAAAATTCCATTGTATATATGTACCACAACTTCTTTATCCATTTGTCTGTCGATGGGCATCTAGCTTGCTTCCATGACCTGGCTATTGTAAATAGTGCTGCAATGAACATTGGGGTGCATGTGTCTTTTTGAATTATGGTTTTCTCTGGGTATATGCCCAGTAGTGGGATTGCTGGGTCATATGGTAGTTCTATTTTTAGCTTTTTAAGGAAACTCCATACTGTTCTCCATAGTGACTGTATCAATTTACATTCCCACCAACAGTGCAAGAGGGTTCCCTTTTCTCCACACCCTCTCCAACATTTTTTCTTTGTAGATTTTCTGATGATGCCCATTCTAACTGGTGTGAGGTGATACCTCATTGTAGTTTTGATTTGCATTTCTCTAATAATTAGTGATGTTGAGCAGCTTTTCATGTGCTTCTTGGCCATCTGTGTGTCTTCTTTGGAGAAATGTCTATTTAGGTCTTCTGCCCATTTTTGGATTGGGGTGTTTGTTTCTTTAATATTGAGCTGCATGAGCTGTTTATATATTTTGGAGATTAATCCTCTGTCCGTTGATTCGTTTGAAAATATTTTCTCCCATTCTGAGGGGTGTCTTTTCGTCTTGTTTATGGTTTCCTTTTGCTTTTCCTGTGCAAAAGCTTTGAAGTTTCATTAGGTCCCATTTCTTTATTTTTGTTTTTATTTCCATTACTCTAGGAGGTGGATCAAGAAAGATCTTGCTGTGATTTATGTCAAAGAGTGTTCTTCCCATGTTTCCCTCTAAGAGTTTTATAGTGTCTGGTCTTACATTTAGGTCTCGAATCCATTTTGAGTTTATTTTTGTGTATGGTGTTACGGAGTGTTCTAATTTCACTCTTTTACATGTAGCTGTCCAGTTTTCCCAGCACCACTTATTGAAGAGACTGTGTTTTCTCCATTGTATATCCATGCCTCCTTTGTCATAGATTAGTTGACCATAGGTGCATGGGTTTACCTCTGGGCTTTCTATCTTGTTCCATTGATCTATGTTTCTGTTTTTGTGCCAGTACCATATTTTTTTGATTACTGTAGCTTTGTAGTATAGTCTGAAGTCAGGGAGTCTGACTCTTCCAGCTCCGTTTTTTTCCCTCAAGACTGCTTTGGCTATTCGGGGTCTTTTGTGTCTCCATACAAATTTTAAGCTAATTTGTTCTAGTTCCGTAAAAAATGCCATTGGTAATTTGATAGGGATTGCATTGAATCTGTAGATTGCTTTGGGTAGTATAGTCATTTTCACATTATTGATCCTTCCAATCCAAGAACATGGTATATCTCTCCATCTGTTGGTATCATCTTTAATTCCTTTCATCAGTGTCTTATAGTTTTCTGCATACAGGTCTTGTCTCCCTAGGTAGGTTTATTCCTAGATATTTTATTCTTTTTGTTGCAATGGTAAATGGGAGTGTTTCCATAATTTCTCTTTCAGATTTTGCATCATTAGTGTATAGGAATGCAAGAGATATCTGTGCATTAATTTTGTATCCTGCAACTTTACCAAATTCATTGATTAGCTCCAGTAGTTTTCTGGTGGCATTTTTAGGATTCTCTATGTATAGTATCATGTCATCTGCAAACAGTGACAGTTTTACTTCTTCTTTTCCAATTTGTATTCTTTTTATTTCTTTTTCTTCTCTGATTGCCGTGGCTAGAACTTCCAAAACTATGTTGAATAATAGTGGTGAGAGTGGACATCCTTGTCTCGTTCCTGATCTTAAAGGAAATGCTTTCAGTTTTTCACCGTTGAGAATGATGTTTGCTGTGGGTTTGTCGTATATGGCCTTGATTATGTTGAGGTAGGTTCCCTCTATGTCCACTTTCTGAAGAGTTTTTATCATAAATGGGTGTTGAATCTTGTCAAAAGCTTTTCCTGCATCTATTGAGATGATCATATGGTTTTTCTTCTTCAATTTGTTAATATGGTATATCACATTGATTGATTTGCGTATATTGAAGAATCCTTGCATCCCTGGGATAAATCCCACTTGATCATGGTGTATGATCTTTTTAATGTGGTGTTGGATTCTGTTTGCTAGTATTTTGTTGAGGATTTTTGCATCTATATTCGTCAGTGATGTTGGACAGGAATTTTCTTTTTTTGTAGTATCTTTGTCTGGTTTTGGTATCAGGGTGATGGTGGCCTCATAGAATGAGTTTGGGAGTCTTCTTTCCTCTGTAATTTTTTGGAAGAGTTTGAGAAAGATGGATGTTAGCTCTTCTCTAAATGTTTGATAGAATTCACCTGTGAAGCCATCTGGTCCTGGACTTTTGTTTATTGGAAGATTTTTAATCACAGTTTCAATTTCATTACTTGTGATTGGTCTGTTCATATTTTCTGTTTCTTCCTGGCTCAGTCTTGGAAGGTTATACCTTTCTAAGAATTTGTCCATTTCTTCCAGGTTGTCCATTTTATTGGCATAAAGTTGCTTGTAGTAGTCTCTTAGGATGCTTTGTATTTCTGCGGTGTCTGTTGTAACTTCTCCTTTTTGATTTCTAATTTTATTGATTTGAGTCCTCTCCCTCTTTTTCTTGAGTCTGGTTAATGGTTTATCAATTTTGTTTATTGTCTCAAAGAACCAGCTTTTAGTTTTATTGATCTTTGCTATTGTTGTCTTTGATTTCTATTTCATTTACTTCTGTTCTGATCTTTATAATTTCTTTCCTTGTGCTGACTTTGGGTTTTGTTTGTTCTTCTTTCTCTAGTTCCTTTAGGTAAGGTTAGATTGTTTATACGAGATTTTTCTTGTTTCTTGAGGTAGGCTTGTATAGCTATATACTTCCCTCTTAGAACTGCTTTTGCTACATCCCATAGGTTTTGGATCGTCGTGTGTTCATTGTCATTTGTCTCTAGGTATTTTTTTATTTCTTCTTTGATTTCTTCTGTGATCTCTCGGTTATTTAGTAACGTATTGTTTAGCCTCCCTGTGTTTGTCTTTTTTACGTTTTCTTCCCTGTAATTCATTTCTAATCTCATAGCATTGTGGTCAGAAAAGATGCTTGATATGATTTCAGTTTTCTTAAATTTACTGAGGCTTGATTTGTGACCCAAGATTTTATCTATCCTGGAGAATGTTGCGTGCGCACTTGAGAAGAAAGTGTAATCTGCTGTTTTGGGATGGAATGTCCTATAAATATCGATTAAATCTATCTGGTCTTTTGTGTCATTTAAAGCTTCTGTTTCCTTATTTATTTTCATTTTGGATGATCTGTCCATTGGTGTAAGTGAGGTGTTAAAGTCCCCCACTATTTTTGTGTTACTGTTGATTTCCTCTTTTATAGCTGTTAGCAGTTGCCTTATGTATTGAGGTGCTCCTATGTTGGGTGCATATATATCTATAATTGTTCTATCTTCTTCTTGGATTGATCCTTTGATCATTATGTAGTGTCCTTCCTTGTCTCTTGTAACATTCTTTATTTTAAAGTCTATTTTATCTGATATGAGTATACCTACTCCAGCTTTCTTTTGATTTCCATTTGCATGGAATATCTTTTTCCATCCCCTCACTTTCAGTCTGTATGTGTCCCTAGGTCTGAAGTGGGTCTCTTGTAGACAGCATATATATGGGTCTTGTCTTTGTATCCATTTAGCAAGCCTGTGTCTTTTGGTTGGAGCATTTAATCCATTCACGTTTAAGGTAATTATCGATATGTATGTTCCTATGACAATTTTCTTAATTGTTTTGGGTTTGTTTTTGTAGGTCCTTTTCTTCTCTTGTGTTTCCCACTTAGAGAAGTTCCTTTAGCATTTGTTGTAGAGCTGGTTTGGTGGTGCTGAATTCTCTTAGCTTTTGCTTGTCTGTAAAGCTTTTGATTTCTCCATCAAATCTGAATGAAATCCTTACCGGGTAGAGTAATCTTGGTTGTAGGTTCTTCCCGTTCATCACTTTAAGTATATCATGCCACTCCCTTCTGGCTTGTAGATTTTCTGCTGAGAAATCAGCTGTTAACCTTATGGGAGTTCCCTTGTATGTTATTTGTCGTTTTTCCCTTGCTGCTTCCAATAATTTTTGTTTGTCTTTAATTTTTGTCAGTTTGATTACTATATGTCTCAGCGTGTTTCTCCTTGGGTTTATCCTGTATGGGACTCGCTGTGCTTCCTGGACTTGGGTGGCTATTTCCTTTCCCACATTAGGGAAGTTTTTGACTCTAATCTCTTCAAATATTTTCTCTGGTACTTTCTCTCTCTCTTCTCCTTCTGGGACCCCTATAATGCGAATGTTGTTGCATTTAATGTTGTCCCAGAGGTCTCTTAGGCTGTCTTCATTTCTTTTCATTCTTTTTCTTTAGTCTGTTCCGCAGCATTGAATTCCACCATTCTGTCTTCCAGGTCACTTTTCCATTCTTCTGCCTCAGTTATTCTGCTATTGATTCCTTCTAGTGGATTTTTCATTTCAGTTATTGTATTGTTCATCTCTGTTTGTTTGTTCTTTAATTCTTCTAGGTCTTTGTTAAACATTTCTTGCATCTTCTCCATCTTTGCCTCCATTCTTTTTCTGAAGTCCTGGATCATCTTCACTATCATTATTCTGAATTCTTTTTCTGGAAGGTTACCTATCTCCACTTCATTTAGTTGTTTTTCTGGGGTTTAATGTTGTTCCTTCATTTGGTATATAGCCCTCTGCCTTTTCATCTTGTCTATCTTTCTGTGAATGTGGTTTTTGTTCCACAGGCTGCAGGATTGTAGTTCTTCTTGCTTCTGCTGTCTTCCCTCTGGTGGCTGAGGCTATCTAAGAGGCTTGATGGGAGGGACTGGTGATGGGTAGAGTTGCCTGTTGCTCTGGTGGGCAGAGCTCAGTAAAACTTTAATCCACTTGACTGTTGATGGGTGGGGCTGGGTTCCCTCCCTGTTGGTTGTTTGGCCTGAGGCAACCCAACACTGCAGCCTACCTGGGCTCTTTGGTGGGGCTAATGACAGACTCTGGGAGGTCTCATGCCAAGGAGTACTTCCCAGAACTTCTGTTGCCAGTGTCCTTGTCCCCTCGGTGAGCTACAACCACCCCCTGCCTCTGCAGGAGACCCTCCAACACTAGCAGTTAGGTCTGATTCAGTCTCCCCTGGGGTCACTGCTCCTTCCCCTGGGTCCCGATGCACACACTACTTTGTGTGTGCCCTCCAAGAGTTGAGTCTCTGTTTCCCCCAGTCCTGTCAAAGTCCTGCAATCAATTCCCACTAGGCTTCAAAGTCTGATTCTCTAGGAATTCCTCCTCCCGTTGCCAGACCCCCAGGTTGGGAAGCCTGACATGAGGCTCAGAACCTGCACTCCAGTGGGTGGACTTCTGTGGTATAAGTGTTCGCCAGTCTGAGTCACCTACCCACCAGTTATGGGATTTGATATTACCATGATTTCACCCCTCTACCGTTTCATTGTGGCTTCTCCTTTGTCTTTGGATGTGGGGTATCTTTTTTGGTGAGTTCCAGTGTCTTCCTGTCGATGATTGTCCTGCAGCTAGTTGTGATTCTGGTGTTCTCACAAGAGGGAGTGAAATGGTATTTCTTGATTCTTTCCCTTCTCCTGACACTATCACTAGTGTAAATACAGTAATGTTTTACATAGCTATTCATAAGTCTTTTTGTTAAACTGTGAATTTATCAATAAAAAAATTCAATCAGGAAGTGTCTGATCTTGCTTGTCTCATTTATTTTGTATTATATTGACCCTTTTCAGCTCTAAGTTTTCTTCTAAACTTTGGTTTTTCATTTTATTTAATCTGTTCTTCATGTAATTGGACTGTTTGGATCTCCTAGATCAGTTCTCCCTATCTTATTACATTTTTTTTCATTCTGGACTAAGTTTTGTAAAGGTCTTTTAGGGTTTGACTCTGACCACTAAACAGCATCAACCCATCCAGTATTATTTCCATATCCCCTACTGTACTCAGAAGGCATTTTCTCAACCCTCACAAACTATATAACTTATCTCTGATGTGGAAAAAAATAAAATAAAATGGAGCTAATTAAACCACAAAAAAGTGACTGAACTATGGTGTTTATAAGAATGAAGTTCTAAATGTCATAAGCCTGCTTTATCTTTCTGTCCCTCATTGACTGCCTATTTGGTAGAAGAACTCTTTCTATTTGGACTCCCAGAGCTTAGTTTGTGTTGCCAGCAGAGATAAGACTCCCAAGACTTTGCCTCTGCCTACTTCTCCAGCTTTATCTTCTTCCATTCCATGGACTTGTTATGCTGAATTTGTTTCACCCTGTCAAATACTCTCAGTCAGGATACTTTTGACTTTAGGTAGAAAACACTGACTCAAACTAGCTCAAGTAATGAGAATATTAACTCAAAACTAGAGGTCCAAAGAATGGCATGCTCTAGATATGATAAAAATCAATTGTTACTCAATTATTATTATGAAATATTTGAATTTATTTCTGTTTTGTGCTAAGCTCTCCACAGTTTGGTTTCATGTTAAGGCTGGTGTAGCAAGAGGATTGCCAATGGAAATAAGGGTTACAAGCTTTTTTTGATCACATCCAGCAGGAAAGAGAGAGGAAAATCTCTCCTTGAAGCATGGATTAGGTCTCTCCCTTTAAATTTTATTGGGCTGAACAAATAATAGTCGCCAAGGAAATGCCACACACTAATTAGCTTAAACTAATCAAATTCTCCTGAGTATCCAGAGATGGATTCGGATATCTGAACAAAATTGAAGTCATATTCAGAGTAAGAAAAGGCTAAATGGATGTTGATGAGGCAATAAATAGTGTCTACAATGGATGCTACGTTCTTTCTCAAATCCTGATCTTTGCACACAGCGTTTCCTCTGCCTATGATACTTATTGCCTCCCTCTTTACCTAGCTTACTTTTACTTAGTAAGTAAAAAGCTCTCATCTTTTTTCCCCATTTTTATTGAGATATAATTGAGATACAGCACTGCATAAGTTTAAGGTATACTGCATCATGATTTGACTTACATATATTGTAAAATGATTACCACAATGTTTAGTTAACATCCATCATCTCATATAGATACAAAATTTTTAAAAAGAAAAAAAAGATTTTTTCTTCTTGTGATGAGAACTCTTAGGATTTACTGTCTTAAAAACTTTTATATATACCATATAGCAGTGTTAACTATAGTCACCATGCTGTACATTGCATTGCCAGGACTTATTTATCTTATAACTGGAAGTTTGTACCTTTTGACTGCCTTCATCCAATTCCCCTACCCTCCTACCACCCCCATTTCTGATAACCCACAAGTCTGGTCTCTTTTTTATGAGTTTCCTTTTTTCTTCTTCCTCTTTTTTTTTTTTTTTTTTTTTAAAGATTCCACATATGAGATCATACAGTATTTGTCATTCTATGACTTATTTCACATAGCATAACACCCTCAAGTTCCATCCATGTTGTCACAAATGACAAGATTTCTTCATTTTTAATGGCTGAACAATATTGCATTTACCATTCACCCACTGATGAACACTTAGGTTGTTTCTATGTCTTGGATATTGTAAATAATGCTGTGAGTATGGTGGTGCAGATATCTTTCCACATAGTGTTTTTGTTTCCTTCAGACATATTCCCTGAAGTGGAATTGCTGGATCATACAATAGTTCTATTTTTAATTTTTTGAGGAACCTTCATACTGTTTTCCATAGGGGCTGAACCAATTTATTGGGTTGACCAAAAAGTTCATTCAGGTTTTTCCGTAAGATGTTATGGAAAGCCCAAACTTTTTGGCCAACCCAATACAATCACACCAACAGTGCACAAGTGTTCCTTTTTCTCCACATCTTTGCCAACACTTGTTATTTCTTGTCTTTTTGATAATAGCCATTCTGACAGATGTGAGATAATATCTCATTGTGGTTTTTATTTGCATTTCCCTGATGAGTAGTGATGTTGATCACCTTTTCATGAGCCTGTGGCCAACTGTATGTCTTACTTGAAAAAACGTTATTCAGGTCCTCTGTGCACTTTTTAATCAGGTTATTTTTTCTGGAAATTGAGTTGTGAGAGTTCTTTATATATTTTGGATATCAACCCCTTAATGGATATATCATTTGCAAATATCTCCTTCCATTCAGTTGGTTGCCTTTTCATTGTGTTGGTCATTTCTTTTGCTGTATAGAAGATTTTTAGTTTGATATAGTCTCACTTGTTTATTTTCTATTTTGTTGCTTGTGCTTATAGGTATCATGTCCAAAAAATCATTGCCAAGACCTATGTCAAGGAGCTTTTTTCTTATCTTTTTTTTTTAGGAGTTTTGTGTTTTTCAGTCTTATATTTCAGCTTTAATCTATTTGGAGTTAATTTTTGTGAGTGGTGTAAGGTAGGGGTTTTATTCTTTTACATGTGAATATCCAGTTTTCCCAGCACCATTTATTGAAGAGAATATTTTTTTTCCTCCATTAAGTATTCTTGACTCCCTTGTCAAATATTAGTTGACTCAGCTATCATCTTAAACCAAATTCCGTGACCCATGCAAACTGCATTATAGAATTTGGGGCCTATGTAGATTTTTGTAGATTAAATGCAATTTTGCAGAGAGAGTGAGGATAACTCAACAGTTTCAGAAATTGTTGTTCCTACAACATTTCTCAGGGTAGAGGAGGACTGTACTGTATGTCCTCACAGGCTGTGTGCTGCAATTGAATGACACCCCCCTGACTAATTCCAGGGGGTCCTCAAACTATGGCCAATGGACTAAATCCAGCCATCACCTCCTTTTGTAAATAAAGTTTTATTCAAGCACAACCACATTTATTGATGTGTGGTCTACAAGATAAAAATATTTACTATGGGTCCCTTTATAGGAAAAAAATTAAAAAAGCCATCCTCTGACTTGGACAACATAGAGGCCTTGTCTTTAGGCCTTGTCTTGCTGAGAGTTGCTACACATTGGGAACTGACTTGAGATTGACTACCCTCACTCTAAACAATAGGAATGCAACAGGGTTCTTTTGCCCCTTTTACTTGCACTTGGTAAGGATGCAGACCAGTGACCACAGTTTCTATAACAATTGAGGGAAGAGAGTGTGGGTGGGACAGGAGTTCAGAGAAACACCCATGAGATTGACAAAGATGAGTGGCTCACACTTGTTAGATTCCTCATACCATGCTGGCATCAGCAGTTGTAAGTCACTGTGGAAAACTGGGATAAATGGCTAGTCTGTACATCCATCCAGGTTCTTGCTGCTTTATCTTCTGTTTTATGGTGTAGTCTCTGAACAGATGGGTTTCTATATCTGTTGGCCTTAAACAGACAACATTTTTAAATTATACATGTGCATCCATCAATTACTGGACTCTAGTGTAAGAGCAGATTGTCAATCTATTTTGATGGCTGAGGGACTTATGAGGATGTAAGGTATGAAAGTATTTACTGAGAAAGTTGCACCTGATTACTTTTTCCAAGTGGTGAACTTGTTGAAGACAAGGACCATGTCTTATACTATTTTCACCTAGAAGAGGATTAAGTGCTAGGCTGCTCAATAAATGCTATGAATGTGGAATAAAAATAACACAGTCTAGCTTGGCAATCAACAAGATTGAAAGTTTTGGTTGATTCACTGTTTTAAGGAGGGAAAAATTCAGAACACTTTCTATTACCTGTATTTTTATGTATTCTCTTATATAAAAGATGTAAGTGAAATAGTAATAAACCCAAAATAAGTGCAACTAGAATGGTGTATTTGCTGTTAAAAGCACGCATAAGGAGTATTATGGTAGACTATATCCCTGATCTGTAGTCATAGCCATATTCATAAAAACTCAGGGACTTAAGCATGCTTGAGCTGCCCTAGACTAACAAGGCAACTCTGCTCTATTTCTCGGAAGTGGCATGTAAAAAAATAACCAAAAAACAGGAGACCTTCAAGATGGCGGAAGAGTAAGGCGTGCAAATCACCTTCCTCCCCACAAATAAATCAGAAATACATCTATATGTGGAACAACTCCTACAGAACACCTAATGAATGCGAGTAGAAGACCTCAGACTTCCCAAAAGGCAAAAAACTCCCCACGTACCTGGGTAGGGCAAAAGAAAAAAGAAAAAACAGAGACAAAAGAATAGGGATGGGACCTGCACCACTGGGAGGGAGCTGTGAAGGAGGAACAGTTTCCACACACTAGGAAGCCCCTTCACTGGCAGAGACAGGGGGTGGCAGGGGGGAAGCTTTGGAGCCATGGGAGAGGGCATAGCAATAGGAGTGCAGAGGGCAAAGTGGAGAGATTCCCACACAGAGGATCGGTGCTGACCAGCTCTCACCAGCCTGAGAGGCTTGTCTGCTCACCCACCTGCCGGGATGGGTGGGGGCTGGGACCTGAGGCTCCCGCTTCTTCGGAGGTCAGATCCAAGGGAGAGGACTGGGGTTGGCTGCGTGAACACAGCCTGAAGGGGGTTAGTGCACCACAGCTAGCTGGGAGGGAGTGCGGGAAAAAGTCTGGACCTGCCTAAGAGGCAAGAGCCCATTGTTTTGGAGTGAGCAAGGAGAGGGGATTCAGAGCACTGCCTAAACAAGCTCCAGAGACGGGCATGAACTGGGGCTATCAGTATGAACACCAGAGACGGGCATGAAATGCTAAGGCTGCTGCTGCCGCCACCAAGAAGCCTGTGTGCAAGCACAGGTCACTATCCACACCTCCTCTCCCAGGAGTCTGTAGAGGCCGCCACTGCCAGGGTCCCGTGATCCAGGGACAACTTCCCCGGGAGAACACACGGCGCGCCTCAGGCTGGTGCAACATCACGCCAGCCTCTGCTGCCACAGGCTCACCACAGATTCCGTAACCTTCCCCCCGCCCCGGCCTGAGTGAGCCAGAGCCCCCTAATCAGCTGCTACTTTAACCCCATCCTCTCTCAGCAAAGAACAGATGCCCTCAGGCGACCTACACACAGAGGCGGGGCCAGATCCAAAGCTGAAACCCAGGACATTTGTGAACAAAGAAGAGAAAGGGAAATCTCTTCCAGCAGCCTCAGGAGCAGCGGATCAAATCTCCACAATCAACTTGATGTACCCTGCATCAGTGGAATACCTGAATAGACAACAAATCATCCCAAAATTGAGGCAGTGGACTTTGGGAGCAACAATATATATATATTTTTTCTTTTTCTCCTTTTGTGAGTGTGTATGTGTATGTTTCTTTGTGTAATTTTGTCTGTATAGCTTTGCTTTTACCATTTGTCCTAGGGTTCTGTCTGTCGGCTTTTTTTTGTTTCTTTGTTTGTTTTTTTAGTATAGTTTATAGCACTTACCATTGGTGGATTTGTTTTTTGGTTTGGTTGCTCTCTTCTTTCTTTTTTTCAATTGTTTAAAAAAATTTTTTTTAATAATTATTTTGTATTTTAATAACTTTATTTTATTTTATTTTATTCGTTCTTTCTTTCTTTTTCTCTCCCTTTTCCTCTGAGCCGTGCAGCTGACAGGGTCTTGGTGCTCCAGCCGGGTGTCAGGCCTGTGCCTCTGAGATAGGAGAGCCGAGTTCAGGACATCGGTCCACGAGAGACCCCCCAGCTCCACGTAATATCAAATGGCAAAAGCTCTCCTGAAGATCTCCATCTCAATGCTAAGACCCAGCTCCATTCAACAACCAGCAAACTACAGTGCTGGACACTCTATGCCAAACAACTAGCAAGACAGGAACACAACCCCACCCACTAGCAGAATCTCTGCCTAAAATCATAATAAGGTCACAGACATCCCAAAACACACCACCAGATGCGTTCCTGCCCACCAGAAAGACAAGATCCAGCCTCATCCACCAGAACACAGGCACCAGTCCCCTCCACCAGGAAACCTACACAACCCACTGAACCAACCTTACCCACTGGGGGCAGACACCAAAAACAATGGGAATTACGAACCTGCAGCATGTGAAAAGGAGACCCCAAACACAGTAAGTTAAGCAAAATGAGAAGACAGAGAAACACACAGCAGATGAAGGAGCAAAGTAAAAAACCACCAGACCAAACAAATGAAGAGGAAAGAGCAGTCTACCTGAAAAAGAATTCAGGTAATTATGGTAAAGATGATCCAAAATCTTGGAAATAGAATGGAGAAAATACAAGAAAGGTTTAACAAGGACCTAGAAGAGCTAAAGAGCAAACAAACAGTGATGAACAACACAATAAATGAAATTAAAAATTCTCTAGACGGGATCAATAGCAGAATAACTGAGATAGAAGAACAGATAAGTGACCTGGAAGATAAAATAGTGGAAATAACTACCGCAGAGCAGAATAAAGAAAAAAGAATAGAAAGGATTCAAGACAGCCTCAGAGACGTCTGGGACAACACTAAATGCACCAACATTCGAATTATAGGGGTCCCAGGAAAAAAGAGAAAAAGAAAGGGATTGAGAAAATATTTGAAGAGATTATAGTTGAAAACTTACCTAATATGGAAAGGGAAATAGTTAATCAAGTCCAGGAGGTTCAGGGAGTCCCATATAGGATAAATCCAAGGAGAAACAGGTCAAGACACATATTAATCAAACTATCAAAAATTAAATACAAAGAAAAAATATTAAAAGCAGCAAGGGGAAAATAACAAATAACATACAAAGGAATCCCCATAAGGTTAACAGCTGATCTTTCAGCAGAAACTCTGCAAGCCAGAAAGGAATGGCAGGACATATTTAAAGTGATGAAAGGGAAAAACCTACAAGAATGATTACTCTACCCAGCAAGGATCTCATTCAGATTCCATGGAGAAATTAAAACCTTTACAGATAAGCAAAAGCTAAGAGAATTCAGCACCACCAAACGAGCTTTAAAACAAATGCTAAAGGAACTTCTCTAGGCAGGAAACAAGAGAAGAAAAAGACCTACAATAATAAACACAAAACAATTAAGAAAATGGTAATACGAATATACAATAACAAACACAAAACAATTAAGAAAATGGTAATAGGAATATACATATCGATAATTACCTTAAATGTAAACAGATTAAATGCTCCAACCAAAAGACATAGACTAGCTGCATGGATACAAAAACAAGACCCATATATATGCTGTCTACAAGAGACCCACTTCAGACCTAGGGACACATACAGACTGAAAGTGAGGGGATGGAAAAAGATATTCCATGCAAATGGAAATCAAAAGAAGGCTGGAGTAGCAGTACTCATATCAGACATAATAGACTTTAAAATAAAGACTATTACACGAGACAAAGAAGGACTCTACATAATGATCAAGGGATCAATCCAAGAAGAAGATATAACAATTGTAAATATTTATGCACCCAACATAGGAGCACCTCAATATATAAAGAAAATGCTAACAGCCATAAAAGGGGAAATCAACAGTAACACAATCATAGTAGGGGACTTTAACACCCCACTTTCACCAATGGACAGATCATCCAAAATGAAAATATATAAGAAAACACAAGCTTTAAATGACACATTAAACAAGATAGACTTAACTGATATTTAAAGGACATTCCATCCAAAAACAGCAGAATACACTTTCTTCTCAAGTGCTCATGGAACATTTTCCAGAATCGATCATATCTTGGGTCACAAATCAAGCCTTGGTAAATTTAAGTAAATTGAAATGGTATTGAGTATCTTTTCCGACCACAACGTTATGAGACTAGATATCAATTACAGGAAAAAATCTGTAAAAAATACAAACACATGGAGGCTAAACAATAAACTACTAAATAGCCAAGAGATCACTGAAGAAATCAAAGAGGAAATCAAAAAATACCTAGAAACAAATAACAATGAAAACATGACGATCCAAAACCTATGGGATACAGCAAAAGCAGTTCTAAGGGGGAAGTTTATAGCAATACAATCCTACCTCAAGAAACAAGAAACATCTCAAATAAGCAACCTAACCTTACACCTAAAGCAATTAGAGAAAGAGGAACAAAAAACCCCCAAAGTTAGCAGAAGGAAAGAAATCATAAAGATCAGATCAGAAATAAATGAAAAACAAATGAAGGAAATGACAACAAATATCAATAAAACTAAAAGCTGGTTCTTTGAGAAGATAAACAAAACTGATAAACCATTAGCCAGCCTCATCAAGAAAAAAAGGGATAAGGCTCAAATCAATAGAATTAGAAATGTAAAAGGAGAAGTAACAACTGACACTGCAGAAATACAAAGGAGCATGAGAGAATACTAAAAGCAACTATATGCCAATAAAATGGACAACCTGGAAGAAATGGACAAATTCTTAGAAAAGCATAGCCTTCTGAGACTGAACCAGGAAGAAATAGAAAATATAAACACAAGCACTGACATTGAGACTGTGATTTAAAATCTTCCAACAAACAAAAGCCCAGGACCAGATGCCTTCACAGGTGAACGCTACCAAACATTTAGAGAAAAGCTAACACCTATCCTTCTCAAACTCTTTCAAAATATAGTAGAGGAAGGAACACTCCCAAACTCATTCTATGAGGCCACCATCACTCTGATACCAAAACCAGACAAAGATTTCACAAAGAAAGAAAACTACAGGCCAATATCACTGATGAACATAGATGCAAAAATCCTCAACAAAATACTAGCAAACAGAATCCAGCAACAGATTAAAAGGATCATACACCATGATCAAGTGGGGTTTATCCCAGGAATGCAAGGATTCTTCAATATATGCAAATCAATCAATGTGATACACCATATTAACAAATTGAAGGACAAAAACCATATGATGATCTCAATAGATGCAGAAAAAGCTTTTGACAAAATTCAACACCCATTTATGATAAAAATCCTCCAGAAAGTAGGCATAGAGGGAACTTACCTCAACATAATAAAGGCCATATATGACAAAACCATAGCCAATATCGTCCTCAATGGTGAAAAACTGAAACCATTTCCTCTAAGATCAGGAACAAGGCAAGGTTGCCCACTCTCACCACTATTATTCAACATAGTTTTGGAAGTTTTAGCCATGGCAATCAGAGAAGAAAAAGAAATAAAATGAATCCAAATTGGAAAAGAAGAAGTAAAACTGTCACTGTTTGCAGATGACATGATACTATACATAGAGAATCCTAAAGATGTTACCAGAAAACTACTAGAGCTAATCAATGAATTTGGTAAAGTAGCAGGATACAAAATTAATGCACAGAAATCTCTGGCATTCCTATACACTAATGATGAAAAATCTGAAAGAAAATTTAAGGAAACACTCCCATTTACCTTTGCAACAAACAGAATAAAATACCTCGGAATAAACCTACCTAAGGAGACAAAAGACCTGTATGCAGAAAACTATAAGACACTGATGAAAGAAATTAAAGATGATACAAACAGATGTAGAGATACACCATGATCTTGGATTGGAAGAATCAACATTGTGAAAATGAGTATACTACCCAAAGCAATCTACAGATTCAATGCAATCCCTATCAAACTATCAATGGCATTTTTCACAGAACTAGAACAAAAAGTTTCACAATTTGTATGGAAACACAAAAGACCCTGAATAGCCAAGCAATCTTGAGAAAGAAAAACGGAGCTGCAGGAGTCAGGCTCCCTGACTTCAGACTATACTACAAAGCTACAGTAATCAAGACAGTATGGTACTGGCACAAAAACAGAAATAATGGAACAGGATAGAAAACCCAGAGATAAACCCACGCACATATGGTCACCTTATCTTTGATAAAGGAGGCAAGAATATACTATGGAGAAAAGACAGCCTCTTCAATAAGTGGTGCTGGGAAAACTGGACAGCTACATGTAAAAGAATGAAATTAGAACACTCCCTAACACCATACACAAAAATAAACTCAAAATGGATTAAAGACCTAAATGAAAGGCCAGACACTATAAAACTCTTAGAGGAAAACATAGGCAGAACACTCCATGACATAAATCACAGCAAGATCCTTTTTGACCTATCTCCTAGAGAAATGGAAATAAAAACACAAATAAACAAATGGGACCTAATGAAACTTAAAAGCTTTTGCACAGCAAAGGAAACCATAAACAAGATGAAAAGGCAACCCTCAGAATGGGAGAAAATATTTGCAAATGAAGCAACTAACAAAGGATTAATCTCTAATATTTACAAGCAGCTCCTACAGCTCAATATCAAGAAAACAAACAACCCAATCGAAAAATGGGCAGAAAACCTAAATAGACATTTCTCCAAAGAAGATATACAGATTGCCAACAAACACATGAAAGGATGCTCAACATCACTAATCATCAGAGAAATGCAAATCAAAACTACAATGAGGTATCACCTCACAGCAGTCAGAATGGCCATCATCAAAAAATCTACAAACAATAAATGCTGGAGAGGATGTGGAGAAAAGGGAACCCTCTTACACTGTTGGTGGGAATGTAAATTGATACAGCCACTATGGAGAACAGTATGGAAGTTCCTTAAAAAACTAAAAATAGAACTACCATACGACCCAGCAATCCCACTACTGAACATATTCCCTGAGAAAACCATGATTCAAAAAGAGTCATGTACCACAATGTTCATTGCAGTTCTATTTACAATAGCCAGGACATGGAAGCAACCTAAGTGTCTATCAACAGATGAACGGATAAAGAAGATGTGACATGTATACACAATGCAATATTACTCAGCCATAAAAAGAAACAAAATTGAGTTATTTGTAGGGAGGTGGATGGACCTAGAGTCTGTCATACAGAGTGTAGTAAGTCAGAAAGAGAAAAACAAATACCGTATGCTAACACATATATATGGAATCTAAAAAAAAAAAAAATGTTCTGAAGAACCTAGGGGCAGGTCAGGAATAAAGACGCAGACATAGAGAATGGACTTGAGGACACGCGGAGGGTGAATGGTAAGCTGGGACGAAGTGAGAGAGTGGCATGGACTTATATATACTACCAAATGTGAAATAGGTAGCTAGTGGGAAGCAGCCGCATAGCACAGGGAGATAAGCTCGGTGCCTTGTGACCACCCAGTGGGGTGCGATAGAGAGCGTGGGAGGGAGACACGAGAGGGAGGAGTTATGGGGATGTATGTATATGTATAGCTGATTTATTTTGTTATGCAGAGAAACTAACACACCATTGTAAAGCAATTATACTCCAATAAAGATGTTAAAACAAACAAACAAACAAAAAAAGAGCCTGTCAGTATCAGAAAGCTCAAAGTCCAATTACTCACAAAGATGAGGCCTTTTGACAGACTCAGAAATGCTTAGATCCAAAGGTGAATTGTGACTCCAGTCTACAAAGTTGATTCATGAAAGGTAGTAAAGCTAGCATAATGCCAACTATATACTGAAACTGAGCCCTAGCTCTGCCTTGGTTTCTGACTCATTTGCAAAAGACATAAGGCCAATAGATTAATTCAGTAATTCTTCCTACCATGTGCCAGACACTGTTCAAAGCAATATAAGTACAATGTTGAATAATACAAGCAAGGTCTATGCCCTCAGGGAGTTTGTATTCTACTGGGAAAAGACATATTAAGTAATTCGATTCGTTGCAATATAATGATCATATAATAAGTGATGAAGTACTGGGTGTTATGAGAGCACAGATGAAGAATATTGAAATGACAGTGAGGGATCAAGCAAGAGCTCTCTGAGAAATTACACTAATATCTAATAGATGGGTTGAAGTTGAGTCAGCAGGCAGGGAAGTGGGGAGTTGGTGAAAGTAGTGGTGAAGAATATCCCAAGGAAAGGGAACAACAAATGCAAAAGTATCAGGATGGAAGTAGTTGGGGGGAAAATTAAAATTTTAGACAGAATAGATGATTTTTTAGAAAATGTGTATTTACAGAAAATAAGTCGAGAAATAGCCTGACTGACATAAAATTCGGCTTAAGAGTTAGGTAGAGGTGATGCCATAAACAGTTTTGTTGATTGTGCTAAATATTTTGAACCACATTAATAATTTTAGAGCAACAAGATGTCACAAAAGAATTTTGAGCAGGATAATAGCATGATCAGATTTATGTTTTCTTAAAGAAGATCACCAATCCCAGGAGTAGAGATAGCATGAAGGCAGGTTGCCCAGTTGGGATACAATCCACTTCTCTTCTTCGCCATGCTTTCATTTGTAGGGAGCATTGTGCAGTGTAATAACTACTACTGATGATAAGTCAGTTAGTGATTTATTTGACCCTTTGTATCAGTCAGGCAAGGCTGTTATGCTTCAGTGACAAAAAACCCCCAAACCTCCATGACTTAAAACAACTAAAGTTTGTTTTTTGCTTATGATACACGTTCATTTTGAGTCAACTGGTACACTCTGCTCAATGTCATCCTCATTCCAGGACTCAAGCTGACAGAGAAGTCATGATCTAGAGTGTTACTCATTGCTGGGGCATTCACTTGGGGTTCCATAAGTCAGCACACTAGCTCCTAGACCTATCCCCTAGAAGTGATGCATATCACTTCTTCTCACATCAAGGAGTTATGGAGAAGTATAGTCCTATAACATTATTGAAAAGAGGAGAACAAAAGTATTATGATCAAAAGACAATCTATAGAATGAGAAAAAATATTTGCAAATCACGTATCTGATGAGTCTAGTATCTAGAATATATAAACAACTCTTAAAACTCAACAATAAAAAGACAACCCAGTTCAAAAATGGGCTAAGGACTTCAATAGACATGTTTCTAAAGAAGATACACAAATGGCTAACAAAAACATGAAAAGATACTCAATATCATTAGTCACTAATGCAAATCAAAACACAATGAGTTACTACTTCACACCCACTAAAATGGCTAAAATTTTTTTAAATAGAAAATAACTAGTGTTGGCAAAAGTGTGGAGAAATTGGAAACTTCATACATTGCAGGTGGGAAGAAGTTAAATATAGAATTACCACATCACTGAGCAATTCCACTCTTACATTTTATACTCCAAAGAATTGAAAACAGGTATTCAAATACTGTACACATGTATTCATAGGAGCACAATTCACAGTAGCCAAAACATCCATCAACTGATGGATAAACAAATGCTGGTAAATACATATAATGAAATATTATTTAGCCATAAAAAGGAATGAAGTACTGATACATGCTGCAATGTGGATGAATCTTGAAAACATGCTAAGTGAAATAAGCCAGACACAAAAGGTCACATGTTGTATTATTCCATTTATATGTATTATTCCATTTATATGAAATATCCAGGACAAGTAAATCCATAAGAGATAGAAAGCAGATCGGTTGTTGTCTGGAGCTGGGGGATAGGTTGGATGGAGAATAATGACTTAATTGGTACGGGATTCCTTTTGAGATGATTAAAATGTTTTCAAACTAGATAGAGGTCATGGCTGCACAACACCAGAATGTACTAAATGCCGCTGAATTATTCACTTTAAAATGATTAATTTTGTGTTACATGAATTTTCCCTCAATAAAAAAATGTATTTATGACAAGAACTAATGATTACCACACCTCTCTAAAAATCTGTCATGAGGGAACTTGTAGGATATTTTGAAATATTTATTTAAGGTAGAAAAATACATTTTAGAATATAATGTGATTCTTTGGGAATTGTTTTTTTTTTTTTTTAACCATAATCCCCATCTTCCTTTGTAGTTCTATGACAATATAAGATATTTTCCTACACACTTACATATTTTAACTTTCTTTCCATGAAGGTCATAATCAGCAAGAAACTGACAAAATATCCACTCCCTGAAGATCATTAGGTTTTCCCTTGTCCCTTTGTATAGAGATCAGGCGTGGTTGCCACCTGAATATTTAAGAGTCAGAATTAGCAGAATATTTGTTATAATTGTTCAAGAGGAACCAGCTTTTAGTAAGGGTCAAAATGATCAGAATCCTCAGATCTGGCTCAAAGCGCTTGTTCTGTGTTTTTTAATGATATATTGGCCAGCCCTGAAAAGAATCCATCAAAGTGGCTAAGAAACAAAGAAGGTTAGGTATGCTTGCTAAGGAAAGGAGAACAGGCACGATTACCATTTCAAGCTGCAGAGTTCATGCTACTCAGACCTTTATATGCTTGCCGATTAAGAGCATACTGGTAAAACTCTGATCACTCAAGGTCACTCGGGATTGCACTTTCTGCCCAGAGATGGTTTCGTGGTGTGGTCAAGTCATGAAATTCAAATGTTTTTTACTTGCAAAATAAAATGAAAGGTATTTAAATTGTTAGAGCAGGTCAAAATAATTTGTCTAATAGTTCCCCAAACAGTCACTGCCCTTTGTAATCTAAGTTGACACTGCTGACAATGGTGTTTTCTATATCAGACTTCTCTACCTCAGCAAGCAATACACAGAGAATCACTCCAGTGGTATGGCCGGTGCAACACCTGCCCTTTCATCTCTGACCAGCCTCATGCACAGCATTATGTATGTTCAAGACCAAGTGGGTCCAAAAGGGTATAGATAAAGCAATAGGTGGTGATTTCTTTTTGGTGCAGAACACTAAAGGCATGAGGATAGCTGGGAACAGGCTATGATATCAGAAAAGGAGAGGAAGTGAAAAGAGACAGAAGGCTAGTCCCAAGAAATTTTTGAAATTTTGAAAATTTTAAAAATGGGGTTAAAAATCTTGTTTCCATTTCTTACTGGCTGTATGACCTTGGTCACTTACCTTTTAGTGCCTCAGATTCTTCATCTATAAAATAGAGATAATAATAGTATCTACCTCATTGGGTTGTCATGAGGAATAAATGAAGTCAATTCACGTGAAATGCTTAGAACAATGATTCTCAGTCTTTTGTGGGCATCTCAATCACCTGGAAGGGCTTGCTAAAACAGAGTGCTGGCTCTCAACCCCTGACTTCCTGATTCAGTAGCTCTGGGATGGGGCTGGAGACGTGCCCTTCTAACAAGTTTCCAGATAATTCTGATGCCACTGGTCTGGGGAACCACACTTTGCAAATCATTGTATTAGAATGATGCTTGGCATGTGGTAAGTTAGGAATTACTGTTTTATAAAATTACAACTACGATTTATTAAGCATTTACTGTTTGCCAGGCACTGTGGAGATTATTTTATGCGTATTGCCTCACTTAAGCATCACGATAGCTCTCTGGGAAGGTGCTGTTACCAGTAAGTGGTAAGAGAGGAAGAATGAACACCCAAAGCGGTTGGGGAAATTGACCAAGGCCCCATAGCTTATAAAGGCAGAGAAGCAAATTAGACTGTCTGACTCCAGAGATTATGCAGGTGACTGCTCGAATCTGGTAGTGCCTTCCAACTCAGTAGTACCTTGACCCTGCCCCAGGTACTTTTGTGTTGTTCTCTTTGGTGGCACCAAGGAACCACTCTCCTTGCCAGGCTGTACTAGACCTTTCGAAATGGGGTTTATTCTTCTCCATCACCTCAACCCTTATCTTCTGCACCTGTTAACCACAATCAAGGAACACTTGCCCAGTGATCACAGCTTATATCTGGAATGCCCCCCATCACAAATGTTTCCTATTTTCTATTTTTCACCAATACCTAGCTCAGATGTCATCTTTAGAAACCCTTCCCTGATCACCTCTCTCCCTCTTTCTTCCCTCCCCCTCTCTCTCCCCTCCCCCTCTCTCCCCTCCCCCTCTCTCTTTCTCCTCCTCCCCCTTGCTCTTTCTCTCTCTCTCCACCCCTCTTTCTCAACCCAAAAGAGTTGATCGCACTCTTTTCTGAGAATGTAGTATAGTGGATAAGAGCACAGGACTGGATTTGAATTCTAAACCTACCTCTGCTCCTTACTATCTGTCTGACCTTGAGCAAGTTACTTAACCTCTCTGGGCTCAGTCTCTTCATCTCTAAAATGGTCATAATAATAGTGCCTACCTTAAGATTGTTGAGGACTGAATGAGCTTATCCGTATAAAATACTTAACGCAGTTTAGATGATATACACTGCAATATACAAAAAAAAAAAAACTCAATAGTAGCTATGATTTTTTCATGCTAACTTTATAATATAGCCCATACCTAAAGTCTATACCCAATGTTATCTCCTTATCACACTGTATTATAAACCGTCTGTTTCCATACTCATGCCCTTTGCTAGGCTAGGAGCTACTGAAGAGATTTTTGCCTCTGCAGTCTCTATACCAGTTGTTCTCAAACTGTGGTCCCTGCTTGTAATCCACTGCTTGGGTTTGTGGTCTAGGTCATGAACCTGGGTTCACTGCTCACTGAGGGCACATTCCTTTGACTCTAGGCCCTATACTTTCATCAGCTCTCTCAGAACAGTGTGATTCTCTATGTACGCTGTAAAGGGGAAGTTTTGGGTTTGGGGTTTTTTTGTTTTTTTTTAACTAGTGATTCTCACAGTGTGGTCCTTGGACCGGCAGCATCAGCATCACCTGGGAACTTGCTAGATCAGAAACTCTAGGAGAGGGACTTCCCTGGTGGCGCAGTGGTTAAGAATCCGCCCGCCAATGCAGGGGACACGGGTTCGAGCCCTGGTCCGGGAAAATCCCACATGCTGCGGAGCAACTAAGCCTGTGTGCCATAACTACTGAGCCTGTGCTCTAGAGCCCGCGAGCCACAACTACTGAAGCCCGCGCACCTAGAGCCCGTGCTCCACAACAAGAGAAGCCACCGCAATGAGAAGCCCGCAACGAAGAGTAGCCCCCGCTCGCCGCAACTAGAGGAAGCCCGTGCACAACAACGAAGACCCAATGCAGCCAAAAATAAAAGAAACTCTAGGAAAGGAGCCCAGCAATCTGTGTTTTCACAAGCCCTGGGCTGAAGTTTGAGAACTGTTCTCCCATGCCCGGCTTAAGAAATGTGTGATTTCCTAAAGGTCTACTCTCTATTTGCTTTCTTTTTTATTCACAAGGCATAGTGTCTTTGAGATTTTTCCAGGGACATACACTAGTAACATCCCAGCGAACTAGACTTTACTGGACTTGGAATTCGTATCAAGGTTATGAGGAGAAAAAAATATGGATCTCAATTTTGTATGTAATATTCTTAAACTCACTGAGCATTGGGCAAGGTGAAATTTTCTAAATCTATGCCATTCCTAGGAGGAAAATATCATTTTTAACCATCCTTATCGCAATTAATAAAGCATCAAAAGACTTAAGGAAAACAAGCCTCTCTCGACAACAACAAAAAACACCCTTCTTTATGCTAAGCTAAGACAATTTCCCATTGATTTCAAGATATCTCTTAATCACATATTTAACTCCTCTATTGAATTGTACTGCTTATTTATGCATACACACAATTACTGACAACTGTAGAGAATTTTAACTCCTTGAGAGGGTTCCAGAGGCAAATCCTTAGTGAAAAAACAAAAGTGGCAACTTTATCAAAATACTGTAGACTTCATTTCCACACTGCAGTGTATTCAGGACTCTCAATAGCTCCTCAAAATCATTGCAACATGCTTTGTTTGCATAGATCTAAGCAAGAGTCTGGGTTGGTGAGGCAACAAAATCTCACTTTCTGGGGTACTTCAGAGAACACTGAATGGAGAGTTAGGGCACCTGGATTGTAGCCCAGGCCCTTCTGTACACTAGCTATGTGACCTTGAGCAAATCACTCCCCCTCTCAGTTGTATTTCCCCGTCTATAAAATACAGAGGTTTGGACCGCGTGATGTTTAACACATATTGCTTCTCTGAAGTTTCCAGGTGGCCTGAAGGTCAAGATTTAAAGTGATAGTAAAAAACTGAGCTCACCTTCTTGTAAATGGAACTGTAGGAACACGACTCTAAAGGGGTCTTGCTAGGGACTGTGTAGAAGCCACTGGAGACCAGCATAGTCATCAGTATAGACTGATGAAGGTGGATGCTTCCCAAGCTTAGCCTACCTCCTGAGTGCAGGTGGAATAAACAGCAGACCCAGGGCCTCCTAGATTCACCCTTTCTGTTAAGGACCATCCAGGCTCATGCTGTTTAATTTCTAACCCCCTTCCAATAAATTCTGATCCCCTCTAGGTGTCTAACACTCTTGGACATCTCTTTTTGGTGTTAGTGACTGTGTCACCAGAGGTTCTGAAAGTAGAATGACCCCCGGGGGGTCCATCTGGTTTTATGTAGGGCTTCCTAAGGAGGCTCTAGGCTTGGCGTACCAACTCTCTCTTCACTCTTCAGGCCATTCTGCTTTAGAGCCTGCTGCCATCTTAAAGGCTTATGCAGTGTGGGGATTCAGCTGTGTGTGACATTGAAGCAGGTGCCAGGATGATGTGCTCTTTTTGTTCATATGTTTTGGTGAACTGCAAAACATTCTTTAGAACCTCTTAGGTGTCTAAGAGTGATCCAGGAAATATCTTTGAATGTGGAAAACTTTTATATCATTGAGTATTTAAAGTGAAGCCTTATATTTTTAAATATATTTTATATAGTTGTCTTCCTTGTAACATCCATTCTTAACAAGTTTTTCAGAAACAGTGACCAAAGTAAGAGAGAGCTTCTGATTCACTCCCAAGAAAGGAAGTAGTGATACATTAACCCATTCTCCACAAAACTCAGCATTTAAAATCTTTGTATTGATAGTACTGATAAAGCTATGCTAGAGACATGTCAAAATTTACCATGTGCTGCAACCTTAATTGGCTCATTGTGTAGAATTTTCTAATTCTACCTTAACTTCTAAATGTTTGTTTGGGTCCACATTTATAAGTTTGATGCCTCCTGATTTTGCCTGCCTGATTTTGGATCATTACCCTTGTTTTACCATTGGTTTTCATCTTTTAATTCCAAGGATTTTTTTTAAGTGAGTAAATACTAAAACAGCTTCAAGATGAATATAAGCATCTGAGTGCCCCGGGATCTGGCAGTTAGACAAACAAATACAGTCTAAGCAGATGCTTGAACAGCCAGGGGAGGCCTTAGGCAGAACAGAATACTCAGTACTCTGGGCTGACAGAGCCCAGAGACCATCATTTCCTAGCTTGTAAGCAGCCTAATCCCCCAACATTATGCCTCCAGCTTGGGGAGTTTTATTTCAGGCCTCAAAGTACATTCCAGTAGCTTTCCTTCACTTCTCCCAAACCTCTGCCTGAAATGCCCCATCCCCCAGAGACTTAGGCCAAGAAAACCAAATGGGGAAGCACAAACTCGAAGCAACAGAGATGAAATCCCCAAAGTTCTAAAAACACTTCCTTGAATTTTAAAATAGAGTTAACATTTGTAGAGCACTTCTGATTTACCAGCCACCACGCCAAGCGCTTTACGGGGATTATCTAATTTAATCTCCCACAACAGTCGAGGAAGGGAGACACTATTATTTCCCCCTATGATAGCAACAAGGAAAAACTTGGGCTGAGGAAAGTTAAGGGAGTTGCCCAAGGTCCCAGAGGTAATAAGGGATGGAACTAGAATTTGGAGTCTACAGATCGTTTGCCAAATACACCTAGCAAAAGTCTCATTAAAAAAAAAAAAAATCCAGCCAACACACCAAGCAGGTGAATAAGTGGTTGCTAGCAGGTGCACAAAACCATAAAAAAAAAAAATCCTGCTTTTCCTGCACGTTCCCATCCTTGATGGCTGTTCTTGCTGATTCTAGCCTGGCATGCCAAAATTGCTTCAGTGCCTGCTTTTTGAAACACAATTATCCTCCTCAGAGGAATCTAGAGACTCTGGGTCAGGGAGAGTTCTGCAGGTCACCAAGCTATTCTTCTGGCCAAGGAAGTGATGTAAACAGGAGAGCCTTCCAGAGGCTTGAAGAAAATGCACCAGGAGGGAGGAGTGGGTCAAATGGGAAAAGAATGCTGCAGAGAACCCAAGGTGATAGTGGCTCCCTAAGAAGGCCCCATGTCTTTTCCTCGTGTTCCATATAACACGTTGAACTTTGTCCCACGAGCATTAAAATCTAGTTTACTTTAGTCATGAGCACATGCATTAGTAGTCAGTGGCAAGATGCATATGCATTTTCATCATCCAGGTTGATCCTGTTGTGGCCTCCTGGAGTATTTCCCCGCCATCCTTCTGCCCCACACCCCTCAGTTTTTACGTCTGGAGAACTTAGGTACCAAAGCTCGAGTCTCTCTCCTGGATTATCCTGGCTCCCCGCCTTGGATGCTAGCTCCATTCATTCACTCGTTGAGTGCCCACTCCAAGCCAGGCTCTGTAGGAAAGCACCACTAAGGCTACAAAAGATCCTTAGACACAGCCCCGGCCTCAAAGAGGAGAGAGAGCTGTAAAGAAATGTTTCCCAAATTTGAATTTTCCCCAGCCTCAGGAACTACAAGTACAGATGAGGCCACTTAATGGCAATGACTTGGTTCTCTGCAGCTTACTCCCACGTGCTGATGTAGGAACTACAGGCTCTGTGCCAATAATGTTAGCGTTTTCAGCAAAAAGGCGCTTGCAAGTTTTTACTTATAGCCCAGGCCCTGCTCTCCGTAGAGCTTAGACAGGAGCTAAATGGGGAGCTGAACCGGGCACTTACTCCAAGCGACACACAGTAGATGTGGGACACGAGCTGGGGTCTATTTGGTTTCAGGACCTGAAATCAGAATGACTATACTGTTACTGTCTCTATACACTTAGAGTTTTGCTTGTTTGGGAATGTGAACCTTCCAGTGGAAATTCTTCTGTCCTTCCATTTACACATTCCCAACCTGAGTTTGGAGTGTGAGCATAAGGGACACTGAGAAGGCAATAAAAAAAGATGAAAGCCCCATGCCCCTATAAAGCCAAGTTTACAATCTCTCTCAGCTGTGGAAACTAAGAATTGAGCTTTTTACAAAGCATTTCCCCATTCTGAGGGTAGAGAGTTCCCAGAATTTGCTAGCAGAAACACTAGACTGACAAGCCAAGCTATAAGCTGCTGAGTACAAAGTAGTCTACAGCCTGTTCTCCACCTTTATTTTTAGATTCTTTTCTGTGTAATTGTGGTAGCTGAGGCTGTCTGCAATCCCTTCTTGGAATATGTTCTGCCCTATTTTTCTCCCCTAAGACTATGGTTTCAAATTCACCTAATTAATTCTCTGTGCAGCATTAAATCATAGTGGCTTCAAAATGGAGATGACCCAGTGAGTTTAATTATTCTCTAATGTGCCTCACTGTGGCAAAGGTGTGTTTACTACATAAATAACAATTCTAGAGGACAGCAAGCGTTTTTGTTTGGTTTTTGTGTTTTGTTTTATAAAGACAGAGTATAAGATTTATCTGGATTTTAAACCTTGAGTGCCATCATTTTCAAGTAATGGTACACTACGACAAAACTGTTCATATTAACTCAGAATCTTTCTCCTTGTCTTTTTGAAAGAAAGAGACCAAGTCCGATTTTTAGGGAAGTTGCATCAGCTATCACCCCAATGATTCTTTTTTTCCGTGGAAATCACTGATGTAGTAATAAACATTGGTGCTACTTTTCTGGGAGTTAAACGGGAACACAGCAATGCATGTGTTAAAATGACAGCAAGACAAATGAAAGTGTAGGAAAAGAAAGTTTGTTGGCCTTTTATCCTTTGACTCATGTCTATTGGGAACTTGAAATTTTATTTCTCTTTGGGTCCTTCTCAGTTTCCCTTTATTTTTTTCCTGCTAAAGCAGAATGCAGTATGGCTTTAAAGAGAACATTCTCAATTCTCTCTAAAATTGAGAACATTCTCAATTCTCTCTATCAGTTAACATCTGATAACTAAGATGGCCATCTCTTGGTTATCAGGTGTTATTTCTACCCCACATTTGGAAATGCATCCACAGATAAAAAGATTTTTTGTTTCTGTTAACAAATAGACTTTCTGGAAGGGCTTTGTATACCTGTTTCATGAGGAAGTGGAACCAGTTGCTCTGAGATTTCTTTGAGACATGATGTAGCACCAGGCTTTAGTACCCATTTTAGTTAGACCCCACTTAACTTTACACTACAAAGAGCATGACGAAGAGACTCTAGGGGTCCCCGGAAGGAGGGAGTCAACATTCAAGAAGAATTTGCCTCATTTCATTTTTCATTTATCTAACCGTTCATCCTTGGGAAAACCTATAATCTACTCATACCAAAATTGAGCAGAGCAAAGGAGTTATGTTGACTTGAATCCATTTAAGATCATGGGCCTCCACTGA
Source organism: Balaenoptera ricei (assembly GCF_028023285.1). Taxonomy (NCBI): domain Eukaryota; kingdom Metazoa; phylum Chordata; class Mammalia; order Artiodactyla; family Balaenopteridae; genus Balaenoptera; species Balaenoptera ricei. The sequence goes on along the minus strand of NC_082660.1, from coordinate 88,479,765 downwards.
GACCAAAGAGAACTGGACTCAGGAGAAGGAAGGGCAGTATACAGTAGACCACGTTCATTTGTGCTGCCCTCTCTGATTCACACATTGCAGGGCCTGGCTACCTCTGCCATTTCATGCCTCTTTCACTAAGATGCCAGAATTTCCCATCTCTGACAAAGACAACACAGGGGACACTATGAGACTGGGGGTTCCTACATAGATTAAGAATTTTTACCAGATCAGTTAGAGCCATGGAAGAGCATTGTCCTACAAATGGAGATCTGAGTTCTAGGTCAAGATTTGTTCATCTCTAACCTGGGGATTTCTGAGCCTCAGCTTCCTCATCCTTAAAATGAGAAGGTTGGATAAAAGATTGTCGCTGTGGTAACTTTCAGCTCTAGCATTCTGTGATATTTCCCTTCTCCTCCTCCTCTTCCTCTTTTGGTTTAAAGCAAACCACTGAGCCCAGAGACTGTCTGGTTCAGTGCCCTTGCCAAAGGACATCTGGGATACATGAGGCACTGGGGCTCTGCACACATGACTAGAGCATACTCATGGCCAGATCCATCTTCATTTCCTAGGCAATAAACCACTATCCTCATCAAAACTCTATGTAAATGTATCTATCCTCTGGTATCCAGGGCTATAAGTCATGTTAGGTCATTCTACCATTTTCCTTTATAATCTCTTCTACTTTTTATTTTTTTTCACTAGGTAATGGTGGTGGTTACACTTCTTTTTTTCATACACCTTCAATTCTACAAATATTAATTAAATACCTGCCTAGTTCCCACTACTGGACTGGAGGTCATGCTGGGTTAAGCATATATGTATTATATATAATATATATATGTGTTTTACATTTATATTTTTATACACACACACATACACACATTTGGGAGAGATGAGATTACATAAGAAATAGTTGTATAGGGGCCACCATTTGTAAGTGGGATGTGAAATAGTTGTATAGGGGCCACCATTTGTAAGTGGGATGTGAAATAGTTGTATAGGGGCCACCATTTGTAAGTGGGATGTTTTGGACTACATCTAAGACAATTAAATGTCATATTATGTAATGGGGCCTGTATGAGCCATGGGCCATCAACAAGGAGAGGGGGCTATAATGATTTAAGGAAGACTTCATCAAGGAAATAGGGTTCTAATTGACTCTTGAATGATGAGTAGGATCTGGATAGGTGGAAAAGTGGGAAGGTCTTACAGGATGGGGTTGCAACCTGAGAAAAGATACTATATTTTAAAAGGTTCTTTTGGTTTCAAGCAACAGAAACCATGTGGAGCTTTGCTACTCAAATGTCACCCCTAAAGTAGTAGCATCGACATCATCTGGGAAATTATTGGAAACGAAGCATCTTGGGCCCCACCATAGACCTACTGAATGAGAATGTGCAGTTTAACGGGATCTTCAGGTGAGTCATGTGCACGTTAAACCTAACCTAACATTGGAATAAGGTAACTATTCTCAGCTTTGAATGCCTACTGGTGACCAAAATCCAGAAATAGCTAAATTAAAACTACCAAATCAAAAAATAGTATTTAGTAAGAATTTATTATACATATAAGAATAGTTTATGAACTGGGAGCTTTCAACTTCAAAGGCTGGTATGAAGCTCAGGGGCATGAAGTTACGGGATGGCTCATAAAGTAAAAATGAGGAAGTTGTTTATCCTTTACAATGATTGGTTATTACACTGGAGGTTTCTAGACAGCAGGGGATTGGTTAAAAGTGATTATCTCTTACCATTTTTAAGATGACTTAAGTTTCTTTTATGATTGTCAGAGGCATTTACAATAAATAACCTAAGTTTCACTTATGTTCATGAAATAAGAGAGGTTTAGTTTTGCTTAAGTGGCTTAGATGGTTTGTCAGCTCAGGGAATTCTCAAGTCCGGTCTCCATTTTGTATTTAATTTTAATATTGGGATCACGTGGGGAACTTTATAAACAAACAATACTGGGTCTCGCTCCCATTGACCTGAAGCTAGCTTAAACAGTGGGCAGTGAAAGGGTGAGTTTATTGAAATGTCACTAGAATGTTTCTTGGAATTAGTGAAGAACAAACTCAAGGTGGCCAGGAGCTAAGGTAGCTACAGGGAAATATGAGGTGTATTTCGTGAATTTTCCTTCTGGAGCAGTGCTTCTCAATTTCAGTATCTACCACTAAACCAGTCAGCTTTGGGCAGAAGAAGACAGAATGACTACTTTGTATCCAAGGTTATTTTCAGAGAAGGGAAAATTCTGAATGAGGCATCTGCCCTACAAAGTGTCTGCTATAACCACAAGGGCAAAAATGAGCATGGAACAAGCACTCAGACAAAAACACAGAGAAGGAGTTTGTACCTCCTTTCAGTTGAAAGCTTCTTGGCTTAGATAACCATGATCATATTGATATGTAATTTTATTGCTTCTTTGTTTTGAAGGTGTGGAAAAAATTTTCCTTCTTTTCTAGGTTCTTTGGCTGGTCTAATGATTAAATTGATATAAGACCAATTAACAGAAAAACAAACACATTTTGTATGTATAGGAGCCCCATAAACATGAGACCCAAAGAGCAGCCAGGCAATTGAGGCTTATATAACACCCCAAGCTAAGGACAGGGGTTGGGGTCTGGGGATACAAAGGGGAGGAAAGCCATTCACAGGAAGACAGAGAAGATGTTCGGGAAACAAAGATTTCCCTGTTATGCAGATAAGTTTCTTAGGTAAAAAGAGAACTCTGGTATATGCTCTCTTCCTGGTACAGGCCCCTTTTCCAATGTAAATTTAGGCAGTTGAGGGGGAGGTAAAGAAGCTTTTCCTGAATCTGCTGCATTTTGCTTGCCTTTAGCTCCAAGTAATCCTCAAGCCAAAGAGACATATTTTGGGACAGCAAAATCTGCTCCCCTTCAGTTTCATTTGTTTCCTTTTAGATATTTTGTAAATGGTTAATTTTTTTAAAATCTCTAACAGTACAAAACAGTGTACAATGAAAAGTAAGTCTGCCTTCCACCCTAGATTATCTATCCCACAGTCTTTTCAGGTTCCATACACAGAGACCACCACAGTTAAGCCTCTCACACTTGTACTTAGCAAAGACCGCAGTTTCTAGCTCTGAGTTTGATGAAATAAGCCAATGCCGTTGGGAGAGTCTCCATAATCATATTATTACAGAAAGACTTTCCAGGAAATAAATTGTATGTTAGCCATTTGAAATGGAAACAAGTAGATCAAATTAACATCCTAATACCACCTTACCCTTGTATCGCAAGACTTTAAATTTTACAAAGCACTTTTGTATGCATTATCTCATTTGATCTTTATATTGATTCTGTGAACTTCTGCAGGGCAGGTATTTTCCCCTGATCTAATTAAATGGTTTCTGAGGTTCATAAAGGTTATGATTTATCCTATAATTACGTTTTTCACCAAAATAAACGGACTTCTGAGTGTGCTTTGCATATTTCACGGGTAAAATTGAAGTATAGTCAAATATTTATTTTCAACACTTCTCTTAGGAGGCCTCTTGCCCCTGCCTGCAAAATTCTACCCACTAGGGTAGGGTATCTGACCCCTTTCTCCAATTAAAACATTCTCTAGGTTTTTCCCAGGCCCAGCTATTATGATTAACTAACCAAACTCAGGTAATGAAGGCAATACCTTGCCATTAACTAGAATTTTCCAGTTTACCACACAGTTTCCTATTCAGGCAAGCATCAATTCATTCAACAAATATCCCATCCTACTCTGTGTCAGGCACTGTTATAGACACTGGGGACACCAGACAGGCAAGCCCCCCTCCTGGAGATTCCATTGGGGGAAAAGAGACAAAGAAGAAAACAGATGAATACAAATTTTAGACAATCCTGGGTGCTATAAAGAGAAGAAAACAAAATGATGGTGATAATACAGAGAATGACTCATGGAGGGTGCTCACTACTTTAGATCAGAGGAGTCAAGAAGACTGAGGAGGTAACCTTTGAGCTGAGATTTGAATTCTAGCCCTGGAGCTGTGGCATTTGCTAGCTCTGTGAACCTCAGGCATGTTAGTTAACTTCTTTAAGTATTACAGTTGACCCTTGAACAACACAGAGGGTTAATCTGCCTATAACTTAGAGTTGGCCATCCGTATCTACCCCTCTTTCACATCTGCAGATTCAACCAACCATGGATCTTGTCGTACTGTAGTGTTTACTGTTGAAAATTATCCGAGTATGAGTGGACCCACACAGTTCAAATCCACCTTGTACAAGGGTCAACTGTACTGTATTTCTTTGTAGAAAATGGGTTATATATAGTAGTATAATAAGGATATCTACTTCAGGGTGTCATTTTGAGGATTTAATTGAAGTAATGTACGCAGCAAATTACAAAGTTCACTACATAGGTAAGTGCCCAACAAAGATTAGTGGGTGGTTATCCATGATTTCACTTTGTCCATGTAAAGAGCCCAATAAATTGTGTTAAGGAAATTGAGATTTAGAAAGGTGAAGTGATAATGGATCACTCAATGTGATGATAGCTCACCCAGGTTGTTTACTTGCAGTTAAACAGAGAGTTCTACCAGCAATGTTATCTTTGAGATACTTTGACAGGTTGAAGACCAGGGAGATTTGGAGACAGCCAACCATTTTATGCTGTTCAAATCAGAACAGGGCTTGCTATCCCATTCTCAGACTTCTAGAGGGGTATGAAGCAATCACTTTAATGGTCTCTAGAAAGAAAGCATTAGGGGATCAGTAATACTAAATACAGTAGGTATAAAGCATCTTCACTAGATTAGTTGAATGTGTACACCATCACTTGCTCCTGAATAATAAGCAATACTCATTCATTAAAATGAATACTCACCTGTAAAACTCTAACCTATTTTTTGCTTAGCCCAGTGCATTTTTAATCTAACGGAGTTAGAAAAAAATAATTTGCATGTGCTCAAATCATTACATTTTTATATTCAACAGTGTCTGATATACAGAATCTATAAAACTTGTGTTATTACAAACTGATAGGTTGTGATGGTGTGTGATAAAGTTAAACCAACATTCACAGGAACGATTCACAACCCTAGGATAAAAAGAGCAAACTTCTTAGTGAAATAATCTGTTCTAAAAGGGAATGCTAAACATGACTTCCTAAGCCCACCAGAGAGTCAATCACAACATTCCTATTAGGATCCCTAGAATCTTGAATCCCCTTCAGGGCAGAATCTGGGGTCTATTTTCATCCAGGTCTTTAGCAAAATGAACAGGAGGCCTGACTCCTGTCCCAAGTAAGGTCAGAGGCCAATGGGCAGGTGGCTTTGAATTACACTCAACAACAAAGATAATCCCCTTTTGTTGTTCCACTTAGTAGTTAACATACAGTTGTGCTGAGAAGCCAGAGCTGTTGTATTGAATGAAGAATATGCAGATTGTGACCTGCTGAATGAGGAGACACAAGCCACCACACGGGGATGGCAGGGAGCTCCCTCAGCATCTTACCTCCCTCTTTGGGAACCTGAAACCCATGGGGTTGTTTTGATTGAAGGTGCAGTTTCAATCAATACACCCACACAAAGGAAATCGAATCACAAGATTTATTATTGCTTACAGATCCGGGGTTGGGGGTTGCTGGCAGCGCAGTGAGCCAGGAGAAGGGTAGTCCTTCATCCCAGGTCACAAGCCAGCAGGAGATAGAGAGCAGGGCAGCAAGTACTTATTACCTATAAGGTGGTTGGGGCAGAGGTTACTAGCGTTTTGCAGGCTTAACTATATATGGTTATTTTAGAAGGTGTCCCAGGGAAAAGCAAAGCAGGAATTTATGGCGGGCATCCTAAACTCAAGTCCTTATCTAAATGTCCAGACTCTGGGTGTGTACAGGGTTATCATACTGTAAAATGCCTGGGCAGCAAGTCAGAAAAGCAAAACTTGGTTTTTCTCAAAAGTTCTTTTTCTCATCACAACAGTGTTAACTATGTGCCAGCCTTCATTTGGGGCATTCTACATGGATTAACTAATTTAATTCTCACAGCACTCTTACAAGGATAAGTACTACGTATTAGTTTGTTAGGGCTGCCATGACAAAATACCACAGAGTGGGTGGCTTAAACAACAGAAATTAATTTTCTTGAAGTTCTGGAGACTGGAAGTCCAAGTTCAAGGTACTGGCAGTGTTGGTTTCCTCTGAGGCCTCTCTCCTAGGCTTATAGATGGCCCCCCTCTTGCTGCCTCTCCTCTGTGCATGTGCATCCCTGGTGATTGCTCTTCTTCTTACAAGGACAACAGTCATATTGGATTAGGGCCCTACCCTAATGGGCTCATTTTAACTTAATCACCTCTTTAAATATCTTATCTCCAAATATGGTTACATTCTGAGGTACTGGGGGTTAGGACCTCAGCTTATGAATTTTGAGGGAAGGGAGAGACAATTCAGCCCAAAACGTAATACTATTATCTTTGCTCTAAAAATGAGGAAACTGAGGCACTAGGAGATGCCATATCTTGTCCCAGGCAGCACACTTATAAGTGGCAACGCTGAAAATTGAAACCAAGCAATTTGGCTCCTGAGCTAACAAGTTTTTACTCACTCTCCGAGAGTACCTTGTGTGACAGGAGGGTGGAGTTCCCGGCCCCCTCCTTTAATACCCCTCAATAGACTGGTTTCTTTGCACAATTTCTCACTATATGTAGGATGGAGGCAAGCCTATGACTGTTAGTACTAACTGAATTATTGTTTTGAATTTGGGAGAAGGGGAGGGCAGGATAGCATTTGTTTACCCAAAGAACAGCCTATATTGAGTGAGCATTCCCTAGAAGAGTATCTCCCTGAAGGACAGTCCCATATTTCTTATATCATTATGCTTCCATCTGGGATGCAACACATTCTGTGAAGAATAGAACCAGGGAACCTTGGTTTCACTCCCAGGTTCCCAATGTCAGGTTTCCCAAGACCTCTCCGTGACTGGGTATGCTCTGCGTTGGTCTCACTTCCTGTTCTCAATGAGGGAGATGAAGGAAAAAGGTGAGAACCAGCCTTAACAGAGCAGACAGTAAAGGTGGCCCGAACGGCCCAAAAACTCTGCTCTCGAGACGACATCATGGAGATCTGTCTGACTTCTGAACAGGTCACATCCCGCCTTGCTTGTTTCGAGTTACTTGAGATGTTGTTGTCAACCATGTCTGCTTTCCTCCTTTCTGAAGAACTGTTTTCAATGGAATCTTTTTCTTTTCGGAAGCAGGAGTGTGAAGAGCAATATAGTTCCCAGGAAGAAATTTGCATGTGTTGTAACTGTAGAAGCCTGCTTTACGCAGGTACTATTCCAGTGCTGTCGAGGTGGTTTTGAGGAATATTTGTCAGTGACTTCTAAGAGTCATGTACTTCCAGGCTTGTGGGATAAATCCATGATCATTAAGTGCTTTGAAAAACAAAGTCCCTTTAGCTTTCTAAATGTCACACCTGAAAAGATTTTAAAATGGCCAAGTTTCTAAACATTGACTTTTTTTGGACAAAGTCAAGAAATTAAGAACTTACCGTTAATAAGCTCTACCTGTTGGTTAGCTTCAAAACTGGCTCTTTCTGGATTCTGCTTCTCCCTCTGCCATTGACAAGAAATGATCTTGTCAGTCTATTCTTGAATTTTCAAGCTGAAAGAATATCAGAGATTACTTAGCCCAGCTCCTTCATAAAACATGGTGGAATCATTTAATAAGCTTCAGGGGTATGGAGATGGTTTTTCTTTTTCATTGCTCTCTCCAGAGCCTAGCACGATGTTTGGCCTATGATAGGTATGCAACAAGTAGTTTAAAATGGGGAAATGATTAGGGACTTCTGTGCCTGAAAAAGACCTTAAGAAAGGCCATATGATTAATTTCCCTAACTTTCTAAAAGCCGTGTTAAATCCTCTATAAAATGCACATTTATCCTGTTGCTGAAGGCTAACAAAGAAAGAAATTTCACAACCTCTGTGGTAAAATATTCCATACGCTAATGACCTTCGCTGATCAGTAAATCTCTCTCTGATAGATTCTCTGTTCCTCATTTGCACTATTCCCAAGTTGATTGTTTCTTTGAAGACCAACGTTCAGTTGCCCCTCTGTCATCTCTTTCTCTAGCCTGAATAATCTTTACCATTTTGACTTTTTAGTCATCTCCTTAGTTCTCATTTAGGACCTCTAATTTTTTCTTGTCCCTCTTAAGAACTAAAAGTACTCTGAATGTACAGAGGTCAAATACGAAAGTGATTACAAAAATGTAAATGAGATTTAGATAAAATCTATTTCAAATGCAAATACACACAAAAATGATAAGGATAAGCCTTTTCTCTTTATTTTAATGGTACTTTCCAATGGGAGCTAAGTTTGGCAAGTAGGGAAGAGTCAAGAAGAGAGATTTTTTTTTTTAATGTTTTCCTCCATTGTCCCACATGAATTTTTTTCAGTCCCCCTTACAGTCTGTGCTTGATAATTCTCTAGAGGACTGCTATTTCAAATGTATTGTCGTGCCTGTTAGCTGAGTTGCAAATTGTCACCTATCTCTCTTGGGAGTTCTACTGCCTAGTAAGACTGAAGAAAAAATCAAGAAAATCATTTCTAATTACTGCAGTACTGAAGCTGACCAGAAACAACGCAGATCCAACCTTATTTTTCACTGGAGCTGCAGAGTCTCAAAGTTCCTGGCTGCTTTCCTGTTTAGCAACAGTAGTTGATTTTTAAGAATATGCTATGGTTTCCCAGAACGGGATTGTAGATTGTGGGTACGTTAGAGGAGATTATAAAGGAAGTTTCAGACCTTAATGATAAATTGTCATGGGGTTTTGTTTATTTATACAGCTTGAATGCTTCAGAAAATTGAATTTTTATTATGTTTTTATACCTTTAGTTCCTAAGCCTCATCTCATTCCTATGGGGGAAAAAATATTGCATAAAGCACAGCTTGCTAGCTGATGCACACACTGAGAAGGCAGAGTGGACACATAGCCTGTTAGTACCGGGTAGTTTCTTGGCATCCTGCTTCTTTTGAAAACATTATTTCCAATGTTTCCCTAGCTCCAGAGAATAACATCAAGTGCAAATGAAAATAGGTGTAGTCCTGTGAAGCTGCAAAAATATTGAGACATTGGTTTTCCACTCTTGTTTTTTTCTTTGTCAACATTATACATGCATAAAGATTAAAGAGTCAAATAATGCAACAGAGTTCTGTAATAATAAAATAATTTTATAATATAATATAATTCTATAATATATGAAAAACAGTGGTCCCTTGACCTTCCCTATATCCTATATCTTGCTCCCTAGAGATAACTTTCATTTATTTTAGTGGGTTTTTGTTTGTTTGTTTCGCTATTTAACGCCATTAATCTAAATCAGCATTGTCCAGTAGAAATATTAGAACCACATATGTCAATGGTAAATGTTCTAGTAGAAACATTCAAAAAGTAAAAAAAAAAAAAAAAGTTAAAAATATTTCATTTAACTTAATATGTCCAAAATATTATCTTTGAAGATGTATTCTATATAAAAAGATTAATTAGATATTTTACATATTTTTTCCATACTAAGCTTCTGAAATCCAGTATATAGTTTACATTTACAGCACATCTCTATTTGGATGTTAAATTTTCATTAGAAATGTTTGATCTGTGTTTAGATTCCCTATACGTTGAAAAAGGAAATTCACATACCCAAGTTGTTCCAGACACACTTAAAAGCTTTCCAATAACTGAATTGAGTTTAAGATCTTTAAATTTTAATTGTTTAAAATGAAATCAGCTTAAAAATTCAGTTCCTCAATTGGTCTAGCCACACTTCAGGTGCTCCATATCCACATGTGGATGGTGCCTATTTTATTGGACATTGCAGGTCTAAATGATATGATTATATTGTTTCTTTGTTAGTTTTTAGTTTTTGATGTAATCTACTAGTATCCCACTGTTGAAAATTAGACTTAACTCTTTTATCATCCCCAACCTCACACAGACATAGAAGCATATTCTCTTCCTATCTTCCCATCCTTCCCTAATTACATCATTTGATTAAATCAAAATTTATAGTTAGTAGTTGTCTTTGTTTTTTTCCTTAGCTTTCTATATATGTATTCTTTCCCATGTAAAAATCTCCTTTAATACATTCGGATACATCAAGTATTCTACTAATTTCATCTTCTCAGCAAAAATACCTCCTATAGCCTTTAGAGTGGAGTGCGCTGAGTCTGCCTGTCACCATCATTCTGGGAATTGCCTTTGCCTCTCTTCTAAGTTGGAACCCATGTGACTTTTATTACCAGCCTTCCTCTTTCTTGGTTTACTCCTCCATTTTGGTAGAAGATATGTCCTAGTTACTTTCTGGAAAAGTTTACATGGGAAAGAGGGGTATTTTTTTGAGATTTTTCAAGTTTGAAAATGTATTTATTCTACCCTCACACTTGATTAATGGTTTTGTTGTGTATAGCATTCCAGGTTGAAAATATTTTCCTCATAACGTATTGAAAGTTTGTTCTATTGCCGTCTAGTTTCTAATATTGCAACTGAGAAAATGTTTGCCATTCTGAATCCAGTACATTCTCTCTGAAAGCATGTAGGATCTTCTCTTTGTCCCAAGTATCCTGAAATTTCATAGTGATGTGCTTTGGTAATGGACCCCTACAATCTGTGGATTGATGTCTTTTAGAAATGGGAATTTTTCTTGAATTATTACTTTGATTTTCTTCACTACATTTTCTCTGTTACTTTTCTGGAACTCCTTAATATTCTAATGTTGGACTTCTTATAATGATCCTCTAATTCCATTAACCCTTTCTCTCCCTCTCCTATCATTGTCTTTTTACTCTACATTCTAAAGATTTCCAATGATGTTGTCTTTAAAACAGTCTACTCTTTAGAGTGTTTTTATTTCTGCTATATTTTTTAATTTCTGAGATATCTTTCCTATTCCCTGAATGGGATATGTGCGTGTAAAACATGTTATTGTTTCGTGGATCTTTTTTTATATCATATATCTCAACTGCATAGTCTGTTTCTCCCCAGTTTCTTTTGTTCAACTTTTATATATGTGCTTGTTTGTTGTTTTGGTCTCTGTCATTCATATGAGACTTTCCTCATATCCCTAGTCATCCTTTGTTCTCTGTTCATGTTGAAGGATGAGAAATCGAAAAGCCAGTTATAAAGCTTGCGTGTTTCATTGTAGGGTATTCTGGTTGAGTCATTTCTTTAGAGAATCTCTCATTTCAGTATTTTTAGGTCTTTCCTGTTGTGTTGGTTAGATTCACCAAAAAACACTTCAGATTTGCTGCCTCAATAATGACATCATGAGAGATGAGTGGCAAGAGAGCACTGGGGATCTCAATATTCAACTAATGCTTCTGTTTTCAATACAGTACCCAACCCTCAACTATAACTGTTGACCCCTGCCCAGAGTCTCTATTTTACCCTCTACGGAGTATAAATTCCTAATCTTCTGTCAAGGTATGGGAAGGCTGGTTCTCCAGTGTGTGGAGAAGAAAAGGGGATTTATTAAATCTAATTGTTTCTTAATATAAAGTTTGACAATGTAAATTGAATTGTTTCTCTTTCCCCATTGTCAGTTTAGGATTAGGCTTTCTTGGGGTTTCTAGATCAGGTACTACTTACCCATATGCTTTCCAGCTTCCAAAAATTTACTGCTCTGGACACCTTTCATGTTTACTTTTGATTGTAGGTTTATGCCTTTTAAAATATCCCTTTAGTTTTTGGGAGAAATCAAAGGCTAGTATTTTTTTAAATCTGCCATCTTTAATTTGAAATCCTACTTGCCATTCTTTTGTGTTTTTTGGAACATCATTGATTTTTCTGGTACAAATAGTGTATGAAACCCCTCCTTCCCTGAATCGCTAACCCATTGTTCTCTTTTGTGAAAAACTTCTGCAAATCCCAAGCTGCCATTGTAACATCTGCCATCTCATCCCTGTAGTGGTGGTGCACAGAGAGGCAATAATTCCTGGATAAGAAAAGGTGGCCAAACCCTCTGTGCAATAAATGATACTAGACAGAATTAAGTGATTCTCATATTGCATTGAGTTTTTCTCTCTCTGAAAAAAAAAAAAAACACTTTAGTTTGGGAGAGGGAAAGCAATGACAAATGCTAATGTTGTTCTAATTGCATTCTTTTGAAGTTACTTCAATTTTAATTTATTTTTATCTTAAATAATTTTCAAAATGTCACCAACAAGTTGTACCTTAACAACTCTCAAGTACTGCACCAGCACTTAGGTACTATGATGGTGGATCAGATCTTTCCCCTTTTGCTTGCCTACTTTAGACTGTGAAAGGAATAAATCTGTTAAGAGCCCTATATGTCTTTGCTTCTTCACCCATTTGTCTTCTATAATTCCAAATCTTTTTGTTTCTAAAGCAGTAGAATTTTTATTTTCTCATTCTACACTGGTCTATTTGATGCCTTATCCATAAACTCTGCTTGCTAGATCTCCAACCTAGACTATAATACATTAAAATGAGTCCAGTGTATTATTTGCCACTATACCTTGATATTGTGGATGTTAGGCTGATTGCTTCAGTAAAGAGTGTAATTAAACACCACGCTGAGCCCCATCTTCTTACATACAACCTAAAGTTCAAGGTGAAAAAGATGAACTAGTACTGTCACTATTTGCCTAAAATTATTGGAGTTGTCAAATAGTATCTAGGAGTGAGTGTGGTGCTCATCAAGAGCTCCAGAAATCAACCATATAATGTCCAACAGGTCTTACAACGAGTAGGTGAAGCTTTAACCTCAGGTAGAAGTAAACTATTTTTCATGGAATGTCTAAAAATCATCTGCAGTATTGGTGGTCTATTTTGAAAGAAATCATGAATGCTATGCTAACCACAGGGGTATAATATTGTACTTGTTTCAAAAGAGTTGTTAGTCCGTGTAAGACTTGGAGAATTCACAACAATATTTCCAACACAATTCATTGTGCACTTGGTACCCATCGGCTATTCTGTTTAGCTCTTTATGTCAGGGTCAACAATAGGTGTGACTTGGGTGTCATATTCACAGGTCTACTAAAGGTGTTGGTTGCCATAAGTGAGCTGATATGTAGGAAATCTTTCCAAAGTTTAGTCTTATGTGTTATTTTATCCCCACCTCTAGGTAGTCATACAAAGAGTTGGAGGTTGGGAGGTTGGTAGTGCTGGGGGTTGGTGAGGGGTGCATTTGCTGGAAATAATTCCAGCTAGATTCTTGAATTCTATTGCTTATCTTCTTTTCAGCAATAGCCTACGTTGACATTCAAAGATGGCAATTCATGAGATTGAGACAGGTGGGAATATGTTCTATCTATGATCATTTTTCAAAAATAGTTTTTAAAAATTGAATATAACATATCACACAATAATACTTTCTGGTTAAAAAAAACAAAAGAACTAAGGTTTCTAAAGGTTGATGACTGAAAAACTGCGGTTCAGGCAGGGGGTTCTGCAGCAATTGCTCAGTTGGATTTCCCAAGGTTCACTTTGCTTTGGTCTGATCACCAGAACCCCAGAGACAGAGAACAACACCCAGATAATACCTATCATCCTGCTAAGTGACTTCCTCTGAAACTTATGGATATATTTTCTTTATCACCATAGTATCATGTCTTGCAGAACTACCCATGAAGAACAGGTAAATGTCTGGATGGCAAAAGCCATTGCTTTGGGATAAACTCTCTGTGAAAGGTCCACAGTGTTCAGATCAGTACCAAAACAGATGCACATCACACCATCATGCTGGTCACTATGCTGTGCCACAGTGAGAAATGGTCTTTATAACAAATGCCACATCAGGAAAGAGGGACATTTTACATCAATTGCCTGTACAAGATACGCAAAAAATGGCCAAAATAAGAGGGCCAAGAAGTCAAGGCTCCAGAAACGTTCGATTCACCCCAACAGAACTTCCTATGTCCAAATCTAGTGTCCTGAATATGCTACTATATTATACAGTAAAGACTCTGATTCTTCTGACTCACCTTTGGGGAATCTTTATAATAACATCTGCTCTCTGTCATGGAAAGCTGTAGTGAAAGTACACTGCATGAGGTTTGAAACATGAAGAAGGTTGTGCCTGAGAGGGCATTGTGAACAACAGGAAATCTTTGGCTGAGTTCTGTTGTAACAAAGTAGGCAGCACCTAGCATGGAGCCTGGTGGGTACTAATTGCTCAAGAAATAATGGAGAATTGTGGATGGTGATGATGGTGATATTGATGATGATGATTTTAGTCTCACATAAGCCAACCATAAGACTTGGACATATCATGATATGATCAATATAATTTTTTCTACCAATCTATTTTTTCATTCAGAATGCTCTGTTTTATGTATGAAGTAGTGACCTTTTAAAAATTCAGTTTTAGAAACATCATTCTGGCCACTCTCCTAACTAAACAGCTGAAAGCAAAATCAGAGAACTGTTGTGTAAATCAAGAGACCTGTAGTTTTAATCAAAGCAGTTAAATAATCTATTAAAGAGATGGAAATACTATCTTATTTTATAAATTCTAACTAATATGTGTGTGTGTGTGTGTATATATATATATATATATATATATATATATATATATATATATATATATATATATATATGTTTCTCCCTTCTTTTCCCATCAGGAGAGAGAGAGAGAATAAATGTTACTGAGGAAATATGGCAAATAGCATTGTGGAGAACACAAGCTGTTGCTCCAAATAACAAGGTGCCTTTCTCTTCTTATTCTTTGGGTAGGTTTAGGTGAAAGAAGCAGGGTCTTTATAAGGTGGAGAGACAAAAGGAACTTATTTCAGACTAGCCAGGCAAGGTGGATTGGCTGCCCACTAAAAGACAAAGTACCTGAGAGAGAAGTACCCTGGTCATTTTGACTTCCATTTTTTGGCCTCCTGCAAGTTGGGGCCAAATGCATAGGATGGCTTTTTGACTATAATTCAGAATGATATCATAAAATTCAAGGTTAGTAAAACTGACACCAAATTGTACATAGGCATATATTTCTTTGAAAAGAAAAAACTAAAACAAAAGAAAATCTTAAAAGCCAAATTATGTCTTTATGGGTTTAAGCAAAGCTTTTTTTTTCTTTTTAACTTTTTTTTTTCAATAGGTGATGGGAATAGTGTGCTAATCTTTTCCCTAAAACACATGTTTATAGTTTGTGCCTTATCACTTGGACTACATGGTTGTGCCATACTATCACCACCTGGTGGCAGCATACCTAAATTGAGACTTTGCAAGAGTTTTTTCTTTTTCATTTTAACAATGTGAATATTCCCTTGAAGGGCAACACCGCAAAACTAGAAATATGAAGGACAGAAAATATCACCCATACTCATCCAGGTACTTAGAGCCCATTTGTGGGCACTTATTAGTCCACCTCCCTATAGAAATAGACTATTGTGATCCCATTTCTGCCATTTACTTGTACATTTATTTTCTTGGTTGCTAATTTGAGATAATTTAGCCTTGGCACGGATATTGAATCCTATTTTTTTCAAGTACTATACAAATTGCCAAGTGTTGGAGATGAGCTTCTGGGCCTTGTGCGTGTGGCTCATGAACGCTTTGATTAACTTGTTAATGAGACAGGTGGAGTCTCATTATGTGAAAGTTTGTCCTGATGAAAAAATTTTAAGTGTATGAAAAAGAGGTTGCACAAACAAGATTTGTCGGGAGCAAAATGATGAGATATGTGAAACTTTTCTTCAGTACCCTGCCTTCTTCCCCCTTTGTCAGTACCTCAGATCTTTTGCAGCAGCCTTCTCTTTCCAGGGACCTGTTCTAGTTCTCTCCTCCCTGTCCAAAATACAGTTGCTCACCCGCCCCTCACCTAGAGCCTGCCCAGGGCTTTCCTGGCCACATTTCCCTAAGCTCTGCAATCAAATGGACATTGATCTCTCCTGGATCGTCTCTCAAGCTTTTCAGGATTCTTAACGCAGGGGTTTCCAACCTTCTCTCCACTGCAATGCGTGTGTCTGATGACATTCCCATACATACACTACTCCCATCACATACCAGGATTTCTGCAATTCCTTGTGTCCAATCTGTAATTCTTGCCCACTCAAGGAAACATACCCAAATGGGAAGAAGTAGAAGTGGTGATGTTATAGGGCTATCCTTGAAAGTGCTCTATTTTTATTTTAGTTTTTAAATAAATCTTTTAGTAAACAACAAGGACCTACTGTATAGGACAGAGAGCTATACTCAATATCTTGTAATAACCTATAATGGAAAAGAATCTGAAAAAATATATGTATGTATATATATATGTATAACTGAATCACTTTGTTGTACACTTCCACACAAAGCTTTAAATTAACTATACTTCGATTTTAAAAAATCTTTTAAACTTCAGAAATTTTTATTCCCCCATATTACTTATGATATCTCACAACTGACTGTGAGACACCAATATGTCAAGACACTTCAATACACTATTCTGGTCATGGTCTGATACAATATGTCAATCATTTTTTCTGAGGATCAAATATTTACTTGAAAATGTCAAGCTGGCTTCCCTCTATACTTCAAAATAAATATGGTAACATGAGAAGGAAGAGAGTAACATTTTGATAGATTATTGGGAGAGAGATTTGCACCTGATAAGGCCTTTTACTAGCTTTTATTTATTTATTTTGAATTTTATTTTATTTTTATACAGAAGGTTCTTATTAGTTTTCTAATTTATACATATTAGTGTATACATGTCAATCCCAATCTCCCAATTCATCCCACCACCACCCCACCACCCCCGTGTTCCCGCCTTGGTGTCCATACATTTGTTCTCTACATCTGTGTCTCTGTTTCTGCCTTGAAAACCGGTTCATCTGTACCATTTTTCTAGATTCCACATACATGCGTTAATATACGATATTTGTTTTTCTCTTTCTGACTTACTTCACTCTGTATGACAGTCTCTAGGTCCATCCACGTCTCTACAAATGACCCAATTTCTTTCCTTTTTATGGCTAAGTAATATTCCATTGTATATATGTACCACATCTTCTTTATCCATTTGTCTGTCGATGGGCATTTAGGTTGTTTCCATGACCTGGCTATTGTAAATAATGCTGCAATGAACATTGGGGTGTGTCTTTTTGGATTATGGTTTTCTCTGTGTATATGCCCAGTAGTGGAATTGCTGGGTCATATGGTAATTCTATTTTTAGTTTTTTAAGGAACCTCCATACTGTTCTCCATAGTGGCTGTATCAATTTACATTCCCACCAGCAGTGAAAGAGGATTCCCTTTTCTCCACACCCTCTGCAGCATTCGTTGTTTATACATTTTCTGATGATGCCCATTCTAACAGGTATGAGGTGATACCTCATTGTAGTTTTGATTTGCATTTCTCTAATAATTAGTGCTGTTGAGCAGTTTTTCATGTGCCTCTTGGCCATCTGTATGTCTTCTTTGGAGAAATGTCTATTTAGGTCTTCTGCCCATTTTTTGATTGGGTTGTTTGTTTTTTTTAATATTGAGCTGCATGAGCTGTTTATATATTTTGGAGATTAATCCTTTGTCTGTTGATTTGTTTGCAAATATTTTCTCCCATTCTGAGGGTTGTCTTTTCATCTTATTTATAGTTTCCTTTGCTGTGAAAAAGCTTTTAAGTTTCCTTAGGTCTCATTTTTTAATTTTTGTTTTTATTTCCATTACTCCAGGAGGTGGGTCAAAAAAGATCTTGCTGTGATTTTTGTCAAAGAGTGTTCTTCCTATGTTTTCCTCTAAGAGTTTTAGAGTGTCCGGTCTTATATTTAGGTCTTTAATCCATTTTGAGTTTATTTTTGTGTATGGTGTTAGGAAGTGTTGTACTTTCATTCTTTTACATGTAGCTGTCCTGTTTTCCCAGCACCACTTATTGAAGAGACTGTCTTTTCTCCACTGTATATCCTTGCCTCCTTTTTCATAGATTAGTTGACCATAGGTGCATGGGTTTATCTCTGGGCTTTCTATCCTGTTCCATTGATCTATATTTCTATTTTTGTGCCAATACCATATTGTCTTGATTACTATAGCTTTGTGGTATAGTCTGAAGTCAGAGAGTCTGATTCCCCCAACTCCGTTTTCTTCCCTGAAGATTGATTTGGCTATTCAGGGTCTTTTCTGTCTCCATACAAATTTTAGGATTTTTTTGTTCTAGCTCTGTAAAACTGCCATTGGAAATTTGATAGGGATTGCAATGAATCTGTAGATTGCTTTGGGTAGTATAGTCATTTTCACAATATTGATTCTTCCAATCCAACAACATGGTATAGCTCTCCATCTGTTTGTGTTATCTTTGATTTCTTTCATCAGTGTCTTATTGTTTTCTGAGTACAGGTCTTTTACCTCCTTAGGTAGGTTTATTCCTAGGTATTTTATTCTTTTTGTCGCAATGTTGAATGGGATTGTTTCCTTAATTTCTCTTTCAGATCTTTTGTTGTTAGTGTATAGGACTGCAAGGCATTTCTGTGCATTAATTTTGTATCCTGCAACCTTACCAA
The DNA here is from genome assembly GCF_028023285.1 of Balaenoptera ricei. NCBI lineage: Eukaryota > Metazoa > Chordata > Mammalia > Artiodactyla > Balaenopteridae > Balaenoptera > Balaenoptera ricei. The sequence goes on along the minus strand of NC_082660.1, from coordinate 88,461,328 downwards.
ATTCATTGATTAGTTCTAGTAGTTTTCTGGTGGCATCTTTAGGATTCTCTATGTATAGTATCATGTCATCTGCAAACAGTGACAGTTTTAGTTCTTCTTTTCGAATTTGTATTCCTTTTATTTCTTTTTCTTCTCTGATTGCTGTGGCTAGGACTTCCAAAACTATGTTGAATTATAGTGGCGAGAGTGGACATCCTTGTCTTGTTCCTGATTTTAGAGGAAATGCTTTCAGTTTTTCACCATTGAGAATGATGTTTGCTGTGGGTTTGTCTTATATGGTCTTTATTATGTTGTGGTAGGTTCCCTCTATGCCCACTTTCTGGAGAGTTTTTATCATAAATAGGTGTTGAATTTTGTCAAAAGCTTTTTCTGCATCTATTGAGATGATCATATGGTTTTTCTTCTTCAATTTGTTAATATGGTGTATCACATTGATTGATTTGCGTATATTGAAGAATCCTTGCATCCCTGGGACAAATCCCACTTGATCGTGGTGTATGGTCCTTTTAATGTGTTGTTGGATTCTGTTTGCTAGTATTTTGTTGAGGATTTTTGCATCTATATTCAGCAATGATATTGGTCTGTAATTTTCTTTTTTTGTAGTATCTTTGTCTGGTTTTGTTATCAGGGTGATGCTGGCTTCATAGAATGAGTTTGGGAGTCTTCCTTCCTCTGCAATTTTTTGGAAGAGTTTGAGAAGGATGGGTGTTAGCTCTTCTCTAAATGTTTGATAGAATTCACCTGTGAAGCCATCTGGTCCTGGACTTTTGTTTGTTGGAAGATTTTTAATCACAGTTTCAATTTCATTACTTGTGATTAGTCTGTTCATATTTTCTATTACTTCCTGGTTCAGTCTTGGAAGGTTATACCTTTCTAAGAATTTGTCCATTTCTTCCAGGTTGTCCATTTTATTGGCATAGAGTTGCTTGTAGTAGTCTCTTAGGATGCTTTGTATTTCTGTGGTGTCTGTTGTAACTTCTCCTTTTTGATTTCTAATTTTATTGATTTGAGTCCTCTCCCTCTTTTTCTTGATGAGTCTAGCTAAAGGTTTATCAATTTTGTTTATCTTCTCAAGGAACCAGCCTTTAGTTTTATTGATCTTTGCTAATGTTTTCTTTGTTTCTGTTTCATTTACTTCTGTTCTGATCTTTACGATTTCTTTCCTTCTACTAACTTTGAGTTGTGTTTGTTCTTCTTTCTCTAGTTCCTTTAGGTGTAAGGTTAGATTGTTTATTTGAGATTTTTCTTGTTTCTCGAGGTAAGATAGTATTGCTCTAAACTTCACTCTTACAACTGCTTTTGCTGCATCCCATAGGTTTTGGTTTGTCGTGTTTTTGTTGTCATTTATCTCTAGGTATTTTTTAATTTCTTCTTTGATTTCTTCACTGATCTCTTGGTTATTTAGTAAGGTATTGTTTAGCCTCCATGTGTTTTTGTTTTTTATGTTTTTTTCCCTGTACTTGATATCTAGTCTCATAGCACTGTGGTCGGAAAAGGTGCTTGATATGATTTCAATTTTCTTAAATTTATGATGGCTTGATTTGTGACCCAAGATATGATCTGTCCTGGAGAATGTTCCATGAGCACCTGAGAAGAAAGTGTAATCTGCTGTTTTTGGATGGAATGTCCTATAACTATCAGTTAAATCTACCTGGTCTATTGTGTCATTTAAAGCTTGTGTTCCCTTATTAATTTTCTGTTTGGATGATCTGTCCATTGGTGTAAGTGAGGTGTTAAAGTCTCCCACTATTATTGTGTTACTGTCAATTTCCCCTTTTATGGCTGTTAGCAGTTGCCTTTTGTATTGAGGTGCTCCTATGTTGGGTGCATATATATTTATAATTGTTATATCTTCTTCTTGGATTGATATTTTGATCATTATGTAGTGTCCTTCCTTGTCTCTTGTAACATTCTTTATTCTAAAGTCTATTTTATCTAATATGAGTATTGGTACTCCAAATTTCTTTTGATTTCCATTTGAATGGAATATCTTTTTCCATCCCCTCACTTTCAGTCTGTATGTGTCCCTAGGTCTGAAGTGGGTCTCTTTTAGACAGCATACATATGGGTCTTGTTTTTGTATCCATTCAGCAAGCCTGTGTCTTTTGGTTGGAGCCTTTAATCCATTCAAATTTAAGCTAATTATCGATATGTATGTTCCTATGACAATTTTCTTAATTGTTTTGGGTTTGTTTTTGTAGGTCCTTTTCTTCTCTTGTGTTTCCCACTTAGAGAAGTTCCTTAGCATTTTGTTGTAGAGCTGGTTTGGTGGTGCTGAATTCTCTTAGCTTTGGCTTGTCTGTAAAGCTTTTGATTTCTCCATCAAATCTGAATGAGATCCTTGCTGGATAGAGTAGTCTTGGTGGTAGGTTTTTCCCTTTTATCACTTTAAATATATTGTGCCACTCCCTTCTGGCTTGTAGAGTTTCTGCTGAGAAATCAGCTGTTAACCTTATGAGAGTTCCCTTGTATGTTATTTGTCGTTTTTTCCTTGTTGCTTTTAATAATTTTTGTTTGTCCTTAATTTTTGTCAGTTTGATTACTCTGTGTCTTGGCGTGTTTCTCCTTGGGTTTATCCTGCCTGGGACTCTCTGCATTTCCTGGGCTTGGGTGGCTATTTCCTTTCCCATGTTGGGGAAGTTTTTGACTATAATCTCTCCAAATATTTTCTCGGTCCTTTCTCTCTCTCTTCTCCTTCTGGGACCCCTATAATGCGAATGTTGTTGTGTTTAATGTTGTCCCAGAGGTCTCTCATGCTGTCTTCATTTCTTTTCATTCTTTTTTCTTTATTTTGTTCTGCAGCAGTGAATTCCACCATTCTGTCTTCCAGGTCACTTATCCATTCTTCTGCCTCAGTTATTCTGCTCTTGATTCCTTCTAGTGTATTTTTCATTTCAGTTATTGTATTGTTCATCTCTGTTTGTTTGTTCTTTAATTCTTCTAGGTGTTTGTTCTTTAATTCTTCTAGGTCTTTTTTAAACATTTCTTTCATCTTCTCTATCTTTGCCTCCATTCTTTTTCTGAGGTCCTGGATCATCTTTGCTATCATTATTTTGAATTCTTTTTCTGGAAGGTGGCCTATCTCCACTTTATTTAGTTGTTTTTCTGGGGTTTATCTTGTTCCTTCATCTGGTACGTAGTCTTCTGCCTTTTCATTTTTGTCTGTCTTTCTGTGAATGTGGTTTTCATTCCACCGGCTGCAGGCTGTAGTTCTCCTTGCTACTGCTGTCTGCCCTCTGGTGGATGAGGCTATTTAAGAGGCTTGTGCAAGTTTCCTGATGTGAGGGACTGGTGGTGGGTAGAGCTGGCTGTTGCTCTGGTGGGCAGAACTCAGTAAAATTTTAATCTGCTTGTCTGCTGAGGGTAGGCCTGAATTCTCTCCCTGTTGGTTGTTTGACTTGAGGCGACCCAGCACTGGAGGTCACAGGCTTTTTGGTGGGGCTATTGGCAGACTCTGGGAGGGCTCATGCCAAGGAGTACTTCCCAGAACTTCTGCTGCCAGTGTCCTTGTCCCTGTGGTGAGCCACAGCCACCCCCCACCTCTGCAGGAGACCTTTAAACACTAGCAGGTAGGTCTGATTCAGTCTCCTATGGGGTCACTGCTCCTTCCCCCTGGGTCCTGATGCACACACTACTTTGTGTGTGCCCTCCAAGAGTGGAGTCTCTGTTTCCCCCAGTCCTGTCGAAGTCCTGTAATCAAATCCCACTAGCCTTCAAAGTCTGATTCTCTAGGAATTCCTCCTCCCATTGCCAGACCCCGAGGTTGGGAAGTGTGACGTGGGGCTCAGAACCCTGCGCTCCAGTGGGTGGACTTCTGTGATATAAGTGTTCTCCAGTTTGTGAGTCACCCACCCAGCCATTATGGGATTTGATTTTGTTGTGATTGCACCCTCCTACCATCTCATTGTGGCTTCTCCTTTGTCTTTGGATGTGGGGTATCTTTTTTGGTGAGTTGCAGTGTCTTCCTCTCAGTGATTGCTCAGCAGTTAGTTGTGATTCTGGTGCTCTCGCAAGAAGGAGTGAGCACACGTCCTTCTACTCTGCCATCTTGAACTAATCTCTTACTAAATAGCTTTTAAATAGTATCAGGTAGTCAATTTCTTATGCTACCTATGCACAACATCAACCCTTTGTACTTTCCTCCATCTTGGCTTAGTAGGCATCTATTAGATTATTTCCCCAGCACAACTTTTTGAAGGATTGAAGCTGTTTGATCTACATGATTGTAGCTGAAGCTGTCAGAGTTAGACATTGCAACCACAGCTCCTAGCCAGGCTTGTTATTTACCAAGGATGAGCTGAACCAATTTAGATATGGAGATGACAAGGAAACCAGTTTGTTTCTGGGTGGCTGGACAAGAACATGGAATCCTGAGCACTGAGGTTGCATTGTTTTCTATGATGTGGATAAAAGCAGCAGCAAAGCCTGGACTGCAGAGCAAAATAGAGAAATCTCACATGACATTTAATTTCTCACTTTAGCTTCTTCTTGAAACTCGGTTACACTTCTGTCCATGCATTCTCTGAATCACTCCTTTATCCTCATTATAATCTCTCTTTTTTTTTTCTTAAGCTACATTGAGTTGGTATTCCATTACTTTCAAGCAAAGAATTCCTAAGCAAAATATCTAGTAACATAATATTTCATTAAATAAATTTATAGTCTCTTTCTTCAAAGGGAAGGGTCTTTGGGATGTGATTTTAAGAATGTGATAAGTTCTTTTACTGCTCTTTCTCATTTCTTTTTTTTCTTTACTTGACAAAAGGGAAATTAAAAGTATATTACTTATCTGTTTATATTACATTTAAATATAATCTCTTAGAAGGGAAGGACCATGATTTTTTTTGTATCAAGCCTAAAGTGTCTGGCATGGCATCATATACATGACAGAGCCTAATAAATACTTCATCGTGATGTTGCATTTGATTACAAAAAGGAAAAACCTCAATTGACCATGGACTTAGAGAAGAAGAAGATAGAGGAAAAGTTGTGATCAAAGGAGGTATGGGAGACTGTGTTTTCCAAAGATGACTGCAATGCGAGCTCCCATCCCTCATGCTCTCTAGAAAGTTGCCACTCCTCCATCAAGATGTACAGTCTAGTTCCTCTCCCTCTTAAATCTGGCTAGGTTTGTGACTTGCTTGTAACCAGTAACGAGGCAGAAATAGTGCAGTGGGATTTCTGAAGCTAGGTCTTGGAAGGTTTCTGCCTTGTTTTCTGGAACAATCACTTTTTTAAAAAATTTTATTTTATTTTTTTAATTGAATGAAAGAGTTTTTAAATTCTGTGGTGCTTTACAATTTTCAAAAGTTTCACACACAATTTCATATAATCTCATAATAATGCTTTTATTTTTCTCCTACCCCTATATTGCCCCTCCACACTTCCCTCTCCCCACTGGTAAGCACTAGTTCTTTTTATCTGTGAGTCTGCTTCTTTTTGTTATATTCACTACTTTGTTGTATTTTTTAGATTTCATATATAAGTGACATCATATAGTATTTGTCTTTCTCTGTCTGACTTACTTTACTTAGCGTAATGCCCTCCAAGTCCATCCATGTTGCTGCAAATGGCAAAATGTCCTTCTTTTTTTATGGCTGAGTAGTATTCCATTGTATACATATACCACATCTTCTTTATCCAGTCATCTGTTGATGGACACTTGGGTTGCTTCCATATCTTGGCCATTGTGAATAGTGCTGCTATGAACATTGGGGTGCATGTATCTTTTTGAATTAACATTTCTGGGTTTTTTTGGATATATACCCAGGAGTGGAATGCTGAGTCATTAAACATTCTGTAAGCAGTCTAACAGCCCCGAGACTGCCACACTGTGAAGAAGCCCAAGTTAGCCTAGGCTAGTTCTCCATATGGAGAAGCACTGAAAGTGCAGGAAGAGAGAGAGATGCCTGGCCAGCCTCCTCTGCTCCAGCCCACCACTATCTGGCTCCAGCCACTGTCTGGCTGCAATTACATGGGAGACTCCAAGCCAGAACCTCCCAGATGAACCCTTCCTGACTTCCTGACCCATGGAAGCCATGAGAGGTGATAACATAATTGTTGACATTTTCAGCCTTGACATTGTGAAGTGATTTGTTATGAAACAATAGTAACTAGAACAGGAAGAGTAACTTCAAAATCTGCAGAATGGGAGTTCAAATATAAACTGCACAAGTAATCCTGATGAATAGCAGACGTCTAGAGGAATTCTATTTATCCATCTCTCCAATAAGATAGCGAGTTAGGAAAGCATACTTAATAGATTATAGATGGGAAGCACAGTAGCAAATCCATTCTAACTAGTAGTGGTACTCACAGCCTTCTACAGTCATGTAAGAGTCATTAACAAACAAGCAAAGAAACCACAAAAACATTCGTGGGTCAGAACCTCAAAGCAGAGGTGATGAGAAAATGCATTATTCTTAGTTGTATTTTTTTCTCTTAAAAATAAATCTAGCCTCTCTTAAAAATAAATAAATCTGGCCTTTCTTTAGAGCAACACCATTTTATTTAGTGCTTTCTATATCCATTGCTCCCATATGTGAAATGTGGTGGTAATGTGCCAGATGATGGATTTGGTGGTGAAATTGTTTTGGTTACTCCATGATTGTCAGTCTGTAGTGATGTATAGTCACAAAAAATATGCTTATAGACAATTGAAGGGAAAGAAAAGGAAGAAGAGAAAAATCAATTTAGGTATAATGGCTTATCCTGCTAATTTACTAACTAAATTAATAGTTACTGTAAGTTCTGATACGCATATGCCCCTTACAAAATAATTGACTCAGATAGCAAATTGCCCATACAGGTCATTGCCATCCCTCATTGTAGGATACCATGTAACATGCTCTATATAACCAGGGGAAGGTGATGGGCTGGAGAAACATTGACAATGGAATCTGTGGATGAAACTGTGGCTTTGCTGTAAGTGATGTTGAGCAATACTTAAAAGAATTCCCATGCAACCTTCCAACTTTAGGACGAAAAAAAGTTTCTTCCTGATACTTTAGCAATTTAAATGCAGTTACCTACCCTAACCTTAGCACTCAGAGAAAGCTATTTCATCTACGAATTTCCAGGACAGCAATCTAATTTTACCTGTTTGACTCAGAATATCCAAATAGTACATATAAGTTTTACTCAGTATTTTAATTGCTTTTCCCAACTACATATGAGAAGAACTTTGACAGTCTAGGAAAGTGTATTAATTTTCTCTAGGGTCCCAGAACATGGAAGCTGTAATTTGCCAAATGGCACCCTTGTGGTCTGTAAGTTGATGCAGCTTCTCCAAGTGTCTAACTTTCCCCCGGGGAGGAGTGGAAGCCCTTGGAGAATTTAGCTTTTTAACAATGAAAAGATGTGAGGTTCACTCAACGAATGTGGAGCAGAAGTAAAATATGGCTCTTTTGGGGCAGTTCGAGATTTTGTCACTGACAATCCCTTTTCACAACTCTCTGATAGACTGTTGAATCCGGGGAGAAAACACCTTGTGAGTGAAAGTATGTATGGCAAATATTAATGAATACTAAGTTAGTCCTGCACTGCATGGAAATTTAAAATGCAGTGGTTCTAGTTAAACTAATTTCTTCCAGAAAATAAGGATTGGTTCCATCCAAAATAGTACGTGATGGAGAAATGCCCTGATTTAACAACTATGTATTTAAGTGATAAATATACTCATCTGCAAAGCCTGATGTTTCTGACCATTTCATTATAACTGTCATTATTTTACTGAATTAGCATAGTTTTAAGAACAATCTGGCTAGAAAACAGATGCCCTGGCTCTGATAATGTAGAGTTACCATATTCCTAAGCTAGCATGATTTCTTCTTGGGTTCATTTATTTCTTTAGAACATCTTTTGAAACAAGTAGCTTAGCCCTGAATGACAGAAATAGGGAAAAACACTGCGTTTGCCCTCCCTACCATCCTCTCACCTGCCAGAGAGCTCCAGGTAATTGTGTTTATTGAGGTGACATTCACATAGCATAAAACTGACCATTTTAAAGTGTAAAATTAAGTTGCATTTAGTACATGCACAATGTTGTATGACTATCACTTCTATTTAGTTCCAAAACATTTTCATCACTCTAAAAGGAGACTCCGTATCCATTAAGCAGTAATTCTCCATTCCCCTCTCCCTCTAGCCCATAGCAACCACTAACCTGTGTTCTGACTCTGTGGATTTACCTATTCTGGATATTTCATATAAATGGAATCATACAACATTTGGTCTTGTATGTCTGGCTTCTTTCACTTAGCATAATGTTTTCAAGGTTCATACACATTGTAGCATGTGTCAATACTTCATTCTTTTTTATGGCTGTATAATCCTCCATTGTATCTTTCTTTCTCCATTCATCTGTTGATGAGCATTTGGATTGTTTCCACCTTTTGACTATTGACAACAGTCATGCTATGAACATTTGTGTACAAGTTTTTGTTTTCAGTTCCTTTGGGTATATAGGAGTGTAATTGCTGGGTGATATGGTATTTCCATGTTTAACGTTTTGAGCAACCACCAAACTGTTTTCCAGCATGGCTGAACCATTTTACATTCCTACCAGCAATGTATGAGGATTCCAATTTCTCCACATCCTCACCAACACTTTTTAATTTTTTTTATTCTAGCCATCCTGCTGAGTGTGAAATGTTATCTCACTGTGGTTTGGGTTTGCAGTTTCCTAACCACTAATGATGTTGAGCATCTTTTCATGTGTTTATTAGCCACATGCATATCTTCTTTGGAGAAATATCTATTCAAGTCCTTTGTCCATTTTTTAATGAGTTGTTTGTCTTTTTGTTGCTGAGTTGTAAGAGCTCTTTATATCTTCTGGATACTAGCCCTTTATCGGATATATGAGCTCTAGGTAATTTTGAAATGTACTGCACTAGCTGTAATATTACATATTCCTAGTGACAGATAGTTGGTAGCAATCTTTCATGGAAACTCCTGACCCTTCCTCAAAAGAAGAATGGGATCTAGACCAATGGCTTGGCCTTATGTACAGAAAGACCCAAGTGGAAAAGATAATTTAGCACTTATGTCTCAGAACGTAATAAATATCTGCAGTGTAAGGCAGATTGAATTCCTTGTTTGCCGTTTCAGTTCAAAAGCAAATGTCTAACTCTCCTTTTGCCCTGGATACAATGGAATATGTTTGGGTCATGAATTGAATCCTTCTTACCTTGGAAGATTAGTGCAGTGTAACAAGCTAGAGGGAAGGCATTTTCTCATTCATAAGAGAAATGTTTGATGGAACTAGAATTGTCTAGCCTAGAGAGCAAAAAACTCAGGGGATATGATAGCTGTCTACAAATATTCTAAGGGCTGTCATATGGAAGAGCAATTAGAATTGTTTTACACATCCCCAAAGGGTAAAACCAAGACCAATGGGTGGAAAAACTTCAGGGAGACAGATTTTCAATTCTATTAAAGGATAAAACATTCTAATAGTCAAGGCAGTCCAAGGCTGGAATGGGCTGCCATGACAGGAAGTGGGCTTCACATCCCTGGATGCAGGAATGCATAGCTCTTGAGTCAGACAGACAGGTTAGAACCTCAGCTCTGCATACACACTAGGTGTGTGACCTGGGGCGTGACTTAGTCTCTTCAAGCCTCAATTTTCTCATATATAAAATGGGGTTAATAGTGGCTACCTTATAGTAATGCTATGATGACTAACTGTTCAGTCCAAGGCATATTCCCACTGAGTGCAAAGGTAAGTAAAATCAACAGAACTGTTTTCATGGTGTTTTTCTCTCTTTCTCCCTCTCCTTCTCTCTTCTTTTCCCTCACTCTCGCTCTCCCTCCTCACCTCTTTTTTTCCTCTCCTCCATTCTGATCTATGTGCTTATAGTTAAATTTGCCTGTGTTAAATATGCATATAGTATAGCTCTTTTCTAATATGATAGTTATGAAGTGTTCAGGCAGTAGTTAAATAACTCCTTGTCAGAGATGCTATCTAAGGAACTCAATATTGGGTAGTAAATGAGACTAAATAGTTCCATCCCCACATTCAATGTAGGTTGTGTTGAGTCATATTTAAAAACCAGATCATCTTAACTGTTCAGTTTGTTTGCCTTGGGAAAACAAACAAACAAACCATTCCCCTTCCACTTCCCTTCCCTTTCCTTCCTGAACTATTTAGTCCTAAAGTCATTTGAAGTGTCCAAGCAAGGTAGGCATCCATACTGTGAGGGACAGGGACAGCTAATGGGCCTAGAGAAGGGTGTCAAAGGCAAAACAGGGTCAGGGAAGCATCCACACATATGGGTGACCAAGTAAGGGGTGCCAGAGCAAAACAAAGAGTGAAGAGGGTGCCCAGTGGAGGGACAGCCCAGAAAGAGGTAGCCTAGGGAGGACTGTCAGAGCCTGAGCCCACATGGGGGATGGCCTGGTAAGGTCTGTGGGAGCACAAGCAGGATTAGGAGGAATCCACATTGGGGACAGTGACAGCTGTGTAGCATGGAGTTCAGAGCCTAAGTAGGACAAAAATATTTGCTCAGAGGAGGACATGGCATCAACAATGGGAAGTTAGTACATGTAAGAGGATTTATCAAATAATCAATGCATTAAGAATAATGGGAGCAAGGTTTCTCACTATCTGAGAAAAGTTAAAGTATGGGAAAGGAAAAAACTAGAATGAACCCTGTGGTGCTGGATTGGAATTAGAGTTATTGGTGTCAACTCATAGTTATCAATATACATAATTAGATAAAATTAATAGATGTTAACTTGTGTGTATGTATGTACAGTATGTAATACACCTGTCCCCTAGTTCTGTTCATGGAGAGGGCCTGGGAACAGTGACAACAATCACATCTACCATTCAGATCTTGATTCATCAATACTCTTCTCCACAAAAAGGAACAATGACTCTTTGTAGAAATGGATGATTTGGGAGCTAGGGCAGGGAAAATACAAAATGATCATAGAATAGCATGTGATAGAAAGTAAGAGGGTACTCAAAGAATAATGAGGACATATCTAAAGGATAGAGGAGCCAGTTTGAATGAGTCTCCCACTAGCCAAATCTGGGACAATGTTAAAAGTAAATACTAAATTTATGGATGACATGATCCTATATGTAAAAAATGCCAATGAACCCAATAAAAAAAACTTCTAGGGCTAATAAAAGAATTCAACAATATTGCCAAATACAAGATCAACACACCAAAGACAATTGTTTTTCTATACAATAGCAATCAATAATCCAAAAAGGAATTTCAGTAAACAATTATATTTACAATAATATCCAAAAGAATAAGCTACCTAGGAATAAATTTAACCAAATAGGAGCAAAAATTGTATATGGCAAACTATACAACATAGTTGAAAAAGATTAAAGAAGACATGAATAAATGGAAATATATTTTGTGTCCATGGATTGGAAAACTTAATATTGTTAAGAAGGCAATACTCCTCAAAGCAATCTATAGATTGAATGTGTTCCCTATCAAATTTCCAAAGGCCTTTCTTCTTCAGAAATGGAAAAGCCTATCTTAAATCTATATGGAATTGCAATAGCCAAAGACACACAAACAAAAATGTAAAAGGAGATCAAAATGAGAGGACTCATATTTCCCAATTTCAAAACTTACTACAAACCTACAGTTATGAAAATACTGTGGTGCTGGCATTGTGATAGGCATATAGACCAATAGAGTAGAATTGAGAGTCCAGCAATAAAACCATACCTTTATGGCCAATTGATTTCCAACAAGGGCACCAAGACCATTCAGTCGGGGAAAGTATAGTCTTTTCAAGAAATGATGCTGGGACAATTGGATATCCAAATGCAAAGGAATGAAGTTGAACCCCTACCTCACACCACATACAAACATTAACCCAAAATGGATCAACACTCTAAATAAAGAACTAAAACTAGAAAACTCTTTGAAGTAAACATAGGTTTAAATCTTCATGACTTTGTGTTTGATAATGGATTCTTAGATATAAAGAATCCATTAGAATTGGATTGGAATTCACCAAAATTAAAAATTCATCAAACTGAATTTTTAGGTTGGAATTCATCAAAATTAAAAATATTTTTGCATCAAAGAACATTATCAAGAAAGTGAAAAGACAACCTACAGAAAAGGGAAAAGTATTTGCAAATCATAATACCTGTTAAGGGTCTATTATCCAGAATATATAAAGAACTCACACAGAGTTATCTTATAGAAAATATAAAGAACTCAACCTCAGAAAAGACAATCCAATTTGAAAACAGGTAAAAGACGTTAATAGACATTTCTGTAAATAAGATATTCAAATAGTAAACAAGCATAGGCAAACATGCTCAATATCATTAGTCACTAGGGAAACACACATCAAACTCTCAATGAGATATCACTTTATACCCACTAGGGTAGCTAGAATCAAATAACAGAAAATAATCAGTGTTGGTGAGGATGTGGATAAATCAGAACCCTTATACATTGCTAGTGGGAGTGGAAAATGGTTCAGCTACTGTAGAAAACAGTACAGGGAGACCTTCAAGATGGCTGAGGATTAAGACGTGGAGATCACCTTCCTCCCCACAAATACATCACAAATACATCTACATGTGGAACAACTCCTACAGAACACCTACTGAACGCTGGCAGAAGACCTCAGACTTAGCAAAAGGCAAGAAACTCCCCATGTACCTGGGTAGGGCAAAAAGAAGAAGAAAAAAACAGAGACAAAAGAATAGCGACAGGACCTGCACCTCTGGGAGGGAGCTGTGAAGGAGGAAAGGTTTCCACACACTAGGAAGCCCCTTCACTGGTGGAGACGGGGGGTGGCGGGGGGGGAAGCTTTGGAGCCTTGGAGGAGAATGCAGCAACAAGGGTGCAGAGGGCAAAGCGGAGAGATTCCCACACAGAGGATCGGTGCCAACCAGCACTCACCAGCCTGAGAGGCTTGTCGGCTCACCTGCTGGAGTGGGTGGGGGCTGGGAGCTGAGGCTCAGGCTTCGGAGTTCAGATCCCAGGGAGAGGACAGGGGATGGCTGCGTGAACACAGCCTGAAGTGGGGTAGTGCGCCACAGCTAGCCGGGAGGGAGTCCAGGAAAAAGTCTAGACCTGCCTAAGAGGCAAGAGGCCATTGTTTCAGGGTGCGCGAGGAGAGGGGATTCAGAGCACTGCCTAAACAAGCTCCAGAGACAGGCATGAGCTGTGGCTATCAGCGTGGACACCAGAGACGGGCATGAAATGCTAAGGCTGCTGCTGCAGCCACCAAGAAGCCTGTGTCAAGCACAGGTCACTATCCACACCTCCCCTCCCGGGAGTCTGTGCAGCCCACCATTGCCAGGGTCCTGTGATCCAGGGACAACTACCCCAGGAGAACACACAGCGCACCTCAGGCTGTTGCAACATCACGCCAGCCTCTGCCGCCGCAGGTTCACACCGCATTCCGTACCCCTCCCTCCCCCCGGCCTGAGCGAGCCAGAGCCACCTAATCAGCTGTTACTTTAACCCCGTCCTGTCTGAGTGAAGAACAGACGCCCTCAGGCGACCTACAGGCAGAGGCAAGGCCAAATACAAAGCTGAACACCAGTAGCTGTGCAAACAAAAAAGAGAAAGGGAACTCTCTCCCAGCAGCCTCAGGAGCAGCAGATTAAATCTCCACAATCAACTTGATGTACCCTGCATCTCTGGAATACCAAAATAGGCAGCGAATCATCCCAAAATTGAGGCGGTGGACTTTTGGAACAACTGTAGAGTTGGGGTTTGCTTTCTGCATCTAATTTGTTTCTGGTTTTATGTTTATCTTAGTTTAGTATTTAGAGCTTATTATCATTGGTAGATTTGTTTATTGATTTCGTTGCTCTCTTCCATTTTTTCTTTATATATAGATATATTTTTTTTTCCTTTTTCTCTTTTTGTGAGTGTTTATGTGTATGCTTCTTTGTATGATTTTGTCTGTATAGGCTTGCCTTTACCATTTGTCCTAGGGCTCTGTCTGTCCGTTGTTTTTTTTTTTTTAGTATACTTTTTAGCGCTTGTTATCATTGGTGGATTTGTTTTTTGGCTTGGTTGCTCTCTTCTTTCTTTCATTTTTTTTATTACTTTTCATTTTTTTCATTTTTAATAATTTTTAAATTTTAATTATTTTTTTCTTTCTTTCTTTCTTGTTTTCCTCCCTTTTCTTCTGAGCCATGTGGGTGACAGGGTCTTGGTGCTCTGGCCGGCTGTCAGGCCTGTGCCTCTGAGGTGGGAGAGCTGAGTTCAGGACATTGGCCCACCAGAGACCTCCTGGCTCCAAGTAATATCAAATGGCAAAAGCTCTCCTAGAGATCTCCATCTCAATGCTAAGACACAGCTCCACTAAATGACCAGCAAGCTACAGGGCTGGACACACTATGCCAAACCACTAGCAAGACAGGAACACAACCCCACCCATTAGCAGAGAGGCTGCCTAAAATCATAATAAGGTCACAGACACCCCAAAACACACCACTGGACACGGTCCTGCCCACCACAAAAAGAAGATGCAGCCTTATCCACCAAAACACAGGCATGAGTCCCCTCCACAAGGAAGCCTACACAACTCACTGAACCAACCTTAGCCACTGGGGGCAGACACCAAAAACAATGGGAACTACGAACCTGCAACCTGTGAAAAGGAGACCACAAACACAGTAAGTTAAGCAAAAGGAGAAGACAGAGAAACACACAGCAGATGAAGGCGCAAAGTAAAAAACCACCAGACCAAACAAATGAAGAGAAAATAGGCAGTCTACCTGAAAAAGAATTCAGAGTAATGATAGTAAAGATGATCCAAAATCTTGGAAATCGAATGGAGAAAATACAAGAAACGTTTAACAAGGACCTAGAAGAACTAAAGAGCAAACAAACAATAATGAACAATACAATAAATGGAATTAAAAATTCTCTAGAAGGAATCAATAGCAGAATAACTGAGGCAGAAGAATGGAAAAGTGACCTGGAAGATAAAATAGTGGAAATAACTACCACAGAGCAGAATAAAGAAAAAAGAATGAAAAGAATTGAGGACAGTCTCAGAGACCTCTGGGACAACATTAAACACACCAACATTCGAATTATAGGGGTGCCAGAAGAAGAAGAGAAAAAAAAAACGGGACTGAGAAAATATTTGAAGAGATTACAGTTGAAAGCCTCCCTAATATGGGAAAGGAAATAATCAAGTCCAGAAAGCGCAGAGAGTTCCATACAGGATAAATCCAAGGAGAAACACGTCAGGACACATATTAAGCAAACTATCAAAAATTAAACACAAAGAAAAAATATTAAAAGCATCAAGGCGAAAACAAAAAATAACATAAAAGGGAAACCCCATAGGGTTAACAGCTGATCTTTCAGCAGAAACTCTGCCAGCCAGAAGGAAGTAGCAGGACATATTTAAAGTGATGAAAGGAAAAAACATACAACCAACATTACTCTACACAGCAAGGATCTCATTCAGATTTCATGGAGAAATTAAAACCTTTACAGACAAGCAAAAGCTAAGAGAATTCAGCACCACCAAACCAGCTTTACAACAAATGTTAAAGGAACTTCTCTAGGCAGGAAACACAAGAGAAGGAAAAGACCTACAATAACAAACCCAAAACAATTAAGAAAATGGTAATAGGAACATACATATCGATAACAACCTTAAATGTAAATGGATTAAATGCTCCAACCAAAAAATAAACACTGGCTGAATGGATACAAAAACAAGACCCATATATATGCTGTCTACAAGAGACCCACTTCAGACCTAGGGACACATACAGACTGAAAGTGAGGGATTGGAAAAAGATATTCCATGCAAATGGAAATCAAAAGAAAGCTGCAGTAGCAATTCTTATATCAGAGAAAATAGACTTTAAAGACTATTACAAGAGACAAAGAAAGACACTACATAATGATCAAGGAATCAATCCAAGAAGAAGAAATAACAACTGTAAATATTTATGCACCCAACATAGGAGCACCTCAATACATAAGGCAAATTCTAACAGCCATAAAAGGGGAAATAGACAGTAACACAATCATAGTAGGGGACTTTAACACCCCACTTTCACCAATGGACAGATCATCCAAAATGAAAATAAATAAGGAAACACAAGCTTTAAACGATACATTAAACATGATGGACTTAATTGATATTTATAGGACATTCCATCCAAAAACAACAGAATACATATTTTTCTCAAGTGCTCATGGAACATTCTCCAGGATAGATTATGTCTTGGGTCACAGATCAAGCCTTAGTAAATTTAAGAAAATTGAAATCGTATCAGGTATCTTTTCTGACCACAACACTATGAGACTAGATATGAATTGGAGGGAAAAATCTGTAAAAAATACAAACACATGGAGGCTAAACAATACATTACTCAATAACCAAGAGATCACTGAAGAAATCAAACAGGAAATCAAAAAATACCTAGAAACAAATGACAATGAAAACATGACAACCCAAAACCTATGGGATGCAGCAAAAGCAGTTCTAAGAGGGAAGTCTATAGCAATAAAATCCTACCTCAAGAAACAAGAAACATCTCAAATAAACAACCTAACCTTACACCTAAAACAATTAGAGAAAGAAGAACAAAAACACGCTAAGTTAGCAGAAGGGAAGAAATCATAAAGATCAGATCAGAAATAGATGAAAAAGAAATGAAGGAAACAGTAGCAATAATCAATAAAACTAAAATCTGGTTCCTTGAGAATATAAAGCTATTAGAGAAAGAACAAAAACACTCCAAGTTAGCAGAAGGGAAGAAATCATAAAGATCAGATCAGAAATAGATGAAAAAGAAATGAAGGAAACAGTAGCAATGATCAATAAAACTAAAAGGTGGTTCTTTGAGAAGATTAAAAAAATTGATAAACCATTAGCCAGACTCATCAAGAAAAAAAGGGAGAGGACTCAAATCAATAGAATTAGAAATGTAAAAGTAAAAGTAGCAACTGACACTGCAGAAATACAGAGGATCATGATAGATTACTACAAACATCTATATGCCAATAAATTGGACAACCTGGAAGAAATGGACAAATTCTTAGAAAAGCACAACCTTCTGAGACTGAACCAGGAAGAAATAGAAAATATAAACAGACCAATCCCAAGCACTAAAATTGAGACTGTGATTAAAAATCTTCCAATAAACAGAAGCCCAGGACCAGAAGGCTTCACAGGTGAATTCTATCAAACATTTAGAGAAGAGCTAACACCTACCCTTCTCAAACTCTTCCAAAATATAGCAGAGGGACGAACACTCCCAAACTCATTCTATGAGGCTACCATCACCCTGATACCGAAACCAGACAAAGATGTCACAAAGAAAGAAAACTACAGGCCAATATCACTGATGAGCATAAATGCAAAAATCCTCAACAAAATACTAACAAACAGAATCCAACAGAACATTAAAAGGATCATACACCATGATCAAGTGGGGTTTATTCCAGGAATGCAAGGATTCTTCAATATACGCAAATCAATCAATGTGATAAACAATATTAACAAACTGAAGGATAAAAACCATATGATCATCTCGATAGATGCAGAAAAATCTTTTGACAAAATTCAACACCGAGGGAGTCTGCCTGCCAATGCAGGGGACACAGGTTCGAGCCCAGGTCTGGGAGGATCCCACATGCCGCGGAGCAGCTGGGCCCGTGAGCCACAACTGCTGAGCCTGCGCGTCTGGGGCCTGTGCTAAGCAACAAGAGAGGCTGCGATAGTGAGAGGCCCGCGCACCGCGATGAAGAGTGGCCCCCGCTTGCCACAACTAGAGAAAGCCCTCACACAGAAACGAAGACCCAACACAGCCAAAAATAAATAAATTAATTAATTAATTAAAAAAAAAAAAATTCAACACCGATATGATAAAAACCCTCCAAAAAGTAGACATAGAGGGAACTTACCTCAACATAATAAAGGCCGTATATGAAAAATCCACAGCCAGCTTTGTCCTCAATAGTGAAATTCCTCTAAGATCAGGAACAAGACAAGGTTGTCCACTCTCACCACTAATATTCAACATAGATTTGGAAGTTTTAGCCACAGCAATCAGAGAAGAAAAAGAAATAAAAGGAATCCAAATCGGAAAAGAAGAAGTAAAACTGTCACTGTTTGCAGATGACATGATACTATACATAGAGAATCCTAAAGATGCTACCAGAAAACTACTAGAGCTAATCAATGAATTTGGTAAATTAGCAGGATACAAAATTAATGCACAGAAATCTCTGGCATTCCCATACACTAATGATGAAAAATCTGAAAGAGAAATTAAGGAAACACTCCCATTTACCACTGCAACAAAAAGAATAAAATACCTAGGAATAAACCTACCTAAGGAGAAAAAAGACCTGTATGCACAAAACTATAAGACACTGACGAAAGAAATTAAAGATGATCCCAACAGATGGAGAGATATACCATGTTCTTGGATTGGAAGAATCAACATTGTGAAAATGACTATACTACCCAAAGCAATCTACAGATTCAATGCAATCCCTATCAAACTACCACTGGCATTTTTCACAGAACTAGAACAAAAAATTTCACAATTTGTATGGAAACACAAAAGATCCCAAATAGCCAAAGCAATCTTGAGAACGAAAAATGGAGCTGCAGGAATCAGGCTCCCCGTCTTCAGACTATACTACAAAGCTACAGTAATCAAGGCAGTATGGTACTGGCACAAAAACAAAATATAGATCAATGGAACAGGATAGAAAGCCCAGAGATAAACCCATGCACATATGGTCACCTTATCTTTGATAAAGGAGGCAAGCATATAGAGTGGAGAAAAGACAGCCTCTTCAATAAGTGGTGCTGGGAAAACTGGACAGGCACATGTAAAAATATGAAATTAGAACACTTCCTAACACCATACACAAAAATAAACTCAAAATGGATTAAAGACCTAAATGTAAGGCCAGACACTATCAAACTCTTAGAGGAAAACATAGGCAGAACACTCTGACGTAAATCACAGCAAGATCCTTTTTGACCCAGCTCCTAGAGAAATGGAAATAAAAACAAAAATAAACAAATGGGACCTAATGAAACTTCAAAGCTTTTGCACAGCAAAGGAAACCATAAACAAGACCAAAAGACAACCCTCAGAATGGGAGAAAATATTTGCAAATGAAGCAACTGACAAAGGATGAATCTCCAAAATTTACAAGCAGCTCATACAGCTCAATAACAAAAAAACAAACAACCCAATCCAAAAATGGGCAGAAGACCTAAATAGACATTTCTCCAAAGAAGATATACAGATTGCCAACAAACACATGAACGGATGCTCAGCATCATTAATCATTAGAGAAATGCAAATCAAAACTACAATGAGATATCACCTCACACCGGTCAGAATGGCCATCATCAAAAAATCTAGAAACAATAAATGCTGGAAAGGGTGTGGAGAAAAGGGAACACTCTTGCACTGTTGGTGGGAATGTAAATTGATATAGCCATTATGGAGAACAGTATGGAGGTTCCTTAAAACACTAAAAATAGAACTACCATATGATCCAGCAATCCCACTACAGGGCATATAGCCTGAGAAAACCATAATTCAAAAAGAGTCATGTACCAAAATGTTCATTGCAGCTCTATTTACAATAGCCAGGACATGGAAGCAACCTAAGTGTCCATCATCAGATGAATGGATAAAGAAGATGTGGCACATATATACAATAGAATATTACTCAGCCATAAAAAGAAACGAAATTGAGTTATTTGTAGTGAGGTGGATGGAGTTAGAGTCTGTCATACAGAGTGAAGTAAGTCAGAAAGAGAAAAACAAATACGCTATGCTAACACATATATATGGAATGTAAAAAAAAAAAAAAAAGGTTATGAAGAACCTAGGGCAGGACAGGAATAAAGACGCAGACGTAGAGAATGGACTCGAGGACACAGGGAGTGGGAAAGGTAAGCTGGGACGAAGTGAGAGAGTGTCATGGACATATATACACTACCAAATGTAAAATAGATAGCTAGTGGGAAGCAGCTGCATAACACAGGGAGGTCAGCTTGGTGCTTTGTGACCACCTAGAGGGGTGGGATAGGGAGGGTGGGAGGGAGACACAAGAGGGAGGGGATATGGGGATATATGTATATGTATAGCTGATTTGCTTTGTTATACAGTAGAAACTAACACAATATTGTAAAGCAATTATACTCTAATAAAGATGTTAAAAAAATAAAAAAGGAGGATCCATGAAAATGAAAGGAACACATTTCAAGGTATTCCTTAAGAAATTAATTGATATTCAGAAGAAATCAAAGATGATCCCCAATTTTCCCTTTACATCTTGTTTATGACATTTCTTCCATTGGGAATCCCTTGCTTATCTCTAAATAAGTATTTGATAAGCACTGAATTATTATAGCAAACACAATTCTTTTTCTAGATTATTGTTTTCATTTTTGTAGCCTTAGCATTATTATATTTTATTATAATTTTAATGTAGTCTAAAAGTTCCTTTTAACAATGTCCATTATCCTCTATATTTTACATCTATTTGGGGAGAAATGGTATATTAAAATCTGTTGCTATATGAATAAAAAACCAGTACAGTATTTTATCTGGGGATTATGGAAATGTTTTGGAAGTACATAAAGATAGTGATTACACAACACTGTGAATGTACTAATTGCCACTGAATGGTTGACTTTAAAATAGTCAAATTTATGTTATATGGATTTCACCTCAATAAAAATCAATAAATAGTTATTGATAGTAATAGACTATTCTCCATTCAGTAAAATAGGAAGTCCTGAGCCTGTGATGATATAAATTTTAAAATTGAATAAATTGAAAGCTTAATGAGGAATGAATACCTACATGGCTTCAATGTACCCACTCATAAAATATTAACATGGTCATTCAAGATGCTTACATTAGGGGAAAGTGGGTGATGGATACATGAGATTTGCCATAATATATATTTGCTATAAATCTAAAATAATTTAAACTAAAAAAAATTTCAAAATATGCTAAAGGAAAAAAGATAAAATTTATAGCAGAGAGACCTGGCAGACATTAAGTTAATCTAGTTATCAAAGTGAACACCACTAATAGAACAAATAGAAATTACATGGCACATGATAAGATGTAGTGAGAAGAATGCAGCATCACTTCTGTAATATTCCTGCCAAATGTCTATAATCTGATTCTCATTAGAATATAACAGAAGACAACCCAGATTGAGGGAGAAATGACAAAGTAATTTGGCCTATAATCTTTGATAGTGTCAAGGTCTAGCAAGTCAAAATCAAACTAAGGTAACTTCCCAGGATGAAGATGGAGAAAGAGTCATGAAAACTAAATGCAACTCCTTATTTTGAACTGGATCCTCTTACTCTAGAAGACATTATTGGGACAACTGGCAAAACTTGAATGGGCTTTTAGGAAGATGTCAGGGAGAAAGAAATTTTCCTCTGCCCTTCTATGTTCTTCTTGCTTGTCTAAGAATTAAATGGACATGAGACAGATTAACAGGAGAAAATCAAAGTGTAATAGCATGCAAACATGGGAAAGACCTAGAAAAACTGAGTAACTTCCATGTCCGCTGTTTCTTAGAAAATAAGCAGCTTAAAACATTATGCCAAAAAGACATATTTTAGGGTGGGAAACTATGCTCCCCTACAAAGTGATGGTAGTAATGAATGTCCTGGTTTGGGTGGTAATATTGTGGTTATGTGGGAGAATGTACTTGCTTGTAAGAAATATGCACTAAACTAGTATTATGGGGTGATGGGGCATCAACTGACTCTTAAATGGTTCAAGGCAAAAACATTCTTTGTACTGTAATTACAACTTTTCTGTAAGCTTGAGGTTACTAAAAACAAAGAGCAAGAAACCTTAAGCCAGTTTACTAAGGGTGCTCTTCTTTGAGCATATGAAATGTCATTCTACACCATCTAACATGTGAGAATCAGATTGCAGTGACTGTTTTGGCTGTGGCTTGAAAAGACCAGTTCTACCATTTATCCTAATCTTTCTTTTCTTGGGATAAGTTACCGATGACATAGCTCATTACCAAGGTGGTGGAGGGTGACTGAAAGGAGAAGCCGGGAAAGCATGACACTGCCTAAGGAATTGTTACTGAACCAAACTCGGGTCTGCTCACCCACAGTTTGTAAAGCCAATCTACTGACACCGGGTTGTGGTAAAGGAAAGTGCAGTGTTTACTGTAAGGTGCCAAGCAAGGAGTCTGGGACAGCTAGTGTTCAAAAAGCCTGAATTCCCCCTGGGTTTCAGCAAAGTATCAATCTATCATCTATCTATCTATCTATCTATCTATCTATCTATCTATCTATCTATTTTTGCAAATAGCCAAAGAGCCTCTTTTATATCATCTCTGTGTGGTAGCAGGAGAGAGACAAAGAAGACCTAAACAGGTGGGAGAGGGGGTGAAAGGGGTAAAAGATACACGTGTGCTCTTGATCTCAGGTGGCCTTGGCCCACAGCGGCTTGAAGCAGGATTTCAGTTCCCCGGCCAGAGATTGAAGTCAGGCCACGGCAGTGAGAGTGCTGAATCTTAGCCACTAGACCACCAGGGACCAGTAGCCAGTGACAAGGCCCTGGCCCGTCGGCTTTGTAGAAATGAATTTCCACAAAGAGATGGAAGGTAGTGAAGCAAGTAGAGTGTTTATTAGGAGGAGAAGAGGACGTGTGAATAGACTCACATGGGCAGACTCAGAGAAAGAGTTGAACTTTTGTGGTAGCTTGAATCACTTATATGGGGCATTTCTTCTGGGTTTTGTCTGCCAGTCATCTCGTTTGCCTGGCTCTGAGTCCATATTTGGTTTATCTCAGGGTCCTCCCCTGTGTGCACGTGTATCTCTTAGCCAAGATGGATTCTAGAGCAGAGGCCTATGGGTAGGTTGACATCACCTACTACGGGGTGGTGCCCCCTCCCTTTTTGGCCCCTGAGGAGCCTTTCTGTGCATGTGTAGTAGGGAAGGTCTCCTTGACCTCGAGAATGAGAAATATGTGGTCTCTTTATCTCTAATCTGGACAGGGCTCAGCTCCTCCTCGCTCCTGCTATTATCTTCATCTTGGAGTATCTGTCCACAGGGGGCAAGCTCAAGCTGCTCAGCCCGAGGCCCATCTATCTCCTGCCTCGCTCTGATGAGGTATATATCACATCAGCTGGATGTCCCCACTGCCAAGTTCCACTGAAACCCAGCTGATATGTTTTCCTGCCGTCTCAGGAAAAGAATGGATTGGCTGATACACAACAATCTACTACCACTTCTGCTTGAAGGCACTGGGCACTGAGGCAGCAAAAAATACTCTGGACCCCTTGCAGCACTGGTGGATGCTTCACTGGCCATCACACACCCAAGAGTAGAGGAGTAGTGAGTAGGTTCTTCCTCTGAGTGTTTATGGTTCATCTTTTAGTGTGAGCAGGATCTGCTGGTGTTGGAGGGTCTCCCAGGGACGTGGGGGGGTGGTTGCCACCGTGGCTCACCCCGGGGTCCTAAAAGCTGATGGCAGATGTATCGGGAGGTATGACCATCCATGCGAACTTTGGCTGGAGGCAGACATCTTGCTTGGGTCCCCGGCACTGAGACCTGGCCCAGCAAAGCATTTTTAAAGGCCAGGTGAGGGAAGGGAGTCTCAGGGTATGTGATCAGCTCGTGCACAATTCTTTGATTGGTTGATGGTGAGCTAACATGGCCAGGTCACAGGAGTTAACATTATCAACCCTCAGGCTCCAGGAGGTCTGGGAGCTATGTGCTCATGGTCATCAAGTAGTTAATGACTTCCTTTTGCTGGGGGTTTTAGCATCTGTAAAACAACTCAGGAAATGTGCATCAGATTCTGTTAGCTAGGTACTTCAGAGAGGAGCTAAAGCAGAGGATATGGCGGATGGGTCTGTCCCGGGAAGGCCCCATAGGGTCCTGCTTGATTACTGAAGTAGTTATGTGGAAGAAGGTACATTAACTCTCCAATCCTGGTTTTGAAGAGGGGGATGATTAGGAACTGGTGCTTAACCACAGCTACCCTCATTGCCTTCTCCTCCCCCCGCCCCCCCCCCCCCGCCAGTGGCTGGATGATTGTCCCACACTTTGAGGACAGCTCTGTTTAACAGCCCTTAATTAATGTGTTGACTCGACTGGAACCTGGCTATCTTATTAGAAAATCCATCCATTTTCAGGGCCCCAAAGCCTGTTCAGGGTAGACTCATTCTCTTTTTAGTTGAGAAAGAGGGAGCTTAGCTTTATAGTTAACACTGTCAGAATCTTTTATTAGGACAGACAGTAAGAGCAGGGGACTTTAACTCAGAAATGTAAGTGAGCCTCATTTCTTAGCATAATGACCAGGGAGCATAAAACAGTCCGGGAGCCACAACATAAAAGTAATGTCTATCAAGTGTGCAGTTAAGCATTACCTAAATATAATAAACTGCAGGCAACAGCATCCACCCAGCCACACACAGTCAGATTACTCCCTTATCCTTTTATATTACAGTATGACAAAACCACTTTCAGAGAGAAATTGGGGCTTCTTCACAGCACTTGTGAAGTTATTACAAGCTTAACCCAAGCCACATGGGCTGCATCGACAACCACAGACTCTTTAAAATAAAACTACATTTAAAACTCTCTGCCTTTCTACTTAACAAACAATCCATGCAGTTGATGGTGGCACACATTGGTTCAAGTTCCCCTCATTTTTTGGACCCATATTTTCTTTCTCATACTATATTAAGAAGCTTTGGAAAAGGTAACTTGTAAAAAGAGAGAACACAGCACCCACTAAAATCTTTCCCAGTTAAGATGCTGGTCCAGGGTTGTTTCTATGAAAATGGCCCTTTAAGCTTAGATAATTACACCATCCTAGCACAATCACTCACTGTCATTTAAGCCACTCATATGAGTATGACTTGGTACTTAAAGCACCCTTCTTGTAGTAGAGCAAAGCACTTGCTTCTTAACAGGAGGTTTTGCATCTTAACAACTAGGCCATTGCAAATCATTGATTGCTTAAAAAAAAAAAAAAATCAGTTAAAAACAAGATGTCATTGGTCCAGAGAACCAGAAGCCAGGTTGATGGGAATATGGACAATTGACATATTTCCTAGTGAGAACTTTGTCCAAGAAGAAGGGTCTTCAAGCTACAGCCCTCAGGCCAAGGCCAGCTTGCTGCTTATTTTTTTTATTTTTTTATTTTTTTTTAATATTGAGTTCTTTTTTTGGTGAAACTTCCTAGATAGTTTTAGCCTACATTGTTAGTTTCTTATTTTGAAATTCTAGTTACGTGTTTTTTATTTATTTATTTATTTATTTTTGGCTGTGTTGGGTCTCCGCCTCTGTGCGAGGGCTCCCTCCAGTTGTGGCAAGCGGAGGCCACTCTTCATCGCGGTGCGCGGGCCTTTCACTATCGCGGCCTCTCTCGTTGTGGAGCACAGGCTCCAGACGCGCAGGCTCAGTAGTTGTGGCTCACGGGCCCAGCTGCTCCGCGGCATGTGGGATCTTCCCAGACCAGGGCTCGAACCCGTGTGCCCTGCATCGGCAGGCAGACTCTCAACCACTGCGCCACCAGGGAAGCCCTTGCTGCTTATTTTTGTATTTTATATTATATTGGAACACCAGCACACCCGTTCTTTTAGTTAATTTCTATGGCTTCTTGTTCACTATAATCATAGAGTTAAATAGTTGCCAGAACAGGCTGTCTGGCCCTCAAAGACTAAAATATTTACCATCTGGCACTTTACAGAAAAAGTGGGCTGACCTCTGCCCTAGACACCTCTGGCATATAGCACAGCTCTTCTAATGCCACTCTGCATCTCTGGCTCCCCACCTAGTCTAGAGATGTCAGTCATATCCTCCTTGCTTATAAAACTTCTTTAGGGAATCTGATCCAGACACTGGTCGGAAAGGGTAGCTCACACGGCTCTATCTTTTGATCACAGCTAATAGGGCCCAGGCTGGAAACCTGGCCCAACTGCCCATGAAAATTGGCAAGAGAAACTGTTTTACCTGGTACCTATGAAGTTGAATCCAGAGTTATTATTATGGCCAACCAAACTAATGTGCAAGCTTATGAGAAGAGGGAGAAGGGGCTGTAAACTTTGCAATGAAGCTTCCGTCTGCAGAAAGGAAATTGGGAGCAGACAGGCAGCACATATGAGAGACCCCCAAGGTTGCAAAGAGACAGACAGAAACAGACCATCTGTCTCAGCACTTTCTAAGACCCATGCGATCTGGCTGTGTTTCCTGTCATTGGGGACCTGTGGGACTTCCTGTATTTCTTAACCTAAATTCCTTTTGCCTAACCTAGTCTGAGTGTATCTGTGGTTCTTGTTTTAAAATAAATAGTCGATCTTAGACAAAAATACAGGTAGGTATAATATTTATTGAGTGACTGTTATATTCCAAACATTGTTCTAGATGCTCCAAATTCAGTTGTGAAAGATACAAACTAAAATTTCTGCCCTCGTAGAGTTCATATTTTAGTGGGGTGTGTATTTGGCTCAATTTTCTTGCCTTTCTTTTGTCATTATTCCCATTTGGGAAAAGGAGATAAAATAGTACCCATCTCACTCAGGTTATCAAATGATAAAACGAAAACACTTTAGTAACTGGTTTGATGTCCTTTAATTCAAGGGTAAACAATCCATGGATTTGGGGAATATGGTGCCTCATAAGCAGAGGAGCACTCCTTCCCAAGGAATGTGGGGCAAGAGTGAGTTTTCTAGAGCATTAGAAGAGGCCTCCCAGAAACAGGGTATGATTGGCTAGGAGGTAGAAGATTTCCTTACAAGGCTGACAGGTCCTATTTTCTAGGGTAAGGTAATCCAGCTAAAGCTGAGTTGAAGGATTGTGATTGGTGTTAAGTTTCCTTGACAGTGAGGGGTTTCCTGTAAGTACAGGCTGACCTAGGTTTAGATTTATGACATGGGCCGGGCAACTGGGGTGGCCTCCATTTTGTGGGTCCCGATACACAAATTAACTTTATCAGGGTTGGTTTTATGATTAAGTGGAATATGTACATGTAGAGTCCCTAGTTATATATGGTGGTGGTGGTCATTGAAAAGAGAAGCTGAAAAGAAACAAAGGCCACAGCCAGAAGAAGGCTTGTGAAGGAGGGCAAATATAGACAGGTGTTGGTGCAGGGATTGCAGAAGGATAGAATCCTTTGTATCTTTGACTTTTGTAATCCAGAAAGTAATTGTCATTCATCACTATCAGTGTCCCCAGCAGCAATCTGCCTTTGGACCCTTCTGACTCATTGCTAAGTTTTTGCTCTTTCTTACTCTCCCCAGCAGAAAGGCATGGGGAGAGGAAGAGGGAGCTAAGGTCAATAACTTTCCTCAGTTTCTTTCTGACTATAACAGTGGGTAGTTGTTGCGTTTGGAGCCCCAAATATCCCTGGATGATTTCTACCTGCCCAACAGTACAAACGTTATTATAGCCAACCTCATAACTATTTACAGCAAGAAATGCCAAACAGATGGACCAGAACTGGTTCTAAATAAAATAAGCTTATTTTGAAAAAACCTACAAAGAGTCTTCCTTTTAAGAATTTTCTTTGAAGTATTAATATTTTGCAGAATGGACCAAAGGTGTAGGCAACCACCTAGACCAAAGTGGTCTGTGGATCAGCTGCATTGGAATCATGTGAGGGTTCATTTAGAAAGTAGATGGCTGGGGTCCCCCCAAGTAGATCCATTGAATCAGATTCTCTGTTGACAGGACTTAGGAATCTGTAATGATAGCAAGCTTCCCTGGTGATTGTTAAGCTGGCTAAGCTTGAGAATCACCGACCTGAAATGTCACCATAAAAGATTCTTTGGTTTTATGCTTTGGCCTAAATTGTGACTGTTTCTAGAAAAGACAATACATTAAGATGTGAATGTAATGAATGTGAGTTAATTTGTATCCAGCTATCTAACATCACAGTTCACAGAAAGCATGACTGGAATGGGGAGAGAATGAGGGATCAGCAAGGTACTGGCTCCTAGTGGACGTACCACAAGGGGAAGAAGGGGTAGAGAGAGTTTTTCACAAGTCTGTTCTGCCTCCACGTAGTAGATACGCCATATGTGAAAGCTCTTGGATATAAGGTGTCCTTCCATCAGAAGTTGCTCTTGAGCTTGGGTCACACCTACCTGACAGGCAGCCCTGCTACTGAGGATGATTGTAATCTTTGTGGTGTGTATTGTCAGGGAGGAAGAAAATTTTCCTCTCCCCTTCTAGGTTCTTCTGGGTAGTTAAGAATTCAATTGACATGAGACAGATTAACAGGAGAAAATCAAATTTATTTTCATACGTACAGGAACCCCACATATATGAGACGGTCAAAGACATAAAGGGAAAATGAGGTATACAGGCCATCCTGAGCTGAGGAAGGGGATAGGGGTCTGGGGCTTCCAAGAACAGGAGGGATATTTACAGGACGATAAGCAGAAGAATAGATGTTTGGTAATTAGATGTTTGCCCTGCTGTATAGATGGGGCCACTTAAATGAACTTTATCTCTGGTAATAACTCTTTTTCTCCAATTTCAATTCTTCTAGAAGTTTCTCTTGAACCCACAAGGTCTCTATTGTCTTTAGCACAAAAGAATCCATGTGCCAAAGTGGCACATCTTGGGGAGGCCTGTTGTGAACCCCTACAGCATGTAAAAGGGGACCTTTCTCAGTAGGGCTGGTCCGGCTTGCTCTTGACTGTATGAATGGGGAGTGGCTTGGGGACCTTCCTGCTCTCCTTTGCAGGCATTTCTCGGGAGATGGAAGCAGGGATCCACCATGCACAACTCAGAGCTATTCCTTCCCTAGACTGAATGGTGACCGTTACGGAAAAATCCCTAACCCTATTATTGTCCTTGTCTTTCCTATGGCTGAATTAAAAGAAAAAAATCATTAGGTGTGTGGGGAGCAAGCTTCCTTTCCTGTTAAATGCTATAAAGCCAAGCCTTGTGGGCAGGTCTGGCTGATTATCAGGATTTTCAAATTGACTCTTCTACTGTGTAGAAGGAACTTAATTCCGTATGTAATTTTAATCTGCATCCCACGGTCAGAAGTGTTGTGTTAAAGCATTTGTTAACATTTAGAGAGGGGGAGCTGATGATATCGATCCTTCTTGTGTAAATTGGCCAAGGTGATCAATTTTGGGTTGTAAACTTTTGATGTTTAAATGCATTACCTTAATACCACTTAAGCACAGTCAATTGTCAACCCCATTAACCCATAGTGTACAGTCTGAACTTGGAATTCAACATTTCCAGAATGGTGACATGAGGAGGGGAGTTTAGCAATTTGCACACAGAGTAGATCGGCTGTTCCCTTACAGTCCATTTCCTGTGTGTGCTGCTGAAATAGGCAATAGGTCATTGGCATAGTCAGAGTATGTTGCCGAGAATCCACTCTTCCTCCCTTATCCCATCCTGACTGCAATCATGAGAGAATGAGCAGATTTGTATTAAGTTAGCATTCAGGCAGTTAGCATATAGGTAGGGAAGGATTATTAGTGGCATCTGTTGTTGCAAACCAACAAGAGATAAACACAGAGACAAAATATTGTCAGCGTGAAGCTGCTGACTGACACCCAGAAGCTAAGGGCACAATGATTTCCACGGCCCAGGAGATGGTTCTTGGACACAGGGCTGCTTTGACCTGGTGACCAGAAAATTGCCAACAAATAATCCCCTTCCAAAGGGCTTTCTCTGCCCTTTGCCCATGCAATACATTTCCTTCTATAAGGAAAGAACTTGATTAAATGCTGTATCAGTTAGGATTAGGTACAGCTGTGAGTGACAGAAACCCCAAATTAACAGTAGTTTAAACACACAAGATTTAATCCTCTCACTTGAGAAATCTAAAGTTTGACAATCCAGGGCATGGTTGGCAGTTCCATGAAGTTACCAGGACATGGTCTTCTCCCAGCTTTTAGCTCCATCATGTCTAGGCAGTGTCTCTCATGCTTGTAACCCAAGGTGATTGCTTAAACTCTGGCTATTGTGTCACTTTTCCAGACAGCAGAAGGGAAAAAGAGGGCAAAGGACAGTGCACCATTTTCCCTTAAGGACACTCTTCAGAAGCCAGACATGAAATTTTCATTTACACACCAATGGTCAGAACTTAGCCACGTGACCATACTGAGGTACAAGGGAGGCTGGGGAATATAGTATTAAGCATGTGTCCTGCTAAAACTCAAAATTCTCTTACAAATGGAGAGAATAGATATTGAAGGTCAACCAGCTGTCTCTGTCCCAAGTGCTGTGTATGTTGCAGATGAGGACAGAAAAACTAAATCAAGCTTTTTGATTTTCCCCCTGCCATCATGGATCAACAACTCTCCATTTCCCTTTATCTCGACCAATCTAAAATATTTACAGCCTCCTAAACAAAATGGAAAAGCATCCAGAAAGATCCAAGAGAAGGGGAAGGGGTATATGTAACATCAGTATTTCTCCCCCAAGTGATTTCAAAGCATTTTGTTTCACTTGATCATTGTATATGGCACAGTCTGGCCATCAGCTCTGTCTCATTTTTACTCTGATAAACTAGGAATGTGATGGGGGCGTGGGGGCAGTGCGCTTGCCACTCTCATTAAAGCACACCAGTGGAACCATTAATCTTTTTGAGTAAAGGTAACTCACATGTGATTTTGGATACTCCAGAAGGCACCTACCTACTTACTTATCACACCTACCACGCCAGATGTCCCAGTTGCGAGAAGTCTCATGAAAACTTAAAGCCTCAAGGTGTCCCTAAACCATATGCCCAGTGTCCAAGACCCAGTTCTGGGGTCACTAGGTTCTCCTGGGGTGAAACATAGTCCTTTTCTTAGGAATCCTTTCTTAGGAACTAAGAATTCTTATTTGTTTGGGGAGGTTTGTTGCACACATTTTCAAAAATGAAGAAATCTCTAATAAGGATGATTCTCAACTTGTGGATTAACCATGCTTAATGATTCATCCCAGACAGGCTTTGCACAACTATTACATGCTTCTCGACTGTCTCTGTGACTGCCCATTTACGTGTGCTGACGCAATGCAAATTTAAGTTTAACAGAAGCCTAAGCAAAATATAATTGAGAAGGTAACTTTCCCCGAAATGATATACAAGGTAAAATAGAAATGATTTCAAAATTATCATTGTCACATTCATTGATGTGGAT
Organism: Balaenoptera ricei; assembly: GCF_028023285.1. NCBI lineage: Eukaryota > Metazoa > Chordata > Mammalia > Artiodactyla > Balaenopteridae > Balaenoptera > Balaenoptera ricei. The sequence goes on along the minus strand of NC_082660.1, from coordinate 88,430,204 downwards.
AATCAAGAAATGACTATACAGAAAAGTATCATTATTTTGGGCCCCAGTAGTTCAGAATTTGTGATTAAATTTCTACCCACTTCCTGTTCAAAATACCATTGCGCTATCTCTGAACGAATAGTTAGTTCAGCAACGTAACAGTGTAAAGAAGATTGCAAAAGGGCATGTTTCACCTAGGAGGGATTGATCTCTTTTTAAGGGCTTTGACACATTAATTATTTGCATGCAAATGAGTGCTATTTATTCCAAATGAGTCTTATCTTGTCATTAAAACTCTTATAACATGACCTCATTTGGAAACATTTGGTTACCAGTTAGTTTGTTATTAGGTGTTATTGCAAATAATAAAACTACATCAAATCTTTTAAATATGTAACTTAGACCCTTAACAAATTGAGATTAACCTTCTCTGTATTTGGCCTGTATCACTGAGGTTTCCCTGTATGCATGAAGATATATTTAGCTATCCATAGGCTGAACCTAACCCATTTATAGATCAGCAACTATTTCTGCAAATGGGCCAACTAGCCCTGCTGTGTGCAGAAAACATTCAGGATAATTGAAAACTACCTGAAATATTTATAAGCTTTGAACGAGTTCAATGAAGGCACTGGTCAGACATTTCAGACTTTGATTCTAGTCCAATTACATCAAGTCACAGCCAGTGATCTCAAATGATTAGTATGGCACTGAAAGCTTTTCTTTGTTTTTGTAGATCTAACCAGCTCAGTCACAAATCTGAGTAATTAGATATGTTTAATACAACTAAAACCAACAAAATATCATTTATCATACATTTAATATCTATGGCTTTTTGGTAAAGTAGATCATGTAATCCAGCTAGTTGCTTTATTATTAAGTCCCAAGACTTAGTCCCTTGGCTTAGCAAATATGCTCACTAGGGAAGCAGTGTTTCATTTAATTAAGAGCATAAGACAACAGAGTTCAGGCTCCAGTTTTTCTACTTCTACCTTAAGCATTCTATTAGTCAGTCTCCTCACTTATAAAATGGGGACTCCAGTCCCTACCTCAAGAATAAGGGCTTAGTGCCTGGAAAATATCATTATTATAGCTGTCATTAGGATTAGTGATAGTATTTACTGAATTGATGTGGAAAGGTAACAGAACTGAAGAACTTTAAAGGGGACAGACAGTCCCATTGGTGGCTAGTTGCAACAAGCTTAACCAATGAAGTTCCCAGTCGTCAGCCATTGGCCATTGCACAGTGTTTAGACCTCAGTTAACCTTTTTATACATTGATACTACTTGAAAACCCATTATGAACTGTGTGTGAGTGTAACTGAAAAGGTCACTGTGGGATCAATAGTACCTTCCAAACTAAGCACATGTGAAGTCTGTCCTCTGATTAGTGAGCATGGCCACTATCCAAATTGCCTGCCACCTAGATTCTTCATATGCCACAACATATTGTATACATGTAAGAAATTCCCAGACTCACGGCATTTCAGTGATTTTGAAGACATGTTCATAGATCACGATTGCCCAACAGAAAACCTCCATACAGCATCCCTTGAATAGAACAAAATAACAAAATGAATGAAAGTCTGTCTAGAGTCAGTCAGCTAAGCATGTTGTTTGTGGTCTTTTGCTGAATAGCACACCTTTCAAAAAGCAGTGTTTATTCCTCCTCAACATCTTAATCTAAGAACACCGTATAAACTATTCGCCAATCTCTAACCCTTGAAAAGTATTTATCAGTACATTACCCACAGGAGCACCCCTAGGTGCATGTGAGGAATTCAAAGAAAGAGATCAGTCCTTGCTCAGACTCTAGCCATACAAATTAAGAGGTACAATTTGTCAGAGGAGAAAGAGGGGAACTGGAAGCTTCACTAGCTGGTGTGTATGTCTGTGAGTTGTTTGGTGTGTCGCAAGGGATTTGATAAAAATCGTATTTAAACTACTGATGTTGGGGTATGATTTAATTATTTCAGAGAGAGTGAAATCAAAGTGATCCTTCTAATGACATCACTTTCATTTATTTACATTCCATTCATGCTGTCTTGAGTAGCAGCTAAATGGGCAGGGTTACACACAGAAAACGGTATTGCATATAACTCTGGGCATATTCAAAGGGAGGTGGCTAGACAGCAACAGTCTCTATCCTGTATGTTGCAACTGGGAAAAGAAAGGTGGTTAAACCCCAGCTCAGAGTGCCATCTAAGGCACCTGCTGCCACCAGGCTTTGTCTTGCTCAGAGCTCCTCATTCCATGGTGTTTTCCACCCTCCCTCCTATCACCATCCCAACTCTTTCCTGTCTAGAAACCCGACATCTGGACATTACTCTTAGGTTTTATTTATTACTAATCAGAGCATAAAAAATATCATTTAAAAAAATTCTTCTTTTCTGTCTAAGGCCATGTGTTTTTGGAATGCTCGTGGACCCACAATGAGATGTGGAGATGAATTCACATTTGCCTGACAGCTTATATCATGTTGAGGTGAGGAAAGTTTGGGACAAAAGATATAGAAGTTTATCTTAGGTAAATGGGGAAGCTCAATCACAGACATATAGGGTGACATCGCCACCTATCCCCCAAGGTCACATTATCACCGTGTAATAATGGGGAAGTCTGGCTATAGGAGTCTAACTTTCTCCACTTTTGAGATGGGTTAGGTAACAGTGACCTCCTTTTTTATTGATGGATTCTGAGGGTTATTAAATTAGTACTTCTTAAAGGGGGTTAATTAAATACTAAGCAGTAGTGTAAACAAATTTCACTTAAAACTATGAATAATGGAATCTGTGTTTCATTTATCATTTCTGGCAATGCAAATATATCAGAGGAAGCCAGTCATTTTTTCAGCTTTCATGGAAAATTTGCAATTCAGAAATCATTCTTTGGGTTCTTTATGCCTTCCTGCTCAATCTGTCATTGACTGTTGAGATTAGTGCCTGCTTGGTGGTTCTGTTTCTGTTCCCCAGCAATCTGTTAGGAACTCATGGTAAATAAAAGGGTACTCTGATGAAACAGTGTGGGCCTGAGGTTGAGAATGCAAGTTAGGCTGGAAAAGGTGAAGGACTATATGCTGTGAGTTCAGGCTGGAAATGCAACCAGTAGACAGACCCACAATGGGAACTTCTAGGTCTAAATAAATCCCAATTTAATATTATTCCATTTTTCAGAATATACACTTAATCTTCCATCTGCGTGTGCCTGTCTAAGGCTCTGATACCCATGCACTAATCACAAACCCAGCTTACAGCTTTTCCCGTTGGGGGATGCTCTATTCCTCATGCTTGAATATTATGGCTGGATGGCTGCGTTGCAGGATGAGAAAGCACTCTTAAATGAAGGAGTAGACCAGCATCACAAATTCCTTTTCAAAATACTTTGGCCCACACAGTTTGGGTTGGATCATCCCACATTATGGATGTTACATCCACGTGCCTTCTCTAGGTGGCTGGCTTGGGCTTCTCCACAGAATGACAGTCTCAGAGTAGTCAAACTTTTTACGTGTAGGCTAGCTTCCCCCAGGGCAAGTGTTCCAAGAGACAGGAAGTGGAGACTGCCATTTTTTAAAGGCCAAGCCTAGAAAGTGGCACATCTTCTTTTGTTCTATTATATCCTATTATTCAGAAAAGTCATACAGGCCACTCAATTTCAGCGGAAGGAGAAATAGACCCCACCTCTTGATGAAAGGAGTTTCCAAGAATTTGAGACTGTTTATGATTGGCCACAGGATCCAAACTTCTTTCTTTCCATATGGATAACCAATTGACCCACTAAAACCTGCATGGGGTCACTACCAACAAAAGACCACTTTAAACTTAATTTTCAGGGGAGATTTTTGCCCCACCATCCAACACCAAGTTTTGAGACAGGCGATTTTCTTTAGAATCCCTTGGTGTGTGAGGAGAAGTATGTTTATTTCCAGTTTACCTTTGTACTGGGCACATAGCTTTTTGGAATCCTAATTTTATAAGAGAGTGGGTGTCTTATAGTAGATGTCCCAGCTGGTTGACTCTGGTCTTTTTTTTTTTTTTTGTCTTTCAAATTATTTATGTCAAGTAGAAACCGGGAAGACAACCACATGTAAGACAGTTAAGTAAAAAAAAACCTTGACAAATACACTCATTTGGTCATCAAAATATAAAAAGCTGAAAATAATATTTCATTAGATACTTTGATTGAAAACAGTGTTATTCTATGTGTATATGTATAACTGATTCACTTCGCTGTACAGCAAAAACCAACACATTTTAATTTATTTATTTTTATTTATTTATTTATTTATTTATTTATGGCTGTGTTGGGTCTTCATTTCTGTGCGAGGGCTTTCTCTAGTTGCAGCGAGCGGGGCCACTCTTCATCGCGGTGCGCGGGCCTCTCACTGTCGCGGTCTCTCCCGTTGCGGAGCACAGGCTCCAGACGCGCAGGCTCAGTAATTGTGGCTCACGGGGCCAGTTGCTCCGCGGCATGTGGGACCTTCCCAGACCAGGGCTCGAACCCGTGTCCCCTGCATTGGCAGGCAGATCCTCAACCACTGTGCCACCAGGGAAGCCCAAAAAAACCAACACATTTTAAATCAACTATACTGCAATAAAATTTTAAGTGTTATTCTATTCAAGTAATAAGCCCAAAGCAGTCCCAAACTAAGAGTTAAAGCTCTTCTATTCACACAGACAGACCTTAGGCAAGAATCATATACATTTTTATCCAGAACGGTACCCCCCAAATCCTTATCTTTTTATTTTTGTTGCTCTTATGAAAATTATTCAGTGTTTTGTGTTTTTCATAAATAAATGTTTTTCAGAATGCCACTAAACAACCACATCAACCTTGGACAATATCTAAAATCACTTTTACGAAAGTGGAAATAGCTAAAGAAGAATTAAGTGAGAGGCGTGGGTGTGGGTGGGTTATTAATCGACATGGAATAATTTGTCGTTTGATCGGCACAGTGACATTGCTGAACGAACGTGCTTCGAAAGTTGGCCCACCCGATAACAACCCATGTGGACTCAAACCTTTTCTTGGTCCTAGAATCCTTTCTCAAAGGTATAAATGAAGCTCAAAAAATCACCAGGAGAAGGACGAGTAAAAGCTGAGTCCTTGCCAAGAGTGGGGTGCTGGCCAGAGACAGTCAAGTTCTTGTACACCCAGTGGAAACACAAAGTGTCCTGGCACGGCTGTCCCCAAGGGCTGTCCCCCAGGGCACATGTGAGGTGGGTCTGGTGAAGGAGAGACAGGCTTATTTGGATGAGGGTCACGCACCACCCCCGGAGAGTCAGGGCCGGGGAGCAGACCCTTACCACCGAGGCCGCCATGGCCTCCAGGTTGCCGTCCTGGGTTTGTCAGCCTGTCTCTGCCCTTTCCTCCTGGGAGGCCTCCAGCCTTCTGGCACTGAAGGGTTTCTTCCTCTTGCTCCTCATCTGAATCTGACTCATCGCTGCAGAAGTGAATGGTGGCTTGCACAGGGAAACTAGCCAGCACCTTCTCGCACGAACTCCGCAGATACTCTTGACGCTTAGAAATGGGTAAAAAGTCTTAACAGGATGCTGAAACCCAGAGGCCCCCTTCGATCCAAACGTTTGTTGGTCACTCCCAAGCTCAAGCTCGCCTCCAGTTCTGGTGGGCTCAGCATCCTGGGGGGGTCCGGATCCAAAGTCTCCATGGTGTTCGGCTCTTGGGCCGGAGCGGCAGCGGTGGAACCCGGGGACCATCCCGGCGGCAGTGACCGACGCATCCCTGTGCCCGTCCAGCGGCGCCAGCTATCCGCCACGCCTTTAACTGCTCAGGCGAGGGAGCTCTGACTCTGGTCTTTATCTCTAATCCCCTACACCCCACAAGGTCATAAAAAGCTGAAAGCTCAAATTCACGGTTTTGTTAATGTTCTCTGAGCAAAAGCAAGCTTACTTCTCTGGGTTCCTGTTTTTGTTTTTGTTTTGCCTCCTCTGCATATTCCTTACTTTCTTGACAACTCATTTACGCATTTAATACACACGCACACACAAATAACACTGTTGAAAAAAATCAGAAATTAATGAATGCTAGCTTTATGGAAATGAAAAGGGGTGGAGGAGATGAGAGAACAGCCTTGGAAAATCTGTGCTCCAGGAGTGTAGAATTCAGTGGAAGCTGTCGTTGCTTCCTTAATCAGTGCAAGACATTGATTTGTTTTGTTTTGTTTTGCATTGATAGTGAGATTTCTATAGCTCACCCCAGGGGGACAGGAGATAGATAGAACGTACTCGTCCCATCTGGGTAAATAGTGAACCGTAAATAAGTCACTACTCTTTTGTTGAATTTATAAATAGTATTCTCCTAACAAGGAGATACTTTGAGTAACATTTCTTAAACTACATTTGTTTTCCAATCATCATTACCAGGTAGATGTGAAGATTTGAACCTTGAGAAAGAAGGAAACTGATGAGAATTCATGGCAATTTGAAATGGTGGTATTCCATATTTTTCATTGTTGTTGTTGTTGTCCTGTGTTTGTTTTACTTGGGGACATTGTTATGTGTCCTAAAAAGAAAATCATTAAATTATGCGCTTTAAAGAAAGTTTTATTAGCAAGTAAGCTTTTAAAACAAAACTCTGGGGACTTCCCTGGTGGCGCAGTGGTTATGAATCCGCCTGCCAATGCAGGGGACATAGGTTTCAAGGTTTCATCCCTGGTCCGGGAAGATCCCACAGGCTGCGGAACAACTAAGCCTGTGCACCACAGCTACTGAGCCTGCGCTCTAGAGCCTGCGAGCCACAACTACGTAGCCTACGCACTGCAATTACTGAAGCCCATGCACCTAGAGCCCATGCTCCGCAACAAGAGAAGCCACTGCAATGAGAAGCCTGTGCACCGCAACAAAGAGTAGCCCCTGCTCTCCATGACTAGAGAAAGCCTGCATGCAGCAACGAAGACCCAACACAGCCAAAAAATAAATTAAAAAAAAAAAAACTTAAAAAAAAAAAAAAAACTCTGGATCTTCTACCATGCCTAAACCTGGGATGAGGTGATATAGTATAGCAGGTGCTATGATCTGAATGTGTCACCTCAAAATTCATACATTGAAACCCTAACACCCGAGGGGGCATAGTATTAGGATGTGAGGCCTTTGGGAGATGGTTGAGTCATGAGGGTCTCATGACATTTTATAAGGACATGAGATAAATGCCCCAGAGGCCCCAGAGAGCTCACTTGCCTCTTCCACCATGTGAGGACACAGAGAGAAGGTACTATCTGTGAAAAGGCAGGCCCTCACCAAGCACAGATCTGCTAGCGCCTTGATCTTGGACTTCCCAGCCTCTAGAACTGTGAGAAATACATTTCTGATGTTTATAAGCTACCCAGTCTCTGTTATTTTGTTATAGAAGCCCAAACAAAGTAAGTAGTCAAGAACAAGCTCTCCAATGTTACTTTCTAGCTCCGCCATTTCCTAGATAGATCATTTTTGTCAAGTCACTTCATCTCTCAACCTTAGTTACCGCATCTGCAAATGTGGACAAATGAATGTTAAATGAGATAACATGTGCCAAGTATAAGATCAGTCATGACACTTATTTGCCTGGCACTTAAGCACATAAATGTTAGCTGTAGTTGTTGTTGCTCTTAAAATAATTATTAATATGAAATGAGCCCCAGGAATGATAGTATATGATCAGGGTATTTGTTATAGGTACTACTTGATGGTTAATAGGAAGACAATTAAATTTTTTTACATATTGGGATGACTATTTGACCTCAGTTAATTTGTTTTGTTTTGTTTTTTTAATTGGAGTATAGTTGCTTTACAATGTTGGGTTAGTTTCTGCTGTACAGCAAAGTGAAACAGTTATACAAGTACATATATCCTCTCTTTTTTAGATTCCCTTCCCATTTAGGTCACCACAGAGCATTGAGTAGAGTTCCCTGTGCTATACAGTAGGTTCTCATTAGTTATCTAATATTTTATACATAGTATATATGTCAATCCTAATCTCCCAATTCATCCCACCCTCCCCCTTCCCCCCTTGGTAACCATAAGTTTGTTTTCTACACCTATGACTCTGACCTAAGTTAGTTTAAAACAATTACACCATCAACTATACTCCAATAAAAATTTAAAAAAATAAAACAATTGCACCAAAATGGCTGTGGCAGATTTCTTGCATCTTTCAATAAGGACCGTAATAAGTCCTTTACCTCTCAAGAGGAAATAGCCTAGTCTTCTATGAATAGTGTGTGTCAACAGGGAAAGTTTTAGTTAACCAAGCTCTTCTTACAACCATTACTGTACTTCACCTAAGATTGAACAGCAGTGTTCACTATTGCAGGGCAAGGCAATAGGAATTAAAGAGAATCTAATATGTTTAAGATTGTTGTATTTTTACTTGATCAAGAAAGTGTTGACTGAGCTGGTTTCTTCAGTGTGCAGTTGTACTTACAGTTTTATTTATTAATGATCACCAGTGGTCTCCATAATTTAGGTGTAATGGTTAAACAATTACCTTTTGCCTTTGAACTGAAAAAAGAAGAAAGTCATTTAATTGCTAGTAATTTTTCCTCATTATACAAAAGCCCTGCCTTACTTCTTGGTACCATAATAATAATAGCCAGGTAAAACAGTGATTCGGCAAACAATAACTTGTTTTGCTCCTTAAAAGCCAAACTATAAATCCCAAATGGCCGCATATAGCATATAAGCCATAGGGCTGAAAAGAGTATATTTTCAAAAAGGGATCTTGGTATGAGTTGAGGATAAGGGAGCTCTTTCTCCTATCCCATTGTGTCTTTGTAATAATGTGGTCAACCACAGCAACACAATTCTATGCACTGATTTAGTCCTTTTGTTTTATCATCACCCCCCTTTCCAGACTTGTACGTTCATCCCCCCCACCTCATACAGGATCTCCTTACCGTATTCTTGGAAGTGACTTGTTGTGATGACAGATTTGGGTGAATAATTCTGTCTTTCTGCATGAAGGAGAAAAAAATATATACGATATGCATTAGTCTTGTTCTGTCGTTTGACTCCCAGCTGCTCCCAGGCAGCTCACAGAGGACTAACACGGGTTTGATTAGAGAAATCTGGGGTATCGGGAAGGTCACATAATTTCTGGCAGCTTCCTTGTAAATTAAATCCAAGTAATTTATTCATGATGGTATCTATTTCAATTGTGGAGAGAGAGAGCAAAAGAAAACATAGTCTGAACAGTGACTTGGAAAACAGAAACTCTTGGGCTTTGCTCCCACCCTTAATGTCAACTACCTCTGTAGCCTGGGTGCGCACCCCAGAAGGGTACTCCAAGGATTAATTAGCTTCTTAAATGCTTTGAATGTGGAAATGTACTGAATAAACATATGACAGATTGAATTCACCAGAGGAAAAGAGAGACCTGAATTGGAGGGGGTGGGGGTGGGAGGAGTGGAGAACAGTTACAGGGTGAGAGATTATTGAATGTTTGTTCATTCTTACTTTGGAACAATAAGAAGAAAATATCCTTAAGAAGTATTTTGCTTTATGTAAGCTGAAGGAGGGGGAGAAGAAGGCTAAAAAGTCATCAGAAACTAATAGAATACTGTGATCCATAAGCAGTGACTAGAGATGGGAGGCTGAGTGAGGACGAGAGTGAACCATATAATAATGTGGAGCAAGGCTCTGTGGCTAGAAAAAAAAAAAAAAAAAAGAAAGTTAATCTTTCAAGAAAGGAAATAGGATACTGATCTTAGGAGGCAGGGAGCATTGTGGTACAGAAAGCAAGAGACAAGACTGGATAATTAGATGGACTTGTCCCAGAGGAAATAAGTCAGGAGGAAGAGGAGGTGAGTAATATTAATGTTGTAGGTAGAAGGACACTATAATATACCAAATCAAGCCTGCTGATCTAAAACACAGGAGTGGAGACATGATGTAGTCAAAACGGCAGGGAATGATTGAAAATGAGATCGAAAATTTCAGCTGTAAGATAATAAGCTCATCATAAAATGCTGCTTATCAGGTTGAAAAAGAAAACCACTGTGAAATGCTGAGGAGGTGGACAGTGAGACAATATAATGTGATCCAAGATGCGGTTTCGGTCAAGTATTAGAACATGAAAGAAGAGAGAAATGGAACAATAACACAAAGAAAGAGAGAGGTACTGAAAATTAGATGATACTGAGGGTGAGGGGCAGAACATTATAGGAAAAGATTTGTAGTGTAGTAAGACTGAGTGTGGGTCTTAGACATGCGTGCTCTCTAGGATTTCAATAAAGGAGGAGTTCAGAAGCAGGAATAGAGCTATTCATATATGTGATTGGCTCATTGAACCCAGTATCTCTTCCCCATAATTACTTAGATGTCCAGTTTGCATTTGCTTCTGCAGAATAAATGTGTACACCTGGCCAAATCACTCTGCTATCATATTAGCCCATCATCCAAGAAAATAATCATACCTTGCATTCCAATTAAGAGATTCAAATACCATCATTCCCCATTATTTCCTTTCAGGGCAATAATCCCATCCAGCAAGGTTTGCTAGTACTGTTACCTGTGCAGACATTTGGGAAATCCACTTCATTGACACCCATCATTTAACTCAAGCTTTAAATTTTTGACTGGAATTTTAAAGTTAAAACCTTGTTATGAGCTTTTCTTTGCTTATCTTTATTTTATACAAAGTTGGCCCCTAAAATGCTTACAGAGCATTTCTTAAAACGCAGGTTACAAAATTATTGGTGATTTAGCTAGTTACCCCTTCTGAATTGGCTAGATAAAAGCCATAAACCTTAATTACATAATAAAGTTCCCTTCTAAATATCAAAATCCCTAAGAGAACAATCATTTGCAGTATCCAGATCAAGATTTTGTATGCAAGATCACCAAGCATCCCACATGGGTTTTGGGCACAGGCTGTTACTGCTTCATGGCTGCATTGCCAGCTCAGCTTGACTTGCTTAACCCTCTGCTTGCCCTGCTTTATGTCACCCGAGCTAATTGATCCACAAAAGATAGAGGGGCCTTGGTTTGGAATAAAGTTGCCTCTTTAAGTGTTCTTCAAGTGTTTAATCCTAAACAAGGGCCCCACCCATAGGTTACCTCAATTAGCCAGTCAAGAGTGGCCCATCTACTTATTGCAACAACTTGCTTGATACATTTTTTAAAATTATTATTACTATTATTCCCAATAACACCTTCAATATAAAAGTTAATAAGTGCTCACTGCAAAAAGAATTAAATATATGGAAAACCACAAAGAGAAAAACAGAGGCAAAGACCTTGACTAGATAGTTCTCCAAAGAAGGTAGACAAATAGCCAACAAATACATGAAAATATGCTCAACATCACCGATCATCAGGAAAACATGAATCAAAACTGTAATGAGATATCACCTCATGTCTATTAGGATAACCACTATAAAAAAAAAAAACAGGAAATAATAAGTGTTGGTGAGGATGTGGAGAAATTGGAACCCTTGTGCAGTATTGGTGGGAATGTGAAATGGTGCAGTGTTATGGAAAATAGTATGAAGTTTCCTCAAAAATTAAAAATGGAATTACCATATGATCTAGCAGTACTATTTCTTGGTATTTATCCAAAAGAATTGAAAGCAGGATCTCAAAGAGATTTTTACACACACATGTTCATTGCAGCATTATTCACAATAGCCAAGAGGCAGAAGCAACCCAAATGTCCATCAGTGTATGAACAAATAAAAGAAATGTGGTATATACATACAACAAACTACTATTCGGCTTTAAAAAAGGAAATCCTGTCCCGTGCTACAACATGGATGAACCTTGGGAGCATTATACTAAGTAAAATAATTCAGTGACAAAAAGACAAATACTGTATGATTTCACTTATATGAAATATCTAAAGTAGTCAAACTCATGGAAACAGAAAAGGGTGGTTACCAGGGGCTGGAAGGAGGGGAAAATGGGGAGCTGTTTTTCAATGGATATAGAGGTTTAGTTTTGCAAAATGAAAAATTTCTAGAGATCTCTTGCACAAAAAGTTCCAGAGATCTGTGAATGTAATTGACACTACTGAGCTGTACACATAAAAATGGTTAAGATCATAAATTTTATGTTTTGTTTTTAATCACAATTTAAAATATTTAAAGAAAAAAAGAAGCAGCAGCAGCAATAGCTTGAAAAGCACCTGTGCATTAGTACTTATGGACTTGTCAAGCCTGGAACGTTACCAGGATGTGAATGAGCCTGGGCTAGACTACTGGAGGTTACAAGACCACATCTCAGCAGACAGTCAATCAGCCACCAGACAGCTAACCAGTCACCAGCCAACCCAGCAGCCAATCACAGACACATGCATGGGCCACAGCAAAGATCTGCTGAGCCTGACTCAGATCTGCAGAAGCCAGATGAAAACAGCCCAAATTGTTGGCCTGTATATTCTTGAGCTAAGTAAATCATTGTTATTTGGGGGAAATTTTTAAATAAAACAGAAATCACTCAAAATTCTTCCACTTAGAGGGAACCCTTGTGAACTAATACAAGTTTTGTGTATGTGTTTATGCATGTAACAGTACTCTATCAGGTGTTTACACCTTTATTACTTTAATTCCAATGCATTTAGCTTGTTTTAAAATCTTGTGATATTGAAAATAACACTGAGATGAGCACTTTGTGGATATATTTTGTGTACAACCATGATTATTTTCTTAGGATGAATTCTTAGACATTGGATATCTGGGTGAAAGTTATATAAATTACTCAGGTATCTTAAAAGTATTCACTAAATCCTTTTTAAATGGGGGAGGCAGAGTTTCTTTTCACATCTGGTCACTAAGTTACACTTTAAAAAAAAAATCTAGCATTGTTTAACTGTAAAAATAATTTGATTAACTACTTTGGGTGAGCAGACCAAGAAAGAAATCTATAGGCAATGAAAACAGATATTAGTGGGTAAATTCTTATGACAGTTAAGAGACACACAAATGCAACCCAAATAGAAGAAAAAAACTTATTGCTGCTGTTCTGATGTCTGCCTGGTCTGTAAAACGTAGCAGATTTTTCAGTGCCTGTGGTGAAATGCAACACATATTTGAGTGAGAAACCAGGCACTAAGAGCTTTATATGTTAATAATGCTGTGAGATCCACTAAATTTTTTGTGTATAAATGTGCCCAAAACACTTAGTTTTATTCACACCCTGGAAGAAATAATATAAAGGTCTATTTATTGTTCATCTTCATCTATTTTAAATGCCAGCCAATGTGTGAATGGTTCATATCAGAAGGCTATTCAGCTGAAGACTACCATTAAAATGGCATAAATCAACATTCTTTTTATTAAGTAAGCCTTCATCCTAGCTAAATATTTTGGACCTCAAGCAAGGGAAACCCTTGTCCTTTTCAACTAGGAAGTAAATAGATGTCTAGTCCCTCTTATTCCCTGTAATGCAAGTATGACCTGGTTCTTATATACGCACGTTGTGGAGGAAAAAGAGCAGTATTTCCTTAGACAGACAAGAGTGTTTAGCTTATACCCAACATGGTAAGTATAGACTAGGACATTCAGATAATGTTCAACAACTGGTGATTTTCTGGGTGATGTGGATGAGGAATGTCAAAAAGGCCTCCTAAACATTGATCAAGTCTATGAGGCACTGTGGACAAAGAATGCCACCTGCCATATCAGTAAACAAAGGATGTTGCAGCCATCAAGCCCTCAGACACTGCAGTCACCCCTAACTGTGCACCCAGAGGGGATTCAGGATGGAGAAAAGCAGGACACTGGCCTTAGATAGTTAAAGTGCATATGAAAGGATTGATTTCAATGAGCACAGGCTCCTGCACCTTCCCATACATAGAAAAGTGCTAAATTCATTAACTTGAGATGTCTGGTTTTCTTTAATTAATAGTAATCATTTGATGTTCTGACTGCCTGGTTTTTGTTGCAAAAACTCCTATATATCCCTTCTTCTCCCTTAGCTCTTTGGAGCAGTCCCTCAGAGCTACCTGAGGGGCTGTCTCCCAGGCTTAAATCCTTATAAAGCCCGCCAGAAAAAAACATAATTCTCAACTTTTAGGTTGTGCATTTTTTTCCAGTCAACACTGACTAATATTTGGGGTGCATTCTTATAAGCATAGAAGGTTTAGTTGCCATTAATAATGCATTTAATGGAGTTTTGACGTTTCTTGTCAATTCTCTGCACATATTCCTTTGAGAATTAGCAGAACTTTGAATCAGTATGTAGGCAACTAATAATTAACCCACTTGGTCGATCTCTGGGCCTCAAATCTTACAGGAGCTGCTCAGGAAGTAACCATTTCTATAAAGTTAAGGAAGCTTGGTAGTAAATGACACCATTCTCACACATAATCCTTCTCTTTCTAATTCCCAGAGTGTGTATGTGTGTCGGAGGAGGGTCAGTGTGTGTGACTGGTGAGAATCTCCAATATTCTAACAGTTGGGGTCAACAGTCCCACTGAACCCCAAGAAAATTGTCTTCACTGCTGCTCCATGAACTTCATTCACAAAGCAAATGGTGAGAATGAATCGTACAAAGTTCTAGCAGTGGAGCCAAGTCAGTGTGAAACTGAGCATTGAGAAGAAATTTAAGAAGATGCAGTATTTTGGTAATTGTTAAAATAATTTTATTTCTTTTGGTGGTGGCCATTGGGATTGGGAACCTACTCCCTTCCCCCACCTCCCACCTTGAAATGCAAACAAAGGCTTGTTAAAGTAGTGCTATGAGGAGTGGTTTGATTCTTGAAGAGCAGGAGTGTTTATTTGTTCTCTTTCATTTGCAAAGCATCATATGAGTTTTGCAGATGGCACTTATGAAAGAAATGGTTCAAATACCTATTTGATCTGCCCCTGACACACACACTTACATGCACATACAAGTTCAAGTCAACCTGATTTCCTCCCACTTTAGAAAAATAATTTATAAGAGACATTTATGGTTTTAGCATTTATACCTAAAATATGGTATTTAGCAAGACACAAAAACCTCTCTTGCTAGTGCCTTCTCTGTCTCTCTTTCTCTCTCTCTCTCTCTCTCTCTCTCACACACACACACACACACACACACACACACACACACACACACACCTTTTGGAAAGAAGAGAAACTTAAGAAGCATAAAAGTTTACCTGGTATATAACCTAGAAATGGTACATTTAGGGTATTTTAAATCTAAGATTTATGATTGAATTCTATCTCCCCCACCTCAAAAATATGAGTTAGGTGTTTTCTTTTTAACCAAAGACTCTCTTATCTTTGAATTTCTCACTTGAGGAATATAGGGCCTGAATATCCCTGAGATATTTGTAGATACAGAAAATAGAGTGAGATTGTGGACAAGCAAAGCAAATCTTTCAAGTATATAAACGGAAAGTGGAAATAAGATAGCATGGTAATTAACACAGATAAAAATAGTTCATATGCTTCCCTATATTTCTTATGGGTGATAAACTGCCTTAGCTGGAAACTATATTTTCAAGCTGTAAATCTTCATATGACTAATGACTTCCCTATATCTTGCAATGAAATTAGAGAACAAATATTAAGATGTAGTTTTTATTTATCTGTAAAATTATAATACCAGAGCAACAGCATGAACCTGTACAAGAAATTATGGCCACAAATTATTACTTGATGGCCATTTTCTCCCATTAAATTATATGGGTAGCAGTAGGTAGATAGAAATGCAAGATAAATAAAGTTCATGGCCTGCATCTTGTCAAGTGGTTAAAAGGTTTCCACTGAAAGGACCAATTCATGTTGGAAATATTTATTTTAATTTGAATCTCTTTCGTGTATTACAAACTCAGTTGGCTGAAAAGGAAGATCAGAGCTATCTTGCAAACGTCTTTGAAGAGTGCATTTGCCACACCTTAATTGGTATGTCTATTGTAGAATGTCTTTATAAGTGGATATCTCTGGCTTCCCACATATCACAAGTGCTTCAGCCGATTGTTAAACTGGAGAAAGGTACATCAGAAAAATAATGCTTCTGTTGCCTTCCCTGGGCATCCAGTGTGAGTTGCTTCCTCAGTCTAAAGATTACATGGAAGGTGGTTAAGAATCCACCTTCCAGGGCTTCCCTGGTGGCGCAGTGGTTGAGAATCTGCCTGCCAATGCAGGGGACACGGGCTCGAGCCCTGGTCTGGGAAGATCCCACATGCCGCGGAGCAACTAGGCCCGTGAGCCACAACTACTGAGCCTGCGCGTCTGGAGCCTGTGCTCTGCAACAAGAGAGGCCGCGATAGTGAGAGGCCCGCGCACCGCGATGAAGAGTGGCCCCCGCTTGCCGCAGCTAGAGAAAGCCCTCGCACAGGGGCGAAGACCCAACACAGCCAAAAATAAATAAATAAATAAATAAAATTAAAAAAAAAAAAAAAGAATCCACCTTCCAATGCAGGGGATGTGGGTCCGATCCCTGGTCAGGGAACTAACATCCACGTGGGACAACTAAGCCCACGCACTGCAACTACTGAGCCCATGTGACACAACTAGAGAGCCTGCATGCCACAACTACAGAGCCCACATGCTCTGGAGCCCCCACGTCACAACTAGAGAGCCCGTGTGCTGCAACTACTGTGCCTGTGCACTCTGGAGCACACGCACCACAACTAGAGAGCAAGTGTGCTGCAACTACTGAGCCCGCATGCTCTGGAGCCCATGCACCACAATGAAAGATCCTGGTGCTGCAGCTAAGACCCAATGCAGCCAAAAATAAAAATAAATAAATAAATATTTTTTTTTAAATTTAAAAAAGTAAAGATTACCTGGAGGGATTTAGCTAGGAACTTAGAACAGCCCTCAAGCATGTACATGAATTTCTGGGCACCATTCACTCCTTTTTTAAGCTGTCTCCATAGTCCATGGGTGAGAACTAACCTAATTCTAACAGAGGTGGGAAAACACTGGCTTTGATTCACAAGTCAGCAGTTGTTAAATCTTGAGTCTAATTACATAAGCCACCTCGTAATGTGGAAGAAGTATTTGGAATCAAAGGGCATTGATATATTATAGAAAATATAAAAAGTGTAATGCTTTTAATTCTTGGAGTTTAATCAGAGTCTGAATGCCCACCTATCTGGGATGTTGTGAGGTAGATTTCTATATTGGGTGTATCTTCTGAGGTCCATTCCAACTTTCTGATTCTATGACTTGGAGGTAGAATTACTAAATATGAATATTTGGGGCATAGCCTTATCCTGATGATTTTAATAGTTTTAGTACACAGACACTTGTGCAAATTAGAAGATGCTCCCTTTGGTAAGGTGAGAAGGTGTAGCCCAGAATCCATAATAAAACACCTGGGTAAACAAACTGAGTGTTAAGTGTTAATGTCCATCAATTTGCCGATTTGATCATTGCTTTATTATAATTCATATGCTATTAAACATGAGTCTGGCGAGTTCTGGTGATGGAAGAGTGGCTTATATCAACTAAAACTCCCATACATAACAATTATAAACTCTGGAAAAGAAAACATAAAAATAACTGCTATTTGAAGGAACTGGAGAGTAAACAAAGCCTTCAGCAATTGTAGGGTTTTTTGACCCTTGAAGAAAGGAAATCATACTGTTTGAGGACCACCTTCATACATCTTTTCCCCTGAGACCAATTCCCAGCCTGAGCATCATGGAGGTAGAGGGGAGGTGATAAGCAGATTTGCAAGCTCCACCCATGTATGGTTTCCTCTTTTCAAGATTGCCCCCCTCAAATTCCAATCACTATAGCAACCACAAACTCCATCCTTAACACAGGAGACAGGAATGTTTTTGTGTAAAGGACCAGATAGTGCAATAAATAATTAAGACTTTACAATACAGTCTCTGTTGCACAGTCCTCTTTGTTTTCCTTTTTGCTTTATATAAACTTTTACAAATACAAAAACCATTCTTAGTTCCCAGTTTTAGCTAGAGGGCCCTATAAAAACAGGCCGGATTTATCCAGGAGGCAATAGTTTGCCTATTCCTGATCTAATACCTCAAGCAAATAAAACTGCACCATCTAACATACATGTATTTGGATTCCCAGAAGGAGAGGAGAGAGAGAATGGAGCAAAATAAGCATTTGAGGGCTTCCCTGGTGGCGCAGTGGTTGAGAATCTGCCTGCCAATGCAGGGGACACGGGTTCGAGCCCTGGTCTGGGAAGATCCCACATGCCACGGAGCAACTGGGCCCGTGAGCCACAATTACTGAGCCTGCGCGTCTGGAGCCTGTGCTCCGCAACAAGAGAGGCCGCGATGGTGAGAGGCCCGCGCACCGCGATGAAGAGTGGTCCCCACTTGCCGCAACTAGAGAAAGCCCTCACACAGAAACGAAGACTCAACACAGTCATAAATAAATAAATAAAAGAACGTGAATTAAAAAAAAAAAAAAAAAACAAGCATTTGAAGTCAAAATCCTGAAAATTTTCCAAATCTGATGAAAAGCATCAATATACTAATCTAAGAAGCTTAAGAAGCTTAGTGAACCCCCAAGAAGTATAAATACATAAAACAAAAAAACCCAAGGCTCTCCATAATCAAATTTCCCAAAAACAAAGTACATAGAACATCTGGAAAATTACTCTTTTTATATTATTAACTCTAAGTAGACTTTGAAATGTTAAGGATACATATTGTAATTCCTAAAGCACACACTAAAAATAATACAAAAAGTCAAAGTTAAAAGCTATAAGAGGAACTTAAATGGAAAACATAAAAAAATTAATTAACCCAAAAGAAGACAGGAAAGGAGAAATAGAGAAACAAAAAACTCAAATGGGAGTGGTAGAAAACAAATTGAAAGGCAAAATAGTAGACTTAAACCCAACCATATCAATAAACTATTTTACATGTAAGTAGGCTAATCTCTCCAACTGAAAGGCCAAGATTTACAGACTGTTTTTTTTAAGTGACTTTATCTATGCTATTACAGGCATTGGGTTTTGATATTATGACACAGAGATGTTGAAAATAAAAGTATAGAAAAAGTTATATGGTACAAACAATAAACATAAGAAAGTTTGTATGTCTTTGTTATTATTAGACTAACAAGTATAACTTGAGATAAAGAGGGAAATTTCATACTATAAAAGTGTTACTATATAGGAAAGACATGACAACTAAATTTGTTTTTGTAGCTAAAAATATTGCTTCAGCTAAAGCTGACATAACTAAAGGGAGAAATAAACAAATCCACAAAGGGCTGTGTATATGCTCATAAAAGACCTGAGAAAGCCCTCAGCTCTCCCCTCTGTATGACTTTCAGGCTCTGTACAAACAGGAAGTGAAAGATAAGGCAGAGTTGTAAATTGCCTGGCTGAGTGTTGAGGGCATATTCTGAAACATACACACACACAGTGCCCATCTGCAAAGACTAGGAGATTTTTTTTTAGTTCCAGCCTTTAAAGAAATTTCTGTACAATCACTGGTTGACCACTAACCTGAAGGAACAGAGACTTCAGTGGCCATGTACAACAAAGAATACACACTTTACAAAATTAGTTCAGAAAAGTCTCTAACAAACAAACAAACAATTACTACTACAACAAGCAGCCCCAACAATCCCTGGGGAGGGAGGAATCTAATTTCTGGAGTTGCCACATTATAATTTTCAAAATTTCCAGTTTTCAACAACAAAAAATTATGAGGCATGCAAAGAAACAAGAAAGTATAGCCAATACATAGGGGAAAGGGCAATCAATAGAAATTGTCCTTGAGGAAGCCTAGGTATAGGACTTACTACACAAAGACTTTAACTATTTTAAATATGTTTATAGAGCTAAAGGAAATCACATACAAAAAATCTGAAGGAAACTCTGAGAACAATATCTCATGAAATAGAGACTCTCAGTCAAGAGATAGAAGTTATAAAGAGAAACATATAGAAATTCTGGGGTTAAATTGTACAATAACTGAAATGAAAAATTCACTAGAGGCACTCACTAGAAAATGTAACCTGACATATGAGTTCAATTGAGGTTATCTAGTCCGAGGAACCAAAAGAAAAAAAAAATGAAGAAAAATGAAATAAAAAGAGCCTAAGACAACTGTAGGACAATACCAACCATACCAACATATGAACATATGCATAATGGGAGGCCCAGAAGGAGAGAAAGAAAGGGGCAGAAAGAATATTTGAAGAAATAATGGCTGAAAACTTCCCCAATTTGATGAAAAAACATCAATCTACACATCCAAAAAGGTCAATGAACTCCAAGTAGGACAAGCTTAACAATATCCACAGTAAAACACATTATAATAAAACTGTCAAAAGCCAAAACCTAAGAGAGAATTTTGAAAGCAGCAAGAAAAAAACAACTCATCATGTACAAGGGTTCCTGAATGAGATTAACAGGTAAATTCTCATCAGAAACTATTAAGGTCAGAAACAGTGGGATGACATATTCAAAGTGCTGAAAGAAAAAACCACAATTGTTAACTAAGCATTCTCATCCAGTAAAACTATCTTCGTAAAGATAAACTAGAAAACCTAAGCGAGTTTGTCACTAATAGACATACCCTCAAAGACATCCTAAAGGGACTCATTCAGTCTACAATAAAAGGACACTAGAGAGTAACTTGAATCTACATGAAGAAATAAAGAACACTGGTAAAGCTAACTACACAGGTTAATATAAAAGTCAGTATTAATAATTTTTAAAATGTTTTATTCCTCCTTTTTCTTATTTAAAAGACAACCATGTAAAACAGTCATTATAAATCTACACTGATGCGCACAGAAGTTAAAAAATGTAATTTGTAATAACAATAAAGGGGAAGAGAGAGCTATATAGGAGCAAAGTTTTTGTATCCTATTGAAATCAAGTTGGTAGTAATCCTAACTAGATTATTATAAATCGTTCACTGTAATTCTCAGAGAAATCACTAAGAAAATAATATTCATAATAGTCAAATGTGGAATCAATCCAAATGGCCATCAGTGGATGAATGAATGAACAAATTGTGGAGTAATCATACAGTGGAATACTGCTCAGCAATAAAAAAGAATAATTAATGCATGGAACAATTTAGTGAATCTCACAAACACTGTGTTGACCAAAAGAAGCCAGACACAAAAGAATAAATACTATATGACTCACTTTATGAAGTTCTAGAACTGACAAAACTAATCTATGCTGATAGAAATCAAAACAGCTCTTTTCAAAGTGGGGTAGAAATATGACTAGAAGGAGGCACAAGAGCACTTTCTGAGATGATGGAAATGTTCTCTCTCTTGATTAGGGTGGTAGTCACCTGAGTGCATAAATTTATCAAGCATCATTGACTTGTCCGCTTAAGATTTGTTCATTTTGCTGAGTACAAATTTTGTGCCAATTAAAAGTATAGTATATCTTGTGGTTCATGAAATCAGTCTTTTTAGTACAACACCCAAATCTGTAATGTAGTACTGGGGAGAATATTCTTCATCATTTTGTCAGTGAAGAAACAAAATTTTAAAATACTTTAATCTTGAATTTTTAAAAATGGTTCCGGTCATTGATTCTAGGAGCAAATACTGTTTCTCCTTGCAAACACCACTTCCTCCAATGTGCTAAAAAGCAAAATTTGCCATGTGTATAAATTTCTTTGTAAAGATATATTGTCTTCTTGCAAAGTCCACTCTTCCCTCCCCCCCCCCAAATAAAACCATGTATTTTGTGTTTTGTAAAATTTTAGATAATTTTTATGTGGGCACATTCAACCAGGTCTCTGCTAGGTTCACAAAGGGTTCATGTTCTTCATGGAAGTACTGCTACTTAGTAGATTTTTTTTTTTTAAGATAGAAATACCAGTCAAGATACCTTTGCTTCAGTAGCTGCTAAAAGTTTATTTCAGAAGCCTCTGACAGTGTGAACTTCTATCCAAGGGATAGGGGAGGAATTTTGGCTGCTGTGTGTGCTTCCTTGTCTCTAGTTTATACAGAGTTGGATTATTTGTGTGGTAAAGCATGCAATTTGCTCAGCAGGGAACACCTCTTTGCTTTCTCCAGCAGGGTTTTCATTATATTACCTAAAAGTGGTAGGTGCATATTTTGTTGACGTTTTTCATAAAATCTTTTTTAAAATCTTTCCAATGAAGGGGTTCCCAAAAGGGTCAAGGGTTGTCAAACACCCTTACTCAAATTCCATTCACCAACATCTCCTTAAGTGAAAGGTCTTATTTTAATTTGAGACATCTTAATAAATAGACACCATTCATTCTATAAATACTCACTGAGCACCAACTGTATGCAGGATCTGAGGTGGGGAGAAGAATAGCCATGCCTGACCTCAAAATCTCACACTCCAGTAATGAGATTTCTTTTAAAAATGAGAATCAGTTTGGACCATACGATATTGTCATTTTTGTAGGTCAAAAATAGTAGATTAACAGTGATTTCATAGGATCAACTTAGTGTAATCTGGGGGGAAAAGTGTTCAGTCCAATGCAGTCCAGAAGAAAGGAGTGATCACTTTCAGATGGGGTTTTAAGGGGGTGGGAAAGAAGAGAAACAAGAGAAGTCGCTGCCTTTTTGTGACTCGTTTCTTTGTTCCTTTTGTGGTCATCACGAAAATTCATTGGCTGCCAATCCAGATTAGATAAATACTTCATTTGTGCTTCAAGGGGGAAGAAATGTAAAAATAAGAGGGATGATATATAAAGAGAACGTTGGTGTGGAGCCACTCACAATCTGAGCCTGTGAGTAAGGCATTGTGTGACCCTGAAATGTCTCTAATTAGAGCGCTTATTACCTGGGGCGGGGTGTGGGGTCCTCTGCATCTGAAAACTGGGGAATCTTTGTGGGGGGGGGCGGGGATGCATAGAGCTCTTAGAATTGTAAACAAAAGTATTTGTGTGTTTGGATTGGGATATTACATGCATTTTTCTGGGGGGGTGGCAGGTGACATGGGAAGAGAGTTTATAATGTTCATCAGATTCTCAAAAGGTCTGTAACTCAAAATAGGTTAAGTACCGTATAGGTATGTACACACAGATTTTGAACATGAATTGGTATACTTGGAGGGAGACTGCGATCAGCTTCATGATGTCCAGAGGAGGAAAAGCTCACTTTCAGTGAGAGGGATCAGTGAGAGGTTTGGGAGGGAAGTTTGGCATCCAAGGTTAGTAGATTTTTCTACAGTGGATTTGGTGAGACATAATGAAATGTAGAACAATCACAGTGTCAGGGAGGATGGAGAGGCGAGAGGCAGTGCAAGAGCTACAGAGATAGAATTAGAGAGATTTGGCAGCTGACTAACTGAGGGGCCAAGAGAGATGGAGGATTTGAAGTTGATGCTAAACTTTTAAGCCTGGGTGAATGGGAAGATCAGTTTCCCACTCAAAGAAGTCTAGAGGTGTCAAATATTTCTTTATAAAAATCATGCTTCTGTTTTCTTCTCTTTTAAAAAAAAAAAGCTGGACTGACACTTTAGCTTTTTAACTCTTTATAATGGAAAATTTCAAACACATACAAAGTAGAGATAATAGTATACTGAACTCCCTTGTCCCCATCACCCAACTTCAATAATTCTGAATATCCAAAGCCAGGTTTCTGGTTTAGCAACAACATAGCCTAAAATTAAATTCTCCAATAGCTCAGTTCTCCATGGGTAGAGATCCCCTATGATCCCCTAAAAGTGTATATAAAATTGTGTGTGTCTGTGTGTGTTTGAAGATCCACACAGAGAAAGGATCCATAGCTTCTGATAGGTTCTATGACACGGCCCCATCCCATGCCTTCCCACCACCCTCCATTTCATAGGAAGTCCTGCTCATATAAAAAGAGAATTTATTTAAGACATGATCTCTGGAAGCTTGGATACAGGTTAAGCATTACTCTTGAAGAGTTACTCTGATTCTTCAAGACTAGAATATTAAGGAGATAGGACACCAAATGAGTACATTCTCATTTGAGGCCAGGGAGGTCTGGAAGATGGAATTATGCCCACAGAGGATCTGTCCAGATGGGTGTGGACTATGGACCTCCCTGCAAGCACTGGTTGCTTAGGTATGTGCTGAAGTTGTAGCAAGTTGGAGGAGAAAGATTAACAAGGAAATGGGTGTTGATTATATACAGAATCTTCATTTGTTCACTTAGCAAGTATTTATGGACTGTATATTAGGTACCAGGCACTGTGCTAGGTCCCAGAGGTACAGAAACAGTCTTGACATGTGTGAAACTTACATTCTAGTTGGGAAGACAAATGTCATCCAAATTATCATAAAAATAAGCACATAACAGTACAATATGGTAACTACTAAAAATGAAAGACACAAGGAATAACATGTGCAAATGCCCAGTGTTGGGAATGAGCATGAAACTGTATCTACACCCTTAATCATGGCCGCAATTAGCAGGAACTAAAATCTTAAAAGTAGCTGATGCTCAGGTTGTTATTGAAGGCCGTAGTAAGGAGTTTTGTCTTTGAAAACTATGGGAAGCTTTTAAAGCACAGGCTCTGGAAGGAGGGAAAGTAAGTTGACATGATCAGCTCTGCATTTAGAAAAGATGACTCTGCCTGGTATGTGACTATCAGATTTTGAGAGGGGACACAAGTGCATAGTGAGTGACCAGTTTAATGGCTATTGTAGTTTAGATGAGAGATGGTGAGAGATGATGGCTTATGTTAGGGTGGTGGTGATGGAGATGAAGTGAATTGGATGGTGTGGGGTATGTTAGTCCACCAAACAATTTTGACAACCCATTGCCATGGAAAGTATGAGCCCTCACTCTGAACATAAGTAAAATAGAGTTTCATGGTAGTTCAGGTGTTCAACTAGAGTTAAAGCTCTGGGACATACCAAAAGCCACATAGTAAGTGGTCAAGTCAGGCTTTGAGCACAGATACAGGCTCAGGTTGTGTATAGCACAAGATAATAACCACTGATTAATTCTTAAAAAACAGTTGATCAAGTGGCCCTGTGTAGTCTTAGCTCCAATCAACACAAGATATCGACTATGCGCTATGTAGAAAACAGAACTATCCCACAAAAGTAGCCTCTAGTGTACAAAGAAATAAGCACCACCTCAATATGTACAATCCATTCAATGAATACATTCTAAATATTGAATAGATACTATTGAACCTAGCACTTGGCTCTGCAAAATTGCCAAGGGCAATTCACAGTGTGGATATGCGGAGAAGTCTGTTTGATAGGGTGATTTCTAAGGATGCGGATAGGGGGAAAGTCAGTTGTCTTAGGTGTAAGTAAAAGAAGCTTAATGATTCCTTCTCCTAAACCAAAAAAGTAGCAAGTCTGTTGATTTCTCTCTTGTCTCATCTTCTGCAATGGTGTGGTTTTTTTCCCCCTCTCTTTTGGGGCCTATATATGACTGTCATTAATAAAGGGATAGAGGCCCTTTAAGACTAAGCTAGCTGAGTAAGAGAATCCAAAAATGCCATCCTCTAAAGGCCTTTAGTTTCTGGAGGAAGTTTGTGCACAATTCATCTCATGAGCCTCAGTTTACAATAACCCTCTGATTGGTCTGGCTGATCCTGCTCTGCCAACTCTCCAGAATCTCTGGCACCTTGAATGGGCTAGCTGACAGACGGTGCTTACTTCTCAGATCACCACCCAGCTACCTGTCTTCCATCTCCATCCTTTCCTGAACCTTGCCAGCCTCCCATTCACTGTCTGCCGTCTTTACCACTGTCCATTTCTGGGTTTACATCGTTTCTTAACATGGCCTATTGTCCTTCATGTGGCATCATTGGCAATCCTTAGAAGAACATTCTCAACCAGTGGTTTTCAGTCCTTAGTCGTGTGTCAGAATCACTTAGCAGATCTTTGAAATGGAGATTCCTTGGTCTGCTTTTGTGTTAGATTCTCTCGACAGTGATTCCCAGGTGTACGCATTTTTAGAAAGCTGTTTTGGAAGCAACGGACCAGTTTTTGGAATCCCTGCAAACTCTTTGACTTCTGTTCTACTTAGAGGTTTCAGATTCCCAGAGGAGGAAAGATGGGTCAGCGTGTTGCCCTTTATGAGCCTCTTAAGAAAGAATTTACAATTTCCTCAAGCATGATACTGAATTAGAATAATAGTACTAACCCCAGTTGATACAGAAAATATATTATTTTCATTCATGATAACAAATCCCATTTATTGAGTTCCTGGTGTGTGTGTGCCACCATGCTAAGTGTTTTTCACAGTTTCTAAAACTTAATCTTTTCTTTAAAATCCCATGAGGATTTACATTAAACAGATGAGAAAAATGGCACTCGGAGGTAAGCAACTTGCCCAGGAGGAAGTGGCCAAGTTAGGATTTGAACCCAGGACTCTCTGACGGCAACATTCATGCTCTTAGCCACATGGCCATCAACTCATAATAAGCAGGTGGCAGAACTGAGAACCAAATGAAGGTCTCCGTCCTCTTCTGGGTGCTCTGGTGCTCACTATAATGTGTTCCACAATGTGGACCAGATATCCCCTCTGTGGTTGCTGGGGGAGTTAGGGCAGCTAAGACCCATAAAGAAGGATTTGATCTTATTGGTGAGTCTCATGAAATGGTTGTGATAACAAACCTGAGGCAAAATCGTAAGTGTTTTGTACATCCTGGCTGGTTTTAGATTATTTCAGCCGTACAATTCCAGTTAAAGTCTCAGCCACTTCCTCTATTTTGCCGCAATGCTGTTTACTCACTGTGAAACCCCCAGGCGACTAGAGATTGCCAATACTGCAGGTGAATCTCCGGGCAGCAGCAGTGGTCCCTTGATGCCACTGTCTTCCTGACCACTATAACTCCCGCGGTCTCTTCCCCCTTGGTAGGCAGGACTCTGTGTCCACTAGCACAGCCGGCTGCTTTTGTTCAGACCTAGAAAGAGTGGAAAAAACACAAAAAGGTACCCTCACCTTCACCGCTGTTAAACTACTGTAATCAAAGCAGAGTGCTCTGCTAGTGACAAGAAGTTGATGGATCTGTGGCAGAGTTCTAAGAAGTGGACAAGAAAGCAAAAGGATTTTGTAACAGATGGGATTCCTGTTGAGTTATTAACATTTGTATCACAGGTTCTATTTCTGCTACATTCACCAGGGACAAATAACACAGTAGCTCTGATCCTGCTATTCAAAAGGAAGTTATAAGGTGATGTAGTACAAAGGCTACCCATTATAAAAGTCCCATTGAAATGCAGTATACTCTTAATTGTTCTAAAATTCCTCATAATGAAAATAAACTTATTTTTAAATGCAAAACTGTATTTTAAAAATAACTTGTATATAACGTCGGCACCAAATACTTATAGTAAAATTTGTTTTTTTGCATTTCCTTTCCCATTGTGCATATACTATTGATACATTTCATCTTAAATTGTGTTACACAGTATTATCATCACAATAAAGCATATAACGAACACTTACCAGTCAATAGAAAGGACTTACCCATTTCTGATTATCTATGGAAATCAGATTATAGTATGGTGCTTCCTGAACAATCATATCTTAATGTAAGGGGTAAAAGGTACAACACATACAGACAATGGAGACGGTGCAGTCGGATGGACCATTCAGCCATAGAATGGCCCCATGCAAGGATTAGAGACCTCTCCTTTGCCACCTTCTAAGATGCCTCCTTGATCCAGTTTGTACAAGTAGAGAGATACTGAAATAATTTGACACTGGCAAAGTGTCTGTCAACTGTCTGAGGTGACAAATGAGGCGTAAGTGAGTTTTCTTTGTCACATCTCGAGACACAAAAGTGGGAAGGGCAATTTCGGGTTAATCTTTCAGGAGAGTCCAGATACAGAGGCTGATACATTCCAAGCTGCTTCTGTTCACAGGGTGGCAGCTGGGAAAGATGGGACTTTATATCTAGTTGCCCCTCTCAAGAAACACAGGTTTCTGATTTCCCGCTTCCCGCCATCTGAGTACATAGATGGACGTTACTTCTCAAACCGAGTCCGACTTAAAAAAAAAAAGTCCTAGAAAGGCAACACCCTGAAAGCTTGCCTTTTATTTTCTCCAACATCTGAAAAACAGTTGTCTCAAAAATTTTTCTCGTTGTCTTCGGAGTTAACCATGATTCTTCTCATGACCATATCAGGAAAGCTTCTGGAAATGCTACCTAACCTACCAGAAGTTTCTTCCCTGAGCTTAATTGTATACCCACAAGAAAATAGGCATTTGGGATTTAGGTGGAGGGATCCACTCACTAAACTTGACTGCAGGCTAAATCCAGACTTCTGACAACTTCCGTTAAGGAAGACATGAGTTCTCAGCACATTATTCAGTTTGAAAAATCTGTATTTTGACTCCTTAGGTTTTTTGGTTTTGCTTTTGTTTTTGTTTTTTTTGGACTCAGAATCATCCCAGGATACCAGGGCTTCAGAGGTAGAAATGATCTCAGTGTAATGACCACAGAGTAACTTTTCAAGGCCATTTTTTATCCTAAGTAGAAGCTATCAACAGGCATGCCAGCCTCCTGGAGAAGGGTAGATTCTCTACATGCACTTTGGTGTGTATTGAAAACAGTCCTCCTGAAGCGAGTTAGTGTTTTCTAGAAGCATTTGCCTAATTAGCTCTTTTAACTTATTCTTCACTGAAGAGAACACCGGATACTTGACAAAACTTATGTTCTGTCGAGTGTTAGCATAGGTACCATTCGCAGAATTCTATGACAATTAGTTTCTATTGTTGGTTGTCCAACTGTCTGATCAAACACCAATTCTTCCACCATCTGTTTGGAAATTTCTGACAGGAGAAATTGAACCTGGCAAGGCAAACATTTCCAGCCTGTCTTTGGACAAAAGCATATCTCTTGTGGGGTGGTTTCCTCCTCCTTTTCTCCCCAAGTTTGCACATAGCACAGTGCTGGTTTGGAGGGTGAAATCCACCAGAAAATCAGCGACTGGGCTAAAGAAGTAGTATTTAGGACACTGCACACATTCCACAAGACAGAGCTTTAATCGAAGCTAAATGTTACATTATCAGTGGCAATGAAATTTGCTCACAAAGTTGGCCTCATCAGTGTTTCCACTCCCAACTATCTTTTTCCTCCCTGCTCCCTTATTTTTTTCCCTTCTCTTGGCTCCTTAGAGCTGCAGTAAATCCTGTTGTGAAATAAGATGAGTTTGAATAGCGAAAGCATTGAGATTTCACATTCTGCAGCATAACAATGAACTGCCTTATGTTAGAATTCAAGCTTGTTAGTAAGGCTCACAAATATTATCATCTCCTGTGGTGGCAATTTCCTATCTATCCAGGGAAGTGGTTTTGCTACCAGAGCCAACATCAGCCATGCCTTGTGAGCTGCAGATGGGCTCTCTTTGCCACAGTTCCACATTCTGCACTGCACGACGCCCATTCATACTGGTACGCACGGGTGTCATCATCTGTGATGGATTGTACGGTGGTGTCATATTGATCACATGACGGGAAAGGTAGTTCAAAAGTGCCTCTCTTTTTTTTTTTCGAGAGGCAAAGCCTGTTCCAGAGAAGAGGGCCAGTGCCCAGGCACAAGCCTACCAGGCCTGTGGGCTGTGTGGAAAGCAGCAATGCTATGTCCAGGTCTGAAAGCGAGGTGGGCAGACAGGCGGGAGGCCTTTCCAGCTAATCGTGACTCTTTTCAACAGCCTGCCTATTCAGTAGCCTTGGAGATGCCACTTATCTCTAGTAGCTGTGCTCCAGCTTAGCCCTGGGAGTCTGGGGAGAGTGGAGTTGGAGCGTGCATGGTCAATTTCGTGGGTAGGAAACACTTGAAAGATGACAGAAAATTCATTCTGAGACTACCAAACAAAGGGATTGCTGTCTTGGAGTGCCATCAATCTCTCCCTCCCTCATCTCCCCTCCTCTCTACCTAGGGGGGCTTAGAGTCTTTGAAAAAGCCAGAGAAGAAATATATTATCCCACTTCCTAACAAATAGGGAGGAGCGGGCCAGATGAGGAATTTTTTGTGGGGTAAACTGTCCGTGCTTGGAGTGAAATGGGAAACCATTTTTGTTCCTTTTTTTAATATTAAAGTTCCTAAGACAAAAATGGGTCAGCAATTCAAATACATAGAGAAGGTTAACCCTACGCAAGGAGATTTTTTTCAGTTGATTATCAGAATTAAACTCTAAACCTTGGAAAGCCTGGAATTTGGCACTTTTCAAATCTTTATTGAGGGCTAATTACTATGCCTAGTTAGGATATAGATGAAGAAAGGTGTCAAAATTGACAGAGAGATCGGAGAAGAGATTAATATGCTGATGAGAAACATGTTTGCATTCTCCTAACTCAAAAATAGTTTTCTAATTGGGGTTATGAAAGGGACACTTAACCTCTGCGGGGCTCTGGAATGGAGGTAGATATTTTGCTTTCTAATCATCAAGTCTGGCCTTGAATGTAGGCTGACCATAAATTCCTGCTCTTGGAGGAATGAAACCTAAGGTAATACAGGAATGTAAGGAAAAATGTGTTTTCATCTTTCCAAAAAACTTGAATACTAACAGCAAGAACAATGCTTTTGAATAGTTTATCCTCTCAGAAGGAGAAAGGAGATTGCTAGGAATAGCTCAGTAGCAGCAAGAGTCCTGTCGGGGGGCTCATCTATTCCCTCACCACAGGAACTCTGAGAAGGCAAGGAGTATCACCAAAATTGCATCCCT
Organism: Balaenoptera ricei; assembly: GCF_028023285.1. Lineage (NCBI taxonomy): Eukaryota > Metazoa > Chordata > Mammalia > Artiodactyla > Balaenopteridae > Balaenoptera > Balaenoptera ricei. The sequence goes on along the minus strand of NC_082660.1, from coordinate 88,399,742 downwards.
TGGTCCCATGGGAGAGATGACAAAGGCATCAGTTTCAGGACTGAGTGGCTTCTGGGAAATTAAGGACAAAGACTCGTGAATTTGAAAATGGCTCCAGTCTCTTTTCTACCTGTGTTGCCCTAGGATTCCTTTCCCCAAGAGAAAGAGTTTGCAGTCAATATAAATTCCATGTCATAGTCAATGAGTAAAGAATCCAAATATTGACTTCGACTCCAGGGGCACTCAGCTGCAGCAACAGCAAAAGCTTTCTCTGACGTCTGTCTACTCCTCTTGATCGCTATCCTACTGTTCTCCCTTCTCAGCCAAATTCCTCACAAGAGTGGTCTAGTCGAGATTTACTGTTTCCATTGGCCTGTCTCCCACTTACTTCTCAACCCACTGCATTCTGGTTTTCCTCCCAACCCCCAAAATCCCACCATCCCCCAACACAGCCACCCAACTACCATGACTCCCTTGAGGATGTCCCGAGCATGGTAGCCAGTGGCCTGCATGTAATAAAATCCCAAGTGCTCTTTTTAGCCTTGTTCTATCTTGTTTGACCTCCCACGTGCAGTTGACGTTTGACCTTCCTCCTTCAAATTCCCCCTTCTATTGGTTTCTGTTACACTGCCCTCTACTTGTTTTATTTCTATTTATCTGATCACTCCTTCTCAGACTTTTTCTAAGCTTCTCTTCTTCTGCCAAGTCCTTAAGACAGGTGTTCCTAAAAGCTATCTTCTAGGTCTTATGCTTTTTTACTCTACATGCTCCCCGTGGCCTAGCTCGTATATTCACAAATATAACTTCATTCCTGACCTCTCTTTTGTGCTTCAGTTCCCTATATCTATCTAATTGGCATCTCCACTTGCATGTCTTAAAGATACCTCAGGCTCCAAACTCTTAACACCGAAATCATCTTCCTCCCCAAACCAGCTACTTGTCTTGTATTTTCTACCCTGATAAGTGACACCACCACTGACCCCAGTAAGCTACCCAATCCAGAAATCAGGTGCTATCCTTGATTCTTTCTTTTCCCTGTTTTCCCATATCTAATTTGAATATATTCTCTCTCTCAAATCTGCCCAGTCAGCTCTATCCCCATGCCAGGACCTCAGCTCAGGTCACCAACACCTGTAGCCTGTCCATTACAACAGTAGCCTCTTAACTCTTTTCCCCTCACCTCTCCTTGCCCTGTTCCAATTAGTTCTGCCACAATATAGTCAGAGTGGTCTTTCCGAAGTGCAACCCTGTTTCTATCCCATACATGGCTTCCTGTTACTGCATGATAAAGTCTAAAGTTTTTATTTTTTTTAAATTTTTTATATGATACATTTTTATATGTAATAAAGACTTAAGATACACACACGTGATTCTTTTTATTTTTATTTATTTTTTATAAATTTATTTATTTATTTATTGTATTTTTGGCTGCATTGGGTCTTCGTTGCTGCGTGCGGGCTTTCTCTATTTTGCGGCAAGCATGGGCTACTCTTCGTTGCGGTGCGTGGGCTTCTCATCGCGGTGGCTTCTCTTTGTTGTGGAGCATGGGCTCTAGGCATGCGGGCTTCAGTAGTTGTGGCTCATGGGCTCTAGAGAGCAGGTTCAGTAGTTGTGGCGCACGGGCTTAGTTGCTCCGCGGCATGTGGAATCCTCCAGGACCAGGGCTCGAACCCGGTCCCCTGCATTGGCAGGCGGATTTTTAACCGCTGCGCCACCAGGGAAGTCCCTAAAGTTTTCAGAATGTGTTACAAGGTTCCCCATCATATAGACTTTTCCTGTCTACCCAGTCCTATCTCTTACCTCACTTCCCTTTGTGTTCTACATTCCAGTTATGCTTAAGTTTTTTTCAGTTTTTTGTTTTGTTTTGTTTTGTTTTTCAAAACTGCCAGGTTCTTTCTTTCCTCTGGTCTTTCATACTTGCCATCTTCTGAGAACAGTCTCCGCCCCTACCTCACCTCTTTTCCTCCTAGCAAATGCCTTCCTGATTCATCTGAAGTGCCATTTCCCCAGAGAGGTTTGTTAGGTTCTAGTGCAAAATCTGCTTTCCCCTGCATAACACTTATTGCACTTTTATGCAATTACTTGCTTGTTCTCCTGCTAAACTGTAATCTCTGTGAGGGTAAGAACCTTATATGTCTCATTCATTACTTTATCCCTAGTGCTTAGCACAAGTGCTCAACACACATTTGTTGAATGATTGATTGGTATTGTGTGAGAGGGTTATGGGAAAGGACGTGTGGGAGGACTACTTACCTGTGCATTATCTTGGGAGAGTGGTTAATGGTCAATGAGAAATGCCAAGAGTTACTCAAGTACTTCGTGATACTTTCTGGAGGAAACTGCTCTTAATACTTCAAGAATTATAAACCCGAAGGAGTAAGTCTACTTTGGATTGGGGATACAAAATCATTGTAATGATCATTAGGACATTTGAAAGTGCTATGTCCACGTAGTAGAAAGACTCTCCTCCAGAATCAAGGGTAGCAGAACAAGAGTGCAGGCGGTAGAAGTAGGTCCTGAGTCGGGGAATAAGGGCCCTGGTGAGTGCCTCTGTAACAGGGGGAGGACACCAGCTGTAACAGTGGCAGAGAAATCAATGATGAGCTCAGTTACCATCTAAACAGGAATTGCAGCTGCTAGTGTCATTGCAGTAAGCCACTAGGAGCCTTTGGAAAAGGGCTGCTAATTTGGGGGACTCTTTGCATTTCCCTGGAATGAAAATTTTGTTTTTTGTGTCAGGGACATAGTAGGAGACTCTTTGCAGTTAGGATTCTTAATTCCATTCGCCAAACAGAAATAGTGACCACTTCCTCTGAGGAACATGGGCAAGCCCTCCTTGCTTGCCTATTCTCTTTTTTTCATTGAGCTATCATGTATATGCCAGCTATCACCCACTCCTTTCCCATCCTGTGTTTCCATCTAGAGCTAATACAAGCTTTTCAAAGAGAAATCGCCCAGTCCCTTTCCCCAGACACAGTGATTCCTCAACTTCTGCTTACTTTCTAAACTCCAAATGGAAAAGAAAACAGGAAAAAAAAAAAAAAAAACCCTCCAGGTTGCAAAATAGATGCTGAAAATGCTAAAGATTCAGAAGAGAAATCAAACTTGGCACCTACACATTTCTGACTGAGCAACATACTTTCCCTTTATCTGAAGATATTTGATTTTGGAGTAACAAAGTTCTAGAGAATTCAAAACAGCATATTGAGCATGTGTAATGCCACATTGTCTTCTGTACCTTTACAAAGACATGCTGAGATGTGTTCCTTTGAATGTTCACACATGTGGTTATTTGAATGTATGATTCAAAAGGAAGAGGAAAAAGAAACAGAAGGGAAAAGACCTTGAGGTGATATTAAGCACCATGAAGCCAAATCACCTACACTTAATGGTTGGGCTCATCAGCTGCAAAGGGTTTTGCAAAAGTTTCATAAAAAGAAGAAAATGAATTCAAATAATAAAAAAAATTGGGAGGGGGACACATTGTAGTCCTGGAGAATTGTGGTAGCAGCCATTTGAGATTCTACTTTTAGATCCAGTTCAGGAAAAAAGGCTGCCTTACTTTTCAATACTGTATTATGATTCCACCCTTGATTATTAAATATATTAATGATGTATCTGCCTACTTTTAGAATGATAATCAATATCTTCTCTGAAAAGAGCCATTAATGCATAGCAAAGGTCATAAAGAATGAGCAAATGAGGTGGGTGATGTTCGTTTCCTACACATTCAGATCCACCATGGCCATGAACTAGGCTTCTGAGAAAGTATATATATATATATATATATATACTTTCTCAGAAGTATATATATATGTGTATATATATATACATATATATACTTATATGTACGTATATATATTTTCTCAGAAGTATATATATATGTATATATATATATACATATATATACTTATATGTACGTATATATATTTTCTCAGAAGTATATATATATATATATACTTATATGTACGTATATATATTTTCTCAGAAGTATATATATGTATATATATACATATATATGGTATATATACCACATATATACTTATATATATGGTGTTTTCTTTCACCATGATGCCATGTCAAAACAGCACTGAAAATCCTACAGTATGGGTGATTGTAACTATTTTTGTAATCTGGATTTGCATCTCCTTCTCTGTGTCTTTTCTGCTTTCTCTGTCTTCTCAGGATCTCTCTCTGTTAGTGTAAATGTGTGTGTGTGTGTGTGTGTGTGTGTGTGTGTGTTTCTTTCTCCTCCTTATAGCTGTCTATTTCTGTCTTATTCTAAAAGTTTCTCTTGGACTATGTAACTGTTTGTCTTAGCCTTTCTCTGCCTCTGTTAGTCTCTCATTTGCTAGCCTTGCTAGCCTCTGTGCATTTCTACTCACCCTTTGAAGACTGAAGGATAACTCACCTTCTCTGTAAAGCTTTCCATGACCCATCCTCCCTACTCCTTTCTGACCCCCTCCTCCCTTTAGTTACCTCTCTTGTAGCCCTTTCACGTTGGACTGTAATCTGCAGTGAGAAGGGACGGTATGGTTGACCAAGTTTGCCCTCAGAGCCAGTCACACATAATATCTAATGTGGTTGAAGAGTTCCGGAAGGGAAATGACTTCTATTCCGGTTCTTCAATACTCATCATTTTACTGTTGGAGCCTAGACCTGTTGTTACTAAAATGAGAAGGAAGGTGTGCTTCTCTCTGTCCATGGTCTTGAACAGTGGTTCTAAACCAGTGGTCCATGCAGTGGCATAATATTTTATCAGGTCACTTGTTGGGTAGAGCCATCCCCTGCTCCCTGACACTGTACTTATATGCTAGAATGATGTGCCTTAAACTTTGCTGTGCATCAAAATTCCCTGGGGAAGCTTGTTAAAAATACAAATGCCTAGATCCTACCCCAGAATCAAACTTGGGGCGGGGGATGCTGGGTATTTGTATTTTTAACAAGCTCCCCAGGGCATTCTGATGCTCAGTCAAGGTTGAAAATCAATCATTGAGAAGAATTTCTGTAGGTTAAACATTAACCTCTCCCTGGCCCTCATTTAAAGTAAGAATACTTCTTGCAGAGCAACACAGTAAGAAACCAATGCCTTGGTATGAATGAGTTTACTGTGAGGGTCTTCGAGGCATGAAGGAAAGCAATAACATGCGTTTAGTGCACACTGTGTTCCATACCATATGGCGGCCAGGAGAACCCTCCATTCCTATGGCCTTATGGGTAATGCTTCTTCTACTAGAGCAACACACTCCTAAATTTTCTTCCCACGCTTACGTATTTTCATCCCATGGGTAGGGTTGCTAGATAAAATACAGGATGCCCCATTAAATTTGAATTTCAGATAAACAAATTTGAATTTCAGACAATGTTGGGGGAGTAACTATGCCCTAAACACTGTATGGGTCATACTTATACTAAAAGTTATTCATTGTGTATCTGAAATTCAAATTTAACTCTGTGTTCTGTGTTTTCACATGCTAAATCTGACAATCCTACCCATGGGAGGAGGATTGAATTATCTGAGCAGATCCATTGGCCCATGTTTTGCAGGTGGGTAGAATTAGGAGGACATTCTGTGTAAGTCTGTCTGCTCTGCAGACCCAAATTCTCCTTTAGGTGAACCATCTCAAAGATTAGAGGTGGAGAGGAGAGAACTACTAAGACCATTTGGCTGCATGTCAAAGTAATATCCTTGAGTTCAGCATTGTCAATAATAAAGCTGATATTTTTATCTTCATTTGCCCTAAGCCTGTGTCTTATTTCTCATTTGGCTTTGAAATCAGAGATTAATTATTTGCTCCCATGACAACCACAATGGTTATATGATTTAATCTTTTTTTTTTTTTTGATGTGAACCATTTTTAAAGTCTTTATTGAATTTGTTGCAATATTGCTCCTGTTTTTTTTATGTTTTGGGTTTTTTTTTTGGCCGCAAGGCATGTGGGATCTTAGCTCCCCGACCAGGGATCGAACCCGCAACCCGCTGCATTAGAAGGCAAGGTCTTAACCACTGGACCACAATGGAAGTCCCTTATTTACTTTAATCTTAACAGTCTCTCTGTGAGGTAGGTGCTGTAATCCCCATTTTACAGTTAAAAAATGATGGGACACTGAACTAGGCAATGGAAGAAGCAAAATTCAGATTTCCCAGCACATGATTCAGCCTCAGGCATTTGACTGAGGTAGATATTTTCATCCCATTAAAGTGAAACTGACATCTGAATCTGTGTTCGATTTGGCTATTTATAATATACTAGCCTTAAACCATGAGAAAAGAAAAAACCCTTCAGTGCTAATAGTGCCTTTATCCAGTTTGACAAAAGGAAAAGTGAAGTATTGTCCTTTAACTCCCATCCTATGCTTTATGAATGCACAAAGAATTTTTTTTTAAATAAACAACAAGGCCACTGACCCAGATAAAAAGCAGCATGCCTAAGGGAAAAAATTCTCCTCCTCAAACATCAATTAGAAACGTTTATTAGTGGTATTCGATTGACAGTTCACATTTATTTCCAAGAAAAGAGAATGAATCCTCTTTAGGCCAGAATGCTTAAAAGACTGCAGGTAGGATGCAGCGCTTCAGAGTAATTGCTGAAGACAAGTGACCTTTGGAATCTAGCATCAGTCAGTTTCGGGAAGAGAAAGAGAATGTAGGCAAAAGACCTGCTCAAAACTCATCTTTAGATTTATTCAATGGCCCTTTATTTTAAGCCATGAATATATGCATAAGTATTAGCTTTCTAAATAAATTAAGGGTAGGTAGGAATAAGTAGTCACTTGAAAAATGATTGCATGTTGACTCTTGAATGTGGATCTGAATAGGAGTCTGTAGATCTACATCTGGATCTTTGAGTAAGAATACTGTTGTGTGGGTTTGGATGTTTCTACATGTACCTGCTATGCTTGACCTTGTAGCTTGTGAGCTCTCTCTCTCCCCTCAACAACTATGGTACAAATAAAACAAAGACATCTGATGTCAGGCCTCCCCAGCTGGAGTCACTAATGCAAGGGGTCTGCAGGTTCAGCCTGGCCAAGTTATTAAGGTAGCCCTGACCAGGGCAGAACATATAGAACATTAGAAAATATTAGAAAGTGTTAGCAATACTCTTTGGTGAGGGCTAAAGTTAGTGTTGTTGCCCTAGAACCGTTATCTCTTATACCAGCCACAACTCTTAGACATCTGGGTGCTGCTTCCCTACCCCACCCTTCAGATCAGACCACTGTGCTATCAATTCCTGCTGAACCAAGCCCAAGGTCATTATTCCTCCCTGGATATTCTACATTGGAATTTCAGTTATTGTCTTCAGATGTAAGCTCTATGCCCTCCTCTTCCATATCATTTATTTCTTTATCATCTTGTAGCTATTCTTCATTTTCTGTGTATTGAATTATATTCTAGTTCTTACCGGATGATCAATTCTCAATACCAGGCCTGTTGATGCTCATAGCAGAAAGTTCTCACCCTCTCTGCCCACAATTGTACAAACATTAGTCCGTGAAGTATATGAGATTTTTGCCTCAGATACAGAAAGCTCACTCATCACACTTCTGTTGCACTAGCTATTATACAAATCCATGTGATGCAGACATTCTGGCTTGCATGGACACTGACATAGTCTTTGCTGCTGTAACAGGGCTTCTTTTGGTCTGCTGTGGTTTTAAGCAGAAATAAGAATATCTTCTTGGCTAGGGAAATTTTTTCTCCATTCTTCAAATAGCCTTTTGTGTGTTGCTTTTAGCCTTTCCATAGGCTTGGGGGACCCAAGCCATAGTTTTTCTTTACCACTGCGTATACAATGTATACAACATGAGTCTTAGGCAAATTGTGAAATATCTTTCTGTGGTGCCATCCACCGCTTATGCTCAAAAACCCCTGAACTCCTAGAAGGGTTTCAGCAAAGCATTTTTATTTTTTTAAATGTTTTAAAAAATATTTACTTATTTATTTGGCTGCGTTGGGTCTTAGTTGCAGCACGTGAGATCTTTGTTGCGTCATGTGGGATCTTTCATTGTGGCATGCGCGCTCTGCACTGCGGCGCGTGGGCTTCTCTAGTAGCAGTGCGCGGGTTTCTCTCTAGTTGCGGCGCACAGGCTCTCTAGTTGTGGTGCGCGGGCTCAGGGGTTGAGGTGCGTGGGCTCAGTAGTTGTGTCGTGCAGGCTCTTTAGTTGTGGTGTGCAGGCTCTAGAGTGCACCATCTCAGTAGTTGCAGTGCACAGGCTTAGTTGCCCTGCGGCATGTGGGATCTTAGTTCCCCGACCAGGGATTGAACCTGTGTCCCCTGCATTGGAAGGCAGATTCTTAACTACTGGACCACCAGGGAAGTCCCCAGCAAAGCATTTTTAAAGGCCAGGCGAAGGAAGAGCATCACATGGTACATGGTCAGCTTGTGCACGATTCTCTGATTGGTTGATTTTGAGGTAATAGGATGGTTAACATGATCGATCCATAGGTGCTCATGATCATCAAGTAGTTAATTTCTTCCATTTGGTGGTGGTTTTTAGCATCTGAAAAACTCAGGAAATATGCATGAAATACAACTATCTATGTACTTCAGAGAGGAGCTAAAGCAGAGGATATGGGGGAGGGATCTATCCCAGGAAGGCCTCATAGGATCCTGCTCGGCTACATCCCCAGGGCCAGCACAGAGCCTAGCATATAGAAGGTCCCGTAAATTTGTTGAATGAACAAATAAAGTAGGTTCTATTATAAACCTCCTGTTTTACAAATGAAGGAAATGAGGTGCAGGGAAGTTAAGTGGCTATTCCAATGTCACACAACCAGTAAATGGTAGAGCCAGGTCTGTGATAGACCCATCTCACTCCAAAACCTGCATTCTTAGCAACTATTTCATACTGTGTCCCTTTTCAGCAAACCTGTTCCCACCCATTGGGTCCTCAACAGCCCCACGACCTCCACTAGAGAATCCCAATTGGGCTATCCACCCGAAGCAATGCCCATGCTCCCTTTATGACACCAAAAGGATCTGCATCGTGAATGCCATCATCCCTGTCACCTCACTTATACTAAGGAGCTCGTGGATTAACATTCCCGTTTGAACTTTAGGGTTTCGATCTAGTCATTTAAAGAGGTAAATAGGAGTGGCAATTCCAGTCAATATGGCAAGCCACTGAAGAAATATTTCTATCCCAGGACATTTCAATAGGACATTGAATCAAAACTCATGGGTGTCCTGGTATTTAGGGACATTGTGAGGCACAATCACTCTTTCACTACATTTAGCACATTAGTATAAAAATGTGGTGAATGAATCCCTTAGTGGTGTGAGTAAGGTAAGAGGTGATGCACTATAGTAAATTATCACATGTGACAGGACACCATGCAGGGTTCTGTCAGGGGGTGCGGAGGATCATGGTACAAAGCTGGATCAGGCAAGGTCCCTACCCTTCATAAGCTTACAGTTTAGTTTTAGAGCTAAGGCAATTTAAGAGTGAAATCAATTCCATGATACATGAGCTGTCACAAGGCTGTCTGTGATTAACTTCCAAATGAGTAGTCCAGTCAATGAAGGCTGAGCTCAAAGGCATAAGACTTCAGTGTGGACTGGGAAGGCTTAGTTGCCTCCTGGTATCTGGCCCATTATTTTCAAAGGACTTACCATTCAAATGTTACCTTTTCCAAATGGGCTTCAGAATATTTCTTTATTAAAAAAAAAAAAAAAAAGACTATTTCTTTATTCAAAACATTGCTGTGTCTCTGTGACAGAGCAATGGAGTACCCTTCTGCTAATGACTTCCCCGTCTACATTCTATGTCTCTCTATATTAAAATGAGAGTCAAATGCAGCTGTTGCCATACTTGTGGATCAGTTTCACCTACTACAAATACAGATTCCTGGGCCCAGTTCCAAACCCACTGAATCAGAATCCCAGTAATTAGTATTTGAAAGAAAGATCTGTTTTCATTTTGAAATATTTATGGATGAAATGTGCTTCAAAATAATCCAGGGGTTGGTTGGATGAGATATAAATGAAATTAGATTGACTATGGGTGGTTAATTGTGGAAGCTTAGTGATGATCATCTGGGAGGTTGTTTTTTTTTATATTCTCTCTTTTTTATGTGGTTGAAGTTTTCATAATAAAAAGCTTAATAAAACTAAAAACAAAAGAGTCTATATTTATCACAGGCCTCCTTCCATTTAGATGGAACCATCAAAGGTAGAGGCAGACACATGAAAAAAATATACTGGCTATTATTCTGCATAGAGCTAAAGTCCAGGACAGAAAGGTTTTTGGTTTGGTTTGGTTTGGTTTGGTTTGGTTTTGCTTTGTTTTGTTTTGAGGGGGGGCAGTGAAAAATAGAAGTCTTTCCAATGAAGGTAACTAATAAGTAAACAGTCAAGAGGCTCCTTTTGAACAGTTACTAATGGCATCATTCAAATAAGAAACGAAGAGTGATGATGCTAATAGCCATTTGAAGCTCAGACTTCACTCATGAGGTAAAGGGGGAGGCTGGATGAGTTGATTTGGGGGAGGCATTTCCAACATTCACATTCTAGGATTCAGGGGGTTATGTTGGCATGGCAGGTTTAATCATTCTCGTTTTATAAGTGTGGCTACAGAGGTTCAAAGAAGTTGAGTCGAACTTTCTTTTAAGCTGCTTTGTTTCTTTAGATTACTTTGAACCTACCAGTGTTTTCAAAGCCTTAGAACAGGTTTCACCAGTCTGGACACTTCATAGTATACAAAAACTTTGCTGGGATAGAGGGTTTAGAGTTTGAAAAATCAGGATCAGACTTTAGATTTCTTTGATTAATATTGGTACAGCTTCTTTGTCCTGGAGTAATAACTGCTAGAAGGTTGAGTATTGGGTTCTATCCCAAGAAGTAAGGGAAATGTTGGCAGTGTCCCCAAGCTTTGGACAGATCTAGCAGAGAGGCAGATTCATCTAGAAAAGGTACATTTGATAAGGTATGAACATACAATTGATGGTTAAAGGCTTCTTTTGAAACATTTGAGCAGAAATGTTTCCTGTTTTGAAGGATTATGAGTTAAGTGTTATCTTGGGTGTGGGTTTTCCTCACCAGGGCTTTAGATGACAGCATGGAGCTATTCTTCAACTAATTCCTAGGAGTGTCATTTTGTCTATCAAATACTTTATACATATCAATCTGGAAATTTACCCATCACCTCACAGAATCATTACCAGCCTTTTCTACACACAAGCCAACATCATAGTATTGATGCAGTTGATAGCAGCAAGTCTGAAGGAGTACATTATCTCAACTGTGACTTATCTTTTCAATTAATTGAGGGCTAAAGCTCTTCTGATAAGGAAGTAAAGTTGATCTTGCAAATACCATTACACAGGGAATGAGGAGACCTGTGTTCTTATTTCAGCCTCTGTTTGATCCGCATTGACAGCTGGACTTCAAAAAATTTTTAAAGTTGATCCATGTGTTAGACACAGTCAAGTTACAAAGAATAGTGACATCCTCAACATATCTCAGTTAATGAATGTTTACTGTAAATAAATGAGCCACACATACCTTCTAAAGAACTTGACCATCGTTCCTCATACAACAGTAAGCTCGCCTCTCACAAGGAGTATTCTATTACTCCAACTTCTACTGCTCTGCTGTGAGGTTAGCTCAGCTATTGTGTCTCTGCTGCTACTTATCCCACTACTGACCAATGGACTGGGTTTGAGTCTCAAATTGAGACTCCCCATGAGTAAGGATCTGGTTAGGATGCTTAGGCCAGTCCACCTTGGAGGCCGCTGGTCAGCCCATAAATACTGCCTTTGGGTCTAGCATTGCTCCACAGTCCAGTTATCTACAGTAAAGTAGCTAGGTCATGTAGTAACTCATCATCTGATCTCAGTTATCACCTCATTTTTGGAAATTTTTCATGCATGCTTTCGGTGGAGACTGGGAAAAAAGAGTAGGCAGGGAATAATTATATCTAGTGGACACTTTCCAAACTTTTCACAAATGAATTTTTACCAAACAGATTATTTTGTACAGCAGATGGTTTTATTGAGAAACTTAAAATTACATATAGAACAAAAACTTTGAGTATCACGAAGGAAGGAAATTTTCCAATAGGCTTCCTAATCATAGAGACTAATGGAAACATGTATAGAGGATGGGCTAAGATTACCTGAAAACCAAAGCACTTTGACAGAATATTTCCATTTTAAATTTTCAAATTAACTTTACTTTTGGTTGGCTTTTATTTCATATACCCATTTGCCGGTTGGACTAAAAAGGAAAAGTCATAACACACACACACACACACACACGCACACACACTCATTTGAAATATCATTATATTAAAAATGGCTTTGCAAACCCTGCAGAAAGCTACCCAAATTACTCAGAATCCACAGGTCCTGCCAACAGCATCTCAGATGTTGAAGAATGTCCCTTATTGCATCAGTTGAAAGAACAGTTAAAATAGCCACAATTGCAAACAAACAAACAAACAAACAGCAGAATATTTGAGCAGATAGAGGAATTGTGAGGCCAATCGGTTTTATGCTCTTTCTGCGGCATGCCTTTTCTCAGATGGACTACAGGGACAGCATGTGATATTAGAATGCTTGGAGAATTATGACCAATTAGAAAATCACTCAAATTGTCCAGCTGCTCTGTAGTTAAGGTTCTCACAGACAGAAGCATTAGCATGTCATGCCTCCAGCCAGAGTCATAGGATTCCATGTAAAGTTTCCCTATGCTGGGTGCTAAGGCAATCTACTAACTCAACCTGAGTTTTAAAAAATCTAGGTCTTCAATTATCCTCTAGCCCAAAGGTTCTGAATCTTTTTGTGTCTATGATTTTACTGGTTGATTCATAAGCTTACAGACAAGGAGTTAATATATTTCAACTCTTGGACCTATTTGAGCTGAAGCTTTCCAAGTTGTTAAGGTAGCTCTTCTGACCAATGCTGGCTCCACTCTTGTGTGAAATTCGGAACGGCATCTGGTGCTAAGAAATGACACATAACACACTACACTAGCCATCCATTCTCCATCACCATCATCAGCAATTTCATGTTACTGCTCCCCCTTAATTTCACTTCAAGAATTATAGTTACATGCATACCAGAAAGAGTGGGGTAGATAACTTAATTGAGGTACCATTGTTAAGTGTTTAGTGTAGAGGGCATTTGTTGGCTAAGGTGATTGATAACTAACAAGATTGAAACATGCTGAACTGCAACTGAACAACTTGAACAGGGATTCCATCATTACCTTCCAATGCCTAGGCAGCTTCTAGGACCATGCTATTTAGTGCAGAAGCCAATAGGCAGGAATATTCAGTGCCATGCTTGTTTGGCTCCCTGGCTGAGGGAGCAGGTCTAAGGCTTAAGGATTAAGTGGGTAGGTTTGGAATCCTATTACCTTGATTGGGGTCTTTCCTCTAGGGGAAATTTGAACTCATGTCACTCACACACTCCTACACACAGAGTCGGGATAGTGTTAGATTTGGGAGGAAAGTAGAGAAGCTTGGATTGTTGTGGTCTGCTCTGGAAGAAACAGAAGGGATTCATCCTGTCCATTGACTTAAATATTTATTAAGTGCTTCCTCTATCTGCTAGTCACTATGCTAGATACTGAGGATAGAGTGGTAGGCTTTGGGCCCTCAGGGAGCTTACTGTCTAAAAGATGAGTTGGGCTTTAATCAAACAATTACACAAATGGTAATGATTGTATAATCACAACGTGAGACAAGTATTCTGAGGAAAAGATACATGATCCTCTGAAAGGATCTAGCAAAGGAAACTGACGCACAGTAGGGAGCTCAGGAGGTTTTCCCTGTGGTAGAGACATTTGAGCCAAGATCCAAAAGATGAGTAGGGGTTAATTAAGCATGTGTTTGTGTGGGTGTGTGGGGCAGGGAAGGTACAACGGGAAGGGCATTCCATATCCATGGATGAGCATATGCACAGGCTCGGTAGCAGGAGGAGATGGGGTTTGGTCATAGAACTGAAAGAAAGCTAACATATCTGAAGCACAGAGAGCCAGGGGACAGGGAAGCAAGATGAGGCTGAAGAAGTAGGCAGGGCCAGACTATGCAGAGCCTTGTAGACTCTGATAAAGAGTTTGGTGTCTAGCCTAAGAGCAACAGGAAACCATTGAAAGCTTTTATTTAGGCAGGCGATACAACCAGAATTTTATTTTTTAAAGATCATGCAGGTATCTATGTGGAGAATGGACTACGGGGCAGCAAGAGTGCAAGTAGGGAGACCAGGTAAGAGGCTAGGGCAGTAATCCAAGTGAGAGAAAATGGTAGATGAGGTCCTGAATAGCCTAATCGAGGAACTTGCAGTCAATGAATAAATCAGCAAGGAATTACTCGGCACCTATCTAAATATGCATGGCTAGCTCTACTCATCATCTTGAAGGGAGATTCATCTTCAGCCTCCCACCTCTCTTTTTGGCAGCCCGGCTTCTATCCAATGATCAAGAATTCCAATTTAATGGAGCTGAGTTAATAAGGTGTTACTTTATTAAAATTATTAGCATTTAAGGAAATCTGGAGAAAGAATTGATTCAAGTGCCATTAACTAGTGTTTTCACATAGAACACTATTTCTCAATCTGTGATCCAAGAGAAGTTAATGCCACAGAGTCTCCTGGAGGAGTGGGAAAGGGGAGGCTTTATGAAAAATCAAATTCCTGGGCCCTACCCCAGACCCACAAAATCAGAATTTTGTTGTGGGGCTCAGGAAAGGACATCCTTAATGGGCTCCCCAAGTACTTCTATGAACATTAAAGTTTGAGAACCACTGCATATGGAGGCTAATTTGGAGATTGAGTTTGAACAAGGCAAATACCTGTGACAGAAGAAAGGAGGGGGCATTCCAGGTTGAAGGTGGTCCTGAGAAAATGTCAAGAAGTAGAATCAGCCAGTTGAGCACAAGGAAAGAAAGTAGTGAGTAGACTGACTTCGCTGGGATGTGGAAGCTTTGATGGGAGCAATGAGAAATCATCTGTAGTAGGAGAAGGGAGAAGAGGAGGGACAGCATGCCTAAGAGAGCCAAGCCTGAGAGACACTAAATGAAGGGATTTCTGTAATCCCAGAGTCACCAGATGAGGGGCCTGTGGGACTGCAAACTTGGAATTTCCCTCTCCCATGAAATGGAGGGAATGTTAACACCACTTACTGGTCACATAGCAACAATAGCCAACCTTACTGAGCTTGTACTGTGTGCCAGGCATTTGGCAAATTATTTTAAATACATTGCATCATTTAATACTCACAGCATCCCTATGAGGTAGATACTATAATTATCCCCATTCTACAGATGAAGAGACTGAAGCACAGAGAGGGAAAATAACTTGCTTAAGGTCACACATCTGGTAAGTGGCTAAACCAGAATTCTAATCCAAGTCTATCTCTTGAGACTACAGCTTTAGTTACAATGCTGGGTTACTCACATCACTTCTAACTTATGCCCACAAGTGTTCATAGTCCTCTAAATAAGGGTGCCTTCGTTCTTTGGGACATGATAATGATTATGCATGATGGAGGCTTGGCCCTGCAGGTCCAAAGACAATTCAGGCCATAAGCAGTCCTGGCTAAGGCCTGGATAAGCACACAATCTCATGCAGAACTCCTTTGCAGGTTGATGATGGTCCACAATCAGGTAAGTGTAGCTGTTGAGAGTGAGCATTTGGAAACCTTACAGCAATTTTACAGAGTACTTTTATGTCTGTTTATGCTCACCAAAAAATGGGGGTTTTATTTTGCATGTCTTTTTTTTATTATATTTTTTTCTAGAAATTTTTATTATATTTTATAAAAGTATCTACAGATTGAAAATTTAAAACAAATCAAGACCAAAAGCATGGTTCTTCATTCCAGATGGTTTGTGACGCATGGGTCTAGTGGATATAAGAAAACTGTAAACAACTAACAATACTAAGGTATTTTCAAGCTCAGATATGGGTGGTAAGCTGACCAGTGGAGCTGATCTGAACCTTTATTTTGACATGGCAGCCTCTTCTACTTTACAGAATCAACCCCCTTGAGAATTATTATGACAGATTACAATGTGAAACCAGCCCTTTTTTTAATAGACATATTCTTAGAGGTCATGCATTCAATTCTGGGCAATTACTGTCAGTTTAAACATTCAAGATGAAAGAAGGAAGTGTATAATTAATCAACCAGAGGCACATAGATCCTGAGCAGTAAAGATTCGATGGGATCGTAGACAGAATAGAGGGAATAGGGAAGGGAACTCCTGTCGTTTTTCATTGACACTATCCCCACAGTCGTATGTTAAAGAATCTTAAAGACTTCCAATTTGTACTTTTGCTATAAACAGAGCAAGATGGGAGGGAAATGATACAGTAGCATTGAAGAAGTCCTCTTCTGGCACTGTTTATTTCTTCATTCATTCAACAAATATTTAATGTGTACCTATTACCTCCCTGTCTCTCTGCTTGGCACTTGTGGATACAAAGATACAAAGATTACATAGCTGTCCTCAAGGAGGTCACAGTCTAGTAGAACAACATGGAGACAGTTATAAAAAACTTGATAAGTAATAAAAGAAAAATGATTCTCAAGGGGCTGTATGTTTCAGAATCAAGGTGAGAGAGAAATAGTTTGAAAGGTCATATCAGTACTCTATCAATCACCTTAAACGTAGCAGAGAAAAAAATAAGCATATTGGTTTCTTAAGACCGAAAATAAAGATCAGTGAAAGTCTGGCTGCTGGGAGGGATAAGATGATGGTTGTCCAAATTAGGAGTCTGGACTCTCACTTGGGTGTGAGTGTGTATACCAGTGTCTTTGCAAGGAACAGGGGAGAGGGGAGAAGTGGCAGGACATGCAAGATATTTATCCAAAAGGGGCATAGTTTTAAAAACTCAAGAAATGCTTTTGAATTTAGGTATAAAGAGAGACTATGAGAACTATGGAGGCTAATATACTACCTGGGGTTGGAGGGAAGGAGACATATAGAAATGATGCATTTTGAGTCATAAACGTTCAGTAAGGAGTCAGAGTGTAAGAAATAAGAAGTGAGTGAGGCAGGGGAAGGCCTCCTTCTGAAGCACATGGCTAGCCCCCTAACCTCCTTGGCAGTTAAAGAACAGCATATGCAACCTACAGCAACAGTGGTGCTGAAAGCTGCTGCCTTTGGGGCATCTGGGATGTAGCGCCATTGGCGCTAGAAGCTCTGGCTTTCAAATGCTACTCTTTCACAAACAGGGCATCATAACCTCCACAGACCTCACAGACCTGTGGTGAGACTCAAAGAAGATGCTAGATGTTAAAGCATTTTGTGAACTCTTAGGGAGTATGTGCTTATGTGTTGACTTCCCTCGTCCCCCCCAAGCCCCCAAGGGTAAGTGAGATCGTTGATGTAGAAGGCACTAAGCCCCTCAGAAGGAAGTTAGTATATGGAAACATGAACAATAATGATCTACATCTGCTTCTTTCTGATAATTCCTTTCTTTTAAGCCTTGACACCAAGAAAGCCCACACACCATGCCCTCTGTTGCTGAAAGTGGGCTGCATTGCCATGTGGTTAGCTGCCAAGCATTCTGTTTCCAATTCAAAAGCAGTGGTTGTTTTTTTCTTGTTTTGTTTTGTTACTTCAATGCTTCTTGCCAAAATCTGGAGACAGAGACTTACATAAATGTCATGTGCATACAATGCTCATCATCTCCTATTGTTTGAGGCCATATATCCGATATCAGATCATGATGAGCTATTGGTCACATCTGGCAGAGCCCTTTAGGAAACTTTGAGATTGGGATCGCTGGTGGAGCAGAGCTGACTGAAGGCAAAAGATGAAGAGTGTAGTTTTTCTAAAAGCGAAATAATGGGCTGATAACTCTCAGCCAAATGTCTGGGAATGCTCGTGGTCCCTTAAAATGCAATTCCATTCTTCTGACTTGAAAAGGCTGTACCTGTCACTAGGGTCTCCTCTTGATCAATGGGCACAGACCTGAACCCGATAAAAAGCAAAACCAGGCCTGACCCAGCCATTCCCATCAAGGAGAGAAGTGGGCAACCCCAAGGCAGGGAGGGGTGGACAGTGGTACCAAGGGGCAAGAAGAAGTGTTAACACATCACCTTAAATACCACTGCTCTTCCTACTCCCTGTACTTCCTGGAGTGGTGTAGGGGTGAGTCCACAGCAATTGTTAGCAACGGCAGCCAGCAGGATTGTTCTGAACCATAACCACGAAGTAAGCAAAGTTGACCTCTGTGTAACTCATCTACCCTCTCCCCATCCTGAGCCCTGTCCTGGCCTTCCCAGCTGCCCAGGCTTCAACCCATTCCCTCCTCTACTTCCTATTCCCTTGTCCTGTGTCCTGTTCCTGAGTGCCTTCCCCAATTAAGTTCTGGTCTGGTCAATTTATTAGAGCTAAAAAACGAATAGTTGCTAATGGCTTTGCTTCTGAACATGGGCTTTCTATCTTCAAGCAAAGAAGTAAGTAGAACAGCAATTAGGTGTTGGGGGTAGACCGAGGATCTGCTTGTAGCTGTCCAGTTTTCCCAGCACCACTTATTGAAGAGGCTGTCTTTTCTCCATTGTATATCCTTGCCTCCTTTGTCATAGATTAGTTGACCATCTGTGCGTGGTTTTATCTCTGGGCTTTCTATCCTGTTCCATTGATCTATATTTCTGTTTTTGTGCCAGTACCATACTGTCTTGATTACTGTAGCTTTGTAGTATAGTCTGAAGTCAGGGAGCCTGATTCCTCCAGCTCTGTTTTTCTTTCTCAAGATTGCTTTGGCTATTCGGGGCCTTTTGTGTTTCCATAGAAATTGTGAAATTTTTTGTTCTAGTTCTGTGAAAAATGCCATTGGTAGTTTGATAGAGATTGCATTGAATCTGTACATTGCTTTGGGTAGTATATTTTCACAATGTTGATTCTTTCAATCCAGGAACATGGTATATCTCTCCATCCATCTGTATCGTCTTTAATTTCTTTCATCAGTGTCTTATAGTTTTGTGCATACAGGTCTTTTGTCTCCTTAGGTAGGTTTATTCCGAGGTATTGCATTCTTTTTGTCTCCTTGTCTATTGATGGAAAATGTGGGTGATAGGCTGGCATATAG
Source organism: Balaenoptera ricei (assembly GCF_028023285.1). NCBI lineage: Eukaryota > Metazoa > Chordata > Mammalia > Artiodactyla > Balaenopteridae > Balaenoptera > Balaenoptera ricei. The sequence continues at coordinate 88,380,718 of NC_082660.1, read as the reverse complement.
GGCAGAATTTCCACTCTGATTCGGAGGTACAACATAGAGCCTGGTGGTATATTTTGCCTCTACCTCAGACCAAGAGAACTGAGAGAGTTAGACTCTACAATTCAATATACCAAGATTAAAGCAATTATTGTAAATTAGCTTAATCATTCCTCCATATGCCTTCAGAGGCAGGGTTTCTTTTTCTTTTTTTATCCTATTGTCACGACCACATAAATGGAGGCTTGCAAATACAGATAAACTTAACTTTTAAAGGGTTATCTGTGCTCAAATGTTCTGATGCTTTTCATTAAAAATTTCCTCATTATATATAGGAAAGTGTCTGTGTTGAGGCAGTGTGAGACACCAGGAAAGCATGAATGAAATATGGGAAGGAAATAATGGCGAACACGCAGCTGTCTTTTCATTTCACCCACATATATTTTATTCTAAAGACAGCAAGATCTACCCTTAGCATGGCCTCTGACTGACTCTGGAGCTCCTCAAGGCCAGAGAACAGGGAGCAGCTTAAATGATTCCCTCCCTTTCAAGCCATAGGTTTTAGACTTGCGTTTCTGGAACACTCTGCAAGAAATTACCAAGGGAGTACTCCAAAAGATGGAGAGCAGTGCTTTTCAAGCTTTAATGTGCACACGAATCACCTGAGAATGTGTTAAAATGCAGATTCTGATTCAGTAGTCTGGAGTGATGTCTGGGATGCTTCATTTCTAACAAGTTCCCTTGTGATGCTGATGCTGCTTGTCAATGAAGCATATTTTGAATAGCAGGAACATTCTAGATGTAGAGTCTAAATAACTGAGTCCTCTTTGGCTAGCAGCAGTGCAAGGATGAAGAGGCTTGGTGGAAAAGTAGCACAGTTCTATCTGGATCAAGTGAAGGGCAGATGAAACAAAAGGGAGGCAGATATGAGACTGATGGCACTCATGCTCCCCAGGGGTTCAAATAGATGGGTCTCAAGAAATACGTACCAGAAAGGCAGTTGCTGTCTCAAGCTAAAACAAGAAATATGCCTCGTGGTGAAGAACATATGTTCTGAAGTCATATTCTCTGGGTTTAAGTACCACCTCTGTCACTTCCTAATGGAGATCTTGATCATGCCACCTTACCTCCCTGAGCCTGGGTTTACTCTTCTGTAAAATTTGAATAATAGAACCCATCTCAGGGTGGGTGGGAGGATTAAATGAAATGAGAGAGTGGCATGGACATATACACACTACCAAATGTAACATAGATAGCTAGTGGGAAGCAGCCACATAGCACAGGGAGATCAGCTGGGTGCTTTGTGACCACCTAGAGGGGTGGGATAGGGAGGGTGGGAGGGAGACGCAAGAGGGAGGGGATATGGGGATATATGTATATGTATAGCTGATTCACCTTGTTATAAAGCAGAAACTAACACACCATCGTAAAGCAATTACACTCCAATAAAGATGTTAAAAAAAAAAAGAACATAAAGCCTGAGAATGGCACCTGCTATAGAGTGCTTAATAAGTGGTAGCTATTGTCACGCTTTCCATCTTTGAGCTGATCGCATTTAAGTACCACTGGGCTTTATTGAAGTGTTAGCCAGCCATGGTAGTGCCATATCTGCTTTTGATGTGTCTCTCAAAGCAGCTTTGTTTGAAACTTAAGAAAAGTTAGTGATTTTGGATTTAAATAAATGGGATTCTAGACAAAAGCATGAAAACGGGAAGAAAAACTCCCTGGCAGGAACTATGCTTATTTTGTGCTTTGACCCTTGTCACTGCTTCTGCCTACAACTTCTCTGGCTTGAGAATCACTTGAATAAAGAAAGAATGATTTAAAAATAAAACGGATTAGAGAAGCAAACTGTCTTCTGTTTCTGCAAAAAAGGGAATGCAGAATCTGGCTAGCTATCATCCAGCCTGGGGCAGGCCAGGCCCAAGGGAAGGGAAGGGGGGAAAGAAGGCTTGAAGAAAGAGATTTCCAAGTCCATCAACTATACACGGAGCATCACTGAGTTGTAGGTACTGTCCTGGGGGTAAATAAGGGCATTAGACAGAACCCCTGGGTTATGGTCTAGTTGGGAAGATTTTGGAGTAAAATACACACATGCATGCATGCACACACAGATGGATAAACATACATGTCAACCTGTAGCAAAGCTCCAGTGAGGACACCTGTTGGTTAATACAAAGGATGCATCTCTGGGGAGTAAAGATTAGTCTGGGGGGTTAGAGTGGGTCCGACTGTGAAGGTCCTTGAATATGAAAGGTATCCTGTGGGCAATTAGAAGTCAATGGTGTTTTGATGTGGCTGGGGTACCATATGCAAAAGAGCGTTTTAGAAAGAGTAATCTGGTAACAGTTTGAGCAATTCATTTTAACAAACATTTACTGAGTATTATGTATAGCACCAGAGTCCAAAATGCAGAGCTATGCAACGATATAGGAAAAAAAAAAAATCTATATCCTCTGAGAATTAAAAGCCTTGTCGGGGAGACAGATATACTTTGTGTACTAGTGTGGAACGATTTCTAAGACGGAGTATTACGTACAAAGAGGTAAGGTACAGAACAGTATGTTTAAAACATGCTGCCATTTGTTAGGAAAGAATGCAGGGAAGACATGTATGTTTACATATGTATTTGTATACATATGAGATTTATACGAGATGTATACGTATACGATTTGTGCAAGGATACACAAAAGTCTAATGACGTTGCTTGCCTCCAGGGGAAGAATCAGGGTGATGAGTTGGTGGAGGTGTCAATTGTATGCATATCCTTTGGCACCCTCTGAGTTTTGAAACAAATGAATATATTATCTACTTGCATTAAAAAATATACAATAAAATAATGTGTATGGGAGTATGAGAGGGAAAAGATGAATTCCAGTTGGAAAATCTGGGGAGACTTCTGAGAGCATGTGGGCTATGAAGCTGGGTCTTTGGAAGGTAGCATTTCTACAGGTGATGGTTTGAGTGGGAGGTGTTTCAAGCAGAGGATAGAGCTTGCCTTGAGCCACAGGGTAGGGGCTAGATTTGCACTGGTCAGTATGGTAGCCACTAGCCACATGTGACTATTGAACACTAGAAATATGGCTAGTGTGTGCGAATTGAGATGTGCTGTAAGTGTAAAATAGTCATGGGTTTTTGAAGACGTAGTAAGAAGAAAGAATGTAAAGTTTTTCATTAATAATTTTTATGCTGATTACATATTAAAAGGATAATATTTTGGATATATTGGGTTAAGTTAAATATATTAAGATTAATGTCACTTGTTTCTACTTACTTTTTTAAGTGTATCTACTAGATCATGTAAAATTACATCTGTGACTTGCATTAGATGTCTGCTGAACAGGGCTGATCTAGGTAATGGAGATTTTCAGAGAGTGTTGAGTTAGGTCGGTATGGCTGCAGCAGGGCGTATATGGATAAAAGTGGGAGGGAAGTTTGGAAAAAGTGGGTCAGGCCAAATTGTGGAGGGCATTGGCTACTCAGCTAAAGAGTTTGGACTTTAATTTTGTATTCACTAGTGAGCCCCTGCAGGGCTTGGAGTGTAGGAATCAGATGATCAAATGGCTGCTTTGGACAGGGGTGAAAGTATGGGCAGGAAGAGCAGTTATGACAGTAACAAGGAGTGAGGTCCTAGGGTCTGGGCTTGGGTGGTAGCTTTGAAATCAGAAAGAGATCAATGTAAACTATATTATGAAGGAAGAATTGATAGAACTGAGTGGAGGTATAGATGTCAGAGACAAAATGAAGTTTTACATCCCTGGTGATTAGAAGCATGTCAGTGCCAGTAATAAACATAATGAAGCCTGGAGAGGGAGGTGGATGGGAGCTGCCTGGGAGAGAAGATGATTTTGATTTTTGATGTGGTGAGCTTGAGCTTGAGGTGGCTGGCTGAAGTGAGGGTATGAGAGAAACAGATTTTTGGGTCTTAGTAGAGGTAATCAAATCGGTCAGATAATTATAATAATGATTAGTACTTGTATGACATTAAAATACACACAGTGCTCTCACATGATTATTTTACACAATCCCTACAATAGTCCGAGGCTCAAAGAGTTTAAGTTTCTTGGCCAAGATCCCACAGCTAGTTAGTGACCACGGTAGCAGGCCCAAACTTGCTTTCTATCACTGCACCTGAAATAAAATGCTATGGGAAAATGTAGGGAAAATCTTAGACTCTAGATTATACAATTTCACTTCCCCCAAGCTGCTGCCTAAATTGAGGGGTGGACCCAACCCTGAGAAAACTATCTTAGCTTCCCCTCAGTTGTTTTAAACATCCTTTTCAGAGATGAGGAATCTGTGGCCCTGGAAGTTAAGTAAAATGTCAGAAATGTCTATTAATGAGAGGGGTAGGTGGAACTCAGACAAGTGCTGTGGTACATTGCATGGTTGTTTTCAGGTATTAATATTGCCTCCCTGTTAGAGAGAGTTTCTCTGCCTCCTGCCATGAGCCCTACCAAACTGATGTGGGCTTGGTCATAGAACTTGCTTTGGCCCATGGAACGTGGGATAAAGTGACCTCCGCCACCTAGAATCAGAAGCTTTAACAGCCATGACATGGTTCAGCCTCTTTTGCTCCCTTCCCTGTGTGCTAAGAATGGCATGTCCCAAAGAAGGGCTCCTCCTTCAGCTGAGATCCTGGAACAAGGAAGACATACGAAGCAGAGCCACAGATGACCTGTAGCTACTGCAGGGCCTTTTGCTGTGGTGATTGAGTTTGAGGGATTGTTTGTAATTTAGTGCAACCTAGCCTAAGCTGACTGACACACTACCCCATTATATGTGCTTTGTTTCCATTACACTGACTGTTCGCAAATGCTCACTTTTCACCTGGTTAACTTCTCATCCTTTCGGTCTCCAATTAAATGTCACTTTTTCAGAGAGGCTTTTCTTGACCACAGAGTCTAATTTAGGTCCGCCTCCCCACCATACACTCATACACCATTATTTTCTTTTATAGTATCTGCATTCTTTCCTTCTTAGGCACTTAATGCAGTTGTCATCATATAGACAACGTAGGCTTGTTTATCATTGGCATGTTCCACTTGACTGTAAGCTCCTGAAGAACTGGATCACATCTATTTTTGCTTGCTATTATATACCTCCTGTTACACAGTAGTTGCTCTGTGGATATGTGTGGAATAAGTGATGAACAAATGAATAGCTTATTGTTAACCTGGTTGTTGGATCATAAACTGAGAAGGTGGGGGGATGTAGCAATTAGGGGAGATGATAAAGCTCCTAAAGAAGTTCCTGGGTGCAAGGATCAACTACTTTTTTTGTTTTTTGTCCTTCTCTTTCAAGGAAACTTTGAAAGCAGTGGCACTTTTCAAAACCCTTAAAAACAGATTCACTTGCCAACAGGCCTGCGGCCTGGCAGGTTTCCTGCCTAATACCAGGGAGGCCTGCGGAAGACCACAGATAGACTAGAAGGGCTCCTTTGAAAGAAAAGAGGACCGTTGCCATAGAATGCTTATTTATATAGAGTAAAAGAGTCACCTGCCCTTCCCCTTCTGAGAGGTTGTTGCAATTTAGTGAAAAGTGGAAAAGAGGGGGAGAGAAAGAGACAACTGGGAAATAGAAATTATGGGCTGGGTGTAGTGGGTCCTTTTCCGGTCCAAACCAAACAAAAAATCAGGCTTACTCCCCCTCACTTTCACCTGCCAAGAGACCACTTAAGAGGTGGCTCTGGAGTGTACCACACCAAGCTGGCAATCAAGAATTTGAAGGCTTTGTGCAATACTGCCAGCCTCTTCATGACAGGGACATACACACATGCTCAGGTGGCAGGAGGGAGGAGGAAGCAACAGTTGTGTATTTTATATCATCATGAAATCTCTTGTATTGAGAAACCCACTAGGTCCCACAGCTTGAGTTATGGAAAGCTGCAGTGAAGCCTGAGGTCGAGGCTATGTGTCAGTGGGTGGAGTCAATGACCCTTTCCTCCGGGGGAGCTCATTAATCCTGTGACCCTCCAGAACACACAGCCAGGGCAGGTTCCTTAGGCAGGGCAGGAGAGGGGAAGCTTATGGGGATATACCGCACTTTTAAAAAGTAAAATAAACGTAATAAAAAGCAGGCAGCATAATTGCCGTGACTTATATCCCATGACATTTGATAATAACAAGGTTGGTACGTTACAAATAAGTTCCACATTTACAACTCTGCCTTGATATTTACACTTATTAAATTGTTTAGGGAGGCGGTTCCTGGATGCTGGAGGCCCATACATAAAACATATTAGCATAATTGGAGTACAGCCAAATCCCTCAGTGTACACTGCAGATACTTGTTAAAAGCTTGACCTTGGAGGAAAAAGCCTTCCTCCTTGTCTTCAATCAGTCATCAGCTCCTGAAGTGCTCCTCTGAAATCAACTTCCAGTCATCCACAGTTCGGGAGGCTTGTCCTCAACGCTGACCTTAGGCAGGCCCTCAGATCCCAGGACAATGATGAAGGCTGCGTTCTCACCTGGATGAGGAAATTAGCTATGATTTTCCATTACCTGTACCAAACATTCCTTTTCATTTGTTTAATTCACTGAGACTTGACACTACACATTAATTCATTGAGCAATTGCTTTGTGTAAAGGCCCAGAGATGAATGAGACAGCCATGGCCATCAAGAAACTTACACTTTCGTCAAGGACACAGACAACTAACTCTAGTAGAAGGCAGAATGAAATAAGGGCCATAATAGGAGTATGAACAAATTGCTACAGGAGCCTAGATTACACAATTTATTTTAATGAGGAAAGGAGAATTAAGGAAGACTTCAGAAAGGCAGCACTGGTCCTTGAAGGATTAATAGGAGAAAAAGGGTGAAGTTGGGCAGTGAGGTCATACCAGTCAGAGTAAAGTGCATGTACATAAAATGGCATGAATGTATATACGTGTTTGGGGATGTAATCATATGTTTGTTTATCACTGGCAGGCTCCAATGATAAATCCAGCGCAGCATGGCTGGAGGGATGGCAAAGGGGCTTGGAAGTTATGTTCGAGTCTGCTCCTGGAAACTTTGATGCCTGTACTAGTTTTGTTAATTAAGGGGAACAATCAAAATTTTTGAAGTGGATCAAGAATGGCATTTTAGGAAGCAATCTCTAGCAGTGCGAAGGACGGGTTGAAGAGCTAAAACACCGAAAACAGGGAGACCAACTTCTGTGCCTGACTGGATATTAGGGGAGAAGGAATAATACAAAGATGCTTCTGGTGTTTCTAGCCTTAGAGATTGGGAGAAGTGTAGTGCCCGTAATGACACGGGCAACCTGGAGAGAAGGATCAGCTTGCTGGAGAAGAACATATTTGGTTGGGAGTATACTGAGTTTAGCGTGTGAGCTATCTTTTACAGAGGGAGGGTGGTTCTGGGGTTCTGGCGAGATCTCAGTTACCTGCTCATGGGAAATTGTCAAAGCCATGGATATGGCTACCACGACCCTGATGGCGGGGACAATACAAACGAACACTGGAGATACTGCCTGTATTTAGGGGTCATGTGACCCCTAAATATGCGAATATTTACATATTAGTAAATATGTGAAGACAACCATTAATAAATGGGAGTGAAGAGTTTTCTGAGTGGTGGGAGAAGACAAGGCTAGGTGTATTTTGTGCCAAACTGGCAAAAAGTAAGCAGGATGAGGATAAAGGGGAATTCGTAGGATTTGGCAATTAGGTGATCAGTGGTAGCCTTGAAGGAGAGAAGATTCACGGGAAGGTTGCTGTTGTTGTTTAATCAGATAGAGGAGACCTGAGGATGCTTGCAGACTGAGAGGAAATGAGCTGATGGAATAATGGATGTGAAAAGTGAAAGTCCTTTCGAAAGTACAAAGCACCACACAATACAAGGTCACAGCAAGTCAGATTTTTATCCCAGATGCTCTAGAGTTGAAAGGTCATTGACAACTAATAGATGCTTTGATTTTTATCATTATACTGAGTTCTGCTAAGGAGGCCTTATTCCTGACCTCTTTCATCTCCCTTCCCTCCCTCCTCCAAGCACCACCATAAGCGTTACCAGTCGTTCAGCTGTTCAGCCGGGTAAAATACTCATTACTTGATTTTTGTCAGCAAGTCTAGGTCACTCTGCCATTATATATCACAGGTTTCCAAAAACTGTTGAAAGAGAAAGTTCTTAGGATTTGGTTATGTTCAATGTAATTCCCATTGTGATATGCAGGTTTTTGTAGGAAAACAAAGGGACAATAACACAAGGTATTTGTGGGGTGGGGGGGAGATGGAGCAGATTCAGAAACCAGGTCCCCTTCCAAAACAAAAAAATATTAGCTAAAATAAAACCATTCAGTGTCACATGTACCCAGCAGTTGAACGTGCTGAGGAGGGAAGCCTTATGGTTGTTAGAGTAGAAAGGTATTTAGCATAAAGGGAATAGACCTGAGTAGAGTTTGAAAGTCTGAGAGATTCCTGAGAAAACAGTAAAACAGGAGAATTTGCTGTTATTTTAGAGAGTAATGGTTGTTCAAAAACCTCTTAAATGTATGACTTAAAATATTAACCAGACACTTAAGAAGTCCTAGCTATGAACTAATTAAAGCTTTTCCCATGAATTATGCTTCATCTAAATGCCTTTCTTTCCTGTCAGTATGGGACCAAAACTGAATCAGTACATTTTAATGTCCACTCAATCTTTGTCAGTTTTTCCTTTCTTTGAACAGCCATTCAGTGTTTTGACTTTCAGTATTATTGAGAAGAAAACAAAAGAGAAGGGACTGCAAAGGGAAAGAGAAAGGGGAAAAGAAGAAAAGGAAAGAAAAAGAACACAGCCTAGAGAGGTTACCCTGGTCCTTATTACCATAATCACTACAGTATCACTAAATACGCTCTTGTGTGGAATCGTTTTTTCCTGCCTGCTCTATGTCTTCATGACTTGATGCTACTTGTACACAAGGTTTGTTTGAGCCATTCAACAACACAGACAGTAGGATCGTATCAAGTGTCAGAGCTGCAGCTGTACACATCCATGGCATCACTGCAATGATGAGCTCTTCTTCTTGTGTTCAGTTTTTTCTGTTGAAAGTAGCCCATCAGTCACTCAGGCCTGAAACCTTGGTGTCAGATTTGAATCTTTCCTCTCCTCACACCCTCAACACCTAATTGATTTGCCAGTTATTTAGATGCTACTTGGATCTGTCCCACTGATGCTATCCTAGTTCGGGCCTTCATTAATGATCAAAAGTATTATTGCAAAAAAAATATTATTGCAATTGCCTCCAACAAAGTTGGCTTTCTGTGACCTCTCCCATCTGTCTTACACAGAGCTTCCATCACCATCTTCCTTAAGTGCTCCATGTCATTTCTTTCCTCAAAATCCCTCAGTATTCCCCAACATTTATAAAATCAAGCCCAAACCACACAACCACTGCTGCCTTTCATGGAACCTTAAGTTCTAGTCCAACCGAATTGCTCCATATTCCTTGCATATGCACATCAAAGCTTGTACTTCTGCTCATGCCTTCCCTCCCTCCTCAAAAAGACGTTAAGTTCCATGAGAATAGGGCCCACATCTGTCCAGTTCACTGTTGTGGTCTCAGAGCCTAGCATTGTGGTTGGCACACAGTAGGTGCTCATTAAATTTTGACTGAATAAAAACTTGACATGTCCAAACCTACTTACCCTTTAAATTTCATTTCAAATGCCACCAGTGCCAAAAAATCTATACTGATACCTGCTTTCCACCTCAATACCCACCTCACCTCACCTCTCTAAAACTAAGTCAACTGTTTTTTCTGAACTCCCCTAGGCCTTATCTGTACCACTCTTACGACACTGATCACGTGCTTCCCACCTTGAATTACAGTTCTTTTTGTACATGTGCCATCTCCCATTAGACTGTGAGATCCCTGAAGGCAGGAGCTGTGTTTAATTCATAATGGTGTCCTGAAAAGTAATGTCCACTGAACGGGCACTCGGTGATTAGAATAGCCACACTGGAGCCTTTAGCGAAGTAGAGAAGTTGAAGGTTTATTATTAATATTTCTAATAATATGATAAGAGCTCTTGTGCTTTGCTCATACACATCAAAAGGTGAAAATATTGTCTGCACCTTCTTAGCCAAAATATAGGTAAAAATACTGGCTGAACTTCTATTAGCCAAGATATAAGGTCATCATGGCTAAAGTCTGAACGCTGGCTAATCTCCAAGAACTAGGAACAAAGTTGTGATTTGTACAATTCATGAATTTGCAAGTTGTTTTTCCCTGCAGTGGATACTAACTATAATAATATTTTATTTGTGGCTATTGGGACTCCAGACATCTAAATAAATTCAGTCTGTAAATGGGATCTTTGGCTATAGCTTTCTTTTTACTATAAATCAAAACTATACACCATGTTACATGCATTGCATATATATCAATTTCCAGATTTCCATTTTCCTTTGAGCTCTTGGCATTAAGCTCGAATTCCCCTAGTTGTGGATACTAAGGTTTTCAGACTCCCTACAAAGGAGTTTGCCTACTTGGGTCTCTGGGGGAGAAAAAGCCAATTTTTTTTGATTCCTGGAGCAAACCATTCCAAGGGAAACAATGGTCTTGCCAGGTACTTTGGACCATATCATTTATAGACCTGGTTATTACCTTGTCCAACCCTCCATCTTCAAGTCAGCCCACCTATGATGAGAGATTCTTTTGAAAGCCCTCCAGAGAATAAGTATCTAAAATCCTTTACGACTAATTCCAGATTTTTACCCCTCTGAGCATTTGAAGCCCATTTACTTTCATTCTATAATCACGGTAAAAAATCCTTTTCTGTAGAAACAGTTTCTCTGGAGGATGTAAATCACCCTTCTGACTTTTCTGGACTTTTAAGTAAGTTGTGCAAACATCTCTCCACTACTCTGGCAAGAAGTGCTAAAGATTACTTAAAGAAAAATCTTATGATTCCCACAGGTGGGCATGTCTTTGAATATATCCCATGATTTCCACCTGACCAGGTCCTTATAGAAATACTTTTGTACTTCTGTTAAGTTGAAGCTTCTCCTTCCAGAATGTTCTTACATTCCATCTTTATACTTCTTCAGTTTGTGCCTTTTCACCCATCCTTAGTATTAATTATCATAGGCAGCACAACATTTAATGTAACCTTAACTTTATTGAATAAGTAAGTATGCATTACAGATAGATTGCAAGTCATTCTTGGTCCTGCAGAGACAGGTGTTTATGCCGAGGCAAAATGAGAACATGAATCCACAGTTCTACTGCTACTGAAATACTTCTTCTGTGTGTCTTGGTATGGGCACAATCTCCCTCAATATCCATTCAAACAGGTTTTGCTGTCACCTCTCCTTTCAGCTGAGGGATTCACAATATCTAAAATAAACTTGTAAAGAAAGCTTCTGTATCAGAGGTAGTTTTATACCTACATTATTAATCATAGAAAACATTTGGTCAAAGACTCCATAAAAGGGGCAGAGAAGATACACCAGAGCTCAAAGTTGGAACCAATTAATTTTTCAAGCTAACTGGCCACAGTAACAAAAGTATCAACTGAATTTTAGAATAGCCTGTTCAGCCATTTAACATCAAAGCATGCAGTAGCCTGTGCATACAATAGCTCTTAGCGACAACCTTGAATTTGGCTTGAGCACCAAGGATGCATTTCAAAATGTGAAAAGTACATTTATGTGCAGTGACTAGTGTTGTGAGCTGAAAGGTGGCTCCCCAAAGATACGTCCATGTCCTAATTCTCAGAACCCGTGACGTTAACTTAGTTGGGAAAAGGGTCTTCACAGATGTAATTAAGTTAAGGATCTTGAAATGAGGAGATTATCATGGATAAACCAGTGGGCCTTAAATGCCTTCACAAGTGTCTTTATAAGCGGGAGGCAGAGGTAGACTAGACATACAGAGGGAAAGGTGATATGAAGACAGAGCAGAAAGAGATTTGGCCACAAGCCGAGGAATGATGACAGTCACAAGAAACTGGGAGAGGCAAGGAACAGGTTTTCTCCTAGAGCCTCCAGAGGGAGTACAGCCCTGCTAATACCTCAATTTACCACTTCTGGCCTCCAAAACAGTAAGAGAATGAATGCCTGTTGTTTTAAGTGAACATGTTTGGAGTACTCTGTTACAGCAACCACAGCAACAAACTACAGATTTTGGTACCAGGAAGTCAGGGACTGCTGTAACAAATACCTAAAAATGTAGAAGTGGCTTTGGAATTAGATCATGTGTAGAGGCTGGAAGAATTTTGACGTATGTGATAGAAAAAGCATGGACTGCCTTAAACAGACTGTCGGGAAGAATAGGAATGTTAAAGGCGCGTCTCGAGAGGGCTCAGAAGGAACTGAGGAACATTTTATTGAAAACTAGAGGAAAGGTGATCCTTGTTATATAGCGGCAAAAAGCTTATCCAAATTGTCTCCAACTGTTGTGTGGAAAGTAGATCTGTAAGTGATGAATTCGGATGTTTAGCTGAGGAAATTTGAGAGCAAAGCATTGGAGGTATGGCCTAGTTTTTTCTTGAGCTTAGAGTAAAATATAAGAGGAAAGGGATAAATTGAAGAAAGAACTGTTAAGCAGAAGGGACCCAGCACTTGATGATTCAGGAAATTCTGAGCCTATTCAGATTGCAAAAAAATGCTAAAATGAAGATTCACTGTTAGGATAGTGTGCTCTGGAGATAAAGCCAAGGCTGGATAACCTTTGGCTAGTGCTGTAGAGATTAGGCATTGACTCACTGATCCACTCAATCATCTCAGTAGAAGCCAGGAACAGAGGTGGTGTTATCTGGCAAAGATCTGTGAGGACTCTCTTGTCTCACTAGTAAATCAATATGATATACATGGGGAGCCCACGAAGTTTTTGAGAAAGTTACACCAGCAGAAACAGTTCCAGCTTGGCCTGAAAGGGACAGAGACAGGACAAAATGAGAGAAGGCGGTCAGACTACCAAAACTTTACAGGCAGGAAGTAGGCTGATAAAGCTGCAAAGAGGTGATACCCTTCGATAGAAAAGATCAACCCTAGGGCAGAGCTGCAGGTTTAGAGGCAGAAGTACAAGCCATGGGCACAGAGGCAGAGACTTGATCCATGGGCCAAGAGGCCAGAGCTGCAGGCCTAAAGGGTGTAGCCCTGAGACAAGGAGGATTATTGTCAAGCCTTGAAACCTAAGGGGATTCTGCTTGGCCAAATTCTGAAAATCATCAGGACAGGTGACTACTTTCTATGTTTGTTCCATTTTCTCCCTTTTGGAATAGGAATATCTATAACTATTATCATATGCCTGTCCCACCACTGTATTCTGGAAGCAGGGGCCCTGTTGATGTCTTGTTTCACTGATTCACAGACGCAAAGGAATTTTGTCCCAGGGTTTTCACCTATAGCTGATTTAGATGATCTAGGTGAGATTTGGGACTTTTGAACTGAAGAAGTTTGGATGAGATTTTAGACTTAGGGTTGAGACTTTTGGGAATGTTGGGATAGGGTGAATATACTTTGCACATGGGACAGACATAAATTTGGGGGTCCAGAGGGCAGACTGTCATGGGCTAAAGGTCACCTCCAAAAAGATATGTCCACATCCTAATCCCCAGAACCTATGAATGTTACATTTTTGGAAAAAGGGTCTTACAGATGTAAATAAGTTTAGGGTCTTCACATGAAATTATCCTGGATTATCTAGGTGGGCCCTAAATTCCAACAAAAGTGTCCTTATAAGAGAGAAGCATAGGGAGATTAAATACACAGAGGAGAAGGTGATGTGAAGACAGAGCAGAGAGAGATGTGGCCATAACCCAAAGAATGCCAATAGCTACCCGAAGCTGGAAGAGGCAAGGGAAGAGTTTCTTCTAGAGCCTCTGGAGGGAGCATGGCCCTTGATTTTGGACATCTGGCCACCACAACCATGAAAGAATAAATTTCTGATATGTTAGGTCACCAAGTTTGTAGTAATTTGTTATAGCAGCCAAAGGAAACTAATACAACTAGTAAACATTTTAAAGGGTTTTGCACTTCTTATAAAAAACATTCTGAAGAAAATCTGCATAAATTGGTGCTTCTCACGTGTGGCAGTAATAAACCCAACAAAAGACTTTAGTATAATTTGGTTCTATACTAAAAATGTCACTATGTACTTTTTTCTGGTGATAATTTTCAATCTAAATCAAAACTGCAAATGGCTAGAGCAGGACCATTATAAATCTGGGAAGCAAACCCTTTAATTGAGTTATCAGAACTTCGTGAAAGACCCTGAACGGTCTCATAATGTTTGTGAAACGCATGTGGAATTATTCTAAATACAAATATATAATTTATCAATAATAGTACTTTTTTTCCCCACAAACTAAAAAATAAGGCAAGTTCACATCTGGAAAAGGTGATGATATGCATCAGTATGTCCACCTTGACCAGCCTGATAATATGGCAAATGCCCCTAAATATTAGTCAGGGTGAATATTTCAAAATATCATTTTCCTACAGTCTGAAAAGCTATCAAAAGACTCAAAGAAGCCATACCATGAAGATTTCAGAAAAGACTTTGTGAAGTTAAAAATACGTACATTAAGTAAGTATTTACATGAATTAGTAGAACCTAAATCTTTGTTGTTGTTGTTATTGTTAAAAAAACAGTGTGTGAAATTGATATGTCCCTTAAACTTGTTTGTGTGTGTGCATATGTGTGTGTCTTAAGATAGATAGATAGATAGGATAAAATTGTAAAATCTCAGATCCTGTTACTGCTTTTGATTTCTCTATTGTAGCAGCTTCAGAGCTTTGTAAAGGATAAGACCCAAAAGTAAGAATGTACTGGAGGAAAAGGCAGCAGTTTGAATCACTGTACATCTATAAAAAGGAAACTGTGAGCTATTGGTCACTTGGTTACATTATCTCAGGGAGTGACTTGCCAAGCCAGTCACTTGTTCTTTCTGAATGTCTATAATGTGCTTTGGAGGAAGTAGAAATAGGATCTTCTTTATAAGAAATATACATATAAGAAATCTTTTACAATAATCACAATCATCTGCATGGATTAGTCCAGAGAAGTTGTACCACATTATTACAATGCATTTTTAAAAATAATAGACAGTTAAGTATAACTTTTTCTCCCTCATCTATTTAAGAAAAATGTAGAGCCTGTTTTTTCCTCCTAGAGTTGTTTTGGCAGCATCATTTGAATTTGTTAATATATGGTAAATAAGTATGATGATGATTGAGAAGTTCACTTAGTCACTGGGATGTGGAATTATTGTAGCAGGAGATATAAATATATACATATATATACAGATACATACATATAATTTCTTTTTCTTCTTCAGATCACCATGGTGGAACTGGAAAGGGGAGTAGAAAGGCAGATAAAACAACTGACCTTTCAGACAGTTTTCTGCTGCCTCCTGCGGAGGGGAATCTTTTTCCCCTCAGGTCTCTTAGAACTCTATTCCCTGCCTTCAAGGGGGTTGTGGGAGAAAGAAGCAATAGAGAGAAGAAATAAACCATGGAGAATAGAGAGCAGTATTTACCTTTAAAAATCTGAATAAAGGTAACAGAATTTGCAGGTTCAGCCCTAGCATAAACATTACAATGTGAGGTTTTTCTCAAAAACAGCCATATAAAGTATATGTATAAAGTAGATATATGTGCATAATTAGAAAATACCTCTTTAAATAAAGTTTAAATCACTTTCTCTAACTGCTTCTGTTAAACTTTTTGGCTTATTTTTAGCAATGATAAGTGCCTGCAATATCATGCTGAAACTCTAGATTAATGATAAGTTTAATTTCAGCCGAAGCAGATGAATCCATCAACTTTCACTTGAGATAAGATTCTAAGTAACTTGACGGGGAGGGGGGGGGGGTGAAGCAGTACTTTTTCTGAGTTTCCAAAAAAATGGCTTCTTTTATAGAGTGTGCAATATCAGTGCCTTTCCAAACCATTAACACGTACATTTTCACTGGCCTTTTCCTTTTCTATATAACAGGAATCAGAAGTAGACACTGACTAATTCTTTCTATTCTTTTTCTTCTCTTTTCTTTTTTTTTTGGGGGGGGGGGTGACTTCTTCTTCAAATTTGAGTAACATTATACATTTTTGACAATGGTTTTGAAAGTCCTTCTTTCTTTGGAACTCTTCAATTTCTTACACTTTTCATCATCACGGTCAGGTCACACACAGTAACAAATAATACACATCTTTACACTAAAAGGGAACGCATGTTTTATAATTCTGGTAATTAATTGTGTTCATATTAGTATAATTGTGGGAGGAGTCTTGCAATAGCTTTACATGTGCACGCTATTGCATCCAGCTTAGCTTGATCTTTGCAGAAATGTACTTATTTCCTCTCCATCCCTTGAGTGCATGTTTTGTTCTTCCCAAAATGTATGATTTTGTTTACGTAAGAAGTATTTTCATATTCTTTGGCATCAGGAATCACTTAGATGAGATAGCTCCATTGTGGCGAGAGCGTGACCTTTCCAAAGGTACTCGTCTGTTATCTGTAAGACAAAGAGAAAAAGAACCAAAAACATGGTGAGCTTTAGATCCCAGCTGTTACGTGATGTCAGGTTGAGAGAGGTTTTCAAACAGTCCTGAAAAATCACTTCAAATGAATATGTAAATAAGTAACAAGGAGCCAAGATCTGAGGAGTTCATGCTGCAGCTCCCAGGCTGAGTTCAAGAGTTTGCAATCAGCATTAAATGACTTTTCTTGGTAAGTGAAGTCAGAGTGATAAAAGAAATGGAAGAATTCGCTCAAGCACAGTCCCCTTGGAAATAGCAGGCGACAACAAAATTCCTCGGTAAAGATGTTAAATTGAAAGGCTCTATGTACAGTGCCTTTTGTTGGAAAGCACTTCAATTCCCCATGAGTTTTCAATCTGTATGTTGGCTATCTCTAGAGCACACCAGCGTGGGCAGAGCAAAAAAGAGTTTTTATTTTTTACAATGATTGCAATATATGGCAATCAAATCAGCTACCAAGTCTTTGCCTGATTATGTGATGTAAACAAATTCAATACATTATATAGTCATTATGGGACTGAATAATGAATAGGTCCCATTCCCCTCACCCGTCACAGGAAAAATAATCACTGTAGAGAGAACTCTTGGCACAAAGCTTGGAAAGCAAAGTTTAAAAGCATTGAAAGTTGCTGAAAATAGTTTTAGCTTTAATAGGAAAAAGGTTTACAGTTCTGCATTGTGATGATCACTACTATGTTATTATCACCTCTGTTTTACGCTCAGCTTAAATGCAATTGATGTCGGTGAAAATCCCTTTCTGACAAAAGCATAATGCACTTAGATTCTCTATTTAGAATGAGACTAGGTCCCTAGAAATAATGACAACTACCAGCACTTACTTACTTACACTCGTTAATTTGCTAATTCACACAACATCCCCGGGAGGTAAGCGCATTTCATTCTATCCTATTATCTCTGCTTTAGTGATGAAGGTTACACAGCAAATCAATGGTATGACAGGGGATTATAATGCAAAGTTAACGCCTAAATGTCAGGCCTGCTTTGTTCAGAGGTAGATGTTGGGGCCTCCCAGGCTCCTACTCATTTCCTCCCTAAGATCATACCCAAGGAACACATTCTGCCTGTCCCATGGGGAGGATGGACCGTGAGAAATGTTGAGGTTTTGCCATGGGATCTTTCTCATCTGTGCTAGTGTTTCTTGAGTGATTCCGGGTAGTCTATGGTCAGTACACAGAGCAAAAGCTAACTGGCCTCCATAACCTTGGCCTCATTAACACCACAGAATGAGTGCACTGAACCAACCAGCCATAAGCTCAAAGTGCCTTATAATGCAATAATATCACTGAGAGGTGAGAAAGAAAGAGATATTTTCTCTATTCAGAGATATATCTGAGTGATGGATTATTTGGGCATCCTTTTAAAGATACCATTAAAAAATCCATTATTTAGTTTGTGATATGGATCACAATTCAGCTAAAAATGTAAAGATAACATTCCTAGATAAAGGGCTTATTACTTAGATGTCACTGGTTTGCATACAGATACTGGTTTGGGACTTCTTAGAAGACATTTACAGATTAGATTATAATATGATGGCTACCATTGCATTGCTAGCATTTAGGTATTCAGTGTTAAAGCTATCAGATATGAGAATGATGGTACCATTCACAGAGGATTGTCCCAGCTCAGAAAAAAAGGCTTGTGCCTTGGTGGTCCTACACACTAAGGTCAGCTGGCATTACCACTCACTCCAGGAATGCTATTGGTACCCCATACCACCACTCACTGCCCACTGGATTCAAGAGACATACCACATACAAAAACCTAGCCTTGCAGCAGTAAATGAAGTGATGACAGGATTCACATCAACCTGCAACTTTCTTGGTAGCATCTGGTGTGAGAAAATAAACTTTCAAGTCAAAATGAACTGGGGAACGGACACTGAAGCTTTTGGAAGGCAGGATAAACACTGGTTGACGGCCCAAATCCAGCTCTTGGCATACACAAAAGAGAATTATTCTATATTTCGTCCCTTCCTCTCTCCCTCTCCCTCTCTCCCTCCCTTCCTTCTCTTTGTCTCTCGCTCTTTAAATTTTTTTGGTACCTAATTGGTACCTATGTATATGCGATAATTATAAGTAGAAGCAATCCTGAAAGGCCAACACTTGTATTTTCGAAATGTCAACCTCCAAAATTGTTTATGAGTAAATGACACTAGAAACAATGGCAGTGGGGGACCTTCAAGATGGCGTAGGAGTGAGACGTGGAGATCACCTCCCTCCCCACAAATACATCAAAAATACATCTACATGTGGAACAACTCCTACAGAACACCTACTGAACGCTGGCAGAAGACCTCAGACTTCCCCAAAGGCAAGAAACTCCCCACGTACCTGGGTAGGGCAAAAGAAAAAAGAAAAAACAGAGACAAAAGAATAGGGATGGGACCTGCACATCTGGGAGGGAGCTGTGAAGGAGGAAAGGTTTCCACACACCAGGAAGACCCTTCACTGGCGAGGACGGGGGGGGTGGGTGGGGAGGAAGCTTCGGAGCCATGGAGGAGAGCACAGCAACAGGGGTGCAGAGGGCAAAGCGGAGAGATTCCCGCACAGAGGATCACTGCCAACGATCACTCACCGGCCTGAGAGACTTGTCGGCTCACCCACCAGGGAGGGTGGGGGCTGGGAGCTGAGGCTCGGGCTTCGGAGGTCAGACCCCAGGGAGAGGACTGGGGCTGAAGTCCTGAAGGAGGCTAGCGCACCACATCTAACTGGGAGGGAATCTGGGAAAAAGTATGGAACTGCCTAAGAGGCAAGAAATCATTGTTTCGCAGTACGCGAGGAGAGGAGATTCAGAACACCACCTAAATGAGCTTCAAAGACAGCCGCGAGCCATGGCCACGCAGCTATCAGCGCGGACACCAGAGACGGGCATGAAACGCTAAGGCTGCTGCTGCTGCCACCAAGAAGCCTGTGTGCGAGCACGGGTCACTATCCACGGCCCCCCCACCCCAGGAGCCTGTGCAGCCCGCCTATGTCAGGGTTCCGTGATCCAGGGACAACTTCCCTGGAAAAACACACAAGCACGCCTCAGGCTTTTACAAAGTCACGGCAGCCTCTGTCGCTGCAGGCTCGCCCCACATTCCAATTATGACTACCGTACCCCTCCCTCTCCCTGGTCTGAATGAGCAAGAGCATCCTCATCAGCTGCTGCTTTAACCCCCTCCTGTCTGGGCAGGGAACAGATGCCTGAGGGCAATGTACACGCAGAGATGGGGCCAAAACCAAAGCTGAACCCCAGGAGCTGTGCGAACAAAGAACAGAAAGGGACATTTCTCCAGGCAGTCTCAGAGGCAGCAGATTAAATCCCCATAATCAACTTGATGTACTTGCATATGTGGAATACCTGAATAGACAATGAATTGTCCCAAAATTGAGGCGGTGGACTTTGGGAGCAACTGTAGACTTGGGGTTTGCGGTCTGTGACTGATTTGTTTCTGCTTTTTTTTTTTTTTTTAAGGTAATACTATTTTTTTTAAATTTTATTTATTTATTTATTTATTCATTTATTTATGGCTGTGTTGGGTCTTCGTTTTCTGTGCGAGGGCTTTCTCTAGTTGCGGCAAGTGGGGGCCACTCTTCATCACGGTGCGCGGGCCTCTCACTATCGCGGCCTCTCTTGTTGCGGAGCACAGGCTCCAGATGCGCAGGCTCAGTAATTGCGGCTCCTGGGCCTAGCTGCTCGGCGGCATGTGGGATCTTCCCAGATCAGGGCTCGAACCCATGTCCCCTGCATTGGCAGCCAGATTCTCAACCACTGCGCCACCAGGGAAGCCCCTGTTTCTGCTTTTTTATGTTTATCTTAATTTAGTTTTTAGTGCTTGTTATCATTGGTGGATTTGTTTATTGGTTTGGTTGCTCTTTTCATTTTTTTATTTTTTATTTTAATAATTAAAAGAATTTTAAAATTATTTTTAATGTTTCTTTCTTTTTCTTTCTTTTTTTTCCCCTTTTTCTTCCAAGCTGTGTGGCTGACAGGGTCTCGGTGCTCTGGCCTGGTGTCAGGCCGGAGCCTCTGAGGTGGCAGAGCCGAGTTCAGGACATTGGACACCAGAAACCTCTTGGCCTCCCATAATATCAATCAGCGAGAGCTCTCCCAGAGAACTCCGCCTCAATGCTAAGACCCACCTCTACCCAATGGCCAGCAAGCTCCAGTGCTGGATGCCCCATGCCAAACAACTAGCAAGACAGGAACACAACCCCACCCATTAGCAGAGAGGCTGCCTAAAATCATAATAAGCTCACAGACACCCCAAAGCACAACACCGGACGCGGTCCTGCCCACCAGAAAGACAAGATCCAGCCTCATCCACCCGAACACAGGCACCAGTCCCCTCCACCAGGAAGCCTACACAACTCACTGAACCAACCTTAGCCACTGGGGGCAGACACCAAAAACAACGGGAACTACGAACCTGCAGCCTGTGAAAAGGAGACCCCAAACACAGTAAGTTAACCAAAATGACAAGACAGAGAAATACACAGCACATGAAGGAGCAAGGTAAAAAAACCCACCAGACTAAACAAATGAAGAGGAAATAGGCAGTCTACCTGAAAAAGAATTCAGAATAATGGTAGTAAAGATGATCCAAAATCTTGGAAATAGAATGGAGAAAATACAAGAAACGTTTAAAAAGGACATAGAAGAACTAAAGAGCAAACAAACAATGATGAACAACACAATAAATGAAATTAAAAATTCTCTAGAAGGAATCAATAGCAGAATAACTGAGGCAGAAGAACGGATAAGTGACCTGGAAGATAAAATAGTGGAAATAACGACCACAGAGCAGAATAAAGAAAAAAGAATGAAAAGATTGAGGACGGGTCTCAGAGACCTCTGGGACAACATTAAATGCACCAACATTCAACTTAAAGGGGTCTCAGAAGAAGAGAGAAAAAGAAAGGGACTGAGAAAATATTTGAAGAGATTATAGTTGAAAACTTCCCCCTAACATGGGAAAGGAAATAGTCAGTCAAGTCCAGGAAGCACAGAGAGTCCCATACAGGATAAATCCAAGTAGAAACAGGTCAAGACACATATTAATCAAACTATCAAAAATTAAATACAAAGAAAAAATATTAAAAGCAGCAGGGGAAAAACAACAAATAACATACAAGAGAATCCCCACAAGGTTAAGAGCTGATCTTTCAGCTCAAACTCTGCAAGCCAGAAGGAAGCGGCAGGACATATTTAAAGTGAAGAAAGGGAAAAAACTACAACCAAGATTACTCTATTCAGCAAGGATCTCATTCAGGCTTGATGGAGAAATTAAAAACCTTACAGACAAGCAAAAGTTAAGAGAATTCAGCACCACCAAACCAGATTTACAACAAATGCTAAAGGAACTTTTCTAAGCAGGAAACACAAGAGGAGGAAAAGGCCTACAAAAACAAACCCAAAACAATTAAGAAAATGGTAATAGGAACATACATATCGATAATTACCTTAAATGAAAATGGATTAAATGCTCCAACCAAAAGACATAGACTGGCAGAATGGATACAAAAACAAGACCCGTATATACGCTGTCTACAAGAGACCCACTTCAGACCTAGGGACACATACAGACTGAAAGTGAGGGGACGGAAAAAGATATTCCATGCAAATGGAAATCAAAGAAAGCTGGAGTAGCAATTCTCATATCAGAGAAAATAGACTTTAAAATAAAGACTATTACAAGAGACAAAGAAGGACACTACATAATGATCAAGGGATCAATCCAAGAAGAAGATACAACAATTGTAAATATTTATGCACCCAACACAGGAGCACCACAATACATAAGGCAAATGCTAACAGTCATAAAAGGGGAAATCGACAGGAACACAATCATAGTAGGGGACTTTAACACCCCACTTTCACCAATGGACAGATCATCCAAAATGAAATAAATAAGGAAACACAAGCTTTAAATGACACATTAAACAAGAGGGACTTCATTGGTATTTATAGGACATTCCATCCAAAAACAACAGAATACACTTTCTTCTCAAGTACTCATGGAGCATTCTTCAGGATAGATCATATCTTGGGTCACAAATCAAGCCTTGGTAAATTTAAGAAAATTGAAATCGTATCAAGTACCTTTTCCAACCACAATGCTATGAGACTACATATCAGTTACAGGAAAAAATTTGTAAAAAATACAAACACATGGAGGCTAAACAATACACTACTAAATAACCAAGAGATCACTGAAGAAATCAAAGAGGAAATCAAAAAATACGTAGAGACAAATGCCAATGAAAACACGATGACCCAAAACCTACGGGATGCAGCAAAAGCAGTTCTAAGAGGGAAGTCTATAGCAATACAATCCTACCTCAAGAAAGAAGAAACATCTCAAATAAACAACCTAACCTTACACCTGAAGCAATTAGAGAAAGAAGAACAAAAAAAACCCCAAAGTTAGCAGATGGAAAGAAATCATAAAGATCACATCAGAAATACATGAAAAAGAAATGATAGAAACAAAGGCAAAGACCAATAAAACTAATAGCTGGTTCTGTGAGAAGATAAACAAAATTGATAAACCATTAGCCAGACTCATCAAAAAAAAAAGGGAGAAGACTCAAATCAACAGAATTTGAAATGAAAAAGGAGAAGTAACAACTGACACTGCAGAAATACAAAGGATTATGAGAGATTACTACAAGCAACTCTATGCCAATAAAATGGACAACCTGGAAGAAATGGACAAATTCTGAAAAAAGCACAACCTTCTGAGACTGAACCAGGAAGAAACAGAAAATATAAACAGACCAATCACAAGCACTGAAATTGAAACTGTCATTAAGAAGCTTCCAACAAACAAAAGCCCAGGATCAGATGGCTTCACAGGCGAATTCTATCAAACATTTAGAGAAGAGCTAACACCTACCCTTCTCAAACTC
Source organism: Balaenoptera ricei (assembly GCF_028023285.1). NCBI lineage: Eukaryota > Metazoa > Chordata > Mammalia > Artiodactyla > Balaenopteridae > Balaenoptera > Balaenoptera ricei. The sequence continues at coordinate 88,357,351 of NC_082660.1, read as the reverse complement.
TTCCAAAATATAGCAGAGGGAGGAACACTCCCAAACTCATTCTACAAGGCCACCATCACCCTTACACCAAACCCAGACAAAGATGTCACACACAAAAAAAACTGCAGGCCAATATTACTGATGAACATAGGTGCAAATATCCTCAACAAAACAGAAGCAAACAGAATCCAACAGCACATTAAAAGGATCATACACCATGATCAAGTGGGGTTTATCCCAGGAATGAAAGGATTCTTCAATATACGAAAAGCAATCAATGTGATACACCATATCAACAAACTGAAGGATGAAAACCATATGATCATCTCAGTAGATACAGAAAAAGCTTCGACAATATTCAACACCCTTTTATGATAAAAACTCTCCAGAATGTAGGCATAGAGGGAAACTTCCTCAACATAATAAAGGCCATATACGACAAACCCACAGCCAACATCATTCTCAATGGTGAAAAACTGAAACCATTTTCTCTAAGATCAGGAACAAGGCAAGGTTGCCCACTCTCACCACTATTATTCAACATAGTTTTGGAAGTTTTAGCCATGGCAATCAGAGAAGAAAAAGAAGTAAAATGAATCCAAATTGGAAAAGAAGAGGTAAAACTGTCACTGTTTGCAGATGACGATACTATACACAGAGAATCCTAAAGATGTTACCAGAAAACTACTAGAGCTAATCAATGAATTTGGTAAAGTAGCAGGATACAAAATTAATGCACAGAAATCTCTGGCATTCCTATACACTAACGATGAAAAATCTGAAAGAGAAATTAAGGAAACACTCCCATTTACCACTGCAACAAAAAGAATGCAATACCTCGGAATAAACCTACCTAAGGAGACAAAAGACCTGTATGCAGAAAACTATAAGACACTGATGAAAGAAATTAAAGATACAAATGGAGGAAGAGATATACCATGTTCTTGGATTGGAAGAATCAACAATGTGAAAATATACTACCCAAAGCAATGTACAGATTCAATGCAATCTCTATCAAACTACCAATGGCATTTTTCACAGAACTAGAACAAAAAATTTCACAATTTGTATGGAAACACAAAAGACCCCAAATAGTAAAAGCAGTGTTGAGAAAGAAAAATGGACCTGGAGGAATCAGGCTCCCTGACTTCAGACTATACTACAAAGCTACAGTAATCAAGACAGTATGGTACTGGCACAAAAACAGAAATATAGATCAATGGAACATGATAGAAAGCCCAGAGATAAAACCATGCACATATGGTCACCTTATTTTTGATAAAGGAGGCAAGAATATACAATGGAGAAAAGACAGCTTCTTCAATAAGTGGTGCTGGGAAAACTGGACAGCTACATGTAAAAGAATGAAATTAGTACACTCCTGAGCACCATACATAAAAATAAACTCAAAATGGATTAAAGACCTAAATGTAAGGCCAGACACTATCAAACTCTTAGAGGAAAACATAGGCAGAACACTGTATGACATAAATCACAGCAAGATCCTTTTTGACCCAGCTCCTAGAGTAATGAAAATAAAAACAAAAATAAACAAATGGGACCTAATGAAACTTAAAAGCTTTTGCACAGCAAAGGAGACCATAAACAAGACCAAAAGACAACCCTCAGAATGGGAGAAAATATTTGCAAACGAAGCAACTGACAAAGGATTAATCTCCAAAATATACAAGCAGCTCATGCAGCTCAATATCAAAAAAACAAACAACCCAATCCAAAAATGGGCAGAAGACCAAATATACATTTCTCCTAAGAAGACATACAGGTTGCCAACAAACACATGAAAGGATGCTCAACGTCACTAATCATTAGAGAAATGGAAATCAAAACCACAATGAGGTATCACCTCACACCGGTCAGAATGGCCATCATCAAAAAATCTACAAACAATAAATGCTGGAGAGGATGTGGATGAGATGGAACCCTCTTGCACTGTTGGTGGGAATGTAAATGATACAGCCACTATGGAGAACAGTATGGAGGTTCCTTAAAAAACTAAAAATAGGACTACCATACGACCCAGCAATCCCACTACTGGGCATATACCCTGAGAAAACCATAGTTCAAAAAGGGTCATGGACCACAATGTTCATTGCAGCTTTATTTACAATAGCCAGGACATGGAAGCAACCTAAGTGTCCATTGACAGATGAATGGATAAAGAAGATATGGCACATATAGACAAGGGAATATTACTCAGCCATAAAAAGAAATGAAATTGAGTTATTTGTAGTGAGGTGGATGGACCTAGAGTCTGTCATACAGAGTGAAGTAAGTCAGAAGCAAATACCGTATGCTAACACGTATATATGGAATCTAAAAAAAAGGGTTCTAATGAACCTAGGGGCAGGACAGGAATAAAGACGCAGATGTAAAGAATGGACTTGAGGACACGGGGAGGGGGAAGGGTAAGCTGGGACGAAGTGAGAGAGTAGCACTGACATATATACACTACTAAATGTAAAATAGATAGCTAGTGGGAAGCAGCTACATCACACGGGGAGATCAGCTTGGTGCTTTGTGACCACCTAGAGGGGTGGGATTGGGAGGGTGGGGGGGAGATGCAAGAGGGAGGGGATATGGGGATATATGTATATATATAGCTGATTCACTTTGTTATACAGCAGAAACTAACATAACATTGTAAAGTAATTATACTCCAATAAAGATGTTAAAAAGAAGAGAAAAGAAACAATGCCAGCAATGAATGCTCTGGGTTTTTGTGATTTATTTACGATTCTCTGTATGTATTTTAAAACTATTTTAGGTACAAAATATATTTATACTCTAGAGCTGTATGGATCAGGTAGAAGTGCAATTTGGATGATAATATGTTATATGTATATATAATATGGATATATATGAATATAAATATTCATCTCTTCTCACAGTCTAATAGCTCGCAATCTAATGATAGCAATTTTCATACTTGGATTCATGCCTTCTTTGAGGCAGAGATTGAGAATCATTGAATATTTAAAAATACAACTTCTATATTTATAGCATTAAATACTAATGGGTAAAAGATCAGTGGTTTGACCCTCATAAGGTCAGGACACATGGTTGGCATCAAATTTATGAGAAAAGAGCAAATGCTAGTTATTATTGCTGTTGGGGTGATGGAGTATTTTGGGTGATTGTGACAGTGATTGCACTTCCTATTTGGAAACATAGGTGAAGGAGGCAGGTGCCCATGTGATATGATTTGAGAGCTCCAGGAGCCCCAGACTGAACCAAATCCACTTTTCTACCCAGTCTTATTCTCCCAACACTACTGATACTAGAATAGCTCAGATGGAAAAACATAGGAGTCTCTCCTCCAAAAAGTCAATAGTTTAAAAAATATGTATTTACCTGAGGTGATGTGGAGGGCTTTGTTAATAAGTAGTGGCTTCCCTTTCCAATTTGCCTTGTTGTGTTTTTGGAAATGAAAGAGAGGAAGATGGGGGAGGCATCAGGCTATGTGTGTATACTTGTTGGGGATATTGTGCAATGAGATACAGGAAAATACATTTCATCAGAGGTTGGGGGAACATGATTTGTCATAATGTTCCTCTGTTTCCATTTTCTGAATGCATGAGGTAACACAGTGAATAAGAAAGCCTAGAGAGTCCAATGTATCCTCATGGTCTAAGAATTCATTAAGGGATTCTATAGTTTGTAAACACAAGGATTAATGCAACAGTAGAGCCTGAGATGTCCATCCCAAGATGTACCCTCTAAATCCACCATAGTTGGGCATACACACCCTATCAGATTCTTTTTGGTCACCAAAGGCTTGATGCCCTATGTGAAGGTGAAAAGATTCTGACATTACAGACAGTAACCTGGTCATAGTGTGAAATTGAAGAGAGGGGAATAGTTACATGAAAATGTGCAGTCCATGGAGGAGGGGTGACCAAACCTAAAACAATATGCCAATCTGTCACAAAAAGAGAATATAAATACATGGTCCAGCTGTGACATGATTCTGCACATTGTGAATATCAGGTTAACCAGCTCAAACCACTTTCAAGCCTTTCTCCACTGTCATAAGAGCAAGAAGCTTTATGCTTTTTCTGAGCATAAATTGATTTGGCATTCATCTCAAAACCTTCCCAATGGAGTCCTGAGTGAATAGATTAAACCTGTTATTGTATTGCTCTAAAATTCATTCATGCAATCATTTATTCAACAACTATGTACAAAGCACATCATCCATGAAATATCTGAATGTCACAAAATTTCAGATCATACCTAAATCTACACTGCTAATTTCCTTCCTACTGAAAACTTTGTCAAAGTGAGATAACTGAGGAATAAGCATATCATAGATAAAGCTTAAACAAAACGTGGTGTGAGATAGACCAAAGGACTCAAGCCTGTGGAATGTAACCTGGGAACGTTTAATTACTCCTCTAATAAAGTGAGTGTATGCCAAAGGTACAGAGCTGTGTGTTGTATATTGCATGAGTAGGTCAAGTTGAGATTGAAAACATGTGATAAAAAGACCATGTCCATTATTCATTTTCCCCCAGGCTAGGCATCCATCTGTTGTCTATGGAAGAACTGTTTCCTTCCTGGTGCTTCATAGGCACGTTAGATGTATCAACGTTGACCTAACACAATGCAACTATACCCTCCCAATAGGGTAACATAAAATAAGTGTGCCTGGCATATACTGCACATTGTGCTACAAAACATCCCGTTTTAATGATAATTAGTTGGCTAGAAAACAAAGGAAAAGAAAGCCTCTGCAATTTACTGTGAGCTTTCTTTTCTCCAAAACTCTTCAAAAATGATGGTGTGGCAGATTGACCATCAATGGACAGGCATTGTTTCCAGCAAAAAGAGCAAACAGAGGATGGGGTTTGCACAGCTCAGGCTAAGAAAACCAAGAAAACTTTAGGTTGCTTTGGGAAATGTCTATTGAGTAGCTATTTGTATGCCAAACACTGATGAAAGATAATTATTTTAGACTGTTATAGTGAAATCATATCATATGAACTTACATCTTTTTTCCCTCCTGTCCCATGATTCCAAAACGGTTTATGTTTTTTTCTGTGCTTTTGGGGATCCTGACTTGATACAGTTTCTCACTCACTAGAAACGACTGGAAGGAAAGTGGCAACAGAATTAGGCTTGGGCCTAGCCTCTTGGTGGAGGACAGCCAGTTTGTTGACTAGATTCGTTCTCTTCACTTACAGAATAATGTCTTTAAAAAAAAAAAAAAAAGTTGAGCTCGAACTATATATTCAAATTGGTGTTCTACTTTTTCATTTAACATTTTATTGTAGAAATTTTCCATGTCATTAAACTTCTGAAACATGATATTGAAAACATGATTTTTAATGGCCACATACTCTTCTTTTTATATAAATATGTCACAATTTGGTTAACCATTTCTCTACTGTTGGACATGTAGGTTGCTTCCAAGTTTTTGCTATTATACAAAGCCTTGCAATGAATATCCTTGTAGTTTATATATTATTATATACATCATGTGTAGAAGTGGCATTGTTAGGTATGCAAAATTAAGTCCAAATTGTATTCCAGAATACTTGTATTAATTTAAACCCAATTGGCAGTAAGTAAATGAATTTGTCTGTCTTATTGTTGGGTATTAATTTTTTAAAAATGTGCTAATATGAAAAGTGACTAATGGCATCTGATTCTTTTGGCCCTTCTTCAAATCTCAGTAAAGTGAAAATTTTCATATATTATTATCCATTTATACTTCTTCCTTTAAATGCTGGTCATATCCCTTGCCCAATAAATTGATCGATCTTTTACACTGTGATCCATTCCTTTATTGTTAACCTTAGGAAGTCTTTCTCTAGCCAGAGACATTTGATAAACATTCAACTATATCTCTTCTTCTTCTTCTTTTTTTAAAATGTATCTATTTATTTATTTATTTATTTTTGGCTGCGTTGGGTCTTCATTGCTACGTACGCGGGCTTTCTCTAGTTGTGGTGAGCGGGGGTTACTCTTCGTTGTGGTGTGCGGGCTTCTCATTGCGGTGGCTTCTCTTTGCTGCGGAGCACGGGATCTAGGCACGCGGGCTTCAGTAGTTGTGGCATGCGGGCTCAGTAGTTGTGGCTTGCAGGCTCTAGAGCGCAGGCTCAGTAGTTGTGGCGCACGGGCTTAGTTGCTCTGCGGCATGTGGGATCCTCCAGGACCAGGGCTCGAACCCGTGTCCCCTGCATTGGCAGGCAGATTCTTAACCACTGCGCCACCAGGGAAGTCCTGATATCTCTTCTCCTTTAAGGTTTGATTTTTTCTAACACTTATTTAAATGATCTAGAATTTATTTTGTTGTACAATGTCAGGTAAGTTTCCACATTGCTTGCTTGCTTGCTTTTTTCCTTGCAAAGAGGAAATGGGTTGTTCCAGCATCATCTGTTGAATAATCATGAATTTCTACATTGATTCATGATATTTCTTTTTTTGTTGTTTTTTTTTAAAGATTTGTGTGTGTGTGTGTGTGTGTTAATATACATTTATTTATTTTATTTATTTATTTTTGGCTGTGTTGAGTCTTTGTTGCTGCACGCGGGCTTTCTCTAGTTGTGGCGAGTGGGGGGCTACTCCTCATTGCGGCGCACGGGCTTCTCATTGCGGTGGCTTCTCTTGTTGCGGAGCACAGGCTCTAGGCGCGTGGGCTCAGTAGTTGTGGCACACGGGCTTAGTTGCTCCGCGGCATGTGGGATCTTCCCAGACCAGGGCTTGAACCTGTGTCCCCTGCGTTGGCAGGCGGATTCTTAACCACTGTGCCACCAGGGAAACCCTATGATATTTCTTTTTTATATATTAAATTATCTATACTAGGGTACATTTCTGTGCCATTGACTTAAGTATTTTTCCAACTATTTTTGTGCCAATGACTTCTGATTTCATTATTTGTCTCATAATATGTTTTAATACCTAGTGGAGATAATCCTCTATAATTTATATTTTCATTTCAAACATGTATTTTTAGGGTACATTTTAGAACTCTACATCATGCTATAATCACAAAACAACTTGAAAACAATACAGTTTGACAAACAAACCCAATAGGTACTAACTAGGCTATCCTAGTAAGGCTAGGCAGATGTCTATTTCCTGAGTGCCAATGAGTCAAGTGACTCTAAAGTCCCTAACGATGTTTTTAAGAGTTCTCCTCAGGTTCTTCATTTTCTTAAAGACTTAATAAGCCTCTTTCCCTGTCTTCTGACACTTTTTTTTTTTTTTTTTTCCTGCTGGCTAACCACTTTTCTTCTGAAAATACAGCACAGGCCAGCACTAAGGAAAAGAGCATCACCAATTCTACTTAGAGATTTTGTAATACACTTATTCTCATTATTTTTGCTTCATCAAAATTTTGAATAATTGGAATTAAATGTATAGTTTTGTTGTTGATAAAGTGTAGTGCTTCTAGCTTGTAAACCTTATTTTCTCATATATTTTATATGTTTTACAAATTTGGTTTCCACTAGATACCACAGGTGATAAAATATATTAAATTATTTTATTCCAACAGAATTGTATACACAGGGTGCTAGTGCAAAAATGCATGCCTAGAAGCCAACCCATTACCTCTACTTAAATAGTTCTAACCCTATTCTAATCTCAGTGACGTCGTAATGTTTTCAAAACTAGAAACAGGCCATGTTATGTAATCTATATCCTTCATTACATGCAAATAAATCCACGCAAAGAAAACAGAAACCCAGATTACCATGGTAGTTCAGGTCAGCAGAAGAGATGAAAGTTATTTTAACGAGGATGGTAATGGAAAGCAATAATGTTAAAGTAGTTCAGAGGCTACTGTGACTATAGACACACAACTCCCATTAACTGTAATTGGAGTTAAGCACATGTAATGATAACAAAATAGACCCCTAAATATCTTTCCAATTGGAAAATAAGCAAATGTGTTCCAGGAAACAGCATGCCTTTGTGTAGAAAATACAGTATTCTAATTGAGATGCACAAATTATTTTCACATTGATATTGCTCAGGGTATGATGGCATTTTTCCTATGCTTGGGGATGTAGATCTGCTCTAGGTAACATCTGTACAAAGAATGCCTTTCTTTTTCTTAATGCTCAGCATTCGTTATGTTATTAAAGGAAAAGTCTCAATAGTTGCAATGGATTTATTATTATTAATTCAGTAGCTTGTTATCAGCATGAAACTCTGCTGTGCTGGGGAAAAACAAATTATATTTTACAAAACTGCAGTAGTGAGATTAAATCACTTTTCTATATTTCACTTTCTTCTTATCCTCCCTGCCTGGTAGTAACTTGACTATCTCTATTATGAACCTCATATTTTGCAAACTATCAAGTCTCGTAGTAATATAAAGGTACATTATCAAACAAACTCAATTATAGCAACTTTAAGAAGACTGAAATACGTGATAAAAGTAAAACCACATAGTACAATAATATTACTTCAAGGCATTAAAAACTTAATCCATGTTAAGCTACAAATGTAGAAAATATGCAATGCTTACTTTTATCTGTCATAAACATGATATTTTCATAACATGTACAACCAACCTCTTGGGATTTTAAATGACTAGTATTTACCTAATTGATAACTTGAGTATTTCAAGGGATTTTGGAAAAGTATGGCACAGAAAAAATAAAATCAGTATATTCAGTATTTCAACTGCCACAGACCTTGCCATCGATTATCTTTGGACTCAATGTCAAAGCTAATGAACAGGATTTTTTAAAATGTCCTTGGTTTTATTTATTGGCCATGCATTATGTTCGCTTCTTCACTAGGAAATGGAATCGGGCCCTAAGACAAATTTTCTACGAGGTTGAAAGTCTGATGACAATGCCGGCCTATCTGGAAAATACGGGAAAGGGCGACAAATAAAAATGTGAATAATGTTAGAAAATAGTTGGAAAAGCTCCCAAGTATATTAGATATGTGAAACTTACGTTAAAGAGCAAACCAGCAGAAACTACACAAACTGTAACAGAACCGCTCAGGTGTCTATCACAGTGGGTTACACACAGTGGTTTCTCAAAAACTGTCTGTTGATTAAGTAATAATCCAATCATTAGCAATGAATCAGGAACTGGTCCTGCAAATTCACCTTCCACTATACTGCTTACACACAGGGCATTAATTTGCCATTAATATAGGCAAAGGTAAGAAAATGCTCCCTTCCTCCCTTTCATCCACCCACAAATTTTTACTGAATAAAATATCTGCAGAGTACCATAATAAGCACCCTTATAAGTTATTAGGAAGGAAAGGATAAATGTACAAACAACTATAACATGAAACTAACTACATGTCTCTTATAGCACCTCTTACTGTCTACGTACAATGGAGGTTAAGAGAAGAGAAAAATCATATCCTTTGAGTGTAGAAGTTGGGGGGTCAGGGAAAACTTCATCCCAGTTAGCCCTTAACAGACAGGTGGGATTTCAACAAGAGGAAATAGAAGTGTAGCTGTTAATTTTTGATTAGAAAAAGTGAGTTCTGGTTCCTTATACTGCTGACTATTTTAATTACCAAATTGTTCCTATTTGGGGGGCATGAAAAGCAATGGATGTATAAAGGGAGAATCAGAATTTCTATACATGTTTAACCATTTTTTTCTAGGACATGGAGGAAAATAATGATAGGGAATGCACCAAACTGGTCAGATTTGTAGTTTCCGTAAACACGTGATTTTAGTTTTAATGGTATTTAAAAAAACAATCCTGAATGATTTACAGAGAAGACAGCAGTTTTGTTTCAAAACAAACAAATAAACAAACAACCCAGAAAAAGCCCACAACAAAACCACCCAGCAGAAATGAGGTCCTCTGGCATCATCTGGTTAGGTTCTGTTGTTGAAGCCTAGCTAGCACTATTAAGAGTGGCAGCAGAAGAGCTGATCAAGGCAAACAGAGATTGCAGTGACCTGGGCCAAGAGTACTTGACAAGATGAGAGCTTGAGCAACCATTTGGGTTGATGCAGATAAACTAGCTGTTAAATGACAATGCGGATACAGGGTCATTCATTCCTACCACCTGTCATCTCTGTGTCTTTCTATTCCACGTGTGACAGAGATCCCTATGACTAAGAACGTTAGGCATCAGCCATTTCTCTAACTTTGATCATATGATGGACAATCCTCTGTCATTTTCTGTGGCAGTTGTTTGTGATCTACCTGAGCTTTGTTGCTGATATGCTGACCTAGAATATATTTACCTGTCATCTGCTTTTGTTTCTAAATCATTCTAAGACTATATATCTACTCTTTTAGTTTTTAACGTGTGCAACCTATCTCTTGGGTCTGGGCTACCTGATTCTTGCTGATGATGGAAGTTTGAGAGTAATCAGCCCAACTCCCCAGCTTCAGTAGCCCTGGGTACTCTGGGGTTATGTAAGCTCGCTGGCTTCTACAGCAAGGCAGAAATGGCAGGCTTTCCCCTGCATACTTCCATTTCCCAAAGGACAGGATCACAGAACTATCCCACTGGCTATGATTTTGAGGAGAGAAGATATTAAGCTACAATTTACAATCCGTGAGACTATAAACAGGTGCTTCCTATTAGTAGTGTTCCCCACGCTAGCCTGTGCTTAATTATTTAACCAGTTGTATGGACAAAGGCAACCTGTATGGGTAATATCACAGACACTTTAGCAGCTGCCAGTGCCATTGTTTTAAAATATAAACTGTCCCTTAAGGTAGAAGCCAGTCAGCAGTTGTTTTAAATATGAGCAATTAGGACAGAGTTAAAACACAGCTTCTCAATGTCATATTCATAACTGACAGAAGTGCCTTTGTAATTGTAGTTTCTAAGGCAATCTATCTATTCACAACCCAAGTGCAGGCTGAGCCTTTAGATGATAAAAAATGGTTACTGACTAGCAACTTATCCCTCATACAAGAAGTCTCAAAGAACCCTTCCTGATGTTTAAGTCTACTGGAATAAAGCCAGTCCTCACATTATCAGACAAATATATAAATATGGATGGCTGTACATCAATGTTCTTTGCAACATTGTTTATACTAGCGAAAATCATAAAAAGTCTATCTGTCCATCTTGGGATTCGATAAATAAAGGATGGGACCCACATACACTAGGATACAATGCAGCCATTTCTAAATTATCATATAGATCTACATGTACTTGACAGAAAAAGGCCCACATTATAAACTGAAAAGGCAAGTTACAAAAGAGTATATCATATTCTTAGTCTGAAAAAAATATAATTTTTAGAAGTTGGAAGGCTATCTACCAATAAAAACAGTGGTTTCTCTGAATGGTGAGATCATGTTTTCTTTTTTATATTTCTCCATGTCTGAATTTTTGGCATTGAGCATGATTAACTTGGTAAATTAGGGAAGCAACCTAGGTAGGACGTAAAATTTTTAGCCTTCAGAGCAAAAGCACATACTGTTCTCAACTTAAAGGGCAGTTTAGGATTCAATAATCTGCATGAATTCTCTGTTGATAACACCATCACTAAGTACACTATAATGGGGGGAAAAAAAAAGACCAGTCAGGTACTATTTTCTGCTTTGTTTAAAAAAGGGCCACAGAATGTTCCCTGGTCAGAAAGTAATGACTTACAAGTAGGCTGGTTTTAGGGCACAAATAAATTTGTCTTCATATACTGTTGTCATTTATAAAAGGATATTATGAATCTTAGATTCTAAATTCTAAAAGTTGGAGTCTTAAGAAGTGAGTGTAGACATTGCCTATCCAAAAAGATAGGTATAAATTCAGAAGGATGAGGAGGTATGTCATGGCATCATCTGGAGAGTTTTACTCCAATGGTAAAATCAAATGAGACTTAAAAATTCCTTTCAGCAACATGTTACCAGTAAATGACAAATTAAAAATAAAGTCTGTCCTTTGATGGGGGACAATACTGACCCATTTTCAATAAGACATACATACTGGGTTATTCTTCCTGGTTAATGCAGGCGGTGTGAGGTTGGAGAGGGGAGTCTTGGCACAAAGCATCATTATACCCTTTCTTACTACATTTGTACTAGAGCAACAAATGAGGATGGGATAAAGTAAAGCTAACTGGTATATGTAGTCTTTGAACGTATTAATGTAGATTACTAGACTCAGTTTTCTAATGAAATGGGCTACCCTCATATTTATGCATCTGAAAAAATGATTCTTCCTAAACATGTCTCCTAATCTGCAAATAATAATGGTACATACATTGAAGGGTGTTAACAGAATGAGATAATCTAGTACTTGGCCCATATTAACCTTTTGATAGATGTGAAACACACACACACACACACGAATCAGTCAACAATCCTCAAGCAAAAAGTGGTTTCTACCTTTAATGGTTATTTATAATTTTGTATTACAAAGTCCTCAGTGTATGACCATATGGGTTCAAATCTTTGTTCCACTGCTTAATAGCAATGTTTTCCTAAACTTATTTTCCCATTTGTGAACATGAAAATAATATTTAAATACCTAACTAAGAGGATAGTTACAAGAACAAAATGAGGCAATAACGTAAAAGGACCAGAATGGTACCTGACAGAGTAAAAGCTTAACATTTTCGTATTTGATATTGTAAGAGTCACATTCTACAGATTTCAGCATCAAGATCTTATTATACTTTTTAAAGTCTAGACAGCCTCATTATGGAGACTATGACATGTTTTAGCCAGTTTGGGGACAATGGATAAGATGCAAACATATGTTTATAAAAGTCTTTTTCAGATTAGCATATAAAAACAAAGACTAATAAAGATCAGTTAGGAAATCAGAATTTATCAAGGTTCTGACTTTTTATTTATTTCACAAGTGGTCATGAGCGAGGGTATTTCTTATGCTCTTGGGAAGCAAAGAAAATCTTTTATAGCAATTTATTTATTTTTCTTATTGCCATCCCATGAGTAGAGAAATGTTGCCAGGCTTTCTACTACATCTCTGCTTTAGGATTCCAGTTGTCTGGACAGATTTGTCCCCTGGGGTAGGAAGAGATTATTTCTAGAGATTCTAGGCTGGCTTGAACGATGCATCTAGTAAAACCAATCACTCATTTTTTCCCCCCTAGGACAGCAGATTTTTTTTTTTTAACATCTTTATTGGAGTATAATTGCTTTACAATGGTGTGCCAGTTTCTGCTTTCTAACAAAGTGAATCAGTTATACATATACATATATCCCCATATCTCCTCCCTCTTGCATCTCCCTCACACCCTCCCTATCCCACCCCTCCAGGAGGTCACAAAGGACCGAGCTGATCTCCCTGTGCTATGCGGCTGCTTCCCACTAGCTATCTATTTTACGTTTGGTAGTGTATATATGTCCATGCCACTCTCTCACTTTGTCACAGCTTACCCTTCCCCCTCCCCATATCCTCAAGTCCATTCTCTAGTAGGTCTGTGTCTTTATTCCCGTCCTACCCCTAGGTTCTTCATGACGTTTTTTTTTTTTCTTAGATTCCATATATATGTGTTAGCATATGGTATTTGTTTTTCTCTTTCTGACTTACTTCACTCTGTATGACAGACTCTAGGTCCATCCACCTCACTACAAATAACTCAATTTCGTTTCTTTTTATGGCTGAGTAATATTCCATTGTATATATATGCCACATATTCTTTATTCATTCATCTGTTGATGGACACTTAGGTTGCTTCCATGTCCTGGCTATTGTAAATAGAGCTGCAATGAACATTTTGGTACATGACTCTTTTTGAATTATGGTTTTCTCAGGGTATATGCCCAGTAGTGGGATTGCTGGGTCGTATGGTAGTTCTATTTTTAGTTTTTTAAGAAACCTCCATACTGTTCTCCATAGTGGCTGTATCAACTTACATCCTCACCAACAGTGCAAGAGGGTTCCCTTTTCTCCACACCCTCTCCAGCATTTATTGTTTCTAGATTTTTTGATGATGGTCATTCTGACCGGTGTGAGATGATATCTCATTGTAGTTTTGATTTGTATTTCTCTAATGATTAATGATGTTGAGCATTCTTTCATGTGTTTGTTGGCAATCTGTATATCTTCTTTGGAGAAATGTCTATTTAGGTCTTGTGCCCATTTTTGGATTGGGTTGTTTGTTTGTTTGTTATTGAGCTGCATAAGCTGCTTATAAATTTTGGAGATTCATCCTTTGTCAGTTGCTTCATTTGCAAATATTTTCTACCATTCTGAGGGTTGTCTTTTGGTCTTGTTTATGGTTTCCTTTGCTGTGCAAAAGCTTTTAAGTTTCATTAGGTCCCATTTGTTTATTTGTGTTTTTATTTCCATTTCTCTAGGAGCTGGGTCAAAAAGGATCTTGCTGTGATTTATGTCATACAGTGTTCTGCCTATGTTTTCCTCTAAGAGTTTGATGGTGTCTGGCCTTACATTTAGGTCTTTAATCCATTCTGAGTTTATTTTTGTGTATGGTGTTAGGGAGTGTGCTAACTTCATACTTTTACATGTACCTGTCCAGTTTTCCCAGCACCACTTATTGAAGAGGTTGTCTTTTCTCCACTGTATATGCTTGTCTCCTTTATCAAAGATAAGGTGACCATATGTGCGTGAGTTTATCTCTGGGCTTTCTATCCTGTTCCATTGATCTATGTTTCTGTTTTTCTGCCAGTACTATACTGCCTTGATTACTGTAGCTTTGTAGTATAGTCTGAAGTCAGGGAGCCTGATTCCTCCAGCTCCATTTTTCTTTCTCAACACTGCTTTTACTATTTGGGGTCTTTTGTGTTTCCATACAAATTGTGAAATTTTTTGTTCTAGTTCTGTGAAAAATGCCAGTGGTAGTTTGATAGGGATTGCATTGAATCTGTAGATTGTTTTGGGTAGTAGAGTCATTTTCACAATGTTGATTCTTCCAATCCAAGAACATGATATATCTCTCCATCTATTTGTATCATCTTTAATTTCCTTCATCAGTGTCTTATAGTTTTCTGCATACAGGTCTTTTGTCTCCTTAGGTAGGTTTATTCCTAGATATTTTATTCTTTTTGTTGCAATGGTAAATGGGAGTGTTTTCTTAATTTCACTTTCAGATTTTTCATCATTAGTGTATAGGAATGCCAGAGATTTCTGTGCATTAATTTTGTATCCTGCTACTTTACCAAATTCATTGATTAGCTCTAGTAGTTTTCTGGTAGCCTCTTTAGGATTCTCTATGTATAGTATCATGTCATCTGCAGACAGTGACAGCTTTACTTCTTCTTTTCCAATTTGTATTCATTTTACTTCTTCTTCTTCTCTGATTGCTGTGGCTAAAACTTCCAAAACTATGTTGAATAATAGTGGTGAGAGTGGGCAACCTTCTCTTCTTCCTGATCTTAGTGGAAATGGTTTCAGTTTTTCACCATTGAAGACAATGTTGGCTGTGGGTTTGTCATATATGGCCTTTATTATGTTGAGGAAAGTTCCCTCTATGCCTACTTTCTGCAGGGTTTTTATCATAAATGGGTGTTGAATTTTGTCAAAAGGTTTCTCTGCATCTATTGAGATGATCATATGGTTTTTATCCTTCAATTTGTTAATATGGTGTATCACGTTGATTGATTTGCGTATATTGAAGCATCCTTGCATTCCTGGAATAAACCCCACTTGATCATGGTGTATGATCCTTTTAATGTGCTGTTGGATTCTGTTTGCTAGTATTTTGTTGAGGATTTTTGCATCTATGTTCATCAGTGATACTGGCCTGTAGTTTTCTTTCTTTGTGACATCTTTGTCTGGTTTTGGTATCAGGGTGATGGTGGCCTCATAGAATGAGTTTGGGAGTGTTCCTCCCTCTGCTATATTTTGGAAGAGTTTGAGAAGGATAGTTGTTAGCTCTTCTCTAAATGTTGGATAGAATTCGCCTGTGAAGCCATCTGGTCCTGGGTTTTTGTTTGTTGGAAGATTTTTAATCACAGTTTCAATTTCAGTGCTTGTGATTGGTCTGTTCATATTTTCTATTTCTTCCTGGCTCAGTCTCGGAAGGTTGTGCTTTTCTAAGAATCTGCCCATTTCTTCCAGGTTGTCCATTTTATTGGCATAGAGTTGCTTGTAGTAATCTCTCATGATCGTTCGTATTTCTGCAGTGTCAGTGGTTACTTCTCCTTTTTCATTTCTAATTCTATTGATTTGAGTCTTCTCCCTTTTTTTCTTGATGAGTCTGGCTAATGGTTTATCAATTTTGTTTATCCTCTTAAAGAACCAGCTTTTAGTTTTATTGATCTTTGCTATCATTTCCTTCATTTCTTTTTCATTTATTTCTGATCTGATCTTTATGATTTCTTTCCTTCTGCTAACTTTGGGGTTTTTTTGTTCTTCTTTCTCTAATTGCTTTAGGTGCAAGGTTAGATTGTATATTTGAGATATTTTCTGTTTCTTAAGGTAGGATTGTATTGCTATAAACTTCCCTCTTAGAACTGCTTTTCCTGCATCCCATAGGTTTTGGGTCGTCGTGTTTTCATTGTCATTTGTTTCTAGGTATTTTTTTAAAAATTTAATTATTTATTTATTTATGGCTGTGTTGGGTCTTCATTTCTGTGCGAGGGCTTTCTCTAGTTGTGGCAAGTGGGGGCCACTCTTCATCGCAGTGTGTGGGCCTCTCATTATCGCAGCCTCTCTTGTGGCGGAGCACAGGCTCCAGACGTGCAGGCTCAGTAATTGTGGCTCACAGGCCTAGTTGCTCCACGGCATGTGGGATCTTCCCAGACCAGGGCTCGAACCCATGTCCTCTGCATTGGCAGGCAGATTCTCAACCACTGCGCCACCAGAGAAGCCCCCTGTTTCTAGGTATTTTTTTATTTCCTCTTTGATTTCTTCAGTGATCTCTTGGTTATTAAGTAGTGTATTGTTTAGCCTCCATGTGTTTGTACTTTTTACAGATCTTTTCCTGTAATTGATATCTAGTCTCATAGTGTTGTGGTCGGAAAAGATACTCGATACGATTTCAATTTTCTTAAATTTACCAAGGCTTGACTTGTGACCCAAGATATGATCGATCCTGGAGAATGTTCCATGAGCACTTGAGAAAAATATGTATTCTGTTGTTTTTGGATGGAATGTCCTATAAATATCAATTAAGTCCATCTTGTTTAATGTATCATTTAAAGCTTGTGTCTCCTTATTTATCTTCATTTTGGATGATCTGTAGGACAGCAGATTTACCAGGCAACCTGCTGACCTTTAATTTGATTTCCTGAGTAGACCCATTCACTGGAAAGAGGGAGTCTTGCCGTCATAACCAGGGTCTGTTCCCAAGTCAGGTATATTTCCTTATGTCCAAAACCTGGCCTGCGATTTATTTCAGCATTCCTTTCTTGAACACTGACCACGTGCCTGTCATAGTGTCAGAGAGAAATGAGCCAGCCTCTTCTTTCCAGGCAGGTACTAGGTAGTGATTGGGGCCTTTGGTTTAAAAATTAGTGTAATGAGATGTGTTAGGGCTTCTGTAATCTGCTACACAGTTCTCAGTGAGTAAATTTTAGAGCCTGAATTACATTATATCCCCTGATACAAAACGAAAAGTCTCAGAGCTTTCCATCAAGATATTCTCACTGAAGTGAGGGTAGAATATAAAGATAATGAGAATACAGTTACACGGAGTATTATGATTAGGGGTATACTCTTCAGGAGCACAGAAAAGGAACACTTAGCCAAGCCTTAGAGGGAAGCATCTCTGGGAAGGCTTTCTAGAGACGGCAATGTTCTAGCTGATTCTTAAAAGATGAGGATGAATTAGCTTGGAGGAAAAATATATTCCAGGTAAAGGAGACACTGTGAGAAAAGGGAGAAAAGACATGAGAAAAAAAATGTGTCTGTGTGACTACAAGTCAATCTGTGTTGATTAAAAGAAGGGGACTATGGGCTCTGAGTCTAGAGAAGTAACATCCAGATAGAAGGCTCTCGGACTTTAGATGTGCAATGGGGAGTGAAATTGTTAAGATCGATCCATTTCGTGATCGTGTAGTGGAGAGGCTTAAAGGGGACAAGACAAGAATTAGGGAGTAATTGGACATGGAGGATAGAGAAAGAGTTAAAGATAACTCTAAAATTTCTAGCTTATACATTTGGAAAAAATGGTGGTTCCATTGACTAAGACAGGTATATGAGGAGAAGTTGCATTCAAGGAGAAGATTATGAGTTCAGTTTGGGATTTTTCAAGTTGGAGATGTCTTTAAGACATCCAGATGGAGCTGTCCAGCAGGCAGTTAAATATTACAAGACTGAGGTTCAGGGGAGAGGTCGGGAAAGGGTATGAGAGACTTGGGATACTTATCATAGATGGTAGTTGAAGCCATCACTCAGGAAAGTATGTAGAGTGAGAAAAACTGTTGGCTGATGATCAACTGCTGGGAAACACTGATATTTAAGAGATGGGCATAGGAAGAGGAGTCCTTGAAGAAAAGTCCTTGAAGACAGCAAATAATCAGAGTGGTACAGAATGGAACATTGGAGCACATATTATGGAATCCAAGGGAGTAGATATTTTGAAAAATGGAATAAGTAATAATATCAAATGCTGTAGAAAGATGCAGTAAAATAAAGACAGAAAACTATCAGCCTTAGAAATATGTCATTAGACAGCTTAATGAGAACAATTTCAGTAAAATAAGGGGAGAAGACGCCATATTGCAGAAGGCTGAGGAGTAAGTGGAGGCAATGAATATAACTTATACTTGTATTTCCCACGATCCTGAATGTGGTGTGTTCATAGAGCAAAACAGTTATCTCAGGTCACTGTGCCTGACATGCCCAGCACCACTTCTAGCTGAAACTGTCCTGCTCATAGTTTTTTACTTAGGGGAGCAGCACTGAATAGGCTTCCCCCCCACCAACAAAGGCCAATGAATGGACCACGATGGACACTTGGCCCCCTCAAGGGCAGCCAATTCATAGGCTGGCTAGTAACACATGGCATACCTTGTGATGAAGGGTACTACTCAGTAGGGTAATAAATCAGTCAAAAGAGAAATAAAACAAACAGAATGAAGAGACACACAGAAGGAAGTGAAACCCATTTTGTTTCGTAAGATGTCCTGAGTAAGTTTCTGTTCTAAAAGAGCCTAATACAACAGAAATGGATTACATGATGCAATTCCTAATATTGGGGTCAACTGCATTTAAAAAATAGTCAGCGAAGCTCACTAGGCCATTGTTTCTTAAAGCAAGGTATATTGAATGTTTTGTTTTGTTTTTTCATTTTTATGTAAAAAATATTGACATATGCATATTCGGTATCACCTTATAAGAAACTAGTGTATTGCTCATGGATATATACATTTGTTTATTTGTGTATTATATTAAAAGCCAAGCAACATCATGATGTACTGAACTAAGGAAACTTTCACAATAATATGACTAAAGAAAATTTTTCAGAGTCGATTCATCCCAGAGGGTGATACTATTAAACACCATAGCGTAGGTAAGTTGGACATATAAGGTCCTGTGACAAAGAAGTCAGTACCGTCTTCAGGGTGTAAGCAGATGTACTTTGAGAATGTAGTCTTTGTGAACCAACTTGCAACTGTTAATTAGCAATAAACAGGGGGTAAATGTGGACTGAATAATTTTTTCTGTTCCTGGTTCCAGCAATAAATGGATTAGATAGCCATATTATGAAGATTTCACTCCCAACCTTACCTTCCTGTAAGCAAGACAACTTTACAAAATTATCGAGTTGACACCCTATTAAAACTGGAATTTGAGAGTTGCTCAATACCAGAGTTTTCACTCAGTGTGGAGTCCGATGATCCTGAGTTAGATGACAAAGCCTTGATTAATACCATTTTGTTCAGTCTACTTATACAAGAGAGATTCTCTGCATTCGTATCAATGAGGTCAAAATATATAACTGGGTTCAAAGCTAAATCTTTCAACTATTAAATCTAGAATCAGTAGACATATTAATGTTAATTTTATTTTTATCTGCTTTATAGTTTTATTCAAATTGTTAAAGCATAAGGACTTTATTATGCCTATTTTTATATTTGTCAATATTTAAGTAACAACATATTAAAAATAGTTTTAGGTCAATTACCAGAGACCCAAAAGAATTAGATTTCCATTAAAATGAATCTACAGATACCTTTTACTATGACTAAAATTTGAGAAACAAGGTACTAGCTAAACTAATCACTACGCCCAGATTGTCATCCATTCAAGTCATCCTCCATCCCCCCTTTCTGAGCCGTCTTCCCAAAGACACCTTACTCCCAAGCTCAAAAGGCTGCTGTGGATTTAAAACAAGACTAACCTGGCTCAACTCTAATTTGAAGTGGTGAAAAAAAGACAAAACAGCAATAAAAATTATAACAGGTTAACTTCCAAAAGAACTTTGGAGGGCTGATAGATTGAAATTCACTGCAAGATAAGGCATCTGAAGATAAACGTGAACAGTAGCTCAGGGAGATTAGACTATATGTGTAATAAATTTGGCTCTAAAATTTGTGGCAGCTAAAAAGGAGAAATTTATGGATTACATACTTGGTTTTCATGTTCTTTTTTTTTTTTTTTTTTACACAGACCCCACTCTATCCAATCAGATTTTCCCTTATTCTCTGTTACGTACCCTTAAATCTAATTCAGTTGGCTTCTAACTATTCTGTGAACACACCTATACATAGTCCAAATTTTTGCTTGGGTGCCCACCTTCACCTTCTCCCTCCCCTCTTTGAAAGCCTACCTATCCTTCAGAGCCCAATTCAAATCCCACTTCCCTAACCTCTCTAGCCTTCCTCGGTCTTTCTCTCCTCTGGACTCTAAGAGCATGGACTTTGTACCACACAATTCAGCTTTTAATTTTAGTCAGTCTCACAGTTTTCACTATCATTTCATGTATTGCCTTTCCAAGATGATAGTTCCATGATAGCCGAGAATGCATCTCTTCAATCTCTTTATTAGTCTTCTCAATACTACATGGCCATTTAATATATTCCTGTTCTTTCTCAGAACAAAACTTTTATGAGGATTTATAGACACAAATATGCCATTTGTTCCCACATACACACATTTGTAGGGATGAGAAATAGTTTACAAACTCTACCTTTTCTATACTTTCTTTTACTATGGGTCTAATTGTGAATGTTTGAAATTGGCTCTGAAGAGGGCTTTGTGTTTTTAGGGGAATTGAGGGAAAAGGATAGTATGTATGGTTAGATTGTGAAGTAGTACATAAAATGGCATTAACAGCTCTGAGAGCTCCAATGTTGACCACATACAAACAGGCAACGACTTGAAGGGAAGGATATTTCCTTAAAAGACTTTCTTATAACCAACTGCATTACAATCTCATTCTGAGAGGCTCTATTTTATCCTCTTCTGAGCACTAGTCACAAAATACAATAACCATAAATATCAGAATTTCAAGACCAAGGCAGAATTGCTTGTATTGCTTCTAAAAGAGTCTGATCTGTCAGGATTAACTACCTTTTGAAAGATACTCCAATAGTGAAAACTTTCTTATACATTAACTAGATCATGTAGAAAAATACAATTTCTATACGTATAAAATGTTACACTGTATAAATAAATTCATTCTTTTCTCTAGTAATACAAATAGAGTGAAATTCTATTGAAAATACAGGGCATGTACCATGATGACCATATTTATGAATAGGCCTATTCTGAATCATTATCATATTCCTGCCTTAAGGCTTAGAAATTTTCTTTCAATTTTTATTTTCCTTGACCTCTCTGTAGCACTTGATACTGTTGACAATTATTCCTTCCATGAAAATCTCTCCTTTCTTGGCTTTTATATTACCACTCTTTCTTAATTTTCAAATTACCTCTTTGCCTGATGCTTCCCTGTATCTTTTATAAGCTACCATTCTTTTCCTTGTCCCTTATATGTTAGTAATTTACAGGGTTTTATTCTTTGCCCTTTCCCATACTACTCTATATACATTCCATGAGCTACCCTCCATGGGTATATTCATCCACTTGCAAAACTTCAACTACTCTACTCTATCTCTTTTAGGCTAATGGATCTCAATTCTACATTTCCTAGGCTCCAGTTTCAGTCACCTTCTAAGCATTTCTCCTGATTGTTCCGAAGCTACCTCACACTCAGTATCCAAACTGAACTGATTTCCTTTCCTTTGATCCTATTCTCTCCTTTCATGTTTCTTTATTTTGGTGAATGGGGCCATGATATGTGTTGAATTGGGTCCCCCCTCCAAATTCTTATGTTGAAGCCCTAAACCCCATTACCTCAGAATGTGGCCTTATTTGGAGATAGGGTCTTTACAGAGGTAATTAACTTAACATGAAGTCATTAGAATGGGTTCTAATCCAATATGACTAGTGTCCTTATTAAAAAGGAGAAATTTAGAGACAGACACAAATTTAGAGACAGAAAGTGCCATGTGAAGATGAAGGTAGAGATCAGAGTGATGCTTCTGCAAGCCAAAGAATGCCAAAGATTGCCAGCAAACCACCAGGAGCTAAGAGAGAGGTCAGGAACAGTTCCTTCCCTAGCACCTTCAGAGGGAGCATGGCCCTGCTGACACCCTGACTTTGGACTTGCAGCCTCCATAACTATGAGACAATAAATTTCTTTTGTTTAAGCCACTCAGTCTATGGTTCTTGGTTATAGCAGGCCTGGAAAACTAATATAGCCACCATACATTAAGTCATAAAAACGAAAACAAAAACACAAAAAACCAACAATTGCCCTAGGTTCCTTCCCTTTTTCCACCTTCATATCCAATTGTTCAACAAGTTCAGTCACTTCTAACTCCTGAATCACTCTTGGATCTATTTCTTTCTCTTCATCATCTCCACTGCCACTGCTCTAGTGTAGGCCTTCTTCCATTGCCTAGGCTCTTATAATAGACTCCCACTGAATCTCTCCTGCCTCTAGCCTCACCCCGACTCAATCAACCCTCCACATTGCTAGGAGATTCTGGAAAAGAAGCTAGAAATGACTCCCCATCACCCATGCAATACAAAATCAAGTTCCTTCAGTATCCAAGACCTCTCATGACAGCTCATTTTCCTAGCTTCTCACACCTATACTTTAGCAACGTTGAACTACTTGCTCTTCCTTGAGCATATCGTGCTCTCCTATTGCCTCTGTAAATGCTGTTCCTTTTCCTGAGACATGCTTCTCTTCCTTTTTCTTCTCCTGACTGAGAAACTCCTACACAGTTGTTAAGATTCAGCTCAAACTTTCTATTTTTAAAAAATAATTTTATTTATTTATTTTTAAAAATATTTATTTATTTGGTTGCGCCAGCTCTTACTTGCAGCTCGCTGGCTCCCTTGGTTGCGGCACGTGGGCTCCTTAGTTGTGGCATGCAAACTCTTAGTTGTGGCATGCATGTGGGATCTAGTTCCCTGACCAGGGATTGAACCAGGGCCCCCTGCATTGGGAGCGCGGAGTCTTAACCACTGCGCCACCAGGGAAGTCCTCCTCAGCACAAGTTTTCTACTGTGACTGTCCCTGTGTCAACTATCTGTCTCCCTCACTTCATTGGGAGCTCTGGAAAGGCAGGAACTGCCATTTGCATCTGTTTCCTTGGCACCTGAAAAATAACAGGCACTTAAGAAGTGATTTTTTTGAATAAATACACAGGTGAATATGTTCTTTTCTTTATCCGCAAAGAACGTGAAAATATTAGAGCATAATGTTCATGAGTAACTTTTTGTGTGTGTATATTAAAACTATTCTTTAGGCAAGTTAATTCAGCTTTGATGGCCTTTTTTGGTAAAGAGGACTGGCCATATCTTTTTCATAGTTGTTCAGGATATACTGCAAATCTTTTAATTTCCCCGTATGCTCTGAAGCCTCCAATGAGAGAGTTCTATTGAAGATCTGTTAGTCCAACGGTCATTATAGGACACAATTAAATTCATCTTTCCACCCTTTAGATCTTAAATTTTTTTTTTAGGTCTGTCAGCTCTCCTTAGATATCTTGTAGGAGAATCAAAAGCAGTCAATTTGCTGCTACAGTCATATAGTGACTTAGGAGAAATGAAAGAGTGCATTACTAAAAAATGCCTAATTGCTCCCTTCTACTTCAATAACCAAAATCATGCTTGACAGCACTTTACTTTATGAAGGGAAAGAGTTAAGTGATCCTCATTTCTACCAGGTTACATGGGTTATTTAACAAAACTCTCCCCACTCCACCCCATCCAGTGAGTTCAATCATCTCATATTCTTGCCTCCAGGTGGCAAATGCTTGAGGGCACTTTTATTGTCTTTCGCTGCTAAGAAAACCATTCCCGGTTATACATATCTCCCTCCCTAAGTAGGGATAGGGCAGTGACATACACACAAAGAGCTTCGTTAACACATAACAAAAAACGTATTGCCAAAAAATATTCAGCGCTTTCTTGTGAAAACAGTAGCAAGTCCCTTTGGACCACAGCATGGAAAGTGTTCCACTAAGCCTTTAATGTGAATTTGCTCAATGGGACTGTGCGTACAGGTGTAGAACAATTATTAGATTTGATATCTGAATGAGCCCAGGTTCCCATTAGAGCCTGACTGCTTCAGTGACCCCATTATTTTGCTTCCACTGCTCCCAGAACTGATCAACTTAATTATTCTGACTAACGAAACATTTAGGACATGAATTTCTGATTTGTTTTAAACCATATGGGACATCTAAAAGTGCTTCACTTAAAAAAATCACAATACAGAAGAAATGACTATGAGGATGTGTAAGATGCCTGGAAGTAGGGCAGGGCCAGGTTCTATGCTGGGACACAGACACTGTCTTTCCTGGAATGGGCCCCTCTGTCTAGATTACTCCTTGGGACCAGTTACATTTTAGCAATTTCGCTCTTCCCTGGAATTTCACTCAAAACAGAAAGCATGAATTTGGCAATGGGGGTAGGGGCATGGGAGTGGCTGAGGTTAAACCTTGCACTTCCTGCTGTAAAACATTCAGTTCCTTAAAACAATTAATGTTCAGAAGCGCAAACAACAACAACAAAAACAAACAAACAAAAAACCCCCCACTTTGCAGAGCAAGCCAATTACAGTGATTCTTTGGCAAGGAGAATAAAGGACAAGAAATGTCAGAAAACGGGACTAACTTTAGAGTTGATGTGTAAGGAATATGACCTTGTATATATGGAAAGTTAAGGTCAAATTATATTTGTTAATAAAAAACGTATCACCTTTGAAATACTGGATTTTGACATTAACTTTAGCCACAGTGGTACATTACTAGTAGTATGTACCTAGGAAAGAAAAGGATGTACTATTTTGGTACAGAAATATACTGATTCTGATAAGTCATAGTTGCTTCATAATTGGCATCTTTAAAAGCAAGTCCAACATCACCCATTCTTTCAGTTTATATTAATGACTATTAAAAAGTTATATGTTTACTTACAGGAAAGGGGGGCATAAAAGTATTACCAGTCTCTAAAATTTTACAGATGCCGGTTTATTTCCCATCAGTGAGTGCATCTGTCCTTAAAAAGAATGAAAGTGACATCAAAATGGTTCCCTTTGCCCCTTGCCTCCTTTCACTAATGATATGTAACGGCTGCTGAGCCTGCAATAAATGTGTTTGTGTCCAGTCATATTCCCATCATTTTACAGTCCAATCTGATTACTTAAAAAAAAAAAAAAAAAAAAAGGAAAGAATAAAAGCAAAGAAAGCAAGTCACAGGAGATGAGCCCAAGTTCCTGCTTCAAGGCACTGCCTGATATCAGCCTTCACTTCGTACTTCTGCTCGAAGTGCCTGATTTGACAAAGCACACAAAGTCAGCAGACAAGTCGCTTCACCTCCTCTCCAAAACTGTCTGACAGGAGTCAATAATGATTCTTTCACACAGCTACAATCTAACAATTTTAGATGGAAGTCTGAGGGGAAACTTTCTAGCTATTCCTTACAATATTTTATTAAAGAGGGGTGTAGAAATGCATTTGCCTCAGTGGGGCCATTCTCCTCTTCTGGTTCAACTCAATCCATTTTAACAGTTGGCAGTTTCAATAACAGAAGTTACAGGCTGCCATGCACAGACGCTTTGCATGCGACATGAAAGGAAAGGATTCAGAGATGGAAGCAAAAACGGAAAGAAAAAAAAAAGCAGCCTCTCTTCTATAAAAGAATTTCTTTAATAACAGCAGCTGGGAAAAATTTCTCTGAGCTTGTGTCCTTCTCCTACTGCTTTATATAAAGCGGCTACCATACTTTTCTTCCTAGGCTACATCTACTGACAGACTGTCAAAAGCAAACAACTTTCCCCCTTATATTGCAATAATCATCTTCTGTATTTTTAATGCAGTCAAAACAAATTTTCTTATTATAACATCACAGTGACAATCCCCCCTGTATTCCCAATGTAAAATGATATATTTTAAACATGATAATCATAAAAGCAGCCTATCCATAATTACTATTTTTAGGTTAAATAAAATATCAACGTTTTTAATTCATGTTTAGGTTAACATTTGCAATTCAGCTTTTTGCAATATTTAAATGGAATTGAATAACTTATGGGAAAAATTTTTTTTAAAAGAACAAAAATTAAAACTGCTTCTTTCTTGACTGGCTTGTCATCCTCACTGCCCACCCACGACCCTCATCATATAATGTTAAAGAAGAACTTGAAGTTCACCAGATGAGCCCATTATTAACTGTTAGCTATGTCTCTGTGCCCACCAACTGTGACTTACTCAATTTTGAACTTGTACTTAATGATTATTTAGAAAGAATGTCTATTTTTTATACAATGTGCTGTGATTACTAGGATTAATAGATACAACATAATTTACAAGCTTCTGACACACTGAGATTGTAAATTGGTTAGTGTGGAGGAAGGGGAGGGATCAGGTTCTGTCACTGCATTTTGATACATATAAACTAACTACATATAAACTTGTGCATACAAACTAACTTTGGGTGCAATGATGATGTCTATATCTTTAAACGCCAATCTCCTATAGGCTAGGTCTGAGGGTTTTCTCTTAGGAGAAACAGCTCAGAAAAATAAGTAATTACCAAATATATAAGTAAACACATAAAATGCCTGCATGTAGAATTAGGAGAAACAGCTCCAATCTTGTTTTGCACCCTCCTCCTCCTTTTAAAACTCCCTGGCTTTAAATTGCTCTAGAGGGGAGGTTAGCTGATACTTTGTAATAAATGGTTACCTTCCCTAAGCATCTCCAGCTTCTACAACATGTTGTGAAGCACCATTACGTTATCCACTCCAGGATTTGGTACAGTTTGCTCCTTCTTAGTCTATCCTTTACCAAGAGAGTGAAAACTGGTCACTCTTTAATCATAAACCTGAAGACTGATTATCCCTGTGCCTTCTCTTAGGCTAAACATTTCCAAACACATGTATGAATCCCTCATCACAGATTCAAGGAAAGGGGAGTTGTTGATATCACATCAGTTCTCAATTCATGCGGGTCAATAAAGTGTTTTTAAAAAGATAGCTATTTTTCAAAGAGCCTCATGAATTTGTATAATAGTTTGGAGATAATGGAACATAGAATTTTAGAACTGGAAGGGAATTTATTGATTATTTCAGTTCAGTCTAACCCTTCATTTTAGAGATGATGATACTGACCTCCAGAGAAGAGAATCAACTTGTCATAAATACCCTGCAATAAAGATACAAAACCGAGAGGCTTAAAGCAGGGAATGGGATGTAAGGTAATGAACCATGTAATCATAATTGTTCTTTCATTTATTGGATAATAGATGATTATGCTTTTAGAAAATAGATATTCATGAAGAAAGATAGCAATAAAATGATAGAACATGATCTTCTGATGGCCTTGTATAATAAACACTCGAAAGAAGTAATTAGGGAGTAACAATAAGTTTAAAGTTCCTGTAATATTATAATACAACATTCAGTGATCCAGCTCTTTGGTAAGAAAAAGTTCATTGGATCCTATATATAAATCCTATAATATATGTATATATTATATACATATAAATACAGATTATAGGAGATATATATACACATATATACATATATATGTGTGTGTGTGTGTATATATATATATACATATATATATATGAGGCATTAGACTTCTACATAGTTAAGATCAAAAAGTTAAAAGCTCTTCAAGCTGTGAATGTAAGTTAGAAAAGTCACTGCATCGCTCTCTCTGGTGATTCCGTCATGTTCCCCATTGTTGATGCAACAGGCTCAAAGCTGCTGGTATCCCATCAATGTTCAGTGTCATTGCTTTTGTTAATCTTTGTCCTGACCTCCATGTTACTGACATACAGTATGTGCTTTAGTATTCAAGACACTGTTTTCAGGGTTTTGCTATGAGTTGGGTATTTTAATTTAGGTTGACTGGTAATAAAATATAATTCAAAGCCAACTGTCAGGTGAACAAGTTAAACGAGTGCTCGGTTTCATAAAGTCTCTGTTCCCAATTAGTCTCTGGAATCTGAATGAGCTGTACGTCGTCAATAGAAGTATTTAGAACTTGATTAGAAAGCAATACCTTTTTTGCATGCATTCTGTATGCTACTCACTATTGGGTATCTGTTTTAAATGCTAGAAAATGCTGTTCCTTTCACTGACTTCAACTCAAATTCTTTTTCTGAACAATGACCTCCTCATCTTACTCCTGTGAGCCACAAACATGGTGTGACTAGAGCAAAAGGAGATGAATTTTTGTGTATACATGGTTTATGTATATGGATCTCATTACATTAAAGCCACATATCCTATTTCTAAAATATTTACTTTTCCTCCCAAACTCTCCTTTTCTTCTGTTAAACAAGATAGTTTTTCAATTCATCTTTCTGCATGATTCATACCAGCAGCCCCTCCTGCCCCCACCTTAAAATACTGGTGATCATCTGGTATACATTTCCAATCTCAGTAATATTCCAGCAGTCACATAGGAGCTAGCATTGTAATCATCCCAATGCAGTCTTAATAATGTTATATGATGAGTGAGAAAACGTTCTTATAGTTAATATACTTTATTGTACCAATCACCCCTTGATGCTTCCATTTAGTCCTTCTGGTTTGTTTATGATTTTCCATGGCTTACTTCAAAATTTTCCTTGTTTGCATTATGTGTTGTATTATGTAATGCTACGTTAATTTCCTGTTGTAATGGGTCAGCATGCCAACATCATGCACCTCTTTAAATAAAGCTTCAAAATTTTTTATCAGCTCATAAGTTTTATTTAATTGAAATCATTAAAGTAGTAGAGAATCTTGCTGCATGCTTGGATTCCACTTAAATTGCTGGTATAATTTTGAATTGCTTTGTATCAAGTTTTGAAATGCCCTTATAAAGAAATTTTATAGCAACTATATACATTTTTTTTAAGTGAGGAAAAGCAGCACACTTCTTTTTTTCTTCGTTTTTAGGAAGATCTTTCTTAAAAATATGCTGCTTTCTAAAAATCTATGTGATATATTTAAAACTATACTATGAGCCATAACACACAGTGTACCTTCTTTTTGTTGGAAGCTAGCCACTTCAAAGGTACCATGGCAGAAAAGAAAGAGCACTGTCCTAGGCTCTGAAAAGAACTGCGTACTGAACTGATGCCTAGAATAGGGATAATGTTTCAGACCTCAGATGGTTACTATCAAGATCAAGTGAGATCTCACAGATATAGAGAACAAACTAGTGGTTACCAATGGGGATGGGGGGGAGGGGCACTATAGGGGTGGGCAGGGGTAGGAGGTACAAACCATTGGGTGTAAGATAGACTCAAGGATGCATTGCACAACATGGGGAATATAGCCAATATTTTGAAATAACTGTAAATGGATTGTAACCTTGAAAAATTGTATAAAAAATAAAATAAATTAAAAAAAAAAAAGATCAAGTGAGATCTTCTCTGTAGACTGCCAGGCAACAACGTTTGGCACATAGTAGGCATTCAGTTCATTCAGTGTGTTAGTTGCATATAAATCTGAACCTTAGCTATGTGTGCTTAATAAACACATTTCAAATGTATCAACCTTGTCGGGGGGAAACACAACTATCAACTAACAGGTAGAGTTCAAGAATGAGCTACTGGGGACTTGCCTGGCGGCGCAGTGGTTAAGCATCCGTATGCCAATGCAGTGGACACGGGTTCGATCCCTGGTCTGGGGAGATCCCACTTGCTGCAGAGCAACTAAGCCTGTGTGCCACAACTACTGAGCCTGCACTTTAGAGCCCACGAGCCACAACTACTGAGCCCGCATGCTACAACTATTGAAGCCCATACACCCTAGAGCCCGCGTGCTGCAACTACTGAGCCCACGTGCTGCAACTACTGAAGCCCGCACGCCTAGAGCCCATGCTCTGCAACAAGAGAAGCCAACGCAATAAGAAGCCCGCGCACCGCAATGAAGAGTAGCCCCCACTCACCGCAACTAGAGAAAGCCCACAGCAACGGAGACCCAACGCAGCCAAAAAAAAAAAAAAAAAAATGAGCTACTGAGTATTGAGAGGATGGTAGCGAGAATCAGCAATAGCAAGCTTATACTTTCTGTATTTATTTTGGGGGAAAGAACTCATGGTGAGGGGGAATTTAAAACGCAGATTGTCAGGATTTATGCGGAGAAGATCTCCTCTTTCCTCATTACTATAATAAACAGTGATCAAAAAATGCCTCATCAGACTTATGGCAGATAACGAAGGGAAGTACAACTTTAATTACGTCCTTGATTTATAGATAATGTTGCAACATCTCAAACAATGAACATCAAATTTTACCACAATCTCTTTGCAAAGATTTGTGTATGTGTATGTGTTTTAGGGGTGTGATGGGAAATCATTTTTCACTCCATTCTTTTTAAATTAGAATGCACTTAAATAACTGTTCCAGAAAGAAAATGCAAATGAACATTAAACTACTTACATTCCTTTAAATTCTTTTCCAGTATGTGTCAACATACACACATTATTATAGATATAATCAGTGTTTATATACTCTCTTGGGATCTAATTCTTTCACTTAACATTGTTTCATGTACACATTTCTATGAGTTGTCGTGCAATGGCACCACCATCAGACTGTACCTGTTTCCCTACAGTTCCTCCCTCACCTCACTTTGTGCTTAGACATTCTAATAGATACATGTTGCTACCTTACTGTTATTTTAATTAGAATTTCTTGCTGGTGAAAATTGTGTTTTTCCATGTGATGATTTATCGTGTATTTTTTTTTACATGTAAACTTTCTCTCTCCACCTTTTATTTTCCTGTATGAACTGCCTTGGGAACCACGTCTAGAGGACCCTTACGCATTTATTCCAATGTCAACGTAACCAAATTTGTTGATTACTCCACTAAACCTATACAACTAAATGGGATAGCTATATACCTAATCATCGCCCATCTTCCTATGCTTCGAAACCCAATATCCAAATGGTCTCCAAATCCTCTAATAAATCTCTAAATTATTTCCCAATCTATTGTTCTCTCTCTGAGACTACTTGCATCTCCTCACAGTTATTTTTAGAAATCGACTTAGAAAGGTAACTAAAATACAAACCCGATTGCATAACTCAGTCTCCAGTTAATAAATCTTTTATTGCTTACAGGATAAAAATAAACTTTTTGAGCATAGCCTAGAAGGCCTTTGCAATGTAGCCTAATTTCATTTACAGCCCAGCCTCATTTCCCCATTGT
Organism: Balaenoptera ricei; assembly: GCF_028023285.1. NCBI lineage: Eukaryota > Metazoa > Chordata > Mammalia > Artiodactyla > Balaenopteridae > Balaenoptera > Balaenoptera ricei. The sequence goes on along the minus strand of NC_082660.1, from coordinate 88,325,837 downwards.
TCACATAAATTCTACATTACATCTGTTATATCTAAATGTGCTACTCATTGTTCCTGAATATCCTTCTTGCTTTTCTTCAACCATCCCTTTGCTCATGTCATTTTGCCCCCCCTATTAGGCTCAGGTCCCCTTACTCCCTATTCTACTCCAAATGCCTATGAATATCTTACACATCCTTTAAGTTTCATCTCAAATATGACTGACCTCCTGAAGGCTTTTCTGATATTTCTCAACTGGATATGGCTTCTCCTGTCTGTGAATCCTCAGAGCAGTTTATAGCTTATTTTCCCAGGTAAGAATTATTTGTATATTTGTTTTATCCCCTGGAATAGCTTATAAGCTGTTAAGAACAGGGGCTCAGCTCACATCTTTCTCCCTGCAAATGCTCTGCACATAGTAGGTGTTCTATACATTTTTCTTGAATTGAATATTCTCCAAGGTCTGAAAATCCCTATAACAGCAAGAACTTTGCCACCTACATGGTTGGATCATCCCAACACTCAACATAAATATGGAATGAATAAAAATTAAAAACATGAATGCTTTCAAAGTCATATAATTGGGTAAAAATTAAGAACATGTATATTCTTACCCTCCAAAATCCAAGGCACGCCTCCCCCCTCCCAGTTATGTCTCAGAAAAAAGGAAGCTGTCTTATGTTCAAGTCCTTATACATTCTTTAATTATAAGGAGCTTTATCTAAATTACTGTATTTTTTAATATTAAAGTACTCTTTGGAGAACACACATTAGTCTGGGACAAACTCGATTTGAGCTTTAGGTGATTATGGAGGTAAATTTACAGAATTGGGGGGAGGGGTTGGAAACCACAAAATGTAACAAGACCTAAGAATTATTTACAGGGTATGTTCTCAGAGTAAAGTGTTGGATATGATGGTTAAAAAACAAAAAACAATAGCCTTTGAAAGATCACCTAAAATTGCAATTCAGTAAATACCTAAAGATGATAAAAAAAAGATACATATTTAGAATGAATGGAATAATCAACTGACCTAGTGTTACGCAAAGGGATGTGTGGCTTGGGATAAAAGTGACAGGGATGCTATCACACACCGATTAAAGTGCTGTATCTCTATCTAACAACTTAGACGGACATGAATGTGATGTGTTCCAGAAAACCGCTAGGTGACTCAAAAATTGGCTCCCGTGCTTATAGAAACACTGATGTCAGAGATATGTGTGAAGAATTTGAACAACACTGTTTTACAAGATGGGATAGTGGGGGGGAAAAGCAATTTTTCTACATGAAGATACTATATTACACCATATGCAAGTTGAATACATCTGTACAATTAAATGAATTTCATATCATAATTAGATATTTTACTATTTCATCTACATTTTTGAGAGGCTATCTATATTCAAAATGGTCAAAAACTTAAAGAAGAATTCTATTAGGAAAATGGGGGCACACCTTAGCCATCATATTTGTTACGTGCTTTTGAATCCAGGGCGGTACACATGGCTCATTTCAGCCACGATAATAGTAAGAGCTGCCACTTAGCATTTGCTGGGTGTCATGGACTTTGTTAAGTGACTTGCAGATGCTATATGTCAATGATTCTTCAAACAATCCTACAGGGTAGGTATTAGGAAGCCATTTTACAAATGAGGAGAGTATGCCTCCAGGAAATTAAAACGCTTGCTCAAGATCATGCAGTGAATAACTAGTGGATATCCATGGAGTTTCAAAGTCCATAACCTGAAGTGCCACATCGTACGGCCCCCATAAGCACTGAGCCTGAATTTCTAGGTCCATGACTTTGACAGGATGGTGCTTTATATGAACAATGGTGAAGTCAAAAGTAGGAAAAGAACAAGAATTTTTGCAATCCATAAATGCATTATCATCTTCAATACTAACCCTTTTAATATATTTTTTATTTTGAATACATTTTTCAACTAGAAACCTGAAGAATACCACACTCATGATCTGTTTTGCCTCATGATTCTATTTCTGGTGAGCTTCACCAAGGGCTGCTCTATAGAAAGAAATGGTTTGTCCTCCTTTGCTTCCCACCTTCTCTCTGCTAACCATGTGCCTACACAATTCATGGATGAATTGACCCGAATCACTTTACTTTTCAAAATATGCTAGTTCTCTATACTCAATATTTTGTAATAACCTATAAGGGAAAAGAATCTGAAAAAGAATAGATATATATACGTATAACTGAATCACTTTGCTGTACACCTGAAACTAACACAACATAGTAAATCAACTATACTTCAATAAAATAAATAAATACGCTAGTTCTTCACAACTTCTGGGGTAACTTGTTCCATGAGTCATGTATAGTACCACCCCTTCCCCATTGTTTACTTCCGTAATGTTTCAAGGATATTCCTTAGTTCCAATATTCTCGGCTTTGGTAAACAGGTTTGCACATATCCTATCCAGAGCTTTTATGATTTCATTTGATGGACTCTGAGCATAGCCTCACGTAACCACTATATTTTCCAACAGAAGAGCCCTAATTTTTTTTAGCCTTTCATAACAGGGAATTCTCACTATTTGCCAGTTCATTACAAATGCCTTCTCTGGCCCGATGCAGCAGCAGCAGTATTTTTTTTTAAAAAAGGAGCAGCCATCAGAATTACCTACAATATTTCATCAAGTCTGGAGGACCTTCATCGTGTACAAAGGAAGCAGAATGTCTTCTGTTTGGATGCCAATCTTTTTCCAGATGCAGACCAGCAGAAATGTTGACCTTTGTGGCCATGGCAACTTCCTGAGCTCATTTTTTCCGGGGACAGCTACCAGTCACTCCTAGATTCCTTTGCAAGATGGGAACGGAGAAGCCAGAAGCCTGCCAGCCTGGGAAGGCAGCCTGGCTTATTTTACTTTCGTTTTTTTTTCTAAATACATTTACCCACACAGAAGCTCATCTGCCACTTCTCGGCCCACTCGTGAACCTCAGGAGAGCTTCCTGCAGTTTACCCCTGGCAGCTTGGCATTTCACTTTCAGTGAACTCAGAACAGCTGAGTGTCAACTGCAAACTCTCTTTCTTCAGTTTCCTTAACTTTTTGACAGAATCAACTACTTCCTTGAAGTAATTAAAGTGATAATGTTTGAAATTGAAGGAGAAATACTAAGTGTAAAATTATCCTCCAATTAAACAAAAATGCCCCACACAGTGATAGTTTTTTTTTTTAATTTCACCGTTCTTCACAGTGATGATGAAAAGTAGATTGTAACAGAAGCCTAGATTTAAAACATGCTACTGGCCTCGTATCTCTGAGGGCATAAAAGCGAAGGATTAATCTGCCAAATATCCTAAAATGCATTTACTTTCATTGTCATCAATCCTTCCAATTGGTCCCCCTCAGGTTGCTTTGTAATTCTATATGCCTCTTACATATTTAAAGAGCTTACTGTTTATCATTACTTCATTTTTAAAACTTTTATTTCCTTCTCTAGGAAGCCTTATTAAATTTTATAATACTCCCTTTTCAGATTGTAAAATAAATAAAATAGATTTTAGTCTTCTCAGATATGCCTCAATGGTATGAAGGCTTACTGTGAATTTTAAAAAATCAATTGGCAGAATTCTAATTTTCCCAGAGACATTTTAACAGAAAATAATGAAGACAAGATTTTAAAATTCTGTTGTAGCTAATTTAGTATGTGAAGAAATAGATTGTGTAATTGCCTTAATATCTACCTTAGTTTTAAGTTCTGACCTGAGCATGGGTTGCTGTGTCATTTAAAGTTCCTGAATGATCCACACAAATCTCACGTTAGAAGTAGACTCAGCAGGATATAATGGAAGGCACACAGAATCTGGACTCAGAGGTCCTAGGCTTACATTTTGCTCAGCCTCATTCAAGCCAGGAAACCAGTAATGAGTCAATCTTTCTAATCCTCAGTCTCTTCACCTGCAAAGTGAGGAGGTCAATTTTTTTTTTTTTTTTTTTTAGAGAATTCTACCTTTCTTTTTTTTTAATGAATTCAATCCAGTTTTGTTTTATTTATTTATTTATTTATTTATTTATTTATTTATTTATTTATTTATGGCTGTGTTGGGTCTTCGTTTCTGTGCGAGGGCTTTCTCTAGTTGCGGCAAGCGGGGGCCACTCTCCATCGTGGTGTGCGGGCCTCTCACTATCGCGGCCTCTCGTTGCGGGGCGCAGGCTCAGTAATTGTGGCTCACGGGCCTATTTGCTCTGCGGCATGTGGGATCTTCCCAGACCAGGGCTCGAACCCGTGTCCCCTGCATTGGCAGGCAGATTCTCAACCACTGCGCCACCAGGGAAACCCCAGGAGGTCAATTTATCTTACTATGTTCACATGTTTCTTGTGAGGCTCAAATAAGGTATTGTAAAAATTTTTTTAAGTAGTTAATAAACAATAAAGTTTTATTAAAATTGGCTTTATTAACTGCAAGGCTTATCTAAAAATAAACCCTCTTGCAAATGGGCTACTTTGTATCTTTTCTACTGTTGGCTCTCTATTTTATACTATGATCCCTTGAAAAATAGTCATGGCTTTATGGCTGTGCTCATAATTAAAAAAAAAAAAAAATCTAAGTATTTTTCCATGCCATCTGAACAAGCACAGAAGAAAGAGCCTTGTTGTTTTCATTTTACCATTTTCTTTTTAGTCCAGGTTCTTCAGCACAAGCCACTCTGATGATGTTTAAAACCAAGATATCAAATGACACTGTCATGATCTGGAAATGTCTGTAAAGTCCAATGGGAAGTCTTAGCAAATGTCAGAGTACCTCTAAGGCAAGGCAGATCCTCAGGATGGATAATGATTCAAGAGTTTAGTACTAAAGATACAGCAGGGTTCCAGGGAAAGGCCTGCTTGAGGCTCAAAGGTCAAGCAGCACAAGTTTAATGCCGAGTAAAGTTAAAGGTCACTTAGCATTGTGATTAGTGATGCTGAATGGGTACAGGGTGATGTAACAGATACAGTCAACTAACACTTCCATTTCGGGAGGTGTCAGAATGGATATTTTCATCCATTCCCCTTCCTTTCTGACAAGTAATTACTTAGAAAAGCCAACGACTGAAAACACATCCTAGGCAGCAGTCAACTGTTTGGTAGTTAGTAGTCTACTGTGGTTGAGTTGCAGTTAAAAGGCATTATAGAGGATGATAACTTACAGACTTTAATTTAAGGGAAGAGAAATTATCTCTACACATCTGTTAAGAATGATCCTGGTGTGTCTGTCACTGGCAATTCAATTGTTGATTTTCTTTTAAAGCAAAACAAACACACGCATCAAGACAAACAGAAACCTGGAAGGGGAACTGATCCAAGTGAATGATACTAAAACAAAGGATACACATCATCAAATATGGCAGATGCATAGCGATAAGCACTAAAGGAAGGTGACAAAAATCCCCCCAATAACAATATCCCAATACCACCACCACCACCACCACCACCACCCCCAAAATATTCCAATAAAAAAAATAAAGGTTCCCCACCATCTGCTTTAAATAAGTATAAGGAATGCTGAGATATATGGTAATGTGTGAAAGTGAACCCTACACATTCATAATACAAAGGACTTGTTGCGATGGTTAACATAATAAAATCCTTGTAGGGTGATGGCCTATCCTAGGATATAAAGTATGGATATAACTGGAGTGGAACCTAAGGGTGTTTCATGTGGCATCCACAGGGTCCCAATAAGAAAGTGAAATCAAAATGACACATTTGAAAAGGAGAATATATATTTTAATCTCATTTTTGATCTAGCCAGAGCATTGAAGGATTTATCCTCACAGCTAACTGGCTACGCATATGTATACTGTAGTAGCCCTCTAGGGTTTATACAGGTTAGAACTGTAAGCTACTCAAGGATTTTTTTCTACATCTTTGTATCTTTAACACCTAACATGGGACATGCCACAAAGCTTGTGGCAAATAAAAGTATGTTGAATTAAACTTACAGAAACTTTGCTCTTACGGGCCTTAGAGTCTTGTATATAGATGGGAAAAATAATTAAAAAACAAGCGAGTGAAAACGGATGCTAGGAATTATAATGAGAGCTACTCTTTTTTATGTCTGTATCTCTGGCATCTAGTGCTGTTCCTGGCATCTGGGCGACCCTTAGGAAATACTGAGCTATCAGTGTGTCACATAGAGAAGGTGAAACGTGATGTGGATCTTGAAAGGTGGGTAGGATTCGAAGATGTTTATTCCCAACCCTTCTTAGCAGCAGTTTCTAATGGAACTGGAGAGGGACATCTCTCCTCTAACCCCATACAAATTTACATGAGTCTCTTCTTTCTTAAAGCATGACCTCTTTTTGATCTTCTTGGGATAGATATGGCGTGATATCTATCCCAATTTTCTGGTAGGTCAGGATTGTATAAATCAGAGTTGGAAGTTGGACCAGAGGACAAATACCAGTGAATATCTGTCTTGCTGTAGAAGAGAGCTACTTTTTTTTTTTTTTAACATCTTTATTGGAGTATAATTGCTTTACAATGTTGTGTTAGTTTCTGCTGTATAACAAAGTGAACCAGCTATATGCATACGTATATCCCCATATGCCCTCTCTCTCTTGCGAGAGAGCTACTTTTGATTTTAAATCCTTGTGGTTTCATGCTATTTAAGTATGTATTTTGTTGGTGAAATTTTTACTTTGTTCTTGGTGATATTAATTCAGCAGACATTTACTGTGTCTACCATGCACATGGAAACAAAAAGTGAATTCATAAAATAGAGATGTAATACTATAGGTTGAATTGAATTTTTTAAATTTTATTTTATTTTTTAATTTAATTTAATTTTTACTGAAGTATAGTTGATTTACAATGTTGTATTTTATATATATATATATATATATATATATATATATATATATATATTCTTTTTCAGATTCTTTTCCCTTATAGGTTATTACAAAACACTGAGTATAGTTCCCTGTGCTATACAGTAGGTCCTTGTTGGTTATCTATTTTATATATAGTAGTGTATATATGTTAATCCCAAACTCCTCATTTATCCCCCAACATGATTTTTACATTTTTTAAAAGTTTTGAATGTCTCTATTTATGGTAAATTATTTGAGCCATTGTGACTGTTTTTAGGGTTTCTTTTCCCCCCAGTATCTGTCCTTTTTTTATATTTCTAGATCAGTTCAACTGAAGAATACCCTGACATGGCAAGGAGAGTTGTTTAAAACATTATTTACAACAACTTATTACTGCAAATCAGAGTTGTCTCAATATGGTACAGTAATAAATCAGATGTAATTTTGATGCTGAATCTGATGTAACACAGGAGCTGTAACGTATAATCCCCAATTTTACACTTTTTAGTTTGAAGCCGTCTGTTTTCACCACCTCCTAGTAAATAAATGTTCTACCTTTGAACACACACGTTTATTCTAATAAAATACCACTCTTATCCTGGTTAGCTAGAAGATTTTATTTGGAAAAGTTTTCTCTGCATAAAAGAAAAAGTGTTTGAAAACCACTGCTCTAGTCTCTTACTCCAAATGGCTCCCAGAGGTCACTTTCTAAAACCCCAAATTTGATCATGGCCCTCTTCTGCTTAAAACCTGTCAGTGGACCCTACACCATATAAAAGTTCAAACTCCTTTGTGTCAGAACCCTTCTCGGCTGCTGCCCAACTCCCCAGCCTCATCTCTCACCTTGCCTCTTCACATCTGTACCTCAAGCCATATACTTTTTTTTCCCCAAACCATACACTTTTCATTTTTTGCAGTTCTAGGACCGTGGCAAAGCCTCCATTTCTCTCAGCTTTTTAAAGAGCTGTGCCCCAAACCTCAGATACTGACTACCCACTCTGGCCTCCTTGTCTACTAGGAAAACCACTTTTTATCCTTCAAAGTTCAACCTAAATATAAAGCCTTCCCTGATCACCTGCTTCCCTTCTCCCACTAAGAGTTGAGTCTTTCTTCCATTGCATTCACCCAGCAACCCGTATACACCGTTATCCAGCTCAAAAGATTTTAACGTGATTATTTGTTTCCACCTTAGTCTCTCCCACTAGACTGTCAGTTATATGAGGATAGTGATGTGTCCTGTCATATCTTTGAATCCTTGCTACTTAGGACAGAATCTGGTTCACAGATGTTACGTAATACAATACTTACTTAAATAAATAAAAAGTGACTAACTCAGAATTCTTCAGTTTCCCAGGGACTAGGGTTGATGTTTACTTTTGTTAAGCAAACTCCTTCCCCATAGATAATCTAAAATTAATAGTATAAATAAGATTATAAGGAGAATATTTAAAATGCTTAAGAGAACAAACTTTTCAAATCCCCTCAAGTACTTTATAAGCATCAATTCACATACAATTGATATGCTAATTACAATTTAGCCCTATTTGTTCATTAAAACTGGGTCCTTAAGGACCTCTACTAATGTTTGAATGACTGAATCTTGTTAACTTAGCTGAAGCTCCTGAACATACTAGACATAAATAAACATGCATTTCCTTAAAATTATTCCATAATTCCAATAATTTTCCCTAAATCAAAATGGCCTTTCTCATTTTGCAAGGCGCTTTATTAACTACTGTTTCACTTCATTTTATGATACTACTGAAGTCCATTCATTGTTACCCTAAGGATTAAAAAAATATCCACAATGGTATTGGTAGAGGCTTTCTATTATATATTATAAAGCCAAATTCCTTGGCATGAAATAGAAGCCCTTTACCATCTACCACCTGTTCATTCTCTCCTATGTAGCCCAACCGTGTATCCTACCATTCCCTACAACTAGCCCTACAGTCCAGTTACAACTCCTTGACTTTCTTGAAGGATGCTGGGTCTTTTCATGACATCATCTTTTTATACATATTGTTGCTTATTTCTGTAATGCCCTTTGCATACTCATGACCATGAATTCACTTATTAACTCCAATATCTATTTTCCCATGCCTCAAAAGACAGCTCCATAAGAAAGCTTTTTGGTCACCTAAGACAATGTTAGTCACCCATTTCTCTGTGTTCCCAGAGCATTTTGTTGAGACGTATATTATTTATGACAATATATTATATATTTATGTCTACCTCCATTTGAATGAGGTCTTTGAGTGCAGAGACTGCATGCTATTCATCTTTCCATCCCCAGCATCCAGCATTGAATCTGGCACAAAGAAGGCACTGTAGTGAGTTGAATTGTGTCCTCCAAAAAGATACGCTGTAGTCCTAACCTGCATTACCTGCGAATGTGACCTTATTTGGAAATAAGTTCTTTGCAGATGGAATCAAATTAAGATGAGGTCATACTGGATTAGGGCAGGCTTTACATCCAATGACTGGCATCCTTATTAGGAGAAAGAGATTTGGAACACAAAGCCTCAGAGGACACACAGAGGGAAGAAGGCCATGTGACAACAAAGGCAGAAATTAGAGTGATGCAGCTGCAAGCCAAGGAATGCCAAGGATTGCTGGCAACCACCAGATGCTAGCAGTGAGATATGCAGCAGATTCTTCCCTCAGAGCCCCCCAAAGGAACCAGCCCTGCTGATACCTTGATTTTGTATTTCTAGCCTCTAGAACTGTGAGAGAATAAACCTCTAGTTTTGCCACCCAGTTTGTGGCAATACATTATGGCAGCCCTGGGAAACTAATATAGCACCCAATATATTTTTATTGAATAAATAAGTAAGTGGATGATGAATGACTTAACAGAGGCGATCCTTTTACTCGGTAGAGGATCTATGTCCAATGAATTCTCCAAAGCGTCTATTCTTCTCTGTCAGCTATGAGTCTCAGTAAGCATATGGAGAGTCCCTTTACAACTTCCATACATGTTTAATTCCAAGATGATTCTGGCTGGAAGGAAGGGAACAGACATAAAACCCATGGAAAATTGACGGCTTCTCTCTACCATCATATCCACTGGGAATAGAGCAGAGATCTTGAAGCCACAGCTGAAATATTTAGGATCATGATTCACCCAATGAAACTGCTTCTCTGTTGTGGGATACTCCCTTTGAAGTTTTGGTTGGTGTTCTGTGCTCTAAAATGGGATATATAGTGCTGGAATGCTCATGTGAAAGTTCCTGAGTCCACAGTAGAATGGTAGAGTCATGAGGATGGTTGCTATTACTGCTGTTGCCCACAAAACCTATTTTAGGGGAAGTTTACAACAAAATTGACAGTAATGCACACAGTAGATCTACATATAAAACCGGGTAAAATGTTACTTCTCTAGCCATTTCATTAACACGGCCTTTGCTATACAAGCATAACCATCTTCTACAGTCACAGAAAGCTTTATCATTTATGAAACGCTTTGACACAGTCTTATTTAAAATAAAAATAAAATCACCTTTTATTTGTTTTTTTTCATTAAAAAATTCCTTTTCTACCTTACAGTCTTTTTCCTACACTAACACTGATTTCCAGGTTTTTTACCTGAAGTCCTTTTCTTCATCGCTGTTTCTCATTTTCTTAATAAGGTTTTCTCCCACTCACCCTACTTACAACTATAGTCAATCACATTGACTATAATGATGTCTCTGTAAAAATATTTCAACTTCCACCTTGTAGCTAGCTCTCTCTTCTTACCTCCCTCACTTAAAAACCATACAGTGAAATAAAACATGGAATTGAAGGTAAAGGAAGATTGCATTTCATAAAGGTTGCCATATAACTGCTTTTCTGAAGATCTGGTTTGCAGCCAACGGACATGCAAATGTTTCTTTGTTGGTGCTAGAGCTATCATCATACAGAAGTATTAGAACTCAATGAGATCCAAATTCTTCCTCTCTTCCAGGGACCAGTTTAAGTCAAAACAGACACAGATGAGTAATGACAGAGTGTAAGCCCAGAAAAGAGACACACGCTAATGATGCAGACACTAGAAACATAGACTGTAAAGCATCAAAGAAACACATACCAAATGTCCCACCAGCCTGTTTTTTTAAGCCTCTTCAGGAAGGCCTTGGCTGGGAACAACTTATACTCTTCTGTCTGACGAACCCCAACACAAATGCTGAGAGATATACAGCTGCCTTGTTGGGAGAGCTCTACTAGATTTATAGTGGCTCTTGGTCTGGAAGACCTGTGTGGAACAGACTAGTTTTGGGGCCACTGTTTTAAGTAGCTAGGAGGTGTCAGCCATTATTTGACTTTACTTACGTCGCACACACTTAGGGTAAGTGCTATCACTTACTTTGTGCCAGGAACTATTTTAAGCATGTTACAAATATACATTTACTTAACTTCAGAACTCTATAAATTAGATAATCTGATTATCTCCAGATTATAGAGGAGGAAAATGTGGCACAGAGAAGTCAAACAACTCACCCAAGTCGTACAACTATTGAGCTGCAGGGCTAGGATTCGAATCCAGGGAGCCTTTTCTCTGTAGTCCAAGCAGTAACCACTATCCATCCTGCTGTTCACTAATTTCTTGAGCCTTCTAGACTACTGTGGTTCCAGAGGAGGGAACCTCTTTAGCCTTTCTCAGTTTCTTGGATTATGGGTTAGTTTCAGGATCCCATTGGACTTCATGATTTACTCAGTGTTTAAGGTGTGAGAAAGCTTCTAGCAGGTACCTCTGGAATGTATGAGAGAGGGGTGTAGTCTTTGTCTTCCGAGAGCTCGAAAATGAGTTAATCATAAAGGCCACATGTAGACCAAAGAAAAACTTAAGGACCTTTACAAAGCTTTCTATGCATCAAGAGATTGCTCAGGGACTGAGAGGCACGGAAGCAAGGGATTTGGATTCTGCGCCACAATTCTCCTCTAGGCTAGACGTAGTGTCTGAGGCAATCACTAGGCGTCCTGCTATGGATCCTATATGTCTGATTACAGAAAGATGTACCATTTGAGACTGATTTCGCCAGCTGACTATGTCTCTGCTAGCTTCCACCGTGAGAGGAGGAGCTCTATAATTGTAATTGAGCCTGTAATTGAGCTACATACACCCTAGTAGTATACCAAAGGGAGGGTGGCAAATGTGAAGATGCATTCTAACATTTATGTATTCACATACATAATATATGTGTGTGTATATATATATATACAAGTATACATATACATAGGCACATATACATATATACACATACACCAATATATAACTAGAAATTGCTGAGAGTTTACTCTATGCCAGGCTCTGTACTGAATGCTTCATGTGAATTATTCTGTTCATCATCACATCAAGCCTGTAATATAGGTATCATTATTTATCCCCTTTGACAGATGAGAAAACGGAGGTACAAAGAAGTAAAGTCAGTTAGTAAGTGGGAATTGTCAGGATACAAATCCAGGCTGCTGGCACCACAGCCATATAATCTTTTGCATATAATATGAGCTAGGCCTTATGCTTTAACATACTTTCTTAAAACTCTTTTACTTTTACATCTTCCCAACCATTTTTTTGACCTACTCACTAAATAAAGTCTTTTAAAGTCAGCCAGAGAATAGAGTTGCAGATTCAGTAAAATGTCAAAAGTTGCAATATAGTGTTTCAGCACTGGGCCACACTGGACTTGAATATTTTCCCTCTTAATTTTTCTATTTCAGGTTTAAACAACTGCTGCATATATAATATCCCTTGTAAAAAGTCCATTGTGTTTGTAATTAAGGGAGTCTTAGAAGTTGAAGGCAACAAAATTTATTGTTGCCATGGGAAAAAAAAAATCCTTATCAACACAGCGTATGGTAAAAATGCCTGGTTTATTGGCTGATCTGTGATATGTGAACAACATCCAATTCTCTGTTATGTTTAACAAGGAAAAAAAATCAAATGCTATGAAAATGTTGTGAATATATAATTATCTTAATTAGGATGTATTTTGAAGCAGTAAATTTCACATCCTTGGCACATGGTGATAAGCTGATACATGTGCAAGGCAATTATATAACCAAAATTAAAATATATTCAGTGCACAAAACAGTAGTAAGAATAACATAAATCCAGGTCCATTATTTTGGAAAGAAACATAGTATTATGAGCTGAATTGTGTCCCTCCAAATTCCTGTGTTGAAGCCCTAACCCCTAGTACCCCAGAATGTGACTGTATTTGGAGAGTGGGCCTTTAAAGAAGTAATTAAATTAAAATGGGGCTGTTAGGGTGGGCCCTAACCCAGTATGACTGGTGTCCTTATAAGAAAAGGAAATTAGGACAGAGGCAACACAAAGTAACGACCATGTGAGGACACAGCAAGATGGCAGCCATCTGCAAGCCAAGGAGAGAGGCCACAGAAGAAACCAAACCTGCCAACACCTTGATCTTGGACTTCTAACCTCCAGAACTGTGAGGAAGTAAATTTCCGTTGTTTAAGCTGTGGTATTTGTTACAGAAACCCTAGTAAATGAATACACATAGTAATGATTAAGAAGTCAACAACTATTACTAGTTCTTTGAAATTCTATGATTTAGAAGTTCTAATTTTGGGGGGGTTCTTCAGATAGGAACACATATATTGCTTTTCCATATGGAGTTGTATTATCATTAAAAGAAAAAACTCTAGCCATCTTGAGATTTTCTTTTTACTTTATCTTATGGGAAAGACATTTATACTTTCAAAAAGAAAACTGTGAAGAGTGAAATGGATTAGATGCTATATTTTGAGGTGGTGGTTCCAGAGCATAAAAACCTATTCCTTAAGAGTAGGTATTCTCAAATATAATTTAGCCCCGAATGTTATGATTCCATCCACTGGAAGTCCACTATTTAACTGAGGCTGTATTAATTGCTGATTCAATTTATTATCTATTTATTTACAATGTTGACTTCCTGATTTTTCATGTAAACTTTTCACATCCTCTTCTCTAGATATGTACAAGCAAAATAACTTAGTAAGGTTAAGATGTCTAGCTTTTTCATTCCCATGGAATGCCGTATATAGTAGGAGCTCAATAAATTTGCATCCATAAATGAATGAAATTTTTCCCCCTTAAGTGATTTTGTAAGTTCCTACACTCAAAATTATTGAGTTCATAGCTTGGGAGAAAATGCAAAGATCATCTAGTCCAACAACCTCATTTCATGCAAGGGGAGACTGCTGATGCCTAGACAGCCTTAGTGACCAGATCAAGGTCACACGGTTATGGACTAAAATTAGACTTCTGTAAGTCTTAGTAAGTCTAAGTCTATACACTTGCCATGATCACTAGCTGAGTCAGTGCTACTTTCACAAATCATAAGTCGGAAATGTTTCATACATAACTGTGGACCATTTGCCTCACTTTCCAGACTTCATGCTATAATTTTTTGGCTTTTACCTTCACAACGCCATTTCTAGAGAATGGGGAGATGGAAAATAGGGATTAAAAAAATGTCTTAGGAAGGAAGTTATATGTAGAATAGGCAGTATGGGAGACTCTATGCTTTGGGAATAACCAGAGTTGAGAAATCCACCTTGGGACTTCTGAAAATAGCCACTGGATTAAACAAATTATGGAGAAAAAAATTAAAAAAATAAACAACTTACCATGACACACATGTTTTACTGAATCATAACAATGCAAATATTAGTTTCAAAATTCATACAATCAGACAATAACCAGGAAGTGTTACTGATCTAGTTTATTATCATTTGCGGATGTGACAAACTCGAAACCAGGCTTCGGCTGCCCAGATTGGTGTTACCAGGCAAAATTGCAAAGTAGGTGGCCTTCTACCTATTTTTAGGCACTCCTTCCCTGCCTTTTAGTGGATGTACAGGGCCCTCTTGCTACTTATAATTCCCTAGTATAGGGGCCCAAAGAGCCACTCTCACCTCTAACCCTAACCCTTTCACCAAATAACCCTTGCTCTACATTACTTCTCCCATTCTCCCTGCTCCACAACAAAATATTCTATTCACTTACAAACCAGAAAGTAGTCAGAGTGGAGTAATTAATATGGAGGTGTAAAATATTGATAGTGATACTCTTACTTGTGTTTTATAGGAAGATCTTATTTAACTAAATGCAGCCTGAATTGGTAGAGGACCTGTGGGAGGTCTTTTTGGGGAGATGAATCTTCCCAATTGCCCTTACCTATCCCTCCTTAGAGGAAAGATTCGTAAGAACTTCATATGCCATTAAGAACTCTTTTCTAGACTTTTGGGCTCAGAGTTAGGTGGTGGTGTCATATGCATGGTAGTGGGAGATGGCTATGAGGCAGAATGTAAGAAACAAAAGTACTCAACAAGCAGCAAAATGTTCTTAGTTTAAAATCCCATGGAAGAAATATTGCTCAACTCAGAATGAACAAGCAATTGTCTGAAATCTGTATATGAAAGATAGATTTTCCTTAACTTATTATATAATACTTCTTTTTGAAATGGCCATTCTATGTTTAAATTAAAATTTGAGAGTTTGAGTGTTTTTCTTTGACATTCAAAAATAGGTCTTTATTTGAAAACATACTTAGGTATTATTTTGAGTTTTTCTTTTTCTTAGAGGAAATTAAAAAGGAAAATATGCATGTGTACTCTACTGGAGACATGCCATAACTTAAAGAAGTATAATATTTCTGAAGAGTACAGGTAAATTAGTTTGTAGAATGTGGATTTGTTTGATGTTTCCTCACGGTTAGAGCCAGGTTATGCATTTTGGGCATGGGAACTGTTCTAGATTAAAGGGGATTAAAAAGACATTATAACTAAATGCAATGTGTGATCTTGCATTTTTTTTATTTTGCTATAAAATATATTAGTGAGAGAATTGATGAAATTTGAATAAAGTCTATCAATTAGATAGGATTTTATCAATTTGAACTTACTGATGCTGATAAATTTACTGTTACATAAAAGAATGTTTTAATTTTATACTTAAGTACATTTAAGTACTTAGAGGTAAAGGAGCATCATGTTACAATTTACTCCCAAACATTCAGAAAAAATAATGCATGTGTGTATGTCTGTATCTAAAAAGAGAAAGAATGATAAAGCAGATGTGATGAAATATTAATATTTGGGAATCTGGGTAAAGAGTATATCAACATCTTTGGACTATTTTTGTATTTCTTGTGACTTTCCTGTAAGCCTAAAATTATTTCAAAATTAAAAACATTTTTTAAGAGCTATAGAATATTTTGAATGTGTTTATGCATGTTAGGTTATTTCCATATTTCCATATACACTTAGGCAAGAAGACCTGAAAGACAAGTTTTAACCTGAAACTTTAATTTCTAAGATCCACTTTACAGTAAATTAAACCCAAATACTGAAGCCATTTAGCAAGTCAGCCTATCTACAAATTGGATCATAGGTGAATAAAATCAAACAAATCGAATAAAAAGCAAGTTAAAATCACAAAAAATGTTAAAGTGTTTTCAAATTAGTTTCTTTTCTTCTTCATTTAAAATTTAGATAAAATATTTTCCCAGCACTTGGGAAAATCTCTACCTGTCATTTTATAAATGGGCAGATTTCTCGATGTGGGCTTTCATGTACAAATAACTCAGCAAAATTCCAAAATAGATTCCTTTTAATAACAAACATATGAATTCACTTATTTCAGTTGCAGGTAAATTAGTGAGCTGCTTGGACATTTTTCAAGTTCTTATTGTGACAAGAAAAAACTTTCAAAGCAACATAAAGGTTTAGAGTCAACTTGGTCAATTAATTAAATCAAACCATGAGCCAGAAGACCAAGTTACATTAATCTTTTTATAGATATTTTTTCTTTCCAAGGTGTCATCTTGCACAGAGCATACAAGAAAAATTATGTATGGCATATGAAAAAACCAGTCACAAGAAATGAGCAAAATACTACACATTGCTTTAAAGGCATTGTCAGCTTTGGATAGAAGTGGGCTTGTATTTAATCCCCAGTACCCGTATCATTGTACATTCGATTAGATTAGAAAACTAGGGCATATCATTGAATAGTGGTGCCTTTTCATGATTAAGAAAAGCAACATGGCTTACAGAGCCATCCTGACATGCTATTCTTTCCTGCCAAAGGCTACCCCTGCTCTTTAGAGCATGTTCAAAAAGGAGGCACAGAAATGAGAACTCATAACAAGGGCCCTCAAGGAGAGTCACAGAGAGTGAGTCATACTGTTGTGGGCAGGTTGTAGGGCCAAGTAATCAGAAAAGAAGAGAGGAACAAATTCTCCAGATTAAAAATGATGTAAAATTGTGTGTGTGTGTTTTGGGGGGGGGGGGCTAGTGATAGAGAGAATATGAATGAATGAATGACTGGGGAGTTTGGCTTTGGATTGCAGAAAGCGTTCTGGCATCCTCAGTTCTGCTCCTTTCCCTAGAAGAGAGTGGTTTCTGTTGTCAGACGTTGGAGCATGGGTTTGAACTTAGATCTATCACAGTGGTCACTGGAGAATTTCCATCAGCAATGTCGAACCCAGACCAGCTCACAAGAACTGACGCTAAACTTACTGCAACTTAGTTCCAATAGGATAGATATATGTGAAGGGCAAATATAAATAAGATTCCTAGCAGCCACATAGCACAGGGAGATCAGCTCGGTGCTTTGTGACCACCTAGAGGAGTGGGATAGGGAGGGTGGGAGGGAGGGAGACGCAGGAGGGAGGGGATATGGGGATATATGGATATATATAGCTGATTCGCTTTGTTATAAAGCAGAAACTAACACACCATTGTAAGGCAACTATACTCCAATAAAGATGTTACAAAAAATATATATCTATATCTATCTATATCTATATCTATATTTATATATATCTATATCTATATCTATCTATATATATATATCTGTATATATATATATATATATATATATATATATATATCTAAATAAGATTCCTAAATAGGGAGGCAACATGGAACAATGTGAAGACCAAAGGATTCCGAATCAGGCAGATCTGGGATCAATTCTAACTATCATTTAGCCATTGTATGACCTTCGGCAGCTTCCTTAACTTCTCTGGGCCTCAAGTGCTTCATCTATAAAATGAGGATAACGATATCTATCCTGTAAAGATTCTTTGAGGATTAGATGAGTGATAGTTCTTGCCCCAGATTGGTAGCAAAAATGTTAGTTGTGTGGGAGCAAAGGTTGGAATGCTGGAAACTGAAATGAGGCACGGAAAACCTGAAGCCACCTCAAAGGAGATTCTGGAGTTAGAGTGACTTGTAAGAAGAAGGGTTATCAAGCATCTAATGTGAGGCTGATTTTAAAAGCACAGGCTTGGATAGAAATTCAAAGAACAGCATGTATGCAAAGTAAGAGGCATGCTGGTCATGTTTCAACGTCTTTTGAAGCAAAAGCTTAGGGATTTGCTGATAATGCTCAATTATCCACAGGTGATTAAGTAGATTTTGGCCTTCATCCCCTGGCTTCTTTCTACTTCTGGTTATACTCATCTTGTTCTGCTTGTTGACATTTATACTCTTCTCGCTCTAGGACTGCAAAAGCTAGAAGAGTAGGTCTGGTCAACTTAACCAGAGAAAACCTTCCATGCCCCAAGCGGAGTTTGAGCTAGAAAAGTAATGTATCTGAGCGAGACAGAAGATGATTTCTTGTAAAGTTTTACCATCGGTCTGATAGGTGATACCATTGATCCCTAGCAAGAGTCGGGGAGGCAGGGAGAAAGGATGAGGTGTCCATGGGCATTCAGCTCTTTCTGATTGGGGTCCCCACAGTTTGATCTCATTCTTTCATGTAAAGTATAATGACTGTCATGAACGTGAACCACATCTATATTCAAATGCTCAGTATAGGATTGGAGTTGCAAACAGAAATAATTTGGAGTTGTGTCTGCTAACATTTCCTCTTAACTATATGAAAAAAGTTAACTTCGAGCAAACTGCTGCCTGGTTGAAAAAAAAGTGGAAGTGAGTGACACACATGAGGTCATACTACACAGAAAGAAATACACTCTCCACCTTATTGCTTCGCTGAGAAAGTGATTGTAATTCTGCACTGCCTAGCAGATGGACATCTTCCATCAGCAGCCTTATGACAGCTAAATGTACTGCTGGATGGTACATGATGCAACTTGGGTTAGAAAAAAAGAGTGATTGGAGGCGAAAAAAAAACCCACAACGTTTTAAGCCTATTTATCAATGTCTCTCAACCTTTTGTAATTTTAATGAACTTTTAATCTGAGGTCATGTACAGATGTGTAGCTGAAACTAAAAATTAAGAGCTATATTTTATTAGCTTGATATAAGTTAACATCTCTGGATATATAGGGCAGTTTGGTTTTAGAAACTGAGTTGTGATTTCAATGTGTTAGTATCAGTATGTGACAACAAAATTCGTTTGTAGGGAGGGAGGAGAGGAATGCTTTTGCTTGTAGAATAAACACTATTTAAATCTCATGCAAATCAATTTCTGTGTTATTGTACTGAATTTTCCTTTGATTTCCAGAGGATCACCTTACAGAGTCAGCTATATGGATTGTCCATATATTAAGGCTCACTGGAATTTGAGAAACCTCTCAAAGTGAATGAAAATAGACTCCTCCCTCCCCACACTGAGAAAGAACTATACCCTTCCATTCTAACTCACTTAAAAAGGGGAGAAAATATTAAAAAGGAAAAAGCAGGTGCTGAATTCAATTGATTCCTTTTTTTCCTATTAAGGCTAAGTTGAAAATTGGATATCCAATTTACCACGGAGACGGTATTCAAATATTTCTGCTCAATCCCTCATTGCTTCTAAATTCACTCAAAGGCAAGATTATTAATTCCTCCTGACAGAAAATCAAGATTTAAAGAGCAGCTGACAGCCCTTAGGAATTACTGGGGAAATTTAACACGATAGTTCTGACTAAATAATGTGCTTTTACATATATGAGAAACACATTATGCAGAGTAATGAACATACAGTAATGTTAGTTTAGCGGTTAAATTTTGGCCAAGTGATTCATTTTACAGGAGTATATATTTTTAATCAAACTTCCAAGAAAAAAAGCTACCTCGTCTCCTACACTGTCACAGGGACTATACATTTTGGCAGATGGTCACAAAATTTTCTTGCATTCACTTTTAATTCAACTAAATAGCTATTTTGCCTCTAAGTGCTAGGTACTGGAGGAGATAGAGCTAAACAGTGTCTCTGCTTCCAGTACTCCACATCTAATGGGTGGTGGAGATAGGATAAAGAGACAACTATAACACAAAGAATTAAGTGCAATGACAGAGGGACAAGGGGAAACAGCAATGGATTTGGGGGCGAGTGGGTGGGAGTGATGTGTATGTTTTCAGGCAGCAAGTCTTCATGAAGGAATTTGTATTTGAAATGGGCCTTGAAGAGTGGATATGGGGAAAATGGTGTGGAAAGCCATAGAGGTAGGAAAGGTAAGGTATAGTCAGAGAAAAGGGAATCATTCAGTTAGGCTGGAGTAGAGGGTAGGTGACGGGGGAAGTAGTGAAAAAACATAGGCAGAAAAGGTTTCTTGAAGACTATACCATGGAAAGTCTTGAATACCAAGTTGAGTCCATAATTAAGTGTTCAGTTTGTCTCGCCAACTGGATTCTAAGTACCTCAAGCACAGATACTGTTTGAATTTGTCTCCGCTATTTCCATAGCAGCCAGGGACAGCAAGCTTGGATGCAGAGTAGGTCTGCAATATATACTCAAGAAACTGAATGGGTTGTAAAATTATTTTTCAGTGGATCTTTTTCTTTTACTATTTCTTAAGCCTTCTTTTTTAAACCTCCTTTAAAAGTAGAGTTTAACTTGCCTTTCTAAGATGAAAATATGAATAGAATGTTAGCCCAATGATTCAGACAAGCATTAGAGTCCCACCTAAAAGAATGTGCCACTGCTGGAGCTCAGGTAGTCTGCAGAGCCTGGTGCCCCTTGAACCAAAACTGTTAAAGTAATATCTTGTGGTATATTTTATAGGAAAGCTGACTTCTAGTCAGTAAAAATGACACGGTCTAAGTGATTTGTATATAGGATTTTAGCTTTCAGATAGCCTCCACAGGGAAATAACATCAAAACTAAAATTGAGGTGGAAAAATGGAGATGCAGAAACACCGCGTCTTGTGCATTAATTTTATTTCTGGTTCCCTCTCTCCTCAGAGGAACACTCTACAACAAACTGAAAAGAAGCTAGTGACAATACATTTATAAATTTCACTTTGTTGCTGTAATGACAACTGAATCACTTTGGTTTTAGACACTCTACATAATGGTTAACTATCACATTAAATAATATTCATTTAAGTATGTATATTATTGATTTAATATTCTACTAGCTTTCATTTCTTGGGAAGAGGATGTCTTATATGCTTGGAATTCAATTTAAATAAACCTTACTAGTTTTCCCCTTCCCTTCCAACTACAATTTCATGTGATGTGATACTATTTGAATCTCTGGGACAGTAGAAGGGTGACAATTGAAGGAGTTTGATAGGGAAGGGTACTTCTTGTGTTTTTGATGAATAAATATATGAATTAATCTTTTTTCTATCAAAGGTCAGTAATGCACTTACAAAGAAAGTTCAACAATTATTATAATAAAGCAGCAAAGAATCAATTTACATCTCAGGCTGCTGATAGATTTGAGAGTGACAGATCAATCACAGTGCCTGACACCAACTGGCATTCAATGCTTTTTGAGTGAATAAGATGTAAATATTTCTCAGTACTACTATCTTTCAACGGATTCAAGAATAATATATGTTGAGACATTTAAAACATGTTAAACGGAGGCTCTTCAAGGAGTACTTGAAAATGGTGGATATTAAAAATGATTCCACTTAAGAATACGCTAGACTTGGCCATGATTATTTTTCACAGTCCTTTAAATTCTATCATAGATTAAATATGAACACATATTACGTGCAGCTTCTCCCATCTAGAGGTAGAATCTATTTCCCCCACCCCTTCACTCCGGACTGGCTTTGTGACTTGCTTTGGCTAATAGAATGCAGCATAAGTGACACTGTGTGACTTCCGACCCAGGCCTCCTGAGACTGTGTAGATTCCGTTCTTGACCTCTTGAAACACTGCACAGGCCATATAAGAAGTCTGCACTTCCTTCTGGAGAGGCCATGAGATTGGAAATGCTGGGCTGACATTTCCAACTAACCATCAGGCATGTGAGCGAGTCCACCCTGGACCATCCAGACCCAGCAGAGCCTCCATATAACTGTAGCCGTATGAGTAACCTTAGGTGAGCCTAGCAGGGCAACTGCCCAGTTTAGGCCTGCTCAAATTGCAGCATCATGAATTATTGGTTTAAGCCATTAAATTTGGGGTGGTTTGTTATACAGCAATTGATAATGGATATACCTTCTGATATTAATACTTATCCTTTCTTGAGGCCCTTATTCTTTCTACTCTTGCTTGCTTTTTTAACTTTTCACCTTTATCTCAGACTATTTATTCAGTATATTTCTTGGCTTTTAAAAAATGTCTCAAAACCACCAGAAAACTGATCAGCCACTGTCTTTTCAACGCATTCTAGGAGATCTCACTATCTCCCTTTGCAACACTCTTTCACAATCCTTACAGAACAAAACAATGCTTTTAAAGTCCATGATCCTAGTTGGTAATTTAAACATGATACTTTTTATTTCTCCTAAGAGGAAAAGAAAAACACCTCCTCTTTAGAATTCTAGAACCACATTTATTTTTGTGATTTTTATTTTTGTGATGTTTTTGTGATTATGCTGCCCATCTGCCCACTTGTCCAGGGCATGTAATGGAAAGGAAATTCTAGAATGCAATCAGTGAAGCCAAATTTGTTTTGGCATGTGCACTCAGGTGCGCGTGTGTGCACGCACTCACACACACACACACACACACACACACACAGGCATGTATGAACACTGGAAAAAAGAACCGTCACTCTGAGTTTGTCCTTCCCTTGCCAGCTCAAGTGTATCATGGCATAGCAATGTAGAAATATTTGCATTCCCTCCGGATATGGCAGGAATGGATAGAGTCATAAAAGACTTATTTTAGGTCATGATATCTTCCTGTTGAGTACTTCAATAATTGCCCCCCTTTTCATTGCATGTGATACACAGGCAATATTGACCAGAAAGATGACTTGAGAGAAGGAAAGTTTGCTTTCCTCTGTGAGATGAACTTACCTACCCTCCTCCCTGCTTTGGTTACCATATTCAGTACTTCTTGGCAACCTCATAATGATTCCTCCAGTACCTATAAAAATCATTTCATCCCAATTTAAAAAATGCTAAATGCAAATGCCGCAGTGAAAAAATGCTGAGTACCCTAGTAAGGATCTAAGTGGATTGGGACCCTCGTGAAATATAATTAACTCTCTTCTCTTCTCCTTATCCTCTTGACTTGAATTTTCTTTAATTTCCTTTGCTTCAGAAACAGAATTCTAGTTTGGCTTTTAATATCTGGGAGGAAATGTCAGGGTGAATGGGGGAGTTAGGTTACCCATGAGGAATGGGCAATTTTTACCACGCCTATAAGTAGTAAGTAGTAGGTAGTTTACTTTTCTTATCTCCCTGCTCATGCCCTCTCTTTCTCACTTTCCCTCTCTCTCCTTCTCTCTCCTTCCTGAGAGCTCAAGAGAGATATATGCATATATCCTGTCTAGAAAATTCAATGTCACTGTATGAACAATTACTAGAAAGTTATAGAATTATTATAAATATAAAATTTTAAGTGTCTGTAACTGATGATTAGCAAAGGAACTGAAGGTCACGCATCTTCCCTTCTAAAGAAAGTTTCCAACAAGGATGCTAAACCACTGTTTGGCTTCTAGACTATCTTTACAGGTAATTGGTATTTGTCAAGCACTTGCCTTCACAGCTTAAAATTCTGCAGCACCTACCATTTTATACATGATGGATTCGTATATTTATATCTTCTAATCAGTTGCATATTGATGATCAATTCTCTAATAATAACTTGGTGATATTGAGTTATTTAAGACTTTCTTTGTATTTTTAATTTACAACCTTATTTTTAAAAACATGCAAAACAATGCCATATGACTTGAAGTCCATTAAACCATTCTAAAGTTAAGTATTATTACTTCACTTAGTCTCAGCAAGATGCTAATTACCAGAAAATTCTACTGTAGATTTTGCAAATCAATGAAAAAAAACATCTGGTTTGCATTTTGTGAACAGGGGTAAATTATATAATAGTTTATCTTTATCTCCACTCCTGTGAAAGTGTCCATTTCTAGTTGGCATTTCCCACTTGCAGAACTCTTCTTTTTCTCATTAAACACACACATGCCCTTGGGGAGGGAGTGTGAAACAAGACAAAGATAAACAAAACAATAGAAAGCTGTGGCCATTCATCTAAGCCTTTAAAAAAATGTAAAGATTTTTCACTCAGATCTTATCAATGACTCATTGCAGTTCATATATTTCTCTCTTCTGGATCCTGAATTGAGCCATTTTGGGCAAATATTTGCTAATGCCAACAGCATACTGAGTATGAAAAGGATAGAAGAAAAGCACTGTCTTTAGGGATCTTTCACTGCTAAAGCAGATGGATAATCATAGGCCAATCGCTTAAATTAATGCCTTTGGAAAGGAAAATACTTTGTATACAGTAGCATTTCTTTGCTCATATTTCTCATCAGTAAATTCAACATAATCCTAGATAATCTATAATGGAGTAAACATGTAATCCGCTTCCTAATGAATGGGTATTACATGCTTACGGTATGGTGGGGATAGTATATGAGGTATAAAATTATATATATCTTTCTCTGGTTTTTTTCTCATTCTCTATGGTACTACCCAGTAGGATAGGGTCTCAAGATAGAATTAAGTTCAATTACAAAAAATAAAGTTACATTTCTTACGTACCCAAATTTGTGGATTTCAGACTTATGCCCATTATATATATGTGTATATCAAAAGTCTAATATTTCTGAGCTCTTTTAAAATTGAGTACTAAAATTAAAGGAATAGATAAATAAAAAGATATATCAAAATAAGTTATCATATACATCTGTCCATACCAAGAGAGTCTTTTGGTTTTTTTTTTTTTAAAGATTTTTTTTTTGATATGGACCATTTTTAAAGTCTTTATTGAATTTGTTACAATATGGCTTCTGTTTTGGTTTTTTGGCCGCAAGGCATGTGGGATCTTAGCTGCCAGACCAGGGATGGAACCCGCACCCCCTGTATTGGAAGGCGAAGTCTTAACCACTGGAACTCCAGGGAAGTCCCCAAAGGGAGTCTTAAATGCAATTGCCAGGTCATCTGTTTCTCCTTCATAGGCTACTGCTTTGAATCTAAATTATTTTGCTTTCAGAAAATGACACATGCTGGTGTCTGGCTCAAACCTAATGAAACTCAAGTGAGTTCCAATTCTGAAGCTGCAAATTCTTATAGGATTTGGCTTTTAAAAACACCAATACATTTGAAGGTCAGTATCAAGAGAGGAGAGGAAGGATTATATTGTTTTAAGTTAGATTTTAGTCATCCCTTTTACCCTTTAGAGAACTTTAGACCTTGTGAAGAGCCCTCTCTGGAAGATTTACTCTAATTATAATTGAAAATCTATGTTTTTTCAGGCTACAATGCCTCACTGCCATGATTATAGCTAAGGCACCATAGAGAGTGGGAAGGACCAGATTCATTCTAACTGCTGACAAATATTTTTGTCCATGGGCAGAATTTTGGGTAACCTTTTAGTATCCAGCTATTTAATCCTTTTGATTGGGTTACAAAACCATTGTTGTAATGCAGTGAGCAAGGTGTTATTAGTTTTTACCTCTTCTTTCTAAGTATATTTAGCATTCAGAAAATGAAAATGGTCAACAGGTTATAAATGCAAACAAAACCAAAAGCAAAAACTAAAGACAGACTGATTAAATATAGTTCAAAGTAATCTTGTAGAACTAAGGCATAGTGCAGAGTCTTAGTGGAAGCTTGAATCTATGCATAGGTGCAAGTTTCTTCATTCAGTGTTTTAGAGACAGATCTCCTTAGATAGAAATCAACCACAAAGGAAAGTCAATTTAGTTTATCTTCCTTCTTGACTTTATTTGAGAGGGAGTTTCTGGCTAACACAGCACCGTTTCCAATTTGTTTCTGTATAATGTGCAGCAGATACACTTGACTAATGAACTGATTAGCAACTTCTTTAATTATTTTCCAGTAGGTTTTTATTCCCCCCATTATCAAAGTGGCAACAAATCCTCAAAGTTACTGTTCTCTAACTATGGTACTCCAAAAACTTTAAAAACAAATTTGTTTTCCTAAAAAGAATAAACAGAAAATACGAGAAGTGTCTAATTTCAAAATAGGTTCCTAGGGGCTTCCCTGGTGGTGCAGTGGTTGAGAATCTGCCTGTCAACGCAGGGGCCACGGGTTCAGGTCCTGGTCCGGGAAGATCCCCCATGCCACGGAGCAACTAAGCCCGTGCGCCACAACTACTGAGCCTGTGCTCTAGAGCCTGTGAGCCACAACTACTGAGCCCACGTGCCACAGCTACTGAAGCCCACGCGCCTAGAGCCCGTGCTCCACAACGAGAGAAGCCACCGCAATGAGAAGCCTGCACACTACAACGAAGAGTAGCCCCCGCTAGCCGCAACTAGAGAAAGCCCACGCGCAGCAACGAAGACCCAACGTAGCCAAAAATAAATAAATAAAATAAATAAATTTATTTAAAAAACAATGACAACAACAACAAAAAACACAAAATAGGTTCCTAAGACCTCTCTTACATATAAATCCTGTATCTTTCATTTCTCTAAAAGCTTTATTTTTTTTAAAGATTTTTTTGATGTGGACCATTTTTAAAGTCTTTATTGAATTTGTTACAATACTGCTTCCGGTCTTTCATGTTTTGGTTTTTTGGCCACGAGGCATGTGGGATCTTAGCTCCCCGACCGGGGATCGAACCCGCACCCCCTGCACTGGAAGGCAAAGGCTTAACCACTGGACCGCCAGGGAAGTCCCTCCAACAGCTTTAAATGTCAAGGGATCACAGAGATATTTTTGAATGAGCACTTTACACACAGCGCAAACAACTAGAAGTATTACCGGGGGGGAAATACTTCTACAACAAATATAATAGTTAAGATTATACAAAGAAATATGGAGAATATTCTGGATATTATTAATAATCCAGTAATTTTCAAGCCATATTACGTACAGAAATGACAAAGATGAAATATTTGATAATTTAGCACAAAGACAAGACAGGCTAGATATTGAATTTGACCTACTATATGCATTAGTTACCTACTGCTGCCTAACAAATTACCCTCAAATTCAGTAGCTAAAAAATAAACAGTTACGATCTCACAGTTTCTATATGTTAAGAATCTGGGTTTAGTTTGGGTGGTGCCAGCGGCACAAGGTCTTTTATGTGGTTGCAGTCAAGCCATTGGCCAGGGCTTCAATTTTATCTGAAGGCTCAACCAGGGCAGGATAGTCTCCCAAGCTCACTCACATGGTTGCTGGTAGCCATTGACTCCTGAACATGTGAGCCTCTCCTCAGACTGCCTAAGTGTCCTCACAACATGGCAGCTGGTGATCCATGAGAGGGACAGAGAGACAGCACACAAAATGGAAGCTAGGTCTTTTTGTAACCTAATCTCAGAAATGACATCCCATCAGTTTTTCCATATTCTATTATTAGAAGCAAGTCACTAGGCCCAGTTCACACTAGAAGGACATGAATACCTGGAGGTTGGGATCACGAGGGACCATCTCAGAGGCCGTTTACCACACATTCTAAGCTGTTAAAATTAAGCTAACGAATTGACTTCCATAAACTTGAGCTTATCATTGCATCACCTAAATGATCTCTGTCCCTTCCATCTATCCTTCATGTGACTGTCCAATAGTCATTCAAATGTCAGGTGTGATTTTGAAATTCTATTGCCCAAGAACCTTTAACGGTTTCCCCATTGCATGCAGAATGCTGTTCAAACTCCCGTGTCATCTATTTGACCTCCTGTGATCTGACTTCTTACTCTAGTCACACTGGACTACTTGTAAACACTGTACCCATTTCCACCTTCAGCCTCCCTCTGTCTGAAATGCTTCCATCCCACGCTTACTTCCCCTTCTCCTATTCCATTTTTACCTGTCAAAGTTTAACCCATTAATTTAGGACCTGGTTCAAATACTTTTACTGCCATGAATGCTTCCAAGAGGTCCCTAGTAAAAGCTAATCCTTCCTTCCTCCATATTTCCATATAGTTTAGTTTTTACCTCTATTATAGAATTATGTACAAGTACCATATTAAAATTATTTCCCTCTATATTTGTGTCCTCCAATGAACTGTACGCTCCTTGAAGATAGGGATTATGGTTTATTCAGCTTTAATTTTTAGACTTGACAGCACCTAGCACTGTGCCTTGCTTATAATTCAGCAGTAAGTAAATATATTTTAGACTCAATCACTTGTGTATAATTTTGTGTAATTTTTGTATAATGCAGGTCTCTATTAGATCTCAATCTGATGACATATTCTTTGGCAAAAGTATTTTATGAGGTCGCAGGATATATGCTTCTCAATCCAATATTTAAACATACTTGAAAAGAGTGCAACTGGGCTGCTGGATTTATGGAGGCAGAAGGTGTGAAGCCAAAATGCCATTGAAAGAAGAGGTAAATGATCCAGTGTACCTATTCTACAAATAGGTATTTCTAGTGTGGGGTATTTGAAGGCCTTGGTAATTTAATATACTCTGGTATAAATACGAAATGGCTATTTGTCTTTTAGGATATTCGTCATACCTCCAAAATATTCTGTTTAAAAATAGCTGATCCAAATGTTGAGGATAATTTTTATGTAGCTATAATGTGTTAAGATCAGACCAATAGAAATTCTTTGAAAATTCAAAAGCTGACTCACACAATATTTTCATTTTAAAGAGCCAGAAGTGCTCATGTGACTTCATACGCTCAATAATACAGCCGAGTAATTTGCTAACTGGGGTTCTTGTTCACGGCAAAATTTACATTGAGTATTCAAGGTCAAAAATGGTATTAAGTTTTCAAAGGGATTTATTTTGTCTTAGTCCATAAAATGCCACATATTGTAAGAGCTGAGCCTGAGTTTCCATTGATACATTTTAAAACTTATACTCTTTATGATTCACTCATCTGTATTTTCCTCTAACTCTTCATTTAGTAAAGTCCTTGAAATTCTTAGAATTCCTTGGTATTACAAGTGTTTTAGTTGTATGGCATCTCCATGAAGTGTAAAGCAATTATCTCATTTAGATAGTGCTTTCCCTAAGGATGCATAAAAGATTGGAATCAACACTCTATTCTCTGTTGTTGTATAAATTATGTTCACCTATATTACCATGTACAGGGATGACACTCTTTTAATCATTTTCTACTATTTTCATGTTTTCTGTAACATATAGTACTTGAAATACTGATTAATAATAATCAGTATATCAGTAAATATCAAATTATATTTGAATACTTTGTTCTTAAAGAAAAAGCTAGATGATAGTGATCTTGGGCATTATCTATTCTTTATCAAGTATAAAAAAATTTTATGGTATTTTTTATTTTCAGGAACTTCCTGATTTTAGAATTTCTAATTTTACATCTCATATCAAATATAATATTCCTAAGGCACCTAATTTTTTAATAAATTACTTTAAAATAATTTTAGACTTATAGAAAAATTATAAAGATAGTACAGAGTTCTCATATACCTCATGCCCACTTTCCTCTATTATTATTATCATACATTAGTGTGGTACATTTGTCACAACTAATGAACCAACACTGATACATTATCATTAGGTAAAGTTCATACTTTACTCTGATTTCCTTATTTTTTACTAAATGTCCTTTTTCTGTCCCAGGATCTCATCCAGGATATCACATCACGTTTAGTTATCAAATCTCTTTGGGCTCCTCTAGGCTGTGACAGTTTCTCAGACTTTCCTTGTTTTTGATGTCCTTGACAGTTTTTAGGAGTAATGGTCAAATATTTTGCAGGATGTCCCTCAATTTGGGTTTGCCTGGTATTTTCCTCTTGATTAGACTGAGGTTATATGTTTCGGGGAGGAAGACCACA
Source organism: Balaenoptera ricei (assembly GCF_028023285.1). NCBI lineage: Eukaryota > Metazoa > Chordata > Mammalia > Artiodactyla > Balaenopteridae > Balaenoptera > Balaenoptera ricei. Next base: position 88,295,976 of record NC_082660.1, on the reverse strand, counting down.
AAGGTAAAATGCCATGTTTATCACATGAAGGGAACATATTATCTACATGTCTTATCACTAATGATGTTGACCTTCATCATCTGGCTGAGGTAACCAAAGAACCTAATTTCCATAATTTTTGTTTATCCAAAATGTATCAGAGACTTAAGGAAGTGACTAGAAAGTTGTCAGGTAAATGATTTTTTCCACTTATTTCAGTTTTCTTATATGTATACACTAAGCAGTTAGGGTTCATGAGGATGTTGAATTTTTTTTTTCATTGAAACACTAAAATTGTTGGCTATTTATGGGGAATGCTAAATAGAAAAGATGAAATTTTTTAATTAAAAAATTTAAATTAAAAGATTAAAATTAGGGTTGTTACACAAGATAGAAGTTGACTTTTGTACAGTTAACTAAATATATAAAACATTAGTTAGCAACTCTGATACAAACATTTTATAATATTGATATAATGTAACTTTAATCTCTTTCATCGTGATGCCTGAAAAGTCTCATCTCCAATTTTAGAAAATGGCTGAGAAAACCAAATTGAAAAATTTAAGTATTCCCAACCACAAAGGATTTAGGTAATGTGGAAGGGCAGAAGGAAGGAAGAATAGAAATATATAAATTAGATGAAACATGAATAAATGGATGAGGTGATAATTTGTTAAAGACACAGAAAAGCAAAGGCTGAAAAGTTTGAAAGTACATAAACAAATTCTAAAAAAATAAGGTAGTTGGAAACTACAGAATTCTGCCATTAAATCAATTTAAAATACTTTCATTTTTTCAAGAAGCACTGAAATCATGTTTATATGTACCTGGTGTATTGTTTTAGCAGAGTTTACTGTATAACTTGTTGGAGAGCATTTATACATTTATCTTGATTCTAGAGCAAAAATCATTTGATTTTAATTACTGCTCATTTTGAGTTACATTGAATAGACTACTCTGATTCCACAGAGAACAATTTCCTTTATTAGAACATTGTGGAAGGAAATCAACTGGATTCTTCTGAAAATTACCAGAATAAATTATTGGGTTTTTTCCCCCTGCTCCCAAAGAAATTAACACAAGATGACTCGCAACCATTGTGGTAAAGATTGGTTCAGGCAAGAATCATCAATAGTTGTTAAATCTATGGGGGAAGTTTGATGCAGAACAATATATTTACACAGTCTTAAAGTGTCTCCCCACAGATTGCTTATTATTTAGAACAGGAAAAATAATACCTATTAAGTGGAGACACCAGGCAACACATCGACCAGGTGATCAAAATGACAATCACCAACGAGGGACAGAAAGACATGGTGCGCCTCTAGATGGGAAATCCTAAGGAGGACATACTTGGCTCATGTAATATTCCAAATGGAAGTGCATAACTTGAATCTAATCATCAGAAAAATCGAAACTGAGGAATGTTCTATAAAATAACCGACGAGCATTCTTCATATTTAACAAGGTGATGCAATGTCACGAGGGGCTACGGTAAAGGAGACTAAAAGGACAAGACAACTAAATGCAGTATAGGCCCCTGAAGTGGATCCTATATTGGAGGGGAAAATGCTATAAAAGAAATCATCAGGACAATTGACACAACTGGAATACAGACTATGGACTGTTGATTAGATGAAAGTATTATATTATGATAAATTTCCTGAATTTGATAATTATACTATGGTTCCCTAAGAAAATAATCTTCTTCTTAGGAAAGAGTCACTGAAATATTAAGGAGTAAAGGGGTATAACGAAACAAAGGTGGCCAAGTGTTTAAAATGGTGAATCTGAGTAAAGGGCATACAGGAAATTTTCAATGGTATTCTTGCAACTTTTCTGTGAATTTGAAATTATTGCAAATAAAAATTAGAAAAAAAAGGATGACTTTGGGGACCCAAGCCAAATGGTTGTCCACTAAGATAAAAATTGACTAATTAACCCTACATATTAAATACAGCAGACGAAACCAAACTTTTCCATGTCACTCGCAAGTCACTGGGCTAGCTAGCTCACTCTGCTGTTAGTCAAATACCATGTCCTCAGGACAATTACACAGTCTATGGAGAGGTTCTTCCTCCTGATGAGAGGGAACGAATGTCTTAAGATGGATTTTTAAAGAAACTTTATTGAAGTATAGTTGATTTACAATGTTGTGTTAATTTCTTCTGTACAGCAGAGTGATTTAGATACACATAGATATTCTTTTTTATATTCTTTTCCATAATGTTTTACCATATGATATGGAGTATAGTTCCCTGTGCTATACAGTAGGACCTTGCTGTTTATCCATCCAATATATAATAGTTTGCCTCTGCTAATCCCTAACTCCCATTCCTTCCCTCCCCTAACCAACCCCCCCTCCGGCAACCACAAGTCTGTTCTCTATATTAAGATAGATTTTAATTTTATGTTAAGTGAGGGGAAGGAATGTTTAGCAGTCTTTTTCTATAGTATGCTAGTGATTTTTACTTAGAATCAACTGATACATTTCTTCAAACAGGATCACAAGAGAAAAAGAATGCAGAGTTAAAGCTGCCTGTACTTTTGGATTTGGGATTTACTTTTTGGATTTTGTTAACCTATTTCTGACTCTTTGCCATTCTTAATATTTACCTGCTGACAGAGCTATGTCCTTTGTTTCAAACTGCCCACTTGCCCAGTGTGGGGGAAAAAGCCTCTTTCTGGCGATGATACTGGGCAGCAATTCAAGAAGGAATCAGATTTAGTGACACTTAAGATTTGGCCTAGACTAGAATGCAAAATGAAATGCAGAAGTTTTACAGCTCACCAAACTGCCTCTGCACTCACCCAGAAAAAAATGTTCCAAAGTATTCAAGCTAGCTTTTCAGAAATATTACAGTTGTAAAATCTGTGACACCAGTAATAGTTGTGCCAAGCATGGGTTTTATTTTCTTAAGTTGTTTACCTATGCCAATGTTTAAGTGTACTTCTGTGCAAAAAAATGTGGATAATAGTTCTCTTTATAGAAAAATCAATGCACCCAAATAGCCGTAAAATATAACAGTGTGTACATGTACATGCATTATGCAAGTACAAATAGATCTACATTGGGCCAGATGTGATTTAATCATTCTGAAAGTTCTGTTTAGGTACATGATATTAAAAAATGCTGAAAGGGCTTTTTTCCTCAGAGGGAAGCCATACATTTCACGTTACTCCTAGCAAATGATATTTGACATGTAATTTTAAAATGAAGTTACTCTAATCTAAAGTAATAGTGTAACAACAGGGATAAGCACCGAAGCTTTTCATAAGACAAAATGGATTTTAAAATTCTAGAAAGTTTTAGTTATAAGTAATTAGAAATGCAATTTAGAATACTTAAAATGTATTTCTTTCAATGGTTAATTACATTAGAACAGCTATTGCTCCAAATGGTGGTGTTCCAAATGATGGACTAATAAGTTGTAATAATCATCTCTCTAAAAATTGGATTGCAATGTTTTAAAAAGTAGTCTGTATGACTAGAGAAGCCTATTTTTCCAACTCTGGAAATTTACTTCAGTAAATTACATATATGGATGCATATAGATATGTGCACGTGACAGATAAATATTATGTGTATATATGAATATACACATTTAATTATAGTCTTGTAAAACATATGGGACTCTAAAAAGCATTTTAATTGTAATGTATGCTACGTCTGTAAAAATTCAGATAGTAGAGTAGATTGTACTAGAATACACATCACTTTTAAAAATCATCTCAAATTTATGATGGCATGGCTTGGGTCTAAGTAGGTCTCTTTGTATACAGGCTCCATCCTCTTAATCTACAAAAGCTACCACTCTTTCCATTATTAGAAACAAAGAAAGGAAAGAAAGGAAACAGAAAGAAAGAAATGGAAAGGAGGAGAAAGGAGAGGAAAGCGAAAGAAAAGCGTACAAGACAGAAGTGGAAAAGGAAGCAGAAATGGAAACGTGCAGGGGGTGCCAGGGGGCAAGGAGGGAAATCGCCATGTTCTTGAACGTGTAAAAACTCACTTCCACCAGTACACTGACCACAGGAAGGACAATCATTAGGAAAAGTCACAACCTAAGGTTTTGGCCACACCCAATTTTGCCACCCTACAAATAATGTGAATTATTTTATTTCAAAAGCAAATAGATGATGATGAGAACATGATCATGAATTTGTTAGGACTTTTAATGAAATCTTAATGAACATTTATTATATATTTTTAGAGATTATTTTTCTACTCATACGGTCAGTACTGCACACCCCCTCCATGGGGCACTTTTTATTCCCCGTGCCCCGCACAACACACCACACACACATACACAGATGTTTCAATCATTGACTCCATACATCTCATTTAAGACAGTAATTAAAACTAATTCAACTAACTCCACCCCAGAAATGATAATAACTTCATGCATCCTTTTCTCTGATGGCAAACTTCTATGTTTCCAGCTCTTTCACATAGTGATTCCTACTATACCCTTTCCTCCATTTAAAAGGCATTCCTTATTTCTGGACCCCTCTACTTTGTTTTTAGCTGTATGTCCCTTCCTGTCCTAACTTCCTTCCATCTTCAGCCTAGAGCCCATAGTATATCTGTTGTTTTGTTGCAGATAACAGCGGTTAGCTAACCCAACAACCATTGCCAATTACACTGTCCCTCACCTTGATAGGTAAGTAAACTAAATAGCCACTTTACCAGCATCTTTTGCAGTGACAAATGTAACAGAGTTCTGGCCAGTGAAATGATAGTGAAAGTTTTCCTGATAAAAGAAAATGACAGAATTGGCATTTCCCCCTTTCCCCATTCTTCCTGCCTTGAATGCAGATAGAATGCTTGAAGTTGTGAGATTTATCTTGTGACCATGAAGGAAAGGTGTAAAGAATGAGATTCTAGCTCTAACACACTCGAGCCACTGAACCAACGGGAGGAGCCACCTACTTCCACACTTGTTAGTGAGAAGAATAAGTGCATACTTGTTTAAACCACTCTAAGTTGGGTTAGCTGTTAGTACTTCCAACCAAAAGCATTCTTATCTCCTCTCTCACTAATTCCTCAATTCCCCTGGCCCGCTGTACTTCTCTCAAACTTTGCTGACGAAACTCCAACTCTGAATCAACCTAATGGTCCAACTGATCCCTAGATTTCTACCCAAGTTGATGAGTATTACTAGAGAAAATTACAGAGCCATATAGATTGATGTCACTATAAACTCATGGACCACAACTTTAACTAAGTCCATCATGCCGTCTATGTTTGCACAGTCACCTTCCCTACTCGCTTCAAATCTATGACCTTATCACCACCATGGCTTCTATACCCATCACTCCACTGAAACTGTTTGCATCCAAGGTCACCAACAAGCTACTTATAAAATCCAAAGGACTTCTCAATACTTACCCTCCTTGTTACAACATCCAAAGGACGTCTCGGCAGCGTCAGTCACTATCAACTATTCCCTCCTTCCTGAAACAGTCTTCACTAATGTTAATGACACTCTCTTACCTCTTTGACTATTCTTTAATTGTTTAAAGTGGATTCCAGTTCCCTGGTGAAATTCTCCACAATGTCATCTATTTTCTTGAACATGTTAACATAGTAACTTTTTTAATCAGAGTGATTTAAAAGTCTATGAGAATGCCAATATCTAGATCATTTGTAGGTCTATATCTATTGTCCGATTTTTCCCTTGGTCCAGTTTCTTCCTGTGACTATTAATGTTTGATTGAATGCAGGCATTTTGTATGAAAAAATCCATAGAGGCTCTGAATGGTATCTTCCTTCAGAGAGGATTCACCCTATCATTTGTAGGCAGCTAGAGTAGAGGCAGATCACCTTAATCTAATCAAGGAGTGAAATAACTAGAAGTTGAGTTGCAGGTTCAGTCTACCTCTAGTTCACCCCCATTCCTAGAGGGCAGGTTCTTCAGGGGTCCCAACTGACATCCTGAGGTGTTTCTTGGGGTCACTCCTCCTTGGACGGTCATGAACATTAATTGCTATTTCTTCAGTAGCTGTGAGACTGGGAAAAACTCTGTTTTACAGCCATTTTCCGCTCAACTAGTAAGGCTCTCGCGCCATGCATAGCTTACGAATTTGGCACATGCCTAGAGGGAAAAACTACTGAGTGCCAAGCTCACTTCTCTGCTCATCCCTTCTTTTCAAGATTTTGGCCTCTCAAGAGCTGACTGATTGACAGCCCCCCAGCTTTCTTGTCTCCCCAGCCCTCTAAGATAGCTGAGACCTCTGGTGACTACTTCATATCACGCAACCAAGAATTGGCAAATGCCCCAAGGGGAAATCCATATGGCTAACTTCTCTATAGTTTTCCTTACCTAAGATTTTAACTTAAGTCCTGGCTGCCTTGACAGCTTTCCCATGCCTTCAAATAGAATTTTTGTTTTTTACCTGGCATTTATAAAGGTTCTTAGTAGAGCCCAATTGAGGCTCAGGTTACTACACCATTGTCAGAAGTGGAAATCCTTCTTTGGCAATTTTTTTTTCAGTCCCCCCCCAGGTCCTCGCCATGTGATTCAGTCTTGAATATGATTTCTTCTGCTAGGAACATTTGCCACTCATCTTTTCTTTTCCTGTTTCACTCCTATCCATCTTTTAGGTATCAGCTTAGAATGCTCTAGGAAGTGTTTGGTAATTGCCAAAGTCTGAGTTAGATGACCTTTCTATATATGCCCTTAATACTCCATAGTACTTCCACATTAGCACTTAACACAATTCATTACGATTTCCTATTTAATTCCTACTTCTCTCTACCTGCTCTCTGTGTGAGGGCAGAGACAATATCATGCTTACCATTATATCCCCAGTACTTTTTTCCACTGCATCTCCAAGCACTTAGCACAGTAAATATTTGTTGAATGAATATCTGGTAATCACCTGGTGAGCAGCATAGAGAACTATGTGGCTCAAGGTCCTTCCTCGATCACCTTTCTTCTCTTTCTTCAGGGTAATCATGCTATGAGGAGTTCCTCATCTCCTTGTCCTTACTGACAGCTCACTTCATGCCATTTTGGGGAATTATCACACCTGTATAACTTGAGCAAAGCCAAGCTACCCCACGGTTCCCTGCTGGCATGGAGCTGTACGCAAGTAAAAATCAATCTGAAGAAAACATGATTGAAAAACAATGTAAATAGTTACTGAATTCTCTCCAAGGACACCAAAGGAGGATTCCATTTGTAATGTGCAACAAAACTGAAAAAAAAACTTTTTTCTATACCTTTCTCTGACTCAACCTTTCACAACTCAAAGCACCACATTCCCAATTCTTCCTGTTCCATCCTAAGATCTATCCTACACAACTGAAAAAAAAAGCCAATAAATAGTTTTCTCCGTACCTCAGCTCACGCAACCTCTGCAGTTCACTCTTCCCTCCCTGTATATTATGGCTCAACTTAGGCTCTCTAATATATTTCAACTTTTCTGTCTATTTACATATATATAAAAAATGGCCTGAGAATTGACTAAATAAGCAAGAATTCCTTTTCCTTTGGATGGTAGTGCTTGTGGATGGCTAAAGCATACACGTTATTTACTTATTTTAATCCTTCATATTTGTATATGTCTCCTCTTTCCAAAATTTTCCTCTGGCACCATATTTTCACCCTCCCCCCTTTAACTGATGTCCACTGTAGTATAGTAGTCCCACTATAAAAACCCCTATAACCAAAAAAAAAAAAAAAAAAAGCAAGAGTTCACAAGTTTTAAAATCCAATTAGGCTTGATAAAGAACACGTGGTGTCATTTAAAGTCTTTAAAAATGCTCATGAATCCTATTCTGAGATTTTACACAGTTTCGATCTACTTCTTCATCCTCTTATAATTAGACCTGTTTTTTCTCAAGTACCACCATTCCAGCTAAAAATATAAAATTCTCTTATTCAGTGGTAGTGCTTTTGTTTAAGACTGTATCACAAAAGTGTTTGCTACTGTTCACTGAAAATGTATAGCATTTTGTTGACATTACTGGTATCCTGGGGGGGCCCAACCACCATTTATAACATTGCTTCTGTGGGAAAATGCTTTCTGGATTCCAAACAACTGACATCCAAGCAAAGTTTTCCCACTTGAGTAATCAGGATTCAAACAATTATATGCCTTACATCTGTCTACAAGCCATTTGTAAGAAGGGGACTGCCTTTATTTGAAAAACACATGTTGGTATGTTGCTCTTAATCAGGGAAAAAGAAATATTAGGATGATGAGGTTTCATGCCTGAATTTTTCTTCCCAGTTTTCAATTACATTCCTCCCTTCTATCAGATTAGACTCATGTAAATCCTAAAGAAAATTCTATCAGGACAACAGATGCTCTATTTTTAATCTTTTGAGAATAATTTTCAACACACAAAACACCAGTTAAGCATGCAGGTTACAGAAACCTCTCAATAATTACAGAAATCAGTTTTTCAGAACCAAGGAGATATATTGGCACAGATGTTTTGCTTTCAAATTTTTATCTAATGAATTGAAAAATTTTCTTTCACTAACAATGAACCCAGTCAACATACTACTGTTGAATGGCATTGCCTACCAGCATGAATTAGCCTGGGGGCAACAGAGGAGGAACCGGGTCAATGGCTATTTCTGGGGTTAGGGGTTGTAAAGCCAAAAGCAACTGAAGAATTGGGTAATGAGTAAATTAGGAGTATTCTTGAGTACAGTGCTAAAATGGCTGTTGGTTCATGGTTGGGTAGGGACAAAAATGAGACCAAGAGGGAATGAGGCAATGCCTTGTAGAACACCAAATGGAAAAGCACAAGTACAGTGGGTGTGATGGACCAGGAAAGATGGAAGGAGAAGTGGCTGTGTTCAAATAAGAGAATTTTAGAGTACCTAAGGTACGACAGTTTCAAGTGATAGAATCTCTATTGGTGATCACTGAATCTAGGGAATCAATGAGAGGCTTGAGTCAAAGTTGACTCCAAGGGTTTGAACCTAGGTGCCTGGGCAAAGGTAGAAAGAGTAACATGCTTTGGAGGGAAAAGAAACTCAGCACTGTGCTGGGATAGATACTAACTAAAGATGGTACAAAATTCACTGCCTGTTCTTAGCTTTTTGTTAACAAGTGACAAATGGATACGATGGCATTGGTTTTTATTTTGCATTCCTTCTTCTCAAGTGGCCTGATCACAAAACTTTCCATTCCTATGGATTCAGTAAGAGGAGATTCTATTTTAAGACCTCAAAAGCAGTGGCATTTTACCCTTCTGTTTGATGGGTCACTTTAGGACAGCCATTCAAATCCCTCATGTTCAGTGTCACAATCATCTGTATAAAGCAACCTCTGCATGACTGCTTCAAAGACATTTGTGGAGGCTACAATCTGCTCAGGGTAAGAAAAGCTTTCTCAGAGAAAACTACACACTCCTGCTTGAGGTCATTTTTGTTAGGAAACAGGTCTGAGAAGGCTCCACTGATACTAACTCAACCTGCCATGCCAGGGTACAGTTATCTAAAGATGACGAGGAATTTCTCTGGACAGTCAAAATTGTGAAGTGATTGCCAGAGGCCTGGTCTGCTGACATTGATCAAGGTCAGATTTATGTATTTGAAGTAGGAACAAAGAAGCATTTTTCATTTATAGCAGTCATGCAAATTAGGTCTACAGTCAAGGGGCTTACGTGGAACCAAGCCATGGGCAAAAGACTTTCTGTCAAAAACAACCGCATAGCACAGGGAGATCAGCTCGGTGCTTTGTGACCACCTAGAGGGGTGGGATAGGGAGGGTGGGAGGGAGGGAGATGCAAGAGGGAAGAGATATGGGAAGATATGTATATGTATAACTGATTCACTTTGTTATAAAGCAGAAACTAACACACCATTGTAAAGCAATTATACTCCAATAAAGATGTTAAAAAAAAACAAAACAAAACATTCCAAAGCTCTAGCAGTTTATCGAGGCCCAGATACTTTCTGTAACATCAGTGTCAAAAAGGCCAAGTTGGATGAAATGGCAGTGGAACATAGGACTGCATGTGGGCTGGTAGATTACAGCCCTTTCATGTTTTTATTTTTCCTTTCCTTTTTTTTTTTTTTAAATTGAAGTACAGTTGATTTACAATGTTGTGCTAGTTTCAGGTGTACAGCAAAGCGATTCAGTTATATATATACATATATCCACTCTTTTTTAGATTCTTTCCCATATAGGTCATTACAGAGCATTGAGTAGAGTTCCCTGTGCTATAACAGTAGTTATCTATTTCATATAGATATCTATTTAAATAGATTATTAGTTCTCTATTTATATATAGTTATCTTATTAGTTATCTATTTTATGTACAGTAGTGTGTATATGTTAATCCCAAACTTCTAATTATTTTTCCTAATCAATTTATAAGATTGATAGCTAAAGGAGAAAGAATATAATTTTATATTCTTTGATACCCTAACATCATACCTCAAAGCCACCCTCTGCTGGCTTGTTTGTTCTTTTGTTCATTCATCTATTCATTTATTCAAACATTTCGGAAAGGCCAATTAAGTTGCAAGTGACATGCTTAATGCTGGATCTACACACATGAATAAGACATCATGCCCCCAGGGAGCTCACAGTCTAATAGGAGAGGCAGGCAGGCAAAGAAACCAGCACAGAGTGGTATGGGAGTTTGGCGAGGGCAACGTGCTGAAAGCATCAGGGGAGGGCTGAGGAGATATAGGCAGCCCTCCTGGTTGTAGGGCCAAACTGAGTTCGAAAGGATGAGCAATAATAAATCAGGTGAAAAGAATAAGGGAGGATGGTCGAGGCAGAGGGACACAGTGAGCAAAGTTACAAAAGGATGGGTGGGCAAGATGGTGGACAAGACCAGAAGCTGGAATGCCATTTCGAAGATTGTTGCACTAAGTCTCGGCAAAGTGTGGTGAGAGATGGAAACTGGGCAGTGGAAGTTAGGATGGCACAGGGTTGACACATTCCAGAAATATACAGGAGTGAAAATAGGCAGGATGTGGAGATCGTGAGATGTGGAGACTTATCATAGAAAAGGAGGAGTCAAGGGTCACGCCCAGTCCCTAGCCAGAGCGACGGGCTGGGTGGTGGGGCTCCCTACGAAGAATCAAAAAAACGAAGAGATTTTAGAGGAAAAGGCAGAGTGAAGATTCTGACATGTTGAATTGAGGGTGCCTGTGGGGCATCCAGGTAGAACTGTTCAGTAGGTATTTGGCTATGTAAGTCTGGGAACCATCTGTATGACAGATACATAAAAACATGAGGATGGGAAAAGTCACACTGACAGAGTCTCATTTAGAGCAAGTGCTGAGGGTGGAACCTTGGTCAACAAGAGCATTTAATGTGCAGGGAGAAAAGGAAACATCAACCGAAGGAGAAATAGAAAGGTGTCAGAAGAGTGGCGTCACAGACACAACACTGAAATACAGTTTTGTGGAGAAATTCACAAACAGCTATGGAGATGGCAGAGATTCTAAATTTTTTTCTGCAGTTGTGTTCTAACAGTTACAGCAAGGGTGTGGTATCTGAATTATCTTTGTGTCTCTCTTTCGGGGCTAGTGTCTGGCTCGCTGTTTTTAATGAGTAGTTATTGAATGACTGAATGAATGACTGTCTGTTAATGTGCAGACTGTATATGTTGTTTGTTTGTTTTTGTAAGACTGTATATTTTTAAGTAAAGTATAAAGGTAAGGTATATAGACGTGGAAAATATACGTCTATAAATATTTGCCAGACACTGTTCTAGGCACTGTGGAGTCTTTGCACAACTAGAAGACTCAAAACTTTTTTCTCTCATGGAGTTTACATGTTGGTAGGGGAGGAAGACAGAGACAATGAACAAATAACTAGATGGTGGGTGGTGATATACACGGAACCAAGCCATGAGCAAAAGAGTTTCTGTCAAAACATTCCAGAGCTCTGGAGAAGAAGTAGTAGGGTAAGGGGAACTAAGAGAGGGTTACTGGTTTTACATTAAAGTCTAGTCATTTCTTATTTCTAACATGAGGGTGATTAGAAACTTTATGGAAAACAATACGAAAAATAAATGTAAGAACCAAATAATTTGGGGGAAATTCTACTACAAGCCATAGTTTAAAATCTTTTTAAGTAACTTAGAAAATAGAAATGAAATAGGTCATAAAAAGCTGCAAAAAGGAAGCAACAGCTGCTATCTATTTCAAGTAATATTTTTAATAGGCAAATCTGGTTTTGAAACTGCTCCAAATTTTCTTAAATGAGTTCTCCCCCCAGATCTTTTTTTTTTCCTCCCAAATATTGCCCAAAAGGGGAGGGCGGGGGTGGACAAGAGAAATTATGTCAAGACACAGCTTCTACAAAGTGAACCCTGGGACCTGTAGAAGCAGAAGAAATAATTTCCCTTGGCAGGCTGTATTATTATCAGCACTGGCATCCGGTGGCTACTTGGAATTCCAAAGGACAAGGATAACCACTTAAATAAAATAGGATTATGAACTGGAATTGATATGAATGAGATGTTCAGTCCTTTTAATCTTGGTTATTATCTCAGGCTTGTATCTGAGGTTAGTTTGAATTCTTTCGAATGAATTTCTATACATATTAGGAAGGGAGAGCATTCTAGATAGAACTGAGGGACAAAGGAATCCCCCATCAAACTTTTGGCCTCTATTTGGTCTCAAAAATATGGGGGGGGTGGAGGGTATGGAGGTGCAGAGGGACACAGAGAGGAAAACATTCAAATTTTCCACTAATTTGCTTTGAAAGTTTAGAGGCAATAAGAACAAAAGTCTTATGACATCCTCTTTGCCTCTGGGCTGAAATAAATTGCCATTGTTTGTGAAAGTCCTGTGAGACTGAGGTTTTACTCAACTAGCTGCCCTTTTTCTGGGATCTCCCAAGGCATGAAAGGGGATGGCACCACCGTAAATAACAAAGCAAAACAAGCCCTGCCTGAATCAGTTATGTAAAGGGTTAAAAATGCCCCACCAGAGAATGGAAGGCCCTCAAGGAGTGAACATCAAAATCTTCATCTAGACCCTTAAAAAGAGAAAGGTGTAATCATGGGCAGGAGGCAAACAGATTTACTGTTTGTGGTAATGCGGTGATGAAGCTCCTTTTCCTAGTAAAAACAAGAGCACACAGAATATTGATAATGAACATAAGGACAAAAAGTCAGGGTTCCATCTGCCTAAAAGGCATCTTGTACCTCAATTATCAGTTAAACCCAGTTCCCAGTTTTGCCTCTCTGAAATACAGAATTAGGCTAATTAAAGTGCTAATGAGAGCAGTCATGACCTTTAACCAAATGGACCTCAAATTAAAAACTACATAGTTCAGAAGTATTTGTTGACGGAGTGTATGGATCAAAGACTCATTAATCTGTTAGATAAACAATTTCATTATGAAAGTTAAAAACTGAGAGTCTACATGATAATCAGGAATATACGTTCTATATAGAGAGGGAAAAGATTATATGAGGCTCGGGTTTGTCACATGTGGGGATGCCACAGCAATTTGAATGCATACCTAATCCTGTGATTCTATGTTGAATAGTCATCAGAGGGTGTGAGTTCTAGTGTCCACTTTTCTATTCATGAGGTATGTGAGCCTGCTGCACAAGTCCTTAAACTTTATGTAAAAGGAATGAGTTGGTAAATGTACTTTAAGATCCTGTCCATCTTTAAATTTCTATGATTCTAGGACATAGATGCAAATAACTTCCACTGGCAGATAGTTAAATAGTTATTAATCAAAAACTCCTTCTATAAGGTCTGTTTGGTTAAATATTTCTAGGGTTAACATTTCCTGTCCATTTGAAATTGTTTATAATTTGAAAAGAGGGAGAGGCACAAAGTTGGTACTTGATACATGCTTCCAGGTAAAATTAAGATTTCATAACTTAGAAATAAATGATTTTTTTCTGGTCCCAGAACTATCACCAGTCACATACTTTTGGGGGTGAGGAAAGGCAAGGAATGGATGTATATGGGGAAAGGGGAATGAGGAGTGGGAAGAGGACTTATTTCAGAATAAATGTTGTTTCCTATAACATCTTGCAAAGGTATTCCACAAATGCAATGATATTTAATTGTGCTTCATAAGTGAACACAATCAAAGGAAATAAGGAAGTGGCTTGTTGATGAAGCAAATGACCACGAAGAATATTTTGGTACCATCTCTATTTTCGAGGAGATTTTGTATCATCTCTCTCTCTAGTTGGTATCTCAAAGTGCTACTGAAGACAATGTTGTTCTTTGTCTATCATTTTAAACTGTCTTTGTTTTCATAACGAGAGCTATAAAATACATCAGGTTTTTCTTTCTGGCTTGGCTTCTAGGAAGCTCGAAGCTAAATTTAATGCTCAATAATAATAACCATTCTTAATTTAGGTATCTGTAGTAACTGTCTAAAATTTTCCCTCTAATTTTTAATCTTACTTTAATGGCCTTTTGTTGTGAACTATCTGAAATCATTCTGGGAAGTAGATGAGGGATAAATACGTGAATGCATACAGAAAAGAAAGTAAAGAGGGAGGAAGGAAGGAAGGCCTGCCGGCCAATTTAGATGGAAAGAGGAAGGCTGAATAACTAGCCCTTCCGTATTTAAATCCGTGATAATAACTTGGCAAAATGGACCAAAGATACCTATCTGGTTAGGATGCAATCAACATGTATCCATGTTCTATCTAGAGGGGGAAAACATTTCTATACCTGGAAAATAGAGTCTATTTTAAAATCATGGTCTGAAAAAAATTCATTAGAAATAAATCAGCTCTGAGTAATTAATTCCATGAAAGCACTGCTATTTGTGGGAAAAGGTATAACTGTTAACTAGATGTGGAACCCTGCGACCAATCTAGAATGTAAAATTCAGTGCCTTCAGCCACCACTGGGACTACACAGAGCAACAGGAAGTTTAAGGAAAAACAAGATGAAACAATTTTGAAAAGGCAACATTTGGAAATCCTTTGAAGTTGTACAATTTTAACAGTTTCCCTACAAAAATAGAGTCTCTACATACATCAAAAATCCTTTTTATTTCAGTTGGAAAAGACTAAGAAGAAAAGAAGGTCTAAGGATAGCTAAGATTAAAGTAAAAACTAAATAACATTCTTGTTATCCAGACTGAGGAGGTGAATTTCTTGATTCACTTTTAGAATGGAACATTGGGGAAAGGGGGAGGACAGATGTGGGGAAAGAAGAAAAACAATCTAAGGGGCTGCAGAAAAATGAATAACAAATAAGCTATTTGACAAAGATTGACAGATGGATATCTGGGCCACCATTGAAATAGTAACCTCTGTTGAAAATTACAGGCAACCTTATCAATCACACTCACAAGTATACTTCATCTTCTTAGGTTCATGGAGGGCTGGCTATGCACGGACTACTATTCCTTTAAACATTTACAAACTGTTGTAAAGGCATCTAAGCATTTTTAAAGAAAAGACAGAACATCTAGCTGGTGAGTGATATGTGGCAATAACTATCTTCTAACCTGTTCTTGCAGATGCAGGTGACTTATGATGTATTTGTGGCAGGAAAGTTATTCATAAATTTGATTTTTTTCTTTAAAACAGAGATGTTTTAAATGCCATCAGGGAAATGACTAACTAAAGTAACCCTACAGTGAATCTCTTTCTAAGTTAAGAGATCCCTGAAGGGGAAAAAAAAAAATCACCTTAGCTTATCATTTTTGTAAAATAATATTTTTTCATTTATTGAGTGTGCTTAAATAGAGGCACATCTGTATACCACTGTGGGCAAAAATGAAGTAGCCCAGCCTGGCTTTGTGCATCTGAAATTGCAGCCATTAAAATGTACTGTTCAGAATGTTCAATTCTTTTTATAGGTATCAGGTAATATACAGCCAACTCTCAATTATCTAGGCTAATGGAGAGGAACAGTGGCATGGCTAATTTAGATTAGCAAATAATCCAGAAATTATTTATGTAGATTTGGAAAGCCATTTTCAATCCAAAATTACCTTTGAGGGATGAGTCACTATTCAGGAAGATTAGAAACCAAGCTGGCATCGGGAATCCTGAGGGGGCTGAGCAAACTTTCTTTATGGATTCTCGAGGCTTTATCATTCCAGCTTCTAGAAGTGGAGGCAATAGAAAGTCTGCATCTATTATGTTCAGCTAGAGAGAAAGGTTTAAGAATAGGAAGGGCAGGGAGGGTCCTGGAGGATGACAGCCAAAAAGTTCCTTGGAAAATCCCGTATTTTCTCATTTGGGAGTGTCCTAGTTCATTTAAGGACTGCAGCTGCACTCACTGATGCCCTAATACACAGATTCTAATTCATGGCTTGAGAAACCACCCAGATTAAGTGGACACTACTGAGAGAAAACTAGAAAAAAAAGACATACATATTTTTAATATATCCTTATATATAAGGACTTAAAAATAATTGGAAGGAATTTTTTAAAAAGTTTGCAACATGTTTTCCAGCAGGGATTAATAAAATGTCAAGCTGTTCTGGGAAGTCTTCCCCATTCTGACTTTTCAAACATAGTCCAATGCTCTTCCATTATCTCCTCAAGTTTTAGAACTACATGTAAAGAAACTACTGACTTTAGAGCTCTAGGAGAGATAAATATCAACATCGAGAACTCACTGTTTATGTAGGTTTACCGCATACTGCCAGTTCTGGCTACCCCAAATAAGGTAGAATAGAATGAAACGAAATAAAATTGCCTCCTGGGCACTTAGAACCCATGCCAGGTTCCATGGCAGTGAGCAGTCTTCACGTCCATTTAAAGTTTAGGAAGAGCTTCATAGCTTTCTGGCCCCAAGACTTCTGCTCATTTGATTTGCCATGAAACATTACATTCCCAGTGCCAGGGCCAGCAGGAATTGGCCCAAGAGTAGAGTGTCATTCATTTTCAGAGCAACCTGATTTTG
Source organism: Balaenoptera ricei (assembly GCF_028023285.1). Taxonomy (NCBI): domain Eukaryota; kingdom Metazoa; phylum Chordata; class Mammalia; order Artiodactyla; family Balaenopteridae; genus Balaenoptera; species Balaenoptera ricei. Next base: position 88,279,159 of record NC_082660.1, on the reverse strand, counting down.
CAGGTGAGCTATTCTACCTCCACAGAGTTCTACCTCTGTGGCTAACAGACACCTATTCTGGGGTCTGATGAGTACCAGCATTGGGTGTCTTAACTCAGCATTTGGCTCTACATAACATTATTTTGTTTGTTCTGACATCCGCCATATGTCCAACCTTAGAAAAATTACATTTTTGCCTGTAGGGTTTCCTTTAATAAAAACAGGGCTAGAGAAATGTGGAGATGATGTATGTAAATAGATTTTTTAAAAATCATAAAAGCTATAGGTTTCTGAAAAACTAAGAATATGTCTGACCAAAGCTTCAGCTGCTCACATTTTTATTAGCAATATATTTTAAAAACAACTTATAAAAAATGCTATTGTTCCCCCACCCCCCAAAATATATCCTTGCATATAATTTTTGTTTAGAAAAGCTGGGGAAAACTATCATCACTTTATGTAGAAAGATGTCTTTTCCCCCCCTCCCTTTTTGTCCTGTCAATGAATCTCAGCCTTACAGATGAAAGATACATAAATTATACATCATTGCCCTGCTTTGTGAGAATTGTGAGAGAGATGGTTTGAATTGCTCATTTTTATTGTTTCATTGATAAGAAGAAAACAAGAATCAAGACAGACTGTTGAGGGCTTTTAAGTAATTTTTTTTCTTCAAACCGTGGAACAAATGTTTATAAAATGAGAACAGAATTAGACTTGCTGCCTGACCACAATGAATGGGTTCAAATGCCGAGTTTACTGAGTTCAAATGCTCTGTAATTATTTATTCCATGTTACTGTGAACTAGCACAGTGAAATGTGCTTGAATGGGGACTCTGGTAGAAGCAGGGTTGAAACAACCTAAAAATTAATTTAAAAGATGTAGAATTGCTTCCAATTCTGGGTTATTATGAACGAGTGGAAAGGAAGAAAAAAGAAAAAAAAAAATCAAGTAGTAAAAAATTCAAAGGGAAACAGCAGAAGTTTCATTAGAAAAAATTATCTGAAAAGAGATAATGCAATATTTCTAAGATTAACAAACTGCCCTGCCTCCTCTGTGAAGCCTTCTTGGAATATTTCAAACTGCAGTAATCTTGTCCCTCCCTGAGGTCCTATTACCACAGATGCATTTGTTTTTTTTGCACTAACAATGTGAACACATGATGTGATACTGAATTGAGACTATTTTGGAAAATCTAGGATATACCAGAACCTATAGAACAACATTTTAGTACATGTTTATTGTTGTGCATAATTGTTTGATTTTGGTAAGTCTGATTCCCCAAGGAAAGGGACCATGCTTTCTACTTTTATACTTCCCACAAATACTAAGCTCATGATATTTCTTCAATAAATACTATTGGTTGAATATCTTCATGGCCTGATGGGTTATTTTATATGCGTGAGTATGATCCTTCAGAAGTAGAGTTCAACGATCTAGTACCTTTCCAGAATGAGAAGTCCCTTCTCTGTTTTGCTACATAAGGGCAACAGTTAGATTTGATACCAACGGGTATCATGAAAGACTGCTTTGCCCAGAGACAAGTCCTGTGTCAAAACTGGATTTAACAGGTGTTGCTTTTCTATCATTACCCAGTATTCTAGCCCCCTTCAAAGGGCAGTTTAAGCTCTGTAAATTATAAGCTCTGCTGGGTAGGAGCTATCTGCATTTAGAGAACAAATCCATGGTTTCCTATGCTTGTTACTTCATAACGTAATGACTTCAGATGTATTAACCATAGATATGAGAGGACGACGGGGTGGGCTGGCGGTGGGGAGCAGTAGGTGTAATTAAAGAGACAGCACACGCAGGTTTGCCGGCATAACTCTCCGCTTTACAGAATTCCTAACAATGCTAATTAGGCAGGTCTATTAAAAATTTTATCCATTCTCTATGCTAGATATGTAATCTCATTAGTCTTGACAAAGGTCAAGAAACTGAAAGTAAATCAGTACATACAATAGTATGCTTCAATTTCCTTCATTTATAATTAAGGGTCTCCATTACTGCATTTTAAACTCTCATTTTGTCAGCTATAAATCTATGGAAGGAATGAGGAATAAGCAGTTCCTTAAAAAAGCAAAGTATTTAGATTCACAGTAGTGCAGTATCTAAGGGAAGGTGTGCAGGATACTGGGAGTAAGGGCTGTGCAGATGAAAGGGCCAATGGAAATAAAGATTTAAACAAAAGGTCATGTGATTTTTCTTTTTAGATCAGTACCTAGTCTACTTCTAATTTTGAATGTTAAAAGACAAAGGAGAGTATAGGAAATTACTTGGTGGTAGTGATGGTTTGGGTGGGGATAGGAGGGTGTTACCGCAGGTAACTGATTAGGTGGGACACTTCGCCATTTAGGGGTTGGAAAAGGCAATTACATACATAGTCCTCTTTACCACCACCATAATCTGCCGGCTCTACCCTTACCATAATCCCACCCTTTCCATTTCCTGCGCCCTTTCACTGGCCCCTTCCTCCCTTCCACTCTCCCCTCAGCACCCTTCAACTCATCCTCAGCATCCAATCATCAGTTTCTAAGGGCTGTACGCTCTGTTGGAGAATCAGTGGCATCTATGGCCCGACTCTGTAAAAAGCTACCATAATATTAGTCAACTCTGAGTCTCAAGCAAAAGGTTGTCTTTTGTTATGGAGTAAAATGTTATGTTACGGAGTAAAATGCTTTCATCTGAATTCCCATTCTCCAACACTATGAACTTGGAGAATTCAAGGATGGAGACCCCCTGGAAGACAAACTCATTGTTTTAACTGTCACGTATACAAAATGATCTCTTGTGAAACATCTACCATTTTCGAAAGCTTTCGGAATCAAATATAATTATGATTATCTCCCATAAGGAGGCTCCATAATCAGGACCTCATCAGGAATAAAAGTTACACTAAGATAGGAGACCATTTTATTAAGTACCAGAATAAAAAGTCTTTGACAAGTAAGTAGTGTTTCAGTTTTTTAATCTAAAAACTCCAGGAAAAGAGTCTTAATATAAAGATTAAAAAAAAATACATTTAATCACATTATATAGAATGTTTGTCTATATTATGCGATATTGGAGGACAGATTCCATGTATGCCTCAGTCATTCACTTCACAAATATTCATTGAGTATGTACTATATGTAAGTAGTGTGAAGATAACAAAGATGGGTTCCTATTCCATGTAAAATAGATCCATAAATAGAATTTAGTTTCCTTGAAAGTAGGGATTTTTGGTCTGCTTTGTTCATTGTTGTGTCCCTAACATCTAGAACAAGGGCTAGCAATCTTTTCCTTCTAAAGGGTCAGAAAGTAAATATTTAAGGTTTTGCTGGTCACATATGGTCTCTATTGCTTATTCTTCTTTGTTTGTTTTTACGACCCTTTGAAAATGGAAGATTGTATAAGCAATGGAGAAATAACAAAGATAGCATGGTTGATCCCCTCTAAGAGCTAATGGATAAGGAAAGGAGACAACTGGACAGATATATATAGAACTAATGATAGGGTATGACGATTCAGAGAAGGAAACTTGGAATGAACAAGGAATATGACATTTGGGCTGATCTTGGACAGGACTTTTAGTGAAAAAGAGTTCAAATAAGTTTAGTTCCGAAGACTTGAATTAGGGGAGCAATTTTGCAACTCATGGATGAATCTATGTAATTATTTCTGCACCTCTCACTCAGAATGGATAAACCAAAATTACGGCACATGTTCCTAGTTTAGCATATGCAAAAAAATGCCAGTGGATATCCAGAAACATTATGCTGAAATCTTTTCTTTGGATGAGGATGATGAATTCAATGGTCTACTTTTGGTAACATACAAATGTCATTGCTATGAGGTGAACCAAGCATCACAGGCAAGACAAATCTTGCCAAGCTGGCTGTTAACTATAATCAAAGCAGTATATTCTATGAAAAGAGAGACGATTAGCAGATATACGGAGCCACACCAACTCAACAATCCATTTAGACTCTGATAAATAAGAAGAACAGGGACAATCCAGAGACCTTGTTAGTGAAACTGCACATCAGTATTTATATACAAATCATTTGACATTTTCAATTTGTTAGTACAGGTGTGGAGTTGGCTTTAAACTGCTGTTCATTTAGGTTATAACAGATGCCTGAGATTTTTTTTTAAAGCCCACAACTTCCTGAAAAGATAAGTTTGAATGTTCTAGGATTGATGAGTTAAAAACAAAACAAAAAAAGCCCTACCTCATTTGCTGCATTATGCTTCAGTGATCACTACAGCAGAATTGACCTTTCTTTATTAAGTACTGCATATGTTCATTCTTTACATGGCATCCAAATGATTCAAAAGGCAGTGAGGCTATTGGCTCCGTTCTGCACACTCCAGGATGCTCATTTACACAAAGGAGGTCGTTCAATTCTTATTTTCCTTCAATCCAGGGCTAATCTATACAATCCAGGATGTTTGTAATCCTACTCAAGTGGTTCCTTGCATCCAGCTGTCTTTGCTAACGTTGCTTCTGAATCTTGGGTTTTTCTCCTTAAATTACATGATGATGGATGCCCTTTCCCTGGGATGTTACAGGGATGTTACTTCTCCCTGTTGAAAATCACCGCTGTCAGCAGCATGGCCTAACATGACTAGTGTCATACCCCATAACGATGATGATTCCAAAGCAGACATGACACAGAAAAGAAAAAGCAGCATCAGCCGCAGAAGAGGAAGCCTGCTCTGCAATGTAGGCATCACAACCTCCTTAATTGCAAAACATGATAAGGACTTTTAAAGACATAATTGTACATCGATGTTTGCACTGAGAATGTTGACCATTTTGTACCTGATCCTCTAGATTTCCCATTAGGAAAGACAATATATGAAAATAGTTTCCTGGCTTTTGATTAAGTGAATCACAATTCTGACCTATGTTTATTACAGCCATGTGATATGTTTTATACTATGTCAGTGTGTCTATTAGCGATTCACTCTTAGAGACCCACATAACAATCTGGTTTAGGTTGTAAGAAAGACTGTGGCGCTCTCAAAATCATCCTTTGGGAACACTAATCCTTGAAAAACTTCAAATTAATGTATTTTTTCTCTTACTAAATCTTTCTGGGTTTCAACAGAAATGCAATGAATTTGGATTTCTCCTCTCTATTTTACCTGGCATCACTTCCGACACAGAAACTGACCAAGTAATAGTCAATTAGGTTGACTGTTGTCATTGCGCACGTGAAAGAAACAGTAAGTGCAGGACCTGCTTCACAAAGGCAGCTCCAGTGAGCAAAGACTTATTTATCACAGATATTCATATGGATGCTAGAAAAGGGATCCAGGAGGCTTGCCTGGCAGCTGACTTACATGAAAAGGACATCTGAGAGCCAGTGAAAACAGTATAACCTTCCTTTACTACAATACCAAAAGACTTGTAAGGTAGCAGAAGGTAAAATAATCTATTTACCCGACATGTACTTTCAAAACATCATTGGGATGAGATGGGCAACAATTGGGCAGGGCAGGCTTAACATTGTGACAGGCTATGTATTCCACTTTTCATCAGATAAGGAGCAAGGAAAGTAAGAAATTTAAAAAAAAAGAAAAAAAAAACCTAAGGAAACATCTGGAAAGACAAGTAGGACAACACAGGGTCGTTCTCATTCCAGTAAAATATGTACTCTGTGGCTTAGCTATGTTATGAAGTGCTATGGTGAACTTAAGACGATTTCATAGATAATTACCAGAGATATTATCATAAATATATTCCCCATTTTCTAAGAATTTGAATATAAAATACGGTTAACAATGAAAGTAGGCTGAACATAATAGAAATTTTTTTTGATGGTTCAAAAGGTACTTTGGGGCATTACACTGCCTCAGGGTCATCATTATGCATATCAGTCATCACTACTCAGCAGCTGTACAAATGTTCCGGGTAACAGAGTTCTGCAGTTTAATGCGTGGGTACCTAACAGAGCTGACTCTATTTATTTTGAAAAAGAAAAATGTTGAAGCAAACTGAATGCATAAAACTAGACTCATGGCATTTTAGCCTGTTTTTCCATAAAAATAAGTGCTAATGGATAATTATTTCAGTCCTCTTTTCTTTGTGTGTGTGTGTGTGTTTTTTTTTCATTCTTGCCATTGGGTGTCTCTGAATTTTCTCTCTGGTCTTTATTTGCTCCCTCCTTCCTTTTAACCATTTTTTCACCTTGTCTTCCAATTTCTTTGCTGACCTCATGAGCATTCTATCCAGGGCTTTTTTTCCTCATTTGGGGAATTTCCTTTTTCCAGAGACTTCTTGTGTCACTGTCTTTATCATTAAAGTAAAGGGGAGGATGGGGAGAGAGCTTAAAGAAAAAGGTTTGTCAGTATGGAGGTTCCTTAAAAAACTAAAAATAGAGTTATCATATGATCCAGCAATCCCACTCCTGGGCATATATCTGGAAAAGATGAAAACTCTAATTCGAAAAAAACACATGAACCCCAATATTCATATCAGCACTCTTTACAATAGCCAAGACGTGGAAGCAACCTAAATGTCTATCGACAGATGAATGGATAAAGATGTGGTACATATGTATACAATGGAATATTACTGAGCCATAAAAAAGAACGAGATAATGTCATCTGCAGCAACATGGATGGACCTAGAGATTATCATACTAAGTGAAGACAGATAGAGAAAGACAAATATCATATGATATCACTTATATGTGGAATCTTAAAAAATGATTCAAACGAGCTTATTTAAAAAACAGAAACAGACTCACAGACATAGGAAACAAACTTACGGTTACCACAGGGGAAATGGGTGGGGGTAATTATGAATTTGGGATTAAAAGATACACACTACTGTATATAAAATAGATAAACAAGGTCCTACTGTATAGCACATGTAGCCATATTCAATATCTTGTAATAACCTATAATGGCAAAGAATCTGAAAAAGAATATATATATATATATATATTTATCTACTGAATCACTTTGCTGTACACCTGAAACACTGTAAATCAACTATACTTCAATAAAAAAAAAGAAAGAAAGAAAAAAGAAAAAGATTTGTGCTTGTCTCCTCCAGAAAGACTGGACTGAGAATTTAGAGACCTGAGTCCTAGTCCCCACTGTCATGAATTCACTGTGTGACCTGGATTAAATTACTTCACCCTCTCTGGGCCTAGTTTTCCTCTTCTGGGAAATGAAAGATTTGGACTAGGTGGTCTCTAAGAGTACCTCCAGCTCTATAATTCCCCATCTACAATTTTGTCAGCAATCACAGAGGATGACAGTTAGGCAGGGCAGTTCAAATACATGTAGACTTTGCCTGGATACTGCAATCTTTGAGTAGATCTGTCTGTAATATGTCAATTCACTGTGAATTCCTTCAACTGTTGGTCCTTTGGAGTGTTTCTACTCAGTGTTTATACACTGTTCTTATATCAAGAAATTATTTTCTTGAGGAAAGGAACCATCCTTTCAGTGTCCCCAGCACTTAGAACAGTGCAGGGTACTTAGTAGCAGTTAATAAAATGGTCCTTCTACTTTGTGTTTCCTCACATCACAGCATTTTTTGTCCATAAACGTTTATGTTATAAAAGTTTATCACATTTAACTTAAACTATTCAATGTCTATGGTATCTCCCTACTTAGTTACCAATAATATCCTGGTTTTGGAATAGAATATTCTCCTATAAAATGGCAGCACTAATGGGAACAACACTATTTTCAGAAAGAGACCGGAAATGGATTGACTCATAACGGAATCAATGTTTCACCTCCTAAATAACTCACTAAAACTTACTGCTAGGACTCTGCACTGGTGTATACTACTTGTGTTACTAGAATTTCAGTTCCCACGTGAAACTGTGACTTTCACAGTAAAAGGCTTAAATTGAAAAGCCATGACTTTTGGAAACACATTTGAAAAGGCAGCTACAGAAAAAATAAAAAAATTTCAATAACATGTTTCTGTTTCTCAGATTCCAGAAGTAAGCCTACAGTGGTATAATAAAAATTATTGTCACGACTTACACTTAACATCAATAATGGATTTTAGAGAGGGAACGCTATTAGAAGTTCTCAGATTCATACACTGATCTTGTAAAAACAGGAAAAGAAAATTTGTAGACCAGTCATAGGTCTCAAATTAAAATACTGGTATCTGTTTGGACCACTTTGTATAAAAAGTATGCTTTCTTTGCATCTTAAATTTTACATTTATAACATTTAATGATGATTAATCGTAAAGGACACATGTAAGACTGTAATGCAGCTAAATGATGCATTTGTAATTCATGTGAAACAACATAATTAGTTCTCCAAGGATTCATCAATATATTATTCTACTAAACAGAATACTTGAAAGTCCCACTTGAGTTTTAAATGCAATATGAAGCCTTTATTTTAAGCATGGCTTCCTCTGTGTAATATTCTCATAATTATTTTCCAGCAACAAGAAATATTAGGTTGATTATTTTTATTCTAGCTGTTAGCCCCTCATGCTGCGAAGAAAGCAACTTCATGAATTCATTTATTTCAATACAAGACTGACATATTTGGGCAGCTATGTTTAAAAGAAGAAAAAGAAGAAAAGATCTAAGTTCAAAAATCTTAAAAGAGGCGAAAAGTTGAACTGAAATAATTCTTTTAAAAGCCATATTTATTAAAAGCCAGAAAATATTTCTATCACCCGCCCCCCCCCCCAAAAAAACCAAAAACCTTTCTATCACAACCGTATATAAACAAGTAGAGGTCAGCTTTAATTATAAAATTTAATTTATGGAAATAAATTATCATCTTGCAATACATAGTAACATTTTCATACATACTAAGAAGAAAAACAAAAAGCCATCTTCTTCATTTTGATACATGTCTCTATGTACAAGACAAACTCCTTAACACAAACTTTTCTTTTAAGAATAATATCAGTATATGTTGGCTAAACTTTTAGGTATGGGTTAATGCTAGTCATACAGCTTACACATCTCATGAAAGTTCTTTTTCTTGCAACTACTGTCTGCTAACTGTCTCCAGAAACTCTAAAACTTGAAAAATACATAGTGCTTTTGAAAAGAAGCTGGATGAGGTCATTCAATGCCTTTTCCTTCTAAACTTCCAGGTAATCTGGTTTTCAGCCACTGTTCTCAGTTTATTTAGAAAATCTGCAGCCCCAAAGAAGAGTATTCGTCTTTGTACAGTGGCCTGTCAATGTGCCTTGCTCTATAGAAGGAGAACACAAATTAGCAGGCATGAAGCCATGGGGAAGCATTCGCTTAAGTACTGCCAAAAGGACTAATGAGACTTTTATTCCTGATGCTAGATTTGGGGAGGGGGCTCAGTGGGGAGTGTGTGCTAAATTAGTTTCAGACAAGAGCAGCCTGCTGCATTTCCTGCGAGTTAGCTGTTTTCTTTATCGAGGGGTGGAAAATAGAAGACTGGAATAAAAAACAAAGGAAAGGAAGAAATAGAAGAATAGATGCAAGAAGACCCAGCACATGTGCAGGAGTGGAAGGGGAAGATTGAAGAACACATGTTCCAGGCTCCCTAGAAGGCACCTATAAAGATGAAGACTTACCTCCATCACCAAAGGACCAATGCTGGTCATTTAAGTCACTTGGAGTGTATTATGCTAAGTGAAATAAGTCAGACAGAAAAAGACAAAGTGGATGATATCACTTATATGTGGAATCGAAACAAATACAACAAACTAGTGAATATAACAAATATAGAGGACAAACTAGTGGTTACCAGTGGGGAGAGGGAAGGGGGAGGGGCAATATAGGGGTAGGGGAGTAAGAGGTACAAACTATTAGGTATAAGATAAGCTACACGGATATATTGTACAACGTGGGGAATATAGCCAATATTGTATAATAACTATAAACGGAGTATAACCTTTAAAAATTGCGAATCACTATATTATATACTGATATACTTGTAACATATAATATTGTATATCAATTATACTTCAATTTAAAAAAAAAGGAGCATTTACTGGTTTGGAAGTGGGGTTGGAAATTGGGCAGAGATGAAAACAGGTATGAGAGGGAGACTTTTTACTTTATACAGTTTTTTCAAATTTATTTTATTGAAGTATAGTTGATTTACAAGTTATATTAGTTTATGGTATACAGCAAAGTGATTCAGTTATACATATATATAAGAGTTTGCATTTGCTAATCCCAAACTCCCAATCCGTCCCCCACTCTGCCTTGGCAGCCATAAGTCTGTTCTCTATGTCTGTGAGTCTGTTTCTGTTTTGTAGATAAGTTCATTTGTGTCATATTTTAGATCCCACATATAAGTGATATCATATGGTATTTGTCTTTTTCTGTCTTACTTCACTTAGTATGATAATCTCTAGGTCCATCCATGTTGCTGCAAGTGGCATTATTTCATTCTTTTTAATAGCTGAGTAATATTCCATCGTATATATGTACCACATCTTCTTTATCCATTCCTCTGTCGATGGACATTTAGGTTGCTTCCATGCCTTGGCTATTGTAAATTCACTTTATACATTTTTATACTTAATTTTTCCCTCATGTGAGTGATTATTTTCAAAAATGTTCAATAAACAACTTTGTGATTGTTTAAAATAGTCACTTGGAAATTGTTCAATACAGTTAACCCTTGAACAACATGTGGAGGTTAATCCGAATATAACTTACTGTCAGCCCGCAGATTCAACCAGCCATGGACTGTATAGTACTAAAGTTTTTACTATTGAAAAGTACCTGCTTATAAGTGGACCTGCACAGTTCAAACCTGCCTTGTTCAACAGTCAACTGTACTTCATCCTATTCTGCCCCCCAAAATATCACTGAGTGGCCGCTGTAGAATCCAAGTGTATTCACAGACATTGTTACCCTAGTCTCCAATATGTATAACAAATGGTACCGAAATAATAGATACAAAGGTACTGTGTATGAGAGAGCTTTTTATCATTAAAGCTAAGCTCTTTCTCAGGATATATAAAGTTCAGCCTATCAGGCTAGCCCTTCAAGTGTGCTCTAAGGACAATATGAACACTTGAATGCCTTCTTCCAGAGCATAACTGAGAGTCTAGTTTAGGCTCAGAAACCAAAATGCTCCCCTTATTGAAATTCTCCTTATGAAGTGTCTAGGGCAGTGACACACATAACTAGGTACTTTGCTATCATCCTGAGCCATCTTGCTCTGGTTCATGGTTTCAAAGGAGTCCCCTTGGGGTTGGGCTGGGACCACAGTAGTCTTGAAGTGTGTAGGAAAAGATTAGTTATCTTAGGCGTTGAGGTCTCAGAAGGTGCAAGGGCCCCAAGAGACCAACCTGAAAATCATAGTAGCTGTGAAAATAATCCTATGATAGCTGTGGAACCTACGAGTAGTACCCAGAGGTTCAGCAAGAGAGAGTTCTCAGAGCCCTTTATTTTACCCAACTTTATTTTATCCAGCATTTTTACCCAACCCTTTTTTGCACAAGACATATAGTAATGTCTGATAAAACAAATGTTGAGTAGAAACACATTGGGAAATGTGGTCCTAACCAACAGCTGTCTTACATCTCATAGCTACAGACCTGGAGCAAACCTATCCCTGAATGCTGGGACCATCGCCTGGGAGCTCTCTCCTCAGATAACTGCCCAGTTGGCATGAGAGCCAAGGGGAGTCTGGTACGGACTTTCTTCCATGCCCATCACATTAATGTGGGACTTTGCTCTACTAACTCAGTAGAGACTCAAAGAGAGCCATGTTGATTCATAATTATGATTAAAGCTATGTTACCTTCCTAATAACAAAAAAGGTATCAACAGCTAGAGATTATTCATTAACATATCACAATTGTAAGCTTAACTCTCCCTGGCCATGCTATTTTAGGCACTTTATAGACAAAATACAGCATTTGTTTTATTAAATGACCCTACTTCCAGAGATGTAGTTAATGTACAAGTAATAAACAAAGAGGTGTTTTAGAAGACAAAAGAAATAACTGAATTGAGTATAAGTGGAGATTTAACAGAAACAGACCTCCCTGATCTATCCATGTCATTTAAAACAATATGGGGGGCTTCCCTGGTGGTGCAGTGGTTAAGAATCTGCCTGCCAATGCAGGGGACACGGGTTCCAGCCCTGGTCCGGGAAGATCCCACATAACGCGGAGCAACGAAGCCCGTGCGCCACAACTACTGAGCCTGTGCTCTAGAGCCCCTCGAGCCACAACTACTGAAGCCCGTGCGCCTAGAGCCTGTGCTCCGCAACAAGAGAAGCCACCGCAATGAGAAACCCACACACCGCAACAAAGAGTACCCCTGCTCGCCACAGCTAGAGAAAGCCCGTGCGCATCAACTAAGACCCAACGCAGCCAAAAATAAATAAATAAATTTAAAAAAACAAAACAAAACAAAACAAAAAACAATATGGGAACGTGCTCCTCTCTCCCCTTGGATCCACCTTCTAATATTTGTCAGATCCCTGACCCAAACCACACTCTGGACCAGTGACTGGCCTCCTCCTTACTTGCAGACAGATACCAGCTATCTATCCTCCAGACACTACCTTCTAGTCTCCCAGACTTGTGACCTGACCCCCAGCCTTTAGCATTTACCCCACTCTATGCGTCAGGGGGCTCACTCGACCCACTTTGATCCCATGACGATCTCAGATACACGACAGACACCATGTTTCACCATAACGTCTTTGAGACTGGGATACATCTAATAACCAATGGTATGCTGTGGTTTAATTGGCAGCATTTCTTTCTTTCTTAATGGTATACATAAAGTAATGTATATCTTACAATTGATATCATCTTAGATTCAATGATATACGGTAACAGTAAACATTAGTACCTCAAGTCCCTTGATGTGATGGCTCAATACACAAAATATTCTGGGCATGATGCTTCTAGGTTGCACTGCCCTCTTCTGAGATAACTTAGAGTGTTCTTCTAAAGAGGTACCTTCTATATAGGCCACAATGCTTGGTATCAATATGATCCCCATCACAGTAGATTAGATAATGAGTAAGTGCCCAAGAAAAATATCCATAGGCTACCAGGAGAGCTCTTTCCTGCAGGGACCCTCTGCTCTGAACCAAACCAACCAAACCTTTCTGGGGGGAATTTAATGAGACATATGCAGAGAGGGATACAAATGGTAGGCAGCAGCAGAAGCTAAGAGAGATGTTAAGCAAAAGCAACATGGTGGTAGAAGCCATGAATAGGCAGACCCCTTGATGTAAAAGGAGAACAGAGAGTTACCTTCATTGTTAGGGAGTACAAAGAAGAATTAGATAGACAGAAAAAAACCAAATGGAGTAGCTGAGTGAGTCACCACAACAGCAAAGCTTGAGAGTGGACAGATTAGTAAGCACCAGTGGAAGGAAGACTCCCAGCAAAGTGGTCACTGTGTCACCAGAGCTGCTGTCAGCCTGCCAGAGCTGCTGTTGTAATTGAGACATTCTAGTTTTGATGAGGCATGGCTGGGCAACCACTGTTATTTTTTCCCCAGGTTTCCTTAACACTCTGCCAGGCCTCTGTTCCCCGCAATTGAAAAACCCCTTGATATTCTATTAAACAATTGCAAGAAAGCAAAAGATAAAGTACAGAGAGCATGTGGTAAGGAATGTGGTAAGAGTTACAAAGTGGTTGAGCCAGAGAAAGGAAGAGGAGGTTAGCAGAGAGGAGCTCAAAAACTTGAGGTGGGGGAGGGGCAGGACAGAGGTAGAGATGGGGGAGGGTCAGGACAGAGGTAGAGGGCCAACTCCATTCTCTGTCTTCTTTTTATCTTCTGAAGGAGCATTAGCATATATCCCAGTTTCTTCTCAGTGATAGTATTATATTGGGTCCTGGCCAAATCCTAAAATTTGGCTTTCATTCTGCACCCCCAGCAATAATAGCTCACCTCCTTTCCTCAAATCACCTTGGACTAATCAAACTCAGACTTCTTTCCAGCCAACAGATCTAACAATATTCCCACGATGATTTGAATGAATTTGGTTAGGCCAAAATTTATTAGGGCCTTGTTTTCCTGTCCAACAGTCCTTCGAGGGGCCCGAGTTCTTCAGACTGAGGACTGAAAGAAACTCCCAACTCAGAGGTGTATCCTTTATTTTGGAATTTTTTAATTGGAAAAAGTACTGGTTTTAAAATTTAATTTAGGGAATATAAACTTATGAGAATTATTTTTCTCTCTAAGAGAAAACTATCAATTAAAAGCTTCTCCTAATTCAGGCTCACAAGGGACTACTTACCCACGGAATGTACCAATCTGTCTGAGGGTGTTTAAGAGAACTATTTTCATTCATTGTATTACCTCCTGTGAAGATTGCAAACTAAAACGTGGTTATGCTCTCTTTTCTTTTCTTTTTAACATTTGCACGAATTTAAGACTCGAAATGGTAGTAATTCAAATCCAATTTGTTACTCTTAATCTTTGTAAAGGTGCAATTCTATTACAGTCTTTAGTATCTGAATTCTAGCAATAACCTTCTGGGATAGTTTCTGCCCCTTAATAAGTTCAATGCTTTTCTTGCACTTCTTTGGCTTTGAAAAGATCAGAGCTTGTTTCATTTGGATATCTTTGTTGCTTTTTCTAAGGTTTGACAATACGAGTGAGCTGTTAATTCTCTTCCATTTTGGCTACCGAATAGGCAATGATTTCCTAACATAACAGAATGACACTCTCCAGGACTGGTCATCACTATGGATTTTACTGTGTAAGGGAAGGGATAAAATGAAACAAAACAGTCATCTGGCTCTGATATACATTTATCACCAGGACAAGAAAGAGTTCAAACTGTATATTTAATACGTGACAGCATTCCTTTGAAAACATGCTTTCAAAGACTTTTATCACCTTTCTCTTTCTTTCCCTTTCATCATCTTGAATACATTTTTAGTCACCTTCTAAGATCTCATTTTCCATCAAATTCATGAATAAAACTTAATTGTGGGAATTCCTGTCTCTTATCCTTTAGACTGGTGGCCTGTGGGGAGTGTTTGGTTTTACATTAGGTCCCAAATAGCCTGCAGGGACCCTGTCAGTTACCTGAGTACCACACTTAAACCCTTTTTTGCTTTAACAGTGCCAGAGTGGAGGGGGGATTCCAGATGGCCTTTTGTAATTTAGTCATTCAAGGGGAAATGCGCACATCAACCTGCATTAAATTGTATTACTCACCTAAGTAAAGGAAACTGCCCATTTAAACAACAGTCTGTTGTTTCTGAGGGGAAAAAAAAGTGACTGCCAATTGACACCGGGCTAGGCACAGACGTAGTATCTGAGTAGGCCAGGCTACAAGGTATGTGGATATATATCACTAGAACCGTAAACTCAAGCTCTGCAAATAATTTCCAGGCAATGCTTAGAATGGCCACAAGTAATGTCTCACAAAAAGGCTGGGAAGTTTTCCCCTGGCCTGATTAATTTTATAAGTCAGTTGCAACATACATACTGTTTAGGTAAGCTGTAGGTTGAGCTTGGCTTCATTTTTTATAGCTCTCTCATTTTTTCTAGCTCTAGAGTACAAAAAGGACCCAGAGAACACTGGTGCAAGGAAGGACATATTCAAACCACATGCTACTTTCTTGGTCTTGAGCTACCTCAGAGGATACGGTTTTAGGCAACTAAAACTAAAGCTGTACTGTAAGTTCCATAATTGGTCTCAAAAGCTATTTTTCAATAGTCAAAACTACTAATTTCCTTAAGTTAAAGGGTATATAACATTGCAGCAAAATAATTGTCAAAGACATAGCCATTTCCATCAACCTTTTATTTTAAATTACTCAGACTATCTCGTGTATATCTTTTCTTAGAAAAGAAGCACAAATTAGATGCAGTTTATTTTTCTTGAGAAGGAATGCTGACCTCTATTCAGAGCCTGCTAATAGCATTATTTCTCCTCCTCTGTCTGTACATGCAGAGGAAGGGAGGGGAGGGGTATTGGGGGAAGGGAGTGTTATAAAGACCTTTCTGTAGAAGTGGTTTTTTGCACCTTCAATTACCTCATGGCAGGTGCAATGACCACTTTGTGTTCTCTTGAGGACAAAAGTGGCAATTTGTACTTACAAATACATAACCATATCAGTAAAAATGAGGTCATGCTGAAAATCTGCCCCGAGATGTTTAAAGGACACTGAGTTTTGACTCAAATTTACACATAAGTCAATGCCAAATGACAAATTTCAAGCTTCACAAGTTCAGACATTGATCAGGGAATTGGAGCTTCAAAGCCATAAAGCTGAAAGCTTTTGGACCAAGGAATATTCAACAAAAGCTGTATAAAAATGCATCAATGAAATCTGGTCACCTCAAGCAAAAATCAGCAAGGCACAACAAGGATTTGATGAGTGAAGAATTCTAATTTCATCAATTCTTTGGACTTCCCTGGAAAATGAGAATGCAATCACTGTCAGAAGTTGATAACTACATTTTCCAAATGGACTTTCAGTCCATTTGAAAAGGCATTAAGTAATACCTTACACTGATATAGAACTTAACAGTTTACAAATGGTTCCTACATATATTACCATATTTCCTTCTCACTTCAAGGCTCTGAGGTAGGACAAATATGATTTGTCCTCATTTTATACAAGGAGGCATTGGGGGTAAGAGGTTTGTCTGAGGTAACAGAGTATTATGGACTGTATGCTTGTGTCCCCCCATAAATTCATATGTTGAAGCCTAATCCCCAATGGGATGGTTTTTGGAGGTGGGGCCTTTGGGAGGTAACTAGGTAATAAGGGTAGAGCCCTCATGAAAGGGATTAATGTCCTTATAAGAAGAAACATGAGAGAGATGATCTCTCTCCTTGTCTCTCTGTCTCTGTCTGTCTCTCTCTCTGTCTCTCTTTGTCAGTCATGTGAGAACATGGCGAGAAGGCTGGCTGTCTACAAACCAGGAAGTGAGCCCTTACCAGACACGGGATCTTGGGCACCTTGATCTTGGACTTCCCAGCCCCCAGAATTGTGAGAAATAAATGTTTGTTGTTTAAGCTACCAAGTCTATGTTATTTATTCATTTATTTATTCATTTTTATAGCAGCCTGAACTAAGATACAGAGCTAGGAAGCACTGGCATTAGATATGAAAAAAAATCCAGTGATCTTTTCTCCATTCCATGCTATGAAGATAAAGACTCTCCCTGTTTAGACATGATAATATTTGACTATCTTCGGGTGTGAGATGGGTGGTGCTGCTGGTGCCTACAGTATCACATTGACATCCTAGGCGTTTTTTTCCCCCCTCACTCAATAAATTCAGTACCTTAATGCTCTTTAATTATACATTCATAATGAATAAGATGTATAACCAGTTACCTACATACAGTTAATATTAATAAGGATATTCTACTCTGAGAGTAAGCATGTACCATTATTGTAGTCTGAGATAGTTTTGTTTCCCTATTGGGTAACATGAACTGATGGGTATGACTAATCTTATTAACTCTTTGAGACATGAAAAAGGTACAGTAATATAACCTAAATGGGAAAAGAATTTGAAAAAGAACAGATACATGTACATGTATAACTGAATCACTTTGCTGTACACCTGAAACTAACACAGCATTGTTAATCAACTATGCACCAATATAAAATAAAAATTGAAAGAAAAGGAAACTTGGTCAGATAAAGGAACTCTTTAAAAATAAAAGAGAAGTTTATTCTTTCATTTAGGACATAATGTGAATCCAATGTCATTTATTTAAAAACATGTTAATTTGGTTAAGAAAAATGCCTTCTACACTGAACAGAATCCATGAATGAGTATAATTGGAGAGAATTAAAATCAGTGATTGTGGCAGAATACTGATTTAGAACACAGCTACTGGATCAAGTGGGATCAAGGGGCCGGCCACACAGTCCCTTAGACCCACAGGAGTCCTCTGAAACCTGCTGCTCTTTCCCACATAATAAAATTGAGTGATTATAAAGGGAAGGCACTGGTTACTGGAGGATCCTATAGCTTAAAGGAGAACCAGTCCTGACTCCTTCAGGATGATTTATGTGCTTTTTTGTTTCTTTGGTTGGTTCATTGATTTTAATCTATAGCAAAAGAATCATTTTGTTTGGGGATAAATATCATATCAAGCAACATGAGGTCAGCCATACCACAACGAATGAGCTTAAATACTAATTTAATATAATAAACTAGATCTGAAGCAGACACATGGTTGAAAATTGTCACCTTTGTTATTTTTCCCAAATGCTTTAGTAAATTGCCAAAATCCCATGAAAAGTAAATGAATAATAAACTCATGATCTGAACGTAGATCTTCTGGAACCTAATCTAGACCTCTAAGTAAGTAAAACTTGCAAAACATTGTTACAACTGCTTTGTTAAAACATTTATGGTATAGATTTTTTTTTTTTTTTTAATATTTATTGATTGATTGATTGGCTGTGTCAGGTCTTAGTTGCAGCACGCAAGATCTTTCGCTGCAGCACGCAGGCTTAGTTGCCCTGCAGTATGTGGGATCTTAGTTCCCTGACCAGGAATCGAACCAGCGCCCCCTGCATTGCAAGACGGATTCTCAACCACTGGACCACCAGGGAAGTCCCTACGGTATAGATTTTGATGACGAACAATATTTAACACTTGCAAAGAAAATAAAATTAATATAAAAAGTAAAGTTTTGAAATAGTTGAGTAGGTTACTTGACCTAACCAAGTCTCAGTTGCCCTCTTACTAAAATGGGGTGGAAAGAAATGGAGTTATGTGTGTTACAGCATCTGTTACAATAGCTGGCACAGAGCAGATCACCAATAAAGCTATATTCCCCTCCCTGCCTTTTCCTGTTCTCTCTTCCTTGATCTTTGTATTTCATTCTCATTTCCCCTTTCTTCCTTTTCTTTCATTTCCTTTGCCAACCTTTATGTTTCTTGCTCTCCTTTTCATGAATTATTGTTTACTTTCAAAGACAATGTGTAGTTTAATACTGTAGAAAAAAAAGGTACTGTACGGGTTAATATAATATTGAAGTAGAACCTTATATTTACTTCAAAGGCAAAATGAACAACTCATAGGAAAGAATCTATTTCTAAATCATAAAAGATAAACAATATCAACAATATGGACTATATATTGGTATTATAATCACCAGCTACCATGTTAAGTGTTTTATAGTAATTATCATATTTGATCCTCAGAACAACCCTATTAGGTAATAAGCATTGTTATGTACATATGATGAGTGAGGAAACTGGGTTTTAGAGAGACCAGCGAATTTACCAAGGTTCACACCACTAGTTATGGTGAATAATGGATCAGAATCCAGTTTATCTGATTAAACACTGCTCTTTAACCATTATGTCTCTAGTGTTCAAACTTCAGTAGTACACACAAGAATGATCTGGGGCACTTGTTAAAATGTGATTCCTGGGCACCATATACTGGGATTCAGTAGATCTGGGGTGGGGTCCGAGAATCTAAATTTTAATAAGCTCCCCAGGTAACTCTCATGCTGATTTTTTTTTTTTTTTTTTTACAGACTTTGAGAAATATCACCATCCATTATATTGACATAGCTAACATTGCTTTCTCCATATTAATTTCATATGAGTCTTTTTAAAACAAGTCATATATTTGAGATTGTTTTCCCTTTTCTAAAACTTATGATGCTCACTGTCTCACTGTAATTGAGAAACTTACCAGGAGAACAGAAATTGTGATGTGATGTGAAGTGAGTGTATTGATATTTGCATAATGACTGCATATGTATGAAACAGGGTTAGTCTGATTCAATGAGGCCAGACAACAACAAGCTTTCTCTGTAGGTTTAAGTAAAGGCAGGTAGATAGGGAATTCGGAGAAGAGGGAAAGGAGAAAGGAAGGTAGAAGGAAAGAGAGGGCAGAAAAGAGAGAACGGGAACACAGTAAAGGAGTGAGCTACTTTTGAACATAAATAACTACATTTCTCTCAAAAGACAAACAGGTTCTGATTAAAATTTGTGTTTTGACAGCTGTGTCTTTTATTTGGTTTTGTTTAGGTCCTTAAATTGATGACAGGGCACACAATCCAATTGACAGTTGTGATTAAGAGGTCAGGCAGTGAATTCAGTACTTAAAAAAAAAAATCTCGCTCTCTTTCTAGTCTCCCCTTCAACTGGCACTTTAGTCTCCTAACATATTCATATCAGCAGGAAGCAGTGGCCGAATACCGCCCTCCACACACAAATCTAAGGACGGGCTTCATTATTGCCTTTTGCTTCATGGAAATAAATTCAGTGACGTTTAGATAATCCAGGCACATATATAGCTTTTCAGTCTCAATTATTGTTTTCTTTTTCTCCTTCTGAACTATTAATCTAGTATGAAAAGCTTAAAAAATTAAAAGGCTTTTTAGAAAAGGAATCACTTTTGTCCCCATACAAAAGAACAGCAAAAAAGGCACTCCCAAGGACAGAGTCTGTTAAAAATCAGATTATTTCCACCACGCTCCCCTATTATTCACCTGTCAGTAAAATATTTCCCCTCATTGTCTTGGTTTGAATGCCTATTTTTATCTGACTGGAGCTATATGGTCATTTTTTGTATTTATTACTAAGTTCTTTAGGTTTCCTCCCCATTCTACTCTCCCCACCCCAAAGCATGTTTTTCTGTTCTTAAAAACTGGGCCACATGCCTCTGAGGAGAAAGTAGTGCATTATTTCATTCCCACCTTTTCTTCTTTTTTGGCATCTCTGAGGCCTGCTATGCCCAGAAGTGCTTCCACTCAAGCTGGACCATCAAATCAATTATCACAGCAGTCTGCTTTCTAAATATGAATGGCAGTGAATGACAACAGGCCAGGCAAACTTTCAGCTTTGATTTGTCATTGGTAATGTAAATCTTTTTTTTTTTTCCTTGCCCCCTCCCCTCCTCCTTTTCCATCTCTCTCAATTTCTCCCAGTCAGTCTCTCCCTTTCCATCTCTCCCTCTCTCACAGATGTTTGAGATGGTCCAGCCTTTTGGCCAAATTCTTCCCGCTGCTGTCTGCAGCTGCACTGTATCAAATCTTCAAATAAAAGCTTCACCTTTGCGAGTCAAAGTCACAAGAGAAAAATGGTACTGGGAGCCATTATTGCTATAAAATCTCTTCCTGCTAACCTCTAAGCCTGATTATGACTACACCTGAAGAAACATGACAATGTTGCATCCTTATTCATTTGGGCTGTTTAAAATTCTTGCCTGCTCCAGTGTTTGAAGCTTCAATTGTTTTGTGCTTAATGTTGCTCATTTCATATCAAGTTTTTGGTTATGGGAAATACTTTAATTGTTAAAGTGTTATTATATCCTAGCTGTTTAAAAAGATTGAGGATGCCATAAAGAGAGAGACTGGTTTAAGCAAACTATAACTAGCTTTCCTAGTGCTCTATGTGATCATGAATCCATCACTTTGGTGGGGAGGCCTGCAATTTCTAGTAGACTACAGTGCTTTAGTTTCTTTTCTGAAACTAGAAGCAATTCTGTTCATTGGCCAATGATGCCGTACTTTTACCAATTATATTATAAATATTGCTTTTAAAAATGACTTCAGAGCAATAACATAACTTGAAAATAACAGGCAAGAGAATTAATTATGCCAACCACTATTAACCAGAAATTCTGTACCAGAGTCTTAGAAGACAGATTGTCTTGATTTAGTCAAATAATGATGAGTTGTGTAAGGCTATGCCTCGAATCAGTTAGTTGCTGAATTAAGTTGTTGATTCTGTCATAATTAGCCCACCATAATTGAAAAATACTTATCACAACCTATTTTATGACATGCATATACTGCTCTTTGTGTACTGCAGGTGCAGGATAGGGATACAAGAGTACGAATTATAATCCCTATCCTCTAGAACAATCTAATTGAAGAGATAAGTCACACAGATATTAAAAAAAAAAAAAAAACTATAACAAAGGATACTATTTGCTAAGTGCCAAGGGAATTACATAGAAAGCATAAATTATGTAATTGTGGGAAGCAGATTATTTCAAAATAGGGTGGTTGATGATGCCTTCAGATGAGATCTGAGCTATACAGAGTGGAAGCATGGATGAGGTTTTCATAGGTAGAGAGTAGGAGAGAGGTTATTCCACATGGGCAAGTAAATAGCTTAATTATTCATTGTTCATTCTTTGAAAAAGTATTTTTGAGCTCAAAGATCCTTAGTATCTAATTGTATAAATGGTTAACTAAAAATGGACAAAGAAAACCTGCATAAAGTAGAAAAAGGTATATCAATAAATGGATGAGAACTCTACGGCAAAGTCTTTCTGCTTCTTACCCTTAGGCTTGTGGGTATGAAATCCTGGGTCAAAGGTGGCTTTCAAGGGACCAGTGATAGCTATAACAAATAGGATTCTAGTTCAGGCTGATTAGAGCTTTTAGATGATAGTTCCTGATCTTTTAAGGAATTCTGAGTTGCCCCCAAAGATATCTTAATGGTCAATTTCCATCTAGATTTATAATGACGTCCTAGGCTGAGGGTGGATGTCCTACAGTGGTCTGGAGCTGTATCCCTTGGGGACTCTTCCTAGACTAGTGTCCAAACCTTCTATATTAGTTTCCTAGGGCTGTTGCAATGAATTACCACAAACCGAGTGGCTTAAAACAACAGAAATGTTTTCTCTCCTGGCTCTGGAGGGTAGAAGTTGAAATAAGGTGCTGGCAAGGTTGGTTCTTTCTGGGGGCTCTGAGGGAGAATCTAGTCCAGAGCTCTCTCCTAGCTTCTGCTGGTTGCCATCAATCCTTGGCATCCCTTAGCTTGTAGCTGCATCCTTCCAATGTCTGCTTCCATCATCACATGGCATTCTCCCTGTGGGTCTCTGTGTCCACACATGGCCTTCTTATGAGGACAACAGTCATTGGATTTAGGATCACACTAATTCAGTACAACCTCATCTTAACTTTATTACATCTACAATGACCCTATTTTCAAATAAGATCATGTTTACAGGTACCGGGGAGGTTAGGTCATCAACATATCTTTTTGGGGGGATGCAATTCAATCAACAACCCTTTCAGAGCCAGTTATTAAAGTATTATTCCTCTAAATAGGATTACATGATCCCATCCCAATGATTCATTTACCACAATTCTTTTTCTTTTGAAACATGCAAGTTCGTATGACATCTACACCTAATAAATAACCTGACTTTCAAATAAAATGGAATGTCTAATTTCTAAACTAGTTTAGTACTTATTAGAGCTGTCTTTAAAATCTATTCTCTACTTCACATAGTGGGAGCAAGGTAGTGAACTCAAAGCTACATTAGGCCCTGTGGGGAGATAAAAAAATGATAAAAAAAAAAAAATTGGCTCCTACTCTCATATAGTTTACAGCCTTGAGGTTTCACTGCATAGAATGTTCGTAATGTAAGGGATCATAAAGATCATCTATTCTACACCACTCATTTTAAAGATGAGGCCTTGAGGCCCAGAGAGGTTAACTAACTTGCCCAGGGCTCACAAAGTTAATTGGGGAAATAGAACATGCAAAAGAAACAAATGAAGGGCACAATTTTAAAGAAACCCCACAACGGCTAGTATTCGGCTTTCATATACGAGGTATACACTGAATGTTGATGATGTGCCATAGAAAGATTTGATCGAAGTTTAGCAGTTGCATGCAATTCTGAAGTAGATGCCAAGGCTCTTCCTCCTCTCCTTTGTGCTGACCTCTGAAGCCTCCCAGAAAGCATAGTGACTCCATGACCTTTCTTTTCCTGGGGCACAGGTGTAGGTCAAGTTTCAGTTGTCTGGGGAACCTTTACAGTAGAAAGGTAAGACAGGCTTTCATGACCGTGTTACTCTGCCTGGTGTAATTCTCTGATGACCACAAACGAATCGGGGAGAAGTAGCCCCCAAGGAGGGTGGAGGCTGGGAGGAAGGACTTAGGAATTATAGATCTGTCGCAGATAAGAGAACTGTCATACGGGGTTCACTCTTTCCTGTTTCCAAAAGGAAATATGCAGTATTATTAACTGATTCTAAAGGGGAAAAAAAAGGTGCATTGCCTACTTCAACTGCCGGAATGCTTGCAAGGCACTGTCAGTCACAGCTCTTCTTTTCCTTTCTCCTTTTACAGAAAAAGTTTGATATTTAAAAAGTGACTGGGCTTCCCTGGTGGCGCAGTGGTTGAGAGTCTGCCTGCCAATGCAGGGGACGCGGGTTCGAGCCCTGGTCTGGGAAGATCCCACATGCCACGGAGCAACTGGCCCCGTGAGCCACAACTACTGAGCCTGCGCGTCTGGAGCCTGTGCTCCGCAACAAGAGAGGCCGCGATAGTGTAAGGCCCGCGCACCGCGATGAGGAGTGGCCCCCGCTTGCCACAACTAGAGAAAGCCCTCGCACAGAAACGAAGACCCAACACAGCCATAAATAAATAAATAAATAACTGATTGGGAAAAAAAAAAAAAAAAAAAAGTGACTACCAAGAACGGAATTAAAAATAACCAATCACTAGCGTTAAAGAACAGTGAGGTCCCATGGCATTCTTATCACAACCTAACTGAAGATTCAACAAACCAAGAAAAAAACTGGAAAAAAATAAGAAAAAATTATAGGAAGGAAGCAAGAATTTACTTATCTTGTTATTTTTTAACCAGCATTAAATCATCATCAAATGAGCCTAGTTTCTCTGAATTAATGAAACTAGCATTTCATCTGACTTGCCTAATATAGGCACAAGCTTGTTTCTTGCCCATAAAATGTACAGGACTAAAATTAAAGTAGAACAGCACCACTTTCCAAGCTTACTATTTTGGGATGTATTGAAAAATTAACTATGTTTCCACTAATTTATTCAATATTTCATTCAAAATATCCTTTACATAATTACATTTCTTAGAGCTAAATCTAAACTGCAATCTCAAATTAGGTGATTTCCAGTACACCTATATGCCTAGATGGGAATTAACACAAATTTTAGCATCATCAGCTTGAAAACAGAGCTGCAGAGAAACCAAATAATGTGTTATAGATTAACATAAATGAATTTACATACTCAGAGATTCAGAGACATAGTAGAATGTCACATTTTCTTTGGGATATTGAAAAAAGAATAAAATTTGACAATTACCACCTCCATGAGCATATAACTGTGGAATAGAATTTTTGACTTTACTAGCAACAAGACTCACGAACTGAATACTGTAAGTGTATGCACGTCATGATTCTTTGGGGACAGTTACAGACTTGTGACAATACCAAAAGATGAATTCTCATGAAATGTTTTCTCCTGATAAGAAAGTTACGATGCACGCTAACTCTGGAAAACTCCACAAATGATTGACTAACTAGAAGAGTCACTCTTCCACTTATCAGTGACTTATGCCTGGAGAGCTGAGTTTTTGGTCATTTATGATGTAGCTGAGATGACGAGCTTTTTAGTATTTTTTTCATTAGAAACCTCATGAAGATCTGTAATTGGAAAAAGTACCAATTACCTTGGCATTAAATCTAAATTCTATAATAGTCCCTACACTTTATTTCAGTGGTCAAACACACACACAGAAATCAATGCGAGATTTCAATAAGACATTGATAGGAAAATATAATTTCACATGACAGTTGAAATCGAAATATACTTAAATTTGTAATTATTTAATTCACCTTCTGAACACTATAGAGATGATTCACTTGCATAACTTTTTCTTTCTAACACAATGGATTACTTAAACTGAAAAGGATATATATCTATATATATATATAGATAGATAGATAGATATGTTTTAACATCCTTATTGGATTATAATTGCTTTACAATGGTGTGTTAGTCTCTGCTGTATAACAAAGTGAATCAGCTATACGTATACATATATCCCCATATCCCCTGCCTCTTGCGTCTCCCTCGCACCCTCCCTCCTCTATCCCACCCTTCTAGGTGGTCACAAAGCACTGAGCTGATCTCCCTGTTCGATGCGGCTGCTTCCCCCTAGCTATCTATTTTACATTTGGTAGTGTATATATGTCCATGTCACTCTCTCATTTCATCCCAGCTTACCCTTCCCCTTCCCCATATCCTCAAGTCCATTCTCTAGTAGGTCTGTGTCTTTATTCCCGTCTTGCCACTAGGTTCCTCATGACCTTTTTTTTTTTTTTCTTAGATTCCATATATATGTGTTAGCATACTGTATTTTTCTCTTTCTGACTTACTTCACTCTGTATGACAGACTCTAACTCCATCCACCTCACTACAAATAACTCAATTTCATTTCTATTTATGGCTGAGTAATATTCCATTGTATATATGTGCCACATCTTCTTTATCCATTCATCTGTCAATGGACACTTAGGCTGCTTCCATGTCCTGGCTATTGTAAATAGAGCTGCAATGAACATTGTGGTACATGACTCTTCTTGAATTATGGTTTTCTCAGGGTATATGCCCAGTAGTGGGATTGCTGGGTCATATTGTAGTTCTATTTTTAGTTTTTTATAAAGTACTACTCATTCAATCAAAATAAATTAATTCTACAGCCCAGGTTTTTTTGAAGTCATATCTCATAGTACAAGTTCTGTACAAAAGCACTTTTTAAGCTCTTAAATATTGGTTGAATTTCAGAATTTCAGTCCTCAGACCCAGGAGACATACAATTTAATTAAGATTAGGCAAGATGCAGGCATCGGCTGTACACAATGGTGACAGAGAGGAACTTTAGCTTAGAGTGTTTACGCGCTCACTATTACATTTCTATCACAAGCCCAAGCTGAACTTTGCCAGTTTACGCAAATCTTTAACTCAGGGGAGTGGCTGATGTGTAAACTTACACTTCTACAACACTAACGTGTTAAACCACTACTCCTCTTGACTCTGTGTGAAAAGTACAGCTATAGTTTTTAACCAAATCAAAACATCATAGTAAATTCTGGGTATTTATATAGTTCATGACTTAACCCAAAATTCGAACATGACTTTCTCTGTCTTTATGTTAATGTGTTGTGACTTATCTCCAGGTAGACTGAAATCAATGAGAAAATATGAACATTTCACTTAGAATGAAAGACTTAGGGACTTCCCTGGTGGCGCAATAGTTAGGAATCCGCCTGCCAATGCAGGGGACATGGGTTCGAGCCCTGGTCCGGGAAGATCCCACATGCCATGGAGCAACTAAGCCCGCGCGCCACAACTAATGAGCCTGCGCTCTAGAGCCTGTGAGCCAAAACTACTGAAGCCTGTGCGCCTAGAGCCCGTGCTCCACAAGAAGAGTAGCCACCGCAACGAGAAGCCTGCACACCACAGTGAGGAGTAGCCCCCGCTCGCCACAACTAGAGAAAGCCCGTGCGCAGCAACAAAGACCCAACGCGGCCAAAAATAAATAAATAAATAAATAAATAAAATTTAAAAAAAAGAAAAAGACTTAGATGACAGGAAATTTCTTAAGTATTAATGTACTGGGTTCTAACAACACAAAGTAAAGCTGCAATTGAGCTGAATTTTACATGGAATATGGTGCACGTAGGTGGATTTCTAACGTCTTCCTGATGACTCATGTACAGTGCTTTATTGTTTTAAATGGGTCATGTTGTTCACTCCGGAATACTAATGCTATTTTGTGATCAATTCAGGAAGCCCTACAACCTTTCCCTAAATTACTGAGAGATGCAGCTTGACAACTGTATTTACTTAGCTAGCACAATAATTAGAATCTAAAACTTTCATTTCAAGATGGCATATCACCTACCTATATAGCTCTGCCAATAAGCCATTTTCTTGGCAAAGAACTGATTGATGGTTCATTCTTAACATGCTTGGAGAAAGACATTAATAAGATAACCCATGCCTTTTTTCACTCTTTAATATCTACGGATAATCTCTAGTTCAGATGACTCTAAGTAGCTAAACACGAATAAAAAAGAACACCTTTCTGGCTCATTAAGGCAGGTGCTCAAGCTGTCATTAGCATTACTTCTCTGCAAATGCAGTATGGGATATGCAGTAGGCCTTGTCTGCTGCAGAAACTAATGGCACAAAGCTACCTTTTGACAGCAGGACTAAATTTACATACTTTACATATTCAGTGAGTAAAGAATAATTTACATTATTAAATGTAAATTATGTTTGGGGGATTTCCCCCTCCCCCATTTGAAATATACCTATGCACATCGCAGGCCTAGTCACCCACGACTGCATACTAAACGAATTAATTGTGCCAAAGCCAAAGGGGGCCTTTTCTCCTTATTTAATCCTACTCATTTTCTAGAGCGCAACTGTAAACTATGCCTCCAAAGCAAGTCAGGCCTGAAAAGATGAGATGCTCTGGTTTTCATCCTCAGACCTGCTAGGCTGACTACCCGTCAGATAAGGTTGAAGGCAGGATTATGCCTTGAAATGCTGACAAATCACAGATTTTTATCACTAAATCAAACCTGCTGGGTTTAAACTCTGTGAACTTTAATGATTTCATATTTAATTAAAAGAACGAGATTAAACCCAAAGTGGAGGGGTGAGGGTTCTGGCAAAAGAGAATCAGGGAGTTGTTGGGGATGAGGCTTCATTTTCACAAATCAAATTTCTCATTTGTAGTAAAGCAAGGTTTCCATATAGAGGAGATTCCAGGAATCACTGGGCTGTACAATACTGGAGGTTATTTAGTCTATCCCAGAATGATAATCATCTACCCTGTTCTTAAAAATCTCCACAGGAAGAGGTTCTGCATGTGTTGAGAAGGTTTCCAGCTGCTAAGGGCACAATGTCAGTTTACTGGAGATGGAGAAAATAAAAAATTGTACTTCAGCAAGTAAAAGGCAAGAATGATCTGTGCTCCAAAGGTTGCTTTTATTGTTTTTTTTTGTTTTAATGTAAGGTAAGACAACATAATTACCAATCCTTTCAGAGTATCTTGTTTCATAATGGAAGAGTTATAAGATATTGAATTATTTAACCAGTGAGTACTCACTGACGGTCTACTCCAGCACTTGGCACACTTTCTCTGTAAAGGGCCAGGTAGGAAGTACTTTAGGCTTTGTGGGCTATAGGGTCTCTGTCACAACTGTTCATCTCTACTGTTGTAGCCCCAAAGCAGCCATAGACAATAGATAAATGAATGAACATGGCTATAGCTCAGAAAACTTTATTCTTCTTCTTGCTATTGTTTTCAACCATTTACAAATGTAAAACTCATCCTTAGATTTGGGGCCAGATTTGCCCTGTAGGCCAAAGTCTGTCAACTCCTGGTCTAGTCTATATTTAAATCATTATGTAGGGGAGAGAAAATAGTGTCAAACATGGCCACTTTTCATAATGGTTGGAGAAACAAGGATAAAAATATTAAAAGACTGGCTAATAATACAGTAAAGGGCTAAAGCATGTAGGACAGCCCATGTGGGCTAAAAGAACAGGGGTGAGGGGGACATGACCCTGTGACAGCTAGAACAGTCAGAACGGGACTCATGTATCGACTAATTGTACCAGAAAGAACTAGCTGGATTAATACAGATGGAGAAGAGAAGAAAAGATAACTCCAGGTGAGAGAAATAATATGAACCAAGATAGAGGAACATGAATTAGCAGGATTCATTTATGGAGAAGTAGAAGAAAGGCCTAACGAAGTAGTATCGATTGGAGAAATTCATTCGCTCATTCAATAGATAATTTTTGATCACTTCTGTGTCAAGCATTTTGCTAATACTAGAGATACTGTGATGAGGAAGACACAATTCCTGCCTTCCAACTGCTCGCAGTCTCGTTAAATGGACGAATAAGAAGTTACAATACAGGATAGGATATGAGATAGAACACTTAAACTGAAGAGGAAAGCTATCTGAAAACAACTGTGACAATTTTAAAACTTATGTCAATCCTCAACATCTCATTCATTTACACTTAAGGTAGAGATCTGTGATTTAAACCATAAAGGGAATCCAAATGCAAAATAAAAATCTCTTTGTGACCCACCCAAGGCCTGATCAGTTAAGTGTTCACACCTTACTTCCTCTCCTAGAGAAATGGCAAAATCACGGAAACTTCCTATGAGTAATTTCCAGGGACCCTTTGAAGATTATAATTTTCAAAGGGATTATTATTTTATTGGCTTAATTCACTGGAACTGGACATTGTGTCATTAGCCCTAACAATGGAAGCCTTTTCAGCAGTGAAGTAAATTACTATGGAAAAGCCTGAAGTGTTTTTCACCAGAGATCTTTAAGAAAAGGATTTATATCCACCTGCATGAGATGACTCAGGATCACTAATGCCTAGAGCACAGCATGAATTTTCAACTCTATAATTGAAAACTCTTAAAAGTATTCCAATGACTATTTCCACAAATTAATCACTCAATTCTTTAAAAATGTAGTGGTGTTACTAGCCTTATTCAAGGCCAGAACTAAAAATTCAGCTACAAGTGTTCCTAGGAATATGACTGAAGAAAATCTGAGTGATCTCATAAAGCTTTTGCATGAGCCCTCAAGTGAAAGGCAACGTTGCAAGGAAACAGCAGAGCGTGTGGTTTGGAATTAGACAAACCAGACAAACTAGACAAATTAGAACTGGTGTTCAGATTCTGATTCAACTGCTCACTAGCTGTGACCTTGGCCAAGCTACTTCTCTAATCCTCTATTCCTTCTCCTGTAAACTTGAGAAAATAAAACCTAACATTCCAGAATGTTGTGAAGATGTAGTGAGATGGTTACTAATACAGTGCCTTTGCAGAAAGAAAAGGGGACTGGGTAGAATGAACAGCTTGTTTTGCCATTTGATTATCTTGAAAAGTCACGTTGTACAATCATCCCATCTTGTTTAAAACAACTCTTAGGCCAGTAGCCGATCTTGGATTAGCCCTTGTTGTGCAAGGATGATTTACCATTGTAGAAAAGAAGAAATAAAAAGTCTTTGAAAAATGCAAAAAAAAAAAAAAAAAGATAAGTGTTATACTGTTCCTGGAACACTGAATAAGACAAAATGATGAACAGTACATTTATAATACTGGCTCAGGATAAAAATGAGATTATAGATTAGACACAAATCACATTTTTATTTCATTGGTTATTATGCAGTTCATGATGAATGTGTTACACAATAAAGGAACAAACTGGTTATTGCCAGCATTCCATCCCAAGCTGCATTCTTGCTTCTTTCTTTGGAAAGTAGTAAGTTAATGAATAGATGCTATTTTCTATGATACGGATGTCCTTCACTATTAGAATCTATTGAATTCAGCAATGAATGCATATTCATGAATGTGCACTCTTCTCAAAACAGGGATTTAGACAGTCTACTCCATTAAACATAAGTTTATTTTTCTTCCAGGTGTCAGCCAGGGAATCAACATTTTGGTCAGTGGCCTTTTCTTGATGTTTGTCCTAATGGATGCCACCTGGAAATAAAATCAACTTATGTTTAATGGAATAGATTTTCTAACTCTCCGTTCTGAGAAGGCCATTGTTTCAGGAAGAAGTAATTAATTCTAAATATCAGAATTAAAACATAGATTCATAAACATAACTAGCTTAATTTGGTGTTGATTAAAACAAGAGTTAAACAAAAACTACATAATTTGCATTTTATTATTTATTCACATTATATTGATGATGTTAATAATTAGAGCCTGCATGCCATCATCCACTTGTCTTTTTCTTAGGTGAACTGTTTATTTTGCTAATCCTACTGGGGTTTCTTGCATATTTGATGAGGCCAACTGTGTCACCCATCAGTCTGTTCGAGTTACAACAGGTATACACAACAGATTACCTTTGTGTTGATCTAGCAATCAAAACTCCCGATCACCTAAATGGTTAATAAATATTAGCTAATGTGTTAGTGTTAAATAAAATGTGTACATAAAACCTAACAAACTGCATATTCAAACTGCATATTCTTGGTTTCCTTTACAAGTAATGATTCATTTTTAAAAAGCCCTTTGAAGTATTCTATTCATGCTCAAGCAATAGATATACCAAAGTCAAACTTAAATAATATAGGCTTGCTAAATAGAAAACAATACACCTTGACGATATGGATGAAACACAAGAAATAATTTTGCTAAATTTTGTTAGACCAAAAGGAATGGGGAATGGGGTGGTGAAGACCATATATATGCTAGATTCACACAGTAGTTTCTGTTTTGGGTGTTCAGTTAAGACCAATCAACATCTGAGCACCTTCTGTGCTTCCATCGCTGTGGTAAGATACTGGGGCTAACGGATATGGCATAAGTTCCTATCTCCTTACAGTCTTGTGTACTTTGAGAACCATCCTACTCTATTCACTATAGGTGACGATGATGATTACAAAGAGGACAGTGGCAGCCATGCTCATAAGTGAGTGTGGCCAGAGGCTGACATTTGGAACATTATAATGGCCTAAAAAAAAAAGTCTACTCCTTGGTGTGGACAATGTGACGGCCGTAGGGACACAATGTGGAAAAATCCTAAGTGGGAAATTTTTGCTTCTATTTATTTTTTTTAAAAAAGTATTCTCCTGCCAGCTTGATCTGACTGACAGCTCTTACAGACTGACCTAATGAACCTTCAGCCTGGGAGCCTTTGCACATTCCCTGATAAGCAGTGAACTCAGGTTTTACTGTAGGCATCATCTCCTAAGCCCCACTGATCTGACTAAAGTGGCACGGCCTCCAAATACCACCACAAATAGTTAGTGAAGGCCAATCCCAGCAGAAGTGTTGTCCAACTGATTTTTCAGCTTTTCTAGTCCCTCTGCAAATCAGTTCAAATCACATTGTTCCAGGTTTAGATGAAGCATCTAATTGTATATCCCCATAGAAAATACATGTTCTCTGCTAGAAATTTCCAAAGGGGTAAATTATGACATATGAAAAGACCAGAGAGACACAAGGATATATGTAAATTACCTGCTTATTCCCCTGTAGACTGTGAAATATATTTTAAAGTTTAAAAAACTCTACCATTTATCTTATAGTTATTTTATTTTTCTGTTTCTTCCTTAGCTATTAGAGCCAGCTTATAAATGTACAACAGGGAAGATGAGGCATAAGGCCAGGACAGGAATGAGTCAGGACTGCGATTAACACCAAAAATGTGTCCTGTGCAAAGGGAGTCCCTGGGTCACCTTTAGAAGGAGTCTTCTATACTGCATATCTTAGGTATTAAAGTCTAATTCCACCAGTAAAGTGTGCAAACCAGTATACTACTCTATTAGACAGAAGGAAGACAGTGCATTGGTTTCAGATCTTTGTGCAACAACAACAAAAAGGAATTAGTCTAACTATTAGTAGTTTCCTAGAAATAACGAGTGACTTACCTTGGAATTAAATGAGGATCGTGGGACTTTAGGGTATGGAAGCTGTGATTAACATTTCAAACTTCGGAAACCACTTTTATGTTGGACTTTTCCTATGAGTTATTCTTAAATTAAGTAAATTGATTGCTCTAAATCTTAGATAAAGGGCGTGTTCATGGGATTATATTTAGATAGAATTCTAATTGTAGCTTTAAAATGGTCTTTCATTCCTCTTAGAAATTAGAATGACTAATCTAGACACTCATTTAAAAAAGAGGGAAATGAAGACATTTTAATCTATAGGAAAAGAGAAAAAATATACACAACACTTTTCTCAAATCACTTTTCACATACAGCATATTTAACCCAATGATTTTGAATGTCTGCAGAAATACATACAAACATATCTAACACACACACACGCGCACACACACATTTAAGCTACACAGCTGTCATGAAAAGACAGTGTCTAAGCACCAAAATGAAAGCAGGTACATCTATTTTGCTGAATTTCAACTACCCCATCTGGAGCTTCTGCCTGTATTTGCAGCACTGATTGTGTTTAACTATGGCAAAACAACAACAAAAACAACAACACACAAGAATTAGTTAAACTGTCTGGTTCAGGAGATCCATGGCAAGGTGTTCTTTTCCTTCTTCTCAAAGCTCTAAATTCATCTACTTAGTTTCCTGTGTGTACAAAGCACTTCAATCTATATTTTTTCTATGTGGGCATAAGAAAAAGTATACTGATCATGGGTCAGAGTAGCTGACCAAATTATTTTAAGTCTCATAACTGGCTAACTATGGATTGAACTGGGCATTTGTATTTTGTATACTTTCTTATAATTTTGATACTATAAGTCATGTGAATGATTTTTTAAATAACCTCCATGTGTTGGTAAATGAAATCTATCCTCATTAACGTTGTTGCTTTGGGAATTACAGAATCAAGTAATGATGGTGTGAAACATTTGTGAAGTGCCTCTTTGGGATATATTTAGAGTCAGCCTCACATTCTTCTGAATAGTCTCAATGACAGCAAATCTTTGATCTTTTGCAGTAGGTTTGAGTTTTGGAAAACAGATGAGTATTTCAGAGCCAAATAGAATAAATAAGCTGGGTAATTAAGCTGTGTAATACTGATGTTTGGTTAAAAGCTAGGTGCAACTATAAAGAAATGATACTGAATTTCTTCTTTAGCTCAAATCATGGCACTTTGAAGAACATTTATTGGGATAAATCAATTCTTGTTGGTTTGGTAATAAAAGCAATATATTCATTAAGATATAATAAACCCATAAATATATAGGTACATGTGCGTGTGCATGTGAGTGGTAGAATTCTAAAGCTAGACAGGATCATTTATCTTATAGATAAGGAAATGGAGGCCCAGCATTTTCTATTCTCCTAGTGAAGTAGCCAGCATATAGCAAAGTGCTTATTAAATGGTAAAATATTATCTATGCAGCCAAAACAATGATCTATGGAGAAATACACAGTATGTTTGAAAACAGCATTAGTGCTAGGATGATGGGTATAACAAACAGACCATTTGCTTGCCCTTCCTATACTTCTTTTTTTTTTGGTTAACTAAATTAACATTTTTTAAAAAATTTATTTATTTATTTATTTATGGCTGTGTTGGGTCTTCGTTTCTGTGCGAGGGCTTTCTCTAGTTGCGGCAAGTGGGGGCCACTCTTCATCGCGGTGCGCGGGCCTCTCACTATCGCGGCCTCTCTTGTTGTGGAGCACAGGCTCCAGACGCGCAGGCTCAGTAGTTGTGGCTCACAGGCCTAGTTGCTCCGCGGCATGTGGGATCTTCCCAGACCAGGGCTCGAACCCGTGTCCCCTGCATTGGCAGGCAGATTCTCAACCACTGCGCCACCAGGGAAGCCCCGCTTCCTATACTTCTTGAAGAATCTGCTCTTCCAAACGGTCCCTGCAAGAGGCAGCCATCCTATGGACCCTGTGATCGTATCCCTCCCTGGTTGATTGTACACAGGTTGGACACCTGACTCAAGGGGAATAAATCCATAGGCTAGGCTGGGCCAGTTAGATTCTGTCACAAGAATCTGCACTCAAAGGGACCAATGTCACATAAAGATAGGCACTTGAAGAAAGGGTCACGCTGTATCACAGCTGTGGCAGTCATGTTCAAACAAAGGAAACCAATGAAGAAAACAAGGAGACAGAGATGAGTGAGACCATGGAAAGCCAGAGAAAGCAACTTATATTTCTAACTTGCCAGTTTTGGTTCCAGCCCAAGGCACACTGTGGTCTAACTGTTGTTTCCTGTCCTTGGATGTCCAAAAGGTCACCTATCATATCCTTGGAGAAATCCCCCTTCACTCAAGCTAGCTTGACTAGATTTCTCTTCCTTTTAACTAAGCAAGCCCGGAGACAATGTGTTATTGGGCTACTATTCCCTCTTTTAGCTTTTTAATAAAAAAATTAAAAAAGCAATTTTTAAACTGTTCAAGGAATGGCTGAATGCCCGGAAAGATTAAAGTGATTCCCTCCAAGTCATTCACATAGTGGCAAGTTAGAAACCAGATCTCCGAACTCACCACACAGTACCTATCAGTAGAGTATGCCATTTAAGAGCATAGACCCTGGAGCTACATGACCTTGGGAATCTTACTTAACCTCTCCTTGCCTCAGTTTCCCCGTCTTTAAAAGGGGGTATAAGAATAGTACTTAATAAATAGGGTTGATGTGAGAAATTAGTTATCATATGACACAAGTAGTAATAGCTGATTGAACCTGGGTAGGAACCTGACCTAAAGGGCAGCCATCCTAGGCTCTTGCACAGAAAATATAGGAGGGGCTAGGTGCACCAAATAACATTCCTCACACAGGAATGTGGAATTGGGACCCAACAGTCTTTGTCAGGGGGTAGAAGGGGCAGTTAGACTGGGGTAAGTAAAGTCTCCCTCCAAGCGCAGGATAAGCAAAGTACTCCACTCCCCCCCGTCCCCAAAAAAAAGCCCATGAACTCATGCTGTGGAGGACCTGAGAACCACATTGAATATAAAACAAAGATCCCACTTCTGGGGACCTAGCTCTAGGTGTACAACATTTTCTGTCCTCAATTCCCTTGAGCCTCTCTGTATCTCTTCAATAAATACTCAGTTTAAATAGTTTTTTGTTCCTTGAAATCAAAAGAGACAAAATTAAGTAAAATACTTATTAATATTAGCTTACCTTTTAGTATGAACATTAAAAGTAATGACATACACAGGGCATAGGCGGTCAGGGATGGCCCATATGCTTTCCATCTCAAACATGTTTTTCCGGTGTTCTCGCACTGTTTTCCAGCATCGTCAACACAATACCCGCATTTCTCTCTTTCTGGGTAAAAGTACTTTATCACCATCTTATCACCAGGAACTAAATGGCACAGGTCTTAAGAATGAGTAATTAATTATTCTATATCCATTTAGAGTCATTGGATTCATTTTGTTTAACATGATAGAGAATAGTTTAAGCCTACATTCTTCCAATTAAAATGTGAAAATGTTCCTTACTGAGACCAAACTCTAGCGTATGTTCTATAATTAGCACCCTGAAAATAATTTTTAAAACAGCAAACCAGCAACCTGAGCACAAACCAGAAGAAAAACAAGACGACTGCAAATTGTAAACAACTTCAGATGATTTATAGGGAGAGAATTCTACAAAGCTTCCTTAATGTCAGGATATAAACAGTTTTTAGTGCTATTTAGTTAAATGATAATTATAAAACTCATTGAACTGAATGTGAATTAGGATTGTCAGACAAATGCTTGTAAGGGGTTAATTAATTCATATGAACCGCACAGCTCAGCTGAAAATGGGCTCATTATTCTAAACCACCAACTTTGTTTCTTAGTACTGTCCTTTCTCCATCAGATTCACCCTGTTACACCCCCATCCCCAGTAGCAAATGTCAGGAGACAGAAATATTTAAAAGGAAATGTGAGCTAAAGGCATTTTACAAGGGTACATCGGGGGGTACAAAGATGTCTGCTGGAACACTGAAATGGAAAGATCATTTATTAGTACACCATGGTTCATAACATCCCAAAGCGTTCAATATTTTCATTACACACACAAACAGACCCCCCTCCTCCCTTTCAAACGCCTCATTACAGCTAAGCCTGGAGCTCTTTTCTTAAAAAGCTTTCCTCTGAAATTATTAATAATTTGAAGTTCCCTACAGGCCAAGAGTATTATTACAGTCAAAATGCATCAATATGTATATATACTTATATATTCTCTTTTATGCTATTTTAAATAACAAAGTATTTAGTGGGAACAGTAAAGAATTTTAAGCTATATACAGAAAAGCCTAGAGGAAGATGGCAATATCCCAGGCTCTAAGGCAATGGCTCTTGAAGCTTATTAGGTGGCTATAGGAGACTGTAATAGGATTATGAGTTTTGGTTTAGCCTGTCCATCATTTCAAAATCCCCGTAACTAAAGGGAATATCTTCATAGGGGTCTCAGTTTAATATTGAAGCTGCCTTTTTTAATTCTTCCTATTTTATAATGCTGAGTGCTAATTAGTTCCATCCACTTTCTACAGGCTTGTCAATAAGGCAAATTGGAAGCCAAGAACCTGTTGAATTATGGATTAACCAGTTCTGTGACAGCGTGTTCAAGCAACCTAGTTAGCTACTCCAAAGCATAATGTTATCATGGGTACAGGAGAGCACAAAACACTCTTTTGTTATTCTCTGCTTAAAAGCAGAAAAATAACTCCCTACAAGTAAACTGCTTATTCCGGATGTGTTAATGAACATTTTGGATATGTAAACTAAAATAAATAACATTTATTTTCATGTGCGTCTGACATCGCCTATCACATTCACAACATCCACAATGTCTGCTACAGAAAATGACAAAGTAGTCTTAAAATTTTTTTTTGCACATACCAGGCAAACAAATTTTAAAGGCAGCAAAGATTGGGAGATTGAATCTGACTAGCATGAGTTCTCTCGTCTACCCTCACTTTTATTGAACCTTCATCCTAACCCCCCTGAGCCTTCCCATCACTTTCCTACTTTTGGCATTTCAATCGACTCCTTTCTTCTGCAGCTAGACTCTAGAATCAGTCCCTTAGTATCATAAATTCTAGAGTGAGAAGGGATGTTAGAGATAAACTGATGTAGCTCTCTCATTTCACAAGGGAATTAACTGAGATCCAAAGGTCAAGTGACCTATTCGAGGGTCATACAAGCTAGGTGATTGTAGAGGTGAAAAATGAACCAAAGTCTCCTGATTCCCTGTTCAATGCTCCTTCACTTCTACATCATAACCATCCCACTCTGGCCTCACTAGGCTACTGAGCTACTCCTCCAATAACCTGGTATCCCTCTCCCCAGACATTCCTTTCCTTAGGCTCCAGGAATCGAGCTATGATAGAGTAAGGACAAAACTCAACTTGGCTGTATCTACTCTGTGTTCCCCGGCTTACTCCCCAAGTGTGTCCAAACTCCCCTTGTGTCCACAGGCTTCCAACTCTACCTTCCTTTCCTCATTCCTAAAGGATGATCTTGATTTCTACCTTGTTGTCTGAATGAGTCTGTCTCCCAAAAGTTTCACCATCTGCTTTCGCCTAGACATCATTATCTTCTCTGCTGTCCATCTTCGTGGTAGAAACAGCTCTCCTTTTCTTGCCTCCTAAAGGTTAACACTCCTACATTTATTTCCTTCCTCCTGAGCACCTTCCATCTCTCCTTCTTAACTGCTGCCATTTCTTTAAACCCAAACTAATAAAAATAATTGATAATAACGAATAATGCAGTAATAACAACTAGCTAGTATATACCAAGTGCTTATTATGTACTAGGCATCATTTTAGGTACTTTGCAAGTATTAATTCATTTAGCCCTCATAATAACCTATGAGGTAGGTATTACTATCATGCTCATTTTATAGATAACGAAACTGTAATACAGAGTGCTTAAGTAACTTGCCCAAGATACACAACTAGGAAGCAGCAATGCTAGGATCTGAACCCAGAGAGCTCAGCTCCAGATTCTGTGCTCCGAATCATCACACTGCCTCTATAGTATGTATCTCATCTATACCATCACTTATTACCTCCATTACGTTGGGCAACTTACTGAACTTCTTGGAGACTCAGTTTCCTTATATGTAAAATGAGAATAATATTGCTAATCTTGTAGGACTGATATGAGGATTAAGTGAACCAGAGAATATATGTAATCCACCATGCCTGGCATATACGAAGCATTCAGTAAATAACAGTTAATTTAATAGTGATGACATTAATAGTAATAAGAACCAAGCCTCGATTTTACTAAAAAAAAAATTCAGATATTTCTCCCAGAGGGAGACAAGCTTTATTATGTGTTTAAGAACTGCTTACCAAGGACTATTCTAAGCACTTGACCAGTGTTAACTCATTTAGTCCTCAAAACAACCATCAGGTGAATCCTACTATCATTTCCATTTTATATATGAGAAAACTGAGACACAGAAGCAATTAACTTCTCCAAGGTCACAAAGCTAGAAAGGGGCAGAACCAAGATTTGGACCCAAGCAGTCTAACTCCAGAGACTATGATAGGCAGATTTCAATGTAACAGTTTGTAGCAGGAGGGCAAACTTGAGATACCCATGTCCTGGCAGAATAGCATAGACACATACAGCCACGGTAAGTATGTAAAGGTACCATCTAGTGTAGTTCCCCAAACTTGTCAACTCAAGAGAATTACCTGGAGATTAAAAAAAAACCAGAATCATGGACCCCATTCCATACCTACTAAGTCAGACTCTGGGAATGGTGACCAGTAGTAGTTAATAGAGGAGCAAATCAGAATCACTTAGGAAGCTTTTTCAAAATCCCCATGCCTAGGACCCACCCCTGGAGATTCTGCTTCAGCATATTCATGGTGGTTCCCAGACCTCACTTGTTACCTTTGGGGGACGTTAGGGAGCCAACAAACCATTTTGAAAACAAACCATTTGTAAATAAAGGGAAAAACAAGCATTTATCCTGCCTTCTCTGTACAAAATATACTTCGATGTAACCAAATGGCTGATGAGGGGACACTGCTCTTTATAGAAGTATTCCAAATAATAAAAAAGGAGGGAAAGATAGAATATCACTCTTTTGAATTCATGGATCTAGGCAATGGTTGTCAATAGCTGCCAATATAAGAAGAGCCAACCAGCCATCATGTGCTCCATTATAAAATGACACACCTATAACTACAAGGAGGTCTTGCCCAAAATATGGAACCTGAATCTGATCAAGCTTTTATATCTAAGTTTATAGGAAATGTATGGAGTGGGTGGGGTGGGGGGCAGGCAAGGATATATGTAAATGACACCACTGGGATGCAATAAGCAAACTACAAACTCTGTCAGATAAATGATCTGGTTGCTTCAGCAAAAACAATTTTGAGAATTATAGTTAAAAAACTTATAATTAAAGTATAATTATAAAAATTATAATTAAAGTATAATTATACAAATTATAATTAAATTAAAATTATAATGTTAAAAAAGAGAGAGAAAGAGAGATGTAGTAGCCAGCCTCCAAGATGACTGCCCAATTATCCTCACCCTTTGGTGTTCACGTTCTAGTGTATTTCTCTCTCACATTGTTTCTGGGTTGGTCTGTATGACTAATTGAATATGCCAGAAGTGCTGTTATGTCATTTCCAAGGTTAGGATATAGAAAGTACTGCGGCTTCCTCTTTGCTCTCTCTTAGATCAGTCACTCTTGGGGAAGCCAGCTGCCATGTTGTGAAGAGACGCAAGATGCCCTACAGAGAGGCCCACACGGTGAAGATGTGAGCTTGAAAGCCCATTCTCCAGCCTCAGTCAAGCCCACAGACTATTGCAGCCCTGGCGAACATCCTGACTGTCACTTCATGAGAGACAATGAGACAGACTCACTCAGCTAAGCTGCTCTCAAGTTCCTGACACAGAAACTTTGAGATAATAAATATTTGTTATTTTAAGCTGCTAAGTTTTGAGGATAATTTATGTAGCAACTGATAACTAATACAAGAGGGATCTCACAGTTTTTTTTAAAAATTTAATTTTTTTATACAGCAGGTTCTTATTAGTTATCTATTTTATACATATTAGTGTATATGGGATGAATTGGGGGGATCTCAGAGTTTAAAAGAACAATAATAATAAATAGAACTTATTTAGTTCCTGATTCAAACAGGAAAGGGGAGGAGTAGTAGACAATCAACAAAATGTGAAAACTAGATATTTGTTACTAAGGAACCTTTTTTTTTTTGGATACTTGCACCCCAATGTTCATAGCAGCACTATTTACAATAGCTGAGACATGGAAGCAACCTAAGAGTCCACCGACAGATGAATGGATAAAGATGTAGTGTATATGTATGTGTGTGTATACACACACACACACACACACACACACACAATGGAATATTACTCAGTCATAAAAAAAGAATGAAATAATGACATTTTCAGCAACATGGATGGACCTAGACATGATCATACTAAGTGAAGTAAGTCAGACAGAGAAAGACAAATACCATATGATATCACTTATATGTGGAAACTTAAAAAATGGTACAAATGAACTTATTTACAAAACAGAAACAGACTCAGACATAGACAACAAACTTATGGTTACCAAAGGGGAAAGGGAGGGGGGAGAGATAAAACAGGAGTTTGGGATTAGCAGATATGACTACTATATATAAAATAGATAAACAACAAAGATATACTGTATAGCACAGGGAATTATATTAAACATCTTTTAATAAACCATAACAGAAAAGAATCTGAAAAGAATATATATATGTATATGTATATATATATGTATTTCTCTCTATATATACATATATACATACATACATATATACACACACATCTATATATATATATATCTGAATCACTTTGCTGTACACCAGAAATTAACACATTGTAAATCAACTATACTTAAATTAAAAAAAAAAATTAAAGAACCCTTTTTTGGGGGATAAGGCATGATAATATTATTTGGTTATGTTAAAAATAATCCTTGTATTTTGTGGATAGATATGGAAATGTTTACAGATAAAAATTAAAAAGTAATGTCTAGGATCTGCTTGAGAATATCCAAGAGTGGGAGTATAGATGGAACAAGATTCAAGAGGAGCTGATCATTGTTGAAGCTGGGTGCTGAGTTCATTATATTATTCTATTTGGTACGTATTTGAAAATTTCAAAATAAAGAGTAAGGGGGAAAAAAAAGGACTGGCTGGCCACCAAGGCGCCATATCAGATGAAGCAATTCCAGCTAAACCACCGAATATGGAGAGGCAATTTCCCAATCCATACAGATATATATATATATGTGGAGGAGGTAAGAGCAGTGAGATGAGGAGCATAATGTGGGCCCCGGGAAGGGGGACTGAGGGAAAATGAGGGAACTTGGAAGATTAGGTCATTTCCTAAGATTGACGGGTGTGAGTTT
Source organism: Balaenoptera ricei (assembly GCF_028023285.1). Classification (NCBI taxonomy): domain Eukaryota; kingdom Metazoa; phylum Chordata; class Mammalia; order Artiodactyla; family Balaenopteridae; genus Balaenoptera; species Balaenoptera ricei. Next base: position 88,236,603 of record NC_082660.1, on the reverse strand, counting down.
CAGTTTGCAGGATTGGGGAGAGTATAGCAAATCTGAAAAAGCCACCAATGCTTGTGACTCAGTGAATAACGAATGAGGAGACTGCTAAGCAGTAATGAAGACTCAATTAATGCTACAAGCATACTGCATACATAAAAAATGAAGATAATATTTGAGATTCTTCCACAGGGGCCATGAATTCATTTTTAGTATTTATTTTGTTTTGTTGTTGTTGTTTGATTTGTATCTTTAGGAGGAGAGGATTGAGTAGCAACTGTGCTTCAATTGTAACACGACTAGCAGAGAGATATGATTCTAAATACTATATTCTGTATGTTGTATATGTTTTCCCCAGGAAACTTTCCAAATAGCTTGAATAATTTATGGTTTGATTTGAATACTCTGCAATAGTTTGGAAATATGTAAATATTTCGTCTCTTACTTTGTGAAAGTCTGAAAAAGCAAGGGTCAACCAGCAAAGGCAAAATCAAACAGTAAAAACCTCATATTTGAGAAAAGAAGATATGTTTTAACATCTAACTGGGCCATTTACAAAAGAATAAAGACAATCACTGAAACATTTGTTCCCATGGCCATCTGAGAATAATCCCTCAATAAGTAACTATGGACACTTAGGAAAAGAAGCTTAGATATAATAATACTGCATAATTTAATAGGACAAATAGCTGTAGAGCAATTTCATTTTAAAATAGAAAAAAACTAAAATGATATCTCAGCTATCCAGAAACTTCAGAAAATGCGTTGGTCTGGATAGCTGAGGGTTTATAAATTTTAAATAGCAACGTTTTTTTAGCTTAGCTCTTTTGTATAGAAATGTTTTGAAGATGTATTATACACTTTGCTGCCTTCATAAAGGGAATCTACTAAAAATACATCTTTGCTGATTCACATAATTACCATGAACATCAAAGACTGTGCTGCGCTCTAAATCCACCAAGGTCCTCAGGGCGTACTTGAGGTATGTCTATTTGTTTCTTTAAATACACCAGAACTACTCTGTGCTTAAAGTTCTTTTTCATCTTAAAAATTTCATGTTTAAATTATTATTTTATTAAATCCAATGATATAATCAGCACATGGTCACGACAGAACATTTTGAAAAGTAGAAAGTAAAAATCACCCATAATACCATGACATAGCCACAAAGCCTGTTAATATTTTGACATATTTCATTCTGATTTCTTTTTAGAAACTATATACATATATTTTACTTAGCCGAGATCAATTATAACCAGTTTTGTATCCTGTGCTTTTGCTTTGTAAGATGTTACCTGCTTTGCGAATTAGTTCATCTCCTCTACTGGAGTCAGCATATTAGCTATCATTTCTTATTGCTGCCAGTGGGTCTTAACATAACCGTCCCTCTCCCAATCCTACTACGCTGTTTCCCAATTGCTGGGGGATGAAAAACCAGAAAACCCAATTTCACAGAACTGTGTCTAACAGAAGAATAAATAGATTTGAGCGAGGGACTGGGAAAGCTGTCTTCAGATCAAAGTCCATGTGCTATTGTTTAGGGACTTGATCACATTCCTTTTGCCTATTCAGAGATCTTTTTGTTTTTGATTACTTTCAGGCTTATGGCCATGTTTTGAAGAGACAGATGCCATTTCCAGGTAGGCATGATTGCTGGAATAGCTGAATTTCAGAGAAGTGAAGTGTTACTGTACTGCAATGCCAATTAATACCATAAATTGAATGCATGAGTCTGATCTACCATCTTTCTGGTACACAGACAAGAAAGGACCCACTCCAATTCATTCTTGCTGAATAAGCAGCAACAATCTACATCATCTCTCTTCAGAAGAATGAATTGCTTACACATCTGTGTTCCTACACCACCATGTATTCACTTCAATATTAAATCATATTGTATTACACTAGGTGGAAGTAAAATGAACATTGTTTTGTAGATCAAAAATTGACAATTCATATGGCTCAAACTAATGGTTAATTTCATGTGTCTCTCTTGTCCACACTAGATAATAAGTACCCTTGGGGGAAGGTCCATCTTGCTGCCCTAAACATCTGGCTATAATAAATATTGAAAATATTTCTTTAAAGAATGTGAAAAATAGGTAGATTGATCTAGATTTGGATATCTAGATCGATCGATCTATCGATCTATCTATCTATCTATCTATCTATCTATCTAAAAACCAGCAATTACAGGTTTTATGCTCTGATTTGATCCAGGTAAATGATGCTTTGTACCTGGTAAGTAATAAAGAATTCTCATTTCACTTCGTTTATTTTTTTTTAAGCTAATGCAGTGGATCAACTTTATTCCCCCTTCTAATTGCTTTTTTTTTTTTTTTTCTCTATTGCTTGGAGATGTTCTTCTCATAAGCCTTCTTTCCCCCCCCCCCCAGCTTTACTGAGATATAATCAACCTATAACATACCGTATGCTTCAGGTGTACAACACGATGATTTGACATACATATATATTGTGAAATGATCCATCACCTCACGTAGTTACCATTTTGTTGACGTTGTTGATATTTAGGATTTACTCCTTTAGCAACTCTCAAGTATACAATCCAGTATTGTTAACTGTAGTCACCATGCTGCACATTAGATCCCCAGAACTTATTTCATCTTCTAACTGAAAGTTTATACTCTTTGACCAACATCTCATTTCCCACACTCCCCGGCCCCTGGCAACCACTAATCTACACTCTTTTTCTATGAGTTCGCCTTTTTAATATTCCATGTGCAAGTGAGATCATACAGTATTTGTCATTCTCTGCCTGACTTATTTCACTTAGCATAATGTCCTCCATTTGGTCTGTAGTGTTATTCAAGTCCACTATTTCCTTATTGATTTTCTGTCTAGATGATCTATCCAATGTTGGAAGTGGGTATTGAAGTTCCCTAACATTACTGCATTGCTGTCTACTTCTCCCTTTAGTTGTTAATATTTGCTTTAAATATTTAGGTGCTCCAACGTTGGGTGCATATATATTCATAATTGTTATATTCTCTTGATGAATTGACACCTTTGTCACTATATAGTGACCTTCTTTGTTGCTTGTGACTGATTTGTTTACTTGTTTATCTGTATTCTCTTGAATTTCATTAAGTTTCTTTAAAATAATTATTCTGAATTTTTTGTCAGGCAATACATGGATCTCCATTTCTTTGAGGTCAGTTACTGGAGCTTTAATTAGTTTCCTCTGGTGATGTCATATTTGCCTGATTCTTCATGATCCATGTAGCCTTGCATTGGTGTCTGTACATTTAAAGGAGCAAACATTCCTTCTAGTTTTTACAGACGGGTTTCAGGAGGTAAGTACCTTTTCCTGTTGGTTCTCCAGGCTAAGTGGATTGTCTCTGGAATTGCAGTCCTGACGTGTTGGAGCTGGATCACAAGGCTATCGCTGCGTCTGCAGTTGGCAGGTGGGTGTGGATCCTGTGTGATCCCTGGGTGGATGGGATGGCCTCTAGGACCTTGCTCAGTAGGATGGTGCTGGGACAAGGGTCTGCTTCAGAATCCACACTTGGGTCCTCAGACAGTGTGTCTGTCACCAGGTATATGGATGGGTATGACTCCCACTAGGTCCCTGAGAGGGTTCCTGCTGGGTCACTGGGTGGGTCCCTAGGCAGGCAGGACTGGCTATGGACTAGGGTTGAGAAGTGTTAAAACCAAGTCCCAGGGCAGCTTAAGGGCCCACTGCCAGGACTGAGGTTTGTAGAACTGGCTCTGGAGGCTTGGATGGGTATGTCTTCTGCCAGGTGCCTGGGTCGGCTGGACTGCTCCCTGACCCCAGCAGGGAGGGGCTGGAGCCAGGTACAGGGTGATTTCAGGACCTCAAGAGGTGCAGATGGGAGTGTCTCTAACTGGGTTCCTGGACTGGCAGGACCGCTCACAAACTGCAGCTATGAGGGGTTGGAGCCCAGTTACAGGGCTGTTTCACAATTTCTAGTTGGACCGAGTTTGGCAGCCTTACCTCCAGGGGCTTCAGGACCACAGCTGAGAGAGGCTGGAGCTGGTTCACTGGCCAATTCCAGATAAAATAGATAATACATTTATTTAGATAACTTATTCATTCCACAGACCTTTACTGAGGACATATAATGTGCCAAGAACATAAACAAGCTTGGCCATTATTTATTATATGGGTGACAGAATACTTCAGAAGTCCATTTCCATTGTGTTTTGCATTTTATCTTTTTGAAAAAGAAACCAAACCATATTTTAGTCAGATGGTTCTAGAATACTAGCAAGGGGGCACTGACCAATTTGTAATTCTATAAGTGATGTTCTTCTTCATGTGGTATGGTTCCTTTTCACAGTCACATTATTTACCATCACAATCAAATATAATAGCACAAGAACCTCTAGAGAATAAGAGTTTTAAATAAGAATTATATTTGAGGGGACTTCCCTGGTGGCACAGAGGTTGAGAATCTGCCCGCCAATGCAGGGGACACGGGTTCCATCCCTGGTCCGGGAAGATCCCACATGATGCGGAGCAACTAAGCCCGCGTGCCACAACTACTGAACCTGCACTCTAGAGCCGGCAAACCACAACTACTGAGCCTGCGCACCTAGAGCCCATGCTCCACAACAAGAGAAGCCACCACAATGAGAAGCCCGCGTACCTCAACGAAGAGCAGCCCCTGCTTGCTGCAAATAGAGAAAGCCGCACGCAGCAACGAAGACCCAATGCAGCCAAAAATAAAATTAAAAATTAAAAAAAAAAAGAATTATATTTGAGAATAAGAATGCACCCACAGTCATTTCTCAGGATGGCCAAATTCTGGATGACCGCAGCAGGAAATCCTAGTATCACTTTTTACAGCATGCTGAATTTGTCATTTGAAGCCAACCTCTAGACACTGATAGCTTCTGTTCATAGATTTCATGAAAGCAAGTGGAAAGCTAAAATATTAATATCAATAGTACGTTTCTGCTTCTGACAGAGCTGTGATGGCTACGGCTCCTCTGATCATAAGACTTAAATATACATTTGTCTCCAGGAAGGGACACTTAGAATAACAATATGAAAATCTTTATGGTGATATTATTATGTATAAACAAGTTGTATCTCTTAGATGCATATTTGACTATATTGGCTTCTTTTTTTTTAGAAAGATATATTACTTTTGCAGTCCAGTTATAACTAAAATGTTTGAATATTCAGTGTATCAAAGCAAAATATTTAAAAAAATTTTTTCTAGATTGAAAAATAATCAGGGGAAAAAATGACTATTTTAACTCCTGGAGTTGCTTGTCCTTGATCCAAAATAATTTTTCTTTCCAAAATTTTACTGCACTAGAATAGGTTAGCCAGGAAAATAAAGCACTTTCTATATTATAGATGTAGCCACAGAAGAATAAGTCTAAGGTTGAACTATGAAGGCCAGGGTACAGGCAATATTTCCATTGCTTTGTAAAGTTATAATAGTAGAAACATTAGATATCATTATAATTATTTAGAACCTGGAGTATGGAGAGATGGATTCTTTAAAATAAGGTTTGTTCTAATTGTTCCATTTAGAAAATATCAGACTTACCCTATATTGAAAGTCTGACAAGCAATGTAACTGGAAGTTCAATATACTATATTTACTGCGATTAATTAAATACCTCATAAATTCCGGCTTACATTGTATTTGTTCGTTACCTTAATCAATTAAAGATATAAATGAAACCAATAACATTTTACCTATTTTCATAATAATGACCAATCATAATAATCTGGCATCACATCTTCTTAACCATCAAATTACTACTCAAATATTACCAAAAGCTCCAGTTTCAGGGATGAATACTGGAAGATCTCTTCACCCAAAACAATGCTCCTCTTTTTAATATGATAACAGTTTTGTAGCTGAGTGCTATATGTCCTCACAGCCTTGAACTGTTCAAGAAGAGGCAGGTAATGTAGGTACAAGTCAGATCATACAGAGCCTTTCCAGCCACTGTAAAAATTTTGAATTTTCCTAACAGTAATGAGAAGCCACTGACATAAATGGTATTGATTTAATATAGTAATGATAGTAACTTTTGGACACTGTAAAGCTTTGTTCAAGCTTTAAATAAATATACTTTAAAAGTTTCAAAAAATTTCACATCTACCATCTCACTTTATCTTTTTATTAATTTCTATTTGCTTAACTATTTTTAAAAATTTAAGTATAGTTGATTTACAATGTTGTGTTAGTTTCAGGTATACAGCAAAGTGATTCAGTTATATATATATATAACTGAATAAATAAATATATATATATGTATTCTTTTTCAGATTCTTTTCCCTTATAGGTTATTATAAAACATTGAGTATAGTTCTCTGTGCTATACAGTAGGTCCTTGTTGGTTATCTATTTTATATATAGTAGTGTGTACCTGTTAATCCCAACCCCCTAGTTTATCCCCCCCCTTCCCCTTTGGTAACCATAAGTTTGTTTTGTACATCTGCTCGTCACTTTATCTTCATAGTCACTGTAGGAAATAAGCAAGGTATCCTCACTTGTGATTAACTTATGGATTAATTTATTAAAGTATGGACAATGTGCTATCATTATGAAGATTCCCCAAGTTTCAATGTCGAAACTTCCTCTTTTTTTGAGGGAGAGGGTGTTGAGTGGATTAGCCATGGTAGATTTTCTGAGAGGTTTTAACTTTTTTTTTTAGTTACAAATTTTCCCTTCCTTCAAAAAAAAAAAAAGTAGACCATTTTAAAGGAGGCTTATCCTGTGACTTAAGGCTGTCACTCGAATGGGCAGTACATCCTAATGAATGGTGCTAATCGCATTAATATTCTATACTACCACATAAAAGCATAGCACAGAGATATGTTAATAAGAGATACAGGCTGTAGTTATAGCACTTCAGTAAACTGCGGGACATAAGAGTTCCCAGATGGAAAGAGAAGAAAGGAGACAATGTGGTTGAGGGATCAAGGCAGAAGCTGTGGGGAGGCAGGGGCTGCAGAATGAGAAAGTCTCAGACTTGAAATAGCCCAAGGAGAGAGTGGAAAACATGATAGAATGGCACCTAGTTCTTACTAGACACCAAAGGCGTTACATATGTACATGCAGACATACAACATAGCTTGTTTTACCAAGTATGATTTTCAAAGAGGCTTTTATAAATAAAACCCATCCTCCCCAGACCCACATACTTTAGAAGAAACTAACCAAGCTGCTTATCATTCTAAAGCTATTTTTTCAAGGGTCTTATAGGTTAAAAAATTGCACACATTTTAATTCATGGTACGCACAGACACCCCTTAGTTTTGAACCATTGTAAAAACTGAACTATATAACATGATTTTATAATATCTTTGAGGATTTTTACCTTTTGATACCCATGTGCAAATTCCACTAACATTAAGGTGCAGATGTATATGTGCTCACCAATGGATGTATATATCTAAGTTTTATTGAAATAAAAGGGTCCTATAGCCACTATTTATTTCCAGGCAATGTAGAATTTGAAGAATAGCATAAAAGTCTTTTTTTTTTTAAAGCCTAATGTTTATTTACTACCCTTCATCTAGATGCCACAGCACTCAAGAAACTTGAACCGATGTTCACACAATACATAATAATCACTTGATCCACCAAAAAAAAAAAAAAAAAAAAAAAAAGCAGCTGCTTTGTAGGCTTAACCATGCTACATAATGCTGAGGACAGAACATGATAAATACCATAGCCAATTGAATTGTATAAGCAATTTTAGTAAGTAGAATGTAAGACATACAGCACCATTCAATGCCGAGTATTTTCACAAGCAATGGTGAGAGGTTCTAACCCAGGGCATAATGGGTCCCTCTAAAGGGCACCATGGGGGGAGGAGGGGCTCATTCAGATATTGGTCCCCTTATCCTTTGTTCCTCTGACTACAGCTCTCACTCCTTGCTTGTCATCTGAGTGGGGATTTAGGCAGATGAAATTCTCTAGGATTATAATAGGAATTGTTTTGTTAAAAGCCTGGTAACCAATTGAAAATCCTACCTTCTCCCACCCCTCCCCAACAATCTTGCTTTGGAATGACCATCAGTTGTTTCACAAGATAAAATACATTTATATTGTGTCAAGTTGTTTACCTGCTAGTTAGCCAGGAAATATTATTTAGTTTTATTACTTTAATTACAAAATCATAAAATAAAATACATACGCAATAAAAACAGATTATGCAACAAATACCTGTTTTCAGATTGCCTTGGGACTGCTTATGGAGCGGTTTGGCCCAACGCAATGACTAAAACCAGATTTGAATGCTATTATAAACAGGCATAGGCTTTCCTTACATAACCCATATTTATATTTATCAATAAAAGCTGAGACTTAAGGCTTGCTGTAATAACTTTGTGGAGAAGGCAGGGCAAATTTATTATCTGTGATCCCTTCTTTATCTCCCCCTCTTTACATCTGGGACAACTCTGTAGTACTTAGGTGATATGACTAAATCTTATTAGTGGAGGGCTTTTCTATTTTAAGCACAAATCTGGCATTTAAAAATCCCAATGTAAAAAATTTACATATAAAATGTCAGGAAATTAAGCAAATTAAAAGATACTGTCAATAGCATGCAGTACTGTCAAAGGACTAATAACCCCAGTTAAATAGTATCAGGAATGGGTAGTAGATTTTTGAAAAGTAGATACCAAGGCAAGAGAGACATTTAATGTCAAAGCATAAAAGATATCTAGAGCACAATAGCTATTATACTGACCATCAGTCCTTTGATTATTATTTTATCATTTGTACAGTTGACACATAGGGGTACAAAGAGTAGTAAAAATCTATGAGGTTTGTAAATTACCAGCTTGTACCAGTGCTAACCATGAATCATAACCAGTGCTAGAATAAGGAAGATTCATTTCCAGCTTCACATATTTACATGTTTCAAGACTACCTTATTTAAGAAAATATAAACTACCAAAATTGTTAATATCATCTTTTCAAAGCAAGCTTATTTCTTTTTATTCCACAACTTGATTTTTCCTTCCATGAATGTTTAAGCGGCAGGCAGTCAGTAATATAAATTACTCATGTGAATTCTGTTTCAATTAGCCTAAGAAGAATCATAAATGTGAGAAAAAAGAATTTTTAAGTTTGTTAGTTAAGAAAGAAAAAAACATTTTAACCATAACAAAATATTAATTCCCTTGCTCTTCTGATGCAGAATCTTGACATTATCAAAGGAGTTAGAAGAGTAGAACACTTTAGAGTACTTATTGAATTTCTCACTTTAATAATGAAGATATGGTTCCATGTAATCTACAATTAATTTAAAGGTAGTGAAAAAGAAGTAGTATTCTACTATCTCTGTTTTGTTCTCTCCCACTCAAATTTAACAAGTGGTAGGAGCTTTCAGAACAGCATGCACAAAAGATTCAAATTAGATGTCAAAGTTGAATGTCAAGTTTGCTTCCTTCTATTATTTGAAAGGGATTTAACTAATTTGTTTGATAACCTATTTTTCTAATTTTTTTAAGAAAATTATCTTCTTCTCAATAAAACTTAAAGCTCTAGAAAGTGAACTTCAAAAGCAGTGACCATGTCATAAACAGTATGATATTCACATTGAAAACAAAATGACAAGTGGGTGGGAAAGTGGCGGAATCACATAAAAGAAATGCTTTGGAGGAAGGGGAATAAACAAGGCAACCTTAGCAAAGTTCTCTCATTCTCTGCCCCAAATGCAAGTCAAATGGGACCTTTTCACTTGGCAGCAATGTTGTCCTATGACTGAAGCACCGTGAAAATGTACCAGGGGTTTGTTTTCATTTTAGCTGCATTTCTGACGTTTTATGGGCTGTGGAGATGTTCCCCGTATCACATACATAGGTAATGCACTGTGCGTCATCTCTAAAAATCACGTTATTATGACTGTGTTCAGAGAGCTCTTGCTTTGGGTTATTTCTCTAATAGAAAAGATGGATTTGTAAGTATTCATTTAGACCCTCTTACCCAGTCCCCATAATTCCTACAAGCTGCATGGTCAACTGATGTGAAATAAGTTGACAAAGAAACAATGTGCTTTAAAAACGCGACTGAAGCTTTCACATCATTTAGAACAGGAAAATTCCAGGAATAAAAGAGCGTGGGTCTACTTCAAAGCAGGAATTTCCCTGCAGAGAGAAACAGAAAGAAACGAAGGCACGTAATGCCACTGCAGCTGCAATATTTCTGAAGTAGGACACTCAGAAAAGGGCACAAGCTCTTCACGTTTCCAGAAACATTACGTTTAATTCCTCTGCGAAAGATTTAGCAGCTTAGTGGAAAGAAGCAGCACACGGGGGGGCGGGTACCGCCCTGAAAAAGAGTCAGCACTGCAAGGAAATTTGCTTAAACTACTACTAGAAAGAAAATATTTCAGAAATGGTTGCCTCTAATAATCTCATACCTTAAGGCTAGAATAAAAGGTCATAGCTAATTGGTACAAAAGCAGCTTTGGATACACAGTTAGGAAGTGAAATTCTGTGATGAATTCTACCCAATCACTACCCTTTTTACCTTCAATTATGCCAGGACATGTACCACATGTTATAGAGCTCAGAAAAGCCAAAAGAAGGCATACTTCAAAATGGAGCTTCTTTTCCATTAAAAAAAAAATTGCCACATTTAACTTCTATAGCCAAATCAACGAGGGTAACAAAACCTATTTGATGGTCAAGAATAGAAGTTAAGTAGTAGTTGGATAAATTATGCATAATGCATAACAAAAATGTTTTTGCATGATTTGATGAAAACAATCACGATTGATAAGAGGTGCTACTTTCCAAGGGCCACACTTGGGTTTAGGTAAACAGATAAGCACACACACTGTACAGTCTTTCTTTTACTGGAGTTAGTCTTCAAGTTAAGGAAAAAAGTAAATGAATGGAGGCGTACGTTTTCAAGATATTAGAGAAAATATTTAACATATTAGCTTATAAGAAAAGTGCTTTTTTAAGAAAGTTTTGTTTTATGTGCCTTAATAATAAAGAAATCTCCTTAGAGTAGAACTTAATTATGACCTGTTCCAGTAAAATCTAATATTTTATTTGAATGAATGTAGAGAGACAAAAATAAAAAAATACTAAACCTGCTAAACTACTCATTGAAATCCCGACCATCTTCCTTTTCATTGAAGACATCCATACCTGTCAAGCTGTAAATAACAGTGCATTGTGATTTGAGGAATTTTTGTGAAAAGGTATTTTCGGTTTTCTTTTTAAGAGTGTATACTTTTTGAGAGCAAAAAATCATGTAGTCATTTTACAATTTTCTATACTAATTGGTGAAATAATTTATGTATTATGTAATTTATTAAGGTTTATCGTCTACTTGATGCGTTCCTCACTATCAGGAGTACTTATAAATTTCAGCAGCAATGACATCATAATTCCAAAAAGGTTGGGAGCCAAGAGTCCATCCAGGAACGTTTCCCTGTCCCTTTGAAATGTCCTTCGTTGCCCCCCTCCCTGCCACCAAGATCAGGAACAATTTGGCATAAAGTAAGAGAGTGTTTATTTGGAACAGTAAGTACTGCCAGTGGTCTTTGTTTTCATAAAAGAGACAATGCTGAGATTTAAGAGAAATAAAATAGACTTCAAACCATGCTGATATAATTATATTCCCCCATTTCCGCCCCCTAGTTTTTCTTTTCCACGGCTAGCATGTGGAAAATCAGATTGGGACAATGGAGGTGGGAAACAGTGTTGTGAGGGAGATAAATTGATAAAACAGGATTCTTCTGAAGCAGCAGAAGGGAAGTGAGGAAAGTGGTGTACAAAAGGCCCCAGGACCGCAAAGCATGGTAAGTGGGAAAAAAGTTAAGAAACTGGAAGCATAAGGATAATTTATAATGCAAAGAATCTGTGTGGACACCATTCAACTTGACCATAATCCTTTTTCAGTGCTTTGCATCTTCCTCTGCCAGGAAGTTTCAGTTCTAAATGAGCCATGCAAACTGATCAATACTATTTATGGCAACTGAAAAAAAATATTTAAATTGCTAGATGTGATACTTTTCTTCCCATTTGCCCTTCCCAATCTGCTTCCACCCTGAATTCAACATTTAAAATATCCTCTAATAATTTCCTAGAAGTTCATTATGTTGGAACTTCATTTCTAAATTTATTTTCTATCTTGGACCATTACCCCAGTCACTAAGGAAGGCACTTGGTGCCTTCATGTTGTGGGTTTTTAGGACTATTAACTGAACTGGTTTTAATGTTCTCTACATGTGCATGAGAGTTCAATTTGGACCTTAAAATGAAATCTATGTACTAGAAAAGTTTTTTAAAGAGTCCTTTTTCTTTTCAATTCAAAAATGTTTATGTTTGATTCCAATTATCTGTTGATATGATAATAAAATAAAATCTACACATATTATGCACAAAGCACAGTCATCTCTCATGATCTCTGTCACATAAAATAGTACTGATATAGATGACTGAGATGAAGTCACAAACATAACTAAAATAAACACTGGACTATCCACACAAAGCCATACTGCTTATCCCTCCTGGTATAAATTTCCCTTCACAGGTTAACTCCAAATATTTGAAGATAATCTATCAGTTTATTAGGAAACACAATAAACATGTACACTTTTGATTAATAGCTATAAGGCTGCTAAAAGTCTAACAGGAATTCTAACTGTGCAAGAAAAAATGAAATCCATGCACAACAGTATTAACTTTCCAAACAACAATATGAAAATCATATCCTTGTTTTTGTGTTTTTTTGTTTCTTTGTGTCCAGGATATGCACTGGCTTTCTGAAACCACTGCAGAGTGGTGAATAATGTATATGACATGAAAAAAAAAAAAAATCCCTGTTCATTGTCCAGAGAGTACTGTACTGCTTGCTGTATACTACATCTATGCAAGACAAACAATAGAACAGACCAGTAACCCCAGAAATCTCAAGCTAAAACCTTCCCAAGTGGAAAGGGAAAATATCATCCTGGATTCTAGAAAGTCTCTGAAACAAACAGTTCAAATCCCTAGAATACCCCTACGCACTAGATAAAACCCCCTAAATTTCAGAAAGATTGGTCCTCCTGAGTAAATCTGTGAGAAAACTGGAAAAACAATTACTATTTAATGTTATTCTAAAGAGATTCACTAACCCCCGTCCACCTCCCCTGTCTTATAGGACATAATTGCAAAGACAGATGAGAAGATATGTAAAACTTAAAAGGCTGTTGTCAATCTACTTTTCCTGTATTTTCTCTAGTAGTACTTAGGAATTTTGCCCTCTAAGTCATAGGAATAGAACAAACCATGATTTGAGTTGAGAATGACAAAGAGGCAGCAGTCAAATGCAAGTACAATGGATGTAAGAATAAGAGTAATGGCATATAGTTATATTTCGCTTTTTATAAAAACTCAGCATTTTTCTTCACTTGTCAAGCCTAAACATTACTGAGTAGAAAAGGTCATGTGAAGGTAACATACATAGGACATTCGAGCTTGCCCATAAAATAAACTCAGATTTAATGGAATTCCATTTACAATGATGTAGAATGGAATTTCTATTTCCTTCATCCTCCAAATTTCAAACTTGAGAGATAGCTTTAGGTACAATATATTGAAAAGGCTTTCATGTAGATTCAATTTTTTTTTTTTTTTGGATAATTGTGAAGTGTTCAACAAGCAGTTATCAAGAGTATACACTATACTGAGTTATGTGCTAGGTACTAAAAATATATCACAATCTTTTAATAGTGAAATATAGTTATAAACCTTGCCGTATTTTAACACTTTGTATCATCAATATCTTTAAGAGAGTTGACATTGAGCATAACCTTAAAAGGTTTCCTGGAATAGATGAAGCACAATATTAGTTTCAAAGTATCTGGGCTCATCCTTTTGCAAATGCAAAAAATACCAATGAATGATGGAAGAACTTGAATCTCAGAAGGGTATTATAGAGCCTTAGGTACGCACTGCCCTCTTCCTTCCTTCTCCTTCGGCTCCTCTCATTTTAATGGACACAAGGAAAGAAACTACCAGGAGTAAGGTTCAAATCATAATACACAGGAGGGGTATTTCCAAAGGTTTCATTAAAACTGGGAGATGGGTAGGGAGTACATTCATTTGCAGGTGAATCTAGCTGCCTTTGGCCATTGGGGCAGCAGATGGAATTCAGCTGGATAGGAAGCAGAGTTTATCATTTCTTATCCCCGTTTAGGAAAATTTTCAATAATATACTACCGAGTCCATATGAGAGAAATAAGCCTATCATTACAACCACCAATTAGAACAATTATTTCCCTTTAGTTTTGAAAGCAATTAGTTTTCTAGAAAATTTAAGATACTTATGACAGTCTGAAAAATACCTTGTCATTTAATATAGTTATAGATGCACAGTGTCTGCTCATGTTACAGTGGTATCACGGACCTGACATATAGGGTCCCAACGATTTATTCCAGAACTGAAGGTTTGTAAATAAGCAGGTGGTTATGGGAGCTTAGCTACCAACATTAGCATGTCTGTGAATTTTTGACATGGAATTAAAACTACCAAGAGAAATTTACTGTTGCATAATAATTGCTTGTCCTAACTTATCCCATATCCCAATATCTAAAGGAAGCCTGTTAAATTCATATTCTCATAAAAATCAACTGAAATTGACCTTATCTCCTACTAGCTTGCAGAGATCACCAATGAAGAAATCTGCAGCAGAGCTGATTATATTGTGTAGGAGAACAGACAAGCAAAGTGATTGAAATTTCTATAGAGAACATCATCAGTGCTTGCTTAGAACAATTTTGCATATAAATAGGGCATAAATGGTCTGCGTTCAATTTGTTCTCTAGTTGTCAAAGAATAATCAAGGATAGACTACATAGCAATCTTCTGTTTCTAGCCTCCCTAATGCAAACCTAGGTCTTATTAATCAATACATGTATGTGTCTGTCCTGAAAGTAAAATTTAATTTCCGTAAAGAAAAAGAAAAAAACAAACAAAAATTAAGTAACTAATACAGGTACACACTTCATCATAAGATTTACATGAAGCGATGAAAAAAAAAGACACTAAATTAAGTGGCCTTAAAAACGAATAGCATTTTAGAACTCAAGGCATCTGCCTCACTCTCACCCCCGTCCAAACACACGCTCCTAAAACTGTTTTTGTAAGGTCACCAATGAATTCCTAACAGTTAAATCCACTGGATCCTTTCCAATCCTTACTTTATTGGTCCTCCTGGCTACATCTGATGCTATTCAGCACTTACTCTTTGAAAAGCTTTATTCCTTTGGCCTCAGTGATACCACACTAGCTTTTTTCTCCCCACTCCTCCAGAACAAACCCCTTCATGCTATCTTTTAGGTGCTTCGGTTTCCAAGCTAGTCCCATAAATTGGTGGTTGTCAACTTTTGTGACACATTAAAATCGCCCAAGTAACTTTTTTTTTTAATTGAAGTACAGTTGATTACAATGTTGTGTTGGTTTGAGATGTACAGCAAAGTGATTCAGTTACACACATATTTCTTCTTTTTCAGATTATTTTCCATTATAGGCTATTATGAGATATTGAATACGGTGCCCTGTGCTATACAGTAGGTGTTTGTTGTTTATCTATTTAATATATAGTAGTGTATATCTGAATTACTTTTAAAATATACTATTGCTCAGACTCTGACTCCACAGATTTGGATTTGATTGCTTCAGAGAGGAACTGAACATGGGTATTTTTTAGAAGTACCTCAAAGTGATTCCAGTGTGTAGCCAGGGCTGAGAACCAGTGTCACAAATGTTTGTTTTCTCCAGGGTTTTCCCTTTGCCCGCTGCTCTACTCATTTTCCCCAGATTATTTTACCTGCTCTCGTATTTTTAACTGTCACCTAAATGTTGATCGATTTCACCAAGATCCTAGAATTCACCCTCTAGTTATTGCTAAGAGGTAACCGAGCTAATGTTCCTGAGAGCACTGAGTGGCTGGCCTGAGGATTATTTGATCCTTTTTGTCTCCTTCCCCACCTCCACCCCCACCAGCTAAACTCTCTGTATGAGCCACAAATGTCCTTCATTTTAACTTATGCAAACAGAACTCTGCATTATTAGATGGCTATGAATCACATACACACAACAGATAAGAAAGTGCTTTGTTAACTGTAAAACTCCAAGCATGCTAAAGTATTTTAAGTACATCGCATAGTATATGCTCAATAAATACAGTTGAATTAAGAGGGAAAAGTGTCCTATATTTGGAAGTAAAACCAGGCATAATTTATGATTGGCAACACCATTCAAGACCCTTGAAAGCATCTAGAGTTTCCTGTCAGAATCTCTAGAAGAGATACAATTTATTTTCATTCTCTAACTCCCTTTCTTTCCTTCAAGTGCCAGCACTTAAGGAACAAAAGATATTCTTCATTCTTTAATCCATTAAATCCTCCCTCTTGGCCCTCACCTTTCTACTGAAACTGCTCGGGAATAGGACAGCTGTTACCTGCTAGTTGACAAACCCACTGGTCTATTTTCAGTCATCATTCTACTTACTTAACTTTCTGCAGGATGTGACCTTGCTGACTTTCTCCATTCTGAAATTCTCTCTAACCTCGGTCTTCCAGGCATCACTTTTTGCTGTTTCTCTTCTTCCCTTTCTGACTTTTTTTTTCTCAGTGCCCTTTGTTGATTCCTCTATTTTCCTCCTAAATACTGTAATTCCCAAAGGCACTAGTCTTGGCCTTTACCTCTCATTGGACATACTATTCCTGGGTGATCCCAAGGTTTCTATAATCATATACATGCAGATGTTCCCCAAATTATTGGTTATCTCCAGTCTCAACCCCGCTTGCTTTCATGTGTGTGTGTGTGTGTGTGTGTGTGTGTGTGTGTGTGTGCTGGCTTTTTGTTGCAACAAACTTTTCATCATTACCACTGTTCCCTTCCATGTCTCCATTGCATGTATTTGCCACCATTCCCCCTGTTCTCCAGACAAACTACTATTCATCCTTCAAAACAGTTCAAATGCCATTTTCATCATGAAAACTTTCTTGATTTCTCCAGGCAGTTTATTCCTCTTTTAGCACTTTGTACATACTTATATCATAGCATTTACATTATGTGTAATTCTGTCTTTCCCATGAGCCGCTGAGTTCTTGAGGGCAAGACCCATGCTTTATCCATCTTTGCCCTCCAGGGTCCTAGCACTGTTGCCTGGCCCCTACTATTTGATCAATAAATAGTTGGATGAATGCTGTGTTTTTATTTGTTTATTTGTTTGCATAATGTCATTTTTTACTAAATTTGAACTGCACATTCCAATCTAATAACTGTACTATAGACAAAATGGGGTTTAGTTGGCTAATCTAAGATTCTAACACTTAGAAACAGAGACTGAGGAGGCTCAAGGGAAAGAACTCTTCCACAGGGAGAAAGAAGTAAACAGCTTAGAATGAATGACCAGCTTGACCTAGTAAAAATAATAAAAGAAAAACACAAAACCCCAACAGACCCTGGTCATCAAAAAAGGAGGAGGATACTGAGTACTACATGGGCTTGTCTTTGGGCCTTGCTGTATGGGGCCAAATCCTACAGAGATCAAGAGGGCTGTAACTTAAACCTGAAAGCTGTTTTTCTAAAAATGTCTGTAAGACCTTCATGCTTAAGTAGTATATTATCTTGGTACATTGGTGGAGTGTCACACTAAAGGCAGAGAGAGGCATTTCTTCCCACTTTGCCACTGACCGCTCCCAGGCTCTGGCATCGTGAAGGCAGGAGAGTGCCGGTTGCTACGGCAAACAGCAGGCAGGGAAATGCATGGTATTATAGGTGAAAGCGAAGGAACAGTGGTTACTGTGAGGTAGAGAGGCCCAAGAAAATGTGGGTTTTGTTTTGCTACGGAAATACTTTTCCTAATAATTAGAGTTTGGTTTTTTTCCTCTGTTGAATATCATCGTTTCTTGTCTCCTCTCTGTTCTCAAATGGTAAATTATACCTTCTCATTCAGACTTCTATCTCGCTGATCCATAAAAGTAGGATCATGATGTGTCTCCAGAGTTTCTTCTGTTTTTTTTCAAATTTAGTTTTCTTGGTTGCCCTGAGTGGTTCTAAAACCAAAGTACATTTATTTTGTTTCCTGCTTTCATTTCTTCATAATGCTTTTCTTGTGTGTGTGTTTTTAATGTCTAGAACTATATATCAAAATCTAGTCAGAGCCAAAATAGCTAAGTTAGATATCTATCTATTGCCAAGCAGCCTGTTTATACTTACAGTGGGCAAAGAAGGAAGAGGTGGAGTTGGTTCAAAGAGAAGAAGGATGTTGGGCTTCCCTGGTGGCGCAGTGGTTGAGAGTCTGCCTGCCAATGCAGGGGACACGGGTTCGAGCCCTGGTCTGGGAAGATCCCACATGCCGCGGAGCGACTGGGCCCGTGAGCCACAATTACTGAGCCTGCGCGTCTGGAGCCTGTGCTCCGCAACAAGAGAGGCTGCGATAGTGAGAGGCCCGCACACCGCGATGAAGAGTGGCCCCCACTTGCCGCAACTAGAGAAAGCCCTCGCACAGAAACGAAGACCCAACAGAGCCATAAATAAATAAATAAATAAATAAATAAATAAATAAATAAAAAAGAAGCATGTTGTAAGTATCTATAGCTATTCAGAAAGAAAACAGATGTGGCATTGTGTATTAACATTTTAAGTGTGGTTTTTACTCCTGCAAGGTTTTCGTCATGTGCTTCTTTTTCCTCCAAAGCTTACCTTTGATCTTATAATGAGAAAGTCGGGAATACTGATGGGCAATTCTTTACAAAGTAGATTGTAAACATATGGGACTTATTACCTTAAGGGCCAACAAAGGCTGTAACAAAGAGGGTCCAGAAAGATTTGGCCAAATTTATAGATGATAAATCCATCCTAGATAATTAAGGAAAACTGAGATGCTCCTTTCGCAAACCAAACTTCTAGAAAGTGTAGTCCATATTCTAGGGAATATAAAGATGAGAGGGGAGGGGATGTGGGGAGTTACTCTATGTCCTGTGCTGCACAAGCACACGATTCCTACCTCATTATGGCACATATAAGATTGCATTGCATTTTTTAATTAAAAAATTTTTTTTTAATTGAAGTATAGTTGATTTGAAATGTTATGTTACTTTCTTGCACTACACTTGTATCACATGGATTATATTCATGTTTTCCCAAATGGTATGTGAGCTCCTAGAGGCAAGAGTCCTGTTTGGTGTTGCATCCTCAGTACCTAATCCAGCACGTGATGCCCAGGGGGCATCCAATAGAATTGTTTCATTGTTGAATGAATACTTTCTACCCCTACAGCCTCACCATCTACTCACTGCTGAGTCCCTGCATTCTGGCTCCCAATTCCATTCCAATATTGAAAAGATGCTCTTAAAATGTCATTAGAAAGCTCCCAAATGGCAAATCATTGGTCTTTATCCTTTTTGATTCCACTGTAGCATATTCCATTATTGAAAATGCCCACCTTTTCTGCCTTCCTTTGCTTCTAGAATAATAATGTCTTGATTGGCCTCCTACATACCCAACTGCTCCTGGTCTATCTTCTCTGCTAGTTCTACCTTTAGCCCCAAAGGGGAAGCATTTTCAAGGTTCTGGTTTTGGATCTCTTTTTGCTTAATAATCTCTCTAATAATCTCTTCCATTTCCAAAGTATAACCAGAAGTCTCACAAACTCAACCTCTTGTGATGAAATCTACACTCATATTTCCAAGAAACTTCTGGACATCTTGACCTCAATGCTCTGCCACCACTTTCAGTTTCACTTGCCCAAAACTGAATTTGTCTTCTATCACTATTCCTTTTTCCTGATCTTAATAGTTTTCTCTCGTAACCCAACTGTCCTCCCAGCTAATCTAAGTCAAAACCCTAGGATTATCCTTGACTCCTGGCTACTCCTCTTCCCCTAAATTATCTCCTTTTGACTAAGAATTATTCATATGACTAAGAATATGACTAATTCATCACCTACATTCCTATAGATTAAATGTCCTAATATAGAGCTTTGATCATATTCTTCCGCTGCTAAAAACAATATACCTCCATTGCCTAAAGAATGATATGCGAACACCTTAGTCTCTTATTCCAGCACTGTATGATAGGCTAACAACCCACTTTTCCAGAATTATCTCTATACTTTTACACTTTATATAACCTATTTTCTTACTAGCTGTACCATTTGCCATTCTCCCAAAATGCTTTGCACTTTCTAAACTCTTTTAATGATGTTTCATTTGACTCAAATGCCCACTATCCCCACCTCCAACTCCTACTGCTGAAATCCATACTCATCCTTCAAAGCCTTTTTCTCCATGATTTTTTTCCTGATATATCAATATGGTACAATATTTCCCTCCTCAGAACTCACACAGTATGTTATTAACACCTGGTGTATAATGCCCCTTATCATCTGCCTTATCCTGTAGTCTTTCTGTCTTTTTTTATCTTTCCTATAAGACACAAGGGTCTTATAACGAAGGAAATCTTATCTGAATTATTTCTGCATCTGCCATCATGTCCAGCATAGTACCTTTCACAGAACAGAGGTCCAATGCATGAATAAATGTTTAGGGGCTCATTTCCTAAGCTCCGAGTTTGACACCAGCACAGCCGTAATCTGGGTAATTCAGCCAGTAGCAGCCATAGTGGCTACTTATTGCCTGTGCACGTTCTGATTGGCTGGGGCCCACGCTATACCAGTTATTAATATTTTCAATATCACGGCTGATACGATCGTCTCCCTTAAAATGGTTTTGGTGCCCTTAACTGAAACAACACACTCAGCTGAATGGGCTGGAGGCAATATTTCGGAGCTCCTTCTGAGTTAACTAATATGAGTTCTTCTTGGGGAGGGGAACATCGGCTCACTGTGGAAGATTTGCAATGTCGGCAACTAATCATACCATTTATTAACATTTTGATTTTCTAATGAAGAATACAGACTCTCACCTGATTTTGTTTAAATATGCAACTGAAAACACTGCAATTAGAAGCACAATTGTAGGGCTCTGTATTTTACATGCCGGGGTGTCCATCTGTAAGCAATGATAATGGGGTTGGCAAGTGGAGCAGTACCTCTTTGCTGTCTGTGGTTGATTCTGATTTCAGATTTTTTGGCTATTTCCTCTGATATGACTTTACTTGGAGAAAACAGCCTTCTTTATAATTTGATTTTTCTGTTTTATCTCATCATGGTGAAGTAGAGGTTTCTGGACAGGAGCAAGGATGCTGGGGTTAAACAGGGAAAGTGTAGCAGTAGAAAGTCAATGGGATCTTGGAAAAGAACCGAATAAGGTGCCTAGGAAAGTGAAAACAAAAGGAGGCCAGCAGGAAAAGATGATCTTAGCTAAGAGAGGCAGAAACAGCGAGGAAATCTGGAAAAGCCCCCCCAGTTCAGTCTCTTTTAGAAAGAGGGAAGCAGACGGGAGAGTTTTTGGCAGACTTGCTAACTCTGTGCCTGCCTTCCCCTCCCCGTCCCTTCAAGCACTTCTACTGATGTCCAAGATGCTTTACCAATCACTGCCACTGTCTGCCTTCTAGTTTCTTCTTACCGCTAGACATTTGCATTGGCTGCTGCCACTTGGAATGACTGCCAGGGCTAACTGGGCTGATATTTTTGACCCTACGTGTTCATGGAGGCCCTCCAACTACAAAGCAAAAGAGGTCCCAATTTAGATTACTTGGAATCAGTACTAAAAAATTATGCAGTTTGTGAATATATTCTCGGTGTTTCACAGTTGACAACACTATATTCCCTTGAGTACCAAACTCACAGAAACCCCATGGAATGATCTCTTTCTCTCAGTACAGTCTTTCTAGAGTCAGTATGAGGTGTGAGACTAGTCAGACAGGGGCCTTAGCAAATGTATTTTAAAAATAAATAGCCTAGAAAGATGATGGCAGTTCTTTTACGGCATAGAATAACATGCTTTTACTTATCAGCTGCTTAACAGAGAACAGAATTGATAGAAAAATTATTTCAGTTTGCTTCCACTGTCTATTAATGCTCTGATTGTTCAAGAAAGAGCAGGGAAGGTTTCTATTTTTCTTAAAAGGTGGCAGGGGCCTCTGGTAGCATGATAGAATATTCTCATTTTACAGGTAAAGATTGAGGACAGATTAGTAGTGCCCCTAACTTTCTGCCATGCAGCATTACCGTAAAAAATATGGACATATAAATATAGATGTTAAGTTTCTTTCCTGCAGTCTTCCACTCTTTCTGTAGGCCATCTGCAATGTCTTCAGCCACATAAAGCGGTCTTACACTCCAACCAAAACACTCTTGTCCTCTCAACCAAATCTAACCTTCAGGCTAATGTACCCATCGGGATTCACTCAAATGTGAAAAAGATGAAATATAACTTATATTGTCTTCCACCATGAATTTCACCATTGCCAAAAGCTTTTCTGGACCATTCTGCTCTGGGCTCCATTTCTTTCACTGGTTTCTTGGAGTACAATGGTTTTGAGAGGTACCAATTTCCATTTTAATAAAATGTGATCGTTTCTATTCTAAACACAGAATATTTTTGAATTGTAGGCTATTCATGGCAAATCTTACTAATCTAAATTAAGCAGAGTTTCCATGTTTACTATTAATTTTCCGTTTTTCATTTATGTCTCCGTATAGCTCTACAGCCCATGAAGAGAGCTTTTACAGTCAACACACCTAGTTTCTCCCTCTACTTCAAGAAAGATAGGAACTAAAAATATAAAAATTTCCTTAGAGGAGATGGATAGCTCAGCCTACTTGGATTATTCTGAGAGGAGCTATTATTTACTTCAGTCATAGGGTATGAAGAGGAAAGACAGACAACTTTCTGGGTCCACTTGAGTGAGGGAGGTTGTTCTGCTTCTTTTATGTTTTTTCTTCCTCCGAGATCAATTTTCATAGTGTGGCTTTGTTACTAATCAAACAAACACAAAAAGGGGGTTCCAACATTTTGGGACTTTTGGGGATCTTGGATCATCTGTGCCTGTCCTCTCTTTAGTAACATGGAGAATGGAGAATGGACTGCAAAGCCAAAATGGCCTCTGGAAAGGAGCATTACCTCAGTTTCCTTACCTGTAAATAGCTAACGTGACATCATTAGGGCTAATTACTTGGAATGATTTAATTACATTTATGGTTTTAAACCATCTTCTACTCAAACCACATGTTCATAAAATCACAATTAAAAATATTTAATATGAAACACAGCAGGAATCCTTGCTTCTAAATTTTTTTTGCAAAGCCTACAGTTATTTGAAGATGCTTTTACCAAGTTGAAACTTGTGATCACGTAGATATAGAAGCCTGCTGAGATTTCACACATGAACTGAGATCAACTGTTTAAAAACATTTTTTTCATGAGAAAGGTTGTTTTTGTCTTTTGGGTTTTTTTTTGGTACTTGGCTCTGAGCACTTACATTCTATAATACCATGTTAGCTGGAATGGCTCTTACCTGGATTCCTTGGAATCCTCTTTCTGCGGTCTCGGAATGCTGCACCTGATTGCAGGGCTTCTAGAAGATTATCCATCACGCCCGTCTCATCACCCTCTGGAGGAAGGGAGAAATTGGAATTAATCTTGGAGCAATTAAAGTTAAACTACAGGAAAATAAAGGGAAAAAACTCCTGTCAGATTTACATAATACCCCTAAATTAAAGACATATATCTGTTTTAACATAATGGATCCTGTCAGTTTCTGGCACCACAGACTACTTTGCTTATTACGCACCATTAAGCAAAATTCATGCCAATCCCACCGTTCTTTCCACTTAAAGACCTTGTCTTTTGTATTATTGATGACATGCTCAGTATGCAAATAAACAGTAGCTGATCAGCTACTGCTGCCTTCCTGTTCAGATTCTTATAAGATATTCCTAAGCAAGAAACCACTGACCCGGCTTAATGCAATCAACGTGCAGGGCGTGATTTGATGAAGCGGAGTTACACAAGGTTAAATACTGATTGTATTAATACCTTAAGCATTCAACCATCATCTGTGATTATCTTAAACGACACTATTTGCAAAACACACCTGCATTCAGTTCCTATCTAATCCGTATCCTTTACCCATTTTCAAATGCTGACATTGCAGAAGGCAAAGGTGACCACATCATCTGAAAGGCCACATTTTACATTTGAGAGACATTAGCCAGAGTCTCATCGCCCCTTTTAGAATGCCGTTGTGTTTCTAAACTTCTCCTATGAGCGGAGTACTCAGAGATGTTCATGGAAATTCCTAACGGAAACGTATATAAAACATTTCACCCTACTCTTATCTTTGACAATTCTGGCTGTCAAAAATACTTTTAAGATTTGCTAGAGCAAGGTGTCCATTGCCAGAAACTCTCTGCGAAGCTGTGGATGACCCATAGTGAGCTGAGGACCCTCTTCTCAACAGGCCTCACTGATGAAAAGGACCCTCGCCACGTGGTTAATTTGAGTGGTAGCTAAGTGTGTGGGTCTGGGGTAGAGGACACTTGTAGGCAGGAGGGCTAAGAGAAGAAAAGGGGGGCAGTGAGGGAGAAGAAATTATTTCTGATGTTATTCCAAAGTGAAATTTAAATCCTACTTTGTTTAAAGAATTGACTGTGGGGTGTCAGATCACAGGGAAAAAAATATTTTCTTACGGGGCAAGAATAAGCTAAAATCTTTTTTGATTATGCTCTTCATTTGACTTGAGATTTCCTCAATGTTACAATCATTTACTCTTTTTAAAATGAATTCTCTAGGACAGGATATTGAGTGAAAAAATAAAAGGAAACACAGAGGTTCTCAGGTATAATATTTGGTGAAAACGGGAAAAATAAAGGGAAAGTAGAACCCCAGTGACTAAACAGGGAAAGAGGATTGTGCACTTTTAGGAATATTAAGGCTGCAGACACACCTGAACCATGACCTGCTCTTTACAATGGAAAGAAAAGAGGAAATGAAGGAAGTCTGGCGTGGCTGGAACGTATCTGGGAGAATTAAATTTTATGCAGTACGCACTTCACACGGGTTATATCTTTTTTTTTTTTTTTTTGGCTGCACCACATGGCTTGTGGGACCTTAGTTCCTCGACCAGGGATCATACCCGGGCCTAGAGCAGTGAAAGCGTTGAGTCTTAACCACTGGACTGCCAGGGAATTCCCATATTGGTTATATCTTATAATCCTCCCAACAACATATTGAAGCAGGAAATATCTCTGTTTTTCAGCTGGGTATACTGAAACTTAGAGAGTTTAAGCTTCTTGCTCCAGATCGCACAGCTGGCATGTGGAGGGGCCCAGGTATGAACCCAGATCAATCTTTGCATGACAGCTAGAAGAAGATGAAATGAACTAGGCAAGTGATGGCCAGATGATGAAACATCATAATTCTGTTGTTAAAAAAGAGACAACAGGCCCAAAATGGAGTCACTTGTGCTAAGACTCACATCACCAACTGGAGACTTAATACTTAACCTAACTGCAGTTTCAGTCTTTCCCAGGAATGTAATCTTAACCACTCAGTCTGGAATTTCCTGGTCAACACTAGTAAGGAAATCTACCTGATAGACCCCCCACTGTCCCACAAAGGAAGGTAACCTTGTCTGAACAATCCACTCTTTGCTAGAAGAACTTCCTTGTCTTGCTTCCTTCTGCCTATAAAAGTCTTCCATTTTGTACAGCTCTTTGGAGCTCCTTTCTATTTACTAGATGAGATGCTGCCCAATTTATGATTCATTGAATAAATCCAATTAGCTCTTTAAAATTTACTCAGTTGAATTTGATTTTTTAACACAATGATACGGGTTTGAGCACTGTCTTATAAGCCAGCACTCTCCAACAGATATATAATGCAGGCCACAAATGTGAGCCACCTAAATAATTTTAAGTTTTCTAGTAGCCATATTTAAAAAATAAAATGAAAGTGGTGAAATGCATTTTAATATATTAATATTTAACTCAATATATACAAAAATTATATATTTTACATTCCTTTTATTAGAGCAAGTTTCAGAGACCTAACATGTTTTTATTTCAACATCCTTCACTTCAGATTAGCTACATTTCAAGCGCTCAACAGCTATATGTGGCTCGTGGCTGCTGTATTGGGCAATGCAGCCATAAGCAATATGGGAAGTGACTTGATCAGATTTATACTTTAGAAAGACTTGTCAGACAGCACTGTGGAGGACGACTCTGGGGACGGCATGACAGAAGGCAGGGAGATGTTTAGGAGTATAGTGTAATTGTCTAAGTAAGAGATAAAGAACTGAACTAAAGGGCTAGCAGAGTGAACAGAGAGGAGGGATATTTTAAAGGTATTAGTACATTCATTAGGACCTGGCTGGAAGGGTGAGATCAACGGGGAGAAAAAGCATCTAGAGGACAAGGGATAAACAGGTTTGAAAAAAAAATTTTTTTTTGAGGAATATCTAAGTAGAGAAATCCAGCAGGAAGTTGGAAATATGGGGAATTCCCTGGAGGTCCCGTGGTTAGGACTCTGTGCTTCCACTGCCAGGGGCACGGGTTCGAGCCCTGGTCCAGGAACTAAGATGGAAATATGAATCTGGAACCCAGGAGTGAAGTCTGGGCTGGAGCTAAAGATGAGAGTGCTGTTGGAAGATGGGTGAGATGACCCTGAGATGTATGAGAAGGAGGGGCATAGGATGCAATTCCTGAGGATCTCAGTTTTTAATAGGCAGTCAGGAGAAGCAGAACTGCAAAGAAGACACGGAAGGAATTTTTAGACACAGAAGTACAACCGGAGGAGAACAACGGTACAACTGAATCTCAAGTATCCTCATAAAAACAGTCATTATAAAGACTATGTAGAAAGATGAATATTTGTATACGAGTGACGAGAACAGAATACCAAAGAGTATTTGTGATTTTACATAAATAATATGCAAACATGAAAAAAATCTACAACAACATTATGGATGTCATTTCATTAAAATTCTTTAAAGCTATTATATTGTTTACGGACTAAAGAGATGAAAAGAACAAATATGACATAAAGTAGAGAGGAATTACAAATAAATCCCTTTGCTTAATTTAGTGGTTGCCATCTGAAAACACTTACAAAAATGTTATGCCAGATCAGTTTCTCAACTTTTTTCTTCCATTATCGTTCCCTCCTCCCTTAACAGAGCCTTGTTAGATATCTTTTTCCTAATCCCCTCCACATTAATATTTACAGATATAACTATATATCTGCTTATGTATTGTGGTCCTTTGGAAGGTCACAAACCATTGTAATATCTAAGATTTTTCTCCTCCCACCTCTCCAAGAACCAATATTGATTCCCTTGGGGGTGATATTGCTCCTGCTGAGAAGGCATATGCTAGATGGTTCTGTTAAAAAAAAAAAAAAATTCCAGGTCTTTGTAAACATCAGTAACGCCTTTAAGGAAAGAAATATAAGTTTTAGTCCACCATTACTTTTTCATTTGCTTCATGATAACTTTCAAAGGAACTGAGAAATTTTCATGAAATGTTTAACCTTAAGGAATAAAGCTTTTATGAATATATTATAGATTTATATTTCAGTTAGTCTTCCTAAAACAAAATGAAAGCAAACATGATCATTTGAAAGTTATCCTTCATTTCAAATAAGTTTCAGTGCAATTTGGTCAGTGATTGAATTGTGTGAGGTTGACAGTTCACTTAGAATTTCCAAGTTCACAGAACCTTTAATTCTTACTTAGATGTGATTAGCAGTGAGTAGCTGTTTGGATTTTTTTTTTTTCTTTTTTTTGGTCTATGAGATCAAACTCAGGAAAAAAAAATCTTTTAAGTGCTTTATTTTTCATTGAAAAAGAGAATAACCTTATTGAATTACATAGAAAAATGCGTTTTCTTAAAACTTACAATACCTATTTTACTGAGTGAAAGAATATCAAGGAGAAATCGGTAATGCTTTTTAGCCACTAAAACAGTAACAGATGGGCATGTCTGAGAAATAAGAATTCAGAGGCAACTTTCTAAGCTTTCATCCTGAAATTAGATCACAGACAGTATTAAGGAGCTAGAAGGGTTGCATGCAGTCCAGTGGGCTCTGTGTGAGCTACTTATCTTTGGGTAAAATGAAAGGCATGGCTTGTATCTTCTATTTCATATTTCCAACAGTGTTGGTCATTCAGTGGATCCTGAATGCCCACTGATTTCACCTTTCAGCATCAATGCATACCTGGGTTGTGTTGACTTAATTTCTCCAGAAGAGTTTGGAGATGCCACAGATTAAAATTAGCACTAGGTAAATTAACGATCTCTACCACACTTTTATGCAAGACTATTCCCCGATGGCTAGCACAAACTTATTTAGAGGGAATTCCCTATGGGTTTCTCACATTTCTGCACATTTTGTGGGCACAGGCATTGATGACCTTTGTTCCGGACTATCTTTTCAAGAATTTTTTTATAGTCAACGGCCTTGAAGGCACAGTGTCTCCCTCCAGAGCAGAGGGTAGGTTTACTTTGAAGACAGATTATATCTCCCTCTAGGGCAGATGTCAGACAGGTTTGCTTTCAGTCTATTATAAAAGATTTGGGTTCTTTAAGCATGGGTTCCTCAGACATAACACAAACCCACTGTGTGCCTAGCATCTACCTGGGCCCACCTTGGCATCACCCTGTGGGAGTTGGAGGCAAGGGAAAGCAATTCGAACATGAAGCTCACACTGTTTGCTGTGCTGTGGATAACAGTTCTTTGTCTCTGAACCAGGAATCTTGTGTCTTCTGCCAGCACCCCTGAAACTGTGGCAGCTGACTTGCTGGCATGCAAGAAGAGTAAAATTTCTGACCCTTTACAATTTTTGAAAACACTCTGAGCTCTTCTTCCTTTTTAATCAAACATTATTAATTAAATACCCCTTATTCCTCTAGGAACCTAAACATCTAGTGCCTTGGACTTTTCCATTAACTAACACCCAACTCTAGCTCATTATTCCTCAAAAATGACTAAAGTAAAACCAATACCATAAAAATCATTCCCTAAGATCCTTACAACCTGGTCATAATGGCTTCATTATTCACTACAATTGCCTCCTTGAATTCTCAATTATATAATTAAGGCTTTCTGGAAAAGTTGAGCCACTCAAAGTTGAAGAAGTTGCCATCAACCAATAAAAATGGCCCAAAAGTAAATAAAGGGAACCAAAAGAAGCAAAAGGCTTCTTAATGAGGGCAGGACCCTACCGCACAAAATAATACTTAGGTAGATTAAATAATTTAAAAAATAAAACTATGTTCTCCATGGGTTCAAACAGTAGGGGAGGGACTTCCCTGGTGGTGCAGTGGTTAAGAATCCGCCTGCCAATGCAGAGGACACGGGTTTGATCCCCGGTCGGGGAAGATCCCACATGCTGCGGAGCAACTAAGCCCGGGCACCACAACTACTGAGCCTGCGCTCTAGAGTCCACGAGCCACAACTACTGAGCCTGCGCACCACAACTACTGAAGCCTGCGCACCCTAGAGCCTGTGCGCCCCAACTACTGAAGCCTGCGCACTCTAGGGCCCGCATGCCGCAACTACTGAGCCCGCGTTCTGCAACTACTGAAGCCTGTGCACCTATAGCCCGTGCTCCGCAACAAGAGAAGTCACCTCAATGAGAAGCCCATACACCACAACAAAGACCCAACGCAGCCAAAAAATAAATTAAAAAAAATAATAAAAAAAGCATAGCCAAAAAAAAGAGTAGGGAAGGCTCATGGAAGAATTAGGGTTTAACTTAAGCCCCTGAAAAAAATTAACATTTAAAACGTTGAATAGTGACCAGTTTAAAGAGAGTAAAATCTAGATTTTTATAAAAAATTAAAAAACAATTTAATTTATTTAACCATAAGTTTGTTTTCTATGTCTGTGAGTCTACTTCTGTTTTGTAAATAAGTTCATTTGTATCATTTTTTTTTTTTTAGAATCCACATATAATCGATATCATATGATATTTGTCTTTCTCTGTCTGGCTTACTTCACTTAGTATGATAATCGCTAGGTCCATCCATGTTGTTGCAAATGGCATTATTTCATTCTTTTTTATGGCTGACTCTTGGCTATTGTAAATAGTGCTGCAACGAACACTGGGGTGCATGCATCTTTTAGAGTTTTCTCCAGATATATGCCCAGTAGTGGGATTGCTGGGTCATATAGTAATTCTATTTTTAGTTTTTTAAGGAACCTCCATACTGTTCTCTATAATGGCTGCACCAATTTACATTCCCACCAACAGTGTAGGAGGGTTCCTTTTTCTCCACACCCTCTCCAGCATTTATTATCTGTAGACTTTTTGATGATGGCCATTCTGACCGGTGTGAGGTGGTACCTCATTGCAGTTACGTAAAGTCTAGATTTATTAACTCCTCGTGTACATGCATATGCTTAGTTGCTCACTTTCTCTGTGTGTGTGCATGTGTCTGTGTACAAATTTACAAATATTGTAATGCACAGATCTTGCGTGCAGCTTGATGAATTCTGACAAGTACCTAAACCCATGTAACCACCACCACAATGAAGATACTGAATGTTTCCATCATCCTCAGAAAGTTCCCTCTTGCCTCTACCACTCAAAGGCAACCTCTGCTCTAATTTCTATCACCATATATCAGTTTTGCCTGTTCATATCATGTAATATTAAGAGGGTAAAATGTGTTGAGGTGGTTTTGAATCAGCGTGGCTACCTGAAATCAAATATGCATGGAGTACATGATAAACCATGAGGAGAGCATCAGAGCAAAGTTCTAAAGGGCCTCGGGTATCAAAGTAAGAAGTCTGAATGTGATGAAAGGGCCTCTAAAGAGCCATTGGTAGATCTTCAGCAAGGTAATGACATGATAAAGGTGACATTTCAGATCAGCCTCACAGTATTATGCAAAATAGACCAGAGTGGGTGAGAAATTCTGCAAAGAATACAATTGAATTTGCAGTGACAAATATTCTTCTGTATATAACCCTGGGCAAAGTACGATAGTCAATTTTGGCATTATTGGTAAAAGACTGAATAGAACAATAAAACTGGTTTTGTGAGCAAGGTCATAAGCAGTGGTAAATGGAAGCTGACAGCATAAGAAGGCAGTGATAAGTGGAGGGCAAGAAAAATCAGTGTTAGATTCAATCTTTTTCACACTATCTATTACGGGCCAGATTAAGACCCTGCTGCAAGATGTATGGATTTGTAGATGACACAAAATTAGAAGACCGCTCACTTATCCAAAAAGAGGGAAACAAAATTCCTTCACTGGGATCTGAAAAAAATGAAGGCCTGGGGCTGACAAATAGCTCTTATAATTCAACACAATAAGAGGTAAGACATGACAAAAACCTGAACAACTTCTACTGCAGTCCACAAGCATCTAGAAAGCCTCTACCTGATGGGAGGTTTTTGTTAGTTTGCAGTTTAATTGGAAGTGAGTGAAGAATGGAGATAATGGTGACTTGAAAAACCAACAGATGGTAACTAAGATGAAGTAATTTAGGGCCATGAAAAGTGTTTAAAAAAATCAAGATATTATTCCATAGAGATTAAAAGAGGGCATAAATAGAATGTATAAAGTTCTAAGAGAAATAATGAAGGCAGATGCTCCTGTTCAAAAGAAGAAAACTTTCAAGAGGGAAAAGAGGACAGAGGAGCTTAGAAGAAATTACCAGAAACCACAGGATGAGCTAGGGGCAGACTAGTAATTCCATTATGCAGCAGTTGAAGATTTGCAAAACAAAACAGAAAAACATCATGCTCCCAGGTTGAGGCCTTGCACAGTGGTATGCACCAAAAAGCAAAATTAATCTCAGAGCAATTAAAGTTAAAACTATAGGGGAAAATGTTGGTTAGAGAGTTCATTCATTCTGTTATCTCATCTCCTTGCCAGAACAGATAATGAACAGTTTCCTACAGTGAAGGGAATTATCAGATTCAGATAAACTTCATAGTGAATACTACTCTTCCTTACCACTTTTAATTGAAGGTTAATGTTATAGGTACATTTTGTCATGAAATAAATATTGTACTAGAGGGTCACAAGCTAATGGATATTCCACTCCAGAGTGATGAATGGTAAAGGATAAAGTGATTTCTCCCCAAATATCTACATGGTAGGTGTCACCTCAAAGTTTGTCACAGTAGCTAAATTGGTGAGTTAACTTTCCCTAATGTATTTGCATTTTAAAGAGTTGCCTGTTAGCACACTTGAATGGATTTCTACTGGTGGTCTCAGTGAAGGAACTTTTATGGCCAGAGGCACCTTTTGGGCAGTCCACCTGCGGTAAGACAACTTGATAGTAAATGGTAGTTAAAAAGTAATGTTTATGCGTATTCATTTTTTCCCCAGTTACCTATATGCTAGAAGATTGGGAGAAGAAAATTACACTCTATAAATAAGCAAATACTCAATAAACCTGAATGTTAACGCTTACCAGAACCACTGTTGATGCCTCTGGTAAAATATCTCACGTTCGATATTTTAAATAATTAATATTTCAAAGATACCTTTGAAATACTGTGTGTCTTATCAGAATCAATCATTTACTAAGGGCACGGAACACTTGTGAAGGGAGAACTAAGCAAAAACAAACTTGGAAAAAGAATAAATTCAAAACCATCCACCAAAGTAAATCTCAGTGACTTTCTGAAAAGATAAAACACAGATGTTTTTGGACATAGGAATAGTAATAACGTCTGCCATTTATTGAGAGCTTACTATATGTCAGGCCCTGTTCTAAGGGACGTTGGATCCCTACGCCGACCTATTTTTCAGGTAACGAAACTGAGGCATATTTGAGTAAAGTAACTCACTCAAGGTCGCAAGGTTGGGAGGTGACAGAACCAGCCTTAGACCCTCAGGAGCATGTCTCTAGAGCAGAGGTTGGCAAATTATAGCCCCAGTGGTCAAATCCAGCCTAACACCTGTGTTTGTACAGCCCACATCATAAGAATGGTTTTCACATATTAAATGTCTTTTTTTTAAAACTAAAAGAAGAATAATCTTTCATGCCTCATGAAAATTTCCCAAAATTCAAATTTCAGTCCCTAACTTTTATTGGAACATAGCCATACTCATTCATGATGTACTGGTCTATGGCTGCTTTCAAGCTACAACAGCAGAGTTGAGTAGTTGTAACGGAGATTTTTGGTCTTCGAGGCCTAAAATATTTACTATCTGGCCCTTTACAGAAAAAGTTTGCTGACCCCTGCTCTAGAGCACACACTGTCAACATCAACATCATGCTACATACAGACACCTGTGGAACTCACAATCTGTCTCTGAGGTGCCGAAGGAGCTTGGCAACCTCCGTGTCAGTGAAACAGGGGCTCACCACGGGTGGAAGGTGGGAAAGAACGTGCAAAGTCGATGTCGGCCTACTTGAAATTGAGATGCTTCCTTTTAGAGGGCCAAAGCCAAGAATGAGACAGAATCATTCATGAAGCAACAATTATACATACACTTCTATGTGGATTTACATTTAAGAATCCTTGAAGTTAGTTCCAAAAGAACAGTTACAAAAAGAGAAGAGAGGTTTTTTTTTTCAAAGGCCAGCGGGAGACCTGCTTTCCAAGTTTTGATTTCCTGTCTGAGAACCAGCCTCCGACTGACGTGGAGTAAATTCAGCTCCGTTACAGGAGACCTAGCTCCTTCCCTCTGGACTTCAACTGGATGGCCATATCAGAACATGATACCATGCAATGAACCTAACCATCTTCATAAGAAATATGAACACAACCCCAGTTGTGGAGAGAAGAAAATGGATAGTTTGAGCTTCCAGAGCACCATCATGAGGTCAAATGTATACTTTTATCTTCCTTGGTGCCTAGCATAGGCACCAGGTAAGGGAGGGATGGAAGTAACTTTTGAAGAACGGCTGTCATGAGAGTCCTATCAGGTAGTTTTAACAAATGTCACACACCACAACTACAGTGGCAGCCTACCACCAGGTATAAAAATGTACAAGAGGGAATTGGTACTCTTAGTTGCTGATGGTTGGAGTACAGGAAACAAGTGGACAATTCATCTGTTGCTAGGCCATCTTTTGAATTCTTCTTCCTCTCCAGTCAGAAAGGCAATGACAACTTCACTCCACTTTTGCACAGGAACTTAACTGTTGGTTATATATTTTTAAGGTGCAAGGAGTCTTGTGTGTATGCGTGCGTGTGTGCGTGTGTGTGTCTTTCTGATCATGTCATTTGTTTGAATGCCCCGAGAGTGAATATTGCTGCAAACTGATTTGTTCTTATTACAACTACCACTTTCAAATTGAGGAGCATATATCTTGTTTTAACATGATATTATACACTTTTGCTTTTTTCAAAAAGCAAAAAGCAGTATGAAAAAAGGCATGTGTAACCAACTAGTTTATTGAACAGTCTCAACTCAGTAAAGGAACAAACATAAAATTGGTTTTCATTTTTTTCAGCATTGTTCCTAGACATACAATGTCAAGTCTCGCTTTCATGTCCCTTAATGTCATCTTGGGAAGATTCTACAATTTTCTGGTTGTAATTTAAATACTGATCGTATGTTTGCTTCAAGGTGTTTCCTTCCCCCGTTGTTGGTTAGTCTTTTGGACCCAGGGGCCCAAAGAGGAGAATGGGTGGCATAACCTGTTTGCCCACTCACTCCCCCAGCCTCTCTCATGGAAAAATTTGACCCCCAGTGGGCTGGGGCAGGGAGGAAGAAAAAGGAAGACAGGGAATGTTATAATCCTCTTGATGAACGTGTTAGGTGGGCTTACAAGAGACAAAGGTGGGGATTTAGTGTAAGGATGTATGCAGAAGTAGAAGGAATAGGAAACAGGCTTCAGCAGCTACATGGTCAGGTGTGACTCACAAAGAAGTGAAACACCATTCAAGATACAACCTTAAAGGGAAGGGGTGTGGGGGAGGGAAGGATTGGGAGTTTGGGATTAGCAGATGCAAACTATTATA
The DNA here is from genome assembly GCF_028023285.1 of Balaenoptera ricei. Classification (NCBI taxonomy): domain Eukaryota; kingdom Metazoa; phylum Chordata; class Mammalia; order Artiodactyla; family Balaenopteridae; genus Balaenoptera; species Balaenoptera ricei. The sequence continues at coordinate 88,201,798 of NC_082660.1, read as the reverse complement.
TACAGGATGAATAAATAACAAGGTCCTACTGTATAGCACAGGGAACTATATTCAATATCTTGTAATAACCTATATTGGAAAAGAATCTGAAAAAGAATATATATATATATGTATAACTGAGTCACTTTGCTGTACAGCAGAAATTAACACATTGTAAATCAACTATACTTCAATTAAAAAATTAAAAAAAAAATATAACTTTGACTCTAAGCCTCCAGCTACAATAGCCCTAGTCATCCATTAATGTTATTACTTCAGTACTTTGATGTCCATTCTCACCTACCATGTGAACCTACTCTTAGTATTTGTTATTATTTTCTCTTCTGCTATTTCTGAACTATTTCTCCAGCTTTGTGTCTTTGAGTCCAAACTCCCCAAGAAAAAGAATCAAACTGATTCAACCAGGACAGACCAGCCTTTGGGGGAAGAGTGTTCATGACAGGCTATTTCTTACGAAATAGAAAAGCCTACAGATGGCTGTCCTTGGGTCAAGAATCCATCTCTAGCCCATTTTGAAGGTAGGGGAGGAATGCGTGGCACAAAGGCATGGTCAGCATTGCTTAAGAAGCTGCCGATTGCCACATGCCTCAGAAAAGGAGCTGAAGGTATGCACTCCTGATATGCATTATCATAACTCAATAGTGTAATTTACACTGATGTTTCAAAATGGGAGAGGGAAGGATTTACCTTTAAGCCTTGATCTAAATCCCTCAATAATTCCTTAAGAGGAGTTCAATAATCTGCTCCAGGAGAGAGCCAGTCTGACTCTGAGCATGGCTGGCTTCCTTCTCGATCAACTAGAATGTGTTTGTACTTCTAGCAATCTCACTCCTGTCTCCTGATGGAATTGAAACAAGTTGCTGAAAAATAATTATTTAGAAAGCAGAATGAAGTGTCACTGGACAGTCTGTGGCCTTTCTTTCTTGGGTTCTGGGAAGTGATCTCAGTTTCAAGGTTTCTAGTTCTCTTCTATGATAGAGATGCCTTAATTCACAACCTCACTATTTACCTGCATTCCCATTTCAAGGATGAACCATTAGCTACGCCCGAACAATGTTATTTATAAAATTTCCTATCATCTCAGACTCAGTGTGTCTCAGATGGATGGAATCACCCACAGATTTCCCCGCCTAATCACACCCCTAATGACTTCTTATCCCAATTTTCTCATATTTGATTATTCTCCAGGCTTAGAACCTTTGAATGGTCTCTAGTATTTTTTCTTCATTTCCAAAGTCAAATAGTGACTAAGCTATAGCACATCTTCACAGGCAATACAGAGTCTCCTCCCCTAGTGTAACACTTATCCCTTAACCTGGATTACCTATATGAATCAACTTGCTGAATTTTGTTTCTAGTCTCTCCTATCACTAAACTATAACTTTAATCACATTATCCTCTTTTCCAAGATTCAATGCTCATCTGATCCAATCCAAATTCCAAAGGTCTCACTAATTATTTCCAGATTTTTCTTTGGCTCCTCCAACCACACCAGCCAAGCTACCTCTCCTTATCATCTTCTACAGATCCTAAGTGTTCACACCTATATGTCTTCCCCCATGTTCCTAATTTAAGAAATAAAAGATTAATGTAAATTCTAAAGAAAAAAGCGAACAACAACAAAAAAAGATAGATACTTTATACTTTCAAGTTTAAATGGATATAGCTTTTAGGAAGATTACTAAAGTGAATACACTTCAGCTTACCAGATCTATTCCAGGGGTCAAATTCCTAGAGTGAGTGCTTTGGAAACATAAATGGCCTAAATTCAGGTAATTTAGGCAATTTATACAGATACACATTAACAATATCCTGTTCTATTAAATAATAAAATTTAGATAGACCTTAATTATATGCTTTACTAAATAAAAGGAAGTTGGTCTCCAATAGAAAAAATTTAATTTCAAAATAAATAAATAAATAACTCCCTAAGGCAGATACTCATAGTAAATTTAACATACTGCTACTACCATTTAATTGAATTCAACCTTTAAATTAAAAAAGAAGACATATTAAAAGTAATATGGTAATTGTATATTAGGTGGTATTGCCTTTTGGTGTTTCAAACAATCAAGGCAACAGTGATTAACCTCTTCATTACTTTATAATGTTCATCAGGGAAAAAAATTCCCCTCCAAGTTCAAATTTTCTAAAATTGAAACCCACAGAGCTCCTAAGAACACAGGGCAATAAAGCATAGGGTGCTTCATTAGAGGAAGTCTGTAATTACAGATTACTGAGTAAATAATATGGATGCCATTGAATTACACGGGGGTCGATCAGTTAGTAGAAAATGGCATAAAATTACAAAATTAGGCACCAATACCTCAGAGATATAATTATGTCAGTTTCTGAACATTATGTAGTTCTTTCAAAATAAAGTCATAAGGACTTCCCCTGGTGGCACAGTGGTGAAGAATCCGCCTGCCAATGCAGAGGACACGGGTTCCAGCCCTGGTCTGGGAAGATCCCACATGCCGCAGAGCAACTAAGCCTGCGCACCACAACTACTGAGCCTGCGCTCTAGAGCCCGCGAGACACAACTACTGAGCCTGCGTGCCACAGCTACTGAAGCCCATGCGCCTAGAGCCTGTGCTCCACAACAAGAGAAGCCACCTTAATGAGAAGCCTGCGCACCTCATGGAAGAGTAGCCCCCGCTTGCCGCAACTAGAGAAAGCCCACGTGCAGCAACGAAGACCCAACGCAGCCAAAAATAAATAAATTTATTTAAAAAAAAGGCATAGATGATAATTATGCTTAACTTAAATAACCCACTGCAAGCTGGTAAAACCAGAGAAGACACTGGCATTTAAACATTGTCATTCCTTGGAGCTTAACTTCATAAGCGCTTTATTTTGACATGTCTACTTGATTTTTACTTTTACATTCAAAAACTTCCATGGTTTATATCATATACTATTTTATGAAGTAACTATATCACTATCTAGCTACTGTTGGGTAACTACTGTTTGTAAATATTGTTATTTTTTTATTAAAATGTATAGAGCTCTGTTCAGAGACAAGACTTGCAAACAGGCACTGAATTTCTTACTTGGGATTAAATAGAAAAGGTTTACAATTTCATTGTTTCAACCATCTCTCCTCTTGGGACAGTAGGCTCCCAAGAAGAAAGCAAGGAGGACTTAGACACAGTATGCTTCAATCATACCCCCAGCACATTCCTTATTTAGCATTTAATTCACTCTTTCAAGCTATCAACACATGACCACTGGGCACTTAGTAGTGGATAGCGCTATACAAAACAGGGAACTGTAATGCATCCTCCTAAGACGCATTTCCGCAAAGAGGTCAATTATGTATTTCTTCTACTATGTAGTCTAATTTGGAAATTAAGAGAATTTTTGGATAATAAAGAGCCTTGCCGATCAAATTGAATACAAATGAAATATTCTGAAAATCTCTACTTGTTTAACGTATATCTGAAGAACAGAAAGAAAAATACTGTAGATTTTTTGGCTCTTAGAACATTAATTTAATAGAACACCCTAATTTTTACATTATAATTTGGGCATGGCTCAAGTGTTTGCAGAAGCCAAGATTCTACCATTTAGAAAAGCAAGTTATTTTTGTATAGTCCGTGTATTGATAAATTACCTCAGATAAATACGCTATAAAGGGAAGAACTGCTGATTTTATTAAATAAAGGATATTAAAACGACTGTTTATTTTGCCTGTCCACTGAACAGTAACAATTTTTAATATTCTTAATTATGTTCCCTCTTTTAGATAAGTAAAAAAAATTCAAAACCAAATATCTGTTACTCTTCAAAAATGGGGTTACAAAGTGGTATCTGCCCAAAGGGTAGAGACTGAGGAAGTCACTAAACACTCCTTGGCAAAGATTTAGGACCAGGTACTATTTTGTTCTTTTTATGATTTGCTCACCTCAACTTATCAGTGAAATCTTTGCATACTATCTGATTTCATTCGACTCTTTATTTCCTATTTATAGCCTATATCAAGGGGGAAAATTGCAGTCCACAAAGAAATGATAAGGACTATTTTTTACTCAGCACTTCCGTGGCAGCTGGTGATTTTTAGTATAAGGGAAATTTATCCTCATCCTTTAGAAGGAATATACAACGTATGCTCTTATGACGTATGGAATCCTGGGTCTTAGAGAAGACTAGGATTTTCCACTTCAGGAAAAGGAAGGAAAAAAATGCACCATCATTTCTTTAAAGCAATTACCTGCCTCGTGAGGCTTTAAAAATGCCGTTATATTTGTTTTAGTAACTAAGCATTCACACTAGCACTGTCTTGAACAAAGAAGTATACTTAGAGAATCTATTCAGTGCTGAAATCTTGTATCTATCCAGTCTAGAGGAAGCTATTTTAAGGTACATCCTGAACTGGGGAGTAAAGTGAGGAAGAGGTCACTTCCACCTCAGAGTCAAATTGGGAGAAGTCAACATGTGCTGGATGGATTAATCATCCTCATGTAAGAGGTGATTTGGAAATAGGTGGCTAAGGAAACCTTGCCAACATCCAGCTCCATCCAAGAAATGACAATGTCTCTTAATCTCATTAGAATGACAGAGTTTGAGTTTCACACACAACAAAAAGTGGCTAAGTCACCATTGTAAAGCAATTATACTCCAATAAAGATGTTAAAAAAAAAAAGAGTGGTTGAGTAATAGGAGAATATTACCTTTCTGTTTGGGGAATTATGTGTTTTTCATTAGTTTGAACCATGTGAGGCTGCCATTTTTATAGGCCAAAAAGTAGTTAAAGAGTAACAGTTTCATATGGTTCAAACTGCTATTTAGGGATACAGTGAAGTCATTTGAATTATTACCAACTCTCTGAAAAAAATATTTCTAAACAGAAGAGGGAAGATTGTACAATGCAGAAGGCTATGACAATGATGATATGCATTTTAAAATATTTTCTAAAATGCAGAACTTGAAAAGCACAGTCTCTCCAATAGTCCCTATTTTCCATAACTCCAACTTCCATGTTCTAACTCTGTATGAGTCATCAATACAAAATCAAGACAAGCCCGTGCTCGGCACACAGTCAACACGTCCTCTGAGCTATTATGTTCATGATGGTGACGTTGCTGACTTTTCACTGAGGTCAATCATTTGCGCTTCTTTCCCTAAAGCTTAGGATGGTTTTGCAAAATCTCCCAGAACTCTGTCCCTTGCCCCTACTCCAGCATTGGGATGCAAGGCAGCTTATCTTGTCATTTTCATGAAACATCTCTGAGGTATGATTTCACTGGGGAGAGATTTAGAAATCAAAGCTTAAGTGGGGCTGTGAAAGTAAGTTATCCAGTACTGAGCAAAACACAATCTCTAGAACTCATTTTTTTCCCGTGGCAAGCATTAATGAATGTCAAGCCTTTATAGATTAGTTAATAATATACTTAGAGATACAGAATGCATGTTTGTTTTGCCAAAACCTTGATACAGCCAGTACCTCACTGAGAATTGAATAAATAAATCCACTCGTTATAGTATTTTTCAAGGAAAAATTCACCAGTATTTGCAAAAAAAGTCAAATTTATTTTTTTTCTATTGTAATCACATGAAATAATGACAACTGCCTCAACATTATGTAGAATACCAATATGTCTGCTACATTTGCAATTTCTTATTAATTGTAATTTTATTTTTGTGTATTAGAATTTGTCAGATAGGAAAACCAACCAACCAACGCAGTTCAACCAACATCTAATTACATTTTTCATGCTCTTTGTCATTTTAGTGAGTTTCTTGTAAGAGAACGCCAGCATGACTTTTATTAATGTCAGAAAATGCATTTTTTCCTTTTGATAAAAGAAGAAAGGACGTTTCACATTCAAAATTCAATTTTTTCTCCTAACATTTCCAATATGACATAAACATATGGTAAATAAAATTATTCTAATAAATATTAGAGCCAGTGGACCAGTAAGAGAAACTCTGAGCATGCTGTGAATATATTGAATACTAAAGAGCATTTGAAATACAAAAATCATTGAACTTTTAAGAAAAACTGAATAATTCAATAGTTTTTCATTAAAAAAGAAAGAAACGCACATAACAATAATTATTAACCAGGATATGTCTACATATCAGAAAGGGCTGACAAATGGACAAATGTGATGACAAAGTTTTCAAGAGTTTTACATGGTGGAATATACTGGTTAGAAGAGTCTGCTTTCCTCCACGAGAATATAATTAAGGTTAGTTTTCGAAATAAAGCACTTTGCCTAAAGTAAGGGAATAAGACACATCAAATAATTTCAATAAAAAGAAAAGAATAATGATTGCATTCAAGAACAATGGAACTTGTGGGGAATATAAGTGCATTGGTGTTCCCCAGACATCCCTCACTATATAAGGATTATTGGTGCTACTACAGTTTCCTTCTCCTGGGACATTTAGAAACATGCTGTCTAACCATTTGTCTTACAGAGTTACATACGGATATACCTTGAGGCAGGGAACTGGCCTGGATAATCTAGAGAGCATCTTCATGTTTTATGAAAACCAAATCACAGAAAACAAATTCAAAGGATGGATATTACTCTAAATGAACTCAGCATCAAGTGCAAACAGACCCAAAGACAATGCTGCAGAATGAAATCCTATGCCTTACTACGCTACTTATACAGAAATGTGGTATAAACTATCTGTAGACATGATACCTTAAGCCACTGGGGATTTAAAAAAAGAAATAGGAATCTCTTCAGAAAAATATGTGAGAAATTTGAAGCTGTTTACTCAGAGTATATAAAGTATTCATCAGAGGAAAATGTTCAAACCTACTTTAAGACAGATGAGAACTATTCCTTAATATATCAGAAGAGGGCCGAAGAAGATTGTTTCTTGACAGCAGTTCTCATGGGAAAAGCTCCCTTTTTTATTTGCTACAGAGATCATGCTGGAATTGATGGGAAAAGAAGAGACATTTTGAAATAAATAAAAGAGGTCACTTGCAGGAAAAGACTTTTTTTAAAAAGTGGATTCTTGTTAAGAGATTCCCACTTTTATTCAAGTTAAAATGTTCATTTTGTTCCATGAACAAAGGCATGTGGATTTTACTTCTTACATTCACTGTACACTTAGGCAAAACACAGGGGCTTCCTGGGTATGTGACCCGTGCAGTCGCACAGGGTCTTGGGCTCAGAAGGGCCCCATACTTGCTTTAATGCTCTGCTGCTGCCATCTTGAAATTCTGAATAATCTTTGAACAAGAGGCACAGATTTTCATCTTGCAGTTGGCCCCACAAATTATGTACCCAGTGCTGGTAAAAATAAAACCCATCTGTAATGTAATAAACTATTTTGATTGTACATTTTTCATAAATTTCTTATTAGTACTTGAAAAAGATTACAAGGTCTTCAGAATGATGTAGTACTGACTACTCCTGATAATTTCTTCATGCTATTTTCTTTTTATTTATGTATTTATTTATCTATTTTTTTTTCTTTTTAAAAATTTATTTATTTATTTATTTATTTATTTATTTATTTATTTATTGTCTGTGTTGGGTCTTCGTTGCTGTGCGCAGGCTTTCTCTAGTTGTGGCGAGTGGGGGCAACTCTTCACTGCGGTGCACGGGCTTCTCCTTGCGGTGGCTTCTCTTGTTGAAGAGCAGGGGCTCTAGGTGCATGGGCTTCACTGGTTGCAGCACTTGGGCTCAGTAGCTGTGGCTCACGGGCTTAGTTGCTCCGCGGCATGTGGGTTCTTCCCGGGCCAGGGCTCGAACCTGTGTCCCCTGCATTGGCAGGCCGACTCTTAACCACTGCGCCACCAGGGAAGTCCCCATGCTATTTTCTTTAACATTCATAAAATCATATCAAAGAAAAATTTCCCAGTGGTTAAGTCACTTCCTTTAGAGGCTACACTAACTTTTTCAATCCACTCAAGCGTGCTTTAGTAAGTAAATAGTCTCAATGCTCTAATTATCATCGAAAAGAAATGTTTGGCTGTTGAAAATAAAATCGAAAGCAGAAAAGATTGAAACAGTAGCTTTGTATTTCCTTTCCTCTAAGTTCATATCCATGAGGGTATATGGGGCAAAGATGTCAAGCCAAGACAAATGGAAACTCACAGATGTTTATTTGCTATCTGAATCCATCCATCAAGAGCAAACAAAAGGCTTTAAATTATGTACAAATAATGATAATTATAGAACAAGTATACTAATACTCAACTAATAACTAATATAAAGTAAACTTGCTTTTCAATAGATGTGCTCCTAGTTATGTAATTCATTATCTACCTCCTCCCCATGACCAAGAAATTCTATTTTAACATGTCAGGGACATTGCTACTTAAGAAATTCTTTGGTAATTCACTTTACAAATCAAGTACACACATACATATATGCATACATATATATATATGTATATACATATACATATATACACACACAATGTAAATGATCATTCCTTAGTAAATCAGTTGCTTGAGTTCATTTTGGAATGTTATAGTTGGAAAAACATGGTACCAGCCATCCATCAAAGCCATATTGGACAACACAAATACTCTGCTGAGTTCCCTGTAAACTTCCAATGCCAAGGATATCCTCCCACCTTGTCACTGAAAACTACTTGATTCTGACTGATCCTGTCACTTGGCAAAAGGTTCAAAAATGATAGGAATGTAAAGCTTGAAGGACAAGTCTCTCATTTTCACATGTACAATGATCAATCATGACTAAATTTAAACAATTTAAAACAATTTAAAGGACTAGCACTGTGGAGTAGTACAGCAGAAGGAGCAGTGGATGAGGCAGGCTCTACTCCTGGCTCTCCTATTTAGCACTAAACTAGCTTTATGACCTTGCGCGGTGTGCTGAGTGAGGGACCACACTTTGAGAACCATTGGCCTAGGAGAATGCCAAGAATCTGAAGGGCAAGACCTGAACCCACCCCCTGTGGGAGAGTTCCTGAGGCACCTGCCAAAGTGTCACAAGATATCAACAGATGATGGCAGTGTTCTTTCGAAGGAAGAAACTCAAGCTCAAAGATGGCACTGCATTAGCCTGCCGATTTGCAACAGGAGCAGGGTTGGGGGGAAGGGGGTGGGTGAGCCAGGAGGAAATCAGGAGAATTTAGAATTTAGAATTTATTAGTCTCTGAAACTGAGACTAATAAGACTACACAAAGCCCTAAATCAGGAAATAAAGCCAGCTTGAGCCCAAAGCTGGATGAAATATTTTGGCTTGTTGTAAACTAAGGGATGGGAGAAAATGACTGAAACCAATGAGTCAGGACACAGGAGGAGCACTTTTGGTGAGACAGGACTATAGGAAGGAAAACTCCTGTGAGATTAATAAGGCCAAAAGTCCCAAGCTTTGGGGGTAGGGTGGGACAAGGGTTGGGTCTCTCTTGGCCCAGAAAGTTCCTAAAGAGGTTTGGCCCAAATAGTTTGCCATCTTCACTCAAAGGAAATTCTAAAAGATGTATTGCAGGCAGAAAGAGTAATTCCAGGTGTATGGTCTGAAATATAAAAAGGAATGAAGAGCAATATGTGGGTAGAATAAATGAACACTAACTGTTTGAAAATAATTATCATACCGTCTTGCTCTAAGGTGGGTAATACAAGACCCTGACATCAATACCATATGCCTTTCTGTTTCTTAAAAAAAAAAAAAAATTCTGTTTTTGAAGTCTAGTTGATTTACAATGATGTGTTAGTTTCAGGTGTACAGCAAAGTGATTCAGTTATATATATAGTCTTTTTCAGATTCTTTTCCAATATAGGTTATTACAAGATAATGAATATAGTTCCCTGTGCTATACAGTAGGACCTTGTTGTTTATCTATTTTATATACATTAGTGTATATCTGTTAATCCCAAACTCCTAATTTATCCCTCCCCCCCTTCCCCTTTGGTAACCATAGTTTGTTTTCTGCCTGTGCATCTGTTTCTGTTTTGTAAATCAGTTCATTTGTATCATTGTTTTAGATTCCACGTATAAGTGATATCATATGATATTTGTCTTTCTCTTTCTGACTTACTTCACTTAGTATGATAATCTCTAGGTCCATCCATGTTGCTGCAACTGTATGCCCTTCTAATTAGCTTTAAATACTTCAGTGGAACTTGAAAAATAAGTTGTGATAGTCAATTCTATTATTACATAGACACATACAAATAGCCACTTATTTGTGGGAGTCCATGTAATAATGTGCATGTATGTATATGTGTATGTATGTATGTATACACACATTATATATACTGTAACCTTTGTTATACTTAAAAGGCATCTTTGCTAAGGAGTTCATCCAGTAAAACCACATCCATATTCACTTTTGAACATAGTAAAGTTTTATTGATCTCACACATATTTTCATGCTTACCAAAGCCCACAAAACACCTATGTACATGTAATGTCTACACAGTCAAGAAGGTCGAAGTTTGATAATTCGCTCTTATCACTCTTTCTAGATAAACACTCCTTTAATATCAGCAAAAATAAAAACATACTGATTGAAGAAGCATCTGTAGTTCCTGAGATGCTCCTAGAAAATTAGTAGTTATTAGCTATTGCTGAATGATACATTCTAGCGTGGTAAAAATGTGTATGGTAGGAGAGGTCTATTATAACACATGGCGTAGTACATTTCCAAGAAGATTTTGAGTCAACCAAATGTTTTTTGAAATGGAGTGAAAGTGAAAAGAGGCCCTCCTATAGTGCCTAATATAATTGTGGAAGCACGATGTAGGGGGAAATGTAAGAAAACAGAAAGAGACTGCTTAATTCCTTTAAAACAGAAACTGAATTGCTGAGGCAGTTCTTACCACCTTATTTATATATTGGATTGCTCACAAATCATGATGTCACCCACCAGGAAGCAATGCATCAGGAAGAGTGTGACAGTGTCACAATCCCCAAGAAGGGGAGAGAGGTGCAGCCGAATGACAAAAAGGCACCATCAACTCAAAAAAATGCAAAAGGTTTTATGGATAAATCTCATATAAAAGCATCACATGGGAGTCAGAAACTAGTTTCAGAAACTGCCTAGAGGCCCCCCCCCCCAAAAAAAAGATGCTTATAACAAAGGACTCACATTTTGTGAACTGAAACTTGGTATTTCTTGAATACCAGAGATTTAGAGATGGCCAACTACCATAGTTGTGAGATAATCAACTAGCTTCTTATCCTCCTCGCCCCCCAAGAAGCAAGCAGAACGAAACAAAACCTGGCCCTATTTTCTATTTAAAGAATACATTTTTTTCTTTAACACATACTACTGTCCGTGGAAATGTTTGTGAGGGAATACAGACTTCCAGTTTTATTTTGGAATGTAACTTCCAATCAGTCCTTAGTTAACTGTTGTCTTTAAAGAGCCTTCTCCTGCAGAAGAAGCATTAACTACTGAAGTCCAAAGCACACAGTAGCTTTTTCTAAGGTTATAATTATCTATGATTTTAAAAGAAAGAACCTGTATATTTCTTTTTTTTTAATTTAATCAATCAATATTTTTTTATTGAAGTATAGTTGATTTACAATATACATTTCTTTATAAAAATGCTTACTTTGGGGCTTCCCTGGTGGCGCAGTGGTTGAGACTCTGCCTGCCAATGCAGGGGACGCGGGTTCGAGCCCTGGTCTGGGAAGATCCCACATGCCGCGGAGCAACTGGGCCCGTGAGCCACAATTACTGAGCCTGCGCGTCTGGAGCCTGTGATCCGCACCAAGAGAGGCCACGATAGTGAGATGCCCGCGCACCGCGATGAAGAGTGGCCCCTGCTTGCCACAACTAGAGAAAGCTCTCGCACAGAGACGAAGACCCAACACAGCCATAAATAAATAAATTTAAAAAAAATGCTTACTTTGTTCTTCTGGGGTCTTAAAATGGGAGAGGGGACAGGAAGGAGAGGCTGGGAACTGTACTGCAAACCCCTCACCGCCACCTCCTTTTCCACCCTTGAGGAGAGAGGTACCTTTAGGGGGTTTCATTTACTGTCATGGTTACTCAAGTGAAAAGGGCTAGTTTTCAACATGCCTGGGTCACAGGAGCTTACATGAGATTACTGAAAAGTCCAGGCTGTACGTACTGTGGGGATGGAGCGTGGGTACACTTAAAGCTTAATGTAGCCATAGTTCACCTCTATAGCTCAGTCTCCATTTCCCCTCAAAATATGATCAGATAGCCCTTCGAACAAAGCTGCATTCACTCTTTGAGATGCAAAGAACAGTATAACAAGGCCTAACAGCATAATGGATTCCGGTTATGCCAGAAAGAGCTCTGACTCAGAACCAGTTGCCTCAAACAAGTAAAGCATCTTTTTAAAACACTGGGGAAAGACACAGGGGAGGCAGTTTCATATACCATACTGAAGTGCAGTAGAACAAGGTCGGTTAAGCACTCTATCCTGAGACACACACCTTTCATTTTCAATTGTTTTCAAATAAAAAGAGAGAAATCCCCTTTTCAAGTTGGATTGTTTAAATGCACCTACAGCTACTCTTGTCTAGCAAAGGCTAGGCAAGCTCTCCCTACTGATGCATTTCAAAAAAGGTTCAATTGGCAAAAGAAAGGAAGTGCAAAGAGTTTTTGACAAAAGAGGACTAGTGGGAACACATTTTCCTTTCACAGAAATACTGTTCTAGAAAATCAGATGAGGTAGCAACTCAAACCAGGAATGTGTACATATTGGTGAGACAAACAGGGAATTTGGAGAACTTCAACTTCAGACATTCAACTACATAAAATGATTAGCTTAAAAATTGGGGTGGGGGAGGATAAATTTGGAGTTTGGGATTAACAGATACACACTACTATATATGAAATAGATAAACAAGGACCTACTGTATAGCACAGGGAACTACATAGTCAATATCCTGTAATAACCTATAATGGAAAAGAATCTGAAAAAGAACACATATATATGTGTAACTGAATCGCTTTGCTGTACACCTGAAACTAACACAACATTGTAAATCAACTATACTTCAATTAAAAAATTAAAAAATAAATTGGGGTGGGAGTTACGTTATAAAAATGGGAGACTAAACGCTTAAACAAAACAAGGTATTCTGATTTTCAGATTACAGCACAGCCTAACCCAGTATGCGGTTCTTCTACCACAGAACCATACAGGTCTGTAAAGAATCCCTGGGACCCTGTCCCACCCTCAGCAGGGCTGTGCCTGCAACTCCCTAGACCTATAGCCATACATCCTGTTTAGCGATGCTCTAAGTAATTCCTAGGCAGCCCTCTCCAGGGCTCAGCAAATGTAAAAGACTAAATCAAAATCAGGACCTCTAAAATATCTCCTCTGATGAAGAGATAATTTTTTTTTTATATATAATGTACATTTAGAGTAGATTCCAATACTGGTTCAAACAAATAAAAGCATTATGGCATCCATAGTTAATTGCACATTTAAAAGGATAATTATTTTTTTCCTTCCCAAATGAATCATACCATCATCTTCTGAGCTACTATGAAATAGTATATAAAGCCAATTGTTGATTTAGATGACAATCAGGTATTCTAAGTTTAGGTTATAATGTGTTTCTAATACCATTATAACAAAGGCATAACTGCTTTCTTAAACTAAGATCTTTTTTTCCCATTTTTTTCTAACTAGTCAAGATATCATATACTTTATAGATTGTTCATGTGTGAAGGGAGTGACTGAGGACTGAGGCTTGACTAGACATAATGAAGAAAAATAGAATTTTTCATATATTAAAATATGTGAAAAAATGAAATATACATGCTATATGCTGCACATGGTCCTGTGTGAGTGGATACACACACACACACATACATACATATGCAGCAAGAGCCATTATTTCTTACAGAAAAGACACACACAGAGGCAGAGGGGCTGACAGTTAGTAACCCCTTAAGTAGGCTAATGGTGCTGAGTTAACAGACAACAATACTATGATTAGGGTGTGTCACCCTGCTCAGCACACGGTGAGCACTCAATAAACACTTGCAGAATTAAATTAAAAATCACTGAAAGGTTTTCATCCATAATAAGCCTTTCACACGTTTAGCGTAACAATAGATTTTGCCCTGATTCTGAAGCAGCCCGGGGGCTCAGGGATTCAATGTGGGTGGAACAAATATAATATTCAAAGAAAAAAAAGTCATTAGAGACTCAGCTGGGTCCAGTGCAGCTTATTGGTTCTATGAAGCTGTTAGGTGTAATTACCGATGTGAATCTAAATGCATTTGACTGAGAACACAGCCAAATTAATTGCAATGTTGGTATATAACAGCTGTTATTCATTTGACACTTTTGTAATAAGAATTAGAATACTGAAATATGGAACCGAAGCATGTTTCTAATAAATGATTAGGCCATCTACAATGTGTTTTGGTCATTTCTTATGTAGTCAATTTGATAGTTTTCACCCACCTGCTCCAATATTTTCATGGTTTTCTGGCTCGTGAAGTTACATAAGGCATACATGGCAACAAGCACATACTGTAGAGAACAGCCAAATTTGTAACTGCCAGCATTACTCATCTTCTACATAAGAACTGATGAAATCTTGTTAAATGCTCAACACACTGAAGACAGTTCTTAGACTTTTTGCAAATCCGAGTTTCTGCATTTAGAATGTAAGAACTCTTAATGAGATCTAAAGTGTATTACCTATCGTGTTTCGCATATTTATTTTTGTCTCCTATTTAAAAGAATATTTTTAGTTGGTGTAGAAATTTGTTTTACTGCTAAGGCAGACAGAATCAGAGTTTAGCACTTATTTCCAGTGAACTGATGCCAGAAATGTAATTATTCTAGTATGAGGTCAGAAAAAAATTACTAGTGATAAGTGGCTCAAATAGACTACTGGAAAAATAACTAGAACCTTCGATTAATCTAGAGTGTATTCTGGAATTAGAACAGATGAAGCCCACTCTCCAACACTTGTTTGCAATGATCACTCATGCTCTGAATACAGGTCCAGAGACAATAACAAAGTTCTATTGATTTACCAATGATCTATATATCGTGGGCTGACTGTATGTACAAACCCATATTTAAACACTATATGCGGCACATTTTCACCTGTGTAAAATGTGAAGCCAAAAATACTGGGGGTTGGGGGAAGGTATTTGGGTGAGTCAGAGGAGGGTTGTGCACTGAATTCAGAAAGATTATGAATGATAAAGACTGATGCCCAAATGGCTTTCTTATAATTGCAAAATCAGATTAATCAAAACACCTCTTCCCCTAGGCATTCTAGTCAACTAAGATTTTATTGTAGTGATTATTGCTATTAATCGTTTTCCATGATATGTTCACTGAAATAACTATTATTATTAAGGGGATAACAACATTGAATGCTTATTAAGTGCTAACCATGTACCAAGCAACTGTTAAGAGATTTGTAGTATTGTCTCATTTCATTCTTATGAAAATCCTGGGAGGTGGATGCCATTCTTTCCTCTGTTTTATAGGCAAGGAAGCTGAGGATCAGAGGGGTTAGGTGAATTGCTCAACACACACACACACACCACATATTTCCATTGAAAAAAACAAACCTAGAGAGCAAAGAGAAAAAGTTCTGATTTTGAATAAACAGATTTCTTGAAATGTTTGCTGATACAGGGAGCAAGGCAATTTAAATAAATGGAATATCAACCAGATATTCTTTTTTTCCTTCATAAATAAGGCTTATTAGGTCAATATTTAGTTTTGCATTAGCATCTATGAGCTGCTCACTATCATTTGTAAAATATGCCAGAATGGTGGTACCCATTTTGTCTCAGGAATTTACATAGGGGTAGACAAAAAGTTCGGTCGGGTTTTTCCATAACATCTTACGGAAAAACCTGACCGAACTTTTTGGCCAACCCAATATTATCGGGGGCCCTTTAATACTACTTGGGATCAATTCTGTTATTTATGGGTATTCTAATCTATACTACTGGTTACTGTAATTTAATGCCTGGGGTATGACATTAGGAAACATAATTTTGATCTATTCAGATTAAAATAATGTAATGTGAAATGAATTAATTCACTTATAAGATGTAATTATTTTAAAACTTGGAAAACAGAAAAATCAAATTGCTATTCACCACTAATGATAGAGCTTAAATGTTTAGGTTTATTGGTTAAAATTTGCTTATTCACTCTCAGAAGACTGATTTATCATCAAATCTGACTCAGGTAGCTATCTTTATCATCATACTAGAAGTAAATAGGCAATTCTAATTTCCATATAATCTTATATAAGGAGGAGCAAAGCTGTTCCTGATTAAATAATATTTGCATAAGAATCACATTTGGAGTTTCCAATTTCAAAACACCCTTTTTTAAATGCACTTCTTTTTATTGCTTCCTCCAAGTCCTTGCAATTAATTTGCTGACTTCCAGAAACATGAAAAGAGATTTATTCACCAATATTACAAATATTCAGTAAGCTTTCTTACTTTACCTACAGAATTAATTAATTTATTTTTCGTGATCCCTAAGTTAATTATCATCTATATTAATATAATCAAAGGTTGGAGAACATAGATTATGCCAAGTACTTTGCACAGTTTACATACTATTACACACATTTTAGAGTACATTTATTGATTTAGCATATTTTTGCTGCATTTAAATTAGCTTTCTCAATTTTACATTTAAATAAATGGTGTAATACTGTGCATGCTTTAATTATAATTATTTGGGAAATGGTGCAATAAATGTTGGTTGGATGAATGAAATAACCTAATACATCAAAAAACATTAATACATAGTTATATATTGAGGAAACCTTGCTGTTCTTAAAAAAAAGTCTAGGCCATCAGTAAATCCACTGCTTCCAACTCCCACTGCCTTTTTTTCCATCTCTTTTATGAAATTTTTCTTTCCTGTTACCACCTTCTTAAACTGCCACAGGTTGAAACTCCTTTGAAGAGAGCATCAGATATGAGCTAACTCCTTTTTTTTTTTTCTTTTTTCACCTTTCACTGTTCTTTTCCAGCTACATCCACCTTGTGTTCACCTTTCCTTTCTTGTATTCTGGCTCACTACCTGGGTGAACCCTGAACAAATTCCTATAATCAGTTTGGCTCTCCTACCTCATTGCATCACAACCTCCCATCTGACTTGGAAAGCTCTTCACAGTCTTTCCAACAGTCTTCCTACTTTTCCAACAGTTTCCCAATTCAAACCCTCCTCTGCCAACGAGGACAACGAGGACAATGACAACATGAGAAAATATTTACTGAACGTTGAACTATTCATCAGAGACCAATGACATCAACATGTAATGGATAGACTAGAGTATTAGTAACACCAGTCTCTGTGGGTTACCTCATTTAACCCTCACAATAACAAGGGAACGTTTTACTATTCCATTTTTTAGAGCAGGAACTTACGGCACAGAGAGATGAAATACCTTGTCAGAGATTATATGGCTACTCAGTTGTAGATCTGAGACCTGAACTTAGGACCTGTCCTTGTCATCATTTTGATGTACTTCCCTGTGGGCCACTGAACAGATCCTCTGTGAGGCCTGTTGCCTTCCGTGCTGACGTGCACCACTGCTGACGTTAGTCCCATTTACTTGAATAGTCTCGCCCCTGCTTTAGCTAAATATTACCCATCCTTCAGCATCTAGTTCAACAGATACATTTAGAGACCATATTTAGCCTTCTCCACAAAGCCTTACATCATTTTACCAGATCTCATTGATCTCCCCTTTTAGATAGTTTGAAATGATCTCTATTATTTATCGGTACACTGTTTGCTGGTTCAGCTTTATTACATCAGAAGAGTAGCAGAATATGTCACCCAAAGATATGCCACTTTGGCATAAGGATTATTTCGAGCTGAAGGTAAGTGAGAAGAAGCAGATACCAGAAAAGCTCTCGGCCCTCTAGCTATTTCCTTAAAAGCAGGATATAAATTTGTAAAGGTGCCCCTCTATTACTGTTTACCAGGAATAACAGAAGATATTCGCCAGAGACTACTCTAGATAGACTCTTATCCGTCCAGAAATGGCACCAGAGGAACCTACATAACAATTTACTAACTAGCCCTTATCTTCCATTAGTTCCCCCATATATTTACCTTCCCACAATTTGCCACACTAGAAACTCAAAGTCCTCTTCCTTTGTCTCAGCTAAAAACTTCTCCAAA
Source organism: Balaenoptera ricei (assembly GCF_028023285.1). Lineage (NCBI taxonomy): Eukaryota > Metazoa > Chordata > Mammalia > Artiodactyla > Balaenopteridae > Balaenoptera > Balaenoptera ricei. The sequence goes on along the minus strand of NC_082660.1, from coordinate 88,183,722 downwards.
TGTATTATTCTTTTGCTAAGATGCTCTATAAGCCCACGTTCTAACCACCCCTCTGAGTTACTCATCACCGAATGCTGCCAGGTATATGCACGATGCATATATTAATAAATCTGTTCGTTTATCTCCTGCTAACCTGTCTTTTGTCAGTGTAGTTTACAGGGTCCCAGCCAATGAACAGTTTCTCCTCCCCTACACATCTCTATGACAAAATTGTAAACTAGAAAGGATGGGGACTACGTCTTGAAGTTTTTTCTGATTCTCCAACGAGCACAAAATGACTCTTTCATCATCAGCAGCAGCAAGAATATTCTAGGCCCTTTGTTATATACTGTACTTAATTATCTCATTTAATCTTCACTAAAATGATAGGAGGTAAATGTCATTATCCTCCATTACAGATGAGGTAACTGAGGCATGAAGAGATGAAGGAACAGAACAAGGTCATAAAGCGAGTAGGTGGCAGAGCTAGGACTGATCTCCACTTTTTTAATGTACAGACTTTAATAACTTTTTAGACATGCCACTTAATGTTTGCAAATGATGGTCTCTTTAATATATAACCATGTCTTTTTTCTCTTTTACAATTAAAAAAATACTATTTCTTATCATGGCCTTTGCCTTTGGATCTCTAATTCTTTCAAAATGGAGCCTTGAAACATGGCTTTTTTTTGAAACATGGCATTTTTTAATGGATTTAACTGAAAAGGTATAATTCTCTGGCTGCTCGGTTTCCATGATATCTTTACTTAATTCTGAGCTCGGCTGATCACATCTAGATTATAGAAATAATCTTTTGTGGTTGCTTTATCCTATTATTCTTCTGAATAATTAGATTCCAGAATATTTCCTCATGATGAATGCATATAATTTTGCATGCCAGATAAATATATATTGTTGTTGTTACTTATTAGCTATATGAGATCACAGGAGATTTTTTAAAAGGGAGGGGTTGGCAATTTTGCTAAGTTGATATGAAATAGAAACTTTACAGAAAGAGTATTTGTGTTTTTAAAGTTGTTTGTAATTTTCAAGTGGCTTTCTTTACCCAAGAGACTCTTTACTTGACTACTTTTGTTATAGGTCAGATCCCCGGGTTCCAATGGGATGTATCTCCAGTCACATGTGCATGAACTATCTCTACAGTTTAAATTATATGTATCTCACAATGGCAATCAAATGTTCTATATCAGTTCTCTTTCAGTGGAAAGTGGATAACACCATTCTAGTTGGACACATTTAAAAGTTCTCTATGGCACCTCATTCTCATTTCTAACATGGATTCACCTTTTACGTAGCTCCATCATGCCTCCTCCCAGGCTCTCAGAATATCTGCAGCTGACTTCCACCTAGTTAACAACACCATCTTTTACAAGATACTAAGAAACTCACTGACACTGAGCTCCATCTTGACACCCAATTACCCAACTCTGTTCTTATTCTTTCTTTTCTGCATCTTTTTGTCTTCTTAAGACTATACAATTTCAATGGAAGGATCTCTTTTTAAAACATATTTATAAGTACTAACAAACATATACTCTTAAGTGTAAAATAATGTTACAATAAATAACAATAATAATAATAAGTACTTGCCACATACGGGCCACAAATCAAGAACCTAATGGTGAAGTTTATTATTTAATTGATCTGTAAATAGAGATATGGTAAGAATATACAAAAGATTAATCCTATTTTAAAGTCTGTCTTTTGTGTTCAGATCACTCAGCTAAGCATTTGCATAAAAAACTTATTTGGATCTATATACTATGCCTTCAATGATGTTTGAAGAGGTCATCAATCAAATCTTGGCGAATGAAAATATATACATATTATAGACACAATCAAAATAGGTTCTTTCTTTTTTTCTTTCTATTGTAGGTATGTTTTTAAGGAAATAGTGAAAGCTTGATACATACTTGGGGTGGAGGTCGGGGAGGGGGGCAGTGTGATGTGGGAACAAGATTATGTTCTCGGCACAAAACTGGACAGACTCTGTCTTGACTCCTTCCTCTTTTCACTATTCACCCCAGAGAATCTCAAAAGTGTAATCTGGGAACTTGTGGAGACCTGAGATCATTTCAGATCTGCAAGGTCGAAACTATCTTTATAAGAATACTGACACATTTTTGCCTTTTTCTCTCTCATTCTTTCATGAGTGTATAGTGCTTTCTAGAAGCTACATGATGAACGATATCACATTAGACCGAATGTAGAATCAGGTATGAGAATCAAGCTGTCTTTCATTAAGCCAGATTTTGAAGAGATTTACAACACTATTTTTTTCTCTTCTTACTAAGTTTTTTGAAGGGGAGATTTTGGAAGATAAAGCTACATTTCATAAAAAAATGTTATTTAACACATAATAGTTTATTTTAATAGAATTAATAAATAATTACTTTTAAAATTATTTCTTAAATAATTTTATTTACTATGTCTCTGCTTAAATTCTAATATAATAAATGTCAATACATATAACCCAAATAAGCAAAAGGTATTGGAGGTCCTCAATAATTTTTAAGAGTGTAAATGGGTTCTGAGACCAAATACTTTCAGAACTTCTGATTTATACTTTACCCTGTGATCTCATTCAAACTCATACGTTATAAGATAAATTGTGTAATTAATTAAGGTGAATTTAAACTAGACTAGGTTGGACCCCTAATCCAACATGACTGGTGTCCTATAAAAAGAACACCATGTGAAGAGACAGACGTGCACACAGGGAGAATGCCATGTGACCATTGAAGTTATACTGCCACAAGTCAAGGAACTAACAGAAGCTAGGAGAGAGGCCTGGAATGGGTCCTTCCCTAGTGTCTTCAGAAAGAGCAGGACACTGCCTACACCTTGATTTCAGGTGTCTGTCCTCCAGAACTGTGAGACAATAAATTTCTGTTGTCCTAAGCCATCCAGTTTGTGGTACTTTGTTACAGAAGCCCTAGCAAACTAATATACCCTAACTTTAATCATCAAAAATCAATGATCCCCAAGTCTGTCTGTCTAGTCCAAACCTCTTTCCTGAGTTTCATATGCACACACACAATGGCTTCTTAGACATTTCCCATCTTTACAAGGTTTCTGAAAATGAAACAGGTTCAAAATGTCACTAATCATTGTAACCCTCCTGATGAAGTCTGCTCTATTCTTGAACTGTTTTTTCTTTATGAAGAGTACCACCTTCTTTAATGCTTCCTTCCCTTAATTCCCACATCTAAAATCATCAGGGTCAGTCAGTTCTACCTTTTAACAACCCTCTGGTGATGGTTAATTTTATGTGTCAGCTTGGCTGGGCCATGGTGTCCAGATATTTGTTTAAACATTACTCCGGATGTTTTTCTGAGGGTGTTTTTGGGTGAGATAAACATTTAAATCAGTGGATTTTGAGTAAAGCAGATTGCCCTCTGTAATGTAGGTGGGCCTCATCTAATCAGTGGAAGGCCTGAATAGATCAAAAAACTGATCTCCCCTGAGCAAGAGGGAATTCTACCAGTAGACTGCCTTTGGACTTGAACTGCAACACTGGTTCTTCCCTGGGTCTCCAGGCTGCCATCCTACCCTGCAGATTTTGGACTTGCCAGCTTCCATAATCACGCAAGCCAATTCCTTAAAATAGATCTGTCTCTGCATATCCACAACCTAGAGAACCTAATACACCTCTTACTGGTGACTTCTGTAACCTCACTACCACTGCATTAGTTCAGGCCACCATCATCTCTTGTCAGGACAATGATAACCTCTTAACCTCTGTTGTCTCAGGCTGTTCCCTTTCCAGTCCATTCTCTATGCTTCTGTCAAAATGATCTTTCTAAGAAAAAAGCATATCACTTTCCCATTTAGAAACATTCATAGGTTTCCCACAGCTCTCAGGGTAAGACCCTTAGCATAGCCAAGTGAATGCACAGTCTGTTCCGTACCTCTTCCAGCCTCTTCTCTCAGTACTCCTTCATGCACGTAAGGGAACTAACATTCAGCACAGTTCTACTGACTCCATCACCTATTAAGCGAGAACTTCCTACAAATACTGTGCTCTAGTACTTTTCCTAATTGAGTGAGACATGTCCCACCCAATCCAAGGAGACAGAAAATAATTAGGTTCGGGGAAAGACCTCGCCTTTAACACGGATTTTATGGAGTGGGCATGAATCAGCAAAGAAACACTGGAGTGAAAAACACCTCAATCTCCACACCTTCAGTATTACAGGTGGGTACCTTGAAGTGTGTGTGTATATGAGTATGTGTGAGTGTGTGTGTGTTTGTATTCGCAAGACCCAAATGTTGCACTGAGATTCTGCCTCACTTATAAAATTGGGGATGTCCGCACATCTGTGTAGTGGCTTACAAGTACTGTCGTGCTCCATTTTCCCCTGAGTAAATCATAGCCATTTATTAAAAAATATATATATATATATATTCTTTTTCATATTCTTTTCCATTATGGTTTTTAATAGGCTATTGAATATAGCTCCCTGTGCTATACAGTAGGACCTTGTTGTATCCCTTCTATATACTTTGCTCATCTTTTAAAATTATGTTATATTTATTTCCTGGGTAAAAAGATAAACTGCAGTCAATTCCTGAAAAATTGTATGTATTTTAGAGATATGAAGAAGAATGGTATAGATATTATTTCAGAAGATTCACCATTAACAGACATTACTACAGAGTAACTGACAATGATTAAAAATACGTAATAATAATTAATAATTAACTTGGGCCACAGACTGCCTAGGCTCAGATCTTGCTTCTACCTCTTACTATCTTTGTCAACTTGGGCAACTCACTTAACTTCTCTGTGCCTGTTTCCTCATCTAAAAATGAGATAGTAGCACCCTCCTACCAGGGTTTTATGAGGATTAAATATATTCAAATGCATAAAATTCCTAGAACAGTTCTTGGTACATAGTAAGTCCTATATGTTAGCTGTTGCTGTTGTTGTTATTGTTATTATTATTTGACAATGGCATTTATAAGTGCAAAGATTCTATCGCCAGACTACTTAGATTCTAATCTTGCTGCTTATACTTCCATTTGTGTGACCTTGGCAAGTTCCTTAATTTCTATGAGTTTCAGTTTCCTCATCTGTAAAATGAGATAATAATAGTACCTACCTAACAGAGATGTTATGAAGATTAACTTACTTAAAATATGGCACACAGTCAACATTATACAGTGCTTGCAATTTTTAATATCATTATACTTAGAAATAGGTGGTCCATATTAATCATATTATCTTGCATCTTGTTCAGATTTTGTTTTGTTTTTCAATTCTCTAACCCTCAGTGGCAAAGGCTATGCTTTTGCATTCTTAAGTTGCAGCTACCTGGTGCTGATCACTTTCTTTCCTTACCCTCTCTTCTTTAAAAAGAAAACCAAACCAAACGAAACCAAAAAAATCCACCTTTAATATACAGTCATTCTTGCTAACCAAGAAAACAACTTACTTTATACTATGTGGATATATCAGCATTTTGTTTGTAGGCTCACAGCTGGACAAGGTGCTTCTCCCTATTTTTTTGCAACTCATAACAGTGCTGTCAATATCCATTATGACTTGAAATGTTCAAGCCCCCAAGGGAGGGTGTTAATTATTACTGTACTGTCAACAGACATGTGTCAACAAAATAAAATTAGAGCCATAAGGCTCATCTCCCCAGACCAGTGTTTCTCTTTTCATCTCACTCTCTTCTTCTCTTACCACTGCCTCATCCAGAACATAATATGATTTGGTAAAATAAATGAAGAAAAAAAGAGTGTTGCAACAACATATTACCTTGCATTGGTTATCTAAAAGCCTGTGTTCAGTGCAGGATGAAAAGAAATACAGATAATAACATGAAAGACATTTGATACAAATAACTAATAATATTGTGAATTTTCTACCAAAACCATTATTCACTTTATAATTCAAAATTATCAATAATTAAGTGCAATTATTTTGCACTTCATACCTCTTTCTTAAAAAATGGAAGCACTTCATACCTTTGTTTATATCAATGAGTTGTTTCTTTTTCTTCTGGCGTTCTAACTTTTCTTGTTCAGCTTTCTCTTTTGCAAGCTTTGCCCTCCTAGTCTTCTCTTCCATTTCTTTTCTCTTGTTGTTTTCTTTCACTGCTTCCTGTACAAATAAACAAAGTTAAACAAAAATTCTTCCATTATGTATATATTGGAGGAGTTGTGCAATATTAAAATTCTATATACACAAGTGTGGGTGCTCAGAGTTGGAAAAGTATTATAGCAGCTTCGAGGTACATTCATATACTTTTGAGAGAAAGAAATAATCATAAGATATTTCTTCTTGAAAAAAAATTATTTGTAACTCAGGCTTTAACTGCTATTACCTGGGGTGCTAGAAAATTAGAAACATGAATGTTCACAGATTTTTTAACAATAAACATATTGTCTCTGTGGTTGAAATATGAAATAGTTTTGATACATAAGAAAAAGTTTAATAGGGAAATATGGCTTAGCAGGTACTGTACAACTCTATTTTACATTTTCCCCTTATCTGAAAAATGTTTTTTTTAAACTACGTGATAAGATTTTTGTAAGAAAAATGAGATACATTTATAAAATACATAGAATACTTTGTCTACGACAATGATAGTGGTGGGTGGGTGTGGCGGAGGTGGTCACCATTCCATCTAATGGTGCAGGGCATGAAACAATCAGCCATATTATTATAGGAAAGAAATACCTGCACGTTTAATAGCTTTTTACATGCCTAGATCTTTGAGTGCTGAAGCATATTTCAAGCTATTGTCTGTTTTATTTTGGATAGATTATCTGTGGAACTCAAGGTAATCAGTACATTCCAGTAGACCGTATGGGAGAACGCTGGAGTAAATTGTTCTGCTGGACTAATAGTATTTTAGAGAATAGTCATTTTAGAGAAATCACTAATGCAGAGACACACCGACTGCAAGTTCCTTCCATCAAGTTGTTCTGGGTTTTTTTCCTCTTATGATTCATCAAACATACTTCACAGCATGTACCAACTATCTCACAAAAGCTATTTTGTTCCAGAAACCCTAAAGAAAAGGACTCAATAACAAGAATACATCTACAAGCCTTGGCCTGGAGGTGTCTATATTGAAATATTTTTTCTTCATATTAAAAGGTAATAATAGTTTTTAAAAGCCTTGAAAACACTTTCAAAAAAATTCTCTTGACTTGCAAGAATTATTGGTACCTCCCCCTTCTCCTGCCCCTGTAACACTAGTACATCTAACATTAGGCTAAGAGCACAAAATAATCTGGCTCCTGCAGACAAACTCAAAGACTACCACTTAAAATAAATTTGAATAATAGAGTCATAATTTTAGAAGAGGGTTTCTCAGCTTCAGCACTATTGTCATTTGGGGCAAGAGAATTCTTTGTTGTGGGAGCACCCTGTGTCTTGTAAGGTATTTAGCAGCACTCCTGATCTTTACTGACTAGATGCCAGTAGCACCCCTCCCCGGTTCTCACAACCAAAATTGTCTCCAGAGATTGCCAAATGTTACCCAGGTTGAGAACCACTAACATAGGGGGTTTCATAGAGATTAATTTATTCACCCAAAATTGCAAATCGTCTGCTCTGCTGAATCCAGCTTCTTTTTGCAGATGTGGAAACTGGGTTCTGAATGAGTTTAAATACTTGCCTAAGGTCACACATTTATGTAATTGCAAAGTTGGGAAAATAACTCATGTCTCTCTTCTCAGGGTTTAGTGTTTGTTTTATTCTTCATGGAAGAAAGACAATGTGGATGACACCAAAAGCACAAACAACCAAAGGGAAAAAATAGATAAATAAGACTTCGTCAAAACCAAAAACTTTTATCCATCAAAGGACACTGTCAAGGGAATTCCCTGGGGGTCCAGTGGTTAGGACTCGGCACTCTCACTGCTGGAGCCCAGATTCGATCCCTGGTTGGGGAACTAAGGTCAGGCAAGCTGTGCGGGGCGGCCAAAAGGGAGGAAAAAAAAAAAAAAAAAAAAAAAGAACACTGTCAAGAGAGCGAAGAGATAACCCACAGAATGGGAGAAAATATCTGCAAATCATATATCTGATAAGAATATATAAAAACTCTTACTACTCAACAATAAAATGACAAATAACCCAACTAAAAATGGGCAAAGGATTTAAATAGATATTTCTACAAAGAAGATAAAGAGCCAATAAGTATTTGAAAAGATGTTCAACATAATTAATCACTAGGGAACTGCAAATCAAAACCACAGTGAGGTACCACTTCATGAACACTAGAATGGCTATAATAAAAAACAACAAAACAGATAATAATAAATGAAGAATTGGAGAAATTGGAATGCTTTGTATTGCTGGTGTGAATGTAAAATAATGAGTCATCCTGGAAAACTGTCTGAGTTCCTCAAAATGCTAAACATAGAGTTATAATATGACACAACAATTCCACTCCTAGGTATATATCCAAGACAAAAGAAAACACGTGTTCACACAAAAACTTGTACAAGAATGTTCATTAGCAGCATCATTTCTAATAGCCAATAAGTGGAAACAACCCAAATGTCCACCAACTGATAAATGGATAAACAAAATGTGGTACATATATATCCATATGATGGAATATTATTCAAGCATAAAAAGAAAAAAGTACTGATACATGCCACAACATGGATGAACCTTAAAATATTACGCTCAGTTAAAGAAGACACAAAAGGCCACATATGGTTATGATTCCGTTTATATATAATGTCCAGAATAGGTAAATCCATGGAGACAAAGTAGATTAGTGGTTGCCAGGGGAAGGAGGAGAGGGGAATGCAGAGTGACTGCTAATGAGAATGGGGTTTCTTTCTGGGTATGATGAAAATGTTCTGGAATTATGTAGTGGTGATGGTTGCAGAACCTTATGAACATATTAAAAACCACTGAATTGTATACTGCAAAATGGTGAATTTTATGATATGTAAATTATATCTCAATAAAAATTAATACAATTTTAAAAAGTAGATGTTTGAAAAAGGCAGGATTGAAATAAAATTGTAACTTAGAATAAAAAGACAATGTGCAAAAAGCAACATACATTCAGGCTCTGATATTAACAAGTTGCATGATCTTTGGTAAGTAACATGAGAGGAGGTGAGTAGCAGAGGAGAGAAGGGAGGTTAATGCTTGTGTACATTTTATTATCAGTCAAATCTCTGATCTAGTAAACAATCAACAAACATCTGGGTGTGAGGCAGGAGGTAGATGGGCCACCCCCTGCAACCCAGGGGAAGCAATTGGAGATTCGTTCTCTGTGGACCGATACTCCAAGATGAGAATAGCAGGACAATTGAGAGAGGAGGCTGGGCCCTGCCCAGCTAGAAGATAGGAGACCACATTTTTCTCATTCTCAAAGTCAAGGAAACCTTCCCAACTAGAAAGCTCCTTGGAGGTCAAAAAGGGAGGGGGCGCCACCCCATAGTAAGTGGTGCCAACTACCCACAGGCCTCTTCGGTAGAATCCATCTTGGCTGAGAGACGCGTGCGCACACAGGGGAGGATCCTGAGCCAAATAGGGACTCTGAACCAGGCAAATCAAAAGGATTGGCCAAAGGAAACCCGACCTCAATCTCTGGCCGGGAACCGAAAGCCTGCTTCAAGCCGCTGCAGGCCGAGGCTACCTGAGATCAGGTGCACTCTTCCATTATCAATCTAATGGGCTATTTAGCTGCTGAGTGCTGTCATTTATTATGAAGATGGAAAAAACTGGTAACTTGCGTTTGTATTTCTTCCTTGTTCTGATAATAACAGCTAGTGTTTAATGGAAATTTATTATGTGCCAGGTGTTTTAAGTAAATAACTTCAAATATTTATAGAAAACCTAGTATTTGTTCTCATTTTACAGATGCTGAAACTTAGGTTGAGGTAGGTTAAGTGAGATGCCCAAGGCTACACAGCTACTTAAGTACCAGAAGCACATATGTTCACTCACATTACCATGATGCCTTCCAAGTAGAGTTGTCAGATAAAAAACAGGACACTCAGTTAAACTTGAATTTAGATAAACCGTGAATCATTTTTTTTAGTGTAAGTATATCCTATTCAATACTTGGCATATACTTACACTAAAAAATTTCATGCGATATGTGGGACACATTGATACTAAAAATTATTCATTATCCATACAATACTTGGGATATATTTATGTTAAAAAAATCATGTAATATTTGGGACACATTGCTAACAAAAGATTTTTTCATGGTTTATCTAAATTCAAATTTAACTGGGCATTCAGTATTTTTATGTGATAAATTTGGCAATCCTATTCCCAAGACTGTTGATTTTTTATAAGCATTCTTTTATAGACTAAGATTATGTAATGAAGACAGTAGAATAATTATAAAAACACAAAAAAGCCCACATCTAAACTATATTTTGAGAACAGAAATGTTGATATAGATCACTGATAAGCATTATGTGATTCATGGACTTGAATCATACTATTTCTGTAGCATTCTTCACATTTCATTCCTTTTTCTTTCTTAAAAATAGAGTAAAACTAAAAAAATAGTTTATATAAAAATCTAAACTAATGCAATTTGGGGTAGAAGAAAATCAGTCAACAATATCACTGAATCGCTAGTAGAGAAATTTGGCATATGTGAATAGGTTAAATTTCTATATGAAAGGTAGACTTGCAACTGGCACTACTAAAACACCATGAATGTAAAACTATAAACAATGAAACAGACCAAGTAATAGGTTCATCAGTTCACACCTTAAATGTTTTAGGAATAAATTTAACTACAAAACAATCACACAATTTGAAATGGCATGTGCAATCCCGAAGAGACCGAAACGGAAGAGGAAAATAATTTCTGTGGTTTGGCATTAATAGAAATGAATGAATGCATCTACAAAGGCATATATTTTTCAAGCAACACAGACTGTGGAGTAAGATTTAGTTCTGATATCACCAATTCTGTCTTCATGAAGAGGCCTCATGAAGGCCTAAAAAGAACATCCTATTCCTCTTGGTGGTTTCACTCTTTGACTCTGGCTTTAGGAAATTAGGGATGGGAAACACATGCCTGTTTACTTTTCTCTCCTTAAGAAATAAATTTAAAAAGAGAAAGGGAAATCTTAACTATGGTTTCATATCAACAACCTTTAGTTTTACCAGAGAGCAAGATAGGAAATTTCAAGACTTTGTTTAACTCTCTAAAAAATGTGAAAGCTGATGGGGAGAGAACTCTTTTGAGCGATGGGATGTATTCTTTTCACCCTAATTCCTATAAAACAAAACCCAAATGATTAAAAGAATAAAAGCAACAGGAGCAAATTTGAGCTCAGAATTTTTTTAAAAAAATACTTTAAATAATTGACTGTGGTTAACAACACTGTATATTTGTTGAGCCTCACTAAACATTTTAAAATGCTAACTCCTCTACTTCAACATGATTCTCAAGTAAGCATCAATCATTATTTCTTAGCGTTGGGAATGCCAGCTGATTAGATTCTGTCAATGTATAGAACTGTGTTCTGCTAAAAGGATGCTGCTAATTGAGAAAGTTTTTTGGTAGTAACCTCATACAAGATAAGAAATGTTTACAGAAAAAGAAGTCTGTTTTACTGGCGTATCTGTTTTTCAAGAGTCAGGAAAAAGCACAGAAGGAGCAAAATGTAACAAAAATTGTCTCTAGGATTTACTGCAAAATGTATTCACTAACCTCATTTTAAGTCTCTCACTAATTGTAAGACTCTATTGCCTTACTGAAAAATATGAATAAATTACAAATCTTATTTCCCTTGTTGTGCATAATTAACAAATGAGACCTATGGACTAAAAATGTCATATGCAAAAAAAAAAAAAAAAAAGTTCATGTAAATGCTAAGACCTCTCATATATTCCAACTAAGCTTTCCGAAATGGATGAAACTGGTTTCGAAAATTCCAAGGGGCTCAGATGCCAGCTTCTTTCATGTCAGGTCTACACAAACCCAGCATCTTCCAACCTCGTGATATTTAAAAACAAAAACCACCTCCCACCAAGACCCTTTCCTTACTCCCATTGCCTTCAATGGCTTTTTATCCCAGTGCTGACTTCAGAAGCACTTTGCGAGCACTGTGATCTCACTGGAAGCCGAAGTATATTTGAGGGATGGAGAAGTGGAGCAATTAGGAAGAAAAATGGATCTTGGAGTCACCTTAACCTGGTTTCATATCCAAACTCCCATCACTTATCCTAAAAGCTGTGTGACCTTGAACAAGTTAGTTACTTCATTTCTCTGAGCTTTAGTTTCCACATCTGTAGAATGGAGACACTACTACTGAAATAGCTTGGTTGTTAAATAGATTAAGGGAAATAATGTTTATATAAAACACTGAAGATGATGCCTGGTACAGAGAAATGCTCAATACATGATGGCAGTGATTATTATGTGTAAAAGAAACATCTGAAAGTTTAAACACTAAGCACACATGACCTCATGTGTTTTCAATAGTTTATTCTGCACAACCTCCTCCCTCTTTTTTGGAAGACATGAGGATGCGACCCAGGACTAGAAATGTAGCATCTTGACACCATCTACCCTCATAAGCATACTGAACATAATTTATAACTGTACCATATTATTGGCACCTAAGGTAATTTTAAAAATCCATATATATCACCATCACTTGGCACTCACGAAAAAAAAACCTAGAAATTTATTCTTTTCTCTTTTGAGTTTTGGATCATCCTGGGTACCTGTGTGAATACACTTGTCAAGATTGTGATTCATTTCAGTATCGGAAGCTGTGTTAGAAGAGAGTCACATAACCTTAAAAGAATGTATTGGAAATATCCTGGTGAACAAATTGGCAACATTGGTGCCAGAGGCACACTGTGATCATGCCCCTGAGTGTTTCTTCATACATCAGGGATATTAGAAGGATTCGCAGATGATACTGAGTCAAATCATTTGGCAACAATATAAAGAAACCTGATACGTATTATATTGAAAATTTTTTACACACTAAATGTGAGTCACCGAGAGATTATTCTTTAATGAAAACTCAATGAAAAAGGTGAAATTCTCTCCACACCTTTTATCTTGAACTGTCCTAGGACCTGATCCTCTTTTAGCTTTAATTCAAACAGTGCTTTTGGAACTTTCTTTTCTTTTACCTTCTTTCTGTTTTATGCTAACCTTTTTAGAATTTGAAATTGTTTCTCTTAATCACCTCTTTTAAAGTAACATAGAACACTTAAAATTTAAATCAAAGAAGTGCTGACCTGGATACTGTACATTTCTATCTTTCTTAGATAGGTATGATGATTCTAAGGCTCCATTTTTTAATGCATCTTGTTGATAAGATTTCTAAAGTTTCCTGACCCAGGAATTTTATGCCCAGAGTAAAAATAATGGGAAAGAGCCCTATTTATTTTGTTCCTCTCAAATCAGGACCCATAATCCAAACATTCTGAGTAGAGCAGCATACCCTTGTGAACACAGGATGGCCTTTAGGAGCTGAGAGATCCGGTTTAAATCTTAGCTGCTTAGCGGCCATCATGCTTTATCACTTTGGGTCACTTACTTAACTGTGTTAAGCCTGCTCTGCTGATCTACAAAATAACTGTACTTCACAGTGTTGGTCTGTGATTTAATGTGATATTGCATCGAAAGCAATTAAGCACAGTGCCTGGCACATAGAAAAAGTATGCAGTAAATGGGCTGGTTATTATTATTATATAATTCCACAGTTGGGCAGTACCAATTCAGGATCTGCACTCCATTTCCTCTAGCCCAGGAGCAGGCTCACATATGCTCATGTGCACTGGGGAGAAGGAAGACTCCTTTTTGATATGGAAATCTTACAATATCAGTTAAAACTATGAAGAAATGAAACACACAATCTCTCTCAGACCCCAAACCTTTGAACAGATGACAGAAGTTGCCTTCTTGAGCCATGAGAAAAAAGATATAGATAGAATGAACGATAAGTTTTGGGGGAAAATTCTGGGGTTTATATACTGTATTTGACAAATCTAAGAAACAAAAACATCATAGAACATTTTGCTATGTAGACTAATAATGAAATGCACGCATCGTCTTACTTAAGGTTCAACACACCTTATGAGATTGTGGCAAAAACAGAGGGATGAAGTTTCCTGGGGGAAGGCAGTGGATTTTTTTTTTTTTTTCTGTTATTGTTTGTTGTTTAACATCTGGAGTTAGTTCTGTCATCTCCCTGAGAAAATGAAGCACATACTCTCATGCCATTTGATGTGGAAATAAGTTTGCTTTTCTTTCTTTTGTGAGTATTTATCTCAGAATGTCACATTCACTTGGTCTGCTTAAAGGAGAATTAGTCTACACTCAGTCTTCTACCCCAGGCCTCGCGAAACTTTCTTAAACTTTCCCCATCTGACCCATAGGAGGCTGCTGGTTCTGCTGGAAAACCATCTACCGGAGGATTTCAAAGAGAAGAGAAGATGAACATTATAACCTTTTTGCTGGTTGGGGTTCTCATTTAATTCCAGGCATAACAGGAGGCAAAAAAGGTAGAGATGGAAAGGTGGTCCAGACCAGTGAACTAGGGCTAGAGCAGCAATGTCCTTTCCTTGTCCCAGAGATGTGCTGAGCATGACGATGAAAAGGAAAGGCAATTCTATGTATGATGCCTTTTCATCATTTTCCAAAAAAATTTTCTTTAGCAAAATTCTCCTTCCTTCCCATTTACTCTGCTTCATATAGGTAGATACCTACCACATTCTTTGCTTGAATTGTTCTTGCTGCTAGACATTTCTGCAATTTGCTGCACTTGCCTGTAACCAAGGGTAAGGGTTACTGGGAAACACAGATCCCAATATATGTTACCACCACTGATGTGTAACTTGGGCCGAGGTCCCTATTTGTTAGTACAAGTGGGTGAAAATCCTAAAGAATACCAAAGGTCATAGTAAATCTGGACTCATCTACTCTTCCAGGTCTTTGTCAGTCCCATTTGAGAATGATCATGGCAGGTTACAAATGGGAAGAGACAATGTCAGCCGAGATGAATTTTTCAGCATTTGAACAAAGAACTGAACTACCAGATGATTAGAGAAAAACCTACATAAGATGGTAGCAGTGGTTTGGGCACAAATTTTATGGCTTTCCATTAAAAAAAGGAAAGAATCCTACTCTTTAATTAACATCAAACAACTTTAGATGTTCCTTTTCTCTAGTTTCACTGTGTTTAGAGGGCATGTTGGATTGAAGGAGTCATGACAAATGCTCAGGGCAAAGAATTTTCAGCTGCAGCAACCACACTGAGAGTCAGTACCTTTGAAGACTCTATCAGCACCGTAATACTGCTAAACTTTTTTTCTTTCCCAGATATTTCCACTTATTACGGTGCAAGCGACCTATAAAATTCCTCTTATGCAAGATCTCATGAATACTTCATCAACCAGTCAACTGTGATTGTAACTGAGAAGTCTAACTTTCTCACTGGGGTAATTGAAACCTTGATTAGCTTGCTCGAGTGCTTAGGTGTCTCAGTAATAGACACCGAACATATGTACTGATACTGTAGTTAGATGGAGATTTAAGTTGTGCTCACTAACCTAAGTAACTATGGTATGAATCACAGAGATATAGGCTACATAACCAAATCAAACAAAATAGATATGTTCTGCCCTCTTAGATTCCAGAGATGCTATGTTCCTTCCTTCCTCGACTACACTGCCCTCTCCCACCCTTAATTTTTACCTTCCCCTAAAGCTCTGTCCTCAGCTCATTCCCCGTCCTTCCTTCCTCCTCCTTTCTCTCAGTCTGTTTGTCAGAGAATCCATCTATTCCTACTCAGAGTTGGAGAAAAAAAGCCCTTCCAACAGCCTACAAGGCCTGACATGATCTGGTCCCCCCACTACTTGTCCTGGGTCATTCTGTTCTATCCCCGCTGGTCAACTTCCCTCAGAGACTTTCCACTTGTGTTCTCTCTGCGCTCAGACAGGGCTACCGAGTCTCTGCTTCAATGTCTCCTAATCAGTGAGGACTTCCCTGACGACCTTACCTAGAATAATCCCTAATGAACTTCCTAGCTCCATTCTTCCCTACTGTAGTCTTCCTAACATAAAAGGTCAAAACCTAGTTAAACTTCAGATACGCTTCTCATTTTCTAAGAACTGGAAGCTGGAGTTCGTCGATTTACATAATAATAGTTTTCAGCCTGGGAATTCTCAAAACATGAAATTACCCAGAACCTCTCTACACATAATTCCCTACACATCTCATATTTCTTTATTGTGGAAAATCGGAGTGGCCTTGAAATAAGCATGACCCGCCTTCGAATGGTGGGTTTCTTTCCTAATCATCCAAAGGTTGTGGTTCACTGACCTCTACATTTATTTTCTTAAAAATGCCAATGCTTAGTGTTTCTGAGGGCTGAAATCCATGACATTTGTCACAGGGACATAGCGCCACACTCTGCAGCGAAAGTTCACTTGTGTAGAGATGAGTGTTTACATAGAGCCTCCAAGGTTAAAAGAAAACATGTTTTCTAACTTTGAAAAGGAGATCTTTGTTTTGAATGAGATATTTGCATGATCCACACACATTCATAACACACAGCTTTGCCAGTGATCTTTTGGTTTAAGACCAAACCGTCTCAGGTTCAGGAGGAAAGTTTAGATGAAAAGTTCCTTGAGTTTATTTGTATAAATGACTCCCTCTTGGCAGAGGGGAGACTCATAGAAGAAACTGATCTGCTGCAGGAGAGGAAGCCAGTTAAGTGAATTCCGGGATATGTTCACTAAAGCAGCCCTCTCTTGTATTCAGCACAACCAGCTTACTGTTCAGCCTCCTTAGGAAACAAATAAAAAATTAATGCATCTTTCACATGCTGTACATATCAGGAGGTTTGACAGACAAACAGATCTTTGCACACTAGTGTGGTCGTGAAGAGAATCTCGAAGGTAAATTATTCAAAATGAGAAGAAGGAAGAAAAGAAGACTGTTATGTGCAAATCTCCTTGTATATTAAACTTGCAGTTGGTTACAAAGCGGTCATGCACCGATAATGAAGGCTGGATGTAATCCCCAAGGCCTTCTTTTAAAATTTGCCTTACAACTGCAAAAACATGGGATCTGAAGTTGGAGGAAAAATTGCCTCTCCCGTCACAGTCCATTAGAATGCTGAACTCTGATTAGCTAGAAGTTAATCGACAATCTGGAGCATGGAAGAGGTTTTCAAATGCTGCAAGTTTCTGCAGACGTATTTTTCTTAGTAGATATTGGAGTATCCCTCTTTCCATCTGGGAAAGAAAAACAATTGAGTTTGACATGCCTCTATGGACCTCGACTTGATTAAAATCTACGAAGCGCTTTGGGCGCCTATAGGAAGTTAATCTATAACTTAAAAAAAAATTCTATTTTGAACCAAAGGAACAAAATAAAATTCTGAAGTGACTGATAAGATATTTTAATGGGAAAGCATCTTGGGGAGGGGTGGGTGGGGGGAAAGGGCAAAACAAGTGGTATGTTACAGCTCCGAGAGCTGAGTTTACTGCCTTATTACTGTCACCATCTTAGAAGATGCAAGAGGCAGCACAATCAATTAGGTTTTTGATGAGACCAATTTGGGTGGGTTGAAAAGCACCTTGGAGACCTGGAAAAGAATATCAGATTACCTTGACAAGTAGAAATATACACTCAGAACAGGAAAGACCCTCAAGAAATGTGCTCCAGTCCTCTGCCTGTGAATAGGGTTCAATGACCTCCTGCAGGAACCTATGCTGATACTTAATCACTTCTAAACGGAAATACTTCCTGACGTCTAATTAAAAGCTGTCAGTTTCTTAAGCCCATATCTTGTCTATTGGCTGCTGAGAAATAGAAACCTGGTCAATATCTTCCTTAAAAAATTCATCAGGGAGGTATAAGGTGTCCCTAGGAAGCACTGTGGTGCCTGAGTCCCACAAAAGTAAAGCTGATCCTCAAATGCAATGTGGGGCAATTTCTGACTTTGTAGTGTAAATGCTGGGAGGAGGGATGGGGTAAGAGAGGCCCTTAGGAAAATTAGTTTGGACTCCAAATTAAGCCGCTCAACATCATTTTCTAAAATAACAAGTCTCTCATACAGAGTCCTCTCTATAAATTTAATAATGTTTAGGTTTTCCCCTGGGTCTTCTCTCCTTGTTGGACATTATTTTTTAAATTATAGGTTTCTCCATCCTCATATGTATGTCTCTCCCACCCCCAAAAATGAACCAAGCTGGGAAAAAAATACCCTAAAAGATGGGCTAACCAATATCTAGAGTAAGGCTATTCCCAGTTTTCCACGCTCTAATTCTCGCAACACATCATAGCATTTGTTTTGTAACATTTTAAGGTGCAACTGTAAACTTGTAAGATTGGTTCCAATATATCTGTTGAAACCAGGAATCCCATCCTTCAAATGGCCACCTTGGGAAGCCATAAACTTATTTTGGTGAGGACCATTACTCTGTGATTGAAACTCCTCTTTCAGAATTGAGCTCTGAATCAAATAAAATCACTCTCATTATTTTAGATCCGCAATATTTTTGACCAGAGATTTTGTTACCCAGTTCGACCATACATCTTATTCATAAAACTTGGCTCGATATCACTTTTGGCTGATTTCAAAAATCAAATCTACCCTCAAATTGCAAAGACTTAGTACCCCTGAAAAGATCTAAAGCACAGGCCACATAACCCTTAGGACAAATCTAAAACAGGCATTTTCAAAATATTTTGGGAAACGTCATTATCTTTCTTTTTTTTTTTTATAAATTTATTTATTTATTTGTTTTTATTTTTGGCTGTGTTGGGTCCTCATTGCTGTGCGCGGGCTTTCTCTAGTTGCGGCGAGCAGGGTCTACTCTTCATTGCGGTGCGCGGGCTTCTCATTGTCGTGGCTTCTCTTGTTGCGGAGCGTGGGTTCTAGGCACGCGGGCTTCAGTAGTTGTGGCACGTGGGCTCAGCAGTTGTGGCTCGCAGGCTCTAGAGCGCAGGCTCAGTAGTTGTGGCGCACGGGCTTAGTTGCTCCGCGGCATGTGGGATCTTCCCAGGCCAGGGATGGAACCCGTGTCCCCTGCACTGGCAGGCGGATTCTTAAGCACTGCGCCACCAGGGAAGCCCTGTCATTTTCTTTCAATTAAGATAACAATGTGGGTAAAATTCCTTTGACTCTACACATTTCTGGTTTGTCTTTAAAAAATAGTCATACCTCATATACTGCTGATTCACGATTAGTACTCTAACACTAAGAATCAAAAACCTTTTTCTAGTGAATTTATGCATGTTCTTGTGTCTATGCTGTCTGCTTGATGCCCTTAATTATTTTCTATTTGACTAATTCCTAACTGAACTTATTTCTGAGGGAAGATACACATCAAAAAAATGTTCATATATATATATTAAATTTGCATATACATATTAAAATTTATATATATATATATATAAATTTTAATGAAGTGTTAGAAATTCCTCTGGGCTTATTGCCATTGATAATTTTTCTGTCCTTTTGGTGATGGGAAAGACAGGGAAAGGAAGAAAAGGCCCAGGAAGCAAAAAAGCTAAGGCAAATGGAGCCTTATTTGCACCCAGTGACTTGTACCTTCTCTGAGAAGCAGGAAACTTTCATTGAGTAACTACCATGTAGGGGGATCAGCGAAAGTATCACAGACAAGGCTCTTGTGCTTCTGGCACTTCGGGGTCATCCAAAGAAGCACTAGAGTGTTAGTCCTCTTTCAGTCAATCTCCTAGACTGTCAGTTGAAATAGTATTCTAGAGCCTAGAGTCTAGATCCTCTTTTTTTTTTCAGTCATCATTGAGAATAAATGTCACATGGGAGGGAATCAAATTCTTTGCGAATAAAGATTCTGTCTTGGACTAACAAGGCACCAATTCTTTCACAGTAGTAAACGAAAATGGTTTTGCTCAATTTACTTTTCACAAAGCCATCTTGATTGCCAGTCAGAACTCTGTGCTCTTCTAAGAAGAAGGTGATTGTTTGATGAGTTGTTGTCCCACTTTCCAGGATACTGACAGAAAGATGTCCTTCCAGTAATTATGGGGTAGCACCTTTCCCTTTATTGATGTCTGAACAATCAGGGTAATTTTCATACATAGAGAAACATATATAACACTAAACAATGACTGGAAGCCAAGCAACACAAATAAAAAAAGGAAAGCTGATGAGGCACAGAAAAGCATGGCAAAACGGCCCCTAGAGGTCACAGCGGTCCTGCAGTGAACCTGACACTTCCATGCTGTATTGTTGGTAAGGGAAATGTCATTTTCATTAAGTAGAAGAGAGAGAGCATACCTCTAAACCTCTCTTCCCTCAGATTAAATTGGAGACCCCAAGGACTGCTTCCCTAACCATCACGTCAAGATACGCTCATCCTTTTTCATATATGTTAATATATGTTAAATATGTAACATGGATTCAGATAACCAAAGATTTCCTTTATGTACATTTGCTTCAGTCTTGGCTTAGTTTAACAGCATCTGAAAGGGCAGGCGCTGTGTTGGTTTAGTTTGCTTCATGTATGATATATTCAGATAAGCACTCAAGTATAAGCTGAACAGAGCATCTAATACAAAGGCGGCATGTAATAAGTATTTCTTAATTAATGAAGACAGTGATGATTAATTTAGTGTAAATACTAGCTTAGCACGTGTGATAACAACATTCTGACTTAGGTTTATCTCTTTTGACAGTTTGGCCTTTTTTAAAGAGCTGTGCTTAATTTATGGGAGGAACAACTCTAAGGGCAGAGGCAGATTCACCATGAAGCTAAATGAAGCAAGGGCATCAGTACCCCTCACTTGCATGGGGTGGGGGAGGGGCGCTGGCAACGTGTTCACCTGCCCATGTGTTTTTGTGAAGTTTGCAAAAGAAAAATATTTTCATATTCTTTTTCCTAAATGGATCATCCCAATTTATATAAACTCAGACCTCACAAATCTGGATCTTCCTTTGTTTAAGGGATATATAAAAACCTGAGGAGAACTCTAATGAAGAATAAGGGAAATGCTGAAAGTTTGGGAAATGCCAAACCACGAACCAAAAAAAGATGGATAACTAAGCTCAGGGAAGACAGGATTAAGGGATATAACTCTATCTATCCGTGGACACGGATATAACTCTATCCATGGAAGTGGATATTTATTTAAAGGACAAAGCTTATCTGATATCTTCCAGGTTTCCAGAAGCAGAATAACAGTGCCTGCGTTTGAACTTTAA
Organism: Balaenoptera ricei; assembly: GCF_028023285.1. NCBI lineage: Eukaryota > Metazoa > Chordata > Mammalia > Artiodactyla > Balaenopteridae > Balaenoptera > Balaenoptera ricei. The sequence goes on along the minus strand of NC_082660.1, from coordinate 88,162,539 downwards.
GAAGAGAAACTCTGTTTGAGAATTAAAAAGAATTTTATAGTAAGAATGGCAAAGCAGTGGAACCAAGTCAAGTTATGAACCTGCTTTCTCTAAAAACCTATTTGAAGAATAGCTATTTAGCTGCTAAAAGGCTCTGGAAAACATGCCAGGAGCCTGAGTTACGAGATAAACCCACGGGGAATTCCTCACTTTCTATTCTAGGATATTTTGGCTCTAGAAGTATGTATGTCTGAGTCAGTAGTTCATAAAACGGGAAAAATAACATGAATATCTTGTTATTCAACCCCTTGAATCTGGGGTTGCTATAGCCAGAAAGAGTTGATCTGTGAAAATACCTGAAAATTAAATTAGAGTGTGGATCACTTCACAATTGGGTTTGGATAGGATAGAGGGCAGGACCAGGGTATCCTGCTTTAAGATTCTCTTTTCAAAACTAGAAATAATAAGGACATTGTTACATGGTGGTGATTGTATTCTGGGAAGCAAGCCATTCCATCTGTATATGCACATTGCAGCTACATTCCACAATGTAAAACCCATCCCACTTGTGATTATATCCTTGATCATGACCTAGATTTGGCCAAATATCACTGCTTCCTTACTGATGGAAATATCCTTGTCTTACTATGCTAATGATCTACTGCCCTCTCCTTTACCTCCTTCCTCCCTGGATACTATGCCATTATTTATAGAGGAGTTTTCTGGCTTCATCATGAATCTTCTGCTTAAGTTGCCTTATTTATTGGTATAGAGGGATTTTGCCATTAGGCCTGACATGTTGGACAAATAACTTACTAGGGGATTTAGGGAGTTTACAGACACACTGGATTTTATTTCCTGTACAAAGCTTTGCAATAATAAACGTTGTATTTTAGATTTGACTTCTTTCAGTGTGAACTTCTGTATAATGCCTTTCTGACTCACAGATACTCTACTACAATGAAATCTCAATGTTACTTTCTACATACTGTGCATGTTTATGCTTAAGTACTATAAAGGTAAAATACAACACTATGATATACTTAAGAAATTTAATATGACTAAATTTTATCCTGTAAAACTTAACGACTATTTTTCTTCTTTTAAAATGCAGCAACTCCCCTAAATAAAAGTTTTATTCCCTTCAAAGGGTTTTTGAAGATGGCAAGACTTAGAGAAGGTAGAAAGATCAGGTGTATGTTTGAAAAATAGTCCTTCTGTAATGATTTTTACCATAAACAGAAAAACATCCTAGAGACATAAGCAGGGGAGTAGCTGGCCATGGATAAATAATGAAGATTTAAGGGGTCACAGTCAGTCATAAGGGAACAGTAAATCACAAAGTAATGCTGACAAATGAGAGGCTGGATACTAGAATGTACAAATAAAACAGTAAACATGAGGTACTTCCTGTGCCTTTGGATAGCTCACTCAAGAGTTATATGTACGTGGAAAATATAGGTCACTTTGGGATTTCACAATGATGAGTGATGGGGTGAATGTAGATAAGTTTAAGTACTTCAGTCAAATATTTGCTGTATCAATGTTGATGAAGAGTCAAAAGAATCATTAAAATAATGAAAGGTTTTGGAAAAACTGGCCAAGGAAGGCCAGGGGAAGGGGAAGGAGACAGCTAGAGGGCTTTGAAGCATTTAATACAAAAGACATTTATTATTAGATGTCTAGCACACAAGGAGCACGATCGCCAGTTACAAATATGGTTACGGATCAATAAATATCTGCTGGTGACTATGTGCCACACACTCTGCTGTGTGACAAAAATCACAGACAGGTGAGATACATTTATTCCAGAGGAACTCACAGCATAAAGGAGAAAGCAGGTCTGCACACCACCAATTATAATGAACGCAGTGTGACATCACACTAACCACGTGATGGAAGCATACAAACTAGGGAGTGATGAATTCTCCTTGGAGTTGAGGAGGAGAGATTAGGAAAGATGTAATGGAGAAAGTCACCACTGAACGGAGTCCTGAAGGAAGAAAACGATTTCACCAGGTGAAAGGACGATGGCGCACATGATGGCATTCTAAGCAGAGGAAAAGAAGAGTGGTTGGGGGCGAATTAGACTGTCAAGGGTTTCCAAGTGATAGTTTAGACTTTACTGTCACCCGTGGGCGGCCACTAAAGGTCTGAGAAGATGGGTCTCCCAGTGAGACCTAGGTTTTATCATTATTTTTTAAATTTTTAAAATTGAAGTATAGTTGATTTACAGTGTTGTGTTAATTACTGCTGTACAGCAAAGTGACTCAGTTAAACATATATATACATTCTTTTTCATATTCTTTTCCATTATGGTTTATACAGGACATTGAATATAGTTTCCTGTGCTATACAGTAGGACCTTGTTGTTTATCCATTCTATATATACCAGTTTGCATCTGCTAATCCCAAACTCCCACTCCATCCCTCTCCCACCCGCCTCCCCCTTGGCAACCACCAGTCTTTTCTCTATGTCCCTGATTGTGTTTCTGTTTCATAGACAGGTTCATTTGTGTCATATTTTAGATTCCACATATAAGTGATATCATATGGCATTTGTCTTTCTCCTTCTGACTTACTTCACTTAGTATAATAATCTCTAATTGCATCCATGTCGCTGCAAATGGGAGACCTAGGTCTTAGAAAGAAATATCTTGCAGTGGTATAAAGATGGTTTGGAGGGTACTAAGTCTGAAGTCAGGATGACTGAAAAGATTACTGCAGGGGAGAGACAACAAATCCCAAAACTAGGGCAGTTGAAGTGACTGTGATTCAGACAGAATCAACATGAACTGGGGGTTGAATAGATGTGAATGGTGGCAGAGAAGAAGATATCAAGTCGTATAATTAACCAAAACAGAGAATATGTTTATTTAATTAACAGAAGCAGAGGATATGTTTATTTAATTAACCAAAACAGAGAATATGTTCATTAATTAGTTATATAATTAACCAAAACAGGAAATTGGGAATAGATGTAATGAGTTCCATTCTGAATATGCTGAGTTTGAGACAGTTGTGGGAAATCTAGTTAGAGACACCCAACAGACAATAAACTTGAGGCTAGAGCTGAAGAATAAGATCACAACTCAAGAAAGAGTAGAAACCGTGAGAATAGATATGAACTGTTCAGGAAAAATTATGCAGGACAAAGGGTAGACCCTTGGTAATGCTCACATTTAAGATTGAAGGACGGGGATCCAAAGGAATAGACTGTGGAGATATTCCTACTGAAAGTCAAAACCAAGAAATCCTGCCCACGTTATGACAAAGGATTGTTCTACTGATCGGGATACGTGTGTATCATAGTATAAGGCAGAGTAGGGGGAAAATCAGGAGTATAAAGCATATATTGTATATCTAATCTACTATAGGCACTAAAAAGACACAGAAGTACAGTATCTTTTGCCTCCAGGGATACAGAAGTAAGTTCAGGACTATCGGCTAAGCAAGACTTGGGTCTCACTAAGGCTTGGGTCACTCCCAGCAGTATCCTGCTGAGCATGCAAGATGAGGGCAGCAGTTCTGCCTCAGGGGCAATATATAAAGACATGAATGTCACCTGGAAAGGAAAGGGGAAATCAACAGTCCAGTTGATACCACATCTCTTCTAGTGAAACTCCTAATTCCCATCTTCTCTAAAAGCTAACCCCTCTTAAGGAGGGACTGCATTTGAAAGTTAAAACACAAGAGACTGTATCTGTTTTCTGTGATTTCCCTAGCAGAATCTCACCTCCACCCCCTTGTTTGCATGTGCTATATTAAGGGTCAGCAAGCTTTTTCTGTAAAGGGCCAGATGGTAAATATTTTCAGCCTTGTGGGTCATATGGACCCTGTCTCAAAGACTCAGCACCACCGTTGCCATCATAGAGTGAAAGCAGCCACAGACAATACAGAAACAAAGGAGCTTGGCTGTGAGCCAACACAACTTTATTTATAAAAGCAGAGGGCAGGCTGGGTTTGGCCCCTGGGTCATAGACTGCTGATCCCTGATCTATAGCACGGGGGAAGCCAATACCAGAGGATGCCAATCTGAAAAACACAGATCATAGAGCTGGATTATGAGACCAAAACAGACAAGTTGAGTTGTGGAATGTCCTTGATGGGGAGAAAAAAATCCTAGACCTAGAAAGATTAGGCAGCCACTTACATGATGTTCTTTCAGAGGTACAAGAAAGGCTGCCTTTCTCCCCAACATTTCCTCTATCAGCTAGCCATGCTGCAAGAAGTTCTTGACAGCAGAATTGCTCTGCCAGATTAAGGCACTGTCCTGAATTTAAAGGGCATGCATGTAGTGGAGAATTGAGTGACACAGTGCTGCATTAGTTTATCAGATCAATTAGCTGACAGCTGGCAGAGAACAAGGACCAGGGCAAAAAGAATCCAGGATGAACTCAATGTCTTTGTAAGTTCCTTAGAATTTTTCACTTTTTTGGCACTAAAAGTATGCTTTTACTGTACTACATGCTTTGCTATACATCCCATCTTTTGTCAGAGCTCCTGTCTGCTTCTAGGTAAGATCTCTGTTTGCATAGCCTCCATAGTTCAGATGACAAGGTTATAATTATTTAATTGAAATGATAAAGCCCTTGGGAAGACTCTTTCTCTCAAGGGGGGCAGAATTCATTTTTATTTCTCCTATACCACATAAGGATACACAACTTATGAAATAGTTAGGGTTTGTATAAAAAAAATCATCTAATTGTGACTAGTGAAGTCTTCTAAACAAGAAAACTCAGTGATTCCTATACTTACAGAAAAAGTTATAGTGCTAAAATCTAAGTCTTAATTTAAAATACTGATTGTACAAGGAACTTTAATGCTGAAACCTGTCAGCCATTGCCATGTGGCTTTCCCATTTGGCACATTTTTTTTCTTTCCATTGCGTTTATTATGCTGTAACACATTATTTTCCTAATAATAATGTTTATAGTTTATTATCTCGCTTTCCCCACTACAAGTCAAATTTCATGAGGGCAGAAATTTTAGTAAACTAAAAAGTGCCAGTAGCTAGAACAGTATCTTTAATTCAGTGGGAACTCAGTAAATATTTGCTGAATGAATGAATGAGAAAAAGCAAGCAAGCAAGCTGGAAAAGCAGAGCTGTCTTGTATCAGCATATTCCAGCTAAAGACAGAAAACAAACAAAGAAGGGTACCTTGGAAATAAACAAATAATCTTTTCTATTTAAAGTTCTATTCCCCAAGATTCTTTTTTAAACTATTTAAATGAACCCAAGTGTGCATTTCACAAAAACATCTCCTTCATTTGTATTTTGCGAATTTGCAACTTTTGGCAATTCAAACAATGCTGAGCAGCAATGTACTTTTGGGTTGTCTATTTTATAGATACTTTCCAGGCACTTACAAAAATATTCGAGCAGCAATATCTACATACATAAGCAGTTATAGTTACAGTAATAGTTATAAATTAATTTGCCCTATGCATTAAAGCCTGTGGCCTAAAGGATTATCTAAAACTTATTTGGCCTAAATAATGCTCAAATGTAATAAAAATGTATTTCTATGAAAATATTATATGCTTTAGACTTTTAATATAGTATGAAAGAACAACTACATAATTATGATGTATTAAAGAAGCTTAATCTGAAATTGATTTTTTATTTATAAATCTTGTATTTTAAACTAAGGAGCAAGTACTTGGGCAAATACTTTCTTAGAGATGTCATCTGATGAAGGAGAATGGCTTGTAACACTAAAAATAATTAATCTTCAAAATAAAGTTTCCAGGTTGTAAGGGACATCAACCCATATCTCCCATCTGGAGATTACAATTGGTCATGACAGTTATATTTATTATTTCATCCACATTTTAGCTGATCATCTGTCTTGCTCTTCCGAATCACTGTGGCTTTATTTGTCTCTAATGTACATGAAGCTTGTTTCTTTTTCTTCTAGACCAAAGACAACGGAGCAAAAACAACTTCTACACTATTCCAAACTATACTGTCTCCATATAAACAAGTTTGGCTCTTTTATGCACTATTAGTGAAATCTGAAAAAAATAAATGACTTCAACTAAACCATCATAGTGAGTAATCCACTAATTTGAACACAGAATTTATAAGATCTTGAAGAATAATAGACTTTTAACATCTTCCAATTCAAAATGCCAGGATTTAAACGAATGACTGGTCTATTCCCTGGCTTTTCGGGAATACCATACAATCTCTGATTTGCCTAAAAGTCCTATCAAGAAAATCAGGACATTCTGATTATTGTGAGACCAAACACTTGCAGAAAATAAAATCAAAACAGTTATATGAGCAAAAATAGAAACTGTTTCATCATCAGGATTATAACATGTTTTAGATCTAAAAAAAAAAAAAAGGGCTTCAAAGACTGTATTCTATGACTTTGAAATTTGATTCAAGGAGAGAATGAGAGGAAACAAAAGGAAAACATATATATATATTTAATATATAAATATATTTATATAAATGTATTTATATAAATATAGATAGATATATTTAGAAGGATATTTGGTCTGACTTCAAATCATACTATTACTTTTGTGAAAGGTTTCTGTGATTAAATTACAACCCCTTATAAAATTAACAGTTTGCATTTGTTAACTAAAAGACAGCCTAGCTGAGGTAAATAATGGTTCTTAAATCAAAATGTACAGCAGAGACAAGTAGCAGAAGGCTTATGAAGCACTAGTGTGAATGGGCCCAACTGGCAATTCACCAATTACCAATTGCCACAGGCAAGTTTAATGAGGGTATTATGTAAAAACAAAAAGAGAAAGCAAGATTACACCGGTCTATTTACAGGTAACTTCCAATAGTCAATGATGGTTAGCATGGCACCAAAGACCAGGTATTTTGAAAAAGGCATCATGAAATGAGCTAATTAATATGTTAAATCACAACTGAAGGGATAACCAATGGCACTATACACTAAATGCTGATGATCATATACATACAGGCATAAGCTGCTAGGAAGTACAAGTAAGTATACACTTAGGGCTTAAACTTTCACAAGACTTTTTATTATTATTATTTTAAGAAAAATATATTCACAATTTAAATACATATGTACTTGCACAGACAAATGTCTGGAAGAATATATGGCAAGCTATTAATATTATCTCTGGGTAGTAGGATTTCAGTTAATATTTTTTTTCTTTTTTGCCTATGGTTTCTAATTTTCCTACAATTAACATGCATGATTTAAAAATTTTACAAGTCATATGAACCAGAACATCTTTCAATGATACAGAAAATATTAGTAATTAAAACAATACTTTACAGTGATCAAGTCAATAATTGAAATTATTGTTAATATATTAAATTGATGTGACAAATAGATGCATTATTAATTTATCTAGTACAAATTCTGCTTATTAATTTGAGTCACCTTGCATGGTCTTCCAAATGAAAATTTAAAAAAAAAAATCTTTAGCAGATAACCCTAAAGCCGGGTTTCTCAATCTTGCCAAGGATTATTTCTTTGTTGTGAGGGACCGTCCTGTACATTGTAGGATATTTAGCGGCATCCCAGGCTTCATCCACTAGATGCTAGCAGCACTTCCTCCTTGTTTGTGACAACCAAAAATGTCTCTAGACCTCGCCTAATGTCTCCTGGGAGGCAAGATCATCCCTGGATAAGACCCACTGCCCCAAACACCAGACAAGTCAGTCTTTAAGTAACTGATTTTGCCCTAGATAATCTGCATCAATTAGCCTATTGCTCAGGCCGGCTGTCAGTCATAAGAAGTAATTGAAGCTTGGTTACTGCTTGTCCAACCATATGATAGATAACCTTTAGATCATAATAACTACCTGAAAGCTGCTTCCCTGGAAATGAAATAATTGTGTTTCCACTTTGAACTCAGCATGGAAAACTAGGAAATATACATGTTTACCACTATACATAAACACCAACTCAGTTGGGGAATAACAAAAAAAGGAAGGACTTCTTTAAATGTGAAAGGCTGCAGTACACATGTCTCTTCTTTGAAGCCTTCCTTAAATCAGACAGAACAAATGCCTCTCTCCTCTGCTTTCTCACAAGCCCTTTGTATATATGTATCATTTTATTATTAGAATTTGTTCCTTTGACAGCCTTTTCCACTAGAATGTGAGCTCTGGACAGCCAAAAATTTGATTTTCTTCATCTTTGATTGTTTGGTTCATTCATTATTAAATTAATTCATTGAGTTAATATAACTCAATGAGTATATATGTGTGTGTGTGTGTGTGTGTGTGTGTATATATATGTGTGTGTGTGGGTGTATACACCCACACCCACACACACACACATATCCTTAGTGATTAGCCTACCCATGGTAGGCTAATTATAGTGCTGGTCTCTGAGGATATGGAGATGAACACATTACAGGGTAAAATATGCTAGGATGGAGGTACGAAAGTACCCAGAAGTGATATCTAGGCTAAAGTTGGAGCAGTAGGGAGGGCTTCTTAGATGAAGTGACTTGAACAAGTTGTTAAAGCAACTGGAGAGGAAGTGGGGGGAGGAGAAGAAGAGGGAGGAGACATATTGGGCAAAAGGAGCTCCATGGGCAGGGTTCCAGGGAGAGTCCTGCCTCCTACTGCCTCGTACAGGGACTAGGGCATGTTTTCTGATAAACAAATGAGGATGAAGCAGAATGAAGAAAAACAGCAAGCTGAGAGGGTGATACCAGTAGCATTAACCTCTGGAATCTTCCTGCTCAGGTTTTAACAGGCAGGCTTTGATAACAATCAATAGCTTTGGCCAATCTCAGGGCCACTGGAAAAGGTCAGCTCATATATTTTCCTGCTTATCTTATAACTTTCCTGCTAGTGAAACCGAGCAGGACCCTGTGGGCCTCCTGGGCAGGAAAGTCTTTCTGTGTCCCCTGTTTCTTGTTTGTAGAGAATAGACTCCAGCCTCCGTGACCTTCCTTGAGTTCCAAATGGCAGGTTCAAACAGTTACTAATCAGGGAAGGGAGGGGATGCAGAGACAAGGGAGGGGCAGCCAAGAAACAGTAGTGCAGCCTTGGGGCAGGGTCCTGGTTCCGCCTCAAGGGATACACATAACAATATCTTTGAGTTCTTTACAGAACTAAAACCCCCAACAAATGGAAGATGAACTGCTTGATGAAGCATTCTTCACTCCAGAGAGAAGGTCATAGTTTGATAACCTCAAGAACCACAGCTCATCAGGAGACCACGGGAGGCCAGATTAAAGGAATGCAGACCCTGCACATACCCTGATACTTACTAGCAACCCTGCCCTTGAACCATTGCTATTAAACTCCTCACCAAACTCCCCTGGGTTGGGACACACAGTTTTGAGGGGCATGAGCCTGCTGTGTCCCCCTTTGCCTGGCAAAGCAATAAAGCTATTCTTCTCTACTTCACCCAAAACTCTGTCTCCAAAATTCGATCCGGCACCACTGCACAGAGGCCGAGTTTCAGCATCACTTCCAGGTGTTTGGATATAATTCAATAATAACTTATTTATGGGGAACACTTCCTTGAAAAATTCTATGTGAGGTGTTATTGCTAGAACTAAAGATATTGCATTTTGTTTCCTGGTTCTAGTTATTACTAGACTTTAATGAGAAAAGTAGGCATTGAACTGATTTTGTTAATATTTTCAGTGTTAGCTATTATGTTGTCTTAGATTTCTAAAGGGCAATATCCAGCTTGCCATAAACAATTCTGACAACTTTGAGAAATATCTTTAGAAACATTTATGATATCCTAAATTTTTATAATATTAATCTAAAATGTATACCCATTTAAAAACCATTTATACCAGTAGGCATTTTTCTCATGTTGGGGAATGTGGGTTTTCTTTAAACCATGGATGCCATTATTACATATTCCTTTAGTTCCTTATGATATAATATTTAGCTTATTTATACAAGGAACAATCATATCAGAAAAATAGGGCATCTACTTCTGGCCCAAAGTAAACAGTCAAACAGAATGCAACAGTTGATAGGTGACATCGTTTTCTAAAGAAGAATTCAATGATGTCTGCATAATACAGTAAAGTCTGCTCTCCGGCACAGCTGGGGAATGAAGTATTCTGGTCAAATATTCTGCTTAATAGAGTTACCATGTATTTTACATGGATTGCCTATTTTCAAAGAGTTGCAATAGCTCAAAATAAACCTAAGGTTATGTAGCCAGGGTGGTCCCATCTGAGCTCAAAGGGAATTATCTGGGTGTGTGTGATTAAATAGGGGGAGCTGGTGGGCCCTTAGGGCTCTATCTGCATGAAAGGATTTATGCTGGTACCTTATTTATCCTTGCCTTCTAGGAAAAGGAAGATACCTGCCTAGGTGCCTGAACAAAAGGGAGGAAGAAGGGCAATGGAGGGGATTATGGTTTTAGGATCCCCTTTAGGTCTCTAGGACTTCAAAAAAAAACTTTTAAGCCTCCAAGGAGAAAGGGATCAGAAGAGACGAGAAATAAACTTTTTAAGAAGGGTCTCAGGAAGCGTGGCTACGTCTGCACTGAGCATAACCCCACACTCAAGGACTGCAAGGATTGATGGCAAAATTGGAGCAGCAGGAGACTGCAACCTTGGCCCGGATGTGGCCATTATCATTGAGGGCAACTCAAGCAGCTTTGCCAGCAAAAGGCATTCAGCAGAGTGAGAGCTGCAGGAGGACAGAAAGGGCAGGACTTTGTCTATTTTGTTTAATGCTATATCCTCATCACCCTAGAACAGGAGGCACTCAAATATGTGTGGGCAAATGTCAAGCGGTGACTATAGATGACACATGTTTGAGCCCATATGAGATGACTCCAGATGTACTTGTGGGAGTGGAGACTTTGCAGAGAGCTTGAGTCCTGCCAGTGGGGGTAAAGAAGAGATAATCTGGGATATCTGGATTATTGTTACTAGTGTAAACATCTGAATTCACAGGTGATGAGACAGTTAGCTTACAAATAAAACTATATTATTTCAAGAGGCACATCAGGGTCTTTGCTGTTTCTCAAGGGCATCTTCATAATATTAATTACCATTTTATTGGCAAAGCAAATATGCTTTTGCTTTCAACTTTGCAATCAACTTTTGAGGCATCTAGTAGAGATTTTGGATGATGGAATTCTAGATAATAGAGTTTATATTACTGATTAAGACTTCTTTGTTCAAGAACATATTTGGTTTCTAACATAAGTCCACCATTTTTACAATACTGTACTACAGTTTCCTTTAAATGTCAAGTGCTTTGTGAATTGAAGGCTTAAAAATGTTTCAAAATAACTTAGTGTTCTTGGATCAGGGATTATATACACAGTCTTTTTATGCAAAAATTCATCCTCATTTCTTTAAAGGCAAATTGCCTTTAATGAATGAATAAAATGTTCTATATATTATCAATTTAGCCTTTGAGTGCAGATGCAGATGCTCACCTTGCTTTCCAATTATAGTTTAGATTTAGACATGATTGAGTCCTTGTAAAGAGGAAGATGGCTTGAGGAAAATGAGAGCTTCTCAAAATTAAGTATCTCCATAAGCCAAAATGGCTACAAGGAGCTTTCAGATAAGGTTAGATTTTAAAAGAACAATTACTTAAGACAGAAGGAAGAACATCCCTAACTGAGAATTAAGATAAGAGTGACCTTGGTTGTCATAACTCCCGATGCCACACTGGCTAGTGAGCAATTAACACAAGATGACAATCACACATTTGCCTCCAGGCCTTCATTTACTGAGCCTTCGATACTGTGCTCACAAAGTTTCTCTCTGTTGTAAGAGGCTCAGGTCCTCTTAGGCACTTCCTGCTGTTTTGTTCTGCTGCCTCCACTGTCAATACTTGACTTTTCCCAGTCTGGAAGGAGAGTTCAAGTGATTATGGCTTATTCAGCCAACCTTAGGATGGTCTGGGCTTTAAGTAATCTTAGTTCTTTTGATTTTGTAAACCACATTAATTTGCAACAGTTTAGATTTTATCCTGAGGACACAAGTCATTAAAGAATCATAAGCCAGGAAAGTAACATTATTTTGTTTGTTTGGTTTTTTAAGTTTTACTCTGACTATAATGTGGGGAATGGATTCGAAGTTAGAAATGGTAAGAGAAGTAGGCAGAGAGACCAGTCAGGACATCATTGTAATTAATAGTCCAGCTGAGAGATGGCGGGGGCCCAGAACTAAAGTAGCGTCAGTGGGCTTGGCGAGAAATGGGTGAAGTCCAAAAATATTTAGGAGGTAGAAGCAACAAGACTGAACAATGGCATAAAACGCCATGATTTATAGATATCACTTAGCCTCCTAACACTTAGCCGTTTTAATGCTCACCTAAGAGCAGCTGAAAAATTGTTAAAGTCTTGATTTTTAAAAAAATTCTTAAAGTTTAGTTATCAAATGAACAGTAGCAAACACTTATTTTGTTGAGGGGAAATCTGCTAGCCTGATTAATAGTAATGGTAACATTTTCTTCTTAAGTTAGGCCAATGGATCTAATAATCCTATAAAGCCTTGTTCCTCTATTTCTAGTATATAAGATATAGAATGAGGACGCTCACACAACAAATATTTATTGAGTGCCTGGGTAACAGATTGTTCTTTAAAAAACAAATCAAAAACACACAGAAGCAGCAGGAAACTGACAGATTTAAAAGAGGAAAGAAATATTTTCTATAATTTATTTGGAGCTATGAAAGTTATTGAAGTATAATACTTGCCTCAAACACTTTCCCAACAGCTGAAATTAATTTTTATGCCTAAGGAAGATGCTGCATGGTGGTGAAACACACAAGGTTCACTGATTTTGAACATTCTATTCCAAATATCTCGAAAGAAAAAAGACTGTGCAGTCAACTATTTGAGCTACTCGAATGACTGAAGCATAAAGGAGGATAAGCAAAAGAGATGTTTTGATATTATGTAAATCTGGAATTTTTCTTCTACAAAATATTCAACTTAAATTTAGGGATTATTAATTAACCTTGCCTATATTATAAGCAGTTTTTAAAACTCTCCTGCTCTCAGAGAAGCTAACTAGAAAGAGAGTCTTAATTCTGAATTTAGAAATGTTTCCAATTACATATATCTTCATGACAATATATAGGACATTCAACTGAACATCTTCAATATCCTTATTAGTTGAGTAATATGTAATATGAATGATATGAATAATTTATAGAGCAGCATCTCATAGAGATTGCCCAATTTTGCTTTCATTCATTTGAATGTGATTATTTTGAAAAAGGTCTTAATCCATAATGTCAACCCTTTTTGTTTATTTCCATTTGCCCCATCTTTTAGAGGTTATCTCTTTTAGGAAGATTTTTTTGGTATCTGTATTTTGTTTATGCTACACATGCCAAATAGATCTCCCAAGATGAAACTCTGAGTTCATTTGGAAGTAATTTTTGGTAGCACATGAATCAGAACTCTTATTTTCTTCTCAGCACTACTGGTATTTTATTGCTTCCATCTATAGTCCAATATGCTTTTAAGCGCCAAGAACCCTGAGGCCAAACACACAAAGCACTAAGAAAATGGGAACTTGTGGCGATGACAACTTTTGTCTCTCTTTCAAGGTTCTTCCCTCCCCTGGGAGAGTGAAATCACCTTAAGCTCACTATGAAACAGGGACATGGTGAGCATAGATGATTGACTGAAGTTGGTGATGTTGATTTAGGAGTCTTCGGCTTATAGGTCAGGTGTAAAACTCTTAAACTTACTTGTCAAAGTCAGCTTGTCAAAGTCCTATGGATTTTTCCAGACTGCCTAAATGTCACTTTCCCTATGAAGGCTTCTCTGGCCAGCTCAGGCAGGGTTAGGCAGTCTCTCTTTTGTATTACTATAGCACCCTGACATATTCCTACGGCAGCACTTATCAAACTATATTGCATTTGTCCGTCGCCCTCCACTCATGGATAGAAACCATTCTCTCCCTTTTGTCTCTGGACTAAAGCATTACCAAAATCAAGTTGGTTCTCAATAAGTAATAATTGAATGGACAGGCAGAGAATGGCTAATAATACTCTCCATCTGCACAGCATAGGTTATGAGGTGTTTTCACATCATGGTGAGGAAGCCATGGCAGGAATTATCACTCATATTTTAAAAATGAGGAAACTGATGCCCAGAGAGGTTATGTGACCAACTCAAGTTCAAAAGAGCTAAAAAGTTGCACACTACTTCTCATGACAGCAAGTCTAAAAGGATTGGTAAATAGAAGTGGTAGCAGTAGTATTCTGTAGGACACGTGGCAATGGCTGGCCAAGACACAGTGTAGGAGCTGGTCACCTGTTTTGAAAGCTCCCAAACGCTTAGCAGGTTCTCAAGAAGTTAACTTAAATGCACACACAACCGAGCTTCAGAATGTCAACTTATTTACAATGAGAATGATTTGTGACAAATAATTTCCCTGTACTCAAGCTACACCCACAGTGAAGCCAGTAGACAAAAAGATATATCCTGTTTATGTATGGAATACAAATGACTCTCTGAAATTCCCACCATGACTCATAGACTCTAAAGAGAAAGAAGTTCTTTGAGATCAGTAGTGTAATCCCACCATTTCCTAACTAACTAACTAGCTAACTAGCTAGAAAGATAAATGACTTATCTAATCACATAGCTTGTTTGTGAGAGCACCAGGACATAGAATCAGTTCTTCTTAACAATAATATCTTTACCTTTTTAAAACTAAGCTATGACTGAGAAATAATACAAGTAAAGTTCTTGGCAAGCCTTCTAAGCATCTGGCTAATAGGACTAAACATAGGCTGTCACACAGGAATTATAATTAAACAAATGCTGCAACATGAGAGAAGTACAGCAAATTCTACTCTATGTCCACGTATTGGGGAGGTAGGGGGCACATAATATGACAGGCAGTGTTTTAGGATCCCATTTATGTTAAAAACAAGGTCCTTTTTCATAGAGATTGACAATATTAATTATATTTATTCATCTCTATTAACCCATAGACATTGATGTTACCAAAGAAGAAAATTATTGGACTTATCTTTTCCGTGTCAACTGAAGTGTATTTTCTAGTCCCCGTCCCTTTTCAACATACATTTTTTTTTTTCTTTTTGAAAATTATCCAAGTAAGTATAACCTGGGTGTGTTCCTAACGTCTAAGTTTTGAAAAAGCCACTCATTGCCAGTAGAATATATTTTGCTACTTATTGACCAGCTAAAAAGTTAAATATGTGTGTCTATTAAGAGGCAAAGACCTAAGACAAAAATCAGATAATATTCTCAGCAAAAAATAAGACAAATGATCATATTTATGAAAGTTTCTGGTTTAGCTTCTATTATCAAAGCCGGGGTGTACTCTCGGTTGTCTGTCCTAAATCAGTAGATGAAAGCAAGTGCTTTCCACAAGTATATTTGTATTTCATAGACTGTGCAAATCACACCAAAATCAAATGATTTCATGGAGCAACACCATCAATTAAGAGAGAGAGTCTTATTTAGCAAAGGATTGCTTTGGGGATAGAAACATACCTCTAACTACAATGAATTAGTTTGTTGATTGATCTTCCTGCTGGGGATAATTGCTAGAATTCCTTCTTTAACATAAAGGGACTTTTACCTGTTTGATATCAACTACTGTGCATATCTTTCTGTTACTATCATAATCGGAGACTGTGCTCTTCTATGCCTTCACTGGATGCAGAGAAATATTCCCACAGCATTTATACAACAAAGCTTTTGCTTCCCTCTAGCATCATAACTGGCACCCTGATAATCGACCTCCGATTAATGCTAACGTTTACCATTATCCCCAAGAGTTACAGTTTGAAAAAGGAGAGCTCACATTCTGAAAGAAACTTCAGGTATTCCAGGTCATTTATTGATACAGAGTCCAATTTAGAATCAGTTTCTCATCTAGACTATGAAAGAAACTTATTCATCAGTCACAGCATTTTAATGTATTGAGTAAAAGATGATTTTAGATGTTAATTTTTAAGCTAGGTCAAATTATAATATTATGCTGTATAAAAAATCAGGGTCATTTGAATACCAATTCATTCATTTTCTATAATATTTCAACAGTAAAATTCCCATGTGTACCTAAAGTTGAAGATAATTCATTTAGGTTCCCATTATACATTAAGCCAGCCAACAATTTTTAATCCATGTCACAGGTATAAAATATCTGTCAATTCCTGTTAAAGGGCTATAACATGAAATCAATATGGTTAGTAGGTACGTAAAATAAAATGTCTATGGAAGAAATTATTTAAGAACAAAAGCAACAGGCCTTGCAAGGCTTTAAGACGTATTACTTACCAGGAACAAAGTTTGGAAGTTGCTGAGATCACCGAAAAATTCTTCTATGCTCACTGTCTTAGAGTCAAAAATAAAGTATTCTCCAAGATTCTCATAGAGCTTTATCATGTTGTTGTGCATGGTGAGTAGTTTTTCATACTGTTCTCTGGCACCCTTTGTAAAGCTGTAGCTTTCTGTTAAGGAACATGATCCAATAGTACCTCCAAGGCAATCACTAGATGTTAAGACTGAATTATAACATTATTTCTGTAAACACTTCTGCATTACTTTGCTCGGGTTGCCATGACAAAATACCACAGACCAGGTAACTTAAATAACGGAAACTTATTTTCTCACAATTTTGCAGGCTAGCAATACAATATCGAGGTGTCAGCAAATTTGCTGTCTTCTGTGGCCTCTTTCCTTGGCTTGAAGATGGCTGCCTTCTCCCTGTGTCCTTACCTGGTGGTCCCTCTGTCCGTGTTGTCTGTGTCCTAATCTCCGCTTCTTATGAGGACACTGGTTATATTGGATTAGGGCCCACCCTAAGGACCTCATTTTAACTTAATTACCTCTCTAAATGTCCTATCTCCAAATACAGTCACATTTTGGAAGTTTTGAGGGTTAGGGCTTCAAAACATGAATGGAGGGGGCACAATTCAGCCCATAACAACTTGCTGGAGTCATTATATTGGTTAGTGAGCTTTGAAAATCTATAAATGAGGCAGAACTACTTAAGGTATAACCATGAAGAACATGTTTGCTAAATGAAAACACAGACGTATAAACACCAGAAAACTGCCTCATATCTTTTTAGGAGCGAGGTAGGGTAGAAACAAACAGCAATGAAAAACTCAGGGAAATAAGTATATATTTTCTTTTTTAAATACATATTCTATATAGATGGAGAGGTTACAGTGAATTCTATATATAGGTTATATATCTATATGTGTGTATATATACATATACACATATATCCCATATGAGGAGGGGAAAAAGAGGGAGAGAGAAAAAGAAGGGAGGAGAGGAAGAGCTTTGGAGAGGGAAGGACGGAGAGGGGAGAGAGAGGGAGAGAGAGATTCTGCTGTAGCTCTAGAACCTTAATCACCCAAAGGGCTTGTTCAAACCCGAATGCTGTTTGCTGAGCCTGAGCCCAGGGGCCTGAGGATTATAATTTCTAACAAGTTCCCAGATGATACTGAGGCTGCCAGTCCAGTGTAACCCAGCAGGACCCAATGAGGCCTTCCCATGACAGACCCCTCCTCCATATCCTCTCCTTTAGCTCCTTTCTAAGTGCTTAGATAACAGTATCTGATGCACATTTCCTCAGTTGTTTTACAGATGTTAAAACCCCCACCAAATGGAAGAGGTTAACTACTTGGTGACCTTGAGCACATAGCCCCCCAGGCCTACTGGAGCCTGAGGATTGACAGTGTTAACCCCTGTGACACCGCCCTGTTTTCTCACCATCAACCAATCAGAGAACTATGCACAAGCTGATCACATACCCTGCAACCCCCCTCCCTCACCTGGTCTTTAAAAAGGCTTCCCTGAAACCCTCTGGGAGTTTGGAGCTTTTGAGCACAAGCCACCCACACCCACTCTCCTTGTCTGACGCCTATAATAAATGCTGCACTTTCCTTCACAACCTGGTGCCAGTAGATTGGCTTTACTGTGTGTGGCCAGAGGACCCAAGTTTGGTTCGGTAACACCAGGACTACACTTTCAGCAGTATACTACAGAAAAGTATTTATCCCAAAATTAATTACATCACTGTTTTAAAATTTTATCAAAAAAGTGATAACAACTACCACTACTACCAAGCATAAAATGAACCAGGTATGTAAATGTGTCCAACTAAATGTATCTCATTATGTGTAAATTTATAGAAAGAAATTATCGACTTTATTCCTGATTATAGAAGATACAGATACAGAAAATTATCTCTTTAGGTGACTTAGAAATATAAAAGTTTGTAAGTAAACTAAAATTTCCAACAACTCAGTGTTGTGAACTTTTTGGGACATTTCCTTCTGGTCTTTCTTCTATGGCTGAAAGCTTTTGAATGTTAATTGATAAGAATGCTTCAGAAAAAGGTAAGTAGACTAACCATGAAGAATATAAAGGAAAGCAAATCTACCTTTTACAATTAAGTCTATTAAAAATCAATAATGATCACAGAAGTAAAATGTCTTTAAATGTAAAGGTACTAGACTTGGACTTGTTAAAAAAAAGAATAATAGCACAGTTTCGGGTGTGCTATTTTAAGATCTACTACAGTGTATTCACATTTTGTGATAGTATTATTTTATCAGGTACTGCTAACTGTGTCTTGAAATGCTGGATTTTATAAAATTTTCTGAATTCTTCAGTGTGTTTTATCATAACCTGGGGCCAAATTTATTTTCCATGGGAACACAGCTCTAGTTTCACAATGGAAGTCAGTGGGGAAATCAGACCATTTCTGGAAAATCACTTTGCAGCTGACACTTACAGGATACAGCAGGATTTTAAAAGTGAGATGCTCCCCTTCCCAGGCTCCTTCTTATGCTACTTAAGTATTAGCATTCACATTAGCCACACAACAACCTCTTCCTTGCTAAGGAGTGACATTAAATCTTTCAACCCTCAAGTCCATTTTGCTATCAATAGACCTGAAAGAATTAATGCATTTCTGACTTACTCTACTTGCTTTTTACAAACAAAAGGGTTGTATGTAATGCTACCTACATATTCTGATTTTACCTCTGAGAATATCATATTTGTTTTATTTTTAAAAATTAATTAATTAATTTATTTTTGGCTGCGTTGGGTCTTTGTTGCTGTGCGTGGGCTTTCTCTAGTTGCGGCTAGCGGGGGCTACTCTTCATTGCAGTGCGCGGGGTTCTCATTGCGGTGGCTTCTCTTGTTGCGGAGCATGGGCTCTAGGCACATGGGCTTCAGTAGGTGAGGCTCGCGGGCTCTAGAGCGCAGGCTCAGTAGTTGTGGTGCACAGGCTTAATTGCTCCGTGGCATGCGGAATCTTCCCGGACCAGGGCTCGAGCCCGTGTACCCTGCATTGGAAGGCGGATTCTTAACCACTGTGCCACCAGGGAAGTCCCTATTTGTTTGATTTTTAAGAGTGTTGAACATCCTGTTTGAGAGCTGCAGAAATAAGACAATTCTCTTTATTTCTCAGCACAGAATGAAAATTAGATTTTTGTTTTCTAGTCTCTCTTGCCTAAATAAAACAGACTCATGCCAGACTTGCTAAGAATACACGCTTTGCAAAGGTCACTTACTTATATTCTATTTGTAGCAAGGTACTAAACTGTGTATATTTCAGAAGGCTCAACACCTGTACAACACACAGAAAAAGCCAAAGATAAAAAAAAAGGCAAAAAAACTGGACATTTACCATTTATCATAACACAATTTTTCACCAGCTAAAATATGCCCATGTGGTGATACACAATTTCATAAATTTGCTCTCCTAGAAGAAAAACTGATTTCAGAAATTCTGTCTGTATACCAAAGTGAGAAAATCTGAAAAATTCTGGGAATGGTTTCGCTTAGAAATAACAAATGGAAAGCAGCCCAATCTCCAAGTCCTTTACTTCTCTTCACAGTGATTACTTTGTAAAAGGGATGGAGGGCATGACTCAGCACTGAAATCTTTCACAAGAGCAACCCTGTCACCAAATCCTACTTGGGATTCTGCAGGTGAAAAAGAACTAGACACCATCATTCCTTTCCACCTCTTTATTTCATTTAAGACATTTTTTTTCTTTTTTTGAGCAACCACTAAATGCAAGATACTGGTTAGTATTATGCTAAGCATTGTGCTTGACACAATGATCATTAAAGCCTAATCCAGACCCTTAAGCAGTTTATAATCTAATATTACAAATAACTCTCCTTATTAATTTGCATTTGTACAGGACTTTACGATATACTTTTCCTTCCACTATGTTCCATATCCTTCATGACAACCTTGTCAAAAAGGCAGAGAAATACCACTATTCCAATTTTTAGAGCTGTGGAAACTAGATAAGAGGCACTCATTTTATCAATAAAACTGTAAACATAATAAATTACATTCCCCCGCCCCCCAAAAAACAAAGGCACTCATCCATCTAAGGTTAGAATGTAGTGAAGGTGAGCAGATGTGCCACCCCAAAATATGCCTCTTTGGCATAGATTATTTTGAGCTGATTGAAAAACAGCAGACACAGGAAAAGCTCTGAAAAGAGTAAAAGTTACCCATTTGAAAGGGAAATTTCCATTTATAAAGGAAATCTCCATTTGTAAGGGTGTCTTCCTCTCTGTACCAGGAAGAGAAGGAGGACACCAGAGAATCAAGGGTATCAGGAGTATCACTGGTGAAGTTGCAGATTTAAACCTGCAGAACAAACCTTATCCTTGTTTATGGTGCTTTTCCCTGTAACGCTCGTCCCCATTATGGGTGTCCTCACATCTTTCATTTGTCCTTAGCTGAAGATGGTATTTAAGCTGGTGACTTAGCCTACTTTGGGGAGTTACTCATTTTTCTCTGAGTATCTCCCAGGTACACATGAGGTATTCAAGTTTATTAACTTCTCTCTGGTTTTCTCTTGTTATTTATTCTGTCTTGTATTACGGGGAAGCGGTGGTGGTGGTGGGGTTGGTCCTCAGCCAATTACTCAGTAGGGTAGAGAAACAATTATTTTTCCTCCCCTATAGTAGACATCATGATAGACCCCTGCATGATACTAATCTAACATTCTTTTCACATGGTAGAAGTGTACTATTTATAATGACAATGACCTTCACGTTGCCAAATCCAACATTCACCCCTCTGTCCTCCTTTTGATGTCTCAGCCACATCTGACACATTTAGCCACTCTTCTTAGTTTCTATGACACACACCCTCATGCTTAAAATGTTTTTCCTCTTACCTCCTCTCCTTCTCTGGCAACTTCTGTAAAATGTTAGAGTACCCTGAGGGCTGGTCCTGAATCCTCTGTCTATAGTCTAACTGACCAGAGCGATTCACATGACTTTAAATACCATCTATATTGATGGCTCCCAAATTACTTGTAGCTCCAGTCTCTCCCCTGAGATACTTTTATAATCAACTGCCTGCTTGTCATCTCTACTTAATTTTTTTTTTTTGTTCATGGCATCTATTGGTATCTCAAATGTAAATCCTCTCCTGCAAACCCTCTGATAGTTTCCCACAACACTTGGAATAAAATCCAATTTTCTTCTCAGTGTTTATGAGGCTGGCTCTACATGATCTGGCCTTTACCCACCACTGCAACCTAATCTCACCCAGTTCTCCCTCTTAAGAACTATGCCGAGACTCATTAACCTTCTTTCTCTTCCTTGTGCCTAGCAAGCTCTCATACCCAATTCAGGGCCCTTGCACTTGCTCTTCTTTCTGCCTAGAATGTTTCTTTTCACCAGGTCATTCAACCTCAGCTCAACTGCCACCTCCCCAGAGAGGCTTTGCCCCAACCATCCAATCTAAAATGTCCACTCCCATCACTATTACTCTGGCCTATTTTATTTCATTCTGAGAACTTATCACTATCTGACATTATTTCTTTTATTTATTTACCTGTTCATTGCCTATCTTTCCTCACTTAAAAATATAGCCCAGGAGAATAGACCTTGCCTGTCTTGTTGACCACTGACTCACTGAAAGCAGCTCTTTTGCCCCTTTCCTGTTTGCCCATTTCTGTTCCCCTCTAACCTTAAAAGAACCTACTTATAAGAATGAGATCACTAGGTAATTTAACCTAACTCCTAACTTACGCTCTCCTGAATGCACACCACTCCTTGCCTAACCTGTTGGTTCTTTTCCTAGATAAAAAGCAGTAAGAATGAAGAATTAAGTAGTTAAAGAATGACTAGCTCTCTACCCACAATGGCCCCCTTAGCAATTCTGCAGGCAGATCACACAGGCAAGATACCATTTGAAGAGAGAGTCAGCCCCTCTGCACACAATGGAGAATGATGCAGAATCCAACCTCCTGCCTTGATGATTCACTGAGATTCTTCCTCCTTTTACCCTTTAAAAACTGTCATGGCTGAGCAGAATCTTGGGAGTTGGTCATGGGACATGAGTCCACCTTTTCCCCAGATTGCCAGCTTTTCTGATTAAAGCAACTTTCCTTTCTACTGACACTTGCCTCTTGATCATTGACTTTAGAGTGGTGAGCAGCCGAACCTGAGTTCGGTAACATCATCAGCCCCTAAAACACGTAGCAGAAATAGTAGCAGTGAAAAAATAACTAAAATCAACAATAATAATAATGATCATTATACCTAATCTTTTATTATTTTTTTGTTTTAATTTACTCTGTGGGAGTCATTGTGAACGCTTCCCATGGATTAATGCAATTAATCCTCACAACTGTTTCCTGAGGTAAGAATTTACCCAAGGTCAGACAGCTGGTAAGTCACAGTAATGGGAACAAACTGAGAATGGGTCCAGAACTCATATTCTTAACAACTATGCTATAGCTTCTCAAGAAATATTTGGTGAAAGAGAAAAGTCTCATTATAACATCACATTGGAAGATGAGCCATGGGTTTGACTTGGGTACTTGGGAAACTAAAACCCTTCTTATATATCTTAAGATAAACCAATTTCACAACAAACCTTATTAGTAGAGAATATTTTAATGGTGATTTTCTGAATACTTGAGAAAAAATTTTAATCCCCTCATATTTTCATCAATCTGGACATTTTAAATTCATTTTTCAAGGTAGACTTCAATCATACTGATTTTATTTTAAACCTATATATGCAATAGAATATATTTGTCAGTAGAATGATGGTCTGTTTAAGTTGTTTGTGTAATTAGACCTAGATGTGGCCCTAGTAGACACTTTAGTAGGTAACATTTTAAATTGGGCATTTTATTTATCTCCCATATTAGAGACCAGAAATTGAGAATACATTTTAAAGGAAATAAGTCTTAAAGCTATCTTCTGGGATGCCTGGTAAAGAAATAATTTATTAGAAAATATATTTTATGAAAGGGTATTTGGTGGCTCATGGGTAGTTTTCATCCTAGAGGCCGAAAGCCACTTTCTTGTCATAGAGATACAAGGCATCCTTACAGCTACCTACAGAATTCTGTTCTATTTATAATGTAAAGTGCGTATAACGGGATTGTGCCTACAGAGAAGAGGGAGAAAGTAGAGATTTGAACTGAGCTGCTGCTTCCTATTTGGGAATATTTAAAGCTTCATTATAAGAGAGACTTTAGAAAATATGTTGTAGACTCTTGTGATGGACTTCTCTGGGCCAGGCAGCCTGCCCTTAACTGGGTTGTGAGAGCACGGAATGAGAAGCCAGTGGCCAAGTTTAGGGTGAAATAGGAAGGACAGTTATGGGCATACCGTGTAACTAATGCTAGAAGCTCTTCTGATGCCTTTCCCTGAAGAACTATTGAAGAGAATGGTGAGATCAGCAGGAAAAGGCCATTTGCTCCTGGATGCCCAGATTTCTTGGCCTTTGGTGCCACAGGAGATGGTGACAATGGCTGTATTGGTATCAAAGAATAAGGTATTTTGTGGAAGATGATTAGATTATTCTGGGACCAAAATGTAGACTGACCTCTTCCCACTTGCTTAAGCAACCTTGGGAGTCCTTGAAATATTGAGAGAGAAGAACCCTGGAAAAACAATGATCTTTCCAAGATGAAGTTCAGAGATAGGGGTAATTCATAGTAATTTATATACTAAAAGAAATAGAACCTTAAGGTGGTAAAGTGGGCATATCAAATGCATATAAAGTTATCAATTTTAAGGGGGAAAAAGCAATTGAGAGCAATTTTCCTTTTACTAGTTGACTTTCAAATTCCTTGTTCTACAAAGACAAGCATTTCTGATTTTTCCAGCTTATAAGTTTTTGAAGATAACTGTGAACTATTGTAAAATTACATCATCTTCTCTCCAAGAGAAGTGTTTGTTGCAGGGTTTATAAGCTAAAATGTGGTCAGCATTTTAAAAAGCTAGGAGGTAAAATGTTAACCTTTAAAAAATATTATTAATTTTAAACCATTTGATCTCAATCATGAATCTGGAAACAATTTATAAAACATACATCATAAGTCCCACAAAGCATTTTCATATGAACTCATTTGAAAATCTGACATAGGGAAGCAGTCTTCACACAATTACTTTGGTATTTACACACTACACAGAATTGTCTAAAGCTTTTATCATCTATGCTTTTGTGTGACTATATACAGATTTATAGATTATATTCCTTACTAATATAATAATAGTATGGACTTAAAATTCAACCTGAAATAGCTATAATTCACCCATAGGCATATATTCAAATAGGAAATATTTTTAATACTTTTATATTATTTTATACTTTTATAGTATATATTTATATACATTATATATAGTTTTAAACTACTTTCAGTAGCTATAATTAGCTGTCTATAAATTGATTGAAGGTAGGTATTGTAACCCTTGCCCTCTAACTGGCACAATAGCTGATGGGGTTCAGAACACATTACCCCAAAATATGGCACGGTGGCATACTGAATACTTTAAGCTGAAGGAATTTGAGAAAATGGAAGAAGTAGGAAGATCAGTGCTCTTCTCCCCTGAAACAGGTCAGAAAACACCGACGTGAGAGGTAGCTTCCCTATACCCCAAAGGAACAACCTTATCTCCAAGATGGAGGAGGGACACCAAGAAGTATCTGAATGAACAAGCCTTTCTTAGTTCCCCCCAGTTTATTATACTTCATACTATTTGCCCATTCATATCTTTCCATGACTTTCCACTATTTATCAAACCTAGCATAAAACCACTCAGGTTTAACCATTTCTTTGGGTCCTCATTTCCTAATGAAGGCTTCCACGCCACATAAGACTTATATTCAATAAATGTGTATGCTTTTCTCCCATTAATCTGTCTTTGTCAATCTTAATTTTCAGATGCAGTCAGGGACCTTATGAGGACCGGGGAAAACTTTTCCCTGCCCTACAATAGCATTGCTGCATCAAATACTAGGCAGAGTACTACCAACACTACTGTTTGTCATTTTACTTAATTTTGATGTGGAGAGTAATTGTTAATACAGAAAACTTGTTCCACTAGAACTGGAATAAGCATTAGCAGAGCACTGGGGATGAAGGAGTTTATGTACCTCACAGCTAATTGAGTCAAATCCGTTCTTACAATTTCTCATCTTCATAGGCAGTACATTAGTTATGATTTTAATAAAAAACTTGAAATTCGAAATATCATTACTGCTGGATTGTTGAGAACATGGAAAAATCAGCTTGAGATCCACTTAACCTTCACACAAGATTTAGTTAGCAACATGGCATAATTATCCATTTAAATAAAAGGAAGTCACAAATATAAAATCTATTAAAGAATACAGACAGTATTTCCTCTTTCCATAACCTGTCAGAAAAGATGTCTCTAAATGCTAAAAACCAAATATTAATTTTTTTTCATTTAATTTGAATATATCATTTTTAGTCAAAAATGATTACTATTTTAAAGAAATTTATCTTTAAAAAATAATACTAAGGCATATTAAAGTAGCTGGAATTTACTTAGAGACCACACATTATGTGATAAATACACACTGATGAATATTTTAGAATGTGAAACATTAATAAGAACAATATAGAATATATATAATAACTTGCAATTGGGTTCAACATAATAGTTTAAAATGGTTCAGGATTTAGACTACAAAATTCTTTTAACAATCAGATTACAAAACTTAGGCATAGGACATTTAAATGACATAACAAAGATAGCATAGTCAATGACAGGAATTCTGAACCAGTCTCCAGTTTTTAACATACAGGAGGCAATTATGTTTCCAGAGAGATGAACTAATTTTGTAATGAGCCCACTTTTTCACAGATGGCCTGAGTCGGCTGGGTATAAAGAAAATGCTTTTAAATCAGTTTCCAGTTAAAGCCACAAATGTGATGATCATTATAGAGGTAAGAGGTACACTCAAGCCCTCCTACTTTTCTCTACCCCATTTCATTATTCACTCACTGTGCCTTTTGTGTACATTTCTTTTTACTCTTCCTTTGAAGACAGACTCTAGCTTTGCATTCTGAGACACCTAACAGAGTGATTTTTCATTTAGTCAAAGATATTTATTAAGTGCCTACTCTGTGCCAGGTATCTTCTAGGTTCTGAAGATATAGTAGTTACTATTGATACAAGGTCACTGGTCACTGCTTTCATGGAGATTACAGATTCATGGGAAAGCATACATTAAACAAATAGAAAAAATTTTAAATTACAAATTGAAAACTGTGATTGCAAAGCATAGGTTGTTAAAGAGTGTATATTTGGGAGACCTAACTTAGACTTGTGGGAGTACGGGTGGGCCAGGAGTCTGGTAATGCCACTTGAAGGGTGAAATATTAAAACTCAGACCTGAAGGGGCAGAGCCAGGAGGAGTGCTGGAATAGGGTGAGTGAAGGCTCTGAAGGATATTAAATACTGCAGGAACATAAAGGAGAGAGAAAAGTCCTGGACTACTAGAGCCTATGGAGGAAGTGGGAGATAGGAGGGAGATGGTTCCTGTCGTCCGTAGGGGCCAGATTCTACAGGTCTCTTAAGCATTTTGAAGTTTTTCCTGAGACAGATGTAAGTCATTGAAGGGTTTTAAACAGGGAACTGATACCATCCGATTTTTTTTGCTCAAAGGCATAAAAAATGCTAGCTGAATTAACACATACACGTACACTAACAACAATAAGAAAAAACCCTAGGACTAATGCAACATAGAATACTGTCCAAATGATAGTAAGTCTACTTGCTAGTTCCTAACTACTGATAAGAAGAGTATATATTATGTAAACATCCAATTAAAGTGTATCTGATAAATTATTGAGAATTTACATAGTATCAAAGGCAGTTAAAAAATAGCAGGTGTTAGGCAACGCATAACTATTGAGACTGGCATATAAATAGTTGCGTTTAGAGTAACATAAGAGTTATGATTAGAAAATTTTGAGATTGATGTATATATTTTGGAATGTCAGTATTATTATTGAATATTCATAGTCTGCACACACAGATGTTAATTAGATCAAGTACTACCTCCAGCCCTACCTCACGTTCAGCTCTCAGCATCATTTATCATGGGGCAACAATGTATAAGAAACTGGGAGATTAAGTAGAGAAAAAGCGTTGTCTTATTTAATACTCCCAACGGCCCTCTGATGCATATATCCTATCAGTAACTCCATTTTACACATGATGAAATTTGCCTCAGGGAGGCCTACTGACTTTCTCAGTGCCATCTCCGCAGTAAGTGGTGGTTTCAGGATTTGAACCTGGGTACCCTTACCCCCATAGCTCCCCCATAACATAAAAGTATGAATTTAACCAGCATACCATACTGCTTCTCTTGTTTAAAATAAATAATAAACAAAAGTGCATGGTAAAATAAACTAAGCTCCACAAAGGAATTCCAGAAAAATATAGAAACACATAGAAAGAAGTGATTCTGAGATTATTAGGTAAGGTTTCAGAAGGAAGTAACTTTCAACTTCCATCTTGAGGTATGGAAAAGATTTTTCTATCCAAAGAGAAGACACCACAGGCAAGGAGAATAGCATGAGCAGAGGTATAACTGTATCTGGAGTTATCAAGAAACTTGGACTATTCCAAGATAACACAGATTGGGAACGCAGGGAGCTGTAGAGGAGGACAGCCTGTGATGGGTGCAGAATAGGCCACCCTAAAATATGCCCATTTGGCATAAGAATTATTTTGAGTTGAAGGCACTTGGGAAAACAGCAAATGCAGGGAGAGGCTTTCTCTGAATTCCCCTTATCTGCATAAAGACAGGTCCTCCAAAAGGAACTCAACTGTCATAAACCTCTTCCCTGGGAGTTTCATCAACCAGAGAAGAATGACTCTTATCAAAAAAGAGGAGACTAGAAGTTGACACTACACCCAGACAAACTTTGCCTCATACTGTCATATCTTCCATCTATCCTCCTGAGGTTCCGCTCATCTTTCCTAAAAATCCTTTACTCTCCTCTAAGTGGCCTACGTCCCATCTCCCCTTCCCCTATTAAGATGTTGTATAAGCTCTCAAATCTCACTGCTTGTTGGGTGTTCACTTTTTTTTCTCCCAGTTATGTCATAATATTAAATCTTAATAAATTTGTATACCTTATCTTCAGGCTAACCTGTCTAGTGTCAGTTTGTTTCATAGACTCAGCTGTTGAACCCAGGAACATGGAGGACAAATCTTTCCTTCCCTACACCTGGAAAGGTATTGAATGCATGTTAAGGTTTTCAAGTTTTCTTTGGAGGTAATGGCTAATCAATGGTTTTTATACAGAGGAGCAATATGATCTTACGGTTTGTAGGAATCTCACTCTGGCAACCATGGAAAGGATGGTTTGGAGAGATGAGACATTGAACCCTGGGACATGGCGACTAGACTAGATGTTAGTGGTTAGAGAGAGGGAAGTATTGAGGATACTTGAGTTTTCTTGCCCTAGTAACTCAAAGTGTGTTTTCTGTATACTTGTTTTTTAATACAACTTGGGAGAAAAGAAAGGGAACATTATTTAGCGTTAGGTGGAGCAGGGAGAGAGGGAGAATAATAAATAGCTTTGAACACACTGAGTTTGAGATAGCTAGGAAACACTGGGATGGTAATATCTAACAGGCAGGTGGAAATAGTGGCCTCCTTGATAACTTGGAGATCAGCTTATATGGCGACAGTGAGAACTGCAAAGCCAAGGCAAATGGAGCAAAGATTTCCCCTTATCCATTCAGATCTAGATCAGGACAGTATCTCAAGACTGTTCCCCAACACTCTTGTGGGTTCAATGAACATGCCCTTAGTCTGAATATGTTTGGCCCTGATATGTTCTCCCTAAATAGAAACTATCCTGGGATTATAACTTCAGCTAAAAGAGCAAAATATCAGATCCCGCAGTCTCTGCTAAGAGTTTCCAATGATCTTAAAAGATCATTTTACTACAAATGTCAATGAAGCAAAATATGTAGTCAGTGTGAATTTAGCCAAAGGGTATGTCCCTGGGGAATTGAGTTTTATTGTTTTGGGTAGTGACAGAGTCAGGGTGTAAAGGACTTTGAGACATGTTACTACAGACTCAAGAATAACTGTACACAGTTACGAAATTAGTTATAAGTGGTGATGCCGAGTATCTGAGAATTCCTATGTTTCTCATCATTACTGTGCACCCTTTTGTTTTTTATTTTTTAATTTTTACTATACCAGGTAATTCTGTCATGTCTGCTGCTCTGAAATGAATGTCTAGGTGCTTGGGATTGATCGTTTACTGTAAAATAATTCTGTGAATTCTTTGAGCATTTAATTTTTCTGTTTTTCCTACATTTGTTTTCAAGGGCCCCCGTTTCAAGTTTGGGGATTAGTATACTGAATTGTAGATAGTTTTCAACCATGCATTTTCAATTCAAGTGGTAGTTTCAAATTCAGCAGATAATGCTTTGTCATTTTTTGCTTATCTTTCCTTAATTAAAATCACCAACGAGGTAAAGAAGTGGTAACGAAAAGGAAAAAGTCTTCCTAAGCAAGTTTATTCATAAAGATAAAAGGCAACTCTGTGCTTTTGAAAGACCTATGAACTGAGGCAAGAGATTTAATCCCTTTTTTGCATGGACAGGGTCATCTGTAGGATTTACTTCCCTCAACTGCAAAATAGAGCAACAGGAATAGAAATTCTGTAAAGTTCTTTCCAGCTGTAAAATGCTTGATTCCATAAATATTCAGTAAAAATGGAAGCACTTGAGAAAAAGTGAATACTTTGATTTCTTTAATGGAAATACTTGAATATATTATTTAAGCTAGTTGCTTAATTTTATATTAAGTCTTCCGATTCTAGATTGAAGGCAGTTGGTGGTAAAAATATATTTTGCACATCTTTTGTATGTCCTATAATCTCTAAAACAGGGTAAGAACCTTGTAAGTACAGAGCAATCTCATCCTGAATTTAATCCACAATAAACTATCTCAAAGACTGACATGTTACTCTAAAATAAAATAATGGCCTTTAAACACAACTTTATATTTCTAACCGAATTGCTTATTGACGGCTCTTGTTTCTTTTCAGTCTGGGCTGTTTGTCATCCCTGACATTAAACTTCCAACTCCTAGTTCTCTAAGCTTTGAAGATCTATGTTCACTTACCAGAATCTATTCACACCATCATCTTATATAAATTTTTTTTAGATGATCATGTAACCCTAACCCTAAGCCTAATCTCTTCCTCACTTACTAAAATTTTTTGCAGGGTTGAAAACAAGTTCATTTCAGGATATAAAGCCCACTAATGTAATACCTCCGTCATGGCACCTAAACATTTCAGAATGTTTCCCTGCATTTATTCAATATGGTCGGTTATTCTGGACCAACCCTGGGCCAGACATTCCACTAGGAAAATGTTATTCTTGCTATGATAGAATTTTCTCAGACAAAGCTGTGTTTTTTGCACCACATTTCTTATGCTTTTCAGCAACTCTTCATCTATTTTTTTAAGGTTCCCTAAATATGTATGTATGTGTATGCGCATGTATGGACCTATGTATGTACGTGTATACATACATATATAACAATTGATTAATTTTACTGCATCACTAATGGATGCTGTGTTTTCTCTAGTATCAATGTAATGTATGTCTTAAATATGAAATTGTATTATTTAATTCTGAAAGACATTTTTAGACGCTTTCTGTGGAAGAAGCTATTCAAATACAGTGGCATTACTTCCAAAGAACACATCCCTTCTCTTTTCTCTCCTTTGTTGGAAAGATAAAAATGTGCCTGTGAAAGTTTTCTGCTTTAGGAAAACAATAACAAAATAGCTTCAGTAGCGTTGCATTTGTGACATGGATATAAACTAGGACTATAAATCTATCTTTCACGTGTTTGCTGTGTGTAGGTGTCTCTGACATCTCAAAAAATTACATGATCTTAGGAATCATATATATTTCAATGTCAATGTGTTACTCAAAGTCAGCACTTGAACTAAAAAAAAGAAAAAAGGAAGCATTTCAAAGAGATATTTGCATTCCCATGTTCGCTACAGCATCACTCACAATAGCCAAGAGGTGGAAACAATCTAAATGTCTCAGGGCAGATGAATGAATAAAGAAAGTGTGGTATATACATACAATGGAATATTAGTCAACCATAGAAGAGAAGGAAGTCTGTCATATGCTACAACGTGGATGTACCTGGAGGATATTATGCTAAGTGAAATAAGCCAGACACAGAAGGACAAATACTGCATGATACCATTTATATGAGGTGTCTAATAAAGTAATCAAACTCATAGAAACAGGAAGTATACGGTGGTTGCCAGCGGCTGAGGGGAGGGGAAAACGGGGAGTTGCCATACAATGGGCATAGAATTTCAGTCCTGCAAGATGAAAAATTTCGAGAGATTGTAAGCAGCTCTTTGAAGGAAACAGCCCTCAGTGGGAAGCCCCTTTCCTTGTCATTTCAGCAAAGCTATATGGTAACTAACTTTTAACCGGAACCACCCATGCTCTGCTCATCTCCAGCCCAAGCACACCTTTCAGATCTTTTAATCACACAATACCTTGCCTAACTCGGTTCTTTTCGTAGATCAAAGAAGTAGGAATAAAAAATAAATAGATGACCAGATCTCTTCCCTAGCTTCCCGTTCGGTAATCTCGCGAACAAACTGTGACCAAACTGTGTGAACAAGATAAAGTCTAGAGGAAGATCACGAGGAGTCAACAAGGCTGCACACAGCCTGCACACAGTGGGGGATGGCGATGACTCGGACCCCCTATCTAAATGATTCACTGAGATTACTTCCCCCCTTTCCTTTAAAACTTTCATGGCTGAGCAGAATCTTTGGAGGTGGTTCTCTGGGGACACTGAGTCCACCATCTCCCCAGATTGCCGGCATTGTGATTAAAGACAACTTTCCCCTCTACCAAAGCTTTATGAGTTTGATTTTGTAAGTGGCGAGCAGCAGGGCCTAATTCAACTGGTAACAAGATGTACCACACAACGTTGTACTTAGAGTTAAGAATACTGTATTGTACACTTAAAATGTTGTTAAGAGGGTAGGTCTCATTTTATGTATTTTTTACCACAATTTTAATAAGGGCAAACTTCTACTGAGGTCAGTAACTGTACACACACATGCGCACACACACACACACACACACAACACAGCCAAACATATACATACACATAAAATGAATCTGAAATTTTACTTGTACGTCTGAGTAGTCTCACGGTTCTGTGCAAGCTCAAGGTAGAGGGGCCGGTGGCTTTCTCCTCCCCTCCATCCCCGGCCCCATCAATTTAGTATACAGACTTTGCTTAGGAGCCCAGAGGATATATGTGTATGTGTGTGTGTGTGTGTGTGTGTGTGTGTGTGTGTGTGTGTGTGTGTGTCTTGGAATGAAGGGAGGGCAGAAAGAATGCCAGCGGATGTGCCTAGATAAATTTTGAGACTCACATTTTAGAGCTACTTTGTGACAATGCCAAGAGAAGGCTTCTAAGTATTAGGCAGAGTTACCCAGGGAACAGCAAAGAACAAGAGAAACATTCTGTCATTCTATGATTAAGCTGACTCTAAAAGTAGAGAACCCGGCTGGCTCCCTCTGGTGTGCCCTCCCCTTTATAACACCTGGGTGCCCTGGAAGACCTGTTGCTGCCTGAAAATATTGGAAGTAGTCATTGGCTGGTCTAAGGAAATTCAGATACTTCTACAAAAGCTCTACATAAGCTCTAAACAAGTGATAGAATAGGTTATATATACCAGTGTCCAGTTTAGTGAAAGTCTCGAAAACAAAACAAAAATACTGATTGTTCATGTATGCTTCTTTTGTATATTAATACTTAAATCACTCTCATACATAAGATTTCGTGTTTGTTTGTTTTAAAGTGGGTACTTTCCTTTTAGCATCTCAGTGTATTCTCATTTTAGTGAGGGGAGTAGCTGGGAGTGATTTTCACTCATCTCTATGTACAAACAAAAATATATCTCTTTTATCCACAAATGCCCAGGCTTTGTCAAGACATAAGAGCGAAGTGTGCCAAAATGTTAGGCTGTTAGTATTTTGCATAAAACACACATTTAAACACGTATTAACTGAACAGCAGATGGTAGAGAAAAGAAAATCAGATAGATTGCAGTGTGGGTGAAACAGACCCAGCAAGTTCTGTAAAGATGGAAACCTGGGCATAAAAGACACCATATTGACTAAGCAAATGGAATGTCTAATCTGATTCTTTCATCTTTACTGCTTTTGATTTATCCCGGCTCTATAAATACATTACCATTTTTATCATAATGCCTTAAAGCTACTTTTTGATGGAAAGGGGGGGGGCTGGAAAGAATATATTCATATAGTAACACATCTTGGGAAATACTTAGTCTAGGAATAAAGACTTTTAATGATGTACAATGCTTCCTAATATTCATTAGTGGATGAAAATTAATTTAGATAAAAATACTCATGTACTAGCAAAAAAAATGATGAATATGGCTATATAGTCTAACACAGTGGGTCCCTAACCTTTTTGGCACCAGGGACCGGTTCTGTGGAAGACAATTTTTCCACAGATGGGGCGGGGGGGGAAGGGGTGATGGTGCAGGCGGTAATGCGAGCGACGGGGATCGATAGGGAGCGGCAGATGAGGCTTCGCTTGCTCGGCCCACCGCTCACCTCCTGCTGTGCAGCTCAGTTCCTGACAGGCCGCGGACTAGTACCAATCCGTGGCCCGGGCGTTGGGGACCCCTGGTCTAACATATACGAGAAGCGCCTTGAGCTCATTTTATGAATCAAATTAATAGAATATTTATATATTTTAATATTATTCAGCTTATAAATTACTTTTTTCCCAGTCAAAATAAAATAAAAGTAGAAAATGAGGATAAATATCTAAAAAGAACACGTAGAAAAGAAAGAAAATATTTACACATTCACTGCTGATTTAGAACTTTCAGCTAATAAAAATGACATTTTGTTAAAACTGGATTGAAACTTAGATGCATATAAGCTAAACAAGAGCAATGACAGATTCTAGATCTAGGAAAAAAACAATAAGATAACCTAATACTTAAGGAGCTAATAATATATATTTTAGACCAAAATAATTATATGATGAAACTAGACTCCCCAATACTATACACCTATATGTTTTGATAGTACAAAACAAAAAAACACATGCCCCAAGCTAACAACAACAGGGAAGAAAAGTGATTGCTTCTGGAGGAGCAATTAATTAATTAAGAAGGAATTAATTAAATGGATTGTAGGGAAGGGTTTGAAAAATGCTATTTAAAAAGGCAATGTAGGGACTTCCCTGGCAGTCCAGTGGTTAAGACTTTGCCTTCCAATGCAGGGCATGTGGGTTCAATCCCTGGTCAGGGAGCTAAGATCCCACGTGCCTCGGGGTCAAGAAAACAAAACATAAAACAGAAGCAATACTGTAACAAATTCAATAAAGACTTTTTAAAAAAATTAAAAGGCAATGTAAGTTTTAGGGAAATGTCAACTTTGAAAAAGGGTTAAATGCATAACAAAGAAATTTCCTAAGCCTGCAGATACTTGTCCATAAAAATAAAACCTGGTGAACATTCTTATATTTCAGAATGCAAGCATAGAAATTATACTATAACTGTTCTGTTTGTAAGTGGTGGGGATTCTTTCTCATCAAGATTTCAAACTGTCTAATTAAACAACCTCCTCCTGTTTACTTTGTTACTGTTTCCCTCTTCTAGAAATGACCGAGTGAAAATAGCACAGAGACCCCTTCTATGAAAACACAAAAGCACTACATACATTGCTCCCCCAGGACAGGTGGGCATCAATTACCACGGCAGGCCGTCAGTGAGTCTTTGCTATTGTGATGCTGAGCTTAATATATGCACATTTGCCAAGCAGGAGGATATTAATCAATCACGGAGAGTCACTGAGTGCAGCTCAGCACAACTGTGGACCCCATCTTGCTTTCCTTTGATGCCACTTGGCTGAAACCTTAACTCAAGCAGCAATGTGTCCTTCTGAGACTAGGTTTTGTACCATTCTGGACAAGCTGAAGATGGTATTGTCACAGCCCATTATAATTTTCATAGCAGCCATCTCACAGCCCTAGGAAGCAAGTCTGTTTTGTATGCATAAAAGAAAGTCCCAAGTCTCAGGCAGGTGGGTAGGTGGTTATTTCTGGCTGCAATTTTGTTAAGTTTCTAGATCAGTCCTGCTTTAATTAGGAGCTTTTCTTCTGAGTTATTTTGATGTTAATAATATATGGCTGTCGCATTCCTTGTACATGTTCCCAAACAGTGATACAAACATTATTAAATCTAGTCAGTGTTTATGGAGTATTCCATATGCTACCCACTGTGAATCTTTTAAAATGTCATTTTATTGGATAATGCATAAAGAAAGGTTGGTATATACAATGACATGCTTTTGTTCCTGCAGACAGTGATTTTTATGAAACATTTTCTACAGATGGTAGTTGCTTTCAATTTGTATTTGACCATCTTTAAAAAAAGAATCTTTTATTAGACTTCTATATAATGTATATTTAAATTCACAGACTTTCAACTCCAAAGAGTACAATCATTAACTTTCCCTCCACTAAATTAAAGAACAGAAACAATGCTGCAAATGATGTAGATCAAATAAAGAAGATCCTGTTAAAATGAGGCTCCTTAGAAGTATGCATTAAGAAATATTTAGCAAGAATTGAAAACCAGGCACCATGCCTAAAGTACCTAAAGTAACATTAGGAAGAAAACCTAAGCAATGCAAAACCTCCTTATGCCTAGGACATCTAAGTGACTGCCCAGACTGGACTGCTGCTGTGCATTCCAATATAACGTCCTTCCTGCTCACGGTATCAACGATGAACGACTGATATTCAATGTGTCCACTAAAAGTAATTCTAACCAGATGGTCCTATATTTCTGAAGATGTCTATATGTAGTTTCTCTCCTTGAGCAATGCTATCAAATACATTATGTCTCTAAGAAGCAGGGCTGCAGATGCAGACTCTGTACTAAAAAGACACATTGTCAACCACAGAAGAGCCAGCTCACCACTCACATGCGTGAAGTGGATGCTGTAGCTTGTTCACCTATCTCTTCTATAGCCATGTACACAAATAGCAATCGTCACTAGAGTCACTGTCTTTAAACTCTAAGATGAGCGATATACGTTTAAGAAAAACAATTTGCTTCTATAGCTTTCTAGCAGTCTTGGTATAGACGGTTTAAGTCATCACTGCCTGAAGAGAGAGCATTGAAAGAGCTGATCAGTGGCGTTTTCCTCTGGACATCAATACATTCTTAAGTCTTAAGCTGCACAGGCCTTTTATACTGCACTATTTGGAGGTTCCTCTTAATCTCTCAAACCTTCGTGTTTTGAGTATAGACTATCAAAATACGTCTGTTAGGTTAGACAGAAAAACAGGAACAAAAATGGAGATGCCATCATTAGAAAATACAAGAGATGAAAAGCAAAAAAAAAAAAATTGTAAAAGACAGATTTTAAAAATTTATTATTTGACTAGTTGATTATATCCACTGTGAATGTGGGGTTGACTGTTTTGTCATTTTACTGATCTTATCATGCTTTCCTATCACTATGGCATTCTTTTCTAAGATGTTATTTAACGCTAGTAAACTATAAAGGAGTTTTTCCTTTTTTTTCTCTCTTTTTGCAAATCTATTCTAGAAAGCACTAGAAGTATGTGATTTCTCTACTCTTTACTTTCATAAAGAAGGGCATTCAAAGCCTGGCAGGCAGGTACAGTTTTTTATAGTTAATGAAAGGGATTTTACATGAAATGACAGTGCAGTTGCCACCTGAAAATATTAAGTGGTATATCTGACTTTTAGAACATGAGGTATTTATTTGCTCCTCTGATTACAGCTTTCTATATAGTGGTAAACAATGCACGCCTTTTCATAAGCCCTCACCAACCCCTGCTGGAGACTTGCCAGAACCATTAGAGAAAGCGGCTTCCCAAGTGGGAATATCATGGAAGTCTTTGAATTACCAGCAAAACACTCGTTTTCTTGAAATATGTTTTATTAAATGCAGAATCATCTTTAGGCACCAAAGAGTAATTGTTTCCCTTAAAGTTGGTTATCAGTAGAGTCAAATTATAGCACTGAGATGTTGAATACACAAATGAGGGACGAATTTTAGAATTAGGTCCAATAAGTTATTTGAAAAAGCATCTCTTTTCTGTGCTTGCTTTTTAAGGAATGGGAAAAAAATTAAGAGTAAATGTTAAAAGATTTCTATTTGCAAAGGTATATCATAGTTTACAGCAAATCCTAGAGTTGTAAATGACCTTTTGCTATTAACAACCTATTTTTTAGTCAGGAAGAAAATCTCAAAGTGCCGTCTCTAACAAGTTTTGAGGGATAGGTTTTCAATTGCAAAAGTGTTTTCTTCTTCTTCTTCTTGAAAAACTAATCAAAATCAGTAGATTCAGCTGGACTCCCAAACCTCTCCAAAACTGTACATATTAAACCAGTGGCTAAGAGTCAGCAATAGTTTCTGGTGTGTTTTCTTTCCATATGCCTTCAGGCATACACATGTAATTTTGTGCTTCAAGGAGTTAGCACTTCATAAAAACAGAGATGAACAGTTATAAAACATATACCAGCACCCTTTGGAAGTAATTAAAAATATGGCCTTTCCCTGTGCTCATTTCCTTTCCTTTTGACATTGCCCCTTCTATAACCTATGTGCAGCTTCCCCTCTAACTCACAAAATACATTTTATTTCTTTTTTGCTCTCCCCAAAGAATCGTATACTTAAACTTACAGAAATGTGCCACGAATAATATTATTAGGCTTCTAAATACATTTTTAATTGCATTAAAACTAATAAGAATAAACTCAGGGGAACACTGGCTCCAATCCACAAACTATGTAGACTATTCTCTGTCTTGAAAGTACACTTTTACTATCTTCAAAGGGGCCTCCAAAGTGAGAAATATAAACAATGTATTTTCATTAAATACAGTGGGACATATATTTGATGCATACATTAAAATTTACTTGTCATTAAATGCTCAACTCTACTGCTGTGGGTTTTTGCATTTGGCACTACCATTTGTTAATCCAAATAGTTTAATAAAATTGTCTTTCTAAAGTATACCACATGCAAATATCTTTCTAAAGGTATAAATTAGCATGTCATTTGTTTGAACATGCATAAAATCAAAACAATTTCCAGTCTGATTTTCAACCAAGATTTGAAGGCAACTTTAAAGATCTGGCAAGTGCCCATTTAAAACACACGTATATATCAGTGTATGTGAATAGGACTATAATTATACATAAGTTCATTTAAGTTGTATTACTTATTATGCAATGACAATATTCTAAAAGGAAACAAAACTTAGGAGAAGAAACAGTATACTAATGACAGTTAAACACATTTTGTTGCGTGCTCGGGGCTAGGATAATGTCTAGATATCATATGCTATGTGCATTATTTCAGATTTTAACTATACAGTAATGCTATCTTTCACATGACATACTTTGATCTCTGACATATATGAGACAGGTTATGAAGTTCCACTAGATGCTTTATCCTTAAATTTGT
Source organism: Balaenoptera ricei (assembly GCF_028023285.1). NCBI lineage: Eukaryota > Metazoa > Chordata > Mammalia > Artiodactyla > Balaenopteridae > Balaenoptera > Balaenoptera ricei. Next base: position 88,123,737 of record NC_082660.1, on the reverse strand, counting down.
TTCCAAACCACTGCAAATGTAACCCTAATTTCCTAGTAAATAACAGGATTCAGAGGTTAATTCTCTACCTAGCCCTCTCTCTTCCAATCTCCAGCTATTGAAGAATTGCTTAATACTATTCTAAATAGTTCAGCTTAGAAAATGTGCTCCTATTCAGTCATCTTATAAATGATGTCATAAAGGATAAGTGAAAATCATAGTGGACTCATAAATATTAAATGAATTAGTAATAAAATCTCTACTAATACCACTTGAAATTAAAGATCTAGCCTTTAATGAAAATAATTTTTATACTCTTCTTTTTACTCTTTCTATGATGAATATAATGTTATATATTTCAAGTAAAAGGGAGGATCCTTTGTTGGACTCTCAGGTTTTAAGGTAAAAAATTATCCAAAAGCTCAGATTGACCTACATACAATGTAACCTCAACTTGAGAAATAATCTTGAGGGTGGCCAATTTGTTCCAGTTTTCCTGGGACTTGCCCAGTTTTAGCACCAAGAGTAACACTCAAACATACGGTCCCTTAGGCTGTTTAAATATTTATGGTCTGAATATTCCACAAAAACAAATAAATAGGCTTTGTTGTTGTTGTTGCTAGAAAGTAATGCGTCGCTTAGCAGAAACAATAACTTTTAAAGAATATATTTAAATGTGTAGTGTCAGGAACACTGATGATGTCTTGAATGCCTACTAAGTTCCAAATGCTATACTAGGCACTAATTCTTTTTTGAAACCATTTTATGAAAATTTTATGTTAGAGATACTTGAAGGTTCTGATGACCTATAAAAGAGCTAAATCTTTCCAATTAGAGTAGGAAAAATGATGTTTTACCAACCTTGATTTATTACTGCCTTTTGTGTGAATACACCCTAAAATCTCTACATTGCCATGGAGGGGGCAAGGAACATAGATTAAAACTTATTTATTGAAGAAGCGGGATAGGAAACATCCAGGATAGCTGGAGAGACAAGCAAATTCCTTATCAAGTTCTGTACAACTTTTTTTTTTCTTACTGTAAAACCTGTTTACTCATCAATTTTAGAAAATTCTCAAGATTATGAATGGAAAACAGTCATGCTCAACATTCTAGATTGAAAGAATTATGAAAAAAAAAAGAGTGCTTTGAGGAGTGTATCAAAAGGCAAGATTTTTAATCTGATCTTTTCCTCAGAAGGGAAAAAAATACAGCTACTGTTTTGTGTTTTTTTTTTTTTAATAATTGTTTTCCTGTCCTTTTCCTGGAGTGTCTATTAGTTTTCTTTTTTTTTTTTTTTTAATTTATTTATTTTATTTATTTATTTTTGGCTGCATTGGGTATTTGTTGCTGCACTCAGGCTTTCTCTAGTTGCGGCGAATGGAGGCTACTCTTCATTGTGGTGCGCGGGCTTCTCATTGTGGTGGCTTCTCTTTGTCGTAGAGCACGGGCTCTAGGTGTGTGGGCTCAGTAGTTGTGGCTCACGGGCTCTAGAGCGCAGGCTCAGTAGTTGTGGCGCACGGGCTTAGTTGCTCCGTGGCATGTGGTATCTTCCCGGACCAGGGCTCGAACATGCATCCCCTGCATTGGCAGGCAGATTCTAAACCACTGTGCCACCAGGGAAGCCCACAGCTACTGTTGCTTCTTCTTTTTTTTTTTTTTTAAAGATTTATTGATTGATTGATTGATTGATTGCTATGTTGGGTCTTCGTTTCTGTGCGAGGGCTTTCTCTAGCTGCGGCAAGTGGGGGCCGCTCTTCATCGCGGTGCGCGGGCCTCTCACTATCGCTGCCTCTCTTGTTGCGGAGCACAGGCTCCAGACGCGCAGGCTCAGCAGTTGTGGTTCACGGGCCCAGTTGCTCCACGGCATGTGGGATCCTCCCAGACCAGGGCTCGAACCCGTGTCCCCTGCATTGGCAGGCAGATTCTCAACCACTGCGCCACCAGGGAAGCCCCCTACTGTTGCTTCTTGAAGATCCTTTTGTGTTTGAGTCCTTATGAGAAAGCATTCTATATTTCTGACTCTTAATAATACAGCTGAGAAGCCTTATCTGAGTTGAATGTTCCTGTAGTTTTACCACTATCCTTTCTCCAATGATGGGTGATGTTTAAGACACTGGTGATGATTTGACATGTTAAAAACTGTAATCAGTTACAGTGGAATGATTACAATCACTGACAAGGTCAGGATGCATTGGTTCTTAAAGTGGAAAGGGGTGCAGGTAATTACCATTGCCTTCAGTCACATTTATGCATATGAACAGTAGTACCAGAATCTCATTCTTTTGCAAATGCAAAGTGTAATATTCCTCAGTTCTACTAATTTCCCTCTGGTATTACTAGGCAAAAATATATGTTTACAAAGGTTCAACATGGTTTGGTGTTAATACTGATATTTCTCCCATCAAATCGATGTACGCGTTTTAACATCTGGCTGATTTAACTTGAATTATCATCAGGTAATAGGAAGTACAAGAGCAACGTCTGTTTATAAACAACTAAAAAATGAACAACCATCCCTAAGAGAGGAAAATGATATTCAAGTCTGAATCTTGCCTTGCGTTCCCTAGGCAAGTGAAGGTGAGGCACTAAAAAAATGCCCTTGAACCTCTTATTTTAAAGCATTCTTAATACGTTATTTGAGTTTAAAGAAGTTAATCGTAAGAACTACTGACAAACAATGGACACGACTGAAGAACTCACTTTGCAATCAGAAAACTGGTGGTTGGGCTGTAAAACAAATGATGACATTTTAACATTTTCAGTGTTCACCTGTTTTAGTTCATTTCTTACAGATCACACCCAGAATGGACACGGAATCCTTCTGGTTCAAGCTCAACATAAAGCCATCCTGAATTTTCAGAAAATAATAGGAACATTACAAGAGTCATCATGCAATTCATATTCAAGGCAATTTGCTTTCTCATCTTGCCTAGACACCCTGCAATGGTTTCTATTACCTTTCTGTTTCAATTCGTGCTGTTTCCATTATGGAAGCTAGTGCACATCTAACTTTTTCATTTGGCATGGACCCCGATACGTGAACACATTTGCCCCACGTACACACAACTGTTGCAGATTTTGCTTGAGGCAAATGGAAACCCAGAGGGAAACTAGTTAACTTGTCAAAACATATTTTTTCCTCTTAATGTGTAAATAAAGTTTATCTAAATAGGGCTTGTGGTCCAGAAAAAAAGAATTGGACTCTCTTGCCTTCATCAAATTGCCTATGCTCCCTACCCCTAGTCTCCTTGTTTTTTTGGTCTTTATAAATCAGGGGGTTTGAAGGCAAGAAAGTGAGAAAAGAAGGAACAGAGGGGAAGGGGAAAAAGAGGAAAGGAAACAGGAGAAGGACCATCTATGCTTCTCTATGTATCTATATACAATTTATATATTGTGGTATATTTAAGAAATGATAATATTTGCCTGGCACTCCGGGGGAAATGGACGAGGCTCCTCATGTACTGAGGCAACAGGCTACCCCAAGAGCTAAGGGGTCTCATATCTCATCATAGTGAGGCTAAAATTTGGCGACTCTCTGCTCCAGAGCTTCAAATTCCCTGGTGGCGCAGTGGTTGAGAGTCTGCCTGCCAATGCAGGGGACACGGGTTCAAGCCCTGGTCTGGGAGGATCCCACATGCCGCGGAGCAACTAGGCCCGTGAGCCACAACTACTGAGCCTGCGCGTCTGGAGCCTGTGCTCCGCAACAAGAGAGGCAGCGATAGTGAGAGGCCCGCGCACCGCGATGAAGAGTGGCCCCCACTTGCCACAACTAGAGAAAGCCCTCGCACAGAAACGAAGACCCAACGCAGCCAAAACTAAATAAATAAAATAAATTAAAAAAAAAAAACAAAAGACAAAAGATAAACACAACAGAATCAAATGTAATCGAAATGCTTATCTGTTCTGTGGGGATCAGAAACAAATACAAGTAGATAGTTAAATGGATGCCAGCTATGGTTATTTAGGCAAAACCACATGAAGAAACTTAGAATAGACACGAAACCAACAACCATCAGCATAAGAAATATGTGAAGCTGCTTTTCCCAAGTTTTTAAAATAAGACCCATGATATCAAAAGAGTTGAATAGAATCCACATTCTTCTAATTCAATAGGAATGTTTGGTCAGCCACTGCAACAGGCGCTGTCTACGAGTCACTCATTTGATCTTGACAGTTGAGAGACTTCTGTAGAGGGCTTATGGTGATGGATGATGTAAGCATCATCTAAGGGCAGAACTGAAATTTTAACCTAGAATTCTCTTATATCAAACCAAATATCATGTTCTTTCTACTAAAGTTGTGGTTTAAAAAAAATTGTTTTAATCAAAAGAATGCTTTCATTTCACAAAGCCTTACTTATACAAAAAGATGAAGGAGATAAAAATGGAGCTGTTCTGTGTGAGCGTGTGTGTAGGGGGATGGGGGTGGAGGGCGGTAAGGTTCCCATCTCATCAACAATCTCTGATGCATCTTGAGGGAAATCCCTAGGACACCTTGGCGCACACTTTGAGAAACAATTGCATTGAATCATGAAATCACATACATATATGTGATGTATAATTCACATCTACTCACATGCTAATTTCCAGTAATAACAGAATTTAACATATAAAAGTATCTGTTACAACCACATCATGTCATGTTTCTTGTTTTATTTGTGTACTTGTTTTATCTCCCTTACTGGGTCTTGAAGGGCAGAGGAAAGAAGGATAAGAGTTTAATAAAAAGAAGGAGAATGATAAATAAAACTAGTCAACAGCCATATATTAAATGTAGGTTTCTATACTAAAGGTAGAATATTGTTTCTCATCATCGTTTTCTAAGGGAGGAAAATGTTAAAAATGTGGACCAATTTGCTGCTAAGGATTCTTCAACTGAAACATTTCCTAGTGACAAAACCAAGCCTGCCTTCCAACGACTTGGGGGCACCACTTATGTTAATACACAACATGTTATCTTGAAAATAGTAGCTTGAACAAACAGCTTTTATGGTTTCTAAATTTGGACACACTGAATGATGCATATAAGTATTCCTCTAAATTCTCTAACACTTTTTCAGTCCAATTCTATTTTTTCCCTTATAAATTCAAATGCAGAAGAAGAAATCAGCCCCCATAATAGACAAAGATATGTATCACAGAGACTGCTAGTCAGGCAAAAAGATAACATCAGGCCACCTGATTGATCCTTACCTTTAACTCGTCCTAGACAAATACAGGGACCCCTTTAAAAAGTATATTATCAGCACTCTTGACAAATAGCTATCAATGTTTGCTAATTTCTGACTTAAATGTAACTCGGCAGTACACATTTTCCACAAAGTTATATTTTGCTGTGATGAACTTGCCTCATATCTTTAATGTACCTAAAGAAAATACATGGTCAAATATTTTACTTTCACTTTTATGGATGTATACAGTACTGCTGGCAAGGCCATTCAAGTCAGGATGCAAAGTTTGTTCAACTTGGGCTTGTGTGTATCTACCTTCATTGCTTCCTGAAAGCAGACTTAGAAAATGGTAAAACCTTACTCTAGTCTGACTCCACAGTCCTATTTTCCACACTTGATCACAGAACATAAAGACAATCTTTCCAAATTGTATGTACCAACAAACACTTAGCCTAGCTGAATCTTAACTGATTTAGAGTGACAGGAAGTCGTGAAAGAATATAATAAAACAGGAAGAAAATGAGCTGGGACAATGAAAGTTGAAAGAGGTGGTATGAGTGTGTAAGCAAATATTGAAATCACATATTTTAAACCACATTATATAAAAGATACAAGTAACGCTCTATCCTTCTAACATGAAGATGACCATGCTGATCCAATATCAATCAGTATAACAGGAAATCTTGATCACTTTTGCCATCAGTGGGCACAGATCTACAACGAATCATGCACCTTATTATCTAGTGTCCACTTGTGACCACTGGTATACAGCAACAAAATATTTGGTGGAAATTAAACTAATTCAGTGTCTGGGAACAGAAAGCTAACTAGCTCCAGCAGGTATCAAACTAACAGCCTTGGGCTCCCCATCATCTCAATTAATGGCAACTCTATTCTTACCAATTACTTAGGTCAAAAGCCTTGGCATTTTTCCTTGACTCCTCTCCTATCTCATATGTTCATTCTGTCATTCTAGTAAAATTCTATCCATGCTACCTTCAAGATTAGAAAGAACTATATTAGAAGTCATAGATTTTATTGATCAAAAATGGTTACATATTGGCAATTTCACATGGTTCAGACTGATATATCCAGGTATTTGACCACTTTTCACGACCTCTACTAACACTACCCTGGTCAAAGCCACCATTATCTCCAGCCTGGATTACTGCAATAACGTCCTATCTTGTCTCCCTACTTCCAACCTGCCACACTGATCAGTCTATTCTTAACACAGTAGTCAGAGTGATTTTTATCAATATCTAAGTGGCAGCGCATCTTTTTTTCTGTTCAAAACCTTTCAATGGCTTCTCATCTTTCTTTTAATAAAAGCTCAAGTCCTTATTAATGACACATGAGGCCCTACCTCACTTGGGTGTACAACTCCCTCCCCTCCTCAGGACTTATCTTCTATTCCTCTTCCCCTCATTTAGTTTGCTCCAGGCACACTGAACTCACTACTTTTCCTGGATCACACCAGGATTTCCCAGTATACTTTTGCCTTAGGGCCTTTGCACTTGCACTTGCTCTTGCCTCATGCCTGGAATGCTCTTTCTCCATATGCCTGCATGACTTACTTCATTTAGATCCTTATTTAGAACTCACCACATCAAGGAAGCTTTCCTTGGCTACCCTATCTCAAATACCAACATAGCCTCAACTCCTTTCTTGCTTTCTTTTTCCTATGGCACTTATCATCTTCTGACTTACTCTGTAATTAAAAAAAAAGAATTGTTTGTTCCTCCTTACTAGTCTATCAGTTCTAGAAAGACAGAAATTTAGCAGGCACTCAATAACTTTTTGCTGAATGAATGAATGAATGAATGGGTCTTAAAAATTAAGCTCATCAGTCAGTTAATTTACCTTTTACTCTATTCTATTCTTCAAAACCCATTCATACTGATTCTTTGCAGGCAATTTTGTCCCTTTGCAAATTCAGAGTAAGGAAATCTCATTTGACTCATGAATCATTGTGCTATTCTAGGAGGGGACCAGGTAAAGCCGTATAGGGAGGATTTCTCTAAAGTTCTCTCTGGCATTCTTTAGGAACAGAACACCAGTCTAGCTTTTTCTTTTCTTTTCCTTTCCTTTCCCTTTTTCACTCCAGAAAGGTCACAATCGCTTGTCCAGCAACTTTGGTTATTACGTCAAGATGAGAACTGGCAGGGAAGAAATAGGTTTGTGAATTCACCATGCCTTGGGCCCTAAAACTGTTTCCTGCTTTTCTTCACCCAAATGGCTCTATCTCTCAAGGACTCAAAGAGATCCTTCAGAAGAGGACATGAAATCTTAGACAGCTTATCCACAGTCTTGTATAATTGATACTTAAAGCTGTCATCTATGAAAATGGTTGAAAACTGACCAGGATCTACACATAGCATTCTTGGGAGACATAAGAAAATTTGCCGAGAAACATTCTGGCAGCTATAATGAGATTCACAGAAATATTGTTCTCGAAATGTTATTTATAAGGCATTTTCTATAGCAACACTAGTAAAACAAACCATTTAAAAAGTGTGACTACAATTCCTTCAGGTTCTTCTATGACAAAGTTACCTTATTGCTAAAGCCCATGTAGCTTTAGAAAACATTACCTTTGGCAGGCACTTCATTATTATTTTAGTCTTGAGAATGCATCAGTGAAAACTGAGGCTAAAAAAAGTAAAATTGAGCAAGCCACTGATAAAATGTTGAATCAAAATCTGCTAGCAGAGGCTTTTTAACACATAAAACCTGTAGTTGGTACAGAAGTGAGGGCAAAGTGGACGACAGCAAGCAAAGCAAAGGGGCAGGGTCTGCAGGATTAGAGCAGCCCTGCCACTTCAGATATGAGGGGCCTTAATAAACATAGTGTGAGAAGACTTCTGACCCAGAAGTGAGTCAAGGTCCGTCTGTAAGATCAGAGTCAGTTAAGCAGTAATGAAATCTTGTTTCATTTAATTAGGAAGGTACGTGATTTAGGCCTAGGTCATTCTATTTCTTTTCAACCTTGCCTCAGTCTTTTTTTTTTTTTTATCATTGCTAATATGCATGTCTAACTAACTAGTGTTTAGACAGTAGTGACTGTTTGAAAATGATTCCTTTTAATATCAAAAACTTATTGAAAAGTAAATGATAATATTATCTCTGAGACTCACAAGGCTAAGTTTGGAGAATCTATATGATCTGCCTTTTAAGCCACCTGGTTCACAAATACTACCCTAGTGCAGGTCGCTGAATGGCAGGTATAAAATTACTAGGTAGAAACAGCCAATCTCTAACTGAGATTTAGTCATGCCAATCTAGTCTTTGGTAATACTTTCTTACAGCTAATAGCCCTATGTGCTAATAAAATTTATACAGCTAATGCTTTTTCTATTCTCTGTTCAGACTGAATCTGAAATCTATAAAAGCTTAGTAAATATTAAGAAAAAATAAAAAGAAAACCTTTACATGGCTTCATAATCTTTTCAGGCAAAATCGATTGCTTATAAATCACATTTAATTATAGTCTTCTTCCAATCAACTGATCATTCAATTCTCATAAAAGATTACTATCATTCTTTCACCAAAAGGATTTCCTTCCTGACAAAGGGCAAGGCTGTTTCTGACTAGGGCCAAAGATGGTTTGCCAAATAAGACAGAAGGATTAAACCTGAAAGGCAGGCAAATACTACCAGCTTTTGCACAAATGTTCTTTTTACTTTCTTTTCTCTCTATAGTCAGCTATGACTATTTCTTTTTTTTTTTTTTAAATTGAAGTATAGTTGATTAACAATGTTGTGTTAGTTTCAGGTGTACAGCAAAGTGATTCAGTTATACATACGTATATACATATTCTTTTTCAGATTCTTTCCCATTATAGGCTATTACAAAATATTGTATATAGTTCTCTGTGCTATACAGTAGGTCCTTGTTGGTTATCTATTTTATATATAGTAGTTTGTACCTGTTAATCTCAAGCTGCTAATTTATCCCTCGCCCCTTTCCCCTTTGGTAACCATGAGTTTGTTTTCTATGTCTGTGGGTCTATTTCTGTTTTGTATATAAGTTCCTTTGAATCATTTATTTTTTTTTTTAGATTCCACGTATAAGTGATAGCATATGATATTTGTCATTCTCTGTCTGGCCTACTTCACTTAGATTTCTATCTTATAGGAATAAACTTCTAGCTTCCCAATGCAAGGAGTCTGTAACTGGCAAGATCATTTTGATGATTCAGTACTGGCCTTTTCTTCATGTCTGCCTCCTCACAGTAGGCTCTACTCAAAAATCTGACTTACACATTTAATAAAAGCTTCTTCCTTAGGTGCCCAAGACTCTGAGGGGGCTAGCCTCAATGGACATTTCCAACCTTATTTTGTACTATATCTCATGCACAATTCATTATCTATCCAATCATCCAATTAAATATAACAGTCCACTGTTCCTTAACTGTTAGATTTTCCCACTTCTCAGCCTTTGTTAACTGTCCCTTTGGTAGGGCAAGTCCTTCTTATCCTCATTCCTAGTTCAGACACATGCTGAAAGTCAATCTCATTGTGTTAGAGGATAAAGTTCCAAAGCAAGTGTTGATGTATCAGAAGTTCTTCCAGGAAGCTATGTTGATAAACACAAAAGTACCACTGGGGAAACAGATTTGTGACTAAGGTCCTCCAAAAAACAAGGCAGTATCCTAACCCTCCAGATGAAAGGATATTAGAGAGTGTACACGCATGTGGAGCGGGGGCGGGAGTGGTAAACTGACTGCAGGGAAGTGGAGAAAGATACTGTTCCAGGATACCTGGCCTTGACTCTTTTTTCCTCCCTTCAAATAGAGCCCACGGCCTTGGTAATTCTGAATTTGGTTCAGGGATGAGGAAAGCCCAGTGTTTGTACACATTCCTTTAAATGAGAATGTAGACATTCTAGAAATACTATACGAATGGTGATGATAGGTGTGTATGAAAAAGAGCAGGGGTACAGCAAAAGTTGAACTTTCCTGATCTGGCGACAGCTGACAGTAAGGGGACAAGTAAGCCTATCACACCCGACCACTACCTCCCCCCACCGCCAATGGCGCCATCCCCCCATGCAACTCAGAACCAAAAGAGCTATGCTGAATTCTGCTGTCTGTACTTCTGCCCTCACTTCCTATAGCATGGTGCATCCTTGGCTAACTAAATCGTGAACTTTTTCTAACCTGAGAAAGAAAGAGAGAGGGAAGGAGAGAGAAGGAGACGGAAGCAGAGGAGGAGCCGGTCTGTACCTGATTAGAGACGCTTTCAATGGAGTAGCACACTGTAAATTAATTACACCAGGTTTCTTGAAGCTTCTTTTTTTATATACGTTCTATTCAACCTTGTTCAATTTATTTTACAGACAGACCCTTCTGGGGCCAGACATCAATTTAAAAATGCCACTGGGCATGAGGTTGTTAAAAGCATCTCCAGGTGAGAAAAACACTACCCAGCACAACTGGCTGACCTGCCCTAGTGACAGCTCCCTGCCTCCTTGCCTCCCATTCTTTGACTATTTTCTCAGCCTGGGATCTCTCAGCTCCGAGTCTTGACTATGGCATTAGACACTGCCTCAGCTCAGCTTAGGAGAAATGATGCTTATTGACTTTGGACGTTCTCCTCCTGGGACTCTTGGATTGTGGTCAATCTGATGTGCTCTCCCTTATTGCATGCTCATTTTCCCTGGTCTTCGAGTTGTTCTTCTATCAAAGTACGTTCAGCCACACAGTACTGCCTACTTTGCTATTTCTCCTTAAAAGTGTACACTATTTAAAAACAAATACAAAATAAAAATAACGCTAGGTCCTTTCTTATAACGTAACAACAAAACACACTAATCAATCCATTAAAAAAATATAATCCTGCTCCGTTGGTAGCAAAATACTCACTTTACAACGTTGCAATGACTAGTGCAGCACACAGAATGTAATTTCTGAAAAGACAGCTTCCTGTCAGTGTTTATATGCAACAGAATCCTTTATTAAAAAGGAAACAGCTATAATAAACACAAATCATAGTGACAGCAGGAATCATGCTAGCAACAAACCCATCAAAATGGAATCAAACATCATGAGACGAACGCCATCAGAGAGATATGTACAAGTGCTTTTCCCATATGGGAGTCTCTGCAACTTCAGTCTGAAACTACAGAACTAGGGCAACTGTTTCTGGCAATATATCTATGTGGGTTTTTCTCAGTGTTACTCTGTTCTCAGTAATGGTTCACAGAGGGTTTTATTCTGTAACAGGAGCGTTTTTCATGATCACAGCTTCACTGCAGTCCCATGTTTTTCATATTGCTGTTATAAGTATTCAAGTTCAGCCACTGTGACTTATTTTCAGATCAACTAAAGATATTGTTAAACACCTAGAGAATGTTTTAAGTAACTCACACAGGAAATAATATGTTTACAAACTGATAATCCTTGGACGGGGTTATGGCATGTTGGTGTAAATGGATCACATGTTCTGAAAGCAACATCTTTCTAATTACTGATAATCGGGCTTGCATTCACGTGTAGCTTTATAACGTTCTAAAGTCCTAGATATAATATAATCCATATTGTTTAGATAGTAGCTAAAAGTATTCTATTCTTTCTTATATCCAACAACAGGGGTATTGCCAATGCATTTTTAAAAGTAATCCTATTTGATTTTTTTCTCCCTCCTCCTGAACATTTCAATGGGAATTTCCTATAATCAGGAAGCTTTGCCAGTAAGGTCTGCAGCCATTTAAGGTATGGTGTATAATGAAATTTTAACAATTTTCTCCTGGTCCATTTCACTTACATTTTAGGCATACAAGAATAAATAGCTAGACCACCTTCTCCCAAACCGTGTACCATGCTTGAGATGTTAAAAGGTATTACACACACACACACACACAGATGCACACATGGCTAAATAAGTTGGGAAACATTTCATATCATAGCTCCTCTTAGAAATTTACAACAAAAGTAGCATATTAAGTCAGGAGCAATTCTGCAGTAAATAGACTTGTTGATCTTTGTTTAACCCAGCATATCCACAACTTATTGGCCACAGACAATTTCCCTGACTACCCTCAACCAACCTTTTCTTTTTCTTTTTAAATTTTATTTTCACATCCTATGGAACAATATTCTGTAGAACAGTTTGGGAACACTAAATTCAATAAATAAATAATATCCCCCATGTATAATTTAACATAATTTCAATATCTCGAAATAACAACGTATCACAACCTTCTTTCTTGAGAATGCTAGTTTATCAAGACTGGTATGTACCATTTTCTGAATGGTATGGGACTAAGAAACAGAGGACAACATGGGGAATTTGCAACCTTCTCTATATCTTACAATATATGTAAGCTACAGTTGGGTGTCTCCTGTTGGTAACAAAAACAAGACCTAGCCTTCCGGTGTCCATACGGATTTGAAAAGCAAAAGCAATGGCAAAACAGACTATAATCCATTAGAGGCTAAAGCAAATTACTTCTCGTTACTGATCAAAGACACTAAGTAACAAAAATTCAAACCAATAAAGGCATAAACCTTTTATCTATACCAAAGTTAAAAAAAAAAAGGGACATGCAAATCTGAAAAGCAAAAAGTTAGGTCAAGTACTAAGAGTGTCAAGAGCAGCAAAACAAAACGGAACCGAGATCTTAATCAAGCAAGTCTTCCTCGCATCATTGGGATAGGCAAGGTATAGGGGACAGCTAGTTGTATGAGCCAACGTGCAACTCCCCAGGATCATGTTCATTGCAGCTCTATTTACAATAGCCAGGACATGGAAGCAGCCTAAGTGTCCATCGACAGATGAATGGATAAAGAAGATGTGGCACATATATACAATGGAATATTACTCAGCCATAAAAAGAAACAAAATTGAGTTATTTGTAGTGAGGTGGATGGACCTAGAGTCTGTCATACAGAGTGAAGTAAGTCAGAAAGAGAAACAAATACCGTCTGCTAACACATATATATGGTATCTAAGAAAAAAAAAAAAAAAGGTCATGAAGAACCTAGGGGCAGGACAGGAATAAAGACGCAGATGTAGAGAATGGACTTGAGGATATGGGGAGGGGGAAGGGTAAGCTGGGACGAAGTGAGACAGGGGCATGGACTTATATACACTATCAAATGTAAAATAGATAGCTAGTGGGAAGCAGCCGCATAGCACAGGGAGATCAGCTCAGTGCTTTGTGACCACCTAGAGGGGTGGGATAGGGAGGGTGGGAGGGAGACGCAAGAGGGAGGAGATATGGGGATATATGTATATGTATAGCTGATTCACTTTGTTATACAGCAGAAACTAACACACCATTGTAAAGCAATTACACTGCAATAAAGATGTTAAAAAGAAAAAATAGCGGGTTTCAAGGTAAGCGTATGCCTTAGAAATCAGAGCTGCATGTAAGGGAAATTCTGCCATTTTTAAAAGTCTTTTGGGTATCAGAAAACCTCCAAAACCAACTCATCTGCAAGTTCCTAAGAATAGCAAAATATGATATCTCTGCAAACAGCACAGAATTGTAAATTACCTATTCAATATTAATCCAATGTTTGTCAGTCTTACAACACACAATTGGGAATAGAATTCTTGTTAATCACTTATATCTATAGTTATGCTTTCCTGTTCTATTACCAAGCATAGTTCTCAAGCTTCTATTGTTCTAAAAGAGGTGCAATAAACAAATCTCAACTAGTATTTGAACATAAAGAAAACTGACATGGCTTTTTCAGTTGGAGCATAATTTAGTCTTGATATTTGATTTTGAATGTATTATAAATGTACGACATAGAGAATAACGTAACTATAAATGGCATTTATTATGCAGCTTTGATGAAAGTGCCTTAATTTAAATTTTAAAAGTCTGTTTACTTGGTCACTATGGTTACCTCATCTCCAATGTATATGCATAATTCTTGATTCTCTAACTGAAATTAAAAATATAAAAATATTTTGCTTTAGAGTGACATTTGGCAATCCCTTTATAATATCCATTCTGGACATTGTTTAAATGAAAGGAGTACTAGGCTATCTTCATGTCAGGTATCTGAGGTGCAAGAGCTTGTTTTGCCGCCAACAAATGGTGTGTTCTTGGGCAAATCACCCAAACCTCGCAACATTTCAAAAATGGTAGGGGTTGCACTCAGCGATGCTTAAAGCTCCTGAAATTCAAATCTATGATATAGATCTTCCTAAAGTATTTTTCCATCAGTGCATTTTTATAAGGTAAAGTTCGAGCTATATAGTCTGTAACTCAGGATCCTCTGACTTTTCCTTCTAGCCTTTTCTACCAGCACTCTCCAAAATGTAACAGTTTATCCAGATGGGTTGATGGTAGTCCTCACTGGGAACTTCATCATATTTAAGCCTGAATTGTTATGTTTTCATGTGTATCTCGTCACCTCAAAATATAACAGTATTAATAATACTAATATCAATGTTACTGTTATTAATGCTAATGATAATTTAAGGCCCCCAGCGTTATTTAGGTCAAGGCCTTATCAATAATAATAACAACTGTTATTACTATTAATTATAGGACACTATATGCCACATCTATGCTAGGCCCTTTTTATCTGTCTCATTTAGTCTTCACAGCTAGCTCTGGTTACTTTCCCTTTTTATACCTCTTTTTCTATTCTACCTCAAAAATGTGGCAAACCTCTCAAGAGAGGCAGGCCAACAAATTAACATTCTTTGTAGTCTGTGTGACAGGTACAAACCCAGAAAGAGGGGAGAAAAGAACTGAGAGTTCCTTAATAGTAAATGTGAAAATAACATACATCAGACCTATAATTTCATAGATTGTTTAATAACAAATTCTACATCCTGGGCTGTCTAATGATGAATTTCTACATTTCTGATTTATTCAAATGAGTTTTGCAAACATGATTTCTTAAATCTTATCATTTCATTTTCATTTTCTTTTAAATGTAACTAAAGTTAAACTATGTTATATTTATCATATAATAGATTTATTTCCATATTGAAAAAAATAAGGAAACCATAATAAAACTCTGCTGACTCTTCCTTGTTATCAACAATGTCAGGTATCACGTTCAATCCATGTGTCTATTTTATCAGTTAAATAAAATTCATTTATATCATCTTCATTATTTATTCAAATTTCAACTACCTACTAAGTTCCAAATGCCTAGCATCAGGGTATGAGGATAAAATTAATTCAGTTATGATAAAAACCAGAAAGAGTCAAGAAATACAGCATTAGTTATTATTTTTTTTAGTTTATAATATATAGCATAAAGTCAAATATTATATTATTGTGTTAATATTTAATACAAATCATATTAGGAAATATACCATATTGAAATTAGAAGCATCTTGATGCAAACATTACAATAATATATGCAGTTATCATGATGGGATGATATTGTAAACCATGAGGCAGTTGCTAAGAAAGCTCTCCAATGAAATTCTGACTTTATGTAAATGTATGCTTATTTAAAGGTCTCCCCTTTGTCTATAAGCAATGTGAGAAATTAACTTTTAAATTTGTTAGAGGTACATAAAATTTTATCAAGTCATAGGAATATACTTTCTGATATAGCAAATAAACAAAAAAGAAAAGTAATGAAATGGGTAATTTAGAATCTACAGCTAAAAATATCAATTCTTTTTTTTTTAACATCTTTATTGGAGTATAATTGCTTTACAATGGTGTGTTAGTTTTACAGCATTAGTTATAATAAGAAACATGTCTTATGTGCTCAAAACCATAAACAGAATTATATACTGCTTATGATTTTGGATTTAACACTTGCTCTTGACCCCTGAGACAACTATGGCTGTGCAAATGTGTTCTATTTTTGTTTGCCCAGAAGATTCACTGACGTGTTAATTCTCACATCTAACTCAATACCTTGGTGTCCCTATATTAAGGGGCAGAGGGGAACTGTGGTGTACAAATAAAGAATTTTCCCAAAGTCATGAAATTCACAAGAGAATCAGAAACAGCCCTCAGTTTTCACAATAAAAACTTGATCAAATTCCACCCCATATTTTGTAAGGTGGAAACAAAATAGTAGTAATAGTAATAGCAATGATTATCTTTAGGGGAAAAAGTCACTCCAATGGTAATACTTGGTACCTGTCCATTTATCAAAACCACTACAACCACAGCCATTTTCACTCATACTCTGCTTTGGTCCAACACCACCGAAAAAAAACCAAAAAAAAAACCCAAAAAAAACCGGGGCACTATAAATCACTGAAATAAACTGGCAGAGTAGTTTAGGGAATTGTGCAGGATCCTTTGACTCACTAGCTCATGTTTGCCACTAGTGCTATTTTCATGAATAAAAATCTACAGGAAAATTGACAAAAACATATTACTGACAGGTGGTTAGAGCCCCTGTTTCTATATAAATCTATATTACACAGGAAAGAAAATAGTAAGTCAGGACAACTTGCTTGCTTTCAATCTCTACTGCTATTTTTATATTGTTTTTCACTCTTAAAACAAGCAACTCCGTGGGATCAAGAATTTCATATAAGCTGCTAAATGCAGGTCTCAATTTGGATATGCTCTTTAAGAAAATTATTTCCCCAAAGGCCATCTTTTAGTTCTTTTTTCTCTTATGATTTGTCGCTTGTGTAATTTCTACACGTCAGAGTTGGTTAGCTCATGGTGCTAATGAGGCCAAGGTCATGAGTCTGATTCCTATAGGAGCCAGTTAGCTTTCTAAAAGGAAAAAAAAAAAAAAGGCTCTGTAGCCAGTACCTATAACTGCAGCCAGCCAGGATGCAAATTCACATCTTTGGTAAAAACAAGAACCAGAGATGGTATAGATGAGCACATGTCCTAATGGCAGTGAGTCAAGGGTTTCTTCTTCATATTCAAATCCTGTAAGGTTCACATAAACATTGGGGAATTAATGTTGTAAAACCACCATCATGCCATTTACACATTGGAAACATTTTCAAATGAATCAACACCACGTGTTTACATGTGAGAGCATTTTAAAGGTCTCAGAGGGAAAACAAGTAATACAGATGATGGCTATTATATGATCTAGAGGTATACATACATAGGATGATGAATAATATGGATAATTACAAAATCCCATATATAAATAAAGAAATTACATGTGAGAACATTTTAAAGGGAAAGGAAATTATAAAGATGAAGTTTCTCATATCCAAAGGCAAGATTCACTATGTTAATGGCATAAAATAAAATATAAATGTAATGTCATATACTTAGATCTCCATAAACATTAGCTGAAATTTTCTTAACTTATAAATATCTACTCTCAATTTTATAATCGAGTGCTATGACCTACACATTTTCTAGAGAAATATAATGATGATAGTGTATAACAAATCGTTTCAAGGTTCAATAGAGCATGATATATCTAAATTGTTATGTTAATTACTATTGATTTTTTTCTTGTGGTTGCTCTACATTACTATAATTATCTACACAAAATAAAATAAGAAAA
This sequence comes from Balaenoptera ricei, assembly GCF_028023285.1. Taxonomy (NCBI): domain Eukaryota; kingdom Metazoa; phylum Chordata; class Mammalia; order Artiodactyla; family Balaenopteridae; genus Balaenoptera; species Balaenoptera ricei. Next base: position 88,106,152 of record NC_082660.1, on the reverse strand, counting down.
ACTAGTGTCCCTTATGTAACTATTATACACATACACAACTCAGATAACTCAAAGGAAAATATAATTTCTTTAAAAACTCTACAAAACTACAGAAATCGTCTCTATCTTCAGATTCCAATAAAAAGGTTACAAAATGTTATTCAATGCAGCCATAAGTCACCTCTTCTAAGTCTCAGTTTACTCATCCATAAATTAAGACCAATAGACTAGAATATTTCTAAATTACTTTCCATTCCTAATAAGTAAAGATATAATCTTTATAAAAACCTTGCTTGGATAGTCTGGCACTGGGTAGTGAAAGTAAACAAGAGGCTGGCCAGGTGACCATCAGATAATCTATGAGTGACAGTCAGGGACTGTCTGGGACTCGAGAGGTGAACTCCAGGGTAGACAGCAAGGGCTGGTTTGTGACTATGAGTCTACCCAGGATAAGAAGGCAAAGAATCCATTTAGGTATAGTGGTGACTAGTGGACCACAGATCGTATCCAGCCAATAAATTCTTCTAAACAGCTTCCTTCAAGCTATTTTTATAGAATCTCTTTTGTACACAGAAGCTTGCTTTCCACTTGGTCTCAGATGCTAAAATTTTACCTTAGATACTTTTAACATACTATTATCATAAAAGGAATAAGGTAGTTTTTGAAATTCAAGTATTATCTCTTGCAGTAGCCACTCTGAACTGGAATCATTATTTGTGTACAAATTAGGAACAAACTAAAAAAGACAAGAGAATCAAGAAAAGGTGAAACCAAAGTTATTAAAAGAATGTTGTTTTTCCCTGGAATGTAATTAAATCCGACTGCTTAAATTACGACAAAGAAACAAACACCTAAAACAATCCAAACATAGAGTCTATAAAAATAATCAAATATTTATAAAACGTACATTTCAAAACTTTAGTTGTTATATCTACTGTGAAAGACTAGACCTTCCAACATCTAAATCTCTAGCCATGATACACACAAAATAATTAACAATTAAGAAATGTCAAAGAAAGAGAGAGTAAAAATAAAAATTATAAGGCCTCAGCATGAGAGACTATAAAAAATTGAGAGATGATGGGTAGGACACAGAAGTACTGGAATTTATAGTGATATTATACAATCTCTAGAGTAGAAGATTGGTTGGCCTAAGTCATTTGCAGGTTCACACGTGCTTTTTAACTTGCCTGTTATCACTCAATCTTATCTTTTATTTAATTAGGGGATGCTTATCTGACTTGTCAGCTACTTCCTGCTTTAACCAGCTTGAATGGGTAAGTCCCTCATACTATTGCTCAGCCACCTAAACATTCCTTTGTGCTTCTTCTTATTCTTTTGCACAAATTTCCAAATGGTTATTATTTCATTTCTAAGGTAAGGATTTATATCCTGAATGCTTCCAAATGTATCTGAAGTAACATAAAATGTAATATAAGAAAACTGAATATAATGTGAAAATAGCATTGTCAAGGATAGAAACACTAGACACCGTCTAGAGGGACTTGAGAGATTGGATGAGCTAATTTTGAAAACTGGGTGCTGAGTTTGAATATAAGTTCCCTGACAGCCAGGTTAAAGAGTGGTGCATGGAACATTTTTTAACGTCTGAGTAAAGGAAAACAGACATCTTGGTACAAAAAAATCTTGCTGGCATTCAACTAAAAAATCCATCATGTGGATATTTGTATGTACAAGGAGCTTTGAAAACACTGTGGACAATGTCTTTAACTACAATTTAGTGCAATTCACCAAAAAGTGCAAATGGACAAAAAGATGCTTTAAAAATTGCTTTCATTAAATAGTTCTTAATAATAAAACTAGCAATACAAGTAGAAATATCAGTAGTGCAATGTCAAAAGGGCTGCTTCAAATCCCTTATACATCATCCACTAGTCACATAACTGTTGGCAAGTCACTTAACTATTTATCTATAAACCAAGGATAACAATATATACCTTGCCTGACAATCAGATGGTTGAAGGATCAAATGACAATACTGTATATGAAAGTGTTTAAGTGCTATACTAATGGAAGCTATTACTAGTACCATCACTACTATTACCATCATAAGAGTTAAAAATCACAGAAAAAATATGGAGATAGACACATCAGTTTTCATAAAAGCCACTGGTAGTACCTGGTGTCTCAGCTCAACAATCCATTTTTCTGCCTAGCGATCAGAGCAATCTTTACAATGAGCCTTAAGTCACTCCCTTGTCTAAACCTTTCCTGTCTCCCACTATCTTCAGAATTTAACTAAAGTCAGGGCCAGCTCTGTGGGAAGGGACCTGGGCAGTAACGCAGGGGCCCATGTTTAGAAGGGTTCTGTGCTTGGTTTAATGCTCTTCTGCCGCCATCTTAAAATTCTTAATGATTTATGAACAGGGGCTCCACATTGTCACTTTGCACTGACCCCACAAATTATGTATTTGGTCCTAATCAAACCCCTTGAAATGAGATACAAAGTCCTTCAGAATACAGCTCATACTTACCTCTCCAGCTATTCTGAGGCTCCGTCACACTAAACAACCATTAGCTCCCCCAGTGTCTCATCCTCTTTCAAACTCCTTTGTCTCTGCTCAGAGTCTCCTGGCCCTTCTCCCTTTGTATCACAATAACGTGAGTGTAGAGCAAATGGATCTCCTTTAAAATCTTCAAATGCAATCTTACTTCTGGAATCCTGTTGCATTTTGCAATAGTAAATTTGAGGCAGGTGGAGAAATAGTAAGCTCTGATAACCCATGAATGTGATGGTTTTTAATCACATTTTTTTAAAAAAAACTACTGCCAAATGAAGAAAAATAAAAGTGGAAGGGATGAGGTAAAGAACTGGACTGTTGCTGTTTTAACTGCCTCAACCTCACACCAAGCAGAGTGTTCTGAGTGGCACTGGTCAAAGAGTAGGAATTATCACCATGGTTCTCGGAGCTACAACTCTCAGAGATTCTGATTTAATTAGTTTGGGATGGTGCCCAGGCATCAGTATTTTTTAAGACTTCCCTAGATGATTCTAATGTGTATTCAGGGCTAAGAACCACTGAGTTACAAGAACTTTAAAGAGCAGTAAGTTAAATGAGATGTAGCAGCTCAAGGTGTTGAGGTATAAATAAGCCAAATAATTACCAGAGCCGGACTGCTGGGGAAGCCTATTACAGGGACAATGTAAATGAAGACATACCAGACCACTGTTTAAAGCAAACCAAATCGAAAAGATTAGAGACATTACCGCATGTGTTGTACTTGTGATTTATCTTGAATATTTCTGAGTTCCTGAACGAATTAACAACGTCCATATATGTTGAAAGGCAAGTGGTGTGAAACTACCATTTCAACACCTGATAAGATTATATACAAATATCACATAATTATGGACATGTCACATTTTAGCATCAACTTAGAAAGCAAGATTTTACATCGTGCTAAACGCTCATATTTTTCTCTCAACAATCCTGTACTTGGCTGACAAGAGTCCACAATTTGTTTGAGCGAAAAGTAGTATGTTTACCTACAAAATAACCATGACAGCAGCAGTACCCTGGACAAAAAAATTGGTATGCTCAGAAAATATCTGGGAAGAATTCTCCAATATAAAAACATTAGTTAACCAAAAAGATGCAATGATAAAGTTGTTACAAGAGAAGGAATACTGCTCCCAATTGACCTGGAACAAAGAAGAGGAGATGAACCAGTTTCAACTGTTTGGCTTTCCAATGCTACAGAGAAGTGCTCCTAGAGTGAAAGATGTTTTTAAAAAGAGACAATAATGGTTTATACGGAAAGAGTATGGTGTAGTGGAAAGAACATAGGCTTTGAAGTCACACAGATCTGGGTTCAAGTTCTGGCTTAGTCACTTGTGAAATAGCCATGGAATCTTGGGCAAAGTGCTTAAACTGTATGAATCTCAGCTTTTTTCACCTGAAAAAGGGATTAATTGGTAAAATAGTAATAATTGTTGAAGCTGAATGACAGGTACACCGGGGTTCATCATATCATTTTCTCCACTTTTGTATATACTTATTATTTTCCATAATAAACAAGATAAAAATAATATGTATCTTGATGAGTTAGGGTACAAATTAGTAATAAATGTGAAGAGCCCAATCCACCGTAGACACAAAATAAAGGAAGTGGTTTTCTTTTCCTAATATAGCTTTCATTTTCTTACCTTTCCACTCTCATCCTTGTTCCTTATAGGCATGCTGTTCAACTATACCACCACCCCACTACTGTTCCATTGATAAAATTTACAAAAAATTCAACCATGCTTATGAGGTCTTTGGTGCCTGGCTCACAGACTCATCCTCTACAGTAAATCCTACCAAAAACATCGTGCATCACTTCACTAGCTCTCTTCTCTCTCACTGCCACGTATTGGTACTCTGTCATCGCATGGAGGACAAATGAATGCTTATTCCACCTCTGAAATCTTAAACTCAAAATCCCCCTCTATGACAACAGTCTCAAGGCCTTCTACCCTCACAGACTCTCACTCTCTACAACACCCGTTCTTTCACAGAGAAGTTTTCTTATTCACTTCATGTATGTGATGTGACTACCCAGAAGTGCACTGCTCTTGAAATCTCCAAGTAAAACATCCCATTTTGTGATCCATTGTGATCACAGCCTTTAAGTCCTCTCATTCCCTGCTCTTCACGTGCAGAAATCCTTTTACGTAAGCCATCTATTAGTTGACTCCTGGCCTCCTTCCTTCACCACCCAGTATGGCTCCATGGCTTATCACTTAAACTGTAATCCCTAGCCCTGTCAATTTCCTTCTACCATTTTGCTTCGTCATCTGCCAAGGAAAGCTCCGACTCTGGACCAATATTACAAGTACTATCTCTACTCTTATACTGGAGTGACTGCGTGATACTGAAGAAAATCACGTAACTACAAAATAGCAACAATAAAAATCCATAAATCCAACCGCAACCAAGCCCTCAGCATCATCTATGAGCCGTTTTTGTTTGAATGTGGTTAGTGTTTCCTGCCACTCTGCACAGCTAATATCCCAGATCCACCACGTTTCTAATGTCCCACAACTAGACTCTCTCAGTCACACAGAAAATTTAGATCTTTAAGTCTTCCTCTCCAAAGACAAGAAGATGTGCATCTTTCTGAAGGTATAATTGGCTTTCTTAAACTTCTTTTTACAGAAGTCAGATATCAACTTCAAAACAGAGGAGAGCTTATTCTGCAGTCTAAGTATTGTGTCATCTACACCCTGATTGTGGTAATCTGCATGTTTCTGGTGGCAAATAAAAGCACCAGACACCACAAAGTATAGAAATGCCTTTTACGGTCTCATAGAGCCTACTGAAGCATCCCAGGTGCGAAAATAACAAAAAAACACACTTAATGTGTAACTAGATATTAAAATTGGACTCTTCTCATACTTGACTGATGTGCCAATGTCACATAAATATTCGATAGAAAAATGTCTGTAGGCAGACTCCCATATGCAGAATTTTCAGAACTATAAAAGGTTAGCAGAGTGGAGGAGGACAGGATTTATAAAGAGACTCTTTGGAGAAAGCTGTTGTCATGACGTGAGACATCTGCCAAGGGTGTGCATGTATATGGAGATACTACATCCTTTGATTCAAGCTTAGAGAAGGGGGCTTCCATCAGACTATTCAGAGCATGAATGTGTTCTATGACTTTGGGGGACACAGAAGAGGGGTACCTGACTTATTCCTGAAGAAGCTAAAGTGGCCTGGTCCAGGGGCATAGACACAGCTGGGCTTCGATCCCTACAGAGTTTTTCAGGACAAAGACCTGCATGAGTGTTTTCCATGGAATAGAAGTGAGCCTGGTGGGGAAGAGAGATGATCTGGAGCCTTAATTTAAGTCCTATACAAGAGGAACATCTGAGAGGGGGCGGGCACACTGACAGAGAATCCGTGTTATAACGCATGTGGCATGGAGCCCTGAGAAAAGTGGGACAAGGGGGAAGTGGCAAGCTGGAGGAAATGCCATCAGTCCACATCAAGGGAGTGGCAGGGGAGGCTCCCCAAGCAGGGGAAGCACCTTGCTCCCTGCACTATTGCAATAGCCTAGCTTGGGAAGCAGAAACGATTTTACTTTCAACTTGAAATCTGTGAGTTTAGATTGCTAGTATCACTAGCACGCTAGAGGCCAGCACTCTGATTTCTGGATTGAGACTGTGTTTGCAATTTAAAGAGACTTCAGAGATCTGAAAGCCATGGGGGACTGCCTGTGTTTCCCTCTACGTGCAGGGCAAGATAATCCCCATGGAATAAACATTAAATAGGTAGCAGGAGACACACAATTGCTTTCTGACTATTTCCTATGGGATTTGCTTGCTCAACATATGGGTTACGAGTACAAGGTGCAAGATGATAACAATAACCAAGTTTGTAGGATCTATCCCCGACATCTTGATGTAGTATTAAAAATGGTGCAACACAGCCTTTGAAGAGACCATATGGAATATCAGCCTGACCATGAGTGAATCTTACAAGCCTTCAGGGAAGCATAATTTGAAAGGTTCATGTCATGATGCACGAAATACAAGAAAGGGGGAAGGGGGAATCATTAATTTAAATAACTGAGGTTGCTTTCAGGTTTTTTTCACTGTCAATCTGACTGTTATAAACACTTGGCCAGTTGGCTTCACACTTGGTGCATTGAGGACATTGTACTTTTTTTGTTTTATAGACGAAGAAGTAATCTTACAGCTAGGTTAATGACCCTGGCAAGATTAGGGAGCTTATTTCTTTCACTTATGCCTCTTGATTACCAATAGAGTGGTATTTTATTAGTGGGGCTCAATGCTTTTATTTGTTCAGTAACTCTTGAGCCCCTGCTCTGTGCCAAGTACTGTACTAGGCAGTAGAAACTGATGATGAGTAAGATACATCCCTTGCCCTCTCTGTAGCCATAGTCTATGGAGACAAGAGAAAGATACACAAGTAAGATATGGCTCACTGGACACATACTCTCTCTTTCCATTGCTGTAACTCCAAATAGTCACAGTTTGAGGATTTCCTGGGGACTGGTGAGAGGAAGAATGGGGCTGGTGCATGCAGTCGGCCTTACTACAAAGGGTCACAGCACGTTCATTCACCTGTCAGGAATCGTGTCACTCTTATGTGTTGAACACAGAAACACCAGTAAGAGATATCCTTATGAATGTGACAACCACCACTGTCAATTAGCTTGTCCTGTTGAACACTGTACTGGGCCGATATTCAGCCATTATACATCGGAATGCCCATGCTGGTTATTAAAATGTTTAAAATACTACCATGTGACCCAGCAATTCCATTCCTGGGTATATATCTGAAAAACAAACAAAAACACTAATTCAAAAAGATATATGCATCCCAATGTTCATAGCAACATTTTTTACAATAGCTAAGATATGGAAACAGCCTAAGTGTCCATCAACAGATGAATGGATAAAGAAGATGTGATACACACACACACACACGCACGCACACACACACACATGCTGGAATACTACTCAGCCATAAAAAAAGAACAAAATTTTGCCATTTCCAGCAACATGGATAGACATGGAGGGCATTATGCTAAGGGAAATAAGTCAGACAGAGAAAGACAAATACTGCATGAAATCACTTATATGTGGAATCTAAAAAATACAACAAACTAGTGAATAAAACAAAAAAGAAGCAGACTCAGATATACAGAACAAACTAGTGGTTACCAGTGGGAGAGGGAGGGACAATACAGGTGTGGGAGAGTGAGGGGTACAAACTGTTGGGTGTAAGATAGCCTCAAGGATGTATAGGTGTATCATACAGCAGGGGCAATATGCTATATAAATCGTGACACAAGTCATGATTTTTTTGTTCTATAATACTGAAAAGAATTTTTGGTAAGGTAGAACAAAAACAACAAGCATAAATTAATTCAGAGAACCACTACTATCATGTTAGAACTGTTTCTCACCTCATTTTAGTTACAGCATGCCTCTGGTTGAAATTGTTAAAAAGCAAAAATACAAAGTGTATCTATTGAGAGGACAATAAAAGGAAAGGATTAAGGATGAATTCAGTTAAAGAATGTGCTTTTCTTAATTCAATTGGTCTGTTATTTGGATACATTCTTTTAAAAATGCACTGAAAATGGCTACTGGGAATTGCAATTTAGCACTTCTGGGTGTGATTCAGTTGCAGCTGTGATGGCAAAGGCACATTAAGACAAAATACAGGTGCCTTTTTCTATATAAAAGCCCATGAGACTTCTAGTTTATTGTTGAACTCCAAGGGCCTAATTTGACAAATTAGTTTTCCCACTCCCCAAACTTCACAACTGACACAACTGAGTTCTTAATCAGTAAGTAAAAATTTCATTTTTTTTCCTTAAAAGCAACTACTCATGTGGGTTTTCAATTAAAAAACTCCCCCTTTTCTCAGACTTAACATTAGAAAAGGCTAGTCTTTTCAATAAGTGTTTACTGGGTGTCAAAATTGCTTAGTATATTTAATATTAATGCAATCTTTACATTTTGTGGTCTTCTGTATCAAGCTAATGAGCCTTCCATTATACATTTTTTTCCAATTACTTCAATGAACTTTGTTGCAAATGTATATGCAATGAATTGCTTTACCTTAACCTTTCTCATAGGTCTTCTATGTAATATATAAAAGGTATCAGGAGCTTTAAATGATCTCCCCATGAATTTTGGTAAGTTTCAAGAAATCTTTGCAAAGGGACCAGAGAGATCTGTTCAATCATAAATAGCTACAAATAGAGTAAATAGTAAGGATGTTAATCTATTAAAATCAAATTCTGAAGAAGAACTTGTTCCACATGGATTATGCTATTCCAGTGATGTGTTTATACATAAATATATATCACTTTTCTAAGAAATACTTTATCTGCATGTTTTGTCCCTTGAGAGTCTCAACAGCACTATTAAATATAAAACAATCCTCAAGGAGCATAGAGTTTTACTCTTGTATTTGAGTTTAAAGAAAACGTATCATGATACAGAAAGTAGGAAATCTTTCAATGTAAGAGCAACTTAAACACATTTTTACATTTTACTTTGGAAACTACTGAAGGTATACCTGTAAAACAGTCATTTCTCGGTTGAAATTAGTGATAGCTGAAAGCTACACAAAAAGAACTGGTGGTTTTAATTTTATTCATCACATCTCTACCTCAGGGACCTGGGGAAATGCAGAGAAGTGTACTGCATATTGATAAGGCCTCTGGGACCCTAACAGGCTTCCAAATGCCTTGTTTGTTGCAATCTGCTTGTCAAACTATTAAAGAAGTAAAATCCACACTTTATCCCCTATTGTATATGCAGAACTTTCTCTGTTAATTAAATCAAACTCTATGATTCCAAGAATGAGAACTGATGTAACATCTAGCTTATCAACACCTTTTCTAGGTAACCTGAAGACGTTAACACTTCTAGTAACCAGACTTTCATTTAGAAAAAAATTTCATCAACTATCATGTTCAACAAATATTTTAACCCTGATTACTCAAAATGTTCACTGAAACTTCAGATTTCACAGATCTGTTATTAAAAAGGTCTCTATTCTAGCCCTTAATTATAGCTACTGTAATATAATTCTAATCTGGTATAGATCTATTTACCCCTCAGTTCAAAGAAGCTAAACACTAAAAAGGACCGAGACTAAGAAAGCTTGTGATGATTAAGAAAAAAGAAAACTCCAGGATTTTAAAAGATTAGAAAAGGAGGGAGAAAAAACTCCATATCTATCTATCTACATCTACCTTTCTCTCAATGTATTTATGATGTAGAAAATGGGCAATTTTGGTACTCACTTGAACTGCAACCAAGTCAGCGGAAAGGCTAACTCATTCACCTACCTACTTGATAATGAACTTGGTCACAGGTGGTTACAGTGTTACAAGGTTACAAGTGTCATGGCCTGACTGGGAACAGTGAAGAGACACCCCAGGAAGCATATTCTTTCACTTATTTTCACCGGTTACATTTTGCAATGCTATTATGGATATAAATAAATATTCACTGTCCTTTTAAATCTGCTATGATAAGTGGGAACAACCTATCAGTGGTGAAAATGTTATAAAAAGCATTCACCTCCGGGACATTATAGAATTACATGTTTTAGAAATAGAAGCCTGGATGCACATTTTCAATGCAGTCAAAGCTCAGATAAAGAGAAAAGATTCTGTTCCTTTCCATCTCTATTTCTTATTTTTTCCCCCAATTTATGTAATCAGTGGCTGTTAAAAAAGAAAGATAGGTTCCTACATGAAAAAATCAGGAAGCACAGGGTGAAATGAGAGGGAAAAAATGCTAGACCAACTGTAGAGACTAAATTTCTAGTCCAAGAAGTACCAATAATTTGCTGTATTAGCTCATTGAGACTAGTTAGTTTCCTTGTGCTTTGTTTTCTCACCTTTAAAAAACTAGAGGATGAGACCAGATTATCACATTTCAGAATTTAAAGGACGCTTAGAGTTCATCTTGCACCTACCTTATTTTCCACATCAGGAAACCAAAGTCCAGAGAGGAGAACTGCACCGTTTAAGGCATTCAATAAGCTACAGAACACAGCCGTGAGCTGCAGATACCTGAAAACCTGTCTTGCATCTTTCTCCTACACACGTTGTTATGTCCAGCAAACCAGTGCTGCAGGTTCCTTCCTTATCTCAGTGGCTGGGATTCTATGGTTTTGACAACAGAATATGCTGCACTGATAAACTGCAACTTGTGCCAGGGGCAAAGCCGAATACGGACATGCCTTGGAACTATTTTCAAAACCTGTGGCTATTTTTAAGCATCCAGACAATGGAATATTATTTAGCAATAAAAAGAAATGAGTCATCAAGCCTTGAAAAGCCATGGACAAACCTTAAATGCATATTACTAAGTGTAGGAAGCCAGTGTGAAAAATCTACATACTGCATACAAGTCATTATACATTTTTCAGAAACCATAGATGCGCAACACAAAGAATGAACCCTAATGTAAACTGTGGACTTTAGTTAATAACAGTATGTCAAAACTTGTTCATCAATTGCAACAAAAGTACTGCACTGATGCAAGATGTTAATTACAGAGGAAACTGTGAGGGGTGAAGAGGGTATATGAGAACTCTGTACTATCTGCTCAGTTTTTCTATAAACCTAAAACTGCTCTAAAACATATATTAATTAAAAAAAAAAAAAAAGCAAGCTTAAAAAAGTTCTTCTTTTCAAGGATTTAGAATGAGGGATGCTAACAATAGAGCAGCATGGCCCTAAATCCATATTTTTGGAGTGGAGTTGTTCAATGCACTAGTCATTTCTACAAATTGTTCTCAATTGGGGTAATAGCACGGATTTGATCAAAGTCCCCTGACAAGGAACACTCAAACCGGGGACTAGGGTTGGGAGTAGGGAAGGGAGGGGTAGAGGTAGCTCCAAAATCTAGTGGGAGGGGTGTTAGGAGAGGACACTGGTGGACTTGTGCTTGTAACTCAGCTGGGGTCTTTGGGGCACACATATGGAGCTTCCTTATCCTGGTTAAAGCCGCTCTATCCACTCAAACTTTTCCTGATACTCCCTTCCAAAGGTGACCTTTCTCACCTCTGACAGATTCTTCCAGCATTTCACCTAATATTGGAAAGGCACCCATTTGGCCATGCAGTGTCATCCTTTTATATAAAGCACTTAGCTTCTCTTCTGTGCTATAGGCCACTTTGGGCTTGGATTTTATAGTAAGTGATATATATATAGCAGGTGCTCAATAGGTATTTCTTGGCTGAACGGATTTTCTTTACTATGTTGAACATGCTAAAGGTTTTTGGTTGGATGACAAACAAGTGTCTCAATGAAGACACTACCCTTATGTTTAACTGCATAATTTATTCATTTCTGTGAATGGCTTTGTTTTACTTTACAAGTTTTCTTTAATGGCCTTTAATTCGTGCAAGATTCATGGGAATTTCCAAACTGAAAGAGGAAACAATGTTTAGATCCCCTGTGCAACAGTGGGAGCAGACTCAACCTTCAGAGCTAGAAAGAACTATAAAAATCATCTAGTTCAACTTCTTCACTTGCACGGATGAGGAAACTGATAACCAGAGGGATGAACTGATTTTCAAACAAATTCACAGCTGTTTTTTTTTTTTTTTTGCAGGATCAGGATTTGAATCCATATCTGCTAATTCACTACTCTAATATCCCACGTGCCTTTTTAGTTGTAGCAGTTTTTTCCCTAGAATATTTTTAATTAATCACATAAGACATCTAACATTGACCAGCAGAAATAGTCAATGGTCAATCATAGATTATGTCATTTAGACATTTCAGTTTCACTTCAATTGTTTTTGTTTTTTTAACTTCAACACCTTAAACATCTAGCCACCTAAATTGCTCTTCTTCTATGGAGTGAACAGAGTACAACTGTATACATTTCAGGCACAATTCTCATATAAATGCTATTTACTATATCTCAATTAATGTATTTATGGCCAAACTACTTAATGTCACACTGAGTCATGACTATAGACGTTCCCCATTCATAAGAAGACATTAAATGGTAAACTCTAGAGGTGATAACACTGTATATTTCAGCTTACATGACAACTCAAAGCAACTGGTAAAGACTGCCTAGGGTGCTGCACTTGAGAAGGAGTCTGAGGTCATTTCTGATAGTGGAAAGAATGCTGATCTAGAAAGGCTAGAAATCTGGATTGTTTTGCTGGCTCTGCCTGGGGAAGGAAGCTCATTTGAAGTACTCCATCTCTCAGAAGTAAAAAATGAGATGAGGCTGGAATTTTGTAGCTAACGAACAGGTGCCTGGCTTAGTTACGATAGGAACTCACTGTAGTGGATTAGCAAGGGAAGGCCTGACTTTGTCTCCAACTTTCCCACCACATATAGTCTTAGGATTAAAGACCAAGAAAAGATAACCCTTTGCAAAATGATAAAATCTTTTAAAAACTTGGGCTGAAAAGATGACAGAAGAAAAATACTGCCCTTTATATACTGACATGATTCTACTTATCTTTACCAACAAGATACATGACTTTGTTATATTTCTTGTAGCCAAAATGGGTTCTAATTATCCAGAGTCTTCTTGGTTCTTAGAAATGTGTTCCTGATGAGCTAATGAACTCAAAGATGTGTGTTCAGTACCTGTTTAGCTCATGTAGTTTAGATACAGAGAAAATCAAAATTGTTTCCAGGTTCTCTCTCTAAACACACACACATACACACTGATCACTAGTTTTATTTGCTGCGAAAGTTTCAAGTCATTAGAAGGAGGCTGATGATGGCCACTTCTACTTCTTGCTGGTAATGATGTCAAGGCCAAGAGTAAATATGTGGAATTATTGGCATAGCGGAAAAGTTTCCTAAGGCCCAAGTATTCATTAAAATGACCAATGTCAAATTACATGTGAAACAGGGTATTGACTCAGTGGAAACCTAAAATAACTATTATCCTGGCCCCCAGGTGGCCTAATTAGTCAAACAGACTTCTGGGGTCATTTTAAATGTAATAATTCCCCCCTGAACATAAACTTAATGGAAAATACCTGAGCATCACTAAACAGTATGTCATCTAGCTGATGGTAAATGTTTCCAAACCTGTTTTTTTTTAAATACTTTATTTATTTATTTATTTATTTGGTTGCGGCCTGTCAGTTGCGGCAGACAGGCTCCTTAGTTGTGGCATGCATGTGGGATCTAGCTCCCTGACCAGGGATTGAACCCAGGCCCCCTGCATTGGGAGCATGGAGTCTTAACCACTGTGCCACCAGGGAAGTCCCCCAAACCTGTTTTACACACACACACACACACACACACACACACACATTTATGCAATCTTTCATATTATTATAGGAAGCAGCATAGACAGATCTGAGTTCAAATCCAGCTCTAACATTAAATGGGTATGAGATCTTGGGAATTTTCATAATGTCTCTGAGCCTATAAAGTGTGACAAGCTGAAGAAAACTAATAATGTACTTAAAGTGTCTAAATACAGTGATTGGCTAATAGTTTATATTCAGTAAATGTTAGCTTCTTTACAAGTTCTGCCATTCAGATGATATAATTATTTTGATCGTTTCTAAAATGCACAAAGCTAAATTACTTATATGTAGAAATATATTCAGAGCCCCAATCACAAACAATAGCTGTTGCTTCCTTGTTGACAATGATATTTATTTATTTTGTTCGCTTACCTATTTTGTATACCCCTTGAATGCAGTGAATATTGCCTTTTATTTGCTGGCGTAGGGGATGACATGTGGCCAATGGAATTCCTGTTACATTCCTGTATCTTATAAATTCTCTGGTCTATTTGAATTATTTCCCTGTCTTCATTGGTATTTTCTGCATCTATTAATTTATTACCCATGAACTTAAAGTGTTGTTTACTTGTACTCCTTACAGATCATTAATGAAAATGTTAATTAATTACAGGCCTAGCACTATCAGAATCTTTAACAATAGTAAAAGAACCTCTCCCATTCTATTATATCTTAGGTCTTAGGTCCTAGAGTTATTCCACAGAGGTCCTGTACAATAAATGTTGACTTAGTCTTAAAACGATTTTTAAAAATTATGCTACATTAAATTTCTCGATCAGTTAATTATCAGTACGGTAACACTAATAAAGGCATGATATTAAGGTTATGCCAAGTGAGACAGCAGAAAGGATAATTTGTTCACAAATAGGCGCCTGAAGTTTTTAACATGGGCATGCATCATTGTATTATTTACAGTACCCTGCCACTCATACAACTTTTCACAGACTACAGAATGGAAAAAAAAAAAAAGATATCTCTATCTCTATCTCTATCTCTATTTCCACAGACAGCCTGTCCTCCTCAAAAAGCAGAGCAAACAATAATGTACTGGGGTTAAAATCTCATCTGAACTTGACTGCTTGACTGTGTGACGCACTATACAAATGCCAACTAAATGGTCAGAGTACAGATTCCATGTTTTTGCTGCATTTTCCACTATGATAACAATATTAGCCAGGAAAATAGGCTCCAAAGGAACACCCCATGGTGGTAACCTAGAAAATGACTCTACTGGGCTTACATGGTGGCAGAGAACTTCTCAGATGATAACAGTGAATCTTTTCAAAGAGAGTTGAGCACTAATCAATACTATTAAAGTCCTATACTTCTGGCTGCTGAATCACCTTGTCGTCTTTCAAACATTTTACTCAGACATTTCTCCTGGGGAAATCTGTTTCTTTAGTGCTATTATTTAACTTGGCAAAATAACAATTTTAAAGAAATCCAAACGGCAAAGTAAAACTGGCTTCCTTATTGTTATTACCACATGTGAATTTCATAAGAATAATTATCTGAAGCACAGCATTAATAAATACTGTATTTCTCTCACTCATTCACTCACTCACTCATTCATTCATTCAAAAACATTTATTGTTCGTTTGCTCCGCACAAGGCTTGGTGCTAGGAGCTGTGGGGAATACAAGGCTGGATTAGTGGTCTCTGCCCACAGGTTTGTAATCCAGTGGGGTAATTAAGGCATGCAATACAAGTGCACCTAGCAAGCCACCGCTTATTTCAAACCTTACTTCAATTAGTGCAGACAATAATAGGTCTATTCCTCAGTTTGTATCTTATATGATAATTACAACATCTTGGGTAGGAACAGAATAGCTCAGTGCAGAGAACTTACTTTGCTATTCAGTCTCTCTCCAGTTGGTAGCACCTGGTACAACATTTTGCACATAGTAAAAACTCTATAAATAAGTGCTCAGTTAAATAATGGAATCTGCGAATTACTCCCAAATACCATTTTCTTTTTAGATCCTGTTGCCCGCAAATGGAAAAGAAAATGCAGAATTCAAGCAGGAGGCATGGGACATGTTTTCTGATACTTCAACAGTCATCATGTGGAAAGAGGTGTAGAATTAATCTGTGTGATGTCAGAATGTAGACACAGAATCAGTGAGTGGAGCTTACAGGAATAGCAGAGTTTGGCTCAAATTCAGAACTCTTTAGTAATAACAGCTGTCCAGAAATGTAGCTAGCTATTTCAAGAGGTAGTTATTAGCACCTTGTCATTTCTCTAGGTCCTCAAATAGAGATCAAAATGGCCACGTCAGGATGCCATAGAAGGGATTCTAGCACTGGATTCAAGCATAGATGTCAACTTCTGTGTCAGTGGGTGATGGGGAGGCACTATAGCAAACCTAGTTAAGGGTGCCACCTCTAGAGCCTGACTCTCAGGTTCAAAATCAGCTCCGCCAGTAAGTAGCTCTGTAACCTAGGGCAACTTAGCCCCTCTGTACCAATTTTCTCATAATGTAAAATGAAGTTAATAGCATCTACCTCACTGTGGTTATCAATAGTATCAAACGAGTTACCATTGTAAAACATTTAGAACAGTGTCTTGCATATAGCAAATGCTACACAAATGTCTGTTAAAACAAATCAATGACATTGACGGTAAGATTGTGCCTTAGTATCTACAAAGAGTTTTTGAAGGAATTTTCCACACCTGTCTTGTCTTATCCTCATTTTTCACCTATTCCCCGGTCCCCTGGTCAGAGGTCACTGCTTCCACTTCCTGCCAGCTATGACACTTTTGTATATATCACTTGTGCCACCGATTCCATCAGGAATTTATCACACTTGCTGTGTGCTTGGCTTTTCCCCCACCATACTGTGGACTCTTTAATATAGGGACCCTGCCTTGCCATCTCTCTCCCCTGTTTGTCTGAACAATGCCTGAGTACACGGGAGGAGGTTCTTGATCATTTCAATTCAACTGACAGTTACTCTACCTGGTGTTAACAATGGGAGAAACATAGGACTTAAACACTTTATCTGCAATTGGTATTTACTGCATTGATTATTCTAACCTTGTAAGGTTTGGAGAGAGATGCAAAAAACACTACTTTTAAAACTGAGTAGGGACTTCCCTGGTGGTCCAGTGGTAAAGAATCCGCCTTCCAATGCAGGCGACACGGGCTCGATCCCTGGTCAGGGGACTAAGATCCCACATGCCGCGGGGCAACTAAGCCCGTGCGCCACAACTACTGAGCGCATGCGCCTCAACGAGAGAGCCTGTGTGCTGCAAATTACAGAGCCCATGCGCCCTGGAGCCCACGCACCACAACTAGAGAGAAGTCCATGAGCCACAACTGGAGAGAAGTCCATGAGCCACAACTGGAGAGAAGTCCATGCGCCACAACTGGAGAGAAGTCCATGCGCCACAACTAGAGAGAAGCCTGCACACCACAACAAAAGATTCCGCATGCCGCAACTAAGACCCGACGCAGCCAAAAAAAATAAAGAAAATTAATAAATTAAACAAAAATTGAGTAAATTCGAGCAAGAATTGGCAAGTGACTTTCCCAAGGTCACATATTTGGAAGAACTAGGCACGTAACTCTAACCTAAGTTTTATATTCTTTCCCAATAGGCCATACCACCTCAAAAGAAGTGATAGTAAACCCTAGGCAAGACATTTGGTTAATACAGTCATTTATAGGTGACCAGAGAAATGCTATAATAATCAACATATCACAGTAGCCCAGTAAATGTGAAATACCGTTGGATGACATATCTTCTTCAGGATAGGCCTTGGAAAAATACGCAGTTGACTGGAATTAGAAAGATTTAAAAATAAGCCAGTACACATTGTTCTGGAAGTAGGTAGAGTGTAAATAATAAATAAGTGAAGTTCTTTGTAAATGAAATGAAATTACTCAAGCATGTATAATAGCACAATTCAAGGGTCAGTCATTTGTTTCATTTTACAAATTAATAACAAGAGGAAGACTAGAAGAGCAGGCGACTCAGAATAACCCAGGGAGCTGCCAAGAGCAACACTGCACAAACACAGATTGGCTAGAAATCAGAAGCAGCATATTTTCTGCTGGAACTCTTTGATTATGGTAAATTGCCAGACTTAACAGTGCTTAACTTTTTCAGGCCACGATGGTTCATCTGGTAAATGGCTCTAAATGACTTGCAAGCTCCTTTCATTTAGTGGCCTGAGAGCAGCAAGGCAAGGGGGTACAAAGAGCTCCCTTTCTCATTAGAGGGAGGAGACCCCGTTGAACCAGACCCTCCCAGGTGAGTGAACTATTTGGGGGGGTCAAAGTTGGACAGTGTAGCTGTACGTTAAGTCTTTTAAGTCACATGGGTACTATTTCACACACTGAGGTCACAAGGAAATCAATGGGGTCTAGGTGCCCTAAAAGAGTTATGTATGTAAACTGCCTAATTTATACCCCAGGGAGTATCTTATTCACTAAGCAGGAACTGACATGCTGTGACATGAGTTTTCCATTCCACTTAGTGAAAGCAAGTCCTAAGTTCATTCAATCATGGCTCCTGAGAACAAGCAGTTTCAGAAGCAATATCTCATGGCCAAATGTAGTTCTTGTCTGAGGAGTTAAGAAGTTAATGGGACTTACTACTTGTTAGCAGTGCACCTGGGAGCTTGGCATGTTCTATTTCTAGGGATTGTCATTCTTCATCTTAATGAGGGCACCAAGACAAAAAAAAGTTAAAAAAAAAAAACCAAAAAAAACTTAGGACACTGGAAAGGTCAGTGGTCAGAGACTACCTCAAAGGTTTTTTTTTTTTTGCTATAACCGAAGTAGGTTAATTTTTTAAAAGAAAAAAAAGATACATTTTAATGGATTAAAATATTATGCAAAAAGAATAGGTGACAGATGGTAATGCTGAGCAACATTTACTACAATATCTCACTCGGATCCAGCTGACACACCCCATTACATTTCATACACAGCATTCTTATTATTGATAACTCGGAACCTCTTTGCAGAGCTTTAATGTGTCCAAGTCAGATGGAACAATCGATAATTGGAGAGTTAATTTATATTACAAATCAACCCTATGCACAGTCCAAGTGGCAGCATCCTGTGTAAGAAAATCATTTCTTTTATACGTGCATGTTTCTGGCGCAACACATCATTTCTTGGTTTGATAGCAGATATTAGAAAGCTTATTCTTGTAGATTAGCTATACTTTGCAACCTCAAAATAAGCAATTTGTTCTATGCCATGGGAATCTTAACCACAGCAAAGGAGGTTTCGAAAAACAAGTTGTGCTACACTTCAGAAAAGCAACAAAAATCACATTTCACGTACACTGTTTTGACTCAAAGAATTAGCCTGTCAGTTTTGACAAATACAGCAAAATGCAGTGATTTTTCTTTAAAGGTAAAGCCAAAATAGATTTGGCAATTAAAAGCATGCATGGATCAAAAAAATTCCTACCAAGGGTAAAAAAGTAAAAACTATAATCATATTTTTTTTTGTTTGATACTTTACTGAAACAACACAGATTAAGATGTGACATGCTTTACCAGGATAAAGGCTTGATGTGCTATGTTTTTTTCTAAATTTTCACTTTTTCTCCCACTCCACTTTACAAATTAGATTATAGCAGAGAATTACATAAGTGGAGAAGTTATAAGATATCCAACCACCAATGAATCATTTGTTTGGAGGTAGAAGGCATAACTGCTTTATATTCAACATGGTGCCAGATGTCCTGGCAGTGTTCCAGTAAGGATGATGATAGTCATTGCACTAATTCTAAGGCACTGCACATAAAGATAATACTGCCCAAACTTAGAGTGAATGAAACTCACAATTTCAAGTCCATCATCAAAATAAATGCTTATGGGACAAAATAATTTGTTTAAAGCAAAAAAGAAAATAGCCAATATTGGTTCTTCCAAAGTTGTGGGCACAATTCAAAAGAATCTTATTTTTTTTTTTTTTAAAGTTTTAATTTATTGATTGATTGATTGCTTGATTGCTATGTTGGGTCTTCGTTTCTGTGCTAGGGCTTTCTCTAGTTGCGGCAAGCGGGGGCCACTCTTCATCGCGGTGCGCGGGCCTCTCACTATCGCGGTCTCTCTTGTTGCGGAGCACAGGCTCCAGACGCACAGGCTCAGTAGTTGTGGCGCACGGGCCTAGTTGCTCCGCGGCACGTGGGATCTTCCCAGACCAGGGCGCGAACCCGTGTCCCCTGCATTAGCAGGCAGAGAATCTTATTTTTTTAAATCAAAAGAATATATTATTTATACTGTAAACTCCTTTGGCAGCAAGTACTATGACGTTCTCCATGAGCTCCCTAGCACTGAGCTAGGATTCATCCTAAACACTAACTCATTTGGAGAACTGGTTAGTTAAAACTCAACTCAATAGCGATAATAATATTACCCAACACCTAGATTGGTTCAGTTATGTTCAAACTCCTCATCTTGGTGAACAAGGACTGACATGATCTATTTCCTACCTGTTCCTCAGCTTTCATCTTACATTAATTTCCTCTGCGTTAACCAAACACCAACCAAATCGACCTTCTTTCTATTCCTTGAATATACTAAACTCATTTCCATTTTCATAATTTTGAACAAGTTCTTCTCCCAACCCCAAATGCTTTTACCCAGATTTTTGTCTTGGTTCAAATGTCACCGTGACGAAAAGGCCCTTTCTGCCCTCCCAACCTAAAGTAGCACCCCAGCCACTATCACATAACTATTTCATTTCATAGCACTGCATCCCCAACGCAACCCAACTAAAATTTAAGCTCATGAGAACAGGGACCTTGTCCGTCTCATTAAGCCCTCTACCTGAAAGGCCCAGAATAGTGCCTGGCACATAGGAAATATTTAATTTTCTTAACTCATACTGTTTTCAGTCTCAACCATTTCTTCGTCATTGCGCATGCCATCGGCAGGTGGAGATTATTAAATACCACTCCTCTCTAGGCCCCAGCTTTCTACCAAGAGAGAAGAGCAAGTTTTGAGTGTCTCTCATCTCCACTACTGTCAGTGGCCTCCAGCTTTGATATTCTTACTCTCTACTGATCTGGACTGCTGAGGTACTGGAACAAAAATAATGGTAGAATAACTCTTGCAGAAATGAAGAGCCGTAACACAGGTAGTACACACTGACGACAGGGAGTAAAGTCAGTTCTAAAGAGACAGAAGATAGACCATCCCTGAATTCCTAGAGGGTAGAAGGTGAAGAGGACCAACAGAAATATAGCCCTGGAAACCATGGAACTTCTCTAAAATGTATGTGTGCATTTTGACTGAACAGATTGCCCTGATGGCATCAAAGGCATGGGCATATGTGTGTGCACGTATGCATGTGCACAGGCGGGAAATGAAGAGCCCATTTTGCTTCAACACACTGCCCTTAAACAATGCATGGCATGTTCTCTGTGTGTATATGAGTGTGTCTGTGCATAAGTATTTCTGTGAGAAACACATGCATGTAGAGAGACTGAGAAAGATGAGAAAGATACAGACATATATTCACACATTCACGCATGTATTCACACACAAGGGGGCAATCATCTGGGCCTCAAGAACACAAAGGTGATATTTTTAAAGCAAGAAATGAAATAGAGTTTCAGACCTAAGGTAGGATGGACAGATATAATACTGCATCACCAGGACAAATATTTCTAGAGCACTTCACAGGAATTGAGACTCCAAGATCATATGAATAAGGTTAAGTTATAGTTGGAACACTGTTTAGGAAGGCAGATAAGAGTACAGTTACTGTGCCTAATGAGAGGCCTAGTGCTCTATATAATAATGAACGTCAGAAGCTATTCCCTAAAAACCAAAAACCAAAACCCAACCAAAACAACAATAACAAACCCCAAAACAAACAAACAAAAAGGTATAATTCTAACATTTTACAAAGGGATATATGCTACTGAAATTACAAAATAATTGAGATTTCACTGAAAACTTGTTCAAAGCATTTGATAGCCTTTAATGCAGAGGATTCTAAAAACATGAAATGAATGGCTTATGGCAATTATTTGTGACTTAACTGACAACTTAATGGGGACATTTTGATTTGTCTGGAAATATAGAGTCAGGTACAATAGAAGAAAAAAAAATCTAACATAACTCTCTGTGTGTGCTATCTGAACAAATAGAGAAGTAAAAGAAGAAATGCATGATATGAGCCTACATTTTGTCAATAAAATACTGAGAGGGTTCTGAAGTCACTAGCTCCTCTCTCTGTCTGAGTTCAATGCCTTACACGTATTACTGGTCGAGAGTTTAGCTAAACTACTGCGTGATGTTGCTGCCTCAGCATCCATTAAATATGGCCAAGAGGCCTGCAGGGTCCTTGAACTGACACTAGTGAAACCGAGTCCCCCTAAAACCTAGTTTTCCTGTTGAGTTTATGATTAACCTCTCTATCCAAAACTTTATTCTCTTTCTTGTCCTGCCCCCTGGTCCCCTCAGGATAGAGAAGTATCAAAGAAAAGGGGGAACTGAAACCGAGCAGGACCCGCTGGAACCCTCCCAGGTAAAAAGCCCCTCTGTGTCCCTGGTTTCTTGTTTGTAGAAAAAGACTTTGGTCTCCTAGACTTTCCCTGAGTTCCAAAGAGCAGACTCAAACAGTTACTAATTAGGGAAGTGAGGGATGCAGAAGCAAAGGAAAAGCAGTCAAGAAATAACAGTTCAGTGGTAAAACAGAGTCCTAGTTCCTCCTCAAGGGATATATGCAACTATCTGACACATATCTTTGCCTTGTTCTGCAGGAACTAAGACCCCCAGCCAGGTGGAGGATGGTGACTACATGCTGACCACAAGCCCACAGACCCCAGACTTGTTGGAATCAGAATGCTGATGATTAAGATTCCTGAAACACTACCCTGTTACCTCACCACCAACCAATCAGAAGAAAGTCATACCCCTGGCAACCCTACCCCAAATGTTGCCTTTAAATACGCTTCCCTGAAAACCATCTGGCAATTTGTGTTTTCTGAGCAAGAGCCACTTGTACTCCTTGCTTGCTGCCTGCAATAAACACTGTACTTTCCTTCACCACAACCCTATGTCAGTAAATTGGCTTTGCTGCATGGTGGACGAGCAGACACAAATGTGGTTTGGTAACACTAGTCCTTCCTGAATAACAGCCCGCAGAGTCACAAGCAAATATAAGTTCCTGATGTGATGTCTCCAGCAGCCCACGTGAGCAAGTCTCCCCCAACTCCCAGGGCCTTCCCCTAGTGTATCAGTAGATAAGACCCCTGAAGAGCTTGACAACCTCCCCCCCACATGCTCTTTTTGGTTTGAATTGACCAATCTGGCCTTAGCCCAGGAACCCCAAAGCAGTCCACCCATGGACCCTAACAAAGGCATATGCCCCAGGTCTTGCCCTCTCCCTCTGCCTGCACCCAGCCTTAACCTCCCCATGGGGCCCCCGGAAGCCTGCTTTGTACTTCCTCTAGATCCTGAGAGTAAGAAACTTCCCTTTTGCTGAACTGGCCTGGGGCTCTACTTAACAAATGTTAATTTAACGAAGCCACAGCAATACCTTTTAAATCAATGCATAGAATAAATGGGTCCAGTCAAACGGATCCTTCTTCAAACATTTTTGTTACTTGGCTTCCAGGCCAGTACAGTTTCCTCCTACCACACTAGCTGTATCTTTTATTTCTACAGTTCTTTTGTTAAAATTCTTCTCATCTTCCTAACTTCTCAATGGTGGAGTAGCCCAGACCTTAGTCCTTGGACCTCTCTTCTCTGTCTGTACTCTCTAGGTAATCTTATATAGTCTAATGGCTTTAAATACCATCTATGTGCTGATGGTTCCTAAATTTTTATCTCCAGTCTGTATCTTTCCCTATAGTCTAGGCTCAATTATTCAAACATTCTAGGCTTTGCATCTCCACTTGGATGCCTAATAGTGTCTCAAACTGAACATCTTGAAGCCAAACTCTTGACTCACCACTGCTACAACCTCCCTTCTACCTCATCCAGTCTTCCTCATCTCTGTAACCATCATTCTCCTCTTTCAATCTTCAAATGGCTTTCCATCATACATCAAGGTCTTCCATGATTTTACCTTCACTGTCCTTTCTCCTTCTTCCTTTCTCCCTCCCTCACTGCAAAACAGCCACACTAGCCTTCTTGCTATTCCTTGTGGAGGGAAGAAAGTTTTGTCACCCCAAAATATCTCTCTGGCATCCGGATTATTTTGAGCTGAAAACAATCAAGACCCAAAAGACTCAGGAAGAACCTTTGACCTTCCCCCTAACTGCCTTTAGAATGTAGATAGAGGATGTGTTCCAAGCAGGGAGCTATCACCATAGATAACTATAGTATGAAGTAGGGAGGAACCTAGCAGAGTCTGCTTGTTAAAATTCCTCTCTGTGTCCCACTGTCTCTGCATAGACCAGCAAAGATTTGTTTACCAAACATTTGCTTTTCCATCTCTATGTCAATTGCCTTCCTCCCCTTTGAAGTCCTAAACCACTACCCCCAACATCCTCTTTTGTCTTTAGCTGAAGATGGTATTTAAGGGTGAGGGTCTTGGCCATTTTGGAGAGTTACTCAGTTTTCCTGGGTCTCTCCCATGAATACACGTTACTAGACTTTTGATTGGTTTTCTCCTGTTAATCTGTCTCATGTTAATTTAATTCTTAGGCCAGCCAGAATAAACTAGAAGGGTAGAAGAAAATGTCCTCAGCCTGACACTTACATGCTTCAAGCACACTCATGTTCGCACTTTAGAGCCTTAGAACACTAGTTGTCCCCTCTGCATGGAAAGCTCTTCCCTCAGTTATTCACACAAATCATCTCCTCACTTGATTCAAATCTCTGTTTAAATGTCACTCCCTCAAGAGGGGTCCCTCCCTGACGAATTTATCTTTTAAAAAAAACAACACTATCATTAATCCTTTTGCCCATCTTATTTTTCTTATCACTTACTACTCTCTGGTATTATACTATGAATTTGTTTTTTGACCATCTACTGTACCAGATTATATGCTCAAAGATTGATTTATATATATTTTTAAGTTTCTCATCACTGAAAAAAACAGAGCTTGGCATATAGTAGGTATTTGATACATATTTGCTGAATGAACAGATGAATTTGTTATCAGTAAAAACAATGTTATAGCATTATACAATGTTATATACATTATACATTATACAGTATATTATATCAATACTGGTAAAATGAATCAGGGAGCAAATTAATTCAACATTTATGCATTTAATGTTTGAGTGGAACAAGGATGGATATACTACACTGGATTGAGAATATAAGAACATTTTAGAGCTGAAAGGGACATTCGAGATTACCTAATACAATCCCTTTGTACTTAAAATGTATTTAATTGCATAACTTGGAATTATCATTTCATTTCCCTGATTTTCTGGGTTCAGGCTAGTTTATTGAAAGCTGATACTTTTATTTCCTCTAAAGAAAATGAGGATTAAAACACTTTATTTTTAATAATATTAAGATTTAAGTGCAAAGCAATGATTTACAGAAGAGGAAAATAGGTAAAAATCATTCGTAAGTCCAAAGAGGTTTGGATCAATATTAGTATTATTAACCTAAGCACATCTTGGCATTTTATCTTATGAAAAAGATAAATAACAACATATAAAATATGTGCAGAAAAACAAATAGTGAGGCAATATGTCCCATTTGTAGTGTGACAATGTGTATTTGAGTTAACATAATCTTCTTTTAATTAACATATCAATAATGTTAATCTCATTACTCGTTTGGTATTTCACACACAGGCGCATGCACACACATATTCATGCACGTGCGCACACACCAGACACAAATCAAAAGAATTCCCAGGTTTTTATAAACTTGTAATTAAAAGATATGACTTTACAATCCAAACTAGATCTTTTGGTATTTAAAAAAACATCATTTTAACACCTAAACTTCCTGTAGGCAGCAGGGTTTCTTCTGTAAGACTAACCCATGGCAGCTGCATTTCATTTTTATTTGAAAAGACTGATCCAGTGTTTTTATAGCTCTCGATTAAGCTGTTTAAATAAAAAAAGTAAATGTTGAAAATGGAAACCACTGTAGTTAAGCTCTATGTACACGAGTAATGGGCAAATCTCTGGTGGTCTGAAAGTTCGGTTTGGATAAATATCTAAATCTATTGGAACCTCTTTAGCTAAAAAATTTCAGCTCCCACAAGGTTAGTAGAGCTTTAGGTTTTCCACTGAATCTGACATAGCTTTTCAAAAATACCCACATTCAATCCTTAACCAATAGTAAAAGCAACTTTGGGGGAAAAAAGTTAAAAGATCTTAAAACATAAAATGTCTTCAGTATTTGGTTCCATTTGAGAGATTTCTAACTCTCCACCTTTAAAACTCCACTAGAAGTGTAAATCCAGTAAGACCATGGACAAGAAAATAGATGAATTAGAATTTCAATGAACCAAATCATCATCAAGCTACCAAACTGTCAAATATTTTTAACACCTGTAGATAAACAGGCAGAAGTAAAGATTCATCTTCAGCTCTTCCCTGACTTCTTACCCATCCTTCACATCTCAGCTCAAGCATCACCTTCTCAAGAGAGATCTCCCTAACTAGGTTGCTGACTGGCATGGCATTATAAATCCCTTCCATGTCACCTGCCATGGTTGCTTGTGGAGTTGTTTAATGTCCATCTCTTCCATCAGACTAAAACCTCCCTGAGGCTATGTCATGTCTTTTTTGCTCATCACTGTATTCCAAGTATCTAACACAATGCCTGGCACATAGCGAGAATCACTAGGTAAATATTTCTGGAATGAATAACTCCTCAAAAACATCGACTAGGTGCAAGACTTAATGTAACAGCTTTCATTATGGAACATTTCAAAGGAGACTGGGGAAGATAAAAGAGCTTTTTAAACTGTAAAATACTATACAAATATAAGTTGTTATTGCTGTATTATGAATCCAAGCTACAGGACAGTTAAATTGAAGGTAAAAAAAAAAATCCATCTGCCCCATCAGACACACACAAACACAATCTTTCTAATACTGGAAACAATTCTGATTTTAGTCCTTACTTGGATCAGTAGTTGGCAGGTAGCAAGTATCACCTCATTCAAGCAAATGCCATGTGGTGGTTGGAAACAGGGTAAGGAGAAGTAAAGTTATTTGCCTTTCAGCCCATTACAACCCACCAAATACTATTCAACCTCTTCAGACCACTATTCTTGATCTTTTGGGAATTGATTTTTTATTCGTTTTCCTAGTTGTAACTCTCACTACTTTAAGCCAATCATGTGTATTTGATATTCTTTCAACACACTTTTGATCTTTACAGATTGAGTCTTTGCTTGTGTCTGGTCTGTAACTCTCCATAAAACCTTCCCCTAAGTTTTCAGTCAGAAGTGATCTGAAATCAGAAGTGGTCTGAATTACTAAGATGATGTATGTGAACACTCTACACAGACTGGAAACCTCTATGAATGTACTAGGATTTATTATTTTATAGAGCGATTTCCCCATTTTATATTGCATTTATCATACCCACATTGTCTTACAACTGTTTGGGTATATTGTTGATTCTGTTTATAAACTTATATGTTCTGAAATGAAAGGTCCACGTTTTACTCATTCTTATATACCTCACAGACCTAATGCATTGTTCACAAGGCATATTCAGGCATTAAAGGAATGACAATACACATGTGGGGAAAAGGGAGATACAATCTTTTGTGTACAAAAGGGAGAGTAGAAGGCAAACTCTCTGGGTCAATTTTGTATTGATACCTGAATTTTTAGACAGATATGTTAAATAACCTAACACATATGCTCATCATATGGTATCTCAATTCCTATAACTAATTATTTTTAACATGAAATATGAATTTAAGCTATTTAATTCTATAATATAGGAATCACTGAACAAAATAAAGTTTAGTAATAAAAAATCCTGTTTGTAAATACAATAAGGCCTATAATGTTTAGTTGATCACTTGAACTCTTAAATTCTGACTGTCCTTCCATCCAATCCTAGAATATCTGCATACAGTCCAGTATGGGTGAGTTCTTGAAATGCAAAATCATTTTCATATTTATCGAATCAGACATAATTAATGAGGGGCTTTTGGGGGGTTTGTTTGAATAGACATTAAATGAATTTCAAAGTCAAACAGAATTACATCTTGGATGACCTATGAGAGGATCTAACAAAATATTTTTAACTACTATCTCTACAAAATACTCCAACATCCTTGAAATGTCAGCAGAGAGTAAATCATGCATTCACTCATTCACCAGACATGTATTGAGCCCTACTATGTGCCAGGCACTGGGAGTACAAAAGATGATCAACACAAAACCAACACAGTAAACTTCCTGCACACGGAGAGCTTATGTTGTAGCAGGAGTTGAGTCTTATCTCCTCTATGAAGCTGCTCCAAACCCCACAACCTTCCCTACTTGGTGAATTTTTAATGCATTTAAAACCAATGTTGTGACCAAGCAGGACCCTATGGGGCCTTCCTGGGACAGGACCCCCCCCACCCCCCCACTGGCAATGTCCTCTGCCTGCCTCTTGTTTCTAGAAAAGCTATAAGTTTCCCAGGCCTCCCCTGAGTCACAAAAGCCTGGCTCAAGAATGAATGATTGGGGTGGGGGGCGCGGTGGTGGTGTGATGAATTGGGAGATTGGGTTTGACATATATACACAAATAATGTATAAAATAGATAACTAATAAGAACTTGCTGTATAAAAAATAAATTAAATTAAATTAAAAGAAAAAAAAAAGAATGAATGATTGAAAGGATGTGACCATGCAGCAACAAAAACAGCAATTGAGCCAGGAGAACTGGTAAGAATTTAAACAGTGAATCAGTCATATGGCAGTCACAGACTCTTTAGTTCCTCCCTGAAATATATAGATAACAGTATCTGATGTACATTTCCTGAGTTGTTTTACAGATGTTAAAACCG
The DNA here is from genome assembly GCF_028023285.1 of Balaenoptera ricei. Taxonomy (NCBI): domain Eukaryota; kingdom Metazoa; phylum Chordata; class Mammalia; order Artiodactyla; family Balaenopteridae; genus Balaenoptera; species Balaenoptera ricei. The sequence continues at coordinate 88,077,445 of NC_082660.1, read as the reverse complement.
TCATCAAATGGAAGTGGTTAACTACTTGATGACCATGAGCACACAGCCCCCAGACCTACTGGAGCCTGAGGATTGATAATGTTAACCCCTGTGACACCACCCTGTTACCTCACCACCAACCAATCAGAGAATTGTGCACGAGCTGATCACAAACCCTGCAACTCCCCTCCCTCATCTTGCCTTTAAAAATGCTTTCCTGAAACCCATTGGGGAATTCCGGTTTTTTGAGCATTAGCTGCCCCGACTCCTTGTCTGTTCCTTTACCACAACCCAGGGTCAGTAGATTGGCTTTATTGCATGTGGGCAAGCGGATCCAAGTTGGGTTCAGTAACAATGTCACACAATTAAACTTTATGAAACACCATCATTTGAGTGCCTTATTTCTCATACACATGCTCTTAAGTAAATGTTAAGCTTCTTTAGAGCAGAGAATATTTTGTACTTCATTTTTATGCTTCAGTCCCATGGTACTTTGTATGGTGCTAGGTTCTACAGTAGCTGCTTAATGAGTAGATGTTGATTGACTGATAAATACATGGAAAGAAACTTATTTTTGAACCTAGAGAAATTGTTGGTACAGTCAGTTCTTAATTATCTGCGTTGAGGGAGATAGTTGATGCAAAACAAAGACTAATATACAAGTCATTTCCATTTGGCTTTGGAATGCATTTCCATAATTAACTTTTCATTTGGGTCTATTGCTTGGCTAGAGAATACATTTCCAACAAAATAATAAAGTTGCCACGTTAATTTCCAACTGTGGTCAAAGCTGGAATGCTGTCTCACTATAGACAAAAGAGGGGAAAAAATATTGAAGAGGCCTATTGCATTTTTAGTCTGCACTACACTCATTTACTATGAAATGAGCTTGGATTGTTTGTTGCTATCTTCTCTCTATCACTTTTATCTCCCTGACTACATGCCTTCTTGAAAGCAGGAAACATACCTGCATCTTACTTTATAGGTGTCCTAACATTTAGAATATCACCTTTCATGGAGTATACAAGTATCTAAAAATTCTATTAGTTGCTTCTTTCTCTCTTATACCTAAGTGAAAAACGTAGGGATTTGTTTAATCCCAAACATCTGGATACTCCTAGAATAATGAAGTACAAGCCTCCTGCTTCTTCCATAGGCACTTACTACATGAATGTATCTTTTTTCTTTCAGTCTTAAAAAAAAAAAAAAAAAGAAAAGAAAACAACAACAACAAAAAAACAACTTAGATAAAATGAAGTTGGACAAAAGCAGACTGTGGTTGTTTACAAAGAATATTTTCCTTGGGGGAAATAATTTATCTCCCATTTGTGAGGTTTAGAGCAGAATGACCAATGACACCTTGTATGTGATTTCTTCATTTTACAAAGCATGTTCAAAGTCATTACTATACCAAGTCCTAATAAAAACATATGTGAGGTGGGCAAAGCAAGTTTTTTTTGTTTCAGTTTTACAAATGAGGAAACAGTGTCTTTCCTATATTTGCAAAGACCAAGGGTAACACTTAGGTCTATTGATACTCATCCACATGTCTTTTCATTCAAATGGATTAATAAAAATGCTTTGCATTTGTACAGAACATTAAAATTCAAAAGTACTTTTATATATATGGGGCAAATAAAGTGGACAGAGTACTTCTCAACAGTGTGCAAAATGAAATTGGATCTCTTTAGGTTTTGAGTCAGGACCATAATACAGAAATCTGGAGATGAGTAATCAAACAGTGTTGCCGTGCACAAAGTTGATAATGCCTTAGCTGATATAAAAAAGCCACTTACTAAATGTTTGCTTTTGATAAGGTAAAGAGGAGTTGGTACCTTCACCCCTTGGAACCATTTTCAACTCAGTTACTCATGACTTTTCTTACCCAGACAACATCAATTGGTGACTAGGTCATATTCTCCTTTTCACTAATGATCTTGGGAAAGCTTTTCTATAGTTTCTTTTTAAATTTTTCATTCATTTTCAATTCTCACCACTGGTGAGTGCCTTAGCTTTAAATGAGTAGATGAGATGTAATCCTCTCAAGTTGATTATAATTTTAAATGCTTGTCTTATGAGGTATGTGTGTATATGTATGTGTATGGATATATATATCCATCATTAAGATTCAAGTGAAAAATTTCAGTGTTATTTCTTTCCATTTCTAACTTCAGTAATGAATTTCTTTCTTTCTTTTCCATTCTTTTCAGTGTATTTCTTTTCCATTTCTAACTTCAGTAATGAATTGGGACAAGGTAGTAGGTAATTATCCTATTTTCCCTTTGCAACACAAAGGACAGTATCATTACATGTTTACTAAACATATTGACTTGCTTTCTTGAATTTTTTTGTTTTCACTTCCCATACCTCAAAGTTTAAAACCAGAAGGAAGGAACAGGGAACGTTCAATGAAAAGCTAAGTTTACTTGCTATAATTTTCAAAAGTTATATCTCAGAGAGCCTAACTAGAAATAACTGAACAGACATCTAATATAGAAAAAGACACTGATGTATTTACCTACATTTCTCAAATAATACCTGATTGAGATTTTGCTGCAAGAGTATATTTACTGACTAGTTATACTAACGTCACCATCATTGCCTATAAACTGTGTGTATTTAACACACTATGCGTGCCTTCAATAATTGAAAATAAAAGTTTTAGTAAATTTGAAATCAAAGCAAAAGGAAACAAACTCATATTCATTGCTACGATATCCAATTTAAGCTCTTGTGAATACCAAAATGGCTTTAAATCATATCTCTATCTATGTATAGATACATGTATATGCTACGTGTTTTCTAGTATACATGCATACACAAAACCATAACCACATTGGGTCATTTAGTTTTTCAAACTTCTTTTTTTTACATCATTTCTACTCAGTATGAATAAATCCCACAGAAAGGTTTTTAGTCTCTTAAAACTTAGCTTCTGGTAGGAATGAGAATTTGTAAGGTTGAGGGTATATTAACTCTTTCAGATGACTTATGTCCCATTTTATGTTCTGAAAAAGATGATTTCTCAGATGAGTCTCTAATGGCCTGGAAGCGTTTATGTACCCTTTAACCAAGCAGTATGTTCTTTTCTCACCATTAGCATCATGCATCAAATGTCCGTCAATTCCCTAAACAAAGTTTGAAAAATGGAGCTCATGGTAATTTCAGGCTGAAGTTCAAACAAGCAAGACTCTTCAAATAAAAAATTTTTGAACTGACTGATCTGAAAAAACATATGCTCCATTGAGACAGTTTCTTAGAATGCGATTTCTAAGAGCTAAAGAGATAATTCTTAATACCTGCATTTAAAATCAAAACGTATAAAGGAATAACAGTGGAAACATGTTATACCCCTTTCTTTTGTCAAACTGAAGTTATGCCAGGATCACAAGCTAATATTTTCTATTTACTTGCCAGAATGTTGTTTAACATTAATCATTACGCAATGACCTCTAACATATTAAATAAACATTTATTAAGACAACTTTCGGGCTTCCCTGGGGACGCAGTGGTTGAGAATCTGCCTGCCAATGCAGGGGACACGGGTTCGAGCCCTGGTCTGGGAAGATCCCACATGCCGTGGAGCAACTGCGCCCGTGAGCCACAATTACTGAGCCTGCGCGTCTGGAGCCTGTGCTCCACAACAAGAGAGGCCGCGATAGTGAGAGGCCAGCGCACTGCGATGAAGAGTGGCCCCCACTTGCCACAACTAGAGAAAGCCCTCGCACAGAAACGAAGACCCAACACAGCCATAAATAAATAAATAAATAAATAAATAAGTACATACATACATACATACATAAAATTAAAAAAAAAAAAAGGACAACTTTCTATAAAGCATTGTGCTAGGCTTGTTGTACTCAAAGATGAATAAGGATCTCTATCTCAAAAGATTTTATAACCCAGTGTTCAAAACACACATGCACATAAGCAGAGTACAGGCAAGTCAGCCAGTACAATAATCAAAATATTAAAATGTTATGAGAACACAGGGGACAAGGAAATTAATTTTGATTGCTATGATTAAGGAAGACTTTGTGGAAGATATGAGCAGCTAATTTTTAAATTAGTTTACAAACCTTTCAAAAAGAAATTTTTTTTCTTCTGAAGCAACCCATAATTTCACAGTGAACAACTGTGGAATTCATCTCAGATTTACAAAGCTTTCTGACCCTAGAGGCAGCACGACACCATGGTTACAAGCACAAGGCTTGGAGTCTGAAGGACCAAGACTTACTTGAATCCTGGCCCTCATTAACCAGACTTGTAACATACATGATCTCACACACGTGTTTGAACCTTTGAACCTCTATAGCCTCAATTCTCACATATTTGAAATGGGGTTAATCATAGTACTTCCCCTATAGTATTGCATTGGAGATCACTTGAGATTATACAGACACCTATATATTCTTAGCACTGTGACGGGCACATGACATTCACTAAACAGTTGCTATTATTACTATTTTATTATCATTTTTATTTTTATTATTATAGATGATCATACCTTCTATTGCAAATCAATGCACAAATAATGGAAGTTAAAAAAAAATAAAACTTGCTTTCACTGCAGAGGGCCTGGGTTCAATCCCTGGTCGGGGAACTAAGATCCTACAAAGCATGCACAGCGGCCAAAAAAAAAAACTTCCAATACCATTCTGAAGAGTGTATATTTCAAAGAATGCTAACAATCTTCCTTTTTTAAAAAAGCAATATTTTTCCCCCATGTGATTTTCTAAAACAATTTGCTTTTCAATGTATGCATTTTCTCTATTACTGCTCCCATGCTCACTGTCTCTTTTCTTCCTTCCTTCCTTCCCTTTTCCTTTCCATTCCTTTCCTTTCCTTCTTTCTCCTCCCTCCCTCCCTTCCTTCCTTCCTCCCTCCCTTCCTTCCTTCAATCCCGGACCCTCTCTCCCTGAGCAGTCTCATTTAAAAATGTTTTGCTTTGAACTTCCTAATTTTCTGAGTTTGAGACCAGCAGGCAATTAAAGGTAATGAGAGGGAGTCCAAGCCACTAAACTTCCCTCCAGTCGAACCTAAACCTCTCGATTTTTCAGGAGCTAGAAAACAGCCTGGATTAGTACATTCATACCAGAGAGAAAAAAAACCCAAAAAACAAAAAACCTTGCTCTTGAGGTTTCTGTTTTGTTTTTGTTCTGTCTCTTTTTTATATGGCATGTTCTCAAAGGTGATTAATATTACTGAGGTTGAACACTAACCCTGTGAGTTTTTCGTCTTTTCAAAAATTATTCACTTAATAAAGAACAGTGGGAGAAAAATCAACGTAATTGCAGTGCAGTAGAGACCCCGAATCTGTTCTGAATTGTCTGGTCAGGGCAATGTGCTTCCTCCGGAACTTGATTTTTAACCACTTCAAATGACTCTCCCTCCCACTATGAGAAACTCCCAGGTGTTGACAGTTAGCTACAGGGTGTTAATGTCATTAACTTTCTGTCAGCTCCTTTTGTCAATGTGTTAATGGTGCCCCTGATGCGCAGTCCTCCCTGCCCTCCAGTTGGTGAAATGATTTAGCTAGCAGTCAATCAAAAAGCTAAGCTGATTTGGGGCAACAGACAGCTCTGCCATTGACAAAATCTATGTAAGTAAATGTAAGAAATTTGTCAACAGGATATAAGCAGTAAGGTCAACACTGTGGATAACGTGTTTTTTAGACAGTTTAAGATGTTAAGAATGGACCACAACGCATATTCTAAAGTCTAAGAAGCCCTCTTTTAAGAATGGTTTTTCCCGTTGGAAAAAGCAAGGAGCAGTAAGTAAAAGTGATGCTTAGATTTAAAAGAAAGAAAGAAAAACTGTTTCATAGTCACATGATTGGTCAAAAGACAAAAGCTGAAAAAATCAGAATCCACATATAATGTCAAGTCCATGAGAACAAGCCTCAGGGAATTCCCTGGTGGTCCAGTGGTTAGGACTCCTCATTTTTCACTGCCTAGGACCCAGGTTCAATTCCTGGTCAAGGAACTAGGATCCCACAAGCCACGTGGTGTGGCCAAAACAAAACAAAACAAAAAACAAGAATGAGCCTCAGGATTGGCAGGCAGACCACTCACAGTGCTACCTCTCACCCCTCCTTAGCACGGGTTATTTTTCAAAACTTTGAAACCGGATGTGGTTCTGAACCTCACCCTACCAATTTTTGCAATAGGTGCCAAACACAGACAGAGACTACAGAATTCCTGGTAACCTTAAAAGATAAAAAGAGATGACCCCTCGAAATTAATGAATTTAAAACAATGGGGCTATGACAAATAACTTTATGGGTTGTTATCCTGAGACAATTTGAGCTCACTACAATGACAAAGGGACAACTGTGATCAATTTCATCACCAGATATGGAAAATACTCTTCATTTAATGAATAGGACCATTTTTTTAAAAGCTTAAGTATGTAAAATTAGGCAGTGTCTGATACATAGTAAATATTCAATTAATGAGTGAATATTATCATTTTTATAACTTACCAAAAAAGGAATATAGGTTCTATTTGAATTCACTGTACAAACAATTGAACTTAAAACTTCTCCAATATTATTATGATGAGCATACGGGCATGAAGAATTTTGCTTTTTAAAAAAATCAGAATAATAGCAAATTCCCACACATGGTATCCAGATTTTTGAACCATGTGTGTTTCAATACATATGGTGCTACTGTATCCATTATAGACCATCCCCTTTCATCCTAGAACCTCTCTACTATGATTTATGAGAGAAATTTCTCCATTTCTCCCTGTTTTGTAGTCTTACAAAATTAATCTTGCTTATTTTACTCTTTCCATTTTTTTTTTTTTTTTGAGTTGGAACAAGCAACCAATTTGGGGTAGAGAAAGGGAAGCAGAGGTGACAAGCTTCATTCAAAAGCCACTGACTCTTGCTTAGGAGGCAGGAAGTAGCCTGGGCCACTCCATTCATAGGAGAGGTATCATTCTCTTTTTTTTGGTTAATTTTTTTGACATTTACTTTTAAAAGGTGTGGATTATCTTTTCTAAAACTGACTACACTTTACATGCTCTGAAAAGGTGATTCAATGTGACTCAAGTTCCTGTGAAGATTTATATGAAGAAAAGTTTTATAACTACAAGCACAGCCTACTACTCTTTCAACAATATCCCCTTTGATGTGTTAAGTCAAAGTAGGATCTTGGACCAGATGATCTCCATTGTCTCTATAGCTATAATATTCTGTGATTCAATATACACCTACTGAGCGCCTTCATGTTGCTAGGTGCTGTGCATTGGGATGGGCATATAGAAATTAACACACTAGACCTGATCTTGGCCACTGGGCCAGCAAGACAGAGAAGCAGGTAAATGCCAGACTGTCAGCAACTTGTGGTCAAATTTTCTATCTCGTGCACTGTTGTATTTCCATGGCCTGTCAATGCCGAGCATATTATGAGTTCAATCAATACTGTGAAAGAGTAAGGGTGAACACAGGATGCTATGGGACTTAGCCCAACCTGGAGATTTGGTGAAGATTCAACCTGCATATTCACTTGCCCTTGGCCATCATGCCACTGCTGCTAACTATAGCACCGATGCCCTTCTGAAAGCCCAGAGGAGTGGCGCTGCTATTCAGTTTTTGAACTCACAGTCCTTATAGAGAGATTACTGTTTAAGTAGGTAAGGTTACTTTCAAGGGGAAACTACCCCCATACTTGTGCCCATAGTTATTCAATTTAAAAGGCCAGTGCCTGAAGCAAAAGAATTTATTGGCAGGGGACAGAAACATTGGAAAGATCATCCAGTACAAAGAATCCTATACTAGAAATAGGATCAGGGCTCTAATTTTAAAACAGAATCAAGTATCCCACAAGAAAATATCCCTCTCTTTTGGAATTGCCGGAAGAGTAGAAAAAATATTAAGAAGGCACCAGAATTCATATAACATATATACATATGATGATTAAACATTTTGTTTGCCATTTTCTAGAAGATACAATCTCTCAGTGGGTGTCCAAAGAGTCTTCCGAAGCAAGAATAATTTGAGCTACAGTTCTATCATTGTAATTTATTAATTTGGAGTTTTTAGCCAACTCAACACAATAGTCTAACTTTTTCTCTAAAATAAATTGCTGTGTATTTTATTTTGCTTTTTTAAATATGATACACAAAGTAACAGCCCCATACATTTTAATACAGTTTTCAATCCCCTTGTGGACAAACAGTCACACTTTAGTGTCACTTAAATGAAGAATAACCATTCATCTGTAACTTACAGATACAGAAGGCTCTGGATTTTCATTTTAAAGTGCTTAATTACCTGCATAAAGAGAGAAATAAAATAGAGTCCAGGCCAAGTTCATGAGGGTTTGAAATTACTTTTCTTTTTCTAAATGAGCAACAAAGACCCCTCAATGTTGTATGCTGTCGTGTGGCCACAAGCCAACTGTAGAAGAAAATGTTAAAAAGAACAAGGGAATCAGGAATTAAATTCAAATATGTGAGGCAAGAATCAAAATCAAAAGTTGAAAAATGTAGGTGGTGCTTCCAGCCACAGGACAATATAACAAATTTGAAAGAAAAATCTAATCAGCAACAAAGTTAAATATTCACATTAAATATCCTGATGTGGACAGTTATGTAATCCAAGGTTATTTTTGAGGATTTCCTGCCTCCAGTCACCCACAAACTTATGTTCCCAATATTCCGATTTATATAACTACTCACCATCACTAAAGGACCACACAAAATACAGTATTAATTCATGAACCAAAAGAGTGAAAATTAAAAAAAAATTTTTTTTCACATAAACCTAAATTGCCATTCTCAAGTAATTCAAGTTCAGGACCATAACTTCCAAGTTGGGCAGGAAAGAAAGCATATCAGAGAAGAAAAAGGCAATAGATTTAACCTTGAAACAAGGTGACTGCCATATAGTTGTTGAAGGAATTTACTTATTATCAGATAAAGAATTTACAGTATTTATTCCCTCTTGAGATATAAAATGGTGAATAAGTCTGCAGTTCAAGATATTTATTTAAACCCAGAAGAGTAGGATATGGCTTTAACTTTTGAAAACCAAAATAGAAAAAAAAAAAAAAAATCAGCTCTAATGTAGTTTATCTTTAGACACCAGATTTAACATTAAACAATTCAAGCTAAATATCATTTCTCAAGTTTTCCTTTCATATATTTCTGTAATTTTTATGAATATACTATATGTAAAATAGGGATTTAAAAACATTTAGGTAGCAGGCAATGCCTAACGTTATACAGATAGCTATTACAATTTACTTAAGTACATAATCTACTGATCAATTAATCTATCCGTCCATGCATGCATCCATTTTATTCTTCATAACCTTTCAGTCTACTGATACCAGTTATCCTCTGATTGCCCTTGAAAATGCACATATCGCCTCAGAAAATACCTGCACACACACACACAAAGAAAAAAAGAAAAAAAACCTCTGAGCAAAAAAATTCTTCTGTTGGTCATTTCCTTTAAACAATAAGGAGACTCTTTGTTTTGTTTTAGGTCACATCAAGCCTCAAAAGACTTACCTTGCATATCTTGTAGGCCTTCAAATGAAATTCGTCTTTGAGAAATGGCATTTTTTCTTATATAATTGTTCCCTTGCCTACTCTACGATTCAAAACGTCATGAACTAAAATTTATGCTGGTAATATAAAAACAGCCTATATACAAATTCATCCAAACTGTGAAGAGAATGGTAAGTTTAGAACTAACCACAAGGTAAATAGGTATATGGACAGACAGACAGACAGACACACACACAGAAACTAACAAATAAACAAAGTGCTTAAATAAATAAAGGATATCGTCAGCTTTTCCACAAACTTATCACGTTGATTTTCTATTTTGGGGAATTGCTTGATGTCACGTTCCAGGTGAACAATGTGTTGTTCCATTGCTGCAAGGTTGCTCTTGAGAATTTGAGCTGAAACTAAAGAACAACGTGCAAAGTGTTTAGAACATTTCTTTTACAACTAAAAGAAAACAGTATCAGTTCAAGTATTTTTTTAATGTGGAGAATAGTTTCATGAAATCAACTCACATTTTTCTGAATTACTACTCATAAAAATTCTACTCTCCATGAAATAAGTGAAAATGTGTAATATAATATACCAAATCATCATGTTTAATATGGCAACGTCATCATTTTATTCAGCCATTGGCTCAAATGAATCCATTTCTATTTAAATTTATTGATGGAATTCCTAATATTTCATTCTTTAAAATCTAATTTGAAGATTAAAGAGAAACTAAGGTTCAAAGAGATCCTATCTTATTAACGCATGTTCTTGGCTATATAAATGATTTAAAGTTAAATTACATAAAAGGATCAAATATTTTTCTCTTGTTGAAAGATCTTGATTTTTATAAACCAATATCTATGGTAAAAGTTCCTGACTTTAGTACTTTTCATACTCATAGAGAAATGATAAATAACTGTTCATACAGAGAATTTAGAGCAAACCAGAGCGAACATGTGTGTGCATACACACCCACAAAGCTTCAGTGAGCCCTCAAACACTATCGTTAGTTGCTTTAATTACCCCTAACATTCTCCGCACTTTTCTTTTTCTCTCCTCATTGACAACCAATAATTTTAAGTATTGTATTCAAACTACTCTTAAATACGTGCACACTTTCCAGATCTCTCACGATGCTTTCTTTTCACAGAGGTACTTTTTTTTTAAGCTTACACTATTTTATAGATACTCTATTACTTTATGACTGCCAATTATGTATGAGGACACTTCTATCAATATCAATGGCATTTGGCAGAGTTCTAGTTGAAAAGGCAAGGTAACTATTAGAATTTGATAGGTAGCCCGTGACATTGATTTTTAAATCCAGGTCTCTGAAACACAGTTCTTTTCATTAAAGGACCATGAAACAGAAATAGAATAATATTACAATTCTTTTTTTTTAAAGTAAATTTCAGTCTCATTCAGAGGCATATCAGAATTACAATGAAAAATTCAAGAGACTGACAAAAATCAACCCCCTGGCAAATTTCAGCCGAAGTCTTCTGATACAAATTCATCACGCTGACACGTACACCTTTATAACTCAATGAGGAGAAATTGCTTAAATGTACCTGGAAGTTCAAGAGACTGAAAATCAAACACCAACACTAAAGACAAATTATTTTTTTTTCCTATTACTCTGTCAGTTCAAATAGCTATGTCCAATTTAGTTCCATTTGTTTAGATCTGACAAGCTTGGAAATTATTCTTTATTGGAGAAGTCGAAGAGAGTTTTGTCCTGCCAAAAATGTGCTAATGGCTCAGCAATCATTGCTTGCTTTATTTAAAGGATGAGTTTGCTGTGGAGGTAACCATTCTCTCTGACTTTAAAGCTGAACTTTTTCACTTGGGTTTTTCCAGGAGATTCTTGCTAATTATTCAAAGGGTTTCTCCTTTCCCACTTGCTTGACTGAAAAACTGAAGATATGAAGTTGACAAGTTGTTTATGTCATATAGGCTACACAGAAGAAATAAACTCATGGCAACTTTCTGCAATAAACAAAATGTGCCCATAGGCAAGGTTTAAGTCACAATAGTAATCCTCCTGCTAAAAGCAATAGTAATTCCAGTAGTAAAAAAGGGGGTGATCATGAAGATTCTTCTGATTGTTCAACAGAGTAACAGCCTAATCAAGTTGCTATGCACACAAAAGTCTAGATAACTCAAATAACGAGACATTCTTTTTAATCCACTAAAATTGCTTTTACCCTAAAGTTGAATTTTGAATAAAACAATGTTTTCTAGACATCTATCCTCCTCAATTTCACCTGTCAAATCCTTAGTCCTCGGTAAATCCCTCTAGAGCTCTAGCCCAAATTCTCTACCATTTATAGACACTTCTATTTGTTTAAGTGATCTTCCACATACCACCTTCTGCTGCAAGTGAGAATTTTTTTTCGTTTTTTGTATATAGAGTCTCTGCTGTAAAACCTCACGCTACTTAATGGTAAGATCCCTACCTAGTACTTGGCTTTTCCCTCAGTACTTATCACACATGATACTCAATAAATGTTTGTTGAATGAATATGTATATTTCAAGAAATTTTGATTCAGATTTAAATGTTTGCCCACTGCTGCAAGTGGATGTGCATGTAGAAGTTAGATACAGCTGAAGTGATTGGAAGTTAGCATATCAATTATTATGTGAGTATGAAAAGGAAGCAGGAAGTTGAAGGAGATGCTTAAACAAAGGGGAAAGTGAGAAACAGAGATAAGGAAGAGAAGTAAGGGACACCTTTTCTTTTTTTCAGCTTCTCTATTCTCCCTCTCTAATAATTTATTAACATTATGAATGAACGAAAGAAAATAAAGTACTGGAGATGTAAGAATCCAAGGATGTTAGCCCACATGCAAACTTATGGCTGCATTAAAAGTGCCCTGCACTTTGTTTAACACTTTGTTGTCACCATTTTGAAAGTCTTAGTAATTTTTTAAATGGGGCTCTGCAATTTCATTTTGTGCTAGGTCCCCCTAAACATGTAGTCAGTCCTGGTCTCCATGTAAGACAAATAAAGTAACTCCAACTTGGAAGAGTTGGTTAAAGGGGCTGGGAATTTCACCTGCTGGCTCCTTCTCATTTCTTATTCTCTCATTGGTGGAATTCTATTTCAAGGGGTGTTAATCTACGGTGTTGCATAAACTAGACCCACAACAGGGGTTTCACTCTATCCCTAAGTGGCTTACTTCGTTTTTGACAGTTGATATAATTAGAAAAATTTTATTTGCTTATAATCGAAACCAGCCTACCTGAACTCTTCTTACCCATTAGTCCTCATTTTGCCTTAAATCAACACTGCTCAAGTCTACTCCCTATTTTACAGGAAAGGTGTCACTTGCATCTTCCTAATCTGCCCAGCTTACAAACACCCGGTTCCTTCAACTAGTCCTCCTAAGGTATAAGGGTTAGTCATTACTTATGCTCCTAAGTAATAACTAACACTTACTGAGTACTTACTATGTGCTAGATATTATTTTAAGTAGTTTTATGTATTAACTTATTTAACTCTCACAAAAACTCTATGAGGTATATACTACTCTCAAGAAGGGGTATAGTATGAGCTAAATGATGTCTTGTCAGGAAATTGTAAATGTAAAGCAGTGTCTCTAGTTCTGGAAGGCCAACAACTTGAAATAAAATCTGGGAAAGGGGGTGGAGGGATGGATAAATTAGAAGGTTGGGATTAACATATACACACTACTATATATAAAATAGATCACCAACAAAGACCTACTGTATAGCACAGGGAACTATACTCAGTATCTTGTAATAACCTATAAGGGAAAAGAACCTGAAAAAGTATATATATATATATATATATATATATATATATATATATATATATATATATATGTGTCTGTGTGTGTGTGTGTGTAACTGAATCGCTGTGCTCTACACCTGAAACTAACACGATATTGTAAATCAACTATACTTCAATTAAAAAAATTTTTTTTAAATCTGTACCCATTGGCACAAGGGTATGTCACCTATACTTGGGGACAGGAGTCAGGGTCGACCTAGATTCTAACCTCTACCATATCCACTAATAGTTGGGTTACTTTGAGCCAGTCGCTTAGCCTCTCTGGGTCTTCATTTCCCAATTTGCAAAATAAAGATAATAATACCTTCCTTAAATGGTAGCCATTCAAGTTAAATAATTTGATTAATATAAAGTTTCTATCGTTATAACAAGTACATAATAGGTAATCTATAAATATTCGTTTCATATTCTACTATCCTTCCCACTATATTCTACCTTCCAACAGACAAATTCCTACTGTAAACGTGCCACCGAAAACTAAACAACAATTTAGATGTAATCTGAACAAAAAAAGCAGTCATTCCCTACCTGCTACCTCACTGCGGCCTGATTTAATATCGGTCTTCTTTCTAATCAAGGGAACTAAACTTAGATTGGGTTCTCTGTTTGTAGGTTTTACAGGGTACATGGAACTTAACGCCTGGGAGGCAGTGACAGTTATACTAATGAACAGCCAATTTGTTAGAGATACTAGCAAGTTCCAAATTTAAAGAATATTTCTGGAAATTAAAATCTGCGCAGTAGTATTTCTCTGGAGACATTTACAAGTTAGTTACTTTGCTTCTCTAGACATGTCTAAATCATAAGAGATTTTTTGTAAGTGTTATAAAGAATTAACATGTGTTTACCTGCCTGATTATTTGCCTTGAATACACTTGTTTCAATCTTAAGAGTTAGGAGACAATTTGATTATGTAACTAGTTAGATCCTAGCCTACATTTCTTCTAATATGTCTTCAGGGTGTGTGTGTGCGTGCGTGCGTGCGTGTGTGTGTGTGTGTGTGAAAGAGGGAGAGAAAGAAAGACAGAAATATATATATATAATATATATATTATATATATATATTATATATATATATTTTTTTTTTTTTTACTGGAGGTGGTAGGCAGATGTAGGGCAGCTGGATTTCTAAGAACATTTAAATCCCAGAGTGGGTTAGAAATGCTTGTCTACTGCATAGCCCCCACCTCAGGGTTTATTTTTGTGCCTGTCATTATATTAGTTCACTAATATAAATTAAGGAGTCTTTAGTGATAGGGCAAACATTTTCTATCTGAGTGAATTTCCACTACAAGCATTTTCAATGACTGATTAGTCAGTCTGGTGGCACTTTAACTTTTTTCACTAATTTCATTTTTTACATCTGCTACTGAATTACTGAATCTGAATTATAACACTAAAAAATTAAATTATAGCTATCAGGTTCTTTATTATAGCTTTCTTCCTTATACTCCATAAATAACCTTTTAAGCTCAGTACACTCTCTCGAGTTATACGTAGGGAGAAACCTTCCCCACGAATCTTATTTATCTGCTTACTTCAGTTGAAAAATATACATATAGTACTTCTTTGCTGGCTTCAAGCAAATATATGAGAGAATATATTGTCATTCAAAACATTTGAAATGACAGACTTGCTCCAATTCATAATTTGAAGAAAAGTAAAGTGTAAGAAAAATATTTTAAGTGAGATTTTTATATGGAAAGACTCTTCAATGACATAGTACCTAAGAGAACTGATATGCATTTAAGGAAAAAAAAAAAAAAATCACAGTACTCTGGTGACATTCTCTAGACCATGTGCAGAATGTGTAATTTTATGTAAATATAAAAGCTTTTCCAGCAACTTGAGGAATTTTTTTCTCTGAATTAAATATTTCTATTAATTTTACCCATTGACAAAGTAACCCAGCACTTCTTAACATCTTTGCTCTAAGAAAGGCCAGGTAACAATTTACTCTTGCAAGTCTGTATGTGAATAGGCCCCAACCTGATTATAAGCACCCTGTAATTTTCTTTAACTAAATATATTTAGTTGAAGAATTACTATCAGCCGAGTGGCATAACATTAAAGTGACTCATCCAGAAAGCACATGTAAAAAAGAAAAGGACATTACAAGCAGCCCAAACAATAGGCACAGTTGTATTCTTTCTCAAGTACATTTATAAGTTAATCGTTTCATTTCATATGAATGCTATACATGGAAATGAAGCAAATATGTTTATACAATAAAAATAGCAAAGGCTCATCCAGCACTGTGGGCTTCTCAGGCCTTTAAAGAAAATAAGTGATAAATGGCACCCAAATAAGAAATTCCTCTAATTAAAAAAAAAATCTGTTAGAGAATGACTCATTCTTAGGAGAAAAAAAAATTGTTAAAAAGTCACCTTAACAGAAAACACAACTTAACTAGAGTCCTTACTAAATGAAATTTAAAAACGTATGTCCTCAATGTGTGCTCACAAGAGCCATCCATCACTTGCCCCTGGAACATGTGCCTTTGGGTATAAGGTGCAGTTTTTCTCAATTGGATCCATAATACGGCCTGAACTGATGCTGAGAGCAGAGGAACATCCATAACAAAACACGAAAACTACTCTATAAACAATATACATGTTTAACTCGAAAAACTTCACTAAGTATATTTCACTGTCTGGGTTCATACATTTGTACGAGATCTCAGCCTGTAAACCTCAGTCTGAATGCATTTTTTTAAAAGAAAAAAGTGGAGACTTCTAACAAAAAGAAAAGACAAAACAAACAAACAACCTTGCTAATAACTATGGAAGTTACGGTGAAAGGATAGCCGGGGTAAAGGAGGAGAGAAGAAAAGTTTAAAACCCTCTGAATCATGATTTGCCACCCAAAATTCTGTAGCCTGACTACCGACCCACTAGCACTGGACAGCCAAGCTGCCAGTGAATCATCGAGTTCTTTCACCTGCTGTCTCTTCTCCAACTGTTACTCTGCCTGCAGCAAATAGTATGTGTGAATTTTTAAATCAAAGACTAAAAAACAAACTAAAATCTCTTACTCTTGTTGACAGTCTTAGCTCAAGGCCAGGACTGGGAAGTACAGGTGCAAGCCGAAGCTTCTATAAAGCAATGCTAGATGTAGTCTTGTTGGAATAGTTTGTTCTCATTATGAAGAATCTTTTTTAAAGCTCATTTGTTTTTCTTATAGTAAAAGATCTCTCACTCACCCTCATCTCAAACTGGAATAATTTTAATGGGTCAAGTCATGTCTTTATTGAGTTGAGGCTGGGCTATACTGACTTGTCCTCCCTTGGAGATTTTATGTAAGTGGCTGGAATGGTATTCTCCTTAGCAAAAAAGCTTGCCAGAACCTTCAGATATTGATAAATCCTTTATGGCAATCCTATATAAAAGTCTTCACTTGTCAAGTCTATGTAATGCATTCTTCTTTTGCTTGTAATCAGAACACAAGTGGTAAAAAGGACCCTTATGAAAGGAGGCTACTTAATATTACCTATAACAGGAGGCCTTAAAACTAAATTAGTGAAATTATGGAAAAATATGTAAAATGTAGACTTGTTGACTAAAGACTAGAAAGGAAAACAATCTTACAAAATCTGAAATTACATCTTTGTAAAATTTGGAATTTTGAGTCTATGTTTATGTATGCATTTAGTTTTGAGCTATAATAATTACTGAAAAAAAATCACAAAGAAAAAACATGTGAAAAACAACTATATTCAATGTTGCCAAAGTTCTGATAAACCAGCTGTGAGAAATGAGCACTGTTTTTTTTTTTTTTTTTTCACGTCAAAACAACTACCGGCTTCTCGAAAAGGCATTCACAAATGTTCTCATCTGAGGAACCATTTAATGGCAACTTTACTAACCCCCTTACTCCTGGTATATTATATCCTTAATAAGGTACGAAAAGATTATATTGATTGATAAACCATTTGAATACTTTCTTCCATGTGTTATTTGGCAAGAATTAAATACATGTAGGTAGTGTCATCATAAAGCTATAATGTGGGACTTCCCTGGTGGTCCAGTGGGTACGACTCCATGCTCCCAATGCAGGGGGCCTGGGTTCGATCCCTGGTCGGGGAACTAGATCTCACATGCATACCGCAACTAAGAAGTCCGCATTCTGGGCTTCCCTGGTGGCGCAGTGGTTAAGAATCCGCCTGCCAATGCAGGGGACACGGGTTCGAGCCCTGGGCCGGGAAGATCCCACATGCCGTGGAGCAACTAAGCCCATGCACTGCAACTACTGAGCCTGTGCTCTAGAGCCCACAAGCCACAACTACTGAGCCCACTCGCCACAGCTACTGAAGCCTGCACGCCTAGAGCCCGTGCTCTGCAACAAGAGAAGCCACTGCAATGAGAAGCCCGCACACCACAACAAAGAGTAGCCCCCGCTTACCGCAACTAGAGAAAGCCTGTGCGCAGCAACGAAGACCCAATGCAGCCAAAAATAAATAAATAAAAATAGATTAAAAAAATAAAGCTATAATGCTATATTAAAAGACTGTTAGCCTTCTTGAGTGTAATTTTTGTGACTATGGCCAAATTATCCAAGAAATGTATTTCTGAACTCATCAGGGAAATCACTGGGACTGTACGATTTGGCAAAGTTATTCTTCCACTTGCCTGGGTTCTCCCGGAACAAGTCTAATGAGTGAAGCCCACAGATATGTACTTATACAAAGCCATTGACTTTCACCCAAACTGAATGCAGGTTGTCATGAGGTCAGTGTCAGTGCTGAGGTCATAATGCTGGAGTCATCAGAGTCCCTTCCACATTAGTGCTGCTCGAATTGGCAGTTCTGCTTGGTAGTAGAGCTACAGGTCAGATAAAAGAGGCTTGGGAAGGGTATAGTAAGGTTTGAGTTACGCTTTCCTTCTTCATTAACTGACTGTGGATACTAATAGGATTACTATATGCCCCCAGATAAGAGATTGGCAATGCAAACTAAACAAATTAGAGGATATAACTGTAATGATTTTCTAAGTTCCTCACCACTGAAATCAGTCCATAAATAAAGTGGGGCTTTATTTGGGTGTTATCATCTCATAAATCTACTATAGCTTAAGTGTTTTTGCCTAATAACCTAACAATGGATTAAAAGAGGAAATGAGGTTTGAGGGGTAGGTGGGGCCTTTTAGCCCATGATAAGGACTTCAGGTTTCACCCTAAGAGTAATGGGAATGCACTGAAGGGCTTTAAGCAGGGGAGGCTGATGAAAATTACACTTTAAAAAAGATTAAACTCTGGCAGCTATGTGGAAAATGGAGGGAGGGGGTCAAGAATAGAAAAGGGGAGAAGAGTTAAGAAACAATGATTATGGTCTAGACAGGAGGTGATGGTGGCTTGGATTAGGGTGACCAAAGATGGTTGTGGTATGTAATTTAGACACAGAGCTGACTGGGCTTGGGGTGAATAAAATGTGAGCGGTAAGGAAGAAGGGATTGTTAAGAATGATTCCTGGGTTTCTGGCACGAACAAAGGAAACGGAGACATCAGGAGGGAGATTTGGGGGGAATATTCATGGGTTTATTTAGCTTTGGACCAACCAAGTTTCAATTGTATGAAGCATCCAAGTTGAGATTGCAAATAGGAGGTTGGATATATAGACCTGGAGGTCAGAAGAGAGGTCTGAGCTGGATACAGGAAATAGGGAGGCATTTGTATACAGATCCAACTTCAGTTACATTGTTTCATTATATAATTTAGTACAGTTAGTTTTGTGGCTATATAAGTCTAGGTAATAATTCCTCATCCTTGACTCATTCCAAGTACAAACATTTCTAGATGTTGGGTAAGGTCATTTTCCTCTAGGCTATGCTTGTAATTTATTCCTATTTTCCCTCTTTCCTCTACTTTGCTGTGAGTTACTCTGAACTTTCATAGGTACCACGGATATTCCTATTGTCTTCCCCACCCTAAAGTCTTGCTGTTATACTTCTCTTGAAACAAATGTTGCTAATAACAACCACACAGCTAATTGCATTTGGAGGTGGGGGGGGGGAGTACACAAAATCTAAAAGCTGCAGGCCTTTAAAGCACAGAGTCAAGAAAATATCTGCCCAAATTTCCTTAAAAGAAGAAGGAGAAATCTGAAAGACTCGATTGTTTTTCCTTCATAGTGTACATAATTGATACATTAACACTGGTACAAGTGGAAGGGTTAAGGGTGGTTTAGCCAATACAAGACAAAGTAGGTTTCATCCTTCTTTGGTCCCTCTTTCCCACCAGCTCCACTTGAGGTATTCACGGCAAGCATGTCTTCTTCCTGTTTGTAGCTCTACAAACTTCGTTTAGGGTATACACATTTCTAGCTTTCACTGTTGCTTGTTTTTCTTTGAATAGTCATTGCAATTAATTGCAGTTTCTTATCAGTGAACTTTTTTTTTTTTAAAGGCCAACAGCAGTGATTACCTGTATTTTAATCAGAGTGGAACAATATAATTACCACTCCTGAGTGTACTGAGTAGAAAGGGATACTGCACACATCTGCTTTAGTTCCCAAGTCAGTAACTCTGTTGCTGCCCTGGATGTGATAAGTCCTTCTCTCCTTTATCTTTTTTAAAGGATCTATTTATTTATCCCTTTATTTTTATTTCTAAATTTTTAAAATGAATTTCACCTTCCATCAATTTCAAAAGGTCCATCACTGTCTCTCCAGTTAGTCAGCGAGTTACATTTGCCACTGTAATCTCTATCCTTCAGTATTTGAAAATAAATGTTTAACAGTTATGGTCCTTTTACCGAAATTATTTTGCCAACTTATAAAGGACTTGGAGGTCTTCTATGGAGCCAGTAATGGATAAGAAAACTCAAATAAGAATTCCACCCAAATGGTCATTACTTTCAACCTCAGACAACTAGAAATTAACATTCATTATGTAGGTCTATCAATTTCCCACCAAAATCAAAACTACTATTTCAGTATTAAATATGGTTGGCTGCTAAAAGTTGCAGAATAACATTTTTTTAAGCTGTGATCACAGGAAATTCTAACCATGACACACAACCAGATGTCATGCTGGTAATACTTGCTGACAAAAGAGATTTAGCCCTGAACATCATATATGTTCTTCCAAAACAGTTTTTCTAGTAGCTCAAACTAGCCAAACGTTATAAAACATGTTTCAGTATTAAAATACTGTATTCAACCACAATTAACATTAATTTACAGAATGTGGTAAAAACACACGTAGCGGAGTGCCCAGCACTTAGGAGGTGCTGACTAGTGTCAGTAGAATTGGGATTGGAATCCGAATGAACAATACATCCTACTAAATAGTCCTCCTAGAAACACACTTCCAAATTAGTCAACAATGGCGTCATAAAATCTGGTTCCACACTATGCCAGACTTATTCTTTAAAAACTAAAACCTGATTTTGCCACCACAATGCTTAAAATCTTTCAGCAATCCAATGGTGTGCTATGCTATGATGGAGAAAAAAAGCATGGCCTTTGGAGTCAGACACACCTATTTCAAATTCTTTATCCACTACTTACTATGCGATTCTGGGCAAGTTACTTCACCTTTATGAACCTTAGGTTCTTCATCAGTGAAATGGGGAAATCAATTCTAACCTCATAAGGTTGTCATAGTGATAAAGTGAAATGATGTAGACAGAGTTCTTATCATATAAACTAGCACCTTACAGAATTAGAAAGATGTTATTTCTTTTTGTGCTCCCCGTCACATACAGGATCAATATGTATAAGGCCTTTAAATAGATGACTTCCATCTCCTTATCTCTCATTTTCATTTAAGGCCATTCTCCCACACTTAATTCTCCTGAACTGCCATCCTCAACTTCTCTTTCACGTCTCCCTCTCTTGGTTCACATTTCTCTGCCTGGAATATCTTTCTGTTACCCTGGACTAATGAACTCCCATTCTTCTTCTTCTTTTTAAAGAATATAAGCAACTTTTAATTATTTTTTTGTGGAAGTTTTAAGCATAGTTTTTGTTTTTACAAAAGTTATAAATGTACATAATTTATAGAGTCAAATCATTCTATAAAACTGGTTACGAAAATAGCACCTGCTGTCTCCTGCCCCCTATTTCCCACTCCCCAGAGGCACTTGCTTCCTTTTACTTGATTAAAAAAAAAATTTTGCCCTCCATAATGGGGGAATAAAAGCAAATGTTACTACTTCTTATTTTATTGTTTTTGTTTTTCCTTCCCAGCTTTATTGAAATATAATTGACCCATAGCATTGTGTAAGTTTAAGTATACTGATGTGTTGATTTGACACATTTATATACTGCAAAATTATCACCACCATAGCTTTAGTTAACACCTCCATCCCGTCACATAACTATCATTTCTTTTTTGTGGTGAGAACATTTAAAATCTACTCTCTTAGCAACATTCAAATATCTGATACAATATTATTAGCTATAGTCACTATGCTGTATAATAGATCCCCAGAACTTCTTAATCTAATAACTAGAAGTTTGTACCCTTTGACTAATATCTCCCAATTTATCCCACACCACCCTGGTAACCATCACTCTACTCTCTTTCTCTGGAATTCCCATTCTGCTCAAGGTCAACTCGTCTATGGAGTTTTTCATGACATCTCTAGATGTAGTAACCCCATTCTCAGTGCTCCCATAGTGCTTTTGATTCTTTTAAGGTTTTTTCATTGCATTCTAATAGTTTATACGGCTACTTCTCTCAAGAGAATTTTAGTTCCTTGAAAGCACAGTGAGGCTATCAAAAATATTTTCCTATTCTCAGCTTTTAACACTGTACCTGCCATACCGTGAGTGCTTAATAAATTTTGTCTGAACTGAGACACCATGTTTCTCATTTACCCAATTAGCAAACATGATTTTTAAAGTGTACACTACTTTGTACTGCTGAGGGTATAGTTACAGAAACTCTCGTACAATGTAAACCGAAAAAAAAAATCATAACTTTCCAAGAAAAGAATTAGAGTTAAGTGGCTTATAAATATTCTAACGTTTGACACAGTAATACTAGTTGTTGTTAACTGTCTTCAAAAAAAAAAAAAAGCCTGAAAGAGAAGCCAGGCTTTTGGCCAAAGAAAATCATATGGTCTTATTTAAAGTGGCACAAAAATGACAATCTAGATGACCAGAGATAAGGGAATAATTAAGTAAAAACTTTAGTACAATGATATGAATGATAATTATATAGCCAATAATGTGAAATTCACAAAAACTTTGGAATACATGTGATTTCTTTCATATCAATTGAAAAAAATCATCTTATGAAAGTTTATGTACAGTAGGATCTTAACTGTTTAATGCATTTTGTTTTAATAACCTCTTTGTAAAAGAAAAGACACTCCCTAACTTTGAATGGTACCCCCATATCACTCATGTTCATTCTGCATTTTATAGGGGATACAATATTGAGACATAGGGTGAATCTGATAGTTAACAAAGAAGGGAAAGAACCTTTTTAAGTGTATAGGGAGATTCTATGAAGCAACACCTACCCGCCAAAAATCATTGGCTATGTCTCGGGTCCTGAAGAAATGAACTACCTTAGAGGCACAAAGGATGTTTTAAATCTGTCATCTTCCATAAGACCCCCCCCCCTCCAAAATATCTGAACTTTGTCATGAAGAATTTTCAATCTATTCAAATATGTTCCTGAAAAGTCCCTCCACCCCTGCAAAAAGGGACTCATCAAATATACAAGGAAGGGCTACAGACACTTTTGGGTAATTTAAATAGCAACTAGTTTTGAAAGTCATGCAAAGAAAAGCTGTCGAAAACCTTCATTCATCTACACGGGTGGGAAAACATTCGGCAAAGGAAAGGTGAATAAAGAGCTCAGAGACTGAAGTATTCGGGCAAAAATATCTACAAGCACATACACACACAATCTGGTCAAAGGCCCTTCGGATTTTTCAAATGCCTCATGATCATTTATGAAATCAGGGAAAGGAAAAGTGAAAATAATCATGAATACAAGCACCGCAAGGTAATACCTTGCGTATTGTATGTCCTCAAATATATAAATACATGTATAAATTGTTATTCCAGATCAAGAGTTGGCAAACTACTTGCACATAGGCCAGATCTGGCTCACTGCCTGTTTTTATATGGCCTGCAAGCTAAGAATGCTTTTTACATTTATAAGTGGCTGCAAAAAAATGAAAGAATAAAATTTGTGACACATGAAAATTGTATGAAATTCAAATTTAAGTGTCTATAAGTAAAGTTTTATAGGAACACGGCCATTGACACATTGCCTATGGCTGCAGAGCTGAGTCCTTGTGACATGGACGCTGTGTGGTCAGCAAAGCCCGAAATATTTAACGTCTGACTCCTGATGGGAAAAGTCTGCTGACCTGTGTTCTATTTTTTTAAATTGAGATATAATTGACATATATCTTTGTATTAGTTTTAGGTGTACAATGCACCGACTGGATATATGTATATACTGTGAAATGATGACCACGATAAGTTTAGTCAACATCCATCACCTCACATAGTTACAAAATTTTTGTGTGTGTGATGAGAAATTTTAAGATCTAGTCTCTTAGCAACTCTCAAATATATAACACAGCATCATAACTACAGTCACTTGCTATCCATTACATACCTCCCTAGAACTTGATTATCTTATAACTGGAAGTCTGTACCTTTTAACCACCTTCACCCATTTTGCTCACCCCTCACCCCTCACCTCTAGCAAACACCATGAGCTCTAGATGAATAAAAATACACTCTTGGGAGGGGCAACAGCAATTTCCTAGCCCAGATCGTTCATGAGGATATGGAGAAAGAGAGAAATCAAAAGTGATTGCCCATGTATATACAGCCAGGTCTCTGGATTTCTGGTTCCTCTTCCAATCACAATGCACTTGAGTCTGTTTACAACAACTATTTCCATCCTTCTGAGGATAAATGCATACTGTGAATCCCACAAGGTGCAGCTGATTATATAAGCTTATTCTGCCAAATGCATCAACAGAATAATTATTTAACAGCTTAAAAAAAAGCATTTTTTATACAGCTAGCATAATACCACAGGCAGATAGGATCAAGGCACCTCTGGCAAAATTTGAAAAATCTTCAAATTAAGTAAAATATAACAGCAATAGGTGCATGCAGAAACTCAAAGCCAGGTCCTGTAAGCCAGCCAATATAAGAGGAAAAATCAGCCATTATAAAGTAATATGAAATGTAATCTCAATGGCCAAATAATCACTTGTCAAAGTAACACAGAGGGGATGCAAATCAAATTCTCCAGTATTATATCTCTACCTTATACTTCCTTTCAGACTTTCCTAAAGATCTAATAAATAATTGACCAAGAAGTATACTATATAACTGATCTATTTGTAGTTAACTTGGGCTTTAAAATGATAATCCAATACATTTTAGGAAGTTGCCAAGTTACACATCCCAGTGTTACACACACATGCGCGCACACACACACACAGACACACGCACTAATTTTATTCTCATAACCACTCTGTGAGATATATCCTGTTATTATCCCTATTTACATACGAGAAATCTGAGGCAAAGAGAGACTACATAATTTCCTCAAGGTTATATACGTAGTAAGTGGCAGAACTAGTATGTGAAGTTATGTAGTCTAGTCTGTGCTTTTAACCAATATGCTCTACTGGCTCTTAGGAATAAGGAAAGGCAAGTTTTAGTTAAGCAGCATTCCCAAGTATGAGAAGTACAAGCGGAACCTGGTACGTGAAGTTCTTTTATGTCCCTAATTTAACACATGGTTATTTAGTGTCTGCTAATGGCACAACATTGCAATAGCAAAGGACAAGGACCTGAGAGAGGAGTAAAGCACAGTCCTGCTATGCTCAGAGCTTGTAATTTTGTAAGGAGGTTAAAACAAGTACATACAAGGATGGATACATTGATGAGAGGTACCAGTCAGATTATAAGCGTTAAAGAGTGAGTAGGCAAAGACATAGCAAACAAACTTATGGTTACCAAAGGGGAAACAGGGGAAGGGATAAGTTGGGAGTTTGGGATTAACAGATACACACTACTATAGATAAAACAGATAAACAACAAGGACCTACTGTATAGCACAGGGAACTATACTAAATATCTTGTAATAACCTATAATGGGAAACAATCTGAAAAATAATATATATATATATATATATACATACATACATATGTATAAATGAATCACTTTGCTGTACACTTGAAACTAACACAACATTGTAAATTAATTATACTTCAATAAAAAAAAGTGAGCAGGAAGTAAGAAACTTTGGAAAGAGATGGAGGATGATGTATTCCTTGAGACATGTGACTGTAAATGAAAGGGGTAGTTTCCATCTCCTCAGTCAAGAAGGAGAAAAGGTGATCTTCTAGGCATACAGAGGATGGACTTGGGGGCTTGAGGAGAACAAACACAGTTTGGAATTGCTGCTGTGGGAGAACAAGAGAGGATCTGAGTTAAACGGAAATCGGTCGCTACTCCATTAGGAGCCCAAGGTTAGAAATCATGAGATAGAAGATCCCATCAGGTGGACTGTATGACTTTTGTTATCTACGCAGGACTTGGAATTGGAACAGAGCAATAGCAATAGCCAGGTATGAATGACAGAAGACAAAAGGAGAGGGGCTTGAGGAAAAGTGTGAGATTCCACAGTGCTGGCAGTGTGTGCTAGAAATGTACAGGTCAGGTGATGTGTTGAGTGCAGCTAGAGGGGAACTGATAGATTGGAAGAAAAGGGAGAGGGTAAGGAAGGGTAAAGGTGAAGTCATAATGAGGCCAACAGACAGGCTCGAGGGGCGAGGGCTGTGTGAGGATCGCTGTGAGAATGAAAGGCACATTTCAAAGTGTGGAATCCTGGAGGCAGCCATATTCTACGACAAAGGCTATTGTTTCCATGCTTTAGGGGGAGCTGAAGTGGAGAGAAAAATTCATGGGGATGGAATCCAGGCCAAGGAACTTTGAGGCCAAGGGGTAGAATGGGACTCATTTTCAATGGCAGAGTCCTCAACGTTCATCTCTTATTTTCTACTGAAGAGACATATTCATTTTCTTGGTTTTTGTACTGCTTTTGTAGTTCTGTAATTTTCTTTCTTGGAAGATGTTTTTGTTTTGTTTCTTGTTTTGATGGAGTGTTATAGTTAGAAGGGAGTAGGACAAGAAGTCTGAGGAAGAGGGTATGATTAGCATAAGGTGAAAATCAGATTTTAGCAGAGCAATATTTTATTATCTCTCCAGGGGAATGCAGATGACCAAAAACTGTGTTTTGGTTCATGGAATGACATGCACACAAACATCTTGAACAATCTTGTTTCCCATATTTTCAAAGCAGATAATATAAAAATAATTGGTAATTCTCTCAAAATGAGAATGGAGTGTTGCTGTAAAAATGTTTTTTAGTTATTTAAATTACACTGAATTCATAGTTACATAGATACACTGGGGTATTTTTAACATGGTATTATAAACTGGAAGGCTTTTTCTTTTTTTAAACATTTTTATAATGTGTATAGAACTACAGTGAATTATTCTTAATTATATACATACTGTTTACTTGCCATATTTTTTTTAAATGGCCACAGTTTTCAGACATGAATACATAATAGTAAAAAAAAATAAAACAGTACATCCAGATGTTAAGAGATGAGTGAACTATTCCCTGAGTGTAATCCACATATGTTTTGTAAGCCAATTAACTCATCTGGGCCTCTGGAGGGTACCAATAAGAACCCTTTCAAGAGTAATTTACTCAAGAAGCCTGAAGGAATTAATATGCCTCAAAATGTGTCCCCAAAAGCCCAGTAAACAGTCACTTTTGACCTCTGACCTAATGTATGGAATATTGCCTAAATGGATTTTTACTCAGTAAAACAGAGAGCAAATTCATAATGTACCTTTAGGATCTGCTTTGATGAAATTCTAGTCTCACTTACAGGAGTCTTCAGGGAAGGTATAATAAATGTGGGGCAGCAGGATAACAACAAAAAGAAAGCTGGTCTTAGAAGACCCGAGTCCCACTTACTTTCCATATGACTGCACAAGACACATAAACCTCTTTGAGTCTTTGTTTTCTCACCTGTAAAACACGAATGATACCACCTGCCTTGCTGGCCTCATAGAGTGGTTATAAAGTTACAAATGAGTTGTGAAAACTCTTTGTAAACTGTGCTTGTGTCATAAAAAACTTGAGTGGATGGTGTTAGAGATGTTGATATAGGGAAATTGTAGTTGGCAGAAGGATGGGGCCAAAACAGCCCCCTAACTCTCTTTTCTATGTATAAAGGTAATATTTAGAAAGCAAGGTACAGTACATGAGATATATTTTTCATAGGAAACATTTCAGGAATATCTCTATTCTATGCCACAGATACTTGTATTCATTAGAATTCCATCAACTCATAAAATGGTTACTTTTAGGCCCAAAGTGTATGATATGAAATTTCTAGGTACCTGGAAAAATTATTTGAGGCCAATATTATCATGCTGATTCAACCCCAAATACAAAATTCTCTTTCATTCTATAGAGCAATATGACTCTTCTTTCTAACTGTTTCATTTGCTGCCTTCTATGCTTCTTCCTACCATGTAAATGGAAGCATTCCCAAGACCCTCTGCTCTTTTCTCTAAAAACTCTTCATCATAAGGCATTGCTTTCACATCACGGCTTTCATTATTGTATATAAGCTGAGGATTCCCAAATCTCTATATCCAAGCTCCTACCTCTTATTTGAAGAACAGTCTTTTCTTCTCACTTACCAACTAAACACATCCCATTGGGTGGTCCATGTCCTGGTAAGCAACACATCCACACCTGGGCAACCACTTTCCGCCAGAAACCAAAATCTATTTCCAATTATTCTGTTTGCCACAATGGTACCACCATTCTTTCAGCTGTCATTTCTTAAAACCAGTGAGTTAGATTTTACTCTTTATCCTTTTTATTAGCCACACCTAGCCAATTCTCGTCAATCGTTATTTTTTCAAAATGCCTTTTAGCATCCATCTTTGCCTTGCCATGGCAACTGCCACTTTTCTGAGACTCACATCACCCAAAGGTTAGACTACTGCAACTGGTCTCCACACTTTCAATCCAACTCACAAATGCCTCTGGGGGAAAATGTGTTCTTAGAACACTGATGTCACCATCACTCCTTGATTCTGTGAGTTAAAATGAAAACCTTCAATTACATTTGAAGTCTCAAAAGCTACCATAGGTTACCAAATGCAATTAGAAACTAATGAATATGACTAATATCCTGAACACAAATCAAGAGGTTTTTAGGATAGAAGGCATTAAAGTAACACAAATTAATAGAAGATTACCGTGCTATCTCAGAGATAAACAATAGTCACAATATCCATGGTGGACATAAAATGAAATAGCTTCTGTAAACTTCATACACCAGCCTTATTGTCTCTGAGAATTAAAAATGCACTAGTGTCCACCTGACAAACACATGGACTCTGCTACACATAGACGGACAATGGTGTATCCATGTTATGTTGCTTTTCTCTCTATAAAGTATAAAGTATAAAAGCAACACATACTCAAAGAATTTCTCTCTGTGGCATGGGTTACAAGCTATGGTTTAAATCAATTCTTTAAATATGCAAATCACATTTCATGCAGAGATCCCTCACTGATCTTGCAAAGTCCAGCTCTCAGCTGCATTTTTAGCATGACGTACAGAGAGAAATCTCAATTTTGCCAGGATAATCTTGTTTTATTGCATTTCTACAGTTTGCTCTTTGCAAATTGTTACTAGCGTCACTCTTTAATGAGTAGCGAGGTACAGGGATTCTAATTTTATTTGAGACTTTATTCATTTAGGGGGGAAAAGTTCTATTACTTTTCAGAAATAGAAAAACTATGCCTTATTTACATAATTGTAAACCGCTCATTTTCTTTTCTCCATTAGCAGAATATTGCTGCCTAATAAAGGGTATGATCTTAGAAAGAAAATAGTGATCATACACTAATGAGTAGTACTAGAACAACAAGCAAAGTTGGAAAACTCTTTTTTTCGCTTGTAAGACACTTCTTTTTGTCTTACTATACATCAACAGACTTCATTTTCTACATGAATTCTTTCCTCGTAAAAAATACTATTTTCAAATTTTCCACCATAAACACAGAATCCAGCATGTGACCCCAATCATTTTAGGACTCATGACCTCATATTATTTGCAGTCAAAAGTTTAAAATATTAGGCAGGAAAACTATCATTTTCCCCCTAAGATTTGCTTCAGGTACTTGCAGAATTTTCTAATATAAATTTGGTGGAGGGCAAGATTTAAGAATATAAATAGTTTAAGGTTTTAAACATTTGCCTAGGAATAACTTGGATGTTAAAAAACTGTATCTCAATTTTGCAGTCAGTTTTATTTAACTATGCCTTATATTCACTAAGATGAACGTAGCAAATGGGTTTGACTTTTTGATTACTGCCTCTTCTTATGGGATCTAAAGAAGACTCCTGGTTTCCTTCAGTATTCACTATTGCATGTAAGTTTGACTTTGCAAGAGTTGGAATAAACTAAGAACTGTTTGGAATGTCTTTTAAAAATTTCTCTTAATCAACCTGATTAAATTCTTTGCAATCATTTTATCAGGGAAATTATATTCCGGTCACGTTCTTGAAGGTCAGAGGTACTTTTTGCTCTTCTCACTGGGCCTAACGCAGTGCATCACACATAGTATGACTGAATAAATATTGGTTGAAATGAAAAAAACATGTTATTATCCAATAGTCTAATCATTAATCAACTAAGAACAAGCTACATCAAGTCCTAAATAATAAACGGGCAGAATGGGGAAATACCCTTATGTTATTTATATATCATGTTGACCCACACTGCTTCAATGATTCTGTAAGTCTTATACTGTGCCCAGAACACTTCAGTGTCATGAATAGCTCAGGTATTTTGTTAATGCTGATCAAATTAAGTGAATGAATAAATGTGATATATATTTTAATATTAATATATTTTCTATATTGCTATATAGCATTCTTATACATATCAAATGTGACTATTAGAAATATATATGCATATATATATAGATATATGCATTTCTACTGATTAATGTCCCCATGGGAATTTTGAACATAAATGTAATGGTTGAACCAGATGAAACTGCCATTTGTAGGCCAGTATCTCCATGCCAAGGTTTAGATGATGCAACAAGTTCTAATTCCATCCTAAGAAGCAGAATTCTTTTGACTTCATTGACCACCTGAACATCTGCATTACATGCTTTTAAACAAATATTCATTCTTCTCCCTTCAGAAACAAGTCTTGTCGTGTTTTAAATTATATTAGGTAATTCCTAATATAGTATTTTTTTTTGTAGTCTTACGTTTTATCAATTATTCTCCAATTTACAAAGGAAAGGATGTTCCATTGATAACACCTAGACTTCCAAGTCTTCCTGAGCCATTCTTTGATTCAATCATTAGAGATGCGTAAACATTCTAGGATTGGTAACATAATTATACTTTTTAATCATCTTTCTCTTAGCTCCTAGAAAATTTATAATCTGCCCTTTACCATCTAGGCATCTGAGTATCTTATACGGCTCTCTAAGTATTTCTTATCTGTAAATCTTATCTCTTCAAAAAGATTGTAAGTTCCTCTAGAGCAGAGGCAGCACATTTTTCTCACAGGATGTACCATGGTCAGGCCCCACAAGAAGCCCTCCCTATTTATCTCTGATGTTAGCATTAAGATTGCCGACAAAATTATTCTCAGGCCACCATGAGACTCTCCTCCTCAGATGGTCTGTATGCTATTGGTAACATATTCACACTGGTAATAATATTCACAAGAGAGAGAAAAAAGACAGATGCCTTCAGCTTGTTTGTATGATTTTTAATACCTTAACTGGGTAAAATGACAAAAGCCTATAGAAATTGAGTTTGTCTTGGGGGAAGAAATAAAATCTTCAAGGTATAAACACACGTGGCCCATTTTTACACTGCAGAAAGAGAAAATGATGGACTTAGAATATGAAGTTAACACTTCTAGTGAATATGAGTAAGCAGCAATACAGTTTTTAATACACTAGACATGACTAGAAAGACAATTAGAAAATCAGGCAGGGTCAGTTAATCAAAGAGTTCAGTTAAAGTAGGTGTTCATAAAACATGGTATACATCTTAAATATTTTAACAGAAAAAGTATAAATAATATTCATTTGCCAATCTTTTTGATGTAGAGCTAAGGTATTCTATTTGAGTTAGGATCCTCTGATTGGCTCCGTGCCGAGGCTTGCTTGCATATAAACCACACACAAAATATACCCTCTCAGCCAGTTTCTAGATTGGTTTCTAGATTTAAGTTGCTAGAACTTAAATACATTCATGGAGCAATCTGAGTACAGAAGGCTTTTGGAATTGGTTCCTATCTTTTAAGTTTTCTTACCCACCCTGATTAGACAGCAAACTTAAAATGACTTTATCAAGCATAAAGCATTTTGCAAAGCATTCGACACAGTTTTCATAAAAATGACATTTTTTAAGCACTATTTCTTGGTTCACATAATATTTAATTGAAAGACATAACTGAGGTGGCGGGATGAATTGGGAGATTAGGATTGACATATATACACTAATATGTATAAAACAGATAACTAATAAGAACCTGCTGTATAAAAAATAAATAAATAAGAAAAAAAAAAAGAACCTTCTGTATAGTGCAGGGAACTCTACTCAATACTCTGTAATGACCTATATGGGAATAGAATCTAAAAAAGAGTGGATATATGTGTATGTATAACTGATTCACTTTGTTATACAGCAGAAATTAACACAATATTGTAAATCAACTATACTCCAATAAAAATTAATTTAAAAAATAAAAAAAAAAGAAAGACATAATTGAACTAACAAGTACAACTGACATATACGGGAGGTTTGGAGAATAAGCACAATAGACTCATGGCACGCCATGATCTCAAACGTTAAGAGTAGAAGTGCCAGGATGTCCTTGAGAACAGCCTACTAGCTGCAAGGGCATCAGTCAACACCTTACATCCAGCGAAGTGTGAGCATTGATTTCTCAGGCAACTTGGTTACGAGGAGGTGGGTTAAGAGAATTTCTACCATAAAGGTGAGAGAATGACAGAGAGCCCAACAAGAGACGCCTCCTTTATGAACCCCTCGCTGAGATCATTTTCAATTCTTAGAACATTCAAGTATTTTGAATTGGAAATTGTATAAGACAGATATCTTTCTAAAATGAATGACTTGTGTAAAGATTAAGATGCCACTGATCTTGGAGCTTATCTAATCGTAGAAAATCTATTCCTCTGTCAAATCTATGCTGAAAACCTGAGAAAGAACACAGCACATTTCCCTTAAAAGACATAACAGTTCACCTAGAAATAATTTATTGCTTTCATAAACAGGTACCAAAAGTCAAGGAAGTATAAAAGCAACACATACTCAAAGAATTTCTGTTAAGCCATCGTCCCCTCAAGAATGAAAGAAGATAATGAGTTTGTTGTTAGATTTGCACACAATTAGAAGTAGGATCATTAGAGGGAGAAAGTAGTTTATTGATGGGACTCATTGTTCTCAGTCCATAAATGAGACCATTTTACTCCTAATGACCATAATCCCCTCCTTAATCTTGACAGTGCTAAATTACAGTTGCATATCTAATGATCTCAATCTTTCCCTAACTTTATTAAAGCGTAAAAAGATTAAGCAGATACTAAGTGACCTGACGATAGTTAAAGAAAGACCATATCATAATTTTACTGACTAAACTCTAGCGATTAGCAAGACTGGCGTTTGTCACTACAGTCTAATTGAAAACCTTGAAATGTTGAAAACTGCTATTTTCAGAAACTGACAACTAACCACTGAGGTAACACTACAACCCAAATAAATTAAGCACCATCATGTTTTTATAGTTAATAGGAGTCTAATTTGGTCCGGAAATGGTGGCTTTTCATGAGTACATGCAATTCCACTTGATAGTCAAGACTAATCTAGTCTTGTGTTTTTCATTTGATTTTAAACTAAAAAGGATAACAGTTATAATTAATAATTTAAAGCTAGACCCACCATCTGTTTTTTGAACAATGACCAAAAAAACAACAAAAACCCCCTAAATTTCAGAAATATATAACCATTGCTTCCTGAATTCCTAACGTTGAAATTCTCCCATCCACGCATCTTTGACCCTACAGATCAAATTCCTAAACTACAAGGAGTTGAGTGCTGGCTTAAAGTTGTTGCTCATAAATACTAGGACACTACTAATTTTTAAAAAAAAATTTTTTATTGAAGTATAATTGATTTACAATATCATGTAAGTTTCAGGTATACAGCACAGTGATTATATATATATATATATATATATAATTTTTCAGATTCTTTTACCTTATAGGTTATTACAAAATACTGAGTATAGTTTTCTGTGCTATACAGTAGGCCCTTGTTGGTAGGACACTACTAATTTATTTCAGTAGAAATATTGGTTTTACTACATATTAGGGAAAGTTTATTAAATGTCAATTACCCTACATGTTTTAGTAATCAGAAAATACACAGTAGGGCTTCCCTGGTGGCGCAGTGGTTGAGAATCTGCCTGCCAATGCAGGACACACGGGTTCGAGCCCTGGTCTGGGAAGATCCCACATGCCACGGAGCAACTAGCCCGTGAGCCACAATTACTGAGCCTGCGCGTCTGGAGCCTGTGCTCCGCAACAAGAGAGGCCGCGACAGTGAGAGGCCCGCGCACCGCGATGAAGAGTGGCCCCCGCTTGCCACAACTAGAGAAAGCCCTCGCACAGAAACGAAGACCCAACACAGCCAAAAATAAATAAATAAATAAATAAAGTAAACAATGCGTTTAAAAAAAAATACATTAAAAAAAAAAAAAAAAGAAAATACACAGTAAAAAATGGAGAAAGGCAGTACAAAAGTTATCAAAAATGACATTTGTGGGCTTCCCTGGTGGCGCAGTAGTTGAGAATCTGCCTGCCAATGCAGGGGACACGGGTTCGAGCCCTGGTCTGGGAAGATCCCACATGCCATGGAGCAGCTGGGCCCGTGAGCCACAACTACTGAGCCTGCGCGTCTGGAGCCTGTGCCCCGCAACGGGAGGGGCCGCGATGGTGAAAGGCCCGCGCACCGCGATGAAGAGCGGTCCCCGCACCGCGATGAAGAGTGGCCCCCGCTTGCCACAACTGGAGAAAGCCCTCGCACGAACCGAAGACCCAGCACAGCCAAAAATAAAATAAATAAATAAAAATAAAAGTAGCTATAAAAATTAAAAAAAAAAAATGACATTTGTAACTTGACCTATATAAAATATTTGTAGAAATGTACAAATAAATAAAAACATCTCAGAAAATAAATGAGGAATTAACAGTGTTTGAACTTAAAATAATCAAGCCATGGTGACTATAATGATATGGTACAATCTACCATTTTCTGCCCCAAAGGCAGTGGGGTAAATATTTACAAAAAAGCAAAAACAAACAAACAAAAAAACACATAAACTCATATAAGTCAACTGGAATCACTCCTATTTGAGAAAATAAGAAAAAAACTATTCGTGGGCTAAAATTTAGGGAAGGAGAGTTGGAAATCATCTATAACCAGTAAGAGCACACTAAAATAAACTATCTGAAAATCAGAGTAAAAAACTGAACCATATGTATAATAAGAAAATTTCTTCACTTAAAATAGTAAACATTACATGAGAAGAAAAAATCACTTTTGGACTGAGAAATAAGAAAAACTCAAGGACAAGAGCAAAACCAAGATACTTTTTCCACTTTTAACAAAACTAAAACCACAAAACAAAGCATAATCTCTAGACAATTCTCTCTCAGAATTCAGGGGTCACATTATACTAGCACTGTGCTTTAACTGAAGCTTGTGAATGAATGAAGTCTAATATTACGACCTTCAGACCTTCCTTTAAATTTTTTCCACAATATCACGTTACAGTGAATTTAAGAGAAATCCAAGAGATGATTCATTTTTAACATGCATTCTTACCATTAAAATATATTTTAATTTCTGTACATGGGTTAACCTACTTTGGTTGGAAATATTTTGTCATTCACGAACACTTGTTTTTCCTATTTGATAAACTAGACTTTCCCTTTTTTCTTCAAATACCAAAATAAACAACAAAATGAAGGAACAAGCCTGGATGTGACTGAGACACTTCCCAAAAATGATATATGCTACAGTGTAATTAATACTATGAGGTTTGCTACAGACATGTAATTAACAGTTCGATACTGTAATAACTTCATCCGAATACAAAACCCAGTTCAACTTTCATCCCAGTTCAAAAAACTAAGCACTATGGAGGTATTTGTAATGAGGTGGATGGAGTTAGAGTCTGTCATACAGAGTGAAGTAAGTCAGAAAGAGAAAAACAAATACAGTACGCTAACACATATATATGGAATCTAAGGAAAAAAAAAAAAAAAAAGGTCATGAAGAACCTAGTGGCAAGATGGGAATAAAGACACAGACCTACTAAAGAATGGACTTGAGGATATGGGGAGGGGGAGGGGTGAGATGTGACAGGGTGAGAGAGTGTCATGGACATATATACACTACCAAATGTAAAATAGATAGCTAGTGGGAAGCAGCCGCATAGCACAGGGAGATCAGCTCGGTGCTTTGTGACCACCTAGAGGGGTGGGATAGGGAGGGTGGGAGGGAGGGAGATGCAAGAGGGAAGAGATATGGGAACATATGTATATGTATAACTGATTCACTTTGTTATAAAGCAGAAACTAACACACCATTGTAAAGCAATTATACTTCAATAAAGATGTTAAAAAAAAAAAAAACTAAGAACCTTCAGACTAAAGAGACAGATATTTAATACTAATCATCTGTGCACTTTATAGTTCATTCTAATCTACAAACTGTCTCACAAAGAAAAAAATAGGGAGCAAAATCATTTTGTTAAATTGTGGGAGAAGTTTAATGCTATTATTTTGGACACAATTTTGAACAAGAAATTCCAGTGACCACCATAAGAATTAATTCATTTATTTTTAAACACATTATTTAGCTGCCTCTCTGTTGCATCAAATATATTTATATATAACAGAGTTACCTCTGAGTAGACGTATTAGCAAAAGAAGGTTGGTTAATAAAATACATTATCAACCAACCTTCTCAGAGCACTTTTATGAAGACAAATCTCAACACCTGGGCAAACTATTTTTAATTGAGCTAGACACTCTGAAGGTTTGTAAAATTATATATCACCTTTATTTAGCTGCAAGATGAAACATACATACACATGGTCTATAATTTATTTATTTTACTCAAACTCAACATAAAGAATTAAAAAAATGTACAGATCA
This sequence comes from Balaenoptera ricei, assembly GCF_028023285.1. NCBI lineage: Eukaryota > Metazoa > Chordata > Mammalia > Artiodactyla > Balaenopteridae > Balaenoptera > Balaenoptera ricei. The sequence continues at coordinate 88,040,807 of NC_082660.1, read as the reverse complement.
GGATGAACCATACCAAATTGCTATTTATAGTTCAAAAATGGTTAAATGTCAGTAATTACATGTGGTTTGACCTAATACAATATGTTTTTTCTTCAACTGTGCCATATGGGTGAAAACTTCAAATTAATGCACTATGTATATCCTCTAAGGGCATTTTAGGCACTGGAAATGGCGGTAACATTTGCAATGAATGCATTTTTGCAGAAATATGAGACTGTAGTCAAGGACCTATTTCAACTTAAATTAGGCCATTTCCTTTTATTTTCTGAACGGAAACCAGAATCTCAACTAAAGATGAGACAAGCAAATGCTCACGAGTCCTACAACTGAAGGGAAAAAGAGGAAAAAAAAATCCACCGAACTGTTTTTAACAATATTTACTCCTGCTATACAAATAGATTGTACGGCAAAGCTATTTATAATCACACACACACACACGCACACTCTCTCTCTCTCTCTATATATATATATACATAGAGTGTGCGTGTGTGTGCGTGTGTGTGTGTGTGTGATTGTTAGGAGACCAAGCACAGTGAACACTTTTTTCCTACATATCAGTAGATTAATTATAACACATATAAGGGTTATTACGGGCTTATATGAAATCATCTGTGTGAAACTTTTGAAAATTGTAAAGCACTATAGAATTTAAAGATATTTCAGTTTAAAAAAATAGCATTTAGACAGTGTATGGAAAAGAATGCTTTTATAGGAACAGTTTGCAAAAGGGGAAGCTATATGGTGACAGCAAATGAGTACAGTTTGAGGCCACAAGCCACAAAGTGGAATTCTTGAAACATCCAGTGATGGACACAGCTTGTCAGCACACTTACCTCTTCCCAGCTACCATCTGCTCGGCACCACCTTCTAACCTCATCCCCATTGCACCACGCCCCCTCCTGCTCCTCTCTGTTTGCCATTCCACTGTCAGTCTGCTACTAGATGGAGGAACAGAAATGTTTACCAGTAAACCTACATCTTCAGGCTGTTGCTCTGTTTGCTCTCCTCAAGACCCAAGTTAAATAATGACATTAAAGGTCATCTTAGATTTCTTTTTTTTTTTTCTTCCTGCTAAAACTTGTAATCGCTGATAAGGTCATCCTGAAAAAGAGGTCTTGTCAGAATGAAACTTGTGTACATTCAGGTTTTTAAAAACAGAACTTTCACTTCTCTAGCTGGGGAGTACAAAAGTGGCAGAATCCAGGGAATAAGGCTTGAGAGGAACTACTTTCAACAAAAGATAGCAAAAGAAATAACGTTTTGACAGAAGGTGAGGAACATCTGGGGAGGAGAAAAATGCATTATATAACAAATGTGGATCGACAATAAATACAGGTGTAATTTTCTACTCGCAGCATTTATTCTGCCAAAAATCACAAATTATAAACTGTCCCCCTTTCCTACCATGAAAGGAAAATATCCCTGAGAATTTACTGAATCACTGCTATGATTCTGCATGCCTGTTGAGAGACCTAGTTTCAGTTTTAACTTGTCCTTGCCAATCTTCTAACTGGTCTATAATTCTCAACAATGAGTATCCTGCAGACGGTAAATCTAATCATTCTGACATCTATAAAAGATATTCACTTGGTGAATGAGATGAAAAATGATAGTGCAGAAATATGAAAAGTCTATCTTGGGATAACAATAGGCTACAACTTTGGGTAAGCATATACCTTCACCAAGGTAGTTTCTCTTTAGAGCTCTATTTCCATTTCGGTATTATTGATATTCCTGAAAAACAATCACACATAAAGCCTGTATAGATATGTTTGGTCATACTTATTTAGTGGATTTCATTATACAGCTGTGAATCCCTAAGAATAAAAATGTGGCTCTAAAATGTGATTTTAAAAAAATAATAACTACAACAGCACTTATAAGACCTATTGGATTATGGGTACATTTTTCCTTTTTTCATCTTTACATTTCAAACTTTGCAAAGTATCATGGAAGAAAATCTGTTTGCCTTCTTTTACTTATGTTTTTCCCCAGACTTAATGACAATAAAAAAAAATCCCAAATTTTATTTCAAAGAATCAATAAGCAAACTATTTACATGTAATATTCCCATTTGGTATCCTATAAGACAAGATAGTTAAATAACATATTATTATTATTGCCTATAATAATTGCCTATCATGGAAAACACTAAAATATTAAAAACTATAGTATAGAGTTTTAAATTTTACTATTGAAATAATTATATACCTTTCTCCATGACTTGCTTTCAGAAGAACCTGCTAAACATAGGAAACAATATTTTTCATGTACAGCCTAACCTACACCAGACTGCTAATTCCATACGTGCAGAACATATTCATTGTATACTCATTATATGAAAGTTTAATAATTTCTCTGAAGACTGCCTACCAGAAGTCTATTCGAAAGAAGCAGAAGACATCCTATTCTGACTTTAATAAATAACATTGTTTTAAGTATGAGTTACAGTAACCCATAGATAAGAAAATTTATTAGAATATATATTGGGTGTGATTATTTTTTTCTTGTACTGGAAGGCAGTATTTAATTTGTCCTCCTTGGTCACAAAGCTAAAGTTGATAAAGCCAGTGGAATAAAATACATATACACGTGAGATATTTCAATAACTGAGATCATTAGTCTAATTTATTACATGTGCTTTTCATATCATTATGAAAAGCTCAAATGTCAAACTCACATGAAAAGCTTGTCCTAACTTCTCAAAACATAAATTAAGAGTGCTAGCCTTTGTATTCCTAGAGCATGCCTCAGCTCTAATTTTTTGGAAATCCTAAATTTCTTTTTGCAAAAGTCAAGTGTGCACCATTGAATTAACAACAACAAAGAAGTATGAATTAACACCCATGTCAAATTATGAGCAAATACTTGATTAGTTAAGGGAAAGCATGAAATGATGGGAAAACATCTCCTTCACTCTGGGTGGGGAGAGAACAGTGGTTTTCAGGAAAGTGGGTGGGGGGTGAGTGTGGTGACAGTGGTGCCTGAGTCAGCAGACACAGAGCAGAACATGGCAGCTGTAAACAGAACAACTTTGGGGTGTGACCATGAGGGTGGCAGCATAAGTACCCATGAGAAACCCAGGAACAGAGGTGTATTTCCTGCCTTCCAAAGCAGGGGGCCAAAGGAATTAAGTAGGAGCTAGAGTTTGTATGATAGTGACTTAAACTATTTATCTCTTCTGTGTGGCTTGAGGAAACAAGAATTTGAAGTGAGATGACACAACACCATAGTTTTTAATGTGGTCTTGATCCTCTGTACTGGTAAGTGTGAGTGGTATAGAGAAGGAGATGGGCACAGCTCTGGTGCTTTTTATGGGAGCTTGGAAGGCCTGCATCAAATACATTTCTTTCTATTTGATTTTTGTCCTCAGCCTCTTGGACTTTAACCCATGCTATAGTCTACATTTTCTTGTGTTAAACTGATTAATATTAAACTCAATTCCACACATTCTCATTAAGTGTTTATTATGTGAGGGAAATATTGTGTTAGGTATGGCAGAAGTCTTTGTCTCACGTGTTCCCACTCCCCGCTTTCTGATTTTAGATTCTAATAGTTGAGAGCAGGTAATCAAAATACGCTTCAAGGCAGAAAATCATGAGTTCTATAAAAGAATTACAAGAAAAGTGTTTGTTCAAAGGAAGACACAATTGCCTCCAGAGCAGGTACTGCCACTGACGAGAAAGCATTTGAGATGAAGCTCAAAGGATAGTATATTTTATTTGTAACATGGAATTCTTCTCTCAGGGTCATACAGACATCACAACCTGATTCTTCTTTCTTACCTACCCCACTTGTTCTCTTAATCAACATTTGTCGCTTTCTTGAGAAATGTGTTGCATGAGCTAACAATTTTATCTCTAACCCACATGACAGGCCTCTATATAATTACAAAATATCTTTAACATAGTCAACATCATTTTGAAAGGTGTTTGCTAGAGAGTAGAAAGGTGGTTACCAGGGGCAAGGGGGCGGGGGAATTGGGGAGATGTTGGGCAAAGAGTACAAATACCCACATAGAGAAGATGAATAAGTTCTGGGGATTTAATGCACAGCCTTGTGATTATAAGTAACAATACTGTGTTGTATGCTTGAAAATTGCTAAAAGACTAGATATTAAATGTTCTCACCACACACAAACATAAAAAGGTAATTATGTGATGTGTTGGAGGTGTTAGCTAACATCTATGGTGGTAATCATATTGCAGTATATAAGTGGATCAAATCAACACATTGTATACCTTAAACTAACACAAATATTATATGTTAATTATATCTCAATAAAGCTGGAAAAACTAAAAAGTTAAAAAAAAAAAATAGAGGTTTCCCACAGAAGAGTCATTAATTGAGGCCTTACAGTATCTGCATTGGTATAATGACATTCCTGGCTAAGAAACACCAAATATAACGTTTCACAAGTAAATCCACCAGTTCTTGGGCTGATCTAAATGTTAGTTAAAAATTCCTTCAACAGATGAGTCCAGTGAGTAAGTCTCTAATATTATGAGAAAGGGGTTAATCATTACACAATAATAGAAAATAGGATAACTTTGGTCTCAAGATTTGATTGTTGAACCTATTAGATCAATTTCATACTTGTATCTTTAGGAACAAAATATTTTAAGCATGTGAACTACAAATGAAAATAAACTACAATTTTTCCTCACTGTCAATAAGATATACGTGTTCTATATAAATGTATGAGCCATATGTACATATGCATGTGTGTCTATATAGGTAAATATATTTTTTTCCCATTATGGATATCTAACTTAGCACAAGATAGCAGCTGTTTAATAGCACAAACAAACAGATAAACACACATTATATATCTAACAGACTTTAATATAAAATATGGGGTTTCACACATCACCTTGCAGTCCCTTAATGTATAATCTCATGGCTAAAAAGGCACATGAAGGCCTACTGGATGAATGACAGAACACCCAGTGGAGGATTTCTCTCTTTAGCCTTCTTCATCTTCAATGATTATATGGCTGATGGTGAGCTAAGAACTTGATTCCCTTTTCTCTTTTCCACAGGCAGTGATATGATTCATTTCACAGAGCTACCCACAGTTAGAACTAGAAATTAACAGTTTTTTTAACAACTGGAACCTATTTCCCTCTTAGTATACATGAATGACTCATATCACTGTTAATAACAGTTGAATTCTTGCATGATTGGAAAGAAAAATCTCCTCAAGATGGAATGTTGACCCAACTCAGTTAAAGGCTTTTAAAGCAATCAACTGCTGAGATTCAATGAAACAAAACCACCCAATATCCAAGAAAACTATATTACAAGAATCCTGAGAGGAAGACCAGTAGGCCCCTGTCTCTCAGCAGGCAGATTTAATGAGATCATTAAATTTCCTTTATGCAAGTTGTTATTAAAAACAAAACCTAGGGACTTCCCTGGGGGTGCAGTGGTTAAGAATCTGCCTGCCAATGCAGGGGACACGGGTTCGAGCCCTGGTCCAGGAAGATCCCATATGCCCCGGAGCAACTAAGCCCATGCGCCACAACTACTGAGCCCGCGTGCCTAGAGCCCGTGCTCCGCAACAAGAGAAGCCACCGCAATGAGAAGCCTGCGCACCGCCACGAAGAATAGCCCCCGCTCACCGCAACTAGAGAAAGCCCGCGTGCAGTAACGAAGACCCAACACAGCCAAAAATAAATAAATAAATAAATAAAAAGTAAAAAAACAAAAAAACAAAACCTAAACCTATTCATCTAGATTGCACGCTATATGGAAGTTGAATATCAGAGATTTGTTTTTAAGCAGATTATAATAGGCTAAACCAACTCTCATTTTCATGACCAAAAATTTGACCAAGTTAATGTCTTATCTAAATTGTCCTTGTTATTATAGAAAGAAACTTGAATAACTCAAGAAAAATAGAAACCCAATACCCAAGTTTATAATAGGCATAAAAATTTAGGATTTTTTTTAAGAAAGCCGTTTCTAGGAAAATCATAAATATGAAGACATTACAATTTTTAATACCATGCACACACAATAAATACTTTTTGTTCTCACTTTTCAGTGAAAACATGCTATATTCAAATTCTACGATTAATATGGTGTGGCCTGTGGAATGTCAGAATAGAAGATTGGCCTTTTAGTTATCAAGTATTGAATAGCATACATTTCATTCTATGCTTCTACAATTAGCTACTCCTTAGTCTACGGATATTAGATCCTTTCATGACCCCATTTCTCTGCACGTGCAATTCTATGCTCTTATACTCCTTCCTTTTTACGGAGCAATCTCGTACTTGTCCTCTGAGATCAAGATCAAAAGCCAGTTGCTCAGTAAAGCTTTCCTGGACTCCAACAGACAGTTGCTTGTTATGTCTACTGTACTCCAAAGCACTGAGGTTGATATTGGTACAATATATGTTAACAGGCTGTACTGTAATTTACATGCTTAGATTACCTGTTTCTCTTTTTACAGTGTGGGACTCTGGATGGCAGATGCTACACTGTATTTATCTTTGTATCCTCACAGTTTCTGATATATAGATATTTAATAACTGTTTATTGAATGAATTAGTGAAAATGAAAATATAACCACTTTAACAAAATGCTTCTCTACAGTAAATCAAGAGTGCATTTACATATTGCCCAAGTAGTACATTCAGCCCTTCACTAATATTTAATATAGTTAAGAGTTACTGGAAACATTTTTAAAGATACAAACCAATATTTGCTGCATCCTAGCACCTGATAATGCAAAGCAAAATTCTAAAACATATCATGTAGTAGTATTTAGATGGCTTTGGTAACTGACAGCAATTTGATAGGAAATGAGAGAACTGACTTAGAGGTTAGTCTTGATGATATTAAAACCATAATGCACACAGTGTGCATATTTTAACATTTCAATGAAAATGCTTTTCTTAATCTTGAGAACAAGTGAAAACAGAAGCAGTCTTAAGAGAATATGATGAGTAGCAATAGAAAGGGGGGAGAAAACAGAAGAAAAAACAATCTTTTCTCCTTTGGTTTGGAGAAATCAAGATGTGATCTGTTTTCAACTGAAGTTAGAGCCTGATATATGTCTATTATTTCATTATTTTAACACATTTTCATCTCATATCTTAGTAAATAGTCTCAGGTTGCCGTCTTAAAGTTCATACACTCCAACAAGAAAAACATGTGCAATCCCTTTCTTGATAATGAAGGTAATTTCTATAGAGAAAATAACATTGACCTATTATCAAAATTTCATGTGAATTCCAATTTTTTAAAATTTCTTAACATCAACAACACAAACTGCATTTGCTACACATTTCAACCATTCCTTTACAGCATACAGACAAACTTAACCATAATAATGGTTGTATGATGATGAAAATACCCAAGCCTACCTTTCAACTATTTAACCAATGACTTTTTACAAATTTGAAAAGTTATAAAAGGTAATAAATCACAGATGCTCCTGTGTATACAGTGAACAAAGCACTTTTTATGTAGGTTATCTCACTTAATTTTAGCAACACCCTCAAAGAAGCAAATATGACAATTATGCTTATTTTACTAGGGAAACCTAGCGATGGGAGAAGTTACAAGCACGCCTAATACCACACAACTAGTCACTTGCAGAGCAAGGACTCTAACTCAGGTTCCATGACTCTAAATCCCGTGGATTCACCCACCTACCAAACACTGCTTTCCTCTTTAATAACCCCAATTAAAAACAAAAACAAAGGGACTTCCCTGGTGGTCTAGTGGTTTAAGACTCCACGCTCCCAATGCAGGGGACCCAGGTTCCATCTCTGGTCAGGGAACTAGATCCCGCATGCCGCAACTAAAAGATCCCACATGCTGCAACTAAAGATCCTGCACACCGCAATGAAGATCCCACACGCCACAACGAAGATCCCGCGTGCTGCAACTAAGACCCGGCATAGCCAAATAAATGAATAAATATTTAAAAACCAAAACCAAAACAGAATTCCTATTACTTAATACCACACAGTTTATTTTATTTTGAGAAAGAGGAAAATAGGATCTTGATTGAGGCTACCTTAAAATTAATACAATTTTAAAAACCTAGACTATTTAAATAAGACAATACCAAAACTAGGCCTCCTTAGCCATGCATCTGATGATTTAAGTAAAAACCCAAACCAAAGGTTCTAACATACTTTTTCTTGAATAACCTACAAAATAGTGAGTCAAGATCATTATCTTTAAATGCCCTAAAATGCAGACTGATGACTTTCATTAAATATTTGTCATACTCTCCACCATACTCTGACAATTTTACCTACTCCTAACTAGAGTTCACAATGTTAATTCAAGTGGCATTTTTGAGGCTAATAAGGGATATTTTTTTACTCAGTAGAAGACAGAATAAATATGGGTATACCATATTATTTCAGGTCACATGAATAATGCTTATGGATTTTAGAACTAAAATTCATCATTCCATGGAATGGTAGAATCCCAAGACACTATTAAAATATGTATTGAAATGGTCCCAGATTTTCTTTTCTTGCCCTTTTACCAAACATGGAGGTTGACTGATAGTCCTTTAGGCCAGTTGTTCTATGTATTTATGTGTCTCTGGTTTGCTATTTTTTCAAGTTAAAGTTATTGTTTTATACTAAAAGACCGCTGCTATCCCTATACACAAGGGCAAGTTTTCCAAATTTCAAATTGATTAGGTAGCAAACTGACACGGTTTACAAAGTGAAAAGCTTCAAACCCAAGACACTTTAGGCAACAGTGCACAATATGCTAGATGACACTACTTATTTACAAAATGTTAGATGGCAGAGCAGCTCTCTAATAGGCTGCGTAAAGACTCAGAGGAAAGCCAGAAGAGCAGAGTTCTACAAATTCTGGCGTTGGGTCAGGGAAACGGTACACAGGGGTGGAATTCCTGTTATGAGCGTGCCGTATGGCAGTGGCTGGGTGGTGGGATGCAAGAATCAGGAAAGAAAAATCAGCTGCTAGATGGTGATCCCAACCCTAAGGAAGCATTCGCAACTTGTCCTCCAATGGCCAGCATGATCCAGGGCTGGCCAACATCTTCATTCCTTGCTCACAAAGTGTTTTCAATTTAGTCTACGGAAGGATTCACCTCCTTTCTCCGCCTCTCATTCATACCAACCAATGACCCTGCCCCTGACTCTACAATGGAATATAAAGGGGGAAATATAATTGTTACAAAGTTGTTTTGTTTTGTCTTATCTGTTCCTAAGATAAGAAAAACAACCATTGAGATAGCCCTTTTACTGAAAATGGATAGAATAAAACCCTTACCCTCAACTCACCTTGTGTAACTCAAGAAATGAGAACATTACTTTTTAAATGAGGCTGGGGAAGAGGAGGACTGTCAGTATGTTGTTTAATTAAGTAGATATGTTCTGTTTGTTCAAATAAGGCAAAATGGGATTGAAGCAAAACAGAATAATGCCCAATAATACATAAATTTGTAGTCACTCTTTATGCTGATCTACTTTATGTGTGATTTTAATCTCTCTATCCCATGGGCCTCTTTTAGCAAAACAATATTTCAGTTTGTCAAAGATAAAGTGCACTGTGCATCGATTTCACTGTCTTGTCCATTTCCTTTGCCAAGAGGGACAGAACAAAATTTTAAGATAAGAGTGCTTCGTAACAAGTGCAGCCCAAAGTAGCTCCTGGCCTCATCAGAGTTTAATGAGACATTCTATCTAAGAAATAAATTAAATGACATTTTGGGATCATGCTTAATGAAGCGGGTACCTACAGAAGCTCTAGACCGCAATAGTGTTCTTATAATCTGTGGAGAATAGGGCAGGAAAATGTCATCAATCATTTGGGACAAAATGGCACTCTGTGGAATAGAAACTCTTAAACCTCAGTAGCTCCTGGTCTCAATCATGGCCCGGAACTGGTTTCTTGTTATGTCAGTACCATAAAATAGTTTGCACGTGTCTATGTTAATTCCATAAGTCAGTGTCTCATCACTGTCACAACCACATAAAGCAGACAGTGTCTGTGAAACTCCAAAATGAACAAAGCCAGGACAAATACAATGCTGGAAAGGTAAAGTAGAAAATAGTACAATTTTCCTATAACAGAAATGAAAGTGAGTTAGGTGTAGCATGTCTAAATGAAATACTAAAGAGCTGTCCTAGTTAAGAAGAGATTTTTGTCCAAATCATATCAAAAGGAAGATAATAAGTGGTCCTAACAAAAGGATGCACTTAGCCTATAATAGCAGTTGTGATAGACCTACAAACTCATTTGGCATCTATGATTCCAAATCAACAAGATATTTCACTTAAAAATTCAGTGAAAATAATTTTAAAGTATCTTGATATTTGCAAATACAAATATACTAAGTCACAGTTACAATTCTTGATAAGATTTTTGAAAATTATAATCATATAATGATAATTAGAGAATGAGGAAACATTTAGAGTGAATACATGTTATGTAAAGAATTCATAGAAAATAAAGAGCAAAATACTTGACCTCAGTCAATAAATGGACAAAGCAGAAAAGAAGTGATAAAGTTAATTTTAAAGATGGGAAAATACTCTCTTTCATTCACAGCCATAGGAATTTAAATTACAACAAGAGATTATGACTGTATATTTATTGGCACAATTCTTAAAAAGTTTCATTTTTAGTTTTACACTTTTATTGAATTTATTTCTTTTCACAGCTGTCTCAATCTCTCTTTGAAAATAGGAGTAATATAAACAAAATAGATAAAAATTACTGTTTTTGAGGTTGTGGTGAAACTCATATTTATTTATTCCTGACGGTTGATATAATCTTCCTAGAAGATAATTTTTCCAGAAAATTCCAGACCAGAAAAATGTTTACAGATCTTGGCCCATTTAAAGGAAATAATCAAATCAAGGAAAGGCATATATAGTTAAAGAGAGAAATTATACAGCTATTTTTTTAAATTAATTAATTAATTAATTTATTTATTTATTTATGGCTGTGTTGGGTCCTCGTTTCTGTGCGAGGGCTTTCTCTAGTTGCGGCAAGTGGGGGCCACTCTTCTTCGCGGTGCGTGGGCCTCTCACTATCGCGGCCTCTCTTGTTGTGGAGCACAGGCTCCAGACACGCAGGCTCAGCAGTTGTGGCTCACGGGCCCAGTCGCTCCGCGGCATGTGGGATCCTCCCAGACCAGGGCTCAAACCCATGTCCCCTGCACTGGCAGGCAGATTCTCAACCACTGCGCAACCAGGGAAGCCCCAGCTATTTTTAATAGTGAAAACTTAGAAGTCTTTGTGTCTCATAGCATGATACTGATTTAATGAAGTTAAGCACATCAATTTGAGTCAAGATTACACAATAAAAATAATTATAAGGAAAATGTAGCAACAGAGAAAGAATATTGTGCTTTAAAAATATTAAGTATAATAAATGCAAATAAAGACCATATAATTCTATAAACATTGTCTATGAACAAAGACTCGGGGGGGGTGGGACTTAAAAATAGAGACAACAAGAAGTGATCAATGTCTTAGATTCTTGAGAGAGGGGATATTAAAAACATCCGTTCGTTTCCTTAATGCTGTTTAAAAAATAAATAAGATAGAAATTAAAATAATGCAAAGGCTTACATAATATTCCACTTAATTCTGGGCCAACAGAATGAGAATCCTACTCAAAGATATTTTTTGTAAGAACATTTGTTAGAATATTTTATTATCTTTAAACACTCAGATGCCACACATTCCTCTCTAAATATATATTTCCACAGAAAATAGACTATTCTGCACATTAAATTGATATAGAATTGTGTTAAACATTCCTCTTTGGCTAAAGTAGCTAACAGAGAAAAGCAAACCTTATCTAATAGTAACTAATGCATTAATTAGACCCAAACTAATCTGAAAACAGACTGAAACAAATTAAGCAAATTAAATTCAATTTTGAAGCAAAATTTATTCTTACAATCTGAATCACAGAACTGGTTGACTCCTTGAAAGTTAATCTGCCTTCAGGAAGGTGAATATATAATCATCAAAGATAAATGGGTTTCTATTCTCTTCTTGAGTTCGATTAAGTTTTTTGAAAACAAGACCCATGTCTTGTTTACTATTATTTTCCTATCACCTATGACAGTGTTGGTCGCACAATAAGCTCTGGATGGATGGATGGATAGAAAGAATATTTCTAGCGAAAGACACCAGAATTCTTTTTATTTCCATGATGATTCACGCTGGTGGCAGAGTTCTTCCTTTCAAAAAGTAAAACAAGAATTTCAGTAGGGAGCAATCACAGCTGCGTATGGTTTTGCCTACTAAATATATGGGTAGTGACTGGTAAGCAACACTTACTGAAAGTATTATCTTTGTGTAGCTCCTTGAAGTTTATTAATCAGATACTAAGCAGAAAGTAAGACAACTCTTACTATCTCAATTTGATGAATGAAAAAAATAGGGGTCAAGTTCTGGCTCTTACACTTCCTAGCTTTATAACTTTGGGCATGTTACTGCTCAGTTTTCTCACCCATAAAATGGGACTGTAATGGTTCTAACTTCATAAGGTTGGTGTAAGGATTAAATAAATTCATGTAAAATACTTAGAACAGCTCTGACATATGCTAAAAACTCAATAAATGTGAGCTGTTACCACCATCATCGTTATTACATTGTATCATTATCATTGTTACAAGCTTGTCCTAGACAATCTTAAAAGATGTCCATAAGTGCTTGAGGAAAGAGTAGCTTTCACCCTAACTTGGGTTTATATTCTGTTCACAGTGTTAAAGAATTTCAAATGAACCCCGTAGACATTTGTTATATGGCATCTATACTATACAACTGGTAACATTTTTTTTTAATATATGGATATTTTCTTTATGTGATTAAACATGCAAATATCCGGTTCACCTATTAATTTGATAAGAAACAGCAATAGAGATACTGCTAGCATGATAAAGGATTGGTTAGGAGCAGTGCCAAAACTCAATAAAATGACAGTAGGTTTGATTCATGCTCCAAGAGATTGGCAGTGGCAAATATCAGGAGGCAATGAGGAGATAATTGGAGGTCGCTATGAGACACTGAGAATAGAACGAGGGAGATGCCAAAATCCAAAATCCAGAGCAAATTTATAAAACATAGTCAAGGTAATTGGTAACAAAGACATAGAAACAGGGTCACAGGCCATTAAAATAACTCTGCCAAATGATATCATTCCTGCCAAGGATGCTTTTAGCGTGTCACGAGTATACATCACACTGAGTGTGCCCGATCCATAGCACCTTAAAAACACTGCCTGACCCTTGACAGGAATGACTGTCTTGACTTTTTTTTTGGTCAAACATAACCACTTTAAACTCGCCAATTTTTGAAAATTGATTTTAGTATAAGCTCACCTGAGCTTAAAACGAGTCAAATACTAAATATTTATGTTTAATTATTGCTCAGTATCACAGGAGATATAATGACATATGAATATCATAAATTGACCGTTTGAATACATGCATTGTGCATGCCTTTATGTTTTTTAATGTATGATGCAAGTCTTTCAATGTGCCTGTTTGGGAAAGATTTTATGACACAAGTATTCATTTTCCCTATTAAACTCCACAGTGAGTATGAAACAGCATTTTAGGACCCCATGGTAAGTACATTCATAATCACTCCACCATTTAAATAGGTTGGTCTTTTTATAACGTGTCATTTCCAGAAGTAGTCCAGATGAGGCAGAGTTGAAGAACGCTGTTAAATAGGTATATATTTTATTATACTTGGTCTAGCTCTTTTAAAAGTAGGTAACCTTTAAAAAGTACTTAAGTTCAGAAAAGAAATATAAGAGACCATATATTCAGATTTCTTTATGGCCAAAAAAGTTTCAAATAATTCAATTCCATAGAAATAGGAGTAAAAGCCAAAGCATTAAGTTGCTATTGATAAAAACTTGGTGTAAGGAAGCCTCCTTTTCTTTACCACCCTCCCCCCAGTCCTGGTTCAAATCAGACCTGAAAACAGCTGTTGGTATGTAAAGGTCCCAGCTTCAATGCTGAGAAGACTAACATTTCAGAAGAACTAGAACATTCTGGGAAATAAAAAATAAAAAAGAAGAAGAAGAAGAAAAAAAGGCACTGCTTCAAAAAAGGGGCAAGGAGCGTGATGTGAAGGAAAAAATGTCCCTAGAGTAACCTTTCCATAAATGTTTGCTTGGGAGTCTGGAATGCATAATTATGCCACTCCATATCTTAGTATATAATATAAATACACATCTATACACATAGACACTTGAGTATGTATATATACATATATACATATATTCCATGTGCATATATGGAATAAAAGCAATTTAAATATATCATGAAAAAGCAAGATATTCTTATAAACCTCATATTATCAGTTTTTGTGCTGTGATTATATATATATATATAAAATACCTGTATCTATAGATATAAAATCAGCAAAAAACAACCCTATGGGGTGATTGTTGGGATCTAGTGTGGCTGATTATTGAAAGGGGAGATTGCAAAAATGGGAGGAAAAAACTCAGTGAGCACCGCCTTCCCATGGAAACGTGTTGATGGCTAGGCTCCCTTCCTCCCACCGGCTACCAACCGGACTCCCCCTTCCCAAGCCACCTTATTCTCTGTTTGTTAATTCTTCTTTCTACATTTACTTCCCCTCACCTTTAATAAAGTTTGACCACAGGTGACATGCCAACCTAATATATTTGAAATACAAAGTATATCTCCTGCTTTCCTTTCTTAACAGAGTATAACGCTGTCAAAGTGTGAGAGGGATTTGTGAGCTGTCAGGGATGGAAATATCAAAGGAATGTGTTGGGAAATCACTGCAACTTTACGATAAAGAAAGGCCACATTGCTTAAACTATGTAGGTGAAGGTCAATATATGTGATTCAACCTATCAAGTGCTTACTTGCCAATACTCAGCATTGCACTAACAGATAGAAATGTGGTAGCTGGTATGGACTGTTCGCCTGAAGTTTCATGGAATAAAAGATCAAAAGAAACAATATACTTAGGGTACTGTTGATGGTTGCATAAGCTTGTAATAACATGCACATAAGGATATTATATAATTGCGTAATTACATAAAGATATTGATTATAAATGCAAATATATTAAATATAAAGTCAAATACATTTGTGCCTATATATATGCATAACATACATATTCAAATTAAATATGTTCTAGTTTCATACCCTTAACTTTCTATGGGAAATACTTTTGTGACCTTATACAATATTGGACAATTTTAGCTTAAAAGAGATAGTAAAATATTATATTTCATATATATAGATTACATTCCTTATATATATTCATTATATTATATTCCATATATATATGTATGTGTGTGTATGTATATATAATACATTTTTTTTTCTTTTCTCCCCTCACTGATCTGACCAGCATGTTTTAGGTAGAGCATAGCATCCTTAGGTTTCTTATATAGCTCTCTAGAGCCATCCAATGAATTTTTTTTTTCTTTAACATGAGATGAGCTTCTCAACATTCATGACACATGCACCAGAATCATTCATTCCCATTGCCTTTAGAAAGAAACAAATGGTATTCAGCTGACTGTCATGAATCTGCCAGTCTCTCTGCTTGAGTCCTATAAAGCCCTCTAAGTGATGCACACATAACCGGCTTGCTTTGGAATATTGAATAGTCGTTTCTTTTCTATTTATTTTTATTCAACTAGAAACACACAAGGCATGGGAAATACAAAAAAGAATTAAAATAACTGGTTTTGAAAGAACAATCTGGTGAAATGGCATTAGCAAATATCTAAGTCCTTGACAGTCAACTTGGCTGTGGTCAAGATCATAAAATGACCTGAACACCTCAAACTTAACCCAGGGGAAAGGCCGAGCAGTAGCCATCATTAAGGGGAAGGTACTAATTCTGTAACATGTATATAAATATCACCCTCCCCTCCCTCTGGTAAACAAAAGAACTGGAACAAATGTCACCAGTAGTAGGTGAGGTACCTTAAATGCATTTTTAAAATGCAGATGTAGCTCATTTTCTACTGTAGAATTCTCTTCCCCAAAAGTAAGCTCATTCAATTTCTTATGTATTGAATCATCTGTTAGATACCTGAAGGAAGTTTATAAGTATAACTTACACTGTAACCTTATAAGAGATGAGTAAACACCCAAATGTTTCTCCTTTTTATGGACCTAGACTGTTCTAATTAGAAGTATTCTTAAAGTTAGGCATATATACAAATTGAAACACATAACATTTGATGACTACTTTGAGGGAAGCTTTGAGGAAATATATTAAAAAAAACAATAATGTGTAATTGGAGAAGGAAAATGAAACGGAAGGAAAAGAGGAGGTGACTTCCTGTGCTGCCGCTACTTGGCTGTTTTACTTACCATACGCACCTGCTACTTCTATTTCCAGTCATGTGTCAGAAGAAAAATTGCTTTCTACCTAATTCATAAGTGTATAGTGAGGAGAAATTATATTCCACATGTGATGTGTTCTGAGTTAACAGAAGGTTACCTGCATACATATAACAGGCCTATACACATATAGACCAAATCATAAATTAGAGAGTATACTTGATAACTGTTATGTGTAACGCACACCCTAGAATGTTTCACAGATCCTGATGGATGATAAATCCATCCATCTGCCTCAGAAATGAAAAATGGAAATAATGGAGTTAATTCACTACATTCAATGGCATGGGTCAAATCTTTTATTACAAACCTTTTCTCATTTGCATTTTCTGAATGAAAATCATATGTGCACCAGCTTCCAAAACATATTCTCAACATAGAAATCTCCTTTTAAATAACTATACAGTGGTATCTGGCCTATTATCTATATTTTTATCTTGAAAGAAGTTGTTAGTAAAGGGAATAGTGAACATTTTTCCTCTTTCTGTAAGAAACTTCCAGTACTAGCTCATAACTGAAGCATTTCATGTTCTTTCTTTCTTGGTATCTCTACCATTTCTATGTTTATTAACATTTGATGAAAAATCCCTCGTTAGTTTTGTGAATTTCACACCACTAGAACCATATTCTCTTTTAACAAATTTCTGTTAGCATTTGATGATTTCCTAATGCCTACAATCTTCTGTTATATCCGGCTTAGCTTCGAAACAGATAAGAAGGCAGTAACATGGAACTGAATGAAAGAAGGTAAAATATAATACTGAAAATCCCCTTTTTTTATTGTTCTTTCTCCAAGCACTGCAATATAACAAAACTACACCCACACACGTGTGTGTGCAGATTTTTCCATGCCTGCAACTGTAACTCCAATTCTGAGTTCCAGATCCAGTGATAAGCTACCAACATCTGCTATCCTGTGCTATTGTCACTGTATGTTTCAGGTGACTGATGGTTTCCTAAGAGATCAGGTGTATGCTCTTTCATATGTTTTAAATTACAAATAATCAAATCCTGCCAGGATTGCTTTATTTTATTTTGAAAAACAATGACACCATGTCATTGTGTTTTATTTGCATGTGCCGTTTTTATTTGCCTATAAGTTAACTATCCAGTTACAGATATAAGCTCTTCTGCTTATAAACGTACAATACCACTTCCCCATGGATGCCTAGTCCTTTTTTTTAAAAAATAATATAGTGTATTAGGTTCCCTTCTGTTTCATTAACACGTAGAACATAATATTTCAACACCATGAATTTGCAAAATGGTAGGCTGGTGTGAGCTACCCTAGGGTTTGTACTACTTTCTATTTACCAACAACCTATACGCTTTTAATCATTTCCAGTTTTGCCAATGGCAATTTCTTATAACACACTACAAGGGACTTTGCTGCATTTAAGTTACATTTTAAAAGTAAAGTACAAATTTATCCTGATACCTGTAACTTCTAAACTGTTATACAATATATCTGGGTGTTACATATGTTTCAACTATTTCTCAGAGTATATCATTTGCCTTTTAATTTTGTTCATACCTTTTTTTTTGCATTACAGAGTTTACTCTTTGATACGTATCTAGGAAACTGTACCTGTGTTTCTTCCCCAAGCTTTCATGCTTAGCAAGCCCTACTCTATCCTAAGATCAGACAATAGTCACCTACATTTTGTTTTCTTTCTTCTATTGATTTATTTTATTAACTTTTGCTTTTTAAATCTAGATGGAAGAAATTTATTTTAGGATATAGTGTGAGGTTAGGACCTATACCCCGCATCCAGATAGTTTAACCATTTATCACAGAACTACTGATTAAGTAATCCATCCTTGAGGAAGACAGTTATAGAATTTGAGATGTGATCTTGATGGATCTACAATAAAAATGGACCTTTAGAACCTGAATGTGGACTCTTTCACTTGCTAACATAATTAATATGCTTCTGTATAGTGTTAGGCTATAAAATGGTTCATTTAATCAAGTTTATGATTTTATACTTAATTCAGGTTTAAACTCTAGAACAATACTATTTATTCTCTTCCCTCCCTTCTCATCATGGTGTTTGAAGTGTTACCCCAGAAGGTAGAACCACTAAAAGAAATTAAACAATTTGAAAACATTTCCAGGATATTAAAATGAGAATGGAATGTTTGATTAAGAATGGTATCACTCTCAGAGAGGGAAGGGGGAAGACATATTTTAAGAACAATATGCCAAGAGAAGCACTAGCATGGATCTGAAATACAGAACAAATGCAAGACTTGCAGTCATGTGACCTGAGGTCCCAGTCCTGACTCTGCCATTTACTAGCTAGTTGTGTAGTTTGGGGCACATTGCTTAGATATTTGAGCTTCAGTTTTGTCATCTATAAAATGGGAATAACAGCACTGATGTCCTCCCAGCGTTATTGAGAAAAAGTCTGACAACGTATGTAAAAAATGCACTGAAAACCAAAAGAAATAAATATGTTTACATTATATAAAGTTTTGTACAAATATAAATTATTATGATCATAACAAACTTATTTATAGGCCTGGAATTAGAACCCATCATATATGGATTTAAATTTTCCACCTGTCTTCATATCCTAATTCCAGTAGAGAAAACAAACTGACTAGGCATTTTCTTGGGACAGATAATAATTTGTAAGGATGCTAAAATCCTGCTTGATAAACAGCAAAATAAAATAAATGAATGTAACATGATATTAAATGCATCATACCAGTACCCATTCCATTCAACTCATCAGCATAAACTTCACCAGAAAATGAAATAGCTTTTCCAGCACCAGGAGGCAGCCAAGTAAAACGCTATCAATGCCTTTCTCAAATGATACCAATGGGAAGACAGCTTACTCCTAGTACAAGGACAATGAAAGGCCTTGAATTTTTGACAAATGTACCTTTAATTCACTATGATAAAATAAGAAGCAAGTCAATAATTAAAAAGTGCTTGACAAACTAACAACTGCATAATGAAGGTAACCAAATGCAGCACTGGCATATCAAAATATAGGAGACATGAATCTGGGAAAAGAAGAAAAATAAAAGGGACAAAGTTTAGGTTAATTTAAACATATAAATGTGTTATTCAGGAAAGAGAACAGGTAATTGATTGCTTGATTCAGAGCTCTGGACTAAGAATATGGATGCTTGGATTCTAGTTTCAATTCCATGATTTCCTGGCAATGAATTATGGGAAACTCTCTTGACTTCTCTAGGCCTTACTTTTCTCAACTGTGGAATAAGGAGATTAAACTAGATCAGCTGTTCCCAGGTGTAAGGATTCCAGAGAGCATGCCCCCAAAAGGGGGGAGACTACCTTTCTATATTGCCAAATTAGGCCATTATTTTTAAAGGAAAACTACCATTTATCACCACTACTATCTCATAAAAGTAAGACATTGATCATGAAAAATAGTGGAAAGAAAATAATCTCAGAACAAAGAAGTTCTTTATATTGAATACGTTTAGCTTAACTTTCTGAGTGTATGTATGTATGTGTGTGTGTTTATGCGTGTGTATGTTTGCATGTGCATTTAAATTATCATTTAACTGCAGGCTGGTGAAACGTTACAGACTGACACTGGTCCGTGGACCAGTGTTTTATGACCAATGAAGACTAAGGGTACCACCTCGAGCTTTTATATTCCGTGGCTCTACTCTCCTTTTCCCATACTTTTTAGTTTATAAAATCGGTATGTGTATGTACATGTATAAAAAACATGTATTAGGCGTCCTTCTAGTTGCTGGACGGGATGCTAGCCCATTCATGAATCACTGAATAAAGCCAACTGCATCTTTTAAAAAAAAAGAACAAAAACATGTTATTAGTGTTGGGTGTTAGGGGTGGGGATGGAGAGAACTTCTATTTTTTTTTTTAAAGTACTCATTTTTCATTGTGCCAAGGCAACATGTCTGGTCAGGGATACATTCTTTTCTGCATGTGGCCATTCTCATATTAGATTCATTGAACATACTAATTATTAGTGTTTCATTCCTTCTTTTGAGATGTCTAAAGTAGACTCATATTGATCTTTTTAGCACTGATTTGGAGGGCAACAAAGATTTTCCTCTTCTTTACCTTGATCAACCTAAGATTTAACTATAAATTGATGATATTATGGAATCGAAAGTTGAAAGGCCTCAAATATGAAAAGTGTCCTCTTTGTTTTACACTTGGAATCGTAAGCATAGAATACTAATGAATGAATAGTAGGTTTCTTAAGGGGTATTCTCCATACTTAGCAAGGTAATTGAACTATTGTGTTAATTCAAATATAGAGTTACACTTTGAGCAGCCCATAGCATACACCCTTTTTAAAAATTTTACTTTACTGTAGTAAGAACACAACATGAGATCTACCCTCTTGACAAAACGTTTAACTGTATATAATACATTGTTGTTGACTATAGATACAAAGTTGCACAGTAGATCTCTAGAGCTTACTCATCTTGCTTAACCAAAACTCTATGCCCATTTATTAGTAACTCCTCATATTCCCCCACCCCAGCAACCACGATCCCACATTTTGATTCTATGACTATTATGGTATATCAAATAAGTGAAATCATGCAGTATTTGGCTTTCTGTGACTATATGATCCAGCAATCCAACTTCTGAGTATTTATTCAAAGTAACTGAAATCAGGATCTCAAAGAGATATCTATACTTCCATACTCACTGAAGTTCTAGACACAATAGTCAAGTTATGGAAACAACCTTTGACTGTCTCTCTTGCTACGGAGCAAGATGGGACAGCATCCCCAGTGAGGCTCACCCCCATGTCACTCATCTGAAGCTGCTTAGATGTGTACTTTGAAGAGTTTCTAAAAGTTACACAAGATGAAGTTTAAACACTATTGGTAGTATTGAGGGTGCTTGGTTTTGAATTCCCACCATTCTCTCGAAACAAAAGTAGGCCCACAGAAAAACCTTTAAGCCTTTGAAACCTTTTTCCAATCAGCACCAGCACAACACTCGAGAATCCCAAATCTCCCCATTTACCCTTGTGATGACCGACGCAGCTATAACTGAAAACCTGTATCCCTGGAGATATGAGTGGTCTGATGACCAGGACATTAGACTGACACAAAGAACAGGCTACAAATACAGATGCACACGGAATTTGGTTGAAAACCAGAGCACACCACTGGTAGCTAAGCAAGTGACTAGAAACCAAGATTAAACTCGAAATCTGTTTCTGCTACTTCTTTGTTATTTAAGATTGGTAAAGCCATTTTTATACTGCCTATGTGAAACAGGCGTTTTCCAACAGCACTGGAGTTTTTGTCCTGAGCCAAAACACCCATACACATAGCACACAACTAAACAAGCCAACGAAAAGTGCCCAGAGTTGCAGTAGGCAGCCTTTACTGCCCACGTGGTGACAATCTCCGCCTCTGCTTTTACCCTAAGAACTCTGCGATCATCATACCTGCATAGTTAAGCACCTCTCAAGGGCCCTGCCCTACAGAGGCAGGCAACACACACTGCCTGCTAGCTTTAAAGGTTACATTTTCTAACAATAAATCCTACTTACTTTTTGTTTTCTTTTTCTGTTTGGCTAGGCAAAGGGCAGGATTTTTTTTTTTTTTTTTTTTTTGTTGCTTTCTCTTATTATTATTTTTTTTTTATTCTTTTAGTTGAGAATTTACTTTTGTACTTTGGGCCATTTGAGGTTGATTATTTTTAATGAACCAAATGATTTTCTTTGGTAATAGGTGGTTTTAAGTATCATTTATAATTCACTATCTGTATTCCTGAGATACATCTGGGGATGTAGTGTCTAGCCATTCCTTAGCATTGAAGGAAGGAAAGAATGAAGGAAAGAAGGGAGAGAGGGAGGGAGGGAGGGAGAGAGGAAGGAATCCTGAGGACAGTAAGGCAAATTTTCAGAGGCCAATCTCTTGTGTCTTTTCTCAGAGCCTTCTCTCTGGTTAATATGACCCATAGGGCCACATTTTTCTTCTATTCTTCCAAATACTACTGCTGCTAGACCTCTAGTCAACCCTAGTTATTGATTATTCTGGGTTCACATATGGCTTTTTGTTAGTCAACCTTTCTCCTGACTTTCTTTCCTCAACGGCCAGAATAATGTTTTCATTCACCTCTTGAACTTGCTTATATACCTGAATTATTTGCCCAGCTTTTCTCTTTCTATATCTACCTAATTTTAAATTACTGCGCACCCTTTCCCTCTTTTTTTCAGCTACAATAGCTGTCTTGGCACAGAGAAGAAAAGGTAATTTTGTCAACTTCTCTGGCTGTTATTTACCTTTTTCGTTTCTTAGCTTTTTACTGGCACCCTGGCTGGCACGTGCTCATATATACCTATGGAATTCAAAACTGGATCACTAGGGAATGTAAATGATGGTGGCAGTTTCAAAGCAAGAACCACGGAAACGCAAAAGTTACAATCATTTTGCACCAGTCTACAGACAGAAGGCTTTCTATGTTACATGATGTGGCATAAATGTGCTTCTATTACCATAAAAAAGTTTTAAAATTATTTTTTTAAAGTACGCACATATGAATGTAATTAAAATGCTCTATAGCATTATAAGTCCAAAGTAATTTAGAGAACAACCTTTGTTGCTTTTACCGAAAAACTAACATCTGTCTGTTATTGCAGTTATGCAGAGTAAAGAACTCAATTTCATTCCTGTGGTGGTTAAACTATGTACTCATTATTGAACAGTCTGAAGTTAAAATCAATTAAAACAGTAGAGCAAACTTCCAGTAATTTTTCAACAAATAAGTTAAACTTCCCTTTCCCTTTCATTCACAAAACTACTGGATAAACAGGAAGAAGTAACAGTAAAGCCATTTTCTGACGTCACAGCCATTTGTATTTATAATGGATATATTGCTCGTGCTTCCTCCACTCCTGGTCATATTACATAAGGCCTTCCAATCCGCCCTTAACATTCTCCTGAACCTATTCTGTGGAAGGTCTCCGATAACTATGTCATCACCAAATATGAACGCCTGACATGAGCTTACACTTTTCGACTTCTTTGGGGAAGTTGATGATGCTGTTTTACTCCCTAATGTTCTTAAACAAACAAACACACAAACACACAAAAAATGCTTTCTCTCTTTGGCTCCTGAGATGCAGCATCAGTTTTGTTTATCTTCCCTCCTTCTTAACACTCTCTTGGCAAATTCTTTCCAACCCCCATCCTAAATGTAGGCATTATTCTCCACGATTTTATCTGTATGCCCTTCCTCTTCTGCTCCAAAGACTCTTCTTTGAATTCACCTATTATCTTTTTGGCAACAATCCCCAAGTATCTCTCTAGGTAGGAACTTCTAACTGTATGCTTAAAATCACCCAGAGTATGCTAGCACCATTAAAAATCCATCATGATTTTCTTCCTGCTCTCTTCCTCCAGTAGATATCATTCCCAACTGCCTTGTTCCCCAAAAGAGTATCCCTTTTATTCAACCATCTTGGCTCAAAGGCTTCACTTATTATCTGATTCTTTTTCTCCCTTGTCTCATATTTTATCTATTTCCCAATTCTACTGCTGGACTGTCTATCCATTCCCACTGTTACAAAGTAGTTAAGGTACTTATCATATCTCACAGAGAAGACAATAATAGCTACTTAACTGGTCTTTAATCCCTAGTCCTTCCTAATTTTCCACATTTCTGCCTGATTAGGTGGCAGTTTATGACCATACTCCCTGGTATTGCAGGATGGTAATCTCCACCATATGAATGCCAAGGTCATCATGTTACTACTATATAAGTTACTATTTTATTGAATGTATATGGGAAAAAGTCATAAAAATGTAGGTAGAGTGGAATCTCACAGACAGGATGAGGTCATTCCTGGTAAAAATCATGCAGAGATAAAGCATCCCTTTCGTTCTAGAAACAGGAATTGAGAGAGTGGGCAGATGTGGATGCAGACCAAATTAAGGGGTCAAAGTAAAGCCTCTCTTTTCCATAGGTCTGCATGTGGAATGGGTCAGGCCCTGTAGGTCACATTAGCTACAGGGGGATTCAAATTCTATACGTTGCAAACCAGTTTTTTAAGATTTCTTATACCTTCCCTGCTTCTCCCTTAGCAAAAGTCTTGGTTAAAGTATCAGTGTTTCTCAGTTGTGTTAAAGAAAATAAAGCAGCCCCAACCCTGCTCCATGTGGGTTTACCAAACAAAAGGTTTTCATGAGCTTATAGAACATGTTGAAAATCAAGAAGTAGCATGGATTATGTAAAATAACTGATGCCAAGTTACTGACAAGTCTTTCTTAGAGAGAAAAAGCAACCGAAAGGCAAAAACAGAGAATATTTTTATTTCATGATGACCCTGGGCAAATTCTCTCCATACCATTGTTACAAAGGCATATAAATACCTACAGGATAACAGTACAGGGGGGTAGATTTTAATTTGGTTGAAAAATTAAATTCAAAGCCTATTAATTATTAGATTGATGTCAACCCAGTAGGAGGTTTCTGATAGTTAGTTCCAGGCATTTCTTCTTATTCCTGTCTTTTTCAATATATCAATGGCATAGAAGATATTTGAAGGTATACTTGTTAAATTTGAAAATGACACAACGCCTGAAGAGATTCTAATAAGATAGATGATAGAATCAGGATTCAAAGTTTTTGTAAAAGGAAACAGTGAACTAAAACTGAACAAAATTAAATCTAACAAGGATAAACACAAATCTTACAGATTGTTAAAAAAACAAACAAAAAAATCAATGGCATAGGTCCAGGATTTGGGATAATCTAATTTGACTGTGGTTTGTATTTTTTTAAGAAATGAGGATTTCAGTTGCCCACAGAGTCAACATGTGTCCACTGCAAGATGCAATTACTATAAAAGCTAAATATCTTGGTCTGTCATTGATAATCTAAGATGGGAACCTATACCCTACGGATTTGATCTTTAAACGTATAATGTATAAGACATCGTTCAATAGTATTCTGCAAAGATCAGGCTCTATTTAGAGTGCTGGGTTAAATAATCTATGACATTTTAGGAGGGGCATTGACAAATTATAATAAATGAGAAGGGGAGCAACCAACATTCTGGAGAGGTCAATGATCAAGGGACGGGTGATAAAACTATGCATATAGACCATAGAAAAGTACTTTGGAAAAGTGAACAAAATGGAAAAGAACTTCAAATACTTGAATAGCTATTATGAGGAAGAGGTAAGTCTTGGATCCTATATTGTCCCTCAGGGCAGAACTAAGTGAGAGCTTACAGGAAGACAGATCACAATTCAGTACGAAGAATATATTTTTAGTGGAAAAGGAGCCGACAGAGAGTAAGGTATTCCATGTCATTAGACATTTCTCTCTCAGGTGTGTTAAGAGAAACTACTGCTGTGCTGGAAAAAGAGAACAAATTAGGTGATCCTCTAAGGTTCCTTCCAACAAACCAGATTTCATTATTCTATGAAACAAGTGTTACTCCAAATCACAGGAGAATCACAACCTCAAAGTTTTCTACCATTTTTCAATCTGTTACTCATTCAGAGTATTACACTTTGGATGCTGTGCAAACAGAATTCCCGACTGCCCTAACATTACTGAGATGGTGTTTTGAGTTC
Organism: Balaenoptera ricei; assembly: GCF_028023285.1. Taxonomy (NCBI): domain Eukaryota; kingdom Metazoa; phylum Chordata; class Mammalia; order Artiodactyla; family Balaenopteridae; genus Balaenoptera; species Balaenoptera ricei. The sequence goes on along the minus strand of NC_082660.1, from coordinate 88,014,853 downwards.
ATTTGCCAATCATAATGATTGGTCTCACTGAGCCATATATGCTTTAACCCAATCTCCCAAGTTCTAGAGGCATATTTGTAAAATAGCTAGCTGGATTTTGAATTTCAGTTTGTGACTGTGGAGTAGAGATTTTTCTCATGCGAAGCTAAGGAATAAAACCTGCCTCATTAGACTATGAGCTAAACAGTTAAACTTTCTGCCTTTCTGCTTTACAACCTGTCTCTCACTACTCTGTAACATGAATTTATACATGTATTTATATATGCATGGGTATACGTATGTTGTGCATGCCTGTACGTGTATATATATATATATATATCAATGTATGTATGTGTAAATGACATGGCACAGTAATAATAGAAAAAAGGTGAAGGAAAAGAAGAGAAAAGTGACAACAAAGCCATATGAGATTAAAACACTGTTTGCAACTAAGACGAGCTACTAGCAGGTTTCCAAATTGAAAACTAGAGGAAAGCCCTTGTTTGCCAATGGTGGGGAAAAGGCAAGAAGAGCTGAAGGGGAAAGAGGAAAATAAAAGCTCATGTCCCTGGTGGCAGACAACTCAATCAAGAAATTTTAATTGGATCTTCACGAAAGTACGATTTGCTCCAACATAATATACTTTCATGATAATCATATCTCATTATTTGGCCACAATTAGAAATATTGGTCAAATAAAAATCTCTCAAAATGGGTAGTTTCACCTGGTATGGGGTTATAGTGCTACAAATCAACAGAAGCTAGTCAGAAGTGAATTGTGCATCGTCAAATTACATTTTGCTGCTCATTAGCATTTGAAGAATAGCGCATTCAGTTCCATATCAGAGAACCTACAAAATACAAATAATGTCCATTTTCTTTCTCATTTTTTGTTGTTCATGCAGCACGTATTTATCTTAGTGAGTACATGGCTTTTTAAATGATAGCTGTAAAACAAAATAGCACTATTTGCATTTCAGAGTAATCAGTAATATCCAGCTTGAATTTTGTCCAGGACTAAAATGGTGCTAAAGAGAATCTGCCTCATGCTGATCGGTTCAAAATCTGAAATTAGAGCTTTAAAAATCTGCTACAAAATGATAAAAATGCTTCTTGCATGTAACATTAAAATGTATAATAGACCCAGCTTAACGCTATGAAAGCAAAAATAAGCAATGTTCACCTTCTGAAAAGACTGCAATCTACATAAACTTGACTTCACTTCATTAATACCCAGGATCTACGCAACCCCTTCCATCTGATCCCTGTCCTTTCCACTCCTGAAATTGTCCTGACAGCATCAGCACTCTGACCAAGGCCAACAAATCCAACAACTTTTTCATCCTCAACCCACGTATTTTCTCTTGATAATTCTGGATTGTTGATTAACCCTTTCTTCCTGAAATTTTCTCCTCCACAGGCTTTCTAACACTGCTTTTGCATGATTCCCCCACCCAGCTCCTCTAACTTTTCCTTCTCTAGCAACTCTCATTTCTTTACTCAAATGAGGTGTTCGCCAAAGTCCTCTCCTTGGCCTTCTTCCTTTCTTACACTCTTCCCTAGCGACCTCTTTTAATTTCATAATTGCAATCATTTCCTTTGTAGGGATGCCTGCAAAAATAGGTAATTATTTATACCCCTGCAAACACCATATGTACATCTCCCTATTAGGCAACTCTAGCTATATACTCAATCTATACCTCAAATCAGAGACGTTCAAAAACCATTTGTCCCCAAACAGGATCCTTTCTCTGAAATTATAACTCTCTCACTTAAAAAAATGGCATCCCTCTTCAGCAGGTTATTCCGGCTCAGAATTGTCTTTGATTTCTAACCTGTCCACATAAAAAATTCAAGTACTGTTGAGTTATTCTTCCAAATGTCGGTTGCATCAATTCTGGTTTGGGCTCTTCTTGCTCGGACTATTGCGCTTATCTAATAGTAGTTCCTCCTTCTTCAGTTTTTCCTCCTCCATTTTATTCATATCTCTCAGATCAATCTTTTCAAAACCACCTCTGATAATATTCCTCTGCTACTTAAAATTCTTCAACGGTTCCCCTACTGCCTTATAAATAAAATCTAAATTCCTTAAAAATGGCATTCAAGGCTATTCTTGATAGGGTCTCAAACTTCCTTTTCAGTGGAATTTCTCTCAATACCATACACATATCTTATGATTCAGCAAGATGGAGCACTCATTGCTTCTCAAATTTACTCTGTACTTCCTTCACCTTTTATCTTGGTATAATTTGTTCTTTCTACCTTAAATTCCAACCTCTTCTCTTCCCCCTACCTTGCCTAGCCCGCACAGGCTATACCAAGATCTCAACCTACGGGAATCCCAACAAGGAATTCCACCACTTCTATGAAGCCAGGCCCCTAGCCAGAAGTTGCCCGTACCTTCTCTGAAGTCCCGAAGTATTTTATGTAGCATATTTCAGGGTCCATTTTTATCGTTAAGGATACTGACAAATGATAGCAAAGAGTGAGAGGCAAAGTAAATGGTTAATCGATGGCTCACGTCCTTAAAAGAGTGTTTATAAACTTTTCACAATCCTACAGTTTATTACATATTAACATACCATGATCTTTTTATAAAAGCTAAATGTATAGCACATTATTGGTAGCAATTTATATATTACATAAAATGATAAAATAGTTACTTATAAATCTTGTAATCTCATAAAAGACTACCATTGTCACGTTAATTAAAACTAGGATTGGGATAAGGATATGGCACGGAAGGTCTTTGTTAGAAAGACAGACTCAGAGCTTGGGATCACCACAAAATTAGAACCTCCCATTCAACCAACACACATTTAACACATACACATAAGTAACCCCACCTCCACCACTAACACCACTTGACTAGGTGTTTGGTAGAGGTTGGGTTAATTTAAAGCATAGGGTAGTATAATAACTGCAAAGAGAAATATAACGCTGTCACAGGGTTTTTAAATTGTCCTGAAAAGCTATGGATATACTAGTTTTTAAAAATTAATAAAATAACCACCAATACCAAAACAATCACCTTTCTTTTCCATATCTTAAAACATAGTAATGCCATCATATATTTTCTGTGCACCATTCTCAGAGAAAGCCCTAAACATATCCAGATCTTTACATTAAATTTGGTTGACAACTCTGCAGCACAGAGAAAAACCACTTTATGGGTAGAAAACTGGAGTACAGAGCGTTTATGCCATTGGCCAAGGTAAGAAAAAGCATCAAGGTTTTCTTATTCCCAATCTAGTGTCTTATTCAGTAGACCAGGAAGAAAAGCCAGTTAGCAGGGTGATATGTGTGTGTGTGTGTGTGTGTGTGTGTGTGTGTGTGTGTGTTTCTTTAAGTAAGCTTTTCAGAGGTTTAATGAAAAAGTGATGCAGAAAAAAGAAACAAACAAGAAATGCCAAAGGAAGATTACAGATACTTCTATGGTTTCTGAAATGCAGTAATGAAGGAGAAAGGAAGATTTTATAGGGTGGGAGGATGGAAGAAAGGGAGGAAAAAAGGAAACAGAAATGGGGCACAACTGAAAACTTCCATATCAGTGTTCTGCTCTGAATATGAATTCTGAAGTCAGGTAAGTCACAAAGTTTGGTGAGGAACCTGAAGCCAGCGAAGTATAAAGATATTCAGATGTACACAGTCAAGCCAGTTGGGAGGGAATACTACCAAGTGAACAGAACACTGGAATGCCATGAGATCTAGGTTCTAACCCTACCCGAGCCACTTAATCGCTAGGTGATATTTGACAAGTTGTTGAAACCCTAAGGCCTCAGGTTTCTCATTTGGAAAATAAGGTTGGACAGAACAGCATCTCAAGCCTGTTCCGAACTAACATCAGAAGACACAGGATTCCAAAAGGCAGCATCACACCCAGCTTTGAGAAGGAGGACAGGAAATTGCTCAAAGCCTACAAAGATAGCTGGATTTGGCACGCTCTCAGATATCAAGGAATAGATGGAATCTGGAATCTAAATTCACTTGTATTCAACTAATCAAATTTAACACAATAATCACTAAGAAGAGACATTTCTAGAGTATACTGTATGCTAAGAAAAAGGAGGGTGGAAGAGAAAGACTGAAGATAAAGGAGGGGAAAGAATGAGAAAAGGAACGTTAAAAAGAAAAAAAAGACAATAAAGTAGTTATCATGGGTCCATGTTATCTGGAGCTAAGGCGCTTGACAGCCATTCTTAAGAACAACGTGTTTGGAGTAAGAAAAGAGCTTCTTCGTTGATGCTGAATGGTAGTAGTAGCTAGAGAAAGAACCCCTCATTTTTATGGTCACTTTCTAACCCAGATCTTCCCAATTTTACCCTGAAACTCCCTAAGTCTTGGGGCACAGGAAATTCACAGAGCCACATAACAACATACAGAAAGTTGTGAGCACTCCATTTGGTGACATCTTCTGAAAACACCTGCGAAAGATAACTCCACCAATTGTTCTATAAAGTAGACAAATGAGTCACAAATAAACACCAAAGAAGATAGGTTGTCAGTTAATTTGCATAGTCATCATATACCTGGAAAGTAACTGAGTTTTTATACATCTTTTGTCTTGTAAAAATATTTTTGTTAAGCTGGCACTCATCTTTGCAGTCTTGTCAAATGCTTAAAATGAATTTACCAGAGCAAGTAGCATCTGGCTAAACTAATCATAGGCAGTTGTCAGCTATTTTGCTGAAAATCAGCAGTAGAAATGGCCAAACTGGGGGTGGGGGGAGTTAAAAAAGGCAGCGATTCCAACCCAACCAGTACTTTAATACAAATATCTTAATCTCCACACAGGCTGACGTCAGTGCTACAAATAATACTGCTTGCCATTCAGGCCCCAGCGTATTGCTGTTCTGGCTTCCAGAAGAATCAAGAAGGCAGTCAAGGTATTTTACTAACAGAGAATGAAAGAATGTGGTCCTTTGAAAAATTTTTAGTTATTCGTGAACTTCCTAAAAGCAGGGCTCAGAAGACCTTTTTATATTTTTTCTCCCCTTTTGATTCCACTGGTCAAATAACACTTTATAGTTTCTTATAATGCCAATCAATATAGAGCTATGGCACCACCTATTGTGACATTACTTAAATGCTGATATCAAATGACAGCCTATTAAATACTGGAAGACTGGAACAAGACATTTAGTATTCAAGGAAATGTAAATGATTATTTTCTCCAATAGTTCCTTCTGAGACCATAATGATATAAAAGGTGGCTGTGAAACAGATGCCTCAAACCTGTTATAACTTGTTTTTAATCTAGTAGAAATAGGCTCATAATGCAGTGTGTGCACACGACTATCTTGAGTAGCAGTAGGACTGTAGGTATCAACACATTCTTTCATCCAAGTGGCCAAAAGCTGTGATAATGGTTACTATAATCTCCTGGCTAGATATCTCCTTCAGAGTATTCAAAATGAATTCCTTTCCTCCCTCCCTCTCTCCTTCCCTTCCTTCCAGAAATACATGCTAGTATAACCATGTATCCTCACTGACAGAGTCCCCTCTAGGTCACTATTCTCTAAGGAAAGTGTGTGGCTGGGGGCAGCCCTAAGTTAGTGTATGCACGTGTCAGGTCAAAGTGGTTCAGGTACCTCTCCTTAAAAAATGCTTTAAGAGGTTGTTCTAATTTGGAATCTAGAAGGCAGGATCAGTCAAAAATAATTAAAATGACAACGAAATCAAGTATGTGTAGTTTTACTGACAGCTCTTTTAAGCAGACACATACTCTTAGAAACTTAACTCCAGGAATTAGGTTTCTAAAGAATCCCACTTTGGGGTAATTCATTATTTAAAATGTTAATGTTTCATAGGAAAACAGCTTTAAAGGCATAAAGGGATCAAATTAGTGTATGAAAGCTTTTATAAATACTTTTATTCCCCATTAATATTTAAGACCACTAGAGATATATTAATTTAACCTTTTTCCATTGGTTAGGAGCCCTTTTCCATTACAAAGTCATAATGCATACGCATCAATATTTCTTACTCACAGTAGTGACCTCCTTCCTAACATACATGGGATGACAATCTTAAAACCCAGGTAAAATTTCTCTTGTTTTCCTTTCTGGGTCCTAAGACTCCATTTCAAAACTTTATACTCTGTCTGTGACTATATGTGGGAACTTAAGCAGGTCTCCCCAAGTTCCACTTTCTTCATTAGTAAAATAGGGAAAATAATAGCATCTTACCTCATGGAGTGTGTGTAACATATAAAGGAGATAATGCATATGAACAACTTATAATGTGCCATATAATAAATACTTAATAAATGCTACTATCATTCTACTCCTCAACACTGCTATTTAAGCTACTATTCTATTAAGCTCCTTTTCTCACTTCTTAAAAATACTCGTAAGAGGAATACTTAGGATTTGCGAATACTCAATCCAAAACTCTTATGGTTGCCCAAAAGGTACATAAATATAAATCTACATATGCTAGAGATTTTCAAAAGGAAAACTTACACTTGTGGATTATCTATTGTATACGTCACACATTATAATAGTGTAACAGAGCAAATCAAGATCCCACACAGTCACAACTATGTTCCAGCAGAGGGGTAGCCTCTGGGGATACAGAAATTAAGTTCAATGGAAGAGCCTGTACTTTTAGTTGTGGTATTCAGGGAGGCCTACTTGGAGGAGGTGGCAGCTTAACTGAACCTAAAATGATGGATAAGATTAGATTTTCAGAGTCCTGGATATAGGAAATCTAGGTAGAGAGAATATCATACAGACAAGAGTAAACAAGTGCAATTGTGAGTGGTGAATAGAAAGTAAATTCAGTTCACTTGGACTACACAGTCCTGAGTGGGAAGTTTTAGGAGACAATTTGAACTACGGGGCTTGATCTTCAAATCACAGTGCTTAGATTTTGACTGTTAAATAGCAGTAATGGTAAGTTCTATGCATATGTAATAAAAAAGAGTCCCCATCAGGTACATCTCTTAAACTCTTCATTTGAACCCTCTTTTCATCATCTAAAATAATAATTTTTAAAAAGCTTTATTTTCCCCCTGATTTTTCGGACAATGCCTTCTTACTGGGAAATAGTCAGAGGCTATATAAAAATGAAAAGAATATTTTATCTTACTTACTAATGCTTTAGTAAATACAATGTTTGAAAAGGAAGGCAAGAGATACAGATGTTTCTGTGAGCAGTAATAATATCCAAGCTATTTGGCCTTTTGAAAATCTAAACGGAGAAACTATTCTTGTCAACTGAGTTACTAAGCAACATCAGCATCGGGTAAAACACCATCTCCATGGTCCTTTTTGCTGGAAATCACAATAGAAGCTTCAAGAAAATAATTTCTTGATTGACTTACACATTCCTCAAGATAGTAAACAAACTGGAAAACTATAGAGTTCAAGTAGTTCAAGGTCAAGAAAGAGAAAATACGTAAGTTTTGTCTTCAGAAAATTGAATCCTCTCCAAATTGATTTAAAAATATTTTTAAATTCTAGAAATCTATTTCGAACCATGTATTCTGTAAACTATCAGTATAACGAGAATGAAAGTTCCTCACCTACAACACAGGCATATATATATACATATCCAAATGGGGCTGTGTTAGATTCTGGAATGCATAGAAAGTTTATATTTGCACCTATAAAATAATGTGGTATAACAAACATCATGTGACTTATAATTCAGTGAAACATGGCAAATTTCTGATTTAAAAATTGCTATAAATATAAACAACTGTTGCAGATCCCATCCAGATCTTTTCTATGGATGGGACCACTTCTTGCCCCCCTCTCTACTACCCTCTGCTGCAACTCTTCCTATATCCTCTCTTTGTATGACATGGTTTCCAGACCTACCAGCATCAGAGTATTTCACTTTTGGACATGTTCCAGTGGACTAACTGTCTAAACCGTTAAGAATATGTCAGTGAAAGCCCATTTTTACATATTCAGATGTTCATTGCAGCGTTCTTCTAAAAGATAATGTTGAAAACTGGAAATAACCTAAATGTCTTAAGATAAAAAGAGTTTCTTTAACAAAGCACAAAGAGTTTAAGCCATAAAGGGAATAAATGATAAAAATGATTATATTAAATATTTTAAAAATTCTGTTCATTAAAAGGCATGGTTTTAAAAAGTAAAAATAGAAGTCTTAACTGTGATAAGATATTTGCATCACATATAACTGACAATGGATTAGTATCTGCAATATTTAAAGAACTCGTTAATGGAATTAGGAAGAAGATAGCCCAAAAGAAAATGGGAAAAAGACCCAACAGTTTTTTGAATAGCCAGTAAAAATCTTGAGCCTCATTAGTGATCACAGAAATGCAATTTAAAACCACAGCAAGACACCATTTTACACGCACTAGGTTGACTAAAATTAAAAAGCTTGACAATACTTAAAGTTGGCCAGAAGGTGTAGCAAAGCAAATACTAATATCCTTCTATTGAAAGTATAAATTGGTACAACTGCTTTGGAAAAAATATTTGGTATTATCTAGTAAATTTAAAGAGACATATGCCATCACTTGATAATTCAAATCCTAGATTTATACTGGAGCAGTAGTTCTCAATGTGTGGTCCAGGGATACCACGGGTCTCTGAGGCCTCTTCAGTAAGTCTCTGAGGTGAAAACTACTTTCATAATAATACTAAGACATTATTTGCCTTTTCACTCTCATTTCACAAGAGTGTGCAGTGGAGTTTTCTAGAGTCTATATGATGTATAACATCATCATTGCTTTGATAGTTAATGCAATGTGAGCTTGTGTATTCTTCTGTTGTAAAACTATCTCACTTTTAATTTCTAATATAACAAATATTGATACATTTAACCCACATAAGCAAAAGTTCTTGGAGTCCTCAATTCTTAAGAATGTAAAAGGGTTCTGAGATTTAGAAGTTTGAGAATAGTTGCCCTAGAGGAAAATCACTGCACACTTGCATCATTGTTCACATGTACACTGACAGTAGAATAGGTAAGTAAATTGTGTAGTATTCATCCAATGGGATGCTATATGACAGGGGAACTGAAATTCAAGTATATATACCAACATTGGTAAATGTCAGACACATTATGTTTAGTGAAAAAAATAATTGCATTAGAATAAAGCAAATTTTATGATTCCATTTATAGAATGGCTTAAAACTGAGCAAAAGTAGATGCCATATTGTTTAGGGATATCTCATGGCAAAACTATAAGGAAAAACAAAGGGATGATAGACACGCAGCTGAGGACAGTGGTTACCTTTGGAGTGGAAGAAAGAGGATGGGACCTAAGAGGAGCACACAGGAGGCACTACAAGGGTGTCAACAAAGTTGCGATTGGTAAGTTGGATGGTAAGTTCATGAAATTAAAATTTTTTTTCTCCTTCATATTTTACATGGTATGTTAATGTATTTTTCTATAACCATAAAATATTCTGTAATGGTTTTGAAAATGTCTTTACTAACATTTAAAAAATATGAAAGACAACTGTTTGCATAGATGTTGTTTTCTAGTCTTTTAGAAGGAAGGGAGTGGGTCAGACACTATTCAATAGCCCATGTAGCCTGTATGTGTTTATGCTTTTATTTTCATTTGTTCATTTCCGTATTATATTCTAACTTAATTTCAAAAAGTAGATATACTCATCTCTCAGTCTTTCTTAAACATTTATTTATTGCATCATCTTTAATGCATCAGAATGTTGTCAATCATAATTGACCATTTTATTGACATTACTGTATAAAACAGAATGATATTCAAGGCATTAATAAGCAGTAGGATACATTACACCAAAGGCTCTTTTTTTCCCATAAAACAACATTTGGCATTGATGTCTTACCTTTTTCCCATATTATATAATTACTCAGTATACAATACCTAAGGCAATAGTCAATTAATACAAGTTAAATAGGAATTTTGATAACTGCATAGTTTTATAAGAAAAAAACCAAATAAAATATTTAGAATTCAGTGAAGAATACTGTTAACATATATTTGGTTATCCTTAAATAACTCATAGTATTAACATCTCTCTTAAAATGTAAGGAGTGACAGTCAAGCAATATGCAAACAGATTTAATATTCCTAAAGACAAGACAGAGAGAGAGGAGAGAGGTAGGACGGAAGGAGAAGGGGAGTGGGAGGGGGGGAGGAGGGAGGAGGGAGGTTTTATGAGGAGCTGAAGTTTTAATCATGCAGAATACCTTGTACTTGCTGCCTATACTTGTTTGTTCTGAAATTGTATCACTGTATGAAGAATGGATATAAATTGAAATATTCACAAACAAGCACAATCCACAGGTTAAGATGTAAAGAATCTTATTCTGATGATGCTTCTTTGGAAACAATTTTATGCCTCCCACGAAGCACTAACCCTGCCAACAGAAAAGACTGCAACCTCTTTCTAAGCCTTTAGATCCCCATCTAAGTGGCCACTCTTCAGAGAAGCCATCTCTAAGCATACTATCAAAAGTAGCCCTCCTGCTGCACCCACCCCACAGTATTACTGTCCATTTTTGCACCCGGTATGTTTCTTTCCTAACATATATCAAAGTCAAATAGTTAGGTAATTGTTATTGTCTGTCTCTCCTATGAGACTCTAAGCACCAAGAAGGCAGTGACCACATCTGGCTTGATCACCAGTGTATCACCAGTGCCTAGTATAATCCCTGGTATATATTCAGCATTCAATAAATGTTTGTTGAAAGAACGAATGTTCTTCCATGTGTCCTCCTCCTGCTTTATTATTTATCTGGAATATTTCTCTCTTGGTCCTCTGCTGCAGTTTCCATTTTGTTTTTATGATGCCCTGAGGTATCACGAGAACAGATAATATGATGGGGGACTATATAACAAACCCCATGATGTACAAATACATATCTTTTATATCAATCATTGTAGAAAATCATAACCCATCATTCATGTTCAGAGAACCTGTAAAACGCTATTAGATGAAGGGATAAAGAAGAGAATTTAAATTTATTCTTAAATATCAAAAAGAGTAACAAAATAACAAAGACTTCTAAGAAGTAATTGCCAAGAATGCAAAACAATTATTTAGCACAAGAAAGCTGGTAACAGGCACACATCTAAGAAGTTGAAAGTCACATGTGTTAAAATAGTAAAGCCAATGTGTATGAAGACACACTTTTCTAAATTTGACACACTGCTCAGAGTTGAACATTTCACTGTATCTATGGCAACTGAGTCTCTCCTTTTTGATTAAAAAAAAAAGAGTAGTGTTCACTCAGAACCATAAGCTTGCCTCACTTTTGCTGACAGACAATAAAGGTTGGGGGGAGGGGCATTTTATATAATTTCTTCTTGGAAAGTAGGAAAGATAGGCATGCCTTGGGCATGTATAAGTACAGTTGTGTAACCTGCCAGTTTAAGGTACTCCCGCCCAGATGACTCTGACCTAGAGGAATATGGAACGGTTGCTTTGCACTTTTACTTAGTCCTTTTCATTATACTTTATTTATTTCTTTCTTATCTCCAACTAGACTATAAGTACCTTAAAGATTCAGAACATCTTTGAAATGGAACTAATATAGTAATGACCTTAAAAATGTATTAAAGTAGATTCTCAATAAACTCTTGATTTTAGTGGATCCTGCTTACTTATCTGAAATCAGAGATCTTAGATATCTCGACACACACAAAATAGGTAATTATGTGAGGGGATGGAGGTGTTAAATACCCTTATTGTAGTAATTATTTTGTAACATATATGTGTATCAAATCATCCCACTATATACCTTAAACTTACATATGTCATATATCAATAATATCTCAATAAAGCTGGAAAAGGGGGCTTATGAATCAGTTAATGCATACATTGAGCTACTTTACTCATTAAAGAAATACAACTTTGGTAAATTTACATTGTCATTCTTGACAATATTCCACCAAACAAAATGGTAGCATAAGCTAATATGAAAGGCTACTACTGCTATTCAAGTTATTCTATATAATATTTAAGGAAAAAACCCAGATTCAAAATTACGATTGTCAAATTCCCAGGGGCTAGAAACAAAAAAGAAAAAATTCAAAGCCAGAGCTCCAATAAGAAAGCTAAAGGATAGACCAAGAGGAAAATGGAACTAAATATAAGCATAAAGACTAGGGATTTAATATCTGCATACGGAAGCAAATTTATGTCACAAGCTTCTTGTACGTGAGGTGCTGGAACTGAGCTCTCTGAGTAAGAATAGGAGCCTGAAAAGGTGGTCATCTCTGGAAAACCAGGTCTAGAAAACCTTCAACCGCTTGCTGAGGAGTGTGACAGGAAAACAAACTAACCACGTCAAGCTATGGGTAGAAAAGTGGGATACCATGCCTTACCAACCTGTGTGGGAACCCTGTACTAAAAATTGATATAAAAACTGGTAAAACTTTGCAGAGGCAGAAAAACAGAAACCGTTCCATATGGTACCTCCACAACCCAGAGTATCTGGAACTTTCGAAGAAAACAATTTCTGCCGAAGGTGAGCTCCCAAGTAAAGAAATTATAAATCTTATGAACAAACCAACCACTAGGAGATAGTCAGCAGAAATAACAAAATGTGAAATTCATACCTTAAGAACTACAGATATCAGAATAATCAGAAGGAAATTTTAAAATAACTATGGTCAATAATCCAAGATATGAAGAAAAGAATGGACAACATAAAACAAGGAGAAAAAAGGATGGATAGATTAGAAAAAAGAAACAAGCTGTATATGTAGCTAACTCCCATACTAGATTGTCTTTGGAGGGCAGGGACCCAATCTCACTCATCTTTTTGTCACCTTGCAGTATCTAGCACGGAGTATTATGCACAGTAGACAAGGTTTATTTAACTGAACTGTGTTCTGTGCCCATATTTTAATGTTTCCAATCTTAAGAAGAAATAAATGTTCATCAGGAAACCATTTTTCTTAAACCTTCAGCTAGACTGATTAGGAAATAATAAACACAAATTAAGAATGAGAGAGGGGTCCTCACTAGATTCTATAAATATTAAAAGGATAATAAGGGGATATTATAAACAACTTTATGTCAATAAATTCCATAACTTAGATGATATGGACAATTTCCTTGAAAGATTCAAACTACTAAAGCTCAGTCAAGAAGAAATAGATAACTTGAATAGCCCTATATTTACTAAAGAAATTAAATTTGTATAGCTAAAAAATCTTCTCACAAAGAAAACTCCAGGAAACCATTCTTAATGGCAGTCTATTGTATTAAAACATGATCAATGATGTTAAAGATATGGAGGATTTAGTCAAAATAAAACAATGACTTGTGTGCATTGTAAGAATGAATGCTTTTTCTTGCCCACCTCCGTAATATTGGACAAGAGTATACATGACAGTGAAGGGTAGCAGAATATGTCACCCCAGAATATGCCACTTTGACATAAGGATTATTTTGAGCTGAAGGCAATTAAAAAGGAGACATGAGAAAAACTCTCTGCTCCCCACCCTCCCCTCCCCCCTCCAACACACATACACACAAGGAAAGGCAGGGTGACTTTTAATCACTGGAGCCAACTCTAGACTCATCAGCCCATAAACAGCAACTGAAGAATCAACATAGCAAACCTCACTAACTCACTTTTACCTTCCATTAATTTTCCCCATTCATTTATTTACCTTCTCACAATTTGCTGTGCCTAGAAGCTCAAAGTCCCTTTCCTTTGTCATGTCACTTCTCTACAAAAGGTATTGTTCTTTTGTTAGCACGCTATTAAATTAAACCTCATGTTCTAACCACCCTTTTGAATTACTCATCACTGAATACTCCCCTGTGTATGTCATTTGCACATGTTTATAAACTTGTTTGTTTTCCTCTTGTTAATCTGTCTTTTGTCAGTCTACTTCACAGGGCCCCAGCCAGAGAATTTAGGAGGGTGGAGAAAATAAAGTTCTTCCTCCCCTACAACAGGTACATTTAATAAAAAGAATTTGGCAGGGAGACTTTGAAATGCCAAATGTTATTAACCAATTTGTAAAAGATTCTTCATACTAGAAAAAATAAATCCACTAGAGCAGTATTTAAAGAAAAGTTTAACAATTATCAGAAAAATATGTACTCATTATTTTTTAAATATAAATAATGGCTGCATATTAAACAAAAGGTACTGAGAATAATGCTTGGAAATAATACTTAAAACTTGTGAAGCAACTATTTAAGTAAAGTCAAACAAAGTTGATACATTAGGATTAATTACTGCTAGTAGTAAAAACATTCATATCTACACACACAGAACGTACGCCCAAAATATGTGCTTGAACTACAGGCCCATGAACTTCTTGTCTGTGCTTCTGTTATAAGAAACACAGGAAGTTGTTAGTCTGTGACTCAACTTTTCACTAACACCAGCGCTATTTCTGTTATAATCTTGTTAAATTTTTGCCCCTTTCTCTCCCTTAATACCAAGACATCTGAGGCATGAATTCTGCTGGTTCCTTTAATAGACCTATTTTTACTGGCGTAAGTCTGTACAAGGTTTATTTATTAGTTCCATGGAGACTAGGTAACCTTTCGGGTAGAAAGATTTAGTTTTAAAGATTCACCGTCTTGAGAAATTTTTACGTGTGAGTCTCACTGTTTTATTGACCTCTCAGTGATTTGCAGTATTCGTATTACAAATTCTAATCACGAGCTACAGATGAATCAGAAAAAGAAGAAAAGGTGAATCCTGGTAGAGGAAAATACCCATGATGGGCTGCTGAGAGGGAAGTATGGCAGAATGAAAAAGCCAAGAAAAACTGAGCAGCACAAATAGGCAGATTATCTATATGCCTGTGGGTAAATGAGATGGTAAGGAGGGGAGAGGTAAGAAGGAAAGGGGTTAAAGAAAAGAAAAAGAGGCACCTAACAAAAATCAGAAGTGAGGCTGACCTCACTGAAAGATCATGATGATGATAATCCAAATTGGAGAGGAAATGTGTATATAACTAAAAAAAGCCAACATCACTTGACCACAAAAAGCCCTTGGCTGAGACCTCTTCATCTCTAAAGGCCAAAAGAAAGGAAATATGCATACTCATCGAGCACCTCCTCTCTGCCAGGCACGCTGCTGGGCACTCAGTTCTACTCTGACCTAGCCCTTGTGTACCTTTCCAGCCTCATCTTATGCCACTCTCCCCTTTAAACACTATTTTCTAGCCACACTTGCTTATCAGGTCCTAGAACATGTTAAACTCTTTCTGCCTTGGGCTCACTATCCTTGTTATTTCCTCTACCTGGAAATCCTAAATGCCACATCTTCAGAGAACATTCATCAAGTCATCTGACCTAAAATAGGAGCACCTGTCATTTCTTTTCCTAGCACTTACCGCAATTCATAAGTATATATTTATGTATCTGTTTGTTTGTCCTCTGTATCTCCCACTAGAATTTAAGTTCCATGAGGGCAGGGATTATATCTGTCTAGTTCACTGTCACATCCCTAAGCACATAACCTGAAGTATATAGTAAATGCTCAATAAATATTAGTTGAATATTAGTTGAATGCTACCAGAAATCTACTAGAGCTAATCAATGAATTTGGTAAAGTTGCAGGATACAAAGTTAATGCACAGAAATCTCTTGCATTCCTATACACTAATGATGAAAAATCTGAAAATTTAAGGAAACACTCCCATTTACCATTGCAACAAAAAGAATAAAATACCTAGGAATAAACCTACCTAGGGAGACAAAAGACCTGTATGCAGAAAACTATAAGGCACTGATGAAAGAAATTAAAGATGATACCAACAGATGGAGAGATACACCATGTTCTTGGAATGGAAGAATCAATATTGTGAAAATGACTATACTACCCAAAGCAATGTATAGATTCAACGCAATCCCTATCAAATTACCAATGGCATTTTTTACAGAACTAGAAGAAAAACTCTTAAAATTTGTATGGAGACACAAAAGACCCCGAATAGCCAAAGCAGTGTTGAAGGAAAAAAATGGAGCTGGAGGAATCAGACTCCCTGACTTCAGACTATACTACAAAGCTACAGTAATCAAGAGATTATGGTACTGGCACAAAAACAGTAATATAGATCAATGGAACAGGATAGAAAGCCCAGAGATAAACCCACGTGCCTATGGTCACCTAATCTATGACAAAGGAGGCAAGGATATACAATGGAGAAAAGACAGTCTCTTCAATAAGGGGTGCTGGGAAAACTGGACAACTACATATAAAAGAATGAAATTAGAACACTCCCTAACACCATACACAAAAATAAACTCAAAATGGATTCGAGACCTAAATGTAAGACTGGACACTATAAAACTCTTAGAGGAAAACATAGGAAGAACACTCTTTGACATAAATCACAGCAAGATCTTTTTTGATCCACCTCCTAGAGTAATGAAAATAAAAACAAAAATAAACAAATGGGACCTAATGAAACTTCAAAGCTTTTGCACAGCAAAGGAAACCATAAACAAGATGAAAAGACAACCCTCAGAATGGGAGAAAATATTCGCAAATGAATCAACTGACAAAGGATTAATCTCCAAAATATATAAACAGCTCAGGCAGCTCAATATTAAAGAAACAAACAAGCCAATCCAAAAATGGGCAGAAGACCTAAATACACATTGCTCCAAAGAAGACATACAGATGGCCAAGAAGCACATCAAAAGCTGCTCAACATCACTAATTATTAGAGAAATGCAAATCAAAACTACAATGAGGTATCACCTCACACCAGTTAGAATGGGCATCATCAGAAAATCTACAAACAACAAATGCTGGAGAGGGTGTGGAGAAAAGGGAACCCTCTTGCACTGTTGGTGGGAATGTAAATTGATACAGCCACTATGGAGAACAATATGGAGGTTCCTTAAAAAACTAAAAATAGAATCACCATATGATACAGCAATCCCACTACTGGGCATATACCCAGAGAAAACCATAATTCAAAAAGACACATGTACCCCAATGTTCATTGCAGCACTATTTACAATAGCCAGCTCATGGAAGCAACCTAAATGCCCATCAAAAGACAAATGGATAAAGAAGATGTGGCACATATATACAATGGAATATTACTCACCCATAAAAAGGAACGAAATTGAGTCATTTGTTGAGACGTGGATGGATCTAGAGTCTGTCATACAGAGTGAAGTAAGTCAGAAAGAGAAAAACAAATATCATATATTAACGCATGTATGTGGAACCTAGAAAAATGGTACAGCTGAACCAGTTTGCAGGGCAGAAGTTGAGACACAGATGTAGAGAACAAACGTATGGACACCAAAGGGGGAAAACAGCGGTGGGGTGGGGATGGTGGTGTGCTGAATTGGGCGATTGGGATTGACATGTATACACTGATGTGTATAAAATTGATGACTAATTAGAACCTGCAGTATAAAAGAACAAACAAGCAAACAAACAAAACAACTAATACTAAACTTTCTTTGGGTTATCTGTATGGAAATATGTTAATATAAATGTTTCAGACATTACATGAAATTTCTAAAAATCTTATATGTTCTGGTATAATGTTATAAGTCATAATTCTAGTTATTACTTTAAAATGTATATCTCAGAAATAACTAAATTTCCTTGTCAATTGCATTATTATGAACTCTCATCAAATCTTTAACCGTGATCATTTTTAAGTCTTTTGTCATCTACAGACAGTTCTGGGTATACTCTGATGCTTTTGTAAATATGTTCCTATAAAAGGGTTTCATCTTCAAGGAATTCTTGGAAAAGACTCTGACAAGTACAGGTTTCTGGTAACTGACTATTCTGCTGAACTGAATGAATAAGCATTTTCAGAATTCTAATTGAAAACTGATGAACTCATAAAAGTGCTAACAAAAGATCAAGATGAAAACAAAATTAATTACATGGGACTGAGTGAACTGATGAGGATGATTATAATTTTTGTGACTTTCTGTTTGAATAAAAAAAAAAAAAAATCCCACAAGGACCCAGAGGCAAAAAATATACAAATCAATTTTCACTGCAAAGTAAAGCAACTGTTACAGTGGAGGATTACTGGACTGAATGTCAATATTATGACATAGTATGAGTGTGTTTTGTGTTTGGTAATTGCAATCATTCTTGCTTTTGTTGTGGTCATCCATTTACAATGCTTGGTGTCAGTCTATTTATCTCTTGTAAAAATAAAATACAGTGTGTGTGTGTGTGTGTGTGTGTGTGTGTAAAAAAAATTTTTTTGCATAATAACCCATTTAATGTTTATAACAACACAGCAAGGTAAGTATGATCTACATCTTAAGGAAGAGAAAATAAGGCTCACAAAAGTGGCATACCTTACTTAAAATCACATATATAACTAGAAAGCAGACTTGAGATTCAAACTCAGGTCTTTCTGATCACAGAACTCTTTATATTAAATAATATCCTATTCTTATGGCCGATACCTGCCCCCTCAAAAAACAAACAAACAAACAAAACCCTTAAAGGGAGAAATGTTATCTGTAACAAAATTTCCTCCTTAACCCACTCCTCAAGTTAATAAGAATTCAAAGGAAATCATCATTCCACTGGTTGCAAATTTATTAATTTTTAAAATTCTTTTCCATTTATACTATAATCATCAATAGCAACCATACCAATAGAATTTAAGTATTTGGTAAGCGTCTCTACGCAATCAATAAATAACAAATTCTTTATTTTAAATACATTTTCCAATCAACAATTATGAATTGTTAGCATTTGAGGATGCAGTAACTAGGGTACTATGAAAATATCTAAAAGTGTACAAGAACAAGATTCTGACCAAACTCTAGTTGTTAAAAGGTTTCAACAGATTTTAATTCTAAAGTAAGATTAAATCATTAAACAGATTTCAAAATCTGCAACTATAGGTGCTAAGTTAAATGTCACTCACCCATATAGTGGAATACTGTGCAGCTAGGAAAATTATGCATTAGAAAAATTTTTAATGACAAGTTTGTGTTCTCCTACATAGGAAAAAAAAAATCATACTGTGATTCAGCTTATGATACCAATTTTCAATATATGTACCTGTGTGTACACATAAAGATCTGAAGGATGTGCACCAACATGTAACCAGTGGTTATCCCTGGTGTGAGGGATTAAGGGTGCTTATTCTTTCCTCTTTTTATGTCTTTAATTTTTTCTATATTTACTAACTCTTCTGTAATATTTTAGTTTTCCTAAGCAGTGAATTTTATAGCCAGAAACATGAGATTAATTCAAAAGAAATAAATTTTCATTTTCTATAAATCTGTTCAGTGTCTGCATATGTGGCTATGGATATATACAAAATCTCAAACTGTCAGCTTAACGTTTCAATCCCCATGCTTCTCACTGATCTTTGAACAGAATTAACCAGTTGCTTGGCTGTAGTGTTGATACATTATGGAGTGCTTTTAGAAGCCATTACTCAATTGGTAACAGGAAGTATTTCGGCTCATGGCTCCGAGACAAGTTCAGAGTTTCTTGGCTACAAGGACTAAATTAGATTGAGGAAAGTTTTCTTTAACTCTGTTAATCAGTTATATTTGTCAGACAGTTTCTATAATTAAGGAACCACAATATATGATTCCATTAAATATTTCATAGCATAAAAAGTAGTATATGTTCATTTGAATGTTTACTACATATTTAATCACACTCATACCCATCACTACCACTACAAGTTAGAAATGCATATGCCAACCTTCAGCCCAGGGTGACTTCTAAAGCTGAGTTATGAACCCCAACTGGAAATGCTGACAACCTTAACTATAGTGGCATGAACAACGCTGACTATAATAAAATCCTTGTTCAGATATAACTCACATAAAAAGTAAAAGCCAAGGGCTGTGAGTAGCTCAGTACATTTAAGCCATTTTTCAACACATTCGAAATCCATATAATTCTGCATTCCTTTCAAAGCAATACCTGATGGCTTTTCAGACTTCTGTGTTTTGTTTCTAAAAATCTGTATACAGTAATATCTTATACGACTCCCGATGAAACATTCTTCCCCTTTATCTTCGGCTAGTGAGAGTGCTAATGAAACTTTTATGAAATAAATGTTATTTCTGTCTTGTCTTGCTTTGCATGTTCAATATCGCAGGGAATGGACCTGTTCGGTGAATTCAGAGAGATTAAAAAGCCCCCAACAAATTCTGATTTGTAAAGCCTGTTAAAGTGACGCTGCACTAGAATTGTCAGTGTAAAGCTGAAGAGGATAATATTGTTCCACAACAGTTTAATTAGCACTTCGCTTTTTTTCCCCCTGAATGTAAAAGGAGGGACTTCTTTTTTCTTTCATGCAAATAATAATAATGATAATAATAATAACAATAATAATAGCAGAGGAAATCAAGTACATGAGTCCAAACCTCTGGCAAAAGCAGCAGTGACAGTCACTGTTTATTTTTTATTTATTTATTTTATTGGGGTATAGTTGTTTTACAATGTTGTGTTAGTTTCTACTGTACAGCAAAGTGGAGTTCCCTGTGCTATACAGCAGGTTCTCATTAGTTATCTATTTTATACATATTAGTGTATATATGTCAATCCCAGTCTCCCAGTTCATCCCACCCTCCCCTTTCCCCTCTTGGTGTCGATACGTTTGTTCTCTACATCTGTGTCTCTATTTCTGCCTTGCAAACCAGTTCATCTGTACCATTTTTCTAGAGTCCACATATATGTGTTAATATACGATATTTGTTTTTCTCTTTCTGACTTACTTCACTCTGTATGACAGTCTCCAGGTGCTGCAGTGCTCTGAACACTCACAGCCGCAAATACCCCGCACATGTGGATAGCTGGCTGTGAGCACTGTTGAAAGGAACAGCGCTGATTAGCCACAGAGTTGCTGTAGATACCCCCTCAAGTCCAGTTGGCACAAACTCAGAATTTAAAGATCTGGGGAATGATGTAGAATTGATTTAGTGTATATTAACTATTTCTAGCAGAATCTGAAAATTCCTTATGGGAGATAGAGCTCTTTGTTTCCTCCAATCTCAGATATTTGCTTATAATTTAAACATTACAGCATTTCAACATGAATATGGTCCTAAACATCATCTGGCAAGTAGCCTTATTAATTACAATCATTTCCCATTGTAACGCTATGGAAGACCAGGGTAAGGCACAGAATGAAGATGATCAAATGATTATGGTTGGTAGAGAGGCAAGAAAAAAGCCTGTTTATAGCTATACATTTCTTTTCATATATAATAAATCATGAATGTGATTGACTTCACACAAGATTGTATTTAGAGGCAACTCTGCCATGATTAATATCCATGGAAAATTAAATTTTATTTTGCAAACTATTTGAACTTCACAAGCCTTTAACATCACTGTAAGGCTCAGCATATACTTTTATGTGCTAACTACTTTAAATGACAGTAACTCTTAGAGAAATAATTAGTTTTGAGAATGGAAATACAGCTAAAACACAAAATACAAATATGCTAATTGTTTGACCCTGCTATACACTTGTTTTGGAATTTGATCAGACAGACTAAATACTTCTTTTCTTTATACTTCCTTCCAAAGTTAATTGATGATACTAAATCATCAATTCTAGAACTTTTATTTAACTTTGAAGTGTTAGGGATACGACACTGCTGATGCTAGAAGTAAAATCCATTCAGGGAATTGTGTGTTTTAAAAACCAGATACAGGTGATTTCAAATTCTTACATATATTGTTTGGGTACAATATCTGCACACAAATATTATTTCCACTGTTTTTGCAAACTGTCTCCCCATTGGTGGTTTCCTCACATCGCATCCCAAATCCAATAGATTTTTAAGTCCTGCATTTTTTCCAAAATCTCTCCTTTCCTTTCTAGTCTCACTGCTACGACTCCTCAGCTACTAAAAAGTAAGATTCCAGATCATGGAGGACTTGATATTATAATAAAATAAGATTTGACTACATAATGAAAGAGTTCAAATTGTGTTTGTAAATCATTTTAAAAAATCCTCAAGTCTAAGAAATATGTTTCTTTCTGGGTGTTAATTCCATGTCTATTAGTTTACTTATTAAAGATTTGACAATGTGGAAAATTCTGTAGCCTATATTGCTGCTTTTGTAAAACACTCATTAAGACAGAAAAACTGAGATGTCAGTGATCACTTTTGTACAATCTTCTCTAGGAGAAGACAAAATAAACAGGATAATAACTTCTAGTGCTAGACCAAATTCAAGATTAGGTGGTTATCTATCATGCGGATGGAGTTTACTAGGTGCATACCTGAATTTCATTTTTCTAGGCTTTATTTTGGTAAATAGTATTTCTCAAGTAAAGCAATTAGTTGGGCTGATGTTGGCTTACTGTTTTCAGGAACAACAGTTGCCTAACTTCATTATTAGCAATGCAAAACCTTTGAAAAAGTGTTGCTCAGTGCCACATGGCAATGGTGTCAGGCCTTGGAAGACACTACTCTAATCATTACCACAAAACCCTTGCTTACTGTCTACTTGTCTACCTATGTTTAAACTGCATCCTCCTGTGATAAACCATAATGGAAAAGAATATGAAAAAGGATATGTATATATATATATGTATAACTGAATCACTTTGCTGTATAGTAGAAATTAACACAACATTGTAAATCAAATATACTTCAATAAAATAAATTAAAAATAAAAAATAAGCTGCATGCATTTCCTGAAATTACCTGCCTGTCAATTCCCCAAACGATTATATTTCAGTGCATGAAAATATAATAAATATACAGACACACACATCAGTCTTCTCTTTAATAAAACGTTGCTGGTGGGACTTCCCTCGTGGTCCAGTGGTTAAGAATCCGCCTTCCAATGAAGGGGACGTGGGTTCGATCCCTGGTCGGGGAACTAAGATTCACAACAACTAAGCCCACACGCTGCAACTACTGAGCCCGCACGCTCTGGAGCCCGTGCACCACAACTAGAGAAGCCCGCACGCCACAGCGAAGGTCCCACGTGCCTCAACTAAGACCCAATGCAGCCAAATCAATCAATCAATCAATCAATCAATATTAAAAAAAAAAAGTTGCTGGCTACAAGTAGGTATTTTGAGTAGGTGTTGAAGGGATTTTTAATGTTTAAAAATATGGTGAGTAGTTGAAACCATAAAACTCTTGGAAGAAAAATGGGGGAGAGCTCCTTGACATTTGGTCTTGGTGAAGAATTTTTGGATTTGATACCAAAAGCACAAGCAAAAAAATAAAAAATAAACAAGCAGAATTACATCAAACTAAAATGCTTCTGTGCAGGAGAGGAAACAATCAACAAAATGAAAAGACAACTTACAAAATAGGAAAAAATATTTGGAAATATATTTGATAAGGGCTTAGTATCTAAAATATATAAGGAACACATGCATATAAATCAATAGCAAAAAACCGAACAACCCAATTAGAAAATGGGCAAAGGGCATGAAAATGTATTTTTCCAAAGAAGACATACAAATGACCAACAGGTATATGAAAAGGTGATCAACAGCACTAATCATCAGGGAAATAGAAATCAAAACCACAATGAGATTATCACTGTACACCTGTTAGGATGACTATTATAAAAAAGTCAAAAGATAGGAGGCATTGGTGAGGATGTGAAGAAAAGGAAACCCCTATACACTGTAGGTGGGAACATAAATTGGTACAGCTACTATGGAAAAACAGTATGGAGGTTCTTCAAAAAATTAAAAATAGAACTACTATACGATCCAGTAATCCCACTTCTGGGTATATATCCAAATGACAAGAAATCAATATTTTATAGAGATATCTGCGCCCCCATATTCATTACAGCATTATTCATAGTAGGCAAGACATGGAAAGAACCTAAGTGTCCATTGACAGATGAATGTATAAGGACAATTTTATATATAAATTACACACACACACACACACACACAAACACACATACACACTCCCTGGTGCCATGAGTTCAATTTTTTTTTTTTTTCATTTCACACATAATTGAGATCATGCAATATTTATCTTTCTGTGTCTGGTTTTTTCATTGAGCGTAATGTCCTCCAGGTTCATCTATGTTGTTACAAATGGCAGGATTTCCTTCTCTTTTAAGGCTTAATAATATTCTATTTCACTTATATGTGAAATGAAAAAAAAAACTGAACTCAGTACCAGAGAGTAGACTGCTGGTTACCAGAGGCTGGGGGTTGAGTAGTGGGTGAGGGAAAAGGGGAGATTTTGATCAAAGGGTACAAACTTTCAGTTATAAGATGAATAAGCTCTGGAAACCTAATATACAGCATGGTGACTACAGTTAATAATAATGTATTGTATACTCAAATTTGCTAAGAGAGCAATCTCAAATATTCTCACCACACATACATGTGCGTGCGTGCGTGCGCGCACACACACACACACACACACACACACACACACGGTAACTCTGTGAGATGATGAATTGTTAATTAGCTTGTTTTTGGTATTCATTTCACAATACATAAATTTATGAAAACATCACATTGTACAACATAAATATACACCTTTTTAACTTGTCAATCATACCTCAATAAAAAAATACAGTGAGGAATACATATGGTAGAGTCTTAATGCCACCAAAATGGTGTCCATTTTCCTCAATGCTTTTTTCGTAAGAATTTCAATATGCTCAGAGTTCTGATTAGAAGATTCTGGAACCAAAGATTTATAAAATAAATAAAAGCTGTCATACATATTAAAAAATACAAGACTTTCTTGGTGATAAATCTTTGTGCACTTGCAGATCCTCTCAACCCCAGAACACTGCATACTATTTCATGTGTGTTAACCTCTAAATAACTATCTACAGTCCTCCCTTGGTATACACGGGATTGGTTCCAGGATCCCCCACGGTTACCAAAATCCGTGGATGCTCTTATATAAAATGGCATGGTACAGTCAGCTTTCCATATCCATGGGCTCTGCATCTGTGGATTCAACCAACGGCGTATTGAAATTTGTTGAATCTGTGGATGCAGAACCCGTGGATTTGGAGGGCCAATTGCATGGAGTTTTGTGATGATCAAGAGTTTATCAGGGCTCATACATATCTACGTGTGTTTGCGCGCATGTGTGTGTGTGTGCGTGCACGCGTGTGATTTTCTGCATGTATGTGTTCATGACTACATTAGTATTTTTTTCTTTAAAACAAAGGCTCCTTCATAGGTAATACAAATGATACATTATGCACAGAACAGAACAACATCTGGTGCACTGGTTTAACAGAGCATATCTAAACATTGTACTTATCATTATTCTTTACAGTTTCAATCAAATTAAATTCTTCTCCATGCTGGAAGTTGCGGAGGCACTTTAATGCCCTCTCAAAATGGGTGTCCTCCTAATTCACTCAAAAGTACCCTATCAGTTACCTGGATCCCTGGCCCCAGGGTTTGGTATTTTAGCCACTTCTCTTGACTATCCACTCTCACTCTCTTGGTGATTGAATCCACTCACACGGATTTAACTACTATCTATGTCCTCGTCACTTTCAAATGTCTATCTATCTCTAGCCCCAATATCTCCGTGAACTCCAGACTCCCATATCCAACTGCCTACCTGATGTCTCCATTTTGATATCTAATAGGTATCGAAACCTTACTATGACCAAAACTGAACTCCACATATTCCCAACTCCCAAACCCAGTCCTTCCACAGTCTTCTCCACTTCGACTGATGGCAAATCCATCTTATTTCAGTTGCTCTATTCACAGCCTTTGGAGTCATTGTTGAAGAATCATACTGTCATACTCCTCTTCCTATTTATAAGCAAATTCAGGTGGCTTAATCTTTAGAAAAATAGTAAGTCTACATTTCTCATAAGCTCCACCACTGTTACCCTAATTGACGCTAACATCTTTCCTCACTTGATCAACTTCAGTGGTCTCCTGATCTCCCACTACTCTTGCCATATTGCAATCCATTTCTCCACTTGGCAGTCTGAATGATTCTTTTAAATATAAGTCAGATCTCATTACTCCCATACTCTCAACCTGCTAATAGTTTCCCATCAGACTCTGAATAAAAGCCAAAGTCCATTCCAGGGCCTACAAAGTCATACATGCTCTTGCCCGTGGCTACACCTCCAACCTCTTTTCCTATCACTCTCCCTGACCACTCACTGGTTCCCTTACTCTCCTTCAACTACAATATGCACTTAGAAGACTCAGCGAATTTTGCATTTGCTGTTTCCATTGCTTGAAGTATCCTTGACTGAGATATGAACATGTCATGTTATTTCAGTTTAATCAAGTTTCTGGACAAAGGTCACCTCCACAAAGAGGCCTCCCTGACCACTATATGTAGTACTACAGTACCCTCTGTCATTCTCTATTCTCTTATCTTGCTTTATTTTTCTTCATAATACTCATGATTGAAGGGAATTATATTGTTGTCTGTTTTTCCCATGAAAATGAGAACTTTGTTTTATTCATAACTATAGCCCAAGGGTCCAGAATGGTGCTAGGCATATGATCGGTGCTCAATAATTACTTGTTCAGGAAATGAGTGAATCAATGAATGAACTGTATGATGAGTTATTTCTTAAAATTATTTCATGATTATAAATATAAATACACAGTCGATCCTCATTATTCATGGATTCCATATTTGTGAATTTGCCTACTTGCTGAAATCTATCTGTAACCCCAATCAATACTTGCAGTGATTTTGTGGTCATTCAGAGACATACACACGTGCAGAGTGGTGAAAAAATTTGAGTTGTCTTGGGTGCATGTTTCCAACTGAGGTTGAACAAGGGGACACTGTGCCTTCTTGTTTCAGCTCTCACACTGTAAACAAGTGTCCTTTTGCAACCTATTTAGTACCACATTTTTCTCATTTTTGTGTTTTGGGTGGTTTTGCTTTTTAAAATGACCCCCAAGCACAGTGCTGAAGTGCTGTCTGGTGTTCCTAAGTGCAGGAAGGCTGTAATGTGCCTTACAGAGAATATACTTATGTTAAATAGGTTTCATTCGGGTGTGAGTTATAGTGCTGTTGGCTGTGAGTTCAATGTTAATGAATCAATCATATATATTAAATATAGTATCTTTAAACAGAAACACACATAAACAAGGTTATGTATTGATTGCTTGATGAAAATTGTGTGACCAGAGGCTCACAGGAACCTAACTCTGTATTTCCCGTAGAAGCAATGATTCAATATTCCCTAATTCAATGTTTACGATGACTTTATAGAACATAACTACTACAAGTAACAAGAATCAATTGTATATACCACACAGAAGACACAGAAAACACAAAAATACTACTGACAACAAATATTACTGTTACGTATATTATGATTAATAAAATTTGGATCTTATTGTCTATTATTTTATTTGAACTTACTATATTATTTGTATTCACCATGTCATTAAAGTTCATTGAAGGCTTCATTTTATTCAAAATATATTACATTATATGTATGTTCTATGATTCATTTTATTATTTCTCTTAATTCTTAGCTCTTCTGGATATTTCCAATTATTCACTGTTACAAATAATGTTACAAATGAAATTTTTGTGAATAAATCTTGGTACCCATTTCTGATCATCTTCTTAGGACAAATTAAATGTTTGCAGTTAGCTTGAGGCTCTTGATACATTTTCCTTTCCGAAAACTTGAGGTCATCTTGAACTTGGACCATTAATGCATATGTATCTCCCCTATACCACCTGTGTCAGTACTGAGTATGTGACAGTTTGTTTCTAAACTTTGTCACTTCAATAGCTGAAAAATTGTATATTATTGTTTTATGTGTATTTCTTCCATTACTGATGAGGTTGAATATTTTTGGTATGTTTGTCTTCTGAGAACATTCTGTCCATGTGCCATTTGTCCACATGGATGGCACATGTATTAGAATTGTTTCTAATGAATTTCTAAGTTGGGATATCAACTGAAATAATTAATAGAAGTGTAAGATATAACTCATTTTCCTTTGAAGAACTCCTATTCAGTGTGATTTCTAATAGTAAAAGATACATGAATAAATGCCCAAATTAATTTACAGCATGCCCCACACTTCCATGGAATATATAGCTGAAGAAAAAGGGATATATTTAAAACAAGGGATACAAATGTGCAACTCAGGGACTGTAAGTCCTTATACTATTAGAATTAAATAAACAAGTGTTCAGTTGGTGACCATATCCCTCAAGAAGGGTGAGCAATAGAGATATTCTTTGTTCATCACCACAGGGTGTGTTACTACTCTCTGTGAAAATGTAGAAGGAAAAATGAATTGAATGAAACCCTAAATCCTGACAATACCATTTTATATATTTATCAGTTTACTGTAGTTTTAAAGTAAAACAATAAGTGTTTGTATTTATACGATTTCATTGGGTGTTTCTAATGGTAATAATTAATTTCCCATTAAAATCCAGAATTTATCAAGGTTTATACTGCCTTCTCAGTTTATCTTAAATTTATGAGTAAAAATTTCATTTTTCATATCTTTTTCAACTATGTTTTTGATATTTTTCTCAATGTTGTTATAATGAAAAGAATAAGTGATATAGAAGTAGCCAAAATCTTAGCTCTTATTAATTGTGTGACCATGAGCACTTTATTTAATGTTTCTGAGACTCAGTCTCCTTTTCTCTAAAACCAGGCATACTGCAGTGCCAGGCACTTAGTAAGCCCTTTATAAATGGTAGTGGTTAATATTATCACTAGTATTAGAAAAAAATGCATAATTAAGTGAAGAAGCAATAGCTAGCATAAACATTAGCCTTGGGTTTTGTGCTACAAATGCAAGCAGAATCCATTTCTTAAAAATGCACGTAAAAGAAATGTTTTATTATCATTTGTATTAGTTATTATAATAATATTTTAAATTCACACCTTTTTTATGTTCCCCTAAACATTTACTATTAATTATTTAGAACATTCAATTAAAACTATATGTTTTTTCTTTTCTTCCATGTTTACACATACTAAAGACAAAGATATCCTATCAGAATAGGATATTGGAAATTTTATGATCAACTCTTAAATGTGGAATAATAATTCTTCCATCAGAGCTTGGAGATGTCATTCAAAATGAGATGAGCCTATGTGATCACGTTTTTAGAGTCTAATTTCAAAAAGACTACGAGATGGAAAAAAGTAAAAGAACATGTAAAGAAAAGAAAATTAATGACATCATATGTTATTTCAGAGTGCTTCATGATTTAACAAGTGAATTTTGACCTTCATTTTTTAAATGGGACCGAACAAACGTAAAAAACCTGATCAAAATCATCTGGAATTAATATCTTTATGCTAGCTTGAATAATAAATCGTTATTTATATATAACACTTTTCTCTTAAGGCATATCCACACTGAATATCTAATTTTATTATCATAATCACCTGAGGGATAAATATGACCATCTATATTTTTCAAATTAAGAAATGTCACGATACAATGAGGAAACAGGCACTGAGAGGTTAAGTGGCAAAACTATGATCCAACAAGTAGGTAGTAACAAAGTTGAAACTAGAATATATATGTTATGATTCTCATCCTTGGCCATATTATTTCTAGCACGCGTCTCTTTCAGATATGACTGTACCAGAATTCTTTGCCACAGAGCTATTAGCTTCCAATAGGAGTCAGGGTTTTTTTCCCTCATTATTTCAATGACTCTTCTAATAGAAATGCCAGCTCCATTCTGACTGTTTAACGTGGAAATACTCTAAAGGAGTTTGGGTCATATAAAATTAGCATAAGTCAATATTATATTTGCTATTTACTATAATTTACCTCAACAACTTGTAGAATCCCAATTCCAGAAAAAGACCCAGTTAAATTCAAGAAATCACCCCAGCCACGTAGTCTCCTGTGTTCAAGCCACGTTTGAAACGTGTAAAAAATGGAGAATGGGGGCAGCTTTTTAGGTAGATCTGATACTGTTCTTTCCTCTTCCAAAATCCCCAACCCTAATATCCCTAAACCAGATTCATCCGTATTGATGAATCCATCAAAAGAACTGGTAGTGGTAAAAACTGCAGTGACAGTAACCAAGTTGATTACCAGATTCTACCAATTTCCCCTGGTGGTACAAGGGAATCTCCACTAAGGACAGGATCCACCTCTTCCTATGATTCTGCCGTGGCGGCAGAGAGCTGGTTTTTTCTTCATTTCTTTCACTCTTCCCTCTTCCCTTACTCTCCCCTCTCTACCTTGACATTACTACTTAACATCAGTCCCTAAACCTCTTGCATCAAATACGTCCCTGTGTTTTACTTCAGGAGTCAATCACATTTTAACATTTGCTGTATGAAGATTCATTTTTCACCTAACAAGACTGTATCCACAAGGAGATTAAACGAGCAATATTCCCACATATCCTCTTTCCTGACATTGAAGCAAAGACACGATGATAACAATGACAGCAGTGACAGGTTCTTGGTGAAAATTTTACCTCAGGATGTGCTCGGGACATGTTAGGACTCAATAATATACAAGACAGCATAATACTGACAACAGCTATGGAAAGGAAACATTCACCTGAATGTTTACATGGTATATAATGTGCTTGGTGATTTTTTTAACTTTTTTTTTCCTTTTTAACACTAGAGTGTACCCATCCACTCTCAGACTAAAAGACACTTTGACAAAATCCTTAAGTGACATACAACTTGCTGAAAAACAGTAATTATTTACAATAACATCAGATCAACTCTGACAGCAGTTATTTATACAATGCATGTGATCATTATAACTAAGCACAGGTAAAAACACGAGGACCTTTTGAATTAAAATGTAATACCTTTCTCACTTTTCATCATTCATTACACATTTTAAAAATACAAATGACCGCCTATTAAAAAATGCTTTGTTGAAGCATATATCCCTCGTGCACACAGGTGACCAGCTGAATGAATTTTCACAAACTGAACACACCCATGTCACCAGGATCCAGATCAAGAAACAGAATGTGGGGGCTTCCCTGGTGGCGCAGTGGTTGAGAGTCTGCCTGCTAATGCAGGGGACACGGGTTCGAGCCCTGGTCTGGGAAGATCCCACATGCCACGGAGCAACTGGGCCCGTGAGCCACAACTACTGAGCATGCGCATCTGGAGCCTGTGCCCCGCAACGGGAGGGGCCGCGATAGTGAGAGGCCCGCGCACCGCGATGAAGAGCGGTCCCCGCACCGCAATGAACAGTGGTCCCCACTTGCCGCAACTAGAGAAAGCCCTCGCACGAACCGAAGACCCAACACTGCCAAAAATAAATAAATAAATAAATAAAGTAGCTATTAAAAAAAAAAAAAAGAAACAGAATGTGACCAGCACCCCAGAGGCCTTCACATGTTCCCTTCCAGCCATTAACCCACCCCAAAACTAACCATTTATAATGATTTCTAACATCCTATTGACAGATTAGTTTTGCCTTAAACAGCTACTTTTAAAGAAAACATTTTGAAGACCTGGGCTCAATGTGTAAGAAGTTGAAATTAAGTATCTGCAGATATATTTTAGCTATTTTAAGTACCCAGAAAGTTTCACTGGGGTTAAATAAAGATGGCAGCTAAGATCAGGTGGAGGTTTCAAAATCATTCACTGAGCTGAATTTACTATGCCAATACTGTGTTAGATTCTCCCTTGAAAAAGCAAACTAATGATAACATACATTATTTCAGAAAGCATCATGCCAGGATGCAGCCATGATGCAAAAGAGTATAGGATATTGTAATGCAAAAGAGTATAGGATCAAGCACCAAACTAAGAAGCTCAAGTAAGTACTATGGTAGAAGGGGGGAAGTGAGAGACGCCTGAAAGCCAAAGCAGCTGGGGAAGGCTTCATAGAGGGCCATCAAAAGATACATACATTAGGCTCAAAAGGGCTGAGTGAAGAGGGGGGAATTTCAGTTTAGAAAAACACAGAAGCCTAGGCTCTGAGACAGGCTGGGCCATGGAGTTGGTGTGAGACAGATGAGCTATGCATACAGTTCTCTAGCAGAAAGAGATTCTGGGTTGCAAAAGCTAAGGTACCCTAACAAATGCCTGTAAGTCTATAAAAAATAGCTGACTTATATTGAAGCATTTTACTCAAGTCCAAATGGCCATGGTCTCTGCTTCCTTTCACTGTTCCCTGAAGATATGAATGTTTTCAATAGTTTCCTGTAGAAATGAAAATTAATTACAGGGTTTATATGTTATGAATTAAAAACACTGGTTGGTAATGACTAGATTACTGACCAGTAAGAAAACATGACTCTCTTTCCTAAGTCCTTTTGACATTTCAGGTTGAAAATATATTTTTTATGCATGTGTTGGACGTCTTGTGGTTTGTAGTATTTTAAAGAAATTCACTTTGTTTAAAAAAAAAAATTGGACCTAAGTGTCCATTGACAGATGAACGGATAAAGAAGATGTGGCACATATATACATGGAATATTACTCAGCCATAAAAAGAAACGAAATTGAGTTATTTGTAGTGAGGTGGATGGACC
This sequence comes from Balaenoptera ricei, assembly GCF_028023285.1. NCBI lineage: Eukaryota > Metazoa > Chordata > Mammalia > Artiodactyla > Balaenopteridae > Balaenoptera > Balaenoptera ricei. Next base: position 87,982,514 of record NC_082660.1, on the reverse strand, counting down.
TAGAGTCTGTCATACAGAGTGAAGTAAGCCAGAAAGAGAAAAACAAATACCGTATGCTAACACATACATATGGAATCTAAAAACAAACAAACAAACAAAAAATGGTTCTGAAGAACCTAGGGGCAGGACAGGAATAAAGACACAGAGGTAGAGAATGGACTTGAGGACACGGGGAGGGGTAAGGGTAAGCTGGGACGAAGTGAGAGAGTAGCATTGACATATATACACTACCAAATGTAAAAAAAAATTTAGTGGGAAGCAGCCACATAGCACAGGGAGATCAGCTCGGTGCTTTGTGACCACCTGGAGGGGTGGGATAGAGAGGGTGGGACGGAGACGCAAGAGGAAGAGGATATGGGGATATATGTATACATATAGCTGATTCACTTTGTTATACAGCAGAAAACAATACAACATTGTAAAGCAATTATACTCCAATAAAGATGTTTAAAAAAAAGGAATCATAATAGTATCTGATGAAAATATAGCAAATATTTGAAAAACCATACTGAAAAAGAAACCTCATTTTCATTACTGGAAATGGCTATATCACCAACCCATTACTTTAAAAACTGACAAATAAAGGGAACAAATTGAGCATTTAGCCTAACTTTCCTGTATGAGCTATATTTCAGCAAAGCCAATAGTTGCTGAGGATAGTCTTTTACAGAACATTTCTAGCCAATAAATGCAGAAAGTATAGTAAAATTAGAAAGTCACCATTCTGCAACCTCTAATAAAATAATGGATCAGGGCAATAATCATCGTAGGTGCTAAGACCACTAGGTGAAATTTGATAAGGAACTTTATAAGGAAGAAATCAGGCTGACACCATCTGAAAGTGGAACATCCAATATTATGTCTCCTCATGTGATGCAACAAAAAGTACAAAGCACTTGCTTCAAAAAAAAAAAAGAAAGAAAAGAAGAATAAAACAAAGAAACCTGGCTCTAATCAAGCCTCCAGTTCTAACTTCTCATGTACAAGAAATAAGGAGGCTAGCAAAAAAGTTAAACACCAGAAGAAACCAATCAGCCACATTCAGAATCCAGCACATTCTTCACGATAATTAACCTGGTTTATTCAATAAACAATAGCATTTTTTAACAAAAAAAGGAGAGACCATTATAAATTAAAAGAGTTAAAAATATAAAAACCAAATGTGATGTGCACATTTTGTTTGCACCCTGATTCAAATAAACTAACTCTAAAAAACACTTTTGAAATAATCAAGGAAACTTGGACTGGGTATTAGATAATGTTAAGAAATTGTTCATTATGTTAGGTATGGTAATCGTATTGATTTGTGTTTAAAAAAATATATGCCCTTATATGTCAGACATATATTATGCATATAACGTGCATAATAAACTAGTAACTCTAGTTAGATGATAGGATAGTTGGGATTTTCTTTAAAGGCTGAAATATACCTGCAAAAACACTATCACCGTCACCAGTAGTAGTAGTAGTAGTAGTAGTAGTAGTAGTAGTAGTAGTAGTAGTAGTAGTAGTAGGGATGGGAAATAAGGCTAACAAAATGTTTTATAATATGGAAACTGAATAATAGGTATACTAGGGTTCATTATATTTTTCTCTGTAATTCTGTATATGTTTGAAAATTTCCATAATAAAAATAATTTAAGCCTCAAAAAAAAAAAATTGGGGTGACCTGGTGAGAGTAAGGAAGAAAGTATATCAAACTGGAAAATGTATGAATTAGACTCCCTAAAACTTAGTATTCTTCTCAATTTTTATAAGATTTTTATGGTGTCAATATGATAGAATGCAATTCATTCAGCAAAATTATTTATTTGAAATAGTGCAGGAAAGGTCCAAAAAAAAGCTAAACAATTTAACTTTGTTATTAAAATGATATAGTGGTACAATGTATACTCAGTTTTATTCAGACTGCTAACATCTAAGTAAGGTCAATTCTACTGACATTCTGTTAACATTGGATTATTATCATTCTGTGCTTCTAAAAAGTTAGACCAAAACACAAAGTTGTTTTTTTTTTTTTAATTTTTATTGGAGTATAGTTGCGTTACAATGCTGTGTTAGTTTGTACTGTACAGCAAGGTGAATCAGCTATACGTATACATATATCCCCTCTTTTTTGGATTTCCTTCCCCTTTAGGTCACCGCAGAGCACTGCGTAGAGTTCCCTGTACTTTACGGTAGGTTCTCAAAAGTTATCTATTTTATACATAGTATCAATAGTGTATATATGTCAACCCCCATCTCCCAATTCATCCCATCCCCCCCTTCCACCTTGGTATCCATACATTTGTTCTCTATGTCTGTATCTCTATTTCTGCTTTGCAAATAAGATCATCTATACCATTTTTTTAGATTCCACATAATGTGCGTTAATATACGACATTTGTTTTTCTCTTTCTGACTTACTTCACTCTGTACGACAGTCTTTAGGTCCATCCACGTCTCTACAAATGACCCAATTTTGTTCCTTTTTATGGCTGAGTAATATCCCATTGTGTATATATGTACCACATCTTCTTTGTCCATTCCTCTGTTGATGGACATTTAGGTTGTTCCATGTCCTGGCTATCGTAAATAGTGCTGCAATGAACACTGGGGTGCATGTATCTTTTTGAATTATGGTTTTCTCTGGGTATATGCCCAGTAGTGGGATTGCTGGGTCATATGGTAGTTCTATTTTTAGTTTTTTAAGGAACCTCCATACTGTTCTCCATAGTGGCTGTACCAATTTACATTCCCACCAACAGTGCAAGAGGGTTCCCTTTTCTCCAAACCCTCTCCTGCATTTATTGTTCCAAAACACAAAGTTGAAATCTGCTAGGAAATCCTATGGTTTCATACTTTCTCACACCTTGCGTCCTATGAGTTACTGTACATTGAATGCTCTAAAAACAGTAGGATTTTGTCCCATAATTCAAAAGATTTTTCAATAAAACAGTAGACAGTATAAAAGTAATTTTTTTTGTTCAGTCATTAGAATAAAAGATGTTTCAGCAGTTAGATATTACGTTAAGACAGTTGGCTGCCATTAGTTCCTATGAGACTTTTAATCCTTACTGTTCACCATAAATCTTTATGGTTTGGTAGTCTCCATAAGTTTAGATACTCTCCATTAAGAGCTCGATTGTTTCCAATTTTAACTTTCTCCATGAAAGAAGTAAAACATGGACCAGGAAATATTAAGTCATGGTGTCTTCTTTATTCTAACTTATCTTGTTTCTCCTCTTGTATTTACAGTAAACAGTAATTTTCAGGTTGCTATTCTCAACTTGTCAACTTCCCATAATGCCTTATTTTGAAATACGCCTGCTGTACTAAAAGGATATGCAATGATTCAATGTAGTAAACATTTATTGAGCATTTACTTCTCTCTGAGATGCTGGGCTAGCACTGAGTCTGTTGGGACAAATGGGGCATATTCTTTGCCACTGAGGTACTCAACCTAGGAGGTACAGAGAGAAGCATACAATGAAATAAAAAAATGCAAATGTGGCAGGTGCTGTATTACTAATAAAGCTGAAGTACTGCTGTGACTCAGAGAAAGGAAAGGGTATTTCTGTCAAAATGGGGATAGAGAGACTGGAGTACTGTATAGAGGAAGTGGCATTCATACTCCAGTAAATCTTTTATTTGGTCAGCGTTGATTTTCTATGTTTTCCGATATGTGAGCATGAATCTCTTTTGTATATTTTAGACCACAAAGGAAGGAAAAGTGGAGCTGAAATGTATGTAATAAAACAATAGACAAAGGTCTGCAAACCTTCATTGACTGTGTGATCGTGGGCAATTCCTTCGTCATTCTGGGCCTCAGTTTCTTCAACTGTAAAATGATGAATTTGGACTAAATGCCATCTTGGGTCTCTTTTAGCAGGGACGAGATGATCTCTAAAGCTTCTGCCAGCTCTGGAGTTTCAGAAAACGTTGCTTTGTTTTTTTGCATTCCTCCAACTTTTTTTTAACTCTGCTATGATTTTACTTTTTTCTTTTCCTTTATCTCATAGATTTTTCCCTACAATATTTCCTCTAATCTAAACTTTCATCACGATTAATCCTGTGAAGAAGTCAGAGTGGGTAAATAGCTAATCAGAGTTACTAATATAGCATGGAAAGATGGCAGATTATCAAAAGGTATGGTTAGTCATTAAAATTTATAATAGTTGATTTAAATCATAAGAAATTAACACTGCTTATAGAAAACTTAACCAACTTTTATTTTGTAGGATGGCAGTAATTTAACTGAAGTGAAACCCATTTTGGAGGTATGCAAAACCTTAGGATTAATAGTACCTTCAAATACATTAATATAATTTTCTCCTGTTGAATGGAATAGTTTTAATTAAACTTTACTAACCCTTTTGTTTTAATCCCTGGAGCTGACCTATAAAACACTAGAGGTTTTACATCAAACTGTAAAAGTCCTCAAAGCCGAAAGTTAAAGTGATAGCCACAGGGTGGGGAAAAACAATGAAGGATTTACAAACTAGGTCTAGTAAACCAGCAATGCTTTATACAATACAGATCTAGATATCTACTATATATAATTATATATACATATATAATCTTTAAAATTATTCATTGGGGAAAAGGTAATGGTGGTTTATCAAATATATTTTCAATATTTTAAAGGTATTAGATTCTCTATAGTAACCACTTTTTTTCTCTCTAAAGACTCATTGGTATGTCAAACAGGAATGAGAGGACCTGCAGATTTGTAATTTAACCTGGAAGAAAATGACCAGAGAAATATTATTTTATGAATTCCACTGGTAATAAGATTCCATTGTACTGTTTGAGTCTGAACTTCATAAGGGCGGCTTGCCTCCCCCACTCCCTGCAATAATAACTAAATAGATAAATAAATAAGTGAAACCAAAGCAAAACCAAACCACTCTCCAATTCTTTAGGCAATGCTTCATAAACGTTTCCCACCCAAGAGCCCCTAATGGAAGAGAAGATTGAACGCGCTCCCCAAGGGATCTGCGGCAAGTGTGAAATTTCTTTGAAGTCATCTGTTTTATTTTAAAAATTCATGCGAATTTTGCATTCCACTCCATAATATATCTCTGTGTTAATGTAAAATGATGTGTTTTCTCCCAATATCTTTGAGTTACTGAGCTCTAGGAAAATATGCTAAGTTTATACCATAGCTTTGCATCGTCCAAGACACACACAGTTTTAGAAGGTTAGCTTAACAAGGAATGAAGGCAATTTATAAAATACATTTTTCCATGAATCCCACATATTTCTTACTTTCAGTTTTCTTTTCACTTCAAGGTAATTTTTTTTTCTTTGTCAGTTAATTTGAGGTCTATAACTTTAGTACTGAGCTGAAATACATTTATTTGCTATAGCAGACAGAAAAGATCCTTATTCTATCAAAATAGGTACGTGGGTTTTAATAATCAAAAAACACAGAAGGGGGGAGGGATACATTAGGAGTATGGGATTAATAGATACACACTATTATATATACAATAGATAGGCAACAAGGATTTACTATATAGCACAGGGAACTATATTCAATAGCTTGTAATAACCTATAATGGAAAAGAATCTGAAAAAAGATATAGGTATATATAACTGAATCACTTTGCTGTACACCTGAAACTAACACAATATTGTTAATCAAGTATACTTCAAAAAATAAAATAAAAAATAAAGACAGAATTTTCAAAGGTATAAGAAAAAAAACAAAAACAAAAAAATAGAAGATATTAGTAATCATACAATTATTCTTGAAATATGAGTTATATAACTCAATTATTAACTGAATTAGTTTCATCTTATCTATATCACTCCAGTTTAAAAAGACAGGTACTTTTTTCTTTTTGTAGGCAATCATTTCACAAGGAGATAGTCCAAAATCATGGAAAATGAATTAATATATAGTGTTGATCTATTTTTATTTTTGCTGGTTGGTTGTGAATATAGATATGCTTGCTATATACACAGTACTGGAGGTGACAGAATGTGATTCAAACAGGACTGAAATCTGTATTAAGCAAAGAAGACAAGTTAGACTTAGACACCAAAGAAAAGTATTTAACTATAAATAAGAAGTTAAGTGGCTTGACCTTTCATACCACATTCTGTTTTTTCTTGCAAACTAAATTCACAAGTATTTTGTTCTAAGGCTTTAGTAGCAAAACGTTAAAAAAAATTAAGGAAATGGATTCTGAACAGTGATTTGACAAACAATAGTCAGTTGTCTTAGAGAACAGGGCAGGTGAGATTTCCAGGCATATGATGCAGCATGAAATCATACACAGAGACAGGATTATTAAAAAGGAATAAAAACGGCTCAAGAGAAAATATTTCTGGACACGTGAGAACTAGAAGGAAATGAAAGGGGGATGCAAGCAGGCAGAATGTACTTAAGAACTTGTTGAGTTGCAAACTCTGAGTCTGAATTTCATAGGGAAAGAAAAAGAACTAGTCAAAATAACTTGAGAATGGGGATTGCTGCAGCCCAAACAGAAAGATAGGAAGAGGATTTCTGGCAAGTCTTTCGAATACAATGGCAGGAAGACTACACGAAAGCAGAAATAAGCAAAATACAACAGAGAGGTTTTGCTCTTGAAATGGATAGGAAGAAAGAAGTTGGTGATACTGTAAAAGAAAAATATGAAAGGATTTACCAAAAGCCCAGACGCAGGAAACAAACAAATAGAACTGAGTATAATACATACTTGGCTGAGACTAGAGGAACTATAGGTACCCTTATGATTACTCTCTTCCAACAAGACAACAGCAACAACTATAATATTCATTAAATTAAAAGAATTAAAGAAATTTCATTAACTTCAATAAATTCAAGAAATATGTTGAGGATGTGATCAACAATCAACCAGACCGGCAGAGATGACCACTGAACAATATTACACAAACGACTTTCTGGGTTTTATAGACACACTTTTTTTCTCCTTCAAAGGACACTAACAGGTTTATATGGTTTGTAATAAACTCGGGAAACGTATATGCTTTTGAGTCCTTACTGAAAGTCCTCGGAGTTATAGAGAAGCAGAATTACTATAGTGCAGTTTCAAATATAAGATTTATGGCCTACTCTTCTTATCCAAGAGGAAAAATGTACTTCTCCACATACGTCATCTTACTTTCAAAAAATGTTTCCTTGACCCTTCCTCCTTTCTTTCACTTTTCAGCCTCTTCTAAAAGTAGACAGTACTTACTAACCAACAAAGCTAATCCATTCGAATTCAAGTCTTGGAGACATTTTTGTTCCTCCTCCCCTGTTCTTCACGGGTGCCAGGTTCTGCCCATTCTGGTCCTTCAGTGATGCCCTGCCACCTACCTCATCAAGATCAGACTGCTTAGCATGACACTGAAGTCTCTGAAATGGCTACCTTACTGCTTCAGCCTGACAGTCAATGACTCTTTCACCATCCTAACACATTCCACCACTGTGCCTTCTCATATTGTCTGCTCTCTGGACAGCATACCCCTTTTCCATGTCAGTAAAAATCCTATTCTCGTGCTTCACCCTGTTGGCCTCCTCTTATCTATCCATTCAAAGGTTCTTTCTCTCTCATCTAAACCACAGTCCATTATCTTTTCCTGTAGCACTTCTCAAATTCATCTTTGTTTTATAAAGTATTTGTGTATATGTCTTTTCTTCCCTTCTAGATTTTAAACACATTCAAGCAAGAACTATCTCACGATCATTTTGATATCACCAACAGCCCCAGAGTATGGTTCCTTTGCAAATAATATACACTTAAGTATTTATGAAATGAACAAATACACTATTTGATCAGAGATATGAAAGCTTCAATAACCTAGAAGCGCTAAAAAATAAAGTCGGTCAAAAGCAGGTCATTAAAACACACTATGCTGTCAAATATAAGCTAATGGAAACTATCTTCCTGCTTTTCTTATATCAGTAACCAAATAAAAATTACGATTAATGCTTATAGATTATTTAATCCTACCGTTTAAAATATTTACTTAGACAAGATGTAGTCTCAAAGCAGTTACAAATCAATTACCTTTGCTTGCACTTTCTACATGTTCCAGTTCTTCAGGAAATTTCAGGATATCCCGGTATTTTTCCTCACAAATTTCAGCAATAAAATGCAAGAGGGTTGTCTTTTGATCTGCTGATTTAGTATCTCGGATCTGGAATGGAATAACGACAATATTTTTAGTATTTTTTAATAATATATAGAGAGAGACTTTTTCTTTTTCTAAAATTATCATTACTTATTTATTTATTTTTGGCTGAGTTGGGTCTCTTTGTTGCTGCACGCGGGCTTTCTCTAGTTCTGGCGAGCGGGGGCCACTCTTCCCTTCAGTGCGTGGGCCCCTCATTGCGGTGGCCTCTCCCATTGGGGAGCACGGGCTCTGGGCGCACGGGCCTCAGCAGCCGTGGCCCACGGGCTCCAGAGCGCAGGCTCAGTAGTTGTGGCGCATGGGACCAGTTGCTCCATGGGCATGTGGGATCCTCCCGGACCAGGGATCGAACCCGTGTCCCCTGCATTGGCAGGCGGATTCCTAACCACTGCGCCACCAGGGAAGCCCGAGAGACTTTTTCTTAAACAAGAGAAATAAATGAATAAATGAACTCAATTCATTGTAACTAATTAAAAATTTTTTTGAATGTCTGGGGTAGTTCCTACTGGGGTCTAGCGACAGTGCTCTGGATTTTAAAATGAACTCCGCATTTTAAAAGACAGAAAGATGACCGAAAAAAGTAAAAAATTAAACATTAATCCGTATTTCTTAAAATGTCTAGATTATTATGGCAAAATGAACTATCCTTTTCATGAGAAAAGAACATTCACTTAAGTATTGATAATAATAGTCCAAGTGAATGTGTGTTTATGTTATCAGCATTCTGTTCTTTGCTTTATCACAGAAATATATTCTTGAAAGCTGGATTCGTCTGTGAGGTTATATTTATTTCTGGCCATTGTTGATGCAAATTAATGTAAAAGAGCAAGCACATTTTACCCTCGTTTACTTGCATGGGCCATCAAAAAAGAATAACTGAAGGCTTTTTACGCTGATTTATAAACAGAATCTGACCACACAATCGTGATAATATGTCAAATTTTATTTGTCTGCCTACACATTGTATCTTCTTTTCAGAGACACTAGAAAAGGGATGCTGTGGTTAGAATGATAAAAGTCTTGAAAGTATAGGACCAAAAAAAATCTATGATGAGAATCCAAGTGTTTTCTTTAATATAACTCTCATACTAGACTAAGCTGCAAATGAAATCAAGGATTTACTTAAAAACAAAGGATAAATACGGTATAAAGTATCAACTTTTCTCATTCTATTGGATGTTATAAGTCTATAATCCTTAGATGATGGGTTTGTCCACTGATGTTCATACTGATTTGGGGTTTTCAGCTTTAAGGATTACTGTTTAGAATAAATGAATATTCTTTGCAAATAGGTTTATGAAAAGGCTGTGGAGGATATTTAGGTAATTACAGAGTAATTTAATCCTTATTGTTTTAGTGTCTAAGGAAAAAAAATCGTATTTAATCAATCAGTCCCATACTTTTTGTGCTACAGCTTTCTAACAACTGTTACGTTCCAATGATATGAACAACTTAAAAGAAATGTTAGTCTTCAGGCTCAAAACAAACAGCCACAGGAAGCATGATGCTGATAACTGAAGTGGCCACAATGATTTATTTTAGAATTTCTGGGATTACTATTTATCCCATGTAGGTAAAATATTTAAAATTTTGCATTAGTGTGCTGATCCACCAAACACTTTGAAGTACTGCAAGGTTGAAATGACACAATTCAAGAACGAGCTATAAGAACAAAAAGCAACAGAAACCTCAAGGGCAACTTGTCTTAAGTAAGGCTTGCAGCTGTAGAAGAATCAATGGGAGGTTCACTTTCCTAAAGAGAGGTCTTTACCCGAGATTGCAGTGTTATATGTTCACAAAGTGCATCCCCTTCAGAGTATGCTGAATATTCCAAGTAATAAGGAAATAAACATTTTCTTTTTTTCTTACAAATTAATTGAATTCCTAAATCCTAAAATCCTAAAAACATTAGGAGCTTAGGGAAACTGAAGGCATATCTTCCTAAAGGAAAGGAAATTGATCTATATTTTGTGAATTCTATGGAAACAAATTATTCACACATACACACACACACCCCAACAACAAAAACCCACCCAATTTTTTAGGACACTAAATTGTACAAGTATATCATAATTTTTTTTTAAATGCACATGGTGAATACAAGAAAGGAAAACACAAAAATAGCACTGTGCTCATATGGCAATCTTCTGGGTGATCTAAAAATTTCCTTTTTGACATGCATGCTTATAAGTGCTTAATTTTCAGAAACTGTATTTGATAAATATTTATCCAGAAGGAGGGCCATAACTTTAATTCCTGTTAAAAAGTTTAGTAGAGTCAATGGTTACATTTTTAAAAGATAAACACTGCATAACATTTATACCATTAACTATTAAATATCTTTGTCAAAATCAGAAAGAGTGGTAGACAGAGTATGCATGTATTTTTTTAGAATTGTAACATTCCCTTCAAAGCGGGGACAAAGATGGCCAGGTGCCTATCCTGTCAAGCTGAGAAATATCTTGGTATGGTAGACAAACTGCTAAATTTGTATTGCAATATTTATTTTTTACATAACCTCACATCAGGAGTCCATCTTAAGGTTTCAAACTGGCAGGGAATATGTGGTCTTCTAAATTTTTCTTTATGTGCATGACACTTAGACCAATCATTTAAAAATGAATATATATATTATATATATAGTTAATATATATATAAAGGAATTCCCTGGCAGTCCAGTGGTTAGGACTTGGCATTTTCACTGTTGTGGGCCCGGGTTTGATCCCTGGTCGGGGAACTAAGGTTCTGCAAGCCGTGCGGCGTGGTCAAAAACAAATGAATATATAATATTAAAATATAAAGGCAAAGCATTTCTACTTATTAAAGTATATTTACTTTGTATTATCATGTCTTCAGTCTCTCTTACCACATCTACACAGTTCACACGTTAGCCATCATCTCTCTCAGGACCTATTGTGTGGTTCGATGTCAAGTACAGAAGGCAATTAAGAACATTCACCTTCATCACTTCTAATGGCTAATGGCATTTATGCAATAATTTGCCCTTCCAAGTGTACTAGCTGGATATAGACATCTCTTGGGTTAGTACAAAGGTAATCTAATCTGAGTATGTTCAAAATCACTTCCAAAGTGTTTGGGTTAGTTTATTAAGAAATAAAATTGTTTTCCCTTTGATATCTGGTTAACTCAAAATTATGTTATTTTTACATTAACATCAAATATTCCAATAATACTTGTCCAGATTGCCAGAGTCTCACTGGTAGCTATTCCGTAAGCATTTCAAGGTTCACTCCAGCCAGCAGCCAAGTGCCATTTTGCATCCTAGACTGTGCTTTCCCTCTCACCAGCAACAGTTAGGCAGGGGTATGAGATAGATATAGGACTTCTCTTTATAACATGCAAGAGGATGAACAAAATGGTCACCCTATAATCCTCTGTCTTGTATATATTTCCAAACAATAAAAACAGAAACAGTAGTTCCAGAAATTGGAATTATTTGAAAAAACTAACATTTTATAATATCTTAATAAGGTGAGTTATCAACGAATGATAACAAAAAAAAGAGTAATTCACTATATTCACTGATAAAGTGCCATCAGTTAATAAACCATATAGCGATTTTAATTATAATCCTCTGACCAATAAATGTTACACATAAAGATTAATAACTGAATTTATACTAACTGTATCTACCTAATCTTTAATAACTTTCTGAAATGGTACATGAATACAAAATACCTTTAACAAATTAACACCTATTTCTCTAGCAAATTCTGATCATTTCTTTTTTTCTAATAAACAGGAGTGCTATACTATGAAAGATAATATTTATATGTGATGTGTTCAAATACATTTCCAAAACTTCAGTTAGGCAGATAGCAAAATATCTGAATAACTAATTGCCTTGTAAAAGATTTTTTTATTTTGAATACTCTCATTCAAGCCTGAAAACCTGCAGTCTCTGCCCTGTTTTTGAAATCAGGCGGTTTGAACACACAGAAGCCAGCACACAGCCAGAGAGGCTGAGCAAACAACATTTTAATCATCTACGTCAGTCACACACAATCTTTCTGCGAAGGACCCCTTCTGTAGGTAATTTTCCCTGCTACTGAGATCTTAAGCCTATTTCTTCTTGCTCTGTCGTCAGTGGAAACTGAAAATAACTGGTTGCTATCCTCTGTATAACCACCTCAGAGAGTGAAAGCTCCCTTCTCAGGTGTCCTGTTCTCTTAAATCAAACAATTTCAGTTCATTTAACATCACCACACAGATGTTAGTTTTCAAATGTTGAATTTTGTTAGGATGATTAGAACCCATTCAAAGTTTCCATTGCAAAGTCTCCCTTCAGCTACTAGAAAAGCACACAAACTTCTTGGTTTTACATTTAAGGCCCTTTGAGAGCTGGCCCTTGCCTACCTTTCTAATGTGTCTCCTGCTGCTTCCTGGTGCCTACCCTTCACTTCAGTCTGATTACAACTGCTTGCACATACCATGCAATGTCATACCACTGTGCTTTTGCACATCTTGTTCTCTCTCTAGACCCTCCTCTTTTTTTTTTTTTTTTCTATCTGCCAAGTGAATACCTACTCAAATTTCAAGACTTCTCAACTACCCCCTCCTTTCTGAAGACTCCTCTAAGGAGTAATTGATGCCTTCCTTTGCCATATTCCTTCACTATAAACACTTCAACACAGTAGCTTCTTCCAGTCAGTATGAGCTCTTTCAAGGGAAGAGACCCTGTTTTACTAATTTTTATTATCCATGGTACCTAGGAGCATGCTAGGACATACTAGGGAGGCAATCAATGTTTTCTGAATGAAGATTTCTCTCCACTTGCGTGGGCTATAGAGCAATACTTCTAAATTCAACTCTACTCTTGTTAAGTGTGTGTGTGTACATACATATATATATATACAGAGAGACTGACCCCAAAGCCCTGACTCTTCCAGGACACCATATCTGTTGAGAGTTATGTGAGAGTGAATGCCAGAATAAAGTTACAACGTGCCCCTTGGGAAATGAAGCACTATACGTTTATAAGGGGAGACAGGAGCAAAGCAATTATGAATGTAGAAGTACATTCGATGATCCACTGTGGGCTGGACACTAGGGATCAGAGATAAACAATGCATGGTACTTTCAAAGCCTTAGGGAACCCAGAATTTAGGAGACAACACAAAATTATACAGAAAGGAGATGACGTAGGAGAGTAATTTGGTGGTAAATGTCAAGGACTGATATAGTTAAAATGATAACTATGGTACATGTAAACAAAGGCAGAGAAAGGACAAATTCAAGACACGTTGTGAAGACAAACAGGATTAAGTCACTGAAAAGAAATACCTGGGATGAGGGAAAGGGAAAAATCAAAGACTCCAAAAGTTTTTAGTTCTGGTGATTAAAAGAATGGTTGTATTGTGTCAATGATAAGGAAAGCGATAACTCTAGAGTAAGCTGGCTTTGGGAAGGAGATGGCAGTTCATTTTTTAAACATAAGTGGTAGGTAGCTATGTGGAGCTAATCTATGAGAAGGTGGTCATGGCCATTCCACCCTCTCTGCTTCATTTTATCCTATATGATTTCACCTAATAATGCTTCTTAAACATCCGTATGATCACGTCACTCTCTTCCTTCAAAAAATCCAATGGTTCTCTACAACTCATATAATAAAGTTCACATTTCTAAACAGAACAGTTATGGAGCACAGACTTTGGATTCAGACAGAACTGGGTTTGAACCTTGACTCTACCATTCACTAGTTGTGTGACCTTGGGCAAGTGACCTAAACACTCTATGTCTCAGCTTTCTCATCCATAAAATGGGCATTAGATAATACTTGTAGAATTGAATAAGATAATGTATTATCATGACCATGATCATCATCCAGATTAGAAGTGATGAGAGGCTACTTTAGCTTCCCATCTTCACACAGAGTAAGTCATTACCATAACCTAAAAGTCCCTCTGTGGTCTGGTCCCCCATTACCACTGAGATCTCATCTCTAGCTAGTATCCCTCAGCAGCCCCCTTCAACAATGCTGGCCTTCATTCTGCTGCTCCTTGAATTCACCAGGCATGTGTCTTACTCAGAGTCTGTGCGTGTGCTTTTTCTCTGCCTGGAAGGTTTTGCTTTTACTCACCTGCATGCCTAGTTCCTTCCCATCTTTCAAGATCTATACTCAAAAGTCACTTTCTCATTATGGTCTTTCCTAGCTACTCTATCTAAAATTGCAGTCCACTCTCAAAACACCTCTTACCTCTTTTATTTTTCTCCATAGCAATTATCACAAATATACTATGTACCCTATTTATTTATTTATTGTCTGTCTCTCTCTGCTACAATGTCAGCTACACAAGTACAGGGTATTTTTTTCTTTTGTCTGCTTTGTTCACTTTCATACACTCAGCAACTAGAACAATGGCTGGCGCATAACAGGCACTTAATACATATTTACTGAATGCACGGATGGATGAAGGTTTCCACCCATTTTCTTATGCTCTTCCTGACCTTAAATGCCTTCTTCCTTCATCAGGTGGTAGTAGCCTGTACCTCCTTTAAGGCAGAGGAGAACGAATATTTTTAACCCATCTGTCATGTGCTTATGGGCCAGACACTTTGATAAGTGTTTTATATGGGTCACCTTTTTAAAAAAATCCTCAAAAGAATTCAGTTACTTAGTTATTAACAAGCCCATTTTATAGGTAAGGGACCAGGTTTAGAGTGCTTAAGTAACTTGACCTAGGTAAACAGATAATAAGAGCTGGTGCCAGAACACAACATGGTAACTTATGTACACTGGGTGTCTAATGCATAGTGGACTGAATTAAGTGTCATGGATGATGAAGGTGATGCGAGTTGAGGGGCCAGGTCATTCAGGGAGAGCGGTGCTAATGATCCTCTCTTAACTTTCCTGAACAGAATTAATAAATTCTGTTTTTGTTTTCCCATAGTGCCTTATATATACTCTAGTTACAGGGTTTATTCCACAATATATAATTTTGTTTACGCAAGGAGTCTCACCTACCAAATTGTGAACTCCTTAAGAAAGAGGAATACATCAATTTTGTTCAGGAAATGTTTGTTGAATGAACAAATGCTACAGAGAGGCCAAAGATAATGAGGACTGACTTGATGAAATCTTCGGTGACCTTCAAGCACAGTTTCAATACAGTGCCAGGGGTGCAGACTTAAAAACAATGGACAGCCAGAAAGAGGAGGTAACATGTAACGTAATTTATTCAAAATATTGATTATGGATAACAAATAACTAGATAATAAAGGGGGCAGCAGAGCTGGCAGCTGGAAAATGGGGAGGCTAGTAAGGAAGGTTATTATGATTATTTGTACCGAATACGTTCAGCATAATTAGGCCTGTGGGGATCAGGCAATGGAAGAAATAAGAATTAAAAATCATGAGAAAGGAAAATGGACGGACATTGACTATTTCACTGGTTCTCAAACCGTGGTCCCTGAACCAGCAGTATCAGCATCACCTGTGAACTTGACAGAAATGCAAATTTGGGGGCCACACACCAAATTGACCGAATAAGAAACTCTGAGGGCAGAGTCCATCAATATGTGATTTAATATACTGGCCAAAAAATTCTGATAGCACCTCCAGGTGATTCTGAGGCATGCTGAAGTTTGAGAACCACTAGACTTCTTTGAAGGAAATTTCCAGGCAAGAAGATGCTTGGCAATTGTCCACAGCTTGCTTGGGCCTCTCATAATTACTTTCACATATAAAAAGTTGAAGTGCCGATATGATTTCAAAGCTTAGTGTCAATTCAAAACTAGAGAGGAGCAGACTAGCAATCTGTGGCATCTGAAGGACAGAATCACTCTGAATGTTCTTAATTTACATTAAAAATGAGACTGATTTGTATCAATAATTTACCATCTACTTATCTAAGAGTAGGTGACCCGAACAGTATGTCCCATGCTGTGAAGATTCTAAATACACTGTTCATAAGTCTTTTAAACCGTCCCTCATCCTTCACCTAAAACTGTATTGAAAATACACTCACATGATGTTGCAGTGTGTCTTGTCTACTCTGTATTAGCAGAGTGATGGACTAGATAACCCAGGAGATCGTTTACGCCTTCCAACTCTAACTCAAGCTGCAAACTCACTTCTTACTGGCAAATCTGAATTAGTGTTTAAATATTTACTCAAGAATTTTTGAATCAGGATAACAAATGTCAGTTGCAGACATCAGGGTTCAATGCTTTCCCTAAAAAGTCCTGCCTTGCAAATGTATTTCACCAGTCCTAATTTCCGGGCTAATGTGTACTGGCTCTAAGTAGACAAACACCGTGACCCATACGTGAAACAGAGTTTCTTCGTATGAACCTACAGAGATCAGACAACAGCGGGTGAATGTAAAGAGAAAGAGGGCAAAGGGGGGGACGCATCATCCCTGTCCATGACACAGGCACATTCTGATGCTGCATTTCCAATGTCGGCAACAGCATTTGCGGTGGAAGGCCAAGAGTCAGAATGTGTTCCTGCGTTACCGCACATTATGCAGGAACAAAGCTGTGTAGCGTATGCCCCCAGCTAAAGAAATCTTACACCCAACTTGCAGAGTGGCCCAGAGAATTCTCAGAATGACTAAACAAGCAAATATTCAGCCAGCTGCCAGAAAATATTCTCTTCCAGAAGAAGCAAGAATGTGCAGGATAAACACCAGGTTTTCTTGCATGAATTGCTGTAGAATGAATATTTATCAGAGATGAAACTGATTTTCATGTAAAGATTGTAAGAAATGCCGTGGTAAGGCAGAGTGGATGTTACTTAAGGAAAATTTTCAGGACACATTTAAGCAGGTCTAAGAGTATTAAAAATTCAATGTGATATAATCTAAAATATACAACAAAGTAGTGAATATAACAAAAAAGAAGTGGACTCAGATTTAGAGAATAAACTAGTGGTTATCAGTGGGGAGAGGGAAGGGGGAGGAGGGGCAAGATAGGAGTAGGGGATTAAGAGGTACAAATTGTTTTGCATCAAATAAGCTACAAGGATATACTGTACAGCACAGGGAATACAGCCAATATTTTATAATAACTATAATGGAGTATGGCCATTAAATTTTTTTTTAAATTGTGACTCACTATATTGTACACCTGTAACTTACATAATACTGTACAGCAACTATACTTCAATAAAAATAGAAAAAACTTCAATGTGAGATAAAAGTCCATGTCTCTAGACTGTATCAGAAGGAAGGCCTTTCTAGACACATCCCCTCCTTTTTCCCCTGGTGTTTATACAAATGGCCACATGAAATTCAGCAAACTTATCAACAGGTCCTTTACTCAGGAAAACCCAGAATTGCCTAATCCCTCTGTGTCAAGAAAAGGGTTCTGACAGATAGCAATGCCACATGATCCACATTTACATCGAATTGTCCTTAGAAGGAAAGGAGATAGTGAAATGCAGTGAAGGAATCTGGTTGAATCAATGGAATAAACCCACCTAGATTATCAATACGATCAGATCATTCAACTTCAGTTCCTTTAGCAAAAATTTTCCCTAATCATGGCTCCTTTTTTCCCTATTATATTTGTATATTCATGGAACAGTTAATATTTAAGCAATCAGGAATGCTCCAGTGCATATACCAAAACAACTACTACTGCATGCCAGTCTTGGTACAGCACATGAATTCTAATGTTTGTCTCCTTTATTTAAACAAAATTAAGTTCTGTGCTCTCTGCCAAGGGTTGTTTACAAATTATTGCCTTCTTCAACACCACCACACGCTGCAATAACATTGAGAAAGATAATGTATTTTTAAGGATTGCAATTACCATAAAGACATTAGCTTTGTAGCGGAGACCAGACAGGTTTCATACATGCTTTCCTGGCTTTATTTCTAACTCTCACCCAAAATGCTTTTCTGGGTACTACATGACCAGGGCTGACGCTAATTCAGCCAAATGTAATCTATAGTAGAAAGATGTCTTAATTCTTTATGTAGGCCTGACTGTTCCTTTTTTATGCTCTTGATTTGGGTATTAAGTGGTACTTCCAATAAAAAGGGAACAGATGATATCAACTGTGTAAAAATCAAGCAATTTAAGAGTTTTACACTTGTTAGCTTAATTTATGGCAGCAATCTGTGAAAGGAGAGCTTAAACTTGAAACCATGACAACATTAAAATGGCATAAGGATTCATCTCAATTGCCACCTCCAGGCCCAGCAGGACAGTGGTGATGTGAGTTTCCCAGAGAAGACAAATTTTGCTTTCCTGTTCTTCCTGCTCCACCTCTCACCATTTCCCCTTCTAGCCCTACTTATGCATTCAAGGAGAATACCCTGCATATGCATTAGCCTGAAGTAGCCAGCACCAGTGGCAAATCAACAACCATTTTGTCCTTATTTGAGGAAAGGCCAGAAAGAATTAATGAATTATGTCTATACTTTAAAAAGAAAAGCTGGTCTGGCACTTTCAACTGCTCTTAATTAATCAACCTGCCTATAGGAGGCTTACCAAATAGAAGTTCTTCTGAGAATGGTTTTTAACAAAATCAAGTTATTCTAAATTGGTATAGAAATAGTTTACAAGCATGACTATCCCTAAGGTCTTCAGTGGTTTCTCTCAGAAATGGTTTAAGCATTTAACTAAAACTTGTGACTTTTATTGTCATGAGGATTTTACTTAACAAAACTGTTTTATATGCATGAGGTTTGAGAGTGGGTGGAAGAGTTTTGGGGTTTTTTTTCTGTACATAGCTTTAAAGATTATCACCACCACCAAATGGGTGTATAGAACTGATCTTGCTATCTATATACAGTGTAAATAAACGACATTTGGAGGTGCAACACTAGTGGTTTTAGCTATTTAAGAACAACCTTTAAGGCCCAAGATATGTAATATTGCTAAAGTATAATTAGAATCTGGCATAATTAGAATCCGAGGAGCAGCTATTTAGGGGTGAGTTACATAATTAGCTACGTCCATTCACTTGTTTTCATGACTGTATATTATTCCACCACATGAAAATAATTAATTTTAGTTACAGTCCCATGTTGACCATTTCCATTATCTAGTTTCCTTTTTTTGGGGGGTGGGGGAGTCATTATTACTGATATTCTTATAGATAATGCTGCCGTGAACATTCTTTTATTATAGTAAAATACACATAAAATAAAATTTACCATTTTAAGCATTTTTAAGTATACAGTAAAGTGGTGTTAAGTACATTCAACACTGCTGTGCAACCATCACCACTGTCCATCTCCAGAACTTTTTCCCATACTGAAACTCTGTACCCATTAAACAGTAATTCCCCATCCCCCTTTCCCCTCCCCACCCCCTAGCAACCACTACTCTACTTTCTGTCTCTATTAATTTGTCTATTCTAGGTACCTCAATTAAGTGGAATTATCAATATTTGTCCTAATGTGTCTGGCTTATTACACTTAGCGTAATGTCTTCAAGGTTCATCCGTGCTGTAGGATATACCAGAATTTCCTTCTTTTTAAAGGCTGAATAATATCCCTTTGTATGTATATACCACATTTTGCTTATCCATTCATCTGTCAGTGGACACAGGTTGCTCACACCTTTGGCTATTGTGAATATAATGCTGCCATGAATACTGGTATACAAATATGTGTTCAAGTCTCTGCTTTCAATTCTTTTATGTGTACATCCAGAAGTGGAATGCTGCATCATACGGTAATTCCATGTTTAAGTTTTTGAGTAACTACCATACTATTTTCCACAGGGGCTGGACCATTTAACATTCACACAAGCCAATCCACAAGCGTTCCAATTTCTCCATTTCCTCTCTAACACTTTTGTTTTCTGTTTTTTTAGATAGTAGCCATCCTAATGGATATGAAGTGGTATCTCATTGTGGTTTTGATTCACATTTCCCTAATGATTAGTGATGTTGAGCATATTTTCATGTGCTCATTGGCCATCTTCTTTAGAAAAATGTCTATTAAAATCTTTTGCTCATTTTTGAATTAGGTTGCTTGTGTTTTGTTGTTGTTGTTGTTCAGTCGTAGGAGTTCTTTATGTATTTTGGATATTAATCCTTTATCAGATATGTGATTTACAAATACTTTCTCCCATTCTGTGGGTTGTCTTTTTACTCTATTGATAGTGATTATTTCTTTACATGTCTACAGAGTGATTATTCTTGCGCATGTCTCCAGAGTCCTTATGTAAGTGCTTATCTAGAGAATACACTAGGAGTTGCATTTCTGGTTATTGTATCTTCAGCATTTCTAAATCTTACCAAATTGTTTTCCAAAATAGAGGTACCAAGTTACATTCTCACCAGGAGTTCCCCTTGACACATATTCTCAGTCATACTTGATATTATCAGAATTTTTAAAATTTTGCCCATCTCACAGGTATGAAATGATATCTCATTGTGGTTTAATTGTAGGTGTGAATACAAAATGGTACAGGCATTTTGGAAAACAGTATCTTTTAAAATTAAACCTTACTTTCCATAAGACACAGCACTCCCAGTCCTAGGTATTTACCCAAGATAAAAGAAATTTATGTCTTGTACATGAATATTAAGAGCAGCATTATTTGTAATAGACACAAAGTAGAAACAACCCAAATGTCCATCGACTGATGAATAAAAATGTGGTATATGCATACAGTGGAATATTATTCAGTAATAAAAATGAACTACTGATATATGCCACAATATTATGCTGAGTGAAAGCCACACCAAATACAAAGTAACACAAAAGACTGCATTATTGGATGATTTCATTCATATGAAATTCTAGAAAAAGGTAAAACTATAGTGACCGAAAGCAAATAAGAGGTTGCCTGGAGCTGGGAATGGGGATTGACTGCAAAGGGGCATGAAGAAACTACAGGTTGATAGAACTGTTTCGTGCCTTGATTGCAGTATATACAAATAACAAATTTCATCAGACTGTATACTTAAAGATGAGTCAATTTGATTGTATGTCAATTATATTTTACTTAAGTTACTTTAAAAAATTACAGGTTAAGTTCAAATCTCTCTTGATTGTGAACATATTTTACTTCTGAAATAATTAACACAACAAACCAACAAAAGTCCTATGGAGATGCTTTCAGAAACTGACAAGTACCCAGGCCTTTCTCTATATTTCTCATATATTTCATGAAAGCTGAAACTTGTAAACATAAAAAGATTTGAATGAACCAGGCTGTGGCTGATGAAAAATCCCTGGAATCGTACATCAGCATCTCTCCCCAAATCTCTGAATAGCTTACAATGCTTCTCAACTTCCTTCAGCCCAGGTTTCCAAAGTAAAATATTCTGTTTTAATATAAGTATCTAATAAGGAGTTTGGGATTAACATATACACACTACTATATATAAAATAGACAACCGACAAGGACCTACTGTATAGCAGGGGTCCCCAACCCCTGGGCCACAAACTGGTACCGGTCTTTGGCCTGTTAGGAACGGGGCCACACAGCAGGAGATGAGTAGCGGGCGGCCAGCTAGCAAAGCTTCATCTGCCACTCCCCAGGGCTCCCTGCCGCTTGCATTACCGCCTGAACCATCCCCATCACCACGATCCCCGGTCCGTGGAAAAACTGTCTTCCACGAAACCGGTCCCTGGTGCCAAAAAGTTTGGGGACTGGTGCTGTATAACACAGGGAACTATACTCAATATTCTGTAATAATATACATGGGAAAAGGATCTGAAAAAGAATATATAAACATATACGTATAACTGAATCACTCTTCTGTACACCTGAAACTAATACAACATTGTAAATCAACTATATTTCAATAAAAATTTTTAAAAAAATAATATAAGTATCTAGTCATTTGCTTGTAGATTCAGTTCCTTTTTCTAAATAGTCAACTTCTGAATAGCTTATATTTCCTCATACTAAGTCGCTTGGATTCCAAAGAGTGATTCCTCACACAGAGCATTAAACAGTGACACTCTTCATTCTTATTTAATTTATCTGAAAAATCTCAGGACATTCTCTTGTTGAAAGAAATATTACTTGATTTTTTTTTGTCCAATTAGCGAATAAGGAAGGGTACAGACACATAACAGTCATACAGTGGTACCATTATATTACTGTTTTTGAACAGGTACTGATTAATTTTGTCCAAAATTTTAAAAATAATAAGACCTAATTATAGAAAGCAGGTAGAAACTTATGAAAAGCAGTTTTAAAGATACTCTTACTGTACCATAAAAGGCAAGAGAGTATTCTGAGAATGCAGATTTAAAAAAAAAAAAAAAAAGATGAAATAAAATGAATGGCAAGTCTGTATGCTCGTCCCCATGACAGAAGTCAGGAAAAACAAAATCTAAGCTTTGGTTTGTGGGAGAGAAGTAAAGCACATGTTGTAAATAAGGCTGGTATTGTGCTTTTCCTTTCTAAAGAAGAGGGGGGCAGCTTTATAGTATGGGCTATCATATAAATAACAGAGTACTTTGTTATTTTGTAGTTAGTTAACCAGTATTTATAGCAACACAGATTATTTTTCATGTGTGCTATTATATAAAAGCCATCTCCCCCCTGCCCTCCACCCCATTTCTCCCTATTTTCCTCCCTGTCTCTTGTTTTAGTATTACAATGTTCTGTATTTGGCAACTAGCTCACCAGGCCCTCAAGGACTAGAGACATATGTTTTATTTCTCTTCATCCCTGCAAAGCATCTAGCACAGGGCTCCGCAGAAAATAATCAATAAATGTAGCCAACTTGCTGCCCAAATACTAGCTAAAATGTATTTATATGTATATAAATACTTCTTAGATTCCCTAAAATTATCATAGGGATAATTGGATGTTCAGAGTTTTATTTGAATATTAAGTGCTTATAAACCCCCTTCCATGGTCATCAGCCCTCCTTCTTAAAGTTCTGCCATGCCTTCATTAGTATGGTTTCATTGGACAGGAAAATCAGTTTGTAAGATAATCACTCACATTCAGTCACAGTAGCCACATTTTTTTGAACAACAGTCTCATACAGGGTCGAAATCCCCTTTGAGCAAAGCTTTTATAGAGTAAAAAGGCATTTGTCTTCAAGCTTCCTAATTATATTCACTAAATGCTGTTCATGTTGTCAACTTTCCCCCACTGTGAGAATTACAAAATCAGTCATAAGATTAAACTCAGAAAATGACTACAGCAATTCACAGAATACTAAGCCAGCTGGGTTCATTTAAATCCTCTATGGAAACAGTCTTTGTGGTGAACCTAGCAAGACCTACAGCTAGTCCCATAAATCATCATTTTTTTGGTCTGCTCCAGTGTTGAAATTATTTATTGCCACTCCTGATATATGGGAGACTCATCAAGAACCAAAAAAAAAAAAGCTTTTTTATAAACTAGAGAATTATTCATCTCTGCCAGCCATACTACCCAACAGAACAGTTAACTATATCCATTATTGTTTAGTCACAATGACTTCAATGTATGGCACAGTATTAAGTTGACTGTGTTTTTCATATCAATGTAAGAAGATAAAATTTTAAAAATGAAAGAAAATACAGATATATTCGTTGTTTTTGTTTCCTTGAAATGAGTCTGTATTTAATGAGTCATAAACAAAGCCATACATGAGTCCCCTACTGGAAACAAATTATACCCCTCACTATAGTTCTCTATACAAATATATACTGTTGGCTTTTTAAATAATTATTATTGGCAGAAGATAAGGAGCATAATATGGCAACTCATACTTTGCATTTTTAAAAGCTCTTTACAAGTTTGTCAATTTACATGTAAGAAGTATTTAACTCAATCTTATTTCTCTCTGATCATCCAATTCCGAAAACCATTGCTGAAACTTTCTCACTCCTTCATTCTCTCTCTCTTATTTTGTCTCTCAATCTCTCTCTCTCACTCTCATTCTCTCTACACACACACACACACACACACACACACACACACACACACATACTTTTTGATTGGGTCTGGCTTTTAATTCCTTTTTCTCAGTCCTTCCCCTAACATAAAACTTTCAAAAATTGGAATCGCTTCCATATCAAAAAGATCATGTGTTTGCGTAGGGGAGTGCAGTAACTAGGCATAACTAGTCCACAAGGCAAGTGTGTACGTATGTACAATATATATTCATGTTACCCCTTATATCAAGTTATCTAGACTAATGGAAGGCAGATTTAACTGTAACACAGAGAAGTTAAAACCAGGGCTAGCAGCATAGGCATCACAATATTAAGAATTACAGTTAAGAGTCTTGGAGGGGTGTGTGTGTGTGTGTGTGTGTGTGTGTGTGTGTGTATGTATGTGTTTAGAGGACAGAACATTTTCACATATATAAGTAAAATAGAAAAAAATATTGAGAGGGAAAAAAAAATGTTTCCAAAGCAGCCTGTATTGACAAGGAATACTAATCAAGTCTGCATCAGACAAATTACATTTATAAACTACTGTTCTCCAGAGAATTTAATAAACTGAAAATTGGGGGAATATAATGAAGTTTTCACTCAACCTATAGTGTTGTAAATGTGATAATATCTAAACAGATGCAATCAAATTCTGAGAAAACAAACAAGTGTTACATTTAAAGTATTAGCTGACTAATTTGCAGCAATGAAGGTAAATTAATGAATATTTCAACTTAGAGAAAAATCTTTAAATAAGCTCATGGAAACTCTGCATTTTTAGAGGGAAGTAGGAAGATAAAGGTGTGAGTCTGTTTCTTTTCATCAGAGCTCAAGATTTCAAAAAAGGTATTCTCATAGACATAACTCTTTCATAACTATACCAATTTGAAGTACATCTACAAAATAGGTTAATCCCTGTGCCTACTAACATGATCATATAGTTTTATCCCTGCTGATACAGCAGTCTTTTCTCCCATCTCAATTCTGTAACGTAGGCTACAGAGAATAAAAAAAGATACAATGCATCTCCACATTAACATAAATCTGGAAAATGTTGTGACCATTTGGAATAATTGAGATATCTATCTTAGAAGAAAGCACCTCTAAAGACAGAAACACACACTACCTTCATCAAGTTTTCTTTCTACTTAAGGAGTCAATCTGTATGTGCAGACCCCTATAGTATAGGGATATAAAGAGACTAGGTACCTTACGTCTTAGAAGTGGAAAAAAAGCTGATTTTCAAACTGAAGGACAATCTTCAAAGCATATGGTAGCGTATTCACGGGATTACAAAATTAGGGAGACGGGTTCTTATGTTCCCAACTCTTAGAGGGATGTATTTTTAAAAAGAGAACCTCAGAAGTAGCCTGTGTTTTCCTCCGATTTTTAAATGGCATGAAGGACATTGGAGGTGAGGACTCTGGATTGGATTTCTGAGCTGGTATCCACACATCTTGATTACTGGAGAAATGAGATGACTGAAGCAATCTTTCAGTATTACCATTTGCCCATGTGCACAAGTCCACATGCACTGATTAATAATATGTGCTTGAGGACATAAAATGAATAACATATGGAAATTAAACTTATGGAGAATTGTTTCTTTAAACAAATAAATTTAGAGTTCTTTAAATTTAAACATTTCTGCATTTACTGACTTAAGTAATATTAATGCTTGCTCTTTGAAAATCACAAATTTGCGTATATTGATTTTTGTGAAGAACTACGGGAAACAAAACCCTTGACACAGTTATAAAAACTGAATCTAAAATGTCACCACTGACATAGTCACACAAGAGTTGAACATTCATCTTTTCAACACTGAATGGTTCTCAATGATGAGAACCCATTAAGCACAATACAATACAACACAAAGGATTTAAATAAAGGTCGACCATCAAATAAGCTGAACAAAGAAAACCATTTAACATTAAGAATGATATCCTGTCCTTAATGTCATTCTATGGTGCTTAGTTATTTCAGAGGTCAACAATGGTGAATGTTCTTGCTTCAATGTAATATAATGAGGCACAGACAAACCCTTAACTTGAGATGTTTGTGTCTATTGGTCATGAATTATGAACGAATGATATGGTGTATCACTATTTTATGTGGTGACATTTTAAAATGCAAAGTAACATGAGTGAGCGCCTCTGTATTTTGCTGTAGCTTTGGATCTTATATCACTGATTATAACCAGTGAATCATAGAGATCACCAGCTAAAAACTCTGCTGCAAAGAGCCCACAGGAAGGAAGGCTAAAAGGACCCACAGGGAAAAAAAGGAAAGCTTGGTAAGAGGACCTAACATTCTATCCAACCCTGTTCTTGACAGAGAATCTAATCTTCCCTTACACAGAATTGTTCCAGGACAAATTATCTCCCTCAAAGCAATTTTCTTCTCAGCAAATTATCAATCACATCTCCCCCAAATCCAAATAATGCCATACACTGTCTTATAGGAAAAAGCATATTTGAGTGAAGCAAAAGAGATCATCAAATTCTAAAAACTACCTTGAGCCACTGAAATAATTTGAGTCCCAGGAAAAGTGGGATTCTAACTTTGCCTCCAATACTGAGTGATCCTGGGTAAGCCATCTCTCTGGAGAACAGATGTTCATTTGTAGAAAATATGTATTGAGAAGAGCAGCCAACCCTGCCTACACAAAACTGATATGGTCTGAGAGCTTGTACATACAAAGCAAGTGATTGCTCTATAATTATGCAGATTATTAGGTGCTATTTTATTACAAGTACATAGGTTCCACTACCTGGATACATTAAAATCTATTAGAGGAAGACAAACTTTCTATTAATATTCCTCCAATGACTTCTATTTCAATTTGAATAATAAAAAAGAGAGATTCCTCATTTTACAAGCTACTGGAGAGTCAAGAAAATCCACCGGTGATTTTCCCCATTTTCAGTACTCTGTAAGGGGCAGAGTTGGTTCTGTAATGGTTCCTTGAAATGAGCTACATATGACTAAACCTTCTGTTACAATTTAGCGAGAGGCAGTGTGTTGCAAGGTTTTGGACACAGAAAACCTAGATTTAGGCCCAAACTTGGACATTTACTAGCTTTCTGATCTTGAAAAAAATTTCATAACCTCACTGGGTTTTAGTTTTCTAATTTGCAAAATGGGGTTAATAATAATAAACCTCTCTGAATCACAAAGGATACATCTAAACTGTAAAAGCATAGCAACCAAGTGTGTAGACTAGTGACCAGGATTTACTGACCTTTGCTAAGGTGCCTTTCAGTATATTCTACAGTGGTTATTTTCAACAATATCTTTGGTTTTAAATTAATAGTCCCATATTTATTTATTAACCCATATTTGAGGGTGAATTTTTGGTTTATATTGATAGCAAACAATACATTTTTATGTTTTTACAAATAAACCATAGCATAGTGTTACATTTACATATTTAATAGTTTCACTGGTAAAAATACACTCTTTATATCTGTGAGACACTAAATTCTCTCACTTAAAAAAATGCTAATACTTATGTTGAACACTCACAACAAATCCTGTTATTTAATCAAATTGCCTACCTTTCATTCAATAGTAATCTATTGAGGGCTTCCTATACAATAGACACTGGGAATAAAATGTAGAATAAAATAATAACCACCCTCCATGAGTTCTGAGTCTTTAGAGAGAAAGAGAGGTAAAATAATTATAGTACAGTGTGAACAGTCCTATAATAATTATACTCACAGTGTGTAGTGGTAACCAGAGAAGAAGAGCTAAGGGGTAAAAACCAGATGAAGAAGAGTAGCAAAGGACATTATAAAAATGCGAAAGGCAAGCTGCTCCAGTTACATGTTTTTAAAAAAAGGGTGAGAGAGAGAAAGAGAGAAAGCATAATCAGGAGGCCAAGACTCTACCTCTAGTTTCATAACTAAAGTGACCAACTGTCCCAGTTTGCCTAGGACTGTCCCAATTTTAGTAGTGAAAGTCCTGAATCCCAGGAAAGCTCTTAGTCCTGGGCAAACCAAAACAGTTGGTCGCTATATCCAGCTTTATGAACCTGACTGTCACCTAGCAAGAAGGTGGCTGTCTGCAATTCAGAAAGAGAGCCCTCACCATATACCAATCAGGCTTGCATCTTGATCTTGAACTTCCAATCTCCAAAACTGTGAGAAAATAAATTTCTGTTGTTTAAGCCACCCAGCCTACAGTATTCTTTTATGGCAGCACAAGCTGACCAACACACCAACCAAAGTATTTCACTTCTCTAATGGTCAGTTTTCTCATCTGCAGGCTGAAGGGGCTAGATTAGATACTTTCTAATGTTAAGGTTCTAAGTTTAGATAGAGATAATCCACATCATTTCAGCTAAAAATGATTTTAGATACTGTAAAATTTTTAGAATACTTAGATGTAACTTTTTGCTTAGATCTTTTATAGATTTTCTCTTGAATTACAAATTTCTAAATTGTGCTTCCATAGACAGCAGTCATTTTCCTTACAAATCACATTTTCCAGTACATTATATTTTGCACTGAAATTGAACCTAATTCACTCTCCATCTTACAACTTCTCTAGGGGAGATAGATGCCTTCTTTTGTATACTTGGGAAGATATCTGTAATACTCTGTCACTAATACCATATGATGACCTCTAGGAAATAAGGCCTTTATGTTACATACACTTTATATAAATGATGAATCTTAGAAAAAAGTAGCATAATTACATTATTCTATTAACCCTACTAAATTAAAGTTAGATATCTAAAATGTTCTCCACAGTAAAACTAAATGTTTTCTTCAGGTTCTTTGTATGACATATTTCACATCTGTACAAAAACACTTCATTATACCATATCATAATTTGTTATGTCTCTCTGTCCAACTAGAATGACTGGAAAGTCACAGTATGGGTGAAGGAGATATTAACTCAAGGCAGAAAAACAAAGGTTTTTGGCCTTCATAAGTTATAAAATGGGCTGTGAGTGATTTTCAAAAAAAAAAAAAAGCTTTTCGGCCGGAACCGCCATCTTCCAGTAATTCGCCAAAATGACCAACACAAAGGGAAAGAGGAGGGGCACCCGCTACATGTTCTCTAGGCCTTTTAGAAAACATGGAGTTGTTCCTTTGGCCACATACATGCGAATCTACAAGAAAGGTGATATTGTAGATATCAAGGGAATGGGCACTGTTCAAAAAGGAATGCCCCACAAATGTTACCATGGCAAAACTGGGAGAGTCTACAATGTTACTCAGCATGCTGTTGGCATCATTGTAAACAAACAAGTTAAGGGCAAGATTCTTGCCAAGAGAATTAATGTGCGTATCGAGCATATTAAGCACTCTAAGAGCCGAGATAGCTTCCTGAAACGGGTGAAGGAAAATGATCAGAAAAAGAAGGAAGCCAAAGAGAAAGGTACTTGGGTTCAGCTGAAGCGCCAGCCTGCTCCACCCAGAGAAGCACACTTCGTGAGGACCAATGGAAAGGAGCCTGAACTGTTGGAGCCCATTCCCTATGAATTCATGGCATGATGGGTGTAAAGAAAATAAAAGACCTGGACTGTGTAAAAAAAAAAAAAAAAAAAAAAAAAGTTACGGAGGCAAGATACTGAAGCTAGTATACAAATTACTCAAAATCTTCTCACAACCTGCTTACCAATGTTATTTGTTTCCAACATACACCCAATATTCCAGGCAGTGTAGTTTTTTAATTCATCTTCAAACACATCATGATTATTCCTAGTCATATACCATCATTAAAAAGAACTACTACCATTTTTTAACATTATAATTCTTCAAAGTACTGTGACAAAGATCGTTTTATTTAACCCTGAAAACAACCCTATGAAAATAAACCAGGGTCACTGTATATTTCCTCATGTATAGATGAGGAAACAGGTTTGGAGAGAGTAAGTGACTTGGCCATGAAAATTTAGCTAGTGATGGGCAAAATGGAAGCTAAAATGTAAGTTCTAAGGCCAGTGTTCTCCCATCTTGTAAGGTTATGGCTTCTTCCCTTCGTATAACTTAATTATACCTATCTTTCAAGATCCTTCTCTTCTAATTTATGAGTACCACTCACCACCACGCCCATCACCAAAAATTCCTCCCTCTTGAAGTCCTGCTAATCTGAAAGTAATCTCAATGGCCATTAATTTTTATATTCATTGCTAGAAGTATATTGTGACATTACGTAATATTCTGTATGTATATTTCCTGGCTACTCAACTGTATCACAAGCTCCTTAAGCTTTCTATGTGTCTTCTGTAATGTTTGTATCCCCTGGTATACCAACCATCTGTTTTGTTTTGCCTTTGTTTGTTCAGGCCTGGCTTTTATCCCTTCATCTGCCCCTAACCTTTGGTATCCTCATCCTTGGTAACAGCCTCCTTTAGGGCATGACCAATCATCCATCACAGTAGTCTTGGTAGCACTGTCAATCAAGGTTCTTTGCCCTCCCTTGGACAAGGGGTATTCTGATAATCTACACCAGGCCAATTGGTCTCTCTTTCTAATTAGAATTTGAATCAAATACAAGGAAAGGAGGAAGAAAATGGAATATACCCCAGAGGCAACTTCCTGGAAAGACTTTCCATTCATTCCTGCTCTCTGCATTCTCAAAGCCGCCATAATTGCTGCTCTTTTAAAGGCCAAGTTCTTCAGCCTTTCCTCAGTTTCTGGCTGAGCTCCTCCTTATAAATTCTATTTTTTGCTTAAATCAGGCAGAGTCACTTTCTGTTGCCTGCAAACAAAGATCCTTATCTGATATACCCACAAAGCTTAGTGCCTAGGGAGTGCTAAGTATTTTTAAATGTTTCATTCTTATGTAGATTATATGTTATTACACACTGAAAACATAAACAACAAATGGCCCTGAAGTACAACACTGCTATTGGTTAGAATTTTAATAACCAACAGGCAAGCAGGGGCCAAGCTAACATTGGAAACTCATCTGCATAGAAATGATTTTTTATTACAGTTCAGCACCCTGGATTGGTGACTCACAAAGTGATAATACACTGCTGCAAATTAACAAAGTATTTTGTGGTGAGGGTAGTACTTACAGTAATGGTACCCTTTAGTGATATTTGACATTTAAGTTAACCCGTCTGTTTTCCTTTTCTTCCCAAATATTATAGGAGCTAATTGTGACCATCTGAATTTTTAATATTACTTTACTACAAGAAACATCTGATAAGTTTAACTGCTTATGTTGTGGTTCCTTTTTAACTAGGTGAATATTTTAACATAATCTATAGCTTCATGTGAAAAGCGGTAGATTACAGTTTTAAATTCACCGAGAAAAGGAATTATCATTAGAATATTAATTAGGTAAATGGTATCATTTTAAAAGCATAATCTGTGCCCTGCAAAGAAAGTTCCCTCTGCTATTTTTTTAACAAAAACAAAAAACAAAAAAATACAACACTGAGAGAAATCAACCAAGTAATCTTTTACAATATAACTGGAATCTAACACCAATTCTAGCTAACCATACATCAGTAGTTAACTCAGTTTCGAACAGTTTATAAACCTAAACTAACTAACTCTTTCTATGTACTTCAGTAAATTTCTGTCATTTTAGACATTTACATCCACTCAGAATCCTTTGTATTCCAGGAGCATCCTTTTAATCCTAGATATTGTGGGAATATCATACATGTATATGATATTTCTTTCTTAATGACAAGTATTTCCCTGAAGATAAAAATCCTACTGAAAAGAGGGAGAGGGCAGAAGATTTTTAAACATTCACTTCTTTCTCTTTTAGAACATCTATTACTACACGCTAGTATTTCCCATAAGATTATTTTTTATTTTATTTGAAGTTGGCAAAAATCTTTGTGCTGAATCCTTTGAGCATACCTCTAGTGATAGATGTCAGACCAGCGCTGTGTGGAAGAACTTTTATTTGACAGGTAGATGACAGGAAGAAGCCTCTCTCCAAAATACAAGATGCAACTGTACAATCCTTCTGTGAGATTAATATAATCTTTTGTTCCTATGTATAAATGACTTATTCATTCTTGCCTCAAAAATATCAGTTCATGTAATTAATTTGAATAGTGTGAAATTAAGATACTTAAAGAAGGTACATATTTGTTCAAATTAGGATAGTTTGTTTTAAATGTCTTTTTTATATGAATTAAATGTGAAACAGGTAACAATACAAATTTCCAATGATATTTTCTTTTAATTTATAGTATTTTTGTAATCACCAACCAAGAACACTTTAAGATTAACTCACTGTGCCTATAGTGTATACTCTAAACAAGTAGCATCTTGATAAAAGATGCTTTTACTAGTGTTGAATACATGATGTGCAATAAAATGAAAGTCTTAAATATTTAGTTTATCCTACAAATCGGGGTGTGAGTTATTCTAATTTATTACAAGCATAGCCTTATTCTTGTTGGTATTATCAAATAATTGCACATGTCCCTTAATATCATAAGAAGAGGGACCAAAAATATTTTTTTGACAAAAATCTAGCATGCCAGACCATCTTCCCTATCTTCCTTGCTTTCTTTCCTTACACCCCTTAAAAATAAATCAGGAGTAAACAGATATAATTTCATTATGCATCCTACTATCTACAAATGTTATTCTTTATGTCTATCCGGGTGAGAACTACCAGGAGCAAATCATTTTTGATACATATTAAAATACTAGTCCATGTATACGTAATGCACATCTATTTAATGCATGAATAGAAAAGAAATTTATATCCATTCCTAGATTGGGGATTCTTGTAATAATATACTTCAAGAACTAACCAAAGTTCTGTAATGTTTACAGATGTGAAAGAAAAAAAAAAAAGTGAAACAATGGTGAGATGTCAAAGATACATCGCTTGTTTTCAGACTTATTTTTGTCTCCAGCTTTCTTACAGGCCTTCCCCTCAGAGTCTGTTCAGTTTTCTTTGTGTAACAGATCTTTTCCTTTAATAAGGTGGTTTGCGCTAACCTAGAAATGGACATATACCATCACTTTTGCACTTGTCTGTTTCTTTGTTTACTTTTCACAAGAATTAAAGCATAATCAAAACAATAAAACGATTACCACTTGATTTTTTAAAAACTTTTAGTTAATGCACTAGATACCTAGTATAAGTTTAATAACACAACACTATAAAATAAAGAGTATTATTTTCTTGGAGGAGAAAAAGCAAAGCATATTCAGAAGGCAATTTCTGGCTATCACCTCATTGAATTTAGCTCCACAAATACTTTTTGGAGAGACATAAAATAAGTTTGAAGGGATTGAAATACAAGATTGCATCTACTTTATAAAAGCAATTTTTTTGGACCTAAAAACTCCAGAAAGATTTGATCAGCAAGAGCTGAGTACTGTACTGCAAAAGAATTTGCAGTCTTTGAGATTTTACTACAGTAAGGTTTTTAAAAATCATTTATCTGTTTTAATTTAGATACAATTCACATGCCATAAAATTCATCCTTTTAAAGGATACTTTTTTGGGCTTACGTACTATTGCTATTTAAAGTGACCCCTCTCTTAGATGAGATTATTGCTGTAAATTGGCATTATAAAGTGTTATCTTACCTTACAGAGAAAGTTGATCTTAAAACCCAAAGACTGGGCATTTCTTGAGCCTGAGTTCATGTAGTTTCCAACCAAAAGAACTAACTCTAAAAGTCTGTTAAAGCTTTCACTTTTCTTCAGTTCTTCACAGGCCAGAGTTACTGCTATGATGCTTGGTTTGATGTTGTTTACGTGTTCTTCAAACGTGAGCTTGAAAAGAATGCTATTGAGACGAGGACGCAACATTTTCACTGAGCTCATCTGTAAGATAAGGAATGCTGTATAAGTATGTACATACAAAGCCCGTTATTCTTCTCTCTAGTGGGAATCATTTTATAGACAATACTGTAAAACTTCCGAATAAAATGAATTCTCTCTGGGTTTTAACAAATATTATTCTACTTTGTTTTAGACATTTCAAAGGAATTTTTTTTCAAAGTTTAAAGAAATAGCTGTTCAGTTTTAAAGGAATAAATGAAATCATCCTTACTACATTAAGAAAATATTATTGAAGCTAAACAGTTACTGTATGTTAACTGCATAATCATTAGTCATCAATAGCATTTAAACTGCCAAAAATCTGTCCCTGAGGCAAACTACAAAAATGTACAAACATGACATTGAGTTGAGCGAATAGTTGGGCCACATATAAAAAATGTACACGATGACAGAAAATGTAAGTGCAACCACATTTCCTAAAAAAAAATTACATATCACACTATGCTGTCTGAAATCAGAAGACTAGCTCTGATTGAGCATTTAATAATTTTAAACCTATGATTTCTATTAATAAAATGTATTAAATATTTTTATATGCTCTAAAGAATTTCACCTACTTGACAGAATGTTGATGTTAAATAATTAAGTTATGGTAAAATCACATGAACTTACTTTTAAGTACGTTATTCAAGAATTCTATATTGGTTTTCTTCAAAACAGTTAAACTTAGGTTTTAATTAATTGTTTCATAGTATCAGTGCACATTCTCTATTCCCTTTGGTATAGCTCCTACGATAATAATTTCTTTTAGTCTTTAATTCCCCAAAACTCCAAGTCATTTCACTAGTTTTTATTCACCAAAGGAATTCTGGGAGAGAGGTGGGGGGAGGGTAGACACATAAGAACATAAGCACACACACAATGAAATTATTAACAATCCTAATTACATTTATTCTTTTTACACATATAGCTTAGTTTTCTTTTTAAATACAAATGCCAGGTACAGTGTAGGCATGAGATATCTGTAGACAACATGAAAAGAATTTGATAGCATAAACAAGAGTCCTTAAGCCACAAAGAACCCTTCAAAAGCAGCAAAATGAGCTGTTGAATAGACCCTATCTGCTCTAATACAAAAGCAAAGCATAATTTATCATTTTAACTCTTTGAAATGAATTTTCACATTAACCATGGGTGTCTGCCTGTCCAAAAATTAACCTTTGCTGTCTGCTAATCCCCCATATGCTTTCATGCTTTTTATAGGCAGATTATAAAAGTATGCTGGGAATATCCGCCTGTTACTATACCTACATAAGTCAGATCACTTATCAATAGCTTTTTTTTAATACGATCAGGGTAGTATTCAAAACATCCTACTGGGACTTCCCTGGCGGCGCAGTGGATGAGACTCTGCACTCCCAATGAAGGGGCCCAGGTTCAATCCCTGGTTAGGCAACTAGATCCCACACGCATGTTGCAACTAAGAGTTCGCATACCACAACTAAGGAGCTCTGGAGCCGCAACTAAGGAGTCCGCCTGTCGCAACTAAGACCTGGTGCAACCAAATAAATAAATAAATAACATCTTTAAAAAAAAAAAAAAAGCATCCTACTGTTTCTTCAGTACTTGCATGGTAAGTATAAGACACACCATCTACTCAAAGAAAGTGTCCAATATACCTCAAAACTCATAACACAATCACTTGAAAACTATAGCTAGCGATAGAACCAGCCCATGATTCTAAATGGGTAAACAGAAATTAAGTGCTGGAGATGTTCACTGAAAGAAGAGAAAACTTTAAACTCTATGACTACAATGTTTAATGAAGGCTACACAGTAGAGGGGATACAAATGGATAAATAGATAAAAATTAAACAAGTAGAGAGAGAGAGAGAAAGCGAGCAAGCAAACACAAACGGGGACCAAAAGGAAGCTGTGAGAAAAGGTTTATAGGTTAGGAATATATGAGGTATATACCTAGGGGCAGAATTTAGATCAAAGTACCTTAAGATTCCATGTAAAGGCCATAAAATTGGAAGCTAACCACACCAAAGTCTACGTCTCCATGAATGTGCAAATCTCCATGTGTATGTTTGTGTGGGAATCTAAGTTTCTATGTCATTTTCTGCCTTCATTTATGCCTCTACCACTGTCTCCAAATCCTTTCCCACTTAATTTTTCCTTTCTTTTCACTGTTAACTGGCTATCATTAGCACAGAAGCATGTTTCCTATCATTTTATATGTTTCGGAAGTAGTAGTTTTTCAGTCTCCCTGATGGTTAAAAAAGCCATAGAACTATTTTGACCAGGTGCTAGTCACCAAATACGTGTCCTTCTGCCCATGCTCTGTAGGACTTGTAGGAACCCTGCTCACCAGGGTGGCCTTGGTCTGAGATCCACAAGGAATTTAAACCCTAGGCTTATATAGATTTTCTTTTAGTCTTGCTTCAGTTCTAATACCACTTGTTTTCATTCATATTTGTATCCTTTCTGGGCTTTGTATTTCAATCCTTGGCCTACAAACCCAAAGAGCAGGGATTTGATCTTTTTTTTTTTTTTTTTTTCAAAACCAGCTCCAACCAAAATAATGTGACCAAAAGTGTACTTTAGTAATTATAATAACAATAATAATGGCGAATGACATTTATTGAGTACTCTGTGCCAGACATTTTTCTACAGATGTGTTATATACATATATGCAGATTTGATTCTCAAAACAACCCTAGGAAAAGGTTATTAGCCTTAGTCTCATTCTAAAGATGAGGAAAGTGAGACACAGAAATACTAAGGAACTAGCACAGAGTCAAATTGTATGTTGAAGATCTGGAGATTTGAACTCAGGCATTCTGGCTACAGAATCCAGACTCTCAACCACTACACCATGCCGTCTCTTGAGTCATACTGAGAGCAGTATGTATGAGTGGCTGAAGGAGAGATTAAGGGCAGGGATACCATTAGTTAAGTCTTCAAATGGTCTTAGAAACAGGTAATGACCTAGAATGTTGACAGTAGGAAGGGAAAGGAAGCAATAGATACAAGAGGCAGAATTAAGGAAGAAGCAATGGGACTTAGTAAATGACCAGTTATGGGAGGAGAAAGTCAAAGATGGCTCCAAGGTGTAAAGTCCTTTGTGAGGTAAAATGTTGTTGGCATTAATGAATGCTGAAGGAGATGCTGATTTGATGCAGTTTACTGTTTGTTTTTTTTTTGTTTCGGAGAATGAGGATAGATGAATTTGCTTCCCCTGATCTGCTGCCTACACTTCAGTAAGCTAATCAGGGACTAAGGCAGTGGGGGCCGATAGGGTACAGCTTAGTAGCAAATTCAACCAAAGGACTGAATCTAGAAACTTTTGCATAGTTAGACTGGGTGAAACTAATCCACCTAATTTTTCTGCTTCAGTTTCCTCATTTGTAAAGTAGGGGAAAGTCCTGTCGAGCAGTCTTGTTTTGATAATTAGGTAGGAGCCAAACAAATGATCCATATATATTCTTTCTTTCTTTTTTAGTCTCTGCCTCTAGAGTTATGGAAAGGTGAGGTAAACAGTGCGAGATTCACAAGTGAAAAATACTACTTGGATGTTACCAAGACATTTCTATTAGCATTTAAGTGAACTTGGTTCACCATCCTCTCAAACACCAGTGTATTTTATTATTAACAAAGACACTATTAGATCCCCACTATGAAGACTCTAAATCTTGAAGTCATATTCAAATCCTGGTAAAGACAATGTAATTTAATACCATTCCTTGCCTATATTTTAACC
Organism: Balaenoptera ricei; assembly: GCF_028023285.1. Lineage (NCBI taxonomy): Eukaryota > Metazoa > Chordata > Mammalia > Artiodactyla > Balaenopteridae > Balaenoptera > Balaenoptera ricei. The sequence continues at coordinate 87,945,057 of NC_082660.1, read as the reverse complement.
TGAAGAATTTCTTAGAATTGGTTCTTATTTTCAATTCTCACCATTCAAGCTTAAAATTTATGTACTTCAAGGTTGAATTACTAAAATAGACTATTTAAATATGTTCCCTGATCCCTCCAGCCTTCCCCCCTCCAAATCCTCACATGAATAGTAAAATGACACCTCTATAATAGGGAAATAATATTGCTTTCTTGGCATTTTGAGTTTTAGGTATTGTTATGATATCTGGTAGCATTTGGAAATTCAGTCCTTGAGTTTAGGAGGAGATAAGTATTAGAGCTGGCAGATTTGGGAGTGACTGGAATAGATGTTGTGAAAGGCAGGTTGTTGATGAGGAGAGTGTATAGAGAGAAGAATCAAAGACTGCACCTTGTGTAGCACCTAGCACGGGTCCTTGCATTTATTAGACATTCAAATACTTGCTGACTGATTTTAAAAGCACTCCTTAGCTGACTAACCATTTTCCGGATCTCCTCCCAAGGAGGACAGACAGGTTGTCTATTGAACAAAATTAACAGCCGACAGTAATGTTTTACTGTCCCCAAAATAATGTCTTCAGCTAAGATGTCAAACCAGAAATGCTAGGGAATTAACTTTGTTGAACTGCTGTTACTGGATATAATCTATCATCAGTCAACCTGATTTGGGGAAGAGGTTGTGCGTCATAAGAGGATCAGAGTTGACCACTGACTTGGCAAAATTTCTTCCTTCATTTACCCACTAGAATAAAGTTTAGTGCAGAGCAGGTGATAAACATCATAGGTGATTTGAAAAAAAAAAATCCTGTAAAACAAATGGATGGGTGGATGTATTCATTCATACAAACAGAAACTCCAATATCAGCAAAGTGCTGGATTGGGAAGCAGATGCATAGTGTGAAGAGGTGTCACAGTAGGCTGATGTGAGGCAGGAGGAGGGTACCCTACTCCTTATGTAAAGTCATTAGCTACCAAATGTGCCATCCCAACGATATTGCCCAGGCTCAATCTTAGCCCAAATTCAGAGCCCCGTATAACTATTTTGAAGGGTAGGTTGAGAGAATTTTCCCCTTAATCCTCAGAGAGGGAGAGAAACCATTCTCTGCATTCTCTAGACCTGTAAGGTACATTGTAGTGGAAGAAACAGGGACTTTTGAGTTATACAGACCTGGACTTGAACTACACTTCTGTTACTTTATAGTTAAGATCTAATCCAAGTTACTGAATGTTTCTGAGACTTTATGTCCCCATCAGTAAAATGTATTCCTTAAGTCATTCACGCAAGTTGCAGTAAGACTTAAATGAGATCCTATGTGTAACATTACTGTCATGGTAGCTGACACAATGGAAGCACTCTAAAACAATAGCTATTGTTGTTATTACCCTCTTTACTCATCCTCAGAAACTCCTAAGAAGGTACCATGGTCCCTGACTGTTCTCCCAAACCTGAGATAAAGTTTCTCTCATCCACAATTAAGGAATGTGTGTTACCAGGGCTTGGTGAAGAACGGCCCTCATTATCTATTTCACACTTTGTAAATATCACGCAGAGGTCCCTTCAGTCCGTTTCAATGCATAATATACACTTATTATTAGAAATGTTAGCACTGAAAATGTGTTACTGTAAAAATCAAGAGGATTATGGAGGAGGTGAAACTATATGGATGCATCTCTTTACAGGAGCCACAAAACAGTATGCTTTGATCATACTAATAGAATTTGCTGCAATCAGAAGTGTGAATTTTTATGATCAGACCAGGGTAGACTGATAGACAATAGTTGAATCTCCATTAGAGGATTTGAGTGTGTAAGGGAATGTCTTGGATAACTAAGCTTAGAAATCATAGGAAGCACTGAGCGACATCCCCAGCCACAGATACAATTATTAAAAGGTGCACGTCTTGTAAAGGCATTTGAATGCACCTAAGTGATATAAGGAAATATAACAAAAACTTGGCTGAAATGTATGTTTGTTTTTCCTTGTGGTTCCTCGCAGCATTTTAGATGACTGGCATCCTTTGTTTTATAATTCATTCCTTGAAGTGCTGTGGGCTGGTGACCAAGGTATTGTATTATGTAGGGGATTTTTTTGTGTTACAAGATACTTGTCTGTCAAATCACATCAAGCAGCTATCATTTCTTTAGCTGATCTGTACTATATTAAAAAGAAAAAAATGTACCCTGACGGCTTTAGTGAGAGCAGCTACAAGTGGGTTATTTCCCCAAAGAGTTAGACACAGTTTTGTTTATATAATTTGAATTTTATACACTTCACTACCTATGCAGCTGGTGAATATTGATGTTCTGCCATACTACCATAAGAATCCATAGAGAAAGAGAAAAGACCCAAGTGTAACAATCATGTGTGAAGGAGGAGGAGGTAGCCACATGCCACTCCTGCAGTCACGTGTCGCTCACCTTTAAGGGGATTTCTGTTATCTTTCATTTTGCATTGCTAAGAAACACACCTTCAACTGCCATCATATGTGAATATAACTGATCTTCTAGTGTCTTCAAAATATAATGTTAAAAATTCATTGGAATTAACAGATATATTTGTAAGAAATATACATCTGTTACAAGGTGTCCCCTCCATACCTAAATACTATTGGGATCCAATGTATGGATACATTGAATATACAGAATAATTTTGTATCAGTGACTATAATTAAGGTGATGATAACGAAGTGACAATAAAGAAGAGTGGATTTAACTTAGAAAGCAGGCAGAACTGCCTATAAAAGTTGTGAGATCCAGACTCCATGACTGAGCAAAAGTCTGCCTGGAAGTATGGAAATAAAGCAAGGACATCTGTGATTCTCTGTTAAATAAATCATTTTACTATCCTATTTAGACATAACCCCCTCCAGACTAGGCTCTCTACTGCTCACTGCTGTACTTTCTGCAGTACACCTAGTACTTGGACTGCACAAAATCATCAATACAGGTACATCTGCTGTATGGAGCCAATGGCAAATGTTTGTGTATTAGATATCAGGAGAGATAAGAGCCATGGTTGATCTGTAATATGAGGCTTTGGAAAAACGGAGTGTTGAAAACTGACTGTATCCCAGAAAAGCAATGATATGCCGATAGAGAATATTTTCCCCAAATAGAATGATATGTGGAAATTATGCATCAACAAACATTTACTCATCTACAGTCTGGAACAGAAAATGGTAACAATGTCGGCCCCAAGAGACACTGGAAACTCAGAAGAATTACACTAAGAATTGGAGCAAGAATTTCAAAACATCCTTCTGAAAACAACTGTCTGAAGCCAAGAACGGCCATCAGAGCATCTGTAATGGTAATGCTATGCTGCTATCTTATGGATTACTGATATATGGAGAAGGAAAAGGGGTTAATTTTTTATTTTTAAAAAATTTAATGAAAAGCAATCAATAGTAAAATTGATTGACATCCCCAGACTTAATCTGAATATTCAGTTTTCAGGTGGTTTTATTTTACCTCATTTTATTGCAAAAGCTGATGGAAATAAGCAATCTTGTCACAAAATGGACTATTATGAGAAGTTAATGAAATGAACAAGAATCTGAATACATGGATTTGAGAATGAGTCATGGCGAGTTTTCTTTTACTTGATCTCACAATTATTAAACCAGCTTTTTTTCAGATAAAATGAATGCACATCTGGAAGTAAGAGCTAGCATTCATATTTACAGAAGGAATGAAAATAGAAACAATCAAGGCATTACATATCAAAACACTGAACACTTTGAATGAAAGCAGATAAAGAAAAATGCAATTTTCCCAATGAATATGCAAACCTGAATAATTTAATATTAATGGAACAGAAGAGCTACAATTTTCCATCCAAACTAATTGCCTTTGATGATACGTAGGAGAAAAAAAAAAGCTTTTAAGAATTTCCTTTTCACCAGGTTAAGCTATCTTGAATAGAGCTCATAAGCTCTTAGGGGACTTTAAAAAAATTAAAAAGCACACTGACTTTATAGTTGTACTTCCAACAATAGGCATAAATCCACTCCTCCTGCCTTCACATATTTATGTAGAGAAAGAAAAAAATTAAATGTGCTATCAGCAGTATCACATAATCTTTGCTTTTCATTATAAATGTTTTTATGCACAAGGCTATCTCAACATCTTTTTCTTAGATTATAGCTTTAGAATGTTTTTAATTGAAAAATATGGGTAATTTTTGAGGTCAGAAAAACAACGTATGGATTACCAAGAGAACTAATTATTGCCTTCTTTTTCTCAGAAGATGTTTTAGTTTAATAGATACACATAGTATGGGTCTCCATCCTCAGTGCAAGACAAGTGGGAGTTTCCGTCGCTCTGAGGTTTAAGAACAGCTGAGCTGCAAACACACTCAGAAGAATCTAAAAGCTCCTGCTGGGGGTTCTAACTGGCAGAGCTTTCAAAGATCTGTGCTTTATTCCCAGTAAAGGTACAGCACATAATTACAACAATGTACCAAATTCAATTCTGTGTGAGGCAGGTTGGAGGACAAGTCAGTGGGAAGCTATGCAGCCAATATACCCCCCTAAAGAAAAGGATTATTGATCATAGAAGGTGTGGGAACTAGCATACCCCTCTTCCCAGGAGGTCTGCTTGGGAAGAGGGATATGCTAGTTTTTTTTATTTGTTTCTTTTCTCTCTCTCTCTCTGTTGCTCTCGCTCTTTTTCTTTTTCTTTTTTTTTTTTTTTTTGGTTTCTTTTTAACTCATTACATGTGAATATAAGCAAACCCAATGATACGGCTGCTTTAAAAAAAAAAAAAGAAAGAAAACAAAACACTCAAAAAGTTTAGAGAAAGCTTAGCAGCCCAGTCACTGTCTCAGGTAAGTTTATTTCTTTCAAAAAGTCAAAGCCAGATTTTTCCCTAGTCTTGCCAATTTTATTGTTTTTTGTTTGATGATGATTTTAATGAATCTTGCAGGAGTAATCACACTTCTGGCATATGTCTATCCCTAACTGATGAGATTTTGTTTTTATCATCCAGGAAGTTATATACTAATGGAAACTCTACAGGACACTGGCAAGGGTGATAGGTGTAAAATTAGGAAAGAGTATTTATCTCTAGAGAAGGGAAAGAAAGAAAAGGACTCAGTAAGGAATCTAAATTCTTCAATGTTATCAAGTGCCATATGGATACAGAATTAGGACTGATAAGAGCCCACTTGATTTGGCATTCAAGCTAATACAGTCAACAAACATTTGGTAAGTATATGTCACGTGAATTAAATCAATACGATACATATACTTAAAGAAGTTGCAATCTAGCAGGGGTTATAGATAGTCAATAAATAATCTCGCAATTAAATATTTAATTAAAAACCATGAGAAAGGAAAAGAAAAAAGGTGCTCTGAGAGAGTTTAATAGGGAGACCTAATTTTGATTGATAGGTAAGCGAAGGCATCACGGAGAGAATGAAATTTAAGCGGAAACTCGAATAAGCAGGAGAGAGGCAGGCAGCGAGTGGGAGTAAGAGGGAGCAATGTGTGTAACGGTCCAAAGGCAGGAAAGAGCATGGTAAATTCAAAAAACAACGCACTGATGCTTTAAGCAGATAAATAATGATGCAACACAAATGTGCTCTAGAAATGTCACATCGAGGGCTGTGCCGAGACTGATTTGGAAAACGGCAAAAGTATAAGGGGAAAAAACAGGCTAAAAGTATATTATAATGGTTAAGGGAAAGATGATGCTGGCTTGGGCTAAAGTGGTGACGGCACAGAAAAAGAGAAGTGAGTAGAACCGATGTATATTTTAGATACAATTAGGAGGTAATTAATGATCTCTTCTAGATCAGTTTCAATGCATTGTTTAAGGCAGAATTCTGATTGCTGTTTGCTAAATAGTAACTAGAGGTAAGGAAGTAGAGAACAAATACACTAATCTTTGAAAAAACTGATGCTAGGTAATAAAGAGAGGGCAGTAGCTATCATGGACCTCAGGGCCAGTGAAGGATTTTTATTCATCCATCCATCCATCCAGCTATCCATTCATACATTTTTAGGCAGTGAATGACTTAAGAAGATGTTTTTCTTCTGAAGAGAAGGGCAGAGTGGAGACTGACGAATTGAAGAGGCAATAGAATAACAGAACAAGAGTAGGCAGGGGATAATAATGCCTTAAACAGAGATAAGTAAATTAGTATGTAGTAGACTATCTCACACACACGTGGACGTGTACACACGTGCACACACCAGTTCAGTACAGTGGTTAAAATCACAATCCATGATGTCAGATTGCCTGGGATTGAATTCTGTACCTACTACTTACTATGTAACCTTGGACAAGGTCCCCAGCCTTCCTTGGCCTCAGTTTCTTCATCTGTAACATGAAGCTAATAATAGTGCCAATCTCATAGGGCCGTGAGGAATTCATGAGATGGTAAATGTAAAACCACTTAGCATAGAATCAGACACAGTAACACCTCAATACATTCTTGTTTCTATCACTAATCATGACAACAATAGTATTAGTGATAATAAAGTATCCCTTTTTTTAAGGTTTGACAGAGAGGAAGCTAATAAAAGATATGGGTAGAGATAACTGTAGGTAGGAGAGATGCTTGAAGTTCTGAAGCCTAGGTGCTTTCCCTTTTCCCTGGTAAGAGATTAGGTTGTTTGTAGTAAGTGAAAAGAATGGGGAGGGGAGGGAGTGAAGACTTGTGGAAAGCAGGTAAGATACGGTATAGGGTATAGCCGCTATGGAAAAACGAAAGGCCACTGAATAGGAACAAGTAAAATAACTGCTGAAATGGCAAAGAAAGTCCCGCCAAGGTAAAAGCTAAAATGTCATAAAGACACCAATTCGCTCAGTTCACCAAAGAGAACAGGGAGGCATAAAGCTAGAGAGTTAGAGGCAGAATGAGAATGCAAAGGAGCTCAGGTTTTATTCTGTAAACTCTGGGAGACACTGAAGGGTTTTAATACAGAAATCATAAGATTAATATAGATTTTAAGATGACTACACTAATACTTTTGATGGGGGAAGAAAGCAGAAGTAAGACAACCAGTTTGGAGCCTTTCTCATTAGGGCAGATGATTCTATGCATTTCCAAAGTTGTCCTAAATGTAGGTTGTCAATATATTTTGAGGATTAAAAAGTATTTGGGCGTTTCCAGACAGAAGTGAATTTAATTTCAGCATAGACCTGGAGAAATATATTTGAACATAATTTTTACTTTTAGAGATCTAAACTATGCTATTTTTAATCTCAGGCTCATACTTGGTTTGAATAATTTTCCTATAATTCAATTCAAAAAACACTTATCTACTATCTATTATATACAAGATATACATGCTTACATATATAGTTAAAAGACTGAGTCATATTATTATTTCAAGAATCTTTTTGCTAGATATATAAGAGATGACCTAAACTTTATTTGGCGCATCCTGATTGATACTGCCTTAGGTAATTTACATAGCATAAACTACTTTGTAATATCCTTGACTATTTCCCCTACAGACATGTAGCTAAGGATGGGGAGAGTAAATAAGAGGACCAGGTGACTTCATGTTCACAGCCCCAGAATTATTTATGGTTATGTGCACAAACAAGAAATCTCTTCCATTTTCTACTTTGCTTTGAGTTCAGAAGCTATATTGCTTTTTATGTCCCCAAACTTCATTTCCTCAGTGTGGTACCAAGGATATTCCTCTTGAAGGATTTGCTTGGCAAACTAATACATCTTCCAAGATAAACTGCATTCAGAAAAAAAATGGCTTCAGAGAAATTGTGTAGTGTACCTACTGTAAAACTCATAACCACCATGGCACAGCTGAATTCTCAGATGGTATATAGCCTTGCTTCAATTATAAAATGAATTCAAGTAGCTTAAGTTTCAAGTGTGGACTTTGGTCTAGAAAATTTTACTATTTAATATTGTGTTAAAGTGCTGCTACTTAGTAAATAATAACTGGCCAGTTTAGTTGATTAATTTACCTAATTCAAAAACGAGAGATATCTCTTCCTCAGGTACCTTTACATGCTCTATCTCACCCTAAATATACATTCCTGATTTGCTTTTCAAGGATTTGACAGAATCCTCCTACATCAGCATATGCAATGCCATATCTGAAAATTAATAAACTCTAAATATGATCAAGCAGTTATTGCATATGTTCAAAAGGAACATACTCTGTTCCACCTATCACACTTTGATTTTAAACACGATTTTTAAATTGCAAAGTACCAAATCAAATCAATTCAAATACATTACTATTAAAGAGGTTAAACCCGAACGAACTTTTTGGCCAACCCAATATTTCAGATGAAGCAGACAGTGTTTGACTATTGGGTCCGGCGGTAATTTTAAGTAGTCTTAGTATGCAGATGGAAAATGGTCAGAGAGCCAGGGTAAAACTGAAAGCTGTAATAGAACTGTTTGTTCACATGGCAAACAAACTTGTATGGAACACCTAAGTCAAAAATAGCTTTTCTCTAAGAAAGTAAATAAACCATCATGCCCTCTTTCCCACCATCTTTTTTTATTTTTCCCTATTATTTGAATAGAGGTTTTGGGGAAAGCTAAAAACATATATATATGCATATGTATATATAGGTATATGTATATATATACACATGTATATAAAACTATATTTTTTAATACATATTTATACCTAGTCATCTTTTGTACCCCTTAAAATGAAGAGGAGATAAGAAAACAATTCATTCCAATAATTATTTAACCATGGTAAAGCATAATGTGTATTTATGAAATTTTCTTTCCAGCTGAAACAGTGTATGTAAAGCTTTCAATCAATTATTGACACTCTATGGGATATCTGAAAATTCATGTGCTTTTTCTAATACAATATATACCACAGAAAACAGTCTCCAGAACATTACTAATTATCTAGTTTCCACCCTTATTCTTAGCCTAACTCTTTTAGGGCTAAATTCTAGCATCAAGATCTAAATAGAAGAAAAAACAGTCAATACAATAATTATGTATTATTTTTCATATATTAATATCAGCACTGATATAGAGGAAGGCCCACGAGATGTCTAGAGGTATTTCATAATGTAAATCTTAATTTCTTTAGTTTTCAATAATATTATAAATAATAAACAAGGATTTTTTTTCCTGACAGCTAATGTTATATTAAGTTATGTAGTTATTATACAGTAGAAAAAAATATCAGCGATTGAAATGTCTTTTTTTTTCACTGTGTTTGATAAGTGTTACCTCCAAGCTGAGTTTGTGGGCCCTTAGGCTAGATACATACCACAACTCCAAACTGTTCAGGCTCACAAAGGTCATCATATTCATTCTTCAGCTGTGCTAATTCATTGAGTACCTTCTGCTCAGGAAGATGTTTTATAAGGTTCTAAAAAGAAATAAAAGCATAAAAGTTTAGTATTTCATGATTAGGATTATTAAACATGCATTAACAACTCTAAAAGTGATTAACTAGAAGAGTGGATAAATTTCTGATTGTGGTTCTGCCATAGTACCAGTGTATCTTCCCCTTCTTCCCAAAAACTTAACCAAAAAATGAATGACAGTTTAATGTGAATAAATACATAAACATGTTTGGTGTCTATGCACTACAGCACATAAATGTTAAATTAAAAAATCATATGACAATAAATAACAATCCCAAACTGACTTTCTGGGCCTTAAACACATAGCATAATTTTTAAGTTTTATTTCCTGTCCTGGTAATTAGTCAATCTATATAAAAAACAGAAAAATACTATGTAGAATTAACTCATGGGCAATAATAATAATAATAATAATAATCAACTCTACTCTTCATAATTTGCAAAATTGGGAATCATCTTCAATCTTATAAACCGCACCAAGCCTGTAAAAATTAATCTCCCATTATTTACAATATCTGTATTTTTTTCTTTTTTTCTATTCTGTTCTTCTATGTGATACTTAATTTCCAATACAGTTATCAAGAAACAAGCCTAGCCTTGGCCCCTAAAGTCCATACATCATTTTCCCAGCTATTTAAGCTTTACCACCTCACAGCTGGCCACATAAGAGTCCAACACTGAGTCTGAGGGACAAGTGTGCAGCCCAACTAAAATATTCAAGCACATTAAAACTACCTTTCAGAACAACTTGAATATATATACAATATCTGTATTTAAGTACATAATACATTCCAACTTTAATGCGGAACCAAGAAAAAGTGATGAAGTCTGATGCATGTTCAAGTTTGATGCCTAAGAGAATCAAAATTAATGAATTCTTCTCAACCTAGCTTATCTTGGACTTTGGTACAGTTCTAACTATCATCACATTAACTTGCAACCAACGTTTTGGGGATCTGTATGGAATTTAAAAAGGCATATGAAAGGGAAGAAAGCAGGAAACAAAGATTTAAGAAAGTAGAGTTGATGAAAAATGGCAGAGACGGAAGCTCCAGAGATTGATCCCTCCATCAAAGCAGCCACTGAGCTGGAAAGAGTGATTTAATAAACTATTTCAGAACTGCGGAACCTGACTGGATAATTACAACAAGGGAAGTGTTTGATAAAGAGAGACTCTGGTAAGAGAATGACATGCATAAAACAGATACCATATACTATTCCTCAGCACCACTGTGAAGATAGTGCCTGAGTTGCCAAAGGGGACGGCTGATGCCAGGGTGAGCAGTGGGGACGTTGTTCTCCGAAATTTGGAGATCTGAGTTTTGGTTGGTTTGGCAGATGCTTGCCTTGGTTTCAACATTCTCTGGTTGCAGCAGCTTTCCCTGATAGCATCTATTGGAAGATTTAAACAGATAGAAACACCTCTCCTGCTTTTTGGAACCAGATATTTAAGGAAATCTTTGTCAGGTCACTGGCTGACAGAAGAGATAATGAAACCCAAACTACAATGACCACACACAAGGAATACACACTACCACTTTCAGCAAACAAAAATCAGCAGTCTGTAAGGAGTGGCAGAATCAGATTCCCAGAGTTATAGTATATTCAAATGTCCAGTTCTCCAAAAAAAATTACGAAGCACGTGAAGAAACAGGAAACAGGGCCTGTGAAGGGGAAAATAAAAAGAATTTGACAGAAACTATCCCTAAAGAAGCTCAGACTTTAAAGTTATTAGTCAAAAATATTAAATCAACTGTCTTAAACATGCTTAATGAGCTAAAGGAGACTATGGACAAATAACTAAAGGAAATCAGGAGGATGATGTTATGAACAGAATGAGAATATCAATAAAGACACAGAAATTACAAAAAGGAATCCAAAAGAAATTCTGGAAGTGAAAAGTACAATAACTGAAATGAAAAATTTACTAGAGGGGTTCCACAGCAGATCTGAGCAGGCAGAAGAAAGGACTGATGAACTTGAAGATAAGGAAATTGAAATGATTCAGTCTGAGGAACAGAAAGATAAAAGAATGAAGAAAAATAAACAGAGCCTGAGGGATCTGTGGGACACCAAGCACACCAACATGTACATCACAGGATTCCCAGAAGAGAAAGGGGCAGAAAAAATATATGAAGAAATAATGGTTGAAAACTTCCTAACTCTGATGAAATACATAAATATTCACATCCAAAGAGCTCATTAACTCCAAGCAGGACATCAAAGAGGTCCACTCTGAGACACTTCCTAATCAAACTGTCAAAATGTAGAAAAAGAATTTTTAAAGCAGCAATAGGGAAGTGAATTGTCACATTTAATAGAGCCTCAATAGGATTAATATATGGTTTCTACCATAGGAGTCAAAAGGTAGTGAGATAACATATTTAAAGTGCTGAAATAAATGACTATCAATAAGAATTTTATATCCACCAAACCATCTTCCTCCAAGAATGAAAAACTAAGACATTCCCAAATTAACAACAACAACAAAAGAGATAATTTATTGCTAGCAAACCTGTCCTGACAGAAATACTAAAGGAGGTCCTACAAGCAGAAATGAAATGACACCAAAAAGTAACTCAAAGACATAAGAAGAAATAAAGAGCAAGGTAACTACATAGATAAATATAAAAGTCAATGTTATTGTACTTTGGTTTGTAACTCCTCTTTTTTTTCCTACATGATTTAAAAGGAAAGTGCATAAAACAATAATTATAAATCTTTGTTAATGGGCATATAATGTATAAACATGTAATCTATGACAACAGCAATATAAAGGGAGAAAAATGTACAGGAACACAGTGTTTATATATTATTAAAATTAAGTTTTTATTATTAAGACTAGGTTGTAATAAGTTTAAGATGTTAATTTTAATCCCTAAGGTAATTACTAAGAAAATAACTAAAAATTACACAGAATAAAGAGAAGAATCAAAATAGTAGGCTACCAAAAAAAAAAACACAACTAACTACAAAAATAGATAATAATAGAGAAATTAAGGAACAAAAACATGTAAAACATACAGAAAACAGCTAAATGGCAGAAAAAAGCCCTTCCTTATGAATAATTAATTTAAATGTAAATGAATTAAACTCTCCAATTAAAAGAAGGAGTTTTGCAGAATAGAGTTAAAAACAAACAAATATTATGTACCGTTGGTGGGAATGTAAATTTGTACAGGCACTATGGAAAACAGTAAGGAGGTTCCTCAAAAAATTTAAAAAAGAACTATCATATAATCCAGCAATTCCACTTCTGGGTATATATCTGAAGAAAATGAAGTGACTATATCAAAGAGATATCAGTATGCCCATGTTCAATGCACTATTAGTTACAATTGCCAAGGTATGAAAACAACCTGTGTCCATTAATGGATGAAAGAATAAAGACGATGATACAACACACACACACACACACACACACACATGCATGCGCGCGCGTGCGTGCATGCATGCCACAATGGAATACTATTCAGCCCTAAAAAAAAGAATGAAACCTTGCCATTTGCAACAACACAGACGGACCTTGAGGGCATTATACTAAGTGAAATAAGTCAGACAGAGAAAGACAACTACCATATGATCTGACTTACGTGTGGACTCTAAAAAAACAAAAACAAAACAACAACCAAAAACCAAGTTGATAGATGCAGAGAACAGACTGGTGGTTGCTGGAGTGGGGGAGTGGGGAGCAAAATAGGTGAAGCGGGGTCAAAAGGGACAAACTTCCAGCTATAAAACAAGACATGGGGATGTAACATACAGCATGGTGACTGTAGTTATTAATACTGTATTGCATATTTGAGAGTTCTAAGACAGTAGATCTTAAAAGTCCTCATCACAAGAAAGAAAAAAGAAGAAAATTTCTATATGTATGGTGACATATTGTGGTGATCATGTTACAATTATACAAATACTGAATCATTATGTTGTACACCTGAAATTGATATGCTATGTGTCAATTATACCCCAATAAAACAAGTAAATAAATAAATAAACACATATATCTTCTATATGCAGTCTACATGAGACTCACTTTCAATAAAAAGACAAAAGGTGGTTGAAAAGGATGGAAAAAGATATTGCATATAAACAGTAACCAAAAAAAAAAAAAAGCTGAGGTGTCTATATTATTGTCAAACTAAATAGACTTTAAATCACAAAATGATAAGAAACAAGATATTATATATTAATAAACATTTCAACCCATCAAGAAGATATAATTATAAACATACTCACATCTAAGAACAGAGCTCCAAAATATATGAAGTAAAAATTGACAGAATTGAAGAAACAGACAGTTGTAAAACAATAGTTGGAATGCAGGGGTGATTCAACATACAAAAACCAATCAATATAATATACCACATTAATAGAATGAAGGGAAAAAAAACCTCACATGATCATTTCAACTAGTGCATGAAAAGCGTTTGACAAAATCCAACACACATTTGTGAGAAAAAAATACTCTTTAAACTAGGAGTAAAAGGAAGCTTTCTCAATATGATAAAGGTCATATATGAAAAAGTCCCAGTTAACATCATACTCAATGGTGAAAGACTGAAAGCATACCTGTTAAGAACAAGAACAAGGCAAGGATGCCTGCTTGCACCATGTCTATCCATCATAGTACTGGAAGTTCTAACCAGAGAAATTAGGCAAGAAAGAGAAATAAAAGGCATCCAAATTGGAAAAGAAAAAAAAAAAAAAACAAAACTGTCTCTGTTTACAGATGGCATGATTTTATATGCAGAAAACACTAAATAATCCACCAAAAATAATCCACCAAAAATACTGTTAGAGCTAATAAATGAATTCAGCAAAGTTTCAAGATACATAATCAGCACACAAAAATCAGTTGTATTTCTATGTACCATCAATGAACAATCTGGAAGGAAATTAAGAAAACAATTCCATTTATAATAGCATTTTTTAAAGCACCCACAATGAGACACCATTTCATGCACACTAGAATAGCTATTGCCAAAAAAATGGGAAATAACAAGTGTTGGTGAGGATGTGTTAAAATAGGAACCCTCATGCATTGCTGGTTGGAATGTAAAATGGCACCAGCATTGTGGAAGACAGTTTGGTGGTTTCTTAGAAATTAAACATAGAATTACTGTATGACCCCACAATTCCACTCCTAGGTATGTATCAAAAAGAACTGAAAACAGCGTCTCAAACAGATACTTGTACACAAATGTCCATAGCATCATTATTCAATAGCCAGCAGGTAGAAACAACCTACTTGTCCATCAACAGATGCACTGATAAATGTGGTATGTACATACAACAGAATATTACTCAGCCAAAAAAGGAAGTTTTGATCCATGCTAAAACATGGATGAATCTTGAAAATATTTTGCTTAGTGAAATAAGATAGACAAAAAAGGACAAATAATGTATGAACCCACTTATGTGTGGTATCTAGAACAGACAAATTCTTAGAGATAGTAGAACAGAGGTTACCAGGGGCTAGGGGCAGAAGGGAATGGGGAGTTACTGCTTAAAAGGTATAGAGTTTCTTTTAGGATGATGAAAAAGTTCTGAAAATAGTGGTGATGTTTGAACAACACTGTAAATATACTTAACACCACTTAAATTGTACAATTAAAATAGGTTAAATGGTACACTGTATATTATTGATGTTTCCAGATCAAAAAAAAAAAAAAAGAGTAGGCAACATATAGCCTTATAAGTCCCACAGGAAACAAGTGTATCATGTCTACTTTAAGTCCTCTTTTGTTCTCTCCATTTATCTTTTCTCTTCTCCCACTAATTCTGCGTTTCCACTAAGCTCTACACCTGCAATGGCACCCATTGTGTAACTGATGAGACCAAAGATTTAAAATATCACGTCCTTTGACTTAAAAGAAATATCAATGTTGACATAACAATATAAACATATAATCAAATGAAATTAAGAACATCTACTATTTTGCTTCATTAATATCATTTTCTTTTACAGAATGAAAAGGTAAGTAAATACCAAGGTGTTATTTCTATTTTTCTAGAATATTTCTGATGTATATAAATTGTTTTTAAAAATTCTTCTCTGTTAATGGGACTTTTTGTGAAGTATGTTATTAAGAAAAACAAAGAATCAGATTGGTAAATTGTATAATTTTCTCGACAGGGAAACTCGATTAGAAAGATTAAGAACATTAATATAATTATTAAAAATATCAATTCTGCATATTTCAAACTCTCCATCTCAATTTTAAGTTTTAACTGTGAAAATAACTATTACAGAATGAATCAAGCCTAAAACAGAATTTTAGCTCTGAATGTGTAACTTGTTGTTATTTTGCTTCTCTTCCAGCTGTAGATAACCTGTTAAGTCATCTTTATAACACAGGCTCCACCGTAGGTGACATATCTTTTTTTTCTCTGTTTAGCTATATGAAATATTGAACACATTCGGTGGGCTTAGATGTATTCTGATTCTGGATATGGTCTTCTGCCTGAGTTACAAGCTTATATAACTGCCAGTGTTTAGTGGGTTCTATTTGCAAATAAGGCTTAGAGTAACACTCTCTCAACGTGTGGCAGATGCAGACTACTTTATAGGACTTATTGCTTAATGAGCTCACTACCTCTAGAACCCCATGTTGCAAGTGGCCATCATAGCCAATACATAAAGATACCTGATTTTTTTCCCCAAACATACTAGACTTTATAGAAAAATGGAGTATAAGATCAGACATTAATAATGTTTTCATGCCCATCAATTCCTGAATAGAAGAGAAAGGAGGATTAGAAGACAGAGGAGAGAGACATAGTGGTACTCATTTGCCTCTATCCCCTTTACCTGCTCAATAGCATGTCAAGAGAGAAAACAGATGTTCAAGGCACAGTTTGAGACTAATGTGGACAGTCCTTGGAGTTAGTTGGAAGTGTATTTGTAAGGCCTCCTGGAAGAGAAATGTCCCACCTAACAGAAGGGAAGTGTGTATCATGTAGTCAGGCTGGGTCCAGTAAGAAAGCCTACATTTTGGAAAGGATCAGGGTGATTCTGAGCACAGTACATTTGTTTCTTGAATGTGTCTCCAGGCCTGGCCTACCCACCCCCAACAGAGTCATATGTCTGAGTGCTGTGGAAAGGGGAGCTGTGTGATGAGCACGGCTTGGGTATCCCCCAAATCAAGGATGTTAAAAAAGGAGACAAGGGAAGAAACACATGTTTCTGTATTTTGCCACAGGATACTCCACACCCTTGGCATCGAGAGGGCTTCAGCGCATACCAGCTGTGCCCCGTGAGAAGCTCCTCCCCTCTCCCCACATACAGTGGTCCTTAGAAAAGGGTTCAAAACAGGAAATGAAGAAAATCACCCACAGCAGCTACATGGAAGCTGACAAAATTAGTTCATGAGATGTGGAAGATATTCCCTGAGAGCCATAGAAACATCTAATGTAGGTAGTTTTTAAAAAGAATTAAGGTCCTGCAACAGCAGCCAGGAACAAGAGGAAGCAAAACACAGGTGAACAGATGTGGACTGGGCTAGGGTTTAAAAGTCACATTGCCCAAGGACTCTGTACTTAAACAATTGTAAATAGCTTTTGACTTTAGCTGCCCTATTGATACTATCGCTACTTATGATCGGTAAATAAATTGCAAAGGTGAGTTCAGACACCCTCTATACTGTAAGGGAAAAGCTGTTCATAATAGCAGAAGCTAGAAATTATAAATTTTTAAGTACAACTTAGATTCTGGCAAACTGTGAGTTAATAGGCAAATATCCTGTAAAGTTTCAACCCGTCTATTTTTCCCTCCTGCTGCTCCTGCTTACTACCGAGCGTCTTCTTTCAAATATTGTACGATTTGTTATTTAAAAGATCAATTCTAGGTCAGTATGAAAATTTCATCCTAGAAAATGTCAATGAGCTGAAGTTCACAAAGAAAACAACAAAGGGGAAAGCAGTAATCATGTCACCAAATGAGCAGATTTTTCTTCTTCTTTTACGCAGCACAAATTCACTTTCTGACGACTGTCACAGCTATCTGAAGGGATTTCTCCTAACAGACCATAGGCTTTTAACTACTTTTTACATTTCTGCAATTACTCTATAATACTTTCAAAACTTTATTTCCTTTAAATGTTAATTGCATACTTAAAGGTTAGTTAAGTGAAGGTATTGAACCATAATGCCCTTTCCTTCTTGCCAAAACATAACCTTTCTTTTTTATCTTATATCTCATTAAGTCTTTTTAGTAGTAGGAAAGCCGAGTTAGGTTCACTGTGATTAAGTCTATCATTCCCCACGTAAATGGACTGGGGCCAAAATTTCTTTTTAAAAATCTGTTATTTATTCCTTTTAAAATTAGACTATTACAGAGCATATATAAATATATGTTTATTTATATCTATACACAGGATTCTATTTATATATAGGAGATATATATACATATATATGTGTTATTTTAACTTACGTCATCAAATACTTTATTTTGTAGAAAAATTCAGATAAGAAACGTTTTTCCGAAGTCTTGGATAAATCTCTGTGATCTTAACGTAACCCTCTTCCTATTTTGCCTGGTCAAAAAACTCAATCCCTTAACTACTGTAATTTATTATATGTTTTTCAACACTTTCTCATGGCATGTCTTAAATTGTGTGTGTATTTTCATGTTCTGAAATCACATTCATGTGTTCTTGTTCTTTGCTTTGAGTTAAATGGCACACACTTTGATGCCGGGCCTAGTTCTGTATTTATTTTGTGTTTCATCCATCGTTCAGCTAATATATACTGGCTGCCGACTATGTGCTTACCACCACGTTAACCACTAGAGATTCTGCCCTGACGAAGATTACAGGTCCAGAAGGACTGTGTATACTCCTCCCTACACAGTGAAACCATAATCAACATATGACTGACAGTAATTTGTTGCATTTGATCCAAAATATATTTCTTGTCAGGTGGTCATGCTACAATTCTCTCCTTTTGATTTGAAATTCTTAACATTTCTGTAACCCCTAAAACAGACTCTAAGAGTCTGCTAAAGTATGTTAAAATGCTGATTAAATGGCCTCAAGCATTCAGTGGGAGATTTTCTAGCCCTTTTCAGGGAGCCACTCCTTTAAAAAAATATTAGTTGATTAAAGAAAATACAAGCATTGAAAACATGATGAGAAAATTCATGACCTTGGAGTATGACATTTATATCTTACAAAGAGGCAGCCTTTTGCAGGTTTCCTACCTATTTGATCTTCAACTTGGCCCAGGTAGGAAAACTTTTCAGTAACACCTCAGCGCTAATAACACCAAATGAACAGTTCCAGCCCTCACTACTCCTGCCCATCTCAAAGTTACACGTTTCTAACTGACAGTCTGTCCCATCCAGATGTCCCATCGTTAACTCAAATTCAACAAATCTAAAGGAGAATCCATCCTCACTCTGACCCCTCATCCTTACCTCTTATCAGCTTCTCCTAAAGGCCCCATTCTGCCAACAGGACTGGCATCCTCTCCACCTTCTAAGCTTTCAAACTGGCATTTGTCACTCAGTCACAAGTTCTGATGGTTCTTTCTGTCAAAATCTCTTTTTGGTTCAACCCTTCTTTTACATTGTACAGCCAAAAATCTGGGCTATGGAAATCATATGTATCTAAACTTTCCTAATTTAACTTCAATTAAATTCCTCAAAGTGTTCTCATTTTGTATTAGATTAATGGAGATCGCAGATATATTTATAACTGCTATAATTATAAAAAGAAAAATTGTGACTACTTTGTATATAAAAATTTCAACTCCCACTAATGTCATGATCCTACTTGCAGAAGAAATGTATTGCCTTCTAAAATAATTAATATGATTTACAATTAATCTGAAAGATTATTACTGAAAGCATTCATTCTTTTGATGCTAATTATCTTCTTTTTTGTTTATGTCCCACTCTGTACTCAAAAATAAAACTTCAAAATCATATTAAACCTAAAAGGTGATTTTAAGAATTAAACAAAATATAGAACATACAGAATGAATGACTATGAATACTGAATAGCATATGAGGTGGGTATGGCTGTGTCTACATGTATATACAAACAATATCCACATTATTAACATTCCTTTATAAATTATATAGTCCTCATATATTTTAAATTAACATATTTCAAATTAAACATAAAATATCTTCTCATTATAAGAAGACAAACTGATATTCTCAGATATTTAATAGAAGATTTGTATTAGCTAAAATAGGTGACAGGTATACAATATCCTGTTTACGCTACATTCTGCTTTCATTAGATATCCCCTTATCATGGCCATGACAAACAAATGCAAGGATGCATTACTATAAAATATTATATATAGATGTTAACCAAAGCTGAATCCTACCATAACAGTCAAGACACCTATCTATGATAACTATAGAGTTTGAAGGGTGCTAACATTTCACAGGTCTTGAAATGAGAATAGTGCAATGTACTTTATGTGAAATATCCCGAAGGACAACCTGGAAATTTCATTCAAATATACAGGTGTATGCTAATGCAATATTCAATCATTTCACATTAAGAACACAGTGTTTCTCCTCCACAATTTTTGTTTGGGCATATGGAACAATGCAAGCCTATGCAGACTATGAAAACTAGCACACTAACAGAATGGCCATATCATTAAATGAAACATGCCACATCAGAATGCCACCACTCCTATGCAAATCCAAAGGTAGAAACACTTCACTGTCTAGGAAGACAATCCACACACAAACACAAGGTTGCTTCTATTTCCAAGATCATCAAAATACCAGTAAATCATTCCAATTAGTTCAAAAAGAGTTGTAATAGAAACATACATGACAAGCTATTGTTAAGTATTTATTTCCCAGTTTTCATGTAAGTACTGGTTAGAGACACCTGCATCCAAAACAAATGTAGAAGTATATAGTTATGCCTTAGATTAAAGAACCAGACAGTCAATGTGAAGCATCTAATACTCTGGACATTTTTTGACACATCAAGCATCCATGTCAAGCTGAAAAAATGTTTTGTTTTGTTTTTTAATTTATTGATTGAATTATTTATTTTTGGCTGCACTGGGTCTTCGTTGCTATGCGCGGGCTTTCCCTAGTTGCGGTGAGCGGAGGCTACTCTTCGTTGCGGTGCGCAGGCTTCTCATTGCAATGGCTTCTCTTGTTGCGGAGCACGGGCTCTAGGCGTGCGGGCTTCAGTAGTTGTGGCGTGCAGGCTCAGTAGTTGTGGCTCACGGGCTCTAAAGCGCAGGCTCAGTAGATGTGGTGCACAGGCTTAGTTGGTCCGCGGTACATGGGCTCTTCCTGGACCAGGGATCGAACCTGCGTTCCCTGCATTGCCAGGCGGATTCTTAACCACTGTGCCACCAGGGAAGTACATGTTTTTTAACTAAGCAGAAATAACATTTGGCATCTGTGGAACTTAAAACACACTGACCTGAACATAGTGGCAGATTAGCACTATCTAATATGTTTCTCCAAACTTCCCAGTAAAAGAGTTGTCGAGATATTTTAGAAAAGACTTCTGTTTCTAGTCGGTTAGTTACCCTAGTCAATTGGGTAGTCAAATTGCCTAGGGACTGTCAATTTACAGAACACCTAAAATTCTTTAAAATACCTTTAGATGAAAAGCTAAGCTATGCAAGAAGTTAAGAAATACTTCCCTCCACCTCCCCTCAAAGAAAGAAAACTAAAGGAAAGCATTAATGCAGAGACATAACCAAACACTGAAGGCCAAGACTGCCCTAGGAACATCTACCAGTTTCCAGTGCTCTAGAATTTTTAGCTTTAATGGGCCTCAAACATAAGATGGTACACAAAGCCTAGACCTTTCACAAGATATAGGCAAACTCAGTTCATGATGCAAATCTAAAACCCCAAAAGATAATCTCCCCAGTGAAGGGCTTACTGTAAAGAAAAACAAAAACAAAACAAAAACAAAGCCCACCCATAGAGAAAAAGAGTACGGGATATTGTCTGTTTTTGCCTTGACTGTGGGTTTAGGAGTAAGACGTTACTCCCTGTAAACCTCTAACCACAAGACAGTGCCCATGCAGGTTTTTGGTCAGAATTTAAAATACCTAGTTGTCAAAAAAAAGTATGCTGAGAATTTAAATTTAACGTGATTACATTTTGGCAGTGCTCCCAAATAACTGGCAGTCATTCATGCAAATTTCCAAGGAGCAAAGTACCTTTAAACTTCAGTTTCAAAATATTTCCACAGATAAAGGCTCAGCAGTCATTAGTTCACAATAAAAATACAGATGATACAGAAAGAAGTAAACAAACATTAGTAAGAGTCAGCAAAAACAAACAACAGAATTAGACCTATAAAGACATAAGACAGAATATTCGATAAACAAAGAATCTCTAGATATAAGAAATATAATAAGTGACATTAGAAACTCATTGGATAGGTAAAACAGGTGATTAGGCACAAATCACAAAAGAATTAGTAAACTGGAAGATAGGCCTGAAAGAAATACTCTGGAGTACAGTATGTAAAGACAAAATACGAAAGAGATGTAAAAATAAGCAATCAAAAAAACCCCAAACAAAGTGAGAATGTTCAAAATGTGCTTAATTGGAGTTACAGAAGGCAAGAATAGAGAGCATGGGAGAAGGATAATATTCTAAATGAAAATGGCTAATAATTTTCCAGAATTGATGGAGCAGAACAATTTTTAAATTCAAGAAGCCCAATGAATCAAGATAAACAGAAGGATGGAAAAAAGAAATCCACACCAAGACACATCTTAAAACTACAGAATACTAAAAACAAAAAGAAGATCAAAAAATAGAATAGAGAGGTTACCTCCAAGGAATGTCAATTTAGACTACAGCTTGCTTAACAATAATCGAAGCCAGAATATGGTGCAATAATTTGTTCATACTGCTGAGAAAAAAAAATTTGCAAGCTAGAATTACATACCTACTGAATATATCTTTTAATAACAAAGGTGAAATAAATACAATATCAAACAAATAAAAACTGTTTACTATGTCTAGAATCTCACTAAAGGTACTTTAAAAAGATGTGCTTCAGTAAGAAAGTGATCCTAGAAGGAAGTTATGTCACATGAAAAGGAAGGTAATTCATGTAAGTTAAATATGTGAGTAAATCTAAGCAAATCTGCAAGAGTCAGCAAAAATAATGTCTAACCTGTTAAATTTTACACATAACCAAAATATGAAACAACAACAGATAAATTAGGAGGGTGTGAAAAAAGGTTTCTGAAAGTCATGAATAAGTAAATAAATAGACACACATGCCATGTTCCAGAATAGGAAGAATCATATGTCATATGGGTCTCAATATACCCAAATTTGACCAGAGAGTTTATGTAATTCCAGTAAAATACCCAGAGTTTGTGTTGTTGCTGGAGCTTGACAAGCTGATTATAAAATTTATGTGGCAGAATGAAGAGAGAATAATCAATACATTCTTGGAAAACAACAAGAACATGGGTTGACTTCCCCCAGCACATATCAAATGTTACTACAATTATATAATTAAAGAGTGTGTGATATTAGTACAGGGACAGATGTATGGGTCAATGGATCAGAATTCCAAAACTGAAACCCCAGAAACAGAGCCATACATACTTGGAAACATGATATATAACAGAAGCAACATTACAAAAATTAGGGGAAAAATGGATTATTTAATAAATTATGCTGGCACAAGAGTTATTCATATGTAAAAAAACGAAATTAAATCTGTTCCTTACAGTATACACAAAAATCAATTCCAGGTAGATTAAAGATTTAAGGTAAATGACAATCTTCTTAAAACTTTTAGAAGAAAATAGAAGGAGAATACCTACATGACCTTAGATAAGTAAGGAATTTCTTAAATAAGGCACAAAAACTAAAAGAAAAGTCTGATGAATTAAACTACATTAAAATTAGCAACAAATGTTCATGAAAAGATACCATGAAGAAAATGGAAAGAGAAGAAAATGGGAAAATACTTGCAATATGTAAGCAACAAAAAAATTAATATTCCAAATATATCAAGAACTCAGATGAAACACATAAAAAAAGATAAGCAACACAATAGGATTTTAAAAATGGACAAAAGACTGAATCAAGCATTTTAAAGAAGAAGAAACACAATGGTCCATAAGTGGTCCACAAATGGCCCCAAAGGGGCTCAACTTCATTCATACTCAGGAAAAAACAAATTGAATGCAAGAAATGAGATTCTTTATTCACATCTGCCAGGCTGGCAAAAGTACAAAATTCCTACAATATCAAGTGTTCTCCAGGGTGTAGAACACTGGTTTTCAATACCATCTTCACATAAAAATAAACCTGGAAGCTTTAAAAGATGGTGTGTGCAGAATGGCCAAAGCAACATGGAGAAAAATGAATAAAGGTGGAATCATCTCACTTCTTGATTTCAAAATATATTACAAAGCTATAGTAAGTAAAGCAGCATGGTACTGACATAAAGACAGACATATGGAAAAAAATTGAGAGCCCATAAATAAATCCATGCAACTGATCTTTGGCAAGGGTTCAAGAATACATGATGGGGAAATTATAGTCTATTCAACAACTAGTGCTGAGAAAACTGGGTATCTACATAACAACAACAACAACAACAAAAAAAGAAATTGGAATTCTATTTTACACTTTACAGAAAAATCAATTCAAAGTAGATTAAATACTTAAACATAAGACCTGAAAACATAGAGGAATCGTTGCATCATTTCGGTCTTGGCAATGATTTTATGAATATGACACCAAAAGCAGGGGCAAAAGAAGCAAAAAGAAACAAACTGGACTACATCAAACTAAAGAGCTTCTCTGAAGAGCAAAGAAAATAATCAACAGAAAAGGCAACCAAGGGGGAGAAAGTATTTGCAAACTGTAGATCTGATAAAGAGCTAATTTCTGAATTATACAAGGAATTTCTACAATATAATAGCAAGAAACTAAATAACCCTGTTAAAAAAAAAATGGACAATGGACTTAAACAGACATTTCTCCAAAGACATACAAATCAGGGAAACACAAATCAAAATTACAGTTAGATATCACCTCACACCTGTTAGAATGGCGATTACAAAAAACAAAAGATAACAAGTGTTGGTAAGGGTTGGGGAAAACTGCACACTTTGTACCCTGTTGGTAGAAATACAAAACAGTGCAGCCACTATGGGAAAAAGTATGGAAGTGCCTCAAAATACTAAAAATAAAATTTCCATGTGATCCAGCAATCTCACTTCTGGGTATATATCCAAAAGAATTGAAATAAGGATCTTGAGGAGATATCTGCATACCCATGTTAATTGCACCATTATTCACAGTAGCCAAGATATGGAAAAAACTCAACTGTCCACTGACAGATAAATGGATTAAAAAGTGATGTGTGTGTGTGTGTGTGTGTGTGTGTGTGTGTGCGCGCATACATACATAAATACACACACTGGAATATTATGCAGCCTTAAAAAAGAAGGAAACCCTACCATCTGAGACAACATGGATGGAGCTAGAAGACATTATGCTAAGTGAAATAAGTTAGTCACAGAAGGACAAACACTGCATTGCTCCATTTAAATGAAGTATGCAAAACAGGCAAACTTATAGACACATAAAACAGAATCATGATTATCAGGGATGAGAGGAGGGTGAAATGAGGCATGGTTAAATGGTTATAAAGTTACAGTTATACACGATGAGTAAGTTCTAGAGATCTACTGTACAACACTGTGCCTATAACTAACAACATGGTATTGCGCACTTAAAAATTTGTTAAGAAGGCAGATCTCATGTTATGTGTTCATACCGCAAAAACAATAACAAAAAATTAAATGGACACAGGGAAACTTTTGTAGGTAAAGGACATGTTTATTACTTTGACGTGGTGATGGTATCATGGGTATGCATATGTCTAAACTCATCAAATTGTATACACTAAATAAGTACAGTTTTTGGAATATCAATTATATCTAAATAAAGCTGAGGAGAAAATGATACCTGGGTCCCATCCCCCCACATTACGATTGAATTGATCTGGTCAAGGCAATGGTATTTTTCTAAGTTTCCCTAATGATACTAATGCACAGCTGAGTTTGAGAAATATTCATTTAAAGCAATGAGAATTCTCATACAGTGTTAGTAGGATAAATTAATACAAGCACTCCAGAAATTAATTTGGCATTACTTGGTAAAGCTGAAGAAGCATACACGTCATAACCCAGTAATTATAAGACTAGAATCAAGGCTTCCCTGGTGGCACAGTGGTTAAGAATCCGCCTGCCAATGCAGGGGACATGGGTTCTATCCCTGGTCCGTGAAGACCCCACATGCCGTGGAGCAATTAGGCCCGTGTGCTACAACTACTAAGCCTGCGCTCTAGAGCCTGCGAGTCACAACTACTGAGCCCGCATGCCACAACTACTGAATCCCAAGCACCTAGAGCCCATGCTCCGCAATAAGAGAAGCCACCGCAGTGAGAAGCCCGCGCACCGCAACGAAGAGTAGCCCCCGCTCACCGCAACTAGAGAAAGCCTGTGCGCAACAACGAAGACCCAACGCAGCCAAAAATACAATAAATAAATTAAAATAAATAAAAGTAAAAAAAAGACTAGAATCAGTCTCAAACTATAGTGTGCTATGGAATCACATGGAAGGCTAGTTAAAGATTTCTGGGCCCCACACCTTTTGGTTTGATTCAGCAGGTCTGGGCTAGGGGTGGAGATTATCCTTTCCTAACCTGTACGCAGAGATGATGTTGAAGCAATCACACTTTGAGGACTACTAATCTGGAGGAGCTCTTCAAGATCTGCACCGAGAGACATGTATAAGAATATTCATGGCAATGTTATTTGTACAGGCAGTCTTAATGATAATGATAACAATAACAACAACAGTAATAAAACAAAAACCTAGGAACAATCCAAATGTTCACTGACAGGATAATGGGGAAATGAATCATGGCGTATTCATACTATGGAACACTATAGCATGGCAAAAATGAAAAAAAATAATAGCTACATACATCAAAATGGATGAATCTCAAAAAAAAAAAAATGAAAAATCTAACAATAGAACATGTATGCAGAATGAGTCTACTCATACAAAGTTTTAAAAAAGGCAAAATCTAAGCACATATTTTAGGGATATATATCCATATGTAATAAAAGCATAAAGAAAAGCATGAGATGATGAGCCCAAGATTCAGAATAGTGGCTTCTTTGGGAGTGAAGGGATAAATAATGGGCTTCACAGATATTGGTGATGTGGGCACATATGGTTACATTTTATTAATGCTATGCTTTGAAGTGCATACATACAGCCAAATATTAGAGAAGTAATCCCAAATGATTTTTTGTAAAACTTAATTCAATCTTCTGTCCTCAGGTATTCTTGATCATTCTGGGAGAGTTCACATTATTGCCTTAAAACTTTACAGGGGGCTTCCCTGCTGGCGCAGTGGTTGAGAGTCTGCCTGCCAATGCAGGGGACACGGGTTCGAGCCCTGGTCTGGGAGGATCCCGCATGCTGCGGAGCAACTAGGCCCGTGAGCCACAATTACTGAGTCTGCGCATCTGGAGCCTGTGCTCCGCAACAAGAGAGGCCGCGATAGTGAGAGGCCCGTGCACCGCGATGAAGAGTGGCCCCCACTTGCCGCAACTAGAGAAAGCCCTCTCACAGAAACGAAGATCCAACACAGCCATAAATAAATAAATAAATAAATATTAAAAAAAAAAAAACTTTACAGTTTGGGACTTAGGCTTCTATTCATCTGATTCAATTCAATATTGATTTCTTCTGTTGAGCCAGTCAGGTACATTTTTCAGCCACTCATCATTATCTAGATAATGACTCTTCACATTTGCAAAGTCTAGACTTACTCCTCAGTTTACTTTTCCTCTATGGGCTAAGTAATGATCCCCAAGGATTTAACTCATCTTGTTCAAACTTTTAATTTTTTTTTTAAGGAAAAATAATTGTTGGTTTTTGGCTGACTCTTTTCAAATATCCCATACATTTTCACATGGACAACTGTCAATTGAGTTTAAAAAGAATGAGATAAGAGACAATGAGATGATCCTGAACAACTCTTATCCTTAGGCATTCATTTGTACCATAAACTGAGGGGATCTAATTAAAAAAAAATTGAAGAAATCTTACAACAAATCACAAATCTAGTTTTGTTTGAAATATTTCCCCCTTGAAGCAGTATTCAAATTATCTATTGAAAATAACCCATACAGTATTTTTGGCCTGCAGCACTGAGTTTCTAAACCAGTAACAGTCTTCACTGTGATCCTCAAAAATTGATTGTTTTCCCAACTAGTGACATGTGTTAAACGTTTATTTATAAACATTCATTGAACCAAGTTTACCCCTACTCTGCCATCAAATGTAAAGCAACGGATTAGACTATACGTAGAGAGGATCTGGAATATATGCCAATGCCAAATTCCACAAAAATAAAATGATTACTCATCATAAATAAGACAATATATCAATATAGGGTGACCAAACACATTTGTTATCCCATGTCTGGCTTTTTGCTGGTGAGGCAGAGTTGATCACTTTGGGGAATTTTGGCTTCACTTCAGATGCAGTCCTACTCTAAGCAGTCACTCCTATGTGGCTGCTCACTCCATCATCAACTAATTACCCATCCTCTGAAGGTCTGCCCTCTTTATGACACATGACCTTTTAGAATCAACATTGTGAAAATGACTATACTACCCAAAGCAATCTACACAGTCAATGCAATCCCTATCAAATTACCAATGGCATTTCTTACGGAACTAGAACAAAAGATCTTAAAATTTGTACGGAGACACAAAAGACCCCGAACAGCCAAAGCAGTCTTGAGGGAAAAAAACGGAGCTGGAGGAATCAGACTCCCTGACTTCAGACTATACTACAAAGCTACAGTAATCAAGACAATATGGTACTGGCACAAAAACAGAAACATAGATTAATGGAACAAGATAGAAAGCCCAGAGATAAACCCACACACCTATGGTCAACTAATCTATGACAAAGGAGGCAAGGATATACAATGGAGAAAAGACAGTCTCTTCAATATGTGGTGCTGGGAAAACTGGACAGCTACATGTAAAAGAATGAAATTAGAACACTCCCTAACACCATACACAAAAATAAACTCAAAATGGATTAGAGACCTAAATGTAAGACTGGACACTATAAAACTCTTAGAGGAAAACATAGGAAGAACACTCTTTGACATAAATCACAGCAAGATCTTTTTTGATCCACCTCCTAGAGTAATGGAAATAAAAACAAAAATAAACAAATGGGACCTAATGAAACTTCAAAGCTTTTGCACAGCAAAGGAGACCATAAACAAGACGAAAGCACAACGCTCAGAATGGGAGAAAATATTTGCAAATGAAGCAACTGACAAAGGATTAATCTCCAAAATTTACAAGCAGCTCATGCACCTCAATATTAAAAAAACAAACAAGCCAATCCAAAAATGGGCAGAAGACCTAAATAGACATTTCTCCAAAGAAGACATACAGATGGCCAAGAAGCACATGAAAAGCTGCTCAACATCACTAATTATTGGAGAAATGTAAAACAAAACTACAATGAGGTATCACCTCACACCAGTTAGAATGGCCATCATCAGAAAATCTACAAACAACAAATGCTGGGGAGGGTGTGGAGGAAAGGGAACCCTCTTGCACTGTTGGTGGGAATGTAAATTGATACAGCCACTATGGAGAACAGTATGGAGGTTCCTTAAAAAACGAAAAATAGAATTACCATATGATCCAGCAATCCCACTACTGGGCATATACCCAGAGAAAACCATAATTCTATAAGACACATGCACCCCAATATTCATTGCAGCACTATTTACAATAGCCAGGTCATGGAAGCAACCTAAATGGCCATTGACAGACGAATGGATAAAGAAGATGTGGTACATATATACAATGGAATGTTACTCAGCCATAAAAAGGAACGAAATTGGGTCATTTGTTGAGACGTCGATGGATCTAGAGACTGTCATACAGGGTGAAGTAAGTCAGAAAGAGAAAAAAAAATATCGTATATTAACACATATATGTGGAGCCTAGAAAAATGGTACAGATGAACCGGTTTGCAGGGCAGAAATTGAGACACAGATGTAGAGAACAAATGTATGGACACCAAGGGGGGTAAGCGGCAGGGGGGTGGTGGTGGTGGTGCGATGAATTGGGCGATTGGGATTGACATGTATACACTGATGTGTATAAAATTGATGACTAATAAGAACCCGCTGTATAAAAAAATAAATAAAACAAAATTCAAACAAACAAAAAAAAATTATATACATCATGGAACTTACATAAACTGAACCTAGTGGTTGCTCCCTTTGGATCTAATGTGCCAAAAACACTGTTTGCAGTGTTTAGATTAATGGAGACCACCAATATCCCTTTGGCTGAATGACACTCCCTCCAAATAGCCAGTTGGGGCCCAGGGAAACTGCATAGACTAGGATAGTTTTCACCGCTCAGTGCAAAAGAATTTTCAGAGCAGAGTCATCTATGACAGAAATGTGTAGAAACACCTACAACTAATCATGACTCTGTATAAGTGTTGCTTGACACTGTATGGAATCCTTATGCTTATTTTCATAAGGACCTTTGGTTCAACAAAGGAGGTTGGGATGGTTCTTATAATTCTCGTAAACACTTGAGAGACAACACAGACCTAAACAGTCAAGAAGGGGAAATCTGTAAATCTGACACCAATCTTAGCATGGACTGCTCACCCCCTCAATATGGCCCTGCACAGAGGGTCAGTCTAACATTTTGACAATCTCTAATTTAAAATGCCACCAAATGACATGATAACAGAATGTTTATCATATAAACAGAACACAGTATCATGTATCTGACTGGTTCTAAAAGAACTAAAAAAAATTACTAAAACGGAGAATGCTTATAACATAGTTCAGAATGTCAGCATCACATGCAAAGATCATTTTCAAAGACCATTACAAAAAACTATGAATACCATAGTACAAATGTGCAGACGAAGAATAAAGACAATGTTCAGTTTGGTATAGAAAGTAGGGAGTATTTCTAGGAGAAGGTGAGTTTTAAGTCATGTTTTGAAAGATATGAAAGATACTTAAAGGATGCAAAGGCATGGAGAAAAGCAAAGACAAGTCATGTACAGATTATTCAAAATCAAGACTGAGAAATTCAACAAATCTTTGAAATTAACTAGAGATCCCCTACAGTATTTAAAACAAGCAACCAACCAAAAACAGATGGCAATCACTGCTATTGCTTCTTAAGGAAGAAAATGAATTGGTGGAGGATAAAGAAAATCGAGTTGAATCAAGTTAAGATGCACTGGATTGGAGGCAGCCTAGAGACAAAAAGATTAGCTAGGAAACAAAAGCAATAAAATGACTGAAGTGATGAGAGATAAGCCTAGTCCTGTGGGAATGGGAGGTAAGAGTGGTTGTAATGAATCTTCAGTCAAAGGATCAGTAAGAATGCATGATGAGCTGGGATGAGTCTCAGGCAGAATCAAAGAAGAGAGAAGGGATGAAAAGAATTCCAGGAGATAAGGAAAGGAGGTCTTTAGTTGGGGTATAGAACAAGAAGATGAGTTCTTTTGGGGAATGCTCTTTCAAGGGATGGTTGAACGTTTAAGTCAAGAGTTAATTATCTTTACTAAATGGCTAGAAAAGGTGAAAGACTAGGGCTAAGTAGACATCCAAGGGACTTGTCCGTATTTGTGTTCTATTTGTTTAGTGTTTTACCAGTTTGCACATATGCTCATATTGAATTGTTATAATAACCCAGTTTTGGAAGTACACATAGCCCCCCTTGTATATGCAAGAAATTTAAGGTTAAAAGAAGATAAGTGACTTGTCCAGCGTTGCAAAGGGTTTAAGTGACTAAAACCCAACATAATGCTTTTTTTCCCCACTATACTGAGAGTGGTATTTTAAGAATAAACCACTGAAGAGTAGAAAGTCCGAGGAGATGATGTAGCAATTAGTCACAGCACTCAAGGGAAATAAGGAGACACTTTATTTACTTTTCCTGAGAAGCAAGTAATTTTTCAACTCTATTCAACTATATACATTTAAGAAAAATTATAAAATGAAGGCCAAAATATTTACTCTTATTTATCTCAGAGAGCTGAAAGACTTCATTTCATTAAAAGGGGCCATCGCTTTGAATCCTTCATATGGGATAAAATAAATGATGGTCTTATTAGTATTTGAACTACACTTTCATTTTACTAAAATGTTGCTTATTAATGCGGAAATGAAATCCTATGCCCCTTATATTGCATTAAGTAAAATTAAGTCTTTATTTCTTGGCACCTAATTACACATTTCACAACACAGACAATAATGAATGTCAATGAAGACATTTCAATACTGGAAGAAAATATTTTAAACAATAATTTAATTTCTACTCTGACTTCCGATGATAGATATTGCATGAACTCTTTAATTAGTAAACTTTTTGTGGCTACTTTTTATTGCTGTCCAACAGTAAGCTCCCAACCTCCTCACTCATTTGCATATCACAACAGGGAAAAACACAGACCAAACAACAGGAGAAAAAAAAAGAAATCAATGAACTGGGCATCACATGAACTGAGTTGTGATCCCAGATTGGCTGTGTGATATAAACTTCTTTGAGCCTCAGTTTCTCCTTCCATGAAATAAGGGAAATGAATAAGAGAATTTATAAAGTTAATTTTAGCCTTAACTTTTGATGGTCTCTAATTCCATGATCGAGATACAAAGGCAAAATTAAATTTGAGTACAATGTGTACAGTCTGGAAGACAATGAGGTATTCTAGCAAATACCTCATAGAAGACAGGTTCCACAATTGGAAGAGAAGGAAAAATAAGATCTTTTAAACATTCCATCATGTAGAATTCTCTGTATCACATCTGCTCTCACTCATATGCTTTCTTACCATTCCTAGGAGGTTATCTTGCTTGCAAACTTTCACATAAAGCCAGAACTCAGCAGGTTACACCCATCTAACAAGTCTCCCCTTTCCTTGCTGTCATAAAGCAATCCCACCTTCCTATTTCTGGCCAACCCAAAACACTCTTGAGGCCATGCACTGTCATTAGCACTGTCTGTTACCACTGTCATCTAAGCTTATTTAGCCCCTAAACTTTTAATGTCTTTTGTGATTCTTTATTAGAACAAATACTCAAAGTAGCTATTAAATTATAACTAATTATTTGGAATGCATCACAACATTTCTGATTAACTCTGTAATATGACAAATTCTTCTACCACCAAAACTTTAGAACAAGGTCATGTTCTCAATTTCAGATACTTTGATTTTTATAAAATATTGTTTACTAATACTCAAACTAAAATATACAATTTCATTCACAATAGATATTGGTAATTTCATAAAGTCATGATTTCATATATGTTGGCATATATTTTAAATGATTCTAAGTATAAAATATATGATTCTAATACTACCCAACATACTAAAATAAAATACTCCTAAACAAATAAAACACAAATATAAAAATGCCAGGCATTTATCTAAAACATTTTCAGATCATTTGCCCTAAGGACCTCAAATTATGATAGCCTTATCTCATGCTTAATAATAGTACAAACATTGAAAGTTAAATTTTACGACATGAAGACATGAATAACTTATAATAATATAAATTCAACAACAGTAAAAACTGTGGGAAACAATTGGTGGATAAAATTTTGTTACATTAATTCAAGTGGAATATTAAAGATCTACAAAACACTTTTAAAATGTTAAAAGGTTTTGATAACATCTGAGAGTCCCCAGTCTCACATCTGCGAGTCCCCCAGTCGGCTCCATCAACCAATTCTATCTTAATTCAAGTATATTTGTCTACTTGAAAGTCTACATTTACCTTTGCAGCATGCAAATGAGCAGAACTACAGAATAAGGAATGTGATATAAAGGATCAAAGAGGTTGAAGTGAGGCTTCTGAATTATCCTCTCAAAAATGGTAGACTATTCCTGGAGATTTCCTTTGTCCCTATTTGATGTCTCTGTTTCTGAGATTCCAGACAGTGCATAGTAAGCAAGACGCCCTAGGAGAATTATCACCCTGCTGAGATTCCTTCTATTAACATAGAAAACTGAGCACTGACTATTCAACTAAACGTTTTGCAGGAGGATGTTTGGGAAAAAAAGCAAACCTAACTGAACTGATCCCACTCACCTCAAAAGTCATTTGTTGTATCCTTACCTTGTAACCAGCACTGTGCTAAGGGAACTTTCACGTATGTTTAACTTAATCCTCATAAGAGACTCATCACCTCTTTAGAGGATAAAGACAACGTGCCCGGAGAGGCTAGGTAACTTTCTCAGGCTCACATGGCTGGCAAGTGGCAGCGTTGGGATTCGGACCCAGCTTTTTGACTCCAAACTGAAAGTTGTTATCACTATACTATTTGCCTTACCTAAATGACATATTTAAAAAAAAATAAACATAAGGTTTTTTAAATGGTGTAAAGTGAACTGTTCAACACTATTGAGTTGTTAATGTAAAACAACAACAACAACAAAACCCATCTAGTACATGATAAAGGAAAAAAAATCAAATCACACTCATAGAATTGTCTGTATTCACCACTGAAAAATAATTAAGGCCTATATTTTAAACAATGCTTGATATTTGCAATTTAATGAGAATGCATTCTATCAGAATTTAAACTTAACATGAACACTTTACATTCCTGGGAAAGAGATTTTTTTAAACACATGGAATCAAGTTTTGGTTTTGCCTATAATAATCAAATGTCCAAAACCTCTGTCATGAGGGTTTCCAATGAACATAGAAAATAAAAGCAAATGATTGGAAGCTTATTATCTGAAACTTTACTACCTGTATTTCAGAAATAAAAATAATTCTTCAGACAGTTCTAACTAGGGACAATTTTGCCCACTCGGGGACATGGGTCAATGTCTGAGGCATTTTTGGTTGTCACAACTGGTGGGCTACAACTAGTAGGCAGAGGTTAAGGGTACTGCTCAACATCCTACAATTTACAGAACAGCACTCCACAAAAAAGAATTAGGTCCTGCCTTAAGCATACGCTTTCAGCACTTGTCAAATAATTTAAAATTTATTTATTGCGTAATATTTAAGACATACAAAAATATATACATAATATAATGACTCTATGTGCCTACCACTGAGCTTAAGAAATAAAGAGCATTCAGTCTCTCTTGTGTATTCCTTCCTGACTGCCTCTCAAAAATATTTTGTAAAGAGATTAAAATACCCATCATGTTATATCTATATTACACTGTGTTAAAGTATGCCATAGCATGTTAACTCTATTATGTTAAATTATACTGTAACTATCATATGACTTTACTAGAATTGAAGACTAGGTACCGTTCTTCTTTACATAGGAGATCTAGAATTATAATAGAGCATTGAAAAAAACAATATGGTAAGTAAATATTTATTCCTTGTATACAGAAAAGAATGTTTTGATTACCTACTGAATGCACAAAAGAGGAAGTGGTTTTTATAGATATAATCAATTACAAAGGTGTTATACTTCATTAAATATATGACTGGCCAACAATCTTTGGATTCAAAGAAAATTAATATAGTAAAAAAAGAGTAGGAAGATAGTAGGAAAAAACAGTGTAATTGTTCTCCATCTCTGTTAGTTTAATTGAGGGCATTGGCACCTGGACACTCTGCCCTCCATTTCTCTTGGGCTGAGAGATTTTGGCTTTTTGTCCAGAGGCAGTCTTATAGCTACAAGTTAGAGTAGGGGGTGTTGGGTCTAACCTTGCTTCTCATTTCCTAATTCAGGGTTCTGGAAGTCTAAGGAAAATAAGGGCACTTTCCAAGTTCTACAATTGCAAGGGAATTCCTAGTCAACCCCAAACATCATCTCACATCAATAGACTCAGTGGACCTGTAGTATGAAAGGGCCAGAATTTTAATGAAGTTCTACCATGGCTTAAAGTCTACAAGGCCGCATAAAATATGATATCTGAGGCCACATCTTGCTCAACTATTAATAGGACCTATGCTTTGTTCAAAGTATAAATAGGCTAAATTTTTTTTTTTGCATTTTTAAAATATAGTTTACAGTATGACTAGTACAAGAAAAATTAATGAATTGTTTAAAGCTACCTCTTCTTTCTTTGTGAAACAGTCTCGTATCAATTGTAGAAAACAGCACAACCAGTAATGGTGACAATTGAAATACCGGTATTAATCAACAATAGACATAGAGGGGATGAAAATAAATAGTCATCACATTTGCTTGGAATAGGTGTGATTTTACCAACAGACTGAAAGTAGCAAACAAGGGCCAAAGAAAACTTCAGTGAAGGAAGGGTAAAGAAAAGAAAAAAAAAAATTACTCAACTAACCAGTTAGAAGCAAAAGATGAAAAAGAACAGCAGCTCACAGATACAAGTATTTTGAGATTACAATAGCATGACATAAAGTAACTATTTATTCCTCCATGATGAGAAATGGGAAAGAAATGTTTTGTGATTGTTGCCATCATTGTTAATGTTTCATTTTCCCTAAAGAACTATGAAAATGAACGTGGTAAATACAAGTTGTTATTTCAGACAAAAATGTTTTCAAATTCTACAATACTAATGCCATTATAGCCTTAATTGATATACTTGTAGTCTTCTAAAGTCATCAACCCTTGTAAAGTGCATGTACACATGCAGAATCACAAGCCTGCATAAAATACAGATGGTCGATAACCACGTAAATAGATCAATGATTACAAAGATGGATTGAGGAGACAAAAACGAGCTCTACTATTACACATGCATGAATTTCCTGACTATAAGAATAATTATACTCTAGAACTGGTTAATTGAGGGAAGTTGAAGAATCTTTTTTCCCCGCAGAATCGATAGATACCCATCTATCTTTGATGACTTAGGAGGAGCATTGCCTGGAATCAGGGGAATGGATTGTATGACCTTTGCTCCACTCTCATCATTTTGTCAGGACCCAACAATAAGTTCTATAAATCATAAAATCTGTTTTGAGACATAAAATAACATTTGAAAACATAATCATGTGGTTACCTGTAGACCCCTACACATTGGGTTCAGAGTTGGATACTTGAATGGGTTTCAGAAAAGTAACAGAGCCAGCATAAATGGAAACTATCTGGGGAAGAAAAAGCCAGCTGGAATATTCCTGTGCATGTGAATGCAGCTCTTTTTCCCCTTTCCTGTTTGTCCATTTCTGTTCCCCTCTAACCTTAAAAGAACCTAATAATAGGAATGAGATCACTAAACTATTGAAACTAACTCCTGACTTACGCTCTCCTGAATGCACACCATGCCTTGTCTAACCTGTTGATTCCTTTCCTAAAGAGGAGTAAGAATGTAGAATTAAGCAGATAAAAATGGCTAGCTCTCTACCCCCTACAGCCCCCTTAGCAATCCTGCAGGCAGATCAGGCAGGCAAAATAACATCTGAAGAGAGAGTCAGCCAGTCTGCATGCAATGGAGAATGATGCAGAACCCAACCTCCTGCCTCGATAATTCACTGAGATTCTCCCCCACTGCCATTTCTCCCTTTAAAAACTGTCATGGCTTAGCAGAATCTTAGGAGTTGGTCTCTGGATACAAGTCCACCTCTCCCCAGATTGCCAGCTTTTCTGATCAAAGCACCTTTCCTTTCTACCAACACTTGCCTCTCGAATTATTGCCTTATGAGCGGCGAGCAGCTAAACCTGAGCTCAGTAACACATGTATCATAGAAGGACATCTGTGGAGGTATTTCTGAAGCTTCCAGGTAAGAAGGAGATACCCTAGAGCTCTATTTCACCAAGGGAGAATTATTTAGAACGATTAGGACCCTTTACACAAAAAAGAATTTATTTAAATGAAAGAAAAGAAGAAAGGAAAGGAGGGGGGGAAGAAGGAAAGAAAGAAGGAGGGAAGTGAGACAGAGTAGGAAAAAGGGCGGGAGGAAGGGAGGAAAGGAAGGAAAATTCAGAGAAAACAAAGCGGGTGGAAGGGGAGCAGAAAATATTATACTGGACAGTTGCATGCCCAACAGGAATGCATCTGTCCCTTAAAAATAAGGGCAACAGAGACCAAAAGACAATAAACAGAACATTTGCTTAAGGAATACAGGTGTCTAGTAAATAGTGTGGATTGTTTGAAGAAAGAACTGCAAGAAAATAACTACTTTAAGTACGACACTACAATTGAGGATATCAAGAGAGGTCTCTTTTCCCCTGATATCATTCTCTTATTCATCACTCCTCAAAACTCTCTCCTGTGCTAGCTTGTGTGATGCACCAAAGAACCTGGCACTCCCTCTGATATGCTGGCTCCCTTTGTTCTGATTTCTCTAACAACATCCATCCCCTCAACCTGTGTGGTGTCCAGAAATGTGGACCTTAACGTTCCAATGGTCACTTTTTTCACTATCAACCTCAAGAATTTCTCTGGTCTTTAAACTAGAACAATCATTTCTTTGCAAATGACTCCCCAAATCCTTAATTTCAGTCATCATCTCTATTCTGACTTCCAACACATATTCTAATGCAATGTATCTGTAAAATTTTCTCCTCTACCCTGGAAGTATTTTCTCTCCCACATGATTTGCCTCTTTTTATTAGTAGTACAACCATTCTATCTATCACCAAGATTTTTCGATGAATCTTTTCTTTGTAACTTCTTATTTATCCACCTTTCCTCTTTTTTCTCTACCCACAATGTATTGCAGGGCTTCACTGTACCTTATACTTGTTTTTCTGTTTTTGTTTTTGTTTTTTTTCAGCCATGCCACGTGGCTTTGCGGGATCTTAGTTCCCTGACCAGGGATTGCACCCAGGCCCTCAGTAGTGAAAGCATGGAGTCCTAACCACTGGACTGCCAGGGAATTCCCCTATACCTTATACTTGAAATTACAATTATCTCCCCATCTCTAATCTCTTTTCACAAAGCCATTTGGCATACTGCAGCTACAGAAATCTTCCTAAACACACATGTAAACATGTCCAAATCCAATAGCTTGGCATTCAAGTTTTCTACCAGGGGTCAAAAAGCCTGATGCTTATAGGGACTAGGAATAAATCAGAGTGGGTAAAACGTAGTGGGGGGTGGTAGGGCCTGTGGCAAATGGGACAGTATGTAACACTCAAATTCTACCATTTAAGCACTACAAAGGCCAAAGAAAACATATTGTAGGTCACTAATTTGTGATCTCTATGCCTCAAGAGTATGACCCCAACAAATCTTTTACATGCTCTTTCTCATTGCCACCCTACATGACTTCTGAGGCATACCAGAATATAAATATTTTCCTTTAGATGCTCAAGCCTTTGCCCACTATTCCCTTTTCCTAGCCTTCTCTAACTGAGCCCTAATAATGTTGCAAAGTCCAGTTTAAGTTACACTTCTCCCAAAAAAACACTGTAACCACAGGCCACCCAAACCTACAGCTCCCCTTCTGTGAGCCTCTGTGCTAGTTTCTTTCTATTTTTATTAGATTTTATTTTTTAGAGCAGTTTTAGTTTTACAGCAAAACTGAGCAGCAAAATACAGAGAATTCCCATGTATTTCCTGCCCTTATACATGTATAGCCTCACCAACTATCAACACCCTCCCCACTAAAATGCTACATTTGTAACAACTGTTGAACCTACACTGACACATCAATATTGCCTAAAGTCCACAGTTTACATTAGGGTTCACTCTTCCTTTTGTACATTCTATGGGATTTTAACAAATGTATGACATGTATCCACAATTATATTACCACACAGAATAGTTAGTTTCACTGCTCTAAAAGGCGCAGTGGTTGAGAATCTGCCTGCCAATGCAGGGGACACGGGTTCGAGCCCTGGTCTGGGAAGATCCCACATGCCACGGAGCAACTAGGTCCGTGAGCCACAATTACTGAGCCTGCCCGTCTGGAGCCTGTGCTCCGCAACAAGAGAGGCCGCGATAATGAGAGGCCCACGCACCGCGATGAAGGGTGGCCCCCACTTGCCGCAACTAGAGAAAGCCCTCACACAGAAACGAAGACCCAACACAGCCATAAATAAATAAATAAATAAATAAATAAAAATTAAAAAAAAAAAATCCTCTGTGCTCTCCGTATTCATCCCTCCCTCTCCACTAATGCCTGGTAACCACTGATCATTTTACTGTCTTGCAATATTTTTAAGGGAAACTTCTAAGTCATGTAACTGGGAAACTTCTTCTTTTTAAAATGTTTTTTCCAGTTTTATTAAGATATATAACACTGTGAAAGTTTAAGATGTAAAATGTGATTATTTGATATATGCATATACTGCAAAATGATTATCAGAATAAGGTTCCTTTAAACACCCATCACATATACAATGGAATATTACTCAGCCATAAAAAGAAATGAAATTGGGTTATTTGTAGTGAGGTGGATGGACCTAGAGTCTGTCATACAGAGTGAAGTAAGTCAGAAAGAGAAAAAGAAATACCGTATGCTAACACATATATATGCAATCTAAATAAAAATAAATGGTTATGAAGAACCTAGGGGCAGGACGGGAATAAAGACGCAGACCTACTAGAGAATGGACTTGAGGACACGGGGAGGGGGAAGGGTAAGCTGGGATGAAGTGAGAGAGTGGCATGCACATATATACACTATCAAATGTAAAATCGATAGCTAGTGGGAAGCAGCTGCATAGCACAGGGAGATCAGCTCGGTGCTCTGTGACCACCTAGAGGGGTGGGATAGGGAGGGTGGGAGACACAAGAGGGAAGAGATATCGGGATATATGTATATGTATAGATGATTCACTTTGTTATAAAGCAGAAACTAACACACCGTTGTAAAGCAATTATACTCCAATAAAGATGTTAAAAAAAAAAAACACCCATCACAACACATAGTCATAATTTTTCTTTATTCTGGCAAGGACTTTTAAGACTTACTCTCTTAGCAACTTTCAAATATACAGTACAGTACTATTAACTGTAGTCACCATGGTGTACATTACATCCCCAGAACTTATTCATTTTATAGCTGGGATTTTGTACCCTTGAGCCAGTTTCATCCATTCTCACCTTCCCTCCACCCCTGGCAAACAAACAACAATCTACTCTGTTCCTATGAGTCTGGTTTGTCTTAATTCCACATATAAGTGATACCCCACAGTATTTGTCTTTGCCTGACATATTTCACTTAGCATAATGTCCTCAAAGTCCATCCATGTTGTCACATGTCGCAGGATTTCCTTCTTTTTAAAATCTGAATAATATTCCTGTGTGTGTGTGTGTGTGTGTGTGTGTGTGTGTGTATACATATATACATACATCACAACTTTATCCACACATCCGTCAATGGACACTGAGGTTGTTTGCATGCCTTAGCTATTGTAAAAAAAAAAAAAAAAAAAATGCTGCAACGAACATGGACATTTGGATCTCTCTTTGATATGGTGATTTTATTTCCTTCAAATATATACACAGAAGTGAGATTTCTGGATCATATAGTAGTTCTATTTTAATTTTTTAAGGAATCTCTGTACCTTTTTCCATAGTGGCTGTACCAACTTACATTCCCTCCAACAGTGCACAAGAGTTCCCTTTTTTTCATATCCTCACCAGCATTATCTGTCTTTTTGATAACAGCCATTCTAACAGGTGTGAGGTGATATCTCATTGTAGTTTTGATTTGCATTTCCCTGATGATTAGTGATACTGAGCACCTTTTCATGTACAGGTTGGCAATTGGAATATCTTCTTTGGAAAATGTCTACTCAAGTCCTTTGCCCAATTTTTATTGTAGTGTCTTTATCTGGCTTTAGTATCAGGGTAACGCTGGCCTCAAAAAATGAGCTTTTGAGTGTTCCTTCCTCTTCAATTTTTTGGAAGTGTTTCAAAAGGATCGATGTTAATTCTTTTTTAAAGGTTTGGTAGAATTCACCAGTGAAACAGTCTGATCCCAGACTTCTCCTTGAGAGGTTTTTAAATACTGTTTCAATATCCTTAGTCATTACTGATGTGTTCATATTTTCTGTTTCTTCAGGATTCATTCTTGGTAAGTTGTATGTCACTAGGAATTTATTCATTTCTTCAATTAGTTGGTATCTGTTTATAGTAGTCTCTTATGATCCATTGTATTTCTTTGATATGGGTTGCAATGTCTCCTATTTCATTATGATTGTATTTATCTGAGTCTTCTTTTTTTCTTAGTCTAGCTAATGGTTTGTCAAATTTACCTTTTCAAAAAATTACCTCTTAGTTTCATTGATCTTTTCTATGGTCTTTTACTCTCATTTATTTCTGCTCTAGCCTTTATTATTTCCTACCTTCTACTAACTTTGGGATTAGTTTTTGCTTATTTTTCTATTTCCTTGAGGAGTAAAGTTAGGTTGTTTGAGATCTTTCTTTCTTCTTGATGTGTTTATCCCTATAAACTTGCCAGTTAGAATTGCTTATTTATCCCCATCCAATAAGTTCTGGTATGTTGTGTTTCCATTTTGATTTGTCTCAAGGTATTTCTTTATTTCTTCTTTTTTCCTTCTTTGATCCATTAGTTGTTCAGGAGTGTTATGTTTAATTTTCATGTTTCTATGCATTTTCCACCTTTCCTCCTGTTATTGATTTCTAGTTCTATGTCACTGTGGTCAGAAAAGATATGTGATACAATTTCAATCTTCTTAAATTTGCTATCTATTAACTATCGTATGATCTATCTTGGAGAATATTTCATGTGTACTTGAAAAGAATATGTAGTCTGCCTCTGTTGGATGAAATGTTCTGTATATGTCTGTTAGGTTCATTAAGTCGTAGTGTTGTTCAAATCCACTGTTTACTTATTGATTCTCTGTATGGATGGTGTATCCATTGTTTAAAGTGGGGTACTGAAGTCCCCATCTATTACTTTATTGTTGTTTATTTCTCCTTTTAGCCCTTGTTTTAGTTCTATTAGTATTTACTTTATATATTTAGATGTTCCAATGTTGGATGCATAAATATTTACAATTGTTACATCTTCTTGATGAACTGACCACTCTGTCATTACATAATGACTGTCTTTGTCTGTTTTGACCATTTTTTTGCTTAATGTCTATTTTGTCTGTTGTAAGTATCACAACCCTTGCTTTCTTTTGGTTACTATTTGCTTGAAGTATCTTTCTCCATCCCTTCAATCTCAAGCTATGTGTGTACTTAAAGCTAAAGTGAGTCTCTTATAGACAGAGTATCTTTTAATCTTGTTTTTTACATTCAGGCTATTCTATGTCTTCTGATTGGAGATTTTAATACTTTTATCTTTAAAGTAATTGTTGATAGGTAGGAACTTGCTTTTGCCTTTTGTTAATTGTTTTCTGAATGTTTTGTTCCTTGCTTCTTCTAATGTTCTCATCCTTTGAGATTTGAGTACTTTTTGTGGCAGTATGCTTTGACTTCTTTATCAAAATCTTTTGTGTATCTACTATAGGCTTTTCCTTTGTGGTTACCATGATGCTTACATAAAATATATTTATAACATCCTAATTTAAACTGATAACAACTTAATTTCAATAGCATACTAAACTTTATAATTTTACTTCTTGCCCCCCTCACAGTTTACATTATTTTAGGTTACAATTTACACTTTTTATAATGTGTACCTAATGACAGATTATTGAAGTTATGATTATTTTTAATACATTTGTTTTTTTAACTTTTAAACTAGAGTTGTAAGTGAATTATGCAACACCATTATAATATTAGAGAATCTGACTTTGGCTACATATTTACCATCACCAGTGAGTTTTACACATTCATATGTTTTTACAGTTTAAATTAGCATCTTTTCATGTTAGCATGAAAAACACCCTTTAGTATTTCTAGTGATGATGAACTCCTTCAGCTTTGTTTGTTTGAGAAAATATTTATCTTCATTTCTAAAGGACAGCTTTTCTGGGTAGACTGGTCTTGGTTGACAGGTGTTTTTCGTTTTTTTTTTTTTTTCTTTCAATATTTT
Organism: Balaenoptera ricei; assembly: GCF_028023285.1. NCBI lineage: Eukaryota > Metazoa > Chordata > Mammalia > Artiodactyla > Balaenopteridae > Balaenoptera > Balaenoptera ricei. The sequence continues at coordinate 87,901,792 of NC_082660.1, read as the reverse complement.
GAATATATCATTCCACATTTCCCTGGCCTGTAATATTTCTTTTGAGAAATTCACTGATAGTCCTGTAGGCTTTCTTCACTCTTTTTCATTCTTTTTCCTTTTTACTCCTATGACTGGATAATTTCAAATGTCCTACCTTTCAGGTCACTTGTCTCTCTTCTGCTTGATCAAGTGTGATATTGAATCTCTCTATTGAATTTTTCAGTTCAGTCATTGTATTACTCAGCTCTAGGATTTCTGTTTGTTTGTGTGTTTTTTTGATGGTCACTTTTCCTTTGTTCAACTTCTCATTTTGTTTATGCATTGCTTTCCCAATTTTGTTTAGTTGTCTTTCTGTGTACTGCTATAGTTCACTGAACTTCTTTAAGAGGATTATTCTTAATTATTTTTCAGAAAATTCATAGATCTCCATTTCTTTAGGGTCAGTTATTGGAGTCCTATTAGTTTCCTTTGGTGGTGTCATTTTTACCTGATTCTTTGTGATTCTTGACTCCTTGCATTAGTATCTGCACATTTGAATAAGTGGTCTTCTTTCCCAGAATTTATGTTTGCTATCACAGGGTAAGACCTTCACTCATCAGCCCAACCTGGGGTACTAGATGAGTCAGCTGATAGCATTTTTTGGCAAGTGGGGCTTGCTATTGGAGTCCCTAGTTGGATGACGCTATTGCCCAGTATCTGAGGTCAGAGGGGGTGCCACTGGTTGAGCTCCACTGTTGGGTGTAACTGCTGGCTGAGCTCCACGTTCAAGCAGGGCTACTGCGTGGATGCCCAGATTGAGTGGGGCTACTGACTGTGCTCTGTGGTCAGGTGGGGCCACTAACTGGGTTCTGTAACCACCTCTGGTCAGGCGAGGTGACAGGCTGTGTTCCCGGGTAGGGTGGTGCTACTGGTTGGCAAGTGGGCAGGGCTATGAATGGGCTTTGCAATTGCTCCTGGTCAGCTGAGGTCTCAGGCTGTGCTCCTTGAGTGAATGGCACTGCTGGCTGGACTATGTTCAGTTGGAGCTGCAGGCTGTGCTCTGTCATCAAGTAGGGCTTCAGGCTGTGCCCTAATGTTGCACAGGGCTGCAGGCTGGGCCTCACGACCTGGTAGGCTACTGGATATGCCCTGACCGGGCTCTCTGGTGGTGAGGGACTTCCAACTGTATCCTGCAGTTGGGTGGGGCTAGGGACTGTGCTCTGTGGTCAGGCACGGTCACTGGCTAGGGTCCCTTATCAGGTGAAGCAACAGGCTATGCTCCACAATTGGGCAGGGTAACTGGCTGGGTTCCCTGCTTGGAGGAGGCTGCAGGCCTGGACAAGGCTAGATGTTCAGCAATCGGGCAGGGTCATAGATTGTACTCTGCTGTTGGGTGGGGTTATAGTCTGGACTCCGTGGCTCAGTGTTACTGCAGATTGGGCTCTGAGACTATCCAGGGTCACTGTTCAAGCTCCCTGGTTATGTGGAGCCAAGAGTATGCTTAACAGTTGGGCAAGGCTGCTTGCTTGGCTCTCCGACCAAGCAGGGCTATAGCATGGGCTCCACAGTGGCCTGGGTTCTCAGGCTAGGCTACTTGGACAGGTAAGACTAGAGGCTATGCTCAACAGTTACACAGGGCTGCAAATCTGCTTTCCAGCCCAGGCAGGACAGCAGAACAAGCTCCATGGCTGGCACAGCCCATTGACCAGGCACCCAAATCAGGCAGAACTGTCCACCGAACTCTCTAGCCAGATGGGGCCACCAGTTTGGCTCCGAAGATGCGCAGAGCCACTGGCTGGGATCTCTGCTTGGGCACTGCTACAAGCAGAAATGCAGTCTGCCAAGATCTAAGTGCTGTTGCTGTAAACCCCACCTCAACTTCTCCACCTCTATCTGATCTCCAGTGGTTGAGCCCCACAGATTCCCCCAGTTATCTCTATGAAGTGTGGCCCAAATGGTCCTTCTGGGAAGCGTCCCACAGTGCTGGGGGAGCTAGACGTCCACCTAGGGTTCTCTTTTTCCAGTGGAGAAACTATAGGCCCAGGGGGCCCTCTCGGTGCAGTGCTGTGCCAGTCTGGGGAGGGGCAATGTGGTCAGAATGTAGTTGATCCTCTCATCCTTCTAATGTGGTACTTTTTAGTCTGCCATCTCGATTGGCAAACTTTTCTGTACTAGTTTCTATCCTCTTCGTTTTTGCCATGAACTCTTTAACACCAGCTTACGGATCCCTTCTCAAAATAAAGTAAAATACATAAAAATACAAAAGAAACCAATTATATTGAAATAGTTATCAAGATATTTAAGAAAATAAATTGTGATATAATAATAGATGTGCTTCTTGATTAAAGCATTAAAAAATAAGATCTAGTGGCAGCTTTAATAACTAGTGTAATTTTGAAGTAGTTATGACTGTAAATAATATTTCAAGATATCTGCCACAAATTTAATGTGATAGGAAAACATTTATTATTTCTATTAGTGACAAAGTTAGAGGTACTGTTAATACCACTTTGGTCTGTTGCCTATATTGTTAATCAGATGAAATACTAAATATTAGTTAGCAGGTAAAGAAAATAAAGAGGCAGTATTTTTCACATCTAAGTTCAGGAGCCCCTGAATTCTCTCCATGGGTCTCCCAGGGGCCTTTGGACCCCTGGTTAAAAACCCCTGCTTTATACATATCTTTGTAATTATTCTGCAGCAATTTTATACTGCCTTCTATGTTAATCATCTTTTTTCTGCTTAGGCTTTGTGAATATGACCATAATCTCCCTACCAACGTGAATTTCCTCAGCATTTAAGAATCATTTGCATGCACTGATGTTCTAAAATAGAATATACTGTTATTTTTCCTTCAACGCTTGAATCACTTTTTTAAAACTGCTAATTTCTTTTTTTTTTGGTCAATGTTCTATATGTAAATGTGCCTACAAATATTTCATTTTTACCACTGATGTCCTAAAAACACTGGTCTTAGAGTTTTCTCTCAATAGATCAAATTAAATTACACTAAAGCAGATTTTCAAAGCTGAAATAATAACTCCAAGAATCACCTAAATTTAGTACACATTATTTGGAACTAACTCATAATTGCATATATTAGAAGCTCCTCAACAATCTCAGGATATGGTGTACTTTTTAAGTGTTTCTATGCGTTCTTGTAAGTATTTTAGGACTTTTCAACTTCTTCCATATAGTGAACTTGGTTTCTAGCTTCAATTTAGATATTTTGAAATAAAGGAGACATTAATATTTTTATTAATAACCTTAAATTTGGGGCTCTCTTTTGCTGATTAAATTAACATCTGGGGGTATGTTTTTGTTTTGTTTTGCTTTTTTAGTAAAGGATTTATCCTGCCAAATAACTAAAATCTATTAGTTGTCTGGCAGGGAAGAGCCTATTGACCCAAACTAGGAGAGATAATACTGGTGTTAATTCAAGTCTCTGGGAAGCAATGTGTCCTTAATTGTTTTTTGTTGTTTTTGTTGTTATGAGGAGACAACCATGCCACATGAGCAACAAACTATGATTATGCATGGATGGAGTTTAGCACTGTAATCAAATAGAACTTACAACAAAGTTAATCTGATGATACATATTTAATGCTATGCATTATCAATGTGCTACATGGTAATTAGTCATAAATGGTAAACAGCTCCTTTGAATGGCAAATTGATGTTACTTTTGCATCACTGAAGCAAACCCTTTCTAGGATGGGAGGGAGAAAGGCAGTGGTGATCTAGTCTTTTCTCTGGCCTGAGGGAAGCAGTCTCCTTTGGGTACTTGAAAATCAAATGACTGTTTCTACCCAGGACCTTCCTCCTTACTAGAAGATACTCAGACATTGGATTTGTCTGCATAAACGCAATATTAACTTTCATAACTCAGATGAGTTATTCACAATTTGTGCCTCGTACCCAAGCAGCACAATTCCAATCATGCATACTATTAAATTACATGTTAAATTGTTTTCTCCTACAAGCAGAAGTAAGAAAATGAGTTTTGATTGAGCAGGGTAAGGAATGAGAAGAAATTTTAGAGTATCTGGCATCGAGGAGGAAGGCAAGCCAGCTTGGAAAAAAGTCTTCAGTGGCCTGCTTTAAACGAAAGGAAAGCACAAAATTGTTGGGGCAAAGGATGCAAGTGATAAAACACACAGAGATGTGAAAAAGAGAAAGATACAGGCTTAAAAAAGGGACTGGATGTCTAGAAAAGAGGAAGAGATGAGACAGAAAAAGGTTAACCCATCCCCAGCAAACAGGAAATGCACGGAAGCAATGGGTATAACACTCGCAGAAGGAGCCTGGCAGGATCTACACTTCGTGGTTCTCCTTCACTCACCTTCCGAGATTTAGCATGATAATGTGATTTCACAAGCAGTCCTTTTGACTGCATAGTGGATAAGATTAAACCAGCTGAATTCAATAATTTAGACATAATTTACTGCCTTCTCCAAATTGAAAGCAATTCCTTCCTCCCAACTGGACCAGGCAATTTACAGAGAGAAACAAATATGTATCGTTTATGCTACAAAATCAAGTGAAACAGAAAAAAAAAAAAAAAAACCCACGTAATACATTTCTATATATACATTTTTAAAGCTTGTTGCATATTAGAGGGCCACTCATAAGTGAGACCCCTTCTGTTTCTTACATTCCCTAAAGAGCTGAAAACATGACTTAAAAAATAATAAATGTTTTTAATCTTACAGGTAAATAAATATCACAGTAGCATTCTGCATATTTACATTCTTTTTTATTTACTAAGGCATGTGAAGGAAAAGCTACAGTTTTAATGGGCAAAATAAATGCCTACATTGATTAATTCTTCAAAATATGGTTCTCTTTTACTAAAATCTGATCATACAGAAAAGACTAGAAAGCTTCAACTACTGAATAGGAGTCAGATGTTTGTTTGCCTTTTTGTACTTTAAAATGAAACTGTCCAACTGGATAAAAAGAGGGAGAACTAAGTCACATTTAGGCTTTTTAACTTGCTCATTCTGACTATTGTGCAAAGAATCACGGGAATAAGGCGGGCAGGACAAATGTGATCAGCTCTCCATTTCAACTCAGAGAACTCTGGACTTGGCTAGCTGGACAAAGAAAACACATTTTTCAAAAAACTTTTCCACAAGGGAATTTCTTAGCACAGTGTAACTTTCGTTGAGGTTAATAAAGTTGTGTCATGATAATAAAGAGCCTACATAAACTCATTAACCCTTAGTCCTACAGGGTAAACTGTAATGCAAGCCTACACTATGCAATGGAGAAACTTCTATATAGACACAGCCTGCTCAAATGGCAGACACTGGTGCTCTGAGATTTAGAGACAGTCTAAGGGGAGGTATAACAAAATTGTTACAGCATAAACTACTCAATCTTCTTAAAATCAAAGCAAGCCACGTGGCTCAAAAACAAACAACAACAAAAAACCTGCAATGACTATGCCCATCCATGAAATACCTTGCAGTTCTTCCTTCCAAAAATTAAACCAGACAGGGTCAAACATATGAAGAATTCTAAGAATTAGATCTAATAGAGTGCTTTATTCTACCAAGCAGTTTATTTGGTGTAATCCTCACAGTGACCTAGTAATGTCAGATGAGAAGATAGGGCTTTAGCAAACTGACATAGTTTGCCCATAGGAGGCAGAATAATAGAATAAAAAGAGCAATGGCTTTAGAGTCTTGATAGGCTTTGTTCTGAGTCTCAGCTCTACTACTCTGCCACTTACCAGCTAGGTGACAGTGGGCAATCTCTCTAAGCCTCAGTTTCCTGATGTGTAAATGAGGATAATAGTACTTATCTCATAGGACTGTTGCAGGATTCAATGAGATAAAATATATAAAGCACACAATCCCCAGCATGTTAAGTGCTTAACAAGGGATAACTTTACCATTCACCCACTGATCCTGAGGAAGCTATTTTAACCTCTTGGCCTATACACTTTTACGTCCATACAATGGTAATAACAATATCTACTTAAGAGTGTCATTGCGATGATGAAATAGATGCAATTTTATGTACAGAGGATGATGCGTCTACATGTGCACACACTTAAATTTAAAAGGACACATATCTAATAAATGGCAGACACATACCTAGAACCTAGATCGTCTGAGTCCTCTTACTGTCCACACAGCTAGATATTCCTAATTCTACTATCCAAACATAGAAGAACATTTTCACACAACTCCATTGAAAGGACAGCAGTCTAGAAATACCTGTGAAAATGAAATTTAAAAGCAAAATATGCAAGTTACCTGAATTAAGGCCTCACTCAACATGTCTTCATTAACCTCCAGAATGATGTTTTTTATATCTTCATATGGCATACGATATGATCCTAGGAAGATAGCTAAAATAAAAATTGATTTTATTGAAAAGAGAGCAGCATCACAATCTTAAAGTCCTAATAAATACCTGATTCCCATTTCATAGACTCAAAATATGAAATTCCTGTCACTAATATTACTCTACAGAATTATGAACAAACAAAAGTAGCTTCCATTTGATGGAGTATACTACTCATCTAGGCAAAATGGCCTATTAGCTCAGGGTCTAACGTTTACAGCTCATGCGTATTTATATACAAGATAAAACTACTAACAGCACTGATGACTACATGCTTATGCATTTTAGATGAAGCTAATACAAAATAACCCATGAAAAGTTCGAAATTTTATCTCAAGTAGGCCTTTTAATTCAACGTAAAATTTACCGTGGAGATTGTCAGATGCATCCAATACAGCCCTTCTCGAGAATGACAGTAAAGTAACCCGATACTAAGAAAGCCATATCAATCTACTTTGCAGGTCTCCCACATAAGAAAAAATTAAAGTGTCTGAATCTTCGATGTTCTCTGCATCCCTGATGACGTTCATGAGGTATGCTATTAGTTGCTTTTATGTTGAATCAACGATTTCCCTTGTCAACTTTTTCTTAAATGGATATGTATTATGTCATATGGGAATAATTCAACAAATTATACCTAGAAAAGCTTACACTGACTCAGAAAGCGTTGTTCAACAATACATTCCACTTTAACCTCCATTGAACATACTTTTTAAAGAACATACATGTGTTCTTATCACCAGAACATAAATATATTCCTAAGAAGTTTTTTTTTTTTCATGGAGAGGTCTATATGCCTTCACTGGTACCTAAAGAAAAAGCATCCTCCCCTGTCCAGGCAAATGATTACCTAGACATAAACACCAAACGAGACCTCCATAATCCAAATAAATAATGTTGACAGATATCAACTAGCAATTAAGATCATACTACTTTTTTTTTTTTTTTTAAAGTACTGAACATCCACTTTATAAAAAAAAAGGACTGTCGGGTAAGCAATGTACACAGGCAAAACAGCTATTAGGAGACTGCTTTTCTGACAGCAACATTCCTACTGACATAAGAATAAGAATGACGAGTTGTTTATTTTAATCTGATTCTCTATAGCACACTCCTTCACAAAATAAACTCCCAAGGTATTTCTCTGCATACTTAGAAATGCTTGATGTGCTGAGATTTCTCATACATAGTGTTTTAGTATCCTCAGAATATAAACACAGCATACTGTGGTGACACACACACACACACACACACACACACACAAAAGCTAAATTTAATACAGAGTGGAGACTATGTCAAAAAAAACTTAGGACCTGTGTAAATGAAGATGGGTTTAACTGTCCAGCTACTTTAGGAAAAGCGTATTTAATGGTTGACTGCTTTGTTAAAGGCTTTAAGGTTCACTAACCAGTTTTAAAGTACAGTGGTTAACAACTAGCTCACATCACAATTCCTTCAAATATAAAGCAAATAGTAGTAAAAGGATTTGCCCAATGTGACTAGTGAATACTCTAAAACTATCACTCCCAGGCCTAGGCAGAAGGAAAAAAAATATAACACTCTTTTCAACTCTGCCTTTCCTCTCACTGTGGCCTCTAACAATGCTGAATGATCAGTACTTTCCAAAGCTTTATTATTCATAAATTTCACCTGGCCTAGCCGAGGCTAAATTATGGTAGTCTCTATTATGGCTGAATGACAAAAAGGCAGCCTAAATCATGTTTACACAGAATTTTGTTCCTAGTAGGTGCTAAATATACCTGTTCAAAGAAGTCACAACTTTGTTTTAAATACATCCAACAACCCCTCACCACCATCACCACCATCACCACCACTCCCTACTGAGAAAATAATCACATACAAAGATTCTGGGCTGTTTTGGGATCCAAAATTCTCAACTCTTTCACTTTCTTCTTTGTAGGCAGGGTCTTCTTTTCTTCAAAAGCTTCTGCATTCTTTTGAACTGAAAGAAAAATGTTGATTCATAAATAATAACAGTACTAATCCAAATACACGGAATCACATTAGTAAGGCATATTAACTACATTAATAAAGCTCATGCCCAAATCAATAAATGGGTTTATTTCATTAGTTCAAGGAAGAGGATAAACATAAAAATATAGACCTGTTTAGAGGTTTCCCTACAAATTAAATATCAGCACTTAAGCAGAAAAGATAAGCCAAACAGAACCAAAAATCAATTGCTGCTTCTTACCTAATGTGCAGCATAAATTACTCCTTAACCAGGTTCCTACAGCAGTACTGGAATTAAATATATAGTAAAATCTCCCTAATTTGGACTAATTGAGGAAAAAGGCAGATGTGCATTTATCCTAAAATATGCTAAAATTTAGGCAGGTCTTTAATTCAGTGAAATTGCTTTAAAGATATCTAAGGTAACTTTAACTGCTAAACAGGTTGCCATATAAAAACTCCTGCTGAGACTGCTTTGAAGAATAGACATGAAACATTTGCAAGTTAGACAACAGTTAGCACCTATTTGCATACCCATAATTAATAAACCTCAAAGACATGGTCTTTTCAGTAAGTTCCCTTTGTCTCCCTCACCATTTTTTAGTGCTCTTTGCTTTCTTTGAACGAAAGATTTATCTATGCTATATTCAGAAGGTAACTCTTGAGTTCCAAACAGTTAAAATGTCCTGAAACCGTGAGGAGTGACAGTGTCAAGGAGGGGCTTTAGACCCCCATCACTTCCACCAGCCCTCCCTCCAAACAAGCCATCCCCCAAACCAAAGTGAAAAACAACATCCTGTCTGCTAAGAAAATGAAGATTTATGTCAAATCCCTAAACCCCTCCTACATAGAAATTCTACAGCTACCACTATATTCCTGTGTTGGCAGTTTACCTCTTCTAATATAAAAACAGGGTTGTAGGTAATGGGAAAAAATATGAAAAAAGTTAAGCCAACATTTTTCAGTCAAGCAGAATGATATGCTCTTGGCCCCAAACTCTTGCTGCTAAATTTCATCACTAAATCACATGGCCATCATCATGTTGTTTCTTTATTATTTTTAAAAAATACAACGTCATTTTGAGGCAATCAGTATTTACCTGATCTTTGTTAAGGAGATCACAAATGAGTTACTGATTTTCTTGAGAGGAAAAGTAACCCACAACCACAGTAGATTTTTTGCTAAGCTATGTGTTCACAGATATGAGCATCTGGAAAACTTTCTAGAAGGCATCAAACTATTGTGGGTCCATTAAGACACCCCCCTTTGTTTTACTGATGCAAAATATATGAAAATTAAATGAACTTACTACAAAAATAACAGTAAAAAATAATTACCTGAATAACTAAATTCCTAACAGTTACTGCTAAGCTCTACAAGTATGACCAATCTAAAGTGATGGAGAGCCCAATCAGGCTAGGTAATTACACTTGACAATCATGATCTTATGGGAGTGCCAAGTAGTTTGCCATGTTTACGCAAGATAAAAGAGTTATTGGTCAACTGGAAGAAAAATGACTTTTAAGATATTCTTTTAAAACCATCACAAGTGTTCCCCCAAAGGATCTAAGACTACAGTGTCTCTCCTATAAAATAATCAGCATTTTAATTTATCCTAATTTTCAAGCCACTCCCAGCTTAAGACAACTCTATAGAAAGAAATAACAGTCCAACAGTCAGTCCTTCTGTCAATAAAAAAATTATCTGAATTGTATTGAAATTGCTTCTAGTATCATTCAGAAATGTGTCCTAGTCAAACAGATTAGTCAAGAAAACTGTCCTAATCTTTCAATATGCCTTAAATCCCACTATGGGAGACTAATTAACAAAGTACATATACAATGAAAATGTTATAGTATGAAAGACATATTAAGATTATCCTGCAAACTAACAGACTCCTGACTAACCCAGGTATACATAATGCTCATTTTGTACGACTTCATATTTTTGCTTTTTTTAAAAAGTATATTTCAACCTCTCCCCTTTTCACATGAACAGACTGTTTAAAATTAAGATTAGATCTCTTAAATATCTTGAGTTCACAGTTTTGTTTTTTGAATCCTAGTATATTTTCCTTGTATTATACAATTTGGTTTTATCTTGGGTTCAAGAAATGGTAAGAACTCCATGAGTGGGCACTGCTGTTCTGAGAATCATTAGAGCAAAGCTAGTTTAAAATAACTCCTTAACTAGACAGGCTTTCAGAAACAGTAATGTTTTCACCAGGATCAGTAGATATTGACCAGTGGCTATTATCACCTTTGGCTTTCTTGTCTTTAAAAGCATTCCTTAGCAATCAAAACCACAGGCTTAGATAAATATAGAATTTGAAGAGAGGCAATGATGTATGAAACTTAACTATATAGTATTGAAGCTTTCCTATATTAAAAAGTTGCTGCTTTCATAATGACTAGAAAATGTCACTTGTCCTAAGATGCTTTTATTTCATATATGTTTCTAATACTTACAAAACTTAAATATTCCATAACTTAATTTAAAAAATGGATAATCCCATAACTCGATTAAAACTCAAATATATATCTCTCCAAGGAAGACATATGGAATGGCCAACAAGCTTATGAAAAGATGTTCAACATTGCTAATCATAAAGGAAATGCAAATCAAAACCACAATGAGATATCACCTCACACCTGTTAAGATGGCTATTATTTAAAAAAAAAAAAGATAAGTGTTGGTGAGGATATAGAGAAATTGGAACCCTTGTACACTATTGGTAGGAATGTAAAATGGTACAGCCACTAGGGCCACTAGGAAAAACAGTATGGAGATTCCTCAAATAATTAAAATAGAACTACCATACAATCCAGCAATCCCACTTCTGGGTAAATATCCAAAAGAATTGAAATTCAAATCTTGAAGAGTTATCTGCACGCCTATGTTTACTGCAGCATTATTCACAATAGCCAAGATATGGAAACAATCTAAATGTCCATCAAAGGATGAATGAATAAAGAAAGTGTGGTATATACATATAATGGAATATTATTTAGCTTTCAAAAAGAAGGAAATCCTCCGAATAGCCAAAGCAATCTTGAGAAAGAAAAACGGAGCTGGAGGAATCAGGCTCCCAGACTTCAGATTATACTTACAAAGCTACAGTAATCAAGACTGTATGGTTCTGCCACAAAAACAGAAATATAGACCAATGGAACAGGATAGAAAGCCCAGAGATAAACCCATGCACCTATGGTCACCTCATCTATGACAAAGGAGGCAAGAATATACAATGGAGAAAAGACAGCCTCTTCAATAAGTGGTGTTGGGAACACTGGATAACTACATGTAAAAGAATGAAATTAGAACACTCCCTAACACCATACACAAAAATAAACTCAAAATGGATTAAAGAGCTAAATGTAAGGCCAGACACCATCAAACTCTTAGAGGAAAACATAGGCAGAACACTCTTTGACATAAATCGCAGCAAGATCTTTTTTGAACCACCTCCTAGAGTAATGAAAATAAAAACAAAAATAAACAAATGGGACCTAATGAAGCTTAAAAGCTTTTGCCCAGCAAAGGAAACCATAAACAAGACAAAAAGACAACCCTCAGAATGGGAGAAAATATTTGCAAAAGAAGTAACGGACAAAGGATTAATCTCCAAAATATACAAGCAGCTCATGCAGCTCAATATCAAAAAAACAAACAGCCCAATCAAAAAATTTGTGGAAGACCTAAATAGACATTTCTCCAAAGAAGACATACAGATGGCCAGCAAACACATGAAAAGATGCTCAACATCACTAATTATTAGAGAAATACAAATCAAAACTACGAGGTATCACTTCACACTGGTCAGAATGGCCGTCATCAAAAACAATCTACAAACAATAAATGCTGGAGAAGGTGTGGAGAAAAGAGAACCATCTTGCACTGCTGGTGGGAATGTAAATTGATACAGCCACTGTGGAGAACAGTATGGAGGTTCCTTGAAAACCTGAAAATAGAACTACCATATGACCCAGCAACCCCACTGCTGGGTATATACCCAGAGAAAACCATAATTCAAAAGGATACATGCACCCCAATGTTCACTGCAGCACTATTTACAATAGCCAAGACATGGAAGCAACTTAAATGTCCATCAACAGAGGAATAGATAAAGAAGATGTGGTACATATATACAATGGAATATAACTCAGCTATAAAAAGGAACGAAATTGAGTCATTTGTAGAGATGTGGATGGACCTGGAGACTGTCATACAGAATGAAGTAAGTCAGAAAGAGAAAAACAAATATCGTATATTAACGCATATATGTGCAATCTAGATAAATGGTATAGATGATCTTATTTGAAAAGAAAAAACAGAGACACAGATGTAGAGAACAAATGAAGAGAACAAATGTATGGATACCAAGGGGGAAGGAGAGTGGGATGAATTGGGAGATTGGGATTGACATATATACACTATTTTTTTTTTTTGGCTGCATTGTGTCTTAGTTGTGGCACACGGGATCTTTCGTTTTAGTATGTGGGCTCTTCATTGCAGTGCGCAGGCTCCAGAGCATGAAGGGTCAGTAGTTGTGATGCGTGGGGTCTCCAGTTGTGGGGCACGGGCTCCAGAGAGTGTGGGCTCTGTAGCTGTGGCATGAGGGCTCTCTAGTTGTGGCACATAGGCTCAGTAGTTGTGGCATGCGGGCTCAGTTGCCCCACAGCATGTGGGATCCTAGTTCCCCTACCAGGGATTGAACCCTCATCCCCTGCATTGGGAGGTGGATTCTTAACCACTGGACCACCAGGGAACTCCCTGACATAAATACACTACTGATACTATGTATAAAATAGATAACTCATGAGAACCTACTATATAGCTCAGGGAACTCTACTCAATGCTCTGTGGTGACCTAAATGGGAAGGAAATCCAAAAAAGAGGGGATATGTATATACGGGGACATATATACATATATGTATAGCTGACTCACTCTGCTGTACAGTAGAAACTAACACAACATTGTAAAGCAACTATACTCCAATAAAAATTAATTTAAAAAAAAAGAAAGAAAATCACTATCCTAGAGTACACAGAAAAATAAATAAATAAATAAATAAAGAAGGAAATCCTGCCATATGCAACAACATGGATGAACCTGGAGGACGTTATGCTAAGTGAAATAAGCAATTCACAAAAGGGCAAATACTGCAATGCTTACACTTATATGAGGCATCTAAAATGTCACACTCATAGAAACAGTGTAGAATGGTGGCTGCCAGGAGCTGGAGGGAGAGGGACATGGGGCATTACTGTTCAATGTGTTATACAAGTTAAATAAGTTCTACAGATCTGTGGTACAACACTGAGCCTTACAGTTAACAATACTGTATTGTGTACTTAAAAATTTGTTAAGGGGGTAGCTCTCACGTTAAATGTGTTTATAACAACAACAACAAAAAACTTAAATTTATTTTAAAACAAAGTAAATTATAGTGATTCTATAATTATTTCAAATTACTTGAATGAGTCTAGAGATGTTTTTTAATTCTCAATACAAAAACTTCAAAAATTGATTTTATCATCAATGGCCCTATGACCCTCAGGTTCACAATGAGGCCTCCAGTCGTATGTGATCTCTCCCTGTACAAATGAAAACCCATATAGCCACTGGGCTTAAAACCGATGGATTAAATTAATTTGCGTGCTTAAATTGGCAATGCTAATCGACCGAATAATGATGAAACATTATAAAATACTGTCTGTAGGAAGATAATGGTGTAATAATAAAGACATTTGTATTATTATTAAAGATATGTTAACATCAAGATACTAATTATCTAAGATAAAATGCCCACTGAGTATTCTTATATTTCCTGTAATACATGGATTTTTACATGCAGTTGTACTATAAATTTATTCCTTTACAGCTGAGGGATGATCATCAGCATAAGTAAAGTAAACATGGTTACATTCTTTCCCCAATCTAATTTAGGCAATGTTCAGGAATCCCCTATTAATTTCCACTATCCCAGTGGACACACAGAACATGTGTCAAGATGTTCGTAATTTGTAGCAAATATTAAGATAATATAAATGGGTAACACTGAATGATTTACATGGTGATAACTGCCATAAATCATAATAAAATTTTTATAACTAATTTATCTCAAACTTCCTGTGAGAAAGATTGATTCCTAAAGTCGGCATCAATACTATTCATTCATTCACTCACTCATCCAGCAAATACTTGTTTAACACCTACTATGCGTTAGCCTAGCATGAGCATACAATGGTACACAAGACTTAAATGTCTACTCACATGTCTTTAGTAAGTGGTCATAGGAAAATTACTAATTGTGGAAGTATCTCCAAAAGGTATATAACAATTATAATTTCCTTATCCATAATAATATAGCTTGAACGAATACCTGCATAGCACTCAGCAAATCTTCTTTTTGTTATTGGAAGCCATAGTTCCATATTAGATAATATTGTTATCTTCAAATCAGCATCAACTGATGTGTTACATCATAGAATAAGGAATATATGAGAACTTCCCTGGTGGTCCAGTGGTAAAGAATCCACCTTCCAATGAAGGGGACACAGGTTCAATCCCTGGTCGGGGAACTAAGATCCCACATGCCACGGGGCAACTAAGCCCATGTGCCGTAACTACTGAGCTCGAGTGCCTCAACCAGAGAGGCTGCGTGCCTCAAACTACAGAGCCCACACACCCTGGAGCCCGTGCACCACAACTAGAGAGAGAAAACCTGCACGCTACAACTAGAGAGAAGCCCGCACGCCGGAACGAAAAAAAAAAGATCCTGCATGCCTCAACGAAGATCCCATGTGCTGCAACTAAGACCTAATGCAGCCAAAAAAATAAAGAAAATAAAATAAAGAAAATAAATATTTTTTAAAAGAAGGAATATATGGAAAAGTAAAATATAACACTTCCTATTAAGTGCACTGTATACAAAGCCAGGGTAAATAAAGCTAATAATAGTAGTGTTCCAAGCCACACTGAAAATTTATATAGCTTCATGCATACATATATGCACGTATATTCAACAAGTAATGCCCAACTGTCATTTTAGATATATCATACAAATAAAATAATTGTGATCTCCTGACATATGTACATATTTTGTTCACATGCATACAATTCCAGAAGTGATTCTAACTGTATGGAAATAACTTTTCATGTATTAGTTGAAACAGCTGTTATTTTAGCTTCAATTAACAATTGTTAAAATGAGTGCAACTATGACAATGGCAGGCAGGGAAAATCTACTATGATTTCTGTATGATAGCTGCAACGATTTTTTCATTTAATTGTTATCTTCCACTCTCTTCAAATCATCTTTATCTTTGCATTTCTGGAAATATTAAACAAACACAACTGAAAAATGCACAAAGGCTTATATACGTATATATACATATATATACACACACGTATATATACATGTATATGTATCTGCATACACACAAAAGAGGTAAGTGTACTAATGGTAATAACTAAAACAATAATAATAGTGGGAGTAGTACTAGAAGTAGCAGTAACTACAACCACAAACATCACAACCCCCACCAAAATCAACTTTTATTAAATATCTGCTCTGTGCATGGAACTAACTAATTTAATTTTTATATCACCTTATATAATAGGTATTACCATTGTCATTTTATAAAGGAGGAAACTAAGGAAGAGAAAAATTGAGTCATTTGCCCAAGGTCGTATAGCAAGTAATAAAAGGATGCTCAACCTCACCAGTAAATCAGGGAAATGCAAATGAAAACAACCAAGGAAACACCATTTCACACTCATCAAATCGGAAATCACAAAAAAAGTCTCACAATACCAAGTATGGATGACAAGGTGGGGAAATAAGGATTTGATTGTGCCAACAGTAGCAATAAAAATCAGGACAACCTTAAAATAAGCATTTATTAATGCCAAATATATTTAAGGTCTGCTTACCCTGAGTATACCCCAATCCTTCCACTTACAGGTCAAACGATCAAGGAGACAAGGATGTTCATTGTAGACATGTTTATAACAGTACAAAATTTGGAAACAACCCACATGCCAGGGGTTATGAAATGGGTAAATAAATTGTGGTATATTAATATAATGGAATACAACCCAGTATTTACAGTGACAGTGCTACAACTAAATATTTCAACAAGAACAGATCCCAAATACAATGCTGAATGGAAAAATAAAAGTGGTGGAAAATGGTGAATGCAGTATATTAACATTCATCTAAATTAAAAATAAAACAGACTAGTCTTCTGTATTATTTGCACATGAGTATATATACACACACACACACATATATATATACAGAAAAATTATAAAATTATAAAAACATGGAATAGATACTCAGCAGATTAATGATGGTGTTTGTCTTGGAGGAGGAAAGTGATAGTAGATAGAATAAGTAGAACCCTTAAAACCTCAACTTTATCTCTAATGTTTTATTTCTTTCAAAGCAAAGATCTGTAGTAAATAAGACTAAATGTTATTAGCATTTGTTCATTCTGGGAGGCTGCTGCATGGATGTCTGCTATATCGGCCTGTGCAAAGTACCTTTTTTTTAACATAAAAATAAAAGTATGGCTAGATTGACACTTAAATGTGTCCATCCTTTTTTACAGTTTACAGACTGTTAGTTAGCCTCAGCAATCCCAAGGACCAAGTGTAAGCAGGAATCAGAAACAATAGAGAAGAGAATGACAAAAAAAAAAAAAAATACTGGTCAAGATTAGTCAGTTTGGAAAGCAAGCACAATTTTGTTTTCGATTGTCTGTGAATCCATTTTGTGAGGAATAACACATTTGTTGACCAAACCTTGGGAGGAAAGGCTGATGCAATATGCACTGGGAAATTGCTTCTCTGTCTCCTCTTACAAGAGCCGCATATTGCAGCTGTGAAGCTTCCCCTCTCCGCATTGCCTACAGCTGTGCACTAACTACAGCATGCCACAGAAAGGTAGATTTCATCCTGACACCTGCATAGTACCTGAAGCCATAGGAATGGCATTACCAGGAGTGTTCCCAAAGTTTAGAGCACATTGCACAAGACTAATGTTTCTAATGGTGGGAATCACACACACATACTTTGTAATCATTTCCTAATTAAGGAGCAAATCTTACTGGTTGTATTTTAGACAAGAACCCCTCATATCAGGCAGCACATGTTACTGCAAATTAACATCTGCATAACTAATATACTTGTACACCTGTTCATTAAACCAATTCCTGAACACTGCTAAATGTCACCAGAACACTATGATTAACAACGTGCATAGCTAATGTTGTATATCTTCAATTGGGCCTCAATAGCTAAGCAGGTAATGGATATTTTAGGAAGGACAAATACAGTTAGCTTAGAGGTTTTAGGGAGAGTTTTCCTCATTTGAAATGATCATTTAAATGCCAAAACTCAAGTATGGTTTTTACCTCAACCTCGTACTTGACAAATGAGGTGGTGGGAGTTCTTCCTGTTAACCTTTAATCTCTGTGAGCACCTGACTCAAGCTCTAGTTAATCCCTTTACCCGCAGCTTGGCTCTGGCTTTGCTACGTAGGGACTGATGTTTCTCTGGCCATCCCATACACTCAGAGGACCTCCTGTTCTGTCAAATTTCCTAATTTCTTGTCACAAATCAATAAGTCCAGCAAGAAACCCCAAGAGCTAAGTGTGTCAAACAAACAGGAGTATTAAGAGAACATCACAGTAGGAATTACGATGCTAAAACCCAGTGCCACTGGGCTAATAGGGCATTTCTTGTTGAGAATACAGTTTGGGCATTCATCATATCCAGGTTTTTCTTTCTTAATGTGGTCCATCTCAGACTGGTACAAGTCCTGCACACAATTCAGTTTAATGCAGAAGGCAATTAACCTTGTTGAGCAAGAGTAAGCAAAATAACACCCTGAGAGAGTTGGAGCCAGAGTCTCAACTTGACAATGTAGGATTTTTCAGTCTGGGTTTCAAGTATACCTGAGCATGTTTAGAAGAACGTCAGTGTTCTAGATCCCACCAGGGCTTATTCAAACGACAGAAACTGGGAGACTATGTATCCTAAAAAGAAACTTCTAATCTGCTGTATATTTCCACTTGATTGTCCAATAATTGTCTCTAATTTAGCACATCCCAAACCAAACTCCTTGTCTGACTCCCAAACCTGCTTTAGTCTTTTTCTCGACAAATGGCAACTTAATTCCAATTGTTCAAGCAAAAAAAAGGTGGAATCATCACTGACTCTTTTCTTTCACAGGCCACATCCCACTCTTCGGCAAATCCAGCATTTGATCACTTCTGATCACCTCCACTTCCTACCCAAGGGCTTCAAGCCACCGTTACTTCTAGCCTAGGTTATTGCAGTAAACTAATTAGCCGTCTCCATTCTATCTTTGCCCTTCTTCACTATATCCTGTCAATTCATTTTATTCCACTTTTCAGAACCCCCCCTATGGTTTTCTGTCTCATTCAGAGTAAAAACTAAAGTCTTTACAGTAGCCTAGAATGCCTTGCCTTGTTTATTAAATTTAATTTTTTTATTTTATATTGGAATATAGTTGATTTACAATGTTGTGTTAGTATCAGATGTACAGCAAAGTGATTCAGTTAAACATATACATAGATCCATTCTTTTTCAGAATCTTTTCCCACATAATTTATTACAGAATATTGAGTAGAGTTCCCTGTGCTATACAGTAGGTCTTGTTGATTATCTATTTTATATATAGTAGTGTCTATATGTTAATCCCAAACTCTTACTTTATCCCCCGCCCCACATTTCCCCTTTGGTAACCATAAGTTAGAATGCCTTACTTTATATTCCATGTCCTCTCCTTAGCTACTGTGACCTCAGCTCCTACTACTTTCCTCTCATTCCTTCTCCTCCAGCCACACTAGCTTCCTTGCTGTTCTTCAAATATACCAGACCAACTCCCACAGCAGAGCCTTTGCACTCGAGGTTATATCATCCCCAGATCTTCCCCCACTTCTTTCAGATCTTTGGTCAATGTCACTTTCTCATAGAGATCTTTCCTGATGATGTGCTTCAAAATCATAACTCCTCCCTCTTGGCACTCCTTTCCCCCTTTGCCTGCTTCATTTTTCTCCATAGCAGTTATCACCATCTGACATAATACATGTCTTCTTTATTTATTGTCTGCTCCTTCCACTTTGATGTCAGCTCCATTTAAAAAAGGTATTTGTGACTGTTTTGTGCACTGTTACATGCTAGCACCTAAATCTGTGCCTGGAAAAGAACAGGCCCTCCAATTATTTCAGAATTTATCCATATATATATATTTTGGAATAATCCATATATATTCACATTTGTGCACAATGATTTACATCTAAGGTTATGTATTCCAGTATTGTTACTAGCAAAAGATTACAAATGTTCATCAACTGGAGACAGATTCAATAAACTATGGTACACTGGGCATTGTTTGGGTTTTTTTTTTTTTGGTTTTTTTTTGGCCGCACCACGCAGCATGTGGGATCCTAGTTCCTGGACCAGGGATCGAACCTATGCCCCCTGCAGTGGAAGCACGGAGTCTTAACCACTGGACCACCAGGGAAATCACTGGGCATTGTTTTTAATAGCAAAAGGTTTGAAATGACCCAAAAGCTCATCAATAGAAGACTGCCTGATTAAACCATCGTGTGTCCCACTCAACGGACTACTCTGCTGCTATATCCATGACCAAGGAAGCACTTTATGGAATGATCTTCACAAATATCGTTAAATGAAACAAACAAGGTATACAAGACTGTACAGCACATGCTACCATTTATGGGGAAAACAGAGGAAAGAATATTGATATGTATTTGCCAGTATATACATAAATGTTTCCGGGAAGATTTACAAGACATTACATTAGTTACTTCTAGGGAAGCAACTAGGTAGCTGGAGGAACTGATTTCTGTGTAACTTATGAAGAACTAGAGTGAGAAGCTTAGAGATTATATCAGGGACCCAAGGACTCAGAGAAGTCACCAGATTTTTTAAAAATGGTTGTGCGGACTGGAGCAATATACTCATAAGAGGCATAGGCTTGATGAGGAAGCCCAAACCAAAGAACATTAGCTGATGAAGTGTGATCACCGCCACCCCCACAGACTCCTGGAATGAACCAAGAGAACCTTTGAAAAGCAGTTGAGGCAAATTCTAGGAATTGTGTAAGTGGCAGTCCCGGATAGGGCTAGATAGTCAATACTTCAGGCTTTGCAGGTCATACAGTCTCTGTTGCAATTCTATTCAACTCTCCCATTGTCTCCCGAAGGCAGCCATAGACAATGCGTAACAAACAAGCATGGCGGCTTTCAAATAACACCTATGTATTTACAAAACTAGGTGGCAGTCCGGATTTGCCTTCTGTAGTTTACCAACCCTTGACATAATAAGTGCTCAGTAAGTATCTAGTCATCCCTTCCTTTTGTAACTGAGGTCAACTTATTCTTGCTTCAACTTTTGAAAATGTGAGTAAATGTTCAACCTCTTCCCTGCAAAATAGCACCTAGAAGTGCCTTACTGTAACTGTTGATTGATAATTCTGTTTTTCAAATAGCGTTCACGTAATCAAACACATTTATACTCCTGATGTTTTTTTAAATGTGTCAACCCTACGGGGATCAACGATTTAATCCCAGACCATAACTGTCTCTTATTTATTCTCTGTATATTCTCATATGATTTCATCATATGTCTACACGTAAAATGACCATAAAAACAAATCAGCCTTAATAAAATTATGAAATTAGCTTCTACCATCCCATCAATATCTGGGTAGAATGAGAGATCATAAGGAGCTAAAATGTTTGGTAATGTTTCACTTGGGATACACTGGTTTATGAAAAGATGAAAATCCGAGTTCTATAAAAAACACACATAAATCAGAACTTTGAATTTCATATAATACAGTTCTCTTACTTTATGTACATAAAAATATTACTGAGTATCTCAATTTGGTTTGTTACTGGCTGAGCTCAATGGGAAACAACCACAGTTACATAGTCTCTGTTTTCCCCTTTCGGATTCCAACTGGTTTCAATTTTATCTTTCAGCAGTAATTTTCTTTAGTTCGGAAACCACATCAGTGTATTTTGTTGAAGGCAATCGAAGCATTAGAAAAATTCTGAGAGG
Organism: Balaenoptera ricei; assembly: GCF_028023285.1. Lineage (NCBI taxonomy): Eukaryota > Metazoa > Chordata > Mammalia > Artiodactyla > Balaenopteridae > Balaenoptera > Balaenoptera ricei. The sequence goes on along the minus strand of NC_082660.1, from coordinate 87,880,374 downwards.
GTAGGAGAGGGGGTATCTGAACTTTTCATTTCTTTCTTTTTTTTAAGTCAAGTTTGGTTTGTTGGTGACTTTCTATTTCAAAGTAGTAAGCAATATGTGAGATTACTCTGGAAATGTTGGAAAGACATGTTCAGGACAAAATTTGAATAAGCTTAGAGTTATCCTGTTCTTAAGACAAACAGATTCATAACCCTCTTCTATCCCTACCTATCATCCTGTTATACTACCAAGAATGTCGAATGCTTGACCCTACTCTCTCATCTACTTATAATCTGGATTGGAACACACCCATAACTACAGAATCAAAATGTCAAGAGCTCTATACGTAGGGCCTCAGGACCTGTATCTCTTAACAACTCCCCAGGTAATTCTGGATATCAACAAGGTTTGGAACAACTGCTCTCTGGCATATAATACAATACTCTGTAATAGCTCAATAATCCCCAAATTGAAAACTGCAAATATCATCAACAGTAACCTATGGAAGTCCTGTTTGTAATTTCTTCTACAGCTCAGAATCTAACACTTAAGGCAACACTTGTTCAACAGCTGGGTACACAGTAGTGACAACTGATGAGATTTTAAAAGAAAGCGAATGATCCTCATGGCACACTCTTTACTTTTATTTTTATTTTTTTCGGCCATGCCACGCGGCATGTGGGATCTTAGTTCCCCGACCAGGGATCGAACCCGCACCCCCTGTACTGGAAGCATGGAGTCTTAACCACTGGACTGCCAGGGAAGTCCCTATTTTTAAACCAATTATCAACTAGATATATTCCCTGAGAGCAAGGATCTTGCCATATGTTGCTTGCTATAATCTATCACTCTAAGTACATAGAAGTACATAGAAGTTTTAAGAGTAAATAAGAATGCATTTTGTACATTAATTAAAAATGTGTATATACATAATACATTAATAGATAATACTAAAATTAATATTAGATACCAGGGCCTCTCTTCCCTTTTATAGATGCAGTTATCACCATGCTAGAAGGGAAAGGAAAAAACAATGATTTGTTGTTGAAAGGAAAGTGGAAGATAGTTGAAGACAGAGTCATCGCTGTTTGATGTAAACATGCTCCTTTTTTATCATGTCACCGAAAACAACCAGAGCAGGTAAGGCTTGGAATATGCAAAATAGGGAGAGTTAAAATATTTTATTCCATGAAAACTAGAGTTTTCAAAAAAGGGAAAATTCAGTCTAACCAAAATCCACCGTTGAGCTCAACAAAATGATACCTAAGCAAGCACACCGGAGCTTGGTTTCATTGCTTTTGCACACCAGGTAGCCATTTTAAAGATTGTATGCCTCAGACCAATAGATCTCAAGAACCAAACTCTAGTGAAAGTACATAATCCCTAAAGAAAATACTCTATTTTATGCCAAGGTCAACTTCAGTTATGTTCCTAGCTAGTAGCATGTTGATATCACCTATAAACAATGAGAATAATGATAACCTGAGTTCAGCATGTAAGCTATTCATCAAAATAAATTAAATCAACTTCTATGAAATCTATTCCATAGATGCACTTAGTTTAATATTGAGGCATTGATAGCCATAACTGGCGTCTATGTGTGAGTGTGCACATCACTAAATAGATCATAGTTAGGTGGCTTCTGTTTAACAATGAGCTTCCATGAGGTACTTTATTCTACTAAATGCCAGAAACAGTTTGGGTTGTAAGCTTTTAAGAACTTAAAAAAAAGTTGTTGGATGAAGGTCCAGCTATAAGAAACTCTGTCTCCTGTGAGAGCTATCTTTTAATAATACTATATTCAGTGCTGTAGAGCATTTTTAACATAACTACAAAAGATACAGTATAAAACAAGAACATAAGCCTAATAGTTTATTGTAGAATAATTGGTAATTGCCTTCTGTGTACCTTTTATTAGTTTTTGAGCCTAAGAGGTAGATAATAGAGGTCCCTGTATTGTTTATAGAGGCATATATAAGATAAAAGCAATGTTTAAGATTAAATACTAAATCTCAGAGCAAAGCAAAACTCAATGTATCAATACATTGCATCCTCATTGCATTGCTTCCCAAATTCTCTGAAATCTGTAGAATTCAGATACAGCTATCACCATATAAAGTCAAACACATCTCATAAAGATTAGAATGAAATCTACATTATGTGTAAAAAAAAAAAAAAAAAAAACCTCAGAAATCCCTTGAATTGAAGGTTTTACCTGAAACGTAAAAGAGAAAGTAATAACCCAGGTAAGAAGCAGCTGCTAATAGTCACAGACAGCAAATAAATTTGACTGGATGAGGACAGCAACCTGCTGACTCTTTTTCCTAGCAAACTATTTCAAACCTGCTGTGCTCGCCATTAGGCTGGCCTTTACTTCACCCCAGCCACTTCAGTCCCATCACTGCGGGGGCTCATTGTGGCCTTACTCATGGCTGCCACCAAAGTGTGCCTCTGCTTTCAGCCTGGAATACTTTGAATGTGAACTTAAGCACTGGTCATAACTACAGAGAGGGAGCAGGAAGTCAATATATAAAATTTGGAACAGAGGTGTCATAAAGAAATATAATCAGGGACTTCCTTGGTGGTGCAGTGGTTAAGAATCCGCCTGCCGATGTAGGGGACACGGGTTCGAGCCATGGTCCGGGAAGATCCCACATGCCGCGGAGCAACTAAGCCCGTGCGCCACAGCTACTGAGCCTGTGCTCTAGAGCTCGCAAGCCACAACTACTGAGCCTGCATGCTGCAACTACTGAGCCCACATGCCACAACTACTGAAGCCCGCACGCCTAGAGCCTGGGCTCTGCAACAAGAGAAGCCACTGCAATGAGAAGCCTGTGCATCACAACGAGGAGTAGCCCCCGCTCACTGCAACTAGAGAAAGCCCGCAGCAACGAAGACCCAATGCAGCCAAAAATAAATAAAATTAATTAATTTTAAAAAAATTTTAAAAAAAGAAATATAATCAAATTAAAAGCTTCAAATTGGCTAGTAAGAAATGATAAGACTCCTATTTCTTCCTGGAAAATGGTGCTAAAATATCAGGTGAAAAAAACATGAACTCCAAAGTTGGGTGTAACAATCCATGAAGAGGAATGAAAGAAGCGCTAATATATCTAGCTTTCCACTCAGAGCTCATGGAGATAAATCTGAAAAGACACTTTAAAGGTCAGAGATTACATCTGATATCTGGTGTAGTATATTTAAAAGCCAAGGCATACAAGATACAATAGGAGTAAGTAAATATAGAAAGCTAAACAGTTATACTTCTTTAAAATTACCCTTGAAGTTCTGCCTCTAATACATATGTATTTTAAATATATTAGGAGTATGACATGAGTTACTGTGCATACTGTTATTCTGGGTGTCTAATATAGATGAAAAGATTACAGGTTCCAATTTTAAGCAATTTTTTGCCTATTGTCTACCTAGGACAAGTCTACCTAAGTCAGACGAATATGACAGGACTCCCAAAGGACTGCAAAATAATTTGAGCTCACCTCCCTTCACATCTGTACTGTCAAACCTATATCTATCCATTAAGACCCAAATAAAGTGTCACTTTCTCTATGAAACCTCCAATTACCACTACATGGTTTGCCTCCTACATCACTGATAAGGTACTTCCACATGTTGTCCTACTTAACTAAGGCTCATGTATGCATCTTTTTGCCTTCCCTAAGTTACAAACTCACAACTTTGTGAGGGAAGACAACAGGTTTGGTACAAATTTGTCTCCCACATCCATTCCACCTCCCATGGTATCTAGAAAATGATACTCAAGAAATATTATGTGAAATATGAGAGTGGAAAATGATGAGGGTGCAGGAAGAGAAATGCGAATTTGACGATCTTCTGTCTTCAAGATGTAACTGAAGCCTAAGCGGAGATTGAACAGTCAGTGAGAAAGAATCCAAGACAGAAGATTAGACCCTGGGGATGATGCCTGAAGTCGTGGACACAGAGAAGAACAGCCAATTAAGAGGACAAAAAGAACAACCAAAAAGGTGTGAGAAACAGGAGACAACATTGCCCCCACAGTGAGAAAGGAAAATGTTTCAATAAGAAAAAGTAATCAACAGTGTCTAACATAGCAAGAAGGTCAAGCATAGACTAAGTCCCGAAAAAAAGACCAGAAGAAAATAGGCCATTTCAGACCATATAGAGCAATTTCAAGAGAGCAATGACAACAGAAGCCGTATTACAGGATGCAGGGAAGAAGTGAAGGGAAATGGCGTAAAGACCACTCACTTGAGAAGGTAGGAAAAATAACCATCTATAGTATGAAGGAGACAGAAACAAAATGACTGAATCCCAGCTTGGCATAAGTTTGCCTATTACAAGAAGGCACCTGATTGTCAAACTCAAGAACAGCTTTTATGCCCAAAATGATTTCAGAACAAACCCAGCATACAATGATTTACTGGACAAGATCAATAGAAACTGTGCAAAAGAGATTATACTGTTCAGCGATCCATGTTGCATCAATATCTATAATGGAATGAAACAAAGTGATACAATGGCCCAAAGCATCCTGGAATCGCTCGGTAATGAAATCAAGCAGGAAAAGAAAGTCCACATAGACAGTAAGCAAGTACCCCACCCTCTTTTTACTGATGATGAAAGGGCATTTTCCAGGGTCATAGTAAGAGAAAAGTAGTATTTAGCAGTACCACCAGAACTAGATTGGAAATTATTGTTTAGAGAACTAAATGTTCATACAGCAAAGGCCCATAAGGTCCTGTCAACATCTACGGCAAAGAAATACAACAACTCCATCTATCTGAGTCAACAAATGAACAAAATTGGTATGTTCAAATGGTAAATTCTCCAGAAGCTGCAGCCTCTGACATTTTTATTGAAATACAAAGTTTCTGGATCACAAAGTGCTGATGAAGATTAGAACACTGTAATTCTGTCATATCAGGGCTAAACTAAAATATGAAGTGTTTATCTACAACATTAGCTGAAGGAAATAAACTGGCTATCACCCAGTTACCCACGGTGTCCTGAAGGTGTGAAATCTGACAATATGCAGACCTAATGGTAGTTTTTAAAGCTGCCCTCTACACCGAGTCCAGATGGACCAGCTAGGTAGCCTACCAACAAGACAGCAGGTGGCTTTCTCAACTTACTGACTGCATGTATAGTCATATTAACAGAAAATATTCAAATGAAAGAATAAAATTTGCTGGGCCAGTTTAGTTACAAAATCATGCTACCTCAAACAATTTCAGTGTGATACAATTAAAGAAATAGTTAAGTTCCTAGTAGGGGGCAAGATGTTACCCTAGGAAGGGAAAGAGTTCCATGAAACAGTCACTGATCTTAACAAACCTACAATATCCAACATGCTTGCCAAATTAACATTTTAAAGTTTTATTTAAAAAGTGATTGCCTATACCTTCCCATGTCTCTGTATGCCATGCATGAATTATTTAATTCATGATAGAATTAAAATCAAACATTTAATTTCCTTTCTAATATCCGCTATTATTAATGATATTGATTATTCTATTATTTCCTATCTAATGAGTGCCTTAGGTTATATATCTCCATCCCTTAAATCATAATAACTCTTCAAGGTAAATATTCTGTTTTTACTATAAAAAAACCTAGGCTCAGAGCAGTGAAGTAACTTTGTCCATCCAACAAGTAATAAATCTGGATTTCAAACCCACATCAGTAGAGCTTTCCAGTTCATATTCCTTCCACCACAGCAAGGTGCCTCCCATACCGTGTTTGCCTATCATTTCATTAAGTGAACTAACATATGTAAAACATGAAGCAGAGTGACTGGCTCTTAATAGGAACCTTCTTAAACGCTAATTCCCATTCAATGGCCTCCACCAATCACTCTCAAATACTGCACTACATGCTACCTAACCCAGTGAGCTACAGAAAGAAAAGGGGTTCTGTAAAGTTACAAGTAAGCATACCAGGCATCCCAAATTCCATCTCTAAAGATGATAAAGGAAAAACCTGGTTTAACAAAAAGAACAGAAATGAATCCATGAGTCTATCCACTGATATATTTAATGGTAATTGAAGCATGACGCAATGACTTAACTGTTTCCTAAAGACAAGGGTGATTATTTGCTGGCAGTTTTCTGGGCTTGCCTTCCAGTGCATATGGTCATTATCAGTTTGAAAATACAGAATCTCGGTATGAATTTTGCTTAAGTAATTCCAGTAATTTATAATCCACAGTAAAAATGCACACTCAAAAGATAATATAAAACCTAGCCTTCTATACAAAGTGTAATGAAATTTCCCTGGCATAAAATACCTTTGGGAATGAGTTACCTCTTGGCAAAATAAAGAGTATCAAAATAATAACAAAAAACCTGTCAAATACAATAAGAGAGAAGACACTGCATTTTCAGCAGTTATTAAATGCTGGAGTTTACCACCACATAAAGACTCTTACAGCTACATCCTCAATACTTGGCCACATTAAAACCTTTTAAAGCTTGTAATCAATGAAACTGAAATGCATAAACACACATAATAAAAAAAAAAAAAAACTACTTTAAGCTGATCACTTGAAAAATGAGAGAACCATTCTATTAAATGAGACATAAACCAAGAAGTGTCTGGTCTTTTTTTTCTTCACTCCTTCCTAGAAATTGTCTTATTGCTTTAAGGTATGAAATTACATAACACCAGATATGGGTGATCTCACTATCCTCCAAGTCTATATTAATATATGTGTGTTGCATATATATCTATAATATCATATGCATCAATACAGGAAGCTACTGAATTACTCCTTATTACTAAAACAGTTCTGGAAACTTTCTCTTCAATGACTTCGAAGACCAAAGACTTCCCTGATAATCAAACCTATGCTTCTGACCAGCCTTTGGTTTTCCACACTGTATTCTCTACCTACTCCTTAAATATCAGTGACCCATGCTCCCAGCTTTTTATTTTATATTTTCACCCTGTGTGATCTGATCCCCTGACTTTGATCATTAATCTATGTGTTTATGTTTCTTGAATCTTTATCTCCAGCCCAGGCTTTTCCCCTGAGCTACAGACTCATAAATCCAATTTCTTACTTCTTCCACAGGACGTACAGATAAAGATGCTCCAACATGAACTCAAATCCAGTATAGTGAAAAGTGGTTTGTCTGTTCCCTACATGCGTTAAAGGCATCATAACCCAATTATCATGCAAGTAAGAAACTATCAAGTCATCTTTGACCTTTCTCTCCCTAAGCCTACGCCACACTCTGTAAAATTCTGCTTCCCTTTCTACTGTCTTGTTTACAGCCTTCCACAATTATTGCTTAGATCATTCATTCATTAATCTATTTATTCTACAGCTATGCACTATGGTAGGCAATATGAATGCAAAAACGATTAAAGGACAGCCTCTGTCTTAGGAAAGAACAAATGAGTAACTCCAAAAATGTAAGGTGTATGAAAGAGCTATGAATTTAAAGTAGTCTCCTGGATTTTCGTTTTGAATTTTTTTCACTCTACTCTGGTTTTTTCTACACATTCATTACTGTGGTTACCTTTGAAAAATATTATGATCCTACTGCTTATACATGATTTTTTTCACTACCTTATAGGATAAAGCTTAAGCAATAAGCATGGCATTCAGGGCCTTTCAAAACCTGACTGGTAAGTAAAGTAATAGCCCCCAGATAGCCCAATGATCCAGCGATACCAGAGTGCTCACCATTCCTGGAAAAAGTCAGTAAATTCCAAGCCTATATGTCTTAGATGAAAGCTCTTTATGTCCCACTCCTTCTGAGCCTGAAAACATTTGGCTGGGCTAAAATATCATCTCCTCTGGGATGTCTGCCTGAACTCTTCCAAGAAGAATTAATTACTCCCTCCTCTGGACCTCTACAGCTTTTTGTTCCTAGCATGGATATAGCACTTAATATACTGCCTTATCATTAGTTTAGATATCCAGCTCCCTAATTAAGTGTGAGCTTCTTAAAGCCATCAGCCATATCTTGACCATATTTGTATCACTGGAAACTAGTACCAACTTGGTACATAACAGGCATTTTTAAAACATGCTTGCAGAATTGGATGAAAGTACTACATGGCCAAACCATAAAATTCCTTAAAATTCTATGCATTAGAAATGAAAACATATTCTAATTTAACAAATTAAAAGCCAGCCTTTCCATAGTTATTGGACATCAACCCTTATATTCATAATTAAATCACTTTTAATATGACACAGCTATTCATTGCTGCATATCACATTTAATAATGGTGATTCGATGATTGATTTGTTTTCTATTTCCATCACTAGCATGAAACTTAACAGCTGGCATATGTGTTTCCCTGGTAAAACCCATTATTGGTGGCAGATAACAACTAAGACAGATTTTCCCATGGCAAAATCCTAGTGTCAAGTCACTCTACCTGATAAGCAGAGCCTCTGTGAGTGCTTCTAGAGCCTGAAGCAACTGCATGCAGGCAGCTTTCACTGAATGCCCTCCAATCCTGAGCTGAAAATTCAGAAACCACACACATATACACAGAAGCACACATGCATTCATTAAGGGCCCGTTAGTACCATACTGTTCTATGTAGACTGAATTGATTTTTTTCTTGGTCTTCTCCCCACCTTTTTAAAAATTTTCTTTAGTGAAAGAGGAGGGGGATAATTAGTGAAATTAATAATTAGTGAAAGAAGAGGGGGATAATTAGTGAAAGTGGGACTAGAAACTATACCTGTTGACAAAACATAGTCCTTGGAATCACCTCTTAAATCACTGTGATTCTTCAATAGCTCATTACAATTTTTTTTCCTGTTCTAAAAATGAGCATTAATATGTAACTAAGTTGGATCAAAAAAGACTGGACACCACAATTTCTGTATTCAAGTATGAATGGCTCATGTTTAGGAAACTACAAGATAAGAATAAAGTCATTTTGAGGTGTCACGTGTCCACAAAAAATGGGTCACCTGAACTTCTGTTTCTGAAAGTATGGCAGAATATATACCCTGACTTACGCCCCACTGAAAGAACTAAATGTGATGAATCTTTTAAAAATAATCTTAAAAGCATAATCTGGCCAAAAAGTAAGGAATACCTGGAGGCCAAAAACTGAGTGAAAGAACTCAGAGAGGTAAACATCAGTAGAGCCAGCTTTAGACCTTGAGTGAATTTGCTAAAGCCAGATGAACTTGAGCTTGTTTCCAAGGCATCAAGTATGGGGGAATGGAAACCAAGCCCAGGGCCTGATCAAAGTGGAAAGAGTAATAGAACATGGCCCTAAAAGCCCCAGAAGACTACAACTCAGTTTAACAGTAAATTAGAAATGAACTTGCTCATATCCCAAGGGGCCTAAGAAGAAAACTGCCCACATCAAACCCTGGTGCTAAACGGAGAAGGTAAAAATCTTCTCTGAGAATTCCTAGTCAAAAACCAGTCCTCATACAGCCTGAATTCACACTTCCTTGAGTCTTAAAAAACTTAAGCCAAAATTTTAACATGATTCTAGGTTGGCAGCAACCTGGCAAAAGCAAATATGAATCTCCTCTGAAGGATATTAACTCTCACAGGAGGCCTTAAAATATTCCCACAGATAAATGTACAAGAAATAACATATTTAATATGCTTAAAGAAATAAGAGGGATTGAAATTATTAATAAAGAGCAAGATGCTATTAAAATACTAATACCAATACTCAGCAGATCTGCAAAAGATCCAAATGAAATTTCTTAAAACTAAAAAAAAAAAAAAAAAAAAAAAAAATTAACAATTAAAATTTTAAAACTCAAGAGGTTGGTTTACCAGCAGATGAAACAGAGATTAAGAGAGATTCATGAAGTGGAAGATACAGCTGAAGGAATGTTCTAGAATGTATCACTTAAGCAATAAATACATAGAAAATTTGAGAGGTTAAGAGAAATGTAGCATAGAGTGACAAGGTATAATTTTTATAATTCAATTTCCAGAAGGTCAGAAAAGGGTGAATGGGACAGAGGCAATATTTGAGGAGATAATGGTTGATAATTTCCCAATATTCCAGAAAGACACAAATACACAGATTCAGGAAGCTCAAAAAACTCCCAAGTAGGATAAATAAAAAGAAATCAACACCTAAGAATAGTGATGTAAACTCTAATACCAAAGATAAACAGATGATCTTAAGATCAAATACACAGAAAAGACATTACCTTAAAGGTAACAAACATAGAATGAGAGCTAACCTATCAACAACAACAGAAACCAAAATTGGGGGACTGATCTCTTCAATGTGCTGAGAGAAAATAATAACCCAGAATATCTAGACAAAATATTTTTCAAAATAAGATATTAAAAAGGCATTTTCAAAAAAGCAAAACCTAGAACTCTGCCACCAATAGACCCTCACTAAAAGAAATTATAAAGGACATACTTTAAGGAAGGAAAATGACTCTAGAAGGAAGGTGGAAAATATATGAAGCCATGTGGAGCAAAGAAAGGGGTAAACATGTGGGCAAATCTAAACAAATAATGATGTCATAAAACAACTGCAACAACAATACCAGTTTTGTAGATGATGGTGTGCATATCCCACGACCCAGCAATTTCACTCCCAGGAATATACTTTAAAAGAATTTTCACCCAAGGCTAGACTGGCATTTCTAAGCCTACTGGATAGTTCCTCCTGGATGCTGAGAACTAGCAACCCAATCTCATGGTTTCCAAGACCCATTCATCATCTTCCTCTGAGCCTGTTCTTCCTCTCTCTTTCCCTCCCCTAGTTATGTTAAAAGTATTGCCATTTTCCCAGTCACGTAGTCTTAAAATTCCAGACTCACCTTTAACTCTTACCTATACCCTATTACACAACAATAATAAGTTCTCTAGTCCTAGAGATTCTAACTTAAAGGGACAATTCTTATTCAGGCCCTCAGGCCCTTTCACCTTAGCAACTCCACTAAATGTCTTTAAAAACAGCTTTGCTCAGGTCAGTCTTCTAAGATCCCTCAATGCTTCCAAATTTCTTATCAGTTAAAGTTGTGATTTCTTAGTCTAGCAATTAAAGGCCCTCATAATCCAGTTCAAACATATCTTTCTAACACCATTTTCTGCCATTTCCTCTACAGTGCCCCCCTCCTTCCATCTCTAACATGAACTCTACAGTCTAGCCACATGTTAACACACCTGCTGTTGCCTGGGGAAAAGGACATTATAAGCTCCAGGTTTTTCAACATAAAATGTGTTCTGCTGAAAATTTTTTTTTTTCCTTCTCAGCCACATTATTTAAATACCTGAATCTCACTCATCCTTAAAGGCCCAGCTAGCTTACCTCCACTTTCATGAAATTTTCCACTATCTCCCCTTCCCCCATTCCCTTAAGACCAGCACCACTTCATCTCAATCTCACCTACACAACTTTGGTACGTTTGGTATATTCTTATTAGCTGGGTGAATGTCTCATTCGTGAAAATTAAGCTCCTAGATGTAAGGGTCCAAGTATAACTTAATCATCTTGGTAGATCTCACAATGCTTAGCAAAGTAGCTTTCATGTAGCTCAATAAATATTGTTTGAATTGATCAATAAATTGGCCTTAAAAGCACATATTCAGTAATCACTATATTGATGCCTATAAACTGAATCATGAGTATCCCAAATCCCTGTTGTTTGTCAGTGTTTATTTTTAACCAAAGCAGCTAATGAGGTAAATGATAAAAAATCAGGTTGGCCCAAGTTCTTCACAGGCTATCTCATCTCAGATGAAATGGGGAGAATGGTTCTTCTTTAGCCTAGGTAGGTGATTTTACTATAGAAATGAGCCATGGAAATGAAGCTGGCTGTGGTTTTCATTTTCTTTCTTGTAGGTAAATTTTTGAGCTAATTATAGAAATCCCACATTATTCTTGAAAATATATTCAACTACTTAACAGAAATGTCCATCTAATTCAAAGGTTATGGTAGATATATCCCCTAAGCTATTAAAATTCCTTTGGGGGGCAGGGGCCAAAAAAAAACAGGGAACAAAGCAAGACAGTTTTACACCAGCAAGATCACAAAGAAATAGATATTATGAAATGTTAAACTAGAGAACAGATATCTGTGTCTCTTTCTATATATTTGAGAATACTTCAAACTCCACATCCTGCAAACATCTGCTAAACATACACCCCAAACCCACCAAGCCAGCAGCTGTGTGATCTATTCATATTCCCACTACCACCTGGAAAAATGCAAATTGTATAGCCTTGTTCATAAAAGAAAATAAATAAATGTCTCTGCTGAATTTCTACACTCCCTGTATCATTAAAGTTAACAGCCCTGCCAAGGGAGATTATACAATTAAGAATTAAAATCTTAATGACTTAAATATTCTAATCAGTCTTTGATATCACCTTAATTATATGATAAAAGCCAGAAAGGGAGAAATGTGATGTCCTGTAGAAATTTAAAGTCTCTTTAAATCAATAATAAAAATGAGAGTGAAAGTATATTTAACATTTATATTATTCTAGATATACCATAGGACCAGACATTAAATATAGTGTTTTAAGAATTTATATAAACTGATACTTTAAAAAATCACTCTGTAAACCTACAAACCATGTTACCTCCTTCCTGCCATACGACTGTTAATTCAAGACACAATATTCCACATAATTTGCTTTAAATTCAGCAAGTAACATTACTGAGAGTAATGAATGCATAGATAATCATTGAGACGTATGAAAAATAAAACAGAAGTAAATGCCAAGTTTTCCAAAGACGAGACAAATCAAAGGAGAAAGGACTACAGAAAAATCATAAATCAGATGGACATATTAAATAGGATCCTGAGGCAATGATCTAGTTTAATGTAACACTCAAAGAGCATAACAAAGTTCTTCTGTTCCCTTAAGCTAAGCGAACATCTTTGTATGGTTTCACAAAATTGACACATTTGAATAAAGTCCAAAGATGACTCCAGTTTCAATGTTAGTATTCCCTTTCCAGAGAGGGAAAAAAACAAACATGGCTCAATTATTTGTAAGTTGTTGATGTCTCATATAGATTGGGTCAATCTAAAAGAAATTCTTTAAATATACTCTCATAATTATGCTACTACTACTTAATGAACCAAGTGAGAATACATAATTATTCATAAAGCAAGAGGCAATAAAAGGAAAAGATGAATCAAAAAGAAGCACTGGTTAAAGAAAAAATACCTCATTTGTACATGTCAGGAAAATGTTTCAAAAAGCAAGCACTTGAATTGTCACTGTCATGTTAAAGGGGGAAACGGTACACCAATTCCACGATATGTTTTAGAGAAAACTTAATAGCTAAAAATATAAGATTTTAGGGCTTCCCTGGTGACACAGTGGTTGAGAATCTGCCTGCTAATGCAGGGGACACGGGTTCGAGCCCTGGTCTGGGAAGATCCCACATGCCACGGAGCAGCTGGGCCCGTGAGCCACAACTACTGAGCCTGCGCGTCTGGAGCCTGTGCCCCGCAACAAGAGAGGCCGTGATAGTGAAAGGCCCACGTACCGCGATGAAGAGTGGCCCCCGCTTGCCGCAACTAGAGAAAGCCCTCGCACGAACCGAAGACCCAACACAGCCAAAAATAAATAAATAAATAAATAAAGTAGCTATAAAATTTAAAAAAAAAAATCAGTAGATTCAAGTGACTATGAAATTCTATATATAGATTTAAAAAATATATATATATAAGATTTTAGGAAGAAATATATTTGGAGAGAAGAGAGATAAAAAGTATTACCTGTTTTCACTACCAGATATGGCACTGGTAATGAACAGAGAGGAAAAACTTCAAATGTCATTATGTTATAAACTTCAAGCTCTGACCTTATGCCTTAGCAACCTAACGAGTAATGTATCTTACAAGGTGGTCTAATGCGGTTTGGTAGGGAGGGACCGTACTCTATTATCAGCTTCACTGGAAACACCAGTAATTCAAACAACTTTTTTTTTTTTTTTTTAAAGATTTTTTTTTTAATTAATTAATTTATTTATTTTTGGCTGTGTTGGTTCTTCGTTTCTGTGCGAGGGCCTTCTCCAGTTGTGGCGAGCGGGGGCCACTCTTCATCGCGGTGCGCGGGCCTCTCACTGTCGCGGCCTCTCTTTGCGGAGCACGGCTCCGGACGCGCAGGCTCAGTAGTTGTGGCGCACGGGCTTAGTTGCTCCGCGGCATGTGGGATCTTCCCAGACCAGGGCTCGAACCCGTGTCCCCTGCATCGGCAGGCAGACTCTCAACCACTGCGCCACCAGGGAAGCCCCCAAACAACTTTTAAAGAAATAGAGCTCCCTGCACAATGCCTTGAATACAGTAAGTGCTCACTTAATGTCTTGAGCATAAAAGAACATATCTAAATGCGTTAACTAGGTTTCTGTTGCTGTAGCTCCGTGTATGCTGATTTCTAGAAAGGTCAATTATCAAGCGATGCAAGAGTGAAGAGAAAAATGTAAATGCTTAGGAAGAGGAAAGGAATTCGAATAAACAGGGTGATTTCAGAAAATAAAGTAGAACACGGAATGCAGGAGTTTTGAATTGAATTTTGAATTTAATTATTCAATTTATTGAATAGGTAGGAGTTTGTTTCATCAACTGTTATTTCCCAACTACCATAAAGATATGTTCAGAAAAATCAAAGAACTATTTATACACAGAACAAACTCTATGAAACTCCATAACCTGAGAGATGTTTTATGTTGAAAATATAAATTCAAGAAGAGTTTTGTTCATCTGTAGTACTCCATAGTGGATTATTAAAGTTATTGTTTAACCGAAACTTTCTGAGGTGGAAACAGATTCTGTTTTCTCACTAAAATCCCTTGTCTAATTCTGTTTGATATTTCAATTTCTCATTTTATTAACTATGTTACCAAAGCAACTCAAATAGAGTACTAATATATGGCTATTACACAAGTTAGCAGTATTTTCTTTATGTTAGGGCAGGTAAGTACTTGCTACTTCCTCATCTTACACACTAATTATTATTTTTTTAAATTAAACTTATTAATTATAATTAGGCTACCACATATGGGTTTGAGGTTTCATACCTCTGTCACACCAATGGGACATTCGAAAAGTGAAACCCAATGATTTGGGTAAAAATGTCATATCCTAACTACATTTTTAATGCTTTGCCCTCTGTTGATTTAAATTGTTTTTATTTTCCTTCATTCCAGTAACAATGACCACACACCTAGCATCTAGGTATTGCTCTGTCATACGATTCCCCACTAAAAGGAATCAGATTCCTCAGAGAAATAGCTATCCCAGGGCTATGGAAGAGTAGGTACAAGATGAAACTAAAATATCTTTATATCAGCAAGTAAGGTAGTGCTAAAAGTGTAGGGAGGGGGTAGGTATGTCACAAGGATAGCTTAAGGGGGCTCCCTCTGACCAAATCTGGGAAAAGCTGAGCACCAAAATCATTCAGTAATGCATTATGAACCACTGCAAAAGAGGAATTTATAAGTCCGTAGTGATAACAAATCAATCATTAAGTAGATACATCAATATACTGATCAATTGATAGATGAGAAAGGAGAGGTCTTGCTTACAACAGAATGCTGATTACCAACTGTGTGGAGGGAGGTTGGAAAATCATCATTTTACAACCATTATGGAAAATATCAGATAACCGAAGGGAACATTTTGATGAGAAGCAGATCTGCATGGTCTTCAAATGTCTCCCTACAGACTGCTTATTAGTTTCGAAGGAAAAATAGTAATTACACACTGGAGAAATCATATAATACCTCGACCAAGTGATCAAAATGAACGCCATCTATGAGGGACAGACAGAGATTGTGTGCCTCTAGATGTGATACTTGATACAGCATGACCTCTGTATAATTCTGACCAAGAATGCATATCCTAAATATAATCATGAGGAAACATTAGATATATTCAAGATGAAAAAACATCCTATTAAAGAAAAGGAGATACATATTGCTCAAAAATATCAATGTTTTAAAAGACAAAGAATGGCTGTGGAAATGTTCTCAGATTCAAGGAGGCTGAAGAAGAAATGGAGCCAGAGATGGAGATGGGGTTGAAGGGAGAGGAGTGAGACAGAAAGAGATGGGGGTGCGGGGGAATGGGGTCAACAGTATGTGAATCTGGGTAAAAGATATATACGAGTGTTCTTTGCAATATTCTCACAATTTCTGTCAGTTTGAAATGATTTCCAAATAAAAACTTAAAATATAACTCATCTTTTCTTAGTGTTTCTTAGTTTACTATGTTATGCTATTTTCCTGGTCTTATTTTAAAGATATGCCTATTTAATGATATTTATGATGATTTATATTTAATGATGCCATTTAAATGATATTACAGAATAAGAGAAAAACCTGAAGCATTAAATCACACCATCACTAACAGCTTGGAATCCTGTATCAAGGGGATACAAATATACATAGCATATATTTATATTTGTCTACACTAAAAGCTAAGATACAATTTTCATAGAAATGTCTCAAATTTATTTTTGTAGAATCATAAAACAGAATCAGAGGATCCCTTAAAAGTATCTTAACACAACCTCCCCATGTTTCTGTGTATGGAACTGAGGTCACACAGTCACAGAGAACCAAGACTAAAACACTAGGACTCCTCTTGAGCCTTGCTACCTCCCAAAATATAATTTTGGCTAACTTGACCAATCTGAACTGTTTCAAGTAAGTCCCTTATACACCATTCCTATGAAACAGAGTAGAAAGCACATTTCATCTCTGAAATCATGACTGTCATATGTTATTTTAAAATCATTTGTAATTATATATTTTTCTTTACAACATGCTTTTTTTTAGATAAAGAGGAGTATGTAAACCTAACTGATCAATCTAAGCTTGACAAATTGATTATAATCATAGCTAGCCATCATTAATGTCACTCCACTTAAACTGCCCTCATTAAATGTACCATCCGAACTAGATAAACACAATGGAATCCATTTTCATTGGGCTACCTCTAACAATGCATGAAGTGATCTTCATTCAGTCATCAGTTTATAAGGTAATTCGTTTGCCAATATTTAATTTTCATATTACCCTTATGAGGTAAATAGGTAGTAGCTAGCATAATCCAGCTACACCATTTTTTCCATTATCTTCAGATCTCTTAGTCACTCCCCTTCATTTACTGAGGACTTGACCAACTGAGTTCGTCTTTTTGTCCACTCTAAATTCTGTTGTTTTCACTGACTTTATCAGCCACATCCCAAACCTATCTAGTCTCTCAATTTCCTGTGCTTCTTTACATCTATGTTGTACTGAATTCAACCAAAGCTATTCAATCCCATGGCTATACCATGGTCACCAAAAATAACTCAACCTCCTAAATCCCAATTCAATCACAATATCTGATGATCTTTTCTCTCATAGTTCCTGCTTAATTGATCAAGTAACCCTGCTGAATCAATCTCTAAGTGTCATTGAAACCACCAGTCCTTTGACCCACCATCCATCATTCCTCTCCTGTCCTCACTTCTCTCCCCCTCTAGTTTAAATTCCAAGGCCAAATAAGTATTACTAGGCATTAGTAATCATTTTCTAACATACCATACTCAACACACTTTCCTATTAATGCTTCTACTCTATTTCCTAGGCCTGTATTTGCACAGCTGAGTATTTCTGAAAAAAAAAAAAAATGACATAACTGGGAAGAGTCATATCACTCTAAAGTAATAATCATCAATTTTAAATGAATACTCAATATTGCCCAGCAATGGTGGCAACTTTTTACCAACAATTATTTCAATTTTTTTCAAATGATCTACTCCTCATCAAATCACACTGTTGCTAAACTGTTAGGTGATAACCCTGATGACTAACCCATGAGAAAATAGAAATCACTAATCAAATGGAAACATTCTAATCATGCCACTAGCAAATAAACCTGCACTTACACCACCTCCTTTCCTATTATAAAGAAGAAGAGGATCCTCCTATCAAAGGTAAGTTCTTCCACATATGGATCTAGTACTCCTCTCTTTTCAGTTTTTTTTTAATCACTCTTCTACATCTTCAACCTTTCTTTCTCAACTCTATTATTCCCAACAGCATTCAAAGATGCTTTAGCATTTCCCATCTGAACAAAAAACTTAAATCCCCTAATAACATACACCCTGCAGATACCACCCTCTCTGTGCTCTTCCAGAACCAAGCCTCTCAAGAGTTATCTAGCCACAGTGCATACACCCCCTCACCTCCTATTTCACTCTTCAACTCACTCCAACATGGCATCTAGGTCAAACTCTATTCTGAAACTTCCTAAGGGCATCAATGACCTCAATGTTGCCAGCTCAACGGATATTTCACAGTCCTTCTCCCTAATCTGTCAGATCATATCTTCCTTCTTGGAACATTTTCTTATCTTGGTTCTCTGACACCATATTATTCCACTTTTTTCTGGCCTTACTCTCCTCTATTTCCTTTGCTGAATCTTCCTCCCTTCTCCAATCTCTAACTGATAGAATACACCAGGGCTTGGTCCCATACTTCCTTTCCTTCTCCACATACACACTATCAAAAAGTGATTTCATGCAGACACATTATTTTAATATGATCTGTGTGACAATGATCTTAAATTGATATCTTTAGCTATAATTAATCTTTGGAATTCCAGACTCAAATCCAACTACTTACCTGACATCTTCACTATGATCTCTGTCTAGAAGGTATCTCAAACATAACGTGGCCAAAGCAAAATTCTTCATTCCTAACCCTGACCCTACCACTAGCCAAGTCTTCCCTTTCTCAATAAATGGCACCATCATCCAGTTGCTTGGGCCAAACAATTAGGAGGAGTCTTTCTTGATTCCTTTTTGTCTTTTATCCCACACATCCAATTCATCATCAAGTCTTGTTGACTCCAGCCCCAAGACATATCTCAAAAGCAACTAAAACAGTGAACAATACAAACTGAGAAAGAGTGGGCTGGAGGAGAAGGAAACCCAGAGAGTAAGGAGTCATGTATAAATGTCCTCTATGTGAGACGGAGTGATCAGCTGTATCAAATGGTGCTGAGAGGTTAAAACAATAATTACAAAGCAAACATTGAAGGTCACTGGTGATCTTGACAAGAGTAGACTCTGTGGAATGATGGGGGGATGAAAGTTTAGTTGGAGGGGACTGAAGAAAGAGAGTAAGATGAGAATGCAAAGTCAGCAACTAACAGAGAAATCTTTCAAGGGGTTTTGCTCTCTGGAAAGCATAGAGATTAGTAACAGCTGGAGAGGGCGATGAGGTCAAAAGTGGTTCTTTTTTTTTCAAGAGAGGAGATACTAGGGCATGTTAGTATGCTGCTGAAAATGATCCATTTGCAATGAAAAAATAAATACAGCATGGGGAAAGGAGATAAATCACTGAAGAGTGGGAACCACTGCCCAAGTGGACAGGCTATTTTTCCACAGGTGGAGGGATTCTTTTGATCCACAGTCATAGGAAATGGTACACTTATAGATGCAGGGCAATTTGGTAGATTTCACAGGGGGAGATGAAGGAACTCTTAATTGAGTGCTTCTAGATTTGTCAAAGAATTGTGAGGCGGGTAATCAGAGTGTGTGTGTATATCTGTTTGTCTGTATGTGTCTGTGTGGTGTGTGCTTTGGGGATTGAGAACTTGGTCATGAAAGAGGTTAAAGAAGAGAAAAGGTATAAATTAGCTATGTTAAAGAGAACATACTAGGCAATTTATTAATACAAGGCAGAACTGAATGTCTATTTGGTCATGTATAAGGTTTTCTAAAATGTTTTTTTAATTGAAGTATAGTTGACTTACAATGTTGTGCTAATTTCTGCTGTATAGCAAAGTGACTCAGTTATACACATATATACATTCTTTTTTATATTCTTTTCCATTATGGTTTATCCCAGGAGACTGGATATAGTTCCTTGTGCTATACAGTAGGACCTTGTTGATTATCCATTCTATATGTAATAGTTTGCATCTACTAATCCCAAACTCCCAGTCTATCCCTTTCCCTCCCCACTGCCCCTTGGCAACCACAAGTCTGTTCTCTATGTGTGTCAGTCTGTTTCTGTTTTGTAGACAGGTTCATTTGTGCCATATTTTAGATCCCACATATAAGTGGTATCATATGGTATTTGTCTTGTGTAAGATTTAACAAAAAATTTTATATAAATATAAAATATATGTCTATTTAGTGGATTTTCTTTTACTGCCAAATTAGAATTTCTTATTATACAGCAAAGTATTTTTGGAAGATAAAACAACATTACATATTGCCATTGTTGTATGCCCAGACAGAAACTCTGTTATAATGGTTCACAAATGAAATGACATTCTTGTAGACAAAAAAGTTATTCATTTTCCTTTATACAAGTCTATCTCTGTATAGAGATGTCACGAATTAATTTGAAGATATAGAAGCATACAATTAATATTGCACTGTGGTAAAACTATGCCCATTTCAAACATGTTTCTATTATTCTGTGGTTTACCATTACATGATCAGAAAGCATTATGTCTTAATGTCGAGAGTATTTATTTAAAATTATATCAAATAAGCAAGTTGTATTTACAATACCAGCAGCACTGGCTGAAACTGTTTGCCTTCCTTTTAGCATTTTAATTTAGAGCTTTCTAAATGCAAATTAGGGAAAGAAAGTCTCTGCTCACTAGATGGTAAGTCGTTTTTTTTTTAATATCTCACCTGTATTAGTGGTGTTATTTTATTGGGAATATACGTAGAGACAGCCTTCATACATGGCCCTCAAAATAATTTATAAATATTAAAAGCACACCTACAATTCCCTCCTCCAAAATCTCTGCAATGTACCATTAAAATTATCTTCCAGAAAAGGCAAAATATCACTATTTTTACCTAAAGAAGTAAGCTGTTGATTACTTTTTCTTATTCAAACATTTTCCTTTCTCACTGGGGGGACAGCTGGTTTCCTGTTTCTCACTCCTTTTTGATTGTTCTTTTCGTCCTCTTAATTGGCTGTTCTTCTCTGTGTCCCTGACTTTGGCCTTTCAATTCTCTGCTCCATTTTTATTACAGGGAACTAAAACACTATGGGGCTAAGTAGCAGAGGGAGTTTTCAAAAAGTCATCAAATCCTCTCCCTCTGTCAAGCAAAGAGAGCAAAGAATTCAAGAGATAAAGCCTTTTGTGAAAAATGACTCATCTTAAGTTCTCCAAAATTGAAATGCTAAAATCGGTGAAGCTTGTCCACATTCACAAAAAGGAATTCACTCATTTGAAAAAATACCAACACGGAAAACAGTCTAATCCCAGTAACATTTGCAGCCATAAATATATGAACTTCATTATCAAAAAACAATGTCCACTTGATTTTGCCAGCTTTCACTCTGGATAACACAAAAGAAACCTCATTTTAAACATCTAAATAAGTAAATTTGAACTATCAAAACTAATGTCCACGCATTTTAATCTATAGATACTGTCAGACAAGTGTGATTTAAAAATCCAAACTTTAAGGTTGTTTAAAAACTAAAAGCATTTTCATGTGGAACATATATACAATGGAATATTACTCAGCCATAAAAAGAAACGAAATTGAGCTATTTGTAGTGAGGTGGATGGACCTAGAATCTGTCATACAGAGTGAAGTAAGTCAGAAAGAGAAAAACAAATACTGTATGCTAACATGTATATATGGAATCTAAAAAAAAAAAAAAAAATGGTTCTGAAGAACCTAGGGGCAGGACGGGAATAAAGACGCAGACGTAGAGAATGGACTTGAGGACATGGCGGGGTGGGGGGGGAAGGGTAAGCTGGGACGAAGTGAGAGAGTGGCATGGACATATATACACTACCAATGTAAAATAGATAGTTAGTGGGAAGCAACCACATAGCACAGGGAGATCAGCTAGGTGCTTTGTGACCACCTAGAGGGGTGGGATAGGGAGGGTGGGAGGGAGACACAAGAGGGAGGAGATATGGGGATATACGTATATGTATAGCTGATTCACTTTGTTATACAGCAGCAACCAACACAACACTGTAAAGCAATTATACTCCAATAAAGATCTTAAAAAAATTTAAGAAATAAAAGCATCTTCAATCGAATTTATAGCTACTTAAAAACAGCCGGTTGAAAAACTGATTTATTTTGACCAATTACGGTGAGTTTCAAATTTTAGCAGTGGTTTTCAGCATAAACTCGCTTAAATTTTTCCTCAGTGCCAAGTTAAGTAGCAAACAAAATAAACAAGATGATAATAAGCAATAGTTTCTCCAGTTTAGTGATAATTGTTTCATTTCTTTTATTCTTATGGGACTGTCAAAGTTGAACTGACCTCACAAAACAAAAATAAGCACAAATAGGATTTCAGTCCTTTAGGTTAACACACACAGACAAAAAAGGCTGATATTATGATAGTAAAACTCAAAGGCCAAGCATTCTTATTTTAAAATGTAATACAGTTAAAAGAATTTTAACTAGACTTTATTTTCAATGACTGACTCATCTATTTTCTGGATTTTATCTTATGACATTAGAAATGGTCCGATACTCACTCAATGAAAACATAAATCAGAAGCCTGAGAGGGAGAAAATAAAGTACTAGCTTCCCAATTTACATAGAAAGAGGACTGTCGTTCTACACTGAATAGGAAATTTTTCCAAAGCATAGCTATTAGCTATGAAAAGAAAGCTCTCCCATGTTCAGTAAACTTGTGTAAGAAACATTAGAAATGTATTCATGGATCAAGAAGAAGTTCAATTTGGTCTATTACAATATAACAGTCATTATTGTAACAACAAATTACTAGTGACTAATGGCAATGTTTTCCATGTACATTATTCTATTTAATCACACTAACAACCATATGAGAAAGGTATTATTATCATGACTCAGAAGAAACTGAGATTTAGAGAAGGTAAAATATTTGCTCTTGGTTGCATAGCAGCTAAGATTTAAACTCAGATTTCCTGACTTCAAATGATATGCTCTCAATTAAACTCTTGCTAGAACAATAACAACTAACCTCTGCAAGAGCAATAGTCTGCAGATTATTTAAGAATTTACCAAGAAATTATGCTAACGCCTAGCCTGGAGGCATCATGGCCGGCTAGTCAATGTATAATCTTACAACTAAAAAGAAAAAGAATGATAGAACTAGAAAAGAAAATAAATTAACTCAAATAAGTCTACATTTATACTCCTCATTTCTGCTGATATTTACTTACTTATTATTTATTTATTTATTTATTTGGAATGCTTTGTTCCACTAAAAAAAAATGATCCACCCATTCATTTTTGACCCATTCAGGGAATGTAAATATTAGAATTCTTTCTCACTAACTGATAGACTTATTGCAGAAAATTTACAAGGGGAAATTCATTAAGTGAAGTCAAAATTTCCCATTAACTTACACTTTCCCAGAAGCAAGGAATAATTAGTTCCAAGGAAAAATACTGCTTTTTCTAATGCCTCCACTAACTTCTAATAAGGAAGACATGAAGAAATGTCCATCACAAACAGGAAAATGCCCAGAACGGCCACCAATTAAAACAGCCCCCATACACCATTTCCTTGCAAATAAATGTCTGAAATATAATTGGAACATGCCACCCCTGTTGAACTTAGGGAAACACTTCACAAGCAGAAATCTAAAATCAGTAGTCAGTTATTATACCATTTGGTCAGCAAAGGGTTTTCCCTTTTAAAGCCTTTTCTCACACATTACCTCATTTCATCACTAGGGTGCATAGGTTGGTGACTTCATGCAGAGTCTCTCGGAGTGTCTTAACACTCAAACAAATTTTATTTATTGAGCACTCAATAAATAGTTACTGGAGAAAGGTACAGTCTAAATGAATGAATGAATGAGTAAGCCAAAGAAGTGACTACACCATCATCAAAGGATGAGCCAAATATCAGTACACGTATACAGGACATTATGTATTTGTCAAAACCTATAGAATGTACAACACAAAGAGTGAACTCTGATGTAAACTATGAACTTTAGTTAATAATAATGTATCAAAACTGGTTCACCAATTGTGACCAATGTACCACATTAATGATAAGGGAAATTCTGTGGGGGGAGGGAAGAGGCATATGAGAACTCTGAACTTTCTGCTTAAATTTCCTGTAAGCCTAAAACTGCTCCAAAAAGAAAGTGTATAAAAAAAAAAAAGAACAGTATATTTTCAAATTAAGAAATGCCAGACCTGTCTGAAAAGCTAACTTATTATTATTATTTTGAAAACAGAAAAAAGAACAAAAAGCAAGAAGAATAAAAGAAAAGACCTGTTACTAACACTTCCCATGAAAGGTTACAGTCATCAAAAGAAAGACAACCAAAAGAAAAACAATGAACACCATATGTATTATTTATTATTTTGATTTCTAAAATGTAGCACTGCAAAAGCGCCTCCAGCAACATGTATAAAAATGTGTCAATCTACATATTAAAATGAAAACCCTCAAAACAACCCAAATACAGACTAATAAAGCTGAGAGATACATGAAATTCAAAGTACATTCAATGCAACCACAAGTCTCAAATCGCTGGGAAAGATAAACCACTCAGAGGCAGGCTTGCTCAAAGCCCTGACATCTGATGATGTGAGCTACAGTCCTGTCAGGTCAGGAGGGAATAATATATTTCATCTGAGGCCCCAACATATTTCCAGCCTACAACATTCCAAGCTGGGAAATGATGGCTATCCCAAACTGCTGTGAGATCTGTGAGTTAAGTAGCACACACACTGACTGAGATATGTTTGTTAAGTTATGTAAACTGTGAAAAACAGTTACTTTTTGTCTCCCTATGTTAACAAACACATAAGTGTGTTTAATGAATGCTTTTCATAATAGCGCCATAGACAGAACACCGCCATAGACAGAACACCACCACAGACACCACATTCTGGAAAAACCCTCAAATGGCTAGGTTATTTGCCAAGTCTCATAGAGTTTTTGACAAGAAAGAATCATGCACTATAGTAGCCTAGCTTCTATTAGATCAAGAAAATATTATACTCCCGTATATTATGAGTACAAAGTAAAAGTGTAATGGGATCAATACCAACAAAGTCTCTACAACATAGTGTGGCTGTCCGGGACTCAAGCAAGTTCACCATTTTCCAGTGAAGTCTGCATGCCTGAGAAAGAAAACAAAAGCAGTGTCTCTGGGTTTGACTCATCTGCACAGTGAGATTTTCAGACTTAAGGTCACTTTCAGATTGAATATGCTTTGGTTTGATGACATAGCTATGACTCACTTGAGTCTTAGGAAACTTGAATGTTCTACACGTATGCATATATTGTTCTGCCAATACAAGAGCTCCAAGCCAATATGTGTACAGTGACAGGGAACTCCTCCCAGAGAGCAGGAGAAGCTGGATCAGCTCCAACCACAAATAGAAACGATAGAAGTGGATTGAAACCCTGCCAAGAGACTGTCACAGATGGAGACTCAGGAAGGGGAATATGAAAATAACAAAGCTTAGCTCCCTCTGAATGGAAGCCAGGGATAATGAATAGCACTACTTGTATAATTTCTCTTGAGTCTATATTACAATTATTATACTCTCCCCTGTGTCCCTGGAGTAACTAAAGTAAAATTTTTCTACCTATATGGGAAATTCTGGTTTAAATGGTTCCACCAGCTTTCCACGAAAACAAACAAACAAAAACACTTTACTTCTTGCTAAAAAAGTTCAACACAAAATTAAAATGCAAATGAAAACTCTGGGGAAAAAACTGCAAACTGCGACAAAGGTGACAAACGGTTACTATAAACATACAACAAGATCTTTAAAGAAATAAGAAAAATACTATCCCTGTAATATAAAGTTGAGTAAAAAATATGAACAAATAACGGACAAAGAAACACAAGTGGTCAATATGTATTAAACCTGTTTAACATAATTAGTAAGCAAATAAAACAAATGAAAACAATGAGATACAGTCTTTCAGTCATCAATGACAAATTATTTTTTAATTATGATACTCTGTTGGTGATGGTTCTAAATGATTGCCACTCATTTACGGCTGGTAGGAATCTAAATTTGAGCAGGTTTTTAGAAACAATTTAGCAATACATAACAAGAGTTGAAGATAACTCATACCTTTCCGTTAGTAATTTCAATAAGAGATTTACAAAAAGATTAATATATACAAGACTAGTCCATGTGGCATAAGACCAAATAATTGGAAATGATCTAAATATTGAACAACAGGGGAATTATTAAATAAATCAGGGTATATCCTTACGAGGGAGTTTTATACAGCCATTAAAATCACATATTTGCAAAATATTATTGTTTATGTCCCAAGAAGATATTAGGCTCAAAAAGCAGAATATGGTATATACCATATATACAGTAAGATATTATTTTATTAAAAAAAAAAAAGGATACAAACACAGATTGAAAAAAAAGAACACAGAGAAACTATCACTGAAATAATTCATAACAAAATGGTAAGAGTGGCTATCACAATTAGGTGATATAAATTCAAGAGATCTTTTTAAAAAATATCTCTTCTATGCTTTCTAAATGGTATAAATGAACATACATACTAGAAATGGACATGAAAGGGAACAAGAAAACAGCCCCCAAGGTAACCCTTAAGGGAAAGAGACACTATGTATAGCAACTACAGTGTCAAGACAAAGAGGCCAAATTACAAGCATTTGCAAGAACAAAAGGTATGTGGAAGAAGCAGAAGGGAATACATACATGCCTGAGATCTCAGCAGCAGAAAGCTTAGGATGATTTTCTAACAGCAATATTTCAGTACAGTACACAAAAGATGGAATGAGGTCATCTATTGGCCAGCTAAATCAAAAAGTTGATTCAAGACAAATTTTCATTCATCTCAATGTTTAATTATATAATTCAATTGTATTGAAGTGGATTTGACGATTGAATTCTGGATCTACATTTAAAAGTTATATGACTTCAAGCAAAATGCTCATCTTTATAAATTTCTGTTTCTTCAACTGCAATTTTGAGATTAAAAAATAGTTCCTTTAACTCACAAGGGATCTGCTAGCATTAAATGAAGAGTCTTAGGTAAACTCATCTAGCACATCATGTAGCACAATCTAAATGCTCAACACTCAGCAAGTATCCTCTGCTATTTTGATGACTGTCATATATCTACTGCACATCCCTAAGTTAACATCCCTAAAGTTAAGTATGTTCGCATAAAATAAAGAGCAGTTTAGTCTGACTCATGACCCACTTTTTGCCAGTCAACTCTCTCCTCAAAAATGTCCTGACAGTGAAATGAAAAACACCATGTGCTTTTTGACTTGTTCAAAGCTGGGACAGATAGAATGATAATTATTTCTAAATTTATTACTATTCCTATTCTATTTTCATCACCAACCCTACTGACCCCCTGTTCCAGTTATACCCAGTGAGTGCATATAAAGGTATGAGTTAGTACTGTGGGCAACCATGAGAGCACTGGACACGGTAAGCGCCATACAGAGCCTGCTTTTCTGCTAAATGGCACATAGCACTATGATCCTACATACAAATAATCTGTTTCTTAGAAGAATTTTATAAAATAAATATATGGATTATTTTAGCTGTTTTTGTTCTAATTTCACATCGCAAAACACTGACTTTTCTTCAAGAATATCGTCTTTGTAGTAGTTTCTAAGATGTTTGCAAACAGAAAGCACATGAAAAATGTTACTGAGGTCAGATATAAAATAAAAAAATATTAACATTAATTGTGTATTTTACATAAAATCTAGCCATACATTTAAATGAGGAATCTAATGCCGAACTGTTTTGAAGGGGGTGGGAGTGGTGAAAATAATTCCTCAAATTTAGAGTCTTTAACAGTTATCAAAAGTAGTTTTAAATTCTAGGTGTTCTTATGCTAAATTATAAACCTTAAATTAAGAATAAAATATTGTTTAAATTGAATGAAATGTCTAATTTTCAGACAGATCTTATACTCCTGGATTTTTTTCAACTGGAGTTAAATCTGTTTTTGAATATTATTCCTCCTACCACTTATTTGGTTCCCCTTCCCATAAGCCTTAAACTTAAAACAAATTAATTCCATTCTCTCTCTAAATCTTTCCTCAAAATTGATGATTTCTTTGGTAAAGACATCTTATAGCCCCCAAAGAACTGAATCCAAGATTTTCAACACTCTGGCTAGAGGCATATATTCTGGAATATAATGTGCCCAGATCACCTTATTTAAAATATCAAAGTGATAATATCTAGTGCATCTCTATCAAACTACTCATTAATCAACTTAATTGGTTCTATGAAGAATAGCTACTGTTCCCCACCTTGTGTATTTGAGACTTTGAAGAAAATAGGTCCATTTCATTTGATCATACTATTTCATGATATGCAATTTGTTTTTTTTTTTTTTTGTGCTCCAGAAATTGAGACTATGCAGAATCAAAAAGTTAAAATACTATTTTAAAATTCTTTATACAGCATAATGCCTGAATTTCTCTTCATTAACTTGGCACAAAAATCATTCCCAATAATGAAGGAGTCCCATAGATCAAGACTACTTATATGAATGTATTCATATTTCATGATAATTAGTCCCTGTACACGTAATTTCTTCCCCTGGTGTGTCCAGTACATGTGCCTCTGTCCTAGATTGCTCATTAAATCTGCTATAGTTCATTTGAGCACTGCATCACTGTGACTGGGTTAGACATTGCAGAATCCAAGACCTATGATTCCTTTCTCCTGTGCATTTCTTACAAAATCTTACAAGCAATGCTCTGGTAGTGTTGTAGAAATGATGCATACAGTAGTCGATATGTTCTGTAAGTCTATAAACAAGGTTATCACAAAGGTAGACTGCTACCCTCAATGCCTCCATTGTGAATGCAGGTAATATGCCCAGTATCTGACAAGGTTTGAGAAGTAGCAATCCTTATTCTTTTTAATGGGGACCTCTGAGACCAACGATGTCTAGAAAAATACCAGGCTCACTGTTACACAGAGACTTTTCCTAGATTACTGGATATCCAGGCCATACACACACACACACACACACACACACACACACACACACACACATGCCCTTTTTAAAAATTAGGTAGCAGAGAGTGTTCAGTAGTTACAATGGTAATATATTCCTGCCTGAACTATAATGTTCTGAATCCAGTTCTTTATAAGTGACAGAAGGAAGTTATGTTAAAATAACACAGTGGTGCAGGGGTCTCAGGTATGGATTAATTTTTAAATTGTTACATGGCGGTAGTTTGATTTCTATCTTTTTTGCAGTCCTATGTTATGAAAGAACATTGCTGGAGGATGAAGTTTCTGACTTTTCTTTCAGAACCAGTTCTGTACAATCCCAAGGTAAGATATTTTGCAGACTTGACAATTCCAGATTGATTTTCACTTTCCTATTTTTTGGAACCTTAGGCTAACAACACTGAAAAAAAAAAATCTGTCCTGTATATACCATACAGATTGTTTTAAAGACCAATTTATATCATGTATGTGTTTCTACTCAGAATATATTTGAAACTGTTAATTATCTACATGTCAATAATACAAGTAGACTGCAATGCTTATTGAAATAACTATTTTCTCTTTTTCGTTGACTTTTTAAAATCTAATTTCTATATACAAACGATTCTGACCAAATGCTATCTGGCAATACCTGTACCCTTTTATTTTTCATTTCTAGCAGTAATAAAAGTATTTGCCATTAAGATTAATTCACAAAACAGTATCACGGTCTCAGAAACATATCCACTAAAAATGCCTACTCTACAAAAAGTAACAAAATTAATAACTTCAGATTTGTGTAATTTAAATTTGAAATCCCTGTTAAATTATCAATAACCTTCAATAGAAAGTTTAAGAAATTGACTTAATAAGTCAGAAAGAGAAAAACAAATACTGTATGCTAAGGCACATACATGGAATCTAAAAAAAAATGGTTCTGAAGAACCTAGGGGCAGGACAAGAATAAAGATGCAGACATAGAGAATGGACTTGAGGACATGGGGAGGGGGAAGGGTAAGCTGGGACGAAGTGAGAGAGTAGCACTGACATATATACACTACCAAATGTAAAATGCATGGCTAGTGGGAAGCTGCTGCATAGCACAGGGAGATCAGCTCGAAGCACTGTGATGACCTAGAGGGGTGGGATAGGGAGGGTGGGAGGGAGGCTCAAGAGGGAGGGGATATGGGGATATATGTATATGTATAGCTGATTCACTTTGTTATACAGCAGAAACTAACACAACATTGTAAAGCAATTATATTCCAATAAAGATATATAAAAAAAAAGAAAGAAATTGACTTAAGACATTCCCAGCTGAAAAACAGCTCCAGCTGGTAGACCAGTTGCCTTCATGCTAATTACAACTTATATATAAATATAAAGAGTTGTCATCAAAAGAGCAAGTTAGGTTCTGAAGAACCTAGGGGCAGGACAGGAATAAAGACACAGATGAAGAGAATGGACTTGAGGACACGGGGAGGGGGAAGGGTAGGGTGGGACGAAGTGAGAGAGTGGCATGGACATATATACACTACCAAATGTAAAACAGATAGCTAGTGGGAAGCAGCCACATAGCATAGCACAGGGAGATCAGCTAGGTGCTTTGTGACCACCTAGAGGGGTGGGATAGGGAGGGTGGGAGGGAGACGCAAGAGGGAGGAGATATGGGGATATATGTATATGTATAGCTGATTCACTTTGTTATAAAGCAGAAACTAACACACCATTGTAAAGCAATTATACCCCAATAAAGATGTTTAAAAAAAAAAAAGAGCAAGTTAAATCACTTTTACCCTTTACATCTATGTATATTTTCTTTTGGGGGCCCTTGTGTTTAATACCTACTTGTAACGTCATAATCATCAAAATATGGGTTTACACAATATTTATAGTTTATTTTTAAGAGTTTGAAAAGTTACCTTGGTCCACTGACTTTTTAAATGTATTTTTTTTAAACGCATTGTTAACTTTGTTTATTTATTTATTTATTTATTTTTGGCTGTGTTGGGTCTTCGTTTCTGTGCGAGGGCTTTCTCTAGTTGTGGCAAGCGGGGGCCACTCTTCATCGCGGTGCGCGGGCCTCTCACTATCGCGTCCTCTCTTGTTGCGGAGCACAGGCTCCAGACGCGCAGGCTCAGTAACTGTGGCTCACGGGCCCAGTTGCTCCACGGCATGTGGGATCTTCCCAGACCAGGGCTCGAACCCGTGTCCCCTGCATTGGCAGGCAGATTCTCAACCACTGCGCCACCAGGGAAGACCCCAGTGCTATTATCTTACTTCGGAAAATAAGCACATTTCGAATGTGAGGATTCTAAATATTTAACATTCCTAACTGGTTTTAACTGTTTTCTGATCTTACTCCTAAAATCTGACATTTTCATTTCTTGACATAGAATGGATATCTGATCTGGAGGCATCTAGGCATACCTAACTATATCTGAAGATCAAATATTCTCAACAAAATTTTTAATAGCCTACTAGGAATTGTTTTTTTATAGTAGAAAAAGAAGAAAAGTTGTTGTGGATGGGTGCAATGGACTTGAGACTTTCAGAATACAGAATCCAGAACCTTTGGGGAGGATACCATACAATGGTTTACATGTGTTCCCTAAGAGCACCATGGTGTCTTATTACATGGGTATTACAGCCCTTCAAATAGAGCAGCCCTTCAGCAAATGACTGTGTGAGATAAACAATTAATCATCCCAACAGAGATCCTAGCAATGGAAATTAAATTATTTTGACCAAAAATAGGTTTACTGCATTATTTGAGAAAAACATAAAACCGCCAACGTACTTATACAAATCAGACTCTCTTAAATAAAGGGGCTCCATCCCTTTAGGCAAAACTTAAAGGGTACAAATAAAGTTTTTATAATATATTCTTAATAAAATGTTCTAGGAAACATTATACAAGTCTTCAGGTAATTGGGGTAATCTCTTCCAAATTCTTTTTTTTACCCAAAAATTTGTGGACTTGAGTGCTTTTTAAAGTGAGTATGCCAGTAATAGGAGATATAAAGGGGGACAAGAGTGAGAGAGATGCTACACCAGCCCCCAAGAGCTTAAAAGTTAGAGAAATAAGACTGGTAAAAATCCTACACATAATAGCTACTGTTAGCTATATAGTGGCATAAAACTGAGATTAGTTCAAAGATTTGGGCACTAAATTGCCCAGTCACCACTCGAAATCCCAATAAAGATGGCAGGGATAACCTCAGGAAACAGAAGTATAATTTAGTAAATTGAGTAATGTAATATAATAGCCCTTATCATGTTCTAGGAATTAAATTTTATACTTTCTACACCTACAGAATTTGTACCAGCCTTTATTCCCACTACTTTCGTTTGCACGTGTGCAATGTCTTGCTTAGATTTCTACTGCAATAAGCTCTAGACAGGTCTCTCTTCCTCAAGTCCAAATGTCCCCTCCATACCTGCAACCATGCCCCAATCACCTCTCCTACCATAATCAGAGTGATCTAATGTTTTAATGTGAAAATGTCAATTCTGTGCTTAAAATTCATATTCCATGTTGCCTTTAGGAAAAAACATCCAAATTCCTAAATACTGCAGAATAGGCCATTAATGAGTTGACCCCTACTTGCTTCTATACACTTATTTCTTACCACTTTCCCTATAATTACACTACCCATTCGCTATACCAAACAACTTAAGAGTTTTCTGAATACACCCTGATTCCTCATACCATAACACAGGCCTCGATTTGTACTTCCACTCTGTCTAGAATTCCTTGCTACCACGATCTCCTTTTTCCATTGACTAATCCTTATTAAGATTTTGAAACTCACACCTGGCATCAACATCCACTCTGAATTCTTGCTTACTTCCCTTCAGCTGAATTCAGTGGTCCTCCAGTACCCTACTTAACCTCTCTTCTGGTGTTTATCACATGTTATGATAATAATCTATTTGCCTATCTTCCCCACTATACTTGAATTGCCTGTGGACATAGAGTCTTATTTCTGTCTCCCCAGCATTCAGCACAGTGCCTAGAAAAAAGTGGGCACTTAATAAATGTGTATTGACTGAAGAAAACAGAAAGGCGCAACTAGCATTTGCAGTTAAACTGCTATTAACAAGATTGGATACAGGTATGCAACTCCTATAAGCAAAGATGCTGGGACAAAAATATGGGAATACATTATGTCATAAGGTTTATTGAATTATGGGTTTTTTCCATTATTTCTCTAACTTTCTGTATAGTGTTATCAGAGTTTTGGCTTTCTTCTCTCCCTTAGGTTCTAATGAAAACATCATAAGGTCATTCCTCAAAATTTTATCATAGAGCATTCTGGTGAAAACTAGTTATGGAGACCTCTTGTGGGGCTCCAGAATCCAGTAGCCTCCATAACTAAATGGCTCCCCTGAGGTAACCTGTAGACATCAGCTTCAGCAAATACTTAATGTCTCCCTACATAGCCTGATTCCAACTCACACACTAGAGCTGAGAAATAACTGCAAACGATGGTTAATCAGTGGGCCTTGGGAAGCCAGAACAAGTCAAGATGGATGTATAAAGAGGGTAGAAGAAGTAACACCACTGAGCTGAACAAATATCTTAAAGTCTTGAATAAAGCAATTAGTTAAACTAAATAGGAAATAAAATCAGTGCTCAAAAATATGGCATAAAAGGCAAGAGGTCTATAAAAGACTTTCTTATATTAAAATTATGTCTCTACTCACTAAAATTTAAGCCATGAGTTACTTTAGAATCAGTAGCTATACCATCATGGTACAAATGACACTACTATATTTTCACAGTGCCATGAAGAAACACTTCACTAAAATTCTAAAGGGGTTAATATAATTTTCTCTTCAAAAATGAAATCAGTGATATTATTTATATACTACGTTATATCTGATTCAGGTGCAGCAAAATTGAATAAGGTGGAAACACATACAGAAAACATGAGGGGAAACACTAAAGTCATTCTGAAATAAGAGTGCGAAAATATGAGTCCTTTATTCCTGTGATTTGTATATTTCCCCTTGTTGCCAGATAGAGTTTATACCTTATGGGTATGCAAGGTACATATAGGTATAACATTGTAATATTAAATTATCAATACTAAGAAGTATAACAAACCATCAAAAATATTTGCCTCATGCTTTAGCACTTTCAACTAAAATGAGATTTTATCATCTTGCTCTCAGATATAACTATCTGATTGGTGGAAGAAAAAGGGGGAAATGGTGGCGATTATGATTTTTGCTAATATATAGCAAAATGACTTGTTTTTTGGTTCTCTCTCAAGTGTTCAATTATTTCTCTAACAGTAATGATCTTGTTCACTCTACCTTTAAAGGATTTCTCAAAAACTTCTCTCCATCCCTGCTACCTCCTCTCTGATTCGCTTCAGGCCTGAGATATATTAATTGGTCAATTTAAATTATTGAATTTAATTTTAAATTCAATTAAATTATTAAATTATTGAATTATTATTGAATTATTTGTCTTACTTCTCCATCTTCCACTCCTCAGCCCATAGAACATTATTAAGTAGGCAGGATTTGGGAATATTTTTCTAAGTAAAGAAAATAGGATTATATAAAACCATCAAAGGATGTGATAATGGTAGGTATTTGGTGTGATGGGGGCCAGTGAAGAATGTTAAAGAAAAGCCGAAGAAAACAGTGGTCACACACTGGTGGGAAGAAAACCTGATCATCATAAGAAAGCAGAAGGATAAGACAGTATGTATCAAAAAAAAAGAAAAAAAGGAGGACTCATACTTGCCAATTAAAAACCTACTACTAAGCTATAGTAATCAAGAGAGTATGGTACTGACACAAAGATCTAGATCAATGGAATAGAACTGGGAGTCCAGAAATAACTCCTTCTATTTATGGTCAATGGATTTTAGACAAGGGTGCCAAGAAAATTATGGGAAAGAAAAGCCTCGACAAATTGTGTTGGGACAACTGGATATCTATGTGCAAAAGAATGCAGTTATCTAAAATAATAAAACTCTTAGAAGGAAACATAAGTGCATATCTTTGTGACCCTGGATCAGGCAACGGTTTCTTAAATATGAAATCAAAAGCACAATCAACAAAAGAAAAAGTAAATAAATCAGGCTTAACCAAAGTTAAAAACTTTTGTTTCAAAAGACAACTATCAAGAAAATGAAAAGACAGTCCACAGAAGATATTTATAAAAATTCAACCATAAAAAGACAAATAATCCAACTAAAAATGGGCAAAGGATCTGAATAAATACCTGTAAAGAAGATATACAGATAGCTAATAAATACATGAAAAGCTGCCCAACATCAGTAGCCACTGGGGAAATGCAAATCAAAACCACAATCGTATACCACCTCATACCCTTTATGATGGCTACTATCAAAAGACAAATAATAACAAACGTTAGAGAGGATACGGAGAAACTGGAACTCTCCTACATTACTGGTTGGAATGTGAAATGGTACAACCACTTTGGAAAAGAGTTTGGCAGCTCCTCAAAATATTAAACACAGAATCACCATATGGCTCAGTAATTCCCATTCTGAGATACAGAGGCCCCAAAATTGAAAGCAGGCATTCAAACAAATACTTGTACATGAATATCAATAGAAGCACTATTCACAATAGCCAAAAGGTGGAAACAACCTTTGTTTATCTAATGTCTATCACCTGAGGAATAAATACACAATCTGTGGTAAATCATACAATAGAATATTATTCAGCCATTAAAAGGAATGAATTACTGATATATACTACGACATGGATGGATCTTGAAAACATATACTAAGTGAAAGAAGTCAGAAGACACAACAGGCCAAAAATGATATAATTCAATTTTTATGAAATGTCCAGAATAGCAAAGTTCAAAGAAAGTATCAATAGATTAGTGCTTATAAGTGGCAGAGGATTAAGGATAGGAAATGAGGAGAGACTTCTAAGGGGCTGGGGTTTCTTGTTCCATGATGAAAACGTTCTAAAATCAGATTGTGGCGATGGCTGCACAACTCTATAAATATACTAAAACCACTGCTTTGTTTAAAAAAGCAAAAGCAAGAGAGAGAGTATGTATCGAGAAGATCCTGTGAAGCATAATATAAAGATGCAGAATGATAAGAAATAGCTAACAGAAAAGGTTGGGAGGTAGTAGCTAGAAGCCAGAGAGAAGGTAGTTTTAATAGAATAGCAAACATGGGCATCATACTGCCAGGAGTCAATGAAATTGCAGGGAAGCAGGAGAGGCACCAAATGTGGACATCATTACTGAAGATGATTAGCCATAAAAGGAATACAAAAAATATCATTTAGATGCTAGAACAATAAGCACACTGAAAAGAGTTCCATGAACATTTTTCAAAGATATTCTATAGAATATTTTGGCATCATTGTTTCTATAATGCAATTAATTTTCCAATACCTTAAGAAGATTAAAGTAATATTTATGCAAATGACCAAGCTTATATATGACATTGCCACAGCTTTTGACATAATACAGCTTTTGAAATTCAAAATTACAGTTAAAACTTTTTCCATTCTTGTTCTGCATCAATTATTTTTTTCCCCTCAAAATAAAGACCTGGATGTAATTCCATGAAAAGTAAAAAGGAAACATAGGCAGACTCAGTGTTGACAAGCGCCCCTGCTTCGGGGAAGCACTGATGTCTTTTGGCGTCACTGGAATGCTCCTCTTTATGTAGGTCCATTGTGCAGTGATGAATGAAATGGCTACTGATGCTCTCTAAATAAAAGACTCACTCTCCCTCAACAGAAGCAGGTGCTATCGAACAGCTACTGTTTGCACAGTGACTTTCCAGACAAAAACTTTACACAAAAGGAACATACAAATAATTCCTGGGAGGCCTCCTCTGTGAATCTCCTAGACAATAGCCCAGCTGCAGTAAGGTCACATGTGTCATTCTTAAGGTCAGTTTGGTATGGGTGCCTTTTTTTTATAGCACTACTACAAGCATATTTATAAGGCATTCTCATCACATAGAACTCGACATTGGGGGTTATATTTCATTACTTAATGAATGTCTTAGTATAAGACCTTTATTGCAAACAATCTTTTGGCTGTTGATGATTGCAGCGTTAACACAATTAAGTATTGGCAAGAAATATCTTTATAGCACTTTCTCTATCAGCCATCATAGTTTAGACTAATCTATTATTACCTTAAAAAGTAACAGTTGCATATACTTGACTTACTTGACAAAAGGAAGAATTAGATTTGCAGCTTGTAAAAATGTAAAGTGATATTATGATTCATGATAATTCAACAATCCACACTAAGGGCTATGTTATTTCTAATCTACTCTGCACATAATTTGCATAAATGTTTGTATCTCCACACCTTCACGGTCCCAGGCAATTTCGTTAAAATAAACATTTGAATGAATAAAGGGACAGATGAGACCTAGGTTTCCACCTGGAGTTGTACCAATAGGTTTTCATATCCAGTTATTTGGGTACTTCTAAAAACCCTTAGTACCAGATGAGTCCAAAATAAATTATGGGATAAAATAGCAATGCTACTCTGAAAATGAGAAGAAATATGAATAGAATCATCTTTTTTAAAAATAATGCTAGAATACTGGTATACTTTCCAGAAGCATTATCAACACTATAATTGGTATTTAGAAAATCTTCATACAAGACATGCAAAGGAAGACCAGAAGCATTCTAAACAAAGGCTAAGCAATATGTTTTTAAAAATCAATCTTCTACACGTGAGAAAACAAAGCTATGTTGCTTAAGATCCAATAATAAGACAATTATCAGAAGTTTCAAGAGGAGGTCTGATAATCTCAGTGAAAATGTTTTTCCAAGCAGTTAGAGGACAGGAAGAAGGTAGAGCAACAGTTCTTAACCTAAACGTAGAACTGAAAGATCAAGAGAGCCACCTGCAGTTTAAAGTCCAGAAATATGAAAACTCCCCTGACCTCCCATTTAAAAGCATTGTTTCTGGGGATGATACTCCCAGAGTTCCTAATTAAGTTAGACTTGGTGAGGAAAGCACATCATGATATAACCCAGCTATACTATAAAAGTAAATTCATGTTTTAAGTTCCATGATGCTTTCAATATGAATCCTTTTTAAAAAACAATTTGATATTAATACATTAAAACAATCACTTGAAACATATTTATTGAGCACCTACTACACTGTTTACTTCTTATTTCCTAACCAAATGGCAGCTGGACAAGTATTATAAATGATATTTTCCTATCTATGTTAACATATTAGTCCTCATAAGAAGAATCGTCAACTTTTGGGGACATTATCAAAAATATAACATTATCCTGTTTTTAAAGTGAAGTTTCCATTTTCAAGTTTGGATTATAATAATTCTCAAATGCTTTTATTCCCTCTACCCCTAGTTGGGTATCATAATGTCCTCATGGCCTGTATCAAATATGCCCTTAATAAATAAATGTACCCCAGTTAACATATAAAATTGTCAGGCAAGAGCTCAGTCTATTATGAACCATGAATCTGTTGGAGTACTAAAAGATAATACTGTACTTGATGTTGCCACCTAAGTCTCTGCTGGATCCTATCAACATTCAACCAGGGGAATAGGCTATTTCCCATCTTCAGTTTTCACAATGGAGGAGAACCTCCTTCACCTGAGATTTAGGAGAAAGTTGACTGAAATGGTTTATAAGTCTGTTTACTACTTATAAAAATTACCACATGACTTCTAGACTGTTGAAGATGGAACATTGGTTTAGAGATTACTGCATTCTTAATTGACCTCTGGGTAAGTAACTCTTAAGTCTAGAGCTGAATCTATCAGTAGCACATAATACCTAACATGATAGAACTGTTGCCACCACAGGCAAATGTCCCCCAGATAGCCAGATGCCAGCTTTCTCAGAAGGAACACCACCCCCAGTCTAGGATATTAGAAAAATATAGGGAATCAGATCTAATCAACAGGAGCCTATTGGCTTTTTAAAGAAGGAGTGGTCAGAGTTGATGAGCTAGCCCATCTTTAGTAGATTAGGTCATTCCCAACTTGAGAAATAATTCCGCTGTTTTGAGCCAGAAATCAAGAAAAATCAGCTCTTATCCAGAGAGCGATAAACCAGCTTTCATCCTGCCCTGGCTAGTTGCTTTGTTTCCTTAACTCTTCTCATCAGATCAGATTCAGGAAAAATAAGTGGAAATATAAGTGAAACTGTTCAAGCCTGCTACTAGAACAAAGCTCTGGTAAATTTACATTTGAACATAACCCCCCCCAAGCACTAACAGGGTTAAGGGAGAGGAGACAAGGCCTTCATTTGGGTGGAGGAGTGAAAATGGCTGACACACTAAGAGAGCTATTCTTGCCTCTCTGGCCTACACAGACCAAAGCATGCCTTTCTCTGGTGTGGGAACAACCTGAACATGCATCTCTTTCAGAGATACTCGCTCTGGTAATATGCGTAGATATGAATACTACTCCTGGGTGTTCGTTTGAAGGTATCGCCAAAGGTTTCACAGACACCCAGGGTTCTTACAAACCTCTCCATTTCAAAGAGTTTGACAACATTAACTGAAAACATTAAAGGCAATATCATATTTTTAGCAAAATCTATGCACAAAGTAGAAATTTTTTTTTTCTGGGTACAATAGCCTAAATGTAAGAGTGTAAAGATCTCTAATCCACTTTGATTAGTCCCTAAGATCTAAAGAAACAATGTCTATCTTCTCATGTGAGTTGATACATAAGAAAACTCCCAGTATCTCATTGTATTGTAGATGGCTACTATTTCTTCCTGGACTAGTACTAATAAATTTTTAGACAGACTATAACTTGCAAGAGTGACTAGTGTATATGTATGTGTCTTTGTGTGCTTGTGTGTATAAATTTTGTTTTCAAATGCCTGCTTATTGATTGGTGTTCATTCCAACTGAAATCTGACTTTGGTAACACTGGAGTAGATTTGTCATCTTTAGCTATGTTTTCGTGGAAAATCTTTTATGTGTAGTGTCGCTGCCAAGATAATGAGTTTAATCTGTTCATTTACATGGGTAAAAGGTAAATTGCAAATAAAATACTGAATCTAAAAATCTTACCTATACCAACACGGTATAACCTTTTTTTCTCTTAATGATTACATTCTTAATTCTATAGGCATGAATCCAAATCTGCTTCCAATATGTCACCCTCAAAAATATTTAATATTATAAAGGTTAAAATGCATAGATAAAAAAAAATGCATAGATATGTTTGTCATGTAATAGCAATAGAAAATAGAAAGTGAAATGCCTGCTTTGGTAAATCTTTTCACTTGATAAAATGTCCTAGAAGTCAAGAGGAGCACTATAATGAAGGAATTAAGAATATGAGCCATGGAGCCAGACTGCCTGGGTTCAGACTCCATCTCTCTCACTTACTAGCTGTGTGATCTTGATTAATTAATCTGTGCTTCACTTTTCCCATTTATAAAATGAGGATATTATCAGCTTTCATTGGGTTATTGTGAGAATTAAATGAGTCAATATGTGTAAAACACCTAGAACAACGCCAGGCACATAAGGAAGCACTAGATATTTGTTGGCTGTTAGAGCCTTTAGAATAATCTGAATCAATTAACAGGTACACAGAAAGATACAACAACTATGAAATTTTCAATAAAATTCAACGGAAGGGAACTATTAGAAATAAGGAAAGAATAAGAAAAATAGCAAGTCTTATAGCACAGGGAACTATATTGAATATCCTGTGATAAACCATAATGGAAAAGACTATGAAAAAGAATATATATAACTAAGTCACTTTGCTGTACAGAAGAAATTAACACAACATTGTAAATTAACTATACTTCAATAAATTTTTTTTAAAAAAAGAAAAACAGCAAGTCTAATATCTAACATAAAGCAATTAAAATTGGAAAATAAAATCTGCATCATTCCCAATGGCAATACAGTATCATGGATGATTTCAAACTACTAATAAGTGTGAAATCAGAAACTCAAATTATATAATAATAAAAAAATCAAATATTGTAATATGCTGAATAGGAATGAAATTTGTGATTGCCAAAAAGCTAACACATCCATATATCATACATATACATATGTAACATTTTAAGGAACATGTATCTATCTGAAAAGATGCATTTTGAGAATATTATATAAAAGTTAAAAATCATTACGTTGAGCTGCCAGAATTCCAGACGACAGTAATTTTTTATTTATATACTATTGTTTCCAAATTTGCCAATAATTTCTCCAGATTTTCCATAACAAACATTAATTTTAGCATAAAATCACTTTACTAGAAATGAATTGCACTTCCACAGTCTTAAGAACATTATTTTCTGAGAAAAAGCTAACTTAATGTAAACAACTTTGCATTAAAACAAAATTCACATATCTGTACAAACATCTACCTAGAGAACAGAGGTTTTCTTCTGCCAAAACTCACTAAAGTCACCTTATTGAACCTTTCCTATTCTACTTCAGAAGGAAAATAATATCACACCGTGCTCCAAACAAAGGTGTTCAGGATGGACATCACACACTGTCAACAGTAGAAACAATGTATGTGAACATGTATACAGCATTTTATAGGAGAACCATTTTCCCAGTTTCTCATCACCTTAAAAATAATCCTAAAACTAGTTTCAGTTACTTTTAATACTAAAACCTAGTACTGTTATTGTACTTTACACTGGAGGAAACGGGTTCAGAGAAGTAAGTTGACTCACTTGAGGTCAGGGCTAGAAAGTTACAGAGCTGGGACTTTAAGCTAGATCCTCTCATTCCCAGACCAGTAATAGATCCTATTCTTTATTACATTCCATGTAATCACCGGCCTTTAATAATCTAATTGCAAACCCTGACTTCTAGTCAGGCCAACTTAAGTTTTCTTTTCCAGTTTTTCCCATTGCTCTTACTCTTAGTGCATGCTTTCATTAGAACAACTATCTTACTGTACCATAACTGTTTCTTTACAAGCCGCTCTCCCCACTACATGATAAGCTCCCTGATAACAGTACTCCGCACAAAGGAAATACTCGGTCAACATTTTCTGAATGACTATTCTGTACTTTAAATGCATACAATATAGTCTACTTGCCCAGCCTCAGAGTATGTTGCTTTATCAAATGTATTGATATAGTAACAACTAATTACTAGTAACGATTTCCTTAATTCAGAATCTACTTATTCCCTATATTTCAATATCACTGACCATCATTAATTTCTAGACTTTAACACTGTTTGAATTATATTCTTTGCTCTTTGGGAGATTCCTATGTAACATTTACTCTAAATAAATTGCTCAAGGCTCTCAATATCCATTCATATAACAATAATTTTAAAGACTTTCTCTGCACAAGTCCTAAGGACACTAAGAGGAATAGAAGACGGCCCCCACCCATGAAGATCTCACCTTCTGGGATGAAGAAAGACTATTTGCTCGTCAAAGAGTTAAGGACAGCATCGGAAAGCAAGAGTTATATTCATCTTACCTGCAA
Source organism: Balaenoptera ricei (assembly GCF_028023285.1). Lineage (NCBI taxonomy): Eukaryota > Metazoa > Chordata > Mammalia > Artiodactyla > Balaenopteridae > Balaenoptera > Balaenoptera ricei. The sequence goes on along the minus strand of NC_082660.1, from coordinate 87,838,010 downwards.
CTTCCCTTTTGATGGCTCAAATAATCTTCATTGTGTGTAATAACATTTTTTAGGGAGTGATAATGAGTACAACCACAGAATCACTTTGCTACTACAAATACATGTCCAAAAGTTGCCTGTTGTTAATTAGAAGGAAGCCCCATAAGATATAGTTACACACATACATACATGTTTAGAGAGCTCTAAGTAAATTAGGAATTGTGCTCCGGAGTCAGCTCACACAAAGGTTTATTTAAAGTACGCTTCAGGTTGATTCTCACTAGAAAGTGTTTCAGATAATAACATTAACCATCCCTTGTTAAAATGTATTGATACTGAAGCTCGTGTTAACTTGATTACCTGAACAGAGAAGTGAATGGGTCAACCACAGCACCCACATGGCTGAGAGCTTCCCTTTCCCTCGTTCTTTAGGATTTCTTTAATCCAGTTGATGTTTCAGTTGAACTGGCATTATTCCCATTAGCTTTAGGGTGCAGGTAGATTTAAAATACAGGAGTCTTGGCATTAACAATTTGACGTATTCCCCCAAGGATCTGCTTCCCATAATGATGTGACAATCCTAGTCTTTCCTGATTTTTATAACTTCACTAACAGCCTTAGTTCTTTAGCAGAAGACTCTTTCTTTTTATGTCGCCAGTGGAAAATATATCATAAATACTTAGAACAGCGTTGAAATGGATAAAATTAATAACAGTTCAAGTAAAAATCTATTAAGGCCTATTGCATATTCGGAGGGTGAAAACTGTTCAAAATCATTTGGGTGATTATTCTTGAGAACTATGGCCTAAATAACTGATTAACTTTTTTTTTTTTTAATGCTTTCCTTTTTTTCTTTTTAATTTTTATTTATTTATTTATTTTTAATTTATGGCTGTGTTGGGTCTTCGTTTCTGTGTGAGGGCTTTCTCCAGTTGCAGCAAGCGGGGGCCACTCTTCATCGCTGTGCGCGGGCCTCTCACTATCGCGGCCCCTCTTGTTGCGGAGCACAGGCTCCAGACACGCAGGCTCAGTAATTGTGGCTCACGGGCCTAGCTGCTCCGCGGCATGTGGGATCTTCCCAGACCAGGGCTCGAACCCGTGTCTCCTGCATTGGCAGGCAGATTCTCAACCACTGCGCCATCAGGGAAGCCCCTGATTAACTTTTAAAGAATAAAAACACATAGTGAACTATTTTTAAATCTAAACTTAAAGAGTACTGGCCTTGGTTTGGGGGAAGCATAGGACGGACTGGTAAAGAGAGGCATGGAGTTAAGCAAAAGGTTATTGTCAAGGTCCTAGATTTTGTTTTGGGTGATGAAGTCAGAGGAACTGAGTATATTATCAAAAATAGCTAATTAAACAACTTAATAAATAAATAGTGAGTCACCCACAAATCAATTATAACAGTGGGTTATGAACTAAGGGGCTGTGATTAGTCCAATTCTGTGCACCTGAATTCCAAAAAAAAAAAAAAAAAAAAAGGGAAGGATAAAATAGCACCAGCCATACAAAACTAAATATATGATCTAGCAATCAGGCTCCTTGGTATTACACAAATGAGTTGAAAACTTACATCGGCACACAAGTGTTTATAGCACATTTATCCATAATTGCTAAAACATGGAAGCAACCAAGATGCCCTTCAGTAGGTGAATAGGTAAACTACAAGGGAATATTATTCAGTGATAAGAAGAAATGAGCTATCAGGCCATGAAAAGACATGGAACAACCTTAAAAACGTATTGCTCGGTGAAAAAAGTCAATCTGAAAAGGTTAGGCAAAACTATGGAGACAGTAAAATGATCACTGGGTGTCAGGGGTTTTGGGCGGGGGTCAAGGAGGGAAGAATGAATAGACAGAGAACAGAGGATTTTTAGGGAAGTGAAACTATTCTGTATGATACTATAATGGCAGATACATGTCACTAAACATTTGTCAAAACCCATAGACTGTACAACATAGAGTGAACCCTAATGAAAAGTAAGGATTTTAGCTAATAATAATGTATCAATATTGGTTCACCAATTGTAACAAATGTACCACAATAAGGCAAGATGTTAGTAATAGGAGAAACTGGGAGCAGGATGAGGGCGTACATGGGAACTCTGTACTTTCCACTCAAATTTTTGTAAACCTGAAGCTGCTCTAAAAATAGTCTGTTAATTAAAACAACAAAAACTAAAATAGCATCAGCCATTTACGATTGCCTAATTAACCACATGGGTTTATACTATATTATAAACTAATTTCTTTCTATTAAAGCCAATGTATGGTAAGCATGATGCAAAAGTATAATATATAAAATATGTTGGTATTTTGGTACTGTTGTCATGATAGCAGCAACGTTATTATAGTACTTCTCATAAAAATAAAACCTAAAAACCAATAATAACAAAATCATGTTTTACCACCTTACTTTGTAATGACAGAAGGATATTTTTTAAAAAATCACCCCAAAGCTTCATAAACTAAACATGTACATACAAACTTTCGTACTAAATTTCTATGATGCTAGCTAGCCTCTCCTGTTTCACATATGAATAGGCAAACAAAATTAGAGGCTTGTTAACATGACAAGACAGCTATACTTATTTTATTTTATTATTTTTAATTGAAGTATAGATGATTTACAATGTTGTGTTAGTTTTAGGTATACAGCAAAGTGATTCAGTTATATATACATATAAATCCTATTTCAGATTCTTTTCCATTATAGGTTATTACAAGATATTGAATATAGTTCCCTGTGCTATGCAGTAGGTCCTTGTTGTTTATCTATTTTATATATAGTAGTACATATCTGTTAATCCTAAACTCCTAATTTACCCCCCCTTCCACTTTGGTAACCATAAGTTTATTTTCTATGTGAGTCTATTTCTGTTTTGTAACGAAGTTCATTTGTATCATTTTTTTTTTAGATTCCACATATAAGTGATATGATACTTGTCTTTCTATGTCTGACTTACTTCACTTAGTATGATAATCTCTAGGTCCAGCCATGTTGCTGCAAATGGTATTATTTCATCCTTTTTTATGGCCGAGTAGTATTCCACTGCATATAAATACCACATCTTCTTTATCCATTCATCTGTCGATGGACATTTAGGTGGCTTCCATGTCTTGGCTACTGTAAATAGTGCTGCTATGAATACTGGGGTGCATGTAACTTCTCCAATTAGAGTTTTCTCGTCTTTTCCATATATATGCCCAGGAGTGGGATTGCTGGATCATATGGTAGCTCTATTTTTAGTTTTTTAAGGAACCTCTATACTGTTCCCCATAGTGGCTGTACCAATTTACAACTATATTTTAAATGATCAATCAATCAACTAAAAATATATGAACATATGATGTTGATGGTAAGGGAAACTTCTTCTAGATCTGGTCTTCTGTTTAAAACACAGAAATATATCATAAATGCATTAAGGCAGATTAATAAATGCAAATGCTAAAACACCTTATGCTAATAGCTTCAAACAGGTTTTGCACACAGTAATTTCCTTGCTCACCTAGGCAACTAAGATTCTGCTACATTCATGTGCTTCTCCCAGGTCCTGGCTCTCCACCATGCTATCTTGGCATAATGTACTAAGGTACAATTAATTTACAGCAGGACAGTTCCATTCACATAGCTTTTCCTCCTTCTATTATTTGGGTTTCATGAAGACTGTACCAGTAATCTAGAGAAGAGGCAATCCTGTATTTTTTTTTTTTTGAGTCACACCACTGTAATGTTTTTAATCTTACCATCACTGAAACATTTGAAAAGTGCTAAAGAAACTCATTACTAGGAACTACTTGCACCTCCAGCTACCATTAACTGCACCATAAGCTCACAGGTGGGGTTAAAAAAATTAAATTACATAAAATTGGAGGGTCATGCTATCAAATTAATTAAAAACCAAAACACTAATTTGAAAAGATACGTGCACCCTAATGTTCATAGTAGCATTATTTACAGTTGCAAAGATATGGAAGCAACCTAAGTGTCTATCAACAGATGAATGGATAAAGAAGATACACACACACACACACACACACACACACACACACACACACACAATGGAATAACACTCAGACATAAAAAAGAATGAAATTTTGCCATTTTCACCAACATGGATAGACTTGAAGGGCATTATGCTAAGTGAAATAAGTCAGACGGAGAAATACAAATACTGTATGATATCACTTATATGTGGAATCTAAAAAATATAAAAAACTAGTAAATATAACAAGAAAGAAGCAGACTCACAAATATAGAGAACAAACTAGTGGTTACAGTGGGGTGCAATATAGAGGTGGGAGGTACAAACTCCTTGATGTAAGATAGGCACAAGGGTGTATTGTACAACACAGGGAATACAGCCAATATTTTATAGTAACTATAAATGGAAAGTAACCCCTTTAAGAATTGTATGAATTTTTTTAATTAAAAAAAAATATTTTTTTAATAAAACCATATATTTCAATCCATCTGTGCTGTCTCAAAAAAACACAAAAACAAATCTCCAGTGAAACTTACCTTGAACATATATGACTATAAGATGAACTAAGAAGATCCCAAATTACCCTGAGGGAGACACTTCCTATCCCTTCTTACCCCATTTGAATTATATCCAAATTTGTGTTATTACACAGTGCTTTATCAAAGTTTTACTGTATTTATTACCTTTGACTTAATATGCAATTTATAATCTTTGAAAAATGAGCTTTCTCCCCTCACCACCATCGACCAAAGGGAAAAAAAGGGTAAAAACTCTAGTGGTAACTATTTATAATCCTTTCCTCAAAGGGCCATATTAGAAAGATTCAGTGATTATCAAGTTAGTATTAAGAGACACACCTTAAGGTTAAAGTTTTCTGGTAGTTATGTTTGGCAAATACTAAATTAAGCATGTTCCAATAAATGTACCTAAAAAGTTCCTGCAATTGACCTCAGGCAGCTCCAAGAAAAGTGTTCAAAGCAGAAGTGGTACGCAACTCCATCCCAGCTTCACGATGGGAACTGGTGACTCCCAGTTTTGCCAAGGACAAAAATCAGTCATATTTAACATTAACCAGTAAAAGTAGATCACCAACAGGTTTCTGCTAGAATCTGATATATTATCTCCTGCTCACTACACAACCCTGAAGAGCTGTAGTGTGAGCTAAGGCAACTACAGACAAAGTAGATGGACACAATGATTTAAGGAATGCTACAGTTTAGGAGAGTAAAACAAATTACATTGTGGACAGCTTGGAAACTACAGAAGCAGTGACAACAGATAAATATGCAGCACCTAAGAATTGGGTGGCACCTTTTGAACAACTTTTTTGGGAAGAGACTGAAGCTACTTGTCAAAGGTATCCATAGCACCCATTCTATAAGTAGTGGCTCTAGCCTCGAACTATTAAGAAAAAAGGACTTCTATATCCTGATCTTTAAGAATAAACTAGCTTAGAGACAGCATAAACTCCATCAGTATGACCAATTCCTTACACAAAAAAAGTAACCCACAATACACAGCACATCTGTGGTTAAAAAGAAAGCTGATTATCTATGTCTCTTCATTTTATCTGATTTTTTCTTTTTCTTTTTTTTTTTATTTTTTCATAAAGACATTCTGATGACACTAAAATTACCATTCCAAAATAAAAGGTCAAGAATGAGTTAATTTTAATACTTCAAAATATGTTTTCACTTTTTGCCAAATTTTATAAACTCATAGGCTAAGTGAAATGTTCTCTACGACAAATGAGAACAACTTAACCTTAAGAAAAGCCAAGCATCAATTTTTCATGAATTAGCCACTGGTGGGTTTACATTTCATGAAAAGAAAGATTAAATGTCGATTTCACACTTGGTGAACTGCCCCACCTACTGATTCAAATGAAAATAGAAGAAATTCATCACAACATATTGACAGCTTGTGATTTGTTTCAAGACATGCCTTTTTACCAGTATTCTAGTCTGAGGATAATAGATTCCTACGATATGAAGTTAATAGTAGTTCCCGACATAATCATTTTACGTACTTCTAACAAAAAGGTCGAGTAGCTTTTTAAGACATTCCTAGCAACAGAACCATTTAAACATAATAGCTTTTTAAGACATTCCTAGCAACAGAACCATTTAAACATAATTTGCTCAGAAATAAAGCATACAGGAATTGATCAATATATAGTTTCAGTGTATAAATATGAAGTTAGATCACTCCAGGTACAGTTATTAATTTTCTCTTACACAGATCATCTGTTGCCTGCTAGATGAAGAAGCTTTTTTAAAAGAGATTTTTGAGGTACTGTTTGCTTTAACTGAGGAAGGTATGTTACAAAGCCACTCTGCATAAAAAATACCACGTTAACATGTACATAGATACATATTTGCATGTGAGTCGTGAAGCACAGATTAACGAATTTTTAAATAGAAAGAAAAAAGTAAACTGGACATAAGGTCAGCAGATTGGATGATATTTGTTACTATATGAAGCTTGGAAGCATTGCCAGAAGCCGGGTCACTTCAAGAACAAAAAGTGAATGCACGTAGGCAAGACAGTATGGTAGTTATTGAATTCAGTCATTGTTTTATTGTGGATTCATGAAAATCAAAATGAGACCTTCCCTAAAATGAAACACTAGAGGATTTAGGAGGGCAGAGCATTTACACAATAAAAAATAGCATTATCATCAGAGTGCCATTTAAAAAATAATGTTCATTAAAAATGCTTATTGGTTCACTTATAAAAGTTGGTATTAAAGAATATTTGAAGCTAAATATGGTAAATTTTGGTGTCTCAAAGACACTATACATAGCCGAATTCCTTTTCTGTATAACTGTCATGTTATTTTTATTTTTTAGATAAATAAAAGTGCTACTTTTCCCCATTCTTCCTGAAATACGTTTTTAAATGTGAACACTATCCCATTGTTAAAGAGACTGAATTAAACATCTTATTTTAAAAATAAAATCAATTACTTTCAGGATAAATTTCTCCAATATACAAAAAATCAAATCAAATCAAGTATAAAAGTGGGATATATTACTTCAAGTCTGTATAACAATAAATCAAAATAACAACAAGAAGAAAATATTGACACCCAACACTCATAACATTTACTATGGATCAGACCACTATTCTAAACCTCGTAATCCTCTGAACCCTCATGAAAACCCTACGAGGTAATATCATCCCTCTTATTTTACAGATGAGGAAGTTGAGATGTAAGAGGTTAGGTAACCTGCTGAAGGTCACTCAGGTAGTAAGTGGCACTCTGCCTTCAGAGTTCATTCCCTGTAAGCACTCACTATGCTGGAGTTGCAGAATCTCCACGCACTGTGAGAAAGCTGATGGTATCTCGGAAGTAGTTTTGAACTGGCAAATGTCTGTAACTAGTTCTCAGAGGAGTAGAAGCTGTGGAATTGATCCGGTTCAAGTTGTTGAAAATGTGGATGCTCAGGACTTATGACAAGATTAGAAAAAAAAAGTTAAAATGATGATGTTTCAGGAGGGATGGTAGGAAATAAGTGTGGGGAGAAATAGAGGCAAAGAAAAGTACACAACAAAAGTGATAAGTCTGGGAATCTGAAACAAAAAGAGAAGGGAATTTTATCAAAAGAAAATAAAATTAAGAAGGAAAGCCAAGAAACAGATCATACTCCATCTTTAAACCCTAACAACCTGGTTTGCAGATACACCACTTGACTGAAACTGCTACTTTTGCCCATAAATTTCCCCTGAATTCTTTTTCATTCTTTTTCTTCCTGAATGAAGAATGAAGAACCTTAACTGCTAGCACCATCTCCACTTTTCTACCTCTTTTTCTTCCTTTACCATTAACCAAGGCTACTTCCCCTGGTTCAATGCTAAATTTCTAGTTCCTCTCCTGAGTGGCAATCTTAAAAAGCTCACCTTTCAACATCTGTATTTTTGGTTGCCAAAAACTCACCTCTAATTATGCATCCCACTGCCTCATGAAAGTAAACACAGTAAAAGCGTGAATAGTATACCACATTATAAAAAGGCTCTTTCCTATTTCTCCATCATCAGGGCCATTCTCTATTTCCTTAGGCTTATCAGCCAATTGATCCTTGCTCCATAGTCAATGCTCGCAGATCCTTTAAGGCGTGCCTCTTTCTTGCTATATCCACTCCTATTAGCACAGTTTCTCAGCTTTCACTATCTTCCCCCCTCGGTTGCTAAAACAGTCCCATATCTCATGCCTCTGCCCAAACCTTCTCCTCCTCCAGTGTCCACATCCAGTTGCCAGATCACTTCGTCTCAAACATCACCCTGCAAGATCCACCAAGGCTCCCTAATACCAGTTGGATACAACCTAATCTCCAAAATTTCTTTTTGAAAAATGATTTAAACAGGTCTCCCATCCTCATTTCACTTGCCACCTCTTTAAATGCACTTCTCCCTATTCCTCAACGTGCTAATCCAGTCAAACCGACTAAGTTGTACAATCTCATCCAATATAATTTTTTCAAACTCCCTACCCTGTGCTTTCAAAGGTAAACATCTTAAAATATCAAGACCTTGGGTATTTTGAATAACTAACTGCACTTATTTCTTTATGGAGATGTGGGACTGTAGAAAACTTCACATTCCTTGAATGTCTACCCTAGCGAAGGAACAGTGCTAGGTTAGTCTTCATCACAATAGTGCAAAGTAGGTATTATTAAAAAATTTTCTACCTAAGAACACGAGGTGATGTTAAACCACTTGTCCAAGTTCACACAGCAGAATCGAAGTCCAAAGTTGATGCTGATGACCCTTCCTACTCTTCTCCTCTGCACCTTCTATCTTGGAACCCAATTGGAAGCCACAGGTACTCTTGCTGCCCCTCTGAACTTAGCCAAGTCTCTTCCTTGCTGGTGTCACTGTTTCCCTGCTGATATTGGAGGCTGCCGACAGCCAGGCTAATTTCGTGACATATTATAGAAAAAAAAGGTGTTGCAGCCTTTAATTTCTTTAATGCCAGCACTCGGGCCCTGACTACTGAGGTATGGCAGGCGCACTGACAGTTGCACAAAGTGACAGCTGACAGTGAAAGAGAAAAAAAATACCTATAAAAAGCAGATACGAAAACTATTAAATGACAGCAGGCTGGGACCATGAGCCTCTCCTGGTATTCGCTCTGTGCATTCCTCTCCCACTGAAAACTGACAAGCAAGAACAGAACAGCTGTCCACCCCCTTTTCTCCATGACTATTTTCTGTTCAATGAACACATGAAGAAAAAGGAGGGTATCTCTCCAGTCCCTTCAGTTTTCTCTGTGTTTATTCCACAACTGCCTCCTTTTCCTCGTAATGATGCCCACATATCAGACCAAGGCAATGCTCAGCTCTCAGCAGGTCTGCTAACAAATTTCACGTGCTTTCCTAAGGAGGCTTCTCAAGGCATCATCCTGTTCTTTCAAACTACTTTTCTGCGGTGAACTCTGAACTCATTCTTCAAGGCCCAGTGCTACTTCTTCTCTGATGCTTTCCCTAATACCCTGGGAATGTGTATAAGGAAATGCATGGCCACCCCCCTGAAGCTGGTGGTCTTATCCCTGTTTTATAGCTGAAGCAACAATGATACCACGTTTCCAAGGTCCCAGATCTAGTAGGTTTTGTGTAACTTCAAAGGCCACGTGCTCTGCATTGCCATGTAAGTGCCTGACAATTAGCTTTTTTGACTGTCACGTAAGTGCCTGACATTAAGGTTTTGATTGCTGAGGCATCCACTTCAAAGACACCCATCTCCAGTAAACACATTGCCAACTACCAGACTAGATAAAGAGCCAGGCTGCCCCTCTCATGAAGTTCCCTCTTCTTAGAGAGATCTGGTTGACTTAGATAACTGATCATTTGACCTCTTGCCTTTCCCTCCCAGAGCTTTAATTCCCACTCTTGTGTTTTCAATTCACCAGTAAAGAATGAATCTGTGAAACCCTATCTATCTATGACCTCCCTGTGTGGCCCCAGGCAATCCATGTACCCTCCAGGGCCTATGAGTCATAAACCTTGTTTTTTTCAAAGTTCCCCGATGCTTGTTGCTGAGGTGCATCTTACAATCATAGTAAGAATCACAAGGGCCAGTCAGGCAACAGCACTGGCTCCACAGGGGAAATGTCCTGGGGGAGGGGGGGGCTCATCTTGGGCCCAGGGGAGTGTCCCCAGGCATTTCTAGCCAATAACATCACTATCCATAGGTGGAGACCGGCACAAAACACCAACGACACAAAGTTTTCTCAAAGGAATTCTATTTGTTATTATTTGAAGATGGTAGATTCAAAAGTCACATAGTGCTTTCTACAGCCTTATTGGTTTATCTTATTAATTATTCGTAATAGCCCTATAAGGCAGTTATTGAGTTTAAACTCAATTTAGAATCCTGAACATCAAAAAAGCTAGACAATTTGTTTCAAGTTATACAGGTAGTAACAAAAATAGGGATTGAACCTATATCTTTTGCACTAAATCTGGTGGTTTCCTCACAATTAGAGAGCTGCTTCCAGAACCTTAAAAATATCTCCAGCATAGGATATATCATTTTACTCTATAACTATTTATGAGTTGAACTGCACGACTCCTCGAGTATGAAATTCTCAAGGAGAGAGGATGTGTCGTATTTAATATTTATATTTTTCATTTCCACGTTAATATATGAGATGGCTCATTGCATGGAATGTATGTGTTAAAAAAGGATCTAGAGTCAGATTGACTGGGCTTAAACCCCAGTTCTGCCATTTCCATGAGACTTATTTAGGGGACTTATTTAACCACTTGGAGCTTCACCTTTAAAAAAAAAAAAAATTCGGCTTCAATAATATTCAATAGTATAAACTTCAGAGGGTTGTGAGGGTTAAATGAGAGAACACATGTGATGTACTTGGCACAGTGGCTAGCACAGAGCAACCTTTTGATAAATGTTGGTGGATATTATTCTTGTTATTGTTGAGGTCATTTGCCTCAGGAACTACTTCTTTCAGCACTAGAGCTGTCTACCCTATAAAGCGTTCCCAGAAGAAGCACAGTTAGGAATACCTTCCCATGCTCCTGCTGCATCTTAACCCATACTATTACTAAACAAAATGGCTGGTGGTTATCTGGTTTAATGTCTATCTCCTACTCTGTAAGAAGCACTCCTTCTGGGCAGGAACCATCTTATTCAATCTTGTAACATCATCATCTACAGTGCCTTACATGCAAGCAAAAATCTCTTTGCCTGGTAATATCCTTTACTATCTTCTCTACCTGGAAAATTCCTACTTATTCTTCGGAAGCAATTCTTACTTTGAATGTGAGTCCTTCTCAACTGTCTCAGGACAAATTCCAATTCCCAGACCAGTTTTTTCACACCTTGATTATAGTACTTAGCACACTATAGTATAATTTATTTATTCATCTACACGCCCGTCTCTCTAACTAGACTGTGAACTCTTCCATGTCAAGAATCCCATTTTATTCCTTGGCTAGGCCCAGCCCAAGCAGAATATAACATATGACAGATAATAACTAGTTATTTTGATGAATAACTGATGAACATATGAAGCAAGCAGGAATAAACAATACCTAATACAACTTGTTAAACGGAATTTGAAGTATTATGAAGTAACTAGGCCCCAGATCACCATTTATGAACTGTCGCAACAGCTATAATTATTGTAGAGAAGGGTATTTTGAGAGGGATTCACATCTTCACGGGTTATTTCACTTTGAAGGAATTACAGGAAAGTATATGTGTAGGTAGAGACTTGGAGTTAAAGGCAAGTAAGATTTTGCTTCTTGTCTTGAGTTGTTTAGAAAGCAGAACCATTTGACAATTTCAGCATAATCATAAATAATACTCCATGGGGTAGATTTTTTAAGAGATAAAGAGTTAGATCATTTCATCCTTGAGTACAGGTTGTAGTATATGTTTGTGCAGGAAAGAGCAGAGAAAAGAGAGAAGATAGGGAGAAGGCTGGAAATGGGGAAAGGAAAATGCAGAAACAGAGGTAAACACAGAAAGGGGTGTGGTTTGCATCCGAAAACTAGAATTGGAAAGATCTATAGGTCATCTTAAATTTGGACTACAAAATTGCCTGGCTTTAATCTAAGACTGCTCAGCCTGACCATTTTCACAAGTACTAGATGTATTTTATAACAATGAAAATAACATCTTATAATATCTTCCTTTGAGAAAAATCACTCTCTGCTATTTCCCATTTCCATTTCTTGGTGATTTGGCAGCAAATAAAATGAGAATTAGAAATGTTAAGAAAACTTATAATTTATTTTTATCCCATCTCAATTAATTATATATTAAAAAGTGATCACTTTGATACAGTGAGTTAAAACAATAAGGAAAAGGGGAGGATATTGAGATCTTGAACTAACAATTAACGGTCAAAATCTATGGAATCAATGCAGTCATGCTTTAGAAAAATATCAATGTTATCTGTTGGCTTTATTCACATTAAGAGTTACAAAAGTTTAAATGAACTTGCAGCTTTGCATTCAGATATTTTGATCATCCTTGCTGCAGTCTGCACAGGGATGGGCCACAGGACACTGAAGTACATGTACATATATGCAATACAAGTTATCACTTTTTTCCATTGGAAAGTAAAGATAATAGGTAAAACTTTTAATAATGTACTCAAGCTTAGATATATAAAAACATGTAATGCTTAAATACACAAGAGTTAAGCCAATGTGCAAATGAGCAGTTAAGACTATAGATACATGGATTAGATTTGACCTACTGAGTGACAACAGACTCTCAGCCAGTGAGACTAATACACATTCATGGATTAACGACTTGAATTATCAAGACAGTATCTGTTCATCAGCCTTTCTTTTTACAGAAAAGCTCATTATACCTACGATTTTTTTTTCTCTCTCTGATCTTGGAATGTTCATTCTGATTTCAAGAAAAAAACTAAAGTTACATAAAATCTTGTACCGAATTTAGAAAATCAACATTCTTCCAAATGTGGAGCTACTTAAACACATGGCCAAATAGGACTACCTTTGCCAAGCAAACTGGAAAAAAAAAAAAAAAAATCGAGGCTACAGGTACAATCTTCAGTGTCTAACATTTCTAGGGCTTGCTCCCATCTTCAGGGTTAAAAAATAAAGAATAGGCAAAAAAGAAAAAGACAGTTCAACACTGATACGCTCCATACTAATAAGGAATACATTTATTTGGCTTGGGGTTTTAAAGAGATCATAAATCTCCCCAACTCCGGCATTTGCCTACTTTTCTATTATGTAAGCTAATTTAAAATAAATCTGTATACCCTGAGCATTTCCCCACTGAGGTAGTCAGGAAAGAGCTTGAACTAAACACCCAATGGTGTTGTGAAGGGAACGAAACAAATAGGTGACCTGTTTCCTACCCTCAGGAAGCTAGAGACAGGTTGAGGACACCAAAGAGAACATTTAAAAGTAGCTCAAGGGCTTCCCTGGTGGCGCAGTGGTTGAGAGTCCGCCTGCCGATGTGGGGGACGCGGGTTCGAGCCCTGGTCCGGGAGGATCCCACATGCCGCGGAGCGACTGGGCCCGTGAGCCACAACTACTGAGCCTGCATGTCTGGAGCCTGTGCTCCGCAACAAGAGAGGCCGCGATAGTGAGAGGCCCGCACACCGCGATGAAGAGTGGCCCCCGCTTGCCGCAACTGGAGAAAGCCCTCGCACAGAAACGAAGACCCAACACTGCCAAAAATAAATAAATAAATAATTCCCATTTAAAAAAAAAAAAGAAGAAAAGTAGCTCAAGAGCATTTAGAAAGCAAAATGCACACCTTAATAGAATGCATATTAAGAAAATGAAAAGCTCCATGCAGGCATGCTTAGCTCCCCTCAGTATTCTCAAAGCTGGTATCAGGAATAATTAGAAGAAGTAAACAAGATTGGGAAGGAGGTAAGTGCTGTGATTAGTTGAGTCAGAGGCATCGGGCATTTCATTTCGGGAAGTGTCTGTGACAGGGACATGAGCAGACTGTGTCACTCATATGCACAAGTGAGCACAACCAGATTGGCCTGAATGAAGCAAGAGTATGGTTCAAACACACCGAACACTGAGTTTGAAAGCAGTGAGGGTTGGACAAGGAACCGGTAGATAATAATGGCAGATGACAACAGGAACACAGGAGGGATGATTCATTTTTACTGTATTAATCAGTAGTGCTATAGGTATTTTTCATTTAAAACAGATATTATAATGTACAAAATTCATAAAATAGGCATATATTTTCAATGTTTTCTAGAAACTCATGTTTATGGAAACCTGAACCTCTGAACTAAGAAGTGAGAAAGAAGAATCAATACTATTCAGCTAAAAGCTGCAAGATTGAATGAATCTTTAAACTTTCAGCAATCTCTGTTTATTGAAGATGGAGGAATTTTCCATTCCTCGGTTGTCAGACCTTTACTTTAAAAGTGAACAATTTGGAAATATTACATCCTACCTTTATTTTGAAAGTGGGCAATTTGGAAATATTATACTCCTATCACTGATTTTTTTTCAAGCCTATGTCTTCTACTCATAATAGTCAAAGCCAATCTCTGAGTCTTATTTGTCTTTTATTTGTCACTAATCATATTGCCCTCCATTCTCAAGTCTAAACTTTTATCATGTTAGGTACACTTATACACAGTTTCATGATAGGCATCAACAGAAAGATAATTCCATAAATTGCAATTCAGAGTTCACTTTTTTCCCCTGGTTAAAGCCAAAACAACCACACCTATACTAACAGTTCATACATTTCACACATGGTGCTTAGACTGAAGGAATTCATTATTCAAAAATGAAGAAAAAGACATGGCCGAACTTAAGCCATAAAAAACTAGCATCAAAGAAGCCATCAGAAGAGCTATATTCAAAATCAGACTCTTGGGAATTCCCCAGCGGCACAGTGGTTAAGAATCCACCTGCCAAGGCAGGGGACATGGGTTCGATCCCTGGTCTGGGAAGATCACACATGCTGCAGAGCAACTAAGCCCGTGTGCCACAACTACTGAGCCCACGCACCACAACTACTGAGCCCACGTGCCACAACTACTGAAGCCTGAGCACTCTAGGACCCATGTGCCCCAACTACTGAGCCCACATGCTGCAACTACTGAAGCCCACACGCCTAGAGCCCGTGCTCCGCAACAAGAGAAGCCACCGCAATGAGAAGACTGCGCACTGCAACAAAGAGTAGCCCCCGCTCGCCACAACTAGAGAAAGCCTGCATGTAGCAAAGAAGACCCAACGCAGCCAAAAAATAAAGAAACCAAAATCATACACTTCTGGCCCACAGTTTCTTTTTCTACAAAAGAAGATTGCTATCTGTACCAAGTGCTAGCCAGATCACAGACTCTCTAAGGAAGTTGAACAGGTAGTAGTGGTGTCAAAGGTCTTGACCATATTCTCTGCAAACAGACGACAAAGAATTGACTACACCCCTGGACCAAAAAATACATGCTGCTATAATAAGCGAACATTACTGGTAGAGATAAAAATGATCACAAGAACTACCTCATCTAGTACATGATGAGCACTATTTCAAACGTACATTGACTCAATTGTCACAATAAACCTAAGGGGTAGATACTACTATTATCTCCATTTTATAGATGAAGAGACTGAGATATTAAGTATTACCCAAGATCACACCAATTACAAAGTGGTACGAGTGAGTTTTGAAGCTGGCTCTAAAGCCTGCTTTCCTAATTCTGCTTCTGTGACCGACTGTTAGTGGGCCTTTGTTTCTCTTTTTACCATGACCCCCCACTGATGAGCATAAAGTACAAATATAGCATGTGAAGTTCACTAATTTTTATTCTATCATAAAGGACTACCTTTAACAGAAAAATGAATGTAAATCAATGTTTCATTTTTATCATCAAAGACAATTAGAAAATTAATATGTGAGTTTGGCTTCACTTAACAACAATAAAAACTATTACTAATATTAAAGGAATCCAGTTTTTCAAACTCAAAATGATTAACGTATCCCCCATAAACTGAGCATTTGCATTTCTTCCCTCATTTGGGGAGGGGGGGTAAAATCATTAAAATGAGATGATTTTTTCTAATACAACTGTCATTTTTTCCCCCAATCAAAAATCTACTCAGTAAGTTATGGCAAAAAACATGTGCGTAAAATAGATTTTAGGGGTTTTTTTCTTTCCTCCTTGTTTTGTGATAAATGACAGAGTATATTCACATATTCTAAACAGAAATGTCACAGAGGTTAAAGGCTAATATATATTAATTACTATATTGAGGTACAGTATAAAAATTTCTTCAGAGTATAACTATCTTTACTGACTGGCAAAATACCCAACTTAACTCACAGGAATTAAAAGCTAAGGATGTCCTTTAAGGAAAAAGCATTTGCTTCCTCTGTAAAATGCTGTCATTTAACTATGAATACAGCCTCCCACAATTTAATCTGATAAAAACTAAGCCAGTCTTAGTGGACAATGACGTTTTATAATAAAAGCATGAATTACAGAAATGATAGTTGGTTGCCTACCTTAGACAATTTAGCACTAAATTCACCATTTTACCGTTAATGTTTATGCTATCTATTGAAATATCTTTTCAAAGTAGGAATATTAAAAGCATGACATTTAATATAATCAAAATGATCGCAACCATCAGATGAAATGAGAAAATCCAATGAAGTACATCAGACATTGAAGGTTGTTAAAAAAATAGAGATGATATCAGGATGGGGGTAGGAATACAGCCCTGCCTAGAGAAAGGGCAATGATGGCTCAAGGTCATCTGAAGACCCATGAAACTCACAAACTCTCAGAAAATGAAGAATAGCTATGTTCAGAGCTTTGAGATTCTTAGACACATCTATAATCATTAGTAACCAAAAGAGTGTCATGATCCCTATATGCCATACAAAGTTGAATAGGATTGAATACTGCAATGAAGACCTTGAAGGGGAAAAAAAAAAAACCCAAAAACCCAAGGTACTAGAGAGCCATAGAGTGTACATTCATTTGCTAAATGTGATTCAAAAATCCAAGTTAAAAGGTCATTTATAACAACAAGGTCCTACTGTATAGTACAGGGAACTATATTCAATATCCTGTGATAAACCATAATGGAAAAGAATACGAAAAAGAATGTATATATATGTGTAACTGAATCACTTTACTGTGCAGCAGAAATTAACACATTTACTTCAATAAAATTAAAAAAGAATCGTCAAGTCTCTCATTTAGAATCCCTTCACCAAAGATGACATGTATCAAGTCAATTAACAAGTGAGAAGGTACCTTCATCCTCAGTTTGTTTGCATTAAACACTGACATTTCCTTGAAAAAAAAAAAAAAAGGTCATCTGTATCATGGGACAGCAGGTATGGGGGAATATGAGGCCGTATATACCATCCAAGCCTCTCTCACACACTGAGGCCAAAGAATTCTGAGGGATAATTTCACAATATTTACATAATTTCCCAGCTACCACAACCATAGCATCTCCAAGGATGCATGAGTTTAAAATATTTGTCCACATACAGATGGTCCCAAGTTACCATGGTTTAACTTACAATCTTTTGACTTTACGATGCAAAAGCAATACATGTTCAGAAAAACTGTACTTCAAATTGTGAATTTTGATCTTTCCCTGAGCTAGTGGTATGCAGTACAATACTCTCTCGTGATGCTGGGCAGCGGCGGTGACTCACAGCTCCCAGTCAGCCCCACAGTCATGAGGGGAAATAACCGATATACGCTTAAAACCATTCTGTACCCATACAACCATTCTGCTTTCCACTTTCAGTACACTATTCAATAGATTACATGACTTTATTATAAAATAGGCTTTGTGTTAGTTGATTGTACTCAACTGTAGGCTAATGTAAGTGTTCTGAGCCAGTTTAAGATAGGCTACGCTAAGCAATCATGTTGTGTAGTGTAGGTGTATTAAATGCATTTTTGGTTTATAATATTTTCAACTTATGACAGGTTTATCAGGATGTAACCTCAACGTAAGAGGAAGAAGATCTGTACTACATCAATAGGACATATATGTGAATACACCTAAGTATGGATAAACACACATCCACAGAGAGAGAGAAAGGGATCTTACTATACAAGTACTCACTGACCTCATTAAGAGGTAATCCTGAGATTTGTTGACATTATGCTTATATATCCATAGAAGGGTAGCAGAATATGCCACCCCAGAATATGCCTCGTTGACATAAAGATTATTTTCAATTGATTATTTTTGAGAAGCAGCAGATACAAGAGAAGCTCTGAAACCAGAGTAGAAGTTACCCTTCCATAAGAGAAATTTACCTTTATAAAGCAAATCTCTATTTATAAGGGCATCTCCCTCTCTGTACCAGGAAGAGAAGGGTGACTAAATCACAGGAGGATCTTGTCAATGGAGAAGGCACTGACTGAAATCTGCATAAAAAGCCTTACTCTTGTTTATTGTGCTTTTCTTGGTCACCTCCCATAACCGGCCTCTCCCCCACCCAACATCTTTCTTTTTGCCTTTAGCTGAAGATGGTATTTAAGATGGTGGCTTGGACCATGGTTGGGGGTGGTAATCTCCCCCGGTAGATATGAGGTATATATGTTAATAAACTTCTGTTTGTTTTTCTCTTGTTAATCTGTCCTTTATTACAGGAGGTCTCAATCAAGAACCTAGAAATGGTAAAGGGAAAATTATTTTTCCTCACCTATACCATATACTCATTATATTTCAATATTAGGCCTTCAGAACTATTGTGTTTATTATAATCATCTCCTTAAAGAGGACCAGGGTGGGGGGGGAAAAAACATAGCTATGTAAAAACAGAAACTCTTGTTTAGGAGGTAGGTAACAAATTGGTTCACAAAATACACACTGCACTGACTAGGTGATGGGCAAGTTTTGAATAAGAAAATAAGACAATATTCCAGCTTTTCCTTATTGTTTTTGTTCTGTGACTTGACTAGTTTAGAGTGTGACTTTGCAGATCAAATTGCGGATGTCTAAATTCAATACTGATATCAAAAATACATTAAGGTCAGCACAATTACCAATGCGCTTGGAATATCCACACAATTACATCTCATCCAAATGCACGCCATATACACATAGTCATTGAGAATGACACAACTATAACATTTAAACTAAATGTATATTAAATGAGAATTGAGACTGTGACCACTAAGTTTTGACACTTAACACACACTCTAATTAAGGCAATATTTAATGAATTAGTGGTTGTTACTAAGAAAAATAATGAGCAAAATCTGGCCTTATCATTAGACAATTTCTTTAAAAATGTGACAGTATTGTCAGTGAGAATTCAACCACCTAGTTAATTTCTGTCAATATTTTACTGACAAAAATGCCCTAATAGAATCCTTGACCTTCAATAAAGAGTTTAAATGTATTAAGCACAAATCAACTATTTTTCAAAAGCATACAACAGCAATTTTGACATTTTACAAGATCATTTTTCAGAAGCATAAATGGATAAAGGTTTCATTCTGTAAAATCACTAACATAACTTTTATTAAATTGTATAAAGCTAAAATTAATAAGGTCAATCATATTCCATGTTTTCTTTACTAGTATCAAAAACTATGTGACAAAAATAATTTAAATCAAAAATCATCATTTCCACATTTCTGACTGTACCACTCCACTGTGAATGAAATAGTCTGCGGGGGGGACTTTTACTAGAGAATTTACTTCCAAAATAACTATTTGAATTTCAGAGATTCTCAGCTATTTGCCTGACAGTATTTTTATCTCTAAGTGAACAGTAGAGATAAATAAGCAGATAACTTAGGATGGTACTTCATAAAAATCTAGAGTATAAGTATAGTAGAAACAAATCAGTGATCTATATTCTTAAGTCTTTCTCTTTTTTCAAGGCTAGCTACTTAAATGGGACTATCTGCTTTGATTAGGTTCGGGTTTTAAAAGGATGCCTGATTTTAACGAATTTTTTCATTAACTAAGATCCTAGACTCAGAAAATATACTCTTTAGGTATTAACTGCCTTGACCAATGTAAGAGTGTATTCAAATAATTAGTCTTTAGGGAAGGCTAAGCTAACCCATTTCATTTGTCAATTGTCTCCTTTGCAAACTGCGATGTACATGTGTATAACTGTGATGAATTCTACATTAATAAAAAATGCCAATTTTCCATAATAAATTGGTCCCAATTTTATGTCAAATGTGGCTGGGAGTATCCAGTGAGGCTTCAACTACTGAATAACCTCCCCAATCCTTATCTCCAGGCCAGATTGCTCTTGTGAGTTCCAGATCATATACTTTTCTAGCTACTGAACATCTCCAGATGAGTATCACACTTAACAGGATCCACAGTTCATTCTGTCTTTCTCCTACCAAAGCTCATACTCCTTCTGTACTATCGCAATGACTCGCACCCCAGATACCTCCAATGGTCCTAAACTCCAAAGAATTCCAACCTGGCTTTCACTCATACCAACCCTTAGAAAATATTTATGTTAAGATCACTAATGTTCTCCGTACTGCCATAGCTAAATGTTTTTTGCTGCCCTCATCTGACTTAACTTCTCAGCAATATTCTACCTGATTAAACCAGCCCTTTCTTGCTTCCTGAAATATTTTCCTCTCTTGGCTTTTATGATGACACATTTTCTTCATTTTGCTACGTCTTTTGTTGGCATTTCATTTGCCGGCTCTCCTCTTCCACTGGCCCTTGAAATGTTGGTGTTCCTCAGGGATTCATGTTGGGCCCTCTTTTTTCTGTCTCTATAATACTTCTTTAGGTAATCTCATCCATTCTCCTAATGTTAAATTCCATATACATGTAGATAAACTCCCAATCTCTCTCTCAAACCCAAATATTCTTCTGAGCTCCAATATTCTACATATAACTGCCTATAGGACACGGCCACTAAACTATCTTATATCTCAAACTTAGAATGTCAGACACCTAACTTTTGTTTTTCCCACTCTTCCTCACCTCGTTAAGTAGCACCGTCACCCACCACATGGGAATCATATTAGAGGTCTCTTTCCTCCTTCTTCCCTGTCTCTCACCTCCCCAAGTTTAATGCCATTAATAACTGTTAATTTCACTTTCTAACATTTAGTTCCCTCTTTATATCCCCACTTCCACTGCCTCAGTTCAAGTCATTAAAATCTCTCAATTAGATTATTAAAAAGCCTGCTAAATGTCTTCCCATCAATCTTTCACTTTCCTACTGAAAGTGATCATTCTAAAATGCAATCTGATCATACATCGCTAACCCCTAATTAAAAATGCATTAAAGGTTAACCATAGGTCATAGTAAAAAGGTCCTTTACTAGTTGACTTCAACCTTCAATCTCCCTCCTGTCCTTCACACCACATTCTCCAACCAAACATTTTATGTCTCACTCCCAACGTGTGATGCTTTATCGTATCTGCCCTTATTCATGTAGTTTCATCTGGCCTGAATACCCTTCTCTTTTTTTTGGGAAAAAAAAAAAAAAAAAACAAACTACATAAACTTCAAGTCCCAATTCAAATGGTTTTTTTCTCTGAAAACCTCTGAATTCATCTTTAATTATTCTTCAAGAATAAGGATATTATTCTTTCATGGTTCTGTATAGCAGTTATCACATTTTAGTACAGCAATTACTTTATGTATAACAGATACTTTATGTATCTCCCTCTCTTTTGAAGAATAATGAGCTCTTTGAGGAGCCAAACCCTTTCTTTTTCATCTTGGTATACCTTAACTGCCAAGACCATGGTGGCCTGAAATGTAATATTCTCTCCCAAAGAGCCAAGATATTGGTCTATTGCCCTTCTTTACCAATAAACCCATACTAGGAGGTGCTTCTCCCACTGGATTAGCACGAAACGCCCTCTAGCGGACAACAATAACAGTGTCTTGTCACACTGGTGTGATATCAATTCCGAGGTAAAACGCAGAGGTTTTTTTTTTTGCCCCAGAGTTTTTATTTTCATAAATACTTTACGAAAGTGTGGATCAGTCATGTTAAAAAAAAATAGATTCCGTGTTTTCTCTGTAATAAAGTCATTCTAACTTGCTCTCATTCCAACATGTCTTTTGAGAGAGAAAGAATACAGTAAAGTTGCTGCTAGCACAGGAATAACTGCACAACACCTTGTATACGACCTTGGAAGCAGTCATGATAGGAACATCGTTCATTACTTGAATTTTGTCAGGCAATGTTCTGCTCGAGATCTTCTTCCCAACATCTTTTCAACTAGGAGTAAATTTCTAGACCTCTTTTCTGATTCCCCACTTAGAGACAGTCCCAGTGTTCTTCCTTTGTACTACCTTCCACATAAATCTTCCTCATTAATTCTGCTTGTAGGCATTGGTCATATCACACTACGCAATCCCATTCCCTGAGCTATAACCATGTGTGGCCATCACACGTGGATTACTACGGCTATACAAAATGCAAAGCAAAATCAGACTGCCTAATAACACAAAAATACTAATAAAACCTTAAATAAAAGGAACAAGAAAACTACTATTTGGGGAAGTGGCAGGAAAAAGATGGGCAGGTCATTCCGTACCCTGCCTGTGGCGTAAAAGAGAAAGAAACATGGTGGTCTGAGATATAATATGTTTACTGCTATAAAATGTCATCCAGTAGCAGAATTTCATCAGGAGACTTCTGCTCTAGATCTCCTTCCCCAAATACTTTCAGTTTGGAGCAAGTACCAAAGTATCAAAAGGAATATGGTAGACAACATAGCTTGTGTTAAAAAGAGAAAGAATAAATCCTTATCTACTATATGCTTTTATTATCTTGGTTATCACTGTTCTTTATCCAGTCACCTTTTGACAGTTCGATTGAGGTTTAATGCCAACTAACCAGTTGAAATACCATCATAAATAATCTTCTTGTTTAATAGGTCCAAATGGATCCAATCTCCCTATACTCATCATATTAACATTTCAGGCTAAACAGTGGTCTAGCAGCATGCACATCAAGGATATCCCCCTATAGTTGTGAAACATATATCTATGAACTTTCAATTATTATCACAAACCTCAGGCATTACAAAAATTTAGTTAGGGTGTAGGTCTTCATGTGCTTGACCACCTGGAGAGGCAAATATATATATTCCAGGGGAAAAAGATGATGAGGGCAACTCTTTGAAAAGATGTTACAGACCAATATTTTCATTACTTCTTTGCTATACTGTAGGTATTTTGGAGTATTTCTTCTTTCTAAAGAAACGTTGATAAGTTGAGGCACAGTAACCGCACTTAAGGCACACTGAAGTTTATACCACTAGCTTAGAGACAGAGAAAACAAACTGTTGGTTATATATGTGTTCACATATATACAATAAGCTGTTTCTTCCGATCATCCATTATGGAAATGGTGCTTTTATAATATACTAACTTCTCAAAACACTACACTGATTAAACAGAAAACCTCTGATAGCTACTGATACGATGCTACTATATCCCCAGTGAATAGCAAGAAAAAATAAGTGATGATTTATTACAGAGCATTTTGCATTGCATTTTATTGATGAAATGTTACAGGGAAAATGATATCAAGGCAATTAGCAAATTCATAAATTATAGCATTAAAAACATGCCATGAAACAGAATGCCTAGGTTTGAATCATCATCCCCTCATTTATTAGTATCTGTGTTATCTTGGGCAAGTTATGTAACTTTTCTGTTCCTTACTTTCTTCATATATAAAATGGGACTAATAATAGTAAAGTCAAGGAGTTTATTGAGAAGATGTAATGAGTTAATGCATGTAAGACAATTATAACAATGCTCAGCACAGAGGAAAAGCTATGGAAGTGTGAGCCGTTATTATTATCATTTCCTTCCCAGCCTCCATTTGTGAGTTTATTTAAATTGGATTTTCTTTTTAATGCACAAGACTTCAATCATTCACCCAGAGGTCAGGAAGTATGAAAATTGCAATTAAGGATGCTGCATTTTGAAGTAAGAGGGTGCTGAGAAAAGAGAGAAAATGCTGAGATACATTCCAGATGCCAGTGATATTGACATAACAATTATAGCAAATATAACTCTCCAGGTCAATATTTGCCTTACTCCCAACAAAGACAAATAATTAAGCACCTTTAGTGGAATTAGCTTCCTGCTAGCAAAGGAAAAGTAAAGAAGAGGAGAGAATGAAGCAGCACAGGGCAGGAAGCACGGCAGGAAACACTCCAAGGGGAGCATGAGGAATGAAGGCCAGTAGTCATGCTCAGTGCTGCCTGGTGTATGAGCAGCATGGGCTGGGCTGCCTCTGGAGGGCTACAACACTACTGCGCAAATGAAAGAAGCTGGATGCAGACCTGCGGATACACAGCTTGGCAAGTAGAGCTTGCGCCAAACTGCAGCCCTAGTCAGACCTGCAGTAGGACATCCCTGTGCAATAAACAACCATAACAGAAGTCCTGGCCCTACGGTACCATGCCCCTAGAAAGAGCCTCTCTGGAATATTGAAATGGAAAGACTGGGGTTTTCCAAGCCTGGCACAAATTGCTTTTTCTACTGCTTAGCTTTCTACTGTCTCTAGGTTGAAGCTGGCCTTTTCCCTTTGTTAAAGTCCCAGTATGAGGGAAGAATTCCTGAGCAGGCCAGAATCCACTTTAGTCTAGGGCATGCACAAATGACTGAGATTTTATGTAGAAATGTAGACAAGTTATATAAATTTAAAGATAGGCTTATGTGTGCAACTTATATAAGACACTATAATATGTTGGTTACCCTTCTACATACCTATGCACATGCATGACTACACATGTTTTAAAATCCCCATTCTGATAACATTTTTAGAAGACAAAAAACCGATGACTAGAATTGTGTGATCCCTTTTATACATTACTATTTCAAAATGTCAAGTGATAAACAAACACTGCAAACAGAAGAGAGACCAATAACCTAAAAGAGTTGCTTTGAAACTTTCTTATATACCTTCCAGAGGCCTTCCAAAAAAATTTCTCTGGAGTTCACTAATCAAATAAACTAAGCTATATTAGATGCAAGTTAGCATATCTCAATTGCAATATGCTTTCCATATGTGCTAGAATGCTGTTTGAAAAGATTATCATACAGAGAATTTGCATTATCTTCCTGAGTACAATTCTCCCATGCTTTCACAAACGTAACTGTCAGACCGGTGCTAAAACACCTCTCTGCTTACATGAAATGAAGTAAAATATCACAAATGATATATACCAATGGTCATGAATAAAGTTGGAAAGCTCAACCAACCCACTGAAGATACAGATTTGGTGCTAAGTTTTCTGGGTTATAAAGACAAGGAAATAATTAACAATCACAGTTGCTTTACTAATTCCGCTCATTCTGTAGGACTAAGTTATCAGAGAGAGAGCTGCTTAAGCGCGAAGCACCAAGAAATGAGTGAGAAGGCCCGTTAGTATCTATCATAAATAATACAACCACAGGAAGAACACTTTAAAAGTTAACATGAACATTTTTGTCACATATGTATAATCCATTTCGGCAATTTCCCAATAATTAATAAAGGCTATATTTACTCGCAACTCGTAGAACAAGATGATGCAAAACCTTTTAAAATTTCCTAGATAGAGGGTGTTATTTCTATCTGGAAAGCGGACTTTGGAATCTGGTGCTTCAGGCCATTTAGTAAAAGATCCGAAAGAAATGACCTATATTTCTTTCTGAACTCGACGATAGGATTTTTATCAGTACACTTTCGGTGCCTCTCAGGCACACAAAGAAGGTAAAGATCTTCCTTAGATCACAGATTTAGTTGGAATGAGAATAAAATTCTCTTCTCACCAGAGCAAAACTGTTCATTTCATAATTAATTCATACTTAGTGCACAATGTGACCTCAGCCTAGCGTAAATCAAAAGAAACACTTAAAAGTGCAATGTTCATTTGACCAAATAGTTAAACACAGAGGAAAAAGTAAAGCTTGTCTTTACAGTCAAATCAAAAGAGGCACAAACCCCTAGAGTTGAAGCAAAGGTTAATGCCAAAGAGATACATCTTATTTCCATGCATCAACACTGAACTAATTCAAACTGCACTGTATTTCCTACCTTTGGAAATACTAGTGTAGTATATCCAAAGATGGTTTTCTCTTGATTATTATTACATTGTTTTAATCCTCTGACCACTTTTTCTGTCAACACCACCCCTCTCAGCCTTTTCTGATTCTAGTGTGGCTAGAATAGGATATTTATTGTACAGTACTTTATTTGACTCAAGCCCCAAACCTCTGAGTAATCAGATTCCTTGTGTTTTCCTTACCCCCTGGTACCCAACCCATCAACAAATCCTGTTGGCTTCTGCATCTGAAGATATGTGTTTTAAATTCCCCAATTTATATGCTTTTAAAATGACTTCCCTTAATTAA
Source organism: Balaenoptera ricei (assembly GCF_028023285.1). NCBI lineage: Eukaryota > Metazoa > Chordata > Mammalia > Artiodactyla > Balaenopteridae > Balaenoptera > Balaenoptera ricei. Next base: position 87,811,701 of record NC_082660.1, on the reverse strand, counting down.
CCGCCACACATAATTGTCCACCTAAGGAATTCTCTATCACATCACTATATTATATCATCTTTAGGATACCTAACACCAACTGAAATTCATATTAATTTAATGACATGTTTATTATTATATTGTTTCTGTTAGACTGTAAGTTCTAAGACAATCAAGATCACATCTACTTTAATTACAGCTATATCCCCTCCCCCCCACCCAAGGATAGCATTTGGTACAGAGTAGGTGCTCAATACTTTTATTTGTTAATATAAGACCGTATAGAAAAATAAACTTACTGATAACTATTAAGGGACTCAGAATTTCTAGAAAGATTGTGTACTATATACTTCTTGAAAATAAAAAATACATTTCTGAGAAAATATAAGCAGTTCCCTCAAAAAAAGAAAATCATATTACTGTATTAATTCTGTAAAACAAATGCCATAGTGAGGTGACAAGCATATCATACCACCCCTAACAGTCTTTATCATGAATTTAGTTTTCCTTTTATTGCATATTCTAACTGCTGTCGTTTTCACTCCCATTTCCAAACCTCAAAATACAGGTTGACCCCAAAGCCCACTGGAACTTTTTGGTCAAATTGTGTTTTAGGAAGCAATGAGAGGACTCAGATAAAAATAGGGCAATGAGAATAACTAAGCAGAAACTTTCTGGAAAATACTGTCTGTCATTGAATACAGTGGTTCAATTAACATGTAACAGGTTAAGCATGTCTAACCAACAACAGTGAAATAATTTAGATCCTAGGAAATTCTTGAAGGTAGTAGAAATAATTATCTTGACTTTAAGTAAGCAAGCAAGGCCGCAAGTACAGAAATACAGGGATTCTGTCATGACAAAACAAGATAAACAAAATCCTTTTTCACCACTGGGAATTCAGTTACTCATTCTGTGGGTCACAGGTCTAATGGAGCAATAAACATTCTGAGAAAACTAGTAGTGTATAGCATATGATAGAAATTCAATACATATTTGTTGAATGCGCAAATAAGACAAGGAGGACGCAGCCTCAATGGCAGCTTGGAGGAATTGCTAGAATAATGCTGTTATCTCATTTCTACAGTAAATTAGTCTCCATGTAGGCCATCATAACTTATTAATACCTACACACGGAAATATAGCTCCCAAGCGTCAGGGGATCAGTGGATCCAAGATTTGTGAAACGTAAATTTGTCACTATGTTGATTATGCAGGTATCTGGGTCCACTGGGAGAGGGGAGATGTGCACGTCTGAGGGAAATAGGTGAAAAGAGGACTATTTTACAAAGTTTAGTTATACTGAATTTAGACACGTTATTATATGCACGGTTTATAAAAAACTATTTCATCTTTCACTAAAATTTAGTCTCAAAAAAAAATCTTCAATCACTGCTCAGTAATGGAGATTAGCAGAGAATATCTCTTGGGAAATGTAATGTCCACAGCCAGCAAATTCTGTACAGTGGTTAGCATATTAATATATTAAGTCTATTAGATGGTATATTTAACTCATAGCTGGTGCCTTCACTAAAAGTTATTAGTACATCAAAATATTGTCCATTCTGACTGGCAAAGAGCTGTCTAATATTACATGTGCCCCAGTTGCCCTCCTCTATATGGTAAAGGAAACAGGTTGCTTTAATTCTATAGACTTCAGGGCACACATCCTAAAGAGTGAAGGCATTATTAAAATATTAATTGCTTAGGTAGAAATAGAGACACAGATGTAGAGAACAAGCGTATGGACACCAAGGGGGGAAAGCGGTGGGGGTGGGGTGGGGTGGGGTGGGGGGGTGGGTGTGGGATAAATTGGGAGATTGGGATTGACATATATACAAATATACAAATATGTGTAAAATAGATAACTAATAAGAACCTGCTGTATAAAAAATTAAATTAAATTAAATTAAAAAAACATTAATTGCTTAAGTTTTGTATTTCTATTATTCAGATATACATAATATAAATAATAAAGTAGGGCATACTTTCATTTCCTCTCCAAAGATCACAATGATGAATTTTAATATGATAAGTAAAATACTGATGTTCTATAAGCAGCCATTCCACAGACTCCAATGTCCTGGCAACTCTGTTAGTTTCTGCATGGAAAGTTGCTTGGTTCCAAGGTGAATTTCCTTAATGGCAGTGTTCAGGCTAAAATTTGTTCAGAAATACTCAAAGCAACCTTATTCTAGGTAAACTGATAGGTTTCATTATTCATAATGTGCAACTATTGATATGTTACAAATGCACATATTAATATCACTAACATATCAAATTCCATTTATATAACCTCTTTTGCTGATTCAAATTTCAAATATTTTCTGTAAACCCTCTAATCCGACCTTAATTCAAAATTGGAAAGTGCAGAAAATTTGAAGGGAATGCCCATTGGACACCAAACATTTTAGCAAGCCAGTACTGATGTACATTCAATAGATGATTCTTATAAATGATCAGGTGCTTTTCATACAAAAAATAAAAATGACATAGCATGATTTCAATTTAATAACTAATTTGACAAAAACTGTTATAAAATTAAACTTTCCACAATCTTTCAAATGGTTTACACATTTTCAGTAACTTGGCTAAAGCAATCTATTTGAAACAGCATAAAAAATGTTTGTTGATAAGTTGAAATATTGATTCCTTACGGTCAAAGAAACATGTCATGCCTGCAACTGCTACACACAGTCACCTCCTAGGAGACATTTGGAAATGACCTTGAAACTCAAAACCCCAAGCTTCAAAAGACTATTAGGAAAGCATTAATATTTACATTATACATGTGAAATGTAATTTAGGTACCTATATTACAGTATTTCTAGGAGTCAGATGAACTGGAGGCCTCCAGGAGGAGAGAACATTATTGACAGACTCTAACCCCCTCCTTTTTAGTAAGGGTAGATAGTAGGGGATAATGATCAATATGTAAATACTATATCAAATATAAGACATAGCGATATCTGTTAAGAATTCTCACTTTTAACAGAACAGTGAAATAAACTTTCAAAACATTTTGCAGTAATTCCTAATAAAGGAATTCTGAAACCCTTCCTACAGAGCAGTTACAGTAGGAAAGACTTTTTGGTAAGAATTAATACACAGTTGGAGGGCTTAAAACAACAGCAGCAACTGCTGTTAAGAGTTTTTCATGTCCTCCTCAAGTTGCAAATGCCACTTCAAGATTTGATTCTAAAACAAGGACACTTAGATGCCAAGAAAGAATAATATTGTTCAGACACAGAAGCAACTCAGAAATGTGGATAGTCTGGAAATTCTCCCACAGCTAGCGTCTATCACTGAACCAGACTAACTCTCTTCCCTGCTGTCACACCCATTCTGGCTTCCAGATAAACCCCAGACCTGCATAGGCATGTATCGGGCCAGTGGAAGTGGAATGTGGTTTCTATGATATATACTTCATAAATGAATAAAAGGAACCTAGATTACCGGTTATATAACTGACTGAACCACTTACATAAATGAACTGGAACCTGGCAGTTTGTAGCATAAGTAAGGGCACTGGGTTCAAGCTCAACTTTGCTATCTTCTACCCTTGTCACCTTTGGGCAAGCCACTTAATCTTCCTGTGACTCAGTTATTTCATCTATAGAACTGGAGATAAGAACATCATCTCATAGGTTTTCTTTCCTGAGGATTAATGAAATGATTTCATATATATAAAAAGTTCAGAAGAATGTATGGTATGTAACAAACACTTTTTGAATCAACTCTTCTCTGTCACTATATCCATATTCTCCCATTAGATAAACACTGAAGTTCTAGTTCACATGTATGTTCCTGGTTGTCAACTGCTGAGTGGCTAAGAAATGCAGAGTACCCTTGGTAACCAGCCAACAGAACACTCACAGACCAGACTGAATCTACCACAGTTCATGAATGAATTTGTTTTACATGTATTTATTGCAGTTCTAACCATATCAATCCTGAGGTGTTTGTTGGACCCTTACCAACAACATCGCTGTTGCTACAAGAGACAAAAAATGGAGATGGAGGAATTAAGACAATCTACAGAAAGAGAGTCTTACAACTTAAAATAGCACCCCAAACAGGACAAACCCATTGTAATCCTTATGACCATAAAGAAATTCAATAGTAGATACACAGTTTTCTGTAATGTGCACTCTAGAAGAAACTTAAGGTATGAGACAGGACCAATATGGGTTTTCCAAAGGCCAAGAGCACATTTTTCTCTCTGCTAACAAGGGTTTAAAAATTATCTTTGAAAAGTCTTTAAACAAGCCCTAGTAGATCTTGCCAAAGGACAGTTGTTTTCACAGCTTCTTTTGTTTCTTACTCCTAATCCAAAAAACCACAAATAGGCCTGAGCTAAAGATACTGAAATGTAAGAAAAAGACCACTATAAAAACATTTAATTGCCTTTACCTTCCAATTATACCCCCAACAGTTCCATACATTCATTCTACTTTATTAAAGCAGATAACTGAGAGCTGTCACATACATCTCATAAATACTAAACTATAAAAAAAAAAAGATTAGTCATTTGTAATCACTTGTAATATTCATAAAAATCAGAGCAAACTCTTAAGACTACTACTTTATTAGATCCTAACTAAGGTCTAGTCTAAAACTTATTTATTGGTAATAACTCCCAAGCAAATATTATGCAATACATAAACATCAAGGCACAAATATAATCTGCCCACCAAGGAAACTGATAATGGTATTTTGAAAAAATTATTAAATTTAAGAGAGATGATAATAATAGCTGATAACAATAAACAATTGCCTCGATGTCTCTGAAGGTATGAAGAAATGTAGACTATCACTGAAACAAAGTGAAACTGATACCATAATATTAGGATAATGATGAAAAGGCTTTGTACAAGTTACTATCTCTCTCAAAAAAAGCTTAGTTAAAATATATTCAGTTATGTCCCTGAAAATAGCAAAATTAAGAATTAATTGGCTTGCCTTTTTTGTCTACAAGATTAATAATATATGGTTATATCCTGATCTGGTAAGGTACTAAATTTAAAAAGCACTTTAAAAAAAATATATATATATTTATTTATTTATTTTTGGCTGCGTTGGGTCTTCGTTTCTGTGCGAGGGCTTTCTCTAGTTGTGGCAAGCGGGGGCCGCTCTTCATCGCGGTGCGCGGGCCTCTCACTATCACGGCCTCTCTTGTTGCGGAGCACAGGCTCCAGACGCGCAGGCTCAGTAGTTGTGGCTCACGGGCCTAGCTGCTCTGCAGCATGTGGGATCTTCCTAGACCAGGACTCGAACCCGTGTCCCCTGCATTAGCAGGCAGATTCTCAACCACTGTGCCACCAGGAAAGTCCTAAAAAGCACTTTTGTAAGTCTTCAATATTAAACAATTCAAGAACCCTACAGTATGAAGCTGTTGTCAGGCACTGCTACTGCAGAAAGCAGATGCTATCAAGTTCATATCTACTATAGAAAAAGCTGTTTAAAATAGCTGACAGTTATCTTTGTCATCATATTGTTTAAATTGGTTATAACACCACACCAAGATCATGAGTTCAAGGCTTACTGAGTCAGTGACCTTGTTTGTGCACCATGGGCACAAACTCTACCCCTAACCCACTGTCATCATAAATGAGTATCACTGGTCATAAGAAACATTAGGCAAAAATAGGTGAAATGATCAGTTTAAAAACATTCTTACCGCTGGAAATCAAAATAGTTTCATGCCCTATTAATTATGGTAGTTAGCATCATCTTTTTATACGGATGACAGACAACATTAGTAAACCAAACAACAAGCAGAAAATAATATGAAAAATCTCACTGCTTTCATAGGTTATATATAAGTGAACCTAACAAACACTATGGCTAATTAGAAGTCATCTCAGGAAAGGATAAAAAATTTTAAATTTGTAAGGAATTTTACATTCTAAAGGAATCCCTTAGCTAAACTATATCTCCGTCGGAAATAATTTTAAAAGGGCTAGATGTGTCCCCAAATCCTGCTTCAAATCTATGAAATTAATTTCCTATGATTTTACCTTTATATGTGTTCAGTTTATGCCCTAAAGTGGATTAAGAAGCTGTGTAATGCCAAATGATAATATTACTTATACAATGAATGTCTATAAAACTATGATACAAGGATTTTAGAACCATATTCTGATCCATCATACAGATATATTAACATTTGATAACACAATAAATTATTAAAATAAATTGTCAGCATTAAGAAAACGAAAGCATGTGAAATAGAATAGAAATGCCAATAATTAACAAGAATGTGATCTGATTGGTACTGAAAGAGCAAATAGTAAGTAAAACCTAGGAGAGGAGTGATAGCATCTTTATTATTGCTGTTAATGGAACAAAAGGTACCTAATCACACTAGTTTCTCTTTTCAAAGACAACTACAAATATCCTAATAGCATCACATGTCAAAGAGTAGTTACTTTTGCTGCCTTCTATTAAAAGCAATTACATGCTAGGAAACATCACATTGCTCACACATTGCCAGGAGCATGTTATCAGTCTATTCTTATCACGTGAAGCCAGACACAGTCAACTCTCAGTAAGCCATTCACATGGAGGGAACACTGATAATTCACAAGAGTTATATCTGCCATTTGAATGCATCACATAGTTTGTTTAGGCTCCTATAAAATTAATTTAAATTAAAAATATGATCCTTAAGCCAGTGTTAACACATGACAAAGAGCATGAGGTAATGGTGCTGGGGAGGCAGGGAAACATCAGACTAGTATTAGTACTGGGTCACTGGATAAACTAAAGGCACACCACACATATGTGGAGAACTTAGCCAAGAGTGGCTAGGAACTTCAATATATTGTCGCTCTTTCTAGATTGGTTTTATATTGGGAGCTATGTTTTTCAACACACCATATGTACATTTTGTTTGTTTGTTTAGTGGGCAAATTGATTCATTTAGTTCTGTCACTTTATGAGTATAATTTTACTGGGTCGTATTAATAGAAATACATTAATACTCTACATAAGCTAGGTAGCATTGAGTGCACAAGAATAAAGTACTTAAAAGGGCAAGATCACATAAATAGCCTATCCTTGTCCTGTGGGACAGACAAGCGGATCTTTAATTGAGGTTTTTGATAATAGAGCTTTAATTGGCACAATCATACTACAGAGAGATGCAGTGGTGTTGAAAAGCACAGGCTGTGGATTCAGTCTCGCTCTAATGCACCCTATCTCCATGACTTTGCCCACAGAGTAAACAAAGCAAAGTGGTGAAGCACATGGGCTGCGGAATCATCCTGCTTGAGCTTGATTTCTACCTCCACTTTGTTCATCTGTAAAATGGCTACAATCATAGTACCTACAGCATAGGATAGATGAAAAAATTAAATGAAATAATCCACAGAAAACGCTTAACAAATAATCTGGCATATAGTAAATGCACAACAGATATTAACATCTGTAATTGTTAAAATTGTCAGTTTTGTTGAGTCTGTGATATGTATTTATCTTCATTCTCACAAGGTTTCAATTGATGGTTTTTCTATTTTACTGATCATTATTCTACTTTATAGTTGTTTAGAGACAATAAGAAACTAAGTAGTTTCCTTAGAATCAAACAACAAATCATGAAATAGACATTCACTTTAGCACACTAAACTTCTGTTTATTCAAGTGGGCCAACCATAAATTTTAAAAATTTATTGACTAAATAACCACAGGCCACTATGAAAAAAATCTGGCTTTCACTTTTGAAAATTTCAACAAAAATCTTTGGTAGTATACGCACACACACCTAAATGAAGTGAAATACTAAATCATAGGAACTTAAATGGCAAAATAACTTTAACAAACTACCACAGCCAGATTCAATTATGTAGATCTCTGGTATTTAATCAGTTACAAGAAGGATTTTCAAAAAACAGGTTCTATTATATATATCACCGAATGAATCATTAAATACACACACACTTCTTACTATGTGCCTAAATTTTGGGTTAGCACCCATACTTTATTTTATTTGCTTGGTACTATGAAACTAAGTACACATAACTGTAATTCTCTTGTGTGTTCATCAAACACACTTATACTTGCCAGAAGCTATACTACATACTGGGAAAAAACAGTAAACAAAATGGAAACACTTCTTCCTGCCTGCAAGAAGTTCAGTGTCTGATGGGGAGTCAAATGGATGAAGACAATTATATTATGAAGACTGCATTCTGACAGAAGTGTCATATAAACAGAAGCTAAATGAAGAATTGGTGAAGGTTCAGAGAGAAGTTGCAAAGCCTTGTAAGTGTCTCTGTGCCAGGAACAAAAGAGTCCAGCCTGAGGATGTTTTAGGGGGAGTGAAGAGGCAAATGACCTTGAAATGCATGAGTTTAGATGTTCCCTAGGAGACAATGGGTGGTCAGTGAAATGTTCCAAGCATAGGAGTGCCATGATAATTTATACTTTAGAAAGACAATTCTGATTAGGTTGTAGAACACTGATCACAAGGAAAGAGGACTGAAGGCAGAGAGACCACTTAGGATTCTGTTGAAGTCATCAAGAAGAGAGATGCCATAGCATTTGTAATTACTGAGAAATCAAATTGTATATATCCATATGGCAGGCAGCTTCTGAAATGGCTCCCAAATGCTCCCTGCCTCCTGGTATTCATGCCCTTGAGTAAATTTCCTCCCCGTGTGTGAAGCCTGGACCTAGTTAATTGCTTCCAATGATGAAATCGGGCTACAAAAGACTGTGACTTCCCTTTTGCTTCTATTCTCTATTCGCTTCTTCTGGGTGTGCACAGTTTGATGAAGCAAACTGCCTTTTGTCAGCTGCATTACTGAGAGGCCCATGAGGCAAGGAACTGAGGGCAGCCTCTGGATAAAAGCCAGCAAAGACGAATGGCGGCCCTCAGTCCAATAGCCCTAGAGGAACAGAATGCTGTCAAAAATCATATGGGTGAACATAAATCATCCTCCACTCAAGCCTTCAGATTAGATCACAACCCTGACAACACCTCACATGCAGCCTTGTGACAGCTAAGCTCTGCCACGATTCCAGAAACTGTGAGAAAATAAATGTGTGTTCATTTAAGTTGCTAAATTTGGGGATAATTCGTTATGTATCAATAGCTATAGGCAACTAACATTATCCACAACAATAAAATAAAAAGTTAAAATTCTTCCAACTTCCACAAAAATGTGAAGCCATTTTCAAGTGTAACTGTATTCCTAGGAACATGTGTTAAAATGGAACTGATATTTTTAAGTTATAATTTTTAATTTCTTGAGTCATCTCCTGTACAGTATCTGGAGGGCACTAAATAACAAAATTTAGCTCACTCAATCAACACACCTACAAGATGTTAAACATTGTTTTAAAATAATGATATGCTCATAGAAACAGAGATGAGAATTGTGGTTGTTAGAGGCAGGGGATAGGGGGTAGGGGAATTGGGTGAAGATGGACAAAAGGTACAAATTTCCAGTTATAAAATAAATAAGTTTTGGTGATGTACAGCATGGTGACTATAGTGAACGATATACTGTATTGTATATTTGAGAGTTGCTAAGAGTAAATCTTAAAAGTTCCCATCACAAGGAAAAAAAGTTTCTAACTATGTGAGTTGAGGGATGTTAACTAAACTTATTGTGGTAATCATTTTGCAATATATACATATATCAAATCATTATGTGGTACACCCTAAACTTACCCAATGTTATATGTCAATTATATTGCAATAAAACTGGAAAAAATAAAAACATAAGCAAATCAAAAACCAAAAAACAATGATATGAATGAAAATTATAATAATGATCTCAAAAAACATAGTTTAAAATTAGTGAAAACAAGATAACACCCAGATATTACTGAATAACCTATTAAAAATAAAGAATTAAATTTACTCTTACCAACAAGGACTAATTGACCAAAGAATTACTTATATATAATGCCTCAGAAAAGCTACCAGATTTGCACGTCCCTAAATTAAATATATTTCTCTTAAACAAATTAGAGAAACCTCTTGCCCTTACTTCTTATATCACGTAAAATATATAGTCTGGAACTGGTATAACTGCCATCAATATACAGTTGGACCAAAACACACCCCATTATAGTTTTATATAGCTGTGTGAAAAAATTCCATGGGATTTCAATGTAAATAATTTCTATTTGCCAAAATAAAACTAATTTAGCTAGAACAATAATTCTAAATGAGAATGATTATCTGTGTGAATTGTAAATGCTATCAACTGAACACCTGTTATTGTGCCTAATCCATACAATGTATATAAGCAAAAATTACTGAAATGGGGAGAGACAGTCTCACTAACTCATAGCTAAAAAGTGTCATATTAAAATAACACAAGGTGTCTATAATGTTATAAAGCTTAACCTCAAAGGAGCCCCATGAAAAACTGATTTCATTACTTTATGTTCCCCATGTATATTAATATACCCTTACCAAATGCCTAATGACATGAATGTGGATTCCTTCATTCATTATTAGAAGAGACAGACCTTAAGTCATAGCAATGCTTTACAACTGATAGATTCCATTCAAAAAATGCCTTAAAAATTTTAGTTATAGAAAAAAATAACCTTATTCCCTTCCAAATATACAACTTCCTAGCTTTGGTTTGAGTTCTAAAGAACTGTCTTCAGTGCCAGAATAACAGGATTATACATTTCACAAGATAATACATGTGAAACTATAGCTTTAAAAAGGGATCAGTTAACTATGCAACAAAACGCACAAATTACTAAGGGCATAAAAGCCATTGTTACAACATGGGGAAGTGATTAAGAACAAACCTGGGTTCAAACCTCAGCTTTGCCACTTACTAGCTTAACAAGACATAATTCTTAATTCCCATAGCCTCAGTTTCCTCACCTATAAAACAATAATATAGGTTATCTAGGGCTGGTGTGAGGACTAAATGAGATATGTATTTAAAATGTTTATCACAGCTCTTGGGACATAGTAAATGCTTAATATATGTGCTATTACTGCTATTATTGTTATTATTATGATTGCTATTATTATTAGTAGTAGTGATGGTGTAGGTAGTAGTACAGTCACCATACCATCACCAATATGTAAAGAAAGAGCTATTTTGAAGCCTACTCATTCAGAAGGCTGAAGATACACTGCCTCAATTTCTCTTTACTATTAGTGACTCTTATAATTAAGTAATGGCATGGACCTCTGGCTCATGAATTCCTTGTTTCCTCTTCCACAAGCCAACTGGAAATGAAAACATGAGTCATCATTAAGTTAAAACACTTAAAATGTTCATAATGAAAAAATCTTTGATAAGGTGATAATATATATATCCAAAGAATTTAGATATAATAAAAATGATGAAATTATATACAGGTATATATGGTTTTTAGCTGGCTGCCTGAAAAAATTAAAGCCTTCTCGGTTTGTTCCCCTACATATTAATGCTTACACTAAGAAGCATGTATATTATGTCATTAAGATGACAAATTATTTGTTAAGACACCAGGTCTCTCAGGACACTTTAGCACCATTTATAAGGAGTGTGTGCTGAGACTGACATCTCATTATTTTCAAGTCAATTCCAAGACTTCCTGTATTATAAAGACAGAGATAAATTTGATTTTAACACTTTTTTGTTTTTTTTCATTGATTTACTAAATATATAAGACTGTGTTAAGCAACCAAACAAGGGTGGGTATCTTCAAAAGCAACCAGCTGATTCTAAGACTAAGAAACACAATTTAAAATATGATCCTAGAGGAAAAGTGCTTTTACATAAATATATTTTCAGACTCAGTTCCACCATAATTTTGAAGCTAGCCCAATATTTCAAGCATTGCAAAATGATCTTTATATGCATTTGAAATATTTATAACACCTCAATTTTCTGTTATTAAAGCTAAATTGCACTACAGAAATATATTATTGAAGAAGCTAAACTTTATTAGCCTTCTATGTTTATTTCTTAAATTTCCTCCAAGCAACATTAAAACCAAAGAAATTGCTTACAACTTCCACACACGCTATCTTTGTTCTTCCTGAAGCCTCTAGAGAACCCTAGAAATTCTAATTAGAATTAGCAGTTATAACCTACATATTTTATTATTTATTTCAAGTTTAGTTAATATTAACCATCATTACTTTAATTCTTATATAATATCTCACTATTATCTATAATTACTATAGATTTTTAAGGAAAATGACATTATTATTATAGCCTTGTTGTTCATATGTCCCCAAGTATCATCAATTTGAATAATAAATAAAACTAGAACACATATGCAAATTCCAACAGTTACATGTATGATGTACAGTCCAAAGTATTGGGTGTGTTTGGGTTTTCCGTAAGATCTTACAGACAACAAACTTTTTGGCCAACCCAATACTAAGTCTTTTCCAACTGCCTCTAATATATACACTTTTTGTCATTAATCCAGAGAGCATTTTGAGATCTAGTTTGTCATACAGCATCATTATGGCTTGTAAGAAGACCCTAAATATTATAAGCATGAGGACACAGGATTTGGGAACTAGAAGAAACTGCAGAGATTAAGAATTCATACTGATCAGGATATCGTCACATCTTGTCTAGCCTACTGGTATTGATTCACAATCAAAGGTCCATCATCTATCTGTGAATTCCCATTACCTATCTGTCCTCCAAAGGCCCGCTCAATGGCTAATCATCAAATTATTGGGCACCTAGGCTTAAAGAACAAAACCCCATTTCCTCAGTGTGAAATTCACCTCACCACCTTCACTCCAAGTCCCAGCCCAACAGGCTGTGCTTTCAACACAGCGTGCACTTCACCCTCTCCATATTTTGCTAATGGTGTTCTCTGCCTAGAATGTCTTCTTTCCTTCTCTCCCTATCGAAATTTTACTTAAATTTCAAGGCCCAGAACAAATTATACCACCTCTGGGATCTCCATTTGCCCTAGTCAAAATTAACTGTTTCCCTTTTGTGCTCCTTTGGCTTCTTAAAAATATCTAGGTTAACATTTAATAAAAATTGACTAAGTGGAGTATATCTCTTTCTCTCTCCCTGACTAGATGAGTTCCCTGGTGCAAAGACAAGACCTTATTCATTTATCTCCCTCCTATTTAGTATAAGACCTTGCACATAGTGTGTACCCAACAAATACAAATTAAATGAAATGAGAGATACATTCTCTCCTAAGACGGAAATATTCTGGATTATAATAGGAAATTTAGAATAATTTTCTCTACAACTCTAAGAATAAGTGATTCAAATAGAAAGTATAATTTGATGGTACTTTCCCATATTAAACATTTACACATTTAAATATTATAGGTATCAGAACTAGCCTATTTTAAAACTTCTTTCTATTTAGCAATCTGAAGCAACTATAAACTCCTAAGAGAAACATTTTCTTGAAACACAGACCAGTAATGCTTTACAATGCACTTAGGGAGAACAGAGACACGAGCTTTCCAAACTCCTTGCAGGAGGAGGAAATTCTCAGAGGTTTTGGAACACTGGGTCTAAGAGTTTTGGAAATAGGTCTTAGAAACAACGAGTATGTTGCTCCTTCCAGAACACAGCTGCATGAGTGGCAAACAGCAGCAGAATAGGGGAAAAAGTGGTGCCCTGAAGCTAGGAAAGCCAGGGCAGTGTGGTTTGAGTTGCCTGGAGCCAGAGCCTCCAGCTGATTTCTTACTGATCCTGCCACCTATTGACCAAATTATGAATCAAGGCACTGCAAGTGACAAGGAACTTCAGCTGTTAGAGTTAAGATCAATCAATACTTATCAAAACAAATGGAAGTTTGCATCATTCAAATTTGTTTTGGCTATGTTATGGAATATGCTATGATGCTGAACTGTTCCTGTAAATGTCCCTTCAGAAATAAATCTTAGTAAAAGTAATGGTACTGAAAGGTGCTCCTGACCTAATTTGGACTCATATTCAAAATTAGGAAAGTAGAAGTAGTAGTAGTATCACATAGAAAATTCAGAGAATCAGAGTTAAGAGGAATGGAAATGCAGAATTCTCAGTAGTGAGTATGTGAGAGCCTTTACATGACTTTGGTTTTACTTGGCTTTGATTATGTTTTAGCAGCCAGAGTAAGAATGGTTTCTACTCTAACTGACTAGCTTTGCCATGTGCGGCTCAGAAGAGCATGGAAGTCTCTTGCTGAATTAACATTTGTAATAAGTGTCAATAACTAAAACAAAACATACACAAACACACACACAGCATCATGTTAAATGAAAGGGAAAGGGGAATTGATAATTTATTGAGTGCCTGCTATATCAAGCACCATGCTGGGTGCTTTAAATATATAACCTTACTTAACTCTCATACTTCTAGTTAAACATTAGTCTTTCTCATTTTATAGATGAGAAAATTCAGTCGCAGAGGTTACTAGTATCACAGCTGAAATACAAGAATGTATGACTCCATTTCCTCTGGGCTTTTCCCACTATACCACACTACCTTGAGAAACTCTCTAATGGATTTTATACTAACTTCCATGTCTCAAACTCCACTTTCTTCATTTGTAAAATAGAGTTTGGCTTAATCACTTCTAAGGTCCAGACAGACTCTGAAATTTTATGAAACCTATAATTCTTATGGGACTCAATACAAATATAACAATAAGTAAAAGAACAAATGCTCAACACGAAATGTGCAAATAACTGGAGGAAGCTGTTCACAGAAAAAGAGGTTAAAATTGCCTTTGAATAGAAGGAAAGCTACTCAACCTCACTCCTAATTTAAGGAGTAAAAATTATAACATGGATGATTTACCATTTCACCTCTGAGATAGGCAAAGTTTGTAGGGAAACAGATACTCATATGTATTTTAGATGTAACACTATAAATGGACACAAACTCTTTGGAAGGAAATTTGGTAATATCTATCAAAATTATAAATGCAGACAGCATTTTATCCAGGAATTTCACTTCTAAAATTTATCCTACAGATAGATCCTATGTGCACAAACGTATATGTAGATACACTTTCGCCGAAGCATTGCTTGAAATAGCAAAAGGCTGGAAATAATCTAAATATCCATCAATAGGGGACAGGTTAAATAAATTCAGATAGGCCCATACCAAAGAATTCCATGCAATGTGTAAAAAGAACAAAGTAGATAAACACAAACTACTATGGAATAATATCCAAGTATATAAAGTGAAAACAGAAAGAAGTAAAAAACAAAAAATGATATATACACATATGCTTCTAGAGGCATAGACTATTTCTAGGAGGCAATGTGGGAAATCAGTAAGAATGGTTTCTCTAGGGAAGAAGCTGTAAGTCTGCGACTGAAGGGATATGCTTACCACGCATCTTTTTATTATTATTATTATTAATACCTTGATATAAGCATGTTTTACTTTTTCAATTTAAAAAAAGTGATTATAATAAATAGTAATATCTGGAGTCCTTGAAGAATCCTTTAAATGTGAAGTCTAGTAGAGCAAATAAGGGAAAAAAAAGACTTCAATGGCAGGAATTTTCTTAAATGTCAAAATTCTTCAGAATACTCTAATCACACCAGATTTCTGTATGGGTGTGAGCTTCAATCTACAAGGAACAATAAATACAGTACAAGTACCTCCAGTGCGCAAGATAAGCTAGAAGGGCTGAAAAGGAATAATTTTCACCTCTCTCTCTCTCACTCTCTCTCTCTCTCTGAATCTTCCAAAATTCACATTCTCACATTCTAAGGCATGCTGTGACAAATCAGACAAATGAATGGTAAAGGTGCTAATTCCAAGGGCATGGGCGTGTGGAATATATCAATTTCTTAGTTGTAAAGACTCACTCAGGCTGAAAAAACTCCTATGCTTAAGTAAGCTATCAATTCTGTGATAGTTAGTAAAATAGTATTGTTAAAATGAAATACCAAAAATTCACAAACCACAATGATTAATTATGAGATTGAGAAGTTACCTATATAGTACCAAAATTATGTGTGAAATTCAAAAGTGGTTAAGGATCTAACCATAAAGAAGGCACTCAATTATCAAATCAGTAAAATATACTTATTAGGTACCAGATTTTGATATTATTCCAGACAATCTGCTTATAGAAAAAAACTATCAAATTTCCAAAAAAAACCAAATGGATTAGTACAAATGTAAAACTACATAAGCATGATGGCACCAATCTTACTCCAATTACATTATTTTCTCTTATATGGTGAATCAACAGATTTATCCCCTCTGCTTCTCAGTAAAAATGACAACTTTACAATAGAGGAGTATAAGTTACATATTAAACAATAAAAATAAAACCCATATTTTCAGGTGAATAGTAACATTTATGCAAAATAAATTTAACAGGAAAAAAGCTATCCTTCTTTCGTTGCTAGGTAAAATACAGTTAATACGTCAATCTAATTATGTTTGACTCTGCCCAAAAAATTATACATGTACACATTACTAGAAATTTTTAGCAAAGCACTGAATTCAATATATCAGAACAAGAACTCTATATTAAAAAATAAAATATACCTTTTATCTGGGTAGCGAAATTCAGTGCCAATTTTGCAAAGAGATCTGGATTTTCAAACTTCTCCTCCTTAACTTTCAACCAGAAACAGTTCTCAGACAATTCTTTGGGTTCAATCTGAAACAAAAGTAACAAAGATAAGTTTCTAAATTATTACTTCATATTTAATTTTTCAAAGAATTCACTTTCACCAAGGTTGAATGATATTACCTTTATTCATCTATCTACTAAATCAATTTTAGGATCTATCAAAACAACACTTTTTAAGTAAACATTCATTGGGAAAGTCATAGACTTCTACTGGTGTACAGAAAAATACACAACAGCAATAGGCCATGTAGCAAATTACATTTTAAAAAATCTTCTACTGGAAGGAATCTTATAAATAATTTAGTAAATCCCTCCCCCCAGCTTACATACCTTCTTCTTGCTCCTGGATTTTTAACAATGGGGAAACTGAGATTCAGAAAAGTAAATTTCCCATGGTTGCAGAAAATAACCATAATAACTGACACTTACATACCTCCTAAAATGTGTCAGGTACTCTTTTAAGTGATTTCACACATTAACTCATCTCATCTAATCCTCACAATAATCCTTTGAAGTAGGACCTGTTATTATCTCCATGTTAAAGATGAGGAAACCGAGCCCCAGGAAGTCTGAGTGGCTGCCCAAGCTAGTAAATGGCGAAGATGGCTTTCAAATCCAGGCAGTGTAGCTCCACAGAATTGTGCTCTCAGCCACTACACTGAAACCCAATATTAGAACTGTGCATTTTCCAGTACATATCATGATGCTTTGTGATATGTAAGTGCCATTACACTATATGCTTAATTGCTAAATTAACATATCATTACATTTACACACACAGATAACTAGGCCAGCAGCTTCTGGGTCCTATAGTTTGGTTGATTGTGCCTAACAAAAAATAACTACATTCCAAAAACATTTATACCTCATTTACTCTTATGAGCAAAGCATAAGTATATGCTTAATTTTAAAACTGATTTAACCATTATTCTGGTCAAACCAATTTAATATGTAGATATTGTCAGATATCACTGTAACTATGTTCTTGGAATAGACATTTACCCAAATGGTGGCCTGGGTAATTGTATTTTCATTAGATTAGTTCCCAGTGAATGTGGACTGTGTCAATCTTGATAATAAGCTTTTTATAAGACATGTTATTTGATAATAATAAAGCAAAATAACATTCAAGAGAAAAATCTTTCACACATCATATAAAAAAACAATTAGTTTATGTCTCTACTGAATACTGTCAGCGATTCCACACTATCTGAAAGTTTAAAACTAAAAAAAAACTAATAATTTTCTAAGAAAAAATAACTAAGATAAAAAGGCCCATTAGGGCTTCCCTGGTGGTGCAGTGGTTGAGAATCTGCCTGCCAATGCAGGGTACACGGGTTCGAGCCCTGATCTGGGAAGATCCCACATGCCGCGGAGCAACTGGGCCCGTGAGCCACAATTACTGAGCCTGCGCATCTGGAGCCTGTGCTCCGCAACAAGAGGCCGTGATAGTGAGAGGCCCGCGCACCGCGATGAGGAGTGTCCCCTGCTTGCCACAACTAGAGAAAGCCCTCGCACAGAAACGAAGACCCAACACAGCCATAAATAAAAATAAATAAATAAATTTTTTTTTAAAAAAGGCCCATTAATACAAAGATTATATTTAAGAATGTTATAGCAATTAAAATTAACATTGGTAAAAGAATCAAAATTATTTTTCATATACTATTCTCTAAAACCACTTTCACTTTGATTTTCCTTTTGTCTTCTATGTTAATTTCAAGCTGTCTGTGGAGTTTCCAATTCTCCAGCTATGAAAGATGAACATAAGATGGTGAACTCACAAGTGAAAGCAAAACAATCAGTGGTCATGTTCTCAATTATTGTATCATACTTATAAGTAGCAATACTGTCATTCACACATTAATGAGCAACTATGACTAGACAAAGCCATAAAGCTACAGTCATAGTATTACCTTTGACCAATTGATCCTCTTCATGGACACCTCAGGTTTATATATTTTTTTATGCTTCATTCCATATGGCAGATCAAGTGTTCCCGGAGGAGGAGGAGGAACTCCTCCAAGGGGAGGTGGTGGAGGAGGTCCCCCAAACAAAGGCAGTGGTGATGCTATTCCATGTACCCCAGGTAAAGGAGGTGGAGGAGGAGGGGGACCTCCTCTGGGTAGAGGTGGTGCTGGTGGAGGTGGGGGCGGGGGTGGCCCAGCACCTGGCAATGGAGGTGGTAGAGGAGGGCCTGGAATTCCTGTTGAACCTGAGAGTCCAAGTCCCTGAAATATAAAATAACCCAATGCTTATTTAAATGCTTACAGTAAAGTATAGTAGCAAAGAAAACTTATCAGTAGACATTTGTGGTTGGGTTAAGATTTATTTAATTTAGCAACATCTAAGGGCTTAAGAATACATGAAAAAGACTTGCATAGATTTTTGATAAGCATTCTAAACCCTGGATAATGACTAACTCTGCTCATATACTAAGGCTAGGAAAGTTGGCATGCTCAAAGATTTTGTGAAACACTCCTCCAAAATAATGAAAACTTACCTTTCATTATAAATATATGCAAAGAAGAAGTACTGTATATGGCTTGGGCCTGTTAAGACTAGTTGGTATGAATACAAGATGATTAATACAAAATAACTGATTTAATTCCCTTGGGGCCGATTAGCTTTACACGAAGAGTCTGTCTCATAGCACCAGTAGCTTAGCTATCTTCTAATACCAAGAATTAATGCTAAGTAACATCCATTGCATAATAATACAGGTTTATCAATGTTTTTACATCTATTATTTCTTTTCATCCTTATTATAACCCTATAATGTAGGTTGGGTATTTTTATCTCACTGCTTATAGATGAGGAAACTGTAACTGCAAAGAGGTTCAATGACTAACCAAAGGTTGCACAGTCTGAAATATGATTAAGATTTACCTGTGGTTCTTCTCATATCTAAGGCAGTCCTCTTTCCACTACAACAGACTAGCTCCTAACGAATGGGTGTCAGTTGCCTTGAGTGGAATTAATTACAGCTTGCAGTACGAGCAGATTATAACTTATTTCTCCCACCAGAAAGGAACTTCAAGCTCATTCTCTAATAATGATGGATGACAGCTGACGGAGATCACTGCATTCCATATTGCCCACTTTTTGATTATTAATCTGGACCTGTTTCTTTAAACCATTACTGATGACAATGGTTTACTTTCCAAAATGAAAATGAATATGAAAGTGAGTTTGTTAATTATAAACATTCCTAAGAAAGTCCTACAAATGAACACGTATCTTCTGTAATTGAGATACGACATTAGACTAACTGAATGAGAAGTTTAAAACTATTAACATGTCTTGGTATAGTGTTATTTTTATTTGGGGAGAAACTCTTCTAATCTTTACTAATACGAATTTCCTCCAAGGACTACTTAATTGAACTAAACAAACTTAGAATTATCTTTACATAATAAATAAGTGGAGGCCTATTTTTGAAACAATCAATTTAAAGGATTGACCCATTTACAAGAATGTTAAAAATTAACAATCACAGGTAAACAGCATCACAGAAATGTTTCTCCTAATATTCAATGCACATTGTCCACAAATATTTTATTCACACATATGAATGTTTATGTGTGTATATACATATATACAACTAAAGTGTTTATACACTTAAATGACAATCCTCTCCTGGAATGCAATCCCCTCCTGAGATTAGGAAGAAGGATAGGATTAAAATATGCAAATTCTTTCTATTTTATTTTTAATGCAGCAAAACTATAGAAAATAGTCTGATTTTTCCAATCTTTATTGAGATAGCAAAGAAATTCTGAGGAAAATTAAAATAATTTTTCTGAAAAGTTCAGTAAATTAGTAATTTACCCTACAAGTTTTGTATATAAATGGACTTGTTTAATAATTTGAAAGGTAAAATGTGTATCCCATTTTTTGTATTAATTGACAGCAAAATGAAAGTAATACTTGCTTGTAAACATAAAATTTTGCCTCTATGAGACCATGTTTATGATATAAAACTTGTGTAACCACAAAAATGCTATTACTTTAAAATAGGACTTTTTACTCAAGTTAAATAGATATTTTACAAATTGAATAAAAATCTCAAATGCCACCAGCCTTAAAATCAAATCATATCAGCCCTTTTCTTCCCTCCTATGAACAATTAGGAATGGAACAATTAAATGAGACCACAATAGAGTATTGAGAATTGAATACGGCAAATGGACCATTTACTATTTGACACAATTTGGGGTGCACTAGAAAGTAATGTGTGACTCTGCACTTTTCCAGATCCGTTGATAATAAATAAGCAACTACGCAATTAAATGGTAAGGCCCTGTGCTAGGTGCAGTAGGGACTTTAATAAGAGTAAGCACAGGAAGTAAAGACATTATCCTCAAAGTGTTTATGCTGCAGGGGAAGGATAAAGCAGGCACACAACCAAATATGATAGGAGTGGTCTACAAAAGTGATATAAAAGTTCAAAGAAATTCCCAGAGTTTTGGGGGATGCTTTCCAAAGGATGTTATACTGAGCTGATACTTAAAGGAGATGTTTCATTGGCACAGAGGAGCAAGGGAGGGCGTTTCTGAGAGAGAATAACCTAAGTCAGCATTTCTCAACTAAGTTCCATGAACAAACTCTTCTGCAGGAGATGTTAATAGGTGGTCTGAGATAAAGGGTTCTGCGGCTAAATGAGTTTGAGAAAGCTGTAGGAAAAAGAGTTTGACAGGTTTCTTTAATGTAGGCCATCTCAGACCCTTTAGTATGCTAATGAGAATGATGAATCTCCAAGAGGAGAATTTCAAGCGTACCAAATTTATTGGACTATGGAATGCTTTCCTCATGAAAAACCTATTAGCATCTCTGTAACTAATGTCTGGGAAATGCTGGCTGAAGGAAAAGTGTGGAGACAGTAAATTCTACATGTGAAGGGAGGAGGGAAATGCTGGCTGAAGGAAAAGTGTGGAGACAGTAAATTCTACATGTGAAGGGAGGAGGAAAGGTGACTTAGCTGCAACAGAGGCTGGAGTTAGGGGAGCAGAGACGAGGCTGCAAAGGGGAGATAAGGGAGCCCGGTATAGAAGGCCTTCAAATTCCCGGTAAGGAGATTTTTTCTTTAATCCTGAATGCAACAGGCAACCACTGAACATATTAAAGCCTGGAGTGACAATAATCAGGGCAGTGTTTTAAGAAGATTAATTTGCAACTGACATAAAGCATGAATCTGAAGAGGAAGAGACTATAGGCACGGCGGAAAGTTCGGAAACTACTGTAATATTCCAGGCAGGATGGAATGAGAGAGTGGCCCTGGGGGGTTCAGGGTTTTGATACAAAGGGAAAAAAAGAGGAAGAACTGACATAAAACAGTGACCAACTTAATAATCTATCAGGAGGCAGGGCGGGGAAAAGGCCAGGACAACTCCAGCTTCACAATAAAAAAAAAATTGGTGGTAAAATTTAAACAAATAAGAATGGAGACCAAGCTGGTTTGAGGACAGAGAAGTGACCACAAATAATGGGTTTGATTTCAACATGCAGCAGGACCTGCCCATGCGGAGATCTAATCAAGAGCTGGAAATAGATGACAAACCCAGGGGACTTGACACCTACTAAAAGGTGATATTTGAATTTATGATATTGGATGGGATATTACTGCAAGGACATACAAAGAAAAAAGAGCAGAGGACAGAACACTGGGGAATGTCATCATTTGGAGGATGAAAACAAAGAGAAACTGAGTTCTGAGACATGTAGAAAACGAAGTCAGATGACACAAAAAAGAGAGATTGAGTGAAAAGAAATTATCAAATATTACAGATAAGTGAAAGAGGCTAAGGGTAGGAAAAGGCCACTGCATTGGGTAATGTGGAGTTCACTGTTGACTTCTGAAGTCACTTTTCAGTAGATTGACAGAAACAGACCTAGCCAATCAACAAACACCCTACTGGGCATCTATGAGGCTAAGAACTAATCTTATGTTTCTTTATATTCATTTAAAAAATATGTTGTGTTGAGAGTATGTAATCAGCTCTAAAATTTAGACACCATGATTAAGATTTTAAGTGTATATGGGGGGTTTTCATCATAGGGAATGTAGGTGGAAATATAAAGTTTATAGATTTTGAAATTATGGTAGTCGAGATTTAAAGAGATCTCAAAAAGCTTTAAGGAGCATTTCCACATTCCCTTTGAAAGAAAATACTATGCATCCAATTTTTCAAATCATCATGAAAATTTCACCTCAAGAAAGAGTTTTGCTTGTGTAATACATTCCATTAAAAATATTCAGGGCAGTTTATGCAACGAATGCCGTATTTTTATCCAAACATTAAAATGATTTATTGTCCTGGAAAATCAAATCTGTAGTTATTTCAAGTAAACTGGCAAACTACCAGAAAGTCTGCTTCTGGTCACATTTTTCCCTCCATCTAACAAGATAGTTTTCTACCTTTGAACTCAATGTGACATGACACAAAGTCTGTATCTTGTTTCATTACCTGGGTTCGAAGTTGTTGGATTTCTGTTTCAAGCTCTTTGATTTTTTCTTCTCTTTTTTGAAGCTCAGCTTGAGCTTCCTGTCGAGCTGTGAATTCTTCATCGAACTGCAATGATCACCACCATAAATGTACACTTAATAATACAGTTTTGAGAAAGCCTTAAACAGCAATATGTATTAAATAAGTGGAGTGTCTTTTGCTTCTTAAATTTCCTGGGCCACTCAGAAAATCAGAGCTCTTGATTATTTTATGGCAATTGAGCACCTCCGTGGGGATGGGGTGGTAGTAAAGAAGAACTATGTCCCCAGCCCAAGGAAAAAAAACCCATTTTCACTTCTGAAAAAAAAATACTAAACAGAATTTTAAAAGGGTGGACTAAGAAGGATCTCTTCATATATAATGGACATTTTTGTTGTTTTGTTATTGAAAGTTATGTTTTAGAATTAATCATGGTTTTTTTTTAATGTTTCATCCCATACTTTTAAGTTTATTTAATTAGAAAATGAAACCTAAAAATTAGGAATCAAGCAGTTCAACTCTTTAAAACTATATTTAATCTTGAAAAGAGACTGTACTTTTAGAATGCTCAAATGGATGTACATTAATACAAATCAGACTATTTTTATTATAATCTTAATTGTCTAGCATTCAAAAAGTGAATCTGTCAAAATCTGACAGTAGAATGATATATGCTCTAATGGCATCTCATTCAGATGGTTAACCAAAACACTTGTATAAAACGTCTTAAGAGGGAAAATGAGAGGTTAAATTACAGTGTGCTAAGCCAAAGAGACCATCAGAATGGTGACTATCCATTTACTGCATCCTGCCCAGCACTTACCTCAGTCAGGTGAATACCGCTCATGTCCAGCTATAGAACATTTGCCCTTTATTGTCACTGTCACTTCAAGTTATTTTAGAAGACTATACATTATTCCAACAATGTTATTTATGTTTTTAAAAGTGATATATCTTACTGCCAAAAACTGCCTTTAGAGTTTGTGGAACAAGGAAAAAGTGTGTTTACTGTTAATAAATATTCCTCCTTATAGTAGACTTGACTTTTGGAAATTATAAAATGCCATTCAGATCCAGTCTGAAGAAAGAGTGGGTGAGCAAAGTGGATAATAGTGTTTGAGTCAAACCTGCAATACTTAATTCTTTTATTCATCTCTACTTGAGTCCTGGGAAAATGTCCCACAGAGGTTGGTCCAAATCGTTTCTAATCTCTTTACATTTCAAACTTACCCTTATCCTTCAGTATCAGCAAATGACCTTGTTTCCTAGGTCACTGAGAAGATGGAGCTTTTTTGACTTCACTAGTATCCATGTTAAGATTGATCTGATTCTGGGTCTTCCCTGGTGGCGCAGTGGTTAAGACCCGGTCTCCCAATGCAGGGGGCCTGGGTTCAATCCCTGGTCAGGTAACTAGATCCCACATGCATGTCTCAACTAAGATTTCGCATGCCACAAATAAGGAGGCCATGAGCCACAATTAAGGAGCCTGCCTGCCACAACAAAGAAGCCCCCCTGCCACAACTAAGGAGCCCACCTACCGCAACTAAGACCCAGAGCAACCGAATAAATAAATAAATATTTTTTAAAAAATTGATCTGATTCTATACTCCCAGCCTCCTTGCCAGAGTTATCTTCTCCTGTGTGCTTCTCAAGCATGCTGTCCACACAAGCACACTACAATTTTGCTCTACAAATGGTTTATTAGTACACTTGCAGAGAGGCACACAAGGCTTCTGCTTGTAATTTAAAACGATCTTAATCTGTAAACCCATAAAGTAGGAATCAGAGAAGCCTGAGATATGTGAGCTGGAAGACTTCTTACAAGTCCACTAATGTTATTCTCTCCTTTTAAGGATGAAAAAATTAAGATCCAAGGAGAGTAAGTGGCTTAAAGTCACAGCTAATTAGCAGAAACACTGAGATCACATCTTATAACTACCGCTTCTCATTCTAGCTGCCCCCCTTCATTTTCCTTTTTCTTTTTTTTTTTTACTACTTTATTCTGCCTCTTAAAATCACCCAGAATAAGAGAAGGCACACAGATAACCACTGGGAGACCATACATGTTTTCATTCTAAATGTTGGCGAGGAGAATAAAGCATCAAACACTGAAATTTCTTTTTTATTATTTCAGGACTCCTTTTCCAATAATAGATGCTTACAGAAATTTTTACCAGATAGATCATCACAATTTGCTCCAGTCTTGTGGTATCTAATCACAGTGCCAGAGAAAAAGAGATCCTAAGATTTTCAAAGGGAATTTCAAATGTGCTACTTAAAACAAGAACATTAGAAATATAAAGGTCTACTAATCGAAAAGTGTACAGTTTCCTTCACCAATAAAAATGACGGCTTCACACAAACATTTTATGCACAAGCTCTTAAAATCTATTCTAGTAACAGAAAGAGCAAAAACATTTCTTCAGATGCCCTGAAGTAACTTCAGTAATACTCTGTAATTTCTAGAGTGATAGCAAAAGTGATTATCTGATCTCCAAGGTAAGTCATAACTTTGAAGAGACAGCAATATGTAAGCACTTTATCTTGCTGTCAAAAGACTCAAAACTGTAGAGCTTTTAGACTTGAGCTTCAATCCTTCTCCTTCCACCAACAGGAGAGAAATACTATACTAATGCTTTATAGGGTCTAAAACCAAACAGTGCCACTTTCGGTAGAAGCTCATAAAATTGTAGCTATGCTTTCATGAAACAAGGAAAAGACCATCTGAGATCTAAATAAAATTCAGATATTCATAAAGTTGGCACTTACATAAGGCATTACACAAAGAAAGGGGAACCTCAAATTCCACCAAGACTACATACATGGAGTAGCAGCATCACTTTAAAAATGGTAATTACAAAATTCAAAGAAGGTAAGTCTAAGCAGAGAGAGACAAAGAGAAAGAAAATATTGCATCATTCTGTTTCTATCAATAGCACTGATTTAAAGAACATAACAGATAAGACTAGCTAAACATCTCCACAGTTCTCCAAGGAGCTACCTACTGTTAAGTGAGAGCTGCAGGAAAGCAATGGGGGAATGTGTTTTGGTTGACCATTTTAAACTATATGCTTCCAGCAACCTAATTTTATTTCATTTATCACTTTAGTAGAATATGATTAGTGTTCTTCTTCCGTAATGGATTAAAGGTGATGAGCAGGGAACAGTAGCAACCTTATCTTATCGGGAAAGAAATCAATATTCTGTGGTGGTGCCTGAATCCAGAAACATAAAGAACTATATAACTGAAATAACATTTATAAGCCCTCGTATAAGGAAACAAGGTAGAATATGTATTGTGATTAGATTTTACATTTCATAATTACGGCCAGTATTTGATAAGTCTTACCTTCTTTGAAAATTCTGCTGCTTTTTGTTCACTTTCTTCAACTTTTGCCTTGTTCACACAAGAATCTATTAAGATTGAGGAAAAATGATTCGAAATTATTGCATTGGATCACTAGGCAAATGATGGCTGCCAGCCTATAATTCTACTATGTAAACTATCATTTTTATGTCAATTGCTGTTAGAGGGAAATTGACCTATACTGCACGTAAAACATAAACTACCAGGTTTCTTTTCTATACTAACTGAATTCAATGATAGTATTGTTGAGGCACAAAACCAAGCATCCAAGAATATATTTGACTCAATCATCATCATTTTAAAGGTATTCCATTATTTACCAACTTTAACAATTATAGAACTCTTTAAAAATTTTTTGTAGTTTATTATGGGTGGAGAAGTGCCAAAGAATCTATGCTATGCTTAAGATTATTAAAGATCAGGGACTTCCCTGGTGGTCCAGTGGTAAAGAATCCGCCTTACAAAGCAGGGGACTCGGGTCCGATCCCTCGTCAGGGAACTAAGATCCCACATGCTGCAGGGCAACTAAGCCCGCACACCACAACTACTGAGCTCCTGCACCTCAGCTAGAGCCCGCATGCCGCAAACGACAGAGCCCACGTGCTCTGGAACCCACGCGCCACAACTAAAGAGCCAACGTGCCCTGGAGTCTGTACACCACAACGAGAGAAAAGAAAACCTGCATGCCACAACTCGAGAGAAGCCCACGCGATGCAACGAAGAGCCCGTGCCACAACGAAGAGCCTGTGCCACAACGAAAGATCCCGCATGCCTCAACGAAGATCCCGCATGCCACAACTAAGACCCGATGCAGCCAAAAATTTTTAAAAATAAAATAATTTTTTAAAAAAATCAACAAGCTCATCTTAAAATATCATATTAAAAAAAAAAGATTATTAAGGATCAAAATGGCCCTTAAAATAAAGCTACAGGGGAAGATACAATAACATTCATTAATTCAGGCTTCCTAAAGAAAGATTTCACTTGAACAACTTCTAAACAGGGGCAGAATATAGTATTACGTAAATACGAAAACAAACATCAAACTTCCCAGGTCTAATCAAACACTCCAAAATATAAATAAGTGAAGAACCTCTTTTGGGAAAGATTCTCAATACTGTATATACAGTCTATTCTGTATACCTATACCTAGCCATCCTATACCTATTTATTTACCTAAAAGAAATGAAAGCATATGTCAATAACCAGAATTGTATATGAATGCTCATAGCAGCTTTATTTATAACAGCTAAAACCAAGAAATAATCCAAATGTCCATCAACAAGTAAATGTATAAACAGATTGTGCTATATCAATATACCGTAAAAGTACTCAGTTATGAAAACGAATGATACATGCCAATACCACAACACAAATGAACCACAAAATAATTATGCTGAATGAAAAAAGCCAGCAAAGAAAGTACATGCTGTATGTTTCCATTTACATAAAATTTTCGAAAATAAAACTAGTCTATACCAAGAGAAAGCAGATCGGTGATTGTCTCACGATGGGGAGAAGGGGGAGGCATGGGAAGAAGACTACAAATGAGAATGCAGAAATTTTAGGGGGTGGCAGAGATGCTTATTATCTTTTTTAAAAATTTTATTTATTTTCTTATACAGCAGGTGCTGATCAATTATCCATTTTATACATATTAGTGTATACATGTCAATCCCAATCTCCCAATTCATCACACCACCACCACCACCCCGGCACTTTCCCCACCTGGTGTCCATACGTTTGTTCTCTACATCTGTGTCTCAATTTCTGCCCTACAAACCGGTTCATCTGTACCATTTTTCTAGGTTCCACATATATGCGTTAATATATATTTGTTTTTCTCTTTCTGACTTACTTCACTTTGTATGACAGTCTCTAGATCCATCCACGTCTCTACAAATGACCCAATTTCATTCCTTTTTATGGCCGAGTAATATTTCATTGTATATATACACATACCACATTTCTTTATGCATTCGTCTGTCAATGGGCATTTACGTTGCTTCCATGACCTGGCTATCGTAAATAGTGCTTCAGTGAAAATTGGGGTGCATGTGTCTTTTTGAATTATGGTTTTCTCTGGGTATATGCCCAGTAGTGGGATTGCCGGGTCATATGGTAATTCTATTTTTAGTTTTTTAAGGAACCTCCATACTGTTCTCCATAGTGGCTGTATCAATTTACATTCCCACCAACAGTGCAAGGGGGTTCGCTTTTCTGCACACACTCTCCAGCATTTGTTGTTTGTAGATTTTCTGATGATGCCCATTCTAACTGGTGTGAGGTGATACCTCATTGTAGTTTTGATTTGCATTTCTCTAATAATTAGTGATGTTGACCAGCTTTTCATGTGCTTCTTGGTCATTTGCATGTCTTCTTTGGAGAAATGTGTATTTAAGTCTTCTGCCCATTTTTTGATTGGGTTGTTTGTTTTTTTAATATTGAGCTGCATGTGCTGTATATATATCTTGGACAATACTCCATTGTCCATTGATTTGTTTGCAAATATTTTCTCTCATTCTGAGGGTTGACTTTTCATCTTGTTTATAGTTTGCTTTGCAAAAGCTTTTAAGTTTCATTAGGTCCCATTTGTTTATTTTTGTTTTTATTTCCATTACTCTAGGAGGTGGATCAAAAAAGATCTTGCTGTGATATACGTCAAAGAGTGTTCTTCCTATGTTTTCCTCTAAGAGTTTTATAGTGTCCACTCTTACACTTAGGTCTCTAATCAATTTTGAGTTTATTTCTGCGTATGGTGTAACAAAGTGTTCTAATTTCATTCTTTTACATGTAGCTGTCCAGTTTTCCCAGCACCACTTATTGAAGACACTGTGTTTTCTCCATTGTATATCCTTGCCTCCTTTGTCATAGATTAGTTAACCATAGGTGTGTGGGTTTTTCTCTGGGCTTTATATCCTGTTCCATTGATCTATATTTCTCTTTTTGTGCCAGTACCATAATCTCTTGATTACTGTAGCTTTGTAGTATAGTCTGAAGTTAGGGAGTCTGATTCCTCCAGCTCCATTTTTTTCCCTCAACACTGCTTTGGCTATTCGGGGTCTTCTGTGTCTCCATACAAATTTTAAGATTTTTTTCTTCTAGTTCTGTAAAAAACGCCATTGGTAATTTGATAGGGATTGCATTCAATCTGTAGATTGCTTTGGGTAGTATAGTCATTTTCACAATATTGATTCTTCCAATCCAAGAACATGGTATATCTCTCCATCTGCTGCTATCATCTTTAATTTCTTTCATCAGTGCCTTATAGTTTTCTGCATACAGGTTTTTTGTCTCCCTAAGTAGGTTTATTCCTAGGTATTTTATTCTTTTTGTTGCAATGGTAAATTGGAATGTATCCTTAAATTCTTTCAGATTTTTCATCATTAGTGTATAGGAATGCAAGAGATTTCTGTGCATTAATTTTGTATTCCGCTACTTTACCAAATTCATTGATTAGCTCTAGTAGTTTTCTGGTGGCATCTTTAGGATTCTCTATGTACAGTATCAGATCATCTGCAAACACTGACTGTTTTACTTCTTCTTTTCCAGTTTGTTTTCCTTTTACTTCTTTTTTTCTCTGATTACCATAGCTAAGACTTCCAAAACTATCTCGAATAATAGTGGCAAGAGTGGACATCCTTGTCTTGTTCCTGATCTTACAGGAAATGCTTTCAGTTTTTCACCACTGAGAATGATGTTAGCTGTGGGTTTCTCATATATGGCCTTTATTATGTTGAGGTAGGTTCCCTCTATGCCCACTTTCTGGAGAGTTTTTATCAAAAATGGGTGTTGAATTTTGTCAAAAGCTTTTTGTGCATCTATTGAGATGATCATATACTTTTTATTCTTCAATTTGTTAATATGGTGTATCACATTGATTGATTTGCATGTATTGAAGAATCCTTGCATCCCTGGGATAAATCCCACTTGATCATGCTGTATGATCCTTTTAGTGTGGTGTTGGATTCTGTTTGCTAGTATTTCGTTGAGGATTTTTGCATCTATATTCATCAGTGATATTGGTCTGTAATTTTCTTTTTTTGTAGTATTTTTGTCTGGTTTTGGTATCAGGGTGATGCTGGCCTCATAGAATGAGTTTGGAAGTGTTCCTTCCTCTGCATATTTCTGGAGGAGTTTGAGAAGGATGGGTGTTAGCTCTTCTCTAAATGTTTGATAGAATTCACCTGTGAAGCCATCTGGTCCTGGACTTTTGTTTGTTGGAAGATTTTTAATCACAGTTTCAATTTCATTACTTGTGATTGGTCTGTTCATATTTTCTATTTCTTCCTCCTTCAGTCTTGGAAAGTTATACCTTGCTAAGAATTTGTCCATTTCTTCCAGGTTGTCCATTTTATAGGAATAGAGTTGCTTGTAGTAGTCTCTTAGGACGCTTTGTATTTCTGAGGTGCCTGTTGTAACGTCCCCTTTTTCATTTCTAATTTTCTTGATTTGAGTCCTCTCCCTCTTTTTCTTGACGAGTCTGGCTAATAGTTTATCAATTTTGTTTATCTTCTCAAAGAACCAGCCTTTAGTTTTATTGATCTTTGCTACTGTTTTCTTTGTCTCTGTTTCATTTATTTCTGCTCTGATCTTTATGATTTCTTTCCTTCTACCAAATTTGGGTTTTCTTTGTTCTTCTTTCTCTAGTTCCTTTAGGTGTAAGGTTAGATTGTTTACTTGAGAATTTACTTGTTTCTTGAGGTAGGCTTGTATTGCTATAAACTGGCCTCGTAGAACTGCTTTTGCTGCATCCCATAGGTTTCGGACCATCGTGTTTTGGTTGTTATTTGTCTCTAGGTATTTTTTGATTTCCTCTTTGATTTCTTCAGTGATCTCTTCGTTATTTAGTAACGTATTGTTTAACCTCCATGTGTTTGTGTTTTTTACGTTTTTTTCCCTGTAACTGATTTCTAATCTCATAGCATTGTAGTCAGAAAAGATGCTTGATATGATTTCAATTTTCTTAAATTTACTGAGGCTTGATTTGTGACCCAAGATGTGATCTATCCTGGAAAATGTTCTGTGCGCACTTGAGAAGAAATTGTAATCTGCTGTTTTTGGTTGGAATTTCTTATAAATATCAATTAAATCTACCTGGTCTACTGTGTCATTTAAAACTTGTGTTTCCTTATTAATTTTCTGTTTGGATGATCTGTCCATTGGTGTAAGTGAGGTATTAAAGTCCCCCACTATTGTTGTGTTACTGTTGATTTCCTCTTTTATAGCTGTTAGCAGTTGCCTTATGCATTGAGGTGCTCCTATGTTGGGTGCATATATATTTATAATTGCTATATCTTCTTCTTGGATTGATCCCTTGACCATTATGTAGTGTCCTTCCTTGTTTCTTGTAACATTCTTTATTTTAAAGTCTATTTTATCTGATATGAATATTGCTACTTCAGCATTCTTTTGATTTCCATTTGCATGGAATATCTTTTTCCATCCCCTCAACTTCAGTCTGTATGTGTCCCTAGGTCGGAAGTGGGTCTCCTATAGACAGCATACGTATGGGTCTTGTTTTTGTATCCATTCAGTGAGCCTGGGTCATTTGGTTGGAGCATTTAATCCATTAACATTTAAGGTAATTATTGATATGTATGTTCCTATTACCATTTTCTTAATTGTTTCAGGCTTGTTTTTGTAGGTCCTTTTCTTCTCTTGTGTTTACCACTTAGAGAAGTTCCTTTAGCATTTGTTGTAGAGATGGTTTGGTGGTGCTGAATTCTCTTAGCTTTTGCTTGTCTGTAAAGCTTTTGATTTCTCCGTCGAATCTGAATGAGATCCTTGCCGGTTAGAGTAATCTTGGTTGTAGGTCTTCCCTTTCATCACTTTAAATATGTCATGCCATTCCCTTCTGGCTTGAAGAGTTTCTGCTGAGAAATCAGCTGTTAACCTTATGGGAGTTCCCTTGTATGTTATTTGTTGTTTTTCCCTTTTTGCTTTCAATAATTTTTCCCTGTCTTTTATTTTTGTCAATTTGATTACTATGTGTCTCGGCGTGTTTCTCCTTGGGTTTATTCTGTATGGGACTCTCTGCGCTTCCTGGACTTGGGTGGCTATTTCCTTTCCCGTGTTAGGGAAGTTTTCGACTATAATCTCTTCAAATATTTTCTCTGGCCCTTTCTCTCTCTCTTCTCCTTCTGGGACCCCTATAATGTGAATGTTGTTGCGTTTAATGTTGTCCCAGAGGTCTCTTAGGCTGTCTTCATTTCTTTTCATTCTTTTTTCTTTAGTCTGTTCCGCAGCAGTGAATTCCACCATTCTGTCTTCCAGGTCACTTATCTGTTCTTCTGCCTCAGTTATTCTGCTACTGATTCCTTCTAGTGTAGTTTTCACTTCAGTTATTGTATTGTTCATCTCTGTTTGTTTGTTCTTTAATTCTTCTAGGTGTTTGTTCTTTAATTCTTCTAGGTCTTTGTTACACATTTCTTGCATCTTCTCCATCTTTGCCTCCATTTTTTTTCTGAGGTCCTGAATCATCTTCACTGTCATTATTCTGAATTATATTTCTGGAAGGTTGCCTATCTCAACTTCATCTAGTTGTTTTCTGGGGTTTTATCTTGTTCCTTCATTTGGTACATAGCCCTCTGCCTTTTCATCTTGTCTATCTTTCTGTGAATGTGCTTCTTTTTCCACAGGCTGCAGGATTGTAGATTTTCTTGCTTCTGCTTTCTGCCCTCTGGTGGATGAGGCTATCTAAGGGGCTGGTGCAAGTTCCCTGATGGTAGGGACTGGTGGTGGGTAGAGCTGACTGTTGCTCTGGTGGGCAGAGCTCAGTAAAACTGTAATCTGCTTGTCTGCTGATGGGTGGGGCTGGGTTTCCTCCCTGTTGGTTGTTTGGCCTGAGGCGGCCCAACACTGGAGCACACCTGGGCTCTTTGGTGGGGCTAACGGCAGACTCTGGGAGGGCTCACGCCAAGGAGTACGTCCTAGAACTTCTGCTGCCAGTGTCCTTGTCCTCATGGTGAGACACAGCCACCCCCCGCCTCTGCAGGAGAGCCTCCAACACTAGCAGGTAGGTCTGGTTTAGTTTCCTATGGGGTCACTGCTCCTTCCCCTGGCTCCCAATGCGCACACTACTTTGTGTGTGCCCTCCAAGAGTGGAGTCTCTCTTTCTCCCAATCCTGTTGAAGTCCTGCAATCAAATCCTGCTAGCCTTCAAAGTCTGATTCTCTAGGAATTCTTCCTCCTGTTGCTGGACCCCCAGGTTGGGAAGCCTAACGTGGGCCTCAGAACCTTCACTCCAGTGGGTGGACTTCTGCGATATAAGTGTTCTCCAGTTTGTGAGTCACCCACCAAGTAGTTATAGGATTTGATTTTAATGTGGTTGCGCCCCTCCTACTGTCTCATTGTGGCTTCTCCTTTGTCTTTGGATGTGGGGTATCTTTTTGGTGAGTTCCAGTGTCTTGCTGTCGATGATTGTTCAGCAGTTAGTTGTGATTCCGGTGCTCTCGCAAGAGGGAGTGAGAGCACGTCCTTCTACTCTGCCATCTTGAGATGCTTATTATCTTGACTGTGATGATGGTTTTAAAGGTAGACACAAATATCAAAATTTATCAAATTTTATACTTTAAATGTAGGTCACTTTTCTTATATCACGTATACCGCAATAAAGATTTTTCTTTGCTGTAAAGAACTATGTGGCTGGAATAAGGTTACTAAGGAAGAAATTGGGAAATGATGAGATCAAAGGGGGGCCATATCTGTGCAGTACTGGCACTGGTAGGTAATCATTTTGATTAAAATTTCATTGGGAGAGGGACCTTGAAGATGGCTGAGGAGTAAGATGTGGAGATCACCTTCCTCCCGACAAATACATCAAAAGTACATCTACATGTGGAACAACGCCTACAGAACACCTACTGAACGTTGGCAGAAGACCTCAGACTTCCCAAAAAGCAAGAAAATCCCCATGCAACTGGATAGGGCAAAAGAAAAAAGAAAAAAACACAGACAATAGGGACAGAACATGCACCTCTGGGAGGAAGCTGTGAATGAGAAAAAGTTCCCACCCACTACGAAGCCCCTTCACTGGCAGAGATGGGGGGTTGTGGGGGGAAGTTTCAGAGTCACAGAGGAGAGTGCAGCAACAGGGGTGCAGAGGGCAAAGTGGAGAGATTCCTGCACAGAGGATCAGTGCCAACCAACACTCACCAGCCTGAGAGGCTTGTCTGATCACCCGCCGGGGCAGGTGGGGGCTGGGAGCTGAGGCTCTGGCTTCAGAGGTCAGATCCCCGGGAGAGGACTCGGGTTGGCTTCGTGAACACAGCTTGAGGGGGCTAGTGCACCACAGCAAGCTAGGAGGGAGTCCGGATAAAAGTCTGGACCTCCCTAAGAGAAAAGAGACCACTGTTTCACAAGGAGAGGGGATTCCTTCCCTGTCTGCCCACAGAAGGCAGAGCACCGCCTAAACAAGCTCCAGAGACAGGCGTGAGCCACAGCTATCAGATCAGACACCAGAGATGGGCATGAAACACTAACACTGCTGCTGCAGCCACCAAGAATCCTGTGTGCAAGCACAGGTCATTATCCATAGCCCCCCAGGAGCCTGTGCAGCACACCACTGCCAGGGTCCCGTGATCCAGGACAAGTTCACCAGGAGAACACAAGGTGTGCCTCAGGCTCCTGCAATGTCACACTGGCTTCTGCCGCCACAGGCTCACCCCACATTCCAATTATAACTACCATACCCATCCCTCCCCCCTGGCCTGAATGAGCAAGAGCCCCCTAATCACCCGATGCTTTAGCCCTGTCCTGTCTGGGCGGAAACAGATGCCTGAGGGCGACCTACACACACAAGTAGGGCCAAAACCAAAGCTGAACTCGAGGAACTCTGAGAATAAAGAAGAGAAAGGGAAATTTCTCAGTGCAGCCTCAGGAGCAGTGGATTAAATCCCCACCAACAACTTGATATACCCTGCATCTGTGGAATACCTGAATAGACAACAAACCTTCCCAAAATTGAGGCGGTGGACTTTGCGAGCAATAGGAGCTTGGGGTTTGCTGTTGTGACCGATCTGTTTCTGATTTTTAGGTTTATCTTAGTTTAGCTGTTAGCACTTTTTATCATTGGCGGATTTCCTTATTGGTTTGGCTGCTGTCTTCTTTTTTTTTTAGTATTATTATTATTTTTTCTTTCTTTTTTTCTTCGTTTTCTTCTGAGCCATGTTGCTGACAGGGTCTTGGTGCTCCGGCCTGGGGTCAGGCCGGAGACTCTGAGGTAGGAGAGCAGAGTTCAGGACACTGGACCATCAGAGACCTCCCGGCCCAATGTAGTATCAACTGGCGAGAGCTCTCCCAAATATCTCCATCTCAGTGCTAAGACCCAGCTCCACCCAATGGCCAGCAAGCTCCAGTGCTGAAGCCCCATGCCAAATAACCAGCAAGACAGGAACACAACCCCAACCATTAGCAGAGAGACTCCCTAAAATCATAATAAGTTCATAGACACCCCAAAACACACCACGAGATGAGGCCCTGCCCCCAGAAAGACAAAATCCAGCCCCAACCACCAAAACACAGGCAACCATCCCCTCCACCAGAAAACCTACACAAACCACTGAACCAACCTCACTCACTGGGGTCAGGCACCAAGAACAACGGGAACTACAAACCTGCAGCCTGCGAAAAGGAGACCCCAAACACAGTAAGTTAACCAAAATGAGAAGACAAAGACATACGCAGCAGATGAAGGAGCAAGGTAAAAACCCACCAGACCAAACAAATGAAGGGGACATAGGCAGTCTACCTGAAAAAGAATTCATAGCAAGGATAGTAAAGATGATACAAAATCTTGGAAATAGAATGGAGAAAATAAAAGAAACGTTTAACAAGGACACAGAAGAACTAAAGACCAAACAAACAATGATGAACACAATAAATAAAACTAAAAATTCTCTAGAAGGAATCAATAGCAGAATACCTGAGGCAGAAGAACGGATAAATGACCTGGATGATAAAACAGTGGAAATAACTACTGCAAAGCAGAATAAAGAAAAAAGAATGACAAGAATTGAGGACAGTCTCAGAGACTTCTGGGACAACATTAAGCACACCAACATTCAAATTACAGGGGTCCCAGAAGAAGAAGAGAAAAAGAAAGGGACTGAGAAGATATTTGAAGAGATTATAGTTGAAAACTTCCCTAATATGGGAAAGGAAATAGTCAATCAAGCCCAGGAAGCACAGAGAGTCCCATACAGGACAAATCCAAAGAGAAACATGCCAAGACACATATTGATCAAACTATCAAAAATTAAATACAAAGAAAAAATGTTAAAAACAGCAAGGGAAAAGCAACAAATAACATACAAGGGAATCCCCATAAGGTTAAGAGCTGACCTTTCAGCAGAAACTCTGCAAGCCAGAAGGGAGTGGCAGGACATATTCAAAGTGATGAAAGGGAAAAACCTACAAGAAAGATTACTCTACTCAGCAAGGATCTCATTCAGATTTAATGGAGAAAGTAAAACCTTTACAGACAAGCCAAAGTTAAGAGAATTCAACACCACGAAACCAACTTTACAACAAATGCTAAAGGAACTTCTCTCAGCAGGAAACACAAGAGAAGGAAAAGAACTACGATAACAAACGCAAAACAATTAAGAAAATGGTAATAGTAACATACATATCAATAATTACCTTAAATGTTAATGGATTAAATGCTCCAACCAAAAGACACAGACTGTCTGAATGGATACAAAAATAAGACCCGTATGTATGCTGTCTACAAGAGACCCACTTCAGACCTAGAGACACATACAGACTGAAAGTGAGGGGATGGAAAAAGATATTCCATGCAAATGGAAATCAAAACAAAGCTGGAGTAGCCATTCTCATATCAGACAAAATAGACTTTAAAATAAAGACTATTACAAAAGACAAGCAAGACACTACATAATGATCAAGGGATCAATCCAAGAAGATGATATAACAGTTGTAAATATTCATGCACCCAACATAGGAGCACCTCAATACATAAGGCAAATACTAACAGCCATAAAAGGGGAAATCGAAAGTAACACAGTCATAGTAGGGGACTTTACACTCCACTTTCACCTATGGACAGATCATCCAAAATGAAAATAAATAAGGAAACACAAACTTTAAATGACACATTAAACAACATGGACTTAACTGATATTTATAGGACATTCCATCCAAAAACAACAGAATACACTTTCTTCTCAAGTGCTCATGGAACATTCCCCAAGATACATCATACCTTGGGTCACAGATCAAGCATTGGTAAATTTAAGAAAATTGAAATCATATCAATTATCTTTTCTGACTACAATATTATGAGACTAAATATCAATTACAGGAAAAAAACTTAAAAAATACAAACACATGGAGGCTAAACAATACACTACTAAATAACCAAGAGATCACTGAAGAAATCAAAGAGGAAATCAAAAAATACCTTGAAACAAATGACAATTAAAACATGATGACCCCAAACCTATGGGATGCAGCAAAAGCTATTCTAACAGGGAAGTTTATAGCAATACAAGCCTACCTCAAGAAAAGAGAAAAATCTTAAATAAACAACCTAACCTTACACCTAAAGCAGTTAGAGAAGGAAGAACAAAAAAACTCTAAAGTTAGCAGAAGGAAAGAAATCATAAAGATCAGATCAGAAATAAATGAAAAAGAAATGAAGGAAACGATAGCAAAGATCAATAAAACTAAAAGCTGGTTCTTTGAGAAGATAAACAAAAGTGAAAAACCATTAGCCAGACTCATCAAGAAAAAAAGGGAGAAGACTCAAATCAACAGAACTAGAAATGAAAAAGGAGAAGTAACAACTGACACTGCAGAAATACAAAGGATCATGAGAGATTACTACAAACAACTATATGCCAATAAAATGGACAACCTGGAAGAAATGGACAAATTCTTAGAACAGCACAACCTTCCAATACTTAACCAGGAAGAAATAGAAATTATAAACAGACCAATCACAAGCACTGAAATTGAAACTCTGATTAAAAATCTTCCAAAAAACAAAAGCCCAGGACCAG
This sequence comes from Balaenoptera ricei, assembly GCF_028023285.1. Classification (NCBI taxonomy): domain Eukaryota; kingdom Metazoa; phylum Chordata; class Mammalia; order Artiodactyla; family Balaenopteridae; genus Balaenoptera; species Balaenoptera ricei. The sequence continues at coordinate 87,773,290 of NC_082660.1, read as the reverse complement.
ATGGCTTCACAGGCAAATTATATTAAACATTTAGAGAAGAGCTAACACCTATCCTTCTCAAACTCTTCCAAAATATAGCAGAGGGAGGAGCACTCCCAAACTCATTCTACGAGGCCACCATCACCCTGATACCAAAACCAGTAAAAGATGTCACAAAGAAAGAAAACTACAGGCCAATATCACTGATGAACATAGATGCAATAATCCTCAACAAAGTACTAGCAAACAGAATCCAATGGCACGTTAAAAGGATCATACACCATGATCAAGTGGGGTTTATCCCAGGAATGCAAGGATTCTTCAATATACACAAATCATTCAACGTGATACACCATATTAACAAACTGGATAAAAAGCATATGATAATCTCAACAGATGAAGAAAAAGCTTTTGAGAAGATTCAACACCCATTTATGATAAAAACTCTCCTGAAAGTAGGCATAAAGGGAACCTACTTCAACATAATAAAGGCCATATATGACAAACTCACAGCTAACATCATTCTCAATGGTGAAAAACTGAAACCATTTCCTCTAAGATCAGGAACAAGACAAGGTTGCCCACACTCACCGCTATTATTCAACATAGTTTTGGAAGTTTTAGCCACAGCAACCAGAGAAGAAAAAGAAGTAAAAGGAATCCAAATTGGAAAAGAAGAAGTAAAACTGTCACTGCTTGCAAGTGACATGATACTATACGTAGAGAATCCAAAAGATGCTACCAGAAAACTACTAGAGGTAATCAATGAATTTGGTACAGTAGCAGGATACAAAATTAATGCATAGAAATCTCTTGCTTTCCTATACACTAATGATGAAAAATCTGAGAGAAAAATTAAGCTAACACTCCCATTTACCACTGCAACAAAAAGAATAACATACTTAGGAATAAACCTACCTAAGGAGACAAAAGACCTGTAGGCAGAAAACTATAAGACACTGATGAAAGAAATTAAAGAGAATACAAACAGATGGAGAGATACACCATGATCTTGGATTGGAAGAGTCAACATTGTGAAAATGACTATACTACCCAAAGCATTCCAGCGATTCAATGCAATCCCTATCAAACTACCAATGGCATTTTTCACAGACCTAGAACAAAAAATTTCACAATTTTTATGGAAACACAAAAGACCCTGAATAGCCTAAGGAATCTTGAGAAATAAAAATGGAGCTGGAGAAATTCGGCTCCCTGACTTCAGACTATACTCCAAAGCTACAGTAATCAAGGCAGTATGATATTGGCACAAAAAGAGAAATATAGCTCAATGGAACAGGATAGAAAGCCCAGAGATAAACCCACGCACATATGATCACCTTATCGTTGATAAAGGAGGCAAGAACATACAATGGAGAAAAGACAGCCTCTTCAATAAGTGGTGCTGGGAAAACTGGACAGCTACATGTAAAAGAATGATACTAGAACACTACCTAACACCATACACAAAAATAAACTCAAAATGGATTAAAGACCTAAATGTAAGGCCAGACACTATAAGACTCTTAGAGGAAAACATAGGCAGAACACTCTATGACATAAATCACAGTAAGACCCTTTTTGACCCACCTCCTAGAGAAATGGAAATAAAAACAAATGGGACCTAATCAAACTTAAAAGCTTTTGCACAGCAAAGGAAGCCATAAAGACCACAAGACAACCCTCAGAATGGGAGAAAATATTTGCAAATGAAGCAACTGACAAAGGATTAATCTCCAAAATATATAAGCAGCTCATGCAGCTCAATATCAAAAAAACAAACAACGAAATCCAAAAATGGGCAGAAGACCTAAATCGACATTTCTCCAAAGAAGATATACAGATTGCCAACAAACACATGAAAGGATGCTCAACATCAATAATCATTAGAGAAATGCAAATCAAAACTACAATGAGGTATCACCTCACACCAGTCAGAATGGCCATCATCAAGAAATCTACAAACAATAAACGCTGGAGAGGGTGTGGAGAAAAGGGAACCCTCTTGCACTGTTGGTGGGAATGTAAATTGATACAGCCACTATGGAGAACAGTATGGAGGTTCCTTAAAAAACTAAAAATAGAACTACCATATGACCTAGTAATCCCACTACTGGGCATATGCCCTGAGAAAACCATAATTCAAAAAGAGTCATGTACCACAATGTTCATTGCAGCTCTATTTACAATAGCCAGGACATGGAAGCAACCTAAGTGTCCATCGACACTACGGTCCACAATAGATTTTAAGCCAATACAAGTATTTGGAAACAGTCCCTTATAACTCTCTCAACAAATATGAAATAAGCTACTGAGTTTATTAAGCTCAGGGAAAAATATGCAGTGAGGCCAACATTCACATTAATTGAAGGGGCAGGGTACATTGGCACAAGCTTTCTGAAAAGCATTTGGCCTTTCAAAATTCACACCCTCAGAGGAATCAATCCTAAGGAAATACTGAGAAGAAGCCAAATATTTATATAAAGAATGTTCACAGTAAATTCATTTATAATTATAAAAACCTGAAAACAATCTGTATGTACAATAAGAAAGGACTGGTCAAGATGATTATGACATTCTATAAAATGGAATATTATATAGACATTCAAAGTCACATTTTGAAGGTTAATATTGAAAAATTCTAATAATATAATGCTCCATGAAAAATCAGCATATAGATATATAGAAGAGGAATAGAGGAGGGTTGGAGATAGAGTGAGAGCAAGAGAGAGAGAGAGAGAGAGAGAGAGATGAAGATGGAGATGAAGATGGAGATCACAAGACGTACTGAGCTGAACAGTGAGTAATGGTGAAATGTACTGAGCTTGAAAAGTGTAATTGGTGCTTTATTTTGTCACTTACACAAGTCTCCAGATTGCCTATGATAAGTGAGCATTAGTTTCACAATCAGATGAGAATAACACATGATAAATAACAAGGAATTCATCTTTGAATATTACTGTGAGTCTTCCCTGGGCTATGGAGTGAAGAATAACATATAACTGGTATTCAACAGCTGTTGTTTCCTACCTTTAAAGACAAAGACAAATGAGTTCATGCTTGAATCGTAGCAATAGTGATTTCGATTAGGTATAAATAAAACTGCTTAACTATAAGGTCATATGGCATAGTATATTTCACAAGAGACGTTTCACATCATCCATCAGAGATTGTTCCAGAAAGTGTAGCTAGCTACCAGTCTCAGATAATATAAGGTCATTTCCACAACAATCCAAGTAGATGAACATGATCACCTCAAATTCTTTCCCAGCTCTAAGCTCTATGAAAATATAAAGCGATCTACTTTAATAGAATTAAAAGGTCTTAAGTTACTGAAACCAACCTGTATTTCCTTTCTCAGACCTGAACACTAATAACATAGCATTACTAATTAGACCCTGTTGTTCACGTGATTTCTACAAAACCACAAATGTACCAGCATAAATTGAATCAATGGATTTCAGAGTCATGTTTCTAAAAAGCAAGGCATTCACTCCTAATGTAATGTTTTTGGTGCGGCATTGACTTTAAACTGAATTCAAGAGTGTTGAAACTTAACAAATAGATTAGTATTTCCAATCACAGAGGCAGAACTCTCGTGATCATCATAACTAATAATTATAGCAAATGAGTACCCACAGACACAATGACTTACCAGATATTAATAGAGGAAGTTTAGTGAGAGAGCTACACTTAAAAAGTGTCTATTAGACAAAAGAGAGTAAAACACAATCAAATGACATTGAGGGTTATATCACATACCTATCAGATGAGTGAAATCAATGTCTAATCTTTGTCTGTACTTGAAATCTGGGTCCATACCACTGCAGTGCAGCACTATCTGTGAAACACATTCCTCAACTATTTTGTAATACTGTGGCCTGCAAAAGAGAAGAAGTAATCTTGAATACCTTTTCTAACTATACAAATCAATTTTCTTAAGAAGTGATTCTGCATGATAAAGAAAACGAGGTCATTTTCTAGCAGGCTAAAAAACCCTTTTCTAGCCATTACACTCACTCAGGAGGAATATGCCTAAGCTTAAAGATGGGCTGGATGTTATAGTGCAAAACCCATTGTAATATAATCAACTGTGAACACTTAGTGACTTAATACTCTAGTTTGCAGGGATTCATGCTTGTGTTCAAAGATACTTATCAACCTTATCTACTTACTTAAGCTATTGTTCCTGAAGTTAATAAAAACAAATGACTCTTTAGTTCTACATCTATGGATACAGAAATGGTTCTAGGCCTCTCCAAGTTCTAAATTTCAATAAGGAATGAGTACCTTGGCATTACATGGCAAACAATGTATTGAATTTACTGCCACACTTTTACTCAAGATAGCTATAACAGCTTTTACAAAACTGGACTCAGCCACTTATGTTACAGACTACTCCAAAGATCTATTTATACACATATTTTAAAAGATCCATTTTATAGACACATACACACTAAATATGCATGGCGATAGCTTCAATTTGTTCAAAGTGTCAAAGGTTTTGAAACATTTCCTAATTCTGTAATCTATCAAGGTAATTCTGGCCTTAAAAATGACCACTTACATACTTCAAAAAATTTAAAAAGGCATTTTTTGCATTAAAATTCGGGGAAAATTTAGTATTTATCAGCAGCTAATAAATTCAACAGAGAAAAATCAGAAAGAAATACTACTATGGACAAACTATGACATAAACATCCCTAAAATTAGTGTGCTGATAACTAGCCAACCTACTAAAAGTTTGCAAATAAAGCCAAACATATTCTAATTGCTCTTATATGTCTTTTGTCATGGGGCCGATCTCAAGGATAAGAATAAATAGTAATATGTATTACACATCTGAGGCTTTTTCAAGTCATCATCAGGTCTAGGGTAAACAATATTGGATTATAATCAATCTAGTCAATGACTCTGGGTAAACAGGGAAAACACAATGGTTCTCTTTCAGGACAAATTAATTATCCATAAGCAGAATAAAAGTGCTAGTTGCACATCTACCTCACATGGATGTTCTCAGGATGAAAAGGATGTCATGTTAGAACTTCTTGTTTATTCAAAGTTACTGAGAAATGGATGGTTTCACACAAATTATTTCCCCAGGTAACTATGTACCCATGGGCACAGTACCCCTTTAGTTGCCAGCACTTATTTGAGAAAACAACAATCATTTTGGTTGGATTACTATATTTCCTGCTTTAAAAAAAACAGCATATTTTAAACATTTTTCTATGTCTCTGTAACATCATGATGCCCATCAGTTATTGCAACTGGCCTGAACTATAAGAGAACTATAATAGTTCTCTATGGACTTTAGAATTGTCATTTTTGTTGTGACTGTACCCGACCCCATGGTAGCCTTCCTTTGCCCTTTAATCAAGCAAGGTTTGAGAAATCAGAGAACCTAGGTTGCTAGAATTTCATGCATATTAGAGTACAAAGAACAACTAAGAGTCTCTTAAACAGTTAAATATAAGATCATGGTCACCAACGTATGGATAATTTCAGTCATTCAGAAACCCTTCTCTAATTTTCTGGTTTTCAGATATATTACCAGAACTACACTCTGAAATTTCTGACTTTAAGGATTATTATTATATTCGTTTATTTAGAAGAATTACATTGCTGTGTATACAGCTGAAATATTAGTATTATTATTTTCTTAGATAAGATCACACCTATTTCTAGATAAATACTATACAAGAGGAATAACAATAGTCTTATTAAAATCTACAAGGACTTAAAATGCTTACTAAAGAGCAAATGTTATCATTGCTGTTTTTATTATTATTAAACTTCTGAAGGAGGGCTTCCTTCAGCTACCAGGTTCAAAAAAATATCCACATCCACACACCCTGTGCACACTAAAATTAAAGCACTTTTACCACATTACAATATAGTGATACTATCTCTATATTCTATTGTTCCTACCACCACATTATATAAATTCATGGGAAGTGTGGCAGATACTGCTAGATGTCCCAGGATGCCCACTCTTCTCTTTTTCCTTTACTATTTGAACTTTATGTTTACCTGTGTATATTGCTTGCCAGAATAATATTTCCCATTTCCTTTCACTTATTGCTTCATAAAATCATCTCAGAACTTAGTGGTTCAAAACAATAACATAATCTTATTATCCCTCACATTTTTGTGGGTAAGAAATTCAGGAGGAGCCAGTCAAGTCCGTTGGCTCAGATCTTACACATGGCTTCAGCCAGCTAGAGAGAGACCTAGAAGAATAGGTGGACTGAACATAAAAAAAAAAAAAAAAGTACGAGGACTTAAAAGTTCTACCATAGACTCTTCAGAGCTTACTCTGTGCCACAAAAAAAATTCATCATAGGGTCAGTAAAATCTGTTGGGTTCATTGCTACTGAAATGGCATACCTCATTTTTATAAGTATATTCTTCTGTCCCAATTAAAAATAGATTTTGACACCTTTTTAAAAATGTTATCTAGAGTCGTCAAACTCTTATACTCCATGCATATATATATATATATATATGCATATACTGTCTAGACCCCACTACATTGTTAATTTTCCTTTAATATCCAATTCAAATTATACAAATTGTACTCTCGTAACAGCCTCTTACCTGATATAATAATCATTTCTGATGAGCAAAAAATGTTGTAGAATGGATAATAAGTAATTTTCAGCAGCAGTGTCCTTCAACATATTATACAGAAGATGGTACACTTCATTCATATCAGTGGAAAGTAAGTAAAGGAAAAAAATCAAAGATTCTTGATAACAGTTTCATTCATAACAAAAGCAGCTTCAGTTTTGAAAACACTGATATATCATTTTGTTTGCATTACTGTTTCTAAACCTTCAACTCCATGTTCCAGTATTTAAAACATTTCCAAAACGAAATTTAACCTATGGATCACTTTAACCTTTTAACAAGTGAAAGAGACTTAGAGTATTTCCAAGACCATTTAACCATTAAACGCTTAAATGATCAGCTGTTCATTATATTTTAAAATTCCAGCTTATAGTTGGTACCATTGGAACAGCAATGCCATTAATGAAAATGTTTTTTTCTTGACCTTCCTGTGGTTGTGATGGGAACCTATATTATGCATGCAAGCCAATACTCCTGTCTTTTCACTGCCCACATAAGATAGTAAGGCAAATAAGCATTGTGTGGGCTGCTAAAAGTTCATAAAAACCAGTTTTATTTTATACAGATGAAATACTTACTACATATGAAATCATTACTGTTTGCATTCATTTGTATGTCATTATTTGATAAGGAACTTGAAACATATTTTTCTTAGGATATAAAAAGAGTGGTAGAAGTTTAAATGCTTTTAGTAAACTAGAAAACAGATTTAAAAACTGGATTCACTTTTATAAGAAAAGCGAGGACCTAGAAAAATCGATGTAAAAGAAAAGGAGAAGAGGAGATGTAATTCAGCATCTTAAAAATAACCTGAAATGTCAACGTTTTCTCTGAAATAGAATTAAGTATGTGATGGATTACTTCTTAGACCCCATGTAAGAGTGTTGTGTTAAAGTCTCATAAGGTCCTCTCGATGGCTGCGGAATAGATCCAAAAATAGCTTTCTGATGAAGAGAAATTTATATAAAGCAAGATATTTATTAATTGATATAAAAAGCATTTAATATTATAGAGACCACTGTAGACTAGAGTCACTGATGAAGGATAAGAAATTACTAGAAATTATCTCTCATAATAACAAAATTGTTATTCATTGCACTTATCCAGTACTCATGTGTAAGATGCTTTGATAGGAACATGGGGGAAAAAGTTGAAACACTTGTGCCCTCCATCTCATAGGCACAAAGAAGTGTATATAAATAAGGCAGATGCAAGCAAAGTACTGTAGAGTGAGAAGGAAGATGGAAGAAGACGTTATAGAGAAAAACTCCAGCTCAAAGGTCATTTTGGTTCCGAAGTATTTCCCAATTTCCCCAGAACCCATAAGTAAGAAATTTAATGGGTGTGAAACAAATGGCCAGCAATGCTATGACAACCATCTTTTAGATCTAAAATCATTTTGTATAAAATCATTGCCATAGGAAGATTATATGCTAGTTGTGTTTGACTCAAATGCTTCTACTCTAGCATCCTTGTTATAGTCAGACCCTATCACATCTAAACTTTTTTTCCCCCCGCTAAGGAACCAAAATATTTGGATTGAGAATAAGACATCTATTTGAATTGAATGATATCTCTAAATCACTGGAGTACCATTTAATAAACTGAAAAAGTATATTACCTATAGTCACATATGAACTCACTGAACTTTTCCCAAAAAAAAATCCTTATCCATGAGGAATACTGCCTTAGGCTCTTGTCTATTCAAGACCACTGAGCAGAGTATACCTATAATGCAGCAAGCCATTGTGCGGATTTCAATACAGTCTATGTAAATCATCAGGACAGTCTGACAATTCTTCAACATGAATCTCAAGGACAGCATCATCGTGAAGTTCTAATATAAATAAATGGATATAAATTGGGCTAGCAGACAAGAATTCTAATAATGGTTCACAAAATCACACACAAATCCCTTTTTCACAGTACATGCAAAATGATTTCTGTGGTTCGTCAAAAGGATATTCCATTTCTGCTCGAATGTCATTGAGACGGTGTGATAATTCAGTTAGATCGTCCTCTTTGTTCTCATCAAATACTTTCAACTGAATATCAAGCTCGTCATTCTCTTTTTCTTTCAGATCCTAATATATAAACAGAAAACTTAACAGACGAATAACAGTTTGACAACACCATACTTTGGCAATAAAGGCCTGACACTATTATTCATCTACATACACAGAAGCAATTTCAAATATTGACCCAGGCACTTGGTTTCCTGAAAGAAAGTAAATGTACTCTGTTTTTCTATTTTAAAATGAAAGAACCTCATTGCATTCACAGCATTTCTTTTCATGCTCCAGATTTTGACAATTCACATTAAAAAATTAACAATCACTTTCGCAACGGAAAAAAACTAATTGCTACAAACCCAAATTAAATGCTGTCGCTTTGACTAAACACACTAATCAAAGATCGCAAAAGAACTCATGCAGTTAGAACATTCACATATGCCTCTGGCAAAAAATGCGAATATAGATCAATTGTATTAATGAAGAACAAATGCAAGGATATATTCAAGCACAACAGTCCCAAGTATGGCGTGGAAAGTTGTAAAACAAATTTATTTTAAATGACATTTTGTGATTTTAAAGCAAAAAGGCGTCAGGACTTTTTAATCAAGATGCACAACTAGCCTCCTCCCCCACCTTTTATTTTTGCTTAGCCGAATCACAAAATACCAACTTGGGCATCAAAGACCTGTTTTTGTAATACATTATAAGCACATGCATTACAAACCTCTGATAATTTTCAAAATCATAGTATAAACAAAATCTTTGGAAGCATGCCACACTAGAGATTGTTGGGCTTAATATATATCACCTGGAATATCTTTTAATATGTGTCCATTAAGTTGCCGCTTTCAAAACCCAAATCGATAATCACAACTGTGGATGCTCAAGGGTGATACCGAAAGAGGGACTAGGATGTTCAGAGCTGAGCTTGAACTCTAAAAGGAAATGCAAGCACGGTGTACTTCAAAATAGGTCGATAAAACAAACTCGGATCCATTTTTTTGTTTCTATTTTTATTCAATAGGACGATTTTAAATGGAGATGCAACGGCTATTACTGAAGCCAAACACAAATTTATGCAATTTCTAGGTGTTCTTTTTCTAACATTCACATACATAATAATTTACCTACAGAGCATATGAAAATATTAATATGTTTCTATATAATCGCATATAAAATACATAACAAATACATGTATTTAAACTTAGTTTCCTCTTGAGTAATAATTTGTTTTAGGTCTAACTTTCCACTTTGAAGGGGAATGAAGAAATTTATTGGAATGTAAAGTTATCTAACATTGGTGAGTTATATTATCAGGTGATTTCTGAACTCTATTCAGAAAAGAGCAGGAGCCAGACACACCCAATATGCTGGTCATTGCAGAAAAAACCTTTAATACATTTTATAATATGGAATTTTTCCTTATTCTTACGTCACAAGATATTCTTTCTTAGATGTTCACTATCAGACTTTAACACATTCAAATATGTTTGAAAAATAGAAAAAACAAGTTAATTAAATACTGTCATTTAATCAGCATCAGAACTTTACAAAACATGGACTCAACCTTCATGATTAAAATATTTTCAGTGAAAATAACTGGTTAAATGTTTATTTCAGTTTTTAACTAGGACAACACATTATTTATATAATATATATGGTATGTGAACATGTACAGCACAATATAAAAATATAGATATGTATAAATGAAATATCTCATAGTGTTCATTAATAATGCTCCATTAAAATATATATGCATATCTACATACACACACATATATAAAAAATTTCCTTTCATTCAAATGTCAAACCTTGAAAGGTATATTCAAAAATTCTTGATAAAATAAACATTTAATGAATTAATAAAAGTTTCATATAGCACAAATGTGACAGATACCCCATTGAAAAAAGGGAAATGCATCACTGAAGTTTATATTTTAAATGAAGAATGGCATAAAATTACTGAATTACACTACTAATAATTACGTGAAATACTGTAAATATGTTTCAGTTATTTTTTAAACAGATTTGCTGTACAGATACGGAATATTTTCAGCAGATTCTCTAAAACATATAATTAAGTCTCTATAATATGGTGTACTTCAAAGGAAATCAAAGTCCATTACCAGTACATGACTGATTACCAGTCAAGCAATCAAAATTGAGTCTTCACAAGAGTAAAAAAGGGTTTGTCGGTCTTTTAAAAGAGGTTAAGAATGCCTGCTGCCTACAGACACAATTTCTTACTATCTTGTTCCTTCACATATCTGACTTATCTAATATTTTCTTAATTTATTTAACTAACTAAAAGGCAGATGGAGAAAACTTCACAAGAAATCAATGTAAGTTAACTACAGAGAAAATACTATTTTAAAAATCACTATATAGTGTTTAATAACTCATTTGTCCCAAATTACTAAAGCAAATTTATAAAAAGTAAATTTTCCATGTAAGTGAAATATAAACTCTCTTTAAACGTCATAATTTATCTATAGAGACAGGGCAAATTTTGAAAATAAATTTCTACAGAATGTAATTAAAATAACTGTCCTTGTCTTGAGGATTCTAATAATTATATGAAACAAAAGTTTCACTCTACTACAATGATGGTCTCAGGGATTACTGAAATACTAAGAACTATTAAGAACTATTCTTCCCCAATACCTAATGATTCCACATAGGTATAATTTTTGATCCATGTACCAACAATTTATATTAGCCCTAGCCACGTCTAATTTGCTGCTTTGAATATGATATATTCCAGAAAATTAGGAAGCTCCTCCTGTTAGAACAGTGTATAAAATAAGAGTAAATAGGATAAAAGCCAGGATATTAAAGACTCATCTATGAATATATTATTAGGCTTCCATGCATGTGCAAAAGATGTTTGATATTACTATAAATTCTAGTGGTTGAAATGTAAATATTTAGTAAATTAGATAGCTAGACAGCAGTTGACATGTTAGGTACATCTACTATACATTAAAGCATGACCATTCTGACTTTTGCTCCAAATTGTGATAATAAAACTACAAGGACAACAGCAACAGTAGTGAAATGTATGGTATTAAGGGAAGGACCTCTAATCTCAGGGTCTATCTGCCTAGATTCTGATTCTCATATTGTATATCAGAAATACCTGGGGAGGATTATTTTCTTTCAAACCAAACATCTCTGCCCTACCCCCAATAAGATTTTGATAGACTCTCTTTAGGGGGCCATGCCCAACTTCTTGAGAACCAGAGCCCTATTTAGCCATATTTCACTCCATTGTCACAGGAAGAAAAAGAAATTGAGAATCCTTGTAGGTTCTATTCCAAAACTTTAAGAGGCAGAAACATGACACTTCTCACTTTCCTCTTGCTGAAGGATCCCTGAAATCTAAGAATCAGGGCATACTGAAGAGATGTGATAGTTAAAGAAAAATCTAACTGGAAGCATAAGTTAAGAGGTACAGGGTACCGCAAGAGGCTTTATATACAGCTATAGGGCCAATGCGAAAGTGTAGCTAAGAAACACTGATGCAAAATCTTAGCTGTCAATGTAACCAAAGGAAAAATACCATGAGACCACTGAACCCAGCAGAAATGAGCACACCCTGGCAAACGTGCAAAAGGTAAGGACAAGAGCTACTGTGCATACCCTTTCTGAAAAGATGAGGACTTAAATAAATTGAGAGTCACAGTTTTCTTGACCAGCCATTCAGTAGCATAAGGTAGAAAATGAATGTTTAATTATAAATAGACACAGGGAAATGAAAGCTGGAAGAGACAGCAACAACTAAGGCAGAAAAACATGGCATATTAGTAAATGAGTAGAGGATCTTCAGGAGCCCCTGAGGCCAAGTATCCAAAGACATGAGTACTCTCCCAGAAACAGAGGACCAGCTCCGAGAGGACAAGGATGGAAACACTGAGTAGGCAACTCAAAAGCACACTAGAATGAGGACTGTAATATTACCTCTAGCTACATAAGACCACAGACTTTTCATGAGGAGAGATTTGTGACAAAACAAGAATAAGTGTGTTACATACACTATAACTAGTGAATGTGCCTAAGTTAACTGCATATTGAACCTCTATTCGGGTCACTTACGATGATGCTTCGATTCACTGCAACCAATTCCTTGCTTTTTAAAGTCATGGATGAAAGAACCATTCAAAGTGGAATTGACATAGAAATTTCTAAAACCGCACAGACCCAATCATATATCTTATTAAAATGGGTTTCAATAGACCCAACTGTATATTTTATGATGATGAGTTTCAACCACTTTCAGTTAAGACTATCAGAAGACAAGTTACAGATGCATGCTACAAACTAGTCCCTCACCAGGAAATATCCCTGATTTTGGTATTTCTAATACCCTAGGGATACCTTATATGCACGCTCATTGACATTTGTTTTATTTTGTTTTTTCTTTCCTCAGTCCTTTTATTCCCCACCCCTACATTTACTTCTTGTTTATCAGGTATGGTCTAAGCAGCTTAAATAAAGAAACTAGTGAGATTTTACTTGTCTCCTTTAAAAATGTCATGGTCTTGAACAAAATCCTTCTTTAGTTAACATACTAAGTGAAGTATAAAGTCATGGTAGTTATATTTCTATTTATAGAATAAGTGTGCTCATTTATCTTAGAACAAGCCTATAAAGTTATTTCAAAAATGTTTTTGGGCTTCCCTGGTGGCGCAGTGGTTGAGAGTCTGCCTGCTAATGCAGGGGACACGGGCTCGAGCCCTGGTCTGGGAAGATCCCACATGCCGCGGAGCAACTAGGCCCGTGAGCCACAACTGCTGAGCCTGCGCGCGTCTGGAGCCTGTGCCCCGCAACGGGAGGGGCCGCGATAGTGAGAGGCCCACGCACCGCGATGAAGAGTGGCCCCCGCTTGCCCCAACTAGAGAAAGCCCTCGCACGAAACGAAGACCCAAACACAGCTAAAAAAAAAAAAAAAATTAACCCCAAATCTCAGTGGATTCACCAAATAAACGTTCATTTAAAAAAAAAAAAAATGTTTTTAACAGTATCACAATTAGCGCAGATATCCACACTCAATTTAAGAAATAAAATTGTTTTTCTTTAGAAAAGTTGCTACGGAATTATAACAAGAATACCATCCTTATGTTATGTGTCTAGAATATACTAATCAAAATTTTATGCATACTTATGCTGAATATAAAGGAAATCAATCTAAGTTATCAAAGAGGAAAGCAAAAAAATTTTAATGAAAAATTGAAATGGCAAAAAAATAGCAGTCTTTTATGTTCTCAGTATTCAAAGTCAAAGAAAAGTTCCCTTTCGACTTCAAGAAGACCAAAAAAGCCATCATTTCTGGACATATCATTAGCTGAATTCCGAATCATCAGTTGTATGTAGAGACTAACACTACTGCAATATCAAAAAGCTTACAAAATGTCCAGTGCTTTACAAAAGGAAACGGCAAGGCACATTTATTTACTTTGCTGAAAGTACTTTTGTCTAAAGAGAGAAAAACATTAAAGTTCATAAGCATAATAAACATGCACATTCCACTTACTGGTAACATTGTTTTTAGTCCTGAACGAAGGAATTCATTCCTTAAATGTATTCGAAAATCAAGCTCATAAGGAGATGTGACAAGGGCATTTATAAACTGCATGCAGGCCACCTGCAATTAGAAAGTAAACTTTGTTAAAAAAAAAAAAGTTTTTTTAAATTAAAGAAATACTTAATGCATTCAGATAATTTTTTTCCATTTACTAAAGGAATACATACATATATTATGAAATATATCAAGAAATGCAAATGTTTATATAAGTATAATGATTATGAGTTTACAGTAGAAACAAAAAAATTAACAGTAGAGTTTCTAATGTCCAGAGAAATTCTAACGAAAATATGATGGTTGGTCAAGTACTGCTATGCTTTGCTAAACAATATGAAGGAATATTAAACTTTCTCTGAGAAACTCCAAGTTCCAACAGTGTGGATATAGAGTCCTTTAAGAAGATCATGAAATGTATCTTTCATATCCAGCTGTCCTCAGAGGGCGCTTGGCCTCAATTCTATATGGTTATAAACACTTTTCTAAAATAAATCAAACAAAGCTATAAAAGTACCCTGATGTTAAACAGGGAACAGTGATAACTTAGAGAAATTATTACACTAAGTTACACTCTCTCCATTCTATTATTGGATAGATTTGCACAAAATATAGAGTATTAAACTATATGAATAAGATGAATTAATTTACTATATAAAAAAATGAATGCAAGTGAATTAAGATCAACTAGAAGGCACTATGACACAAATACTAATGTGCATTGCATGATAAAGTAAATATAAGAGCTTGTTTCCAAGTAAAGGTGATTCATTACTTAGACTGACGCTGGAAAATGGGTTTTGGTTTTCTTCTGTTTTTGAGGTTCCCTATTATAAAAGAGGAGGGAGTTATTTTCTGGTAATTGCAAGCTAGGAGAGTGTCAACCAAATGCTAACTGCCAAGTGTTCCAAAGATTATTCCTCATTTTTGGAAAATGCTGCTCACGTCTAAGGCAATTGGCTAATAGTTTAAGTGAAGAGCTGCACGTTGAAATTGATATTTTTAAAGTGCAATGAGTGTAGTGTTCAAAGAGCT
Organism: Balaenoptera ricei; assembly: GCF_028023285.1. Lineage (NCBI taxonomy): Eukaryota > Metazoa > Chordata > Mammalia > Artiodactyla > Balaenopteridae > Balaenoptera > Balaenoptera ricei. Next base: position 87,758,050 of record NC_082660.1, on the reverse strand, counting down.
GACTGCAAGGGGACCACTGGAAAATACCAGATTTAGTAAATATGTTAAGTATATATAGAAAGGGGCACAAATATATCAATAGTTAGTATGGAAAAACACATCAGCAAAAGAAAAATATTTCAAATGTATTTTGACTTGACCTTATCCAGACCTGTTATTATGATAGTGATTTTTTTCTAGTAGAGACAAATATTAAAAGCTATATTGCTTTTATTGTTATGTCTTTATCTTATGCATTTAAGCTGTTTTGGGGGAGATTAGCCTATCTAGCTCACATCCAGGTTCAAAAATCAAAAGTTGCATGCATTAAAAGGGATTATCGAGGTTGTCTCTAACATTACTAGCTATCTAAATGATAATTGAACAATGTAGCCCAATTCTTATGAATGCTCAAATGTCAAGCTAAATCACTTAGACATCTGACTAAATATTTGCCATTGACTTGGCATTACCTCAAAAGTCATATCAGATAAGTTATTATGATGCTTATGCCTTAATGGGTTACTTAACCTTCCTGTTTACAGTAAGAAAATGTTTAAGTCTTCATATAGTTTCAGTAGGCTGGAATATAAGTTTGCACAGCGTATGAGTCCATAGGTATATTATGACTGTATTTGCATGAATGATTCTTGTTATGTTACAACTCTGACCTGACCGAACAAGCTAAAATACATGTCCAATCCAAAATTAATAGAGAGAAAAGTTGCCATCTGCTAGGATTGTTTTTGCCAGAAGAAATTCTAGCTTAATGGCTTGTATTAATACCCTACAAGCAAAGAGAACATTTCCATAAGAAACAAGTTAATGAGTCTTGGAATTGTACCTTTATACAATAAAAGTATTTGGATCAGGAAGTTATAAAAATAGTAAAAGCCAAAAAAATTAATGAATGTAACATCAAAATAATTTTACATTTAATAATATAAATGTTGCAATGCTTTTAAATACTCACTTAACACACAATGTATGAATATATAACTAAATGCTAAAAAAAGAAGTTACATCCATTGACTATAGTAAAAAATAGCACACACTTTGAAGTCAGTAGTTTAAACAGGTAACAGCACTGGTTTATCAATGTACTATTTATTGTTTATCAAATTCTAATAGATATTTAATTACTTACAAATAGCATAAGATGAATATTCATACTATCATGTCATTTTCCAACATAATCTGCTAAAGCAATGCTCTTTAATAGGAATATTTACATTGTATGAATGTGGAGAACAAAAAAAATCATCTTAATTATCTCCATTCCTTTATACTACTACACAATTACTGCCCTTTTCAGAAGGTAGGAACAAAATCAATCCAATTGTCACTATTTACAAAGTTAAAATTTTAAAATGTAATTAGTTTAAAGGGCAGAATATATTATTATTTAATTATAAATTGAAATACCCATTGTGTGGATTCTGAATTCATAGCTAAATACAAACCCCCAAACTACTATCATCATTAATATGCTGTATTAGTTTTTGTTACCAGACAATTTAGGAGCTTTACATAATTCACCATCTAATCTCATCCTCACAAAAACCATGAGATAAGTGTTGCTATTATCCTTATTTCACAGATGATGAAGCTGAGGCTCAAAGCAGATAAATAACTTATACAAGGTGACACAGCAAGGAGGAAACTCATGATTCTAAACATATCACTTTACTCCAAATATAGTATAATTTCCAGCACATTCCAGATGCCTTATAAACTCCATTCCTAGATTAACACAACAAAATATTTTAAGGATGGGTAAGATAATAAAATTTAACTAGTGCATCATGTTTAAAATATTGGGAATACCTAACTTTGAAACTACAGGTTAATTAGAAAAACATATAATTATTTTAATATGCTGTCTAGTATATAAAATGGTTATGTTATGGTTATCAAGTATACCTCAATAAAAATAAAGTGGTTATCATAATACATAATGGAATGTGAAAGGAAGAAAGGAAGAAAGAAAGAAAGGAAGGAAGGAAGGAAGGAAGAAAGAAAGAAAGACAGAAAGAAAGAAAAGAAAGAGAGAGGAAGAGAGAGAGGGAGAGAGGGAGGGGGGAAGGGAGGAAGGGAGATAGAAAATGGTTTCTGGAATGTGTTACATTCCACTTTATGTATATCCTGAACAGTGACCTATGGACAGCATCCCATCATCCAAAACAATGGCCTCTCCTTTACTTCCTGCCACCCTACTCCCTCCACTCCCTATTCAGCATAGATGTGCATGCAAATACACACATCACATACACACACACACACACACACACACACACACACACACGAGCATGCTGTTCAATACAGAGCCACTGACTACAATTTAAATTTAGCTTAATTATAATTAAATAAAATTTAAAATGCTGTTGCTCAGTTTCATTAGTTACAGTTCAAGTGTTCAACAGCCACATGTGGCTAGTGGCTCCCATATTGGACAGCACAGATATAGGAGACTGCAGAAAGTCTGACTGACTAGCACTGCACTGGACACTTTAAAAAGGATTCTGGCCTAATATCTAAAACCTAAGATCCAAAGCAGTATAAAATTCATTTCTGAATAATGGAACTTTCCAAATTGGCATGTTCGACTTCCAAGTATATAAATCTTTAAGAGCATGATTGAATGATATTGTCCTCTTACAATGAAAAATCAATCTACTTTCAAAAAACAAAAATCCAACTCCAGAGATAGAAAATAAAGAATTACGGGATTTGAAAGCTAGAAAGAACATAAAATACTCTGGTCCAATATCCTCATTTAAAGATAAGGAAACTGAAAACCTAGGAAGATTAGATGATTTGCCCAAGACTGTATAGCTAATAATAAAACACAAAGATTGGATTTGAACTCAGGCCTCATGACTTTTAGTCTTGGAATCTTTCTACCACACTATAATGCACAAATCAGGCATTGCTGAATAGCATTCTTCCCTGTACTGGAAAGAAAACAAGTGCCTTTAAATAGAAATCACAGAGTCCACTAGCCAGATTTCATCTGTTGCTTAGTTTCTTTATAATGTATCTAAGGTTCAAAATGGTCTGCCACATTTATTTGATTTAAATTCAGCTTCCATGAGAATTAAAATTCAAAAATAATAGGAAGTCTGAATTTTCTCCATTATTGATAAACATACTAGGCTAGAACCACGATTCTGATTTTTAACCAGTAAAAAAAGTTTCTGTATTTGCAATGCTATTAAATGATCTCCCTATATTATATGGAGAATTTTACATGATATCTATATAACCCATTTAACAAATGCATAAACATGTACATAAAAACCACCAACTTTGCACATGTGAGAAAGCATCCAATAATTTCTGCCATGCATAATTATACTAAACTGAATTACTATCAATTTTTCTATAACATTATGATCCTTCCTCTACCATAATAGTATACATTCTTTGTATAATAATCACCTATATTCTTTAGTCACAGGGTGCTATTGTCTTCATCCTGGGGTGTGGGGTGTGGTATAGAGAGTGAAATATCACAAAATAAATTTCAAGCTTCCTAAAGATATGGCTCTGTATTTGTTTAGGGTTTTCTTTGTAACCCCTAACTGCCGCCAATAAAATGTTTAAAATATAATGGGTGAAGAGTCATTAAATGTTTCAAATTTTGTTGACATGAGATATATTACTACAAAAAGAAATTGCATTCAGTTTCTTAAGTGATAGAGAGGGAAAATATTTAAACATAAAATATCTTCACAAAATTCCTGGGAAAATGCTAGAACCTTTTATTTACTGTAACTCACCAGCTTTGAAAACTATACAAACATCTGTCTGATCATAATTCATAGAGCTATGTAGTACAATAATTGCCAACTCTAGGACATTCTCAGACAGATTATCCATATTGCCATTAGCTGTGACAAATTGTGCTTTTAAAATGTTATTGACGCAGTCACACATTGACCTTATTAAGTACTTTCTTGACACTAACAAGGTCTTTCTTTATCCCAGCCCAGTGGGAGTTAGGAAAAAAGATGGTTTGAGTCAAAATAAGTACCAATGAAGAAAGATACAAACGTACAGAGAACGTTATTAAGTCATAAAATGGAGGATTCCAGGCACGGCATTGCCATGTACAAAGGTATGGAGGCAGAGAGATGAAATAGCATAAAATGTTCAGGAAACTGGGTACAGTATGACTGGATCAAAAACTATATGTAGAAGAATGACGGAATATGAGGTTAGAGACAAAGCGACAGTTAGATGATGAAGTATTGATATTTTGTGTGGACTAGCATTAGACTTCACTCCTAGTGGCTATGGGAAGATGTTACAGGATTTTAAGCAGTGATATAACAAGAATGGCATTTCAGAAGTATAACTCTGTGGAAAATGATTTAAAAGGGGCTGGAATGAAGGGTAGAAGATATTTAAGAGTCCAGGGAAATTATAAAACATTGAGATGTGACAAAGCCCTGAAACAAAGAAGTGGCGGGGGCAGTGGGTAGATACTATTATACTAAGGAAGGAAAGTACAGCACTAAGGCAGTAGAATTGGTAGGATTTGGTGACTGAGGGAATGGTGGATGGAGAAAGAGTATATTTGAAAATGACTATTATGTTTCTCGATTATGCTACTTGGTGGACAATGCTAAGGTTAACCAGGAATGGGCAAACAAGAGAAAGGCAGGCCTGGAAGACCATCAGGATGGCGGAGGAGTAAGACGTGGAGATAACCTTCCTCCCCACAAATACATCAGAAATACATCCACATGTGGAACAACTCCTACAGAACACCTACTGAACGCTGGCAGAAGACCTCAGACTTCCCAAAAGGAAAGAAAATCCCCAAGTACCTGGGTAGAGCAAAAGAAAAAAGAAAAAACAGAGACAAAAGAATAGGGACGGGACCTGCACCTCTGGGAGGGCGCTGTGAAGGAGGAAAGGTTTCCACACACTAGGAAGACCCTTCACGGGTGGAGACTGCGGGTGGCGGAGGGGGGAGCTTCGGAGCCAAAGAGGAGAGCGCAGCAACAGGGGTGCAGAGGGCAAAGTGGAGCGATTCCTGCACAGAGGATCGGTGCCGACCAGCACTCACCAGCCCAAAAGGCTTGTCTGCTCATCCGCCGGGACAAGTGGGGGCTGGGAGCTGAGGCTCGGGCTTCGGAGGTCAGATGCCAGGGAGAGGGCTGGGGTTAGCAGAGTGAACACAGCCTGAAGGGGGCTAGTGCACCACAGCTAGCCGGGAGGGAGTCCGGGAAAAAGTCTGGACCCGCCGAACAGGCAAGAGACCACTGTTTCGGGGTGCGCAAGGAGAGGGGATTCAGAGCAGCACCTAAACGACCTCCAGAGATGGGTGTGAGCCGCGGCTATCAGCGCAGACCCCACAGACGGGCATGAAGCACTAAGGCTGCTGCTGTAGCCACCAAGAAGCCTGTGTGCAAGCACAGGTCACTCTCCACACCTCCGCTCCCAGGAGCCTGTGCAGCCCACCACTGCCAGGGTCCCGTGATCCAGGGACAACTTCCCCGGGGAGAACACACGGCACGCCTCAGGCTGTTACAACGTCACACTGACCTCTGCACCACAGGCTTGCCCCACATTCTCTACCCCTCCCTCCCACTGGCCTGAGTGAGCCAGATACCCCTAATCGGCTGCTACTTTAACCCTGTCCTCATTGGGTGGGGAACAGATGCCCTCAGGTGACCTACACACAGAGGCGGGGCCAAATCCAAAGCTGAACCCCAGGAGCTGTGAGAACAAAGAAGAGAAAGGGAAATCTCTCCATGCAGCCTCAGGAGCAGCGGATTAAGTCCCCACAATCAACTTCATATACCCAGCATCTCTGGAATACCTGAATAGACAATGAATCATCCCAAAATTGAGGCGGTGGACTTTGGGAGCAACTGTAGACTTGGGGCTTGCTTCCTGCATCTAATTTATTCCTGGCTTTATGTTTATCTTAGTTTAGTATTTAGAGTTTCTTATTATTGGTAGATTTCTTTATTGATTTTTTTACTCTATTCCTTTTTCGTTTTTTTATATATAGACTTTTTTTTTTTCCTTTTTCTCTTTTTGTGACTGTGTACGTGTATGCTTCTTTCCGTAATTTTGTCTGTAAAGCTCTGCTTTTACCATTTGTGGTAGGGTTCTGCCTGTCGGTTTCTTTTTTTTTTTGTATAGTTTTTAGTGCTTGATATCATTGGTGGATTTGTTTGTTGGTTTGGTTGCTCTCTTCTTTCTTTTTTTTTTTTCACTTTTTAATTTTTATATTTTTAATAATTTTTTTTATTTTTTAAGTTTATTTTATTTAATTAATTTATTTATTTCATGCTTCTTTTGTCCCTTTTCTCTGAGACATGTGGCTGAGAGGGTCTTTGTGCCCTGGCCAGGTGTCAGGCCAGTGCCTCTGAGGTGGGAGAGCCGAGTTCAGACATTGGTCCACCAGAGACCTCGTGGTTCCATGTAATATCAAATGGCAAAGCCCTCTCAGAGATCTCCATCTCAACACTATGACCCGCTCCACTCAATGACCAGCAAGCTACATTTCTGGACACCCTATGCCAAACAACTAGCAAGACAGGAACACAACCCCACCCATAAGCAGAGAGGCTGCCTAAAATCATTATAAGGTCACAGACACCCCAAAACACACCACTGGACACAGTCCTGCCCAGCAGAAAGACAAGATCCAGCCTCATCCACCAGAACACAGGCACCAGTCCCCTCCACCAGGAAGCTTACACAATCCACTGAACCAACCTTACCCCCTGGGGGCAGAAACCAAAAACAACGGGAACTACGAACCTGCAGCCTGTGAAAAGGACACCCCAAACACAGTAAGTTAAGCAAAAGGAGAAGACAGAGAAATACACAGCAGAGGAAGGAGCAAGGTAAAAACCCACCAGACCAAACAAATGAAGAGGACATAGGCAGTCCACCTAAAAAAGAATTCAGAGTAATGATAGTAAAGATAATCCAAAATTTTGGAAATAGAAACAAGAAAATACAAGAAACATTTAACAAAGACCTAGAAGAACTGAAGAGCAAACAAACAATGATGAACAACAAAATAAATGAAATTAAAAATTCTCTAGAAGGAATCAATAGCAGAATAACTGAGGCAGAAGAAGGGATAAGTGACCTGGAACATAAAATGGTGGAAATAACTACCTCAGAGCAGAATAAAGAAAAAAGAATGAAAAGAATTGAGGACAGTCTCAGAGACCTCTGGGACAACATTAAACACACCAACATTCGAATTACAGGGGTCTCAGAAGAAAAAGAGAAAAAGAAGAGGACAGAGAAAATACTTGAAGAGATTATAGTTGAAAACTTCCCTAATATGGGAAAGGAAATAGTCAATCAAGTCCAGGAAGCACAGAGAGTCCCATACAGGATAAATCCAAGGAGAAACAGGCCAAGACATATATTAATCAAACTATCAAAAATTAAATACAAAGAAAAAATATTAAAAGCAGCAAGGGAAAATCAACAAATAACATACAAGGGAATCCCCATAAGGTTAACAGCTGGTCTTTCAGCAGAAACTCTGCAAGCCAGAAGGGAGTGGCAGGACATATTTAAAGTGATGAAAGGAAAAAACCTACAACCAAGATTACTCTACACAGCAAGGATCTCATTCACATTCAATGGAGAAAGTAAAACCTTGACAGACAAGCAAAAGCTAAGAGAATTCAGCACCACCAAACCAGCTTTACAACAAATGCAACTTCTCTAGGCAGGAAACACAAAAGAAGGAAAAGACCTACAATAACAAACCCAAAACAGTTAAGAAAATGGTAATAGGAACATACATATCGATAACTACCTTAAATGTGAATGGATTAAATGCTCCAACCAAAAGACACAGACTGGCTGAATGGATACAAAAACAAGACCCATATATATGCTGTCTACAAGAGACCCACTTCAGATCTAGGGACACATACAGACTGAAAGTGAGGGGATGGAAAAAGATATTCCATGCAAATGGAAATCAAAAGAAAGCTGGAGTAGCAATTCTGATATCAGACAAAATAGACTTTAAAATAAAGACTATTACAAGAGACAAAGAAGGACACTACATAATGATCTAGGGATCAATCCAAGAAGAAGATATAACAATTGTAAATATTTATGCACCCAACATAGGAGCACCTCAATACATAAGGCAAATGCTAACAGCCATAAAAGGGGAAATTGACAGTAACACAATCATAGTAGGGGACTTTAACACTCCACTTTCACTGATGGACAGATCATCCAAAATGAAAATAAATAAGGAAACAAAAGCTTTAAATGACACATTAAACAAGATGGACTTAATTGATATTTATATGACATTCCATCCAAAAACAACAGAATACTCTTTCTTCTCAAGTGCTCATGGAACATTCTCCAGGATACATCATATCTTGGGTCACAAATCAAGCCTTGGTAAATTTAAGAAAATTGAAATCGTATCAAGTATCTTTTCTGACCACAACGCTATGAGACTAGATATCAATTACAGGAAAAAAACTGTAAAAAATACAAACACATAAAGGCTAAACAGTACGTTACTAAATAACCAAGAGGTCACTAAAGAAACCCAAGCAGAAATCAAAAAATACCTAGAAACAAAATGACAGTGAAAACACAACGACCCAAAACCTATGGGATGCAGCAAAAGCAGTTCTAAGAGGGAAATTTATAACAATACAATCCTACCTCAAGAAAAAAGAAACATCTCAAATAAACAACCTAACCTTACACATAAAGCAATTAGAGAAAGAAGAACAAAAAAATCCCCACAGTTAGCAGAAGGAAAGAAATCATAAAGATCAGATCAGAAATAAATGAAAAAGAAATGAAGGAAACAATAGCAAAGATCAATAAAACTAAAAGCTGGTTCTTTGAGAAGATAAACAAAATTGATAAACCATTAGCCAGACTCATCAAGAAAAAAAGGGAGAAGACTCAAATCAACAGAATTAGAAATGAAAAAGAAGTAACAACTGACACTGCAGAAATAAAAAGGATCATGAAAGATTACTACAAACAACTATATGCCAATAAAATGGAAAACCTGGAAGAAATGGACAAATTCTTAGAAAAGCACAACCCTCTGAGACTGAACCAGGAAGAAATAGAAATTATAAACAGACCAATCACAAGCACTGAAATTGAAACTCTGATTAAAAATCTTCCCACAAACAGAAGCCCAGGACCAGATGGCTTCACAGGCGAATTCTATCAAACATTTAGAGAAGAGCTAACACCTACTGTTCTCAAACTCTTCCAAAATATAGCAGAGGGAGGAACACTCCCAAACTCATTCTATGAGACCACCATCACCCTGATACCAAAACCAGACAAAGATGTCACAAAAAAAGAAAACTGCAGACTGGTATCACTGATGAACATAGATGCAAAAATCTTCAACAAAATACTAGCAAACAGAATCCAACAGCACATTAAAAGGATCATACACCATGATCAAGTGGGGTTTATCCCAGGGATGCAAGGATTCTTCAATATATGCAAATCAATCAATGTGACACACCATATTAACAAATTAAATGAGAAAACCCATATGATCATCTCAACAGATGCAGAAAAAGCTTTCAACAAAATTCAACACCCATTTATGATAAAAACCCTCCAGAAAGTAGGCATAGAGGGAACTTACCTCAACATAATAAAGGCCATATATGACAAACCCACAGCCAACTTCATTCTCAATGGTGAAAAACTGAAACCATTTCCACTAAGATTAGGAACACGACAGGGTTTTCTACTCTCATCACTACTATTGAACACAGTTTTGGAAGTTTTATCCACAGCAATCAAGGAAGAAAAAGAAATAAAAGGAATCCAAATTGGAAAAGAAGAAGTAAAACTTTCACTGTTTGCAGATGGCATGATACTATATATACATAGAGAATCCTAAAGATGCCACCAGAAAACTACTAGAACTAATCAATGAATTTGGTACAGTACCAGGATACAAAATTAATGCACAGAAACCTGTTGCATTCCTATACACCAACAACGAAAGAATATGTCTTTGAAAAAAAAATGGTTCTGAAGAACCTAGGGGTGGGACAGGAATAAAGACGCAGCCGTAGAGAATGGACTTGAGGACACAGGGAGGGAGAAGTGTAAGCTGGGAGGAAGTGAGAGAGTGGCATGGACATATATACACTACCAAATGTAAAACAGATAGCTAGTGGGAAGCAGCCACATAGCACAGGGAGATCAGCTGGGTGCTTTGTGACCACCTAGAGCGGTGGGATAGGGAGGGTGGGAGGCAGACACAAGAGGAAGGAGATATGGGGATATATGTATATGTATAGCTGATTCACTTTGTTATAAAGCAGAAACTAACACACCATTGTAAAGCAATTATACTCCAATAAAGATGTTAAAGAGAGAAAGGCAGGTCAAGGTTGGAGAGTGGATTGGAGTAGGAAGGAGAGGATGAAGATAAGGAAGAAAAGTACAGTTAAGGACAATACTGAATTTGAAATCCAGTCAGAAGGTACCTGAATATATGGAATCTGTGAGTCAGGATGTATTTGGAATAGAAGAGTTCAGAGAGATTCATCACATAGAAGTGCTGGTGGAAGTCATAAGGATGGATAATGCTGCCAAGGACAATGTACAGAATGAGCAAAGGACCAGAGCAAAGGATCAAACGACTACGGATCAACCTCTAGGAATAAGTATATTTTAAGGCCAAGCATAGAGACAGGAGATTTTAAATGTAACAAAGAGGTAAAAGAAAAATGAGGAGAGCTTAGTATCATAGAAGTTGAGGGAGGAGAGAGCTTTGTTCAAGAGTGACCAATAGCGTTGAATGGTGCTGTAGAAACCAATATGATGACTTCCAAAGTGTCTGTTGCTTTTTATATTACAGAGGTCACTAGTGATTCCCCGTTTCCAAAAATGATCGATTTGGCAATTATTCAACTTTGAAACAGGTTTAAAATAAAAGACATCCTTCTTTAATTCCGAAGTTATTTTTTGTACTTGAAACATGACTACATGGTGTAAATATTTCTATACAACCCCCCATTGTACTAATTCTAGTGTTAAAATGGTAGTAGTATAAAATTGTCAATAAAGTTATTTAGCTTCCTAAGTAGTATCAGACATTCCTTCAACACAATATTTAACACACTCATTAACTTTTCCACAAATTTCCTCCTTATTCATAGCTGCAGTGCCTTGTTTTATTATAAATGTACCTCTACTGACAAATAATAAATGATTTATCTAAAGCTACTTTCTCATATGTGATGGTACGAGTGCACTAATAGCTAATTTGTAATATGCTTAGAGTAAAATCTCAACACTTGAGAACCACTGTGGAAAGAATCAAGCTACAAAGAATCAGTCCATATGCCTGAGGGTTTGTCTATTTACGCATGAACATCTGTTTTTGCATGGAACTCATTCTGAAGAGAATTCCAGAATTCCCACATTCTTAAAATATCCTAGGTATAATTTGTTATTTTATTTTTTTGCTGACTCAGGGGCATGATTAAATATGTGAGTTAGTGAAAGATGATGGAACACATAGATGCCCTCAGGAGCTATTGAGAGATACAGCGCTATTTGCTCTGACACCAAATGAAACCAAATGTTATAATTTTTGAATTCCAGTTCCACTCTTTTATTATGTTTCTATCTCCTTCTCCCTTGCTTTCATTGTGTCAGTTGTTGCTTCTTCATCATCTCAGTGCACAAGTCTGGAATAAATCATCTTCCAACCTCCCAACTCGTGCTTCTAGCCTGCTATGGATGGAAGAAAATCGGGCCCATTAAGATAACACAGGAAGAAAGAGTTAATAGGCTCTGATTAAAGGCCAAAAGGTCTTTGTCATCATGAGGCTTACTTGATGGATTTGGTGACATTTTGTAGGCTACTCAGATTATTTTCTTTTTTTCTTTTTTTTTTTTTTGGTTCTGAGTTATATTCCAAAATGATAAATCTCTCAAATAAGTGAGGTCTGGATAAGTGAACCAACTGTATATTTACTTCTATGTTTTTGTGTACCATATCTAATTATAACATGCACAATTTTTTTATTATTTTCAGCATGTTAGACAACATTTTTTAGATGTATTAAATCATGCTAAAATAAAAACACTTCTGCACATAGCTCCTGAAATACTTTAAGACATTGCACCTTTCAGACTAATAGCAGCCTGTGAAGACTGGGGCTGGTTTTTATAATACAACATTGGAGGTTAACTCTATGACTTTCTCTTTCCATAAACAACTATTATTCGGAGGGACAACTTAGGAGTTTGGGATTAACATATACATACTACTATATATAAAACAGATCACCAACAAAGACCTACTGTTATAGCACAGGGAACTATACTCAATATCTTGTAATAACCTATAATGGAAGAGAATATTAAATGTATATATAAACACATTCATAGGTATACAGTCATACATATATATGTATATGTATAGCTGAATCACTTTGCTGTACACCTGAAACTAACACAACACTGTAAATCAACCATACTTCAATTAAAAAATTTTTTTTAAATAATAAAGATAAAAGTTAAAGGGGGAAAAAGACAACTATTACTAATGCTCAGTGTACCCTAGCTTTTCCTGCTGGGCTACGTAGAAATCAGTTTCAACTATACGTTGGTATTACCTCTGTCTTTTGTGAAGGGACTGGCAGACTACTCTGGCCTCTATTTTTACCTACTGGAAGCCATTCTCCTGCCTCCCACCCTACCATAGTACTGGTTTTCTATCAGTAAAGATAATTTTCTGGAAAATTCCTATTGATCCTTCAAGACCCATCACCTCATCACTGAAGCCTTCCTTGACTTATGCAGGACATACCTAAATTGGCCTTCCTTTGTGTCCTCATTAAACCTTACCAAGAGGAAAGGAACATGGCTGGGGAAGCATTGTTATTCCAAGCAAAGTGTTCTGCATGATAAAATGTTTGAGGGCATTTAAAAGTCTACAGCATATTTGGGAAACACCAGGTTTAGTATGGCTAAAACATATGGTACATTTGGGAGTGTGACGGGCTGTAAGGCCAGAATGTTAGGTTGGGACCACATTGAGAAAGGTCATTCATCATGCTTAGGCTTTTCACTTTTATCAAGCAATGGGTCATGAGGATAGATAGGTCTCTAGGAATGCTATTATGTTAGAATCAGATTTATTTTTTAAGGATAACCGACAATAGTACAAAACATTTGTCTGTTTTGGGGAAGAATGTATCAGTTGTATCAGGGGTACTAATTAGGAAATTGTTGGAATTATACTGCTGGGAGAAGATAAAGACAGTGGAGATAGAGAGACTGAGATAGATTTGTAGTCTTTTGTAAGACTTGATGATTAATTGGATGCAGGGAACAAAGAAGAATGAAGTCTTGAGGAAAACCAAAGAGCAGGAAGAAAATGATACCTCTCTATTATCTAAAATGAGAAAGGCAGGAAGAAGAGTAGACTTCTTTTAGGGGGGAAATCATGCTAAGGGAAAGAGAAAATGAGCTCATTTTACTAAGAGGAGGTACCATATAGTGGTTAAGAGCAAGTACTCTGAAGCCAGATACTCTAGGGTCTAAACTGAGCTTTACTTCCTATTTACTATGTGACCCTAGAAAAGTTATCTAACCTCTATGAGCCTCAGCTTACTCATCTATAAAATGGGGATACTACTACTATCTCTCTCAGAGAATTGCTGTGAGGTTTAAAATGAGGTAACATATTAAAGTATTTAGAACACTGGCACATGGCTTATAAATGCTATTTTTAATTTTGAATTTTTATGATGCTTCTAAAACATGCAGTTAGCTATTTGGACAGGTAGGATTGAATACCGATATGAGCCAGACTTAAAACCTGGGGAATCACTAGAACATAGTTGGATGTTAAAGCTAGAGAAGCAATTGAGTGCATTCACATATGTGTGTATCAATACATATAGATGTATATGTATATGAGCTTATATACGTGCGTATATGTGTGTCCATATGTATGTATAAACAAAAATGATGACAGAATAGGACCAAGAAAAGAACATAAAGAATAAAATAGCCAAGAAGTAAGAAGAAACGCACGAAGAAGACAGAGAAAGAACAGTTAGAGGTAGTCAGCGAGCAAGGAGAGGATGGTGCCTAGAAAGCCAAAGGCAGGAAAATTTTCAAGGAGGGAGTGACCAGTAGAGCCAAGCAATCAGGATTGGAAAGAAGCCACTGGACTTTGAAATTCAAAGATCATTGTCAACCTTTTGAAGAACTGTGAAAAAGTTGAGTTGTGAAAGGTAATTTAGGAAACAGAGAAAACAAGTATGGATGATTCTTTTAGAGACTTAGACTATAAAATGAAAAAGAAAGATGAGAAGCTACTTCGAAGGATAAGTAGGATCAAAAGAAGGCACTGTAGTGTGGGGGAGACTTGAGAAGGCTACTCAGCTGAAGGAAAGTCAATGAACAGAGAACATATGAAGATATATGATTTATTGTCTATTTCTTGAACTACTGAAGATAATAAAACTCCTATCACAGGTACAAAATTTCACTTTAAATATGAGCTAGAAAACCTCTGTGAGAACTTAATAACCTTTTGGAATCCAAAAAGCAGGGGCGGGGGGAGGTATGTACTTATTATTTAAAAATATAATTAGTCCTGTATTTTAACAGAATTACTTCCTCAGACTGTAATAACATTTTGAGAAGTCTCAGGGCACTACAGAAATAGAAAAGTAATTCTGTTAAAAGACGGCACTCATTTTATTCTTTAAACAACAGATTTTAAACTTTTGTTTTTCATTCTGTATTCTGAATATATTTTTGAACTTTTAGATATTTTTTTTCATCCACGTGAAATAATCCAAATAAACAAACCCACTTCACAATTCTTCTGAGAGTACCAGGCTCTGTATATAACAAATCACTAACTTTTGTACCTCATTAAAATAGGAAATTTCAAATTGTGATTTGCATATGTTTGCATCTATAATCAGTATTCAACAATTTCTTGAATACCTAGCAAGACATCTATGATACTTCCATGTTACTTGTTAAAAACTTGCCACTTTATCATTCCATTCAGTCCAGCTTCGTGAAGGCTAGCAAATGTTATTCCCACCTCATTGTGTGGGCTGAACTATTCTATGGCAGGGGTGTCATTTAAAGGTCAGATAATACAGTATACAAATGTTGGCATCACATAGACCTGGCTTCAAATCATAGCTCTACCTCTCAACAGCTATGTGATTTTGAGTGAGTGAGTGATCTGAGTGAGGAACGAAAACTTTGAATATAGATAAAGCACTTAATTCCTCCTAAGCAAACTTTGCAAGACAAGTACAAATGCCTACATACAACTGAAAGTCAATGAGATTTAGTTAGGTAAGCCCAAGCACAGGAACAAGAACAAAGATTTCAAGAAGTCATCTTAAAAAACACAGTTTCCAAACCTTTCAGTAGCGATGTTAAATTTTATTGAGATAAACTGTATAATAAGAAGTATATTTAAAAAAGGAAAGCACTGAAAGGAAATCCCCCAAGCATTAAAAAATGTAATACACTGGCCATAAAAGGCACACCATAAAAGTCTATCCGAAATGCTCATCATAGTTGGAGTAGAAGTAACAATTAACAAATTTCTTCAAGTATTTGGAAAGGGATTATAGTTTTGTAACACTACAGTATTTTCTTTGGCCAAGCCAAATTATCTATCTGCTGTAGTTTGAAACTCTGGTGAAAACAGGTAACGACACTTAACAATAAAATTAAAAAGGGGAAAAGAAACTCTTTGTTTTTATATCGGATAAGAAATTTTAATATTTAAACACTCACTACTAAATAATTTCATAAAATAAACATGGACCCATGTTCTCTTTGTTGAATGACACTACAAGAGTTTAAAAAATATTTCAGAAAGTGTTTCCCATGGTACATTAAATGCTAAACACTGTCTAAAAGAAAGAGATGGGCATCACAGACTAACAAACCTGGCATCAAATTTGACTGTCCCACTTACAAGCTGTGGCACCTTAGACAAGTTATTTAATCTCAGCCTATTTGTCTCATAAGCAAAATGGAGATAATAATAGTACCTACATAGCCGAGTTGTGAGAATTAAACTAGATAGTATATGTAAATTCAAATGTTTAGTCCAGGATCTCACACAATAAGTATGGTCAATAAATAAGAGTTCTCATTACTAAAGAACAAAGTTATCTTTCATAAAATGGCTCATTTCCTGAAACCATCTAAGAAAAGATAGCAAATTTTGTCATTTTCTAAAGAAGACATGTAGGCTGGGTCTACACAGGGCTATGAGACAGACCATGACCTAAGAGCTGCAATTCAATCCTCCCTATTCTGGGCAGTGAAACTTCTGAATGCTGTGTGAATGGCACAAAAAAAGAGATGTGTTTAGTTTTCTTAAATTTCTACAACAAGTCCACACAGACTTCATTAACCCTCAGGATAATGGCGCTGGCTGAACTGTTTGCCCTCTTGTCCTGATTATTGCTAAGGCTTTACTTTCCATAGCTTATTACAATAATTACTAAATTTCAACCCAAATATTTATGATAATCATGATCATCATATTTATAATAATTCAAAGTACTTTTCCTAATTTTAAACAAATTGCCATTTTCACAGACAAAACTTTAGCTTCTATGAATGACCGAGCAACAGGAAGAATTTCATTTTTATGTTCCCTTCTATTTAAATGCTACCTAAAATGGAGTTGGTGTCATACAAAAAGAGTACTCTAAATATAACCCCGGAAGCAATTTAAGACAAAACTAACTCACCTGTAATTGCAAAGCTTCATGGTTTTCTAATCCTTCCACAATTGGTGAAAATCGTTCTCTGTTATTTCGTTCTGCTGCTGTAGTTATAGCCCCTAAAAGTTTATCTAGACTATAGAAAAAAAAAAAATAGAAATGAGAAATACATCTTACACATACTATATGAATATGGGTTATCCCTTATACAGTCTTCCCTGTTTTCTTTCTGGTGCTTGATGTTTTTACATAGACCACTACAATTTAAGAATTGTGTTCTTGTCTACATATTTCTACAAGTCAAATGTTGATAGAGTTAAATAACTTTAGGGCACCAAAATGAAAATTCGATTTGAAAGTCTTGAGGAAAATAATTTTTCTGGGTGACATTTAAAAAAAAAACTTAATTGATAAACATTAAAATTTTAAGTTTCAGGTTTTGATATTTCATGTGTTAACATAGATATTAATGTCACTTAAACATGATATGGCATTTAAAATTATTCAAAGTTTATTCAAGTGTAAACGGACTATAATTTTATAATAAAGTGCTGAAAAGCATAAATATTTTTTAAAGAACTTAAAAAAAAACTCCAGGATTCTTTGAAAATGGAACAAGGAAAAAAACCTAAAAGAGAAAGCCCAGTAAATTAGGGAAGCATCTATAATCACCGAGCACAAGAAACTTATTCACCTGAACAAAAATATTGGAAACTATCTCTGTACAGTGTCTGAATCAAATTAACCTCTATGTAGTATACTACTATTATCAAACTATATCTGAAATTATAATTAAGTCATAAAATATACCAGGGTAGGGTGTATTATATGAATTAAGTACTGAAAACCTAACAGACTAGAAAAATATTTCTTACTTGTGTATAAACTGATTTTTCTATAAAACATAAGGAAGGAAGCCTATCTGCATAAGCTATCTCATGCTCAGTTTGTTCTCACTGAGAACTGAGACTTAATGTTGTGTGATAATATTTTTGTTCAGTGTTTGTCTTTTGGTTTCGAAGGACGAACCAGCACTAAGCAACATCTCATTTTATTCCAAGAGGTATGAGAAAGTCAACATATTAGAAGAATCTTAAATCTTTGCCTGCCCCATTCTAATTCAAACTGAAATGATTACTGCCACACAGAGTGTTCAGAAGAAATATTTTAGTTCATGTCTGTAGCAGGTATTACATTATTTATCACAATGGTTTCTTACCAACTGGATATCAAATCTGTAATTTTGCTTCTAACTCAATATTATTTCCATAAGAAGAAATGATCTAATGCATAGTCAGCAACAACTTGCTGAAACTGGCACTTATGTGCACTCTGAGTAGTTACCAACAGCCTTTTGTTCTTTCCAACCAGTTAATTTCATTCCATTAATATTGCTTCATCTTTTCACTTACCATAGGCAGAAAGGATGCTCAACATCACTAATCATTAGAGAAATGCAAATCAAAACTACAGTGAGGTATCACCTCACACCAGTCAGAATGGCCATCATCAAGAAATCTACAAACAATAAACGCTGGAGAGGGTGTGGAGAAAAGGGAACCCTCTTGCACTGTTGGTGGGAATGTAAATTGATACAGCCACTATGGAGAACAGTATGGAGATTCCTTAAAAAACTAAAAATAGAACTACCATATGAACCAGCAATCCCACTACTGGGCATATACCCTGAGAAAACATAATTCAAAGAGAGTCATGTATCACAATGTTCATTGCAGCACTATTTACAATAGCCAGGGCATGGAAGCAACCTAAGTGTCCATCGACAGATGAATGAATAAAGAAGATGTGTCACATATATACAATGGGATATTACTCAGCCATAAAAAGAAACGAAATTGAGTTATTTGTACTGAGGTGGATGGACCTAGAGTCTGTCATACAGAGTGAAGTAAGTCAGAAAGAGAAAAACAAATACTGTATGCTAACACATACATATGGAATCTAAAAAAAAAAAAAAATTGGTTCTGAAGAACCTAGGGGCAGGACAGGAATAAAGATGCAGACATAGAGAATGGACTTGAGGACAGGGGGAGGGAGAAGGGTAAGCTGGGACGAAGTGAGAGAGTGGCATGGACATATATACACTACCAAATGTAAAATAGATAGCTAGTGGGAACCAGCCGCATAGCACAGGGAGATCAGCTCAGTGCTTTGTGACCACCTAGAGGGGTGAGATAGGGAGGGTGGGAGGGAGACGCAAGAGGGAGGAGATATGGGGATATATGTATATGTATAGCTGATTCATTTTGTTATAAAGCAGAAACTAACACACCATTGTAAAGCAGTTATACTCCAATAAAGATGTTAAAAAAAATAAAATAAAATTATAGTACAAAATAAAGCATCTAGTTAATTCAGTTAAGGAAGTCAAATTTTGTGACGTGCATGTGTGAGGGTGTATGTTGTGTATGGTGTGTATATGTGTGTGCCTGTGTATGTGTTTAGCCAAAATTACTCCCTAACTGACCTTTTCCCACTTCTCTAATAATTGCTTTACCTTCAGCTAGACAAAATTCTATTCATTCACTTTGAATATCCAACTTTGAAGAACTCCCCATTAGGATTCTATCTTTTTAAACCTATATTTCAAAGAATCAAAAAAAAAAAAAAGCTAATATCTAAATAGATAAGGTAAAAATACCAATATTTTTTTCTAAAATTTAATACTATTTTCATGCAAGTTATCAGAAGAAACAGCACAAAAGTAGGACTTGTTAATTTCTCAAGTGTCATTTTCTATGCAGTTAATATAATAATAGAGCAATACGTACATGTTCTCTTCTCCAACAATACAAATAGCAGAAAGTATTTTTACTATTTCAGTCATCATGTTGGGTTGTTTGGGGTCAACTGCTCTTGCCAACAGTAAAAGGCTTCTTTCATCCCCTAGAATCCTTTGCAATCCAAACTGAAAAAAATTTTTAAAAATGAACTTTCATTCAAAATGTTTTTGGAACACATCTTTAATTTTAAAAAGCAACTTAACAATGGTTTTCTAAAAACCAATACCTCCACAGTGAGGTTCTACTTAATTAGATGAATGTTCTTCAAATGCAGTTGTTTGGTTTTTATTTGAAATGACTGCATCTTGGAGTTTTGGTCCTTTGGTCAGATATGATCTCCATTAGCCTGCCTAAAACTTCCATAAAAATTTGAAAGAAATATGGGAACAATCAATATTTTCTCAACAAAGAAGAATATGTAAAGCACACACTGATATGATTTTCTAAAGCAGTTCTACTTATGTCACTGGGTCTCCCTGGAGATGTCGGGAACTCATGGTTAAATTCTCCAATATGTTTGTATGGAAAACTAAGTTGAACAAAAAGGGTAAAACGTTGCAAAGCTCTTTTGTATACTACATGCCAGTTAAAGAAGCAGTAGACCTCTGTATGGATTTTCCCGTACCTTCTCTCTCTTAGCCTCCCTCTTTCAAGCAGTTGTGCTGCATTACAAAAGTTATGAACAGAAAGAAATGGAGCCTGGGTTTTACTAAGTGTCACAGTCAACTAGGCAGAGAAGCCAGACACCATTTTCATTTATTTTCTAGGCTTGAATATATGCATGCAAGTGTGCGTCATAAGAATGAATAGGTAAAAAAATGTTGAAGAAAGCCCAAAACTCAGGTTTTCACTATATGAAGAAGGTAATATTTTCTTTGATCTTTGTCCCACAAAGTATTTCTCAGATTTCTTATGAAATATGTTGGCTTCTTTTTACAGTTTAACAGTGAAATCCGACATTTCATTGGAGCAAAATTGCCATTTCAAGCTATCCTTTAGTTAAACACCACACATTTGAATATTTTCATGGTTTCTAATTTATCTTCTAAAAGAATTCAGGACTAAAAAAAACATAGCTAAAGCTCTTAAATATGACTTTACTTGAGGTCATAATAAATAAGGAAATTTACAGAGACAAGACCAAAAAAAGGAAATGGAAGAGACGAGATTAAAAAGAAGCAAAGAAAAACAGAAGGACTATGTAAGTATAAAGGTAGCTGGTAAATAATAAATAGTAAGGAAAATAAGTGATGTGTAAAACTGAGAGAGATGGTTACCATGCAATTACCAAACTTAAAATAACTTTAAAAATCAGTTAGACTGAGAGTGAAATCATTTAATTTTTCAAATTTCCATTTTATTATTTAAAAGTAGTTTGTAATGTGTAGGGACATACTCAAAATAAAAATGAAGATATGAGAAATGATGGAAAACCATCAATCTAAACATCAGAGCAATATTACAGCAATGGAAGTTGAGGGACAATGGGCTGCTTTTTATGATCCTATTATTACATGCATTGTATAAGCAAAAAGAGTTTTTGAAGTAGGTAATCAAAACTCCTCAGGGCCAGCAAATTTGATGTATGAGTCATTTCAGATGAAAGTTTCATTCTTTGATTATGACAATTCATTCCAACACGAAATGGATATATTACTGTATATTTTTGTATTTTGAATGTGTGCTTTATGCCCATTGTTTCACACGCCTATAATTTAAAAGACCTACCATTTACTCATGTTCCTAGCACCTATGTGCAAGACATTAACATGCTCTAACTAAAGCCTAATCTTAGTATAGAATAATCTAAGTTAAACTATCATGTTTTACACTGTTATTGGGAATGTAAATTGGTACAACCACTATGGAGAACAGTATGGAGGTTCCTTAAAAAACTAAAAATATAACTACCACATGCCCCAGCAATCCCACTCCTAGGCATATATCCAGCGAAAACCATAACCCGAAAGGATACATGCACCCCAATGTTCATTGCAGCACTATTTACAACAGCCAAGACATGGAAGCAGCCTAAATGTCCATCGACAGAGGGACAGATAAAGAAGATGTGGTACATACATAAAATGGAATATTACTCAGCCATTAAAAAAATAAAATAATGCCATGTGCAGCAACACGGATGGACCTAGATATTGTCATACTGAGTGAAGTACGTCAGACAAAGACAAATATCATATATCACTCATATGTGGAATCTAATTTAAAGAAAAGAAACAAATGAACTTATTTACAAAACAGAAACAGACTTACAGGTATGGAAAACAAACTTATGGTTACCAAAGGGGAAACGTGGGAGGGGAGGGATAAATCAGAAGCTTGGGATGAACACACACAGAAGACTACTATTACATATAAGATAGATAACCAACAAGGACCTCCTGCATAGCATAGGGAATGCTACACTGAATTCTTTTAGAAGATAAATTAGGAACCATGAAAATATTCAAATGTGTGGTGTTTAACTATAGGTTAGCTTGAAATGGCAATTTTGTTCCAATGAAATGTTGTCAGATTTCACTGTTAATACAGAGTAGTACTAACCTATATGAGAAAAGAATCTAAAAAAGAATAGATACATGTATACGTATAACTGAATCACTTTGCTGTACACCTAAAACTAACACTACACTGTAAATCAACTATACTCTAATAAAAAAAAAAAACCATCATGTTCTTCAAAACTGCCAAACTCTTAAGTAATAAATAATTAAGTATGGACATATCAACTTCTGTCTCGTGGGAAAGGGCTCTACAGGAAATGTCACTTTCTCTAGTAACTATACTGATTACAGTTATATCCTGGAAAGCTGTAAGAGTTGACTACTCAAGTCAGTAAGAATTTAGATCAGAGTCCTAATTTTACAGGTGAGGGGACTGATTGGCAGAGAGGTCAAATGATTTTCTAAAGGCCACACAACTTAGTGGCAAATCACGGACTATATTTCCTGATTTCTAGTACTGTGTTGTCTTTCCTTTATTTCTTTGTTTCCCTCAATTGAAAAAAGAGATCCATCTTGAGCTGTGGAGAAGCAATGTTCATTAACTGCTTTCTTGTTAGGTATCAGATTCTGCATAACTGTGTCACCAAAGACTAAGAGCTCAGAAGTTGAGAAATTCTGTACTAGTACTGATGGAAATCTTTCTGGAAGAAACTTCCAAGAACAGCACAATTAGTATATTCTACACGGGAGACTCATGTCAATTGGCAAGCATCCATCTGTTCCACATGCCAAAAAATTCTTTGCTGATACATGTGTGTATAATATACACATACTTATATATAATCCCACACACTTAAGAAAGACTGCAGGTTACTTAAGTAGATAATCTTACTGCATTGGCTATTAATAGCTATATTTCACTTCTGGCAAGTTTTGGGTTATTGTTATAATTAGTTATCTATAATAAATATTTTGAGATTATTAAAACACCATCTAAAGGAAATTATTCAATTAGTGAATTAGTCAGTGGTATTTTACCTATAGGAATATAGCACAAATCATGTATAAGAGAGTAACAAAACAAGTTTATAGAAAAAATGACTTTAACTTCATAACCTGAGCAAAGACTACTTTTAGAAGAAAAACCCTTGTCTGGCATTCCTAGAGTCCCTCATAATGCAACTGGTATCACACAGGTACAAAAAAAAAACCTGGTATGTGCCAGAAATGTCTTTTATTTATGTTAACTCACTGACATTAATTGAACATAAAAGAAAGAAAAATCTTAACCTTATAATGTTCTCAGCAAAAAAAAAAAAAAAAATCAAATCATAGCTTTGAATTGTCCTTTACATTAGAATAAAAACTCTCTGTAAGGAAATGGTATTCAACCTATTCCATTTAAATTTTCCTACTACCATGGAAAAAAAAGAGTATTATCTGATTTGGGAACAAGACTTGGACATTTGCGTGATTGCAAAAACCTGCCAATAAATATTTTGTGAAGTAAAGTATATTTTAAATAATATTTAAATGAAACTCATGATGATTTGCATTATAAAGACCCTTTTGAAAACTGAGTAAGCATCCACTATTTTGCCTGTTTCATAGTGTCTGTCGGGCAAGCTCTCACCTTTTGTGACAGAGGCAGAAATAAATACTACTTACCTTATTGTTCATAAATGCTTTGAGGCACTGAATAAGTTTATACTGATTCTTCTTGTCAATATTTTCTTGCCTGAATAAAAGGAAAAAACATATTATGTTGTGCTTAAAAATCTCCCCCGTGGTGATTTTTTTTTCATGTTTATTCTTACTGTTTCTTGTCCAGAAGCTTTTCCAGCACATCCAACAGGAGTCCAAGACCTTCATGGCCAAAGTTGTTAACCCAGCTATTAAATAAACAAGAAAAAAAAGTATAAATAAGTTTATATAATTAAAACATTAAATATCCCAAATTAAATTTTGATTTTCAGATCTGTTAATCCTGTCTTTATAGTGCTTGTCCTTCTTTTTTCCACTCCCATTGCTTTGATTATTGACTCTATGGGGATGACTCAGAGATCTTTACCTCAATCCCAGACTCCTCTTCACATTTTAGATTGCCCATTCTACAGCACTGCCTTGGTTGTTTCACCAGCGTCGAATACTTAAGCCTGAATTTACAAAGCCAAATTTCTCTTCTCCTATGGCTCTGTTCTCCTAAATCAACTCCTCTTCCCCTCTTCCACACTCTGATAATAATACTACTATCCCTTGCATCCTTCAGACTTGAAATACTGGCATAATTTCTTGATCTGCCACCTCTTTCACCTTTGCATTTATTCTGTTCATTCATTTAACAAGTATTTATTGAGTTCCCACTAAGTACCAGGTATGTTCTAGGTGACAGAGATATAACTGGCAACAAACTAAGCCCCTACCCTCATGTAGCTTACCATCTACTAAAAGGGAGACAGAGGATAAATAAATAACTATATAATAAAATGTCAATGCTTTGGTACTATGAAGAGAAATAAACCTTGGCAAATGGAATAAGGAGAACCAGGATGTTATTTTTTAATGTGTAGTCAGAGAAAGATTATTTGATAAGGTGATATTTGAGCAGAGCCTTGAAGGAAATAAGGACTTTCCTAATAGAGGGAATAAAAGCAAACAGGGTGCTGGGGTGGTAGCTAGTGTGCTTGGAATGTTCCAGGATCTGTGAGGAGACCTGTGTGGTCACAGCTGAGCAAGCAGGCTTGCAAGCAAGAATGGCAGGAGATGAAGTCCCATGTGTGACAAAAGACTTGAAGACTGATCACGGAGAACTTGATTTGACTTATTGTCAAGACCCTACTCTACTACTACTCTACTTCTAGAATGACCCCCTTTCATTGTCTACCATTCTAATTTAGCCCTAGTTACCTTTCCTTTAATATGGCAGAAGCCTCCCAACTAGGGTCTCTGCAGCATCATTCTTTTCTTTTATTCATTTTATAAAATGCCAGATTACCACAGTCTTCTGTCCAAAAATTTTCTCTGGACTATTTAACACATTTCAAATCCTGATTCTGATCAAGCCTCAACCTACCTTTCCAGCCTCAGGCCTTAGACTACATGTTCCAATAAAAATCAGACATATTCTCTTTCCTGGAGTCTTCCCTACATTTCCCTGCTTGACCTAATTTTTCATTCTTTCTTCCCAGAAGGTAACTCCAACTCCATCTCTCCCAACCCATCAAGACTCAACTTGACTGTCAATTCCTCCATTAATGTTTTTTTCCTGTAAGTCCTCCATCCAAATGTGTTATTTTCCCTTTGAATGCCCGTGTTTGTGCATCTCTTACTACTTGACATTATGATTCATACCACAAGTGTCTTTACCCACCTTTCTGGATTATAAATTCTCTGAAGACTGTTATATGATCTCACTCATCTTTCTGTCTCCCATAATGCTTAGCAGAATGGATTACATATAGTCGACACTAAATATTTGCTAATTAAAATTTAATTAAATTTACTGACTTGTGTGGTTAAGAGAATCAGCAGAATCATATTGCCCAAGAACTTTACAAACGTAAATTAATATACAGCAGGATGCCTGTGAAGCAATAATTAAAATCTATACTCTACATATTTAAACCATGACTATAGTTCAATTCCACAGTTTTTAAATCACATTTCATATCTACCTAAGGTAAAGCTTATCAACAAAGAAGAGACCTAAATTTCTAAGAGACTATCAGTAAGAAATAACAGATCACTGAAGAAAATACATTTTATAAATAGCTCAAATATTCGGAACCAATCACATCCACAATATATATGGAAACTCATTTTAAGCAAATTCTGCTTTAATTTTCACAGCGGAAATGAGAAAAAATCAATATGGCATTGTAATGATAATTGGCAGCAAGCTACTATTCAATTGAGGCATGTAATCAACCAGTACAATGAGCTATTTTCTCTAAAGACTCGATAATCAGTCGGGTGGTGGGAGAAGGAGAAAAGGACATCAGCTCTCTAAACATAAAATACTGTATTTAATCTATCACAGAGAGAAATCAGCAGATATCCTAACAGCAGAAAATACCCTACAGCAACCTTAAAATAATAGAAATTCTGAACAAATTTATATATACAGCCCTCAGTATCTGCTTTGGCATCTGGAAAGATGAAATAATCTATGATTTCCTTAAATTTAACACTCACAAATTCTTTAAAGATTCTAAATTTTACCCGTTTCTTTTTATACCTAGTGCTATTAAAGTTATTAGGATTATTTGTTTCTTGGTCTAGGGAAGTGTTTGATACATGACCATGATTTCTATTTGTTCACTTGAAATCAGTCACCCACACATCCCAGACTGTTTCAATTTGGGCAGTTGATGGTACTTTGATTTCATTCAGTGAAAATTATTATCGGTCTGAAAAAAAAAAAAAAAAAACATTGGATACAATCATGAAACCTAAGTGTGAGGAGGCTGGGCCTATTTATTACAAAGTAGGCAGCGAAAAGTCTTAACTGAGAATATGTTAGGGCAGTGCGCAGAGGAGGACTGGTAAGAGTCCTCAGAGCTTTTAAAGTAGAGAGAATGGGAGTACAAAAGGAGCCTGTAGCTAGGGGAATAAAATAATTATGATATAGTAGGATGACACTCAAGAGGTGAAGAGGAAGGGGTACAGCTAGCCATACCTTTTTTTCCTTTGTCTTGCCATTTCTGTCTTTAAGCATCAAATACTTTGTAGCCTCTAGCCAAACGCTTACTGTCTGTCTGTCTCTCTATACATACATATACATGTGTGTATATATATATATATATATATATATATATATATAGTCTATATATAAATATACATATATTTAGGTTTTACCAAATACAAAAGTGGCCATGAAATGATTAAGTGGTTTATAAACAAAATGTTGGCTACTGTATGTAGGCAGGAATTTTGAAACTGCGACACCAAAGTATAAATCGGTGGTTCTCAAGGTGTG
Organism: Balaenoptera ricei; assembly: GCF_028023285.1. Lineage (NCBI taxonomy): Eukaryota > Metazoa > Chordata > Mammalia > Artiodactyla > Balaenopteridae > Balaenoptera > Balaenoptera ricei. The sequence continues at coordinate 87,731,064 of NC_082660.1, read as the reverse complement.
TGCCCCAAACCAGGGGCATCAACAGCATTTGGAAATTTGTTAGAAATACAAAATTCTTGGTTCCACCCCAGGCCTACTGACTCAGTAACTCTGTGGGTGGAGCCCAGAAATGTGTGTTTTAATTACTCCTCCAGGTGATTCTGATGTTCACTCAAGTTTGAGAACCCCTGGCATAGAACAATGGTTTGCTGAGAAGTGGAGGAAGCCTTTCTCAAGCAGGACTCCAGGCTCAAAATTCAAGATTGCTCTAAATACCCTCCCAACCATACTGTACACTCCCACTGCCACAGAACAGAGATGAGGAATCCAGTCAAAGCAAGTATATTTGGTATATTTCACAGAGTCTGCCAATTCCAGCTCTGAGTTATGCAGTACTAACTGGAATACCTAGAAGTATAAAAATACAGTTGATCACTCCGTTTAAAATCTGACTCAGACTGCAGAAAAAGACAGATAAAGACATCAATTTTCTGTAGTATCTCAGCCTTGAAATAAGAAATTGCAATTTATCATGGACCCCAAAGTTATAAAGAGACACAGAAGCAACAGAGGATAATGAAGAACCAAGCAGCAGAAAAAATGGGGGAGGAAGATGATCTCTTATAATTTCCATAACCACTCTGAACACAAGGTTTTTTCCCTTTCTTTTTATTGGGATATGATTTACATACAGTAAAATTCATCATTTTGACAAAATATAGTCATGCAACCTCTAACACAAACAAGATATAGAACATTTCCACCACACCAAAATATTCCCTCATTCCCCTTTTGTAGTCAATCCCTTTTCCTTACTCCCAGTTGCCTGGCAACCACTTATCTGGTTTGTGTCCCTATAGTTTTGTTTTTTCCAGAATGTCATTAGAAATGGAATCATACTGTATACAGCTTTCAGTGTCTGGTTCCTTTAATTTAGCATAAATATTATGATATTCAACTATGTTATTGCATGTATCAGTAGTCCATTCCTTTTTATCGTATAGATATACCACAATTTGTTTATCCATTCATCAGTTGATGAATATCTGGGTTGTTTCCAGGTTTTGATGATTATGAATAGAGCTGCTATAAACATTCACATGTAAGTATTTGTGTAAGTATATATTTTCATTTCTCTTGGGAAAATAACTAGGGGTAGAATTGCTGGGTCTTATGATAAGTGCATGCTTAAATTTTTAAAATCTGCTTTCCAAAGTGGCTATACCATTTGGGACTCCTTCAGCAAAGTGTAACAGCTCTAATTGCTCCAAATCCTTCAAACACTTCATATTGTCAATCTTTTTGACTTTAGCCATTCCCAAAAGTGTTTTCACATAAAGAAACTGAGAAGCAAAGTAGCTAAGTAACTTGCAAAACATCATTCAACAAGTATCAGTTCTAGGACTCACACCCACACACCTAGGTCTGACTCCAAAGCCCATGTTTATTTCAATTATACCATTAGAAATTACTAACAGGACCAGTACATGGTTTCCTGTAACATCTGGCTCGAGGCTCCAGCAATAACTCATTAAAGAAGAATTAGTGGTTGTTCCAGAACTGTATTGGGTTTAAACCTACATATCTATGTCTAGACACAGAATTACATGTTTTGTATTATTTAACAGCTTACTTCATTCATTTAGGTGTGATAGGTACTTTTCAACCCACGTTTTTCTTGTCTTTCAAAGTCCTAAGCTTCATAAGAAGTCTACCAAATACTGTTAAAGAAAGATATCTGGCGACTCCAACTAAAACTTCCAATCAAATTTAGGTACGGCAGCTTATTGGAAAGAACAGAACCAGATGTAGTTTATACTTTTTTTATTTTTAAGATGGGCTATAGCCCGTAACCTCATTTCTTGGTATTAACATATTGGTGATTCCATAATCTCATTTCTTGGTATTAACATATTGGTGATTTTATGTTATCAAGTTACCTACGTTAAAGAGTTGTCTTCACATGCTACACATACATGGTGATATTTGTAACCATGACTTGACAGGGGACCAGGTGGAACAAATGAACCACCCAAACAAAAACAATAGAAAGATCAGTGAGGACAGTTAACATACGAGTGAGCAAGAGTCTAAGATTAGATCTGAACACTGAAAAAGAAGCCAGGAAAATTTTCTAGGGAAGAAGAGGACTGACCCACAATGAGACAGTATTTTCTGACCTTAGGTATAAAAGGTGTGGCTATATCTATAAGGCAGTCCAACATCCCTATATTGCTCAAGAAGTTAAAAATTAGAGATCTTTTCCCAAGTTTACTCAAAGGTCAGAAAAATAACCCTCCATTCATCAATGGAATATCTCTGTGAGATGGCAGAGTGACATGGTTAAGTGCATAAGCTTTAGAAGAAGATATAGATCTAGGTTCCAATCCCATCTCTGTCATATTCTAGCTGTGTTATTTTTGATCAGTTACTTAAAACCTCTAAGCTTTAAAACAGGGATGAGAATAGTACCTGTACCCCAGAAGGCCTTTGTGACTATTAAATGAAATCGTGCATAGTGAACTTGTATTAAGATATTTCTGAAAATATTAAAAATCAAAAACTTGAATGTTCTTTAAATCTTCTTGTCCAAAATACAGTATGATTTTAGGCATAAATTAAAGACTCCTTTTCAAAAATATTAACACTTAATAACATTTCATCCATTCATTTATTGAAAAGTATTTTAATTGTATGAAATATGCAGAAGAATCTAAATAGACACTAAACTTCTTCTATTGATTGATTTTTTGGGAAAGATTTCATAATTTAAATATTTGGCACTCATCACATCATGTGCTTTCTTCAACTTATTGCTATTATTCAACTTTGTGTATATTCATTACTATATTAATGCTGGCCAATTCACACTGAAATAGACATAGAAATTACAATGGTGGGGGAAAGGGGATATGGAGAGAGAGAGAGGTCTATTTATAGTTCATGCATAATTCTGACAGAAAGATATCAAAATATATCAAGGTTTTAAAACAGAAATCTACCCCAGGCTTTCAGAACTTCTGAGGTCATTATTTTTAAAGGGCCCACTTACACTGATTGGCATGATCAAAGGAAAGAAAATCTTACATTTAATGAAAGTATCAGAGGATTCGTTGAACCCTAAGTCCATGAGAAAGCAAGATTCTCCCCTCTCTAGCTCTCCAGGGCAAAACAAAGTGAGGAAAACCATAAATGTGCCTATTTTACGAGGAAATGATGTTCTGCTCCCTCACACATTAACGTAAAGGAAAATCCTTCACAGATTCCAAAAACTTCAACCTTTTATCCGTAAGTTGGATATTCAGACTCTGAATTATTTAATTACAGTTCATGTAAATATAACTTAAAATCAGATTAGTGGACGGATGAGTTCAGTATACTATACGCAATACAGACATAGCAGGAAATAGTGACTGCATGCACATTTATAATTAGACTGTCCAGATTCACGTCTTTCTTTCAAAAGGCTTAAAGCTAAAATTAGGAAGTTCTATCCTGAGTCCCATAAGCAGTAAAGGCAATTGGTCTCATGTACCAAAGTCCAATATTAGTCATGTCATCACTGTTTGTACAGTGCTAAAGGCTAGTATAGAGGGTTATGTGTTCTGTACAAAGAATTTTATTTCTCTCTAATGGTGTTCTATTCCCATGTGTAATCTCATACTACAACCCAAATCACTGGAACATCAAATAAAATGAAGACTAGTCCAGAGTTTCTTAGGGGAACTGAGAAAATTGGTAAAATTATAAGACACGAAACAACTAATTCAAAGGGTTGAGGAGACTTTAAAGATGATTGCAAATGGTGTTTACATATTTTAATACCAGGGAAACATCTCATTTTAATACCAATGTTGCCAATGTAATGTTTTCAGTGAAATTAAAACCAAACCTTAGTTATAGGTCCTTATGGAAAGAAAAAGGGTGCTGGGTGATTAAAACCAATGCACAGCCCAATGCAAACAGTATCATACCTTCAGTCCACAGATCAGTATCTCCAAACAGTAGCCAAGAAAAACCTAGTATTTTCAGCCTTTTTAAAGGATAATTTGTTCAGCCAAATCAACTTCATAGATAATTCCACTATCAATAACATACATCCGTGAAAAAGTTAAATGTTAACAAGAAAAACAACATGGATTTGTATATGCTATGACTGCCTTTGTCTTAACCAGATAAAAAAATATATATCCACTCAGGTTTGTCTACATGAAAGTAAATACAATACCCTTGGGCATTTCAATGTCCTCCGAAACTATTCATCATGGTAGATTAGTACATGAACTATTTCTGACCAATTTAGAATATCTATTATTTGTAACACTGCCATTTCTAGACATTTGTACAAATCCCTTTGAAGCATGATATTCACTGACCACTTATTTCACCTGATTCATAAAAAGGTTGAATATGTCAATTTTCCAGCTCTCAGTGGTTTTGACTTCAGTATTGAAACAGATTACAATTTCCTTAGAAAACACCAAAGAAGACACTCCATCTTTCCCTATATCCTCTGTTTTTTGCTTAAGAGGGTTTTACCTGGCTGCATTTATTCTCCCCATCAGGTCTCATTGGAAAAATCCTGCTCCGTTTCATGCTACTCACACATTTTTTTAAGAGTTGCTCACAACAAATTGTAAATGCCTGAGTTACATAAAAATCTCCTGAGGGCAATAGTTTAAGTAAAATTCTCCCTCAAAGGATAAAAGTTCCTTATTTATTAAAATCAATTTCTTAAGCTCTCAAAATTATCAATACTTTGGAGATAGTCGTAATGGCTTAAGTCCAAATCTGTTAAAATGCCCAAAAGGCTACCGAACAAAGAATATTTTCCTCCCCACCCTCCTTTAAAAAGTATTCTTAGAAAAATATAAGAGGTGGTCTTAGCCTAATGTAATGATGAAAACAAAATGTACCAAAAATGTGAATGAAATTAAAAATAGAGTCTTTATAGTAAATAGAGGGGAAGCAGGGAGAAAGAGCATTCCAAATATTCAAGCAAAAGCCAGTCATATTTTAAATTTTCTTCATATGTTTGAAATTGTGAATATAATTATGTTACCATACTTAAGTCATCTTCTTAGTGATATAACCAGTCAAACTTATAATAAAATGTTAACTTCCACAAGAAAAATGTATTGGTTTATTTTCCTAAGCTAAGTAATAAAGTTAAAATTCTATCACGCACTCCACAGGACATCCAATTTCTTTTAGTAGTGGAATTTTGTTAAAATGAACTTACTCCAGGAAATCACATTCCTAATTTATAAACCCTGGAAATGAAAGAGAGCTGCCACCAAGTTTATCTGTTGTGAATAAGGTAAGAAGTTCTTTGAACGGAAGGAGGAAAACAGAGAGGTATTAGCACGTACCGCCACACATTTCCTTTTTTCCTACACCAATCTGCATGTTATACTAACTGGTTCTGGTGGGCAGCAGAGAAGGTCAATGAATGCTCTTTCATGGTAACAGGGGTAAGGAGAGTTGAAAGATAATTGCTATTTGATGACTGAACAACAGAAATGCAACAGTCCTTCTCACCTAACAGGTGCAGTTCCAAAAACATATAATTAAAGACTCATTATAGAGTGTGATAGCTATGTAGACAAAGATCAAAGAAATTTAATGTTCCTGAATATTTTTAGCACAGGATAACTGCAACCAAACCACAAAGAACCATTTCTTTGGGTCCTCATGGTGGATGTCAAAAAATCTCAGCAAGTTCAAATGTTTTATTGTCTCAGAATGTGATCTGTAATGGTAAATTTCTGGTCTTCTCTAGTTTATCTTTATATAATATTTTAAAACCCCCTTCCCCTAAAACTGAGAAAGATACTATGGAAATTATGTGTGTACCTGTATGTACATACGTGCACTCTTAAATATAGTTAAACATCTTAATACATCCAACTTTAATAAATTTTTTCAAAACATAATCATTGAACAATGAACAGTCAAAATCTTTAATAACCCCACATTAAACAACGTGAGAATTGTTAAGGCTTATCTAACACAAATTAAACCAAAAAACTCACATTTTTCTCTTCCACAGTGATATAAATCATCTAAAGCAATGACAACAAAACAATAATAATAAACTGTATATGACATACAGATAAAACCTTTATAGGATTACAATGCAGTATAAAGTCCCTAAGAAAGAAATATTAGCCTTCTACTATATTCAACCTGCCTTGCACTCACTTTCAGAAAAATCTAGAAACATAGCTACTCCGAAAGTTACATATTTGATAAGTCTTTCAAAACATACGAATGCTTTTTAAAGAAAGCATAATGCTTCAACTGCTTAAATAACTTTGACCTCCTTCAAAAATGCAAGGACTTTCTTTTCAATTGGAACAGTTAAAAACCGAAAAACACAACTTAAATTAACAACAAGGTTTTATCTTCATTTATAAACAAACCTCTACGAAAGGACATGCACTCACAAGAGTAGCTTTACTGGTTGTGAAATTAAACTAAGTTACTCCATATTGGCTCCTTCATTTTACAGATGAAGAAAATAAAGAATTTTATCGACTTGTTTTAGATCACAGAGCTTGTTAATGGCAAAACCATGATTGGAATCAATCATTCCTCAGTCCTTACATACCTCCCATTCAACTATATTATCAACAATTAACAAATATATCACCAATTAGTGGTTACAAGTTTTTTGGTTATTTTCCTTTCATGAAGGAATATTGGATGAAAGTTAAAATATATTCAAATATCATCAATGTGTATACTTAGATGTGAAAGCAATACCAGTGAGAGTTTTTTTTTTTTAATTATTTATTACGGATTCTATCAAGAAGCAAAGGAAACTTTAGATAATAAACACATCGGGGATATCCAAAAATATACTTTCTTTCTTCTTCCCATATACCAATAAATAAAATAGTTAACTTGCTCAGCACAGATGCAGAGCCCTGCCATATTGCAATTCATTATTATAGATTGTAGACATACCAGTGAAGTACAGATCGGTAAACATCCACTTCAAAAAATGTAGCAATTGTTAGTTGATATTTGGCCTGACACAATAATCAAGTATTAGGAAGCACCTGGAAAAAATGGAGCCATTCAACTTTAATTTGGGAATAATAGTTCTTGGTTAGCCTTACTTGCTTCCTTACCCAGCACTAATGAAGTGGTCAGCCATCTTAAGATTGCTTCCGATGGAGTTCAGAACACAATACCCCAAAATATGGCACCCTGGCATAATGAATCTCTTAAGCTGAAGGAGTCTGAGAAAAGGACAGAACCAAGAAGGTCACTCTGACCTCATTGCTCCCAAACCCAGCCCCTTCTTCAATGAAAGCAGGAGATAAATCTCCCACGTAAAAGTCACCCATCCTGCCTGTATGTACCACAGGAAGGAAACGCATTCTTATCATCCGAGGCAGGGAATTGAGGGCGCAGAAGGCTGTATAAATAAAACTTTGTTAAACTAACCCTTATCGTCCCAGTTACTTCTTCACCATTTACTACCCCTAGTCCAAATCCCTTTGTCTTGTCAATTTCTCACAAATTTGTTGTTTCTTTGTCTAAAAGGTATAAAAGCTTCTGGCTTTGTTCAGTTCTTTGGGTCTTCATCCTCTTGTGAAGGCTCCTATGTATATGTAAAAATTCAGTAAAATTTGTATGCTTTTCTCCTGTTAATCTTTGTCAGTTTAATTTTCAGACCCAGCCAGGGACCCTAAGAGGGTCGAGTAAAACTTTTTCCTCCCCTACACTTCCCGCTAACTTCCTTAACTTCTCTATCCCTCTGTGCTTTGCCTTGCTCACTTTGGCTGTAACAAACAAACCCAGTGAACAGTGAACTCTTTGCTGGACAATCAGTTCCTCTGTCAATTCCTGTCTGCAAATGGAATGAGGCCTGAACTAGAGTATTGACAATGGAAATGTAAAAACTACGCAAGAGATATTGCAAATAAGAAAATGGGCAAGTGTGATGAACAAGGAGTCTCAAAGATGACCCCAAATCATACACACAGGGCTCAGAGCCAAATACCTGAATAGATGGACGAGTGCTCTAAGTCCAGAATCGCACTTACCTAAGCTCCACAGTATGTGTTCAGCATTGTGCCTGTATCTCCACAGTACTATCTGATAATTCATATTTATCTAGCATCCCTCCTATCAATATGTTTCAGAAATTTCCAGCCACATATTTGAAAAATCCATATGCATGTATAATTTGTTCTTGCCCCTCGAAATTAACTCCTCTATAGCTGTCTCTTAACTTTTATTACTCCAATTTTCCAAGATCATTTGAAAGAGTTGAGAAATGCATGAAGGTGAATGCTTGCATCAAACTACTGTCATCAGCAAACACATGATTCCAACATGTAAAATCAGTACTGTCATTTATAAACAATACTAAGTAATAGCAGAAACCAAAATTAATGAAAAGCTCACATGATAACACAGCACAGCGTATCCTGCATTCTATTCCTGGGAGAAAGTAATGATGAGGAAATAAACTGACAGAAGTTTTTTTCAAGATACAAAACATGTCATAAGGTCAGAGAATATCCCTAGGGCAATGTCCCATACCACTTACAATTAAAATATTTTGCCATTTTAATTGATGCTTATAATGTTGACCTCAACAACACTACAAAATTCTTAAGCATTTTCTATATCAAAGAAAAATGCTTAATATAGTTTTTACTGCTGGATTCATTTCAGGGTATTCTTATTCTTTGACAAATGCTAATTCACATATGGAAATTTATGATACCTCAATTTTTTAAAATCCATTTAACACTCCAGTTTAGCACTTAGTCTTTAATACTTTTTGATGAATGAATGTTGAATGCACCAATTTAAGAAACGATATCCAGGTAACTCTCTTGGAAGCTGGTATCAAGGGTCGTATGGTACTATAGCCTTGCCCTAAAAAAACCTATAGCAATACTCAGTACTCAGGCAGCATCCTCCAAAATAGAATTAGACCAAATCTGCGTATTTTCAGTAATGCTGGGTGCTGCAGAGCAGACCTAACAAATAGGAGTGGGTTGATTCTGAGCGTATGAAGGTTTGAGATTCACATTCATATGGCAGACTACTAAGCTAGCTATCTCACTTGAAGCTGATTTACTTTTTCAAAGTACACTACAATGTTATACTGCCTTCTATGTTCTCCCTTCATGGATTCCATCTCAACAAAAGATTTTCAGGTTTAAACTGCCCGATGCGAGAGGCCATACACCTACAGCTTTACTGACCAGGTGGGAAATCTCCCCAAATTAGCTGCCCATTATCTAACACCAATCAAACAGCTGGGGTCATAGAGCAAACACTGTTATCTAGTGCACACGGATCTTCTTTCAATCGACTACACAGAATACCTGCGCTCCAGGTGCTAGCTGGCATCTTAATTGTGAATTGTCAGCTATCCAGCTCCTATCAAAAGTCCAGCAGAGATGATAGATATTCCAGAGGGAGAGCCTCAGGGACATTACTCAAGTACACCTTGGTAGCAGCTTGGATTACGGGGAAGCTGTATACCAGTACTATTACTCTGGGTCTTTGTAGAAATATCATGACTTTGTGGGTTGTTTTTTTTTTTTTAAACTCAAGGCCCCATGGAGGAAATGGACATTCACAGAAATCCTCTGTACTTTATGGAAAACTATCAAAGACTCACTCTACTGTGTTGTTCAATACCCCTCGTTTAAAGAAACACAAAATAAAATTCTCTGAGTTTAGAATCAGAAAGAATGTCCTTCCCTGAAAAATAAACGCACTGTCATTCATCAGGTAACAGCTATGTCTGTCAATACTCTGCCTTTTTTTCCCCTTGGCTATGGGGAAAATTGGAACTATTTTATACTCAAATCACTACCTGACATTGTCCTAGACTTTTTGAAAACTACCACGTTCCCGCCTTACTTGGAGCATGTATTTTCACCCTCATCTTAATGGTATTGGGATATCTGCATCTCTTATTGAAAGCTGCAATTGCTTTAGTAATAGTCCCATAATAATAAGTATATAAAACTCTAGTATGTGTCCAAGACCTTTAGTTAAATTAATTCATATAAACCAAAATAAAAATATCTCAAACGACACATATTTATAAGCTTTTTCTTCCCAAGGCTAGTTTTGAATATACAGAAAATACAATAAAACGCATATAAGATATTTTTAAATGGAAAGAAGTTCACCTTCTATTTAGAAATCCATTTAATTATTGTGCCTAGACTCTGCTGCTAGATTTTATATACCTTTATAATTACATGTCCAGTTACAAGTTTCTAATTATTTTAGACAATTATTATATATACATATTGGTTTTCAAATTTAAAACACATCATTTAAATGAGAAAATGCATTGCCTTGGCGGAGCTTCCTATATCATATAATAATAAAATAAATACCAACACAGGAGCCATCATTTATTCTACTTTAATGTCTCTAACATTTTCTCCAACTGAAACAATACTTCAGAAACCCGAGTCAGTATTTGCTGTTCCTATGTTTTTCTTTTTGAAAATTATATAGGACACGTAGATCTAGTTTGGTTCTATTATGAGATATAATATTGGATCTGCCTTAAGTTAAAATTCTGTTTTGAAGCTAATATTATATAATTAAAATTCAATGTCACTGAATATTTATGGGACCAACTTAGCTAAATGAGCCAACATGGTTGCTGTTAATACAAATTGTTGGCCAAGATTTTAAAAGAAAGCATACAATTTGACATAACTACTCTGAATTTACTATTTTCTAGTCTATGTAAAACTGTACTAGGGTCTTCTAAAACGATTTATGCATTTGAAAGTTAAAGTGAACAAATTTAAAATACAACCCTGCTTTCGCAATACTGCACATAATGCTGCCTTTTGAGATGTGCTCACAGTTTTAAGTCCTCTTCCCATTTCTGCACCATAAAAAATTGTCCTCATTATTCTGCTTTTCATAAGTAGTCCAGTGCAGAATGTTCTTAGAGTACTGATCTGCATCTAACGTTATATTAACTTTCTAAGTAGTGTCAGCTGCTTTGCCAAGCTTTTAATGCATTTAATATAGGCTGTTCAAATAGTTATTAACACCCATAATTCAGAAAGTACTTTCTATTCCTAATTTGTATTACTGTCAAGAGTCAGCTATTTTCATTACGATGATTATGTTAAAATGCATATTAATGTGCTAGAAAAATGTTTAAATCTAAAGGGAAGTTCGAAAATATCAAGTAAAAACAAATATGCCAGAGGTAATGCAAATAACTACACCTACAGAAACTCTAAAAGATATTTTATCTGTTTTCACCTGCTTGAAAAGATTGGCTGAGGAAGCTATCGTCACAGAAAGGGAATATACACACTATGCCATGAGTTTGGCAGATAACTAAGATTCCAAGCAAAACAGAAAAAAACAGTTTCCTACTGGGGTAATATACCCTTCAAGCTATAAAGCAATTTCAGCAACAACTCTGAAAGAATTCTACACCATCACAACTCTCATACTATTCTTCAAACCAGTATTTCTTGTTTTTGTCATGTGTTGAGAAAGCTTAGTGACAATGATTTATTGCTACACATTTCTTTGGATCTTCATAAAATGTATTGCCAAATACCTATGCATCCTGTAATGGGTTGGCTGGGAATAAAATTGTCCAAACTCATTGGTCATTTCTCAGCAGGCACTGCTTCCTTTCATAACTTTAGTAGAGGAATATAAACAAAAATCTGTAAATAACATAGTTCTCATCCTGAAACACACAGACCATGGTATGTGCAAAGTCTAATACGATTTGTGGTCCAGACTGGGATTTACTTTATAGCCAAAACTCATGGATTTTTAGGGTGTTAAATAGAGTTGTAAACATTCAATTTCATTAATTCACCATGCAACCATAAAAAGACCATCGTGGAAAGAATGCTACGTTGTCTGTAGCTGATGAATATGGTTCAAATCAAACCAATAGGTTTCACTCTTATGTGGAGGAAGTTTGCTTCATTCTTTTTCTCCGATTACATCTTAAAATGCATGGCCACAAAATAGAGCCCGATTAATGCAAATTCATTCTCATGGCTGGAGGAGCATAGATTTTTACTGATGGTGGGTCAACATCTACATCAAATCACACATTATTGTATATAAATTACACCGTACCTGCCATCATGAAACAAATAAGAGGGCAAGAGGTTCCCTTCCCCAGAGGAGTCTAAAATCGAAGTGAGAAAAGCAGACATACATGCATGAAACTATTACACAGCATAAGCAGGTGCAGGTGAATGTGTACAGTACAAAATAAATGTTGAAGGAATGTATAGTAATGGAGTGATTTGGGATATGGCCAGTTAATGATGGCTTATAAAAGGAATTTTTAAATATTTGCCATTAGCAGAAAATAATATAAAGAAATTACTTTCTTAGAGCCTTTATCATCTAAGTGATTAAATACTATATGAATTTGAAAATCATGACTGTTTAATATTCTGAAATGACTGTGCTTTGAAAATGTTTAGTAAAGCTATTAGTGTGTGTATGAGTGTCTATATATTTATGATTTTACTAGGGGCTGAACAAAAAGAAGTCAGTTAAAACTGTGGTACAGAAGCAAATCAGCCATGAAGAGGGCAAATGCCCAGATTCCAATGAATATCAGCTTTGGAAAATAGTTATGTAACAGAGACACAGAAACTGCTTCCTTCAATATTTTAAAGGAAACTAAATACCTTTTAAAAAAATAAAATAAAACTAAATACCTGTCCAGAGTTGGTTAAATATATTTACAAATACAAGAAAATAATAGAATGCTAGGAAATCTTTTAGTCTTAATAGAGGAACATTTTTCTCACTCTTCAAAATCATTTCTTAACAATAATCTAGTTCCTATAGCAAAAGTAAGAGGATTGGAACTAAGCAAAAGAGAACACAGAACATAGAAATTTAGAGCTGGAAGGCTCCAATCTCATTTACATATGGAAAAACTGAGGCCCAAAGAGTTCACTGACTGGACTAAGGTCATAGAGGGTGAGAAATCAAGGCCTGGAAATCAGATATCATGACTGGCATTCTAGTGGTACTCTATCATATAACATGTTCTCTCTCATAATTTAGTATCCAGAAAAATTTTCTTTATAAAGAGAACAAGGTTAACAAAATTTAATTTCATTAATGATAGTTCTACATAAGGAAGAATAATATTAAATGATTACTGCTGAATTTCAAGGATTCTTTTACTGTTATATAACAAATAAGACATGATGCATTCAAGGTGATTTTTCCCTCTACACGCTATTTTTTCTTTGTTTTCTGTATAATTTACTTATTATTATACAAATTATTCTCTTTCTTGGGTTTATTCTTACATTGATTTCCTCCTTTTCTTAGGGCAACACTCTCCAGAGACACTTTCTGAGATGGACAAATTCTGGACATCACCTTGCCTCCCTTTCCCTTCCCAAGGACACGACTGACTCGATTAGGGACGGTCACCTAACCAGAGGTGTGGCCAGCATGTAGATGGGCCTGTAGGCTGAGGTGGCCTGGCATGAAAAGCTTTGCCAGAGCAGAAACAAATGGGGACCAGCATCTCCCCATTAAGAATTCTAAATGAGGAATACAGCGAAGGCCAGGCAGTTAATATCAGGAAAAGAAGCAGACTCATATAGAGTCCATGTTCACAATGAACAAATCAGGGAGAGGCACCATGAATTTCTGCTTCTGAGTTGAAGACTCATGACAAAAATAATCAGGCTCTAGGACTACCTTGGGATGTCAAGTGACCTTCCATATCGGCCTCCACGAAGCACAGCTACACGGCTGTCTCTAGAATTGCTGTGAAATTTCTAGCTCCTTCACTGCAACATGTTACATGGTCTCCCTGCTTCTACCCAGAGTTATCCTTTAAAAACCTAGGTCAGGTCAGGCCATTACTCTCCTCAAAACCCTCTTACGGCTTCCCAGCTCACTCAGAGTAAAAGCCAAAGTCCTACCAATGGCTCACAATTCTCTGCCTCCAGCCACACTGGCCTCTTTGACATTCCTGGAAAAGGCCAAGCATTTGCTGCTGCTGCTGCTGCTGCTTCCTGTTTCTAACAATGTTCTTCCTCCAGTGGACAACACAGCTCACTCCCACACTTCCTTTAGATCTCTGCTCACATGTCACTAAAGTCAGGGAGGCCTTCACTGACCATGTGATATGAAATAGCAACATTCCCTCCCCAGGACAGATCACAACCTGACATGTTATGTACATATGTGTATGTGTGTGTGTGTGTGTGTGTATATATATACATATATATATATATGTATATATATGTGTATATATATGTATATATATGCATATATATATGTGTATATATATGTATATATATATACATATATATATGTATATAAATATATATATTTTTTAATTGTCTGACTTCTCTTACTAGAATGTAAGCTCCATATGCAGGCCCCATATGGACAAGGGGAATTTGTTATTCCTTTCTGGGATATCCATCTGCTATATAAAAACAAACTATATAATATTAAGTGCTATTCATTGAACTGCTCCAACCTAAGGTATTACCAAAAAAAAAAAAAAAATAGTAACTCTCAATAGTAAAATTAAAAAGCTTTCTTGATTTATCATATAATGGTAAAGAGGAATAATATCATATGGATGGCATTTGAATTACTAGAGGTATCATCCATAATGTATAGAGCAAAGGAGTCCCAAATTTCACTACAAAGAGCCACGAGGCCATAAGAAGAAGACTTTTCAATGCAATGATACATATTCTTAAGATAGTACACTTCAAAAAATAAATGCATTGGTTTATAGAAGATGTAGACTTTCAGATGATTTTTTAATCAGTGAAAATGCAGGCTCAAAGGATGTTATAGTGTCATTAAACATTAATGAGTTATATGGCTAAGTTCTCTACAACTATAATAAAAATAAATTTTGTTTCTTAAACTGGTAATGAATACAGAGGTGTTTTTATATTCTCCTCTGTACTTGTTGCTGAAATATTTCATAGCGTTTTTTTAAAAATTCAAGTCAGGCAAATTTTAATGAAAGAAATAAAGTCAAAATATTTAGTATGTGACAAGAATGAAAGGAGGATATTTTAAAAGACTTTCCTTATTGTGAGGTAATACAAAGAAGTGGATAAGGACCCAGGATTGGAACCATAGCTCTGACACTTACTAGCCATGTAACATTAAAATGGAGCAAATTACTTAACCTTTCTGAGCCTCAAGTTCTTCATCTATAAAATGAGAACAATATTAATACTAATCATAATGATTCCCTGGTTGTATGTGTGTATCTCAAGTTCTTAGAACATTTCCTGGGGGATAAAAAATGGTATATATGTTAAGTGTTCCTTGTTATTATTTTTTTTATGTTTTAAAGATGCCTGTAGGGCATCTGGGAAGACATTTGGAGATGGGGTCTGAACTTCAAGAGAAAGGTCTGAGCTGGAAATATAAATCGAGGCACAGGGACCTCGATTATAAATCACAGGGACACACACACATACACATTCTCTCTCTCTCTTAGAACAGTGCCTAGCAGATAATAAGTACTATATAAATGTTAAAATATTAACTATTATTATTTTAATAAGCATTTCAGAAGTCAATTAAATTTAAGCTTATTAAAATGAAAGTTAACTCCTATTGCATATAGTAGGTGCTCACTAACGGTTTAATGACTTTAAAGAATTCTCAGTGGTTACCTTTTTTCATTCATCATTATAAGTGAATGGAAATTGTAAAAATACAATTTAAAATTTACTCAAAATATAAATCTAAATTTAGTAGGTAAAATAAAACAAGTACTAACAATTGTGATGACAGTATTAGATTTGACTTGAAAAATTTTCAAATTTATTTATTCCGTTCATTTAGAATCAACTCCAATATAAATGCATATATTTCTTATGCCTATGAGCCATAGAAAAACAACCCCCAGTGCTTATAATTATCAATTATCAGGTTCCTCAGAGTTAAATGTCCCTGCTGAAAATAGTCAATAGCATTTCCACAGGATTTCTATCTTATCCTCAAAGATTTGGCTCACATACAGGGCAAAACTGGAGAGGAAGGGGAGTACTGGCCAAGTTTATTCACCGTCTAAACAAAATTGAAAAAGACGTCTGCGTACAAAGTGGATGGTTTAAAATGAATTTGAAAAATCTGCTACCCCTAACATGCACTAAATATGCATGTACGGCAATCTAGCAATTGTTTCTGCCTCAAAATGTTTGATTTTCATTCACATTATAGCTAGACCTACTTAGTATTCTTCCATTGCAGTCCCTTACCTGCAGCAGAAACCCAGTAAAACACAAGAAGAATGTGTGTGTTGGGGGGGTGCTAGGGTAATTAACAAAGCTAAAAAGTACCCCAAGGCACAAAGATAGAGGACAGTCCCCCTCAAAGGATGGGGCAGGAAGTGGGGGTGGTCCCTGGCCTTAAATTCAGGTATACATATAGGCATCAGTTCCCAGGCACAAAGGCAGCCAAAAAAAGCTTTTTTGGCTCTAGGAATATTCCTAGAGTGAGGGGAAAGGTGACTACCCAGCCAACCGCCAATTGAATCAACTTGACAATTAGGAAAGTGACCTACGAAGTCATAAATATCAGATTTTAATCTCAGGCTTCCAGCATTTGTATAAGTGATACCACAAAAGAATATTCTGTCTCTTAGACTACTTCTTTCCGCACTGACATCTTGAGGAAGAAATATGACCCTCGTCTGTCTCTCCTTCAGTATGATTTTCCCCAGGGCAGGCAACCTTTTCGACAAAGGGTAGTTCATAATTTCTTATGTTTATGAAGACTAGAATTTGGAAAGATGTCTGATAATTTAAATAACAAACACGTTTATAGTATGTTAACCATTTGTGGTTTTCAAAAGAGTGTCATTTATGACTTCCTTGCTTTTGAAGGGAAGAAAAGTTAAATTTATGCCTCAGGAAGCTTAAGCAAGAACTGTTGATAAGTTTTCCTAGGAACTGGCAAAAAGAGGCCACATTCTAACAGTATGGATTGTTGGCTTTTAAGAGATTTTCTGTTTTTGCACCTTCGTTTTGTGATTGAGACAAGTAATGCTTTTCTATCTGAATGTATGTATTTTTTCTTTCCACTAATGTAACAGAGCTAGTAACTTGAAAGATACCATCTTCAGTGTATGTACAACTGAGTGCTTAGTGTGTTCAATTATTTAAAAGCCTCACATAAGTCATATAACCTATACTAAAATGTTTTATTACAAATAGGATGTATGTTATTGATATCATATAGAGAAGAGAAAAAATTATTCTGGATAATTACAATATTAATATTCAAAAACAAAACTATAGGCTTTTCAAATGAATTTAGAAAAAAATCATACAGGGAGGTAAAGATTTGCAAAGGTGCTTTAATAAAACGTTTAAATAAATTTTGGTTAAACTTGCAAAGTTTAATAAAATTCCCATTATTACTTTTTGTTTGTCTACCCTACGAGAATAAAACCTATATACATAAAACAGAGCATTTAGTACTATAAATAATGCATCAGAACATGAAACTTACATAAAGTCTGGTATCTGTGTACTATGCAACTACAAGAGATTGTAATTTAATCCAAATATCTCCACATTGTATTTGAAACAATCATTAATCATATTTTAAGAAAAAAAGTCAAAGCTGACCCTCCCATTTAAACATAGTATAATCTTATCTTTTAAAAAACATAAACCTACAGTGTAAGAGCAAATCACTAAATGAACATTTGAACTGAGTGCCTGAATTCATAAACTGCTATCTTTAGCACATCTGAATTAATCAACTACTATATTTAGCAAGAGATACTAATATGACTATAATATGCTAAATCCAAACATAGAAAATAAGTCTAATGTAAAAACAACAGAATTTTTTTTGTCTCTTACCTGGCTCCTTGACTGCATCTACTTTCTCCTAATATGTAGGTATTTCAGAAGAAGCAGCTCCCATGCAACTAATAATTTTCAACTTTTTCTATACCTTTTCTCCCCCAAAATCATCCATCCAAGAGTGTTTTCATTTGCTTGCTGGTAAACTCTACAAAAAGGCCAATTTATCCATCACCATCTCCCTCTGAGCTTCAAATATAGTTAGAAAAATAGAAAAGTTCAAAGCAGTTGGAAAAGCAGTGAAGTTCCAAAAGGATGCCAGTCCCAATCTTTTGTTTAAAGAAATCTACTTCCTAAAAGTCAAACAGTTAAACTTAGTCACAACTGGAAGCAGGGTCTTCAGGAAATGAAAAAAGTTTTCGCTGCTTCAATCAGCAGATTTAAAATGCTCCCCATCCACAGTGGGGTAGATGTGGCCCTCGACGGTGAGATACTCAACGGCTTGATTGATGGTCCCGATGCTCAGGTTGCTAAGCTCGGTCTGGAGCTCACGAACGCTCTTGCCTTCCTGTCGAGGACACTCGTGAATCAAACGCAGCACCTCCTTCCGGATGAAGTCGGGGTGGTACTCGCTGTGCCTCTGGGCCTCATCCATTTCTGAGGGAACAACAGGAACACTTTGCCCAGAGGCCGCTTTATCCAGCATCATGTGCGCATTAACCGTTTCTAGAATATGTGTGGTGAACTCGTTCATGTCTTCCAGGACACGGATTTTCAACACCTCAAGGCTCTTCACCTCCGCAGAACATTTGAGGATACCTAACACTTTGGCGTATACTCCCACTGGAAGGAGAGTTATCCCCTGCTTTGCTCTATCTCTGCCGACCCACTGGCGGACCTTGATAGGCTTGGTGGTCATATCATCAATCTTGTAAAGAACGTAATTTGCAGCCATCTCTGCCTGCCTGATTATCCCCACGATAGAGACTTGGGAAACCTCGATTCCCCTAATCGTGAAGACATTATCAACCACACTGGAGGTGAGCAGCTGGTTTACACAGCAAGGTATAATATCCTGGATTCGGGACCTGTATCGTATGGAGTTAAAAGCAGGAGCTACCCTGCCCTGAGACGGTGGGTCATTGCTTCCGACGGCTCCGCCTGCAGCAGAGATGCCGCCATAGCTCCTAAACCCATTCTTACTCATTTTAAGGGCAGCTCCGGCAGACGAGGAGGTGGGGTTTGGCTCCCGTCAGCAAGTTCCACGAGTTCCACAGGCAGGCTACAACGGCTATAACGGCTACAACGGAATGCTGGGATTGTGACGACACAAGCAGCCCCACGCAACTGTGGAGCCAATCACCTGCCAGGATGCAGCTGTCTCTACCAATCAAGACCTGCCAGCTTCTCACTTCGCCCCACAATTCTTTGGAGTTGTCGGGTAGCTGCTCCCCTACATCTTAAAGGACCCGCGTGTAATTTCAAACCTTTCCTGCTATCTTTATAAAAATGCATTTTTAGTAGGTTCCCCCCACCCCTGCTTCATTCCTAAATGTAACGACTTCTGTAGTCACTTCTAAAAGACTCATTTATTCAACTCACTCAACTACTCAACAGCAATTTTCAGAGCAATAAGTTCAGTATAGTTTGTGTGTGGAGGCGGCAGAGGCGGCAGCGGGGGAGGGGGGGACGGGGGACGACCCACCGCGTTTACTGTCCACCAAGAACTCACTTCCTTTTTTAAATCATTAAAACCAGAAGCATTCTGGAAAAAATGGCAAGACAGCCACCTCTGAATAATTATCGTATTCAAACGCAAGTCATATCTTACCATTACTTTTTTAAATTTTTTATTGTAGAATTACGCTTTTCCAGTTATTCTGCCAAATGCATTATCAGTAAAAATAAATAGTATAATATATTTCAATTTATACATAAATTCAAATGAAACAACTGAGCTCTAAATTATTTTCAAGGCTCTGTGGATAGGTCAGGGAAGTACAAATCCCATCATATATTAGGAAAAACAAGAACAAAATCAAAATATGGTTTCTATATACTCTTATCCAGTAATTTCTGAACTTAATATTTTAGTAATTGTGTAAGTAGATCCCAGAATATTTTCATATTACACTGAAAATCTGTTTTTCCCTATAAAAACATTTTATTTGGGGTGTAATTAACTGAAAGGCTTTTTATAGTTAATAAAAGAACATCAGTTATTGGAATCCACCATTGGCAAGAACTTCTTCCTTAAAAATCCTTTGTACCTAGGTAATAGCCTAAATGTGTAGATTTTTGAGGAGTTTATTAATATTTTCTTATTTACTTTATTGGTTAAAATAAACTAATTTTGCTATCCCAAATTATAGAAATGTGTGAATGACATATCTAAAACTTGTAGAATACAAAACTATATTTACTTCTCAAGTTAAAAAGGAAAAATATCATAGAGCCAATATACTTAATTTATTTTATAAATAAATATATAATAATTGTTATCCGAGTACAAATTTTCATATAAATGTGGATGTTTAACTTCTGGACCCATATTTTACATAATCAAAGAGGACTTAACCATCTGACTAATATTTGTATTCTTAAAATTGCATGTTATTAGAGATCATATTAGCTATACATTTTTAAATGTTTACAAACTCGTAATTAGACATTGTTTTATTAACTAACATCAGACTTCTGGTCAGGAAAACTTGAGGTTAAAATGACGTAAGTGATTATATTCCCAACAATGATATACAGTACAAATTGTATGAATCATACCAAAACAGTAAAAAAGCACCTACCTGACAGGATTGCTGGTTAAAGAAACCCTCAGAGATTCTAGGCAATTAAGAAGTTTCTCATCTGAAATACCAGATCGTAATTCATGAACATATTCTTGTGAAGACAGAGTGCATTCATGTTTGCTGTTTTTCAGCCCTCCCTATTAAAAAAAAAAAAAAAAGATATTATTTTAAACAAACAACAGGTTTTTTTTTTAACTTTTAAAATACAATAATGCATAGAATATGTAAATATTTTACTGTATAAAAATGTGTACAGAGTGCCAGGCGCTTAAAAACTTTTGGTCATAAAACTCACATGGTGGGGCTTCCCTGGTGGTGCAGTGGTTGAGAATCTGCCTGCCAATGCAGGGGACACGGCTTCGAGCCCTGGTCTGGGAAGATCCCACATGCCGTGGAGCAACTAGGCCCGTGAGCCACAATTACTGAGCCTGTGCGTCTGGAGCCTGTGCTCCGCAACAAGAGAGGCCGCGACAGTGAGAGGCCTGCGCACCGCGATGAAGAGTGGCCCCCGCTTGCCACAACTAGAGAAAGCCCTCGCACAGAAACGAAGACCCAACACAGCCATAAATCAGTCAATCAATCAATCAATCAATCTCTGGGGCTAAAAAAAAAAAAAAACTCACATGGTAAAAAATAAAAATAAAAAATAAAAAAAAACTCACATGGTAAAATCATGTTGTATATATCTCAACACTCTCCTCAGCCTCATTTAAAGGAAAATTACACTGATGGCACTCATAACCTGAACAGAATATGGACTTCAGTGGCATAAAGTATCACTGACAGGGATGCTTAAATTTACGATCCAGGCATTAGGATTAACATTAAGTGGTCCTCCTTAACCCACAGGATGAACAATTAGAAGTCATCTTATTAATTCTCCTAGTTATTTATATTCTATTCTACAAAATACAGTGAACAAAATTTAATGCAAACATTATACATAACCCAAATCTACTGAAATATGTCAGAATATCACCCTATCTGAAAACCAAGTGAAAATGTTTATTAAAATGCAAAATAATATAGTCTCCAATTAGCATGTTAGTTAACAAATTAGTGTAAAGCATTCACCAATTCCTAACTACTCCTTCGTAACTATGTTAATCCCATGCTGTAGTAATCTTAAAAAGCCATTAAATGCATTTATCTGATAGCGACTAGTTTTTAGCTTAATTTCCAGGATTCATGGGGTTATTTCTAGAACTCATTATCTCATCACAGCTCCTTAGCTTCTTCACCTTGCCATAACTATGTAAGTAGTTTGGGAAAAGGCTGGGAGGAAAACATCATCAACACATTCATTGTACTAATAACTCATAGTTTCACATTCCAGATCTACATAATCATAACTGCCCCCTTCCTGTATTACAAATGTATCCCCCTGAA
Source organism: Balaenoptera ricei (assembly GCF_028023285.1). Taxonomy (NCBI): domain Eukaryota; kingdom Metazoa; phylum Chordata; class Mammalia; order Artiodactyla; family Balaenopteridae; genus Balaenoptera; species Balaenoptera ricei. Next base: position 87,709,049 of record NC_082660.1, on the reverse strand, counting down.
TTAAAACCCTAGCTTGAGTCCCATTTTGTAAGCTCATATGAATTACACTCAGTTTCTGCTAAGTATCTAAGCTAGAAGAAGGAAAGCAATTTTTTTCCAATTTGATAGAAGTTATATCATTAGAGGATATAGAGTTTAAGAAAAAAAAACCAATACGTTAATAATGAGAAATAGATTCCCTAGGGTTTCATACCATTTGGCTTTTTATTGAGAATGCCTCCTGATATAGAAATTGTCAATCATTCTTAATGTCTGAATTTTTAAAAATTCCATTAAACAGTAAATGTTTAAAGTCTGATAAAGTCTTCTGTACAGGAACTCTATTCCCTTATACCACTGTGACACTATCACTACTATAGCACTTAAGACATTGGGGCAGAGGTCATTAAGTGTGTCTCTTTCTCTTCCAGACTGGGAACTCCATGTATGCCAAGTATCTAACACAGTGATGGGGTTTAGTGAGCCTCAACAAAAGTGTGCTGTTATTGAATCTGTCCATAACAATTACAGAATAAGGAATACATCTTCATACTATTCGCTCCCATATATTGTATAATGGCCACGGACTTGATTTTTCTTGCTTTAGTAGGATATACAGTAGATGTTCAGGAAGTCTACTGAATGAATCACCACACAGATGGCACAGTAAGTAATACCATCATCGTGAAATCATTTCCACATTTCTATAACTTATTTACCCATCTCTTAAGGCTACAGATCCACAAGGAATAAAAAGTAAACATTTATAGTATAAAATTTTGCAGATCTGCTGTCACTTTCACTTTCATATGATCCTCAAACTTATTTTCTTAATTAATGGATGACAAGGCCATACTGACTCCCCTAGAGGCTTATATATAGGGCTTATTCCTGTAGAATGACCTTTGTATTTGCTGTTTTCTCTGCCTGGAAGACTCTTACCTCTGACCTCTCCATTGCTGGTTCTCATCATTTAAGTCTCAGCCCAACAGTCTTATATACGTTTATCACGTTTAGCACTTTATTTGTTTACTGTGTCCTCCTCATTAAGACATAGGTTCCACAAATCAGGAAACTTGCCTATCTTGTTCACTACTGTATCTCCAGATCTTAACACAGTGCCTGGCACACAGTTAAGTACTCAGTATATATTTCTTGAATGAATGATGGATCTATGAATGGTGAATAACCAAACGGGTGAATGACTGATGAGCTTCAACATGCCAAAGCTTCCAAATTCAGTTTAGTTTCACTTCAGAATATTACAGTCCTGAGACATTCCATTATAATATATTCAGATATGCTTGTATAGAACAGGTAAACTTACACAGTATATGGTATGCTGGGGATGGCTCAAACTGCCACTGGGTATGAATCATGGCCCTTCACCTACCTTCTAGGTAATCTTTGATCAGACGACTGAACAGATCTCTATAAACCTGTTTGCTCATCTGTGACACAGGGGTAATAAACACTGACCCTTCATATTTGTTATGAGGCTTAAGTAAAACAATGCATACCAAGTGCCAAAAACAGGCATTTCATATGTGTTGTCTCATAGACAGAGTAAGGTGCTCAGAAAATGTTAGATCCTTTCTTCTACATGGTTGTGTGTGAGATATTCTTTATGGAACAATTGGGCCAGCCTATCACCTTGGGACTCACCCCTCCTCCAAGCCTTAAAAACTAGTTTAAATTATATAATTGAGGATACTCTACAGTTATAAGGAATGGAAGAAAACAATATAATGGAGCAAGACAGAAGATATATAACTTTAGAGAACAAATGCCTTTTATCAAGCTTAGAAGGACTTTGGGGTTTTAACATAATTTCATATTTGAAAATTATGAAAACATGATAGCATGGGGAAGGCTGGATTGGCCCTAAAAGACCAGCTGTTCTAATGCTCTCATTACATAAATAGAGAATCAAGTTGATTTCCCAAGTTCACGTAATTAGTGAGGTTACAAGAATAAAACACTAACATTCTGGTCCTTGGGTTACTTCTTTTTTTTTTTACTATATGTCACCTTTCCTCAATATTGAGTTAAAAATTAAAGCAACAAGTATTTAATTCTGAAATCTCTATTACAAAATGTCAAAGTATCTTCAGCAAAATCAATATGGTGCAAAATAATATTAGAAATCACCTAAAAACAAAAGTGCAATAGATTAAACTAATTCTCACTATATTTAATAGGGCTGTAATACAAGAATGGCTTATTATTAACATCCTGTTCTGATACTGAACAAAGGAAACAACTAGATAATGGATGGATAATAATGGAAATTTTAATTAGCTGCTCTGTATGAGATTAATGAAAATTACCACTGTGCCCATTTGATCTTTAAAAAATAATGCAGACAAAGTTAGCAATTAGCATACATCATGCTACTCCAAAGCTAGGTGAACAAAGAGCTTTCATAATTTGAAACGATTCCTTCATTTAAAAATCATTAGAATGGAGATACTTGCCAGTGTGACTGTCTTTGTACTATTCTAAAACACTACACAAAGAACCACAAGAAACTTCGGTCAGTTTAATAATCACAACCACCCTACTCTGATATGAAATGTTAGTATCAAAACCAAACATGCTCGAGATTGGTTCAAGATGGCGGAGTAGAAGGACGTGCTCTCATTCCCTCTTGTGAGAGAACCAGAATCACAAATAACTGCTGAACAATCATCGACAGGAAGACACTGGAACTCACCAAAAAAGATACCCCACAACCAAACACAAAGGAGAAGCCACAATGAGACAGTAGGAGGGGAGCAATCACAATAAAATCAAATCCCATAACTGCTTGGTGGGTGCCTCACAAACTGGAGAACACTTATACCACAGAAGTCCACCCATTGGACTGAAGGTTCTGAGGCCCACATCAGGCTTCCCAACCTGGGGGTCCAGCAACGGGAGGACGAATTCCTAGAGAATCAGACTTTGAAGGCTAGAGGGATTTGATTGCAGGACATCGACAGGACTGGGGGAAAGAGAGACTCCACTCTTGGAGGGCACACACAAAGTAGTGTACGCATCGCAACCCAGGGGAAGGAGCAGTGACCCCATAGCAGACTGAACCAGACCTACCTGCTAGTGTTGGAGAGCCTCCTGCAGAGGCGGGGGGTGTCTGTGTCTCACCGTGAGGACAAGGACACTGGCAGCAGAAATTCTGGAAAATACTCCTTGGCGTGAGCCCTCCCAGAGTCTGCCATTAGCCCCACCAAAAGAGCCCGGGTAGGCTCCAGTGTTGGGTCACCTCAGGCCAAACAACCAACAGGGAGGGAACCCAGCCCCACGCATCAGCAGACAAGTGGATTAAAGTTTTACTGAGCTCTGCCCACCAGAGCAACAGCCAGCTCTACCCAGCACCAGTCCCTCCCATCAGTAAACTTGCTCAAGACTCTTAGATAGCCTCATCCACCAGAGGGAAGACAGCAGAAGCAAGAAGAACTACAATCTTGCAGCCTGTAGAACAAAAACCACATTCACAGAAAGATAGACAAGATGAAAAGTCAAAGGGCTAGGTACCAAATGAAGAAACAAGATAAAACCCCAGAAAAACAACTAAATGAAATGGAGATAGGCAACCTTCCAGAAAAAGAATTCAGAATAATGATAGTGAAGATGATCCAGGACGGCAGAAAAGAATGGAGGCACAGATTGAGAAGATTCAAGAAATGTTTAATAAAGACCTAAAAGAATTAAAGAACAAACAAACAGAGATGAACAATACAATAACTGAAATGAAAACTACACTAGAAGGAATCAAGAGCAGAATAACTGAGACAGAATAACAGATAAGTGACCTGGAAGACAGAATGCTGGAATTCACTGCTGTGGAACAGAATAAAGAAAAAAGAATGAAAAGAAATGAATACAGCCTAGGAGACCTCTGGGACAACACTAAACATAACAACATTTGCATTATAGGGGTCCCAGAAGGAGAAGAGAGAGAGAAACGACCCGAGAAAATAATTGAAGAGATTATAGTCAAAAACTTCCCTAACATGGCAAAGGAAATAGCCACCCAAGTCCAGGAAGCACAAAGAGTCCCACAGAGGATAAACCCAAGGAGAAACACACCAAGACACATAGTAAATTGGAAAAAATTAAAGACAAAGAAAAATTATTGAAAGCAGCAAGGGAAAAACAACAAATAACATACAAGGGAATTCCCATAAGGTAAACAGTTGATTTCTCAGCAGAAACTCTAAAAGCCAGAAGGGAGTGGCATGACATATTTAAAGTGATGAAAGGGAAGAACCTACAACTAAGATTACTCTACCCAGCAAGGATCTCATTCAGATTCGATGGAGAAATCAAAAGCTTTACAGACAAGCAAAAGCTAAGAGAATTCAGCACCACCAAACCAGCTTTACAACAAATGCTAAAGGAACTTCTCTAAGTGGGAAACACAAGAGAAGAAAAGGACCTACAAAAACAAACCCAAAACAATTAAGAAAATGGTAACAGGAACATACATATCAATAATTACCTTAAACGTGAATGGATTAAATGCTCCAACCAAAAGACACAGACTTGCTGAATGGATAAAAAAACAAGACGCATATATGTGCTGTCTACAAGAGACCCACTTTAGACCTAGGGACACATACAGACTGAAAGTGAGGGATGGAAAAAGATATGACACGCAAATGGAAATCAAAAAAAAGCTGGAGTAGCAATACTCATATCAGGTAAAATAGACTTTAAAATAAAGGATGTTACAAGAGACAAGGAAGAACACTATATAATAATCAAGGGATCAATCCAAGAAGAAGATATAACAATTATAAATATATATCCTCCCAACATAGGAGCACCTCAATACATAAGGCAACTGTTAATGGCTACAAAAGAGGAAATTGACAGTAACACAACAATAGTGGGGGACTTTAACACCTCACTTACACCAATGGACAGATCATCCAAACAGAAAATTAATAAGGAAACACAAGCTATAAATGACACAATAGACCAGAGAGATTTAATTGATATTTATAGGACATTCCATCCAAAAACAGCAGATTACACTTTCTTCTCAAGTGCGCATGGAACGTTTTCCAGGATAGATCACATCTTGGGTCACAAATCAAGCCTCAGTAAATTTAAGAAAATTGAAATCATATCAAGCATCTTTTCTGACCACAACGCTATGAGATTAGAAATCAATTACAGGGGAAAAAAAGGAAAAAACACAACACATGGAGGCTAAACAATATGTTACTAAATAACCAAGAGATCACTGAAGAAATCAAAGAGGAAATCAAAAAATACCTAGAAACAAATGACAATGAAAACACAATGACCAAAAACCTGTGGGATCCAGCAAAAGCAGTTCTAAGAGGGAAGTTTATAGCTATCCAAGCCTACCTCAAGAAACAAGAAAAATCTCAAATAAACAATCTAACCCTACATCTAAAGGAACTAGAGAAAGAAGAACAAACAAAACCCAAAGTTAGTAGAAGGAAAGAAATCATGAAGATCAGAGCAGAAATAAATGAAATAGAAACAAAGAAAACAATAGCAAAGATCAATAAAACTAAAAGCTGGTTCTTTGAGAAGATAAACAAAATTGATAAACCATTAGCCAGACTCATCAAAAAAAAGAGGGAGAGGACTCAAATCAACAGAATTAGAAATGAAAAAGGAGAAGTTACATCAGGCACTGCAGAAATACAAATCATCCTAAGAGACTACTACAAGCAACTCTAGGCCAATAAAATGGACAACCTGGAAGAAATGGACAAATTCTTAGAAAGGTATAACCTTCCAAGACTGAACCAGGAAGAAACAGAAAATATGAACAGACCAATCACAAGTAATGAAATTGAAACTGTGATTAAAAATCTTCCAACAAACAAATGTCCAGGACCAGATGGCTTCACAGGTGAATTCTATCAAACATTTAGAGAAGAGCTAACACCCATCCTTCTCAAACTCTTCCAAAAAATTGCAGAGGAAGGAACACTCCCAAACTCATCCTATGATGCCACCATCACCCTGATACCAAAACCAGACAAAGATACTACAAAAAAAGAAAATTACAGGCCAATATCACTGATGAATATAGATGCAAAAATCCTCAACAAAATACTAGCAAACAGAATCCAACAACACATTAAAAGGATCATACACCATGATCAAGTGGGATTTATCCCAGGGATGCAAGGATTCTTCAATATATGCAAATCAATCAATGTGATACACCATATTAACAAATTGAAGAAGGAAAACCATATGATCATCTCAATAGATGCAGAAAAAGCTTTTGACAAAATTCAACACCCATTTATGATAAAAACTCTCCAGAAATTGGGCGTAGAGGGAACCTACCTCAACATAATAAAGGCCATATATGACAAACCCACAGCAAACATCATTCTCAATGGTGAAAAACTGAAAGCATTTCCTCTAAGATCAGGAACGAGACAAGGATATCCACTCTCACCACTATTATTTAACATAGTTTTGGAAGTCCTAGCCATGGCAATCAGAGAAGAAAAAGAAATAAAAGGAATACAAATTGGAAAAGAAGAAGTAAAACTGTCACTGTTTGCAGATGACATGATACTATACATAGAGAATCCTAAAAATGCTACCAGAAAACTACTAGAGCTAATCAACGAATCTGGTAAAGTTGCAGGATACAAAATTAATGCACAGAAATCTCTCGCATTCCTATACACTAATGATGAAACATCTGAAAGAGGAATTAAGGAAATACTCCCATTTACCACTGCAACATAAAGAATAAAATACCTAGAAATAAACCTGCCTAGGGAGACAAAAGACCTGTATGCAGAAAACTATAAGACACTGATGAAAGAAATTAAAGATGATACAAACAGATGGAGAGATATACCATGTTCTTGGATTGAAAGACTCAATATTGTGAAAATGATTCTACTACCCAAAGCAATCTACAGATTCAATGCAATCCCTATCAAATTACCAATGGCATTTTTTACAGAATTAGAAGAAAAAATCTTAAAATTTGAATTGAGACACAAAAGACCCCGAAGAGCCAAAGCAGTCTTGAGGGAGAAAAACAGAGAGGGAAGAATCAGTCTCCCTGACTTCAGACTATACTACAAAGCTACAGTAATCAAGACAATAAGGAACTGGCACAAAAACAGAAACACAGATCAATGGAACAGGATATAAACCCCAGAGAAAAACCCACGCACCTATGGTCAAGTAATCTATGACAAAGGAGGCAAGGATATTCAATGGAGAAAAGACAGTCTCTTCAATAAGTGGTGCTGCCAAAACTGGACAGGTACATGTAAAAGAATGAAATTAGAACACTCCCTAACACCATACACAAAAATAATCTCAAAATCGATTCGAGACCTAAATGTAAGAACGGGCACTATAAAACTCTTAGACGAAAACAGGAAGAACACTCTTTGACATAAATCACAGCAAGATCGTTTTTGATCCACCTCCCAGAGTAATGGAAATAAAAACAAAAATAAACAAATGGGACCTAATGAAACTTAAAAGCTTTTGCAAAGCAAAGGACACTACAAACAAGACGAACAGATAACCCTCAGAATGGGAGAAGATATTTGCAAATGAATCATCAGACAAAGGATTAATCTCCAAAATACATAAACAGCTCATGCAGCTCAATATCTGAAAAACAAACAACCCAATCCAAAAATGGGCAGGAGACCTAAATAGACATTTCTCTAAAGAAGACATACAGATGGCCAAGAAGCACATGAAAAGCTGCTCAACATCATTAATTATTAGAGAAATGCAAATCAAAACTACAATGAGGTATCACCTCACACCAGTTAGAATGGGCATCATCAGAAAATCTGCAAACAAATGCTGGAGAGAGTGTGGAGAAAAGGGAACCCTCTCCTGCTGTTGGTGGGAATGTAAATTGATACAACCACTATGGAGAACAGTATGGAGGTTCCTTAAAAAACTAAAAATAGAATTACCATATGACCCAGCAATCCCACTACTGGGCATATACCTAGAGAAAACCATAATCCAAACAGACACATGCACCCCAGTGTTCACTGCAACACTGTTTACAATAGCCAGGTCATGGAAGCAACCTAAATGCCCATCGACAGATGAATGGATAAGGAAGATGTGGTACATATATACAATGGAATATTACTCAGCCATAAAAAGGAACGAAATTGGGTCATTTGTAGAGACGTGGATGAATCTAGAGACTGTCATACAGAGTGAATTAAGTCAGAAAGAGAAAAACAAATATCGTATATTAATGCATATATGTGGAACCTAGAAAAATGGTACAGATGAACCGGTTTGCAGGGCAGAAATTGAGACACAGATGTAGAGAACAGACGTATGGACACCAAGAAGTGAAAGCGGTGGAGGGGGGTGGTGGTGCTGTGATGAACTGGGAGATTGGGATTGACATATACACACTAATATGTATAGAATGGATAACAAATAAAACCTGCTGTATAAAAAAATAAATAAAATGAAATTCAAAAAAAAATATTAGTGTCAATAAAAAATTGTTAGTATGGTAAAGGGAAAAGAACAAAGATCTCAAATCAACAACCTAAATTTACAACTAAGGAACTAGAAAAAAATATAGAAAGTTAAGCCTACAGCAAGCAGAATAAAGTAATAAAGATTAGAAAGGCGAGAATCAAAATAGAAAATAGAATTATCTATTCTTTTCATAGAGATTATCAATGAAATCAAAAGTTGGTTCTTAGAAAAGATCAAAATTTACAAACTTTTAGCTAGAATTACTAAGAAAAAAAGAGAAGACTTAAACAACTAAAATCAGAAATGGAAGTGGGGACATAAAGACTGACCTTACATGAGTAAAAAAGATTGTAAGAGAATACTGTGAATAACTGCATGCCAACAAATGGGATAACCTAGATGAAATGGAAAACTCCTAGAAACATACAAATTACCAAAACTGGCTTAAGAGGAAATAGAAAATCTCAGCAGACCATCAACAAGTAAAAAGATTGCATCAGTAATTTAATAAAATTCCCAATAAAGAAAAGTCCTGAACAAGATGGTTTCAATAGTGAATTCTATGAAACTCTAAAGAAGAATTAATACCAATTCTTCTCAAACTCTTCCAAGAAATAGAAGACGAAGGAACACTTCCTCACTCATTCTACAGAGCCAGTATTACCTTGATGCCAAATCCAGACAAAGACATCACAGGAAAGAAAACTATAGACCAGTATATAAGTATAGATATAAAAACTCTCAACAAGAGAGTAGCAAACTGAATTCAACAGCATATTTAATAAGGACTCTACACCATGACCAAGTGGGGATTGGCTTTTTTCACTCAGCATAGTTCCTTGGAGATTCATCCCAGTTGACAAATCAATGACTCTTTCCTTTTTATTCCTGAGTAGTATTCTGTGGCATCGATGTACCACAGTTTAACCATTTATCCACCGAATGACAGTTGTTTGTAATTTTTTTAGTTATCATGAACAAAGTTGTTATGAATATTCATGTTCAGTTTTTGTGTCTTCAAGTCTCTTGGATAAGTGCCCAAGATTGCAATTCCTGAGTCAAAAAAAAAAAAAAAAACCAAACATGCAATATTCTAAAAAAATATTTTAAGTTTGCGGTGGAGATACCACTTCTGATTTTAAATTGACTTGGTCTGTGTATGACCTGGTCTGAGTATGACCTGTCATTCTTTAATGTAAATACAGATTTATTTATAAATTGAGGAAAGGCTTCACAGTTCTAGGCTGTAAAGGTGTCTTGCTGCAGACACTCGGAAAAACTATTGATTGTACACAGGTCTTTTCAACTACAGTGTGCACAAAATAACGATTACTATCAGTGGTATGATCTTCAAATAGGAAGGACAATATTATTGTCATGAAAACAGTAATGCCATTACTGTTATCGACCATGATTTATAAACCCTAATGTAGTCAGGTTTCTTTAGCTACTTTAATCAAGTGAGTGTGTTATTGTTCACTACAGTTTTCTGAAAAAGCAATGCTATGTAAATGGAATCTAAAAAATGGTACTGATGAACCTAGTGGCAGGGCAGGAGTAAAGAGGCAGATGTAGAGAACGGACTTGAGGACACGGCGGGGAAGGGGAAGCTGGGACGAAGTGAGAGAGTAGCACTGACATATATACACTACCAAATGTAAAATGGATAGCTAGTGGGAAGCTGCTGCATAGCACAGGGAGATCAGCGCCGTGCTTTGTGATGACCTAGAGGGGTGGGATAGGGAGGGTGGGAGGGAGGCTCAAGAGGGAGGGGATATGGAGATATATGTATACATATATATATGTTATACATATATACATTCACTGTGTTTTACAGCAGAAACTAACACAACATTGTAAAGCAATCATACTCCAATAAAGATATTTTTTTAAAAAAAGCAATGTTATAGATTAACAAATTTGGAATTATATCTACAAAGGTTCACAGTGTGCTTTTGAGAGGCTCCTATAAGTTTAAAAGCATAAGAAACCGAAAAGCCCATTTCTCATCATAAGTCCCATGAATTCCAGTAGAAAAAGGAAACAAAAAATAAGTGCCTGACAGAAGTTGATCTACCTATTTTTTCTAAGAATGATGTATTTGGTGGGTTATACAAAGCTGAATATATTGCTAAACCTTTAGATGGTTTCTCTCCTACTATATAAGGAAAAACATCTTGTAAAGGGAAGTTATTAAAGGTAAGTAATTAATTTCCCCAAAATATAAAAGGTATTTTAAAATAAATATATTAATTACAACAACATTTCAAATAATTTTATATCAATTTGCACTGAAAATTAATTTAATTGCATGAAAAATATAGTATAAACTATATTAATATTATCAACTCAAGGTCTGTAAGATAAAAACCTATACAGAACAGTAGTATCATGAGATAAATTCATATACTGTCATTTCCCATTGCAGGACACACAGTTTATAATTAAGACCTTTTTCAGGGGCCAAAAGTAATACTCAGAATAAGAGAACATATCCTAACATCAAGTGGAATAACATTCATATTACAGAGGTCCCAGAAGGAGAAGAAACAAGGGGCCAGAAAAATTATTTGAGGAAATAATGGCTGAAAACTTCCTGAATCTGTGGAAGGAGACAGATATCCAGGTCCAGGAAGCCCAGAGAATTCCAAATAATATGAACGCAAAGAGAAAACACACTGAGATGCATTATAATTAAAGTGGTAAAAGTAAAGGATAAAGAGAGAATCTTAAAAGGAGAAAAAGAAAAGCAATTTATTACATACAAAGGAAACTCCTTAACGCTATCAGCAGATTTTTTGCAGAAACTTACAGGCCAAAAGGGAGTGGTAAGATATATTAATAATGCTGAAAGAAAAAAACTGCCAACCAAGAATTCTCTACACAACAAGGTAATCATTCACAATTGAAGGAGAAGTTAAGAGGTTTCCAGATAAGCAAATGCAAAAGGAATTCATCACCACTAAACCAGCCTTACAAGAAATGTTAAAGGGACTTTGGTAAGCTAAAAAGGAAAGGAACTAATTAATAATAAGAAAACATAAACAGGTAAAAATCTCACTGGAAAACATGAATAAATAATAAGGGTAGTGGAGCAATCACTTATAAAGCAAGTATGAAGGGTAAAAGACAAAAGAAGTAAAACTATTTTAAAAACCAGTAATTAGTTAAGGGATGTATGAAATAAAAAGATGTAAATTGTGTCAGTAAAAACATAAAATATGAGGGGGTAAAAATATAAAGTTTTGGAATGTGTTCCAATTTAAGTTACTCTTAACTTAAGAGTATGCTATACACTTAGGATGTCATATGCGAACTTCACAGTAACCACACACACACAAAAAAAATTATAGTAAATACAAAAAAGGAAAATGAGAAAGGAATCTAAACATAACAATCAAACCACAAGGGAAGAGAGAGAGAAGAAGAAACAGAGAACTACAAAAACTTCCAGAAAACAACTTACAAAATTACAATAATTATATAGCTATCAATAATTACTCTAAATGGAATAAATGCTCTAATCAAAAGACATAGTGTAGCTGAATAGATTTTTTTAAAAAAGACCTTTCTATATGCTGCCTACAAGAAACTCACATCAAACCTAAAGAAACTCACAGGCTGAAAATGAGGGGATGTAAAAAGATATACAATGCAAATGGAAATAAAAAGATAGCTTGGGTAGCAATACTTATATCAGACAAAATAGAGTTTAAAACAAAGACTGTAACAAAAGTCAAAGAAGGCATTTCATAATAATAAAAGAGTCAATCCAACAAGAAGATATAACATTTATAAACATTTATGCACCAGACAAAGAAGCACCTAAATATACAAAGCAAATATTAACAGAGATAAGGGAAGAAAGAGACAACAACACAATAAGAGTGCAGGACTTTAATACCCCTACCCTCCTTATATCAATGGATAGATCATCCAGATAGAAAATCAGTAAGGAAACATTAGCCTTAAACAACACATGAGACAAGATGAACTTAATATATATACAGAACACTGCATCTAAAAACAGCAGAATACACATTGTTTTCAAGTGCATATGGAACATTCTCCAGTTTAGATCATATGTAAGGTAACAAAACAAGTCTCAATAAATTTAAGAAGACTGAAATCATATCAAGCATCTTTTGTGACCACAAGTGTATAAAATTAGAAATCAATCGCAAGCAAAAAAACTGGAAAAATACCACAAATGCGTGGAGGCTAAACAACGTGCTATTAAACAACCAATGGGTCAATGAAGAAATCAAAGAAGAAAGCAAAAAATAACTTGAAACAAATAAAAATGCAAACAGAATATTCCAAAATCTTTGGGACACAGGAAAAGCAGTTCTAAGAGTAAAACTCATAGAAATACAGGCCTATCCCAAGAAACAAACAAACAAATCTAACTTTACATTTAAAGGAGCTAGAAAAATAAGAAGAAAATAAACCCAAAGTTGGTAGAAGGAAGGAAATACTAAAGATCAAAGAGGAAATAAATAAAATAGAAACTAAAATTTTTAAAAGATCAATAAAACAAAGAGCTGGTTCTCTGAAAACATAAACAAAAGTGATAAACCTTTAGTCAGACTCATCAAGAAAAAAACAGAGGGGGCCCAAATAAATAAAATCAGAAATGAAAGAGAAGGTACAAGCAACACCACAAAAATACAAAGGATCATAAGAGATTACTACGAACAATTATATGCCAACAAATTAAACAAAATAAATGGATAAATTCCTAGAAACACACAACCTTCCCAGACTCAATCATGAAGAAATAGAAAATCTGAATAGATGGATTACTAGTATAAATGGAATATTACTCAGCTGTAAAAAGAATGAACTCTTGCCACTGCCACAAAATGGTTGGTCCTACAGGATATTATGCTAAGTGAAACAAGTCAGACAGAGAAAGAAAAATACTGTATGATTTCACTTGTAAGTGGAATCTAAAAAACAAAACAAACAAGCATACAAACAAAATAGAAATAGACTCATGGATACAAAAAGCAAAGTGGTGGTTGTCATGCGGGGGCGGGTAGGAGACGGGCAAAATAGGTGAAGGGGATTAAGAGGTACAATGTAAAAGCATCATCATTCTTCAGATTATACATACCATTTGTCTCAAAAGAATTTGACTAAGTTTATTTCAGTATAATTAGCTAGAATGTTTTAAGTGTAAGGTTTTCTATGAGAAAACATTTATTGTTTACTTATTGAAGCTTCTATATATTAAATACCAGATTAAGCATTTCACCCCCAAATTATAGAATCTAAAACCACCACAGAATGAATACTTAAATCATTCTTTCAGCACATGTACTATTAGAAATGTCAAGTACACAAGGAAACCCAAAACACATATTAAGTTCTGTGGCCCTATTGTTATTTCTTTTGTTGTGAAACACGTAATTTATGTAGTATGGAAGAAAATACTTCATAATAACACCAAATAATTACTCAGTTAAACACACAATAAATTTTAATTTTTATCATTGACTGAAACAAACGGGTGATATTTTAATAAGTAGAATGTTGATCCCCAAACACTAAACTTCATTTCTTGTAAAACAACAGCCTTATCTGATCTAGACACTCTTAGAGACATTAACAATGAGAAGCTAAACCACCATTAAATGATTTCTTAGAGAAAGCTAATTAAAATATTTAATGATATTCAAAATTAGTCAATCTGTATAATTAGCAATCAGTCTGACATGTTTCTTTTTCATATCAAACACAATAAACATGTGGTCTACTCCATACTTAAAATCTATCCAGGGACTTCCCTGGTGGCGCTGCGGTCAAGAATCCACCTGCCAATGCAGGCGACACGGGTTCGATCCCTGGTCCGGCAAGATCCCACATGCCGCGGAGCAACTAAGCCCGTGCGCCACAACTACTGAGCCTGTGCTCTAGAGCCCACAAGCCACAACTACTGAGCCTGTGTGCCACAACTACTGAAGCCCACGCTCCGCAACAAGAGAAGCCACTGCACTGAGAAGCCCATGCACCGCAACAAAGAGTAGCCCCTGCTCTCCACAACTAGAGAAAGCCCGCACACAGCAACGAAGACCCAACACAGCCAAAAGAAAAAAATTAAAAATCTATCCATACTTGCCTTTTAAAACTAGTATTTAGCAATTACAATGAACAACGTGCATGTGAGTGAATGGACACCCAGTAAATCTTTAAAACTGTAAAGTGTGTGCCTACTAGCATTTTTTATGAGACCTTATCACCACCCACTGTACTTAAGAGAAAGCTTAAGCATTATGTTTATCTTTTATTCGACAGAGGCCCTAGAGATATATCAGATAATGAAATGTAAACAGATAGAAAGTAACCCAGGGGCTTCTTAACCCTGGGTCCCAATTCAGGGAGTATGCAAACTTGGAAGGGGAAAAATGACATCTTTATTTTCGGTAACTGCTGACTTGAATTTAGCATCTCTTTCAGTTAGGAATGTAGGCAACAGACCACAGTGTATAAGCAGCACCTACCACTTGGTCACTGTGACTAACAGAAGTCACAGATATTTTCCTATCACACCACACACCACATTTGTGGTGGTACATTAAAACCTCAGGGGCTTCCCTGGTGGAGCAGTTGTTAAAAATCCGCTTGCCAATGCAGGGGACACGGGTTCAAGCCCTGATCCGGGAAGATCCCACATGCCGCGCGGAGCAACTAAGCCCGTGCGCCGCAACTACTGAGCCTGCGCTCTAGAGCCCTTGAGCCACAACTACTAAGCCCGCGTGCCACAGCTACTGAAGCCCACGCACCTAGAGCCTGTGCTCCACAACAAGAGAAGCCACCGCAATGAGCAGTCCTCACACCGCAACGAAGAGTAGCCCCCACTCGCCGCAGCTAGAGAAAGCCCGTGCACAGCAACAAAGATCCAATGCAGCCAAAAATAAATTATTTTTTAAAAAAGTAGAATATCATCATTTCTTAAAAATTCCACTAGTTACACGAGCTGCCACTTTTGTCTTGTTATTTAACAAATCTTGTAAAGAAGCCCATTACTGTCTCGATTTTTTAATTAAACTTTCTATTTTGAGATAATTGTAAATATGCATCCAGTTATAAGAGAAATGCAGAGAAACCCTTGTTTTCACCCAGTGGTAATGTCTTGCAAAACTATATTGCAATATCACAACTGGGATACTGACATTGAGAAAACCCACCTATCCTAATGAGAGTTCCTTAGTTTTACTTGCACTTATTTGTGTGTGTGTGTGTGTGTGTGTGTGTGTGTATTTAAGTTCTTTGCAATTTGATCACCTGTAGATTCTTGTATCCAACCACCAAAATCAAGATACAGAACACTCCCACCGCCACAAGGATGCTTCATGTTACCTTTCACAACCACACTCAAATCCCTCCCACAACCCTCCA
This sequence comes from Balaenoptera ricei, assembly GCF_028023285.1. Taxonomy (NCBI): domain Eukaryota; kingdom Metazoa; phylum Chordata; class Mammalia; order Artiodactyla; family Balaenopteridae; genus Balaenoptera; species Balaenoptera ricei. The sequence goes on along the minus strand of NC_082660.1, from coordinate 87,693,167 downwards.
CCCCTGGCAACCACTAATCTATTCTCCATTTCTATAATTTTGTCAATGTCATATAAAGGCAATCATGCAGTAGTAACCTTTTGGCATGGGCTTTTTCACTCAGCATAATGCCCTGGAGATTCATACAAATAATTGCACATATCAATAGTTTGCTCCTGTTTATTGCCGAGTAGTAGCCCATGGTATGGATATACTACAATTATTTAGCCATTCACCCATTGAGGACATTTGGGTTGATTCCAGTTTTTGTCAGTTATGAACAAAACCGCTATAAACATCCATCCTCAGGTTTTTGTGCAAACATAAGTTTCTATTTCTCTGGAATGTGTCATAAATTTAAAATATAGTTAGATAAGTATATTTTAATATAATTAGTTTCCTTGTTAATCCTATGTAGTTTGTGCTTTACGTTTAAAAACATGATTCTGAGAAGGTGCCCATAGGTTCACCAGACTGCCAAAGGGGCTCACGGTACAAAACAACCTAAGAACCCTTACAGGCGCCTGTTTTCTCTATTTTGTACTGGCACTATGTTCACTCTATCCTCTGCCCTATGAAGGGAGAAAAAGCACGCTACCCTTTCAAATAGAGAAAGCTCACCTATGCAAAAGACAACAAGAAAATGGACAGAATTTGACCAATGATAATGTCCAATAGGATAACCAGTCTATTTGGCATAGCCAGTTTCTTCATGTACCATTTAAATATAAGAACAATAGGGAAAGCTTCATCAGCATTTGTTATGTTGGGCAAAGACTATAAGGATATTTAAGAATAAGATATTTAGATATTTAAGATATTCAGAAAACAAATTTATGGTTACCAAAGAGGAAGGGGGGAAGGGATAAATTGGCGATTTGGGATTAACAGATACACATTACTATATATAAAACAGATAAACAACAAGGACCTACTACTGTATAGCACAGGGAACTATATTTGATATCTTATAACATAATGGAAAAGAATCTGAAAAAGGAGATAGATAGATAGACAAATAGAACTGAATCACTTTGCTGTATACCTGAAACGCTGTAAATCAACTATACTTCAATTAAAATTTTTTTAATTTAAAAAAAGATATTTAAGTATAATGCTTTCCCTCCCTGCTTTACCATTTTTAGACCTAATTCTAAGAGTAACTTTAGACACTGTAACAAAGCCAGTTTAATAATACTTTTGCAGATTATAAATGTTTCCTATAGCCCAGAAAGAAACTACACCTTAAGGAGGTAATGAAGCTATAAATCGTAAATGAAATAAAGAAAAATTCCTTCCACAAAACAAAAAATTTCCCTATTAAAAAAAAAAAAATTTCCCTATTATTTTTAGACCCCTAGCCTTGTAAACATTTTACTAAGTGCTATCAGCCAAAATGAACACACTGAATTTTATTCAGTTCCTTGCCTACCTTTATCAATGGTGCATCAATAGTAAAATATCCAAAGCATAGAAAAACAAAGTAAAAGATCTATGGCTGATTGACATGTAAATAAATGGATGTGTGTCATTGGCACTGAATGAGATTCATAGATTTAGACATCAAAAAGGGCTTACATTTCTATAGCACAAACAGCTTTCAGAACTTTTCCTATATACTCTTGCATCTGAATCTAACACCAGGGGAAGATACTGCTAAAACCATTTTTCTTTTCTGCAGCCGTGAAAATTGAGCCATGGAGAAGTCACGACTTGCCTGAGACTGTCTAACTAGCAAATAATTGTCAGAAACCGGCTAGAATCTAAAATAGAGAGTTCCTTTCAGAAGACAGGGCAGAAGTATTTTCAAGGGAGTACAATTTGCTTTCGATGTCGGATAACAAAAAGAGGAAAGGTGGGCAAAAGGTTCAGAAATAGTCCTTACCCTCAAAAGCTGTGTAAATTTAGTCAAGTTATTACTTGATCTCCTGGGCCTCAGGTTCCTTATCTGCAAAATGGGAATAATATTGTATCTACCCTCAGAGTTTTTATAAGGATGAAATAAGAATCCATGTAAAATACAATAATGTCTGGTATATAATAAGTACTCAATTAATGTTTGCTGCCATGATATATTATCATTAATCTAATGAGAAGTGTCTTTTAAAATTGCCTAATGAAAGAAATACTGGTAGTATGAAATTAGTAGTTTCTGGTCACCTTGTTCAGGTGATGCTGAGTTGGGCTGCTTATCTTTCTGAAATGCTCAGGAAAGGATTTCTACCTTAGGCAGATAAGGTGATTATTTTCAAACTGTATTCTGAGGGCCCACAGAATTCCTTAAGTTGTTTTCGGGGCTGCTTTGGGGGCTGAAGAGGGGATGCGTACAGAGGAAGGCTCATCGGGGGAGTGTCCATATCTTCTCTCCCCCAAGAATAAGGACATTTGCAGGTTTATCTGCTTTATGTATTCCTATTCCACATGTGATTTCCTGCTTTGATGTTAAATAAAGTTTAAACCCACTGAGCTGGATGATCTTGAAGGTCCTGCCCTTTTGAATCTATGACTCAGAATATGCCTCCATTTGTGTACTAAAGAACAAGCTTTTCTTTTTTAAATATAAAATTTTAATTGACTGTCATATTCTCTGCACACACACGATTAGTCAGGTTTTCAGTTTCTTCACAAAATAATCTATCTCTTTTGCATACGGTGTCTTTTTCATATTAGAATAGTCCCACTCAACATTTATTGAGTTCCCATGAGGTTCCAGGAACTGGGAGTACAGATACAAGCCAAGACATACCCTTGCCATCAAAGAGCTTACACTTTGGGTGAGGGTGAGGGGCAATAAGCAGACTTATTAAACAATGTGATAAGTGCCGTGACAGAAGTAGATATGGGGAGGTAAGGGAATTTGAAGGATAGATGGTCTGATTTTATTTGGGGGAAGATGGTCAGGCAAGCTGTAAAAGGTGAGCACATGTTCACCCAAGGCAGATAAAGTTATTCTAGTAAGAAGTTAGAATAACACTGAGGCACAATGTTTGCCAACTTGCTAGTAGATCAATAAAACTGGAGCTCAGGGGTAATGTTTCTCAAACTGGGATCCTCAAACATATTCCTAATGGCCTCTGACTTGTGTAAGATGACTTAAAATTCTGCAGTTTCATTTCGTCAGATAATGTGATAAAACTCTGCATTAACTGGATTATCGGGATAACCATGTTACCCCCAAGTCCTGCCACCTAATCTCAGCATCCACATTTGCATTTAGGATCACACCGTTACTGGGAAGGATGACTTTCATTATCTCAGACTAATGAGAACAGAGATGGCCTCAGTATGAAAACAATGTATTTGTACCAAATAAAAAGCAAATGACATTGCAGCTTGCTAGACTAATCAAAATTTAACCACAGATGGAGTAAACGGATGGTACAATTGGGTCATCCTATGGCACTCTAGGCACAGGGAATGAAAAAAATGCCTTTCTGTACTGTAGTATCTTCACATTGTAAATAGCAATTTAGGTTCAGAACATCATTTATCACTTAAAATAATGTTAATTTAAATTTTATTGGTTTTTGTATTTTTCTTTAACACGTATATTTGTTTTATAAAGTGTGTAAGACTTATTGGCAGAGTATAAATCTTATTCTGTGTTGGCACACATTTAAACAGTTTAATTAAAATATTTTAAGTCAACACTGGGGTCTTTGAGAAGGCTTTTCCTTTAAAAGGGGGCTATATCTTGGTCAAATCCGAGAAATTGCCATAGGTGAGAGAAAAGCACTGGAAGGATTTAGGCTGTGGAATGACAAATATGTCTGTATTGTAAATGATGGCTTGAGCTGGGCAGTGTGTAGAAAAGCAGTTAGGGGAGAGAATGGAGCAGTAGATTTGTTTAGGGAAGAATATGATGAAGCGATAGCTATAAACATTGCAGTTAAAAAGACAAGACTGGATTAGAGGGTTGTTTAGGACCTAGACTTACTTCACCTAGTTAAGTGAATGGGGATGCCGGGCCAGGTAAGATGGACGAATTAACATGCTTCCCAGATTTAGGCAGCCCCTCTGAGCTAAGTGATGTTATCTGCATTTTTACAGATCAAGAAACTTAGGTTTCAGCAACTTGGACAAGGTCACATTACTAGTAAGAACCTGAATTTGATCCCAAATCCTGACTCTGAGGCCTGTGTGCTTAAACATGGAACAACACTGCATCCATATTAGTAGTGATAAAGTTTGGTTCAAGATTCCCACAGAAAATATAGAAAGTGAGAAAACAAGGTCAAGTAAGAAAATCTGATTAGTGCTTACATTTAGAAACAGACAGCAAGAAGTACAGAATAGAATCTTTTATAAATCAACAAGAATATGTGAAAGGGAGGGGACATTTTAATTTGCACATATGCAATTGAATACTCAATTTTCCCTTTTTGTGATCTGGCCTCTAAAAAAACGATTGCAACATTAAAAATGACAATTTATTTACAATAAAATCAGCTACTCCATAAATGTTCAGTTTAATTAAAGAAACTGATGTCTTTGGGATCAAATAGTATTTTAGGAGGACAGTCTTCTGGTTAGTGTTTAAAAGAGGAATGATTTGTTTAGGTTTGTATATGTAAACTCTAAGAATACCTGGAAGCTGATCTTTATTGGTTTCATTTCAGAAGACTGATTTTACCTAACAAAGTTAAACATTTGTTTGTATTTTCTACAGTAGTGTTGGATTTACAAGTTATTCAAGACATTTGGTGATAAATAATTCATCTCTGCAGCATGAGAACCAATTCTAGTTCTCAAATCATATACAATGAATATCACAAAACACTGTTTGTTCAAAGCCCTAGCCTAACTTGAAAGAACACCCTGATAAGAATACCGAGCTAGTACTAGAGCATGTAGTCTTTGTAGAGTTTTTTATAAAAGCACAAACAATGTTCTGGCTCATAAGCGCTACATAATATATCATGTTACAGTTTGAGGTTATGCCAATAGAAGCAGCAGGATCATATTACCCAATATGATGGCATTACTTTCATAGATTACCAACCATCTGTTTCAGCTGGTAGCATTCTTACCTCTAAAGACCTAAGTTGAGAATTTGATTATAAGAGAACCCACATTCCTGTTTCATCAAAATAATTATTCTAAAAATAACATTTCTTCACGGTCCACCTATAATGGTTTATTATTCTAGCATGTCATTTACTTCTCAGAGAGAAAATGAATATAATCTAACAACCCAACATATACACACATCTCGAAAAGTCTTCATTTCCTTCTTCTCCTACCCAAAGTAAAACATTGATGTTAAATCTCTTCAAAAGTTTAGACAATCAGTAATGTCTTTCTAAACTTCTTCACAAAATGAATGAGCCTTTCAACTTCTCAAATATATTCAGTGAGGGTTTTGTACATCAAAGAATAAAAAGTACACCTGGTGATTTTTTAAAGTGCATGTTTACTCTCCAAACACAGCAATTTACACTACCCAAATCTGACACCAGTCTGAGGGCTCTGCTGCCAATTCTGCATTCCTTTAAACAAAACAAGAGGAGGCAAAACAACCCCAAAAAGTCAGCCATATGGAGCTCAGTAGGTTAATGCACTATTCTGACACTTCCAACTAGTACAACTGAGGGCAAAACATTTTCAAAAGAAGAGGCTGCTATATGATGTATGTCTTTGAGAAAAAATAAGAAATCTTGCAAAAACAAAAAACCTGAAGATTCCTTAGGTTTCTTCAAAAGTTGTGGCATGTTGTTGGCAAGTATTCATATTGTTATGCAGATCCACTTAGTTAAAAAACACAGTGAGAGTATTTCTAGAAGGAACAAGACATTATCCTAAGCACTGAGAGGAATGTCAACGGGTATTAAAATTCCTGCGGGGCAAGAGATATTCATGTAACATCAGAGATTAATCTCATCTCTAAAATCATGTATATAGTCACAAAGTGCATTTACACGCAAAACCAACCAACACATAATTGCTTTACTCCCTTAATAGAGTGGGAGGAAACTGACTTTGGAATCATGGAGATTTGATTTTGAATCCAATATCTGCTACTTAGGAATGTTTAACTGTGTGTAACCATTTTTCTGAGTTTCATTATATATTACAGAATTGCTTTGAAAATTTAAATATAAATAAATGTAAGGTATCCAGCACTATGCCTAACACATAGTTAGGTATGCAATGGATATTTATTGCTTAGCATTATCATCAACATCCAACGTCTTGAGTGTACTATGCTCCAGTCACTGTACTAACTCACTTAACATTTATTATCCTAATCCTTGTAAACAATCCTGAAGAGGAATAATTATCCCCAATTCACAAATGAGAAAACTGAAGCTCACAGAAGTTATGAAACTTATCTGAAGTCACACACACAGTTCGTAAGTAGTAGAAATACAAACTCTGGTCCATTTGAACTCCTTGCTAAGGTCCACAAAGCCCTGTCTAATTTTGCCCCTACCTGTCTCTACAACTTCATCTGATTCCATCCCATCCCTATCCACTACTTCCCAACCACAGTGGTCTGTTATCTGGCAGTCAAACACCTCAAGCCCATTCCCACACTAGAGCCTCTACACATGTTCTTCCCTCCGCTTGGAAAGCCCTTTTCCTGAATATGTGCATGGTTATCTTCTTCCCATTATTCAAATACCACCTCCTCACACAGGCTTTCTCTGGCCATCCTACATGACGTAGCCCACCATCAAAGTAGCAACCTAAAAAACTCACATCACTCTTTTAGGGGCTCTTATTACTACTTGGTATATCCTTTGTTTATTACTATTTGGCATATTCTTTGTTTATTCATCTGTTGATTACCTGTCCGCCTTCACTGAAATATAAATCCCATGGCAGCAAGGGTTTTGTTTCTCTTCTTTTGGGCTGTATCCCCAGTCCATAGCATAGTGCTCAGAACACAGGAGATAATGGATGGATGGATACACAACAAGAGCTTTCAACTACGCTGCTTAAATACACAAAAATATACATACACGTAAACACAGATGTACACCAGATCTGGAAAGTAGATGAGTTACAGGTGATTTTTCATGAGACACAAATTTGATAGAATTTGTGGCATGTTTTCCTAAAATACTGCCTAATATATATATATCCGATACACTCATTAACCTGCAATGAGAACAAATTTCTCACCTTCAGTCAGACTCCCTTACTTTTAGAAAGCTATATCTTCTATGACTCCTGGAAACAAATCTCTAGATTCCTGATCTTACGCAAACCTCCTTTGTGTAAGGATCACAAAGATCAACTCTCCTTTTTCATCACACTGGGATCTATAAATCAGTCCATTTGATCTGACCAGTTGACAACCCACATGTGTCATTTTAGATGAGCAGAATGTGGTGCGAGAGACTGTGCTAGTCTAAGTTGCCAATTAAAACACAACACCAGTAATACTAAGGAGGCAGAATGCTAAACAGGGCAACTTACTGGAGTGGAAGTCATGACACTTAGATTTTAAGCCTGGCTCGGCCATCGTTTGCTTTGTGCCATGAGACATACACAGATTCTCCAGGCCAATCTGTTTCTTCCTCTTATGAAAATGAGGGGCTAGAAGATGATCTCTAATGTCATGTGCAGCTTGAACATTCCACAGTTCTGGGACAAAATAAGGATTAAAGATATTGCCTGGGGCCTGTGAGAGAGAGTGGCCACTATCAAGACCAAATATGGGGTAGAAGCACACACACCCCTGAGAGCATAAGTCTCTCCCCAAAAGTGATATTCCATCGAGATCCTGAGTCCCATATGACTTGCCAAATGTTTAATTTATTCTCTGTCCAGAGGTAAACATATTACTTACTCCCGAGTTTACGTACTGCCCCATTATTATTCTCAATAATTCTTTCCTTCATCCACCAGCCACTATAAGTTTTACTTATTCAGCAGACTTCCCCAAGGGCAGTGACTTTTTTGTAATGGTTTACGTAATTCTTCAGGAATATATCTATCATTCAATGTGTGATATATATTTTACATTACTAGAACTTTACAAAATCTTAGGGTTGAGCAAGGAGGCTTCTTTCCTCCACTATATTTTTTCATTTATTGAAGCACGCAAATCTGCATGCAGGGTGGAGGGAAGCATTTTTGTGAGAAATATCATATACACTAATAAATGTATTGATATAGATATCACAACTAATTTGTGACAATTCAAAAAAATGGTACGTGCCATTATCACTAAATAAGGCCCCCCAAATTAAAACCAGTTTGAAACATTACCGACATTCCAAAGCATTCAAAAACAGAGTTTCCCTTGGAATACTGAAAATTGCTACAGACTCACTATCAAACTGGCTAAGTCCCTGAAAGCAAAACTAAAACAAGTATTAAAGAGCAAAAGTGCTACTCTTCTCCCAGATAATAATAACTTGTATGGCTTTATACAAAGTATGAGCTCTTGGTGGTCAAAATAGAACCAATCTGAAATATCCTCACCCAGCATAGTTTCCACATTAGAAATGTGAATTTTAAAGAGTGGTAAATGCTTTGAATTCTAGAAGTGTGGTACATGTGTGGAATGTTAATTTTATCTAAGATATTATTTCAAAGAACATTTTAGCTCCTACTGCATATTATTTTTCTTGGAAGCAGATGACCTTTATGCATTACTTTTATATCTTATCTCAACCCGCAGATTAATTTCCTCATTAAACATTTACTAAGTACCACTATGTGCTAGGCACTGGCTATACAAAGATGTCTAAGGCAACATCCCCTGTCCTCAAGGAGCTCAAAGTCAGGTTGAATAGCATTTTCTTTACCAGGCGAGTTTTTAATGAAAATTTCTAAATGAGGCTTATGGATTATTCAAATTTGTCACCTAACTCTTCTACTCATCCCAAGATTTCTACTATTTTTAGAAAATACTTATTCTAGATTAGAAAAAGGGAGATCAATTTATAGACAGAACTTTGCCAAATTCAGAAAAAAACATTGACTCAAGCAATGAGGATAAAGAAATTCTTTTTCATGCCACTGTTTCATAGACCATTTCTTAAATAAAAATATCATAAACTAGTAAAGCAAAATACTTGTATACTATTGTTAGACTCACCATATTAACTCATGGTGGGTTTTTTAAAGAATTGATTCTCCTTCTTTCATTTTAATGTAATATATGATAAATACAGAAGAACATATGTAAAATGATGTAAGTTTTAAAGTAGAAACTAATTGTTCATAAACCCAGTATCACTTTTTGCCACATTTGGGGAAATACTGCAGTCAATCTATACTTTGTATAAGTAACCAATAAAGGCTTTAAGTTAACAAACTAAACTAGGGATATAAAAGTTTGAAAGTATAAAAATTAACTTCTACTTTCAAATTTTACATTGACCTTAGTTTTTGATCTCTAATGTTAGAATTCTCTTTGAAGAACACAAATGTATTAGAAAAAAAATATTGCATTAATCCCTCTAGCATCCCTGTAAGGTGAGACGTATTATCCCTGTTTTACAGATTGGGCAAGTTCTTTCATCAAATTTGGCCATGATACACAATGAAAAATGGAACTGGGAATAGAACCTAGGGCGTCTGATTTCTAGTCCAGTGTTCTATCCATTAGTCTTTCTCTCTTATGCCTTTGGCACTTCTCATTGTCCTAAAATACTGTCCAGGATCACTGACTCTTCAAAGTCCTGGCTCAATTGTCAAAGCCACAAGATACTGAACTTAGAAAAAAATTAATTGCTATAGTTTGGGATTTAACAGAGTAGTGCAATATCACAGAGTAATAACCCAGCACAAAAAAAGATTCCAACTGTAGAAAAAATATAACAGGTGACTACTGCCTTCAAAATACATTGTGTAAGATTCAAATGTGTTCGTAAAATAACATACTTTGTTTAATGGATTCACTTGATAATTCAGTACACACAGCTATACAGAAATTATGCACTTATTGACACAGAATACAATTAAAGCAACTAAAAAGCCCTCTCCATTCCCCCTCCCCAAAAAAACCCTGCCCATGGGGTGAGATAGAAATTCTTTCACAATGCTGATAGCAAGATGAAGGCTTGGCATAATCTTCCTAGAAAGTCATCTGGTAAGAAGAACCAAGAGCCTCAAAAAAAAGTATGCATTCTCTTTGACCTAGTAATGCTGCTTCTAGGAATCTATCATCGGAAATAATCTGAATTGTAGACCAAGCTTTATGCTCTAAGATACTCAAGACATCATTTTTTTGAAAAGGAAACTTGTAAACACTTTAAGAGATCAAATGTAGGGAAATGAAGAGGTAAACTATGGCATCTACTTAAAATGGAATATTATGCAGCCATTAATACGTTTTCATGATGGGGAAATATATCTTTGAGTCACTGTTATGTGAAATGAGAAACAAAACTCTTTATACAGTATGATTTCAATTATGTAAAAATGTTTCTATCATTCAAATGGTAATCTATGGTAATGTTAATGGTAATTATCCCCAAGTAATAGAATTTTAGATGTATATTTTCCTCTTCAAAACTTGTTGCGCTTCCAGATTTTCTAAATTTAAGATGATTACTTTTGTAATTAAAATATATTAAATATTTTTAAAAGAAAGCTCTACCATCTGCTTTGGTTGAATTTACTCATATACATAGGTATAAGGCTTGAATAAACAAAAGGTGAGAGTAAAAGAAATAAGGGATGAAAGAATTAAAAAAATAATAATAAAGGAGAGACACAAAACAATACAGAAAAAAAAAAGAAAGGAATAAAGAAACTTGAGGACACAAAAGAAAACCCTTCCCTCATAACAAAGCAGGAACAATCTCTCTTGCTTCAACCAAAAAGATTTGTACCCTTTCAACTTCAATCACTAAGAGGATGTTTATTCAAATATGTATCACCTTCTGTTTGTTAAAATAGGCCTCAAGACACATCTCTATAGGCAGACATTTATAAGTAAAACACATTGATGAGGGGAGGAAGAGGTGAAGGAATATGGATTACATGTCACCCGAAGTTCTATGATCAAGCAAAAAAGAAAGAAAAAAGAACCTTCCCCATAAAGGGTTTCCCACACATATTTCCTCCAGTTAAAAATTCTTTCTCAAATCCTAATACGCTCTCATTGATTATACAGTGAATGATTAGGACAAGCCCTGGACTTTGCCTTAAAAGTTACAGAGCAACCCAGGATTCCTTGCAAGATCAACACAAAAACAGTCACAGTAAAACAAATCAACAACCTAACAATGAGAAGAGAATTTTGACTATTTGTAGGGTGAGGGCATCATTTTAATGGTCACTAAGTAGTATAAATGAATATGAAACCAGTCTTCTACCTTTAAATACTATATGTTGACATGACATGCATACAGGCACACATACATAAATATACAGAAAAATCTAGCTAAAGTTCAAACTCCAGACATGGCCAAGATCAACTAATTAACACTAGCATTAGTTGGAACTTTCTAGCTAGTGTTCAATCTTGGGAACTCAAGGTAATTATCCACTGAGTGTCTACCATGTATAAGTCACTATGTTAGGTACCATAGGTAAAACAGAGACAAATGAGACAGTCTTTGCCTTCAAGGAACTTAAAGAGGGGAAGAATGCTTATTAACCTCAGTGAGGTGTCACCATTACACAATGATTCATTCATTCAAATGCTGAGTTATTCATTCATTTCAAACCATTATTGAAGATGTACTGTGTATGGCATTTGTGCTTGGTGTTAACAAACTGATGATTAAGAAGACGGTGCTCAAATTGGAAGTTGAAAATACAAATCTTAAGGAGTTTACAATATTCACTGTGGGTCAAAACCAGAGAGACTCATTCAATGGATACATATTGAGCAGCTCCTATGGGCCCAATCTGCTGAAACTGAGGATCTGGGAGTAAACCAAGTAGACAATGAGCTCTACACGGGTGGTCCTTACTTTCTAGTAATATGAGTAGAAAGGGGGTAGCATAGGGTTGTATGAGAACACAGAAGGACTGGATCCAGATGTCCAGAAAGGCTTCATGGAGGAAAGAATGCCTAAGATGAAACCTGAAGGATAAGCAGGAATTGGAGAACATAGGAAAAAGCTTGAGTGAGGTTTGACAGGTGAGGGAGAGACTATAAGACTCAGTGATGGGAAAAGATAAAATGTGTTTTACAGAGAGAATGAATTTATTTGCTGGGGAGCAGATGCTGGTGAAGTAATTATAGACTAAGGCCTGAAGTCCCTTGAAAGCCCCTTTAAAGGGTTTAGACTTTATTTAGCAAACTGAAATCACTGAGGAGTTTTAAGCTGCAATGTGACATGTTTAGATTTGTGTGGAAAATGGAAGAAAAAGAGACAAGGACGGAAGAAAAGAGATCAGTTAGGAGGCTGGTGGTGAAAGCTAGGTGAATAGGATGGTGACCTAAACTGGGAAACTGACACTGCGAGTGGGAAGGAAAGGATGAGCTTAGGAAATATCTGAGCAGTTAAAATCAAGAGAATGTGATATCGGAATGGAAGTTGAGAATGAGGAAGTGCGAGGAATCAAGGATGAGGAAGCCCAAGTTTCTGGCTCAGGCATCCAGATGTACGGCGATGCCCATTTCCAGAGGTGGAGAAAACAGAAAGAGGAACATGTGTATGTTTGTTGCTGTTTTGTTTTGTTACCATTAAGTCAAGTTCTGTTTCCTTATCATTTTTACGTTGTTGATAATAGTTGTTTTTGCTTTGTATCACCGTAATGGAATAAAAGATGACTATTCTAATTGTGCTTTCCTGTCACAGCCCTTCAATGATTTGGAGACAAGTATACCCCGCCAAAACCTTCTCTCTTTCAGCTTTCTCTCATTTCAGAATGAGAGAATGCATGCAAAACACTTAAAGTGGTTCCTGGTCCACAGAACATGATCAATACAAGTTGTCGAGCAGCACACTTTAGCATTCCCGATGTTATTCTTAGAATCTGTGCCATTTTTATTTTCTCTACACCCCCTTAAAAATAAGTTTGGCAAGGAGAATGTAAAACAAAAAAAATCATTAAAAATCCCACCATACCAGACACTAGTTTTTACACTGTCATCTAATCTTTCATCATAGGCTTACTAAAATGTAATAGCTGAAAGCATACATCACACCACTCACGTAATTTCTTTTAACCACTGTATCAGATGAATGCTTTCATTTTTCTACACAGCCTATATAAGTCATTTTAGTACCTAGATAATATTCTCCTAAGGGTCTGGCCCATAATTTAGGCATTCCCTTCTTGGAATTAAGGTTTCCACCCACCTTGATTTTCCATTAGTATGAACAATCCTGCAAGGAATCTCTTTTTCCTTCTTTTGGATAATTTCCTCAGGATAAATTCTCTGAAGTACTGTATAACAGGGGTCAAAGGGTATAAGCATTTTGTATATTCTGTCCAATTGCTTTTCAAACAGATTTAATTCTACCAGCACAATACAGTAAGGTACAAATTTCACCATATTAGGTAATGTCAATCTTATTGCTCCAATTGAATAGATGGAAAATGATACCTCATTTTCAAAATTTGCATTTCTCAGTTGGTATGTTAAAATTTTCCCCATTTTCCTGATTTTATTTCCACTTATATGAATTATCTATTTCTTTTACAGATTTATCTATCCAAAACTAAATGTCTCCATCATGCTCTATGCAGTACTTAGATACTAACAACATTGATCCCTTGTGTGATAAACTTGTAAATATTTCTTCAGTGTTTTATTTTTTATATTTTCCATACAGTTTAGCTTTTAATTATTCAAAGGAGTAAACCTTTTCTTTTGTAACTTCAATTACTTCAAAGCTTACAAAGTTTTCACTTTGCTGTTTACTTTTAATCTCTCTATGATTTTGGTATACAATATGACTTATGGACCTATTTTTCCCCCGAGATTTATAGGCAGGTTAATGAACGGTGTTGGGATGCCTATCTCCTCTCCTTATATTATACCCTTACAAAACCCTTTCTCTTCCTTTGTCTCTCTCTCTCTCTCTTTCTTCTCCCCTACCACCAAAATATTGTCCCTGGTTCTCAAAATGGTATTTTACATTCTTGCCGGTTTCCTTTTCCATATATATAGCAATCTTGTCATATTCAATTCAGTTAAAATGTCTGTTTTTATTTCATTATAATTATGTTAAATGTATAAATTTAAAAAGAGAAATTTTTATCTTTATGGTCTTTATTCATCCCGTCTAGAACTGTATTGTCTTTACATGTATTCTCATCTTTTTCTATAGCTCTCCAAGTGATGTAGATTTATTTATGTAGATTATATACATCTATTAAGTTCATTCAAGTCATCTTATACTTTATTACTATTTTGAATGAGATATTTTTCATTGTATTCTTTTTTTAAAATTGTGGTTAAATACACATAACAAAAAATTTACCATCTTAACCATTTCATTGTGTTCTTTAACTGGTTATTATTGTCATAAAGAAATGCTATTGAAGCAAATCACTTTACTAAAATATCAAACTGAGAATTTAATATTTAATTTAGGTACATAGTCAGCAAATTACTCTCTTGCTCCTCCTGACTCTCAAAATTCTAGCCTTCAGCTGGAAGATGAGACAAAAACAACACCTGTGACTCTAGCCTCTTTGATTTCTAGTCCAGGGTTCTATTGTCTTTAGAGGTATTTTTCAAGTTTTTCTTGGTTATATCAATCAATACCCTTATCAGTCAACAAAAGCAGAGAGAAGTAAACATATCTGTAATGTTGCAGATGCATGTTTCATGGTGCTAGTGTGTTCTATCAGGTTTATATTGGTTACTTCCAGGCACTGACTCCTTCAATCTGCAGGCTCGGTTATGACCAAGGAAATTCGAAATATTTAGGATCCTCATCACTGCCTATAAGTGGTGTCGAGATTTACCGTTGCTGTCCTGAATCTAAAGCCCAATATACTTAGGGTAAACATCCCCTGCTGGGATAGGAACTTGCCCTGAACCCTAGCTAACTTGGCATCATGCTAACCTTTTCCCCTAGGAATCGAAGACAGCACCCTACATTATGAACCCCAAAATTTGGCAAGTGTTTTTCCTCTGAACCACTGATCACCTGGAACCACAAAGGTCTGTCTAGAAGATCAAGTAGCTGCATCTTAACTACCACATCAGAAGACTCCTTGGATATTGTCAATGCACCAGATCAAATGCCACTTTTCCACATCTCTTTGAACCTTGATTTCATTTATAGCCACCCCACATGGAATTCAACCAAGTTCCAAAACTTTGACTCATGGCTGTCAATTTACTCCCTTTTCACCATGGGCCATTACATCGGTGGTCACAGTAGCCTCAAGGCTGAAATGGGCCAATACATAGCAGAAATAACTTGTATACACTGTGAATCACTTTCTCTAGTAGCCTGGAATACAAAATTAAAGCTATCTATATATGTGCTTCAAAAGAATCAAATGAACATTGTCATTTTACTTCACATACTACTAAATACCTTTGTATCCATCAAAGATTTTATCATTGGTATATCAGCAAAAACGAATTCTTATAGGTATATACTTTGCTTCAAACATTTACTGTGATATAATAATAAATCACTTTAACAGGAAGAGAAATTCAGATTTGTTTTTTTATAGCACGCATAGGGTTAACTTCCTCTACTGGATAAAAACACTTATAGCTTAGCTTCCTTATAATAAGTGTACTTGACATTACATAGCAAGTTATAACTTACAAACATTTTCACATATATTATGCCATTTAATCCTCATAACAACCACGTGTGATATTCAGGGCAGATAAGAAGAGAACAAAGAAAACAATGTCCAAGCAAGCTGAGTGTGATGCTGAACTCATACAACTTATCCCTGGAAACAACAGATCCCAACTGTTGCAGCTACTCTTGGTCAGTGTTTTCTTCTACATCATGTAGAAAAGCCTTTTTAAAGAAAAATTGGGATGTCTGAATGGGAAGAAACGTCTAACTACAAAATAAAATCAGCATAAGTTTCCATAACTATGTGAAACACACTTAAGATTACTTGGTGTGGTACCTTTAAAAGATGGATTTTTCTATGGGCATTTAACATACATTGCAGGAAAATTTTTAAAAATCTGTATTTAAGTGGATTTTAAGTGTTTCCTTGAGATATGGACGGTAGCTTTAGAAATAGGAGTTGGGAACTTTCACTGCTATGATAAATCTTTTGGTTAAAGTAATAATTTGCAACTTCTGAACATTTTTTAAAATAGGTAACTATTATTCTTGAGTGTATTTTTCACTCTTTCCTATACAAATGGAAAGAATGCACACCTACGGATGATGTAAATAAACTTGCAGAAAGTTCCAACAAG
The DNA here is from genome assembly GCF_028023285.1 of Balaenoptera ricei. Classification (NCBI taxonomy): domain Eukaryota; kingdom Metazoa; phylum Chordata; class Mammalia; order Artiodactyla; family Balaenopteridae; genus Balaenoptera; species Balaenoptera ricei. Next base: position 87,676,906 of record NC_082660.1, on the reverse strand, counting down.
TGCTGTAAGGTGTATACTCAAAGAGCATTCACATTATATTCATGTAAAATACATCAGAAATGAAATACTAAGGTATTTTCAATCTCTCCCTAATATAAAAACAAAACAAAACAAAACCAACCCTGAATTCAGAAGGATACTTGTTGTTTCCATCTCATGGTCTGATGAGAATGTGTATATCTTCCATTTCACTGGTTATATTGAAAACTCCTCAAGGGCAAAGACCGTGTTTTTTCTTTCTTAAGGCTATCCCTTCAACACCACACACCAGAAACATTCAATAAATACTTGCTGAAAGAGTGAATGAGTTGGTACAGGTAGCTTTGAATTATCAGAAAGTTTCTTGTGTTTTCCCCTCTCTGCTTCTGAACAAGTTTTTTTTTTTCGCCTTTTTAAAAAAAATCTTAGAACAAATAAACATTCAACTCTTCTGAAGTATACAAATCTAACTAATTAGGACGTGCTACTGTAAAACAACACAAACTTGAAAGACAGTGTCACCACGGTAAGAGTGCATCACACACACACACAAACTTGAATTCTGTTTTTAAATCTTCTCTTAACTGACTTGGCAGCCATACAACTTACTTAACTTTGTGAGAACTGGGGCGTCTGAAGGCAGCTAATAAGACACCTTTTATCACCCAGGGGGCCCAAGCACACAGTTACCTAGAACAGACACACTGAAATTTGTTGTTGGATGAAAATTATGTAGCAAACACTTCAATTATGAGTTACTTGGGTCAAAAGGTCGACACCCAGTCGTGGCTAGTCTGCTTGTTAAATGACTTGGAGAATTCGATATCACACTGGCTTCTTATAAGCGTCTTTCATGTTTGAATCTATCCTCCCCCTCCATTCCACACACACATATGTTAATGGATTAGTTTTTGTTAAGTGTTTGTTTTTCCACATTTTGTTCTTTTTTTTTTTAAACATCTTTATTAGAGTATAATTGCTTTACAGTGGTGTGTCAGTTTCTGCTCTGAAGCTCCCCCACTCCGCCACCCGCAGTCTCTGACCGCGAAGGGGCTTCTAGTGCGTGGAAACCTTTCCTCCTTCACGGCTCCCTCCCAGAGGTGCAGGTCCCATCCCTATTCTTTTGTCTCTGTTTTTTCTTTTTTCTTTTGCCCTACCCAGTTACGTGGGGAGTTTCTTGCCTTTTGGGAGGTCTGAGGTCTTCTGCCAGCATTCAGTAGGTGTTCTGTAGGAGCTGTTCCACAAGTAGATGTTATTTCTGATGTATTTTTGGAGAGGAAGGTGATCTCCGAGTCTTACTCTTCCGCCATCTTGAAGCTCCTCCCCACGTTTTGTTCTTAAAGTAGCCACTGAGGGACTTCCCTGGTGGTCCGGTGGTTAAGAATCCAGCTTCCAATGCAGGGGACGTGGGCTCGATCCCGGGTCAGGAAACTAAGATCCTACACGCCACGGGGCAACTAATCCCACGTGCTATAACTACTGAGCCTGCAAGCCACAACTACTGAGCCCGCCCGCTCTGAAGCCTGCACGGCACACCTAGAGAAGCCCCCACGCCGCAACAAAGAAGAACCTACGCGCCACAATGAAGACCCAGCGCAGCCAAAAAAAAGAAAAAAAGAAATAAAAGTAGCCATTGACATTTGGCTGGCTGCTATATTTCCTTCCTAATACTCCGGTTACAGGCAATTGAACCAAAGTGTGGCCTAGAGCTTCATTCAAAATAAAATCTAGATTCAGTAAGATTAATCGTCAGCAAAGTTCTAACATTAGCATATTTTGTTATTTCCATGCTGTTCTAGAGCTCACAATGTTTAAACAGCTTAAATTTTTAGCTTTAATTATCCTCCATCTCTGATTCTATTTATATAATTTTTTAAATATTAGACTTTAACTTACCCACGTTGAAAAATGTTCTTACCTTCTTTGATTGTCTAATCCTTATTCATCATTAAAGATTCAGCTTAAATATCAATTCCTCAGGGAAGCTTTCCCTGTGTTCCCAAACTAGGTTCCTTTAATCTCCTGGATGTCTCCTTTGAGCACTTAGGATAATTAAAATGAATACTGGTTTTATATCTGTCTCCCCTGTCTTCATGAGGGTAGGGACTATGCTGTACTTTTCTACTGCTGCATCTGCTTGCACAGTATTCAATGGAGAAATGTATATTCAATAAATGAATATATAACAAAACATTCCTTTCTCAATATGGATCATATTTATTTAGAAACCAGAAGGCTACATAAACCTTGCTTTCATAAGCTACATACATAATAAACCCAGTCCTAATTTGAAGGGTATTACAGTAAGGGTTAGAAATGTTTGGGGTTTTAATGCCAAAGCTAGAACCTCAGCTCTCAGTTCTAATTTGGGTAAAATACGTTTAAACATGAATTTAATCATACTATAGTGTCTCTAATTGATTAAATGAAGAAAAACCATCTGACTGTACCAACAGTTCCGAGAAATTCTGAGTAGATATAAATTTCTAATTACCTTAGAGAGATATTCTAGACAACAGAAAGAGGGACTAATCATAAAATATAAAATTTAAATTTAAGAAATTTAAAGTGTAGAACGTAGCACAAATTAGATTAAGAATTTTAGAGTTAAGAAGGAAGCCTAGATTTAAAAAAAATATAGCTGCTATAAAATATTCACTCAATACCTCAATTTTCAATTCAGATGCCTCTGAGACATACCTAAAATACAAAGATGATGTTTTGAGCCTGCCACTTGGTTAGTACTTCTGATTTTTTGTTTTTTAACTAATGGCATTTCATTTCAAAGTATGTTCATATAAAACCCATAACAGAACAAGCTATGCTCGGCAAGGAAAATAAGGTTTGCATGTTTTTTATCCTGCATGTCACTACTCTGCATTTTCGTTTGTCTCCTTTAACTGCTGCAAAGATAAATGAGGCCATTTGTATTTTTGTTAGTTTTGATATAAATTTTTGTACACTATTATTAGACTCTCTCATTGTGATGTAAAGGACATACCTAGTACCAGTAGAAAGACTTAGCTTTGGATTAAATCGAATAAGATATACGGGGGGAAAAAAAATTTCACCAATACCATAGTACCTAATATTTTCATACATCATATAAGGTGACACCAGTAATGTATTAGTGCTGGTACACTATGATACAAACTGAAGCTACCCACAATAATTTTAAAAGCACGATTCTTCAATTTCAAAAATAAATCTAGAGCTAGTATATAGATCTTCTTTACCTAGTTGTCAAAAGCAAGCACTAAACATTTAAATCTAGTATATGCACAACATCACATGTGACTGACTTATCCTCCATTAAACTAGGAAACATAAAGCAGCTTTCAAAAAATAAAACCAATAAAATGCTATAGTCTTGAAGTGCAATTAACCCATTTTAGAAGCTATAACTAATGACAGATATAGTAAATAGTAAATGTTTTAAGATGACTCAGAAATATTTTCATAATGCTTAAGAAAGTTTTACAGCTATTTCTGAAAAGTAAAGTCCTAAAATAGGGAACAGTAAGACACAGTGGCGAATCTATTTAGCAGTATAGGTATCTTTGAAGTGAATGTATTTGAATATATTAATGGGAAATGGGAATTTCTCTTTAATGTGAGAACCAACAGAACCTCTTTTTGTCTTAAGATAAATAGGAGTCTTAAACAAGAAAACGCTGTGTGATTCTGCCAAGTCTGAAAACTTGAAAAGGGCTTCTAGAATAGGGCTGTGAGCTAGTAAAATCCAAGGATTAGCACTTAGTATTATCTAATGCTGTCATATACAAAAATAACATTCTACTAATATTGTTTAAAATAATAGTATTCAAGTTAATTTGTGTCTATAAAAATAAATGTTTAAAACTTCTTGGAATAATTCCTTATAAGACAGATTTACTAAGCACAAGAAAAGTATACAGAAATGTGTCATCAATTAAGCAAACTGTAGTACTCTTTCACCCCTCATCCTCCATTCCCCCAACCCCCAGCCTCAGAAATCTAAAATTAAAATTATCTATACAAAGTGTGTGTCTTCAGAATGGCTGAATGGAAAAACACTAACTGGCCTTATAAGCCACAACACCAGAATCAAGTCCCGATGCCTCCATTTTCATTGCCTTTTGAGGGCAAATCACTCAGCCTCTCTGAACCTTCAAGTATTAAGTAGGGATATTAAACAGGGATAATAATCCCTGCACTCCTCAGTGGGTTGTTTTGAGATTCAGATTTATTTAAGGCAATTTTTGACCTGAAACTTCCTATAGGTAATATCATTATCTTCCATTTGCATTTGGGATCCCTTTGACAGCAGGGGCTCTAGATAAATCACAGAAAAGCCTATTTGCTAAATGTCAATTCCCGGAAAGATCAATTAGCAGAATTTACAAGGTGTACTGGAAATGTTTTTCTCAATTATTTTTAAAGTTTCAAATGAGTCACATTGGATTGGCAGAACAAAAGAAAACTGGGGAGTCAGAGCTCTAGGTTTTGGAGACCTCAGACTCTTTAACTCTTCCACCTGAGACAGAAGGGGAAGGGACAGGACACAAACACTAGATAATGAAGAAGGGGCTCAGCTATTGGGATGCCATAAAGACTGGCTAGAACCAGCTGAAACCAAGGTGGCTTTGAGAATAGTCCAGTTACTGGCCTTTAGTTCATTATACCTTCACTGTAATACTAAAAATCACTACCCCTTACGCCATGACAATTTCCAGGAGGACCATAAAAGGCCAAAAAGTGGGCAGCGGCCCAATTCCTGGGAAATCCCACCCTGCCCCAAAATAGCAAGAATATTCCTCCCACTCGTTAGCCTATGAAATTACTTAGCCCATAAAAACCATCGACTCCACGACCTGGCGCTGCTCTCGCCTTCTGAGAAGGACAGCATTCTGCCTGTGGAATGTGTATCTCTAAATAAACTTGCTTTCCCTTTACTCTGGCTCGCTCTTGAATTCTTTTCTGTGAGGAGCCAAGGACTCTCATTTGGTGGTCCGTCCTAAGGACTCCTGCGGGTCCCAGGACAAGACATCTCCCTCTCTTGCAACACACCCCATCTCCTCCCTCACTCAGGTCCTCAGACTCCACGTTCTTAAGGATTACCAATCCAGGCCCATATGTCAACTTGCCCTCTAGTTCTAGTAGCAAGGAGCTGGATAGAAACAAATATTCCCCAAAATGCTGTTACAAAGACAACATGAAAATGAGACAAGTAAAATCTCCGAGAACTATGAACACCTACCAAAAAGCACTGCATTCACTTTAAGGGCTGTTAAACCGGCCATGAATAGATTCAAAATAAGAACACAGTCATTTAATAATTTTAAGAAGAATGTTCCTTAAAACTAAGTTTTGGTAAATTGGATCAATTTGACCAACAAGATACTTGAAAAAGCTTACAAGCACGGGAACCATTTCCTAATGGTCTTTGATATGTTCAGGGCCTAGCACATTCAAAAGATGTTTGGCTGAATTGGAATGAAATAAAAGAGAAATCTGATGTCTATTTTATTTCAACCTGTTAAATTTTAATTAAAATCAATTACCACTTCAGGTTTAAAATATGAAATGGACTAAGATAGCTGACATTCTAAAATAAGAAGAGGTTTTACAGATAGGTAATATATATTTTGAACTCCTACTTACTTTGAACTAAGTAGGAATCTGAATTAAAAAGCTTTAACTACCATACCAAACAAAATATCATCATCAATCTGCCCTGTGACTCAACTACAGTGGAATTCGTACAGCACATGTACAATTACTTCTCTTTCAAAATCCAAATATTGATTAACCGGAATGACTGTTTGGCATGAATGATGGTATGTTGTAGTAAATTTAACTTTCACTTTAAACTTTTCATGACTGCACTACCTTTTTTGGTTATTGTTATTTAAACCCATGCTGATTAAAATACTTCTGAAAAAGGAGCATCCACATTCCTGCTTCGAAAAGTACATTCTAGGGAACAAAGATCTTGATGCCTTCTCAGGGTTATCATTATGAATAGTAATTATCACTGTACCTCACCGCAGAATGGAGGTGGGGAGATAAGATCTAGGCAAAATCTTTGCTCATCTTATTACCTAATCTCAGAATTGAGATACCATGCAAACCAAACATTATTTGCTTTATTAATTTCTATTTCAATTGCTATTTAAACCAGCATTTATAAATGTAGAAAATCAATATGTTTGAAAATAACTTCAAGTGCTGCTGCATGCCTCAGAGAATGAAGCAATTACCATGATTAAAATCATAAGACATAATGATAGTTTTTACTCACTTCAGACAGTTCATACAGAGGCAGACAATAGGGGATGGTAGCCTCTTAAAGTATCTACCAGCTGCATAACATAATAGTTAAGAGAATAGATCCTTGAGTCAAATTACCTGGGTGGCTTCACTTAACTAGCTACGTATTCTTGGGGAAGTTACTTAACCTCTCCGTGCCTCAGCTTAGGCCTCTATAAAATGGAATAAAAATATTACTTACTTCGTTGGGATGTGGTGATAAAACTAAGCAGGACCCTGTGGGGGCCCTCCCGGGCACAAATCCTTTCCGTGTCCCCCATGTTCCCCGTTTCTTGTTTGTAGGAAATAGGCTTCATTCAGCCTCCTAGATTCAAACAGTTGCTAATCTAGGAATGGAGGGGATGCAGAGACAAGGGGGGAGCAGTCAAGAAACAATAGTGCAGCGAAGGGGCAGGGTCCCGGTTCCTCCACAAGGAATATACATAACAAAATACCTTTGAGTTTTTCTGCAGGAACTAAGGCCCCCTGGCCCCCGCCCAGGTGGAGGAGGTAACTTCAGGCTGAGCATAAGATTCCTGGAGCACCGCCCTGTTATCTCACCACCAACCAATCAGAAGAAAGCCACACCCCCTGCAGCCCTCACCCCCAATTTTGCCTATAAAAACTTCTCCCCCAAAACCATCAAGCAGTTCAGGGTTTTTGAGCATGAACCAGCCGTTCTCCTTGCATGGCCCTGCAATAAACCTTTCTCTGCACCAAACTCTGACCTTTTGGTTTGGCCTCTTTGTGGGTGGGGCACACAACAATGTTTGGCACACAGTAAGGATTACATATTGTTATTATTATTATCTCACCAGGCAATCTCTCTCTGGATTGTGTCTATACTTAAAAAGAAATACTTTTTTCTAGATATGAGCTCAATTTGATGCAAATTCACCACGTTATATTATGACAGTTAACACTATAAGGATCTGATCCAATGGAGTTTAGTATTTACTGTACCAGGAGGACCTTGTTGAAATAACTGAACCCTAAGGACAGAAATATCACAAGGTGTCAAGGAATAATTTTTCCCAGGTTTTTTACTAGAAGAACAGAAGTAGAAATGATGGGAAAGCACCAAGTGTGAGTCCCTTTAGTGCTACAATAAAGAAACAATAGAAGCTTTTCTGATTATTCTGCCACACTTTAAGGAAGTATTCTGCATTTGTAGAGGCACTAAAAGGTTACTGAGCTATTAAGCAATATAAAGGTTACTGCATTCTTCTGAACAACTGTTTTACATATGTGCTAAGTGAATAGAAAATGTATTGGTTCATTATTCATTCACAGATAGTTTTTGCAATATTTTACCGTGTAATTATTTTCAATTCAAAAGTATTCCAAATTTCTGGTAACTTCATCATTCATGAGGAAAGATTTTTATCAGGTATCACCGCCTGACAAATGACAGTTGAGAAAAAGGAGCCAATGTTTAAATCAGATTAGGTAACAAAAAATATCTTTAATAGAAATCGGGAAAAAACAGTATCATTAATTCTTGGCCCCATGCAAACAATGGGTATCCCTAGGGAAAGAAGCACCTCAAAGTGAGGCAAACTTTGAAAACAATGTTCATGCTTTACATACTAGATTCAAAGAAATTAAAAAAAAAAAAAAAAAAAGCCTGAAAAGTATATAACATAAAATCAGAAACCCATTATCCCAATGCTACTGTCATAAATGGATAATGTTCTAGATAATAATTATGATGACCAAAGAAAAGACAAGTGACAGTTTTGTTGGCATTTAATGAAGTTAAGGTTTAGGATATAATTCTCTTACCTTGATCCCCAAAACTCTTATGGAAAAAATCATCACCACTCCTGTCACTACCATTTATCACTTAAGAACCTCCCAGCGAAGAGGCTTGTACCTTTTAAGATTCTCTTCAAAAAGGCAGACTAAAAGTGAATGCATTTTACCATGATCCTCCTCAATTTCCTACTTTTTCCCAAAAATATTATCAGCAATGCAGACATGAAAATTACTTGAAGAACTTAATGTTGACTGATTTTGAGCAAACGGTCAATTTACTTACAACAGGCTGAAATGCATGAAATTGCCCAAAAGCTCAACCCCTGTATCCACGTATTCAACAAAAACATTGACCATTGCTTGCTGTGCAACACGCACATTGTTAGGCACAGCAGAAATAAAGACTTGGGGGGAATTCCCTGGTGGTCCAGAGGTTAGGACTCCATGCTTCCATTACAGGGGACACAGGTTCGATCCCTGGTCAGGCAACTAATATCCCACATGCTGTGACACAGCCAAAAATAAATAAATTAAAATTTAAATTAAAAAAAAAAGAAAGAAAGACTTGGAATATGCTCTGAAGATCTACATGAACTATAGCTCCAGATTAGATTAGTGGGGGAAGAAAAAAAAAAAAAAGAGTAGTGGTTGACATAGCCATAAAAAAACATCATCATAATAATAAAATGTTCCTGCCTGACAACATACATTTTCACTTAAAATGCTGGGGGGAGTGGGGCGGGTCTGGAGAGCAAGGCATAATCCTGTTTTCTCTCCATTAACTAGTAACCTAGTTACTATACCATAGAGAGAGAAGGGCAATGCTCAGTACCAGGCAACCACATATCTTTAAAAGTGATATAGGACCATATCAGCAAGGTAGATGGGACAACACAAATGATCAAATTTATTTCACTACCTTGTGCAATTCTTCAACATCATTTTTAAAGAGTAACCTTGGATCACTCATAAAATGAATAAAACAGTAACAACAGCAACTACCATTCATTGAGTACCTATTACATGCCAGGCACAATGCTAAGGAGCTTTACACACACCATCTCTTAACCTTTATATCAACCTGCAAGGTAAGCCCTATCTCCCACATTAGAGATAAAGAAACTAAGGTTCTGTCACTCAGTGACTTGCTTATGGCCACACAGCTGTTAAGATGTAGAGCCAAAATTGGAATACAGATCTGTCTGATTCCAAAGCTCACACATTCTTTCCATTATCCTTCACTGCCTTGTCAACAGTGCATTTAGTATCCCTTAAGGCAGACATTCCATATCTGGGCATCTTGAGTTATCAATCACTTAGTTCTTTTATTAATGTGAAACATGCCTCACAGTAACGTATTCCTTGGTTCTACTTATTCCTTTTGGGCCTACAGAGATCAAGTTTGCTGCTGCTTCTACACCACACTTCTTTAGATACTGGAAATTGCTATAAGGCCCTGCTACAACTTTCTTCTTATATTTTGTCTTTTTACCCACAGAGGCAGCAGCAAAGGATGAGGGCCATAGGGGTGGGAATGGGGACAAAGGAGTGGTAGCAACTAAAACGACAAGTCAGTAATAAAAGGCAATGCATATATAAGGAATGTATCTAAGCCAGGATATCCTCTCTCAAGAAACACTTATTAACATAGTTATTGATTCCACTAGGCCTGAATGGTCCAGCAGTTGCAGTGGCTATACCATTAAAATAGGTACAATGTAGAACTCAAGTTAGGCATTCCAAAAGCAATTGAGATTTCCGACAGAATTCCTACTGTACTTTGAAACATGGGACCAAAATCTCTGCCAGATTCTCTTTAAAAAAAAACCAAACAAACCTATCTTTTACATAACACTTTAGACTTTACAAAAATACTATTAAAGAACACTAAATATATAATTAGAAAAATATTTGCACTATTGATTCATTCAGCCAGAAGATTCTGCAGAGTTTCAAATGCAAATTATAATACTCAAAGTATAATACGCAAATTATAATACTCAAATTATAATACTCAAGATATGCATATTTTAACTTTCCTTGCTTTGTTAAATGTGTAAAATTAGAAACTGGACTCAATGAATATGAATATAATTGGATACATTTATACATTTGCTTTAGTTCAAAGTTTAACTCTGTTAAATTGCAGGTTTCACAATTGAGGGAACTCAAATAAACCTATATAAAATATAGTGCTATCATGGAGATCCAAAGAAATGCACTGCTTGAAGTAAATCCTTTTTCTTTCTACCACTGCCAGGACTTTTCACACTCAACTATAAATGGTGCTTTTGCTTTAACTTATACTTTATATTAGGTGAAATTAGAAAAACTAAAGGTGAAATACAAAAATATTCTTGCTATATGCAAATCTGTGTCAAGAGCTTCACTGAATAAAATTCATCCCAAATAATAATTGTAAATGCACAGTTTCCCTGCTTCCCTTCATGGAATAATTATTTGTTAATCTGGCTTAACAGAAACAGAAACAGGGAAAATTATTAATCATCTCATTAAAGAAAAGAGTAACACATCCTTGTCTTTTGAACATGGAAATGGTGCCTCATCAATAAATCGACTTCTACATACTTAAAGGGAGAGCCCACCAAGATGGTAATGTTCTTTAATTTATTGATGGCTTGTTCTTTTCCCTAGCAGTTAGCCTTGGTTTTGGCTAATAGGATTAATGTCATTTTAATCAGGTAGTCACCCTAGTGTCTGTGTGAAAACTAGTCAGTTGAAGGGGAGCAGAATCTCCACCCCAAAATATGTCACTTTGGCATGAGGATCATTTTGAGATAAAGGCAATCAAAACCCAGAAGATTCAGGAAAAGCTCTTTACCTCTCCCCCTCCCCCTCAACTGCCTAAATTTACATTGGAAGGAAGGCCTGTACCTAGAAGAGAGCTTTGACCAGAGATACCTTTTTACCTAAGAAGCTTATCTGCATAGCAAGACAACCTTTAGTTTTCCAAACATCTCCTCTCTTCTTCCTGTGAATGGCCTTCCTCTCCTTTGTATCCCCCAGACCCCTATCCCTTTCCTTAGCTCAGGATGTTATATAGGTCTCAATTACCTGACTGCCTTTGGGTCTCACATTTATGGGACTCCCGAACATCCAAAATTAAATTTGTTTTTCGCTTGTTCATCTGTCTTATGTCCATTTGATTATTAGACCAACCGAAGAACCTAGAAGGGTAGAAGGAAATTTTCCCCTCCCCTACACAGTGTATATTTGCAAAGGGTTGAATATCTATCTCTGAATAACTATCTCTGAAGAGACCAGTCATCAACTAGTAAACAACATGCCACTTACAAACAAGAACAGGCGATATTAGACAGCTACCATTTTAATTTGGCAGAAAAATTGCAATGCTTCCTTAAGATATTTACAGCATTTTCTAACTTAAAAATCCGGGAAGAAAAATGAGAAATTTATGACACGAAGACAAAAATCTTTTTATAAGGAGAGGTTTTTGCCACTAAAAATGTTTAATGATTAACTGCCTCCAGGATAAGTGGGACCAGCCCATACGTAAAGTCAGGATTAATGATGGGGTAAGAAGAAATGTGTTTTCCTTACCAAAGTGTCTTTAAATAAATCTTAAAATATTATTTTTCATATTTCATAACCACAACTGAATTATAAGGAGACTGTTAAAGCTTGCTAGATTTTAAGAGTTCTGGCTTGAGTAATGAATGGTGTGATCAGTGTTTTCAATGAATGGGGGTTCAGAGAGGGTTAGTATATTGATGTGAAATAGCACTTCCTTTGCAATATGTTAAATATCCCTGAAAAATCTGTGTGTCCACATAAATCTCCTAGACTCACTGGGGTTACTGTTATCCACAAAACCATATGACACAGAGCTATCACCATGTACTATGGTGGGTTAGGAAATTTGATTACCAAAAACAATTTAGCATTTAGATCTTCAGAGTTTACATATAAATCAATGACAATTTTACTATTGACATTAAAAGGATGGGATTTATTTTATGTTATCTTCTTTCGGCTGAAGCCGAAAGAAAAAAATTTGACTTTCCAAAAAGTGAAGGAAAAGTGAAATAAGTGACTTAGTGAAAAATATTAATATCATTTAAAAGGTGTGACAGAGTGACTATTACCTTCAAATTGTGCGTTTAAGCAAGTATGTTTAATGAAAAATAAGCCACTTCACCTATGTAAAGCTTATGCATAACTGAAAGGAAGGAATTGATTGATGGCAGTTTAAATGGTTACAATATGTTTTCATTTAGCATATGTAGTCAAGAATTATGAATGTGGATTTTAGATGCCTATTGATAGAGCAATTTTGAAATTCATCTTTGTACTACTTATGAAATATGTTTGCTAATAAAATTAATGGAGTAACAGAGTACAGAAAGAATACTGAAATTAGTTATTGGCATATTTGAAAGGGCATGTGCTTGGGGGGAGCTGGAAAAATATATATTTGAATGCTAATCCACCACTTACACACTTTGTAATTTAAGCAAGTGCTTTAACCTCTTCCAAACTCAATTTACAAATCTCGGGTTACCTACCTCATAGGGCCATGTGAGGACTGCATAAATTATGCCACTCGACTAATGCTACTTTTCTACCTCTTCCCAAAATACTTCTAAAGCCCCTACTTATTGACAAATAATTGATATGCTAATTACTAAAAGCTTTTATACATTCAGTAAATCAGGTTTCCTAAGGTTCTCTACTGGACAATGCTGTTAACCTACTCCCAATCATCATATTTCTTTCAAAGAAAAATTCTGTAATTCAAACTTTTTACTAATTTATAAGTCTTTCCTTCTACAGCCATCTTTTACTAACTTACATTTCACATAAGTACATTACCAATAATAACCCTTCCAAAGTTTAGTATACATCAACATAGGGAAACAGGAACATAAGCAACTTAATTAAACTAGTGCACCTTGGGTAAGAGTTACCAGGTCGAAATGCCTGCACCATAATACTCATCATGCTTGACTCAGTTGATCTAGTTAGCCAAGATTGTTACCTCCTACCACCTCCAAAGTTTCTTTCTTTACCCTAAGTCTGTACTTTCAAATCTAAGGAGGCAGCCTTCAGTCACACCTGGATTCAGAGCCTAGCTCTGCCATTTACTGGGTGCATGATTTGGGTAATTAGTTGACTTCATTTAGCTTCAGTTTCCTCATCTTTAAAATGGGGAAACTCTACCAACTGCACAGGGTTATTGCCAATACTAAATGAAATTATATGTATAAAGCACCTACTAGGCATTTAATACATGTCAGTTTCCTCCCCATATGGAACTGCTCAGTTAGGACTCCAAAAGGAGTTCTAATGGATTTTAAAAGCTGTAAACAACATAAAACTCCACAAATATTTACTACATCACTACTATATTCTACGTTGGTGCTGGGATTGCAGATATAAATTAAAAATACCTAGCATAGGGCCTGGAACCTAGATGCTCAATAAATGCCAGTTGTGTTTCTTTCCAGCCCAAGGAGTTTACTATGAAACAAAAGAGACATAAAACTCCCATACAATATTAAAAGCAAGAAACCTGCGAATAGAAATGTGTTATGAGAATGCCAAAAAAAAGAATAATTCCAATGGATGGGAGGGACATTATGTAAAACAGTGACCTTTACAGTGGCTTGAGGGAGGAGGGCATTCTGTGAATGAGGAACATCACGAACTGAGGCAAGAATGTTTGCAATGCACTGGGAAATATAAACAGAGTTAGGCCAGAGTGCTGAATGTTCAGGTTTGTGGGGGATGGAGAGTGGGGAGGAAGGGAATGACAGGCAGTGTGGATGGAAAGGCAGGCAGCTAAGGAGACTGCCTGTCACACTGAGCTGGACCATTGCTAGACAACAAGGAACAACATGATTCGATTTATTTTTTGAATAATAATTCTGGAGGCACTTTCAAGGGGTAAGAGTGTACAACCTGGGAGGCTCTCCTAAAACTCCTGGCCTAAAAACATGGAAGTGGAGAGGGAATAAAAAGAAGAAGGCGATTATTTCAAGAGACAGTTCATTGGAGAGAGTGTGAAACACGGATGAATGGAACACAGTGAGCCAGCTTCATCTACTTCCTTAGTTCTTCTTGTGTTTGTCCTCCTTTTCTCAATTCTAAATTTCTCGATTCCCAATAAGCCATCACATGATGGGCTTTGCATGACCTTATTTGGTAAGAGGGTACCACCAGCATGAAGGTGAAGGGAAGAGGAGACCCTACAAATGCTTAGAAGAGCCCAAAGAACCATGCAAACAGGTAACTCGTTTCCCTCTGATAAAGAAGAAAGTATGGAGAGTGCAAGCCCATCTACACACATAGGACAATCCTACCAGATGGCACACAAAGCAGGGGAAAGAATAAAGAAAAAGGGGTTGCACAAAGAATAATGATTAAGTATCAGTCTGGAGTCTGATTCCCTGAATGTGACCCACCAGCCTCACCACTCACTGGTCATATGAATTTGAGCAAGTCATTTCAACTCTCTGAGCTTCAATTTCTTCACTTCAAAAAAGAGAGAGAACAGGAGAAGCTACCTTCTTTGGTTGTTATAAAGATTATGTGAAAAAAAATTAAAAGTTTAAAAATTTTTTTTTAAAAAGATTATGCGAGATGATTCAGGCAAAGGGCTTAGAAGAACACTAAGCACATGATCAGTAACTGTTACCTTGGTGGTAGTAGTGTAGTAGAAATACTTTCAAAAGGAACAAAAAGATACTACCAATTAATAACGGGGAGGAGAGATGTTTTTCAAAGCAGAGAATAGATTGGCAATTTATTTTCAAGATGCTAAGCAATTAGTTCTGATTTGTTGAATCTACAACAGGGTGTGACTTAAATAACAGGTAGAGAGATTCAAAGAGAATAGAAGCAATGGACATTTACAAAGAAAAATAGCATCCGGAGAACCATCATTAGTGAAATGTGATGTCTCCATTCCATTAGATATCCAGATTGGAGCAGAAGGAAAACAGATTTATGCCAAAAGGTGGACAAACAAACATGGGGAAAGGCAACCGCAGGATAGAAAGAAATCTGAGACTGCCAAACTTATCCCAGGACATAGGCCCTGGAATGAATCTGGACCTCATTTCCTCATGGGTAAGACAAGGAGATCAAGTAAGATCAATGATTCTCAGCGGAGAAGGCGGCTCCGCTACTTCAGGTGGGATACTCATCAGATCATGTGAAATGCACTGTCCCATCCCCCCCCAAAAAAAATACAGAAGACAGCTCCTGTCACCTGGATTTTCTTACAATGCCTTACCAGGGAGGTATGTCCTACTTGGTAAGCCATTAGCACTACTGTCATATGCCATATCATCAGGGACATTTGGATGGAAAAAAAATTGAGACTCCAGATCTGCACTGTCCAATACAGTAGCCACAAGTCATGTGTGGAAACCGATCACTTGAAATGTGGTTAGGTGGAATTGAAATGTGCTTTACATGTAAAATACACACCAGAGTTTGAAGAGTTTGTACCTCTAAAATGTAATATATGTCATTAATAACTTTTTATTGATTACATATTAAAATGATAATGTTCTGAATATGTTGGATCAAATAAAATATATTATTAAAATGAATTTCACCTGTTTCTTTTACTTTTTAAATGTGGCTACTAGAATATTTTAAATTACATGTGTGTCTCACATTATATTTCTTCGAGACAGCTCTGCTCTAGTTGAAATTTTTACATGCCTTCTGGTGCAATAATTCTATGCTATCATGACTCCACTGTTAAAAGGGTAAAATAAAGTATAACTAGTTCTTGCATCTTTGTGGGGAATAACACAAAAATGTTTTAAAAGTTCCAAACATAAAAGACTGACACTAAATACCACTATGTACAAAAGAACATTATAAGCACCAACATTAATTTTAAGAAAATGAAATTTAAGTTTATTACTTAAAAGCATTCGCACACTGACAGTAGAAAAAGAAAAGTTCATGCCCAAGGTAAAATATTCTTTTGTTTCAATTAAACTCTTAAATTAATGTTGAACATAATTTGACAAAAATTAGATATTTAATTGTTTTAGGAACATAATTGTTTTAGAAGCCGCTCATTGGTGTAGGAAAAACATTAAGTCTCTTAAAATTAAAAATGATGCTGTACCATTTTTCTAAGAAGTAATTAAATCATGGTTAGCAATTTAACATAGTCAAAAATATTCTCTACAATATTTTATTTCCTGAATACAGGCAGGACCTTTGAGTTGTAGAAGGTAGGAGCATTAAACTTTATTATACATGATGACGGAAAGATGAGTACTATATAGAAAAAAGACATGGGCAAAAAAGGATCTATGCAACGAGGGGAGCAGTGTAAGCACTTAGGGGAATGACACTTTTAAACTTCTCTGACTATGAATAAAAGCTTTAGTTTGGGAGTCAGAAAGACTTGGCTTAAATCTACTCTACCTAACTCCAAATTCCAATGTCTTAAGCATTTCATGTATCTTCGTGTATATATATATATATATATGATTATGATTCTGAATTTGTATATAAACACAGACACCTGCTCTTCACCCCTTGGCCAAACTTCTTGAATAAATAATTGACAACTGCTTCCTTATGAAATACTCCTCAGCACATATTTGCCAAGATGTATTTATCCACAACATTTTGGCCTGCTAACATTTTTTCCTTATAAATCCTTTTATTATAATTTCTCTAAAATACTTCTCCTAGCTGCATACATCCTATAAAATCTGACACTCTATGTGATGTAGATGTGGTATTGGATTTCAGTTTTTCCCCTGTAATTAACAAATGAGAATTATATGCAGCTATGAAGATTCAAATATATGACTCAAAATTTGATGATAAGCATTAGAATCCAAATTTTCTGGCAGGAGAACTACCTTCTCTGGTAGCACATTTAAATACTGACTTAGGGAAATTCATTACAATTCTGCATAGGCTTAGTTCCAATATTAGAAACATGCCTCTAGGCTCATTTGTACAAGAATTTCTTATTCAGCATCTCAGCTGCACAGGTTTCCACACAGAAATGAGCAGGTAAAAATGGTTGGAGCTTCATAATGAGTCAACATTAACATAATTACTTTCCATTTCATCTATTATGGTACACTGTTTGACTCTCTCATTTCTTTTCATTTCAATCATTCCTTTAGAACACCCACAAGGCCCTGTTAAAGAAATGAGACTTTAGAGGCTCTGCTATAGAAACTGAGGTGAACTAAACACTTTTGAAATTTTCCCTTAGAAATGATCAAATGTTCCACACTACCATAAACGATGTAATTTTGTACTCTAATATAATATTTCTTTACATCTCCTAAAACAATGTATACAATTAGATAATGGCATGAAAATGATTTACTTTGGCATCACAAAGCGTGACTATAAAATACCTATCCTGTTTCGTTTTTTAACAAACAGAACTTAATCTTCCAAATGTGAACTGCCCATCACAGTTATCTCAGGGGCTAGATACGCACTATAATTATGCTGCCACTGTTGAAAACATCTCTGAACATCCTTTTTAGATGAAGGAATTACCTTCAGGGACAGTTTACCCCCCAAACAATAAAACATGTCTCATTGCTTTATATTTTAAGGCTAGGATTTGATTAATTTAGTCACCCATCTTATTCATCAAATTTAAGGCATAAAATGTTCGACGTTTCTAAAGATTACTTCCACTCTCAGAAGAAGAAGATTTACTACCAGCAAGGATGGATATTCAAGAGAAAAAGCATTTGAGTTCAAATAAAAGCCCCGGTGCTTACTATCAAGCAAATGATTGGGCAGCTTGCTGAAATTCTGAGTCAGAATATCTGGTAAATAAGATGACATCTGTAAAAGTACCAGCATGGTGCCTAATAAGAAGTAAGGGATCAATAGATGAACACACTGTATTTACACTGTGGGAAATAAATTCTAGAAGCCACACATGAAAAACCTTAGTAAAATAGTTCTGATGTGTTGCTTGCTCCATTTTAATTACAGAATTATCCTATTTGATACCATACACACGTCCCTGAAGGTAGCATAAATATTTTTTATAACCAAAATCCAAGTCTCCTTTTTACTTACAAAAATACAATCAAAACTTTTGACCACCTACTATTTCTAGGTACTATTCCAGGCACCAAGGGAGAAAAAGAAAACACAATGCCCTTAAAAAGTAAAATTGACTAGTTACTTTACTTTGACTTGATCAATCGGGGAGGCTACACTACCTCACCTTGAAGTTCATTGGTTGCTCCCACTGCTACACATACACACACACACACACACTCTTACACAGTAAGCTGCTAGTAAGATGTAAACATGTTCATCCATGAAGCTATTTATACAGTTCCTTTGGGAACTGGTCATTACCTAATGTGACATATAGTTCAGATTTTTATATCCATACTTCACAAAACACCCTTACCTAATATATAATAACTGATATCTAAAATACGAGTGCTTGGCTTCCCAGTGACATCATTTTTCTTTAAAGCACAAAAGAAAAGGAATACATTGCATGTGAATTTTATTTTACCACTCTTTAGGCTAGAATGTCTCTATTCCTTATATTAAGTATACCTGTACTGCTGTAAAATGAAATTAATCAAGTGCCTTAAGATTGGAAGTTGAGAAAAATAGAGCCATCATGCAAAATAATATTTTGCAGCTATTTTTTTTTTCTATTCTGTAATGAGTATAAATAATTGGTCTAGGTCAGCCTGATTACTTAGCCTATCAGAGGAAAGAAGAATAGTTAGTCATTAATTATATCATTAAATTATGCAAAATCCAAGACTGTTTTGCTAATAAACTAGAGTATAACTAGCTATATAATTATATGGAAATCAATATGCCTTTGAGAACAGTCATTTATCATGAGAAAAGTTCATTCCATAACCAAACAGCCTTTTATGAGTACCTTAAACTCTGGACAACAAAAGTTCTCTAAATCATTTAGGTTATATAATCCTATAAGGCAAGGACTCTGGGTACAAATTCTTGTCTAGCTTTCAAGGCCCTGAACACCACTGTAGTTAAGACTCCATGCTTAACCACAGTGGTGCAACTCTAAAAACTAGGCCAATGTCAAGTGTGACACTCAGACACTACCTTCCCAGTAGAGGAGAAAGAACTTACGGTATTAGAGTTAAGTAGATAACTGTATTTATAACTAAATAACATTCTTTTGGATAAAAGCAAGTACCTTAAATTTTTTAAATCTTTTAAACATAAAATCTAAAACAAAACCTGATAAGACAATATACGTCCAAAGCAACGAGTATTTAAAATTTTAATAAAATTAATTTTAATTTAGTAATTAAATAAAACATATTTAATAAAATATAGAAATATCTTCCTTCTATTCTGGCATTAGCCCCGGTGGGGTAGGAGAGGGTGAAAGGTGATTAGAAAAGTCTTTGGCCCCCTTCTCTTTTAGAAAAGTCTTTAAAATCACCAAACATGGGTGGTGATTGGGTTTTCCGTGTAACCCAAGAATCTTTAGGCGGTTTTACTGCCCCTCTGGGGTCAGCCCAGGTGGCCATGGGAGAAGGGAGAGATCTCTTTCACCTCTATTTGGCAGGGGGCAGGTAGAGGATAGAAGGTAGGGCCCATGCTCTGGCTACACAGTAACAGTAGAAACTGAGGAACCTTGCTAGAGCTTGCCCTTGCCCTTCCTCTCTCTCAATTCTCAGAGGCTTTTAACATTCAGTGGATTCACTACACTGGCTACATTGGCTTGGTTTTACCACTCCGTACTAATTTACACAGAGGCAGCACAGCATAAAGATTAGATAGAGTATGATCTCCAAAGCGAGACTACCGTAGGCTTCAAACACTGGTTCCACCACTTACTACATGTGGAACTCTGAGCAAGCAAGCTACTTAACCTCTCTGGACCTCAGTTTCCCCACTTGTAAAATGGGAATAATAACTGTACCTACCTCATGTTGTTGTGATGGTGAAATTATTTCACGTAGTAAAAGCACTCAGAACAATGCTCAACACATAGTAAGTGTCCAATTAATATTAGCTATTTTTATTGCTGCTGTTGTCATTATTATTATATTATTTCCTTACTTCCTAGCACACGCCTTCTTTTGAGATTGAACCAGCTTCCTCCTTACCATTTTTAAAATTCCATTTTTGTTATTTCTCTCCCAGTAACATCCTTTAAAATCCAATTCAACTGTCATCTACTCCACGAAGTCTTTCCTGCTATGGAAGAGGCAATTTAACATAGTAATAAAAATGCCTCTGGAATCACAAGGCTCTCTCTCAGTTCTGCCCTGACCAGCTATAATTCCTTTGACAAATTATTTAACCTCTCAGAAGATCAAACAAGAAAATTTTAAATTCCTTGAAGTCAAGGTATTTTATACTTTTTTCCTATATTCTCCACACCTAATTATAGTGTTGAGTAAATAATAGGAACTCAATAAACAACAGTTAATTGAACAGTAGACCTGTCTTCTCTGTTTCTTTCCAGCATGCTATACAATAGAGTATGGAAGAAAAGTCGACTATTTATGACCTAACATGTTTTCGTTTCCATTAAGAATTATTTTTTTGAAAATGTGATAAAAAGATAAAAGTAATATTTATCAAACATGCCTTGTTTTCCTAATGTAGCATACTACTAAAATTTAAATGAGGGCTTCCATCTGTATCAGATATAGAATCTGCAAGCTTGTATATTACATGTTCCTGTTTTTCATCATATTGCTTTCAATATCCATTTTGAATATCATATCTGGTCATTTTCTTAAATGTATTAATTATGCATGCATAACTACTAAAGGGAAAAGCTTAGAGTTACTAGAAATTTAAGGAAAGGAAGCACATGACACCTACTTCAAAATACTTCTTCAAGATGTATCTCAAACTGTTGAGCAGAATACTAGTCTCACTAGTTGATACAGATCACCAGCCAAGAAGTACATGGTGAATGGTGCAATCTAAATGCAGCAGATTTAAAGAAACAATATTTACATTGAAACATTCCTTGACAGACTAGATGCTCAGTAATGTTGAGGAAATCCTGTTGTATTCAATATGATCATGTAAGAGTATAAAGCACATAAAGTACTGCTTTCATGCATATCGCTGGATGGTAATAAACCCCTTTGAAAAGTCAACAGGTTGAGTAAGTGAAAGACCTACAGACACATCTGAGTTTTCTAGACTCACTCTTATATAGTGATATATATATATATATATATATATTTTTAATACCTGAATCTAACCCTTTAAATTTTTTGACCAGTCTTGAAGAGGACTGCGTTTGCCTTCCTATGTAAAATGTAAGTACTACACTACTCATTTTAACACAAGGCTATGAAAACAGAACCAAAATACATATTTAAAATATACTAAATCATAATTTTTGACCTTAACTATAGCTTTAAATACTAATTAAAATAAAAATATAACACCAGTTTTACAAATACATTACAAAGAGCAATTAAGGATAATAGAAAATCTTCCTTCAAATTCCCTCACAGTGTTTTCTGTATATAAATCTCTTATGCCACTCTGCAAATTATTCATTAATTTTTTAATTTCAAAAGTCCTTCAATTTACCACTATATATACTTTACAAGCTAAATCCATGCCTCCGTACAGAACTTCCATGATTTGTGTCTCCCCCTCAAAAAGTATGCATTTCCAAAAAATGTCCCAAAAAAGGTAAACAACAAGGGAAATAATTAGGCATATAATCTACCCAAGTCGTTACAAATTACAAAAATCTAAACAGAAGTGATTTTTACCTGAAATCAACGCTTCCTCGATTGTTTGCAAATCATACACAAGTGTATCTTCTCATGTCTTACTTTTTAAGAAGTAGGAAAGTTAGGAATTTTCAAGCTGGGAAAAGCCCTGGAATGATTGCCAACAGCAATTTTAAGAGATCAGAAATATATCACCTCCCTGTGTCATGTTTCTAACCAAGTGCAAAGTGATATAAAAATCTTTTTGTGGTCTGCCCCTGCTTCCCTGGCTCATACCTACCCAGAAGACTAGTAAGCTTGGAAATTTTACCATGCAAACTCCCTCCACCAGATAGTTTATAGAACTTAAGTACTGCCACTGGTCCTTAAAGAACCCATTCTATACTTCTCTATGCAGAAAATCATCTATTTATTCCTTTTTTTTTCCTCGTTGCTAAATCAGTTTCCTTCTCCGTGAGATGTACAATATGGCATCCCATACTGACTCAATTTTAATAACATTTGCCATGGCACATTGTCAAAGTATAGATGAGGGGAAGCTGAGAGACAATTTTTTTAGTCATGAAAGTAACACGTGCACGTTGAAAAATATATCAAACAGTACATAAAGGTGTGATGTGAAAAGTAAATATCCCACTTCCCAGAGCAGACCACTGTTAAGAGTTTTTTGTGGATTATTCCACATATTTTTATAATATAAATCCAAGAACTTTACACACACACACACACACACACACACATATCTTTGAAAAGATAGGCTCTTACCATACCTGCTCTTTTGTCCCTTTTTTCTCAATTATATTCCCATTACTAATGACTGCTCACAACTATTTCAAGTTCTCCTCTTTAGAGTAAAATAATAGGATTGTACTTTCCTATCCCTTGAAGTTAGATGTGACTATCTGACTTATTTTGGCTGATGCAATGTAAGTAGAGTGAAGAATGGTACATCTTCTACTTCCTTTTGTAATATGGCAGAGCCAGAATACTGAGTAAGAATAACATGGGACAGAGACCCTCACTGACACATGACGGACGTGGAGCATGAGTAAGAAATAAGCCTTTGCTGTTTAAAGACTGAGGTTAAATTCTGAAGTTAACATCTCAGTGTAACTAGCCTATCCTCACTAACATCACATCTTGAAGTCCATTCATATGTAAACACACAGATCTACCTCATTCACTGAAATGGTTTCATAATATTCTTTTTTTATGATTCTTTTTTAAAATCCTTTTAAAATGGAAGTATTATTAATTTACAATGTTTCAGGTATATTATAATATTCTTTTGCATGAATGAATGATAATTTAATTCACTTAATCAACAAGTATTTTGTGAGTATCTGCCATGTCTTAAATACTGCTTTAAATGTTAAAGTTCATTTAATTCTCACAGCAAGTCTATGAGGTAGATTCTATCCTCACCCACAGTTTTGCAGGTGACTAAAGTGAAATACATAAAGATTAAGGTAAAATTGTCCTCAAGCGCCCACAGATAGTAAATAGTAGAGCCAGAATTTGAACCCAGCTGTGGCTCCAGAGTCAATGCTTTCAATCAACAAGTTATATACTGCCTTTCCCTATTCTGGGGAAACAGATAATACAGAAATATGCAAGAAAATATCAAATACTAATAGCTACTATGATGAAAATAAAACATAGTAATAGGATGAGAAGTAGGAGTGACTTTATGGTAGGTAGTTAGGAAAGGCTTCTTTGAGGAGTGATACTTAAACTGAGATCTAATTGACAAGAAAGAGTAGGTCATGTAAAAAATCTGGGGAAA
Source organism: Balaenoptera ricei (assembly GCF_028023285.1). Lineage (NCBI taxonomy): Eukaryota > Metazoa > Chordata > Mammalia > Artiodactyla > Balaenopteridae > Balaenoptera > Balaenoptera ricei. Next base: position 87,653,359 of record NC_082660.1, on the reverse strand, counting down.
AAGCTTTCAAAGTGGAGGGACTAGCTAATGCAGAGGCCCTGAAGTGGAAATGACTGCCTGTATTCAAGAAACAGCAAGGCTAGTGTGGTTGGAGTACACCGAGCCAGGGAAAGAGTGATGGCAGATTATTTTACCAATCCTCCCGATAGACATGTTGCCTTCAATATTCTTGTACATGCATCTCTTTATGTCTATATAGGATTAAGTGTAGGATAAATCCCAACTGGAATTGCTGGGACAAATTTTGATAGACATCATGAAATTTCACTTCTAAAAGATGATAGGGAAAACACTGGTGCCAAGAGTAGAAGAAAGTGCTTGTTTACCATACAAGCTCTTACACTACTGTCATATTATCAGACGTTTTAACCCTTGCTCATTTAACTTGCTAGATTTTTTAAATGTTATGCCACTGCTAGTTTAATCTACATTTATTTAATCCTGTTTAAAGTACCTTTTATATATTTACTGGTTATTTATATTTCTTTAGCTGTAAACTGCCCACTTAAGGGTTTTGCCATTTTTTAAAATTATTTATTTATTTATTTGGCTACGTGGGGTCTTAGTTGTGGCACACAGGATCTTTAGTTGTGGCATGCAGGCTCTTAGTTGCGGCATGTGGGATCTAGTTCCCTGACCAGGAATCAAACCCGGGCCCCCTGCACTGGGAGCGTGGAGTCTTAATCACTGGACCACCAGGGAAGTCCTGGGTTTTGCCATTTTTAAATTGGGATTTTAGTTTGCTTGTACTTATTTTGTAAAGTCTTTGCATATTAAGAGCATGAGGCCTTTGTCACACGTGTTGCAAATATATTTTTTCACATTTTAATGTGAAAGAGCAGAGGAGGGGAAGCTAACATGGGTAATAAGGAAAACTGACAGAATCTATATTAGATATATTAAGTATAAGGTGCCAGTGGAACACTGAAGTATAGCATAAAGTAATCATCATTACGGGCTAGCTAATACATGTTCTCTTGTAACAAGAAAAGAAAACTGATAAGAGAAATTTGATCTAAGAGAGTAGTATAGTTATCTAGATTTCTAGTAGACCTGCTTACATAGCAAGAAATAGCTTTTTTTTTTTTAGAAATTTCACGTAACGTCTGAAACATTTATATTAACATATTTCCATACAAATAACCCAATGAAAGTTTAGTATTAGTTGTTTTGTTTGTTTGTTTAAGAAATAGCTCTTGTTTCTAGTTTTGTGATTTAGCATAATTTTCTACCCACATAAACACAGCCAATAAAAAAACTCCACTTAAAAACCTCCATGAAGATATAACTGACAATATTCTTTTTTTCCCTCTCCATTCATATTGTTTTATTTTTTATTTATTGCTTTTTTCTTTTCCACCATGGTTTATTACAGGATATTGAATATAGTTCCCTGTGCTATACAGTAGGACCTTGTTGTTTATCCATCCTATATATACTAGTTTGCATGTGCTAGCCCCAAACTCCCAAGCCAACCCTCCCCCCTCCCCCTCCCCCTCCCCCTTGGCGGCCACAAGTCTGTTCTCTATATAACTGACAATATTCTTTAGCAAAATAGTTTTTTTTTAAATGAAAGAAAGAAAATAAATGTAGTAATCCAACAATTTACATCAGAATTTTGAAGTTTTTCAAAACGAAAGCTTTATCTGATTAGAAAAGTATTTAATACTTGTGCCAAGGTTTTTTTTTTTTTTGGCCACACTCTGTGGCATGTGGGATCCTAGTTCCCTGACCAGGGATTGAACCCGAACCCCCTGCAATGGAAGTGCGGAGCCTTAACCACTGGACTGTCAGGGAAGTCCCAATACTTGTGATGGAGAGAAAAGCTTATTTAGTTACATATAAACAACCACTTACCAAAGGATTAAATGTCTCACTTTAAGAGATATGCCTAAGCAAAGCGATTGTCTTTGCTAATATGCATTTGCTAATATGCAGCATAGGTTTGTAATATGTGGTATATGTTCAATTTAAACCTTTACATAAATAATCAGGGGATAAAATCATATGGTCCATGGACCCAATTGTTTGCATATGCAAATTAACTGACATTTTCTTAAATAGCTCATGAGATTGGTCTTTCGAGAACATCAAAAACACTTTGAGGGAAAAGCATCCTGATGAACATCTGTAGGCAAATTAAACTAGTATATTTGTCCCTTACAGTAATGCACAATGTTATCATCTCTTTCTGAATACCTATCTAAAACTGAAATTGCGAAGCATTTATTTGTTTGCTTTTCAAGAGCTTATTGCCATGAGTGTGGACCGTGGGACTTTTACTTGTAATACAGACAGCACATGGGAAGATGTTACCAACTATCAGACTTGGTTTTATTTTACTCTTCACATCTGTACCAGAGCATTTCAGTCCCAATAAGTTAATAATTTAAGGACATACGATTTCCCCCACGTGTGCTCTTCAACTCTGGATGTCTGGTGCTCAGTTAAATTTCATCTGTTTGCAATTTTTTCCCTTACAAGGCGTTATTTTTAGCTTCCCAGTCTATTAACAAAACAAAAAACTTGGCTACAAATCTATTTCTAAAAGTTAACTCCCATTAAATCCATTGTCATTATAGTCTCACCAAATATAAAACCCCCTAAATGTGGTCAAAATAAATTACTAATATGATGCCTTGTCTAAAGGTAAAATCCAGATATGATCAGAAGGTCAGGGTTTGGAAGGAAAGGTGGAGATATTTACATATCTGTTTTCTTGTTTTCCCTTAGTCAGATCAACAGGACATACGATGTATTTGTCTTTTTTAATATCTAAAAGAAATGGTAGGTAAAAGAATTCCTGTGGGTTCCTTCATCCTCTGCCCTCACATCATGAAAAAAATCAGAAAATATATTTTCATCCTTTATAAATAAAATGGAATTTAAATAATATTTCTTCTTGCTAAACTCTGAGTTGATAAACAAGGCAGATACAAAGAGTTTATTAATTCTATCAATGAATGTTACACTGTGAACACTGAGAATAAAAATAATGTAATCCAACTTCTTCTTCTTGATCATTTTTTCCTTTTGTCTCATTCCAAAACTAACACAGATTCATTGTTGGAAATTTGGAAAGTAAAGTTAACATAAAAGAAGAAAATAAAAATCACCACCATTTCTCATTTAGTGAGAACTGCTATTAACATTTTAGCACATAGTTTTGGTTTTTTTTTCCTGTGTACAATATAGTGTTAAACAAAACTGAGGTCATATTATATGTTGTATATACATTTCATAGCCTGCTTTTACCACTTAATATATCATGAATATCTTTTCATATAATTAAATATATAGAAGATTAGTTTTAATTACCATGTAATAATTACTTAACAAACTCTTATTACTGGGCATCTATGCTCTAAATTTTCACTATTAGAAATAATGCTGAAGTGAACATCCATGTACAGATATCTTCTTTATACATCTGCTTCATTGGGACATTCCATCCAGAATTAGAACTGCTGGATGTCATTATAAACATTTTTATTACTTATGTTTCATTCTGCTAAACTGCCTTCCAGGAGGGCTGTACTATTTTATAAATCAACCATCAAGAAATGAGAGTACATGCTTCTCAGCACCCTCACTGATCAGATAATTATTTTATATCTTTTTTTTATTAAATTGCACCATTCTTTTAATAGGCATTTCTTTTACCACTAGTAAGGCTGAACATATACACACCCAATGCACACCCATACATGCCCATACACACACACATTAAGCCCACTCGTACATACCATACATACCACGCACATTATATATGTAACTTATGCTATGTCAATATCATGTTCATTACCTTTGCTCATTTTTCTATTAAGATATTTATTTTTCTTTTTGCTGAGTAAGAACACATATAGAAAAGTATTAATCCATCATCAAAATTTTATAAAGTTGTTCTAAATTCATTATTTGCATTTTAATAATGCATACTGTGTTCTTGACTTACAAAAGTTCCTAATTTGTGTACAGTCAAAAATATTTTTTCTTTTATGTCTTCTATATCATTACACCTAATTCTTTAGGTGTTCTGAATTTTACTTTGATGTATGGTGTGAGGTAGGGGATCAATTTATATTTTCCCTTCAATAATTTGTCAGTTGCTCCAGCAACACTTTCCCCTACTGATTTGGAGTCTCTAATGTAACTTCTCAAATTAGAAAAGGCTTCTTGCCATAACTCTTCCTCTATCTGTCACATTTCATTCTTAGAAATATACCAGTAGCAACAATTGTGAATACTAGCTACCTAACTATCTGATTAAAAATTTAAATAATATGTGCTCAAGGGTATCAAAACCACCCTTGATTTAACACTATCCCTTTCATTCAAACAATACTAGGGGACCATTCATGTATTCAAGCTCCCTTAATTTCATGCACAATCCAACAGCAAGCCAGTGGGTACTGGGAAGGTAGGGAAGAGAGGAACACAATATTCAGGAAACCAAACACAATATTCCTTTGTTTTAAAGTTGTATCATTATATAATAATTTTTTTGATATTCATGAAATAAATTGACAATACAAGGAAGTAGAGTTTAATGTGAATTTGACAGTTTCTTATACTCAGAAGGTCTAAAAGACCATTGTTCATGAGATTTAACTGCACTTTATAATGTATATGTAACCTAGGAAAGAGTAGCATAGAAATTTTCAAAAAGTCAAGACAAAAAAAAACACAACCTAGCAAGAATGACTTTTGATGTTTTAAAAGCAGCCAAAACAATGTATTCTACAGGAAAATCTAAAGCAGGCATATAGAATTTTGCCTGTTGTAAGCCTGTAAGTGGGAGACTTGTGTTACTATGTCTTATGTAAATGGATTATACAGCTTTAGAAAAAAAGCTCAATGCATCTTTAAAGTGTTTCCAAAGTGAAAATAACTTTCTTAAGAGCTAAAAGTAAGACTCAGTACCTGTATTAGTGACAGCAAACTATCAGAGTTACATTCAGTCTCTTACTTTCAAAGGCAATAAAAGCTATATAATAGAGCCAAATAAAAACCCCAGTCTTAAAATTATGGGAGGGTGATTGACACTAGATTTAAGATTGAAAACTTGCACTTTGGCCAAAAGGTAACTTAAAAGAACAAAAAATACTATTTTAATAGCTATCGATATATTCTTTAGAGAATTGACTTTAATTCCAATTTTTTTCACAAGTTGAAAATTGTTAAATGTTTGATGCAATCACCTGGGAGATGTAGACATGACCATCATTGATCACCTACCCATCCAGCAATTCAAAAGCTCTCTTCTCCTGCCTTCACTGCCCTGGCTCAAGGGCTATCACAACTCCCTCTGTGTGCACATATGCAAGGAAGTCAATGATTGAAATCTAGAGTAAAGCAAAAAGTCAATGGGTTCTGCTGTTTAGCCAAAAGGAAAAAAGAGCCAAGGAGAATATAAAACAAATAAGTTAAAATGAAAGACTGGAACATGAGTTTGCCTGTGTTGACTAAGTGAAACCTAAATTATTATGACTTCCTTCTGGCTTATAAGCAGCTGGAAAGTTCTCAGGGCTACTCAGGAAGTGGTTTTATTTTAAAGATAGAAAGCTGTTTCACTCAGTTGGTATACATAAACAACTATACTTGATCTGGCCCCTGCCTCACTGTGTGCTCTCTTCCCGTATCCCTTGGCCCTCACACTACTTCACAGCCAAACTGACTTTCTTCCTGTTTTTCCACCATGCCGAGTTTTCCAACATTAAGGCTTTTGTATTAGCTGCTCCCTTAACCTGGAAGGGCATTTGGCTTGATGGTCCCATGACTGGTTTCTTCATATCATTCAGGATTCAGAATACAAATCTCTACTTTAGAAAAGCCTTCTTTCAAAATGAGAACTATAGCCCAAGAGACAGCATTTCAGATAGCTCTGAGAAAGTGCTCCAAAGAGGTGGAGGCTGGGGAGGTCAGTATATATGAGATTTTGGTGAAGGGGGAGTACATGTAATCAAGCACACATTTTTTGCAGAAGGTCTTGTGAGGGTTACGAGTCACAAGGAGCAGACATCACCATGAAGGAACTTAGTGCTTTTCTAGATATGAGGAGACGCAAGAATTGGGCTCATAAAAAAAAGAAAGAAAGAAAGAAAAGCCTTCCTTGAATATCAAGTTAAAAGATTCACTCTGGGAGTTCAGGGGTTTTTGAGCACAAGCCACCCGTTCTCCTTTTTTGGCCCTGCAATAAACCTTTCTCTGCTCCAAAAAAAAAAAAAAAAGAGTCACTCTGTCACTATCATACCTCTCCACTTTGTCTCCATATCATTTATGATTGTCTTGTTTTCTTAATCAATTATTTGTTCACTTGGTCACTAATCTTCACTGCAAGGTCCATGAGGGCAGGGATTTTTGTTTCTTTTATTCAATGCTCTATCCCCAGCACCTAGAACACTGTTATATGCTATGTGTCCAATGGACATTTTTCAGCAAATACATTTAACTGGTTTGCATTTTTATTTTTAAAACCAATCACCTATGAATGATCCTGATTACCTCTAATAGATTAGATCTCAAAGAGTATGTCTTCAACTATGTCTTAGTTGAAACATAAACCCCCGCCCAGAATATTTTAGGATCAACTAACTATATTTCTAATCAGCTCTCTCTTGCCCATATTCCTCAATACAATGAGGTTGAACAAGAGTCCGTGCCTCTGCCTCCAGTTGGATCTGGCCTATTTGTCTCTTTTATTGCCACAGCAAACAAGGCCATGGTTCTCAACCAGAAAATGAAGCAACTTTGGTGTATGTGAGGAGGAGGCACGAAGAGACAATCTTTCCCATTAATCATCTCAATAATTAAGAGTTTACTGAACTGGCATTGAAGTTTAGTCTCAATAAAGTGTAAGTTCTTTGAGGGAAGGAACTTTTTGTCTCTTTGGTTCACTGCTGTTTCTCCAGCACCTAGAAGAGAGCTCAGTGCATAGCAGGCATCCACTAAATGTTTCTTGAATGAATCAATGAATGAAAGAGTAAATGAATGATTATACAGTAAGTTCCAAATACTGACTTAGAAACAAAAATACTTAACTGCACAGGTTTGTTCTGCTTCTGAAGCCATATGGAGAAACACAGACTACAGTTAGATTTTATATTCCTACTTCTAAGGAATTCTATACCATGTGCTATTGATCATAAGGTAATTGAGCAAGAAAGAGCTTACAAACAGTTTAGAAAACTTATCATTGATACTAGAAATGCCTCTAATGGCAAAATGACTCAAATATCAAATGCCCTAGAAAAATGGGCAGCCTAGGATATTGATCACTTACATGAATTTTGTAAAAAAATTTGAACAGTTATAAATCACTAATGTTTACTTATACTTTGCTTTGTTCTCACAGAATTTGAAGTGTCTTGCAAGATTATGAAAACAGCTAAAAACAGAAAACAGGAATAGGAAAAAATGTAAATCAGAACAGGTCGAGATTAAGAAAAATGTTACAACAAAGATTTAACTGTATTTTCTGGTGGCCAAATCAAAACAAAAAAAGAAAGAAAGAGAGAAAGAAAATACAGTTAGTTACTTTTCAAGGAAGCAAAGGTTTTTCTAGCATTTAGACTTGAAAAAATGGTTCATGTGGGTTTTCATAAAATGGACCCAATGATATAGTGAACCATATCCACAATAGCATTGCTATATTAAAAGTAGTAACAGATTTTTAGACGAGTAGTTCTTGTAACATTCCTCAGGGTAATCTAAAAACAAACAACAAATCAGTAAAAAACAATTCTTCAGGGACACAGGGGATAAGCAAGAAAATGGATCCAAGTACATAACTCATTTATGCCTATGGATTGATCCACGGTTATACATAGGATATGGAAAATTGATTTCATCTTGCATACCAAATTGGGTTGATTTGTAGTCAATATCTTTCATGGTAAATTGCCTGTAGTACTGTGTTAAAAATAATTAATACTCATAATCATAAATATTTTAGGCTTTACAGTCTCTGTAGCAACTACTCAACTCTGTCACTGTAGCATGAAAACCGTCATAGAAAATATGTAAAGAAACAGACATAGTTAGGGTCAAATAAAATTTTATTTAGAAAAGCAGGTGGCAGGCCAGATTTGGCCCACAGTCCACAACTTGCTGATCCTTGATTTAGAAGTATTCCTTCAAATAGGCTCCCAGAAAGATAGTATTTCTTGATAGGGCTTTTGATAAAATTTGGATACTTGGCAGATTAAAATTACATCCTCTTTCCAGAGCCCATAGTTCATATGTTCTAGACTGTTCATTAAGGGCAAATACATTTTTGAAAGGATAAACAAGCAAATAGCAAGACTGACATTTTAAATTACTAATAAGTATCAAAACTGAGTAAGTGGGGCTTCCCTGGTGGCGCAGTGGTTGAGAATCTGCCTGCTAATTCAGGGGACACGGGTTCGAGCCCTGGTCTGGGAAGATCCCACATGCCGCGGAGCAACTAGGCCCGTGAGCCACAACTACTGAGCCTGCGCGTCTGGAGCCTGTGCTCCGCAACAAGAGAGGTCGCGATAGTGAGAGGCCTGCGCACCGTGATGAAGAGTGGCCCCCGCTTGCCACAGATAGAGGAAGCCCTCGCACAGAAACGAAGACCCAACACAGCCAAAAATAAATAAATAAATAAATAATAATTGTTTTAAAAAAAACAAAAAACTGAGTAAGTTTAATTTATACTAGCACTATACACTAGAAATTTCTATGATGATAAAAAAAGTTTTATTCTATATGCTTCCTGTCTGATAACAGTAGTCTCTAGCCACTTGTGGCTACCAGTACTTGAAATGTGGCTAATGTGACTGAGGAGCTAAATATCTAACTTTATTTAATTTAAATTAATTTAAATCTAAATAGCCATATGTGAATCAGGGCTATTTTATACTTAAACATACCATTCAGCATTTACCTAGCTGTAGACAATAAAAAAGGAGTGCCTTGATTCAAAATGTTAGTGGTTATTATTCCCTTTATCCCAAAAGGAGTTCCTTGATAACACAGGTTTGAGAAATATTGGTTTTTTAAAAAGTTAAACAAGACTTTTTACAGCTTTTGATATACTAGCACACTTCACTAATTTTCAAGAAGGGAAAATGGTATTCAACTTTCCTTTGTTACAAAAATAGTCCCCAATATGTCAAAAGCTAATGTCGTTGTTTGCATTTAAATATGGTATATTTATCTGATGATTTGGAAATTCACAAAAATAAATCGTAAAAGCACCATTATTCTCCATCTTCAATTAATTTCCTATCACTTCACACACTGATAAAAAAGACAGCCATATAAGGGAACAATGCCAGCAAGATGGTAAACTATGAAGCCTCAGATTCCTCTTCCTCCCACAGAGACACTGATTCAACAACAATATCTAGACCAGTTTTCTTTGTCAGAAATCCAGAAACCAGTTAAGAGGCTTCGCACTCCAGGTGAGTACAAAACGAGCTGCATCAAAGCCAGTAGGAAAATATGTGGCACCCTCTTGCCATAGACACACACACACACCCATCCCCCACACAGAGCCATGCAGTTTGGAGGAAATGCCCAGCTCCTGGCTTCTCCCTGGGGAGGGTAAGAGAAGACTGGACCATATATCCAATGTTCTGACTCTTTGGGTGAGGCTGCCCAAGAGAGCGGGGCCTGACTTGGAGAACTGATGAGACGTGGCATACTCTAGGTAGCTGGGGGCCATTGAGAACAAAAAAAGAGCTGAGCGACATGCTGCTGCTTCACAGGACCCACAGAACTGCAGACAGATATCAGAGGGAGCAAGAGATTACAAGTTCTTGAAAAAAAAACCGGAAAAGTCCCTCAATTAAAAATCTACACACACAGGTCCAGAAAATACATGTCTAGAAAAAAGGTTTGAGAGGCCCCCAGAATCTCTAGCAAGGCTGATTGGTGAAGGCCTTTCCCAGTTTCTAAAGACTTGGAGACTTGGTTCTTTTTTCAAATGCACAGATAACAACACAAAGTTCAATGAACACACACACATACACACAAACCAAGGAAAAAAGGCCAAAGGAACAAAAATCTACAGAAACTGACTCTAAAAAGAAAGTGCTATATGAATTTACTGACAAAGAATTCAAAATAGCTATCAAAAATATGCTCAACGAGCTCAGAAAAATGACCAAATTGAGAATTTCAACAAAGAAACAGAAAATATAAAAAAGAACCAAACAGAAATTTGGGACCTGAAGAATGCAATAGTTGAACTAAAAATTCATTACAGGTGTTTAACAACAGAGTTGATGAAGCAAAAGAAAGAATAGCATATTCGAAGACAAGTCATTTGAAATTACCCAATCAAAGGAACAAAAAGAAAAAAGAATAAAAAAGGGTAAAGAAACCCTAAGGGACCTAAGGGCTATAAATGGAAGACTAATAAATGTATTAAAGCAGTCCCAAGGGGTAAGAGAGAGAAAAAAGGGCAGAAACTTACTTAAAGAAATAATGGGCCCTTCCCATCAGCGCACTTCCCTCTCGTCACCCAAGTATTTGCAAATGATATGTCCAATAAGGGATTAATATCCAAAATACATAAACAGCTCATACAACTCAACACCAAAAAAGCAAAAAACCTGATTTAAAAATGGGCAGAACTGAATAGACATTTGTCCAAAGAAGAAATGCAAATGGCCAACAGGCACATGAAAAGATGCTCAACATCACTAATCATCTGGATAATGCAAATCAAAACCACAGTGACGGAGAGACAGAGACAGAGAGAGAGATGGAGATCTTGTTTACATCAAACACCCAATGGACACCACGGAATATCAGGAAACATCATTTGTGTCTGGGTGTCCAAAAACTTAATAATTTACTCTTTTATTTGATATAACAATCAATGAAATATGCATAAGCAATTAATAACATCTTTACCAAGCATATCTTTAAATACTTTTAAAACACATAAATACATGATACTGTTCAAGATAGTGTAAGAAGCCACTTTTAAGTGACGAAAGAGGATAAAGTGAAGATCCCTGGCATTGTGTAATTTAAAACAATCATCAATAGAAGGAAATTTAAGAGAAAATGGTAAGATATCTTTAAATGGTGATATCTTTAAAAAGTCACAAAATCAAACTGTAGATTAATCTTATAGTCCAATGGTAATGATCATTTTTTGGTGTTATTTGGATTTCCGTTAAAGAATTTTTTCCTCAATGTGGTATTTCAAATGTATTTCTATGGACATTCCTGACACAGTAGTAGTTGAAAAACATCTACACTAATGCTTGCTGTACCAGCCCTCCTCTGTTGAATAAATGGCTTAATAAAAATGTTTAGAGTAGGAAACCATTCATGTTGAAAATGTGAAATGTCTTCTTTAATGGACAATTAGGCATTACCATGTCTATGTGAAGCGCATACATTTTTTTACTGTAAACTTTTAAGCAAGATTTAAACCAGCCTTGCACATACATTCAAAATAGGAGGTGTAGGGACTTCCCTGGTGGCACAGTGGTTAAGAATCCGCCTGCCAATGCAGGGGACATGTGTTTGAGCCCTGGTCCGGGAAGATCCCACATGCCGCAGAGCAACTAAGCAGGTGAGCCACAACTACTGAGCCTGTGCTCTAGAGCCCGCAAGCCACAACTACTGAGCCTGCGTGCCACAACTACTGAAGCCTGCGCACCTAGAGCCCGTGCTCCGTAACAAGAGCAGCCACCGCAACGAAGAGTAGCCCCCTGCTCGCCGCAACTAGAGAAAGCCCGTGCATAGCAACGAAGACCCAATGCAGCCAAAGAGAAAGAAAGCAAGAAAGCAAGCAAGAAAGAAAACATTAAAAAAAAATAGGAGGTGGGATGAGGAAAGAATGCACATTCATTTTTTTTTCTTTTGCCTAATAGAAAATCTTTTGTCACTATAAATGCAGAACAATGATTAGTCTTTAGAGTAATACAGGTACTGGTGCAATTGATGGCATTTTGTAAATTTTATAATTCTATTCTTTATTCCATATCTACACCTCCTTTGAGTTACCAATCAATGCTGGTGAGATTTTTGCCTATCTATTCAGTATTTGTTAAATCAGCCCCATTGTGAAGATAGGAGAGAGTGGGAAGGATGGCATCTTTATTAAAATATCTAGGAATGAGAGTGATATGTAATACAAAAGGTCAAGAAACTAAATCTTCCCAATTAAGAGTGGGCAAAAAAATATACAATTTTTAAACCGATTGTGCTTTGAGATACGTTATTTTTAATTTATATGAAACATGGACCTCATAAAGGGCTTACATATTTTTTAAGGTCCACAAGGAGATTTTGTTGTTTTTCTGCAACACCAAATCTCATCTGTGGTGGACAGTAGATGTAGGAGCGGCCTCCTTCCCAATCTGAGCTTCGTGGACCAGAGTCCCTCTAAGTGTCCTTTCTGCGCTGATACGCTTCTCAGCAGAAAAGCTCATGGTCTATAAAACCTTTAGCTCCATATCAAGTTTTATGAATTCCTGGTATCCTCTTTCCTTTGCCGAGCATCTCTGACATCTATGTAGGACTTTTTTCTTAGCCCAGATGCTGTTCCTGGGTCCCAGACTCTGGTTCGCAATTTCCTAGACTATCAATGATTCCTCTTCAACACTGAAACCTAGGTGCCTAAACCAATGACATTTACCTATACTCCCTGCCTTACTTAAAGTTGTCCACTGGCCCAGCTGGATTATTATTGACCTGGTTCCTTCACTAATGAGTCCAGGATGTCTATACCTCTCCTTCCTTGTTACGAGAGTTAAATATATACAATCAGCTAAACAAACATGACATTTAACATTTAATGTTAAAGTGGCAATTCCAGTTTAACAGAAACCAGAAGCCAGGAAACTAAGCAAAGGTACATTGGAGCATACATAGTTAGAACCTATAAAATATAATAGCTAATCCTTAATTTTTCAAATTACAAGCCCTGTGTGTTCTCACTTTAATATGAGTGATACGTTGCCATATTGGAAAACTGAAGATTTATCTATAAAACTACATAAAAGTAGAAGGAAAATTCCCCAAACAGATTCTAGAATTCTGAATACTGAGTTGGAAAGTCAGGATACAACTATTAGGTTTCTGTGTAGAATAATCACCAAACATCCTGGAAAACAACACCTGTATTTATTCCAATGATACTTAGCAGTAACATAACAAACTAAGAGCCATCTATTCAGAGTTCACTTTCTAGATATTCCAGGTTTCCCAATTACAGTGATGGTGAATAATGGGGAAAGTCAGCAACCAGAGCAGATGCTACATAACTGGAATAGGTAATTTCCTATACTGTGTGATTTGAGGACTACTTTTAGGTCTTATCTGCCTTCACCCTTACCAGAAATTCAGCATTATTTCACTCAGCAGATAATAACATTGGAAGAATTATTTCCAAACAATCACTGTTACAATGGCTTCACATTACGTAGGCGTTTCCAGTAAACTTTCTGGCATTCCTTCTCATTGGATATTTAGATTAGAAAATCTGCACTCCAAAAGAACCAGGTTCAGGGTCTGAGGTGATGTTCCAATCTAAGTCAATTTCATCAGGTGAGGAAACATTACAGTGACATACCTACCCTCAGTGACGACTGTGGGCAGCATGGAACCCCAGAGAGCACACTGACAGTAAAACAAAAGTCCAGGCAGACCACTTCCCCAGAGTAAACTACGTTTTCCCTAGCATGGTTCCCTTATGTTATCAAAGGCAGAAAATGTCACTGTATCATGTTTTACTTCAGTTTTGATCTACTAACTAATTTAGGCACCGAATCCTTTCAGGAATGAAGTGAGAAGTAAATTAAAAACCTACTAAATAAACACAGTATCAGGTGTTTGTTTGGCTCACTCCCTTACCTTGTTCCCATCTTCACTCAAATATCACAACAACGCCTATCCTGACCATCCTACTTCAAACTGTAAACCTCACCCCTGGTGTTCTCTACCCTGGTCTATTTCCATTCTTTTCACCATAGCATTTACACCTGGGATTTTATCTATCTATCTATCTATCTATCTGTCTATCTATCTATCTATATGTGTGTGTACATATATGCATGTGTATGTACATGAACATACATGTGTGTATTTTTTTTCTCTTTGTCCTTACAAGCTGCTACAATAATGCCTGCATCATAGTAGGCACCCAAATATATGTTATTTTACCTATGTTAGTTTACCAGCAAATTCACCTAAGTACCCTATATGTTGGCAGTATATCAAGGATATTAAAGAATTCCAGTGACTCTCCCCATTCCCTATAAGATTAAGGGCTTCCACATTTGGAAATGACACTCTGATGAATTATATGCTTTTCTCAAAAGTTTTAAACTAACTCCATTTAGATTCAGAGAATATTAGTGCCTCACTGGAAAGACATGCTTTTTCTTAACCACCCAGAAGCAATCCTTTTTTTTAAGATGATAGTTATCACTTATTTATGCTGAATAAATTATTTTTAAATTTTAGCATATATTTATAACTTTATTTTTGGAACACTAGAGAGAACTGAACTATGATCATTGTTCAATTAGAATGATCTAGCACTACTCTTATACTATTTTCCAAAATTAACTTGCCTAACTACCCCAAACTATGGCTGTAAAATGAGGTATATTTGGTGAACAAATATTCAAGTTAACAGTACTTCATATCATTTTGAATACAGTTATAAATTTCTTTCCTAATACGAGTTTTATAAAATGTGCCATTCCTTCCCTTTCCTTTCATTTAACCAAATAAGAAATTATTCTATTCCTTCCTACTTATCAAAGCTTAATAAAACACTTCTATCTACTCTGTGTTTGTTAAATGGAGTAAAGGGGAGGTTGGGACTTTGGGGGGAAGGAGAAAAGAGAAAATAAATGTGAATATTATGAGTTTCACTTTAGATATTTATATTTGAGAAGATGAGATGAAATAATCATACCTTCTAGGTATCTGGAAATATAAGACCAGAAGGCAGGTGAGAAGTCTAGATCAAAGATGTAAATTTAAGGGCATACACATAGGGCTTCCCTGGTGGCGCAGTGGTTAAGAATCCACCTGACGATGCAGGGGACACGGGTTCGAGCCCTGGTCTGGGAAGATCCCATGTGCCGCGGAGCAACTAAGCCCGTGCGCCACAACTACTGAGCCTGCGCTCTAGAGCCCACGCGCCACAACTACTGAAGCCTGCACGCCTAGAGCCCGTGCTCCACAACAAGAGAAGACACCGCAATGAGAAGTCCACGCACCGCAACAAAGAGTAGCCCCTCCTCGCCGCAACTAGAGAAAGCCCACGCACAGCAACGAACACCCAACGCAGCCAAAAATAAATAAATAAAATAAATAAATTTTAAAAAAGAGCATACACATAAGGATGATAATATGAACTCATCACAGCAGGCAATTTTCAGCAGGAGAATAAAGGCCTTGAACAAAAACTCAGGAACTAGGCAAAATTATTGAGGCAGGAAAATGGGGAGCTAGGAAATAGAAACAGGGTATAGATTGGTAGAAAGCACCAGAGGGTCAAGAAAGAATAGATAGTAGTTGATACCAAATGCCAAAAAAGAATTTCAAGAAGATGACATTTGAGAAAAGGACTTTGGATTTGGACTCTAAGTTAAAGGTCATAGATAACCTTGGAAAAGGCTATTAATAGAGTACATGTGCAGAAATTATGTTATCTAGGATTGAAGTATTCTCCTTTGTTCTGCATGGCCACACTAATGCTACCATGAGATATTTGTTGAGAATAAAAGTCAGTTCAATCAGTTCAATACGTAATTTACACAGTGTATGCTGTGTCGCTCCTTTAGCATATGAGGATTAAGGAAAATAAGTGGTTAAATGAGAGGCTAACACATTATAACCAAATTTTCTATATGAAGTTTTGTGATTAGATAATATAAGTTGATATATGGAGTCTCTAATGTTTTAATTTTTTTAATGAAAATATCATCATGTATTATGTATAACTTAATTTAGTAAAGAAAATATCTCTTAAAAAGACTGACAATAACAACTGATGATGAGTGTAACTACCGGTAGGACTATAAATTAATCCACCACTTTGGAAAACCATTTGGCATTACTACTGATGTTGAACCTAGGTATGTAACCTTTGAGGAGGCAACTCTATATACCAAAGAGAAATGCATGCACATGTATACAAAAACACATGTATGACAGTATTCATTGCCAAAACACAAAGGTCTGTCAATATTTGAATGGGTAAGTTAATTTTGATATATTTATATAATGGAATACTGTACAGCAGGGGTTAGCAAACTATGGCCCATGGGCCAAATCTGGCCTGCAGCTTATTTTTGTAAATAAAGTTTTATTGGAATACAACCACATTCATTTGTATATTGTCTATGGCTACTTTTGTATTACAACAGTCAGACTGAGCAGTTGTGACAGGGACTACAATGATACACAAAATCTAAAATATTTACCGCCTGGCCCTTTACAGAAAATGTTTGCCAAACTGGGCCATAGAACAAAAAAATGACAAACCACAGTTACACTCAAGACTGTGAATGAGTCTCACAAACAAGGGGTTGAGTGAAAGAATCCAGAATCAGAAAAGGAGATACTCTATGATTCAATTCACATAAAGTTCAAAAATAGGCAGTACTAGGGACTTCCCTGGTGGTCCTGTGGTTAAGACTCCGCGCTTCCACTACAGGGATTGTGGGTTCGATCCCTGGTCGGGGAACTAAGATCCCGCAGGCCATGCAGCGGCCAAAAAACAAAAGAGGCAGTACTAAACTACAGTGCTTCCAGTCAAATTAGTAGTTATCTTTGGGGAGGAGGAAAGCAACAGGAATTGGGAAGAACTGGCAATGTTCTACTTCTTGAATTGGGTGTTGGTTATGTGGGTGAATTGACTTTGAGATAATTCATTGAACTGCTTGCTTATAATTTGTGCACTTTTACGTGTATTCCTTCAATAAATGAGTTTTTTTAAAGATATGCAGAAGGATTATATACCAAATTATTAACAGTAGTTACCCCTAGAGAATAGGATGGGAAGAATGAGAGATTTTACTTTTAATGGGTATAATTCCATATTTTTTAACTTTTTAAATAAGCCTATTGTTTTAGAAAAATGAAAATGAAGTAATAAAATGATATATATTATTACATATCTTCATCATGATGTGGTTTTATATTTTTATGGACAAGACTTAATACATTGTGGGCACTCACAAGTGACAACAGGAGGTCAGAAACTAAATGTTTAAATCACTCAACATCTCTAAGTCTTGTGAACCAACAATAGAAAATACATCTTAAACCTGCTACTCTTTATGTTTTATCTAAAAGTTGCATAATCTTATGAAACCTTCTCACATGTTTCTAAAATACTACCTTAATTATCTTTGTCAGATTATAGCTGTTATACATCCCCTATCTTTAGTAATACTGTGCATTAACATGATGGTCTTAACCATCCCCATAAGCTAACTCTGTTCCTTTTCAGAGATAAAAGACTTCAGGAATTGAAAGTGACATTAAAAAAATGGTGCTGGCAACTACCAATTGTTGCTTAAAGTAAAGATTTAAGAAAGAAATATTTCTGCATGATTTAATGATTGCTTGCTGTAGCAAAGTTCTTTTGTCTGGTCTCTAATACAACTCCCTAGGGTGTCTTGTTCAATATGCAACAAAACAACGATGTAGAGATTTTGACAAAGAGCCCATCTCCCTATTGAGGTGGCATTACAGGATAATAGCTGCCTAAGCTATATAATTCAATGAGATATATTTTAGTATTAAAATATCTGTTAATCAGTTTTTAAAGCTGTGATGTTCAAAACTCAGAACAATATGTAAAACACTCTTTTGCCAAAGGGAATGACTAATCTTCTGTACAGCTTTGATAAGTTACAAGAAATAGGTTTATCTCAGAAGACTGGTTATGATTAATATGCAGTTCGTAAGGCTCCTTAGCTCTGTATGGTCTCTCTCTAACTGAATCTAATAAAGATAGGTCACGCATTTTTCATATTCCTTTTTCACCCATGACAGATCTCTAATAGGATTTATATGCATTTGATATTAATTGTATCGGAGACTGCACCAACTGCAATAATCCTTCATTTCTTTGCCTTTTTAAAGCTATACATAAATTACAAAGTTTCCATTTTTGTTTGACTGCGGCTCTCACTGACGATCAACCACGTTAATGATACAGAGGTAGAAAAAGATTAAGAACCACCTCACCTAGTTCACTGAAATACCAAATGATACCGAAGGCTATAAACCCAGGTTTGAGAGCTGTTTTCGCTCCCCTCTCCCTTGTGTCAGAAGAACTCAAGCATATAACCTCAGTGAAAATCTTGCACTCTGAATTGCAGAGGAAAGGACATGCTTTTAATAACCATCTCACAGAGGGGTGCTGGCAGAAACCCATCGTTTTGATGAAGTATTGCTTTTCTAACCATCTACAGAGACAACACAGGAAATGTAAAAATGAGATAGTGCTACCTGGAATGAAAAACCGAGTGTCCTGGGGACTCAATCAAAAACAGTCCTTAATTTTAGCTCTGAACTCAAAAGAGGCTTCACTTATGTCTGGGGAAAAAGAAATGTATCTTGTGAGACTATTCAAATTGTAATTGCAGTTAAGAAAAGTGGACAATTATATTTTCGTATTCCATATTCTGTACTATGACATAAATAGTGAAAAATTTCATTCTGCAAGAGAACATAGCAAGGGATTTGAGAAACTAGTAAAATGTTGCTTTACACTCTATCAAAACACTTGGTTATTAGTGAATAAAATACAATGGAAGAAAAGTAGGTCACAATTGTAATAACTTTCTTTAGTTGAAACAGACTACATACAAATTCAGCATATAAATGTCTCTCATACATACAGGAATTCTAAAAACAACCCACAAACAAGTCTGTATGACTAATTAAACTTAGACAGCTACCTCATGGTTTTATATAGATATTTATGTATATAAAATTTTGCCCTTGAATTAAGAAAGGTTACTTTTTAAATGTAACACCCAAGAAAAAAATGAACACAAATTCAAAAGTCTATTAACTAAAGAAAGGCAACCAAATACCCCTCACCCATCTATAAAAGCTATATTAGGGACTTCTTTTGCTTCTGGCCATAAAGGAGTAACTGGTACTAGACTAGCCCTCCATCTGTAAACAACTAGGGAACTACACAAAATATATGAAACAACTGTTTTCAGACATTGGACAACAGACAGCACAGGGCTGTGATCCCTGAGACAAAGAAAACAAAGTGAGCCCTATAGTCATCCCAGTTTTGTGTGTGGAGGCACATTCCCCATTAAAGTTCAGGGAGGGGGAAATTATGCAGAGTACTGTAGTCTTACAGAGCTGAAGAGAGAGAGATGCAAGATCAGGGAGGCTGAGGCAGTTTGGATTTATGGGGTACAGTATCAGAGAAGAGAAAGCCCCACAGAAAAATAGTTCCAGACATCCACAGTGGAGTCTCCTTGAGTTTCTGGCTGAATACTAACCTGCACAAGGGTAAGGGAGACTTGATGAGGAGGGCAGAGAACACTACTGTACTAGAGAAGGAATGACTACCAAAAAAGAATAAACTTAACACCTGCTGGAGATCACACAGGGCTGGGAGACATTCTGATCAGCCAGAGTGGAAAGACTTCATTGAGTATTCAGAGACCAGAAAAAGTCCATACTTTAGAAGTAGAGCCAAACTAACCCTATAGGAAATGCTACTTTAGATACATACAAAGTTTAAAAACAAGTCTTGAAATGATCAAGCTGATCTACATATAAATTAACAGCCAGAACAAAGCCTAACACGCTTTAAGACAACCAAATTACGATATTCAACAATGTCACATTCTAATATCTAGAATCCAGTCAAAAATTCTCAGATAATCAAAGAAGCAGGGAAATATGACTCAATGACACAAGGAAAATCACCCAATAGAAACAAATATATTAGTGACAGAGATGGCAGAAATATCTGGCAAAGATTTTAAAACAGATATTATTAGTATATTCAAGATTTAAAGAAAACATAAACACAATGAGAATAGAAATGGAACTATAAAAAAAGAACCAAATAGGACTCTAGAGCTGAAAACTACAATATCTGAAATGAAAATTTCACTGTATGGGCTAATAGCAGATTAGACACTGCAATAAAAAAAAAGATGAGTGAAATAGAAATAATGTCAATAAGAACTACCAATCTGAAGCACAGAAAGGAAAAAGAAATGGTTAAAAAATTATCAGAGAGCTTCAGTGACATATGGGACAATATAATGTGATATAATACAGAAGAAACTCCCAAAATGGTGAAGGGATAAATCAAAAGAAATATTTGAATGAATGAAGACCCACAATTTTCCAAATTTGATGAAAAATATTAATTTACAAATGTAAGAATCTCAATGAGCCCCAAACAAAATAAACATAAAATAACCCCAAGGTACATTATAATCATATTGTTGAAAACCAATGATAAAGGAAAAAACCTTAATAGTAGCCAGAGAGAAAAACATGTTACATAGAGGGGATCAGAGTTTAAAATGACTGCTGACTTCTCATCAGAAACAGTTCAAGCCATATGAGAAGAGATGACATCTTTAAAGTGCTAAAAAAAAAAAAAAGAAAACCAAAGAGGGGGGGGGCAGTGTGGACCTATCATCTTAGAATTCTGTATCCCATGAAAATATCCTTCAAAAATGAAGGTAAGATAAAGATGTTACTAGACAAACATAATCTGAAAGAATCAAGTTGAAGAGAACCTGAACTACAAGAAATATTTAAAGGAAGTTCTTTAGGTTAAAGGAAATCGAAACCAGATAGAAACTCAGATCTACATAAAGGAATGAAGAGTGCCAGAACTGTCGGTGAAATAGAGAATGAGAATAGATAAGACATTGTTTCTAGTTTATTTTCCTTAAAATATAATTATTTGAAGAAAAAAATAATACAATGTAAGGTCAGATCTATAACATATGTAGAAGTAAAATGTATGACAACAATAGCACAAAAGATGAGAGGGAAGAATGTAAGTATGCTATTGTAAGGTTCTTACATTATACAGGAATATATACAATATCATTTTAAGCTAGACTGTCACAACTTAAAGATGCATACTATAAACCCTACAGCAACCACTGAAAACTAAAATAAAGAAGTTTATCTAATAAGCTAATACATGAGATAAAATGGAATCATAAAAAAAAAAAAAAACTTAATCCAAAGGAAGGCAGGAAAAGAGATTAAAGGAACAAAGGACAGATGAAACAGAAAACAAATAAGACTACAGACATAAACACAGCTATATTAATAATTATATTAAATGTAAATGGATTGACCATACAGATTAATAGGCAGAGATTGTCAGACAGCATTAAAAATATATACACCCCACTACCAAACGTAAAATAGATAGCTAGTGGGAAGCAGCCACATAGCACAGGGAGATCAGCTAGGTGGTTTGTGACCACCTAGAGGGGTGGGATAGGGAGGATGGGAGGGAGGGAGACGCAAGAGGGAAGAGATATGGGGACATATGTATATGTATAACTGATTCACTTTGTTATAAAGCAGAAACTAACACACCATTGTAAAGCAATTACACTCCAATAAAGATGTTAAAAATATATATATAATATATATATATATATATATATATATATATATATACACACACCCAAATATATGCTTTCTACCAGGAACACACTTTAAATATAAAGATACAGATGGGTTAAATGTAAAAGGATAGAAAATGATATATCATGCAAATAGTAATCATACGAAAGCTGGAGTAGCTAAATAAATATCACACAAGGTAGACTTCAGGACAAGGAATATCAACAAAGATAAAGAAAGATATTCCATTATTATGAAATGGTCAATTAATAGAGAAGACAATCCTAAATGTGTATATAATTAATAATAGAGTTCCAAAATACATGAAGCAAAAACTGACATAACTAAAGAAGAAATGGACAAATCCATAATTAGAGTTGGTGATTTCAGCATGCCTCTTTCAGTAACTGATAAAATAAGTCGACAGAAAATCATTAAGAATATAGAAGACTCGAACAACACTATTAACTGACTTGATCTAAATGATGTTTATAGAACACTTTAACCAACCTCAGAATATATCTTCTTTTTCAAGTGCACCAGGAACATTCAATAAAATAGACTATATGCCAGATCATAAAACTAGCCTTAATAAATTTAAAAGTAATGCAATAAAGCCATAATCACTCTTCTCTCTAGTTTTCAATTATTGACATGGTAATGAAATAACCTGCCATGTATCAGGAACTACTAGAAGACCAGAACAAACAGCGTGGAAGTTAGGCTTAGTTTCAGTACAAATACTACTGCTCTAAACCTCTGTTGAAATGGTAAGTTGAATGGTGGTCCCAAAAAAGATATGTCCACATTCTAACCCTAAGAACCTGTGAATGTGACCTTATTTGGAAAAAGCATTCTTATAAATTTAACTAAGTTAAGGATCTTGATATGAGATCATTCTGGATTATCCAGGTGGTTACTTAATGCAATGAAAAGTATCCTTATAAAAGACACACAGAGGAGAGTCACACTGGGGAAAGGAGAAGACTATGTGAAGTCAGAAGAAGAGACTGAAGGCATGCAGCCACAAGCCAAAGAATATATGGAGCTATCTGAAGCAGAAGAGGCAAGGAAGAAATCTCCCCTAGAGCTTTCGTAACGAGTATGGCCCTGCCAACACCTTGATTTCACATTTCTGGCCTCCAGAACTGTGAGACAGTAAGTTTCTGTTGTTTTAAGCCACCAAAGTTGTGGTAATTTGTTATGGAAGCCCTAGGAAATTAACACAATCACATAGGTGAGAGTTTCTCTAGAGTCTCTATATTAAAGGAGATTTTTTTATGTCATAGGATATATAATACTTATCTTCAACTTGAATTGATGCTGCCAATTTACACGCTAACATGACTGTACCTATGTACAACACCTATGAGCAGAAAATGAGAGTTACCAGTACCTGATATTATCACACTATTGGTGGTGGGGGGTGGCAATTTAATGAGTGTGAAATGGTATTTGGTTATTTTAACGTTCCAAGTAGATTTGAACTGGTTTGGGCAACTCGACCACCTGACTTCTAAAGTCCCTGCCCACTCAAAAGTCTATTTCCATGATTTTTCATTTATCCATTGATAAATGAGCATTATTTATTGAGTACCTACTTTGTGTCAGCCAGGCACTGTGATCAGCACTAAGGAGACACATATGAACAACATATTGTCTCTGTCTTTCTACCTCAACAGCTCTCCTCTACTCTATATCCCCACGACACTTAAATATTGACTGTGTACTATACTATTTTTTACATATTGTCTTACATTATTTAAGTTCTTATGAAAATAACACACACACACAAACATATATATATATCTCTACGCATGTATATTTTTTCTCTGAACTAGACTGTAAGTTTGATGTGAATGAGATTCCATTTCTATCATACTACTCTTGCAGTGGCTAGTCCAGTGTTTTGCACATGAAAGTTCAATACGACCTTTCTGAAATTAGCCAAATGCACAAAATGACCCCACAAATTTTTTTTTTTTTACCTCAAGCCATATTCTCCTAATCAGGTGATAGGATGGTTTTTTATGCTCTGCATTATCTCCTTTCTTATATATTTATCTTTCTGACAAAGAAGATAACTTATGGTATGACTGGTAAAGACTGATGTTTCTGGCCAAAGAACAGTGATGATCTCAATAAGATATTAAATGGTTCATGTCAGGAACAGGGTGGAGGTAGAGAAAAATAAAATCCAGGGACATTCATTTCAATTACTATCATGTCCTCAGTCCCAATAACCCATTCTTTAGCAAAGCTCAGCTTGATGATTAGAGAAATGTGAAAGAAGCATAAAAAAGATGCATCTTGACACAGTGGAAAGACCAGGAACTCTGGTATCAGACCTGGATTTGACTCCTGATTCTATTCCACAAATTTCGTGACTTTAGGCAAGTTACTTTATCACTCTAAGCTTCAGTTTCTTCATCTCTAAGAGAACAAGAATTCCATCTACCTCAGAGAATTGTGAGGATTAAATGAGATAAAAGTAAATGCCTAGTGCACAGTAAGTACTCAAATACTAAAGTTCTTTCCTAACCTCCCTAATAAAAATGGAACATAAAAGATATAAGTGAGGGTTGGCAATTTAGTAACAACTATCAAAAGTCTTCAAATAGGAGTATTCCCTGACCCAGAAATTCTACTTCTTGTATCTAAAGACAAAAAAATTAAATAATTCTTCAAGGTTGCATAAATAAGGATGCTCACTTTAGAATTATCACGGTTAAAAATTGAAAATAATCCAAATGTCTTTCAATAGTGGAATGGTATGAGATATGTTTCCAAAGAGGGGAGGAGACTTTCACTCTGCTCTCTGGAAGGGAACAGTATTGGGAAGAAGACTTAGAATACTCCTGTCCAAGCCCTCGCTTCCTTCTTCCCCTGGAAGGACAGATTTATCTAATTAATGCAATTGCTGGGACTCTGTCACTCATTAAGCTTCCATTCTCCATGGGCAGAGATATTCAGTTAGAGTTCACTGCTTATGCACTGACCCATACCTTCTTTCTTTCTCCTCTTGACTTGGACCTACATGCCCTCTGTAACTCTATGTTTCCACCTCTGCTTTATTTCCCCCAGGTAAGCCCAAGAGCATCTCCCTCCACCCCAAATGGTCTGCTGTTTGTTGGAGGATGGGGAATCCACCAAATCTCCGACATAAAAGAATACTATGGAGCCCTTCAAAATTATGTAGCTTTATATATTTTGACATGGAAAGATAACCATACTATCTTGTTGAGTAAAACTAAAAAATAAAACAAACACTAACACTGCTTTGCTCAAGATAGTAAAATTAAGATGCATTGTGGGTGGGGAGGGGAGTCTGGTTTCTTGACTAACTTTTCTACAAGATAGTTGTACTATTTGTATAAAATTATTTTTTTTAAGTGTGGAAATAGAATACAAAGAAAAGAGTAAGATAAGAAAGATCAGTAATAAAGTACACAATAGGGAGTGAAATCAAAATAGATAAACTAGAGTGATCTCTTTCATCATTCTCCAATGGTTATATAAGATTCTGGTACCAGGTTCCAAGTATGCATTCCTCAAACAGAAGTTCTAATATGGTAGAACCTATACTCCAATATCCCAAAATAGCAGACCTTTTAATATGTTAAAGTCCTACTGCTCCTGAAACTATCACTCTATATAGTAAAATCATGATATAGCAAAATTAGTCCTCATTAACAGGTAGTGTACCCTGTAACGGCAGCATTACAAAGAGAGTTTACTGCAGTTTCATTATGTGTATTCGTTGACAAGTATAGTTTTTTCCAAAGCATCCAAACTCATTACTAACAATTTAACTAACACCTCCTTGGAGCCAACTTTAAAGTAACTTTCATTTCCAAATGTAATGATATTGAAATAAAAAAAACATTACCAGGCCTACACAAACAAACCGATTTTAAAATATCTAAAATTTAAATAAATTAACATTGAAATGAACAAAGCAACTCTGTCTCCAAAGTTACATTAAATTTACATACTATTGAAATTATGCTTTTATAGCAACTGAAGTGTTAAACTAACTGCAGCATACACAATTTCCTATATATCACAGGATTCAAACTGGAATATTCAATCTAATCTGATAGAAAAACTATCCCCAACCCTATCTGTGTTATACAAGCAGTCCCAATTTACAAGTGGGTTGTATTCTAAAGACAGTGTGCAAATCATTTGGCAAAAAATGCTGGGACATATTTAAAAAGAAAAACAAGTTTAAATAAAATGCTCAAGTTCCAAGGCTATCCAGAAAAACACAGTCAACCCATAAAATAATGTGTTATTGTAATAACAGAAGTTCTAAGCCCTGAACTCCCTTGCAACGAGGGATGGGGTCCAGAGGAAGCCCTGAAAACTGGCGGGGAGGAGAAGAGCACTGCCTTAATTTTTTTTTTTTTTTTTTGGCCTTGCCACCCGGCTTACAGGATCTTAGTTTAGCATCAGGCACAACCAACCTTCGGTGGGTTAGTCTTCTCTGAATCAGCCTCTTCCTAAACTGGAGATAAAAATAATGAGCACCCCATAGGGTTATAGAGGATTAAATGAGGTTATCCATGAAAACCATTTATCACAGTGCCTGGTCCACATTGCAAGTGGTCAGTAAATGTTACTATATAGAAAGTTACCTAGCAGAGATGCTGGGACTGGAGTGGACCTTTATATAACCAACTGGCATAAGTCCTCTCCCAGCTGATAAGTAAAACTGCCAGCCTGCCAAAGAACTGCATTCCTGAAGTCTGAAAAGTGGGAGGATTTTTCCTCCCCATGAGATGGCACGAGGGTTCAAGTATCTTTTATCCTATTTCCAGGCTTAATTGTCTTCCCTCTCCCCACCAAGTTTAAGACTTCTTTGCCTCATCGAGAACAGGAAACATCTTTGAAAAACAATATACTTTATTTGTGACCAATTGTTTTCTTTGAATATCAATCTCAGAAATATTAATGTGAGGCAAGGAGGAAAACATGCAAAATGCATTCCACATTTTACCAGGTATTTCTGGATACTTCCCTCTTGCACTTGGTGTGTCACTTCTGTAGTTATACCCATAACCTTTTTAATTATATTATTGAATAAGGCACAGATATGCATTTGTCCCATGAGCTTTTCATAAGAAGAACAAAATACGAGTCCTTTATCCAGTACAATCAGTGATCTATGAATGTGTGCTGTATAGGTACTTGAAAGATATCTCTTTAAGTATAACAACTAAAGGGGGGGAGGGGAGGAAGCTAACCATTCCTGATGGAAACTTGCTGAAAATATATTATGCCTAGACTGCACTGATGAAGAGTACATTCAATCTCCCCTTGATGACTCCTCATCAAGATCTATTTCTATTCTGTGCAATAATACAGAGATGCCCTCTGAAACCACTGAAGAGCAGCGGGCTGTTTTTCCCTCTGTGAAATAACCAAAGACTGCTACATTTTTATAGTTCCTCTTTCTGCTGTTAGCTGTCACATCTCACTGTCAATAGCACCTTTCATTTTTTTTCTTTTCAAAACACAAGATTAACTGGGTGAGAGCCTGAGTTGACACCACAATTCTCTAAGACACACAAGAGTCTTTTTTTTCCCTCTTAATTTGCAGAAATGCAGGCCATACTGCAAATAGTTGAGATCAGCCAGAATACTGAGTTTCTGATTAGGCTACCTCTGCTGAATACAAAACTGCCATAATTGTATTCCAAAAAGCAGGAAGGTAAAGCCCAATTGATGGAAACCTTTAAAACCAGAAAACATGTTATCACAGAAAATTACATAAAGCAGTAATCAAAGGTGATTTTCTATCAATCACCATGGAGATGCCATCTATCAGGGATTCTTCTAAACAGCTCAGAAATTAAGCTTTGAACATTTTAGGACGTGATACTACAACAATATGCCCAGATTTTCTGGAATCCTCACTTTTTCCTTTGTTTTTTGCTTTCTTAGCTCCTATCCTATGAATACCCCAACCCACCAACCAAAATAAAGAAAATTAAACACTCAGAATAGAAGCTGTTATAATATCATGTGGGTTTATAACAACTATCTTTAACCAGGAATCAACAGAGAGTATGGCCTAGTTGACTGTATTTGCAAGAGGACATAGAGTATAATCAATTGTACTTGTAGCAAGCTCTGTTGTGGGGATGGGAAGACAGGTATGTCTGGTACATTCCTAAAGCTCCAGAAGGGAATTTAGCAACAACCCAAGCTGATGAACAGGCAGTTAAACCACCAAGGTATTAAAGGCACCCCTAATAAAGAACAGAAACCTTAATCTCCCTAACGAATTAAGCATAAGACTATTATGAAGTAATAAAAAGAAATGCCATCCAGGTTCCTTCTCCTACCCAAAGTGGTATTCATATAAATCCACGCCATGTAGAAAAGCATTAACATAGCAGGTCTAAGATCAAGGCTTGCTAGCAAGGTTTACCTTTGGCTGGTGTCTGGGAACTTGGTTTTGTGGCGAGTTCCTACTGCTCCTTAACTGATAAGGATGGTTTACTGTGCCTGCTTGTACAAATAATGTGGATTATACTGAGTGCTTGCTTTACTTTAGGGCGTCTGGAATTTTGGTACATGCTAAACATAGCGCCTGCATGACTAGCTCCCAGTAAAAATCTTAGGCTCTGACTCCCTAATGGGCTTCCCTGGGCGGAAATGTTGCAGATATATTGCTTCATTTTCACTGTTGAGGGAAGAGAACACTGTATGTGACCCCTTATGAGAGAGAGAGAGAGAGAGAGAGCATAAGGAAGCCTGCCCATGGATTCCTCCAGAATTCACCTGTACTTCTCCCCTTATGATCTGGTGGTGTATCCTCACTGTGTCACTGTGACAAATCTTAGCTGTTAATAGAACTATATTCTGAGTCCTGTGAGTCCTTCTAGTGTACCTCTGAATGTGGGAGTGGTCTTGGGAATCTCCAACTATACATGTGGAACTGTTTTGAATGTGGGACACAGGAGAATTTAAAAATGACTAATACTTGGGTCCCACCCTCAAACTGCTTATTATCTAGTGGGAGAGTTGGGAGGGTATGCTGGCAGTAAACCAGGAAACCCTGATCATTCATTCAAAATTTTAATGAGCATCATCAGTTGCATCACTGGCAGTGTTAGGTAATATAGGCTTAATAGGAATACAAAAATTAAACACAGCCTTTGTGTAAAGGACACAGTCACAAACAGTCCTCTTGAAAATGACACTGCCTGAAATATTAGAAACAAAAAGATGTTAACTATTCCATTGTAGGCATTCCAATTTTCTCTGACCCATAATTTGACTTGCACAAGTTATATGCTTCCTTTGGTAATACTAGGGCCGTTAGTTAATTTTCCTCAAAATATTTTGAAAAGGCAGGGTCGTGGGCCCCTAAGTTTCGCCAGACCCTTTAAATGTTAGTTGTCAGCACCTTCCTAGAGTTTATCAGCTATCAACTAAGTACCAAGCACTATGCAAGATTTGTTGCAATAGAAACATAAACATGTCCCAACCCTCCAGGATCCCATAATCTCCTGAAAGAGGGAAGGAAACAAATTATTAGAATTCCAGGTTAGAGGTCCAGGAAGTTTGCAGGAAGTGATGTAGCAGTGTCAACAAAGAGCAAACTTATGATCTCTACCATTACACACCATTATTGTTAGAAAACAAATGTGTGAAAAGGAGCTAACAATTATAACACCTGAGTGGCAGAGTCTGAAAATTAACTGAGTCTTACTACTAACTATACTTTAAAATAGTTCTAAATTCTCCTTCAAGTTCTAAAATTAGAAAAACATTTTATCAAGATATCGTTTTGCCTGATAACAAAATTTAGTATAAAATAACCCTTAAGAGTGATCACACCATCCTCATCACAATGGTATTGGTGAATAAATGACAGCAGGCCCTGTGCTGGTCCTCACCAACAAACAATTTTGCCTTCCTCCCACTAAAAAAAGTTCCCAGTGTTGAAAGGTATGTTCCAACCTATTTGGCATTATGTTGAAAAGGAACCTAATTTTTTAACCAATTTCCTTTAAGCCACGAAAAACAATTTTTATAAAGGGCGAATAAATCTTGACATTACTTTTAATCACTTAGCTAAATTTAAACCTCTTGGGACTTCCCTGGTGGCACAGTGGTTGGGAATCCCCCTGCCAGTGCAGGGGACACAGGTGTGAGCCCTGGTCTGGGAAGATCCCACATGCCACAGAGCAACTATGCCCGTGCACCACAACTACTGAGCCCATGCACCTAGAGCCCGTGCTCCGCAACAAGAGAAGCCACCGCAATGAGGAGCCCGTGCACCACAACGAAGAGTAGCCCCCGCTCGCCGCAACTAGAGAAAGGCCACGCGCAGCAATGAAGACCCAATGCAGCCAAAAATAAATAAATTAAATACTTAAAAAAAAAATTTAAACCTCTTTACCTTAAAAAAATCACCAACTCTTTTTTCTTTACACAGAATATTACGATCTCCTATCTTTGAAGACTTCAAAAATATATTAGTTCAAAATCCATTTCTTGGTTCCCACTGAGATTTAAATTACCTGAAACTAATAGCCTCACTGCAAGAGTTCTATTCCATGGCTTGTAAGTTGAATTCACCAGCATGACATCCATGTTTTATATATGTAAATTCCACAGGTTTACTGTAAACTCATGACATCAACAACACTGGTTGCCGAAAAGATTGGTACTATGACTGAAACAAATATATAAAATGAGACAGGAAGTAGCCATAATTTTTCCTGCTCACCTATTTTATTACCGTAACCGTAGGAAAAAATGGAGATAGTCTAGAACACAAAAACTAAGATAGCAGCTGAAAGCAATGTAAACTATAAGAATAAGAAATATTTGCATATAAATCAAAGCAAGCAATAAGGTTTACATCACAGTACATAATATACAATTATTTTATTACAGAAGCTACTGCTTGCATACTAGGTTCAATTATTACATTTTCTAAAATTTGGAACACACTATACTAAAAGAAAATTTACCAGCAATACCATACACGGTATTGACCAGGACTATCCTTTACCTTCTGAATTCTTCCTAATACTGTAGTGAGTCTAGTCCACAAAACAAAACATTAAATTGTTACTGAAGTGAAGTAAAAGGATGAGTGTTGTCATCACTGGAAGTCAAGCAGGGTGAGATGCTTCAGTTTGAGGCTCTCTCCTTTATTTCCTCTAACTATTTCTTCCCTCTGTTAAATAGCTATGCAAGTAACATTGTCAGTGCTCATCAAACTGGAATCAATAGTTTGTACTTTTTTTTTAAACACAAACAGAAACTGATCTAAATACATCTGTTATCTTTTCTGTAATAGGAATTACATTTTGAATAACTAAATTGTAGAGTGGCCCTCTGTATCTGCAGGTTCCATATCCGCAGATTCAACCAACAGTAGAGCCAAAATATTCAGGGAAAAGAAGAATTCCAGAAACTTCCAAAAAAGCAAAACTTGAATTTGCCAGGCACCAGCAACTATTTACATAGCATTTACATTGTAGTAGGTATTTTAAGTAATTTAGAGATGATTTAAAGTATACAGGAGGTTGTGCATAGGTTATACACAAATATTACACCAATTTATATAAGGGACTTGAGCATTCTCTGGATTTTGGTACCCACAGCCGGAGTGGGGTGGGGGGGGAGGGGGAGGGAGAGTAGGTTGTCCCAGAACCAATCCCCAGTGGACATGAAGGGATGACGATATTTGTTACCATACTTAATACTCCCCCCAAACCTGCTTACAATCCCAGCTACTCACAACAGACCGGACTAATTCCAAGTTCTAATTACCTGAAACCCCGTTCTCCACAGCACCTTAATTACTCCCTGGTAATCAGGTGAGCGCTCACAGTAGGATACTAACTTCTTCAGAGGTTATCAAGGGGCTGTTTAGTTCATTTCAGCTGCGAAATTCTTGATTACTACTGCACGAAATAACTTTTACACTACACAACGGTGTAAAGTTTCACCAACGGTGACAGGGGACTTATAGTACCTTTCTGGGGAAAAGGGCCTGTGGGTAGGATCATATTTTGGATTAACTCCCTTGGTTTCTTCAAACATAAACAGGTTTCCTCCACCTTGTGAAAGTCTCACTTGACTTCGCTCACCTCCCTGCTCACGTCTATTCCTCAAGGACATCCTCCTCTGCTCTTGTATTTGCGCCATTAGCTCCAGCTCATTCTTTTGCTCAGTAAACATAAGCACTTCCCTGCATACACTTTTTTTTTTAAATAAATTTATTTATTTATTTATTTATTTATTTATGGCTGTATTGGGTCTTCGTTTCTGTGCGAGGGCTTTCTCTAGTTGCGGTGAGCGGGGGCCACTCTTCATCGCGGTGCGGGGGCCTCTCACTGTCGCGGCCTCTCTTGTTGCGGAGCACAGGCTCCAGACGCGCAGGCTCAGTAGTTGTGGCTCACGGGCCCAGTTGCTCCGCGCCTGCATACACTTTTTGTCCCCCAACTCTTCTCTGTCCACTCTCTCCCCCTCAGGGAGCCCATGTTTTCTAAGGTTTGGACTATGGCTCCTATATGAAGACCCACAGAGTAACAACTCTTGCTCTCCCCCTCTACCTAATTTCTATTCAGCTTCTCCAGCAGCTAATCAGATATTTCCACTTATATCTGACTACTTCTACAAGCCGAACTCATTTTTTCTGTCCAAAACCATATCCATTTCACTCCCCTAGTAATGACAACCATCACAGTGGCTAACATCTAATTCTCACAACATAGCTTGGAAGTAGATGCTATTTTTTGTCATCACCATTTCACGGATGAGAAAACCAAGATTACACAGCCTGCCAGGATTCAAACCTAGGCAGACTGACTCCAGTGGCTGCCTTCGTAACCACTGTTGCTCACCATATCTGTGATTATCTGACTCTGATTTAGCCAACCTTCCAGAAATGGCTGTTTTCCAAATTGCATTCAAAGTCCAGCCAACATTTCTAAGGTCACCATTCTGTATTGATGACTTCCTCCACAATAATCCAATATCTAGACAGTTCAAATAGACTCCACTGAAGTCCAGCTTTATCATCCGGGCCCTGATGCTACTCACTGCCCTCTAAACTCATGGACCACATACCATCACATCTTCCTCTCTCTAATTAAGCAAGTCCTCTACATAGTGCAGGGATATGAGGAAGGAGAGAAATATTTATTTGGCTATGTAACCACCTCCACACTAATTTTTTCAAACTGCACACCTTTTATAAACCCTGATAGTCAAACTGATGAATTTAATTACACTCATTTAATTGTGGATGCTTATATTTACACTACTGTTTTTACATATACTTGAGATGGGTTTTAGTGTATGGAGGAGCCTCCTCTTAATATACCAAAGTTAGAAGGACTGGATTATATTTCAATCAATATTGCCAATCCCATACATCTATAACTACAAGAAATCAAAAGCCAGAATACATTTCTTGATTCAAACCAATGGACAATGAAAAAAATCAGTTAAATGAAGGCTGAATATGGATCTTAATGTTTTAATAAAAACAAATGGCTTATTCGTTAAGATGATACACACACTCATTCTATTCCAGTATTATTTTTAGCAATATGAGAGAATTCTGTATCTGTAATTATGTAATCTGGCTGTGTCATTATTCACAAAGAAAACCAGTACACCTATGTGGAATATTAAAATCCCAAATAGCTGGAAAGCAGATCAATAAAGCAAAATGCCTCCTGACCTACAATCAGTAGGGAATGAGACATTCTAGGAAAAAATATTCCAGGGAAATGAAAGTTTCCATTCCAATGCATCTATTTTAAGTTTTTTGGTTGAAATTTGTCTCTATCGACATTGACTATGATACTTCCCAGTGATCTGAACACATTACAATATACTACCGATAAAACTGGGATATTCAGATGCAGATCGATAGTACCTTGGGCCAAAAGACTGATCAGTGTGTGTCATGGGTTCCACATTCACACAATACCTTTCAGAGTTATTAAGGTACCAGCAGATTTTTTTTGGACAGACATAAAACACACAGAATAGAGGAGTGATTCCCACAGGGGAAAGGGAGGGAACTTTTTCTAGTTGCAAGTGTCCGTTCTCAGAATCAAGGGTAGGAGGAGGGAGAGTAGTTCTCAAACTGCTGACATTCCTCATCTGTAGTTGAGAACTACTACAGAGGCCATGCCTTGTGACTTAGTCTAAAAGCCTCTTTGCTCCTTGACCTGCTGCTATACAGAGCTCTTCTACACGTGTCTTTATTACGTCTCTCACCAGCCAGCTAGCTCAATCACTCCTTCTAAAGTCCACTGGAAAACTGTTACCACCATCTCTAGTTTGCATCTGTCTCAGTGACTTGCGGACGTTAACATCCGCAAGCCACTAAATGCTGATGCTATTGCTGATCGCCCCCACTCTCTCTCACTTTTTAGTTTCTCTTTTTAGCTTCTGTGCAAGAAGGCTAGGCTTTTCTAGTCAGTTACGAGGCAAACAGAACATGCCTTTTTCTCTTGCCATCAAACCAAGGACTTAATGTGTAAAATGTAATCCCTAAGTCTTCTTTGTCTGTAGCTCTGGCCCTGCCTGGTGCACTCTTGTGTTTCTCTCTTTCTCTCTGTCTCTTTCTCTCTCCCCGCCGCCTCCCATTTTAGTCATAACTCAGATATTCCGGGCTTTTCTCCCCTCCACGGTAGATCCCCACCCCACCCCTTACTTGTAGAGTGTTATTTGTTCTGATTGTTTCACGAGTATCAAAAGATCTAGTCTTCGCTTACTACTAAGATTTCAGTGTGGTCTGATTTAATGCACTCGATGGCTAATGTTAAATAAGCCCTTGTGGGGAAAGAAAATACTTTATGAGAGGCTAATAGCAACTGTGTTTTATAAAATAAAATGATCAATTTACACACTAGAAAATGTGATCTCTGCTCCCCTTAGAGTAAAGACATTGAGACTTACCAAAGAAACATATTGTTTCAGTGATCTACTCTAACACTAGCCCAACTAGACTTTAAGTTCTAAGGAACTTTCTTCCTGTATTGTTTTTCTTCCCTCAGTACCTAGAAAAATACCTGGTACATTCAATAAATATTCAATAAATATTTTATAAATAAATAAGAAATATTGAGGATAAAGAGTAGGGCTTATATAACATTAAATAGCAGGATAAAAATCATAACATAGATTTCACACCTTTGAATTTAAAAGCACTATAGGATCATTTTTACACCTCTGTTTTCAATAGTATGAATTTTATTTCTTAAAATTGACATCTGTAAGTAAGATAAGGTACTTAAATTTATAAATATATGTGTTTTAACATATTTTAGTGTTAGCTCATTCTCTCACTATTTACACATAACACTTATCTGGGTATAACGTTTTACCTAAGCTATTCTCCAGGCATTATAAAGTTATATAAACAGGATTTTAAAGAATTAATTTATTAACAGCTGTTCCTTACATAAGGAAATTACCCCATGTTCTACCTTCATCCATAAAATGCTTATGTATATTTATGTAGTCTCTTCTTATTTATAGGACATAATATTTCTAGGAAAACAGTTTTGAGTGTAGAACCGAAGGATAATTTTGGCAATTAGGAATATGCTTTTTTCCCTAACCAGACAGCAAGTAATGCTTATATAATGAAATTTCACAAATCTCTTATCCTGTTACCAAAGGAGAAAGGGGGTGGGGGAGGGATAAATTAGGAGTTTGGGAGTAGTATATAAAACAGAGAAACAACAAGCTCCTACTGTATAACACATGTAACTATATTCAATATCCTGTAGTAAACCATAATGGAAAAGAATATGAAAAAGAATATATATACAAAAAACTGAAACAGTTTGCTGTACACCAGAAATTAACACAACATTGTAAATCAACTCTACTTCAATAAAATAATAAAATTTTTTAAAAAAGAAGTCACTTATCCTAATTACTCAAAGAGACTAATTGGAAGGGCAGAAATCAAGATACAGATATAAACTGGACAGTAGAATATGGTAGAGGTAATAAGAAGAACCTGGAAATAGATTATGAAGGGCCACAAAACTTTTGGCTAAACTTTACCTTGATCTTATGGACAATACAAACGCCAGTGTCAGCTCTGAAATACAGTAATGCCATGAGATTGCTGCCCCCCTCATAGTTCCTTGACCATTTTGCTACAGTCGGTATTTCAGCCACACAGATTTACAGGTAAGTGTGACTGCTGCTTTTTGCAACCCATCGATCCAGACCGCTAAAAGGATTCTTGTTTTTACTTAAGAGTAGCACGAATTCCTAATTTCCACCCTTTATCTTATTTTAATAGGATCAAGGAGAGCTAATTTTAAAGTCCTGATTCAATGTTCCATGAAAGGAAATACACTTAAAATTCATACAAACACATATACTTTAAATAATGGGTCTCCTAAATTTACATATTGAAATGGATATTTTCTCTAAGACTGGTACTTTACGAACTTTTTTGCAAAGACTAACCTTTTTTCCATGTATATTAAAATAGTATTCCATTAGTGGGAATTGATAGGTCAATCAAGAAGAACAATGAGACTATTTGGATAAACAGAAACATCTAACATGAGGCATTTTATAAAAGAGCTATAGTTCTATTAAGCAAAGCATATAGATGATTTACACATTTCGTTTTAGTTGTATTATGTGAAGAAAACCCACATTTTCACAAATAAATATCTGTACATGTTAAGAGTTTTAAAATAGCATCTCTTGCAATCTTAGAATACATTATCATTGAAGATCCCAAGAGATGGGACTTCCCTGGTGGCGCAGTGGTTAAGAATCCACCTGCCAATAAAAGGGACATGGGTTCGAGCCCTGGTCTGGGAAGACCCCACATGCCGCAGAGCAACTAAGCCCGTGTGCCACAACCACTGAGCCTGTGCTCTAGAGCCCATGAGCCACAACTGCTGAGCCCACGTGCCACAATTACTGAAGCCCGCGTGCCTAGAGCCTATGCTCTGCAACAAGAGAAGCCACCACAATAAAAAGCCCGTGCACAGCAGCAAAGACCCAACACAGCCAAAAGGAAATAAATAAATAAACAAATTAAAGATGCTAAGAGAAGCTACATTCTGAAGTGTACACAAAAATGAATGCATCTGGCCTTATAAATTACTTATCTGGATATCTTTGAACATGGGTGTTATTTTTGTAACATTTTAAAATACGTAAACCTCTCTTTTTAAACGGAACTGGGGAAAAAACCTGCAGAAATCATGAAGCACCTCTACCAAAGCCTCGGGTGAAGAGCATGCAAGGGAGACAGTTTGAAAAGCATTGCTCTGGATGATCAAACACTATGGCAACCCACATTCCTATATGCAAATGCCTATTTTTTTTCCAGAAAACACATTTGTGGGTGTTTATAGATTCATGCTTGATAACAGCTAAAGGTAAACTGTCATGACTTTGTAAAGACACTGGAACTCTGAAAATAAAAATGTCTAAAGGCATTCTGATTCAAATAGCAATCTGATATAAGCTTTCTTATGTCTGATAAGATACAAAAGTAGATTTTAATGTTTAGAATATTCAGAAGGAATATGCAGCAATGTAACTAAGTAAGGCCCAAATATAGCAATTGCAGTGAATAAATGGATCATGTTAGACATTTCATTACTTCAGATTCCACTATACCTGTCTAATGTTTTCTTCTGGAATGCTGGGGTGAGGGGAACAGAACTGCTCCTGGATGAGAGTTAATAAACTAGTATGTGTATAATTACCTCATAAAGTTCAAACAAAACAGATAGTAACTGCTTAATTTTATTTGTTATTTTCAGTAAGTAATTAAAAGGTTTTAACAGACTTTCTACCAATAAGCTAAGGCAGTGAACAGAATTTAAATAACGAATCCATTATTCCATAATAATATTTCTTTAAAAATTAAAAGGGGAAGGGGAAATAAGGGAAAGTTCTACTTTAAAGAAGAATGCTAAAAAAAAAAAACAGGGTACAAATGAACTTATTTACAAAACAGAAGTAGAATCACGAATGTAGAAAACAAACTTATGGTCACCAGGGGATGGTGGGGGAGGGAGAGATAAGTTTGGCGGTTGGGACAGACATATACACACTACTATATATATAAAATAGATAACTAATAAGAACCTGCTGTATAGCACAGGGAACTCTACTCAATACTCTGTAATGGCCTATATGGGGAAAGAAGCTAAAAAAAAAGAAGAGTGGACATATGTATATGTATAACTGATTCACTTTGCTGTACCCCTGAAACTAACACAACATTGTAAATCAACTATACTCCAATAAAAAATTTTTAAAAAACAGAAGAATGCTAGATGATAAATGTAGAAGGAATGATAAAATTAGAAATCACCGTTTTGTAAAATCCCCAGTTATAATTTGATTCAGACAAGAATCATCAACCGATGTTAAAACTATGTGAAATGATCCTGGGGAACAGGTTATTTAAGTGATCTCAAAGTATAACCCCACATATCATTTGTTAATTGCAATGAAAAATATGGAAGATACCTTCTCGACCAAACTACAACCCTT
Source organism: Balaenoptera ricei (assembly GCF_028023285.1). NCBI lineage: Eukaryota > Metazoa > Chordata > Mammalia > Artiodactyla > Balaenopteridae > Balaenoptera > Balaenoptera ricei. The sequence goes on along the minus strand of NC_082660.1, from coordinate 87,615,205 downwards.
AACATCACCAATAATGGGGCAAATTGATATCCACGTGCCCTAGGAAGTGATACACTGAGGACAAACATCACCCACGTAGCATCCTTGAAAAAAATGTTTACCCTGAATCTAATTATAAGGAAACGGTTAGACAAATGCAAATTGAGAAACATAATGTAAAACAACTGGTTTGCCCTCATCAAAACACTAAGGAAATGAAAAAAAATTTTAAAGTCTAGGAACTGTTCTAGATTAAAGAAGACTAGAAAGATATGACAAATAAATGTAACATGTGATCTCTGATTGGATTCTAGAGAAAAGAAGTTATAAAAGACATTCCCAAAGGGATAGTTGGGGAAACTTGAATATGGGCTGTATATTAGATAACAGTATTGTATCAGTGATAAATTCCCTGCATTTTAAAATTATACTGTGCTTATACAGGAGAAAGTCCTTGATCTTAAGAGATACACGCAGAAGAGGATCAAGATGGTGGAGGAGTAAGACGTGGAGATCACCTTCCTCCCCACAAATACATCAGAAATGTCTACATGTGGAACAACTCCTACAGAACACCTACTGAATGCTGGCAGAAGACCTCAGACCTCCCATACACCATATTAAAAAACTGAAGGATAAAAACCATATGATCATCTCAATAGATGCAGAAAAAGCTTTTGACAAAATTCAAAACCCATTTATGATAAAAACTCTCCAGAAAGTAGGCATAGAGGGAACTTACCTCAACATAATAAAGGCCATATATGACAAACCCACAGCCAACATCATTCTCAATGGTGAAATACTGAAACCATTTCTACTAAGATCAGGAACAAGACAAGGTTGCCCACTCTCACCACTATTATTCAACATTGTTTTGGAAGTTTTAGCCACAGCAATCAGAGATGAAAAAGAAATAAAAGGAACCTAAATCGGAAAAGAAGAAGTAAAACTGTCACTGTTTGCAGATGACATGATATTATACATAGAGAATCCTACAGATGCTACCAGAAAACTACTGGAGCTAGTCAATGAATTTGGTAAAGTAGCAGGATACAAAACTAATACACAGAAATCTCTTGCATTCCTGTACACGAATGATGAAAAATCTAAAAGAGAAATTAAAGAAACACTCCCATTTACCATTGCAACAAAAATAAAATACCTAGGAATAAACCTACCTCAGGAGACAAAAGACCTGTATGCAGAAAACTATAAGACACTGATGAAAGAAATTAAAGATGATACAAACAGATGGAGAGATATACCATGTTCTTGGACTGGAAAAATCAACATTGTGAAAACGACTATACTACCCAAAGCAATCTACAGATTCAATGCAATCCCTATCAAACCACCAATGGCATTTTTCACAGAAGTAGAACCAAAAATTTCACAATTTGTATGGATACACAAAAGACCCCGAATAGCCTAAGGAATCTTCAGAAAGAAAAATGGAGCTGAAGGAATCAGGCTCCCTGACTTCACAGTACACTACAAAGCTACAGTAATCAAGACAGTATGGTACTGGCACAGAAACAGAAATATAGGTCAATAGAACAGGATAGAAAGCCTAGAGACAAACCCACACACATATGGTCACCTTATCTTTGCAAAGGAGGCAAGAATACACAATGGAGAAAAGACAGCCTGTTCAATAAGTGGTGCTGGGAAAACTGGACAGCTACATGTAAAAGAATGAAATTAGAACACTCCCTAACACCATACACAAAAATAAACTCAAAATGGATTAAAGACCTAAATGTAAGGCCAGTCACTATAAAACTCTTAGAGGAAAACATAGCAGAACACTCTATGACATAAATCACAGCAAGATCCTTTTGACCCATCTCCTAGAGAAATGGAAATAAAAACAAAAATAAACAAATGGGACCTAATGAAACTTAAAACCTTTTGCACAGCAAAGGAAACCATAAACAAGATGAAAAGACAACCCTCAGAATGGGAGAAAATATTTGCAAATGAAGCAACGGACAAAGGCTTAATCTCCAAAATATATAAGCAGCTCATGCAGCTCAATATTAAAAAAACAAACAATCCAATCCAAAAATGGGCAGATAGACCTAAATAGACATTTCTCCAAAGAAGACATACAGATGGCCAAGAAGCACATGAAACGCTGCTCAACATCACTAATTATTAGAGAAATGCAAATCAAAACTACAATAAGGTATCACCTCACACCAGTTAGAATGGGCATCATCAGAAAATCTACAAACAACAAATGCTGGAGAGGGTGTGGAGGAAAGGGAACCTTCTTGCACTGTTGGTGGGAATGTAAATTGATACAGCCACTATGCAGAACAGTATGGAGATTCCTTAAAAAACTAAAAATAGAACTACCATATGACCCAGCAATCCCACTACTGGGCATATACCCTGAGAAAGCCATAATTCAAAAAGAGTCCTGTACCACAACGTTCACTGCATCACTATTTACAATAGCCGGGACATGGAAGCAACCTAAGTGTCCATCGACAGATGAATGGATAAAGAAGATGTGGCCCATATATACAATGGAATATTACTCAGCCATAAAAAGAAACGAAATTGAGTTATTTGTAGTGAGGTGGATGGACCTAGAGTCTGTCATACAGAGTGAAGTAAGTCAGAAAGAGAAAAACAAATACAGTATGCTAACACATATATATGGAATCTAAAAAAAAAAAATGTTTCTGAAGAACCTAGGGGCAGGACAGGAATAAAGATGCAGTCGTAGAGAATGGACTTGAGGACACGGGGAGGGGGAAGGGTAAGCTGGGAAGAAGTGAGAGAGTGGCATGGACATACATACACTACCAAATGTAAACTAGATAGCTAGTGGGAAGCAGCCACATAGCACAGGGAGATCAGCTCAGTGCTTTGTGACCACCTAGAGGGGTGGGATAGGGAAGGTGGGAGGGAGGGAGACACAAGAAGGAGGGTATATGGGGATATATGTATACGTATAGCTGATTGGCTTTGTTATACAGAAGAAACTAACACAACAATGTAAAGCAATTATACTCCAATAAAGATGTTAAAAAAAGAGAGAGATACACGCTGAAGTATTTAGGGGTAGAGTTATATATCAGCAACTAAGACTCAGAAAAGAATAAAAAGGAGAAATAGAAAAAGAAAAAGAGAATGTAGCAAATATGACAATGTGAAAAAATTAGAGAATCATGGTGACGGGTGTGAATATTCATTGTAATATTCTTTAATGATTCTGCAGATTTGAAACTTTTCAAATAAGAAATTAAAGCAAATAATAAAATGTGGTAGTGAATTCCTTGCTACAAACGACAAAATAGGTAACTATAAGATAATTGATCTGTTCCTTTAATAAAGGTACTGACTGCCAAACTTTCAATCTTGCTTTAACTCAGTGGCAATGGTTAATTTGTTATATAGAAAAAGCCTATCAAATATTTTGGGTGATTTTAATCAATTTCTTAAAATATGATAACTCAGAAATAAAATTAAAATTATGCACTTGTATACTCACACACAATCTGATGTGACATTGTATAACTGGACTACATTAAAAACAAAAGCATGAAATCATTTTAGCAGCTACTTCTGCCTAGTCATCTGTTTAATACAAGTAATCTTTCCAAATGGTCTTGCTTCATTTGCAACAGTAATTCAACCACGCCCCCCAAAAGTAATGAATATAGAGGTTTACACAATTTCATGAGACTCACTGATACACTTTTCTGCTACTTAATATCCATTCAACACCTCTAGATTCTTCTCCAAATTATTCATATCTCATAAATAAGAAAAATATAAATAGTTACCTGAGAAAATTGAGATTTAGTGTTGTTTCATATCTTGATGGCAAACTGTATACTATGTTCATCCAATAATGGAATAGATAGAGCATGGACATTTTTCATTAGGTTTTTTTAAGCTACCCAGGAAAACACGTAAAAATGGCCTATTACTGTCCACATACTCAAACATTACTAAATATAAAATCATGCCATAACTATACAAGGCATCAAATGCCTCTAGATACTGTGTTTACAGTAATCAGAATGTAATTAAATGAAGTGAGAGTGCCAGGATTGGTTAAAATACGACTTTGCTATCAGAAGGTACAATTTACCAAAAATCATCTGTATCAGTTTACCTCATCATAAAATAGAGATGCATTTCTGAAGAAGTATAGCTACAAAGAGTGATAGAAATCATGTTAAAAATAAAACTACACAGCAGAGAAATGACTGGCTCTCAGTACCAAATTACTAACAGTGGTTTATGTTAGGGTTATGAGGGTATGGGTTTTTTTTGTTTTTTGTTTTTAATTCCCTCTCCTTAACTCCATTATCCAATTTTCTGAAACATATTGTATTACTCTTAGAATGAGAATAACAAACTTGAAAAGCATTTGCTTTCAGTCATATATTTGGTTTAAAACATATTTAAAGGAAACATGGCCTTTTGTACGTAAACATTTGGCATTACTTTAAAAAAAAAAAAAAAAGCCCAAATTCTTAAGTACTACTACAATATCAAAATACTACTCCAGAAGCTTTCCCACCTTTGAGTTCATGTGACTTTAGTTTAGAAGTTGCTGAATCCCTAATTTGTAGAGTATATACAATATTCAGCTGAGGAAAAGAGTTCAAATGAAATGAGAAAATGAGACCATGGCCGTGCAGTTTCAAATGCAGACATTTTAATATTTATATGGAAGACTGGGGATAATTCTCATGGTTGCTTGTGCCTTTTCATTAAAAGGGTGACTTTTAAATGTAGTCTGTGGTCCAGGGAGCCTTCTTAGAAGACCTGAGCTTTTACAACAATTATAACTACAACTGGTTTCAAAACTGACCCTGAGGAATGAAGGAATGAATGCCTGCGTGCATGTGTCACTGTAAGCGGTAGTTGTGCTTTAGCGCTTTCTTCCAAAAAATGTGTATTAGGAACTACCGTGAGAATCATTTCTTTCATGATTACCATAATAATGATTTCTATGTGCAGTGTGTTTTGCAGTTTACCAAGTACTTCATAATTCTATTAGGATGGCAGGAGAGCTACAGATAAAGAGACCTGGGCTCAGAAAAGGTTGAGTGCTTCACCCCAAATCACTTAGCCGTTAAGAGACAGAGCCATGAACCAAACTTCAGGTCTTCTGAGTCCAAATGCAGTAATTCCTACTATGCTATAATTTACGCTCTAAGCATCCATTTTGTGTGGTGGCTTACGGATGGGTATGATTTACTTTGTACACCAAGCTGTGAGCAAACAATTCGAGAAAGACTCCAGGTGAAACATCCAGGATATTTCTAGTTCATGTGATGAGGAGCTATTTTTGGAGTTTCCTACATAATGAGAAAAGAATGGCTGGTGCGGGGGGTGGGGGGGTGGGGGGGGACGGTTTTTGGCCTTTAATTTTAGTCACATCTGTACATAAAAATCACAATCGCTATCAATAGTGTCACCACTAAAACTAAGAAACTACACACACTGAGTAAAATGAGAATGAGAGCATTTAAACTGGGTGTATTATCAAGTGACACTTACAGTTTTGAAGCCCTAAACTGTACAGTCCAAAAGCAATTAAAAAGAAGGCAGCACGATATGGAAAAGTTAAAGCAAGTGGGAGAAGAGGAAACTGAGGGGCCACTTAAATCTACAAGGTCCTAAGAGAGGTTGTGTGGATGACGATGAACAACTGTCCTCAGTGGAAGTAGGAAACGTATCAAGAGGAAAGGGGCCTGAACTGCAATAGGAGAAATTTAGTTTATTCTTGAAAAAAATAAGATTTTAAGATGCTGGACTGCATTTCCAATGGAAGAGGACTTCTGTTCTTGAAAAGCATTATGAAAGCACCTTTCTGATTTCAGTTTTTATACAGTTCAGTGTCAGAGGCATTGTGAATATGCAGAGATTGAACAAAAGGATGTTTAATTATTTTATTGCTGTTATAGCCTAGTGTATTTTAAAATGTCTAAGGGGTATTAAGACACAGCCCTTGCCCTTTGGGAGCTCATAAGCGTTTTAATTACACAATCTTAATTAAACAAAACTAATGTTTAATTGAAATTAATTACAAAAGGCAATAATGCATAAGAAAGGTGAACACTGATGATATAAAACTTGAAGAAGCACAATGTCTAATCTAATTTAGACACAGGGAAAAGGGCTTTAAGAAATTAAAGGCAATACCTAATAATGGGATTATTTCTAATATTTATGTTTGGTTTACAAAGCAGCAGTATCTCTTGCCTCACATTTATGTTGCTCAGTACATTCTGTTCATCTGAGGTAATGTTACCTGTTTTTTAATATCTGCTATGAAAGCACAAAGACCACGTCTACTCAGTCATTTTTGGCCCATAGAGCAACATTTGCATAGAGGCACTTAATTCTCTGTGATAGGCAGGGCTCTCTCTGTGTTGTTGGTGTGATTAGAAGCATTCCCCAGCTGGTGGAAGATAATCCCCTATTAGCAATCCGTGAAGGACTAAATAATAATGTTAGAAATAAAAAATACTGGAGAGGGTGTGGAGAAAAGGGAAACCTCCTACACTGTTGGTGGGAATGTAAATTGGTACAGCCACTATGGAGAACAGTATGGAGGTTCCTTAAAAAACTAAAAATAGAACTACCACATGACCCAGCAATCCCACTCCTGGGCATATATCCAGACAAAACTATAACTCGAAAAGATACATTCACCCCAATGTTCATAGCACCACTATTTACAATAGCCAAGAGGTGGAAACAACCTAAATGCACATCAACAGAAGAATGGATAAAGAAGATGTGAGATAGATAGATATAGATATAGATACAGATATACACACAATAGAATACTACTCAGCCACAAAAAAGAATGAAATTTTGCCATTTGCGACAACATGGACAGACTTGGAGCACATTATGCTAGGTGATATAAGTCAGAGAGAAACAAGTACTATATTATAGCATTTATATGGGGCATCTAAAAAATACAACAAACTAGTTCTTTTCTTGACCTAAATGGTGATTAAGAGTGTTTGTCCTACTTCAAAAAATTAAAAATAGAACTACCATATGATCCAGCAATTCCATTTCTGGATATTTATCTGAAGGAAACAAACAAACAAACAAAAAACTAACAGTAAAAGGTCTATGCACCTTGATGTTCACTGCAGCATTATTTGCAATAGCTGAGACAATGGAAGCAACCTAAGTGTTCATCAATGGATGAATGGATAAAGAAAATGTGGTATATATGCATAGTGTAAAATATTATTCAGCCATATAAAAGAAGGAAATCCTGCTATTTGTGACAACATGGATGGACTTTGAGGGCATTATGCTAAGTGAGATAAGACAGACAGAGAAAGACAAATACTGAAATATCTCACTTATACGTGGGATTTAAAAAACAAAAACAAAAAGCCAAACTCAGAGATACAGAGAACACAGTGGTTGCCAGAAGTAGGCCGGGGCAGGGAGGGGTGGGGTGCAAAAATGGGTGAAGGGGGTCAAAAGGGACAAACTTCCAGTTATAAAATAAATAAGTCCTGGGGATGTAATATACAGCATGGTGACTATAGTTAATAACACTGTATTGTATATTTGAAAGTTGTTTAGAGTAGATGAAAAATTTGTAACTATGTGGGGTGATGGATGTTAACTAGACTTACTGTGGTGATCATTTTACAATATATACATAAATCGAATCATTATGTTGTATACCTGAAACTAATAGAATGTTATATGTCAATTATATCTCAATAAAAATATTTGTTGAGTATTTTTTTAAAAAGTGTTTGTCTTAAACTATAAATCAAAAAGATACATGTGGGCTTCCCTGGTGGTGCAGTGGTTGAGAATCTGCCTGCCAATGCAGGGGACATGGGTTCGAGCCCTGGCCTGGGAAGATCCCACATGCTGCGGAGCAACTGGGCCCATGAGCCACAACTACTGAGCCTGCGCGTCTGGAGCCTGTGCTCCGCAACAAGAGAGGCCATGATAGTGAGAGGCCTGCACACCGTGATGAAGAGCAGCCCTCGCTTGCTGCAACTGGAGAAAGCCCTCGCACAGAAACGAAGACCCAACACAGCCAAAAATAAATTAATTAATTAATTAATTTAAAAAAAAAATACATGTCCCCCTATGTTCATAGCAGCACTATTTATAATAACCAAGACATGGAAGCAACCTAAATGTCCATCAACAGATGAAGGGATCAAGAAGATGTGGTATACATACACAATGGAATACTACTCAACCATAAAAAAAATGAAATAATGCCATTTGCAGCAACATGGATGGACCTAGAGATTATCATACTAAGTGAAGTAAGTCAGACAAAGACAAATATATGATATCACTTATATGTGGAATCTAAAATATGACACAAATGAACATATTTATGAAACAGAAACAGACTCACAGACATAGAGAACAGACTTGTGGTTGCCAAGGGGGAGAGGGATGAGGGAGGGATAGACTGGGAGTTTGGGATTAGCAGATACAAACTATTATATATAGAATGGATAAACAACAAAGTCCTACTGTATAGCACAGAGAACTATATTCAGTATCCTGTGATAAACCATAATAGAAAAGAATATGAAAAGGAATATATATGTATAACTGACTCGCTTTGCTGTGCAGCAGAAATTAACACAACATTGTAAATCAACTATACTTCAATAAAATAAATTTTAAAAATAATAATAATGTTAGAGAAAGTAAGCACCCATGGTGATGACCATTATCCATAACTGCCTGGAATCCACAAAATTCTTACTCAGGTTTTGGTTAAGAGGCCAAGCTCTGGACTCAGTCTGACTGGATTCAAGTCCTGATTCTCCTACCTACTTGCTGTGCAACCCCAGATAATGTACTTGCTTTCCTAAGCTTCACTTTCCTCATCTATACAATGGGGGTGATAATTGTTATGAGGATTAAATTGGTTTTTACATGGAACTTACTTAGCGTAGTTCCTGGCACTCAGTGCCCTCTAAAGGTAAGCTATTATTACGTGTTGAATAAAACAGAATGAATATTATATACTGTATTAGTTTGCTAGGGCTGTCATAACAAAAAAAAAAAAAAAAAAAAAGAAGAAGAAGAAGATGAGAAAAGCAAAACTACAGAGCAGGTGGCTTAAACAACCAAAATTTATTTCCTCACAGTCTGTTGGCTAGAATTCCAAGATCAGGGTGTCAGCAGGGTTGGTTTCCTCTGAGGCCTCTCTCCTTGGCTGACATACGGCCACCTTCTCTCTGTGTCCTCACATGGTGTTTCCTCTGTGCATACCTCTGGTGTTTCTTTGTCCAAATTTCCTCTTATAAGGACACCAGTTAGATTGGATTGGGGTATACCCTAACAGCCTCATTTTAATTTAATAAACTCTTTAAAGGCCCTATCTCCAAATAGTCACATTCTCAGGTACTGGGGGTTAGGGCTTCAACACAGGACTTTTGGGAGACACAATTCAGCCCATAACATATACTTACCTCACTCTATGCAAAAACATTCCACACCATAAGAAAATCTCAAATAATTCTGAGGAAAAGTCTCAGTTCTCACAACGTCTCAGCTTTCGAACATAGAGAGAACCTATGTAACCTCATTTAACTCTGAGAGGATAGACAGATAGATGGATATACAGATACACAGACACATACGCACACACACACTCCATCTACCTAGTATACAGGTGCCAATCACACTTTGTAAAACAGCTCTCTGGATGCAAACCACTCTGCCAAAAAAGCATCATCATCAATGAAAATAAATGATTCACCTAAAGTATACAAAGTAGTTACTACACTCAAAGCACAAGAATTACACTGCATGAGCAATTATGTTCTCCTTAGATCACAAATTCATTGAAGAAAGGAACCATGACAGGTTAGTAAAAATTTACAAACAGATCAGCATAAAAAATGAACTTGGAAAGTTTTTTGTACCTTTGATTGACGCTCTTAAAATTCATTTTGGTTTTCGATATTGTTTTGATAGGCGATTGTGGTAGCAACTAAAATAGCACATGCAATGAATGCAGTAATCCAGTATCTGAATTATGGTGACCACAGTAAAAAAAAATTACCTTAAATGTTACTAGTCACGTGACCATTATTTAGCGATGCAGGCCCACAAAGCATTAGGCTCAAAAAGCATTTCATACAAGCATATAAACTGGATACTAATTCACGTTACAAATATCTGTTGACCACCGACAAAATACCCTGGACAGTATATACCACTCAAAAAAACTCCATGGAAAATGGCCAGACCCCAGGAATCTGGGGATGGAGGCAATGTCTTCCTGAAAATATGATGCACAGACCTACAGAAATACATATAGTATGTAGCTCAAATGAGAAAATGTGTGAAAGGGCTTTAAAAACTCTAAAGCACTTTATAAGTCTAAGGTGGCATTTTTAAGATGATCTTATTCTGCCCTTACCCCACTCAAAGGAGCTAATTATGATTCAACCAAACAGTCTTTTCCTAACAGATAAGCAAGAACAAGAAATCTGATTGGGCTTCCCTGGTGGTGCAGTGGTTGAGAGCCCGCCTGCCAGTGCAGGAGACACGGGTTCGAGCCCTGATCCGGGAGGATCCCACATGCCGCGGAGCGGCTGGGCCCGTGCGCCACGGCTGCTGAGCCTGTGCTCTAGAGCCCGTGCTTCGCAACAAGAGAAGCCACCGCAATGAGAAGCCCGCGCACCACAATGAAGAGCAGCCCCCGCTCGCCGCAACTAGAGAAAAGCCCGCGCACAGCAACAAAGACCCAATGTAGCCGTACATACATACATACATAAATAAATAAATTTGAAAAAAAAAAAAAAAGAAATCTGATTAACTGAAATGGGAAATTGAATCAAACATGTGAGAAAAAGGCCAAAATTTGATATACAGTAAGTTAAGGTAACTCTTTAATATTGATCCTCATCTTAGAGTGTCTAATTTTTCCCCTGCTGACAACACTACCTGGATCAAGAAAGCATTGTCTCGTAAGAAATATCCCTGTGTCATGCCACTTGTTTTATAATGGCAACAGTAAATTTTACACAGAGCTTTTAAAGGATATGTGCTATAGAGACCATACTGTTTAACAACCAAAACAAACATTAAAAAACACTTCTCATGTAATTATCTCATGCTCTATGGCTGATCAAAATGGTTGCCATAATTGAAAAATTAAAAAAAAATCAATGCGATATGAAATAATAACTACACGAGTGTTAAATGTCTTATACCAAGCATCAGATTTTAAATGTATTCTTTTTACCTGATGATATACACAGAGAAAGAAGCTCAATCGAAATTTTTAACATGATCACAAGCAAAATACACAGAAAATAAACTTGCAGTGCAGAATCCTACATGAAAAGGATATCTTTTTGTTTCTAATATCAGGATATACTATAAAACATAACTACTCCATACTCATAAATATTAATGCATCAATTTACAAAATATATGTCTAAACGAAAGTCAATATTCATACTGTCTTTTCGATGTTTCCAAATGCCCAAGGTAAGATGACTTGCTAATATTTTATAATCGACATTATCTTAGCATTCCTTAAACAATGAATTTAATCTGGCATGATGAAATAATGTAATTTATGACAATGCACTGGAAGGGAAGGGACTGATAAGAAACTGTTCTAAAAATGAATGGAGGTTTAAATAACAAAACCTTTCAAAACATATGCAGATATTCCTATCCAAAACAAGTATAATACACAAGCCAGCCTGCAGTATCAAAACATAAGGAAATGGGAAGGAAGCTACTCATTGCACATAATGAATGTGAAATTAGAAAAGACCAAAGGTGGAATTTTAATATTGCTTGTGCTATTTTTAAAAGATCACTTATAAAATATACCCTCATTAAACAGTCTTAGGTCTTATTTTCACCTGATTACCAAATGAGCTTTTCTACTTTATATATACTAGTTAAAAATAATTGCACTGATTATTTTTATTCTGATTGAATTTAGATTTTTAACAAAATTGTCACCACCATAAAACTAAATATTTTACAGTAGCAACTATCCTACAATTTCTAAACTTATAACAAGAGAAAGAGGAATAAAAAACAATCAAATTGGCGTACAAAAAAGCCATGTTTTATCAGGAAGCAGCTACTTCAAACTCCAATAATCAATGTTTTGTCTCCCCCTTCTGGACCATACAATTATTTTTTAAAAAAAGAAACAGCAAAGTAAGATTTGATCTTTTTTTCACAGGATATATTCAAATAATTGGTCTGACACAAGTGTAACGTTACATGAAGTAATCATGACGATACTATTCAATCAGTAAACTAATAAAACTTCAATTTAATAATGCAATAGCAGCTTAACAGCCCACAAATACATACTGCCACGCTTAGTGGTATTTTATGGCTATTATAATTAGTAGGTAGCTTGTAGTAAGAAACACATCAATAGCATTTTGAATTTATTACTTTGAGCCTGGCTATAAGTTTACCGTTAACAGGAACTTTCTTTCAGCATGAACTTCTTCACCAGCCTAGGGAAACAAATTCATTTGGCTCTATTTTGAGAAAAAGGTCCTATAATATTCACTCAATCGTGCCCCAAATTGCCATGCCCCAATTAGGGCAAAGAAACACATGTGTACCTACCCTCCACCTATGATGGGGCTGCCCTTTTGACTCAGATTATTTAGAAACACTGCAAAACGTACAAATGTGACATCCTAATTACATAAAATGGCTTATCTAGTAAGCAATACTACAGGCCACCAAAATGATTAGCTCTTTTCTATCTGGGTCCACTGAGTCAACAAGAAACACACATGACCTTCATTGCCTAGTACAGGTAATGAGGCTGTGGTTTATAAACAGGTAAGTGTTATTAGAATGATAAACAACATATGTTCAGCAGCATGTGCAGAGAATATATTTAAAATAGTTAAAGTAGGTGTTTGAAACAGAAAACCTAATTATAAAATTCTACTCTATGCTACAAGTGCCAAAGAAATGGTCTTGCGTGGTGATAACTTTATTCTTGTTTCTGTGATTTTACTAATTTCTCCTTGATTAACATGTCTAAACTGAACTCATCCTGTTTTACTCCAAATGTAGTCTTGCTCCTGACTTCTCCATGAAGGCTCAAGTCACCATCACTTCAGTCACCCATGCTTGCAAATTCACTCATTATTGATTCACACGTCTCCTCTGCCCTTTTTCATCATTTGCTGAGGCTGATATATTCTACTTCTGCAATCTCTCTCTCGCATCTATCACCTCCATTTAGTTCTTACTAATAACCACTCTCCATTTCAGGGTCTTATTACTTCAAGTACAGCAACAACCCCCAGCTTCATCTCCCTGCCCCAGTTTCTAACCTCTCCAATTTCCACTGCTCCATTAATCTTCCCCAAATGCAACTCAGATTTTGTCATTCCATTGCTCAAAACCTTCCAGGATTCCTCACTGGCTATTAAAGTACCATCTCCTTGGCATATCCCTCCTAAAATGACCTTAACCTACCTTTCTACATTTACAACCCCCTGATATACTTAACCTATGTTTTTAGTCACCTTAACAAAAACACCCCCGTACTTCCCCTTGGTTCATTCCACTCCATCCACAGTGGCCTCTTTGCAATTCTTCAAATACTCAAGGCACACTCCTGCCTCAAAGCCAGGGCACTTGATGCTCTCTCTGCCTGTAAAGCTCTTCCCTAGATATTTGCATTGGCTCTCCCCAGTTTCACTCATGTCTCTGTTCAAATGTCATTTGCTCAGAGAGCTCACCTATCTAAAATAGCACATCCCTGATCACACCCGGCTTTCTCATCTTGCTTTTTTTCCTTCATAGCTCTTACCACTACCTGCTGTTATATTTGATATGTGCCTTATTGTCTGCCTGCCCAAGTAGAAATATAAGCTCCATGAGGAATTTATCTGTAATGGTTCATCACCCAAGCACCTAGAATAGTGTCTGGCACATAATAGGTGGGCAGTAACTTTTTATCCAAAAAAGAAAAGAGTCTGTGGCTAGAGAGATTAACCATACCTAGAGAATGAATGAGTGCTGAATCAGGATTTAAATTCAGGTCTTTATGATGCCAAAATAAACACTATCCCAAAAGACACCCTACTGCTTGCCCTAGGCACTCAACTATTTCTGTCATTAAGTTACTTTATATTTAACATTGTTAGGTCTGGTCATTATAATTCTATTTTCCAATTATCATATGTAATCATGTCAATTTTTACCCTTTTTTCCCACAGAAGAATGGTTCTTTTTCCTCCTGTGGATACATTATTCCTGGTTTGCAGTGAAATCAAATTAGTCATTTTAGCTGATTCCCAAATCTGTTTCATGCAATGTGTTACTAAATAATAGAAACAATTTATTTTCTTTCAAAAAGTTTACAACACTTACCTATAACTAGAAGCCATTGAAAAAGTCACTCAGTTCTTTCTATCTCTATCCTACTCTAAGTTCTCTTTTGCTATTTTAAGATATTGATAAGAAGATATTCTACCTTTTCTTAGATAGCATCTATAACAAATCTTCAACTATCTTATTAAATCTTTAAAATAACCTTGTCAATATTATCTTGAGACCACATATAAATTTTTAATTTTTTTCAAAGCCCAGCAATAATCTAGACCACATAACACATAGCTTCCAATAAACAGGCAAAACATTCTCTTTCTTCCATCCAGCCAAATCTTTCCCACCATTCTTGACCCAGAATAAATCACTCTATTAAATAGCACACATCTTGAATACTTAGCAAAAAAAAAAAGAGGCAGCTCAAAGTCTCATCTTGTTTTACCATGTTATCTTCACGTTTTATGTCTGTCATACCAAGCATTTCATAAAATTTAATACATTTAACCAAAAACTGTAATTTAGACCTGCTATTTGCAAGGTTCTTAATATGTTAAATATATTAAATATAAACAAACAATAAACTTCAAAACCGTCCTGAATTGAGTATTATTATCCTCATTGTGTTAATAGGGAGACTGAGGTTCAGAGACATTAAGTAAGTTACTTAAGGTCACACAGTTAGCATGTAGCAGAGTTGGAATCTGAACTCAGGTCTATTTGCCTCTGAATCCATGACCTCTACTAAAATTTGTATCCCTTCATAGGGTCTATATTGTGGACATAAAAAGACAGACCTGCACGGTATCAGAAAGTATTATTCAAGGACATACATTATTATAAACTAAAGTAATATAGGAGTATTATAAAAGAGGCCCTTAAAGAACATATAATGTAATAGAAACTATAAAATAGAGTAGAAAGTGATTCCAAAAGAGAGTTAAAAATAAAGTGCTATAGAAGTTCAGATAAATTACTAGGAGGAAATCAGGAGGTGGGGGAATGGGGGGGAAGGTCATCGGGATAGACTTCATGGAAGAGCTGAGGATGGGGACAATGTTGACGCAGGAAGGAAAATATTCGAAACAAAAAACAAAAAAAAAAGATCTAATGAGCCAAGTCAGAAGCAAGACTGCTTGAGGCTGAGTGGGTAGTTATGTTCAGATAACAGCCTGATTTGTAAAGTAAATTTCTAAAAGAGAATAGTGAAAACTAAGGCTAATGGTAGTCTGAGATCAGGAGGACCTCAAATGCCTCCAATTCTGCTTCTAATCAACACTGGAGCGATAAAAGGAAGACAGGGTCGTGAAGACCTGGTTCATTACATATTCCATCTTTCCAGTTTCAGTCTGACTTCCACATCACTCATTTTTTGACCAACATATGTAGTCTTTAGGCAACCAGAATACTTAAAGTGGTTATTCTAGGATTTCTTCTCTGTTGAACATTTCTTATGAAATTCTTATCTGTCCATTTTATCAACAAACACTTCCCATCTTTTGTAGATTAGTGAGACCACGAAAAATAAGTCCTTTTGTACCTGACTTTCACCTGGTGATTTTAAATATTTTTCTTCACTCCTCTCTCTAGTCTCAACAAACAACAAAAAACCTTCCTCCTGAAGGCACCCTTCCCACCTAAACTCTAGAATTAATTCCCTCATCACTTCTTCTAGAAGCTGGTCGATCCCTAGAGTATCCTCCCTTTATTGCAGGATTTGCAAACTCCAACGTAAGAAGCAGCTCACAGATAAAACAATGGGTATGAAATCATTTCTACTGTAGATAAATCATAACATCTTTCTCATTATAGTGTCTTTCAAAACACTCTCAGACAAGATGAAACTGTTCACTAAACCATAAGCAGCCACTTGGCAACCTTTCCTATATTACATCTTCAGGCCCTATCTTTATTCTGTTTTCCTGTCTATCTTCCCCATTAGACCTAGTATTTTGAGGGCACCAGCTATGTTCATTGGGGAGGAAAAACATATAATTTATCATAATAAAATGTGCTAAATATTATAATTGAGCTATATACACGGTGCTATGGAAAGGAAGGTGTTAATCTAAGACGGCTTCTCCTTCAAAGACTGACATGACGCTTAATTTTGATGGATATTTAGGAGCTTGCTGGGCACACTCAAGAAGAAAAGGGCATTCTGGCTCCAAGAAACAGAATGTGCTTGATTTAGGGGGATTAAAGAATAGGATGTTAAGGAATTGCCAAGTGTTCCTGTACAGACAGAGGACAGGCGCATGTAAGAATGCAGCTGGAGGTGAAATTAGAAAAGGAAGCGGGGATAAGATCACAAAAGGAATGGTGAGTCATTTGAAAGTTTTGATGGGGTAGCAGCCGCATCTCTTGTAACCATGTAGAGCATGCGTGGGTGGGGTGTGAGAGCCAAGACTAGGAGAGTATTGAGGAGGCCGGGGCAGTCACAGGTGTGTTAAATGATGGGTCTGAGATTAGGGGAGAGAGCTGAGAGTTATTTAGGAGAAAGAACTTGGTAACTGGATGTGGAGAAATCAGTAATCTTTCAGTAGCTTCTGGCATAGGCCATTGGATTGCTTATGGTACCAAGACCAGAAATATAGGCTGGCTCTGGCCCACATTAAAATAAGCTCCAGATTCCTTCATTGCCCCAAACTCTGTTATTTAACCCCACCCTTATTCACCTAAGCCTCCAGTTTAATGCAGGTCCTCACTGACTCACACATGTCTCCTAGGTAGCACCCCAAACAAATCTCTCTCTATCCTAATCCAGTATTTCTCAAAGTCAGCTCTTGAGCCTACCTTATCAGAATCTCCTGTGGTGCTTGATAAAAAGGCAGAGTTCTTGGCCCTATCCCAGACCCCATGAAGGACAAAATTTGCATTTTGATACTTTCAACTTTGGGAATCACTAGCCTGATCCAGCCTACCTACTACTATCAAATTTATTTTTCTTAAACCCTGCTTCCCTCATGTCACTTGCTTGCTCCAACTAATTTCTAATCTTCTACCTGGACTTCAAGATCCTCTTCCAACTTGATTTTTGAATCTTTCCAATTTACATTTTTGTTCTTTGTTCCAACAAAGTCAACCTCATCTCTCATTTCCCTCTTCTCCCCCCACCCCGTCCCAAACACAGTTTGGTTCTTTCTCCAAGCCTTTGCATTCAATATTACTTCCACAATCTGCGAGCTTCTCCATCATCTCTCCTCCCCAGTCAAATCCCAGCCACCAGATCCTGAAAGTCTAGAAATTTGCATGGAGTTTTCTCTAATTACTCTAACCCTACTTCTCTCTCCTGCTCATGTATTCCTATTACACTTACAATCAGCAGGCACAATTTAAGGTTTGATTATTTCAGCATATATTATTGAAACTATAAGGTCTTATCTCATTCTTATTTGCCAGTCATCAGTGTGCCTAGCACAGTTCTTGGCACATAATAAGCACTGAAGAAATATTTGTTGATTTTTGAAATCATCCCAAAAGATGGATGGCTTTGTTTTCCCCTAAATGTCACGTGAATTCAAAAAGAAAAAAAAAAGAGGACTTCAATTTTTAAAAGCAAAACAAATGTAAATATATTCACTATTCTAGATACCACGGTACCTGATGATGCTAAAGATAATGTTTCCTGGCCTGTTTTCGAAATGCAGACTGCTTAATCATGAAGGCAGGGTAATTACAAATAGCTCTTAATTACAATACAGGCCACTTTTGGTGTGCTGATGTAATAGTGTATCATGTATTGTGGCACTGAAATGCAGTGTCTGGAGTAAAAGAACCTTTAGAAGACAGCAACAGAAAGAACCTTAAAAGATAATGCAAGCCAATCACTTCAATTTATCCACTTAATAACTGAACCTCAGAGAAACTACACGACTTGCCCAAAGTCACAGAGCTGATGAGTAGCACCCAACAAAGACAAGCACGCGGGTCTCCTGACTGAACATCAAAGGTTGCTTTCATTACACTATGTGCTTAGGGATACTAAAGTCAAAGTCAGATACGTCAATAAGAATTCCTGTTAGCATAAACCAACCTTTTAGGAGTCTCTGCCTGCCATCCTGAAAAACTGAGGTAAAACACACAGTTTTATCAGAATCATAAAGACTGACACGGGCACAATTACAAAAAAAAAAAAAAAGAAAAAAATTTTAAAAAGAAGTAAAGCTTTCTAAGACAAAATATACAAGCATATTCTACTTCTAAAGCATTTCCCAAAGCCACAGGAAAAATACTTACCATAGCTAAATTCTATTCACCTGATCTTAATATTCACCTCACTGCTTCGGTAAAATATACACCAAAAGAAGAACCCAACATATAAAATACTATAAGCAAAAATCACTCAATCCCCAAAAGCACAAATTCACTTCTAAGGGTAAAACACATCTTTTGTACTCACCATAACTTTACTTCCAACTATCTGCATGCAGTGGTCAACGGAGAGTGGTTATGGTGTAAAAAAAAACAAACAGCAACAGTATTAGTAATCAGAAGCTTTTCACAGAAGTTAAGTGTTTAGTAAATTAGTAAATAGCTACCCCCTATGTATACTTTTAATACTTTAGATCTAGAGGCTAACACAAATATATCAGTATAGATTTCTACCATATTTCAAAAATGTGTAAAGTCTGCAGAATAAAGATTCCCACATAAAAGATTATTACAACTTGAGGATTTTTTTTTTTTTAATTTTCTGTAATGGGCTTCTCAGCTAGTGCAGTGTAAACATCAAGTAATGCAAGATTAAGTGTAATCAGGCATCAGATATTTTATCAGCCCACAACCCCTCAAAAAAATTATCACAAGAAAATCGAATTTTTTCCAAATGTTGCTTTTTCTTCTCTTTCCTTATTTTAACAGGTATACTATTAAGGTTGAAATTATGTATTTTAGAATATAAATGTTGCATTTAAAGTCATGCATTGTTAATAAATAAACTTTAGGTTGAAAACTGGAATATTTTATATTGTTATGAATTTAAGGTTTAAAATATTGTTTTATATTATACTTGAAAATTACAAAGCAGATAGATTGCTTATGATTCTAGTTTTCTAGGTCATCCTAGAATTTCTATTATAAGAGCACAGTTTTGTATATAATGCGAAGACAAAGAAGTAGTTTGTATTTAAACATAGTTATTCATAAGGAGGAAACAGTTCAAAAATTACAGCCTCGACTGAGCTTTTCTAATGGTTAAGAGAAAAGAGAATTTCTGAGAATTTGTGTTTAAGAAAGCAAGAAGTAAAATCATAGTCCTAAAACATATTTTTATACTAAAATCCAATCTAAATCATTGTTATCAGTTTCCTACACTTGAATATCAAGCAATGTTCAAAAAAGACCTAATCCACAATCGAAAACCATTAATCTGATAGCAGTTATTATCACTATGTGCTCTGTTTTTCAGCTAGTACTTTAAAAATAAAAATCAAATATAATTGAAATCCCAATAAGAATTCTAAGTTTAACAGGATACTGCAAGATACAAAAAGATAATGACAGTTTCCCAGTAAATTATTTCAGAGGAATCCATGGATCTCCAAATAGAGAAGCAGCTTTCTTAAATATTCATTCAACAGACTATTTACAGGCAGTGATTATTTAGTTGAATAAAAGCTTCTGTGGTGCCATTAACCGCCTTCTGAATTGAAAGATATGCTATTGACCTAAATTATTTCCTCCCACCAAAAAGACAGAGATCTTATTTGTCCCTTGTTTATTTAGCACAGACATGAAACTAAAAAAATAAATGCAAGCCTCTTAACAATTAAGGCAGGTCTATATTCAGTGAAACGACCAGAATACGGCCCATTTAATGCTTCATTCCATTGCAAAATGATTGCATTTAGCTAAAGCACATACAACAAAGAGATTAGATGAGACAAGGAAAGCTAAAAGAAACTGGTCTGGTCATGTTTGGGTTCAATTGTTTCACCATATCTAGGTGATGCCTCGAAAAGACCTGAGAAAGAAAATATCTGATAATGGCAAAGGCAAAACCATTAATATATGTATACACACATACAAATAGATATACTACAGCTCTCAAATGCTTATTATATGGGTCAATCTAAAAAAATTTAGAGATGTATTTGGTATCACTATTTTGAATTATTTCCTATTGAGAGTTTTTTAAATCAATGATACCTTTCAATGTATCTTCATGAAATATAATTTTACATATTTTTAAATCTCAACTTCAAAGATTGCGATTTAAGTTAGAAATAAACTAGTTTCTTAATATTCTCATAAGGACATTGACATCTGACAAACTAATGTTAGGATTTCAGTGACTAATTTTTCCTCATAAATGTCTATATAGGCTGTTAAAAAATAACATGCAACATTCCCTCTAAATCACTGATGTCTTACGCCTCTCAGGATTATGAATTGATATGACAATGTTGCAATGTTAAAAAAGCTTGGTTTTCCATTTCTGAAAACATATGTTGGTGTTTTGAAAACAAAGGCTCTTCCAGATTACCTGTGGCCAAATTATCTACACATACTAACTACCCTAGATCAGGTCCATAACCGCACTTGCTACAATGAGCAAATGAGTACAGCTCCAGCAGAGAAGAGGCTCTTTTCCGCTCCCTTAAAGTCCATTCATCACTGACAGAGTTACTCAAGCTACTTTTTCCTTCGCATTCACACAACTTAACATTCTCTACTAAGGAACTTGAAAAGGAAAAAAAACTAAGCAATAGTTTTCATCACTATCTTTCAATTTCCTTTATATTCTCTTATTCCAGGCTAATTTTGGCATAGTCAATTACACAATAAAAGACTCTCCTTTGCTTTAGAAACAGGTTTTGAGCCCAAACCTGTGCATTAGTTTCATGTTGCTTTACTGTCCTTACCCACAAACCCAGGAGAATGACCGACGTCTCTTATTGAGCTCATATTTTATTTGTTTTTCAATTCCATACAAAATGACTAATGCAGGTGTTAAAGGTGGAAATGTACAATTTATGTTTAAATTTAACTATAATTTTCACACATTTTACATATGACTATAAGACATTTTTCCACCACGGACTCTAGTCCTTAACTTGGCTTTTACTTCAAGATGAAAGTTTTGGCTACTTGTAAAGCATTTTCATAAAGAAGTGGTTACAATCATATCTACTTTAAATGTGGAAACATTTTTAATCAGTGTATCAATATAATGAAAAAGTAAGCATAAAAAAGTATGACAAGCAAAGCATATCTAAAGCCTAATAAAAGACAGCAGGATGGAAACCTTGGTTACACATAGGTAAATGGGCATAGGTTAGGTTATAATTTATGCAAATTTTATTGTCATGATCACGAAGAGGTCAAAAGATAAGAGGACGGTTTGTCACTGAATGGCATCCCTATCACCTTCAAAAGGAAATCACATATGCAATTTCCTTTGTTTTCGCCACAGAAAACACAGCACTAATGAATGTCTCCCCAAAGTGAGAAAGCTTTAAAGCATGCTTATCAAGAGGCTTTCTTGCATCATAATATTTGGTCCATGAAAAATATTTGCAAATAAAATGTATAACCTTAGAGCTCTAATGAAAATTCTGTACACACATCAGGTGCTCCTATGTGTGCTAAAGGAAGCAAATAAGGATCACATACTAAATAGTTATAGCACTGATTTTGAGCCTAACACCTTAAATATAGTATTTTCATGTCTTTTGAGAAACATTCAATTTCCATGTTTCAAATAAAGCAATTCTAGAGAGCTCATCCAATGTTTACCCAAAGTTTAGCATTTCAGTCTTAAAAATGAGTCTATAAATTAAAAGTGTGCATCTCTCTGGTCAGTTGAAGAAGAAACAATAGGATAAGTGAAAACAAGCTCTACATAGAGATAGAGTCGATATCAAAAGGTTAAGGAGTAAGAGCTTCATACAATCTTGATTATATTCAGTCCCACTTACACAAACAAAAACAACAACAAATGAGCCAGAAACACTAACAAAATCTTATCATTAAAAACACCATATAATTAGTCATGTATTATTATCTGTACTTTGCACTCAGAGTTAGCTATATAGATTTACTAGTGTATTTGCCTTTAGGTATTTGAAAAATAACATTGAATGTACACCCTGCACTTCCTAAAGCATTTTACTGTGAACAATAAGCTGAGTACAAAAATGAGGAGATTCATCAGAATTTCAAAGCAAAACCCTATGCCTCACCTAATTCTATTGAAAACGATGCTCATGGCAAATTTCACTTATCACTTGAAACATATTTCTGCCCTTGGATACCAGAAGCAAATTAAAAACATGCTGTTGCTCTGCTCTGGCAGAGCTGCAATGCGTTATGTTTAAATAGTTCAGCATTCAGATTTAGCTTGCTTGAAGTACAATATGGAATCAATACAATTGTAGAATTCAGGGCAAAATGCATCAGTAATTGCCACTGCAATTACTGTACTGAAATAGCATTAATAGGATAGCCAAATAACTTTAGAACATATTTTTCCACTGAAGAGCTATTTTATTCACTGGTCAGGTTTTTAAATTTAAAATATGTATGTCTTAAATGTAAATGTGTGTGTGTGTGATATACATATTACACAAACATAAAATCACTGTGTGTGATACATATATATATACATACACACATGTATATAATATATACAAACATATAGTGATGTTATGAACTCTAAATGTGAAAAGCTTCTTCTTTACAGAAATGTAAAAGATATATTTCACCATTTCAAAAAATACATTTTTTCTTACAAAAATAAATCAAACCTGAAGACTATTTTTGGAAGCACCTTAGGAAATGAACAAAGCAACACATTCCATTAAAACACGAAGATCTTCCTGCTGAAGACAAGTCTTTTCAATGAATCCTACTTTCAAGTCTTTTGAGACTCGCACAGATTTCATTAAAGCTCCTATTAAACACCCTTCTTTATGTTAAATTTAGCTGTACAATAACAATTGTGAGGTAGTTTACATAGTTAGCATCACAGACAACAATGAAAAAAACCAAAACTGCTTATTAAAAACATTGCTAAAAATTTCATGCAAGCAGATACTGGACATATAGCTTTAATGTAAACTTAGTTAAATCTTGTGACTAGGCTATGTTTGTATCTTCTCCCTCAAAATCTGAAATGTTCATGTAACAAACTGTGTATTAAGTGGAATACCTGCAAATTGCTGTCATTTGTTAGTAAGTGCACAAAAACTCAGCCCCAAAACTTACTGGATTAACTCAGAGCCCTCTATCCTTAGTCTGTCTTGTTTATAAGAATGGAAGTCTCTCTAATTAAGAACAGTTTTGAAATACATACAAAATGTATTAAAGTACATGTATATGCTTCTTTTACGAAGTCTATATAAGTACATTGAGGCAAGAACTTGGAGAGCCAAGATTTGTTTCTTTTTAAGCAGATAACGCTAAGCTCATTATGTGGGTGCCGGGAGAGTCTCACTACTTACAGATTTGGCAGTAGCAGAAATATACTGGACGACCATCTCACGCTTGGTGGTAAAATCTTTGTTTCGTAAAGGAGCTTTTCGCTCTTCATTAAGGTTCATGTCCTCCTGTTAAAAAGAACATTTATTGTGAGCATTAGCAAATTTCTGCTTATGAGTTTCAAAAGTGATTAATAAATATTAAACAACAAGGTCCTACTGTATAGCACAGGGAACTATACTCAATATCCTATAATAAACCATAAAGGAAAAGAATATGAAAAAGAATATATATATATGTGTGTATGACTGAATCACTTTGTTGTACAGCACAAATTAACACACCATTATAAATCAACTATACCTCAATAAAATAAATTTTAAAAAAAGAAAAAGGAAAAAATTAATAATTTTTGTCTTAAAATAGTAAGTCATGCTATGACTAACAACAACCATCATTCTTCTGGCTCCTTCACTATTATTTTTCACTCTACATACCATAATCTTGTATAAACTTTACCATATAATCATGGTTCATATCACTACCTACTCAATAAATGAGCAGAAAGAAAAAAAAATTTTTAACTATTCCATAGAATAAACTGGCAGTTTATAGCACAGATATACATCATACCTTAGCAAAGCTATTTATTTACACTGATAGCAAAAATAAACAGATAAACAAACACTTTACTATTTGGCATATGTTCTCGTAGGATCATTATTATCTAGAAGAGCAAATATGATTTGTAAATTAACAGGAAATATATAGCTACAATATGTCACTGAAGAAAGATTCATGAGAAGTTGCTGAATTTGGGAAAAAAAAAAATCAGAAACATAGTTACCTGTATAGGGATAACAAAAACTACTCACTGTAGAGAAAAATATTGTTACAACAACACATTGTTTTGAGGTTCAATAAGCTTTAATTTGGTTGGAAATCTTCCTTTATATTGTGATACACACACATGTATAACATTTTCACTAGACAAATTATTTTTCTTCATTTTGAAACTCATGTTAACCCCTGCAACACATTAAGACAGGGGCCCCCAAACCCCCAGGCCACAGCCTGTTAGGAACCGGGCCGCACAGTAGGAGGTGAGTGGCAGGCGGGCAAAGCTTCATCTGCCGCTCCCCATCGCTGCCCATCGCTCCCCATTGCTCGCATTACCGCCTGAACAATCCCCCACTTCCCTGTCCTTGGAAAAATTGTCTTTCACGAAACCAGTCCCTGGTGCCAAAAAGGCTGGGGACCGCTATATTAAGACACTCTTGAAGGGTCACAAAATCAAGTTGGAAAGGACTATGCTTCAAAAAGCAACATCAAATGAAAAGACAACCTACAGAATGGGTGAAAATGTTTACAAGTCATATGTCTGATAAGCGGCTTGTATACAAATTATAAAAAGAAGCCTTATAAGTCAACAATAAAAAGACAAATAACCCAAATACAAGTGGGCAAAGGATTTGAATAGATATTTCTCTAAAGAAGATATACAAATGGCCAATAAGCACATGATGTTCAACATCATTATTCATCAGGGAAATGCAAATCAAAATCACAGTGAGATAACATTTCACTCCCACCAGGATGGCTATGACAAAAAAGATAATAACAATTGTTGGTGAGGATGTGGAGAAATTGGAACCCTCACACACTGCTGGTGAGAATGTGAAATGATGCAGCCACTTTGGAAAATAGTCTAGCAGTTCCTCAAAAAGTTATACTTAGAGTTACCACATGACTCAGCTTATACCCAAGAGAAATGAAAACATCTGTTCACACAAAAACTTGTACATGGGGACTTCCCAGGCGGTCCAGCGGTTACGACTTTGCCTTCCAATGCAGGGAGTGCACGTTTGATCCCTGGTCAGGGAGCTAAGATCCCACATGCCTCAGGGCCAGAAAAACAAAAAACATAAAACAGAAGCAATATTGTAACAAATTCAATAAAGACTTTAAAAATGGTCCACATCAAAAAATCTTTAAAAAAAAAAAAAAAAAAAAACTTGTACATGAATGTTCATAGCAGCAGCAGCAAGAGTGGAAACAATCCAAATGTCCATCAAGTGATGAATGGATAAACATATGTCATATGTCCATGCAACTGAATATTATTCAGCTACAAAGAGGAATGAAGTACTGATACATGCTGTAGCATGGATGAACCTTGAAATCGCATTATGCTAAATGAAAGAAGCCAGTCACAAAAGGCCATATATTATAAGATCCCATTTATATTAAATATCCAGAACAGACAAATCTATAGAGACAGAAAGTGGATTAGAGGTCGTCAGGGGCAGGGTAAGGGGGGATGGGAGAATTGGGGTGTGACTGCCGACAGATATGGTGTTTCTTCTGGGGGTGATAAAAATGTTCTAAAAGTGATTGTTGTGATGGTTGCACAGCTCTTTGAATATATGAAAAAAACACATTGAACTGTATAATTTAATAGGATGAATTTTATGGCATCTGAATGGTATCTCAATTTTTTAAAAACAGAAAAAGAAATCAATATTTTTATCCCTTTACTTGCTTAGTAATTCTAACATTACTATTTTTTAATCAAGTAAACTAATAGGCAAACAAAGAAAAATACTAAAATTATTTTAAAGATTCATATGTGAGAATGTGGGGGAAAAAACAAAGGATACATAAAAAGTAATCAAACGGCATCAATTGAATAGTAACTTCAATGACAGCAAGAATCTCATGATCTATAGTTGCACCCACTGCAGTGACTCCTATGATGATTAATTCACAATTAATACTTGTAAATGTCATGTATATATGCCTATCCCCCTTCCCAATCACCTCCATCACTGTCTCTACCTATCTACCTTTCCTGTCTTATCTCCTTATTTCTCATTTGTATATCCCACTTGTTAATGCCTTACTTGAAGGCAGGCTCTCTTTCTCTGACTAGATCTAGCATTGTTGAATCAAAGTAGAATCACAGAAACGAGGCTGGATAGCACTTTATAAAGTCCACAGACACTCATCTATGTTCTGTGTCAACTTCAGCTAACAGGGTACTCACTACCTCTACAGGCAGCCCAGCCCATTATAGGGCAGTTTATTTTTGCCAAGTTTTTCTTTGGAGGACTGGATCTGAAATACATACAACAAAATATTAATATCATATTAAGGTGGAAAGACTGTGTCGTTAGTTTTTCTCCTCTACTTTCTAAATTTTGGATCACTTATTTCCTGAACACATACCATGTACCATGCACTATGCTAGACTGGGTAGGGAATGCAAATTTGAAAGAGTGCTTGAGCCCACAAATTAAATGAGTTATTATTTGTGAAGTACTTAGAACGATGCCTGATACTTAGTAAATGCTGTATTTGTCTGTTAAATAAATAAAAATAAATGATTCATGGTCTAGTAGGGAAGACAGACATGCAAACAAATCATTATAACAGAGGCATGTAGAGGATGTTTGGGGAACACAGAGGATAGATGGGAAGGTCAGCAAAGAAGTCTTCATCAGGATTTGGGTCTTGAGAAAAATCTGAGTGAAGGCCAAGAGACTAGCTACCAGACCACAGTGGGCTTCTGTCATGGTTAGCTGCCCAATAGCACTTGAACATGCCCTCTACATTTTAAACACTCTCCTAGTGTCAGCCCCATCAAGGAAGAATCCATAAAAACCACATTTGTCGGTCTCCCTCATAACTAGAGTACAGGTAAGGTGGCTTAGTTTCTACCCATGAAATTCATGCATAGGAGATGTAGATTCAGAACTATGTAAGGGAGCAAGCCACGAGTAAACCACCTGTTTCGCTGGTACAGGTGACAACAGAGATGACGTGGTTATGGAATTGATGGCAGCAGACGTGTCTTTTTCATCACAACAGTTTGACAAAATGGTTCTGGGGTGGCAACAGTTCCTTCATCAGATATTTCAGTTGTGTGGTTCTGGAAGTTATTCCTATAATAATGTTACCTGGAGCCTGTTTTGCAACCCTCCTGATTCGTACCTCTTAATATGTGTGTGTGTGTGTGTGTGTGTGTGTGTGTGTGTGTGTGTGTTAGATAGATAGATATATATATATATATATATATATATATATATATATATATATTCTATTTAAAGTAGCCAGAATGAATTCTCTTATGTTTAATAATTTGGGCTATTGAAGTAATTCAAGTAACTAGTGATAAGAGTCCGAACTAAGAGAGATGATAGTCAGATTGGACAGGGGAATAAACTAAAGGAACATGTAAATGTTACATGAAGGCAACATTCTCTCCTTCAAGCTAAAGTATACCTACCAGTTTCAACCTATCTTTGTGTGACATGGCTCAGCGTCTCTCTCAAATACTCTGTGGTTTGATAAATCCAAGGAAGGAAAGGAATTCCACGTCCTTCATCTTGAAATACTATACCTCGATTAATTCAGCTTCAGATTTTATGGCTTTATTGGCAAGTACATCATTCTGCTGACTCATATTGTGTTTGTTTCCATCAAAACCCCCTAAATACTGCTCATGTATGCTGGACTATGTCCCTACCATCTCATAACATTCTGGTTAAATTATAGTCTCCTGCAAATGTAGTTAGCATGAATCTGCATCGCAAGTAGAATCGACTCTGGAACGGTGACAAGATTGTATCTGTACACGTCACAGCCAGGCTTAAGAGTGTGGTAATGTCACCTTTGGCAGTCTCTAGGTAGAGAGTTTGGTCTCCTTCCAGTGACATTTCTCTGTTACCATGTACCTCTAATCCAATTTTTAATGGCATACATTGCTAAGATCATGCTATCAGACTAGAATCATGGAGGCAGGCAGGACATTAAGGGGAATATGGAGAATACAGACCTCAGAGGAATGTCAAGATTAATTGTGATCATGAACCCAAGCCTCGTGTATATTAACTAGCCATCAAAGAATGCTAGCTATTAGTATTATTATCACTTCCCTGGTCTCATTTCTTTTTTTTTTTTTCCTGTAAATGGCCTAGACCCTTTTTTTTTTGTTTTATTTTTGTTGGAGTATAGTTGATTTACAATATTGTATTAGCCTCAGGTTTACAGCAAAGTGAATCAGTTACACATATACATATATGCACTTTTTTTTTTTTTAGATTCTTTTCCCATATAGGCCATTAGGGTATTGAGTAGAGTTCCCAGTGCTATACAGCAGGTTCTTATTAGTTATCTATTTTATATATAGTAGTGTGTATGTGTCAATCCCAATCTCCCAATTTATCCCTCCCCCACCCATATTCCCTGGTAACCATAAGCCTGTCCTCCACATCCATGACTCTACTTATGTTTTGTAAATAAGTTCATTTGTACCCTTTTTGTCTTTTTTACCACTTTTCATCTTACCCCTTAGGTTTGAATGATGCAAGCTTGTTTGCAGTTTTTCTACATACACTATGCTGTTACACACTTCCATTACTTTGTTCATGATGCTGTTCTCTCTGCCTAGAATGCTGTCAACTTCAGCACCCTCTTCATCTATTAACCCCCATCTTATCCCACCTCACTGCACCCCACCACACCCAAATCCATAGCGGGCTAACTCATGTACTTCTGCTAATTCTTCAGATTTCCCCCAAAGCACCTCATTTAGAAATGACTATCTTCATTCTATTCTTCCATATTAATTTCCTATATTGTATCAATATAAGCTAACTGAGGGCAGAAACTGGGTTCTTTTTCTCTTTGTATTTCCAAGCAAAGAGTATGCAGGCCTGGAATGCAC
Organism: Balaenoptera ricei; assembly: GCF_028023285.1. Classification (NCBI taxonomy): domain Eukaryota; kingdom Metazoa; phylum Chordata; class Mammalia; order Artiodactyla; family Balaenopteridae; genus Balaenoptera; species Balaenoptera ricei. The sequence continues at coordinate 87,585,726 of NC_082660.1, read as the reverse complement.
CAGGCATTTAATAAATATCTGTTGAACCAATGTGATATTTAGGAGCTTTTCTCTAAATATTTTAATTTGCTTTACAGCCACAAACATTTTTTATACCTATAAATCTGCTGCATAGGTTGATTGGGACTAGGTACCATTCACATGAACAGAGGAGACCATAATGACTCATCTTATTTTTACAGAAAGAAGCAGCATACTACTAATTAGGCAGCTAATACTTCCAAATCATTAACTCCAGCTTTATAATACAATCATAAAACTAAATAGAGCAATACTCATAATTCAATATTAATTCTAAAAAATGTAATTGAGTATGAAACTACCTCTAAACACACTGAGTTTTTTTTTTTTAATTGAAATATAGTTGATTTACAATGTTAAGTTTCAGGTGTACAGTAAAGTGATTCAGTTTTATATATATATACACACACACACATAAATATTCTTTTTCAGATTCTTTTCCATTATAGGTTATTATAAGATATTGAGTAGAGTTCCCTGTGCTATACAGTAGGTCCTTGTTAATCATCTATTTTATATATAGTAGTGTTAAACACACTGAGTTCTTATAGTACTCAAAACACAAAAGCAAGCTTTTAGTGTATTTAACATTTAGTTAGTACTTCCACAGTACATGAGAAGAATGTGGTATTTTGTAATTTAAAAAACGCTGAAGTAAATAACTGACCACTTATATTTGTATTATATTTGTATCAAGCCATATCTGTAAACACTAAACCATTTTTTCTCCTACTACTTATGCCATGATGCAATTTTCCCATTATAGACAAACTCCTTCACTTCTTCAGCAAATACACATTGTATTCTTAAAGTTATAACTGAGGAGCCGTATAAGAATAGAGTCAAATGAGAAGGTTAAAAGTTGAACCAGCTGCCTATTCATTCATTTGTACTCTCTTTCATTCATTCATTCTCATTCTCTCTCTCTTTCTCCCTCTCACCCCCCAGTAAATCTTTAAACAGGTGACAGTACAATTTTTTAAACTTTCTCGTGTCCTAACATCATTTTCTATTTTCCTAACCCTTCCACTGTTTTCCTCACTTGTTTTATGAAAGGTAAATGTCAACCGTTTGTTTTTACATCTTTTCCTCCTCTATAAGAAGTAATACTTGCTCCTTCTTTCTATACAGTTGCTAAAAATGTCTATATATTTTCTATAAAGTAACTGTTTCTGTTTCTGCAACATGCATTGATCCCAGTTTAAGGCTGGATTTTCCACTCACTGTTTTTAAATCTGAACTTCACTTCACCATCAAATGCTTGCCCTCTTCCTTCTGCTTCTCAATAGTAATTATTCAAGTATTCTTTAACTTCTATCTCGAGGGGACCTGTACCCCTGAAGAGAATAAACTAATGATACCCTAGTACCTAAAAATATACCCTAGCATGAACAGCAATTATAGTTATCTTTGATTATTTTAAGATTATAAATTAATGGATTTTTACATTTATTTCTTTATTCTTTTCTAAAGAAACGTTCATATAAAGATATGCTCTATAGATAATTCCTCTACTAGAACTAGAAAGGACAGAACATTTCTTTTTAAAATTCCAATAAAAGCATCAGGAATTTTCTACATAAGTAAATAAATGGCCAATTGTACCTGGTATTAATTAAGTACCTCATGTCTTCAAATGAGCCAGTTAAGTTTACCTATATAGACTGTAGCGGCATACCATATAGAAGTTTATATGGAAAACAAAGTTAAAGGGGAAAAAAAATTGTCCAAATACATTATCTCTACAAATGGTATGGAGCCAAAAGCCGGGGCAAGCAAGCATGAAGTTAAGTGAATGTTACTGAGTACTGCACAAAAAGTCTTCAGCTATTTCTACTTTCAGGGCCTATTGGAGGAAACTACAACTATGAACACCTACATATACCTCTTCACCATCAAGAAGGTAAATTCAGAACATCTATTTAGCTATTAGGAAACCCAAATATTATTTTCACTCTCCCATAATCCTTAATCCTGAGCTCAACATGGAACCAGTGTCCAGAGTCCAAAGATTACATAAAGGATCCACTGTGGTTTGTGAAATATTGATGTTTACTCAAAATACAAGAAAATAAGCTTCAGTATTTAACATGAGAATAACACTGAAGCCCTCACTGGATCCACAGGTCCAAATGGTACATGAGGTATCTCAAGGGAAGAGTGGGGTATTCACAATGTATATTTTTTCACTGTCAGTGTACTGCAACGTACTGCAGTTTACAAGTACCTGGTTAAGTGGACTTACAGGCTATTTTACCTAGTTTTAACTAAGTCAACCCTCAAAACAACAACAACAAAATAGAAAAGTAGCTTTAAAAGATTCTTGCAAAGACAACAGATTGAGGATAATAAGATAATACCAATAATGCAAGTACAGGGGAACAAGAAAATACTAGACTGTTATATCTCCTACTCATAAGTCTGAGCCTTTCATCAGTCATATCATATGATAAAAGTAATAAAAATATAAGGCTGATAAGAAGCTGGTCCCACAAGATTAAAAATTAGTAAGGTAACTATCTGAAATATGCATGTATATCAATTATCACTGATGACTCTCATTTTATGTGCATATTGCACCTTAAAAATATTAGCTAATGATAGTATAAAGCTGCCTCAAACTTGCAGACCATTTAAAATCCAAACATCTAGACCATGAGGAAAGCTTTTTCGATTTTCTCAGCAATAATTAGAATCATGTGATACGCAATCCAATACTTAGTGAAATTTTGTAAACTTAATGACACACGTTTAGAAGACTCTTTTGAATGTTTTCTTTCTTTAATAGCAAAAGACAAAAGGTCCCATGACACTGGGGGAACACTTGGTAGAAGCAGCTGAAATAATACATGCAAAACAACATGGCAATAAACTAAAACACATTCCTTTGTCAGCAAATACTGTCAGAAGACACATAGAAATCATTGCTGAAAATTTGCTAAAACAAGTATTAGAAAAATTACTCAGTGCGGGAGGTTTATCATACAGCTGAATGAAAATACAGCTGTTTTTTCTTTTAAACAACTCAGCTTATATTATTTGCTAGATTGTTCCAATAATGAAATATAAAAACTACTTTTCTTTGAGTTGCTAATGGAACAATCTAACAGAGAAAACATATTGCCAAAATAAATGATTTATTTAATAAAAGGATGTTTTATGAAAAAACTGTAAGCGGGAAGCATTCCTGAGTAAGGAAGGTTAGCCCACATATAAAATTCAAACCATTGCAAGAAAGAAGTTGAAATCAAAATACACACAGTGGTATGCAGAGTCAAGAATGTAGGTGTTTTTTGTTGTTTTTTATAAAAGCAAGATATTTCAAATACTGTAGAATATTTATAATATTTTAAAATGAGACAGGAAGTGAGCATGAAAACATGTATCTTACAGAGAGATCTCCAGCTATTTCATGACAAAGTATTTTAAAACTTCTGAAATTTCACATGACTTGGGCATTTTTCATTCACAAAAGGACAAGTAATCCCTTAAGAGTTAACAACTGATGAGAAAGTAACTGCTTTTCAAATGAACTTCATTGAAAAAGCCACACACTGGCAGACCCAACTGCCAGGTGGGTCTCCTTCACCCTTGCATGACTCACCTCTTCTTTCTTCTTCCGGGTATTAGGTATAATGTCTGCAGCGGACATGAGTAGACAAACATGGGGGCGGGGGTCTACACATTAAGTATGTGGAAGGAAAAGAGCCCATGTCCCTGATGACATCTAGTGAAGCCCGTTTTTTAAAGCCCATTTTGAACCAATTTATTCACAAATATAAAAATGCAACACTTCAGATTAGTTCCAAGAACAACTGACCGTCATCAAGGGAGATGGAAATTTACTAGCCGTGGTTCAGCAGGAAACTTTTGCTTGATTCATGGATTGGACTGAGCAAAGTTAATACTATGATTTAATAAGTGTTGCTAATGATGTTCTCGTTCCACTTGGACCTATGCATCGTTGTCAGATTTATGTTTCAACTATAACAGACATTAAACCAAATATCAAAATAAAATGGACTCGGAACTAAACCTTCTAATTAGTCTCTTTTTTAAAACAAGACATAAAAAATAATGACACATTGACATTGCTCTCACTAAAAAGTTATTAATCGCGACAGCAAAGGCTTTTGCACCATTAATAAATAAAATAAACTCATTTAAAATCATTTTAAAATCTTGTTCATTGCATGTTTTTCTCATTCTTTTCTATGTCTGTATTTTATACATAGTACATACATATATGTATATATCTTATAAATAAAATATATTGGGGTTACTTGCTCAAATATATATATTTTTTTTCTAACGGGATAGGAAATCAGAAAGTTTAGAGACTACTACACTAGTCCAGAGGTTGACACTTTTACTGTAAAGGGCCAGACAGTAAATGTTTTAGGCTTTGCGGGTCACAGGGTCTTTGTCACAACTACCCAACTCTGCAGTTACAGTGTAAAAGGAGCCATCAACAATATGTAAACAAATGGCTGCGGCTGCATTCAACAAAATTGCATTTATGAACACTGAATTTCAGATTTTCATGTGCCCTGAAACAGTCTTCTTTTGATTTTCTGCAACCATTTAAAAATATAAAAGCTATTCTTACCTTGGGAGTCATACAAAATAAAAACCTAGAGGCAGGGATAGTGTCTTTGTCATCTTTATGCTCCCCTGCACCTAACAAAGTATCTGGCATTCAGTAGAGAGTTGTCAAATAAACTTCTCCATGACACAGAAATATGTCTTTGCTTTTTCTTTTTTGTTTTCCAACAATTACACCTTACGTTCTGCTATATCACCTCTATCCTTGACAGCAGGGATTTTCCTTGAGTTGCTCTCTGCTCTCTCTCTCTCTCTCTCTCCTCAGAACTTAGAACAGCACCTGGCATATAGAAGGCATTGGACTTTGATGAACTAAGTCATTCAAACTTTGCGAACACTTTAATGTCAAAAAATAAAGACTGAAAATTCAGAAGTGACACTGGGTTTCGTAGTATATTCAGATCTTCTCTGTTTCCTCCCTGAGCCCCTGTGCTGGCTTAAGTACTCACAGCAGCCTATTCACAGCTGTCCTACTACCATGGAAATCCTGTGTTTACTTGCTTGCCTCCCTGACTAAATTCTGAGCTCTCTGGGGGCAAGGGAGGAACTGGATTTATCTGTGTACCTGCAGCATGTAGCACACGACCTGGCACACTGCACATATCAAAACACAGTCGTGAAAATGCCTTCATGGCAAAAAACACTAGTGGAACTTTTCAAACAGAAAAAATACCTTAGGAAACATGTCTATGTACAAATCAAGAACAGAATCAGTGAACTGTGAAGTTTATCAGCTACAATCAGAGTAAATTTCCAAACCTAGTTCCCTTAATTCCTCTTCCTGGGACTTCTATCCTACTACTCCCTCATTTGTGAACTTTTGGTGAGAATTATATTTGGGAAGGAAATTTAAAAGTGACCCAGATTTAGTTAACTTTGAGACCTGTTTACAGGGTAAGTTTTGCTCCTCCTTTATATGCTTTACTTGGGAGTGTGTGTAAGAAAATAAAATGACTAGAAATGATGCTGGTGTTCTCTCAGTCCAATGATACAGAGTAAGGATATTGGAAATATAAATGTAAAAAATGGAAAGTAGGCTATCTAGATAATTTCTAAGGATCTAGCCATTCCTGAAAATTATTTCCATGCCTTATTACAGATTTTAAGACCTATGTTACCAATAACTTATTTTACAGTAACTTAACCTTTAATTAAAATTACTTATGCTGAGAGCACTAAAAGGTTCTCATCCAAGCTAACCAACTCCTAAAAGACTGATGTTGGGTGAGAAAGAAACCCATGACAGCAGTCAGGGGAAAACAAGGACAGCACCTGGGGTCCAAAGTCAAACAGGCTCTCAAAACTGATGAAAGGCAAAAGTGTGAGAACAAAATGAAAAGCTTTGGGATTATTTATGAGTTCTACCAGATGGAATATGGGGCAGATAATTTAATATTTACTGCATATGACTGTACAATCATTACATTATGCCCAAAATGCGAAATATATTCATGTAAATTGCTGAACAGAAAAAAAGTATAAAACATCACATTTGCATGTGGAATCATATATTAAACATTGCCTTTAATAACGGAAGTTGAAATAAAGTGTGCCTAGAAATTAATCATAAATCATAAATCATTAATCGTCACTAGCCTCATCTTTTGTATACAATTAAACTATTTAATTACCTATATTAAAACACAGTCCTTACTGACATATCTGTAGGACTCTAATGTGACCAACGCCAGCTGGACTTCCACTCAATAGATCCTGTACTAGGTAAAAGAAATTAAATTCCAACTTGAACTTCCAAGACATCTCTGTATGTTTATTTTTTTAAGCTTAAAATGGAAATTCCCTCTCCCCTAAGCAAAAAAAAAAAAAACAGTTTTAGAACAGTTGCATACAAAAGGGAAATAATATTCAAAAGGAAATGGACAGTGTCCAGACACATTTCTCTGCTTGCTCTAATTGCATTATTCAAAAATGAGCTATCGCTATTAAACATTTAATAGTCCTTAAGCAGTATTCTCAATGTACAAAGACCAGTTCAGTTATTCTCAGTAAGCTCAAAGGCTATGATACCTTAACATGTTGAATAGTTATTCAATTACAGCATTATTAATTTCCTTATATTTAAAGTGTAAGGGAGAAGATATTTCACCAGTCCTAATTAGAGACAATACAAAATGTCTCTGATTAACATGAAAAAGATGATAAATACGAACCTCATTCAAATTTGAATTTGGGGTTAAAGGTGATATGTAATATTACGATAGTTCAGTCATCTTTTAAAGTTACCCTCCCCAAAATGTGGAAGCAGTATTGTTGTCTTGGTCCTACTACCTTTACCCACTTGTGGACGATTTGAAAACACGACTGGGCAGAAAAGGGGAACAGGAATCTTAAAGAGCCAAGTATAGTTTACCCCATGCAGGTAATTATAAAAATCATATAAAAACGAGTGAGGGTTTTTTTTCCACTCCTGAAAGTTTTAATAAAAGAACCACTTTCTAATTTTCAATTAATAGGCAATGACCACACTCCAAGTACGAAATCCAGTTTTACAAACTACTGAAGACACGCTGATAATAAACAGCATGCGCTCCATGAAAAAAGCAATCATCTAAAAGTTTCAAATTTGTAGCTTTACATCTGCCAGCAATAGCCATGGATACCCTGACTCAGAAGATCTGTCTATACTTGTTTCCTTGAGCAGCCACAATATGAAAAGTGGCATATCAATGCGTAGAACAGATGTCAGTGTCAATGGAACGTTAGTAATCTACTACCTCACTAGTAAAGTAAAACCTAACCATTCAGATCTTTCAGTTAACTGGACTCGTTCCAGGATTTTACTTGGCTATAATGTGTCAAGTGATGTTTAAAATGAGCTATTAGTAGTTAAATACAAGTTACAGTAATCAAATAAAAGAATTAATACTTTTTTAAAAATCTGTAGTAATTTCAGATTGAGCCCAACATTCCCCTATTATCTACATCTACAAACCTGTACAGAGAGAACTTCTGTTGACAAATATGATCCTCGGATATAACAAGAGTTTCAATTATCAGAGTAATAGAGGATTTATTTGAATATTGCCTTTCATTACTTAAGCCTTTCACCAAAAGTTTCACCAAAATATATCATCCCCCAGAAATTCCAAATAATAAATTATATTAGCAATTTTAACGTAATATATTTCTTGTCAAGCATCTCATACTCTGTTACGGTCTATAATGTTGTGCTATTTTATGTAATTATTTTAAATGTTTCACTCCTCAAGGTATGCTATCCTAAAACACATACAAGGTGTTTAGGCCCAATGGTCTAAACATTTGTAGTACTCTAAAGTGTAAAAAGTCTGAAAACAGGAATAGCACAATGAAGGATGAGAATCAAGAGAGACAAGATTGTCACAATAGCCATCAAGTAGGACAAGTACATCTATTACATTATTTGTACATGGAAGGATGCCTACAAAGATTGAAATAAAAAAGGGAAATTTCATATCTGGAAATCTACTTCTGACGACTTAAGTGTCTTCTCCCAATCAACTTTGAAGATGGCATTTGAACAGTTTTCCAAAACTAAATTGTGGGCCTCTTTCTTTTCAATCGATGCTCTGTAAAAAGCAATAACTTGGAAAAAGACAACCTTCTGTCATCAATAGGAAACAATCCATCCATCTCGCTTTACCTGCGAGGCAATGTACCTCTGAGTTGCCTTCTACTTCCACTCAGTATGCGTGCAAAGAAAGTGTATTAATTTTACATTTAGCTTAAATAAAATATTATTAAAGATAGAGATTACCAAAATGCCAATTTTTTAGATTTTTATGTACCTAAATTTAAGCTCGAGCTCAGCCCCTTATTAGCTAAGGCAAGTTACAGAACCAATTTCTTTAGCCTCTCTCTAAGCTTTAATTTCCTTATCTGAAAAATGGAGTATAAGTATGTTGCCTACTTTGCAGCACTGTCACAAAGATCAGCTTAAATAATACATGTAAACTGTTCAGTTACATGCTGGGCCCAAGGGTGCACAGTAAATGAAAGCTGTGAAAATTCATAAAATAACTTGTTCACTTAACCTGATTACAGACAAACTAAAGATAAGAAAGAAAATGCAAAATGTTCAATGTACAAGTAGACTTCTCTCAAAGAAGAGATACAACCCATAAAAAGTTTTTTATTGCTCTTTTGTTGTTACTTTTAAGCAAATCATAATTGTCTGATTTCCTTTTCCAACATTCCCATGGAAGGAAAAATTCTCATTAGGGAAAATGTGGCACCAAGTTGTACCTTTCTTTAAGTCACATTTATGAATCCACAAGCAAATCTTTTTAAAAACATAACACATTTAAAGAGGAAAGGGGTAATTTGTTGATGAAACATAAGAATTAAAATTCAAACCACAAAACGGAAACATTGTAAAAGGTTTGAAAACAGTAAATGCTGTACACAAATTGAAAAACTTTATAAGTGCCAGGAATCATTTTTGCTTACAGCTATCATCATGTAAAAGGCATGTGTGTGTCACTGAAGCAAATGAAGAGGGTAGTAGAAGATATCGAAGAGGTAAAGTGGGGATCAGATCATACGGAGCCTTACAGGCTCTTATAAGGATACTGGCTTTTGTACCCTGAGGGAAATAAGAAGCCATAGTAGAGATTTGAGAACCCAAGTGACATGACATTGTTCAGGTTTTAAAAGGGTAATGTTTCTGTGTTGAGAATATACTGCAGAGGGTCATGGTGGAAGCAGGGAGACCAATGAGGAACTGTGTTAGTCCTAATAGTTCTACCACTATTGTAGCAGCCTAGGTGAGGCTTCAACCAGTATGGGACCAGTGAAGGCGGTAAGAAATGGTCAGCTCTTGTAAGTACCGTACTTTGAAGAAAGAGTGCATGGGTTTCCTAGTCAATTGAATGCGGAATGTGAGAAAGAGAGAGCAGATAAAGACAATTCCAAAGTTTTAGGCCTGAGTAACTGAACAGATGTATATACCATCAACTGAGAAGGGGGAAACATTGGGAGGAGCAGGTTTGGAGGGGAATATCAACAGTTTGGTTTTGGATATGTTATTTTTGAGAAGTCTACTGACCAATCAGAGAGAGATGTCGATTATGAAGTTTGATTATGAGAGTCTGGAGTTCAGACACGAGGACTAAGCTGTAGATAAATTTGAGAATTGTGAGCATACCAATGGAATGTAAAGCCATAGTACTGGTTGCAATCACAAAAGAAGATAGTGTAGATAGAGAAGAGAACATGTCCAAGGACTGATCCCTGGGCCTCTCCAACATTTAAAGGTTGAGGACATAAAAAGGAATCAGCAAAGAAGACTAAAAAGCAGCAGCCAAAGAGACAGGAGGAAAACCAAATAAAGGGGGAGCAGGGGGCGATTTATGACCAAATGCATCACCTGCTGCTGATAGGTCAGTTAAGATGAGAACTGAAAATTGAACATGGGACTCAGCAGCATAAAGATCCCTGGTGACACTGATAAGAGCCATTTTGATGGAATGGTGGGATGGAAGCCTGGCTAGAGTGAGTTTAAGACAGAAAGTAAGAAGAGAGAAATCAGAAGAAGTGAATATAAACAAAATTATTAGGAGGTGTCTTCCTTCAAAGGAGAGTAAAAATACAGCGGTAGCAGGCAAGGGAGATAAGGTCATGAAAAAGTTGTAAAGTGAGATAGCACATTTGTATGCTGCTGGGAAGGGCAGAAGAGAGAGGAGAAAATGATTGGAGCAATGTCCTTGTGTAAGTAGGTCTAAAGGAATGGAATCTTGTACACAAATGGAAGGACTGGAAGATGAAAACTTCATCTATGGTGGTGACAGGTAGCAAGACTGCAGATACTCAAACTTAGGTAGATGTGGTGGTGAGAGTCTGTGGAAGTTCCCTTCTGATCACTTCAGTTTACTCAGTAAATTACGCAGTAAGCTCATCAGCAGAGCATAAAGATGGGTAAGAGTTCTGAGGACTGAGCAGCAAAGTAAAGGTGTGAAATGTCTTTATCGAGAAGCATCGAGAAGCACAGTGGAGGGAATGGAGTAGGGACATATAAGATGACTGTGTGAAAACAGAAGGGCCTACTTGGGGCTTTGGAAAAGGAATCTGTTTCAGAATCATGAATAGAGCACCACTGGATTAGAACAGGCAAAACCTGGAGGACAGGAGGAAGACCAGATAGGAGGCTACTTTCGTAGCCCACGAGAAAAAGCCAGAGAGGGATACTGCCTAAAGTAGGGCAAGAGCATCTGGAGGACAACTGAGGAAACAGACATAAAAGTCATTGCAAAAGCAGAACCAATGGGACTTGGAAAGCAATTCGAAGTGACTGAGAAAATGAATGGCGTGGAAGAAGGCCCGTAAGTGTTGCGCTAAAGTGAACCGGAGGGTGGCAATGCCACTGATAAACTAAAAGAACTATTTCACTACTGCAAAAATTAGTAACCGATTGGTCAGCTGATTAAAGGAGTAAGTATCATTTGAATGAAGTTTGAGTAAAGAGAAGAAGAGTTTAAAAAACGATTTAAAAGTTTGATTAATGTCAAAGAATGTTTGTTTCTGTCGTTGTTGGTTTGGGGTGATTAAGATAAGACAACTGAGTTGCAAATTGAGGGGCAACTGCAGAAAGAACAGAGCTTTATTTGCTAAAGGAAGGAAATGCAACAAACATTTATAAAATTATTTTTACAGAAAGTTTTATGCCAGGCACTATTCTAGGAATATCATCTCCTTTAATCCTAAAAATAATCATATGAAGTAGACCCTCTTATACCTTTGTTACAGTTATGGAAAATAAAGTGTAGAGAGGAGGTATCACCTTCACAGGGTAATGTGATTAATGGCAGAGCCAGAACTCAGCCTCAAGGCTGAATGACCCCAAAGTCCAAGCTCTTAACCACTACACAAACATGCCCTGTAAAATTAAGGGCCTGGAAAAGGTAATATAGGTTGTTTAGCTTCCGAGAAGAGTTTCAGAGCTAAAGATCTCAGAGGTGGAATCATTCCAAAGAGTGACACAGTCCAAGGTGTAGTCATGCTTATAATTAGCTAAATACATGGACGCAAAGGTCAGAGTTCAGGAAACCAAGGAACTAAGGGCAACAATGCGATGCCAAGGTTATCAATGTAATAGCTGAAATCACCAAAACGAATAGCAAGGGAAGGGTCAAAAGGATAGCCAGATGCTATCATCATCATGGCTGGTCAGCAGATAATAGACTTTACAAGAGAAAGGGTTGTTGAAAGATGGTTCAAAGAATTTGACATAGAAGGAGCAGCAGGAAAGAGGGTATACCATAGTACTAGGAGGAAGGGCTGAAGAGAGTGGGAATGTTAGGACTTGTGACAAGGGAAAAGCTGGATGCCAGCTCTGGCTAGACAGAGGGAACATTAAAGGAAAAGTTTAAAGATAAAGGGAATTTGTACTCATTCAACAACTTTCAATGACTAGTGGGGTTGGGGGCGGGGTGGTAACAAGATGTTCCATTATGGGCAGAGTAGAAGGGTCTAGATTTCCAGTATTCTTAACCTCTTCTTTTGGTATGGGTAAGGAGACCTTTGAAACTCTTGTGGACCTTAACTCAAAATGAATAGAGATTCACAAAAAAAAACCTGCCATGATAAGTGGGACAGAATTAGAAATTAATGAATCATGAGTCAGGATCTCCACTTCTCTGATCAAGCAAACCAATCCAAGATGGCCCAATGCCTCATCTCTCCCCTCTCTTGGTATAAACTGCTGAATAATCAAAATATTATATTTATTATCTAATATAAGAAATAATCTAGATCACAAGCTATAAAATATAAGAAGTGTGCTAGAAAATATAGATGGTATGACTGTTGATAATAGAACAAACTTGGAGGAATTTCTTCTGTCCCCTCTACTGTTTTGTTTTGTTTTGTTTTTTTACACTCTGTCCTCCCAACTCTATTTCATATACCTAACAAGATACTTTATATTGTTTTCAGAAAAGTGGACTTAGGCCTGTTTTGCTTTATAGAAACAGAAACACAAATTAGGTAGTTAAAAAATTGATTCAGTGTGCCACAGACTACTGAATACTAGAGAACAAAAATAAGTAAGACAGCCCCTGCTTTTAGGAGCTCATAGTGGAAGAGACAGACATATTATAGCTCAAAAAGACAGATGCTTTCGAAAACAGTTCTGTTGTATCAACAAGTTTCTGGTCTCTCCTTTATGTGATATAAACACAGTCCATACAAACAGCCCTACTTAAAACCCAGTGCTATTCTGGGCACATGCATTTTAAAATTACAACAAAATCAGGGGATCTAACTTACCATCATTTTTTCAAAGAGATCCAGTACTTCCTTTTCGGACAAATTCAAAGATCGTTCATCATATAATGGCTGAGCCGCTGGAAACTCACTCATCGCAACTTGAGAATCAATAGGATGTTGGATAAGAGGTTTTTCTTTTTTGACAGTAGATTTTCTAAAACTTGTAATTCGGTCACGCTGCAAACAGAAAAAAACAAGAAGCCCTAAGGAGGAGATCAAGAATCACGAACGAACATGAAGAACTGAAACATCAAAATAGCACTTAGGATAATATATATCATTATTGTCTTTTGACAAAATGTTATTTTAAGCAGCAAGCTCCAGTTAGAGATTGTACTATTTTGAAACCTTGAAGTAGCTCTGCAGCCGCAGAAATCTAGGGAGTGAAAAGTATTCCTCAAAAGTAAAACTTAGTCCCTTGTCATTTCTGTTCTGCACAGTAACTAGGTCAGAAAAGTCCGGCCTCAAAGTCGTGTGGTGGTTTGAGAGAGAACGTGTCTTTGGCGGCAACTTTCAAACTATGAGAAAAAAAGAAAGAAAGAAAAGAAAAGAACATCCAATTCTAAGGGGGAAATTATAGTAACGTTTCTCTTCTTCAAAGCGCCAAAATAATTGTGACAAGTATCTATGAATACTTTGGCAGTGTAGTAGTAGAATATAATGGTTAAGAGCATGGACTCTGGAGCCAGACTACCTAGATTTGAATCTGCAATTTACTAGGTCAGTTACCCTGTGCAAATTACTTGGTCTCTCTATGACTGTTTCCTCATCTCTAAAATAGGGATAACAAATTAATGTATGCAGGAGGAAGGAAGGAGGGAAGGAAGGAAGGGAGGGAGGGAGGAAGGGGAGACAGAGAAAGCAAGAAAGAAACAGTTATTGTGAGATTTAAATAAGTTATATGTTTAGTGTACTTAGCTACTATTTATTACTATTGTTGTTGTTGTTACTATTACTATTATTATTATTACACACACCTTTTTCTTCCCTAGAAAGTGGGACAAACAAGGAAGCACAACAAAATTAAAAACATTACCTTTTTGTCCTGGAAATATAACATAAACAGAAATATCTTATTCCTACAAATACTACTATGAAGAACTTGCTATTTTATGGATATTGACTTGGAACCATTGATTCCACGTACAATCTCTAATGATTAGCTTGCGATTTCACATAAAGTGAGTTAACGACTCCACTTGCATGTAAACAGGCCATTCTGTTTTAAACCACAGAACACTGGACATCAAAAATTAGTAAGGACCATAAAACTGAACACAACTCAGTTTTATTCTGGTTTCTGTTAGGAAGCACATGCATACTGTCAGCTCACGTTAAACAAGCAGATAATGTTAGATATCAGGACAGTGCCTCGTCACTGCCACGTTACCAAGTCCTTATAAATCACTTCAACAGTACAAAAAGCATCACAAAAGTTCTTACCACAATTATGTCAACTTCTGTTGACCCCCCATTAAAAGAACATACTTTTTATTTCGATTCAAAGAACACTTTTTTTCTAAAAGGTGTACTTTGAAAGAAATATGAGCAGTTTTAAGTAGCTTATTTAGGATTCCAAAAATGATCTTAGTACATGGTTGCTTACAAAGAGATTATGTAAATCATAATATTTTAGAGCTGGGAAGAAACTTGAAAAATCACCTAGGCCGACTCTCTCATTTCGCAGAAAAAGTGACTCGCTAAATTCACGAGTCCCTGGTAGCCCAGTGTTCACATAAAGATTCATTTCTTCGAATCACCTTCTATATTTTCATATTTTCTTTTAAATTTGAATGTCTTTGAGGAAAATTAAGTTAGATTAGATATGTAATATAACTCAAACAACTCAAGAAAAAACATTAAGCAATCCCAAATAAGCTGAGTACATAACCAAGAGTCAAATTTCACTAAAAGATATGGTGGACACAAAAGCATTTAAATATGCAATCGACCATTAAATCAACATATCTTTGTTCCCTTCCCTTCATATCACTTAATATTTACTTTTGCAGTGTTGGCTTTTTTACTGAGTAGCATTATTTACATATATATTTGATCTTCCACTATGCCCTTCACTTCAATCTAGAAAATTGGCTTTTGCTTTCAGCTATATCTTGATAAGAAAATAAAGTTAAGCCACATACTTTCACTTCCTTAAATCATGAACGATATTCTACATTATTTGTAGACAGGTAATTTCACAAAGAAAAAATACTTAAAATACCATATTTTAAAAGTTTAGCTATAAAAGGGCACATTTAAATTTTAAGCCCATAACTTTTAATAAGTTTTACTATGATAGACTCAGATCAAAAATATTTGAGGATTTTAAGTGTAATACCACATTTCTAACATAATGAACTTAACTTCCTTTCCATTTTAAATTAATTTCCTTTACTGTTAATATTAATGCTTAACATATTCAGAGTCAATTTACATGGCTATTGAGAAAGGAAATATTTGTGTTTTCCAGAGTTAGATTTATACAGATTTTTTTTAATTGGCTAAGGTATATATCAGGATGGTAATATCAAAATTATTTTGAGAACACATACAATTGCTTATGTGTATATCAAAAAAAAGAAAAGCCACTCTATTGACAATTCTTCCATCTACTGTACTTTGTAAACATCTAGGCTTTTTATAACTTTACATATATCAATGCTTTAATGTCCACCCACTTTAATAAAAAGGCAACATGCATAAGTAAGGTAATAACATGCTACTAAGTCCACCTTACCACATCATCTGCCAAAGTTTTTATTTGAATGTTCTATTAAAACCAAAAAGGAAAAAAAAAAAAGAAATACCTGTCAGATAAGAGAAATTCATAGATCAAACAAGAAAATAATTGAATGATTCTCATTTTTTATTTTATCAACTATAACTCTTCAAAGAGAATTAGAAACTTTAAATCTATAAACACATTCTTTACAAAAGAAAAAAACAACTTATTAAGGATTAAAAATGAAGGTTTGGTGAAGGAGGTGTCTCTTCGTTTTTGAAGATGACTCCCAAGTTCCCAAAGTCAGATTTGGATCAGACATCACTACCACAGTGCTCAAACGTGAGAACAGATATAAAAAAGTCATAAGCCCTTTCAAGATTTTTCAAAGTTTTAGAATGAATAATCATATTTTTGAGATACATAAAACTTTTAAAAACATGAACAACAGGAAAAATGTCGCATTTAATAGTAATGACATATAATGAAACAGCTCAGTCTAGAACTCAGTTGCATCTGATAGATAATTTAATGAACACCTTATAAATATTCTAGATAACATTGAACTTACTGATTCTGTTAATATATGCCCATTTCTCAAAAACCCCAACACTTCCTTTTTTTTTGCATGTGGTTTTCTACTTCTAATGTTGAGAATCATTGGAAATGGTATACTCTAGTTAATAAAATACAGTGGTTAATAAAAACTACCACGTAGAGTACAAACAATACTGGAGTAATAAAGCAATATTAAAGTAAGCAAAGTAACAGTTAACAATTTAGTAATCTTCCAGGATTCAGAAGATACTTCAAGATCTTACAATAACATACAATCAGCATGAAAGCAGTTATTATTATATTATAAATATGTTGAAATATGTTGTAGTGCTAGTTAAGAGATGTGATTAGGAAAGAACCATATTTTTTTAAATCGCCTGTTAGGAACTGAAATTAACCCTTCTGCCACAACCTGTATGTTTATTTCCTACAACAGAAGCTGAATGATGTACATCATGCATGCTCACATCCCTTTTAACTAAGAAAAATATGGTCGTATCACTGGTGGGGAGAATTCCATTAAGAGTTTTAAGTGAGAATTATTTCGTCACAGGATCTCATAAAACTGTCTTCAAATATCACCAGCTAAATGCTGTTAAAGATCATCCTCCCCTCCATCAGTTGGGACAAATATACTATTATATGTGTAGTTCTTTTTCTACTTTTAATCCATCTATTCCCTCAGGGATTTACACTTCTACATCTTTGTACTATGTCTTCATCACATCCTGCTGACACAAACCCCAATCAATCTTTACTGCCTAGAAAAAAGAAAAGAAGGGGGATTACTTATATCAGAACTGAAGCCTTTTTAAGAGAGATCAGTTCACCCTAGGACTATCTCTACCTGGTATTTTCTCTTTAATTTTCCCAGTGGGATACAGAAAACTGTTCTATGCACAGTGACAAGCTTCATGATTTCCTGTCACGTAAAATCAGAGTGAGAAATGTCAAAGTCTCAAAAGTGCCTCAACTACCCTGCTACCATCCAGATATGTACTTGTCCACCTGTGTTATTTATTAGACAGATTATACAGTTCTTCAAGCAACCCCTGCTTTTCTTTTCTTCCCATCCTTTGGGGTTATAAACTCAAGATTGGAAACATATAAATCTTCAAAGTGAATATGTAAATTTGGGGAAAATAAGATTTTAGTCAAATTCTCTAAGTTAAGGTACACATATGTCTCGCATGCCTTAAGTCTGTATCTCAACTGAATATATGTTGATAGTTTAATCATGGGGGACAGAAAAAACAACAACAAAAAAGCATTGCTAGCAATAGTTCCACCTTGTCTTATGGGAAGAGACTTGAGTTTTCTCCTCTTCTCCCACCTCCACTCTCTTTTTTTTTTTTTTTTGAAATTAACATATTTTTTTCCATATTAAATCCCACAGTATGGAGTTAGACACTATTAAATTGGATGAAATTTGAGATAATCTGGTCAAAACCTCTCAATTTACAAATGGTGAAACTGAAGCTTGAAGAGGCTAAGTGACTCGCCCACGGACCACAGATCTGGTTGTCACTAGATACTAACTCTTAGTCAACATATGACCTCTTCAGGTGGTATAATTAAGCTGTAGGATATTAGGGTTGAACTACTGAATTGAAACAGTTCATGGTAACCTCAAATTCACAGATATGCCCCAAGCCCCATCAGTTTCACTTTCCTTTGGGTAACTGCCTTTTGCCATCATTACCAGGGGGTCAAGCATCATCCCGAAGAGCATTCCCCCGGCAACCAAAGTCCTTCCCTAACACGTCTTATGTGTCACCTACTAAATTCATTTTGACCAATATACACTAATGTTCTTCCAGCGGCTGGTTATTCTTCATATACAAACTATATACAAATTTAGATTCTTTGGTCTTTCATAATTCTTCATTCCTAATTATATCTTACTACTGCCACAATTGTAAGAATCAGAGCTGTTCTCT
Source organism: Balaenoptera ricei (assembly GCF_028023285.1). Lineage (NCBI taxonomy): Eukaryota > Metazoa > Chordata > Mammalia > Artiodactyla > Balaenopteridae > Balaenoptera > Balaenoptera ricei. The sequence continues at coordinate 87,567,612 of NC_082660.1, read as the reverse complement.
CAGCTCTCTAGGTGGGTAATAGGAGGGAAAATAGAGTAGGAAAAAGCGGGTATATAATTAATAACCCAGTGGAAACACTACATGAGCACCAAGGGTTGTCACAGAGGGTTAGGACAGACTTTCAAAAAAAGGGTCATGTTTATGGTAATGGTACCATCCAATTTTAAGACTTCCGTGTCACCTTGGTCTCCTCCCTCTCCTCATTCCCTACAGCCAAAACAGTTGTCAAGTTCCATGGTGATCTTTCTGCAGTTTCTTCTTCATTCCCGCACAAACCATCCCAGTTTAGAGTCTAATCACTGGCAGTAGCCTCCTAATAATTACCTCTGCCACCATTCTCTCCTCATTGCCAAAGTCATCTTCTTCAAGCAAAGATCTGGTTCAAGTCACCATCACATCACCTCTTCCCTAGATTTCTGTAAGAACCTCCTAACCTATCTCCCTTTTTCCACCTTTACCCTGCTATAGTTCATTCTGAACACATTGAGGAAGTGACAGTATTAAAACCCAAGTCAGTTTGCAGCCAATTAAACCAACCCTGCTCTTCTCCCCGTGGGGGCCCCGTGTGCAATGGCTGCAAGCAGCAGCCTCCTCAGTAATGTATGCAGCCTGTTGCCTGTATGCGTTGCCCTAAGGGACCCTGGAGACAGCCCTTTCCAGCGGGCATTCGTGACCGGCATGCTGCCCCCAATCTAGGCTCCAGACAGGTATACGCGGTGCCTTTGGAAAGCCCCAGGGCACAGTGGCCAGGGTCCACATTGGCCAAGTCATAATGTCCATCCGCACCAAGCTGCAGAGCGAGGAGCACGTGTTTGAGGCCCTGTGCGGGGCCAAGTTCAAGTTCCCTGGCTGCCAGAAGATCCACATCTCCAAGAAGTGGCGATTTACTAAGTTTAATGCAGATGAATTTGAAAACATGGTGGCAGATAAGCGGCTCCTCCCGGATGGCTGTGGGGTCAAATACATCCTTAATCGTGGCCCCCTGGACACACGGCGGGCCCTGCACTCATGAGAGCCTTGAGGATGTCCCCTCCTTACTCACGTGCACCAATAAATCCTACTTTTCTGTCAAAAGAAAAGAAAAGAAAAGAAAAAGCTAAAGAAATCTGAATAAACCATGGACTTTAGTCAGAAAAAAAAAAAAAAAAAACCCAAGTCAGATCATGTCACTCCTCTGCTCAAAACTTTCCAATGGTGCCCTATTTTCACTCCCAGTGAAAGTCAAAATCGTTACAATAGCCTGCAAGGCCCTATGGAGCTGCATACTCTTCATACTCCTCTGACCTCATCTCCTACTACAGTTCCTTTCATTCACTCAGCTCTAGTCACAGCAACCACCTCACTGTTCCCCAATAAGGCAATAAGCCACATATACTGTCACTTCCCTCTACCTGGAATGCTCTTTTCCGTTATCCATATGCTTTCCTCCATCACTCCTCCCCCTTTCAAGTTCTTGCTCAGGGAGACCTACTCTGTCCATCCTATTTAAATGGAAACACCCACCTCCTCCACACTCTCCTGACCTGCTTTAGCATGCTCTACTTTCCTTTTTTCAATAAAACTTACCACATTCTCACATACTCTGTAATTTATTTTTGTCTGTTTCTCCCACTAAAAATGTGAGCTCCATGAGAACCAAAGTTTTCATCTGTTTGTTTCAGGGATGTACCCTTAATGCCTAGATCAGTGTTTGGCACACAGAACTCAACAAAAAACTATAAATGACTATTACTTGCCCATCTGTATTCAGTGGCTCCTGATGACCTACAGAATAAAGACTAATACCCTTAATATGGCATTCAAAGCCCTGTATTATTCAGCGCTAGGCTACCTTCTACGTCTTCCCTCAATGATCTGTGTGCTATGGAAAAATGGAAATCCTTTTCCCACCGCATGCCTCATTATGTCCTGTTTGTGCACCCACTCTTCCCTCTACTGGAATGTCAATCCGGCTAGGTACCTTTCTATTTCTAGAGCGTCCCTTGAGTTTAAAGTTTGGTTATTAATAAACCAAATGTGGACCCATGGTCAAAAATGGAGGAGAACTATGCTTTGTTTAGTGTCTTCTTAAAGACTATTTTTTCCTAAAAGGCATCTTTAAGAATGATAGAGCACCTTAAGACAAAGAGGAAATTATATTCATGTAAAAAATTATCCCAATTACTTGTAATAGAGAACCATAAAGAAAAACACTGTGCTTATGATTTCTTGATTTACAAGTTTCATTCAACTACAGACTGGATATCCTATAAAACCATGCACATTTGACTGATATGGATATTTTTCTCATAGATTTCCCTCATGGAAAACTCTGCTGTCATAAATATCTTCTTGAGACCATTACTTATAACTCTACAACTTTTCAGAAAAGAGAGACAAATGTAGTCTATTGAAAAGAAAAATCTTTAAGGACATTTGAAGAGTTTGAGTTTAGGAGGGGGCCATTTTTGGCCACTGCACATTAAAAATACATTGAAATTATTGTATAAATTACACTTAAATTATCTGCAATAGAAAATAAATTATTTCTGGCACACAACTGTTTTTATACATTAGTCAAAAAAAGAGAAAGTTACAAAAGGAGAACAATAACAAAAACACCACCAACATGAAAAAAGTTCAGAGAGCTGTAAAGAGCTATCTCTTTGACAAGATTCAATCGCAGTCATTTTTATGTGAATTGACCTGTAAAACATTTTTAAATGGTTGTATTAAGGTACAGTCTCATTTATAATGATGTTCTACAGGGACAAGCTCTCAAATTTTATCTGAATGTAATTTATATAGGTGCATGCACCTCTCTCTCTCACACCACTTGCAAGCAGACAATATGGATTTTACTCCTGTGTACAAACTATAGAGCTACTATGGAGTTAAAACAACAACAAAAAATGACCAAAAAAATGTTTATTAGAGTCACACCCCTGAATTAAAAGCACTGACTAAAGTCATTTTAGTAAGTTTTTATTGCAAATCTAATGATAATGGTCATTAGGATGAGGGCATATTACACCAACGAGTATAGTGACCGTATATTTTCATTAAAATCAACTCTAGAAAAGCAATACGCTTGTGAATTAGGCAAGCAATTAGAGTTTATTAAACTTCATTTATGATCAGTTATATTAAGTATAACTTACCACAGTACTCTATGAGTACTGCATAATTATAAAAGTTTCACTCCAGAGTCTCAACCCCTTATGAATAAGAGAAATGGATGATTTACTTATAAACTCTAATGCTGAATTTCTGATTGAAATGCAGGAGCCATTATTGCAAGAAAATTAAGTTTTAATTTTCTCGATCAGGCAGAAATTAACAAAAACAGCAAGATGTAAAGATTCGACTCTCTTATGGCTAATGTTACATGGTAATACAATGTTTTATAAACATCTTGCAATTACTCCAGTACCACAGAAATTGGACAACTGAATTGCATACAATTCAAAAGTCTCACCACCAACTCAAAAACTTGGCCACACTTCTTTGACTTTGACTATTTTCTTCTCTTTTAGAGAAAGTAAGTTCGCCATCACAATAAAGATGAAGGGTCAATTATTTACCCAGCTTAAGTTTATTAATCTCTAAGTAGGGCAGGGCAATATAATATAGAATAGCATGTTCAATTCAATTGAACAAATATTTGAGCATCTACTATGCACCTGTTCAGTGCTGGGCACTAGGAATACAATCATAAACAAGATAAGCATGCACCTTACAGAAGTTGTAGTCTAGTCAAAGATCAGATGAATGAAAGAACAATCACAACAGAGAAATTCTGAGAGCACTGTTCGGGTGGTACTCTATCATAACCTCCATATACTTTCCAAGTAAGAAGGACCTTTAAGAAAGGCCATCCATCTCAACCACTGATCCAGGGTTTGAAATCTCTAGATGACATCCCTGACCAATACTTATTCAGATCAGCAGCAGTCACAGAAGGAAGTAATTATTCTTTAAAGTGCTGCCTTTCAACTTTTCAGATCCTGGATTCACCCTGAACTTTACAAATCAGTAAGACCAATCAAGACAATTCAAGGCTATTTAACCATCTGGCAACCAAGCTGAATATTCTGTTCAGCCATTCAAATCCCTTTACTATGAAGATTGTTTTAGTTGAGTACCTACCTCTCCGTTGTGTTTGTTTCACCAAAAAAGGTATATATAATCTGATTTTTAGAACTGAGATCAATGTAGATAGAGGTTTGATTCTAAGAAGACAGGAGGAAAAAAAAATCGGCTTTCAAAACCATTGAACTATTACTGCCTGTATTTAAAATTACTCTAAAACATTCTTTCATCTCCTTTCTAACAGTAAGGGGAATTTTCAGACACCCACATGTCCTCTTAGGCACTGCATTCTTCCATCAGTATTAGCACTTCCGAATAGATGATAGATCAGCTGGCAGTGTGCGAGGCACTGGGATTTAAAGAGACATGGCCCTGACCTCAAAGGGCAAAAGCCTAGTAGTTGAGAAGATGAAGTTACAGGCATTAAGCTCCAATTCTCCACCTTACTTTGCTACTGTGAGCATCTCAAACTGTCCATTTCATCATTTTAATAGAGCAATACTTTTCTATACTTTTCTATATTTGTAACCAAAAGGACACCATCTCAGAAGCACTGTCAAATCAAAAGCCTCAAATCTGAACCCACCTGAGCTCTTGGCTATTACAAATCAGAATTCTTTCCACCATTTTTACAACAAGAAAAAAATTCCTTTTGGGGTTTGCTTTTCAAGATGCTCTTTCAATATAAAGAACAAAATGTGCATCTACCAGAAATCAAATATGACATCACAGTATAGGGCTTCAGTTTTCTTCATGAAGCAAAAGACCATGTTAGTTCACTGGATAAGTTTCAGAAATCTATCACAACAAGTTCTTCTCAAGCTTAAATTAATTGTCTTGCCACGAACTTCAATATTTAACTGCCAAGAGGGGTGTCTATGATATGGAAATCCAGCAGTCTCTTCTGTGTAACAAGAATGTTCAGTAAGGACTAGGGGTGAAGCGCTCAAGAAACATATGTTTTAGAAAACAAATTTATGGTTACCAAAGGGGAAAGGTACGGGGTGGGGGAGATAAATTAGGAGTTTGGGATTAACAAATACAAACTACTATACATAAAATAGATAAGCAACAAGGACCTACTGTACAGCAGAGGGAACTATATTCACTATCTTGTGATAATCTATGCAGGAAAAGAATCTGGAAATGAGTACATATATGTATGTATGTATAACTGAATCAGCACAACATTGTAAAGCAACTATACTCCAATAAAAATTAATTAAAAGGAGAGAAAAAAAAACGGAATCACTTTGCTGTACACCAGAAACTAATGCAACACTGTAAATCAACTATACCTCAATCAAAAGAAATTAATAGAGAAATAAACATAAAATTTTTAAAGAAACGTATGTTTGCCACTTAGGTCTTAAAAACCGTTCATGCTAATGAATTAGAGGAAGTCACTTAGTACCTGAATTAATCAGAAACAATTGCACGAATAATCCAGGTTTTTCAAGTAGTAACTTCTTCTGTAGGTACTAAACCATTTCAAATGGGAAAACTGTTGGGACGTGGAAGTTCTTTATAATTCTACGAATAAAAAGCAACAGAAATGAAAAGAAAGCCAGCTTTGCCCAGCACAGTACTTTGTACATAATAGATACTCTTAGATCAATGAGTTAGCCAAGTGGGGCTCTATATTTAATAAATAAATTTTTACCTTCTCTGTTTTAAAAAAAAGACAGATGTCTCCACCAAACATTAATGTTTCAGAACCCATCATAGGCTCAGCACTTTGTGGCAAAGATAAGTTTAAGATGCGATTCTACCCTTAAGGCATTTACAATCTAACCAGGGAGTGAAAACTAACCACAGAGGAGATTCTGAGGTATGTTCCTGCTCCTCCTCCCTGGGCACTATCACATGTCCTGTCTTACTATTTTCATAGCAGAACCACTACCTGAAATTATCTGTTCGCTTACCTATTTACTTACTTATGTTCTAGCTTCTAGAAAACAAGTTCCCTGCTCAAATATTTGGTGAATAAATTAAGTACAATAGGAATTCAGAGAAGAAATAAATATAGCTTCATTAAGAAACTATAAAGAATTGTGCCCTAATTGCTGGGTAGCATTTGAATAGCCAGAAAGAGAGGAAGAAAAGGAAGTGAGACAGGGAGCAGTGTTAACATTTTACTTTAGGGAAGCAGCCTTAGGAAACAAAGGGTTCAAGTTAGAGGGTATTAAATTTCGAACATGTAGGGTGGTGGGGATGAAAAATGTCGCCTGCCATATCAGTAAACAAAGGATATTGCAGCCATCAAGCCCTCAGCCATTGCAGCTGTCCCAGCTGTGCACCCTGACGGGATTCAGAATGGAGAAAAGCAGGTACTGGCCCTAGGTTGTTAAGGTGCATACCAAAGGAATGATTTCAATGAGCCCAGACTCTTGCATCTTCCCATACCTAGAGGAGCGCCAAATTCATTAACTTGAGATATCAGATTTTCTTTAATTCACAGTAATCTTTTGATGTTCCGACTACCTGTTTTTGTTGCAAAAACTCCTACATATCCTGGCTCCTCCCTTACCTCTTTGGAGCACTCCCTCAGAGCGATCTGAGAGGCTGTCTTCCGGGCTTAAGTCCTTAGAAAATCTGCCCAATAGAACATAATTCTCAACTTTTAGGTTGTACATTTTTTTCAGTTGACAGTGGGGACAGATTAGAGACAGTCTTGAAAACCACAAGGAGTAGTCTAGACTATGTCTGACAACCATCGAGGGTCCTTATGAGCTCCTGATTCAGAGACAGACATGGAGAAGGTGGAATTTTAGAAAGATGACTTCGGGTGGTACAGGTCCACAATCTCTTATCTGAAACTCTCAAAGCCAGATGTGTTTCGGAATTCATAGTGCTTCACATTTTAGAAAGGAATATGGTATGTGTACCATATATTACAAAACACACCCAGCGCGATCTGGGCTGGCACCCTAAATCAAATGCATTCAAGGTTAGCAGGGAAACATGAATACTCCACAAGACAGGATAAGTAAAGATTATATACAGCCTCAAGCCAGGCTGGGTTTCGGGGCCAAATGATAAAATTCTGTTTTCAGAGCTTTCAGATTTTAGCATTTCAGAGAAGGGTTGTAGGCTGTAATATTCAGGATAGACTGAGGAAGGAATCAAAGGCTAAAAAGGCAGCTTGCAGAGATCAGCAAGTTGGATCTATTCTACCTAAACACTAGCCACCATTTACTGAGCATTTATTATATGCCGGGCACTATGCTAAGAGCTTTACATGCACTGCCTCATTTAAATACTCACAGCAATCCTATGATATAGGAATTTATTGTCCTATTTGGCAGATCAGGAAATCAAGGTTTGCAGTCATTAAGTTACTTGCCTAAATGCACAAAGATAATAAATTACTCAGTTGGAATTAGCATTTAGGTCTGAGTAGAACCCAAGCTCTAAAACCTCTATCTATATTCTGAAATCTGTCTTCATCATATATAACAATACTGGTTAGAGTGCAAGTTCTTTTTCAATCTTGGCCTTTCCATGTAGACTTTGCTCTGCTCCAGGGCACTCACCCCTCACCTCCTCCTTCTTCATCTGCCCATCTCCTACTCACCCTTTCTGGTCTCAGTTGAGCTGAAGTTGGTCCTGTTATCGTCTCCCATGGTTCCTGACTTCTCCTTTTAGAACACACCCTAATTATCAAATTATAATTCCCTATCAATGCTGGTCTTCCCGGCTATACTGTAAACTCAGTGTAGTAAGGACTAGGTCTCTCTTGGTCCCCACTGTGTCCTCAGTTTTTTGCACTGTTTCTAGCACAGAGCTGCGCTCAAACCTGTCATGATTTACTGAATTGGAGATGCAAACAGAGGAGAGAGAGAGAGAGAGAGAGAGAGAGAGAGAGAGAGAGAGAGATCCAGTTGTCAGGTGATAAGAGCTTAGACTATGATAGTAGCAATAGGAATAGAGAGAAGGCAGTTACTATATATAATTTTGTTTAAAATTATGCATGTTATTGAGGCAACTATACCCAGACATATGATTGCTGCTTGTATTAAATGGAGTAATTTAATATCTGTTGTTGTGATTACTATCTTTCTAATACACAAATAACCTCTAAATGGCTATGATTATCACTCTGAAGATATTTCACCTCACAATGACTTGCCATTTATCTACTTCAAGTAGCTTTTATAAATAACCACATCATTTACTCTTCTGATGTAGCTGCAAAATTAATCTGACAAAACAAAATAATTCACTCCTATAAAGATTCAAGAGTATGAATTGCCTAAAACTGAAAATTATACCTGAGTTGTGAATAAGGTATTATTACAACATACTTTTTGTATGTTGTAATAATACATATAATAACATAATATCTTAACATAACATCATCATCATAATAATAATACCATAATAATAACATACATATCTTTAGGAAAAGATAACTGAAGTCAACCAATGATTTAATTTCACAATTAGTACTTTTAACTAATATTCTTGAATTTGCAAACAATTCCCAATTCAGGAACAGGTTGTGGTCTAAAAGTTCAATTGTGTGGCAGTTGTTTAGCTCCTGGAACACAGGTTTCCAAAGGTGCAACTAGTAAAAATGGCTTCCAAAGTGAAAGTGGACAACCTTCTCCCCACAGAAAACAAAAACAGTTTATTTGCACTCATACAGGAAGGATGTTTAAAATAACTAATTATAACAAATATTGAACACTTAAAAACTTAAGCAAAACATAATTATATGATAGACAAAAATGATTTAAAATTTCAGAAAACTTCAAAAGGATCTTTTGAAGAATTTAGGATCAGCAAAAACTTATCAAATTTGGTAACCTTCAATTTTTTCCCTATTGGCTTAAGATTCTATGCTGATTACTGATAACTCCCTTTAAAATTTCTGTCCTATAGCGTTCCTTAAATGGTTTTCTACCTAGTTTCCATTTAGATGAGGAATTCCATCTGAAGATAGTGACAGAAATTCTGTCAAAATAACACATTGCAGAAAAATTTCATTTATGTCACTGTTTTACAAATAGTATCATAACAAACTAACAGGTAGTTTTAAATTCTTGACTGTTTTTGTGATTTTAGGCAAAGCATCTATTGTATTAATGTTTATTCTGATAAACCTCAAATTTCTTTTACGCTAACAGTGTTTTTCACAATGGACTCTTCACATTTTGAATTAACTGAGGTGGAGTTAGGAACTACAACTATTAAACAACAAGGTCCCACTGTATAGCACAAGGAACTATATTCAATATCCTGTGATAAACCATAATGGAAAAGAATATATATATATGTATGTATGTATATAGTAAGTCCCCTACATACAAACCTTCAAGTTGCGAACTTTCAAAGATAAGAACATGCGTTTGCATGTCCAATCACGTTAGACCATGTGTCTGACATACACTGTCACATGTGTGCATCCTCTACAAGTGGTTGTGCTTTTGTGCACTTTACTGTACAGCACTGTATAGATACAGTAGTATGGTATCTTTATTTCAAGCCCAGGATGTCTGGAAGCAAGTGTAAAAGCAGCGGTATATGGCCAATTGTGTTAGTTGGGTACGTAGGCTAACTTTGTTGGACTTACAAACAAATTGGACTTACAAATGCGCTCCTAGAACGGAGCTCATTTGTATGTAGGGGACTTACATAAGTTTAGTTTTATAGTTGTAGTTTTTTTTTAAATTTTATTGACGTATAGTTGATTTACAATGTTCTGTTAACTTCTGCTGTACAGCAAAGTGACTCAGATATATATATATTAAAAAAAAAACTACAACTATAAAACTAAACTAAACCAGCAACTATACTGAGCCTCTGAAGCCTAGCATGTAACGTGTAACCAATTTACCAATTACAACATAAAAAAATGATTAGCTGTATGTACCTTTGCCTGAAAAAGTATAGGCAACTCAAGAACTACCATAATGGCCCTTACACATGTACAGGTCAAAGCAGATGATTCAAACTTTCCTTTTTTTTTTTTTTTTCATTTGGATTTTTTTTTAATTTTTGAATTTCATTTTATTTATTTTTTTATACAGCAGGTTCTTATTAGTCATCAATTTTATACACATCAGTGTAAACATGTCAATCCCAATTGCCCAATTCATCACACCACCATCCCCACCCCCCTCACAGCTTTCCCCCCTTGGTGTCCATACATTTGATCTCTACATCTGTGTCTCAACTTCTGCCCTGCAAACCGGCTCATCTGTACCATTTTTCTAGGTACCACATACATGCGTTAATATATGATATTTGTTTCTCTCTTTCTGACTTACTTCACTCTGTATGACAGTCTCTAGATCCATCCACGTCTCAAAAAATCACCCAATTTCGTTCCTTTTTATGGCTAAGTAATATTCCACTGTATATATGTACCACATCTTCTTTATCCATTCGTCTGTCGATGGGCATTTAGGTTGCTTCCAGGACCTGGCTATTGTAAATAGTGCTGCAATGAACATTGGGGTGCATGTGTCTTTTTAAATTATGGTTTTCTCTGGGTATATGCCCAGTAGTGGGATTGCTGGATCATACGGTAATTCTCTTTTTAGTTTTTTAAGGAAACTCCATACTGTTTTCCACAGTGGCTGTATCAATTTACATTCCCACCAACAGGGCAAGAGGGTTCCCTTTGCTCCACACCCTCCCCAGCATTTGTTGTTTGTAGATTTTCTGATGATGCCCATTCTAACTGGTGTGAGGTGATACCTCATTGTAGTTTTGACTTGCATATCTCTAATAATGAGTGATGTTGAGCAGCTTTTCATGTGCTTCTTGGCCATCTGTATGTCTTCTTTGGAGAAATGTCTATTTAGGTCTTCTGCCCATTTTTGGATTGGGTTGTTTGTTTCTTTAATATTGAGCTGCATGAGCTGTTTATATATTTTGGAGATTGAACCTTTGTCAGTTGATTCATTTGCAAATATTTTCTCCCATTCTGAGGGTTGTCTTTTCGTCTTGTTTATGGTTTCCTTTGCTGTGCAAAAGCTTTGAAGTTTCATTAGGTCCCATTTGTTTATTTTTGTTTTTATTTCCATTACTCTAGGAGGTGGATCAAAAAAGATCTTGCTGTGATTTATGTCAAAGAGTGTTCTTCCTATGTTTTCCTCTAAGAGTTTTATAGTGTCCAGTCTTACATTTAGGTCTCTAATCCATTTCGAGTTTATTTTTGTGTATGGTGTTAGGGAGTGTTCTAATTTCATTCTTTTACATGTAGCTGTCCACTTTTCCCAGCACCACTTATTGAAGAGACTGTCTTTTCTCCATTGTATATCCTTCCCTCCTTTGTCATAGATTAGTTGACCATAGGTGCGTGGGTTTATCTCTGGGCTTTCTATCTTGTTCCATTGATCTATGTTTCTATTTTTGTGCCAGTACCATATTGTCTTGATTACTGTAGCTTTGTAGTATAGTCTGAAGTCAGGGAGTCTGATTCCTCCACCTCCGTTTTTTTCCCTCAAGACTGCTTTGGCTAGTCAGGGTCTTCTGTGTCTCCATACAAATTTTAAGATTTTTTTGTTATAGTTCCGTAAAAAATGCCATTGGTAATTTGATAGGGATTGCACTGAATCTGTAGATTGCTTTGGGTAGTATAGTCATTTTCACAATATTGATTCTTCCAATCCAAGAACATGGTATATCTCTCCATCTGTTGGTATCATCTTTAATTTCTTTCACCAGTGTCATATAGTTTTCTGCATACAGGTCTTTTGTCTCCCTAGGAAGGTTTATTCCTAGGTATTTTATTCTTTTTGTTGCAACGGTAAATGAGAGTGTTTCCTTAATTTCTCTTTCAGATGTTTCATCATTAGTGTATAGGAATGCAAGAGATTTCTGTGCATTAATTTTGTATCCTGCTACTTTAGCAAATTCATTGATTACCTCTAGTAGTTTTTTGGTGGCATTTTTAGGATTCTCTATGTATAGTATCATGTCATCCGCAAACAGTGACAGTTTTACTTCTTCCTTTCCAATTTGTATTAATTTATTTCTTTTTCTTCTCTGATTGCCGTGGCTAGGACTTCCAAAACTATGTTGAATAATAGTGGTGAGAGTGGACATCCTTGTCTTGTTCCTGATCTTAGAGGAAATGCTTTCAGTTTTTCACCATTGAGAATGATGTTTGCTGTGGGTTTGTCATATATGGCCTTTACTATGTTGAGGTAGGTTCCCTCTATGCCCTCTTTCTGGAGAGATTTTATCATAAATGGGTGTTGAATTTTGTCAAAAGCTTTTTCTGCATCTATTGAGATGATCATATGGTTTTTCTTCTTCAATTTGTTAATATGGTTTATCACATTGATTGATTTGCATATACTGAAGAATCCTTGCAATCCCTGGGATAAATCCCACTTGATCATGGTGCATGATCCTTTTAACGTGTTGTTGGATTCTGTTTGCTAGTATTTTGTTGAGGATTTTTGCATCTATATTCATCACTGATATTGACCTGTAATTTTCTTTTTTTGTAGTATTTTTGTCTGGTTTTGGTATCAGGGTGATTCTGGCCTCATAGAATGAGTTTCAGAGTGTTCCTTCCTCTGCAATTTTTTGAAAGAGTTTGAGAAGGACGGGTGTTAGCTCTTCTTTAAATGTTTGATAGAATTCACCTGTGAAGCCATCTGGTCCTGGACTTTTGTTTGTTGTAAGATTTTCAATCACAGTTTCAATTTCATTACTTGTGATTGGTCTGTTCATATTTTCTATTTCTTCCTGGTTCAGTCTTGGAAGGTTATACTTTTCTGAGAATTTGTCCATTTCTTCCAGGTTGTCCATTTTATTGGCATAGAGTTGCTTGTAGTAGTCTCTTAGGATGCTTTGTATTTCTGTGGTGTCTGTTGTAACTTCTCCTTTTTCATTTCTAATTTTATTGATTTAAGTCCTCTCCCTCTTTTTCTTGATGAGTCTGGCTAATGGTTTATCAATTTTGTTTATCTTCTCAAAGAACCAGCTTTTAGTTTTATTGTTCTCTGCTATTGTTTTCTTTGTTTCTATTTCATTTATTTCCGCTCTGATCTTTATGATTTCTTTCCTTCTGCTAACTTTGGATTTTGTTTGTTCTTCTTTCTCTAGTTCCTTTAGGTGTAAGGTTAGATTGTTTATTTGAGATTTTTCTTGTTTCTTGAGGTAGGCTTGGATAGCTATAAACTTCCCTCTTAGAACTGCTCTTGCTGCATCCCATACATTTTGGATCGTCATGTTTTCATTTTCATATGTCTCTAGGTATTTTTTGATTTCCTCTTTGATTTCTTCAGTGATTTCTTGGTTATTTAGTAACGTATTGTTTAGTCTCCATGTGTTTGTGTTCTTTACATTTTTTTCCCTGTAATTGATTTCTAATCTCATAGCATTGTGGTCAGAAAACATGCTTGATATGATTTCAATTTTCTTAAATTTACTGAGGCTCGATTTGTGACCCAAGATGTGATCTATCCTGGAGAATGTTCTGTGCACACTTGAGAAGAAAGCATAATCTGCCATTTTTGGATGGGATGTCCTATAAATATCAATTAAATCTCTCTGGTCTATTGTGTCATTTAAAGCTTCTATTTCCTTATTTATTTCCATTTTGGATGATCTGTCCATTGGTGTAAGTGAGGTGTTAAAGTCCCCCACTATTATTGTGTTACTGTCAATTTCCTCTTTTCTAGCTGTTAGTAGTTGCCTTATTTATCGAGGTGCTCCTATGTTGGGTGCATATATATTTATAATTGTTATATCTTCTTCTTGGATTGTTCCCTTGAACATTATGTAGTGTCCTTACTTGTCTCTTGTAACATTCTTTATTTTAAAGTCTATTTTATTGGATATGAGAATGTCTACTCCAGCTTTCCTTTGATTTCCATTTGCGTGGAATATCTTTTTCCATCCCCTCACTTTCAGTCTGTATGTGTCCCCAGGTCTGAAGTGGGTCTCCTGTAGACAGCATATATATGGGTCTTGTTTTTGTATCCATTCAGCAAGCCTGTGTCTTTTGGTTGGAGCATTTAATCCATTCACGTTTAAGGTAATTATCAATATGTATGTTCCTATGACCATTTTCTTAATTGTTTTGGGTTTGTTTTTGTAGGTCCTTTTCTTCTCTTGTGTTTCCCACTTGGAGAAGTTCCTTTAGCATTTGTTGTAGAGCTGGTTTTGTGGTGCTGAATTCTCTTGGCTTTTGCTTGTCTGTGAAGCTTTTGATTTCTCCTTCAAATCTGCATGAGATCCTTGCCGGGTAGAGTAATCTTGGTTGTAGGTTCTTCCCTTTCATCACTTTAAGTATACCATGCCACTCCCTTCTGGCTTGTAGAGTTTCTGCTGAGAAATCAGCTGTTAACCTTATGGGAGTTCCCTTGTATGTTATTTGTCGTTTTTCCCTTGCTGCTTTCAATAATTTTTCTTTGTCTTTAATTTTTGCCACTTTGATTACCATGTGTCTCGGCATGTTTCTCCTTGGGTTTATCCTGTGTGGGACTCGCTGTGCATCCTGGACCTGGGTGGCTACTTCCTTTCTCATGTTAGGGAAGTTTTTGACTATAATCTCTTCAAATATTTTCTCGGGTTCTTTCTCTCTCTCTTCTCCTTCTGGGACCCCTATAATGCAAATATTGTTGCGTTTAATGTTGTCCCAGACGCCGCTTAGGCTGTCTTCATTTATTTTCATTCTTTTTTCTTTATTCTATTCCACAGCAGTGAATTCCACCATTCTGTCTTCCAGGTCACTTATCCGTTCTTCTGCCTCAGTTATTCTGCTATTGATTCCTTCTAGTGTAGTTTTCATTTCAGTTATTGTATTGTTCATCTGTTTGTTCTTTAATTCTTCTAGGTCTTTGTTAAACATTTCTTGCATCGTCTCGATCTTTGCCTCCATTGTTTTTCCGAGGTCCTGGATCATCTTCACTATCATTATTCTGAATTCTTTTTCTGGAAGGTTACCTATCTCCACTTCATCTAGTTGTTTTTCTGGGGTTTTATCTTGTTCCTTCATCTGGTTCATAGCCCTCTGCCTTTTTATCTTGTCTATCTTTCTGTGAATGTGGTTTTTGATCCACAGGCTGCAGGATTGTAGTTCTTCTTGCTTCTGCTGTCTGCCCTCTGGTGGATGAGGCTATCTAAGAGGCTTGTGTAGGTTTCCTGATGGGAGGGACTGGTGGTGGGTAGAGCTGACTGTTGCTCTGGTGGGCAGAACTCAGTAAAACTTTAATCGGCTTGACTGCTGATGGGTGGGGCTGGCTTCCCTCCCTCTTGGTTGTTTGGCCTGAGGCAATCCAACACTGGAGCCTACCTGGGCTCTTTGGTGGGGCTAATGACAGACTCTGGGAGGGCTCACGCCACGGAGTACTTCCCAGAACTTCTGCTGCCAGTGTCCTCGTCCTCACGGTGAGCCACTGCCACCCCCCGCCTCTGCAGGAGACCCTCCAACACTAGCAGGTAGGCCTGGTTCAGTCTCCCCTGGGGTCACTGCTCCTTCCCCTGGGTTCTGATGCACACACTACTTTGTGTATGCCCTCCAACAGTGGAGAGTCTCTGTTTCCCCCGAGTCCTGTTGAAGTCCTGCAATCAAATCCCTCTAGCCTTCAAAGTCTGATTCTCTAGGAATTCCTCCCCCAGGTTGGGAAGCCTGATGTAGGGCTCAGAACCTTCACTCCAGTGCGTGGGCTTCTGTGGTATAAGTGTTCTCCAGTCTGTGAGTCACCCACCCAGCAGTTATGGGATTTGATTTTCCTGTGATTGCGTCCCTCCTACCGTCTCATTGTTGCTTCTCCTTTGTCTTTGGATGTGGGGTATCTTTTTTGGTGAGTTCCAGGGTCTTCCTGTCGATGACTGTCCAGCAGCTAGTTGTGATTCTGGTGTTCTCACAAGAGGGAGTCTCTTTTTTTTTTAATATTGCAAAATCACAGACACTTTTCAGTCAAACAATTTTGATGTTAAAAACCGTTCTTGGGGCTTCCCTGGTGGCGCAGTGGTTAAGAATCCACCTGCCAATGCAGGGGACACGGGTTCGAGCCCTGGTCCAGGAAGATCCCACATGCCGTGGAGCAACTAAGCCCGTGAGCCACAACTACTGAAGCCTGTGCGCCTAGAGCCCATGCTCTGCAACAAGAGAAGCCACTGCAATGAGAAGCCCACGCACCGCAATGAAGAGTAGCGCCCGCTCGCCGCAACTAGAGAAAGCCCACGCACAGCAACGAAGACTCAACGTAGCCAAAAATAAATAAATAAAATAAATAAATTTATTTTAAAAAAAATTATTTTTTTCCCTTTTCACCTAGACTTTAAGACAACAGTGGTGTCTCCTATCCATCAATATATAGATCACATGTTACACAAAGCTGGAAAATATGTTGGGGCTATTAACCTCTTCTACAATTGTCTGACCAACAAAGGCTGCTGATCAGCAGAATCAAGTTCTTTCCTGGGGGTGCCTAAAAACCAGTAAGAGATACATATACATCTCTGCACATAATACTCCAGCCATGTTAAACTTGCCAATAACACTCAGATATCAATAAGAGGTGCTCTTTGATAAAACGGAGAAAGTCTAAGTTATAAAGGGTAATTTGAGAAGTTCTGAACTTATTTTAATAACATTTGATCAGATTTCTATTTTCCTCACTGCTGAGTAATTTGGCTTTATAACAGGTTAGTCAATTAGAGATTGGGAAGGTTGAAAAACGTTGCTATGCAACTGACGGAAAGATTTATAATCAGTAGATCAATGAAGTACAAATATAGGTGTGCTTTAAGATTTATAAAATTTCTCTTACTGTATTGTCATGAGTTCTAGCCCCAAATTAATGAGCCAGCATCAAAACCATAGCCAGCTTTTTAACAAAATTCCTTGAGTTCTCTTCAAGTATCATTCTATTTGCTAACAATGTTATACTTATTTTTAACAAAATTACTTATTTAACCGCCATGTCATCAATAATATTGAAGTTTTGGACACACATGGGCCCTTTATAGCCCTGAAGCAACATATAGACTCAGTTCTGCTACTATATTTTGCGACAGAGACAAAGTTCTCCATGATGGTTGAATTCCCAACTCAGTTTACAAACTCTTATTTCATCTATAATACACTTTCAGATTAGCACTACTAGTAGTATTCCAACTGCATCCTCCTTTGAAACACTTTCTGTAGAAAATATACATTCTAACCCAGGATGTGAAAAACTTGGTTTTCCCTTTCTGCAGGCAGGGCTAGCTACCCTAGCAATGGTACTTAAGGGGATAGAAGAGAGACAACTGGCCACTTACTTCAGTATAAGGGTTTAGAGAGTAACACAGGAGGGGTTCAAGCTCCTGGGGTATCTTAACTGGGAAACCGAGGGCAATATACACCCCTTCCATTAAAAAAAAAAAAAAAAAATTGTCCTGGGATCTAACTCTCTTCATAAAGGCTGCCTCTAGAGTACTTACAGTGAATCTGTTCAAGTACAAACTTGATCTACCAAGTTGAAAAGTCTCTCCATTTTCAGATATCCACTGAGTTCTTAATAGCTCAAATTTCACAAACTATGCACAAGTGCCTTCCTAGGTGAGTTTTTAAACAGTAACCATTTATTTTAGGAAGGTACTAGAATGACCTCCTCCCTTTCTGGTAATAACATAATATAATGTGCTAAGAGAGGCACTTTCTTTTACATGAAATGCAGAAATGAAACTTTATGTAGGCCCAAAGCTACAGTGACTAAACATGAACATGTAAGCCATAGACATTAAAAGGGAGGCAAAGTTGTAAAACTCAAAAGTCAATGAAGCATGGTGTCTGCCAACGATGTTGAGTGCTTGCCTCGGCGAGAGTATGCTTTAAGGAACCTGGAAACATCACAAAAGTGGTATCTTTTTTATTTTTTTAATTCCTAGAGGGTATCTTTCTTGATGTCACTCCCAAGGTCTTAGTTCAAACCTTGATTATAGCATTTTATCAAAGTATGTAATTTCCCACTAGAGAGTATGAATTTCCTAAGGTAGGGACTGGCTCTTATATAGTTTGGGGTATGTGATATAAATGGGTAAAGGATGGCCTCTGTATATTGGCCCTATGTTGTCTACCTCTTTACAGCAGCTAAGACCCAGTAAAAGTCCACAGGTACCAAATGCAAATTTCTACACATCCAATTGCTTTAAATGTCACCCCAATAAGATTTTTCAGCCATTAGAACCTGCCTGGTTTGCATACACTGTGAAACTACACCCAACATCTGCTGGCCAAAGATAAAATAATCCCTGTAGCTATAAAAAACTGCAATCACTGCTGTCCTCTGGAGCTCTCTGACCCAAAGATTCCCCATTGTGCTGCTGAGGGACATCATCTAGACACATATGCTCCCTCTCTGATCCTCCTCACCCCAAGGTGTTCCCTTGCCCTCCTCCCCTTCTGGGTAGTGAGTGACCCCCTGCTGTTGTCTCTGGAAGGTCTCAGGCTATGAGGGGGCTTCCCCCACTGCAAATCTGCCAAAGCATCACCCAAATAAAGCTCACTGTGTACTACTGTCATCTTGTGGTCATATCTATTTTCCTTCATCAGCCCCCAAATCCCTCAAATTCACTATACAATACCTAGCTAATGGCCCTTGGAGCAGCTACACATTTCTTAAATGAATTACTGGAAGCTGGTAATTTCTCTATTTAAATAGGATCTCTCTCAGGTTTGATAATAGCCCTTCCCACCACTGGAACCGTCCATCACATAAAGAACCTCTGAGACAGAACACTGGTTGTCACAAAGCTGAAATGGTAAGAGAGGAGAAGGGATAGGAAGCCATCATATGGATGCCAACAACAAAAGCATAATTATAATTATCATTTATTGAGGGGTAACTACATTCCAGGTACCATACTAAGCATTTTTACATATATTTGAAGATTTAATTTATGCAACAACCCTTAACGTACATTCCATTATTTATCCCCACTTTACAAATGGGGAACCCAAGGCTTATGGATATAATTTAACTTAATCATGGCTCGCAGATGTTAAAAGATGGAAGCAAGATAATCCAGATTTATGATTCTCCAAAGTCAATGCTCTTAAACAATATATAGATCACATATCACAGAAATAAGAGCACCTAAGAACTCAATGACAGCTAAAGAAATATCAGTAGCCAAAGAAAGAACTGGGCTGATCTTAGAAAAGAGAGCATATAATAGGCATTTAGGGCCACCACAGCCAACTCAGCTAGAGGGCAAGAGGGTGGGGGGTTAGGAAGTTAGTAATCAAAGAAAACAATATAGAAGAATTTTAAAACCAAGAAAATAAATCTACAGAGAAAAATCCAATGAGCAAAGAATTACCATCACCCTAAAAAACGTGAAATTAACAGTTAACCTTCAAATCACAGTCATAACATTTACTGAAACATATCCTAAGAAATATCTGTAATCTCTATGGTTTCCACTGACCAACCAGACTAGCTGATTAAGTTTACCCACATCCTTAACTATGAGGCCAACAAAAAGTGTGTGTGTGTTGATGGGCGACGGGATCATTCAGGAAGGAATTATTATATATACACACCTCTGGAAGTTACATATTCAGAAACCCTGCGGGGGGTTGTTGGAAAGTGACCTCCCCCCTCACCCTAGTTACCTGGTTGCTTGTTAGGTGGGGGAATAAAATAACAAGAAACAAATAGGAAGTTTATTTTAAAAATCAATGTTTAAATACATTGCAAAATTTAATCTGAATTTTATAAAAACATAAATTAGAAACCAAAGAAAGGGACATCTGGGTCTCTTTTCCTCTTCTGGATATATGGCTTCAAATTCTATCTTCTAATCAAACTGCTACAGTTCAAAGTGCAATATTTACATCCTGAGTCTATTACTACTGCTTCAACTAGACAGCAACAAGTCCAAGAAATGCAATGGAGGGAAGCAGGGAGGGAGGGAAAGTGGGAAGGAGGGGGAAGAAATGAGCAGGAGAGGGAGGGGCAGGGAGAGGGAGGAACGGATAGAAATGAATGAGACTCTCTTTAACTGCCAAATTGTAGAGGTGACCATTTAACAAGGAATGGTGTTCATTAATCATGTGTATACGAAAAGAAAGAAGAGCTAGACCTAAAGAGAGACAGACCATCACTACTCTTAGTGCTACTAATTAAGATTCACTGAGAACCTACTATGTGCCAGGCACTATTCTTAGTGCTTTGGTTTAATTAATTAATCCCCATAACAAACCTGTAATGTAGATATTAGTATTATCCCCATTTTACTGATTAGAAACCCGAGGGACACAGAACTTAAACAAAACCATTTTATAATATTCTCTGACCTGTGTGCAGTATTGCCACGCCAGCCAACAATATACCTTCACAAAGTAATTAGCAAACATAGAACTAGGGATGGTGTGATCCATCACAGTACAGATGGCAGCATCTTACCATCTTCGATAGTTGAAAACCAAGGGAAGTTTTTAAACTGACATCTTAGGTCATTTACATAGCTTACTTTCAGAATTTGAGCAGAGAGCTATGGAGCACAAAGGTCACATGCCTCCCTGATCACTCACATGAACTCAGCCGGTATGACTCAGCTTGTGTATAAAAGCTATTGAATTTATTTTCTGACACCAATAACACACAGACCTTTTCAGGTGTTCATTAGTCAGCACTTGACTAACCAACTATAAAATACAAAATAGTCAGTATGTGACAAAAATGCACTGATGAGCACATATGAGAAGATCTTCCCACAGTGTTTGCATTTAAAAAATACAGAAGGAAAACTTCATGAAATAAATGTTAATGATCTCTATAAAATGAATTCTCAGTTTGGATTTGCATTAAAAATGTTTATTCTCTTTATTTAAATTATGTAGAAAAAGAATTAGGTACTCCCATCTAACATAATAAGTCCTACAACAGAGACTAAAAACCTTCCCAGTTTCTGCTTTCATCCCCCTAAATTTAGTTTCAGCAACATACAAGATGAGTATTTTAACTTAATCCCTCAAGGACTTGACAATTGGAATATAAATTTAGGAGATGGTCAACAATGAAGAATTCATTCCCTTTGACCTAGTTTTGTCAAACAGAAGCTTCCCTTGAATTCCAGAAAGAAGGTAGAACCACAAACTTAACAGTCTTACTAAATGGAAACAGGAGGGGGAAAACCAGTACAAAATGAGGTCATGTATTAAATATGCTACTAGTCTCTACATCCAATATGTTTTAAATAAATCATTATAGGGTACAGTTTCAAGGGAGGGGGAAAAACCTGGAACTGAAAATTAGAAAGGACTACTTCAGAAATATCCATTTATAACTGAGTGGTTTGTTGCAAGCCCTCTAGAAGTACATTTATCACGAATAAAATCTGTCAAATTGATGGGAAATTTTCTGCCAAAATCCATGTTGATGTGACCACACAGGACAAATGTAACATTTGTTCTTAGTGAACAGTGACTTGGATTTTCTTCTGCCTTCTCTTCTCCCTGTCAACAGGACCAATGAGAATGTTCCAGCTTAAAGAATATGTGAGGTTATACTAATAAAATAATCCCTAAATTATATTATGTATTTAAAACATTCTAAAAAGGTTAGGGCTTCCCTGGTGGCGCAGTGGTTGAGAATCTGCCTGCGAATGCAGGGGACATGGGTTCGAGCCCTGGTCTGGGAAGATCCCACATGCCGCGGAGCGACTGGGCCCGTGAGCCACAACTACTGAGCCTGCGCGTCTGGAGCCTGTGCTCCGCAACAGGAGAGGCCCGCGCACCGCGATGAAGAGTGGCTCCTGCTTGCCGCAACTAGGGAAAGCCCTAGCACAGAAACAAAGACCCAACATAGCAACCAATCAATCAAATAAATAAATCTTAAAAAAAAAATTAAAAAAAAAAAAAAAAGGTTATATCTGAATGTTTACAATAATCAAGGATGGTGACTTCCCTGGTGGTCAAGTGGCTAAGACTCCACACTCCCAATACAGGTGGCCCAGGTTCGATCCCTGGTCAGGGAACTAGATCCCACATGCCGCAACTAAGACCTGACGCAGCCAAATAAATAAATAAATAAATAAATAAATATTTTTTTAAAAAATCAAGGATGAAAATAAATATCTTAAATATTGTGTGACAAGGCAAAACATCAATGGCAGCTTACTAGAAAGACTGAGAAGTACACTCTCAATCTCCTTACGTATAAGTGATAAACTGCAAGGTTCTCCTTAGCACTACAATTTTGTTTCTGTTTTAAGTTTCTAGTAAAAATATGATACATGCTTCAGCTGGAGACTTTGATATGTGAACCCAGAAGGATACAATTTTGACCAAGGCTGGAAAGGTTGTTGTAATAAACAACCAGAAAGGAATAGATGTATCACATGACCAAGAAGAGAACAGTTAGGAGGAAAAAATTTGGAAACTGGGACAAGCTTTATGTATGCAATTTCTCTGAACTAACCCAGCTCAGTAAAGGAAGGAATTGCCAAACAACTATTGACCATAATAAAAGGAGACTGCCAGATTGAGGTAAAGTAATTGTTGGGTAGGCAGTTTTGACCTAAATCCAAGAGATTACACCTGGACACTAAGTAAAATAGTTGCAAGGGGTTGGCTAACATTCAGCCAAGACTGACCAGGTGCTGGGGTGGGGCAAGAGGTAGCGAAAAAGAGAACCATAAAAATCTCGATCACTTTAATTAGCTATGTCAAACCGGTTTGGTATTTTTCAATGTGTCTAGGACTTCCAGTTCTGCCTAGACTTACCATCTTGCCTGAAACAACCAAAAAAAAAAAAAGAGACATAAATATTTCAAACAATGGTTTTCAAGACACTAGACATCAGGCAAGAAGGTCCAGTGATCCCCCAAAGACAGTAAGAAAAAATGAGGCGAGCCCTACAATTGCCCCCACATACTGCCTTGAGAGAGTGGGCAGGTCGTGGCTCAGGGAAGGAACCCAGGCAAAGCTCTACAGACCAACCACCTGAGTTGAGGAATTGAGAATCCAGGGATACTAGACTGCTGGAGTTCACAAGGCAGTGTGTCAGAAAGGAGAAAGCTACACAGAGACAAAACTTAGCCGACCTGTGGAGGTCCACCCCACGTGTTCAGCAGAGTGCTGAATGGTGCATGTATGTAAGAAAACCACCTGAGGATGGGAAAAGAAAGAACCATCCAAGAAGCTCAGAGAGAGGACATCGCCTGGCACTCACAGAGCCAGGAAGAAAACCTGTTTCTACCAGCCAGACTGGAAAAACCTCATAATTAATGAGGCATTGCATAGAGCTCTCAGAAGGCTCTTGTTCAGTAGTAAGAGAATAATTAGCCCTACACTAAACCTTGCTCTGGTCTTGCCAAACAAATCTTAAAAGCAGGACCCAAACAGATCAACCTGTTTCCAAGTAACTTAACCGCATCCCAGAACAACACTCTAGAATAATTACAGCAATACAAAAATATCCACAATCCAACAAGGTAAAATTCACAAAATCTGGCATCCAATCAAATACTGCCAGGCAGGCAAAAAAGCAGGAATATATGACCTATAATGAAGAAAAAAAGAAAACTGACCCAGAACTGACACAGCTGTTAAAATTAACATATAAGGGCACTAAAAGTTATTTTTTAACTTGTATTCCATATGTTTTAAAAGTTAAGTAGAGATATGGCAGATATAAAAAAGACCCAAATTGAACTTCTAGAGATGAAGATTGCAATGTCTGAGCAGAAAAATTCACTGGATAGGATTAATGGCAAATTAGACATTGCAGTAGGAAAGATCGGTGCACTTGAAGACATATGCTGTAGAAATGAAACATATGCTATCCAAAATGAAAAATGGAGAAAAAAGAAACAAACAAATAAAAATGAAAAGAGCATCAGTAACATGAGGGACAATTTCAAGTAACCAAATATATGTGTAATTGAAATCCCAAAGGAAAAGAGGGTGGGTGAATAACAAATATTTAAAGATATAATGGCTAAAAATGTTACAGATGTGTTTTTAAAACAACTATAAACCCACTGATCCAAACAGCCCAATGAACCCCAGCACAAGATACATGAAGAAAACTACACCAAGGCACATCTTAATCAAATTACTGAAAACTAGTGATAAAGAGAAAATATTAAAAGCAGCTAGGGGGGAGGAAGGAAAGACATGTTACATAAAAGGATGGAAGAAGATAAACCATGCTAACACAAGTCAAAAGAAGGCTAGAGTAGCTATATTTTAATATCAAAGTGGAATTCACAGCAAAAAAATATTACCAGGGATAAAAAGGTCATTTCATAATGATAAAGGGGTCAATGAATCAGAAGGATATAACAATTCAAATGTTTATTCCTGTAATAACGGAACTTCAAAATACATGAAGTAGAAACTGATAGAACTGCGAGGAGAAACAGACAAATCTATAATTATAGTCAGAGATTTCAATATCCCTCTCTCAATAATTGGTAGAACAAGTTGACAGAAAATCAGCAAGAATATGGAGGAGTTGAACAACACTATCAATCAACATGATCAGATTGACATTTTTAGAACATTCCACCCAACAACAGAATACACATTCTTCTCAAGTACACATGGTACATTTACCACAAAGTCTCAATAAACTTGAAAGTATTCAAGTCATACAAAGTATATTCTCTGACCACAGTACAATTACATTAGAAATCAAAACCAAAGATTTCTGGAAATTCTCCAAATATTTGGAATGAAATACACTTCTAAATAACAGATAAGTCAAAGAAGAAAGCAAAAGAGAAATTAGAAAGTATTTTGAACTAAAGGAAAAGAAAATCACAACATATCAGAATTTGTGGGATACTACAAAAGCAAGAACTAGGGGGAAATCTATAACAAAAAAAAATTTATATTAGAAAATAAGAGAGTTCTCAAATCAATGACCTTAGCTGCCGCTTTAAACGAATAGAAAAAGAAGAGCAACTGAAACCCAAAGCAAGCAGAAGAAAGGAAATCATAAAAGTCAAAATGGAAATCAATAAAATAGAAAAACAATATAGAAAAATCAATAAAACCAAAAGTTGTTTAAGAAGATCCGTAAAACTGATTTTTTTTTAAAAAAGAGAAGACTCACCGCACTGTGGCTTCACTGGTGTATTCTACCAAAATCAATTGTACAGAAATGCTTTCAGAAAACTGAAAGAAAATGCAAACCGATTCTTGGTTTGGGACAAAAGGGAAAGGGAGAGACTCACCAAGGGCATAACCCCTTTGTGGGAAGGGGTGGATACATGTTCACTATCTTTTTTTTTTTTGAAAGGTTGAGATTCTTTTTTTTATTATTATTATTATATTTTATTTTTGGCTGCGTTGGGTCTTTGTTGCTGCGCATAGGCTTTCTCTAGTTGCAGAGAGTGGGGTCTACTCTTCTCATTGCAGTAGCTTCTCTTTTTGGGGAGCACGGGCTCTAGGCGTGCGGGCTTCAGTAGTTGTGGCTCGTGGGCTCTAGAGCGCACGCTCAGTAGTTGTGGCTCACGGGCTTAGCTGCTCCGCAGCATGTGGGATCTTCCCAGACCAGGGATCGAACCCATGTCCCCTGTGTTGGCAGGCAGATTCTTAACCACTGCGCCACCAGGGAAGTCCCACATGTTCACTATCTTGATTGAGGTGATGGCTTCACAGTGTGCACATATGCAAAACTTGGCAAGCTGTACACTTTAAATATGTCTGGTTTGTTGTATGTCAATTACACTTCAATAAAGCTATTTAAATAGATTGATAGACAGAATAGACAGATAGATAAATGACTATAAGTAACCAACTTACCTCCATTTACAAGGTATGAAAAAAATAACAGGACTGAATTTATTCTTTAATATACTAGAATGTACATATTCAAATCACCTGTTCCCTTTCAAATATCGTAAAATCTGATTACCAATGCAGGCACTCAAATATATGCCAGACTCAAAGCAAAATGTGACCTTGAATGTGGCTTTCTATGTCTCTTATAAACTGGTTCTGAATATAGTTCCCAAACATTCCAAAAGGCATTCTGAGAAAATGGTAGCAGCATCATTACAAAATAAAAACAAAACCCCTATCACCCAGGGTGACCATACTGAGGGACAACAATTGAACATATTTACAAGAATTTGTGGACTTTAATCTATTATAGCCTTAGTTTATCATCTGTAATCTGAGATTTTTTTAACACTTTGACAGAACAGGTTTTACACCCTAACCAGATGACTGAAAGAGTTTTATGGTCGACCCAGTTCAAAAGAAAGGTACCCAAAATACATAAAAGGGTCTAGGTTGTGCCTTTTGTTTTGGAGCCATGTCAGAAGACATTTAAAAAAAAAAGAAAAAAGATAGTCCAAAAGTAAAGGAGACAATAGAGGAATGTTATGTTTATGAAGTAATTTCTGTGATAAGATTCCTACTTTTGGCTATGTTTAAATATACACTGAGTAGCAGTCACTCCCTCAAACCCTCATCTTTTCTCATCAATAATCAAACATGAAGACACTCATTTTAATTATGTATCAAACTTCTCGAAAAATACTCTGGCTTAGGTCATGGAAGCTTGAAATAGAAATAAACATGAGGCAAAGCATCACATTACATCTTACACATGTCCCACTTCCTCTTAACTATGACTGCTTAATTCCAATGATGACAGAGAATCAATATTCACTGTTTAATCGATATTGCCATGGGGAAGCATATATAATCCAGCCAAAACAAGTGAAGTTTTGCAATCAGTGTCCCTAGAGTGTGACTTTCAATGAGATTTGGCTCCATTAATAGCTTGCATCATTATTCAATAATTGTTGCCCTGAACTGAAAATCTTTGTTCTGAAATTCACTTTCAACTGCAAGGATACTGTGGTGCACAAAAGTGAATGATTCAAATGGATGCTTTGCTCCACAGATTTTTTTTTCAGGTTAAAATATAATCAAATGATTAGCAAAAATAAACTACATACAAGTCTTAAGATTTAAATTATATGTATTTTTTATTGTGCAGTATACATTTATCCTATAAGAATGCAAGCTGTTTTATTTTTTTAATATGTATTTATTTATTTATTTATTTATTTATTTATTTATTTGGGCTGCACCAGGTCTTAGTCGTGGCACGCAGGAACGTCGTTGTGGCATGTTTACTTGTGGCCTGTGGACTTCTTAGTTGCAGCATGTGCACTCTTAGTTGCGGCATGCAAACTCTTTGTTGCGGCATGCATGTGGAATCTAGTTCCCTGACCAGGGATCGAACCCGGGGCCCCTGCATTGGGAGCGCAGAGTCTTACCCACTGGACCACCAGGGAAGTCCCAAGAATGCAAGCAAAGTTTTAATATAGTGATTTTTACAAAACACACAGAACTTTCCACTTCATAATTTAACCATTCATGGCACTTAAGAGAAGTCAGGAATTCTCTCTTGTTTAATAACGACACACTTCTCCAAAAGAATTACCTAATAATTTTCTTTGCTTGGTCAACCGCCATCACAAATTGATTAATTTGCTTGAAAACATGCTATTTTTAGTGCTTAAAAATACACATACACAAGTATGTGTACCTATGTGTGGATAAACACAGAGACACAGACTTTGGGGTTTAGAGAACTTTTGTGGCTCATCTCTTCTGACCTGAAGTTTCAAATGGTTTTGCCTATTTTTTCTGCAGTCTTCTAGGTAAAAATTCTTCAAGCAAAATAAACTTGCCAAATCAAAACATAACTATCAATCATCATGGAAAAAGAACACTGGTGCAATTTATTTATTTACTCATTCATTCATTCATTCATTCATTCAATATATACTTAAGAAATACTTGCTAAAATGTCAGACACTGTGCTAGGTGCTAAAGATAAATTGGTGAGCAAATAATCAAACAGGATCCATGTTTCCATACAGCTTACAAACTTGTGGGAAAGACAGACATTAAAGAATCACACGCACAAACTTCTAATACGATAAGTGCTATAAAGGGGAGATACATGTGCTATGACAGCATGCAATGGGAAGAAATTACTGAGTCAATGAGGTGATGAGAGAGAACTGAGCTGAGGTCTTAAGGAAGAGTAGAGGTTAACTAGAAAATAAGTGGGGGCTGTAGGAACGGCCCATGCAAAATTCTTGATATAGTCACTTTAGAAGAGAGTTTGGCAGTTTCTTATAAAACTAAACATAACTAAACATACTCTTACCACTCCTTGGTATTTACCCAAAGGAGTTGACACTTACATCCATACAAAAACCCACACACAGATGTTTTTAGTAGCTTTATTCATAATTGCCAAAACTTGGAAGCAACCACAACATCCCTAAGTAAGTGAATGGATAAACAAACTCTGGTACATCCAGACAATGGAATATTATTTAGCATTAAAAAGAAATGAGCTATTAAGCCATGAGAAGACATGGAAGAAATGTAAATGCACATTACTTAGTGAAAGAAGCCAATCTGAAAAGGCGGCATGCTGTATGATTCCAACTACATGACATTGTGGAAAAGGCAAAACTATGGAGACCGTAAAAAGATCAGTGGTTGCCGGGTGTTAGGGTGGAGGGAGGGATGAATGGGCAGAGCACAGAGAATTTTTAGGGCGGTGAAACTATTCTGTATGACTCTATAATGGTAGGTACATGTCATTATACATTTGTCAAAACCCATGGGATGTACACCAAGAGTGAAGCTAATGTAAACTATGGACTTTGGGTGATAAAGATGTGTCAATATAGGTTTCTCATTTGTAATAAATATACCACCCTGGTGCAGGAGGTTGATAGAAGGGGAGGCTGTACATGTGTGGAGGTAGAGGGTATATGGGAACTCTCCATACTTTCTGCTCAATTTTGCTGTGAATCTAAATCTGCTTTTAAAAAAAAATAATAAAGTCTATTTTAAAATCAAATAAACATGCACAATCCTTGAGGCAGGAATGAGCCTGGCACTGCTGCCAAGACCACTGATTGCAAAAACTAAGAAGGACATGCTCTCAGAGTAAAGGAAATAAAAACAAAATTAGGAGAGAATGTGTGCACTGAAACAAACTCAAGTTCAGGCTGTGAATTACTCCATCTCGTCTTTATTATGTCTTCTCACATGCATGAACTTTGAAATATGTACTGGGGTGTGCACGTGCACACACACAAGCATGTGAACAGGAACACACACACACACCCATACCACTCTTCATGGTAAGTAGCCAGACCAATTCAAAGATAAATGATCAGAAAGGGACCAAAAGAGAATCTATGCATAAAATTTGCAAAAAATCTAGATGGACTTCAAATGTTGTTCTTCATGGTCTCAAATAAATCACATGTGATCATGTAAAAAGAGATCAAAGAAGGTATACTCTTAAACCAGAAGAACTAAAAACAGTGATAGCAGTATTGTGATGATAAGCATGGAATGGTGAGGGGTGGCATGAGCTCAATCCTCTGCTATCATAGCAAGAAGTCAATAGATAGTATCTAAGATAGATAAGGTAAGACACAGCAGTATAAGCATACTACTTGGAGATAAGGAGCAAACTACCAGACAAAACAGTTAAAAGGGGTTGCCACTGGTGAACAACACTAGGGATGGGACGAGATGGGGCATGAGAAGTTACTATTTATTACAAGCCTTTCTGTACCACTGACCTTAATTATATACATATACTGTTTTGATAAAACTAAAATCCTTTTAAGAAAAAAAATTTTTAAGAAAATAAAATCCGTTTAAGATCCTTTTAAGAAATAAAAAAATGATGAAAGAGAAGGAGGAAGTAAAAACCATGCTGGGAGAGTTCTAGAAAGAAAAGATGAAAAATCATAAATAAAATCCACAAAGGAGGCAACAACGATAAAGAGAATGAAACATTTGAAACACAAAGTTAGGAACAAGGTTGATAGGCTTAAGGAAGTCAAATAAAACAAAATTGCAACAAACAATATATCATGATTACAGAGAAGATGACAGATATGGAAAACAAAGGAGAGCCAGAATAGTGAAGTGATGTGGCCAAAGTCGCAGAAGAGTCAAGGTTGTTACCCTCACAGCAGCTTTGTAATAAACCCGCTTATTTAGCAGAGTTCAAAATTCTAAGAATTCAATACCTAGCCAGATAATCACTTCTGTTTGTCAAGAATGCTGTCCATTTAGAAGTTTGGGGGTTTTAATTTTGTTTTTAGTGTAGACTTGTTTTCTATAAAAAGCCCACCTTGATTATATGCAAGAACAGAAAATGCTAGCAAATATTATGACATTTGAGTAGACTGCTGTATCTAAAACTGACTTAGATAAACACAGCAGTAGTAAACTAAAAGAAAAAGTTCTTTCTGAAAAGGAAAAAAATGAGAATTTTTTAAAAACTGAGACCCATTCTTCTCTACTTCATATAATTTCTCTGATATTTCACCCATTTAAGTATCCAGCTAGCACGGTAACACATAAGCATTCAATCATTTTGAGTCAACAAAATATTTACCATATACACAAACTATAAAACTAGTTTCCTAACAAGTGGCTAATTTTCTCTCTTATCCTACAGCGGGGAAGTTGAGGAGAGGAATCATGGGGGTGTTATATGTTATCCAAAGATTCACTAGCACTAGTCCTTCAAATCCAGGGCACTAATCTACACAAAGGAACAAGAGAAAAATGGAAATTTCTTTTTTGCTCATCAAAAGCAATCAACTCAAATTTTTAAATATCAGGAAGAACATGGCAGACAGGACGGTGAAGGAGCAATTTACAGTAAAAATTGTGATATGGTATACTCCTCTGCATATGAATTCTAACCACTTGACTATTATACATTCTAACATTAAAAAGACATAAAGGATCCTTGGTTAAGTATGTTATTTTTTCAATACAGTAGGGACAAAAGTCAACCCAGCAAACTCCTTGGGACAAATTGCTTTATTCATCCTACCTTGAAGGCTGAGTCAGATCAGAGTAAGCCTAGGTAGTTGAATGACTGAAAAGAACCGTTAGGATATGGGAAAGGTTCCAGAGTCCCCCCTATCAGACCTCACTCATAAATGACACTTAGCAACCTCCCTACTAAAAATCCTACCAAAAATGCAGAATACTGTGATAAATGTCAATGTACAAATATACAGAATCCCTTAAGACTATCTAAGAAGACCACAAAAGTTCCAGGAAGTCTACCCCTGGATAAATTCTTGAAAAAATTCTGTAATTAGACAAGAACTCAATCACTATATATTAAAATCACTGCCTACTTTTTCATTTCCACAAAATAAAATTTCCACATTCAATAAATGCCTTCATCTCTCATGGAAAGGAAGTTATAATAAATTAATTTGTGATCAGTCAATTTTGAAAAATGAGAATACAATCTGCTTGACTACCATGGTCATTCAATAAGCAACTTGAAGGCATGTTGGTCCCTCACTATGCCCAGAAATGACAAAGAAGTGACATGCTAACTAGAATTTCATTTCAGAGCATGGAAAATGAGCCTTTACTGTATAGTATTGTACAGACATGATAAGGTCCAGTGGGTGGTTACTTTTTAAAAGTTGATTAAAGTGAGGAATCATTAAAAGTAAAAATTATCTTCAACATTTTATTGTAACTTACAACATGAAATATACCTCATTCATTAATCTTCTGACGTAGAACAAAGGCCTCTTCTTTTAATATAGGCTCCTTGGCGAGAGTTCAGAGCAGTTTTCCTTTCATAAACCACACCCTCAATGCATTCCCTACTATTTGCATTTTCTTTAGAAGAGAGAACTTAAAGATACCTGCAAAGCCATAGGAATCCTTTTAGATTTTTGTTATTTTTCCCTAGACTTTCAGTTGCCTCTGAAAGTAGACTTTCTGTGCTTAATACAACGGGCAATCTTTTCAGCCGCTTTATTAACTCATGCAAAACACTTCTACTTAATTTTCATAGGAGTATCTCTTTTTTCTCACACTCACAGTTCATCAATTTCATGATGTTTAAGTAAATCATATAATTACAATAGAAATTACAGCTGGCAGTATAGGTTTGCGAACAAACAAAGCGACTCTTTGGTAAGCATACAACTCAACAGATAAGAACAGAAGGTAGTTTATAAATTATTAGAAACCAATGCTTTTAATACTATCCATCATTTGCCTCAATAATCAAATTGTCTGAGCTTAGAAATTGCGTTTCACCATTTGTGGGTAAGAAATATGAAATGATTTTTTATTAGTTAATTGCTGCTTATATTAAGCCATCTTGGAATATACCCTTCACTCAAAAGGTCATATAAGCAGTCTCAAACTTAGAAGAGTCACTCTTCTGGCCCTGTTTACCTACCCTCGACTCCAGAAGGCTCTCTGCTGCTCTCATGGAAGCAGTCATGAATACAGAGAAGCTCTGAGAGAGACTGGCTCATAAGTGAAGAGGCAAGACTTCCTCTTTCTCAAAAGGAGAAAGAGCTTAGAGGCGATTATTCCCAAGTGAAAATATTAAATCAGGGCTGCTGATATAATGACCCACTCCCCTAAAACATTCTTTCATTATCTAACTTTATTCACTTTCCTGTGCTACCTGCTGGATATTTTACCGAGCAATTAATTTTTGTTAACAACTGTCTTTTAAAAATAACAATAACATTGCACCAGCAGAAATGATTTTAGCATAACTTAGTTCGTTCTGATACTTAGGAGAGAGAAGCCATACGACAGAAATGAGGAGTTTAGGAAGAAGGGGTAGGGAATTTTGGAATACTGAGGAACATGGAAGATCTGGGGTGGGGGGGATCACGGAAGGAGGGGTGTCAGCTGAAGGGAGGGGCACCATTGTATAGAAAAGGGATACACAAAGGGATTTGGGGAATCCCAAAGATAAAATTCACTAATTTCAAAATATTGCCGAGGGTCAGCCTTGTACCTAGAAAAGAGACAGGAAGGATCATTGTTCCTACACTATATGGTACATGATTGCTCCCAGAGTCCAGACTCATACTATTAATAAAACAGGTCATGTGAAATGTACATTCAGTCAGATTTGAAAAGGGGGAGCTACCCTGGGAACCTAACCTCCCTACATAACATGTTCCCAAAGAAACAATGTTTTCAGAGATATAAAAAAAGAAAAATGTCTTACAAACACTTTTTGGAATACAGAGTGTTCCTAGTGTCCACAGTACTAAAGAATACTCACAAAGCAAAACTGAAAATGTAGAAGAGATCAAGGAAAGTTACCATCTGCAAGAAAGCAGTGGTTGTCATTAAATCACTGTGTCATCATGATATGCTACAGCAATGTGTCAACCTTTGCTAACCTTTGATGCTTTGGATAAAAATCTCTCACACTCAAGGGATTTGGATACACCTCTGCCAAGGGATTCTTTGTTCAGTGCCTCCTCCGGGGTTAGGTTAAGGTGACGATATGCTATTTTCTGTCTATTCCTGCTAGTCACAATTTTGTAGATTTTTTTTTTCAGCTTGCATTAGGAAAGCAGGCAGGTTTTTTAATATGCTTTTTCAATCAAAACACATAGATCCAGGACATTTTTATATGCTCCTCTCGGAGTCATCCTCTCCTCTAACACAGTAGGGAGGGTCTCTGCTCCCTAACAAGCTATACCTCAGTACCTAGCAACGATGTCCCGCAATCACCTAAAGTTACTGTGTCCAAAACCAAACTCATCTTCCCACCTACTTCCCTCTCTCCCTACTCCACCATGCCTGTTCTTCCTTCTCCCTTCCAGATCCTACCGCAATTCAGTCAGTCACCAAGGTTGGCAGCTTCTACATAACTAAACTTCCTCCTTTTCTCCACCAGTCTTACCACTGTCCTAGTTCAGCAGTTCATTTCTTATCTCTACTACTGTAATAAATTCTCTGGTCTCCCAGCCTCCAATCTCACCTCTTGCCAATCATTTTTCCTCACTATTTTTTAACTTTTGGATTCAGAGCCAAAAACTCAAACGCATACGGATTCTAAGCAGGGGATATAACTGGGTGATGCAGCTCAACCGTAGGAAAGTAAATGTCACCTAACACTAGACCCCAGGATGAAATGTGGTAAGGGTGGGCTGTGGTAAATCCAGGAATACCTGGCCCATTCAAATGGGTACAGTGGACTGCTGACAGTCACGTGGGAACATGGGTTCAGTATTACAAAATTACACTGATGTCTCAAGGGAAGCCAGAAATTTGGATTTAAATGTGTAAAATCCCAATTTTTAAGAGCTGGCAAACAAATCAAATTTTCAAAACCATACTGCCAAGACTGAAAGCCAAACTAAACAAATCTGTGGGCCGGATGTGACTTGCAGGGCTGCCATTTTGCAAACTGTGCATGAGATTATTGGTTCTCCCACTTTAGGGTACAGAATCATCTGGGCAGCTTATCAGTGCAGATTCGCAGGGCCCACACCAAAGGGATTCTCATTCGGTTGGTTCACTGGGCCTCCAGAATCCATGTTTTTTAGCAAGCTTTTCTGGTGGCCTTCAGGCAAGTGGTCCTAAAATCACTTTTTTCACAAATCTGTATGAAAGGGAATCTAGACGATTAGAGGGAATGAGAAGAATAGAAGAATGGAAACTGTATTTCTAATGCATTTAAAAGACTTTAAATATTCCCATTTGCTGTCCCAGGGAAATACAACTTAGCATCATACTTGTTTCAGCTTTGAACAATAGTGCTCATTCATAAACACATTTTCAAGTAACATATGAAACCAGTTAGACTTATCAAGAAATTACTTTTTTCAATGTACTGGGCATCTCTCATTAATAGTATGGCAATGGTTATAATTAGCATTAAAATATAAAGTGGCCTTCTAAAAAAATCAGGAACATTTTGTTTACTAAAAAAAATCAACTTTAAAAGTTTTATTATAACTTTTTTTTTTTTTTTTTTGGCTGTACTGCACGGCATGTGGGATCTGTTTTGAATTCTGAATGCATTTTCCCCATGAGGAATGTGGGGGGAGGGAGGAAGAAGCACCTAGTGAGTCAGTTCCTAGTGTATTTCAACCCAAATTATTAATCTTTCCTGTCTCTAGATCCCAGTCATTCATATGGCACTAATCAAATACTGACATGTATACAAGTCATACTCTCCTTATAATATTGTAAAACCCTTGATAACAAGCACCTATATTTCACAACTCTATGTCCTTCAGCATTAAATAGAATATTAGGAAACTGAACTGCACTACAATATTTATCAAATAAGGGAATAATGTCTAAGGGAAAATGCATCCCCCACTATTAGGCAAGGAGTGGGGAGGGGCAAGTAGCAAAGGAAAAAGTTCAGGCCTCTCATCAGCCGCTACATTTGGGCAATAAAGTCAGATGGTAGGGCGAGTGGGAGAGAGACTGGAGAAGTAAATTGTTTCCAGCGCCACCACATTTATGGAGGTCACTGAGAAAGAAAGAAAACAGAGACTTAATCCTACTCAGGATTGGGTCACCAAGTCCCAAGGCAGCATCACTGGGAAGGGGAGGCAAAAAGCCAGGCAATATTTTTGGCTCTCACGTACCAGGGGAGCCCCTGCTCAAGCGCCTTTCATTATGGCCATGTATTTATAACTCAGAGAATTCTTGTCCTCAGCTTTGGTAGTAATACTCTTCGCACTTCGAGGCTCAAAAGGGATTTTGCAAGAACCACAAATCTATCATGAGAAAGATGTCTAGCCAAGGATGATTCATGTCCTACAGACCGATGTCTTTTTAGAATAATTTTGTAATGCAACAAGGAGCTTGAAAAATTTCCCAGCCTACACCTTGCAAAATAATGTCCTGTTTCTATAGCTACAAACCACTGCACAAAAAATAATCATTTGCTTTCAGTAAAACAAATGCTAGGTAACATCTCTAAACTCAAGAAAGAGAAAATAACCACAAAACATTCTATTTTGGCCTAAGTATCGATAGCTTTATCCTCAACTAAATGAAAATACTGAATAACAGTTATGCATATAACAGAAAGAGAGTTTACTTTTACTTTTAAGGGAGCAGCTAAACCTCAAAACCCTATATATATTTTTAAAATTTTATGTTCAAATCAACATAATAATTAATAAAAACAACGATAATAGATACTATTTCAGTCACATGTTACAAAACCAGTTTTGTGCAAAAACTAGATTTGAACACAGATTAACACATACTTTGATATCCTGGGTATGTGAAATCCTTTGCATATAGACAAATTTTCATTCCTCTGGCTCTTAAATTCATTTGGGCCTCTGTAGTAATAAAAGCTCTAAAAGCTGTAGTAATAAAACTAAGTTGACAGTGTCTCTTAATACAAAGCTCATTTGTTTAAGTGAATTATCCTAAGTAGGGGACTTGAGTTCAAATTATAGCCCTTAGACGACTTTGCCATAGTTGGGAGCAATGCATCTCTTCTTACACTGTCCTAGGAGATTCATATGTGAAAATGGAAATAAACAACCAAATCATGACAACACTTCAGTGAGGGTAATTTTACCTAGTTTTGTGTATCATAAATCTTGCAGCTTCTCTGGGATTATTCTGGGGACTGTAATTCAGCCCAGAACAGAACACATCAGTCTGACAGCAGCAGCATTGTATGTTAAGCTACCTGACCTTTACAGCAGTATCAATTTGCAAAAAGCAAAACAAAAAACAAAAACAAAAAAAAACAAACAAAAACAAAAGAGCAAACAAAAAACAAAAAACTGTACACTTAGATGCACTGATCTACAGAAGAAGGTGGGAGCGAGGGCCAATTAGGTCGCTACAAAACTGTAAGTTATCAAAGTGCCCTGTTTATGGTACATGCTTAATTTCACTAGTTCAAAGCTGTCAAATAAAAGCATGCCAAAAGGTATCAGAATTAATAGATGCCTTTCTATTTACACTACAAACAGGCCAATTACCGCGGAATCTTGACAAAAGATTTTAGACTTCGTGATACTTTGAATTATAGAAAGTCTAAAGGAAGGTCTGATTGTAAGGCCTATCACCTCACTCCCCTGCTTAGATACTCTTCCAGGGTTACAGAATGGGGTTCAAACTGTTTAAAGAAGCATCTGGCCTCACCGTGATGGAGCGGCTCTCTCCCTGCCCACCACTCTCACTTGAACAACTGGGTCTCCCTGGCCTAAAACTCTTAAGGCCTCAAACTTGCCCGAACTCCTTAGTCTCCTGGCAGTGGTGCGTACTGTTCTCACTACAGGGAATGCCCCCTCTCCACTCTCCACCATTGTTTGTTTAAGAAGGACTCCCTGGGGTTTCCCTGGTGGTGCAGTGGTTGAGAGTCTGCCTGCCAATGCAGGGGACACGCACGGCTTCGAGCCCTGGTCTGGGAAGATCCCACATGCCGCGGAGCAACTGGGTCCGTGAGCCACAATTACTGAGCCTGCGCGTCTGGAGCCTGTGCTCCGCAGCAAGAGAGGCCGCTATAGCGAGAGGCCTGCGCACCGCGATGAAGAGTGGCCCCCACTTGCCGCAACTAGAGAAAGCCCTCGCACAGAAACGAAGACCCAACACAGCCATAAATAAATAAATAAATAAATAAAATTTTTAAAAAAAGAAGGACTCCCTGTACTTTAAGACTCTCTTCTATTGCCAATCTTTCCATGAAGTCGGCCCTACATTCGCAGCGCGTTTTGCCTGTGCAGTAGCAGTTACCACATTCCTCCCCCAACCTCGCCACCCTAGGTCTGTGTTCCTAGCAGGCCAGGACTATTGATTTTAGTACCCTGATAACGCTTAGCACAGTCCTGGGGTGGGTTTCCCCAAAACACTTATTAAGTTAGATTAAGCCTTGAACAAGAATTTCAGAGCTAGAACTTTTCCAACTGAGTAGCCTGCCCAAATCCTCAGTGGTAAAACGAACCGTATTCAGCTCTAAATTAGACGTCTGTGGACAACTCCCAGCCAGCTCCTCAAGCTCTATTCTCTCAGCTAACTTAGTCTAACAATGAGGAAATGTGTTAAGATACGTTTATTAGACTCTTAATAAGTTTGTGACAGGAGGAAAAATAAAATATAAAATTACAAAATATGAAGTTGATTTTCATAAAGTAGAAAAATATTATAGTTCATTTCTAAATTTTAAATATAATCTGTGACTTCTGGGAAGGCAGCATGCTCTCATAAAAGAGCGTGTATTTTGGAATCAGAATTAACCTCTCTGAGACTCATTTCCTTTCTTTGTAAAATGTGGGAAATAACTATACTTCCCATATATATTTAGATAAAAATTAAGTCAGGTGGTAATGTAAAGCTCCCAAAACAATGCCTGGAACACTGTAGGTGCTCAGTGAATGTTAGTTCCCTCTCTCCACCTCACTTCCGAGTTGGTGAAAAAATGCTTCATATGATCATCCATACTGGGTTACAAAGCAAGTTGCCACAGCCTTCGTTCCCTCCCAGATCTTAACATTTTCAAATCAACGACTCTTAGAAAAGAAATACCTGCTTTTCCATAACTCTAAACGTCTGTACATGATGATCCCTCTATTGAGAATGTCCTCCCTTTTAAACTTACCAAACTCTTCTTCATTCTCCAGGACTCAGATTCCAGTATGGCCTCTGCAAAGTCTCTCCCCTCCCTGCCAGGCTCAGTATGTGACATTCCCAAGAGCACTATGCCCACACCTGTGTATCACAGGACTTACTACTTTAGACTCACCTGTCCCTCTTTTCTCGCTAGGCCACAAGCTCCTCAAGAGTAAGACCTATGTGTAGTTGTGTTTATCCCCTTGGTATGGTGCCTCGTACATAATGAGGATTTGATGTGTGGAATGATCATACACCGTAACATCCATTTATAATGAGCACAACCGTGAACACGGCCACGCGTGTTGCAGAAAGAACTGGTTCTCTATGGGAAATTGCAAGTTGAAGGGGAAGAAGCTGACCACAACACTTTCATTCAGGCAATTTAGATTTTAAGAATTTATGAAAAAAATGGAAGGAAAGTACGCAGATTCACTGTGAAGAGAAAAAAAGGATAAGAGGTCATTTCAGGCAGATGGACCAACACAGCTAATGGCTTCACTTAAATAAATGTGCAAACATAAAAAGGAAGATAAGAAGATAAAACTAGGTAACTTAACAGTAATCCTAAATATGAACATAAGCCTGGTCCTGATGAGTTGGGTGAGAAGTAGTCACTGACTTTCACTGGTGAAACAGGGAAGTTAACCTTGATCCCAACTGGAACAGAAACCATAAAGGTCAGTCAGTGACTAATATTATAGTAATACAGCCTGGTGATAAGTGAGGCAAGAGTAAACTTCATTGTGAATAAGTAAGCTTGATAAATACCGTGTGTGTGTGTGTGTGTGTGTGTGTGTCTGTTAAGGGGGTAGGGGTGTCAAGTTAATTTTTATTTTCCCTGCAAAGAGGAAGAATATTAAAACCACTGCCATAAAGTATTTCAGGTTTCAGATGGGTCTCAGATAAATGAATCAACAACTATATGCTGTTTTTAGTAGCAGTGCACCATAGTTAGGAGATGTCTTCCACCACACAATGACCTAGTATTGAACTGAGAGTCAGAGTAGCTAGAAAGGGTTGGCATCAACTGCGTTCAGGTAGCACTGGAAGAGGCATATGATTGCCTGCAACTGGACATGGAAAAGAGCAGAAAAATTTTTGAGGTGGGAGGCAAGGAAAGCTGTTACTTTTGGCAGTCAACCGATTCAGAGGCAGAAGCTGCCAGAGAAGACTGGACCGTGGAATCTAAAATCCGTATAGATGATGACTTAAAAGTGACCAGTGTCAAAAGCTGTTGAGGTATCAAGGAATCAGCAGATGGAAAAACAGCCTTTTAAATGCATTAGGATGAGAATGAGTATTTTTCTTAGAGGTCAGACATGAGATAAACGATAAGAGGCATCGTTTACAGCTACGAAGTTATAAACACTCCAGCCCAGCAGATATCCAGTAATGGAAAGGAAAGAAATGAAAATAAAATTGGTGGGAGTCAATCAAATGACTTGAAGACATCCTCCTTGAAGATCTGGCCCTGTCTCAATACAGAGGAAAGGACAGAATGAAGAGTAAAGAATGGCTAAGGAGCCACAAGCATTTTTCAGGCTAGGTAAACAAAAAGTCATAGGTTCCACAGCAAGGTTTCTCAACCTTGGCACTATTGACATTTTGGGTGGGATAATTCTTTGTCACGGGGGGCTGTCTTGCACACTCTAGAATGTTCAGCAGCATCCCTGGCCTCTATTCACTAGATACCAGTAGCATCCTCCCCTACTTGTGACAATCAAAAATGTCTGGACATTTGACAATCAAAAATTACCAAGTGTCCCCTGGGAGGTAAAATTGTACCTCACTGAGAACCACCGGTGTAAAGAAAAAGAACCTACTTTGGGGGACAGAGGAATGCTACATCCCTCCTTAAATATGTGTCCAAAACACAAAGCTCTTTGTGTTAGATGAGGTCAAAAACCAAAGAAGGGGCTTCCCTGGTGGCGCAGTGGTTGAGAATCTGCCTGCCAATGCAGGGGACACGGGTTCGAGCCCTGGTCTGGGAAGATCCCACATGCCACGGAGCAACTAGGCCCGTGAGCCACAACTACTGAGCCTGCGCGTCTGGAGCCTGTGCCCCGCAACAAGAGAGGCCGCAACAGTGAAAGGCCCACGCACCGCGACAGAGAGTGGCCCCCGCTTGCTGCAACTAGAGAAGGCCCTCGCACAGAAACAAAGACCCAACACAGTCAAAAATTAATTAATTAATTAATTAATTTTTAAAAAAAGAACATATATTTAAAAAACAAACAAACAAAAAAACCAAAGAAGGACATCAGCAACCACTACCATATTTGGAGGAAACATGAATTTGTAAGAAGAGATAGGAGGGATATTTGAAAAACAAAATTTTTTTAAATACTCAGTCTGCTTAATTATCTGCTGTCCCAGTTATGTTTATATCATCATGTGAGCTTAAGACAGCCTTTACCTCCTAGCTCGTACACAGTTGTATGAAAAGAATGGTACATAGTTCTATGGTACATACTGATGGTACACAGTTCCATGAAAAGAACGAACCTAGAAATTTCAGCTCATTAAGATTAGTGATCATAAGTGTGAAATAGCCTGATTCCAGGCATGTACTGGTGTATTCATGATCTATTTTACTCATCACATTTTGTTTGAAGGTTCCCTTTTCCTTTGGGGAGGAATGATGGTTAAGGCTGAGGAACTAGACCACAAATCACATTATGAACTTCCATATCACTTGGCACCTAAGCCCATAGTTTAGGGCTCTATTACTTGTCAACATGTTAACGCAAAAATAGTTTGTCACAACACTTTCAGCAGCCTAATTAAAAAAGATAGCACTTGGCTGAATATGCCACACTTTTTTAGCAGCCAATCTTTAGGCAAAGCAGGAAGGAGAAGGAAGCAGCAGGAGAAGGTAGGTGGTTCTTGGCACTCCCCTAAACAAGAAACAATGCATGTCGTGTACTTGTATAATAGGAGATAGCATTAGCTTTTCCAAAGCAGTTTTACTTCACACAGAATTTCACAAACAGAAGGAGAGTGGGGAGGGGAGGAGAGATAGAAACTACAAGATGAAGCAGGCAGGATGGCTTGCAAAGTAACCAGTTCAGAAGCTACTCTCTTCATGGCTAACAAAAAAAAGACCAAAAAAAAAAAACAAAAAAACAGAGAGAGAGAGAGAATCATATGCAATATGCAACAGTAGTAAAGTACAGGAGGCCTTATGGTGAACATGACATTATTTGATAGAAGCCAGACTGGTATTTTTAAGAATTACATTCATGCATCCTTAAAATCCACGGCCTCATCACTTTCATCCTCATGGTTCTTTTCTAATAAGTAAGTGGTCACATATCTGACCCACTATTTCATGGCAGTGATTCAAAGAATCTTAACTTCTGATTATCAGTGGCACTAAAATGAATGGCCCCTGAACTCTCCCTTCTAAATTAGACATAAGCATAGTGCAAATCTAGAGCAGGTCCAACCATCACCAGTCTAGAGAACCATTAGGTCTTCAGGTCAATTTAGAGCTACTCTGAAGTTTACGGTCTTAGGCAATATATGCAAAATCGTGGTTAAAAACATGGATTTTTATAGGCACACTGGTCTTGAATCCCAAATTCACCACTACATATCCTCGGGCAAGTTACTGATTGGCTCTGAGCCTTTTCTCCACACCTACAAAATAACTGTTGTGAGGATCAAATGAATTACTATTGATGGGGGGAGGATATCCGCCATCAATACCCAAGCATCCCTGCACATTCTTGCTGGGTTTGCCAAGGCTGAAAGGCCCGACAACACTTCAGCCAGGCCATTTCCCAAGGTTGTGTTCGTAGCAAGCGACCGAGATGATGAGGTACTAATATCACCCCTCCCCAGACAAAGAGCAGGCTTGCTTCTGCTTACCATAAAAGTGGGAAGTCCACCAAGCTCAGTGTTCCTCTCCTGTAATGCAACTGACTGCCTGGGTAGGCATCCATCCTGGGCTACCTCATGGGACTTAGGACTGTAGTGAACCAGCATGTCATGCTGACATTCTGGCTGCTGGTTCTGTAATGAATAAAAAACCATCTTTTGTCGCTGACCCAGGAGTCTTGAGTCCTCTGTAATCATCCGGGAAACAGCAACAGATGGGTAAGCAGGATAAAACCCCAGACCCTGCACAGTTCTTGACGATTATTGGGTTGGCCAAAAGGTTCATTCGGTTTTTCCTGTAAGATGGCTCTAGTAGCACTTAGTTGTCTTTAACTTCGTTCGAAATAATTCTGTTAGATGGTACGTGACAGCTGTCATATCAGCAAGCATTTAAAAAAAGACTTATTAAAATTGGTGAATTTTTGTGTAGCCACTTTAGTATTAAAGACGGAAGAAAAAAAGCAACATTTTCAGCATATTATGCTTTATTTTTTCAAGAAAGATAAAAACACAACCGAAATGCAAAAAACGATTTATGCAGTGTATGGAGAAGGTGCTGTGAATGATCGAACATGTCAAAAGCGGTTTGTGAAGTTTCGTTCTGGAGATTTCTCATTGGACAATGTTCCACGGTCAGGTAGACCAGTTGAAGTTGATAGCGATCAAATCGAGACATTAATTGAGAACAATCAACGTTATACCACGCGGGAGATAGCCATCATACTCAAAATATCCAAATCAGGCGATGAAAATCATTTGCACCAGCTTGGTTATGTGAATGGCTTTGATGTTTGGGTTCCACAGAAGTTAAGCAAAAAAAACCTCCTTGACTGTACTTCCTCATGCAATTCTCTACTTAAATGTAATGAAAACGTTCTGTTTTTAAAACAAATTGTGACAGGCGATGAAAAGTGGATACTGTACAATAACGTGGAATGGAAGAGATCGTGGGACAAGCGAAATGAACCACCACCAACCACACCAAAGGCCAGTCTTCATCCAAAGAAGGTGACGTGTATACGGTGGGATTGGAAGGGAGTCCTCTATTATGAGCTCCTTCCGGAAAACCAAACGATTAATTCCAACAAGTACTGCTCCCAATTAGACCAACTGAAAGCAGCACTAGACAAAAAGCGTCCAGAATTAGTCAACAGAAAACGCATGATCTTCCATCAGGGTAACGCCAGACCACATGTTTCTTTGATGACCAGGCAAAAACTGTTACAGCTTGGCTGGGAAGTTCTGATTCATCCGCCGTATTCACCAGACATTGCATCTTCGGATTTCCATTTATTCCATTCTTTACAAAATTCTCTTAAGGGAAAAAATTTCAATTCCCTGGAAGACTGTAAAAGGCGCCTGGAACAGTTCTTTGCTCAAAAAGATAAAAAGTTTTGGGAAGGTGGAATTATGAAGTTGCCTGAAAAATGGCAGAAAGTAGTGGGACAAAAGCGTGAATACGTTGTTCAATAAAGTTCTTGGTAAAAATGAAAAATGTGTCTTTTATTTTTACTTAAAAACCGAAGGCACTTTTTAGCCAACCCAATACATGCAAGGTACTTAGGGTAACAACTGGCACGTATGATCTTACTGGTTACTGAGAATCAGCTCTGGGCAGGCTTGAGCAATGCACTTGGTCAGTGAACCAAGGCTACCACCCAAGGATGAGGATGACCCAGAGGAGAGCCAGCAGGGCCCTGCA
Source organism: Balaenoptera ricei (assembly GCF_028023285.1). Taxonomy (NCBI): domain Eukaryota; kingdom Metazoa; phylum Chordata; class Mammalia; order Artiodactyla; family Balaenopteridae; genus Balaenoptera; species Balaenoptera ricei. The sequence continues at coordinate 87,523,561 of NC_082660.1, read as the reverse complement.
CACAGTGCATGGTTAAAACCATGTTGACGTTACCTTCACTGAACTAGACTTACACTCCAGAAACAGGACAGTAAAGTTAACTTGTATTTTCACCCTTAGCATTCAGCCTTAAACAGTCATCTTTCATGACTGCCAACTTTTCTTCTAACTAGAACCCAGATGTCATGTGTTTATGTTAGGGCAGATTCATTACAGCTCTCAATAACCTTTGACTCCCAGAATGTCAGAGCTGAATGGAACCTTGAAGACTTTATTTCAACTCCCTTATTTTACAGAATAAACTGACACCCAGAGAGAAAAGAGATAAATGACTTGCCCAGCGTTACATTTTAAGAAGTAGTTAGCTTACTCTCTATATAACCTTTTTAAATTGCCAGAAACTCTTAAAAAAATACAACTTAATAGGATCAGTTAGATATCCTATTCAGCTTATTTCAACTCTGTATAGCATGATTCTGTAAAATAAGATGCACCTTGAAAACACAAAGCGGTGGTATTAAGATCAAAATGAAGTTTCTACTAGTTTATGGCAATATGGTTGATGACAGGTGTAGATAGGAAATGCTTTTAAATAAATCTTTCACATTCAGTCATTGATTTCCTATCCATTGGCCACCCTTCTGCATGTTACTTCTGTGCCCAGGCCATAGGATACACCATTAATAATATTTGCAGAAACAAGTAAAAACGATGGTGATGATCTTCAGGGCCGGAAACATGCAAGTGATAATAGATTATTTAAAGGGAGGGTTGAAAGCAGGGGTTTGTAATGTAACATTTTGATCCACAATTAGCTACAACAGAGCTGGTAGAAAGAGCATGGAGCCCTGCACAATTCCTACTTTAAGGTATAGCTAATGCCTCAATTCCATTTTATACAGAGATATGGCCACTTAAAGCTTCGTATTTGGTCTCAGACCTACTCGGCTTATGTAAAAATGGAGGATTTGGATCTCTCAGAAATTCACAAGACCATCTGAAAACGGTTTGATGAAGCAAGCATAGGATATACGGAGCAAGCCTGAGAATTTAGAGATCAGAGAACATGAGTTAGCCCTGCTTTAGTAAAACAAATACATGAAAAGCCAAACCACCAGCTTGGATAAAATCCAGGCCACTTTTATTTTTTTGCATTGTAAAATTATTCTTCCCTTTAATAGTTTGTTTAAAGACCATTAGCTACTCAACCAAAGGGGGGGGAAAATGCAAGCTAATGCACTGCCAATGAAAAACAAGCTGTGAGGTCAGCCCAAGAAAAGATTATTTCTACTCACAAACGTTCTGTGTACACACTGACTCTTCTGGAACACATTGATTTTGTAATGCAAGGTATTAGACTGCAGAGCATATTATTAGAGGAAATGCTTCTGCCAAATTTATTTTAAGCCATCTTAACTTTCCATAAGTTCTTGCCTTGAATCGTGGGCAATGTAAGTGAAGAGAAATTGGAGTTATGACACAAACTTCAAAAAAATGCAGTCTTACCTGTACAATCTGTAACCATGTGAAGTACTGCGGGACAAGAAAGTCAAGAAAATGACTAGGAGGAGGGCAGAAAGGGAGGAGCCTTAGGTCAGAGAAAGTAATCAACATATTGAACCTGTAGCCTAGATCTTCAAAGACACAGCCCTCTACACTTGAGGGCTGCAATCATTCACAAGCAGGTTTAGGACAACATAGTACATACATGGACACCTTATACTGTTTTTTCCGAATCAATGACAAATGGAAAACACCTATGGTAAATGAGACATTAAACTAAGTTCTGTGCTTTGCTGAATTTCTCATCTGGTGTGAGAATAAAATCCAACTGGTCTTAACTTCAGTAGCTAGCCCCTATGGCACCTCTGTGTGAACTAGGAAAAGTGGTCCCCGGAAGTCACATTCCTGTGACTAGGCAAATGATTTGGTAAGTGATGTGACCTCTGTGGTCTCACACCCGTGAGCAGGGCCCAACCATACACAGCGGCCCTGGTCTCGATTACACATTTAAGTTCAAAATGTCAGTGTGCAGTCTACACAAGGTCTTGCTTTCTCCACATAGAATCTTCCTTAAGCAGCTTCAGCCAGCATAATATGCTATTAAGCCTTTGAGATTTTATCAGTGATTGATCTCGAAGCACGTAAAACACCACCTCCAGAGTTGTCCCTCCCTCGACCGAACCAAAACGTGAAAAACGCCACCTGTCCAGCCCCAACAATTATCACTCATCTCCTGTTTTGAGGAAAAATCACCCACCTGATTGGGTCAGTAAATGGTTAGCTTAGAAGTTGCAGGGTGGAGATGGGTTGCCAGCCTAAAGCTACCTGAGTCCGCAAAGCTCAAGAAATTATATGCTTATTGCCGCACAGCACAATAACAGCACTAAATTGCTGTCTGGAAAGTAGTGGTTACACAATTTCTTTGGTAAATCTGTGTGGAGTGTAGGCCTTTTGCCCAAGTCGATTTCTCATACTTACCCACTCCACCCATCCCCAGCTCTATCACCTCATTAGTGTAGCCTGTTTTTTCAATTTTAACCCCACAAATGTCTAAATAAGGAAACTTAATAGTTCAGACTTCTTTGTAAAGCTTTGCTCACCCAATTATCCACATGCGGCAACTTAGAGTGTATTAAAAAGGCTAAAAAACACAGACACTTCAAGTACCAAATTGGCCTGTGTATGGAAATTGAAACTAGAGCTAGTAACATAAACTTAGTTGTATGCGTGTGTGTACCAAAGAGTTACATGAACCCTTTATCGACAGAACTCAAGAAGACGGTCCTTTGCCCAACTGTCTACAATTTCCCTGGGAGGGAAATTCTTGCACATAACCCCACTCCACTTCACAAATTGCAAAATGAAGAATGAGTGATTACCCAATTAGTGAGTGGAGCTAGAAGTCTTAATTTGGTCTCTTTTCTCAGCACATAGTAGCTGTTCTAAGGAGCCTCTCCACACTTGTACAGTCAAACTTTCCAGATAGTTCTACAGAATTAAAGACACAAGTGAACTTAACTGGAGCTGATACTTGATGATAGCACTTTATGTGGAGCAACTTTGAACGACATTTTACCATTAATATAAAGCTGTATTTGTTTAAAGAGCTCGATGACATGTACATTAATTAGGCACACATGAGATTAAAAATCTGTTTTTTGAGGCAATTGGGGGTATTTGATTATGAATTGAGTGTCAGATGATACCAAGGAATATGTTAATTTTTAAAGATGTGACAAAGTCAGTAATTTTTATAGAGATGCACACTGAAGTATGCAGGAGTAAAATGACGATATCTGGGATTTGCATTAAAGTACTTTAGCAAGGAAAAAAATAAAGGATGGATGAAGCAAATGTTGAAAATCAAAATAACTACTCTACATACTTAATGGTATAATACCCAATGGTGGTTCATTATACTATCCTGTCTACTTTTTAGTATGTTGAAATTTTTCATACCTTTTATTAAAAAAGCCTTATTAACTAGCCCATATTATAACTAAAGTGAAAACTCTATTCTAGCTCTTTTATTGATACTTTTAGCTAGGGGAAAGACCAACAAATTAAACGTAGATAAAAGTTCCTCATAATTTTGAGCAGATCTTTACAAAAAAGCATGTGGATATCTATCACAGAAGAACAAATAGATTTTTTTTTTTAAGGATTTTACCCAACATCTTTTCTCCCTTGGATGAACACCAGGATTGCCAGCTGATTGAATCAATAGCGTTTGCGAAATCATTCATTCCTAATGAAGTCGTAGATTCCTACCTAGGCCTGCCTGAATAGCCAGCTGAGAAACTCCTCACTTGCACTAGGCACCACGACATAGAGCCCTAGCAGACGGAGAGACTGGAGGCCGATTTGCTGTTCTGTATCTGGTAGCAATGTAGCTGACTCTCTCGCTAAAGCAATACAGCAAAACCTTCATTAAACCAAAGCCTGTGTAAGTGGTGATTAGTAAGATTTTGCTTTCTACATTCTTTCATGAGAAAGGCACCAATACCCTTTTCCCCAGGCCATCTCACATAAAGCAAGCAAGGATCAGGATTCAGCTGAATGTCTGTTCAAGCTACAGCCCAAGTAAATCATTTAGACTGAAACGGATTCAGCCTGATCAGGTAAATAAGTTTTAAATTAGTGTGAATTGATTTCTTTCTACTACATTCATAATAAATAGCTATGTGAAAATGTATCTCAGCCTCCCTTTACATGCATCATTTTTGAGCTGTCTTCCACTTGAGTATCTTCTACAAGATGCCCACTTGGATATCAAGTATATAACTGTATTTTAAGTCATCTGTCCATCATCTTAGTTTCTTCAGTCATGAGACAAAAGAAAATATCAAACAGCCAAAATCTGACAGAAGGAATTGGTCTCTTCTGCATGGCAGACGGAATATAGGACCAGGAGAAAGTTGGGTCTTCAATAATCATCCTTACGGTGCTACTGATATCCAGAGCTAGTTAGTCAAATGTGCTGATTCATGTAAATTAGCATATATTATGTATGTACTATTTTCAGAGCATCCTGTTATTTACAGTGTTCTTTGAGACCAGGTTGGAAAAGAATATGATTTTACTTCAATGACACGTTGCTACTGCCAGAGCTCTTGACACTCAGAGTGAAATCTAGGTGGATTACAATGATAATTGTTCCAAAAAGGAACAAAAAAAGAGATTGAATAATTTTTCACTTTCAGAGTGCCTGAAGCATAATGACTCAGTGCTATAGTTAACTTTGACAAGAGAACTGAGAGCTTTTAAACTTATCTCTAGGTCAGACTCCTTAACACATCAGTGACTCAGTTTTCTTATTTGTACAACAGCAGTAAGCTGCCTGACAAGACAGAATTGTCATAGGTATGTAGTGAAGCTTTCTTAACAGAAATTTTAAATGCCTCAAAATTGATACATGGAAAGAAAAGGATAGCCTGATTCTTTTTTTAAAAAATTACAGTGAAAAAAAAGTTAAACTCACATCTTGTATTCATTAAACAGAAAGAATTATTAGCAGAAAGACAGAATGTATAATCTTTCAAATGGACAAATGGAATTGGAGAGAGAATAAGCAATCAATCAGCACACAGCCATATTATGGCACTTTGTACAATAATAATCTTAGAACTATCAAATTGCAAGAAAGCCATTAAACTATCCAACCACAATACATTTGATTCAGGTAATGCAAGGGGTTAACAATAATGCTCTATATTTGCATAGCAATATAGAATTTCCTATATGCTTTCTCATTCATCACTGTGTTTTATCTAAACCACCTTGTAAAGCAAATCAGGAAAGCATTTATCGCTGACTGGCAGATGTTGATCAAGGGCTCAAACCTCTGGTATTAAACGGCTCATCAGAGATCACAAGCAACTAAAAGATAGAATAAATACTGGAACCCAGGTCCTTTGGTCCTCCATTCAGTATTCTTTAGCCAATAATCTGATATCTCCTATTAATACCAATAAAATGTTACTTGGGTCATCATCAGTTGTTTTTTTTTTTTAATTTTTATGGGAGTATAGCTAATTTACAAGGTTGTATTAGTTTCTGCTGTACAGCAAAGTGATTCAGTTATACATAAACATATATCCACTCTTCTTTAGATTCTTGTCCCATATAGGTCATTACAGAGTATTGAGAAGAGTTCCCTGTGCTATACAGTAGGTTATTAGTTATCTATTTTATATATAATACTGTGTATATGTCAATCTCTATCTCCCAATTTATCCCGCCTTCCCCCACTTCCCCCTTTCTCCCATGGTAACCATAAGTTTGTTTTCTACATCTCTGACTCTATTTCTGTTTTGTAAATAAGTTCATTTGTACCATTTTTTTTTTTGATACTGGTTCCCCACATGGAAGTTCAGGCTGTGACATCACAAGAACCCAACCAAACAAACGAGGCAGTAAGGGATGAGATCGTCCAGCCAAGAAGTTTCTTGACTTTCAAAATTAGAGAAAGGACACAGAAGAATGTACAGATAGGTTCATTTGATGGAGCATATATTCTAAGAGAAAAAATGGCACATTTCTTTTTCAAAAAGCCTCTTTTCAACAATTTACACTCTCAAAATGTCTGGCCTATAGGGAAAGACTTCCCAGCTAATAATCATTTGTTGAGTAGCTCTGCATGCCAGCACCGGTCTGCAAGGTTTTCAAGAATAGGCATAAAGGTTTTCAAGAATAGGCATAAAGCAGGACCCAAGCACTTTAAAATCTTTTGGAGGTATGAGATCAGCATATAACATTCAGACCCATGATAGGAATTCAGAATAAGGAAGAGCCTTCAGTAAGCTGAAGTTTAATGGAAGAATGAGAGAATTATGAGGCACCAGCTGGACTGTGAGAGGCGGGTTAGATTTATAAAGGAGAAATATGGCGGACATTTCCAATTTGGTGAAGATGTTCAGGGTGGGTAGCAGGAAGGAGAGGCAATGGATCGGCAGGAGGAAACTGAGATGTAGAGAAATATGCCGAGTAAATGGATGAGCTAGGAAATGGATGAGTGGATGCACTGCAATTGGAATCCAGCTCTCTAACCCTAAACATCGAACTCTTATGCCATTCTGCTCCTCCTAACTGGTCTTCCTGCCTCCATTCTGGCATCCCTGTCCAAGAAATTCTCCACCGGTTTAAGTTTCTTTCTGAAATACAATTCAGCTCAGTCTCCTCCTTACATTTCTTCAATGACTTAGTATGGCTTTCAGAAAGAAGCTGAAACTCTAACACGGCATACAAATACCCATCATGACCTGGACTCAGTCTCTTTTCTAACAGGTCTACCATATGGAAACTTTGTTTCAGCCACTACCATCTATCCGCAGCTTCTTTACTGGACATGCTACCACGTCTCTCTACCTTTGTATTCATTGTTCTTTCACCTTTAAATGCCTTTCCCTCCCCTTCTTCAATTAATGCCTTATTCTTCAAGCCTTGGTGCAAACGTCACCTACTATGGTAAGCCTTTCCTTACCACACTCAAGCATCCAATTAGACTCAGATGCCTCTCCACGTTTCTATTATCACCCTGCTAATACATATTCCCATTGTTCCTTATCACACCACTCTGTAGTCATTAATTAACTTCCCTGTCTCCCTCACTAGACAATGGCACCTTTGTATCACCAATCTTCGGAATAATGCCTAGAACGTAGTACGTGCTCAGTAAGTGTTTGTGTCATACAGGAACACACTGTGTTCAGCCTTTATCAATTAAAATCAAAACATGATTTATCCAACTAAAAACAAATAACCAAATACTCAGGAAGTTATGTAAGAACCAGAACATTAACTTCCGTTATTTCAAGTTACTAATGTGACTCTACTATCTAAACAACCAAAGGTTTCAGGAATTATACAGAAACACAAAGTCAAAATGCAAAAACATCAAAGAATGTTAAGCCACTCTACACCATGGTATGTGTGTGAGGACTGCTGGTTCTACCTTAACACTAGCCTCTCTTAATGGTTAAGTCACTGCCTTAAATACGTGGGATTTAGGATGTCCCCTTCATGACACTTCTAGAGCTCTCTGTACTACTTGACTTGACAAAATAGATTCCATGGTTGACATCAAATTACTAATTAAGATTCATGCTGTTTGATGACATGCTACAATCTGGGCCTAACCAGATAGTTACATAAAATACAAAGCTCTACTACTAAGGCATTATCCAAACTGTGATGAGTCCAAAACAAGGTTGCCTTCATTAAAAAGAACCAAAATAAAAGGGTCATTATGAGGATGCACAGATGAAGAAAATGGAAGTAAGCTTTGTCAAATTGATTTAATTAATCTCAAGCAGAAGTCGTTAAGGGTCCTGAAATGTCGCTCTGAAAAAATTCTAATACCCATCAAAAGGTTGAGGATATAAATGAAAGTAGTTCCTCTCTATAGAAAACATGCCTTCCTTCTCCAGTTTCCCAGAACAATGAGAAACTAAATGAAAACAACTGAATCACAAGCCTTATACTGTATGCATCCACTATACCATAGCTATCACTTTAAATTTTCTATGCAGTAAAAACTTTCATTTTAGCTAATACTATATAGATGTGTGTAATTAACCGCTTACTCCCAGACGCACTATCTTCAGTATCTACCACTCATGTGGTCAGTGTTATTTCCCTTCTCCCTTGTCGGTGACCTCCTCCTCTCCCCAGTCTCTTCAAGTGGAATCAACTGGCATTTCCTTTACTCTCTCTCTGGTAACCCAAAAGTTCTTATTCTTCTATAGGAGACATATGCCTTTGAGAAACTGATGAAAACTATGGGGCCCAGAAAACTGAATGTACCTACATACACTCAAATTTTTTCATATGATTTCAGTTTAAGAACCCTTATCCCCCATAATCACCTACACAAATAATTTCTACTACCATATGGCTCTCTTTTACAATCCCCCACAACTCCTTTACACACACACACACAAACACAATTAAGGACTACTACAGTGGTTAACAACATAATACTCAAAATAATAAAATTTAGTCTAGGTAAAGCTTTATTTTACCAGCAATATTTTAAGAATCCCAGATGAACTCCTCTCTACATGGCCTTAGAACATGTTGAGCACTTCAGTAAGACAACTCAAAATAAGGAGTAAGGCATTTATTTTAAAAGTTTACCAAGTCTTATTATTTGGTCAACTTTCTTGCCTTAAAATGTGCTGAAATGTCTTCCTAAATTTATGTTTATAAACTCCGACATATCTGCTTGTAAAATCATGTAAGGCTCAAAAATTATTTTGAGTACAAAAGCAAGTTCCCATTGATATTCACAAACTCTTGGATTCAAATACTTGTTCTACTATATCAAGCTATACTCAACACCAAATAGTGTTAGCTAGGAACTGAAAGTGATACCATCTCATAACTATCTAGTTACCTTGTCAAAGCATAAAAGATGCAACAGGACAAATGACCAAAAGGATGGGAAGAATAGAATCAAGGTGTTATTACTAACAGACAGAAATAAGTGCTTTCTCTTGAGCTCACACATCCTAAAAGTGGAAGGCTCTTGCTAGATGTACCAAACTCTTTGTGGAAACTATCAGTTCGCTTTTACTTTTGCTTAAACTTTTAATCACTGTTTAAACCAGTTTTGTACTGGATCCAAAAAGAAAAAAGAAAGAAACATGATCACTCTTTTACCGCAAACATAAAATTTCAACATCAGGATTTTTAAATACATTAAACTTTGGTAACACACTCACAAAACTTTTCTAAGTATTATAATAGGGGCACCCATTAACCCCCTGCCAGTATAGACAATTCACAAAGAGCTTGTGACTCAGTTCCTTCACTTGTAAATACCTGGGGGGAGGGGAGATAAGAGGACACATCAAGTAATTCTTAATTTGCCTCAAGTTAGGGTGGAATTGATGAGACTTTAGACTGGTTGTTTTATTCTACCCCACTAGGTCCCTTTCCACATAATGGAAGGCTACATATTTCCTGTAACGATAACACTTCGGTCACTGTTTTCCAATCTGGACAGTTCATAATTGAAAGGCAAACAGCAGGCAAGGGAGAGAAGCACAACAGGTACATACTAAATGGCCAGATACCCTAAGAAAAGGCTTTAGTTATACGTCACTGCCTCCTTCCTTATTATAATCAAGTTGCTGGTTAAAACAGAAAACTAGATATGCAACATGGGGCTTGTGCTCCAGACCTAAACGAAGAACCTTCAGACAGAAGGAGTATTTGCTGAATTTGTGCTGGAAAACCATATCCCCTCTGCCACCCAAATTAGAAAGTTTATTGATAAATGTCTGCCTAATATTTGCCAGGGTTGGCAAAAATAGTCTTTGGCCAATATACTGTAAGAATTTGACCAGTTTTTAAGTTTCACTATTATTAAACCATTTTCCTATAAGCTGAAGGGGAAAAAAAAAAAAAAGAGGAACCGTTTTAACTGATGAGTTGAAGACACTCCAGTATTTCTCAATCTAATACCAGGCCCCATAGATTTCATTCCTCTGCACATGAAGTCAGTGGCAGGAAATGGACTGCTCCCACTGGTGCACACACTCTCAGGACGGGGAGATTTGTGCCGTCTGCCTACTGCTTTTGAGCGTTCTTAATCAACTAACTGCAAGTACTGGACGACTCTGACGATTACACACACGACAGTTGGTGGTACCTCACCCAGCCTCTAACTCCCACGCTCCCCCCACTCTTCCAAAGAAATGTTTCTCGGAAGAGCACATGGAGAGGCAAGGGGAAAAAAAAAGCATGTAGGCGCCTCTTCCTTAGATATCTGGTCAAGTAGAAAGACTGGGGGCCTATGTTGTGTGTTTTTTGTTGTTGTTTTGGGGATTTTTTGTTTGGTTGGTTAATTGGTTGTTTTGGGGGTTTTTTGTAAGTCTGTGTGGGCTCCCAAGTAGTGGGACTGAAAAAAAAGAGCTAGGTTCCCCTGTCCGAACCCTAAGCTTTAAGAGGCAAAAAACCCAGCAACTGACAAGGGTGGGAGGGGAATAGAATCGCGCAAAGAAGGTTCGCGCCCACAAGTTAGACAAACAACAGCCCCTAGCCGGTACTCGGGGTCTCCCCAAGTTGGGGTGGGGCCTTTCTCCTTCCCGCACCGCCTCCCGGGCTGCCAAGAGGGAGAAAGGGGTTAAGTGGAGAAGGGGGTGCTCTTCCGCCCCCACGCCGTCTCCGCGCCTCGGCGTGGCCGCTGCTTTAGCGGCTCCCGGAGTTGCACAGCGAGGTCGCGGTCACCCTTGGGAGGGGGCCCCGGGTCCCCCCGTGTTCAACGGCAGGAGGACCCCGGGGCTCTCGCTGTCCCCAAGGCCGGCGGGGGCTGCGGGAGCACTCACCAATTTAGGTTTGTTTTTCGTTTCCTCTTCGTTGGCGGCCCGGTTCCCCGCGCTCCGTTTGTTGCTTCGGCCCCCACCGGGTTCCTCGCCGCAGCCTCCGGCGCCCGACGCCGCCGCCGCCCCGGGCTGCTCCATCTTTCTCCGGCCCTGTCACCTGTGCCCTGGAACCCCACCTCTCCTCCACTGAGGAAGCCCCTCGGGGCGGTCCCGCTGCCCCGCGTGGATTCGGCAGCACCTCCTCCTGGGAGGGGGAGAGAGTAGGTCTGCCGAGTTCACGTCCCCGGGGCTCCCGAAGCGACAAGCCGTTGCCACTACTCTGCGCTGGGGCAAGCCCTGCCCCCGAGCGGCTGCAATTACCACGGTCGCCGCCGCCGCCGCCCTCAGGGTGGTGTTTAGGGTGGAGGGAAAGTAGGTGCCTATCTCTTTAAGAGGGCCTCCGCACACGTGATTCATCAAAGTGCCCGCAGTCCGCCGCCCGGGCGCGGAAAGCTGCTTCCTACTCCCGCTGCCGAGCCGGCCGGGCTACTGAGCATGCCCGGCGCGGCGACAGCTGCCAAACGAGAGGACTTTAAGCTGCGGTTAAGCACTGATTTCCCTTCCTAGGGGCCTAGCGTGAAATGGGAGGGAACTAGCCAAGAGAGAGGAGGTGTAGCCCATTTTAGAGATGGGGACACTGAGGCCCGGCAGGATTCACGTGTGAGTTTCACCTGAGTCTCCGCTTCCACTCGTGTAGGCCAGAGCACCTTCCCCGGCTGGCCGAGGCCTCGCCGGGGGTGTGGTTGTGTTCCACTCCTTGGGAGGGGTTGATTGGCAAGGCAACTAGCATCCTGTAGGAAAACCGCCACGGGGAGCGCTGATTAATTGCCTAGACAGACTGTACGGGTGAAAGTAGAAGGAGTGGGTGCTTTCTGTTGCCATGATTGCGTTGCGACCAAAGAAATACAGTCGTTCCTTTATTCCCAGGCCGCCAGGTAGTAGAAGCAGCAGGCGCCCACTGCTTAATCCCGAGGGGGTGTAAGGCTCTTTAGCCAAAGCACCTATGGAGAGCTAACAATTGGATTGAGTGCTATTTTCAGTTTCCTGAGCTACTTTAGGTTTACAGTTGTTGTGGGGAGCGAATAAGATCTTGTGTGTCAAAGCTTTGTTAAAAATGTAAATCTCTAGACAAATGCTAGGTGATTTGGTGCAGCAGCGGCAACAGGGCACCGCTGGTATTCGTAATCTTTCGTCCTGCAGTTGTCAGGAAGAGGCCCACGCCGCTTTAAAAATAAAGTTCACATTGAGAACATTAGCGGGGCCGGGCAGAACTTGAATGAACCACCATCATACAATCTAGAGAAGCTACCTGAAATGTAAATTTAGATCCCAGGTCTATAAACATGCTCATGTGCCTGTTATTCAGATATCTTCAGGCTATGACCCTTTTGCCCTTCTCCCCTTCAACCTAAATTCTGCTATGCTGAAGCTAATATGTTTATGAACATATTTTTTGAGTGCATTAGGATAAATTTGACCATGCTGTAGGTGTGATGAGGCAATTAACTTGGAAAGTAGAATAAAAAGAATGTTAGACATCTGAAAGCGGTCTTAATCCTGGCTTTGCCATTGTCATTAACTTTCTTTTTAATCATGCAGGTGGTAAACTACCCAAGGACAGCAGAGAAGAGGGAATACATGCTCCCAGACAGGGTGGGCAAGGAGCCCTAAGGTAAATTTGCTTTGTTGAAGTTCCTGTTTGACTTAAAATTTGATGTATATTCTGAATTTAACTCACTACACACACACACACACACACACACACACACACACACACACTCACGCGTGATTTGAATTACTTAAATGCCCCCCCCCCTGAAAAATGGCATAGAAGTGCATGCTGCAGTAAGATGTGACCTGGTGATCCACTGCTTTCACGTAATTCCTGTTTGAGAGATGTGGGTGTGAGCCATAGCTGAGTATCCCCCAAGCTCAAATGTTGCTTAATAATCTGCCCAGTAGATCTTTATTGAGCTCCTTAGAGTATCCCAGGTGATATCCAGAGTGCTGTGGGTTAGGAGGATGAAGCTCACAGTCCTGCCCTTTAGAACCTCCTAGTCTACTGGGAGAGACCAGTTGTCAATGACTGCACTTCATTGCCACACATAGGAACAGGGAGCCCGCGGAGCACATGAGGAGGGTCACCACCGGAGTGCCAGAGGCTCTGGGACACCTTACCAAAGAGGATGATGTTTGAGCTGAGTCTTAAGGGTCGAACTGAAGACACTAAGTATTTGTTGACAGCCTACTAAGTGTTAGATACCCTGCTAGGCATTGAGGGTCCAGTGGTGAACAAGACGGATGTGGCTTGCTCTTGTGGAACTTTCTGGCTATCGGGAAGGATATTAAACAAAAAAGTATTGAGCAATTACAAGGCAAAAAGGGAGAATGAAGAGCATCCCAGGCAAAGGAAATGACCATAGCATGTGCAGAGGCTCTGTGGTTAAGAAATTGGAGGGCTTTCCCTGGTGACGCAGTGGTTGAGAATCCGCCTGCCAATGCAGGGGACATGGGTTCGAGCCCTGGTCTGGGAAGATCCCACATGCCGCGGAGCAACTGGGCCCGTGAGCCACAATTACTGAGCCTGTGCGTCTGGAGCCTGTGCTCCGCAACAAGAGAGGCCACGATAGTGAGAGGCCCGCGCACCGCGATGAAGAGTGGCCCCCGCTTGCCGCAACTAGAGAAAGCCCTCGCACAGAAACGAAGACCCAACACAGCCATAAATAAATAAATAAATAAATAATTTAAAAAAGAAATTGGAGGTGACGGATAGGGGCTGCTCTTGGCAAGAGAAGAAGCAGAACAGATGAGCAGCTTCCAGATCATGAAGGTCCCCACTTGTAGATCTCATTGGTCTGGTTTTAAAAGCGGTGAAGGTGTTGTAATACAAGTGACTTCTGTTTTGAGTGTGTGAATATTTGAAAATGGATCAACATTATTTTGAGTGTAAGGCTGGGTTTCACCATCCTCAGGCCAGGTGAAGCTACATTTGAAGTCAAATGAGAAGTACATGTAAAAGATGCATAATCTGTACTGCAAAAAGTGAGAAAGTTTGTCCCTGAGATGGCTTACATTTGACTTTATTGTGGTTATCTCAGCCCCATCTTAATTCTGGCTGTTTTCTTTTCAATTTTCTTCCAGTTAATGTAAACAGTCATTACAAACAAACAAACCCCCTTCCTTCAAATATCAGGGCCTCTCTTGGAAGCTAACACACAAAAGGAGCCACTGGTCCCCTGCAAGGACACTTTGTCCACTGATTATGAACCAGGCACCTCACCAAGTGCAGTCCTAGGGCTGATCCCACTACATTTCCTTTATTTTTACCTTCCTGGGACACACAAATAGGCCGGTGGATGGAGAGACATCTTTTCTCTGATGCTGCAGAAAGAAGAAGGCTACTACCATCAGTTGGGACTTCAAAAGTGTGTGTTAGACCCGCTGACCTTGTAGTCTCTCCCTCTGGCCTCTCATGAGTTTAGCACCCGGTTAACATTAAAAGCCAGCCCTGGGAAAAAAGAAAGATAAAAGGCTGCTAGGCTCTTTCTTCAAACTGATCTTAGAGCCATCCATTACCCCAGAGGTTTCTTTTTATTTTTTCAATTGGGGTATAGTTGTTTTACTATGTTGTGCTAGTTTCTACTGTACAGCTAAGTGAAGCAGAGGTCCCTGTGCTATACAGCAGGTTCTCATTAGTTATCTATTTTATACATATTAGTGTGTATATGTTAGTCGCAATCTCCCAATTCATCCTGATGATCCTTACTAGTATCACTCTGGCTTTCTGTGCCTCCCTTCTGCTACGTGTTCTCATCTAAACAATCTGGGCCATTAATAGAGAAATTAAAGCCAACATGGATTAGACAAAAGTAAGAAATAAGCACCTCCAAGGTTATGGAAAAATATTTATGAATTAAAGGTCGCCTGAGAATAAACAAGTATTTATTAAGCACATACTACATGGGCAACACCAAACTAGACATCGTGCAAATAAAAAAGTACCAGATGTTCTGCTCTAAAGGCATATATGTCTTCCTGAAGAATCTCCTGTTCTGCAAAATTGCACACTAAAAATAACAGGGCTTCTGGGGAAAACGTGGTTAGGGAAGGTCACTTAAACCCAATGCAAATTTGTAATCAGAGCACTAATGTAAACAATAACCATCCTAATAAAAACACTCAGGAGGTTGAATCTCCACTGGCATCTGCACCCAGCATCACAGCCATCAATGCTTGGTAGCCCTTCACGCTTCCTCTTTCCCCAATGTGAATCCTCAAGGGCATTTACTTTTAATAGATGCCATTTTCATCAGAATTAAAAATCTAATTGAGGAGTAACCAACTTCTTAGAATCACACGGTGAAAGGTCTTCACAGCTTCATTATCAGTACTCACAGCTTCACCAGCTAGTTTAATGTGATGGGAAATGTAGAGGTTGTTGAAATCACTAAACCAGTCACAAAAAAGGGGCAGTTTTGTGTAGGATTCTTTTTTTCTGAAAGTCGTCATATTGTGAAGGCTTCTCTTTAATTGTGAGAAAGCTGGCTCCTGATCACGTCAAAACTTAAAGTGCTAAAACACTTCACATGTGAACCAGCTGGCCTTCCACCTAATTTTACTTACACCATCCTCCTATTTACCAATCACTAATGTGCTATTTGTGGTACACAAACCCTTGTAATGGAACAGAGTGTAAAATATAAATTCTTTGCCATCAAAGGTATAAAATCTGCTTGAGAAAACAAACAAGGAAACGAATGTGTGGAGCAGTAAGAGCAAATTGGCTGCCTAATTCGGAGGTCCTGACTCGAAATTCCGGATAATGTGGTGAAGGGGTGAGATTTGTCAGGCCTCGAATAGATGAAGAAGTTTTCAAGGAGAACTTGAACTGCCAAGGGCTGAAGCAGAAATCATACTTGAATAGCCAAAGCAAAGAAAGGAAGTAAGGAAAAGACAACATATGGAATGGCCTGGAAACAATACTGACCAATAATGTAGAGGGGCCAGTGGGGCTTGAGTAGAATGGTGAGAACATAGATGTTGAATAATAGTAGGAAACATGGTTCTCCCCATAGCATTTGCCCAGTATGTAAACAGATTTAAATATAAGACATAATAGTAGTGACTGATAAGGATATTTAGCAGGAATGTTATAAAATAAAGGAATATTTTAAGGAGCTGGTCTGGCAGTGGTATGCAGAATAACTGGACACTGATTCTCAAACTTATTTTTCTCTCAGTGCAGAATTCCTTTTCCCCCAAACAAAACCTTTACAGAAGCTCAGTATGTACGACAGATACAAATCTAGCTGACCTGTTTGAAGTTACTGTGGGAATGGAGATTGCAGTCCTCATGACCGCTTGGCTTCTCTCTTATCCTCTGAGGCACCAGTGCTGAACTCTAGCTAAAACTAGATAGAGTCCTTTTGGATAAAGTCATGAGGATCAGAACTAGAGTAGCCCCAGAGGAAATAAAGAGAAAGGAACGAATCCAAGAGATGTTTAAAGGAACACACTGTTCCTCTCCACAGATTACATACAGGAAACAAAGGGAATGAAAAAGTAAACAAGAATTACTAAAACGTTGGCCCAAGGCAATAAAAACCTAGTAGTAAACTGGGAGATAGTATCTTAACAGGTACTTGTTGGCAGGCAGAGCCAGACCAAGGAGCCTGATACCCAGACACTAAAGAGACTCGTTAGGGCAGGACAGGAAAGCTAACAAGGTTCCTGTAGTCACCAACAGAAAGAGTCTGGAAACGCTGGTAAAGCAGAAGGGTTGTGTAACAGTAGGCAAGAAGGCAGACAGCTAAACTCTGGAAGTCTAACGATGGATGTCCTGTCAGGCAGGCAGAGAATAGAATCCAGTCTGGTGGCAGGCACCAGGCAGAGAATGAAGTACGTAGTAGGAATCCAGTCAGGGGGTTTGGGATTAAGAAACAAACGCACAATCCCTTAAGAGGTCTGGCAAAACAGTGCTAAACAAGGCAGTGCACCAAGCCTAAATGAATCGCCATGTCAGGTGAAGTCCACGAGAAAAGGCAGAGACAGGCGAATAAAAATGGCACCCAAGAGACCCAGTTACTTCAACTGGTCTGTGAGATCTAAGTAGGACCGGAAGCAATAGGCCCACTGGATGCTAAGCCACCAAACTACTGAAATACTGCTCCTTAAATCCTCTCTGACTAGGAGCAGGATTGGTCCCAGTAGAAGAAAAGTGGACAGCAAGAAAAGGCCTGGAAACAGTAATGACCAATAATGGTCACTTACCTGAAGGTAAAGGTTAATGTGTTGAGTTGTGATGATTACAAGGTTTGGTGCAGCTAAGACATAGCCCCACAAAAATTAGTCCAAGAGATAATAGTGCCAATGTCTCCTTTTGGGGAAAATGTTGAGACTGCTAGAGACTGAGAATTCCCAGATTCGTGCTATCTATGGTTTTATACAGTATGCTGAAAAGCAACCCTTTGAATTTTATCTGGAAAATATGCTTCTAACAAAGAACAGACTTCCTGTTCTACATGAACCAAAGCCCCCAGAGTGCTTTTCAAGAGTGGCTTAACAGATCATAAATGGCAATTGTCCAATCTATAAGTTACTAGGACATAAATGTAGTAATAAACAGTGAGAGAAAAACGTTCGGTTTGCTTGCTAAATTATGTGGATCACAGAAGCACACATTGATGGTTATAGGGATGCTATCTATTTAATGAAATTGAGTTTCTTTTTTTAAATCAGTATAAACAGTCTCTTGAAGATGAGTATAGTTCAAAATTGAGACTACAATTATGCAATTAAAATTGATTGTTTCTTTTACTTTGTGGTTTGTGTTTATTTTCTGACCTTTTCAAAATATAATTAACTACATGAAAATTAAGGAATACCTGTTTGACATCTGTAAACAATAAAAACATTTTCATATCTGGGCATCAGTAGTTAGGTAAGTCTTAGAAATAGGTTTATTTTTCTTTTACATATTCTCCCATATAAATTTTAACAGCTTTATTGAGATATAATTCACATAACATACAATTCACCTTTTTAAATGTACAATTCAGTGGTTTTTAGTATATTCCCAGAATTGTACAACCATCACTGCAATCAATTTTAGAATTTTTTCATTCATTGCACCGAAAAGGATCCCTTCCTTAGCCATCTTCCCTCCCCAGTCCTCCCAAACCACTCCTCGGACCCACCCCCTCAACCCCCAGCCCAAGGCAACCACTAATTTACTTTATGTCTCTGTAGATTTGCCTATTCTGGACATTTCACATAAATAGAGTCATACAATATATGGCGTTTTGTGACTGGCTTCTTTCTCTGAGAATAATACTTTCAAGGTTCAAGCATCCCACATCAGTTTTTATTTGTTCATTATTACCTATTTTTTTCTTGGATACAAATACAGATCAGTTGTTTAAGCCACCTCACCTGTTATACACACAGTGACATATACCTACTTAAAATTCCAAAGAGTTGACATTTGCACACAAACACCAACCTTGCCCCTCCTTTCCTGGCAAAACCAGGAGATCTGGGGTTTGATTTTCCTATACAGTGATATAACAGAAGAATTTATTTCTGACCCAGGGCCTAATGTTTTATGGAAATGACCACAAGCACCATACTTAATCAAGTATACATTATGTACCAGAATAACTCTTAGAAGTTTACATAAATGAATTCAACAGAGAAACCCAGAAACCAATTACATTAAATTGTGTTTTACCTAATACAGTAGCAGAGAATATATAGGTCTTTACTTTCAAGTGTTCCATTGTAACATTTTAGAAGCTAAAATGTACATCAGATTCATTCAGGAGGTCTTCTTTGAGATTTGCACATGAACTTTTAAGAAAATTTTTGGGAAAGACTTTTCATCATTGGATGATTAATTGAAAACTAGATTCTAGGATATCTATTTTGCTGCTACTTTTATTGTATTTATTTATCTTCTCTAGTAGCCCTGTGTCATTGGCTTCTGCTGCCTTCAAAACAGAAAGGCTAATGTGAGCTGCCGTCTCATCAGTACTAGCAGCTTCGCCTCACACCCTGACATTATACAAGGGCAGACCTGCCTCTAAACTCTATGAACCAACCCTGATTTGCATCAAAATTTCCATCCTTTAATCCCTCACCATGTTGTTGCTTTACACCATCAAAATGCCTCAAAGCCTTGGCTTCGATAGTGGCCAAATTCAAAGACACACAGGGCCAAGCTTGATCCTAAATCTACAGAATAAATCTTTTCCATCACAGGCACAGCCCTGTGATAATATATAACTGTTATTAAAAGATTGCTTTCTTCCCTTTTACACTATTTTCGATTATTAAAACTGTAAAGTAATTAGATTTTATTTTAGCTAGTATATTAGAACTTATACATATAATTTTAATTAAATAATACATTAACACATATTGAGTAATAACTATATCTAGGGCATGGTGCTAAGGATAAGTGACATACACTATGAATGATCTTAATGGGCTTAGGATGTAGTCAAGGCAACTGACAAGTAAGTATACATTTAACTGCAAAAGAATGTTACAGAAGCATATAGGAGGAAGAGAATAGGGGAGGTTTCTTGGAAAAGCTGGACCTTTAAGTAGTATCCCAAAAGTTGAAAATTAGAGAAAAGGGCATTTGAGAAAGAGGGAACAGCATGACCTACAGCATAGAGAAAGGAAAATGTGGGCTGAGTTTGGAAACTGACTAGTCATCTAATGGGGCTGGAGGGTAGGTTTTGTAATTGTATAGTGGGGGATAAAGCTGGGAAAGCACAATGAGACCAAGGCAGGAAGTCTTGGAATGCCATCCTGAACTCTGAATTTATTATTTAAGCTGTGGAGAGTCATGAGAGATATATGAACAGGAAAAACACATGATTAGCCCTATGTTTTAGGGAAATGCTCTGGCATTGGTATGTAGGATGGTTGTAAGATGAGAAACTAGAGGTGGGGGATATATTAGGATACCACTTTCAAAAGCCATTCTCTCACTGGGGAATAAGTATGTTAGCTCAACCTGAGTGCCAGCAATAGGAACCTGACATCATGTAGGTATCCAAGATAGTCCAGAGAAGGAGGAGCTAGAAGGATGAGCCAAGGCAAAATCTGCTAAGAAAAACCAATGAGTCAAAAATAAATAGGGAATTCCTTGGTGGCCTAGTGGTTAGGATTCCGGGCTTTCACTGCTGTGGCCCAGGTTCTATCCCTGGTTGGGGAACTGAGATCTCACAAGCCAGGCGGTGCGGCAATCAATCAGTCAATTAATTAATGTAAAAATGCACAGGACTGGGACTTCCCTGGTGGCACAGTGGTTAAGAATCCACCTGCCAGTGCAGGGGACACTGGTTCAATCCCTGGTCCGGGAAGATCCCACATGCCGCAGAGCAACTAAGCCCGTGCCCCACAACTACTGAGCCTGCACTCTAGAGCCCGCGAGCCACAACTACTGAGCCTGTGTGCCACAACTACTGAAGCCTGTGCACCCTAGAGCCTGCGAGCCACAACTACTGAGCCTGTGTGCCACAACTACTGAAGCCTGTGCACCCTAGAGCCCGCACGCCACAACTACTGAGCCCACGTGCCACAACTACTGAAGCCCGCACGCCTAGAGCCTGTACTCCGCAACAAGAGAAGCCAATGCAATGAGAAGCCTGTGCACTACAATGAAGAGTAGCCCCCCACTCACCACAACTAGAGAAAGCCTGCATGCAGCAACGAAGACCCAACACAACCAAAAATAAAAAATATAATAAAATAAATTTTTAAAAATTAAAAAAATGCACAGGACTGAAGTCTCCATTGGACTTGGCTTGTAGACCCAAAAGTTTGTAAGGTAGAGTCAGGATCGTAGGGAGAAGGTGTCTTAAGAAACAAAGGAGAATCAGTAGTAAACAGCCTGGAGGCATCCATAGCTTAACTTTATTGCTTGGTGGATATGAGATGCATGGATGTGTTGGGCTGGTTCAAGGGACCAGGGGCAGTTAGTTAGATATTTCGATGATAGTCTCACGATAATAAGACCATGAATTGGGGCAGTAGAAAAGAGAATGGAAAGATGGGAACAGATTTCACAGGTAATAGTCCCAGGATTTGATGACCTGTTATAGGCAATGGGGGAATGGGAAAAGTAGAAGATAATTCTGAGGTTTCAATACTGAATAACAGGGAGAGTGATAATATTGCAATGCAGATTAGGAATCTAGGAGGAGAAGTACACTTGGAAAATATAATACTGAGTTATGTATGAAAGAAACCACATTTCAGGTGCCTGCAGAAGGAAATGGCATTACACATTAGGTCTGGTGTTTTTGAGAAGGTTTGGAGACAGACATGAAGATTTAGAGTCATTTACATAACTATTAGGTGAAGATGTGGCAGTAGGTAAGATAACCAGGGAAGAGAGTATAGAGGGTTATGGGAAGCAAAGAAAGAAGTTTGTTAAAAGCTCATTTTTAAGTGTGGACAGAGGGAAAGAAGTCATCCAAGGATATCACTTAACAAAGTTTACTACTCCTGGCGGGTTCTTTGATTTCAGTACTGAGTGACAGGGAGGGTCGTGATAGCAGGATACTAGAATGCAGATTGGGAATCTGGGAAAAGAAACATTTTTGATATTGGATGGTGGGATGCTAAAAAAACATTCGGACAGGTAGGATAGGATCCAGGAAAGTACAATAACACAGAGGCCAGACATTAAAGAGATGGTAGCCAGCAGAAAAGTCAGAAAGGATGAAGCCTTTGGTGATAATAAGTACAGAAATTGGGAAACTGATGAGCAGATTTCTTCTTGGAAACAATACCCACTTGGAAGACTATACTCACGTTAAAATCAAGCTAATGTTGCTCAGAACTCCACCCTTGAGATGGCTTTCAGAGACAGTTCATCAACCAAACAATAAAAACAGTCTAGTTTCTTCAGAGAATACTCACTCTTGACATACACATGTGTCTCTGTTGGCTTCTTTCTCTCTTTAATTCCTCCCTTTTCTCTCTTCCCTCCTTTCTCTCCTTTATTCAGCTTAGTTCATTATCTTCCCCCTCCTGCCAGATGTAGTAGTTCTAACCCCCTCACTGCTCCATGAAAGTCTCTGCTGGAGTTGGCTTGTGACCAGACACAGGGTAGAGGGGCTATGTAAGGTGGAGGCTAGGTCCAAGGAGTCAAATTGAAGCCAATAGCCAGGGGGAGCAGTACTCAGAAAGTATCAGAAAGGAGACTGCCTGCCATATTTTATTTGTGTGCTGGAAGCCTGCTCTAAGTGCTAGAGGTTTATATCATGTAAATTACATTAAGTTAAAAAATGCCTAGATGTATCTTTATATATTAAAAAACATACACAAAGCACACAGATAGATAGACACATAGGTAATCCTTAATTTGTCCTGTTAATGTATACACATACAAACATATCCAAATTAATAATGACAGAGAGAATGAGTATGAATATGAGAGACCACATTCATTTTGGTTATTGAGGAGTAGGTTGCACCTCATTTTCTAAATTTATTCTTCCTCTCAGTTACTTCTAGAAAGCTGAACTAGCTTAATTTGGACAGCAAGCTACATTTTAGAAATACGTTTCAGAAGCTTTAGCACATAAATCTTACATCTTGATTCTGAGTTCTTACCTCTAGAGAGCACAGTGAGTTTCTACCTTTAGAGTAACCCAAGATCATGGGCTCTGATTTAAAGACTTGCCTCTGGGTGATAGTGGCATATCCAGAGAGTTTACCACGTGGGCCTCAGAGGTCAGGATTCTTAGCCACACCTGCCAGCTTTGCACATCAAGGCAGTTCACAGGAAAGGGCCTAGTGGACAAGCCATAGAGATAGAACGGTGATCTGTATGAACAGTGTTGATCTAGAACAGTGGTTCTCAAAGTATAGTCTCCAGAGCAACAGCATCAGCATCAGCTGGAAGCTTGTTAGAACTAAAAATTCTCGAGCACCGGGCTTCCCTGGTGGCGCAGTGGTTGAGAATCTGCCTGCCGATGCAGGGGACACGGGTTCGTGCCCTGGTCTGGGAAGATCCCACATGCCGCGGAGCAACTGGGCCCGTGAGCCGCAATTACTGAGCCTGCGCGTCTGGAGCCTGTGCTCCGCAACAAGAGAGGCCGCGATAGTGAGAGGCCCGCGCATCGCGATGAAGAGTGGCCCCCGCTTGCCACAACTAGAGAAAGCCCTCGCACAGAAACGAAGACCCAACACAGCCATAAATAAATAAAAATAAAAATAAAAATTATTAAAAAAATTCTCGAGCACCAACCCAGAAGCTGTATGGTGTAATCCAGCAATCCGTGTTTAACGAGCCCTCCAGGTGATTCTGATGCATGCTCAAGTTTGAGAACCACTGCGGTAAAAGAAAACAAATCATGAGCAGGAGGGTTATAGGACAGAGGAGAGAGGACAACAAGGTACCAGCAAGGGAGATGGAATTGAATGAAGGAGGTGGAATCCTGAATTGTACCTCTCCGACTGCCATCCCAAGAACAACACTTCCATTCAGATGTTTTCAAGTGCTAAACTGCATGTTTAAAATATAGCAATAAATGGAATGGAATGAGAGACCAAATGCTGAACGAAGGGTGAGAACAGAGTCAGGAGTAAATGGTAGAAGAAAAGGATCAAATCCAAACCAGCAGGAGCTGTCAGGAGTAGAGCAAAGCACAACAGTGGTAGATGAGCAAAAGAGGCAAATTGGTTGCTTCTGATAGTTTAGGAAAACTCTGATGCCCCTGACACTCAATATCGTACTACCAGAGAGAACAAGCAGCTCCAGGGGTGGCGATGGGATCAAGGAAATGGGATATATTTATATTCAAAACTTATCTGAGTTCACACATGAAGGAAACAAGGCATTACTGTAATCCAGGCCCTTGATATTTCAGCAGGGAATATGGCTTATGAAACCACCTTATTCCACATTAACAGCTCTCAGCTGTGCATGGAATTTCTAATGTGAACAGAAATCAATGGATCTCTAAGAAAGGAGATACATTTAAATCTGAGTAAGATGGTTTGTGACCTAGTCTTTGTCATAACTTGGATATACTCTGCTAGGAGGCTTTATGGTTATCAGTAACACAAGTCTGTAAGGAGAGGAAACTAACTAGGAGTGGTAGAGACCCAGGTATTTAAGGTCAAGGATCTGGGAGAACCAATTTATCTGTACAGTGTGGCTTGGGGGTGGTGGGGAAGGGCAAGGAGGCAGTCAGTCAGGTAGTAAGGCTTGGCAGGCTCCACTGTAATGCAAGCTGTAGTCAGTACCTGAGTATCTAGTCAGACAGGTGGACCAAAACAGTGAGAGATCCACACAACAAACGACTGTGTTCAGCATCAGGCAAAGAGTGACCTGTCTGATCAGGCAAGTATCAGATCCATCTGCATGTTGGTCCACAGGTCCAACTTCTTAATAGAGTAGTTCTCAACCTATTTTATCCTGGGACTCACCTGATGGATGAAGATCCTTCGTTCAAATCTCCACTCCTCCACTACTTACTATATAATTTGGAGCATGTTGCTTCATTCCACTGTGCCAGTTTCCTCCTCTGTAAATCAGTACCTACTTCACAGTGCTGATGAGGCTGAAATGAGATAGTGCATGTCAGATGATTGACTCAGGGTCTGCTACATAAAGTGCTGAATACATTTCAGCTATCATCATGAGAGGAAGTACACATTACGGTTTACTCCACCTTTTATGAGACATTATGACCTTGGCCAAGTAATTTAACTTTACTATGCCTTAGTTTCCTCATAAATAAAATGGGGTTAAGAATAATACTTCCATCATAGGGTGCTTTCAGAATGAGATTAATTAATGCATAGAAAATGCTTAGTGCAGTACTTGGCACATAGTAAGTACTCATTAACTGTTAACTACAATTATTACTTCTCGCAGTTATGTGCAATTCCCTGAACTCTTTATTGAGGTGTAATTGACAGATAACAAACTACACATATTAAAGTGTATGAGTTGATAAAATTTGTATCCAAAATAGTCAAATTCATAGACGTGAAGAATAGAATGGTGGTTGCCAGGGGTTAGGGCAGGGAGGGAAAGGGAATTGCTAATCAACAGATATAATTCAGTTATGCAAGATGAATAGGCTCTAGAGATCTGCTGTACAACGTCATGCCTATAGATAATACTGTATTGTACACTTTAAAATCTGTTAAGAGGGTAGATCTCCTGTTAAATGTTCTTACCACAATTAAATACTTTAAAAACGACATATGTATATAACCTTGTGCAACTATCAGCTCAGTCGAGAACATGAACATATCCATCAGCCCAAAAGAGTTTCCTCCTGCCCCTGTGTAGCTCCTCCTTCACACTCCAAGCTTGTCCCCAGGCAAATGATGATCTGCTTTCTGTCACTGTAGATTAGTGACAAAAAAAACTGCATTTTTATACAGTTTCGTATAAATGCAATCATTATAGTATATACTCATTTTTCCTCTGGCTTATTTCACTCGGCATCTTTATTTTGAGATTCAACCAAGCTGTTGGATTCTTATTGCTGAGTAGTATTCCATTGTATGGATATACCACAGTTTGTGTATTCAAGTATGTCTTCATGTATACATAGGCTTTCATTTCTTTCAAGAAAATACCTAGGCATGGAATTGGCTGGGTCATATGGTAGCTGTATATCTAACTTGTTAAAAAACTGCCATGATTAGGGTGCATCCATACAGTAGAATGACTCCGCAGTAAGAGGATGAACAATTGATATGGAAAAAAATAGATAAGTCTCAAAATAATTATACCAAGTGAAAAAGAAAATAGTGCATAGTATATGATTCCATTTTCATTATATAGTATTCTTGGGAGTGCAAAATAATCTATAATGACAGAAAGGAATCAATGGTTGCCTGGGCATCAGGGGAGGGAGACTGTAGGGGCAAGAGGGACGGATCAGAGAGGGACTTAGGAATCTTCTGGGACGGAGGTGTGTGTTAATAATCTTGATCATGGTGATGATTTCATGAGGATATGAATATGTCAGAGGTATCAAATTGTACTTTTAGATATAGACAATTTATTTTATATCAGTGATGCCTCAGTAGAGCTGTTAAAAATGTGTCACAAATAAAAATATTTGTTTACATATCCAAAAAAAGATGTACAACATGATTAATATAATTAACACTGCTGTATGTTATATACGAAAGTTGTTAAGAGAATAAATCCTAAGAGTTCGCATCACAAGGAAAAGATACTTTTTTCTTTTTATTTTATATCTGTACGAGATGATGGATGATCATTAAACTTATAGTGGTAATGATTTCATGATGTATGTAAGTCAAGTCATTATGCTAAATACCATGAATTTATACAGTGCTGTATGTCAATTATATCTCAATAAAACTGGATTAAAAAAAAGAAAAAAAAAACTGCCAAAGTGTTTTCCAAGGAAATTGTATAATTTTACATTCCCAACAGCAATGAATAAGAGTTCCAGTTGTCCTGTGTCCTTGGCATTACTTGCTAATGCCACTGTCTTTTAATTTAGCCATTCTGATAGATGCATGGTGGTATCTCATGGTTTTAATTTGTATTTCTCTCATGACTAGTAATATTGAGCATCCTTTCACTGTTTATTTCCTATCTAAATGTCTGAAGTATCTGCTCCAATATTTATTTTTAATTGGGTTGACGGTTTTCTCAGTATTGAGTTTTGACATTCTTGTATTCTCAATGAAAGTCTTATAACAGATATATGCTTTGCAAATATTTTCTCGCAAATCTGTGGCTTGTTTTCTCATTCTATTAACAGTGTCTTTTGAAAAGCAGAGGTTTTAATTTTGATGAAATCACAATTTACTGATTTTTATTTTATTGACTGCACACTGGGTATGATATCTAAAAAATCTTTGCATAACCCAAGTTCACGAAATTTTTCTCCTATGTTTTCTTATAGAAAGTTTATAGTTTTAGGTGTTACATTTAGGTCTATGATCCCTCCTCTGAGTTAAATTTTGTAATGGTGCAAGGGATTGAAATTCTGGTTTTATTTTTGTTTTTGTACATGGACATCCAATTGGTCCACTACCATTTGTTGAAAAACCATCTTCTATCCACCTTGCACTTTTCTCACACCTTTGTAAAAGATCAGTTGTCTATATATGTGTGGGTTTATTTCTGGACCGTTTATATTCTATTCATCTATTTGTCTATCTTAGATAAATACCACACTGTTTTTATTGCTGTAGTTCTATAATATGTTTTGAAATTAGATAGTATTAACCCTCTAACTTTGCTCTTCTCTTTCAAAGTTGCTTGCATTTCTATATGAATTTTACAATCAGCTTGTAAATTTCTTTTTAAAAAAAGCCTTCTGGGTCTTTGTAGGAATGCATTGATTCTACAGATATATTTGGGAAGCATTGGCATCCTTACAAAATTTAGTCCTTCAATCCATGAAAAAGGTATCTTTCGCCATTTATTTAGGTCTTTTCTAATTTCTCTCAGTAATGGTTTCTGTTTTCAGTTTAAAGGTTTCACTTCTTTTGTCAGATCTGTTCCTAAATGTTTTATAGTTTTTGGTCTACTATAAATGGTACTTTTAAATATTTTAGCTTCCTATAGGTCATTGCAAGTATATAAAAATACAATTGATTTTTATATACTGGTCTTATATCTTGCAACTTGGCTAAACTCACTTATGAATTCTAGTAGCTTTTTTGTAAATTCTATTGAATTTTCAATATAAACAATCATGTCTTCTGCATATAAAGACAGTTTTACTTAATCCTTTGCAATCTGGATGTATTTAATTTCTCTTTCACGCTGGGTAGCACAAGCTAAAACCACTAGTGATAATGTTGAATAGAAGTGTTTAGAGAGGGAATTCCCTGGCAGTCCAGTGGTTAAGACTCTGCATTTTCATTGCCGAGGGTGCGGGTTCAATCCCTGGTAGAGGAACTAAAATCCCACAAGCCCCACGGTTCAGCCAAAAAAAAAAAAAAAAAAAAAAAGTGGCTAGAGAGTGTTGGATTTTGTCAACTTCCTGATTTCAAAATTTAGTAGAAAGCTATAGTAATCAAGACTGTGTAGTACTCTTATAAAAATAAATCAGAAATAAACCAATCACTTACGGTTAATTGATTTTTTTTTTTTTTTGGCCATGCTGCATGGCTTGCAGGATCTTAGTTCCCTGACCAGGGATCGAACCTGGTCCCCCCAGCAGTGAAAGCACTGACTCCCAACCACTGGACTGCCAGGGAATTCCCTGGTCAATTGATTTTTGACAAGAGAACTTTTCAATGGAAAATAGTAGTTTTTTCAACAAATAGCACTGAGTCAACTGGGTATACACATGAAAAAGAAAGAAGTTGGATCCCCACTTCACATCATATACAACAATTAATTCAAAATGGACCAAAGACCTAAGTGGAGAAACTAAATCTATAAAACTCTTAGAAGAAAACATAGGTGTAAATATTTCTGACTTTGGTTCCTTATGTATAATAAAACAAAACAAAACAAAAAACGGAACTTCATTAAAATTAAACACTTCCGTGCTTCAGAGGACACCATCAAGAAAGTATTTGCAAATCATATATCTGATAAGGATCTAGTATCTAGAATATATAAAAACCTCTTACAACTCAACAATAAAAAGACAAACAATCCAATGTAAAAAAGGGCAAAGCGTTCGAATAAACATTTCTCAGAAGAAGATATGAAAATGGCCAATAAGCACATGAAAAGATGCTCAATATCATTAGCCATTAAGGAAATGCAAATAATAACCACAATGAGATACCACTTCACACTCACTATGATGGCTATAATCAAGAAGACAGAAAATAACAAGTGTTGGCAAGGATGTGGAGAAATTGGAACCCTCATACATAGCTGGTAGGAATATAAAATGGTACAGCTGCTTTGGAAAACAGTTTGGCAGTTTCTAAAAGAGTTGAACATAGAGTTGCCATGTGACACTACAATTTCACTCTTAGTTGTATACTCAAGAAAGTTAAAAATATATGTCCTCACAAAAACTGGTACATGAATATTTGTGCCACTATTATTCATAATAGTCAAAAGATGGAAACAACCCAAATACCCATCAGCTTACGAGTGGATAAACAAAATGTGTTATATCCATACAATAGATATTATTTAGCCATAAAAAATGAAGAGCTGTTTCATGTTATAACATGTATAAACCTTGAAGACATTATGCTAAGTGAAAGAAGCCTGTCACAAAAAGGTTACATATTGTATGATTCCATTTATATGAAATGTCCAGAATAGGCAAATCCAGAGACAAAAGTACATTGGTGGTTGGGGGAGGGGAATGGGGAGTGACTGGTTGTACAACTTTGTGAATATACTCATAACCACTGAATTGTACACTTTGAAGGGTTATGGTATGTGAATTATATCTCAATTTTTTTAAAAAGAATTTTTGTAGCGTGAATAGCCATGGAAAAGAGATAGTATTTTCCTCCTGAGATGACTACCCATTATAAGGTGACAAATTCAGGATTCCTCTCTTAAGATGTACCCTATTGCATGGGCAGGTATCTTTCCAGCCCTCTCTGCATCACCCTATGGGAAATGGTGCTCAGGGACCTGGTACAAGTGCAGATACTCTAGCAAATGCTATTGTTGGTGTTAATAAACTGTCCTTTGTCTCTGACCCCAGCGTCTTTTGCCAGCATCTATGAAACTGTGCCAAACTTGTTAACTTGTACATAGGGTAAAATCTCAGACTCTTCAAATTTCTTGACAAGGACCATAAAATTAATTTAGTTCAACTTTCTCATTTTACATATTTCAAAGCTAAATCACATAGCTATGTATTTTATTTCAAGAAAGCCAAGGAAGAAGAAATCAATAGGAAGAAAAAATTGGTTTCTTTATGGAATGGGTTTATCAGCCCTTGACAACTTCGTCCTTAATTTGTTAGCATTTGTCATGCCATATTTCTTTTTATTTGTTAGACTCATATTAAAGTACCATTTTAAATACATGACTCCAAAGAGGATTCTCTGACCTTTTCTTAGTGGTATTTGCTGACCTAAAACCTTCTTCTTCCACTTGTAATAGCATCTTTGAAGGACTAAAGAGAAAATAGATCTATAATGAAGATTCACTGGTATATGTAGACATCTGTGATCAATTTATCCTTGGTTATCAGGAAAATGGTGGTATTATGAAAAATAATTTAGACAGCATTGGATGTTTCTTGAAGTGTATCATAACTTCAGGATAACTTTTATAAAATAGGTATCTGCTAAGTGATACAGTGCTTGATAATAAGTCAAGTTATTTCACTACTTCTGTACCCTGGTTCTTTTTTTTTTTATAACTATTTTATTTTTATTTTTGGCTGTGTTGGGTCTTCGTTGCTGCGCAGGCTTTCTCTAGTTGCGGCAAGCGGGGGCTACTCTTTGTTGCAGTGCACGGGCTTCTCATTGCCGTGGCTTCTCTTATTGTGGAGCACGGGCTCTAGGTACGTGGGCTTCAGTAGTTGTGGCACTCGGGCTCAGTAGTTGTGGCTTGCGGGCTTAGTTGCTCTGCAGTATGTGGGATCTTCCCAGACCAGGGCTCAAACCCGTGTCCCCTGCATTGGCAGGCGGATTCTTAACCACTGCGCCACCAGGGAAGCCCCTGTACCCTGGTTCTTATACATCATTAGGGATTGTTCTAGTTCTTGGCAAACAATTCATGTATAGTTTATTTATTTTTTAAAAACTGTCCTTGAATTTCAGAGTTCTTACATATATCCTTGTGTTCAGTGGTGGCTTAGCTTATAATATCTTATCAAAATAGATTTTTAATTTGTGTAACACACTCTGCAAGGTCATGACCATCATATTATGACAAAATGAACATATTTCTGCTGAGTTTTTGCTACAAATATAAACAGCACTTTACAAAGTTTTTATTAAAAAATATCTATATGGAATGGGTCTTAAGACTTTAGGCAAAAATTAAATAGATGAATAAATTGTCTTGAAAATAATAAGCTCTAATACTTTATGCAATAGTATTAATTAGGCAGTATTCTAGAGCTTAATATATTCCTTTATCTTGGTTGGGTCACCATGGGTCTAGCTGAATTTGCTCCTCAACATTGCATCTCCTCTGTAATAATATTTAGCACATTTTATTGTACTTGCTTGTTTATATTGATTCACCTCCTCCAGACTGCAAACTCCTCAAGAACAAGAAATGTGTTTGTCTTTCCAGCTCTAGGACCTATGCCAGTGCCTGGAACAGAGTAGGCATCCAGAAATGAACATCGATCCCCCAGGCAGGTCATACCTTTAGAAAGGTAACTCACAGTCAACTAGATTTTGCCAAAAAACAAATTTTTAAATTTATATTAGATGATATATATTTACAGGGACCTTTCTTTGTATTAATATGTGTGGAAACCTGAAATAATAACTGTTAATGGGCTGAATTGCTTATCCTCCCAAAATTCATATATTGAAGTCTTTTTTTTTAATTGAAGTATAGTTGATTTATAATGGTGTGTTAGTTTCTGGTGTACAGCAAAGTGATTCAGTTATACATATATATACATATTCTTTTTCATATTATTTTCCATTATGGTTTATTATAGGATATTGAATATAGTTCCCTGTGCTATACAGTAGGACCTTGTTGTTTATCTATTTTATATATAGTAGTTTGTATCTGCTAATCCCAACCTTCTAATTTATCCCTCTCCCACTCCCTTTCCCCTTTGGAAACTGTAAGTTTGTTTTCTATGTCTGTGAGTCTGTTTCTGTTTCATAAGTAAGTTCATTTGTGTCATCATATATTGAAGTCTTAACCCCTGGTATCTCAGACTATAACTGTATTTGAAGATAGGGTCTTTAAAAAGGTAGATAAAATGAAATGAAGTCATTAGGGTGGGCCCTAATCCAATATGACCCATGCTTTTATAAAAAGAGATTAGGACAGAGAGACACACAGAGGGAAGACCATGTGAACACAGAGAGAAGACAGCTATATTCCAGCTGAGGAGAGAGGCCTGAGAAGAAACCGACCTTACCGATGCTTTGATCTCAGATTTTTAGCCTCCAGAATTGTGAGAAAATAAATTTCCTTTTAATCCACCAGTCAGTGGCACTTGGTTAAGGCAGCCCTAGCAACTAATACAATAGCTAGCAAACTAATGCAGTAACTAAAAGATTGGTTTGTTAAGTATGGAATTTAAAAAAAGAAAGAAATCTCGTGGTTCTGTGGGAATATTTTATATACACTACATTAGAGCTTCTTCTCCTCTACAGAATATATACCTTTATAGTAACCCAGTATTTATTTATTTTCTCTAGTATCTTTCCTTTATATAAATTTGCACACACACACTGACAATTCCTTATTCTCTCTCTAGGTTTCATGGTTCTTTTTTTTAACAACATAATCCCTCAGTTCCTGGGTGGAATCACAGTAGAAGTAACAGTTTATTTCCCCATCACACATCTTATATTCTCTAAAGCATCTTCTAACTTCTGTGTAACCAGGGGCTATCATCTGCTACTCCTGCCTTACTGACTTACTAGTGCAGTATGTGAGCCAGGAAATGTACCTTAGAAAACTATAAGTGATAAATGGAATTAGTGGATCAACAAAGAGAAAAGTTAGTTCTCTTATGAAATCTTATTATTCTTCAGGTTTAATTTCAGAACCAGAATTGACTTAATTTTATCACAGGAAAGGGCCTTGTATAGTAGTCTTTTCAAAGGAGGCAATTGTTTTATGATGTGATTTGTTTTCTAGAAAAATTACAAGGAATGAATAGAAATAGTCACAACTTTCCAAAAAACAAAGTAATATGTTACAATCTTTTGAAGTTAAAGTGTATTTCCAGCAAGATACACTCAACTCTGGAGACCCATGTAGATAGCTGCTTTGACAAAATAACAAAACCTATTAGACAATTTCTCAGAAGAATAATATTTCTAGCCATAGCAGAATATTCATAGGCCATCAAATTTAGTTTGCGAGTACATCCCTGGGATTCCATAAGGACACAAATTAATTCTCAAGAGTAATCTATTTCACAATGAACTTCAAATTGTGTGTTTCCAAACATATAGTTACCTTTTTTATGGAGACAGAAATATTTTCTGATTGAACAGTAGACAATGGCTCGACTTGAGATTTCCTCTTTTCAGGATAAAAATTATGGGAAACATGGAAATTTTTATCCCTGGAATTACTGATCAAACGAAAAACTAAACATTTAGTGACTTCAGGTAAGATGAATTCACTAGGAAGAGCTGAGTATAAAGTGCCAGGTAACCAGTAAAATGTGAAAACAAAATCAGGGGAATTCATGAGTGTGTTGTTTTTGTTGGCTGTTGTTATTGTGTTGAGGACCACATTCAATCAACCAAATCAATTGTTGATTTCTTTTTCATCAGGGTGTCTGTATTTGACTTAGGACCAGCTCAGAGGAAAACTGCTTTCCTCTTAGTCTTATCTGGCTCATTTTTCCTTTCTAATGACGGAAAACAGATGGTGTCATTATACTTTTGCAAAATCTCCCTATTCCCCATTTTCCCACTAGGCCTTCCTGCTAAAACTGGCAAGAAGAGAGTAGCAACTTGAAGATCGCAATTCTTAGATTTCATCAACCCCAAAGCCTTTTCTCTCCATTCCACTTTAGCCAAATGTTCCCATGGTCACACCCTAGTTTGTACAAAACTTAGCACGCAAACCATCTACTTCAGAATCACTTATAGAGAACTTGTTTAAAATGCGGATTCCTCATGCACCCCACCCCAATGATTCTGATTCAGTAAGTCTAAGGTGGAACCCAATAATATTCAATTCGATAAAGCCCCTCTGTGATTCTTATGCAAGTGAATTGTTGACCACACTTAGAGGAACACAACTCTAGACAGGTGTGTATCATAGTGGGAGATAGTTGAGAGAACTCTCATTTGAAGTCCTCTGTTTTCCTTGTAAAATAGGTGAGTTTGTCTTCTTTCCTGACCCTCATCCCATTAGCACACTTCTATACATCCATCAATATCCAAACCAAAGTAAAGCCTTTTTAACTTCTCCCTACCCAGTTGATCAATCTTATTTTGAGTCACTAGGGTATCTCATGCATATGTTTATTATGGTACTTATCATACATGGTAACAACTGCTTCTGTCTCCTTAAATCTTAATGTTCCTTAGGGTTTTGTTGTTTGTCTTCCTCTTTCCTTACTCTTCACACATTCCTTGGGCAATATCATCTGTGCCCATGGATTCAACTATCACCCCTTAAACTAATGACTTTCAAATCAGTAACTCTAGCTCATGTATCACTCTGAATCTCCAGATCCATACTTCCATTGGTCTATTGGGCATCTTTACTTGATTGTTTATAGATATCCCATGTCTCAGTATCAAAAACTGAATTAGTTTTCTTCTTGTGTCCCCAACCTCTTCCCCAAACCTGTTCCTCCTCTTCTATTCTTCTGAATGGCACCACCATGTACTCAGTTGTTGAAGGCAGAAATTAAGCAATCATTCACATTCCTTCCCCCCTCCTTCCCTCATTTAATACTGTCAGACCTTTTTCTGAGATATTTCTTGAATCTCTATTCTCCACTCCCTCACTGCTACTACATTGGATAAAAGATAGTTTATTATAGTATATGGTAGCTTACGGTAGAGCCAAGAGTAAATAAAGATATTACTTGGTAAAAAGCAAGTAAGTATATATATATTGATTCTTCAAAAAAAATCTTCCATGTTTATTCCATTCCTAAAGATGTTGAAAAGATAATTAGAAAGAGGGAAGTACAGAGTAATATGTTAGCCAAATCCTCATCTTTCATAGCATGGAGTAGATAAATAGTGTCTAAGATCGATAAATTAGGAAATGGCAGAGCAATATGTTAAAAATAGCACAAGGATACAATGAGCCAAGTCCAGAATGTGGGAGATTCCTTAGCACAAATGACCTGGATTATTAAGAAAAAATAAATGGCATGGGAAAATGTGATAAGGGAACTATTATAGATTATTAGAGACTTAAGAAGCATGCCAACATAATGCAATATGCTGATTTTGTTTAGATACTAATTTAAATAAACAAAAAGATATTTTGGGGATAGTTGGGAAAATTTGAACACAGATTGGGTACTGGATGTTATTAAGTAATTATGATAAAGGTATTGGGATTATGTATTTAAAAATTCTCCTCAATCTTGTAGAGATACATACCAAAGTATTTATGGGTGAAAAGATACAATGTCAAATATTTGCTTTAAAATACTCCAGGTCAAACCATATACAAAAATTAACTCAAAATGGATCATAGACCTAAATGTGAAAGTCTAAAACTATAAAAATGCTAGAAGAAAGCATAGGAAAACTGTTTTAAATCTTGGCTTTGGCAAAGATTTCTTAGCTATGATACCCAAAACACAATACATAAAACAACAAACTGATAAATTGGACTTCATCAACATTAAAAATTCATGCTATTCAAATGATACTGTTAGGAGGATAAAAGGACAAACCAAGCTCTGGGAGAAAATCTTTGCAAAGCATATATTTGATAAACGAATGTATACAGAATATATAAAGAACTCCTAAAATTAAATAATAAGTAAACAACCTGATAATAAAATGGTTGTGAGAAAAGAGTTAGCATAGCAGGTCTTATTACTCACTCCTCACACATCTCCAGGAGAACTTGGAGCCGTTACTGAATATTGGACACCCTTTGCGAATGTGGTATCTGGATGGTTCTTTATGTTAATGATTAAGGATTTTATTGTGTATACCTGAAACAGTGGACCATGTTATACTATCTTGTCCGGATTGCTTTGCACAAACATCAAGTTGATTATGTACACCTGACTTCACTGTTGGGGTCCTGAGTTCTGGTTGCCATAGCTGGTTGCGTAGCAGGATGTGTCCATGTGCCCAGCCGTCAATAAAAGCCTTGGACTCTGAGACTTCAATGGGCTTCCCTGCACAGAGAGTCTTCACAGATGTCCCTATAGTTCACAGCCAGAGAAAAAGTATGTCCTCTGGGACTCCAGATGGGAAAGAACTTGGAAAGCCTGTGCCTAACCACTGTGGACTCCACCCAGTAGATATCTTGTTCCTGTTGCTCATGCTCTATAAACTTGTTCTGTAACAGATGTTAGCCACGAGTAAAACCTGTTGCTGAGTCTTGTGAGTCCTTCTAGTAAATTAGCAAATGTGAGGGTGGTCTTGAGACACTTGAGACGATGGGAAAATAATTTGAACAGAAGCTTCACCAAAGAAGATATGAGTGGCTAAGTACATTCAGAGCTGCATAATAATATTAGTCATCTGGAAAATGCAAAATAAACCACAATGAGATATTGCTTTGTACCTTTTGGAATGATTAAAACTAAAAAGATTGATAACAACAAGTGCAAGGAGGTAGAGGAATTGAAACTCTCATACACTGAATGTATAAATATGAGATGGTACAACCATTTTGGGAAAACAGTTTGGCAGTTTCTTGAAGTTCTGCACATGCCTACCGCACAATTCAGCCATCCCACTCCCATATATCTACCCAAGAGAAAAGAAAGCATGTGTTTGTACAAAGACTTATACATGTTCATAACAGCTTTATTTGTAATATGTCAAAACTGCAAACAATCCAAATGTCCTTCTAGAAGTGAATGGATAAACTAATTGTTGTATATTCATCTATCAATGGATAACTACTCAGCAACCAAAATAAAAGAACTATGGATCCACACAATATGGATAAATCTCAAAATAATTATGCTTAGTGAAAGAAGCCAGACAAAAAGAGTACATATCGTATGATTCCATTTATTTAGAACTCTAGAAAATGTCATCTATAGTGTCAAAAGCAGATCAGTGGTTTCCAGATTGAGGAAGGGGTGTGGGGAGAGGCAGAGGATATGAGAAAACATTTTGGGGTAAGGGATGTGTTCCTTACTTTGTGGCGATGGTTTCATGGCTGTATACATATTTAGGAAGTTGCGAAATTGTACACTTTTTTTTTTCAGAATCATGGTGGGTGTAATGTAGCTTTATTTATTTATTCATTTGGCTACATTGGGTCTTAGTTGAGGCATGGGGGAATCTTCGTTTCAGCATGTGGGATCTTTTTGTTGCGGTGCACGGGCTCTTCATTTCGGTGCGCGGGCTTCTCTCTAGTTGTGGCACGTGGGCTCCGGAGTGCGCGGGCTCAGTAGTTGCAGAGCGCGGGCTTAGTTGCCCCATGGCATGTGGGATCTTAGTTCCCCGACCAGGGATCGAACCCGAGTCCGTTGCATTGGTAGGCGGATTCTTAACCACTGGACCACCAGGGAAGTCCCTGTACATGTTTAAATATGTGCAATTCATTGTATGTCAATTATATAAAAAACATAAAACTAACAAATGCCATTTAGGAAAAAGGTAACCCAGTGTTACAAATTCCACCTTATCTCCTGTGTTCCCAGCAACCTAAATTGTTTCCTTTGCAAACAACAGAACAAAGGCATAGAGTTTCCAGGCATTGAGCAAGGAAGAGAGGAGCTGAATATTGGAGCTAAAAGTTACACTTGACCCCTGCCCCAAGGACTGGTTAGCTAAGGAGATAAAACCTGAAACTATAAGAAGCTCTAGGAAAAAAAGAGAAAGAAGGGTCTAGATGAAGCAATATTGGCAAAATGTTCATAATTTGTGTAGCTGAATGATGGGTATATGGGATTTTTAAAATAGAAAATGTGTTACTAGCTTTAGCATATGAGTTAACAGAAGAACTGAAACCCAAAACATTCAAAAATGGTTGCCTATCAGTAATGGAACTGTGGGAAAAGGGGCAGCCATTCTTTACTGATTAAATTTATACCTACTTTGTATATTGCTTTGTTAAAAATAAAAACAGTTTCGCAAAAAGTCAACATCAGACCTGTGTAAAAAAAGTGTTCTTCTTCCCTTATGCAAGTCACTAATTTGTTTAACTCAGTTAATGATTCATGCAGTAAATTTAGCCATTTTGATGATCACCTGATTTTTGAAAGCTGAAGTTTTTTAAAAGTTCTGATTTATTCTTATTTGTACAGTTTTGGTAGAATAAAAGGATTCTAAAATTGGAGGTTATAAGTACTCAGATATTTGAAAGCCGTTAGGTTTTATTTAAGAATATATAATTTTGGTAAGGCTTTATGAGATGAAAAGAATTATTGACATGCTGCTTATACATATATATCAAATATCTTGTACTTCCAGGTGAGAGGTATTTTTATTATATTCTACATCACTATTATCCTTCTTTGCATAATGGAGAGAAAAATTTCAGGAACAGGGGAGAATTCAAGAAAGGAAAAAGAATATCTTTATGCTTCCTCCCTCATCACTTTGGAGGAATCTTTGACCACCATAAAGGAAAATTTTGAAAAATATGTATTTTTTACATATTTTATAATATGTTAAAAAGTCTATAAATTTGAGAAATTTGAGGTTCTGAGGATTCAGAAAAAGGGTTCTGAATTCATAGTGAATTTGAAACAATTGCTCCTAATGGCATCCTAACTGACTAAAGGAATTAGTTGCTGGTAAACCTAAGAAGGTAAGAACACAGGCAATGCCTTATTGGATCAAATCAGTGACTCTCTCCAAGATACCAAGGGATATTTTGGTGGAAGTACCCTGTGCTTTCATTACAAAGCAATAACCTCAAAATGTTTTTCAAAACACCCTGAATATCCTAAAATGTCCTTTCATATCTCGTTAGGGATCTACAATCAGCCAATTTCCTAAACCTTCCTTAGACCTATTTGTAGTAGAGTCTGTGCAGCTGAGTTAAGGGTACAAGCTGCAGTCAAACAAACCTGGGTTGGGATCTTAGATCTTGGACAAGTAATTTCTCTGAGCCTCATTCTCCTCTGTAAAATGCGGATAACTAAAGCAGCTACTTAAGTTTTTTGGGAGTATTCAATGAGAAAATCATGTAAATCATTGAGCATAGGGCCTGACAATTAGTACATAGTAAGTCCTTGTTATTTTGTATTTTCAACCTGTACATTTTCTTGGTGTTAGTTATCAGGTCCATTTACTAATTAAAAGTGAAAACCTTTTTTACAATAAAGGTTGAGCTTTAAAAAGGTGAAATAATCATCTACATGGTTTGATTTTAAGAGTATCAGGAAGATTCCAACCCCTTCATTTCCCCTCCCCCCACATAAATACAGCATACTCTACTACTCACTTTCATTCCATCAATAAAGCTCCATTTCCTTATTGACTTTGATCAAAATTCAAGTCAAAATTCAGATGTCACCAGGGTGGGTACTTCTGACTCAAGCCATAGATTGAAGACAGGTGAAATTTTAAAAAGTAAAAAAAAAAAAATAGATGTCCACTAAAAAAAAAAAAAAAGGTTGAATGAAGAATCTAAGTGTTCTTTCAATTCTCTGGGGAGAGACTAGGACAGGCACTGAATGGAGGAGAGTGGGGCAAGGGGTGCTAGGAGCTACCAGGGAAATGGAACTCTCCTCGACCATGGCTAGGGAAGCTATTTAGTGGAGTGCACTTTTTCCCAAAATAAGAATCACCTGGGTCATTCGTTAGACAAACAGACTCACAGGCCCTTGCCCTGCAATTTGGTAAATGTAGGGTGGGGTTAAGGAATCTGAAGGGTTAATGACCACTCAGGGGATTCTTAAAACCTGACAAGTTTGAAAAAAACTAGAGAGCTTAAGAGCCCAGGCTTTGGAATCAGACAACACCTGGGTTCAAATCCTAGCTCTCCTCCTTAAGGATGACTGATCATGAAGTTAATTAACCACCCTCAACCTCGGTTTCCATCTCCATAAAATGTTTGGGGATTAAATAAATTAATGTGTACAAGACATTTGTCTCACATTAGACACTGAAAAAGAGAATTGGTATTATTATTATCAAGTGTCTTTCGTTTCAATTCATTCATACTTATATATGAATCCTTAGAGTCTCCTGGGCAAGGTGCCAAAGTGGTCAATGATTTTCTAGAACTTTTTGTTTGCTTTCTGACATGTCCTTATCTTTGAAGCCAGAATTAGAGAAATTAGCACTGTTATTGTGATTAGCTGTTGTGGGCCACCTTTTATATCTTAATGCCTTATCATGTATATTAGGCATTCAGAATGTCTGAGGATTTCTATTTAGACCCTTTTCCATAGGCCCTGATATCACCTGTCCCTGAAAAGTTGATTTGCCTCGGAGTTACAGGGTTTTCAGACTTTAGTCTTCTGTCTGAGTTCCAACTTGAAAAGACCCAATAACACTCAACTTTGAGTTACAGTTTAAGCGAGGCTTTGAAAGCGCTTCAGAGATTGACTTCCAGGTTAGAAGGGGGCAGGGTGTCAGAGAAACAAATGAACAGACAGAGGAAGACAATGCAGGGAAAATGTTAAAGACACATCAACAATAAAAAGGAAATGACCATGAAAAAGAGACAGAAAGGCAGGTTGACAGTGCCAGATAGAGGAAGGGGAAGGGTGGGGAGACACAGAGAGAGACAAAGATAGAGAAAGCAGCAGAGACGGAGCTAGACCTGAGGACAGAGACAGACAAGCACAGACAGAGAAAGAGATCAAGGCATGGGCTGGAAGGAAAGCTTCTCTATTATTAATAAAAGTAGGTTTCTACGGAAATCTCCCTAGAAGTTGAAAAAGGGGAAATTCATTCATTTAACACAATTTTAAAGTGATTACTATGGGAAAGGCACTGCTCGGAATTGTGGTGGAAATACAAGCATTTCAGCCCCTAGGTGGGGGAAGGGTGTGTAAGGCAGAAGGTGATGAGCAGCATTAAGAAATAAAGTGCTTCTTAGTTCAGAGAAGGGAAGAATGCATTCAATTGGAGGCCGGAGGAGGTAGCCTTGGAGCTGGACCCTGAAGGATGAATAAGGGTTTTAACAGATGGAGGGGGGAAGAAATTTTCAAACAATGGGAAGGGCACTGGTAAACAAGATATGTGTTCAGGAAAAGAGGAATGGTATGATTTGGCTAAAGTTCAAATTACAAGTAGAGGAGTAGTGGGAGAAAGCTAAAAAATCATTTTCTATGCAGGAAGAGGGGTTGAAGGTAAGACTGGGGAGCAACTGAGGGTTTGTGGACAGGGGAGTAACAAGTCTGTGAGTGGGAAGCATTAGGAGGACAGAAACCGGAAGCCGGAAGCCGGGTAGTGAAGATGTGAAGGATACTGTTGCTATTGTGCGTTCCAAGAGGTGAGTCCTATCAGCTATCTCCTAAACATCCCTTCCTCTCTGTTTTGCAGTGTCCTAGTCATTACTACTTGGATCGGTAACGGTCCAAAGTCTTGATTGAAGGTAGAGGATAAAGTCAAGGGAGAAACTGAAGACAACCTGTAGGTTTCTAATTGGAAGGATGGTAATGTCATTACCAGAAATTGCTTTGGAGGAGATAGGTTTAGTTTTTGATATGCAGTGTTAGTGTGGATGAAAAATGTCACCTGCCATATCAGTAAACAAGGGATGTTGCAGCCATCAAGCCCTCAGCCACTGTGGCTGTCCCAGCTGTACACCCAGAGGGTATTAGGATGAAGAAAAGCAGGATACTGGCTCTAGACAGTTAAGGTACATATTGAAGGAATGATTTCAATGAGCCCAGGCTCTTGCATCTTCCCATACATACATAGAAAAGTGCTAAATTCATTAACCTGAGATGTCTGTTTTTCTTTAATTCACAGTAATCTTTTGATGTTCCAACTACCTGTTTTTGTTGCAAAACTCCTATGTATCCTGGCTCCTCCCTTACCTCTCTGGAGCACTTCCTCAGAGTGATCTGAGAGGCTGTCTTCTGGGCTTAAGTCCTCAGAAAATCTGCCGAATAAAACATAATTCTCAACTTTTAGGTTCTGCATTTTTTTTTCAGTCGACATTAGAGATGCTAGTGCAACATTTAGATGATATCCAGGAGGTGATTGGATTATGGATCTAGACATTTGGAAAGAGTTTGGTGCTCTAAAGCCTGGAGGTAGACTATGATGTGTTCCAGGAGATGGACTGAAATAGGCTCTGTGGGAAGAGTTCTTATATGCTTCCTTTTAACCCTGAGTTCCTTTTCAGTTAGACTCTGGAACCCTGTGTTAAGGGATCATGACTCTCAGTAGTAGATTTAAATCAGTTTCGCCCTTCTACTTGATTGTCACCTCTACTCCTTAAGACATCCTTGCAGACCCAGAGGAAAAAGACAGAGGGAATTAATAGACAGTCATAAGCTATAGGCAGTGGGATGGGATGAAGTGTTCTCTTTTTCCAGCTGAGCACGGCACCTACCAGCCTAGATGGGTTACTCCAGCTGATGAGCACAGAGTAACAGCAGATGGTATGAGAATACAGGTGGCAAAATGAGATGGCTCTGTGTCTATTCATGCTGTCCTACTTTGCTCCTCCAGCTAGGGAGAGGGTATTCTGCTGATTTTTACAGAACTGATAGGACTAGCTCAAATGGCTGAGGACAGAACCCTACTATCTCCATGTGGGTGCTTGCTTCTTCCTTAAGGACTCAGCCCTCAGCCCTTCATGATGCAGGGTGGGAGGGTGATTTGCTGTGAATAAAAAGGGGGTGAGGCCAGATGAAGAAACACTTGTCTATCTCAGGACCTGTCATCACCTACCTCTCACTGTAACACTTTTAATTCCCTCCTTTCTTCCATAGTATTGCAAACCTTTGCTTCCCTCCATCCCCAAAACCTGCAGTGCTTACTCCAACCACATTTAGTGTAAAGTATCCCTTAAGCACTTAAATGTGTGTAGCTTTGTCCTTTAAAACAGGTATATTCCAATAATGAGGAACGGGTGCCTGGCCCTTCTGTAAGTAACCTCTTTCACTCTGCCAGCTGCTGGATACCTTGAAGCAATTGATCTAGTGCAGTGGATCTCAACTGATAAAATACATCTGAATAACCTAGGGGAGCCCTTTAAACATACAGATGTCCAAGCCCATCTTGTGATTATAACTCCTTTGGTTTTGGAGGTAGGACCCAGAAATATGTATATCTAACAAGCTTCCTGAATGATCCTCATTCACATGAAATGTGTTATCAGCAAACTGAATTATTTCCATCTTGGCCATTGACTACACTAGTTGGGTCTTACAGGCCTTAGGTCCTATTCCCTAGTTGTATTAGCATTCTCAATTTAGTGAGCATGAGTTTCACAAAGGGGAACATGTGAAAAAGCGTATGCTCAGTCCCCATTCCATAGCTACTTGATCAGAATTTCTGAGAAGAGGGTGCTGGAATCGGCATTTTTACAAACACCATAGTTAGTTATAGTGCACTAGTCTGCAAACCACACTTTGAAAAATACTGAACTAAGTCTGGGAAGTGAAAGTTGGCAGGAGCGATGCAGTTTGGGGCACAGTAGAAGGAAGAGGTAGATCAGATGAGCTGTTGAGTCACTGCAGCTCAGTAGACCAAAAAGGTCATGGTTGGGGTCTCCGCTTCAGTAATGTACTGGCCTGTGGTTACAGCCTAGGTAAATGAGGCCAGATGACAGCTAGAGAAGACCACTAATTAATTAAACTTGGTCTAAGGTCAGACCACTAATTGGCAGACACAGCTTCTTTTTTAAGTTGGAGAATATGGATGAGAAGTATAGGAGAGATCTGAAATATAAGAATTTTTCCTTTGACTTCTCAAACCCATTTTCTTGTTTATTTCTCTCAGGGCTTAACTAGTTTCCTCTGTAACAGTATCAGCATTGACTCATAAATTATTATTCATTGTTAAATTATGTTAGGAATGCATTCGAAATGCAAGAACAAGGTGTACAATGTAGACACTATTTGACAAGGCACTTAGACTTTTTTTCTTAAGTGAGGGAGGAATATTTTTTCTGTGATATTTGAAAAATGAAGGAAATGTTTGTATTTGTCATGCAGTATATTTTGCGAAATCATCTGATTTCCTATTAAGTGTCCTTCTTCTATGAAAAACCATGTAAGGTAGGGCTGGTTGCTTTTCTGTTAGTGGGGGGCACAGAGGGTATAACTCCTACTGGCAGTTAAACTGAGTTTGAGATTTCACATATACTGTGCTTTTCTGTTGTGATTTAAGCTTTGACTGTTAACATATTACTCAGACTTCTGTCTCCTCTTCCAGTCAACTAGATGGTAAGCTTCCTGAAGGCAGGCATCTTGTCTCAGACTTCTTTATAGTCCTCTATCTAGCACAAGACCATGCTCGTAGCAGTTTCTCAATAAAGACTGAACATTTTTAATGGCTAAGTAGTATTCTAGTGTGTGTGTGTGTGTATCACATCTTCTTTATCCATTCATCTGTTGATGGACATTTAGGCTGTTGCTGACATTTGCAGCAACATGGATGGACTTGGAGGACATTATGCTAAATGATATTATTCAGAGAGAGAAAGACAAATACTATATGATATCACTTACATGTGGAATCTAAAAAATATAACAAACTAGTGAATATAACAAAAAAAGAAGCAGACTCACAGATATAGAGAACAAACTAGTTTTTACCAGTGGGGGGCATGGTGAAGGGGCAATATAGGGGTAGGGGATTAAGAGTATTATATATTAGGTATAAAATAAGCTATAAGGATATATTGTACAACATGGGGAATATAGCCAATATTTTTATAATAACTATAAATGGAGTATAACCTCTAAAAATTGTGAATCACATTATTGTATACCTGTAACTTATATAATATTGCCCATCACTTATACTTCAATAAA
The DNA here is from genome assembly GCF_028023285.1 of Balaenoptera ricei. Taxonomy (NCBI): domain Eukaryota; kingdom Metazoa; phylum Chordata; class Mammalia; order Artiodactyla; family Balaenopteridae; genus Balaenoptera; species Balaenoptera ricei. The sequence continues at coordinate 87,479,010 of NC_082660.1, read as the reverse complement.
AAACAATTGAACTTACATGAGAGTACTGAGATGGGAATGACAGGATTGTGCACGTCCACTCCATTTGTGCTAAGTTGTAGTTCTAAGACACAGAGCAGCATGAGATAAGGGATGGTACGATTTTGCAAATCTGCCCCAGCACTTGCTATTTATATTATGCACCCTTAAGCTGTGATATTTAGAGTTGATGATAGCTGAACCACTTTTAGCAAAATGGGTAGAAGACTAAGAAAATTAGCAGGTCTCATTCACAAGAGTTGAAGAGAAGGACTCGTCCTTCTGCTTTGTAATAATGAAACTAGTGACTATAGGCCCTAATGTACGAGTCATAGAAACTTGAATGAATCTGCCCACTTCCACAATATTTGTGCAGACATGAATTATCTGCTACTTACCTCTATACATGTTATTTCAGGTGAATCTGTGTGTAAGTATACTAGGAGTAAGGAGGAATTGTCCCCTATGTAGACAACTGGGCATAGAGGTAGAACCATTCTTTGTAAAGGAGAGGATTCAACTTTACATATAGTGATATTTCATAAAAAGTAGATATGCTAGGTTTTTTTTGCCTTCTTCCTGACACCTCCACTTAACTAATAATTGCCATGAGAGAACAAGATAACTCTGTTTTGAAAAACACTAAACTTACAGTGTCCTGCAGCTACAACCATAAATCTGAAATAGAAAGGTTGATGGTAACCACCACTTATATGAAAAAGAAAAATGCAGTTGTTGACTTCCTAAGACCTTTTTTAAAAATTTTTATTGGAGTATAGTTGCTTTACAAGGTTGTGTTATTTTCTGCTGTACAGCAAAGTGAATCAGTTATACGTATACATATATCCACTCTTTTTTAGATTCTTTTCCCGTACAGGTCATTACAGAGTATTGAGTAGAGTTCCCTGTGCTATACAGTAGGTCCTTATTAGTTATTTATTTTATATATAGTAGTGTATATATGTCAATCCCAATCTCCCAGTTCATCCCACCCCCCTCCCCCCCTTGGAAACCATGTTTATTTTCTACATCTGTGACTCTATTTCTGCTTTGCAAATAAGTTCATCTGTACCATGTTTCTAGATTCCACATATAAGCAATATTCCTAAGACTTTTAAGAAACAGAAAACATTATGCGAATTAGTTGAGACAATTAGGTATTTAATAAAGAGTTTGGTTTCATTCAACTATGTGAATATTTCTCAGAATTCTTATCAAATATCTGCTTCCCTTTTTGATTCCAGGTCTTCTCTGATAAAGTGCTTCTTAGGTGAATCCAGCCCCACTTCAAGTGTCAGAACCAGCCTTTGGTTGAACTGACAGAATGGGCCAGAGAGGGGAAGGATGGGGCTGAGAACCTAGATAGACTTACAGGTGTCAAGCAGCCAGAGAGGCAGGCAATCTGGAAAGTTCCAAGCAGCAGTAGTTAGGAAAAGGTCCAGACAGTTAAACAGAGCCCAGATGATATGTTGAGATCCAGACAGGCCAACAATTGGTATAAGAGAGGTCTTGTAACAGATGGCAAGGAACAAGTCATGAAGATAAGGTTTAATGCAGACAGAACCTAATCACAAAGACAAATTTTGGACATGAATTCTAGGTTAGGAATGAAGCTAAGATTGGTTATGATAAGGCAGGAGGTCAGAATGAGATCTAAAATGAAGGTGGCAGTACTGATCATTGAGATTATGGTTCCAGAATTGGAGATGAAGTTGAACCCATGGGCAGAAATAGAATGGCTTCAGCTACTGGGATTAGTTAGCTGTTGGGGTTCTAAGCTAGATACTAAGATTAGTATATTCCTGTGATAACTTTATTTAGATAGATGCCTGCTGCCATTTCCCAACACAGAGGAAAACTTAATCTTTATATCGTTCTGAATAGTGCAACTTGCTTATAAAATCTCATCTTAAAATGTCTTCTGTTACATATTCATTCCACAAACATTTATTAACTTACTGTATTTCAGATACTGTGGAATACTGAGGTGAATAAAACACAGCCATTGGCCTTAGAAAATGTATAGGTTCATGAAGGAGCAAGCATCTAAAGTAATGATTACAGTACGGCATGCCAAAAGCACAAGGAATAGACGTAACTTTCATGAAGTCATTCAATCAACCAAATGTATGGAGTGCCTTCTATTTTACAGGCACTAGTCTGGGAACACAGGATAACACTGAGTCCAAACTTGTGGTGTCATAAAAACCTTCCAAGAGAAGGTGAAACTTGATCCGAATTTTGTAAGAGGTAGCCAGGTAAAAGGATGTGGCAGACATTATCCATTCTCCCCTTCCTGCATACAAATAGAACCCTGATTTTTTGAAGCAGCATTGTGTCTAGTTAAAAACTGCCTACCCATTCATACCCCATTCTAGGTATGAGTGACCATGTAAGTGAAAGCCTCTTGGACGGGGCTTTGTTGAAAATCATTTTTTCCCAATGAAAATTAACTTAACTGACAGGTTCTTCACTCTTCCTTTTCTTCATGCTTGGAATGCAGATATGAAACCTAGAGATGGAATCATCATCTCACAGCCATGAGTACAAGAGCCTCCTTATAATAATGGTAAAATAAAAAGATAATAGGAGTCTTGGTCCCTGATGATACCATACAACTTCTATTTCCTTTGGGTTTTTGTTTAAGCCATTGTAGCCACTTCTCTATTATGTACTGTTAAACACAATTCTAAGTAATAAAAAGAGCACTGGAGTTTGGTAGTAGAGAGTTCAAGAGAAATTTGCCAGGCATAGGAAATAATGGCACATACAAAGGTGTGGAGTGAGAAGCTTTCAATATGAAGAGACTGTAAGGAAACCAAACTAGTTGGAGTTATGAAGGGAAGGGGACCAGAGATGAAGTTGGAGAGGTAAAGACCAGTTCCTTGTAACCCATATTAAGGAGTGTGGGCTTCGTTGTAAAGGCAATAGAGAATCTCTTATGGATTTTTTAATGACTTAACATTTGCATTTTAGAGAGAACATTTTATTAGAATATTTAGGAACATTTGGGAGAGGAGAGACTGATGGCAGGCAGACTAGATAGGAGATTTATAATCATCCAGTGATTAAAAACCAAAGCTAAGGTAGTAGAAATGGAAATTGATAGACCAGACTGGAGTTATTAGTTATAGGTCTCTAGAAGAGACTTGAAATATATCAAGGAGGTAGAATCAATATAGATTGGATGTATGAATTTGAAATGGAGAACATCTCACAAGGATGATTCTCAGGTTTCTGTCTTGGGTGACCAGATGGTTCACCAAGATTGGCACTACAGGAGGAGATGGTTAAGTAATGATCCAAACTCTGATATCTCTGATAACCAGAGAGAATTTAAGTATGTTTTTCCAATTGTAAAAGTATCCCTCAGGAGCAGTGATAATACAGCCTCAACTCTTAAAGATGACATTTATTTAAACTTAGTGTTTTCAGAAAATTCCTAAGTAGATTGAGATAGAGGTAATGGTATTTTACCTTCATACAATACAATGTTTAGGCTGTTCTTTAATATTTCTTAAACTGTTAGAAACAGAAACAAAATATGAAAACAAAGATAACAACACCAAAACAGCTATACTACAGGAACCATAGTAATGTTTTTTGTTTGTTTCTTTGTTTCCTATTTCAGCCCAGTTCAACTCGGTAAGGAGAAAATGATGAATGGAAAAGAATAAGAGGGAAAGAAATGTGCCATAAGAGACATTTAACAGTTGTTATTTTAATGTGTCTGACATAGCTCTGCATAGTTTTACACCTTTATGAGTTTATTGTGGTAATGGTGGCAGGAAGATGCAGGCTCCAGGCACTGCTAAGTAATGAGACAATTTTGAGTTTTACTTGATACTTCCATTAAAATCTTTTCACAATGTCTGTGCTCTTTCAATTTAGCCTAAAGAGTACTCACATAAAAAGCCCTAGCAGTGGCAAAGGGAATCAAAACTGCCTGCATTCTTTTCCATCTATATGTCTTCTCTTTGGTTTGGTCGAGCTGAAGGGCAGAGTAGGTTGGCACTTGTTATCAGCCCGTGTAGCTGTCTCACAGTGAAAATAGTGATGTCCAAAGTCTAGTAACCATGACTAGAAAGGGTTGGTTGTGCCTAAACTTCTGTACTTGTTTGCATAAACCAAGAGCCCATATTTGGACAAAAGTAACGAGAGAACTGTAATCATTTCATCTTGGTAGGATTTGGCTTATTGCTACTGCCTTCTGAATTAAATGGATTTAAAGGGGCACTTAAAAGACTTAGAAAAACTACTCTTGCTACAGATGTTCTGCTGCTTTGTTTATTTGTTTGTATTTGGCCGCACCTCGAGGCTTGCGGGATCTCAGTTCCCCGACCAGGGATTGATACCAGGCCATGGCAGTGAAAGTGCCAAGTCCTAACCACTGGACCACCAGGGAATTCCCCCTGCTGCTATTCTTAAACAGTGGAAGACTGCTTCTAATACAAGAGAGGATATTGGTGTGATGGGAGAAAACCAGATATTGTGGAATAACTAGGTTCTTACGAGCTAGAAATATGGATTAGGAAGTTGTTGACTATGGTCACTTGAGCTTTATTGGCATGTCAAAGGAAAAACTGAAAAAGAAAGGGTTGCTTTATAAAATGTATTTTTGGGGGGACCATGCTCATAAGTAAGTTTGGAAAACACTCCTTGGAGTAGTCAGACACTAGGATAGTATTTGCTAAATTATCATTTCAAGGCCTAGATACCTAGGCATCAAGTGTATTTTTAGTTATATGTTTAATTCACATCTTTCTGACACAGTGCTCAATAGTGAGGGGAAGTTTAAATCCCACACTCTGGGATTGGATAATAAAACACTCCAAGGGGAATTTTTTTCCTGATCCCACTTTACATTCATCTCATACTCAGAAGGACAAAGGCTCATTTCTCTTTTAACTTTTCTTTTTCCCTACCACAGCCTCATCACAGATGGTTTTCATACAAATGTGTGATCCTTTTTTTGATTTACCTCAATTACTGTTTCCACCTTTCATTTCCTAGAGTACTTTGCAGAATCCCAAACTATTTTAATTCCAAAGCAGATTAGTTATATATCAGTACAAAATCCAAGGCTCACCCATCAGAAAGCTAGGAATGAAATAGGTGTCTGTCTGCAAAGGCATTATAGTGATTTGGGGCCGGACCAGGTGGTGAGGTAGTGACAGAAGATCTTCACTGTTGCCACTTTGCTTGGAAGCAGGAAGTTACAGGAAGAGGCAATAATGCCTTAAGAGGAGTATAACAGAAAGGAAAAGAACAAGAAATAAAGCTGGACGCATAGAAATAGCTTCTACTTTACTTTTCATTATATCTAAAGGCTCTAGAGTGCCATCTGACATTTCTACCAGGAGAAATAGTCAATAAAAGGTATGAATAATTTTCATTTATATATACATTTCATACCCCAAATGTGGAAATCAGCCCATCTGAGAATGAGCATTCCTAACTGCACCATCAATGAGTTCAAAGTCAACTGGACTGCGACTGTCAAACCCCTTTGAAACAGTCTCTTTGTTTCAAAGTCATGTTATTTGCCTTTGTAAGAAGCAAAATAAACAGTAGTTTAAAAGAAAGTTGGGAGATAGTTGGGCTTTAAGAATTTGACAAGTTCAAGAAGTAAAAAAGAGAGAACTCAACTTTTCTTTTATATGGTGGGGGGGGTGTTTATCCTATTTAAAAAAAATCAGAATCAATGACTAATTTATTCAACAAACCATTATTGAACACCTTCTATGTGTCATTTGGTGATGAGCAACATACTAGATGTGTTTAAAATGAGGAGCAGGCAGGATACATTTCAATCCAGGAGAGGAAGAAGGTGATTCCATGACAGGATAGCAGGTGAGATTTTAGATCAAATGTAGCCATTAAGCATCTCTCATATTCTACCAGGTAGGTGACTACCTACAGAAGGACCAGCCCTACCCCACTCAGTAGGAAATAAATAGAGGCCCTGAAATGTATTCCCATTTTTTCCTCCCATTCCTACATAATGAAGACAATAAAAACATCATTTTAATTGAGAAGTTGATGGGTATGAGTAAAAGCTTGCACGCTTTTAAAAATTTCTGCAGTTCTCAGCCTTTCTGTGTTCTTATGATAAAGCCCACAGTGGCCACTTCCTTAGTGTATCCCCCCAGGAACCATTAGCTTTTACTTTACTTTTTTTAATAGACTTTATTTTTTAGAGCAGTTTTAGGTTCACAGCAAAACTGAGGAGAAAGTATGGGGAGTTCCCATATACCCTCTACCTGCCCCCCGACACACAGCCTCCCCTTCTATCAACATCATCCACCAGGGTGGTATATTTATTACAAATGAGGAACCTACATCAACACATCATTTTCACCCAAAGCCCATAGTTTACGTTAGCTTCACTCTTGGTGTTGTACATTCCATGGGTTTTGACAAATGTATAATGACATGTATCTACCATTATAGTGTCATACAGAATAGTTTCACCGCCCTAAAAATTCTCTGTGCTCTGCCCATTCATCCCTCCCTCCACCCTAACACCCGGCAACCACTGATCTTTTTACAGTCTCCATAGTTTTGCCTTTTCCAGAATGTCAGAGTTGGAATCAAATGGTATGTAATCTTTTCAGATAGACTTCTTTTTACTTAGTAATATACATTTAAGATTCATCCAGTCTTTTCATGGCTTAATAGCTCATTTCTTTTTAGCACTAAATAACATGCTTTAATAGCAAATGATGATACCCACCAGAATTACTAAAATTAAAAAAAGAAACAACTTTCAAAATTAAGTGTTGGCTGGGATGTGGAGCAGCAGGGATTCTTATACACTGCTGATAGAAGAGTACATTGGTACAACCACTTTGGAAAACTGCTTCTCTGTCTTCATTAAAGCTGAATATGCGCTTAACTTATGACCCAGGAATTCCACACTCAACATAAATACATAGATTCACCAGTTGCATGTACAAGAAATTTCACAGCAGCATCATATGACAGCCAGAAAATAAATGTTTATGAACAGGAGAATGGATACATAAACTAAGGTATATTCAGATAATTCAATGCTTCACAGCTATGAAAACGAACAAACAACTACCACAGGCAGCAATGTGGAGGAGTATCACAAAAAATGTTGAGTGAAAGCTGTCAGACACAAAAGACTACATACTCTTTGATTACAATCATATGAAGTTCAAAAACACAAACCTAATCTATGATAATAAATAGTGATTAGCTTTGGATAGGAGGGAGATAATGAGTGGGAAGGGGAATGAGGGAGACTGAGTTTGATAATGTTCTATTTGAGTTGGGTGATGGTTACACAGGTCTTTTTTTTTTTCTGACCACACTGCACGGCTTACAGGATCTCAGTTCCCCAACCAGGGATTAAACCCCGGCCACAGCAGTGAAAGTGCTGAACGCTAACCACTAGAGCACCAGGGAACTCCCACACAGGTCTTTTCATTATGTGAAAATTCATCCAGCTGTATGCGTGTGGTTTGTATACTTTTTGGAATGCATATTGTTATATTTCAGTAAAACCATTTATTAAAGAAATGTATAAGCAGTTCAGTTGGACCTACTGAGATCTAGGAAAGCTATCAGAATATCTATGACAGGAAGTCTACATTTTTTCAAACACTCACTTATTGGGAATTAGTAAACTACATAATGGGTCAATCTCATGTGCTAAGGATTGCCATTTTATAGATGCAGTGGGATTGGAACTTTGGTGTGTCTGATTTCAAAGCCTATGCTCACGGTCACTATCCCATACTACCTTCTATTATGATTACATACTCTCTTCCAGACATACTTAATGCTAAACATTTGTGGTTCTGTATATTTTCTTAGTTTATTTTATGACACCAAGGGATAGCGAAATACTAAGTATATCCTTAATTATGTTTCATGATACCAAAATAAAATTGAAAGATATTTGTTTGCTCTAAACAAGGCCAAATAACTACTGCATGTACATATGTATTATTTTGTGCGTGTTGTGCTCACAAACCTTAGGTATATGTATGTGGTGTATCATTATATCTTTTGAATAATTCTTCACTTGTTTCAAAATGCTTTAATATTTTGCTTAGCATTTGACCACAGCTGAACACTGAGCAGACAATCTCACTGAATTGTCTGTGTTGGACATTTAAGGGTTTTCCACCCCTCTCAGGATGTATGAACTAATTCAGAATCTTTCAGGGTATGCAAGCAGTTTAATTTTTTCCAACGTGCATTGACTTGTATGCAGAGATATTAAATTGTATCTGTCACTGTTCATCTGTTGCCCAATGATAACATTTGCTTAGTTTCCCAGGAGTGTTTTGTAATTCCGCCCCCCCCCCATCTTGACTAACTCTAATATTCATCCTTCTCTGGTTCTTAATAAATTGGTGAAACTGCAACCCCACCAGTCATACATAGGACTGTAGCACCTCTCTATTAACCTTTTATACACACTGAAATTTGGTCATTCATTCTTACTCTTAGCCTTCCACGTCTTAAACCCTTTATAATCCATAGCTAAAGTAGCGCATGCTCACCCTTTATTTACTGAATTTAAAATGTAAGCACGAAAGGATGTGAGGATAGTACTGTTTTCATAGAAGCACTTTTTTTTCTAGAAGTTAGCCATTTAGTTTATCTATTGAATATCATAGATGATACTTCTCTGACTTTTTTCATTAATAATAGTTTGTCCAGTATTCTAGCTTTCGTCCTGTATTCATTATGGTTGCTTTAACTAAATGCAACTGATATCTTTGAAAGCATATACTCATAAGACACTTTATGGTATAAATTTTCAACTCATTTTTTTATGTAACAGTAGTTTCAAAAATGACATCAGAATTTAATGTACACATCTTTGTTTGTGATATAATCTATCAATTTTCTTCACTTAATTTTTCAGAGACTATACTACAGAATTCCTAAAAGGGCAAAAACAAATAAAGCATTATTTCCTAAAGTAAGGCTTGCAAAATTAATAATTAACATGACAAGGTAGTTAAATTTTTGACGTCCTTAACATTGTAATGCATAGAGCTAGTCCAGAAGACCATTAAGTAATCATTATCTAAATTATGGAGAACAGTAGATCCTCATTCCATCAGGTAGATGCAACAAACTAAGAAATCTTTCTTTCTTTTTTTAAAATTTTATTGAAGTATAGTTGATTTACAATGTTGTGTTAATTTCTGCTGTACAGCAAAGTGATTCAGTTATACATATATATGTTCTTTTTCATATTCTTTTCCATTATGGGTTATCACAGGATATTGAATATACTTCCCTGTGCTATACAGTAAGACCTTGTTGTTTGTCAAACCTTTCTTTATTATAGAGTCTAGGTACTAATTATAGAACAGCTACCGAAGTTTGAACTTGTTCAGAGTTAAAAACAATGATACACCCACATGCTCTTTCAGCCACCTTTCAGTAACCTGCCTGTTTCAAAACTTGGAAGCTTCAGCTCAGATTATTAGCTTTTACCATTTTTTTTCTTTTTTTTTTTGCAAGATACATGGAAAGGTGAAATAGGATAGAAAGTCATTACAATTCAATGGTATTCCTGTATTGCCTGTAGACTTAATATTCTGACTTGTTTTTATCATAGACACTTGGTTATAAATCCAAATGAATATATTTTTTTAATCAGTCTTGGAAGAGAAATATCTCATCACAACCTGTTAAGCTTTATTTGTGAGAATGTAATGAAAAGTTTAAGAAAGGAGGAAGAGACTTACAATACCAAGATTTTCATGAAAATTAATCTAATCTATTGCTAAACTCAAATTCCAAGTCTGAGTTTTGAAACAAACTTTCCATGGCATTCTAACTAATCTGCGTTGACTGTTACATAAATAGCTTTTTTTGCTCTACATCAGATACAAAATGCTCTCATTTCCAAATCCCTGAAAAGCTGTTTGTGATGACATTGAATAAACAGGAATCCTTTTAAAAGAATAGGCCATTGCTACAATCAAGTCAATTTCAGCATTCCTTTCCCAGAGCTATTTTGCATATTGGGTCATACGACAGTTTTAGTCCTAGTAACTGTCTATTTTGGGAGCTCACCTACAATCTGGTGACATTATGGAAAAAGTATGAAATTAGAACTGCAGTATGAATAAAAAAAGGCAAACATCCAGAGTTTAAAAGATTATATTAGTACTTAGCTACTTTTCATGTATAAAGGTGCTTTTCAAGCACTAATTAATCCTCTTAAAACCCCTGTAAGCATGGCTGGGCTAGAAGAAAATCAGAGTTTTGAAGAGAGAAAAGTGAAAAGTTTCTAGTGGAGCTATATTTTTCCATAACTCATCTCCAGGTAGAATCTCCTAAATAGGTATCAATTAAATTCTGCCTATCTGAATAGTCAGGCTGTTCAGTAGATTAAGAAATTCAGTTTTGCCTGAAACCCTTAGGGATAACCCAAAGCCTTATCCCATAGTCAAACAAAATCTCAGATTGAGAAATCAAGGAAGCCCAGAAGTATCCTGGATATTTGTACATATTCAGGGTCAGTGATGGACTAATATAAACCTAAATACACTGGTTCTAACTAGAATTGGACATATTGCTAGGAAAATAACCAGTTAACTCACCATGTCTAATTCTTTACAGGTCAATAATTCATTTCTGACTATGGCAGTTTCCTTCAAACTTTTGGGGTGAAGGAATGCATTATGGGTGTCACTGACTGCCACTGGCAGGCCTGAGGCATAAACAAGAGAGAAGACCAAATAGAAGGGAAGAAGTGGTTGTGGTAGAAGATCACCAACAAATTCTTAAGATGTCAGCCATAATTTCTACCAATGGCCTGGAGGGCAGGGAGGTAAATGCATTACCTGTTAAAGCAATGGAATGAGTAAAAGTAAATTCAAGGAACAGGTCATGCTGGAAAGTGCACGAAGAGCACCACATATAATAGCCAATACATGTGAGAACCATGTCATAAGCCAGGATATTGCACGTAGATAGAATCTATGACCTATCCAAAACACAACCCAAGAAACATGTCAAATTCAAATACGACATTGTGGCAAGGGGCAGCAGTACAACTACCCACACACACAGCACTTATACACACATGCGTTATCACTTCCTAACATACTTCACAACTGACTTATCATGTTCCCCTCCCACCCTCCCCCTACAGAATGGAAACTACTAAGGTAGAAAGTTTTGTACGTTTTGTTTACTGATGAATGCATATACAACAGTGTCTGGAATATAATAGGCTCTCAATAACTATTTGCTGACTAAGTGAAGTTTAAGAAATGAGTATGGGATGTTACCGAGTGGATGAGTGAGGGGTACAAAGCACACTGAGCTCATTACAGTGGATTGTTTATCGACTACTATTTCTAGAGACATGTGGACTCTATCTTAAAGTACAAGTTCTCTATGGCTGCTGCTTTTTAGACAAATAGAATGGAGACCATTGAAGTGAACTGAGAAAAGGAGAGAGCAACAGGAGAGGGGTCCAGAGAATACTGAAGGGTGAAGGGGTGATATATTTTGTAGGGTCCTGTTGTCCGTTGTAAGGGTTTTGGCTTTGACTCAAAGTGAGGTGGGATGCCATTGGAAAGTTTTGAGGAGAGGAGTGACTTGATCTGACATAGATTTTAAAAGAATCTCCTGGGATGCTGTGTGAAGAATAAACTGTAGGAGTAAAAAGGCCAAAGCAGGGAGACCAGGTAAGACACTACTACAGTAATCCAAAACACAGATGATGGTGGTTTGGACCTGAGTGATAGCAGTGGAGGCTTTGAGAACTGATCAGACTGAGGGTATGTTTTGAAGGTAGAGCCAATGGGATTTCTTGATGGATCGGACATGGCGTGTGAATCAAGGATCATTACAGTGTTTTTGCCCTGAGCAAATGGAAAGATGGAGATATTTACTGAGATGGAAAAGGCTTGGTAGTTGAAAGATTGGGGATGTTAGAAAAAAAAAATAGGTTGGGGATTTCAGTACATTTTCAGATAATATGTTTCTTTCTTGACAGGGGCAGGATGGCAGTGGTGGTGGATACTAATCATTTCATTGTTGCTTGTTTAAGTCAACAAAACTGTGAGTGGGGATTTGGGGGGTTGTTTTTTGGTTTTACGTCTGAGATTGAATATGATGCAGTACAAAGAATCTTCAGAATATCTATCAAGGACAGAATAGATTTTATTATAGTAGATTAATGAGCACATTAAGATAAACTCATTTAGTGTTTTACTGTGATAATTCACCAAGAGAAATTAAGTATTTTGGGTGCCTATTGGTCCTCTTAAATTGATTGATACCAGTAAACTGTAAATTAAATATACATATGTGTACAAGGTGGAAACCACTAGCAAAAACAAGATCAGAGTGACAACCAGCCACACCCTATTAAACTAAAAAGTCTACACACACACACAACTCAGAAGTTACACTACTTTCTGAAAGTGAAATCTTAAGGAGTGTATTACTGATTTCATTCTTGTAAAAAATCTGTACAAACTCAGTATGGCTAATATTATGGCATTTGTTAAGCAAACAAATATTTGGAGGCACACCCATATCCTTTGATCCAGAATTCCACTTCTACTAATTTCTCTTGAGGTAATATTAAGGATGTGCACAAAGATTTACATCCCAGAGTGTTTCTCAGGGCTTTTGTTATAATAAAAATTGGAGACTGTTTAAATAGCCAAATATAGAGTATTTTAAAAATTTATGCACATTCACTCAATGGAATACTATGCAGCCAATTCAGAGAATATTGTTGAAGTGTACATATTAGTACAGTAAAACCTGCCTGACATATGAGTAAAAAAAACAAGTTAGAAAACAATATTACATATGACCCCACTTGAAGAGGTGTGGGGTTAATCTATTTTTGATAAGAAAAGTTCTGCAAGTGTATACCACAAAATGGTAACTGGTTTCAATGGTGGGATTATGGACAGTTTCTATGGTTATCTCTATTTTCTAAAATAAACTTGTACTACTTTTATAATAAAAATGTTCAAATGCATAGAACAACAAAGATTACAAGAGACTAAAGTATTTCATGCTTTAGAAAGATAAACAAGTCTTGTTTTCCCTGGAGACACACCCTTGTTCATGCATCATAGGATAAACCTTTAACAGCATATTATTACTGGCACTCCCTGGCTACAGTATTTCTGATTGAGATTAGTATGAGTTGCCAAGTTAAGTATTTAAAACACTCACAAAAAGCCCTTCCAATGTGAGAAATGTGGCTAAATACCCGCATGTTCATAAGATGACTTTCAGGGTTTTACCAATTACAGTAATAATTTAAACAAATAACAATTAGTATGCATTCTCGCAGAACCTTGTGTTCTTTTGCATTAGCTATACAAAAAAGGGACTAGGGAGAAAACTCTCAGTAGAAATGAGAGAAGAAATAGCCAGTATCCTTAATTTTCTCGTTAAAGATCCACTTTTTTCTCCATCTGGCCAGGCAAATAATGTAGAGATGGCCAACTCTAGATTATGCAGGGTCATGAGGGGCGGAAGCAACGTGGATAATTGAAATCCACTGATAATCTGGAAACCTAATTTTACCTAATATTTGCAACCACCTCCTGGACAGAACCCTCAGTAGAGCTGCTAATGAGAAGCATAATTGAGTGGTTTGAGTTCATCTGCTTTCAGTTATCCTTTGCAGGTGCTAATGAACAGTGAAGTGGTCAAAAGGCTGTCAGCCAAAGGAAGTGGTAGGAGAAAAAGCAGGACATGGATAACCCCAGAAACTGGATAATCAGCCTCAAAATTGTTGAGTTGACTAGAGTGAGGATCAGCTATTAATTATCTGCTTAACTAAATTCCACGAGGATATATATCATGAAACCAGATCTTCATATTAAGGGTGTTCATGTATACACAGTCTATCTTGGTTAACATGAATTATGGTATAGTCTTAGAAATTCTCTATACTGCGGTGATTTTCCTGGGCAGCAATGATAGGATATTTATTGTCAGAGCACAGCTAATCAACTACAGGCTCCACGGCTAAATATGGCCAACAGGCTGCTTATGAGTCAGGACTCTGGCAGACAGCCCTTCTTTTAGACCAATGGGAATGTGATTGACTCACTTCCATGCCTTTCTGGGAGAGAATATAAGCATTGCTGGTATCCAAATCATTTTTTTTTTTTATTATTGCTCCAAATTCATGTTTTAGTAAACAGCTTTTTGAAAGTATTGTTATGGTGAACATTTTGTGGTTTATGTTAAGCATTTGGTTTTCAAGAATTGTTGAAAATAAATGCTTTTAGAGTGCAGTTATTTTCAAGTATTACACAATAAACTCTAACATTTGTAACTAAAACTGTATCTATGTTTGATTAGTAATTAAGCTCTCAAATGGTTATGAAAAGTAATTTCCTTTTATAAGGCTGTACTTTAGGACGAATTGCTTGATACATTCACTAATATTCAGAGCTTCAGCTATTTCTACATATGATTATGAATGCAACTCTATAGTTGTAGTAAAACTGTTTTCCATTTATGGCAGTAGTTTAAAACAAAGTACACTGTAAACTATTTGATATTTGTAAATAAAACTGTATCTACACATGAATATTAATTATGTTTTCTATAGCAATTGTGAGAGTAATCTCTATTTATAGCACTCGTTTTGAGTAAATGAGAATTTTAATCATTTTAATATCAACTGTTATTTCTTGATCTTGTCCTATGATAGTGTGTCCCTTTGCCCATATTGTGAGCAAAAGGGCAAACAAACTAGTTTTATAAAAGGGGATTGTTTAAGCCACTTGAATATTCTAGATTACTCCTTAACTTTTGCTTAAAACTAAATAATTTTCATTTCAATTACAGATAACATTTACCAAATTCTACCTAACTGAAAAAACAAGTCCCCAAATTTCCACTTTAGTGAAAATTTGGGTAAACTCTAGCCCAATTTACTTCCATGAAAAACAATGGCATGAGTAGATGAATTGTAAAATTTATTCATGTTGCTTTATATGTATTGACTCATGTAATACTTGGGGGAGATGGTACTATGACATCTCTAATTTATTATAGATGAGAAATTAAGATTAAGTAATTTGTCAAAATTCACCTAGAGCTCCTAAGTGGCAGGGCTCAGATTTAAACCCAAGCAGTTGACCTCTGGAGTCAAGCTTTGTAATTCTCCATGCTGTATAGTTTCATTTAGATTTCTGTTGCCTAACATATGCAGCCTGCGTAAGACTACTTTTAGGTACTCCCGGACCATCTTCTAACTTTTATCTCTGTTCATTTGGCAAGTGTCTACTACGTTCAAATCGGGCCACAGAAATTCTATTTATACATAGACTTTGAATTAATTTTCATGTGTTTGTCAATTTGATTTCTCCCACAGTTAGTCAGTTCTGTCTTTTATTTTTTAAACCTTTGCTATTTGATGCCTTCACTTCCACCATGGACATGGATTTCTATTAAACAAATAAACAATAAGGAACTAATTATAATACACGGCATTTGCAAAGCACTTTCACAGGCTTGCTCTCATTTGGTTCTCACAAGTTCATTTATTATTTTTTAATTATAAAAACTACTCAAGTGTATCAGAAGTCTTCGAGTGAGAGGCTAGGTTGTAGAAGTACTCACTGTGGATGGAAACATGTCCAGGCATATCTAGATGCCCAGGAGGACAGACCCATCAGGGGTTTACTTAAATGAGGGTTTAAGGGCTCTGATATGAGTTATAATAAGTGGGTAAGTTGAAATTAACATCTGCCCCAAACAATAATACCCCTCCCTGAGTTTTGGGAGAATAAGAGCCCTCCTTTGAATAAGAATTCAGTTTAATAGATGGGAAAGAACCAGCTTTGAGGGAAGTTATTATTGAGGTAAACTTCTTTGATTAGGAAAAAAATGGTCTGTGTTAGAGAGGAAAGGGTGGTTGAGTAGAACACGCGTGGGGCTGTGCTGTGCTGAAGGCTCAGTGTCGGGGGTGGCGCTGATAGATAACAGTTCAAATAAAAGAGCTCTAGCATTAGAGTCATCCTAAGAACTTGAAAGCACAAGGCAGTGCTATTTGTGGCTTAGTAATACACTGATGTACAAGTAAGGGCAGAAATGACTGTCGGAATGGAATGGAAAAGCAACTAAGGCTACAGCATCGTGGCTGACATCCAGAGGTATGAGAGAAGCAGTAGTTTCTGCTAGGGCACAGGTCTGGAGCAGCAGAGGCAGAGATGACAAATGCCATAAGGAGGAGAAAAACCATCACTAGCCATTCATAAACCATGTGAACCACATTCCTTGATTCTGCTCCACCCCCTTGAACTGGAAGGGAGAATGGATCCCAGAGATGCAACTATTGGAGGGGGAGAGATTGATTGGATTATACTATCATTGGACCCTCCCCTCCCTAGCTTCGTTAGAAGAGTCTAAAGAAACGATTAAGGTCACACACATATTATAGATATTTACAATTATTTTACTATCACTACCAAAACCAACCAATCTAGACAAATCCTCATTCAATTGATCACATCTCAATTTTATGTAAACACAGTTCTTAAAGAGTCATCTTTTCCCCCTTTTTTGATTGTCTTTTTTCTCATAGTTTGTTTTATTATTTCCTTCTTTATTTTACATTATTGAATGCCTGCACATGTAAAGTACTCCACTAGGCCAGGTGGGGATTACAAAAGTGGGTAAGACACAGGTGCTTTCAGCCTAGTGAAGGAGCCAGACATACCCACAAGATATAAAATAGCATCCAAAAGATGGAGAAGTTCAGGAATAGTACTGAGTAATAGCTGAAACTGAAATTTCTCATAGGTCCCAAGTTGGTGGAGGGGCCAGATATTTCATATAGAGAGCCAAGTCAAAGGAGCAGGGAAGAGAGGTAAGGAAGCAGGAGTTAAGCAGTGTGACTGCAATCAGAAGGCTGCCAAGGTAGAGCAAACATGCTGAGAAGCAAGATGAGGAAAAGTCTCTAGGAAATATCACCTCTCTGTGTTAGCATTTAGAGGCAATAACCTTTGTGGGGCATCTATGACCTTACCTGTGGGTGGGAAAGGAGTTACTAAAGCACCAAGCCTGATCAGATTCAATCTATGTTACTGCTATTTCCTGCAATTTGGCCAACTGACTTTTCAAAACTGTATTTTATTGAAGTATAGTTGATTTACAATGTTGTATTAATTTCTGTTGTACAGCAAAGTGGTTCAGTTATATTCTTTTTCATATTCTTTTCCATTATGGTTGTCACAGGATATTGACTGTAGTTCCCTGTACTATACAGTAGGACCTTGTTGTTTATCCATTCTATATATAATAGTTTGCATTCGCCAATCCCAAACTCCCAATCCATCCCTCCCCACCCCTTGGCAACCGCAAGACTGTTCTCTATGTCTGTGAGTCTGTTTCTGTTTTGTAGATAGGTTCATTTGTGTCATATTTTAGATTCCACATGTAAGTGATATCATATGGTATTTGTCTTCCTCTTTCTGACTTACTTCACTTAGTATGATAATCTCTAGGTTCATCCATGTTGCTGCAAATGACATTATTTCATTCCTTTTGATGGCTCAGTAATATTCCATGGTATATATGTACCACATCTTCTTTATCCATTCATCTGTCGATGGACACTTAGGTTGTTTCCATGTCTTGGCTATTGTGAATAGTGCTGCTATGAACATAGGGGTGCATGTATCTTTTTGAATTATAGTTTTCTCTGGATATATGCCCAGGAGTGGGATTGCTAGAGCCAACTGATTTTAAAACTTTTATTTTGGCTCATTTAAATAATAAGAGGTGGTATGTCTACTCCTTACAGCCTTCTTTTGAGAATGGGGCTGTTTTACTGATCTAACCCTTCCTTTCAACTTCAGGGAGACAGGTTCATGAAGGATGAGAATTCTGATACTGAATAAAGGGACAGCCCACTCAACCATGTGTTGTTTATGAGAGAGACTCCCAAAACTCAGCCATCTAGAAATGCCAAAAAGAAATGTGTGATTGAATGTATGTATGACAGTCACATCCAAAAAGAAAACTGCTGTCAATATTGGTATTGGATAAAATATAATTTAAGAAAAAGCATTTAGTGGGGCAAAATAAGTTTATATTCATTTAAAAAATCCAAAATGGGGACTTCCCTAGTGGTCCAGGGGCTAAGACTCCACGCTCCCAGTGCAGGGGGCCCGGGTTTGATCCCTGGTTGGGGAACTAGATCCCCCATGCTGCAACTAAGGGTTCATATGCCACAGCTAAAGATCCCGCACACGGCAACGAAGATTCCATGTGCTGCAACAAAGACCCGGCACAGCCAAATAAATAAATATATAAAAATATCCAAAATGAAGGTATTTTAGTCCTGAATTTTGTGCACTAAAAAGTAATATCAAAATTCATTAAGCACTTGATGCTGATGTTAAAAATAAGTGGAGAAATGAACAGAAACAGGATTACAAAAGCTTAACATATCATCATTAGCCTCTAACTATCAAATAGATTAAAAATATGGAAATATGGGGTACAAGAATATTCATTGCATTATAATATGTAATAGCAAGAAATTGGAAACCTAAATATCCATCAAGAGACTACTGGCTAAGTACATTATGCTAATCCATACAATGGACCATCACAAAGCCCTTAAAAAATGTCGTGTCTCTCTATATAATGGTATGGAAATATGACCTGGTTATCGATATTATTAAGTAAAAAGAAATCAAGTAATATGTTTAGGATAACACTTTTTGTAAAGACAAAACTACATGTAATCTATGTATATACACATTCTCTATGTAAATGCATAGAGAAATGGCTGCCAGAAGTTGTTATCTCAGGGAGAAGAAAAGAGAAACTCACTTTTTTACTCTCTGTATTACCTAAATTGTTTGCATTTTACATGCATGTGCTTGTGTTTTAGTTTTGTACATTTAAAAAATAATTTTAAAAAATTATATACAACTTGAGAAGAGCAATAACTGTAGATAAAACTAAAACATAACTGCAGGCATACCTTGTTTTATTGTGCTTTGCTTTATTACTCTTTGCAGATACAGCACTTTTTTTTAAGTTGAAGGTTTGTGGCAAACCCTGCATTGAGCAAGTCTATTGGCACCATTTTTCCAACAAGAGTTGCTCATTTCATGTCTCTGTGTGAGAATTTCGGTAATTCTCACAATATTTCAAACTTTTTTATCATTATTATATTCGTTATGGTGATCTATGATCAGTGATCTTTGATGTTATTATTGTAATTGTTTTGGGGCACCACTAACTGCACCCCTATAAGATGGTGAACTTTAACCAATAAACATTGTGTGTGTTCTGACTGCTGTACCAACTGGCCGTTTTCCTGTCTCTCTCCATCTCCTTGGGTCTCCTATTCCCTAAGACACAACAATGTTGAAATTAGACCAATGAATAATCCTACAATGGCATCTATAAGTGTCATGTGAAAGTAAGAGTCGAAAATCTCTCACTTTAAATCAAAAGCTAGAAATGAATAAGCTAAGTGAGGAAGGCATGTTGAAAGCCGAGGTAGACCAAAGGCTAGGTCTCTTGCACCCAAAAGTTAGCCAGGTTGTGAATGCAAAGGAAAAGTTCCTGAAGGAGATTAAAGCTATTTGTGCTTATCACATGAATGATAAGAAAGTGAAACAGCCTTATTGCTGAAATGGAGAAAATTTTAATGGTCTATACAGAAGATCAAGCCACAATATTCCCTTAAGGCAAAGCCTAATCCAGAGTAAGGCCTTAACTCCCTTCAATTCTATAAAGGCTGACAGAGGTGAGGAAGTTGCAGAAGAAAAGTTTGAGGCTAGCAGATGTTGGTTCATGAGGTTGAAGGAAAGAAGCTATCTCCCTAACATCAAAGTGCAAGGTGAAGCAGTAAGTGCTGATGTAGAAGCTGCAGCAAGTTATCCAGAAGATATATAAGATAATTCATGAAGGTGGCTACACTAAAAAACAGATTTTCAGTGTAGACAGAACATCCTTATATTGGAAGAAGATGCCATCTAGGACTTTCATAGCTAGAGAGGAGAAGTCAATGTCTGGCCTCAAAGCTTCAAAGGACAGGCTGACTCTCTTGTTAGGGGCTAATGCAGCTGGTGACTTTAGTTGAAGCCAGTGTTCATTTACCACTTTGAAAATCTTAGGGCCCTTAAGAAATGCTAAATCTACTCTGTGTTCTATAAATGGAACAACAAGGTCTGGATGACAGCACATCTGTTTACCACATTGTTTACTGAATATTTTAAGCCCACTGTTGAGACCTACTGCTCAGAAAAAAGATTCCTTTCAAAATATTACTGCTCATTGACAGTGCACCTCATCACCCAAGAGCTCTGGTGAAGATGTACAATGAGATCAATGTTTTTTTCATGCTTCGAACACAACATCCATTCTGCAGCCCATGGATCAAGAAGTAATTTCAACTTTCAAGTCTTATTGTTTACGAAATACATTTCATGGTACTTCCCTGGTGGCACAGTGGTTAAGAATCTGCCTGCCAATGCAGGGGACACGGGTTCGAGCCCTGGTCCAGGAAGATCCCACATACCGCGGAGCAACTAAGCCTGTGCACCACAACTACTGAGCCTGCGCTCTAGAACACGTGAGCCACAACTACTGAAGCCTGCATGCCACAACTCCTGAAGCCCGTGCGCCTAGAGCCCGTGCTCCACAAGAGAAACCACCACAATGAGAAGCCCACGCACCGCAACGAAGAGTAGCCCCCGCTCGCCGCAACCATAGAAAAGCCCGTGGGCAGCAACGAAGACCTGTTGCAGCCAAAAATAAATAAATAGATAGGTAGATAGATATATTACAAAAAAAAAAAAAGAAATATATTTCATAAGGCTATAGCTGCCATAGATAGTGATTCCTCTGATGGATCTGGGCAAAGTAAATTGAAAACCTTCTGGAAAGGATTTACCATCCTAGATGCCATTAAGAACATTCATGATTCATGGGAAGAGGTCAAAATATCAGTGTTCACAGGAGTTTGGAAGAAGCTGATTCCAACCCTCATGGATGACTTTGAGGGGTTCAAGACTTCAGTGGAGGAAGTAACTGCGGATGTGGAAATAGCAAGAGAACTAGAATAGAAGTGGAGCGTGAAGATGTGACTGAATTGCTGCAATCTCACGATAGAACTAACAGGTTAGGAGTTGCTTCTTACGGATGAGCAAAGAAAGTGGTTTCTTGAGATGGAACCTACTCCTGGTGAGGATGCTGTGAATTTGGTTGAAATGACAACAAAGGATTTAGAATACAACATAAACTTAGTTGATAAAGCAGTAGGAGGGTTTGAGAGGATTGAAAGAAGTTCTACTGTGGGTAAAATGCTATAAAATATCACTGCATGTTACAGAGAATAATTCATGAAAGGAAGAATCAATCCATGTGGCAAACTTCATTGTTGTCTTATTTTAAGAAATGTCCACGGCCACCCCAGACTTCAGCAACCACCACCCTGATCAGTCAGCAGCCATCAACATCGAAGCAAGACCCTCCACCAGCAAAAAGACTGTAGCTCACTGAAGGCTCGGATGATGTTTAGCATTTCTTAGCAATAAAGTATAACATCAACAGATTAAAATAAATTAGTATTTCCATATATGCCTTAGGTAAAATGTAATACCCACTCCATCAATTGAAGTATAATTAATAATGAAGTACCTACTAGGTGTCAAATACTGACACAGGTGCTCTGTTATATAGATGAATAAGGCATAATCACCTACCTCATGGAGCCGATGGTCAAATTAAAAGAAAGACGAATGAATATAATTAAGACATGTTAAGTGCTTTGGTAGAGGTTTGCACACATTAGTGACTCTTAGCACAGTCAAAGGTTCAACAAAGGCTTCTTTTATTTTTAATTTAATTTAATTTAATTTTCCCTCAGTATATTTTATTTTATTTTATTTTTTTATTGAAGTATAGTTGACTTACAATGTGTTAATTTCTGCTGTACAGCAAAGTGATTCAGTTATACATATATACATTCTTTTTTATATTCTTTTCTGTTATGGTTTATCACAGGTTGTTGATTCTAGTTCCCTGTGCTATACAGTAGGACCTTGTTGTTTATCCAAGAAAGGCTTCTTGAATAAGTATTTTTTGCTGTATCTTGAGAGGTTGGTTTTACAAAAGAGATGAGGTACCTTGTTTCTTGACACTAGAAAGGATGAGTGAAAACTAGATGAAGATGTGTGTGGGGAGAGGGGATAGAAGAGCAAATTGGATTGCCTAAGAATTGCTCTTCTCACTTTATTTCCTCTCCATGGCTAACACTATAGTCTAAGCCACTATCATCTCTGGTCTAGACTTGTGCAATAGTTGTTTAACTATTCTTTCTCTTTGTACTTTTTCTCTTTGCCAGTTTATTCTCTGCATAACTAAAACAAATGAGCTTTAAGAACATAAATCAAATCATGCCGTTCCATACCTAAAACTCTTCGGTGGCTCTCGCTCTTGGAATAAAATAAGATCTTGTCTCATTTGGCCTCTCCCCTCCTCTACAACCTCATTCATAACGTTTTCCCTGTTCCTCACTAGGCTCAGTGATCATGCTTTTCTTTTTGTCCTTGAACACACTACACCCTTTCCTGCCTTTGGTCCTTTGGATTGCTGTCCCCCCCCACCCCGACCCCAACTTTTCCCTAACCCCAAAGCTCCTCTCCACTGCCTATATGCTTTACCCATTTGTCTCATTTTCATCTTTCAGGTCTTACCTCAAATGTCATTTCCTTGGAAAGATCTCAGCTGACCATTTTCTCCCATATACTCTTTGTCAACCAGTTTATTTTCACTATCATACAGCTACAGTCTGTACATCTGTTGTTTACTTACTTTCCTGCTTCTTTATTAGAATGTAAGCACCCTGACTGCAAGGACCTTGTCTGTCTTTATCACCACTGTATCCCTATAACTCAGACTAGTGGTTGGCGCATAGTAGGGGTTCAATAAATATTTGTTGAATGGATTAATCTCTGCATAGCAAGAAAACAAAACCCTTTGTAAATAATGCTAAAATACCAATATCAAACTAGAAAAAAATATGTTCAATATATAGGTAATGTATAACATCTCAAGTGTTAATATCTGTACACATATAGAGCTACTACAAATCACTAAGTAAAAGAATACCAAATCAAATATGCACAAAGGATATAAACTGACACTTCATGGAAGAAGTACAAATAACTCCTACACATATGAAAATATCTTCAACATGTTCATCATAAGAATAGAATTTTTAAAAATTAGATTTTTAAATCTAATTTAGACCTATTAGATTGGCAAATATTGATATGATTGTTAATAACTAGTACTGACAAGCTCATATACACTTATAAAAGTATAGATTGGTAAATCTTTCTGAAAGGCAATTTGATATTATCTTTTAAATTTAAATAGTACATACCCTTTGATCCAGATTTTCTACTTTCAGGAATTTTCGTACAGAAATAAACAAACAAGTGCTGTTCAAAGCAGTGTTTTTCTTTAATTGTGTGCATCAATAAGAGACTGGTTTTAAAAAATTATATTTATCAAATAAAAATTTTCCTATATAAAAATGAAGAGACTGGTTCACTATATTATGGTAATTTACACAGTATAATAATATGTTAATATTATGAAGCATTTCTATATGTAGTGGCCTGTAAGGATGCAGAATATGACCTTGAACTTCATCCTTGTACTGTTTCTTCCTTTCTTTCACTTCCTGAACTTCCTGGCCCTTTCCCTTGTCATAGTCACTTGTATGGCTTGGAGGTAAATTAGCATAGTTATAGCAAGAATTAAAAGGGAAAAAGTTAATATATACTCTTTGCTGTTTTATCTTATTTTGTTTTTAATTTCTAAACTGTCTGTAGAGAAACAAAAGGAAAGGCCCTCTGGAAAGCAGAACATAGAGTTGGTGACGGTACAAAGCTTACAAAGCAAATAGAAGAAGAAAGGACGCTGTCTACCCACTCCTCCCCAGTCCTGGGAGGAGATTAGATTAGAATAGGAGGGAGTGTGTTTGTGAGGGTAAAGAAAAAGTCCTTGGAAGTGATCATAATCTAGAGACAAAAACCGGGACCTTGGGGGACATGGACGATAGCAGGGACTGAGGGGCACCAAGTATTCTGTTGGTAGTCACTGTCAGGGAGCCAAATAAAAGCTGAATCAGTACCAGCAAACATACATCACTAGTCAAGAGAGTATATAACTCTGCCAAGGAATCATGTCACCTCTTAAATGTGAGCTAGAACTTCCCTTTAAGATCTGCCTGTGGTCCTCACTGCTGCTCAGGCAACAGAAGTAGACCCTGAGCTTTTCTGGGTCCCATCCCAACTGTGTCTTGTGAATGCTTCTTTTTGACAATAGCCCAAGACTCTGGTAAGTCTTCCAAAACAGAGAGGTGATCGTGTTATAGCAGGAAAAGTCCTGTTCCTGGTTCTTCAGTGGGACTGGACAGTGATAGAGAAATCTACTTTTGTGATATGGAGATATAGATATATACACCAAACTGTTACCAGTGAATGAGGTAGAGTGGAGAGATTTTATTTTTACTCTGTTTTGTATATTTCTGAATTGCTTGGATTTTTAAATAATAAAGCATACATTACTCATATAATAAAAAGGCCACTCTTGAAAAGAATGGAGAAATCTACTAGATGATACAAATGCTGCATTTTATCTGACTTGTTGATAAGGAGAATAAACAAGTCATTCCTTCAGAAGCACTTGATGTTTACAGCAATTATTTATTAATGTCAGTGTGTATGGAATGCCCAACCACTTGGGGTCAGGACACCTTTAAAACCAACCAGGGTTCAGTGGGAAACAATCTACTCTAAAAGATGTTTACCAAATATATGTCAGCACAACTGTCTCATCTCCCCATACTTAAGACCCTTTTGTCTGTGGCTATATTTTTCTTACGTTTTTACAGCGGGCATTTTGTGGACTTCTGCTTCCACCCATATCTCCTGTGGGACTTGCCTCCCTGCCATAAACAACTAGAAAGATGCACAAAATATGTGAAAGAACTGTTTTCAGACTTTGGACAGTAGGCTGTGCAGTATTTTAGTCCCTGAGAGGAGGGAAATAAATGAGGTGAGCCCTACAACCATCTTGACTTTCTGATGGAGACACTTTCCAGACAGTAGCACAAGGAAACAATTTCACTGAGTGGAGGACATCAGAATTTAGGGAGGCCAATGCAACTAGAATTTATGAGGTTGATTACTGGAGGGGGAGCTACAGAGAGAAATGGCTCCACAAATATACACAGGAGTCTCCTTAAGTCTTTGGCTAAACCAGTCTGTGCATATGTAGGGTGAAACTCCACCAGGTTGGGCAAAGAAAAATTGTTAGGAAAAGAAGAATTACCAGGAAGCTGTAAGCCAAACAGTTTCAAGAGTTCACACAGGGCTGGAAATCATTTTGGTTCCAACTGGCCAGAAAGGAAGGCATTGCTGAATACTCAGGGCATTTACTAGTGATCTCAGAAGATCATACCTTAGTAGTGGAGCTAAAAGAAGCTTAAAAACAAACCTCAAAAGCATTAAAATGATCTTCATGTTACATAACTGTCTGCTAGAATAAAGTTCTACACTCTTTAAAGGACTACTATAAAATCTAGTCCTCAACAACATAAAATTAACAATGCCTGGCATTCAGTAAAATAATTACTAGACATATGAAGAAACATGAAAATGTGACTGATAAGCAGAAGGAAAACACAGATGCTGAAATGAGAGATGATAGAATTTGCAAACTAGGATATGTAAACATGTTTAATATATAGGTTCCATATATTTAAGGAGGAAAACATAACTATAATGAGAAGAGAAATGGAAGAGGTAAAAAAGACCAAATGGAGCTTCTATGGATGAAAAATACAGTATCTGAAATGAAAATTTCATTGGATGGAATTAACAGCATTAGATATTGCAGAAGAAAAGATCAGTGAACTTGAAAACATAGTAATAGAAACTATGCAAACTGAAGCACAAAGAGAAAGAAAAAGACTAAAAAAAAAGCCAAAGGGAGCTCAGTGACCATATCAAGCAGTGACAATGCCAAGCAGTCTAGCATACTTGTAATTGGAGTCCAAAGAGGGTGATGGGGGAGAAAAAAATGTTTGAAGAAATAATGGCCAAATGTTTTCCAAAATTGATGAAAACTATAAATTTACACACCCAAGAAGCTTAAAAAACTCAAAGCAGGATAAATAAAGTGGCCATTTGTGTTTACTTGTTTTATGGTTTCCTGAATACTGGTTTATGAACTGGATTGTATTCTGATTTTTAGCTCTATTTTTCCTTATTTCTGGCTTCCTGATATGGTATCTTTCCTGATTTCTCAAAACTGATTGCCATCTGGACCAGGGAAATGATAATGTCCATGTTGACAAAGGGGAGGAGATGTTTATTACTACAATCCCCCTCTGTACATGTTGAAACTCTTCACTCAGGTAGAAGGTCTCTGTAATCTCTACCTGTCACTATGAGTCCCTTGGGCCTTATCAAAGACTTTGTGTTCTTAGGTTTCTTTTATAGTTGCCTAAGATGACAATTCTAATTCTATTGGAATGTTTTAAATAATAAGTACTGTATCTTACAATTACTTCTATTTCTCAAGTGTCTATTTAGCACCTTGTACATAAGCCAATCAATAGATATAGGCTTATTGATTGATTAGTTCAGTGGTCTTCCAACTGTAGCATGTATCAGAATCACATGGAGAGTTGATAAATTACAGATTGCTGGGTCCTATCACTAGAGTTCACAATTCATTACATCTGAGGTGGGGCTTGATAATTTGTATTTCTAATAATTTCTAACAATTTTCTAACTGGATTAGACTATATTTCTGAAATTCAGCTGTTGAGAGATTACATATATTTCAAGTCTCTCTTTAAATCCTACCTCTTCCGTTTGGCAAGTCCTTCTCCCTCAGAATAATAGCTCCTCTTTCTAACATGTATTTCATAACCTCTCTACATCTCTTAAAATATTTATCATAGTCTTTCTTCTTTATAAGTTGTTTATATAATGTGTTTATCTTGAATACTAAATTGGCTGCAGAACTAGATCTTCAAAAGCTAGACAGAATAATTAACAAACTGACATTTTTCCAAATATGTATCATTATGTGTATGTATTTCTATATCCAAAAAAATTATTTAATGAGTTCATTAGAAACAACTAGGTGATGAAAATGAAGATAGAACTTAAAAATTTCAGTTCCTGCTTCTTTATATGTACCAGGTCAATGAAGTGTTAGATAGGATTTGTGTCCCTGAATTAAGAAGAGTAACTCCAACAAGAAGTGTCTAATTATTCTTCACTTTTAGTCCTAATTATTTTTAGTAGCACACTCTAACTGCTGGGAAAGACTGAATATTCCCCCCCACAACACCATCTTCTAGAAGGAACAACTCTAACGAGGGTAAAGGACACATAATTTGAGTTTTGGGTGCTGGAAACAATGAAGTAAACCTGTCAGGTGTGCTCACACGTGAAAGGTGTGGTAAGATGAGACACCTCCATGTCGGGAGCCCCCCCCCCCATTCCTTTTTATGTAAAGCCAAGTGGGCATAGGATTAGTGTCTGGAGCACAGAAGACTGTTTAAGCAAGCTCAACTCTAGGTTTCTGGAGGAAGATTTTCTCTTTATCAGTCTTCTCACTATCAGAGTGTAAGACCTGAGGGTGGAGAAAAGGGAGGGGTCAAGACCAGTTACTCTTCTTTCTTTCTCTTTCTTTCTTTCTTTCTTTCTTTCTTTCTTTCTTTCTTTATGGCTGTGTTGGGTCTTCGTTTCTGTGCGAGGGCTTTCTCTAGTTGCGGCAAGCGGGGGCCACTCTTCATTGCGGTGCGCGGGCCTCTCACTGTCGCGGCCTCTCTTGTTGCGGAGCACAGGCTCCAGACGCGCAGGCTCAGCAATTGTGGCTCACGGGCCTAGTTGCTCCGCGGCATGTGGGATTTTCCCAGACCAGGGCTCGAACCCGTGTCCCCTGCATTAGCAGGCAGATTCTCAACCACTGCGCCACCAGGGAAGCCCCCAATCACTCTTCTTAATTCTAGTCTGGGCCCTAGGCTAAGATGGAGGTCAGGTAGATAAGGAGTCATCTTCATTTACATATGGTCCAGCCCAGTTTAACCTGAGACCATATAAAGATTTGAGGCCATAGCTCTAGATAGAATGAAGTGTGTGTTTGTCCAGTGTCTCCTATGTGTTTTTATATACTCCTCAGGAAACTCACAGAGGAGCAGGCATCATGATGGAATCTGAAGATTTTTTTTAATTTAATTTTTTAAAATTTATTCAGTTTTTAAAAGTTGCTTTCCATTTACAGTTATCACAAACTATTGGTGATATTCCCCGAGTTGTACAATACATGCTTAAGCCTATCTTACACCCAATAGTTTGTACCTCCCACTTCCCACCCCTATATTGCTCCTCCCCCACTCTCCCCACTGGTAACCACTAGTTTGTTCTCTATATCTGTGTCTGCTTCTCTTTTGTTATATTCACTAGTTTGTTGTATTTTTTAGATTCCACATATGAGTGATATCATACAGTATTTGTCTTTCTCTGTCTGATGTTTCACTTAGCATGATTTGGGACCGCAGCCATCTCTCTTTCCATCAGTGTTTATGACTAACATATGTGATCTATTATGTATTCAGTTATGTAGGGATGAAGCCTGTTTCATTCAAAGTATCTGATTATAACATCTCAGTAGATGAATTCTCTGTGAAAATGAAATAATATCATTATTTTAATTGAATCGGTAAGTTGTAGGATTCTTTTTATCTTTTAAAAGAAAATTTGACTGCATACTATTTCTGTAAAGCCTGAGTTTTGCAGTACATATAAATATCATCATAAAAAGCTGGATTGTTTTCACTAGAATAGGTTCCTCATTATTTTATTCTCCTGGAGGACACAGCTCTTCTTAAAGAGCCTTCTCTTCATTTCTGTAAGTTCTCTACTAGTCAACATATTGGTATTATGAAGAGTTAATTTATCATTGGCACCAGCCTATCAATAAAGCCATTTTCATGGTCAAGTCTAAATGATCCTATATTATTCCAAAAGAGCACAGTTGGAATAAATTATAATTACATTTCTTTTATGCTAAAATGAAAGGTCATTTCCTCAGGTCTTTACTCACACTGAACCATTAAACACGTATTCTAATAAGCCACATTCAACTTTTTTATACACCATCTTTATTGGTTTCTTTCTATCCTCCATTTCATTTACTGATCTGCATTTCTGTTTATGCCAGCATCCTCTAATAATGCCATGACTTGCTCAGCAAAATCCTACCACTTCTGGCGACTGACCAAGCTTATACAATGTGCTTTCACATAAAAGCTTCCTCACTGCAGACTGCTATGTGAACTATTTTGGTAGGGATTTTATAATGCTGCTTTGTAATTAAATGAATGAAACTTAAGGATCCAATTTCAGATTAGCTTGTACAAAGTCATTATCTATCATTCTGACCAGAAAAGCAGGAAGCCTATAACATTTGAATAATATGCTAGTGGGAAAGGCATGTCACTTATCCTAAGTCTTAACATCATATTCAAATTTGGACACAGTCTAATTATATTTGATAAAATGTAGGCATATATAAAAAGCACAAATCACTTATCAAGATTTATGTCTTAAAGTATGATAGCATCTAAAAGTTGCCATGTAATTTACTAAATAAAAATGCTATAGTAATTTAACCTAAAGCATCTGGAATTAGCTCATCATCATGTGTTTTGAGGGAAAAATATTCCTAAAGATTTAAATATATTTAGTGATGAATTTGAAGTTTTTAAGTTGTGAAAATTCAAGTGTACTTATGTTTTATCATTCTTTCCAATAAAAATACTGAAAAGCGATTAATCTCTCATAGGTATAAATATGAAAGTGAATCATTTTCCTAAAATAGACACCCACTGTGAACAGAGATCCATAACACATACTCCCCGATAACTTCCATGAAATAATATAGTACCTTCTTTTGTATGGTGTTTGCTAAGCATAAATTAAAAGTAGCTGAGTGACAAGCACAGTGTTAGAAAAATTTCCCAAATGTTGATTTTTAAAATCCGTGAAGATATGCAATAAATATTATACAGTATTTATTTTTTCCCTGCCCAAATAAGCAGGACCTGCATTAACATTGGGTCATAAATCCGGAAATGCATCTTTTTGCAATCATTGGATGTGCATGCACACACACATACACAGAGAGAGAGAACTTCTTGACAACTGAAAGGAATTCACCAGTGATCAGTCTCTGGTGTCAGAGTAAGAAGTAGTTAAGGGAGTGCTGGTAAATCCCACCTCCTACGCACACTCTTCTGACAAGTGGAATGTGATCCCAGTAGAATGAAAAAGAAGCAAATGTGTCAACTGTAATGATAGTAAAATTCATGCTTAAGGAGTAGCTCAGCCTTTCTGTCACCTGGCTCTGCCGATCATGTCGTCGCTCCATTTCTATTGACAATTAGTATCTCTATCCACATTTCATATCTCAGAAGTTGAGTAAGAGTTCAAAAGTGGAGCAATTCCGGATGATGATCGGCTCCAAGATGTAGCCATGGGAGTGAGTGGTTAAAGGCAAACATTCAAGTCCCCTTAATTTCCTGTGTTAATGTACTTTTGTAATAAATATTATTGGGGTATGTGGTAGGCAGAATTCCAAGATGATCCCAACAACTCTTTTACAATCTCTTCCCCTTAAGTCTGTGTGGAACCTGTGAATGTGTGAGACATCACTCCTGTGATTATGTCATATTTTATAGCAAAAGTGATTTTGCAGATGTAATTGAATACTCACAGGAACCCTTAAAAGGAACTGAGTTCTTCCTAGAAAAAGCGATTTGAAGCATGACAGGGATTTGATGCAAGAGACATTCATTCATCACTGGATTTAAAGATGGAGGGTTCCATGCAGCAAATGACATGAGCTCTAAATTAGAGCATCCCCGGATTTACAGCAGGCAAGGAAACTGGGACTTGGACCATACAGTCACAGGGAACCAAATGATGCCACAACCCTGTGAACTTAGAAGAGGATCCTGAGACCCACATGAGAACACAGCCCAGCTGACACCTTGATTTTAGCCTGAGGAGAATCTGTGCAGAGAACTCACTCAGTATGGTACCCAGATTTATGATCTACAGAATTGTGAGCTAATAAATGAGTGTTGTTTTAAGCCACTAGATTTGGGATAATGTTATGCAGTATTCGAGGACTAATACAAGATATACTTTACATACAATAAAATACATCCATTTTAAGTTTGTAGTTTGATGAGTGTGAAAAATGAACACACCACCACAATTAAGATATAGGACATTAATGCCCCAAATTCGCTATGCTCCTTTGTCATCAATTCATCCCCTAGCAGCAGGCACCCACTTCTCTGATTTCTGTCACTTTGTCTGATTTCTGTGGCTCTATGTATTGAATTGTGACTTGCTCCTTCTCTTTCTCTCTTTCTCTCATCATATGAGGGCAATTATCATTTTTATACTCTTCTATACAAACCAAAAAATTTTTAAATCACCATTCTGAGTACATAGAATAGCCTCTCTAAATACTTTTTAGTTTATTAATTCAAAAAATATTTGCTGCATACCGGCTCTGTGCCAGGCTCTGTTCCAGGCACTGAGATATACTAATAAGCGAAGTTAAGTCTATCCCTTATGTAGCATATACTCCAAAGATTCTGGGAGGTTGGTTTTTTTTTATGATGTGATTGGCTCCCTGGCTGCGAGTCCTCTAAACTTCACTGCTGGGACCATATAACTCCTATTTACATTAGCCTCATCTCAGACATTAGGATAAAGCTAAGTAGACCAAGCCTCAAGGTCTCAGAATTAAGAATCAAGCTTGTCTTGCTGTATAGTTCCATGAATTTGTGTATGAGGTGAATTAACTCTGTACCTTCCATCTTTGTCTAGCATTCAGTTCTCCTGGGTCTGAGGTCCAGCTGTATCCTTCTAAGAACATGGTTCTCAAATCTGGCCAAACCCTAGAATCACTGGGGAAGATATGAAAAAGTACTGATGCCCATTCCTACTCCACTTGGCTTAGGCCTAGACGATGATATTTATTAAAAGCTCCAATGTGTCTAATAATTCTAATTTGCAGCCAAGGTATGAAAACACTCCTCTAGTTTTTTCATGGAGTAGTGTCCTGCTCTTTGAACCTGTATCTGTGGTGGGGTTCCTACTTTCTGTTGCCCAGCAGTGGTGCCATCTCTACCCTATCATTTCCCCTCTGTGGTAACCACTGAAGCCATGCACTGAAAATAACTTGTAAGATGGAAGGAGCCTAGGTCCTTGAGTCACTGAAGGCAAGGTCACCCACTGAATATTGCATTAGACTGTTGTAGAGACTGCTGGTTGCTGCCAAGGATGTCAATGTGTCAAGATAAAAAAGTATATCCTGTTCTTCTTTAAAGATGGGATTGCTATAAGCAGATATATAAACAGAAGTAGTCAGGACTTCTTGAAAGTCTCCTTTAAAGAGTTTGCTGTGTCCTTCCCGACTTTGTCTTGTCTTCCAATATGAAGGCAGATGTAATGGCTGGAGTTTCAGCAGCCATTATGTAACCATGAGGATAAGGGTCACACATCCTAGGGATGACAAATGAAGACAGTAATGGAAACTGGTTCTCTGATGACATTGGAAGCTGCCATACAAGTCCTGGTATAAAAATCTCCAGATTTTTAATTACATGAAAGGAAAAAAACTCATGTAAACCAGTATTTTTTAGGTGTCTAGTACTAATAGCTGAATATAATTCCTAATTCGTACATTGCTAATGTC
This sequence comes from Balaenoptera ricei, assembly GCF_028023285.1. Classification (NCBI taxonomy): domain Eukaryota; kingdom Metazoa; phylum Chordata; class Mammalia; order Artiodactyla; family Balaenopteridae; genus Balaenoptera; species Balaenoptera ricei. The sequence goes on along the minus strand of NC_082660.1, from coordinate 87,446,172 downwards.
ATACTTCCTGTGCTTTTAAGGATCTTATCTATTATCACCCACTGGCTCTTCCTGACACCACCTGTCCATCTCTCTGCACTACCTTCTCTGGCTTGCTGTTTGGATCTCTGTTATTTCCTTATGAATCAGTCTCGTTTCTTGATCTTTGGTCATCCCCAGTTTGGTCTGTCTTTCCTTCAGTGGAAACCTGTCACATTCGATCAAGAATGAATATATAACAATCACTTAAGGAAATTCTAAAATGCTTCCCAGCTAATGTGAATGCAACAACTTGATTCTCTCAGTGTGTTTTCTATGTCCACTTTTCTCAATACCGAATTCAGATGGTCTTGCCAGCTCCATTTTCAGGTGAAAGTGAAAGAAATAGTAGTATATAGATTATATGATGGACAACACCCTGTGAAATCCATCATTCAAGGAACAGAGGAGATTGGATTATGTGACCTATGATTTATAGGTGGGAAGACACCACTTATCATCTCTAGGAAGATCTGTTATTCCTACTGACTTTGTTCATGCTGTGTAGTATGTTGTTTTCCAGGTCAGCTAAATCTCACATCCTTATTAAAGTTGTTTATTTCCTTTGTTGATCCGTGAAAGTAGGAAAATAATAAAAGATGCACACAAGGTAACTCATGAACCAGTAACTTTTGTTCTCAATCTGGGAGACTGAAAGTGAAAATGTGAACTTGTGGTGCACAGCGTGGTCTGGTTGTTTGAAGAACATCACGTGATGAAAGCAGTGATGATGGGAGAAGATACACAGATGGTAGGAAAGCCACATCCTTGGGTGGCTTTGTGGCTTCCAATTTGCCCATTAGCACCTTGAGAAAACCAGTTGAAATGGGTAGCTTTGTGTATTTAATTCAAACCAGAAAAAGAAAATGGTAGCATCAGCTACTGAAATTCACATCAAGAAAAATGACTATGTTTTTTCTAAGGTAGACATATTTCCTCCAGAGTTCTGAAGTTCCTGTGCCTGGAAGATCTTGCATTTTTGGTGTGACTTCATAAAATCTAGTTCTTAAGGTTGAGTTGGTAAAAATGAACTAGTCTGTGCAATGAGGTCCATTTTTTTTTTTTTTTGGCCACATCACACACGTGGGATTGTAGTTCCCTGACCAGGGATCGAACCTAGGCCCTCGGCAGTGAAAGTGTGGAGTCCTAACCACCAGGACCGCCAGGGAATTCCTGAGGTCCGTGTGTTTAAAATCCAATTGATAATTAAATATTTTCACTTGACTCTTCTTTTTATTTCCTGTCAGTAGTCTTTTATGCTAACGTGACTGCTAGTTCCCCAAAAGTCTTAAGTTAGAGTTACTCAAACTCTCTTAGAAAAATAGAATAGTTTATTTAGAGATAATTTGTAATCATTTGTGTTTACAAAAGAAAATAGTCATGGACAAATGAAAAACACAAACTTTGCCCTCAAACCGTTTTAATCATTAGCTTGACCTCCTTAATCATCAAGTTGTTTGTTCTTTAAAAAACTGCCAAAAAATAGCTAAACTGACTATTATTATATTCTTTAATCTGCACATCATTTCCCAACCATTTCTTGGAGCTTTGGGGGCAAACACACACTTAGTGTGTTGAGATGTTCTGAATTCCCTACAGCAATTCTGCACAATTTTGATCAGTAAGGAGGAGGTGGTAGTGAATAAAGAGAAAAAGAGAAATGCTGTGTTATCCGATTCTGGGTTCCAACACCAAGGCCAGGTTCATATTCATCAATACTTGGAAAGTACCTAGGTTAATCACTCGTTAATGGTAGATAAAAAAGAAATCATAGTCAAGGTATCGCTTATGGACCAGAGGTAGGAATTCAGCCAGGAGACTAGAGTTGAGGAAGGTTGAGGTCTGGTAGAAATGAGGTACAAGGGAAGTCACACATTCTGGGAGGTGAAGGTCAAGGAGGAGGTTCAAAACCTCAGTTTGTTCTGCACTAGGCTAAAGGGAGCTGAAGTAAAGCTGGAGACTTTTACAGTCAGCTTTAAGGTTGACACATCCATACCTGCAGTGGAAATTTTAGGATTTAAAGCAAAATTACCTTTAGAGTTAGACAAAGCGTCCTTAAGTTTTAGGAAATTTCATCTGATAGTATCATAACCTTCGTGGCTTCCACCATTAAGTTTGTTGATCCCTTTTCTTGTGGGTCAGTGGAAAAAAAAGAGAAACGGGAATGGATGGGTCCAGGATCGGGGGAGTAGCCAATCTCCAGTACAGAAAATGGCTATCAACGCCAATGCCAATGTCAGTGTCCAGAGGATTGGAGATGACTCAGACTTACTTGGTGTGGCAACAGCTGAGTAATAACCCTTCCACTTCCAGGAACTTATCCTATGGAAATAATCAAGAGTGTGCTCCAAAGTATAACTTATGTTCTTCTCAATATTGTTTACAATAGAGAAAAGCTAAATGACCAACAACAATGAGGGAATAGTTATATAGGTATGCTACATACACTCATATGAGGGAATGTATATGCAAACATAAAATTAATGTTTTAGAAGAATATTTATTAACAAAGGTAAAGTTAACTTTAAAAAGATTACATAAAAGTACAAAGCGTAAAAGTAGCATGTTCTACTGTAACTGAACTTATTTACAAAACAGAAACAGACTCACAGACATAGAAAACAAACTTATGGTTACCAAAGGCTGATACCAGGAAGGTGGGGGTGGGGGGGGAGGGAGATAAATTAGGAGTTTGGGATTAACATTTACACACTACTATATATAAAATAAACAACAAGGACCTACTGTATAGCACAGGGAACTATACTCAATATCTTGTAATAACCTATAATTGAAAACAATCTGAAAAAGAATATATACATATGTATAACTGAATCACTTTGCTGTACACTTGAAACTAACATAACATTGTAAGTTAACTATACTTCAATTTACAAAAAGGAAAAAAAAGAACAAATAAAGTTACTCCTTTGTCTCTTCAAAAAAATTTAGCATTTTCCCCACACTCTATCCCCAATATCCTGCATTATTCTCGCTAATAGTACTTATCACCATGACATACTTTGTATTTACTTGTTTATTTTTATTATCCGTATCCTTTCCCCTCATTAGAATGTAAGCACTATGAGGGCCGGGACTTTGTTTTGTTCACTATTGAATCCCCCATTCCTAATACAAGGCCTGGTATACAATGGGTGCTTAATAAATACCTGTTGAATGAATGGCTGAATAATTCTAGTGTGTGTTATAGGTCAACACAAAGTATAGAAGCATAGAAGAATGGCTCAAACACAGTATGGATGATGATCAGGGAAGACTTCCTGGAGGAGGCAATCCCTGAATCTATATTAAAGCATGGTAAAGAGAAAGATTTCTGGAGGTGTCCTGTTATCTATAGACTGTCCAGAGCCATAATAGGACCACATTCTCAACTTGAAATACAACTTGTCACCTAGATTCTTATTGCTGTGACCCCCTTCCTTAGTTGGACTTCCTCAGAGTTGTCTGCCTGTGGATACTGCAGTGAATTGCCTGGCTCTCCTGAGAGGACCAGTCTCATAATTGAGTTCTTTTCCCATTTTGTCCTTAATTAGTTTCCTCTCTTCCGCCACCGAAGGCTTGGCTTATTCTCCTCTAAGCCTATCCATATTATGATTTACCCTCTTTTAGTTTACTTCATGCTCCAAAACTCTTGTAACTAATATATAGGAAGCTCAGAATCCTTAGATATTATTATATGTTGAAATATTTCACTGTGACACAGGAGTAAAATTAGACAGAATTATTTTCTAGTAAAGTTACTCTCCTTTCCCAGGCGTCTTAAACTGAATAATAATATCAATGACAGTAATGAGAACAACAATATCACCCCATATATTTGCACAGCATTCTAACTATATATGTTCAAAGCCCTTGTGTATATCATTAGAACCTCACAAAAACTCTACGAGGTACGCGAGGAAACGATAATTATCACCATTTTACTGATGAGAAAAGCAGGTAAAATATGGATTGTGACTTCTGCAGTTTCACAAAACATCTTAAACCTTAGTCTTATGACTTAAAGGCCTGAGACATACTAGAAATGAGGTAAAAAAAAAAAAATTCTGAAGTGGTAACTTGCTTCTAAAAGGCAAAAACTACACACATTATAATAATGTTCTATAAAGGGGAAGGGAGGGAGGACACAAAGAATTTGTGCCAAAATGTAGGAAATGATTTTTTTGGTCATTATTTTCTGCTCTGATGGAGAAAGTTGTATAGATTTTGTTTAGTTTACAGATTACATAAACAGAAATAGATTGAGTTCATGTAGTTTCAAGTAATTTGAATTGCAGAATATGTTGTAATAAACTAAACCTGTCCAATTAAAGGATTATTTTTAAATATGACAAAATATTTGAGTGCCGCTAAAACAAACGGAATATAAGGTAAACACATTAAGAAATGAAAACAAAACTCCATTTCAAAGAGGTCATTGCTTATCATATTAGACAACAAAGAAAACAAAATGAAAATGTTTAATTTTGGATATCAGATTAAGATAAAATAAGATCTATAGTAATAGAATGGATTTCTCCATGAATTAAAATATAAAAATTTAATCTTGTTTCAAATATTGTATCTCAAAAATTAAACCCTGCTCATAAACTAATCAATGTATGGCCCCATCTTCATTAAGGAGCTAGATTTACAAATGTTGTATTATATTGAACACTTTATTATTCAATATAAGTGTCACAAAATGAAACACTTAGAATGTGGGCTAAATGCATTTACATTCCAAGTATCGCATTGCCAATATTAAACTTGCAAGATCAAGTTAAAATTTTGTTATCAGTATGAAAATTAGTCATAGCCCATTTAATTATTTAAAAGAATTATAATATCAAGGGTAATTAGATAGGTGGGAAAATCAATTATATAGGACCCATGTAAAGCTTTAAAACAAAAAGAGCAGTTGGTATAGATCCAGTATGAATGTACCTGGTTCTTAGCCAAGACAAAAGCACCAAGGTAATTCCTGCCAAAATTTATGTAAAATAAAATTACATGGCATCTAGCTGTATTGTAGTAATGTTGACATAACAAAGAAAGTTTAATCTTTTGGAATAAACAACATATTTAAAAGCTTGTAGCATCTTATGTGAGGGCATCTTACGAAGTACAATATGAAAATAATCAGACTGAAAAGCTGATGGAAGAGATTCTCCAAGTGGATAGTCTCTATTCCCACATTCTACATCCAGCAAAGCAAAAAGTTCTGCTTTTGTTGATATACTTTGCATTTGAGTGAAAATATTGTACTAAAGCGATAATAATTATATATGACAAAATTATACACCCTCTGAGTTGAAGGAGACCTCAGCTAGCATCTGATTGAACCCTTTAGTTTGCTGAGGCAGAGCAAGAGCTCCGTGTGACTTTCCCAAAGCCACAAGGCAGAGCTGGAACTAGAATCTAGAGTTTTCTTCTCCTTGTCCAAAACTCATTCCTCTGTAACATACTGCTCTACATTTGAGACAAAAGTGCAATTTTACAAAGCACTCCAGATTCTTAGAAGTCAAGTTCAACATAAGGATGACAATTTCCAGAATACCAAACACATAAATGCTCCCCGTACACTGATGGGAAAGGAGGCATGGTTATAAAAAATCTATACTTCAGAAGACCATTGCACCAGTTCACCTTTATTCCCCCAAATCAAGCAAAGAAAACCCTTTCCTTATTTTGATCTGGATGATCTGATGGGAAACAGAACAGATGTTCAAAAAAACCCTTTCTATTTCAGTCAACAGAATTCTTTGCCAGCTTTAAAAAAGCAATTACTTTAACCCTTTTAAAGAACAATATTTGGATCAATTCACCTGCATCCAAATCCATTGTGAAGATGACTGAAATGATTGGAACCACTGCACTTTGATTTTTTTAGTGGAAATACATAATCATGACTGAGGCTTAATCTTGTCCTATGTGCATAAATTCCTTGATATTCCTCTGAAGTCCACCTATTCCCAAATTCATGAACATATTTTCATGTTTTTACAGTCCCCTGCATTTCTCTTGAAATATATTTTCATTTCTTTGACATATCCTCACATACAAGCTTTTCGAAATTCACTAAAATCTTATCCTAGTTGGTAGCCATCCCTCCTTGTCCTCCTTCTCCAACACACAAAACACTCTTAAGAGTAGAAAACAACAAAGCCTATTAAGATACACATGTGTGTAGATAGCTAGATACCGTCCAAGTGAAGTAACTCACTCTACTATTTGCATTTTAAGATTATTTGAGAATAGTCAGAACATCCTAACGTGTTAATTCAGTAAATGTCAAGTGTTTTCCTCTATATGCAGTAATAAGAAAGCAGTCCAGGGAGAGGCTATGCCCAGAAGCCTTAAAGGAAAATCACTCAGGAGACTTCCCTGGTGGCGCAGTGGTTGGGAATCTGCCTGCCAATGCAGGGGACATGGGTTCGATCCCTGGTCTGGGAAGGTCCCACATGCCGCGGAGCAACTAAGCCCGTGCACCACAACTACTGAGCCTGCGCTCTGGAGCCCACAAGCCACAACTACTGAGCCCGCATGCCGAGAGCCTGTGCTCCACAACAAAGAGAAGCCACCGCAATAAGAAGCCCGTGCACCGCAATGAAGAGTAGCCCCCGCTCGCTGCAACTAGAGAAAGCCCCCACACAGAAACGAAGATCCAACGCAGCCAAAAATAAATAAATAAATAAATAAATAAATAAATTTTTTTAAAAAAGAAAAGAAAAATCACTCAGAAGTTGCTGTTATGGGTTGAATTATGTCCCCCCCAATAATTCACATGTTAAAGTCTTCACCCCCAGGACCTCAGAATATGACCTTATTTGGACACAGGGTTATTACAATTGGAATTAGTTAAGATGAGGTCATTAGGGTGGGCCCTAACCCAATATGACTGGTGTTTTTATAAAAAGGGGAAAGTTGGACACAGAGGCAGACACACACACAGGGAAGATGATGTGAAGAGACACAGGTGAAGATGATCATCTAAGAGCCAAGAAGAGAGGCCTGAAAAAAATCCTTACTCATAGCTCTCAGAAGAAAGCAACCATGCTGACACCTTGCTCTTGAACTTCTAGCCTCCAGAACTGTGACACAATAAATCAATAAATTTCTGTTGTTCAAGCCACTCAGTTTGTGGTACTTTGTTGTGGCAGCCCTACTAAATTAATACAGTTGCCTATCTGAAATTTCAGACAAAAATAAACACTTTAAAAAGTCACTTAGATTTTACATTGATTAATCAAATATCATAAAATAGAGTCTACAGAAGTGACACCTGATAAGGACTTTAGTGTATATGGTAGTTTTTTTTGTTTGTTTGTTTTTGTTTTTTAATCAAGAGAAATCTCTGAACTGATTGGGAAATTCATTATTTAAACAAAACCTCACTTTCTTAACTAATCTGGTTTTATAATTCAAAATAGATTTGAGGATCCCCTAAAAACCACACACTAGGGATAGAGTGGTAAACATAAATCAGCTGTTATCTGCTCTCATGAAGCTTATAGTCATGTGGAATATAATTGTGTGTGTGTGTGTTGATTTTTAGCACACATTGAAGAGGCCAAGGCATGAAAAAGAATAGGAATAGAACTCAAATTTAAGTACTTCCACACATTACTTAATTTTCACAACAATTCTATGAGATATGTATTATTATTATCTACATTTTAGAGGTGAAGAAGCTGAGGGACAGAGAAAATAAACTGAGAAATAGTAGAACTGAGATTCCAACCCAGATCTAACTGCAAAATTCTGTTTGTTCCACTCATCTACTTTTCAGAAAGAAAGGGAGAAAGAGATAAAGAGAGTGACACTGTTGGTGGGAGTGTAAATTGGTAAAGCCACTATGGAAAACTGTATGGAGATTCCTTAAAAAGTTGAAAACAGAGTTGCCATATGATCCAGCCATCCCACTTCTGGGCATGTACCCAGAAAAAATGGAAACTTTAATATGAAAAGATACATGCACCCCAATGTTCATTGCAGCACTATTTACAATAGCCAGGACATGGAAGCAACCTAAGTGTCCATCCACAGATGAATGGTTAAAGAAGATGTGATATATTATACACACACACACACACACACACACACACACACAGAGAGAGAGGAATACTACTCAGCCATAAAAAATGAAATGAAATAATGTCATTTGCAGCAACATGGATTGACCTAGAGATTATCATACTAAGTGAAGTAAGTTAGACAGAAAAGACAAATATTAATATGATCACTTATATGGGAACTTATATGGGAATTCTAAAAAAATGCAAATGAACTTATTTACAAAAGAGAAACAGACTCACAGACATAGAAAACAAACTTACAATTACCAAAGGGGAAAGGGAGGAGGGATAAATTGGGAGTATGGGATTAACAGATGCACACTACCATATATAAAATAGATAAACAAAAAGGACCTGTGGTATAGCACAGGGAACTACATTCAGTATCTTGTAATAACCTATAATGGAAAAGAATCTGAAAAAGAATATATATATATATATATATATATATATATATATATATATATATATATCTGAATCATTTTGCTGTACACCTGAAACTAACACAATATTGTAAATCAACTATACTTCAATTAAAAAAAAAGAGAAAAAGTGTATGCACCTACATAATCCATATAGTGCTACATACATATATTTGTGATTGCACTATCAGAACATGTATATCTGAGGCAGATTAGGTATGAGGTGAAGTACTACATCTGGTCATTGGATTTAGCCCAAAGACACATTAATACCTAAACAGTGATTTTTTTTTTTTAACTTTCCATCTAAAATCATTCCCGCTTCTTAGCACCACATTTCTATCAATGGCAAACAAAGATTCTATTACTTACCCAGACTTCTCAGGTAGACCATATACCCATTACTGAGTTATTGATTATGTACATCTCTTCCCCTTCAAGTGTGGATAAAAGGCACTGTCCAAGGTTGGTGTTGGAAAATTGACAGGGTAGCCTCAGAAACTTGATTTGTCTATACCTTGAGATTAGCTCTATGGTCCAAAGATGAACTCATATTGACTAAATTCACAAGCAGTAATCCAGAATGCCAAAAAATTGATTGACAACAAAAATTATACAACTCTCATAGTGGATGGAATGCTAATGTTGGCATGACCAAAGTGTTCTCTCCTCATAGGAAGCCCTACCAAACAGGAGGACTGTTTGAGGAGCAAGCAAGGAGTAATAGTGGGATGAAATTAATAAGTACTGACAATTACTTCTGAAGGATCAGTTGGTCCATTTCTGGAATAGGCATATACCTGCGAAAGGACCTAAAGAACCCTATGGCCTTGACACTGTTCCCTGAGCAGTGCCAGGATGAGTATTGCCAAGGCTATTGTCATTCTCTTCCTATACTCCTGTCTGACAGCCTGCTTTCTCATGGACCCATTCTTTCCTTAGACATTTTCATGTATTTTGTTAGTTTTGCTCTAATCTGGGTGCCATTCTTTCTTTAGCTTCTCTTTGCCTGTCTATGACCTGGTCCATTAGGACTTGATTTTATAGTTTTAACTCTTAGAGGGTTAAACAATTTTCAGTTTGCTAGAAGGTATCTTACTCTCCTCTTTCTTGCAGGTACTTTCTACAGTCTGCAAAAGTCTTACCTCCTTAGTTTTCAGACACAATTCTCTCTTTTGTAATTTTTGCCTTCTGGGTCTTTGTGAAAACTCCCTGGCTATTTTTAGAGTAATATTATGTCACTTTAATAGAAATTTTAAAGTTCTTTAATGCTAGGAGCTTCATCATATTTTTCTAATGTGCATTCTTATTTAGGTGAGAGAGGAAGAGAAAAAGATTTTCCTATGGGAACTGATTTCAAGTTTAGAGTGATACTTGATTAGTAAAGAGCAAAAATAAATATTAGTTATGAGATGTTTAAATTTTCCACCTTTTTCTCATATGTATATACATATTTTTTAAAATATACGTGTATATTCAAGTTCAATATCATAAGGATTCTTTGCTTTGCTTTGTAAAATAGATGAATTCCAGGGAAGTTCATCATAAAATGTAGTGCGAAGAGCCCTAGAGATGAAGTCAACAGTCCTGAGGTCTTTACTTTCTTCCGGTCCAGTTTGGCTGTGTGGCCTCGGCAAACACCTGAACACCTAGTGCCCTGGTCCTTCCACTTATAAAATGAGTGTCATGCTAGGACATGGGTGACAGCAGGGCAAAGGTCTTTAGGTTTGACTGGGATCAAGAGTCCGCCTGGGGGAAAGGACAAAGGTGCTGGGATTACCAGGAAGTTCTTATAAAGGGGATAATACTTGACTCATGTAACTCAAAGAGCACTTGTGAAGAGGGCCACAGGAAGCTAGGTAAGAGGAAGTACTTTGGAAAGAATTAGTTGAAACTTTTTTAGAAAGGAAAAGGTAAGATAATGACTTTGCTTCTGACACTGTACATGCCATGATACCAACAATGCTAAACCTACTGGAAACTCTAGCCTTATCTAAAATTTCATTTTGTTTCCTTTGGAAACCTTTCCAGATTTTCTTCATATACACATGCCTATTAGCTATCACTTCTATGTAGACAGCCCTCATATATATCCCAACCGTAACTTTTATCTTGAGCTACAGAATGGCATTCTCCCCTGCCTGTGGATTATCTCCACTTAGACACCTATATGCACCACACACTCGGCATCGTTAAAGAAGGCGTCATCTTCTACATCCAACTTTCAACTACAAACAGTTTTTTCTCTTAATACCTCAAATATGTAACTGCAGGGTTAGTGTAGACTTTTTTATCCTGTGCCCAGTGATTTGTCAAATTCTGTATGATCAAATACTACATCTCTTACCCTCACTTTCATTCCCCCCCCCCTTTCCATTCCTCTTCAACCATCTTATTTTGGTCCCTCATTGCATATTATCTGGATTACAGTAAGTCTCCTCTCTGTTCACCCTCTTTCACCTGTCTCTAATCCATCTTCCACAACCCTGGAGATTAACCTGAAACATACATCTGATCACAACACTCCTCTGGTAAATCCCCTTCGGTGGGTTCCTATTGCCTACTAGAGAAGAATATAGCACAACAAGGCTTTTCATGATCTGGCTCCAATCAGCTTCACATTTCACTACTTTGCCACAAATATGTTTCAGCCACAATAAACTACTTATAGTTCCTATAATCTGTCATGCTGGCTTTTACTTACCTATGTTGTTCCCTCTGTTTGGACCAGTCTTCCTGCCTTCTCACTTAACCATTTTCTCTGCCTTGCTAACTCCTACCTGGCCTTTAAGACTCAGCTTAAATATCACCTCTTCCAGGAGACCTTCCTTTATATCCTCCATTGTGTTTGCATGGCTCCCTTGACATGATACTTTTCTAACACATTCTATTACAATTGTTGATTAACTTCTCTGTATCCTTCCCTAGACTGTAAGCTCCTTGAAGACAAGGATTTTGTCTCATTCATCTTTGTATTGCCAAAGCTAAGAGAGGGTGCTTTGCACAGACAAATACCTGTTTGTTAAATAAAAAAATGAATATAAACTTTATCATTAAGATTCTGACCAGCATACCACAGGGCAGCAATTGGAACATATGTCACCCAGAGACTGAGGTTTAGGTTAGGGAAGTAAAGTAATTCACTAGAATCAAAGTATCAGGCAAGACAGAGCAAAACAGTGTGATCATACTTAAGGCCCAGGAGATGGGATGAATATACTAGGGACATAGAACAAATGCCAAGATCATAAACCAGAGGAAAAATTTAATCTGAACAAGGTTAAGATTGTGAGTACCAAACACAGAGACCATGCAAGGATGCTGTTGTTGACGAATCAGTCAAGGCCCTCAGGCTTTGGTGAGAAGATTTAGACCAGCTCTTGAGTGGGAATGTCGAAAAGATGTATTATATCTGGCTTCTGGGCCTCACGTATGACAAGTATTGCATCAGACAGAAAATCTTAGTGAGTCTGAGTTTCATCTAGAGACCTGGCAGATGCAGATGTATGCTACACTGGGTTAACCATATTTGCATTCAGCATTGCTATCTAAGGAGCAGACCAAAGTGCTCCTATTTGTGAAAGGTGAGCTTAATGCAACACGTGGTTACAAAAATCAAAATTGTCATATTAAATTGTCCTTTAAAAGGTTCTTTTTAATGGTGATTTTCATGGTTAATAAAGCCATTAAGTACCCAAAAGGAGTGACCTTATCATATACTTTACATTTGAGCTTTAATGTACAAATCAATATACAATTGATTTAATTAAGGAAGCTGCAGCTAGTTCTTTCACAACATGACTCACTTTACATTTGTAAATATTTCAACTGCCAAGAATTTTGCTATAAGAAGTGAGGCTTTTATGAATCTTAAAATGATTTTTAAAATAACTGTGGACTGATTCTATATTAAGTATAGATCAGAACATATTGGAATGAGTTTCTTAGGTCTGAGACTTTTTCATTTTACTCTGTCTTACATTTCTTCCACTAGACATGCTTTTAGGGCAATCTCAGCCTAATTAACTCTCTGTTGCTCCAAAAGCCTGTTTCTTTCTTCGGCAAAGACAACAGCTCTTCTACTCTGAGGAGGTACAGTGACAATAAAATGTGTAAATAAAGTTACTTGAGTAATTTTTGAAAGACACATTTGACAGCTTTTGGAAAACAACAATATAGTCTGACAAATTGCGGTAAGATTGGACACATCCATTGGACTATTTCATTCATCATGTTTTACACTCTACCTTGAAGGCAGGGGTTGCGTTTGATTCACCCTGTGGGTCAAAATTCTTGGCACATAGTTGGTACTCAATAAATATTGGCTAAGTGAATGTGACTTTGCATGACAATTTTGTTGCTGTAACAAAGACTGGCAATTCTCTTATTTAACATTCTTCATATTCCACCTCTGCAATATTTATAACCTAGTCTCCTTCCTCTAACTCTTTAATCATTAATGGCCAAATGGAAATTTATATGACCTAAGGCTAAAGCCATCAAATTTGGATTAAACCTTAGTTACCCATTACAGTGAATAATTTTCTTAAAATCTTTATTTTAGACAGTCTGTTTTTACTGAGCATGAAAATATATAATTAGCATATATGATATAATTTGAAGTATCAATTATGTTTAAACAAAATATTATGCTTCCCTTTTAGAACTTTTTTATTAGAGGCATGGAGCTTATACCCAGAGAAAAATGGGTTGCCTGGTGAATTCATGAGCTTGAAAATGAAAACAACCTTGAGGAATTATCCAGGACATTTCTTGGACAACCATCACAATCTCTTCAAACAGTTCACACTACTTTCTATTAATATTATTTTTAGAGATTCCCCAGCTGAGCAAGTCCCTTTGGTAACCCAGTTGAAAGTTTACCAGAGCCTCTACTTTATGTGTCCTCTAAAACCTTTCTGGTAAAATGCCAATTTGTTTCCTCTTTTCTATATTCAGTGAAGATACCAAAGGAATTGGCCTGGAACTTTTTTTAAAGACATTTTGGGGTTAACATATGCACACTATTATGTGTAAAATAGATAACCAACAACATCCTACTGTGTAGCACAGGGAACCATGTTCGATGTCTTGTAATAACCTATAATGGAAAAGAATCTGAAAAGGAATATATATATATATATAAGAATATAGAGGGGGAGACCTTCAAGGTGACAGAGGAGTAAGATGTGGAGATCACCTTTCTGCCCACAAACACATCAGAAATACATCTACATGCGGAACAACTCCTACAGAACACCTACTGAACGCTGGCAGAAGACCTCAGACTTCCCAAAAGGCAAGAAACTCCCCACGTACCTGGGTAGGGCAAAAGAAAAAAGAAAAAACAGAGACAAAAGAATAGGGATGGGACATACACCTCTGGGAGGGAGCTGTGAAGGAGGAAAAGTTTCCACACACTAGGAAGCCCCTTCATGGGGGAGACGGGTGGGGGAGGTTGGCGGGGGGGAAGCTTCAGAGCCATGGAGGAGAATGCAGGAATAGGGGAGCAGAGGGCAAAGCAGAGAGATTCCCGCACAGAGGATCAGTGCCAACCAGCACTCACCAGTCTGAGAGGCTTGTCTGCTCACCCGCCGGGGCAGGTTGGGGCTGGGAGCTGAGGCTCGGGCTTCAGAGGTCAGACCCCAGGGAGAGGACTGGGGTTGGCTGTGTGAACACAGCCTGAAGGGGGCTAGTGCACCACAGCTAGCCAGGAGGGAGTCCGGGAAAAACTCTGGACCTGCCTAAGAGGCAAGAGAGCATTGTTTCGGGGTGTGCGAGGAGAGGGGATTCAGAGCGCCGCCTAAACGAGGTCCAGAGACAGGCGCAAGCTGCAGCTATAAACACGGACCCCAGAGATGGGCCTGAAACGCTAAGGCGGCTGCTGCAGCCAACAAGAAGCCTGTGTGCAAGCACAGGTCACTCTCCACACCTCCCCTCCCGGAAGCCTGTGCAGCCCGCCACTGCCAGGGTCCCCTGACCCAGGGACAACTTCCCCAGGAGAACACACGGCGCACCTCAGGCTGCTGCAACGTCATGTTGGCCTCTGCCGCCGCAGGCTTGCCCCACATTCCGTACCCCTCCCTCCCCCGAGCCTGAGTGAGCCAGAGCCCCCGAATCAGCTGCTACTTAAACCCATCCTGTCTGAGAGAAGAACAGACACCCTCAGGCAATCTATACACAGAGGCAGTGCCAAATCCAAAGCTGAACCCCAGGAGCTGTGCGGACAAAGAAGAGAAAGGGAAATCTCTCCCAGCAGCCTCAGGAGCAGTGGATTAAATCTCCACAATCAACTGGATGTACCCTGCATATCTGGAATACCTGAATAGACAACGAATCATCCCAAAATTGAGGCCGTGGACTTCATGTGATTTTGTCTGTATAGCTTTGCTTTTACCATTTCTCCTAGGGTTCTGTCTATCCGTTTTTGTTGTTGTTGTTGTTGTTTTATTATAGATTTTAACACTTGTTATCATTGGTGGATTTGTTTTTTGCTTTGGTTGCTCTCTTCTTTCTTTCATTTTTTTTATTACTTTTAATTTTTTTTATTTTTAATAATTAAAATTTTTTTTACTTTTTTTAAAATAACTTTATTTTATTTTCTTTTTTTCTTTCTTTCTTTCTTTTTTTCTCCCTTTCTTTCTTTTTTTCTCCCTTTTCTTCTGAGCCATGTGGCTGACAGGGTTTGGTGCTCCAGCCAGGTGTCAGGCCTGCGCCTCTGAGGTGGGAGAGCCAAGTTCAGGACATTGGTCCACCAGAGACCTCCTGGCTCCATGTACTATCAAATGGCAAAAGCTCTCCTAGAGATCTCCATCTCAACGCTAAGACCCAGCTCCACTCAACGATCAGCAAGGTACAGTGCTGGACACCCTATGCCAAACAACTAGCAAGACAGGAACACAACCCCACGCATTAGCAGAGAGGCTACCTAAAATCATAACAAGGTCACAGACACCCCAAAACACACCACCGGGCACGGTCCTGCCCACCAGAAAGACAAGATCCAGCCTCAACCACCAGAACACAGGCACCAGTCCCTTCCACCAGGAAGCCTACACAACCCACTGAACCAACCTTACCCCCTGGGGGCAGACAGCAAAAACAACGGGAACTACGACCTGCAGACTGTGAAAAGGAGACCCCAAACACAGTAAGTTAAGCAAAATGAGAAGACAGAGAAACACACAGCAGATGAAGGAGCAAGGTAAAAACCCACCAGACCAAACAAATGAAGAGGAAATAATAGGCATCTACCTGAAAAATAATTCAGAGTAATGATAGTAAAGATGACACAACATCTTGGAAATAGAATGGAGAAAATACGAGAAACGTTTCACAAGGACCTAGAAGAACTAAAGAGCAAGCAAACAGTGATGAACAACACAATAAATGAAATTTAAAATTCTCTGGAAGGAATCAATAGCAGAATAATGGAGGCAGAAGAACGAATAAGTGACCTGGAAGATAAAATAGTGGAAATAACTACTGCAGAGCAGAATAAAGAAAAAAGAATGAAAAGAATTGAGGACAGTCTCAGAGACTTCTGGGACAACACTAAACGCACCAACATTCGAATTATAGCAGTCCCAGAAGAAAAAGAGAAAAAGAAAAGGACTGAGAAAATATTTGAAGAGATTATAGTTGAAAACTTCCCTAATATGGGAAAGGAAGTAGTCAATCAAGTCCACGAAGCACAGAGAGTCCCATACAGGATAAATCCATGGAGAAACATGCCAAGACACATATTAATCAAACTATCAAAAATTAAATACAAAGAAAAAATATTAAAAGCTGCAAGGGAAAAACAACAAATAACACACAAGGGAATCCCCATAAGGTTAACAGCTGATCTTTCAGCAGAAACTCTGCAAGCCAGAAGAGAGTGGCAGGACATATTTAAACTGATGAAAGGGAAAAACCTACAACCAAGATTACTCTACCCAGCAAGGATCTCATTCAGATTCGACAGAGAAATTAAAACCTCTACAGACAAGCTAAGAGAATCAGCACCACTAAACCAGCTTTACAACAAATGCTAAAGGAACTTCTCTAGGCAGAAAACACAAGAGGAGGAAAAGACCTACAATAACAAACCCAAAACAATTAAGAAACTGGTAATAGGAGCATACATATCGATAACTACCTTAAATGTAAATGGATTAAATGCTCCAACCAAAAGACATAGACTGGCTGAATGGATACAAAAACAAGACCCATATATATGCTGTCTACAACAGACCCACTTCAGACCTAGGGACACATACAGACTGAAAGTGAGGGGATGGAAAAATATATTCCATGCAAATGGAAATCAAAAGAAAGCTGGAGTAGCAATTCTCATATCAGACAAAATAGACTTTAAAATAAAGACTATTACAAGAGACAAAGAAGGACACTACATAATGATCAAGGGATCAATCCAAGAAGATAATATAACAATTGTAAATATTTATGCACCCAACATAGGAGCACCTCAATACATAAGGCAAATGCTAACAGCCATAAAAGCGGAAATTGACAGTAACACGATCAGAGTAGGGGACATTAACACCCCACTTTCACCAATGGACAGATCATCCAAAATGAAAATAAATAAGGAAACACAAGCTTTAAATGATACATTGAACAAGATGGACTTCATTGATATTTATAGGACATTCCATCCAAAAACAACAGAATACACTTCTCAAATGCACATGGAACATTCTCCAGGATAGATCATATCTTGGGTCACAAATCAAGCCTTGGTAAATTTAAGAAAATTGAAATCATATCAAGTATCTTTTCCGACCACAACGCTATGAGACTAGATATCAATTACAGGAAAAGATCTGTAAAAAATACAAACACATGGAGGCTACACAATACACTACTTAATAACGAAGTGATCACTGAAGAAATCAAAGGGGAAATCAAAAAATACCTAGAAACAAATGACAATGGAGACACGACGGCCCAAAACCTGTGGGATGCAGCAAAAGCAGTTCTAAGAGGGAAGTTTATAGCAATACAATCTTACTTTAAGAAACAAGAAACATCTCAAATAGGCAACCTAACATTACACCTAAAGCAATGAGAGGAAGAAGAACAAAAAATCCCCCAAAGTTAGCAGAAGGAAGAAATCATAAAAATCAGATAAGAAATAAACGAAAAAGAAATGAAGGAAACAGTAGCAAATATCAATAAAACTAAAAGCTGGTTCTTTGAGAAAATAAACAAAATTGATAAACCATTAACCAGATTCATCAAGAAAAGGGAGAAGGCTCAGATCAATAGAATTAGAAATGAAAAAAAGAGAAGTAAGAACTGACACTGCAGAAATACAAAGGATCATGAGAGATTACTACAAGCAACTATATGCCAATAAAATGGACAACCTGGAAGAAATGGACACATTCTTAGAAAAGCACAACCTTCTGAGACTGAACCAGGAAGAAATAGACAATATAAACAGACCAATCACAAGCACTGAAATTGAGACTGTGATTAAAAATCTTCCAACAAACAAAAGCCCAGGACCCGGGGGCTTCACAGACGATTTCTATCAAACATTTAGAGAAGAGCTAACACTTCTCCTTCTCAAACTCTTCCAAAATATAGCGGAGGGAGGAACACTCACAAACTCATTCTATGAGGCCACCATCACCCTGATGCCAAAACCAGAGAAAGATATCACAAGGAAGGAAAACTACAGGCCAATATCACTGACGAACTTAGATGCAAAAATCCTCCACAAAATACTAGCAAACAGAATCCAACATCACATTAAAAGGATCATACATCATGATCAAGTGGGGTTTATCCCAGGAGTGTAAGGATTCTTCAGTATACCGAAATCAAACAGTGTGTTAAACCATATTAACAAATTGAAGGAGAAAAACCGTATGATCATCTCAATAGATGCAGAGAAAGCTTTTGACAAAATTCAACACCCATTTATGAAAATAACCCTCCAAAAGTAGGCATAGAGGGAACTTTCCTCAACATAATAAAGGCCATATTTGACAAACCCACAGCCAACATCGTTCTCAATGGTGAAAAACTGAAACCCTGTCCTCTAAGATCAGGAACAAGACAAGGTTGTCCACTCTCACCAATATTTTTTTTTAAATTAATTAATTAATTAATTTATTTTTGGCTGTGTTGGGTCTTCGTTTCTGTGTGAGGGCTTTCTCTAGTTGTGGCAAGCGGGGGCCACTCTTCATCACGGTGCGCAGGCCTCTCACTATCGCAGCCTCTCTTGTTGTGGAGCACAGGCTCCAGACGCGCAGGCTCAGTAGTTGTGGCTCACAGGCCCAGTTGCTCCGCGGCATGTGGGATCTTCCCAGACCAGGGCTTGAACCCATGTCCCCTGCATTGGCAGGCAGATTCTCAACCACTGCGCCACCAGAGAAGCCCTCTCACCCCTATTATTCAACAGAATTTTGGAAGTTTTTGCCACAGCAGTTAGAGAAGAAAAAGAAATAAAAGGAATCCAAGTTGGAAAAGAAGAAGTAAAGCTGTCACTGTTTGCAGATGATGATACTATACATAGAGAATCCTAAAGATGCTACCAGAAAACTACTAGAGCTAATCAATGAATTTGGTAAAGTAGCAGGATACAAAACTAATGCACAGAAATCTCTTGCATTCCTGTACACGAATTATGAAAAATCTGAAAGAGAAATTAAGGAAACACTCTCATTTACCATTGCAAAAAAAAGAATAAAATACCTAGGAATAAACCTACCTAAGGAGACAAAAGACCTGTATGCAGAAAACTATTAGACAGTGATGAAAGAAATTAAAGATGATACAAACAGATGGAGAGCTATACCATGTTCTTAGATTGGAAGAATCAGTATTGTGAAAATGACTCTACTACCCAAAGCAATCTACAGATTCAATGCAATCCCTATCAAACTACAAATGGCATTTTTCAAAGAACTAGAACAAAAAATTTCACGATTTGTATGGAAACACAAAAGACCCCGAATAGCCAAAGCAATCTTGAGAAAGAAAAACGGAGCTGGAGGAATCAGGCTCCTGGACTTCAGACTATACTACAAAGCTACAGTAATCAAGACAGTATGGTACTGGCCCAAAAACAGAAATATAGATCAATGGAACAGGATAGAAAGCCCATAGATAAACCCACGCACATATGGTCACCTTATTTTTGATAAAGGAGGAAAGAATATACAATGGAAAAAAGATAGCTTGTTCAATAAGTGGTGCTGGGAAAACTGGACAGCTACATGTAAAAGAATGAAATTAGAACACTCCCTAACACCATACACCAAAATAAACTCAAAATGGATTAAAGACCTAAATGTAAGGCCAGACACTATAAAACTCTTAGAGGAAAACAGGTAGAACACTCTATGACATAAATCACAGCAAGATACTTTTGGACCCACCTCCTAGAGAAATGGAAATAAAAATAAAAATAAACAAATTGGACCTAATGAAGCTTAAAAGCTCCTGCACAACAAAGGAAGCCATAATCAGACTAAAAGACAACCCTCAGAATGGGGGAAAATATTTGCAAATGAAGCAACTGACAAAAGATGAATCTCCAAAATTTACAAGCAGCTCATGCAGCTCAATATCAAAAAAACAAAGAACCTAATCCAGTAATGGGCAGAAGACCTAAATAGACATTTCTCCAAAGAAGATATACAGATTGCCAACAAACACATGAAAGGATGCTCAACATCACTAATCATTAGAGAAATGCAAATCAAAACTGCAATGAGGTATCACCTCACACCAGTCAGAATGGCCATCATCAAGAAATCTACAAACAATAAATGCTATAGAGGGTGTGGAGAAAAGGGAACCCTCTTGCACTGTTGGTGGGAATGTAAATTGATACAGCCACTATGGAGAACAGTATGGAGGTTCCTTAAAAAACTAAAAATAGAACTACCATACAACCCAGCAGTCCCACTACTGGGCATATACCCTGAGAAAACATAATTCAAAAAGAGTCATGTACCCAATGTTCATTGCAGCTCTATTTACAATAGTCAGTACATGTAAGCAACCTAAGTGTCCATCGACCGATGAATGGATAAAGAAGAAGTGGTACATATATACAATGGAATATTACTCAGCCATAAATAGAAACAAAATTGAGTTGTTTGTCGTGAGGTGGATTCACCTAGAGTCTGTCATACAGAGTGAAGTAAGTCAGAAAGAGAAGAATGAATACCGTATGCTAACACATATATATGGAATCTAAAAAAAAAACGAGACAAAACAAATGGTTTTGAAGAACCTAGGGACAGGACAGGAATAAAGATGCAGATGTAGAGAATGGACTTGAGGACATAGGGAGGGGGAACAGTAAGCTGGGACGAAGTGAGAGAGTGGCATGGACATATATACACTACCAAATGTAAAATAGCTAGCTAGTGGGAAGCAGCCGCATCACACAGGGAGATCAGCTTGGTGCTTTGTGACCACCTAGAGGGGTGGGATTGGGAGGGTGGGAGAGAGACGCAAGAGGGAGGAGGTATGGGGACATATGTATATGTATAGCTGATTCACTTTTTTATAAAGCAGAAACTCACACACCATTGTAAAGAAATTATACTCCAATAACAATGTTTAAAAAAATAATATATATATATATATATACACACACATATATGTATATAAAGCTGAATCACTTTGCTGTACACCAGAAGGTAACACAACATTGTAAGTTAACTATACTTCAATTAAAAAAATGGTTATAAAAATAAATTAAACAAGCAACCCCCCCCAAACCCAATGAGGCAGTAGTACAAAAAAAAAAAACAAAAAACCAAAAAACCAAAACCAAACAAACAAAAAAATCACTTTGTATCATTGATGGTAGTGTTGAAATTATTCTCAGTCTTCTTAGCTTTGGTTGATTTATCTTCACTTGTGTTCCTAACTCTATTTTTTCTGTCCCCACTATCTGGAATACTCTCTTCCACACTTCCAGTTTATTATTCACCATTTTTTTCCATTCATTTCAAAAGTGGTTTCTGGAACTTGGAGTCACTGCTTGTAATGAAAAAAAAAAAAAAAAAAAGATAAGCTCCAGGTCTCCTCCTGATGAAGAATTTGCTATCTAATATGACAAAATTAAATGATAGTATAAGGCAGGGTTTGGCAAACTAAAGTCCACAGACCAAATCCAGCCTGTGTCCATTGTAATAAAGTTTTATTGACTCGTAGACAAGCTCATTCATTTGCAGATTGTCTAGGGCTACTTTTGCCCAAGTTGTACCGTTGTGACTGAAACTGCATGGCCTGCAAAGCCAAAGATATAGTATCTGACTCTTTATGGAAAACGTTTGCTGACCTTTGATTTAAGGCAGTCAACGATTAAGGGCTAACGGAGTGGTCAACATTTAGTAGGTACCTGTAGGAAGTGCTTCTCAATCTGTGTAAGAAAGAAGCAGATTTTTTTTTTTCTCCAATTTATCATGGACTTTGAAAAAATACAATAAAAATAAATCATTAGAAACATGAAACAAAGACATACAAAATACAAGCCCAAAGTTTTTAGTATTAAATTCAACCAATATAAAATTACTTTGTCAGATTGCTGTAAGTTTCTAATTGCTACTTTTAGTTTTAGTAGTTATTTCATCATGGAGCCATAACAAACAGTTCATATAAGGGCACCAGCTTAAGCACCATACTTTGAGTAGCACTTGTCTAAAAAATGTCTGACTGAAACAACCTCCCTTGCTTGACACACTAGATTTTTTTTAAGTTACTTTTCTTTTTTTTATATTTATTTTATTTACTTATTTGCTTGCACTGGGTCTTAGTTGTGACAGGCGCGCTCCCAAGTTGTGGCTCGTGGGCTCCTTAGTTGAGGCACATGGGCTCCTCAGTTGTGGCATGCAAACTCTCAGTTGCAGCATTCATGTGGGATCCAGTTCCCTGACCAAGGATCGAACCCCGGCCCCCTGTATTGGGAGCGTGGAGTCTTAACCACTGTGCCACCAGGGAAGTCCCTCGAGACACCAGATTAATACAAAATCTGCAATCAGGTTTTGGTCAACAAGACTTCAGGCCTGTGAAATATTCTGTCTCTTTAAGGTAACTTTTTGTCATTCTGATCTGATACGTTGTGTTGATATAATTTAGGTCCTAGAGGACAATTTTCTTTCTCTTATTTTCAGGAATTAGTACATTGCAAATGGACTCATTCTAGGCAAGCTAACACTAAATAGATTTTTTACTGAAAAATAATTGTTTCAGGCACGTCTTTAGGAACAGTGCATTTTCCTCCTTGTCGACAAACTTACATAAGAAGTAAAGTCATCTATATCTAGATTGTGGTGGTGGTTATACATCCATATGCATTTGTCAAAACTCATAGAACTATACCCCAAAAGGAGTGATTTTTACAGTACGTAAATTATCCTGAAATAAAGCTGACTTTTTAAACAATGCAGATTGTAGGGCACTTTCCACTGAAGTTTCTCTTTTAGTAGGTAGGAAATGCTGGCACCAGTGGGGTTAGAAATATGTGAAGTCTATTGGCTGAATGTCCCTGTACCCTCTCCCCATGAAGGATGGGATAAGGAATATTCCTTAAGGAATAAAAATATTCAAGTCCAGGGCCCAAGCCTCCCTCTCCCCAGGAAGGTGTTATTTGGACAAAGCTCTAGCTTTTGAGGTTTGTTATCCCTTTAGTGATCGACCCTTGCTTTCCTTAGAGACATAAACTTATTCAATTAGGATGCAGTCACGTGTAGGAGGCCTGTGAGTCATTCTGACCATAATAGGGGACTTTGCGTGTTTCTGTTCTGATCTATTTTGTAAATTTTCCTCATTCATGACCAAGTTCTTGTGGTAGAGGTGGAGGTTAGCAAGAGATATCAGACTGCAGACAGACTGCAGATAAGTGGTCAGAGTATTCAGTGAAGGAAGAAGGCATAAAGTGCTGTAGCCACGAAGGTTTCATGGAAGAGATGGGATTAACATGGAGATGGTTAGGATTTGTACAGAAAATTATTCCAGATGCGAAATTTGAGGCATACTGCTAAGCCATTCTAGCTGGACCAGAGGATTACCATTGGGATATAGTGTGTGGGACAAGGTAAGAAAAACGGATTTATCCTGTCGGCTATAAGAAGCCATGACAAGTTTTTCACGAGGGATGTGTAATCCTTGTTAAAAATCTAGCTAAAATCCCACTTGCTCAAGGCCATATTTAAAGTTCATATTGTAAAAGACTTGATAGCATCCTATTTTCTGTGTTTGCACTTTGTTTTTATTCTAGACCATGAGCTCTTATGAGCAGGAAATCTCTTACTTTTGGTTGACCTGGAGTGAGCAGTTCTTACTGAATTAGCTGGAAAGCATTCTTTATTCCTTTAACCCACTGCAGTCTTATAGGCTGGTCTTTTAGTCAGTATCAGATTTTCTATCTCTCTGTTGAATATTCAGTGTGAGTCTTGTAAGATTGTGGTCTATAGTTGGAAACTTACCTAACAGTTCCTACTCTAGTTAATACAAGTCATTGCCATGCCCCCCACCCCACCCTGCTTTTTTAAAAAATAGCGATGCAATGCTGACTTATGTTTATCTTGAGTTCATACAATCTTAAATCCTTGGCAGGGGATTTAGATATTTGTTGTGCAACACAATCTTTGGAAACTTACCATAAAATGCTCTCTGAAAGTGGAAATTATGTTTTGAAAGGCTGGCACCCTGCAAAATAAAGTAGATTCCCTGCAAGGTTGACAGCAAGATTTATAGTTGTTTCCCAACTTGTCCTGCCGAACAACCCTGTCGTGTCTCATCATGGTTACTCTTGGTTGCCAAGCTTGAGTGGTAATCAGAAAATCTTGTGGTAACATAAATTGTGGTGGGTCACTTTTAGGCTTGGAAAGGAGTAAATAATCTACCAAGGACTTTGTCTCCTTTAATGACGACAGGGGATGGGAAGAAAGTTGTCATTAGAATTTTCCATATCAAAAGTGCCCCCACTCTTCCACCCTTCCCTCCCCAATCCCGTGTTGACTGAGTCTCCTCTGTATGCTCAGAGCACCCCGCAATTATTCTTTAAAAGTGCTTACCACATCGTATTCCCATCACCGGCGTATATGTCTATTTGTTCCACATTGTGTCAGCATTTTCAATGATGGGGACTGATTCTTCGTCATCTCTGTATCACCAATGGCTGATGGAGTGTCTGACGCATGGTGGCTAGTTAATGAATATTTGTTGAATTTAACTAAGACTAATAATAATAATAATAATAATAGCTAGCATTGAGTGCAATTACTTTGTACCAGCCACTGCTTTAAGGACTTCACAAGTATTAATCCATTTAACCCTCTCTACAATCCTATTCAAATTATACACATCAGAAAAATAACAATGAAGTTAAGTAAGTATCAGGTGAATTCGAGATTATAAAGCTGATGAGTGGTAGAAATATGTGTGTTTTGTGTGTATGCATGTATGCTTTACATAAGCATGTATGTATTCCATGTGGATGGAAATATGTTCTTTATCCATTCCCCTATTGATGGATATTTAGGTTATTTCCTTTTTTTTTTTTTTCCCTATATAGAGAATACCATAGGACATGTTCAAGTATGGATATTTCTCCAGAGTTGATGAAAAGGAATTGGTGGGTCATAGGATGGGTGCATTTGTCCTGTGATAGACATGGCCAAACTGTTGTCCCAAATGTCTGTGAGAGTGACACTAGTAGTTTCTCCACACAAAAGATAACTGGAACAAGTGGAGAGATATGCCATGTCCCTAGATGGAAAGTCTCAATTTTCTAAAGAAGGCAGTCCTCATCAAA
This sequence comes from Balaenoptera ricei, assembly GCF_028023285.1. NCBI lineage: Eukaryota > Metazoa > Chordata > Mammalia > Artiodactyla > Balaenopteridae > Balaenoptera > Balaenoptera ricei. The sequence goes on along the minus strand of NC_082660.1, from coordinate 87,420,856 downwards.
TTAATCTGTAAATCCTATGGAGTTCCAATTAAAGCCCAAGAGAAATTTTTAAAGAAGTTTGACAGGCTGATTCTAGCTTTTAAGAGGTAGAGAAAATAAGCAAGAAAATTTGAGAAATTTTGAAAAAATAACAAAGAAGGAGTGGTAATGTTACCATGAAGAAGGGTTTGGGAGGGAAGGGGAAGAGATGGGGGAAGGTGAGAAATAAAGAAAGGCTACCAACTAGAACAATTTCCATGATATATTATAAACGAAGCCTGTAGAATAGAATTTCTACCTTTAATACTACTGCAAATATGTGAAATTTGAAAATGCATATAAACAAGGACTGGAAGAAAACCTGGCTAAAGGAAAGCATTGACCCAGTTAGGTGATGGGATTGTGGACTATTTTTGTTTTGGAATGCAGACTTTTTAATAATTTTTTTCAATAATGTGCATAAATATAAACATGATCAGAACATTAAGGAAAATCTTTTCTTGATTTTTAACATTGTCCCATCTTCTTCCTTCACAATGTTGCCTATGACAATTTAGATATCATTGATGTCATTGATTCAGGTGTCATTAATTATTGCTCCTTTAGGGCAATGTTTTACTCTCTGGAAACTAAGAGGTTTTGGGTTTTGTTTTTTCTTTTTATTCTAGAATTTCACCACAGTGTGTCTAGGAGCGGTTCTTTATCCATACATCCTGCTTAAATGGAGCAGGGCCCTATGGTCATTCCCCCCACCACCATGTCCTCCGCCTGCCTTTTGGCTGTGGAAAAACTTTAACCAAAGAATAAGTTTAATCAGAGAAGTGAGAAAATGCAGAAACAAAGGAAAACAGTCCAACAAGACTAAATAATAATAGTTTAGTCATTAAACATAGTTAAGGACATTTAGTTCCTTCTCAAGGACTATAGATAATATTCTGAGCCATATCCTTTGAGCTTATACTGAAACCCCTACCAGGTGGAAAAAGTTAACTACATGATGACCAGACTGTAGCCATGACATAAGCTGCCACAATTCTGAGAACTGGCCTCAAGGAAATGGGAATAAACCGACCCTGGAACTGAAGATTAACTATACCTAAAACAATCAAGATGACGCTGGTCAGACCACTACAGGACCAATTTCAAGATGACTCTCAAGACGGGAATTTCCCGGCAGTCCATTGGTTAGGACTCTGCACTCTCACTGCCAAGGGCCAGGGTTCAATCCCTGGTTCGGGAACTAGGATCCCACAAGCCACTCAGCGCAGCCAAAAAAAGAAAAAAGACAGAAAAAAAAAAATGACTGTCAGAGCTGACTGTGCTGTTTCTCCATGCACCCCCCTCCCTTCATATAAGCTATATGAAGAGCTATAAAAGCTCTTGCCTACTGATCGGGGCGGGGGGAGGAGTTGGCCTTTGGACAGGAGTCCGCCCCTCCCCACCAGTTGCTGGCATCTGAAATAAAGCAAACTTTCCTTTCCATCAACCTTGCCTCTTTATTGGCTTTTGAGTGGCAAGCAGTTGGACCCCCACTTTTGGTAACACTGCTTGACAACTGATGGGCCTCTTAAATCTGAGAACTCATGTCTTTCTTATAGTTCTGAGAAATTTTCTTTATTATTGTTTTGTCTCTTCTCCTTCCTATCTACTTTTTGCAAATCTCTTCTGGGACTTTCCTGGTGGTCCAGTGGTTAAGACTTCACCTTCCAATGCAGGGGATGCAGGTTTGATCTCTGGTTGGGGAACTAAGATCCCACATGCCTCAGAGCCAAAAAAACAAAACATAAAAAAAAAAAGCCCAAAAAACAAACAGAAACAATATTGTAACAAATTCAATAAAGACTTTACAAATGGTCCACATCAAAAAAATAAATACATAAAAAAATAAAAATCTCTTCTTTTTCCCTTGGCACTGATTGTAGACAAATGCTGGAACACCTGGATATATACTCTGTGTCTCCTAACTTTTCTTTCTTGTTCTGCACTACATTCTGAGAGACACTTGTTTTATTGAAGGGGCACTAGTGACTAGAAGGGAGCAGTCTAAGGAAGGCTTCTGGGGTATTATTAAAGTTTTCTTTCTTTCTTTCTCTTTTTTTTTAATTTTTAAATTTAATTTTATTTATTTTTTAAACAGCATGTTCTTATTAGTTATCTATTTTATATATATTAGTGTATATATGTCAATCCCAATCTCCCAGTTCATCCCACCCCACGCCCCACTTTCCCCCCCTTGGTGTCCATATGTTTGTTCTTTACATCTGTGTCTCAATTTCTGTACATGGGTTTAGCCTCCATGTGTTTGTGTTTTTTACGTTTTTTTCCCTATAAGTGATTTCTAATCTCATAGTGTTGTGGTCGGAAAAGATGCTTGATATGATTTCAGTTTTTGTAAATTTACCGAGACTTGATCTGTGACCCAAGATGTGATCTATCCTGGAGAATGTTCCATGCACACTTGAGAAGAAAGTGTATTCTGCTGTTTTGGGATGGAATGTCCTATAAATATCAATTAAATCTATATGGTCTATTGTGTCATTTAAAGCTTGTGTTTCTTTATTAATTTTCTGTCTGGATGATCTGTCCATTGATGTAAGTGAGGTGTTAAAGCCCATCACTATTATTGTGTACTGTCGATTTCCTCTTTTATGACTGTTAGCAGTTGCCTTATGTATTGGTGTGCTCCTATGTTGGATGCATATATGTTTTTTTATTTATTTATTTATTTATTTATTTATGGTTGGGTCTTCGTTTCTGTGCGAGGGCTTTCTCTAGTTGCGGCGAGCGGGGGCCACTCTTCATCACGGTGCACGGGCCTCTCACTATCGCGGCCTCTCTTGTTGCGGAGCACAGGCTCCAGACGCGCAGGCTCCAGGCACGCAGGCTCAGCAACTGTGGCTCACGGGCCCAGCTGCTCCACGGCACGTGGGATCTTCCCAGACCAGGACTCGAACTTGTGTGCCCTGCATTGGCAGGCAGATTCTCAACCACTGCGCCACCAGGGAAGCCCGCATATGTGTTTATAATTGTTATATCCTCTTCTTGGATTGATCCCTTGATCATTATGTAGTGTCCTTCCTTGTCTCTTGTAACATTCTTTATTTTAAAGTTTATTTTATCTGATATGAGTATAGCTAGTCCAGCTTTCTTTTGATTTCCATTTGCATGGAATATCTTTTTCCATCCCCTCACTTTCAGTCTGTATGTGTCTCTAGGTCTGAAGTGGGTCTCTTGTAGACAGCATATATATGGGTCTTGTTTTTGTATGCATTCAGCGAGCCTGTGTCTTTTGGTTGGAGCATTTAATCCATTCACGTTTATGGTAATTAGCGATATGTATGTTCCTATGACCATTTTCCTAATTGTTATGGGTTTGTTTTTGTAGGTCCTTATCTTCTCTTGTGTTTCCCACTTAGAGAAGTTCCCTTAGCATTTGTTGTAGAGCTGGTTTGGTGGTGCTGAATTCTCTTAGCTTTTGCTTGTCTGTAAAGCTTTTGATTTCTCCCTTGAATCTCTATGAGATCCTTGCTGGGTAGAGTAATTTTGGTTGTAGCTTCTTCCCTTTCATCACTTTAAATATGTCATGCCATTCCCTTCTGACTTGTAGAATTTCTGTTGAGAAATCAGCTGTTAACTTTATGGGAGTTCCCTTGTATATTGTCATTTTTCCCTTGTTGCTTTCAGTAATTTTTCTTTGTCTTTAATTTTTGTCAGTTTGGTTACGATGTGTCTTGGTGTGTTTCTCTTTGGGTTTATCCTGCCTGGGACTCTCTGCACTTTCTGGACTTGGGTGGCCATTTCCTTTCCCATGTTAGGGAAGTTTTCGACTATAATCTCTTCAAATATTTTCTCGGGTTGTTTCTCTCTCTCTTCTCCTTCTGGGACCCCTATAATACGAATGTTGTTGCGTTTAATGTTGTCCCAGAGGTCTCTTAGGCTGTCTTCATTTCTTTTCGTTCTTTTTTCTTTATTCTGTTCTGCAGCAGTGAATTCCACCCTTCTGTCTTCCAGTTCACTTATCTGTCTGTCTGCCTCAGTTATTCTGCTATTGATTCATTCTAGTGTATTTTTCATTTCAGTTATTGTATTGTTCATCTCTGTTTTTTTGTTCTTTAATTCTTCTAGGTCTTTGTTAAACATTTCTTGCATCTTCTCAATCTTTGCCTCCATTCTTTTTCCGAGGTCCTGGATCATCTTCACTATCATTATTCTGAATTCTTTTTCTGGAAGGTTACCTATCTCCACTTCATTTAGTTGTTTTTCTGGGGTTTTATCTTGTTCCTGCATCTGGTACATAGTCTCTGCCTTTTCATTTTGTCCATCTTTGTGTGAATGTGGTTTTCGTTCCACAGGCTGCAGAATTATAGTTCTTCTTGCTTCTGCTGTCTGCCCTCTGGTGGATGAGGCTATCTAAGAGGCTTGTGCCAGCTTCTTGATGGGAGGGACTGGTGGTTGGTAGAGCTAGGTGTTGCTCTGGTGGGCAGAGTTCAGTACAACTTTAATCCACTTATTTGCTGATGGGTGGGGCTGGGTTCCCTCCCTGTTGGTTGTTTGGCTTGAGATGACCCAGCACTGGAGCCTACCTGGCTCTTTGGTGGGGCTAATGGCGGACTCTAGGAGGGCTCACGCCAAGGAATACTTCCCAGAACTTCTGTTACCAGTGTCCTTGTCCCCACAGTGAGCCACAGCCACCCCCTGCCTCTGCAGGAGACCCTCCAACACTAGCAGGTAGGTCTGGTTCAGCCTCCCCTGGGGTCACTGGTCCTTCCCCTGGGTTCTGATGCACACACTACTTTGTGTATGCCCTCCAACAGTGGAGAGTCTCTGTTTCCCCCGAGTCCTGTTGAAGTCCTGCAATCAAATCCCTCTAGCCTTCAAAGTCTGATTCTCTAGGAATTCCTCCTCCCGTTGCCAGACCCCCAGGTTGGGAACCTGACGTGGGGCTCAGAACCTTCACTCCAGTGGGTGGACTTCTGGGTATAAGTGTTCGCCAGTTTGTGAGTCACTCACCCAGCAGTTATGGGATTTGATTTTATTGTGATTGTGCCCCTCCTACCATCTCACTGTGGCCCCTCCTTTGTCTTTGGATGTGGGGTATCTTTTTTGGTGAGTTCCAGTGTCTTCCTGTCGATGATTGTTCAGCAGTTAGTTGTTATTCCGGTGCTCTCGCAAGTGGGAGTGAGAGCACGTCCTTCTACTCCACCATCTTGAATCAATCTTTCTTTCTTTCTTTCTTCTTTCTTTCTTTCCTTCATTCTTTCTTTCCTTCTTTCCTTCCTTCTTTCTCTCTCTCTTTCTTTCCTTCCTCTTTCTCTCTCTCTTCCTTTCTCTCTTCCTTTCTTTCTTTCTCTCTTTCTCTTTCTCACTTTCTCTCTCTTTCTCTTTCTTTCTTTCTCTTTCTCTCTTTCTTTCTCTCTTTCTTTCTTTCTCTCTCTCCCTTTCTTTCTCTTTCTTTCTTTCTTTCTTTCTCTCTCTCCCTTTCTTTCTCTTTCTTTCTTTCTTTCATTCTTTCTTTCTTTCTTTCTCTCTCTCTCTTTTTTTCTTTCTCTCTCTCCCTTTCTTTCTTTCTTTCTCTCTCTCCCTTTCTTTCTCTTTCTTTCTTTCTTTCTTTCTCTCTCTCTCTCCTTCTTTCCTCTCTTTTTCTTTCTTTCTTTCATTCTTTCTTTCTTTCTTTCTTTCTCTCTCTTTCTCTCTTTTTTTCTTTCTCTCTCTCCCTTTCTTTCTTTCTTTCTCTCTCTCCCTTTCTTTCTCTCTCTCCCTTTCTTTCTCTTTCTTTCTCTCTCTTTCTTTCTTTCTCTCTCTTTCTTTCTTTCTTCCTTCCTCCCTTCTCTTCCTTCCTTTCTTTCTTTCTCTCTCTTTCTCTCTCTCTCTCCTTTCTTTCTCTCTCTCTTCTTTCTTTCTTTCTTTCTTTTTTTCTTTCTCTCTCTCTCTCTCTTCCTTCCTTCCTTCCTTCCTTCCTTCCTTCCTTTCTTTCTTTCTTCCTTCCTTCCTTCCTCCCTCCCTCCCTCCCTCCCTCCCTCTCTCTCTCTCTCTTTCTTTCTTTCTTTCTTTCTTTCTTTCTTCCTTTCTTTCTTTCCCACACAGCTTGCAGGATCTCAGTTCCCTGATCAGGGTTTGAACCCAGGTCATGGCAGTGAAAGCCTGGAATCCTAACCTCTAGGCCACTCAGCGAACTCTCGGTTCTGTTTCTTGATCTCAGGTTGGTTACATGCAATTGCTCGATTTGTGAAAATTCTTAAACTTTAGATGGCTAATAAATACACTTATTTCTTTTCTATTTTTTAAAAATTAAATTAATTTATTTATTTTTGAATGCATTGGGTCTTTATTGCTGCGTGTGGGCTTCCTCTAGTTGCAGCGAGTGGGGGCTACTCTTCATTGCAGTGTGCAGGCTTCCCATTGCGGTGGCTTCTCTTGTTGCAGAGCATGGGCTCTAGGCATGCGGGCTTCAGTAGTTGTGACACACAGACTCAGTAGTTGTGGCTTGCGGGCTCTAGAGTGCAGGCTCAGTAGTTGCGGTGCACAGGTTTAGTTGCTCCACAGCATGTGGGATCATCCCGGACCAGGGCTCTAACCTGTGTCCCCTGCATTGGCAGGTAGATTCTTAACCACTGTGCCACCAGGGAAGCCCATAAATACACTTATTTCAATAAAGAATTTTTTAAAAAATAATTTCAAGGTTTTTATTGGCCTGAACAACTGGAAAGATGAAATTGCCATTCACTGAGATGAAGAAGGCTTCAGGTAGAGTAGCTTTGGGGAGAAGCCCAGGAGTTGAAGTTTGAATATCTTGAGTTTGAACTGTCTCTCAGATATGGAGGAAGGGATGTCAATTATTGTGTTCAATTTTCCTGATAAATTCTCTTAGTCTATTTGGGCTGTCATAACAAAATACCACAGATTAGCAGTCTTATAAACAACAGAAATTTATTTCTCAAAGTTCTAGAGGCTGGAAGTCCAAGATCAGGGTGTCAGCATGGTTGGGTGAGGGCCCTCTTCTGGGTCTCAGACTGTCAACTTCTTGCTGTGTCCTCACGTGGTGGAAGGGGCTAGGGGAGCTCTTCAGGGCCTCTTTTATAAGGACACTAATTCCATTCATGGGGGTTTCACCCTCATGACCTAAGCACTTCCCAGAAGCCCCATCTCCTAATATCATCACATTGGGCATTAGGATTTCAACATATGGATTTGGGGGACACAAACATTCAGACCATACCACAAGTCAAGTAAGGTGAGGACTGAGATTAACTACTGGATTTAGTAATTTGGAGTTCATTAGTCACCTCTATGAGAGCACTGTTGGTGGCGTTGACAGAAGGGCTAGAAGGTGATTAGAGTGGTCTAAGGGCATGAAGGAGAGGAAATGGAGATGGGAAGTATAGGCAAATTTATTGTTTTCTGTCTGGTCCAAGATCATGATACAGGTGTTACAGTGGAGTCACACTTTCTGACTGCTTCTTCTGTAGGGCTCACCTATGTCATTTTCGTTGCCCGATGGTCTCAGCCATCTCTATGCTGGAAGCACTTTAGAGGGTCTCCTCACTTTTCAGTAGCCCCTTCTCCTGTGCACCTTTGCATTGTGGCTTTCCTTTCCTTCCTTCCTTCCTTCCTTCCTTTCCTTCCTTTCTTGCTTCCTTCCTTCCTTCCTTTCTTCTTCTTTCTTTCTTTCTTTCTTTCCTTCTTTCTTTCTTTCTTCCTTCCTTTCTTTCTTTCTCTCTCTCTCTCTTTCTTTCTTTCTCCTTCCTTCCTTCTTCCCCTTCCTCCCTCCCTCCCTCTTTCCTTCCTTCCTTCCCTCCTTGCTTTCTTTCTCTCCCTCTGTCTCCCTCCCTTCTTCCCTTCCTTTTTTTAATTTGATCCCACCTGATTTCTACCTTTTGGGCATTTCTTTTTCCAGGCCTCGAGAGCACCTGTTCTTATTTTTCAGCGTGTCACACCGATTCAAATTCTTTGCTTCACTTTTTGAAACCTCAGTTTCCTTACCTATAAAATGTGCCAAAGAGTAGCTGCTTAGCTCATGAATTTATGAGCTAAGAGTCGAATGAGATTATAGAAAGGAAAGTGCTTGGTAAATTGTATACTCTATAAAATGTTAAATTTCTGTTAGCTCTTACTTTTTCAAGAGTGATTGATTTCATGATTTGATATATGGACTCTGTTTTCTTTCTAATTGTGATTGTTTTCAGTGAGTTTAGATGGCCCACATTTTAGTAGTGACCTACTTAAAATCTCCAGTTGTGGTTAGCAGGGTTATGGGAAGTGGGACCAAGGATATTTAGACCCATTTCTGATCCCAAGTTTTTTTCTGCCACATGACATATTGAGTTGAAAACAATGGACCTCCTCATTACCCCTTTTATAAATGTTTACAGCACTCTTTTTCCACTCACTCCCCTAAGGGAAAGGATTAAGCTTTACTCATTGTGGTAGCCTCAGTGCCTGGCATAGCATGTCACGTAGTAGGCAGTCATTTCATGTTTATTTTTTTAACAATTGATTGGACTTTAGCAACAATTTTTGTCTGGACTGACTCGAGGGATATTATTAGTGTGATAAAAATTTTTGCTTAAAAATATTCCAACAAGGTTTTACTGGCATGTTCATAGTGCCAATGGTGTGGGTATTTGTTTTAGGCAGAAAAATTGCCTTATTAGGACTAAATTCAGCATGGTTGCCCACAATCGAAACACTAATTATAACTTAAAAAACTGAAAAAGCTATACTTATTGAGAGCTGCTATTTATTGAAATTGTCTCTAATGTCACAGTAACCCTGAAAGTCTCACTTTTGTTAAGATGCACAACTGGAATGCATATCCTGGTCTGACTCCAAAGCCAGTGTAACCAAGCAGGACCCTATGGGACCTTCCTGGGACAGACTGCTCCCCACAGCCTCTGCTTTAGCTCTTCTCCTTACTGTTATACCTAGATAACAGTATCTGATGCACATTTCCTGGGTTATTTTACAGATGCTAAAACCCCCACCAAATGGAAGAGGCTAACTACACAGTGACCTTGAGCACGTAGCCCCCCAGGCCTACTGGAGCCTAAGGATTGATAATGTTAACCCCGTGACACTGCCCTGTTACCTCACCATCAACCAATCAGAGAATTGTGCACGAACTGATCACACACCCTGAGACTCCCCTCCCTCACCTGGCCTTTAAAAATGCTTTCCTGGGGGCTTCCCTGGTGGCGCAGTGGTTGAGAGTCTGCCTGCTAATGCAGGGGACACGGGTTCGAGCCCTGGTCTGGGAAGATCCCACATGCCGCGGAGCAACTAGGCCCATGAGCCACAATTACTGAGCCTGCGCGTCTGGAGCCTCTGCTCTGCAACAAGAGAGGCCACGATAGTGAGAGGCCCGCGCACCGCGATGAAGAGTGGCCCCCACTTGCCACGACTGGAGAAAGCCCTCGCACAGAAACGAAGACCCAACACAGCCAAAAATAAATAAATAAATAAATAAAAGAAAGAAAAAAGAACCTATTATGCGTAGGAAAGGAATGGCGGAAATTGTTTAAAAAAAAAAAAATGCTTTCCTGAAATCCACTGGGGAGTTTGGGCTTTCTGAGCGCTAGCTGCCCTGGACTCCTTGCTTGGTGCCCTGCAATAAATGCTGCACTTTCCTTCATCACAACCCGGTGTCAGTAGATTGGCTTTACTGTGCACGGGTAAGCAGACCCAAGTTTGGTTCTGTAACACCAGCTCATTTAACTCTTCTGCCTCTAATTTGTTTCAAGCCAGGTAGGTAAGGAATATCAGCTGGCAGCAGCCTTATACAATTTCAGTTTTCTGTTGTTGGGGTACACTATTTACCCTATTTTTGCTCCATTTATTCACTTTTTTTTAGTGATAAAAGTGATAAAAGTAGTTTCTGATCCTCTTATTCTGTGTCATACTGACTTGCTTTTTTTCTTTTTCATTCTTTTTTCTTTTTTTGTTATTCGAACTCACACTGAGACTCTGAAAGATCTCGCCAGTTTTAGTCCTTAATTTTTCCAAAGGAAGAAGAGAAATGGCTTTTTTTTCACAGAACTGTATCTAATTTTAGCATTGTTTATGCAATGACTTTGAAAGTATGTTTTCAAATTGTCGTTAGTCTCTTTGTGTAGCCCTTGTGGCCTAAGCAACAATTGAGGTTAAATGTTATTACATTTAGAGAGAGAAAAGGGCCTGATCTAGAAAAATGCAACAGATATTTATTGAGTGCCTACTATGTGTCAGTGTAATTACAGGCCCTGGGGAAACCCAGCAGTGAAAAATGCATACAAAAAAGTAGAGACAAAAAAGTATATATTTATACTAAAAACTGATCCAATGGCAATGAAACATGCATTTTAAAATTCCTCTATAGATGATGTAATTTTTCCTTGAAACAGGTTATATACATTTGTGGGTTTAGTATCTGCAGTATAATGATATTATTGTAAATGAGTAAAACCAAAGAGTAATATTACTTGCCCATTTTTTTGTTTTTCTCTTTTGGATGCCTCAAACCATTTGCTAAGTATAAATTTGTATCTTAGCCTTTTGGTAGTAACCATTAATTTAAAGCAATTTGGGGCACTGAATGCTTCTACTTCAATGAGGACTTCTGCTCAAACCTTACTCTACATTTTTCTGGAGTTACGTGCTGTTTGCCATAAAAAGGAGACTATAATATTTATCATATGTTAGTGAGATGGAAGATCTTAAAGTGGAGGAAACTGCTTTTTAATGCTTTGGCAGGAATTTTAATAATTTCACAGTAAGAGAAAATACAGCTTATTTGGGGGGCAAGGATTTAAAATTCCTCAGCAAATTTTAACTTTCATCAACTTTTCTATATGTACCCTGTGACAAAGGTGACTACAGAGTGCCTTTTTACTCCTGGTATGTTGGTGGTGACACATGGCCTTGTCAAAGAATGACTCCGCAGAGACCTGTCTTGTAGCTTTGGAGCATAATAGATGCTTCTCTACTCTGCTCTTTCCAATTCCAATTTCTCTTCCCAGTCAATGCCCTGCCACCATTAAACATTTGATTATAGATTCATTCTGATAGTACTTGTTAACTGCCTCTTGTGTGCTGACCTCACATCAATTTCAAAGCTCCTGGCAACAGGGTCAGTGTCTTCAAATATAAAACCCTTTTAATTTTTTAAAATTTATTTTATTGAAGTATAGTTGATTTACAATGTTGTGTTAGTTTATGGTGTATAGCAAAGTGATTCAGATATATATATATATATATTCTTTTCCATATTCTTTTCCAATATGGTTTATTACAGGATATTGAATATAGTTCCCTGTGCTATATAGTAGGACCTTGTTGTTTATCCATTCTCTAGATAATAGTTTGCATCTGCTAATCCCAAACTCCCAGTCCATCCCTCCTGCGCCCCCCACCCCCCGCCTTGGCAACCACAAGTCTGTTCTCTATGTGTGTGAGTCTGTTTCTGTTTCATAGATAAGTTTATTTGTGTCATATTTTAGATTCCTCATATAAGTGATATCATATGGTGTTTGTCTTTCTCTTTCTGACTTACTTCACTTAGTATGATAATCTCCAGGTCCATCCATGTTGCTGCAAATGGCATTATTTCATTCTTTCTTATGACTGAGTAGTATTCCATTTTATATATATATATACCACATCTTCTTTATCCATTCATCTGTCCATGGACATATATGTTGGTAAAACCCTCTTTTTAAAAATTTTCTTGTTGTTATCATTTTTTAAAAATTTTATTTGGAGTATAGTTGATTTACAATGTTATATTAGTTTCAGGTGTACAGCAAAGTGAATCAGTTGTACATATACATATATCCACTCTTTTTTAGATTCTTTTCCCATATAGGCCATTACAGAATATTGAGTAGAGTTCCCTGTGCTATACAGTAGGTCCTCATTAGTTATCTATTTTATATATAGTAGTGTGTATATGTCAGTCCCAATCTCCCAATTTATCCCTCCCCCCTTTACCCCCTGGTAACCATAATTTTGTTTTCTACATCTGTGACTCTACTTCTGTTTTTTAAGTAAGTTCATCTGTAGCCTTTTTTTTAGATTCCACATATAAGCGATATAATATGCTATTTGTCTTTCTCTGTCTGACTTACTTTACTCCGTAAGACAATCTCTAGGTCCATCCATGTTGCTGCAAATGGCATTATTTTGTTCCTTTTTTATGGCTGAGTAATATTCCATTGTATATATATGCCACATCTTCTTTATCCATTCATCTGTCGGTGGACATTTAAGTTGCTTCCATGTCTTAGCTATTGTAAATAGTGCTGCAATGAGCATTGGGTGAATGTATCTTTTTGAATTATGGTTTTCTCAGGGCATATGCCCAGTAGTGGGATTGCTGGGTCATATGGTAGCCCTATTTCTAGTTTTTTAAGGGACCTCCATACTGTTCTCCATAGTGGCTGTACCAGTTTACATTCCCACCAACAGTGCAAGAGGGTTCCCTTTTCTCCACACCCTCTCCAGCATTTATTGTTTCTAGATTTTTTGATGATGGCCATTCTGATGGGTGTGAGGTGATACCTCATTGTAGTTTTGATTTGCATTTCTCTAATTATTAGTGATGTTGAGCAGCTTTTCATGTGCATCATGGCCATCTGTATGTCTTCTTTGGAGAAATGTCTATCTAGATCTTCCACCCATTTTTTGACTGGGTTGTTTGTTTTTTTGATATTGAGCTGCCTGAGCTGTTTGTATATTTTGGAGATTAATCCCTTGTCGGTTGCTTCACTTGCAAATATTTTCTCCCATTCTGAGGGTAAAACTCTTTTCTTTTAAACTTTAGCTTCCCCTTCAACACATACCATATAGTAGGAACTCAAAGTTTACTTTTGGATTCATTCATTTAGTCAAGGTGTAGGGATTAGTATCAGCAGTGTGGTGCCACGGAATGAGCACTCTACCATTTACCAGCTGTAGGACCTTAAGCTTTTCACAATCTCTCTGCGTTGGGGTTTATTCTTTAAAACAAAGGTGCCTAAACTAATTTTTTTTCAAATTCCTTTCAATTCTATGATCCAGTGATCCAAAGGAGTGAATAAGAATCCTCTATATTTCTAATTTCCCACCGATGTCTTATAGTTAGTGAATGTTCTTCCATCCTCTGGGATTTATATTTATGACTCCTCTTGATGGTATATAACAAAATGATTTAGAAGAAAGAGAAGAGCTTGAATACAGTGTAGTATGCTCAGTAGAAAATTAGTAAATAAAGAATAAAAAGGCAGGTGTTTTTCACAGTCGATTGTTTTTCCAGGCACAGTTACCAATGGTTTCAAAACATATTCTTCAAAGAATAACAAGCCTTTTTCTCTTTAAAGCTTTCCCTTACATATTTGCTTTATTTTTAGCTGACTAGAGGATCTGTGTGTTATACACCAAATTTCCTCAAGCTGGCCTTCTTTTAACATATGCAATTTTTCTAATCACAGTTATTTGTGAGAACAAGACTGCACATGCTGATAGGAAAGACAGCAGTGTCGGCTAATTTTAGGAATAATTAGACCAGTCATGGCAATAAAGGATTGGTCTATGTGTGTAGGGCCTTAGAAGAAATCAGTCTGGGATAAATATGTATGTAAATCTTAATATGAATAAAATTCGTAATCTAATTAGAAAACAAATCCTAATGGGAAATGATATATAATCTGTCTCACCTTCCTACCTCAGGGATGTTGCAAGGACTTAATAAGACTCAACACATTGATATCAGTTGACCATGAATAACACCATAGACCTGTCTCCTCAGCACTGATGCCCACTGTGGGGTAAGGAGAAGGGCACACTCTTCAGTGCCTTTTTGAGACCTTAAATTGCCATTGGTGAAGACTCCCAAATCTGCATTCCAACCTTGTTTCCTACCTTAATTTCCAATTTGATATTTCCAACTGTCTATCAGGAATCACACATATGATAGTGAATCCCACCATCATTACCAAGTCAATAGAATCATAGTCAAATTGATCACCTTTCTCCTACCCCAATTGTTTTTCTTCCTGAACTTCCTAATTTTTCTCCGAGCCAGTTTTTCCCAGTGCAAACCAGAAAAGGAAAGATGTCTTAGGCTTTGCCTAAAGTGATCTAAACCTCCAAGTTGGAACAGCATCTAGAAAGAAAATAACTAGCTAGGGTCTGGGAAGTTGGAGAGGTGAGGCAGGGAGGGAGCTGGAGACAGAAAGGTTTGGAAACTGAAGAATTCTAAAGCAAGGAAAAGCACAATGGAATAGAAGGTCGGTTCAGGAACTAATTACACAAATTTGGTTCATCTGTTTCCCCCTCCTTCTTATGTGGCTCAAGCAACTTCTGGGGGCTAGAATCTTATTTTTAAAGGGACCAGAGAGTATCGTAAAGTTTCTGTTAACTATAAACACTTGTTTTTGAAATCTCAAAGGCTTGAAGCCATTTTGGAATCTTTAGTCCCCCAAATATTCTACCAACTAAACAGTACTCAACAAACGCTTGTTAGAATGAACGGACGAAAGCCCTATTGATGCTTCCTTCCCTAGGCCTTTTGTACTCACCCTTCCTACCCAATTCCCACGGTTAGCCAAGCCCCAAATCTCCCCTTTAGTATTTGAGTCCCTCCAAAATTTATTTCCAACTTATCTTTCCCTACTGCTCATCAAGATCTTCCCACTTATGTTAATCAGTCTCCATTCACTGTCTCCTGGTCATGTTCATTCTTTTGTTTTTTTACTCTTCCTTGTGCATACCCTCTCCCCTCATTTCAACTTAATCCAATATCCTTTAAGACCCAGTCCTATAACCTCTATGAAACCTTCTACATGCACTTCAGTGAAGATGAATCTCATCTTTTTTAAAATTTCTATTGTAATTCCTGCTGTATTGGCACTTAATCTTTATTTTTTCTCCTTTTTCTCCAAGACACATAACGGTGTATGTGTCTTGACTTCCTAGAAGATGTGTGTGTCTTTGAGGGTAAAGACTATACATTACACTTCTTTTGTGTTACCCACAATGTTTAGCAAAAAAGGTTATTGAATGAATGATTCATGTTAAGTACAGTAATAGAAAGAAAGGGGATGATAATGAAATAATATAAGCCTGTTTCACTTTATTATTCAAGAGATCAGCAAAGCACCTTAAAGACTGACAATATCCTTGACATCCCAAATTTATAATAATAACACAATGTATACAAAGATGATACACAAATATATACAAAGATTACTGTATATATCATCTTTACAATATGTAATTGTACATAAAAGACAGAGGAGGAAATTTTCTAAAATAAGGATTTAATAGTTGAAACCAATTCGACATAAAAAAACCTTTTTTCTTACAAACATATTTGAGAATTTGGAAAGGGATTTATGCTTTTCGGATTTTAGAATGAATCTATTAGGCTTCTAATAAAAGATAAAATGGCCCCTGAAACAAGTGTTTTTTTGATAAAGTTCTATCCAATGAACTTCTAATGAGATAATTATTGTTTTACTTCTTTCAAAACTTGAAATAAAATCACTGCCATTGAATGCAGATTTTGAGGGCAGTGATCTAATTATCCTCACGTATCCCAAGGAACAATTTAAAACTTTGATAACTAAAGTCTTGGAAGAAACAAGCCACTGAAGGCAAGAAATATTTTGAGGCTATTACTTGTAAGCAAGGTAAATTAGATGAAACTTGTAATTGTTACAAATATTATTCTTCAGATAGGTAAACTTTAAATTAGAAGAATGTTATCTGAACATTTCTGAAGTGGAGACTGGTCTATTGGTCTGAGGATTATAAAATAATAATAAAATTAGTTTATTCTGAATAAAATGCTAATCTTGAACCACTTCATGAAATTGACATGCATGCATTTAATAGCTCATTTTCCTTTTTATCTTTCTCATTTTTTTCTCCTTAACATTTCCTAAATGTCATAATACACATTAAGAATCATGATGCCTCCCCTGTATTTCTGAAATCATTATCCTGGATATTACCGAACAATTTCAAACATTTGAAATGCTGACATTGATTGATAAAGTTATTCATAATACATGCGTTTTGCTGATTTAATTACTTTGGGGTTAAATGAAGAAGGATTTTAAATGGTGTGCTCTGATATAGTTCAATTATTGAAAACAAAAAATACGTTTCAAAAAAGAAAGATGATAAAAGGACATCATTTCTGTGAAAAAGTTTATTTTTAAATGCAGAATATTTATAAATTAATGGCACACAGAAACAATGAATTCCTTGTCCTTTCTCTTTAAATATCAGCATCATCAAATATTAAGTGTCTGTAAATATCTACTGTAATTGATCTCATGCTTTTCCTTGACCTTGATACATAGTTGCATGTTTCCCTAAAGAGCTAAATACCTGTTCAGTCCTGCTGCTTTGCTGGCTAACTGATTTCTTCCTGTTACTAAATCACTTGTTCCCCAAACTCTTTTCCCTCTAGGATTTAACCTCTCTTCTCAAAAGTTCCTGTATGTGCCATAGCCTATCATACTAATGCTATCTGCAAGACTTGTCAGTAAAACACGCCTGCAGCTTTCAATGCAGATCCAAACTGCAAAATAGCTCACGTCGGGAGATGATGTAAGATGAAGTTTCAGGGCTGTGACGAAGAGGTCTTCAAATCTAAATAGCTTCTGCAAGGCAAATGGTTCTGTGTTTCTCAGGTAATTGTAATCCCTGAAATCAAAACACCTCTCAAGGTGTGCAATGACATGGTTATCAAATGTTTTAAATGATTTCTTGAGCATCCGAGCTGAGGAGAATGGCAGGTTTAGATTTGTTCAAAATTCATAATATTTGTCATTCAGCCTCTGAACCAGCTTGTTTCCATCATTTCGAATGGGGCTATACAGATGGCAACCCACTGGAATGCCTTTTTTTTTTTTTTTTCCCAGAGAGAGACTGCTGTCCTAGAATTATAGCAGCATATTAAAGAAAAAAATTATACGCTTTAAAAATAAATTTCCCAGCTCCCATGGGATGTTATCTTGGGAAAACTTGATACTTTATTAAAAAAACAAAAAGAGCTCATACACAACAATATCTCATGTCAGTTAAGTGCTTAAAGCAGAAGTTTCCTTTGGTGAATCTTGTATGTTTCTAGTGGGAATTTTAAGTTTATTTTGCTTAAATATTTCAAGTAAGATTAAATTATGTAATTAATAAGAGCAATTCTACGATGTTTTTCCAACATAAACAGATATTTTGATTTTGAGGACTACAATGCCGAAAATATGGATCTGCCCTAACCAGCGCTTGTTCACCATTAGTGAGAAAAATAACAAATTGAACTTAGGAGTTAATGTCTTTTTAAAAAGTTGCCTTGGATGACTATCTGCTTCATTCTTTAATGTTGGTGCTTAATCTATTGTAATAAAGATTTCTGGTTTTTTTTAACTGTAAAACGGATAATGGAGTATAATGCATGCTAATTTCTTCCTCAGTTACCCACACATATGGGGAACACGACTGTTCAAGTCAAAAGAGCTGGATCAGTACCGATGATAGGGTGGCAGCGTCTCCTAATCACAGGCAGAGAACATAAGGAATGATTAGAAATGCATGGGAGCCTTTCCTCTTTTGTGCTTTTTTTCTGTCATGGCACTAACTGTGCTATTTTGTAGTTGTTGGTTTATGGGCATGCCTCTTGCATAGACTGTGTGCTTCTTGAAGGTAAGGACCCTGCTTTTCTTTTTTCCTTTTTTTTTTTTAATTGAAGTATAATTGATTTGCAATGTTATATTTAACATTGGTTTTCATCTTCGTTAACCCCCTCACTTATCACAGTGACTACCATAATATTAGGGGCTGAAATAGGTCTGCCGATTGAACACCTTGTGTTATAAAGACCCATGAGAACAGTGATTCTGTTGATTTCATTTTTATCTCTTGAGCACCTAGTACACTTCCTGGCTAAATGAATGTGAAATAGGTGAAAACAAAGCTTTATATTTTGTGAATAACTCGTATATACATCATCTTATTTCAGCCTTTAATAAGCTTCATGGACTAGTAGATAGAGTAGTTTATTATTATCCCCATTTTCTAGATGGGGAGACAAAGATCCAGAGTGATGAACTAACTTACTAAAATTAACTTAACTTACTAAAACATAACTATTTAGTGAAAACGGGGTAAGGGAGCTCATCTATGTGTCAGTAATTGCCCTTAAGAATAGGTCTGGAGCTCACAGACATAGAAAACAAACTTATGGTTACCAAAGGGGAAAGGGGAGGGGAGGGAAGGATAAATTGGAATTTGGGATTAACAGACACACACTACTATATATAAAATAGATAAACAGGTCCTACTGTATAGCACAGGGAACTATATTCAATATCTTGTAATAACCTAATATGGAAAAGAATCTGAAAAAGAATATATATATGTATATCTGAATCACTTTGCTGTACACCTGAAGCTAACACAAAATTGTAAATCAACTATACTTCCATTGAAAAAAAGAGAAAAATAAGAAAAAAATAGGTCTTGAGGTAGTCTGCTCCCACTTCTAAACAGGGAAAAGAATGTTGCTGTGATTGCACATGGGTATTGGCAAGTACTTATTCCTCAGAGAGATTTGAGTGTGTGTGTGTGTGTGTTTGGTGTGTTTGGTGACATTCTTTCAGCTCCTTCAAAGATGTGAAGACTGATTATTTATACATCATCTAGTGTTTGACAATATCTTTTACACAATCTTTGTAACATGCTAACTAATATAAATAAGGCCTCCTTTCCCGTAAGGTGGCGGAATATTTCCCACAGCTTTTCCAATCTAACTTTTGGTGCTATGCTCAACGTCAGACAATCTAAATGGCAGTGTGGGGACTTCCCTGGTGGTCCAGTGGTTAAGACTCTGTGCTCTCAATGCAGGGGGCCCGGGTTTGATCCCTGGTCAGGGAACTAGATCCCAAATGCCGCAACTAAAGATCCTGCATGCTGCAACTGTAAGATCCCGCACACAGCAAGGAAGATCCCACGTGCTGCAACTAAGACCTGATGCAGCTAAATAAATAAATAAATATTTTAAAAAAGATAAAATAAACGGCAGTGTGATCATGGAACTGATACTCTAGGGTTGCAAAACTATCCCAATGTTTGATTAAAAAAATTAGTGTCAGAACATTCTGGAAAAATATTTTAATTCATGTTAAAGAGGACTGCAACTGAGTATTTTCAGAAAAGCAAAGCTTTGGGAAGATAATATAAAATAACTTTTTTACACTTATTGCTAAAGGACTCTAAACTATATTCTCCCTAAAGTAGTCCATGCTCTGCTTCTTCCTAACTTGTAATGGTTGTCCAATAATACAGTAGCTTGATGTTGTCATTTTAAGTGGAAATCCACTCTGATCAAATCTTAAGTTGCTGCTCCAGTGTTTGATAAACTCCAGACATTTGTGCCTGCTGCTCTTTTTTCATTGATTGAAAACCTCCTGGCAGGTCACACGGTCTTATCCTATTCAGCAATCAAAAAGCATCTGGGTCACTGCCAACGTGCGGGAGGAAAGAGAAACGGGTGTGATGACCTGTTAAAATTAGTGAGCTTTATATCTAGAGGACCTAGTGGATGGAAATATTTTGCTACCTTCTGAGTTCTTTCCTTTGAATAGATTTTAAATGTGTTACATGAGGATTATTAAAGATGCTCTTTATTTCAGAGTCTTCCTAAGATCTTCCTCACATTTTGCTTTTCTAAGAATCAGTCTTTTTCTGGGGGATGGTAGGTGGAAGGGTAAGTAAAGTTAACAGCTGTTTCCTTCTTCCTTCCCTTCATCCATCCATCCATCTATCTTTCCTTCCTTCCTCCCTTCCTCCTTCCCTCCCTTCTTTCCTTCCTTCCTTCCTTCTTTTCTTTCTTTATTAGGAGCAGCCCTAGCAGGAAAACACACAAACCACAACCACTCCAAGAAAACCCAAACAATAACACCTGTCCAGGTCTTTGTTGGTAAAGTCTTGAGTTGCCCTACAGGGCAAGGGTGGATAGAAGTTTATACTTGCTGTCAATTTGGTGAGTGATTATTGCTGGATAGGAAGAGGTTCCTTAAGACTGTGGTCAGGGAGGTGGCAATACTACTGTTGGTGGGAGGTACATGCTGGGGACTGATCAAAAAAGATCCCCGGTCTTGCATTGAGAGGACAGTGAGGATACCCTGGGGTAAATCATAGAGTCAGTGGAGGCATGGAGAAACCATGGCTGAAAGGCAGGTCTGTCATCTTGCTTCCTGCCATATATTCTACAGAGCACTGGCACCTGGCAGATGGCACAGAATCAGAATTCAATGGCATCATTGGGTAGCAGAATCATCAGTAATGATGGTGTCCACCAGATATTAAGGATTAGCCATTCTCTCTCATTTTCTTGTGACTTAGTCAGCTCTGAGATTCCTATAAAAGCTGATAGGGGTGGAAGCTCCAAGAATGACTGATAGTGAGTGAGTGCCCTGTCAACTAGGAATATGAGAGCTCAGAACTAAGTTGGACTTAATTTAAAAAACAGAACCAATAAATGTGCTATTTCTTGTACCAACGCAATCAGGAACAAATTCATGCCTATCACAAATACATTTAAAAAATGGAAGGATGCATCTAACCTCTGGGAAGTGGGATGGGGTTCAGAGGAGCTTTCACTTTTTAGTTAAAATGTATGTGTGGCAAAGGAAACCATAAACAAGACCAAAAGACAACCCTCAGAATGGGAGAAAATATTTGCAAATGAAGCAACTGACAAAGGATTAATCTCCAAGATTTACAAGCAGCTCAAGCAGCTCAATAACAAAAAAACAAACAACCCAATCCAAAAATGGGCAGAAGACCTAAAAAGACATTTCTCCAAAGAAGATATACAGATGGCCAACAAACACATGAAAGAATGCTCAACATCATTAATCATTAGAGAAATGCAAATCAAAACTACAGTGAGGTATCATCTCACACCGGTCAGAATGGCCATCATCAAAAAATCTAGAAACAATAAATGCTGGAGAGGGTGTGGAGAAAAGGGAACACTCTTGCACTGTTGGTGGGAATGTAAATTGATACAGCCACTATGGAGAACAGTATGGAGGTTCCTTAAAAAACTAAAAATAGAACTACCATACGACCCAGAAATCCCACTACTGGGCATATACCCTGAGAAAACCATAATTCAAAAAGAGTCATGTACCAAAATGTTCATTGCAGCTCTATTTACAATAGCCAGGACATGGAAGCAACCTAAGTGTCCATCATCGGATGAATGGATAAAGAAGGTGTGGCACATATATACAATGGAATATTACTCAGCCATAAAAAGAAATGAAATGGAGGTATTTGTAATGAGGTGGATGGAGTTAGAGTCTGTCATACAGAGTGAAGTAAGTCAGAAAGAGAAAAACAAATACAGTATGCTAACACATATATATGGAATCTAAGGAAAAAAAAAAATGGCCATGAAGAACCTAGTGGCAAGATGGGAATAAAGACACAGACCTACTAAAGAATGGACTTGAGGATATGGGGAGGGGGAGGGGTGAGATGTGACAGGATGAGAGAGTGTCATGGACATATATACACTACCAAACGTAAAATAGATAGCTAGTGGGAAGCAGCCGCATAGCACAGGGAGATCAGCACGGTGCTTTGTGACCGCCTGGGGGGGTGGGATGGGGAGGGTGGGAGGGAGGGAGATGCGGGAGGGAGGAGATATGGGAACGTGTGTATATCTGTAGCTGATTCACTTTGTTATAAAGCAGAAACTAACACACACACACACAAAAATGTATGTGTGGGGCTTCCCTGGTGGCGCAGTGGTTGAGAATCTGCCTGCCAATGCAGGGGACACAGCTTCGAGCCCTGGTCTGGGAAGATCCCACATGCCACGGAGCAACTGGGCCCGTGAGCCACAACTACTGAGCCTGTGCGTCTGGAGCCTGTGCTCCACCAACAAGAGAGGCCGCGATAGTGAGAGGCCCATGCACCGCGATGAAGAGTGGTCCCTGCTCACCGCAACTGGAGAAAGCCCTCGCACAGAAACGAAGACCCAACACAGCCAAAAATAAATAAATAAATAAATTTATAAAATGTATCTGTCCTATTTAAAAAAAAAAAATGTATGTGTGTATGTGTGTGTATCTGGGGGAAAGGATTATAATACTTTCCTTTCAAAACAAAAACAAAAGTCAATTTGGGTTGAGAAGAGGATCTGGAGATGTGTAGATATCTTCAAAGTCATCTGGATCAGCCCTAAGCCTGATGCATATTCCTAGGATGACTTTGAGAGCCTGGAAGCCCTAAATTCAGACATAGCTTTGAAGGGGATAAACTAGGAGAAAAGCAAAAGCATATGATCTCTTCTACTCATTATCCAATTCCACAAAGAACGTTTGCAAGTATGAATATTTTATACTGTTTCATAAACTGCAACTATATCACCAATTAAATACCACTTATTCAACATTTAACGAATATTTCTTGGTAGCCTATTATGTGCCAGGCACTTTTCTAGGCACTTAGGATACATAGCGTAATAAAAATAAATTAATTAATTCTGCTCCTTCCGCCCATTTTAATTGGCTATTTTTTGTGTGCCTCCACACTGTTGGTATGGGACATACCATTCTACTATATTGTTTATCACATTTTATTAATCAGTTTATGCAATTTGGGTTGAAAACAGCTTTTATAACAAAAGCAGAAAATGTGAAAAGACGAGAATAATGGATTTGACTGCATAAAAGTTAAAACTGCACAGAAAAAAATAAAACATCAAGGAAAATGATAAGGTAGGAAAAATAATTGCAACATAAATGACACCCAGGTTTCTATCTGTAATATATAAAGAGTTCTTCCAGGACACTAAGCAACAAATCAATAACCAGTTGAAAAATCTCCAAAGGGCACAAACAGAAAATGTATTAAAGAAGAAATATATAGCTAATAAATATATTTAAACATTTTAAACATTTATGCTCACTAGTAACCAAGGAAATGTAAATCTAAGCAACAAGATACTATCTCTAGCTGTCAAATTGGCAAAGACTAAAATTTTAAAATCTCCAGTTCTAATTCTTTAACAGTTTCCCAACCTTCATACTGTTGACATTTGGGGCAGGATCATTCTTTGTGGTGGAGGGCTGTCCTGTGCATTGTAAGATGTTTAGCAGCATCCTGCCCTCTACCCACTAGATGCCAGTAACATCCCCTTCCTGTTGTGACAGCCAAAAATGTCTCCAGGAATTACCAGATGTCTTGTGGGAGGCAAGATTGCCCTGAGTTGAGAACCACTGCTCTAAACATATGGAGGTACTTGGCTTTCTTCCCACTCACTGTCACCTCTCTTACTTTCAGACCTGTGCACATTTTTTTTTTTTTTCTGCAAAAAGCTTTATTGTTCCCATTTGGTCCAAGGCTTGGGAGAGGGCTCTGGGGTGGTTAAAAAGCTGCCTGGTGGCTACAGAGAGGGGCTTCAGGCAGAAGCCCTGACACCAGAGGGGCTCCTCAAAGGCCGCTAGGCTCCTATTTGTGCTTGAGGGTGAGCCTTTCAAAGAGATACTCACCCAGCCTGGGGACCAGCCAGCCTGTGGAGGTTAGTCAGGTGGTCGTCCATCTTCTGGATGAGTTTCACCTGCTCATCTAGGAAGTAGCTCTCTAGGAAGTCACAGAGCTGGGGGTCTGCGCAGGCAGAACCCAGGGCATGCAGATCCAAAAGCGCCTGGTTCCAGTTCTTCTCCACGAGCAGGATGGCTTCCATAGCGTCCTGGGTTTTACTCCGCTCATTTCGGGAGGCTTCTGCACGTCTTGGAGGAAGGCACGGCCGCCGTGCTGGTTTTGCATTTTCAAGAGATGCTGGGCACCCTTGAGCTTCTCCTTGGCCAATTCATGGAAAAAGTGGCCCAGGCCCTCCAGAGCCACATCGTCCTGGTGGAAATAGGAGCCCAGAGAGAGGTAAGTGCAGGAGGCACACAGATGCATGTTGGTTAGGCGGTTGATTGGGGCCTCCACCTCAATGGAGTAATTCTGATGAATCTGGGAGCTCTTGGTTGAAGGGTAATAAGGAGCTAAGTTCAAAAAATAATGTTGGCTTGTCCTGGAGGCCGAGGATAGCTGAGTTGCTGGTTCTGAAGGTTGCGACTGGAAAAAGGGTTGGAGGGTGATCGAAGGCTGGAGGAAGGGTCTGTCCCTGGGTCTGTTCCGTCCAAACACTGTTGAAGCAAGAGACAGATCCCCAGGAGTGCAGAGCGCACTGCTCAGATCTATGCATATTCTTGCTCCTGTGCATTTCCTTTCCTACTCTTAGCATCTTTCATGTTTCTGTTGAGGCTTTTGAGAAACTTTCCATGACCTCTCAAGATGGGTTCCCCTCGCGCCCTGCATTTACCCTGATCTCAGCACTTTTTACACTGTCTTCTACTTTATGTAATTATTAGCCAGTCTCTTTTAATAGAATGTAAACTCCCCATAGGCCCATCCTAGCAACTTTTGCCTTTGTGGGCCTCTTTCTCCATAACAAATATTAAAATTATATTTTATGACTGCATTAGTATAAAGACTAATATAATCCAGCCAGGATTATATTCATTTTTTTCCTTCTCATCCTAAAGGAAATTAAAATATTTTGTAGACCCCTAAAAAGTATTGTGGGTCCTAGGCACTGTGTTCACCATGCCTAATGGATAAGCTGGCCCTGGCTTCAAAAAGATGGACAGTGCCTGTCTTGCTCACTACTGTACACCCAATGCCTAGTACTAAGTAGCTGTTTAGTAAACAGTTCTCAAATGAATAAATGGATTAAAATTTTACTAAACAGGAAGTATTTCTAAATACTTGAACTACAAAAGACTTCAAATAAATTTAACCAAGTCAAGATATACTCATTTCATTAGATTTTTGTCCCTAAATTCATTTGTGCTCTAGTTTTGACCTACTCGAAAAATGTTCTGCATTCTCTCATCATATTTATTATTAAAATATTTCTGATATGATTTTTAAAAATTTTAAATAGATCCTTGATCATCTAGCTTTCCACTTCATTCTGATATCAAATACTTGTGGTTAAACTGAAAATATAGGCCCATGGTATATATCAGGTTACTTTATGTGGATTCTTCCATAATTTTTCTACTGGCTTTCTTTTATTTTGAAAAATATGGCTATAATATTTAAATTTGCAAGTCTGGTAGGATGTGTAAGAGTTAACTGACAATTAAGAGTCCATTTTGCTTTGCTGGTACTTAGAATTGTGGTTTTTGACAGTTTTGGGAATTTGCAATTTTGTCAGTTTACCTAAGGGCTCATCAAGCACTGCCATATTGATCTATGCTAACCAGCATATAGTCCCTGCCCTCAAGGAGTTCAAAGATTAGTGCTGTTCTTCAAGCAGTTTCCTTTCTGGGATTAAAATGCATGCTTACAGTTATACCTCCTTATCCACAGTTTCCAAATCGGTGGATTCAACCAACCGTGGATGAAAAATATTCAGAGAAAAAAATTCCAGAAAGTTCCAAAAAGCAAAACTTGAATTTGCTGCACACTGGCAAGTATTTACATAGCTTTTACATTGTATTTACAACTATTTACATAGCATTTACATTGTATTAGCTATTATAAGTAATCTAGAGATGATTTAAAGTGTACAGGAGGATGTGCATAGGTTATATGCAAATACTATGCTATTTTTTTAATAAATTTATTTATTTTATTTATTTATTTTTGGCTGCATTGGGTCTTCGTTGCTGCGTGGGCTTCTCATTGCGGTGGCTTCTGTTGTTGCGGAGCACAGGCTCTAGGTGTGCGGGCTTCAGTAGTTGTGGCACGTGGGCTCAGTAGTTGTGGCTCGCGGGCTCTAGAGCACAGGCTCAGTAGTTGTGGCACACGGGCTTAGTTGCTCCGTGGCATGTGGGATCTTTCCAGACCAGGGATCGAACCAGTGTCCCCTGCATTGGCAGGCAGATTCTTAACCACTGACCACCAGGGAAGTCCCACTATGCTATTTTATATAAGGGACTTGAGCATCCTCTGATTTTGGTAACCGTGGAGTGGGGGTGGGGGTCCCCAATCCCCTGTGGATACCGAGAGAGAACTGTACATTAGTAATCAAAGGCCTACTAGGTATTTGTGGAATAAGAGCAAAATAATTGATAGTCTTGGGAGAAGAGTGCATCACAGGCATGTTTAAGCCAAGCAAACTACTCCTGTTCTACTCTACAGCATATCTTTCTAGCGACAGAATATTTATGTCCTCCTGCTCTGTTAGCCACTGTTCAAAATGTCTTTCTACAACTAAGAGTCATGACGTTGTCCTTCTTGAATTAAATATACTTTTGTAACACACTGCAGTTCCCATGAGGACAGATATTATTCAGTGATAGCATTTTAGGTTGTGTCATTGGTGATGACATGGCCGAAAACTCTTTTGTTTCATTAATAACATTTCTCCCTTTGTAGGATAAATAATCTTTAAACAGGTTTCCCACCGTGTATTAAATCCAGTTAAAGAATGTGGTTTCAAGTTTGATTCCACAAAGGATGTGGCTTAATTTGGTTTCTATGAATCAGTTCTCACCTCAATTAAGCCTCCCCTAATTCTGTTGGTCAGAATCAATTGATTTGGGACTTCCCTGGTGGCACAGTGGTTAAGAATCCGCCTGCCAATGCAGGGGACACGGGTTCGATTCCTGGTCTGGGAAGATCCCACATGCCGTGGAGCAACTGGGCCCGTGCACCACAACTACTGAGCCTATGCTCTAGAGCCCACAAGCCACAACTACTGAGCCCATGAGCCACAACTACTGAAGTCCGTAAGCCTAGAGCCCTTGCTCCACAACAAGAGAAACTACCACAATGAGAAGCCCGCGCACCGCAATGAAGAGAAGCCCCCACTCGCCGCAACTAGAGAAAGGCCGCACGCAGCAACAAAGACCCAACGCAGCTAAAAATAAATAAATAAGTAAATTAATTAATTAATTAAAAAAAAAGAATCAATTGCTTCTTTCCCTGAGCTCTCCCAGTAGGGTATTTGTATCTCTAGTATTTAGTTATTTGCTTAATTGTCTTATCTGTTACTAGAAGGAAGAAGGGACTCTCTTATTCCTCTCTATGCTCCCCTAAGCACCTAGCATATGCCTTGTACATAGTAGGTCTCAAAACATTTTTGCTGGATTAAAAATAATTTCATAGAAGAAATAGAATTTGTAATACCCATGATATCCTGAGACCTTAATGCACTTTAACAGTATGGGTGTATGAGTGTATTTGGTGGAACTCCTGTGTGAAATCTGCCTAGATTTTTTTTTTTTTTCAAACAGGATTTTCATCAGCCAGGCAGCTTTTAGTGTTCGAAACCTTATCACTACCGGCAGTAAATTTCTTTGAAAATGCCAAGTGAGGGTCACTGGGCTAATGGATTTATTCACTATGATATTCTAGGAAATTATGCCATCCAACTTGCCAGAAGTTGTTTCAAGGTCAAATACTGAAATATCTAAGTAGATTACAAGGGTGCCTGGAAGATTCTTTTTTGATAGTCTCGCCTATTTCTACATCTCTATTCCCAACTCTGATTACATATTTCTATTATCCACTGTTCAGATGTACTTTCTTTACCACTCTTTCTATTTATAATTAGGATCCAGCACTTATTTGAATTTTCAGCTCACTGGATATTTCAGAAAATTTTACCCTTTGAGCAGCACTTCTTTGGCTCTAAAAACCAAGGAATAAAACCAGGAGGATGAAACAGTAACACTTCATTTGGAAATGGCTTCCTCTAGAGCAAGTGAACTCTGACTGGGAATTAGAATATGATCACACAGGTGCACTGAACGGGCTGAACAAACTCTCTTCTTACTGACAGAAGATTACTTACTGACAGATGATTGGCAACTATTAAGACAATGGAAAATACAGCTCCCCCTCAGTCAGATCCTCTGAAAACATTATCCCTCCCTGGCCACTTCTGGCCCAGTTATTCACTCAAGACAGGTCTTCAATCACCTGGCCAATTATAAAACACACCACTAGCTACCTGGTTACTCTCTGGCTTCCTATTTACTTTGACAGATCTCTGATCATTGGGTTCATTAAAGGAAAAAACACCATCGTGGAAAGACATTAAGTGTATAACAAAGGCCCCAGCTTAAGCGTAAGTGGTGCTCAAGTATGTTTCAAAATGCCCCAATAGACTGTATATATATTCCGTGAAGGCAGAGACCATCTCTCTTATATTTTCTGAGCTACACCTCTGTCTTCATTGTCACTTTTGGGCTTATTGGTTTGACATTTCTCCTGTTTGGTTTTTTTTTTTTTCTTGGTGCAACATTTTATTATTTTTTTAATTAAAAATTTTTTTAAATTGAAGCATAGTTGATTTACAGTATTATATTAGCTTCAGGTATACAACATGGTGATTCAAAAGTTTTATAGATTATACTCAATTTAAAGTTATTATAAAATATTGGCTATATTCCTTGTGCTGTACAATACATCCTTGTAGCTTATTTATTTTATACATAGTAGTTTGTATCTCTTAATCCCCTACCTTTGTCCCTCCTCGCTTCCCTCCCTCAGCTGGTAACTACTAGTTTTCTATATCTGTGAGTCTGTTTCTGTTTTGCTACATACATTCATTTATTTCTCCAGTTTAATTTCACACCTCGTTTTGGCTTCGTTTGATTCCACATGACTTCCTTGAACTCCATACTCCATGTGTTAGTGGCACTTTGGGGAATTAAGGAGGAAGAGTGCTAGATGGGGCGGGGGGGATGGAGGGCCACAAAGTAGGGGAGATAAGAGGTCAGCAGCTTTCAGACATATGATGATAAGGGGATCGAGAATCAGTCAGGGATGTATTTGGGGATGAGATTTCATGTCTGCAGTCACCAACCCCCACCCCAGGAATCCTTGGATTTTAGGGAGGGTGGACTTTTCATTGTATAAGTAATGGTGATTTACATCATTTTATAATTGGATATTACATGAAAAGAATGGCTTCAGAAGATTGGAGAACTTGGCAGCATTTGGGTATTCGAGCAGTTTTGTTTTTTTTTTTAATTGTTATTCAAGTCAAGAATTCTGTTGTCTTCTAGCAGTTGTTTTTTATATACAGCTGTGTTTGTTAAAAATCCTGGATTGGATTTTAACCTGGTTGAAGAGGAAAATCAAAGAGGGAGGCAGAGAAGCCTTTCTTTACCTCTGTGCCAAGGGAGTATACGAGAATTTTAACACAAGATGTAGCCCTGGATTTGATTCGGGAAAATACCAGAGAAGGCTATAATTGAGTTCCTATAAAGAAATAAGTTGTTTAATTCAATGTCATCTTTTACTTACCAAGAAGACCATGCCATCACAGTGTGCCAGAAAAGTAGAATTCTGTTATGTTTACCTTGAAGTGCTGGGTGTAATGAAGTCATTGGCAAGCGCTATTTATTTTTTAAAGGCAAGCAAGAGAAAAATAATAAAACTCAAACCTCTACATTTCTATTGATCACAGGATGCAGATCTTATTCATTGTCTCTTTATCTGTCAAGAAATGGGAACATATAGTTTTAAAATATGTTAAAACTTTGATCTCGTTTTCTTCTCTGCCTCTCCAGTAAATTCTCTTGAGTATTTGAAAAGGTGGAAAGATTAGAGAAAACTTTTCTTTTGATGTTTAGACACTATTTGGTTAGAATCATAGCAAACATGTTTTGTTTTTGAAGAAGCAGTGCAGAATACGGTGTCAATGCTGGGATAAATTATACAATGGGAATACAGAAGTGTTACATAGTGTCTTCAGACACTAACACTTGGAGTTTGTAATAAATTTGGGGAAAACACATTTATTAAGTTAAGCAATAAAGTGTAAGAACTAGACTTAATTGTGGTCTGTAACATGTTCAACCAAACAATAAATATGCTTGTAAAGTGAAATGGTTTAATTCTATATGTTAATTCTCAATATGTTAGTTATATGGATTTCTGTGCAGGAAGAAGTACTAGACCAAAATATAATCTGGTAGTAAACTAAATATGAGAAATCATAAAGTTTTTATATCTATTGATTATTTTCAAAGTGGAAGGGATGTTGTGTCTGCTATTAGGTAATGTTTGGTCCTTGTTTCTTTTTTTTTTTTTTTATTGGAGTATAATTGCCTTACTATGGTGTGTTAGCTTCTGCTTTATAACAAAGTGAATCAGTTATACATATACATATGTTCCCGTATCTCTTCCCTCTTGCATCTCCCTCCCTGGTCCTTGTTTCTTGTTTTACTTGTCGGGGGTTGGTTATCACAAAGGCTTGCTTTGGGGTCTGGAGGAAACAGAGATGCCTGAGTTTATACTGTTCAGCCATTGTGTTTCACAGTGGCTTCAGGGAGAAAATAATAATTCCTGTGATGACCTGGTAGTTTCTCGTCTATGCAAGTCTAAGAAATTTGGACGGGGGCACTATGTGTCAGTCACTATTTTGTATTTAAGAGATTCAGTGATGATCAAGCACCTATATATTCAAGGGAAAAGAGCAGAGGCATGGATTCAATTATTGAAGCCCAGTCCTCCATGTGCTGAAAATCAAAGGCCCACATAGAATTAGAGATATAATTTTTCCTCTTTTCATAGGAAAGGGGAATGTGAGACAATTTATTAAAATAAACTGTAAAATGTCCTCAAGCAATGGAGGGTGGTCGTTAGCTTTTCTGACAGGAAAATTATTTTTCTATCTGTATTATGGTGTGAAGGTTATCTTTCATCTGGGAGATTTTGTAATTTTGCATTGATCGAGAGACTGTTACTTATTTTCAAAAGTAGTGTATGCAAATTATGATTAAATTCCTGAGGATTTAATCTTTTGAATATCATTTTAAAAATAGGAATGATGGCACACTGAGATGATAATTAACTCATTATGAATAATTTATTTTATACCTTGAAACTCTGCACAGAGCAAAGTTGTTGTTACTTAAATTTTCAAGCAGATTCTAGTCAAGATAGGAGTAAGTTCAAGTCCTATGTGTAGTATTGCATATTAAGTGAGAAATCTCATTACAGGAGTCCTGCATTTAATGTTTCTTAATTTATAATATTCATGCTAAAAATTCCCAGCTTGGGGCCCTGAAAGAATTATAATGTCCAAATAGTGTTTTTATAGTAAATGTATTTTAATTATTTTAGCTTTCCTGAAAAAAATAACCAAATCTACTTTGACTTTGGTAGCTTTTATATTTTAAAAGTTTACAGCAATTATAATTATTCTTTTTTAAGCTGGTGAGTGACTATAACCGTCTTCTGATTACAGATTTCAAATAATCAAGGCCATTAGACATCATAGGATTTGCCAGGATCAAACTGCATGTCATTCGTGGATTATATTAAATTCTGATGTCAAGGAGGAATGCCTTGATCCACTGTTTGTCTATTTATTTATTTTATCTTTATGCATTTTGTTTAACTATTTAGCACTTAGTGTGTGCCCGACAATATTCCAAGTATTTATAATGACCCTATGAGGCAAGCACTATTATGATCCTCGTTTTATTGAGGAGTGTGGTTTAGTAAAAATAGTATGAATTTTAGCATGAAACGGACTTAGATTAAATCCTGAATCCACCACCTACTAACAATGGGGCCATGGGTATTTAATGTGTACTTAAGTCTCTAAGCCTCAATTTCCTTTACACAAAATAAGGGAAGATACTCAATACCTTCCAGGGTTATTGTGAACATTAAATAAGAATATTGGACAGCACCTAGCACAGTTTCTGGCGTATCACAACTTCTCAATACAGTTTAATTTTCTTCCCATTCACTTTAGCCTTGTGTTAGTCAGGACTCTTAGTTACAAGTGATGGAAATCCACATCAAACAGCCTTAAAAAAAAAAAAAAGGAATATGTTCATTCATTTAACTGGGAAATTCAAGGGGTTCCGCCAATATCATTAGAATGTCTTTCTTCCTCTTGGCACTGCTCTCCACTGTTTTGGCTTATTTTCAGGCAGACTATCAATCCTTTTAAAATCTTAATTGGCTTTTTGCCAGTTTACATCTGGTTGGTTTCATGGTCTGGTAACCAAAGGCACATTTCTCTCAGAGTCATAGACCTTGAATCTGGGCCTCAGAATTTCTGCCTTTACGCAACAAACCAAGATGCTATGCCCATTGACACAGCCCTTAGTTAAATGACATCTTGTTCTTTCTTGGAACAAGTTATAGTAGGTTAGGGTATGATGGGGGTGCAGTTAATCTGCTCCTTGCCCAAGGCAGAATCCTAATAGACTGTTCTTTAAAATGCAGATAATTGTGCTCTCTGTCACACAGGGAACTCACAGGATAAGGTCTCTGGTAGGGAACTAGGGGATCAGTAGTGGTCTTATCTCCTGCTATATCTGCTATTCCCCAAAACTTGTTCACACTATGTTTAGCTTGGAGCAGAGTATACATATAGTACTTCCGACCTGGTAAGATTCATGATTATCTATCTGTCAGCCATTTTGTATTTCTGGTCATAAGCTGAAAGTATCTCTATTTTCTCCCCTGTCCTCTTTCAGACATACCAGCTTGGACCATACATTTTACCCTCCTTGAATAGGCAGTTATTCAAGGACAAAGGCAGTAGGCAATGAAATCCAATATCTTGAAGTATTTATATCAAGCCCCAAAACTTTGGTAAGCCCAAGGTCTGAGTCCTAAGATGCAACAGGGGCAGTTTAATAAACTACTGCAAACTAAGAGTTTGCCAATTTCATGGCTGGAGACAGGAGAATCGAGTGTCCCACATTTCAGTTGCAATCAACCAGTTCCATGTTTGGGATCTGTTACTTTCCAGTATCACTCTTCTAAATGTCAATATCAATTTTATGAAATATCCCTTTGGACCATGACAGAGGTTTGGCTGCTATTGGTCCCTTTAGCACAAATATCGGCACGGTAATTTCCCTTAGCTTCCAGAGAGTCAAGTATAGAATGCCCCCGAATCTTAAAAAAAAGCTAAAGCTGCAAGTAAAATATTGCATTCAATAATTCCCAAATATAGGGGCCATTTTAAATTTTATTTCTTCTGGAAGTAAGGAAGCCAATGTTGTTTCCACGACATTCCAAAACCACAGGCTACTCAAAAAGCATATCTGCTATCAGTGTAAATATTGGCAATTTTGTCCTTGGCTAAAACACAAGCCCATGTAAGAGCTTATAATTAAGCCTTCTGCGTCAAAGTAATCATAGGTAAAGATGTTGCCTCAACAACTTCAAAAGGATTTGTAATACCACACCTAGCACAATATTTGCCATTGTCACCATTTAAATAAGAATCATCAGTGAACCATGAGAAGTCAACATTACCCAGTGGAATTTCCTGTGGATCCTTAGGAGGAGTCAGGAGGTGGTCTGTCAGCCTTAAGCTGTCCTAAGGGACTTCACTGGTGACAGAGAGGAGAAGAGCATCCGGGTTAAGGTTATTACAACATAAAAGAGTTATGTGAGGAGCAGTTAACAAAAGGACTTCATAGGAGGTGCGGCAGCTGACTGAGAAATGTTGAGTGTGATGAGAAATCAGGAGAGCTCCTACCTACTGCATGAGGTACAAAAATGGTTAAAGGGGATCCCACAATGATTTTGTCAGTGGCTTTAACTGAAAGGACAGTGGCCGTAATGACTCTAATGCAAGGGGGGTATCCCTGTGCCACAGGGCCCAGTTTCTGGCTATAATACTCTATGGGTCGGTGGTGGTCCTCATGTTTTTGGGTGAGTACCCCAAGTGCATTCCCTTCCCTTTCATATACAAAAAGGAAAAAGGGAATCTGATCATTGGGATGTCCAAGGGCAGGTGGGTTCTTCAAACTCTCCTGTAAGGCGTTGAAGGCTATGTCATCTGGTTTTTCCCCTAAAATTGGGTTACAATTTTAACTGTTTAGTAAAACATATAAAGGTTTGGCCATAAGAGAGAAATTTGGAATCCAATTTTGGCAATAACCAACTAGGCTGAGAAAACCTTGCAATTGGTGCTTAGTTTTGGGAAACTTAGGAAACTCTCTGGATCTAGCTGTAGCCCTTATCCTGATATCCTAAATATCAAACCTGGGTTTGGGAAAACTGCAGTTTTCTTTGGTGACTCTATGTCCATTAAGGCTAAAAGCTTTAGCATGTGTATGTGTCCTCCTGTAAGGAGGCTTGAGAAAGAGAGCAAAGAAGCAAATCATCCACATATTACAACAAAGCAGAACCCCTAGGGAACTTTATATCATTCAGATCAGCCTTCAGTATTTTCGAGAAATAAGGACTTTCGGTACAACCCTGAGGCATTACTGTCTAGGTGAATGAAGGTGCCTAAAACTCTTAAATTTGTTAACAATCTCTTTTCCAATGTCCTGGCTCTTTGCAATAATAGCAGAATCTAGGAGGGTTTTGGTTTCTTTGAGGAGCCCTCGTTTGCTCAAGTTGAAGATAAGAATTTTGGTGGCGTAGAAGGGAAGGAGGTGAAATCTGAAACAAAGAAGCCAAGGAAGAAGAGCCTGAGGCGTCGGGAGCCATTTTATCTTTCTTTAATCATCTGTTTGCCTCAGCTAATCTTAAAATCTTATTTTGCAGAGAGGCAATTTTAGTCTCAAAATACCAGTTGAAATAAGCATTCCACTCAGTTCTGGGAAGTTTGGAGCTATTGTAGTGCTCTTTGGTTTTAGGGAAATTAAGTCTGGGGATTTGAGAGTTCCCCATAGTGGCCATTGATATTCTAAATTGCCTTTGGTCAGGTTGGTCCATTTACTTAGAAATATGCATGAGGAAGGACCCAGGTGTTTTTTTTTCTTTTTTAAATTTATTTATTTATCTTTGTCTGTGTTGGGTCTTCGTTTCTGTGCGAGGGCTTTCTCTAGTTGTGGCAAGTGGGGGCCTCTCACTGTCGCGTCCTCTCCCGTTGCGGAGCACAGGCTCCAGACGCGCAGGCTCAGTAGTTGTGGCTCACGGGCCCAGTTGCTCCGCGGCATATGGGATCTTCCCAGACCAGGGCTCGAACCCGTGTCCCCTGCCTTGGCAGGCAGATTCTCAACCACTGCGCCACCAGGAAAGCCCCGGACCCAGGTTTTTAAACATAAAATTGCTTGAGGTCCCTGTAGGGAGGCGCCCTCAAAATACTTAGATAACTGTGATCCCATTTCCTAGAGATTTTTCCTCTAAAGAACAATTTTCAAACAGCTTAAATGGCTTACACAACAAAGGGTTCAATTCAAATAGTTTGCAAGCCAATCCCAGCCAGTCTTAAGGAGATAGCTTGGTCCCAGAGCCAGGCCAAAGGCTTTTTAAAAAAAAAAAAATTTTTTTTTAAAGCCAGTATCCAAAGGACTAGGCCAAAAACTGAAAAACCCAGCACTGTTTCAGAGAAACAACCCCTGTTCCTGAGAGGGTCAAAGGTTGGCCAGCTTTAGTCAAACAGTCTGATCCCAAATCAGACTGAAGTGCCAAGCGAGTTCTTGCATACAGAGCAAGGCCTTAACCAGAAAGACAAAAATGGATCCCGAGTAAAGGCCGGGGAGCTTCAAATGCAAAGGGGGCATAAGCTCAGACCTAGGAGAAAGATGTACCTTCAAACTTTAGGGTTGGCAAGAAAAGCAGTGAGCGACAAGGGGCTCAATTGTGGGTACCATATGTGTTTGCTCACCTGCTCTGGAGCCATAGGGAGTCTTCTCTGGTGCCTGTAAAGGGCACCAAAATGTTGACCAGAAACAAACAGACTGCCAGATATCTTTCCAGCAAAGATAGGATCAGCAGAAAATTGCCATTCAGGGTCTGCAACCATGGGAAGCCACGTGCAAGTCCCCGCAGGGCAAAGAAAGAGAACATTTTTTATAAAGAGGAGAAGGAAATTGGGAGGGCTGTAGTAAACAAAGAGTCCACGGCTTTTCATTGGCTGAGCCCTTGCGAGGAAAGAAGGGGAGTCTTTCCTCTTCCTGTTGGGCTCTGCTATCATCACAGGGCATGAGAGCTCCCCCTTCTGATCTCCCAATTCTAATTGAGGTTTCTGCTTATTAATTCTTTATAGTTCATGTATAATTCACTTGTACAGACATACGCCATCAGTGTATATTCATTTGCAGAGAGATACAGATTTATACACATGATTGAGGCAAAGTATCACTTAATGAATTCTTGAAACACTAAAATCTGGTGTTAATTCACTGAGTCATCCAGTAGATCGATTGCCTGTGTTGTGCTGGGTGCATGTTCTTTGAAGCCCCACCAAGTCTTTGAAATAAAACTTTTCACAGAAGTTGGTGGTTTTTATAATAGGCAGGACTTTAAAAATACAATCTTTAGTCTACTAATAGGAGATGCCTCCTAAGCTGAAATGCTAAATTTTGTTCTGATGATTTTTTTTGCTGCAATCTTCCCAATTTTTATTTAAACGTATTTCCTTTAATCGTAAAGATGATGTCAAAACTCATTTGGAAGTGTCTTCAGAATTCTCATTAGCAACATGAGGAAAATATTCATTGAGTTGATTGAAGGAAAAGATAAGCACTTCCGTATCTGTTCTTGAAAGGGAAGATAAAGGCTGCTCCCCAACTGAAGAAGGCAGATTATTGAGTTTCACTGATTTCTTTTTTGTTCCCTAAAAGAGTTGCTTCACTTTCCCCCACTTTGCTTCCCTCTACCGAATAGTAACAATGACTTACTCTCTGGTTGAGAACTAAACAACCAGGCCTTGACCTGAGCATAAGGGGAGAAGGACTTCAGATGTAATTCTAGCTGTTACTTACAGCGTGGCTTTTTGCTTGAGTTTCTTTGTGACAGATAAATAAATGATACCATCTAGAGAAAGCTTTCAGAATGCCCCTGAGGGCTGCCTTAGAAAAAGCCAAATCTCTGTTGAATTCAAGAAAGAAAGCAATTTCTGTCCATGCAAAAGACAGACAGGGTAGAACAGTTGGTTGACCACTTTGGGGATTTTAAGAGTATCTGGGGAAAATCTGTTTCCCTGGGGTACGATCTGAGTTTTATTTCATGGATGATATCTATTGATGCAGTTCTGTCTTTTGTAAATAAGCAAACTTACTATTGCCTAGTGAATCTAAAGAAAAAAGGCAGGGAAAATATAAAGCAGCAATTGCTTTCTACCTGTCAAGTTAACATGGATTTGATGTCAAAATGAAGATAACATTTGTCTTGGGAATCACTTTGAATAATTTAGAAATAATATTAAATGATTAACACCTCATATGTTCTGTCATTCTTGTTCCTACCCGTTCTCATATGATATAACATTATTATACATTGTGCTTCATCCCAAAGAATACCTAAGTGGTTTACAATCACAGCATACTTTTAAATCAGTCCAGGTCTCCTGGTTGAACAATGTATTTGGAATGATAGAATTATAACTTTCTTGGAAGACCCATGCATAATGCACTAGGAGTATCTACAGTACCAAAGAAATTCAGTTTATATATAATTCTTAATAACGGAAAAATCACTCCCTTAGTTGTATGCATGTCAAACTGAGGGAGAGGGTGAAACAGCAATGCTAAGATCATCAGACTTGTGTAAAACTAAAGGGTAAACGTCACCATTCTGCTCCCATCACGGATGGGTTTGTAAAGGAGTGTGTAAAGGGGACTGATTCACATAATAAATTATATAGTTGATGTATCTGCATACATCAATAAGTTATAATACATTGCCATCTGTTCTAGAACTCTAGCTGGATGA
This sequence comes from Balaenoptera ricei, assembly GCF_028023285.1. NCBI lineage: Eukaryota > Metazoa > Chordata > Mammalia > Artiodactyla > Balaenopteridae > Balaenoptera > Balaenoptera ricei. The sequence continues at coordinate 87,383,239 of NC_082660.1, read as the reverse complement.
AAGGGATTCCTGGACATACAATAACCAGGCTTCATTTTTTTTTAAATTTTAATCTTAATTTATTTTATTGAAGTCTAGTTGATTTACAGTGTTGTGTTAGTTTCAGGTGTACAGCAAAGTGATTCAGTTATCTTCAGTTTTATATATATATATATATATATATATATATTCTTTTTCAGATTCTTTTCCATTATAGGTTATTACAAAATATTGAGTATAATTCCCTGTGCTATACAGTAGGTCCTTGTTGTTTATCTATTTTATATGTAGTAGTGTGTATCTGTTAATCCCAAACTCCTAATTTATTCCTCCCCCTCCATTTCCCCTTTGGTTTGCTGTGTCTGTGAGTCCAATAATCACTCTCCTTAAGTAAGCTGTACCAAGCACATTAAGCCTATACTGTGTACCCTGCCTGCTCATTTGCTGCTCCCCAAATTTAAACTCTGTATTAATTTAGGTGCTACCACTCATTTTCCTCCATTTTATTGAGATATTAAGGAAAAAAGGAAAGCAGATGAAACTGAACAAAATCAGCTGTGGGTGAGAGCTTTTAAGCCTATGTGCTAATAAAATGTCACTTATATTTTAAATTTTCTAATAATTTGTGCTCAGCATAATTTTTAATTGAGGAAAAATTTCCAAAGTTCCTTCACTTACAACTTTAAGGTTTAACTACAGATTAAGGGGCATTAGAATTCAGTAGTGTATATAACCATGGTATCAAAAACTTAAGGCATGTGAAAGAAATCACTTCTTGGTCTGAAACTGAAGGCCAATATTTATGATGCACTGTTATGTAATGTAGTTGACTATAGTCAATTTTTCATGAGTATTTTACATGATATGTACTATCTATCATTTGTACCTTAATTTCTTATTGATGTGCCTAAAGATAGAAAACATGTATTTTGAAAAATACTTAAAAATTTGGTCTTTTTCACCACACGAGATGGCTTTTTTTTCTAGTTATTACAATGTAGTGAAATTTTAACGTTTATGTACCCATAGGTTCACAGACCCTTTTATGGAAGGTAGGATTTGTGTATATGGTGTTCAAAAGTGCTTAATTCTAAGAACAATATCCAACATTACATAAATGGCTTTATACAGTATAAAGTATGAAAAAGGAAGAAAATTGTTGTAATAAGAGTAAAGAAACTGTGGCTCAGCTCTGTACTGCCTCTGTTGAAAGGGATGGAGACGAGCATAGTAAAATGCCAGTATTTTCCAGGGCATTCCCTGGAATGTGATGGGCTAGTCCTGGAAAATGTGAGGAAATTAAGGTTGTCATGGGATAAGGTTGTATTGGATGTTTTAGTCATCAGTCAGTAAGGAGCTCATAATTGGCTGGTGATCATCCCCAAAACTGGAAGAGAGGAAAAAGGGCTGAGTTAAACACCTCTCTTTTTTTTGGTTTCTAAACATTTACAGTTGTTCAGAAAGTAACAGTACATCCCCCAAATCCTTAAAGTAAGCTAGTTCCCACCCCCACTTCCTTTGCGTTGACTCAACTTTAAAAATATGGGATCTTATGTGGTATATAAATACAATGCAGTATTACTCAGCCATAAACAAGAATGAAATAATGCCATTTGCAGCAACATGGATGGACCTAGAGATTGTCATATTGAATGAAGTAAGTCAGAAAGAGAAAGACAAATACCATATGATATCACTTATATGTGGAATCTAAAGTATGCCACAAATGAACCTATCTACGAAACAGAAACAGACTCACGTAGAGAACAGACATGTGGTTGCCGTGGGGGAGGGAAGGACTGGGAGTTTGGGATTAGCAGATGCAAACTATTATATATAGGATGGATAAACAACAAGGTCCTACTGTATAGCACAGGGAACTATATTCCATATCCTGTGATAAAGCATAATGGAAAGGAATATGAAAAAGAATATATATATATATGTATGACTGAATCACTTTGCTGTACAGCAGTAATTAACACAACATTGTAAATCAACTATACTTCAAGGATCTTAATAGTTTATTTTGTAGCTAATTGGATGGGAGGTGTTATTTATTTTACATCTATATCAGTTATCTATTAGTGCCTAACAAATTACCTCAAACCTCAGAGCCTTACAACAACAGACATATTATCTCAGTTTCTGTGGGTCAGGAGTCCGTGTGCAGCTCACTTGAGTGTCTCTGGCTCAATGTCTCTTATAAGGCTGCCATCACAGTGTCTGCTTGGGATGCCATCATCTCAAGGCTCAACTGGGAAAGAGTCCATTTCCAAGCTCACTCACATGGCTGTTGGCAGGCTTCAGGGTCATTGCCTCGTTGGCCTCTCCACAGCACAACTCACAAAGCTGCCTTCCCTTAGAGTAAAAGAGTGAAAGAAGGAGCCCAAGATGGAAGCCATAGTCTTTTTGTGACTTAGAAGTGACATCCCATCACTTCTGGCATATTTTATTTGTTGAAAGAAAGTGAGTAAATTCAGCTTACACCCAAGGGGAAGGAACTACAGTAGTTGTGAATATCAAGAGGTGGAGATCACTGGGGGCCATTTTAGAAGCTGCCTGTCACACATGCACTTTTAGTAACTCTTGAAGCATAGTCCAAAGTGGCCAGTCTGGAGAATGAATTTCTCTGAAATCTATTGTTGTATCTTTAAAATTGCTTTGTACATGTCTATCTTTGGAACCTGTGTAAGGATTGAAGGAACCTCATTTTACTAATATATATTTGTCACAAAGAAAGGCAAAGCCAGGTGGCTTTCTTTCCTTTTGCCCATTGACCACCCCCCCCCTTTTTTTTTTAATAAAGAGGATTTTCTTTGTCTTAAGAGCGGGTTACTTGCCAAGCATATTGGTAGGGGCGTCAGAGATTATTTCAGCTAGGAGCTAGGCAGTAAAGTGTAAAAAAATACAGGGCAATCAAATCTGATCTGTTGTATGGTTGGGTTAGTCACTATTACACAGAAAGCTGGAAATAGTCTGGTTTGGATTTCTGCTCTCTCAAGGGCCTGAAAGGAGCTGGCAGAGGTGACTTTTCTTCTTTTCTTTCTTTCCTTCTTTCTTTCTTTCTTTCTTTGAGCAGGGATTTCTATACCTTTATCATAGTGTAAAGGAAGTGGAAAATGATATGAAGAAACAAATATTTTTTGGTGACAGCTTTATTGAGATATGATTCAGATATAATACAACTCACCTATTTTAAGTGTTACAGAATTCTGCAACCATCACCACAATCAATTATAGAACATTTTTTGTTACCCCAAAAAGAAACCACTCCCTTTGCCATAACCAACTTCTAGTTAAGTCTCAGTGACCAGATCTGGGTCATATAGCCATTCCCAGAGACTGGAAAAGCAAGCATATAGTTTCTCTAGCATCTCTAGTGTTTGTGGGTAAGAGGCAAGGGAGAACAAAGCAAGAGATGGCTGTTGAGTTAGCTAACTGTAGTGGTTAATTTTATGTGTCATTTTGGCTGGGCCACAGTGCCCAGATATGTAGTCAAACATTCTGGATGTTTCTGTGAAGGTGTTTTTAGATGAGATTAACATTTAAATCAATGGATTTAAGGGTAAGGCAGGTTACCCTCCATAATGAGTGGGCCTTATCCAATCAGTTGAAGGCCTGAATAGAAGATACACTCATCTCCCCTGAGCTAGAGGGAGTTCTGCAGCAGATGACCATTAGACTTGAACTGTAACCCTGGCTCTTTTCTGGGTCTTCAGCCAATTGGCCTTTGGACTTGAACTGCAGCATTAGCTCTCCACTGAGGCTCCAACCTACCTGCCCACTCTGGAGATTTTGGACTTGGCAACCTTCATAATCACATGAGCTAATTCCTTTAAATTAGGTCAAACAGGTAATGTAAGTTCAAACCACAAACTCATCGTTTAAAGGCAGGCCTGTGGTTAGGAATTCTTAAAGGAGACTCGCTGCGTACCCCTCTCCCCACAAAGCAAGCAAGACAATACAGACAACTGTCTTTGTTTTCTCCTTGTGCCAGTTGTTTACATTTTTCTACTTCTTCCTTTTATTCAAATTGTAGCCATTGGAGACCCATTCTTTGTGAGGAATTTCTCAATTTCAATTCCACACTTCATGTATACTCTAGGTTTGATGTCCTATCCCTACTTGGACTTTAAAATCCAAACTTCTAAATTGTTGTGACCAGCAACTTTCCTCAACACTCCTGCAGTATCAGCTCAGAAACTTATTTCTCTGGCTTTCAGCTTCCTCTTCATTCTTTGCCACTGGTAATTTCCTTTCCTTTCATTAGAGCACAGCTATGCTTTTAAACGGATGTCAGTTAAATCTTATAATTCCAGCATTTCTAGCTGTTTTGTGGTTGGGGAATTTGCAGGTTATCTAGTCTGCCACACTTGTAGAAATGTAAGTTGGACCTTAAATTTTTCAAAATACATATTTTTTCTAACAGGTTATTCAGGTTTTCTCTTCCTTTTGACATCAATAAGGACTTTAAAGTGCATTTTTGCTATTGTTGTATCAAGCTTTTTTCTAAAACTTAAAGACAGTTGATATTTCTTTTTTATAATATAAAAGTAATTTGTTTTACTGACAACCTCTTTGTTTAGCTTTGTTTTTTTCTATCTAATGCTTTCCTTCTGGATTCTGTTTTTCTCTTTCTTTCTTTCTTTCTTTCTCTCTTTCTTCTTTCCTTCCTTCCTTCCTTTCTTTTTCTTTCTTTCTTTCTTTCTGACTTTCTTCTTTTTTTCTCCCTCCTTCCCTCCTTGTCTCCTTTCCTTCCTTCCTCCTTTTCTTCCCTCCTTTGCTATCACTCTTGAGTGGTAGCTTAAGGGGGAATAACACTTTACTCTTAACACATTGAAAATATTACTTTATTTTTTTCCTAGTACTTAATATTGCTAAAAAAAAAGAAGCTGCTCAGTCTAATTTTTGTTCCCATTTAAGATAATCTGTCTTTTTTACTGGTAGCTTTTATGATCTTATTTTTGTATTTGGTGTTATGCTGTTTTTTTATCACTATGTGTCTAGATGCAGATTTATTTATACTTATCTTAGTACTCAGAGTATACTTTAGATCTAAAGATTTGTGTCTTTAGATTTTGGAAAAACCTTAATCATAAGTTCTACAAATATTGATTCTATATCATTCTCTCCTTACTTTTTTTTTTCTTCTGGAACTTCCATTAAAGGGAGGCTGTGGTCTTCCAATCTATTCTCTATATCTTGGCCACAATTTTCTTCTTTTTGTGTCTTTGTGTCTCATTCCAGGTAAAATTTTCAGTATCACTTTCCAATTCACTAATTGTCCAACTGTTTATCCTACTTATTGGGTTTCTTTTGTTTTTAAAGTTTAGATGTTTCATTTCTAGAATTTCTGGTTGGTTCTTTTCCACATCTGCCTATTCATGTTTCAGTTCCACTTGGTTTTTTCCATAATTTGCTGGGGTTTTTTTAAATCAATATGAAATCTTGACGATGATGATGATGATTATTTTTAGTATTCTGAACATCCTCAAAATATTTATCAAACTCGTCTCTAAAATTACTTGGTAAAAAGAAAAAGTCTTTTGGATAGACAAATATTCAGCCATATTTGCTCCTCACCTCACTAGACTTGCAGCTTCTTTTGATCTCTATCTGCAGGCAGTTTATTTTTTCTAGCCTTCTTTCTAGATCATGATAAATCCATCCTAGATCCCGGATTTAAACAATAAACCTTGCTCACTTCCTTTCTTATTTCTATAGCACTTTTAACCCATGTTACCCCACTGGAGGTAAACTCGTAGCCATCCCTACTTTGCTTCTAAGACCTAGGACCAGCAGGCCAGTGGCTCCAGGACTCCCTATCACTTTTCATTTCTATTTAATTTCTGGTCCACAGAGATGGTTTTTGTTTATTTGTTTGTTTTTGCTTTTAAGCTTAGTTTTATTTTTCTGTATTTTATCTAGAATTGCAATGTGTTTGGAGCATTGGAGATACATCAAATTGTGACCTGTGCCACTTCACCTGAAGTCTTTAAAATTTTTTTTTGACTATTTGTAATTTTACTTTTACTTATTTTTTTTTAAAATAAATTATTACAATTATTTAGCGTATAAAAGAAAACTTCCTGGACTTTGGATAACCACTGTAAAATTGTTTACTCTTGAAATAGCTTAAAATAAGTTTTTATTTGGAGAACCTTTTGAACTGTATCATATTTTCCAACAACAAACATTACAATGTCATATTCATATTCTCATATTACTTTTAAATAAAGTATAAGATGCTCAATATTTTAAAAACTTATTATAGAAATCTTCAGATAGAAAAGTTAGAAATATTAGTATAATGAATCCTCATGTATCTATCACCTAACTTCAATTGTTATCACTATTCTGCTATGCTTGATTTATCTATCCCTTCTCCACCAACATTTCATTCTGCTTGTTTGTGTTGGAGCATGTCAAAACAAATTTCAGCTATGATATCATTTCAACCATATATGCTTCATAATATATCTTTAACAGAGAAGACTTTAAAAATTATAATCACAATATCATTATCATCCCAAGAAAAGTAACAATAATTTGTTAATATCATCTAATATGTTTGTGTTTACTTTTCCACAATGACCTCAAACATGTCTTTTTACCATTGGTTTGTTTGAATCAGGATCCAATCAAGGTCACATTGAAGTTGTTGATATGTCTCTTTGATCTATTTTAATCAATAAAAATTTCCCCTCACCCTTTTCTCCCCCATGCCATTTATTTGTTGAAAAATCTGAGTCGATTACAGGACATAGCAATTTTATTTGCAAAATTAGTTAGAAACAATTACATTTTCTGGAGAATGGGCTTAATGTCTTTCAATGTGTAGATAGGTTGTGAAAGACCTGGGAAGGAACACTCTGAAAAATAATTTTTAACCTATCATTTAATATTAAAGTAGACTATGCTGTATTAGTTATTTATGATTGTGCATCAGTCTAAAACTTATGAGGTGAAAACAACAAGGATATTATCTCCTACAGTTTCGGGGGTTCAGGAATTTGGAAGCAGCTCAGCTGGGTGCTTGCTCAGGATCTCTCAGGAGGTTGCGGTCAAATCGTTGGTCATGGCTGCAGCTTCTGAAGACTTGACTAGGGCTATAGGATTCTCTTCCAAGATGGCTCAGTCACATGGCTGTTGGTAGAAGGCTACAGTTCCTTGCCACCTGGATGTATCCATGGCTTCCCTAGCATGAGTGCTCTGAGGAGGAAGTGGCTAAGACAAAAGTCATAGTCTTTTGTAACCTGATCTTGAAAGCTGCATACCATTACTTCTGCGATATACTACTGGTCATACAGACCAACTCTGGTACAATCTGGGAGGGGAGTGTGAATACCAGAAGGTAAGCAACACTGGGGACTGGCTACCTAAATGGGCAGTAAAGAAGAAATAAATTGACTTAACATTCTATCACTGATCTTAGAAGTAATGTAATTTCTTTCCTTGTGGTAGGCCCCAGGATAGGGTACTGATATGACAGTATTAATGGAAAACCTTTGTTTTCAAATTCCATTCATATTTTATGTATGGTAGGAAAGTACTTTTTGTCATATGAGCATTTCTGACACTGTACTTAGTGAAAGGATGCAGCTGTCTTCAATATAAGAAACAATAACCTCTAAGGACCCTTCCAACTCTACAAGCCTGCTTTTCTATGACGTAGTCCCAGGAATAATAATCTTTTTAAAAAAAATTTTATTTTATTGAAGTATAGTTGATTTACAATGTTTTGTTAATCTCTGCTGTACAGCAAAGTGATTCAGTTATACATGCATATACATTTTTTTCATACTTTTCCATTATGGTTTATCACAGGATATTGAATATAGTTCCCTGTGCTATAGAATAGGACCTTGTTGTTTATCCATTCTATATATAATAGTTTGCATCTGCTAATCCGAAACTCTCAGTCCATCCCTCCCCCACCCCCATCCCCCTTGGCAGCCACAAATCTGTTCTCTATGTCTGTGAGTCTGTTTCTGTTTCGTTGATAAGTTCATTTGTGCCATATTTTAGATTCCACACATAAGTGATATCATATGGTATTTGTCTTTCACTTTATGACTTACTTCACTTAGTATGATAATCTCTAGGTCCATCCATGTTGTTGCAAATGGCATTATTTCATTCTTTTTTATGACTGAGTAATATTCCATTGTATATATGTACCTCGTCTTCTTTATCCATTCATCTGTCGATGGACATTTAGATTGTTTCCATGTCTTGGCTATTGTGAATAGTGCTGCTGTGAACATAGGGGTGCATGTATCCTTTTTGAATTATAGTTTTCTCTGGATATAGGCTCAGGATTGGGATTGCTGGATCATATGGCAACTCTATTTTTAGTTTTTTGAGGAACCTCCATACTGTTTCCCATAGTGGTTGCACCAATTTACATTCCCACCAATAGTGTAGGAAGGTTCCCTTTTCTCCACATCCTGTCCATTATTTGTGGATTTTTTTTTTCTGTGTTAACCACTTTACTTAGATTTCATGGTAACCATATGCAGTAGCTACTACTGCAATTTCCATTTTACAGATGGGGATACTGAGGATTGATGACGTCAAACAGAAAGTGGGGAGAGGGCAGGGATTGCAAGGAGGAGTCCAATATACCTGGTTCAATCTCTGTGAATTTTGATTTCTGTCCCTTGCCTCTTCTTTTCACTTTTTAAAAAAATATCTTTATTGGAGTATAATTACTTTACAATGTTGTGTTAGTTTCTGATGTACAACAAAGTGAATCAGCTATATGTATACATATATCCCCATATCCCCTCCCTCTTGAGCCTCCCTCCCACCCTCCCTATCCCACCCCTCTAGGTCATCACAGTGCATCCAGCTGATCTCCCTGTGCTATGCAGCAGCTTCCCACTAGCCATCCATTATACATTTGGTAGTGTATATATGTCAACACTACTCTCTCACTTTGTCCCAGCTTCCACGTCCCCCCTGTGTCCTCAAGTCTGTTCTCTATGTGTGCATCTTTATTCCTGCCCTGCCACTAGGTTCATCAGTACCATTTTTTTAGATTCCATGTATGTGTGTTAGCATACGGTATTTTTCTCTTTCTGACTTACTTCACTCTGTATGATAAACTCTAGCTCCATCCACATCTCTGCATATGGCACAATTTTGTTCCTTCTTATGGATGAGTAGTATTCTGTTGTATATACGTACCACATCTTCTTTATCCATTCCTCTATTGCTGGACATTTAGGTTGCTTCCATGTCCTGGCTATTGTAAATAGTGCTGCAGTGAACATTGTGGTACATGACTCTTTATGAATTATGGTTTTCTCAGAGTATATGCCCAGTAGTGGGATTGCTGGTCATATGGTAGTTCTATTTGTGGATTTTTTAATGATGGCCATTCTGACTGGTGTGAGGTGGTACCTCATTGTAGTTTTGATTTGCATTTCTCTAATAATTAGCGATGTTGAGCATCTTTTCATGTGCCTGCTGGCTATCTGTATGTCTTCTTTGGAGAAATGTCTATTTAGGTCTTCTGCCCATTTTTCAATTGGGTTGTTTGTTTTTTGCTTTTGAGTTGTATGAGCTATTTATATATTTTGGAAATTAAGCCCTTGTTGGTCACATCATTTGCAAATATTTTCTTCTAGTCCATAGGTTGTCTTTTCCTTTTGTTTATTGTAGGAATGATAATCTTATAAGTAGGAGTCAAACCATTAGGATCCCGTGGCATTTCAGGGATGATCTCAGCAACAAAAGTGAATGAACTACTCAGAAAACACAATCATGAGTTATTTGTTAGCATTTTTTAAGCCGTTAAACTTTTCATTAGCACAACATAGTTAATATTCCAGGCATGTATTATTAATATTATTTTGTCATTATGGAAACAGGAAAAAGAGTACTTGTAGTAATACCATGGATTTCAAAAATGTCATAAGAACAAGAATTATGCATGCATGAATGAGATGTTCGTTTTTTATTGCTTCTTATTTTCACTATATTAATATGCACACTTAGTCATATAAATTTAAGGCATGGCCAAAGGTGGAATACTGTAGATACAATAAAGATATAATGAACATATTTTATCAGTAAGTATTCACGAGCTATTTTTTCATAATTCAAATAATAAGACATTAGAACTGGATGAGACCTTAAAATGCATATCATTTTATCCCTTAATTTTAAGACTCAGGTAAAGTGATTTACCACAAATCAAAAGGCAAATTTGTAGCTGAACCTTAACTAGAACTGGGAACAAGACTCCTAACTCTTATTCTCGAGATCATTCTAATACATTGTACCACTACTCAAATCACTAAAAACAAGACTTTCAGTACCAGCTATAAAGTTTTAATTCAGTGTAGTTTATCAGGCCAACTACTATAACATCAGCATGAAAACAAAACCAAAATCAATCTAAATTCCAATTTTATTTGAAGCAGTCAAAGAAACACATTACATAAGGGATGAAGAGCCTCTTTTGTCTCTTTTTGACCACTGATATACTGAAGAAATCAGCTGATGGACAAGCACCCAAATACCGATAATCCAAAACAAATTTTTTTTGGTAACTTTTGACTCATATAAGGACCTTGAAGAAATAAAAACAGCATTAAATTCCATTTTAATGATCAGGAACCACAAAACAAAATGATAGAATTTCTATAGAGAAATTATTATTATTATTATTTTTTACTCTCCTTGTTTGCAAGGAATGTAAAGCAGCCTGTTGAGGAGCACATACAATAAAGTAATGAGAAAATATAAATAGGAACTATCAGGGCCAAAATAAAATCATGAACAGAAAGTCAAGATTGGGGAAAATCAGGCCATGAGAATTTGCATAACTCCTGAAGTTGAGCTTCAAATTTAGGTCTGAGATTCCTGGAAATCAAAAGGAATAAAGAAACATAGTCATTTTCATGATCCTCAAAAAAGTTTTTAAAGTACCAGTTGGATTCTAAACAAAATTCCACACACATGGAGGTTTCTGTTAGGAATACTGAGAGATACAGTGGACAACCATTTCCATCTACATCAAAATTTGTAGTGAAATTCTTATTGTTTCTTGTGTTCTTTGAAAATTACCCTGATGTTAACACACATTTGACTTGGTGAAGGTTATTTCTGAAGGGCTAAGGTAGCAAAGGCCTTAGACATACCATCCTGATAGCCTAGCTTAATCCAAGAGCAGAATTTAAAATATCCAGAAAAGTGAGGGAACTGAATATCATTTGAATCATTCCCCATGAATATCATAAAATGTGGTTATGAGTGCTTTAATTAGAAAACCACACAGCTATTATATAAATAATAAATAATTATTATTGGTGTGGTTATAAAATGACAGTAATTTCAAATAACTACTAAAGGATAAATTATATAATAAAAAGGATTGAATAATCTCAGTTCAAGAGATCAGATTATTTTAATAAAACATGAGTGTTGGTGGGGATCGGTGGTGACAGAATAAACACATATTAAGACATCCTGTATAGAGGAGATCAATTCACACATATTTTTGATGTTTGTGGAGATATAGAGGTCAACTTTTAACATGTAAACATAAGCATTTGTAGCATAAATCCAGTAGTGGGCTGTAGCTATCTCTGCATTCAGTTACATCATGTGGGTGACTTGAAATTGGCCATAGTGGGAGTATTTATACCATCAAAATCAGCAATTGGCAAATACTACAAAAACACTACAAATCACAGCTTTTTGGGGAGACCAATTTACTAGAACATCACATAATAATACTACCATATACAACTTCCATATCACTAGATTAAAAAGAGAAAGACAGAAAACAAGCACCAGGAAAACTGGAGAAATGAGGAAACAAATTTAAAAAGCAATGACCATATTAAATCTGGACATATTAAACACTGAAAGTATCAAATAGCATGCCAAAATTAAGACCAAATATATCACTTATCATGATAAGTGTGAATGGATTAAACCCCCTTAATACAAGACCAATATTTTAAGAATAGATCAGAGAAAGGTTAAAAATAAAGTGAAGAGCAAAGCTATACCAGGCAAATGAAAATGAGAGAAAAGAAAGATTCACAACTTCAACACCAGGCAAAGTAGAATTAAAAGCAAAGAGGATAAAACTACATTGAGAAAACCGATTTTTATGGATAAAGCAATGCTTAAGTATTAAATAAGACAATATCAAAATATATATAATGCAAAAGTTGTTGCCTATAAGGGAAAGTTGACAAAAGCACAACCATCAGGAGAGATTTTAGCATGTCTCTCATAATATTTGACAAATTAAATAGAAATAGAAGAAAGTAATAAGATTAATAATACTATCAATTTGACACATATTTATACTACAGAAAATACACTTCTTTTCTTTTTTTTTTTTCAAGTGTCTACAGAACACTTACCAAAATCGGTCATAAAGGATCTTACTACTTTCCCCAAATTGGAAATTATATAAATCATTCTTTGACAAAAATGCATAAAACCAGATATTAATAGCAGAGTTATAAATTGAAAAAATCAAACCATTAAGCTACTAAAAATCACTCTCCTATAACTACTGGATCTACGAGAAAATCAAGCTTAGCTTAAATCACCATTCAGAAAATACTGCCAGTGAAAACAATACTATCAAAATTTCTGAAGCCAAATCTGTATTCAGAGGAAACTTACTAGTTTTAAATGCATTTATTATTAAACAGGACAGAATGAAAATAACATTCATCTCAAGAGGTTGGAAAAAAGAGCAATCTCCCTTACCCTCAAAAAGAACAGAAAGAAAAGGAAAACTGAGAAAAATTGGATAAATGAATTAAAAATAAAAGTCTATTAAATAAAAAATATACAGTTTTATTGATGAACAATTACAGAGCTATTTTCTTCAAAGACAGCAATAAAGTGGACAAACTTTTAGCAAGGCCAAACAAGAAAAAAAAGAAAGCATAAATATGCAATAGTAGAAAGTAAGTACGTGATATAACTACAGGTAGAAATACGCTTTTAAAAAAAGTATTAAAAAATCTGAAAATCTCAACATAATGCATGAATATTTAGGGCAATATTAATTATTAAAATCAACCCAAGTAGAGGTAGAAAACTTGATTAAAATTGAGACTTGTTCACAGAAAGCCCCTTGTAGAAAGCCACCTGCCAAGACAATTTCATAGTAAGTTATTTCAATCTTCCAAATAAAAGATCATAGAGAAAGAAAGGAAGCTTCCACAAATTATTCTACAAAGCTAGTATAAATCTGGTGCCAAAATTTGACAGCACAAAAATAGCAAATAACTGTCCAATACCAATTGTAATTATTGGTGCAAAAATCCTAAATGACAAAGCAAATTGAATCCAGTGATATATTCAAAGACTAATATTTGCTGATTAAGTAAATGTTATACCATTAATTCATAGATGGCTCAATATTTAGAAACTAATAATAATTCAAAATAAATCAAAGGAGAAAAATATTTCAACAGATGCTTAAATATCTTTTGGGGGGAGGAATTTGACAGACATTCCTAAAGAAAACCCCTGGTAAAATAGAAATAGAAAGAGAATTTCTTCACATGATAAAAAACGAATGTAAGTCAAACTAGCATCATACTTAATGAGGAAATACCAGAAGCATTCCTATTAAAATTCAAAACGAATAGGATTGTTCACCACTATCTCTATTATTTAACATAATATGGACATGTTTGTCAATGAGTTTCTAAAATATAAATATACAAACCAAATATAAATAAAAAATAGAAAAATTTTATTATTCATAAGTGGTGTAATTCTCTATATGCAAACTCCAGGAAAATGAAGTACAAAACTATGACATTAATATACTAAAATCAATATTTTTAAATATTTTAACAATAATCCATTTGACAATAAAATGAAGGAAAAAATCACAATACTAACCAAAAAAAAATCCCCCAATAATAAAGCTAACAAAAACATGTGCACCACCAAATTAAGACAACTACAGAACTCTACTAAAGACATAAAAGAACACTTTAGTAAATGGAGGAACATATTATAGAAAGTATATCTTTATGGAGAGATCCATCTATTCATGCAACACACTCTCAATCAAAACCACTTCATTGTATTTATTATTTATTTAGTATCTATGTGTATGGGGAGAGAGATGTGATGTGACCAGAGCATCTGAGAGTTCATCTGAAAGAATAAACATGAGAAGATATCCAATTAAATTCTGATAAATAAGAATAAAAAAATGGGAGGAGTTGATTTGTCTACCAGATATAAAAACATATTATAGAGCTGCAAAAATTGAAATGGGGTGATGCTAGTGCCAAAGTTGAAAGATGAATGGAACAGACACTCACAGCATTTCAAATCAGTGGGGAAGGCATAATTATTCAATAAATAATTCTAAACACCTGAATAGCCATTTGCACTAGAGTAAATTCAAGATAAGTTGAAGAATAAAATTTACCAAATAATAGATCCTAAAGTATATGAAAAGATAATATATTACAAAAATGTTATTTCAAATTCAGTGGGAAAAGGATGAAATATTTGATAAATGGTTCTGGGACAACTGGCTATCTACATAGAAGAAAATAATGTTAGACTCCTTTCTCAAATTGTATTAAAAAAACACCACAAAAACAGATAGATGAGTTAAATACTAAGTATAAACAAATAAAAATAAAAATCATGGAAGAAAAATAAAGAGACTATGTTTACAGCTTAGAAATCACAAAGACATTGGCAAGGCAGGAGAACCCAAAGTTATATTTTAAAAAAGCAATGTATTTGACCATATAAAAATGAAAATATTTGGTATGAGAAAAAATTCAGTAAGTCAAAAGACAAATTATAGATTTGGGAAAATTCTGGTACTGATGATCACTAAGAGTTAATATCTATCATATATATAAGAACTATTACAAAATGACAAGAAAAAGAAAATACCCCAATAGAAAAATGAAGGATATAAAAAAGCAAATCACAGAAGACTAAATCCTCCCTGCAAAATGTAAATATGCTAAGCTCAGTGGCAGTCAGGGAAAATTTCTTTTTAATCAAAATAATGGGTTACCATATCCCATTAGTTCAAAACACATTTTTTCTCTCAGTTTTTCATTTCTAAAATTGGGATGTGCCTCAGAATTGATGACATTCTGTAGTTGCTGTGGGCCAGGTAATAGTCATGCCATAGTTACCCCCACTGCACTGGCACAAATATGGTTGTTGCTCCCGATACCATGGCTGGAAAAGTGTCACGATCCCTCAATGTTTCACTCAAGCAAATCATTGGAGAAAGAATATGAGTCCTGAACTGTTTTTTGTTTTTGTTTTTGTTTTGGCTGTGCCGTGCAGCTTATGGGATCTTAGTTCCCCGACCAGGGATTGAATCTGGACCGTTGGCAGTGAAAGCACAGAGTCCTAACCACTGGACCGCCAGGGAATTCCCCTATTTTTTGAAAATCTTGTATTGACACTTTCTGATATGATCAAGAAGACTCCAGCATCAAGAATTGCAGAATGGGTGTACATGGCTTCAAATAAAATCCCGGTGATGATAGTAAAGCCCTTTTTAAAGAAATGCCTCACCACCAATGTTCTGGATGACACAGAAAAAAAGTGTGCAAATCCATGGGTGATAATAACTCTGACTTGAGAGTGTGCAGAAGAATTGGACTCATGTGGGAAAGTTTTTTTTTTTTTTTAGGGAATACTGTAACCAATTTAGTTCTTTTATAGTTTTTTTAAAACATATGCACAAGAATAATATACGATAAAATTTTATGTATAAATATGTCTCAAAGAACTCTTTCAATAAGAATGAAGACTCTAAATAATAAGAAAACATTGTGTCGTATTTAACTGGTAACACTTTTTCTTTCTTAGTGGGGCATAAAGTAATAATGCATCTTTCAATCAAATGCATTTTAAGACTTAATGAAATATATTAATTATTATGTCTCACATATCAGGAAAACGAGATCCTCCTTCCAAAAGGATTTGTATGTTACAATACCATTTTTGTAAAACAAATGATGACCCCAAACTCTTGTATATAATGACAGTTAATATTTATACTATACATACAATGTGCCAGAAATCTTATAAGGAATTTACATGTATGTATTTAGGTGGGTATTACTATGATGCCTGTTTTACCAATGAGGACACTGAGGTATAGAGAGGTAAAGTCACTTGTCCAAGTTCACACAGCTAGTAAATGGCAGAAATGTGATTTCAACATGGACATTTTGGCTCTAGTGTTCATGGTTCCAACAATTCTCCTCCCTCTCCCCTTCCTCTCTCCTCTCTCCCTCTCCTTTCTTCTTCTTTCTCTCTTACACACACACACACACACACACACACACACACTTTGTCTTTTTCTGTCTCTCTTTTATGGTGCTTGATTATATGAGCATGGAGAAAACTCTGGAAGGATACACGCTAAATTATTAACGTAGGCTATGGGGGTGAAGGTGATATAGGTGTATGTAAAGCAAAATGAGAAAGAAGAAAAAAGGAAAACTTCATTAAAGCTACAGCTGTGTATGATATGGTTTTGTTTATAACATATAAACTTGAATATGTGTGTATACATATAAAACATAATAAATAAATGAAAGGTGATCTAAAGTTATTAAAAGATAGTCCATAAAATAGGTACAAAGGGTCAATGCATATATTTGAATTTGACTAGTCATCAAAAAATCAAATTAAAAAAACAATGTCATATGCTTTTTGCCCATAAAAATTAGCAAAGATGAAGAAGTGAAATATACACTGTTACTAGTAAAGCAGGGAAATAAGAGCACTTGTATGCTGTGGGTGAATATTTGTTTGGCCCAACATATTTGGTGGAAAATGATAATATAATATTAAAACTTTTGATCCAGGAATTCTATTTCTAGGAATTCTTCTTAAGGTAATAATCAGAGATGATGACAAATATTAGTATTAAAGATGTTCAAAGCAGATTTATCTATCATCTATCTAACTACCTACCTATCTACCTATCTATCCATCCTTTCATTTATCGAAATATTTATTTGTATTTTGGTACCAGGATTCATATCTAAGTGTTAACTACAATAGCAAAGAAGGAAAAGAAGGAAGAGGAAGGGAAGGAGGAGGAGGATGCGGCCTAAATGCCTAAAAATATGAATGGCTAAGTAGTGGTACATTTATTCAATAGAATGTTATACAATAATTAAAATTACATTCATGGGGGGCAGAGTCAAGATGGCGTTCTAGGAGGATGCAGAATTCACATCGCCTCACAACTAGGGCACCTACCAGGCACTGGTGGGGGACCATGGACACCTAAGGGGACGGGAGGAACCCCCAGTGACCGGGTAGGACGAGGGGCATGGGGGAGAGTGAAGGGGGAGGAGAAGTGGAGGTGGGACGGGACTGGCGCCCCTGAAGGTTGGCTGGGGGAGGGGAAGGGATCCCACACCCAAAGGGGGAAATTGGGGAACCACTGGGAGGACAGAGGACCAAAAGGGAGTGTGG
The DNA here is from genome assembly GCF_028023285.1 of Balaenoptera ricei. Taxonomy (NCBI): domain Eukaryota; kingdom Metazoa; phylum Chordata; class Mammalia; order Artiodactyla; family Balaenopteridae; genus Balaenoptera; species Balaenoptera ricei. The sequence goes on along the minus strand of NC_082660.1, from coordinate 87,365,770 downwards.
CCAGGTTTCCTCTGCCCACTTGGGGCCCCAGAAATCTGCTGAGATCCTGGGCCTGGTCTTCTGCCCACTGAGGCCCCCTCCAGCCACGTGGGTCCTGAGGGAGTGGGAAGGAGGGAAGGGGGAGCAAAGGGAAAGAGCGAACCTCAAGGACTGGCATCCCTGAGGGGTGGCTGGGGGAGGGAAGGAGTTCCTACACCCAGCGGGACCCACCTATGGTTAGGGGTGCAGCAGCGAAGGGGAGAGACCCTGGGAGAGATGGTTGGGGAGGGGAACGAAGGAACGAAAGGGAACAGGACCAGTGCTTTCCCTGTCCACTTAGGCACCGGGGAGCCTGTTGGGCTCCCGGGCCTAATCCTCTGCCCTTGGAGCCTCCCTCCTGCTATGCAGAATCCAAGCCCTGCCCCTACACCCCCACCCAGGGCCCTACCCCTACACTTGGAGACCCCCTCTAAAAAGCTGGGCCTAAACCCCACTCACACATCCTCACTCAGAGCCCTACCTCCAAACTCCAGAACTCCACACCCCAGAGGCCCTCCTTTTGACATGCTGCCTCTCCCCTTCTGCGCAGGTCCTAAGCAAGAGCCATGCCCCACGCTTGAACGTCGCCCCACCTAGGCCCCACCTCAAACTAAAACGTCACCCCCACCTGCCTAGGTCCCGCCCCACCCTAAACCCCACCTCTGCCTAAGTTCCACCCCCCGCCTAAACTCCACCCCCATAGCCAAAGCTTTTTTTACTTTTCTTTTTTCCTCTTTATTTTTTTATTTCTTTAAAGAATCAATTTTATTTATTTATTTATTTTTGGTTGCATTGGGTCTTCGTTGCTGCACACAAGCTTTCTCTAGTTGCAGCAAACGGGCTACTCTTCATTGCGGTGCGCAGGCTCCTCATTTTGGTGGCTTCTCCTATTGTGGAGCACAGGCTCTAGGCGCGCGAGCCTCAGTAGTTGTGGCACGTGGGCTCAGTACTTGTGGCTTGCGGACTCTAGAGAGCAGGCTCAGTAGTTGTGGCTCACAGGATTAGTTGCTCCACAGCATGTGGGATCTTCCTGGACAAGGGTTCGAACCCGTGTCCCCTGCATTGGCAGGTGGATTCTTAATCACTGCACCACCAGGGAAGTCCCCTTTTTTCCTCTTTTAGATTGGGGTTCTGTTTTACCTTGTTGATTCATTATTCTTGATTCTTTTATATTTTTATTTTTCCTAATAAATCTTTTATTTTTCTAATTTTATTTTATTCTTTATACTTTGTTAGTGATCTCTCCTTTTGGCTTGTTACCCCCTCCTTTTTTTTTTTTTTTCTTTTTTCTGTTGTGGTTTTATTTTATCTTGGTGCAGTTGTTTCAATTATAGTTTTATTTTTCCTACTATATTTTTTATCTTTCTAATTTTATTTTGTTTTTTATTCTTTGATATTGTACTGCTTCTTTTTTCTTTCTTTCTTCCTTTTTTTTTTTTTTTTTTTTACCGGGCCATGAAGCTTGCAGGATCTTGGTTCCCAGGCCGGAGATCGGGCCCGAGCTCCTGTGCTGGGAGCTCCGAGTCCAAACCGCTGGGCTAACAGAGAACCTCAGACCCCAGGGAATATCAATCGGAGTGAGGCCTCCTGGAGGTCCTCATCTCAGCACCAAGACGTAGCTCTATCCAACTGCCTGCAAACTCCAGTGCTGGACGTCTCAGGCCAAAAAACCAGTAAGAAAGGAATACAGCACCACCCATCAAAAAAAAAAAAAGAAAAGAAACGACAAAAAAATATATTACAGATGAAGGAGCAAGGTAAAAACCTACAAGACCAAGTAAATAAAGATGAAATAGGCAACCTACGTGAAAAAGAATTCAGGGTAATGATAGTAAAGATGATTCAAAATCTCAGAAACAGAATGGAGAAAATACAAGAAACATTTAACAAGGGTCTAGAAGAACTAAAGAGCAAACAAACAGTGATGAACAACAAAATTACTGAAATTAAAAATACTCTAAAAGGAATCAATAACAGAATAACTGAGGCAGAAGAATGCATAAGTGAGCTGGAAGATAAAGTGGTGGAAATAACAGCCAGGGAGCAGAGTAAAGAAAAAAGAATGAAAAGAATTGAGGACAGTCTCAGAGACCTCTGGGACAATATTAGACACACCAACATTCGAATAATAGGGGTCCCAGAAGAAGAAGAGAAAAAAAAAAAACGGGCTGAAAAAATATTTGAAGAGATTATAGTCGAAAACTTCCCTAACATGGGAAAGGAAATAGTCAATCAGGTCCAGGAAGCGCAGAGTCAGCTCTACCCACCACCAGTCCCTCCCATAAGGTAACTTGCACAAGCCTCTTAGATAGCCTCATCCACCAGAGGGCAGACAGCAGAAGCAAGAAGTACTACAATCCTGCAGCCTGTGGAAAAAAAAAAAAACATTCACAGAAAGATAGACAAGATGAAAAGGCAGAGGGCTAGGTACCAGATGAAGGAACAAGATAAAACCCCAGAAAAACAACTAAATGAAGTGGAGATAGGCAACCTTCCAGAAAAAGAATTCAGAATAATGATAGTGAAGATGATCCAGGACCTCGGAAAAAGAATGGAGGCAAAGATTGAGAAGATGCAAGAAATGTTTAAAAAAGATCTAGGAGAATTAAAGAACAAACAAACAGAGATGAAAAATACAATAACTGAAATGAAAACTACACTAGAAGGAATCAATAACAGAATAACTGAGGCAGAAGGACGGATAAGTGACCTGGAAAACAGAATGGTGGAATTCACTGCTGTGGAACAGAATAAAGAAAAAAGAATGAAAAGAAATGAAGACAGCCTAAGAGACCTCTGGGACAATATTAAACACAACAACATTCACAATATAGGGGTCCCAGAAGGAGAAGAGAGAGAGAAAGGACTCGAGAAAATATTTGAAGAGATTATAGTCGAAAACTTCCCTAACATGGGAAAGGAAATAGCCACCCAAGTCCAGGAAGTGCAGCAAGTCCCATACAGGATAAACCCAAGGAGAAACACGCTGAGACACATAGTAATCAAATTGGCAAAAATTAAAGACAAAGAAAAATGATTGAAAGCAGCAAGGGAAAAACAACAAATAACATACAAGGGAACTCCCATTAAGGTTAACAGCTGATTTCTCAGCAGAAACTCTACAAGCCAAAAGGGAGTGGCATGATATACTTAAAGTGATGAAAGGGAAGAACCTACAATCAAGATTACTCTACCCAGCAAGGATCTCATGCAGATTTGATGGAGAAATCAAAAGCTTTACAGACAAGCAAAAGCTAAGAGAATTCAGCACCACCAAACCAGCTCTACAACAAATGCTAAAGGAACTTCTCTAAGTGGGAAACACAAGAGAAGAAAAGGACCTACAAAAACAAACCCATAACAATTAAGAAAATGGTCATAGGAACATACATATCGATAATTACCTTAAATGTGAATGGATTAAATGCTCCAACCAAAAGACACAGGCTTGCTGAATGGATACAAAAACAAGACCCATATATATGCTGTCTACAAGAGACCCACTTCAGACCTAGGGACACATTCAGACTGAAAGTGAGGGGATGGAAAAAGGTATTTCATGCAAATGGAAATCAAAAGAAAGCTGGCATAGCAATACTCATATCAGATAAAATAGACTTTAAAATAAAGAATGTTACAAGAGACAAGGAAGGATACTCCATAATGATCAAGGGATCAATCCTAGAAGAAGATATGACAATTGTAAGTATATATGCACCCAACATAGGAGCACCTCAGTACATAAGGCAAATGCTAAGAGCCATAAAAGGGGAAATCGACAGTAACACAATCATAGTAGGGGACTTTAACACCCCACTTTCACCAATGGACAGATCGTCCAAAATGAAAATAAATAAGGAATCCCAAGCTTTAAATGACACACTAAACAAGATGGACTTAACTGATATTTGCAGGACATTCCATCCAAAAACAACAGGATCCACTTTCTTCTCAAGTGCTCATGGAACATTCTACAGGATAGACCATATCTTGGGTCACAAATCAAGCCTTGGTAAATTTAAGAAAATTGAAATTGTATCAAGTATCTTTTCCAACCACACTCTATGAGACTAGTTATCAATTACAGGAAAAAAACTGTAAAAAATACAAACACATGGAGGCTAAACAATACATTACTAAATAACAAATAGATCACAAGGAAATCAAAGAGGAAATCAAAAAATACCTAGACACAAATGACAATGAAAACACGACAACCCAAAACCTATGGGATGCAGCAAAAGCAGTTCTAAGAGGGAAGCTGATAGCAATACAATCTTACCTCAAGAAACAAGAAAAATCTCAAATAAACGACGACCTAACCTTACACCTAAAGCAATTAGAGAAAGAAGAACAAAAAACCCCCAAAGTTAGCAGAAGGAAAGAAATCATAAAGATCAGATCGGAAATAAATGAAAAAGAAATGAAGGAAGCAATAGCAAAGATCAATGAAACTAAAAGCTGGTTCTTTGAGAAGATAAACAAAATTGATAAGCCATTAGCCAGACTCATCAAGAAAAAAAGGGAGAAGACTCAAATCAATAGAAGTAGAAATGAAAAAGGAGAAGTAACAACTGACACTGAAGAAATACAAAGGATCATCAGAGATTACTACAAGCAACTATATGCCAATAAAATGGACAACCTGGAAGAAATGGACACATTCTTAGAAAAGCACAACCTTCTGAGACTGAACCAGGAAGAAATAGACAATATAAACAGACCAATCACAAGCTCTGAAATTAAAACTGTGATTAAAAATCTTCCAACAAACAAAGCCCAGGACCAGATGGCTTCACAGGCGAGTTCTATCAAACATTTCGAGACAAGCTAACACCTATCCTTCTGAAACCTTCCAAAATATAGCAGAGGGAGGAACACTCCCAAACTCATCCTACGAGGCCACCATCACCCTGATACCAAAACCAGACAAAGATGTCACAAAGAAAACTACAGGCCAGTACCTCCGATGAACATAGGTGCAAAAATCCTCAACAAAATACTAGCAAACAGAATCCAACATCACATTAAAAGGATCATACACCATGATCAAGTGGGATTTATCCCAGGGATGCAAGGCTTCTTCAATATACACAAATCAATCAATGTGATACACCATATTAACAAATTGAAGAAGAAAAACCATATGATCATCTCAGTAGATGCAGAAAAAACTTTTGACAAAATTCAACACCCATTTATGATAAAAACTCTCCAGAAAGTAGACATAGAGAGAATCTACCTCAACATAATAAAAGCCATATATGACAAACCCACAGCCAACATTGTTGTCAATGGTGAAAAACTGAAACCATTTCCCGTAAGATCAGGAACAAGACAAGGTTGCCCACTCTCACCACTATTATTCAACATAGTTTTTGACGTTTTAGCCACAGCAGTCAGAGAAGAAAAAGATATAAAAGGAATGCAAATCAGAAAAGAAATAAAACTGTCACTGTTTGCAGATGACATGATACTTTACATTAGAGAAACCTAAAGATGCTACAGAAAACTACTAGAGCTAATCAGTGAATTCGGTAGAGTAGCAGGATATAAAATTAATGCACAGAAATCTCTTTTATTCCAATACACTAGTGAAGAAAAATCTGAAAGAGAAATTAAGGAAACACTCCCATTTAACATTGCAACAAAAAGAATAAAATACCTAGGAATAAACCTACCTAAGGAGACAAAAGACCTGTATGCTGAAAACTATAAGACACTGATGAAAGAATTAAAGATGATACAAACAATTGGAGAGATATACCATGTTCTTGGATTGGAAGAATCAACATTGTGAAAATGACTATACTACCCAAAGCAATCTACAGATTCAATGCAATCCCTATTAAGCTACCAATGGCATTTTTCACAGAACGAGAACAAAAAATTGCACAATTTGTAGGGATACCCAGAAGACCCCGAATAACGAAAACAATCTTGAGAAAGAAAAACGGAGTAATAGGAAACAGGCTCCCTGACTTCAGACTATACTACAAAGCTATAGTAATCAAGACAGCATGGTACTGGCACAAACACAGAAATATTGATCAATGGAGTGGGATAGAAATCCCAGAGATAAACCCACACACATATGGGCACCTTATCTTTGATAAAGGAGGCAACAGTATACAGTGGAGAAAAGACAGCCTCTTCAATAAGTGGTGCTGGGAAAACTGGACAGCTACATGTAAAAGAATGAAATTAGAACACTCCCTAACACCATACACAAAAGTCAACTCAAAATGGATTAAAGACCTAAATATAAGGCCAGACACTATAAAACTCTTAGAGGAAAACAGGTAGAACACTCTATGACATAAATCACAGCAAGATCCTTTTTGACCCACTCCTAGAGAAATGGAAATAAAATGAAAAACAAAAATAACCAAATGGGACCTAATGTACCTTAAAAGCTTTGCACAGCAAAGGCAACCATAAAAAAGATGAAGAGACAATCCTCAGAATGGGAGAAAATATTGCACACGAAGCAACTGACAGAGGATTAATCTCCAAAATATACAAGCAGCTCATGTAGCTCAATATCAGAAAAACAAACAACCCAATTCAAAGATGGGCAGAAGACCTAAATAGATATTTCTTCAAAGACGATATACAGATTGCCAACAAACACATGATAAGCTGCTCAACATCACTAATCATTAGAGAAATGCAAATCAAAACTACAATGAGGTGTCACCTCACACCGGTCAGAATGGCCATCATCAAAAAATCTGCAAACAATAAATGCTGGAGAGGGTGTGAAGAAAAGGGAACCCTCTTGCACTGTTGGTGGGAATGTAAATTGATACAGCCACTATGGAGAACAGTATGGAGATTCCTTAAAAAACTAAAAATAGAACTACCATATGACCCAGCAATCCCCCTACTGGGCATATACCCTGAGAAAATCATAATTCAAAAAGAGTCATGTACCACAATGTTCATTGCAGCACTATTTACAATAGCCAGGACATGGAAGCAACCTAAGTGGCCATTGACAGATGATTGGATAAAGAAGATGTGGCACATATATACAATGGAATATTACTCAGCCATAAAAAGAAACGAAATTGAGTTATTTGTAGTGAGGTGGATGGACCTAGAGTCTGTCATACAGAGTGAAGTAAGTCAGAAAGTGAAAAACAAATACCGTATGCTAACACATATATATGGAATCTAAAAATAAAAAGTGGTTATAATGAACCTAGGGACAGGACAGGAATAAAGACACAGGCATAAAGAATGGACTTGATGACACGGGGAGGGGGAAGGGTAAGCTTGGACGAAGTGAGAGAGTGGCATGGACATATATACACTGCCAAATGTAAAACAGATAGCTAGTGGGAAGCAGCTGCATGGCACAGGGAGATCAGCTCGGTGCTTTGCGACCACCTACAAGGGTGAGGTAAGGAGGGTGGGAGGGAGACGCAAAAGGGAGGAGATATGGGGATATACGTATGCATATAGCTGATTCACTTTGTTATACAGCAGAAACTAACACAACACTGTAAAGCACTTATACTCCAATAAAGATGTTTAAAAAAAATTACATTCACAAATCATATTTTATGACAGAAAAGCTTCCTATTGCATTGTAAGTGAAAAAAATTACTTATATCTTCTTACGATTTAAAATTTGTACAATAGTTTTAAGAATTCATGGAAAATTGAAAAAAATTACAGTGGTTATTTTGAGTATAGGAGCTACTATTTTAATTTTTAAAAAATCCTTGATAGTATTTCAAAATATTCTATAATTTTATATTAGCTATTTATAGTTATATTACTATGTATTATATTTTTTATTTCTATGTTTTTTATGCTTTATAATTAGGATGCAATATTCATTATATTATTAAAATGAAAAAAATAGAAACAAACTCATACTAGATTATGTTTTATCACTGAAAAAAAAATAAAGCATTCTAGTAAAATAGAATGTGGTTGAGCAATGCCAGTCTTCCTTTGCTAAACTCTCTTTCACAGTTTAATGTCACAATTAACAATCATAAGAGCCAAGAGTTATAGAGCATTACCATGTCTCTGGCATGAATATAAGTGTTTTATATGTATTAACTCCTTTAAACCTCACAACAACCTTTGCTCAGAAACTGAGGCACAGAGAGTTTAAGTAACTTTCCCAAGGTTACACAGCTAAATAAAAGTATTAATAGATTCTGGATCTGAATCCATGCAGTTTGGTTACAGAACCTGGGGTTTTAATCCCCGTACTTATGCCCTTATCACAAAAGAAAAAAACAATGGACAAAAAAATATCAAGACCAATGATGTAACTATATAATATAACTGGAGACGGGTCTGAGATGCAGGGGCATTCTGGTTGGATAAATATGCAATTAAGTAAGAGTATCTGAAATATTGTCTGTGGCAGCTTGGGGCAGAATGTGAAGTAATGAGTAACAGTCTTAGCTTTTCTTTACATTTCAGTTGATAGCTAATAATTATGGATAGATAATTCAAATGTGTTATCACAATAACCCTTCCTTCCTTCCTCCCTTCCTCCCTTCCTTCCTCTCTTCCTTCCTTTCTCCCTTCCTCCCTTCCTTCCTTCCTTCCTCAGAAAGGGTTCTCATGTTTTTTTCCAGACAATTTTTTTTAAGGCCTCTACTAGCCCACAGGCTCAATAGCTGATTCTTTATAAAATATCCCCTATGTAGGTTTTTGGTTCAGGCAATCTCACCAAACTTTACCTTCTCAACCTACTCCCTCCATCTTGTGCCTCCTATATGGAACTCAGATCTGATTCTTGCCAATGACCAATGTCTATCCCCCACCCTGGTGCCAACCAGGATCTGATGGTCCCTTGCTTTACTATGCTGTCTTGCCTTGGACAGAGGTCTGGTCCCCTTTGCTCCCACAACTGCACCAGTGGGATCACACTCTACTGAAGCTTAGGGCAGAGTATCCACCCTCCTCTCACTAGAAAATACAAAACCAAAGCAAGCAAATAAGCAAAATGTTACCCAAAACCAAAACAATTTCTTTTTGCTGTAAGTAGTTTGGTCAATATGATGACTTGGTTGAAAATAAATAATATAACTGTATTGGTCTGCTCGGGCCAGGTATGTTTAAGCCCCATAAAATGGCTGCTCTCTTGTTCTCTGTGCATCCCTTACTCTACCTGGCCCCGCCTCACCCTTCTGAGCATGATTGCCTCCCCCTCCTAAGCTGAAAGTTTTAATCAGTAACTACCTGTGTGATTGGCCCAACCCCCAGCTAACAATTTTTCTAGCCCTGGGACCAGAAAGGCTCCAGTATATTCTGTCATCAACAGGAAAACAGGAGCCCTTGCCCCAGTCGCCCTGGCAAGGAGGGAGCTCTTCTGAAGTCGTGGCCCCTGTAACTGATAGTCTCCTCCTCCCCGCCCCTGTGTAGCAAAGATTGCTGCTGTGTCCTGCCTGCCCTTGGCCGTACACCCATACAGGGTGGGGTGTGGGGTGTGGCTCCAGACCTTTGCCTCTGACTTGTAAGATACCCTGTCCAACAAATCACTGATGTCTCTGTCACTGGCTCCGGGTTCTTCCTTCGGTCTCACAACTGAGCAGTTGCAAGGATTGCAGGACTGAGGGGTGCAGCGCAACAGGCCACCATAACAAAATCCCACAGACCGGGTGTCTTAAACGACAGAAATGTATTTCTTACTGTTCTGGAGGCTAGAAGTCCAAGATCAAGATGTCAGCAGGTTTGGTTTCTCCTGAGACCTCTCTCCTGGGCTTGTGGATGGCCATCTTCTCATGTCCTCACATGGCCTTTTCTTTGTGCATCCATATCCCTGGTGTTTCTTCCTTTTCTTTGAAGGACACCAGTCAGACTGGATGAGGCCCTAGGACCTCATTTACCTCCTTAAAGGCCTTATCTCCAAATACAGTCACAGTGGGAGTTAGTGCTTCAACACATGAATTTGGGGGAGACACAAATCAATCCATAACAATCACCTCATTACTTTTTTGAGCATTAGCCATTTGCGTGACATTTTCTCTTTCATTTTATATAAAATGGGATTTTACCATGTTTGCTGTATAGTGTCTTGTTATGTGGTATTTAAGTAATCGTCAACTACTTAGACTATTACTACTGCTATTAGAAATAATAATAGTAACACTAACACCAATATCAATACCATTAGTAACTAACTCCTAGGGTTAATGTGAAGATTTAATAAAATATAGATTGCAGAAATAGAGTCACCACAATTCCTGCCCCCCCATTAAGTGGTTAATGAGTGCTAGTATAATTAAAAAATTTTTTTTTCTATCTCAGACCTATGTTTCCAGCATTTCCCCTCATTTTTCTCCCACTGCTCCCACAGCCTTCACAATAAGATACAAACCAATGAGCATATCTTGCAAGGAAGTTTCTGATTTTGTGCCTGCCAAATATATCTTCTTTCAAGGACACTTTCCTGACTCCTCTAAGGTGAAGTTAGGTTGCCCTTTTCTGAGCTTCCGTAGCATCTTTAATTTCCCCATTAGAGTGTTCACCACAGCTCATTCTTAATGCTTGTGTGTCTTCTCTGCTAGATCAGAAGCTTTCTGATTATGCAGCTTGTTCATTATATCCTCAGTATCTAGTACTGTACCTGGCATAGAGTTGATACTTCCTCTGCTTGGCTTCTAGTATGGGCATGTCTTCTCTTCCCTTATAGTGGGCTTACTAACTGCTCCCCCTATCTCCCAGGATTGTTGACAGGACCAGATAAGACAATGCATGTGAAGTAAGTAATGTATATAAAGTACTTCACAAATAAAACGCATCTGAATAATTTGTATATAACCTTGCACAAGGTTAATAAATCTTAATAGTTCAGAAAATTGTAATTCAGTTTTAATCGGCAAATGTTAATGTGTGTTCTCCACCAATATTTAGTAATTATATTTTTAAAAAGGTAGGAGACATTTCTAGCAGTTGAGATCTTCATAGTATATTTCAACACATGATAAATTCATGAACACTTCTTATCTCCTAGAACAGTTGTGTATCTTAAAAACTCATCATCATAAGCATTCTCTGGATTTTCGCAGAATTAATCCTGAATAATTAATGAATATAAAAGAATTGGACAAGTACTGTAGCATGCTAATCATTTGTTTCAATGTCAATTAGAGAAAAATATTCCTTTTGGCCTGCTAACTTGGAATATGTACTGTAAAATTAACTTTTAATTTACAAATATGAAATGTCTCAAATTGTTAATGAATATATTGAGAATAGAGATCTATGTCACTGGAAAGTTATAGTTTGTATAAAAAAATAGAAGCACTGGGATTTAACAGAATTATTAACTGTATTGAGAAGTTCTTACAAATATGTGTAGTTTATAGATCAATATTTACATAATGTTTACATATTTCCTCAAAAATGGTATGATATCTTAAGCACTAATGACTTAGGAATTATATCAAATGCAAGTCTTAAATAATTTTAGGCAGAATGAATATAAATTTAATACATACAGAATTGAAGGGGCATTTACAGGTCTCTCAAATGCATATGTCTTGATTATTCTGCTTCTAAGGATCTTGCTCAGTTTCATCTCAGTCATGATTTATTGGCACTTGTTCAAAGTTTCAACCATAAAGTAAAGGTGGAAGTCGATGTAACACTAAATGAAAATTCTTAAAATATGTAGACTACTTCCATGAATTTAGCTAAGAAAAGCAACTTCTAGGTTAAAGGATGAGAAAAATAATTTAACTATTTATTTGGCCTTGAGTTAGGATTTAACTTTACTCGTAAGGAGGGAAAAAATCTTTTTGTTAGAAGGTGAAATTCCCTTATTAAACAGTTGAAAGATTGTTCATTCAGACTTGGAGAGTATTTTCTAGGCATTGAGTTCATCATTGGGGAATGCCTCTGTCTGTAGTTACAGAATCTTTTGATTGACAAACCTGAACTGAAAGTTCATGGAATTTGTCCTTTTTCATTGTTTATCTGCACACATGGCCTAGAGTTGTAAGGATTGGTCTTTTTCCTAGGATGAAACTAGTAATGATTCTACAATGATGAGAAAAACGTAAATTGTGAACTAGTGGTAAAAGCACTGGATTGTAAGTCAGATGACTGAATTTAAGACTTATTTGCCACTGATTCACTCTGTGAACTTAGGAAGACCTATATTCTAAATGAGTCTTGAGTTTGTTTTTTAATCTGTAAAATGGTGATAATGCTTACCTCACAGGGCTGTTGAGAGGATTAAATGAGATGTTGAGTGTGTAAGTACTTTATAAACCATGGGATATTATACAAATACAAATAATTTTTAATAGAAGATTAACAATTTTGTTTCACTATCAAATAAATTAAAATCTTGGTTCAATTTGTTCTTGGATAAATAGATCTTGCTTTGCATTTCAGCCTATTCATTTCTAAAGGCACTGAACCAATTTTAATGGACTAATTATTTTCATAAAAACTCCAGTGTCTTAGGTAAAATGTGCTATTTATGTTTATGCAAAAACAATGAGTTAATACTCAATGAATTTCAGATGACCTCTATTTTAATATGCTAAAAGAAGAATAGCATGATATTGTGATTTTAAGTTTAGTGTTTTTTCATATTTACAATGCATTTCTATACTTCCTTTTGGTTAATCTTGGGTAATTTAGACAAGTTTTAAGTGTATATTAGGAAGTATGTTAATACCTAAATTGTGTCTTTAGTAAATGTGAACTTAGTTTTCCTCTGTAAGATCTAAAATACCACTTTCACCATAATCCTGCCCTCAAAGCTGTGGTGTCCAATGTTACTGATTTGGCCTTTCAGGAATCAAATCCATTGTTCTGGCTAGTTAAGCACTGAGCCATAAATGGAGCTGTTGTTAAAAAGTTATGAAGTCACAAACTTGGCCCAAGCTTATCCACTTATCCGTAGCCAGAGTCAGGAATCTGCCTTCATTTTCACAGACACACGTTGGAGTTCGAAGGCATCAGGGTATGAGAGACAAGGCTGTTGACTAAATGCTGTCTCTACCGTCTGAATCAGCTAGCTGCCCTCACAGCTTCCCCTCACGAGGCTGGACCTTGGCCACTACAGGGCAGCTCAGGACCAGGTGGAGGTGGTTGGGAAACTAGCTAGGAGTGATTTTCCTTTGGTGGTTATTTCTTCAAGGCAAGGATGTAATTTATTGGCCAACCAATTGAAGTTACCCCTTGAGGAAAGAACAAGTGTCATCAAGCAAAATGGGCTCTTCAGTTTTATAACATTAATGGGACAATCCATCAAAAGTCTCACACCTTTTTCCCCAAAAAGTCTACAACAGAGCAGTCTTCCATATGGTTACTAATCTCTCAAAACAAATAAAAACTGTGGGACTACATTTCCTTCATCTTTTTGCACTGTGAAGTTCCTAAAAGCAAGTATCACAGTTGTTAAACATAAATGCATACATAATTATGCATTATGAAATTAAACATAATTTCATACAATAAAAATGTAATAGCTATTCCTCATAAGGGCAGGTTAGGTAGTGGGTTATTCGACTCAAACTCTCTGGCTGAAAACAACTCTGAGTAAATCACCTTAAAAGCACTGAGGAGTTGTGGGAGTTCCCTGGTGGCCTAGTGGTTAGGATTCCAGGTTTTCACTGCCGTAGCCTGGGTTCAATCCCTGGTCGGGGAACTGAGATCCCTCAAGCCGCTTGGTGTGGCCAAAAATAAATAGATAAATAAATAAATATTAAATAAATCTGCATTACAAAACTAACCCTAAAAAAAAAAAACACTGAGGGTTGTAAAGATTATGCAGCCCTAGCAGACCCATTTTGAGAGGAAGCTTGACCAAAGAGGCTAGAGGATTATTTGAGTGCCGAAGTTGCTTTTGCCTTGAAGACATTGGAGGGGTAAGGGTGAGTATGAAGATGAACCACAACTAATCGGTCACCTCCTGATCCTACCAACCCCACAGGCCCAGAGAGAAGGCTTCTCTGGACCTAAGCAGAGCAGGAAAAGGGAAAGGAAGGGGGATAAAATAAACCTGAGAACATCTGCCCCCATACAGATTTGTACCCTAGGAACAGATAGCACAGATGGTCAGTGAATTTGGTTTGATGTGATCTCCGACTTGTAGAGCCCCCAAAACACAGCCAGAAGGAGGAAAGCACTTATTACAAGCCTTGTGGAATCTCCACAAATGATTGTTTTTGATTTAATACAGTTTTATTTTTCAAAATGGACAGTTGGTGGGACCTGTTCTGCATCTTCACCAGCAGCTGGGGCATCTCCACCCTTCGTGTTTCTGGTGTAAATTACTTGAGCTCTGTACTTTGAAACCAGTTTAAGAAGTCCTTTACTAAGGAGCTCCTGAAGGGCTACCCTGGTCAAGGAACCACAAATCTTGTTTCCCAGAGACCACAGCTGGGATTATAAGCTTATAGTTGGGAACTTCCTTACAGAGTTTGTCATATGTTGCTTTGTCAAACAAGCCTACATTATTGAGCTTCTCTCGAACTTTGCTTTTAGACCACGTCTTCTTTTTGGCCTTGCCCCTAGATTTGTTCCCTGGGTCTTAGTCTTTCTTATCCGACTTTCTGGCATCTTTCTTCTTTTTGTCATCCTTGGACAGCATAGCGAAACTCAGAGAGCAGCTGCTACCACTGCTGCCTTGCTAAGATGTTGGACCCAAAGTCCACAAATAGTTTATTAAGGGCAATAATCAGTAAAACAGTTGAAGATAATTAGGCGCTTAGGAAATTAAAAAAAAATCAGACATGGACAACTTAAATTACATTAATTGGTAATTTTGATGAATATTATGACAAAATCAGACTAATCCATTATGGGGTCCTCTCTCCTAATGCACACATTGTGTTATGATGTAAATATCATGACCACCATCTTTATATTCCTCAATATAAGTAACAAATAAATGTTCTTTAATAATTAAGTATCACAGAAGTAGTTGCATGTTGTATGCTTTTTAGTGGAGTGTTGAATATTAGTTATTAACACTCTTTTATTTAATTATACCGAACAAAGGTCTACCTTAGTACAGTATCTGATGTTTCTAAAACAGACATCAATGATTGGTATATAAACAGATAGTTCCAATAATAGTCATACAGAATCATTGTCTGAATTGTCTTTGTGCTCCATAATATTTAGAGAATAGTACAAGATAAGTCTATTTTCCATTTTTAAACTCCAATGTAGCTAGAGTAGAAAACAAAAACCAAACAATTAAAGTGACAATAATGAATTTTTCACTCAAATCCAAAGTGGTTACTATAGTAACTTAAAATTGGAGCATTATAATAAAAGTAGAATGAAAAGATAATTTCAAATGCTATATTAATTTTTTGAAGTATGGAGAGGGGAGTTGCTATTTCATATTTGAAAGAGACTAGATTTCTGTTGAAGCTTCTACAGAGACCGATTTCATCTTGTCTGCCTTCTCTTTTATATTAATGTAAAAAACCTCTGACTGCAGTCATTAAGTAGGAGAGAAGGGAACTGTTAGTTTTGCTCATATTAATCTCTCTAAGACTGATGGCAATAACTTTCTACCATCAATTCATAATTACCTGTGGGAATGGAGGGCAGATTGTGTGAAAAAGTGCTTTACAAATGACCTAAAGGATCTAATTTTTGATGTTTCTTTTCCACTTTCTGCATCACCAAGATAGAGGTACAGACACAGATGCAGATATAACACGAAAGATTTAGCTAAAGAGGGAAGGAGTTTGGGATGAGTATGGAACTGCATTCAGCAGGCCCCATATTAAAACCACTGGGGTTGTATTGTATTGAGGTCACTTTAAAACTTCATGCTAGTTGTACAGTCATTGTCAGAAAGTGGTTGGTGCTAGCACAGCTTCCTGGTCTGGAATGTAGAGATACAAGTTATTAGAAAGAGGGTGATAAACACTCCTGGGCATATATCTGGACAAAACCATAATTCAAAAAGATACATGCACCTCTATGTTCATAGCAGCACTATTCACAATAGCCAAGACATGAAAACAACCTAAATGTCCATTGACAGATGAATGGATAAAGAAGATGTGGTATACACACACACACACACACACACACACACACAAATGGAATACTACTCAGCCATAAAAAAAAGAATTAAATAATGCCATTTGCAGCAACTAGAGATTATCATACTAAGTGAAGTAAGTCAGAAAGAGAAAGACAAATACCATATGATATCACTTATATGTGGAATCTAAAGTATGCCACAAATGAACCTATCTACGAAACAGAAACAGACTCACTGACATAGAGAACAGATTTGTGGTTGCCAAGGGGGAGAGAGAATGGGGGAGAGATGGATTGAGAGTTTGGGATTAGTAGATGCAAGCTATTATATATAAAATGGATAAAAAACAATGTCCTACTGTATAGCACAGGGAACTATATTCAATATCCTGGGATAAACCATAATGGAAAAGAATATAAAAAGAATGTATATATGCATATAACTGAGTCACTTTGCTCTACAGCAGAAATTAACACAACATTGTAAATCAACTATACTTCAATAAAAATTTAAAAAAAAAAGAAAGGGGGTGATTAAGAAACTAAGAATAAGTAACTCTGATGAAAAGAGAAACCTCAAAAATTAGCGCCTCTGACTCCCATTAACAGGGATAAGCCACTCTCTTCTTAATGCACATTCAGTCTTCTTGTCTTCCTTCCTTCCCTCCTTCCTTCCTCCCTCCCTCCCTCCATCCCTTCCTCTCCATCTTCCTTTCTCCTTTAGTTCTCTCTTCCTTCCACAAATGTTCATTGAGAAACTTCTATATTCCAGGCACTGTGCTGGCCATTAGGAATATACTACTGAACAACACTGATGTAGTTCTGCCTTCATCAAGCTTATAATATAGTTTAGTGGAAGATACAGACAATAACCAATTACATGGATAATTATTTAATTACAATGAGATTTGGGTGTAGACTGAAAATAAAAGGCACAACATGAGAGCTGTGAATTCAGGTGTATTTGGGGCTTACTGAGGACTTTAGCCCAGGAGACAGACTCTCAGATAGCTCTGAGGAACTGCTCTGAAGAGGTAGAGGGGGGAGGTCAGTATATAAGTGATTTTGGAGAAGGGGATATGTGCAATCAAGCACACACATCCTGGTAGAAGGTTGCTTCTAGTCACAAGGAGTAGATGTCTCCATTAATAATTTTAGAGCTTTTCTAGGTATGAGAAGATGCAAGAAATTGGGTTCATAAAATTTTCTCCTGAAAATATCTAACCATCTGAAGGCTGGTTCTGCCAGATTTTTGCAAAGTGGAGGGTGTCTCATTCTTGATCTCCACCCTGAACTCCTTTCAGTGTGTGTTGAAGGTCAGTGACTGCAGTGGCTAGTGACTTCATTCTTGTAGAACCAGATGTGGAGCGACATTCTTTAGTTTGCAAGAGCTAAAACTTAAAATTACAGGGGGCACTGAGAGTATACAACAGGAAAAAAACCTCATCTGAGGGGATAGTTAAAGTTTTTATGAGGAAATGATATTCACATTGATTACTACAGGGTGAATAGGACTTAGCCAGCTGATGAATGTGGGGAAAAAACAGTGCAGGAAGAGGAAATAAGTGCAAAGGCCTGAGGTGAAAAGGAACTTAGTATATTTGAAATAAAGAGAAGGCCAGTGAGGCAGGAACATAGTGACCAAGATGAGATTAGAAAGGTAAGCAAGGGCCTTGGAGGCCATAGTATGGTGTTTGAACACTTTTGTTTATCCCCATTCTGTTGCAATTATTTGCATACATGATCAAGGAGACTTTTTTCCTTTTCCTTTTTGTATCCTTGGTATCTAGTATAGTGCCAGGTGCATACTAAGTGCTCAGTAAATGCTTGTTGAATTAGTGAAGTAAAAGAAAAATGACTTCCTTATGATTGGAAGAACACAGTTATTACAGATAAAAGGATAAGATTGTATCTGGTTATCATTTTTCTTATTGTGTCTGTCAAGCCATATTTATTTAAATAACAGGCAGATTTTTTTCCTACAAGCAAAGATGTAGTTGAACTCAGGTTTGTGTGCCAGACGCACAGTGAAGCCAAACAAACCAAATGTTGGAGTTTGGAGCAGAGAAAGGTTTATTGCAGGGCCAAGCAAGGAGAATGGGTGGCTTGTACTCAAAAGGCCTGAATTCCCAGATGGTTTTTAAGGAACAGTTTTTATAGGCAAAATTTGGGGGGGAGGGCTGCAAGATATGTGACTTTCTTCTGATTGGTTGGTGGGGAGGTAACAGGGTGGTGTTCCAGGAATCTCAATCATCAGCTTTCTGGTTCCAATCAGTCTGGGGTCCATGGCTTATGCTCAGCCTGAAGTTACCATCCTCCATCTGGGTGGGGGCCTTAGTTCCTGTAGAAGAACTCAGAGATATGTATCAGATAATTATGCACATCCCCCAGGAGGAACCAGGACCCTGCTCCATTGCTGCACTATTGTTTTTTTCTGCATTCCCTCACTCCTCTAATTATAACTGCCCTTTGGAACTCAGGGAAGGTCTAAGAGGCTGAAAGCCTTTTTCCTTCAAACAAGGATTGGGGGACATGAAAATGCTTTTGTACTGGGAGGACTCACAGGGTTCTGCTTGTTTTCAAAGAGACTGAGAGGGGCTGGTTAGTGAATCAATGAACTGTTGTATGGAACTAAGAGAAAACCAGTTTTTCAAGAAAAGTACTGTGGGGGAGGAAAAACAATTTTCCCTTTACCCTTCTAGTTCTTGGATGAGACACCCCTGTAATAAAAAGACAGATTAACAGGAGAAAAACAAACAGAAGTCTAATAACCTGTATACCTCTTGTATACATGGGAGAGACATGGGAAAACTGAGTAACTCTCCAAAATGACCAAAGCCATCACCTTAAATGCCATCTTAAGCTAAAGACAAAAGAAGGTGCTGAGGGTGGGGAACCAGTTAAGGGAAGTGACCAGGAAAACACAGTTAACAAGGGTAAGGTTGTTATACAGATTTAAGGCCTTGCCTTCTCCGTTGATGAGTTTCTAGGGATTTAGTCATCCTCTTCCTGGTACAGAGAGGGAGACACCCTTACAAATGGAGATCTTCCTTATAAATGTAAATCTCTCTTACAAAAGAGTAACTTCTACTCGGTTTTCAGAGCTTTTCCTGTGTCTACTGTTTCTTAAAAATAACCAGCTCAAGATAATCCTTGTGCCAAAAAGAGCAGAGAGAAAAAATGATGTGCAGCTGCTAAGAAATTAAGACTATATGATATTTAGGTATTTTAATTTCTTTAAACTTTGCTCCAGGACTTCTCTGGCAGTTCAGTGGTTAAGACTCCACGCTTCCAATGCAGAGGGCACGGGTTTGATCCCTGCTCAGGGAACTAGGATCCCACATGTCACACAGCCAAAAAAAAAAGTTAAACTTTGCTCCAAATATATATATACTTTTTGAAAATACTGTCATTGGAAATATATATGGTTATATATGGTAGTATGAAACAATTGCAATTGATATAATTAACCATCCCAGGGTTAGGAGGCAATCACCCGTACACTACAGTCTAACAAATAGTATCTCAGCTCTAATTGCAGCCAAACTGCCCAGCATAAAGAAAACTTTAGAAATTCTAGCCTTGCAAAACCATATGTACCTAGGAATCTCAGGCCCTCCTCTGAATTCTTATAGCTGTTGTTGACTGTCACACTCATTTGACACAGGGGTACTGTCATATGTTGAATATTTTGTATCTCCTTTCTTCTAGATCCTAGATCCTTCAAGGGGAAGGCCTTACACTTTACATCTCCAACAATTCTTTGTGTAGGTGGTGCTAATTAAGAGTTTTACTGCAATGTGCATAATACACAGATTTTATTTTAAGTAATCTTACTGCTTATAATGCCTGACAATAATGAAAGAGTATCTGGGTAATATGACACTATGAACCTATGCATTGTTTAAAGTTAAAGTTACTAAAAATGAAATATTAGAGACTATTTTAGCTTTGGCACAGAACTTTTTTTGGTGTTTAATTTTTTTTTCTTCCTTCCACCCTCCCCTAGTGTTTAATTTTGATAACAATGTGGTTTTGATCATCTCACAATGGAAAGGTTAAATATAATGCACATACCTTCATATATAAGTACGGTTGACCCTTCAACAACATGGGTTTGAACTGTGTGGGTCCACTTATATGTGGATTTTTTTCTACAGTACCACACCATCCACCTTTGGTTGGATCCGCAGAAGCAGAACCTCGGAAACAGAGGCCAACTATAAAGTTATATGTGGATTTTCAATTACGTGGAGGGTCAGTGCTCCTAACCCCCAATTGTTCAAGGGTCGACTACATTAAAGTTTTGTATATGTTACCAATGTTTTCATTTATAGTCTCTGAAAAAATGCCACAGTTGTATTGGAAAGCAAAAGCTATGGAAATGTTACGTTTTTATTGTAATCTGTTTACTGAATTTTAGAGTTGCACTTCTTTTTTTTTTTTTGACCTGGGTTTTCAAAGAAATCACTTTTGGTACTGTATTCAGGGCTTACTCTAGGTTATTTGAAAGATATAAAGTGAATTCTGCTTTGTATATTTCCTGAAGAATAATTGCAGCCACTTATTTGAGACAAAGTGAAAGAAATAAATATTGTAAAGTGACACAAAAATAATTTAAATTAGAATCACAATGTTCAATTTGTAAGCACTATCATGACATTTAGATGCTAGAGTTAAACAATGTGATCCACGAACAATTAAGCATTAACACTCTCACTGCCATTTTCTTTTGTCTCATAAGTATAAATGCTATCTGATCCTCAAAGAATTAGAGGTAATTTTCTGCCTTCCATTGTGTGTCGAATTACTAGACCATTCGATTAACAAAAGGAACACTTAATGACCTGCTGACCAGATTTTTAGCATCCCTTCAGCCTTCTAAACCTTATAGGAATTTTTAGCTCCTCTAAATTTACATGACAAAGCAGATGTTGTATATACATGCAAGGTGATTATCGAGCCTTGGAATTTGCTAATAGCTTTGCAATTATCCCTTGCACTTGACAGGGAGGGAGAGTGACAGTAGATGGCATCTGTGGTTCCTTTTAATTCTAATATTTTAATAATTCCAACAGTTATAGGAAATAGTTGAGCTGCTCTCAGTGGTGACTGTGGTCAAATGGCAGGATCCTCACTAAGTATGTACACGTGTAGCCACAAAGTGGAAAACATTTGGTCCATGAAAACAACTCCTCATGAATAGGCATAATGAGCATCTGTGTATTTGTACATCCCCTCTGCTTTAATCTGAAATGCCCTTCGGACCCTCTCTCAGTGTGGTAAACACGTTGTACTCCTTCAAAGCATGGGTCAACGGTCACTTCCACCTTAAGATCGCGTTTAACTGTTCCAGAAGGATTAGGAGCTTTCTCCATGTTTCCCATTTCTTCAGTCCTCACCAGCCTGTGGGTATGACATAAACAGTAATACCTCCAACAATTTGTTCACGCCCCCATCTACATGACACATGACTTCCGGTTTCTTCAAAGGTCCTCCCCTAAGTGTTTCTGGAAGGTTTCAAGGGATCCCTCGTGTATTCCAGATCAAGCTGGCTTCCACCGAATGCAGCAGCACCTCCACCAGACTACCTGCTGCTATTCCTTGTTCTTATATGTCTCTAGCATTATTCTCTGTTAATAAGGGAACCCATGCAATTCTGCCTGTACCCCCAATGACTTAAGAATTTAGGACTTAACTATGAGTCATATTCGGGCTGGGATCAGGAGATCAACACAAATGACAGTCACTATCTTCTGCTCAATATCACTGCACCCCTTAGAGGACTAAGACTGTACTCCCAGATCCTTCTTCCCTGAGGAAGAGTTCTTCCAAGAGGCTCCTCAGAACTCATACACTTATTGGGTTCATTCGACTAGTGTGCTAGATACGTCTATTCTTTGTGAATCACACACAGATTAAAATTGGGACTCCCATAATTTTCTTTTCAAATGACAAGCAGCCTCTTTAAGATGCTGGCAAGTGTAAGATTCACTGAAAGAAAGAAAATCACTTCCTGCAATTAGATCACCTAGTGATTCCTGTTTTTAGTTATCTTGGTTGTTTCTCTTAGTCCATATATACTGGCCACCTCCAGCCCCACTGCTTGTACTAACTCAGTCCATGGAAACTCCCAGAAATCTTCCCATACAAACCATGATGTTTGCCCTCTGTGACTCATGGATCAGATAGTGATCTTCAATGCCTTTTTCTCAATCTACCTATCCAACTTCTATCTTACTAGATACAACCATTATAACCCTTATCACACTGTATTGTGATTATTCAATGCTGTCAACTCTGTCCCAAGTTCAAATACTTTTGGTAATGAGCATTGCCAAGTGCTCTTTTCATGAGTAGTTTCCTAGTTTCTTAGCTCTCTGTATTAGGATGGTAAGCACAAGGAGGCTGACAAGAATTGGTAGAGAAGTGGCCCTCAAATACAGTGATAAAAAATCTGTTTTGCTTGAGAGACATTAAGGAAATAGAAAGTAAATATGAACTGCATTTTTGTATTTTTCTGGAAAATATATCGTTTTTATTTTATAGTGTTATTGAGGCATAATTCACAAACCATATACTTCACCCTTTTGAAAGTGTATGTGCTAATCTTTTTTAGTATAATGACAGAGATGTGCAATTGTCACCATTGTCAATTTTAGAACATTTTCATCACCTCAGAAAAACCCTATACCCTTTAGCTTTCACCTCTGTCCTCTCATTCTCCCCAGCCCTAAGTGACCCCTAATCTACTGTTTCTCCAGATTTGCCTATTCTGGACATTTAATATAAATGAAATCATATAATATGTGGTCTTTTGTGACTGGCTTCTTTCACTTAGCATAATGTTTTCAAGGTTCATCCATATTGCAGCATGTGTCAGTACTTCATTCCTTTTTATGGATGAATATTTCATTATATGGATACACCGCAATTGGTTTACCCATTCATCCATTGATGGATATTTGGGCTGTTTCCACTTTTTGGCTATTGTGAATAGTGCTGCAGTGAACATAAGAATACATGTACTTGTTTGAATACCTGCTTTGAATCTTTTGGGTATATAACCAAGGATGGAATTTCAGGGTCATACAGTAATTCTATGTTTAAATTTTTGAGGGAAAAAAAACTTTTCTGCAGCAGCTAAACCATTTTAAATTCCCAGGAGCAATGTCTAAGGATTCAAATTTCCTTACATCCTTGCCAATACTTGCTACTGTCTGTTTTTTCAATTACAGCCATCCTGCTGGCTGTGAACAAGCACTTCATTGTGGCTTTGATTTGAATCTCCCTAATGACTAATGATGATGAGGATCTTTTCATGTACTTATTGGCCATTTGTACACCTTATCTGGAGAAACGTTTACTTTAAGTCATTTGCCCATTTTCAATTGGGTTGTCTTCTGTTGATTTGTAAGAGTTCTTTATATATTCTGGATACTAGACCCTTATCAGATATATGATTCGCAAATATTTTCTCCCCTTCTATAGGCTGTCTTTTCACTTTCTTGATAATGTTCTTTGATGCAGAAGTTTTAAATTTTGATGAAGTATAATTTATCTATTTTTTCTTTTCTTGATTGTGCTTTACATTTCATATCTAAGAATCTATTGCCAAATCCAAGGACATCAAGACTTACCCTTGTGTTTTCTTCTAAGAGTTCTATGGTTTTAGCTCTTATATTTAGGTTGCTGATCCATTTTGAATTAATTTTTGTATATGGTATGAGATAGGGTTCTGACTTCATTCTTTTGCATGTGATATCCATTTGTCCCAGCACCATTTGTTAAAAATATTTTTTTCCTGATTGAATGGTTTTGGCTTCCTTATTGAAAATAAGTTGACCATAGACACATGGATTTATTTCTGGACACTCAATTTCATTCCATTCATCTATGTCTGTCCTTATACCAGTACCACAATGTTTTGATTACTGTTGTTTCATAGCAGTTTTGATAGTGGGAAGTATGAGTCCTCCAACATTTTTTCTTCTTTTTCAAGATTATTTTGGCTATTCTGAGTCCCTTGCAATTTCATATGAATTTTAGAATCAGTTTATAAATTTCTACAAAGAAGCCAGCTGGGATTCTGATAGGAATTGCATAGAATATGTAGATCAATTTGGGGAGTATCACATTTTCACAATATTAAGTCTTCCAATCAAAGATCAAGAGATGTTTTTCCATTTATTTACATCTTCTGTAGTTTCTTTAAACAGTGTTTTGTAGTTTTCAGAGTTTAAATTTTGAATTTATTTTGTTAAGTTTATTCCTAAGTAGTTTATTGTTTTTGATGCTATTGTAAATTCAATCATTTTCTTCATTTCATTTCAGATTTTTCACTGCAAGTGTATAGAAGTACAATTGATTTTTTAAATATTAATCTTGTTTCCTGCAGTCTTGCTGATCTAATAGTTCTAACAGTTTAAAAAAAAATAGACTCCTTAGGATTTTCTACATATGAGATCATGTCATATATGAGTAAAGATAGTTTTTCTCCTTTTCTTCCAATATGAATGCCTTTTATTTATTTTTCTTATTTTATTGCCCTGGCTAAACCTCCAGTACAATGTTAAGTACAAGTGGCAAGAATGGACATCCTTGTCTTGTCCCTGATCTTAGGATGAAAGCATCCAGTATTTCACCATTAAATGTGATATTAGCTGTGCATTTTTCATAGATGCCCTTTATTAGTTCAGGAAGTCCCCTTATACTCCTAGTAAGAAATTATATCTTTTATTTTACATATTTATTTATTTAAAAATCATATTTTATTGTGGTAAGAACACAACATAAGATCTACACTCAGCAAATTTTTAAGTGTACAATACATTATTGTTGACTATAGGTACAATGCTGTATAGCAGATCTCTAGAGTTTATTCATCTTGCTTACTGAAACTTTATACCCATGGATTAGTAATTCCCCATTTCTCCCTCCCACCAGTCCCTGGCAATCACCATTCCACTCTTTGATTCTATGAATTTGACTATTTTAAATACTTCATATTACAGATGTAGAAAACAATCTTATGGTTTACAGGGGAGAAAAGGGGGGAGGAGGGATAAATTGGGAGATTCTGATTGACATATACACACAACTATATATAAAATAGATAACTAATAAGGACCTACTGTATAGCACAGGGAACTCTACTCAATACTCTGTAATGACCTCTATGGGAAAAGAATCTAAAAAAGAGTGGATATATGTATATGTATAACTGAATCACTTTGCTGTACACCTGAAACTAACACAACATTGTACATGAACTATACTTCAATAAAATTTTTAAAAAACTACTTCATATAAGTGGAATCATGCAGGACTTGTCTTTCTGTGACTGGCTTAAGAAATGATATCTTTTAGATAAAAATATATGCAATTAAATTTAGGCATTTTAAAAAATATGATTTCTCGGGACTTCCCTGGCGGTCCAGTGGTTAAGACTCCGTGCTTCCACTGCAGGGGGCTCAGGTTCGATCCCTGGTTGGGGAACTAAGATCCCACATGCTGCACAGTGTGGCCAAAAATAAATAAATACATACATACATAAATAAAATACGATTTGTCCATTACTAACACATCAGTCTTTTTTAAAAGTTTTTTCCTAACCTTTAGCCTGTGGCTAAACTCTGGTCAAATTTATTTTTCTGTTCTCAAATCTCTCAAAACCCTTCCCTATGTTACTTACTGGTTTTATTGCATACAACATATTCAAATGTAAAGTGTTATAATTACATATTGCAGTGAAGGAGGATTTAGAATACTAAGTGACTTTCTTTACCACTACCAAACTATAAAATAAATTAGAATGGAACCAACATTCTTGCTTCATATGTCCCCAAAATAGAAGCAGGGAGCAGCTTATCTCTTTTTTCTTTTTTTTTGCTGCACGGCTTGTGGGATCGACCAGGGGTTGAACCTGGGCCCTCGGCAGTGAGAGCGTGGAGTCCTAACCACTGGACCACCAGGGAATTCCCAGAAGCTTATCTTTATTCCTAGGTCTTTTCTCTTTCTCCTTCATCTTGAAAAGTGCCATGTACCTGTTGCCAAGTTCTCCAGTGCCACACCTTTGGCAATGGCTTGTCCCTGTTTCTGACTCAACTCTCTTGGGACAAGCAGCTTCTCTAGACTGAGGCAGCAATAATGCCAAGGAAGATTTTCTAATTACAGCTATGGAAATGAGTAGAATTACTGCTCAGTAATTTAATCATTTAAGATTCCTATTCCAGAAATTAAGTCATGGGAAATATTTCAAAGCTGTCTGACCACATGCAGCGTGAGAGTTGCTTAGCATTGTTCCAATACTTAGAGAAGTATAGCCCTCATGGACCAGTCAGGAAAAAGCCACAGGATGTTGAGGAGTGAACTATCTCTGGCTCCACACAAGAAGAGACTCAACTCAAAAAGGTAACTTTTTGCCTCAAGAAGAAGAGAAAGACAGACTTAGAGAGCGAACTTATGGTTACCAGGGGGAAAGGGTCGGGGGGAGGGATAGTTAGGGAGTTTGGGATTGACATGTACACACTGCTATATTTAAAATGGATAGGGGCTTCCCTGGTGGCGCAGTGGTTGAGAGTCTGCCTGCCAATGCAGGGGACATGGGTTCGAGCCCTGGTCTGGGAGGATCCCACATGCCCCGGAGCAACTGCACCCGTGAGCCACAATTACTGAGCCTGTATTCCGCAACAAGAGAGGCTGCGATAGTGAGAGGCCCGCGCACCGCGATGAAGAGTGGCCCCCACTTGCCGCAACTAGAGAAAGCCCTCGCACAGAAACGAAGACCCAACACAGTCATAAATAAATAAATTAATTAATTTTTAAAAAAAAATTGTAAAATGGATAACCGGGGACTTCCCTAGCAGTGCAGGGGTTAAGACTCTGCACTTCCACTGCAGGGGGTGTGGGTTCGATCCCTGGTTGGGGAACTAGGATCCTGCATGCCATGTGGCAAGGCCAAAAAAACAAAATAAAATAAAATAAAGTGAAATAAAATAAAATACATAACCAACAAGGACCTACTGTATAGCACAGGGAACTCTGCTCAATATTACGAAACAACCTAAATGGGAAAAGACTTTCAAAAAGAATAGGTACATGTATATGTATAACTGAATCACTTTGCTGTACACCTGAAACTAACACAACATTGTTAATCAACTACACTCCAATATAAAATAAAAAGTTGAAAAAAAGTCATGGAAAACAGACATAAAGATAAAAAAGAAAAAGAAGTGAAAGCATGGATGCTTTGAATTCAAAGGAATAGCCAAGAATATATTATATGTTGTTTTCAGTTGCCGATAACAGAAAACCTAATTAAGAGAGGATAAAGCAAATAAGGGTTTATTTTTCCCACATAAGTCTAACTATAGTTCTCAAGGTGTGGCCCAGGGACCCCTGTGGGTTCCTGAGACCTTTCAGGTTTCTGCAAGATCAAAGCAATTTTAATAATAATTCTGAGATATTATTTGCCTTTTCCACTCTGCTGACGTTTGCACTGTTGGTGCTAAAGCAACAGAAGCTAAAACTGCTAACTTCTTAGCACAGATCAACAGAGTGGTACCGAACTGTACTAGTAGTAGCCGTTATAGTCTTCATTGCCATGCACTTGAAGAAAAAAAAAAGCCAGTTTCACTTTAGAAGGCTCTTGAAGAAGCAGTAAAGAATGCGAATTTTATTGACTCTTAACCCCTGAGTATTCATCTTCTTAATATTCTATGGAATGAAATGGGCAGTTTGCATGAAGTACTTCTGCTAAGTACTGGAGTTGAATGGTTGTCTCCAGAAAAAGAGTTTGTACAATCGAATAATGAGCTGAGTTGGCTGCTTTTTTAAGAAGCATCATTTTTACTTGAAGGAATGACTGACAGGTAAAGTATGGTTACACAGACTTGGATATCTGGCAGATATTTTCTTGAAAACGAACAAAGTGAGCCTGTCATTTTAAGGAAAACAACTCAAAGTATTTGTTACCAATAATAACATTTGTGCTTTCAAGTGAAAATTAGAGTTTTGGAAAACTTATATCTGCCATCATGAGCTTGTCAGCTTCCCAACATAAAGACTTTTCTGATGAGATCAATGGTGGTATTAAGAAAAAAACATGATTTTTTTCATATTCTGTAATGAAATGTGTCACCAGTTGGAAGTCCTGTATAAAACTCAGTGAACCAGTTATTTTCCAAATGACAAATGAATACATCATGTTACAAAATCATGAGTGGGTAAAAGATCCATTAAAATGCAGCATAGACAAATAGATTTTAATGTGCGGGAGCATGAAAAGCTCATTGATATGGTTTCTGATTCCGTGTTGCAACTAACTTTTTTTTGAGCTACTACTTCTTGAATTTCAGTGAAGTATCAAAGAGAAATGTCTACAATTATCTGGAAAAGCCATCGAAATACTTTTTTTTTTCAAACGAAATGCATGTGTGAGCCTAGATTTTCTTCATATAATCGAACCAGAACTATATATCATAACAGATTGAATGCAGAATATGAGATTCCAGCTGTCTTCTATCATGCCGGACATTAAAGAAATTTGCAGACATATAAAACATTGCTACTCTTGTCACTAAATTTACTTTTGTTTCAGAAAATATAACATTCATGAAAATATGTTACTTACGTCATGTGCAATAGATATTATTTTTAGTGTTTAAATAAATTAATAGTTAAAATTTGTTTTAAAACTCCATTTTTATTTATAACATGATAGATATCAATAGATATATTTCAACGAAGTGAAAGCTTTTTGGGGGTCCTCAATAATTTTTTTTAAGCTTTTTGCTTTGAAATAGATTTAAAGAAGAGTTGCAGAGATAAAAGAGTTCCTGTATACCCCTTATCCAGCTTCCCCTAATAATAACATCTTACATAACCACAGCACATTTATCAAAAGTAAGAAATTAACATTCCTCAATAGGGAGTATAATTGGAAAGGGTTCTGAGAACAGTAGTTTGAGATCTGCTGGTCTACAGGTAAGCAGTTGCTAGTATTGGTTCAGCTGCTCAACAAAGACCCAGATTCTGTTTTGTTGTTGTTGGGATATAATTGACATATAACACTGTGTAATTTTAAGGCATACAACATATTGATTTGATACATTTATATTGCAATATGATTGCCATTCTGTTGTGTCACATAATTATTTCTTTTAGTGGTGGGAACAATTAAGATCTAGTCTCTTAGCAAGTTTAATGCTTATAGTATATGTTTGTTGTCTGTAATCCCTATACTGTATACTAGATCTTCAGGACCTATTTATCTACTAGTTGCAAGGCAGTACCCTTGAACAACATCTCTCCCAGTCCCCCATCCTGCAACCCCTAGTAACCACCATTCCACTCTCTGTTTTTATGAGTTCAGCTTTTTTTTTTTTTTTTTTGGATTCCACATATAAGAGAGAATATGATGTGGTATTTGTCTTTTTCTGCCAAACTCTTTCTTTTCATTCCTGTTCTATTGGCTTTTTATCCTCATGATTGTCATCTCATGGTTGTAAGATGGCTGACAGAGCTGCAGACTTGTCTTTTTAGTTTATGGCTGGAAGAAGGGGGAAGAGACAGTGTCAGCAAGCTCTCTTCTTATGCCCTGTCCCCTTTGCCAGCAAGCAAAATACTTCCCAGAAACAGCCCACCGGACTCCCATTTATATCCCAGTGGTCAGAAGTTACTCAACTCTGGGCCCAATCCTAGACAAATCACTTGTGGAAGAAAACAGAATTCAAGTGACTGGAGCAATTAGTTTATCCCCTGGGGCTGGGTTAGGGGTCTCTCTACCTCTCTACCCCGAGATTAAGAGCTCTCTGCCTACTTCCTGAAAAAATCAAGCTCTATTATTCAGGAAGAAGAGGGGAGAGAATGGCTTTTAGGAAGATAATTAGTATCTTAACTGTCAGGTTGGAATTTCTATAAGATGTTGTAGAAATTAAAGTGAACCGACTACTGGAATTATCCTAATTTGACGGGCGTGGAGGAAGTGTGGCAGGATTTGGGACTATCTCTAGCCACTTTAAATACCTGGCACAGGAATACCAGCAGTAGGTTGTGAATTGCTATTTACCAGCACGCCTTCCACACATTTCACAAAAGTTTATAAGATAGGAGCAAGTAAGAAAGTAATTCCCAATTCCAATTTATTCCCTCTGACAATCATTCTAGGAAATACCAAAACATAAATCAAAATGACTTGCATTTGGGAGACTTTCCAGGATTGAGGGTAGGAGAGGTTGAAGAGGAAATTTCAGGTGAGGACCAGGGTGTTTCTCTATTTGCCTAGGATGTGGAGTGACTGCAAAAGGAGCAGCACATCATAAAGTTGAATGACTCAGGCCATTCTGGGAATAATCTAGGAGGAAGGCTGTGCTAGAGAATCATAATCAAAGAAATCTTGGAGAATAGGATCATTCCTGAAGCCCACTGTTGATATGAATGTAACCATAGTAGTAAGAAATCTGGAAAGATTCTAACACATGTGGATTAATATGCTCTTAAGTCACATATTAAGACTGCACAGAACCCCAAATATAAAGTGCCTTAGGACTGTTCAGTAGGAAGCTAGTGTTTTATTATCCTAAATTTATGAAAGGAATATTATCATATCTGACTCATGAGAATCAGAAAGGATATATACACAGAAGAAACTCAAGGGACATGAACTTTATTTTGAGATAGAACTTTGGTCTATGCCTTATTCTTCTGTGGGGACCTGGACACATGTGAGCCAGAGTTTCTTTTACCTAAGTCTCAATATAAGCGGATTGATCTCTACCTTCTATTCCTTTTTTACAAAACAGAAACAGACACACAGATTTATGGTTACCAAAGGGGAAAGGTTGAGGGGGAGGGATAAATTAGGAGTTTGGGATTAACATATACACACTACTGTATATAAGATAGATAATCAACAGGGACCTACTGTAGAGCACAGGGAACTCCACTCAATATTCTGTAATAACCTATAAGGGAAAAGAATCTGAAAAAGAATGGATATATGTATATGTATAACTGAACCACTTTGCTGTACACCTGAAACTAACATAACATTGTAAATCAACTATACCCCAATATAAAATAAAAATTAAATTAAAAAAAATAAAATAAAACCAACCATGAAGTTGAAGAAACAGTTAAAAAAAAAAAAAAAGAATCTTCTTACAAAGTAGGAGAAAAAGTATGGACCTCCTTTTTAGCTTACGATATGTAAAAGTGTTAAATCCAGATGTGAATTTTGTGATTGCTGCATATTATCACAAAGGACAGTCCTGCCAACTTCATCATTGTATAACAGGAAACATTCATGGCAGCACTGCCCACCCCACCCAAAGGCAGATTTCATATATTTGCCTTTGTGGTTCCAATGTATTAACGGGAACTGATTACTTAACCCACTACTCCAGGCTTATCCTGAAATCAGAATGTGTCTTTTTTTTTTTTTTTTTTTTTTAAATCTTATTGGAAATCACTTCCATGTATAGGCTACTCTACTCCCTCAAAAGAGGAGAGTAGCCCACAATAGTAACAGGCCACTCTCAAAGCTGTCTAGTATCTTGTACGGTGCCAATCTCCTGTCCTTCTTTATGTATCCCTAGCAAGATCCCAAGGTATTTTTATCCCTGAGCCACAGGAGCTCTTGATTCCTGTTCAGGAATTCTGTGCTAACACCGGATTCATTTACAATGACTGATGATTACAAAACTGGGAGCAACTTAAGCAGATAGCCTTGGTTTGTCTTATTATACAATAAAACACCATCCCTCCTTTTTTATTTTCCTCATTACCCAGTATTCTGCCCAGTACTTCCCTTGAGGCTGTCGCACAGTGCTATCCATTCAAGATCACAGTAGGTCTGTGTTTCAGGGTGCTAGAAAGGACCCTCCCCAGACTTGGAATCAGAATGTTCCTTAGGCAACAGATAAGAGACAGGGAAGTACCTGTCCGTTTGCTATGCTTAGGGGGAAGACTGCGTTTCATGGTGGAATTTTTTCTTATCTTAAGGCTTTCTAACAAATATTTAAACGATTCTGTTAACCACACCTCCACATGCTCCCCAGCCAGGCGCTATGGAGAAGTCTGTGGAATTAGATGAAGCCATAAGGGTAAGTGAGTGGTGAGGAGAAAGAGGCATTCCCTGCAGTCTTGATATTCCCCTTAGCTTGCAGAGGGAAGAAATGAAAAGGAAGAAGTATTAGATAATAAGAACGAAGAAGAGAGGGGTCCTCCACCCTGATGCTTTGGGGTGTGGATGGTGACGTCTAATGACTCCAGAGAGGAAGTGGCTGTGGTTGTGTTGTCCAATATGGGACCATAAGCTACCTCATAAATTATACTCATGCCTCAAATGTGGCATAGAAGCAGTAGAAAGATTACCGTGGCCTAAGTAGGCACTGAACAGCAGCTCTCTTCTGGACCCCATGGGCTACCATGGGCCACCGGACAGGGACAGTAGCAACTAACAGTGGCAAGCTATGTGAACTGATGAGCAAGAACCAGATGGCTCCACCTTTTCATTTTCCCCATGCCTTGGTATTGAGTTAGAATTACCTGAAGGAGTGTCAATTTCTCCATCTTTCTAAGAAGGGCTCATTATTGGGTAGAGATAGACTCTTTAAATAGACAGGGCAAGTTGTATTCAGAAGTAACGAAGAAGGGAAGAATATAGCAGGAATATCATGCACATTTTGAACATTTTCAGAGTTGTTGAGATCCAACAACAAAGCAAGAGATCCATTTATATTATACTAGAGTCTAAGGATTCTTCTGGTAAAGAGTTATATGGGAAGAATCAAGATGAACAAGTTCAACTCTGGAAATATACCAGTGTTGGAGAACAGAGTGGAAGGAGACTCGAAGTATAACATGGTGGATATCAGATAATATTCTAGGTCAGGCCCAAGAGTCTTAAGTCTGAATCTTTTAGCAAGGAGGCTACAGTTAAAAGAATAAATCCCCCTGAGACATTCAAAGTCAAAGAATCAGCAGCATTGGTGCCAACAGTCTTGGCAGTAATACGATGTGGTATTTTTGGTGCAGTTTCCTAGGGCTACCATAACAAATTACCCCAAACTTGGTGGCTCTTCCAGCTTCTGGTGGCCCCTAGCGCTTCCTGTATAATGAGTAATCTCAGTGTAGGCATCTGTAACATTGCCTTGGTCCTGCAAAGGTAGTTGGAAACAGGAAATGGGTGAGATTTTACAAGAGATTGTTATAAGGGCTGCAAGCTGGGTAAATGGTCAAGAAGCTCATGCTAAGATCCTGACTAGCTGATCCCAGTGCGTCCCAGCTACATTTCATCATATTAGGGCAAACAGAAGTGGGACAAAGATGATAAAATGGGTATTGACCAGACGATTTCAAGGGAGGGCACTAAGAAAGAAGGATGAGCTTTTTAGAGACAAAAAGAGGAAAGAGAGGTTAGCTAGAGGTAATAAAACCTCATGTGAGATTCTAAAGTTGACCACAGAATTTCTTCAGATTTATGAATGGGACTTGTATATCTAGCTTTAAAAGAATTGAGGCCACCACCATGTGGAGATAAACATTTGCTCTATTCATTCATTGCCCCTTAACAATTAATAGGAAGATAAGGGAAAGTGATCAAGAAAGCCTACCAATCAATGAGCATACATGAAGTCAAATATGACAGGATCACAGGTAAAGAGCAGGAAACACTGAGAAACTTAAAGGAGAATAAGAAGGGATTCGATCAATGGGCATTTTTACCACTCCTACAAGGAAAGAGAGACCAAAAAAATGATATCCTTTTCATCGTTACAGTGTTGTCTAGAATTACCTTAAGCTGGGTGTAAATGCAGAAAATACAAACGTTGATGGATTTCCATTTCAGAAAAGGAATCTATGGACAAATATCAACTTTCCTCATTTCCTACGTTGGTGGTACCTTCAGCTCCACAAGCCTAGAATTTAGCAGAAATAATATTAGTAAGAATATGAAACTTACTGACACTGCTTTGCATGACTGATAAAAATGGGTTTCAAATTAAAGGGTCTTTTTTTCTCAAGCACTATTTTCATCGATATTATTGCTGCACAACACAATCCTTGTGTATTTTTTATGGCCAAAGACATACAGATATGGAATATTTCTATCCAAATAAAAATTGGGGACACATGGTTTATCAGCATTACTTTTTTTTCTGATTTGATAATGTGTTGTAAACATTCTTACAAAAGAGTAAGAATTAAATTATCTTTAGTCATACATTTAAATTCTCTTTATTGAAAAAAAGTAGCATATAATTGGAGCTGTCCTAGAAATTCTAAGGTGTATTTCTGTCTTATTTGTACAATTGACATTTTGATAATTAATTTCAACTACATTTCAACTCCTACCTCATCCTCTTGACCTTACACTCTATCTGTGCCTTGCCAATAGATAGCACTGGAAAACCCAAAAATCTGTTTTGTTTGCTTGTTTTAAGTTCTGCCACAGAAAGTTGGAGAACAGTGCCAATTGGCTCCATTACAAATTTATGCCATTTAATCTCAATTGGGCCTTCAATACTACTTGGCAATTCTTCACTCATCCCTGTGATGATGTCCTCAGCAGCTGTTTGAAATCTTTTTTACTTTCCACAGGTTCTCAATCCCCAAAGAAGAAAATTGTGGTTACAAAGCAAAACAAATTCTCAAAAGCATAATGCAAGAAAAATTCCCTGAAATAATATTTAAAAGTGCATATTAAAAGAGTACAAATTTCCCTGTACAGTATAAACTAACACAATATTGTAAAGCAACTATACTCCAATAAAAAAAAAAAGAGCACAAATCTCACAAATTTCTGAGGAAATTGACCCAGATCAACCAACAGAGAGACATATTCTAGTAAACTTCTTGGACTTTAAGGGGAAAAGAAACAAAACCCTTTCAGCTAAAAGGATCAAGATCATTCATAAATGAAAGGAAATCAGATTATAGTCAGACTTTGATAGCAAAGTTTATGCCAGCAGAAAAAGCAGTAACATACTCAATATAGCTAAAGAAAGATATGTGAGCCAAAGATTTTATATCCAGCCTGACTTTCAAAAAAAAGCCCTTAGCTTCATTACTTTATTACTAGCTAGCTCCTATTACCCATCAGGCTTGTCTTTTATAATATAAATAATATTTTTTAAACTTTTGATAATGGAAAATTTCAGGTATATACAGAAGTAGATATAGTAGTATAATGGACCTCCAGGTACTAATCATGCAACCTCAACAATTATCAACACGTGGCCAATCTTGTTTTATTTATGCACCTGTCCAATCCTCCTGCTCACTAGATTATTTTGGAGAAAAGTCTATACATTATATTATTTTCATTCCAAAAATGCTTTCAACAGAGTCAGCAGTAGAGAATCCTTGAAGAAAACAGCAAACACAAAGACCCAGCCAAAACCTGCCAGGACACCAGTGCCTACAGGAGAGCAAATCCAGCAAAATCCTGCACCTCTATCCAGAAAATGTCTAATATCTTGCTAAAGTTTAAGTTTCCAACTTCATCCTTAAACCAGTTAACATCCATGCTTATGGGATACCAAAGCTAACGAAAGCAACAATGCTATCCAGGAAATTCTTAACATCTTCTAAAGTTTAAGTTTGTAATCTTATAGTTGTCCTTTAAAGTTCAATCCATATGGATAACAGAAAGAGAATTGACCTGAAAGTGAGATTTGGGTTTGTCCCAGTTTTGCTAATTTTCTTTAGTGTGTCCTTAAGTGCATCACTTAAAACTTTGAGCCTGTTCCCCCGGAGGATGACAGCCATAGCTCCATTTTCTTCAAGCTCTATATCTGAGTCTTTAATAAATTGACTTTGAGTAGCACTCTCTCCTGTTGGAGTTAGAAGGTAAAGCTTAAGTGCTCTTCACAAAGAGTTAACTGTAGTTGAAAAGTGCTCTAAGATTAAAGTTAAGATAAAGTGGCACTTTAAGACATTTTTTAAAATGTAAATTTTAACTACATATACTATCACTACTATTCCAAGAATCTGCTCTTTGTGAGATATTTTTCTAGCACATGTATGTAGACACAACTAGAAATTGCTCTCTAAAGCGGTGGAAAATCATTGACTTGCTATATAAAGAAATGCTCAACAAAGAAGTGTGTTAAACTAGAATTCACTTTCAGATAAATTTCAGGGTCAGATTTTCACCCTGGTCTTAACAAGTCACCATAGGAAATAACAATATTTACCCTCTATATGCTTAGCAATGTCATTTATAGAAAATTATTGAATACAAAAAATGCTTCCAGTAGGAAAAAATTCTCTGGATTGAAAATGCTTCCTGTTAGTTTGCATTATTAATATTCAAACCCCATCCTCCTACCACCATGAGAAAAGTCTAGAGCATGGCATGACTGAGGACACTCTGATTTCTTTCCTTTAGTGCATTGCAACTGCCAGCTCACGGGAGCTAACTGCTTAGAACAATGAAACGCGACTCCTGATTCCCTCCAAATACTCACTAAGATCGTTATAATAAATTCAACTTACATTTTGATATCTTGCCCATTTGTGGAAAGTCTTCAGCATCCAGTCCTTCTGTTGCTGCTTTCACCTGGCGGTGGGGGCAGGGAGTAGGGTTCCAGAACTCACTGGAACTTCTCTGGAGAGGCCAGTAGTCCGGTCTTCAGGATCTCTGCCTCTATATGCAGACCTTGCAGATCATGGTTGGCTGACCACTTTCTGCACATATATCTATTCACTTCAAGACCTGTTCAATAATTTCTGACTACCTGGAATTCCCTTCTCTCTCCTAGCTGTCCTTGTTCCTTTCCACTGTGAATTTTCTGGTTGCTTGTCCATGATATAGATTCCCTGGCTATACAGTTGTTCACTTTCCTTTCCAGTAAGATAGTGAATTTGCTTTCTAATTATAGTTCAAGTATCCTATCTCCTGACAGAATTCTTGGTTGCTAACCACCATATTTGGAGTTTCCCACCCACTTTAGTAGCCCACTTTATTTCTCACTATAGCCCAGAATAACTGGTTCGTTGGTCACTATTCTCAAGTTTCCTGCCCCCTTTGAGACGAGACTTGTACCACATCTGTCTATTATAACTTGCTTCTCTCATGCCCTGGTGTTTTCTTCGCAGTAGGAGACTCACACTCCTATGCATTTTTCTTCACAATTGTACTTCAGGACAAAAACCAGTACCAGTCGTGGCCACAGAGTTTTTTCAATAGACATCTGGAGTGTCCTCTGTACTCCTTCAGAGATGCATTTACGTATATGGATCAAACAACACAACTACCTAGTCTAGAAACAAACATCTTTGGATTTAATGTTGGGGGTGACTTCTTCCCTCCCCCTTCAGATATGATTACTTATAGAGACTATACTCATGACTAACTTGTCTGGAATCTAATATCACTGGAATTCATTTGATAGCAGTTTGCCCCTCCTTCTTCAGATAGACATTTAGTTATATGGATCAGACCCCATGACTAATTTGTCCAGGATTCAGTATCACTGAAATTAATTTTAGTTGTGGCATATGTCCCCCTCGTTTCAGGGAAACTTTTACTTATGTAGATTCGACAACACAAACAACTAGTCATGAAACCAACATCTTTGGATATAATTTTGGAAGTGAATATTTTTCTTCTCCTCCTTCAGAGAGGTATTCATTTATTTAAATTATAACCCCAAGATTAACTCATCCAGAATCCAATAACACTGGAATTAATTTTGATGGCTTTGGTTTTTGCTGTCTGCTTTCAGGTAAGACTTTCCTCATATGGTTTAGACCACTGTTTAATTCTTCCAGGATCCAATATTACAGGAATTAATTTTAATGGTGACACTTTTTCTTGTCGTACTTCAGATATATCTTTATTTGTATGGATCAGACCACATAATTCTTTTGACCAGAATCAAATATCAGTGGAATTAATCTTGATATTCATCTGGAGCCTCAATTTTCCCCTGAGCTTTGTGTGTGTGTGTGTGTGTGTGTGTGTGTATGTTTGTGTGTATTTTTTTTTAAATTGAAGTATAGTTGGTTTACAATGTTGTGTTAGTTTCAGGTATATATATTTATATTCTTTTCCATTATAGGTTATTACAAGATACTGAATATAGTTCCCTGTGCTATACAGTAGGCCCTTGTTGTTTATTTTATATATAGTAATTTGTATCTGCTAATCCCAAACTCCTAATTTATCCCTTCCCCCCTTTCCCCTTTGGTAACCATAAGTTTGTTTTCTATGTCTGTGAGTATATTTCTGTTTTGTAAATAAGTTAATTTGTATCACAATTAATTAATTAATTAATTAATTTATTTTTGGCTGCGTTGGGTTTTTGTTGCTGTGTGCGGGCTTTCTCTAGTTGTGGCAAGTGGGGGGCTACTCTTCATTGCGGTGCGCAGGCTTCTCATTGTGGTGGCTTCTCTTGTTGCAGAGCACGGGCTCTAGGCATGCAGGCTTCAGTAGTTGCAGCACGCAAGCTCAGTAGTTGTGGCTCAGGGGCTCTAGAGCGCAGGCTCAGTAGTTGCGGCGCACAGGCTTAGTTGCTCCGTGGCATGTGGGATCTTCCCGGACCAGGGATTGAACCTGAGTCCCCTGTATTGGCAGGCAGATTCTCAACCACTGTGCTACCAGGGAAGTCCCTGTATCACATTTTAGATTCCACATATAAGTGATATCATATGGTATTTGTCTTTCTCTGTCTGACTTACTTCACTTAATATGATAATCTCCAGGTCCATCCATGTTGCTGGAAATGGCATTATTTCATACTTTTTTTTATGGCTGAGTAATATTCCACTGTATATATATACCACAT
This sequence comes from Balaenoptera ricei, assembly GCF_028023285.1. NCBI lineage: Eukaryota > Metazoa > Chordata > Mammalia > Artiodactyla > Balaenopteridae > Balaenoptera > Balaenoptera ricei. Next base: position 87,326,945 of record NC_082660.1, on the reverse strand, counting down.
CTTCTTTATCCATTCATCTCTCAATGGACATTTAGGTTGCTTCCATGTCTTGGCTAGTGTAAATAATGCTTCTATGAACTTTGGGGTACATGTATCTTTTCAAATTAGAGTTCCCTCTGGACATATATCCAGGAGTGGGATTACTGGATCATATGGTAACTCTATTTTTAGTTTTTTAAAGAACCTCCATACTGTTTTCCATAGTGGCTGCACCAGTTTAAATACATTCCCACCAACAGTGTAGGAGGGTTCCGTTTCTCCACACCCTCTCCAGCATTTATTATTTGTAGACTTTTAAATGATGGCCATTGTGACCGGTGTGAGGTGATACCTCATTGTGGTTTTGATTTTGAGCTTTGTTTTTTTTGACAGTTTCTTTGTCCAAACCCAAACTGAATCCTTCCCCTAAACCTAGTTCCATTCCCATTTTTTCCTTTACTGCCCTATTTCCATTTCCATCCCTGCAAGAACACCTTCTTGGACACGGCCTCCATAAATCACTTGACTGTCTAGTTTAAGAAGAATCTGAACCCCACGTACTTTATCGTGGAGGCTTAATGTACATAGTCAATATTTTAAAACTATAAAGACAGAAAAGCGAAGCAGAGGAGCAAGAAAGTATATTGAAACTGGTCCCATAATGCGGTTTAAAATCAGAAGTCGGGGCTTCCCTGGTGGCGCAGTGGTTGAGGGTCTGCCTGCCAATGCAGGGGACACGGGTTCGAGCCCTGGTCTGGGAAGATCCCACATGCCGCGGAGCAGCTGAGACCGTGGGCCACAATTACTGAGCCTGCGCGTCTGGAGCCTGTGCTCCGCAACAAGAGAGGCCGCGACAGTGAGGGGCCCGCGCGCCGCGATGAGGAGTGGCTCCCGCTTGCCACAACTGGAGAAAGCCCTCGCACAGAAACGAAGACCCAACACAGCCATAAAAAAAAAAAAAAAAAAAAAAAAAAATCAGAAGTCAACAAAGGGAGCCAACTTTGAAACAATAGACCAAGAAAATTCACAAAATTAAAGGAGTTGGTCCCCCAATCTATTTATAACTTTGAAGCTCATTATCATATATAATAATGTTTGTCCCCTTGTAGTGATGATCTCTGATTGGCTCTGTCTTCTATTACATCATAGCTCTTTTCAAGAAAGTTGTGTTCTTATCCCCCAACCCTCATAGAACACTCCCAAAAGAATGGATTTACTCAGTTCTTCCTCATCCAATCATGTACTAAGCCCACCCCTGACTTTACTTCTTTAAGAGAGTTCTGTCATTATACCCCTTCCTCCCCGCTACACACACAGACACACAAAAAACCCTAACAGAACCCCCAGAGGAGGGAACCTAGTTCAGTTGTCTTTCAACTAATCACATTCTGACCCACCTCCTGGCATTTCCTTCTTCTAGAAAGTTCTGTGATCATAATGGCACTATATCAGGAACATCTAGAGGAAGGTTCTTAGTTCCATTTTCCTTAAACCCCAAACGTTCAGATCTGCTCCAAGACAATCACTTTGGCCAGGATATTCTGTTCTCAAACCTATCCTCATAGAAATACCCAGGGGTGTGGGCTTATTCAGTTCTTTTCCATTAAATCACATTCTGAGCGAGTCTTTCTTCCAGCAAGTTCTCTGATTACTCTTCACCCCAGTATAGACCCTTTCAAAAATCCCACGGGAGGAAACATAGTTCAGTACTCCTTCCATCAGTCACACTCTGACATCATAAATTTCATCCTCATACCATCACTATATCAGAAACACCCTGGGTAGAAATTCTAGTGCAGTTCAACCAATCATGTTCTGCTCCCCAGAGCTTTACCTGACCTAGAGTGTTCAGTTCTTATGTTAACCAATCTAAAAGAAACCCCAGGAGTGGGGACTTTTTCAGTCCTCCCTCTTCCAGTTATGTTCTGAGACTTCCTTCTGACCGTTAATCCTTCCAGAAAGCTCTGCTTCAATCCCTGCCCACCCCAGACATATTCAAAGAAACCCCAAGAAGTGGGAACTTATTTCAATTCTCCTTCAAGCAATCATGTTCATACACCATCCCAGATTTGTACTTTTCCCAGACTGTTATACCTTCATTCACCCATCCTCACAGAAACTTCCAGTGTGGAGAGAATGAGGATGGGAATATTCTAGGGAAAATGAAAGTACAAGAGGGGGTCAGAACATGATTAATGGAAGGAGAACTGAACTAAAGTCCATACCCTGGGGGTTGCTGATATTGTGAAGTTATGAGAACAGAACTTTCTGGAAGAAATCAAGGTCAGGAGGTATAGTCAAGTGATTGGTTGAAGGAGAAATGAACTAAAATCCCTCCTCTGGGGTTTTGTAAGGGTGAGTTTGTGAGGAGGGAGGTAAAAACAGAACTTTCTGGAAGAAGTAAAGGTCTGGGAGCAGATCCAAATATTATTTGAAGGAAAACTAAAGTAAGCTTGCTACCCTGGGTGTTCCTGATATAGTAAGGGTATGAGGACAGATGTTTCCTGAAAATGTAAAGGTCAGAAGGTGGAGACAGAATGTGATTGGTTGAATCAACTAAGTTCCTCCAGTGAGATTTCTGTGACAGTGGGTGAGGGGATAAAGACAAAGCTATTTGGAAGAAGTAAAGGTCATTGGGTCAGCTCAGAACATGATTAGATAACGATGAATTAAATAGCTCACTTCGAAGAAGGTTTCTGTATTGGGGCTGGGAAAAGGACAGAATATTCTGGCAAAAGTAAATATCTGGGAGCAGTTTGCAACATTGTTGGTTGAAAGAGATCTGAGGTAAGCTTGTTTCCCTGGGTATTTCTGATAAAGTGAGAGTATGAGCACAGAACCTTCTAGAAGAAATACTCTGTCTCCACTTCAGGCTTCTATGAGGGTGGAGGCAAGGGGAATGAGAACAGAAACTCTAGGCAAAGTAAAGATCTGGAAGCAGAGCCAAGCATGACTGGTTGAAGGAGAACTGATCTAAGCTGGATGTGTCTGATATAGTGAGGTTATGAGACACAACTTTCCAGAAGAAGTAAAGACCAGGAGGTGGGCCTGCCCAGTGATCCTCCTGACATGCCTGCCTGAACTCTTCTTTTCCCAGAATGTTCTTTGCTCATACCGTCACCCTTGCAGGATCATCCAGGGGAGGGTGCTATTTTATTTCTCCCTCAATCAACATTAATTGAGACCAATTACCTCTACTCTGATTTCTCCTTGGTTCACAGGCCCTAAGTGGGTCCAGCTCTGACTACCTAAGCAATATTCATATGAAAAGAGTAAGTTGAATAATTGTATTTCAGAGAATGTATAGCCAAGTAACTTTCTTTTTCCCAATATCCCTAAAGAAGATAAAAAATAAAATCAAGGTTGACTTTATTCTTGTCATTAAAAAAAAATTCTTTTCACTTTCATGTATTCTTTGAGGTTGAGGGAATGGATATAGTTATTCATACAGAATGTAATGGTGCCTTCTAGTCTACCCAGAAAGCTTGTTTAAAGCAAATTCATGAGAAAATAAATGACACGATTTTTTCTTTTTCTTTTGTTTTGTTTTTGTTTTTTCAGTTGTGGAAAAAAGTTTGTTGTAAATATTCACTTGTGAATATTTTGAGATAACTGTAGATTCACATGGGGTTGTAAGAAGTAATACAGAGAGAGCTCATGTATACTTTACTCAGTTTCGTAGAATAGTAACATCTTGTAAAACTATAGTAAAATATCACAGTCAGGATTTTGGCATGATACAATCCGTTGATATTATTCAGATTTCCCCAGTTTCACTTTTACTCATTTGTGTGTGTGTATTATTTCTACACAGTTGTATCCCATGGATAGGTTCCTGTATTCACTATCACAGACAAGATATAAAACTGTTCCATTGCCACATGAATCTCTCCTGTTTGTAACAATTCCTACTTTCCCCATACCGTGCCCTGTCCCTAAATCCTGGCAACCACTAGTCTGCTTTCCATCTGTATAATTTTGTCATTTCAAGAATATTGTACAAAGGGAATCCTATAGCACATAGCCTTTTAGGATTGCCTATTTTCACTCAGTATGATTCTCTGGAGATGCATTCAGGTTGTTTTGTGTATCAGTAGTTTGTTTCTTTTTATTGCTGATAGTATTCCATTGTATGGGGGAACCAAAGTTTGTTTATACAATTACCCAGTGGAGCACATTTGGGTGGTTTCCACTTTTTGATGATTATGAATTAAGCTATGAACATTCGTGTACAGGCTTTATGTGTAAAAATAGGTTTTCAGTTTTGTGGGATAAATGCCAAGGGATGTGATTGCTGAGTTGTATGATAGTCACATTTTTAGTTTTATAAGAAATTGCCAGACTCTTTTCCAGTAAATAACACTTTAAACTGACCACATGTTACTTTTATCTTTGGGGATATGCCTCTAGTTTGACAAAGATGTCAAGACCATATTTCCAGAATTTTTAAAAACATTATGCTGAATGAGAGTTTTCAGTTCTCTTCACATAATGCTCAAATCTCAAACACAAAAGGACACATTAAAGCCTGTACAGATGGATGGATTTATTAAGTTTATAAATGTTATGTGCTTGTACTTTATATTCAGAAAGAGGATTCATTTAGAAAATCACCATGGTAAGTCTACCATTAATTGTTTTTAAGGAAAATATATATTCAAATTTAAAGGATACTGACGAAAAAGATTTGTTGAATACAAGTGATTTATATTTTCCATCAGTTCTAGGCTCTTTGTCATTTTAGCACATAACCCTTTGTTGTCACTAAGAGTAACAGAAATAAGATTCATTTTTTGACTAAAAAAGCTTAATAAAATGCCACAGAATATAAGCAGTTTATTATATAGTAAAAAGAGAAAAGCCAATTAAAAAAATCAGTTTCAAATGAGTAATGACCACACTAATAAAAACTCAGCCAAAATGAGTTGTCTAAAGGTACTGTGTATATTTTGAACAGTTCCAATGAGCTAAAGCATTTCTTATAATTAAATGTTTTCTCCCATTTTTATATTTGAATATCTTATACATTTTAATATGTATTCTACAATTTTATTCAACAAATCACTGATGAGTTTATACTGAACAAAGTTTAAATCACATTCAGACAAATGCAATAAAAATAAATATTTTCAGATAAGAGAGTGTTTCCATAGTTGGAAATATTTTTTTTCCTTTTTTTAGAAAATTGAAGTATAGTTGATTTACAATGTTGTGTTAGTTTCAGGTGTACAGCAAAGTGCTATCATCTATCTATCTATCTATCTATCTATCTATCATCTATCTATCTATCCTTTTTCAGATTCTTTTCCATTATAGGTTATTACAAGATATTGAATATAGTCCCCTGTGCTATACAGTAGAACCTTGTTGTTTATCTATTTTATATATAGTAGTGTGCATATGTTAATCCCAAACTACTAATTTATCCCTTTCCCCCCCTTCCCCTTTGGTAACCATAAGTTTGTTTTCTGTGTCTGTTAGTCTATTTCTGTTTTGTAAATAAATTCATTTGTATCATATTTTAGATTCCGTATATAAGTGATATCATATGATATTTGTCTTTTTCTGATTTACTTCACTTAGCATGATAATCTCTAGGTCCATTCATGTTGCTGCAAAAGGTATTATTTCATTCTTTTTTTATGAGTGAGTAGTATTCCATTGTATATGTGTACCACATCTTCTTTATCCATTCCTCTGTCAGTGGACATTTAGGTTGCTTCCATGTCTTGGCTATTGTAACTAGTGCTGTTGTGAACATTGGGGTGCATGTATCTTTTTGGTTTAGAGTTTTGTCTGGATATATGCCCAGGAGTGGGATTGCTGGATCATATGGTAACTCTATTTTTAGTTTTTTTAAGGAACCTCCATACTGTTCTCCATAGTGGCTATACCAATTTACATTCCCATCAACAGTGTAGGAGGGTCCCTTTTTCTCCACACCCTCTCCAGCATTTATTATTTGTAGACTTTTTAATGATGGCCATTCTGATCTGTATGAGGTGATATCTCATTGTAGTTTTGATTTGCATTTCTTTAATAATAAAATAATACAATTAAAGAAGTTTGGGTTACTATTACTTTAAAAGTGATTTTTCAGTATATTGTCCTGGATTGGATACTGGTCTTGACAAACTACCTAGAAATGCCATTCTTCATTCACTTGGTGGGGTGGGGGGATTTCAATGTAGCTTGGGTATTAGATGAGATGAAATCTTAATGAAATGGAAAGATGAAGATCATTGACTTATGAAAAGCAGGTGTTAAACAGTATACAGTAATGTTGTTTTGGTCAAAAATATATAAGCCCATGTATTGTATATATACACGCTTAAAGAAAGTTAAGAAGCATATGCACTAGAGTTAACATAGGGGATCTCTGGAGTTGGCAATGTGAAGACTTAGTTTTTAAGTTTTTGCTAACTTGCATTTTCTATATATTCTACAATGCATATATACTACTTCTGTAATAATAAATGGTATTTTTTAAACTCATGACAGATGGAAATTTATGGAACATATTATGCCTTTTAGCTTCTCATTTTTTAAATCAGACTTTAATTTTTTTAGTGCTGTTTTAGGTTCATAGCAAAATTGAGGAGAAAGTACAGACCTTTCCCATATACTCCCCCACATTTGTTACAATTGATGAACCTACACTGACATGTCGTTATCACCCAAAGTCCACAGTTTACATTAGGGTTCACTCTTGGTGTTATTATACATTCTATGGGTTTGGACAAATATACAATGACATGTAGCCACCATTGTAGTATCACACAGAGTATTTTCACCACCTTAAAAATCCTCTGTGCTCTTTCTATTCATCCCTTCCCCCTAATCCCTGGCAACCACTGTTTTTTTTTTAGTTTCCATAGTTTTGTCTTTTGCAGAATGTCTTAGAGTTGCAGTCATACAATATGTAGCCTTTTCAGAATGGCCTCTTTCACTTAGCAACATGCATTTAGTTTCCTCCATGTCTTTTCATGGTTTGATAGCTCATTTCTTTTTAATGCTGAAAAATATTCCATTGTCTGGATGTACCACAGTTTATTTATCCTTTCACCTATTGAAGGATATGATCTAGTTTTTTTTTTTACCAACAATGAAAAAATAAACACAAAATCTCAAAGTAAAAGAATGTTTTTATGGGTTTAGCAAATGTGTTGGTTATCATGAATGTATCAGTTTTGCTGTTAACATTTGGAACGGTCCATTTTCATTTGCTCATTTGCAGGGCAGACTTTTAGAAGTACTGTTTTATGTTGACTTTTTTGTGTGCTGATTTACAGTTTGTTCTGGATGGTGGGTCTGCTTTGTGCTTTTTTTTTGGTTTTAATTTAATTAAATTAATTAATTTTTATTTTTATTTCTTTCACACACACACACTGTATTTTATTTTTACAAGAGATAAATAAACTGACACCAAGCATTGTAAATGGATGACCACAACAAAAGCAACAATAATTGCAATTACCAAACACGAAACACACTCATACTATGTCATAATATTGACATTCAGTCCAGTAATCTTTCACTGTAACAGCTCCTTTACTTTGCAGTGAAAATTGATTTGTATATTTTTTGCCTCTGAGTCCTTGTGGGAATTTTTTTTTTTTTATTCAAACAGAAAGTCACAAAAATTATAATCATCCTCAACAGTTCACTCAGTCCCATGTAATTAATTTTTTTTCATCTTGATCTTTTGTTAGCACTTTAATGAATTCATCAGTTTTCCATTAGAGTTCTGAAAATGCTTATTCATTCACTTCAGCAGTATAGTCAGTTACCAGAAACCTGTACTTGTCAGAGTCTTTTCCATGAATTCCTTGAAGATGAAACCCTTTTATAGGAACATTTTTGCAAAAGCATCAGAGTACACCCAGAACTGTCTGTAAATGACAAAAGACTTAAAAATGACCACTGTTAAAGATTTGATGAGAGTTCATAATAATGCAATTGACAAGGAAATTCAGTTATTTCTGAGATATACATTTTAAAGTAATAACTAGAATTATGACTTACAACATTATACCAGAACATATAAGATTTTTAGAAATTTCATGTAATGTCTGAAACATTTATATTAACATATTTCCATACAAATAACCCAAAGAAAGTTTAGTATTAGTTGTTTTTTTTTGTTTGTTTGTTTTTTTGTACTGCAGGTTCTTATCAGTCATCAATTATATACACATCAGTGTATACATGTCAGTCCCAATCGCCCAATTCAGCACACCACCATCCCCACCCCACCGTGGTTTTCCCCCCTTGGTGTCCATACGTTTGTTCTCTACATCTGTGTCTCAACTTCTGCCCTGCAAACCGGTTCATCTGTACCATTTTTCTAGGTTCCACATACATGCATTAATATACGATATTTGTTTTTCTCTTTCTGACTTACTTCACTCTGTATGACAGTCTCTAGATCCATCCACGTCTCAACAAATGACTCAATTTCGTTCATTTTTATGGCTGAGTAATATTCCATTGTATATATGTACCACTTATTCTTTATCCATTCGTCTGTCGATGGGCATTTAGCTTGCTTCCATGACCTGGCTATTGTAAATAGTACTGCAATGAACATTGGGGTGCATGTGTCTTTTTGAATTATGGTTTTCTCTGGGTATATGCCCAGTAGTGGGATTGCTGGATCATATGGTAATTCTATTTTTAGTTTTTTAAGGAACCTCCATACTGTTCCCCATAGTGGCTGTATCAATTTACATTCCCACCAACAGTGCAAGAGGGTTCCCTTTTCTCCACACCCTCTCCAGCATTTATTGTTGTAGACTTTTTGATGATGGCCATTCTGACCTGTGTGAGGTGATACCTCACTGTAGTTTTGATTTGCATTTCTCTTATTTTTATACAGCAGGTTCTTATTAGTCATCTGTTTTATACATATTAGTGTATATATGTCAATGCCAATCTCCCAGTTCATCCCCCCCACCACCTTGGTGTCCATATGTTTGTTCTCTACATCTGTGTCTCTATTTCTGCCTTGCAAACCGGTTCATCTGTACTGTTTTTCTAGACTCCACATATATGCATTTGTGCTTATTGAATATAATTAGAATATACCAGTACAGTTAGAATATACCCTATACTAGGGGGTTCGGAGGTGAGTTTTACCTGCTTAAGCAGCTTATCATTGACTTGAATTATCTTGAAATTTGCTTTAAATGCAACCACATAGATTTTCTTTAACTTGAGGCCTGTTCATCAATATTGCACATGAGAATCTCCTATCTAATTTCATAAACATATATTAATTGACTGCTAACTCGGTGCCTGGCTCCATCCTAGGTGCTTTGGATACATCGGTGTACAAACCAGATAAAAATACTTGCCATTACAGAGTTAACATTCTAGTGGAGGGAGACAGTAAACAGAATGTATCAGTGCATTTTATTATATGTTCTACAGCTAAGGGTATTAGAAAAAATAAATAAATGAGGCTAAGGGGATCTGAAGTACAGGGGTGAGGGTGAGATTTTATTTTATTTTTTGGTTTTTTTTACTTTAAGTTTTTAATCTTTATACAATTTTAAAGGTTATTTTCCATATGCAGTTATTACAAAATATTGGTTATATTCCCTGTGTTGTACAATAAATTCTTATAGCCTATCTTACACCCAATAGTTTGTACCTCCCACTCCCCCACCCTTATATTGTGGTTCCCCCACCACTGGTAGCCACTAGTTTGTTCTCTATATCTGTGAGTCTGCTTCTTTTATGTTATATTCACAATTTTTTAGATTCCACATATAAGTGATATCATATAGTATTTATCTTTCTCTGTCTGACTTATTTCACTTAGCAAAATGCCCTCCAAGTCCATCCATGTTTCTGCCAATGGCAAAATTTCATTCTTTTTTATGGTTGAGTAATATTCCATTGTATATATATACCACATCTCCTTTAACCGTTCATCTGTTGATGGGCATTTAGGTTGCATCCATGTCCTGGCTATTATAAATAGTGCTGCTATGAACATTCGGGTGCATGTATCTTTTTGAATTAGCATGTTAGTGGGGTTTTTTTCAGATATATAGAGGATGAGAGTGTAAACAGGGTGGTCAGGATATATTGAACTGAGGTGACATACAAGAAAAGACTTAGAGGAGGTGAGGAGTGAGCCATACAGGTATGATGGAAGAAAAATTTCAGACAGAGATGCAGGCCTTATGTGGAGAGCATTCCTCATGAGTTAGAGAAGCAGTGCAGAGTCCAGTGTGGCTGGAGGGGAGTGAGCATGGGCGGAATAGGCATTCAGAGGATGCGGTCAGAGAGATAGTCCTATAGAGCCTTGGAGGCCATTTTTAAGGCCCTTGTCTTTTACTCATAGTGAGATGGGAGCCATTGAGGTGAACAGGGCAATGACATGATCTGACTTAAATTATTAATTAAATAATAATGGCTGCTGAAAAGAGGCCAGGACAGAAGCAGGGTGGTCAGGAGATCACTGGTGGTGGGAGGGGGAGTAGTGAGAAGTGGTCAGATTTGGAAATATTTTGAAGATAAAGTCAACAGGGTTAATTGAGATCAGAAAGACTGAAGGTAGAGCAGGTTTGGGGAATAAAATAAAGATTGCTGCTGTGGACATGGTAGGTGTAATTGTCTGTTAGACATCAAATCCAATTCTTATTTCCATCATCAGTACCAATGATCTGCAAGCACTGACTGTAGGGGAGAAAGTGGTAGGTACAAGAACCATAGAAAACGTTTTCTTTACAGCCAGTGTACTTGAAAACTAAGGCGATCAGGGTGTACACATACAACTACAACCTTTTCTAACACTCAACATTTATTTATTCATCGATTGGAGAAACATTGATTGAGGCACTTACTAGATGCTCAGTATTGGTGGAAGGAAATTGGGGATCAACTGGCTAGTTATGAATCCTGGATTCACTACTTAGTAGTCACTAAGCCCCACCATGCCTTGGGTCACCATCTGGAAAATAAGGACAATAAACAATACCTACCTCACAGGGATGTTGGGAGGATTAAATGAGATAATCATGTGTAAAGCATTTAGAACAACATATGATAAACACTCTATATGTTACTCGTTATTTTCATCAAGGCCTCTCTCTTCCTTTCCAGCATATCCTCTCCCCTAGCCAATCCTAACATAAACAGAAAAGAATACCTGTAACCTGCATGATGGGTACAGTTAGCATAGATACCATATACCAAGATCAAAATGAGGAAAGTCTAGAACCTCAGGCCAGTTCCTATCACTTTGTCTGATCAACACACTACCTAGACATCTACAAGATAATTTTTCAGACTCACATACACATGGAAAAATAGCTAAGGGGACTTTCAGAACTCTTAGGAATTCTTGTTGATCAAGAACCTTTCTGTAGTCACCATTACCTGGAGGTCACTGCCTCGTTCACAGATACTGTGCACACCTGCTAGTCCTTAATCACTGGAACTCACAAGGATGCTTGAATCAGCACAGAGAGCAGGCCATCAGACAGGCAACTGTTGTGTCCTACCCTAGCTATGCTTTTGTGTGAACCACCCCATCTGTTCTCCTATTCCTCATCTCCTGGCCTCAATTCTGCTGTTTCCTTATTTAAACCCAGTTTGAACCTCAACGCTTAAATGCTGACCTGTGACCATCTGATCAGATTCACTGCAGTCTATGCCTGGCCACCTGGCCTCACCCATGTAGAATCCAAACTTGGGTTGTGTCATTCAATTTGGCATGACACTGTCAACTCAGACTTTGGCTTCTCTTTCAGGAAAATGAAAACCACATGTGTTTTTTCCTTTTGAACAAGCTTCCTTTCCATGATCACTTTCTAGGTTTTGCGTTTCTGTAGTTATTCTGCAAGACTTATCCGTGAGGGTTCAGGGTGTTAAAATATAGTGCTAGGCTTTTAATAACAATAACAATATTATCAGCAATAATGATAAAAACATTTATTCAGTGCTTACCGTATATTTTACTAATATTTTGTTACATCCTTTACATTCATTTTTTATCTCAGTTACTGTGGTAAATAACCTATGAGGTAAACATTATTTTCTTCATTTTATAGATGAGGAAACTAAGGTTGGAAGAATTGCATTAGTCAGAAAGAAAGTGGCAGAGCAGAGCTTAAACTCAAGTTTTTCTGGGTCCAAACTGTTACTTTTATTTTTATTTTTTTCTTGAGGTATAGTTGATTTACAATGTTGTGTTAGTTTCCCATGTACAGCAAAGTGATTCATATATATATATACTTTTTCAGATTTTTTCCATTACAGTTTATTACAAGATATTGAATATAGTTCCCTGTGCTATACAGTACAACCTTGCTGTTTATCTATTTTATATACAGTAGTTTGTATCTGCTAATCCCAAACTCCTAGTTTATCCCTCCCCCTCCCCCAAAGTTGGTACTTTTAGTTACCAAAGTATATCAAGACTATGTGCTTCTTACGTCTTTTCTCCCCTGCAGTTTTTGTTGGGTATACAGTACATTACCTTATAGTTATCCTTCAACATTAGGTGAAATTGAGAGGGGACAAAAAGGTCTCTTTATAAATGTTCGGCAATCCTTGCCCTTTACTAAAACAAAGACCTTATATTTTTATAGACCTTTGCAACCTCAGAATACTTTCATACCCTTTCACTTTTGATCCTCACAATGCTTCTTGTGGTGATCAAGACAGCGCTTGTTATCTCCTTTATCTAGATAAATAAAGCAAGGTTCAGAGAGCTTAAATGACCTGAACAAGATCTCATGACTGGTAAATTGGCTAGACAGGTTACAATCAGGCTTCCTGACTATTAATCAACTTTCTAAAAATTCTAGCTATAACTAGTGGTTGAAAAAGATTGTTAAAATATATTATTCTTAACACAAATTGTAAAAGCCCATGGCTTACTTTCTAAGAAAGCAACAAATATCAAGAACAAGATATTACAAAGTGTCAAAGATTGTCCTCTTTTCTTTTTGTTCTTGATTTGAGGGCTGTGGCTTTAAAGGGTGTGTGTTAGTGTGCTAGGGTTGCCATAACAAAACCCCACCAACTAAGAGACTTAAACAACAGATTTTTACTTTCTCACAGCTCTGGAGGATAGAAGTCCAAGACTGAGGAGTTGGCAGTGTTCATTCTCCTGAGGCTTCTCTCCTTGGCTGGCAAATGGCTGTCTTCTCATTGTGTCCTCACATGGCCTTTTCTCTGAGTGCACATCCCTGGTGTCCCTTACTCTTCTTATAAGGACAACAATCCTATTTGGATTAGGGCCCCATCCTTATGACCTCATTAACCTTAATTGCCTCTTTAGTGACCCTATTTCCAAAAATAGTCACATTCTGAGGTACCAGGGGTTAGGACTTCAACATATGACATTTGGATGGACATAATTCAGTCCACAACAGGGGGTTTCTTATTAAGCAAATGCTCCTTTATCTGATGGGTCGGAGAGCTATAATCAAATTTTAAAAGTTCCCAACATCAGTATGAAACCCTGTATAAAATCAGTGAAAGCCCATGAAGATTTAAGCTTGAAACAATTTTTGAAATGAAGAGTCCTAATAAACAGATAGACAGAGGATTGGTCCTATACCCACTGGTAGAAAAAAAAGAAGAAAGAAGGAATTAAGAAGGAACTAGAGGCCTCTGGACTGTGGAATTCTGGAGTTTGCAGCCCTTTCTCCAGGATAGATTACTGGAAGTGGGATGGCAGGGTCAAAAGAGAACAATTAAAACATGCCCTAAGCAGAAGCAAGAAGAACTACAATCATGCAGCCTGTGGAACAAAAACCACATTCAAGAAAGATAGACAAGGTGAAAAGGCAGAGGGCTAGGTACCAGATGAAGGAAGAAGATAAAACCACAGAAAAACAACTAAATGAAGTGGAGATAGGCAACCTTCCAGAAAAAGAATTCAGAATAATGATAGTGAAGATGATCCAGGACCTCGGAAAAAGAATTGAGGCGAAGATCGAGAAGATGCAAGAAATGTTTAACAAAGACCTAGAAGAATTACAGAACAAACAAACAGAGATGAACAATACAATAACTGAAGTGAAAACTACACTAGAAGGAATCAATAGCAAAATAACTGAGGCAGAAGAACGGATAAGTGACCTGGAAGACAGAATGGTGGAATTCACTGCTGCAGAACAGACTAAAGAAAAAAGAATGAAAAGAAATGAAGACAGCCTAAGAGACCTCTGGGACAACATTAAGCGCAACAACATTCGCATTATAGGGGTCCCAGAAGGAGAAGAGAGAGAGAAAGGACTCGAGAAAATATTTGAAGAGATTATAGTCAAAAACTTCACTCACATGGGAAAGGAAATAGCCACCCAAGTCTGAGAAGTGCAGAGAGTCCCATACAGGATAAACCCAAGGAGAAACGCGCCAAGACACATAGTAATCAAATGGGCAAAAATTAAAGACAAAGAAAAATTATTGAAAGCAGCAAGGGAAAAATGACAAATAATATACAAGGGAACTCCCATAAGGTTAACAGCTGATTTCTCTGCAGAAACTCTACAAGCCAGAAGGGAGTGACATGATATACTCAAAGTGATGAAAGGGAAGAACCTACAACCAAGATTACCCCGCAAGGGTCTCATTCAGATTCGATGGAGAAATCAAAAGCTTTACAGACAAGCAAAAGCTAAGAGAATTCAGCACCACCAAACCAGCTCTACAACAAATGCTAAAGGAACTTCTCTAAGTGGGAAACACAAGAGAAGAAAAGGACCTACAAAAACAAACCCAAAACAATCAAGAAAATGGTCATGGGAACATACATATCGATAATTACCTTAAATGTGAATGGATTAAATGCTCCAACCAAAAGACACAGGCTTGCTGAATGGATACAAAAACCAGACCCATATATATGCTGTCTACAAGAGACCCACTTCAGACCTAGGGACACATAAAGACTGAAAGTGAGGGGATGGAAAAAGATATTCCATGCAAATGGAAATCAAAAGAAAGCTGGAGTAGCAATACTCATATCAGATAAAATAGACTTTAAAATAAAGAATGTTACAAGAGACAAGGAAGGACACTACATAATGATCAAGGGGTCAATCCAAGAAGAAGATATAACAATTATAAATATATATGCACCCAACATAGGAGCACCTCAATACATAAGGCAACTGCTAACAGCTATAAAAGAGGAAATCGACAGTAACACAATAATAGTGGGGGACTTTAACACCTCACTTACACCAATGGACAAATCATCCAAAATGAAAATAAATACGGAAACAGAAGCTTTCAATGACACAATAGACCAGCTAGATTTAATTGATATTTATAGGACATTCTGTCCCAAAACAGCAGATTACACTTTCTTCTCAAGTATGCATGGAACATTCTCCAGGATAGATCACATCTTGGGTCACAAATCAAGCCTCAGTAAATTTAAGAAAATTGAAATCATATCAAGCATCCTTTCTGACCACAACGCTTTGAGATTAGAAATGAATTACAGGGAAAAAACGTAAAAAACACAAACACATGGAGGCTAAACAATACGTTACTAAATAACCAAGAGATCACTGAAGAAATCAAAGAGGAGATCAAAAGATACCTAGAGAGAAATGACAATGAAAACACTACGATCCAAAACCTATGGGATGCAGCAAAAGCAGTTCTAAGAGGGAAGTTTATAGCTATACAATCCTACCTCAAGAAACAAGAAAAATCTCAAATAAACAATCTACCCTACACCTAAAGGAACTAGAGAAAGAAGAACAAACAAAACCCAGAGTCAGCAGAAGGAAAGAAATCATAAAGATCAGAGCAGAAATAAATGAAATAGAAACAAAGAAAACAGTAGCAAAGATCAATAAAACTAAAAGCTGGTTCTTTGAGAAGATAAACAAAATTGATAAAGCATTAGCCAGACTCATCAAGAAAAAGAGGGAGAGGACTCAAATCAATAAAATTAGAAATGAGAAGGGAGAAGTTACAACAGACACCACAGAAATACAAAGCATCCTAAGAGACTACTACAAGCAACTCTAGGCCAATAAAATGGACAGCCTGGAAGAAATGGACAAAGTCTTAGAAAGGTATAACCTTCCAAGACTGAACAAGGAAGAAATAGAAAATTTGAACAGACCAATCACAAGCAATGAAATTGAAACTGTGATTAAAAATCTTCCAACAAACAAAATCCAGTACCAGATGGCTTCACAGGTGAATTCTATCAAACATTTAGAGAAGAGCTAACACCCATCCTTCTCAAACTCTTCCAAAAAATTGCGGAGGAAGGAACACTCCCAAACTCATTCTATGAGGCCACCATCACCCTGATACCAAAACCAGACAAAGATACTACAAAAAATGAAAATTACAGAACAATATCACTGATGAATATAGATGGTAAAATCCTCAAGAAAATACTAGCAAACAGAATCCAACAACACATTAGAAGGATCATGCACCATGATCAAGTGGGATTTATCCCAGGGATGCAAGGATTCTTCAATATATGCAAATCAATTAATGTGATACACCATATTCACAAATTGAAGAAGAAAAACCATATGATCATCTCAATAGATGCAGAAAAAGCTTTTGACAAAATTCAACACCCATTTATGATAAAAACTCTCCAGAAAGTGGGCATAGAGGGAACCTACCTCAACATAATAAAGGCCATATATGACAAACCCACAGCAAACACCATTCTCAGTGGTGAAAAACTGAAAGCATTTCCTCTAAGATCAGGAACGAGACAAGGATGTCCACTCTCACCACTATTATTCAACATAGTTTTGGAAGTCCTAGCCACGGCAATCAGAGAAGAAAAAGAAATAAAAGGAATACAAATTGGAAAAGAAGAAGCAAAGCTGTCACTGTTTGCAGATGACATGATACTATACATAGAGAATCCTAAAGATGCCACCAGAAAACTACTAGAGCTAATCAATGAATTTGGTAAAGTTGCAGGATACAAAATTAATGCACAGCAATCTCTTGCATTCCTATACACTAATGATGAAACATCTGAAAGTGAAATTAAGGAAACACTCCCATTTACCACTGCAACAAAAAGAATAAAATACCTAGGAATAAACCTACCTAGGGAGACAAAATACCTGTATGCAGAAAACTATAAGACACTGAGAAAGAAATTAAAGATGATACCAACAGATGGAGAGATATACCATGTTCTTTGATTGGAGGAATGAATATTGTGAAAATTACTATACTACCCAAAGCAATCTACAGATTCAATGCAATCCCTATCAAATTACCAATGGCATTTCTTACGGAACTAGAACAAAAAATCTTAAAATTTGTATGGAGACACAGAAGACCGCGAATAGCCAAAGCAGTCTTGAGGGAAAAAAACGGAGCTGGAGGAATCAGACTCCCTGACTTCAGACTATACTACAAAGCTACAGTAATCAAGACAGTATGGCACTGGCACAAAAACAGAAACATAGATCAATGGAACAAGATAGAAAGCCCGGAGGTAAACCCACGCACCTATGGTCCACTAATCTATGACAAAGGAGGCAAGGATATACAATGGAGAAAAGACAGTCTCTTCAATAAGTGGTGCTGGGAAAACTGGACAGCTACATGTAAAAGAATGAAATTAGAACACTCCCTAACACCATACACAAAAATAAACTCAAAATGGATTAGAGACCTAAATGTAAGACTGGACACTATCAAACTCTTAGAGGAAAACATAGGAAGAACACTCTTTGACATAAATCACAGCAAGATCTTTTTTGATCCACCTCCTAGAGTAATGGAAATAAAAAGAAAAATAAACAAATGGGACCTAATGAAACTTAAAAGCTTTTGCACAACAAAGGAAACCATAACCAAGACGAAAAGACAACCCTCAGAATGGGAGAAAATATTTGCAAACAAATCAGTGGACAAAGGATTAATCTCCAAAATATAAAAACAGCTCATGCAGCTCAATATTAAAAAAACAAACAACCCAGTCCAAAAATGGGCAGAAGACCTAAATAGACACTTCTCCAAAGAAGACATACAGATGGCCAAGAAGCACATGAAAAGCTGCTCAACATCACTCATTATTAGAGAAATGCAAATCAAAACTACAATGAGGTATCACCTTACACCAGTTAGAATGGGCATCATCAGAAAATCTACAAACAACAAATGCTGGAGAGGGTGTGGAGAAAAGGGAACCCTCTTGCACTGTTGGTGGGAATGTAAATTGATACAGCCACTATGGAGAACAGTATGGAGGTTCCTTACACAACTAAAAATAGAATTACCATATGATCTAGCAATCCCACTACCGGGCATATACCCAGAGAAAACCAAAATTCAAAAAGACACATGCACCCCAATGTTCATTGCAGCACTATTTACAATAGCCAGGTCATGGAAGCAACCTAAATGCCCATCGACAGACGAATGGATTACGAAGGTGTGGTACATATATACAATGGAATATTACTCAGCCATAAAAAGGAACGAAATTATGTCATTTGTAGAGACGTGGATGCATCTCGAGACTGTCATACAGAGTGAAGTAAGTCAGAAAGAGAAAAACAAATATCATATATTAACGCATATATGTGGAACCTAGAAAAATGGTACAGATGAACCTGTTTGCAGGGCAGAAATTGAGACACAGATGTAGAGAACAAACGTATGGACACCAAGGGGGGAAAGCAGTGGGGGGGTCGGGATGTTGGTGTGATAAATTGGGCAATTGGGATTGGCATGTATACACTGATATGTATAAAACTGATGACTTATAAGAACCTGCTGTATAAAAAATAAATAAAATGAAATTCAAAAAAAAAAAAAAAAAAAGAAGGAACTAGATTACCTAGGGGGAAATGGAAGTCCCAAACCTTCAAAATACACAACAAAAGAAATAGTGGAAAATGTCAGAAGTATCCCAGTTAATCTCTGAAGTAAGTTAATATGTGACTATACTTATTATTTCTACAGGGTGCTTATATTTTGACTGATTGCTTATTTGGAGTTATCACTTTCAACAAACTATTATCCCAACTCATAACTGGAGTTTAGAATGGGTCAGACCAAGGTTTACTGGAACCCATAGCTGACTGATTGCTAGAAGGGCAGGACAGGAATATGGGATATGAGAATATAAGATGAGACCCAAGGAGGTCTGCCACTTGGTTCTGACAGACAGTACAGACACAAAGAGCAGCAAATTAGCCCCAAGAAGACAATATTCAGCCAGCAATAGGACCTGGGATTTAGGATGGAGCCGAGGTTCTGCCAGGACTCAGTGATCAGTCAGAATTCTAGACCTGGAGGAATGGTATAGAAATCCAGGCAGAGACTTAGATAGGCAGAAGACCAAGATCTAGTTATAGGAACTAGGCCACCTATTGCAATCTGATACACAAAAAATAGGGTGAGAACCAGAGTACAGGTCAGCATGGGGACACCAGCAAGGCACCTTAATTTTGACACCAGCAAGGCAGGTAAGCTATTGGCTGGCCTAGGACTCCCTTTCTTCCTCCTGCCAAGGAGCCTCATCCATCTCAGAGTTTGAGGGAGCTTTATACCTAGATTCGAGAGTTAAAAGGCTCAGAAAGGTTTAGATGCAAGGGACCTGGTACACCATTCCTCCCTATAGGATGGCAAATGTCATTGCCATCTGTTTATTTTGTTTTTGCATTTAAGTTAATCAGGTCTAGCAGCAAAAAATTTCAAAAATGCTTTAAGAAAAGTATTTTTCTGACAGTGTTGAATTAATTCATCATTTTCTTTTACAAGAGTTTATCACTAGCCTATAATAGAGCTTGTCCTAGATATTATACTTTCCTTAAGACAGCCCTATACAATCCTGCCACTGTGACTGGTTGTCATCCCACAGTAGGGGCAGTGATTTCATTCATCACATAAAGATTCGAGTCTCACCAAATGACAGAAGTTATGTACTACTCACTTTTCCCCAGGACAAATTTAAGGAGAAGGAAGGCAATTGAAAATCACCTAGATCACCTAAGGGGGAAAATTTAAAAAAAATAATAAAAGTTGATTTCTGTGATATAAGTTATCCCGAGGCTAGATTGAAGCAATGTAGCTTCCCTGGGGGTTCGTTCGTCCACCACCTGGAAGTGTCAGTTGGTACAGATTGGAGCAGCTGTCTGCTTAAAGGCATTGGCCACATGGAGCCTGTGACATCTGTAGTTTTTGGTCTTTAATGACTGTGTACTTGATTCTAGTTTCGAGATGTGTATTTATCCAGTGTGGGATCTGGAAGATAGTTAAAAAGTGATATTTTTAAAAAATAAGTAAATTGAATCTCTGTGCTTGCATTTACTCTGTGTCACATTTAGTCAGCGTTTTACAAAAAATATACCAAAATTAATAATATAGAATGTAATTCAATTTCTTGTTCAATGTTTGAGTAGAAGAGTTAAGGAAAGATAGAACCCGAAGGGGGGCATCCTGACATCATTTTGCCCAGTGTTATGGGTTGAATTGTGGCCCTCCCCTCCCAGAAAAAAAAAGATATGTCAAGCTTAATCCCTGTGACTTGTACCTGACTGTGACCTTATTTGGAAATAAGGTCTTTGCAGATGTAATCAACTTAAGATGAGGTCATAATGGATGACTGGGGTCCTGACCAGAGGGTAATTGGACACATGCAGGCACAAAGAAGGCGGCCATGTGAAGACAAAGGCCGAGATTGGAATTATGCTACCATAAGCCAAGGAAAGCCTGGGGCCACCAGAAGGTGGAAGGAGCAAGGAAGGATCCACTCATAGAGGCTGCAGAGGGAGAATGACACTGCCAACACCTTGATTTCAGACTTCTGGCTCCAGAACTGTGAGGGAATAAGATTCTGTAGTTTTAAGCCACCCAGTTAGTAGTGCTTTTCTTCATAGTGGCCCTTGGAAATGAATACACTGTTTTGTATCTCTTGTCAGGATTGTATTTAAACAAGGTCAATTAGATTTTAGAGCATACCAGGCAGTTTTTAAGATCTTTGGCTACTGCTAAGTTTGGGGGTTTGGCTTCTGGGAGTGGGGATGCCACAGAGACCTAACCTACCACATAAAAGTACAGGAAAACTACTTGAATAACTCAGGGCACCGAATAATGTTTCTTGGGTGAATGACTGGGTTTTTGGAGCCACTGTTTTTTCCTTTTTGTTTTTAATTTCTTGTTTATGTATATCTCAGAAACATTTCAAGTGTCAAAAGAGGAGAGCCAGACTTTTCAATCATTCTGATTATGTTCATTAGTAACTGATTAAAAATGTGGGAGTAATGCTGTGTGTGGAATTAGCTGGTTTGCTTTTGAGCAGGTTTCAAATCCATTTGTGGCAATCTGGGCTATATCTTCCCCCCAGCAAGGGTTTTAACTATTAGTTGTTATAGATTCTAGCACAGATTCTGCTAAAATCTTAGTAAATAAAAAAGCATTATTGTTTTCATCCATGGTAGATTTATTACCAGTCTGATATCAGTGATCACTTGCTCACCATTCAATTAGAAAGGTCTATTATGGGAGTCTTTATAATAACATTAGAGATAAACAGTTGAGGCGCTTGTATTACAAATGTTAAGACCTCTTAGGATAGTAGTAGGGAACATGGTAGTTAATTTCATAATTTCATTTTATTGGCAGACACAAAGAGACAGCAATGTAAAGCCTCATCCTACAGAAATATTACCTCCTTGTCATATCCTGACTTTCAGTGCCTTATGCCCTGCAGGAGCAACTGTGTTTTGGTGTAGGACACATATGGGCTTTTTTTTTTCCCCATCTCCATTACTCTGCTTCTCTGGCCATCACTGCTCATAACACCAGGTGTTCCCAAGATGCGAGGTTCACTCATTTAGAAATGATAAGGGGTTAGAAGGTTCAGAAAGTCAGGGAACGAGAATTTGCTGGAGATTTTTGGAGATAATTAGTCGTAGAAATTATGCTAGTAGCACATTTACATTCACTTTTGTAGGGAATCAATTTATTCAATAAAAACAACTAGGAATCAAAGTAGGTAATTTATTAGGATTTTGCAGAAATAAATTAAAACCTATATATTTCAGAAGGTTGCAAATCCGACATCTAGTGTCTCCAGATACAGATATTTTCTGTTTGGCATTATTGTTAATTGAATAATAAAACCTATATTTTCAAACTGCAATGGCAGAATCATATTAGAAGATGTAACTGCAATATGAACATTTCTGCATTTTTTGGTTTTACTTAGAATGTGACTGTAGTAACTGAGTCTTGTTAGAAAAGATACGAACTGATGCGATTTATACTTAGAGAAAAGTGAAAGCCATGTGAGTTGTGACAGTCAGAAGCCCAGGAGTGGGTATGAGATTATTTAAACTCTCTGAAAGCAAGAGACAAGTAGTGGAAGAAGGGCAAGAAATTCAGTGCACACGGTTTGACAGCACCTGTAAATAATGGTATACATTCTCTTTCTGTTGTTATTATTTAAAGCCAGCTAGTAGACAGGAGCTATAAAAACAGCTGGCCAGGAAAACTTTTTTTTTTCACTTCTAAAAACTTACTGAACATTTTAAATGCCAAGATCCAGGATCTCAGTGACTATATATACAAATATTGATTATAGAAGGTACACACACACACATACACGCCCTTTAGTCTCCAGAGTTTTTCATCTCATTTAATTGAGAATACTGTGTTATAAGTTGGCATATAATTTATCATTTAGTAGATGAAAAAATAGTTCAGAAACATTAGCCCCTAAGCAGGATTTAGTCTAATTCCCATTGTGCCTGTGTTAAAATCAACTATTTTAAGCTTGGTCTCCAGTTACAGAGTATTAGATTTGGAAAAGACCAGAGAAACAACCAATCTTAGCCTTTTCTTTTTATATTTTCATTCATCCTTTGGACCAATTATTGAATGCCTATTATGTGCCAGGCTCATTCATAGATGTTAGGGGATATAATGGTGAATACAATAGTCTCTGTTCTCAAAAATCTCATAATCCAGGGCAGTGCCTCTCAAACTTTAATATGTATACAGATCAACTGGGAAATGCCAGTTAAAATGTAGACTTTAATGCATAATCCAGTCAGTTTAGGGCAGGGCCTGAGAGTCTGCATTTCTAACAAGCTGTTAGGTGATGCCCACGCAGGTGGACCACACGTTGAGATACAAGGATTTGGAGGGTGAATACGTGAGAAACAGGTCTAAAGAGGCCAAATGGCCTGTCAAATATCACACAACAAACTAATGATAAAGCCCAGATTCCTGGCTCTTAGCCTAGTGCCCCTTCTATTCCTTCAAACTACTCTGAAGATCAGAGTTTATTTATTATTTGGCTTATGAGTCAAAGTTTGAAGTGCTTATAATTGTTGAACTTAAATTTAGGTAAGAGTTGCAAATTTCTCTTTGCATTGGAAGATGTATTAAAAAGGGTATGCTTGGAAAGGTGGCCCTGCCACAGAAATTCTAGAACGCAGGGGAAAGATGCCCAAATCCAAGAAAGATCCACAGTGTGGGTAAACACAATCCATTACTGCATGTATTCATTTGTACAAGAAACATTTATTTGCAGGCTACTCTATGCATGGACGATAATCTTTACGCACTTCTATACACGTAATACATTGGACAGTGCTAAGAACACAAAGAAATGCCCATGAAGTCCGTTTGGCTGAATGATAGCAATGAATAGATATTATGGAAGATCAACTGCACTGTTTGATCTAGTTGTAAGAACAAGCCTTATTTTTTTACATCAGTCCCCGAGAATAATTCCTACATATGAGCAAGATTGTGATCTTGCGATATAAACCATTATAAGTGCTGGAGGAATTTGAAGTTGTGGAAAGTATAGACTGGGACTCATCAGAAGTCTTCAGAAAGGACACGAAAATTGAGCTAAAGTATTTATAAAGAGATTGGAGGATGGGGGATTGATTGGGGAGGCACTGTGAGAATATTTAAAGTAGGGGGACCTCATGTATGAAGGTGCAGAGATAGCAGTGACTCTGAGAAGTTTAGTGGATGGTAGATTGACCTGGTATGGAGGGATTTGGAGTGTGGAGGTCCTAATGTTAAGGAAAGCTATATATTATATCAATACAGGATGGACCTCCTGAAGAAATGTTCTGTATAAACACACAGAATGTATAACACAAAAGTTTTTACTTTCTTCTGACTTCTTCTTGGATAATTATTCTAATGTTAACATATTATCATCACCCTATTAAGATTATCACTCAACTTAGTTAGGAGTCCACTTAATCTAACAGTAAGATGTAGAAAGTAATATGAACTATATGGCAACTTAAAAATATTTCTATGTTTTATTGACTTCAAGGAGTGTGGCTTTAAGTAAGCTCTCTAATATCCATTTATCCAGCTTTTTTGGTAGAAAAACAATCTTTTAAATGCACAGCGATCACCAACGCTGTCTTGTAATACATTAGAAGACCATGACAGCTACCCAGTACAATCTTAGATTTATAACTCTTCAGAGAATAAAAGCATTGAACATTCTGTACATTATTTCTACAGTATGTCTAAGGTTACTACTAAACACTTAACGATGGAAAGATAATCAACAGAGATTTACATTTTATTGTGAAAGTTTTTAACATAAATCTCTATAAATTTCCATTTAACATAGATTTGACCTAGGAATGACTTAGAAGATTATAAGAAAGAGGAATGAGAGGGTAAATCACTTGGCCAGTGTAAATGGAGGCCAGAATAACCCATTGATAATAGTTGATGTCTTCTTAAATTCCTGAATATGCTTTTCTGAATTTATTGTGAACTTGACTCAAATGCTTGTCAATCTTTAAGAGTATTAATTACTTGGAATTCTCCACGCTGCCTTTTTTGACTGTCCACTCAAATGTTCTATTTTCTTTTGCAAATGCAGTTCTGAATCTTTCTGATCAAGCTCCTAATTTATTAGCACAAGTGGAAATTCAGTTTTATCCCATCTAAAGGAGCAGCAGAGAAGGTACTCTTTGGAAATCACTGTAATGAGTACTTTGCACTTATGGAATTTATCTTCTTGCTTGTGTACAGACTGTGTTGAGCATACAAGGCTCAACCCATTCTATTTCTTCATATAGTCCTCTATTTTGGAGGTTAGCGCCTCTCTACATTTCCTCACACTGAGCCTACAAGATAGAAATCCCTTGAGTCCCTCTACACTTTGTTCGCTTCCTTTAACTCTTGGCAGCTTCAGTTCTGTCTCTGGCAGCTGCTGGGGAAGCCTCTTTTTTAACCTTCCCTGACAGGCCCTGAGATAATTCTGGGAAGCTTTACTAACTTGCCCTTCTAACCTCCTAGTGCTTGCTTTCCTTTGCAGATGTTTTGCTGTGCTTTTCATAACCATAAATGTATTTCAGATGGACCACTGTAGTTTACAGTTGCTGCAGCCTTTCTCATGCTGAGGTTCTGAACACGTTTTAACAGCTGCTAAGGAGACTGGCAAAAAGCTTTGATTGCTAATTCTGTGCTAAACTGCTTTTCACAATGGGACGTTCTATAATATTTGATACAGTCTTTAAAGCAAATGATTTCTACCTTATATTATTACTGCTTGTATCATACTTGTTCCCAGGTTTAAAAAGATTCCATGTCTGTACATTCCTAAATGGGCTTGATTTTATTTAAAGCTCTAGAGAGAAGTTAGTGGTTCCCAAGGGAATACAGAAGTTATGATAGAAAAACAGGTAAAAGTGGTCTCAGTAGGGTCAAGTGAGTTGACACATAAATATAGTAAACTGTACCTTCTGGAAACATCATTTCTATAAAGGTGGAAGTTTGCTCTCTGGGCTCTAATTTGTAAATAGGTGGAAGGAAGGCTGCTTGGGTAAAATCTGAGGCGACAGAGTCAGATGTTCTTAGTGTGTTTCCAGTGTCCTGGGGTTGGGGGGGAGCTGTTCAGTAGTCTGGTGTGAGGTGATGAAGATGTGCTCAGAATCTCACAAATAAATCCACACTGCAGTGAACCCACGGCCAGATAACGGAGAGCGCATCATGTGTGTGACAAGAAGGGAGACGCCACGTTGTAACGAGGCAATCATTGAAAACCATCTGAACTACAACTGCTAAAGTTTGCTTTGCAAGTTACGTTTGATCTGCTAATGCCTCCAAATGATTTCTCACTTAGTTATCTAATCAAATTTTTTTAACATTCTAACAGGAGAACTGAGGTATATTTTACCCTGTTTTCCGACTCACAATTTGTCAACTAAGTTTTGTTGGTGGGTTTCTTATTATAAAGATATTTAGATCATAAATAACAAGTTAATAAATTGAACAATTTATTGAAAAACCACACAGAATTTCAATGTATGTTAGTTTTCATCAGTGCACTGACCCTTCACCACCATCAGTTATATCCCTGATTTTTAAATATATCCCAATATAGCCCTGATTTTTTAAAATCTTAATAAACTGGAAATGGAAAATAATTCAATAATATGATAAACACCAACTCCATATTTAACAGTGAAACATTAGAGCATTATTTTAGAAGTATACTCACATTAGCATACTCATTCTATTGTATAGTAATAGGTTTATGATAATAAAGGGTTTCATAGTCAAATAAATTTGGGAAGCGCTGGGTTAAAGTTTTTCCTTTAATGCAGGACTTCTCGGAAGCTTTAATATGTTAATAGTCGCTGGGACTCACTAATAAAAACATATAATTTGGTGGTATCAGAAATGCATTTGACCACAGAAATTTTGTTCTAGAGCATCTCCAGTGAGCAGGGCTCCAAGGAATATGCCTAGGCAAACACTGACAGCGCGTTCAGCAGACAAAAGCCAGTATGTACTGACTTTCTGTCAGCAGTTACTCTAGTCTAATTCACCACAGATAGGTGTCATGCTATGACGTGGTTAGAGTTCATTGTGCATCAGAATCAGCTGGGGATGTTTGTCAAAATTCAGATTCCTAGCCGGCACTTTGATTCAGCAAATCTGGCCCGAGTTACAGGAATCTGCATGTTAACAAGCATCAAGTGAGGCTTCTGATGTAGGTGTCTGGAGCTGATACTTTGAGAGACACCATATTAGAAAGCTTGGGTCAATTAATAAATAAGAAAAGATTAATGTAATTAATTATATAACTTTGAAACCAGAAATTGAATAACACTGATATTGCCTGTTGTGACTGGGGCATTATGAAAATTTATTGACAAAAGGGCAATTAGGTATGGATAAAGATGCTACATTCACTTGACATATATTAATCATCTTTAATACTCATAGGCCAAGCATGGACTCACTGACTCCCTATTGCCTTAAAATATTTGTGTAATCTTCACTTTTGATCATGTGCTTCATGTCTCTGCTCATGCTGTTCCCCTTGTCTGAAATGTCTTTTTCCCTGTTTCTTCCCATGCTAATTTGTTCTCTGTTGAGTATGAGTGTGTATGGATTCTTTAGAATGGACATAACATTTATGTAGCTAAAGGGGTGATGATTGAGGCTAGTAAAGTACATGCGGATGTGTAGTTGTTGGGACAGGAATAGTATGTTAGTCTGAAACAAGTACTAAAGACCTAACTGTAAGGCCAGACACTATAAAACTCTTAGAGGAAAACATAGGTAGAACACTCTATGACATAAATCATAGCAAGATCCTTTTGACCCACCTGCTAGAGAAATGGAAATAAAAACAAAAGTAAACAAATGGGACCTAATGAAATTTAAAAGCTTTTCCATAGCAAAGGAAACCATGAACAAGACGAAAAGACAACCCTCAGAATGGGAGAAAATATTTGCAAACGAAGCAACGGACAAAGGATTAATCTCCAATATATACAAGCAGCTCATGCAGCTCAGTATCTAAAAAACAAACAACCCAATCCAAAAATGGGCAGAAGACCTAAATAGACATTTCACCAAAGAAGATATACAGATTGCGAACAAACACATGAAAGAATGCTCAGCATCACTAATCATTAGAGAAATGCAAATCAAAACTACAATGAAGTATCACCTCACACCCATCAGAATGGCCATCATCAAAAAATCTACAAACAATAAATGCTATAGAGGGTGTGGAGAAAAGGGAACCCTCTTGCACTGTTGGTGGGAATGTAAATTGATACAGCTACTATGGAGAACAGTATGGAGGTTCCTTAAAAAACTAAAAATAGAACTACCATATGACCCAGCGATCCCACTACTGGGCATATACCCTGAGAAAACCATAATTCAATAAGTCATGTACCACAATGTTCATCACAGCTCTATTTACAATAGCCAGGACATGGAAGCAACCTAAGTGTCCATCATCAGATGAATGGATAAAGAAGATGTAGCACATATATACAATGGAATATTACTCAGCCATAAAAAAGAACAAAACTGAGTTATTTGTAGTGAGGTGGATGGACCTAGAGACTGTCCTACAGAGTGAAGTAAGTCAGAAAGAGAAAAACAAATACCGTATGCTAACACATATATATGGAATCTGAAAAAAAAAAAAAAGGTTCTGAAGAACCTAGGGGCAGGACAGGAATAAAGATGCAGACGTAGAGAATGGACTTGAGGACATGGGGAGGGGGAAGGGTAAGCTGGGACGAAGTGAGAGAGTGGCATGGACATATATACACTACCAAATGTAAAATAGATAGCTAGTGGGAAGCAGCCGCATAGCACGGGGAGATCAGCTCGGTGCTTTGTGACCACCTAGAGGGGTGGGATAGGGGCAGTGGGAGGGAGATGCAAGAGGAAGGAGATATGGGGATATATGTATATGTATAGCTGATTCACTTTGTTATAAAGCAGAAACTAATACACCATGGTAAAGCAATTATACTCCAATAAAGATGTTTAAAAAAATAATTAAATAAATGAAGATAGCCTGAAATTCCATGGCAGGTTCAGAAGGACTCAGGTGATCCAGGAAGCTACAGATATATAGCAGTTCAGGAAAGTATCACTATGAGGAAGAGAAGTAGCTGAAATTGTGCTGTTTCCAAGATACTCTTTTTTCACCTCATTGAATTTTGCTGATCACTGAATCTGCTTTGCTTGTGTGTTGGTAATAACTTCATTCATTTTTTATTAATTTTCCTACCTGCATGGGTCTGTCTCAGCAATAGTACTTTACTGTGCATTAATGATTACTGGTTACTGACTGAATGGGATGGCTCTTTCTACCAGGTCGGCATGCATCTTCAGATTTCAGTCGAAGCACTTATTTTTAACCCTTCTGAAAATAAAAACACGATGCTTCGCAGTTATTTCAATCACCACTACTTCTTTTCAATCTTCAGCTCAAGGAAGCAGCATATCTTGCCATCTCCTTATTCACATTTGGTGCTACAATTTTTGTCAAGATGCCAGTTATCTGCCATGATAGACATACATTGGTAGATGGACTGTGGTCATAAAGTTTGATAATGGCCAAGAATTCTATTTAAGTTTTTTAGAGATGTTAGACTTCACTCCCTTCTAGTATGAGACCTGTTTCCGGAGAAAAGAAAAGAAAGGATATTGCATTTAGTTATGATTCATGAATGTCACGATTTAAGTGTTTTAGGGCTTTGTGGGAGCGGAAGAGGTAGTGGAAACAGGAAGCCAAGCTGCCGTAAACACATGCATAACAAATAATTAATTGACTACAGATGTGAGGGAACCTACAGAGAACATTAGAAAATACTATTGTACATGAAATGTATTAACGTTAATATTGTGAACAGCTGGATGGCTGAATGTTTGATAACGAAGCAAGTCATTTTAATTTGATCTAAGCTTCAGCTTTTAATTGAATTTATAAGAACACGGGAAAAATTAACAGGCAGCTTCTGGCAATTCAAAAATAATGTTGTGGCTCAGAGTCTAAGCTTCTCTCTAAATTTGGGAAATCTGGCTCTGGATAAAGATGGAGCAAAGAAAAATCCTGCTATAATGCCAAGGACAGCAGATCTATGTCTCTGATTTTAAATAAATGCAGATTGTCATTGTTTGTCAGAAAGGTAACTATTCCTTTGGACATAATCATATCTTACAGTGACTAACAAGTCAGCTCTAATTATTAAATAGTTGGTTGAATCAGCTGCGTGACTTTTTCCTCTGTGAAATGTCAAGAATATCACGTAGAATCATTTTTTCAAAGACCTTCAAAGTGGAGCAGTGTGCCGAGGCCAGAGATGAATCTTCTTTGTTAACAGACCCCAGAAGAACTGGGCAAGAAACTTTTTTTTTTTTAATAATGGGACCCTGTGTCTTTTGACTAGGGCTGGCGAAGACTTATGTGTTCAAAATTGCTGCTTCCTATAAGAAATATAAAAGATCATCAGTTTTCTTTTCCTGAAAAGGGTGCCCTGAGCAATCACATTTGTATCCCAATAACCTCAATGTATAATCTAACCTGTCGCTGTTCTGCATCCTCAGATGAAATGTTCATCATCTTACTCCATCATTCAGTAGAACAATGCAAGGCAAAACAGACTATTCATGGTGGAAGATATGAATCATATTTCGGAGAAGAGCGGGTGCCTAAAGATGAAGTATAGTTTTTCTTCCCCTTGCAGAGGTGATGGATCTCTTCTGCCCCTCTTTTTTCTTATAAAAGAACAGATTCAGTTGTTTTCACCCAGTTCCCAAATCACACCAAGCTGAAAGTTTACTTTTTCAAAAACGGTTGGACCAGATTTTCTCAAATAAGGAAGAAGCCAGCTCAACAGTCATCTACTTCAAGGAGTTTCCCTAATTATCATTATCCCAGGTGATTTCTCCTTTTGTTTGCATCCCGAAGCATCTTACATACAATTTGAAAGCATTATCAGATATTTTTATTCTTTTCTTTTACATTGTCTATCTTAGATCTCATTCTAAATAAGGCATTCTCTCTCTTTTATGTTTTGCATTTTCTATAGTGTCTAGAAAATGGCTATGTATACTATAGGAGCTTAATAGAAATGATCGGAACAACATGTTCATCAATGTCCTTGGGTAGCCTCTATATTGGCAAAGGATATTTGAAAAACTATTTAGCATCCAATAAAAAGTGTGGAAGTTATTTTTCCTTGGTAGAAACACTATATAGGAGTTCTGTGACTTGTACACTTTGATATATTGTTTATTATGTAAATCATTGGTGCCATTGGTAAGTTCATGGAGATATGAATTCCTTTTTAAATGACTTTTAAATAACTTTCAAATAACTTTGAAAATGCATCAATGAAGGCTTCCAACATTAGGGATATAGTAATATCTTAAAAGGAACATATCCAAAATGTGGAAAATAATCACTCTAACTAGTTTGTGATCAAACTAGCACCAGATTTTTTTTGATAATTAGTATAATGGTATCTGCTGATATAAATGAAGGGCTATAACAATTATTTTGGTTAATTATGGTTGGTGGTACAGAGTAGAGGAGGATACAGAAATATACAGCTGCTATGGAAGCCCCAGAATGAAAGGGATTTTGGAAGATACAGTCAGTTTCTGATTATCTATGTATAGTAATTCACACCCCATGACATATTTTAAATTTCATCACTGGCTAGCTTTCCTTTGTTACCCAGCCTCACCTTTTCCCTCTATCAGTTTTGTGGTCTTTGGAAACTTCCACTTAGATGGGTATCTAGATTCAACAAAATATAACCAGCAAGGTGACTTTCTGGAGGAAATAACTGCATGGAATGAAAAGCAAAACACGTAGCTATAATATAGTAGATTCCAGGTGCTTCTGTGCTCATGTCGAATAGCTTAGGCATTGTGAAAGTTCCTCTCACAACATAGGTTATTTACCAACCTTATTTGCATCAGTTTGTAGCACTCAACTGGGTGAGCTATTTGGGAATTCTTCGCGAAGAATATTGAATGCCATTCACTCTTACTATAGATATTGGCCATACAGAATTTAGACCCCATGAGACATTATATATTTTCAATCTATTTCATCAGCTGCTGGATAACGTGTAGAAAAAAGTTCTTCAGAATGAACGCAGCCATACTGATAGATTGAAACTTCCTAAAGGTGACTTCTCTGTTCTGGCCCCTGTATGGAATACACTCAAAGTAAAGGGAAAGGATTAGAGGATTAGAGAATTAGATGTGGAATAAGTGAGGTGAGGGATGCTGACTGTAACCCCCTCCCCATTACCTTTATTAATTTTTTTCTAAAGTGTAGTATTAGTGGAATGTCCTTCATGGACGTTATCTGACTAAAAATTTGTTAAGAGCTAGATGACGGAGAATAGTGCCTTCTTGGACTGATTTTTTCTTGCATCTGATCATTCTTTTTGTGTATTTGTCTTGTCTCCTCACAAGCGCTTTCAGGACTGTGAGCATAGCTCCCTTATCATTTCTATTCCCCAGAGGCTGGGCAGAGTGGCACGTACTTAACTACATAGTTGATCAATGTTGTTTGCATGAATGAATAACCTGATGAATCTATGTTTCCTTCATGCACATCAATGTCTATTTCATTCAGGACAGATAATTGCCTTTTCTTAAGGAAACCAGGAGACCGAGGCTTCCATGGCCAACTCTAATATTTGTCACTCTCAATATGAAGGGGTTCTTCTAATATCTTACTTCCAATACCCTTTCCTCTTGTTCTTTTTGTTGTGGGACTTCTTTTCTATCTCTTTTATTATGTTTGTACTTCATCATAAAATAAAAAAATTTTAGGTCTCTAAAAGACATCCTCCAGTTTCTTCTTAACCTTTCCAAACTTGGTTACCAATATGCATACTTTGCTATCATAATGTAGCAATTTTATTTTAGAATAGCATTAAGTATTTATTTATATTTTCCTTTTGGCAACCATCTTTAAACATTTTAGTAGCTGTGACTGTGTTGAATGTATAAGTTAATGAATGAGTGGATCTTGAATTTGATGTATAAACATTAGAACAAGGTTCATGGAAGTGTCTGGCTGACCTTGTACATTACAGGAGTCCAAATTCTACAGTATACTTTTTCCTCTTTTCTAATTTAAGTAGAGAAAAAGGACTTTGTTACAGTTTCTGTTAGCTCCATGAAGGCAGAGACCATGGCTTTCATCCCCATTCTCCAGAACAGTGCTTAAAACATAGTAGATCATCAATGAAGAGTTCTAGAAGGAATGAATGCAAATGAAGGTAATGTGATCAAGTAGCCACACTGACCTTCTAGCTGTCCTCAAACCTGCTAATTAATTTCCCACCTCACGGCCTTTGCACTTACTGTTTCCTCTGTTCTGAATGCTCTAGATACCCATGCAGGTGATTCAGTTATACATTTATGAATTACTTTACTATTACACAAAGTAAGCAAAAACAAATTAATAACATCACTGATTACTTAACTTTAACTTCCAGCTTGATTCATGGGGATTCACGGGGATGAGCAGCATAAATAGGGGACATAGAGATATCTACGATCTCAACTCTATGTCAGTTGTGTACCTCTACTTCTTTCATTCTGCTTTATTACAAGACAACTTTGACATCAATGTGAATGATGGGTTAGAAGGGAGTATCATTCATTGAAATAGGGAAATCAGGAGAAGCCTCAAGTATTAGAGGGAAGATGATGACTTTAGTTTGGGCATATTGAGTCTGATGTAACTATTGGATCCCCAAGTGGCAATATCTTGCTGCAATTGTGATACATAAGTCTGAATCTGAAGTAAGAAGACTGAAAATTATCAGCACAGAGGTGGTAGTTGAACTCAAGAGAGAGGATACTATCACCTAGGAAGAACTTGCAGCATGAGAAGAAATACAAGCTCCTTGGATCTATGCCCCTCATCACCTCTGAACAAACCAGGAACCAGCATGCTGTGTTCCTAGATGCCCGCACCGAGTGTGTGTGGGTTTGGGCTGAAGTGTTCCATGTACTGCAGAGCATGGAGCTCAAAGTGATCTGAGAAGCAGTGTCGAAGGATGAAAGTGAAATAGTAGAGACTCAGATAATCCCAACTAAAAGGTCAATTTGAAGGTGTGAGGCAAAGAGAGAGAATCTGGGTGTGAGACAATGATTACGACAAACCAAGGGCAGCGAACAGAGTGTAATAGTATAGATGACATCACATGGGGAGGTTCCCTGAGGGCTGGGGCAGAGCCACCAGGGCCTTTCATACAACACCTGCAGCTGAGGTGGAAGGTGGCAAAGAAGTTGCTAAGGGTACTGAGCCGACATAGAACAAGTACTAAATGATGCAAAGATAGAGAAGTTAGATGACCATTGGTGGAGGATTTTGCCAGAACATTTTCATTGCAATGGTGGGAGTAAAAGGCAAACTATAGTAGATTGAGAAGTGATGAAATAGGAAAAAATTGGAAACAATGCCAGACTCTTCCAGAGGGAAGGAGAGGGGACCAGTAACTAGAGGAGGATGCAGGCTCTAGGCAGGATTTATGCTTTGTTTATTTTTAGGAGAGATTCTTGAGCATGTGTGTAGCCTGTGAGAAATATCTTGAAACTGAGAAAGAGAGGAGATGGAGGAGGAGAATGAAAGAGAGAGAGAAAGAGAGAATGTGAATGAGAATAACAAACAGGCAAGGTCTTAAGAATTGTAGGGAATGGGGTCAAGAACATGGGTGGAAAGATTAGTCTTGAAGCTGAGAAGTGAAACCTTTCTTCAGAGACTGCATTAAAGACTGTAGGGTGTAGAGTAATAAACAGGTTTTGGGGTGTTGAGATGGAAAGTTGAGGGAGTTGATGTTTTATTCTCTTTAAAGGAAAAAGCAAGGCTGAGATAAAAGAGAGTTTTTGTGACAGTAGTGGTGGTACAGATAACTTTGAGAAAGTTGGCAAAGGTTTGGAATAGAAGGATCCAGTAAAGCTGGAAGGGCCTTTACAAATCTCTTACTTCTGTGATTTTCAAACTTTTATTTTTTAATCAGCAGAACCAGTTCTCCAAATGAATTCTTTCTAGAAGTCTAGCATATGCAAATCAGAGAGTTCAATGGCTCAGATGGAAGAAGTGGAAAGAAGGTCCTGAGCCTCAAACATTATCATCCTTGCTCCCTACACCTGCACATCTTCCTCATTGCCCGATGCAGTTCCAGAAACATCTGTGAAGAATCCCTAGGGCTCCTTTGAGCATGGTTTCTAAACTATGAACCTCACCATTTCGTAGCTGAGGGATCAAACCCAGAGGAATGAATTGACTTGTCTGGAGAAGAATCAGGACTGGAATCTCCCTCTTCTAAATCCCAGCCAGAACTTTTAAAATTTATTATGCTCTCCTACTGCTTGTGGACCTAAAGTCAATTGCCCTCAATAAAAGTCTCCAAGAATCTGGAATTTTAGGCTTTATTTTTCCAACAACATTCCCATTAGATGACTCCTTTTTGTACTTCACATTTATTTGTTAAAATATAAAAGGAAATGTCTTTTCCTACCTACCTTACAACATTTAGATTAAATAAGAAGGTGTGATTTGCATAGAGATCCTTAGAAGGAAGTTGTATTGTATATTCAATATACTTGTGAAAAACTATAAAGGCTTTTCTGGGGACATCATCAACCAGAACTGGGAATGAAAAGCATTGGAGTATTTTAAAATGCTAAATTACTATATGTAATCTTCAGCAACATTTTTTCACCTGGAATTATGTTTCTAAGATTCATCACGTTATTCTGTGTACCTGTAGTTCATTCATTTTCACTGCTATGTAATATTCTATTGTCTGACTATACCACTATTTCTTTATTGCAGTTTAGGGGTACATATATATGTGACAAAATTGGAATATTTATATTCTTATTTTTTTTCACATCCTTATTGGAGTATAAATGCTTTACAATGCTGTGTTAGTTTCTGCTGTACAACAAAGTGAATCAGCTATATGTATACATATATCCCCATATCCCCTCCCTCTTGAGCCTCCCTCCCACCCTCCCTATCCCACCCCTCTAGGTGGTCACAAAGCACCGAGCTGATCTCCCTGTGCTATGCGGCTGCTTCCCACTTGCTATCGGTTTTACATTTGGTAGTGTATATATGTCCATGCCACTCTCTCACTTTGTCCCAGCTTACCCTTCCCCCTCCCTGTGCCTCAAGTCCATTCTCTATGTCTGCATCTTTATTCCTTTCCTGCCCCTAGGTTCTTCATAACCTTTTTTTTTTTTTTAGATTCCATATATATGTGTTAACATACGGTATTTGTTT
Source organism: Balaenoptera ricei (assembly GCF_028023285.1). Classification (NCBI taxonomy): domain Eukaryota; kingdom Metazoa; phylum Chordata; class Mammalia; order Artiodactyla; family Balaenopteridae; genus Balaenoptera; species Balaenoptera ricei. The sequence continues at coordinate 87,290,890 of NC_082660.1, read as the reverse complement.
TTCTCTTTCTGACACTTTTTAAAAAGGAAATGATTTTTTAAAATAAGAAGAGTAATGACCTCTTAAGGGGAGAGAGGAGTATGGAATTAGAAAGAAGCCTCAGGGCAGCTTTAACATTATTAATAATATTTCATTGCAGGGGTTCTCAAAGCCGCCAGCATCAGCATCACCTGAGATCTTGTTAGAAATTCACATTTTCAAGTCCTACCCAGTTCTATTGAATCAGAAACTCTGGGGTGTGTCCATCAATCGTGTTGTACCAAGCTCTGTAGGTGATTCTGATGTTGGAGAACCACTGCTGGAGGATTACGCTTTATAACTAACACAAAACTTCTCTCTCTCATTCTCTGTCTCTGTCTCTTTCTCATATTATATAATACAAAATACCATGAAAACATCTGAGCAGTAACTAACCAGAAGTAAAGAGCTGTGGACATAATAGAGCTATTTGAAAGCAATTCTTTTTGCAGGCTATTTGGTCAGGAGGGAAAATGGTAGGGAGAAAGGAAAGAAGAGTGAAATGATGGAGGAAGGTGCAGGTAAGATAAGAGGGGGTCCTTTTTAGTATGTTTTGAAAAGAGTGTGGTTGAAAATATATAGAGTACACTTTGAAATATACGTACCTATCTGTGTGCGCCTGTGTGTGTGTGTGTGTGTGTGTGTGTGTTTGTGTGCGCTTAGAATGATACCTTGCTTGAAAAGGTTAGCATGTTCCATTGGTAGAGATAATTACTCCCCCTCTCTACTTACCCCTGCTTCTGAATAATTTAGACCCAGCAGGGAATAACTTACTCTCACCGCAGGACTCAACTGCTGTTATTCAAATAAATCTTGCTGCCTTGGCCAGGCCTTCTAAAATGAAATGAATCTGTATCATTACTACTTTGACTCCCTTTTTTTTGTTTGTTTTTTTTTGGAGCTACAGTTGCCTTTGAAAGCTATCTCTTTTCCCTGCTGCTAGCATCACATATCACCATATTGAAAGTGAACAATCACACAAAGGAGAAAAAAGCAGTCTTTATTTATTTTGAAAGAAACATGTTATTAAGTGAACATTTACTCTTAAATGCCTTACCAGTGTTCAGACTGCAAAAGGGAAATCCACTCTGAAAGGTACCACACAGTCTCACAGTTAAAGATGTCACTGTAGCACACAGAGGACACGGAGGACTTGAACCTGCCAAACGCCTGGGGACACTTAAAGAAGAATCTCTTGAAAGAAATGAATTGCACAACATACACACCCTAAGGAAAACACCTCTAACAGACAGAAAATAGCACCAAATTAGTTTTATACATCTTTGGGGCTTGTCATTGGCAACATGTTCTGGGCCATAGATATACCAGAGCAATAGTTTATCCTCTTTTCCAGACTTGTATTAAGGGAATACCAAATTCCATAAGAAACTCTCTTTTTATCACCTTGTTGAGATCCTTGATATTGTAATAACTTCCTAATCAGTCTACCGTCTGCTGACATTGTCCACATCTGCCAATCCATCCTTCATGCCACTGCTAGATTGACCTTTATGAAGCACAGCTTTGATCGTGTCCTTGGCCCACATGTTACATCTCTGCCATTACTCTGGCAAATTGGAAACCCAAGGCTGACTGTGAGCCCTACTGTTAATAACTGTGCACGATCTTCTTTACACATTTGTTGTGCACTAACTACTCCTGATGTCATTTGACTATTGGTCTCTTTACACATTTTTATCTTATTACATGGTGTTTATTTTTGTTGGTTGCGTCAAGTGCTGTTTGGAATGTGGAAAGGTGCAAATAGATGCAAGTCATTTTCCTTCTTAAAGGCTTTCATTGCTTTCTCTCTTGTGCACTAAATAAACTCTGAACCTCTACATCTAGCTGATATCCTCCTTGATGTGGCCTCCACCCACTTTTTCAGTTTTATTGTTCACTTTCCAAGGATGTCCACTCTATGACCCATCAAACTGGATTACTTGCCTTTCTCCAAACTTGCTATGTGTTTTCCTGCCTCCATGCCTTTGTGAGTGCTGTTATCTCTACCAGGATTATTTCCTCCCTTATCTCTGCCTGTTGAGACCCTCTCTATTAAGTTCCATAGCTCCACTGCTACTTCTTCCTGAATCCTTCCCTGATCCAGTCACTGTTTATAATCTGCCCCTCTCTAGAACATTTCCTTATTGCCCTTATCATATTCTACCTTGTATTGCAGTTATTTGTACACTTAACTTGTACTCCTCTCCTTTGTGTCCTGAAAAACTAGAAGCTTCTTGAGGGCAAGGGGCTGTGACCCATTCATCATTGTATCCTCTCTATAGCATGTAGTCTGTTGTATACAGTAGTTGCTCAACAAATGTTTGTTGAACAAATTTGTATGAAAAAAATAAGAAATGCAACAGTATTTCTGTTTGGGTGGGAGAGCTCATGTTTTAGCATCTAGATAGATATGCAGAGACATGTGGGACCATGCAGCACAACTCATTCCCACTACTGGAAAACCCAACAAAAAGGGTAGGGCCTGCTCCTTCATGAAGGATATCTTGCTTCTTTTTCACTGAAAAAGAACATTAGCCCATGAGCTTGGAATAGTTTGGGGAAAGGGATCTAGTGAACATGGAAAATATAAACATCCACAGAAGAAAATGTAGACACAATAACTTTGGTAATGCTAACCTCCAGACAGAAAATAAGGATACAATTTGTTCTCCTATGGTATAGTTATTGGAATCGTTAAATGTCCCACTGAGTTGCCCAAACTGTCTGAAAAGTCACCAGGGACCCTGAGTCAGTTTGAAGAATTTGATAATATGCCCTTAGAGATGGAGACAGGATACAGCTGCCAAAAAATAGATCTGATGAGTGAGTGCAGCAGAATTCCTCGTATGACAAAATCAGGAAGCAGGAATTTATTGAGCTGAAAATCATAACAGGAAAGCAAAAGACAATGATAATACTTGATTCTTAAAGTGGATGCTGTTAAATAAACATACAAAGATGCCAGAATTTTAAAACAATGTTTATTTTCCTCTTCTTACGTTATTTTTATATACCATGTGTAGAGAAAAGAATGTTGCCCACCATTCTGGTTCTACAAGGATCAAGTCATGAACCACTGCAGTCACCCACTGACAGTGCACCCTGAGGGAAGTTCAGGATGGAGAAAAACAGGAAGCATTCTGTGTTTTGGATATACTGGCCCCAAGATAGTTAAGATGCATATCTAAGGAATAATTTCAATGACCCCCAGATTCCTGCATCTTCCCATACATAGAAAATCACTAAAATCATTAACTTGAGTCTTCTTTGTGATTAGCAGTAATCTTTTGATGTTCAACTACATGTTTTTTTTTTTTTTCCTAGCAAAAATATTCATATATATCCTGGCTCCTCCCTTACCTCTTTGGAGCAGTTCCTCAGAGCTGCCTGAGAGGTTGTCTCCCAGGCTATAGTTCTCAGTAAGGTCCCCGAATAAAACTTAACTCACAACTTTTACGTTGTGCTTTTTCTTTCAGTTGACACACATTGCCTTGTTTATTATCACTTCTAAGAACTATGTTCTGAAAATACCTTCTGTTGACTAGACTCAACATATACTTCATATTTACCTAATTGGTTTAAAAAAAAGCAAAAAAAAAAGCTGAGGAGCAAAAGGCAAAAGGAACAAAGAAGACTTGAAAGTAATTATTTTGAGGATTTTTGTTTAGGCTTGAAAAAAATGGCATTCAGCATGCTGTTACTGACATATGGTTCAATCTATGACCCTCAAAACCAAACATTATGAATAATCCAAAGCTTGCCAGAATCCGAGACTTTTATATTATAGTCATTCTTTTTTTTCTTCAGCATTGTGTAGCTGCCTTGCTGCACAATAGAAACATATTTCCTGCCTTTCTTTTTCTTTTCATTTTTTTCTTTGTTTCAAGAGCAAGCTTTAGAGTTTAACTAAGATTTCTCCATCAAATAAAGTGGAACAGTAGTACTTAGGACTGTTTTTATGTTTTTATTCATGACCTGGGTCACAGAAAAATGCTAGCTTTGAAGTCTGAAAAAAATGGTTTCTTTATTTTTTTTAACGTTTGGAAGATACCACATGCATCTTTAACATTGTGTAGTAAAGATGCTTAATTTCAGTTCTTTATATGCCCTCCATTATTAATGTTCCAAGCAGTAAAATTTATGAAATGAAATGGTACTTTTTATGCATGTGATTAATCACTTTTGCATTCTAAAAAATAACCTTGCAAAGCGTCATATTTTTGCTTTAGGTCTTCATAAGTCTTGCACATAGAGGGTGCTAAGCTGGAAGAGGCAATTGTGACATGTTGCATGTTGGTATTCAGGTTATATTTTAATTGCTATGGGATTACATTTCAATTCTTTCCCTATAGTTTTCCCTGCAATAACCACTTAGGTAGTCTACCTGTCGTAGTGTTTTATTAAACTTCAGTTTCCCTCCACATCACGACCAGATACATTTTCAGATTCATTAAATGGATAATATCACTTTCCTCCTAAGAAACTTTCATTGTCTGCCTAATCTCTTTGGTCTGGCATTCAAGGCCCTCCATGAATTGGCTCCAATTCATCTTTCTAGCTTTGCCTGTCACTAATGACTCCCTTGGGTGGACTTATGTTTCAAGCAAACTCACACACTTTACGCATCACACATACACACACAGATACATATGCATACACACTCCTGTCGATCCTTTCCCATTGACACTGCTTGTGCTCTTATAATACTCTCCACCTGAACCATCCAATCCCTCGGTTGAGCAATAATCAGTGTTGAGGCTGCAAAGAGCAAAGAATTTTACTTGGGGGTCTTAAGAATTGTAATTCAGCACACACAGATCCAGGTAAAACCAAAAGACTGTTCCAGGGAAGAGAGAGTCAGGGGCTTATAAAGGCAAAACACACAAGGTTGTTCAAGAATAATGATTGACCCTGATGCAAGAAAGGAACTATTTGTGTCTAAGGGATAGTTTGTCCTGACTCATTTTAGGGTAAGGGTCTGATATGTATCTTGAGTTTCTGGAACATTGGGCAGATGTTCTGGATGCCTATGTTAAAACAAGAAATGGTCAAAGTGCAGATTCCATCGGGGCTGAGACCTGCATAAATCACACTCTCAATGGCCTCCTGGCTCCATTTTAGAGAACTCTCTTAGCAACACTGACTCCATTTTGATTTTCCTTTCACACCTCATTTCTACCTATATTTTGAGGCCCAGTTTAAATGCTCCATGTTTCACAGTCTTATGTCTCCCATTTATTATAGTTTCTAGATCTTACTTCCCCTCACTATTATTTTCCCTCACAATAGCTCCTTAATTGCAGGAACCTACCTTATAATCCCAAAGCACTGTAGCAACCTTCCTTGTACATGCTGATTGCCATGAATGATGAGAATGAACTCTCATATCCACCACTGGACCTCTGAACCTTCCTGTCTTAATAACATTTAGATATCCACACTTTTCTGGTTAAGGGAATTAATGTTGTAGCAACCTTTCTTTCCATAAACTAGAGGAACCAGGTAACTTAGAGATGATAGTGCTGTTCATCATCGGAGATGTAATGTTTACTATGTATGGAAACATCAGGTTCATTCCTGAAAAACAAGAGTTCGGAACAAGGAGTGAAATCTCTGAATCAGTAGTTAAAGTTGACAGGGTACAGCCGGAAGTAGTCCCCTCAGACATTTGAAGGAATGACCAAACCATCAATTTAGCCCATAAAAGGTGGGACTCTGCATGAAACAAAGCCTTAGAGACATCAATAGAACCACACCGGCAGACCTGAGATAAGAGACTCTCTTCAGCGTCAAGCAAAATTAGCATAAATCCCAGAACTCAAGCCTCAGGTGCCAACAATATTCAGAATAATCGTTACAATTGTCTAAGAGTTTAGCGATCTCCCACTGATAAAAGGTATTATTTAGCATTTCTTGACTTATTTAAAAGCAAATGTCATGGCCACTAGAATAAAGGCTTAAGAGCTCTCCTCCTTGCTTATTTGGTGAGTTAAGTTGGCAGTCCACCACCAGAGGGAAATTGATGTCTATTAGTACCACAGGTGTAAGTTTTGCAATCTCTCGGGAAACTGTCCAGGATGTCACTGTTTTGAAGGCTGACTTCCCCTTGAAAAAAAAAAAAAGTAAATGCATCCTGCACTATTGTTACACTGAGCTGTAGACCTGCAAGGGCTTAAAAGCCTCTTGAGAAATAAACACAAGTGACAAAAGACTAATCCTTTTGGCATTCTTTACAGGAAAACCATGTTCTTCTCTAAAGAGAAAACTCCATGAAGTTGGTCATTTGTGGGTTCCTTAGAAGTCCCTCTCTGGGTGGGGGGAGGGGGAGAGCAATTATCTGATTGTGTGGGTGGTCTCACAGCAATATTTGTCACCTATTGACCTCAGGAGTGACACAGCTGATCAGGCTGACTGGTGGCATGTCGCCTTCCTTTCTCCTTGCTCCATGCATATCTCCCCTAAAGCTGTGCCAAATTCTCTGATATTTTAAAAACAACTTCTTGTCTCTGATGGCTTTGATTAAGAGCTGCAAACTAGGTATGAAGGAATTCATTAAGTCCCTAGGCAATTTGAGGGCTAAAGAGCTAGAAGATTATTCTAGAAACTTGAATAATAAGTATCTTGTCAAATGAACCAGCCACTGTTCATTCAGTGAAGGTCCAGATCCTGGCACAGTCTTAATGAGCTTGTGTACTATTTAACTGTCCCACTAGGAGTTTGTCATTCACTGTAAACAAAACAAGCAACCAAATCAATACTGGGGACCACCAAGTTGTTTTTCCCACAGTGTGTTTTGCACACATGGATCAGTCAAAATTTAGGAAACAGGGATGAAACAAATTCAAAGGCTTTTGAATGTAGGAATTCTCAAAACCTTTATTCTGTTCCCATGTGCTTTGTGAGTCTTTAAGAAGAAGCTAGAGTATGCGGCGTTTCCCTACTGTGTTTGACCATGAGAACCATTTCACAGGCTCACCCAGTGGGACCAGGGCTCGGTTCTTTGATGAATATGGATGTAAAATGGAATACTTGTTAACAACAAACTCTGTCAGCAGGCAGCATCACTGTTGAAGAGAACAGTTCACATTGTGAACTAGTGTTTGTTATCTTTTGTGGTCTCTCTACTCCCTGTAACAGTCTGTTCTTGGCTTAAGTAACATTGCAACTAGCATAATCCTGCATATTTTTTGTTTTAGGTCACTCTAAGAAGTTAGTTTACTTATATTTAGAAAAATAGTACAAAACAACACTGCCCTTACAGAACATTCTTTTCTCGAGTTTCCTTTTTAAGTCTTCACACCCTAGGATAAAGGAGGACTAAAATGATATCATTTCTGGAAGGAAAGCTGGGCCTCTTATAGTTTGGTAGGCATCATAATTAGAGAAACTTTCACTCTGGGTGGAGCAGTAATATCGGTTCTAATGCAAATGGCTCATTCTTTCTTGGTCTGTTTATCCATTTGATAAATATTTATTGAGTGCTTACTATATCCCTAGCACCCTTTGAGATGTTTGGAATAGAGTTAACAAAAATCTCCAAACTCATGGAGTTTACATTTTATGGGGGAAGGAGATAGGCAGGTAAATACATTAATGAATAAATGATATGCTTACAGATTGGATAATCAATATCAAGGAACTAAAACAAGGTGATAAGCTGGAGAATGACTAAGGGGAGTGGGGAGTTCTTTATATTTAAGAAGTGCAATATGGGACTTCCCTGGTGGTCCAGAGGTTAAGAATCTACCTTCCAATGCAGGGGACATGGGTTTGATCCTTGGTCGGGGAACTAAGATCCCACATGCCACGGAGCTACTAAGCCCATGCGCCGCAACTACTGAGCCCACGCGCTCTAGAGCCTGCACACCACAACTAGAGAGCCCACATGCCACAACTAGACAGAAGCCCAGGCGCCGCAACAAAGAGTCCGCACACTGCAATGAAAGATCCCGCAGGCCGCAACGAAGATCCCATGTGCTGCAACTAAGACCCTATGCAGCCAAATAAATAAATATCGAAAAAGTGCAATTTATAATTTAAGTTGCTAATAGCAAATATGTTTATAATGAAATTTATAGTAAGAAAACATAAGATCTCTCCTTGATTTTCTTTTTTTTTAAATTTTTAAAAATTTATTTTTGGCCGCATTGGGTCTCTATTGCTGTGCATGGGCCCTTGCGGTGGCTTCTCTTGATGTGAAGCACGGCCTCTAGGCGTGTGGGCTTCAGTAGTTGTGGCTCTAGAGGACAGGCTCAGTAGTTGCAGCGCACAGGCCTAGTTGCTTTGTGGCATGCGGGATCCTCCTGGACCAGGGCTCGAACCTGCGTCCCCTGCATTGGCAGATAGACTCTCAACCACTGCACCACCAGGGAAGCCCGTCTCCTTGATTTTCTTTATAAATAGATATATTGTATAAAGAGGAGGTGATAACTAAACTGATGAGGAGCCAAATAGATACATGAAGATCTAGAAGGGCAGACATCCAAGTGTAAACCATAGGAATCACAAGAACCTTGAGGTAGGGTCTTTGGCTGGTTTTAAGAGTAGAAAAAAAGGCCAGTGTGGCTGGAATATAAGCGGGCAAGGTAACAAACAAGTAGTGTGATTTGATAGATCAGTGGTTCTTAACTGTGCTTAGACACCTTAATACCATTGGCTGGCAAGCTGTACTGTTGAGTTCACTGGATAAGAGATGGTGTCCTCAGGTGTCCAATCCAAATTATGCAGGTCCTGATGGTTCTCTGATTACGAAAAATCAGGGAGATATTATTTAGTTCAGTGGTTCTCAAAATATGTTCTCTGGGCCAGTGACATCAATGTCACCTGGAAATTTGTTAGAAATGTATGTTCTCAACCCCAGCCCAGACCTACCGAATCGGAAACTCTGGGGCTGGGGTCCAAGAGCCTGTGTTTTAATAAGCTGTCTAGGCGATTCTGATGCCAGATAGAGTGAGAGAATCACTGTGCTAGAAAATAACTGAGAGTGTGGGTGTGGCCAGGAAGAAGTATCTTTTTTCATTTAAAAGCCTCACTCCTGGGAGGACCTTCAAGATGGTGGAGGAGTAAGACGTGGAGATTATCCATTCAGGATAAATCCGAGGAGAAACATGCCAAGACACATATTAATCAAACTATCAAAAATTAAATACAAAGAAAATTAAAAGCAGCAAGGGAAAAACAACAAATAATATACGAGGGAATCCCCATAAGGTTAACAGCTGATCTTTCAGCAGAAACTCTGCAAGCCAGAAGGGAGTGGCAGGACATATTTAAAGTGATGAAAGGGAAGAACCTACAACCAAGATTACTCTACCCAGCAAGGATCTCATTCAGATTCAATGGAGAAATTAAAACCTTTACAGACAAGCAAAAGCTAAGAGAATTTAGCACTACCAAACCAGCTTTACAATGAATGCTAAAGGAACTTCTCCAGGCAGGAATCACAAGAGAAGGAAAAGACAATAACAAACTCAAAACGATTAAGAAAATGGTAATAGGAACATACGAATCGATAATTACCTTAAATGTAAATGGATTAAACACTCCAACCCAAAGACACACACTGGCTGAATGGATAGAAAAACAAGACCCGAATTTATGTTGCCTTCCAGAGCCTCACTTCAGACCTAGGGACACACACAGACTGAGAGTGAGGGTATAGAAAAAGATGTCCCATGGAAATGGAAATCAAAAGAAAGCTGGAGTAGCAATTCTCAGATCAGAAAAAATAGACTTTAAAATAAAGACTATTACAACAGACAGAGAAGGACACTACATAATGATCAAGGGATCAATCCAAGAAGAAGTATAACAATTGTAAATATTTATGCACCCAACATAGGAGCACCTCCATACATAAGGCAAATGCTAACAGCCATAAAAGGGGAAATCGACAGTAAAACAATAATAGTAGGGGACTTTAACATCCCACTTTCACCAATGGACAGATCATCCAAAGTGAAAATAAAAAAGGAAGCACAAGCTTTAAATGACACATTAAACAGATGGACTTAATTGATATTTATAGGACATTCCATCCAAAGACAACAGACTACACTTTCTTCTCAAGTGCTCATGGAACATTCTCCAGGATAGATCATATCTTGGGTCACAAATCAAGCTTGGGAAATTTAAGAAAAGTGAAATCGTATCAAACATCTTTTCCGAGTACAAAGCTATAAGACTAGATATCAATTATAGGAAAAAACTGTACAAAATACAAACACATGGAGACTAAACAATACACTACTAAATAACAAAGAGGTCACTAAAGAAATCAAAGAGGAAATAAAAAAATACCTAGAAACAAATGACAATGAAAACACAACAAACCAAAACCTATGGGATGCAGCAAAAGCAGTTTTAAGAGGGAAGTTTATAACAATATAATCCTACCTCAAGAAACAAGAAACGTCTCAAATAAACAACCTAACCTTACACCTAAAGCAATTAGAGAAAGAAGAATAAAAAAACCCCAAAGTTAGCAGAAGGAAAGAAATCATAAAGATCATATCAAAAGTAAATGAAAAAGAAATAAAGGAAATGATAGCAAATATCAATAAAACTAAAAGCTGGTTCTTTGAGAAGATAAACAAAATTGAGAAACCATTAGCCAGACTCATCAAGAAAAAAAGGGAGAGGACTCAAATCAATAGAATTAGAAATGAAAAAGGAGAAGTAACAACTGACACTGCAGAAATACAAAGGATCATGAGATTACTACAAGCAACCTTATGCCAATAAAATGGACAACCTGGAAGAAATGGACAAATTCTTAGAAAAGCACAACCTTCCGAGACTAAACCAGGAAGAAATAGAAGTTATAAACAGAACAATCACAAGCACTGAAATTGAAACTGTGATTAAAAATCTTCCAACAAACAAAAGCCCAGGACCAGATGGCTTCACAAGCGAATTCTATCAAACATTTAGAGACGAGCTAACACCTATCCTTCTCAAACTCTTCCAAAATATAGCAGAAGGAGGAGCACTCCCAAACTCATTCTACGAGGCCACCATCACCCTGAGACCAAAACCAGACAAAGATGTCACAAAAAAAGAAAACTACAGGCCAATATCACTGATGAACATAGATGCAAAATTCCTCAACAAAATACAAGCAAGCAGAATCCAACAGCACATTACAAGGATCATACATTATGATCAAGTGGGGTTTATCCCAGGAATGGAAGGTTTCTTTAATATATGCAAATCAATCAATGTGATACACCGTATTAACAAACTGAAGGATAAAATCTATATGATCATCTCAATAGATGCAGAAAATGCTTTTGACAAAATTCAACACCCATTTATGATAGAAACCCTCCAGAGAGTAGGCATAGAGGGAATTTACCTCAACATAATAAAGGCCATATATGACAAACCCACAGCCAACATCGTTCTCAATCGTGAAAAACTGAAACCATTTCCTCTAAGATGAGGAACAAGACAAGGCTGCCCACTCTCACCACTATTATTCAACATGGTTTTGGAAGTTTTAGTCACAGCAATCAGAGACGAAAAAGAAATAAAAGGAATCCAAATTGGAAAACAAGAAGTAAAACTGTCACTGTTTGCAGATGACATGATACTATACATAGATAAGCTAAGGATGCTACCAGAAAACTACTAGAGCTAATCAATGAATTTGGTAAAGTAGCAGGATACAAAATTAATGCATAGAAATCTCTTGCATTTCTATACACTAATGATGAAAAATCTGAAAGAGAAATTAAGGAAACACTCCCATTTACTACTGCAACAAAAAGAATAAAATACCTAGGAATAAACCTACCTAAGGAGACAAAAGACTTGTATGCAGAAAACTATAAGACACTGATGAAAGAAATTAAAGATGATACAAACAGATGGAGAGATATACCATGTTCTTGGCTTGGGAGAATCAACATTGTGAAAATGACTATATTACCCAAAGGAATCTACAGGTTCGGTGCAATCCCTATCAACTACCAATGGCATTTTTCACAGAACTAGAACAAAAAGTTTCACAATTTGTATGGAAACACAAAAGACCCCGAATAGCCAAAGCACTCTTGAGAAAGAAAAACAGAGCTGGAGGAATCAGGCTCCTTGACTTCAGACTATACTACAAAGCTACAGTAATCAAGACAGTATGATACTGGCACAAAAACAGAAATATAGATCAGTGGATCAGGATAGAAAGCCAGAGATAAACCCACGCACATATGGTCACCTTATCTTTGATAAAGGAGGCAAGAATATACAATGGAGAAGAGACAGCCTCTTAAATAGTGGTGCTGGCAAAACCAGACAGCTACATGTAAAAGAATGAAATTAGAACACTTCCTAACACCATACACAAAAATAAACTCAAAATGGATTAAAGACCAAAATGTAAGGCCAGACAATATAAACCTCTTAGAGGAAAGCATGGGCAGAACACTCTATGACATAAATCACAGTAAGATCCTTTTTGACCCACATCCTAGAGAAATGGAAGTAAAAACAAAAATATAGAAATGGGACCTAATGCAACTTAAAAGCTTTTTCACAGCAAGGGAAACCATAAACAAGACGAAAAGACAACCCTCAGAATGGGAGAAAATATTTGCAAATGAAGCAACTGACAAAGGATTAATCTCCAAAATATACAAGCAGCTCATGCAGCTCAATATCAAAGAAACAAACAACCCAATCCAAAAATGGGCAGAAGACCTAAATAGACATTTCTCCAAAGGAGATATACAGATTGCCAATAAACACATGAAAGGAAGGTCAACATCACTAATCATTAGAGAAATGCAAATCAAAACCACAGTGAGATATCACCTCACACAGGTCAGAATGGCCATCATCAAAAAGTCTACAACAATAAATGCTGGAGAGGGTGTGGAGAAAAGGGAACCCTCTTGCACTGTTGGTGGGAATGTAAATTGATACAGCCACTATGGAGAACAGTATGGAGGTTCCTTAAAAAACTAAAAATAGAACTACCATATGACCCAGCAATCCCACTACTGGGTATATACCCTGAGAAAACCATAATTCAAAAAGAGTCATGTACCACAGTGTTCATTGTAGCACTATTTACAATAGCCAGGACATGGAAGCAACCTAAGTGTCCACTGACAGATGACTGGATAAAGAAGATGTGGCATCTATATACAATGGAATATTACTCAGCCATAAAAAGAAATGGATTTGAGTTATTTGTAGTGAGGTGGATGGACCTAGAGTCTGTCATACAGTGTCAAGTAAGTCAGAAAGAGAAAAACAAATACCGTATGGTAACACATATATGTAGAATCTAAAAAAAAAACAAAAAAAACAAATGGTTTTGACGAACCTAGGGGCAGGACAGGAATAAAGATGCTGAAGTAGAGAATGGACTTGAGGACACGGGAAGGGGGAAGGGTAAGCTGGGACGAAGTGAGAGAATGGCATGGACATATATATATATACTACCAAATGTAAAAGAGATATCTAGTGGGAAGCAGCCACATGGCACAGGGAGATCAGCTCGGTGCTTTGTGACCACCTAGAGGGGTGGGATAGGGAGGGTGGGAGGGAGATGCAAGAGGGAGGGGATATGGGGATATATATATATGTATAGCTGGTTCACTCTGTGATACAGCAGAAACTAAAACACAATTGTAAAGCAATTGTACTCCAATAAAGAAGTTAAAAAAAGAAAAAAGCCTCACTGGTCCATGTGTGCCCTTGAACTCATCTTCTACTGGAGAGGAGCTAGCTTAATTAATTCAGTAATTCTTCCTGACTGTATTAGAAGTAAAACAGGCAGTGCTCTCAGGGTTGTATATGACTTATTTCAGTGAATCCTCATAATAACCCTGTGGGCTAGGTTCTATTATCATTCTTGTTTTCATAGATCAGGAGCTGGGAGCACAGAGAAGAAATTTGCCACAGATCACACAGGTAATAAGAAGAAGGGTATGGATCTGGACAGTTTGGTTCTACAGCCACATGAGTAAATACTTTTCTATACGGCCTCTCAGTATACCTCGGAACAGCTGGGGTGATTTGAGCTAAGATAACATTGTTCAAAAAATTGCCTTCACTTTTGACTTTGACTTTAAGTCACTGAATGATGCCCATAGGGGTCATCTGGTGACTATTCTTGTCCAAGACTCTGAAAGGTGAAACGGCTTGCCTAAGATTAGATAGCCGGTTAGTGTCAGAGCCAAGACTTAAAACCCAGGTCCCTAACTTTCAAGTCAGTGTTAAAGACACATGCAAGGAAAACAAAACTGGCGATATGACATACTGAAAACAACAAAGCCAGGCCATATATCCAGCAGCTTCTGGATGTACTAGCCTTCCTTTATCTTGCTACTGCGAGCACAATAAGTTCTTTTCCTGATTCTGTTGTCCTTGAAGGGCCACAGGGCAGGTTCCCCCATGGAGGATACTGCCCTATCTAGCAGTACTGCCCTCTGCACACAGGGTGCAAGAAGGGAACATTAAGTTCTATTAGTAATAGCTTCCATTGTCAAATACATGAAAATACCAACTCATCAAAAACAAAGCAACTCTTCCCCCCCAACACACCCCCTCCACTTTTTTGTTTCCTAGCTTTTCTGGTTGTTTGTTTGCTTGGGTTTGTTTTCAGCTGCTATTCTCAGTATATCTGTAGTGAAATTTTGCAAGGGAATGTGTATAGCAGTTGATTTTCTGTATACCCTTAAGAAAATTATCCATCACCTCAGCCCTCTAAGCTTAAGGCCTCTCACAAAACCTCAACAATACACATCAAGTCTCCATTTTGACATACAAATCTGAAAGTAACCAGGTTTTCTGTTTTTACCTTCTGCTCTGCATTTACAAAAGTGTGATGTATAATTTAAGTTTTTAATCTCAAATGTGCTTGCTTTATAAGAAAGTTCTGTAATGATAAAATGTACTACCTCCGCTTGGTTTTCTTTATAAATATACTAACTTCTCTTGTCATCTTCCCTGTATTATAGTGAGCAAATAAAATAAATTATTAATTCCAATGTAAAATCCAGTTCTGACTGGCAGGATTTTTATTTTCATTAGACTCATTCAAACTATTTGGTGGGGTGGGGGAACTTCTTAAGAGAATTCATAATTAATCACATATCATATTTTGTAAATGAGATGTAATTTTAAAATACATTTCCTGTGTATCATTAGGTCCTCCAAACAACTTCTCTTCGATGAAAAGAGAAGTGTCTTCAAAACACCTTTGGATGTTTTTAACGTAAAATTCATTTCATCCCTGGCTGTTCCACAAACATAGTGTCTATGAGAGGGGAAAATGGTTCCTTAAAGTTTTCTGAAGGGGAACTCTTACTCGCAGATCCTTTCTCAAGCATTTTTGAGACTAGAGTGTGTGTTGAGAAGCCATGCCCACACTCAGTAAGGATCTAAGGAGAAGGGGTTTTACTCAAATACCAGCTTCCTCTTTTTGCCGTGCTTTGCTTTCAGTAAAATTGTGACTTTCACAGAGAATACCTTAGTAATAAATGTGAGTAATTTTGCTTGACTGCTAATACTGGGTTTTCAGCTGCAATAAAAGAAAACATTTCTAAACTGTTATAGTTCCTGAAAACTGGGTCATGGGCCAGTGTACTACAATGTAGAAATTCTGTGTTGTATGATTAGTTTTAATTAAGAGCTAGTTCGATTTTCAGGTAAATTGGTATCCTACTTCCCCAGCACAGCACGTTAGCAGCATTACTGCAACTTGAAGAGTTACTAGGAAGTGTTTTTACCTTTCTTGTAGCTCATTATCAACAGATCATATCAGGTTTAGGAAAAAGGCTCACTTCTCTTCCAAGTGGCAGGAGTTCTCATGCTAGGATTACATGTCTCTCCAGAAGGCTGAGGGGGCGTTTCACTTTTTATTCTATTTTTTTGTTTTTTGTTTTTTTGTCTTTTATTTTATTTTATTTATTTATTTATTATTTATGGCTGTGTTGGGTCTTCGTTTCTGTGCGAGGGCTTTCTCTAGTTGTGGCAAGTGGGGGCCACTCTTCATCGCGGTGCGCGGGCCTCTCATTATCGTGGCCTCTCTTGTTGCGGAGCACAGGCTCCAGAAGCGCAGGCTCAGTAATTGTGGCTCACGGGCCTAGTTGCTCCGCGGCATATGGGATCTTCCCAGACCAGGGCTCGAACCCGTGTCCCCTGCATTAGCAGGCAGATTCTCAACCACTGCGCCACCAGGGAAGCCCTATTCTATTTTTTTTTTTTCACCTGCACATATTCCTTTTGTTTCATCAAACAACTCATAGATACACAAATAGCTCTATGGAGACAGGCCTACCTGCTTTTTCTAACATTTTAGACAGTGTGCCAGACACTAGGGTGACCAGCTGTTCTGGTTTGCCTGGGACAGAGGGCTTTTCCTTGAATGCAGGACTTTCAGTGCCCAAACCAGGAAAGTCTGGGGCCAACCAACATGGTTGGTGACCTGAGTTCAGGAAAGTCATTTCTATATGACAATGTAAAAGCTTTCTACTCCTCAAGAGTTAACTCTGGATTTAAAGGTGGGGAGATTTGGTAAGATAACTTAATACTTCTCATAGATAATAAAGGAGTGAAAATCATAATTCAGTCAACAGGTCTGAGAACAAGTCAGGTGTCAAGGTCAGAGGCAACAGGAAAAGTATGAGGAGAGGAGACTATTAATAATCATAATCTTAGATTCTATACCTTTATTCTGGGTCCCAGGATCTATTCCAAGTGTTAAACAGTGGGGTTTGTATATTGAGCTTAATAATAATGGAAAGAATTATGAGATATATTTGCACTACTTATTTTTATGTGTTTGATGTGCAAAAAAAGCACAACAGGCTGTGAATTATCGTGTAATAGTTTCCAAATTGTGTCATTAGATGTGAGACAAATGGCTGGGATCCAGTTATATGCACTTCTAGTTTCAGCCTATGGAATTATAGTTCTGAGAGAAGAAGTGTACATTTGTATGTGAAGTCTGGGGTTCAGACCAAGAGTCTTTGGATTTTTAGTTCTTTGATCCAACACAGTTATGTGCTTTCAGCCAAGTTGCTTAAACTTAGTACCACGTTTTTATGATTCTTTGACTTGAGAGAGCAAAAGTTAGCTCTCAACTTCTAGGCCGAACAATTTTGCACAGTCCATAAAAGTAGTGGTTATTTGAAGTGAAGATGGGAGAGAAGTCAGCTTTAGGATCAGAAATGAGCTCTATGAATGGACGGTGCAGCCACAATTCTGTCCCCATGTTATTTGCCTGTCAGGCACCAATATGGTTAGCATCAATTGGAAAGTCCTCTGTCTGACTTTTATTATCTGCTCCCAAACTACCTATCAAGTCCTATTTCCTACTGAGTAGTATGCCATGGGAGTCAGCGCATATATCCTGAAACTAGACTGGGTTCAAAACCTTGCTCCATCATTACATAAACTCTATGACCTCGGGCACATTTTTTAATCTCTCTGTGCCTGTTCCCTCATTTGCAAAATTGGGGTATTATTAATAGTGCCTTGCACAGAATGTCTGCTATTATTATTATTACTGTTGTCATTATTATTATTCCTTTACATGTGTCCCTTGCTCTAGGGTTCATGCTCTCTTTAATATCTACATACCATGCTGACTCTTAATGTTTTCGCTTGTGTTGAACTCTCTACATGCAACATAATACCTTACCCTGCTTCCCCAAATGTTATCCATTTTAAAACGATTGTTTCAATTCTGATCTTTTATGTGGGACTTTCACAAAACTCTCCTTTTGATAAATTCCTTTATAATTACTACTTGGACCATGCATTTCAGCTTTCAACTATCTGCTGTTTGGTGTGTGCTAATGTTGTTTCTTCTGCTGATCTGGAAACTTTTTGACAGGTGGGGCAATGTCTTGTCTATTTTATTGTATGCTTTACAGCCTCTAGTGTGTTTCTCACTAAATAGTTGATTGATTCATATCAGGGAACCTATGCCTAAATTTGATCCTTTGTTTCTCCTACTACTTTTGAGACATAAAGGCATCAATTAAATCACTTCAAGAATCGGTCTCACAAAATCTTGCTGATTTTACACTTTCAGCAGTTCTGTATTTGTGGTAGAATATCATTTACAGGTCAGTTTTTTTCATGTTTGGATTTAGAAAAGAATAAAACATGGTGTTTTTACATAAAGTTCATATACATCACTAAATCACACTTACTAGAGTTAAGTCCCATGAAGATAGGATGAATTATAATAATAATTAAAAAAATTTTATTACAGAAATTTCCACATACACACAAAAGTAGAATAATATAATCGAATCCATGTAACTATCACCCAATTTACATGATTATTAACACCTTTCCAATCTTGCTTCATCTATCCCACCCATTTTTTTTTGGCCTGGAATATTTTAAAGCAAGTTCATCATATTTCATCCATAAATAGTTCAGTATGTATCATTAACAGTTGAAGAGATATAATTTTTAAAAGAACCAATAAATAGTTCTCAATACTGTGCTAAAATTATCAAATCTTTTCTTACAATCTTACAACTTTAATAATACCACTTTGCTCTCTTCTACCCCAAAGATATAAGTAAACCTATAAAAATAGATGTTCCTAGTGGATGATAGGAAATATATGTGAAACATGAAGGATATTTTACTGTCTCAGCTATAGTCTTTGAAGTATAGCAGGAACCTTGCTTTGATAGGACACACTGCATTATTTCAATGTGATAGATTACTATAATAATCAAATGGAAAGTATATATTTATTTCATTTGAATGTCTTTTCAACTCTATGATATTTTTGGATATGTTAAATTAAATGTAGAATGGGGCTACCCAGGTTCATGATACAATGTAGTTCATCAGTCTATTTTAATAAGGCCATTTTTCTGGGAATGTTAGAACCTGATGGCTTTAATGATTTGATGACACTATTTCACAAGTGATTGTGATATCATTCCCTCCTAAACTGATCGTAAAGTACCAGAGGTGTAAAGGTAGATGTTTAAACACCTATTTATCTTATTCAGTTTACCAAGCACTGTCCATACAAATGGTTATCATTGATTTATAAATTATGGTAAGTTATGTTTTGTACTTTTAAAGTTACAGTTTAATAGGATACTAGTTTGAACAACATATAGTTTGTAAATCTTAAAGCAACAGTGTTAAATAAAGAGGCATATTACGAGAATTGTTAGGGACATGCATGTTTCTTACAACAAACGTTGTATAGTTCTGTTATGTAAATCTGAGCCACACAAGTATTACAATATAAGAAATAAAATTGAGGGGGTTAAGGTTGTTAATCATTTATACATTATACCTGTAGATTGGAAGTCTATATTGTTTATACTCATTTCCCTACAGTTGGGGTGAGCTGTATAGAGAGACAGACAGACATATCCCTGGGAGTGCCATAAATCCATGAAGGCAACATCAGCTCTAACTGACTGGAGTGAAATGTACCTGACTGGCTGTCAGTTCTCTTTGTAAGTTAGGGTTCAGTGAACTCCCATTTTGGAATCGTCTAGGATGAACCGAATTCAAATAAAAACTTCCCTGTAGGCAGTTAAAGCTGAACTATAAGTCTGTCTTTCAGTGATCTTTGTTTTGATATTTTTCTTCACATTCATAACTACTGCCTCTGTGTATATTTTAACTTTGCAGATATTCTGCCCGATAAACTGTTCAAGTTTGTGTTTTGATTCCATGCCATTAATTTGTATCAAAGCTTGCATGTATTCCTATACTCTTACAGAATTAACTTTAGGCTTTTATTTTCCCTTCATTATGTGAATTTGACTAAAGCAGAGCCATTTTTGAAAGTGAAAAGGTTTTATTTGGAAAATTCCTTTGAAATGACTTCTTTATTATAGATTCTAGAATTGCCAGACTATAGCCATTTCTAGAATATAATTCCCAAGAAATTTCTTCCAATAAAGTGAATTATGGATTACTGGCATATATATTTTTTTCCTTGCATGGCAAATAGGATAAAAAAAATAAAGAGGATTTTAACTTCAATTTTGAAGAAAAATTATTTGGTCTGGTGTCCTGAAATTCAATCTTTGATCAGGGGTACTTTGAGTAAAATGAAAATTCAGGACTGCTATTTCTCCCCGCCTCATTTTTCAGGCTCTTGAATATGGTTTTCTTTTGAAATATGATGGGAATATACGGTCTGAGTAATATTTACCATGAACATTTAAAACACAAATGGCATATTCAAGGTAAAAATAAAAGAAAGCAACTCAATAGCATTCTGTCAGAGAGTTGGATTTTATGGTCTCATGAGAGTAATTAGAAAAGTCAACCATGAAGCTATCTAAGCTACACACAAGACAGGGCTGAGAAAATATTTTCCAGTAGATCTTTTAATCTACAAGCTTTAGGTCACATTTCTTCTGTGATTATAGGTGTTAGGTATATTTGACAGATAGTCTAGAAAAAGGAGAATCATTATTAATATGGAAAGCCAAGGCCATGAGACGGAGTAGGCTTATCCTGTGACTAGTTCTACAACCAATGCCAGTCACCTGATTGCACTTAGCCTCTATTTTCTCATCAGGAAATGGGAACAATATCTGTTATTGTGATGGCAAGATAAATGTAATGTGCGTGCAAGTGTCATGAGGTAGTCAGCAAAACCCAAGCTACTTTCATTGGTGAGATGAAGGGGGAAATGGAATTATGGTACCATGATGCCAGAAACTATCAATCATGAGATTCTTTAAGGTGACAATTTCAAAAGAAATTCGTATCTTTTTTGTCAAAACAGCAACCACAATAACAAGATTACTAGAGGACACAGAATTTTGTCTTTGTGGAGAAGGTGGTAGCACCAGGTAGGAAACAATGTTATATAGTAAGAGAGGAAATCATCAGTGACTTCAAGTTTAATGAGAAAGGTACATTCCAGCAGAAAGCAGATAAGAGGCTTTGATTTTCTTGACAGTAGCGCTATCCAGTACTTTTATTTGGTCTTCAGGTGATCAAACCTACTGGTTTGCCGGAGACTTTCCCAGTTTTAACACTGAGAGTCCCAAATCCTGGCAAAGTCCTCCATCCAGGTCAAAATGGGCCTGGGTCTATTTGGTCTTCATGACATTGGCTATGAGTTTGTCAAGCTATGCAATGGGGAACGGAAGTTCACAAGGCTTTCCACCTTCAGAGTGAAAACTAATTTTATTCTAGGACACGCGTATTTTCTGGTAATGAAATATCATTTTTATAATTTTGTATTAAATGTGTTTGCTTGGTAAGTGGGCACAGCACATCTTGTGCTCTCTAGTGGATGTTCCCAGAAGTGCTGGGAGGGGATTATGCCATACAGAAGTGACACAGTGATCTGGAGACATGGGGTAGAATGTTAATGATAAGAAATGGCTAGGAGATAAAGAGATACCAAAGGCCTCTGCAAAGAGGTTTCGGGTTTCGCCCCTGCCGGCAGGCTCCGCCCCGCCGCCGGCGGTAGGGCGCGGGCGGGGTTAGGGCGAGGCGCGGGCGCTGGGTGGGGCTGGTTCCGTTGTGCTGCGGCTCCGCGCTGCCTGCAGTCCCGGGCCGGAATCCCGCTCCCCGGGCCTCGAGTCCGCCCGCCCGCCAGCCTGCCAGCCATGGAGCCCGGCCCCGACGGCCCCGCCGCCATCTGGTTCCGCTAGACGTGCAGCCCATGGCCCGGCCAGGCCCTGTCGCTGCAGGCGGAGCAGCTGCTACACCATCAGCGCTCGCGGTACCAGGATATCCTTGTCTTCCGCAGTAAGAGCTACGGCAACGTGCTGGTGTTGGATGGCGTCGTCCAGTGCACAGAGAGGGACGAGTTCTCCTACCAGGAGATGATCGCCAACTTGCCCCTCTGTAGCCACCCCAATCCACGCAAGGTGCTGATCGTCGGGGGCGGGGATGGGGGTGTCCTGCGGCAGATGGTGAAGCATTCCTCCGTGGAGTCCGTGGTCCAGTGCGAGATCGACGAGGATGTCGTTCAAGTCTCCAAGAAGTTCCTGCCGGGCATGGCCGTTGGCTACTCGAGCTCAAAGCTCATCCTACGTGTGGATAATGGTTTTGAGTTCATGAAACAGAACCAGGATGCTTTCGATGTCATTATCACTGACTCCTCAGACCCCCTGGGCCCTGCTGAGAGTCTCTTCAAGGATTCCTGTTACCGGCTCATGAAGACGGCCCTGAAGGAGGGTGGCATCCTCTGCTGCCAGGGCGAGTGTCAGTGGCTGCACCTGGACCTCATCAAGGTGATGCGGCAGTTCTGCAAATCACTCTTCCCGGTGGTGGGCTACGCTTACTGCACCATCCCCACCTACCCCAGCTGCCAAACTGGCTTCATACTGTGCAGCAAAAATCCAAGCACCAACTTCCTGGAGCCCGTGCAGCAGCTGACGCAGAAGCAGGTGGAACAGATGCAGCTGAAATACTACAACTCTGATGTACATCGGGCACCCTTTGTCCTGCCCGAGTTTGCCCGCAAAGCCCTGAATGATGTGTGCTGAGCCCAGGTGCCGCCCAGGACCTCCGGCCAGCGAGCCTCCAGGGTGGCTGGACGCCGCCAGCCCTGGATGAGACTCCCGCAGACTCGCTTCCCAACCCAGTGTTATAGGCCCCAGAATGCTGCCCGGCCTGCCCTGTTAGGACTTTCTCTCTGTGTGGCGTTCAGCTTGAAAGTTTATACCAGGTGCGTACAGCACCATCTCCACCTCTGTCGCCCCTCACTCACCAAACACGTGTATCTAGAACAACAACGAGAACAAATATTCTGCCAATATTAGGAACTCAATGCAAGACATTTGTGTACTGTTTAGTTTTGAGTATGCAAGAGCCTATTTTGGGGGAAATGCAGTTTCTCCTCCAAGCCACTAGTAGCTGAGAACTTCATAGTAGAGTTTATGTCTTGGAGGAGGAGAGAGTATTTTGATGAGCTACAAATTGGCTATTCACTAAGAAGCTAAAGCATAAATTAGTGTTAAAGTGGTGGGTCATAGGGTAGTATATCTGAACCCAGAAGTTGAAATTCGGGCAGAAATAGTCTCTCTCTCACTATTCCCTTCCTTCACTTTAAGTGAATCTCTTGCCTGCTATAAAAAGAAAGGCAGGGCTCAAGAAACAGAAAGGAGAAACAGAAGAAAACCACAAAAATGAAACAGGCAAGAGTTTTCCTGAATGCTCTTCATTCACTCAAAATTAGTAGGGTAAAATTCAAGCCCACCGAATGATAATTAAGGCCCCATTTGCCTAGATTCCAAATATCTGAAGCCTATTTGAGTAGGCCTGTGTTATCTAGCACCCTTAAGAGCTATGGGATGGAGGTGGAAATAATCCTCTTTGATAAAGATAAAAGATCTTGAGAAGGATTTTCCAGAGAAGAGGCCCATTCTAGATCTTAATTCTGCCTTGGGCTCCAGAAAGCTAAATGTAGAATGTTGTGGTAACATACTTGGTCATGTACAGCTATGTTATATAAACACCCTCAATTAAATTCTGACTCACTTTTTGTTTTCTCCCAAACTTGTATAATAATGCCAAATGCATAAACATTTATGCCTGGATTCTCTTGAGTGTCTTGTTGGCTTTACTTATGGCAAATGTTTTTTTAAAAGGAGGTGGAAGGTAACAGTGATGGGGCTTGGAAATATGTGCTACCTAGGAACAGGCTCTCTGACCCTAGCTAGGATTGAAAGTTGGTGTGCCTCCCAACACCTACTAGGTGATCTGCCAAATCTGACCCTGAAATTCTTTCACAATCCAACTACAAGTGTTCTGGTATACAATTTGCCCACTGCCTCATTGGATCTTGCCTTTCTTTATGGAAACTATGCGAAGATCTATATTTCTTGCTTGAGATGTAGGTATAACCTTATACAGGCTTAGACATTGATGTAACAGCAGAGATTATGAGCTATAACCATTTTGCCCACTAAGTACTGGAAATCTTCCTTGGAATGTGGAAGAGGAAGACTCCTTGATTCATTCATCAAGTAAGTATTTAAAACATGACTGATGCATGCTATTGGGTTTACAACTCCAAAATGCATCTTACAATGTTTTTTGGTAATTAGAGATGTTATAAGAAAACACCTTTTTTTAAAGTTATAATGTTAAAACAATTATAAAGCCAGAAACCAACACTCACTCAAAATTCAGTTAGTTAAACTTTGTCAATAAAGGCAATTCTATTTTATAATATGGTATTAAAAAGAATGAAAATAGAAATTATATGTAAATGACATGGATTGTGGGGTTGTGTTTAGATTTTCTTCCTTATGTGTTTAGGACAGGTAAACAGTTTCATAAGTTTTCTATTTTGTAAAAATAGCTGAAACTAAATTGTAAGCTTCAGAATTGCCCTGGTTTTGCTTGACTGTAAAAGGACATGTAATAAGGGTTTGTATGTAGAAGTCATAAACCAAGTGATTAAAACATACGATTAGCAAGACAAAGTCATCTAGTTCATGTTCCTATTGATCAACAATGTTTATTAATTCTCCACTGCATGCTAAACTTTATTGGACATTCCTTTTGAAAAAATCTTCAGTCAGAAAATGGATGAAAATGTTTAAATTCACCTATGGATGCTAGATCATTGTAAGTTTGAAAAAAACAAAACACTGTACTATCAGTTCACTAAATGAAATTTGTGCTACCTTTGGTCAGACAATTAGTAGAGAAGAAAATAAATGAGAACTCGGATTTGGGACACTCTAGCCATTCCTGTGACCTGATTAATCTCTTATGCAGCACTCATTTAAATAATTTGCACACACTAATTTTAGATCTCTAAATTGCTCATACTTTGTGTGTAGAAACTGATTATGATTATCATATCCGTGAAGTGACACAGGACTAAGAAACTTCAACTCAGATCTCAAAATTAGTAGGCATGAATTAATTTGAAATCTGCTTATCTCAAAGTAGCTCCAGTGGTCCCAGTGTATGTGAATTTATAATATTGTATGATTAACGAAAGGAGCCACTGGTGACCACATCAGGGATTGAAATAACTGAAAAGGGCAAAAATAAATCTATTCTGTTTTATTGTAGAAGTCTGGGGGTACCATTGGAGGCAGAGATTATTGAACTGACCATTCTAGAATATAAAGAAGAGTTTTGTGCACAAACCACTGAGTCAGCAGTGGTTCAGTGGTTTCTTAAACAGAAAACAAAACCAAGAAATATGTATTTAGATGACCAGAATCCAAAATCGTGTTGAATTATAGTTAGAAATTTTAAGAAAACCAGATACCCAATATTACTATCCTAAAATTGTATTTTATATTTTGCTCTGTGAAATCTGAGCTTTGTGAAACGTTTCTTAAACGAAGTACTGTCTTAGTCTGCTTGGGCTGCTATAACAAAAGACCAGACTGAGTAGCTTATAAACAACAGAAATTTTTCTTACAGTTCTGGAGGCTGGAAGGCAGAGATCAGGGTGCCATCATGGTGGGGTGAGGGCCCTCTTCTGTAGATTTCATGTATCCTTGCTTGGTGGAAGGGGCATAGGGTCTCTCTGGGGCCTCTTTTATAAGAACACATCTCATTCATGAGGGCTCTGCACTCATGACCTAAGCACCTTCCAAAGGCCTCACCTACTAATACCGTCACCATAGGAGTTAGTTAGGATTTCAACAAATGAATTCTGGGGGGACATGAACATTCAGACCATAGCAGTTGCCCTTCCAGTCTTCCCAAGAGTTGGTACCTTCTGAAAGTGGGGAAACAGATGCACCATGATGACAAACAATGACAAAATTTGTGCCTTAGTTTACTGTTTCCACAGTGTACTGGTGAATCTGGACCTTTAGTTAATATGAGGACGTCACAGTCCCAACTGGGTGGAGTAATTCATGTCTAGTGATGAAACAGGCCTCCTGAACACTGCATTTTCACTTTTTGAAGGGAGGTCTTTAGACACTAAAGCCAACTTGGAAAAAAATACTTTCTCAGTCGATTTCACCACAGAAATGATTGTAATGCTAGTGCATAAACAGACAAGGTGGAGTAAAGAATTAGGGCATTTAAATAGCCAGCCTGGGCAAAAAACAAGTTTATTGGCAGAGGTGGGATGGGGTGGTACTTTTTTTTCACAGTGAAAAGGAATTATTCAGATTAGATGCTTCTACTGTTCAACTCTTAACTTCGTATTGCATTCAATGTATTGACTCTTAGTCCTTTAAATCTGTGTCTCTTAGGAAAGACGACAAAAGTTTGTGCTGGCAGGTAACCTGATTGTTATGGACCAAATGTTGGTGTCCCCCCCAAATTTGTATGTTGAAGCCCTAAACTCCAATATGGTGGTATTTGAAGATGGGGCTTTGGGGAGGTAATTAGGATTAGATGAGGTCATGAGGGTGGGACTCTCATGATGGGATTAGTGCCCTTATAAGAAGAGATACCAGAGAGCTTGCTCTCTCTCTTTTCCTGTGCACACACAATGAAGAGGTCACGTGACCTCACAGAGAGATGGTGGCCATCTGCAAGCCAGAGAAGAGGCCTCAGAATGAAACCTACCTTGCCAGCACATTGCTCTTGGAGATTCTAGCTTCCAGAACTGTGAGAAATAAATTTCTGTTGTTTAAGCCACTGAGACAATGGTATTTTGTTATAGCAGCCTGAGCTGACTATGATGGTTCTAAATACCTGTTTTTTTCAATGATGGTATAAAGGCTTTCACTGCTTTTGGTGGGTTCCTCCTCTTGAAATGATACTGCCTTATAGTTAGAGAATAACTATCCTTGTATGGGTTCCAAACAATTAAAAGTACCTTATCATAAATTTTGCTTCATAAGAAACAGCTTTATAGTTTGGTGCAAGTGCATTTGAGATATCTGCATTCCAACAGGAGGTGCTTCCTCTCAGCCTGTATTTTCCTTCTAATTGAAGTGGCAATTAAGTAGTTCATTAATGGTCATGCCATAATCATAGACTTATATAAGGGATCATAAAGGTCAGATTGTCCAGCCCTTTCATTTTACTTCTCCAAGGAAGTAAGGATGAATGAAAGAATAACTATAGTTTTATTACCAAATGACATTTAAAAAAATGGTGATGCAAGTGGACCTTTAAAAAATAAAGGAAACATAGGAAGACAAAAAGTGTATAGAGAATACTAGATAGATTTAGGTTTTATATTTATCTTCTTAAAGAGAAATTGAATTCAACTTTGGACCCATCTACAATTGGAGCTTCAGAAAACATGTTTGGCCTCATCTTATCTTTGAAATGAAAGCTGCTGTCTTCACTCTTGAACCAACTGAGGGTACAAGGATGCATTAGAAAATTTGATAATTGGTGGAGCTGGGTTTTGTGGGTTTTTTTTTTTTTGGTAGAGTCTTTTTATTTCTTTAGAATAGGAAGGAGGTATATTTTGCAAAACTCATAAGAACTATGAGGTTGTTTTCCTCCTTTACTGAACAGAAGCCACCTGCCACAAATACACACTTTGGGAATTATTTTGATATGAGTTATGGGAAATAGAAAGCAAAATCTTGTACAGTAGAGGACATAACTTTACAGTAAATCTACAGTTGTCTTATAGCTGTTCATTAAGTGTTTTGAGTCTCTTTTTAATTCAAGGATATCTTTAGGATCTAGTTTCCAAAAACAGTCTCAAATTACCATCAAAATGTAACTGGGCTACCCTATGTTTTCCCTGTCAAGGAACTGACATTCTGTGAACCCTATTTAATTTTCCAGCTATCTTAATAGAATGTGTTGAGTAAGAATTAAGGATTATTATTATTATTATCACCACCGTCATCATCATCATCATTAATTGTGTTAAAAGGAAACCTTGGGAGGCATAAGTGACCTGCTGGCAAGGATTACCCACTCTGGAATGTGCAGTGGATCAGTTTTGCTCTCAGCAGAAGGCAGCATTATAATCAATAGAAATTGCCCATATGGGGTTTAAAAGACACTGTGATACATGAAAGAATGCTCAACATCATTAATCATTAGAGAAACGCAAATCAAAACTACAATGAGATATCACCTCACACCAGTCAGAATGGCCATCATCAAAAAATCTACAAACAATAAATGCTGGAGAGGGTGTGGAGAAAAGGGAACCCTCTTGCACTGTTGGTGGGAATGTAAATTGATACAGCCACTATGGAGAACAGTATGGAGGTTCCTTAAAAAACTAAAAATAGAACTACCATACGACCCAGCAATCCCACTACTGGGCATATACCCTGAGAAAACCATAATTCAAAAAGACTCATGTACCACAATGTTCATTGCAGCTCTATTTACAATAGCCAGGACATGGAAGCAACCTAAGTGTCCATCGACAGATGAATGGATAAAGAAGAAGTGGCACATATATACAATGGAATATTACTCAGCCATAAAAAGGAACGAAATTGAGTTATTTGTAGTGAGGTGGATGGACCCAGAGTCTGTCATACAGAGTGAAGTAAGTCAGAAAGAGAAAAACAAATACCATACGCTAACACATATATATGGAATCTAAAAAAAAAAAAAAAGGTCATGAAGAACCTAGGTGCAACACGGGAATAAAGACACAGACCTACTAGAGAATGGACTTGAGGACACAGGGAGGGGAACGGTAAGCTGGGACAAAGTGAGAGAGTGGCGTGAACATATATACACTACCAAATGTAAAACCGATAGCAAGTGGGAAGCAGCCGCATAGCACAGGGAGATCAGCTCGGTGCTTTTTGACCACCTAGAGGGGTGGGATAGGGAGGGTGGGAGGGAGGGAGACACAAGAGGGATGAGATATGTATATGTATAGCTGATTTACTTTGTTATAAAGCAGAAACTAACACACCATTGAAAAGCAATTATACTCCAATAAGGATGTTAAAAAAAAAAAAACATTAAAAAAATAAAAAATAAAATAAAACCCAAACAGGTTAAACTCAAGAAAAAAAAAAAAAAAAAAGACACTGTGACAATTAAGTTCACCAGAAAGACACGGAAAGTTTTGGAGCTTATTGTAAACCACGACTCTGTGAACCTTCTGCAGATTTCATTGACTGCAGTGTCTAAATTGGAAGATATAGCAATTTTTTTCCCCCATGCTCAGCAAAAACTTTTAACTGGCTTTTGTGTGTGTGTGGGGTATAAAACATTCACTGAGTGTTTCTCATATTCTACTGAGTCAATATTAAACTGTACTTTTCTACTTTTGCTAATAGCCATCATCATAAAAACGTTTGTCTTTTTAAACATTTTCCCATATGTTCATGGTTCAGTTAAACATTCTCTGCCCTCTAGGAAATTATAGCTTAAAATAGTATCAATATTTCACCACTTTATGTCTCAACAAACCTTTTTGATTGAAGTTCCCCAAAGGCCTTGACTTGACCTTTACATAAATAAATGTGGACAATGGATATAGGGGTTTGCAAAATACAAAAAAGTACTATTTTTAAAAATCCCATAAAGACCTTGTTTGTTGCTGTCATTTGAGAACAGGGCAACACGTCGATTTAGCGTATTTAATAACTTTTCACACAAAGAGGTTAGAAAGACTTGAACATCAAGGGAATAACCCAGAATAAATACTAAATCAGTGTTTCTCAAATGTTGATGATATCAGTCTTCCTACTAAATACTTCGGGTGATTCTGATGCACACAGTTCACTTACTATATACTGTGCTTTGAATTATACCACTGTAACTTCCACATTCTTGGTCTGTCAGCAATGCCTTTCCGTATTAGAATTCAGAAATTTCGAGAACCAAATGGATTAGATGTACAGCCTTCAGATCTTTAAATGCATTATTTCACACAGTTCTAAGGAAGTTTTGAGTTTGATGGATTTCAATGTTCTTAATAATATCATTTACTTTGTAACATACAGGTGTAATCCATTCTTCCACAAAATCTGTCCGAGGGAGTGTTTGTGTGTATCTCTTCTCTCTCCAAATGACCTTGACATCAGTTTGTTAAAGTGGCTTATGCCATTCCTGACTTATTACAGTTCATTGGGCTTCATATTTTCTGATCAGCCACGATTTCAATGTATTTGCTTTAAAGACGTTTTTGTAAGTTACATATAAAAAGGCACTTTTCTACCATTCAGAGAAAGACATATGTAAATGAGACAGTATTTGTAGCATGACAGTCAAAGATACCTCAAGGATTTGGGTATTGGATTGTGTATTTAGTTGCCAGCTATAGATTATAGAAGGCTATTATGTGAAACTATTATATACCTGGAGTTGAAGTAAAATATGTCAGAAATTTTTTTAAAAGAAATCTCAATTTATTCATTGTATGAGAAAAGGAATAGATCGCAGCCCCCTTGCATGAAGTGATTGCATTAGTAAGGGGAATTTTATTTCTAAAACCAAAAAGACTTTCAAAAGCTGCTGTTATTTACTGTACTTTAGACAGTTCCTCTGTGAAGGCCTTTCTAGTATATTAAAGACCTGTTCCAATCAAAAGTATTCTCTACTGGCTGATGATATAATTATACTAAGTTATCAAGAGATTGTTCTTGATTCCCAGGGTGAAATTCCTTTCTTTAGCAACCATGGAATTGACATGCTTCATTGTTCATTATTCATCATTCTTTTGCTTCCTCTGCTTTACAGTCTGGATCCAGAAAAGTCTCCTTGGAGACTTTATTGCACATGCTTGGACATCTTGATGATGGTGATTTTTTTTGTATTGTTTCATTTTTTTTTGTTTGTTTTTCTTACTTGTCAGAGGGTCATTTAATTAGAGCTTCATCAGTTTATGATTGTTCTAGATAGTCTTCAGAGGCTGAGTCACTTCTCCAGTTTCTGTTGTTGTTAGTTTTGTTTGTTTGTTTGCTTTTGTCTGTGGCTGGAGAGGTCTTTCTGAAACAAACATACAACTCACCAAACACAAAAACAATCAATCAAACCTGCTGGTTTTCCTCAAGAGGCTCGAGGTTTAGTTTATTCATTTAGAAACTTTGCCTTGTGTTTCTCCCCCTCCTCCTCCATCTCTTCCTCTTCCTTCTGTTTATAAGAAAAGCTCAAGCAGCTCTGTGCTTTAATAGGCAAGGCTGAAGGCAGAGTTCTGCCTCTGGGAAATGTTTATTCTGGAAAAACACAGGAGACATTTGTTTGGTCTGACTCATCTAGACTATGTCATAAGCCATCTTGGGCAAAAAAGAGAAGATGCCTTAAATATTGATGCCTGTCCAGACTCAATTTTATGTTTAAAAACCAAAGAATTGTGGCCACTGCAACCTCTTAATTAATCAGTAAATATTTATCAGTCCACTAATATTTTGTTAGTCATCTTTCCTTCTGAGGATATGAATAAAGTTCATAAACACAATAGTTTTCTGTTATTTGCCGAACAAATGGTTATCCTTGAAAGTAGCCATTTTTAAGCCTTCCGTAGTAACTTGAAAGAACAATGCTAAGGAAAAATCAAATAGTGCATTTACTCATACCAGAGCTGTGCATATCTCTGTGATGGGGGACGGGGAGGTATGCAGGGAAAAGAAGGCAAGTAATATCATGACCCTGCTTTGTCTGCTTGGTCCTTTCTGTGCTCTTAAATCTCTGTGCAGATCTGTCAGAAATTATCACCCAAGGGATTCCAATTTCCTGTTCCTGCCTCTGGCCAGCAGCCCAGGGCTACCACCATATGCCCTCCTCTCCAATTGGCCACTGTTCCACTCAAAACAGAGAAAGGGAAAAACTAGTTGACGGCTCTCATTCTATTTTTTCAACTTCTCAGACTAAACCTAGTTGAAGTCTTTTTATTCACTTATTTGTTTAGTCTTCACTCACTGTTTGTATAAACATTGTATACTTGCTATATATTCAGCAAAGTGCTAGGTGTAAAGGGGAGGCGAGTAGTGTTGATAAGAGAAAGGGAAAGGAATAAGAAATCTTTAAAGAAAGAAGCAGAAGCCTTCCCTACCTTAAAGTCTAGCTGGGGGAAAATTACATACCTTAGTCAAATAAATGGAAGAAATTAAAAAGCAACAGGCAAAAATAATAATATAATGTAAATAGTATATATAGGTACTGACAGGGATGGGAGAACCGCAAATATTTAATTCAGTTCACCATTTGAGTACACATTATGTGCTAGAACCTGTATCAAAAATGTGATGGAAAATAACAGGTAACCTTCTGGAGGCAGACATAGCTGCAGATAACTTTATTATGAGGTACACTGTGCTGAGTGTTTTAAGATCAACAAAGTACCATGGGGGAAATTGTGAAGGGAAACATTTTGAGTGAGGGGGTAAGGGTTCTGTACTCAATTCCAGTGTGTGTATGGGGGGCGGTTCCACACACCAACAAGCAATTCTCTGACACAAGGCAGGTGCCCCTCAATTCAGCTCAGTTCTCACACTATCTACCCAGAGATAGCAACAGATCCCACAGGTTAAGGGTTTAGTCCGACAAGACTGTAACCCCCTAACCCCCAACCCCCCACCAGGCACCAATCACAAGCCCAGGTCATCACCTGTGCTTCTGACAGTCAAGTATAGATTGCCAACAAGTCCCTCCTTGGATTCAATTAATTTGCTAGAGTAGCTCACAAAACTCAGAGAAACATTTTACCCACTAGATTATTACCAGTTTATT
The DNA here is from genome assembly GCF_028023285.1 of Balaenoptera ricei. Lineage (NCBI taxonomy): Eukaryota > Metazoa > Chordata > Mammalia > Artiodactyla > Balaenopteridae > Balaenoptera > Balaenoptera ricei. The sequence continues at coordinate 87,258,337 of NC_082660.1, read as the reverse complement.
GTAAAAGGATATGACTCAGGAACAGCCAGAGGGAAGAGGTGCATAGGGCTAGGTGTGGGGAAAGTGTGCAGAGCTTCCATGCCCTCTCCTAGTGCCCTACTTTCCCAGCACCTGCACAGGTTCACCAACCCAGAAGCTCTCTGAACTCCCTCCATTTGGGTGTTTATGGAGGCTTCATTACATAGTCATGATTGATTAACTCATTGGCCATTGGTGATTGATTCAACCTCCAGCCCCTCTTCCCTCCCAGGAATTCCAGGGGTGGGACTAAAATTTCCAACCTTCTATTCCTGGTTGATTCTCCTGGCAACCAGCCCCCATCTTCAGGTGCTTTCCAAAAGTCACCTCATTAACATAAACTCAGTTGTAGTGTAAAGGGGGCTTGTTATTTCACTGTAATGGCTCTGAAGGTATTTCTGGAACTGAGGTCAAGAGAGCAAATATTATGACAAAAGATGCTCCCATTGCTCTTACTACTCAGGAAATTCCATGGGTTTGGGGAGCTGTGAGCCAGGAGCCTTGGACAAAGACCAAATATATATGAGAAATATATTTTGATCACTTGAATGATTACATACATATTTCTTATAAATCACAATATTATTGCAGGGGGTTTAGGAAAGTTTTATGTAAGAGGTGTGATTTGAGCTTGGCTCTGAAGGATGTATCTAATATTTTATAGGTAGAAATGGTGGGAATGCAGGGTGTAGGAGAAGTGTAGGGTGTATTCAGATTCCCCTGTTGTATTTCAGTCATAACACATAAGGTAGGCTGCAGGAGGAGGTCAGACAGAAAGACATGCTAGATGTGAAGGTCCTCGAAAGCAAAACTGAGCAGCTTGAACTTAATTTTGTAGACAATGGCAATACTGATGATTTTTGAAGAAAGAAGTAAGGTGAAGACATCTATCCTTTAGGAAGTGGTTTAGCATATGGTTAAGAGCTGGTGCTCTGAAGTCAGAAAACTGGATGCAATCAATGAATATTTATCAAGCTCCTACTTACCAGGGACTATTCTAACAATTGGGGCCATAGTAGTGACGTATATTGGCGAGACCTCTGCTCTCATGGTACTTACTTTTTAGCTATGGACAGGAGAGACAAATGAGAATAACACGCAAAAAGACATTTTCCAGATAATTTTAGAGAGTGATAAGTGTGATGAAGAAAATAAAATAGGGCAATGACTGGTGGGACCAGGGAAACGACTTTAGAATTGGTGGTTAGAGAAGGCCTCACTGATGAGGTGAAATTTGAGTTGAGACCTGAATTAAATGATGGGATGATCCACGGGAATATCCGAGGCAAAGTCTTCCAGTCAAAGCAAAGAGCAGATTTAAAGGCCCTTGTGGGAATGAGCATGATGTGTTCCAGAAACAGACAGAAGGCCTGCGTGGCTGGACTGAAGTAAATAAAGGGGACACCTTCATGAAAGCAGGCTCTAGAAGGAGGCAGGGGTCTGATTACATTCGTCTTTGTAGACCTCGGTAAGGATTTTGTTTTTTATTCTAATTATAATGGGAAGCCATTAGAGGAAGTTTCAAGCAGGGTTTGATATCATATGATTTATATTTTAAAAAAGGTGGCTCTGGCCAATGTGGAGAATTTGTATGGGGTATAGATAGAATTGGAGGACTCAGGCTATGTTTTTTTTTGTTTTTTTTCAGGCTATGTTTTAAAGGTAGAACAGGCAAAACTTGTTCAAGGTCTATTGTTTTCTAGTTATTTGACCTTGAACAAATTACTTAACCTCATCTCAGTGTCTGCATCTGTAAAAAGGGGATAAGAATAGTACTGACCTCAGAGAGCTGTGAGGATTAAATTAAAACTCCGCACAATATAACCAGCACATCATATGTACTCATTCAAGGATAGCAGCTGCTATTATTACAACTCTGATGGTGATAATAACTCTGGATTGGACCTGTGAGTAACTAGAGGCCTGGTGATCTGTTAAGAGGCTATTGTGATTATCCAGGCAAGTCAAAGTGCTAGGCTGGAGTAGGGCAGTGGAAAGGAAAAGTGGGAAAGCACCATGTTAATAAATTTAATTAATGCATAATTTAATTTAAGTAGAAATACTTAATGACATATTCAAATGACTAATAAAGGTTAACACTAGTACGTGCAGAGAGTCAAAACTCACTTCTGTGGTGAGACTGGAATTAAAATTGCTAATAGTTTATTTTCTCTCCTTTAATTCCTGGCTAATGACTTTTCTATATTATCATCTCCTATCACATAAAACCATGGTTCATTTAAAGTATGCTGTTGAGACGTGGTCAAAATCCATCAACAGAGACTTCAAATGAAATGTCTGTGTGTGTGTTGCACCCTCTTTCAACTAGGTACCATAACTAAAGTCTTCCCAGCTATGTTTGAACTTCAGGTGATTCTCTTGCATTCATGAATAAAAATAAAAGTCGACCTTCCATTTGTTGTTTTATGTTTTGGGTGAACCCATTTACCCTATCAATGGGAATGAATTGTTGACTGTATTGGTAATTTTCTTCTAACATCGTATGAGTTACCAGATAAGTCATCATTCTTGGAGTATGAAAGGGCAGTTTTTAGTTACTCATTTCTGTTTTCTGGTGTTGATCGCTCATGATAGACCTAGAGAGACTGAACTTCAAAGGACTGGTCTAATATTTATGAAGTTTAATGCACAATTACCTAGGTGACAAGACGTTAGCCATAAAGGTTAAGCCTTATGGATATTAAAACTTTAAAGACTTCTTTGGCAGGTGTGAATTTTTATCAAATATTTCCTTACAGAGAGTGAAAAGAAGCCAGAATTTAAAATATACAAATCATCAGGCAAAGACAGATGGGACTCAGAGAAATCCGGGCTAGTTCACCACTGTAATTGCTATTTTTATTTTATTTTTTGAGTTTCAGGTTTTTTGAAAAACAGTTAAAAAGTGGAATGAGAGGGGAAAAAAACCCAGTGGATTTCTGGTCTGGATATTTTATGAAACATCCAAAAGACATTAATTGCCAAGGTAATAAGATGGACCTGTCAGTTCTGATTCAATTGCTATTAGAAAATAAAATGTTTTAATAAAAATCACGTAATTGTAATCAAAGGAAACATTGCCTATGAGCAAGATTTTAAGCAAATAGCAACATATGCCTTTTCAGTGTTTTTTTTTTTGTCACCTAAATGTGCACATTCACAATTGTGAGTACTATTCATCAAGCACTAATATATTCTCAGAAGTCATGTTGGAACTTATAAACTCTCTGTATCAGTCACCACTTCTTGCTTAACTGAACTTGGGTATTGTAGCCTTTTAATGTCCTTGCTATTGGTATTTAGTTAAGTTTTATCTCTCTCTCTGTGGTTTTCCACTTCACAGTTTGGGAAAAGAGGCTGTTAGGTTTTGCTATATCCATGTACACCTTTCAAATGGAAAATTCACAGGAAGCAAATGGTGAATGTCTTAACTCTGTAGGCTGAGACCATTTTATACAGGAAGGTAGGGGATTGAACATGAAAGATAGTTTGGGGTTCCTTTTGTTGTTCTTCTTCTATGTTTGCTTCTATACACTCCATTCTAATCTGTGGAACTCAAGGCTGCCTCAAGGGCACCGAATATTCAGTAAAGATGAACTGCCAATTCTTCACCTTCTGGGAAAGTTGTCAGATAAGTAAACTGTCAACAGCAATTATTTTTCTGATCTTAAGCAGATAATTAGCTCTGAACACCCTTTCCTTAATATTTTCCACAGTATATTCCTCTCACATTCAAATCTGCCCTCAAATCTATCCAATTAAGGTGAACTGAGAAAAGAATTCCCATATCCTATTTCTAGAATTACTGTAAATGACTTTAGATAGAACCATATTGTAACACAGATGCTGTTTTAGCTATGAAGATTTTCCAAAATATAATTTAATAATATCACTGGTCAGGCATTTATGCTAGAAACTTTATATATTATTCATTCTCACAAGCACCCTTTGGAGAGAATTACTAACCTTATTTTACAGATGAGGAAACAAACTCAGAATGATGGACTTCTTTGCCTAAATCACAGATCTTGCATGTGGTCAACCCTGGATTTGAATCCAGGTTTGCCTAATTCTAAAGCCTCTTTCTCACTATATATAATAGACTGCAGATCTTCCAGCTGCTTACACTTATATGATAAAATTATCTTGTTTATTTCTCTCTCTCCTGACCCCAGCATGTAAGCTTTATAAGAACAGGGACCTTGTCTTTCTTATTCAGTACTGTAACCCCAGAGCCCAGAAAAGTTTCTGGTAAATTGTGAAAACTCAGTAAATATTATTGCATGAAAATAATCAATCATGAAAGGTTTTCTGGTTAATTTCAAACTAGATAGTTGTACAAGAAGTACTAAAAGTGCCAAATGAGTGCTATAGGGGTTGACCAGTGGGAGAGATTACCATAGGTTGGAGGCTACAACAATATTGTAGACTATAGACCTCCAAAAAGGAGGAGTGCATACACCTCAGGGGTGTGTTCAAAATAATACATTGGGAGGGGTAAAAAACATGTTAGGACTTTTAATCATTTTTTTTGTTTTAGCTCATCCTTTTTCAATTTTGGTTGTCATATTTTATAATGTACACATTATTGCAGTAATATATATGGCATAATATATATAATATAGTAATATGTAACATATACAATAATATGGACAGTAATGTAATATACACAGTAATATAATAATATACATATGTATGTATATGTGGGGGTGGGTAGGTGCTTAAACATTTTTACTAGCTAGTTGTGCTTGGAGACCTGTGGTCCAGAGGGGGAAATAAACATACAGAGATATCTATAATTCAGCGTTCTACCTGCTATTAGATGTCTAGACAAAGTACTTCAGGAAGAAAGATAAAGGAATGGCTAATACTTCCTGATTTTGTCAGCATGGTGGTGGTGGTGGTGGCACAATTTCAACAGAATCCTGTGGCAATGGCAGATGAAATGGGAATTTTCAGGGAGAGAGAACACTTGCAAAGGTGCAGAGGTATAACTTTTTTTTTTAATTGAAGTATAGTTAATTTACAATGTTGTGTTAGCTTCAAGTGTACAGCAAAGTGGTTCTGTTATACACATATATATGTGTATATATATAAATATATATGTGTGTGTGTATATATATATATATATATATATATATATATATATATATACACATATATATATATTCTTTTCCATTATAGGGCTATTACAAGATATTGAGTATAGTTCCCTGTGCTATACAGTATAACTTTCTTGATATGTTTCAGGAACTATAAAGCATATTTGGATTGCTAAAGGAGAGGGAATAGAATAGGCAGTAGAATGGGGAGTAGCAGTATATTATTATTGGATTACATGTACGTAATATATAAAGACAAAGACATATATTGAAGCTGAGTGCTCATGTATTAATAAGCTAGGTAGGGTACAGGATCAAAGAAACTGGAGCTCACTTAGTGAACTAGACTATGGAATATGAAGAAGATATCTTCAAGCGATATCGCAGCTGAAGGATTAAAGGGCCAGTGGAGAAGAAAGAGTTAAAGGTGACTTCTAGATTTCAAGCCTGGATGAGGTTACTATAACACTGACCTATAGGGTCATCCTGAGGAGAGCGAGGCAGTTTTTTTTTTTTTTTTTTTTTTTTTTTTTTTTTTTTTTTTTTTTTTTTTTTTAGTCTTTTATTATTTTTTATTTATTTATTTATGGCTGTGTTGGGTCTTCGTTTCTGTGCGAGGGCTTTCTCTAGTTGTGGCAAGTGGGGGCCATCTCTTCATCGCGGTGCGCGGGCTTCTCACTATCATGGCCTCTCTTGTTGCAGAGCACAGGCTCCAGACGCGCAGGCTCAGTAGCGAGGCAGTTTTTTGAGGTAAGATAATTTTGGGTAAATAACAAATTAGAGAAGGGACATCCATAGGTATATGACCAATAGGGAACTGGAGATATGAGATGGGAACTCTGGAAGAAATCAGGGTAGGAGTTGAAATTTGAGAACCATTCCCATTATTGGTTCATCAAACATTCACAGGCACCTACTCTGTGCCAGGGACTATGCTAGACACTGGGGCTAGAGTAGGAAAAAGACAGATGTCACACCAACCCTCAAGATGTTTATCTTGGGGCTTCCCTGGTGGCACAGTGGTTAAGAATCCACCTGCTAATGCAGGGGACATGGGTTCGAGCCCTGGTCCGGGAAGATCCCACATGCCATGGAGCAACTAAGCCCGTGCACCACAACTACTGAGCCTGTGTGCCACAACTACTGAAGCCTGCGTGCCTAGAGCCCAGGCTCCGCAACAAGAGAAGCCACCGCAATGAGAAGCCCGCACACTGCAACGAAGAGTAGTCCCCGCTCTCCGCAACTAGAGAAAGCCCGTGCTCAGCAACGAAGACCCAACGCTGCCAAAAATAAATAAATAAATAAATGTATATATATATAAAAAAAAGATGCTTATCTTATACTCAATAGGGGGAGACAGACAATCAACAGGGAAAATGTTTGCATATAATTACAAATCATGATAAGTGTGTAGGGGATCAAAATTTGTCACCCAAAATGTCTCTTTGGCATGTGGATTATTTTGAGCTGAAAATAGTCAAGGCCCAAAGACTCAGGAAACTTTGACCTTCCCCCAATTGCCTAAAGAATGCAGATAGAGGACCTGTTCTAGAAAGGGAGCTATCGCCATAGATAACTATAGTATGAACTAGGTTTGTAAACAGGGGAGGAATCTAGCAAAGTGTTAGAATTCCTCTCTGTGTCCCATTGTCTCTGCTTGGCTCAGCAAACATTTGTTTACCAAACATTTGCTTTTCCATCTCCATGTCATTTGCCTCCCCCCCCCACCTTTGAGGTCCCAAACCACTACCCCCAACATCCTCTTCTGTGTTTAGCTGAAGATTGCCTTTAAGGTGAGGGTTCTAGCCATTTTGGCTAATTGTTCAGTTTTCTTAGGTCTCTCTCATGTATACATGTTATTAAACTTTTGTGTGATTTTCTCCTGTTAATCGGTCTCACGTCAATTTAATTCTTAGACCAGCCAGAAGAACTTAGAAGGGTAGAGGAAAATTTCTTCCTCCCCAACAAGTGCTATGAAGGGTGGCCTGCTTTAGATTAGGTGGTCAGTGAAAGCCTCTGAAGAAGTGCTATTTAACCTGAGAGCTGATCAATGAGACAGGACCAGCCAGGCAGAGTGGAAAAAAGAGCAATCTAGGAAGAGGGAACCAGCAGCCTTGGATGTGGGATAGAGCTTGGTGTGCTGTGGGAATAGAAAGAAGCCCAGTGTGACTTGCAGCTACTGAGCAAGGGACACAGTGGCACAGTATGTAGCTGAAGAGGAAGGCAGAAGCTGGATCATGCAGAACCTTGAAAGCCATGTAAAGAACTTGACATTTTATTCTCCTTAGAATAGGAAGTTATTGAAAGGTTTTAACTGGGGAAAATAAAAGGATCAAATTTACCTTTAAAATTCCTTTGGACTATAAAATACAGATAGTTAAAGCATTGAAAACAGGCATTCTCAGAAGAAGAGAGAATAAACACAGAAATAAGAGGCTGAGGGCTGAGTCTTAGGGAATGCTCCTCATTAGGATATGATGGGGGAGGGAGGAGCCAGCCAAGAGAAAAAGGAATGTTCAGAGAAGCAGGAAAGGTGTCATGGAAGTCCATGAAAGAGAAGGTTTCACCGAAGAGTCTGGTCAACATTGTTACGTGTGGAAAAGATTGTGAGGAGGAATTAAGTCTGAGAAAAAGGTGTATAGATTTGGGAGTAGGAAACGTTTTGAAAGTGTAACTTTCATAGAGAACAATGAAGCTATAGGCAGTGAGTAGAAACCACACTTCTGAGAATGTATTAGTCAGTGGAAGGATAAAGTAGAATGATGGGTTTAAAAGTGGGCAGAAGACCTGACTAGACATTTTTCCAAAGAAGACATACAGATGGCTAACAGGCACATAAAAAGATGCTCAACGTTGCTAACTATTAAGAGAAATGCATATCAAAACAATTATGAGATATCACCTTACACCTGTCAGAATGGCTATCATCAGAAGGAACACAAATAACAAATGTTGGAGAGGATGTGGAGAGAAGGGGACCCTTGTGCATTGTTGGTGGGAATGTAAATTGGTACAGCCACTGTGGAAAACAGAATGGAGGTTCCACAAAATATTAAAAATATAACTACCATATGATAGAGCAATTCCACTCCTGGGTATATATCCAGAAAAACTGAAAACACTAATTCGAAAAGATACATGCACCCCAGTGTTCACAGCAGCTGTATTTACAACAGCCAAGATATGGAAGCAACCCAAGTGTCCATCAACAGACGAATGGATAAAGAAGATGTGGTATACACACACACACACACACACACACACACACACACACACACACAATAGAATATTACTCAGCCATAAAAAAAAAATGAAATTTTGCCATTTGCAAGAATGTGGATGGACCTAGAGAGTATTATGCTTAGTGAAATAAGTCAGACTGAGAAAGACAAATAGTGTATGTTATTGCTCATTATGTGGAATCTAAAAAATAAAACAAATGAATATATATGGCAAAATAGAAACCAACTCACAGATATAGAAAAGTAGTGGTTACCAGTGGGGAGAAGGAAGGGGGAAGCGGCAAGATAGTGGTATGGAATTAAGAGATACAAACTACTATGTATAAAATAGATAAGCAAAAAGGATGTATTGTACAGCACAAGGAATTATAGCCATTATTTTGTCATAACTTTAAATGGAGTATAATTTATAAAAACACTGAATCACTATACTGTACCCCTGAAACTAATATAATATTGTAAATCAACTAAACTTCAATTTAAAAAATCCTTATAAAGTAGAATGATGGGTAGAAGAAGTAGCAAGTTCAAGCAAAGGTCTTTTCAGACTAGCGGGGACCTGTGGGAGGTTGGATTTGGGTGTGGGCTAAGAGAAGTGGAGGGCTGGTGAGAGAGATGAAAGGAGGCAACTGAAAATGTTTGAAAAAGGCTTGAAATATTAAGGAATAATTTAGAGGCCAAGAGCCTGGAGCGCATTGAAAGAGATGCGGCCAAGATCACAGGTGCTACTGTTACATTTTAAAGGAAGAAGACTCTCTTTCCTCTGAGACTGGAGAGAAGGGTGAGAGAGTAGATATAGTGACAGAGAAACTTTGAAGTGAAGTGGCAGAAAGTTTAGGGAGCTCACGGCAGTCGACATTGATTTTTCAGTCAATCAAAATTAACAACACACACTAAAGTAGTATATAGTCTCAATAAAATAAAGCCTCTTTCAGGGAAGGAAGCTTGGGTTATCTCGTTTGTCTTATTTTGTTTCTGATAGTCCCCACAGTATCTAATGGCATCTTGTACATGATAGGCACTCAATTAACAGAAGTTGGTTGTTTGATATCTCTAGTCTCAAGGAATTTACAACTGGGAACAAACAAATTATATATGCAGTATATGGTAATTTCCAAAAGAGTGCTGCTGCTAATAAATGTTTCCGGATTTAAAAGGAAGGAAGTGTGCCTGTAGATTGAACTGATGTGGGAATGCTTCATAAAGGAGCTGAGTCGTTATCTGGGCCTTAATGGTTGCTTAGGATTTAAATACAGATTTTGCGATAAACTAGAGGTGGGCATTTTCTATATCAGGTCTTGGATAGTGACCTTACGGCGAACTGGAAAGATCTGACCACTTTAGGAAATATGGTAGAAAATCAGCAGGAGGTTATTCAAGAAGTTGCTGAGATTTAGAAACAGAAGGATCCAAGGGAGAAAGGGACTTGAACCTGTGTCAGGAGGCTGGGAGTTCAGGAGTCTTTTGTTTTGGACAGCATCCTGCCAAATTAAACGTGAAATTAGGCATTTCAGTCTAATTTGGAATGAAAGTCAGGAAATTCCATTCTGTAGTAATTTCCCGATCCATCTTTCTAAAGTCAAAATATAATTATCTTATTCCCCAACTCAAAAATTCTCAGTGGTTCCCTAACGCCTACACAACTAATACATAGACTCAGTGGCCTAGCACTGAAAGGAATTCACAAGTAAGGTTGAAACATTTCCAGGCTTGTTTTCAATTATACCATATACATATTGGGTTGGCCAAAAAGTTCGCTCAGGTTTTTCCATAAGATGTTACAGAAAAACCCAAACGAACTTTTTGGCCAACCCAGTACCACATACTTTTGCCAATTCAACTAGGAAGTGTTTCCTGATCATGCTATGTGCTTCCTAATCTCCATTCCTCTGCTCATGATATTAACTCCATCTCTACCCTGATCTGTGTCAAAATCTTACCCCCTTTTTAAAGACCTATTTCCAATGCCAGCACCTCCTCCATAAAGTCTGTCCTGCCCCTTCCCACCAGGGGGATTTTCTCTCTTCTGTTAATTTCCATAGCATTTGGGAACTCATATAAACTTATAATGTACCTTATATTGTAGTTATTTGTAAGGTCACCTAATTCCCAATCTTATCTTCTAACCCCCACTAAACTTCAAATGACTTGGTGACAGGATCTGGATACTGCTCATTTTCTATTCCCTTTGGAACCTAGCATAAACAGTTCTTGATGCGGACTGATGTAGAATTAGAATGAGGTGAGGGGTGGATGTAGCTGGGGAGGTACCAGTGAAAGCTGTTGCTAATAAGAGCTATCTCAGCCTTTGTCTTGGTGATCTCTCTGAAACATGGAATCATCGAATCTTTAATGTTAATTTTTGATATGTTAATTTTTGACACATGCTGGTAATTTCCATGATCACTATTTATATCCAGTGTAGTGATTTCCTACTGTAGCACTAACAGAGCTTATGATCATTTTATAAATATAATATTTGCCATATGATATATGGAGGTAGCATAATAGAGTGGAAAGAGGGAACACTTTGAATTTCACTAGACCTCACTTTGGATCCTTGCTGTCCTACTTAATAGCTATGTGTAACTCTGTTGCCTGCCCAAAATTTATTCCCTCTTCTTCTGGTAATTTCAGACTGATTTTCCTTATAGAGAATTATTTCTTTCCTGTTATTAATCCATGAGGCTTGAGGTAGGGCTAACAATCCTCCTTGATCCTCCCCTGCAGTTGCAAGGGAAGGTATGGTACATAGGTTTGGCCAATGGCCATATTCCTTATCTCTGGCTAATGCCAGGCTGATGAGACTCAACTGGGAAATACAAAACCCTCTGTCTGTTGAGAGGATGGGATGTAAGACTGAAACTGCTGGCTGTCACCTCTCTACAACCAGGATCAAGCCTGTCTAAGAACAAAGCCATTGCAGAGACTAGCAGAGCTGAGTGACCGAGATGGGCGAATGAGACATGATGACGTCATTCAGCCTCTGGATCTGGCCATAGGCGAAGGCAACTCACCCCCTTCTTTCTTCATCCTCTACTCCCTCAGACTTTGAGTTACATGAGCCAATGAACAACTTGTTTATTCCTTAAGTCAATTTGAGTTTATTTTGCTTGTAATCCAATAACAGTAAATAGATATATCACATGACCTTGGGCAAGTCATGCACAGTCTCTCTGAGGCTCAGGTCATGCATAAATGGGGAAGAATCCTCTATTACCTATCACACAGGGAGTATTAGGAGGCTCATCTATATGTGAAATATAAGTGAGAGCATTTTGACAACTATAAATGCTTGTAAAAAAGAGGATAGGTATTAGTGTCTTTCATCCAAGAAAACAAAAACATATTGTTTACTATGATTATGTTTTCTTTAAAAAACAAAGAAACATTATTCAGTCGACCAGTATAGACACTGGAAAAGCAAAAAGCCTGTGCCCAAACTGTTACAGTTAAATATCCCACCACAGGATTTCTCGTTGATGATTAAAATCACAGATTTTTTTCTTTTTTAGCAAAGAACATGAAAACCTACTTATTATTCCACCTAGAATATGCAAGAGCTAGCATTTAACTTTAAGGCTGGTTCTTAAAAGCCTGCGTAAAAGTTTTGAAATAAAGATTTGTTGCTGTCTCATATCCTCCACATAGTCAACTTTTCATTCTGAGTATAGGTTGTAAATATGTTGTTAGAGCAAAGCATTTAAGAAATGGCAAAATTCAACCTGGGAACATCGCATTAGTCATTCAAAGGAGATATATTTGAAAATTGGTTCAAATACTTTCTCTACCACCTTTTTCCTCCTACTCCTTTCCTTATATATCATATTATCTTTGATGAATCAGACACGTAAATAATAATCTGTGTGATCTGAAAAAGCTAATGCAATTTCTAAAGAAGCCTACTTTATATCCTGGCACCTTCAGGACCTAGAATCAGCTGTATTATTTAAATATTTCAATGATAGGGAGAAATTTGCCTGTGACAGTGGGTATGTAGGTGTGGGATGGGTGGAGAACCTATGTATGAACCATCATCCTACTCTGGGTCTTGGAAATCTATCCTGAAGTTTTTGAACCCAAGGTTTGTATGTTTAATTTTCATTTGTTTTGTAGCGAAGGACTGACATGAGGATGTAAATGGTGCTTGCAAAATTCTATTTTAAGGCCAAGAGATAAGCTAGCACAGCACAATAATATTTAGAAAGTAAGCATGGGGAGTTTAAACAATTGTGTCCTTTATGTCAGAAAGATGGTCTTGCTCTTAATTTTTTCCATCTACTTTCACTGGCTAGAAATGCTAAAAAACGCAGTATCTTCAGGGGGAAAATTGGTCTGTGTGCCACAGTATTCAATGCAAACGAATCCTGTAATGGAAAAAACCATCACTCACGCGTCTATGAATATAGTTTCTTATATTCAGTATAGATCCTGCTGTACTGTCCTATTTTTTTCCCCCTTGACATCTGTGCAGTATATCCTAGCAATTAAAAAAAAAAAAATCCTTAAAGTGCTTTCCTCTTAATACAGCTGTGAGGAAAGCAAATATATTAACTCAGTATTCACCAGGATTTTTGCTTTTACTATACATAATTTGATAAAATCCAGAAACATTTTGTTCTTTCCAAATGAACTGGGTAAGAAAGGTTCTGACACATTCCTCAGTACCGGAAGAATATCAAATAACCTAAAAATAATAGTATCTGTCTGTGGGCCCCTGTTCAGACGAGGGGCTGAAACGTATCTTTCCACATGGGGCCATGGAGGTGTAGCTTTTTAAGGTAGTGTCAATAAACAGATAAATCTCCTAATGCGGCACGCAGTTCTTCTGACTGTTTCATATCCAGCAACCCCAGGTCTCCATTTTACGAAAGAGGTGTATACTGATTTTCATGATGATGAAGATGAGAATGAGTAAGCTTAAATGATCAACCTATTGCCCCAGAACCAAGAGGTGGTAGACAGAGGATGGAAAAGTCGCTCTGAAAAAAATATAACAAGTTTGTTTGACATCTCGGTGTTCCTAACCACTGCACTGTCTTACTTCTCAAGCAAAAAGTGACTTAACATTGCAGCAGCGTGCCCCTTTCTACAAGATACCAACTTGCACTCTCAGAAGTAGTCATACAAGTTTCCCCCACCCCTACCTCTCTACTACCAATTCCAGTCCTCACCCCTATTTCTCTGCCCCTCCACAATCAGCAATAATGACTTTTCAGGGCGACCACTGAAGGACAATGAACGTCCTCGTTTTCAAAATATGAAAACTAACTCTGAGAGAAGGAAGAATGGACTTGTTCAAGGTCAGATAACCAATCAGAAACAGATAACCAATCGGAAACAGTACAAGTACCAGCACAAATCTGCTTGTTCAGTTGTTCAGTCCAGTGCTGTCTCTAAAGAGAAAACAAAACTTACAGCACAGTGAGTAGTTTCTTATTCATGACGAGCTAGCCATATATATATATATATATATATATTTTTTTTTTTTCTATTAATATCTATCTACGTGTTCTGAGGTTAGTTGAATAAATGAGAACTCAAACGCAACTGGAGCATCAGAGCATTGTTAGCACAATATTAATCTCAAAGGTATCAAACTATCGTGTCCCAAACAGAACGCTGAAGTTTTCCCCTCCGAACGTGTTCCTTCCCTATCACTCCCTATCTCGGGAAGTAGTTAACCACTCTTAGCGCACAGAGAACAGAAGGAAAAGATTTGGGTTCTCCGAACCTGGCATCTCGGAGCAGGGTCCATATAGCGCAGGCACCGGGATTCTGGAGGAGGGGGCGCGGAACAGCGGCTGCTGGTGTCTTCTGAGCACAACAAGGCTGGAGCCAATGCCTCGCTCAGTCTCGGTGAAAGATCATTTTGGGTACGGTTTGAACCAGAAAGCAAACCGGAAGGAGTATTGCCTTCTCCCCGCCCTGCTTCCTCCCAGCCTCCCTCAAGCGCCCCTAGTCTCAGCTTCTAGCAGGGAACCGGCGGCAAACGAATCCGGGGGACCTGCGGTTTGCAGTCCCAGCAGCGCGGCATTGCGAGGCATCATCACAAAGTAGAACATAGAAGGTGAGTGTGAGAGACTATAACTTAATATCTGCGGCTTAATAACTGGCACAGAGGATTGTAGTGAAAAGATAAGGTTCTTTCCTCTCCTGCACTCCTCCCCGCCACTAACATGTTTGTAACCATCCCTGAGACTTATGGCGGAAGGAACAATTATTTCTACGGCAGGTGGGTAGTGTCTTACCATTTTTAAAAAATTGAAGTATAGTTGGTTTACAATATTGTGTTAGTTTCAGGTGTACAGCAAAGTGAATCAGTTTTATATATATATATGTCTGTATATATATATGTATACACACACACACACACATATATATTCTTTTTCAGATCTTATCTTTCAAATCCCCTTTCCTGATCTTCCGAGGATATCCTTTATGCCTTCTGGCCTAATGGATTCCTGGCTTCTGCTTCCATCACGCTATTGAAACTACTCTAATTTCCTTTCCTAACTCTTTGTTTGCTAAATCCAGTGGCTTTTCCCCCCCATGCTCATTCTAATTTTCTTTGGTATTCTATATTGTTGACAGTTTCCTTTTTAAAACTCTTTTCAAAGCACGGTATCTCTTTTTGTTTCTTTGTGCCTGGTGCCGTCTTTTCCTCGGCTTTCTCCGCCCCTCTAGCCCCCTTCCCCCCCCCCCCCCCCAAGGCTTGGTGATCTTTGGAGTTCTGGCTGAGATTCCTTTATGTTTTCACCTTTTTTTGGGTGATCTCATCCAGTCCTACACTTTTAGATGCAACCTGTATGTCAATGACTCTCCATCTATATTGGTAACCCAGACCTCTTTTGTGAAATCTGATTGCATCTGTCTCTCCAGAACAGCTCTGCTCGAATGACCATTGACATCTCAAACCTAAAATGTCCAAAACAAAACTATCTTCTCTCCGTGAAACCTCTTCTTCCTTCTGCATTCTTTCTTTGGCTAGTAATATCAATGCCTATTAAATCACCCAAGCTAGAAAACGTGCAGTCATTTTTGACTAATTTATCTCTCCATCAGCTCCTGAATCCAATCAGTCATCAAGTCTTATTGATTATCCTGTCCCTTAAATATCACTTGGTTCTGTTTCAGCCTTTTCATTCCTTCAGGTACTGCTTAGTTTGGGGTCTCACCATCTCTCTCTCTTTTTAAAAAAATTTATTTTATTCAAGTACAGTTGATTTATAATATGGTGTTAATTTCTGCTGTGCAGCAAAGTGATTCAGTTATACACACATATATATATACATTCTTTTTCATATTCTTTTCCATTATGGTTTATCACAGGATATTGAATATAGTTCCTTGTGCTATACAGGAGGACTTTGTTGTTTATCCATTCTCTATGTAATAATTTGCATCTGCTACTCCCACCTCCCAATCCATCCCTCCCCCAACGCCCTCCCCCTTGGCAAACACAAGTCTGTTCTCTGTGTCTGTGAGTCTATTTCATGGATAAGTTCATTTGTGTCATATTTTAGATTCCACATATAAGTGATATGGTATGATATTTGTCTTTCTCTCTCTGACTTACTTCCCTTAGTATGATCATCTCTAGGTCCATCTATGTTGCTGCAAATGGCATTATTTCCTTCTTTTTTATGGCTGAGTATTATTCCATTGTGTATATATATACCACATCTTCTTTATCCATTCATCTGTCGATGGACACTTAGGTCCTTTCCATGTCACCATCTCTTGCCTTGACTCTTAACAATAACCTCCTAACTGGAATTCCTGCTGCCAGTTCCTTTCCTCTCCCAGACACCCTCCATATTATCATTGAGATTAGCTTTCTGAAAAACAAATCTGGTTATGCTGCTCCCCTACTTTAAAAAAAAGTCAAAAGCTACCACGAAAAGAACAACTTCAATGTCTTCTCACTTCCTAGAGAGTAAATTATAAAGTCCCCTCTCTCTTTGTCTGAGTAAACTCCTAGTAATTCTGTGAGACTTAGCTCAACTAACCTAATTGTGTGGAGTCTTCCTTGACTCATCCAGAAAGCATACTGGAAGGCAAGTGAATGAGGATAATTATGAATTGGCTCAACAAATAAATCACTTACAGACTTTCCTTTTTAAAAAATATTTTTGGAACATATTACTTGTGGCACACCTCAAAACTGATCTGAGATACAAGGGTGTATCATAATCCCACAGTTGAGAATGGCTCTAAAAAACCAGGGGAGTGCTCTTCCTCTCTGTTTCTCTGAAAATGTAGATCCAGTGCTTTTTAGGGTTGGAATTAGGCATTACATGTTCCTTTTAAAGCCTTTTTTTTGTCATGCTTTAGTGTTTTGCACATACACACACCCTGGAGCCTTTGATGATGGGTTTATTTTTACAAATCTAGTACATATGTCATTGCCCTTTCTCATAAATGCAGCCCTCCAGGTCAGCACTCAAGTATACTGCAAGGATGTTTGTATTCTATTTCTGTGATACTTGTCCGATGTATAAAGAGCATTTTTGCCCTTCTAGGGTTGTCATTGCAGGTCCCTCAGAAGAGCTTATAATTTTTCAAAGAAATAATGAAAATAACAATTAAAATTTTTTTTTTTTTATTAAGAGAATTTAGGGGACAGGGTTACAAGGTTTTATCTGTGCTTAGAGGCTCCTGTGGCTCTTCTAACTCTAAATTCTGTGATTTCATGATGAAACTCTTGCTCTGGGATAAAGGGAATGGATCATGTCTTCTTCTATTTTATTTATTCTTTCAAATTTATTTTATTGAAGGATAGTTGGTTTACAATGTTGTGTTAATTTCTGTTGTACAGCAAAGTGATTCAGTTATAAATATATATATATATATATTCTTTTTCATATTCCTTTCTATTATGGTTTACCACAGGATACTGAATATAGTTCCCTGTGCTATAATAGTAGGACCTTGTTTCATTTCTTCTTCTTAAATGAGAAACTGAGTCAACTAGACATGGCATAGAGAGCAGAGTCTTTGATTACTTTCAACTGTCCCTGTAGAAACTGAGACTCTGGCTGTACAATGCCTTAATTATGCCTCTTACAGTATTCACAAATAAAGTGAATTTAAACATTTTGTATTCTCACTAAAGTATATGCATGCAGCAGATTCTGAACCTCGAATTCTTTTGGTTTGTGGGAAGTGACTCCTTTCTTGAAGAGAAGCCTATTTTTTCTATGCTAGTTTATGTCTGTGAGAGAAGATTTGACACAGGCAAACTGTCTGTTTTTTTTTCTGATGTTATTCAGAAGGCTCTTAGAAAACTCACCTTGTTTCTTAAGGAAAAGAGGAAGAAACTCAAGGATCTGTATCGAAAAAAACAACCTGGAAAGATACAACTCAGAGTCCTTTTCAGAAGGGGGAGGGGCAGCACATGTTGTTAAAGCAATTGTTTTTCTTTCCTGGGAGAAAGCTAGAAGATGTCACTGAGTTTAATTGTCTTTGTATAATAAATCACCTCATTGTGCCCCAAACCTGGAGCTCTTAGGTTAGGTGCAGTTTCTCTCCTATTAATAGGAACCATGCACAAACAGGCGAGATTAGGAAGAGCTTTGCTCTGACAAGTCTGAAAAACACAGGACATGACAAATCGTGGTCAGCGTAAGTGCCGTTTTTAAGGAACCTTGGGCCGGAACTCCCACACAAATTAAGCCGCAGGGAAAGGTCAGGAAAGGTGGGAAAACTACAGGTCGCACCTGCCGTCTGATTATCAGGACTCCACCAAAGGAGGCTTAGAATCTTCCCTTCAGCAGTCTGATAAGGGCATGGCATTTGTGTTACATGATTTTATTTGGTAGTGTGTGGAAACTTAATAGACTCATTGTACTGAGAAAATGAAGGCAAATAACTTGAATTTCGCTATCTTAAAGAATGTACGATTTTTCCTAGCTGATTTTGGAAACGGTGTGGGCTCTATGTTATGGGCACCAGCTGTTACTGCAGCAAGGAAAGCTCCCCATGATGGAGCCAGTATGTTGGCATCAGTGAAGCGTGCACGTGTCTGTCAAGGTTTGTATTCATCTCTGACGGCTTTCGGAAGCCAGAGAGCTCTTTATCAGGTCTAAACATTTTGTGAATGTTCTGCCTTTGACCCTGCTGACCTTCTTGGTGGCCGTATAGATCAGTGATTGTGGTGACAATCTCATTTTGAGGACAGAGGAAAAGAATTCTTACCAACCAGTGCACCTTTTGACCTTCCCAGATCTACATAATGAAATGAGTAGATTTCTCGGTATAGAAGAACTAAGAAAATGGGAATGGCCTTTTTTTTCTAGTTGTGTCCTGTAAAGGGTATACTGCTTATTTAACACATTAACATTAGATATTGCCCCTGGGAAGAAAAGCAGAGGGAAAGTTGGAATTCGGTACCTTCCAGCTCGGCAGTGCTTTACTAGGTGAGTTTGAAGAGGCTATAAAATGAAAGAGCTGTCTTAGTATGTCACGGTTCATGGGTTACCTGTCAGTGAATCAGACTCCCCTTCCTTAGAAGTATTTCTTTGGTGTGTCATGGTTCACAGGGCAGGAAGAAGTAAGGATTAGTTCATTTCATATATATATATATATATATATATATACACTTTTTTTTTTTCTTATTTTTCCTTTTCTCTCTTTCCAGTCTCTTCTTCTGCCCCTCTCAGCTTTTGGCTTTCCTCATGTCACCTCCAGCTGTGTTCACATGGGCATGGCTGGCTCATAAATTTATTATTTTTTTTTTTTTTTTTTTTTTTTTTTATTTATTTATTTATTTTTGGCTGTGTTTGGGTCTTCGGTTCGTGCGAGGGCTTTCTCCAGTTACGGCAAGTGGGGGCCACTGTTCATCGCGGTGCGGGGACCGCTCTTCATCGCGTTGCGCGGGCCTTTCACCATCGCGGCCCCTCCCGTTGCGGGGCACAGGCTCCAGACGCGCAGGCTCAGCAGTTGTGGCTCACGGGCCCAGCCGCTCCGCGGCATGTGGGATCTTCCCAGACCAGGGCTCGAACCCGTGTCCCCTGCATTAGCAGGCAGATTCTCAACCACTGCGCCACCAGGGAAGCCCTGGCTCATAAATTTAAATGAGTAGTGCTGGGTGGATAAGCAAGTAGATTGTCCTGTGGCCTCCACTCCAAGCAATAATATTTTCAGTGCTTATCCATAGATTTTTGCAACCTATCTGAACTTCTCTGGCCTGCCCAAATCTCTCAGCCTAGAAATCCCTGAAGACCTGGCTATTCTGTAAGATTTATGATTCTTCTCGTTTTTAGCTAAGCAGGGACTGCATCTGTCCTCTGGTAGATAAGTATTTTCAATTGCACTGTTGTCTGAAATACGGTGGTACGTTTTTGAAAGAAACAGTGCAGTGTAGAAGAAGGGGCATTGACCTGGGAACCAGCGCTAACTCAGCTATTAACTACTCACGTGACTTTGGTAACCTTAGAATAGTCACTTGCTCTCGGTGGGTCTCAGTTTCCTTATGTGAAAAGAAATATCCACATCAGTCTATGTGGTTTTTAGATTGACATTCAATAGATAATTTACAGTGTCAGCAATTTATCTTTTCTCTACACAGATTGCATCTGAACTGTGAAATTAGGTGCACATCGGATAGAATAGAGTATGTACTGGACAGCATCAATTAGATATTCAAGCAGGAAATAGGTTGTGTATGTTGTGTGTGTGTGTGTGTGTGTGCGGGTGCATGCATAAGTGCATGCACAAGTGCATTATGATGCCTTTAAAACTAATGTTTTTTCATATTATTGTTTGAATAACACATGTTCGGTTTTGGTTATTTCTTGCTACTTCACAAACTGCCAAAACGTAGTGCCTTAAACAGGAACATTTTATTAGTTAATAGCTTTTTATGGATAATTTGGCCTCAAATGGATGGTTCTTCTGTTCCATGTACTGGGGCTGCAGTCATCTCGGGCTTCACTGGTTTAGAGAATCCAAGATGGCTCCACTTCCATGCCTTGGTGGGTGTGACTGGAAGGCTGGGCTCACCTAGGACACTGGCAAGGCTGAGCCTCTTTTCTCCATGTAATCTCGGGCTTCTCTCTCTCTTTATGATCTCTCTGTTCAGTTCCTATATGAGTTTCTTACATGGTGGCTCAGGGCTCCCAAAAGCACAAAAATGGAAGCTATTAGGCATTTTTAAATCTTAGGCTTTGTAACTTACACACTGCCTCTACTGCTTCATTCTTTGGTTAAAGAGAGAGTCACCCAGCCAGCCGAGATCATCTTAGGAGATAAGCTATCTTATGCTCTTATTTATTTATTTAAAAAATATTTATTTATTTATTTGGCTGCACCGGGTCTTAGTTGCGGCCTGCGTGCAGGATCTCCAACGAGGTGTGTGGGATCTTTAGTTGCAGCATGCGAGATCTAGTTCCCTGACCAGGGATCGAACCCTGCCCCCCTGCATTGGGAGCGAGGAGTCTCAACCGCTAGACCACCAGAGAAGTCCCATTATGCTCTTTATTTTTTAAAAAAGATTTGGAAAATGCAGAAAATTGTAAATAGGAAAATAAGGTAAAAATTATCCAGGAATATTTTAAGATTTATTATGAAAAAAATAATTACAAAATAATATGCACCTTATAATACCACTTTGGGTTAAAAATGTGTATATGTGCATACAAGGAAAAAAATCTGCAAGAAAAAAAACCAAGAGATTTAAAATAGTTATTTTTGTTTTGTGGAGTTATGAATGATATTAGTTTCTTAATTTTATTTATCTCTATTTTCTAATATTTCAATAATGCATGTGCATTACTTGTATAAAACATTGAATCAATTTAAGTCCTACCACCCAGTGATAGCCACTATTAATATTTGGTGGATTTCTTCCTACTCACTAAATGTTCTTTGAAAACATGATTTTACTTGTTATATCATGTTTTATTATATAGAGGTATTATGATTTATCTAATCACTTCCCTACTGCTGCACATTTAGGTTGCTTATTTACTTATGTGTGTATTGTTATTTTAAACAATATGAAGAACATTTTGGTACATATTTGACTATATCCTTTATGATTTTCTTACATTAAAGTAATAGAAGCGAAGTTTTGGGGTGAAGGGGTATGAATTTTCAAGTCTTTCAATAAATGTTGCCAAACTACTTTCCAGAAAGTTGTAAAACATTCGTTCTACTTTTTTATTGTCTCTGGTAGAAGCCCTAATCTGAATCAGGACCAATAGTTGTAGGTTAACTGAAAAAATTAAGGTAGGGAATAAAAAATATATATATATATATGTATATGTGTATTTATATACACATACATGTATATATACACATACTGTAGCATTTTTATTTTAACTTAAAACTTGTAAATACATGTGTGTTCATTTGTCAGCCTTCTGCCGTATGATCAAGGATTTTTCTTTGAATATGCTCCCACTTACTCGATTTCACTTTTGCTTAGTGGTATGCTGATAAGTGTTTAACAACCAACTCTCTGGAAAAAAATAGCCCTGATTGTTGTGTTTGATGATTTCCGTGGTGTGAATACTCTCATCGTGTCCGCTTTTAAGCTACTACCATGGCACTGAAAGTGGAACTGAAAAGAAATGGGTAGCAGCACACCATTATACTATATTTCCACTATACAGAAGGAATAAGTGTAAATAACCTCAAGAGTATAGATAACTGTAAAATGTAAAATATTTAGGAAATGATGGATCTTCAGTATTTAATAAGTTTGTTTTAAAATGTGATTTATTTAATTCTAAGTTTGTATCACTTAATTATTAACGATGGTGGTGTTTTAACAACAGGCTCACCAAATTCCTGAAAACTTGATAATTGGCTCTTGTGAGCCAGTCCCAGCTGGCTCTAGCACACTACTGGTTTTGTCTTTCGCTGAAACCACAACATAATGCATCCTCTATGATTTCCAGTTTTGGTTTCTTTGAAGTAAAAGAGCAATTTAAAAAACACTTGTTATGAAATTTGAGTGTGGAGTCCTTCTGGATGTTTATGACTCCTGTTCTCAACCGATCTTTTATGGTTGTTTCACCCACATCTAATTTGACATCTTTTTATTTAAAAGAAAAAATGTTTTAGTTATTTATCTTTATTGAATTACAATTTAATTTTCATGGAAATAAGTCTCTTTTTTTTCTCTTGCATTTATATACTACCATCACCGTTTTATGTAATGTGCAAAGTAGAGCTGGCATCAGCAAGCTTGTGAATAATTAATGATACTGGCTCTTGGTGAATGTATAAGTCAATTGGTGGGAGCAGAATTGCCCAGGTAGCCACAACTGTGAGAATCTCCTGGTTATGTGTATTCAACATGCCATGGGAATGGAGATGAGTTAGGCAAGGGCTGTATTTTGTACGCTGTTTCTTTCATCTGAAGGACAGTTCTTTAGTAAAATGCCTGATAATGAGATGGATAATGCAGATTTCTACCCTATTCCTTCCAGGGAGGATTTATTTTACTGATTTGCCCACGCTATTTCCTCCATGATCAAAAGGAAGGATTTGCGGGGAGGTTAAGCAGAGTCATAGGGAAGGTATGTCGCAGCCAACTGGCCCAGAAAACAATCACATCTGTGACCCTATGCTCTAGGAGTCTTTACCACTAGATTCTAGCCAACTGAGCTAATGAAGCTCTTGACATTATATTTTTCTTGACATTTGTTTCTTTTACTTTATATTCCATTGAAGTGGTTATTAAGTCAAACAATGTGAGAGACAGGATGGTCCTCACAGAGCAACTTCAATTACCTCATTTTATAGAATTTCTCTCCAACAGTCCCACTCCTGGGCATATGTGCGGACAAAGCCATAATTCGAAAAGATACATGCACCCCTATGTTCATTTTAGAACTATTTACAATAGCCAAGACATGGAAACAGCATAAATGTCCATCAACAGATGAATGGATAAACATGATGTGGTATCTATCTATCTGTCCATCCATCCATCCAATGGAATATTACTCAGCCATAAAAAAGAATGAAATAATGCCATTTGCAGCTACATGGATGGACCTAGAGATTATCATACTAAGCGAAGTAAGTCAGAAAGAGAAAGACAAATACCATATGATATCACTTATATGTGGAATCTAAAATATGACACAAATGAACTTATCTATGAAACAGAAACAGGCTCACAGACATAGAGAACAGACCTGCAGTTGCCAAGGGGGAGGGGGGCCAGGGGAGGGATGGATTGGGAGTTTGGGACTAGCAGATGCAAACCATTTTATATAGAATGGATAAACAACAAGGTCCTATCGTATAGCACAGGTAAATATATTCAATACCCTGTAATAAACCATAATGAAAAAGAAAAATAAATAAATAAATAGAATTTCTCTCAAACTCTGTTCCAGGTCCATGCATCTCTTGTTATGTTGATGTATGTACCTCAGGAACTTAAAGTTGTAATGCCAACAAAGAATTTCCTGCAGAAGACTGACATTTTGTGTTATGTATCTGGACAGCCCCCCAAATGTGTACATGGATAACTGAGGTTTGAGGATACTAATAGTTAAGGAACTGGAGAAGAATCTCCAGTGCTACTTATTAGGAACCTTGTAATCATGTTAGAAAGGTAAGCAAGACTCCACTTAAGTGAAAATGTCAAGAGATATTTGTGAAACTTTCAAGTTTCCCCTGAGCCTTAAGGTAGCCAAATGACCAAAGGCAATCGGAAAGGTTAGTGACTGTCCCTTTGTTTTAAGTAATTGTTGCCAGAAATGCCATTTCCTTCCCGCTTTCTGGCTGGAGGTTTCTTCATAACCTTCTGTAAAAGAGGTTGTAGAATTGTTAGGACTTGAAACATACTCTTTGTGTCTGTGTTACCTACATCGGTGATCATTACTTTTTTTTTCTTTGCTAATTCTTTCAGGCCAGAGAACTAATTTAGGTCGGTCAAGAAAAGCTTTATAGGTCAGAGGCATTTCAAAGTGTTGACTTTAATAATAAATTTTGACTGTTTCATCCATCAATGCTATTAAAA
Organism: Balaenoptera ricei; assembly: GCF_028023285.1. NCBI lineage: Eukaryota > Metazoa > Chordata > Mammalia > Artiodactyla > Balaenopteridae > Balaenoptera > Balaenoptera ricei. The sequence continues at coordinate 87,233,987 of NC_082660.1, read as the reverse complement.
CTCATCTTCTTTCTAGGATCAGTATTTTAGAATTAGCTCAGTAAGTTTGAACATTTTATCCTTTGACTTTTTCATACGCAATTGCTAATTCCAGTCTTATCTTTATTCATGTCATTCTCCCTACCAGCTAATTTTTTCCTTATCAATCATTCTTTTTAATTTTTGACAGTCAGGATTCTTTCAGTGTGAACCTGAAGTAAAGGTAAAGTTTTAGCATGACTGAAAGGCTTAGTCTAACCACTCTATGTTATAAGTCACAAGGGGACGTAAAAAGTGATCAGGGCCCATGCAGTGTTTGTGAGGGTAAGTGCTCCCTGGTTATAGCCAGGGAGGCTTGCCAAGGGCAACATTCCTTAGGACTAAGAAACTGGGGAAGAGGCAATGGTGAGTCTCTTGAGACAAATTACATTATCTTTTTAATCCTTGTGGCTTTGAGGGTGTCAGAGTCACTTATCTACCAAGTCCCATAGTTATCAAGAAGCAGTGCCAAGACTCAAACCTGATTCTTTCAGGTGTCAAATTCATCTTGCTTTCCAATTTACAGTTACCGTGGCTGTAGTAGAGAGGAAATGCTGCTTCATGCCACTTTGATCTGATTGTTTGATTTTGTAAAAGTGGATTTCCAAGTTTTATTTTTTTTTATTATTTATTTTATTTATTTATTTTTGGCTGTGTTGGGTCTTCGTTGCTGGGCGCGGGCTTTCTCTAGTTGCGGCGAGCGGGGGCCACTCTCCGTTGCGGTGCACGGGCTTCTCATTGCGGTGGCTTCTCTTGTTGCGGAGCACGGGCTCTAGGCACGTGGGCTTCAGTAGTTGTGGCACACGGGCTCAGTAGTTGTGGCTCGCGGGCTCTAGAGCGCAGGCTCAGTAGTTGTGGCGCACGGGCTTAGTTGCTCCGCGGCATGTGGGATCTTCCCAGACCAGGGCTCGAACCCGTGTCCCCTGCATTGGCAGGCGGATTCTTAACCACTGTGCCACCAGGGAAGCACAAGCCCCAAGTTTTATTTACAGTGACTCAGGCATTCCTTTGGAGGGCTAGGCAAGATTGGTACCTAGGAGTCCCATCAATCTGTTCATCTGCCCCATCCACTTAGTAAGCCCTGATATCCAGAAATCGGTCTGAAGACAGCATATGTGAGTCTTACGTATGCTACTTCAGCTTGGGCTGTGACTAACAGCTAGGCCTTGTTCTGCTGTTGGAGAACATCACAGGACATGGACACCAACACCAGACAAGGTCACTCGGAGACTGTCATGGAGTGAGAACAAAACAAGGTCACTGTGCAGCCCGCACAACCCCAAACGCCTCCCTCTCCCTCAGCTACAATGAGTGAAGCAGACTCTTGAACACCACGGAGTTGAACTGCACGTGTCCGCTTATACACAGATTCTTTTTCAATAAATACATACTCTAGTGCTACGTGATGCGTGTGGGGTGAATCTGTGGATGCAGAATCCCAGACATGGAGGGCCAACTGTAAAGTTATATGCGGATTTTTGACCCCACAGCAGGTCAGCACCCCTAACCCCTGCGTTGTTCAAGGGTCATATGTATAGCCTTAACCTCGTCCAGCCTGCCCACCCTGTAGATAGGATTCACTGAGACACCCAATCATAGAATTGCCCTGCTTTCCGATCGCTTCAAATCCAGAGGGAACTTCTACTTCCTAAGACCCTCCCCCAAATTGTACATCCTAATCCCAAATCCTGTAATATGTTCTTTCTAACATCCTCTTCCTGAGATGTTCCCTTTGCCATATGTTCTCCCCTGCTGCAACAAGTAATGTGCCCAACTTGTTCAACTTACAAGTGTGTTCTTGGTGGTCTTTGACTGAATAGAATTGACACTAGGCTCTCAGGATAGACAGGGACTGTTCTGGAGACTACTTCCTGCTTGGAGTATCCAGTGAGCAGTTATCCTGATGGAGGTGGCCAGAGCCCTCTCACACCTAATTGGTGCTATATGAGATAGAATCCTGAGTTTCTTAGTGGCCCTTCAGTCCTGATTTTAACTTCTGGGCATCATCAGCTATAGCTCCACAGTTGGGTCTCTCTACAGAGGAGGGGCTCCCAGTGGGATGGTGGGGTTAATGCAAATAACAGTGGACGTGTTGTCAGAAAACTTGGCTTCTAGTTTTGTTTCCGTTGGAAAATAGCATTGTGAGCACAGTCAAGTTGTTTAACCTCTTTGGTCCTCGGGGTTTTAGCTTTAAAAGGAGAGGATTGGACAGTAGAAGTCTCTGAGGGTCCTTCTAGCTCTAACATTCGGTGATTCTTTTATTTGAAATCCACTATGGGGATGTCATCTCCTCTCTCTAGTAGGTAATACCATATCACTCTGAGGAGTTTTGTAATGTGACTCACCCAAAATGCTCAATTCTAAAAAGTTATCTGAAGTACATAAAGGTATAGTTTGTAAATTTTTTCACAAATATTTGCAGACAGTTGGCTAGCATAATTGTTTCTGGTGTAAAAGCAGACATTGTTAAAATATAATAAGAACCAGATAAATCTGCAGGGACTCTCTTAACTCTGTCTCCAGAGAATCAGTGCTAATAAGTCAAATTAGTCATTTTTATTTAGGAGATATAAAAAGGCATATGGTTTCATGCTGTACCAGCTGTCATAAAATTTTGGAGAAAAGTGTTACAAAGCTTCTAGGGGGAATGTTTCATAGAAGTATTTTAACCTTTATAGCTTACAAAATCGGTGGCTTCCTTTCTTCGTAAACTATATTTTTGGCCTAAATTCTCTTTTAACAACAAAGGGTTAGCAGGAAAGAAAACACACAGCTAGGAGAAAGATAACAGGACTACCTTCTAGTGAAGTACCTGTTATATGTTGCTTTTCTTTATGAAGCTAGGATTTTTGTGTGAGTCTAAAATGTGTTGTGATGAAAGATATTTAGGGATTTGTTTTCAGGTAAAATAAGTGTAATTTCTAGAAAGCTGTGCTCCACTGTTCAACCTTCATGCATAGTATGAATTACAATGGTAGCCACAATGTGTACATACTTTATATTCATGCTTGAAAAATCCCTACTCATATGCAGGGTCCTTCCATTTTGTGGCCTCTCCTCCTTTATCATTATTGAATTGTGTCTCTGCATGATTGTAGAGTCAAAAGATCTTCCATCTACTGTAATTTATTCTTCTGACAGCTTCTCTATTCTTTCTCATTTTCTCACTTCTTCTTTTTTCCTCCTTGTTTATTCACCTTGCAGATTCAGGTTTGTTTTTTTTTCCCCCTTTTCTTTTCAGTTTTTCATTAAAAGAAACCAGGTTTGTAAAAGAAGGGACAGGGTTTGAAACAGAAATCTAGAATCAGAGATTTACAGGTTTATATATAAGAGCCTGACATGGCAATTGTGGTTGGCCTCATGCCAGGAAAGAAAGGTATAATAAATCACAAGAGACTAAGTTAATGAGAAAGTTTCTGGAAATAATCAGAAAAGATTGTGGAGTTCTCAAAAACTAATAGGAGAAATTGAGTCATTACATATGAATGGCGTTTATAGGGTTAAATAATATTTGGAAGGTATTAATTAGAAAATCTATTGATTTTGCTTGCCTAAATTCCAAATTTAGTGTTAGGGTTGTCATAGCAACTTGAATACATTTCTTCTTTGAAATGATTGGTTATGCAATTGTAGAAAGCTTTTTATCAATTTTTACCGTATATTACATAGGGGCCTTTATGTCCTCAGTTTCTTTGAAACAAAATTTCATTTCATTTCTCATGTTTTTCATTATACTGAGACTAACGTTTTCTCACATTGTGCATAATATATTGTCTGAGTCTATCAGATAATGCATTTATTAAATAGTTGACCTTTGCCGTTAAGATTAGAGCAGTGGTCCCCAAATTTTCAAGGATGAAGATTTCTTGTACATATCAAAATAGTTCTTTGGACTGTCCCCTCTTCACCCTTGCCTCCATGAAGATAGCTATCATTTTCTGGTTTCTTTTATACTGTCATATAGCTTCTATTAACTCAGTATTGTTTTAATGAGTTTGAATTTTATTAATAGCCATGAAAACTTCTGCATGTATTAAAAATATTATTATTTAGTTAGCAGATCAGTATACACATGGATTGACAAGCTCTTTATAAGAACTGATTAGCATCTATGGTACTCAGATTGGGAATCACTGGTTTAGAGCTTGACACCTCTAAATTGTCCCCTCCTTGCTTTTGTTGATTTAATTCCTAAAGTGGTTCTCGGGACTGACTCTCCAAATCTGAGCCTGTAATTTTAGGTGGGCTGTTCCTAAAATGGCAGTAGTATGGAATAGCATTTTTGACCACCCTCCTTCTGTTTTTTTTTACAAATTTATTTATTTATTTATTTATTTATTTTTGGCTGCGTTGGGTCTTCATTTCTGCGCGCGGGCTTTCTCTAGTTGCGGCGAGCAGGAGCAGGGGCTACTCTTCGTTGCGGTGTGCGGGCTTCTCATTGTGGTGGCTTCTCTTGTTGCAGAGCACGGGCTCTAGGCACGCGGGCTTCAGTAGTTGTGGCACGTGGGCTCAGTAGTTGTGGCTCGAGGACTCTAGAGTGCAGGCTCAGTAGCTGTGGTGCACGGGCTTAGTTGCTCCGCGGCATGTGGAATCTTCCCAGACCAGGGCTCGAACCCGTGTCCCCTGCATTGGCAGGCAGATTCTTAAGCACTGCGCCACCAGGGAAGCCCCCCTCCTTCTGTTTTTGCCTTGAAGTTTTTTATGGGAGGTGGGCATGGGAAAGCTGGACGAGATGGTCGCCAATTAATGGGAAACGGTGAGGGTTGGGTGCTGTGTGTTTTGAGCTGAAGCAGGGCATTTCCTGCCCAAGAGAAAATGAGTTGACAAGAACAGGATTAGAGAGCCAAGGACAATTCTGTGGAGGATAAGTTGGGGTTTAAACATTGAGAAAAGTGCAAACAAATACCAAGTCCAAATGTAGAATCAGTGTCAGGATTGCTAAGCCAAATATTCAACAGTTGAGTTTGGAAAAGACTAGGATAAAAACAGGAGCAAGTATGAGACTGTTTTTTATTCTTCTACTTTTGAAATTGATCCAGATTTGGCTGTTTGTTTTTAATAAATTGCGAAGGGCTAATTGGCTTACCGTGCAATGTTTTCCATTTGGTTTTCCAAAATATACTTTTCAGCTCTGATTAGAAACTGGAAGGTTAGTTTGTTCTCCTTTTTATAACTGAAAGCCTTAATGTTGGTTTGGTTATATCATAGGGGGCAGGATAGTAGGTGTTTGGACTGGAAAATCCATCTCCTGATCCATAATTCTCAAACCTACATTTTATATAGTTTTACTAATACAAATTACACCCTTTACCTTTTCTTAAACCCTCCCCTGTGGATTTTCCTTCCCACAGAAAAATAATCTGTTTTCTAACTACAGGCTATTTAGACAACTGCATCTAGCTGTCATGTGGCTATGTGATGTTGGGCATCAGGGAATTCTATGTAAATTCGTGACCTCTACTCTGATCCTTCTTTCCTGGTGTGGAAGCTGAGGAAGGCTTGGAGGAGCTCCACAGGGTTGGAGCGGGAGTTAGGAGCATTTCTCTACCACAGCTGTGGTACACTGTGCTAATGGACAAATACCAAAAAGCCTGAATGTCAAGGGGCAAACCTAGAGAAGTGAGTGTAAATTGGACGTTGGAGCAAGAAGGCCGATGCGAAGTAAAGTTAAATAGATTTCTTTACTGCATCACTTATCACAGTATTTCATATGATAATGTGAAGTGTGACTTTTCTAGATGGGCATAGGTTATGTCCTCTTTTCAGACTTATCTGATCATTGACTCCTTGACTATTTGTAAGTGGTGTAGTGGGGGTAATACCTTGCTGGACATTAGTGTTCCGTGGAACATGGCTTGGAGAGTGCTGCCTTAACAGACATAAAATTTAAAATATAAGTTCTGCTAACTGTGCATTCATGTTATTTTTGAATGTGGAGGAGTAGATCTGCTTTAGAATGAGCAGAGCAAAACTAATGTAATTTAATTTGTTAAGGTCTGTGAGGTGATATGGCACATCAATATGACATCCTAAAACTGTTGGACTTGCACCGTTTCAGCCAATTTCAGGTAATAGGGTGCTAGGACAGTGGCCACAGTGAGAAGGGAAACACACTTGGGCCACCCTGGTCATCATGGCATGTTCTCTATCAGTGTAAATAGAAACCCAAATCAATCAGTTACAGAGTAATAGCAGTGAGTTTCCATACAATTCACTTCTGAAATTCAAATGAATTCCTTTCCTCCAAGTACCACAAAACATTACTTTTAAATCCCCAAATGTTCTTTTTGTACTCAGATCTCTCTCAGCGATTGCATTTTTCCTAACACAAAGAAATATCATCTGTTTACATTAAAAGGCACGGCTTACCAGTCCTATTTACATCACTCAACCCAGTAGGTCTGGAGGTACTTTTTCTTACGAGAATTTACAAATGTTACGGTCTTCTTCCCTTCTCTCTAGTCACCTTTCAAGGACAAAATTCCTCTTAATTAAGAGTTTAAACTTGTGAGGTGGTATGTTTCAGTTGTCAGAATTAATGTCAGTGTGCCTTTGTGTGCGGAGACATCTGTTCAGAACACAGGTCACCCTCTCATCCAGTTAATTTATACTTGTTGGACATGGCACCCTCTCATCCAGTTAATTTATACTTGTTGGACATGGCTGCTCCTTTTCCTCTCTAAGGATGTCATCATTGGCTTCAGGCAAACTTCCCAGTTGAGAATATCATTTCATTAAGCCTGTCTCCACATTGTTTCCTAACTCTTTTGCAGGATGGAAGAAGAGATATCAGGTACAAAGAACTCAATGTTAATGAACTTCCTCGAACGGGTTCTGTAGCTGGGGGTCTTTGGCCAGCCTCCCAAGAAGGCAGAAAATCTGCTGCAAACCCAGTTTGGTTTGAGATGTGTTGATAAGAGCCTGTAGTCCCTCCAATGCTTGGCATTTACCAGTATTTCCTCTGTTGGGGATTTATTCTTTGGAACTTGAAGATTTCAGTCTCTCCAAAGATCTTTACTAAAATGCAAATACCCCACAGAGAGAGGGGGTGTGATAAGGTTTCTTATTATCTAATAATTCAACTGATTTGAGTTTGACTTTCTTGGCAAGTAGGGTCCAGAGCAGGGATGCATCCAAGTATTGTATTTAACCTGAAACTTAAAGAGGAGGGCCCTTTAAGAAAAAAGAATAAACATTTACTAATTAAAAAAATTAGATTAAGGTTCTGGGAAGGGATCCAGGCAAGTTAGGGGCCCTAGAGCTTCATTAACTTCATGGTGCATCCACCTCTAGTCTAGAGTAGTGATTATCAAACTTTAGGGTACATTAGAAGCATAAGGGGGAGGTTCCTTACAAATGTAGATTCTTAAGGCCTACCCTTCGAGCTTCAGTTTCAGTAGATCTGAGTTGGAGCCGTGGAACCTTGGAGCCCAGGAGAGTGTGAGGTATATCACACACTTGGAGAAACATTGTCGAGAAAAGAACACAGAGTAGGCACTTGAGGGAAGGAGTAGGACCTTGCCATCCAGGAATGAGAAAGTAGGAAGAGGCTAAAGATAACTCCTAAATAAGGCAGTGGTACTCATCACTGTATGGCTCCAGAGCCACATCCACAATCACTTACCACATATGGCTCCTTTAGGTCTTGTTTTCCTCTGCACTCAATATACAGAATCTCTCAGATGTCCCCAAAATGAATGGAAACCATAAAACGTCTCAATTTAGTGAATTTACTTATTGCATCTGTTTCTTTTGCATATCTAGGACAAAGCAACAGGAAATTCAAGCTTTTCTCATAAAGAATCATTTTTATTATTTTTTAATCAATTTTTAAAAATTGAAGTGTAGTTGATTTACAATGTGTTAATTTCTGCTGTACAGCAAAGTGATTCAGTTATACATATATATACCTTCTTTTTTGCTATATTCTTTTCCATTATGGTTTATCATAGGATACTGAATATAGTCAGTATATACAGTACTATATAGTAGGACCTTGATGTTCATCCATTCCATATGTAAAAGTTTACATCTGCTAACCCCAAACTCCCACTCCATCCCTCCCCTGACCCCGTCCCCCTTGGCAACCACAAGTTTTTTCTCTATGTCCATGAAGGAATCGTTTTTATTATTGAAACAAGGACCCATATGCTGTTTTATGGTATCTCCCTTTCTCAGAAATTTTCCAAGAAGGATAGGTGAGATCTCTGCAAGGGAGATGATGAATGATGGGACAGGAAGATGGACAGAAGGTAAATATACCTCACTTGCGGTTCAAGATGTACTCTCCCATTCTTGGAAAACTGGATCAACAGGGCTGTTAGGAAACTTTGTTTAACATTTGGGGATAGCAGGAGTTTCCTAGTTATATGCCCCTGGATTATAACTATTAAAAATTGATGGATATATGGATAAGGATATGTTGAAATAATATAATAAAATGTAACTTGTAGAATGTGGGTGGTAGGTATATGGACAATTAAAAAAAATTAGAGCAAGCCTTCCAGACACCAAATACTTCATGCACATTATCTTATTTATGTGTTATAAGTATTAATAGTCTAATATTACAGATGTGGAAATGTAACCTCAGAGAACCCTGCTTATATACACGCAGCGAATAAATAGTAGAACTATGGTGTTGAACTTAAGTTTGTCTGACTCCCAAAGTTCACTGTAGGTGAAAGTGCTTGCTCTTGCTGGGCTCTCTTATACCCCTAGGGACTGAACTTCTCCCAGTGGGAACATGATTGTGTTGAAAGAAATATTTTTGTTTAGTTGGTGTCATAGTAAGAGCCACATATGGTAAGATACGGTGCAGTTACTAAACTCTTATCATATGCTACTCTTATACACAAATCTGAGCTACCTGCTGTATGCCAAAGAGTCATGGTATTAGGGTTCTTCAGAGAAACAGAACCAACAGAATGTGTACATATATATATAGAAAGAGATTTATTTATTATAAGGAATTGGCTGATATGATTGTGGAGGTTGGCAAGTCCAAATTCTGTATTGTGGGCTGGCAGGCTGGAGATCCAGGAGAGTCGATGGTGCAGCTGAAGTCCAAGGGCAGTTTTCTGGAGAATTCCCTCTTGCTCAGGGAGGCCGGTCTTTTTGTTTTATTCAGGCCTTCAACTGACTGGATGAGGCCCACTCAGATTATGGAGGGCAAACTGCTTTACTCACATTCACTGATTAAATGTTAATCTCATACAAAACACCCTTCACATTGACTCATAAAATTAACCATCACAGCCATCTAAATCATGGTCTTCCCTTTTCTATTATGGAGGACCAGCTCTGGATGGGGCAATAGGCCTCGCAAGGCATCCACTGGAGTCAGGTGCCTGGCATATGGAACCTTTTTATAGTTAGAAGAGACCATCTGCTCCTGCTTTTGGATATTCAGAAACCACCCAGCAACAGTAGATCCTAAAGTCGTGAGTGATTTCTGTCCCTGAGATCGCTACTGTAAGCACGGACATACTTCCCATCAATCACGGTGCTGAGATTTCCATAAGATTTTTTCCTAATTCCTAGGTCTCCCTCAACTGAGGTATGATTTATCCTCCCTATCAATAGAATATCCCTTTATTTTCACATTTATGGTGTAGTTTATTATACTGTAAGCTCTTAATATAGGTAGTTCTAAAGACATTTCATTCACCTCTTCCCGCCCCCACCCAAAAGCCACTAATCTGTAAGCCACTTGAGAGCAGGGTTGTGTGTCATTTATCTCTGTGCCCCTCATTGCATCTAGCCATGAGGCTTACTCATAGTAGGTGCTCAAAGGATATTGGTTAGAATGACTTGAAATGTATTTGTGGGGCTCCAAAATAATGCTGACCAGTGCCTCCTTGAAGCAAATTGGAAGATAACACTTATAAACTACAGCCTGATAACCGAAGCATTTTCAGTCTTGTTCCTGTAGCTCCCCCTAGTGGGAAGGTAGCCAAATCTTTTGGCTGTAGGATTACTTGCACCATTCCTGCCAGAAATGACAAACAGGAACCACCGCCAAACTAAACACAAAACCTTTTGTAGGAATTATGTAGTTTTTAAAAAAAAATTTACTTTGTTTTTAGATTTATAGCTGGGTCCTAAGTTTCTAAAAGGTCTATTCAGCCTGTGTTCGAATCAGCTTGGATTATTTTGGGAGGGAGATTTAATCAGATAATATCCATATAAACCATGGCATTCCTTGCAGGCACAGAGCCAGGCAGTGCTAAGAAGAGAGCTATCTGGCTACTTCTTGGAACTTAAGTGGAGTGAGCAACAAACATCTTGCATTGCAGCTCAGCAGGGGAGCAGTGAAGTTGCTGCTGCCTGCCTCTGGCCCCAAGCATCTCCCGCCTTTCCACCTTTTCCCCCTCAGGCCTCGGCAGTACCTTCTGCTGTGGTCCTGACAGGTAGGTCAGTTTGTTTTCAGTCTGCCTGACTGATTTATGCTGCTTAAGAATCCCTTTGGCTTATGCTTCTGGTAGTCTGTACTTCAGATAAAAGACAGTGTTTTTGATTTTCACATTTCTCTGTAGAAATCATAGCCTCTTCTCTTTAATCGCAATGTTTTGAGGGGCTGTCTGGGTATTATGTATGCATGTTTAATGATTCATACTCCTAGGACTTTGAATTTGTTCTTAACCGAGCTGTATCTGTTCCTTTATAGAATTTTAGAAATATTAAAAATAATGTAATTAACCTTTGCAATGCCTGCTTTCAAGAGGTTGATTGCAACAGTTTTTTTCTTTTTTAAACCAACCGATGCACAGAACTGCACATTCTCCAAACCTACTATATATAGGGTAAAAATCTTCAAATGGAAAAATCTTCCTTCTTGGCTGTGGGGAACATAATTAACTATCTGCCCACTGATCCGTACCAGTGAACGTGGTGCCCCTTAGCTTTTCTGAGGTTATGCATAACTCTTGTCTCTCCAGCTTCATAAACTGTGGAATAGGCTTTCTGGAGACAAAAACCTGAGAGTGAATGTTATAACATGAATCAGTCCTGGCTATGAATTTGATGTAGTGTTGCTGGAATTGACAGCAAAAGGCAACATTAATCCATATACTAGTGCAGCAGTGGTTTCATTTCATCCCTTCGCAACTACGTGACTTGGAATATATCTGTGTTTTCATTTTATTTCAGTCTGAGCAGACAACATGGCACCTTTTGAGACATGACATAGGTTTGAAGCAGTACAGTTTATACCTTCTTCATTAGAGAAGCAGTTGTAGGTTAGGACTTTGGTCTCACTACCTAGAAATTTTAAACATAAAATCATGTGATAGGGATAAAAACTATCACGTATGGTTGACTCGGTTAACCAGAACTTCTCTGTTCCCACTTCTGGTTGTATCCTGCTTTGTCAGGGTCCCTTCTGTGCTCTTGGACAAGCTATAGGATTTAATTTTCTACTCTTCTTAGGTAAATTATGTGGGATTTGATTGTACATTGCTAAATTTACCTAGGAGTTAAGTATGTATTCTCCTCTTCATTTAATCTAGTGATTTCACATTTGATTACCATGAGATAATTAGAGGTGGAAGTTCTGTGGTTGGTGGGGAACACAATCAACAGTTTAAAAAATTTGTTACAGATTATTACACCCACATATTTTTTGGAGAAAAATAATACCAACTAGAAGTGGTACTTTTTTATGGACAGAAATCCATAGTTGGCTAAATCTCTTCATCCTGAAACTTTTTCGAGAACATGTCATTTGCTCCAAATGCTCATATATGATAAGTAATTGCCTTTTTAAAAATGTGTATACTTTTCAGTGTTGATAACTGATTTAACAGAGAATACATGTAAGCATATGTGCTATTGTTAGTTTGTGTTAATGACTAACCTATAACCACACAATTGAGCATTTCATCAAGTTGTGTTTGAAGGGCTCGTTAGGTTCTCTCATACCTGGAGAGGGCTTTCTGGCCCAACAGTTAATTAGCACTTGTCAGAGAAGACAAGTCTGTTGGCCTGGATACTTACTCCATCTTTGGACAAGCGGTAGATTACAGTCCTTGTCTAATTGACAGCTGTCTACAGCACATAGCCTATAGGTGACAGAGTAAATTTCAGACTGAAAGATGCTACCTGAATACTAATAGCTAATATGGAATGTCAGTGTAAGGGAGGAAAAATAATTCTTCCTCTTTCTAGGATCCTGGCCGAGACCGCCCCCCACCCCATAAGAAAGGACAGATTAACGAGAAAAAAGCAAATAGAATTTTAATTACATGTATACCTCTTATACACATGGAGATACCCAGGAAAACTGAGTAACTCCCTGAAATGGCCAAATACCATCTTTGGCTAAAGACAAAAGAAACTGTTGGGGGTGGGGAATCAGTAATGGGAGATGACCAGGAAAAGCACAGTAAACAAGGGTAAGGTTGTTATGCAGGCTTAAGTCATTGACTTCTCCATTGATAACAGTTTCTAGAGATTTACTCATTCATCTCTTTGTGGTACAGAGAGGGAGACACCCTTACAAATAGAGAGTTCTTTTATAAATGTAAATTTCCCCCACAGAAGGGCAACTTCTGCTGTTTTCAGACATCCTCCTGTGTTTGCAGCTTTTTAAAAATAATCAGCCTAAAATAATCCTTATGTCAAAGAGCCATACATCAGGGTGACAAATTCTGCTCCCCTCAGTCTTGCCTTTGAAACTTCCCTGGGAAGGTTTACAGTTCAGAAGCCAAGCTGATAGATTGCTCCATCTCATTGAAACGGTTTCGCAGTCCTTGAGAGTAGGTCAGTTCAGTTAAACAGTTGTGTCTCATTTTAGGAGGCAAGTGAGGCAGCTGAGCTCCCAAAGTTAGGCCTATATTGTGTAAGAAATCAGGTATTTAATAAGAGGAGTTCTTTGGAAACAAAGGTTAATGATTGGCACAAATTATAAACCCAGTGTCTGAGTCCTGAGAGTTGCCAGCTGAGAAGAGTTCTAGATGTCAGGTTCAAAGCATCTTCAGATGGAGGGAGTGCAGGCAGTGGCAATTTGACAGATTTTCCTGGTTTGTAGTTTGAATGTCTCTGACGATACCATTGGGTAAAGTTTCTGAGTGGTTTATACTGCAGCAGGCATGAAGAAGATTATCTAAATATAAGTTACTATGATGATTTCACTGAAGTTTATATCAAGTCATCTAGCTTCAGTTTTCAGGGCTTCAGGAAAAAGGGCAGCTTTAGTTTTCAATGATTCCAAGTCAAAAAGATGGGAGAAAATTGGAAATATTAGTTTGGAGATTTGTAGTCAGATATTTGGGGAAACTAGAAGAATTCAGGATCCAAGCCAGTTTACAACTAAACAACAAAATCTCAAATACAATGAACAGCACTAGAATCTAATGTCCAAAAAGGGATGCTATTGAAACATAATTTTTCCTCTCTAAAATTACCCTCATTTCTACCAAAGATAACCAAATTAAGACTAATTTGTTTGCAGAATAAAGTTAGATTCAATAAACTTGGCCTGGTTATTTATGTAAGTACAGCAAGAATAATGATTGATCATATAGGCTCTTTTAAATATCCTGTGCTGGTGAGACTTCCATGGTGGTCCAGTGGTAAAGAATCTGCCTTATAATGCAGGGGATGCAGGTTCAATCCTTGGTCAGGGAGCTATGATCCCACATGCTGTGGGGCAATTAAGCCTGCACGCCACAACTGCTGAGCTCGCACGCCTCAACTAGAGAGACTGCGTGCTGCAAACTGCAGAGCCCACGCACTCTGGAACCCGCATGCCACAACTACAGAGGCCACGTGCCCTGGAGCCCATGAGCCACAACTAAAGAAGAGGAAACCCACACACCACAACTAGAGAGAAGCCCGCGTGCCACAATGAAAGATCCCGCATGCCTCAACGAAGATCCCACGTGCTGCAACTAAGACCTGATGCAGCCAAAAATAAATAAAATAAATAAATAATCTTTAAAAAAATATATATCCTATGCTGGAACTTCTCATAAGGAATCTCAGATTGAACTGTTAACAGCCTCTCAAGGCTAAGAAGAAAAGCCAAATACTTGCCATCAGACTTTGCCTGCAATACTTATAGATTTAGGTGAATTCCTCTCTTCTTGAGGTCCCCAAATATCCTAAGGTTTCTACACCTGCCAGGAAATGACCTTCCTTACTTACTCGGTAAGACTGCTGGGAACTCTGGAGACTTCCCCGGTGATCCAGTGGGTAAGACTCCATGTTCCCAATGCAGGGGGCCCAGGTTTGATGCTTAGTCGCATCCCTTAGTTGCATGCCACAACTAAGAAATCTGCATGCCGCAACAAAGAAGTCTGCATGCCACAACTAAAGATCCCACATGCTGCAACAAAGATCCTGAGTGCTGCAACTAAGACCTGGCACAACCAAAAAAAAAAAGACTGCTGGGAACTCTGTAAGGAAGGTACCAGGCTGTTTTTCCAAGGGCCTTTAGTGGCTCCATAAAGTCAACCTTAGCTCCTTAAAGCTGTCTGGTCATATCTGAGTCTATGTATACCTCTCTCAAATGTGACATTCCAGTCAAAGCCTTGGTAATATAACCAAATGTTTCTAATTGTGTCTTGTTTCAAGGCCAACACATTCTTATTGAACTTATGCAAAGAAATATATTGCCACGAAAAGAATACTTAAGAGTTTCTGAAAGCTGGAGGGCTCAGGTAGGGAGAAAAAGTAAATGTTTCATCTTTGTTCACAAAGATATTTACCAAATTTTTGATAGCTTAAGAAAAAAAGAGAAAAAGGTTTCCTAACATCTGGAAAAGCAAAACATTAGAGAACCAGCAATAAAGCAAAAAACCAGAAAAAATTATTAATCATCCTCATCAGTTCATTCAGTCCCATGTAATGAATTCTTTGTGATCTTGGTCTTTTGTTAGCAGTTTTATGAATCCAGTTTTCCCTTAGAGTTCTGCAAATTCTTACTCAGTTCAGTTTTATGATCTTAAGGTTATCAGGAACCTGTATTTGTTGAAAGTTCTTTCTATGAGTCTTCTTGAAGTTAAGGCATTTTTGCAGGAATACTTTTGTAAAAGCCTCTGAGTAAAATAATAACTCTGTGTAAATGACAAAAAGACTTAAAAATGGCCATGGTTAAAGATCTGATGAGAGTTCATTACAATGCAGTTGACAAGGAAATTTGGTAATTTCTGTAACATATTTTAAGGTAATAACTAGAAATATGACTGATTAACATTATATCAAGACATTCCAGATTTGTAGGCATTACGTACAATTTCTGGAATGCTTATATACAAATACAACATGAAGGCTTAGTGTCACTTCTTATTTGACAATGCTTCCCATGTAATTTAACATATTAAATAAGCCTAATTAGTGTAATGTCTTCCTTTTTACAAGGCGAGAGAACGAATTTTTTGAAATGTTCTAGGGGCCCTCTGGAAACTTCAAAGTTCATTTGAGGTCAAGAGAGACTTCATTTAGAATTTGATTTGGGGAAGTTTATAGAAAATATCAAAGAGTTTTGGACACTTGCCTAAATAGGATCACAGATCATTATGAAACAATACTCAATTATCCAGTTAATCAAAGTGACTATGAAAGATTTCAAAGGCAGTATAAAAGGGTGCATAGTTATAAGCAAGACTTAGCTCTTTTAATATTTAATAACTCAGTTTTCCTAAATAATCAATGACCTGATATAAACAACACAGGAAATTATTTTGATAAAACAAAATCTTTGCTTCCTAGGCAGATATTACTTAAAAGGTAAAGAAACTTTCACAATCTGTTATCAAAAGCAGACCAAAAGTCTAAGATAATTTGACCTTTTAAGAGAGATGGCCAAATTCTAATTTTGTACCAGCTTACTTTTGATATTAAGACTCATTCATTCTACTCTTAGCCAGTCCTGACCATACCAAAAATTGTTTCCAAAGATTCCTTTTCCATAAATATTCTGCAACTTTCTTTTCTTTCAATAAAAATGCATCTCCATTCTTCATACCTTCTTTTACTGAAAACACACATCCTACTTTCCTTGCATACAGAGATGTTTCCCTTATTAATTCTAGTAGTTTTAATTACATATATTGTTACCAAGTCCAAGCTCACTCTGCTCACCGCATGACAGGCCAAGAAATTGGGAGACAAGGTGTTGAGGCAAGGAATAGCGACATTATTTGGAAAGCCAGGCATCTGAGAAGGTGGCGGACTAGCATCCTAGAGTACCATTTTATCGGGGTCTGGATGCAGTTTCTTTTATAGAACAGAGAGGGGGAGGAGGTGAGGAAGTAAAGTAAAAAGGCCATAAGTCTTGCAAAATATCTCTTGGCTTGGCCAGCATCAGGGAGGGGATGTGTTCATTTCTTCTTTTCTGCAGCAATTCACACGTGGGCAGGGTCAGATTGTCTCCCTGTGAGCTGAAAAAAGGCACTTTAGTTTAACATTTAGGCATAGGGGGCAGGTCCCCAAGGGAGACCATTATGTATGCCAATAGCTATAGACAACATCCTTTTAGTGATTATGGTAACAAAAAGCAACAGAGAGAAGTGGATTAAGGTTTTACTGAGCTCTGACTGCCACAGCAACAGTCAGCTCTACCCACCACCAGAGCCTCCCATCAAGCCTCTTAGATAGCCTCAACCACCAGAGGGCAGACAGCAGAAGCAAGAAAAACTACAATCCTGCAGCCTGTGGACCAAAAACCACAGTTACAGAAAGATAGAGAAGATGAAAAGGCAGAGGGCTATGTACCAGATGAAGGAACAAGAAAAAACCCCAGAAAAACAACTAAATGAAGTGGAGATAGGCAACCTTCCAGAAAAAGAATTCAGAATAATGATAGTGAAGATGATCCAGAACCTCGGAAAAAGAATGGAGGCAAAGATCGAGTAGATGCAAGAAATGATTAACAAAGACCTAGAAGAATTAAAGAACAAACAAACAGAGATGACCAATACAATAACTGAAATGAAAACTACACTAGAAGGAATCAATAGCAGAATAACTGAGGCAGAAGAACGGATAAGTGACCTGGAAGACAGAATGGTGGAATTCACTGCTGCGGAACAGACTAAAGAAAAAAGAATGAAAAGAAATGAAGACAGCCTAAGAGACCTCTGGGACAACATTAAACGCAACAACATTCGCATTATAGGGGTCCCAGAAGGAGAAGAGAGAGAGAAAGGACCAGAGAAAATATTTGAAGAGATTATAGTTGAAAACTTCCCTAACATGAGAAAGGAAATAGCCACCCAAGTCCAGGAAGCGCAGAGAGTCCCATACAGAATAAACCCAAGGAGAAACACGCCGAGACACATAGTAATCAAAGTGGCAAAAATTAAAGACAAAGAAAAATTATTGAAAGCAGCAAGGGAAAAACGACAAATAACATACAAGGGAACTCCCATAAGGTTAACAGCTGATTTCTCAGCAGAAACTCTGCAAGCCAGAAGGGAGTGGCATGATATACTTAAAGTGATGAAAGGGAAGAACCTACAACCAAGATTACTCTACCCGGCAAGGATCTCATTTAGATTTGATGGAGAAATCAAAAGCTTTACAGACAAGCAAAAGCTAAGAGAATTCAGCACCACAAAACCAGCTCTACAACAAATGCTAAAGGAACTTCTCTAAGTGGGAAACACAAGAGAAGAAAAGGACCTACAAAAACAAACCCAAAACAATTAAGAAAATGGTCATAGGAACATACATATCGATAATTACCTTAAACGTGAATGGATTAAATGCCCCAACCAAAAGACATAGACTGGCTGAATGGATACAAAAACAAGACCCATATATATGCTGTCTACAAGAGACCCACTTTAGACCTAGGGACACATAAAGACTGAAAGTGAGGGGATGGAAAAAGATATTCCATGCAAATGGAAATCAAAAGAAAGCTGGAGTAGCTATACTCATATCAGATAAAATAGACTTTAAAATAAAGAATGTTACAAGAGACAAGGAAGGACACTACATAATGATCCAGGGATCAATCCAAGAAGAAGATATAACAATTATAAATATATATGCACCCAACATAGGAGCACCTCAATACATAAGGCAACTGCTAACAGCTATAAAAGAGGAAATCGACAGTAACACAATCATAGTGGGGGACTTTAACACCTCACTTACACCAATGGACAGATCATCCAAAATGAAAATAAATAAGGAAACAGAACCTTTAAATGACACAATAGACCAGATAGATTTAATTGATATATATAGGACATTCCATCCAAAAACAGCAGATTACACGTTCTTCTCAAGTGCGCACGGAACATTCTCCAGGATAGATCACATCTTGGGTCACAAATCAAGCCTCAGTAAATTTAAGAAAATTGAAATCATATCAAGCATCTTTTCTGACCACAACGCTATGAGATTAGAAATGAATTACAGGGAAAAAAACGTAAAAAAGACAAACACATGGAGGCTAAACAATACGTTACTAAATAACCAAGAGATCACTGAAGAAATCAAAGAGGAAATAAAAAAATACCTAGAGACAAATGACAATGAAAACACGATGACCCAAAACCTATGGGATGCAGCAAAAGCAGTTCTAAGAGGGAAGTTTATAGCTATACAAGCCTACCTAAAGAAACAAGAAAAATCTCAAGTAAACAATCTAACCTTACACCTAAAGAAACTAGAGAAAGAAGAACAAACAAAACCCAAAGTTAGCAGAAGGAAAGAAATCATAAAGATCAGAGCAGAAATAAATGAAATAGAAACAAAGAAAACAATAGCAAAGATCAATAAAACTAAAAGTTGGTTCTTTGAGAAGATAAACAAAATTGATAAGCCATTAGCCAGACTCATCAAGAAAAAGAGGGAGAGGACTCAAATCAATAAAATCAGAAATGAAAAAGGAGAAGTTACAACAGACACCACAGAAATACAAAGCATCCTAAGAGACTACTACAAGCAACTCTATGCCAATAAAATGGACAACCTGGAAGAAATGGACAAATTCTTAGAAAGGTATAACCTTCCAAGACTGAACCAGGAAGAAACAGAAAATATGAACAGACCAATCACAAGTAATGAAATTGAAACTGTGATTAAAAATCTTCCAACAAACAAAAGTCCAGGACCAGATGGCTTCACAGGTGAATTCTATCAAACATTTAGAGAAGAGCTAACACCCATCCTTCTCAAACTCTTCCAAAAAATTGCAGAGGAAGGAACACTCCCAAACTCATTCTATGAGGCCACCATCACCCTGATACCAAAACCAGACAAAGACACTACAGAAAAAGAAAATTACAGACTAATATCACTGATGAATATAGATGCAAAAATCCTCAACAAAATACTAGCAAACAGAATCCAACAACACATTAAAAGGACCATATACCACGATCAAGTGGGATTTATCCCAGGGATGCAAGGATTCTTCAATATACACAAATCAATCAATGTGATACACCATATTAACAAATTGAAGAATAAAAACCATATGATCATCTCAATAGATGCAGAAAAAGCTTTTGACAAAATTCAACACCCATTTTTGATAAAAACTCTCCAGAAAGTGGGCATAGAGGGAACCTACCTCAACATAATAAAGGCCATATATGACAAACCCACAGCAAACATCATTCTCAATGGTGAAAAACTGAAAGCATTTCCTCTAAGATCAGGAACAAGACAAGGAGGTCCACTCTCACCACTATTATTCAACATAGTTCTGGAAGTCCTAGCCACGGCAATCAGAGAAGAAAAAGAAATAAAAGGAATACAAATTGGAAAAGAAGAAGTAAAACTGTCACTGTTTGCGGATTAAAAAAAAAAAAAAAAAAAAGCAACAGAGAGCAAAGGTTAAAGTAAAAGAAACAGATCCAACATGGAGTCAGATTTTGTTCTTCCCTGTTACAATATGAGAATTCTTTACCTTTAGAAACTTTAATTTTTAGTGAAAACTAAATAGTAAACAACTGTGGATTGTCTGTTACACCAATATTCTTTAGATTGGCAAATTTATGAACACATACATTTATGAATGTACCCTTTTTAATAGTACAGTCTTTCAGTTTGGCACAGGAAATGTTTACTAATATACCCAAATATCTTTATTTCCTCTGTAATAGAAAGCCAAAAGTAGATAAACCTATGTTTAGTAATTAATGTTTCACTATTTTATTTTATTTGGAAATGATCTAGGTATTCAGCAAATTCCCGTCATTTAAATTAACTTAGAAAAGCTCCAAAGTTTCAAGTTACCAAAAAGATTTTGGATGCTATTTTTAAGTATACATACCATAAAACATAATTATTTTGGCTTAAAAACCTTATCACATTTACATCTATCTAAATCATTTGCTCCCAACAATTATGTTTAGACTACTCACAAAAACTTCATGAGACATTAGAGAAAGTCAGCCATCACCCCAAGCTATTTTTCTTGCTGACAAATTTTGTGAGATGTAAGATGAACTTATTTGACTAATAAACCCATGCAGAATAAAAGTTGTAAGTCTGCATTATATTCAATGTTGATAACTCTAAAGACATGTCTATTTGAGTTAAACCAACAAACTCAAACTAGCCTTTATTTACCAAAATTATTGTAGATCATGTGAACTTGAAAAACATTTGGATTAGTTTGTATATTTCTGAGAGTTTTAGAATACCCAGTCTTTACAAGCACTTGCCTTCAATCCACCTAAATAGAACTCTTTATAAATATAGATTAATTTTGGCAATGCCATTTGGAGGTAGAAAAATATCACACATCTATAACATACATATATAGACACACGTAAACACACAGACACAAACAGAGACCTTATAGTTACTAATATTTGTGGAGAAGATTTTTCATTTGCCCAGTTTTCAAATAACCACCCCTTTTTTTGGATGAGAAACATCTTCCTACAGTTTGAATTTCAAAAAATATGGATCTTAGGTCCTAGAGAAAATGGGGGTGGAAAAATCTACACATGGAGGCACAGAGGAAGTATCCAAGTGTCCTCCAAGATAGAGTTTTGGGGGCATATTTGCCTATTATCAAAGGTCTAGGGTAATTACTATTTAATTTTTTTTTTCTTAAGTCCAAGACAATTCTGTTTCTAATGTCTCAATGCCTATTTTGAGATGAATAGAGGAGGTTCTGTGATTGGTAAAGATAGGTGGGGTTTGAATTGCTCCTAGAGCCACATTTCTGGTTTTGTAGGGATTTGCAAGACAAAGACATTTGTTTCCATTTCCCTAAAGAACTGGACTGCTGCCTGAATATCTAGGGGCTGACCCACCTATCTAAATTATCTCCAATGTGCTTCTTTTCCTTTGGGTACATAGTTTTATTGTATTTAGCTTGGGGAAGAAGGCCAAAAAAAAAAAAAATCCTCTCAGGCTCTCAGGCTCTGAATATCAGCTATGGTCAGGAGTTCAGACACACTGGTAACCTCTCATCTTATTTTCTGCCTTTTTATCTATCCAGTAATCTCAGGAGGTAATCCATTTATAAAAGCTTTTTAGGATCCTCCCTGGGCTTAAGAAATTTTTAAACTACAGCCCTTAGTTTGGCCTCTGACCTAAAGAGAATTGCTTGTCACCTCTGGTGATCTTATTTTAAAAGGTAACTGTTTAGTAGTTTCTTCAGAGTGTAAAGGCAATTTAGACAAAGGATTATTAGAATGAGCACTCAAAGGAGGATAGAGGGGATTAGTAGGGGTTACATCAGTCTTTTACTCTTTTGTTTTGGGTACCTCTTATATCTTTAATTTTTCATTGATCTTTTACAACAAATCTTTCAATGAAGCTATTTTGGAATTTTAAAACCTTTTGGAGGCTTCTGCATATCCCATTCTGTTTGAATTGGAAGCCCTTGATTTTAAGAGCACTTCTTAAATGATCTTATCTAATTGGAACTTCCTCATAATGGCCATTGTAATTCTAGATTGTAATGCCCCTGAGGGCTGGCAGCAGTTTGGTAGGACCCTAGCCACAAATGGAGTTTAACTCACATTTTCTGTCTAGCCATATCTAGCCGCAAATGGGGTGCAGTCCACATTTCTATCTGGCCATATTTTAGAAGCTCCAAACTGGCAGTTACCAAGCCAAGTTGTCAGGACACAAAACAAGCTTGGTAAGATTTTGCCATTTTTGTAGATATCTCCTCCTTCTAGGAGTGCAGTTCTTAGACAAAAGATAACCAGGTGTGTTGGAAGGTGGTGTGCTTAACTCTTTGCATTTTAAGAAGGGAGGATTTACATAGGATGGGGAGTGTAATTTTTATTTTGTTATTTTGTTTTTTTTTTTCATTTTATTAAAGGAGTCCCTAGGGCTAGCTATTATACTTCTCTGTATCCACTTTTTTAAAAAAATTTTTATTTATTATTATTATTTTTTTTTTGGCCACACCACATGGCTTGCAGGAGTTCAGTTCCCTGATGAGGGATTGAACCAGGCCATGGTAGTGAAAGCCTGGAATCCTAACCACTAGGCCACCAGGGAACTCCCTGTATCCACTTATTTTTTTAATATATTTATTTATTTTGGCTGCGCTGGATCTTAGTTGTGGCATGCAGACTTCTTAGTTGCAGCATGCATGGGGGATCTAGTTCCCTGACCAGGGATCAAATCCAGGCCTCTGCATTGGGAGTGCAGAGTCTTACTCACTGGACTACCAGGGAAGTCCCTCCCTGTATCCACTTTTTAATTTGGTCTTTCCATAGGTACAAATAAGACAATCTTTTAGGCTGACAGGTCTGTAAAAAACTTGTTTTTAAGTATTCCAATTCAAAAGATCCATTGTCTGGCCATTGACAAGTAAGCTCTATTAATCTCAATAGCAACTCAAAGTGATAAGCCTTTTTATGACTTAACCAAGGATGCAGGAAGTGTTCCACAAGAGAGTGCAAAAAATAACATCCCTCACAAGGTCCAGAAAGTTCACTCCCAGAGTTAGAGTAAGAAAGCAAAGACTTCATTGTCACAGGCATTACGAACAGTGTACTAGTGTAAGTGTATCTTTGGCTTCCCACAAGAATGTGAGATGCCTCCACTCACAGACCTGCTAATCTGTGACAAGAGGCAGGTGCTACTGGAATGGGACTTTTCCAGCACTAGTGAGACAATGAAGGTTGAGACCACAAAGGCCCCTTATGGACTGGTACCCCTTATGACAAACTCCTCTGAGAGCCTGCACAGTTGAACAAATGGAATGATGCTTCTTGGATCTGCAGCCTATTGGGATGCCCGCCAGATGCACGCTGGTACATGCATCCTTCAATTGGTGGAGACCAGAGAGAATATTCTCGCTTGTCATAAAGCCAAGCTCTCAGGACATATGAAAAGACAACAGAGACCAAAGAAAGCAATGACTATCTCTGGGAGGATAAAGATCATAGCAAAAAAGAGTACTCATAAATTTTTACCAAAGTCTCTATACCCAAGAAAGTAATTCCACAAATATTTTCTCCTGGTAATGTAAATTTAGGGAAAAAAAAAGGATTTGTAACACTCTCACTTCCATTAGACCCTGCAGGCAGAGATCCAGTAGACTCACATGGTAAGAAATCTTACCTTCTGACAGGATATCAGCTGCAGCACCCTTGGAGAGGGTAGTGTCCAGTCAGTGAAGTATCCTGCCAATTACGCCAACTGTCGGGGAGGAAAAACTTTCCCTTATAGGTTCTTTAGCTGGTTTAATAACTAAATTGATATAAGACAGATTAAGAGGAGAAGAAACAAGTAAAAGTTTAATAACATGTATACGTGGGAGAGAGCCAGGAAAACTGAGTAACTCTCCAAAGTGGCAGAAGCCCTCACTTTTAATACCATCTTTGGTTAAGGACAAGAGGAGCTGTTGGGGGCAGAGAGTCAGTAATGAGAGATGACCAGGAAAAGCACAGTAAACAAGGGTAAGGTTGTTATGCAGATATTTTTTTTTAGTTAATTATATCCAATTATGGATGATATTGCAATCAATTTACTTCATTTTTAAATTAAATTAAATTAAATTTATTATTTATTTTTTTATTGGGGTTGTTCCACAATGTTGTGTTAGTGTCTACTGTACTGTTATGCAGATTTAAGTTGGTGCCTTCTGCATTGATAAGCGTTTCTAGAGATAAGGTCATACCCCTCTTCCTGGTATGGTGAGGGAGACAACCTTACAAATGGAGATCTCCCTTATACATGTCATTGTCTCTTACAAAAAGGGTAACTTCTAATCAGTTTTCAGAGCTTTTCCTGTGTCTGCAGTTTCTTAAAATAATCAGCCTAAAATAATCCTTATGTCAAAGAGACATATTGGAGTGGCAAATTCTGCTCCCCTACACCGTCTTTACACTGAGGTATTGGAGAGCATCCTATTTAAACTTTTAGCTTGTCATCCCCCACACACACACTTCATATCCCTTTCCCTGCTTTATTTCTGTCTTCTTAGCATGTATCATTATGTAGAATATAAACTTGTGTGTGTGTGTGTGTGTGTGTGTGTGTGTGTGTGTGTGTATTGCCTGTATCCCCAGCTAGAATGTAAGTTCCTTGAGGGTAGGGATTTTTGTTTGTCATGTTCATTTGTCATAGTCCTGGTGCCTTGAATAGTACCTGGCATATTTAACAATGAAAAAATTGAATGAACAAAAGAAAGGGAGGACTAAAAGGAAGGAAGAAGGCAATAGGAAGGCATTGATTCCAGGGTCCAGAGGTTCTTTTTACTTTTAAAATTTGGGCCAAAATGTTTTCAACCTTTATTTTTCATTAGGATAGAGGTGATTCAGGGAATCCTATACTTCCTCATGAATGGAGAGGACTGCAGTCAAATAAAGCTATCTACTCTTAGATGGAGGGTGAAACTGAGCAGGACCCTGTAGGGCCCTCCTGGGTGCAAATCCTTTTCATGTCTCGCCTTTCCTGTTTGTAGGAAATAGGCTTCATTCAACCTCCTAGACCTTCCTAAGTACCAAAGGGCAGATTCAAACAGTTGCTAATCATGGAAGGGAGGGAATGCACAAACAAAGGAGGAACAATCAAGAAACAATAGTACAACAATTAAAGTAGGGTCTTGGTTCCTCCTCAAGGAATATACATGACAGTATCTTTGAGCTCTTCTGCAGGAACTAAGGCCCCCCACCCCGGTGGAGGATGGTAACTTCAGGCTGAGCATAGATTCCTGGAGCACTGCCCTGCTATCTCACCACCCAGAAGAAAGCCAATCAGAAGAAAGCCACACCCCCTGCAGCCCTCACCCCAAATTTTGCCTATGAAAACTTTTCCCCGAAAACCGCTGGAGAGTTTGGGTTTTTTGATCACGAGCCACCCATTCTCCTTGCTTGGGCCTGCAATAAATCTTTCTCTGCTCCAAACTGACGTTTTGGTTTGTTTGACCTCACTATGTGTCAGGCACAAGAACTTGCATTCAATAACAGTAGTACTTGTTTCAGTCTGCTTACAGAGGGGCCCATATCTTCTCTCTCTATCTCTTCTCTCTCTCAATATGGGAGAGGCTTATTCACCATTGTATCCCCAGAACCTAACCCATTTGATATTTATTGATTGTTGAAAGGGTGAGAAATATAAGGGAATTATAAAACAAGTCGAGAGGATCAGAGACCAAAAGACTAATTCTATTACTAGAAAGTAATGAGACTGGATTTATTGTTTTTGTGTTGCTAGTAAACTATCTCTGAAAGCAATTTAATAAAGGTTTAAAAAGTGTTTGAACTATGATAACAGCATTTTAAATGTTTATCTTGACCAAATGTAATTACTTTTAAGGAATATATTCATTTGAATGTAGAAGTTATGGCACATTTGTCACCAAAAATGTATCATTACATTATTGTATTCAAACCTTAAAATTGTTTCTAAAAAGGAAAAACAGTACCTCTAGTGACAGTTGCAATCTACCATTAAATGACAATATGCAGAACTTGTGCCTGAGATGGATAAGCTTTTTTTCTGTGGATTTGGGATCAAGCTCAGCCCTGGGTGCCTTTAAGTTTGGCTAAACCAAGGCTTTGAGGTTTTTTGACAATGAGAAGCAGGAACATGGTAAGGGATCAAAGGATGAAAATTTCAGTGCAAATCAAGGTTTGTTCATAAGGTCTGCTTTTGTGAAACATCAGGATATGAATGAAAAGGTTGGTACTGAAGAGATGGCAGTTCAACTTAGCCTTTCTGTTTGAAGGCAGCAGAAGAGGCAAGAAATTGTTTGCTACGTGGCAATTTGCATTAGCAAAAAAAAGCAGACACCTCTATGATCATTTCACAAGAAATCATCAAGGGGCCCTAGGTACCCCCTCCCCAAAACACTCCTTAAAAATGCCTGTGAAAATCTCCCCAAGGCAGAACATCTGAATAAACTCTTCTAATGAAGGTATTATTTCCAATTCTAATGTTTTTTTGTCACAAATATAAAGTGGAAATTATGAAGAGTAAGCTAAGAAATGTAAATGTATTACTAAATACAATTTTATATATTATCCTGACTAATCAATGTACATACTCTTTAAAAATCTTTATAATATGCAGGCGTAAGGGAGGAAAAAAGTCTTCTTCCCTTTACCCTTCTACTTTTCAGCTGGGGTGCCTGTAACAAAAGACGGATTAACAAGAGAAAAACAAGCAGAAGTTTATTAATAAATATATCTAATATGTACTTGGGAGAAACCCAGAAAAACTGAGTAACTCAAAGAAGTGGCTTAGAATTTGAACTTAAATACCATGTTAGGCCAAAACAAAGGAAGAAGGATATGGGGGAGGCAAGTTATGGGAAACTAAGCAGGTGACAACGTAAACAAGAGTAGGGTTTGTTATGCTGATTTAAGTCTGTGCCTTCTTCATTGATAAGAGTTTCTACAGATTTGTGGTAATCCTTCTTTTCCTGGTACAGAGTGGGAGACATCCTTACAAAGGGAGATTTTCTGTGTAAATGTTAATTTCCCTCACAAAAGAGTAATTTATGCTGTTTTCAGAGCTTCTCCTGTTTCTCAAAATAATCACCTCAAAATAATCCTATGCCAGAAGGGCATATTCGGGGTAGCACATTCTGGTCTCCTATCAAGGTCCATAATTTTAGTTAATAAAGTATGAAATTTGTGATTATTTAAAAAAAAGGGAAAAGATCCTTGGTTAGGAAGGCTTCATTGTTTAATTAGGAAGATCAGATTTAATTTAATTTTCATTTACAACACTTTCTCCAGCATTAAAATTCATTATAAGCCCAGGAGTTCCTGTATTATGTTTTGAAATTAAAAGTAAGAAAAGGAACTGTACCTTGTTTATTACTTCTCTATCTCCAGCACCTAGCACAGTGGCTGGCATATAGTAGCCACTTAATCAATATTTGATTAAGATTGGTTAGTGCCCTGTTAGCTTTAAATGCCATAAGTTAATACTACGGGAAGAGTTGATGGATCACTGGAAATTGATATACCATAATTTGAGGACTGCCAACATAGTGACAAGGAAGAAGTGTTCTAATTACAGACTTTGTTGTCAGAAACTTTGTTGTTACTGGTTCAAATAAAATAGGAGGTAAATTTATATGCTTCAGAATCTTGGAAAAGATATCCAGTGAGCTCCTTCTCCTTGCCTTTCAAGTATGGTGTGATATGACTCTTGAAATAAATACTGTTGATTGTTCACCCAACATGTGCTCCCTACTTGCCTTACTTTTTCTAATGAAGCTCAGATTTTGTCCAGGTATCAATCCTCTTTGATAAGGCCAACCCCATTTCAGGCCATAGGAGGTGGGTCCTAATTGATCTAAGATTCTTGGTAGGCCTATTTTCCTTGCCAAAGATTGATTGGTAGAAGCAAAAGTATATGAAATAATTCGGGAAAAGCTTCTGGAAAATGTTTCTTTATTCTGCCTCTCAGAACTATTGCCAGTGTCATGCTACACACGTAGGGGGGAAGTCCACAGACAGAGAAGGGCCAAGAACAAGGAACCACAGAGAAGTAGATACAAAGCCTTGACATACCATACCAGTGTCTGCCCTACCTATGTAAGATTTAAAACATCTTGTTTTTAAAGTCTGTTTGATGCAGGGTTTTCTGTTACTTGCAAACAAAGGCAACCTAACTGTTACAGCTCCCACATCTCTTGACTGGCATTGGGGTGTCCCTCCTTCTCTGACAGATGGCACTGTTACCATATGCAAGTTCATGTGCCCGATGCACAGTGAGGTCAAACAAACCAAAACGTCGGAGTTTGGACCAGCGAAAGATTTATTGCAGAGCGAAGCAAGGAGAATGGGTGGCTCATGCTCAAAAACTCCGAACTCCCCAGTGATTTTTTGGTGAGAAGTTTTTATAGGCAACATTTGGGGTGAGGGCTACAGGGTGTATGACTTTCTTCTGATTGGTTTGTGGTGAGGTAGCAGCGTGGTGCTCCAGGAACCTTGTGCTCAGCCTCAAGTTGCCATCCTCCACCTGGGTGAGGGCCTTAGTTCCTACAGAATAACTCAAAGATATTGTTACGTATATCTCTTGAGGAGGAACCAGGATCCTGCTTTAATTGCTGCACTATTGTTTCTTGACTGCTCTTCCTTTGTTTCTGCATTCCCTCCCTTCCTTGGTTAGCAACTGTTTGAATCTGCCATTTGGTATTCAGGAAGGTCTAGGAAGCTGAAACCTTTTCCTACGAATAAGAACCAGGGGACATGGAAAGGATTTGTACCCCGGTGGGCCCCACAGTGTCCTGCTTGGTTTCAGCACTAGCGCAGCGATGAGGAGGCCATAAACCATGGCTTGATGGTTACTCCCCTATGCCTAGGGATGTTTTTTCTAACTTAAGGTTGCAAGTGTAGGGGCAGAAAAAATTTTCCTTCCATTCTAGGTTCTTCAACTGGTCTAATAATCAAGTTGATACAAGAAAGATTAACAGGAGAAAACAAACACAATTTTGTGCATACTGGAGCCCTGTAAAAATATGAAGACTCAAAAGGCAGCCAGGGGATTGAAGCTTATATAATATCCTGAGCTAAGGACAGTAGTTGGTATCTGGGGATACAAAGGGGAGGAAGGCCACTTACAGGGAGATGAGAGAAGATATTCAGAAAACAAAGGTTGCCCTGTTATGCGGATAAGTTTCTTAGGTAAAAAGTTACCTCTGGTCCAGGTCCCCTTTCCAATGTAAATTTAGGCAGTTGAGGGGGAGGTAAAGAGCTTTCCCTGAATCTGCTGGCTCAAAATAATACTCATGCCAAAGTGGCATATTTTGGGGTGACAAATTCTGATCACTTTCACAAGGAACCGCAGCAATCTCAATTTTTCTCAGTCAGTGTGGCTATTGTAAAGGTAAGTGAGAAAGTGAGGAAGCACTGAAACCATTTCAGTACTCAGATAACCCATCTGCACATTTCGTCTTTCATTTGACTGAAAGATCATATTTAGAATACTGTACAACCCTAGTGCACCAAAAGCAACTCTAGTACTAAATAATTCTCAGGATTCAGGTTCTCTCTTCTGCTTCTACTTCTTCCTACTGTGATTCTGCCTATGTCTATTGCTGCCACATCCCCTCAGCTCTCAACTTCATGGCTTTCCACTGCCTTGTGGACTCTGCTTACTGTATTGTTGTCATTTGCCTTTAAGCTACTGTTCCTATTCTATTGTCTGTGTCTCTTGATCCTTTCCATGGTCTTTGGAGTTTCAAATCCCCAGGTAAGATAATGCCCTCATCTCCAGTATGAACCTGTCTTCATATTTGAGATGGTGCCATTATCCAATACAAAACTAGTGTTCCACAGAGGCATGTGTTCAGAAAATGGCAGTGTTAGCATGATCTGAGGGTGGAGTTTTTGACCCTCTAATGTCGAAAGGTCATCCATCAGATACTTATACAGGCCCAGTTGAACAGTTGGTGGTCTCGGTTGGTTTGAACTGGGCAAGACAAGCCCCATGTTCCTGGAAAAACAGCTTAAGCAACTTACTATAGCGAACCATACATATTATCTATAAGGGGCGGTCAAAGGAGTCTTGTGATATATTGTCTAAGCTATGTGAAGCTTGGAGGGTATGCAATTTGCAAGAACAGTTAAGGCGAACTTGATCCGTGAAGGCAGGTTACAGGATATTATTTATTAAGCAAGTTATGGTTTAAGGGATCTAGCTGATGACTGTCCTCGGTTTCAAGTGTGGCCAAGTTTGCAGTGTCATATAATACAAAACATGGAGGTTTTCTCACAGGAAACTATTTCTGGATGTTTCATTCAGAAGATGACTACGTGTAGCAAATGCTTTAGAATATCAGAGCATCATGGCGTCGTGGCTTAGTTAGTACATTGGGAGATGAGAAAACATGAACCAGAGAAATATGCCCTTCTTTTTGACCTCCCATAGAAGTACACATACTTGAGATGATGTCATGATTTCTTCTTCTTCTACTAGTTTTTTCTCTTCCATTTTCCAAACGTTTTCACTTGGCTAACTAGCCCTCCCCAAGTCTAGCAGTCTCCTTACCCAAATCCTCATCCCTATGTACTCCCATGATTAGCTAACTTATCATGCTTCCCCTTTTCTCTACCCTGATCATGACCATTCTATTCCCTTGGCCAAAACATGGCAAAGGGAGATGTGTGGCCAACCACTGAAACTTTTCTTGGGTGTACTAGTAGGTGGAGGAAGAACTATCATTTATTCAGTAACTACTATATAGTAGGCATTGTACCCAGTGCTTTATGTGGTGAGAAAATAGCACCATTAGAGGCAGCTATCATGCCTATCCAGTTTGTTGTGAAAAAGTAGCCATAGCAGGCATTTAAAAATTATTTTTGGTGATCATGATGATGAAGTGTTTTTGTTGTTGTTTGTGTTTGTAGTGCTAAATTGTATATGGGATTCATTTTCCTTAAGAGTAGTCAAAATATGTTCAGAGTGATACTCTTAATAGGACATTGTTTTAGCCCCTTTCCGACTCACTTTGGAACTTTTCATTCCTGTTTTTAAAAATGAGGAAGAGAAAAAGAAATCCTTAGCATAGTTATTTTCCTTGTTACTTTCTCTGATTGTTTAGTTTCTGTGTGCATCCTGAATATACCAGGTGCTGAAATGAACATGTACTTTCTAGGGGAGTTATATTTTGAAGTAATTAAAACATCCAATCTTGCAATTTTAAAAAATTGTTTGCAGTGCTATGAGGGCTGATTTCCAGACATAGAAATTAGTTGAAGAAAATTTACTTTCAGAAAGTAAGAAAAAAGCTCCAACCCAGGAAGCAGATAGGATTCTCAGGCTGATTTGTAAGACAAAAAAGGGGTGGGTGATAGAGATAAGACCACTTGTAAGTAAAACAATATCTGTCTCAAGGTTATTCTTAAATAACCACACAATTCATTTACAGGTTTATTTCTATCTGTCTATTGTGGTGCCTGTCACTAAGACATAGATATAAACCTGGAATTGCATTATTGAAGTTGCTTTCTCAATTACCTTTCTAAGATAATTACCTTTGTACTAAGGAGTTTTAAAAATCAATAGTGTTCTTTGCAATATCTTGGTAACAGTTAATTAATATTACAACTCATTTTAACCAACAGTTGTTCTGCTTAGTAAAAAGATCTGTACTTTGAATGTCCCCAAGCAGTGAGAAAAGCAACTGGGTAAAGTATATTTTTTGAAGGATGTAATTTAAAATAACTGCCTATTTCTGGTAGAGTTGAAAGCAGACTCCACAAACATCAAAGACTCCAACTGAAGGGAACAATGAATGAAGTTGTCATTAGTTATTTTAATATCAGTGGCTCTGTAAATATTCTAACATGTCTTTGGTTTGTGTCGAGGCTTGATTGATCTTAGCTTGTTCAACCATCATATTCTTGTGGTACCAAGAATCCTATCAAGTATTACTCGATAGAATTGCAAGTAATGTAATATACCAATACTAATGATATAGCTATTTCAACTCTTCTGATTCTGATCAATACATGTTAATGATTATCTTCTAATGAATGGTCAAAAAAATCTGGCTGTCTATAATTGGTCTCAAGTTTTTCATCTTAGAATAGGGATAGACACTGATGGTCTTAGTTGGATTGATATGTGGAATAACCAATACAAGTGAATTACTAAGAGGTTTGCAAATACAAAAGTTCTGTAATAGATATTAATAATAATTTTAGATAGACACTTGTAATTGTAACTTTGGGTAAATACTTCAAGGGTTGACTCCTCCTTTACATTAGAGTTTGCTCAAATCTTTTCAAAACAGCTGCTTGTTCATTGACATCTTTAATTCTATTTGACAGAAAGAGTCAAAACCTTTCCTTCAACAGAATGTTCAGTAACCTTCACCAAATAACCATTAATTAAGCAATTAAAATAAATTTGAAGAAAAAAGAACTTTGAAAGAATAGAATTAACTCAAAAGATAGTTTAAAAATAGTTTTCTAGCACTTCAGTCATTATTGACCAAAAACTTCCTAGGGGATATTAACAATGCATTTGATAGTTGCCAAGGAAACCTTAACCTTTCCTGAGAATGTCTGCCCTTCTGCATTGTGCCTGATTGTCAGAATAACTTCAGCAACTGATTATAACTAAGCCATTTTCAACATCAAGCTTTTTCTTGTCAATCCCTTTTCAAAGAATGAGCTTAAGTATTCAGGGTATCTTGCTCTGTATCTGTATTTCTGTTACTGAGGATTTGTGCTTCAAATATGAAGATTCTTTATTAACAATTTCCCCAGTCTTTGCCATCATGTGAAACAAATCAATCCTAAGTTAGAGACAAGGGAACTGAAGTACTTAAATGTTTTTATTATGTGAGAATGATTCTGTCATAATGCTTACTGGCTTCCTTTGTTCAAAACATGTCTTAGTCCAGTCGGACTGCGATAACAAAATGCCACAGACTGGGTGACTGATAAACAACCAACATTTATTTCTCACAGTTTTGGAGGCTGGAAGTCCGAGATCAGGGTGCCAGCATGGTCGGGTGAAGACGTCTCATTGTGTCCTCCCATAGCAGAAGGGGCGAGGGAACTCTCTCGGGCCTGTTTTTATAAGGGTATGAATCTCATTCATGAGGGCTCCACCCTCATGACCTAATCACCCTCAAAGGTCCCTATCTACCAACACCGTCACTGTGGGTATCAGGATTTCAACATAAGGAATTTTGGAGGAACACTAACATTCAGACAACAGAGCAGAACAACTAATCAAATATCTAGCAGTGCTTAAAAGTAGTCTGTTTTTTTTCTAAGTAGCACTACTTAAAAAAAGTTTGTTTTCATGTGTGTCGATTAACCAGAACCACGAAACTCTGAGGTAGTGGGAAAAGCACCAGCCAGGGAGTCAGGGGATCTGGTTATACCACCTAACAGGTATATGACCTTGACTAAGCTAATTGATCTCTGTATTTCTTCATGTATTAAATGGCAGTGATAATATCCATCTCATAAGGATGTTGCAAGAATTAAATGACATAGTGTATGCAGAACACCTGACATGGTTAACATAGCATCTAAAATCTAATAATTACTGTTATTGCTTAAGGAGTATATATAATAGGAGCACATACTCTATTCTGAATACTGACTTGAGGGTTATGATCTATAGAAATCTATTATGGTGTTAGGAGAGCCACATACCTGATATTGGTACTATACTGGAGATTCCAAGTTATATGGTCATCATAGGCATAATATTATACTGCATAGGTAGGGTAGGAAGGGAACTACTATTTATTTATCAGTGTGCCAGATACTATGCTAAATATTTTGCGTTCTGTTGTCTCATTAAGTCCTCACAACCTAATGAGATAGGTGTTATTATCCCCACATATGTAACATTAGTAGGCTTTAAAATAAAAAAAGGAAGGGAGCACAAATGCAATCTTTGGGGAAAACTGGCAGAATTATTTTTTGCTGTAATAGAACAAGTTATATCCATGAAAATTCTGCTAATCACCTGTGCAAGTCTGCACATGAGGAGATTGATACCAATGGAAAAGAAATGTAATGAAGGGTGATATAGTAAGTAGATTCTTTCTTTGTAGGTTTGAGAAGATTTGAAATGGAATGAAAGCTGCAACATTCTAGATTGAAAATTGAGTGTTTCTATTTTTTTATGTTGTTAAGACAAATAATTATTTGTATATGTGAAAATTGAAGCAAAATCAAATGTAATAAACAAAAAACACCCACACTAAACATATGTCCCTAGGTTATCCAGGTCCCTGGTTTTTATTTTCTGTCTTCTTTATTTGTGGTTGAGCCTGCAATAAAGGAGGACGCCTGTGTACATTTATAGGCATTCATGTAAATGTAAAAATGCTGTTAAAGTATGACAAACATTATGTAAAGAACCAACAAAATGTGCACTTTCTCCAACTTCTATCATGTCATGTTTTGCATAGATTTAGTGTTTTTCCCCTGGAGTCTATGAATGAGTCTAAGATACTTTTATTATTGTGCTAAAATATATATAGCATAAAATTAATCCTTTTAATAATTTAAACTGTAAAATTCAGTGGCATTAAATACATTCACATTTTTGTGCAACCATTACCACTATCAATAACTTACATTAAACAATAACTCCCCATACCCGTTTCCTTCCAGCCCCTGATAACCACTATTCTACTTTCTATCCCTATGAATTTTATATTTTAGGTACCTCATATAAGTGGAATCATACAATATTTGTTCTTTTGTGTCTGGCTTTTTTCACTTAGCATGATGTTTTCAAGGTTCATCCAGGTTGTAACATGTATTAGAATTGCATTCCTTTCTAAGGCTGAATAATATTACAGTTTATGTATGCACCACATTTTGTTTATCCATTCACCCATCAATGAATGTTTTCAGTTTTGGCTATTTGTGAACAATGCTGTTATGAATATTGTTGTACAAATATCTGTTTGAGTCCCTGATTTCGATTGTTTTGGACGTATACCCAGAAGTAGAATTGTTGGATCATATGGTCATTCTATGTTTATGTTTTTGAGGAACTGCTATATTATTTTTATGGCACATCATTTTACATTCCCACTAGCAACCCACAAGGGTTCCAATTTCTGCACATCCTAACACTTGTTATTTTCTGGGTTTTTTTTTTTTTTTTAAATAATAGCCATGCTAATAGGTGTGTAGTGGTATCTCACTGTAGTTTTGATTTGCATTTTCCTAATGATTAGCGATGTTGAACATCTCAACTTTCAGTGCTTACTGACCATTTGTATATCTGCTTTGGAGAAATGTCTATTCAAGTCCTTTGCCTATTTTTTAATTGAGTTGTTTATTTTTTTGTTGTTGAGTTGTAGGAGTTCTTTATAAATTCTGGATATTAATCCCTTATCAGATATATGATTTGCAAGTGTTTTCTCCCATTCTGTAGGTTGCCTTTTCACTCTCTTCTTAGTATCCATTGATATATAAAAGTTTTTAATATTGATGAACACCATTGATCTATTTTTTCTTTTGTTGCCTATATTTATGGTGTCATATCCAAGAAATCATTGCTAAATCCAATGTCATGAAGCTTTTCCCCTGTTTTCTCCTAAGAGTTTTATAGTATTAATGCTTACATTTAGGTATATTACATTGAATGATTTTTGGGTGTTGAAATGTTCTTGCATTCCAGGAATAAATTCTACTTGTTTATGGTGTACAACCTTTTTAATATGCTGCTGAATTTAGTTTGCTAGTATTCAGTTGAGGACTTGTGCATTGATATTCATAAGGAATATTGGTCTGTGATTTTCTTTTCTTGTACTGTCTATGTCTGGCTTTAGTGTCAGGATGATGCTAGACTCATGGAATGAGTCAGGAAGTGTTCCTTCCTCTTCAGTATTTTGGAAGGGTTTGAGGAAGATTGATGTCAATTCTATTTCAAGTGTTTGGTTGAATTCACCAGTTAAGCCATCTGGTCCAGGGCTTTTCTCTGTTGGGAAGTTTTTGATTACTGATTCAATCTCCTTACTATTTATATGTCTATTCAGATATTCTGTTGTTTTATGATTCAGTCTTTGTAGGTTGTATATTTTTAGGAATTTCTCTATTTTACCTAGGTTATCCAATTTCTTGGCATACAATTGTCCATAATAATCTTTTATAATCTTTTTTATTTATGTAAAATAGGTAGAATGCCACTTTCATTTTTAAAAATTTATTTTATTGAAGTATAGTTGATTTACAATGTTGTGTTAATTTCTGCTGTACGTCAGTGATTCAGTTATACATATACATATATTGTTTTTCATATTCTTTTCCATTATGGTTTATCACAGGATATTGAATAGTTCCCTGTGTTATACAGTAGGACCTTGTTGTTTACCCACTTTCATTTTTTGATTTTGGTAATTTGAGTCTTCCTTCTTTTTTTCTCAAACTAGGTGAAGATTTGTATACTTTATTGATCTTTTCAAAGAATGTTTGATTTCCTTGCTTTTCTCTGTCGTTTTCCTATTCTCTGTTTTATTTATCCCCATTCTAATCTTCATCATTTCCTTCCTTCTTCTAGCTTTGGGTTTAGTTTGTTCTTTTTATAGTTCCTTAAGATGTAAAGTTAGGTTGTTGATTTGATATCTTTCTTCTTTTTAAATATAAACACATATAGCTATAAATTTCCCTCTTAGCACTGTTTTCTCTGCATC
This sequence comes from Balaenoptera ricei, assembly GCF_028023285.1. NCBI lineage: Eukaryota > Metazoa > Chordata > Mammalia > Artiodactyla > Balaenopteridae > Balaenoptera > Balaenoptera ricei. Next base: position 87,197,437 of record NC_082660.1, on the reverse strand, counting down.
TTGTATGTTTTGGTATATTGTTTTTTCACTTTCATTTGTCATAAGGTATTTTCTAATATTCCATATGATTTCTTTGATCCACTGGTTGTTTAAGAGTGTGTTGTTTCTACATATTTGTGTGTTTGCTGATTTTCCTTTTATTGATTGCTAGTTTCATTCTAGTGTGATTGGAAAAGATATTTTGTATATTTTCAATTTTTGAAAATTTATTTAAAATTACTCTGTGGCCTAATGTATGGTTTATCCTGGAGAATGTTGCCTGTGCACTTGAGAAAAATATGTATTCTGGTGTTGGGAGGAGTATTCTGTATGTGTCTGTTAGGCCCAATTGGTTTAAAATGTTGTTCAAGTCCTCTGTTTCCTTGTTGATCTTCTGTCTGTTTTTTCTCTCCAATTATTGAAAGTGGATTATTGAAGTCTCCAATAATTATTGTATATCTATCTCTTTTTCCCTTTAATTCTGTCAATGTTTGCCTCATATATTTTGGAGGTCTGATGTTTGATGTGTAAATGGTTTTAATTGCCATATCCTATTGGTGAATTAACCCTTTTACCAACATACAATGTACTTTTTTGTCTCTAACAGTTTTTTATTTTAACCCTATTTCATCTGGTATTAGTATAGCTACCCCAGCCCTCCTTGGTTACTATTGGCATTGAGTATATTTCTACATTCTTCACTTTCAAGCTATTTCAGTCTTTAGGTCTAAAGTTAGTCTCTTATAGACAGCATTAGTTAAATCATGTTTTTTAAACCATTCTGCTAATCTATGCCTTTTGGTTGGGCAGTTTAATCCATTTAAAATAATTACTGATAGGGAAGGACTTACATTTAGCATTTTATTTGTTTTCTGTATGTCATATAGCTTTTTTTGTCCCTTATTTCCTCCTTCCTATAAAGTTTTATTAGTCATTTTTTGGTTGTTTTTTTGATGTTTCCATGGGAAAATAATGGATTAGAGTTTCCTAGTGTGCCATTTTGCTGATGTCACTCTGGATTTAGATATTTAAAACTGGAAGAACATGACTCATACACAAGGTGATAAACATATCTTGAGTTTTATCCCAAGGGACAGAACAACTAAATATATAAAGAGTCAGGAAAGGCAAGGAAGGGATTCCTAACCTATATTGATCTTTAGGGACTTCATGGATAGATTTTAAGGCTTCTATGAACCACCCTGAAATTGTAAATCCAGTTTTGTGTTTATTTCTGATTGGTTTGGGCAGTAGGGAAATGTTCATAGATTTTATTAGATTCTTAAAGGGAATATACTTAATTTCTCCTGATTATAAAAGTAATATATACTTCTCAAATGATCTATGGCCTACAAGGCACCAGAGAAGCTCTATTAAACCATAAAGGATCAGATCATTATGTTACATGTATTAATAGTTAGTGAACCTGGTGATTAAACCTACTGCAGAGCATACATAAAAAGGGAAATCTTCCAAGTTGACTTTAACAGATGAATATAACTTTGAAATCAAAGTTGAAAAAAATTTCAAAAAAAAAAAAAGGAAACTACAGACTAACATGTAGAGATAGGTGCAAACAACATAGAAACTTCTGGGTTTCTCCTGTTAAGCCAGATTTCCACCCTCTCAGAGACTAATCAGTTCCCCTATCTCCATCTGTATTTATTACTATATCTGCAGCTTTATCCTTATCCATTACCATCTCCCTCCTTTTCACCTACTAACCATTAGAGCTTCCTACATCTCTCAAGGCTAAGTTTATCTAGTTTATGCTAATTTTCAAAGGTTGTGCTCTTATTCACCCTCTTTATGATAAATGCATAGTCTACATGGTTTATTTTTCCAATCATGTATTGCTTTATATACGATGCTATCAAATACAGTTTTCTTAGTTACCTTAAAAACTGACTGAGTGTGTTTATCAGTTTCCGTTCTGTAATAGAGTAGGGTCATGCTGAGATAATTCTCTGCAGAGTAGTTCTTAGGCTGGTTCCATAAACTCTGTGAACTTATATACAAAATTCTTTATCTGTGGTGTGTGTGTATGTGTGTGTTCATGAACACACACACACATGCACATGTTTTCTTGGATAAAGTATGTAGCTTTCCTTAGGTTTTCTGTTTCCAAACAGTGAAGAACGAGTTTAGATGAATTGTCAGATTCTCCAAAGGCTTAAACCCTCCACCACCAATTAAGAACCATCTGTTAATTTAGATTAATTCACAAAAAACTAGTAATTTATGAAGGTTTTGGAGAAAATTTACAGGACTGCTGCCATAGTTTCCACAAATTGTCTCTGAATGCCTTGACACAGATAGAATCTTGGATGGAACGTACATAAAATTGGCCCAGAATTTCTTCTGTTTTTCACTCTCTTAGTTAATTAATTTACTTCCCTACTATGGAGATTTTCACAGTAATTTTAGTAGAATTTTCTATATGAAACAGATACTTTTTTTAGAGGGATTCAGTTGAGTAAAATGTAACCTTGTGGTTCTAGGCACTATGTGTAACACAAAAGAAATTTTAAAATACCCTCACCCTTTCAGAGTAACTAGTTATGGATTCAAATACTCCAAAAAATGGTGTGCTGACTCACTCTTTGTCTAAATATGACTTACTCTAGCAGATTTTTTTTTTTGGTGGCATTTTATTTTTACTTACTTATTTATTTATTTATTCGTTTGTTTATTTATTTATTTATACAGCAGGTTCCTATTAGTCATCAATTTTATACGCATCAGTGTATACATGTCAATCCCAATGGCCCAATTCATCACACCACCACTCCCACCCCCCTGCCGCTTTCCCCCCTTGGTGTCCATACGTTTGTTCTCTACATCTGTGTCTCAATTTCTGCCCTGCAAACCGGTTCACCTGTACCATTTTTCTAGGTTCCACATACATGCATTAATATACGATATTTGTTTTCCTCTTTCTGACTTACTTCACTCTGTATGACAGTCTCTAGATCCATCCACGTCTCAACAAATGACCCAATTTCATTCCTTTTTATGGCTGAGTAATATGCCATTGTATATATGTACCACAACTTCTTTATCCATTCGTCTGTCGATGGGCATTTAGGTTGCTTCCATGTCCTGGCTATTGTAAATAGTGCTGCAATGAACATTGGGGTGCATGTGTCTTTTTGAATTATGGTTTTCTCTGGGTATATGCCCAGTAGTGGGAATGCTGGGTCATATGGTAATTCTATTTTTAGTTTTCTAAGGAACTTCCATACTGTTCTCCATAGTGGCTGTATCAGTTTACATTCCCACCAACAGTGCAAGAGGGTTCCCTTTTCTCCACACCCTCTCCAGCATTTGTTGTTTGTAGATTTTCTGATAATGCCTATTGTAACTGGTGTGAGGTGATACCTCATTTTAGTTTTGATTTGCATTTCTCTAATAATGAGTGATGTTGAGCAGCTTTTCATGTGCTTCTTGGCCATCTGTATGTCTTCTTTGGAGAAGTGTCTATTTAGGTCTTCTGCCCATTTTTGGACTGGGTTGTTTGTTTCTTTAATATTGAGCTGAATGAGCTGTTTTTATATTTTGGAGATTAATCCTTTGTCCATTGATTCGTTTGCAAATATTTTCTCCCATTCTGAGGGTTGTCTTTTCGTCTTGTTTATGGTTTCCTTTGCTGTGCAAAAGCTTTTAAGTTTCATTAGGTCCCATTTGTTTATTTTTGTTTTTATTTCCATTACTCTAGGAGGTGGATCAAAAAAGATCTTGCTGTGATTTATGTCAAAGAGTGTTCTTCCTATGTTTTCCTCTAAGAGTTTTATACGGTCCGGTCTTACATTTAGGTCTCGAATCCATTTTGAGCTTATTTTTGTGTATGGTGTTAGGGAGTATTCTAATTTCATTCTTTTACATGTAGCTGTCCAGTTTTCCCAGCACCACTTATTGAAGAGACTGTCTTTTCTCCATTGTATATCCTTGCCTCCTTTGTTATAGATTAGTTTTCCATAGGTGTGTGGGTTTACCTCTGGGCTTTCTATCTTGTTCCATTGATCTATGTTTCTGTTTTTTTGCCAGTGCCATATTGTCTTGATTACTGTAGCTTTGTAGTATAGTCTGAAGTCAGGGAGTCTGACTCCTCCAGCTCCGTTTTTTTCCCTCAACACTGCTTTGGCTATTTGGGGTCTTTTGTGTCTCCATACAAATTTTAAGATTTTTTGTTCTAGTTCCGTAAAAAATGCCATTGGTAATTTGATAGGGATTGCATTGAATCTGTAGATGGCTTTGGGTAGTAGAGTCATTTTCACAATATTGATTCTTCCAATCCAAGAACATGGTATATCTCTCCATCTGTTGGTAACATATTTAATTTCTTTCTCAGTGTCTTATAGTTTTCTGCATACAGGTCTTTTGTCTCCCTAGGAAGGTTTATTCGTAGGTATTTTATTCTTTTTGCTGCAATGGTAAATGAGAGTGTTTCCTTAATTTCTCTTTCAGATTTTTCATCATTAGTGTATAGGAATGCAAGAGATTTCTGTGCATTAATTTTATATCCTGCTACTTTACCAGATTCATTGATTAGCTGTAGTAGTTTTCTGGTGGCATCTTTAGGATTCTCTATAGTATCATGTCATCTGCAAACAGTGACAACTTTACTTCTTCTTTTCCAATTTGTATTTGGTTTATTTCTTTTTCTTCTCTGATTTCTGTGGCTATGACTTCCAAAACTATGTTGAATGATAGGGGTGAGAGTTGACATCCTTGTCTGTTCCTGATCTTCAGGGAAATGCTTTCAGTTTTTCACCATTGAGAATGATGTTTGCTGTGGGTTTTTCGTATATGGACTTTATTATGTTGAGGTAGGTTCCCTCTATGCCCTCTTTCTGGAGAGTTTTTATCATAAGTGGGTGTTGAATTTTGTCAAAAGCTTTTTCTGCATCTATTGAGATGATCATATGGTTTTTATTCTTCAATTTGTTAATATGGTATATCACATTGATTGATTTGCGTATATTGAAGAATCCTTGCATCCCTGGGATAAATCCCACTTCATCATAATGTATGATCCTTGTAATGTGCTGTTGGATTCTGCTTGCTAGTATTTTGTTGAGGATTTTTGCATCTATATTCATCAGTGATATTTGTGTATAATTTTCTTTTTTTGGTAGTATCTTTGTTTGGTTTTGGTATCAGGGTGATGGTGGCCTCGTAGAATAAGTTTGGGAGTGTTCCTTCCTCTGCAATTTTTTGGAAGAGTTTGAGAAGGATGGGTGTTAGCTCTTCTCTAAATCTTTGATAGAATTCACCTGTGAAGCCATCTGGTCCTGGACTTTTGTTTGTTGGAAGGTTTTTAATCACAGTTTCAATTTCATTACTTGTGATTGGTCTGTTCATATTTTCTGTTTCTTCCTGGTTCAGTCTTGGAAGGTTATACCTTTCTAACAATTTTTCCATTTCTTCCAGGTTGTCCATTTTATTGGCATAGAGTTGCTTGTAGTAGTCTCTTAGGATGCTTTGTATTTCACTCTAGCAAATTTTGTTGTAGAAAAGACAAAGGAATGATCATTGTGGGAAGTTACGTTAATTTTTCTTTTTCACTCAGACTAGAAAAGAATTAATTTTTGAGTAAGTGGAAGCCTCTCTTTTTAAATGTAGATACTTTCCCTTTTTCCAAGGCTAAACGTGTTAGGTATTGACACCTTAAAAGTGGTAAGGGGCCTAAAGGAGGGATCATTCTGGAGAAGGAGGTGTGGTTGAGTCTTTCAAAGTCACTGTGAGTTAGGTTGTTGCCCATCTCTGTGTGGATGACTACACTGATAAAGAAGCCTACCTTTGAAACTCCTGAGGTACCTGTGTCTCTTTCTTGAGTTTTCTTATTTGAATGTGACAGAATCATTAAATCTAGTGAGCCTAGTTAGACAGGGCCAGGATAAGCAGGCAGCTTAAATTGGCATCCATAAGTGCATGGTGTCATAAAAAAATTACACTAGAGGATCGTGATGAGTTGTGGCAGGGATAAGGGAGGATGGGCGCATTCGCTGCTTCTTCTAGACACTAGGGAATGTAGGTGGACCTGGATCCAAAGCAGGGTCTCCGTATCAACCAGGCACAGAGGAAACTGCCCAGCTGGAGGACAGAGCAGAGCACAGAAGGCCGACCACCCTGTGCCTTTGGATTGGAGAATTTCACTCATTTACATGTAAGGGTTTGGTGTTCAGGCCGGGTGTCAGGCCTGAGCCTCTGAGGTGGGAGAGCCGAGTTCAGGACACTGGACCATCAGAGACATCCTGGCCCCATGTAATATCAGTCGGTGAGAGCTCTCCCAGACGTCTCCATCTTAACGCTAAGACCCAGTTAAACTCAACGACGAGCAAGCTCCAGTGCTGGACACCTCATGCCAAACAACTAGCAAGACAGGAACACAACCCCACCCATTAGCAGAGTGGCTTCCAAATATCATAAGTTCACATATACCCCAAAACACACCACCAGACGTGGTCCTGCCCACCAGATACACAAGATACAGCCTCATCCACCAGAACACAGGAACCAGTGTTCTCCACCAGGAAGCCTACACAGCCCACAGAACCAACCTTACCCACTGGAGGCAGACAGCAAAAACAACAGGAACTATGAACCTGTAACCTGTGAAAAGGAAACCCCAAACACAGTAACTTAAGCAAAATGAGAAGACAGGGAATTATGCAGCAGATGAAGGAACAAGGTAAAAACCTACCAGACCAAACAAATGAAGAGGAAATGAGTAGTCTACCTGAAAAAGAATTCAGAGTAATGATAGTGAAGATGATCCAAAATCTTGGTAATAGAATGGAGAAAATACAAAAAACATTTAACAAGGACCTAGAAGAACTAAAGAGCAAACAAACAATGATGAACAACACGATAAGTGAAATAAAAATTCTCTAGAAGTCATCAATAGCAGAACAACTGAGGGAAGGAACGGATACGTGACCTGGAAGATAAAATAGTGGAAATAACTACTGCAGAGCAGAGTAAAGAAAAAAGAATGAAAAGAATTGAGGACAGTCTCAGAGACCTCTGGGACAACATTAAACACACCAACATTCGAATTATAGGGGTCCCAGAAGAAGAAGAGAAAAAGAAAGGGACTGAGAAAGTATTGAACAGATTATAGTTGAAAACTTCCCTAATTTGGGGAAGGAAATAGTCAATGAAGTCCAGGAAGGACAGAGAGCCCCATACAGGTATAAATCCATGGAGAAACATGCCAAGACACATATAAATCAAACTATCAAAAATTAAATACAAAGAAAAAATATTAAAAGCAGCAAGGGAAAATCAACAAATAACATACAAGGGAATCCCCATAAGGTTAACAGCTGATCTTTCAGCAGAAACTCTGCAAGCCAGAAGGGAGTGGCAGGACACATTTAAAGTGATGAAAGGGAAAAACCTACAACCAAGATTACTCTACCCAGCAAAGATCTCATTCTGATTCAATGGAGAAATTAAAACCTTAACAGACAAGCAAAAGCTAAGAGAATTCAGCACCACCAAACTAGCTTTACAACAAATGCTAAAGGAACTTCTCTAGGCAGGAAACACAAGAGAAGGAAAAAACCTATAATAACAAACCTAGAACAATTAAGAAAATGGTAATAGGAACAAACATACAAATAATTACCTTAAATGTAAAGGGAATAAATGCTCCAACCAAAAGACACAGACTGGCTGAATGGATACAAAAATAAGACCCGTATATATGCTGTCTACAAGAGACCCACTTCAGCCCTAGGGACACATATAGACTGAAAGTGAGGGGACTGAAAAAGATACTCCATTTAAATGGAAATCAAAAGAAACCTGGAGTAGCAATTCTCATATCAGACAAAATGGACTTTAAAATAAAGACTATTACAAGAGACAAAGAAGGACACTACATAATGATCAAGGGATCGATCCAAGAAGAAGATATAACAATTGTAAATATTTATGCACCCAACATAGGAGCACCTCAATACATAAGGCAAATGCTAACAGCCATAAAAGGAGAAATCGACAGTAACACAATCAGGTACGGGACTTTAACACCCCACTTTCACCAATGGACAGATCATGCAAAATGAAAATAAATAAGCACAAGCTTTAAATGACACATTAAACACGATGGACTTAATTAATTGATATTTATAGGACATTCTATCCCAGAACATCAGAATACACTTTCTTCTCAAGTGCTCATGGAACATTCTCCAGGATACATCATATCTTGGGTCACAAATCAAGCCTTGGTAAATTTAAGAAAATTGAAATCATATCAAGTATCTTTTCCTACCACAGTGCTATGAAACTAGATGTCAATTACAGGAAAAAAAACTGTAAAAAATACAAACACATGGAGGCTAAACAATACACTACTAAATAACCAAGAGACCACAAAAGAAATCAAAGGGGAAATCAAAAAATACCTAGAAACAAATGACAGTGAAAACATGATGGCCTGAAACCTATGGGATGCAGCAAAAGCAGTTCTAAGAGGGAAGTTTATAGCAATACAATCCTACCTCAAGAAACAAGAAAAATCTCAAATAAACAACCTAACTTTACAACTAAAGCAACTAGAAAAAGAAGAACAAAAAGACTCCAAAGTTAGCAGAAGGAGAGAAATCATAAAGATCAGATCAGAAATAAATGAAAAAGAAATGAAGAATCAGTAGCAAAGATGAATAAAACTAAAAGCTGGTTCTTTGAGAAGATAAACAAAATTGATAAACCATTAGCCAGACTCATCAAGAAAGAAAGGGAGAAGACTCAAATCAACAGAATTAGAAATGAAAAAGGAGAAGTAACAACTGACACTGCAGAAATACAAAGGATCATGAGATTACTACAAGCAACCTTATGCCAATAAAATGGACAACCTGGAAGAAATGGACAAGTTCTTAGATAATCACAACCTTCCGAGACTGAACCAGGAAGAAATAGAAAATATGAACAGACCAATCACAAGCACTGAAATTGAAACTGTGATTAAAATTCTTCCAACAAACAAAAGCCCAGGACCAGATGGCTTCACAGGTGAATTCTATCAAACATTTAGAGAACAGCTAGCATGTATCCTTCTCAAACTCTTCCAAAATATAGCAGAGGGAGGAATACTCCCAAACTCATTCTACGAGGCCACCATCACCCTGAGGCCAGAAGCAGACAAAGATGCCACAAAAAAAGAAAACTACAGGCCAATAGCCCTGATGAACATAGATGCAAAATTCCTCAACAAAATACTAGCAAGCAGAATCCAACAGCACATTACAAGGATCATACATTATGATCAAGTGGGGTTTATCCCAGGAATGCAAGTTTCCTTAATATTTGCAAATCATTCCATGTGATACACTATATTAAGAAATTGAAGGAGAAAAACCATATGATCATCTCAATAGATGCAGAAAAAGCTTTTGACAAAATTCAACACCGATTTATGATAAAAACCCTTCAGAAAGTAGGCATAGAGGGAACTTACCTCAACATAATAAAGGCCATATGTGACAAACCCACAGCCAACTTCGTTTTGAATGGTGAAAAACTGAAACCATTTCCTCTAAGATCAGGAGCAAGACAAAGTTGCCTACTCTCACCACTATTATTCAACATAGTTTTGGAAGTTTTAGCCACAGGAATCAGAGAAGAAAAAGAAATAAAAGGAATCCAAATCAGAAAAGAAAAAGTAAAGCTATCACTGTTTGCAGATGACATGATACTATACATAGAGAATCCTAAAGATTCTACCAGAAAACTACTAGAGCTAATCAATGAAGCTGGTAAAGTAGTAGGATACAAAATTAATGCACAGAAATCTCTTTCATTTCTATACACTAATGATGAAAAATCTGAAAGGGAAATTAAGGAAACAGTCCCATTTACCACTGTAACAAAAAGAATAAAATACCTAGGAGTAAACCTACCTAAGCAGACAAGAAACCTGTATGCAGAAATCTATAAGACACTGATGAAAGAAATTAAAGACGATACAGACAGACGGAGAGATATACCATGTTTTCGGATTGGAAGAATCAACATTGTGAAAATGAGTATACTACCCAAAGCAATCTACAGATTCAGTGTAATCTCTATCAAACTACCAATGGCTTTTTTCACAGAACTGGAACAAAATATTTCACAATTTGTATGGAAACACAAAAGACCCCGAATAGCCAAAGCAATCTTGAGAAAGAAAAACAGAGCTGGAGGAATCAGGCTCCTGGACTTCAGACTATAGTACAAAGCTCCACTAAGTAAGACAGTATGGTAGTGGCACAAAAACAGAAATATAGATAAATGGAACAGGATAGAAAGCCCAGAGATAAACCCATGCACAATTGGTCACCTTATCTTTGATAAAGGAGGCAAGAATATAACAGTGGAGAAAAGACAGCTTCTTCAATTAGTGGTGCTGGGAAAGCTGGACAGCTACATGTAAAAGAATGAAATTAGAACACTCCCTAACACCATACACAAAAATAAACTCAAAATCAATTAAAGACCTAAATGTAAGGCCAGACACTGTCAAACTCTTAGAGGAAAACATAGGCAGAACACTGTATGACATAAATCACAGCAAGATCCTTTTTGACCCACCTCCTAGAGAAATGGAAATAAAAACAAAAATAAACACATGTGTTCTAATGAAGCTTAGAGCCTTGCATAACAAAGGAAACCATAAACAAGACGAAAACACTACCCGATGAATGGGAAAAAATATTTGCAAATGAAGCAACTGATTACGGATTAATCTCCAATATATACAAGCAGTTTATGCAGCTCAATATCAAAAAAAACAAACAACCCAATCCAAAAATGGGCAGAAGACCTAAATAGACATTTCTCCAGATAAGATATACAGATTGCCAACAAATACATGAAAGGATTCTGAACATCAGTAGTCATTAGGAAAATGCAAATGAAAACTACAATGAGGTATCACCTCACACCAGTCAGAATGGCCGTCATCCAAAAATCTGCAAACAATAAATGCTGGAGAGGATGTGGAGAATAGGGAACCCTCTTGCACTGTTGGTGGGAATGTAAATTGATACAGCCACTATGGAGACCAGTATGGGGGTTCCTTAAAAAACTAAAAATAGAACTTCCATACGACCCTGCAATCCCACTACTGGGCATATACCTGGAGAAAACCATAATTCAAAGAGAGTCATGTACCACAATGTTCATTGCAGCAGTATTTACAATAGCCAGGCCATGGAAGTAACTTAAGTGTCCATCAGCAGATGAATGGATGAAGAAGATGGGGCACATACATACAATGGAAGATTACTCAGCCAAAAAAAGAAACGAAATTGAGTTATTTGTAGTGAGGTGGATGGATCAAGAGTCTGTCATACAGAGTGAAGTAAGTCAGAAAGAGAGAAACAAATACCATATGCTAACACATATATATGAAATCCAAAAAAAAAAAAAAAAGTGGTCCTGAAGTACCTAGGGTCAGGACAGCAATAAAGACCCAGATGTAGAGAATGGACTTGAGGACACGGGTAGCAGTAAGGGTAAGCTGGGATGAAGTGAGAGAGTGGCACTGACATTTATACACTACCAGATGTAAAGTCAATAGCTAGTGGGAAGCAGCCACATAGCACAGGGAGATCAGCTCCGTGCTTTGTGACTACCTAGGGGGGTGGCATAGGGAGGGTGGGAGGGAGATGCAAGAGGGAGGGGATATGGGGATATATGTATACATAGAGCTGATTCACTTTCTTATACAGCAGAAACTAACACACCATTGTGAAGCAATTATACTCCAATAAAGATATTAAAAAAACAAACCAAATAACAATGTAATGTGTAAACTTTGATTGGGCCCTGGACTCAATAAATAACCAGCTCTGTAAGATATATAAAAAGAAATTAGGCTATGGAGAAGATCAAGGGAAGGACATGAGGTTGTATGAAATGATATGAGGTTATATGTTATCACTTGATCAAGTCAAAACAGCATCATTTGTGTGTGAGTGTGCATGCACACGTGTGTGACAATGGAAATATTCAGCACAGATGAGAACTTCTGATTTAAAATAATTTCCTACCATGTATTTTCTGAAAATCCTGATGAGTGTTGAAGTGGCTCAATATGGTCAAAGAAAGCTCACACTGTATTGAATTTGAACCTTAGGTTGTGATATGATTGAATCTCCCCAAGCAAACCGACATCAGTGATAATGGCTTGAGTGAACTAATACGGATGTGTCATGAATTATTTGTCTCTTCTTTTGCTTAATGACTGACCTGTGTATTAGAAGTTCAGCTACCTCAAAACATAAAAGGTCATTTTATATGGATTAGAGGGGCAGAGGTTGATAGAAGAATTTATTTGCCCTTCTCAACTCTTGAGAATGAAAAAGGGCATGGATTCTCCCCGTTACAGATCCAGTTCTTCAAAATTCAAAAGCAGGAATGAAGGTGCTTATGGACAAAATCAAGTATCAAAAGTATAGATTTATCTATGCTAGTTTTCCCTCAAACTTAAAAATAAGTTTTTATAGGGACAGAAGAGTATTAAGCCCTGATGGTTGAAATACAACTGCTTTTATGAACTAGAAAACATTTTTCTTTCAAAATTAATTTTAAACTCAAAAATAGTTGGTCTAAGGAAATGGTTGGTGGGAGGAGAACAAACAGAAATGCTTCTTAGACTTCACATTGAAGAAAGGGTAGACTAAGCCACTTTGAACCTAAAATCGGAGTTTACTCTGTGAGTTGATCAACCTAACTACCTAAATATTCCTTTAAAAATGAGAGAATTAATTCCTTCTTATGTGTTTAAATAGAAATTACATTGGTATATGGTTGTCTATAAATGCACGTTTTTGTTTTAACAAAAAATAGGCTATTATCTTACTGAAATGGATATTCTAAATGCAGTAATAAAGCTACTTTGCATTCCTATAAATCTTTATAGTGTATAAGGCATTTTCATGTATATTGGTACTAAAACTGCATATCAACCCTACGAGGTAGCATTTCTGTTGAACTCAAGGTTCTGGAAAGTTTTATGACTTACCTAAGACAAGGAACAAATAAAGCATCAGAAGTAGGATTGAACCCAGGAAATCTATCTCTAAATTGCATTTTTAAAATACCATGTTGCTCAAAGGCTTGAAATAAAAGTGAGAGAAAAGACAGATTTACCTAAAAATACAGTTATTATTGCATAAATGTGAAAACCAGTGGAATATCTACTAATTAATATCTTTGGATTAGGTGAGCTACTAATTTAATATCTTTGGATTACGTGAGAAGTAGAACCATTTCTTCATTGCCTAATCTAATCAATCTACTTTAATGATAATTAAAAGAGGAAGGTTGAAGATGAATTCTAGAGAATTTACAGGTTCTGTACACTACATAACAATTCAGCTAAGACCATAAAATCTCCTCCTTTTGGAAAAGTCTTCTGGTCCTCTTATCTACAGTATGAATATAAGAATGAATCTTGACCCTTCTGAGTAGTAATTGTTCATTTATATATCTGGTGGTAATGAGGGCTGTCTCTGATATATAAAATCAATATGTTATAAAATCAAATGGGTCAAAAGACTATGAGATATTAGTGTTTTTCCTGACTCCTAGTAGCTGTTGATACTAAACTATATTAAGAACATCCTTTTGGCAGTTGTCATTGTATAGTTTTATCAAGCTCAAAAGAAACTTCCCTAGGATAAAGAAACAAAGAATGTTTTATTAAAGAACATAATTATATCTTGGCAATTTTGCACATTTTAAAGTCATATTCTGTGAAGACATTTAGAAGAATTTTGACATATTTAGAAGTCAGAATTTTGTTTCTGAAGAAAATTTTTGTGTAGCGATATTATCGATAGACCATATATTAAAAATACACTTAGTCAACTTTAAAGTAAATTCAACTTTCTCTTTAATAATATATGAAAGTACATTCTTGAGATATTTAGGCAACACACCATAACTCTCCATGTTATACTTTATTAACTTGTTATTGCTATCTGATTTGACAGTATGTACTATTGTTATATATATAGGACAATAGGCAAGGTTTCAGGGGTACATTCTACCCTAAGTGCTTTTTATGCACTTTTTTTTATTGAACTTTCATAACTCCGAGTAGTTTTTATTATCATTCTCATTTTATGGATGAGGAAATTGAAGCATAGAGGAGTAAAGTAAGTTGCCCAAGGTCACAGACCTAGCGAATGATTGAATGGGTCTTCAGGCTCAGTATATTCAGCTCCAAAACCTGTGTTTTTAACCCTTATGCAATGTTTTAAAAGTAGATACAATTTGCTTTCTCATTTTCTCTTTAACAGTCTTTATAGATAGTGATAGGAGTGCCAGCTCTGGAGTTTGTCTGCCCTGGTTTAAATCCCAGCCCAGTATTTGGCTAATTACTTAATTTCTCTGTGTCCGAGTTGCTTCTTTGGCAAAGTGGGGATAGTAACAGTATTTACCTCATAGGGTCATGGTTAAGATAAACTTAGATATTGTATGTAAGGAGCTTAGAACAGTGCCTGGCAGATATAGTAAGTGCCTAATGAATGCTATCATTAGCTCGTCCTCTTCCTCCTCCCCTTCTTCTATTATTGTTGTTGTTGTTGTTGTTGTTATTAATCTCATCATTACTCCTTCCATGTCTCCTTCTTAGAACTCCTGCTTTCTTCACTACCCAAGGTGCTGTTTTGCATTTTAGCTAAGGATTTCCCACTTAGGTATTTTCTGTTCTTGACTTATAGTGGTGTTACTCCTCTATGATTAAAGCAACGACAACAGAATAACATTTGCAAGAGGCTGCCTTAAATTTTGCTAAGATTTCTCTGTAAGTGTTGCTTTAAGAAAAATATTTTCTAGGTAAGGTAGTTTGTATTCGTAATTGAAACTTACAAAAAGAAAGCAGAAGAGAAACTGTCAAATTTGCAAACAACACAGTTTGCAAACAACTGCGTTTTAATTTCAAATAACAGCCACTAGAAAGCTGTGGTAAGAAAGGCACGTTTCTTTAAGAGGAAGATATTTTTCCAAGAAAATTCCAGGAACGCCTAAAACTTCCCTCATCACAGATGAGGTTGGCAGTTGATCAGACCATAATAATTTTATACGGTGTTAAGGTCTTTGAATGTATATATCCTTATTTTTATAATCTTTTTATTTTGTATTTAATGTTAATGGACTGAGTCTGATTCAGAAAATAATTGTAATGTTCTTATTCAGTATTTTATAGCAGTACAGTTTTGTATTTACATATAAATATACCAACATGATAAAAAAGATAATAATATATATGTATATATTATTAATATATCTTATGGGAGTACTCACAGTTTCTGGGGTATATTTTATATTGAAAAGAGCATAATTTGCAATGAAGATGAACCTTATGAACTTTTATGAATCTCATATTATATTGAAATATTTAAAGCAAATATTGTTAAAACTGCAAAGATAAATTTTTACAAAACAGAAATCAGAGTGAAGGGAATACCTCTCAGTCCATTTGACTAAAAATAAAGAGTGACATTGAAGGATTTACTAATGGAATATAATGTATACCCTTAAAGAGATCACATATTATTTTCAACTGTATATTGAACATTTATTTTTAAACATATTGACTGCATATAAGGTGATATAAAAATTTCAGTAAACTCCAAAGAGTACAGATCATGCAATCAGCATTCTCTGATCTCAACACAGCAAAGCTAGAAATAAATAACAATAAAAAATATATAACTACTTGAAAATTAAACTATATTCTGTACATAGCTGTTGGGTCAAAGAGGAAATGAAAACTAGAATTTCAGACTGTTTAGAAAGCAACAATAAAGACATTACATATAAAAACTTGTGAGGTGTAGTCAAAGATGTACTTTTGAAAATTCATAGTAGTTAAAGATTTTCTTATTAAATGAGAAAGAATAAAAATAAATAAATGAAGCATTTAACTCAGCAGTCTATAAGAAGAGTAACAAAATAAGCCTAAGTAAAGCAAAAGGAAGTAATAATAATAGAAGGTACAATTAAATGAATTAGAAAACTGTAAGTTCAAGGAACAAATCTAAGAACTAATTCTCTGGACAGAGTTATTTCTCACAATTTTAATCAAGAAAAAAGAGGTAAACTTCAAATTTACATTAGGAATGAGAATGGCAACATATCCCCAGACACTGAAAAGATTTTTAAAAATAAAGATAATGCAGGACAAACTTATACTGCAAAATATTAAAAGGTATTAACTAAAACAGTTTAAAAAGTGTAATAAGAGAATAGACAGTGTCATGAGTTGAACTGAAAGCCTAGAAACAACTATAGAAGAAAGTAGAATGTAATATTTATGATATTTCAAACCAATTGGGAAAACATAAATTAATCAATATATGGTATTGAGACCACTGGCTAACTCTAATAAAAATTAAAGTAAGTCCCTGCATCATTCTCAAATAAATTCAATGCTAAATCTATATTAGAATGGAAGAAAAGAATGCAAATATGCTAGAAGAAAATATAAGTGATTATTTATGTAATCAGGGGATGAAGAAGGTCTTTCTGAGTGTGCCAGCAAAGCCAGATGCTGTACAGAAAACCACTAGTAGATGTACTACAAAAAAAAAATAAAACACAAAACTTTTATACATTAATAATTACTATAGCCAAAATTAAAATGCAAGTTACACACTTAGAAAAAATCGCGACATATGTGATAAAGAATTAATACTCCTTTGTAAAAATATAATTTTGATATTAGAGAAAAGTTCCAAGAACAGTATACAGAATTCCTGTATGTCCTTCACCCAGATAACCCAAATGTCAATATTTTCTGTATTTGTTTATTTGCTTTATTCTCTATCTCCCTCCCTTTTCCCTCCCCTCTTCACCCAAGCTCATTCTTTTTTTCTCCATTCACCCCTCTGTCACTCTCTTTTTCTACACACACACACACACACACACACACACAGATACACACACACGCGCCATCTTTCTTTTCCTGAACTGTTTGAGAGTGACTTGCAGACACAATTCCCCTTTACCTCTAAACACTTTAGTGTATATTTCCTAAAAACAAGTAATTCTCTTACATGATTTCAGCACATTTATCAAAATCAGTAACTTGATATTGATATAATGCCATTATAAAGGTATACAGATCTTATTGAACTTTTGCCAATTGTCTTAGTAATGTCCTTTATAGTAAAAAAAAAGAAAAATCAACATCATGTGGTGTGTTCAGTTGTCATTGGTCTTCTTTTATATGGAAAATTTCCTCAGCCTTTATTTGTATTTATAACATTGATATTTTTGAAGTGTATAGCCTGTAATTTTGTAGAATGTCCCTTAATTTGGTTTATCTGATGTTTCTCATGATTAGTTTCAGGTTAAGCACTTTTGGTAGAAATAACATAGAAGCATTCTGAATTCTTCGTGCATCGTGTCGGGAGAACATGTGCTGTTGCTGAGGCCCATTACTGGCAATGTTCAATTGCATCATTTTGTTAAGATGGTGTTGAAGGGGAGGAAAAATAATTTTCCATCCACTCTTCTGGGTTCTTGGTTGAGACCAGTCTATGATAAAAGACATTAACAGGAGGAAAACAAACAGCAGTTTAATAGCATGTATACCTCCTTTGTACTTGGGAGATACTCAGGAAAAACTGAGTAACTCTCCCAAATGGCCCAAGTCACCGCCTTAAATACTATTTCCAGCTAAAGACAGAAAAGAAGATGTTGGGGAGGGGGGAGGCCAGTTAAGGGAGGTGACCAGGAAAAGCACAGTAAACAAGGGTGTAGTTGTCATGCAGATATAAGACCAAGTCTTCTCCATTGATAAGAGTTTCTAGAGATTTAGTCTTTCCTCTTCCTGGTACAGAGGGAGATACCCTTAAAATGGAGATCTCCCTTATAAATATAAATGTCTCTTACAAAAGGGTAGCTTTTACTCTGTTTTCAGAGCTTCTCCTTTGTCTGCAGTTTCTTAAAAATAACCAGCTTAAAATAATCCATATGCTGAAGAGGCATATTTTGGGGTGACAAATTCTACTCCCCTTCAGTGTCTACAAGGTATCTCCACCATGAAGTAATTAACAAGCATCTTGTGAGGATATACTTTGAGACTATGTAAATATCTTGTTTAGAACCAACAATTTGGAATCACTTCAATATTGGAGACTGGTTAGATAAATTATGGCATATACAATGGAATACAATACAGCCAATCTAAATAATGTTGTAAAAGAAAGTTTAGATTGTGGAAAGATGTTTATTGTGTATTTTTAAGCGAAAATAAAAGTTGATTACAATGCAGTAGGTACAATATAGGCTATTGTCCTATATTTTACACATACATCCTCCAAGCCTGGACAGATATATGTTGCTATAAGTTGGGTTCCCAAGAAAGCAGAGTCTGAAACAGATATTAGCATAAAGGATAAATCATTTTTTCCTGAAACGGGGATCTGGTTGGCACAGCCCAGCATCTGCAACTTACACCATAATGCTACTGTTGTGATTACTGATTATTTCCATTTCTTTTTTTTTTTTTCCTCTTTATATTTTACAAATGCTTTACCATAAACATGTATGTTAACAATGTTAGAAAACAAGTCAATAATTTTTTTTTTTCAAAGAGAAAATTGCTTCACTGCTTTAGAAAAGAAATGCTTGTGGTCCTGGGACTTGAACATTTCTTTAGAAGTAGAATGGCATCATGAGGTTTGGTGCTACATGAAACTGGTTTTAAATCCATTCAGGTTTATGGCCTTAGGCCTTAGCCCTTAATACCTTACTAATATCTCAGAGTTTCAGATTCCTCATTTGTAATGGGCGAAGGCTGAGTGTGTGGTTGAGGGACGGGTGCAGATGACCGGGTAGATAGCTGATACCTATCTTGAAGGAATGTTGTGAATGTGATAATTAGAAATAATATTGCTAAAGTGCCTGCCACATAGTAAGACCTTAATAAATGATAGCCATTATTTGTTCATTTATTTACATTATATATTTTGTTAAGGCATTTGAATTTCGCTCTTTGTTTAAAAATATTATCTACACATTTGATATCTTCCCAGAAGTTATCCCTGCACTAAAGCCTAGAACAGCTTAAATAATAGAAATTGTTTTCAAAAGTATTCAGTTTTAGAATCTCTCAGGAATAGAGTCAAGGCATTCTCTAGGTATTTGTTTAACCCTTTATTTTCAACTAAATGTTCATTTATCAAACAAATGAACTGAGAGCAAGGGAAAAGCAATAGATTGTGTTCTGTCATGTATAGGACAATTTTCTAGATTTAAAGGTATATAATTTTTCTTGGTTTTGTTCAATACTGCACTTGATTTAAAAATGTTCCTTTAATACCATGTTTTAGGCATTATAGTATAATCAACCATCTGTATAAAATTTAAATCTTCGTGACTACTTGTTGAAAAATTTGTAAGAAAACATAATGTGGTCAATTAAAAGAAAATGATTTGAATGCAGCTTTGGTACTGGGCAATATTAATTGCAATTAAAGCTTAGAAAATTTAGTTGTGATTTTTATGTCATGCATTCTTTCCCACTCTTGCTACCTCTGTGAAAATTCCAGCCTACTTTTTAATTCTGTAAGTTATTTTCCCTTTAATTCATTTAATTCTCACTTTAAATCATTGACTTGAGCTGATGAAAAATAAAATAAAATTTTGTATTGGTATCACTTTATTCCTCTGTTTATCTGATATACTCCATAATGCTCTTTAATCCAATTTAAGGATTAATGGTGGGAAAGATTGCTCATAGGTTTTCAAACCTAGTACTGTATAGGGATAACCTTCTGTGTTTGAGAGCTTTGCCCCTTTTCAAGAATTACTAGGCTGTAAAAATTCCACTCAATTTGCCTGTAGCCACAACTGACTATTTAGACAAGACTGACCAATTTAGTCAAACAACTGGACACTTTGTTAAAAAACAAAGCAAAACAGTACTAAACTCACACACAAAATCCTCACTCAAATTAGTTGTTTGGTATTACATAGAAACATAAAACATTAGCGTTTTGCAGTTTTAATAAATCATGGTAGCATCATATATGCATAGTATATAATTTTGTTTACATTCATTTGTGATGGTGGATTTTATGTGTCAACTTGACTGGGCCACAGGGTGCCTAGGTATTTGGTCAAACATTATTCTGGGTGTATCTGTGAGGGTGTTTTTGGTCGAGATTAACATTTAAATTGTTAGGCTAAGTAAGGCAGTTTGCTCTCTCTAACATGGGTGGGCCTCACCCAATAAGTTGAAGGCTTGAATAGAACAAGAAGGCTGGCTCTCACCTGAGTGAGATGAATTTTTCCTGCCTGAGATCCCCTTTGTGTGTGTGTGTATGTATGTGTGTGTTGTTAGAAGACTTAACATGAGATCTAACAAATTTTTAAGTGTACAATACTAATTGTTAACTATAGGCACAATGTTTTATATCAATTATACCTCAATAAAGCTGTTTAAAAGAAGAATTCTTCCTGCCTGACAGCTTTCAGACCGAAAGCTTTTCATCAACTTTTGTCCTGTCTTTGGACTCTTCTGGGTCTCTAGCTTTCTGATTCAACCTACAGATCTTAATACTTGCCAGCCACTCCATAATTGTATGAGCCAATTCCTTATAATCGCTTTCTATAGATACATACATCCTGTTGATTCTGTTTCTCCGGAGAACCCTCACACACCATTATAATAATGTAATTAGTCATATGTTAAGTGTTTATAATATGCCATTCACTAGTGTTAAGTGTATTAAAACATAACCAAAAAAATTAATCCTCACAACAACCTTATGAGTAAGGCACAGTTTTTGTGCCCATTTTTAGCGAGAGAACTGAGGCTTTGGAAGTGTAAACAACATAGAAAATGCCACACTTCTAATAAGTATTTGGGCCGGTGTTCAAACCCAGGCTGTCCCACTCTAGACGTGAAACTTAGTATGCTATGTTGTACCTTCTTCCCCCTTGAAAAATCATAGGTAAACTTCAGAGGAAGTGACAGTGTATTCATCAAATATCTTCTTGGGTCCTCCCTTTAATGGATATTAGGTATTGAACAGGTGAGTTTGTGTTTACTCTCCTAGTTGAATTTGTGTTGCTCCTTTAGGCCAAAAGTTTGTGTTTGTTTTGATGCTTTTAAGAATAACGTTTATTGTTTTTCATGATTATAAAAGCAATTCATGTTCACAATATTGCCCAGAAATATAGAAAAGTGTAAAGAAGAAAACAAAAATTATCATCACTTAAATCTGACTAGAAAAAAATAATTGTTTAACTTTTGGTACATTTCCTTTCAGTCATTCTCAATGCATGTACTTCATCTTTTTATATACAAATGGGAATGTATTAATCATATAGCTTTTAATCCTTTTTTAAAATATGAGCCATTACTCCCATAAGTAATAATTTTTGAAAAAATGTTTTCCAAGGATTGCATGTTATTTCATTTTACTGATGTCCCATAATTTATTTAACCACTTCCTTAAGATTAGATATTAGCAGTATTTCTAACTTTTTACTTTTATATATATCATTGAGATGAAAATTCTGAAGCATGAATGTTTGTGGGCATTTCTGATTTTCCTCTGAGAGATGAGAACTATGTTAAGTCTTAACACAGATTACCAAATTGCTTTGCAGAAGATTTGCAAGAATTGATACTTGACCACAGGACAAAAGTTCTTGTCAAGGCCAAAAGTTTAAACCATTCCCTGACTTAACTATCTTCACAACTGCCCGGTGAGGAAAATATACACAGTGTTATCTCTTTTATAAACCTGTGGCGGAAGCATGAAAGGCAAGACAAGTCAGGGTGAGATTAAGCTTCAGTGTGACTGATTCATGGATAGTATAATTTACCACTGTGTGTAGGCCTGATATATTTAATTTAGCTCAAATCAGTGTAAATACTTGGTAATTTAGGTTAAATATAGAAATATGAGGCCAAATATATTGCTAAGTATTATTGAACATCTTATTGTACTTTGAATGGATCCTCAGTGATCCTTCAAGGAAATCAGTCATTATTCCTTTCCAGCACCACATAAGGGATCGATTTTGTCGAAGTTGTTAATCAGCCCATCATTGAATGTCATACACCCTATTATAAACACTCCAAATCAAGTTTTTGTTATTAGGATTTGGCAAGAATATAAAGTTCTGGATAGTTTGGGCTGTGATATAGTCAGGCCACTTGCATTTCAGCTTTAAACAGTTACAACTTCGTAAATAATTTAATGTTTGCTATATTTTGCACTCAAGAGAACTTAAAATAATATAGATTTCTTCCTGACTCCTCCTGTGCAAAGATGAGACTCATATTGAATTCGAAACTTTATCCAGATCTTTGTTTTTCACTTTCAAGAATTGACGTATTGGTTACTGAATGGCCTGCATTTCTGAATTACAGAGAAGCAAACCAAAACTTCGCTTGTGTTTGAAACTGCCCTTGGACAGATGCTCATGAATGCATGTTATGATGACCAATCAGTTTATTTTAGAAATGCATGCAGATTTACTACTTTTAAGCTGCAAAGTTATTTCTTGATGACAGTGTTGGCCTGAATGGACTGAAAATAGATGGGCAAGTCAGAAAATATAATCACCTTGAACACATTTCCCGAAAGCCTAGTAACTTCTAATTTCTCTTAGGTTAAATAAGAGTTAAATGCCTCATTTACCCCAGCAGCCAGTCAGCCTTAATGGCACTTGGTCATCAGGCTGTCTTAGGTTGCACCAAACATAGTAAAAAAATATATATAAAACCTCAAATAATTTCACCATTAATGATTAAAATTCCTCTAGAAAACTTTCTAATGTTACTTAAAACACAAATACCTTGGGCAAATATAATGTTACTACATCACTTTATGTATATAAATTTACATTTATATATACTTTATATATATATATGTAATAGTGAAGAGGATTTTCTTTTTTTTTTTTCATAGATTCACCCTGCATTTAAGGTATATAATCACCAGAGAAGTGGGAAAAGAGGATATTCATATAAATTGGTGCCTCATAAATCCTGTGTTCTACCAAACATTTTTATATATGAATAATTCATTCAATTGACATAAGTATTTTACGGTTAAAACCACTTAAGTAAGAGAGCCCCTTTCTCTTCTAGCATCCACATTGGCAGTTCTTAGGGAACAAAGTGGTTCTGCTTAGACTATATGCCCATTCTAGAACCATCTTTGAGGGCAAGGAGTTGGAGTTCTCTGCTTGACCAGGCCTTGTCCTGGCCAGACTAGATGGACCAGAACCACATGACATGGGTTCCCCACAGGAAAAAGTAGAGCAATTAAGGGAAGAGAGAAGGAAAGTCTGGTTAGACAACATATTGTAGAAGAGCTGGATGATAATACTATGAAGCTTGATGTAACAGACACATATTAAAGTCAATTGAAGGAAGAGATAAAAATAGAAGCAGAAATTAATGACTAGAAAAAAAGTAAAGCCAATCAATAAAACTAAAAGCTAAAAATAACTGACAAGAGGAACCCCTGAGAAAGAGGAATAAGGAGAAAATGCACAAATAATATTGGAAATAAAAAGGGAGCATAAGGATAGATACAAGAAATCATAAGAGAGTAAATAATTTTGAAAACTAAGATGAAATGGTATATTGGACACCTTCTGTGCTCCACCTCTTATGTTCTCAACCCACTGTTTACTCTAGTCATTGTTGTGGCAAACAGATTTGCACAGGTGTGACCTAATAGTTTTGGCTACTTCATCTTCTTTTCTGATGTATGGGAACCCATAGCACTCATATGCATATGCAGCCCGTAAGTAAGAAGGATTTAATAGCCCATGGAGCCATCCTTGACCAATGAGGAGCAAGAGCCATTGGGTGAATGGTGAACAATTCTGAAGTACATTCTGTACAGCTCCTCATAAGGTCGCTAGTGGAAACTAGCCCTGGCTGGCCACAGTAGTGATCAGCTCAATTACACAACCTTGAATAGGCTTTTCTTTTTTTTTTTTTTAATTTATTTTATTGAAGTGTAGTTGGTTTACAATGTTGTGTTAGTTTCTGGTGTACAGCAAAGTGATTCAGTTATACATATGTGTGTGTATGTGTGTGTGTGTGTGTGTATAATATATATATTCTTTATCAGATTCTTTTCCATTATGGTTTGTTACAGGATATTGAATATAGTTCCCTGTGCTGTGCAGTAGGACCTTGTTGTTTATCCATTCTATATATAATAGTTTGCACCTGCTAGTCCCAAACTCCCACTCCATCCCTCCCCCACCCCACCCCCTTGGCAACCACAAATCTGTTCTCTATGTCTGTGAGTCTGTTTCTGTTTTGTAGATAAGTTCATTTGTATCATATTTTAGATTCCACATGTAAGTGATACCATATGGTATTTGTCTTTCTCTTTCTGACTTACTTCACCTAGTATGACAATCTCTAGGTCCATCCATGTTGCTGCAAATGGCATTATTTCATTCTTTTTTTATAGCTGAGTAGTATTCCATTGTATATATGTACCACATCTTCTTTACTTATTGAATAGGCTTTTCTTCCTTCCTTTTTTCACTCTTCTCTGGTGCCACATAACAATTCCCTGGGTTCATGCCCCCCAGATATATTATTTGTTCGCAAGCTCTTGTCTCAGGCTTCACCATATAGGGAATAATCCTAGGCTTAAACAGTTGCTAAATTTTCCAGATAAATATTATCAGAATGAAGCCAGAAGAAATAGAAAATATAAATAAGCTGATTATCATTAAAGAAATAGAACTGAAAGTGAAAAAAAAATTGCCTTCACTCTGACTCCATTCTAAAGGAATTAGGCCTGACTGCATGTGGTTTTTATCACACCTTCAAGAAATAGATAATCCCAATTTCAGAAGTATTTTTCAGAGTCTAGATAATAAGGATATTCTCCCCAACTCACTTTATGAAATTATTAACTTACTATTGAAAAATAGACAAAGTATAACAAAAGAAAATTATAATTCAGTCTGTTTTCTGAACATAAATACAAAAATCCTATTTAAACATTAGAAAATTGAAAGATATATGGCAATATATATAATAAGGTTGAAAGTGATTCAGTAATTCAGTATTCAATTCTGTAATTGAAATATCCTGATTCAATAATTTATATTTAGATATGTGATATACAGAAATTTGTGCACATATGCACAAGGTTGGTTGCTAAATCAATTTTTGTAATACAAAAAACAGGAGACAAATGTTTATCATTGTGAATGGATAAGTGATGATGTCTTGATGAGATAGGATATTATATAGCATTTAAAATGAATGAATGTTATATAAATAACATGGATAAATTGGTACAAATTAATGAGCTAGAGCTTTACGTATCAACATGGATAGATTTCAAAAACATAATGTTGATTAAAAAAAGTAAGCTGCAGGGACTTCCCTGGTGGTCCAGTGGGTAAGATCCAGCGCTCCCAATGCAGGGGGCCCAGGTTCAATCTCTGGTTGAGGAACTAGATCCTGCATGCATGCCGCAGCTAAGAGTTCGCATGCTGCAGCTAAGAGTCTGCATGCCACAACTAAGAAGCCCGCATGCCACAACTAAAAGATCCCGCATGCCACAACAAGATCCCGTGTGCTGCAACTAAGACCTGGCACAGCCAAAATAAATAAACAAACAAACAAACAAATAAATAAATAAATAAATATTTTTTTTAAAAAGTAAGCTGCAGAATGGTGCATATGATATTTAACTTTTTTTTTAAGACAGCCCAAACAATAATACATAATTTTTCATGAATACAACAGGATCTCGTGTGCTGCAACTAAGACCTGGCACAGCCAAAATAAATAAATAAATAAATAAATAAATAAATAAATATTTTTTAAAAAAGTAAGCTGCAGAATGGTGCATATGATATTTAACTTTTTTTAAAGACAGCCCAAACAATAATATATAATTTTTCATGAAAATACTTAACAGGTAAGAACATGATGGGACATGATGGGAAAAATATACATCAAATTCATGATTATTGATGATTCTGTGTAAGGAGGGAGGGGAATTGGTTTGGGGAGGGATACAAAGGGGCTTTAACTCCATCTGTAATATTTTATTTATTTTCAGAAAAAGAAAAGTTTTTGAGCAGTTGTGATAGCATTGATGTTTATTAGTTCTGGGAGGCAGATAATTATAATTGTTCTTAGTAGTTTTCTATACATTTTCTTAATAAAATTGCAACCCTCATTAGCAGATAACATTTCAATATTGTATACTCAAGCAGCACTTACAGTTGATTAGGAAACTGAGCTACACTCTGTAGTCAATAGAAAAATGGGCAAATATTTAAGAAAAAATTAAAAAAACAGAAATATAAGTAACTGCTATTCACATAAAATGAATATTTCACCCACATATGTATGTATGCATGTACATATCTATGTATCTATGTATCTATGTATCATCTATCTACCTACCTACCTACCTACCTACCAAAAAACCCCCAGTGATGTACCAAAAGACATATATTTATTATATATTTAGTTATAATAATGAAAATTTGGAAATAGATTAAATGGCCTACAGTAGGCCATTGCTTAAATGCTTTATGGTCCATTTATACTATGGAATTCTGAGTAACTATTTTTTTTTTTAAATTTGTTTATTTTATTTATTTTATTTTGGCTGTGTTGGGTCTTCGTTACTGCGCGCAGGCTTTCTCTAGTTGCGGTGAGTGGGGGCCACTCTTTGTTGTGGTGTGCGGGCTTCTCATTGTGTTGGCTTCTCTTGTGGTGGAGCAAGGGCTCTAGGCTCGTGGACTTCAGTAGTTGTGGCTCACGGGCTCTAGAGTGAAGGCTCAGTAGTTGTGGCGCACGGGCTTAGCTGCTCCACGGCATGTGGGATCTTCCCGGACCAGGGCTCGAACCCGTGTCCCCTGCATTGGCAGGTGGATTCTTAACCACTGCGTCACCAGGGAAGCCCTGTGTAACTATTTAAAATTAGAATATCTACCGATGAGGAAAATTTCCATATCTGAAGTGGGAAAAAACATACTAGGAATCCATGTGTTTACCATATAAAGCATGTGTGAGTGCACACGTATACACACACACACACACAATGTACATATACTGGAAGGAAATACAGCAAAATGTTAATACTTGTAATATACGAGTTTTGGGATAATGAATGGTTTTTATAATATTATTTATTCTTTTCTAATATTCCAAATTTCTATAATGAATACGTATTTCTTTTAAGCAGAGAGAAAACCTGCTCCTAAAGTATTAACATAATCCTTACCTAATACATCCGTAGTGGGAGCATACCCTGCAATATACATTGCCATTTACTGTTATTTTTTAGTCAGCTATCAACTTTAATATCAACAATATCAACTATAATAGCAAATGGCTAGCTGGATTAGTATACAATCCAGCACTGTGTATAGGGTACCTAAATCAGACCCATTTTCTCATTGTCTTCTTTTGCCTAAATAATGCTGCTAAATGCCTTGAGCCCATTAACGCTTTAAGGCTGTAAACAGTGGTAAAATTCTCCCTTTCCTTTTTTCCCCTAATTATCCATAGGAAAGGAAATGAAATTTATTTGGTATTCAGCGAGGGTGTCAGTCATTTCCAGAGAAAAGAGGATGATAGTGGACTAAACTGCTGAGTACCTAAAGTTGAGTAAAATTATTCTCAAAGGCTCTGCTTGAATATTTTAATCACTAGCTAGTACTCCTACTATAATCGATCAAATATTGGGGTAGCCCCTTAATGGTTCCATGAACTGTTGGAAATTGTCTAACTGCTTGAATGAAATACCTAGTAAGGTTTGTGGAAACTATATAAGACACTCAGAGAAATCTTGCCTTTTAAAAAAGAAAATAGAGAAAAAATTTAAATGCTTAATATTATTAATAATGTTGACACTTGTTTATGTGTATTTTAATATATTTCCTAAAATACAATAATCCATGTAAAATAACTTCATATCTATTATTGTTTGGGATATGGCATAAAGAGAATATTGGGAAAGCAATCTAATTTAGATTATAAGCATTTAAGAAATGGTGGTAATATAGTAAGTAACGTCTTACTTATTTAACATGAGGTGTTCCAGTTAATGTAATCTTATCTGTTTTCGTACTCAAAGTTTTATGGCTTTAAACTATTTTTTCATTTAAAAAGTCTTTTTATAATATAATGTGCTCTGGGCAAGGCTCAGGGAATGAGTGTATCAATAGGGCGTAATCTCATAATTTTGGCTTATAATTATTGACTTCATTCCTGGTTACCCCACCTAGGTGTTCTTTGAGGAAATTATATGTTTTATTCCTTTTAGTACATAGCACAGTTCTTAGTATATAATACTTATTAAATGTTTAATGAATAAAAGTGCCTTTTTTATATTCTAATGCTTTTCATTGCTGTTATATCTTATGGGGGTCTGCTATTTATCCTTATAATCTGATTTATGTTCTTTCATTTATATCTCTGTGCCTATTATGTGCAAGGTTCTATTTAAAAGTTTTGAGAGATACAAAATGAGCAACAGATGGAACTTTCCCTCAAGGAGCTTATAAAGCTTCCTTTTTAGTTGGAGCAGTTGGGAATATAAGACGTGTATAAAAATACCTATAATGAAAGCATGTGATAAGTGTCAGACACTGGACAAATCAAATAGCCTTTTCCTAGTCCTCATTACCTTGACCTTTCTGCAACCTTCACGGGGCTTTAAAGGATGGAGAAACAGTTCTTTATAGAACATAAATGAAGCAACTGACATTTTGGGGAATAGGATAAGTTAGACCTGGACCCTGCCGGCAAAGATCTTCCAGGTTGGTAAGGAAGATAACACATTTACATAAATAACTAGAATAATAAGGAGAAATTGTAAGTGCCATGAGATAAGAACAGATAATAAGCTTTGGGAACTCAGGGGAAGGAGGGCTCATTTTGTTTTATTCTTATGAAATAAGTATGTGCTTTCTGACAACTGGCCTCTTAGAAGTCTTTTTCTCTTTTATAAAGGTTTGTGGCTTTTTTTCCCTGATGGTTGAAGTTACTAGAAGTCTGTTCTTTGGATAAGTGACATGTACCTCTATAAGCCTTTTTTGGAAAGGGATACATTTATGTGCAGAGACAGAGAAATAGAAGAAAGAAGGAAATCTAAGAGCAGAGGGATATACACTTGGTAAGAATAGGATTTCTTCATGACTGCAGCCCCTACTGGGGGGAGATGAGTCATTGGAGGTGTAAACAATTACTTCTTTGCTGTGTTTGAAGAGTGAAAAAAAATTAATATAGATGTAGCTGATACAAAAAAACAATGTGATCAATTTTATGTTTCATATGGAAAATCTGTTTCATTGTTTTATAATTACCATTCATAGTTCTATTCTCTGTATAAGATTCTGTAGTTCAAGAAGCATACAGTAAGACAAAAGCAGTAAACTATGAACATTTTAGACTTGCCAGGATAAAAA
Source organism: Balaenoptera ricei (assembly GCF_028023285.1). NCBI lineage: Eukaryota > Metazoa > Chordata > Mammalia > Artiodactyla > Balaenopteridae > Balaenoptera > Balaenoptera ricei. The sequence goes on along the minus strand of NC_082660.1, from coordinate 87,167,998 downwards.
GTTGCCATTTGGAGTATGAAGACCAGATCTTTTTGGTAAAATAGCAGCCCACAAATTGATTGAAAGCAGGTTAGTTTGCTTCATTGTCAGGAATTATTCCCTGAATATAACACTTTTCTGAGGGAGGGTGGTACTTTGAGGGGAGGAATTGGTCAGAATGGCTATTATCTGTGCAGAAGGAGTGAGCTTTGCAAAAGCAACATCTGGCACGATTAAACTTGACTGCCAAGATAGAGCCAACAGTGAAGGCTAAGAGTGTAATAAAATTTTACTCATGTAGGCAGAACCACTCTACCAGAAATAGCAAAGTGAACCAGAAGAAAGGTAATGTGAATATAATTCAGTCTAAAAAGTCAGCAAGACTGGCACGCTACATTATTCAGGGAAATTTCAAAATCCAATGTGACATAGCCTTTTCCTCAACAAAGCCACATTGCTAAAGGTTCAAGGTGTTACTGGAAGGAAAGATAATGATAGATATTAATGTATAAGGAACTGCGGGTTTATGAAATAAGTACATTTATATTTGAACTCCTAAAGGTAGACCAAAAATGGCCATAGACTGGGGATTGTATATGTTGATGCACTGCAGTATCCAATGTCTATTCCATGTATTGAGGATATAAATACTTAGCAGTTGGCATGGTGAGGTCTGTTCATTCAGAGAGGTACCAGCAATGATCTTTGAAAACTTTAAGGACAGTGGTAAAATATCATCCCTGACAGATACATGTAGTTATTGCACTTTCTTTTCTTCTTTCCTTCCTTCCCTTCCTTCCTTCCTTCCTTCCTATACATATGTGTGTGTGTGTGTGTGTGTGTGTGTGTGTGTGTTTAAAAACTATATAGTGTTTTTATATGTTTTTTCAACTCTGATTATCCCTCTTTGGCTCCATTGTTTCCCACTGCAGACAGGTTTTCCAATTATGAAGAAATGACTGTGTCAGCCTGATGTGTGCCTGTGTAAGCTACATTTCCAGAGGCCACACAGCTCATATTCTCTGGGGAACTGAGCAGGGCAAGGTGCTTAGGGATAATGGAAACCTAGTGGCCATGATTCTGGACTCATAGCCCACAGCCTTGCTCCTCACCTCTTTTATCTCTTGGAGTGACATTTCCTTCAGTCTCTTTGACCTGCTGTTCTCGCCTCCCAGGGAAACGTGGAGGGAGGAGAATAGTTGAAATTACAGAGTTTTTGGTGGAGAAATATGTCCCAAAGTTGGTCTTTAACTGTAGTACTAGGATTTCTTATATTTGCTGTTCTAAGATTCTGGGATACAGCATTTATTTTTTTACTTTATTAGTATGAGAAAATTATAACAGGTAGTTTTTGAATTCACTGCATGGTCCATTGTGAAGTTCAATAAATAATTGTTGAGTGAATATAAGAATGATTGAAGCAGAAATTAACACAACATTGTAAATCAACTATACTTCAATAAAGTAAATTTTTAAAAAAGAATGATTGAGGGCTTCCCTGGTGGCACAGTGGTTGAGAGTCTGCCTGCTAATGCGGGGGACACGGGTTCGAGCCCTGGTCTGGGAAGATCCCACATGCCGCGGAGCAGCTGGGCCCGTGAGCCACAATTACTGAGCCTGCGTGTCTGGAGCCTGTGCTCCGCAACAAGAGAGGCCACGGTAGTGAGAGGCCCGCGCACAGCGATGAAGAGTGGTCCCCACTTGCCACAACTGGAGAAAGCCCTCGCACAGAAACGAAGACCCAACATAGCCATAAATTAAAAATAAAAAAAAAAAAAATTAAAAAAAAAAAAAATTAAAAAAAAAAAAAGTTTCTTTAAAAAAAAAAAAAAGAATGATTGAAATAAACAACTTTATTATCTATTAGAATAACCCAATTATATGATTTAAAATAATTTCTCCTAGGAAAAATATAAGAATAGCTATTATATAGCCTAGAAAGACAACTTTATGGATATCTTCTTTCTCTTCATTTATCTCTGAAATATTTCTTGCTCAATCATTTCTTTACCCCTGCTGTCTCTTTTCTCTCCCTTCACACACACATATGCAGGGACATACACACATGTGTATATACATACACACATGTGTATATACATACACATGTATATGAATGTGTGTGTATATATGTATAATTATATAAATGTATAATCTTTTAATCCCTCATATGTATTTTTCTTTATAGTCTACTTCTTTTTCAGTCCCCTTCTCCATTTCTCTCTTCCCTTTTTCTCTCTTCCCCTTTTGCTTTCAGTTTCCATGTTCACCCTCCCAAAGTCCATACATCTCTTTGATTTCTCTCACTCCTTTCCCATGCCAGTCATTGTTTCTCTCCTTTATATTTCTCCAATTTCTCCCCATCTTTCTTTCCCTTTCTCCACACTCTTCTGTGTTTCTCCTCCTAAGGTCCTCTTCCTCTCCCCCATCTTTTTCTCTCTCCCTCTGCAGCTCAAGCTAACAGATTTCCCTCTCTCCTTGCTGTCTCTACTAGGTTTTCTCAGTATCCCAGTCTGTCTTGGGATTTCTTTTTCTTTATTTTCCTGTGCCTTCTTCCTTATTTATCTGCCTCTGTGGTGTTGCATTCTTTTTGCTCAGGACTCCTCTATTTCCATCTCTGGTTTTCTGAGTCTCTCTGCCTTTGGCTGTGCTTTTTCCTTTCCCTCTACCGCATTTCCCTCTCTACCTGGTAAATTTCTCCTTCCACCAATCTGACTATACATATCAGCGTCTCTGTGTAGCCTGCCATGATCTCCCAGGAAAAATAACTTGCTCTTTTGTGCTTCCCAACACTTGTTTATATCTCTATAAGAACATGTACCACAATATATCACTTATTTATTCCTGAGTGCTGGCAGAGTGGTCATTCTGCTGAGGCACAGGCCAGTGAGGACTATGGGAAGGAACAAACCTGGATTTAATTCCTAGCTGCACCAATTGGACAGGTTTCTTAACCTCTCTGAGCCTGTTTCCCTAACTGATAATTGTAAGTTGAGCCATATAATTTATTATCCAAATTGAGGCACATTTGAGAGTGAAAGGTGGCTCTAAAAATAATTCAAGTTAAATAATAGTTGGAAATATTGATTGATTGATCAGCAAATTGGTTTTATTAATGGACTTGTAAAATAGTTTTATACAAAACCTTTTCAAAAATAAAATTTTCTTAAAAGTAAAAATAACACATATTCGTGTACATTAAAGGAAATTAAAACTTTATATTGATTACCTGAACTGCCACTGTAATCAAGATGTAAAACAATTACAGCACTCCAAAAGATTTTCAGTTAATCCCCTCCCTGTTCCCCTGGAAAACCTTGATCTGCTTTCCATCACCACAGAATAGTTTCGTCTATTCTAAAATTTCATATAAATGGAATCATAGAACATGCACATATTTTTAATATTAATTCATGTTTATGCCTTTATTTTCTAGGTAATATTTCATTTTATGGACAGACAACGATTTGTTTATCTTTGATGTTTTAGTTAAGTTTGAGGGGGGAATGAAAGTAGATCCTTGCGTCCAGTGAGCCATCTGTATCTGACACTCTTATTTAAAAGAAATATCCTTCCATTCCTGGTTACTGAGAGTTCTTATTATTGTTTTAATCCTACACAATTGCTAACTTGATTAGATCCTTTGTTTTCCTGGCTCTTTTGAGATAATAATTCTTTCATTCCAACTTTTTTTCTGTTAACATGGTGAACTACATTATAGATTTCCTAATGTTAAACCAGCCTTGCATTCTTGAGATAACCACAACTTTGTCAGGCTGTATTATCCTTTTTATCCATTGCTGGATTTAGGTTGCTACTATTTTATTTACATTCTTTTTTTTTTTTTTTTAAATCAGTCATCAACTTTATACACATCACTTTATACATGTCAATCCCAATCGCCCAATTCAGCACACCACCATCCCCACCCCACCTCAGTTTTCCCCCCTTGGTGTCCATACATTTGTTCTCTACATCTGTGTCTCAACTTCTGCCCTGCAACCCAGTTCATCTGTACCATTTTTCTAGGTTCCACATACATGCGTTAATATACGATATTTGTTTTTCTCTTTCTGACTTACTTCACTCTGTATGACAGTCTCTAGATCCATCCACGTCTCAACAAATGACTCAATTTCGTTCCTTTTTATGGCTGAGTAATATTCCATTGTATATATGTACCACAACTTCTTTATCCATTCGTCTGTGGATGGGCATTTAGGTTTCTTCCATGACCTGGCTATTATAAATAGTGCTGCAATGAGCATTGGGGTGCATGTGTCTTTTTGAATTATGGTTTTCTCTGGGTATATGCCCAGTAGTGGGATTGCTGGGTCATATTGTAATTCTATTTTTAGTTTTTTAAGGAACCTCCATATTGTTCTCCATAGTGGCTGTATCAATTTACATTCCCACCAACAGTGCAAGAGGGTTCCTTTTTATCCACACCCTCTCCGGCATTTGTTGTTTGTAGATTTTCTGATGATGCCCATTCTAACTGGTGTGAGGTGATACCTCATTGTAGTTTTGATTTGCATTTCTCTAATAATTAGTGATGTTGAGCATCTTTTCATGTGCTTCGTGGCCGTCTGTATGTCTTCTTTGGAGAAATGTCTATTTAGGTCTTCTGCCCATTTTTGGATTGGGTTGTTTGTTTCTTTAATATTGAGCTGAATGAGCTGTTTATATATTTTGGAGATTAATCCTTTGTCCATTGATTCATTTGTAAGTATTTTCTCCCATTCTGAGGGTTGTCTTTTCGTCTTGTTTATGGTTTCCTTTGCTGTGCAAAAGCTTTGAAGTTTCATTAGGTCCCATTTGTTTATTTTTGTTTTTATTTCCATTACTCTAGGAGGTGGATCAAAAAAGATCTTGCTGTGATTTATGTCAAAGAGTGTTCTTCCTATGTTTTCCTCTAAGAGTTTGATAGTGTCCAGTCTTACATCTAGGTCTCTAATCCATTTGAGTTTATTTTTGTGTATGGTGTTAGGGAGTATTCTAATTTCATTCCTTTACATGTAGCATGTAGCAAACAGAATCCAACAACACATTAAAAGGATCATACACCACGATCAAGTGGGATTTATCCCAGGGATGCAAGGATTCTTCAGTATATGCAAATCAATCAACGTGATACACCATATTAACAAATTGAAGAATAAAAACCATATGATCATCTCAATAGATGCAGAAAAAGCTTTTGACAAAATTCAACACCCACTTATGATAAAAACTCTCCAGAAAGTGGGCATAGAGGGAACCTACCTCAACATAATAAAGTCCATATACGACAAACCCACAGCAAACATCATTCTCAATGGTGAAAAACTGAAAGCATTTCCCCTAAGATCAGGAACAGACAAGGATGTCAACTCTCACCCCTATCATTCAACATAGTTTTGGAAGTCATAGCCACAGAAATCAGAGAAGAAAAAGAAATAAACCAAATACAAATTGGAAAAGAAGAAGTAAAGTTGTCACTGTTTGCAGATGACATGATACTATATATAGAGAATCCTAAAGATGCCACCAGAAAACTACTACAGCTAATCAATGAATCTGGTAAAGTAGCAGGATATAAAATTAATGCACAGAAATCTCTTGCATTCCTATACACTAATGATGAAAAATCTGAAAGAGAAATTATGGAAACACTCCCATTTACCATTGCAACAAAAAGAATAAAATACCTAGGAATAAACCTTCCTAGGGAGACAAAAGACCTGTATGCAGAAAACTATAAGACACTGATGAAAGAAATTAAAGATGATACCAACAGATGGAGAGATATACCATGTTCTTGGATTGGAAGAATCGACATTGTGAAAATGACTCTACTACCCAAAGCCATCTACAGATTCAATGCAATCCCTATCAAATTACCAATGGCATTTTTTACGGAACTAGAACAAATCATCTTAAAATTTGTATGGAGACACAAAAGACCCCAAATAGCCAAAGCAGTCTTGAGGGAAAAAAACGGAGCTGGAGGAATCAGACTCCCTGACTTCAGACTATACTACAAAGCTACAGTAATCAAGACAATATGGTACTGGCACAAAAACAGAAACATAGATCAATGGAACAAGATAGAAAGCCCAGAGATAATCCCACGCACCTATGGTCAACTAATCTATGACAAAGTAGGCAAAGATATACAATGGAGAAAAGACAGTCTCTTCAATAAGTGGTGCTGGGAAAACTGGACAGCTACATGTAAAAGAATGAAATTATTTACATTCTTTAAATTTATTTCCTACTTGAAATAGGCTGATGATTGTAAGTTCTCACACTCTTTTTTTGCCTAGTTTTGGTATCAAGGTTGTAACAGCCTCATAAATGAAATTTGTGAGTGATCTCTACTTTTCCTTGAAATATATTCTATGTGATTTATTTCTCTGTTCCTTATGCGTTAGAGGAAAATTCTAGATTAGTTTTCTTTTGCTGTGGTAAATAATTACCAAAAACGTAGTAGCTTGAGACAGAACCCATTTATTATCCATAGTTCTGTAGGTCAGAAGTCAAGTGGGCATGGCTGGTTTCTCTACTTTGAGTCTCACAGGCCAAAATGAAGGAGTTTGCAGGGTTGCATTCCCTTCTGGAGCTTCTGGGGTCGAATTCACTTTGAGGTTCATGAGACTGTGGTCAGAGTTCAGTTCTATGCAGCTGAAGGACTAAGGTTCCTGTTTCCTTGAATAAGCTCATTGGCAACTTTAATTCCATCAGCAAAGTCCCTTTTGACTTGTCATATAGGATATTCACAGGCATAACACCAAGGGCAAAGATCATGGAGGCCTAAATCCTGCTTACCAAAAGTTTATCTGTAAAACCATCTGTGCCTGGTCTTTTTTCTGTGTAGAAAATTTTAACTACTGGTCTTTACAAGTAATTATAATTTTAAGATTTTCTATTTCTTTTTGACTCAACTTGCAAATTTAAATTTTTTCCAGTAATTTATCCATTTAATCTAAAGTTTCAAATTATTTGTGTAGTTTTTCATAATACTATCTTTTAAATCTTTGCAGTAACTGCAATCATGACTTTTTTTTAATATAAATTTATTTATTTATTTATTTTTGGCTGCGTTGGGTCTTTGTTTATGTGTGTGGGCTTTCTCTAGTTGTGGCAATCGGGGGCTACTCTTTGTTGCAGTGTGCAGGCTTCTCAGTGTGGTGGCTTCTCCTGTTGCGGAGCATGGGCTCTAGGCACACAGGCTTCAGTAGTTGTGGCACTCGGGCTCAGTAGTTGTGGCTTGTGGGCCCTAGAGTGCAGGCTCCGTAGTTGTGGCGCACAGGCTTAGTTGCTCCACAGCATGTGGGATCTTCCCAGTCCAGGGCTCGAACCCGTGTCCCCTGCATTGGCAGGCGGATTCTTAACCACTGCACCACCAGGGAAGTCCCAACATTCTTTTTATTCCTAATGTTATTTATTTGTACCTGCACTTTTATTTTCTTGATCACTTTCACTTTCAAGAATAACTGTGGGAAACTGCAACTTTGTATGTATGTCCACAGTCAACTTGATGGGGTCTTTCTGGCTAGCTGGCTTAGGCAAACTTAATGCTATACAAGCAGTAAGATTATTTCTCTAGGTCTCTGCAGTGTGGCATGGCTACATAAATAAGTTGAAGAAAACTTAATGGACCAAAATTTGCACCATGACTACAATTGAATATACTAGCAAGAACACTGTGTGTTTGTGGTTCTAAGCATCTTGAAGAAAGTTGTGATTTTTTGGAGTGAAGGATAGAAAGAGATGACAGTATTTACGCAAGTCTATGGGACTTCTATATTCTGGAAAGGTATTTATTGAACAAATGTAACTACAGAATAATAAGATGGGGTCACATGATTATAATACAGCCTAATAAAAACTTAAAGTTGGATTTAGGAAGCATCTATATATAGTTATAGGATAGAATCTGACATCGAGACCTTATGTCTGTCCCAACATTTTTTGTATAATTACCTACATATGGACAGATCAATAGTATAAGACACAGCAGAATTATATCTAGCTCACCTATGCTCAACTGAGAATTACATAATGTGGGTGGTGATTGGGGCCAACTTCTTTCACCAACAAAACAAAGCAAAACAACAGAAAACCTTAGGTTTCTTATTATCCCTCTTCTTTAAGTCACATTTTGCTCCTGTCAGACATGATTATTCATTCTTTCTCTGGGATGATTATCAGGAGTTTCTTAGGATTTAAGAAAATACTTAGCTACCTCAATGAGGGTCTGTCAGCACTCCCTAACATACATTTGAGGGACGGGAGTAAGTCCATTGATAACATCTGTCTCCCCGTGGTCCATATGTATTAGCAGTTTAAGCATTGCATTTATCAGGTGCTATGTTTATTAGATGAGGCAAGTTGGTAAGGCATTCCCTTTGCATGTGATTTACCAGGATGTTGGGAAAAAATCTTTTCCTTCTTTTACTGTTTTTTTTTTTTCTTGTGGTTGACATCTTGGAGGTCAGTGCTAGTGGTTTTAGAAGGATTGGCTGTACCTAACAGAGAAGTGAGGAAGGGGAATAATAGAAGAGTTGTGATCATGTTAAATTAAACATAGATACTCAAATGCTTTGAATTCAAACACCAATGTTAAATTGGTGGTAAATACACAACTGAATTAGAGGTCCTATTTGAATTTACTTTTTAGAAAGTAAAATTGACTTACCTGGCAACACTCTACAAGGGAAATCATCAGATGGGGCTGTATCATTATAGAAACTGTACATGAAACATTTTTCTTTGTTCCTTTGTGAGCTACATCAGTGTAGCTAGAGGTAGCTTTATTGCCAGGGTCAAGCAATGGGAAAGAAGAGAACCAGTTGCCAATGGCGGTCCTTGTCCAATTGCTCAATGTGTCCACTCCCTGCCCCCAGCATAATGTAAAGCTCAACAGCTCTAGGTAATGGGCTCACCATTTTGGGACTATCACAGAGCGGAAACAGAGAATTACATCCACAATGAAAACTTCTGTCAGGCTGAAGAAGGGAGAGGAGTGAGAAGGTAGGCATTCCTTGCAGGGTGTTTGCTCATAAGCTGTGCCATTTGTGATGAAATGACTCTCTGGCACAGTTTGAAAATCTCCTCCACACGAAGACCATTAAAAAATAAACAGTGTGGTTCAAGGCTTTTAAAATGTTTAGGAGGGGGAGAATTTACGTTGTCCCATCTTGGTTCTTATCTGCTCAATGCAACTGCTTTTTTTTTTTTTTCTACTCAAAAAATCATTCTTATTACTCTTTGAAAATATTTCAGATTAGTTTTTTAAATAAGCAGCTACCCTGTTTTTTCTTTTGTTCCCTTTTTTTAAAATGGGAAAATAATATTTTATTCTTTTCCAAAATGTATAGCAAGTAATCAAGAATATTCCTCCTGAGTCCTGTGCTATTTCCTCTTTAGTTCATTGCCCCTCATGCCAAATCCCAAGTCTGCTTTAAAGAGTATGGAAAACTCACTTGTCCTTAGTTCGACAAAAGCTAATGGACCAGGATCCTTGAGGACAGTAGTACTCTTGAGCAAACTGACCATTCCCCTTGCAACTTTTAAAAAAAAAATTGAAGTGAAATTCGTGTAACATACAGTTAATCATTTGAAAGTGTACATTTCAGTGGCACTTAGTGCATTCACAATGTTGTTACATCTACCACCTCACTCTAGTGTCAAAGCTTTTTTGTCACCCCAGCAAAACACCTTCCCCACCTCAACCACTGGCAACTACTAATCTGCTTTCTGTCTCTATGGATTTGCCTCTACTGCATATTACATATAAAAAGAATCATACAATATATAACCTTTTGTGTTTGGCTACTTTATTTTAGCATAATGTTTTTGAGGTTCATCTAAGTTGTAGCATGTGTCAGTACTTCATTCTTTGTTATTGCTGAATAATATTCCATTGTATGTATAAATTAAAAATAGTTTACCCATTCATCTATTGATGGACATTTGGGTTGTTTCCTTCTTTTGGCTAATGTGAATAATGCTGCTATAAACATTAGTATGTAAGTTTCTGTGTGGACATATGTTATCATTTCTCTGGGGTATACCTAGGAGTGGAATTGTAGAATCATATGGTAACACTTCTTTTAATCATTTGGGGAAGTGCCACACTGTTTTTCAAAGAAGCTGCAACATTTATATCCCCACCAACAGTGTATGATGGTTCCTATTTCTCCACATTCTCACCAACACCTGTTATTTTCCATTAAAAAAATAGCCATTCCAGTGGGTGTGAAGTTGTATCTCACTGTGGTTTTAATTTGCATTTCCTTGATGACCAAAGAAGTTGAACATGTTTTCATGTGTTTATTGGTCATTTGTACATTTTCTTTGGAGAAATGTCTATTCAACTCCATTACCCATTTCTTAATTGAGTTGTCTTCTTGTTCTTGAGTTGTAAGAGTTCTTTATATATTCTGGATACTAGGCCCTTATAAGATATATGATTTGCAAATATTTTCTTCCTTTCCTGTAGGCTGTCTTTTCAATTTATTGATAATGTCCTTTGATGCCCAAAAGTTTTAAATTCTTGTTTGTTTGTTTTTTATTTTTCTTATACAGGAGAATTATTTTTCTTCTATCCAACTCACTTCTCTAATTTATGTTATCCACCTGGCAAATATAGATAGATTGATAATCCTGTTCTACATGTGGATTATTGACATAGTCATGACATAAAAATATATTTAAACTATATTAACTGAAAAATGCAAAATACTGAACACTCTGTACAGTACAATTTCATTCGTGGAAAAAAGGAGGGTAGATAGAGAGATGATTGTATGTGTGTAGAAAATATCTATAAGGAGCCAACAAGAAACAATAGTGATTATCTAGGGAGTAGGACCTTCATTTTTCAATTTATACCTTTTTGTATTGTTTGAATTTTATGTAGCAAGTATGTATTACTTTAACAACAAAATTCAGTAGATTTTAAAGCCATGCTACATTACCTTTCCCCATAAGCTCAAGGTGACTTAATGAGTAAAGTGACCCCATTTTCCAAACCTACAGTCAGAAGACATGTTCTGATAGTCTTGAATGTACAGATCTTCCTCAACTTAAGATGGGGCTACATCTCATCGAAAGTTGAAAATATTGCAAGTGGAAAATACATTTAATACATCTAACTTATCGAAAATCATAGCTTAGCCTAGCCTACCTTAAATGTACTCAGAACACTTACATTAGCCTGCAGTAGGGCAAAAGCATCTATCACAAACCCTATTTTATATAAAGTGTTGAATATCTCATGTAATTTATTGAATACTGTACTGAAAGTGAAAAAGAGAATGGTTTTATGTGTACAGGATGGTTGTAGTGTATTGGTTGTTTCCCCTTGTGGTCACGGGGCTGACTGGGAGCTGTGAGTCACTGCTGCTGCCCAGCATCACAAGAGTATGGTACTGCATATCGCTAGCCTGGGAAAAGATCAAAATTCAAAGTATGGTTTCTACTGAATGAGTATTGCTTTTGCACCATTGTAAAGTAGAAAAATCCCAAGTTAAACCATCATAAGTCATGGACTGTCTGTACATGTAGGGAACTGAGTTAAAATATTTGAAACTGGGTCTGATTTGTAAGAGTCAGAAATTGAGATTGCCATGTAGAGGTGTTTTTTTGTTGTTGTTTGTTTGTTTTTTAAAACTAATATTTTTAAATTGAGATATACTTAACATATAATGTATTAGTTTAGGTGTACACATTTGATCTATGTATATATTGTGAAATAATTACCACAGTAAATTTAGTTAACATCCATCACCACATATAGTTACAAAATTTTTTTTCTTGTGATGAGAACTTTTAAGATCTGCTGTCTTAGAAACTTCCAAATATACAATACAGTATTGTTAACCCTAACAACCATGCTGTACATTACATCCCCAGGACTTATTTATTTTAAAACTAGAAGTTTGTACTTTTAAACTATCTTCACCCATTTTGCCCACCCTTTACCCCATGTCCCTGGAAACCACCAATCTGTTCTCTGTATCTATGAGTTCTTTTTTTTTTCTTTCTTCTTTTTATATTCCACATATAAATGATATCATACCATGGTACCATGATATCATGGTATTTTCTTTGTCTGACTTTTTTCACTTAGCATAATGCCCTCAAGATCCATCCATGTTGTTGTTGTTGCAAATAGCAGGGTTTCCTTCTTTTTTTTTTAATGACTGAAAGGTATTCCATTGTATATCATTATATATCACATTTTCTTTAACCATTTATTCATTAATAGACACTTAAGTTGTTTCCATGTCTTGAATATTATAAATGATGCTGCAGTGAACATGGGTTCTTCAACATAATGATTTAGTTTCTTTGGGTAAATACCCAAAGGTGGAATTGCTGGATCATATGGTAGTTCTATTTTTAATTTTTTGAGCAACCTCCATACTGTTTCCCATAGTTTCTGCACCAATTTACATGTCTACCAACATTGCATCAGGGTTGCCTTCCCTTCATGTCCTACCCAACACTTGTTATTTCTTGTCTTTGATGATAGCCATTGTAACAGATGTGGGATGGTATCTCATTGTGATTTTGATTTGCATTTCCTTGATGATCAGTGATGTTGAGCAACTTTTCATGTGCCTGTTGGCCATTTGTATGCCTTCTTTGGAAATATGTCTATGCAGATCCTCTGCCCATTTTTAAATCTGATTGTTTGTTTGTTTTTCTATTGAGTTGTGTTAGCTCTTTATCTAGATATTAACCCCTTATTAGACATATGATTTGAAAATATTTCCTCCCATTTGGTACGTTGCATTTTCATTTTGTTGATTGCTTCCTTTGCCATACAGAAGCTTTTTAATGTTTATGTAGTCTCACTTGTTTATTTTTCTTTTGGTGTCAAATCCAAAAAATCATTGCCAACACTGATGACAAGGAACTTATCCCCTGTTTTCTTCTAGGAGTTTTATGGTTTCAGGACTCACATTCAAGTCTTTAATCCATTTTGAGTTGATTTTTGTGTGTAGTATAGGGGACCAGTTTCATTCTTTTGCATGTGGCTATTTGGTTTTTCCAACACCATTTGTTGAAGAGACTGTCCTTTTCCCATTGTATATTCTTGGCTCCTCCTTTGTTGTAACTTAATTGACCACATATGCATGGGTTTATTTCTGGCCTCTCTACTCTGTTCCATTGATATATGTGTCTGTTTTTTGCTAATAACATACTGTTTGATTACTATAGCTTTGTAATGTAGTTTGAAATCAGAAAGTGTGGTGCCTCCCATTTTGTACTTCTTTCTCAAGATTGCTTTAGCTATTTGGGGTATTTTATGGTTACATACAAATTAAAAAAATTTTTGTTCTATTTCTGTGATAAATGCCATTGTAATTTTGATAGGGATTGCATTGAATCTATAGATGCATTGGGCAGTATGATCGTTTTAACAATATTAATTCTTGCAATGTATGAGCTTGGAATATCTTTCCATTTTTGGTGTCTTCTTTAATTTCCTTCATTAATTTCTTATGGCTTTCAGTGTACAGTTCTTTCACTTCTTTGGATAAATTTGTACCTAAGTATTTTATTCTTTTTTTTTTTTTTTTGAGCAGAAAATAATTCTTTTATTATCTCATGGGCATTTAATTGAACAGGAATCTTAATGTTCAATTTGCTTTGTTTGCATGAAATCTTATAGCCAGATATGTGGCTCTTTTCTCTTTGCCCAAATTTTCTTATTTAGTATTTATTTAATATTTAGTTATACCTATATATATATTTTTTAACATCTTTATTGGAGTATAATTGTATTACATTTTTGTGTTAGTTTCTGCTGTATAACAAAGTGAATCAGCTACACATATACATATATCCCCATATCCACTCCCTCTTGTGTCTTCCTCCTACCCTCCTTATCCCCCCCCACTAGGTGGTCACAAAGCACCGAGCTGGTCTCCCTGTGCTATGCGGCTGCTTCCCACTAGCTATCTATTTTACATTTGGTAGTGTACATATGTCAATGCCACTCTCTCACTTCATCCCAGGTTACCCTTCCCCCTCCCTGTGTCCTCAGGTCCATTCTCTATGTCTGCGTCTTTATTCCTATCCTGCCCCTAGGTTCAACAGAACCATTTTGCTTTTTCTTTAGATTCCATATATGTGTTAGCATATGGTATTTGTTGCTCTGTTTCTGACTTACTTTACTCTGTATGATAGACTCTAGGTCCATCCACTTCACTACAAATACCTCCATTTCATTGCTTTTTATGGCTGAGTAATATTCCATTGTATATATGTGTCACATCTTCTTTATCCATTCATCTGTTAGTGGACGTTTAGGTTGTTTCCATGTCCTGGCTATTGTAAATACTGCTGCAATGAATATTGTGATACATGACTCTTTTTGAATTATGGTTTTCTCAGGGTATATGCCCTGTAGTAGGATTGCTGGGTCATATGACAGTTCTATTTTTAGTTTTTTTAAGGAACCTTCATACTGTTCTCCATAGTGGCTGTATCAATTTACATTCCCACCAACAGTACAAGAGGGTTCCCTTTTCTCCACACCCTCTCCAGCATTTATTGTTTGTAGACTTTTTGATGATGGCCATTCTGACCAGTATGAGGTGATACCTCATTGTAGTTTTGATTTGCATTTCTCTAATGATTAGTGATGTTGAGCATCCTTTCATGTGTTTGTTAGAAATCTGTATATCTTCTTTGGGGAAATATCTGTTTAAGTCTTCAGCCCATTTTCAGATTGGGTTGTTGGTTTTTTTTGATATTGAGCTGCATGAGCTGCTTGTATATTTTGGAGATTAATCCTTTGTCAATTACTCCATTTGCAAATATTTTCTCCCACTCTGAGGGTTGTCTCTTCATCTTGTTTATGGTTTCCTTTGCTGTGCAAAAGCTTTTGAGGTTCATTATGTCCCATTTGTTTATTTTTGTTTTTATTTCCATTTCTCTAGAAGGTGGGTCAAAAAGGAACTTTCTGTGATTTATGTCATAGAGTGTTCTGTCTATGTTTTCCTCTAAGAGTTTTATAGTGTCTGGCCTTACATTTAAGTCTTTAATGCATTTTGAATTTATTCTTTTGTATGGTGTTAGGGAGTGTTCTAATTTCATTCTCTTACATATAGCTGTCCGGTTTTCCCAGCACCACTTATTGAAGAGGCTGTCTTTTCTCCATTGTATATTCTTGCCTACTTTATCAAAGATAAGGTGACCAATTGTGTGTGGGTTTATCTCTGGGCTTTCTATCCTGTTCCATTTATCTATATTTCTGTTTTTGTGGTAGTACCATACTGTCTTGATTACTGTAGATTTGTAGTATAGTCTAAAATCAGGGAGCCTGATTCCTCCAGCTCCGTTTTTCTTTCTCAAGAGTGCTTTGGCTATTGGGGGTCTTCTGGGTATCCATACAAATTGTGAAGTTTTTTATTCCAGTTCTATGAAAAATGCCATTGGTAGTTTGATAGGCATTGCATTGAATCTGTAGATTGCTTTGGGTCATATAGTCATTTTCACAATGTTGATTCTCCCAATCCAAGAACATGGTATATCTCTCCATCTCTTTGTATCATCTTTAATTTCTTTCATCAGTGCCTTATAGTTTTCTGCATACACGTCTTTTGTCTACATAGGTAGGTTTATTCCTAGGTATTTTATTCTTTTTGTTGTAGTGTAAAATGCGAGAGTTTCATTAATTTCTCTTTCAGATTTTTCATCATTAGGGTATAGGAATGAAAGAGATTTCTGTGCATTAATTTTGTATCCTGCTACTTTACCAAATTCACTGATTAGCTCTAGTAGTTTTCTGGTAGCATCTTTAGGATTCTCTATTTATAGTAACTTGTCATGTGCAAGCAGTGGCAGTTTTACTTCTTGTTTTCCAATTTGGATTTCTTTTATTTCTTTTTCTTCTCTGATTGCTGTGGCTAAACCTTCCAAAACTATGTTGAATAATAGTGATGAGAGTGGGCAACCTTGTCTTGTTCCTGATCTTAGTGGAAATGGTTTGTTTTTCACCATTGAGAATGATGTTGGCTGTGGGTTTGTCATATATGGCCTTTATATGTTGAGGTAAGTTCCCTCTGTGCCTACTTTCTGGAGAGTTTTCATATAAATCGGTGTTGAATTTTGTCGAAAGCATTTTCTGCATCTATTGAGATTATCATATCCTTTTTATCCTTCAATTTGTTAATATGGTGTATCACATTGATTTGCGTATATTGAAGAAGCCTTGCATTCCTGAGATAAACCCCAATTGATCATGGTGTATGATCCGTTTAATGTGCTTTTGTATTCTGTTTGCTAGTACTTTGTTGAGGATTATTGCATCTATGTTCATCAGTGATATTGGCCTGTAGTTTTCTTTCCTTGTGACATCTTTGTCTGGTTTTGGTATCAGGGTGATGGTGGCCTCGTAGAATGAGTTTGGGAGTGTTCCTCCCTCTGCTATATTTTGGAAGAGTTTGAGAAGGATAGGTGTTAGCTCTTCTCTAGATGTTTGATAGATTTCGCCTGTGAAGCCATCTGGTCCTGGGCTTTTGTTTGTTGGAAGATTTTTAATCACCATTTCAATATCAGTGCTTGTGATTGGTCTGTTTATATTTTCTATTTCTTCCTGGTTCAGTCTTGGAAGATTGTCCTTTTCTAAGGATTTGTCCATTTCTTCCAGGTTGTCCATTTTATTGGCATATAGATTACCTGTAGTGATCTCTCATGATCCTTTGTACTTCTGCCGTGTCAGTTGTTACTTCTTCTTCATCTCTAATTCTGTTGATTTGAGTTCTCCCTTTTTTTCTTCATGAATCTGGCTAATGGTTTATCAATTATTTTTATCTTCTCAAAGAACCAGCTTTTAGTTTTATTGATCTTTGCTATTGTTTCTTTCATTTCTTTTTCATTTATTTCTGATCTGATCTTTATGATTTCTTTCCTTCTGCTAACTTTGGGGTTTTTTTATTCTTCTTTCGCTAATTGCTTTAGGTGTAAGGTTAGGTTGTTTATTTGAGATGTTTCTTATTTCTTGAGGTAGGATTGTGTAGCTATAAACTTCCCTCTTAGAATTGCTTTTGTTGCATCCCATAGGTTTTGTGTCATCGTGTTTTCATTGTCATTTGTTTCTATGTATTTTTTGATTTTCTCTTTGATTTCTTCAGTGATCTCTTGGTTATTAAGTAGTGTATTGTTTAGCCTCCATGTGTTTGTATTTTTTACAGATTTTTTCCTGTAATTGATATCTAGTCTCAGCGTTGTGGTTGGAAAAGATACTTGATACGATTTCAATTTTCTTAAGTTTACCAAGGCTTGATTTGTGACCCAAGATATGATGTATCCTGGAGAATGTTCCATGATCACTTGAGAAAAACGTGTATTCTGTTGTTTTTGCATGGAATATCCAATAAATATCAATTAAATCCATCTTGTGTAATGTATCATTTAAAGCTTGTATTTCCTTATTTTTTTTTAAACATCTTTATTGGAGTATAATTGCTTTACAATGGTGTGTTAGTTTCTGCTTTATAACAAAGTGAAACAGTTATACATATACATATGTTCCCATATCTCTTCCCTCTTGCGTCTCCCTCCCTCCCATCCTCCCTATCCCACCCCGCTAGATGGTCACAAAGCACCGAGCTGATCTCCCTGGCTATGTGGATGCTTCCCACTAGCTATCTATTTTACATTTGGTAGTGTATATATGTCCATGCCACTCTCTCACCCTGTCACTTCTTACCCCTCCCCCTCCCCATATCCTCAAGTCCATTCTCTAGTAGGTCTGTGTCTTTATTCCCGTCTTGCCACTAGGTTCTTCATGACCTTTTTTTTTTCCCTTAGATTCCATATATATGTGTTAGCATACTGTATTTGTTTTTCTCTTTCTGACTTACTTCACTCTGTATGACAGACTCTAACTCCATCCACCTCACTACAAATACCTCCATTTCGTTCCTTTTTATGGCTGAGTAATATTCCATTGTATATATGTGCCACATCTTCTTTATCCATTCACCTGTTGATGGACACTTAGGTTGCTTCCATGTCCTGGCTATTGTAAATAGAGCTGCAATGAACATTTTGGTACATGACTCTTTTTGAATTATAGTTTTCTCAGGGTATATGCCCAGTAGTGGGATTGCTGGGTCGTATGGTAGTTCTATTTTTAGTTTTTTAAGGAACCTCCATACTGTTCTCCATAGTGGCTGTATCAATTTACATTCCCACCAACAGTGCAAGAGTGTTCCCTTTTCTCCACACCCTCTCCAGCATTTATTGTTTCTAGATTTTTTGATGATGGCCATTCTGACTGGTGTGAGATGATATCTCATTGTAGTTTTGATTTGCATTTCTCTAATGATTAATGATGTCGAGCATTCTTTCATGTGTCTGTTGGCAATCTGTATATCTTCTTTGGAGAAATGTCTATTTAGGTCTTCTGCCCATTTTTGGATTGGGTTGTTTGTTTTTCTGTTATTGAGCTGCATGAGCTGCTTGTAAATCTTGGAGGTTAATCCTTTGTCAGTTGCTTCATTTGCAAATATTTTCTCCCATTCTGAGGGTTGTGTTTTGGTCTTGTTTATGATTTCCTTTGCTGTGCAAAAGCTTTTAAGTTTCATTAGGTCCCATTTGTTTATTTGTATTTTTATTTCCATTTCTCTAGGAGTTGGGTCAAAAATGATCTTGCTGTGATTTATGTCATAGAGTGTTCTGCCTATGTTTTCCTGTAAGAGTTTGATCGTGTCTGGCCTTACATTTAGGTCTTTAATCCATTTTGAGTTTTTTTTTGTGTATGGTGTTAGGGAGTGTTCTAATTTCATACTTTTACATGTACCTGTCCAGTTTTCCCGGCACCACTTATTGAAGAGGCTGTCTTTTCTCCACTGTATATGCTTGCCTCCTTTATCAAAGATAAGGTGACCATATGTGTGTGGGTTTATCTCTGGACTTTCTATCCTGTTCCATTGATCTATGTTTCTGTTTTTGTGCCAGTACCAAACTGTCTTGATTACTGTAGCTTTGTAATATAGTCTGAAGTCAGGGAGCCTGATTCCTCCAGCTCCATTTTTCGTTCTCAAGATTGCTTTGTCTATTCGGGGTCTTTTGTGTTTCCATACAAATTGTGAAATTTTTTGTTCTAGTTCTGTGAAAAATGCCAGTGGTAGTTTGATAGGGATTGCATTGAATCTGTAGATAGCTTTGGATAGTAGAGTCATTTTCACAATGTTGATTCTCCCAATCCAAGAACATGGTATATCTCTCCATCTATTTGTATCATCTTTAATTTCTTTCATCAGTGTCTTATAGTTTTCTGCATACACGTCTTTTGTCTCCTTAGGTAGGTTTATTCCTAGATATTTTATTCTTTTTGTTGCAATGGTAAACGGGAGTGTTTTCTTAATTTCACTTTCAGATTTTTCATCATTAGTGTGTAGGAATGCAAGAGATTTCTCTGCATTCATTTTGTATCCTGCTACTTTACCAAATTCATTGATTAGCTCTAGTAGTTTTCTGGTAGCATCTTTAGGATTCTCTATGTATAGTATCATGTCATCTGCAAACAGTGACAGCTTTACTACTTCTTTTCCGATTTAGATTCCTTTTATTTCTTTTTCTTCTCCGATTGCTGTGGCTAACACTTCCAAAACTATGTTGAATAATAGTGGTGAGAGTGGGCAACCTTGTCTTGTTCCTGATCTTAGTGGAAATGGTTTCAGTTTTTCACCATTGAGGACAATGTTGGCTGTGGGTTTGTCATATATGGCCTGTATTATGTTGGGGAAAGTTCCCTCTATGCCTACTTTTTGCAGGGCTTTTATCATAAATGGGTGTTGAATTTTATCGAAAGCTTTCTCTGCATGTATTGAGATGATCATATGGTTTTTCTCCTTCAGTTTGTTAATATGATATATCACGTTGATTGATTTGAGTATATTGAAGAATCCTTGCATTCCTGGAATAAACCCCACTTGATCATGGTGTATAATCCTTTTATTGTGCTGTTGGATTCTGTTTGCTAGTATTTTGTTGAGGATTTTTGCATCTATGTTCATCAGTGATATTGGCCTGCAGTTTTCTTTCTTTGTGACATCTTTGTCTGGTTTTGGAATCAGTGTGATGGTGGCCTCGTAGAATGAGTTTGGGAGTGTTCCTCCCTCTGCTATATTTTGGAAGAGTTTGAGAAGGATAGGTGTTAGCTCTTCTCTAAATGTTTGATAGAATTCACCTGTGAAGCCATCTGGTCCTGGGCTTTTGTTTGTTGGAAGATTTTTAATCACAGTTTCAATTTCAGTGCTTGTGATTGGTCTGTTCATATTTTCTATTTCTTCCTGGTTCATTCTCGGCAGGTTGTGCATTTCTAAGAATCTGTCCATTTCTTCCAGGTTGTCCATTTTATTGGCATAGAGTTGCTTGTAGTAATCTCTCATGATCGTTTGTATTTCTGCAGTGTCAGTGGTTACTTCTCCTTTTTCATTTCTAATTCTATTGATTTGAGTCTTTTCCCTTTTTCTCTTGATGAGTCTGGCTAATGGTTTATCAATTTTGTTTATCTTCTCAAAGAACCAGCTTTTAGTTTTATTGATCTTTGCTCTTGTCTCCTTCATTTCTTTTTCATTTATTTCTGATCTGATCTTTATGATTTCTTTCCTTCTGCTAGCTTTGGGGTTTTTCTGTTCTTCTTTCTCTAATTGCTTTAATTGCAAGTTTAGGTTGTTTATTTGAGATGTTTCCTGTTTCTTGATGTAGGCTTGTATTGCTATAAACTTCCCTCTTAGAATTGATTTTGCTGCATCCCATAGGTTTTGGGTCATCGTGTCTCCATTGTCATTTGTTTCTAATTATTTTTTGATTTCCCCGTTGATTTCTTCAGTGATCACTTCGTTATTAAGTAGTGTATTGTGTAACCTCCATGTGTTTGTATTTTTTACAGATCTTATCCTGTAATTGATATCTAGTCTCATAGCGTTGTGGTCGGAAAAGATACTTGATAAGATTTCAATTTTCTTAAATTTACCAAGGCTTGATTTGTGACCCAAGATATGATCTACCCTGGAGAATGTTCCATGAGCACTTGAGAAAAATGTGTATTCTGGTTTTTTTGGGTGGAATGTCCTATAAATATCAATTAAGTCCATCTTGTTTAATGTATCATTTAAAGCTTGTGTTTCCTTATTCATTTTCATTTTGGATGATCTGTCCATTGGTGAAAGTGGGGTGTTAAAGTCCCCTACTATGATTGTGTTACTGTCGATTTCCCCTTTTATGGCTGTTAGTATTTGCCTTATGTATTGAGTTGCTCCTATGTTGGGTGCATAAATATTTACAATTGTTATACCTTCTTCTTGGATCGATCCCTTGATCATCATATAGTGTCCTTCTTTGTCTCTTGTAATAGTCTTTATTTTAAAGTCTATTTTGTCTGATATGAGAATTGCTACTCCAGCTTTCTTTTGATTTCCATTTGCATGGAATATCTTTTTCCATCCCCTCACTTTCAGTCTGTATGTGTCCCTAGGTCTGAAGTGGGTCTCTTGTAGACAGCATATATGTAGGTCTTGTTTTTGTATCCATTCAGCTAGTCTGTGTCTTTTGGTTGGAGCATTTAATCCATTTACATTTAAGGGAATTATCGATATGTATGTTCCTATTACCATTTTCTTAATTGCTTTGGGTTTGTTATTATATGTCTTTTTCTTCTTTTGTGTTTCCTGCCTAGAGAGGTTCCTTTAGCATTTGTTGTAAAGCTGGTTTGGTGGTGGTGAATTCTCTTTGCTTTTGCTTGTCTGTAAAGGTTTTAATTTCTCTGTTGAATCTGAATGAGATCCTTTCTGGGTGGAGTAATCTTGGTTGTAGGTTTTTCTCTTTCATCACTTTAGATAAGTTCTGCCACTCCCTTCTGGCTTGCAGCGTTTCTGCTGAAAGATCAGCTGTTAATCTTATGGGGATTCCCTTGTATATTATTTGTTGCTTTTCCCTTGCTGCTTTTTAATATTTTTTCTTTGTATTTAATTTTGGATAGTTTTGTTACCATGTGTCTTAACGTGTTTCTACTTGGATTTATCCTGTATGTGACTCTCTGCACTTCCTGGACTTGATTGTCTATTTCCTTTCCCATATTAGGGAAGTTTTCGACTATAATCTCTTCAAATATTTTCTCAGTCCCTTTTTTTTTCTTTTCTTCTTCTGCAACCCCTATAATTCGAATGTTGGTGAGTTTAACATTGTCCCAGAGGTCTCTGAGACTGACCTCAATTCTTTTCTTTCCTTTTTCTCTTTATTCTACTCTGTGGTAGTTATTTCCACTATTTTATCTTCCAGGTCAGTTATCCATTCTTCTGCCTCAGTTATTCTGCTATTGATTCCTTCTAGAGAATTTTTAATTTCATTTATTGTGTTGTTCATCATTGTTTGTTTGCTCTTTAGTTCTTCTAAGTCCTTGTTAAACGTTTCTTGTATTTTCTCCATTGTATTTCCAAGATTTTGGATCATCTTTACTATCATTACTCTGAATTGTTTTTCAAGTCGACTGCCTATTTCCTCTTCATTTGTTTGTTCTGGTGGGTTTTTACCTTGCTCCTTCATCTGCTGCATATTTCTCTGTCTTCTTATTTTGCTTAAGTTACTCTGTTTGGTGACTCCTTTTTGCAGGCTGCAGGTTCATAATTCCTGTTTTTTTTGGTGTCTGCCTCCAGTGAGTAAGTTTTGTTATGTGGGTTGTGTAGGCTTCCTGGCGGAGGGGACTGCTGTCTGTGTTCTGATAGATGAGGTTGGATCTTGTCTTTCTGCTGGGCAGGACTGCATCTGGTGGTGTGTTTTGGGGTGTCTGTGAACTTATTATGATTTCAGGCAACCTCTCTGCTAATGGTTGGGTTTGTTTTCCTGTCTTGCTAGGTGTTTGGCATGGGGTGTCCAGCACTGGAGCTTGCTGGGCATTGAGTGGAGCTGGGTCTTAGCATTGAGATGGAGATCTCTGGGTGAGCTCTTGCCGATTGCTATTACATGGGGCAAGGAAATCTCTGGTGGACCAATGTCCTGAACTCAGCTCTCCCACCTCAGGGGCTCAGGCCTGACACCTGGCTGGAGTACCAAGACCCTGTCAGCCACATGGCCAGGTTCATGGGGAGTTTCTTGCCTTTTGGGAAGCCTGAGGTCTTCTGCCAGCATTCAGTCGGTGTTCTGTAGGAATTCTTCCACATGTAGATTTTTTTTTTTTATTAATTCATTTATTTATTTTTGGCTGTGTTGGGTCTTCGCTTCTGTGCGAGGGCTTTCTGTAGTTGCAGCAAGCGGGGGCCACTCTTCATCGCGGTGCACGGGCCTCTCACTATTGCGGCCTGTCTTGTTGTGGAGCACAGGCTCCAGACGTGCAGGCTCAGCAGCCATGGCTCACGGGCCCAGTTGTTCCACGCCATGTGGGATCTTCCCAGACCAGGGCTCGAACCCGTGTCCCCTGCATTGGCAGGCAGATTCTCAACCAGTGCACCACCAGGGAAGCCCGTAGATGTATTTTTGATGTATTTTTTGGGAGGAAGGTGATCTCCATGTCTTTTTCCTCTGCCATCTTGAAGGTCCTCCCAGGTATTTTATTCTTTTTTGTGCAGTTGTAATTGTAGTTTTTTCCTTAATTTCTCTTTCTAATAGCTTGTTGTTAAAATATAAGTCACACATCAGATTTTTTAATATTGATTTTATATTCTGCAAATTTACTGTATTCATTTATTAGATCTAACAGTTTTTGGGTGGAATCTTTAGAGTTTCCTATATATTATATCATGTCATCTGCAAATGGAGATAGTTTTAATTTTTCCTTCCCAGTTTGGATGCCTTTTGTTTATTTTTCTCTCCTGATTGCCTTGGCTAGAATTTCCAGTGCTGTGTTGAATAGAAGTGATGAGAATGGGCATCCTTGTGTTTTTCCTGATCGTAGAGGAAAAGCTTTCAGTTTTTTGCCATTGCTTATGATGTTATCTTTGGGCTTGTTATACAGGGCTTTTATATTGAGGTATGTTCCCTCTATACTCACTTTGTTGAGAATTTTTATCATAAATAGATGTTGAAGTTTGTCAAATGGTTTTTCTGAGTCTATTTAGATGATCATATGATTTTTACACTTAATTTTGTTAATGTGGTGTATCACATTGATTGATTTGCAGATGTTGAGCCATCCTTACATCCCTGGAATAAATCCCACTTGATCATGATGTATGATCCTTTTAATGTATTGTTTGATTTGGTTTGCTACTATTTTGTTGAGGAATTTTACATTTGTGTTCATCAGGGTTATTGGCTTGTATTTTTCTTTTCTTGTAGTCTCTTTGTCTGGTTTTTGTATCAGGATAACTTGGGTCTCATAAAATGAGTTTGGAAATGTTCCCTTCTCTTTAATTTTTTGGAAGAGTTTAAGAAGGATTGGTATTAATTCTTTAAGTGTTTGGTAGAATTCACCAGTGAAGTCATGTGGTCCTGGACTTTTCTTTGTTTGGAGGTTTTTGATTACTGATTCAATCTCCTTACTAGTAATTTGTCTGTTCAGATTCTCTATTTCTTCATGATTCAGTCTTGGTAGTTTTTATGTTTCCAGAAATTTTTTCCATTTTTTCTAGGTTGTCCAATTTGTTGGCATATAATTGTTCATAGTAATCTCTTATGATCCTTTGTATTTCTGTGCTATCAGTTATTTTGTCTCCCCTTTCATTTCTGATTTTATTTATATGCGTCATCTCTTCTTCTCTTGATGAGTCTGGCTAAAGGTTCATATGTTTTGTTTATTTTTTCAAAGAACCAGCTCTTAGTTTCAATGATCTATTCTCTTTTCGGGCTCTATTTCATTTATTTCCTCTCTGATCTCTGTTATTTCCTTCCTTCCACTAACTTTGGGCTTATTTTTGTTCTTATTTTTCTAGTTCCTTGAGTTGTAAAGTTAGGTTGTTTATTTGAGCTCTTTACCTTTTCTTAATGTAGGCATTTATTGCTATAAATTGGGCATTTTGAATACTATAATATGGTTACTTTGGAAATCATCTTCTCCTCCTTCCCTAGGGCTTGCCATTGCTTCCTCTTGAGGTCTACAGTTGTCCATTTGTGCAGGGGGCATCTCACTCCTTGTTTCTAAAGTGGGCTTGCAGGCTGTGTTTGTGACTAATGAACTGCTGTCAGTCTCATCTGTCTCCAGTGTTGGCGGCATGTGTTCAGCCATCTTATACTATTCAGGATGGGGGAATCCCATCTTTACCAATGGGGTACATAGAAGGTGGTCAGAACAATGTGAATGGATAAAAAATTATTGTAATAAATTTACAAATATTAAATTTCATGCACTCATTTTGAGGGTATAGTTCAATGAGTTTTGACGAATAGCTCAGTGTTATCCCATTATATGAATATATCCCACTTTATTTACCTATTCACCTGTTGATGGGCATTTGTTGTTTTTTTTCCAGTTTTCAACTACTATGAATGAAGTTGATATGAACATTTATGTACAAGTCTTCTTATGAATATGTGTTTCCATTTCCCTTAGGTAAATACTTAGGGGTGTAATTGCAGAATCACATGGTAAGGGTATATTTAAATTTAGAAGAAAATATTAAACTGTTTTCCAGTGTGGTTGTACCATTTTACATTCCCACCATCAATGTTGCAGATTTATTTTAAATATATTCTAATAATCTGTTTTTTGAGTGGTAAGTTTAATACATAGGCATTTCTTACATTACTGATATATTTGTATATATTTTTACCATAATATTTTGTCTTTTCTATTTACCATGTTTTTATTTTCTTTGATTTTTTTCTGCTTTTTCTCCTTTTATTTGAATTATTGAGTTTCCTTTTTCTGCATATTCCACAATCTATTGATTTGGAAGTTAAAGATTAAATTTATATTATTTTAATGATTACCCTTAAATTATCATTATGAATAGTTAGAAAAGAATAAACTTTAATCAACATCTCTACTCTTGTCCCTAAATAGAGTGAACTTTAAACTACTTTAACCTTGCTCAACCCTATGCCTTATTAAATGTTAGTGCTGTCTCATATTTTAGTTTCACTATGTTTTTATATCCTCAAATTTAGTCATTATTATTTTTCTTATTTCATATACAGGCATACTTTGTTTTATTGCACTTTGCTTTATTGCATTTCACAGATATTGGTTTTTATTGGGTGTGTTTTGCAAATTGAAGGTTTGTGGCAACCCTGCATACAGCAAGGCTATCGGTGCCATTTTTCTGACAGACAGCATTTGCTCGTTTTGTGTCTCTGTGTCACATTGGTAATTCTCACGATATTTTAAGCTTTTTCATTATTATTATATTTGTTGTGGTCATATGTGATCAGTGATCTTTAATGTTACCCTTGTAATTGTTTCTGGGCTCTGCAAATCCTGCCATATAAGATGGTGAACTTAATAATTTTATGTGTTCTGACTGTTCTACCAACCGGCCATTCTCCTGTCTCTCTCTCCTTCTCCTGGGGCCTTTCTATTCCCTGAGACACAACAATATTGAAATTAGGTCAGTTAATAACCCTACAATGGTCTCTAAGTATTCAAGTGAAAGAAAGAGTCACACAACTCTCTAAATCAAAAGCTAGAAATGATTAAGCTTAATGAGGAACGCATGTTGAAGCTGAGACAGGCTGAAAGCTAAGCATCTTGTGCCAAATGGTTAGCCAAGTTGTGATTGTAATGGAAAAGTTCTTGAAGGAAATTAAAAGTGCCACTCCAGTGAATACACTGATTAAAAAAAAAAAAAAAAAGCAAAACAGCCTTATTGCAGATATGGAGAAAGTTTTAGTGTCTCTATAGAAGACCAGACCATCTACAACATTTCCTTAAACCAAAGCCTAATCCAGAGCAAAGCTCACTCTTTTCAGTTCTGTGAAGGCTGAGAGAGGTGAGGAAGCTATAGAAGAAAAGTTTGAAGCTGGCAGAGGTTGGTTCGTGAGGTTTAAGGAATGAAGCCATTTCCATAACATAAAAGTTCCAGCTGAAGCAGCAAGTGCTGATGTAGAAGATGCAGCAAGTTTTCCAGAAGATCTAGCTAAGATAATTAATGAAGGTGGCTATACTATACAACAGATTTTCAATGTAGACAAAACAGTCTTCTATTGGAAGAACATGCCAGATAGGACTTTCATAGTGAGAGAGAAGTCAGTGCCTGACTTCAGGCTTCAAAGGGCAGGCTGACTGTCTTGTTAGGGGCTTAATGCAGCTGGTGACTTTAAGTTGAAGCCAATGTTCATTTACCACCCTGAAAATCCTAGTGCCCTTAAGAATAATGAGAAATCTAGTCTGTCTGTGCTCTATAAATGGAACAGTAAAGCCTGGATGATAGCACATCTGTTTACTTCATGGTTTACTGAATAGTTTAAGCCCACTGTTGAGATCTGCTGCCCAGAAAAAAAAGATTCCTTTCAAAATATTACTGCTCATTGACAATGCACCTGGTCATGCAAGCGCTCTGGTGTGAAGATGTACAATGAGATTAATGTTGTTTTCATGCTTCAAACACAACATCCATTCTGAAGCCCATGAATCAAGAAGTAATTTCAACTTTCAAGTCTTATCACCTAAGAAATACATTTTGTAAGGCTGTAGCTGCCATAGATAGTGATTCCTTGGATGGATCTGGGCAAAGTCAATTGAAAACCTTGTGGAAAGGATTCGCCATTCTATTGATAGATGCCATTAAGAACATTTGTGATTCATGGGAAGAGGTCAAAATATCAGTGTTCACAGGAGTTTGGAAGAAGTTGATTCCAACCCTCATGGATGACTTGGAGGGGTTCAAGACTTCAGTGGAGGAAGTAACTGCAGATGTGGTGGAAATAGCAAGAGAACTAGAATACAAGTGGAGCCTGAAGCTGTGACTGAATTGCTGCAATCTCATGATAGAACTTTAATGGATGAGGAGTTGCTTCTTATGGATGAGCAAATAAAGTGGTTTCTTGAGATGGAACAACTCCTGGTGAAGAAGCTGTGAAGATTGTTGACAACAAAGGATTTAGAATATGACATAAACTTAGTTGATAAAGCAGTGGCAGAGTTTGAGAGGACTGACTCCAATTTTGAAAGAAGTTCTACTGTGGATAAAGTGCTGTGAAACCAAATTGTATGCTACAGAGAAATCGTTCATGAAAGGAGGAGTCAATCCATGTGACAAACTTTGTTGTTGTCTTATTTTAAGAAATTGTCACAGCCACCCCAGCCTTCAGCAACCACCACCCTGATCAGTCAGCAGCCATCAACATCGAGGCAAGACCCTCCACCAGCAAAAAGATTATGGCTCATTGAAGTTTCAGATGATGGTTAGCATTTTTTAGCTATAAAGTATTTCTTAATTAAGGTGTACATTGTTTTTTTAGACATAATGCTATTGCACACTTAATAGACTAAAGTATAGTGTAAACATAACTTTTATATGCACTGGGAAACCAAAAAATTCATGTGACTTGCTTTATTGAGATATTCACTTTATTGTGGTGGTCTGGAGCCAAACCTGCAATATATCTGAGGTATGCCTATAGTCAATTTTTGTCTATTCTTTTTTTTTTGGTCAATTGTTATCCATCTTTTTGGCAAGTATTTTTCTATTCCTTGCTTCTAATCACTCAGTTTTTAAAAAAATTTAGTTCAATTTAGTTCTGTTTTACTGATATATATGTATTTCTTACATTCACAGTGAAAGTCTATTAGTTTATAAATATCCATTTTATTATAAAATATTTTTAGTTTTTGATTCTTTTTAAGTAGATGTTCAGCTGAGTGACAAGTAAATAGGTCAAGGCAGTACTACAGACATTAGATGGTACAGCCCTTACCCTGACAAAGGGTGAGCAGCGTGACATTTATGTGGTCCTCCGGTGAGGCTTGGACAGGACGTGGGTTGATATATCATGACTATAGTTTAGAAAAGTCACTCTGCTACTTTCAAGCTACTTTCTACTACTTTCCTGCTACTTCCTACTGTTTGGTATCTTCTAACTTCTACTGGAAAGCAGGAGGTAAGGTCTTTTGCTAAGAGTAGGGAAGATATGGTGGCATTAGAGATTTGAGAAAAATGCAGAAGGCTTGAAATAGCTACTATGGAGACTGGAAGAGAGGTTTATGTAGTGTAAGAATGATATATTATCAGATATCTATGAGACTTCACTCGAAGTTGGAGACCATGCATTTATAATGCCACTGATTTTCACAATTGCTTATTTTTCTCCAGCAACCAGGTATAGCCCTGGAGACAGAGATGGATCCATGGTTGATGTGTTGCCAGTCAGATGACACGTTAGAACTGTTGTAAAAGGAATATTGGGATTTAGGCATGAGACTGCTTAATGTGATGGCCGATGGGATCTAAGCTGGCTAAGGAAGAAAAGCAACTAGCTATGTGGTTGGAGAAAAGCAGGAGTACACAATTGAGCAAGTTAGAAGAATAAGACACTGTAGCTATTAAGAATGTGATATTTTATATATTTCAAGAGTTGGTGAGTTCCAGGAGATAACAAGATCTAAGGTGTGGCTGGGAGTGGTGACTGAGGTAGAATGAAGATAATTGGAATTAAGACGCTAAAGCAACCGAGAGGCTTGAAAGTTGGACGGATCCTTCATGTCTAAGGATCCCTGCTTTGAGAAATGTACTGACACAATAGAAGCAAGACATTACCCTCTAATAACTTGACTTTAATATGCAATTAACTGAACCTCATAATCTTCTCTACAGGAGGGATATATCTCTGTATTCTTTTTCATATTCAAGTTTACCATGGAAAAAACATCAGACAACAATATAATTCATTTGGCATAAGGTTTCTTAACATTGTGTGCTTTTTCTCATTCTTTCACTTCACCATCCAGGGGTGTAGCCTTTCATAACTAGAAGTGAATGATTCCCCAAAATAGTGTGAATGATTAGTTTCAATATTCAAGTAAAATTTAATTTTATATGACAATTTTGGATCACAAGGATAAAAGAGAATTTTGCCACAACTTATGTGCAAAATATCCAAAATACTAATAGCCTCTAGTCTTCACCTCACATTTTTTTCACATCATAATGAATGAAACGATTCTATATATGGATTATAGAGCATGTATAAAATCATTTTAGAAACTTTTGATGAAAGGTTTTTGATTGGGAAGATTCCAAGTCTCAATTAGTAGTTGTGAGGCTTTAGTTACTGTGGTTCTGAATCATTTTGGACTTAAATAAAGTTTAGCTTTCACATTAGATGATCTTCAGTCCAGAATGATTAGAAGGAAAATAACTGAAAATTTGGAAACTCGTTTCATATAATGAAAATCCTGTCATGAACAGAAGTAATTTAAATTTTTCACTCAGCAATTTTTTCCAACTCTCCTCAGAAAAATATCAAGAGAGTATTGTAATGTTTGGCATAATTTACCAAATGTAACCTTAGCCAGCACAGATAAAATTATTTCATAAGAACTTTTAACATTTGATGAACTTGTATTAATAATAATATGTATATGACTGAGGAGTCATATATTATATTAAGGCATGTGAACAGATACAAGATAGAAATTAAGTTTAATATTAATTATGATTTTAATTCATTTTCCCTTCCTCCATCCTTTTCTTTTATACTTGTACTCGTTAATTGCTACAGGAAATTTTGGAGATTGCCTTAAGTACTACACAAGGAACAAGTTAGTCATTTCACTGCATTTTGTATATGTCACTGTGTTCATTTTGCTAAGCTAATCAAGAAAGACATTGCACAAAAGGAGCAAGGTTCCTGAGGACCATAAATCTGGGATCTTTTCTCCCCCCCATTTGAGAAGAAATTAGAAGAAATCTAATCTCATTGATGGTATAGTTGATAGTAATCAACTTATAGTTTCCATAGGGGGCTCAAGTTCTCATGTAATTACAAGGTGGGTATCAGCATGTGGTTATTTATGTCATGCAGACTAAGCACATAAAAATATGTTAGATCATATTGAACTGAAAGTTTGCAAGCCAGGAATATGTGTTTGGCATGAGTCATCTGTTTAAGGGAGATCTCTCAATGTTCCTAATGTACCCTTGTAGGCCTCTGTATCAGAAATTACTAATATCTCTGTATACAATGGGATATTCATCATCTATTGCAGAAATGTATTCTCTTATGGCTGTTAATCCTGATTAAAACTTATGCTTATTATTATTTTTTTTTTTTTACAATTTTTATTTATTTATGGCTGTGTTGGGTCTTTGTTTCTGTGTGAGGGCTTTCTCTAGTTGCGGCAAGTGGGGGCCACTCTTCATCGCGGTGCGCGGGCCTCTCATTATCGCGGCCTCTCTTGCTGCGGAGCACAGGCTCCAGACGCGCAGGCTCAGTAATTGTGGCTCACGGGTCTAGTTGCTCCGTGGCATGTGGGATCTTCCCAGACCAGGGCTCGAACCCGTGTCCCCTGCATTGGCAGGCAGATTCTCAACCACTGCGCCACCAGGGAAGCCCAAAACTTATGCTTATTTTAAGGTGCAATGGTTAATTAGACTTGGATTTATAATATAATTAGGGTAGGGACTTAGGTTTCCTGAAATGACTCATTTTAGCATAAAAGGTTGAAAGATAAAAGAAAGTCCTGTGACTTTACTGTAGCATCTAATGCTAAAAGATGTTAATAGTTAGAAAATAAGAACTGTTAGATAATTCAATAATTTGGCACTCAGGAAATTTGATGCTATTCAACACAGATTGAATTTTGAGAAATGAAGTGGATTCCTAAGTTACATCTATGTGAGTGGCAGAGAAATTATTGATGGCTCTATATATTTACAAAGCAAAGTCAGTTTGCATTAGGTACCTATTGATAACCCAGACTCAGAGCAAGAATTTCCTTTATGGTCATCTAAAATTTTAGTATGTACGGATATACACTAGACTGGTTTGAGTGATGGGGGTGGCAAGAGAAAAAACTATTTGCAAATATTGGTATCATCTTCTATAAATTAGTTCAGATTGCCATGACTGATTGCCTAAATCATGAGCTCTTAGGCAGAGGGACATTTTTTGAAGATTAGCCACCAAAAGAGAATTTTAGGTAAGCTACCCAACTGCACTATTAAGTAGACAAGCTTGATTCGTGTGCTTATTTAGTTTTATTTGTTCAGAATGCTAGGCTTAGTTCTTTGGCTTTATTGTACATGTAGAAGAAGAAAGGTTATGAGCAGAGTGCCTTGCTTATATGATAATGAGAATGATGGATTCCTACGCATATTATTCCAGTGAGGTACAGAAATATGACCTTGGAAGAACCACAATATGTTGAATCAGTATTGAGATGTTGATAGCAAAATTGTTTCAGTGGTGTTATTTGGTCTGAAATTTGAATTGAGCTAAGCTTTTTGCCTCTTATGAAATCCAGATGTCCTGGGGATAGTTGAAAAGTTACTACTAGGCATGAGAGTGGGGAAAAATACAGAGTAACCAGTGTCTTTCTTCATTAGCCACTTAATCTTGGACAAGAGGGATGCAAATAGTTTTAATAATAATAATAAACATTTACAACACATACACATATATATTCTAGTCCATCTTTTCTTTCTACCACTAATAAATTTTAATATATGGAACAAGTATCAACTTTTCTGGGCTTTAGTTACTTCACCTTCTAAAGTTTACATAGTGTCCGAAGATAAGGAGCTTTTAGGGTCCTTTCTAGTTCTATGATCTTTACTTTGATAAATGGCAAAGTGGTAAGAGATCTCATTAAATATCATTTCTCAGGACAAGTGTTATCATGCCAAAATTTTAGGAAAGCCTTTGATACTCTTCTGCTGAGCAGTATCATTCTGAAATATCACATGTTTAATGGGTAATTATCTGAAAGATGGAAGCATGAATTATGGCTTCTTTACATCTAAATAGTTAAGTTAGCATTTCAAACAGTGATGATACAAATACATTAAAAAATACCAAAGATTTAAATAATATTTTCACTGATTCTTGTTATTTGTAGTATCCACACCACAATCATTAACTTTGTCTCGCTTTTCTTAAAATGTTACATCCTCCCTAGTTACTAGACACAGAAAAGACAAGCATTTGCCTATAGGAGACGTTCAGATTACCCCCTAGGCCCAAGTAATATGTGTGTGTACAACTGATCTGCCTGTTTCAAGTGACCTTATACTCAGGAACAGGGACGTTAGAGAATGGTTCTGCCCATCTCTTTCGGTGAAAAGAATCAGCTGTGTTCTGTCACCCTGGTGATGCCTACAGAGAGACTGATACTTCTGGGTCTTTGTCCATTCTGCTGCCATGTAGATAGCGTAGCCAATTAGATCAAACTGACGTGTTGAAAAATATTCTATTATGGCTCTATCATTTCGAGGGTTGACATAGCCACAGTACCCCTGGAAGTTCAATCAAATACTTCATCAACAAACATCTGATTCTACTCTACATGATCCAGTTGGTAAACATTGTAATTTTAAAACGTATAATCCAACACATGCATAACCCAGGTTTAACTAAAATTTTATTTTCTCCACCAGTTGTTTTGGATCTATTAAGCCATTCAGTTAATAACCATGTGTTAAATGTTTCATGATGAACCAGATATTATGTTAAAAAAATAAATAAGGTATGCAAAATAATTAAATTCAAAATATTTGTATTGTATACAAAATAAATAAGGGATACAAAAAATAAATGATACAGTCCATGCTCTCCAGTCTAATGGGTAAGCTTTCATCTAAACAGACAATTATAAAAACATGGCATTCTGTTAACAGCCTTAGTCTATATAATTTTTATTCAATTTCATTTAGGACTTCTACCTGACATTAAGACCCAGTTTGATTTCCTGTAGGGTCAAAGTGCATGTTTATTAATCGGTAGAATTCAGTTAGCATACTACACAGGTAGCATTAAAGCAAATCTACTGATTTTCATTTTTGATACACGTGATTATTCCCCTTTTAAAAATCTTTGCCATTTTTACTACAATGTACTATATTTGATGACTAGGAGGAATACATAATCTGAAGGAGACAAGAAGAGGGCTACCAGTCGTATGTCCAGATCTGCTGAAATAAATGCTTTATTTAAACAAAAACAAAACAAGACCTTGTTTTTGTAGCTAAGATACTTGTGAAGGGGGTCAGCATTTGTTTAAATGTTGTTACTGGTTCAACAGTTTTCGTTTTGGGGTAAAATGACATTATAGTGTTATAGTTCTATGGAACCATAGCAGAATACATATTTGGCATTTTATCTAGGTTGCAAAAGTGAGGTAATGATTCATTTGAAAGATTTCAATTGTTTCTTGCTTGACATAATTCTGACTCCCAGATGTATCAGTTGCATATAATAGAGCCAGACCAGCCATTTGGAAAAGTGAACAATATGATCCAAGTCAACAAATTCAATTTCAGGCTTATTTTTCACCTATAGAGATTACATCCATCAGTGGAGGCAGAATCTTTAATTAAACAAGACTTTCTCTGCATAGGCTCCACTTTACTACTAATTGTCTCTGTGCTTCAGAGTGGGGTTTCAGGCTCTTAAAGATGCCTCCATAAATTATATTGGTTTTTAAGATTTAGGGTTTTTTTCTCCCTCCACCCAAAGAACTTATTATTATTTTCATTTGTTTTTTATTTTATTGAAGTATAGTTGATTTACAATGTTGTGTTAATTTCTGCTGTACAGCAAAGTGATTCAGTTATATGTATATATATTCTTTTTCAGATTCTTTTCCATTATGGTTTAATCATAGGATACTGAATATAGTTCCTTGTGCTATACAGTAGGACCTTGGTGTTTATCCATTCTATATATAACAGTTTGCATCTCCTTTTCCCAAACTCCCAATCCATCCCTCCCCCCTTGTCAACCACAAGTCTGTTCTCTATATCTGTGAGTCTGTTTCTGTTTTGTAGATAAAGAACTTATTATTTTATAAATGAAGTGTTAGTGTTAAAATTGACAGAACATAGCATTCACCACGGAAAATCAGTTTAAAGTGTCAAAGTTTTCTGAAAATGCAAGGAGAACCATAGGACCTACCTACTGTCACATGGTGACTTTGCTCAAATAACATCTCTCTTGCTGGATGTATTGGCTAGGCCTTCATGCCCTCTTTTCAAATTAAGTAATCCTAAGAGGACAGCCTTACCTAGTATGAATCATCTTTAGAAATATTTGCTTTCCACACACTCACTAATCAATTTCACTTGTTTTTAGAGATAGACATTTAATATAGCAAGGAAAACAGTTTCTTCAAACGTATCGTAATCGAGATGCACATCAGTAGTTTTACTAGATTAATTTTCTTGGCTAATGATAAATATAATTTCCTTTAATGTACAATACTATGGGAATAATTAAGGGATCAAAGTTTCTTTGAACTAAGTATTTCAACCTGAGGGTTAACAAAGTCTCTAGATATTTAATCTTAGCCAAATAGTTTTTAAATACAAAATGAGACAATCGCCCTGTGATATTGGGAATGATGAAATCTTGATCTAATTAATTTGAGTCATTATTCTGTTCTTAAAAGATGTTTCTGCAGCACCCAAGCTGGAAGTAAGAGAAATTTCTATGATGAAAATGTATGCATATGTCAAAAGCTTGTAGATCACAAACTCCTTCAGCTTTCCACTGATCATTGTACTGGGACAATTAGTGAGTTAAACTGCTGAATTAAGATAAAGATGAAATGACTGGCTCATTAAAACTGCAATCGGAAGAAATCACAATGCTTCAATAAACCTCTCAATACAGCCCAGCTGAGATGAGATGGATTGCTAAGCCTGCTCAGAGTAACACTCTTTAATGGTTCCACTGCCAATACCTGCTCTAGTCATGTCCGAGAACCTCATGTTTGTTAACCTGCTTCTCAGAGGATCATTTCCTTAGATAACAAGACATAAAACCTCTTAAGACTTTGATATTCATTTGTTTCATTTGATTAGCAATGATCTCTCCTGACTCCATCTTTAAATTAAGCTGACATGAAGAAATATATGCACACATATAATTTTTTCTTAATATTTATTATAATAGAAGTCTTAGGAGAAGAATATACTATAACTGGTAACATTTTTTTCTGGTACAGACTGAATTGTGTCATTCCGCCACCCCCAATTCATATGTTTAAGTCTTAACTCCAATGAGATAGGACCTTTGGGAGATAATTAGGTTTAGATGAGATCATGAGGGTGAGGCCCTCGTGATAGGATTAGTGTCCATGTGAGGACACATTGAGAAGGCAGAAAAAAGGCTCTCACCACAACCTGACTCTGCTGGCACCCTCAACTTGGACTTCCAGCCTCCAGAACTGTGAGAATATAAATTTCTCTTCTTTAAGCCACCAAGTCTGTGGTATTTAATTATGGCAGCCTGAGCTGACTAATATGTTTTCCTAATAAGCACAAATTTTATTTATCTTAGAATTGAGACATACAGGTAAATAGTTTTAGTAGTAAAGTAAGAAAACAAAAAGAAGGAAACATAATTTTTAATAAGTAAATATTGTGAATAAACTTGGCATGAAGTTTGTGACCATTTGGGAATTTCTGTAAATTTTCTTCTCTTTCCTCTCAAAAATGTATTCAGTGTCCATTCTCCCAAGTTGTCATCTCTATCTGAAACATTTCACTATTTTTCACCAGCAGTCTGCTGATTTCAGTCAGTTCTCTACTTTCTGTCATCAAGAGAGTCAGTGAGTCCAGGAAGCCTTTTTAAAATGGTAAGAATAAATCAAGACATCCTTTTGATCTTATTAGCACCTTACTGAGTGCACATTTTTTACTATTGCAATTCACATGAGTGCCTATTTAAGTTAATGTATGTTTCACAGTTTTGTTAAGGTATATATGTTTGATTAATGTCCCTGACAACTACTTATCTCATAACAAGGGAAGTGATCATTCTTCAGTTGGATCATATCTATCCCTGCCTCCCCTCCATTTTTGGTACATCTGGCCAAAAGCTATTTCATCCAATTTCTGGAAAATCGGTTGTCTCACTAGCATCATTAAAATTTTTTTTTTTTTTTTTATGGCTGAGTGTCCACATCAATTATTTGCACTTCTACATAGGAGATTTCTATCCAACCTTATTCATTAAAACAAACAAACAAAAAATCCCCTATGCAGTTAGTTATTTTTACCAGCATGGACACCTGTGGATAGTTTTTTTTTTTTTTTTTTTTTGCTTTATTTTTTTAACTTTTTGTTATAATCCAGCAGTCCAGATTTTTTTTTTAATTTTTGAATTTTATTTTATTTATTTTTTTAAACAGCAGGTTCTTATTAGTCATCAATTTTATACACATCAGTGTATACATGTCAATCCCAGTCACCCAATTCATCACACGCACCACACCCCATGGCTTTCCCCCCTTGGTGTCCATACGTTTGTTCTCTACATCTGTGTCTCAACTTCTGCCCTGCAAACCGGT
Organism: Balaenoptera ricei; assembly: GCF_028023285.1. Classification (NCBI taxonomy): domain Eukaryota; kingdom Metazoa; phylum Chordata; class Mammalia; order Artiodactyla; family Balaenopteridae; genus Balaenoptera; species Balaenoptera ricei. The sequence goes on along the minus strand of NC_082660.1, from coordinate 87,130,623 downwards.
TCATCTGTACCATTTTTCTAGGTTCCACATATATGTGTTAATATACGATATTTGTTTTTCTCTTTCTGACTTACTTCACTTTGTATGACAGTCTCTAGATCCATCCACGTCTCTGCAAATGACCCAATTTTGTTCCTTTTTATGGCTGAGTAATATTCCATTGTATATATGTACCACATCTTCTTTTTTGTTTTGCTTTTTTTTTTACATCTTTATTAGAGTATAATTGCTTTACAATGGTGTGTCAGTTTCTGCTTTATAACAAAGTGAATCAGTTATACATATACATACATCCCCATATCTCTTCCCTCTTGCATCTCCCTCTCTCCCACCCTCCCTATCCCACCCCTCTAGGTGGTCACAAAGCACCGAGCTGATCTCCCTGTGCTATGCGGCTGCTTCCCACTAGCTCTCTATTTTGGTAGTGTATATATGTCCATGCCACTCTCTCACTTTGTCTCACTTACCCTTCCCCCTCCCCGTATTGTCAAGTCCATTCTCTAGTAGGTCTGCATCTTTATTCCCATCTTGCCCCTAGGTTCTTCTGACCATTTTCTTTCTTTCTTTCTTTTTTAGATTCCATATATATGTGTTAGCATATGGTATTTGTTTTTCTCTTTCTGACTTACTTCACTCTGTATGACAGTCTCCAGGTCCATCCACCTCACTACAAATAACTCACTTCCGTTGCTTTTTATGGCTGAGTAATATTCCATTGTATATATGTGCCACATCTTCTTTATCCATTCACCTGTTGATGGACACTTAGGTTGCTTCCATGTCCCGGCTATTGTAAATAGAGCTGCAATGAACATTTTGGTACATGACTCTTTTTGAATTATGGTTTTCTCAGGGTATATGCCCAGTAGTGGGATTGCTGGGTCATATGGTAGTTCTATTTTTAGTTTTTTAAGGAACCTCCATACTGTTCTCCATAGTGGCTGTATCAATTTACATTCCCACCAACAGTGCAAGAGTGTTCCCTTTTCTCCACACCCTCTTCAGCATTAATTGTTTCTAGATTTTTTGATGATGGCTATTCTTACCGGTGTGGATATGTATGTTTCTGTTACCATTTTCTTAGTTGTTTTGGGTTTATTATTGTAGGTCTTTTCCTTCTCTTGTGTTTCCTGCCTAGAGAAGTTCCTTTAGCATTTGTTGTAAAGCTGGTTTGGTGATTCTGAATTCTCTTAGGTTTTGCTTCTCTGTAAAGCTTTTAATTTCTCCGTCAAATCTGAATGAGATCCTTGCTGGGTAGAGTAATTTGGATGTAGGTTTTTCTCTTTCATCATTTTAAATATGACCTGCCGCTCCCTTCTGGCTTGCAGAGTTTCTGCTGAAAGATCAGCTGTTAACCTTATGGGGATTCCCTTATGTGTTATTTGTTGTTTTTCCCTTGCTGCTTTTAATATTTGTTCTTTGTATTTAATTTTTGATAGTTTGATTAAAATGTGTCTTGGCATGTTTCTCCTTGGATTTATCCTGTATGGGACTCTCTGTGCTTCCTGGACTTGATTAACTATTTCCTTTCCCATATTAGGGAAGTTTTCAACTATAATCTCTTCAAATATTTTCTCAGTCCCTTTCTTGTTCTCTTCTTCTTCTGCGACCCCTATAATTCGAATGTTGGTGTGTTTAATGTTGTCCCAGAGGTCTCTGAGACTGTCCTCTATTCTTTTCATTCTTTCTTCTTTATTCTGCTCTGCAGTAGTTATTTCCACTATTTTATCTTCCAGGTCACTTATCCGTTCTTCTGCCTCAGTTATTCTGCTAATGATCCCTTGTAGAGAATTTTTAATTTCATTTATTGTGTTGTTCATCTATGTTTGCTCTTTAGTTCTTCTAGGTCCTTGTTAAACGTTTCTTGTATTTTCTCCATTCTATTTCCAAGATTTTGGATCATCTTTACTGTCATTATTCTGAATTCTTTTTCAGGTAGACTGCCTATTTCCTCTTCATTTCTTAGGTCTGGTGGGTTTTTGCCTTGCTCCTTCATCTGCTGTGTGTTTTTCTGTCTTCTCATTTTGCTTATCTTACTGTGTTTGGGGTCTCCTTTTCGCAGGCTGCAGGTTCGTAGTTTCTGTTGTTTTTGGTGTCTGTCCCCAGTGGGTAAGATTGGTTCAGTGGGTTGTGCAGGCTTCCTGGTGGAGGGGACTAGTGCCTGTGTTCTGGTGGATGAGGCTGGATCTTGTCTTTCTGGTGAGCAGGTCCACGTCTGGTGGTGTGTTTTGTGCTGTCTGTGGCCTTATTATGATTTTAGGTAGCCTCTGTGCTAATGGATGGGGTTGTGTTCCTGTCTTGCTAGGTCTTTGGCATAGGGTGTCCTGCACTGTAGCTTGCTGGTCATTGAGTGGAGCTGGGTCTTGGTGTTGAGATGGAGATCTCTGGGAGATTTTTGCCGTTTGACATTACGTGGAGCTGGGAGGTCTCTTGTGGACCAGTGGCCTGAACTTGGCTCTCCCACCTCAGTGGCACAGCCCTGACGCCTGGCTGGAGCACCAAGAGCCTGTCCTCCACACGGCTCAGAATAAAAGGGAGAAAAAAAGAGAGAAAGAAAGAAGAAGATAAAATAAAATAAAGTAAAATAAAGTAAAATAGTTATTAAAATAAAAAATAATTATTAAGAAAAAAAAATTTTTTTGAAGTAATAAAAAACCCCAAAAACCAGACAGACAGAACCCTAGGACAAATGGTAAAAGCAAAGCTATACAGACAAAATCACGCACAGAAGCATACACATCCACACTCACGAAAAGAGAAAAAGGGGAAAAAATATGTATATCATTGCTCCCAATGTCCCACCTCCTCAGTTTGGGATGATTTGTTGTCTATTCAGGTATTCCGCAGTTGCAGGGTACATCAAGTTGATTGTGGAGATGTAATCCGCTGCTCCTGAGGCTGCTCGGAGAAGTTTCCCTTTGTCTTCTTTGTTCGCACAGCTCCTGGGGTTCAGCTGTGGATTTGGACCCGCCTCTGCGTGTATGTCGCCTGAGGGCATCTGTTCTTCGCTCAGACAGGACAGGGTTAAAGGAGCAACTGATTCAGGGTCTCTGGCTCACTCAGACCATGGGGAGGGAGGGGTACAGTTGCAGGGTGAGACTGCAGCGGCAGAGGCCTGCGTGACATTGCACCAGCCTGAGGCACGCCGTACGTTCTCCCTGGGAAGTTGTCCCTAGATCACAGGACCCTGGCAGTGGTGGGCTGCACAGGCTCCCAGGAGGGGTGGTGTGGATAGTGACCTGTGCTTGCACACAGGCTTCTTGGTGGTTGCAGCAGCAGCCTTAGCGTCCCATGCCCGTCTCTGTGGTCGGCGCTGATAGCCGCGGCTTGCGCCCGTCTCTGGAGCTCCTTTAATTGGTGCTCTTAATCCCCTCTCCTTGCGCACCAGGAAACAAAGAGGCAAGAAAAAGTCTCTTGTCTCTTCGGCAGCTCCAGACTTTTTCCCAGACTCCACCCGGCTAGCTGTGGCGCACTAGCCCGCTTCAGGCTGTGTTCACGCAGCCAACCCCAGTCCTCTCCCTGGGATCCAACCGAAGCCCAAGCCTCAGCTTCCAGCCCCCACCCGTCCCAGTGGGTGAGCAGACAAGCCTCTCGGGCTGGTGAGTGCTGGTCGGCACCGATCCTCTGTGCGGGAATCTCTCCTCTTTGCCCTCTGCACCCTTGTTGCTGCGCTCTCCTCTGTGTCTCCGAAGCTCCCCACCTTGGCCACCAGCAGTCTCCACCTGCGAAGGGGCTTCCCAGTGTGTGGAAACCTTTTCTCCTTCACAGCTCCCTCCCACTGGTGCAGGTCCCGTCCCTATTCTTTGTCTCTGTTTTCTGTTTTTTCTTTTGCCCTACCCAGGTACGTGGGGAGTTTCTTTCCTTTTGGGAGGTCTGAGGTCTTCTGCCAGCTTTCAGTAGGTGTTCTGTAGGAGTTGTTCCACATGTAGATGTATTTCTGATGTATTTGTGGGGAGGAAGGTGATCTCCGTGTCTTACTCTTCTGCCATCTTGAAGTTCCACCCACATCTTGTTTATCCATTCGTCTGTCGATGGGCTTTTGGTTACTTCCATGACCTGGCTACTGTAAATAGCACTTCAATCAACATTGGGGTGCATGTACCTTTTTCAGTTGTGGTTTTCTCTGGGTATATACCCAGTGGTGGGATTGCTGGTTCATATGGTAGTTCTGTTTGTAGTTTTTTAAGGAACCTCCATACTGTTCTCCATAGTGGCTGTATCAATTTACATTCCCACCAACAGTGCAAGAGGGTTCCCTTTTCTCCACACCCTCTCCAGCATTTGTTGTTTGTAGATGTTCTGATGATGCCCATTCTAACTGGTGTGAGGTGATACCTCATTGTAGTTTTGATTTGCATTTCTCTAATAATTAGTGATGTTGAGCAGCTTTTCATGTGCTTCTTGGCCATCTGTATGTCTTCTTTGGAGAAGTGTCTATTTAGGTCTTCTGCCCATTTTTGGATTGAATTGTTTGTTTTTTTCATATTGAGCTGCATGAGCTGTTTATATACTTTGGAGATTAATCCTTTGTCTGTTGATTTGTTTGCAAATATTTTCTCCCATTCTGAGGGTTGTCTTTTCATCTTGTTTATGGTTTCCTTTGCTGTGCAAAAGCTTTGAAGTTTCATTAGGTCCCATTTGTTTATTTTTGTTTTTATTTTCATTACTCTAGGAGGTGGATCAAAAAAGATCTTGCTGTGATTTATGTCAAAGAGTGTTCTTCCTATGTTTTCCTCTAAGAGTTTTATAGTGTCCAGTCTTACAGTTAGGTTGCTAATTTCATTTTTTACATGTAGCTGTCCAGTTTTCCCAGCACCACTTATTGAAGAGACTGTCTTTTCTCCATTGTATATCCTTGCCTCCTTTGTCATAGATTAGTTGACCATAGGTGCGTTGGTTTACCTCTGGACTTTCTATCTTGTTCCATTGATCTATGTCTCTGTTTTTGTGCCAGTACCATATTGTCTTGATTACTGTAGCTTTGTAGTATAGTCTGAAGTCAGGGAGTCTGATTCCTCCAGCTCCGTTTTTTTCCCTCAACACTGCTTTGGCTATTCGGGGTCTTTTGTGTCTCCATACAAATTTTAAGATTTTTTGTTCTAGTTCTGTAAAAAATGCCATTGGTAATTTGGTAGGGATTGCATTGAATCTGTAGATTGCTCTGGACAGTATAGTCATTTTCACAATATTGATTCTTCCAATCCAAGAACATGGTATATCTCTCCATCTTTTGGTATTATCTTTAACTTCTTTCATCAGTGTCTTATAGTTTTCTGCATACAGGTCTTTTGTCTCCCTAGGAAGGTTTATTCCTAGGTATTTTATTTTTTTTGTTGCAATGGTAAATGAGAGTGTTTCCTTAATTTCTCTTTCAGATTTTTCATCATTAGTGTATAGGAATGCAAGAGATTTCTGTGCATTAATTTTGTATCCTGCAACTTTACCAAATTCATTGATTAGCTCTAGCAGTTTTCTGGTGGCAGTTTTAGGATTCTCTATGTATAGTATCATGTCATCCGCAAACAGTGACAGTTTTACTTCTTGTTTTCCAATTTTTATTCCTTTTATTTCTTTTTCTTCTCTGATTGCCAAGGCTAGGACTTCCAAAACTATGTTGAATAATAGCAGTGAGAGTGGACATCCTTGTCTTGTTCCTGATCTTAGAGGAAATGCTTTCAGTTTTTCAAAATTGAGAATGATGTTTCCTGTGGGTTTGTCATATATGGCCTTTATTATGTTGAGGTAGGTTCCCTCTATGCCCACTTTCTGGAGAGTTTTTACCACAACTGGGTGTTGAATTTTGTCAAAAGCTTTTTCTGCATCTATTGAGATGATCATATGGTTTTTATTCTTCAATTTGTTAATATGGTGTATCACATTGATTGATTTGTGTATATTGAAGAATCCTTTCATCCCTGGGATAAATCCCACTTGATCATGGTGTATGATTAATGTGTTGTTGGATTTAATGTGTTGTTGGATTCTGTTTGCTAGTATTTTGTTGAGGATTTTTGCATCTATATTCAACAGTGATATTGGTCTGTAATTTTCTCTTTTTGTAGTATCTTTTTCTGGTTTTGGTATCAGGGTGATGGTGGCCTCATAGAATCAGTTTGGGATTGTTCCTTCCTCTGCAATTTTTTGGAAGAGTTTGAGAAGGATGGGTGTTAGCTCTTCTCTAAATGTTTGATAGAATTCACCTGTGCAGCCATCTGGTCCTGTACTTTTGTTTGTTGGAAGATTTTTAATCACAGTTTCAATTTCATTACTTGTGATTTGTCTGTTTATATTTTCTATTTCTTCCTGGTTCAGTCTTGGAAGGTTATACCTTTCTAAGAATTTGCCCATTTCTTCCAGGTTGTCCATTTTATTGGCATCGTGTTGCTTGTAGTAGTCTCTTAGGATGCTTTGTATTTCTGTGGTGTGTGTTGTAACATCTTCTTTTTCATTTCTGATTATATTGATTTGAGTCCTCTCCCTCTTTTTCTTGATGAGTCTTGCTAATGGTTTATCAATTTTGTTTATCTTCTAAAGGAACCAGCTTTTAGTTTTATTGATCTTTGCTCTTGTTTTCCTTGTTTCTATTTCATTTATTTCTGCTCTGATCTTCATGATTTCTTTCCCTCTGCTAACTTTGGGTTTTGTTTGTTCTTCTTTCTCTAGTTCCTTTAGGTGTAAGGTTAGATTGTTTTTTTGAGATTTTTCTTGTTTCTTCAGGTAGGCTTATATAGCTATAAACTTCCCTCTTAGAACTGCTTTTGCTGCATCCCATAGGTTTTGGATTGTCATGTTTTCATTGTCATTTGTCTCTAGGTATTTTTTTATTTCCTCTTTGATTTCTTCAGTGATATCTTGCTTATTTAGTAACCTATTGTTTAGCCTCCATGTGTTTGTGTGTTTTACGTTTTTTCCCCTGTAATTCATTTCTAATCTCATAATGTTGTGGTCAGAAAAGATGCTTGATATGATTTCAATTTTCTTAAATTTACTGTGGCTTGATTTGTGACCCAAGATGTGATCTATCCTGTAGAATGTTCTGTGCGCACTTGAGAAGAAAGTGTAATCTGCTGTTTTTGGATGGAATCTCCTATAAATATCAATTAAATCTATCTGGTCTATTGTGTCATTGAAAGCTTCTGTTTCCTTATTTATTTTCATTTTGGATGATCTGTCCATTGGTGTAAGTGAGGTGTTAAAGTCCCCCACTATGATTGTGTTACTGTCAGTTTCCTCTTTTACAGCTGTTAGCAGTTGCCTTATGTATTGAGGTGCTCCTGTGTTGGGTGCATATATATTTATAATTGCTATATCTTCTTCATGGATTGATCCCTTGATCATTATGTAGTGTCCTTCCTTGTCTCTTGTAACATTCTTTATTTTAAAGTCTATTTTATCTGATATGAGTATTGCTACTCCAGCTTTCTTTTGATTTCCATTTGCATGGAATATCTTTTTCCATCCCCTCACTTTCAGTCTGTATGTGTCCCTAGGTCTAAAATGGGTCTCTTGTAGACAGCATATATATGGGTCTTGTTTTTGTATCCATTCAGCAAGCCTGTGTCTTTTGGTTGGAGCATTTAATCCATTCACATTTAAGGTAATTATTGATATGTATGTTCCTATGACCATTTTCTTAATTGTTTTGGGTTTGTTTTTGTAGGTCCTTTTCTTCTCTTGTGTTTCCCCCTTAGAGAAGTTCCTTTAGTATTTGTTATAGAGCTGGTTTTGTGGTGCTGAATTCTCTTAGCTTTTGCTTGTCTGTAAAGCTTTTGATTTCTCCATCAAATCTGAATGAGTTCCTTGCCGGGTAGTGTAATCTTGGTTGTAGCTTCTTCCCTTTCATCAGTTTAATTATGTCATGCCACTCCCTTCTGGCTTGTAGAGTTTCTGCTGAGAAATCAGCTGTTAACCTTATGGGAGTTCCCTTGTGTGTTATTTGTCGTTTTTCCCTTGCTTCTTTCAATAATTTTTCTTTGTCTTTAATTTTTGCCAATTTGATTACTATGTGTCTCGGTGTGTTTCTCCTTGGGTTTATCCTGTATGGGACTCGCTGTGCTTTCTGGACTTGGGTGGCTATTTCCTTTCCCACGTTAGGGAAATTTTTGACTGTAATCGCTGCAAATGTTTTCTCTGGTCCTTTGTCTCTCTCTTCTCCTTCTGGGACCCCTATAATGCGAATGTTGTTGTGTTTAATGTTTTCCCAGAGGTCTCTTAGGCTGTCTTCATTTCTTTTCATTCTTTTTTCTTTAATCTCTTCTGCAGCAGTGAATTCCACCATTCTGTCTTCCAGGTCACTTATCACTTCTGCCTCAGTTATTCTGCTATTGATTCCTTCTAGTGTATTTTTCATTTCAATTATTGTATTGTTCATCTCTGTTTGTTTGTTCTTTAACTCTTCTACGTCTTTGTTAAACATTTCTTGCATCTTCTCGATCTTTGCCTACATTCTTTTTCCGAGGTCCTGGATCATCTTCACTATCATTATTCTGAATTCTTTTTCTGGAAGGTTACCTATCTCCACTTCATTTAGTTGTTTTTCTGGGGTTTTATCTTCTTCCTTCATCTGGTACCTAGCCCTCTGCCTTTTCATCTTGAATATCTTTCTGTGAATGTGGTTTTTGTTCCTCAGGCTGCAGGACTGAAGTTCTTCTTGCTTCTGCATCATTAAAATTTTTTGCATCATTCATATTGTGAAATAAATTTATTTTTTCATGGCAATGTTTTCTTTTATCACAGATGTGACTTCATAATTTTAAGTCTTAGATGTAATAAATCTGTTTTAACCTATTTTATATTGAATTAGACAGGTGCTCCCTAAATTGTTTGTATAATGGTGATAATTGGGAAATTTCTGGAACAATACAGTGAAGAAGTTTATCTTTCATATTTTACTCTAAAGGATTTATCTAATATATAGAACATCATTAATAGTAACAAAATATTCGAAAAGAACAACTTCATATTTTATGGAGTTTTTCAAAAAACTCACTTTCCCCTCATGTTATGCACACACTTGACTAGGAAAAAGTTCTTTGACTTGGCTATTATATGCAAATTAAAAATACAAAAAAGCAAGTGCTACATAAATATAAAAAATATGGAGCAATGTTGACAAAAATTTCAGTGTGGAGCACCAAATTCTGCTCCTACATAAAAGCCATAATAAAATGGGCAAATTTTTTGAGAATCAACTTTTGCAGAACTGTGGAAATTAACCAGAGGTTTGCAGCAACCTAGAGAATGCTCATTCAATGAAAATGGTAGATTTGAAGTAAGAGCAATAAATTTTGTGGAATTTTAACTTAGTCCCATCTTCTGCTCCTAAGCTTAGTAGTGTCTATGGAAATAACAACCCATATTTTCAGTAACTGAGGGAGTAGAACAGACTTCATTCAGAAGAATTGTAATTAATTGATTCTCATCATTCAGAAGAATTGTAATTATTTGTTCTGACCTGTCTGGTGACTTCCTAGAAGAGTGGCTCAAAGGGTTTGTCTTTATTTCCCCTTAATTCAGAATTAGCCTACTGCTGAAACTGCTTCCCAAAGGGCATTTGTTGAAAATAATTACAGGCTAATGTGTTAGTTATTTTTGTCAGAGGCATAAATTAGAGTTGTGAAAAATAATAGACTAATCAAAATGCTTGGGAGGAAAAGCTGGGGAATGAGAAATCTTTAACGTCTTTGAAAAGGTCCAATGTATTCCTGGGAATCTAGAATTCCATGTATATGGTAAGGACTCTCCACATGCTGAGGAAATACCTCACAAGGCCCTAAGCTCTCATATCCTGCTCATCTTGAAGCTTTGTAGAAGCAGGAAACAAAGGCTAAGGCAGAGTAGTAAACTACCTGCCTGATTGCTGAAGGTGTGGCCAACACACACAGATCCTCCTGACAAAGACTGGAAGATTTTTTTTATTGATGTTTAAGGAAATCTCTGTCCAATCATTTGGTGACCACTAAACTATTGGAAAGGAGACTTCACGACCACACAGGAAAAGACAGACTTTACAGAATTTGTTCAGCAAGACATTTACACAAACAATAACTACAAGCAACAAACACAACAAATAATGGGTAGGAGAATCTGATTTCCAGAGTTGCCACATTATAATATTCAAAATATCCAGTTTTCAACTGGAAGATAATTTTCAACAAGAAAATTGGAGGTATACAAAGAAAGAAGAAAACGTGGACCATACACAGGAATAAAAGAAATCAATAGAAGCTGTGCTTTAGGAAGCCAAGACTATGGACTTTGTAGACAGTGGATTTAAAATAACTGTTTTAAATATGTTCAGCAAGCTAAAGGAAACCATGTCTAAAGAAATAAAGGAAAATATGAGAACAATTTCTCACCAAATAAAGAATATCAATAAAGAGCATTCATGAAAAGGAATCAAATAGGAATTTTAGACTTGGAAAGGACAACAACTGAAATGAAAATTTCACAAGAGGGGCTCAAAAACAGATCTGTGTAAGCAGAAGAAAGAAACAGTGAATTGAAGATAGATCTGTTGAGATTATCCAGCCTACGGAATAGAAAGAAATGAAGAACAGTCAACAGAGGTTCAGAGACCTGTGGGAAACCATCAAGCATACCAACATATGCATTCTGAGAATTTAAGAAGAAGAGAGGAAAAGATAAGTGGGTAGTAAGCATATTTGAAGGAATAATAGCTGCAGACTTCCCAAATTTGATGAAAGAAAAAGTCCATATACTCAACAAGCGCAACGAACTCCAAGTAGCATAAACTCAAAGAGGTGCACACCTAGAAATATTATAATCAAATTATTACAAGCTAAAGACAGAGAGAAACTTTAAAACAACAAGAGAGAAATGAATCATCACCAACAAGGGATCCTCAATAAGATTAACAGTTGACTTCTTATCAGAAGCCATGGAGGCCAGTGGGCAGTGGGATGCCATATTCAAAACGTTGAAGCAAAAATAACTGTCAACCAAGAATTCTATATGCAGAAAAACAATCCTTTATAAATGAAGGAGAAATTAAGGCAGTCCTAGAAAAAAAAAAAAAAAAAAGCTAAGGCAATCCATTGCTTGTAGACCTGCCCTATAAGAAATGCTAAAGGAGTTCTTCAGGCTGGAAATGAAAAGTCACTAACTGGTGACTCAAAGCCATAAAAAGAAATAAAGACTTCTGATAAAGGAAACTACATATGCAAATATAAAACTAATATTATGCTTAGTTGTCCAACATATGAAAAATCTATATATTTAATAAACCATATTAGTAGATTAAAGGAAAAAAGGCACATGTTCATTTCAGTGAGACAGAAGAACATTTGACCAAATCATGATAAAAATATTCAACATTCTCAGAATAGAAGGGAACTTTCTCAACATGGTAAAGGGCACCTATGAAAAATCATAGATAACACCATAATAGTGAAATACTGAAAGCTGTTATCCTAAGACTTAGGAAAAGACCAAGAGGTCCAGTCTTGCCTTTTCTATTCAGTACTGTACTGGAGGTTCTAACAAGGGCAGTTAGACAACAAAAATAAATAAAAGGCATCCATAATGGAAAGTGTTATGGACTGAATTGTGCCACCCCCCAAATTCATATGTTGAAGTACTAACCCCAAGTACTTCAGAATGTGACTGTATTTGGAGATAAGGTCTTTAAATAGGTGACTAATTTAAAATGAGCTCCTTATGGAGGACCCTAATCCAAATTGTTATTCTTATAAGAAGAGAAGATTTGGACACATGGAGAGACACTAGGGGTACACACAAACAGAGGAAAGGCCATGTGAGGATACAGTGAGAAGGTGGCCATCTACAAGCCACAGAAAGAGGCCTCAGGAGAAACCAAACCTGTCAACATCTTAATCTTGGACTTCTGGTCTCCATAACTGTGAGAAAATAAGTTTCTATTGTTTATATGACCCACTCTATGATATTTTGTTATAGCAGCCCTAGGAAACTTATATAGAAAGGAAGAAGTAAAGCTATCTCTATTTGCAGATGACAAGATCTTATATATAGAAAACCCTAAAGAATCTACAAAAATACTATTAGAGCTAAAAAAACAAGTTCAACAAAATGCAAGACTAATATAGTAAGTCCTGAACATATGAACGAGTTCCATTCTGAGAATGCATTTGTGAGTCCAGTTTGTTCGTAAGTCCAATGAAGTAAGCCTAGGTACCCAACTAACAAAATCAGCTATATAGTACTGTACTGTAATAGGTTTATAATACTTTTTGCACAAATAATACATAAAAAACAAATACAAAAAATAAAACATTTTTAATCTTACAGTACAGTACCTTGAAAAGTACAGTGGTAAAATACAGCAGCTGGCATACAGGGGCTGGCATTGAGTGAACAGACAAGAAGAGTTACTGACTGGAGGAGGCAGAGGAGGTGGGATATGGTAGAGCTGAAGGATCATCAACAATAGGAAAGAGAGGGCAAGCTGCAATTTCACTCATGCATGACGTTGATGGCACAGGTTCTGGTTCCTTGCTGGAACAAGTGCACGTTCACATCTTTGAAAGGTTGCAACTAGAAGGTTTGTAGGTAGGGAACTTACTATATACAAAAATCAATTGAGTTTTAATTCACTAGCAATGAACAATATGAAAATGAAATTAAGAAATAATTCCATTTGCAATATCATAAACAAAATACTTAGGAATAAATTTAACTGAGGAGCTACAAGACATACTGTGAAAATTTAACACATTGTTAAGATAAATTAGAGAATATTTAAATAAATGGAAAGACATCTTATGTTCATGGATTGGAAAACTTAATATTGTCATGATGGCAATATCCCCCAAATTGGTCTACAGGTTTGATAAAATTCCTATAAAAATTCCAGCTGCCTTTTCTTTTCAGAAATGGACAAGCTAATACTAAAATTTGTATTGAATTGCAAGGGACACACAATAGCCAAAACAACCTTTAAAAAGAAGAACGAAGTTGAGAGACTCACACTTTCCAAGCCCCAAAGTTACTATGAAGCTACAGTAATCAGGACAGAGGCATTAAAATAGATATATAGATAAGTGGAATAGAATTGACAATCCAGAATAAAATTTGTCTATGGCCAGTTGATTTTATCTATGGCAGGTTGATTTTAACATGGGTGCCAAAATTATTCAATGTAGAAAGAATATTCTTTCTAATAAGTAGTGCTATTACAAGTGAATATCCGCATGCAAAAAATGAATTTGGATCCTTTCTTCACACCATATACAAAAATTAACTCAAAATGGATCAATAATCTAAATGTAAGAGCTAAAACTATAAAACTCTTACAAGGAAACATAGCGGACCTCAGATCAGGCAAAGGTTTCTTAGATATGACACCAAACACACAAACAACCACAGGAAAAAAAGATAAATTGGACTTTATCAAAATTAAGAACTTTTGTTTGTCAAAGGACACTATCAAGATAGTGAGAAGATAATCTACACAGTGGAAGAAAATATTTGCAAATCAAATAGCAGATAAAGGTCTAGTATATAGAATATATAAAGAACTAGGGTTAACCCTAGCCCTAACTCAACAATAAGAAAAAAAGAAACCACAAAGAGCCCAATTTAAAAACTGACACAGGATTTGAAGAGACATTTCTTCAAAGAAGATATACAAATATCCCATAAGCACAAGATGCTCAACATCATTAGACTTTAGGGAATTGCAAATCAAAACCACAATGAGAAACCCCTACTTACCACTAGGATGGCTATGATGAGAAAAAGCTGATAATAACAAGTGTTAGTGAAGATGTGCAGAAATCAGAGCCCTCATACATTTTTGCTGGGAATGCAAAATGGTGAGTATATTGTGGAAAACAACTTGGTGATTCCTCAAACAGTTCTACTCTTAGAGAATTGAGAATATTCTGTTCACAAAAAACCTTGTACACAAATGCTCATATCAGCAGTATTAGTTATAGCAAAAAAGTGGGATTAACCCAAATGTCCATTAGCTGATGAATAGATAAAGCAAATATGGTATCCATACAATGGAATATTATTCTAACTATGAAAATGATTAAAAGTACTGATACATGCTACAACATGGATGTAGCATAACCTTGAAAACATTATGCTAAATGAAAGCAGGCTGACACAAAAGGCCATATATTCTATTTATATGAAATGTCCATATTAATCCATTTAAATCTGCATATAGATTGAAAGTTGATTAGTGGAAAGGGAGAGAGGAGGATTGGGACTAACTGCTAATAGTTACAGGGATTCTTTTAGTATTGATGAAAATCTGCAATTAGTGTTGATGGTTGCACAGCATAGTGAACATACTAAAACCCCCCAGAAGTGTACACTTTAAAATGGTGAATTTTGTGCTATGTGAATTATATCTCAGTAAAAAATATGGAAAGGTACAGCACTAAAATTTGAAATAAAATAACTTGTAATCTCATAACCTTAACATAAAAGTTAATATTTTGGTGTATTAGTATGTAATCTCTCTCTCTCTCTCTCTCTGTATCTTTCCAGATAGATAGATAGATAGTCTCTATGCATAAAACAGGAAAAGAAACATTGTTGTAAATATTGGATTGGCCAAAATGTTCGTTCGGTTTTTTCCCATAAGATGGCTCTAGTAGCACTTAGTTTTCCTTAACGTCATTCGAAACAATTTTGTTAGATAATATGTGACAGCTGTCATTCAGCGTGCATTTAAAAAAAGACTTATCAAAATTGGTGAATTTTTGTGTAGCCATTTTAATATTGAAGGTGGAAGAAAAAAGCAAGTTTCTCAGCATATTATGCTTTATTATTTCAAGAAAGGTAAAAACGCAAAAAGATTTGTGCAGTGTGTGGAGAAGGTGCTGTGAATGATCAAACGTGTCAAAAGCGGTTTGCGAAGTTTCGTGCTAGAGATTTCTCCATGGACGATGGATGATGCTCCAAGGTTAGGTAGACCAGTTGAAGTTGATAGCGATCAAATTGAAACAATAATTGAGAACAATCAACGTTATACCACGTGGGAGATAGCCGACATACTCAAAATATCCAAATCAAGTGATGAAAATCATTTGCACCAGCTTGGTTATGTGAATGGCTTTTATGTTTGGGTTCCACAGAACTTGAGCGAAAAAAACCTTCTTGACCATATTTCTGCATGGAATTCTCTACTTAAACGTAATGAAAACATTCCGTTTTTAAAACAGATTGTGATGGGTGATGAAAAGTGGATACTGTACAATAATGTGGAATGGAAGATACGTAGGGCAAGCGAAATGAACCACCACCAACCACACCAAAAGCCAGTTTTCATCCAAAGAAGGTGATGTTGTGTATATGCTGGGATTGGAAGGGAGTCCTCTATTATGAGCTCCTTCCAGAAAACAAAACAGTTAATTCCAACAAGTACTGCTCCCAGTTAGACCAGTTGAAAGCAGCACTCATGAAAAGCATCCAGAATTAGTCAACAGAAAATGCATAATCTTCCATCAGGATAACGCAAGTCCGCATGTTTCTTTGATGACCAGGCAAAAACTGTTACAGCATGGCTGGGAAGTTCTGATTCATCTGCCACATTCACCAGACATTGCACCTTCAGATTTCCATTTATTTCGATCTTTACAAAATTCTCTTAATGGGAAAAATTCCCATTCCTTGGAAGACTGTAAAAGGCACCTGGAACAGTTCTTTGCTCAAAAAGATAAAAAGCTTTGGAAAGATGGAATTATGAAGTTGCCTGAAAAATGGCAGAAGGTAGTGGAACAAAAGGGTGAATACTTTGTTCAATAAAGTTCTTGGTGAAAATGAAAAATGTGTCTTTTATTTTTACTTAAAAACTGAAGACACTTTTTGGCCAATGCAATATATTGTTTACACAGTCTTTAAATTCTGCGTTTTTACTTAACAGTGATGCATAAATATTTTTCATGTTATCACACACTTGTAAACATTTAAAATCATTCAGTTTTATCAAGTGAATCAGTCATAATTTAATTAAACATTTTTCTATTTTGAAAGTTTTCGGTTATATCTGAAATTTTGTAATCATACATAATACCATGATGAACTTTTTCCTTAAGATAGAATTCAAGAAGTAATTTTGCCCATTATAACCCCTTTAAAGCTTTTTCTTCATACTTATGAATTATTTCCTGAAATGGTATATAAATTTACACTATTGCCAGAAAAGTGCCTGTTTATACACTTTCCAGCATTTTGTTCTTTCAACATAAAGAAAAAAATACCATTGCAAATTTATAAATAAAAGTACACTTTTATTTCATACAGTTCTTTGTTTGAGAGATTGTACATTTTAAATCTAGTTAATTGTTGCATTTTCTATTAGTGGGTCTGTTTGTGTGCTTTGTAAAATGTAATAGTATCTCTTAATTTTGGAAAACTTTACTATAACTCTCTCTTTGCTTCTTCTTATGAAAATGTTAATCTATTTTCCATTATGTTACTTCTAAAATATAGAAGCAAAGTTATAAGGACATTTATCTGCCTGCAAATATTTGTGTTTGGGTTAGAATTTAGAGGGAAGAAGGAAATCATATGATTGCTGAAAGTGAGAAACTGCTTTTAAGGTTCACTAATGACCCTCTAATGCCAATTGAAAAGGGAAATTTATAAAGCAGAAAATTGAATACATAGAATTAATAAAACAAATTAAAGGGGAAATAATTGCAGTGGGAAGAGGATACCTTGCTGGAAAATGTAATGAGGAAAAAAGAAAGATGAAGGAAAGAAAAAAAATCAAAAGAAAAAAATATGTAAGATTAAGAATACAAAATTATATAGAGCAATAGACACAGAGAGGCTTTTTAAAATAACAGATTTCTACATGCAATTCTCTTCTAATAGATTTGAAAAACTCAAGGTATTGACTTTTCAAAAAACTCAAATGGCTTTTCAAGATGTAAAAAAAGAAGAGATCAGTAGCTGTGGAAGAAAGTAAAAGAGTTGTTGAAGAATTAGCTCTAAAAACTCTCTGCTTACCCAGATAGTTTTGTACTGGAATATTCTTCAATATTTCAGTTACAAATCATTTATTTTCTATAGGAACTATTCCAGAGCCTAGAATGAAAGGGATAGCTTCCTTATTTATATCATTAATACAGTATAATTCTGATAAAACCTGACAAGAATAGCACTAAAAGTAAACAGGGCTTCCCTGGTGGTGCAGTGGTTGAGAATCTGCCTGCTAATGCAGGGGACACGGGTTCGAGCTCTGGTCTGGGAGGATCCTGCATGCCACGGAGCAGCTAGGCCCGTGAGCCACAAATACTGAGCCTGCGCGTCTGGAGCCTGTGCTCCGCAACAAGAGAGGCCACGATGGTGAGAGGCCTGCACACCGCGATGAAGGGTGGCCCCCGCTTGCCGCAACTGTAGAAAACCGTCGCACAGAAACGAAGACCCAACACAGCCAAAATAAATAAATAAATAATAATTAAAGGTGCTAATAATTAAAAAAAAAAGTAAACAGATTGATTATACTTCTAAATATTGATGCAAATAGTCCTATATGCAATGCTCCTGAGAAAATGTAGGAATAAACTGGAAAGATGACATATCATTAATAAGTATAATTTATCCCAGGAATGCAAAGATGGTTGATTATCTAGTATGAAATAACCCAGATTAATAGATCATCAAAAGAAAGTTAATGTAATTCAGCATTCATTCATGATTAAAAGGGTGAGAGCAAGAGAGATATAAAGATATTTTCTTAATAAAGAAAAGCTATTCAAATCCAAAGTCAGATTATACTCAATAATCAAACTTTAAAGACATTTTTGTTAATATCAGAGAAAGTTTTAGGCAGTTCATTAATAACAGCCAAGCAACCAAGCAACCAAGCAAACCCCAAGATAAGAGGAATAAACTTTGGAAAAGAGGAGCTAAAAGTATGCTTATCTGATGGTTGGTAATCTAGATAACTTCAGAGACTTAATTGAAAAAATGATTGAAACTAATAAGAGTTCATATAAGTAGACCAGAAGCCAGTAAACTTTTTCTGTAAAGGACCAGATAGTAAATCTTTTAGGCTTTTGGGACCATATGGTCTCTGTTGTAACTACTCAATCCTGCTGTTGTGGTGTGAAAGCAGCCACAGGCAATAAGTAAATGAATGAACCTGGATGTGTACTAATAAAGCTTTATTTACAAGAACACACCCCCATAAGATTTGTCTTGAAGGATTTAGTTTCCTGACCCTTGGAACAGACAATTAAATTCTCCTAATTTCAGTATCAGTCAGAAATTATATTATCAATCAGAAATCACATTAGGGAAATAATGCCATTCATTAATAGCAACAAAACAAAAATACCTAAGTAAACTTAACAGGAAATGTGCAGGATCAATATGGCAAAATTATACAATTGTATTTAGGAGTAGAAAGGGTCACATGAAAATCGAATGAAAAACCATGATCTTTGATGGAAAACCTATATGTTGTAATGATGGAAATTCTGTCCAAACACATCATAGTTTTAAAGAAGTTCCGACTGGAATTTTTTTTTTTTTTGCCTGACATAGTCTAAAGTTCAATGGGAAAAAGTAACTATAAGAGATAAATAATTTCAGACAAAATTGGAGAGAACTTGGTGTAGGGACAGAGTATAACTTTTTTGATGCTTTTGGCTGCAAGTAACTGAAAATTAGTCTTAAAATGGTTTAAATAGTTATATTGACTCATATAACTCGAAATTTAGTTATAAGTTGAGTTAAGCTTTGAGTTAATCTAGTTTTTCCAGCTCCTTTTCTCTGAGATGAGTTAAGTGGTTTTCAACTGGGAGTGATTTTGCCTCCCAGAGAACATTTGGCAATGTCTGGAGACATTTTTGGTTGTCACAGCTGGGTAGAGGCAGGGCAATGCTACTGGTTTCTAGTGGATAGAGGCCAGGGATGCTGTTAAACATCCTACAATGCATAAGCCAGCCCCCCACAAGAAAGAATTATCCAGCGAAAAATGTCAATATTACTGAAGCTGAGAAACCCTGCTCTAAGTTTCATCCTCCTTTGAGAGTTGCATTTATTTGACATAGTAACATCGAGAGGAAAAACACTATCTTTTCCTGGGGTACCTGCCTAATAGGAAGGCAATATGCTAGTCTCATAAAATGAGTTTAGAAGATTTCTACCTTCTTTATAAACTGTGAGATTTTATATGAAAAAGTTCTCTGCTTCTTGAAGGAACCATAGTTGGTGACTGTTTTATCTTCTTAGTGAATTGACCCTTTAATGAATATGAGATGACCCTCATTCTACCTTTTAATGTGTTTGCTTTGAATTCTGTTTTGTCTGATGTTATTTATTACACTTTACACTTTTTTATCAGCTTTATTTCTATTAATATTTGTCTGGAATGCCATTTGTTATCCTTTATATTCAACATATCTATATCACTTTGTTTTAGGTGTGGGCCTTATGAATACCATATTGTTTATGTATAAAAATACAAACACAAGTTTAGTTACTTAACATTTATTATGATTAATAAAAAATTTGGATGTATTTCAGCCATCATATTTTTTGTGGTGTGTGTTCTCTATTTGCAATGATTTTCTTTGTGTGTTTTCTCTTTGCTATTATTTTCTTCTTTACATTCTTAGAACAAATACAGTTTTCTTTGTTGATTTTTTTCCCTACTCTTTTTGAAGGTACATATTCTGTTTTTATTATTTTTTGCTAAACTTACATATTTTAAATTTATACTGAAATTTATATTTTCTTGGTAAACTCTGGAGGAAATCAGCATTTCCAAATGTCTCAGAAATATTTCATGAACCTCAGTATTTTCATTTCTGGTCTTCAGAGAGTTCCCTTATTTGTGAGTGCAGTGACATACTTGTGAATACTATTTCTGATATCTTCCTTTGTTTGAGAGAAGGACATTTCAACATTTCTTCAACCTTGAACCAGAAGCACCCTTTGACTTTCTACTTGTAAAAATTATCCAAAGATGCTGGTCATAATGGCCACAAAGGTTTATGTATAAGTATATTAAATGCAAAATTATTTATAGTTACAAAAACAAAAGAATCAATGTACATGTTCATCAGTAAGGAAATGATAGAAAAAATTAGTCTATATTCATGTGGTAAAATATTATTGATCACTCAAGTGGTGTTTTATGTCATAGGAAGATATTGACAATATAATGTTTAATGCAAAATATTTTGTACAGTATCTGTTTTATGGAAAACAGTGGACTGGAATGATATATACCACAAGGTTGATAGTGATTATATGTGAATAAGGAAATTATGGTTCATTTATTTTTTCTTTTTCTTGCTTTGCTATATTTGTAAAATACATGTCTTGTATAAGTTACAAACAAGTTTTGAGTGTGTTTAATATACCTGACCCTGGTTGGATATTCAAGACAAAGATGTAGTGGATATAAATTCTCAGTTTGAGTAGTTAATTTTATTATTTTTTCTACATCTGAACTTAAAATTCATGTCTCTGGTCCCAGTAAACTGGGTTATAGAAATAAGCTCAACAACTCCAGTTTTCCTCAGTCATCTCAGAGTCCCTCTCTCTTGCCTTAATTTTCTTTGTTTTTTGGGGGGGAATGGGGGCGGATGGATCATCTGGTTTTCTGTCATCATACTGTCATCTATCCATGTTGATATGCCTCCATCCCTGTCTAAACCCTGGCCTTGGTCCATGAAGATCACTGATTGTCCTTTTAATTTCTATCATAAGGATTCATTAGTCTAGTTACTTTCCCGTTTTTCTTGAGAACGTGGACAGCACGTGGCCCTTTTCATATCTTGCAGAACAATGGGGAACTCTGAATCTCCTGGAAACTTATGTTTCTAGACTCTGAATGTAGCCACCTCTATTTTCTGCTCCTATTTCCTGCTGGGGTTAGTGGACATGGGAAGACATCCCAAGAAGGGAAACACAGAACATCTCTGCTCTCCTGTTCTCCATACTCTTCAGTGATTTCATACCCTTAAACTATCAAATCTCAGCTAGTGGGAAGTATTGCTGTTCAGGGCCATTTTTCAAAGACCCATGAGCATCCACTCTCTTGCTTTGTTTCTGACTTTCTTCTCCAGACTGTGGAATCTTTAATTTGGGCTGGGAAAATGGGCTCTTACTCCAGATCTATTGTTTGTGACATAAATTTCAAGTTTCAAGTTCTTCAAGTTTGAGGCTTTGGAAGCTCAATATCCCAGATTTCTGTAATTCAAATAAATTTTTAAAATTCAGAAGCCATGATTTGAATCTTTTACTGTTCCCCAAGGCAGTGAAAGGCACTGCATGAATTTGGAAGAAGGGAAATTCAAAATAAAGAAAATACAGGAAAATTAATTTAATATCTTGACATATTATCCCATCACACAGGAATAAAAACCACACTTATTTTCTGTCAATCCCTCTTAATTATATCAGAATTCTTTTTCTGAAATATAAATATGGCTATTGCTTTTCTTACAAACTTCAACAAATCCCCACTGGGTATAGATTAAATTTTCCCAAAATTGGTCTCAGGTTATCTTTGTGGCCTTTTTTCCGCCTGGTTCTTATACTGCTGCCTAAAAGGTTTGCTTGTTATTCTCCAAATATACCATTTCATTTTATGCTTCTGTGCCTTTGCTCATGCTCTTTCCTCAAGAGTGAATTGCCCATCCCTACCTTCACAAGCTCAGGAAATAATACTCATACTTCAAAGCTCAGCACTGCTGTCTGATCAAAGTCTTCATGAACTCCTCTCCGCTCCCCTTTCTACAGCATCACCACAGTTTCAAAACGGATGGTTTTACAGCGTTGCCCAAAGTAATGAAGTGTGGTAGTCCTTAAATGTCACTTCCAGGCCCACTTATCTATATTCTCTGTTTTCTCTGGAGGCAGTCTTATCCATACCTTTGGCTTCAATTATTCTGTACACTCCCCAAATAATATTTCTAACTGAACTATTTCAGATGATCTACAGACCCGCAAATCCAGCTGGCTTCTCTTCACTTCCATTTGGATGTCTCTCAAGCATCTCAATTTCAAATGTTAAAAATTGAACTTGTTAGGTACTCAAATATTTGGTGCATATAAGATTAAAATAGGATCCAAATTACCCCCTTTTGAGCTCCTTGCTACTTTCCTAATGCAACTTGCTTTGGCATCACCCTCTTACTGTATGTAATCAGGTTGCTTTTCTTACACTACCATCCTGCATAATGCAGACGTGTTTATACTCTTTCAGATGTATAAGCAGTGCTTTTTTTCAGTGTGCATTTCAGCAGCTGTTGAGAATGCTTCCTCACCTGGACGTTTAGTCTACTAAGTGCAAGCTTTGGAGTAAAGCATTGCTGGGTTTACATTGTGGCTCGGCCACTTATTAGTTGCATGACCTTGAAGAGGTTATCCATCCTGTATGAGCCTCAGATTTCTCACATATAAAAAGTGGGAAATAATACCTAGATCACCAAGTTGTTGTGTGGAACATTTAAATTAATATGTATAATAATAGTACCAAGCACAGGCCTAGTCCAAGGTAAGTACTCATAATATTTATTTTATTTTATGTTTTGTTTTTTCTCTGTACTTAGAAAATCCTTTACCTGCACTTCTCTTTTAACATTTCTTTCTTTTTTGTTTTTATCACAATTGTTCATGTTCTGCCTCTCTGACTAGATTGTATGTTTCTTGAGGGGAAGAAACATGTCTTTTCATCTCAGAAAATTCACATCATGGTTCAATAAGTGCCTTTGAATGAATGAATGAACAAATGAATGAATAAAAAACTAGAGACAGCAGATTTGATTCTCTTTTATCCTTTGATGTAGCTGAGCTTTTTCCAGGCTTCTGTTCAATCAGGTATCTTAACACAAAATGCACTTACTTACTTAATGTTGCTTTAAGGAATTATAATGATAATATTTCATGTGCAAAAGCTGGGAATTCACACTTTTTAAAATCTTGTCATTGGAACTCAAAGAGATTCTGGTTGTTTAAGAAGAAATCCGAGTGGTTAACATTGATCCCTAGGGGATTTTCATAGACTCTCAAGTTTTATGACCTGTTTCAACTTGCTTTTGGGTTTAAAAATGTGTCCTGCAGCTCTCTGTGGTAAGACAGACAGCTGCATTATTGATTTAAAAGTCAATAAAGAAGAGTGGTAAATCATAATATATCACTTCTTGTTCCTAAACTATTGCCTATTCATTCTTAAATATGACAGTGGCTAAACCTGAAAGTTGCCTCCACCTTTACTAAGGTAAAATTCTACTACATTCCACTGATGGAAGAGTCTCTGAAATGAAGTAAACTAATTGCATGGCTCTTTTTGGCATCTGTTGTCCCCATTAACTGTAATGTAGGAAATGAACACCAAAGCATACATAACTCCAGGCTCTTGACTACATGATTTACTCCAATGTTTTCCCAGAAACGCTGATGGACGGTAAAAGGCAGAGGACACCCACTGAAATTTATTAACAAGCCAGAAAGCAGCTGTTCTTTGAGTTGCAAACAAAAGCAAATGTTAAGCTGTTGAACAGCCCTTTTGTTTTTTTGTGGTCCACTACAAAAGGGCTTTATTATAACCTTAGCTTTTGAAGTTTGCCTTCTTGTAGGTTGAAAGTGATACCCAAAGGACAGATGGAAATTTTGTATTTAGTAATGATTACCACCGTGGAGCCTCGGTGTGACTGTTTTTTTTCTTCATTTACAAAATGTTCTTGAAGGCTTTCTGTTTCTTTGAAGTTACTCATTCAACATCTCCCAATATTGGCTGTGGGGCATAAAGGAAACAGCAATTTTTGGAGTACAAAATGAAGAAGGGATTGTGTAGAATTCAATCTGGTTAGTCAAGCACGTTTTAGAAGGAGACATTTGTGTTCACATTGCCTGTAAGGAGTTTCGAGAAATGCTCTTTCTAATTTTTTTCTTCCTATCAGATTCTTCAGGACCTGGGTTTGTGAGCCTCATCTGATTACATCAACTCAGAATTTTCTCCCATGTCTGAACACTTGTAACATACTGTTCATGTCAGTCATTTTACCCTTATATACAGCCTCATATCATTTATTCAAATATTTCATTATTCATATCTTATCTGCCTGATGTTATAAAGTCCCTGCTTCTCAGATTTGTGTCTTAAACATCTTATCATATCTGTCATATTGTTTCTTATCAAAGGTGCATTGCTATTTCTTGCACATTGTAGGCGAAAGGAAATGTATGCTGATTGACTGACTGAGCTACAGGTGTCATTTTACTATTTTGAGCAACAGAGGACATTACTCAAGCAAATCCATAATATTTATTCTTGATAGTAGGTTTTCTAAATTACCATTCCTTCTGGTTAAAAGTAAATACTATCCATTTGCAGCAACATGGACGGACCTAGAGCTTATCATACTGAATGAAGTAAGCCAGACAGAGAAGGACAGATACCATATGATATTGCTTATATGTGGAATCTTAAAAAAAAGATACAGATGAATTTATTTATAAAACAGAAATAGACCCACAGACACAGAAAACAAACTCATGGTTACCAAAGGGGAAAGGTGGGGGGAGGGATGAATTAGGAGTTTGGGATTAACATGCACACACTACTATACATAAAGTAGATGACCAACAAGGACCTACTGTATAGCACAGGGAATATACTTAATATCTTGTAATAACCTATAAGGGAAAAGAAGCTGAAAAATAATATATATATATAAAATTTATATATATATATATATATATATATATATATATGTATAAAAAACGGAATCACTGTGCTCTACACCTGAAACTAACACAACATTGTAAATCAACTATACTTCAATTAAAAAAAAAAGTAAATACTTTAAGACACTAAATGTTACAAACATCATTTATACCCTGAAGAATAGTGTAAGGACTGTTCAAATCAGTTTGAAGAGGACTCTAAGGCCCTCTCTTGCTTATATAATAGGCTGTCTTCCTTTTGTCTTGACTGTTCTCTTAAGAACTCTCCCTGGTCTGTGCCACTCAAACCTGCTTACTAGGTCATGCCTGCCACTGGTTACACACCCTTCATTTTGGATCATTTCTTGCTTTTGTCCTACTCTTTTGCCTTTTCCACTTTGGCCTGGCTCTTACTTCCTGACCTGGTTTTGTCCCAGAAGGTATACTTCATTGCATGCTGGACTGGTAAACCTCTTTACCGACACCTGACTTCTAGAATTCTATCTCTAGAAGGGGCCCTGGGCACTGTTTACCCAGGGGGAAAGGTAGAATAATAAAAGATAAAGCCAAAAATTGTTATTTGAAAAATTCTAAGAAGCTAAGGACAATAAAATACTTAAAGATCTGTATTTGGAGCAAGAATTAAAAAGACTGGCACAGACAGCAATAAAAAAAATGAAATTAATCAATTCTCATTTTACATCTTCTGCACATTTCTCAACATTCTTCTCAATCTCATTTCCCTATGATGTTCTTCCTCTGTATTCCGGTCCACACTGACTCCTTTCTGCCATTTCTAAGCCCCATATCATGAACTGCCTTTTCAATAATTATGCCTTATGAATAGAGATCACATGTAGTTTTAAATCAACCAGGCTGCAAACTCTCAGTGGGGGCAAATTTCGAGGGC
This sequence comes from Balaenoptera ricei, assembly GCF_028023285.1. Taxonomy (NCBI): domain Eukaryota; kingdom Metazoa; phylum Chordata; class Mammalia; order Artiodactyla; family Balaenopteridae; genus Balaenoptera; species Balaenoptera ricei. The sequence continues at coordinate 87,105,062 of NC_082660.1, read as the reverse complement.
CAGAAAAATTCCATTTTAGGGTGTTGAAATAATCTGAAAATGTGATTTTAGAATCATTTCAGTCATCTTTGAGACTTTTAAGAGGCAGGAGATAGGCATCTGTGGTGATTTAAGAAGGAGAACAAGATGGATTCCTGACAATACAGAACTATAATCTACGTATGTTTTCTTGGCAAGATTCTAGACTAGATGGTGAAATAAATGTCTTATGCACACTAAGAAAAGAAAATGGTAATCACCAGGAGCCAGATGGTTTCTTCTAGGAATAAGTCATACTAAAATAACCTCATTTGATTTTTTGTTGTGTTACTAGTTTGATAGGAAGCTGTCTTGTTTTTGCAAACATTTGACAATCTTTAGCATGTTACTCATTTAGAATAGATAGGGAGGGATATGTGGGCTGGGTGAGAATAAAGTTAAATAAGTTTTATAATTGTTCAACTAATCGTTAACTGAGTACATTGATTATTAAATCAGTACCAGGTGGTTTCTGCTAATGATACCCCACACTCAGTTCTTGGTCATATTCTGATAAACAATTTTTCTCAAAGGTTAAAGATTTCTCAGAAGACATCCTTATAAAGTATGCAGATGACATTAGGGAGAATAGCTAGTATGGTAGAGGGCACCCCAGTGCAGAAAGCATAAAAACATGGGTTTGGTAAGATTGAAGGGTGGAATCAACTCTGCCACAGTTACTAGCTATGTGACCTGGGGTGAATTATTTCTGCTAACTCATGAAGACCAAATGATCACCCAGAAAACAATAAATAGTAGCTTTTATTTATTTTTTTTGGAATTCATACAACCATTATTACTTCCATAGGCCAGAAAGATGAGCTAAAAGTAAAGATGGAATTTAGCAGTTAAGATGAAAATCAATTGTACAGATGGAGGAGCTGAATATACTACATCTCATGTGAATAAAACTTGATGGTTCTAGTTGACTGTAAGGTCAGTATGAGTCGAACATATGATATTAATGACAAGCCAGCTAATGCAACTTAGATTTTCAATAGAATAATAGTATTTTGATTAAGGGAGATAGTAGTCCCTCAGTAGTGTTCAGACCACATTTGGGAGACTGTGTTCAAGGAGGACTTTGATTTTCCTAGAGGAGGGTAACTACAATGGCGAAGAGTCTAGAATCCATGTTACAGGAGAAAAGGCTTAAATAATTGAAAAGCATTCTACTGGAGAAAATAAGACTTATGGGATGGGGATTGGTAGTAGACAAATCAAGGGAAGTATTTTTCCCCCTAAGCTGCTTATCATGGAGAATTTGAAGCAGATACAAAAACAGTGAGATTAGTATAATGAACTTCCATATACTCCCATCACCCAGATGCAATAGGTTTCAATTTATGGACAACCTTGTTTTATCTATTATCCTCCCAACTGGATTATTTGGAGGGAAATCCCAGAATTTCAGATATCATGTCATTTCATCTATAAATGTTTTGCTATGTATCTTTAAAAGACAAGAACTTAAAAACCCATGACTACAATACCATTAACATACCTAAAAAATGAACAGTAATTTCCTAACATCATCAAATATCCAGTTAGTGTACAAATTTCCCTAGTTGTCTCACAAATGTTATTTTATAGTTTTTTTGAAACAAGAGCTCAATAAGTCCATACATTGTAATTGGTTGATATATCTTTCAATTCCATTTGTCTTTCTTTTATGATCCACGTTGCTTATTGATCATTTGTCCTGTAGATTTTTCCCGAGTTTGGATTTTGTGGATTGAATTCTTGTGGTGAAGTTTTTTTCCTTTGACCTCTGAATTTCCTATGAATTAGTAGTTGGATATTGAGGATTGGTCAGATTGTTTATTATGTTTGAAAGAATGCTTCATAGGGGAATTCCCTGGTGGTCCAGTGGTCAGGACTCGGTGCTTTCACTGCTGAGGGCCCAGGTTCAGTCCCTGGTCAGGGAACTAAGATCCCACAAGCTGCGAGGCCAAAAAAAGAAAAAAAAAGAAAAAGAAAAAGAAAAAGAATGCTTCATAAGCAGTGTTAAATTTCTTCTACCATCAGGAGCCACTTCATTTCCGGTTATCTCTTTTTTTAACTGTTAGCAGCCATTGGTAAACATTAACTAGTTTTGCTTTTTGTTTTTTGTTTTATCCATTAGGGCTTGCAAAAATGGTTATATTCTAATTTTGTCATTCCTTTTTCATTTATTACCTGGAATATTTCTGAAAAGGGAAAGTTCTGCTCATTAACTTTTTTCAAGCAAATAGATGTTTGTCGCCTTCCAAAGGTCATGTTATGCCCTGGAATCTCGGTAGGGTCAGGGGGAGATAACGGAGAGTTTGAATTAGCTCCTCAAGCCTTCACAGTAAGAACTTCAAGTCTTCCTTCACAATAAGAACCAATGGGAGATGATAGCAGTTTTCAAATAGTTAAAGTGATTTAAGGAGGAAGCTTATTTAGTTTCAGAAAACTGGGCTAAGACCCATTGTAAGAGTTAAGGAAGGGAGGGCAATCTACATTTAATATGAAGAAAATTCTGCTAACAATTAGAACAGTCCCCAGATGGAATGGATTGCTTCGTAGAGCAGATAGCTAGCTTCCTGTTACTGGGATGTTTAAGAAGGGTTAGTCTTTTGGGGACATTGTAAAAGAGATTCTTATGTTGGGTAGAAATTTAAAAGTTTTTTTCATCTCTGACTTTCCATGATACTAAAATGCTCCCGAGGAACCAGAAGGAAGACAGACATGTAGGAACTCTTTCAGGGTGACAGCTGTGTAAGAAATCCATTTTGAATATTTGTGGTGGAAATTTCTGATCCAAAAAGCAAATGCTCTAAGTAGTTAAAAAAGGGTATTCTTGGTATGCTCCTCATACTCTGTTTGCTTGTTAACACCTTATAACTCCTGACCTTTGCCTATGGAGAAGGTGTGATAATTCTTTTGTTAATAACTCACAGTTTGTTCCCAATTGAGGACTTTTTCCCAGAAATCACAGCTACAGTGCAGTATTAACAGATGCCACTATTCCTGTGGAAACCTTAGACTGTGTATTTTGCCACTGGAGAGGGAGTCCTGCACTCAGAGTGGTATCTTGAAAAAATTCAGTTCAAGATCATGAATAATATTTTGCATTGTTGTATATTCCTATGGGCTCTTTTCAGGACAGTAGTTCCAAGATATACTAATAAGTGCCTCCTCTACCCCACTATGCCAGAAAAAGTGGGTTCTGTGGTTAAAATAATTGAGAAAATTCTATTTGTTAATTAACTCATTCACCTATGCATTTATTTATTTTTACATCAGTATTCCAAGAGCCTATAATGTGCTAATTGTATGGTTAATATTCAAGAGGAGGATATACTACAGTATCTGGAATTTCCCACACTTATTTGACCACAGACTATTTTTTCACAGAATACAGTATAGGATGATAGTTCTGTGATACATACACAATTACACAATTTTGAAAAAAACCCAAAAAACTTGGGATCATCTGATTCCTTACTTTCTCTCATCTCAAATCCAATCTACCAGCAAATCCTGTTGTTTCTACTGTCAAAATATATCCAGTGGAATATTACTCAGCCATAAAAAAGAATGAAATAATGCTATTTGCAACAACATGGATGGACCTAGAGATTATCATACTAAGTGAAGTAGGCCAGGCAGAGAAAGATAAATATCATATATTGCTTATATGTGGAATCTGAAAAAAAAGATACAAATGAACTTGCTTACAAAACAGAGATAGACCCACAGACATAGAAAACAAACTTATGGTTACCAAAGGGGAAAGAGGAGGGGAGGGATAAATTAGGAGGTTGGGATTAACAGATACACACTACTATACATAAAATAGATAACCAACAAGGACCTACTGTATAGCACAGGGACTACGCTCAGTATTTTGTAATAATCTATAAGGGAAAAGAATCTGAAAAAGAGTATATATAAATATATAACTGAATCACTGTGCTGTACACCTGAAACTAACATGACATTGTAAATCAATTATACTTCAATTTAAAAATCCAGAACATGATGCTTTCTGATCACCTCCCTATACCCTGAGCCCAGCTACTTTTCTCTCTCTCTTTCTCTCTCCACCCTTCCTTTATTTTTCAACAGAGTATTTATGACTAACACACTATTTCCTTTGCCTGTTTATCTCATTATTGCCTCTCTCCTCCCACTTGAATGTAACCTCCACGAGGCATAGGGCTTTGTCCTGTTTCTTGCTGTATCTCTAGCATCTGGAAGTGTGCCAGGATATAATAGGTGCCAAATAAATATTTGTTGAATAAGTAAATGTGGTAGCTGACATTACAAATGCTCGCAGTAAGAGGACATGTACACCATAGTATCCTGCAAGGAACGTTGGCTTTGTAGTTAGCCAGACAGGGATTTCTTTCCTGGTTCTGCTATTTATTTGTTGTAAGACCTTGAACATGTTACCCAGTCGCTCTGTGCCTCAGCTCTATTACACATGGAATAAAGATCCATATCCCTTAGATTTATTGTAATTCTTCAGCAGTGTATTAAATTATATATTCTATGTAACAAGGATGATGTTAAATGAGAAAGAGGTATTTAAAGTACCTAGTGCAAAATTAGCATGATTCCTAGCAGAAGACCCAGTACAAGTTCTAGAAAACTACTATAATGAATAAATTACCTTTCCTTCTCTTCTTCCTCCCTATCTCCCTTCACTCCTCCCTTCACTGAGCTATTCTTGTTCTATTTTGTGATCTGCAACACATATTTATGAAGTTGTGTTAGGGTGAGTTCTGTGAATATGGAAGAGATTTTTTTCCCTTTGTAGAAATCAAACAAGCCTTAATCAGCTAGGTCATGCAAGCATTGTCTTTCCATCAACACAACTAACGATCTCAGATGGATAGTTGCTAACAAAGAGAATTAGAAATGACATTGTCAGAGAGAATGGGAACCTGGCAAGTATGATGTTATCTATAAACTCCTGCTTTGGAATTGCATTCAAAATCACATTCTGAGCTACATCAGATGATCGGTTTCATTATTTTAGAGTCACACTTCATTTTTTGACGCAAATACTGTTAGCAGCTTGATCGTTCACCCTGTTCATGAGATCTGACTCTGAATGACTTTTAGCTGTTTCAGAAAATCAAATCTTCCCCTCAGAGGACCAAGATTTGCCATCAGTGAGGATACTCACGACAGTGTCTCAAACTCTGTATCTAATCCCACTTAGTAATTCCAGAAATGTTTGTGTAGTAGCATCATTGTTAAAATCAGTGGGTGACCACTTTGAAGAACAGTGCTCATTTGATTGTCTCATTTCTGTTATGTCTGTGGACAAATTGGTCTGAAAAGGCCATAGTCACACCTTGGATACACTGTTATATCATAATACTCTCAAATCTATATTTATTTTCCCGAGGCCCCTGTGGCTTTTCATCCACACACTAGCTTTATCTATATGACCAAAGCATTGCAATGAAAACCAACAGAAATGGTATTTTCAGCCATTTTGATGGACTTAGATGAATGGCACCATTACTGTGATAGTAACCCTTATATTTAGAGATGACTTTTAAATTGCTTGATCTGTTGAATGGTTGATACAGCTGCATATAAACATAACATCATCTTTATGTAAATACTGCTCTTCCCCCAAGTGTACCCAATCCTTCTTCTCTACTCATTCTGCTCCATTTTTTATTATTATACACATTCTATTTCTCTTCTTGTTATCTTGTATTAAGTTCTATGTCCCTTATTTTCGGAGACATCTTGTATGTTGTGTGGTGAGCGGGGTAGTGGGTGATCTCAAGTGAAGATATCTCTGTTACTGAGGAATGGTGACTGGCAATAGGAGAGAAGAGAGTGATTGACCATTTCTGCTCATTCCTTTTACTTGACAGAGGTTAATTTCTTGCTAAGTCTTTCTTCTTTTTTGTGCTGAAGTGGAAAGTTTGAATCAGAGCTATCTCTTTTACTCCAGAAGCTTATAAGCCCATATTTCTTTACCTCTATGCACAGCTTCTTGACCCCCTTTGCTCCAAAGTTTATCTTTGTTAAATACTGTAAGCAGAGACGGATTTACTTTGAAGCCAGAGAAGCCTAAGCTACATGGCTGCTTACTTGCATTGGCCCTTCCAAGATCCTGTACTTTATTTTTTTTTAATTGAAGTATGGTTGATTTACAATGTTGTGTTAGTTTCAGGTGTGCAACAAAGTGACTCAGTTATACATACATATATATATCTATTTTTTTTCAGACTCTTTTCCCTTATAGGTTATAACAAAATATTGAGTATAGTTCCCCCTGTGCTTCATTTTGTACTTGTAATTTGCTATTATTTTCCTTAGAGCATTCTCCCTTCAGCTGTGTAGGGTTTAGGCTCTTTAAAAAACCCTGAATTCACCCTTGAAAATAATCGTCTCTTCTGTCTCTTCTACTTACTCTTTTTTTTTAAATTGAAGTATAGTTATTTTACAATGTGTAAAAAGCAATATGCTGCTGAAAAGCAATATGATTCAATTGTACATATACATACATTTAAAAAAATATTCTTTTCCATTATGGTTTATCATAGGATATCCCTTACTTCCTCTTGAAGATTTGCTCCAACCATTGCTTTGTTTCTGTTGCCGTTCCTTCTGTCCTTGATCTCTGTTCAGGGCAAGTTGAAGGCCAAACCTTAACTGATACATGGGTTCTCTGAATGGCTTCTTTTACTCTATTCAGTGTGAATGAATCCTAGAGAATTGAGAAGCCTTTCAAGACAACGATGGCTGTGGTCCTGAGAAAACATGGGAGGAATCAGACTGGAGCTCTACTAAGGTATTTACTAGTTTGACATTAGTTAACATTTCTGAGCCTCAATTCCTCACCTGCCAAATGGAAATACTAATATTTACTGTTCATATTTGCTATGAGGATTAAACCAGAAAATCTAGGTGAAAGCACTCTTACTTCAAGTGCTTGGCACTACTTGGTATCAACACATTTAAATTGGACTGTCTGCTTCCCACTCGTTATCTATTTTACATTTGGTAGTATATATATGTCAATGCTACTCTCTCACTTCGTCCCAGCTTACTCTTCCCCCTCCCTGTGTCCTCAAGTCCATTCTCTACGTCTGCATCTCTGCATCGCATGGGGAGATCAGCTCAGTGCTTTGTGACCACCCAGAGCGGTGGGATAGGGAGGGTGGGAGGGAGATGCAAGAGGGAGGGGATTTGGGGATATATGTATACGTATAGCTGATTCACTTTGTTATACAGCAGAAACTAACACAACATTGTAAAGCAATTATACTCCGATAAAGATGTTAAAAAAAAAAATTGGACTTCCTTTTCCTTCAGCTGCCATATCAGAATGTAGCAGAGAAAGTTGGTTATGCAGGGAGGATATTTCCCATCTGCATTTTTAGGGAACTTTTTTGACCTCCAAGAACTAGAAAAATGCTTGTCATTAGTCTGAAAAGGCAAGTGAGCCCCCAGGCAGACACAAAGGATGAAACTGCTGCTTTGTTTGAGAGAGTGGCAGCCGCAAGAAATGGCAGCAGCTGCAGCATCCCTGTAAGCCACCCATCTTCAGGCTCTAGAGTCTGTTGGGCTCTGATAAGAGAGAGTACATCCTTCCCATACCCAATGTATTAAAAGTTGGTTTTCACCCCTTTCTTTTTTGCTTCCTATGTTTACAGAATAAACATTTGGTCTTTAGATGGGAGAATGAATCTCTGTTGGGGGTGGAGGGGTGGCGTAGAATTTCATTTATTAAATGGATACTTTTCAGGTGTGTTTCTTAAATAATACTTAACAAAAGACAGAGGAGAGCCAGGGAGGCTTCAGTAAGCTGTTGAGTCAGGATGCCTGGTTCTTTCTGTCTTTTCTGTCAGAGTATTTGTTCATTTTGCAAAATCTTAGCAGCATGGTTTGTAACCATGTTTTGAACATTAGGATTTTGAAAGATTGTATAATTTCTTGGCTTAAAAATTAAGGAAATGAGCCACCTCATTATGCCTAATAGGTAACCCTAGGCAATAGAGAAAATTTATTATACATAATACCTGGTAGGTATATTGTGCCTGTGATCTTGTTGAGAATGTTTTATTCCCAAGGTATGTGGACATTTGCCTATTAAATGTTTTATCTATGGAGAAAAATAATGGAAAGAACATCAGGCTGGAAGAGAGGTGTTCTAATCCTAGTTCTATATCAGTCAAGTCTGTGGCTTTTGGGTGAGTGACTTCATTTTGTGTTGTAGGTGATACATCTGCAAAGCGTGAAAGTAACTGTGTCTCTAGGTTGTGTTGAGAAGACACATGAGATCATATGTGTGCAAGTTTTGTAAGTTCAGAGGAAGATAGACAGTAATAGTAACTTCTCACATTAACATGAGTGATTTAAGCATAAGGCTGAGGCCCTTGATATTTGAGAAAAAAAGAAAATGTAGAGAAATGACTGGTTAGTGTGAACTCAAAACTTTGAATCAAGATAGGTCACCACTTACCTGGACATTATTAATATAACTCTTTGTAGAAACACCTTCACAAAATTATAATTTAATATTATACCCAGTTTTTATTGAGGATATATTTTAAAAATAGCCAGTCGAAAAATTTTCCTTAACAACATTGCCTATTAGGTCTAATGTTTCTTACATAAAGAGCTTCATGAAAAACTCCTCTAACCATTTAGTTTCAGGCAAAAGCAAAAAAAAAAAAAGAAAGAAAATCTGTATCCAGATGAATTGGTAGTTTTAATCAGACAATAACCACTACATAATTCATTATATTTCTAATTTTGCCTTGACTATCGGGAAGCTCACAGTTAAATATAATGACGAATTGCAGTAATTAACCTCAGTGTGTGGTTTTCCCATATAATTATCTTCTTTCCTCAACCTTAAAGCCCTTTTGTATAGGTGCCATGCATAATAAACTGATTCAAATATGTTATTTTTGAAAATAGGCAGGTAGATAAATAATATTTCTGTATAAATCTGGTGGCTCATTTGTGACCACTTATTGGTGACTCCAGGATATTTGGTTTGATTACCATGTAGGCAGTTGAATATTGCTCTATTCAAAGGCAATCTGCATTGACCCTACACGGATGACTGGCATGCAAACCTTTGGCTACAAGGAAAAACTGAGAAAGAGCGGGGACCAATTAGAACTAAGCCTTTACTAATACTATAAAAATAACTAAAACCATATGCTATCAATAATGGTGTAGTATAATCAACCTTAGAAATGAACAACAGCAATATTTTATTATTCATTCATATATGGCAGGATTGTATTTTGCCCTTGTTCCCTGAGTAATAATCATGGAACATTAAGATCTGAGATTCCATTTTCCCACTGCATCCTATCATGGCATTGGAGTAGTAGGATAAAAGTAAGTTTGTGCTATGTTTAGACAAATGAGCTAGAGACAGACTATCTAATGGTCTTTCATGAACCAGAACTATCAGAATATATTAATATATTACTCTGTGTCCAGGTAAGTGATGACAGAGTCATTGGTAGATGCCCAGAAGGCACTGATGATTTCAAAAGTAATTCTGCTGGGCTGAGAGGGCAATGGGTTTTAAAGCTCACTAAAGAAGGTTTTGAATTTCTTTTTTAGATGCAGGGCAGTGAGCAGAAGGTTGGAAAAGAGGGTCTAACGAAGCCTTGTTAGAGGTTGCCATTGAGATCAATTTTGGACTAAATTTCCAAAAGAACTGAACCTCTTTCTGAATAGGGAAAGGTTACTCCAGTGGGACAAGCTCTGGCTTCCAAAACAGAGGGACTCCTTTAGATCTCAAAACTAGCATGCTCATGGACAGTCACCTGAGGCATTGCAGAAAGGCTTAATGAACCACATAGCAAGGCAAGGACGAGAAGAGGAACCTTTTTAAAGCAGTTAAGAGATTAAGTCAATGCAAGCATTCTTCTTTTTGTGTTCCCGCATTTTTAGCACTATCTTACCATTAAAGAAAACCCATAGCTGGCAGTGCAGAAACTGGAGAATAATCACTCATCTCCCGAGAATCTAAGCCTCATTCACCAATGATTTCCCTTCTTGAAACAGACTGCCAGGGCCAAGAGACTGGACAATACTTCTGAGAAAGAATAGGGCATGGCAGGAGATTCAGGGTGAGGAACCAGCCCACACAACCTACAGCTTTTAAGCTAAGTTGCTTACTCTTGCTCTTTTTGGGTAAGTTCTATCACAGCTATATTCTGACTGTGTAAGAGGGTGAAATCCCCAGAGTAGTAGAAGGAGATCCAGTGTCTAGAGAGGGAAAATCCTTTGGGAAATAATGGCATTCTGTAGAAAGAAATTCAGGAGAGAGACTCAGTTTCCACCTTTGGGTACAGGTTGCATGTGTCTGTCCATTCATAGGCATCTAGATGAGAAGTAAGCTTTCTTCATGGAGGTGGAAATATTTACTGGAGAGAACAAGGAATAAAGGTAATATTTTTGAAATATCAACCAGAAAAGTTTATTCCCCTTCATGTTTCCTTATCTTTATGACCCTTTCTCTTCATCACTAATCCCTCAAAAGTTATTACAAGCATAGAGAACAGTGTGAAAATGACAACACTAGGGGTCAGAGCAAGACTTCCTGCTCCTGAGAGGAGGCAAGATTTCACAGAGGTGGAAGAGAAAGCTGGAAGGGAAAGCCTTTAAAGAGTCTGTGGTGGAGATTTAGATCCACTACAGATTCATGTAGTTATATAAATGCATACAATTCATGCATGTCCCAATTTTAGCATTGATTTTGAATTATTAATGATTCAAATTAAGACCTATTTGCCATGAATCTTCAACTTCCTGATATTTATTAACTGTTTACATAGGGTAAAAATAAGGGAGCAATTTCAAGGGTTGCTAGATAGAAGTCAACAAGATAGAATATAGGGTTTCGATGAAACGAAATTAATAAGAATAGGTATATTTTGAGTATGGGAGAGAAAAAAGATGTGATATATAGAGTCTATCTTCATGGAACTTATAATTTTATTCAGGATATAAAATTGAGTATATGTAACATTATTAAATCATATGTGGCTCCATATATTCTAGTGGCAGCATGATTCAAACAATGTTCTAAACTCTCTAGGAAGCCAAAGCAAGAATGGGTCAGTGTTAATGAGGATGATTATAGTTGCTTCATACTGCATGGTCTTTGAAATCAAATACTTCTTGTATTACTCTTGGCTGTGCCACTTACTATTTGTGTGACTGTAGACATGTTAAATAACCCCTTTGAGCCTATTTTTATCATTTGTAAGATGAAGACTGTAATAGTGCCTACTTCATTGGGTTGTTGTGAGAATTTAATAAAATAATGCATGGTAAACACCAAGCATAGTCATTGGCACATAGTAATGTTCGTTAAATATAGATATGAAGGAGAAGGTAGCATATGAGACAGTTTTTGAAAGACTTTGATGGGTAAAAAGGATGGAGGAAGGCGTCCCATATCAAGAGGATGTATGAGCTATGTCATACAAGTAGGAATGGCTTGTTTAGGGAGCAATGACATGAATCTGGCAGAACTAGAACATTTTCTCAGGAGAATTAGATTTTAAAAGTATGCTGAGATGGTAGTAGTCACAGAAAGGGACAGTAGTAAGGTTCCCTGAGATTTTAAGAAAAAGGTCAGGAAAAGCTTACCATTTGAGAATGAAACGAATTCAAATCAGCTTATATTGATGGGATTATTTATTGACTTGATCCACAGACACCATGTATTGCTAAAGAGTCTTAGAAAATACAGTAGTCTAAGCAACAGCTCCCCAGTTTCTCACCGCCTAAACAAGGTGATCAGGGTATATCTTTAGATTGAATTTGTAACTAAAGAAAGCTGCACCCTAATTAACTATATTGTTTCCTTTATGAAAGAATGGAAGTGTTGAATTCTGCATGAGGTTCCTCCAAAACTTTAGAAAAATAGTGAGAACCCATGGAAAGTTTTAGTCAGACTATAACATAATCAAATCACTGTTTTGGAAGCTGAATGGGAGTAGTAGGAAGAATGGACTGGAAGAGTAAAAATTGGGAGTAGTAGGAAGAATGGACTGGAAGAGTAAAAATTGGAGGCAGGGAGGTAAATTTGAAGGCAATGATGCTTGATCCACCAGAGGGCAGACAGCAGAAGCAAGAAGAACTACAATCCTGCAGCCTGTGGAACAAAAACCACATTCACAGAAAGATAGACAAGATGAAAAGGCAGAGGGCTATGTACCAGATGAAGGAACAAGATAAAACCCCAGAAAAACAACTAAATGAAGTGGAGATAGGTAACCTTCCAGAAAAAGAATTCAGAATAATGATAGTGAAGATGATCCAGGACCTCGGAAAAAGAATGGAGGCAAAGATTGAGAAGATGCAAGAAATGTTTAAAAAAGATCTAGGAGAATTAAAGAACAAACAAACAGAGATGAACAATACAATAACTGAAATGAAAACTACACTAGAAGGAATCAATAACAGAATAACTGAGGCAGAAGAATGGATGAGTGACCTGGAAGACAGAATGGTGGAATTCACTGCAGTGGAACAAAATAAAGAAAAAAGAATGTAAAGAAATGAAGACAGCCTAAGAGACCTCTGGGACAACATTAAATGCAACAACATTCGCATTATAGGGGTCCCAGAGGAGAAGAGAGAGAGAAAGGACCTGAGAAAATATTTGCAGAGATTATAGTCGAAAACTTCCCTAACATGAGAAAGGAAATAGCCACCCAGGTTCAGGAAGCGCAGAGAGTCCCACACAGGATAAACCCAAGGAGAAACACACTGAGACACATAGTAATCAAATTGGCAAAAATTAAAGTCAAAGAAAAATGATTGAAAGCAGCAAGGGAAAAACGACAAATAACATACAAGGGAACTCCCATAAGGTTAACAGCTGATTTCTCAGCAGAAACTCTACAAGCCAGAAAGGAGTGGCATGATATACTTAAAGTGATGAAAGGGAAGAACCTACAACCAAGATTACTCTACCCAGCAAGGATCTCATTCAGATTCAATGGAGAAATCAAAGCTTTACAGACAAACAAAAGCTAAGAGAATTCAGCACCACCAAACCACTTCTATAACAAATGCTAAAGGAACTTCTCTAAGGGGGAAACACAAGAGAAGAAAAGGACCTACAAAAACAAACCCAAAACAATTAAGAAAATAGTAATAGGAACATACATATCCATAATTACCTTAAACATGAATGGATTAAATGCTTCAACCAAAAGACACAGGCTCGCTGAATGGATACAAAAACAAGACCCATATATATGCTGTCTACAAGAGACCCACTTCAGACCTAGAGACACATACAGACTGAAAGTGAGAGAATGGAAAAAGATATTTCATGCAAATGGAAATCAGAAGAAAGCTGGAGTAGCAATACTCAGATCAGATAAAATAGAGTTTAAAATAAAGAATGTTACAAGAGACAAGGAAGGACACTACGTAATGATCAAGGGAATCAATCCAAGAAGAAGCTATAACAATTATAAATATATATGCTCCCAACATAGGAGCAGCTCAATACATAAGGCAACTGTTAACAGGTATAAAAGAGGAAAAGAGGATTGGGATTGACATGTATACACTGATGTGTATAAAATGGATGACTAAGAAGAAAATAAATAAATAAATAAACATTAAAAAAAATTAAAATAAAAAATTTTAAAAAAAGGCAATGATTCTTACAATTAATGTTAAATGGCTCAATTTGCAAATAAACTTTGACATATAATTTGTTCGGAAAAGTACCGTAAAATATAACAGTAGTTTAATGACCCATTTAGAACCATAGTGATTGTATAGATCTAGGTCTAAGTAATTTGTGAAACTTAATTTATTTCTGCCTAAGGACCACCAATTTTTTTTTTTTGATTATTTTTTTGTGAAATAAAATGAGTATGTTCATTTGAAAAATAATGTTAAAACCAATACCCAGGTACCTGCCATTCAGTTTAAGACCCAGATTGTTACCAGAACCTTAGAATCCCCTTAAGTGCCCTCTGCCCCAATTGTATCCATCTCCTGGAGGTAACCATTACCCTGATTAATACAGGTTCTCTTGATTATAATTATTGTTTATCACTTCTGTATGTCTGCATAAACAATATGTTACTTTTCCTATTTCAGTACTTTATATAAAGGGAATCATACTCTTCTGTGATTTGCTTCATTAGCTCATTATAATTTGTAGATTCACCAACATTAACGTGTATAGCTGTAGTTCATTTCTTTTCACTGCTGTATACTATTCCATTATATGACTGTACCATAATTTAGTGAACCAGTCTAACATGGTATAGATATTTGGCTATTTCAAGTATTTTTCCTATTATTGATAGTAATGCTGTACCAGCCTCAGTTTACATGCCCTGCTACTGATCTGCTAGTCCCTCCCACCCAACCTTTTCCTATGTTCATGCATCTCTAGTAACTACTCATACTATTTCTGTGGTCATCAAGCCTGGGAGCTGTTTTTATCACAGACTAAAAGGAGCACACGTGCATGGCACTAACCGGCAAAAGAGACTATTGTGTTGTGTGCCATCTGGACTAGACCATGAGGGCTCTGGCTTCTACACTGATTCCTTGGAAGAAACAGTTGACACAAAATGGCAATGGGGGAAGCCAATTTCCTGCAAAGCAGTCTTTGTCCAGGATGAGTTGAGAGAGAGGAAGGAGGTATCAGATACATCGATCTCTCTTTGTCTTCCCTCCCCCCAACAGACTCTTGTAATATAAAGTAGTTTCATAAGCCTCTTTGAAGACATTCAAAGACAGAGCCATTTATTACGTTTGGCCAGCTTTTGAATATATTTACCCTCCCATCTTGCCTACCTCACTTCACTTTTTAAAAAACTTTTTATGGCTTATTTTAGATATTTTACTTTTTTTCTCCCTCCTGCTTCCCTCACTGCATTCTCCAGTAAAGTCTGAGCACGTAAACTTTTACCTCAACCCCTGTTTTTTAGGGAGCCCGGTTTTACACAGCTGCAATGGGCATCTTAACACTTTTTTTTCTTTTCCAGTACATGCTCAAATAGTTTCTTCAGAATATGTACCTAGGAGTAGAATCGCTAAGTTGTAGCTATAGTTGTAGCTGTAGAATTGCTGAGTTGTAGTAAATGCTCAGATTGACTAAGCAATGCCAAGCTGTTTTCCTAAGTGGTTTATACCTGTGTATACTTTCACTAGCACTGCATGAGACTTCCTGTTGCTTTACAATCTCTCCAAAACTTGGTGTTGTCTATATTTTTAGTATTTCTAGTTTGGTGGGTATATAATGACATCTCACTTGACTTTCCTAAGCTTTTCCTTGAATATAAGTGAAGCTGAGGACTATTTCATATGTTCACAGGACATTTGTATTTCATCCTCTGTAAAATGCCTGTCCATGTCTTTTGCAAATTTTCTATTGGTACGGCTGTCTTTTCTTTCTGACTCGTCAGAGTTCTTTATATATTTGTGCAGTAATCCTTTCTTGGTTATATGTCTTTCAAATATCTTCTCCTGGCTTTTGTTTTTTTTTTCTACCCCATATTGATTACCATTTATCCCTGTACCTTTTAATGCATGGTCTGTTTCTTCCACACTGATCTGCAATGTTTGCTCTGTCATAAATCAAGTTTCCACATATACATGGGTCTGTTCTGGATTGTCCATTTTGTTCCATTGTTCTATATGTCCACCCTTGCTCTAATACCACATTATCTCTATTAATATAGCTTTATAGTAAGTCTTGAAAATTGGTAGGGCAAGTTGCCTCGCCTTACTCTTGTGCACTATCTTGTCTATTTCTGATCCTTTGCTTTGCCAAGTTACACACACACACACACACACACGCACACACACATACAAATAACCTGTTAGGATTTTTTCTGGAATTGCATTGGATATTTAGATCAATTTCTACTATGCTCATGAAAGTGATCAGTTTCTGAGTTTTCTTTTTTGTACTGTACTTGTCTTTTTTTGGTATCTCATAAAATGCATGGGAGAATGTTTCCTATTTTTCTATTCTCTGCAATAGTTTATGTAAGATTTGAATTGTCTATTCCTTTAATGTATGATAGAACTCTCTTGTCAAGTTACCTGGGCCTGGATTGTTCTTTGATCAAATGTTTTTAAAATACTGCTTCAATTTCTTTAATCATTATAAGACTATTTAGATTTTCTGTTTCTCTGTGAGTTATTTTTTTTGGTGCTTATATGCTTCTTATTCATTTCATCTGTGTCTTCAAACTTCTTGGCATAACATTGTTTGTACTTCCCTTTTATCTGTTTCATTTCTGTTATACCTGATTCATGCCCACTTTTTCATTCCTAATATAGCACTTTTGTTCTTTTTCTTCTTGATTAATTTTGCCAAAGTCTTGTTGTCTTCTTTTAGTCTTTCCTAAGAACCACATTTTAACATTATTTATCATCTCTATTTTATGCCTTATATTTCATTAATTCCTGATTTTAGCTTTATTTCCTTCATTTTGTTTTCTTTTGATTTATTCTGATGCTCTTTTTCTAACATCTTAAGTCGTATGCTTAGCTCATTAATTTTGAGGCTTTCTTCTCTTTAAACAGTTTTTGGATTAAGATCTACATACAGAAGACTGTAAAAGCATATATATCCAGTTTAATGAATAATTATTAAGTAACCACTCTTCAGATCAAGAAATGGAGAACTACCAACTCCATTAGTCCTCTGTGCAGTTATCTTGTGTCCCTGATCATGTAACCTCTGCCCTCTACATGTAACCACTACCATGATGAGATATAATTTGTGTTTATTTAAAATTTTATTACTTAAATATGCATCCCTAAATGATATAGTTTAACCTTCTCTGTTTTTGAACTTTACATTTAATGGAACAAAACATAATGTATCCTTTATAAACTTTATTTTTTTCACCTGATATTATATCTATTAGATTCATTCTTTCACTTTCATTGCTGTAATCAATTTTGTGAATATACCACAATTTATATATCCAGTGTGCTGTTATTAAACATTTGACTTATTTCCAGTTTTTGCTATCACAAATAATCCTGCTGTGAATATTCTCATACATTTCTCTTGGGGCAAGAGTTTCTCTATATACTAGATGCAGAATTGTTCACCCATAAGGTATGTGTAAGTTAGCCTTCAACAGAATATGGTAAACAGTTTATCTAAGTGTTTGTACCAGTTTACACTCTCACCAGGTACCAATTTGCAATCCTGCAAGCAGTGTACAGTATATAAGAGTTCTCGGAGCTCCATACTTGGTCTTCTCAAACTTTTTACATGTCTCCAGTCTGGAAAGTGTATACAGGTATTTAGTTTTGCTTTATAATGAGTATTCCCTGATTGCTACTAAGATTGAGCTCTTATTTTTTTTTCTTCTAATATGATCATTTAAGCTGTATGTTTTATCATAGTACTACTTTATTTGCATCCCACTTAGTTTAATAAAATGCATTTATTGTTTTAGTTCTAAATATATTGTAATGTCCATTATAATTTCTTCTTTAACCTAGGAATTACTTCAGAATTTGTTGTTAAACTTCCATATATAGGACATCAGTGTCTTACATCTCCTAATTTTGTCTTTATTTTCTCCAGCAACTCCAGTGATTAGCTCTCTTTTCAGGGATTTTTTTTCCCCATTGCAAAGTAACAAAATTTGTAATTACTTAATAAAAGTTAACAGTGTAGAGGGGGGGAAACTACATTGAAGCAGATGGTGGACAGGGCCACTGAGTACAGTCTCTACGGATACTTGATTCAAATTCATGCCTCAACAAAATTACAAATTACAATCTTTTATTAAATTTAAAATAAGGGATATATCAAAGTGAGTATTAAAATCTATGAATTATACTGGCATTTACTCAACAAATTTCAGTGATCTTTCATATGTATCACTTAGTTTGACTCAACCATAGTCCTGTAAAGTAGGTGATATTATGCCCGTCTTATAGATGGCACAGTTGAGAGTTGTTGAGGGCCTGGATTAAGGCTGTGAGAGTGCAGATTTCTGGATAGATATAAGGAAAATTGCAGAGGTAATATAGATGGGTCTTAGAAGCCATTTTGAAATACAATTAATATTAATTTAGATAAGTATCACAAGAAAAGGAACAGATTTTAGATGGGAGAAAGGTGAATTTGAGGAGTGGCAAAAAAAAATTCATATTTAAACTTATTCATGGAGCAGCATGAAACAATATATTTGGAGGTAAGAAGCCAAGAAATGTCTACATTTATCTGTGGAAAGGTGATGATAGGAGCCATGTGAGAGGATGAGAGAATCTAAGGGGAGGAATGGTGACTGTGAAGAAGGGCAGAGCCTTGGGTTCTGTCTACATTTGAAGGATAAGTGGAGGAAGAAGAAAGAGCTAAAGAAACTGAACTGAATGCAAAAAAGATGTATGAGGAAAACTGGAGAGTGTAGTTTCATGATAGCCAAAGGAGGAGAATATTTGAATAAGGGAGAGGGTGTGGTTGCCTCAGCTGCTGTAGAGAGGCTGGTTATTAAGAGAGTGGAGAGTCCACAGAATTTGATGATTAGAAAATCAGTGGTGGGCTTCCCTGGTGGCACAGTGGTTAAGAATATGCCTGCCAATGCAGGGGACACGGGTTCGAGACCTGGTCCGGGAAGATCCCACATGCTGCAGAGCAACTAAGCCTGTGTGCCACAACTACTGAGCCTGCACTCTAGAGCCTGTGAGCCACAACTACTGAGCCCACGTGCCACAACTACTGAAGCCTGCGCACCTAGAGCCTGTGCTCCGCAAGAAGAGAAGCCACTGCAATGAGAAGCCCGCCCACCACAACGTAGAGTAGCCCCCGCCCACCACAACGTAGAGTAGCCCCCGCTCACCACAACTAGAGAAAGCCTGTGCGCATCAACAAAGACCCAACACAGCCAAAAATAAATAAATAAATTTATTTTTTTAAAAAAGTTACTTTCAAAAAAAAAAAAATCTGTGGTGACCTTATTGAAAAGCAGCTTCAGTAGAGTTGTGGGTCAGAGGCTAGATTGTAATCAATTTAGGAATGACTCAATGGTGAGAAATAGTAGATGAGTCTTTCCTGTAGTTTGTAATGAAAAGAAGAGAGAGAAAAGGAGAGTTTAAGGGAAACACCGGCAGAGTGTAGGTTTTTGTTTTGTTTTCTTACCTTAATAGTGACATTTGAGTGTATTTTTACAAGAGAGGGGGAAGTTATCGATGTTGTAGAAAAGATTGAAAAATCAAAAAAGGGGCGATATGATAGGAAATGTGTTGGAGATGGAAAAGTTGCTGAATTTATAGTCAAGAAGCTAGTGTTCATATGCTGGCTCTGCCACTGTCCCGGTTTATGTTTATAGGCAAATCATTTAGCATGTTGTGGTCCCAATTTTACTCATCTGTCCAGTCAGAATAATCACATTTACTATATATATCTTAAAGAACTGGTGTAAAAATCGAATAAATAATATTTGCAGAAGTGCAATTAGGAATGAATATACATGATATATCAGGGTGCACAACTGTGATAAGTGGTCATTAATATTGATTCCTTTTTTCTTTGGAATAGATATTATTAGTAAGAGTGATAGTGACTGTATGGCCACAGTTCCAGAGGGTGGGTTCAAAGGTACCGATGTAGTTTCTCCTTGAAAATGTGTTTAGACATAACTTCCTCCAAAACAGAAGGGAAGAGGAAGATAAAGGGAAAGTTTGAAGGAGAAACTTGAAGGATGTGATTACAGAATATTCAGGGCTTTTTAAAATTCCAAATAGGTAAAATTCAAATTCAAATGACAGATCAGTTATTTGTAAGGAGCCTGAACAAATGTGGGGATACCACTACTCTTATATCTTATATCGCTAGCACTAGCTTACAGAAAATTGTTTTATCTTCAATTTTTTCTCAGGAGGTTCAATTTTTGGTCCACTCTTCATTCTGTGAGTTCTTATATCATCTATGAAACTTGTTTGGAGTTTCTCTAACAATGTTATCCAAGAAAATATTTTATGAATACTATGTGCAAAACATTGTGCTAGGGCAGTATTTCTCAACTAAGGATAGTTCTACATACATGAACATGACTCTGGCCAACAAGGGTGTTTACAGATATGGAGGGACAGTTTCAAGGGTCACAATAACTAGAATGCTGTTGGCATTTTGTGGAAGGGGGCTACAGTTATTAAATATCCTTCAGTTTATAAAACAGTCCTACACATTTGCTAGAGACTGTGGGGAACAAAACATTAAAAAACAATTTTGCTTTAAAGCAATATGTATGTAGTTTCATTGTGGATGCAAGACATACATACTAAAGATTCTGTAACAGTAGAAGATACTGCTGAAGTATGTAAAATAAGTGGGAAGGATAATGGAATTATTGATAACAGGGACCATACCCATTCCAGATTTTCCTGGCTCCTAACCTACTGCCTGGAAAATCACAGGTCTCCAATAAATATATATTGAATGAATAAGTGAATGAATGAATGAATATATGATCTAGGATTTGAGAAGAGTGGTGTCAAAGGAAGTAGTGTGCTGCAGTGACAAGAGCACAGAATTGGGAATCAAGAAGGAGGCTTGGGGTTCTGGTCATTATTTGCCCACTGGCTCTGTAATTTTAAATAAATCATTAAATTTCTAAGTCTTGATTTCCTCATCTATAGACAAGACCATTGTACTAGATTATTTCTAAGAAAATTTCCAGCTCTAAAATTCAGTGGTTCTATGAATTAGGGACAGTTATGTATAGGAGATGAAGTTGGAATTGGGTGTTAAAGGGTAGAGCAAAAGGAGTCAATACTTGGAAGGGAAGGCAGTGTAAGCCTTGTCATCATAGAGTAAGTCTGAATGTTCAGCATCTTCTGGAGAGGAGAGTTCTTGTTTGGAAGTAATGACTGGCAAGTTTGGGGCAATGATTGTGGTAGCCTTTGAGATTTAGGCTAACAAAGTGAATTTAATCCTGTAGATAATTGATTTGGCTTTTGCTCGACTCTGTCCAGTTTTAGAGTAGCATCATTGCTTCAGGTCCTTCTCACTGTGTTCTCCCTGCCAGATTAGCTAAAATTGGTCATAAACCCTTTGACACTACAGTTGGAACTGTTGACCTTTGTCTGTGGAACAACTTTAGCCCTGTATGTTATTCTCCTAAGCCAGAGTTACTCAAAGTGTAGTCTACTGATGATAACTTCCAAATCTTCTAGGATGTGTGTTAAAGATGCAGATTCTCAGGTCCTACCCAGACAGGCTGAGGCTGAGTTTCTAAGGGGTGCTATCCAAGAATCCACATTTAAAACAAGTGAATCGGGTGAGTCTTATGTACAGAGCTGGCTTCATGGGCGTGTGACCTGTGCAATCACACAGGGCCCCACACTCAGAAGGGTCCTGCACTTGGTTTAATGCTCTGCTGTTGCTCTCTTGAGATTGTTAAACATTTTGAATAAGGTGTCTGCTTTTTGATTTTGCACCGGGCTCCACAAATTCTATAGTCAGTACCACTTATGAGAAGTGCTAAAGTTTGAGAACTACAACCTTAGCTCAGTCCTTATGTATTCCCAAATTCCTTCCCATTCTCATTGGTCTTTGTCATAGTGTGCCTAGTGTGACTTTTACAAAACAGATGGGGATTGTGACATCAGGCAGTTGTAAATGTTGAAATGGTTTTTGGTAGAAATTCAAATGACAGAAGGTATGTTTTTTTTTTAAAGAGTTTAATAGCATTGTGGTTTGTAGAAAATAAAGACTGGAGGTTGGGAGGCAATTTAGGAGACGACTGTAATAAATCATACCTGAAAAGATGAGAGTTTGAAAAAGAAAGGTAGTTGGAATGGAAAGAAAGTAATGAGTTTCAAAACAAAATCAAAGGAATTCATAGCACTTGGTAATTGATTAGTTATATGCCCAGAAGAGTTCCCAAGCCTTGGGGCCAGGTGAATGAAATAGGCATGTTATGAGAGGCATTTGGGTGTGGAAGGAAAAAGACATTTCATTTTTGATACATAGCATTTGGTGGCAGGTAATCCAGGTAGAAAGGCCCAGTGGGAAATTACAGGTAATCCAGGTAGAAAGGCCCAGTTAGATATTACAAATTAGAGCTAACGGTTTGATGCAGAAATTAAAGCCTGGAGCATCTTCAAAAAAGAGATAACACTTGAAGCCATGAGAGTACACCTACTGGACTGAAAAGATGTCGAAGTGTAAAGAAAGTGAAACACTAAATAGACATCTTTTGCTATCTGTGGGTAGAAGATAGGAGAAGTGCTGTAAGGGGGAAAGGAAGAAGTCGACATGGATACTTTAGGAATCTTACATTTGTTTCAGCTCAGAGTCAGTGGAATAGATTGGATAGCCACATGCTGTTTTTGGCTTCGTGGCCCTGTGAGTCTATCACACTGCACAGGTATAATTATTATTATATGGCTGAGTAAACCCAATTCATTCAAGATGTTAATATTTCTCTGGTCATCTCCAGTGATGCGTAACGACATCATTTGTCAGTATCTGTTATACTGCAGCTTGCCTTAAGAGACTGTTCAAAGGAGCAAGAAAATCCTGCGTAGAAGAGGTGATCTGTTACCTTAAATGTCAAAAGAATGCACACTGGGAATGTGGAGAATGCTACTTAAAAATAGGGTAGAATGTTGACTGGGTAATGCACTTGCTTTGATTATGTCATGATATTGTTCAGATTTAAAAGAATGAGTGTACTTTTTGTTAGAAGAAATAGGCTACGGGTTGTCTAATCCATTATGGTGGAGATTTTCATCAGAAGTTTGTTTTGAAATTGCTGTCACACATTTAATTGTTGGAATTCACAGAATCTCATGCTATCCCCAGCCACCACCACGTCCAACAAGGTAAGTTTTTTTTTAAATAGGATCATTGATCCTGTAGACATTTTTGCATGTTAGCTTGAAAACACTGGTCATGGCAGAAAGGAAGCCAGACTTAAAAATAAAATAATCAGTTTTCATTTATAATTTGAGCTATGTCTGTTACACAGAGAAACAGGTAAATTACATGAAACCTTTTCTGTTATGAGAACAGATCGAGCACTTTAATAATACTTTGCAAATCTTGAAAAGAGCTCCTGACAATAATACATCATCTATGGAAGCTGTATGAAGCAAAAAATTAATGCCTGCCTAATCCATGCCAGTCTTTTGTCCCAAAGCTAAAATTAACAAAGACCATCCAACCCTCTACCTTGACCAAAAAGAAGAAAGCCCTAACATGTGCTTTAATTAATATTCAGTGTATGTAATTAGCACAATAGATGATCTACCACTTACCTTCGGAAATAAAGGAAACTCCTCCCTTAACTAGTCTCATTATAAAATGTCCCTAATATGTTTATCCTTCACAAAGACTTATTTTCAGTATAAGAAATCTAGTATGCTGAAATATGAAAAATATATTCTTTATCTAAGCAATAAAAAGCCTTTGAGAATTTATAGCTACTTTGAAAAAGCTACTGAACAGTGCACAGGGAAAAGTTTCAATTATTTTTAAGTCCTGTGAGGAAATGTATTGTTAAGTTGTAAGCAAAACTGTCAGCAGTCTCATGATGCCTCAACACAATGGGCAACCACTTGAATTAATATTTTAATTTGCCTTGTTCTTATTAGAGGACATGTGGCAGGTTTCCATCTTGGCTGTGAAATACTCTGATTTTAATTTTGGTAAAATCCTTAGCAGTCGTCTCATGCTGTATTTGATGGGAGGCTAACATTCCATTATCCAACATTCCATTAACAAGGTTTCTTCAATGAGTATGAGGTTTTAAAATGAAATTTGCATATCTGCCATGCAGTGATTCAACAGTCAGTCTCGTTGCTTCTTTATTACTGTGAAACACGATGCAGATTAGTGAAAGCATTTGGTTCTACATCTTTATGGTTTTTCCACTGGTAGATATGTTTGGATAGATCCGTTATTATGCTAATTTCCTTGTGTTATCTTTGGTTGCCTGAGACCATGGGACAAGAAATTTCACAAATTTTGGAAAATAATAACATGATTCTCAGCAAGGCAATCACAGGGACACATTCAGCTGTGAAATTTGTCTTGAACTATACGAATACTTCCATGTTTGTCTAGCATCAGGATCACTGAAAGGAGGGAGAATGAAAGATGTCCACTTAATGATAATGTGTAATTTTTGCTATTTGAGTAACAAAACACTACCTTATCCTTAAATCTGAAGGCTATAAGAGAAACTGCAAGATATTAGCAAGAGGAGAGACTAGAAGAACATCACATAGTAGAGCAGACTGATAGGGAGAAGTTAGAAGAAAGGAGGAAGTGACGTTAACCTCAGAGTGGATGGATTAGTGTTTAGATTAGAGCCATGTCTGTGAAAATGTAAAACCAGTGGTAAGTCCAGGAAATTCATAGAGCTAATTATAGAGGTTTCAAAGATGATTCCTGGGCAACCAGTCACCATCAGGAGTAATGCTGAGAGTGATGAGGAATTTGGGGATGTTGTGGAAACATTCTGATCACAGTCTAATTTTAGGTCGTAGAAGATAATTCAAGGAAAAAATCTTACGGACAATCAGAATCAAGGGAGTAAAAATGGATGGGGAAGGTGAGATGCAGATTCACTGTATGCAGGTGAAACTGAAGCTGTGAAAACAGAAACGCAGTCTGTTGGAGTGAATGTAAAGAGACTAGGTCAACCTCACCTCTTAAAGTTTTTGAGGAGCTTGAGGGAAGAATAGTCTATGTGGGAGGGAGCATTACTAGAAGAAGCCTTTGGATGTGCCACTTTAGAGTTTCTTGTAGTGCCATCTACTGTCCACAGAGAGCTCCGTACTGTGGTAACTATTGTTTTGATTACTGTACTTTATTGATATATAGTGAGTGAAATAAAATAATGGAGTGCATTCATTCCCCAGCAACTAGGATGCAAGCATATTATTATAAAAGGCTTGAAGGTACTCAGAAGTCCCTGGCCACTTATGTAGTTAATTCAAACAACGTGACTTGGTTTGCTAAGCCATCACTCTCTCTGACAAAAAATCATTGCAATAAAAATCTATCTTTCCAGGCAATGAAAATGAGCAGGGCAGTTTTCATAATGGCTCCAGTAATAGCAGTGGACTACAGGATTTAAGCAGTCCTTTTAGAGTGAATAACTAGGAACAAAATGAATGAAACTGATGTATAAATGTGGCTTGTGTACTTATATATGTTTGTGTGTATATCAACTACATTTTAATCTGTAGAAAGAGGAGCACCCTTTACAAATTGTTTATTGAATGACTGATGCAAATCTCCTAAACCACCTCCTTTTTTGCTGTTACTTAAATAGACTATCGTAAAAGAATATGCTCCAGAAAGTCATGCACTTTAGGAACAGAATGAGTAGGTAGGCTAATTTATATTTTAAATAAATGACTGTGGGGAAAGAAAACTTCCTTGGATTTCTTGTTGCTCCTGTAAAAATCTCCAGCCTTCTGACACAAAAGACATGTATATTATATAGAGATCGAGCATGTTTGCTTTCACTTCCCCTAGGAACATTTTACTGTTCATATACCATGAGAAGTAGATCTGTAGCCACTTGTGTAGCTGATTGCTCTGATTCAAGGGGGACAAATGATTACAGTCCAAATGAAGTCCATAGGTGAAGCCCTGAGGTGCCAGAAAGCCTGGAGCTCCATCTTCCTAGGCATTTCCCATGTTTTTCCCTTGAAGACATCTTTAGAACTTAAAAACTGGAAGCACCTAAGGTTTATCTGACTCTTGGAAAGATATGTTTATATTCCTAAAGGTTAACGCGAGAATCTAGGCTCATTTCCATTTCAGCTCAAAGGAGCAAAAGTTTTTTGTCCACCCTCTCTTTTCATGAGGAAAGGGATGACATCTTTCTTCTGCATATAAATGGAGAAAATCCATTGTTTGCCATCATTTACCTATGAAATATCTGCTGCTTGAGTAGGAAATTTGACGTGGTTCTCATGGTATCATCCCAAGGGTAAGGTTGGGGGTAAGGAGGAGGAACATGCTTAGTATTAACTGTAAGGTAATTAATGAGAAATCTGTCTCTGATCCAGAACACCTCGTTTGAGCATTAATAAAGATGAATAGATAAAACCAACAGACTGCATGGTCAAATTGACTTTTTCAAATGGATAACACCACAGGCACAGTCTTTTGAGACTTTCCAGATTTAATATTAGGCACTGTCCTAGGTATTATAGCACCCTATGTAATTGTAGTGATTTGTGAATAGCTCCTGTAGTGACAGAAATTGGTGGAGCTTACTGTATACCACAGAAAGACAGGCTTGATAGAAGCTATGGTGTAGCCTTTATCATTTTATCCACAAAATTTCTGCTAAAACAAGAAATTTAAAAATCAACTAGTTGACTGGACCGGACAACTATTCCAGAAATGCCAGAGTCCATTTCCCCCCAAATAGAGAAAGATGATTGTGGATAGTTTTTTACCTCAGGTTTTAAGTTTACTTCATTAAGCATGCACTCAACCTCAGTATCTTGAAGCTTTGTAATGTAAATGTACTTCTGTGTGTATAATAGAGTCTATCATTTACTAGTTTATATATTTATATAGAACTTATAGATAATTAACACTTTACAGTTTATAAATTGCTTTGAAATTAATTAGCACATTAAGTCCTTGTGACAGATATAGGAGGTGGGCATTGATTCCCATTTCGAAGATGGAGAAACTGAGCTAAGTGAGGTGACAAGGCTTACCAAAGTGACAGTTGGAAAGCATGGCCTGAGTCCAGGATTTCATACTCCAAGTCTATATTTGTTTCAATCACAAAACAGCTAGTTATCAGTTTCTCAGAAAATTCTTAAATATTCTGGTAGCTTATGGAAATATTTTTGGAAGCATTTATATATGCAGACTAAAAAACGCGATATAATTTAAGATTCTGGTGAGAATGGATGGTTTAAAAAATGTTAAGCAACTCTTTTGGCACCTGAGAAGGAGTATCCTCAGAATAGGTATTCCAATGAACTCCATACTAAACTCTAATTAGTACCTTCTGTTGACAGAAACCAGAAAAAAATTGACTTTAGATTGTGAGGTATTCTGTTTTTCCCATTTGATCATTGTTAAAGTGAATAATTTGGCTCCTTCTCATGAAAAGTAATTTTCAATGAAAGAAGTTACAAGTTCATGACTTTAGTGAGAGGTTGTTCACTTTACCTTGCTCTTCCACATGTAGACGTATTTTTGATGTATTTGTAGGAGGAGGTGAGCTCCACGTCCTGCTATTCCACCATCTTGATTCTTCTGTTCCACTTTACCTTGCTTTTAAGTCCATTCAGTAGTTTCCATAGCATCAAACGTCATAGAATTGTTAGGATATGTAGGGGATATTGGTTGTGGCCAACCTGTCATTTGTTAGCCATTCCAAGTTTCTGACAGAACCACATTTTGTTTAGGAGTCCTCCAGATGGACATGGAGCTGAAAGATCCTCCTATACTTCCTTCCTCCCCTTTATCCTTCACAGGTGTTCCTCCAACAAATATCTTGCACATACAATTCCACCTTGCTTTCTGCTTCTCAGAGGAGCAAAATGACACAGACATGAATGTAGAAGCATGTAATCCAACTTCCTCTTGGAAGCCTTCCTAGAGCCAGGGAGAAACAAGCTCTGGGATGAAGCAGATATTTTAGGCAGCAGTGGAGAAATGGAAAGGATCTGGTTTCTTGAGGATGCCAGTAAAAGGCTGAATCAACCAACCCTGAATTTGTCTTATTTCTGAACTAAGTCTTATGCAAATTCTACTCATTTCTTTATTGTTTGAGTTTAACTAATGTTTTAGGTTACTTGCAGCCAAAATGGAGAAATTTGTAGAATGCTTAGCACAGTGTATGAACATAGTAATTGAGGAAGTTTACTGTATGGTTAAAAGAGTGGACTCTAGACTCAGGCTGCTTTGTTTCAAACTCCAGATGCACCACTTACTAGGATTCTTATCTTGGGCAGGTAATTTAACTTCACTTTCCTTATTTTAAAAATGGAGCTAATAATAGTAACTACCTCATATGGCCGTTAGAAGGAATAAATTGACATACAAAAGGCTTTGAACAGTGTCAAGCACATAAAAGTATTATATAGGGGGAGACCTTCAAGATGGCAGAGGAGTAAGACATGGAGATCACCTTCCTCCCCACAAATACATCAGAAATACATCTACATGTGGAACAACTCTTACAGAACACCTACTGAACGCTGGCAGAAGACCTCAGACTTCCCCAAAGGCAAGAAATGCCCCACATACCTGGGTAAGGCAAAAGAAAAAAGAAAAAGCAGAGACAAAAGAATAGGGACGGGACCTGCACCTCTGGGAGGGAGCTGTGAAGGAGGAAAAGTTTCCACACACTAGAAGCCCCTTCACTGGCAGAGACTGGGGTGGGGGGGAGTTTCGGAGCCACAGAGGAGAGCACCGCAACAGGGGTGCAGAGGGCAAAGCGGAGAGATTCCTGCACAGAGGATCGGTGCCGACCAGCACTCACCAGCCCGAGAGGCTTGTGTGCTCACCCACCAGGGCAGGTGGGGGCTGGGAGCTGAGGCTCTGGCTTCGGAGGTCAGACCCCAGGGAGAGGACTGGGGTTGGCTGTGTGAACACAGCCTGAAGGGGCGGGAGAGAGTCCGGGGAAAAAGTCTGGAACTGCCTAAGAGTCAAGAGACCATTGTTTCAGGGTGCGCGAGGAGAGAGGATTCAGAGCACCGCCTAAATGAGCTCCAGAGATGGGTGCGAGCCGCAGCTATCAGCATGGACACCAGAGACAGGCATAAATAAAATAAAATAAAATAAAATAAAATGGTCATGAAGAACCTAGGGGAAAGACGGGAATAAAGATGCAGACCTACTAGAGAATGGACTTGAGGATACGGGAAGGGTAAGGGTAAGCTGGGACAAAGTGAGAGAGTGGCATGGACATATATACACTAACAAACGTAAAGTAGATGGCTAGTGGGAAGCAGCTGCATAGCACAGGGAAATCAGCTCGGTGCTTTGTGACCACCTAGAGGGGTGGGATAGGGAGGGTGGGAGGGAGACGCAAGAGGGAGGAGATATGGGGATATATGTATATGTATAGCTGATTCACTTTATTATACAGCAGAAACTAACACACCATTGTAAAGCAATTACACTCCAGTAAAGATGTTAAAGAAATAGTATTATATAAATATTATTAGTAGTAACAGTAGTAAGTGCTCAACTAATGTTAATAGTAGTTGTTATATTTACAGTATTACTACTGTTATTATTTCAAATATATATGATTAAGTTTCTGTGGAAAATTATAGCTTAAGGAAAGAATCATTACGATTTCGATTTGATCAGCAATAGAA
Organism: Balaenoptera ricei; assembly: GCF_028023285.1. Classification (NCBI taxonomy): domain Eukaryota; kingdom Metazoa; phylum Chordata; class Mammalia; order Artiodactyla; family Balaenopteridae; genus Balaenoptera; species Balaenoptera ricei. The sequence continues at coordinate 87,075,719 of NC_082660.1, read as the reverse complement.
ATATTACCATATTTATTGCATAATTAAAACAGATATTCAGGCATACAGATTAATTGGTAAACGTTTTTTACGTTAACAAAATAGCAAGTCTCAGGAATAAAATGATTAAATCACTTCTATTCTGATGATAGGTTTTTTACTACCATGTCAAATCAAGCAGATAATTTCAGTCTCAACTCATTTTGTTAGTCTTTCATTCAGATTGGATGATTTCTGTCTATTAACAGCAGATTCATATGGACTATATTTTCTCTAGTCCAGTTATATTTAATATTTGCTGTCAGAATCACAACAAAGGTGGATTAATAGCATTTTCTCTCCTTACTGGAGAATAATTGATTCTTCGCAGTAGAGATTGAGAACACTACAGCCACTTCTTATTTAGCTTGAGTAGGAGTGGCTATTTCTAGAACTACTGGAAGCTCTAAGTTGTCAGTAAAAAGGTTGATGATTTCTCCAAGACAGGCCTCTTAATTTTGGATAAATACTTTTCAGGGCTATTTTTTATGATGTTATTGAATTATGTACTCCTGCCTGCTTCCCACCATTAGACAGTACAACTGCTATGACCTTACACATAGAAAAGTATCAACTCTCTGATTTTGAGCGTAACCTATAATTAATTCATTTTGAATGATGAAATCGTGTATGTGAAGCTCTAGGCTAATATATTTGGATGTTTCTATGTAGTCTATAGATTTTCCCCTTTGTCAAGGTAATTTCTAGTTCATTATTGGTAAGTAATCATGAATAGTGCAAATGTATAGACTTATGACTCAAAAGAATGTATAAGTGTGATTTAGTAGCAATAAAATAAATACATTCAACTCAGTGCATAACAATAAAGAATTTATAAATTAGCAACATTTAACTTCTATTTGTCTTAATTAAGATAAGGGTATTTAGCCAAGAAAGTATCTGATTAGCCAAAATATGTATCAGTCAAGCTTTCCAGGGAAATGAAAGTAGGTGCTCTATCATTACATATTTTAAAAATTTAATTTGAAATAATTTCAAACTTACAGAATCACTTTAAGAATAGCACAAAGAACTCCAATTATCCTTCACACATATTCACCAGTTGTTAACATTTTGCCACTTTTCCTTAATCATACTTTCTTTTAGATAATAGGCATAGTACTATTATCTAGCAATAGTTTATATTCAAATTTTGCCAGTTGCTCCAGTAATGTCCCAATAATGTCCTTTTTAGCAACGCAGGATCACACATTCAGTTGTCATTTGACTTTAGTCTCTAATTAGAATGTTACCTCAGCCCTCTTTGTCTCTTATGATATTGATATTTTCAAAGATTATAGGCCATATGTTTTGTAGAATGTACCTCAGTTTGTATTCATCTTATGTTTCCTCATGTTTGAATTCAGGTTATGCATTTTTGGCAGGAATATCGTAGAAGAAATGTTGTGTCCTTTAAGCTACATCACATTTCCCATCACCAGTGATGTTAACTTTGATTTTAAAATGATGTCTGCTGGTTTGCTCCACTGTTTGTAATTAATAGGTAATTTGTGGAGAAATGCTTCGATACTATGTAAATATAGTATATCATTCTTCATATATCACCCAACAGTATTAGTGACTGTTGATGATTCTTAGAACAAATTATTAGTATAATGGTTGCAAAATGGTGATTTTCTAATGCCATCATTTTTATCATCACTGGTTTTTGTTTGGTACTAAAGGCATTCAAACATACTTGGCTCTGTGATTTTCCAGTCTCTAGCAGATGCTAAAAAGCAAATAAAAAGAGAGAATGTTCAGAAAAAAAGGAAGCCACACTGACAGCATAAGTGGCAGGTTGTAGAGGAAAAGAGGGAAAAAAATATAATGATAAAATCTAAAAACTTAAAAAGCAGAGCAGTATGTGTGTGCCTCTAAGTTGAACACTTTAGGTCATAGTTTATTTCTCATCTTGAGTGACAGAGGCATAAAAAGTCCCCACTGCAGAGGCAAATACTTGGCTTAGGAAATTACTCTAGACTGTTCTAACCCTTTGCTTTAAAGTTTACTCCACAGTTTTCATCATGTTGATTTCATGCCCAGAATTTCTCTCTGTTGGATTTGGATGGTTTGTATGACATATTGGTTTAGCCTGTTTCCAAGATGAAACATTTTGAATTTTACCTTGGGCTCCAGGCACTGTATCCCTTAGGTAAATAGTGCCCACCTTGGGCTTCCCTGATGGCTCAGTGGTTAAGAATCCACCTGCCAATGCAGGGGACATGGGTTCAAGCCCTGGTCCAGGAAGATCCCACATGCCGTGGAGCAACTAAGCCCGTGTGCCACAACTACTGAGCCCGCGTGCCTAGAGCCCGTACTCCACAACAAGAGAAGCAACCACAATGAGAAACCCGCTCACCGCAATGAAGAGTAGCCCCTGCTCGCCACAACTAGAGAAAGCCCGCGCACAGCAATGAAAACGCAATGCCGCCAAAAATAAATAAATAAATAAATTAAATAAATTTATTGAAAAAAAAATAATGCCCACCACTGTGCTTGAGATAGGAACTTTCAGCTTAAGCTTCTGTTTCCCTGGCTCTCGCCTACTTGGGAGATGAGATGGGAGAGAACCCTCTGATGTCATTTAGTGAGAGGTTATATAAAATTATACCCTTTAGTAGCTTCTAAGGTCACCTAGAGGTCACTTTTATAGACCAGTATAATAGTTGACAAATTATGAATTAATTATTAATAATCAATATATTAATATATATTCACTAATGATAAATGATCAGTGAATTAATAGAAAATGACTCTGAGGCATTGAGAAGATATAAACACATGTTCAACATAATTTATTCAATAAGTAAGGAAAAAGTGTATCTATGAATAAGCAAAAATAGAATTATTATTTTATATGCTTTTACACTTGAAATATACTTAACACTTTTTGTCATTTTTTTAACTTTTTTTTTAATGCAGCAGGTTCTTATTATTTATCTATTTTATAAATATTAGTGTATACATGTCAATCCCAATCTCCCAATTCATCTTACCCCCACACCCACCACTTTCCCCCTTGGTGTCCATATGTTTGTTCTTTACATCTGTGTCTCTATTTCTGCCCTGCAAACTGGTTCACCTGTACCATTTTTCTAGATTCACATATATGCGTTAATATACTATATTTGTTTTTCTCTTTCTGACTTACTTCACTCTGTATGACAGTCTCTACAAATGACCCAATTTCGTTCCTTTTTATGGCTGAGTAATATTCCATTGTATATATGTGCCACATCTTCTTTATCCATTCGTCTGTTGATGGGCATTTAGGTTGCTTCCATGACCTGGCTATTGTAAATAGTGCTGCAATGAACATTGGGGTGCATGTGTCTTTTTGAATTATGGTTCTCTCTGGGTATATGCCCAGTAGTGGGATTGCTGGGTCATATGGTAATTCTATTTTTAGTTTTTTAAGGAACCTCCATACTGTTCTCCATAGTGGCTGTATCAATTTACATTCCCACCAACAGTGCAAGAGGGTTCCCTTTTCTCCACACCCTCTCCAGCATTTGTTGTTTGTAGATGTTCTGATGATGCCCATTCTAACTGGTGTGAGGTGATACCTCATTGTAGTTTTGATTTGCATTTCTCTAATAATTAGTGATGTTGAGCAGCTTTTCATGTGCTTCTTGGCCATCTGTATGTCTTCTTTGGAGAAGTGTCTATTTAGGTCTTCTGCCCATTTTTTGATTGGGTTGTTTGTTTTCTTTAATATTGAGCTGCATGAGCTGTTTATATATTTTGGAGATTAATCCTTTGTCCATTGATTTGTTTGCAAATATTTTCTCCCATTCTGAGGGTTGTCTTTTCGTCTTGTTTATGGTTTCCTTTGCTGTGCAAAAGCTTTTAAGTTTCATTAGGTCCCATTTGTTTATTTCTGTTTTTACTTCCATTACTCTAGGAGGTGGATCAAAAAAGATCTTGCTGTGATTTATGTCAAAGAGTGTTCTTCCTATGTTTTCCTCTAAGAGTTTTATAGTGTCTGGCCTTACATTTAGGTCTCTAATCCATTTTGAGTTTATTTTTGTGTATAGTGTTAGGGAGTGTTCTAATTTCATTCTTTTACGTGTAGCTGTCCAGTTTTCCCAGCACCACTTATTGAAGAGACTGTCTTTTCTCCATTGTATATCCTTGCCTCCTTTGTCATAGATTAGTTGGCCATAGATGTGTGGGTTTATCTCTGGGCTTTCTATCCTGTTCCATTGATCTATGTTTCTTTTTTTGTGCCAGTACTATATTGTCTTGATTACCTTAGCTTTGTAGTATAGTCTGAAGTCAGGGAGTCTGACTCCTCCAGCTCCGTTTTTTTCCCTCAAGACTGCTTTGGCTTTGGGGTCTTTTGTGTCTCCATACAAATTTTAAGATTTTTTGTTCTAGTTCTGTGAAAAATGCCATTGGTAGTTTGATAGGGATTGCATTGAATCTGTAGATTGCTTTGGGTAGTATAGTGTATTTTTCATTTCAGTTATTGTATTGTTCAGATCTGTTTGTTTGTTCTTTAATTCTCCTAGATCTTTGTTAAACATTTCTTGCATCTTCTCGATCTTTGCCTCCATTCTTTTTCCGAGGTCCTGAATCATCTTCACTATCATTATTCTGAATTCTTTTTCTGGAAGGTTGTCTATCTCCACTTCATTTAATTGTTTTTCTGGGGTTTTATCTTGTTCCTTCATCTAGTACATAGTCCTCTGCCTTTTCATTTTGTCTATCTTTCTGTGAATGTGGTTTTTGTTCTACAGGCTGCAGAATTATAGTTCTTGCTTCTGCTGTCTGCCCTCTGGTGGATGAGCCTATCTAAGAGGCTTGTGCCAGTTTCCTGATGGGAGGGACTGGTGGTGGGTAGAGCTGGGTGCTGCTCTGGTGGGCAGAGCTCAGTAAAACTTTAATTCGCTTGTCTGCTGAAGGGTGGGGCTGGGTTCCTTCCCTGTTGGTTGTTTGGCCTGAGGCGACCCAACACTGGAGCCTACCTGGGCTCTTTGGTGGGGCTAATGGCAGACTCTAGGAGGGCTCACGCCAAGGAGTACTTTGCAGAACTTCTGCTGCCAGTGTCCTTGTCTCTGCAGTGAGCCACAGCTGCCCCCTGCCTCTGCAGGAGACCCTCCAACACCAGCAGGTAGGTCTGGTTCAGTCTCCTATGGGGTCACTGCTCCTTCCCCTGGGTCCCAATGCACACACTACTTTGTGTGTGCCCTCCAAGAGTGGAGTCTCTGTTTTCCCCAGTCCTGTCGAAGTCCTGCAATCAAATCCCACTAGCCTTCAAAGTCTGATTCTCTAGGAATTCCTCCTCCCATTGCCAGACCCCCAGGTTGGGAAGCCAGACGTGGGGCTCAGAACCTTCACTCCAGTGGGTGGACTTCTGTGGTATGTGTTCTCCAGTTTGTGAGTCACCCACCCAGCAGTTACGGGATTTTATTTTATTGTGATTGTGTCCCTCCTACCATCTCACTGTGGCTTCTCCTTTGTCTTTGGATGTGGGGTATCTTTTTTGGCGAGTTCCAGTGTCTTCCTGTCAATGATTGTTCAGCATTTCGTTGTGATTCTGGTGCTCTAGCAAGAGGGAGTGAGCGCACATCCTTCTACTGCGCCATCTTGAACCACTCCTCCACTTTTTGTCATTTTTAATGTCTGTGGTATTCATCAAATAAACGAATAACTTAGTTAGCTAATCATATATGGTTGAATGTTCAGATTATTTCCAGTTTTTCATAATTGTAAGTAATGTTGGGAAGAACAATTTATAAACATTATACTTATATATAGATAAGGTTATTTCCTTGAAACCCATAAATGTAGAATGTTTGAATTTAAGGGAATGGACAATTCAGAGGACTTTGTCTTACACTTCCAAAGTACCCTTCAGAAAGATGCAGTCATTTGTGGTACCCCCAGCTATGTGAGTGTTAACATGATTTTATGTTTGTAATTTAATAACTAGGATATATTTTATTTCCATCACCAGTGAATTGTTTTGAAATGTTTGTTGGTATTTAATATCCCTTTTCGTTTTTCTATTTATGTCTTTTCTCATTTTTGAATTCTTTTGTTCTTTTCTGTTAATGATTTATGAGAGTCAATATTAAGGAGATAAATACCTCCTTGCATCTGTACACGTATTCTTTTATATCTGATAGTAGAATATTGAATTCTTCTTCCTGGATACTTCATAGGTTCAATATTAAGTATTTTATAATGTCTTGTTCCAGCTTTGAATAGGATATTTCCTTCCTTTATGTTTTTATTCATTTTATATATTTATATGCTATTGCTCTCACCAGTCACTCTCCTAAACTCTCATATTCATTTTAATAGTTCATGCAGTTGATTCTCATGAATTTTCTAGTAGATAATGATACTACCTGTGAATAGTAGTAAATACCTCTTTCTTTGCAATGTATTTTCCCTTTTCTCTTTATCTTATTTAATTGACTAACATTTCCAGAAAAATGCTAACTTATGGTAGTGATAATGAGCATCCTTTTTTTTTTTTTTTTTTTTTGACCACAGAGTGCAGCTTGCAGGCTTGTGGGATCTTTCCCCCACCAGGGATTGAACCCAGGCCTTCAGCAGTGAAAGCACAGAGTCCTAATCACTGGACTGCCAGGGAATTCCCTCTTATTCCTGTCTTTAAATGGGTTGAAATTTAACACTAAGTTTTAATATTTAACCTTATAGTTTAAATTATGTGGAAATTTCAATTAGATAACCTAGAGCATACTTCTGCAATACCAAAAAAAGGCCTCACTTTTAAGTAAATTTTTAGAGAAATAATCTGAGCCGTCCCTAGATTTGGAATGCTGAGTAAAATGTGAAAAAGCATTTTGTAGTATTCTCAAGCTTTTTGCATGACAAAAATTATGTATACTTATGGTCTATTTCTTTTTCTTTTAATTTTTCTTTGTTTTTTTTTTTTTATAATTATTTTTGGCTGTGTTGGGTCTTCGTTTCTGTGCGAGGGCTTTCTCTAGTTGTGGCAAGCAGGGGCCACTCTTCATTGCGGTGCGCGGGCCTCTCACTGTCGCGGCCTCTCTTGTTGCGGAGCACAAACTCCAGACGTGCAGGCTCAGTAGTTGTGGCTCACAGGCCCAGTTGCTCTGCGGCATGTGGGATCCTCCCAGACCAGGGCTCGAACCCGTGTCCCCTGCATTGGCAGGTGGACTCTCAACAGCTGCGCCACCAGGGAAGCCTGGTCTATTTCTTTTTAAAATTAGGAAATATGGGTTGGATTTAATTAACGTTTCCCATTCTTTTTAGATAATTAAAGCATTAAGCCTAGTGCTCAGTATTTTAAAGAATCTTATGCACTTTATTATTTGTTGACTGCTTATTTTTACAAAAGAAAGATAGCTCAAAACTTTCAGTAAACTTTTAAAAATGGTCTGTAACCATTCACACTTGCTAAACGCAAAATGGTTTGAGTGGATATATAACAAAACGCAAAGCAAAACAAAAGCAGAAACAAATTTATTGAATTTATTAGTCAACTGACTGTTTCTTTGTAATATATATTATTCTAAATGCCTATTTGGTTTAATTGCTCTTTATCACATCAGTACAGTTGGCTTTTGTTCAATGCTATGATCCCAGATGAAATGGAAATGTTCTTTTCACATTTTAAAAGGTGTTTTGAATTTTGTACATATTTCCTCTTCTTTGAATATAATCCATTTAATTTTTATGTAGGAACATTAATATTTTCAAACATAAGAAATGCAGCGAAATGAACTTGATGATCAACAGCTTTGGGTTCAAAGAGCTAGTTTCCAGTTCTGCCATTTAGAATGTTTATTCATGAATGTTATGACTACCCCTACAAGATAAATTGAGGTTCTAAAGAAAGGCCCTATTTGTATCATTCATGTTCTGTTTTTCTAAATATTTTAGTTGAGAAACAAGAAAATCACTGAAATAATGCTTCTAGGGTTATAAGCATCCAAATAGTAAAGGGTGTTTTGTTTATGAAAGTGTCCCTACATTTTTAACTGCCTTTCACTCTCAAGTTAGATCTAGGAAATTTGTATCTGACTGTAATTTTCCTCTTTAAACTATAGCAATCAACATTTTGGCAGAGTGTTAGAAACTTGATTATTTGCAGTTTGTGTGCATTTTTAAGGCATTGCTTGTTCGGTTTTCCTCCTAGCCTCCTCCCTCCTTCCTATCCCTCTCCTTTTCTTCCTACCTTCCTTCGTATTTTTTTCTTTTGCTTCCCTTGCTCCAGATTTAAGCAATTTCAGAGACATAGTCTTAAAAGTAGCTAGGTTCTATAATTATATTAATTATATGTTTTCTATTATTGTCATATAGTGATTCAAAACCTTGGCAATTCATTGCAAGTGTGATGCTGATACAGAGTGGCCTGGGATGATGAGAGGGGAGGAGGAAGGGAGAGAGGGAGGGAGAAAGGGGAGAGAGAGGAGGAGACAGAGAGAAGGAGGGAGGGACAGAGAGAAAGAGAATGAAAGATTGGAAAGCAGTGGGTCTAATTTATTTTATTTTATTTTTTATTATTTCTTTAGCATCTTTATTGGAGTATAATTGCTTTACAATGTTGTGTTAGTTTCTGCTTTATAACAAAGTGAATCAGCTATACATATACATATATCCCCATATCTCCTCCCTCCTGTGTCTCCCTCCCACCCTCCCTATCCCACCCCTCTAGGTGGTCACAAAGCACTGAGCTCATCTCCCTGTGCTATGCAGCTGCTTCCCACTAGCTATCTATCTTACTTTTGGTAGTGTATATATGTCTATGCTCCTCTCTCACTTCATCCCAGCTTACCCTTCCCCCTTCCCGTGTCCTCAAGTCCATTGTCTGCCTCTGTGTCTTTATTCCTGTCCTGCCCCTAGGTTCATGAAAAACATTTTTTTTTTAGATTGCATATATATGTGTTAGCATACATTACTTGTTTTTCTCTTCCTGACTTACTTCACTTTGTATGACAGTCTCTAGGTCCATCCACCTCACTACAAATAACTCAGTTTCATTTCTTTTTATGGCTGAATAATATTCCATTGTATATATGTGCCACATCTTCTTTATCCATTCATCTGTCAATGGACACTTAGGTTGCTTCCATGTCCTGGCTATTGTAAATAGAGCTGCAGTGAACATTGTGGTACATGACTCTTTTTGAATTATGGTTTTCTCAGGGTATATGCCCAGCAGTGGGATTGCTGGGTCGTATGGTAGTTCTATTTTTAGTTTTATAAGGAACCTCCATACTGTTCTCCATAGTGGCTGTATCAATTTACATTCCTACCAACAGTGCAAGAGGGTTCCCTTTTCTCCACACCCTCTCCAGCATTTATTGTTTGTAGATTTTTTTGATGATGGCCATTCTGACTGGTGTGAGGTAATACCTCATTGCAGTTTTGATTTACATTTCTCTAACGATTAGTGATGTTGAGCATCCTTTCATGTGTTTGTTGGCACTCTGTATATCTTCTTTGGAGAAATTTCTATTTAGGTCTTCTGCCCATTTTTGGATTGGCTTGATGGTTTCTTTGATATTGAGCTGCATGAGCTGCTTGTAAATTTTGGAGATTAATCCTTTGTTAGTTGCTTCATTTGCAAATATTTTCTCCCATTCTGAGGGTTGTCTTTTCATCTTGTTTATGGTTTCCTTTCCTGTGCAAAAGCTTTTAAGTTTCATTAGGTCCAAATTTGTTTATTTCTGTTTTTATTTCCATTTCTCTAGGAGGTTGGTGAAAAAAGGATCTTGCTGTGTTTTATGTCATAGAGTGTTCTGCCTGTGTTTTCCTCTAAGATTTTGATAGTGTCTGTCCTTACATTTAGGTCTTTAATCCATTTTGAGTTTATTTTTGTGTATGGTGTTAGGGAGTGTTCTAATTTCATTCTTTTACATGTAGCTGTCCAGTTTTCCAAGCACCACTTATTGAAGAGGGGTACTTTTCTCCATTGTATATTCTTGCCTCCTTTATCAAAGATAAGTTGACCATATGTGCGTGGGTTTATCTCTGGGCTTTCTATCCTGTTCCATTAGTCTATATTTCTGTTTTTGTGCCAGTACCATGCTCTCCTGATTACTGTAGCTTTGTAGTATAGTCTGAAGTCAGGGAGCCTGATTCCACCAGCTCCGTTTTTCTTTCTCAAGGTTGCTTTGGCTATTTGGGGTCTTTAGTGTTTCCAAACAAATTGTGAAATTTTCTGTTCTAGCTCTGTGAAAAATGCCAGTGGTAGTTTGATAGAGATTGCATTGAACCTGTAGATTGCTTTGGGTAGTAGAGTCATTTTCACAATGTTGATTCTTCCAATCCAAGAACACGGTATATCTCTCCATCTATCTGTATCATCTTCAATTTCTGTCATCAGTGTCTTATAATTTTCTGCATAGAGGTCTTTTGTCTCCGTAGGTAGGTCTATTCCTAGGTATTTTATTCTTTTTGTTGCAGTGGTAAACGGGAGTGTTTCCTTAATTTCACTTTCAGATTTTTCATCATTAGTGTATAGAAGTGCAAGAGATTTCTGTGCATTAATTTTGTATCCTGCTACTTTACAAATTTTATTGATTAGCTCTAGCAGTTTTCTGGTAGCATCTTTAGGATTCTCTAAGTATAGTATCATGTCATCTGCAAACAGTGACAGCTTTACTTCTTCTTTTCTGATTTGGATTCCTTTTATTTCTTTTTCTTCTCTGATTGCTGTGGCTAAAACTTCCAAAACTATGTTGAATAATAGTGGTGAAAGTGAGCAACATTGTCTTGTTCCTGATCTTAGTGGAAACGGTTTCAGTTTTTCACCATTGAGCATGATATTGGCTGGGGTTTGTCATATATGGCCTTTATTATGTTGAGGAAAGTTCCCTCTATGCCTGCTTTCTGGAGGGTTTTTTTCATAAATGGGCGTTGAATATTGTCGAAAGCTTTCTCTGCATCTATTGAGATGATCATATGTTTTTTCTCCTTCAATTTGTTAATACGGTATATCACATTGATTGATTTGCATATATTGAAGAATCCTTGCATTCCTGGGATAAACCCCACTTGATCATGGTGTATGATCCTTTTAATGTGGTGGTGGATTCTGTTTGCTAGTATTTTGTTGAGGTATTTTGCATCTATATTCACCAGTGATACTGGCCTGTAGTTTTCTTTCTTTGTGACATCGTTCTCTGGTTTTGGTATCAGGGTGATGGTGTCCTCGTAGAATGAGTTTGGGAGTGTTCCTCCCTCTGCTACATTTTGGGAGAGTTTGAGAAGGATAAGTGTTAGCTAGTCTCTAAATGTTTAATAGAATTCGCTTGTGAAACCATCTCGTCCTGGGCTTTTGTTTGTTGGAAGTTTTTTAATCACAGTTTCAATTTCAGTGCTTGTGATTGGTCTGTTTATCGTTTCTATTTCTTCCTGGTTCAGTCTCGTCAGGTTGTGCTTGTAAGCTGGCATGGCATAGTGGTAAGTGAAGTTCACTAGGGGACCTGAGTTCCAAGTTCAGCCCTATTACAAGATTGCTGTGTGATGTAGGTAAGTCACTTCACCTGTTGGGGGCAGGAGGGTCACATCTATTAAAAAGCAGAGGCAGCAAGGACCTACTGTATAGCACAGGGAACGGTATTTAATATCTTGTAATAACCTATAATGGAAAAGACATATATATATATATATATATATATATAATATGTATGTATAATTGAATCACTTTGCTGTATACTTGAAACTAATAAAACACTGTAAATCAACCATATTTCAATAAATTTTTTTTTTTTTAAATGGAGGGAATTTTCATCTCTAAGATCACTAGAATATAAATTCCATCAGGACAAAAATTTTGTCTCTCTTGTCCTCTGATGTATCTCCAGCACCCAGAACAGTGTCTGGCACAGTGTAGATGCTCAATAAATAAATCTTGTTGAATGAGTGAGGTCATTTCCAACTCTATTGTTGAATAATAGTTTAATAATTTGTTCAAGAAAAGACAGTAGCATGGCAATGGTAAATGTAAACTTTGGCTAATACAGGGTGTTTGCTTGCTGTCTCCTGACACACAGCCTCTAGCATCTCTAAAGACAGTAGCTAAAGTGGTGCCCTGATAGGTGCCTAAGGATTTAGATCTCCTCCCCTTATGCTCCTATGAAAGAAAACCTCAGGAGACTTCCCTGGTGGTGCAGGGTTAAGAATCCGCCTGGCAATGCAGGGGACATGGGTTCGAGCCCTAGTCTGGGAAGATCCCACATGCCGTGGAGCAACTAAGCCCATGCGCCACAACTACTGAGCCTGCACTGTAGAGCCTGTGAGCCACAACTACTGAGCTCGTGTGCTACATCTACTGAAGCCCACGTGCCTAGAGCCCATGCTCCACAATTAGAGAAGCCACCTCAATGAGAAGCCCGCGCACCGCAACGAAGAGTAGCCCCTGTTCACCGCAACTAGAGAAAGCCCACATGCAGCAATGAAGACCCAACACAACCAAAAATAAATAAATAAATTAATTAATTAAAAAAAAAAAAGAATCCACCTGCCAATGCAGGGGACACTTGTTCGATCTCTGGTCCGGGAAGATCCCACATTCCGTGGAACAACTAAGCCTGTGCGCCACAACTACTGAAGCCTGCGTGCCTAGAGCTCGTGCTCCGCAACAAGAGAAGCCATCGCAATGAGAAGCCCACACACCGCAATGAAGAGTAGCCCCCGCTCGCTGCAACTAGAGAAAGCCCGTGCGCAGCAATGAAGACCCAACGCAGCCAAAAATAAATAAATAAATAAATAAAATAAATTTATTTAAAAAAAAATAAATAAAAGCTTTGATTTAAAGAAAAAAAAAGAAAACCTCAGGAAACCTCATTTCTAATCCTGGATTTCCCACTAGCTGCATGATTTTGGTCTTTTCACTTTCTTGGAAAAATTTTTTTTCTCATATGAAAAATGTCATATTGGTTAGATTACTTTAATCATACATTTATTCATCCATTCATTCTTTCAACATACATTTATGGAATGCCATTGTGTGTAAGGGGTTGAAATGCATAAAGCAACTGATTTATCAGATCATTAAATTTCTAAAATTCTGTGACTGTACAAGTGTCTTTATAGGTACAGGCATTAAAAAGGAATCACTAAACTAAAACTATTTCCTGAGTTTGGCTTTATAATTTTTAATTATATTTTATTCCAAAAGGAAAAATTAGTTATTATATTTATATTAGGTACTTAGACTCCCACCTTTATTTTTTAATCAGAAGAACAAATTAATTAAGCTATTTCAGCTTAATTCTTCAGCAAGGACTAAGTCTTGATTCCAGTGCACATTAGCTTTTTCTGTTGGATTTATTAGATGATGATTTTTTAAATATCTGATTTTAGTAAACCCCAAAATTATAAGCAGAGCCTTTAATAAATACCACCATGTATTTCTTCAAGTTTTCTTTTTTCTCGCCTCAGCATAGAAAAGAAATACTGGCATTTTCTAAAATGTTCTCGCCTGGCTGTTTCTGTGTGAGTATAAAATGGTTATAATTTGCCATACTTTTGTGGTTTATAAAAAGGGGGAAAATATGACCTAATTTCTTGCAAGTACATGTGGCTTCTATACGGATATTTTGTGAGGATGGGAGTGATTGGCATGATCCATCTCTGACCCACAGACCCTTTCGTTATATCTGAATGGCTGTACCTTGATGTTCTTATCTGGTGTCACTTATTGCACTGTGTTCTCACTCTCCTTTTTGGCTTAACAGATTCATGAAGTTGTAAGTTCAGACTGAGCCGTTATGTTTTAGAATGTCACATCACAGCATGGTCTTCCTGCAGCTGCAACTGCTGCTTCCTGTCTGTTGGCTGCAACACCATGTTGCTTGAGTTTGGACATCAGTGGGTTCTTGGTGTTTGTGCTACTGCCAGGGTGGGCCAGACATTCAGCAAATGGTTGTGTAATGAGATTGAATTCCTTTGCTTAAAGTTGTCCATACTTTTGACTTCTGACTTGCTTTTGTTTAAAGAAAGAGTTATTTGTATTTAGACAAAGAGAAATCATATATTACTTCAGGTGTTTGACTTAGAGATTCACTTGGAAAGCCTAGGGATGGGCGCTATGTTTTGGAGAAGCTAATGGTCAATTTTGAAATTGATCAAGATTCATGATGGGAGCACCTTGGTGCCTTCATTGACTGTATAAATATTTTTTATTGTTAGTTTCCAGTCCAGAGCTATTCTAGTGGTGTGGGAGATAGATGAATGAACTTAATGAGGACCCAAATTTGACAAAGCGATTACTATAAAAGAAGACAAATCCTATATGTAATTAACTATAAATACAAGATTGAAAAATATAAGTGATAGAAGAGAGGTACATGTAAGTGCTCAAGAAGTTCAGAGGATGAAGAAATAACTTCTAGTTAAGGGGCCAGAGGAGGCATAGAGGAAGGACACTAGAGTTTGATTTTGGACTTTAAGTAGGTGTTGAGGTTGCAATCCAGATGGGGAATAATGTGAGTAAAAGTACAGAAAAAAGGAAATCCTCGGTATATACTGCGAGCAATGACTAAAAGTAAGGTAGTCTTACCACTAAATTATTAAGTGTTGGAAAAGAAGCCTTACTGTTTTTGTAGCTATGTTTTGGCATTTCTTCCTTTTTAAAATTTATTTATTTATTTATTTATTTTTGGCTGTGTTGGGTTTTTGTTGCTGCATGCGGGCTTTCCCTAGTTGCGGCGAGCGGGATTCTCATTGCGCTGACTTCTCTTGTTGCAGAGCACGGGCTCTAGGAGTGCGGGCTTCAGTAGTTGCAGCATGCGGGCTCAGTAGTTGCGGCACATGGGTCCTAGAGTGCGCAGGTTTCAGTAGTTGTGGCACGCAGGGTCAGTGGTTGTGGCTTGTGGGCTCTGGAGTGCAGGCTCAGTAGCTGTGGCGCACAGGCTTAGTTGCGCCACAGCATGTGGGATCTCCCCAGACCGGTGCTCGAACCCATGTCCCCTTCACTGGCAGGAGGATTCTTAACCACTGTACCACCAGAGAAGTCCCTTTTTTTTTTTTTTTTTTTTTTTTTTGGCATTTCTTCATTTTAAAAATATGCCAGAACTCAAACACTGGAAACATTCAACCTCTGAAATGCCAGACCTGAGCTCAAATTTTCCTCCAGTCCTAGAAAGAGCAGTTTCTTCTGTTCAAGTTTGATTTTTCACTTGTCATCTTCCTCCTATTTCCTTCTGCTTTCTCTGAAATGATAACCTTATTCTATTAGCTGAACTATCTCTTCTGTTTTTTTATTTCTAATGGCTCATCTACAGTATTTTATACACATAAGCCTCTCCCAATGTAAAAATAAAACAGATTCCTGTATCTATGGCTTTCACTTTCTCTTCTTTCTTTAAAGGTAAATTTACCAAGTGTCTTTTTTACTTGCTGCCTCCGTTTTCTTCCCTATATTTACTCCTCAACTCCCTGCAACCTGATTCCCTTACTCATGACTCCATTCAAAGTGCCTGGCCAGTGGAAATTAGGTGGAAATATTGTATGCAGTGTTCAGAAAGCACTCTTACAGGAAAGGGGTATTTCTTCTATCTTTCCTTCATGCTTGCTGGAATGCAGGTATGATGGCTGGAGCTCAAGCAGTTATCTTGGCCTATGAAGTAATGGCCATGGCTTGAGAATGATGGAGCTGCCCATGGAAGGAGCCTATATTCCTCATGACTTTGAGAAGCTACTCTAGCTACCCTGAACTGTTTGCCTTTGGAAAGAGAAATAAATTCCTTTTTATTTAAACTGCTTGTTATTTTGGACTTTCTGTCACTTGTAGCTACACCAACTTCTAACTAACATAATGAGTAATGTTAAGCGTTCTTATAAGGCTTATAATATTACTTACGCACCAGTGATTCCCAAATCCAGGTCACTGTCTTTCTCCTGAACTTCAGTTGATTCAGGATTTCCTGCTGAATTTATCCTCATGTATACCCATGCACATCTCAAATTCAGCGTCTTTAAAGATGAAGTTATTTTTTCTAGTTCCCTTCCTATGTTTTCAATCTCAGTTAATGTGACCCAGAACAGACACTAGACAGGAATTATGAACTTGACCACCCCCTGAACTTTAACTGTCCTTTCTTCTTAATCTTTATTATTACAGACTTACTTTAGACCCTAATCATCATTCTCTTGCAATACTTCTATAATCTTCTAACTAATCTTTCTACTTCAAATCTTGTTACATCTCTAATCCATTTACTAATCTGTCACCACAGTTGTATTTCGGAATAGAAATCTGTTTTTTCTGAAAGAAATACTATCTTGCTTAAAATTCTTCCATGGCTTTACATTACCGACTAGATGAAGTAGAATCTTCCTAGCATGGCATGCAAGGCCCTCCATGAACTGTCTCCTGCTTACTTTCCCAGCTTTGTCTCTACCAAATTGCCTTTCTGTTGCACATTATTCTTTCAGTATTTTTTCCCTGCCTTGATTACCTTTCCCCCATCTTCAGTTCTATATTTAGACTTTCTAAAAAATTTATTTTATTGAAGTATAGTTGATTTACAATGTTGTGTTAGTTTCTGCTGTACAACAATGTGTACTATATATATATACACACTCTTTTTAAAATATTTTTTCCATTATGGTTTATCACAGGATATTGAATATAGTTCCCTGTGCTATACAGTAGGACCTTGTTGTTTATCTATTCTATATATAATAGTTTGCATCTGCTAATCCCAAACTCCCAATCCATTCCTCCCCCTCCTCCCTCGCCCTTGGCAACCACAAGTCTGTTCTCTATGTCTGTGAGTCTGTTTCTGTTTCATGGGTAAGTTCGTTATGTCATATCTTAGATTCCACATATAAGTAATATCATATGGTATTTGTCTAGGTTTAGACTTTTAATTGAATAATAGTATACACAGTCAGTTCAATTTTTAGGTCCTTTCTGAAGACTTTTCTCACCAACCCCAGGGAGAATTGACCATTCTCTCAGGTCTGCCTCACTTCACTCTCAGACTTCTGTACTAATATCCATAACACTGGAAGATAATTGAGAGTAGAGAGTAGGTTATATGCATCTTTGCATCCTCAACCCTTACCAAGGTGCCTGACAGAAGTATGTACCTAATAAATGTTTATTATATTAATTAATTGAGTGGATAATAGTAGCATTAGAAATGAGAAGTAAATTTTAATTAGAGGCATATGAAAGAGGGAAAATCAGCAGGGTTTAGTCACTGATTGGATGAGGGAGGTAAGGGAAAGAGAAAGGCCCAAGATTACCCTGCTATTTTAAGCCTCAATAATGAGAGGATATGGTTATATACTAGGAAAATATGGAATGCAGGGAGGAATAAGTTTGGAATGGAAGCTGAGATCTGTTTTGGGCATCTTAAGTTAGATATGCTAGTGGTATAGACAGGTGAGAATTGGATGAAAATTTCCTGGAGTGTCATTAGATTTCCCTGCACAACTAAAACATCCTCTCACTGGATTATTAACGGACATCACAGGATGTAATTGGTCAGTTTAGGCTGAGAGGAAACACTAGGAACCACAAGATTCACAAGACTGAAGAAACACGAGGCAGGATTCAGGTATGGACCAGGAAACAGGCATCAATGGGAATAAACAGTCTGGTTTCTTCCATCATGTAGGGCTCTCTGCCACTTGATCAGATTCACATGCGTAGCCACTATGCTTCAGATGTTTTATGTCAAAAGAGACTGTTGTAGTTTCAAACAGTTGCTTATATCTGATCCCAAGACACTTGATAACTAACCTCTAAACCTTTCTGTCAGTAGCGAGAGTATAAAGGATTTGCTAAAAGTCCCCCTCTCCTAATATGAATAAATTCATGTATCAAAAAATTATTGCAAAAACTTGACAATGCAATCGTAAGATGAGAACCAGAAACATCAGGAAAACCACAGATTGCTGGTTAGTGCTTCAGCTGCACTCGTTTCTGGCAAAAAATGCTAAAATAAGTAAAAAAAAATATAGAGATCATCATAGTAATATTATTCTCCAGCTTTTTTTAAGAAAGAAAAAAGGAAAACGAAGAAGCAAACAATCCCAGTTTAGCTCCTAGGAATTATTCACAGAGACTTTTGCAGCAGCCTGCCAGGAAAATCTCTTCTCAGAATTATTGTCACTTTTTCTTGAGAATATCTGAAAAATCAATCTCCAAGTTGAGCCAGAATTCAATAAATGAATTCAGTGAATTAAATGTTCACTTAGCATGCTAAATCCCGAGGATAAAAATGAAAAGAGACACATTCCCTGACTTCAGGGAACTCACAGTTTAATGAAGGAATTCTATACCTAGGTTTAGAAATATTTTTAAAGCCAATCTTATCTCAAGAAGACACTTGCAGAAGGGCAATTATGCACACATATAACAGAATTGTGAACTTTGTGTTCAGAGCCCAGTAGTCTCGGAGTACTTACTATACCAAATGACATGAAAACTCCTCTGACTCTTGAATTGTTATCTTTTGGGAAGTTCATTGATCCATATCCAAGAGCATCCTGAGTTGAGATCCCAGCCTTACTAGAGGGTTAGCAAGAACAGCAGTTCCAAATAACTGGAAAAAGTCTAGATTCATGTTACCAAATAGACTATGTACTATTGGTAGGACAGAGTTCTGGGTAAATTTTGAAGCAAAGATACATGTTCCAGGGAGCCATAGTTTCTGAAGTTCACAGTCTAGTGATTTGTTAGATATTTTGGATTAGCTGGATGAATGAGCTGCATATCTTGATTAGCTGGTTAACTCCACCAGGAGTTAGATATATGTTTTGAGATAATCATACGTTATTGCCATCCAACATGCTCTAAGGATTATTTATTTTCTTTCTTTTTTTTTTCAACTGGTACTCAAGATATTTTATTTTGGCATATGGCTAGAGTTTGATTTCATCTATCTTGTCATTTGATGAGGCAAGTTGCCTTTGTCCCCGTGCATTGTAGCGGATGCAGTGTCTCTACTTATAAGACATTAAAGGGTATGTCTCACTTTAAATATATTAAAAGAAACTCCAGTTACACAATTTAAGATTCTTAATATCAGCCTTTGGTTGAATCTCTTTGCTTAATGTTTCCTGGAGGTCAAAAAGAATGGTTAACTATCTATATTGACTGCAGAGAAAGCTACCGTTCATTCTAACCTACATTTATAGGTTTTTAGGAAGGTATTCCTGGCAATTGCTGCAGTTGGCTTCTTCAAATTTAAATGGGAACCAAGATTCAGAACTGGTTTTGAGGGACCAGTGGGAAGAGTCTGGAAAATAGCCATTGGTTAAGCTGAACCTGGCCCAGATACTTTAAAGCCTTGGGGACATATTTAGATAAGGATTATTTCTTAACTTATCAAGTCACTGTCAGAGGAGGAGGCCAGAATCAAAGAGGAGATGAGGATCAGAAAGGTCAGAACAAATCAAGCACAGAGAATTGCTAGGTGTCAGGCAATAAGCTGGGCATAAGAACAAGAATGAGGTTTGAGGAGTGCGTAAGTACCATTTATTGAGGAATTTTCCTAAGTCCTGAACACATCACCTTGTTTATTTTCACTTTGCCTTATTTTTTAAAAAAATTTACTAGTGATAAATTGAGTTAGAGTGGTTAAATAATTTGCCCAAATTCCATAACTAAAAATTGGTGTCAGTGAGATCCAAACCTAAATCTGCCTGCCACCAGAACCATTGCTCTTAACCAAGAATTCTGAACTGTCAAAAAGTTGAATGTGTGATCTGGAACACAGTAGATTGTAATGACCTATATGGGAATAGAATCTAAAAAAGAGTGGGTATATGTATATATGTATAACTGATTCACTTTGCTGTATAGCAGAAACTAACAGAACATTGTAAATCAACTATACTGCAATAAAAATTAATTTAAAAAATAAAATAAAACAGAAAAAAAAAAAGAATCAGACTGATGAGCCAATTCAAGGGTGTAAGAGAAAAGATTTAGGAGAGGAAAGAGAAGCACCTTGCATACTTCAGGCATAGAGTCTGGGAGGGTAGAGGAGAGGCAAATCGATGATAACATGGAGAGTTTCTGGGGTGATAAATATCTCTTCCTCTTAACTTGCAGGTTAACATCTGCTAAAGATTTTTCTTTTTATAGTTGTGGTTTGAATTATTAATGTGATTCTGATACTGTGATTGGGAGTTATTGAAACTAGAATTTGGGGGCATAGGGAAAAATACAATCTTTACCTGAATGGGAAATGTCAAGATAGCTTTATAGTAACTCAATGGGTTTTTTTCTGGGGGGGAGAGGGAGATGGGGGGAGGACTATAGCAAGTAATGGTACTATAAGTTCTGGATCTTAAGAAGGAATTTCTGTAGTCATCTAAATAAGATTTCACTTTCAGAATGAAATCTGTGTATGGACAGGATTGCATTCTGTACCTTTCCATTTTCATCAGGTTCTGGTTTCATGTCTTATTTCCTTTGAAGAAGGTGATTATGGGACAGTATCCATGTTATCATATGGATCTGTGCCCAGCCCATTAGAAATACTGTCCTGATAAGACTCTGCAAAACTTATCTTATTGAATATAGAAATGTTTCAACATGCATGATGAGTCAGTGTAGGTAGGAGATACATAGATGTCTTTCATTGTGGGATTATCGTTTCATAGTGCTCACCACTTCCCTCAGATTGCATCAGCCCTAAGAAACTTCCGTGTGTTGTTTGCGTTTAACTGCTTGTTTACATTTCACAGCAATGAGTTTTGTTACTGTTGCTTTTTTTAAACTCTAAAATATTCCAGCCTTTTTTATGATATTTCTTGCCCTCCTAGGAGCACTATCTGTATTACACACCTATGCACATCCCTAGATGTTTTAGAGATGACAATTCTGCTACTGGTGATCACTATCAGTATGTCCTTTCTACTAGGATATAAACTTCCAATACTTTGTAGACTCCTGTGTTCCTGTAGATTCCTGTGTTAGGAATAGAATGGTGAGCAAGATAGACTGGCTCTGTGTACGTCACCTCTGTCATATTTCTTTATTCTTCTTGGACTCAAAGTTGATGCTTAATGAAGCTTGGCCAAATAATTGGTTGCGTTGAACTGGGGGAGGTCTACAAACACTATATAATCTATCAGTTATCCATATAGGTGTAGGTTGTGGCTGAAACTATTCTATGCAGTGACTAGTCCAATGTTTCTCAAAGGGTGGGTTTCTTGCACTATCTGCATTAGGATCCCCTGGGATGCTTAATAAAAATGTAGATTTCTGCTCTTTCCCCAAAGGTGTGGTGCAGTGCTTGGAATTTGCACATTAACAAGCTCTTCACTTGATTCCATCGCACCTCAATAACTATGATACTAGGCAATATTTATTGAGTACTTATTATACCAGGCATTATGTTAAGCACCATTATATATATATATATATAATTTAATTCTCATAACAACCTATGATATAGGGTCTTTTTGTTGCTATTAGGAAAGGACTCTAAAGCACAGAGACATTAAGAAACTTTTAGAACCACTAGTGATTCTATCTGAAGGGAGCAGAATATGCCACCCTAAAATATGCCATTTTGGCATATTGATTATTTTGAATTAAAGTTACTTAAGAAGCAGCCAGTGCAAGAAAGACACTCTGACCCTCCTTTGTCCTTCTGAAAGCAGGAAATAAATCTCCCATGTGAAAGGTACCCTCCCTGTACCAGGAGAGTAGAAAACATTCTTCTCACCAGAGACAGGGAATTTAGGGCCATGAAGGCTGTATAAACAAACCTTGCTACTTCTTCACTAATTTACTACCTGAAGCCCAAACTTGTTTGTCTTGTCAGTTCTTCACAAATTCATTGTTTCTTTGTCTAAAAGGTGTAAAAAGCCGCCTGCTTTGGGCGCTTCTTTGAATGTCATATTTCTGTGAGCTCTCTCGTACATGTGAAACTAAATTGGTTTTTCTCCTGTTTATGTCTTTTGTCAATTTAACTATTAGGCCAGCCAAAGAATCTAGAAGGGAAGAAAGGAGAAGTGTTCCTCCCTTACAGTTCCCTTTGGTTGAATTTAGTTGGTATCAAATTATTCAGGTAGTTCATTCAAAAATTCAATAAGCCTGACCACTTTGGTGTCAAACAGATATGCTGCTTATCTCAAAGATCAGAGCCTCATCCTCCAGTGCTTCTATTATGAGAGGCTGGGAGTGACAACAATCTTGTCTGTGGGAAGTCTATGGTAGGGTCTGATGATTTGTGTATTTACTGACCTTTTCTATCTTTCTTAACACCCTAAAAACAGGGTAATGAAAAACTGCTGGGATATTTTCAGCAAGTAGGATTTGGGTTTCTTCTGCACGCAGGTACTTTCTTTCAGATGTGTATGCTCTTAAGAAGTTTAAACTGTTAGTGATCAAATGGAGTAAAATAGGGTACTTGCCCAACATCTTATCATATATATTGCTGAGTAATCAGACCAAAAGATAATTGAAAAAACAGATTGCCAGTTCTTAATTATTGATATTTTAAGGCAGTAGAGTATAATGGAAATGATACTTGATTCTGTGGCTCTGTGACCTTGGGAGGACAGTTGATTTGAGGATCAGAGATGAGATCATAGTTGTTATATATGAGACTGATCCCTACAACTTAGATCAGTTTCTAGTTCCACCTGCATACAGCACCCAAAAAGGGAAGTATTCAGAGTCCTCCCCTTTGCATATACAGAAGACTAGTACAACATTTTAATGTGTCTCATTAACAAAGAACACATGTTGAATTGGAAGCAGATTTGATAAAAGGATGGAAAGAAGGGAGAAAGGAAACACCATGCCTGCTAATCTCTCTCATTAGGTATAGAATTCATTAGAAAGAAATTCGTGGAAAAAATAATTTAAGGGTATATGTTGATAAAATCATTTGATGATGTGCTCTTCATTTTGACTAAGAACAGCTTTAATTACCAAATTGATTAAGATTAGCTATAATCTAGGTTCCTTGCACAATAAAGTATGAATTGCTAAATTGTCCCTTATTTACTCTTGCTTGTAGTATCTTCATAAAAATAATTCCCTGTGTATGCTGATCAGATCTTGGAGTTCTTTGGGATATTTTAGGTTTGTTATATGGATAGTTATTTAATTTAGAAAGATTAAATCAAGAAAATTTTACTCTACCCTGATTGTTAGTGCCTGGGAAATTAAATGCACTAAGAAATGAAAGTCATGTTGTCTTAATAAACATAACAGATAAGAGTCAATGACATAGTAGTGTGAACTTTAAAAAATAAAATGAAGTATACTCTGTAAAAATAAAATCAATTTGCAGAGTATGAAAACAAAATCATTAATATTGGTATTTTTGATGAGTGATTCAACATGGTCCGTTTTGGGTGACTGAAAATATTTAAGGGAGTGACATCTCTTGTATTTAAGTAAGATTATTATATAAATTTAATATCATATATAGGCAAACTTATGCATCATAACTAGAGATTAATTTTCCTTCCAGGACACCTGATAATTGGAATTCAGAATTGCTTTATAGTAACTGATATAAAGGAAATTGTAGGTCTTAACATTTTGGCTCTACACATCAACATAAGTAAGACTGTAACTCATTTAAGGAGCTTTTCAGAAGTAAAACAGAACAAAATAAGATTAATGTTGATATTAGAAGGGATAAATTGTATATGCAGACTGTATAAAGGATCAATATACTTGAGGATGTTAATTATATATGATGTCAAACAAAACAGTTGGTTGAAAAGTTTATAAAATTAAACTAATTATTTGGCGTACTGTAAAACAAAGAAATAAAACTTGTTTTGCTGCATTAAATCTTTTAAAAAATTGAGTTTCCTCAGTAGGTATGTGTAGACATGATATAAACTACATGAGAATTCCTACTACATATTAATACATATTTTGAAGCTGCAATAATTAACACAGCTGAGCACTGGAGAAGAGCTAGGCAAGAAATAAATGGATTACAATAAAGAGTCCATAAATAGACCAAAATAATATATGGAAATTTGATATATATTAAAGTTGTCATTTCTTGGCAACAGAGAAAGGATAAATGGTTTTGAGACAAGAGGAGAAGAAAGAAACATTGATTCTTACCTCTTGGTTTGCACCAAAACAAATTTCAGATGAATGAAATACTTAAAACACAAGATAAATCATGAAAGTACTGAAAAAAAAAAAGTGAATTTATGTATTTATAATCTTGAAGTTTGGTAGACCTTTATGACTAGGGCATAAAACCCAAAAGCCATACATTTGACTATATAAAAATTAAAATACAAAAAATTAAAATATGTTGTAGTGCAAAAGTGAACAAAGTCTAAAAATCAAACTGGGAAAACAATTGCTATACATATGATAGAGGGCAATTTTTTAAATTTACAAGATACACCTATATACCAATAAGCAAAATGATGGACAACAAAATAATAAAATTGGCTATGGATAGAAATAGGCTGCTTGCAGTAAAGGAAATATAAGTTTAGAAGAGACATATGGAATGATGCTCAACTTTGTTCATAATTAAAGAAATGCAAAGTAAAACAATAATGTAATTCCATGTCTCATGTATCAGATTTGAAAAGATTAATAAAAATCATGATTAAAAAACATAATACCTATTATTGGAAGCAGTTGCTCTATGTATGATTGATAGTAGTATAAATTGGGACAGCATTTTTAGAGAGCAATTTTGCAATATCTATTAAAATTCAAAACTACTTGACTTTCTCAATTCCACTATTAAGATTTTAACTAAATGATACACTCATAAAAGTGTGCCACATATGCCCACAGGGATGTTTATTGCAGTGTTATCTGCAGTAATAGTAAACTGAAAAACTTAAATGTCCATCAATAGGGAATTAGTTAAATTATGGTATAGTAATATAATGCAGCAGTAGAAAAATGAATTAGATCTGCTTATGCAGATATGGGATGATATCTAAGATATGTTATTAAATGAAAATAGTAAGCCACAGCATAGTGTGATCCCATTTGGGTAGCGAGTGGGTGGTCCAAGAATGCCACAGGGAGCTCTTTTTGGGTTGCTGGGCTACCTGGGGACCACTTTTACCCAAACTGCAAGGGCAACTCCACAATCCAAATTCCCATTGGCTTAATAGCTTCTCCCCAAAAGGAGGGTTTGTAACTTACTGGGGGTTCCAGGCTCTCTAGGTGCTGGGCATCCAGTGTTTCATTAATTGACCAATTTGAATTTCTCTTCAAAAGGCAACAGGTCCAAATCGTTTTTACAAAATATTCAAAAGGAGAAAGCTCCCATTTTACAAATAATTCCTGTTATTTCAAAAAGGTAAAATTTCCCTGATTGATTTTTTGCAGATAACCATAATATCAAAACTGATAAACACAAGAAAAGAAAAGTAGGTCAGTGGTTCTCAGTGCTGGGTGAGCAGTATAATCATTTGGAGAGCTTTTGAAAAATGCTTATACCTAGGCCCCACCAAAGAGTTTCTGATTTTTTTTGTTTTGGAGCTATGCCATGGGAATTATTTCTAATGTTCTACAGACCAATGTTCCTTATTCTTGTAATGCCAGATTCTAAATGAAATACTAACAAATTGAATCAGTTCATTAATGGAATAATACACCATCATTGCAAACAATTTATTCTAGGAAAATAAAGATGCTTCAACATGAGGAAATCTATGAACATAATTCATTACCCCCCAAAACTGAAGGAGAAAGACAATATAGTTATATCAGTAAATGTGTAAATGCTATTTACTAAAATTCAACCAGCATTTCTAAGACCATCTCCGGGTATATTTGGACTAGAAACACATTATCATGGTAAAACTACTTATCATAAACCATAGAAAAATTATTGTAAAGTGAAGTATACTAAAAAGTCATTAAATTCCCATTAAAGTTAGGATCAAGTCAGGAATGCTCATTTTAAGCAGTAGTAAATATTATTTTGGAGATCTGGCTAATGCACTGAGACAGTGAACAAGTGATACAAATTTTGGAAATAGACATATATAAGCATTTCATGCAATTGTTCTTTTAAAATGGTTTTTAAAAAATTTTTATTTATTTTTTGGCTGTGTTGGATCTTCATTGCTGTGCGCGGGCTTTCTCTAGTTGCGGCGAGCAGGGGTACTCTTCGTTGCGGTGCGCAGGTTTCTCATTGTGGTGGCTTCTCTTGTTGCGAAGCATGGGCTCTAGGCGCGTGGGCTTCAGTAGATGTGGCGCATGGGGTCAGTAGTTGTGGTGCACAGGCCCAGTTGCTCTGCGGCATGTGGGATCTTCCTGGACCAGGGATTGAACCCGTGTTCCCTGCATTGGCAGGCAGATTCTAAACCATTATGCCACCAGGGAAGTCCCATGTCATGCAATTGTATGCCTAGAAAATCCAAAAGATTATAAAACATAGAAGTGTTTACAAGATAATTTTATAGAGTAAAAGGATAAACTGTAACCATAGAAAATAAATAGCTTTTGTTTATACTAGGAATAAGCAGTTAGAAAACCAAATGGAAATATATCATATTCATAATAATTACAAAAATACGAAATACCTGACATTAAATCTAATAAAGAAACTATAGGACCTACGTGAAGATAGCTATAACTTTTTGTTGAAGGATTTAAAATAAGTCTCCCAAAATGGAAAGCTATACTGTGTTTCTGTATAAAAAGAATATTTAAAAATTTCAGTTACATCCCATACAAATGTAATACACCAAAACACGTGTAGGCACACACACACGTGCCCACACACACACAGTATTCTGAATGTTTTTTTTAAATTGAAATCAGATGGAATTGTTTAAGTTCAAATGGAAGAATTAATGCCTGAGAATATTTAAGAAACCTATGAAAATAAGAATGTTTCATGGGGATTAGCTTTGTTGGATATTAATAAAACCATCAGAATAGATGGATAGATGATAGATAGATATTATCTGTCTACCTTGATGCTCTCCTTGACCAAACTTTAGTGAGGCTCCTCTAAGCCTTCTTCTCAATGAGGGCTTGACTTTGGGCTTTAGTGTCCCTCCTCATTGGGCCTGCATTGCCCAGTTTTAGAAAGAATCCTGCTAAGTCGGTTTAGAGAGAGTCAGCCACCCTTGATAGCTGACCAACTTCCTCATTTCCCACCATACCCCAGGTGATATCTCATCACCCTAACCTGCCTTCACCAAAAATCCTATTAGGTCAGTATAGCAAGAATTCCCCGATCCTTGATGTCTCATCTTAGTAATTTTGTATCCATCAAGCCCCCTCCCACCCCGCAACCTGCTTCTTCCTATAAATCCCCACTTGTCCTTTGTGTATTTGGAACTGAACCCAGTTCTATACTGAGGTTTCTTTTCCCTTATTGCAATAGTCTTGAATGAAATCTATTTTTGCTGCTTTAACCACTGTCAGGCTCGGGTTTTCTTTAACAATAGAAACTGGAGGGCATCATCAAATCCAGAAACAAATGTGAGTATATATATTGGAACTTAATATTTGACAAATATTGTCTTTTAATTTTGTATGGAAATGATGGTTCTCTAAAATAATGGTGTTGGCATAATTTGTTATCCATGTGGAGAAAAATAAATATACATCCTTATCTCACACACATATACAAAATTAATTCAAGATGGAATGATGATATAAATGTCAAGAAATAAATTATAGTACTATTAGAAGGAAGTTTAGTGGTTTTCAAAAAAATCTTTAGGTGAGAGGAACTACAGATGTCATAAATGAAATTTTTACTGACTTTTCTAGGTAAACAAAACTCATATCCTCCAAAAATAAAGTAAAATAAAAACCATGAACAATGTCAAAAGAAAACCAACTGAGAAAATATTTTCAGTACTTTTAGGAGATTGCTATCCCTGATAGATGGAGGCCTTAATTAAAAAATAGAAAGTAAAAGTCAAATAATCTAAAAGAAAAATGGGCAAATAATATGAAGAAAAGATTCATTGAACAGGAAATGATGTAATTCTTTGAACTTTTGAAACCATGTATATGCATAACTTATGTACAAACCACAGTATATTGTTGTTTTCTGTCAAACGAATCATCCATAATGAAAATGTATATATTTCTGATATGGCTTATATCAGATCTGATTCTTCATTTAAGTCTGACTTTATGAAAGGTGTAGGAAGAATCTGGGAAGAAGACCCTGATTAACCAAGGAGAAGTTTGGCAATTTTGATTTTGTTATTTGAATTTATGACAATATGTCCACCATGAAAGGTTTAGACATACGAATGTTTCTCAGTGATATTGTTTTAAAGCCTCCCCAGTCATACCAACTGTTTATTCAACACTTAACATGTGCAGCCCATAAGACTGTATGTACTTTATCTCATTTAATCCTCAGAGCAACTTATGAGTTAGGTGCAATTATTATTTGTAGATTAAGTATAGGAAGCTATGGCTCAGAGAGACTAAATAACTTGCCCAGTATCACATTGTGGTGAAGCAGGGGCTTGTACTAGGTTTTTCTGACTCTAAAGCACATGCCCCTAACTTTTTAACTGCATGTGTTCTAAATGACAACCATATGGAAACCATACCATGTTCTCTGAACTATTTATACAACAGTGCTTCTTCACCTTTTTTTTTTTTTTTTTTGGCCTCATGTATCTTTTTGGGAATTTGATGAAATATATGAATCTACTATTGAGAAAACTGCAAATATGTGTGCACACATGCAAACACACACATACAACTTTGCATACAATTTCTAGGAAAACATGGCCCTCCTGAAACCTACCCTGGATCCCCATGTTGTGAACCTCTGTTCTACTTGAGGAAGATCAGGAGATCTGGAAACTTTGGTTTCACCATTCATATAAAAGTACAATTTTTAGGGGAACTGCACTGACCTATTTTTTAAGCTTCATATCTGATTTATTTTTATGCAAATATAGAATAAAATGGAAGTTTGGGAGTCATTATTAAAGAAATTGGTTGGGGGATGACCAGCTAAAGGAGAAATAAAAACTATTCCTGTGTGCTAGATCTTCATCTACCTAGAGAAGATGTGGAGCAATTCACATCTTTGAGTTGCTTGTTAATAGTAATGTCGGAACACAAAATACTTTTGTTATAACTATATTACTACATACACAGTTCTACACCAAATAGTCCTCTTAAAGAGAATGGCTTTACCTACCTTTCTTATGTCTGGTTTAACCAAAGATTTACTTGCCAGTCCTTAATATAGTTCTTAAAACCTCTAAGGGGTTCTTATACAAGCCCGATGCTGAAATAATGTATTTGCTGTGTGCACCATGTTGTTCAATCTAGTGGACAGGCACTTTAAAGATAGTTTGCCATTTCAGAAGAAAAACAATACCTATAACCTCATCAGTTATGATGGTTCCATTACTGACAGATGGGACATACAGCCAGTAATTATGCAACATATATGGGGAAGTTTGATTAACCAGAATGTCTTCTACACTGAACTCTAATACCCAGTTTGTGGTTAGTCATATAATTGAGAAGAAAATCTAGGACAATGTGATGTTGTTGTTGAGAGTGAATAATGGTAAAAGCTCCTCAAAGCGGTAACAAGTGTGTTATTGAAAGTGATGGGATTTTAAAAAGCATGTAAGTAGTAATGTATCCCTTTGTGTTAACTGAGAATGGATGAAAGTACAGGCTTGATGAACAGGCATCAGTTAAATAGTCTGTTAGTTTTGTTTTTGCTCTTTTTTCCTTCACACCTGTGTATCTTGTCAAAAAATTCAGCCAAAACATTTATTCAGCAATGCCGTTATATATCAATGAGTTTCCGTTGACCTTGTGATTGCACAATGATATTGAAACATACAAAGAAGCACTGATAATCTCAGAATGAAGTATTCACTGTAAAACAATTAACTGCATCTTATAGGCTTCTTACCACGTGTGATATGTCTGGCTGGGTCTTGGCTCAGATTGCTTGTGACATGGTCATCTATTTAAAAGTTGAACATGAAAGTGCCTTATTTCTGTGCACTTATGTGCACCAGAGGATTTTCTTTTGAAAAATGTACCTCAGTTTGCTAGAATTTCAGTTTCACAGCTTCTATTTTACCTTTACTTAGGCCCTCATAATACTTTCATTGGTGAAACACTCTTTAAATTTTTGAATTTCCTAATTAATTTCATATTCATTTTGGACCTAGAAAAAATCTCATCATATTGAGGAAACCTTAGTATAAAATCTCATACTCAGTCTCTTTCCAATAAGTCATTATTTATACTCACTAAAGCACCTCTTGGCACCCTAGGTTGATGTCACTCAGAGGGTCGACTGAGTAGTGCATTCTTGTAGCCAGGAGTGCGTGATCAATGAGCATGTAAATGGAGAATTTTATAAAACAATCTTAAATTTCCATATTCCTATTTTGTTTGTTTGTTTGTTTTTAGTCTGTAGAGATTCCTAGATTTTTAGAGAAGTTTTTTTTTGAAAGATTCTTGGATTTCTACATTAGACGTGTGCCTAGACCCCATAGGCTGCAGGTGGCTGCTGTTTTGATCCCTGAGCCTTACTTGGTTTTCCCTAATCAAAAGCTCCTGTGTGATATAACTGTATGACTCGCTGGCTCATTTCATCTCAGTGTCAGACAAAGCAACCCAGGCTCTGATGCACTGATGTTAAGGGATAGCCATTACTTTTCCTCTCCACATTTTATCATAGGCAAATGCTATTGCCGTGAAGATTCACATTCACCCCATCACCTCTTTTTGGATATAATAATTGCACCCTTGCATGATAATACACTTATCACACTAAGCAAAAGCCAATAAAAAGTAGCTTTCTATCCTATGACTATTTAGATATATCTCCTTAATCCTTACAAGCATAAGATCAGACAATTGATATGACAACTCTCTGTGTATGTGCGTTTGTGTGTGCGTGTGTGTGTGTGTCTGTGTTTCTAGGCTTGAGACCTGTAAAAGGTCCTTTACATTCTTAAAGTAAATTTGCTACAGTAAAGAAATAGTGAGCAGATACAACCAAATGAACCATGGGTTAGATTTCTGAAGTTATGAAATGAGTCAAAATTTCCATTCTTCCCTGAAACCTCAATGAACTTTTTCTTTGATGAAAGGCCTGTAAAATTGCCCAGGCTTGTTTCTACTATTCTGGGAGCTAGCTGGTTACTTTAGTTTAAATTGATGCCCAAACTCTATTCTGTGTGCTGCATGAATTGAATTGAGTCCCAGATTATATTGAAGTTAAATGTCTGAAATGCAGTGCTGTACTTCCAACAGTGCATACTTGCTGGCTGCCCTCTTCACTCATTGAATTTTCAAAACTAATAATAAATGGTTATAACTATGAATAAGACATTTGTGAAAAGTGCACTAAACCAGGTATCAGGAGACTAATATTCTGATCCAGACTTTGCCACCAACTGGATGGATGATTTAAGGCAAGTCACTTTCCTTCACTGGGCCCCATATTATCTTTGGAAAAGAAGATATTTAGCTTTGATTAACATAAAAAAGAATGACAGAAATAGAGTCACAGATGTAGAAAACAAACTTATGGTTACCAGGGGGGAAAGGGGAGGGGAGGGATAAATTGGGATATTGGGATTGACATATACACACTACTACATATAAAATAGATAACTAATAAGAACCTGCTGTATAGTACAGGGAACTCTACTCAATACTCTGTAATGACTATATGGGAAAAGAATCTAAAAAAGAGTGGATATATGTATATGTATAACTGATTCACTTTGCTATACACCTGAAACTAACACAACATTGTAAATCAACTATACCCCATTAAAAATTTTTAAAAAAAGAATGAAATAATGCCATTTTCAGCAACATGGATGGACTTAGAGATTATCATACTAAGTGAAGTAAGCCAGACAAAGACAAATATCATATATCACTTATATGTGGAATGTAAAAAAAAAGGTACAAATGAACTTATACACAAAACAGAAATAGATCCACAGACATAGAAAACAAACTTATGGTTACCAAAGGGGAAGGGCAGGGAGGGATAAATTAGGCACTTGGGATTAACATATACACACTACTATATATAAATAGATCACCAACAAGGACTGACGTATAGCACAGGGAACTATACTCAATGTTTTGTAATAACCTATAAGGGAAAAGAATCCAAAAAGAAATAGGTATATATGCATGTATAGCTGAATCACTTTGCTATACACCTGAAATTAACACAACATTGTAAATCACCTACACTTCAATGAAAAAATAGAAAAGATTGTCAAACTGGCAAGAGAAGAAAAAGCAGATATATTACACACACATACACAAAGAGATTTAGACTTTTTATGTTCCTTTTTTATCTCTGAATATCTGTGATCTATTGTTTTAAGACTACCTTTACAAGACAATAACATTTGTTATGGGGTACTGGTTTTCAACATCTTTAGAAGAATATTTTCGATTTATTTACAGTTATAGCAGCCATTTTGAAGCCCTCTGTTCTTTTTTGTCATCTTGAGAAACAAATCAGCGTTGAAGTATGATAATTACATCTTTTTTTAAACTTGCAGCTCTTTAGCAGTGCAGTAATAAATAAGGTGACAGAATTTATTGACAAATCAGAAATAGTTCATTGTTTGTATGAGTTAATCTTCTTTCCTGTGATGCATTAATGTCCTTCAATAAAGAACATCCAATTTTGTTCTCACACTTCAGGAGAGAGGTTTAGAACGTGTTTCAGAAAATAATGCTTGTGTTTGAATCAGAATCAGAGGAATCTATAGAACAACCCAGAAGGAAATTTAAAAAAAAGAAATCACTATTCCAAAGGAAGGGTGCTGTGGTAGAGACACCAGTTACTCAGTGCGAAAAGGCAAATGATTCACTTTTCTTTCTTACTTTTGTTTCCAGATTTCTTCAATTAGAGTGCCTCCTAAAGATATTGTTTATGCAAGCTGGAAGACATAAAGTTAAGACCTGTGGGTGATAAAGGTAAGATAAGAGGAATAATTTCAATTTATATGGCTGAGTTTTATAGGTTAGTTCATTCATTCATTCACTCATTAATCAAATATACCCAGTATATCTAATTGTCAAGCGCCATGCTTTGACTTACATACAGTCCATATCAATGGCTCTTGTGTGTTTTCCCCTCTTTTTTAAAAGTTCTGAGATGTATCTAGCTGTTAGAGAGGAATAGATGACAACTAAATCAATATTTTTGTGCTTACCACTAAGCCTTACTATTTTTTGGTATTTTATCCAGATATTTTTTAAAAGAAGTAAAATATGAGAGATGTTTTTCCTGTTCCTATTACTTTCACTTATTCCCTCGAGGTGACCAACAGCCTTCATTTGATATATTTTCATACATATGCATGTATCTATACCAATTTATAAGATTGATTTGCATGTTTTAAAATTGTGTATAAATTGCATATAAATAGTATCATTCTGACTATCATTCTGCAACCTAATTTTTTTGCTCAAACTTATGTTTTTGAGCTTAAATCCATACTGATACAAGTAGCTCTACTTCTTGCATTTTAATTACTATGTTCCATTGTTTGAATATTCCACACTTTGTTCTCTTGTTGATGGATTTTAGATTCTTTTGATTTTTTAGGTATTTCTAACAGCTCTACGGGAAAAAGAAAAAAGTACTGTAGGGATATTTTTTATAAACGTGTGAGGTGTTTCTCTAGTTTTATACCTAGTACTGATATTGTTGGATCAAAGGGTATATATATCATCAAATTTACTGGATATTGCCAAGTTGCCATCCAAATAATGTACAGATCTTCCTCGTATTATGATAGGGTTACATCCTGATAAATCCATCATTAGTTGAAAATATCGTAAGTTGAAGATGCACTTAATACACCTAACCTACCAAGCATCATAGCTTAGCCTTGCCTACCTTAAAAGTGCTCAGAACACTTACATTAGCCTACAGTTGGGCAAAATCATCTAATGAAAAGCCTATTTTATAATAAAGTATTGAATAGCTCATATAATTTGTTGAATAATATACTGAAAGTGAAAAACGGAATGGTTGTATGGGTTCAGAATGGCTGTAAGTGTATCGGTTGTTTCCCCTTGTGATCTCCGGGCTGACTGGGAGCTGCTGCTCACTGCTGCCACCCAGCATCACAAGAGAGTATTGCACTGCATATCACTAGCCTGGGAAAAGATCAAAATTCAAAGTACAGTTTCTACTGAATGCGTATCACTTTTGCACTATCTTAAAGTTAAAACTCATAAGTTGAACCATCGTAAGTTGGAGACTTGTACATGCAGTTATTTACATTCTCAATGGTAGTGTATGTCTTCCCTTTGCCATACAACTTTACTAATGAGTGGTGGCTTAGGGTTTTCTTTACTTCTCTGTTCTCTGAATATTTCACATAAAATAGAGATTCTTGTTCCCTTGAATTTTTGATAAAAGTCACCTGTTAAAATCACTAGGGGCTAGTGTCATTTTTTTGCCTGGAGATTTTTTTATTATTGATATAATTTATTTAATGGTTATTGATTTATTCAGGCTTTCTGTTTTTATCAGTCAGTTTTGGTAATTTATAGTTTCTAAGCAATTATTCATTTTGTTGAAGGTTTCAAATTTATTGGTATAATATTGTTTATAACATATTCTTATGATTATTTAGCTCTGTTTTCTCTGTAGTTATATTCCCTTTTTGGTTTCTAATTTTTTTTAATGCATGACTTCTGTCCTTTGTTATTAGTTTTGTGAAACTCTTACCAGTCTTTTTTTTTTATTATTATTTTTTATTTTTTAAAGGGAACCAGAATTTGGTTTTGTTAATTCTCAATACTATTTGTTTTCTATTCCATTACTTCCTTCTGTTACATTTTTCTCTAGGTATATTCTGTTAATTTTATAGCTTCCTTTTTACAACTTTTTTGGTTTTAATAAATGCATTTACTCCTATAAATTTGTCCCAAATACCATTTTAGTGGTATCCCACAAGGTTTGCCAATTAGTATTTCTATTGGTCATTTCCAAAGATTTTGTATTTCTCATTGTCAGTCCTTTATAATGAGTAGAGCAATTTTAGTCTCACTATTCACTATTCTGGCTCCTGGAAACCAGTGCTTGCTTTCAGGCTTGGAGCCTTGAAGTGCTGTGACTTCAGCTTTGCTCACTTGATTACATTTCAGTTCTGTTTCTGGTGCATGATTGATCCCTTTGTCGAGCTTAGCCATATCTTTTTGATTTTCTGTATTTTCCTATCAAAGCTCTATTTACATGAATCTACTCCACCATCTTCACTGGAGGCCCCCTTTGCCGTCTTTAGCTGTACAGATTACTTTCATATCTCAGACTTTATTAGGATGAGCATCTAGAAAACGGAATAGTCAGTGTTTACACTCAAGACTACAACAAGCTGATTAAAAGGAAGGAGGGTACTGAGTCAATTATGTAGATGATTGGTCTAAGCATTGACAAATATAAGAATGGATATGGGGAATGAAAGAGAAAAGATCATTTATGTTGTCAGTATAGTTAGGAGGTCCATGTCCCTACTTCCCAACAGAAGTTAATGTAAAGTCAATTCAGAATGACGTAACTCTCCTAATCTCTGCACAGAAGGTGATTCTAAATAGTCCCTTAGCCAGACATAAGGAATACAGCAATAGCCTGTAGAAGGACCATCCTAATCTATAGATAGGGACCCATCTCTGCAACTGCAATTCAAAAGAATATATAGGTGATATGTGATTGAAACATAGTCATCCATTTTTCTCTGGTGGTTTGATTTTTTCACTTTGAAAAAGTAGGGGATTTGTCTACTTTAGAATGCTCCTCACTTTGCAATGGTCTGCTCTGTAGATCACTTTGGGAAGAATTTCATCTTAATAATATTAAGTCTTCCAATTTGTGAACATGAGTTATCTTTCTTCCCCCATGAATTATTTATTTTATAACTGCAGGTTTGTACCTCTTAATCTCCCTCACCTATTTCACTCGTGCCCTCACCCACTTCCCCTTTGAAAATCACCAGTTTGTTCTCTCTATCTATGAGTCTGTTTCTGTTTTATTATGTTTGTTTGTTTGTTTTGGTTTTTAGATTCCACATGTAAGTGAAACCATCTGGTATTTGTCTTTCTTTGACTTATTTCACTTAACATAATACCCTGTAGGTCCATCCATGTTGTTGCAAATGGATGGATTTCATTCTTTTTATGGCTTCCATTGTGTGTGTGTGTGTGTGTCTGTGTGTGTGTGTACCATGTCTACATTATCCATTCATCTATCAATGAACACTTAGATTGCTTCCATATCTTGGCTATTGTAAATAATGCTACAGTGAACATGGGGTTCATATAACTTTCTGTATTATTGTTTTTGTTTTTTTTTAAAAACAATACCCAGAAGTGGAATTGCTGGATCATATGGTAGTTCTATTTTTAATTTTTTGAGAAACCTTCTACTGTTTTCCATAGTGGCTGCACTAATTTATATTGCCACCAACAGTGCACAAAGGTTTCCTTTTCTCCACATCCTCACCATCATTTGTCATTTGTTGTCTTTTTGATGATAGTCATTCTAACAAGTGTGAGGTAGTTTACATGGTTTTGATTTGCATTTGTCTGATGATTAGTGATGTTGAGCATTTTTTCGTGTGCCTGTTAGCCATCTGCATGTCTTCTTTGGAAAAATGTCTATTCATTTACTCTTCCCATTTTTCAACCCTATTGTGGTTGCTTGTTTTTTTGATGTTGAGTTGTGAGTTCTTTTTATATTTTGGATATTAACCCCTTATCAGAGATATATTGTTTACAAATATCTCCTTCCATTCAGTAGGTTCTCTTTTTGTTTGGTGGATGGTTTCCTTTTCTCTGTAGAAGCTTTTTAGTTTGATGAAGTTCCATTTGTTTATTTTGCTTTTGTTTCCCTTGCCTGGGGAGACGTATCAGAAAAAATATTGCTAAGACTGATGTTAAAGAGCTTACTGCCTATGTTCTTCTAGGAGTTTTATGGTTTTGGGTCTTACATATAGGTCTTTAATCCATTTTATTTTTGTATATGGTCTGAACAAGTAGACCAGTTTGATTCTTTTGCATGTAGCTGTTCAGTTTTCCCAACACCATTTATTGAAAAGGCTGTCATTTCCCTATTCTGTATTCTTGCCTCCTTTGTCTTAGATTAACAGACCTCATAAGTGTGGGTTATTTCTGGGCTCTCTCTTCTGTTTCATTGGTCTATGTGTCTGTTTTTGTGCCAGTACCATAACTGTTTTGATTACTATAGCTTTGTTGTACAGTTTGAAATCAGTTAACATGATACCTTCAGTTTTGTTCTTTCTCAAGATTATTTTGGCTATTCAGAGTCATTTGTGTTTCCATACACATTTTAGAATTATTTGTTGTTCTAGTACTGTGAAAAATGCCCTTGGTATTGATATTTGGATAAGGATTGCATTGAATCTGTAGATTGCCTTGGGTCGTATGGTCATTTTAACAATATTAATTATTCCAGTTCATGAGCATGTTAGGTTTCTTATCTCCACTTTTAGTTCTTTTTCTGATGTTATGTCTTATTCCTTTGTTTGGAACATTTTCTTCTGTCTCCTCATTTTGCCCAATTCTCTGTGTTTATTTCTATGTGATAGGTAGGATTCATTTCCCAATCTTGGAGAAGTGGTCCTATGTAGGAGATGTCCTATGAGGCCTAGCAGAATGTTCCCCTCTGGTCACCAGAATTTTATATTCTAGGGGTTCTCCCTATGAGGGTTGTGTGTGCCCTTCTGTTGTGGTGGGGCTGACTAATGTGGGCATGCTGGAAGGCAGGACTGGCCCTGGCCTGGTTGGCTTCAAGGTTTTGCCTCATGCAGTGGCTGCAGGCCCACTAGAAGGCATGGTAGACTTGTTGGGTGGCTGTTTGTGTAGCTCAGGGGGACTTGGAGTTGGTGCCCAACCACTGGAGGGTGGAACTGGTTCCCCATGTAGCTGTCTGCATGGCCCGTGGGCCAAGGCTCAGAGCTGGTTCTGGCCCCCTGTTGTATGGGACTGGGTTCTGGGGGTGGCTGGCTGCAGGGCTTGGGGTTTGGGGATTATGCTGACACACTGATGGGCAAGGCTGGGTCACAACACCTCACTGGCTGCTGGGCTGGTGGGGGGCTCAAACCTGGTGCTGGCCCACAAGTAGGTGGGGCCAGGTCCCCAGACAGCTGCCTACTTGGGCCCAGGCATCTTGGTACTGTTGCTGGCCGCTGTTGGGCAGGTAAGCCCTGGTGCCAATATGCTAGAGGGAGGAATCCAGTATGGTGCTTGCCAGCACCAGTGTCCTCCTGGTAGAACAACCCACCCCCCCCAAATGGCTGCTGTAGTAGTAGTAGTGTCTGTGTCCACAGGGGGGTTCCCAGTTGCCTTCTGCCTCTCTAGGAGGCTCTACAAGATCAGCAAGTGGGTCTGACTAGGCTCCTTTCAAATTACTGCCTCTGCACTGTGACTCGGAGAGTGTGAGATTTTCTTGCCATTTTAAGAGTGGACTCTGTTTCCTATAGCCCTCTGACTCTCTTGTCTTCATGTCCCTCTGGCCTTCAAAGCCAGACATTCTGGGGGCTCATCTTCCCAGTGCAGGACCCCTGGGCTGGAGAGCCCGATATAGGGCTCAGATTCCTCACATTTTGGGGAGAAACTCTGCAGTTGTGATTATTCTCCCATTTGTGAGTTGCCTACCTTGGGGTGTGGGTCTTGACCATACTGCATCTCCATCGTTTTTACTCGTCTCACTGTGATTCCTTCTTTATATCTTTAGTTGCAGAAAATCTTTTTTGCTGGTCATTTTCATCGATAGTTGCTCTGTTAATAGTTGTAATTTTGGTGTACCTGTGGGAGGACTTGACCTCAGGCCTTCCTACTCAGCCATCTTGGCCACCACCGCCAGGTTGTCTTTCTTTTTATTTGGGTCATTTTAAATTTCTTTCAGCAATATTTTGTAGTTTTCAATGAAAAACTCTTTCACCTCTTTGTTTAAATTTATTCAGAAATATTTTATTCCTACTGATCCTATTATAAATAATTTTTAAAATTTCCTTTTCAGATTTTCCATTGTTAGTATAAGAAATGCAACTTGTATTTGTCTTTTGATTTTGTATCTTGTAACTTTGCTGAATTTATTAGTTCTAACTTTGTGTGTGTGTGTGTGTGTGTGTGTGTGTGTAATCTTTAGGGATTTTCTACATATAAGATCATGTTATCTATAAACAGAGAATTTTATTTTTTCCTTTCCAATTTGAATGTCTTTTATTTCTTTTCTTGGCTGGAAATTCCATTACTATGTTGAATAGAAGTGGCAAAAGATCTTTGTCTTGCTCCTGATGTCAGAGGAAAAGCTTGTTTTCTTTCAGCTTTGAGTATTATGATAGCTTTGTGTTTTTCATATGTGTCCTTTATTATGCTGAGGAAGTTATAGTCCTAGTTTACTGAGTATTTTTTTTAATCATGAATAGAAGTTGTATTCTGTCAAATGCTTTTTTTGCATCAATTGAGATAAACATGTGATTCTTTTCTTTAATTCTCTTAATGTAGTATTTTTGTATATTGAATTATCCTTGCATTTCAGCAATAATTCTCATTTTATCATGATATATAATCCTTTTAACATGCTGCTTAATTGATTTGCTAATATTTAGTTGAGAAGTATTACATCAATATTCATGTGGGATATTAGTCTGTGGTTTTCTTTTCTTGTACTGTGTCTGATTTTGGTATCAGGATAATGCTGTCCCCATGGATTGAATTAGGAAGTGTTCCCTTCTCTTCAATTTTTTGGAAGAATTTGAGAAAAATTGGTGTTATATCCTTTTTAAAGCTTTCATAGAATTCAACAGTGAAGTCATCTGGTCCTAGGCTTTTCTGTATTAGAGGTTTTTGATTATGGATTCAAACTCCTTATTTGTTATAGGTCTAGTCAGAGTTTCTATTTGTTCTTTTTTTAAAGTACTGTGTTTATTTAATTAATTAATTAATTTATTTATTTATTTTAATTTTTTTTGGATGTGCCTTGTGGCATGCGGGATATTAGTTCCCCGACCAGGGATTGAACCCATGCCCCCTGCAGTGGAAGCCTGGAGTCTTAACCACTGGACCTCCAGGGAAGTCCCTCTATTTGTTCTTGAGTCAGTTTTCATAGTTTGTGTGTTTCTAGGAATTGTTCCATTCCATCTAGGTTATCTAGTTTGTTGGTGTACAATTGTTCATAGTATTCTCTCATAATCATTTTATTTTTGTAATTTTGTTAGTAATATCCCCATTTTCATTTATGATTTTAGTAATTTCAGTTTTCTTTTTTTTTTCGTACTAAATGTTAGCTAAAGTTTTGTCAGTTTTGTTAATCTTTTCAAAGAACCACCTTTGGTTTTGTTGAATATTTTATTGTTTTTCTATTCTCTATTTTATTTACCTCCACTTAACCTTTATTATTTCTTTCCTTCTGCTACCTTTGGGTTTAGTTTGGTCTTTTTCTAGTTCTTTAAGATGTATAGTTAGGTTCTTGATTTGAACTCTTTCTTCTTTTTTTAATGTATGCATTTAAAACTATAGATTTCTCTTATAGTACTGCTTTCACTGCAGCTTATAAGTTTTGATATGTTGTGTTTTCATTTTCATTTGTCTCAAGGTATTTTCTAATTTCCTTTATGATTTCTTTTTTTACTCACTGGTTGTTTATAAGTGTGTTGTTTAATTTCCACATATTTGTGGATATTTTTGTTTCTTTCTGCTGTTGATTTCTAGTTTCTTTGCATTGTTATCAGAAAAGATACTTTGTATGATTTCAAACATTTTAAATTTACTAAGACATTTATTAAGACATCAAACATTTTAAATTTATGTGGCCTAAATATTGTCTACCCTGGAGAATTTTTCATGTGCACTTAAGGAAAATGTGTATCTGCTGTTATTGGGTGAAATGGTCTCTGTCTGTTAGTTCTAATTGGCTAATAGTGTAGTTTAAGTTTCATATATCCTTATTGATTTTATGTATGGTTGTTCTATCCATTATTGAAAGTGGGGTATTAAAATTTCAAACAATTGTAGAATTTTCTATTTTCCCCTTCAATTCTGTCAATTTTTCTTCATATATTTTGGAGCTTCTTTGTTAGGTTGTGCATGTTTATAATTTTTAGATATCTTGTTATATTGACCTATTCTTTTGTTTTGTAATCTTTTCTGACTTAATGTCTATTTTGTCTGAACAGTTCTCTTTTGGTTACTATTTGAATGGAATATCTTTTTCTATCCTTTTAATCCAATCTGCCAATCTCTGTGTTTTAATAGGAGAATTTAATACGTTTAATATATTTAAATGTATTAAGGAAGGATTTATTTCTGCAATTTAGCTATTTTTTTCTGCATGTCTTATATATTTTTGTTCTTCACTTCCTCCATTACTGACCTTTTAAAATTTACTTTTCATAGTGTACCATTTTGATCTCTTTCTTTTTTCCTTTTTTGTATGTTTTTAAATTATTTTCTTATTGGTTACTTTGGGGATTACAATTTACATCTTAAATTTAGAGCATTCTAGTTCAAATAATACCAACTTAATTTCAATACTATAAAGATACTCTGCTCCTAATGTCTTATTTTGTTCAGACATTGTTTTCCTGATTTCCTTTAGTTCTTTTTTCATGGTTTCCTTTATCAAATATATTTAATATAGTTGATTTAACTTCTTTGACTAATATTTCCAATGTCTGGACTTCCTGGGTGATAGTTTCCGTCGAAGTATTTTTTCCCTGTGAATAGGCTATTCTTTAAAGTTCCTGTGTATGCTTTGTAAATTTTTGTTGAGATTTGAACATTCTGAGTATTATGTTGTGGTAACTCTGGAAATCTAATTCTTTCATTCCTCTCTGATTGTTGTTTTTTTGCTTTTTGAGGGCTGGAACCATCCTTTTATGATTTTATGAACTAGTTTTGTAAAGTGTGTATCTTTGTTGTGGGTGGTCACTGAAGTTTCTCTTTCATTTTTTTTTTTTTTTCTGCAGTCAGCCAGTGACCTGACAAGATTTCCTTAAATATCTGGCTCTCAATAGGGTGGAAGAGGAGTCTTGTGTCTTTAAACCCCCTTGTGGCTAGGAAGGCATGTTAGCCCTTTGGTGTTGAAACAGTGACTGATCTCTATGCCAGTCCCTCAGTGATAAAAAGCAGCAATCAGCAATCAAATTGCAAAATCTGTATCCTTGGGGAACAAATGTTTATTGCCCATCTGAAACATGGGATATAGTCTACATAGCTGCCTGCCATGGGGTTGTTGGATGGAGGATAGTAGCTAGTAACTGTAACAGCCAAAATTGACTGAAATTTACCATCCTCTTCATCAAGCTTTCATCAAGCTCTCCTCTGGATGCTGCAAGTGTTATATTCAATTCAGAGTTCCAAAACAGTTGCTTTAGATAGTTCCTGACAGTTCATTTGTTATTTCTGTGGAAGGATGGATTCCTGAAATATCCTATTCTACCATCTTCCCTCATGTCACTCATGAATTGCTTTTTGTTATTGTTTTTTTGTCCATTTTTAGTTTGAGTGTTAGTAGTTTATTATGAATTTTTTTTAAAAAAGCTCAATGTATAAAGATTATGAGCTTTTTTCTATTTTCTGTTTGCCCTTTAATTTTGTTGCTATTAGTGTTCATTTTATGTATGTTTTGAAATCTATTGATTTCTTTTCCTTTGAGAATTAGAAGGTCCTTCCCTTTTCAAGATCGATTACGTTTTTACCTACATTTTCTTCTAGATGCTATGATTGCATTTTTCATATTTCACTTTTTAAGCCATGTGGAATTTATTTGGTTGTATTATATGTGGGTAAGGATCTAACCTGATTTCTTTATAAACTGTGAGCTAAAGTTCCCAACATCTTTTGTTTAGTAACCTGCACTTTACCCACTTTGGTTTTGAATAATGCCCTTTATCATAAATTAAATTGATATTCCCATGTCTTAATCTGGCCTGTAAGTTCTGTTCCAATGATATGCCTGCCAGTGCCTTCATCTATACAACTTGGTTTTAAAACTTTTTATTTGTGGTAGACTGTATTATTCTAAATCTTTCTTCTATTCCCAGTGATAAGATTCTATAATCACATCGTTTGCCATGAATTGTGCAGTGCCTTCCCACTGTCATTCTGGGCTTGGCTGTGACTTGCTTTGGCCCATGTGATTTTAGGAAATGTGATACAGAGAGGAACTTGAAAAGTGTTTCCAGAGTTAGGCTTGCTCTCTTTCTTCTCATAGAACTGCCATGAGAAGAACATACCTAGTTATCCTGCTAGACCCAGGAGGAGGATGAAAGACATACAGAGAGGAGCTGCCTCAGCTAAGCTGCCACAGCTAGGCTTAGCCTAGGGTAGATAACCCTTAGTCAATTGAAAGATGTTTAAGAAATCCCAGCCAATTCCCATAAAGCTGAATAGCCTGTACTATACTAGATTAGCTAGTCTCTAACTGATTCACAACCATGTGAAATAAATAAATGCCAGTAAGATTTTCGTGGTTGCTTATTATGCAGCAATAACTGACCAATTCAACAATACATTTTAATATATAGACTTTCAACACGTTTTATTTATTTACTAATTTGCAAAAGTAGTTTGTAGCTATTCTTGGCTGTTTATCTTGGTTTGTTTAGTAATGTAATTATTTATGTGCATGTCTTATATTTCACCTTAACCCAGTCTAATTCTAAGAGATCTTTGAAAGCAGAGACTAACTTACTCATTCTTAGTAGTGTCCATCACAATATCTAGCTCAAATCTTCTTTCTCTTAATGATACTCAATACCTAGTCATTGTTGAATTAAACTGAGTAACTGCAAATTAAATTCTCGAAGCATATAGTGAATCCCTACATTACTGTTTACTTCATTACCTATAATGAAATTTAGAATGTTTGGTGCCATATATATGTAGCCTGTATTTAGATGGGTTTTATTTTATTCTGCAGTCTCTTCTCCATCGTAGCAATGGTTATTACAATTTATGTCTAATGGCATATGTTACCTTGGGTTATGATGGTATTCATAATATAGGAGCTACATAACTAGTTTTCATTTCTCTTTGTTTTTCAATTTTATTTTAGCTTACTCTCCTCCAACTTTCTCAGAAAGCTCCCTTAATTACTTTATTTTTATTTCAAGAAACTTAGTAATATTTGGATTTATATGAAAGAGTTTACAGCAGGTAGACAACACTGATTCAGCCCAATAAGTAAGAATGTTTGCAGATTTTTCACGGGGTCTTAATGACCTCATATGTAATGCTTTTGAATAATAGCAAAGTAGATTCATGAAACATACCTTATGTATTAAAAGTCAATATTGTCTGGCTTTTGATTTTGGTAGAGTTAAAAAAGGTGGGGCAGAATATCAGGGCCTAGTGACTATCTCACCAATGCAATGTGATTAATTTTCTTGAGTTTCAATGTATTTTTAATATTTCTATCAGGATTTGTTAGAACCATCTTCCCCTTAATATTTATCACACTAGGGATCTTATTAATGGTACTTTATCTTTTGGCTGCATCTTTCCCTCTTTCCATCTGTTTGTGGGGCATTTTAATTGCCTCTACAGATCTCCACAACAACTAAATATTTTCTGAGGCAGCCTATGATAGATGGTTCTGCTATTATGTTTAATCATTCCCATTAAATATCATACTAAAGCTAAGTTATGATTAAATTAAATAAAAGAATAACATATTACATTGGTTTTCATTTAGAAAACCTCATTAATTTGTTTGCATTTAATAAAACTAACCTCTTAAATCATTTGCCCAAAGTTTCAAAAACATATGTTTCCCAAAAGACAAAGGAGTTAGAAAAAGGTAACTAAATTATTAGTGTGATGACAGCACTTTCAAGACATTCTAGT
Source organism: Balaenoptera ricei (assembly GCF_028023285.1). NCBI lineage: Eukaryota > Metazoa > Chordata > Mammalia > Artiodactyla > Balaenopteridae > Balaenoptera > Balaenoptera ricei. The sequence continues at coordinate 87,030,913 of NC_082660.1, read as the reverse complement.
CTTGTGTTTTAGAATGTGTGAGAAGCATGTAAGTAACTTCCCTAATTTTCATTCAGTCAAGCTTTTCTCATGACCTTGTGCAGGGCGTACGACCTTGTCCAAGTCACTTAACATCTCTGAGCATCTGCTTTTTAAAATTTTATTTTCCAAACTAATTATCTTACTCTGTACATGGTAAAAGGTGGCAGCTATACTACTTTAATAATGATTCTCCTGGGATATTTACAGTACAATCATTATAAAAGTATGTATTAAGATAGAGTCAATATGCCACTCTCTTCCTGTCTCCTGAGCCATGCAAATATAGCTGACTCTGTGTAATGAACATAAATGGCCTCTCAAAATTACCTACATCTGACTGGGGTATGTGGTGAAACAAGGGTGTCTGGCACACATTGTCTATCATATAAATAACATCATATAAATAAACACTCAATAAATGTATTAAATTTTTACTTTCAGAAAAAGAATTCTCTGGCCAGATGATTAGATACCTGGTTACATACATGAGCATTGGCAATAATATTTGCATAAATTGATGCTAAAATTATCTCCAGTAAGAAAGCATGTATCTCTTGTTTATTATTCATATAAATCTACTGAGGAAAAGATATCTCTAGGAAGAAAAGATCTTATCATATTTCCACCTGGAGTTGAAAAGATAGTATGTGAAGACAGGTGCACACAGGCAAATCCAATGATGATTATTGAAATAGTTGAAGGCAAATCCTGTTATTAAGGCTTTTATAAATTTTGGCCATTGACATTAATTAAAAAAACAAACAAACAGAATTCTCCTTTGTTTTTCTCTCTCCAAAATGGTTGCCATGTTGAGAGCATAAGCAATGGCAATTTCCTTTGGCTCCCCTTAATCTTCCCCCACACCTACCCATATCCTCCAACCATTCACTTTTTTCTTCTGTTTCCATTCTTGATGCAGAATAATATACCCTACCTACATTTAAGATATTACCATGAAAGGAGAAAATCTAACACTCAGGCCAGGTCCTGACGTTTTGATGGAAAATAATAGGTCAGGATCAAGAACTAGCCAATGAGAGACACTATCCAAAAACCCAGAGCCAGGGAATCCAAAAGGAAAAGTAACAAGTCAAATCAAGGGACAAAATAAACAATGTTCCCCATGGATGTCAGAATAGGGAGAAACTTTGTTGAAGAAACACTTTCCTCATATCCCAGGACTCTTAGCCTCTTGCCTCCTTCTATGAGCATCAAAGGACCAGTGACCCCAGTGACCCCACTTCTGAGTTGATGTTCAAAAAAAAGCAGATATGGTGCTCTGCCAATAAGGGTCTACAAGAGGATGTTGGGTCTCTGGCATCAAATGACAATCCTAGAGGCCTGGAGGCAAGTTACAGAGACCAACAGACTATAAGAATGATCTATTATGACTTCATGCTTCTTGGGTTTCCTACTACCTCTCTTTTCTCAGTTTAACATATTTTCTATGAAGAGTGTGTGATATAGAAGATTTTCAATGGTGGAGAAAGTTAAAATCCTCTATATTTGGACAGACGGTCTGCATATGGGATACTCCATAATGACACGGCTAGAGCCAACCTTGGTGAAAAATTATTTTTAGATGGTCACGAAGACGTTGCTGCTGAGTGATCCTCATTCAAATGAATGAGTTAGTCATCACATACACCAGAGCAATGTTGTACAGGTTTCCTGGGAAAGTGCTCTAAAAATAGAGAGCAGCATATTCTGAGAATGATAATTGTTGAATTCAGTGTAATCTTCAGAAATTAGATATGGAGTACCAGGCAAGAGAAAGAGCAAAAGAAAACCTTGATCATGGGAACACTTTTTACTTATTGCTAGTGATAAGGAAGATTCTTGCTTTAGTTTATTCATTAATATGAACATTTCTGAGATATTACCTTTTCACTTTGAACAAATGGATCTTTATTTTTTTCCTTGCACATCAGTTTGTCCAGTGTAGGAACCTACCCATATGATGCTAAACCATGTGCATAAAAAGTTAAAATTCTTGTCCACTATCCAGTGTTCGGCCCAGGTAACACCACATCCACCTATTTGATAGTACCAGGGAAATGCTCCACTGCCTTCCAGACTCTGTTCCTACTGGCCTCTGAGGCTGCTGGAACATTAGAGTACCAGTTGCCTTTATTGATACCACTTTAACTCCCTGCCTTAGCAGAAGAACAAATGAGTGAGGGCTTTTGTCACAGGAGCTCTTGAGGTCGCTCTGTTTAGTCTGTGCTTCTTCCAAACACCCTACAAGTCACTTGGGGCAATGAGGAAAGACAACTGCCTCATTAGGTTATCTCTGAATCCAGCTGGGCCAGAATTTGGGTAATTTAAATGAATGAGAACATTCGAGAAAGATGGATACATTTGCACAGATGGGGCAAGCAATACAGAGATTCAAGTGGTGGGAGAAAGTCCATTTGTGTAAATGGTATGTATAGTCAGACAGAATCAGACGATCCAGATCCAGGGTTTTAATCTAAGCCCTGCTTGTTACTAAGGCCTATGACCTTGGGTGATGACTTAACCTCTTTGAGTCTTATCTGTGTAAAATGAGGTTAATATTATGTAACTCACAGGTTTCTGTAAGAAAGAAATGAGATAGAGCATATAGTAAGCATTAAAACAAATGGCATTTAGTTTGTCTTAGAACACAGTACGCTGTGAAAGATGCCAGTGCAAGGCAGCAGTCATCTTCAGGTTTATAGGGTGCCTCGACAGGCTGAATTGACTAAGTGGTTGGGAGAGAGGAGGACTTGAAGTTGGAAGGAACAGCCAGCACAAGCAAGGGAATAATGGTGTAATATAAGGAGCCTCTTAGATCTGATTTAAAAAAAACAACAGAAGAGCAAACAATCTCTGTCTCATGCAGGCAGATCCCAAGAAAAAGAAAGAGGCTCTTTAAAAATCAGCTCTAGACATTACCTTTTATGTTTACCATTCCTATTGCCAGAAGCCTGATTAAGTTGGAAGTACAATCAGTTTACTCAGGAAATGGTATTAGTGTTAATTAGAATGGTGTGAAACTAGCAGTTTTCGAGTATCAGTGGGGTCAGTGGAAATTTTAGTTACTGCAACTTTGAGAGCATCTCTTAAACCATGAAGTTTGCAAACTTTTTCACATATCCCCAAAAAAGAAACCTATTAACTACAGAACCAGCTATTAACAGGATTACTGATCACAATACTTTCAGAAGGTAGGAGGAAGAATTGAGGAACAGAACCACTTAAAGACTACCACTGCTAACCCCAAAGAGAAGGAGAAGGAACATATGATATATTTCATTATTTGAATACAATCTATGCAGTGTTAGCCCAATTTTTTATTATATCCTAAGCTGTGTGTTTAGTGTTTTAAAGGCCCTCTGGAATATATTGCTGTCCATGAGTGTCGATAGAGGGATTGTAAGGATATTGTGTTCCTTACAATAAAGGTATTACATCCCCAAATAGCTCCCTACTGGTGCCTGCAATAATCATTAATCACTCTTTTGACTTGAAATTTTGATGGTTCCTATTAAGTTGCTAATATTTAGCTTTGGGAGGAATAACGTATTAAGCTATGAAGTGTTGTTAAACCTTAAGTGAGATTAATTGGTCAGATCCTTTCCAACAAAATAATCTATTGAAAATAGGTTTTCCAAGAAAGAATATAGGAAATTATCTGGTGGGAGTCAATTTGATTAGAGAGTGGTGGGGGCATGAAGAATAAAGATACTGTGGGGATACCTGGAGGATGGTGTAAACGTATCTGTGAGTAGGGAAAAAAGCTGGAAGAAGAAGAATAAAGTTTCTGGGGAAAATTTTAGCAAGAGATTACCATGAGCTGAGCATTGGGTCAAGGACACTCACCAGTTTTTTCTTACATGCTGAAGTTTTGTCTAGGGCCAGCTCTACATATAGATCTAGCTATTATTGTAAGAATTTTTCTTATATCTATACATTTTTATTCAGTTTCCATTCATAGTTCTTGTATTTTACTTTTCAAGTGTAAGGGCCAGTAAAAATAAGACAAAATTCCCTAGTGAACACTGGTAGCATTCCTTCAGGAAAGGGATTAAACACTATTTGATCAGTTGTATCCTGATAAAAGGAAAGCATTACACTGTAAAAAAGGGTCTTTCAGTCCCTTCACATCCTCCTGCCTTATGTGCAAAGGTATGAAGATAATTACGGATGTTGCATTCCAGCCTAGGCATACATTTTAGTGAAAACTGAGGTTCAGTAATAAGTCCTTACAGCAGAAATACTAATCCTACTCTTTCAACCTGTGCTTGTGTATTTGGTGTTAGAGAAACAAGAGAGGAATGTTTGGTTTTGTAAAACGGACAAATGGCAAATCTTATTGTGGATAAAAATTTCTTTTAAGCTTAGTGCTGTAATGATCGACACTGGGCTCAGAAGTGATTTTAATTTTATTTCATTTTTCTCCAGAGCATTACACCCCAGTAAATAAAAATAAATAAGGAGAAAGATTTAGTTTTGTATGCATGAGAGTAGGACTTCAGCCTCATAATTTCAGCCTTCTTGGCTGTGTTTTCTCACCTGGGACTCTTCTTCTTTTTTTTTTTTTTTAAATTGAGGTATAGTCAATTTACAATGTTGTGTTAGTTTTGAGTGTACAGCAAAGTGATTCAGTTATATGTACATATATGTCTTTTTTTTTCAGATTCTTTTCCCTCATATCACCTGTGACTCTTCTATGATTTGTGATCTAGAATACTGTAAGCTCCCCTATCCACAACTCTCTGGATTAATTAGGATCTGTATATATGAGCTTACAGAAAATCTATACAGCAAATACATCAAAGTGTGCACTTACACAAAACACATTAGCTATGTACACTCATAACTATGACCTTAGTTTGACACATGAAAAGATAATAATTCTGTGCCAATCAGCAACAAAAGAACATTCTATTGTTCTTTAATGAATAAGGCATTGGAAGAGTAAGCACGTTGATGTCAAGAATTCTATATGCCATCAAATTCACTTCAACCAAGTACAGTTATGTATGATTTTAATCATTTGTTTTAAAATAAATCAGCTTATGGAATTAGTTGATCATGAGTAGTTTGGAATTCATAATTTTAATTGGAAATCATTGTTGAAATTATGCTCTTGTTCAATTAAAATCTCCATTAACTGGACAAATAGAACATTACAAATAGATTGTGAGGAAAAAAGGAAGAGGAAAGAAGGGAATGAAAGAAAAAGACGTGCTTCCCAGTGTGGTGTAATAGGGATAAAAATGTGTAATTCTGATAAAAAACACTTTTGGGAATTTTATATATGAATAATCCCTTATTATCGTATTTTAGTAAGCTGGAATTTGGGGAAACAATGTTTTTGAGGCCAAAATATACAAGAAAGTAATGATCATCAGGAGAGAACTTTGATCCTAAACCTGTAGAAATAATAGCACCCTCATTTTTCATTATGCAAAGTGAACAGGGAGACAAGAATCCAAGACTTTGATACAAGCCTAAAAAGATAACAAATTAAAGGGAACCCTCTTGCACTGTTGGTGGGAATGTAAATTGATACAGCCACTATGGAGAACAGTATGGAGGGTCCTTAAAAAACTAAAAATAGAACTACCATATGACCCAGCAATCCCACTACTGGGCATATACCCTGAGAAAACCATAATTCAAAAAGAGTCCTGTACCACAATGTTCATTGCAGCTCTATTTACAATAGCCAGGACATGGAAGCAACCTAAGTGCCCATTGACAGATGAATGGATAAAGAAGATGTGGCACATATATACAGTGGAATATTACTCAGCCATAAAAAGAAATGAAATTGAGTTATTTGTAGTGAGGTGGATGGACCTAGAGTCTGTCATACAGAGTGAAGTAAGTCAGAAAGAGTAAAACAAATACCGTATGCTAACACATATATATGGAATCTAAAAAAAATGGTTCTGAAGAACCTAGGGTCAATACAGGAATAAAGATGCAGATGTAGAGAATGGACTCGAGGACACAGGGAGGGGGAAGGGTAAGCTGGGACGAAGTGAGAGAGTGGCATGGACATATATACACTACCAAATGTAAAATAGATATAGCTAGTGGGAAGCAGCTGCATAGCACAGAGAGATCAGCTTGGTGCTTTGTGACCGCCTAGAGGGGTGGGATAGGGAGGGTGGGAGGGAGACGCAAGAGGGAGGGGATATGGGGATATATGTATATGTATAGCTGATTCACTTTGTTATAAAGCAGAAGCTAGCACGGCATTGTAAAGCAATTATACTCCAATAAAGGTGTTAAAAAAAAAAAAAGAAAATTCCTTTGAGCACATGAAAGTGCTTCATGATAATAATAAGTAAAACTGAAGAATCCACCCCCTTGAAAAATGTGGAACTTGTTTTATTGTTTCTCCCTCAAGGAAAAAAAAATATTTTCATAAGCATGGGAGAAGTGAGAATTTATATAACATAAAAGATATGTCTTTTTTATAATCTTTCTAAACAATATTAGAGCAAAGACTGGTAGGGCTATGCAATTATTTTGCTGCCATAAGAAGATTAACATATAATCTTAACTAAATTTTGGCCTGATTATTTATTTGAGTGAGCACATATCTTTGGGAGAGACATCTAGTGAAGTGAGGAAGGAGATAGACACCTGCTTAGCTAGTTACATGATCAGAATCAGCCCTGGTGACCAATGTGGTGAGAGCCAGATTCCATTTGATTCACCTGATTATAAAATATGACAGTATTATTAGATGGATGTTATTCATATACAAAATTGTGTGTGATATGCATAATGATTTTATGTGCACCTGAGACTGCTTTCCTAAAATGATGTCTTGTATACATGTATTCCCATTTCAGGGAGATCTAAAGTCACTGAAATAGAGAAAAAAATGTCATTATCTCTATTTAATAATGTATTTTTAATATTAATATGGAGAAATTGTATTTCTGATAAGTTACAGCATATCTATTTGGATGGCTCTAAAATCTACATTTTCACCCTAGACCTCTCCCCAGAATTTCAGTTTGGTATGGCCAACTGTCTACTGGGTGTCTCCCATATATCCCATTGGTCCCTTAAATCAACATGTCCAACATGGAAATCATGTGTTTCTTTACCCAAGCTTGTTTTCCCTTTGCCATGTCTCCCAGGTCTCTACATCTTTACCCTTTCCCTTAGGTCCACCTGTAGTGGAAATACAGGCTTTTATATTCAATTTGAAAGCACTTCCTAATAATCCTACCTCCTTAGCACTTTTCATATATGGCACCTCCTCTACATCCTCACTGAGTTCAGTCTGTACTTATCTCTCTTCAAGCTCTTCTACTTGTTTCCAATCTTGCCTTCTTCAAAACCATTCTGTCCGCCCTACAGCCTGAGTTATCCTTTATGGAATGTATATCTGACCATGTTACTCCCATAACTAAAGTACTTCAATGGGACTTCTAGATAAACACGTGAGTTTATACGAGTGTTTATCTGAGCCACTTCTTGAAGCCCATAAAAACATGGATAGTAAAAGCAACTAAAAAGGTATAAAACCACAAGGACAAAGAGAATGGGAGAGGAAACCCAGAAGACTAGTATATCCACACATTTTGGGAGATGGAAGGCAAATGGATGAGTAGTAATTTATGAACAGAATAGAAAGAGAGAAAACTCAAATATCTGCACAGGGAGATGTGAATTCCTGTAATACAATAGAAAGGCTCAGAAACTAAAGACAGCAGGTACCTCTAGAGGCAGATTTTCTGGTTTTGATTTTTAAATTAAACAAGAAGATTGGTTAAAAGTCTGGAAAAGTAGTAAGATCCCAGATCTTCTTAAGAAACTCACTTCCTTTCCTTTAGGCAACAGTTCTGGAGTAGAATATACATATTTTCAAAAGTTCTTTAATACCTTGAAATACCCGATATACATGTGAATATATTCGTATAATTTCATTACAATGCACACAAAACTTATAATCATTTGGTAGCCTGAGCAATTGTGTTTCTCTACCACTTTTGTTCTCTTGAAAGCTTTGTGTGTGCCTTTCAGGCAACATAGTTTTCAGACAGTAGTTTTTCAATAAATACATCTTTGACTTTCAATAAACTGCATACAAATTGGCTTTTTATTACTGAACAGGGTTTAAGGGATAGGAGATTTCTATACCCTTTAACCTGAAAAATTTTGGATAATCTTTATTGCTGGGATATTTGAGATCCTGTTATAGAAGGAGCAGCAGGTGGAAACCATACTTAAGTGGTGAGGATGAAGAGACCTGGGAGAGGTGACAAACTGTAGGTAATATACACTGCGGAATTGCATAGCACATTTACAACAGGCCTAGTATTTTGGAGGGTTGCAGAGAATGACTAGTGCAACATGGAGATAGTATACAGAAAATCCAGTCTTTGGGGACTGGAAAGATAATAAGGCTGAGATAAAAGGTAGGTAGGTTGTAAAATAGGACAAAATTATGTTTCACGTGAGCATGGTATGTGTTGTCATTTTGAAGCCTTTTCAATTTTCTTAACTCTTTAGTGCCAACTTGGGAGACATATTATCATGACTGAATTGGAGAATTGCCAGCCTACCAGAAATTGTCATTGTACAGTTTGGGACTAGTGAAGATGGAAATAATAGGTTTTTGTGTGTTTTTTTTTTTTTTTGCACAAGCACCCTAGGAAATTAACCTCCAAATACAACTGAGGAATAGGTACTGTTATGACTTCTTTATCGATCAGTAAACGGATGAAATATGGTGAAGCTATATAAGAAGGCCAAAGATGTGCAAGAAGACATGAATTGAGCAGAAAATAAATTTGAATCCTGCTTCTCAACTCTTGATTTAACCAGAAACAGTCCTATCCCAAACATGAGATTCTATATAGAAGCATGAGGGAATTAGGAAGTAAAATCTGATGAGTATTTTTCCTGAAATATTACAGCTGTCATTCCCAGGGCCCTAGTCCTGAGATAGTGAGAGGTTAAGATATTAAATTTATATTTTTCTGGGAACTCTTCATGGACTGTTGCCATATCAATGACAATGCAAACAGAAGCATGGTGATTTTTAAAGAACATACTGTTTGGTGTACCCTCTGTATAGTACAGCTACACTCGGAGCAGCTGGCAATGTTCATCCGAATTCTTTATTATTTGTCAAAAGAATTACTCTTTTCTGACATAATCTTTCTTTTCTAAGAAAAAAAAATCAGTGGTGCCTATTGTAATTATGCTTTAATATCTGAACTTTTCTCCTAAAGATCAAAACCTCAAGATGACCCCAAAAGAAAGAAAGTGATATGAATATAAATCAAGCATTTTAAAATTTAAAAACCTGATACCCTGTTTCTCTCTTTCTTCTTTTAATGCATTAAGCATCATCTTATACAGGCATGAACATAAACTGTGAGCAGTTTACTATAAAGGCTATAATCAAAAGAACATATAATGATATATTTGTCTTTCCTTTCTTGTCTTTGCTTTTAATTTTCATATATATCCATGTTCATGTGGTGACTTTGACTGTGTCTCCTGGAGGCATATGCCCCTGCAAGTTTAACAGTGAAGACAGTTGAGGGGAATATAATGACCAGGGGAGGCTATGTTGGGTAGTGTGGACAGGGCTAGACTATATTGGATAAATAGGGAAGCAGGGTTCTGATATCAAAGGGAGCCAGAGTTTGTACCTTTGTTTGCTGAGGAAACTAGCACATAGATAAGGAACTCTTTTGATGATCTCCTCTATATATCTGAAGGACATGCTTTCAAATGAATTCCTTTAAGGACTTTTCATTACAGTTTTAATAATGGTCATGCTGACGTATTGTCTTTTAAGACTATCGAAAAAGACCAATTTGAGAGACTATGCCCAGTATGTGTGTCCATTTCACCAATCTGCCTCTGTTGAGCTCTGGGGATTGTGTTGGGGGATGAAATGCTCTGAAGATGATAAATATTTGCCCTAATACTCAAAAAATTTTATTTTATTGAAGTATAGTTGATTTACAATGTTGAATTAATTTCTACTGTACAGCAAAGTGATTCAGTTATACATAGATATACCTTCTTTGCCCTAATACTTTTTGTGAAACAAAGTGGTTTCAAGGTCCTTTTTAGTCTGCTAAATAAATTAGATGTGTACCCTCATGATATCTGTAATTAGAAAAAATATATACACAGAATAAATGCAATGAGTTTAAAAAATGTATTTGGTAATGATAATACCAACACGTATAGCACTTCCTATGTGCCAAGCACTCTTCTAACTGCTTTACATTATTCATCTCATGTATGCCTGAGTGCAGAAAACTCTGTGAGCTAGATACTAATATGCTCATTTTACAAAAGAGGCAGATTGGAGATTCAGTCCCAGGTAAGGTGGTTCCAGAGTCTGCACCCTTTATTGCTTGAGGTACTGCCGCTCCTAAAACAAGGCTATGTGTTTTTTGACTTGGCTTATTACAAGATCACAGCTTAGGCATCTTTGTGAGCCAGTGCGGTTTGTGTCTGGCACAGCTCAATCATCCCTTTCTCCACCCTTTCCTAACTTTCACAGTGGCCCTCCCACCCCAGTGTCTCATGCTTTACCGCTTCCCTACACTTTTGTTCTAATGGGAAAGCGCATGATAAAATATATTCTCTAAAAATATATATTATGTTATTCCTCTCAGAAATATATTCTTTCAGGTATAGAAAATGTTAACTCTTCCAGAAATATTTGCATTTTCAAAGAGGATGCATGGAGAGGAGATTGGGTAAATATTAAGTAGGTAAGATTTCTAAAAGCTCCTCAAATCGCAAAAAAGGTAGATAATTACATACTTCCCCTACCTTTATGGACAGCCTGGCTTTGTGGTGCTATCAGTACTTCCTTGCCAGATGCAAAGGTCATAAGAGACTGGATAGTTTTCATAGCACTTCAGAGGCTCTTGCCGCCTCTACTCACCCTGAGTTCATTACTACCCTCTGGATTTCTGTGGAAAGGAAAAAGCCTTACTATTTGTGGTGCAATTTGGGATTAAATTCTGGCTCATTGAATTGCTAGGTTTAGCAAATATAAATACATGACTCCATTGCAAATTTGAATCTCATATAATGAATAATTTTTAGTATAAATACATCTCATGTGATATTTGGGACTTATAAAAAATTATTTACTGTTTATCTGAAATTCGAATTTAATTGGACAGCTTATATTTTTTCAGGTAATCATACTCAGGGTGGACTTTAATTGTCTCTAGACAGAAAAAAACTTCTGCTTATGGATATCTTATAGTAATTTAATTAGTAGATGGTAAAAGTATGAAGGAGAGAGGTGGCTATGGAGAAAGGGACAAATCCATACACACAATGGAAGAAGAATCGAAATGTGGTGATTGCTTATCTGAGCCATGCTGATGAGCCAAGGTGTCTTATAGAGAAGTTATAAGTAACAAAGGAAAAGTCATTATAAAAGAGTAAGGCCAGAAATCCAGGGATTTTGGTTCAGTTCTTGGACAAATATAGGTTGCATAAATTAATCAAAGCAAAAGTAGGCTGAGTCCAGGATGTTGAATAAGGTTTAGGAGATTAAGCAAAACTGAAATGTTATTTCAGGCAACTATCCAGAAATCTGAAAGTCCGTTAATTTGCTATTGAATCTCTAACAACCAGAAATATCATACTAAAGAGAAAGTACTAATCTTTTGACATTATATAGTCATACTCCTATATGAATAAAGAATATACCTTATATTTAACAGTTTAGTTAAGATGACTGGACAAAGTGTGATTGTTTACAACCAAAACTAAAATTGCAAAATGCCACACACATTGTCTGTTCTGGAAAAATTCTAAACATTTAATGCTATTTTCTGATGTCACAAAATACTTCAAGCATAAAAGATAATCCAGTTTCATTTCCCATTGGGTTATGAGTTTGCTCCTCCCTCAGGAGATGATTCTTCAAAGAGTACACAACTAGTGGCTAAATTAAGAAATGCAAGTTAGACTTATAGAATTGCTTGTCACATGAATCTTATTTTCTGTTCTAGCTAGAATTCCCATTAGCTATGTTGATTAATTTAATTTTAATTTGATTTTAAAACTTAGTAAATCTTTGTTCATATGGTAAGGTGAATACTTAATCAGGCAGCTTTTGCAAGATGCTGATACTAAGAGTTGGAATACAATGTAAGAAAAACATTTTCAATGTAGAGACAGTGGTGTAGGGCATACACAGTCGGAGAAGAGCAGGGTTACCGTGGGAACTGTGATCCTGAATTTCATGACCTGTCTTGTGTGATTACAAATTTAATGCTGTAGGAGGATTGTGTGACTTTTTCCTTTATTTTGACGATGATTTATTTGTGAATAATCAGGAAACGATCAGGCTTAGAGGTGACCTGAATGTGCTCAAACTAGGGGGATCCTGCATCTTTTAGGAAGACAGAAGGGGAAAAAAAACAGTATGTGAAGGTGATCTCTTCAAAAGTACACAAGTTCAGCACATTGCAAGCTTTCACTGTAGGAACGATTTTGCACTTTGACTTCATTTGCAGCTGAGGATTTCCAAAATGCTTTGCAATGGGCACAGAAGCTTTACAAGGTTTCTTGAAATTCCGCAGGGCTAGTCGTGACAGTGACTGAATTTCAGGGGGGTAGCTCGCAGCTGAAGCTGGTGACAGAAGGCGAGAGAGGCTAGGAGAACATACTTTTGCATGGATTTACTAAAGTACAGCTTACCACAGTGAAGCATGAGTACAGTTGTTTGAGAAATAGCAGCAGACAGGCAAAGTGTGTAGCAGTCAATGTATGAGTTATTTTTTTCTTAGAAAAGGTTTGGAGTCAAATATGAGGATCAGATTGCATGCATACACAAAGGTGTGTCAAGCTGATCACACTCAGCCTGCTTCTTGTGTCTTCACATCATGCCTTTTGATGGGAAGGGAAATATACTGTTGATTAATAGGGTCTTGTCACCCCAGTTCCGAATGTATGGATGTCTCTAAAGAGTTGGGTATTTGACATACTTTTTATATCGATTACCTTATTCTTTTGGATATTGCCAGAGGCATTAGGTTTCAAGCCTATGCCAATCTGGGCAATAGATGTTCCAGATAGTAACCTTTACTGTGTTCAGTGTGTACTAAACAATTGGTAAGGCACAAAGGATCCACACAAACACTCATACATTGATGGAGGTCACATAAAGGTCAGGGTCCTTTTGGTTCTTTCTGGAGAAGGATTTAATATAAGTGCCGCTGCCTAAACAAATTTAGCTGAAAGTGATATGCTAATTAGTATTAACGCTAATAGTAATACTTTCTGGTTTCATCCGTTTTTAGCTCAAGATGTGACATTCCTAGAGTCAATCAACGTAAGGTTCTGAAGCCTGCAAATGCAGTACGTATGCTACAGAAAAAAAATTTAATTATTGCTCTAGATGATGAATAAGGAAGCAAATGGTGAATGGAATCCAATTTTAGAGTAGCAAGCATATAAATAAATAAAAAGAAATTAAATGAAATTTGCCCTTCAAGTCATGGAGTACCAAGCATATCATCAGAGAAAGAACTTGCTTAATGGAGGAGAAAACTATTAAAAGTTTGAAAGAGTGCTTAGCATCAGTATAAAGAAGCAAACAATGGTGAATGAATTAAAATGTAGAATATCAGTCAAAAAGAATCACTCCAATCTTTTATAAGGAAATAGTCACAGAAGTGATCATCCTGGTTTTGGTCAACTTATAATAAAAGCAGGTTATCCTAGAGAGGAGTAGAAAAGGAGAGACAAACAAAAAGTAGCCAAGTTTTAAGTTTTCATTGAATACATATAGATTGAAATGAATAATAAAGAAGCAAAGAAATGTACGGCCAGGGCAAAAAACAACAAAACCAAAATATTTTGAGTGTAATATATGTGGCATGAATAGACTCTACTACCAATGAAATGCTAAAAGCATTTGCATGTAAAAAAATAGAATGTCAGAGGACCAGAATTTGATAAATATTTGGTATAATGCAGTATAGTTACTTTGCCTGAGATCTTGTTCTTTTCATCACCATTTTCTCATAAAATTTCTTGCCCTGTAGTAGAGAAGCAGTGTTTTAATAAGGTAGCCATGACTACTTTTATAATTGAAACCAAAAAGATTGAGCTCTATTTCATCATATTGATATAAACCAGAGCTCTATGAAATGAAAAAGGAAAGGGAAAAAGATTTCTCTGAATAAGAATGACTATCAAAACTGATAAAAAGGGAAAAGTGCTTAAATGTAAGTTAGGATGAAAATAATACAGACAGAAGTAATAGGAAGAAGACAGTGAAACTGAGTCATCTATAGGTGAAGCAAATGAAAGGAATGAGTATTAACAATGTACATTGCTGCCCAGATAGTTTAAGGTGTGTCACTAATTCTTTGAATATCCGGATTTGCAGTGGGATTTAGAACTTAAATATAATGTGTGGACTCTCTCTCTGCACAAAGGGGATTTTTATAGCTTATTCACAATTTAGAAAAAAAAATCAATTTGGCCCCTTTGGCTCTTTAAAGTAGTTTCTACAGAAGCTCTAGTGTATTTTAGATATTGCTCTTCTCACTTGTAAAAAACAAAACAAAACAAAACAAACTTTCTGATCACATTCAATTTGTCCTGAATTCTGGAGTCTGTGTTAAATATTATGTGATATATTCCTGAACTAAAAAACCCTTTTGTTCTATCTATAAAACAGAACAAAGAACATGAATATCAACAACATACACACGTCTTTACTTACCTAAAAATGAAACCAATTTTTTTTTCTTTTTTTAAAAATTTACTTATTTATTCATTTTTGGCTGCGTTGGGTCTTTGTTGCTGTGTGCGGGCTTTCTCTGGTTGCACAGAGCGGGGACTACTCTTCATTGCGGTGTGCAGCCTTCTCATTGCGGTGGCTTCTCTTGCTGCGGAGCATGGGCTCTAGGCACGCACGGGCTTCAGTAGTTGCGGCACGTGGGCTCTAGAGCGCAGGCTCAGTAGTTGTGGCACATGGGCTTAGTTGCTCCAAGGCATGTGGGATCTTCCCGGACCAGGGCTCGAACCCGTGTTCCCTGCGTTGACAGGCGGATTCTTAACCACTGCTCCACCAGGGAAGTCCCCGCAACCAAATTTTTATATATAACTTTTTAATGACCTTAGAATAAACTCTAGAAATGAAGTCCAGAAAGGTCTCTTTTACTTTTTCCCCATTTTGCCCAGTATTTCCATTTTGTAATTCTCCTTGGGTGTTATACTGAGATTAGAAAACTAGACTCTTTTATAGTAAGATGTACTTAAAAGAATATTTTCAAAGAGTTGTTTTGATTTAGTTTTAAATAAACAATTAGAGCAATGGAATCAGATTTGCTACCTAAAAAAGACTTCTGCCTTTACAAGCCTAGACCATTCCCACCATCCATGACGGACTTGTATCAAAAGCCTCCTCAATGATAGAGTATCAATATGTCCATCCCATGTGTGAAGAGTTCTAAACCTCTTTTGGTATCACTTCCCCCCCCCGCCCCAGTGTGACCTGTTTGACTCTTATCAGCTGCATTTCAATTCTCAGTGTTTTAGAGTATCATTTTTTATTACCTTTTATTGAACAGTTCATTATCCAGCTGGTAGATTATCTGTTAAAATGTTTTCTTATATTCCTCTTCCTAGATTACTGTATTTTTAGTATTTTACTCCATTTAAAGTTGTTATATTTTATCTTCAGCATTTTTTAATTCTTAAAAGGATATGGGATGGATGTAAGCACAAATAAGAATATTATAAATATTTATCTACTGACCTCCAATGCAGGACATTCATTCATAGGCCATGATATTTCCTCCTGTTGGCAGTGATAAATGATAAATAAGGCCCATGTACTGAGCTCTAAGTAAAGCCTAAAATAATTTAATTTATACTCACTAAAATTACTTATCTTTTATCTCTAGCATTTGTTAAATGTTAAGGACAAAAATTTAATTTATTATGAGATTATATCCCTCTCTTTTGTTATCAAAATGTCTTACTTTAGACATCAGTGAAAATGGCAGAGTAGGTATCTCCAAAGACCCATTCCTCCACAGAATTATCAAAAAATTAAACAGAAACTATCAGAATAAACTTTGTTGGAACTATGGAGAACAAAGTTTAAAACAACCAAGTAAATGCTGAATCAAGAAAAAGGCAAATTAAAATGGTAGAAAAGTTTTGTGGCATTTTATTTGCCCTTACCCCATATTCTTTCCCTGCACAGTAGTAGTCGCATTCTCAATCTGGAAACCTGGTCCCTGTTTTCAGAAGGATAAGAGCAGACATTATTCTGAAAGAATTGTATTTGTTCTAACCTGTCTGGGGGCTGCCTGAAGGACTGATGCGAGGCCTTTGTTGTTTCCAATTTGGAACTCACTCGGGGTACCAAAATGGTGGGCATTTCTTAAAAATACTGTAAGCCACAAGAACAACCTGTAGCCACATGGGGCAAAAGATTATAGCTGAGGCAACTGATAAAGTGTTGAAAGTCTGGGAGGAAAAGCTGGAGAGAGAGTTTCTTTGGGAAATCCAGGTATTCAAAGGTACCTGTGTATTCTGGGGAATTAAGAAAGTCATGTGCATGCCCAGGGCAGAATATTTGATTGGAAAAGACCTGAGAAGACTCTAAACTTTCACTTCTGGCTGAACTCTAGGCTCAATGTTAACAGGAAGTGAAGGACAGGCAGAATTGTAAATGGCCTGGCTAAGTTCTAAAGTGTCACAGAACAGAGCCATTTTGCAAAGAGTAGGAGACTTTTTATTCTTTTAAAGAATTTTTCCTTCCTTCCTTCCTTCCTTCCTTCCTTCCTTCCTTCCCCTAACTAGAGCAATTAGGCAATAAAAAGAAATAAAAGCCTTCAAAATTGGCAAAGAAGTAAAACTGTTTCTATTTGCAGATAACATAATCCTATATGTAGAAAATCCCATGGAATCTACTAAAGAAAAAAAACCCAACCGATATTTATTATGGTTTGAATTGTGTCCCCCAACAAGATACATTTAAGTCTGAGGTGCTCCCAGTACCTCACTCAGAATGTGACATTGTTTGGAAATAGGGCCGTTGCAAATGTAATTAATTAAGATGAGGTCATATTAGATTAGGGTTGGCCTTTAATCCAATATGACTAGTGTCCTTTAAGAAGAGGTAAAGAGACATAGAGATAAAAAAGGAGAATGCCATGTGATGATGACTACGTAGACTGGAGGTACATCTACAAGTCCAGGAATGGTAAAGATTGTCAGGACTCCCAGAAGCTGGAAGAGACAAGGAAGGACTCTTCCACAGAGCCTTTGGGGAGAGCATGGCCCTCCCAACACCTTGGTTTCAGATTTTTAGACTCCAGAACTATGAAAGAACTAATTTCTGTTGTTCTGAACCACCCAGTTAGTGTTAATTAGTTATGGCAGACCTAGGAATCTAATACAGATTAAAGTATCATGGAGAGGGGGTGCTGTTGTAAAATACGCCTAAAAATGTGGAGTTGGTTTTGGAATTGAGTCATGAGTAGAAACCAGAAGAATTTTGAGATGCTTGATAGAAAAATCATAGGTTGCCTTGATGGTTGGTAGAAATATGAACATTAAATATACTTCTGGTGACTCCTTAGATGTAAATGATAAACATGCTTTTGGACACTGGTGGAGACGTGATTCTTGGTATAAAGTGGCAGAGGCTTGACTGAGTTATGTTCTATCATTGGGAGGGAAGTGGAACTTGTAAACAATAAGCTTGGATATTTAGTCAAGGAGATTTATAAGCAAAGTGCAGAAAATTCAGTCTGGTTTCTCCTTGCGGCTTATAGAAAATGAAAGAAAAAAGATAAATTAAGTACAAGGGCACCAGCACCTATGATATCTGCCTGTCCAGATTGTATGCTCTGGAATCAGGGCCAAGTGTGTGGCTGGACAACTTGCTAAGAGATTAGACATGTGACTTACAGATTCAATCAACCATCTCATCAGAAGCTAGGAGCAGAGATGTGGTTATCCAGGAAGTATCTGTGGAGAACCCCCTTGTCTAATGGCTTGGACCCTTATAAATTTGATGAGACAAATAAGTTCTGGGAAATTTGTTTTTACCAGCAAAAATGCTGCCGGCCTGGACTGAAAGGGACAGAGATGGGACAAAACAAAGGAAAAATTACTCCAAGGGCAAAGCCATGGATGCAAAGGACAGAGTTTTGAGCCACAGAGAATTATTCTCAAGTCTTGAAATCTAATGGAATTTTCCCTGCTGAGTTTTGGACTTGCTTGGAACGTGTGGTCCATTTGATTCTTATTTATCCCTTTTGGAATGGGAGTGTCTATCCTATGCCTGTCTTACAATTATATTTTGGAAGAAGATAGCTCGTTTCCTGATTTCACAGTTCCACAGGTGGAGAAAAATATTACCCCAGGATGGACCATACCCAGAGTCTCATCCATGATTGATTTAGTTATTTAGATAAGAATTTGGACTTCATCAAAATTAAAAACTTTGGCAAATAAAGGATTTATCAAGAAAGTTAAAAGACAACCTACAAAATAGGAGAAATATTTATAAATCATCTATCTGATAAAGGCCTAGTAGCCAGAATATATTAATACAAAGTACTCTTACAACCCAAGAGCAAAAGGACAAACAACCCAGTTAAAAAATAGGCAAAGGAAGGAGGCTAAAAAAAACTGAATTGTACACTTTATGTTGTTAATTTGTGGTATATGAATTATATCAATAAAGCCGTGGTATTAAAAAAAAGGAAGTTTAAGAGAAATGAGTGGCAGCTGTGATACTGGATTAATCATTGATTTCTTAGATGTGATAATTAAGCATAAGCAACAGAATAAAAAAATAGATAAATTGAACTTCATCAAAATTAAATACTTTTGTGCAAAAGACGCCATCAAGAAAATGAAAGGAAAACCCACAAAATGGGAGAAAATATTTGTAAATCATGTATCTGAAAAAAGTCTAGTATCCAGAATATATAAAGAAATCTTACAACTAAAAGATAAAAAAGACAATCCAATTGAAAAAATGGGCAAAGGATCTGAATAGATATTTCTCTGAAGATACACAAATGGCTAATAAGCACAAGAAAAGATCAGGGAAATGCAGTCAATTGCAAATCCAAATCACAATAAGATACTACTTCACACCCACTAGGATGCTTATAATAAAAAAGGAAGACAACAACAAATGTCCATGAGGATGTGGAAAATGAGGAACCCTCATACACATTGCTGGTGGGAATGTGAAATGGTGCAGTCACTGTGGAAAACAGTTTGGCAGTTCCTCAAAAAATTAACATAAAATTATCATATGATCCAGCAATTCCCTTTCTAGGTATATACCCAAGAGAAATGAAAACATATGTCCGCACAAAAATGTGCACACAAATGTTCATTGCAGCATTATTCATGATAGCCCCAAAGTGGAAACTACTCAAATAACCTTCAACTGATAAATGGATAAACAAAGTATGGTGTATCCTTTTAATGGAATATTATTGGGCAATAAAAAGGAATGAAGTAGTGATACATGAAACAACACCGAAGACTCCTGAAAACATTATGCTAAGTGACAGAAGCCAATCACAAAGGAACACATATTGAAGGATTCCATTTATATGAAATGTCCAGAGTAGGCAGAGTTATAGAAACCAATACTAGGTTGTTGGCTGCTTAGGGATGGGGTGCTGTGAGGGAGTGGAGAATGTCTGCTAATAGGTACGGGGTTTCTTTTGGGAGGGTGATGAAAATGTTCTAAAATTAAATTGTGGTGATGATTGCACAACTCTGTGAATATACTAAAACTCACTGAATTGTAGTTCAAAAGTATGTGAATTACATCTTAACAAAGCTTTGTAAAAACCAGACTGTGATGATTTCAGGGGCTGTTTATCGGTAATGGAGCCAAATTTGTGACTATGAGATTCTAATTGAAAGCTAATAGAGACAAAACCACATTTAATCACTAAAAAATTTAAAACTAATAAAATCTGGAAAAATATTTTTATTTATTTATTTCATCGTAGTTAATTTACAATGCTGTGTTAATTCCTGGAAAAATATATTTTAACTAAGAATAGAAGATAGTCCTATGCCATTTCTTGCACATTTCTAATATGTTTAATAACCGCTTCAGGCATCATGGAAATAGTATAGCAGCACCAATGTTCCAGTGCTAATACATACACAGACACACACTCACACAGACCTATGCATTTTTCATGCATGAGGGTGGGTATCTGAAACTCATTTGAATAACTTCTCTGTAAGATATATTTAGTTTAGGTTATTTTCAATACAAATAGGATAGAGAGTTAAAAGTCATTTTTTAATTCATATAATCATGTTCTTCAAAAATCTGTGGTACAGGACAGAGGTTGTTAGGCCTGATGAAATATGTGGTTGTCCCATACATAGTATAATGTAAGAAGCGTCTCAAACCTTTGTCTTGCTGGCTACTTTCAGAGCTTTGAATTCTTACCTCTAATTGGAGTTACTCTTTCGGGCTTGTGGGGTGGGGGGCAATAGTGTCCTACATCTATATAGTATATTACCATTTTCGAAGTGTTTTTACATACATTATCTCATTGAATTCTCACAACAACTTTAGCTTAGGGGTACTGTTATACAATTTTTGTAGCTAGAGAAAACTAATACTTAGTGAGGTTAATTTACTCACTTGAGGGCAGGCACGTAAGTCACGAAAAAGCTGAAGCTCAAACATTGATGGTTCAATTTTAAGTGCACTTTCCATGGTATCCAAGCTTCTTTAAAAGTTGAGTGCGTCCAGAAGCATCTATTCAAATGGGACTCCTATATGGGGACAGAGAGGAGGGGAGAAGTAACACAGTATCCCGTTAGTACCAGAAATCTATAGAGTGAATTACTTTCACTAGCTGTCATCCAGGACAGAGCTGCGCCCTGACTTATGGAAGTTTTTATGTGAGAGGAAGGAGACAGGGCTTGAGGAACAGAGTCAAATAAAAACACAATTTTAACTCAGAGTATAAACATTAAGGAAATATATGCTCATTAAATATTAGTCAGTATTCCTAGGATATTTTACTAGCACACAAAATAACTTTTAATTAGAAATAGACATTTTATTTATTTTATTTTGTTTTGTTTCGGTCATTTAGATGAGCCCCAGCTATGCTCTGTATAAACATGCTAGAAAGATGTACTCTGTGACTGTGCGTTTGAATCTCGGATTGTGTTTTGTTTTGGGGAATTATATTTAGAACCTTAGAGGGGTTATACAATTTACATGTGCTGTCTTCTCAGGTAGAGCTCTAAATTCTTTGTCTGTCTTATCCTTACCACAAAGAGTTTAGGCCTTTGAATTCTTCACTTTTGATCTTCTTTTAGTAAAGCATTGCTTTTCATTGCATTTCCTTTATTTCTTCCTCCAAATAACCATGTAATGTGGCTTTGTAACATCTTCTTTATCCATTTCTGCAAATGAAATTAGTTTGCCTCAGGTCCCACATGAATAAGTCACACACAATTGTTTAATTATGAATTGTGACTCTTCCTTCTCTCGGCTGCTTATGTAGCCCACTGCTTTGGAATACCTTTTTTTTTTCTTTCTTCTTATTCTTTTTAAAGGTATTGTTCAGGGGACACTTCAGTGTTCAAAGACTGATACTCAGCCAGTTCATTTCCTACCACTGAAGAAGCACAATGCCCTTTAGCTTATCTGGCCTCATTTCTTTTCTTAGGAGATACATGTTAGAAAACAACCTGCTGTACTTTTTCACAGTTGCAGATTAACTAACCCTGCTTTTCAATATATTGCATGGTGTCATTTTATTTCTTTTCTGGAAAGAAATGAGATTTGGTATACTTGTTAAAAGGACAAAAGATCAATCTGTGCCTGAATTCTAATTCTGTTTTGAATTCCATCTGGTCATTTCTATCAAATACTTCAGAGTCGGTGAGTTGATCTTTTTTTTTTTTTTTTTTTTTGGTAACCTTCTCTATTTCTCCATTTGCAAAGTAGGTAGAATAATGTTACTGTATATGTACCTAAGGGGTATATGAAAAATAGTGAGGATCGCTATTATTTAGCATAGCTAAATTTTCATAAGTGCTAGAAGCAGCCCATATTGTTTATATTACTTATAAAGTTGAAACTTTACATGTGTCTACACGTGCAAAATCAAGTGAATAATGAAGCCCAACTAAATAACTCATAAAGTTAAAGGTAGAATTTTATAGTTAAAAATCATATTTGCATGTATTATATAATAAAATTATTTCATTAATTTATGCACTTCACATGTACTCATGTTCTTGCTTTCACAACATATCATATACGACTCACAGGTTTTTCATAATAGGACCAGGTAATTCAAGCAAAAGTGAATTGTTTGGGTAATTATCTCCATTTTCCATTTCAGATTGCATGAGTGCACATAGATTTGAAGAATTATTTTTCTTTTCCTTTAAGCTATGTTTTTTGTCAAATGGAGCCAATATATGTTCAGTCTACTCTGGGTCTTTATAGTAGTTTACCTTCCATTCTTAATTGATGTGGATCAATAATTTTGTTTTGAGTTGCTATTTACTGTATGGAAAATGTCCAGCCACTGAAATACCTAGTTATTCTTTAGCGAGTTCCTTCCCAAGGCTGCAATAGCAGTGCAATTATCAGAGTGCCTTCAGCTTTAAGTAACAGAAAACCTAGACAAAAGTGTACTAACAATAAATTTACTTCCTTCAGTAAAAGAAATTCATAGTAGATGTAGCCTGTGTAGGTCATTACATTGGCTCAGTGACATCATCAAGGACTTTGGTCCTTTCCATTTTTCGGTTCTGATATCTTCAGTGTGCTAGCTTTGTCTTCAAGCTTATTTTCCCTCATTTTCACAACATGGCTGCCCCAGAAAAGATAATGTCCAATGGAATAATTTTCTTCCTTGGGTCTCTTTTTAAGTAGAAAGATTTCTTTACCAAAAGCCTCCAACAGATCTCTGTTTATGTCTGATCAGCCAAAAGGGGATCACATGGTCACCTATACATCAAACATTGGCCAGAGTTGAGATCATTGTAATTAGATTAAAATTAAGA
Source organism: Balaenoptera ricei (assembly GCF_028023285.1). Lineage (NCBI taxonomy): Eukaryota > Metazoa > Chordata > Mammalia > Artiodactyla > Balaenopteridae > Balaenoptera > Balaenoptera ricei. The sequence continues at coordinate 87,007,828 of NC_082660.1, read as the reverse complement.
CTTATCCCTGAATCACATGGTGGAGGGGTATTAAATTATGGTTCTAGCAGCAAGTAAGAAGGGAATGCTAGCTATTAGGTAGGTGATCAACAGTGTCTGCTATCTCTAGGAACTGGCAACCTCCCCTAGGCTTCTTCTTGAGAAACTTCCATGAGGATATTCCTGGCAGCCTGTTCACTTATTCTTTGCTAATGGAATTTCCTTTGAGAATTTCCTATATTGCTTCTGAAAGTAGGCCTAAAACAAGGCCCTGAAATTTTGTCTTTATGTCACCCATATTACCTCACTTGTATTGCTCATATGCATCTAATAAAAAAATTTTATTGAGGTACAATTTATGTACAATAATGTACGTTTTAAGTGCCAGTTTGATGAGGTTTGACATATGTGTATGCCTGTGTAGCCATCATAATAATCAAAATATAAAACGTTTTCATAACTCAAAAATTCTCTTTCTACTCATGTCTCTCCAAACCTGGCCATAGGCATCCAGTGACCTTCTTTCTGTAACTGTAGGTTAGTGTTGTTTTATCTAGAATTTCATAAAAATGAAATCATACAGTATTTACTATTTTGTATCTAACTCATTTCACTAAGCATATTTTTAGATTCATACACATTTACATTAGTAGTTTGGTCTTCTTTATTATGGCTTGTATTCTGATTTGTAGTTCTATGACAATTTCTTTATCCATTTACCTGTCAGTGGATATTTGGATTGTTTCCAGGTTTTAGCTATTAGGAATGAAGCTGCTATGAACATTCACTTACAAGTCTTTGTGTTGACATGAGCTTTCCTTTAACTTAGCTGCGTCTTATGGTAAGTGTGTGTTTAACTTCATATAATCCTGTTAAACTGTTATCCAAAGTTATACCATTTTACATTCCCAACAGCAATGTACAGAGTTTCCTTCTAATGGGTTTATTGTTCATGTACATACTATCTTCTATTGTGAAGTCTTCTGAAAACTTCCCAATTTATTTATTGTGTTCTCTCTTTTTATTATTAAGTTATTAGAAATATTTATATATTCTAGATATAAATCCCATGACAGATAAGTGAATTGTAAATCTTTTTTCCCAATCTATGGCATGCTTTTTCATTTTCTAGACAGTATTTCAGAGTTGAAGTTTTTAATTTTTATGAATTACAATTTATTGATGTTTTCTTTTATGATTTGTGCTTTTTGTATACTATACAAGAGCACTTTGTCTGTCTCTAAGTTGCAAAGAATTCCTCCTTTGTTGCCTTCTATAATGTGTCCAGAAAACTTCTTCCTTAAAGGGTCAGATAACAAATATCTTAGGCTTTGAGATTACATATGGTCACTGTTGCATATTTTCCTTCTCCTCTCTTCCTCTCATATAAAAATGTAAAAAATATCCTTAGCTCAAGTGCCATGCTTAAAAAAGGGTATAGATCAAATATGGTCCATGCACTGTAGTTTTGCCTACTTCTGTTCTCAAAGACGTATAGATTTATAGCTGTGGCTTTTATGTTTAGGCCTATGATCCATTTCAAGTTAATTTTCGTATATGGTATGAGGTAAAAGTTGATGTTCATTGTTTTTTCCCTAAATGTATATCCGAATTGTATTGGCATCTGTAGTTGAAAAGACTAGGATTTCCTCAGTGAATTACCTTGGCACCTTTGGCAAAAAAGGTCAACTGACCTTTTAAGTGTGGATCAATTTCTGGATTCTCAGAGCTGTTTCATTGATCTTTATGTCTAATCTTAGATAATTGACATCTTATCAATATTGAATCTTTCAACACATATACATCACATATCTCTCTACTTAGGTTTTCTTTAATTCCTTTCAATGATGTTTTGTGCATATTTTGTTTTGAGAGTGGATAGCCTTACCCTATTTCTTATTTAGAGGGAAATAATTCAGGTATTAGCCGTAGAGTTTTTCAGAGCTGTCCTTCATCAGGTTGAGGAAGTTCCCTTCTCTTCCTATTTTCTTGAGAATTTTCTTTATCATGAATGGATATTGAATTGTTTTATGATTGCATTTGTTTTGCTTTGTTTGGGTTTTGCCTGCTCTCAAACTGCAAACTTTGTCTCACAGTATACAGCAGCCGATATTTCTGCTCCATTCTTAAGACCTCCTAGGATTGCTTTTTTTACCCTCGCTCTTCCAAGTTCTCCACTGTACATGAATAATTTTGCAGTCAGTTAATGATTTGGGCAGAGTTTTAGCTTTCTCTCCCTGACTTCCTTGCTTTTAGGGATTGACTTCCAATTTCCAACTACTCTGCTGGCATCTAACTCTGTCCTCTGACACCTGAAGCCCATGAGGCTTTAGTTTTCTGCCACTGGAGCTATGCATGACTGAGGATATCTTTCTGTTATTGATTTAGAATTTAATTCTATTGTGGTCAGAGAACATTGTCTTTATGATTTCACTACTTTGTAATTGAGTTTTTTTTTATGGCTCCATTTATGGCTATTTCATGTGAACTTAAAACAAATCTGTGTTCTTCTCTTAATTGGGTAAGTATTCTATAAAATTTCCATTTGGTTAAGTGGGTTTATTGTATTGTTCAAGCCTTCTATATCCATTCTGATTTTCTATGTACTTGTTCTATTGACTACAAAGAAAAGAATTCTGAAATTTCCAACCACAATTTGGGCTTTTTCTATTTCTCCATTCTGTTCTATCATATATTTAAAGTTCTATAATTAGGTGTGTGCACATTTAGGATTATCATATCTTCTGTGGGAAATGACTTATTACTTTTAGGAAATATCCTTCTTTCTCCTGGCAATATGTTTTGTCCCAAAGTCTAGTTTGTCTGATATTAATAAAACCACTCTGTTTATGTTATGAATAGTGTTTACATGGTGTTATCTTTCTTTATTCTTTTACATTGAAGCTATCTGTGTTTTTATCTTTAAAGTGCATGTCTTAGGTCATATTGTTGGGTCTTTTTTTAATCCATTCTTACTACATCCATCTTTTAATTGAAATATTTAGACTATTCATCTTTAATGCAATTACTAATATAGTTGGGCTTAAAACTACCATCATCTTTTTTTCTACATGTCCCATATATTTTCCTCCCTGGTTTATGATATGTACTTTTACATTTTCACAATTTACCTTCAAATACTATTACACCACTTAATGTATAATATGAGATCTTTATAAAAGTATGCTTCTCACCTCAGCATTTATTACAAACAGCACAATATTTGGATATTACTTTTAAACAATCAATTATCTTCTAAAGAAATCAAAAAATGAGAAAAAGTCTTTTACATTTACCCATGTATCTACAATTTTTGTGGCCCTTCTTCATTTCTTACTGTAGAAAACAAGTTCCTGTTGGGTATCATTTCCTTCTGCTTAAAGAACTTGTTTTAACATTTCAGTAGTAAACATTTGATGACTACAAATTCTCTCAGCAAATTTTTGTCTGAAAAGGTATTTTGCCTTCATATTTGAAGGCTATTTTCACTGGATATAGAATTCTTGTTTGACAGTTGTCTATCATTCAGTGCTTTGATGATATCATGCACTATCTTCTGGATTGCAGATTTCAATCAATAGGCTGGCATTATTCGGATCTTTGTCCCTCAGGATAGATATTCACTACAAAATGTCAAAGCAAATTCCAATTACATGTAAGTTGGGTTGTTGTATATTTTTCTGTGTGTCACTAAGGCTCAGTTCAGTGTTTTCAGTTTTTTTTCTTTCTATGCTTCAATTTGAACAACTTTTATTGCTATGTCTTCAGATTTACTGAACTTTTCTTCTGTAGTGTCTTAACTGATTTAAACCCATTCAGCATATCTTTATTTCAGATATTATATTTTTCACCCCTAAAAGTCTCATTTGGTTATTTTCCTGCCTTCCATTTCTCTAATTGTGTTTATGTTTTTCTTTTATCCTTGATGATATTTATAATAGTTATTGAAAAATTCCTATTTGTTATCACATCATGTGTGCGATTTCAGGTTCTGTTGTTATTAACTGGTCTTTCTCCTGCTATAGGTCATATTCTTCATCTTCTTCACATGTCTATTAATTTGGATGGGATGTTGGACATTGTAATTTCACTTTTTTGATTGCTAGCTTTTGTTATCTTCTCTTAAAAAATGTTTGACTTTTTGTGGCAGGCAATTAAGTTAGTTGTTCAACAGCTTGATCCTTTTGAGTTTTTCTCTTTTAAGCTTTTTTTTAGAGTGCTTCTTACAGAGCGTTTACTGCTAGTTTAGTCCTCCTACTAGAGCAAGACGTTCCTTTGGTCCCTACTGAATGCCCTGGCTATTCAATTAGGACTATCCAATCTTGCTGGTCAAAATTTGAAAATCTCCTCAATCTGTATAAGCTTCTCAGTTTACAGCTTCTCAGTTATTATTTGCCTCACCTCACGTGGTTTTACTCTATGCATGTATGGCTGAATATTCAGCAATAGACACAAGCAGACCCCTATGCAGATTTCTGGAGCTCTTCTCTGTGAATCTGCCACCCTTCTAATACAGGGCCCTGCAAATTCCAGCCTCAACAATCTGTCAAACTCTGATTTCTGTCTCCTCAATTCAGTGAAACTCTGCCACGCGCTGCTTAGGTTTTCTTTCTATATGCCCTTGTTTGGAAAATGCGTCTCAGCGTAGAGCCGAGGTATCATTTGTTTTCTTTCCCTTGTCTCTAGGATCCTAGTCCTGTGCTGCCCTTTGACTGATTTCTAAAAATGGTGGTTTCATATATATATATATATATGTGTGTGTATATATATACATATATATATATGTATATATATGTATATATATTCTAGTTTTCTAGTTGTTTATGTTAGTAGGGCAAGTGTGGTTCTAGCTATTCCATCACGTCTAGAACCAGATATTTTTCATACACTTTTGGCTTGTGTTGAATCACCTTGTTATGGAGAAAAACACCAGCTTTTGAAGCTGAAGCTCAAGCCTGTTTATGAAGATTTCTTTCTACAATTCTTGATGAGAGCATCTGGAAATGAAAAATGCCTGTAGGAAATATTAATTTTTATAATTTTAGTCCACAATGATAGTGAGAAAGGAAGCATTTTTGAAGACTGACTTTAAAAACGGAGAAGACAAAGTATATAGGCATTTTTCAAACCAAAATACCATTTTTCACAGAGAATGAAAATGGGTTCTATGATACAAAAGGAGGACTTCAAGTTGAACAGAGTATCTGTGTTCATGAGCATTAAAAAAAGAGCTGGTTTTGTTCTTTATTTTCTGTAGTGTCATAATTGGATTTTTAGTTCCTTGAATTATATATTACTTATGATATTTTCTAGGTCTAACATTTTATAATTATATGAGGTATTTTTAAGTGCCCATTATGTCCAAGACTGGCTTAGATGATTTGTGGAACAGAAGTAAAAATGTACAGTCTATGCCTTCCTTGAGATTTTTATAATTTATGTGGGAAATAAGAGTAACACACACATACATGCAAACATATGATAAGAGGTAGAGTATTATGAGTGATTAAAATATGAATAATGAAAGAGCTATGACAATTTACAGAAATGACATTTTTGTGAAGGAATCTGGGAAGACTACAGTGAGTAATTGGCTTTTGATCTGAGTCTTGAAGAATGGATGAACTTTTGTTAGATAGGTGTAAATAAAAGGGTGCAAGAGGGAGGGGATATGGGGATATATGTATACATTTAACTGATCCACTTTGTTTTACAGCAGAAACTAACACAACATTGTAAAGCAATTATACTCTAATAAAGATGTTAAAAAGAATAAAATTGAACCAGAAATAAAAAAGGGCATGTCTGGTGGAAAAACTGTCAGACCCTATCAGACCCTATGGTGCTATGGTATTTTGTGCATATGTTGCAAAGTTTAGTGATACAACTGGATATATGCATTTGTACATTTTTAAGGAAGTAATATTAAAATCATTTAGGCTTATAGGTAAAATTGAACTATTAAAATTTATCCCAAGGACTCTACTAACAAATATGTTACAAGAGGGCAAATATTGGTGCTCTTTGATCTTGTTCTTTGTTCATTCTTCTTCCACTCATTATACTTTATATGGAAGACTTTTCATAGAAAATAATCTCTATAAGGTACACACACTTATTTTTCTTAAAAATGTTAACAGTTTGATTCATCACACTAAGAGTTTTTCCATGTTACTTGGCTATGTAGAGTCTGAAAGATAGTAAGAATTTAAAAAAAAGACAACACAATAACAAATTATTGAGTGTTTACTATGTCCTAGCTGCTATGTTAACAGTTTATATGAATTCCCTCATTTAAATTCTCACACCAACCCTACGAGATAATTAGTATTATTATTTCCATTTGTATACAGAGAAACTGAGGCACAGAAAATTTCAGTGAGTTACCCAAGTTTATAGTGCTAGTAACTGGCAGAGAAGTCTTTCTGATTCAATAATCCACATTTTTAACTATTGCCACACTACAGACTGATATGTTTTTATGAGTTAACTAATAATATTCAATTCATAACAGTAGTATCTATTATTCATGAAGGATTTACTATGTAGCAGGGATTATTTTAAGCATTTTACATTTGTTATTTTATCTAATTGTCTAACTAACATATGACAATTATAATACCTATTTTTAGAGATGAAGCAAGTGAAAAAACAGAGAGGTTAAGCAATTTACCTAAGTTCTCAGAATTAAGGAATTCTTGAATAGGATGAAAAACCAGATCAGTCTAATTCTAAGGCTAGTGTTTTTAAGCAGTTTTTTTCATTGCCTCATGTTCTAGTATTTTGATTGACTTTCTGCAATTTCTAATGGTGCATAATGTATACTATGAAACTTTCTTATGGGAATTAAAAATATAAATAAACCAGTATCTGAGCAAGACTGGGGCAGAAAGAAAAGCTGTCAATATTACCGTCACTAGATCCCACCTTCTAGGAAGTCTAGGCATGTCAGACTCCTGCAGCTTGTGTTATGATATAATTATTGTAGGAACAGCTCTGTGAAAACCCTCAAGTCCAGTCTTGGTAAAACAAATATGGTCACTCATAGAAATCATCTCACCAGAAGTATTACTAGAATTAATTACATTTAACCAAGGATGGTAAATCAAGTAATCTTATACATAACAATGGCTTGAAAACCAGGTTTCAGTTTATAAATAAGTATTTCTTGCAAGTTTTCCACAGCAAAAATGAACTAAGCTACAATTGCATTGGTAATCCCTAGGTATCATAGTCTCTAATTTTTAAGATACGCTAGAACACAATTTTCTTCAACTGTCATGTTGACATTACATATAGTTTTGGTACTTAAAATTTCTTTCAGATGTAAATTGTTTTAGTATTTGCTAAACATTATGAGAATTTTGTGTAAAAGAAAGATTCCCAGATGCAGATTTACTAAGCAGAATAGCTCAGAGATTTTAAAAGGCTTCGAACATAGTTTTAAGTATGAACTTTTTTTTGTTATATGACACAATTTTTATTTTTATTTTAGTTTTTACGCTGATTATTACAAAAATTAAAAGTTTTTTTAAAGCTTGTTTAAATGAAACTACAGCAAGTAGAAATTTTCACCATTAGGCATGATGCTCTATTGAATATACACATCTTTTCTATTTAAACAACGTAAATTGTATGTGTATAGACAAAATATAATTATCACAGGATTTTTAGTATGCCTTCAATGGATAATATTTAGCACATATATAGGATAAATATATATTGCACTTTAACAAATTAGTATGTCATGCCAACTGGAAAATAAAATAAGAGATCTAAATCAAGTAGCTTGTTTACATTAACAAAATTCATGTACAAGAGTAAAATTTTAATACAACCATTTAAGGCATTTTAATAATAATGTGAAATTCAAAAGATAACCAGATACACATACATCAGAACTCTAGCACAGTTCAAGAATTTGTCTCCAGATTAAATTTAAAAAATGAAAAGTTCAATTTTATGTCACCTACCCCTCTCTCCTTGCTTCTTTCATGGTAAAAAAATGTGAGTATTTTAAAACACTGATCACAAAGCTACTTAAAAGCTTTACATTCCCAGAGATTTTTCTTCAGAGTAGATCTTGTTATGAAGAAACAAATTGACCCTTTTTTCACAGACAAGCTTTATGTAGAAATTATGAAAGAAAATATGGGTAAGGAAAGTATCAAAATCTCTTTACTTCATAGTTGTAGAATACATAAAATTCCTGGTGTGCTGTTATAAAACGGCCACTGGTTTTAGAGCTAAAGAGTTAAGGCCAATGAGTGTATGTGTGTTTGGATGGGGAGGGGGCAGGGAGAGGGGAAAAGGGGGAAGGGAAAATGAATTTGTGCTGAATTTGCATTTAAGCTGAGAATGTTTTAAAACGAGACAGTGTTATAAAATTGTAATTTATGATCAGCCTGCTATCTTTACACATTCTAGCAAGACACCTTAAGTCTGATTGATGAGAGCATGCTTAAGAAAACCTTTGAAAAATTAAGGGATAAAAGCAAAAGTAATAATCAAATATTGACTGCTTTAATGGAAACTTTTTTCTGACCATTAGATATGCCATTTGGTATGTGAGGTATTATTACTATGACTGGCGGATGCCCAGTTTCTCAGGGTAAGCTCACAATGAGTCATTTTAAAGCTCATTTGTGTCTCTGTATTAATATATATTTGCAGAATGTTTCTCTCTCTATCATTTGATCTGGCCCATTTTTGGTAAGTGAAAATTGTTTTATTCACTACTGATCATATATTTATTTTGATGAGAGATATATAGATTTAACATTGGCTTCAAGGTAAATAACTGGATGTAATATTAGCATCTAGGCATATGTTGAGTGGCAACCTGGTACACAAAGCTTGGTACATAAAGCTTGGTGAACAACTTCTAGACTGGGAGGTCATATTTAGTAATATTTTTCAATTCCTCACTTTCTACTACCATGGGTGGTAGGAAATTGAGTCATTTTTATTCTTATAACAGTCTGTATTTTCTATCTCAGGAACCTATTTGCTTTCTTCATATATAACTTGTTTTGTTCATGTACCTTCATAAAATTTATCATTATTTATTTGTTTGCTTACATGTTTATTGTGTATCTCTATCATGGTCTGCGAATTCCATAAGATCAGAGATCTCTCTTGTCACTGTTGTATCCTTAGCACCTAACATAATGATGGCACATTACAGGCACAGAATAAGCATTTGTTGAATGAATGAGTGCATGGATATCAGCTACAATGAGCAAAAGAGACAAGATGGTTTCCAAAGCAGGATTGTCAGTGGTAGCAATGTAGCTAGCCTGTAAATATGGATAAACAGTTACATTTGGCTCATATTTAATAAAATGTGTAGTCCAAATATAGAGATATTTCTCTTGGCTTCTTTACAGGAGTATATAATTACATATACATGCACAAGGTAGCATAACAAAACAGTTATCAACTTGGTTGCCTTTGTCTTTATCCTTGAGATGTGTCAGCTTTTAATGAACTTACTAGCATTCACAATCAGTACTTGGCAGACCCTACAGTAATATAGGTCTTCTAAACAAATAGGTAGATAACTAGGAATTGATTTTTTTGAAAAATAAAGTTTATTGATTTTTCCTGAGCATATGTGTTTTTCTTCCCTTCTTCCTGATGCCTCATTGGAAATGTCAGTAAAGGAGTACAAAATGGAATAAATTCATAACAACACCAAGGATGAGAGCAGTAGGCATGAACACATTTGGAATATGTAAAGTTTGGGATTGTGGAAGACAGATAAATCTTATTGATAGATAAACTACATCAAGAGCTATTTCCCAGTATAAACATGCTACACAGAACAGATGGTAGGGTAACAAAAAGGCTGCAAATTCAGGAAAAGTAGGTACAAGGAGTGGCAAGTTGGGTGACTGTTAAAATGATTATTTTGGTACACTCAAACCAGTCAGGCCCTCCATATGTGAAGTTGTAAAATTTAATCTTGGGTTAAAATCAGAGATCTAAATTATAAAAAAAAAAAAAAAAAAATCAATCTGCCTGAAAATATCTAGTTCTCTTGACATGGATACTAGAATCTCACAGTAAAGCCTTCCTAATTTTGTAAAGGGGAGTTAGAGTTCTTGCTCACTTTACAACCACAAACTGTAAAGCAAAGACAGTCTGCCCATTATATACTCTCCCTGCACACATAGAGCCGGTAGTGACCTCTATTGCTCAGAGGAGAAAACTGTTGGGGAAACAGACATATGTAAACACAGAGGAAATCTATGCTACCTAGTCAACCATTCACATATATAAATAAACAACTAAGGATCAGTACATATTTGAGGAAGACCATTTTTCCCTTTTCGGTAGGACCAGTAGAAACAAATGGAATAGGGACTTCCCTAGCAGTCCAGTGATTAAGATTTCACCTTCCAATGCAGGGGGTGCAGGTTCGATCCCTGGTCAGGGAGGTAAGATCCCACATGCCTCGGGGCCAAAAAGCCAAAACATAAAACAGAAGCAATATTGTAACAAATTCAATAAAGACTTTTGTCCACATCAACAAATCTTTAAAAAAAAAAAGAAACAAATGGAATTGATCTTGGCAGAATCACGTAAAATCTAAAGAACAAATATTTCTGTCCTCATAAAAAAGAAATATTTGAGAAATAATACAGTCCGTAAAACAAGAGCAGGCAGCTATAGAAAAAGAGCAAATACAAAATAAAAAGATGTGTTAGAAATTTAAATTTATAATTGCAAACTAAAAAAAATCTTTAAAAGAGTTAGAAGAAAAAAAGTTGAGGCACAGATAAAATGGAGCAAAATGTCAGAGATGGAAAGTATGAGAGAAAAAGTTAGAAAATCATTGCAAGTGTTCCAACATTTGGAATTCAGCTAAAACAAAGAAAACAGCGAAAACAAAGAGGGGGTAACAATCAAATTAATAATAAAAGAACAATTTCTGGAAGAACTGATCTTAGAATTAAAGCAAGACCTAAGTTTGCAGGTTGGAATCAACAACAAAGCAAGGATTAAAGTCAAACATCAAGAATGAAGAGAACATCTTAAATGTATGCCAAGATAAGCAATATATCATTTACAAAGGAATATAAATCATTTTGGCATCAGAGTTCTCATTAGTCACACTAGAAAGTAGAAGAGAATGAAACAATGCATTGAAGTTTTGAAGGAAAACGATTTTGAACTTGGAATTCTATACCTAGATAAAATAGCAATTAGATAGGGGAAAAAAGATATTTTCAGACATACATATGTGGCCTACGGTATTTCTCATTTTCTTACAGAGTAAGAAAAAATTAAGAGTTGAACGTCTTCCTGGGAAGCAAATGAAGTTAAGAAAGACTTGTCACCTTTTTCTGGAATTTAGAATGAGTTTTGAAAGGCATTTAAACAAACATACAAAGAATGTAAAGTACTATTTTGTGTGCTTAAGAACATAAAGTTAAACCAGTCTACCTGTGTTGTATTCCCAACTGAGTTACTTCTTAGTTATTTTTCCTTGTGTAAGTTATGTAATTGGACCTTCATTTTCACATCAGTAGTATGGTAATAATCGTTCTCTGTTATTAACACAATATTTTGACTATATACCTGTTAAGGTTGTTGTGATAATTCAATAATATAATCCACACAGGGTGCTTAAAAAGAGTCCCTGACACAAAGCCAATACTCAATGGAGGTTAACTATTATTATCCATCTTTTTTAAGAGTTGCCATCACACTTTTTTTTTGTCATTTAACAATTTTTCTTTGTTGAAGTATAGTTACTTTACAATGTTGTGTTAGTTTCAGGTGTATAGCAAAGTGAATCAGTTTTTTATATATATATATATGTATATATATATTCTTTTTCATATTCTTTTCCATTATAGGTTATTACAAGATATAGAATATAGGTCCCTGTGTTATACAGTAGGTCCTTGTTGTTTATCTATTTCATATACAGTAGTGTGTATATGTTAATCCCAAACTCCTAGTTTACCTCTCCCCCACCAGCCTCTGCTATCCCCTTTGGTAACCATAAGTTTGTTTTCTATATCTGTAAGTCTGTTTCTGTTTTGTGAATAAGTTCATTTATATCATTTTTTTTAGGTTCCACGTGTAAGTGATATCATATGATATTTGTCTTTGTCCGACTTACTTCACTTAATATGATAATCTCTAGGTCCATCTATGTTGCTGCAAATGGCATTATTCCATTCTTTTTTATGGTTGAGTAATATTCCATTATATATATATATATATATATATATATATATATATATACACACACATACACACACACACACACACACACATATACATATACACCACATCTTCATTCATCTGTCAATGGACATTTAGCTTGCTTCCATGTCTTAGCTATTGTAAATAGTGCTGCTGTGAATATTGGGGTTCATGTATCTTCTCTGGGTATATGCCCAGGAGTGGGATTGCAGGATCATATGGTGACTCTATTTTTAGATTTTTAAGAAACCTCCATACTGTTCTCCATAGTGGCTGCACCAATTTACATTTCCACCAGTAGCATAGGAGGGTTCCTTTTTATCCCCACCCTTTCCAGCATTTATTATTTGTAGACTTTTTAATGATGGCCATCCTGACTGGTATGAGGTGATACCTCCCTGTAGCTTTGATTTGCATTTCTCTAGTAATTAGCAATATTGAGCATCTTTTCATGTGCCTGTTGGCTATCTGTATGTCTTCTCTGGAGAAATTTCTGTATAGGTCTTCTACCCATTTTTTGATTGGGTTGTTTGTTTATATGATATTAAGCTATATAAGCTATTTGTATATTTTCGAAATTAATCCCTTCTTGGTCTCATTGTTTGCAAATATTTTCTTCCAGTCCGTAGGTTGTCTTTTCGTTTTGTTTATGGTTTCCTTTGTGGTGCAAAGCTTTTGAGTTTAATTAGGTCCCATTTGTTTATTTTTGTTTTTATTTTCATTACTCTAGGAGATGGATCCAAAAAAATATTGCTGTTATTATGTCAAAGAGTGTCCTTCTTATGCTTTCCTTTAGGAGTTTTATAGTATCTGGTCTTCCATTTAGGTCTTTAATACATTTTGATTTTTTAAAATTTTTGTATATTGCATTAGAGAATGTTCTATTTCATTCTTTTACATGTAGCTGTTCAGTTATCCCAGCACCACTTATTGAAGGAACTGTCTTTTTTCCATTGTATATTCTTGCCTCCTTTGTCATAGATTAATTGACCATAAGTGCGTGGGTTTATTTCTGGGCTTTCTCTCCTGTTTCATTGATGTATATATCTATTTTTATGCCAGTACCATACTGTTTTGATGACTGTAGCTTTGTAGTATAGTCTGAAGTCAGGGAGTGTGATTTCTCTAGCTCCATTCTTTTTTCTCAAGATTGTTTTGGCCATTTGGGGTGTTTTGTGTTTCCATACAATTTAAAAAATTTTTTGTTCTAGTTCTGTGAAAAATGCCACTGCTAATTTGATAGGGGTTGCGTTGAATCTGTAGATTGCCTTGGGTAATATGGTCATTTTAACAATATTGATTCTTCTTTCTGATTCAAGAACATGGTATATCTTTCAATCTCTTTGTGTTATTATCCATTTTTAAAATAAGCTCAAACTAAAAAATCAACAACAAACTGATTTTTATTTTTTATCATAAAACTACTATTTAGGAATCAAAGCAATCATGGTGATGCTGTATTTTTTTTTCTGGTGTGTTGGTAAGTATAGTAAATGGAAACATGTGTGTGATGAATGCCTGTGGAGGGCCTCATAGAGATAAGAGTTGCTTTCTTATATTTTGGTATTGGTCATTATTTTTTCTTTCCTGATATTTATGATTCACACTCACTGGACATTTTATTGCAGAAATATAGCCTTGCATACTTTGTTATTTTAATACCATATTTGATACATTTACAGTTGATCACATTCTGTTGTGTCATACTTAATGTTTCTCAATATAGTACTTTTCAGAAATATTTTCTTTAATTTTTGATCTCTGTTGAGCTGTATATATTAAAAGACAATGTGTCTTTTGATTATTTAAATGGGAATCTACTAATTATTTAGTTTGCAAATTTAACTTTTGAAATCAGCTAGGACCCTTGGATTACCAAATACAATCCCTGAAAGTCCCAAAGAAAGGCAATTAATATTCCAGGAAAAATTATAATATCAAATTTTATGTGAACTTAAAGAATTACATCTAATTTCCCCTTCTTATAAAAGAAGGCTTATATAAAGTTGATCAAAAAATTACATTAATTTGTTATTGACTTGTTCCCTGAAAAATGTTGTTGATAAGAGGACTGGGAATGGATATCTCTCATTATTTAAAAAAAAGTCAACTTAATGACTTAGCTTATGAATGTCTTCAAGTATTTCCACCATGTATATTTCAATTCTGCATGTGGAAGAGGTAAACTGTCAGTGAGACTTACCAGTTTAAGCTCCACCCTTTATGAGGCAAAGTGCAGATGGTGGATGGGAGGAAGGTAATGAAATAGTCAAATAAAGTAGCAAAATTGTGCTAAAATATAAAGTGAATTTTATGGGAACTTAGTTTTTAATAGATAAAATTGTGTCAGAAGTATATTTCAAGTGCATATAGTCAATTTACTACCAAAAATTTAGGCATGACCTAGTTGTGGTCTAAAGAAACCATTGATTCAACTGGAAGACTTCTACTGTTAACAAAAGCCCCAAATAGGGTCTAAGCAGAACAAAGAGATTGGAATATTATCTTATTCAGAGTTAGGATTAAAAAATGTGTAGTAGAAAAGGCAAAAAGTACAAGTCATTACTTAGAGACCATGGGAAGAAATAAAAAGATGAATAAACATAAATATCTCCAGAAAAGGAAAGTCATGGTATAATGGAATGAGTGGTGAGCACTGAAAATAGATAAATATAATACAACACAACCTAATTTTATGAATATCATTTCATGAAAATAAAAACATAATTTGTAAATTGAAGTGTTAATGATATCAATAATAAATACTTTAAAAGATGGGAAATCCCCAATTTTCTAACATAAATGGGTTTTGGTTGATAGGAGGGTTAAGGGAATTAAATGGGCATGTAAGTTTTTCATCTTACAATAGAAGAGAGAAATACAGGTTCAATAATAATTTGAGGTTAAAAATAGCAAGTGTGTATGTAAGATCTATTAGATTTGAAAGGATACCCGATATGGTACATATGAGATGCAATGAAAGAAACAGGTAACTACTAGAAGAAGAAAAATAAAATGGGAGAGTGGACAGATATGATAAGAGGATCAGAAACAATAAAAGAAACACATTTTAAGTTGATAGGTATGTTTATACTAACATTGATTTTTATTCTTTACAAGCAGTCTATGTAATTTTTGTTAAGCCATTGAGCTTATGTGCAATCATCTTGAAAATTGGTATCTAATGTTTGCTGGAAACTGGCACATTTATTTCAATAGCATATTCGTTTCTTTACTCAAGGCACATTTAGCAAATGCTGTAATTTTCATGCATTTTTGGTTTTCTTTAATATAATTTTAATGACATTACATGATGGCCTATGGTGACATTACCATATTTCATTAGATGTATTCTATTTTTTAAATTATTTTTATTTATTTTATTTATTTTTTTGACCACGTGGGGTCTTAGTTGCAGCATGTGGGGTCTTCGTTGAGGCGTGCGGGATCTTTTCATTGCGACATGGGATCTTCTTTATGGCACGCGGGCTTCTCTCTAGATGTAGTGTACGGGTTTTCTCTCTCTAGTTGTGGCGTGTGGGCTCCAGGGTGCATGGGCTCTGTAGTTTGCATCACACAGGCTCTCTCTAGTTGAGGCACGTGAGCTCAGTAGTTGTGGCGCGTGGGCTTAGTTGCCCTGCGGCATGTGGGATCTTATTCCCTGACCAGGGATTGAACCCACGTCCCCTGCATTGGAAAGCGGATTCCTTACCACTGGACCACGAGGGAAGTCCCTCATTAGATGTATTCTAGGCCATTATGATGGTGTCTGAGTTGCCAAATATGTAAGAAGTCTAAACATCCATAAATAATGCAATTCGGAGATAATAAATTTCCACATTTATTAGTAATATTTCAAACAATAGACTTAATGTCATCACTATTAATCACTTTTTTTTAACCCTAGAATGTTAGAATACTTTCTGAATTCTGAATAAGTTAAATTTTGAGTCTATGCCCTAATAGAGAGCTTGTTAGTAATATGCATGTGCTTTTTACAGGTATCCTCAGGGACTTGATTTTTGCTTTCCTATCTGCTGTGTTTGAGATGATTTCCTCTCAGCTAGTGGTGCTGTCTGTTTACAGTATTTTGGTATACACTTTCTCATTAGTGATACTAGTCCTAGCTTCCTGTATTATTGAATTTGCAGCAAAGTAGACTTTACTGGAGCT
This sequence comes from Balaenoptera ricei, assembly GCF_028023285.1. NCBI lineage: Eukaryota > Metazoa > Chordata > Mammalia > Artiodactyla > Balaenopteridae > Balaenoptera > Balaenoptera ricei. The sequence goes on along the minus strand of NC_082660.1, from coordinate 86,991,454 downwards.
CTTCTTGCTAATTAAAAGACTCTTCCACTCCTGTCCTCCTTACACTTAACTCTCCTGGAAGGGAATTGCTTATGATAGTGAAGGGCTTTAGTTCTCTCAGCTAATAATTTGGCATAATCCATGAGTAGCAAATTCAGAAATTTTACTTAAACTCCATTACAATTATATAGTTAAATATATTACACTCAACATTTTAGGTGCTTTAAATTAAGGCTATTATAATGGTATATTGCTTTGTTCCAAAGAGCTTGTGCCTTTATTCTATGAGTTTGGGTGGAAGCCATCATGGAATTAGAATTGTGATTTAAAGTGAGTTTCAAACTACCTGAAAAGTGCTATGACACTATAGTATAAATTGATTGTTTTGAAAAGTAATAATGACTTCATTTTTAAAAAATGATGTATGACAATTATTTTAAAATTCAAGAAATATGGAAGAATATGAAGAAAATGTAAACTTTTTTTGCAAAACTCCATCATTTAATAACTATTATTAAGTTGATAAAAATATTTCAGATATACATCTCATCTATGCAATATACAGATTGAAAAGTAAAAAGAAAGAAATCTACATAGAGGGGTAAATATGGAAGGATATAAGAATGAATATATACATAAAATGATAAATTTATAATTTTACTTATTTTTTCCAGCTTTATTGAGATATAATTGACATATAATATTGTGTAAATTTAAGATGTACAACACAATGATTTGATACACCATATATTGCTAAATGATTACCACAATAGGGCTAATTAACACATCTATCACCTCATATAATTACAATTTTTTGTGATGAGAACATTTATAATTTACTTTCTTAGCAAATTTCAAGGATATAATATACTGTTGTTAACTATAATCACTGCTGAATGTAAGATCCTCAGAACTCATTCATCTTAAAACTAAAAGTTTATACCTTTTGACCAACATCTTCCCATTTCCCCCTCTCCTCTGCCCCTGGCAACCACCATTCTAATCTCTGTTCTATGAGTTTAGCTTTTTAAAATTACACATATAAGTAAGATCATACAGTATTTGTCTTTCTCTGTCTGACTTATTTCACTTAACATAATGCCCTCAGGTCCATCCATGTGGTAGCAAATGGCAGGGTTTCCTTCTTTTTTATGGCTGAATAGTATTCCATTGTATGTATACACCACATTTTCTTTATCTATGTATTGATGGACTCTTAGATTGTTTCCATGTCTTGGCTATTGTGAATAATCTGATGGATATGGGGATGCAGATATCTCTTAGAAATAGTGATTTTGTTTCCTAGTATATATATCCAAAAGTGGGATTGCTTGGTCATATAGTAGTTCTATTTTTAAATTTTTTGAGGAACTTCTGTATTGTCCCCCATAATGGCTACACCAATTTACATTCCCACCAATAGTGCATAAATGTCCCCATTTCTCCACATCCTTGCCAACAATTGTTATCTCCTGTCTTTCTTTATACTAGCCATTTGAACAGGCATGAGGTGATATCTCATCATGGTTTTGACTTACATTTCCCTGATGATTGGTGCTTTTGAGCATCTTTTCTTGTACCTGTTGGCTGTTTGTATGTCTTTGGAAAACTGTCTATTCAGGTCCTCTGCCCATTTTTAAATTGTATTATTTGGGTTTTTTTTGTTGTTATTGAGTTTTATGAGTTTCTTATATATTTTAGATATTAACCCCTTATTTGATAAATGGTTTGCAGATATTTTCTCTCATTCTGTAGGTTACCTCTTCATTTTGTTGACTGTTTTCTGCTGTTCATAAGATTTTGTTTGATGTAATCCCACTTGTTTGTTTTTGTTTGTTTCTTGTGCTTTTGGTATAATATCCAAAATATCTTTGCCAAGAGCAATTTCAAGGAGACTTTTTCCTACGTTTCCTTCTTAGTATTTTACTGTTTCACATCTTACATTTAAGTCTTTAATTCATTTTGAGTTAATTTTTGTGAGTGGTGTAAGATAGAGGTCCAATTTCATTCTTTTGCATGTGAATATCTGGTTTTCCCAGACCACTGATTGAAAAGACTGTCTTTTCCCCACTGAGTACTGTTGGCTCCCTTGTCAAATATTAGTTGACCATATATGCATAGGTTTATTTCTGGGCTCTCAATTCTGTTCCATAGGTCTGTGCATCTTTTTTTTATGTCAGCATCATACTGTTTTGATTACTCTAGCTTTGTAGTATATAGTTTAAAATCAGCAAGTGTGATAGCTCCAGTTTTGTTCCATTCTTTGAAGATTGCTTTGGCTATTTGGGGTCTTCTGTGGTTCCATATGAATTTTAGGATTGTTTTTCTATTTCTGTAAGAAATGGCATTAGAATCTTAGAGATTGCATATAATCTATAGATGGCTTTGAGTATTAAGGACATTTTAACAACTTCAATTGTTCCAATCCACAAATACAGGATATCTTTCTATTTATTATATGTCTTTTTCAGTTTCTTTCATCAGTGTCCTATAGTTTTCAGTGTACAGATATGTCACCTTCTTGATTAAATTTGTTTCAAAGTATTTGATTGTATTTGATGCTGTTGTGAATGGGATTGTTTTTTTTTTTTAATTTCTTTTTCAGATACTTTATTTTTAGCATAGAGAAATGCAACTGATTTTTGTATGCTAATTTTGTATCTGCAACTTTATTGACTTCATGGATTAGTTCTAACAGTTTTTTGGTAGAGTCTCTAGGGTTTTCTATGTATGAGATCATGTAATCTGCAGAGATAATTTTACTTCTTTTTCCCCCCAATTTGTGTGCCTTTTATTTCTTTTACTTGCCTAATGCTCTGGCAAGGACTTCTAGTACTTTGTTGAATAGGAATGATTAGAGTGGGCACCGTTGTCTTTCTCTTGATTTTAGAGGAATAGCTTTCAGCTTTTCACCTTTGCATATGATGTTATCTGTTGGTTTGTCGTGTATGACCTTTAATATGTTGGGGTACATTCCTTCTATAACCAATTTATTGAGAGCTTTTATCATTAAAGAGTGTTAACTTTTGTCAAAAGCTTTTTCTGCATCTATTGAGAGGATCATGTGATGTTAATCCTTCATTCTATTAATGTTGTGTATCACGTATATTGATTTTCATATGTGGTAACATTCTTGAATTCCAGGAATTAATCCCATTTCATCATGGTTTATGATCCTTTTAATATACTGTTAAATTTGGTTTGCTAGAATATTGTTGAGCATTTTTGCACATATATTCATCAGGGATATTGGCCTGTGGTTTTCTATTCTTGTACTGTCCTTATCTGGCTTTGGTATCAGGGTAATTCTGTCCTTCTAAAATGAGTTTGGGAGTGTTCCCTCATTTTTAATGTTTTGGAAGAGTTTGAGGAGGATTAGCATTAATTCTTCTCTAAATGTTTGCTGGAATTCACTAGTAAAACCATCTGGTCCTGGATTTTTCTTTTTTGGAGTGTGTTAAAATTACTACCTGTTGTTACTGCTCTATTCAGATTTTCTGTTTTTACATAATTCAGTCTAGTCTATGTTTCTAGGAAATTATTCATTTATTCTAGGTCATCCAGCTTGTTGGTGTATAATTGTTCATAATAGCCTCTTAGGATCTTTTGTATTTCTCTGGTATCAGTTGTATTGTCTGCCTTTTCATGTATAATTTTATTTGAGTCTTCTCTTTTTTTCTGGGTTAGTTTGGCTAAAGATTTGTCCAATTTCTATTTTTAAAATAGAAACTCAGTTTCATTGATTTTTCTATTGTCTTTTTAGTCTCTGTTTCATTTATTTCTGCTCTAATATTTATTTTTTGCTTCCCTTTGCTAACTTTGGACTTTGTTTGTTTTTCTTATTTCTTGAGGTATAAAGCTAGGTTCTTTATTTGAGATCTTTTTTTTTTCCTGTAATGTAGGCCTTTACATCACTATAAATTTCCCTCTTAGAACTGTTTTTGCTTCTTCCCATAAGTTTTGATGTGTTGTATTTTCTCTTTCATTTTATTCAAGATACTTTCTGACTTCCCTTTTGATTTATTTCACCCATGGGTTGTTCAGGAGTGTGCTGTTTAATTTTTCCATGTTTGTGAATTTTCCAATTTTCAACCTGTATTCATTTATAATTTCATACCATTGTGGTTGGAAAAGATAACTAGATGTGATTTTGATCTTTTTGGATTTGTTAAGGCTTCCTTTGTGGCCAAACATATAATCTGTCATGGAGAATGTTCCATGTGTGCTTGAGAAGAAAGTATATTCTCATGCTGTTGGTTGAAATGCTCTGTATATCTCTGAGTTCCATTTGTTCTATAGTTGTATTCAGGTCCTCTGTTTCCTTATTAATTTTCTGGCTGCATGATCTATCCAATGTTGAAAGTGGGGTGCAGCCCCCAAATATGATTGTATGCTATATCTCCCGTCAATTCTGTTAATATTTACTTTAAATATTTAGGTTCTCCAAAACTGGGTGCATATATATTTATGATTGTTATATCCTCTTGATGAATTGATTTCTTTATCTCACTGTATAGTGACTTTCTTTGTCTCTTATGAATGATTTTGTCTGAAAGTCTATTTTATCTGATATAACTATAGCCACTCCTACTTTCTTTTGGTTAGCATTTACATGGAATATCTTTTTCCATCCTTCACTTTCAACTTATCTGTTTCCTTAAAGCTAAAGTGAGTCTCTTTTAGGTAGCATACAGTTGGGTCTTGTGGGTTTATATACATATACATATATATATATATATATCTCCAGGTACTCTATGTCTCTTGATTGGAGAACTTGGTCCATTTACATTTCAAATAATTATTGATAATTTAGGACTTACTTTTGCTGTTTTGTTCATTGTTTCTGACTGTTTTTTTAGTTCCTTTTTCCTTTTCTTTCTCTCTTGCTATCTTCCTTTGTGATATATTTTTTGTAGTGATATGCTTAATTCCTATCTCTTTATCTTTTGTGTATCTACTATAGATTTTTGCTTTGTGGTTACCATGAGACTTACAGAAGACGTTTTACAGATATAACAATTTATTTTAATCAGATAACAATTTAGCTTTAATTGTATATATAAACTCTACACTTTTACTTCTTCTCCCCCCACATTTTATGTTATTGATGTCACACTTTACATCTTTTAATATTGTGCACCTATTAACAAATTATTGTAGCTCTCGTTATTTTAATATTACTGTTTTTTAACTTTTACTTAGAGATAAAAGTGATTTATACAGCATCATCATAGTATTAGCATATTATGAATTTAACTATATACTTACCTTTACCAGTGAGTTTTATACTTACATGTTTTTATGTCATTACTTAGTGTCCTTTCATTTCAATGTGAAGAATTCCCTTTAGCATTTTTTGTAAGGTAGGTCTAGTGGTGATGAACTCCCATAACTTTTGTTTGTCTGGGAATGTCCTTATTTCTCCTTCATTTCTGAAGGACACTCTTGCTAAGTATAGTGTTCTTAATTGGCATTTTAAAAATTTCAGCAGTGTGAATGTATCTTCCCACTTCCTCCCGGCCTGCAAGATTTCTGCAGAGAAAACCACCAATATCCTTATGAGGGTTCTCTTCTATATGATGAGTTATTTTTCTTTGCTGCTTCCAAAATTCTCTGTCTTTAACTTTTAATATTTTAATTATAATGTATCTTGGAGTAATCTTCTCTGGGTTGATCTTACTTGATGTCCTTTGAACTTCTTGCACCTGGATGTCCATCTCTCTCCCTGGATTTGGGAAGTTTTCAGCTATTGTGTCTTTAACTATGCTTTCTGTCTCATTCTCTCTCTTCTTTTCTGGAACTCCTGTGATACAAATGTTAGTTTCCCTGATGGTGTCCCATACTTTATGTAGGCTTCATTTACTCTTTTTTATTTTTCCTCTAACTGGCTAACTTCAAATGATCTCTCTTCAAATTTGCTGATTCTTTCTTCTGTATGATAAAATCTGTTGTGGAAGCTCTCTATTGAATTTTTACTTCTGTGATTATATTCTTCAGCTCTAGGATTTCTGGGTTTTTTTTAATGGTTTCTATTCTTTCTTAAAATTCTCATTTTGTGCCTGCATTATTTTCCTGATTTTGTTTAGTTGCCTGTGTTCTTTTGCATTTCATTGAGTTTCTTTCAGGTGATTATTTTTAATTTTTTTTTATCAGGGAAATCATAGATCTCCATTTCTTCAGGGTCAGTTATTAGAGATTTGTTAGTTTTCTTTGGTGGTATCATAGTTGCCTGATTCTTCATGATCCATGTAGCCTTGCATCAGTGTCTGTGCATTTGAAGAAGCAAACACTTTTTCTAGTTGTTATAGTCTGATTAGAGCAGGTAAAGATCTTCTCCTGTATGTTCCCTGGGCTGATGGGATTACCTCCTGAATTACTGTTATGCTTGGTTGGAGCAAGTTACAAGGCTGTTGCTAAATCTGCAGCAGAGTCCCTGGTTGGCAGGCTTGTTATGAGGGGCTCAATGGACATAGATCTTCTTTGGTCCCTGTGTGGATGGGACAGCATCCAGTACCTTGTTCAGTAGGGTGGCACTGAAACAAGGGTCTACTTTAGGGTCCACATTTGGGTCCTCAGATAGCAGGCCTATTACCAAGTGTGTGGGCAGGTGTGTCACCTGCCAGGTCCTGGGAGAGTTGCTGCCTGGTCACTTGATAGGTCTCTGAGTAAGCAGGACTGGCCCTGGAATGTGGCCAAAAGGCGATGGAACCACAGGCTGAAACCTAAGCTTATTTCCATTTCCATAGTGAAGATTGAGGTCTACAAACCTGGCCCTGGAGGCACAGATGGGCATGACTCCCATCAGGTCTCTGAGTGAGCTGGACTGCTCCCAGACTGTGGCTGGCAGGGCTAGAGCCAAGTATTGAACCATTTCATAATCTTCTGATGTGCAGACATGAGTATCTCCCACTGGTTCCCTGGGCCAGGAGTACTTCTCATGGACTGTGGTTGAGAGGGACTGGAGTTGAGTATAGGGCTCTTCAGGATCTCCAGGGGTATAGCCGGGAGTATCTTCTGCTGGGTCCCTGTGCCAGCTAGACTGTTTATGGACTGAGGCTGCGTCCAGCTTGAGCCCAGATACAGGGCCCTTTCAGAATCTATAGTCTGACTGAGTTTGGTGTTCTTATATCTAGAGTTTCCAGGACTGTGGCTCAGGGGGTCTGGAGCTGGTTCATGGGCCACTTCAGGGTCCACAGCTAGGTCTGAAGTCTGTATGCCTCTTAACTGATGCATGGTTGAATGTGACTCCTCTCAGGTTCCTTGGCATATGGTGCTAGTGACAGACCCAAAGTCAAACAGGGCTGTAGCTGAGTTCTCAAGGATATGGACCTGTTTCAGGGTCTGTAAACAGGACCACAGTCAGCGAGCCAGCCACCTGGGTGCAAGCCTGCTTTCTCAAAATGGTTGTCCTCGGTCTTGGACTGCACTGAGGTTTCACAATCCCTACCTGGGTCCCAAAGCTGTTAACAAAGCACTTTTGTCCTGGATGGATGCCAGATTATTGTTGAGGAGGGAGAAATAAGCAAAGGACATCTTATTTGACCACTTTGCTCACATCACACCTTATGTATATAATTTTAAAAGTTTTATGCTTCTTTTACTTGAGTTTAACAAAGAGGAACAGAAATACAACTGAAGGAATTGATTTACTTCAGATAAATATTTCTTCATCACAAGAGAGATTAATACCTAAAACATCTTCTAAAGAAGAAAAATGATTTTGAAAGAATTTAAATTTGAGGGTTTTTGTTGTTGTTGTTGTTGTTAATTTGATCAGTTTCATTCTTAGGCCATTGCTATTGACTACTTCTAATTTTGCTTTGTCCTAACTAGTAATTTGTTATTTAAATGACTGTAATTTTTACATTGTTAAGGTTTCACCATTTACATTCTGTTCTGGGTCTAAAATTCCAAGAAGTCTTAGTTGTAACTTTGAAATAGTTTTGATGATCCCTAGATATAGATAGTTTTCTAAGCAAATATATCCCTTTCCCATAGCCACTGCTTCCATAGTGGACAAAGGATGGGGAGGGATGAGGAGGAAGAGAGAGATGAAAAAGAATAGACTACATGCCCTCAACATTTGGACCCCAAAATCAGACTAACTCAGTTGTAGAGAGATCTAAGCATCTAGAAGGAAGAAGAAGTTGAACCAGGTTGTGATAAATGAAAATATCTAATGTTATTGAACATTTACCTGAAAGTGGAATCATCTGATAATCAAAAGTGACTGATAGTTTATGAAATTTGACTAAGTTATTCCCCATTACCCAAGAGGAAGTAGGTGCCATGAAGGTAAGTTGGTAGTAGTTGCTAAAAACTTCTACATGTTCCTCCATACTTTGGTGAGTTGAAACTTCTGAATCAAATTAGTTATAGGCTTTTATAATTTTTTATTATTTAAAATTTCAAGTACATACAAAAGTAGAGAGAGCAGTCTAATGATCTGTCATGAAGCTATCACCCAAGCACTCAAGCAATCTTGTGAAAGAAAAACGGAGCTGGAGGAATCAGGTTCCCCGACTTCAAACTATACTACAAAGCTACAGTAATCAAGACAGTATGGTACTGGAACAAAAACAGAAATATAGATCAATGGTACAGGATAGAAAGCTCAGAGATAAACCCACGCACATATGGTTACCTAATTTACGACAAAGGAGGCAAGAACATACAATGGAGGAAAGACAGCCTCTTCAAAAAGTGGTGCTGGGAATACTGGACAGCTATATGTAAAAGAATGAAATTAGAACTCTTCCTAACACCATACACAAAAATACATTCAAAATGGATTAAAGACCTAAATATAAGACTGGACACTGTAAAACTCTTAGAGGAAAACATAGGAAAAAACACTCTTTGACATAAACCACAGCAAGATCTTTTTTGACCCACCTCCTAGAGTAATGAAAATAAAAACAAATATAAACAAATGGGGCCTAATTAAACTTAAAAGCTTTTGCACAGCAAAGGAAACTATAAACAAGAGGAAAAGACAACCCTCAGAATGGGAGAAAATATTTGCAAATGAAACAATGAACAAAGAATTAATCTCCAAAATATACAAACAGCTCATGGAACTCAATATCAAAAAAACAAACAACCCAATGACAAAATGGGTGGAAGGCCTAAATAAACATTTCACCAAAGAAGACATGCAGATGGCCAAGAGGCATATGAAAAGATGCTCAACACCACTAATTATTAGAGAAATGCAAATCAAAACCACAATGAGGTATCACCTCACACTGGTCAGAATGGCCATCATCAAAAAATCTACAAACAATAAATGCTGGAGAGGGTGTGGTGAAAAGGGAACCCTCCCACACTATTGGTGGGAATGTAAATTGATACAACCACTATGGAGAACAGTATGGAGGTTCCTTAAAAAACTAAAAATAGAACTATGACCCAGCAATCCCACTACTGGGCATATACCCTGAGAAAACCATAATTCAAAAAGAGTCATGTACCACAATGTTCATTGTAACACTATTTACAATAGCCAGGACGTGGAAGCAACCTACGTGTCCATTGACAGATGATTGGATAAAGAAGATGTGGCACATATATACAGTGGAATATTACTCTGCCATGAAAAGAAACGAAATTGAGTTATTTGTAGTGAGGTGGACGGACCTAGAGTCTGTCATACAGAGTGAAGTAAGTCAGAAAGAGAAAAACAAATACCATATGCTAACACATATATATGGAATCAAAAAAAAAAAGGGGGTTCTGAAGAGCCTAGGGACAGGACAGGAATAAAGACACAGAAGTAGAGAATGGACTTGAGGACACGGGGAGGGGGAAGGGTAAGCTGGGACAAAGTGAGAGAGTGGCATGGACGTATATACACTACCAAATGTAAAATAGATAGCTAGTGGGAAGCAGCTGCATAGCACAGGGAGATCAGCTTGGTGCCTTGTGATGACCTAGAGGGGTGGGATAGGGAGGGTGGGAGGGAAGCTCAAGAGGGAGGAGGTATGGGGATATATGTATGCATATGGCTGATTCACTTTGTAGTACAACAGAAACTAACATAGCATTGTGAAGCAGTTATACTCCATAAATATATATAAAAAAAACTTTTCAAATACATACAAAAGTAGAAAGAGCAGTCTAGTGATCTGCCATGAAGCCATCACCCATTGTGAACTAATGTCAATATTTGGCCACTGTTATTTTGTCTGTTCCCCCATTTTAAATAACATGTATTTTCCTTTTTAACTTTTAATTTTGAAATAATTTCAAATTTATAGAAAAGTTGCAAGACTAGTACAAAGAACGCTTGAATACCCTTCACTCAAATTTTCCAGATGTTAACATATTATCAAATTTGCTCTATCACTCTTTCTTTAGATACATATTATCTTTTCTAAATTGTTTGGTGATAAATTATTGACATGCGCCCCCCTCCCGACTTCTAAATACTTAAGTGCTTATTTCTTAAAAACAAGGGTATCCACTTACATAACCACAGTAGATTTGGCAAAATCAATAAATTAGTGCTGATATAACCCTAGTGTCAAATCTATAGACTTGATTCAAATTTTGTCATTTTCCCAATAATGACTTATAGCAGAAGGAAAGAAATCTCTGCCTAAGACAAATTCAGCATCACACATTGCATTTAGTTATGTCTCTTTAGTCCTCTTTAATCTAAAACTGTTCTTCAGTCCTGTTGAAGACCTTTTGTCTTAGGTTTTTATGACCTTGATATTTTTGAAGAAGGTTGGCTGGTTATTTTGTCCGTCTGTTTAGATTTGGCTGTTGTTTCCTTATGATTATATTCAGTTTAGCATCTTTGGCAGGAACACCACAAAAGCGATACTGTGTCTTTCAAAGCAGCCTATCAGAAGATACCATTAAACATGTTAACTTTGGTCATTTGGTTAAGATGGTATCAGTTATGTCTCCCAATTCAAAAGTTAATATGTTTTCTTTTGTAATTAATAACTATATTTTGGAGAGATACTTTGAGATGATTTAATATGCCATTTTTCACCAAATTTGCACCCACTAGATTTAGCATTCATTGATGATTCTTGCCTGAATTATTACTTCCTATGATGACAAATGCTAATTTTACAATTCTGTGATTCCTTTTACGTTTACTAGTTGCCATTTTACCACAAAGAAGAGCTTTCCCTACTCCTCCATTTATTCATATGTATATCAGTATGAACTTATGCATTTTTATTTTATTCAATGGATTATTAACCATTATTGTCATTATTTCTTTGATGCTCAAATTGTCCCAGATTTGGCCATTGAGAACCCCTTCAAGCTGCTTTCTATATCATTTTGACATGACCTCATCATTACTTTCTGACACCTCAAGATGTTCCAGGATCATTTTGTTCTTTCCATGTACCAGTCATTTCTGGAATCAGTCATTTCTCTAAGAAGTCCTGGTTACTTTTGCTGGAGTTTAATATGCAGAGACCATGATCTGAACACTAGGTGCTCATTACTTCTGGGATGCCATTGTCATTGCTTTAGATCCTTTTAATAGACAAAGCTAGAATATGTTTGTGTGTGTATTTGTGTGTCTATACACTTAGGTACATATGTACATGTTTACATATATATCTACGTATATACATACATGTACATCATATATGTATGTGTTATATACATGTACATCATATATGTATGTGTGTATATACAGATATGTGGGTATATGTACATACATATACACATACATACATATCTACCTAAAATCTGGTTATCTTTTTATCTTCATACCTATCTATGATCTATCTGAAAAACCATGAGCTCATACTGTTAACTACAGTTCTGATATAAAACCACAAAATTCATTCCAACCTCCACTCATTTCAGATTTGGAACTCCCTTCTCAGGAAATAAGAAATCTCTCTCCCTTTCTCTATATTATGCTATACTCATTGCTGAATCCTAGCATATACACACCCACAAGTATTTCATAATTGCTAGCCCGTAGCACTGGGAAAAATACACCTTCTGCCGATAATTCAGTGTTTGTTTAGAGTGGGTTTTTATGGACTGAAGCCTGAGGGTGTATAGTCAAAATATTGTGTTAATAAGTTAGTTGGGTTAGTCATTCTCCTCCCTCCCCTTCAGTGTTGAGATGTAATTTATTTACAGTACCATTAGGTTCTTTTTTTTCTGTTTGTACTCCGCTTTAGTTTTTATTTTCCCCATCCTTGTTGGTTTTATTTTTGTTTAACATCCACAATATTGATATGATACCAAAACTATGAACAAAGATGTATTGTGAGAGAAGTGTTACTCCAAACCCTCTATCCCATCATCACCACCAGTCCTTTCTACCTAACACCTATGCACTCCCTGGAGGTAGCAAATATCATTTGTTTCTGAATTATCCTTCCTGTGTTTCCTTTTTGCACAACTGAGTAGATGACTATGTATTGTCTTATTTCCCCTTTTCCCTTAAACAAAAGTTAGCATACTATAGATACTCTTTTCACTTTACATAGTTTATTCAACCACTTCCCTATGTATGAACATTTAGATTGCTTCTAATATTTTGGAGCAACTGCATACAACACTGCAATGAATAACCTTGGGCATATATATTTTCCTATTTTTGGAATTGTATCTTTATGGTAAAGTCCTAGAGGTGGGATTGCTGTGTCAAAATGTAAATGCATTCATAATGTTTGTTAGATATTACTGAATTCCCCACCATAACTGTTGCATGTATTTGCATTCCCACCCAAAATGAGTGAGAGTGCCGGTTTTCCTACAGCTTCACCAACAGAATGCATTGTCATAATTTTTGCCAATTTGATAGGTGAAATATAGTACCTCAATGTACTTTCAATTTACATTTCTAGTATGATGAATGAGTTTGAATATCTTTTCATATGTTTAAGGGATACATATATCGTGATCTATATGATATATGTAGTAGTCTATTCGTGACTTTTACCCATTTTCTATTAGATTTTGGTCTTTTCTCCTCAACTTTTTGGAGTTGTTATAAAGATAGAGATATTAGTCTTTTAACTGTGATATATGTTGGAATATTTCTCCTAGTTTGTGAGTTATATTTTGATTTTGCTTTTGGAAATGTTGTGATGACTTTTAAATTTTTTATATAGTCAAATTTATCAACCTTTTATTTCATTAAATCTGGATTTGTGTCATAGGTAGAAAGTTTTTTCCTACACTCAGAATTTTTTCTAGTACTTATATGGTTTCATTTTTTACATTTAGACCTCTGACCTATTTGGGGTTTATTCTCATGTATGGTATAAAATAGTCTCTCTTTTAATCTTTTCCTAAAATGGCTAACTTGTTGTTCCAACACCACTAAAAAAACTAAGTCTATCTTTGTGCCAGTGATTTGAGATGCCAGCATTATTATGTACTAAATTTCCATGTGTACTTGGATATATTTCTGGACTTTCTATTCTATTCCACAGGGCTGTTGGTCTATTCATGCACAAGTACTGCACTGTTTTCATGCTAGAAGTCCATGGTATGTTTCAATTTGTGGTCCCCCCTACTCCTCCCTTTTAGGTTTTTCTTTTTCAGTGTATACTCTCTAATTTTGGGTTTTATGTTTCCATATGAATTTTAGTATCAACTTGGCTCCAGGAAAGAAAAAACTTCCTGGTATTTTTTATTGGGATTTTTCTTAATTTATAAATTAACATAGAGAGAACTGATGTCTTTATGTTGTAGAGACGTTCTAACCAAGAAAAAGGGTATTTTTTCATTTGCTTGAGTGTACTTTGTCAAAGCTGTCAGGAGTGTTTTAAAATTTTCCTCATAGAGGTCTGCACATTTTTTGTTAATTTTATTCCTAAGTATTTCATCTTTTTATTTCTCTTGTGAATGGGAATTTCTCTACCAATATATTTTCTAGCTGTTATTATTTGTGTTTGTAAAGGCTATTGATTTCTATATGATGATTTTGTATCTTGCTACTTTACTGGATTATTTTATGGGTTTGAGTTAGTTTTAATGTTGAATCTCTAGGTTTTTCCAGATATGTTATCCTTTCGTCTGCAAATACAGGTAGTTTTCCTTCTTTTTTTTTTAATTGAGGTGTAATTTACATACATTATAGTAGTTTCAGGTGTACAACAAAATCATTTGATATTTGTATATATTGCAAAATGATCACCGCAATACATCTAGGTAGCATCCATCACCGCACATAGTTACAAATTCTTTTCTTGTAATGAGAACTTTTAAGGTTTACTCTTTTAGCAACTTTCAAATATGCAATACAGTATTATTAACGATAGTTGCCTATCCATTACATCCCCATGACTTATTTATTTTATACCTGGAAGTTTGTACCTTTTGACCCCCTTGAGAAGTTTTCCTTTTTATATTTCAGTTATTATTACCTCTAATTATTTTTTCTTTTCTTGTTGCATTCCTCTGTATAATGCTGAATAATAGAGGAAGTAGTGGGTATCTTTGTGTTATTCTTGATTATAGTCGAAATGGTTGTAGTGTTTCCTTATTAAATAAGATGCTAGCTTTATGGCTAAAAATGCACAAGTGAAAGCAAAGAGACCAGTGATAAAGCTATGACAATAGACCAGGTGGAGGTCACCTACTCTGAGTGATGGATTTGAGATATATTTTTAGGTAGCAGCAACTGTGCTTGAAAGTGCATGTGTCATAGGAGATAAAAGGAAAACATTAACTTGAATACATTTTATTCAAGCAACTGGGTGTATGCATATATTACCTCCTCATCTACATTGAAGGATCTTTGATAGTAAGCAGTTATAGTATAGTGGTTAAAATTTCGTGTTTTGCAAATTTATGGTTACTAGGCAGTAAGGGAAGGAGGGATAAGTTAGGAGATGGGAATTGACATGTACACACTGCTTTATATAAAACAGATAACTAATAAGGACCTACTGTATAGCACAGGGAACTCTACTCAGTACTCTGTAATGACTATATGGGAAAAGAATCTAAAAAAGAGGGGATATATGTATACGTATAGCTGATTCACTTTGCTGTACAGAAGAAACTAACACAACATTGTAAATCAACTATGTGCCAATAAAAATTATAAAAAGAAAAAAAAATCATGTTTTGGAATCCAATTTCCTGGATTTAAAATCAGGTTTCAACATTTACTATATGGCCTTGAACAAATTACTTAATCATTCTAAGTCTTGGTTTTCTTTCACATATATATAAAAGGTGATAATAATAATACCTAGCTCATAAGGTATTTATGGGGATTAAATGAAAAAAAAAACATAAATAATAACAACAAGAATAACCCTTAGCAAACTGTTTGTACATATAAGGGCTTAATAACTATTAATTGATGACGATGATAATGATAGTTGTGTATCATAAATACCACCTAGTGTCTTTCAAGTTTTCCATAAATACCATTCAGTCAATGATTTGGCTTAAAAATGCCTATTGATATAAGATATCCATTTTAGGTCATTTTCTTACATTACAAGTTCTGGTATTTGTAATGAGTATTCTGCTTTATGTTGGGTTAATGTTTAGTTTTTAGAGTAATGGAATTTTTAAGACACAGTAAAGTAAAGGTATCCTAAAAAATCTCAGACTACTTCTCTGGTGAGACCAGATATTTGATAAATATACATGGTAAAAGGTATTGGTAAAACATAAGCAGGTTAATCAATTCAAAACCTGTATTTGTGCCAGTGAACAGCATTTTGCCTGAAGCAGATAGAACTTGTTATAAAAAAATGGCAAAATTTTCTCTGGCACCAAATCAACAAGGTGACTGCCTTTTAATGTATTCTCATTTGGGTGGTTGGCTGGGAGGTAAGAGTGAAAATGATCATTATATACTTTTTGTGAACTTGAATAACAATTACATTTCTGAGCAATGGTTTACATTTTGTCATTTACTTGGTTAAATTCCCATTAAGCAAAGAAAAATTTACTGTATATTATTCAGGATGCTCTTGTTGGGAATACTCTTAATTAAGAAATGCCATAGAAATCTCCTTATTGTCTAGAAATAGCTCATTACCAAAAAAGAAAAAATGTAAGTCGATTATACTCATTAAATTTTGAATCTGAATATAGTTCTTCTAGCAAGTTATTCTCTTAAAGGGTAGTGCTACTGAGGCCCTGATAGCTCTAGAAAATAAATCCATTCACAGTTATATTTAATGTTGAATTTTAAAAATATTTGCACATTCTTATGTATAGAGATGAAAAGGAAGGATGCAAAATTCATTTTAAAATCTACATATCTTTATAAATTGTCTAAATGATATAACTACATAAAAGTGTGATTATTTATTGCCTTTGAGTTGATAGTCATTAAATCTAGTGTCAAGAAAAAAAGAATGAGGGTCATATCCTGCTGTGGTTTTGACTATGATGCTTCTGATTGAAGTCAGTGGGTGTTTGGTGTTTGAAATGATGACAGTCTATAAACTTTGATAATTTGATTCAACTGGAACCTTCAACTTTGTCTTCTGAAATATACAGCAAGAGCGACATCTGAGGAAATTTTTCAATGAAAAACTACATCTTTCAAATATATTTTACCTTGTAAATCCTTGTAACAAGATTATTACTCAATCATTTTTCCTTTGATCAGAAGTACATTAGTAGTGGACATTGTTATTCTTTTGCTTCTCATATCATGTTGTGCATAGATACTGCCTTTCATTCTGCTTGTAATATAAGCAGTCTTGTATTCGTCATTGAAAGTATTATGTTTCAGAGTTTAGAGTGGTTATCTCTAGCAAACAGAAAGCTATTTCCCTAGCTTCGATTATGCTTAGCGGTTCATAAATGTCTGCATAATAATGCTCTTGTTTACTTAGCCTCCTTGTTTATTTTCATCCCTACTAGTTATTCTTTAACGCCCCTTGTATAATGCAAATTAGTCATCTATATCCCTAAGCCAGAGTGTTGAATTTACATCAGATTATTTTGCTGCCTATACGCTAATCACTTTTCAGATACTTTGAAATAAACCAGCCCAGTTTTAAAATGGATTCTAATATTGCAATTAAAAAGAAGGATGTAGATGCATATTATTTTATCCACATCATTGTGATCATAGAAAATACATCTATTGTTAAAATTAAGTAAAAAAAATCAACAAATAGTATTTAAAAAGAAATAGAAAAGGCAGTATTTTTACAAAGCACCCTTATAAAAGCTATCTTTCACATTATTTTTAAAACAAATATAACCAATATAATAATTACCTTGCAGTCAAAACCTTGTGGGTTTTTTTGACATTGCTATGGCAGAAAGGATCCAGGGAACAATTGTTTTGAGAAACAAAAATTAGAGTTTTGACTTTGATTTCTCAGTTAGAGGGAGGAGAATTTCTGATTCTTGAGACAGATCATTACAATAGCAGATAGATCCTAGTACAGATCTAGGAGGTTATAATCATAGATAAAAGAGCTGAATATGGATGCAATCAAGAAGAAAGATTTATATGAAACTAGCATCCCATGTGAGGTTGATTTTGATATCAGATAGCTCAAGAATATAGTTGAACACATTACTATGAAATACAGACACCCAATTTGAATCAGTAAAGCAAGACTCAGAATCCAGATTTCTGGCACAAAACTCCTCCCCTCATGAAATCTTTCTGCTTTCAGTAAAGCAGTTCCCATTTCCAGTTTCTACCTATCAGAAATTTTCAACCCGCTGTCCTTGGTACAGGGCATGTAATCTAAGCTGGCTCAAGCAGGGGGAAATGCTGTGACAGAAGAATTTTTTTTTTTTGTCTGGAAAATATGCTATGCATTGTGAACCCTGGAATTGCAGTAGCCGTTTCACCACTATGAAGTAAGCTAGCCTGAGGACAAAGCACACTTTATTTATTTATTTATTGTTTTAATATGTGTAATAGTATGCAAATCATGGATGGTTCAAGACAACTTGTACTATTAAAGGCAATGATTATTCCTTTCATAAAATAACAACCATGATAATATAATAGATAATTTATTTTAATATTTACTATAGAAGGCCTAGTAACACCTGCTTCTATGTTTTTAGCGTGGGTTATTTAATTTAATCCTTACCCTAATTCTATGAAGCATGTACATGCTTTGTTTGTTTTTTAAACATTTTTATTGGAGTATAATTGCTTTACAATGGTGTGTTAGTTTCTGCTTTATAACAAAGTGAATCAGCTATACATATACAAATATCCCCATATCTCCTCCCTCTTGCGTCTCCCTTCCACCCTCCCTATCCCACCCCTCTAGGTGGTCACAAAGCACTGAGCTGATCTCCCTGTGCTATGCGGCTGCTTCCCACAAGCTATCGATTTTACGTTTGGTAGTGTATATATGTCCATGCCACTCTCCACTTCGTCCCAGCTTACCCTTTGCCGTCCACGTGTCCTCAAGCCCATTCTCTACATCTACATCTTTATTCCTGTCCTGCCCCTAGGCTCTTCAGAACCATTTTTTTAGATTCCATATATATGCGTTAATATACGATATTTGCTTTTCTCTTTCTGACTTACTTCACTCTGTATGACAGTCTCTAGATCCATCCACGTCTCTACAAATGACCCAATTTCATTTCTTTTTAAGGCTGAGTAATATTCCATTGTATATATATGCGCCACATCTTCTTTATCCATTCATCTGTCGATGGACACATAGGTTGCTTCCATGTCCTGGCGATTGTAAATAGTGCTGCAATGAACATTGTGGTACTTGTCTGTTTTTGAATTATGGTTTTCTCAGGGTATATGCCCAGTAGTGGGATTGCTGGGTCGTATGGTAATTCTATTTTTAGTTTTTTAAGGAACCTCCATACTGTTCTCCATAGTGGCTGTATCAATTTACATTTCCACCGACAGTGCAAGAGGGTTCCCTTTACTGCACACCCTCTCCAGCATTTATTGTCTGTAGATTTTTGGATGATGGCCATTCTGACTGGTGTGAGGTGATACCTCATTGTAGTTTTGATTTGCATTTCTCTGATGATTTAATGATGTTGAGCATTCTTTCATGTGTTTGTTGGCAATCTGTATATTTTCTTTGGAGAAATGTCTATTTAGGTCTTCTGCCCATTTTTGGATTGGGTTGTTTGTTCTTTTGATATTGAGCTGCATGAGCTACTTGTAAATTCTGAACATTAAGCCTTTGTCAGTTCCTTCATTTGCAAATATTTTCTCCCATTTTGAGGATTGTCTTTTCGTCTTGTTTATGGTTTCCTTTGTTGTACAAAAGCTTTTAAGTTTCATTAGGTCCCATTTCTTTATTTTTGTCTTTATTTCCATTTCTCTAGGAGGTGGGTCAAAAAGGATCTTGCTGTGATTTATGTCATAGAGTGTTCTGCCTGTTTTCCTCTAAGAGTTTTATAGTGTCTGGCCTTCCATTTAGGTCTTTAATACATTTTGAGTTTATTCTTGTGTATAGTGTTAAGGAGTGTTCTAATTTCATTCTTTTACATGTAGCTGTCCAGTTTTCCCAGCACCATTATTGAAGAGACTGTCTTTTCTCCACTGTATATTCTTGTCTCCTTTATCAAAGATAAGGTGACCATATGTGCATGGGTTTATCTCTGGGCTTTCTATCTTGTTCCATTGATCTATGTTTCTGTTTTTGTGCCAGTACCATACTGTCTTGATTACTGTAGCTTTATAGTATAGTCTGAAGACCGGGAGCCTGATTCCTCCAGCTCTGTCTTTCTTTCTCAAGATTGCTTTGGCTCTCCAGGGTCTTTTGTGTTTCCATACAAATTGTGAAATTTTTTGTTCTAGTTCTGTGAAAAATGCCATTGGTAGTTTGATAGGGATTGCACTGAATCTGTAGATTGCTTTGGGTACTATAGTCATTTTCACAGTGTTGATTCTTTCAATCCAAGAACATGGTATATCTCTCCATCTGTTTGTAACATCTTTAATTCTTTCATCAGTGTCTTATAGTTTTCTGCATACATGTCTTTTGACTCCCTAGGTTGGTTTATTCCTAGGTAGTTTATTCTTTTTTTTGCAATGGTAACTGGGAGTGTTTCCTTAATTTCTCTTTCAGATTTTTCATCATTAGTGTATATGAATGCAAGAGATTTCTGTGCATTAATTTTGTATCCTGCAACTTTACCAAATTCATTGATTAGCTGTAGTAGTTTTCTGGTGGCATCTTTAGGATTCTCTATATATAGTATCATGTCATCTGCAAACAGTGACAGCTTTGCTTCTTCTTTTCCAATTTGTATTCAGTTTATTTCTTTTTCTTCTCTGATTTCTGTGGCTATGGCTTCCAAAACTATGTTGAATGATAGGGGTGAGAGTGGACAACCTTGTCTTGTTCCTGATCTTAGAGGAAATGGTTTCAGTTTTTCACACTGAGAATGATGTTGGCTGTGGGTTTGTCATACATGGCCTTTATTAAGTTGAGGTAGGTTCCCTCTATGCCTACTTTCTGGAGAGTTTTTATCATAAATAAGTGTTGAATTTTGTGGAAAGCTTTTTCTGCATCTATTGAGATGATCATATGGTTTTGGTTCTTCAGTTTGTTAATATGGTGTATCACATTGATTGATTTGCATATATTGAAGAATCCTAGCATTCCTGGGATAAACCCCACTTGATCATGGTGTATGATCCTTTTAATGTGTTCTTGGATTCTGTTTGCTAGTATTTTTTGAGGATTTTTGCCTCCATGTTCATCAGTGATATTGGCTTGTACTTTTCTTTTTTTTTGTGACATCTTTGATTGGGTTTGGTATCAGGGTGATGGTGGCCTCATAGAATCAGTTTGGGGGTGTTCCTCCCTCTGCTATATTTTGGAAGAGTTTGAGAAGGATAGGTGTTAGCTCTTCTGTAAATGTTTAATGGAATTCACCTGTGAAGCCATCTGGTCCTGGGCTTTTGTTTGTTGGAAGAATTTTAATCACAGTCTCATTTTCAGTGATTGGGATTGGTCTGTTTATATTTTCTGTTTCTTCCTTGTTTAGTCTTGGAAGGTTGTGCTTATCAAAGAATTTGTCCATTTCTTCCAGGGTGTCCATTTTATTGGCATAGAGTTGCTTGTAGTAATCTCTCATGATCCTTTGTATTTCTGTGGTGTCAGTTGCTACTTCTCTTTTTTCATTTCTAATTCTATGGTTGAGTCTTCTCCCTTTTTTTCTTGAAGAGTCTGGCTAATGGTTTATCAATTTTGTTTATCTTCTCAAAGAACCAGCTTTTACTTTTATTGATCTTTGCTATTGTTTTCTTCATTTCTTTTTCATTTATTTCTGATCTGCTCTTTATGATTTCTTTCCTTCTGCTAACTTTGGGGGGTTTTTTTGTTCTTTCTCTAATTGCTTTTGTTGTAAGATTAGGTTGTTTATTTGAGATGTTTCTTGTTTCTTGAGGTAGGATTGTATTGCTCTAAACTTCCCTCTTAGCACTGCTTTTGCTTTATTGCATAGGTTTTGGGTCATTGTGTTTTCATTGTCATTTGTTTTGAGGTATTTTTTGATATCCTCTTTGATTTCTTCAGTGATCTCTTGGTTATTTAGTAGTGTATTGTTTAGTCTCCATGTGTTTGTATTTTTTACAGTTTTTTTTTGCTGTAATTGATATCTAGTCTCATAGCGTTGTGGTCAGAAAAGACACTTGATACGTTTTCAGTTTTCTTAAATTTACCAAGGCTTGATTTGTGACCCAAATATGGTCTATCCTGGAGAATGTCCCATGAGCACTTGACAAGAAAGTGTATTCTCTTGTTTTTGGATGGAATGTCCTATAAATATCAATTAAGTCCCTCTTTTTTTAATGTATCATTTAAAGCTTGTGTTTCCTTATTTATTTTCATTTTGGATGATCTGTCCATTGGTGAAAGTGGGGTGTTAAAGTCCCCTACTATGATTGTGTTACTGTCAATTTCCCCTTTTATGGCTTTTAACATTTGCCTTATGTATTGTGGTGCTCCTATGTTGGGTGCATAAATATTTACAATTGTTATACTTCTTCTTGGATTGATCCCTTGATCATTATGTAGTGTCCTTCTTTTTCTCTTGTAATAGTCTTTATTTTAAAGTCTATTTTGTCTAATATGAGAATTGCTACTCCAGCTTTCTTTTGATTTCCATTTGCGTGGAATATCTTTTTCCATCCCCTCACTCAGTCTGTATGTGTCCCTAGGTCTGAAGTGGGTCTCTTGTAGACAGCATATATATGGGTCTTGTGTTTGTATCCATTCAGCCAGTCTGTGTCTTTTGGTTGGAGCATTTAATCCATTTACATTTAAGGTAATTATCAATATGTATGTTCCTATTACCATTTTCTTAATTGTTTTGGCTTTGTGATTGTGGGTCTTTTCCTTCTCTTGTGTTTCCTGCCTAGAGAAGTTCCTTTAGCATTCGTTTTAAAGCTGGTTTGGTGGTGCTAAATTCTCTTAGCTTTTGCTTGTCTGTAAAGGTTTTAATTTCTCTGTCGAATCTGAATGAGATCCTTGCTGGGTAGAGTAATGTTGCTTGTAGGTTTTTCCCCCCTTTAAATATGTCCTGCCACTCCCTTCTGGCTTGCAGAGCTTCTGCTGAAAGATCAGCTGTTAACCTTATGGGGATTCCCTTGTGTGTTATTTGTTGTTTTTCCCTTGCTGCTTTTATTATTTTTTCGTTGTATTTAATTTTTATAGTTTGATTAATATGTGCCCTGGCATGTTTCTCCTTGGATTTATCCTGTATGGGACTCTCTACACTTCTTGGACTTGATTGTCTATTTCTTTACCCATATTTGGAAAGTTTTCAAGTATAATCTCTTCAAGTATTTTCTCAGTCCCTTTCTTTTTCTCTTCTTCTTTGGGACACCTATAATTCAAATGTTGGTGCATTTAATGTTTTCCCAGAGGTCTCTGAGACTGTCCTCAATTCTTTTCATTCTTTTTTCTGCTCTGCAGTAGTTATTTCCACTATTTTATCTTCCATATCACTTATCTGTTCTTCTGCCTCAGTTATTCTGCTATTGATTCCTTCTAGAGAATTTTAAATTTCATTTATTGTGTTGTTCATCATTGTATGTTTGCTCGTTATTTCTTACAGGTCCTTGTTAAATGTTTCTTGTATTTTCTCCATTCTCTTTCCAAGGTTTTGGATCATCTTTACTGTCATTACTCTGAATTCTTTTTGAAGTAGAATGCCTATTTCCTCTTCACTTGTTTGGTCTGGTGGCTTTTTACCTTGCTCCTTCATCTGCTCTGTTTCTCTGTTTTCTCATTTTGCTTAACTTACTGCATTTAGGATCTCCTTTTCACAGGCTGCAGGTTCGTATTTCCCGTTGTTTTTGGTGTCTTCTCCCAGTGGCTAAGGTTCGTTCAGTGGGTTATGTAGGCTTCCTGGTGGAGGGGACTGGTTCCTGTGTTCTGGTGGATGAGGCTGGATCTTGTCTTTCTGATTGGCAGGACCACGTCCGGTGGTGTGTTTTGGGGTGTCTGTGACCTTATTATGATTTTAGGCAACCTCTCTGCTAATGGGTGGGGTTGTGTTCCTGTCTTGCTAGTTGTTTGGCATAGGTTGTCCAGCACTGTAGCTTGCTGGTCGTTGAGTGGAGCTGGGTCTTAGCCTTGAGATGGAGATGTCTGGGAGAGCTTTCACTGTTTGATATTACATGGAGCCAGGAGGTCTCTGGTAGAGCAGTGTCCTCAACTCATCTCTCTCAACTCAGAGGCACAGGCCTGACATCCGGCTGGAGCACCAAGACCCTGTCAGCCACATGGCTCAGAAGAAAAGGGAGAAAAAAAGAAATAAAGAAAGAAAAATAAAATAAAATGAAATAAAGTTATTTAAATAAAAAATAAAATAAATTATTTAAAAATATTAAAATGTAATGAAAAAAAAGAAAAGGAAAGAAAGAAGAGAGCAGCGAAACCAAAAAACAAATCCACCAATGATAACAAGCGCTAAAAACTATACTAAGAAAAAGAAAAATAAAGAGAGACAGAATCCTAGTCCAAATGGTAAAAGCAAAGCTGTACAGACAAAATCACACAAAGAAGCATACACATGCATGCTCACAAAAAGAGAAAAAGCAAAAAAAATATATCTTTTGTCAATCTGAGGTCTTCTGCCAGCGTTCAGTAGGTGTTCTGTATGAGTTTTCCACATGTAGATGTATTCCTGATGTATTTGTGGGAGGAAGGTGATCTCCATGTCTTACTCCTCAGCCATCTTGAAGGTCTCTCCCAAAGCACACTTTAAAAGGGCAGAGCTGAGAGTTTTGCTGATCAAATCACACCTGAAGCCTATCCTACCTTTGAGCTTTCGATTTCATGAGCCAATAAATCCCCTTATTTGTTTAGTTTGAATTATCTTTTGTGTTGCTTACAGCATAGAGTCCTACCTGATTTAGAAGGTAGAAACCTTGTGAAGTTGGTGAATAATGACTTTCTTAATGGTTTGATATGGGAACAACTGAACCTAAAATAAGTCCAATTTTAAGAAAAACCATATCATCATTTCATAAAGAAGCACTCTGGGTTCATTTGCACGTCGTCAGAGCAACAATACCTTTACCACAAATAATTGGAGGGATAAATTAGAAGGAAAAGCAGGAATAGATGTCTAGAAATGCTTTTGAAACATGAAATCAGATTTTAAAGTGAGAATCCCTAACCCCCCTCCCCCAATAGAAAGTATCACCCATTTTGTGACCCTCTACTACAGTTGTCACAGCTACTGCTACATCCTCTTGCTAGATTTTAGTCCTTTCACTTCTGTCTTTTATGAGATCAAACAGCAACAATCATTACAAACTGTTTTAACAAATAGCGTATGCAGAAATGGCATGTAAGCAGCTGCATATATGCGTCTAGAGCAAGGGTTTTCAAACTCGTAAGAATCACCTGTGGAGCTTTTAAAATTCCATATGTCACGCACAGGCAAATGTGATGCAAGTAGTCATTTTATAGTTATAAAAACTGACTTAAGGAAAGTCAGCTAGTATTTCCTATATATTTTCACGGGTCTAGATTCCCCAAACTGGAAAATTTTGACTCTAATAATATAGTATTTACAATCAAGTAATGATATGAAATTGACATTTATATTTTCATTTAAGTCATTTGTGCAGCTGATTATATTAAGTCTTGATTCCATCAGCATATCTTATACTACTATAAATTGACATTTTAAAGCAGTATCATATATTAAAAGGGGCAGAATTTTGATTTAAGATAGATCTAGATTCTAAACCTGATTACTTAAACAGTAATTTAACTAGATTTCACCTCAATTTTTTCATTTCTAAACTGTAAATCATTAGGCTTCTTCAAAGGATTTTGGGGAAAAATAAGTAAGATAATGAAGGTATACACCTACCATAGAATTTTGTATAAGGTAGAAGCTAGTAAATTGTAGTTATTGTTACTTTAATTCCTTGGCTATTTAATTCTTTTACATATAATTTTTAAAAATTTGTTTGCTTTAGAATGGTGGTGGAAAATTACAAGTTTGGAGAGACTTGGTGTAGTAATGACAGACCCATCAGTTTAGTTCTTTGAACCCCAGCTAGGTTGTTGGTGAAAGGAAACTGAAGGCTCAGTGCCTTAAACCTCCCAAGAGTAGCCTAGTGATCTTTAAAAATCTGTTGCCTGCTAGGATTTATATTTGTCCTGAAACAGAAGTTATGTGAAAAAGAAAATAAGGGAAAAGGTCATAGTTGTGCATTATGTGTATGTTGTTGTCAAGGCACAACATTACTCACGTTTAATGAAGTAATAAGACTGTGACTATGGCAATGATCAATTAAATAACAGTGTAAGCATCCATACAATAAGGGTCTAAAGATTCCAGGTAAAGTTATACAGTTAGATTTATTCGAATCTGTTGTACAGTATGTTATAACTATCATTCACTATAAAATTGTACCCTAGAGAACCTTAATTACAAAATAAATGACTAAATAGAAGTGTGGTACTAGACAAAAGAAATATTATGCTGCAATAACTTTTCACCTCCTACCTGATAATTTGGAAACGAATGAGAACTAAACAGTATTATGCTCAGTGCAGTGTTATTTTCAACTTTTTTTAAAATGCTATTACTATTTGTCCAGCATCTCTTAAGCATCCTGTAGGTTTATGAATTTTCTTAACATAGGAAAAGAAAGAACATGGGACTCAAGAAGACTATGTACAGGATCGTAATATTAATTCAAAACTAGTGGAAGGAAAGGAGAAACTCATATATTACTGACAGTGGTTGTGCCTGGTCATTATATGACTGTTGAAAATCCATAGTGGATAAAATAGATTTTCTTGGGACCTAAGTTTTATACTTATGAGGTCTTTATGGAACCAGAAAATTTTGACATAGTTTAGTTGACTATTTCCATAAAAGATACGTTTTAATCTCTGCTTTGATATTTTCATCATTCACTTTTCATTAGGTTGGTGTCATTAATAATGTCAAATACTGCCTATTATTTTGTGCTTTCTTATTGATGAGCCCTTAGCCATAATCCGTTAAGACATTACGTTCACTTAAAGTTTGTTTTCAGCATCTATTTATAAAATATATTTTGTCTCCTCCAACTTTTTCTTTGGGTCAAAAGTAGGGAACTTAAAATTAGTATTCAATCTGGAAAGAAGGAAATCATACTAGTTATATCAAGTAGAAAGAGATTTAACACAAGGAATTAGGTGCTTGCAAAATCGTCAGAAAGGTGGTGGACTGAATGTCAGGGGTGATGTCACTGGTGTTCAGGCTCACTGCCACAGGGAATCAGCGAGTTACTACCATGCAGAATTAGGAAACTAAAGGAATCCTCTGAATACCTTACAGCTCCTCTTCAATCTTGAGAAGGGTGAGTGGGAGGAGAACACAGAAATAACTTCAAACAACTCGAATCTGGGAAGCCCAAACATCTGCCTGCCACTACTGTCTGTGGAATAAGATGGCTTTTTCTTCTGTTCTTTCAAATCTCACATAAAAGCATCTCATTTATAAAAGATAAAATAGATATAGAAAAAAGTGAAGGGTTGGTAATCTGGGAAACGTTGCAATGTTTCAAACTCTTGCAATGGAGGGGATAGCATAGAAGATAATAGAAAGGTTGCCACAAGTCAGCATACAATATTCATCACAGTCCTCTCCTTTGGCAAATAGCATCCATATACACGCTTCTGTTTAAATTCTTAAACACCAACAATAGCAAACTTCTATTTCACCTTAGCGATTGCAGCTATTCCTCATACAAGCAAAGGGGGACCCAAAGTCCTATCAGTCACTGAATCCTTCTCTGCAGGATGTTAATTCCTCTTCTAGAGAAGCCACATGACACTTTTGATATCCTGTAGCTTAAAGACTAAACTATAAGGTTAGCAGCCACTAATACTTCTTCATTTAATAAGGGAAGGAGAGAGACAAAATAAAAGACCGATGTTTGCCAATTACACAAATATATATTTACAAAGAAAGCAAGGATGAGAATATGTCTATCACACCCCTCATTTCTTCAATAGTTCAAATTAAGAACTTTAGTACCCATTTCCTGTTCATTTGTAGTCAGCAAAATCTTTTGCTGGCCATGGTTACTTGGTGGTACTGTAAGCCAAGACTTCATTCCTGAAGAGTCTCAGCATTTAGTGGTGCTGCTGGTACTGGATTTTTGGGCATCTTCCATTATTAACTTCCACTGGGCATGGAAGTACTAAGAGACACTCTATAAAATCCTCTAGTTTCCAGACATCTCTGTTTTGAGAAGCAGCAACTCTATTTCCCACTGATAATCAGGATCAATCACCCCAGTTATCACAATATTTCAATATGGTGATGCTAATTTTCAACAATAATTATCATCGTACTTGTATTTTCTTTTTTTTTTCCATGCTGAGTTTACATGATGCCAATATATCCATATTGGATGTTGAAGTTTTCTGTTTTGATACTGGTGTAAGTTACTTTATAGATTGACTTTATTTAAAAATAGCTTTGTTGAAATTTTCTACTTGAACAGATGGGTTAGCAAATTTCAAACTGTCTGAGATAGATGTGTAGTTTTACCTGGGCTAACAAGGAAAAACATTACTTGCTAATATGGCATACTTTTTTTTTTGCTCTCTCTCACACACACACAAAGGTCTTGAAAGATAAGAAAGTACTATAGAAAGTACTGTTAACTCCTTGGGTTGAATTCCACATTATAGAGAAGACATTTTGTAGATACACCAACATAAAGTAGTCTGAAAGAATATAATTTGGTTTTTCAAAATGTGTTTTTGACATGTTATGGCATACGAGATGAAAAGTTGTTCAGAATAAGAATTTTTTTAAAATCTGATTTGGGGGCTTCCCTGGTGGCGCAGTGGTTAAGAATCTGCCTGCCAATGCAGGGGACACGGGTTCGAGCCCTGGTCTGGGAAGATCCCACATGCCGCGGAGCAACTAAGCCCGTGAGCCACAACTACTGAGCCTGCGCGTCTGGAGCCTGTGCTCCGCAACAGGAGAGGCCGCGACAGTGAGAGGCCTGCGCACCGCGATGAAGAGTGGCCCCCGCTCGCCACAGCTGGAGAAAGCCCTTGCACAGAAACGAAGACCCAACACAGCCATAAATAAATAAATAAATAAATATATTTATTAAAAAAAAAAAAAATCTGATTTGGGTATTATTGGGACCACCAGTCCTTTGAGAGGAGTTTAGGACTTGAATAATTGGGCATTAGCAACAAGCCTGCTGTTTCTGAATAGTCTCCTTTTTCTCTGAACTATTTACTTATCAACCCCTTATCTACACAAAAATGTTAAAAGCTAAAACTTCATCAAGAAGTTTTGAAATACAAAATATGCAGATATTAGCACACACGTTGAAAATTAACATGAAGGATGAGTAGAAGTCACCAGGTGAATAGATATATAGGGCTGGGAATTCAGGAGAACATTCATGGGAAAGCTATGAACACTAGAAGAACTGAAGGAAACTAAGTATATGTGGAGAGCAAGGAGAAGTTAGGAAGAAGAGAAGATGTAAGATGTTGGGGAGGTAAATCAGACCAGGTCCTTAAGGATCTTGTAAAACAAAAAACAACAAACAGTAAAGAGTTTGTACTGTGTCAGGAGAGCATGGAGAATGTATTGGAGGGAAGTAAGTCTGGAGGAAGGGAGATCAGATAGGTGGTTATTACAGGAGTCCAGACAGGAGTTGAGAGTGGCATGGACTGGGATATTGGGAGTGGAAATTCAGAAAAATAGACAGATTTAAGAGTTCACTAGAAGGTAAAATAAATAATACTTAGGACTAATTAAATGATTGTGTGGATGGACTGGTCAAGACATTCCCTTGGACAATGGTAGATGGACTACTATAAGCACAAAAAGCATATTTAACTTTGTTCTTTGGCCCATAAGGATAATTACAACAAGAAAACAAAGGATATATACCATACAAGAAAAGGATATCTACCCTGGAAGAAAACAAATAGACAAACTGTACAAGAAAACAAGGGATGTCTACCATATTTTCTTTTTTAAAAAATTGAAGTATAGTTGATTTACAATGTTGTGTTGGTTTCAGGTGTACAGCAATGTTACTCAGATATATATATTCTTTTTCAGATTATTTTCCTGCATAGATTATTACAAGATAGTGAATATAATTCCCTGTGCTGTATAGTAGGTCCTTGTTGCTTATCTGTTTGTGTCTAGTAGTTTATATCTGTTAATCACAAACTCCTAATTTATCTCTCCCACCCCCCACCTTTCCCCTTTGGTAACCATAAGTTTGTTTTCTATGTCTGTGAGTCTGTTTCTGTTTTGTAAATAAGTTCATTTGTGACCATATATTCTTTTGCTCCCACTTCCTGACATGAGTACATGAACACATCCTGCCCTCACTCCCCTACTCAAACACACAAATATTTACCAGGAAAGTTTAGCAGTGGTTTCCAAATGCTAGTCTATCTACAAATGGGCTGAATCAGAATAACTTTGGAGGGAGGTATGTACTGAAAATACAGATTCCTGGATGCTGTATACTAAGTCAGCATTACTTGTGTGGAGCCCAGAAAGCTACTTTTTAAACAAGTACCCCAGATATTTATGCACAGGCAGGTTTGTGAACCAAGGTAGTGAACTCTATATTGACCCTGGACTTCTGATATCCACTTAGTATGTGACCGCAAGAGGAAAGCAGAAAAGTGTCCTAGCCGGTGAACTCGCAAAGGGTACCGGTTCCATTTCAATGATTTTCTCCTCCAATCAAGAATGAAGAGACTGGATAAAGTGTTTTCTCCCATTTATGGTTATACTCTATATAGCTGTGAGGGGAGAATCAAACAGAATCAAAAACAGAGTACATCTAAAATTATGGCCTGATTTATAATTTTCCATTCTCTCTTATAGCAACCTCAACTCTTTTCTTCATTCTTTGACTAACTTACTTTTGATACTACTAACTGACCCACCATGAAATACTTTATGTATGGTAATAATTGTATCATTAAATAATGTTTAATTGCTTATAGTAAGTAAAGCAAAAGAGGGAACCTTTTTGAGGAAGTTCAGGACCCAACTATTTTGTTCATAGGGGTTATTATGTTTATCAGTTACTTTAGTTATGAGTTGTTTATTATGATCAATGTTCATAATTAATTGATTAATTATTAATGCATCTCACCCTTTGTTTTCCTTACTAACTAAAGTCACATAATGTGATAATAAAATGTACTTAATACGTAATGCTTCTGTTTAAATGTATAAAATTTGCTAATTGTTGAAATAATTCTTACAATATTATTAGCACCCTGCACTGAGCATTATCATTTCATTAGCTACAGAAATTTTTTTTTTTTGTAGCTCATTCTGTGCACTTCCTCTATTATTTGAAATTTAAGAAATACATTTGCTGATTGCAGGATGGGCATGAATTGCAGTTCTTGAGAATGTGATGGGAAATGACTTGGAAGATATAAACGTATATTTAATGACATGCAGCAAGAGTGAGGTATTTTTCTTGGCTTTTGAAGATCATCTTCTAAACACTAGCCTATGCCTACCTGTGTGAAGCTAAAGCTACGCATAAAAAAAACTTCATTCATTCATGTTGTTATATAATTTTAAGTGCTAAGATTTTCCTTTGATAATTTAAAATAATATAGAACAACTCAGAATTGGAAAACACAAGTAAATTTTCACTGTTATCAATGTTCCTTAATAGTATGCAAGAAGTTTGTATTTATTTTGGTCTTACTATGAATTTCTTCCTTATCCCCTTGTCCTGTAGTCTTAATCAATTTTTTCCGTAAGTTTTAAAGTTTTGCCTTTTACATTTAGATCTACACTCTATCCGGAATTAATATTTGTGTGGGGTAGCAATGTTGTGCTGGAATCAGCTTGCAAGAGATGATTGGGTGCATCTCTTCCCAACTCTACATTCCATGCCATCACAGCAGTAGCTGGATTACCCAGGGTGGGAGTCTTTACACCACAGATATCGGCAAGTGCTAAAAATCAGGCTTCAGATCCCCATGTCCCAGAGAGTGGGTTGCTAAACATTTCCTGTCACATCACTTGAAGGTAGGGATCTAATTTTGTCTTATTTCCCATATGGAGAACCAGTTGTCACAGCATCATTTGATGAATAATTCATCCTTTATTCACTGAGTTGTGATGCCACCTCAGTTATATACCAGTACTGTATTATACACATATCTACGTCTTGTCAGGAGTTTAGCTAAGCTGGAGAGAGCTGAGCTGCTAGGTGTTGGAGTAGCCAGTTAAAACAACAAGCCAAAATGATAGTAACATTCAAGGCTTTAATCACTTACTGTGACAGTATAAGCGAGAGGCTAAACCAGAGAAAGTGCCAACAACCTTGTTCTCTTTCCCCTACCATGGAATGGTGAATCAGTTGAGGGTCAAGTGGATCAGTGCAGACATGGGGCTCATCTCACTGTCAAGGAAACCCTGAACAAAAACTCCTGCAGTTTTCTGGGCCTGAAGACCAGAGGAGGGTGAGAGGAAAAAACTAGGAATGGAAAAATACTGGATATTGAGTTAAAGTGGAGAAAAAGTGCCCCCACCTCCATCAAGAGCTTTCAGCAAAGACACCTGAGGAAGGCCTCTGTTGAAAGTCCTCTAGAAAGAATCTTTGGAATGAAGACACCCAGGCTCGGAATGTAGGTATGTGTAAGGGGATGGCGTACCAAGGGGCCTGAGTCAAGGAGGGCAACTTCCTTCAGAGACTAATGCACTGGCTATGCATCAAGTCTGGGGTGGGGATGACAGCTTTCCCCCATGAGGCCTGCCAGGTAAAGCCATTGTGGATGCCTATGGTTGGACCTGAAAAATCACACATAGGCTTTTTGGCCAGGATCCAGACTCCTTAAGTCTGTTTCTTTGTTTATTATTATGCCACTCTGTTCTATTTTTCTATCTCTGGGCTGTTGTTAAAAAATTCAAATTTATATACAACTTTGGATGTTTGGGAAGGTGATTCCCTTTTCCTCCTCCTCTTCTTATTCTTCGTCATTTACTTATGGTCACATTGTTATTTGGACTTTCTTCTATAGGAACATCATAGGAAAATTCCCTCAGAAAGCTTTATGCATTTACATCCACCATGTATTTTTATCTGCCATGTATTACCCCAGACCTAGGCTATATCAATTTCTCAGCTGATAAATCCTTAGGCTATAATATAAATTTGGATTCTAAATCCAACTGAGGTAAAACCCTAGGGTTTTGGTTTGTCAGTAGAGACTTTTTTTGTTGTTACCCAAAGCCCTGTCTTCCTACTATTCCCCTATGTTGGTAGGTAAGGTTTTTCTAGTGTACCTATTCTCTGAGGATGCAGCTCTTAAAGGGTCCCAGACCTGTGTAAGTATCTCATATTTAACTCCCTGTCTGTCTTGGGCCCCAGCCCTGTCACCTGCATGGATGCTAGAACACAAATGTATCTTTCCATATCATCATATTCTACATTCTATTTTAGTTTCTTGATTTCATGTATGTTGTATGTCAGGTTTCCTAAAAGCATAGTCTCAGAGATTTGGCATGAAAATAATTTATTGAGTCAATGTTCTTAAGGAAAAATCTAAAGGGAGAAGGGGAACCAGGATAGGGAAAGGGAAGTACCTGAGCAAGGATGTGGTTTCAGGGAAAATCTAGCTTTGACTTGATCCTCAGTGGAGAGTCTGGAAGGGGTGGGAGACGGAAGTCTGGAGCGTAAATCAAATTGTAGAATTGTCTATCTTTGAGACAAGGGGGCTAGAGTTTTGTACCCGAGTATCAGTCAGTCATAGGGATATTGGGACAGGGTGAGGTAAGGCAGCTCTTGTCAGCCAAGGGCAATTCTCCCACAAATGGAGACAGCTATGAGCTGTTAGCAGTCAACATTCACAGCATCTGGGAGAATGGGTACACTGGCCAGGTAAAAGGTATCTGAATGGGGCAATGACAACATTTGCAATAATGTGTTTCTGGCTTCAGCAGCTTGGTGTGCCAATACAGTATCTCTCAATTTTCACTTTTACTGTTTATTGCTCACTTATCTTCATTTATAAAAAGTTTATCATCTCCCTCCAGAGGTCTCTTTCTCTGGTGAAACATTCACAGAGACTGTGGACTAATCAAAGGGCTCTTGTTTCCAAAAGCCACATAGATGGAACTCGGAATCTTACTAGCCCCAGTGTATGTAGACTGTAAAGTATAGCCTGCATATTGTCAATCTGCACAGTCCATTGGTCCTGCAGAACCCATTCGAAGTCCAGCACTGCAGTGATGCCCTTGCTCAGCCATGCACTTGCTAGTGCTGTTATGTGACCTATTCTCAAACTCCAAGATAACATCTCTTTTAGGCCTCCATATGTGTTTCTTCATTGTTCCCAAAGTATATCCTTCTACAGTGGTGACTAGGTCCAAAGACATTTCCAGATGTAGCAACTTGGTATATTCAGCCTACTGGTATACCTATTGGCCTTGTATTTATATGACTAAGGGAGGTCGCTCAACTGAATTTTCTGTTAATAACAAAAATATGATTCCAAGTGATTTTCTGTCTCTTCTGGACCAGGGTTTCTCAACCTTGGCACTATTAACATTTTATACTGGATAATTCTTTGTTGGAGGGAAGGCTGTCCTGTGCATTATAGAATGTTTAGCAGCACACATGGTGTCTACTCACTACATGCTAGTAGTACTGCCCACCTGCTCTCTAGCTATGACAACCAAGAATGTGTCCAGACATTGCCAACTGTCCCCTGAGGGTCAAAAATCAGACCTGGTTGAGAACCACTGTTCTAGACATAAAGGCTGAATAATTATAAAAATCCCTTATCAGCAGCCACCCCATTATATGTTTCTCATTGTTCCCTTAGTTACGTAACCACTTGGAGGCAAGTGGCTATGCGCCCCTCATAGTACTTAGCATAGTACCTTGTACATACTAGTTGATTACTTCTTTGTATATATTAATCTACTATTTATTCTTGCCTATTCTTAACATAAAATCAATCCACTTGATTTTAAAAGTCATTACACATGTGCTGCTGAATGAATTGAGAGCCAAGTTCAGTCTGGAGAGAATCTTTTATTCAAATGTTCTAATCCAAATTTCTAAATGTAACAAGATGTATGTGTCATAATTCTCTGCCACATAAGTAAATTTAACGAAATTAAATGTTTTAAATAAAAACCTTATTTAATTTTTATATAGGTTTTCTTTCATGCCATGAAAATATGGTTGAGTATGTTTGTCTACAAAAGTTGTAAGCATTTATTCTTAATTGGTTTTACTCAGTTGATTAATTAGTTAGTGATCAGGGAATATTTGAAATTATGTCATATGCCCAAAATATTCTGGCATTACTCTCTCTCGGCAGTTTAGGGACAAGGCCAACTTGTTGGTCATTATAAAGTAGGCAAGGGGAGTGTTTATTGAAGGTGAAGATTTTGAGAGGCATGAATTTAAAAGCAGAGGATGAGTTGATAAAAGGAGAGAATATAAATGTTGAGAGGTAGTTGTATGCTCCATTTATAAAAATGACATATAATTTGCTTTAGGTCATAATCTAAATTTTGTGGTATCATCTTCTTCAGTTCAAGAATGGTTATATCAGAATAGTAAGTTTGCA
The DNA here is from genome assembly GCF_028023285.1 of Balaenoptera ricei. Lineage (NCBI taxonomy): Eukaryota > Metazoa > Chordata > Mammalia > Artiodactyla > Balaenopteridae > Balaenoptera > Balaenoptera ricei. The sequence continues at coordinate 86,956,445 of NC_082660.1, read as the reverse complement.
TAGTTAATGAGTGTTTTGCATAGGAAATAGAACATGATTGCCAAAGTATCAGGGCAATTAGTAATAATGAATAGAGAAATGAAAATTCTCTATTCAAAATTCCTCTTTTCTTAGAACTCAGCAAGATGGAAAGGCTTAAACTAGAATATACAAGTGTTTTTTCAAATATTCTTTAAGTTTTATGGAATCTGTACAGTTGGTCCTCCATATCTACAGGCTCTACATCCCTGGATTCAACCAACCACAGATAGAAAATGTTCAGAAAAAAAATTCTGGAAAGTTCCAAAAGCAAAACTTGAATTTACTGGGTGCTGGCAACTATTTACATAGCATTTACATTGTATTTACAACTACCTGCATTTCATTGTATTGGGTGATATAGTTAATCTAGAGATGATTTAAAGTATATGGGAGGATGTGCATAAGTTATATGCAAATACTATGTCATTTTATGTAAGAGACTTGAGCATCTACAGATTTTCATGTCCACAGGGTCCTGGAACGAATCCCCCATGAATATCGAGGGACAACTGTATTAAATATTGGAACATTTGGTATAATTGTAATTTATGTTATGTATCTGTTCCTCTATAACAAGTGTAGCAAGATTCTATGAGGAATTTTAATCATTAAATTTTTCCGAGGGCAAAGTCTCACAAAATTATAGCAAAAATGTTTAATAGGTTACTGGGGTAGGGTAATTTACAGACTATTCTAACAAAATGCAGCAACATTTCATGTGCCTGATCAGTGATGGAACTTTTAAATGAGACTCTTGAATCTCTTGAATTAATGAAGTATTTTGGCAGTATTTCATTGAAATTCTGCCATTAGCATTGGGACTCTTGTGTGGTAGAAAGAACATTTGAGCAGCACTAAGAAAATAGTTTCTAGTCCATATTTGACACTCATTCACTGATTATGTGGCACTGGATAAAATACCTTGCCATGCCTTAGTTTTCTCATCTGTAAAATGAAACATAAATTCCTTCTATGAATTATATCTGATCAGGAATAAAACTTCTACATATTATACTCTGTCTTTCAGCATTCAAGCAATCAACATTTATTTAAAGCCTCTTATATGATAATTCATTCCATCCACCTGTTGGGAACCAAGGTATCGTTCTCAATCTTGGCTGTGTATCAGAATCACTGGTGAGCTGTTTTAAAACTACAGATTCCTGAGCCCCACCCTAGACTTCTTGAGTTAGAAAATCTGGGTGTTACACTGTGGCATCTATATTTTTAAAAAAACATACCACTCCCAAGATGCTTCTTTCTTATCTGTAACTGAGTTGAGTATAACTCCTGTAGGGCATGAAGAATAGTAAATAAATCATGTAAAAAAATCTTACAACTTAGTTGGGGATATAAGTTCAGTACTGAATATAAAGCAAAGGCTAAAAAATATATAAGCATAAATATTAAAGAAAGGCCAAAATAAGTAAGTGGAATAAGTAGAGGATGCAGGGTTTGAATTGAGTTGAAGTTGGAAAAGGGGGGGAAAAAGAAAGGTGATTTCCAGGAAGGAAAATTTGAGTAGTGATGATGAAACAAGATTCGTTGGCTTTTACTGCAGTGAAGTCTGACCAGATTAGAGAGAAAGATTGGTGACAAATAGAAATCTGATTCCTGGCTTCTTAACTTCCTTTTTTATTAAAAATTTTTATTGGGGTATAATTGATTTACAATGTTGTGTTAGTTTCAGGTGTACAGCAAAGTGAATCTGTTATACATATATCCACTCTTTTTTAGATTCTTTTCCCATATAGGCCATTACAGTGTATTGAGTAGAGTCTCCTCTGCTATACAGTAGGTCCTTAAGCAACCTAAATGTCCATCAACAGAGGAATGGATAAAGAAGATGTGGTACATATATACAATGGAATATTACTCAGCCATAAAAAAGGATGAAATAATGCCATTTGCTTCTTAACTTCTTTGGTTGTTGTTTGATCACTTTTTTTTTTACAAGCTGTATTTAATTTATTAATACAATTACACATAATGGTTTAGTCAGATGTTATAAATAATATATTAAAATGTTTCCTTTTCTATTTCATGAAATAATGTTATTGTAGTATGTCATATGCATCTATGACAACAGTCTTTACCATCATTACAACTACTTTTTGAATCATTTAACAAAGTTCTCCAGAGCACTTCTTCTGTATAAATAGTTTTGAGATTTTGCTTTCTGAATCTGTTTGTTGCCATCAATTTTTCCAAAGCATAAGTACGATTTGCATAACACTAACACAATTAAAAATAATTTTGTAGGTATGTATTTTAAATCTCTGCAATTTTTCCACTTATCGAATTGCCTTTTACCTTTTAAAAACATTTTAATATAAAATATGATACACATATTAAAAGAGCACAAAACATCACTGCACAGTTACATGAATGAATATAAAGTGAATTTCGTTTTCACTACCATCAATATCAGAAAATAGAACATTGCCAACCACCCCCACCCAGACCGAAAATAATTATGTGTCCCTTCCTGGTTGCAGTTTCCTCCCTCCTCCAAGAAGTAATCACTATTATGGTTTTTCTGGTAATTACTTCTTTGCTCTCCTTTATACACTTGCCACTAATATATGTGTACCTAAAATTTTCTATTATAGTTTTGCCTGTTTTATTTTATTTTATTTATTTTTATTTTTTACAATTAATTAATTAATTAATTATTTTTGGCTGCGTTGGGTCTTTGTTGCTGTGTGCGGGCTTTCTCTAGTTGCAGCGAGCGGGGGCTACTCTTCATTGCAGTGTGCGGGCTTCTCATTGCGGTGGCTTCTCTTGTTGCGGAGAAAGGGCTCTAGGCGCGCAGGCTCAGTAGTTGTGGCTCATGGACACCACAGCGCAGGCTCAGTAGTTGTGGCACACGGGCTTAGTTGCTCCGTGGCATGTGGGATCTTCCCAGACCAGGGCTCGAATCCGTGTTCCCTGCATGGGCAGGCAGATTCTTAACCACTGTGCCACCAGGGAAGCCCCTGCCTGTTTTAAATTTTATATGAAAGTTATCACATTATATGTGCTCTTTTGTGTCTTGCTTGTTTTTTTCTCAACATTAGGTTTATGAGATTCATCCATGTTGCAAATAGCTGTAGTTAATTCATTTTCATCACTAAATAGCATTCAATTGGATGAATAGTCCACAGGTAATGTATCCATTCTACTGTTCATGGACATTTGAAATGTTTTCGATTTTTGGCTATTTCAAACAATGCTGCTCTTAACTTTATTTTACATTTACCTGTTGCAGGAGGGGAATTGATGGGTCACAGGAAATGAGTATCTTCAACTTTAATAGATAACGCTAGTCTAGATTCTAAAATGGTTTTTATACTATCACCAGCAGTATGTGAAAATTCAGCAACATTTGGAATTATGTATCTTTTAATTTTTGCCAAGCAAATGTGTGTGTTATAGCTTGAGTTTGTTCCCTGATGACTAATAAGGTCGGGCACCTTTTCAAATGTTTATTGGCCATTCAGATATCCTCTTTTGAAAACTGTCTGTCCAAGACTCTTACCCATTTCCCCAGTGTTTTTTAATTTTATAAATGTTTTTAATATATGGGGAATATGAGTCTCTTGTTAGTCATATGTGTTGCAAATATCTTTTCCCACTGTTGGTTTACACTTTTACTCTCTTAATGGTGTCCTTTGATGACTAGAAATTCTTAATTGTAATGTGATATAATTTATCCATCTACCCTTTAAAGCTTTATGATTCCTGCTTAAGAAATTCTCTCCTACTCAAACATCATGAAGATAATCTCTGTGTTTATGATCTAGAAACTTCATTGTTTTACTTCTCACATTTAGATGTACAATTACTTCCCTGCTTTGATTATTATCTTTCTTTTTTTTTAACATCTTTATTGGAGTATAATTACTTTACAATATTGTGTTAGTTTCTGCTTTATAACAAAGTGAATCAGCTATACATGTACATATATCCCCATATCATCTCCCTCTTGTGTCTCCCTCCCACCCTCCCTATCCCACCCCTCTAGGTGGTCACAAAACACCAGCTGGTCTCCCTGTGCTATGCAGCTGCTTCCCACTAGCTAGCTATTTTACATTTGGTAGTATATATAAGCACATGCCACTCTCTCACTTCGTCCCAGCTTACCCTTCTCCCTCCCCGTGTCCTCAAGTCCATTCTCTACATCTGTGTCTTTATTCCTGTCCTGCCCCTAGGTTCTTCAGAACCTTTTTTTTTTTTTTTTTTTAGATTCCATATGTATCTGTTAGCATACGGTATTTGTTTTCCTCTTTCTGACTTACTTCACTCTGTAAGACAGACTCTAGGTCCATCCACCTCACCACAAGTAACTCAATTTCGTTTCCTTTTATGGCTGAGTAATATTCCATTGTATATATGTGCCACATCTTCTTTATCCATTCACCTGTCAATGGACACTTAGGTTGCTTCAGTGTCCTGGCTATTGTAAATAGAGCTGCAATGAACATTGCTGTACAGGACTTTTTGAATTATGGTTTTCTCAGGGTATATGCCCAGCAGTGGGATTGCTGGGTCGTATGGTAGTTCTATTTTCAGTTTTTTAAGGAACCTCCATACTGTTCTCTATAGTGGCTGTATCAATTTACATTCCCACCAATAGTGCAAGAGGTTCCCTTTTCTCCACACCCTCTCCAGCATTTATTGCTTGTAGATTTTTGATGATGGCCATTCTGACTGGTGTAAGGTGATACCTCATTGTGGTTTTGATTTGCATTTCGCTAATGATTAGTGATGCTGAGCGTTCTTTCATGTGTTTGTTCGCAATCTGTATATCTTCTTTGGTGAAATGTCTATTTAGGTCTTCTGCCCATTTTTGGATTGGGTTGTTTGTTCTTTTGATATTGAGCTACATGAGCTGTTTGTAAATTTGGAGATTAAGTCATTGTCAGTTGCTTCATTTGCAAATACTTTCTCCCATTCTGAGGGTTGTCTTTTCGGCTTCTTTATGGTTTCCTTTGCTGTGCAAAAGCTTTTAAGTTTCATTAGGTCCCATTGGTTTATTTTTGTTTTTATTTCCATTTCTCTAGGAGGTTGGTGAAAAAAGGATCTTGCTGTGATGTATGTTATAGAGTGTTCTGCCTATGTTTTCCTCTAAGAGTTTGATAGTGTCTGGCCTTACACTTAGGTCTTTAATCCATTTTGAGTGTATTTTTGTGTATGGTGTTATGGAGTGTTCTAATTTCATTCTTTTACATGTACCTGTCCAGTTTTCCCTGCACCACTTATTGAAGAGGCTGTCTTTTCTCCATTTTATATTCTTCCCTCCTTTATCAAAAATAAGGTGACCATATGTGCATAGGTTTATCTCTGGGCTTTCTATCCTGTTCCATTGATCTACATTTCTGTTTTTGTGCCAGTACCATATTGTCTTGATTACTGTAGCTTTGTAGTATAGTCTGAAGTCAGGGAGCCTGATTCCTCCAGCTCCATTTTTCTTTCTCAAGATTGCTTTGGCTATTCAGGGTCTTTTGTGTTTCCATACAAATTGTGAAATTTTTCGTTCTAGTTCTCTGAAAAATGCCACTGGTAGTTTGATAGGGATCGCATTGAATATGTAGATTGCTTTGGGTAGTATAGTCATTTTCAGAATGTTCATTCTTTCAGTCCAAGAACATGGTATATCTCTCCATCTGTTGGTATCATCTTTAATTTACTTCATCAGTGTCTTATAGTTTTCTGCATACAGGTCTTTTTTCTCCTTAGGTAGGTTTATTCCTAGGTACTTTATTCTTTTTGTTGCAGTGGTAATTGGGAGTGTTTCCTTAATTTCTCTTTCAGATTTTTCATCATTAATGTATAGGAATGCAAGAGATTTCTGTGCATTAATTTTGTATCCTGCTACTGTACCAAATTCATTGATTAGCTCTAGTAGTTTTTGGTAGCATCTTTAGGATTCTCAATGTATAGTATCATGTCATCTGCAAACAGTGACAGCTTTACTTCTTTTCTGATTTGGATTCCTTTTATTTCTTTTCCTTCTCTGATTGCTGTGGCTAAAACTTCTAAAACTATGTTGAATGATAGGGGTGAGAGTGGACATCCTTGTCTTGTTCATGATCTTAGAGGAAATGGTTTCAGTTTTTCACATTGAGAATGATGTTGGCTGTGCGTTTGTCATATATGGCCTTTATTATGTTGAGGTAACTTCCCTCTATGCCTACTTTCTGGAGGGTTTTTATCATAAATGGGTGTTGAGTTTTGTCAAAAGCTTTTTCTGCATCTATTGAGATGATCATATGGTTTTGATTCTTCAATTTGTTATTATGGTGTATCACATTGATTGACTTGCGTATATTGAAGAATCCTTGTATTCCTTGGATAAACCCCACTTGATCATGGTGTATGATCCTTTTAATGTGTTGTTGGATTCTGTTTGCTAGTATTTTGTTGAGGATTTTTGCATCTATGTTCATCAGTGATATTGGCCTGTAGTTTTCTTTTTTTGTGACATCTTTGGTTTTGGTATCAGGGTGATGGTGGCCTCGTCAAATGAGTTTGGAAGTCTTCCTCCCTCTGCTATATTTTGGAAGAATTTGAGAAGGATAGGTGTTAGCTCTTCTCTAAATGTTTGATATAATTTGCTTGTGAAGCCATCTGGTCCTGGGCTTTTGTTTGTTGGAAGATTTTTAATCACAGTCTCAATTTCAGTGCTTGTGATTGGTCTGTTTATATTTTCGATTTCTTCCTGGTTTAGTCTCGGAAGGTTGTGATTATCTAAGAATTTGTCCATTTCTTCCAGGTTGTCCATTTTATTGGCATAGAGTTGCTTGTAGTAATCTCTCATGATCCTTTGTATTTCTTCAGTGTCAGTTGCTACTTCTCCGTTTCATTTCTAATTCAATTGATTTGCGTCTTCTTCCTTTTTTTCTTGATGAGTCTGGCTAATGGTTTATCTATTTTGTTTATCTTCTCAAAGAACCAGCTTTTAGTTTTATTGATCTTTCCTATTGTTTTCTTCATTTTTTTTTTTCATTTATTTCTGATCTGATCTTTATGATTACTTTCCTTCTGCTAACTTTGGGGTTTTTTGTTCTTTCTCTAACTGCTTTAGGTGTAAGGTTGTGTTGTTTATTTGAGTTGTTTCTTGTTTCTTGAGGTAGGATTGTATTGCTCTAAACTTCCCTGTTAGAACTGCTTTTGCTTCATCCCATAGGTTTTGTGTCATTGTGTTTTCATTGTCATTTGTTTCTGGTATTTTTTGATATCTTCTTTGATTTCTCCAGTGATCTTTTGGCTATTTAGTAGTGTGTTGTTTAGTGTCCATGTGTTCGTATTTTTTACAGATTTTTTTCCCTGTAATTGACATCTAGTCTCATAGCTTTGTGGTCAGAAAAGATACTTGATACGATTTCAGTTCTCTTAAATTTACCAAGGCTTGATTTGTGACCCAAGATATGGTCTATCCTGGAGAATGTCCCACGAGCACTTGAGAAGAAAGTGTTATCTGGTGTTTTTGGATGGAATGTGCTATAAATATCAATTAAGTCCCTCTCGTTTAATGTATCATTTAAAGCTTGTGTTTCCTTATTTATTTTTATTTTGGATGATCTGTCCATTGTTGAAAGTGGGGTGTTAAAGTCTCCTATTATGATTGTATTACTATCAATTTCCCCTTTTATGTCGGTTAGCGTTTGCCTTATGTATTGAGGTGCTCCTGTGTTGGGTGTATAAATATTTACAATTGTTATATCTTCTTCTTGGATCGATCCCTTGATCATTATGTAGTGTCCTTCTTTGTCTCTTGTAATAGTCTTTATTTTAAAGTCTATTTTGTCTGATATGAGAATTGCTACTCCAGGTTTCTTTTGATTTCCATTTGCATGGAATATCTTTTTCCATCAGTTCACTCTCAGTCTGTATGTGTCCCTAGGTCTGAAGTGGGTCTCTTGTAGACAGCATATATACAGGTCTTATTTTTGTATCCATTCAGCCAGTCTGTGTCTTTTGGTTGGAGCATTTAATCCATTTACATTTAAGGTAATTATCAGTATGTATGTTCCTATTACCATTTTCTTAATTGTTTAGGGTTTGTTATTGTAGCTCTTTTCCTTCTCTTGTGTTTCCTGCCTAGAGAAGTTTCTTTAGCAGTTGTTTTAAAGCTGGTTTGGTGGTGCTGAACTCTCTTAGCTTTTGCTTGTCTGTAAAGATTTTAATTTCTCTGTCGAATCTGAATGAGATTCTTGCTGGGTAGAATAATGTTGGTTGTAGGTCTTTCTCTTTCATCACTTAAAATATGTCCTGCCACTCCCTTCTGGCTTGCAGAGTTTCTGCTGAAAGATTAGCTGTTAACGTTATGGGGATTCCCTTCTATGTTATTTGTTGTTTTCCCTTGCTGCTTTTAATATTTTTTCTTTGTATTTAATTTTTGATAGTTTGAATATTATGTGTCTTGGTGTGTTTCTCTTTGGATTCATCCTGTATGGGACTCTCTGTGCTTCCTGGACTTGATTAACTATTTCCTTTCCCATATTAAGGAAGTTTTCAACTATAATCTCTTCAAATATTTTCTCAGTCCCTTTCTTTTTCTCTTCTTCTTCTGGGACCCCTATAATTCGCATGCTGGTGCGTTTAATGTTGTCCCAGAGGTCTCTGAGACTGTCCTCATTTCTTTTCATTCTTTTTTCTTTTTTCTGCTCTACAGTAGTTATTTCCACTATTTTATCTTCCAGGTCACTTATCCATTCTTATGCCTCAGTTATTCTGCTATTGATTCCTTCTAGAGAATTTTTATTTCATTTATTGTGTTGTTCATCATGCTTGTTTGCTCTTTAGTTCTTCCAGGTCCTTTTTAAACATTTCTTGTATTTTCTGCATTCTATTTCCATGATTCTGGATCATCTTTACTATCATTACTCTGAATTTTTTTCAGGTAGACTGCCTATTTCATCTTCATTTGTTTGGTCTGGTGGGTTTTTACCTTGCTTCTGCATCTGCTGTGTGTTTCTCTGTCTTCTCATTTTGCGTGACTTACTGTGTTTGGGGTCTCCTTTTCGCAGGCTGCAGATTCGTAGTTCCTGTTGTTTTTGGTGTCTGCCCGCAGTGACTAAGGTTGGTTCAGTGGGTTGTGTAGGCTTCCTGGTGGAGGGGACTAGTGCCTGTGTTCTGGTGGATGAGGCTGGATCTTGTTTTTCTGGTGGGCAGGTCCGCGTCTGGTGGTATGTTTTGGGGTGTCTTTGACCTTATTATGATTTTAGGCAGCCTCTCTGCTAATGGGTGGGGTTGTGTTCCTGTCTTGCTAGTTGTTTGGCATAGGGTGTCCAACACTGTAGCTTGCTCGTTGTTTAGTGGAGCTGTGTCTTAGCGTTGAGATGGAGATCTCTGGGAGAGCTTTCACTGTTTGATATTACTTGGAGCTGGTAGAGCTCTGGTGGACCAATGTCATGAACTTGGCTCTCCCAGCTCAGAGGCACAGGCGTGACATCCGGCCAGAGCACCAAGACCCTGTCAGCCACACGGCTCAGAAGAAAAGGCAGAAAAAAGAAAGAAAGAAAGAAAAATAAAATAAAATAAAATAATTAAAAGAAAAAATAATTATTAAAAATAAATTTAAAAGTAATAAGAAAAAGAAAAAAAAAAGAAAGGAAGAAAGAAAGAAGAGAGCAACCATACCAAAAAACAAGTCCACCGATGATAAAAAGTGCTAAAAACTTTACTAAAAAAAAAACAAAAAATGGACAGACAGAACCCTAGGACAAATATTGAAAGCAAAGCTATACAGACAAAATCACACAAAAAAGCATACACATACACACTCACACTCCCAAAGTCCACCACCTCAATTTTGGGATGATTCGTTTTCTATTCAGGTATTCCACAGGTGTAGGGTACATCAAGTTGACTGTGGAGATTTAATCCACTGCTCCTGAGGCTGCTGGGAGAGATTTCCCTTTCTCTTCTTTGTTCACACAGCTCCTGGGGTTCAGCTTTGGATTTGGCCCCGCCTCTGCACGTAGGTCGCCTGAGGGCATCTGTTTTTCGCTCAGACAGGATGGGGTTAAAGGAGCAGCTGATTCGAGGCTCTGGCTCACTCAGGCTGGGGGGAGGGAGGGGTACAGATGCGGGGTGAGCCTGCATCCGCAGAGGCCAACATGACGTTGCAATAGCCTTAGGCGTGCCATGTGTTCTCCCAGGGAAGTTGTTCCTGGATCACGGGACCCTGGCAGTGGTGGGCTGCCCAGGCTCCTGGTTGTAGAGGTGTGGATAGTGACCTGTGCTTGCACACAGGCTTCTTGGTGGCTGCAGCAGCAGCCTTAGTGTTTCATGCCCGTCTCTGTTGTCCACGCTGATAGCTGCAGCTCCTGCCTGTCTCTGGTGCTCATTTAGGTGGTACTCTGAATCCCCCCTCCTCGCGCACCCTGGAACAATGGTCTCTTGCCTCTTAGGCAGGTCCTGACTTTTTCCTAGACTCCCTCCCGGCTAGCTGTGGTGCACTAGCCCCCTTTTAGGCTGTGTTCACACAGCCAACCCCAGTCCTCTCCCTGGGATCCGACCTCCGAAGCCCAAGCCTCAGCTCCCAACCCCCACCCATCCCAGCGGGTGAGCAGACAAGCCTCTTGGGCTGGTGAGTGCTGGTCGGTACTGATCCTCTGTGTGGGAATCTCTCCGCTTTGCCCTCTGCACCCCTGTTGCTGTGCTCTCCTCCGTGGCTCTGAAGCTTCCCCCCTCCGCCACCCGCAGTCTCCGCCCACAAAGAGGCTCCCTAGTGTGTGGATACGTTTCCTCCTTCACAGCTCCCTCCCCGAGGAGCAGGTCCTGTCCCTATTCTTTTGTCTCTGATTTTTCTTTTTTCTTTTGCCCTACCCGGGTACGTGGGGAGTTTCTTGCCTTTTGGGAGGTCTGAGGTCTTCTGCCAGCGTTCAGTAGGTGTTCTGTAGGAGTTGTTCCACATGTAGATGTATTTCTGATGTATTCGTGTGGAGGAAGGTGATCTCCACGTCTTACTCCTCCGCCATCTTGAAGGTCTCTCCTGATTATTATCATTGTTCTTATCTGTAGCTACTGAGTTCCTCCTCTAATTGTACCAAATACTTTTCTAGGAACTTTTTTTTGAATTTCTTGTAATATCTGCTTTTCTTCTTACTTTCCATCCTTTCTTCATCACTATGAGGAATTCAGTATAAAAATTAATTTACCTATTTCTTTGAATTGGCCAGCCAGTTCAAGTAAAATGTTTGATTTAGTTTAGCCATTTAGATCCAACTTGGGTAAACTTTTACTCAATTCCCAAGGCCTGTAAAACAAGTAAATCTTCTATTTCCTATTTATGAGGTAATTCCTTTTAATTTAATGAAAGAAATGGTGTTACTTAGTGAAGAGTACATATTTTAAATTCCACACAAAGGAGACTTTCATTCTAGTGCCAGGGATGATAGACTAATAGTATTTGGGACAGTTAGTAAGTCTGAGCTATCACAAGTCTACATACTTGAATTTTAAGTAAAATGATTCTCTCGGCTACCATGCTAATAGCTCATAGATTTTGTGAAAATGTTCAGTGGATAAATGACCATGTAAAAACCCTCTGCATGCCCCTATTCTCCTACTCATTTAATCAATGGTCATAATACTAGCAACTTTTCCTTTGGCCTGTCCTTAAATTGAGTTTAGAATATCTGAGAATATTGAAAGCATTAAGAATGAGGGGGAAATATGCCTTTCCAAATGAATACTTGGAGAGTGTTGGCTTGATTATCTTTTTTTGCTCTGTTTTGTTTTGATTGTGTAAAAACTACCATCATCCAAATTTCTGTTCCATTTCATGAAGGGGCAAAGTTTCCCTGTAGCGTCCTTCACGCCATTTGTACATGCAATTGATTGCAGCTGTATCCAGAAGAAAGGGAACAAATGTTTTGCTGATTCTACTGCCAAGAAGTAGATTAAATTTGGGAACATATCATTGATGGACAATTAAAGCTCAGAAACATGGGATTTGCTAACTTAAACCAGGATGCAAAGATAAGACACATCACTGTGTTTTCAGTCATGATTCTTATTCAGGTGGTTAGAGTCTGAATATTTAGATTTAACATTTAATGAAAAAAGGTTTATTTCTAAATCATTTTTGTTCATTTTGTAAAGAATTGATTCCTTCCTTTAGCGGCATTTTTAAATGCACTTCTTTTTCAAAGCCATTGTTTATATACGTTAAAAGCAAGAATCATCTGTTTACAAAAATTTACATCTGAAGTCTACCTGCATGCATGCCCTACTCCCCTCCCCCCCACATAAACACACACATAGACAGAATTGTATATAAAAGTGTGTTTTGTGAAATGACAGTAGAAAAAGAGGTTTTCTGAATCAGGCTTTATAAGATAAGAATGAAAATCCATTTTATTTGAAATGTATCATGCCAGAATAATTTCTCAAAACAAACAAAACATTATCTTGTTTACTTATTTTCTTGCTAATTTTAGGACTTTTGAGTATTGTTTATTTTATGATATCTAGGTCTCAGACATGGGACAAGTCCCTAAGCCTCTTTTCAAATGATGTTCATGCCTTGATTTTCTCTTCCTCTGTTGTTGGAGATTTGGCCTAATTCAACAGAGTGCCTTGTTTATCTCTATTTGAGGGGCTTCTCTGGTCAGAAGAAATCTGCTATGGATCATCGTGCTGTCAGAAATCCATGCCTCTTCAACTTGATGAAGGCACTGGCAACATGACTGCCTTGGACGTCATTTGAGGCTGGATAGATATCCTGAGGTTTCTCAGAGAAATCTGACAAATACTTGGCAGAGTGGTCACCATTTCTAACAGATTTCATCAGCACTACTCTGTCAGATGGAGGAACATTTCAACACCAACCGGGTATATTGAACACCAGAGCTGCAGAGCTGGCAGCATCACATACATTTGTGAGAGAACATTGGGATGAACTTGTAACAGTCATCAAACAGCTGCAGTCAACACCCGTGTCATGGGAACACATTTTTCTCCTGACTGCAACATGTCAAAACAAAAACCCATCACTAGAGGCCAATGGGAAAACTGTATGAATGCCAGGATTTAGATAATTGTGTAAGGTTTTGAGAGTCCATTTGAAAAAAAAAAAAAAAGGTATTGAGTGTTAGACACATGCACACTTGCAATGGCCCCCTCTTCTACTTTAGAGTTAGTAGATAGCTTTTCAGTAAATGCTGGCTTTTGTTCTCTTATTAGCTTACCTCTGATCTCTCCTTTCTTTCCCAGTAGTCTAGCTATTTTTCAAGGCCTGGTTGGCATAACAGAAGATAATTATATCTTTTCCCTGAGATCTGTGTTGTAATTTGACTTTTGTGGATTGACCTTGGTATCAGGGTCAAAGAATAGTGCTATAGGGCTCTGGGACTTGCTGTACATAGACAGTAGTTCATTTCCAGAATGAGCTTATTATCCCTTAAAACCTTACATCAAAGTGAGATGGGGAATTTAGGTGACTAGAAAGATAATTCAGAAAATACAGCCCTAAAACCCTACTTCTGCCTGAACTACTTGAATGGATCAAGAGAAATTTTTTTTTTTTGCCTGAATTATCCATCTAATTGCTTCAATTCTATACCTAATTTAGTTTCACTTCCAATAAAGATCTCTACCCTCTCTTTTTCCCCTTTTTACTCCCACCTATCTCCCCATCATAATGTACTTTTACTTTCCTAGTAATTCATACAAAAAATGCACATTGAAGATACATAATCGTAAACAGCTTGTTTTACATGCATTAGAATATTAAATAACTTCAAAAAAATTTAATCATTTTTAAAATTGAAGTATAGTTAATTCATAGTATTGTGTTAGTTTCAGGTGTACAGCAAAGTGATTCAGTTATACACACACACACACACACACACACACACGTATTCTTTTTCAATTTTAGATTCTTTTCCACTATAGGTTATTACAAGATATTGAATATAGTTCCTTGTGCTATCAGTAGGTCCTTGTTGTTTATCTATTTTATATATAGTATTGTGTATTTGTTAATCCCAAACTCCTAATTTATCTCTCCCTCCCACCCACCTCTATCCCCTTTGGTAACCATAGGTTTGTTTTCTATGTCTGTGAGTCTGTTTCTGTTTTGTAAATAAGTTCATTTATATCATATTTTTTAGACTCCACATATAAGTGATATCATATGATATTTGTCTTTGACTTCACTTAATATGATAATCTCTAGGTCCATCCATGTTGCTGCAAGTGGCATTATTGCATTCTTTTTTTATGGCTGAGTAATAGTCCATTGTGTGTATATACCACTCTTTATCCATTCATCTGGTGATGGACACTGAGGTTGCTTCCATGTCTTGGCTATTGTAAATAGCGCTGCTATGAACATTGGGGTACATGTATCTTTTTGAATTAGGGTTTTCTCTGGATATATGCCCAGGAGTGGGATTGCAGGTTCATATGGTAACTCTATTTTTAGTTTTTGAAGGAACCTCCCTCCATACTGTTTTCCATAGTGTCTGCACCAATTTACATTCCCACCAACAGTGTAGGAGGGTTCCTTTTTCTCCACACACTCTCCAGCATTTGTTACTTGTAGACTTTTAAATAGTGGCCATTGGCCATTCTGACTGGTATGGTGTGATACCTCATTGTAGTTTTGGTTTGCATTTCCCTAATAATTAGCAATACTGAGTATCTTTTCATGTGCCTATTGGCCATCTGTATGTCTTCTTTGGAGAAATGTCTATATAGGTCTTCTGCCCAGTTTTTGATTGGGTTTTTTTTTTTTGATATTAAGCTGTATTAGTGGCTTGTATATTTTGGAAATTAATCTTTGTCAGTAGCATCATTTGCAAATACTTCCAAATATTTGCAAAAAACTTTTCAAATTTAACTTCTGTTTTAATTTAATTTTCGGTTCTGAAGCATCTTATCTAATTCTGCATTAATATTACATTTTATGTGTGATGATATTACTTTTACCTGTTAAAGATGTTTATTTGAAATATAATGTAATATGTTCCAATAACTACTGTCCCACTTAAATACAGTAACAGCGGTAACTAAGCATAAGAAGGCAAGTACACTAAAATTTTCTACTTGTTAAATAATAATGAAGCCTTGTCACCAAAATGAAATATATCATATCAATGACTATGCTTTCCAAATTAATGTTTTGTAGTAACATAGGAAACAATTAAGATAAATACTCTAGAAAACCTGAAATGCTATAAGATTGAGAAAACATACACTTGTTTAGTATACCTGAAGGTCAAGAGAAGTAAGTTTATTCACACACTAATCAACTCAGTTTAGTCACAAAAAATGAGATGTTATCTTCTAGAATAAGAAGAAAATAGACACCAAATTAGTAAGAATATCGAGACATAGATAATTTTTGTTTATAATATTGGAAGTCATATAAAATATTAAAATGATATAAAGGAATGAAAATCCACTACAAATCTTATCTGAACTTCATCTTAGATATATATGCTGTAAGGAATGTGTTTGACCTAGGTGAAATCCTTAACAACCTGTAGGGTATATTAATACAGTTCAACTTGGAAGATAAGAATAAATTAATGATAATGACAGATATGGAATCAATTTATCAGAAATCCCAGTGTTCTTTACCAGCAAAAGTCATTTCCAGATATGGACCACGGCAAATGAGATTTTAAGGTAACCTACTGTCAGATGAAGACTTGCATTAGATTTCTTTAGGTCAAAGGAGACAAGAGAATTCCCTTGTTTGGTATATAAAGAATGGAAATTACTTTGAAGAACTGAATTTTTTGTTTATAAAAAAGAGATTTATGAAATATTTAGTAAAATAATTGAACCAAGACTAAACTTTATAGTTAATGACCTTATCTTTGCAGATAATCTGTAGATTTGATAAAATTTAGAACTTGCTAAAACTATGAAATGGTAGGATTTCTTCATGCCATTTAATCTATGGAAATTCAAACTAATGTCTCATATTAAATGTTTCCAGTGTTTTCTAAAGTTCAAAGTATCATCCTCAAGAATTTTAAAATAGATATATCAAGGATGCATGAGAGTAGCTGGATAATTTCATTTTTTCACCCATAGTCAAATACGGTGGTAAAATTTCAGAAATGGAGGAGACCATAGTGGGCATTTCAACAGCTAATTTTAGAGACAAGAAAATTGAGGCCCAGAGAAGTTAACTAATGTTTGTGTTAGTTGGCCATGTGCTCAGCAGAATGTCTATTGCTGATAGTGACTCTCTTCCTTTTTATCACAAGTACATATCACTTACCTATGCTTAAAAAAAAAAAAAACTCCCCCTGGATAAGAACTACTAAACAATTCTAATTACCAGTGGAACAAAAGTTTGCTGCATAGTCTTTTGTGCCCAGTGGCTATGCTTGTGCCAGTTTCTTACCTAATGCACAGAAGATGGAGAATGGCTTTCCCTTCCAACTCCTGGGCGTGTTCCCATGCCAACATTATTGTCTAACTTGACTATTCCGTTTAGGTTTTCAATTAAGTTCGAGATCTGCAAGGATATAGATTTAAGGAATGAAGAATACAGTTGAAACTTCTAGGCATTTAAGATTTCATAATAGCTAAATAGTTTAGAGCAAGGATAAAAATGAAACGGTGTATGCAAGTAAGAACTAAGAAGAAATTAGTTTGGAAACACTGAGGATATCCAACAAACACTATTTAGTTGGTTATCAACTACCTAGGTCAGAAGCATTGTAGAAAGTGCTGATCCCAATAGACGAGAAGATAAGAAAACTCAGGCTGGGCTTCCCTGGTGGCGCAGTGGTTGAGAATCTGCCTGCCAATGCAGGGGACATGGGTTCGAGCACCGGTCTGGGAAGATCCCACATGCCGCGGAGCAACTGGGCCCGTGAGCCACAACTACTGAGCCTGCACGTCTGGAGCCTGTGCTCCTCAACAAGAGAGGCCGCAATAGTGAGAGGCCCGTGCACCGCGATGAAGAGTGGCCCTCGTTCTCTGCAACGAGAGGAAGCCCTCACACAGAAATGAAGACCCAACACAGCCAAAAATAAATAAATAAAATTTTTTTTTAAAAAAAAAAGAAAACTCAGGCCACCTTTTAGGTCCTCGCAGCCATTTAAGTCAAGATTTATAGAGCCATTAGTTTTGAATAGGGGTTTCTCTTAAGGAATTTAGAATTAGGTAGGCCTGGATTCAAATCCCTTGTCTCCCTTTATCATTTGTGAAACCTCAGACGATATGTTTTATAAATCCTGGGATTTAAAAAGAATGCTTGCATAATTATGAAATACTTCAAATACAAAAGTACAGAATATAATATAGCAAATACTTATGTACTTTCCCTGCATGTTTGACAAAAGTTAAAGTTTTTTTTGAATTTTTGATCGATTTATTTGTAATGAATAAACACTCCCCCCCCCATCCCATTTATGTCTTGCCTTCCACAGAAATAAAATGCCCTGGAATTGGTCTGTGTCCATAACATGTATGCATTTATACAATTTTTTACTGTAGTAAAAAACACATAACATAAAATTTATCATCTTAACCATTTTATTTTTATTTTTTTATTAATTTTTATTGGAGTATGGTTGCTTTACAATGTTGTGTTAGCCTCCACTACACAACAAAATGAATAAGCCATATACATACAGATATCCCCTCCCTTTTGGACTTCCCTCCCATTTAGGTTACCACAGTGCATTAGAGTTCCCTGTGCTATACAGTATGTTCCCATCAGTTGTCTACTTTATACATAGTATCAATAATGTATATGTGTCAATCCCAGTCTCCCAATTCCTCCCACCCCACCCCTTTCCCCCTTGGTATCCATACATTTGTTCTCTATGTCTGTGTCTCTATTTCTGCTTTGCATATAAGGTCATCTATGCCATTTTTCTAGATTCCACATATATGCGTTATTATACGATATTTGCTTTTCTCTTTTCTGACTTACTTCACTCTGTATGACACTCTCTAGGTCCATCCATGTCTCTACAAATGACCCAATTTCATTCTTTTTTATGGCTGAGTCATCTTAACCATTTTAAAGTGTACAGTTTAATAGTGTTAAGTATATCCACATTGTTATGAAACAGATCTCTAAAATTTTTCATCTTGCAAACCTGAAACTCTTTACCTGTTTTATCATGTGAGATAAGCTTCCAACTCTTACTTTTGTATATGAATGTCCAGTTTTCCCAACGTTATTTGTTGAAGAGGCTGTCTTTTCCCCCATTGAGTGGTCTTGACATCCTTGGTGAGACCATTTGACCATATAAGTTAGGGTTTATTTCTGGGCTCTCTATTCTATTCCATTGGTCTATTTATCTGTCTTCATTCCAATACCACACTGTTTTGATTACTATAGTTTAGTAATATATTTTGAAATCAAGAAGTGTGTCTTTCAACTTTGTTATTCTTTTTCAAATTATTTTGGCTATTTGGAGTCCTTTGAGATTCCATATTAATTTTGAGATTTTTAAAATTTCTGTAAAAAATGCCATTGGTATATTGAAATGGATTGCATTGAATCTGTACATTGCTTTTGATAGTATGGATATTTAAACATTATTTCTTCCAATCCATGAACATGAGATAGCTTTCTATTTATCTTTGTCTTCTTTAAATTCTTTCAGCATTGTTTTGAGGTTTTCAGTGTACAAGTCTTTCACCCCCTTGGTTAGATTTATTCCTAAGTATTTTATTCTTTTTGATGCTGTTGTGAGTGGAATTTTCTTAATTTCTTTTTTGGATAGTTAAATGACAGTGTGCAGAAACATAACTGATTTTCATATGTTGATTTTGTATCCTACAGCTATGCTGAATTTGTTTATTAGTTCTAACTGTTTTTTTGTGGAGTCTTTAGGGTTTTCTACATATAAGATCATGTCTACAAACAGGGATAATTTTACTTCTTTTCAGATTTGGATGTCTTTTATTTCTTTTCTTGCCTAATCACTCTGGTTAGGACTACCAGTATTATGTTCAATAGAAGTGGCAAGAGTGGGCATCCTTGCCTTGTTCCAGATCTTAGAGGAAAAGCTTTAAGTTTCTCACTACTGAGTATATTAGCTGTGGGATTTTTATATATGGCCTATATTCTGTTGAGGTAAGTTCCTTCTATACTTAATTTGTTGACAGTTTTTTATCATGAAAGGATGTTAAATTTTTTCAGATAGTTTTTCTGCATCTATTGAGATGATCATATGATTTTATCTATAATTCTGTTAATGATAGATAAAATATCACAATGATTGATTTTTGTATGTTGAAACATCCTTAAATCCCAGGATAAATCCCATTTGGTCATGGTGTATGATCCTTTTAATGTGCTGTTTGCTAATATTTTATTGAAGATTTTTGCATCCATGTTCATCAGAGATATTGGTCTGTAGTTTTCTTGTGGTATCTCTGCCTAGTTTGGTATCAGGGTGGTGCTGGCCTCATAAAATGACTTTGGAAGTGTTCCCTTATCTTCTATTTTTTGGAAGAGTATAAGGATTGGTATTAACTATTTGAATATTTGGTAGAATTCACCTGTTAAGGCATCCAGTCCTGGGTTTTTCTTTGTTGGGAGGTTTTTGATTATTGATTCATTCTCCTTATTTTTTATTGGTCTGTTTCGGCTTTCTGTTCCTTCTTGATTCAAACTTTATAGGTTGTATATGTCTAGT
Organism: Balaenoptera ricei; assembly: GCF_028023285.1. Lineage (NCBI taxonomy): Eukaryota > Metazoa > Chordata > Mammalia > Artiodactyla > Balaenopteridae > Balaenoptera > Balaenoptera ricei. The sequence continues at coordinate 86,936,802 of NC_082660.1, read as the reverse complement.
AATTTATCCATTTTTTCCTACGTTGTCTAATTTGTTGGCATACAATTACTAATAATAGTTCTTTTTGATCTTGATCTTTTTTATTTCTATGCCATCAGTTGCAACATTTGTAAAAGTTTTAAAGCATGTAGCTTCTTAGCCCACCAATTTGCTGATGTCACCTTGTATTTACACATCATATATGTATATATGTATATGTATATATATATATAAATATCTAGTATTGTTTTTTATTTTGCATTTTACATAAATGTTATATCACACACACACACACACAGACATCCTTCTGAAACATGCTTTTAAAACACATAATGGCAGAAGGAAAGAAATTATAAAGATCAGATCAGAAATAAATGAAAAAGAAATGAAGGAAACAATAGCAAAAATCAATGAAACTAAAAGCTGGTTCTTTGAGAAGATAAACAAAATTGATAAACCATTAGCCAGACTCATCAAGAGAAAAAGGGAGAAGACTCAAATCAATAGAATTAGAAATGAAAAAGGAGAAGTAACAACTGACACTGCAGAAATACAAACGATCATGAGAGATTACTACAAGCAACTTTGCCAATAAAATGGACAACCTGGAAGAAATGGACAGATTCTTAGAAATGCACAACCTGCTGAGACTGAACCAGGAAGAAATAGAAAATATGAACAGACCAATCACAAGCACTGAAATTGAAACTGTGATTAAAAATCTTCCAACAAACAAAAGCCCAGGACCAGATGGCTTCACAGGCGAATTCTAGCAAACGTTTAGAGAAGAGCTAACACCTATCCTTCTCAAATTCTTCCAAAATATTGCAGAGGGAGGAACACTCCCAAACTCATTCTACAAGGCCACCATCACCCTGATACCAAAACCAGACAAAGATGTCACAAAGAAAGAAAACTACAGGCCAATATCACTGATGAACATAGATGCAAAAATCCTCAACAAAATACTAGCAAACAGAATCCAACAGCACATTAAAAGGATCATACACCATGATCAAGTGGGGTTTATTCCAGGAATGCAAGGATTCTTCAATATACGCAAATCAATCAATGTGATACATCATATTAACAAATTGAAGGAGAAAAACCATATGATCATCTCAATAGATGCAGAGAAAGCTTTCAACAAAATTCAACACCCATTTATGATAAAAGCCCTGCTGAAAGTAGGCATAGAGGGAACTTTCCTCAACATAATAAAGGCCATATATGACAAACCCACAGCCAACATTGTCCTCAATGGTGAAAAACTGAAACCATTTCCACTAAGATCAGGAACAAGACAAGGTTGCCCACTCTCACCACTATTATTCAACATAGTTTTGGAAGTGTTAGCCACAGCAATCGGAGAAGAAAAAGAAATAAAAGGAATCCAAATCGGAAAAGAAGAAGTAAAGCTGTCACTGTTTGCAGATGACATGATACTATACATAGAGAATCCTAAAGATGCTACCAGAAAACTACTAGAGCTAATCAATGAATTTGGTAAAGTAGCAGGATACAAAATTAATGCACAGAAATCTCTTGCATTCCTATATACTAATGATGAAAAATCTGAAAGTGAAATTAAGAAAACACTCCCGTTTACCATTGCAACAAAAAGAATAAAATATCTAGGAATAAACCTACCTAAGGAGACAAAAGACCTGTATGCAGAAAATTATAGGACACTGATGAAAGAAATTAAAGATGATACAAATAGATGGAGAGATATACCATGTTCTTGGATTGGAAGAATCAACATTGTGAAAATGACTCTACTACCCAAAGCAATCTACAGATTCAATGCAATCCCTATCAAACTACCACTGGCATTTTTCACAGAACTAGAACAAAAAATTTCACAATTTGTATGGAAACACAAAAGACCCCGAATAGCCAAAGCAATCTTGAGAATGAAAAATGGAGCTGGAGGAATCAGGCTCCCTGACTTCAGACTATATTACAAAGCTACAGTAATCAAGACAGTTTGGTACTGGCACAAAAACAGAAATATTGATCAATGGAACAGGATAGAAAGCCCAGAGATAAACCCACACACATATGGTCACCTTATCTTTGATAAAGGAGGCAAGCATATACAGTGGAGAAAAGACAGCCTCTTCAATAAGTGGTGCTGGGAAAATTGGACAGATACATGTAAAAGTATGAAATTAGAACACTCCCTGACACCATGCACAAAAATAAACTCAAAATGGATTAAAGACCTAAGTGTAAGACCAGACACTATCAAACTCTTAGAGGAAAACATAGGCAGAACACTCTATGACATACATCACAGCAAGATTCTTTTTGACCCAGCTCCCAGAGAAATGGAAATAAGAACACAAATAAACAAATGGGACCTAATGAAACTTAAAAGCTTTTGCACAGCAAAGGAAACCATAAACAAGACCAAAAGACAACCATCAGAATGGGAGAAAATATTTGCAAATGAAGCAACTGACAAAGGATTAATCTCCAAGATTTACAAGCAGCTCATGCAGCTCAATAACAAAAAAACGAACAACCCAATCCAAAAATGGGCAGAAGACCTAAATAGACATTTCTCCAAAGAAGATATACAGATGGCCTACAGACACATGAAAGAATGCTCAACATCATTAATCATTAGAGAAATGCAAATCAAAACTACAATGAGATATCATCTCACACCGGTCAGAATGGCCATCATCAAAAAATCTAGAAACAATAAATGCTGGAGAGGGTGTGGAGGAAAGGGAACTCTCTCGCACTGTTGGTGGGAATGTAAATTGATACAGCCACTATGGAGAACAGTATGGAGGTTCCTTAAAAAACTACAAATAGAACTACCATACGATCCAGCAATCCCACTACTGGGCATATACCCTGAGAAAACCATAGTTCAAAAAGAGTCATGTACCAAAATGTTCATTGCAGCTCTATTTACAATAGCCAGGACATGGAAGCAAACTAAATGTCCATCGACAGATAAATGGATAAAGAAGATGTGGCACATACATACAATGGAATATTACTCAGCCATAAAAAGAAATGAAATGGAGGTATTTGTAATGAGGTGGATGGAGTTAGAGTCTGTCATACAGAGTGAAGTAAGTCAGAAAGAGAAAAACAAATACAGTATACTAACACATATATACGGAATCTAAGGAAAAAAAAAGCCATGAAGAACCTAGTGGCAAGACGGGAATAAAGACACAGACCTACTAGAGAATGGACTTGAGGATATGGGGAGGGGGTGGGGTGAGATGTGACAGGGTGAGAGAGTGTCATGGACATATATACACTACCAAATGTAAAATAGATAGCTAGTGGGAAGCAGCCGCATAGCACAGGGAGATCAGCTCGGTGCTTTGTGACTACCTAGAGGGGTGGGATAGGGAGGGTGGGAGGGAGATGCAAGAGGGAAGAGATATGGGAACATATTGTATATGTATAACTGATTAACTTTGTTATAAAGCAGAAGCTAACACACCATTGTAAGGCAATTATACTTCAATAAAGATGTTTAAAAAAAAAAAATTTATATAGTCAAAGTCCTGCTAAGACAAATTTACTAATAAATGCAAAACAGTTAATATCCTACATAAAAATAAACTGTGTTTATCTTTTCTACTGGTTAGAAATCAATTGCATCTTGCTGGATAAAATTAATGTGCATGCCATGAACAGGAATCATTTATGTTGCCCTCTGACAAGAATTATTTTAATTGTTATTATTTTTCTACAAGGTAACTTCTACCTCTACAGAGATATAAAATAACTTAAAGAATAGAATCAGTCAGAGGTACAGGCATACCTCATTTTATTGTGCTTTACTTTATTGCGCTTCACAGATACTACGTTTTTTACAAACTGAAGTTTTCTGGCAACCCTGTACGCAGTTGAGCAAGTCTATTGGTGCCATTTTTCCATCACCATTTGCTCATTTCATGTCTCAGTGTCACATTTTGGTAATTCTTGCAACATTTCAATCATTATATTAATATATTAATATAATAAATTATATAATATAAATAAAATATTCAATATAATATTATATATAAATATATAATATATTAGTATTATCATAGTTGTTATGGTGATCTGCATTGATGTTACTATTGTAATTGTTTTGGGGTGCCATGAACTGTATTCATATAAGATGGCAAATTTAATTGATAAATGTGTGTTCTGACTGCTACACCGAATGGCCTTTCCCCCAATTCTCTCCCTCTCCTCAGGCCTCCCTATTCCCTGAGACACAACAATATTGAAATTAGGCCAGTTAATAACCCCACAATGGCCTTTAAGTGCTCAAGTGAAAGGAAGAGTCACATGTCTGTCACTTTAAATCGAAAGCTAGAATGATTAAGCTTAGTGAGGAAGGCATGTAAAAAGCCAAGATAGGCCAAAAGCTCAGCCTCCTGAACCACACAGTTAGCCAAGTTGTGAATGCAAAGGAAAAGTTCTGAAGGAAATTTAAAATGCTACTCTAGTGAGCACAGGAATGATAAGAAAGTGAAACGGGCTTGTTGGCGATATGGAGAAAGTTGTAATGATTTAGGTAGAAGATCAAACCAGCCACAACATTCCCTTAATCAAAGCCTAATCCAAAGGAAGGCCCTAACTCTCTTCAATTCTATGAAGGCTGAGAGAGGTGAGGAAACTGCAGAAGAAAAGTTTGAAGCTAGTAGACATTCGCTCATGGGATTTAAGGAAAGAAGCTATCTCCATAACATAACAGTGCAAGGAGAAATAACAAATCCTGATGTTGAAGATGCTGCAAGTTTTCCAGAAGATCTAGCTGAGATAATTAGTGAAGGTGGCTACACTACACAACAGATTTTCAATGTAGATGAAAGAGCCTTCTATTGGAAGTAGATGTCATCTAGGACTTTCATAGCTAGAGAGAAGTCAATGCCTGGCTTCAAAGCTTCAAAGGACAGGCTGACTCTCTTGTTAGGGGCTAATGCAGCTGGTGACTTTAGTTGAAGCCAGTGTTAATTTACCATTCTAAAAATCCTAGGGACCTTAAGAATTGTGCTAAATCTACTACTCTGCCTATACTCTATAAATGGAACAACAGAGCCTGGATGACAGCACATTTGTTTATAACATGGTTTGCTGACTATTTTAAGCCCACAGTTGAGATCTTCTGCTCAGACAAAAAAAGATTCCTTTCAAAGTATTACTGCTCATTGATAATACATGTGGTTTCCCAAGATCTCTGATGGGAATGGGCAAGGACATTAATGTTGTTTTCATGCCTGCTAACACAATATCCATTCTGCAGCCTATGGATGAAGGAGTAATTTTGACTTTCTTATTATTTAAGAAATACATTTCATAAGGCTATAGCTGCCATAGATGGTGAATCTTCTGATGGATCTGGGCAAAGTAAATTGAAAACCTTCTGGAAAGGATTCACCATCCTAGATGCCATTAAGAACATTCATGATTCATGGGAAGATGTCAAAATATCAATGTTCATAGGAGTTTGGAAGAAGTTGATTCCAGCCCTCATGGATGACTTGGAGGGGTTCAAGACTTCAGTGGAGGAAGTAACTGCAGATGTGGTGGAAATAGCAAGAGAGCTAGAATTAGAAGTGGAGCCTGAAGATGTGACTGAATTGCTGCAATCTCATGATAAAATTTGAAAGGATAAGGAGTTGCTTCATATGGATGAGCAAAGAAAGTGGTTTCTTGAGATGGAAACTACTCCTGGTGAAAGTGCTGTGGAGATTTTTGAATGACAGCAAAGGATTTAGAATATCACTTAAACTTAGTTGATAAAGCAGCAGCAGGGTTTGAGAGGGTGGACTTAATTTTGAAAGAAGTTCTTCTGTGGGTAAAGTGCTGTCAAATAGCACTGCATGCTACAGAGGAATCATTCATGAAAAGAAGAGTCAATTGATATGGCAAACTTTATTGTTGTCTTATATATAAATAATTTGCCCCAGCCACCCTAACCTTCAGCAACCACCACCCTGATCAGTCAGCAGCCATCAGCATCGAGGCGAGACCCTCTACCAGCAAAAAGATTACAGCTTGCTGGAGGCTCAGATTATGGTTAGCATTTTTTATCAATAAAGTATTTTTTAATTAAGGTGTACATTTTTAAAACATAATTCTATTGCACACTTAATAGAGTATATCATAGTTTAAACATAACTTTTACAGGCACTGGGAAACCAAAAAATTCGTGTGACTTGTTTTATTGAGATACTCACTGTATTGCTGAGGTCTGGAGCTGAATCTGCAGTGCCTCTGAGGTCTGCCTGTACACTCACACTTTAAACAGATAATCCCCAGAGGTTCTGCTAGACCAGGGATCTGCAAACTCTAGCCCTTTGGCCAAATCTGTTTTTATAAGTAAAGTTTTATTGTTACACAGCCATAATCTGTGTTGTCCATAGTTGCTTTTGGAATACAGTGACACAGTTTAGTAGTTGTCACAGAGATTGTATGGCCCCAAATCTAAAATATTTACTACTTTACCTTTTACAGAAAAAAATTGCTGAGCCCTGCACAGGACATTACACAGAACTCCATTGAAAAGACACCCAGTAATCTCTTTTGCCCATTTCCAAAATTTGGATGAATGTTCTTTAAAATCCTATGGATGTTGAAATAGAGTGAAATTAGCAATCTTACAGCATACAAATCAAAATTGAAAAAGTGTATCTCTATATAGTAGCATAATAGAATTGGAAAATAAATATTAGGGACAGGAGGGTGAGTGTGGATATAAAGGGGTAGCACAAGAGAGCCTTATGGTGATGGAACAGTTCTAGATCTTGACAGAGTTTATGGTTGCATGATTCAACACGTGATAAACCTGCATAGAACTACACACACGTACAAGTGCATATAAAACTGGGGAAATCTTAATAAGCTCTGTGGATTATACCAATGTCACTTTCCTGGTTTTGATATTATTTTGCTATCATTATGCAAGATGTCACTATTGGGGGAAACTGGGAGAAGTGTACACAACTTCATGCATTTGTTTGAAAAGTCCTGTAAATCTATATTTCAAAGTAAAAACTATATATATGCTCACAAAAATCATAGTTTTCACAAAAAGAATTGTTCTCTTAGAATGTTCATAGCAGCTTTATTAGCAATAGCCAAAAATTGGAAACAACTCAAATATCCATCATCAGGAGAATGGATAAAGGTATTATAGTATATTCATATAATGGAATACTACTCAACAATGAAAAGAAATGAACTTCTGATACATGGAAAAACGTCAATGAATCACATAGATATTATGTTGGGGAAAAAGCTGAACTCAAATGTATCCATACTATATGATTCATATGTAGTTCTAAAACAGGTTAAAAAATATAAAAAATGACATATGGTTGTCTTTAAGTGAAGGTGGTGTGGTGGGATTGACTTAGAAGGGGCATAAGGAAACTCCCTCAGAATATAGAAATATTCTGTATCTTGTTAAAGAGTAGGTTACACAGATGTAAATTTTACACACACATTCAAAAATAAGTATTAGATTAAAGTTAATAATTTTGCATTGTTGGTGGTATATTTTAGACTTGAGCTAATGAATAGATATTTTGAGCATAATGGAACCAGTGTTTTCACAGTAGAGAACAGAGGTACTAATATGCAAAGGGGGGATATTAGGACATACCTTGTAGTTTTTGATTGGGTTTCTACATATTAGTGGATATATACCTCTGTTACCTCTATCGGCCTGGAAGCAATTCCACACCAATAGCAATGAGCACAACTAGGACCCAGATCTTTATTTATAAATTCCAGAAAATACAAGATGACCCTGGAATATCTCATTGTTCCAGAAAGTAAGGAAGTACCCCAAGAATGATGGAGACAATTCAATTCAGAATGACACTGAAGCTAGCTGGAAGTGTTTTCACTGGCCAAATCTAGAATGATTTGAAAATCAAAACTAATAATGAGATTACTAGTTTCTATCCCATTTAATAAAATGAGAATCTATGAATAAATACTGATAAAAATTAATTATTTAATAAGCCAGTGAGTGAGAAGGAAAAGCTCTTTCTTACAGTAGAATGCCATTAGAAAGAATGATTGAGTGAGGAAATCATCAATAAATGCTAAAATTACTGGGCAAAAGTTTGATGAAGAACAGGATATTTGCATAATTTCAACACATCTCTCCAGAAATCATTAATTTTCAGTGAAAGAATAGTAAATTTATAGTGGAGAAACTTGGCATTCATTAAGTTAACTAAGTGATCAAAGTTATTATCACCAATTATGGAGCATATCAACATCGTGTACCTCCTGACATGATGCGCTGAGAAGGGTGTATCACCTCTGCAGTATTTCTTCCAAGTACATAACTTGAATATATTCATGAGGACACATCCAACACAGCCCAATTTAGGAATATCCTACAAAATAATTGTCCCGTACTATTAAAAAATGTCAAGGTCAACAAAGATAAAGAAATACTGTGAGACTGTTTTAGATGAAAGGATACATGACAAATAAATATACTGTTTGATCTTAATTGGATCCTGGAGTAGGAAAATTAGATATGAATATATAAATATTCCTGGGACAATTGACATAATATGTTATAGTTATGGACAAGAATGATTGTGTTTTTAGGAAAAACATACTAAAATGTTTGGGGACAAAATAGTACAACATATCCATAGTGACTCCAACTTGCTCTCAAACAGTTAAAAAACTAACTAACTAACTAACTAAATAAATGTGTGTGTGTGTGTGTGTGTGTGTGTGTGTGTGTGTGTGTAGGAGAGGGGAGAGAGAGATTGTAAACAATCAGTGAATCTGGATAAAGAATATACAGGACTTCCTAAATACTATGTTCAATGCTTTTCTTTAAGTGTGAAATTATGTAAAAATAAACAGTTACAAAAATACAATGTTTGCTTAGCTGTTCACAGATCATTTTTTTTAGGCATCAAACCTGTACCACTAGTTTGCAAATGGAAGAATGGAGAGAGAGTAGACACTGATTTCCTTCTGCCAGAAAAAACCTAAGAGGCATTCTGATGTTTTTTCCTGATACATACATAAGGGATTTTGCACATAATAAGCACTTGAGTACATGTCAGCTATTGATATTATTATGGATCTTTAGCTACCAGATTTCTTTTCTGCTCCCATACAGTGGGCCTAAAGTAAGTGCTCTTTGCCTCCAGGCTCCTCATTTATCTCCTATGGAGAGTTATATGGTCTTCTTAAGTTGTATCATCTCAGTGCTCCTGTTTGCTGAATAACAAACTGCCTCAAACTTAATGATATAAAACAATAAACATTTTATGTTCGTGGACACTGGTGGGTCAGGAATTAGGAAAGGACTAAAGAGGAGCGAGAACAGCTTGTCTCTGCTGTATAATATTCGGGACCTCAAGTGGGAAGACTGACAGGCTGGCTGTGACTTGACATTGGGGACTGGGATCATTTGAGGGCTATTCACTCACATGTCGTGCACTGATGTGGAGGGCTTGGAAGATTGAGACGGTCCATGGGTGCACCTACGTGTGGCCTGTCTGTGTGGCTTGGTTTCCTCCCACAGTGGAGGACTCTGGGTAGTTAGACTTTATTTATGGTGGCTCAGGACTCCAGGCAGAAGTCTTCTGAGAACAAGGCGGAGGCTGCACTGCCTTTTCTGACCTTGCCTCAGAAGTCATGCAGGTCCTCTTCTGCAACATTCTTTTGATTACAAGAAAGTCAAAAGCCCACCTAGATTCAAGGGAAGTGTACATAGACCCCACCTCTCAATAGGTGGAGAATCAAATTTATATTGCAGAAAAGCAGGTGGGATGGGAATTATTGTTGCAGTCACTTTGGGAAAATACAGTCTATCACACCAAGTCTTTTTCATTTCAAGGAACCACTCATCTGCCTTAGACCCTTTACCTTTCTCACCATTTACAACGATTTCCTCTTTAATTTTACAGAAAGAGTCCAGAAAAGCTGTTCTCTAAAAACTCACCATACAATATCAGTGGTAACTATATCAATCCTACAAAAATCAATCTCCAAAAATTTGGAAACAGAGTGTGACCAAAAGAATGTAGATATAGTGAATGTATTATAGATGCATTCTTTTAAATTGGAAATATATTCCCATTCTACTGATATAAGAATCTCTGGGATGGGACTTGTAAATCTATCATTTAACAGCCTTTCTAGCATCACCAGGGAGCTTATTAGAAATGCAGAATCAGAATCTGCATTTTAACAAGATCCCCAGGAAATGGGTATGCACTTGAAAGTTTGGGACGCTCGGGCTTAATTCTGACGATCTTCCAGGTGTAGAAACCAATTTCTTTAAAAGCAGTGTTTATCAGAATGTGGTCGACCAGGACCACCTGCAGCAGAATCATTTACTGAAGCTCTAGAAGTTGAGGCCATGGAATCTGCATTTTATTAAAGTCCTCTCCCCCCACCCCAAGTGATTCTTATGCTAACTGAGGTTGGAGAACCACTTCTCTTAAGCAGTGTTCTTGGCGTGGGCATCACAACAGCAGCATTAGTATCACCTGGGAACTTAGAAATACACATTCTTTGTTTTTTTTTAAATTTTATTGAAGTACAGTTGATTTACAATGCTGTGTTAATTTCTGCTGTACAGCAAAGTGATTCAGTTATACATACATATACATTCTTTTTCATACTTTTCCATTATGGTTTCTCACAGGATATTGAATCTAGTTCCGTGTGCTATACAGTAGAACTTTGTTGTTTATCCATTCTCTATATAATAGTTTGCATTTGCTAATCCCAAACTCCCAGTCCATCCCTCCCCTACCCCTATCCCCCTTGGCAACCACAAGTCTGTTCTCTGTGTCTGTGAGTCTGTTTCTGTTACATGGATAAGTTCATTTGTGTCACGTTTTAGATTCCACATATAAGCGATATCATATGATATTTATATTTCTCTGTCTGGCTTACTTCACTTAATATGATCATCTCTATGTCCATCCACGTTGCTGCAAATGGCATTAAGAAATGCACAATCTTGGGTGCTATTCCAGACCCGCTGGATCCGAAACTCTAGGGGTGGGGCTCGGCAATCTGTGTTTTAGCAAGCCCACTGGATGAATCTCATGCACACTAATCTGAGAACTATAAGTCTAGGCAAAGTACCCAGAAATAGCTAACATCAGATTATTAGTTTACCAGACCCAGGTTTGTGTTGCTGACACTAAAGGATTTCACTCAGTTTTCCAAACCTTGTTCATTACTTTAGCTAAAAATTATGAAAAATTATTTTGTATCATGTCAGTGCTTTTATAGGGAAACACACCTATTGTCATTTTTACATTTTGGCCGAGTGCTTTCATTTAAATTTCCAGGTACAGATTTGGTGTTTCCAATTTGTCACATGCACTTCATCAATATTAAATAGCATAGAATATTGCACGTAGCCCATTTCTTTCGTACCATTTACCGTTACAGATGAGTGACAAGTATAGCCCTCTCAAATCATATGCAAGTGACTGGTAGCCCACCTGTATCTGTTGTCTACCAACTGTTTAGTTGTCACGGGTATAACAGCATGTCTGACGGCCCGAATAGACCCAGTGTTAATGAAAAGGAACACCTGGGCAGAGCAGAGTCTCTGACTCTTGCCCCATCAGTTGAAACAGCTGTGATGTACAGCCTGCCAAGAAAAGGTCAAGAAGGGCAAGCAAGCTTTGTAAGAAAGAAAAAAATAAAAAGAGGACACAACTTATGCTCCTCTAAGTAAGCTGGTCCCACTGGATATGGAGAATGACTGTAAAAAGGCCCAAGAGGTGTCTCTGGGGAGTGGGTTTAAAAAGAAATGCAACACTCTGAAGACGTGAAATATATTTTTGAGGAGAGGAGATCCTGCCTCTGTCCCCACTGCATATGTAGCTATGACATCATTATAATACTTGTGGTATACCACATTTCAAGGTTTTATAGAATTGTCACTGTCCTGCATTACAGTGTATAGATAACCAGCTGTGAGTTTGCTGTGTGGCTGATAGCTGGTATTGTATGCAAAGTTCTGCATGATGGATATGTCTGGGATGAAATACATTATTTGGAGATTTGATAGAAAACTGAGTTGCAGCAGTGTGAGATGGTCTAGATATGGTTGTTACATCAAAATGAAAGGGATGGTAAGATACCCATTTTATAAAAGTAGATGTATGTGCACTGAAAACAGACTGGAAGGAAATATAGCCAGATGTGAGTAATAGTTATGTCTGGGTGGTCAGATTATGTTAATTTAATCTCTCTACTTGTCTGCTTTTCCAAGTTATCTGTAATAAAAATGTATGACTAGGTGTTACTTTTACAGTATAATTTTATAAGATGACTTAGTTTTGCTTAATGAAAAAGGGCACTGAAAAGGTATACATTTCACTACTGCTAAATCAGATGCAGTGCCTTCTCTGGTGTAGTGTGGTCTTGGACCAGTAGCAACGACATCACTTGGAATGTTAGAAATGCACCCAAGTCCTACTGAATCAGAATCTTCAATTTTACGAGATTCCCAGGTGATGTCTGTGCACAAAAATTTTGGAGAAGCATCGCGGTAGTGCATTAGTCTCATTAGCCTTAGGAAAGAGAAACATCCATGCTAAAATGTTAAATTCCTATATCAGGTATTGCATTCAGATAGACTCTACTGAAAGTAGAATTTTCAAATTGAGTCAGGCTACTCAATTTAAATGTTACCTATGCATAAGATGTATAGGTAAAGGAAATTAAAGAATCTATAGTAGAGAAAATTTATTAAGGAGGGAAAATGAGACCAAATTCAGCTTATTTCTCATTTGGTTTTCTTTCTCACTAACATCACTTTGTATTGCAGTGGTTCAGCACCTGGAAATAAAGTTTGCTGCCAACCAAAAGTAATAGTAAGCTTATGTAAATGTCAGGAATTCCCACGGTGCCCTCCTTTCTGCAGTTTCAGGGAAAATAGCTTGTGCAAAAGCTTGGATTGTAATTATTACAGCTGGTGGGTTTTTCTAATGCCACAGCCATTCAAGAATCATTTATAATTGGTAATGTACTTATTACCAAAGTGTGAAGCACAGCAAGTCTAGACTCCTGTTTTTTGGTATGATTTACGCCTCTATTCTTTCTCTTTTTATGCTCTTCTATAAGCTGTTATCAAATGTAATATATTTCATTTTTTCTGAATATTTCCGAATATATTATTCAGTAAACACTTCAGAATCCAAATAGGTGATAGAATATATATGCAGTTTTAAATATCCCAGTTTACAAATGCATCCACTATTTACATAGGTTGTTAGAAAAGAAAGGTGTATTGATACTTCTGACTTTTTTAGTAGATAGTTACTTATACTGCTTCCTCTCCCCCATCCCCCATTCTGTGTGTGAGTGTGTTTCTGTGTTTGACTAATGAGAGAAACAGAAGGAAAGCAGCATGATGTGTAGCCTAATACAGTGTTTCTCCAATTTAATGTGCAAGTGAAGCACCTGGGAATTGTGTTAAAGTGCAGATCCAGAATATTTCCTTAGCAAGATCAGAGAGGAAAGAAACCAGACTTCAGAGGCAAAAAAAAGACCAAAGAACAAAAAAACCTCAAAAAACAAAAAACCCACAAAACTTAGCCCAGATAATTGATCTTGTGTAAGTTACTTCAATTCTATGATTACTTTAACTTGGATTTCGTCATCTGTAAAACGGGGCTAAAAATTGTGAGGATTCAAAAAACAAAATAACGCTTGTAAAACACCTGACACATAGGAGAAACTCAATAGATAGTAGTCATTGTATTATTGCCATTAGATGAATGGTCTGGCATTTCCAACAGATTGAAGGTAAAGAGGTGTCAAATGAAACACCTAACATATGTCATGATGTGAAATCTCAAGCTTGCTTATGTCTGATCCTTTTCTGCTCCTTTAACTGCAAGAATATCCCCCTGGGCCATGAACTGACAGAGAAGAAAAATGGGACGCTAATATCATTTCAGCAACCCCAACTTCAGTCCAGAGCCTGGATTGCATCACTATCAGTTTTGGATATCATTTTTTTGCAGGATCTTAGTTCCCTGACCAGGGGTTGAACCTGTACCCCCTGCAGTGGAAGCATGGAGTCCTAACCACTGGACTGCCAGGGAATTCCCTTGGGTATCATTTTTGTTCTTGCCTTAGCAATGAATAGTAGTGTTGGGCTGCACCCCACAGGACTACAAGGCCTGTACTTGCCCAGCTTCAAGACCTAAGAAAGAGCCCAGAGTCAGCAAGAGACATCAATGGTTTAATGGATGGGGGAGCTTACACGTCTGAAGCAAGGTCCTGGAGTGACATACCCCACCATGTGTGATGGATGGCAGGCAGGACACAGCGACAGTCTTCACTCTGAGGTGGTGGGGGGCGGAGATTACCATTTATAGGGGAATTGATGTCAGGTGGGCTCATTAGTTACCAGGGAAACCAGTAGAGGGGCATGCCCCTTATCACCCCTTTGATAAAAACAATCATTAGCTGGGGCCTAGGGCAAGTACGTAGGAAGGTCAGTCATGTGCATAAGATATAGGTAAAGCAGGCACTGGTCAGGCAGGGGATGTACAGAGAGCAAGAGAACAGCCATCTTGAGCGGCCTGACCATACAGGTAGCACCTAATCTTTCAGACTTCATAGACTTTTTATTTTCTTGGTTATAACCTCACATCATTTTGTTTTTTATTTTTGTTCTTTTTGTTTCTTTGTTTTGGATAAGAATTGGAATTCTCCCTCCTTGCAATTAAGCTTCCTTGCAATTCCAGAAACACTCCAGTTCTAACTCCAGCTAATCCTATGACAGTCCTTGGGTTTACCCCAGTCCTTGGAGAGAGAACCAGATTGTTTTAGACCTGCCAATAAAAATATTGAAATGAATTTGAACAAATTTATTAGTCAAATATTCTAGCCTCCGATTGCACATGGAGATCCCCACACAAAATTCCCTGCACATCCACAAAATTATTCCCTCATGAATCCTGTTTATATTATACTAGAATGACACACTCAACAGACAGCAAGGGTAAGAAGGGGAATCCCAGCCTTGTGTGTTGGTGTTTGTTTCCTAGGAGTTCCATTTCCTTGTATAGATTTTATACAATACAAGGTTAGTTCGCAGGTACCCTTCACACGTCGAGGTGTTCTGAGTTAAAACTGTACTTTTTTCTGTGAAAAATGCCATTGGTAATTTGATAGGGATTGCATTGAATCTGTAGGTTGCTTTGGGTAGTATATTCGTTTTCACAATATTGAGTCTTCCAATCCAAGAACATGGTAGATCTCTCCATCTGTTTGTGTTGTCTTTGATTTCTTTCATCAGTATCATAGCTTTCTGCATACAAGTCTTTTGCCTCCTTAGGCAGGTTTATTCCTAGGTATTATATTCTTTTTGTTGCAGTGGTAAATGGGATCGTTTCCTTAACTTCTCTTTCTGATTTTTCGTTGTTAGTGTATAGGAATGCAAGAGATTTCTGTGTATTAATTTTGTATCCTGCAACTTTACCAAATTCATTGATTAGCTCTAGTAGTTAAAAAATCTACAAACAATAAACACTGAAGAGGGTGTGGAGAAAAGGGAACCCTCTTACGCTCTTGGTGGGGATGTAAATTGATACAGCCACTGTGGAGAACAGTATGGAGGTTCCTTAAAAAACTAAAAATCGAACTACCATACGACCCAGCAATCCCACTACTGGGCATATACCCTGAGAAAACCATAATTCAAAAAATACATGTACCGCAATGTTCACTTCAGCACTATTTACAATAGCCAGGACATGGAAGCAGCCTAAATGTCCATCAACAGAGGAATAGATAAGGAAGATGTGGTACATATATACAACAGAATATTACTCATCCATAAGAAGGAACGAAATTATGCCATATGCAGAGATGTAGATGGACCTAGAGTCTGTCATACAGCGTGAAGTAAGTCAGAAAGAGAAAAACAAATATCGTATATTAACGCATATATGTGGAATCTAGAAAAATGGCGCAGATGAAACTAAAGCAGAAATAGAGACACAGACGTAGAGAACAAACGTATGGACACCAAGGGGGGAAAGGGGGTGGGGGGCGGTGGGATGAATTGGGAGATTGGGATTGACATATATACACTACTATGTATAAAAGACATAAAGAGAACCTACTGTATAGCACAGGGAACTCTACTCAATGCTTTGTGGTGACCTAAATGGGAAGGAAATCCAAAAAAGAGGGGATATATGTATGCGTATAGCTGATTCACTTTGCTGTACAGCAGAAACTAACACAACATTGTAAAGCAACTATACTCCAATAAAAATTTTTTTAAAAACTGTACTTTTTTCTTAGTCAGGGTTGAATGTATGATTTCTACTTTGACATCTAACCTTCAGTGAATGGTTCTGAAATCTCACCAGCTGGGTATTCATTAGGTCCAGAATGACTAGTTGGACTTATTTTTCTTAGCTCTCTTTGAACTTATTCCTGTAAGTAGTGTTAAAACTTTTCTCACACTTGTCCTATTTTCTGGCAAACTCAAAGTCACATTTTTCATTTTCCATAGTCACTTACACATATAACTCATCAGTTTCATTTTATTTCTGCTTGACTTACTGGCATAAAGTTATCATTCAATGTACAATTATTATGGTGTATCTATTCAAAATTTATCAAAGCTTAATAAATCACCAGTGTAAACATCACTAATATTATCAATACTAATGCAATTGCTATTGCATTATTGCTAATCATGGACACTATTATTAATATACAGGCATACTTTGTTTTATTGTGCTTTGCTTTATTGTGATTCGCAGATACTGCAGTTTTTACAGATTGAAGGTTTGTGGCAACCCTGTGTCTATTACAAGTCTATCAATGCCATTTTTCCAACAGCATTTGCTCACTTCATGTCTATGTGTCACATTTTGCTAATTCTCATAATATTTGAAACTTTTTCATTATTATTATACTTTTTAAGGTGATCTGTGGCCAGTGATCTTTGATATTACTATTGGAAAAAGGTTATGATCTGCTGAAGGCTCAGATGATAGCATTTTTTAGCAATAACCTATTTTTTAATTAATGTATGAACATTTTTTAGACATCGTGCTATTGCACACTTAGTAGACTACAGTATAGTGTAAATATAGATTTTATATATACACCAAGAAACCATAAAATTCATGTGACTTGCTTTATTGAGATATTTGCTTTATTGTGGTGGTCTGGAACTAAACCTGCAATATCTCCAAGGTATGCCTGTACTGTTATTATTAATAATGCATGATACCTTATGGTGTGAAATACTCAGAGTATAGATTTTAATCATATTGTGAATGTATGTATTTTTCTAAAAATTGTTTCAAACATTAACAGTTTTATTCCAGTATAAATTTTATGGTCAGTCTTGACTGATAAATGTTTATTGAGCATCTACTATGTTTAAGGTCCAGAGCTAGATACCAAGGGTATGTAGTTATATGAAAGTTTAGGCCTTTGAGGAACTTGTAGGCTAGTTGGGAAGACAAAGCACATTAAAAATCAGAAAATCCGTGTGTGGAAAAAGTCCCTGTCTTAGTCTGCACAAGGTGCTTTAATAAAATACCATAGAGTGAGTGATTGAACAACGTACATTTATTTCTCAGAGTTCTGGAAGCTGGGAAGTCAAAGACCAAGGGCCAGCAGATTTGGTGTCAGGTGACAGCCCACTTCCTGGTTTGTAGACAGCCAGCCTTCTCACTAGGGACCAACATGATCTTTCCCAGGTGTGTGCTCATGGGGTGGGGGTGGTAAAAGAGAGAGAGAGAGAGAGAGAGAGATCTGTCTTCCATTTCTTATAAGGGCACTAATCCCATCATGTGGCTCCCACCCTCATGGCCTAAACTAATATTCATTACATCCCAAAGGCCCCACCAAATACCATCACGTTGGGGGATAGGCCTTCAACACATGAATTTTCAAGGGACACATTTAGCTCATAATAATCCATAACATTTATCTTGCTTATCTGATCCTTAGGTCCTCTCTACAACCCCATAAAGTAGTCACACCATCTCTTATTAAATATTTCCAATAGCAGGGACTTCATTATCTCCTGAGGTAGCAGCTGATTCTGTGTTAAATCAGTTCTGACTATTAGAAATTTCTTTTTCGACTTGAGTTGAAAGTGATCCCCCATAGTTTTTGACCATTGGCCCTGGTTCTATCTTTTGGACCCTATAGAACCATTCTATTTGCTTGCCATACAGGAGTACTTAGAGTAGTCAAAAATAATTAGCCTATTGCCTCTTGCAATAGCTTCTCTTCTCCAAGATAAACATCCCTAGATTCCTCGGAAATTCATTCTGTGCAAAGTCATGGTTTTAATTTGTCTTAATCTCTTGGATGCTGGCCTTTCTACATGCATAAAATCTTAAATAATAATATGATATTGTATACATTAAGTGCCTAATAAGTAATTCAGGCAATGAGAGTTATAGGAGTTCAGAGAGAATATTAACTGAGGGCCAAGTGATTGGGCAGGGTTTAGTGGATGAAATCATTCTTGCACTGGTTCTTAGAAACATGAAGATGAGAGAGGGTAATGTGAAAAAAAGGCCCAAAAGCTGCATTGTATGTGGCTACTTCAGGAACCATGTTCAGATCAGTTTATCTCAATTGGGTGCCAAGTATAGGCATTGAATCATTCCACTGAAATCCATTTAAAAAACATCTGTACCAAAGTTTGATTAATTTTTGTCCTATATCCTCCCTAACAAATAATGGCCAATTTTTATGCATTTCCATGTAAAGCAAGAGGCAAGTGTATTTGAATTTCAGTAACTTACCTCAGTTTTAAGAACACCTCATGAAAGTTTTAAATGGATTATTTTGAGTAGGCTGATTTCCATGTGAAGTGATGTGCTAGGGAGAGACCTCCCCTGCCATGAATTAGATGCTTCTAAAGCAGGAGGTTCTGATGAAAACACCAAATTATCTAAGCTTTGGTTTCAATGGAGTCCAGTCAATCGATGACCCAAACATATGTAACATATTCTGTGAAACTTTCACTGACTCTCACAGGCTGGAAGTAAAAAGTACTAAGGAAAGAAAGGAGAACACGGGGTCAGGATGAGTAAGGACACATTGGTGTATGTACGGGATAAGCTGTGGGTAGGATACATGTTCTCTGCTAGCACATATGGTGTTCAAAAGAGAGCTGGGTTGCATGTAGCAACATGGTATAGTATGTTTATGATACATATTGTGTAACCTGTGTGGTGGAGGCGAATATCTGGCAATGCTTGTTAGTTTTATCTACTTAGGTCAGAGGCTGGCTGGCTGTATTGGGATGGATGAGCTATTTTTTTATATATTTTATTGAAGTATAGTTGATTTACATTGTCTTAATTTCTACTGTACAGCAAAGTGAGTCAGTTATATATATATATATATATATATATATATATATATATATATATATATACTTTTTCATATTCTTTTCCATTATGGTTTATCACAGGATATTGAATATAGTTCCCTGTGCTGTACAGTAAGACTTTGTTGTTTATCCGTCCTATATATACTAGTTTGCATCTGCTAATCCCAAACTGCCAATTCTTCCTTCCCCCATCCCTCCTCCCCCTTGGCAACCACAAGTCTGTTCTCTATGTTCGTGAGTCTGTTTCTGTTTCAAAAATATGTTCCTTTGTGTCGTATTTTAGATTCCACATATAAGTGATATCATATGGTATTTGTCTTTCTTACTTCACTTAGTATGCTAATCTCTAGGTCCATCCATGTTGCAGCAAATGGCATTATTTCATTTTTTTTTTTTAGATATTTGCCATGTATTTCTTCTTTAGGTCTTTTTTTTTTTTAATTTATTTATTTTATTTTATTTTATTTTTTTTTTTTATAGCTACTTTATTTATTTATTTTATTTTATTTTTTTGGCTGTGTTGAGTCTTCGGTTCATGCGAGGGCTTTCTCTAGTTGAGGCAAGTGGGGGCCACTCTTCATTGCGGTGCAGGGACCGCTCTTCATCGCGGTGCGCGGGCCTTTCACTATCGCGGCCCCTCCCGTCGCGGGGCACAGACTCCAGACGCGCAGGCTCAGTAGTTGTGGCTCACGGGCCCAGCTGCTCCGTGGCATGTGGGATCTTCCCAGACCAGGGCTCGAACCCGTGTCCCCTGCATTAGCAGGCAGATTCTCAACCACTGCGCCACCAGGGAAGCCCTTAATTTATTTTTATATTTATTTTTGGCTGTGTTGGGTCTTCGTTTCTGTGCGAGGGCTTTCTCTAGTTGCAGCAAGCGGGGGCCACTCTTCATCGTGGTGCGCAGGCCTCTCACTATCGCGGCCTCTCTTGTTGCGGAGCACAGGCTCCAGACACGCAGGCTCAGTAGTTGTGGCTCATGGGCCTAGTTGCTCCGCAGCATGTGGGATCTTCCCAGACCAGGGCTTGAACCCGTGTCCCCTGCATTGGCAGGCAGATTCTCAACCACTGTGCCACCAGGGAAGCCCATTATTTCATTTTTTATGACTGAGTAGTATTCCATTGTATATATGTACCACCTCTTCTTTATCCATTCATCTGTTGATGGACATTTAGGTTGTTTCCATGTCTTGCTTATGGTAAATAGTGCTGCTATGAACATTAGGGTGCGTGTATCTTTTTTTTAAAATAAATTTATTTATTTATTTATTTTATTTTTTGGCTGCATTGGGTCTTTGTTGCTGTGCATGGGCTTTCTCTAGTTGCAGCGAGCGGGGGCTACTCTTCATTGTGGTGCGTGGGCTTCTCATTGTGGTGGCTTCGCTTGTTGTGGAGCACGGGCTCTAGGTGCATAGGCTTCAGTAGTTGTGGCACACAGGCTCAGTAGGTGTGGCTCACAGGCTCTAGAGTGCAGGTTCAGTAGTTGTGGCGCACAGGCTTAGTTGCTCAGCGGCATGTGGGATCTTCCCAGACCAGGGATCGAAGCCGTGTCCCCTGCATTAGCAGGCAGATTCTTAACCACTGCACCACCAGAGAAGTCCCAGGGTGCATGTATCTTTTTGAATTGTAGTTTTGTCTGGGTATATGCCCAGGAGTGGGATTGCCGAATCATATGGTAGCTCTATTTTTAGTTTTTTGAGGAAACTTCATACTGCTTTCCTTAGCAGCTGGACCAATTTACATTCCTACCAACAGTGTAAGAGGGTTCCCTGGTGAACTATTTGACTGAAACCCTAACAAGTAGCTTGTCAGAAGGGCCAAGTCTAGGTACTGATATTGTGTGAAAGCTCTCGTAATAAATCTCTTCCTGTAGCTTGAAAACATTTATTCATTACTTACGAAATAATAACTGACCATCTCGTGTGTCAGAAACCTAACAAACCCTGGACGTGGTGAACCAAAACAGACAATCCCTCTCTTCGAGGTCCTCATGATTGAGGCTGAGAGACAGACATCAATGTCATAATCATGTGCAGAACTATCTGTTAACCTAACTGTTCCAAGGAAAAAGAAGAGGTGCTTTGAGAATAACATGGTGTGTGTCCTTTGTGTGTTCTGTGTATTCCCTACTGTACCTAGAGACACCAGCCAGTTGCTGCTACAGGCCTCGATGGGGTGACCCTCAGTTTGCTGCTGCTTTTTTTTTTTTCTCATTTGAGGTTGTGATTAAATTTATTTATTTATTTTTATTTATTTAGTTTTTTACACCTTTATTGGAATATAATTGCATTACAATGTTGTATTAGTTTCTGCTGTATAACAAAGTGAATCAGCTATATGTATACACATATCACCATACCTCCTCCCTCTTGCACCTCCCTCCCAACCTCCCTATCCCACCCCTCTAGGTGGTCACAAAGCAAGGAGCTGATCTCCCTGTGCTATGCGGCTGCTTCCCACTACCTATCTGTTTTACATTTGGTAGTGTATATATGTCCATGCCACTCTCTCACTTCATCCCAGCTTCCCCTTCCCCCTCCCTGAGTCCTCAAGTCCATTCTCTACATCTGTATCTTTATTCCTGTCCTGACCCTAGGTTCTTCAGAACCATTTTTTTTTTAGATTCCATATATATGTGTTAACATATGGTATTTGTTTTTCTCTTTCTGACTTACTTCCCTCTGTATGACAGACTCTAGGTCCATCCACCTCACTACAAATAACTCAATTTTGTTTCTTTTTATGGCTGAGTAATATTCCATTGTATACATGTGCCACATCTTCTTTATCCATTCATCTGTCAATGGACACTTAGGTTGCTTCCATGTCCTGGCTATTGTAAATAGTGCTGCTATGAACATTGGGGTGCATGTCTCTTTCTGAATTATGGTTTTCTCTGGGTATATGGCCAGGAGTGGGATTGCTGGGTCATATGGTAGTTCTATTTTTAGTTTTTTAAGGAACCTCCATAGTGTTCTCCATAGTGGCTGTATCAATTTACATTCCCACCAACAGTGCAAGAGGGTTCCTTTTTCTCCACACCCTTTCCAGCATTTATTGTTTCTAGATTTTTTGATGATGGCCATTCTGACCAGTATGAGGTGATACCTCATTGTGGTTTTGATTTTCATTTCTCTGATGATTAGTGATGTTGAGCATCCTTTCATGTGTTTGTTGGCAATCTGTATATCTTCTTTGGAGAAATGTCTATTTAGGTCTTCCACCCATTTTTGGATTGGGTTGTTTGTTTTTTTGATATTGAGCTGTATGAGCTGCTTATATATTTTGGAGATACATTCTACACATTCAGTGCAATCCCTATCAAACTACCAATGGCATTTTTCACAGAACTAGAACAAAAAATTTTACAATTTGTATGGAAACACAAAAGACCCTGAATAGCTAAAGCAATCTGGAGAAAGAAAAACGGAGCTGGAGGAATCAGGCTCCCTGACTTAAGATTATACTACCAAGCTACAGTAATCAAGACAGTATGATACTGAAACAAAAACAGAAATATAGATCAATGGAACAGGATAGAAAGCCCAGAGGTAAATCCACGCACATATGGTCACCTTATCTTTGACAAAGGAGGCAAGCATATACAGTGGAGAAAAGACAGCCTCTTCAATAAGTGGTGCTGGGAAAATTGGACAGGTACATGTAAAAGAATGAAATTAGAACACTTCCTAACACCATACACAAAAATAAACTCAAAATGGATTAAAGACCTAATGTAAGGCCAGACACTATAAAACTCTTAGAGGAAAACTTAGGCAGAACACTCTATGACATAAGTCACAGCAAGATCCTTTTTGACCCACCTCCTAGAGTAATGGAAATAAAAACAAAAATAAACAATGGAACCTAATGAAACTTAAAAGCTTTTGCACAGCAAAGGAAACCATAAACAACATGAAAAGACAACCCTCAGAATGGGAGAAAATATTTGCAAATGAAGCAACTGACAATGGCTGCTTCTTTATTTGGGCCCTCACAACACTCAAGTCATGCTTAATTTATGACAATTACTGGATGTCGGTTTAGTTAGCTGTTTATACATCTGTCTCCCCAAGTAGAATGAGAGCGCTTGGAGGGACACTCATCATCCCAGCCCTGTATCCCTAGCCCAGTGCTTGGCACCCAGTAAAGGTTCAATAAGTGTTAGCTGGAGGACTAAATAAATCCCACTGCAGTATAGTTCAGCTTAAAATTATATCCTGAGCCATCATTTTTTCCACAAATAGTGCAGAACCACAAGACCTCTTTATGTCAATTATGTTCTCATTTTCCTGCATATCCAATGGTACTGTTTTATTATAGAATGAAACTTTGTAAGTTCCATTCTTTTTTATCTTATGCTCAATTTCGAAGTATGTGTTTGAAGCTCAATTAGAGATCTATAAATCAAAAAACGTTTAAAGATATTATTTAGAAAATCAGCAACCTTGCATTAGAGACTCAAGTTCACTTAATTATTGGTTTGGGAGCAAAGCTTTAAAATGCCAAATAAATCCCGAGTGTCTTCAGTGAATGTATTGGGCAGATTGTGATGTTGCTAAATATAAACTTGATTGGGACTGTGGTGATATGTTTGAAACATTTCCACCATGATTATCTTTCTTTTTTTGGGGGGGAAGTGGGTTAATTGCTTTTAATAGGCATCCAGTTTACTGCTTTATCAGCCCTTTTGCTTCTCAGTTTTACTACTAACACTTCTCCTGCTAAAACTCTTTCCAGAGGCTAAAATATGTCTGCGTACATCCAGTATATTTAACGTATACCACAGGATGAGATTAGGATATTACAGAAGCAGGACTGTGAAAAGAATTTAGAAAACTAAATTTTTTCTGGTTGGCCTGCCTTAATAAATATGGGTAACTCAGTAGATGATTGTGCTGCAATAAGTATGCCAAAAGATAACTCTGAGTCAAACAGTGACACAGGCTATGAGACTCTTGACCCTCATGATGGAGACCTCAATTCATTAGCCAACTTGAATTCGGTCAAGGAAAGAATAGACTCCCACAAAAGCGAAATTCTCCTTAACGAGCTGTTAATTGTTTACAGGCAACGGAAGTTGCCTGATGATATTTCTTCTAATTTTACTAATGTATTCCTGGCTCTGCTGCTCTGATGGCCTCAGGCAAACTCTATCATAAAAATGCAGGTGTGCTTAGCAAGTATAATAAAAGTATAATAAAAGTGCAGATGTGCATAGCAGGTTTGTCGGTTGATATGCTCATATCAGCTTAAAAGGACTTCACATTTCTATAAATTAAGAAATGAATCACTACTGCACTGATTCTCTGATTGCCCTCTCTTCATCATTTCCTCTGCAGGCCCAGACTGACTAGGCTATTTTACAGGAGTTGGAGATGACTCATTAACCTACATTACTTTGTCTCACAGATGGCATCATTTTATCTTATGCACAAGGAGACTGACAAGTGACATTGTTGCATTGATTTTATTGTATTAGGCTATGGAGAGCACTGGATGTGATGGATATGTTATCTGGGACCGGAGTTTGCATCTGGGACTCGGCGCTCTGGTGGGATAGAGGGAGATTTTTTAAAAGGGCATATAGAGGGTGGAAAAGGAGAAGTTAAGAGAGAGTGTACTCCTTCTATAAGCAAGATATTATTTTCTATACATCAGGGAATACTGAAGACCCATGGATGGTTCTCAGGCTAAGCTAGTCATTTGGCACTGAAAAGTGGTTTTTAAACTGTGCTAAAACTGTTGACCCAAGGTTTTTCAATTCCTGCCCGTAGTTACAGACTTGCTGGTAATTTTCATTAACCAAGAAACCTAGGGATGCTGTAGGGCTGAGCTAATGATTGGCTTCTTGCCAATGCTGAAATGATAGGGCAGCAAGTTCCACTATTAAGTCAAATATGAGATAAGAATCCTCTAAAATGTATATGTGTTTGTGTGAGTGAGTGTGTGTGTGTGCATGTGTGTGTTTATATGTATGCTTTTCTTTAGTGGTGGTCCCTGATTGCAAGTGTGGAAGGAGTGGGAGTATGTGGAAATTCAGAAGAAATACAAGTTTTATCTGATCATGTAGGATGAGTCAAGAATAATTTTGTACTTTCTTCTGACATATTCAGGGGAAAAAAAAACTGTCAACTGGGTAGAATCCTCTGTCTATTTCTTCTGTCAGAAAGCTGTAATTTTTGTTATAGGTACCTGCCGTTGTGAGAATGGAATTATCAAACTTGTTTTTATACGAAAAGGGCTCATTACACTCAGCAAAGCATGCAAATACCAGTGTAATTTACTATCATAGCCAATAATGAATTGTTCTTTTAAGGAATTTAATGCCACCTGTTAAAACTCAGGTTTTCTAGATCAGAGCCAGAGATACTTTCTTGCTAGTGCATCAGGCATTAATTTTACTCTCACAAGATATATCCCATATATTTCTGGGTGCAAGAAATATCCCATTATTTTCTAAACCAAATTAAATCTGACATGAAGTCCCTCTTATGGGGGCCATGGGAGGGATTTAATGTCACTCATTATGGGATCTCACTTCCCACCAAGGGTTGTGGGAAGGCTTTGGGGTGTTATGCAATCCAGAGTTTGAGAAAGTCCCTCAGTGACTTGGTGCATGAAGGTCCCAAGCCTTCGTTTTCCACTGGGGGTTGTGGTACTGCTTCTTCTCTGACTGACTTGGGCACAGGGTTTGGGACTGGGATGGAAGGTCTAGTGTATTCGTTCTCTAGATGGAACTCACCTGAGGTTGCATCTCTTCCCTATCAACTCTCAGGGCTTAAAAGCATATGTCTCAGCTCTTTGGGGACCACAAAAAGCACAGTCATTTTCCAGTCTTGGAGACTCTCTCATAGACCCAGGATCAGCTATTTCACCCACCTATCTCTCCAAGCACTTCTCTCCATCCTGTCTCTCTTTGGGATGATTTTGCATATTCCCTTCCCAGTGGACCTTTAGAGACACAAGTTTGCCACTCTCTCCAGTGGGAGAGTGGGGCAGGAAATATTGAAATCAGTCTGTATCATTCAACTTACCTCATCCTGATAGCAGTAGTTTCATGAACTCAAGAACAATGGCTCCTATCACTGCAAAGTGAAGAATTGTTCGTGTAGTTGTGTCTATTGTTGATTGACAAATCGTGAGGACAGAGAGGCAGAGTGTCTCAGACTAAAAGCTCTTTGAGACTAACATTCCCCAGGTATGGCTCCATTGCATCACTCCCCTCCTTTAAAAAATTGTGTTTCTCCCGAAACAGACTCACAGACATGGAGAACAGACTTGTGGTTGCCAAGGGGGAGGGGGGTGGGGGAGGAAAGGATTGGAAGTTTAGCAGACTCAAACTATTATATAGAGGATAGATAAACAAGAAGGTCCTACTGTATAGCACAGAGAACTATATTCAATATCCTGTGATAAATCATAATGGAAAATAATATAAAAAAGAATATGTGTATATATATGTACAACTGAATCACTTTGCTGTACAGTAGAAATTAACACAATATTGTAAATCAACTATACTTCAGTAAAATAAATTTTTTAAAAATGAGTGTTTCTCATTGACTATCAAAATAAAACTTTTCTCACCTCTTCAACGTAGTCTCAACCTACCTTTTCAATTTTGTCTCCTGTCCATATTTCATACTCAGGCAAAATGGACTCTGTTATCTGAACATTCCGATATCTGGTCGGTATCACCTGCAGGCCTTTGTTCTTGCTCTTTTGACTCAAATGCCCTCCCTTTGTATCTGCCTTTTGAGATCCTACTCATTACTCAAAGTTCAACCCAGATGCTATTTCCTTCAAGGATTCTTTCCTGATTCCTTTGATTTGATTTTCTTTCTTTCTCCTTTGAACCTGAGAACATTTCGTTTGTCCTTTTCTTTCTATAATTCTCATATTCTTACACTGTAGACTGTAGTTGATTATATTTTTGCTCTAGCTTTTCAGCTAGATTGCACATTTCCTGATGGCAGGTACTGTGACCAAGGGCTGACAGATTTCCTAGCATAGTGCCTTGAGAAGCTAGACATGCAACAATTAATTTCGAAATTAGTACATCATATCGCGAGCTATTTTTAGGTCAGACATTGTTTTCTCTTTTTTCTCACAGTGCCTCCAGATGTTTGTGGCTCTAGCTGTTTTTATACATGTGAATTTCTCTCTCCAGCATTTTTACACCTTGGCCTCCTGCAGAGTAAACACATATCTAGCTGTTTGTTCCTGTTTTTTTTTGTTTGTTTGAGCTTTCCTTGTAGTTTCTGTTCTGAGTTATTACTGACAAACCATTTCTTTGTCCCTTTTGCTATGTTTCTCTTGGATGTCATTAACTGTAATGGAATAGAAGAGGTAATGCTAGACTGCACATTTATCTAACTTTTTAAAAAGTTGATAGAAACTCTAGGCATTACAAGAATAATTCTAAAACAAATAAGCAAACAAAATAACATTGTAGCTTTTTATTTAAAAAGTGGAAGGGGGAACTGTTCCGAATTAGAAGGAGCTTATTTGTACCTTTGTAAATGCTGGGTCCCCTGTTTTTCATACTATTAACCTCCACCTTGTAAACTCCTACACATCCTTCATAAACCAGGTCAAGTAACCTTTTTAGTAAAGTTAGTTCCACTTGGTGTGTGCCACTACTCTACCTTCTACTAATATCAAATATAACAAGTATCACATTGTGCTGTCCCTTTAAAATACTCCTCACTATTTTTAAAAAACTTATTTTATTCAAGTATAGTTAATTTACAATGTTGTGTTAATTTCTGCTGTACAGCAGAGTGATTCAGTTATACATACATATATATACATATTCTTTTTCATATTCTTTTCCATTATAGTTTATCACAGGATATTGAATATAGTTCCCTGTGCTGTGCAGTAGGACCTTGTTGTTTATCTATTCTATATATAATAGTTTGCATTTTCTAGTCCCAAACTCCCACTCCATCCCTCCCCTACCTCCCCTGCCCCTTGGCAACCACAACTCTGTTCTCTATGTCTGTGAGTCTGTTTCATAGATAAGTTCATTTGTGTCATATTTTAGATTCCACATAAAGGTGGAATCATATGGTATTTGTCTTTCTCTTCACTTAGTATGATAATCTCTAGATCCATCCATGTTGCTGCAAATACTCCTCACTATTGTAATGAATTATTTTATGAATCTTCGTTAAACACAGACATTGGCATTAGCCTATGATTCCATAGGGCAGGTAACATTTCTCTTTCTCAGTTAGAATCCCAAGTGCTTGCCATTTAGTAGACTATTCATAACAGTCTGTTGCATAGGATGTGCAAATATTTCTTTTGTTTGTTTACATACTTTTCTTCCCTATTCAGCTATTCAGCTAATGAATTGATGGTACTCAATAAGATGAAAGAACCCCTAATTCTAAATTCTAATGCTGACTTGCTCTGTATCTCAGTAAATCATTTGCTTAGTCAATACATATCAACTGAGTGTTTTCTGAGTGGAAGGCATTCGACCACCTTTTAAATTTTCCTATGTTTCAGAAATGGAGGAAACATTTTCTAGATTTTGTATAGTCTGGGATATTAGGGAGTATTGAGGATAATATTAGCAATATTTTGAAGGTAGGGAAAGTGAAATAAACAGTGAACTTGGAGTAACCTGAGTACTTTGGTTAATTTCATATTTATGATAGTTAAATGTTGCCATATACAAGACACATGGTTCCCATTTCTCAAAGCATTAAAATAAAATAACCCTAATACTGTGGTGAGTGCATTTTTTGTTGTTAATTTGGAAGGTTTTCCGGTTCTTGGAATACCTCTGAGGAGTGATGGAATTGGATGATTCCTCTTCAGCTTCATTCTCAATCTATAGATCTGGCATGTGTAATCTTGGGAAGACAAGTCCTTGGTTTTTCTGAGCCAATAAGGCTTTAACCTAATGTACTGTTGTGAGACCCTCCATGTAGCAACCTTGCCCAAGCATGTTATCCAGAAGAAGCCAGTCCATACTTTTGGCCAATGCATAGCCTTTGACTGCTTGGGTAAATGGCTAACTATCTTAGAAGCCTCTATACAATAGAAAGGGAGAAAAGGGGCGGGGTACATAGACATCTGAGCCCTTCTGTGTAAAGGGGTCTGTTAATGTTTAAAACTCATGCTGTGAAAAGCTGAAGAACCAAAAATTGTGTAAAAAAAGCGGGCTCACATACCAAAAGAAAAGATTTCTGTTTGCACACTACAAAACTTCCAATGTTGTGCCATTAATCACTCCAATAGTTTGCTTTATACAAAACTAAAAGTCACATGTCACGATCCTAATATGCTGAAGAGGGAGGAAGGGAGAGAACGTTAAACATAATCATTATGCGAAAACTCACTTTATAGAAGGGATAATGAACATTTATGATCATCCAGAGACAGAACCCCTGGTGAGAATGAGACAGTGCTAAATGCATGCTAAACAAATAATAGGTGCAGAATCTTGATTTAATATCATTTAAAAATATACCTGAGTGATGCCAAATGAGCATCTAACTATGAAATATCGTTTACATGTAACACAAAGAGTGAGAGGCTTATTTGGAACTGCATTTACATTGCAAACACAGAGGCCCAGTATTTCAGTAATGAAAAACTTGTTAACCTGTCTGGATAATATACCCGTTTTAATTAATTTTATTGTATTTCATACATTTGTTAATATATATGTAGAAAAATGTTCAGGATTAGAATATATTTAAAATCATCAAGTGCACCAAACGAAGCCATTATAATTTTCTGGGTTTCAGTCTAATCCAAGGAGAGATTTTTGTTTTTGATCTAATTCCTTAGAAGTTGAAATAATGAAGTATACAATATGTACTATTTCTATAAGTGATCATGCCTCTGTTAACCTTATAACAGAACTAGATATTAAAATGTGGACGCTTACTGAGGAGATTAAATATGCTTTTATTGTAAGACTGTAGTGAAATTAATCAGAATTTGAATATTATTCTGACCTTGATATAATGATAGTATCTGAACACAATATAAGCCACCAACATTTTTTTCATCTTCTATTTTTAGTTTTTTATTATTGAAAAGAAATGAAATTTGAAGTTAAAGCAATGTATTAGTAAAGCTTATTCATTCTGGTGAGAGCCCCAAGCTACGTAGGTTCTGGTTCTGCCATTAGCTAATATATGGCTTTGAATATGTCCCTTCAGGTCCTCAATTTCTTCATTTGTAAGTTTACTCTTAAAATACCAATATGTCATAATTCTAAATACATGAGAAGATTAGGGCTCTGCTCTCCTGACAGTACTTAAAGAGGGGTAGGAACATCTTATGCAAAAAGATGGACAGGTACTTTACCTGACTAAATTTTTCTTGAAAACCAATGATGCTGAAAACTCAGCCTCTGTGCACCAGTGCCTAATCAAATCTTGGAGACAGAGTTTTGGGTGAAGTTGAAAAGAATGGCTTTATTGCTTTGCCAGGCAAAGGGGGACATGGCAGGCTCCTGCCTCAAAAACTGTGTATCCCAATCCAGGACGATTTGGTGAGGAGTTGTATAGCAATGGTTCAAGGGTGGGGTTGCTGATAAGGATTAGGGTGTGTGCAGAGCCTGCACTCCTTTAATCTAGTCTCAGGTAATCTCTTGATGAGCTTCTCTGGCTCCTTTAATCTGGCCTCAGGTGGTCTTCTCTGGAATGAAGAATGCTAACATCTTCCATTTGTTGGGGGTTTTAGTTCTGTAAAGAACTCAAAGATATTGTTATGTGTATCCCTTGAGGCGGAACCAGGACCCTGCCCCAAGGCTGCACTACTGTTTCTTGGCTGCCCCTCCCTTGTCTCTGCATCCCCTCCCTTCCCTGATTAGCAACTGTTTGAACCTGCCATTTGGAACTCAGGGAAGGTCACGGAGGCTGAATAAAGCCTATTTCCTACAAACAAGAAACAGGGGACACAGAAAGGATTTGTACCCTGGAGCCCCACAGGTTCCTGCTCAGTTTCAATAAGAACAGATGTTTGGTGGTGAGATGTTTGCCCTGCCATACAGATGGGGCCACTTAGATAAACTTTCTCTCTGGTAATAATTCTTTTTCTGGGAAAAATCCCCAATTTAAATTTTTCTAGGTAGTTAGGGAGGGGTAATAGTTTCTCTTAAACCCACAGGGCCTCAGTTGCCTTTAAACTCAACCCTCATGCCAAACTCTCACATCCTGGGGAGGCCTGTTCTGAACCCCTGCAATACCTTATCATTACCCAAATATTTCATCCTTTTTATAAGTTATGAATATTCGAAGGAATATTTCTTTAAAGTCTCTCAGTGATCTTCAGTGATAATTTTAAAACAAACATCACTAGTTCCTTTTGCTTTGTTTCTTGTCTAAGAAAAAATGAGCTCCAAAATAGGAAATATGTTTTTAACCACTGCAAGATATTTTAGAAGTCTCTCTGCCTATTAAATATTACCAGTTGACATTCAGCATAACCCAAAATGTAACACTAATTTCTTCAGAGGATAGAAGATAGCTCAATTTACTGGGCACAGTTTAACAGTGGCATAACTAAGGTGCAACCAGGCCAGAATGCTTACTAATTAGGGCAGATTCCTGACCGTCCATTTCACTTGTGCAACGCCCACTAAAATCACCAGGAATCTTGCAGCAACTCAGTTTTCTCATGTAGCTCTCAGATCTTAAAAGTGTTGAAGACCTTAATCAGCATGTGAATGTTGTATTTTCATAAAAAGAGGAAGAATTTGTACATCCTCAAAATAATTCTCTATGGACTTTTACATATGAGGAACCACCAAAGTGATTTAACCAGATTGAAGACCACAACCTAAACAAAGAGAAATTACAGTCTCATCTCTGCCTTGGCCTTGGACCAGGTCTCCATCGGCAATGCTAAGTAGAGGATTGGAGTTTTTCTCAAGATATCTTTATGTTTGAAGCAGAAGTAAAAAATGATCTTTGTTATTTAAATACTTATCAGGTCTCTTAGGATGAAAGTAACATTTTGGTGGTAATAACAATGTTGCCTTCATGAATTGGAACATAA
This sequence comes from Balaenoptera ricei, assembly GCF_028023285.1. Taxonomy (NCBI): domain Eukaryota; kingdom Metazoa; phylum Chordata; class Mammalia; order Artiodactyla; family Balaenopteridae; genus Balaenoptera; species Balaenoptera ricei. Next base: position 86,904,395 of record NC_082660.1, on the reverse strand, counting down.
AAATAACAAAATTGAGCATGCCTTTGTTGAATTACACTGTATGTTTCTTTGTGCATGTCCACATGTATAATATATATATATATATATATATATATATATATATATATATGTTCAAATTCCAGTTATGCTTTATTTAAGAAACACACACTTTAAAAAAAAAGTCTATGGGACTTCACTGGTGGTCCAGGGGTAAAGAATCCGCCTTACAATGCAGGGGGCATAGGTTCGATCCCTGGTTGGGGAAGTAGGATCCCACATGCCGTGGGGCAACTAAGCCCGTGTGCCACAACTACTGAGCTTGCGTGCCTTAACTAGAGCCCGTGTGCCACAAACTAAGGAACCTGTGCACCACAACTAGAGAGAGAAAACCCGCACACCACAGCTAGAGAGAAGCCCGCATGCCGCAACGAAAGACCCCACGTGCCACAACTTAAGACCCGATGCAGCCAAAAATAAATTAAAAAAAAAAATTTATGAAGAATTTTCTTACTGAGTCTGTTAAAAAAGTAGCAGGTGACAAATCTTTTACACGGCATTATTAAATTAAATTGTTCCTATATAAAACATCATCCCTAAAATCCTAGCTAGATGACTGACAGGGAAGGGATTTTGCTTTTCTTTAGGACTTAGTTGGATATTCACCTCTTTCTGATTGATTGAGGGTTTTTTTTTTTTTTTTTGGTTGTTGTTGTTTTGGTTTTTTGCTTTTTAATTTCTCAAGATAGAAATACTGTATAGCTTTTGTTACATTTGTGCCTTGGGAAAAGATAGTGTATTTGTTTCCTAGGGCTGCTTTAAAAAAGTACCCAAAACTCACAACAGAAATTTATTGTCTCACAGTTCTGGAGGTTAGAAATCCAAAATCAAAGTGTCAGCAGGGTTGGTTCCTTCTGAGGGTTGTTAGGGAGATTCTATTCCATGCCTGTCTCCTAGATTCTGGTTTTCTGGCATCACTCCAATCTCTGTCTTCATCTTCACATAGCATTTCCCCTATGTCTCTGTCTCTTCATATCATCTTACCTCTGTGCACATCTGCCTCTGTGTCCAAATTTACCCTTTTTACAAGGGCATAGTCATATTGGATTAGAACCCACCCTATTGATCTCATCTGAACTTGATCAGCTGCAAGGACCTTATTTGCATGTAAGGTCACATGCACAGGTATTGGGGGCTTAGGACTTCAGATCTTTGTGGGGGAACACAATTCAACCCATAACAGATGGAAAGTTGAAATCTGAAATTAGAGGAAAAACAAAAATGAAAAGGGAGGACATTTTGAAGACAGACTTACATGAGTTGAACAGAGATAACCAGAATGTGCCATGTGGGATTCTGAACTACTCTGATAACTACTGGACCACAAATCCAGAATGTTTAGATAAGGCAGGCAAGAGCAGGTACCTACTGAAGGTTTAGCTAGATGAAGGGCCAATATTCCAAAAGGTTGAAGAGTCAGTGCAGCATTCATGGACATGGTGATCTTAGAATACAGATTGTTCTCTGCATTATTTTATTTTGCCTGTTTTGAACATATGTGTTCATGGTTACCAAAAGGAGCTCAGATTTCTATAGTGGATTTTGCTATTTATTGGAACTGGAATATAAATGATCAAATAGATGCTAGGGAACTCTATGCAGCCTGTAAAAAAAAAGAAAATCTATTGTAATAAATTACCCTGCTACAAGAATCCAGCCAATATTCGCTCCCCCACCACCCCGAACTGGCCTGATATGGAGTGATGTACTAGTCCCTGGTTTCAGAGTATACTAGAAAAAAGTATTTTAATTAAAGTTTGGAGATGCATTGTTAGTTAGATTTAAGTATGATTGATATAAAATAAAAGAGATTTCTAGTTATTTATTTATACCCTAGGCTGATTGCTTTAAAAAGTGCTCAATTATAATTATTTAATTTATTTATAAATATATTAGTTATGATTGTATTAATTTAATTTAATTTACTAGGTAATCTCATTTAAATCTCATTTAATTCTTAAAATAGTAATTTTATTAGTTTTCAAAATTAAGGTATAGAACATTTTTATTTCAATTTAAATTTCTGTTAAACGTTATGCTTTGTAGTTCAAACACAGACCTCTATCACTGCTTGCTGGCAATATATTCTAAAGCTGGGGAAAAATCAGATTGGAAAGAAAGATCTCATAAAAATTGAAAGTATACTCTAAAACTATTGACCGCAACATTGCAGCATGGGTAAAAATGGATGCATATTTCACAATCTCAGCTAAAGTGGATATAACCATGTCTCATACTTGACTGAAATATATTGGTGGCCTTTGAGGGTAATAATAAACATTAGCAATCAACAGAAATATCCCAATCTCTTTATGTAGTGAATATTAAAGTTTTTGACTGTGGGTAATCAGCATGACATTTTGCAACTTTAATCATTAGTTCAAGTTCAAAGCAATATTCCTCCAAATTGTTGTCTGTCTTCAACTCCTAGTGGAGTTTCCCTGTGGAAGAAGATAGTCTTTGAAGTCACCAAAGCTGCAGTAGTCATTTATATTTAACAAAACAGAAATTACCAGTGCCACTATCTTTGCAAGCTTTATTGAAATCCTTAGACATCTTCTTTTTCCCAAGTTCTAAATGAACAATGTGCTACCAACTTAACTAAACAATAGGGTATGCTGTCATGAATTGTCAAGTAGCTGAAGTACCTTTAGTGGAAAGCAAGTATTGTTCTATTGCCTGTACTAGCTTAAGAGTACGGTACAGAAAATCAATAAACATATTCCCAGAGCTGGGACTAACTCACTGTGTGACTTTAGGAAAACTACCTTCTCAGGTTCTCAGGGCACTCATTTGTGAAATGAACAGGTTGGACAAATTAATCACTTAAGTTCTTTTCAGTTCTAATATTCTATGACTGTATGGTTCAGTGTTTCAACTTGATTGGTGGCCTTCAATTAATAATGAGAATTAATCTCTCTCAATTCAAAATTTCATCCTTTGATCATAACATAAAACACAGGAGAACCACACAAAACAAATGTATAGTTTAATGAATTATTGTGAGGGGAGCAGGTGTATAACCACCACCTGCTTCAAGAAATAAAACATTGGCAACTGCCCCATGAGCCTTTTCATGTGCTGCATCCCAATATCAACTTCATCCTTCCTTCTCCTCAAAGTAACCACTATCTTCACTTTTCAAATAATTGCTTCCCTTGCATTCATTCAATTCAATGGTTATTTTTTACTTTATAAATCAACTTTATTGAGGTATAATTTGCATACAATAAAATGCACTTACCGTTAAGTGTTTGATTGCTTTTAAGGAATATATACACTCATGTAACCAGCAGCCAAGTCAAGATGTAGAATATTTATTTCAATTAACCCTAAATGTTTCTTTTTGTCCCTTTGCAGTCAGTTCACATCCCTCCTCCGTTCTTAGTCCCAGGCAGCCTCTGTTCTTTTTGAGCACATTCTATGTGGAAGTCACTGTGTTTCAGAGAGTGAGATAATGGATACATACAGGCTTTTCCATCAAGAAACTTATAAGACAATTGCCATTTCTATTTTGCTCACCAATGTATCACCAAACACCAAGTAGAGTGCATGGCAATAGTAAGCACTCAATAAATATCTATAAAATGAAAATTCAAGGAGTATACAGATAAATACACAGCAGAATGTTACAAAAACTATAAGAAAGACACAAACAAACGTTCTATGACATAAAACACAGGAAAGGTTTGAGCTAAGGCTGGAAAAATAGATTGAGACTTATATAGTGAATGGCTTTGAAAATCATGCTCTTTTCCTTTATTTCTAGGTAGTGGGGCAATCACTGAAGTTTTTGGACAGGGGAGTGATGTAATTACATTTGTATAATACTGCAGGAAGATTAAGTTTGTGGCAGTGTATAGGATACATCAGAAAGGAAGATACAGTTGGCAAAGACCAGTAAGGAGATAATTATGGTCGCCCAGACATGAAGTAATGAGGGACTGAACCGGGGGTTGTAGCAGGAGAGGACTTTGTGAAGATACACTCTACAGACCATTGTTCCTACCATACAAAAGTCTTCTCCATTGAGTGGCCGTTTTCTTCTTCAACTAGAAGAATACTGGTTAAAACTATGAACACTTTGCTGATTCAGTAGTTTTACATCTATAGTGCATATCTAATTTCTTAACAAAAATATTGGCATCATCTTCTATCCTAGCTACATGTGTCACAGGAGTATACCATGACACCCTTGCAGAATCCCCAGGGATTTCCCCTTAAACATAGTGATGAATTCTGAAAAGTTTTCATGTGTTTGCCAAAATTATAAGGTGTGGCATTTCAGAAACCCGTCTCTCCTACCCCCTGAAACAACCTCTTTTTTTCAATCTTGTAAAATCCGGGTAAGTTACTTAACCCACATGAGTCTCAGATTTTTGGTGTTTTTTTTTTTTTTCCATTTATAAAATGCAGATGATATTTTCTACCTTATAGAGCTATTGTACAGATTAAGTAAAATTATTTTTCTAAAGTGCTGAGCCTGCTGAGCAGCATGTTTTATACATAGGAGAAGCTCAGTAAATCTTAAATACTATTGATATTGCTATTATTGGTTTTATCACTGTTAATCCTGTAGCAAAACAATTCACACAACTTCTATTAGTGTGGGCACAGCAAGTAAAGAATTTGACGCTGGTAATCCAGTGTCTTTGTTCTCAGAATTTAAATTCCCACCATCTATGGAGCTACAGTGTACCTCATAATGATCATTGCCTTTTCTTTAGAGGAAATATATTGGGAGTACTAGTCATAGTTATTAAAAAAAAACAAAACATGGTTTACATTTGGAAGAGAGAGAAAATGAGAATGCTTATGTTTTTTGCTCTTTTCCCTGCACGTTAGTTCTCTGATTGTCATCTGTTCATTCTCCCCTTTTGTAACAAACAAGAAAACCAGTTTTCTAGAGCCATTTCTTACACCGCTGATTTTTCATGACCAAGGTGGTGGTGGGCTAGCTCAATCTATCTCGTGAAATGTTTAAAAAAGTGGGTCAGTTGGAATTCCTCTGAATATAGAAATGCTTTTTGATGAATGAGTTATTTCCTAGAATTTTTTTCCATTGTTTGTAATGTTCTCTATGAACCAGAGATAGTTATCATGATTTACTTTAGAAAGTCATAGTTTGGGTCCATGCCATGTAAAGAAAAAAGAGAAACAAATAAAAGTAGAGGGAAAAAACCCACTTAGTACAGACAGTTATTAAATTAACATTATTAAATTATATTTGTTTCTTGAATACAATTTTGGAGAATATCAGCTGTGGATAATTTAGAAATATTAGCATGAGCTAATTATGCAAACTTTCATGGTCAGTTTCAACTTGCATATGTTAATATTAAATGCAATTTGATTTATACACATTTATTATAATTTCTTATGATTTATCAATGACAAAATGAGTGATGATTATCTCAGTAAGGAAAAATAGAAAATTTTTTTAAATGAAATATACATATTTAATATTCAAAGTCAATATTAACTCTAGTTTCCCCTTTGAGGCTGTATAAGAAAGATAAAATGCCACAGTAAAAGCTTGGGGAACTAAATCGTATTAGAGAAGTATATTTAAAGGATAAGTGAGCTCATTTTATAAGAATCTAATAAAATATCAGAGTGGAAAGAAATGTTTCTTCCTCCCCATTGATGTCAATTGTCAGATTAGTTCTAGATTTTAAACCCAAATTTGTTCTTGCTGGTTTTGAAATTTTGTTTAAAGTTGTGAGTCTTTATCTTTTGTTGACCTATACTGTCACAGATGTGATGCTTTTGATTTCCCTTCCAACTTATATAATGGAACTTTTCTTTTTGGAACCTGGTAATTTTAAGATTAGAATTCTTTGTTTGAAAGGAACCTACCATTGGCTGACCTCAACCCTTTTCATTTTTGATCTCAGGTTCATCTAAACTCCATGATAGCACCAAGGTCCAAAGTTTTTAAAGATACAAATTTCTTTTATTCCCTATTCTCCTTTAGAGAAAATAACATCAACTAAAAACTCCTTCTGTCTGAAATTCTTCCTCTTTGTGTTCAAGGAAAGTTGAAATGGCTCTTGAATCTCTTTATGCAAAGGTGTTATTTCAGTGTCTTGACCCTCTAGTCTTTCAGCTTCACTTACAGCAAGTGCATTATTGTTAAAAGATGATTCATTCTTCAATATTAATTAATGTGGAAATTTAGTTTATACATATGTGAAATATTCTGAAATTAGAGGTAGAACTTCTAAAACAAAATTTCTATGATGGCCTGTAATTTCTGGAAATGGATAAGAGCAAATCACATTAGAGATACAGAGTTTAAGTTTTTAAAAATAGTATTATCAATATATTTTTTTTAAAAAATCAAAGAACTTGCAAATAGGAAAGCAGGAGTAAATCAGTGATTCAGTGACCCAGAAACTTGAGGCAGGTAATTCTCCTGGAATTCAGTCCATTGGAACAAAAGGAAATATAAGAGAAAAGTTAATAGACATAGAACATAGATTCACAAGTTCCAAGATCACTATAAATGGCATTCTTTGAATAGAAACAGAGAGAATAGAAGAAAGGAAATAGAGTAGTAAAAGAATAAATACATTAATTCCTTTAGTCAACAAATCAGTGCCATGTCCCAGGCACTGTTCCAGACTCAGGGAAATATTAACAATAATATAAAAAAAGCAGACAAAAGTCTCTGCATGCATGGTGCTTACATTCTGCTTGGAAAGACCTACACTAAGCAGGATAAATAAATAAAATATAATGTGTTAGAGTATGAAAAGGGTTGAGGAAATAAATAAGCAAATAATAAGAATTTGAAATAATGTGATAAATTTTTCATTTTGGATGTGGTGGTCAAGGAAGGCCTCACTGCCCCAGAGACATATGGGCATTGAGGTGAAGTGAGGGCATGAGCCATGCTGCAGTCTGCAGGAAGGGCATCCCAGATAGAAGTAATTATAAGTATGAAGGCCCTTGAGTCAAGAGCATATGAGATATATTCAAGGAACAGAAAGGAGGTTCACTCTGGAGAGAACTAGGGAAGAGTAGTAGGAGGTAATGTCAGAGGAAAAGAAGGACAGCTTGTGTAGTTTTGGTTGTCACAGTAAGAACTTTGATTTACTATGGAAAGCCATTAGAGGTTTTTGAGAAGAGGAGTGACATTATCTGATGGGTGTTTACAGGATCATAGACCATATCTCAACATAATAAAAGCTGTTTATGACAAACCCACTGGCAACATAATACTCAATGGTGAAAAGCGGAAAGCCTTCCCACTAAAATCTGGAACACGACAAGGATGCCCATTCTCACCACTTCTATTCAACATAGTATTGGAAGTCCTAGCCTAGCCACCACAATCAGACAAGAAAAAGAAATAAAAGGTATCCAAATTTGAAGGGAAGAGGTAAAGTTGTCACTATATGCAGGTGACATGATACTCTATATGGGATCTTAGACAACTCTTTCAATGTTTTGTTTTTTTTTTTCTATAAAGGAAAAAAGAGATATAGCCTGGTATCTAGAGGGGAAATTGGGTCAGAGATTTCTTGTGTGTGTAATGGGAGAAGTAACGGTTTTTGTACCCATAGGAATTATTCAATAAAGAACAAAAATTTCATAATAAAAGAGAAGAATATCTGGAACAATGTCCTTGAATGGTGGAGTGAAGACAGGGGCTTATTCACAGGAAGAGGCATAGGCTTGGAACATGGGCAGTCCATTCATAGAAATAGAAAAGTAGAATATATGGGTAGAGATACTGGTAGGTAGGTAAATGTGGTGGTGAGAATAGATGGAAGTTCTCACCTGGTTATTTTTTTCTCAGTGGAATAGGAAGCAAGGTCATCATCTGAGCATGAAGATGGGAGAAGAGGCACTAAAGGTTTAAGAAAACAGAGCAAGTATAGAATAGTCAGCTAGAAATGTTGGAGAGTGAATGTGCTAGGGGAAATATGGCATGATACCCATTCAGCATTAAAGGCTTACTTGAGGTTAATAGTCATGAATTAAATGTGAGACCATTCAGTACGATTGTGTGTTTTCTACAGCCATGTTCAGCTGCAGGGGTTGCGAGTATAATAAGCAGCTGGAGAATTTGATTTCACCAAGGCTTTAGTCTCATGATCTGAATAAAATGAAGTGAGAAAGAGAGGCATGGGAGGTAAGGGGAGGCATAGGACGGTATATGCACAAGATTCATTACACTAATTGACTTTGGAACTTAAGCTGCATCATGAGTGAAGGCCAGATATCAAGGGGGTGATAGCCAGTGAAAAGGGTTAGGATCAAGGTTTGTGGGTCTTAGTTCAATGGAAAGACTGTTAGAGTCAAGGTAGCAGAAGAAGTTGGCTGGAAAGATAAGTGGTGGTTAAAAATTGGAATGTTTGAAAATTAAAATTATGGAGTAATTTCAGTTATTTTAAATCTAAGGTCAAAGGTGTGACTATGGGATTAAGTGACTGAGGTAGGTTGGAGGAACAGATTATGGGAGGAAAGGATGTCCAGAAACTGAGAGGCCAATTTATTGGAACGATCTTCTAGGTGAATTTTTAAATCTCCAAGAATTATGACAGTTAGTGTTTGAGAGTGACAGTGAGACTGGAGCTAAAGAGATGAAGGTGAGTGAACTGGGGATCTGCAGACCATTGAAATAAGAGAGTAAGTGGGTGTTTTTATGGGAGAGAAAAAGAGTGTGATCTCAAAAAGTCTAGATAATGGTGATGAGGAAAGTGTGCCACTGTCCCAGATCCACCTGTTAGTTCTCTGTATCTATAACTCTGTTTCTGTTTTCTTATGTTTGTTCATTTGTTTTATTTTTTAGATTTCACATATGAATGAAATCATACAGTATTTGTCTTATTTCCCTTAGCATAATACCCTCTAGGTCCATCCATGTTGCTGCAAATGGCATGATTTCATTCTTTTTTATGGCTAAGATATATTGCATTGTGTGTGTATATATATATATGTGTGTGTGTATATTTATGTGTGTGTATACACACACACACATATACACCACATCTTCTTTATCCATCCATCTGTTGATGGGCACAGAGGTTGCTGTCATATCTTGGCTACTGTAAATAATGCTACAATGAACATAGAGTTGCATATATCTTTTCAAATTAGTGTTTTCATTTTCTTCAGATAAATACCAGGAGTAGAATTGCTGGATCATATGGTACTATTTTTAATTTTTTTGAGGAACCTGCATACTGTTTTCCATAGTAGTTCTACCCGTTTACATTCCCACCAACAGAGCACTGTGGTTCCCTTTTCTCCACATGTTTGCCAACACTTGTCATTTGTTTTCAGTTTTTTTTTTTTTTTCATAATAGCCATTTTGGCAGGTGAGAGCTGATACTCACTGTGGTTTTGATTTGCATTCCTTGATGATTAGTGATGTTGAGCATCTTTTCCTGTGCCTTTTGGCCATCTGTATGTCCTCTACAGAAAAGTGTTTATTCAGATCCTCTGCCCACTTTTTAATTAGGTTGTTTGGTTTTTTGATGGTAAGTTGTATGAGTTCTTTGTATATTTTGGATATTAACCAACCCCTTATTGGATATATCATTTGCAAATATCTCCTCCCCTTCAGTAGGTGGTCTTTTTGTTTTATTGACAGTTTCCTTTGCTATGTAAAAGCTTTTTAGTTGATGTTGCCCCATTTGTTTATTTTTGCTTTTGTTTCCCTTGCCTGAGGAGACATATCCAAAAAAATATTACTAACACCAATGTCAAAGTGTGTACTTCCTATGTTTTCTTCTAGAAGTTTTATGGTTTCATGTCTTACATTTGTCTTTAATCTATTTTGAATTTATTTTTGTGCATGGTGTGAAAGAGTAGTCCAGTTTGATTCTTTTACGTGTAGCTGTCCAGGTTTCCCAACACCATTTACTGAAGTGTCTGTCTTTTCCCCATTGTATATTCTTGTGTCTTTTGTCATAAATTAATTGAACATAAGTGTGTGGGCTTATTTCTGGGCTCTTTATTCTGCACCACTGATCTATGTGCCTAATTTTATGCCAGTACCATGCTGTTTTGATTACTGTAGCTTTGTAGTATGGTTTTAAATGAGGGAGTGTGATGCCTCCAGCTCTGTTCCTCTTTCTCAAGATTGTTTTGACTATTCAGGGTCTTTTATGTTTCCATACAAATTTTCAAATTATTTGTTCTAGTTATGTGAAAAATGCCATTGATATTTTGATGGGGATCGCACTGAATTTGTAGATTGCCTTGGGTAGTTTGTCACTTTAACAAAATTAATTATTTTAATCCACGAACATGGTATGTCCTTCCATCTGTTTGTGTCATCTTCACTTTCTTTCACAGTGTCTTATGGTTTTCTAAGTACAGGTCTTTTATCTCCTCAGTTAGATTTATTCCTAGGTTTTTTATTCTTTTTGATGCTATTGTAAATGGGATTGTTTTTCCCAATTTCTCTTTCTGATAGTCCATTATTAAGTATATAGAAATGAGACAGATTTCTGTATATTAATTTTGTATCCTGCAACTTTACCGAATTCACTGATGAGTTCTAGTAGTTTTTTGGTGGTGTCTTTAGGATTTTCTATAGCACCATGTCATCTGCAAACAGTGACAGTTTTATTTCTTCCTTTCCAATTTGGATTCCTTTTATTTCTTTTTCTTGTCTGATTGCTGTGGCTAGAACTGCCAATTGTATGTTGAATAAAAGTGGTGAGAGTGGCATCCTTGTCTTGTTCCTGATCTTAGAGGAAATAATTTCAGCTTTTAACTGTTGAGTATGATGTTATCTGTGGGCTTGTCATATATGGCCTCTATTATGTTGATGTATGTTCCCTCTATATGCACTTTGATAAGAGTTTTTATCATAAATAGATGTTGAATTTTGTCAAGAACTTTTTCTACATTCATTGAGATGATCATATGATTTTTATTCTTCAATTTGTTAATGTGGTGTGTCACATTGACTGATTTGCAGATGTTGAACCATCATTGCATCCTTGGGATAAATCCCACTTTATCATGGTGAGTGATCCCTTTAATGTATTGTTGAATTCGGTTTGCTAATATTTTGTTGAGGGTTTTTGCATCTATGTTCATGACTGATATTGGTTTGTAATTTTCTTTTTTTGCGATATCATTGTCTGGTTTTGGTATCAGGGTGATGCTTGCCTCAAAGGGTGAGTTTGAAAGCATTCCTTCCTCTGCAATTTTTCAGAATTGTTTGAGAAGGATAGTTGTTAACTCTTCTCTAAATGTTTGGTAGAATTCACCTGTGAAGCCACCTGGTCCTGGACTTTTGTTTGTTGGGAGTTGTTTTATTACTAAGTCACTTTTATTACTGATATTAGTCTGTTCATATTTTCTATTTCTTCTTGGTTATTCCCCCCTTACTCTTTTATTTATCACTGTAAAATGGGGAATATAAAATATACTGCAGAGGGTGAGGAAAGGCCAATTCAAGATCTAATCAGTGGAAACCATGTGTCATACATTTTTCCTGTGGTTAGCTCTTCAAAGATTTTTCCTGAACCTTCAAAGAGGCTTCCCTAGGTGAAGTTTACTTCTCTGTGAGGTTTATTTAGGTGCTTAGTAATAGTTAATCACCTTATCTAGGTGAGTCAGGAGAACTTCAGCCATAATAGCTGAAACAATTCATTTTCTTTTTTCAAAAGATATTCAGTGTGTCTGTGAGGATAAGCAAGAACTAAAAATCATGGCATTTGATATATATCTATATCTATATCTATATATCTATATATCTATATCTATATATATCTATAGATATAGAGATACAGATCTATAGATATAGATATATCAAGTGCTATATCTATATATCTATATCTATATAGATATAGATATATAGATATAGGTATAGATATATATACATACATCTGGCTGATTCAGACAGTTTTTCTAAGAAGTCCACAGCACAGATGGAGAAGGAAGTGAGAGAAAAAAATTAACATAGAAGGATTCTGTAATGATAGTATGACAGGTTTTATACAAGAGAAGAGCCATGTTGTTTGAAACATCCTTTGAGACAAAACAATAGGAGATACAATTGCATGACTATAACTAAGCTTTTGAAATTTCTTTTATGGCCTGTCTTTAGGATAAAGTGACCTGAAAAACAGAGATTCAAAAGAATTATACTTTTGTATATGACGTTTCAACTCTTTTAAATAGTCATCTTTAATAAGAAGAACCTAGATATGGCTGAAATCATCTTTAGTGGAGATTTTTAGAAGGGTGGTTGTTTCTCAAGTTATGTCTCTCTGCCTCATGATACCTTTCTATGATTAAAACCTGAATAGAATGCTAGACTGAATAGAATGCTAGGGCACCTATTGACTCTGTGATCATCTTCAGCCCCTGCTCTTCTTAAAACCAGAGGAATAGAATGTCCTAGAAGCCTGCAAAAGATAATTGATCAAAGCTTCAAGCCTTGGCCTTCATTCTCCCAATAAAAAGCCTTTTTACCCAAGTGAACTTGACAAACTTAAACCTAAGTTCCACTTCACTGCTCCACCTGGAACACTGTTTCACCTGTGAATGTGTTTAAGTTGATAGCTGTTAACATCTCAAAACATGATCACTACTTTTTCCCCAAACTCTCTTTTGCTAAGTCCTCTAGATGTCGAGGATGTTTCCTTCCCTCATCCATTTTCACTCTGAGAATTGTTTAAATCTCAGTCTTCAGAGCCTACTGACTACAAATTATCTCCCTTTGCTCCTTCAATAGACTGATTTCAAATGGCCACAAATCTGACAATCAAGGAATTACCCAAATATAGGTAGATGAGCTAGACATGTCCAGGAATACTTGTTAGCAATAACGTACTCATAGTATCATTTGTTTCCAAAGATCTATATGTTTGACATATAAATTATTTCATCTTAATATCCTTAGACTTTTAAACAATCTAACTGCTTGACCAAGTAATAATGGCAGACTGATAATATTGGTGTCTATAATGCTAAATGGGTAATTTCTAAGTTATCTAGTATTTACAATAATGACTATTCATTTCCATGTAGACTGTACTCACTGATAAAATAGACACGACAGATCTTAACTTACATATTAATATCTGTGTATCAAGTCAGATATGGATAGCCCAGTTACCTGTCCACATGAAACTGTTTTGGTTTTTTTTACCTAATATTTTGGGTGTCTACTGAGGAGAAGCATGATGCTAAGCAATGTGTAGTCACAGTCTCTCATAATCATCGAACTACTGTATTAGCTTTGAGGTAGGTAATTTATAGAAGAAGCAGCTGAGGCTCAGAGAAATTAAATATCTCATGGAAGGTCACAGAGCTATCCATTGGAAAATCTCAAATAAGAAATGAGATCCAAATCTGTCTTACTTAAGCCCGTGCCTATTCCACTACACCCTTCCTCTAGTCTACTTGATAATTAGAGACTACCAGATTTCTAGGACCAAGGATGATACTGCTAAAACTCTAAATATAACACACGTGGACTGGAAAGATGACTCACTTGAAGGCCATGCTTCTATAGACACCCATCAAAGAAAGAGGATAAATTTACTAAATCCAGTCTATGTGAAATGGCAGTGACTGAATTCAGTAGGGTTGCTAGGTAAAATACACCCAGTTAAATTTGAATTTCAGATAAATAAGTAATTTTTTAGTATAAGGGTGGCCCATGCAATATTTAGGGCATACTTGTATTTTAAAAATTATCCCTTATTTGAAATTAAAATTTAACTGAACATCCTGTATTTTTATTTGCTAAATATTGCAATCCTATGAATAAAGCAATTGTGGTTAGAGCTTCCAATTTCAGGGAACCATTCAGTTGTGTTTTCTATTAGCCTTTTAGAAAACTAGCCTTGATCTAGTACATAGTGATTGGATAATCGCATGAATGTTGTGCTCTGAAGTAGGGAAAGGGTTTTGTTTGAGGTGGAGGGCAATAAATTTAACAATATCCTGAACTTTTGTTCCATGCCGAATACAGTTTCTGAAATCGATTCCTCATATATTATGGCACATACAAGGTGGCACTCATTGCACCTGAACTTTTAGAATAAAATTCACTGATGGAACTAAACTATTGGAAAAAGAAAATAACCTTTTATGGGCCATGTTTTTTTCACTCCATGACTACACAGTGTAGTAGGAAATAAGCACTGACCTTGAGTTAGAAAAGCTGAGTCCTGCTTCCATCTGTCACATATTAGGCAAGTGACCTAGGAATAATATCTCTCTGAACTTAATAATATCTCTCTGAACTATCTTCTCTGAACTTCACTTTCTTTATATATATAATAGGGATAATAATTCCTGTCCAGTCTATTTCACATAATTGTTAATAAGCCTAAATGAGGTAACAGATACATAGCATTCTGTTAAGTTGTAAAGCACTCTTCAAAATGTAAATAACTATCTTCATTTTCCCCCAAAAGAGCTTTAACTGACAACTAATTATGATATTGAAAATACTAATAATGAATAAACAACTTGCCTTTCAGAGAGACTTGGTTGTTTTCTGATTTTTTTTTTTTGGCAGCAAGAAAATATTTCATTGCTTTGTGACTTACTATTCTGGTATTTCGCATCTATAAAACCATTTGAAATGGACTAGTTCCAAGCTGAGTAAAAGTGAATAAAAAATTAGACTATCCTGAGAGAGATTATATGATATCTTGTGAATGTGGATTATGTGATCCCGTATAACATATATGTTATGTACACTCATGGAAGTGTGATAAACACTATCAGTCACATGATGTATGCTGATGATATAATAAGCCTTGAAAATAATGTTGAAGCAATTTTATTCAGTGACAGGATGAAGTTTCATTAAAATCTTGTCAACCAAAATTATCAGAAAGGAAATTTCCAAGTTTTTTTAATGGTTAAGGAAGCTGATCCCCTATCAATTTAAATCTTTTTGGAATTAAGTGGGAAAGTATTTTAATAATAGCAATAGTTTCAGTTATTAGAGTTAATGATTTACATCTCCTTCGTTGCACATATACAAATATGTAAGAAGGTACCGTGAAACTCATCCTTATATCATGACATCCTTTTTTTTTGGGGGGGGGGGTTTGTGGCTTTCAGGATCTTAGTTCCCCGACCAGGGTTCGAACATGGGCCCTGGCAGTGAGAGTGCCAAGTCCTAATCACTGGGCCGCCAGGGAATTCCCATGACATCTATTTCTGTGATTTAGGACTGCCTACTGGAATATTGCCTCAAATAGTTATTGATATAAAGGAAACAAAGCTATTGAAAGCAAGCAGAGATGGTTCATAGTGCTACATATTAAGAAAGAATCAGTCTATTTTTAACTAAACTTTTTTTTTTTTTTGTAAAGCCATTGGGGGTCTCTCTCTCTCTCTTTCTCTCTTTCCCTCCCTCACTTTCCCTCTCCCACTCTTTCTTCTCCTCCCTCCTCCTCTCCCCCCCTCTTTTGTCTCCTGTATCCTCTCTAATTTTAATTTTTCTTCCTTTCAAAGAGTATATTTGTTGCACATTAAAATGAAAACTTAGGGATCACTAGTCTTTTCACCACTATTAATTCTGCCTTCTCAGAGTGGCTTCCAGCAATACTTTGAGAATTATTCTCAAATCTTTCAAACTAATCTTTGAAACCCATAGGATGTTTATTTATTCTCTTCAATGTCATGGCAGTGATATGTAGATTTTTATCAAAGAACTGCTTCTGAAAATCAAAATTGCTGTCAGTGAGACCAAGGAAAAAAAGTTACTTGTTAAATGGGGTTGTTTAATTTTGATACTATGTTTTACTTTTTTCATTAAAGCATTGAGATGTCACATGTAAAGCATCCCATTAAGCCAAAGTCTGGTTGGAAACATAGTGTGGACTTAAGAGTGGTCATTGCAGCAATGGCCATTATGAACTGTCTTCTTTTATGGAAGTATTTTTAGCTTTGATTATTTGGTCCCATTAAACCTTAATTAAAAGTTAGAAAAAAAAAAAAAGTTAGATATTTTTGGAAACCACAAAGAAAACGAAAAGACAACTTACAGAACGGGAGAAAATATTTGCAAATGCTGTGGCCAAGAAGAGCTTAATTTCCAAAATATACAAACAGCTCATATAACTCAATAACAAGAAAACAACCCAATCAAAAAATGGGCAGAAGAGCTAAATAGACATTTCTCCAAAGAAGACATACAGATGTCCAAAAAGCACATGAAAAGATGCTCAACATTGCTAATTATTAGAGAAATGCAAACCAAAGCTACAATGAGGTATCACCTCACACCAGTCAGAATGGCCCTCATTAAAAAGTCTACAAATAAGAAATGCTGGAGAGGGTGTGGAGAAAAGGGAACCCTCCTACATTGTTGGTGAGAATGTAAATTGGTGCAGCCACTGTGGAGAACAGTATAGAGGTTCCTTAAAAAACTAAAAATAGAGCCACCATATGACCCAGCAATCCCACTCCTGGGCTTATATCGAGAGAAAACTCTAATTTGAAAAGACACATGCACCCTAATGTTCATAGCAGCACTGTTCACAATAGCCAAGACATGGATACAACCTAAATGTCCATCAACAGAGGAATGGATAAAGAAGATGTGGTACATATATACAATGGAATACTACTCAGTCGTAAAGGATGAAATAATGCCTTTTGCAGCAACATGGAAAGACCTAGAGATTATCATACTAAGTGAAGACAGAGAAAGACAAATATCATATGATATCACTTATATGCGGGATCTAAAATATGATACAAATGAACTCATTTACAAAACAGAAACAGACTCACGGACATAGAAAACAAACTTATGGTTACCAAAGGGGAAAGGAGGGTGGGGGGAGGGATAAATTAGGAGTTTGGGATTAGCAGATACAAAATGCTATATATAAAATTGATAAACAACAAGGTCCTAATGTATAGCACAGGGAACTATATTCAATATCCTGTAATAAACCATAATGGAAAAGAAAATGAAAAAGAATATTTTTCCCCTGTTCTATATAATTGCAAATTTCCTACATTTTTAGTTCTATTTTCAGAATGGTTTCTTATATTGCCAAGCGTAAGACTCCAATTTAACACATTATTTATTATCTGCAGATACTGATCTGGGCAATGTTGAGGTAGAAAAACTTTATTCTTCAGCACCAAAGACCACCTCCCTTCCCTTTTGTTCAAGGCATCTGCTTCCATTTCCTTTGCCTGGCTCAGAAAGCTGATCTTATTTTATTTTCCCTTTACTATTTAGTGTCAAAAGTGTTGTATGATGATCTTCCCAGGATTATTTGCCTTTTAGAATTGAGCACTAGGACAAGAACTAAAGATACATACAGACACACACACACATACACACTCACAATGTTTTCATATATATACATACATATCTATATCTATATCTATACATATCTATATTTATATCTGTATGTATATATAGAGAGATATTAGGTAAGGGCCAGGAGAATCAGAACCTGAAAGCCCTAGAGGTTGTGAGAATACTGCCCTTTCCCCCCCATTCATATTCTACTGAATCAAGACCCTGGTTCTTTTTAGGCTCACTACTCTTGCTGAGTCCTTCCTTTGCAGTAGACTTTAAGTCCCATGAAAGCAGAGGCCTTTTACCACATTGGTCATTTTTGCATTCTTAGTGCCTATAAAAATGCTAACGTATATTTGTTGAATTAATAATCAGAGAACTTTTAAAATTCACATATAATCTCATCAACCAGAAGTAGATGCTGCTAACATTTTAGTGCATTAATTTTCAGTCGTTTCTCTGTGTCACTTTCCCTCTCTCATTGGTTCTCTCTACTTCATTTAATGAGTCGTCATTTTTACCAAGTCTCCAAGACCCATCTCAGCAGTGTATTAGAACCACTAAACAGCGTCCTTGCCACAAAAAAGTGTCACAATATCAACAAACTTTCATTTATCCATCTATATTGTCTGCCCCCTTTGATACAACACCCTGAGGATCTATTCCCAGATATACTCACTCAGTTCCTGCCAGTTCATGTTAGCCAGGTCCTTCGGCTCCTTTGGTGTATAAACCGTCTGCTCCCTTGGTAGATCTAGCACTTCTCCAGTAGGATCAGGCTGAACTCTGACTCTGGTTGTTGGTCTGGAGTCTAGGAGGGGAGATAGGGCTAGATCCTGAGTGGGGCCAACATTGTCTTATAATACATTTACCTCATTTGAGCCTTCTGCATAGTCTTCAATCAAGGGAACTTCTCTCTTCTAACGAGGAAGAGTGAGGGCATTTTTCAGGTCCAGAGGGTTAGGGGGAATCTAGGAGTTCAAGTTGATCAAGTGAATCTACTCAGATATTCTCATTCACAATTTGTTAAGGCCCCATTCTTTCTCTATGAGGACCCAGACTTTGGCATAAAGACTGCCCTAGGCTGAGAATTCAACCTCCTCTGATGCTCAGTCTCTTATGATCAAATCCTGTGTCAGTCTGCATTCTGGCTATAGGAGATTAAGGTCTTTTTAAAATGCTTCCAAGGAGGTCTCACTCATTGCTTTACATTGGTAATAAGCGATCTGAGCCTGTCATTTGCTTTCTTCAAAGCATCAGTGGTGCTTAGCAAGAGTCATCCAAAACCAGTCTGAATAGTTACTAAGCTCCCTATATTTTGCAAACACCGGAGACTTTACAAAAGCTAGTGCATCTTTGCATTCCACCTACCACTACTAATAGGTACTATTTGCCATTTAGCCACTGAGACTCTTTTCTACAACCTCTTGTGTTACCAACCGTATTAGTTCCTATTTCATAGAAGCGAGCTTGAAATGGGATTTTTTGAGAAATTGATTTATTGAGGGGTCACCTGCCAGTAAATCCTTTAAGGGAGTGAGGAAGAGGGGTTAGAGCAGAGGAAGATCCAAGGCAAAGATGTGGTTTGAAGTGTAGTCTAGCTTGTTTCAAGTGGGAGGCCCTGCAACACGAATGACACCACAGAGTTATCCCACCTTGAGACAACGGTCGGGCATTTTGCACTATAAACTCCCAGGTATTTCCAAGAAAGACAGCTCCTTGCTGCTGAGGCCGATTCTCAAGAGGATGGAACTGTGAACTGTTAACATCCGATACTTATAGCAGCTAGGAGAATAGTTGCATCACTCAGTAAAGTGGATCCAAGCAAGGCACCAACTTATACTGTGTGGGCTCAGGGGCAAAATTTGTGCAGAAGCCTGAAGGACACTATGCTGATGACTGGGGGAAGAACATTCTAGGCAAAGTAAATGGCAAGTGCAAGAGCCCTGAAGTGGAAATATTCTTGGTGCATTCTAGTAACAGCAAGAAAGCTTAATGGAATATTACTCAGCCATAAAAAGAATGAAATAATGCCATTTGCAGCAACGTGGATGGAACTAGAGATTATCATACTAAGTGAAGTAAGTCAGACAGAAAAAGGCAAATACCATATAATATCACTTATATGTGGAATCTATAAAAATGATACAAATGAACTTATTTACAGAACTGAAGTAGACTCACAGACATAGGAAACAAACTTATGGTTACTGAAGGGGATAGCAGTAGTGGTGGGGGGGGACATAAATTAGGAGTTTGGGATTAACATATACACACTACTGTATATAAAATAGATCACCAATGGGGACCTACTGTATAGCACAGGGAACTATATACAATGTTTTGTAATAACCTCTAATGGATAAAAATCTGAAAAAGAATATATATGTATTCAGTTTTATATATACATGTGAATAACTGAATCACTTTGCTGTACACCAGAAACTAACACAACATTGTAAACCAACTCTACTTCAATTTAAAAAAAAAAGAGAGAGAAAAAAAAGAAAAGAAAGCCTGTGCTATGGGCGTGCTGTGAGTGCGGGGAGAGTAGTAGATTAGGTCAGAGAGGTAGTTGGGCTCGAATGTGAACAAACAGCTTTATAGGCCATGGAATGGACCTTGGATTTTACTCTGAATGAGATGAGAACACACTGGAGGGTTTTTAACAGGGAAGTGACATTGTCTGACTTAACATTTTAAAAGATTCAACCTGGCTGCTGGGTTGAGAATAGACTGTAAAGTGGTAAGGGTAGAAGCAGGGAGACAAGTTAGGACGCTTTTGTCCTAAGGCAACAGATGTCTGTGGTTTGAATTAAAGTTGTAGTGGTAAAGGTGATGAGAAGCGATTGGATCCTGGATATATTTTGAAGGTCGTCCTAAAAGAATTTGTGGATGGATTTGATGTACAATGTGTGAGAGAGAAGTAAGGAAGTTTGGGGCCTCAACATCTGGAAGAATAGATGAGCTAAATAAATCCTGGGAGGCACAGATCTTTGACAGTGGAAATCAAAAGTTTGGTTTTGGGTATCTTAATTTGGAGATGACATTTAGAATCAATTGCAGATTTAGAGTAGGTAATGGAATATACAAGTCTGGAGTTCATAATTGATTAAAATAATTCCCTATTATTGAACATTTAGATTACTTCCATTATCTGTTGCTGTTATGAATGACATGGCCATAAATATTTTGTTATATACGTTGTTATACATTTGTCTACAAGGTTCCTAGAGGTGGAAGTTCTTCCTTCAGACTTTAGATACATGGCATTAATTGTGTTCTCCACAATTTTATAATCACTTCACCCTCTAACTAGCAGCGTGCTGTTTCTCAATACCATTACCAATCCCAAATATTGTTATTCTTTTAAATAGTTGTCATTTTGACAAATGAAAAATGGCATTTCTCCTACTATTGATAAGATTGAGGATCTTTGTTCTAACGTTTGTCTCTCTGTCTTTCTTTCCTTTTATTTTTTGCTAAATTATTTGAGCTTCTGTAACAAAGTACCACAGAATGGGTGGCTTTAACAACTGAACGGTTGTTCTAGAGGCTAGAAGTCTGAATCAAGGTGTTAACAGGATTATTTTCTTCTGTGGTCTCTCCTTGGCTTGTACATGGCCATCTTCTTTCTGTGTCTTCACATGGGCTTATTTCTGTGCATGTCACTGTTCTAATCTCCTCTTTTTATAAGGATACCAGTCAGATCGGATTAGGGTCCATCCACATGCCTCATTTTACTAATTACCTCTTTGGAGGCTCTATCTCCAAATACAGCCATATTGGCTGCTACAGCATCAACATAGGAATTTTGAGGGTACATAATTCAGTCTTTAGAAGCAAGGATATTAACTCTTTCCATAAATATTCCAATTGCATTTGTCCTAGTGTTTAAATTGTCCATTGATTTTGTTAATGGAGTTTTTTGCCAGTAAAGAAGTTTAAATTTAACCCCTTAATTCGTCTAAATTCAAGTGTGTGATATGGTACAAGAGAAAGCTCTAATTTGACTTTTTTCCCCATGTATCCCATTATCTTCATACTCTTTATTGCAAAGTTATTTCCACATTAATTTGTGTTTCTTTACTTACCATGCATTGAGAACTGTTTCATCAAGCATCTGTTCATGCTTGAGTCATTGCCATGTTGTTTTAACTTTCATAACTTTTTAATTTGTCTTTAATATTTGGGTTGATCTCCCACTCATTTTAATTTTTAGACTTAGTTATTTTATTTTCACTTTTTTCAAAATGATCTTTGGAATTATTCTAAGTTTCCCCCTACAAAAAAATCCATTGACATTTTCATTGCAAAGTAGTCCATATTTTATGTTAGAGTTGTTCCTTAATAGCTTATAGTTTTGGTTGTTTTGAAAATGTCACCTTTTCCTAACATTTTTTCTTACAAGTTATTTCTAATATCAAGGAATACATTTATTTTTGCATACTTTTATATTTTTATTTTGTTTACCATTTTTTTGAACTCTTGTGATACTTCTAACGATTTTTAAATTTGTACTTTTGCATTTTTAGGCATATGGTAATCTAAAAATAGTGATAATTCTGTGACCTTTTTTCTAACATAACTCAAATTTCTATTTCATGCATTATTGAATTAGCCAGAATATCCAAATAAATATTCATTTCTACTGGTGATAGCAATGGTTCCATAGCTTGAACTTTATTTTCATTGGAACATTACAGGTATTTCTGTATCTTTTACCTACACCTGAAATTGGATCTACTGAGGTAATCTGTACAAATGGTCACATGAAAACCATGTTTGTTTACTTGTTTTTCATTGAAGTTCCTATTACATAGACTGCATTTCATTAGGTAATCCCTTTACTCTGTGAAATGTGGTGAGTGAAAAGAAGTGGGTGATAGTTTCTATCCCATGCCTCTCAGGATTCTCCGAGTGATATCTTTAATAGTGTAACTCATTCTTTTATTAAAGATGTTAATTCGAATCAATAAACATCATTGCATACCTGTAATATACAAGGCTCTGTGCCACGAGCTGAGAATATAGACGAATTAAGCTTTGTCCTTAACCTCAAAATTTTCTTTCTATTGGGGGAGACAGATACATAAACCAGTGGATGCAATGCATTATGACTTATGGAAGATAGAATGAGAACACAACAGATGGTATAGTCAGTTTTACCTGGGTTAGTGGGAAAGTCTTTTGCTGAGGGTATGGAGGAGATAACACTTAAGATGAATCTTTAAAATTGGTTGCATATTTGGCAGGCAAGCAAGCAAGAAAAGGCCATTGCAGACAGAAAGAACAGCATGAGCACATCTGTCTGTAGGTGTGAAATGTCCTAGTGTATTTGAAGCTTAATGGTATTTCAATATTGCCTGCTTTGATTGTTTAGGCATCAAAGAGCCAGAACATTCAAATCAAAATAAACTATTAATCATATTTGTATTACTTGCCACTTTCAATTATTTGTGATTCTCCTCTCCTCCCAGGTTTTAGTGTAGATTATTAAGAATTGACTAAAGCGAGGTTAAAGTTAGATAACTGAAAGAGCTCAGAAAAAAGTGCTACACAAATGAAAGGAATTATTAACTGAATATTAATTTTCATTTCCTTGACTAGTACAGTGGTGAAGACTGCTAATTATCCCCCAATTTCATTCTCCCTTTCGTATATAGGAATAGAATTTATGTTGGACATATGACCAACTAGTCAAAGACTACATTTCACAGGCTCTGTGCTAGGTATGTAAGGCTAGCCGTTGTGACCAGGTTTTTGCCAGTGGAATGTGAACAGAAGTGATGCGTCTCATATCTAGGCCATTCATTTAAAAGAAAGGGGCATTTCCTCTCTTGTGTCTTTATGTCCTTCCTTCAGACTGGAATGTAAACATGATAACAGGACCTATACAACTCTCCTGGACAAGGAGATGGTAGGTATGTATCAATGATATCAGATCAGTATGTTAGAAGGAACCAGGATCCCTGCCGATTTTGAAGCTGCCTACCCAGGTTCTGATGTGAAATGGAAATAAATCCTTCTAGTTTAAGCAGCTAAACCTAGTATTAAGACCTAGTATTCAAGGTCTCTGATTTATAGCAGCCAAATCAGTATCTAACATAACACAGGCACTATTTCTAGAAAAGGATTAGAAGAAATTCTTAGTGATTGTGGACTTGTCAATAAGTGAACCAACTGACCAGAATGAGAATTCTGCATTGGTAACCTTGGCTAATGCTCATGAAACAGATAGAGAACTCTGCTGTAGCATCTCTCTCCATCTATAATGGAGAAAATACTTAAAGCAAATTTTTATTTTCATAGTTTAAATATCTCTAATTACACAGGAAATATTTTCCACATATCGACAGAATTAACACTAAAATAAATGTAATAGTCACTGTGGGGGAATTTTCCCAATGTGATATGAAAATAATTTATATAATTAAAAAATATATATTGATTAAGCTATTTCTGACCTATCGTTCTTGAGAAAAAGTAAAAAGAAAAATTATCATCTTGATTAATCCAGAAGCTCTGTGCCATTCTAAGCCCTCAGAGGGAAGTCTTCTTACCTGCAAGGAGCAGTGACTTTGTGCCTGATAATTTTGCTCAGAATGATCAGTAGGAGAAAACGGAGGTTGTGAGTCTAACAGATGGCTTTAAAATTTCTCCTTTTGACAAGGAAAGCAAAGCAAGCTGAAAATATATCAACAGAAATGTTGATTTGTAAAGGTTGTACAGCTGGTGCACTACTATCAGATGAATCAATAATTAAAGGATGATCTCTATTTTTCTGTGGTACACAAAGCAATAAATGGCTGCTGAGATTAATTAATAATTGAATCGACGCAAAGGGCTTTAATCAATCTTAAAAGCTGCTTATTGTAAGCATACCGCAACCAAACACACATATCAAAACGGAAAAAAGTCTTTCTATTCAATTAGCAGGTTTGGAAAACATCATACTTACTTTCTGGGAAGCATCCCAGGGAGATGCTGATTAGTCAGAATGAAAGACTGATCAAAGGTATAGTTAAAAAGGGAATGTTTCTTAAAATGTCAGCTCAAAAGACTGAATTATGTTTGATAAGGGATTTGGAGTTAGTGATTATTTTAGAAATGATGTCATTTAGGTCTTATGTATAATTGGAGATTTAAGATATCTATTGCAGCCAATTGAATCAAATTAGATTTCTTTGAGACTTTGATGCTGCAAATAAATCATTGGACATATGGAGAAGTAGTGTTCAGCAATAGAAAAAACACTAAAATGGGAAAACAAGAGACCTAGGGTCTCGTCCTAGCTCTGCCATTAGCTAAATGTTGCCAAAGGTCTCTTCCAGCTTTGAATTCTGTGATTTCCAAAGGAAATTTCAGTCTTGCCAATGACAAAATTTTATGTATGTCCCTGAATTTGAAATTTGCATGGAAAAGGATTTAGAAAATTTAATTTGATTCAGATCTCAAAACTCAGACCTCAACCTAGTGAATAAGAGAAGACTTTTTCTGGTTAGGATTGATAAAGAACCAATTATAAGTGTATTTACCTGATTGGGACCATTCATAAATGCAAACAACTCTATTCTTGGAGGGCAAAGGAGGTTACATCTGCTTATTATATGCACAAATGAATTGTGTTTTATTAAAAACCACAGCTTGCTCATAAGTGTTATGAATAGCATACATGGATTTGCTTTCCTCAGAGATTTAAGAGGGAAATGATACTTACAACACTGGATTGGTGAAAAAGCATTTGATTTAGCAGAAAGGAATTTTTATGTTTCAGGTTTTACGGGCTTTTGGTTTTTAGGAGAACTTCATTAAATGGATTGTAACCATATATTCTCAACTCACAGCCCACATAATAAGCAATTCCATAAAGTCACCTTTCTTTATACGATTGTAAAGTATTACACAGAGTGTCCTAGTATCATTACTATTATCTATTTGTGGTCATTGAAGAATCTTAGTTATAGAGATCTCACTACACTAGTCCACTACAAAACACTACATAAGAAAGATAAGAGTATACCATTAATTATACTTTTATTTACATGAACTAATGCTTTTCTTAAAACAAGGGCTGAAAGGTATTCGCTTAGAACTAGTCCCAGTAATAGAGTGACAACTCCGTATATTCCTTCTAGACTCTTTTTCATAATGATACTAACTTTATTTCATTAGCAGAGGAGAATACCCTGAAGGTTGCTTCAGTACTTGGCAACATTCAAAGTGGCACCAATCAGTGGCAGCTACTTCTGTTAATCTTTAGAAGCAGTAATTAAATTAAAATGAATTTTCCGCCTCAAATCTCATATTCCATGTCAGTAGTATTCTTTATTTGCCAAGATATTTTTTTAACTGAGTTAGACAGATGGTTGTCTCTCTTTGAAAGACAAGGCAAAAAGCCAAAATAAAAATTTCCAAAATAGCATGCTTCTATTAGAAATAGGAATTTTGGGATTTCCTATGTTTGAAATATATTATCTCGAGGCTTAAAATATCCTTTTATTAAAGAAAAATAAGCTTATAAATCCAAACTTGTAAAATGCAGACTCATACCTTGTTAAACCTGAAGCTCAGGGTACTATAGGCATAATAATAGTGTGAATTATAAGCTATTGTAACAGGTCTAAATCAAAGTGTTATGGGATCAATTGTCCCCCGCCCCCGCAAAAAAAAAGAATAATGAAGTCCTAACCCCCAGTACCTGTAATGTGACCTTATTTGGAAATAGGATCTTTGCAGATGTAATCAAGGTAAGATGAGGTCATACTGGATTAGAGTGAGACCTGAACCCAATGACTAGTGTCTTTACAACGGGAGAGAGATTTGAAGACCAATATACAAACAGGGAAGAAGACCATGTGAGGACAGAGGAAGAGAAATGCCAAGGATTGCATTAACCACCAGAAGCTAGGAGAGAAGCATGGGACAGATTCTCCCTCACTGCCTCTAGAAGGAACCAATCCTGCCAACACCTTGATCAGACTTCTGGACTCCTGAACAGTAAGAGACTAAATTTTTGTTGTTTTAAGCCACCCAGTTTGTGGTACTTTGTTAAGGCAGCCCTACAAAACTAATACAAAGATATTTCGGTAAAGAATCACTCACTTAGGGAGTGAGTGAGGAAAAGGAAGGAGAGAATTTACTTTAAAAATCATATGCCTACAATATTTGTCTTACTGTTACTGGCTTATTTCACTTAGCATGATGTCTTCCAGGTTTATCCATGTTGTCACAAATGGCAGGATTTCCTTATTTTTTAAGGCTGAATAATATTCTATTGTATGTTTAGACCATACTTTTTTTTTTTTTTTTAAACATCTTTATTGAGGTATAATTGCCTTACAATAGTGTGTTAGCTTCTGCTTTATAACAAAGTGAATCAGTTATACATATACAATATGTTCCCATTTCTCTTCCCTCTTGCATCTCCCTCCCTCCCACCCTCCCCATCCCACCCCTCTAGGTGGTCACAAAGCACCGAGCTGATCTCCCTGTGCTATGCGGCTGCTTCCCACTAGCTATCTATTTTATATTTGGTAGTGTATATATGTCCATGACACTCTCTTACCCTGTCTCATCTCACCCCACCCCCTCCCCATATCCTCAAGTCCATTCTCTAGTAGGTCTGTGTCTTTATTCCCGTCTTGCCACTAGGTTCTTCATGGCCTTTTTTTTTTTTTTTTTTTTTTTTTCCTTAGATTCCGTATATATGTGTTAGCATACTGTATTTGTTTTTCTCTTTCTGACTTACTTCACTCTGTATGACAGACTCTAACTCCATCCACCTCATTACAAATACCTCCATTTCATTTCTTTTTATGGCTGAGTAATATTCCATTGTATATATGTGCCACATCTTCTTTATCCATTCATCTGTCGATGGACATTTAGGTTGCTTCCAGGTCCTGGCTATTGTAAATAGAGCTGCAATGAACATTGTGGTACATGACACTTTTTGACCTATGGTTTTCTCAGGGTATATGCCCAGTAGTGGGATTGCTGGGTCGTATGGTAGTTCTATTTGTAGTTTTTTAAGGAACCTCCATACTGTTCTCCATAGTGGCTGTATCAATTTACATTCCCACCAACAGTGCAAGAGTGTTCCCTTTCCTCCACACCCTCTCCAGCATTTATTGTTTCTAGATTTTTTGATGATGGCCATTCTGACCGGTGTGAGATGATATCTCATTGTAGTTTTGATTTGCATTTCTCTAATGATTAATGATGTTGAGCATTCTTTCATGTGTCTGTAGGCCATCTGTATATCTTCTTTGGAGAAATGTCTATTTAGGTCTTCTGCCCATTTTTGGATTGGGTTGTTCGTTTTTTTGTTATTGAGCTGCATGAGCTGCTTGTAAATCTTGGAGATTAATCCTTTGTCAGTTGCTTCATTTGCAAATATTTTCTCCCATTCTGAGGGTTGTCTTTTGGTCTTGTTTATGGTTTCCTTTGCTGTGCAAAAGCTTTTAAGTTTCATTAGGTCCCATTTGTTTATTTGTGTTCTTATTTCCATTTCTCTGGGAGCTGGGTGAAAAAGAATCTTGCTGTGATGTATGTCATAGAGTGTTCTGCCTATGTTTTCCTCTAAGAATTTGATAGTGTCTGGCCTTACACTTAGGTCTTTAATCCATTTGGAGTTTATTTTTGTGCATGGTGTCAGGGAGTGTTCTAATTTCATACTTTTACATGTACCTGTCCAATTTTCCCAGCACCACTTATTGAAGAGGCTGTCTTTTCTCCACTGTATATGCTTGCCTCCTTTATCAAAGATAAGGTGACCATATGTGTGTGGGTTTATCTCTGGGCTTTCTATCCTGTTCCATTGATCTATATTTCTGTTTTTGTGCCAGTACCAAACTGTCTTGATTACTGAAGCTTTGTAGTATAGTCTGAAGTCAGGGAGCCTGATTCCCCCAGCTCCATTTTTCGTTCTCAAGATTGCTTTGGCTATTCGGGGTCTTTTGTGTTTCCATACAAATTGTGAAATTTTTTGTTCTAGTTCTGTGAAAAATGCCAGTGGTAGTTTGATAGGGATTGCATTGAATCTGTAGATTGCTTTGGGTAGTAGAGTCATTTTCACAATGTTGATTCTTCCAATCCAGGAACATGGTATATCTCTCCATCTATTTGTATCATCTTTAATTTCTTTCATCAGTGTCTTATAATTTTCTGCATACAGGTCTTTTGTCTCCTTAGGTAGGTTTATTCCTAGATATCTTATTCTTTTTGTTGCAATGGTAAACGGGAGTGTTTTCTTAATTTCCCTTTCAGATTTTTCGTCATTAGTGTATAGAAATGCAAGCGATTTCTGTGCATTAATTTTGTATCCTGCTACTTTACCAAATTCATTGATTAGCTCTAGGAGTTTTCTGGTAGCCTCTTTAGGATTCTCTATGTATAGTATCATGTCATCTGCAAATAGTGACAGCTTTACTTCTTCTTTTCCGATTTGGATTCCTTTTATTTCTTTGTCTTCTCTGATTGCTGTGGCTAACACTTCCAAAACTATGTTGAATAATAGTGGTGAGAGTGGGCAACCTTGTCTTGTTCCTGATCTTAGTGGAAATGGTTTCAGTTTTTCACCATTGAGGACAATGTTGGCTGTGTGTTTGTCATATATGGCCTTTATTATGTTGAGGAAAGTTCCCTCTATGCCTACTTTCTGCAGGGCTTTTATCATAAATGGGTGTTGAATTTTGTCGAAAGCTTTCTCTGCATCTATTGAGATGATCATATGGTTTTTCTCCTTCAGTTTGTTAATATGGTGTATCACATTGATTGATTTGCGTATATTGAAGAATCCTTGCATTCCTGGGATAAACCCCACTTGATCATGGTGTATGATCCTTTTAATGTGCTGTTGGATTCTGTTTGCGAGTATTTTGTTGAGGATTTTTGCATCTATGTTCATCAGTGATATTGGCCTGTAGTTTTCTTTCTTTGTGACATCTTTGTCTGGTTTTGGTATCAGGGTGATGGTGGCATCATAGAATGAGTTTGGGAGTGTTCCTCCCTCTGCAATATTTTGGAAGAGTTTGAGAAGGATAGGTGTTAGCTCTTCTCTAAATGTTTGATAGAATTCACCTGTGAAGCCATCTGGTCCTGGGCTTTTGTTTGTTGGAAGGTTTTTAATCACAGTTTCAATTTCAGTGATTGTGATTGGTCTGTTCATATTTTCTATTTCTTCCTGGTTCAGTCTCGGCAGTTTGTGCATTTCTAAGAATCTGTCCATTTCTTCCAGGTTGTCCATTTTATTGGCATAGAGTTGCTTGTAGTAATCTCTCATGATCTTTTGTATTTCTGCAGTGTCAGTGGTTATTTCTCCTTTTTCATTTCTAATTCTATTGATCTGAGTCTTCTCCCTTTTTCTCTTGATGAGTCTGGCTAATGGTTTATCAATTTTGTTTATCTTCTCAAAGAACCAGCTTTTAGTTTTATTGATTTTTGCTATTGTTTCCTTCATTTCTTTTTCATTTATTTCTGACCTGATCTTTATAATTTCTTTCCTTCTGCTGGCTTTGGGGTTTTTCTGTTCTTCTTTCTCTAATTGCTTTAGGTGCAAGGTTAGGTTGTTTATTCGAGATGTTTCCTGTTTCTTGAGGTAGGCTTGTATTGCTATAAACTTCCCTCTTAGCACTGCTTTTGCTGCGTCCCATAGGTTTTGGGTCGTCGTATCTCCATTGTCATTTATTTCTAGGTATTTTTTGATTTCCCCTTTGATTTCTTCAGTAATCACTTCATTATTAAGTAATGTATTGTGTAGCCTCCATGTGTTTGTATTTTTTACAGATCTTTTCCTGTAATTGATATCTAGTCTCATAGCGTTGTGGTCAGAAAAGATACTTGATACGATTTCAATTTTCTTAAATTTACCAAGGTTTGATTTGTGACCCAAGATATGATCTATCCTGGAGAATGTTCCATGAGCACTTGAGAAAAATGTGTATTCTGTTGTTTTTGGGTGGAATGTCCTATAAATATCAATTAAGTCCATCTTGTTTAATGTATCATTTAAAGCTTGTGTTTCCTTATTTATTTTCATTTTGGATGATCTGTCCATTGGTGAAAGTGGGGTGTTAAAGTCCCCTACTATGATTGTGTTGCTGTCGATTTCCCCTTTTATGGCTGTTAGTACTTGCCTTATGTATTGAGGTGCTCCTATGTTGGGTGCATAAATATTTACAATTGTTATACCTTCCTCTTGGATCGATCCCTTGATCATTATATAGTGTCCTTCTTTGTCTCTTGTAATAGTCTTTATTTTAAAGTCTATTTTGTCTGATATGAGAATTGCTACTCCAGCTTTCTTTTGATTTCCATTTGCATGGAATATCTTTTTCCATCCCCTCACTTTCAGTCTGTATGTGTCTCTAGGTCTGAAGTGGGTCTCTTGTAGACAGCATATATATGGGTCTTGTTTTTGTATCCATTCAGCCAGCCTGTGTCTTTTGGTGGGAGCATTTAATCCATTTACATTCAAGGTAATTATCGATATGTATGTTCCTATTCCCCTTTTCTTAAATGTTTTGGGTTTGTTATTGTAGGTGTTTTCCTTCTCTTGTGTTTCTTGCCTAGAGAAGTTCCTTTAGCATTTGTTGTAAAGCTGGTTTGGTAGTGCTGGACTCTCTCAGCTTTTGCTTGTCTGTAAAGGTTTTAATTTCTCCATCACATTTGAATGAGATCCTTGCTGGGTAGAGTAATCTTGGTTGTAGGTTCTTCTCCATCACTTTAAGTATATCCTGCCACTCCCTTCTGGCTTGCAGAGTTTCTGCTGAAAGTTCAGATGTTAACCTTATGGGGATTCCCTTGTGTGTTATTTGTTTTTTTTCCCTTGCTGCCTTTAATATGTTTTCCTTATATTTAATTTTTGACAGTTTGATTAATATGTGTCTTGGCGTGTTTCTCCTTGGGTTTATCCTGTATGGGACTCTCTGTGCTTCCAGGACTTGATTAACTATTTCCTTTCCCATATTAGGGAAGTTTTCAACTATAATCTCTTCAAATATTTTCTCAGTCCCTTTCTTTTTCTCTTCTTCTTCTGGGACCCCTATAATTCGAATGTTGGTGCGTTTAATGCTGTCCCAGAGGTCTCTGAGACTGTCCTCAGTTCTTTTCATTCTTTTTTCTTTATCCTGCTCTGCAGTAGTTATTTCCACCATTTTATCTTCCAGGTCACTTATCCTTTCTTCTGCCTCAGTTATTCTGCTATTGATCCCATCTAGAGTATTTTTAATTTCATTTATTGTGTTTTTCATCATTGCTTGGTTCCTCTTTAGTTCTTCTACGTCCTTGTTAAATGCTTCTTGCATTTTGTCTATTCTATTTCCAAGATTTTGGATCATCCTTACTATCATTATTCTGAATTCTTTTTCAGGTAGACTACCTATTTCCTCTTCATTTGTTAAGTCTAGTGTGTTTTGACCCTGCTCCTTCATCTGCTGTGTGTTTTTCTGTCGTCTCATTTTGCTTATCTTACTGTGTTTGGGGTCTCCTTATCACAGGTTGCAGGTTTGTAGTTCCCGTTGTTTTTGGTATCTGTCCCCAGTGGCTAAGGTTGGTTCAGTGGGTTGTGTAGGCTTCCTGGTGGAGGGAACTAGTGCCTGAGCTCTGGTGGATGAGGCTGGATCTTGTCTTTCTGGTGGGCACGTCCACGTCTGGTGGTGTATTTTGGGGTGTCTGTGGCCTTATTATGATTTTAGGCAGCCTCTCTGCTAATGGATGAGGCTGTGTTCCTGTCTTGCTAGTTGTTTGGCATAGGGTGTTCAGCCCTGTAGCTTGCTGGTCATTGAGTGATGCTGGGTCTTGATGTTGAGATGGAGATCTCTGAGAGATTTTTGCCGTTTGGTATTACGTGGAGCTGGGAGGTCTCTTGTGGACCAGTGTCCTGAAGTTGGCTCTCCCACCTCCGAGGTACGGCCCTGATGCCTGGCTGAAGCACCAAGAGCCTTTCGTCCACACGGCTCAGAGTAAAAGGGAGAAAAAATAGAAAGAAAGAAAGAAAGAAAGGAAGGAAGGAAGGAAGGAAGGAAGGAAGGAAGAAGGAAGGAAGGAAGGAAGGAAGGAAGGAAGGAAAGAAAGAAAGAAAAGAAAGAAAGAAGCTATAATATAGTGAAGTAAAATAAAGCTATTGTAAAGCAAAGCTATACAGACAAAATCTCCCCCAGAAGCATATACATATACACTCACAAAAAAAAAAAAGGAAAAGGGGAAAAATTAATATATCCTGCTCCCAAAGTCCACCTCCTGAATTTGGGATGATTCGTTGTCTATTCAGGTATTCAACAGATGCAGGCACATCAAGTTGTTTGTGGAGTTTTAATCCGCTTCTTCTGAGGCTGCTGGGACAGATTTCCCCTCCTCTTCTCTGTTCGAACAGCTCCTGGGGATCAGCTTTGGATTTGGACCCGCCTCTGCGTGTAGGTCGCCTGAGGGCGTCTGTTCCCCGCCCAGACAGGACGGGGTTAAAGGAGCAGCTGCTTCGGGGACTCTGGCTCACCCAGGCCGCGGGGAGGGAGGGGTACAGAGGAGGCGGGGCGAGCCTGCGGCGTCAGAGGCCGGCGTGACGTTGCAGCAGCCTGAGGCGCACAGTGCGTTCTCCGGGGGGATGTTGTCCCTGGATCACGGGACCCTGGCAGTGGCGGGCTGCACCGGCTCCCGGGAGCGGCAGTGTGGAGAGTGACCTGTGCTCGCACACAGGCTTCTTGGAGGCGGCAGCAGCAGCCCCAGCGTCTCACGCCCGTCTCTGGGGTCCGCGCTGATAGCCGCGGCTCGCGCCAGTTTCTGGAGTTCCTTTAGGCGGCGCTCTGAATCCCCTCTCCTTGCGCGCCGCGAAACAAAGAGGCAAGAAAAAGTCTCTTGCCTCTTCAGCAGCTGCAGACTTTTTCCCGGTCTCCCTCCCAGCCAGCTGTGGTGCGCTAACCCCTTCAGGCTGTGTTCACGCCGCCAACCCCAGTCCTCTCCCTGCGATCCGACCGAAGCCCGAGCCTCCGCTCCCAGCCCCGCCCGCCCCGGCGGGGGAGCAGACAAGCCTCTTGGGCTGGTGAGCGCTGCTCGGCGCCGAGCCTCTGTGCGGGAGTCTCTCCGTTTTTCCCTCTGCGCCCCTGTTGCTGTGGGATCCGCGCTGTTAGCCGCGGCTCACGCCCATCTCTGAAGTTCGTTTAGGCGGCGCTCTGAATCCCCTCTCCTCGCGCACCAGGAAACAGGGAAGAAAAAGTCTCTTGCCTCTTCGGCAGCTGCAGACTTTTTCCCGGACTCCCTCCCAGCCAGCTGTGGTGCGCTAACCCCTTCAGGCTGTGTTCACGCCGCCAACCCCAGTCCTCTCCCTGCGACCGAAGCCCGAGCCTCAGCTCCCAGCCCCGCCCGCCCCGGCGGCTGAGCAGACAAGCCTCTCGGGCTGGTGAGTGCTGGTCAGCGCCGAGCCTCCGTGCGGGAAGTGCGGGAATCTCTCCGCTTTGCCCTCCGCACCTCTGTGGCTGCGCTCTCCTCCGTGGCTCCGAAGCTTCCCCCCTCTGCCACCCGCAGTCTCTGCCCGCGAAGGGGCTCCTAGTGCGTGGAAATCTTTCCTCCTTCACAGCTCCCTCCCACTGGTGCAGGTGCCATCCCTATTCTTTTGTCTCTGTTATTTCTTTTTTCTTTTGCCCTACCCAAGTACGGGGGGAGTTTCTTGCCTTTTGGGAGGTCTGACGTTTTCTGCCAGCGTTCAGTGGGTGTTCTGTAGGAGCAGTTCCACGTGTAGATGTATTTCTACTGTATCTGTGGGAAGGAAGGTGATCTCCGCGTCTTACTCTTCCGCCATCTTCTCCTGCCCCTACCGACCATACTTTTTTGATCCATTCATCTGTCAATGGACATTTAAGTTGTTTCCATATCTTGGTTATTGTGCATAATATGGCAATGAACATGAGAAAGCAACTATCTCTTTGATATTCTAATTTCAATTCTTTTGGCTTATACTCAGAAGTGGAATTGCTGGATCATATGGTAGTTCTATTTTTTAATTTTTTGAGGAACCTACATTACTGTTTTCCATAGCTGCTCTACCATTTTACATTCCTACCAACAGTGTACAAGGGTTCCAATTTCTCTACATCTTTGCCAACACATACTTTTTGTTTTTATTTATAATCTCCATCCTAAGAGGTGTGAGGTGACATCTCGTGGTTTTGATATGCATTTCCCTGATGATTGGTGATGGTGCACACCTTTTCATGTACCTGTTAGCCATCTGTATGTCTTCTTTGGAGAAATGCCTATTCAAGTCCTTTCCCCCTTTTCTTAGTCGAGTTGTTTGGGCGTTTTTTGCTATTGAATTATAGGAGTTTATTTCAGATATTAACTCATCAATTATATGATTTGCAAATGTTTTCTCTCATTCCATAGATTGCCTTTTCATTTTGTTGATTGGCTCTTTTGCTGTGCAGAAACCTTTTAGTTTGATGTAGTTCCACTTGGTTTTATTGCCTGTGCTTTTTGGTTTTATTACCTGGGCTTTTGGTGTCATAGCTAAGAAGTCATTGCCAAGACTATTGATTCCACTTATATGAAGTACCTAAAATTGTCAGCTCACAGAAGCAGAGAATACAATGATGGTTGCCGGGGGCTGGAGGGATGGGGAAATGGGGAGTTGTTGTTCAATGGGTATAAAGTTTTACTTACGTAAGATGAATAAGTTCTAGAGACCTGCTGTACAACATAGTCCCTATAGCTAACAATACTGTATGGTGGGGGGTGTGGGGGAGAGAAATAGGTGAGGCAAAATAAATGACATAAGGATATGAAATGTACAGTGTGGGGAATATAGTAAATAACTATGGAATATGTTTGCAAGGTAACAGATCGTAACTAGACTTATGGTGATAATTTTGAAATGTATAGAAATATTGAATCACTGTGCTGTGGAACAGAAACTAACATAGTGTTTTAGGTCAATTATACTTCAAAAACAAATAAACAAACTCATAGAGAAAGGGTTCAGATTTGTGGTTACCAGAGGCAGAGGTTGTGGGGAGAGGGAATTGGATGAAAGCAGTCAAAAGGTACAAACTTCCAGTTACAAGATAAATAAGTACTAAGGATGTAATGTACAACATGATAAATATAATTAACACTGCTGTATGTTATATATGAAAGTTGTTAAGAGAGCAAATCCTAAGAGTTCTCATCACAAGGAAAAAATTTTTTTCTATTTCTTTAAGTTTATTTGAGATGGTGGACGTTCACTAAACTTACTGTGATAAACAGTTCATGAGGTACGTTAAGTCAAATAATTATGCTGTGTGCCTTAAATTTATACAGTGCTGTATGTCAATTATATCTCAAAAAAACTGGAAGAAAAAAAAACATGGAATGTAAAAAAATGAACAAAAACAACAAAAAACCCAATACTGTTTGGTAAACTGAAGAATGTCTTGAGAGGGTAGATCTCATGTTAAATGTTTTTACCATAAGAAAAAAACAAAGGGACACAAGGAGGCTTTTGGAAGTGACAGATATGTCTACTACCTTGATTGGTGGTGATGGCTTCATGGGTGTATGCATATGTCTAAACTCATCATATTGTATACATTAAATATGTGCAGTTTCTTGTATATCAATTATGCCTCAAAAAGCTGTCAAAAAGAGATCACTTTTATAATTCAATTTGTGTAACAATCTTTGTTTTGGGAATGTGTACAGCCAATTTCACCAGATTATGGTTGAAAGAGGAGGTGGTTTATTTTATATTTTATATAGATGTATTTTTATTTTGGGAAGGCTCTTTGCCCTATAAACATCTATGTTACACTTATTAAGAACTTTGGCAAACCTAAATTCATAGTCATCTACCAAGCATTTCTTACTTTCAAGGACATTAAATCACTTTTAAAGCGGAAATGTTATCACATTGGCCTAAAAAATTCAAGCCACAGAATGGTGTGTCTATCTATCTATTTATCTATCTATATGATTTTGACTTTTTGCAATGTAGACTGCTCTGTAACTGGGATAAGGCCCTTAACTGTGTTTCCTGTTCGACTTTTGGTGACCTCATGTAACCACTCCTCATATTTACCATGTTTTTGAATTTCCATTTAAAGACGTAAGAGTATCGTAGTGAGTCTGCTAAAAATATTTATTGGATGCCTATCGTGGTACAGATGCTTTCCAGGTTCTAAAAATCCTATGCTAAGGATCCAAGATCGACTCAGTCCCTGTCCTCAAGGAACTTATATTTCAGTGGGGAAAGCAGAGAATAAAATGCAAATAAGTGAGAAGATTTCTAGTACTGAAAATAATAAGAAGAACTATCATACTTTCAGGGAGGGTGACCAGGTGACCAATTTAGCCAAGGTGGTTGGGGAAAGCCTTTGTGGAAAAATGGTATTTGACTTGAGACCTGAAAGATGGGAAAGAGGCAGCCATGTAAATATTTGGGAGAAAAGTCATCCAAGCACAAGTCTCTCTCTCTATATATATCAAAGTGTATACATATAGGATTGGCCAAAAAATGCATTCGGGATTTTCTGTAACATTTTATGAAAAACCCGAATGCACTTTTTGGCCAACCCAATATTTCTTATAATATATATTTCAAAGTATTTCATATATATTTATTTATTCATATTTCAAAGTCCCTGGAACATAAATAAGAAATAAGCTTACTATGTAAGAAGAACCAGTTTGACTGTAGCACAATTAATGAGGAGGAGGATGGAAGGACCTGAGAGTGGAGATATAGGAAGAAGCTACATCATATATGAGTTATAGTCCAAGATAAGGAGTTTGTATTTTATTTTAGGTTTCATGGAGAGACACTGGAAAGTTTTAAGCTATGAAGCACCATTATCTGATTGATGTTTTCACAAAATTATGGGAGGTGCTGTAAAGAAGACAGGTTGTAGGGGAAAATGAGTAGAAACAGGGAGACAAATTAGGGGACTATTGCAGTAGTCCAGGGGAGAGATGATAGTGACTTGGACTGGGATTTTCTTTTTTTTTTTTTTTTTTTTTTTTTTTTAAGATTTTTAGAAATTTCATGTAATGTCTGAAACATTTATATTAACATGTTTCCATACAAATAACCCAATGAAAGTTTAGTATTAGTTGTTTTGTTTGTTTTTTTATACTGCAGGTTCTTATTAGGCATCAGTTTTATACACATCAGTGTATACATGTCAATCCCAATCGTTGGACTGGGATTTTCAAATCCAGCGGAAATGTATTTGAAACATTTTAAGGGTAGAAATATCTTTGGAAATAGATATTTGGAGGTATGACAGGACTTACTGATGGAAGGACCTGAAATCTGAAGGAAAGAGAAGAATCAAGGATGAGTCCTACCTTTTGTTTTTAGTCTCAAGAACTGGGTGTTTACTCAAAAGGAGAAGAGCAGATTGGCAGGGAGCAGATTTAGAAGTAAAACCCTCTAATCCTATGTGGGCTCTATTAAGGTTGAGAAGTCTATTAGACTTTCCAAGTGGCAATGTGGAGTAGGGAGTTGTATATATTATATGGTTTCTGAAGTTCAGAAGAGCAGTCCAGGCTGGAGCTATAGATATGAGAGGCATCAGTATATAGATTTGAACTCATGGTACTGGATGAGATAGCTTAGGGAGAGTGTGTACAGAGGAAACAAGGGGTAAGGAAAGACTCCTGGGGCACTCCAACTTCTAAAAGTCTTATCCGGGAGGAAGAGCCAGCAAAGGAGACTAAGAAAAGTGTCTAGTGACATAGAAAACTAGATAATGATTCAAGGAGAGCCAAGTGCTGTTGATGGGTCAATAAAATTAGGTCAGAGATTCCCTCATTGGCTTGGGCAAAATGGAAGTCATTGGTTTCTTTGGTGAGACCTTTTTCAAGACAAAAGGAGTTGAGTTCCCGAGTATAGATAAGTATTTGGAAGAGCATTTCAATACCATGGTTTGAAAAATAAATGAAGAAATTGAGTTAGTGAGTAGAGACAAATATTTGGAGAATTGGTACCCTTGAAGGAGAATAGAGAAATGGAGATTTCTTGTTTGTTTATTTGTCATGTTTTTAAGATGTGTGATAATGATGCATATTTGAATGACAATGAGGATGGTTCAGCAGAGAGGAAGAAACATAATTGAGTAGAGTAGGACATAATTACAGGAGTAAAATGTTTCCGAAGGTGAGAAGGGATGGGATTCAAGCAAGGCACAAGGGAGCATACTCCTAGAGGATACTTCTCCTATGATAGCAGCAAGGCAGTTCAATATGGAGTTTAGAGTCAGTTCTCTTGAGGCAGATTTTCTGGGTTCAGATCTTGTGTTTGCTACTTTTTTTTTTCTAATTTTTTGCTGTTTTGTTTGGATAAACTTGGACAAATGCTTTCATTTCCTAGTCTCTAAAATGGGGATGATGTATGGTATCTAAAAAAACCAAACACAAAGAAACAGAGATCAGATTGGTGGTTGCCCGAGGCAGTGGGAGGGGGAATTGGGTGAAGGTGGTCAAGAGATACACACTCTAGTTATAAAGTAAATAAGTCCCGGGGATGTAATGTACAACATGGTGACTATAGTTAACAGTCCTGTTTTATACATTTGAAATTGCTAAGAGAGTAGATCTTAAAAGTTCTTATCACAAGGAAAAACAAAATCTTTTTAACTATGTGAGGTGATGGATGTTAACTAAACATATTGTGTCACCATTTCACAATATATACATATATATATCAATCATTATGTTGTAAACCTTAATCTTATAAATTATAATATATAATTATATCTCAATAAAACTGGAAAAATTAAATATGGATGAAATAGTAGCACACACCTCATAGAGCTGTCATAAATATTAAATAGGTTGAAGTGGATGAAGTGTATAAAGTAATGCTTGGCACATAGCAAGTTCTCAATAAAACCCAGCCAATGTTGTTGTTGCTGCTGCTGTTATATATAGGAACAGATGCAAGTGTGTAGTTGAAATTATTGATGAGAAGATGAGGAAGTTGTCAGCTGATTGTACCTCTTATGTCTAAGAAGAATGCCATGAGATTTTCAGAAGGATTAGTGAAAAAGAAGTTGAAAATTTGAGGAGAAAGGAGAAGGTATTAAATGGTTATTCTTTTCTAATTAAATACATTGTAATATCAGTGGAAATAATCTAGTACTGGGAACTCTATAGCACTGAATTGTTATGAGGAGTAAATGAGATAATGTTTAAGAAATTCTTAAAAAGTACTATATGAATGGAATTATTATTTTGTCAACACGGGTAGTTGTAAAGAGAAATGTTTCCTCAAACAATTTGGGGTAAGTAAATGATAAAGGATATTATGTAATTGGTTTGATTTTGCTCCTTGAATTTATTATTTTTTAATGTTTCATAGACATTGACTATATTAGAGCATGTCTTTTCTTATTCATATAGATCGCATTTTTACTAAGTTTGAGGCAAAAAATAAAGTCCATAAATTCAACACTTATTTAGGTAGTAAAGGATTGTAGTTTCAAAATATGGAATATACCACTTAGTGTTTACAGTACTCTTATACTCCAAATGTGACTATTTAACAGGCTAAGTTTATTTTAAAACAAGACTTAGGTATTCATGTTTGTAGCAAATAAATGGCATCTAAAACTCCTGGCAAAGCTACCATTTTGACAACATGAAATTTTCCCATCCAGCTGGTCATTAGGCCTTTCCAACTGTCAATGTCTCTTGCAATCTGCTTTAATAGTAGCATATAATTAGCTTTATACAGATCAGAGACATCGGGGGGTAATATTCCAATGCAAATATCAAAATCCCAAGAAAGTTAACTCAAAGAGACATATGTCCCCACCATCCTTCATGACAGTCTTTAGCTCTGAAGGCTGTAGCAGTTGATTTGTGTAAGGTACTTTGAATCATAATATGGAAATATTGTAATTAAATACCTACTGGAGTTCTGGAAAATATATTCAGAAGAATGATATAAATAGCAATATGTCATTAATGTACATTGTCCTTGCATATATAATTCAGTAATCACTTCAAAGAAATATGCCAAATAATTAGGAAAAAATGATTTTTTTTGTTTGTTTGTTTGTTTGTTTGTTTGTTTTTTTATACTGCAGGTTCTTATTAGGCATTAATTTTATACACATCAGTGTATACATGTCAATCCCAATCGCCCAATTCAGCACACCACCATCCCCACCCCACCGCAGTTTTCCCCCCTTGGTGTCCATATGTTCATTCTCTACATCTGTGTCTCAACCTCTGCCCTGCAAACTGGCTCATCTGTACCATTTTTCTAGGTTCCACATACATGCGTTAATATACGATATTTGTTTTTCTCTTTCTGACTTACTTCACTCTGTATGACAGTTTCTAGATCCATCCACGTCTCAACAAATGACTCAATTTCGTTCCTTTTTATGGCTGAGTAATATTCCATTGTATATATGTACCACATCTTCTTTATCCATTCGTCTGTTGATGAGCATTTAGGTTGCTTCCATGACCTGGCTATTGTAAATAGTGCTGCAATGAACATTGGGGTGCATGTGTCTTTTTGAATTACGGTTTTC
Source organism: Balaenoptera ricei (assembly GCF_028023285.1). Classification (NCBI taxonomy): domain Eukaryota; kingdom Metazoa; phylum Chordata; class Mammalia; order Artiodactyla; family Balaenopteridae; genus Balaenoptera; species Balaenoptera ricei. Next base: position 86,863,571 of record NC_082660.1, on the reverse strand, counting down.
TCTGGGTATATGCCCAGTAGTGGGATTGCTGGGTCATATGGTAATTCTATTTTTAGTTTTTTAAGGAACCTCCATACTGTTCTCCATAGTGGCTGTATCAATTTACATTCCCACCAACAGCGCAAGAGGGTTCCCTTTTCTCCACACCCTCTCCAGCATTTGTTGTTTGTACATTTTCTGATGATGCCCATTCTAACTGGTGTGAGGTGATACCTCATTGTAGTTTTGATTTGCATTTCTCTAATAATTAGTGATGTTGAGCATCTTTTCATGTGCTTCGTGGCCGTCTGTATGTCTTCTTTGGAGAAATGTCTATTCAGGTCTTCTGCCCATTTTTGGATTGGGGTGTTTGTTTCTTTAATATTGAGCTGAATGAGCTGTTTATATATTTTGGAGATTAATCCTTTGTCCGTTGATTCGTTTGCAAATATTTTCTCCCATTCTGAGGGTTGTCTTTTCGTCTTGTTTATGGTTTCCTTTGTTGTGCAAAAGCTTTGAAGTTTCATTAGGTCCCATTTGTTTATTTTTGTTTTTATTTCCATTACTCTAGGAGGTGGATCAAAAAAGATCTTGCTGTGATTTATGTCAAAGAGCGATCTTCCTATGTTTTCCTCTAAGAGTTTTATAGTGTCCAGTCTTACATTTAGGTCTCGAATCCGTTTTGAGTTTATTTTTGTGTATGGTGTTAGGGAGTATTCTAATTTCATTCTTTTACATGTAGCTGTCCAGTTTTCCCAGCACCACTTATTGAAGAGGCTGTCTTTTCTCCACTGTATATCTTTGCCTCCTTTGTCATAGATTAGTTGACCATAGGTGCGTGGGTTTATCGCTGGACTTTCTATCTTGTTCCATTGATCTATGTTTCTGTTTTTGTGCCAGTACCATATTGTCTTGATTACTGTAGCTTTGTAGTATAGTCTGAAGTCAGGGAGTCTGATTCCTCCAGCTCCGTTTTTCTCTCTCAAGACTGCTTTGGCTATTCGGGGTCTTTTGTGTCTCCATACAAATTTTAAGATGATTTGTTCTAGTTCCGTAAAAAATGCCATTGGTAATTTGATAGGGATCACATTGAATCTGTAGATTGCTTTGGGTAGTATACTCATTTTCACAATGTTGATTCTTCCAATCCAAGAACATGGTATATCTCTCCATCTGTTGGTATCATCTTTAATTTCTTTCATCAGTGTCTTATAGTTTTCTGCATACAGGTCATTTGTCTCCCTAGGTAGGTTTATTCCTAGGTATTTTATTCTTTTTGTTGCAATGGTAATTGGGAGTGTTTCCATAATTTCTCTTTCAGATTTTTCATCATTAGTGTATAGGAATGCAAGAGATTTCTGTGCATTAATTTTCTATCCTGCAACTTTACAAAATTCATTAATTAGCTCTAGCAGTTTTCTGGTGGCAGTTTTAGGATTCTCTATGTATAATATCATGTCATCCGCAAGCAGTGACAGTTTTACTTCTTCTTTTCCAATTTGTATTCATTTTATTTCTTTTTCTTCTCTGATTGCCGTGGCTAAGACTTCCAGAACTATGTTGAATAATAGTGGTGAGAGTGGACATCCTTGTCTCGTTCCTGATCTTAGAGGAAATGTTTTCAGTTTTTCACCATTGAGAATGATGTTTGCTGTGGGTTTGTCATATATGGCCTTTATTATGTTGAGGTAGGTTCCCTCTATGCCCACTTTCTGGAGAGTTTTTATCATAAATGGGTGTTGAATTTTGTCAAAAGCTTTTTCTGCATCTATTGAGATGATCATATGGTTTTTCTTCTTCAATTTGTTAATATGGTGTATCACATTGATTGATTTGCATATATTGAAGAATCCTTGCATCCCTGGGATAAATCCCACTTGATCGTGGTGTATGATCCTTTTAATGTGTTGTTGGATTCTGTTTGCTAGTATTTTGTTGAGGATTTTTGCATCTATATTCATCAGTGATATCGGTCTGTAATTTTCTTTCTTTGTAGTGTCTTTGTCTGGTTTTGGTATCAGGGTGATGGTGGCCTCATAGAATGAGTTTGGGAGTGTTCCTTCCTCTGCAATTTTTTGGAAGAGTTTGAGAAGGATAGGTGTTAGCTCTTCTCTAAATGTTTGATAGAATTCACCTTTGAAGCCATCTGGTCCTGGACTTTTGTTTGTTGGAAGATTTTTAATCACAGTTTCAGTTTCAGTGCTTGTGATTGGTCTGTTCATATTTTCTGTTTCTTCCTGGTTCAGTCTTGGAAGGTTATACCTTTCTAAGAATTTGTCCATTTCTTCCAAGTTGTCCATTTTATTGGCATAAAGTTGCTTGTAGTAGTCTCTTAGGATGCTTTGTATTTCTGCGGTGTCTGTTGTAACTTCTCCTTTTTCATTTCTGATTTTATTGATTTGAGTCCTCTCCCTCTTTTTCTTGATGAGTCTGGCTAATGGCTTATCAATTTTGTTTATCTTCTCAAAGAACCAGCTTTTAGTTTTATTGATCTTTGCTATTGTTTTCTTTGTTTCTATTTCATTTATTTCTGCTCTGATCTTTATGATTTCTTTCCTTCTGCTAACTTTGGGTTTTGTTTGTTCTTCTTTCTCTAGTTTCTTTAGGTGTAAGGTTAGATTGTTTACTTGAGATTTTTCTTGTTTCTTTAGGTAGGCTTGTATAGATATAAACTTCCCTCTTAGAACTGCTTTTGCTGCATCCCATCGGTTTTGGGTTGTCGTGTTTTCATTGTCCTTTGTCTCTAGGTATTTTTTGATTTCTTCTTTGATTTCTTCAGTGATCTCTTGTTTATTTAGTAACATATTGTTTTGCCTCCATGTGTTTGTCTTTTTTACGTTTTTTTCCCTGTAATTAATTTCTAATCTCATAGCATTGTGGTCAGAAAAGATGCTGGATATGATTTCAATTTTCTTAAATTTACTGAGGCTTGATTTGTGACCCAAGATGTGATCTATCCTGGAGAATGTTCCGTTTGCACTTGAGAAGAACGTGTAATCTGCTGTTTTTGTATGGAATGTCCTATAAATATCAATTAAATCTATCTGGTCTATTGTGTCATTTAAAGCTTGTGTTTCCTTATTAATTTTCATTTTGGATGACTGTCCATTGGTGTAAGTGAGGTGTTAAAGTCCCCCACTATTATTGTGTTACTGTCAATTTCCTCTTTTATGGCTGTTAGCAGTTGCCTTATGTATTGAGGTGCTCCTATGTTGGGTGCATATATATTTATAATTGTTATATCTTCTTCTTGGATTGATCCCTTGATCATTATGTAGTGTCCTTCTTTGTCTCTTGTAACATTCTTTACTTTAAAGTCTATTTTATCTGATATGAGTATAGCTACTCCAGCTTTCTTTTGATTTCCATTTGCATGGAATATCTTTTTCCATCCCCTCACTTTCAGTCTGTATGTATCCCTAGGTCTAAAGTGGGTCTCTTGTAGACAGCATATATATGGGTCTTGTTTTTGTATCCATTCAGCAAGCCTGTGTCTTTTGGTTGGAGCATTTAATCCATTCACGTTTAAGGTAATTATCGATATGTATGTTCCTATGACCATTTTCTTAATTGTTTTGTGTTTGTTTTTGTAGGTCCTTTTCTTCTCTTGTGTTTCCCACTTAGAGAAGTTCCTTTAGCATTTGTTGTAGAGCTGGTTTAGTGGTGCTGAATTCTCTTAGCTTTTGCTTGTCTGTAAAGCTTTTGATTTCTCCATCAAATCTAAATGAGATCCTTGCCGGGTAAAGTAATCTTGGTTGTAGGTTCTTCCCTTTCATCACTTTAAGTATATCATGCCACTCCCTTCTGGCTTGTAGAGTTTCTGCTGAGAAATCAGATGTTAACCTTATGGGAGTTCCCTTGTATGTTATTTGTCGTTTTTCCCTTGCTGCTTTCAATAATTTTTCTTTGTCTTTAATTTTTGCCACTTTGATTACTATGTGTCTCGGCGTGTTTCTCCTTGGGTTTATCCTGTATGGGACTCTCTGCGCTTCCTGGACTTGGGTGGCTATTTCCTTTCCCATGTTAGGGAAGTTTTCGACTATAATCTCTTCAAATATTTTCTCTGGCCCTTTCTCTCTCTCTTCTCCTTCTGGGACCCCTATAATGCGAATGTTGTTGCATTTAATGTTGTCCCAGAGGTCTCTTAGGCTGTCTTCATTTCTTTTCATTCTTTTTTCTTTAGTCTGTTCCGCAGCAGTGAATTCCACCATTCTGTCTTCCAGGTCACTTATCCGTTCTTCTGCCTCAGTTATTCTGCTATTGATTCCTTCTAGTGTAGTTTTCATTTCAGTTATTGTATTGGTCATCTCTGTTTGTTTGTTCTTTAATTCTTCTAGGTCTTTGTTAATCATTTCTTGCATCTTCTCAATCTTTGCCTCCATTCTTATTCCGAGGTCCTGGATCATCTTCACTATCATTATTCTGAATTCTTTTTCTGGAAGGTTGCCTATCTCCACTTCATTTAGTTGTTTTTCTGGGGTTTTTTCTTGTTCCTTCATCTGATATATAGCCCTCTGCCTTTTCATCTTGTCTATCTTTCTGTAACTGTGGCTTTTGGTCCACAGGCTGCAGGATTGTAGTTTTTCTTGCTTCTGCTGTCTGTCCTCTGGTGGTTGAGGGTATCTCAGGAAAAAATGATTTCTAATCCTAGAGTGAATTTTTCAAGATTTGAGTATATGGGGAGTTTAAAATCAGCACAACTTTATTTGTAAGGTAATGTATTATCAGAATAATCTAAAATTAATCTAATAAATTTAATGTATCACAATGAGTTGTGTACACATTTCCACACCTATACACATAGACACATGAAGATTCTCTAGGATAAAGGGGACAAGATTGTGATGCTTAAATAGAATTTGAGACATCTTTTTATCTCTTGAGTTAAGGAATTCCATTTTGGAACTTTAAGATTTCGACACCTAATGTCTTTAATTCTCCTTTAACAAGAATGTCTTCCTCCTTGGGTAGTTTCACACTACCATAGAAAGGTTTCTGCCTTTATGAAATGTAATCTTTAGAGTGTCTACTAGATAGAAGTATAGTCAGCTGCTCTCCAGGCTCTGATTACGTAGAAGTATTTGCAATAGTTCTTTGTGAAAGTGTTGTCTAAGCAGAGGACTAATGGCAAAACTGTGAATAAGACACATCCTGTGTGTGCAGGATATGACTTTTCACTAACAGATAAAAGAAAATCACATGTGCCATGACTAAGAGTTCCAGTTGCTTTGCAACACATTAATTTGAGGACTATCAATAATTAAATATTCCTGTTCAGTGAAAAATGGAATATACCAGGCTTCAAATCTGCCCATAGGAGACTTGCTGTTTGGCAGAACAAGTCCAAGACACCAACTGTGTGTCTCAGTTTGTAACGTAGCCAGGTCCATGATGCCAACTCACACGAGAGTGCTGAGTTTACCATCTATTGAAGACTAGCGTTGGCTTTACTACAGCTGCTAATGATGAATTGGGCAATAACCAGAATCCATTGATAGTAAAAAGGAAACCGCAGTCTGGAATTTACATGCGAATATCCTAAGTGAAAAATGTTCACTAATAAAGCCTGAACTAAATGTCAGATGGGATTTCTTTATTCCTTTTGAGTTTTTCATAAGCCTATTGCCTGCACCCCAGAGAGTTGACAGGAAATTCCTGACTCGACTTTCTCATTCTCCATCGAGTTATTTGTGTTCCTTGATGATTATACTCTTTTCATAAAACCATACTCATTTTCTGGCTGAGAATCATTAAGGATTTGTTTACAAAGTCATTTGTGTTTCTGTGTAAACCACATATTCTAGCTCCTGGTCGTTACTAGAGTGGACCAACTGAGGACTTAAAGGACAAGCATTCTCACTCATCTCTGATGCTTGATGGCAGCTCATTAGATTACCCAAGTGATTGGGATTTTAGGCAAGTCAGGGCAGGGAAGGGCAGAGCAGGGATTTTATATTAATATCCCCACTTGAAGGCTGAAAACTTGGAGACCCAGAAAAGATAAGTGATTTGTCCAAGGTATACAACTGGTTACATTCAAACACTCATTAGGAAATCATAGGTCCTATTTTTGATTGTTTTCCATCACGTTATTCTGACCTTTAATATCTTACGGCAACATAAGTACAGCTTATTTCCACCCCTGATTTCTCAGTTACAGTTCAGGAGTATAGTCTATGTAGAAAATAGATCTCCCTAGTTTCAGTGACTTATGGAATATGATGATAGCCTTGCAATAAATAAACCCTAATATAAATTCCACAAATGCTGCAACATGTGAATATATTAATGAATGACTTAAAATCCTCTACTAAAAAAGTGATTTTTATGAATATTTCAGTTACCTGGCCAATTCATGGTTCAGCTGATATGGCTGTTAAGCTAGATGTCCCCTTGCTTCCCTTTAGGATTCCTGCTAAAGCCACACACACTGCCTAGTGTTGCTTTTTTTTGGTTATAGTTCCATATACCTTGAGCAAGTGATAAGCATGTATAAATATTGAGAAGATTATAGACCTTCCGATCATATAGCACCTACACTCTCCCAGAGATCAGGGCAATTCACTAACTTCACCTCCAAAGGACACAATTATACAGTGGTTAAGTGAATAACTTCCAGAATCAAATGGACCTGGGTTTGAATCTGAGCATAGGTTGATTTATTTATTAGCTGTCTGACCTTGGGCAAGTTACTTAACCACTCTTGTTCTGCATTTTTTCATCTGTGAAATGGGAAAAAGACTGGCACCTGCCTCAGAGCATTGAGGAAAGAAGTAGCAAATTGACTATTGTAAAGCGCTTAGCAAAATGCTAAGTGCATATTATGTAGTCAATATTTAAATGATAGCTGCTGTTGCCACCACCACTGCTGCAGCTGTTATTGTTGTTATTAGAGCATCATTAGAAATCCCACAGAAGCAAATTGGGAAGGGGAATGGACAGGCAAAGAATAAGGAATAAGTGATACATTGCCCCTGTGTGTAGTAGAAGTAGAAGAGAATGATGGCTTACTAGCTAATTTCTTGAACTTTCCCACATAATTCTGAAGACAGTAAAGTGCCCTTTCTGGTTTGTCAACTATGCCTGTAACTATTTTGAACAATCAGGGTTATAAAATAAAAACCAAAGCACAATTTTGCAAGCATTTTTGCTTTTCTTGTAAAGTATATGCCGCATGCTTAGGAGAAATTTAATCAGCTGGTGATGATTCACATATTCCTAAATCATCACTACTGATTGTGGAGAAGCCTTTTGATAGGCAAAAGTTTTTTATTCTTGTTATAACCATACAATCTGTCCTACGGAAAAATTGGTTACTTTATTTCTTAAATAAATGTATTTAACATTAAAGATTTGGTTTCAAACTCTGAATTTGTTGATTTGGGCGGTGGAGGGGACAAGGGAGAGAAGGGAGAGTTTTGATCATTGTAGAATGAGCATTTCCATCCATAAGAAAGAATTTTGATAGACACAGAATGTTTGAGAGCGAGGTGATTATACAACAGAAACTGATTGCTTGTCTCTTTGTTCTCCTGAACACCCACAAAATACTCAGAAACATCCATCTGAAAGGTATTTTAACTAACATAGTGGCACAGAATGTCACAGACAAACGATCTAGGTGACGAGGTAATTTTAAGTGGACAAGACTGGTATAAACATGTAAAAGAGCATGAATACTCGTGTTTATGCCAAGCAACTGATACTCAGGATCATAAAGGAAGTTGAAGAACAGGTCAAGATCTATATAATTACGATGCTTTGTCATGGACAGTATAATAGCTTTAAAAATGAGCTTTTGACTGCAGAAATACTCTTTGTATAGTATGGAGAGACACTTATTTATTATTTGCCAGAACTCCAAACACCATTAAGTGGCTACAAAATGATAGGTCTAGTCCATTTATTTCCTGGGCAAATCAGGCAGGTTCTTTGGCACACAATGAGGAATAAGCTTCTGTGAGGTCTTTACCAAGATTCTGTTCCAAGGTCCTGCCAAGAAACAGGGCTGGTGTAAGATTGCTTCCCCTAGTCTAGCAGCTCATGTCCTTCTAAGTGTTCCTAAACATGTTAGGTATTAGAATATAGAATTTCAAAATACCAAAAGCAAGTCACAGGCAGAAACGCAGGTGGTCCAGGGCCTTGCCTTCAGAAGCCCGATGTTAGTAACACACCTAAAGAAGACGAATGTCTCAAGAAAGCACTTGTATTTAACCAAGTCATAACAGCAAAAACATAATGGCTATTTATTAGTTTGCAGTGATTAAAAACATAATCACAGTTGCTGAAATATTTGAAGTCTGCATAACCAGCATATTCCCTCTCTGTAGGCGTTTATATGGAACCCAAGTTATAGTCAGAAAATTGCTTGGTGAGAATGGAATCAAAACAAGAGATATTAGATTGAAGTTTTAATGTTATCAAGCTAAAATAGATAATCACAATAAAATTGATCTTACCAATAGAACTAAAACTCTTGATGTTTTGCCAGCAATTCCCTGTCCCCATTTTTATGCTAGAATATAGCTGTAAATATGAAAAGGTTATGATTAAAGGCCCTTTATCTACTGGTTAGTGCTTGCATGGTCTCTGCTAACCTTTGCCTCTGTGATGCTCCTTTTCCATTTCAATGACTTACCATTCCCTACCACCTTCTGATTTTCCTTTGATTTGATAATAACTTCAAGCAAGTTAGAGTCAAATCCTGTGGGCTTCGGAGTTGTATCAGTCAGGGTCCCAGGAAGTAAAAGCACACTTTAGGTGGTTCAAATGAAGAAACATTAATGGATGGATGTAAATCACCCAGAAACTACCACTAGTTAAAAGTTGTTACACCCATTAATCCTGAAGGGATTATAGTAGCTGAGTAAAAGCAGGAACCATGGACGGAACTCTTAAGGGCAGGAGGTGTAATCATGGAGGGGCTTGAGTACCTCTAGTGACAAGGTGCTGAAGTAAGAAGGCCTTAGGGAAGAAGGACTCTGACTTTGTCTTCTCCTACCCTAATATTCCCTGCTGGTGCCTCCTGTTTGCCTAACCTCATGGAAAGGTAGCTGGCAAGGGAGCATGGGTAATTTAGTCCACAGAAGTCAGACTGCCAGGGAACAGAGCAGGAAAGAGAAGGGGTGGAGGTGGATATTGCTGGTAGTTGTGGAGAAGGGAACAAAAGATAATAACCAGCATAGACTCCTGTCTTTGTACATCTTTCTAGAGACCTTTTTATCTTAGTCTGTTTGGCTTCTATAACAAATAAAGTACCATAGACTGGGTGACTTGTAAAAAGTAGAAATTTATTGTTCATGATTTTGGAGGCTGGAAGTTTAAGATCAAGGTGCCAACATGGTTGGGTTCTGGTGAGTGCTCTTTTCTGGGTTGTAGGCTGCCAACTTCTCCTTGTATTCCCATGTGGTGGAAGGGGACAAGGGAAATTTCTTAGACCTTTTATAAGGACACTAATCCCATTCATGAGGACTCTGGCCTCATGGCCTATTCACCTCCCAAAGTCCCCACCTCCTAATACCATCACCTTGGGGGTCAGGATTTTAACATATGAATTTGTGAGGGACGTAAACATTCAGACCATAGTGCCTTTTCTGTGGTCATCTGGCTCACTGTGTCCTGATCTTATGTTCCCTCAAAGGAAAGTCTTGTTTATCTCATATCTGATGTCTTGGTCACAGAGTGTTTACTGTAGTCCCCCAGTCACTGAAATCATAATCTAGAAAATAAGACTGGTTCATTACTGGAACCATAGAACTGGTGGACATTGGGAGCATATCTAAAAGCCAAAGTCAAACTTGCTTATTCTCTAATCTGGAACAAAGTATAGGAGTAGAAGAATGAAAAAGATAGAAAGGAAGAAGATGTGCACGGTGGTGAGAATACATGTGTAATGTATGTGATCCATGGGCCTGAATCATCATTGTGCACCAAGACACAGGGTTTTTTGTTTTTTGTTTTTTTTAATCACCAGGGAACTAGTACTGCTGCTGCCCTACATACTCAGGAATTCTCAGCCAGGGCAGAGAAGAGAGAGAAAAAATGATAGTGTTTGTTGGAAAGACAAAACCACTGATTTCTAGGGAGAAAAAAGAGAAACTTTGGCTTTGACATTGCTTTCAAATAATTAGTTATCAAGCAAGCCCACTACTAACTTTGACTGAAATATGCAATGATCAAGGCAAGGAAAGTTTACTGTTTTTTACCACTTTCAAGTATAATCATATCCTCCTGCAAATAACATGTCCTCTAGCCAAACCGGATTTTTTGTCATTTCCTTGCTTCCCACTCCAATATATTTCCTCATTCTGTTTCTTCATCTTTACCTATCAAAATTCTACTCATCCTTCAAAGCTCATTTCAACATTACTTCTGATCTTTGATGAAGCCTTTTCTTGATCAACCTGTATTACTGTGTTTATTCTTCCCATGTAGTTGATCACCTTTTGCATTATTTTAAAGTTGCCTGTAAGATCTTTGAGAGCAGAGGCAGTATCGAGTTAATCTTTGTTTTCTCAGCAACCACTAGCATAGTGCCTGGGATACCCATCTTTGGTGTAAAGAGCCTTTGGACTCCTTAGATGCCAACATAGTGGGTGCAGCTTTTTGCTAGTGTTATTGACAACTGTGGCATCATTATTATATATGCTAATAGAAACCATGGAAGCAGATGTTCTTAGGAGTAAGGATTTAAAATGTCAGTGGATATGGATGTTGATGATATGAAAACGTCTGTCTTCATAGGACTGAGTTTCCCTCACAGAATGCTAATAATTCTGTTACTCTTATGAGCACTTTTTTTCCTTGTAAATCACCTATTTCATAAAACTTTTTAAAAAGTTATCCTCAAGTTCTGTAAAGAATGAAAAATGAAGATGCTGTTCTCTTCTAATTTGGTACTATTCACAACCATGACTCCCAGTTCGTTACTTATACCCTAACAGGTATTCTCTATCACAGGATCTATTTCCAAATTACAAGAGGTAATATACATTCTAATTGGATCCTTGTTATCTATCTAAAAACTGCAAATGAAATAATTACTTAACATTCTGCCTTCAAGATTTTATCAATTTTTAATGACTAAATTCTACTTTCACGTTAAAAAAGTTCAGCACTTATCAGCAATTATGAATATAAAAATAAAGTCTAATGTTGTAATAAAATGCAGTACATAAAAATGGTGTAGAAATATAACTGGTGGTTAATTAAGAGATAATGCTTGCTGTACTGAATAGTGTCATCCTTTGGCACAAATATTAAGGTGAAGGAAAGTCATTATTTTAAGAGCAGGGAAGTAATTTATAAGCATCATATTTATGCTGCAGCCTGATTTACAGGAATACCATCGGATGATGAAGACAAGGAGGGTTATGTAGAAGAATGGTGTTCTTGTGCCCATCTACTCTCTGCAACAGATGCCTTTCTGTTCTTAGGCACAATGCCCTACCTTGACTTTATTTTTCTTCTTTGTAAAATGGAGGACACTTCTCTGCTTTAATTACTTCATATGATTTTAATGATTGCAAAATAAAGAAAAAGATAAGAGAGAATATTGACAAGTTAAACAAATGTTATATAAACGTGGGAGAAGGCACACACACACACACACAGAACAGACATAAGCTGCACTGGTATTGTTTTTTTTTTCCTTTTTTTTTTTATTGAAGTACAGTTAATTTACAATGTTGTGATAGCTTCAGGTGTACAGCAAAGTGATTCAATTATACATATATATCTATTCTTTTTCAGATTCTTTTCCATTATAGGTTATTACAAGATATTGAATATAGTTCCCTGTGCTATACAGTAGGTCCTTGTTTATCTATTTTATATATAGTAGTGTGTATCTGTTAAACCCAAACTCTTAATTCATCCCTCCCCCCCTTTTCACCTTTGGTAACCGTAAGTTTGTTTTCTATGTCTGTGAGTCTTTTTCTGTAAAACTTTTTTGCAAATAACTTCATTTGTATCATTTTTTTTTAGATTCCATATACGTGATATCATATGATATTTGCCTTTCTCTGTCTGACTTACTTCACTTGGTATGATAATCTTTAGGTCTGGTATTGGTTTGAAGAAGGACTGTTTAGTCCATTAGAAGACAGTGTATGCTTCACAATAATTTTCTTAACTATTCCTCAGTATATGCTCTGAGATGCATATATGACTAGGAATTAAGGTAAAACAGAGAGCCCTTAAAGTTATCCATTCCTGAAAAGAATATGAACTCACCAGGGACTTGCAAGATACACTTCCTATGTCACTTGTAAGATGGACTCCAAGGTCATTTCTAAGATTTAAAATCTCTAATTTTTGTTAAAAAAAGAATATTTGAAATAATTTTAGCAAAAGTATTAAAAAGAATATAAAATTATATACTATAGATATATATAAGATCAAGTCAATAAAGTGACCAAATCTAGGGCAATTAAAAATGTCCTCAAAAACGTACTTTGTAGTGAATCAAAGGCCAGTTAAGAAGGCCTTTCTCTGTGTGTGTTGACATTTTCTTTATATATCCATTACGAGTTATAATATTGTGATTTTTAAGGAAAAAATGTATATATTTGGTCATTCAGATGACCAAAATATATTCCTCATATATATTTCGTTTTCACCCACAGTTCCAGGCTTACAGCTCCCAAAGCCCTTGGAATTTCCTTAGCAGTAAGACCAAGGGGAGCACCTCTTGTTATAATATTTGGTATCTTGTCTTCAGTTCTTGAAATCACTTCAGAGCCATAAAGCTGAAATGGGTATCATGTTATTTTTATAACAAGCTCCTTTCCACCACAACTGGGTTTGTGTTCATGAAGATGACTTTTAGAAAGCACCTAAGGATGGGGGCTGGTTGCCAGGGTAACCAATCATGAATAAAAGGTTGGAACTTTCAGTCCCACCCCCTGATTTCCAGGGAGGAGCGAGGGGCTGCAGATTGAATCAATCACCAATGGCCAGTGAGTTCATGAATTATGCATATGTAGTGAAGCCTCCATAAAAATCCAAAAGGAAGGGATTCAGAGAGCTTCCAGGTTGGGGGAACCAGAATGCTTTCGTGTGCCATTTTGCTGGGCCCCAAGCTCCACTAGGACAGAAGCCCCTTTGTTTGGGACTTCACCCTATGTATCTCTTTATCTGGCTGTTGATTTGTATCCTTTAATATCCTTTGTAATATATTGGTAATCTAATGAGTAATCGGGTTTCCTGAGTTCTGTGAGCCATTCTAGCAAATTAATTCAACACAGGGAGGGGGTCGTGGGAACCTATGGCTTGTAGCCAGTCAGTCAGATGTTAGTTATCAACCTGGAATTGTGATTAGCATCCTGAGTTGGAGGGGGTCATTGTAACCTCCAATTTGTGGCCGGTATGTCAGAAGTACAGGTAACATCCTGGGTTTGCAATTGGTGTTTGAGGTGGAGGGCAGTTTTATGGGACTGAGCCCTTTACCTGTGGAATATGAGTCTATCTCTGGGTAGATAGTGCCAGAATTGAGTTGAATTCTCAGACATCCTGCTGGTGTCCAAGAATTCCTTGTTGGTGGGGACAAGCCTCCATATACATGTTGGAATTGGGTCTAGGAACCCAAAAATACTAGTAATTTAAATCAACTAAATATCTACTATTTATAATAATAGTAGTTTTGATAGACTAGTCAGTGATTAATCTGTTGTTTGACAATCAGTTGTAACAACAATAAAGAATCAACAATGATAATGATCAGTGAATGACTATAGATATGGCACTTGGGAATCTGTAATGTGTTATAACCAGATACCACATAATGAGGTTAATAAAAGTTTTTTGAAAGAATAAGTGAATGAATAAATAAATGCTAGAGATTCTCATCACTCATTTAGCAATTTTGTCTCTGTTTTCATGTGTCATATTTATGCTTTCTTGCAATAAATATTACGCATATAAATGCATATGTATTCAGGTATACAGTCTCGTGGGGGCAGATGTATTTTGGAATTCAGAAGTTTTTTTGATTTAGAAAAGTGATATGGAGCATATACTGATTTGGGGTAACAGCTCAAGTGGGTCTGAATCAATACCTCATCCAAATATTTACAGTATATGGGAAACATAAAGTTTATGAAGCACAAACCTCAGTCAGTTAAGTTCAAATTTTGTTGAACTGAATAAGTTGGGCACCAAATTTGGAAAAACTCTTTGTTTTCAGAGCATTTTGGATTTTAGAATTATAGATAGGGTATAGTGCCCTGTAGTAGTTTCTACCAAGGCTAACTGAAATGACAAGTATGATTATGTTGGCCTCCTTTCAATCTGAGGAGTTTTGTTTTTGTTTTGTTAACCCCTTTTTTAGCTGAAGGAGAGGGCTTTGAGTTGACCCGAGGCTCTTTTGGAATATGGGAGGGATGGTTTGGAGTCCTTCTGATGGAGCAGGAGGCAGAATCAGAGGCAACTCTTTTCATGAGGGGATCTCAGAGAACTAGGTAAACACCAGTTTGAGAATGCCAGAGAGTTGGAGAAAGGCATTTTCTCCATTTTTGCTTGGAACACAACATGGCTCAGTTGGACACCTGAGTACTGAGGCCTGAATATGGGACAGTGATATTTTTGCACTCAAAATGTTTTGCAGCTTTAAGGAGAATAGGGAGGCAGCATTGCCAGAGGTGAGACCACCCTCAAGTGGAATTGACCAGTAGCACACAGGGACAAAAGATCTTAAATTAACATGAGAAAAAGATTTGCCCTCTGGATTTGGGTGAGGGTGGGGGGCTCCCATGAATTCCCAGACGTAACTGAGGGAGGATTTGGTGGGAGCTTGAGATCTAATTGCAGGTGGATGAATGTAAAAAGCTAGTGAGATTTGAGCATTAATGTTATTATAACTTTTATGCAGTGCAAACTGAAAAATCCCCGGGGAAATTCTGGTTACACTTACATTTCTGAGGATTATGTATTTAGACTTAAAATGCAACTTTTATACCATCATAAACTAAAGTTATTTAAAATTTATAATTATTTAGCAGGTGTGGTGGCGAGGTCTTGGGTGGGTTGCAGAACGATACTGCCACCTGAATGAGATCATTCATTTGGTTAATAATCATTTTAGAAATCAAAACTCTGGGGGACCAAAGAAAATTTTACACTGCCCTCCTCCCAAACTAGCTAAACAAACAAAAAATACTGTCAGTATGAATATGTGGGTCAAGAAGGAGGGATGGACTTGTGCTTGGCCAGTGACCATCTGAATGTTAGTTGGGTCTTTAAAAATCATTTGGTTTGTTACTCTGTCAATATTCACTCTCTAAATAATATTTGTCCTTGTAAGAATCATGATTGACCCACTTTTTTGTGTGTGGCATTTTTACCTCATTATGAAGTACATTTAAGAAAAAAGAAACATTTTCAGAGGGAAAGATCAGGGTTATTTCCATGATATCCTAAATAATACAAATGAGTGATAAAAGACACTGATTAAAGTCTTTTAAGACAAAAAGAATAATTTGGAATTTAAATTTAATTTTCAAAAAGTTGTTGAAGCAATATAAAAATCACTATTTATGTTCATTTGTATATAGTTGAATGTGAATTAATCATGTATATTTTATTCCTTGTAAAAGGTTTTAATATCAGCAATTATAATGCTACAGATATTAAATTCAATTAAAGAACCAAATGTGCTAATTTTTCCTTTAAGTAACAAAGTCATTTTCAAGTTTTAAGTGTATAAGAAGCATTTCCAAATTGGATGCAACTTTTTATATTAAGAGAACAATTTAAACCCAAAAAGCATGCAAAGACATTTATGTTTTTTCTTTTTTTTTTGTATTTTGCAGTCTTTTTTTTTTTTTTTCACACACACACACACACTGTATTTCATTTTTACAAGAGATAAATAGACTGACACCAAGCATTGTACATGGATGACCACAACAAAAGCAACAATGATTGCAATTACCAAACATGAAACACACTCATACTATGTCATAATATTGACATTCAGTCCAGTAATCCTCCACTGTAACAGCTCCTTTACTTTGCAGTGAAAATTGATTTGTATATTCTTTGCCTCTGAGTCCTTGTGGGATTTTTTTTTTTTTAAATTCAGACAGAAAGTCACAAAAATTATACTCATCCTCATCAGTTCACTCAGTCCCATGTAATTAATTTTTTTTTTCATCTTGATCTTTTGTTAGCACTTTTATTATGTTTTAATTTGAAAAAAAAAATGTCAGTGGAAACAACCTTATAAAGATATATCAATTTGCAGCCACAAAAGCCAATTGTAATGTCAGGAAAAAAAATTGCCACAATAAGAATTTACTAAGGAAAGAGTGGCATCACCTTTAAAAGTTCGATCACATGTTCACTGCATGCAGTCATTTGTTAAAACTCTAGTCTGTCTGTTCTAATTTGTTTTCGATAAGCCACTAATATTGTCCCTATCATTCCTCTTCAAAGCTCTTTATATCGGTTTTTCTCTTTGTTCTACAGCATTGTCAATAGTAAGGGATTTCAATTGTGTAACAGAAAGAATGGCTAAAAATTCCATTGATTCATTGTTAACCAGAGAGCATTGAAGAGAAATTTGAAAGTTATGCAGAATGGTAACAGATTGGAGACTGAAAAGAAAGGAAGAAAATAAATGTAAATATTAGTGAACTCATTTTCCCTGTAGGAGTATTGATTTCATTCATCTTGCTTGATAGATAGGATGACTAAGCAAAAATCCAAATCCAAAGGCATCAATTGAACAGGAGACAGGAGTGTAGTAGAGGAAAGGTGAAATGATGAATGTTACTTCGTTAAAAGAAGGAAAAATGCAATCCTTCTTCATGAGGGATTCATCATTTTTCTTCTTGTTTTCAAGCCATCTTAATAAGCACTTGATAAATGCCCATTTAGCTATAAGAGAAAAATTATGCTTAAAACCTTAGTTCATGGGTCATCTTTCAAATATTTCATCGTAATAAAAAAAAAAAAAACTTTATCAGATTCCCTGTACGATTGTTTAATGTCTTGGCTTTAACTTTTCTAATAGTCATAGAGAAACACTAAGAAATTTCATCATGAGCAATAGCAAATTTATGACAAAATAGTGTATCATATATATTTCCCCAGCAACACTGAGAACAGTTTATATGAAAATTTCACTGCAGATATTGGTCTCAGTAGATAGCACATTATTCCAACTGCATACATGCAGACTTAAGATGAAGCTATTCTCACAGGGATTCCATGATATTAAAATGTGGGGGGATTGTGAAAATTATAAAAACTGTGGAATGAAAGTTGAGAATACAAATATTTACAACTGTTAGTGTGCAGGCCAGCTGTCATACATATACATATGGAAGTTTCAGAAAGAATTGGAAGGGATAAAAGAACAACCACGGTTTCTCTCATTTCATATAGAAAGCTAGTCTTTCCATTTATCTCCATTGAATAGATTGTATATTCCAGATAGTTGTGCTAGAAGGTATTTGTCTAGCAAAGTTGTGTTATATTCAGCATGAAAATAAAAGGAAAAACGAAGATTTATTTAATGTTTTATTGGCCAGATTGGGAAGATAAAATCTACTTGAAAAAAAATACATATGAAAGTATATTATGTGTACAATCTAAAAGTCTTCAATGATAACTTAACATTTGTTGCACTGTTTGCAATAGTATACATTTAATGTCTTAGCAAATAAGCGATATTTTGTGTGCCTTTACTGAGAAAAAAAAAATAGTATTTGATCTGACCACATCCCTGATAAAAATATGAGAGAGTGAGAAATGAATAATCTATTTGTTAGATAGCTAGTGGGAAGCAGCTGCATAGCACAGGGAGATCAGCTCGGTGCTTTGTGACCACGTAGAGGGGTGGGATAGGGAGGGTGGGAGGGAGGGAGACGCAAGAGGGAAGAGATATGGGGATATATGTATATGTATAGCTGATTCACTTTGTTATAAAGCAGAAACTAACACACAATTGTAAAGCAATTATACTCCAATAAAGATGTTAAAAAAAATAATCTATTTGTAAAAGCATCTTTATTAAGTGGGAAAAGAAATGTAATTTGGCTGACATTCTAGACTTATTATTAACAACAGCTACTCTGAATTTAGTTCCTATTCTGTGGCAGGACGTTTACAACATTAGATTAGATAATTATCAAAATATGCCAGTGAGGTATTACAGGTACCCCTGCTTTTTGAAAGTTTGCTTTGTCACTTCACTTTTACTTAAAACCTACGTTAGTACCAGTTTTCGCTAACTGAAAGAAATCCAAAGAAAAATTTCACTTTTATGAAAAAAAGGTGAAAAGCAAAAATAGCGTTCAACATTTGTTTTCAAGCAGCGCATACCCTGGGCAAGGGAAGTGGCACCGCCAAGCTCCTTTCCCTGGGGAACTACACTCGGCATCTCAGCATCAAGCCACCATAGCTTTGAACTGTGTCTGCGAGCACTTGTGGTTTATCTATCTTGATTTATTTTGGGCATCTGTTAGCAAGATGTGACTAAGATAATTGCTTCTTCGCTTTATGCCATTTCGGAGCGGGGGATAGGAGAACCTGTATTACTGTTATCAATGTTATCTCCAAATTACAAATTCTGTTACAGAAGCTCAGAGAGATCACATGACTCACCCATGTTTGCATAGCTAGTAAATGACAGAGTTGGAATTCAGACCCAGATGTTATTCACCCAAGTTTGCCTGAAACAAAGTACCTTAGCTCTTAACGACGAAACATAAATCTTGAGGAATGGGTATAATGCAGGGTTTTTTCACTGATAGAGCAGGGAGAGAGCATGAGGACTGCACTGTTTTGAATTTTCCCATTGTTTAAGGGAAATAGAGTAAAAGTGTCAACCTTCTTACCTGGAAATGTTTATCTGAAATGAAGTAAAACTAGCCAAAATTCCTGGACTGGTCTTTGCCATATGACCAAACACAGATGAGAAGGAAAAAATCATTCTGGGATTGCTGATCATCATAAAATATTTTGCAAAATGTTGAAAATAGCAAAAATAACACTTTTTTCCAAGATAGATTTAGGTGGTCAGAGATGATTTGCTCATTAAAGTTAGAGAGCCACCAATTATCTCCAGTGAGTTTTAGCAGCTGGAGGTATTTCGTTTGTGTCATCTAGACATGACTATTTGTCAATATACTCACAGAACAGACAAATAGAACTACCCTTTATTGCTGTGCATGATCACTAATTACAAAAGGCAGTTAATGTTCCAAGAATGTTATATGTATTCCATCTCATTTAATGGAAACGTAGTATTGTTTCCTTTATATTTCTTATTCAAAATTGCAAACACCAGCTCTGGATATGCATCTGCAGTGTTGCACACAGAATAATTTGCACCAGATAATGTGGATGTTTGACTACTTTATTTAGTCAAATTAGACCTAGTAATTAGTACTGTGGTACCACTCTATTTCATATGGAAAACAATTCATTGAGGGGGAAAAATAAAGCTAAAACACGGGGCTATTGCTCACCCTTGGATCTCGTGCTAATTTTTGGTTGAAGAGATTCTACTAATTTGGGAAAATTCCTTACACATTTACTCTAATATGATGAGCACTTTTAAAATTGGAGTGAGGAAATCTTACAAAAGCAAAATTGACCACCTGTGGCTATCTCCTTATCACCACTTTTTAGATGAATTACAGTTACTGGTAAGTTAGGATGTCCCTGCATCCCTAGTTCTCACCCAAATAAGTCCATAAGGTAAATATGACCAAATGGCAGGATCCAACTTTAATCGTGTGCTTATGCTCCAACTTACTTGTAAAATTTGTAATGTGTTCATTATAGCACTTTGGAGCTGGGAAGCACTTTTAAGGCAACTTAATTACAGAGAAGAAAATGAGGTCCAGAGAAGCTAGTTTGTGACAGAACTAGGACCAGAACCAAAAATTTCTCTCTTCCCATCCAGAATGTATTCTATATTGCACCTCTTCAATTTTATTTGCAGATATAGGAAACAGATAATTATCTCTTTTCTTTGTACTACTTATGCACTTAAGAAATGCACTCATGGGGCTTCCCCGGTGGCGCAGTGGTTGAGAATCCGCCTGCCAATGCAGGAGACACGGGTTCGAGCCCTGGTCTGGGAAGATCCCACATGCCGCGGAGCAGCTGGGCCCGTGAGCCACAACTACTGAGCCTGCGCGTCTGGAGCCTGTGCTCCGCAACAAGAGAGGCCGCGATAGTGAGAGGCCGCGCACCGCGATGAAGAGTGGCCCCCGCTTGCCACAACTGGAGAAAGCCCTCGCACAGAAACGAAGACCCAACACAGCCAGAAATATAAAATTAAAAAAAAAAAAAAAACAAGAAATGCACTCATGAAAAATATCTCCTGAAAAATGTGATTTAAGAGATAATTTCCTTACAGTTACGTATATAAGCTCATTGCTTGTGCTGAGGAAAAGAATGTGAGGACAATTTAGGTTTTATTATAAGCATCCTTTCTATTGTAATACTCTTCTGCGGGCTAGGGAACCCTTCAATATGTCTATTTCATTGAAATTTGTTTCCTACACTTAAAATTCAGGTGCTCAATCCATAATTTAGAAAGATTCATTGAAAGAGAAATGTTTAATTTTTTTAAAAAAATCTATGGAACAAAGAAAATGATCATGAAACAAAAGCCTGAAACACTTACAGAGCATCATGTCCCTTTTTGGAAAGGATTAAGGACAATCGAAAAAGGAGGAAAAAACTCTTTTGTTTTCTGGTATTGAATGATAATACTAAATGATAATGTTTGTTTTGCTTAACCTCGTGTCATTTCATGCATACTTCACAGTATTACTATACACTGTCATTATATGCCTTCAGGATTCCATCCCCAATTGGATGTTTCTTATAAAAGTAAAACAAATCGTAACTTTATGAATATGGATGATTGATGTAGAAAATGTGCAGCTTAGAATTTGGCATTTGGGGTTTTATAGCATTCTAAATATACACATTTAAGGCTCTTCTCTTGTTAAAAGCTGTCTTGCTTAATTCCATCAACACTTTTCTTTGAAATACTCTTTTCTCATCTTCTTTTCCCTCTCTTCCATTCTCCTTTCTCGAGCCTTCTCCTGTATATGCTAGTGTTTATGTGTTTCCCTCGGTCAGTCCTATTAGACTCCCTTTACTTCCTTCCTTTGACATTTTCTTATTGAAGGTCCTAGATGTTGTGGTGATTAAGGGCTCTGAATTCACAGGATGGGTAAGATAGATAGGCTTATCACAGATTAGCAGTGAAGCCAGCTACACATTCTTAGTGCCTCTGAAGTGGAAATGGCTTCATAGTTTAGTAGCCCAAGTCATCCTTTGAAACAGATGCCCTTAATTTTTCTTCAACTAAATGCAGTAGGCTTTATTGATATGGCTTAAATTTCTTTGATTCAGGTTTCTGACAGGGACACCCCAGGGGTTTCTGGATTCAAAGGGGGAAGGGGAATAGAGAGATAGGACTGATTAAGATCTTTAAAGAAGAGTTGGCAGATACACAAAATAGAACCTCCCTATCAACCAAAAAGAGTCCCTGAACCAGTTAGATAATAGACCAGTAAATAGAGGTGAGAGAAATTTTAAGTAAGACAGGTAGACATGTATCTTCGATGGTCCAGGAAAAGCAGGCTTAATAACATTACCACTCACTTCAGATCTCTTGGCCTTGTACATAAAGGAATCCAAAATTAAAGGTTGACTGACTTGATCATTAACAATAAGAATGAGCTAAAATAATACATCAGTAGACATTTTACTCTGGATCCTCAGTATCCAGAAGAGGCTGAAGCCCTTTACCAATGGACCACTGGATATACTCGGAAAGGACTCTTCTCTCCTAAAGAAAGATAGTATGGTACCTTTGTTTCAACAGTTGTAAAGATGAGATTTATTAGCATAAGAAAGAGTCCAGAAAGGTTTGTGGGTAGCTTATAAGTATTTATTTCTTTGCCTGTTGTAAGTAAGGTTCGTGTTATCAGAAGCCCTTTCTTTTTAGACTCGTGTTCTTCAGAAAAGCGTGTCCTGATCTATTAAAGTAAATCATCATCAATAACGTTTGGGGTTGAGTGGCCTTTAAAAATACTCATAAACACTGTACTGCATTGTTCTTTTAGGAATGAACCAATAATGGGCTTGTGGAAAATAATAAAGCCATACTTGATTTATCTCACATTAAAACTCAGATGCCATGGATAAACAGCAAGGTCATAATGCATAGCACAGGGAACTATACTCAATATCCTGTGATAAACCATAATGGAAAAGGATATAAAAAAAGAATGTCTGTATGTGTATAACTGAGTCACTTTGCTGTACAGCAGAAACTAACACAACATTGTAAGTCAACTATACTTCAATAAAATAAAATAAAAAACTCAGATGCCAACATACAGGGAACATGGAGGCTAAGATATTCTTGTTCCTTTGTTTATATACAGTATTGACTTACTGTTTATTGACCATACTTTGTGTATCATCTTCTAAGCGATTATATTACTGATCTTATTGTGTTTTATATAGTAGAACTGATCTATTCATAAGCACATTTTCAGGAAAATAAGACAACTTCCATGATAGATCTGTATAAGCTTAACTGAAACTATTTAGACCTAATTTGTCTTCAAATTGCCATGAATTGTATACATCTTCCCGCTCTATTGTTATTGACTGAAAATGTAACTCATAAATGGCATTCACACCTCTAAATTGTCATAATCAACTTTGCTCTTTAACTGCTCATGATAGTTTGTAATTTCTCTTTAAATACTGCTTTCCTTTATTGTAGAAGTGAAACGGAATGGAAACCATGTAAGTAAATAAATGAAGTAAAATATATCCTTCAAATATATATTCTTCAAGTATCTAGAACAGCTTGCTAATTTAATTTTCTTTGGTCCTTCAAAAAAAGGCCTTTTTTGGGTCACCATTTCTTCTCTGTGTTCTCTCTCTAGTTAAGAGATTACATTTATCACACAGCATTATTAATTCCTGCATGCCTGCCTCTCCAAATACACTGTGTCATCTAGTTTATTCTCACATCTTGTTCCGGATATTTATTGCTGCATAAAAAATACTCCAAAACTTAATGGTATAAAGTGGCTTGAAACGACAACATTATTCTTCTTTTCTTCTGCTGCCTCTTATTAATAGTAGTGGTAGTAATAGCTGTAGTAGTAATAGTATTATATTTTATGAATTTGTGGGTCAGGAATTTGGCAAGAGCTTGGCTGGATTGTTCAACTCTGACTGACATGGCATAAGTCTAGGCAGCTGGTGCTGGAGGACCTACATACAAGATGGCTTCTTGACACAAATATCTGATGTCTTGGTGCTCCTTGGCTTCTCCCTCTTTCTTCAACTGGTGTCTCATTTTTTATAGGACTTCTCTGTGTGGCTTGGACTTCTCGCAGCATGATAGACTCAGAGTAATCAGGCTTCTTATATGGCAGCCGCTCTCCCAGAGCAGGTGTTCCCAGGGGCCCAGGCAGAAGGTGCAAGACTTGCTGTGACCTGGCTTCAAAACTCTTAGAATATCACTTCTCCCACACTGAATTGGTAAAGCATGTTTTTAAGCCAGGCTCCATTCAAGAGAAGGGGAGGAATAGACCCCGCCTCTCAATGAGGGGATGATATACACATATAAGAGAGGGAAGGAATTAATGATAGCCATCTTGAAGACAAGCTCCGACACATCTCCAAGCTTTAGAGTGCAAAATGTTATGTCTTTATTCATCTTTGTTTCTTCAGTGCCTTATAGAATGCTTGGGTTCAGTAAATTTATAAGTGACTGACTATAGTTCTCACTTCTAAGCAGAAGATTCAGTATCCCTCCCAAAAAGACTTACTGAATTTACAGTTGCCTGCTCAATACCCCTATCTTGCTGGTATTTCAAATTCCAGAGGCCCAAAATGGAGCTCATAAAAATAGCTTCTCTTCTAGGCTACCTTAATCTCACCATTCTCCCAGTCATGGTGGCTCAACAGCTAAGAATCCTTGAGTCCACCATCTTTATAGCCTTTCACATTCATCAACTTCTACTCTTCTCTCAGCTGTCCCTTCCTTTCCAGTCCTTTGGCTACCACAGCATTTCGCACCCTCCTAACTTCTCTTTTCAACTATTATGATAGCCTTCTAATTTTCTATGTCCCCACCCTGACTTCTATAATTTATCCTATACTGCCAATTAAATTTTTGTAATACATAGCTCTAATCACGTCATTTCTCAACTCCATATTATTGTGGGTGAAATGTACAGTACT
Organism: Balaenoptera ricei; assembly: GCF_028023285.1. Taxonomy (NCBI): domain Eukaryota; kingdom Metazoa; phylum Chordata; class Mammalia; order Artiodactyla; family Balaenopteridae; genus Balaenoptera; species Balaenoptera ricei. The sequence goes on along the minus strand of NC_082660.1, from coordinate 86,839,346 downwards.
CGGTCATGTATGACCACATTTTTTTGTGAAAGTCCTATTTGCTGCCAATTTATAAGTGAATGCTGAAGCCCTTACCCTTTTTAGATTAACAAGTGACACTTCTAGAGGCTCCCATAGCAAGCTGTACTCAATGTGTTTTGTAGTGTCATTTTGCTTCTGTCTCCCTTGGTCTCTCTCTGTTTGTCTCTTTTTTCTCTTTCTCTCTCTGTATCTCTCTGCCTTTGTCTCTCTATCTCTCTCTCTCTATATATGTGTGTGTGTGTATGTATGTGTGTGTGTGTTTGTGTGTGTGTGTAATTTCTTCACTGAACATTGAGGGAGGGACTATATCATGTGTGTTTATGTTTCCAGAGCCCAACTCAGTACCTTACATGTAATAAGTGTCTAAAAATATGTGATAGAAAGATAAGAAAAATGAATGGGGGCCTATTATGGCCTATACCTGGATAAACCATGTATAATGGATAGACATCAGGGAAAACTGAATTGGGAGAGAGGTGCTTTTGAAAACTTCCATTATCATCTTTCAGTGCCACAGTTCATGGGCCTTGCCCTGGCTTCTCAGAATCCTCATTAGTGTGTGCCAGTTGATGGATTTCTGGGAGTAGCCATGAACACATTAAACTATATTTAAAATTGTGCGTATTGTGTGTGTGACCATGACCAAAATGGTTTATCTTTCTGGGTTTATCTTTGGGTTTATCTTTCTTTTCTTATTAAAATTAACCTTAGCTATATTTTATTGCCTAAAGGATTTGTGAGGTTACTAGCTTGTGTATCTCTTACACCTAATTCCTATTTTTTAAAAAAATGCATTAAGATATAATTGACATGTTATATTAGTTTCCAGTATACAACATAATAATTTAATATATGTATATATTATGAAATCATCACCACAATTAGTCTAGTTAGTACCCATCACCACACAGAGTTTCAAATTTCTTTTCTTGTGATGAGAACTTTAAGATCTACTCTCTTAGCAACTTTCAAATACACAATATAGTATTATTAACTATAGTCACCATGCTGTACATTACATCCCCAGGACTTATTTTGTAACTGGAAGTTTGTACCTTTGGACCCCCTTCACACATTTGCCCCCCCCACATCCCCCACCTCTAGCAACCACCAATTTGTTCTCTATATCTATTCATTTTTATTTTTTACATTTCACTTATAAGTAAGATCATATGGTATTTGTCTTTCTCTGTGTGACTTATTTCACTTAGCATAATGCTCTCAAGGTCCAGCCATGTTGTCACAAATGGCAGGAGTTCCTTCTTTTTATTGCTGAGTAATATTCCAGTGTGTGTGTGTGTGTGTGTGTGTGTGTGTGTGTGTGTGTATAGCACATATTTATCCATTCATTTTTCGATGGTCGCTAAGTTGTTTTCATGTCTTGGCTATTGTAAATAATGCTGCAGTGAACATGGGGGTACAGATATCTTTTCAAATTAGTGTATTATCATTATTATGTTAATCTAATAATATATCACCCCTGTTATGTGGGAAAGGCATGGCCTAAAAGGATACATCCTTATTGATGGTAATTTGTAATGTCTGATAGTGTGTTATATACAGGTAGATTTTATTTGAATCCCCACATTATCATATACTAGTTATCACTTTTTATCTCTGAATCTCAGTTTTCTCATCTGAAAAAAATAGGGACAATAATACCAATTGTAGAATGTTTTTATGGAGAGTAAATTAGATAATATACATAAACCACTTAGCAGAGCTACAAAATAAGTACATGTCTAATAAGTGTTAGTTCTCACTCAGGCTAGTTGAAAATTTATTTGGAGGGCCTGCTCCACCAGTTATTAGCTGAGGGAAAGTTACTTAACTGTTCTGTGCCTCAGGTCTTCATCTGTACAATGTGAAGCTTGAATAAGAAAGTAGATATAAAGACCTTAGAATAGTGCCTTGCACATAGCAAACACTCAACAAATGTTAGGTGTTTGTGTCATTGTTATGGAAGATTGGACTTTGCACGTATTGTCTGTTTTTTTTTTTTATGCAATCTTTGTAGTTTAACATATATACAGTCCTGTACAGTAGGACCTTGTTGTTTATCCATCCTATATATAATAGTTTGAGTCTGCTAATCCCAAACTTCCAATCCTTCCCTCCCCAACCCCGTCCCCATTGGCAACCACAAATCTGTTCTCCATGTTAGTGAGTCTGTTTCTGTTTTGTAGATATGTTCATTTGTGTCTTATTTTAGATTCCACATATAAGTGATACCATATGGTATTTGTCTTTCTGTTTCTGACTTACTTAGTATACTAATCTCTAGGTCAATCCATGTTGCTGCAAATGGCATTATTTCATTCTTTTTTAAGGCTGAGTAATATTCCATTGTATATATGTATCACATCTTTATCCATTCATCTGTCGATGGACATTTAGGTTGCTTCCATGTCTTGGCTTTTGCAACTAGTGCTGCTGTGAACATATGAGTGCATGTACCTTTTTGAATTATAGTTTTGTCTGGATATATGCCTAGGAGTGGGATTGCTGGATCATATGGCATCTCTATTTTTAGTTTTTTGAGGAACCTCCATACTGCTTTCCATAGTGGCTGCACCAATTTACATTCCCACCAAAAGGGTAAGAGTGTTCCCTTTTCTCCACACCCTCTCCAGCATTTATTATTTGTAGACTTTTTAATGATGGCCATTCTGACTGGTGTGAGGTGATACCTCATTGTAGTATTGATTTCCATTTCTCTAATATTTAGTGATGTTGAGCATCTTTTTATGTGCCTATTAGCCATCTGTACTGACATCTACTCTTTTAGCAAATTTCTTGGCTTTCTTTTGAGGCTTCCATGATGATAGCAAGGTTTCATTGTGGTGGTTTTTACCATCCTTATTACTATCCATTTCTACTTTTCTAGGTAATACACAGAACAATACTCATGGGGGCCAACAGAATGTACCTCCCACTGATGTGTTACAAGGGCCTGCATTATGGTAATGATACAGAGTTCTTTTTCATTTTTGTAAGAAGATTCACTGAACTAGATTTGTATTTAATTATGAAAATATCACAAGAGCATTTCCCTCAAAAGTAATCCGGATTATATCTCTCATTCTGATTCCTCTTCCTAAGCTACAAGGTCCTGTATGTCTGGCCTGCACCATTCTCCTCACATTTATCTCCTTACTCCTTCCTGAGAGCCTCTCTGGCCCTACTTCTGTCCCTCCAGTGCACTGAGCACCTTCCCTCCTTAGGCCGTTTGTAGATGCTGTTCCCCCTCCCTACAATGCTCTGTCCTTCTTTATCTGGCTAACATCCTTTTTTTTAACCCAAAGGAACCATCTGTTCCCAGACTTTAAAGTTGTGTAATTGTTAGTTTCTAAGTAATCTTTTTTTTAAATTGAAGTATAGTTAATTTACAATGTTGTGTTAGTTTCTTTTTTTTTTTTTAACACCTTTGTTGGAGTAGAATTGCTTTACAATGGTGTGTTAGTTTCTGCTTTATAACAAAGTGAATCAGTTATACATATACATACATCCCCATATCTCTTCCCTCTTGCATCTCCCTCCCTCCCACCCTCCCTATCCCACCCCTCTAGGGGGTCACAAAGCATGGAGCTGATCTCCCTGTGCTATGCGGCTGCTTCCCACTAGCTATCTAGTTTACGTTTGGTAGTGTAAATATGTCCATGCCACTCTCTCACTTTGTCCCAGCTTCCCCTTCCCCTCCCCTCAATGTTGTGTTAGTTTCAGGTGTACAGCAAAGTGATTCAGTTGTGTATAGATTCTTTTCCATTATAGGTTACTAGAAGATATTGAGTATAGTTCCCTATGCTATACAGTTGGTCCTTGTTTTTTATCTATTGTATATATAGTAGTGTGTATATGTCAATCCCAAACTCCTAATTTATCTCCTCCCACCCCCTGCTATCCCCTCTGGTAACCATAAGTTTGTTTTCTATGTCTGTGAGTCTATTTCTGTTTGGTAAATAATTTCATTTGTATCAATTTTTTAGATTCCACATCTTATCTTCCTTTTTGTTTCAACTTAAATGTCACTTTCTTCAGGAGGCCTTTCTTGATCTCTCAGAAAGGTAAAACTTCCCCAGTTATCTGCTCACTCAGGTTGTTTTACTTTCTCTCATAGACCTAATGCAAATAGTAACTCTTCTGCTGTTTGTGCAAATCATTGTCTAATGTCTTTCTCCCTCATTAGACTCTGAATTTCAGGAAGACAGAAACTCTCCCTGTCTTGTTCATGGTGCTATCTGTGGCACCTCCCACGGGGCCTGGCATTGTGGAGGTTTTCAGTAAATATTTGTTGCATGAATGAATGAGGTCTTGGAAGAACTGCAATCTACTCCACTGTCCTTGGGTTTATATTCAGAGCATGTACTGTTTTCAAAGGCATTAATATAATTTACATTAAGGGTACCACCTTAATTAGAGATTTTCTGTCATTCTCTGTGCCCATGTGGAAAAGCCCTAATTTCACATTCATATGATGGGGACAGATGTAAGTAAGTAGAAAGGATGAATAATATATTTAATTTATAACAGAACCAATTTTATGAAGGCATTAAAACATTTAAGACCTTTTGTTTCCATTTCGCTCAAGCTCAGTTCTCATCTAATTCGTTTGTTATATTAATTCAATTGGTAACAACAGAAAGTGGGAGACACCTGATTTTTTTTAAAAACGGCACTTAGCACTGGGTGTTCCTGCAACATGGCTCTGTAGTACTAATTAAGCCATTGAAAACTGCCAGGCCTAAGGTATTAGCAGATAGTAAGAGAAATAGAAGTGATTAAGTTACAAGAAATGAAAGAATAGATTTGGGAGTCAGATCTGAGTTCAAACTATAGAACCTCCATTACTTGTTGTGTGACTTGGGGAAAGCTACTCAACTTTTCTAAACCTCAGTTTTTACATTGGTAAAATGCGCTTACTAAAATTTGCCTTGCCCGTTCATTGTGAAAAGCATAAGAGATTATATGAAAGATTAGGGAGCCTAGCATTTTATATAATAGTAACTCATTACAAATGAGGAAAGTTAGAGGAAAAGGAAAAAAAATCGGAGAGACAGCTAACAAAAGGAAAAGAAAGAAAATGGTGCAGTTGGTTTGAAGCAAGGCTGGCTTGAAGAGGTAAGCAGTTACTGAAGTGGGAGGAGACACAACAGGTTAAGGTTTTACAAATCCAGCTGTAACAGGTTATGCTAGAGTAAGTTTATAGAAACCATTGTTATGGGCTGAATTGTGTTTACCTCCAAAATACATATATAGAAGCCTTAGCCTCCAGTATCTCAGAATGTGACTGTATTTGGAGATTGGGCTTTTAATGAAGTAATTAAGGCAAAATGTTGTCATATGGGTGGGCCCTAATCCAATAGGATTGGTGTCCCTATAAGAAGATGAGATTAGGATACAAACACAGACAGAGGGATGATCGTACGAGGACACAGGGGGAAGGCAGCCATCTGCAAGCCAAGGAGAGGGGCCTCAGAATGAAACTAGTCCTGCCCACGCCTGGATCTTGGACTTTCAGCCTCCAGAAATGTAAGGAAATTAATTTCTATTCTTTAAGTCACCCAGTCTGTGGTATTTTGTTATGACAGCCATAGCAAACTAATACAACCACAAAGGTTGCTTCATTTTAAAAGGAACCCATGAGAGATAACACATGTGAAAATATCTACTACCGTCCTTAGTTCATAGGAAATGCTCCATAAATACTAATTGAATCTGTTGACAAGCAGAATGTTCTAAAGGAAAGCTCAATATGTTGGCATCAGGGGAGCTGACTCTTTATTACCTGTTGTGTTGCTAACTAGCCTTAGGACCTTCGTTTCCCTGGACCTCAGAACTTTCACCTGTAGAAAGAATAGTTTAGGGCAAATCAATTTTACTTTTCCGTAGAATTGAAGAATCGAATTGTTGGAAAATCCTGATCTCCTAAATGTGTTACTAGCAGAGATGAAACTTGAAATCTGATCTTCAGATTCTCAGAGCAGTGTTCTTTCTTGCTGTAAATTTTCTGCAACCCTGAAATGTACTTATGAGACTTAGAGAGGGATATTCCTGCTTTTTTTTTTTTTAAACATTAAAACTTTTCAATACCAGAAAGTTGCCGTTGTGTTTGCTGTGGAAATCTTCTGATTTCAGTAAATATGGTGTTGAAATATTCATTGACTGTGCTGCATTAAAGATTGCTTTCAAGAGGGCTAATTTAAATGAAATCAACATGTAAAAGAACAAGCCACAAGCTAGTCTGCTTTCTGATTAAGAAATTTATCTTCTGTAATTGCATAGCCAAAAGAAAGGGGCGGGTGCGGGGGTGGGGGACCACTGCTGTAGCCTACTTCTGGCTTGGTCAGAAGCAGCTGTTTATATTTTGAATTGATGTTTTCTTGGTGATGAGGCCTCAAGGTCCAACCCATGTGCTGTTGCAAGATAAGTTGGTGACAGCTGTGAGTTTATCCAAGAAAAGGTAATATTCGACTCTTCAATTTCATCATATAAAATAGTTTGGGGCTCTATAGTAATGGAAAAGTTTTTGTTTAGTACAATTTAGACAGGAATAGTTATTAACCTATGTTTTTGAAACTAACAAAAGGTAAATCCTACGTACAATACTGAAATTTACCAACTTGATCTTAAACTGGAAATGTGGAACAATCTTATGTGCTTTATAACTTTTACTCTGCATTGTGTGAGCTCAAGTTTGAACTGCGTTTATTCAGAATGGTAAAAGCCATTTGACTTCTTGCTTTGATTATATTACTTTTTAAAGGTCAAAATAGTAATTGCTAATGTTTATATGGTACTAATTATCATCTAGATACTGCTCTAAATGCTTTAACTATATTAACTCATTAATTCTTCACAATAAATCATTTAATCCTCACAACTATGAAGTAAGAGGTATGTGACTAGCTCAAGATCACAAAGCTCACAGTGGCAGAATTGCGATCCAGGCAGTTTGACTCCAGAGTCCGTGATTAGAGAATCACTTTGTGAGCTGTTTCCCCAAAGGCAACACCCTTAAATTACCAATATCCCACATGCAGTAGCTCAGTCTCTTATTGACCTCTTTGATTTTATTTACTTAAGGCTTGATCATCCTCAGACAAGTTATCTTTGAAGAGTAAGGTATAAGATAGAAAAGAACATTTGCTCTTTACTAATAACTTGAAAGTAATCCTAAAAAGCTGATATTTGGGCGTGCAGATATGAATTGCCAATACTTCCAATCAGCTTCAGCTCCAGCTGGTCTGCTGTAATGCACAAATTAGGATCTGAGCCCAGATTCCATGAAAGAGAAAGCAGATTTGAGATGATGTCCATTTTAACTGTCACACAGGCTCTACATCTGATTAGCAGAGTGTGGCTATCTTATTACATTTGTTTTTCCTGTTAGAAATAACCTTAACATACATCTTTGAAAATTTGAAGGTGGTAAAGTCACAAGTATCAAAATTTAGATTGTTGGCTTCATTAGATATATGTCCTTTTCTTTCCAAACTCAAAGTTTATTAAATGTTTGAATTTCATTTTACCAAAAAGATTTCTATCAGCAGAATGTTATGAAAACTTTCATTAAATATTTTAAGCATATATATGCTTTATTAATTTTATGTACTTTACTTTCTTTTTAAACCTTCTGTTTCAAATATGTAAAAATGGAATGAATCTATAAAGTATGTGGATATTTCAACAAAGTTGGATGATTTTATATATGTGTGTATATAATATATATGTAATATAAGCATTAAATATTTTTTTTCCTTTTGATATTTGAGAAATCACCAAATTTCAGTATGGGTTATTCTAGTCAATTAGATACTTTGTGCTCGCTCAGCCCCACTGGGGCAAACATCTGGATTTCTGGAGCAAATGAATGACTAGCCCATTATTTAGGATCACTCTCTAGATAGCTCTCTAACCTCTATGAGCTGTACAACTTCTTCTAACTGGTAGGTTCCTGGTTAAAAGCATCCTGTCCAGTCAGTCTTTCAATCCCCTCTAATTTCATATTCTTGTCATCCCCAGCCACTTTGAGGATATCAGGCCAGCTGTATATATTGATATGGGGCCAGAGGCCCCAGGCCCTCTCCAGACCTGAACCCAAACTTGACTAAGGCAGAAAATATAACAAAGGCCTTAGCTTGGGGCTTAAAATCTTGTTGCCCTAAATTGAGTATCTGCTGTGATCTGGGGTCCAATGTAGCCTCCAATCCTCTTTATCACCAGTACTCACTGCCACCAATGCCTAGCTTCTCAGTTGGCTCAGTATATATAGTTGAGCTTCAATCTCAGTTTCCCTGTCTAGCATTCAAGTTGTCTGTTAGAATTTAAGCCTATTCTAAGTCACAATCCAACTATCTAGTACTTTAATACTCTATTGAAATTTTGCCTACCACTATTGTGAATAATAGACTCAATTTCTCATATCTTGAGCTTTTGGATGGAGTCCTACCTTGACTTGACCCAACACCCAAACCTATAATGCTTAGCACCTTAATAATGCCCCACATGTCACCAATAATTACTTGAAGCATAATTAAAATTCTCTACCCATTGGCTTACTCAGCTAACCTTTTAAGGCAAGATAATTCAGCGAGACAATTTCCGCTGCCTCAGAACTTACTGGCCTTTATTCCATCACCAGGTCCAAGCATGTGTAAACCTAGAGCCTCTCACCATTTTGCTATGGAAGAAGATTTTTTTTCTGGTAAAATATACGTAACGTAAAATTTACAATTTTAACCACTTTTAAGTGTGCAATTCAATGGCATTAAGTACATTTATATTGTTGTGCAACCATCACCACTATCCTTCTCCAGAATCCCAAACTGAAACCTTGCACCCCCTAAACAATAACTTTCCATTCCTCCTCTCTGGGCTTCTGGTAACCACTATTCTACCTTCTGTCTCCATGAATTTGCTTATTCCTTAGTACCTCATATAAGTGGAATCATAATATTTTTACTTTTGTGACTGGCTTATTTCACTTAACATGATGTCTTCAAAGTTCAACTATGTTGTAGTATGTATCAGAATTTCATTCCTTTTTAAGGCTGAATAATATTCTAAGTAAGTGCTATATTTTGTTTATCCATTCATCCATAAATGGATAGTTGGATTGCTACCACCATTTTTATTGAAGTATAGTTGATTTACAATGTCTTATTAATTTCAGGTGTACAGCATGGTGATTCAATATTTTTATAGATTATGCTTTATTAAAAGTTATTACAAGATAATGGCTATAATTCCCTGTGCTGTATAATATAACCTTGTTGCTTATCTGTTTTATACACAGTAGTTTATATCTTTTAATCCCATACCCCTATCTTGCCCTTCCCTCCTTCCCTCTCCCCAGTGGTAACCACTAGTTTGTTTTCTACATCTGTGAGTCTGTTTCAGTTTTGCTATACATTCGTTTTTATTATTTTTTAGATTCCACATACAAGTGATACTGTACACTTTTTGTCTTTCTCTGTCCTTATTTTACTAAGCATAATATTCTGTTGGTTCATCCACGTTGCTGCAAATGGCAGAATTTCATTCTTTTTATGGCTGAGTAATATTCTATTCTTTATACATTTGTCTGTTGATGGACACTTGTGTTGCTTCCATAGCTCGATTGCTAATTATTAGAGAAATGCAAATCAAAAGAAGATGAAGTCACACCTGTCAGAATGGCTATCATCAAAAAGTCTACAAATGTTGGCGAGGACATGGAGAAAAGGGAACCCCTGTGCACTGTTGGTGGGAATGTAAATTGGTGCAGTCACTATGGAAAACATATGGAGATGCCTCAAAAAAAAAACCTAAAAATAGAACTACCATATGATCCAGCAATTCCATCCCTGATATTTATCTGAAGAAAACAAAAACACTAATTTGAAAAGATACATGCACCCCAATGTTCATAGCAGCACCATTTACCAGAGCCAAGATATGGAAGCAACCCAAGTGTTACCACCTTTTGGATATTGTGAATAATGATGCTATGAACATGGGTGTACAAATACCTGTTTGAGTCCCTGACTTAAATTCTTCTGGGTATATAATCAAAACTGGAATTTTTCGATCATATGGTAATTCTGTTTAAGTTTTTGAAGAACTACCATACTGTTTTCTACTGAGGCTGCACCATTTTACATTCCCACCGGCAATACACAGGGCTTCCAATTTCTCCACATCTTCCATGCTTGTTATTTCTATTTTTTTTTAATTTTTAAACTTTTGATATGGTAATAGCCATCCTAATGGAACTGAAATGGTATCTCCTTGTAGTTTTGATTTGAATTTACCTAATGATTAGTGATGTTGAGCATCTTCTCAAGTGCTTATTGGCCATTTGTATATCTTCTTTGGAGAAATATCTATTCAGGGCCTTTGCCCATTTTTCAGTGGGGTTGTTTGGGGGTTTTTTTTCCCCTTTGTTCTTGAATTATGGGAGTTCTTTATATATTCTAGATAGTAATCCCTGATCAGATGTATGATTTCAAAATATTTTCACCCATTCTGTGTGCTGCCCTTTTACTCTGTGGATAGTGTCCTTTTGATGCAAAAAAGTTTTTAATTTTGATGAAGTATAATTTGTCTGTGCTTGTAGTATCATATCAAGAAATCACTGCCAAATCTAATGTCATGAAGCTTCCCCCATGCTTTCTTCTGAAATTTTTATAGTTTTAGGTCTTATGTTTAAGTCTTTGATCTACTTTTATTTTTCTATATGGTATAAGATAAGGATCCTACTTCATTCTTTTGCATGTGGATATATAGTTTTCCCAGTACCATTTGTTGAAAAGACTGTCCTTTCCACATTGAATTGTCTTGGTACTCTTATAAAAAAGTCATTTCACCGTATATGTGTGGGTTTATTTCTGGATTCTCTATTCTATTCCAATGGTCAATATCTCTGTCTTTATGCCAGTGCCACACCGTGTTGATTACTGTAGATTTGTAGTAAGTTTTGAAATCGGGAATTGTGAGTCTTCCAACTTTGCTCTTCTTTTTAAAGATTTTTTTGGCTATTGGGGTCCCTTGAGATTCCATATACATTTTCGTATGGATTTTTTATTTCTGCAAAAAATGTCATTGAGATTTTGGTAGGTATTGCATTGCATCTGTAGATTGGTTTGAGTAGTATTGATATCTTAACTACCAAACCATGACCATGGAATGTCTTTCCATCTATTTTTGCCTCTTAAAATTTCTGTTAGCAATGTTAAGTAGTTTTTAGTGTACAGGTCTTTCAACTCCTTGGTTATGTTTATTCCTAAGTATTTTTTCATGCTACTGTGAATGGAATTCTTTTAATTTCCTTTTCAGATAGTTTATTAGTCTATAGAAGTGCAATTTATTTTGCATCTTGCAACTTTGCTGGATTTGTTCTAACAGGTGTGTGTGTGTGTGTGTGTGTGTGTGTGTGTGTGTGATATTTAGGGTTTTCTACATAGAGGTGGTGAAAACAGGCATCCTTGTCTTATTCCTGAACTTAGAGGAAAAGCTTTTAGTCTTGTCATTATGGATTATGATGTTAGCTATAGGTTTTTTATTTATGGCCTTTATTATCTTGAGGCAGTTTCCCTTTATTCCTAGTTTGTTGAATAGTTTTATCATGAAAGGGTGTTGAATTTTGTCAGAAGTTTTTTCTGTATTATTTAGAGTACCATATGGTTTTTTCCTTCATTCTGTTAATGTAGTGTATTACATTGATTGATTTACATATGTTCAAACATCCCTAAATTCCAGAAATAACTCTCACTTGGTCATGGTGTATAATCCTTTTAATATGCTTCTGAATTCAGTTTGCTAGTATTTTGTTGGATTTTTTACATCAATATTCATCATGAATAATGGTCTGTAGTTCTCTTTTCTGTAGGATGTTTTTCTGGCTTTGGTTTCAGGCTGGCCTCATAGAATCAGTTAGGGAGTGTTTTTTAATTTATCCATGTATTTACCTTTGCCAGAGATCATTATATCTCTATGTATAGTGAGTTTCTCTGTAGTGTCATTTCATTTCAACCTGAAGGACTCCCTTAAGCAATTCTTATAGGGCAGGGCTAGTGGTAATGAACTCCCTAAGCTTTTGTTTATCTAGGGATGTCTTATTTTCAATGTCTTATTTTCAAAATCATCTTTGAAAAAAACAGTTTTGCTGGGTATAGAACTCTTAGTTGACAGATTTTTTTCTTTTGGTACTCTACTCTTAAAAATATCATCCTGCTGCTTCTGGCCTCTAAGTTTTTGGGAATTGACTGATTTGTTATTAAGGATCACGTACACGTGATGATATTTTTGTTGAAAATTGGACATTTGGAAAACCAACCACCTCTCTCAGTTTATGTGGATGGGCTCTCTGCTAGAGCAGTACTATACTTATTAGCTGGATGTGCTTTGAGTTGTAGGAAAAGCTCCAGGTGAAGGCTTAAGGTATTCTCAAATCTTTTCCCACTCTGAGATCCAAGTTATGCTGATTTACCCTGTCTGAGCTATGTGTTAGGTAAAACAGAGACTAGTTCGTCAGACAACCCTCAGACAGGTTAGAAGATTGCAGATGAAGTATGTTCTGCCTCCTCTGGATTGAGGCTAATTTGGAACCAGATTCCATCTTTTCCAGGGAAGATTATGCCATATCAGGGAGGGGATGATACCAGGGCAAGTGAAAACAAACTACTCTACCAATTTGAATGTGGCTTTTTCTTGATTGGACATGTGCTTGATTGCTGTAAGACTTTTGACTATCTTTGAGAGCTCTTATAAAGCCAGTCTTTCTCGCCTCTCTCTCATATATATATACATATAATAAATTTCCATAGAGAATGGGCACCTAGAGATTCCTAGTCCACCATTTTGCTGACCTCACATGGAAGTCTTACCTTAAGATTGTTGTATGAATACTCAGCCCCTCTTTTGACCCCCCCCACCCCAATATGGCTTATCTATTTGGAGAAGGGCCTTGAAGTGGTGTACTTCTATAGCTAAAACAGAGACTTAAGTGAAAGGGATACCTACAGCTATGAAATATAAATTAAAACCACAGTGCTACTCAGCACATACCCACCAGAATGGTTGAAATAAAAGATGGAAAAAGGAAGTCTCTGAAAGGGTATGGTACAACCAGAACTCACATACTACTGGGGTGAAAGTGTAAATTATTATAAGCTCTTTTGTCATTGTATAATAAAACTAAACATAGGCATAGATAAGACCAGAAATTTTATTCTTAGGCATGTACCCAAAACAAATTCACACCTATGTTTACCAAAAGATATATACTAGAATTTTCAAAGCAGCACTATTTGTAATAGACAAAAACTGGAAAGTAGCCCAGTGTCCCCTGAATGTAGAATGGGTCAGTTGGTTGTGGTATAGCCATACAACGCAAGGCTCTACAGCAATAAGAATAAAGGATTTACAACTGTACTAAATAATATGGATGAACCTCAGAACCATGAAAACAGCAAGACACAAAAGAGTACATACTATATGACTTTATCTGTATTGAGTTCAAAAACAAGCAAAACTAGCCTCTGTTTTAGAGTTAATACTGTGGTTATGCTAAGGAGAGGAAGTGACTTGACAGAACATGAGAAGGATGGGTTTTCAGTTTCTGATATTTAAATTTTTCAACCAGACTTGTGAAAAAGCATCGATCTGTATACTTTTTATCTTTCCATTTTCCTATAAGTGTGTTTTATTTCAATAACTAACAATAAAGAATTAAAAAGAACAATTTGGAATGACCTAAATTTAAAATCCAGCCCTACCACTTGCTAGTTTTATGAGTCTGGTCACATTTCTTAATTCCTCTAAAAGCCACAATATCCTTACCTGTATGATGATGTGGATGGTGGTGATGATGGGAAGAAGAAATATAATCACTTTGTATCAATTTCATTCCCACAGTAACCCTGTTTGGTAAATAATAGGTAATAATGTTATTTTCATGTAACAAATGAGGAAAGCCAGGCACACAAATGTTAAATAACTAACCCATTTCATCCTGATCCAGAATTCAAATCTAGGCACTCTTGCTCAAAAGTCCATACTCTTAACCCACTATATCCTTCCCTAAGTAGGACTAATAATAAAAAAAAAAAAGATGTATTTAAAAGAGTTTAGAAAACTGTAACCCAATAAACATATGTTAGGCCTCCTTAATTTCCATTAATGATAAAACATTACCTCTAGCTCTCTTTCCCATGCCTACTTTTCATAGTTATACTCTGACTGTATCCCACAGGTAGCCAGTCCAGTATTCCTTTGACCACACTTCTGGAATTCCCTGTCTTTCTGGTAGTGGATTCCTCCTTAAATGCCCTTTGAGGAAGCATGGTGAAGAGGTTACAATTTCCTACTTATGCCAGTTACTTTCCACATTTACATATGGGCATTTCTTATCTACTCCACAATCATATATTTAAGGGCAGGAGACCTTTTTTTTTTTTAATTTAATTAATTAATTAATTTATTTATTTATGGCTGTGTTGGGTCTTCGTTTCTGTGCGAGGGCTTTCTCTAGTTGCGGCAAGTGGGGGCCACTCTTCATCGCGGTGCGCGGGCCTCTCACTATCGCGGCCTCTCTTGTTGCGGAGCACAGGCTCCAGACGCGCAGGCTCACTAGTTGTGGCTCACGGGCCTAGTTGCTCCGTGGCATGTGGGATCTTCCCAGACCAGGGCTCGAGCCCGTGTCCCCTGCATTGGCAGGCAGATTCTCAACCACTGTGCCACCAGGGAAGCCCCCAGGAGACCTTTTAAATCTCTATTTTCAGTTCGTAGCTGATGGTTTAGAACATATTAGGTACTCAGTAAATGTTGAATTTGTTATTCAAATTAAAGACCTTCTACTCCTTGGGGACCTGTCATTATTTTATGTATATTTTCTTGATTAAAGACGTTTTCTAATGCTATTAAAACCAAGGAGTTGATGGTGACTGGAAAGCAATGTGGTAGATTCTTCAGAGCAGAAGAACCTGTCATACTGTTTTGGTAACAACTTATTTAGTCTGTAAACATAGCACCAACTCAGCTAGTTACCAAAACTTTTCAATTCAGTCTATTGGAATATCTTTTTTCTGGGGACTCATCTCAAATTTTATCATGGAAACCAATAGAAACATAAGATTTGTTTTACATAAATTAGTTTTACAGCCACATTTTTGGAAACACATCTGTTCCATAAAGAGAAAGAGCTTTACTTACTGCAATAACTTGCTTTATGCCATGTGAATGACATTGTATCTCTTGTGTTTAATGAACTTTCCCATTATCTACTTGTCAGTTGGATGTAGACATTAGTAATTTTGGATCATGGCTTCAAATCTGGTCTCATTCCTATACTATGAAATCCTTGGCTGAACCTCATATTACAGTACAATCCATTGCATTCCTTGCCAGCAAAGATAACCACAGAGCCATTCTAATCTTTGCAATTGCTAAATTTCCTCTCGAAGTTTTGGTAGACTGGCTGGGGGCTATCTGTAGTGTGTTTTCCTGGCTACCATCAAGTTTTCCATCTGCCGGTATTTCACACTGCCCAGGTATGAACTCATAAGCTAAATAGCTCTCTCAAATCTATAATTATATTATATGGGCAAAAAGCTGAAATGATACACACTTTAATTAAATTAAGAAAGAAAATAAATGGAGGAAATAGAAATTATTTGCCTGCCTCATCTGAGATTTGGTAGCACTTCAATAATAATTTGAGGTCTGAGAGGAAGCTGCTTCTTCTGGCCTTGGAGTAAAGCCACTTGAAAAATTAGAGTGATGACACAGAAAAAGCAAGTCAGTTACTGTATTTTAACTCATGAATATTCAGCCGAAGTGATTGGGGTTCTGTTTATGATCTCTAAATATCAGGTGTGTGTGTGTGTGCATGGTGTGTGGGGTTGGGTTTTGCTTTTTGGGGTAAGGCTGTAGTTCTTCTTGGGGAAGAGAAAAGAAACCATGGATATTACAACTGGGTGACAGTGGCCGTGGCAGCTGTGGCTTTTAGAAACTTACCAACTACTATGATTTAGAACACTTCTTTTCAAACTACAAGTTGGGAACTATTAGCAGGTTATAAAATTTAGTAGGTCACAACTAGCATATTTAAGAAGTAGAATAGAATAGAAATATCACTATGCATCACATATAAAGTATTGATTTATAAAACCTGGTTTCATGTGTACATGCAAAGGTATGCAGACACACATGTATGTGTACTAGGTCACAATGTAAAACAATCTGTTTGTGTTAAGGTAAAAAAGTTTGAGGTCCTCTGATTTAGAGATTAAGAGTCTTTGTCCACCTTTTATAATCTTGTCAGAATAAAAGATGATGTGATTTCTCCTGAGTTGAGAGGATTGAAAGAAACACTAGTATTAGCATGTTAAAATGAATTATACATTTTCTTTTGGTGCTGAAAAGTATCAAGATAACTTAGAAAAATCTTAGATTAAATTATTTCATGAGATACATATTGATGTTTCAAATCATCTTTCTAGAAAAACTCCATTTTGAACACAAACAACAAGAATCCGGGTAAATTTAAATCTCTGGGAGTACTTCAGAACCCCAGGGATTGTCCAACTTCATGAACCTGCCTGAAGCAGAAATAGAACTCTCCTTCTGCCCACCCCCAACACACATACACACAGACACACAAAACCTGTTGGCTGTGGTGACCGTGAAGTGGCCTGTCTAAACCCACAGTTCCAGCAGGGTTTGGGCCCCTTCTTGTGCTCCTGTGGTGTTCCTTTGAGGCCTCTTCAACATGATGCTGGTGCAGCTACTCATAGCATACTTCAAGCTATTTTAGTTTTCAGTTATTTTCATTTCAATGAGAAAATTGAGTAGGCTATTTGATGATTCATTCGTTTTCGACATCCATGGCCTGAAACCAATCAGGTTTTTCTTGTCTGCAGAGCCTGTGCTAGTGTCCATCTATCTATGAGCTGTCTTTTCTAACCCTCCATTCAAGTATATATACTCCCTGACTTCCAGATACAACTTCTAAACCCACAACTGCTTTCACCTGAATTAAGAAAAATGCTTTGATTCTATCCACGTGATGTCAGATTAGAATTGTAAGTAACATTTCCATTTTTTTTTCAGCTAGGCTTGCTGTTTTATAGAAATTGTCTGAGATATTTGAGTATGGTTATACTTATGTGGCAACTGCTCTGTCTGGCATTGACAAAGTAAAATAGCATTTTGAATGGCAAAACCATTTGTTTGCTAGCCTTGTTTATCCAGAGGATCAGAGAGAGTATGACTCTGCCAGTATGCACAAAATAAATGGTGTATGGAAATAAAAATTCATTCATTTTATATTGCCTCAGTGATCAGTGAAGATCACTACTTGATTGA
The DNA here is from genome assembly GCF_028023285.1 of Balaenoptera ricei. Classification (NCBI taxonomy): domain Eukaryota; kingdom Metazoa; phylum Chordata; class Mammalia; order Artiodactyla; family Balaenopteridae; genus Balaenoptera; species Balaenoptera ricei. The sequence continues at coordinate 86,821,979 of NC_082660.1, read as the reverse complement.
TCCAGCTGTGGTGATCAGAATTAATCAAGAAAATGGCTGAGATTAATGGATTGACAGTGCTATGGTATGGGTTTGCCGCTACCTAGAGCTACTCCTAATCACTCAAAGAACACCACACTTATTGTATATTTTACTTTATTATTATTTTCAGCCAATTTTACTGTTAAAATGGGCATGTATTTTACAAATGACAATAAGCCCATTAGTGTGATAAATATAATAATGTAGAAGTCTTTGATTGCATTTGTAATGACCATCAATTTTCCTCTCTAATTACATTAATTATAGCATTACATACCTTTGCAATTTGTACAGGATTATACTCAATTAGGTTCATGTTGTATTTCAATAAAGCATTTTTGCCACCATCATAAATCTTTGGAACACTAAGTCATGGAGATAGTGGCAACCGAAGATTGATCTGCAGTGTTGGAATTCAGTGGGAAATCATGTCTTGTTATTGATTACTAAAAGAGTCATTAATTTATGGAAGCTGGTTGGAGAGTTTGGCAAGTTTAGAACTTATTTCAAAATCATTCCTAATTCGAGCCACAGCTTTTCTCAGAGATGGAGTGTGGATGGGAGGGAGGGGGAGGGAGAGGTAGAGGGTAAGGGAGGTAAGAAAGGAGAGAGAGAGAAAGAGAGAATATAAATTAAAATTTTAAAATTGCAAAATGATTCTATGTTGCATTTTGTTAAACAGAGTAGGGTGAAGTGTGTGGAGGTAGTTATATCAAGGTCAATAGCAACCTGATATTACCAGGCCGCAATCAGGTTGAGTAATTGGTTTCTGACAGTAATCTTTATTCTCTCAGAAATGTAACTGACAGAATATACCTAGCTATTCAGTCTAAAAGGAGATGGCTTGCCGTAAGAATTCAAGTAGCTGGTGAAAAACAGCCCAGGGTAAGCTCTTTCTTTGTTTTCAAAATGGAAATATTCTAAAGGTACAGTCCTGTTTTCAGGCAGTAATTAAAATGGTATAAAAAAGAATCTAGAACTAGTTTGTAAAAGAAAGGCAAACTTCACGCCTAGGAATTTCATAATTTGTCATTTAGTTTAGGATACAGTATGAATACCATGTAACGGTATTTTGGTCATGAATACCATGTAATGGAGGTCTTATTCCGTTCCAGGTTTCAAATGTATGTTTTATTTACCTTATCTTCATTTAAGGCTTTGAGTACCTGTGACTAATTACGTAAGTTGACAGATTGGATATAAATGACTCTCACTTTTTTTTCTTTCTCATTTTTAAATTCTGAAAATGTGTTTGGAATAGTATAGGTTATGTAATGATAGGGAGCTTCTGAGCTTTCACCTGCGGATGGAAGATTTGAACACCAGCAGTGTAGCATGGCTGATAAAGAAAGAAACCTAATATTATTGTTGCTAGATTTTTATTTCTATGGTAACCATGATGTCACTGGTGCCTGCAATGCTTAAACCTTCCATCTCTAATAACTTGAGCTGATCTGGCAGGACAGAAATGTAAAAATGAAAAAAAAAAACCTAATTAATAGAATGTAATCACCAGATGCAATGATATAAATAATATTTGGGAATGTAAGAGCTGAATCTTGGCTGGGACCGAAAGAAAAACATAGCACAGGATTTATTTTATTAAAAGAAGAAGCATTTTTTGATATAATGACTATGACGTGAGTGTAAAAGAGGTTAAAAAATACAGTAGAGAAGGAGCTATCCATATGCTATAGGCTTTATTATTTGTAGCTAGAGAAGAAGACAGACTGGGGAAAAAAATCATGCATTGGGGATTAATGTTTAATTCCTGTTAAGAAATGCAGAAAATAAGTGACATGTATATAATCCAACAATAATATTGCTAAGAAGCGTATTAATGATTTTATTATATTTCAGAATATTGTTTGCTATTTATACTCCTTTTCCTAAACTACCTTCATTCTCCTCCCAGTGCTACAGGAAGCTTCTTTTTTACTCTTGCTCTCTTTGGCAAAGAATAAGAGGCCATTTGCTTGCTGAGCTCTAATCTATCCTCTCAGAGAGGAGTGGACTTCTTAACTGCATAGGTTTGGAAAGAAGAAAAGATGTGCCTTGCCCATATTTTAAGGGAGAAAAAAAAAACATTGCAGGTACTAATAACAACCAGAAACCTCCCAGAGGGTTTATGAAGGAGATAGCTGAGTGACTAGGAGTGGGGCTTGAACTCCATTCTCTTCAAAGTGATCTTTCTTATTCCTCAGCAAAGGAGCTTTTTCTAGTCAAGCCAAGGTAACGGAGAGAAAAATTAGAAGTTTGCTGTGCCTGCCTTCCTCACTCTGGTACCTGCCCCGTCTTACCCTCATGGCCAAGAAGCCTGGTTCTCAAGTCCAGAACAGGGGTGTCACACAATACTGCCTCACCTACCTCACCTATTCATGGTAATTGTGGTTGAGGTGGAGCCGAGTGGGAGTGGCATGCCAGGGGACTGCCCCTCCTGCCTTGAATCACCCTAGCTAGCCCCATAATGGTGGAGGGTAGGGAGAGGGTGGTTTCTAGGTAGGTCAAAGTTCGAGACTCTTCTGGGTTGTTTTTGTGAAGCCACTCTGCTACAGTACTGGCTGGATTTCCAAACTAATGAAACTCCTTGTCTGCAATCTAATGTTTTAAATATTTACAGTGGACAGTTCTTCCCCATTAGAGAGAAATAACTTGCTTAGCTTGATCATATGCCTGCCAGCACTATTACTTTTCTATTGTTATCTGGCTGCAGCTATCAGCTATATAGACACTAGAGTGATAAAAAGGTGTCCGGTTGACATACAAGCTGAAATCCAGCTGACTATGAGCTCTGTAAATCTCTGCTTTATAAACACCTCTATCCTGGATAACATATTGAGAAAAAAGACGAAATAAGAATAACTCTTTGTACTGCATTGACAGCACAAAGTCATTCAGCTTTCAGTGGGCAAGACACAACATTTCCCTAAAGAAAATATCGTCTTGTATTTCGGGGTTGATTGTACCATGACTTAAAATTACCTCTCGATTATCATTTATAAATCTATGTATCCTAACAGTGGAGATAAAAAGAAACTATTTTACACGTAAAGAGATTGCTAATTGTACAGTGAAAACTACCATAGATTAATAATACTGATCATAGCTGACATCTATTATAAAATTGTACTTTTCAAACACCAGGTGTCTGAGACTCTATGTTAGACAGAGGAGAGAAAATGACATGGACTTAATCTGTGCCCACACTGAGAAAGGATCTAAAGAATTTCTGGCATGATTTGCTTGCAATGTCATCTAGAAAGGAAAATTAAAGTCTATTTCTCTTTCATAATGCCCTCTAATGATACTAACACTAGGCCATGTACTTTAAACGAAGCCATGCGGTACAGGGTAGAGATTAAGAGGATGCCCTTTAGAGACAGATTGCTGGGTTCCAGTCCCACCTCCACCAAGTACCAAGGACAGTTAGATATTGGGCAACATTTTCAACTTCTTCATGCCCCAGTTCCCTCAGCTGTAAAAGGAAGACAGTAGTACCTACATCAGAATATTGTTATGTGGGTTAAATAATGCATGCAAAGTTCTTAAGGAAGTGCCTCGTCCACAGTTTGTGTTCAACAAATGTTAGCTACTTTTATTAACTGTTGGTTTTTCATTGGATCAAAATTGCCCAAGTTTGAAAAACTGGGAGGAGAGGGAGGCAAAGAAAAAAAAAACAGTACTTCATATTTCAAAAATATTAAAAGGCTATATATGTGTTCAGAATGCTAATAGGATTTGGAAAAGTTTCTGGTCTTTGTCCTCTGTCTTTTCCATTCCCTGTAGCTTCTCAAATTATTATTTTATTTACCACTCCCAACCTTAAAAATGTCAGTTTGTTGATACATGTGGTCATTTATTTCCCATTGTAGAGGTCAGAATGGCCCATTTCACACTGTTCCCGTTGCCCAGCGCCTGAAGTAATGAAAACTTTTTCTAGCATCTCATCCTTTAGCCTATAATCTGCTCCAAGCAACTCTGCCTGTGCCTGACAGACATCTTAACCATATATTATGCTATTATTGCTAGTTGTTGAGTGATTCGTCAAGAGTGATATTCCCTGTTGGTGTTGTGTCATTGCCATTTTTTGCTGACTGTGGCTTTCATATAGTGTCACATGTTTCTAGCCTCCTCTCTTATTAGATTATTAGCTATCTGATGGAAAATACCTTTTTCTGTATATCAAACAGACTCCAGAGTGTCAATAAATGTTTGGGGAATGAAAGTAAGGGAGGCCCACATAAGTGACCACCAAATGTGAGACCAAGTAGTCCTAGGGAAGGAAAAAGATCAATATGTAGAGTCCAAATTTGACTCTATCTCTTTTTTTTTTTTTTTTTTTTTTTTTTTTTTGAGCTTGTCATAAAAGTATTTATTCACAGTAATTATACTGGCCATTCCAAACTCAAGGTGGATTGAGTTTTTTTTTTTTTTTTTTTTTGACTTTATTTATTTATTTATTTATTTATTTATTTTTTTTTCACACACACACACACTGTATTTTATTTTTACAAGAGATAAATCGACTGACACCAAGCATTGTACATGGATGACCACAACAAAAGCAACAATGATTGCAATTACCAAACATGAAACACACTCATACTATGTCATAGTATTGACATTCAGTCCAGTAATCCTCCACTGTAACAGCTCCTTTACTTTGCAGTGAAAATTGATTTGTATATTCTTTGCCTCTGAGTCCTTGTGGAATTTTTTTTTTTTTTTTTTTTTAATTCAGACAGAAAGTCACAAAAATTATACTCATCCTCATCAGTTCACTCAGTCCCATGTAATTAATTTTTTTTTTTCATCTTGATCTTTTGTTAGCACTTTTATGAGTTCATCAGTTTTTCATTAGAGTTCTGAAAATGCTTATTCATTCAGTTCAGCAGTACAGTCCGTTACCAGAAACCTGTACTTGTCAGAGTCTTTTCCATGTATTTCTTGAAGATGAAACCCTTTTATAGGAACATATTTGCAAAATCATCAGAGTACACCCAGAACTGTCTGTAAATGACAAAAGACTTAAAAATGACCACGGTTAAAGATTTGATGACAGTTCATAATAATGCAGTTGACAAGAAAATTAGTTATTTCTGAGATATACATTTTAAAGTAATAAATAGGATTATTACTTATAACATTATACCAGAACATATAAGATTTTTAGAAATTTCATGTAATGTCTGAAACATTTATATTAACATATTTCCATACATATTTCCATACAAGTACAAATATAAGATTTTTAGAAATTTCATGTAATGTCTGAAACATTTATATTAACATATTTCCATACATATTTCCATACAAATACAAATATGATTTTTAGAAATTTCATGTAATGTCTGAAACATTTATATTAACATATTTCCATACATATTTCCATACAAATACAAATATAAGATTTTTAGAAATTTCATGTAATGTCTGAAACATTTATATTAACATGTTTCCATACAAATAACCCAATGAAAGTTTAGTATTAGTTGTTTTGTTTGTTTTTTTATACTGCAGGTTCTTATTAGGCATCAGTTTTATACACATCAGTGTATACATGTCAATCCCAATCGCCCAATTCAGCACACCACCATCCCCACCCCACCGCAGTTTTCCCCCCTTGGTGTCCATATGTCCATTCTCTACATCTGTGTCTCAACTTCTGCCCTGCAAACTGGCTCATCTGTACCATTTTTCTAGGTTCCGCATACATGCATTAATATACGATATTTGTTTTTCTCTTTCTGACTTACTTCACTCTGTATGACAGTCTCTAGATCCATCCACGTCTCAACAAATGACTCAATTTCGTTCCTTTTTATGGCTGAGTAATATTCCATTGTATATATGTACCACATCTTCTTTATCCATTCGTCTGTTGATGGGCATTTAGGTTGCTTCCATGACCTGGCTATTGTAAATAGTGCTGCAATGAACATTCGGGTGCATGTGTCTTTTTGAATTACGGTTTTCTCTGGGTATATGCCCAGTAGTGGGATTGCTGGGTCATATGGTAATTCTATTTTTAGTTTTTTAAGGAACCTCCATATTGTTCTCCATAGTGGCTGTATCAATTTACATTCCCACCAACAGTGCAAGAGGGTTCCCTTTTCACCACACCCTCTCCAGCATTTGTTGTTTGTAGATTTTCTGATGATGCCCATTCTAACAGGAGTGAGGTGATACCTCATTGTAGTTTTGATTTGCATTTCTCTAATAATTAGTGATGTTGAGCATCTTTTCATGTGCTTCGTGGCCATCTGTATGTCTTCTTTGGAGAAATGTCTATTTAGGTCTTCTGCCCATTTTTGGATTGGGGTGTTTGTTTCTTTGATATTGAGCTGAATGAGCTGTTTATATATTTTGGAGATTAATCCTTTGTCCGTTGATTCATTTGCAAATATTTTCTCCCATTCTGAGGGTTGTCTTTTCGTCTTGTTTATGGTTTCCTTTGCTGTGCAAAAGCTTTGAAGTTTCATTAGGTCCCATTTGTTTATTTTTGTTTTTATTTCCATTACTCTAGGAGGTGGATCAAAAAAGATCTTGCTGTGATTTATGTCAAAGAGTGTTCTTCCTATGTTTTCCTCTAAGAGTTTTATAGTGTCCAGTCTTATATTTAGGTCTCTAATCCATTTTGAGTTTATTTTTGTGTATGGTGTTAGGGAGTATTCTAATTTCATTCTTTTACATGTAGCTGTCCAGTTTTCCCAGCACCACTTATTGAAGAGACTGTCTTTTCTCCATTGTATATCTTTGCCTCCTTTGTCATAGATTAGTTGACCATAGGTGCGTGGGTTAATCTCTGGGCTTTCTATCTTGTTCCATTGATCTATGTTTCTGTTTTTGTGCCAGTACCATATTGTCTTGATTACTGTAGCTTTGTAGTATAGTCTGAAGTCAGGGAGTCTGATTCCTCCAGCTCCATTTTTTTGCCTCAAGACTGCTTTGCCTATTCGGGGTCTTTTGTGTCTCCATACAAATTTTAAGATGATTTGTTCTAGCTCCGTAAAAAATGCCATTGGTAATTTGATAGGGATTGCATTGAATCTGTAGATTGCTTTGGGTAGTATACTCATTTTCACAATGTTGATTCTTCCAATCCAAGAACATGGTATATCTCTCCATCTGTTGGTATCATCTTTAATTTCTTTCATCAGTGTCTTATAGTTTTCTGCATACAGGTCTTTTGTCTCCCTAGGTAGGTTTATTCCTAGGTATTTTATTCTTTTTGTTGCAATGGTAAATGGGAGTGTTTCCATAATTTCTCTTTCAGATTTTTCATCATTAGTGTATAGGAATGCAAGAGATTTCTGTGCATTAATTTTGTATCCTGCAACTTTACCATATTCATTAATTAGCTCTAGCAGTTTTCTGGTGGCAGTTTTAGGATTCTCTATGTATAGTATCATGTCATCCGCAAACAGTGACAGTTTTACTTCTTCTTTTCCAATTTGTATTCCTTTTATTTCTTTTTCTTCTCTGATTGCCGTGGCTAGGACTTCCAAAACTATGTTGAATAATAGTGGTGAGAGTGGACATCCTTGTCTCGTTCCTGATCTTAGAGGAAATGCTTTCAGTTTTTCACCATTGAGAATGATGTTTGCTGTGGGTTTGTCATATATGGCCTTTATTATGTTGAGGTAGGTTCCCTCTATGCCCACTTTCTGGAGAGTTTTTATCAGAAATGGGTGTTGAATTTTGTCAAAAGCTTTTTCTGCATCTATTGAGATGATCATATGGTTTTTATTCTTCAATTTGTTAATATGGTGTATCACATTGATTGATTTGCGTATATTGAAGAATCCTTGCATCCCTGGGATAAATCCCACTTGATCGTGGTGTATGATCCTTTTAATGTGTTGTTGGATTCTGTTTGCTAGTATTTTGTTGAGGATTTTTGCATCTATATTCATCAGTGATATTGGTCTGTAATTTTCTTTTTTTGTAGTGTCTTTGTCTGGTTTTGGTATCAGGGTGATGGTGGCCTCATAGAATGAGTTTGGGAGTGTTCCTTCCTCTGCAATTTTTTGGAAGAGTTTGAGAAGGATGGGTGTTAGCTCTTCTCTAAATGTTTGATAGAATTCACCTGTGAAGCCATCTGGTCCTGGACTTTTGTTTGTTGGAAGATTTTTAATCACAGTTTCAATTTCATTACTTGTGATTGGTCTGTTCATATTTTCTATTTCTTCCTGGTTCAGTCTTGGAAGGTTATACCTTTCTAAGAATTTGTCCATTTCTTCCAGGTTGTCCATTTTATTGGCATAAAGTTGCTTGTAGTAGTCTCTTAGGATGCTTTGTATTTCTGCAGTGTCTGTTGTAACTTCTCCTTTTTCATTTCTGATTTTATTGATTTGAGTCCTCTCCCTCTTTTTCTTGATGAGTCTGGCTAATGGTTTATCAATTTTGTTTATCTTCTCAAAGAACCAACTTTTAGTTTTATTGATCTTTGCTATTGTTTTCTTTGTTTCTATTTCATTTATTTCTGCTCTGATCTTTATGATTTCTTTCCTTCTGCTAACTTTGGGTTTTGTTTGTTCTTCTTTCTCTAGTTTCTTTAAGTGTAAGGTTAGATTGTTTGCTTGAGCTTTTTCTTGTTTCTTTAGGTAGGCTTGTATAGCTATAAACTTCCCTCTTAGAACTGCTTTTGCTGCATCCCATAAGTTTTGGGTCGTCGTGTTTTCATTGTCATTTGTCTCTAGGTATTTTTTGATTTCCTCTTTGATTTCTTCAGTGATCTCTTGGTTATTTAGTAACGTATTGTTTAGCCTCCATGTGTTTGTCCTTTTTACGTTTTTTTCCCTGTAATTCATTTCTAATCTCATAGCGTTGTGGTCAGAAAAGATGCTTGATATGATTTCAATTTTCTTAAATTTACTGAGGCTTGATTTGTGACCCAAGATGTGATCTATCTTGGAGAATGTTCCGTGCGCACTTGAGAAGAACGTGTAATCTGCTGTTTTTGGATGGAATGTCCGATATATATCAATTAAATCTATCTGGTCTATTGTGTCATTTAAAGCTTCTGTTTCCTTATTTATTTTCATTTTGGATGATCTGTCCATTGGTGTAAGTGAGGTGTTAAAGTCCCCCACTATTATTGTGTTACTGTCGATTTCCTCTTTTATAGCTGTTAGCAGTTGCCTTATGTATTGAGGTGCTCCTATGTTGGGTGCATATATATTTATAATTGTTATATCTTCTTCTTGGATTGATCCCTGGATCATTATGTAGTGTCCTTCCTTGTCTCTTGTAACATTCTTTAATTTAAAGTCTATTTTATCTGATATGAGTATAGCTACTCCAGCTTTCTTTTGATTTCCATTTGCATGGAATATCTTTTTCCATCCCCTCACTTTCAGTCTGTATGTGTCCCTAGGTCTAAAGTGGGTCTCTTGTAGACAGCATATATATGGGTCTTGTTTTTGTATCCATTCAGCCAGTCTATGTCTTTTGGTTGGGGCATTTAATCCATTCACGTTTAAGGTAATTATCGATATGTATGTTCCTATGACCATTTTCTTAATTGTTTTGTGTTTGTTTTTGTAGGTCCTTTTCTTCTCTTGTGTTTCCCACTTAGAGAAGTTCCTTTAGCATTTGTTGTAGAGCTGGTTTGGTGGTGCTGAATTCTCTTAGCTTTTGCTTGTCTGTAAAGCTTTTGATTTCTCCATCAAATCTAAATGAGATCCTTGCCGGGTAGAGTAATCTTGGTTGTAGGTTTTTCCCTTTCATCACTTTAAGTATATCATGCCACTCCCTTCTGGCTTGCAGAGTTTCTGCTGAGAAATCAGCTGTTAACCTTATGGGAGTTCCCTTGTATGTTATTTGTCGTTTTTCCCTTGCTGCTTTCAATAACTTTTCTTTGTCTTTAATTTTTGCCACTTTGATTACTATGTGTCTCGGCGTGTTTCTCCTTGGGTTTATCCTGTATGGGACTCTCTGCGCTTCCTGGACTTGGGTGGCTATTTCCTTTCCCATGTTAGGGAAGTTTTCGACTATAATCTCTTCAAATATTTTCTCTGGTCCTTTCTCTCTCTCTTCTCCTTCTGGGACCCCTATAATGCGAATGTTGTTGCGTTTAATGTTATCCCAGAGGTCTCTTAGGCTGTCTTCATTTCTTTTCATTCTTTTTTCTTTAGTCTGTTCCGCAGCAGTGAATTCCATCATTCTGTCTTCCAGGTCACTTATCCGTTCTTCTGCCTCAGTTATTCTGCTATTGATTCCTTCTAGTGTAGTTTTCATTTCAGTTATTGTATTGGTCATCTCTGTTTGTTTGTTCTTTAATTCTTCTAGGTCTTTGTTAATCATTTCTTGCATCTTCTCAATCTTTGCCTCCATTCTTATTCCGAGGTCCTGGATCATCTTCACTATCATTATTCTGAATTCTTTTTCTGGAAGGTTGCCTATCTCCACTTCATTTAGTTGTTTTTCTGGGGATTTTTCTTGTTCCTTCATCTGGTACATAGCCCTCTGCCTTTTCATCTTCTCTATCTTTCTGTAACTGTGGTTTTTGGTCCACAGGCTGCAGGATTATAGTTTTTCTTGCTTCTGTTGTCTGCCCTCTGGTGGTTGAGGCTATCTAAGAGGCTTGATGGGAGGCTCTGGTGGTGGGTAGAGCTGACTGTTGCTGTGGCGGTCAGAGCTCAGTAAAACCTTAATCCACTTGACTGTTGATGGGTGGGGCTGGGTTCCCTCCCTGTTGCTGTGGCGGTCAGAGCTCAGTAAAACCTTAATCCACTTGACTGTTGATGGGTGGGGCTGGGTTCCCTCCCTGTTGGCTGTTTTGCCTGAGGCAACCCAACACTGGAGCCTACCCGTGCTCTTTGGTGGGGTTAATGGCAGACTCTGGGAGGGCTCACGCCAAGGAGAACTTCCCAGAACCTCTGCTGCCAGTGTCCTTATCCCCACGGTGAAACAGAGCCACCACTCGCCTCTGCAGGAGACCCCCCAACACCAGCAGGTAGGTCTGGTTCAGTCTCCCCCAGGCTCACTGCTCCTTCCCCTGGGTCCTGATGCACACATTACTTTGTGTGTGCCCTCCAAGAGTGGGATCTCTGTTTCCCCCAGTCCCGTCAAAGTCCTGCAATCCAATTCCCACTAGGCTTCAAAGTCTGATTCTCTAGGAATTCCTCCTCCCGTTGCCTGACCCCCAGGTTGGGAAGCCTGACGTGGGGCTCAGAACCTTTACTCCAGTGGGTGGACTTCTGTGGTATAAGTGTTCGCCAGTCTGTGAGTCACCCACCCAGCAGTTACGGGGTTTGATTTTACTCTGCTTGCGCCCCTCCTACCGTCTCACTGTGGCTTCTCCTCTGTCCTTGGACGTGGGGTATCCTCCTTGGTGAAGTCCAGGGTCTTCCTGTCAATGATGGTCCAGCAGTCAGTTGTGATTCTGGTGCTCTCGCAAGAGGGAGTGACAGCACGTCCTTCTACTCCGCCATCTTGGTTAATCTCCTTGACTCTATCTCTTATTAGTTGAGTGATTTTGTACAAATTAGCTAACTTCTCTGAACCTCGGTTGTCTATTCTGTAAAAAGGGTTAGTGGTCCTACCTGTCTTTTAGAGTTGTTATAGGCATCAAGTGAGATGACAGTTAAGAGACTGCTTTGTAAACTACACATTTCTGGACAAACATTTGCTGTCGTGGTGATGGTACTTCATGCCTTAGCCTGCAATGGAAGCGACATTTCTGTCAGATTTTGGTGACTAGTCCCCATGTTGTTTCAATGATGTACCACCTCTCTGTTGCTATCTCTGTTGCTATATAACAAACCACCCCCAAACTTTGTGGCCTAAAACAACAGCAACGACAATAATTATTTTGCTCATGAATCTGTGATTTGGGCAGGCCTTGGTGAGAAGAACTCATCTCTGTTTTGCTTGATATCAGCCTGGGGAGATTTGAAGGCTGAAGGTTAGAATCATCTGAAGGCTCACTCACGTGTCTGCCAGTTGCTGCTGGCTGTAGGTCAGAATTTTTGATGGGTCCATGAACTGGAACACTTACATGTGCACTGACAGAGAGGGAGAGAGTGAGCACATCAAGAAGAAGCTGTATTTGCTCACTCATATTCAGGGAAGGAGGATTTGTTTTCCATGTCTTGGTGGGAGGAATGTCGAATAAAATATAGATCACCACCACCACACTACTAGCTGGCATTTTTTGAGTATTTAATAAATGCCAGATACAATACTGCATTATATCATTTAATTCCCGCAAACTATCTCTGAGGTTAACACCATTGTACCCATTTTAAAGGTGACAAATATGACCCTCAGAATGTTAGATAGCTTCCCAAAATTAAATAAGGAAGGCACTAGGACTAAATTCAAAGTCATGTCATTAATCACTACAATATACATCCTTTCCCTTTGACATTACACTTGTGTGATGATAGGAATGCATTTTTTTTGTGGAGTGGGGACTGACTGCTAAGCAATGAATCAGTGAATAAAATTCATTTGGCTTTACTGCTCTGATAGAGGAACATATTTGGCACCTTTAAATGATGCTGCATTAAAATAAGAACCTGCCAGCAGCTCTTTCTGAAATGAGTACCTGACTCTGGTCAATAGAAAACAGTTGAAAACTCTTACAATCAGTACCCTTTGAATAATAAGCTCTCAAGAACTTATAAGATACTTAGTGTTAGAGAAGATACCCAACAAGTAGGTGTCTAATCTAACTCAATCACCAGTCAGGAAGCCTTGGGAGCACGTGGTTTAAAAATATAGGGAAAATGAAAGTTAGTGACTCAGCTTCTTGGACTTGATGAGCTCTGTGCTTCAGCAACTACAGCAAATGGAACCCCTCACTAGATGATGGCCAGAGACATTGGATGCAGTGACCGTGATGGTTCGTTTCTATGACCAATGCTGAGGATTGCCTTGTGATTACAGTAATCATTGCCAGTGCCATTCAACTTATGAACTCTGCCCAGCCTTGTTTATAGAGCTAACAGGTTGCACACTTATTTGTTGGCTTTGGAAAATCCCAACATGTTGCCCCTGCCTGAATTGCCTTGATTGACAGTAGGGATGTCATTAATTTAACTAAATAAGTGCAAGGCGCTCTGATTTTCTTGGCTCTGTCAGCATAGCCTCGTGGAGGGTGGTAATTATATGTGGGAGGCAAACAACTGTATATGGCTGTCCTTGAATGTGGAATGAATTTGGAAGGAGAAAGAGACCCACAAAGGAGAGGCAGATGAATTTCAAAGGATGTTTAATACACAGTGTCAAATGAGATGGGTGAAATGAGATTGATAGTATCATTAGTTAGCCATGCCTTTTGGGACATTCAGATTCAAAAATGCAAAAAAAAAAAAAATGGTTGTACACATACAGTCACACATTTATTTTCATATTCTTGCTTTACTCAGAGTCAACTGTATTCTCACTGAAAGGAATGCTCCCTTTTTAAAAATTCATGTATTAAAATAAGTGAACTATTTAAGCTACCGTCCAGATCTCAGTCTGTTAGTTTTGTTTTTGTTTATGGTGAAATTCAAGTGAAGCAAAGTAAAACTCTTTCGTACATGAGCTAAACATTTTTGGTCCACTAAGTCAACTAGTAAAGACCATTTCTGTAAGACTGTGGTTTGTCTTAATGGAATGTTTGTTCCAATTTGGACAGAAAAAAATTCCTAGAATAAAATCTTTGGGGAGAAGAACATCAATGCATGAAAATTGAACTTAAGATGCTGTAGTATCTGTCACTTTTTTCTTTTGCTCAAATCTTTGTTTCTTGAAAGAGGAAAGTTTAAAGCTATTTAAACTGAAGGGATAAGTCCATTCTAGGCCTATGTAGCTTGCTGTCCTTTTTTCGCCTACTAAGCATGAAACACTTTGGAATCTGTCAAGTGAAGTTTAAAATGGGCAGTTATCCATGAGAACGACACATGTTTTTACTCCACAGAGGCAGATATTTAATGAACATATGGGCATTTGATGAACACATAATTATCTTATAAACATTTGTTTTGTGATGTTTTCAACAAAAATACTACTTTTAAAGAGAGCAAGAGAAGTACATTTGGTGGTTCATCACTATAGGTGTATTATTTCATGCAAGATTAAAGAGGCAAAAGTTGATGCTGTACCTATCTGCCAAGCCATAACTGTTTATTTCCAAATGACTCCTGTTCTGATAGATCTTTCAAGAAGCTGCATTCAATTTTTCACTGTATCCATATAACTCCAAATATCTAAGCACTTAAGTTTCAGAAGTCAGGGCCTGGGAACCCAGACTACAGGTTTAATATTGGGGAAAATTTCAGATGTTATTAAATAGCAAGCAGATCTTAAATTTTCTCAAGGTTTATGAGTATAACAAATGACAAATGGGGCACAGATGGGATGTTTACTAGTATATACTCTGTACACAAAATCAGCCAAGGTGTGTATCATCATTAAATGTTTCATCCCACAAAATGGCTATACTCAAAAGCCTATATTATTTTGATTGATTCAGAGCTGTCTTCAGAATTCATGACATTAAGATTGTACTTCTCTCAAATCTAACAAGATTTCCATATAAGTATTTTATTAATGCCTGTATCTATGTGTACTCCAACTAGAAGAAAAGATTTGCTTTCATGTGCGAGGGCAGTGGATTTTTATGTAGATTTGGAGGAGAGGGTGGATATATGGAATGTTCTAAGTTATATGTTCACAGCCCAAATCTAAGCTTTCCAATTGGGTGTCTATACCTGCCCCCAAAGAGTTTTATGGTAATTATTGTATAATATTTGGCTAAAAATAATCTACTCATAGTCTTTCAGGACCCACAGAATGGTAAGAGTTAGCATGCCTATCTGAATACCTCAGCCTCAAATACGTGCTTTCCCCCAGTTCTTTTGAAAATAGAAGACTAATGCATTCAGCCCACAAATATTTTTTGAGTGTCTAACATGTGCCACTTTTATACAGCTCATCATACTGAATTATAATTATTGTTTACCAATATTTTTTTCCTGACTAGACTATGTTCTTTAAGAGAAAAGAGATTATGCCTTAGTCATCTCTATGCTCTCCTTATTCAGCACAATGAATGACACATAGGTGCTCAATAAATGAATGATGAATATGTGAGTGAGTATGTAAATAAAGGCATAAGCACATGAGTGAAAAATCTGATCAACCTTGTAGCAATGGGTACAGGGAAGTTGAGGAAGGAAATATTATTTCTAGCTTGGAGAAGAGAGTGGTAGGAATACCACAAAAGACACTGGGAATGAGGTGACACTTGAGCTGGACCTTAAAGGATGGATAAGAGGCCATTAGATTTGGTTATCAGTCCTTGGTTACTTTAGAAAACAGGTTCAGTGAAATGTTGAGGGCAAACAGCAGATTGCAAGAGGCTAAAGATCGGGGTAGGTATGAAAAAATAGAGATATAACCTCTCTGTTTAAATAATTTTATGATGAGTATCAGGTATCTAGAGCCATCCAGACCTAGATTTGAATCCTGGTTTTGCCCTTTAAAAGCTATGTAAATCTCTTGGTGCCCTAGCTTTCTTACCTCTGAAACAAGAAAAATGATACTATCTTTTGTGACTATTGAATGAGAAATTAAATACTCAGTAATTAAGCTACAAAACAAGGAGGGAAAGGATGGTAGCAGGAGAGAATTGCAGATTAGAATAAGGAAATTTATTTTTCACCAAGGATCTTGAGATCTCAAATGAGTGACGATGATTTTCTCATAGTAAAATCTTGCATAAGATTCCTTGATACTTCCTAAATCAAGAATTTTAGCAATCAAGCAAATGCTTTTATTTGACTTTGGTGTCCCTCCAGTTCTTATCTGTTTACCTTTTCCCAGTGCCTTTAAACTATTGAGCAGTCTTTCCTAATGAATCTTCATACTTACAGAGATTCTCATATCTGTTCAGCCTGCTTTTGAAATGTACCTGTGATGTGTCCTTAGGATCATGATATAAGAATTACAAGGTAACAAAATCATATTAATGTCACTTTTTCAAGTAATATATTTGAATTTCAGAAGGGGTCTTGCAGAGGCACAATGGCTTAAGCCATTTGCCTGTTGATAATTTATATTCTGCCAGTTTCCACAAGGGATTTGTCATGGCACAATAAGCTAAAACAGTGACTGTGATTAGTGATGAGAATTTTAGATGTGATTTTACTCATTAATTTTTTGGAACTCCTTGGATAGATTTGCTAGGAATCTGATGCAGGCCTGCAAGAGAACCATTTGTTGGAAAATAGGTACGCAGTGAGCCTCAAAACATATTCTACTCAGGTTTTCCCGATGGATTAGCTTTGGACCCCAAATCAAATACCATTTGGAAAATATGCTGCTTCTAAGTTTCAGTATCTTTGTTTGTATCACTATTATTGGGGTGGCTTATGTGCAATCAGATGCATCTATTTAAAATGTATAATTTGATGAATTTTGACAGATGTTTATCTCTGTGAAACCGTCACCACAATCAACACCTCAAAAGGCTCCTCATATCACTTTGCATTCCACCCCTACCCAGGCAACACTGATCTGCCTTCAGTCATTATAGATTTGTTTGTATCTTCTAGAGTTTTATATTAATAGAATCATACCTATGCATTCTTTTGTGTCTGACTTCTTTTCAATCAGCATAATTATTTTGAGATTTATGCTTGTTGTTACATGTTCCAGTTATTCATTATTTTTATTGATGAGTAAGTACTACCACTGATTATCCATCTACTTATAGATATTTGGATTGTTTCCAGTTTTAGGCACTCTGAATAAAGCTGCTATGGACATTCATGTACAAGTGTTTTTGTGGACACATATTTTGATTTCTGTGGGATAAATATCATTCATGGAATGGGTAGATTATATGGTAGGTGTATGTTCAATTTTTTAAAAGTAATTGCTGACCAGTTTTCTAAAGTGGCTGTACTATTTTACATTCCCACATGGAGTTTACAATAGTTCCATTCAATCCACACCCTTGCTAATATGTGGTATTTTCTTTTTCTTCTTTTAGAATTAGTCTTCTAAAGGGTTTATAGTGGTATCTTGTTCTCTTAATCTGCATTTCCCTGATGTCATGCATTTCTTCATGTGCTTACTGGCTATTTATATATTTTCTTTTGTGAAGTGCTTGTTTAAATTTTTTTGTTCATGTTTTTATTGTTTTTGCCTTATGATTATTTAATTGTAAGAGTCATTTTTATATTCTGGATATAAATCATTTGTCAGAAAGACGTAATGAAAACATTTTCTCCCATTTTGTATCTAGTCTTTCTTGGTATGTTTTGAAGACCAACATTTAAAAATTTTTAAAGAATAGAATATTTCAGTTCTTTATTTTACCATTTGTGTTTTTGGTGTTTATCTAAGAAGTCTTTGTCTAACCTAATGTCACAGAGGTTTTCTCCTTTGTTTTCTTCTAGAGCAAAACTGTTCAATAGAACTTTCTGAATGATGGAAATATTCAATATCTGCACTGTCCAAGATAGGAGCCACTAGCCAATTTTGGCTATCAAGCACTTGAGATATGGCTAGTGAGACTGAAGAGCTGAATTTTTAATTTAATTTTATTTTTAATATTAAATATAAATTGAGATATATGGCTGGCTGCTGTATTATACACTGTCATTCTAGAGGTTTTATAAATTTAACTTTTATTTTTACATATCTGAGCCACATGTTAATGGTGGTATATTATATAAGGTGAAGGCCTATGGCCACTACTTTTCATTTGAATATCCATTTTTCCTAGCACTATTTGTTGAAAAGACTTTCCCTTCTCTGTTGAATTAGTTTGGCACCTTTATTGAAAATTAATTGACCATATATTTATGAATCAGTTTCTGGATTCTGTATTGTGCTCTGGATTCTATATTATGTGGATCTGTATTTCTACTCTTTTACCAATGCCACATTGTCTTGATTTACTGTGGCTTTAGCGTAAGTGTTGAAATCAGATACTGTAAGACTTCCCTCTTATTCCTAGTTTAAAAATGTCATTTTTGCTATTCTAGGTTATTTACCTTTTCACATAAATTTTAGCATCAGCTTGTCAGTTTCTATAGAAGCCTTCTGGGATTTTGATTGAGATTGTGTTGACTCTATAGATTGGTTTGGGGAGAATTGAAATCTCAACAATATTGGGTCTTACAATTCATATATGTAGAATATCTCTGTTTATTTAGGTCTTTAATTTCTCTCAACAGTGTTTTGTAGCTTTCAGTATACAGGCCCTGCATAGCTTATGTCTAATTTATTCCTTTGCAATTTTTATTTTTAGATACTATTTAAATGGAATTATTTTATTTTCCAATTGTGTCTCTTTGTACATAAAATACAATTAATTTTTGTATATATTAACCACATATTCTGTATCCTTGCCAAATTCACTTATTTTGTATATGCCTTAGGGTTTTCGACATAAACAATGAAACCATTGGAAAATAGGGACAAATTTAATTCTTCCTTTCCTATATTTTTAAATTTATACTTTTTCTTACATCACTGCAATGACTAGGACGTCCAGTAAATGTTCAGAGTGCTGAGAGCAGGCATCCTTACTTTGTTCCTTCTTGACTGTAGAAGAAAAGTGTTCTATATTTCACTATTAAGTATATTATCTGTATAATATCCATTGTGTGTGTTTGCATGTGTGTGTATATAATTTATTATACCACGGTTGTCCATTCACCTTTTGGAAGACATCTCAGTTGCTTCCAGTTTTTGGCAATTATAAGTAAAATTGCTATAAGCATTCATGTGTAGGCTTTTGCGTGACCATACATTTTCAACTCATTTGGCTAAATAACTAGGAGTGTCATTACTGGATCATTTGGTAAGACTATATTTAATCTTGTAGGAAACAGCCAAATTATCTTCCAAAGTGGCTGTATCTTTGTGCATTCCCACCAGCAGTGAATGGGGAGTTCCTGTTGCCCCACAGCCTTGTCAGCATTTGGTATTTTCAGTTTTTCATGATTTTAGCCATTCTAATGGGTGTGTAGTGGTATCTCATCATTTGAATTTACAATTTCCTAATGTCATATTATGTTGAGCATCTTTTCATATGTTTATTTGCCATCATATTTGGAGAAATACCTATTCAAATCTTTTGTCCACTTTTTAAGTGGGTTATTTGTTTTCTTATCGTTGAGTTTTAAGTGTTCTTTGCATATTTAGGATATAAGTCCTTTATCAGATATGTATTTTGCAAATATTTTTTCCCAGTCTGTGTTTTTATCATTATCTTAATGGTGTCTTTTGCAGAACACGTGTTTTTAATTTTAATGAAGTCCACTTATCAGTTTTTCCTTTGATGAGTCATACTGTTTTTTAATCTAAAAAACCATAGCCAAACCAAATGAATAGGGGTTTCCCCCACACCACCAAGCAATTCTCCAGCACCATCTGGATGTACTATAGGGTTGGCAAAAGGTTCTTTTGGGTTTCTCTATAACATCTTACAGAAAAACCCGAACAACTTTTTTGGCCAACCCAATACAATTCAACTCAATTCTGACACTAAGGGTTCAGTCCTACAAGACTGTCCCCCTACCCCCTGCCCTTCAGATGTCAATTGCAAGTCCAGGTTATCACCTGTGCTTCTGTCCAATTGGCTGTGCATCAGAAGTTCTCAGGACTTCTTCCTCAGGTTTGATTGGTTTGCTAGAGCAGTTCACAGAACTCAGAAACATTTAACTTACTAGATCACCAGTTTATTACAAAAGGATATAACTCAGGAACAGCCAGATGGTAGAGATGCATAGGGCAAGTTATGTGGGAAGGGGCAAGGAGCTTCCATGTCCTCTCCAGGCATTCCACTGTCCCAGCACCTCCATGTGTTCATCAACCCAGAAGCTCTTCAAAACCTTTCCTTTTGGGTTTTTATGGAGGTTTCCTTATGTAGGCATGATTAATTAAATCACTGGCTATTGGAGACTAATTCATCCTCCAGCCACTGTCCTCTCCCCAGAGGTTGGTAGAAGAGGGTGGCAAGCAACTAGCCCCCATCCCTAGGGGTCCAAGTTGCCTCATTAACATAACAAAAGACACCTTTAGCACTCTCATTACTTAGGAAATTCTAAAAGTTTTAAGAGTTCTATGCCAGAAACAGATGAAGGCCAAATATATATTCCTTATCACAGATCATAATATCACAATTATCTCCTAGGATTTTTATAGTTTTGCATTTTTATATTTAGGTTTACACTTCATTTTGAGTTAGTTTTTTGGTAAGAGGTCTGTGTCTAGATTCCTTTTTTGCATGTGAGTGTTGTTATTCCAGCATCATTTATTGAAAAGACCATCCTTTCTCCATTGAATTGCATTTGTTCTTTTGTTAAAGATTAGTTATCTATATTTGTGTGAGTCTGTTTCTGGGCTTTCTGTTTTGTTCCATTGATCTATTTGTCTATTCTTTTCACCAATACCACACTCTCTTGATAATTGTGGCTTTATAATAACTCTTGAAATTGGATAGTATCAATTTTCTGACTTTGTTCTTGTTCAGTATTGTGTTAGCTATCTGCATTTTGTGCATTTGCATATAAACTTAATAACCAGTTTGTCAGTATCCACAAAATTAATGACTGAGCTTTTGTTTAATTTGACATTGAATATTGGGAAGAATTAACATTTTAATAATAATGAGTCTTCCTATCCATGAACATGGAATATTTCCCTGTTTATTTAAGTCTTCTATGATTTCTGTAAATAGGATTTATACTTTTCATCATATACATCTTGCATATATTTTGTTAGATTTATTCCTAAATCATTTTTTGAGTGCTAATGGAATGGTATTGTGCTTTTAATTTCAAATTTCAATTGTTCATTGCTAGTATTTAGGAAAGCCACTGACTTTCGTATATCAGTCATGTATTCTGCAACCTTGCTATAATTATTAGTTCTCGAAGTTTTTTCTTGTTGATTCTTTGGGATTTTCTATAGAATCATGTCATCTGTAAACACAGTTTTATTTTGTCCTTCTCTCTCTGTATATGTTTCATTTCCTTTTCTTGTCTTGTTGCACTAGCTAGGAGTTCCAGAACAATGTAAAATAGGTGTGGTGAGAGGGCGCTTCCCTGTCTTGTTCCTGATCTTAATGAGAAAGCATTTAGTTTTTCACCACTAATACAATGTTAATTGTAGGTCTTTTGTAGATTTTTTAAAATCACCTTGAGGAAGTTCCTATTTCTAATCTGCTGAGAGTATTTATCATGAATAGGTGTTGGGTTTTGTCAAATGCTTTTTTTCATCTAGTGATAGGATCAGATGATTTTTCTTCTATAGCATGGTAATATGATGGATTAAATAATAGTAATTGAAATTTAAGTGTTGAATCAGCCTTATACACTTGGAATAAATCCCATTTGGTCATGGTGTTAATTCTTTTTATGCATTGTTGGATTGGATTTACTAATATTTTGTTCAGTTTTGCATATGTGTTTATGAGAGAGATTGGTCTGTTTTTTCCTTTCTTATAACATGTTTTTCAGTATTAGCCAGACCTCATAGAATGAATCAGGGGGTGTTCGCTGTGCTTCTAGTTTTTGGAAGAGGTGTACAGAATTGATATCTTTTTGTCCCCTTAACTGTTTGGTAGAAGTCATTAACAAAACTATCTGGGCTTAGTGCTTTCTGTTGAAAGGTTATTAATTATTGATTGAATTTCTTTAATAGATATGGGCAAAACAGATTAGCCAGTTTTTCCTTCTGAGTTTTGGTAGATTATGTCTGCTAATGACTGAATGTTTGTGTCCCCTCAAAACTAAGATGTTGAAACTTATTCCCCAATGTGTTGTTGTTTAAAGGTAGGGCCTTTGGGAGGTGACTAATTCATGAGGACAAAGCCCTGATAAATGGGACTAGTGACCTTATAAAGAGACCTCAGAAAGCTCCCTTGCCCCTTCTGCCATGTGAGGATGCAGTGAGAAGACAGCCATTCATCTATGAACCATGAAGTGGGTCCTTACTAGACACCAAATCTGTCAGCACCTCGATCTTGGACTTCCCAGCCCCAAAACTGTGAGAAATAAACTTCTGCTGTTTATAAGCCACCCAGTCTATGGCAGTTTGTTATAGCAGCCCAAATGGATTGAGACAGTGTCTTTCACTGTCTTTCCAATTTCAACTGAAATTGGACCATTTCATCTAAGTTATCAAATGTATGGACATAATATTCCTTAATGTCTATGCAATCAGTAGTGATGGTCCCTCTTCATTTCTGATATTAGTAACTAGTGCAATCACTCTATTTTCTTGGTTATAATAAAATAGCCTCTAGCCAGGCTAAAATCGGATCAATTATTTTATTGATCTTGTCAGAGAACTAACTTTTGGTTTTGTTGACTCTTCTCTATTGTTTTCCTCTTTTCAATTTCATTCCTTTTGTCACTTTTATTTGTTTTCTTCTTCTTGCTTTAAATTTATTTTGCTTTTCTTTCTCTAGTTTATAAGGTGGATACTTAGATCATTGATTTGAGATCTTTTTTCCTAATATACACATATATATTTAATGCTATAAATTTCCCTCTAAGCCCTGATTTCACTGTATCCCACATATTTTGATAAGCTGTGTTTCCATTTTCATTTAGTTCAAAAGACTTTTAATATTCTCTTGAGATTTCTTCTTTGACCCATGTGTCATTTAGAAGTGTATTATTTAATATCCAAATATTTTGGGATTTTTCAGCTGTCTTTCTGTTGTTGATTTCTAGTTAAATTCCACTGTGGCCTGAGAGCATACTTTGTGTGATGTCTATCCTTTTAATTATTAAGGTGTGTGTTTTATGGCCCAGAAGGTGGTCCCTCTTGGTGAATATTCCAAGTGAGCTTGAGAAGAATGTGTCATTGGATGAAATATTCTATAAATGTCAATTAGATACAGTGGATTGATGATGCTTTCAGTTCCACTATATCCTTACTGATTTTCTGCCTGCTGAATTGGTCAATTACTAATAGAAGCATGTTGAAGTGTCCAACTCTAATAGTATATTTGTGTATTTTCCCTTGCAGTTCTATCAGTTTTTACCTCACATATTCTGATGCTCTGTAGTTAGGTACATACACATCCAGGATTGTTAAGTCTTCTTGGAGAATCTACCCCTTTATCATTATGTAATACCCCTATTTATTCTTGCTGATTTTCTTAGGTTTGAAATCTGCTTTGTGTAAAATTAATATAGCTACTCCATCTTTCATTTGACTAGTGTTAGCGTGGTATGTATTTCTCTATCTCTTTATTTTTATTCTATCTGGTTAGAATGAAACATTACTAAACTGATACAGAAATGGAGGTGAACTGTTTTGGCCAGAAAGTATACTATGATAGATTGTTTGCAAAATTGGCTGCTATAATTTATCTATCCCATATGTATGTACTTTTGAAATTTGGCTCTGCTGCTCCTCCCATCAAGAAATAGACTCCATACCCATTTCCCTATGAATCTGGGCTAAACTTTTGACTTGCTTTGATCCATAAAATGTGGTGGAAGTGATTTTTGGTGTTCTAAGCTTAAGCCTATGAACTTTTGCTCTCACTATAGTGCTGCCCTGAGACTTTCATGTTAATAAAGCCTGGGAATATTACTCAGCCATAAAAAGAAATGAAATTGAGTTATTTGTAGTGAGATGGATGGACCTAGAGTCTGTCATACAGAGTGAAGTAAGTCAGAAAGAGAAAAACAAATACTGTATGCTAACACATATATATGGAATCTAAGAAAAAAAAAAAGGTCATGAAGAACCTAGGGGCAAGACGGGAATAAAGACACAGACCTACTAGAGAATGGACTTGAGGATATGGGGAGGGGGAAGGGTAAGCTGTGACAAAGTGAGCGAGTGGCATGGACATATATACACTACCAAACGTAAAATAGATAGCTAGTGGGAAGCAGCCGCATAGCACAGGGAGATCAGCTCGGTGCTTTGTGACCACCTAGAGGGGTGGGATAGGGAGGGTGGGAGGGAGGGAGATGCAAGAGGGAAGAGATATGGGAACATATGTATATGTATAACTGATTTACTTTGTTATAAAGCAGAAACTAACACACCATTGTAAAGCAATTATACTCCAATAAAGATGTTAAAAAAAAAACCCAAAAAATAAAGCCTGGGATGGTCTCTTTGAGGATAAGAGATCACATGGTCCATTTTATAGCTCATATCAACTACCAGACAAGTGAGTGGGGCCATGTGGAATGATTCATCCTCGGTTGAGTCAATAAGCAACTGCAGTCACATGAATGACTGCAATTGATAGCATCAGAAGAATTGCCTAACTGAGCCCATCCTATGGAATCATTAATATATAAAATAGTTGTTTTATTAAGTCATTAAATTTTGGGATGCTTTGTTATACAGCAATGAAAGCTGATATTCCTTCTCTATGTGCAACAAATTCCTCTTTTCTCAGTTTGTTTTCTTCGCTTCTTTGTCGTAACTAAAACCAGGCTCTTTTCAGTTTTCTCACATTCAAAGAAACTGTTCTTATACCACATAAACTTTAGGTACAGGACATGGAGTAAGTATATTCCTTGATCCCCATCGTTCTTTATAGATCATTGTCCCTCCTTTGTCCTGTTTAACACTCTCTGTATCTTCTACCTCCATGCTGTAACACTGTCACCTACTAATCCTTCTTCTGGTCACCTACTGACATCCTTGTCAAACTCTCTGATTCATGCATACCTGTAGAAACCTGCTCACTTTCTTTCTCCTCACACCTAAACTTTCTACCATTCCTAGTGATTTAA
Organism: Balaenoptera ricei; assembly: GCF_028023285.1. Classification (NCBI taxonomy): domain Eukaryota; kingdom Metazoa; phylum Chordata; class Mammalia; order Artiodactyla; family Balaenopteridae; genus Balaenoptera; species Balaenoptera ricei. The sequence continues at coordinate 86,797,224 of NC_082660.1, read as the reverse complement.
ATACCTTTCCAAATCATTCACTGGCTTGGCAACTCAATTCCTTGATCTCCATTCACTTCCAGCAATCTTTCCCTACACTTTATCGAAGTCACTTTTTGCAATTGATCATACCCTGGATCTTATATTCAGTCTTTTTTGCTGGATTTTACTCCTCTACACAACCTCTAAATATTAGAATAACTTAGGGCATGTTCCTAGGTACTTTTTAAATCCATATTCCCCCATAAATTGGTCTTATTGATTTTTATTTATTATTTAAACGCTGCACCGGATGTATATCTCCTACCCATATCTCTTCCTTGAGCCACTGCCTACTTGCCATTTCCACTTGCATGTCTTGAAAATATCTCAAATCTACTTTCCACTTGCATGTCTTGAAAATATCTCAAATCTACTATGTCCAAAATAGACCTTATTTTTCCCATTTAAGTTCATCTCCCTGCCCAGTAAATCCATGGTACCCAGCTGTACAAGGCAGACACTAGACTGTTCTTGATTGCCCCATTCCCCTCATACTTATATCTAATTATTCACTAAGTATGATTTAGTCTTCTTTCAGAATATATTTTAAATCCATACAGTTATCTACATTTATACTTCCCCACACCAGTTCAGACCAAGAATCTCTTACCTGGACTATTCCAACAGCCATCCAACTGGTTGTTCTGTTTCAACTTTTTATAAACCTATGGTTTATTCTATGCAGAGAAGCCAGAGAATTATTTTTTAAAAATTTGAATGAAATCGCACCACATCTCTGCTTTAAAACTCTTCAATGGCTACACGTTGAACTTATAATAGATGCTGTGGTCTTTAATGTGGCCTAAAAAGACCCTCCAGAATATGGCCCCTGCCTACCTCTTTGACCTTATTCACCATGATCCCCCTCATTTGCTATGTTCTGGTCACAGGAGCCTTCTTTCTGTTCCTGAAACCTATCAAGCTTTTGCCTGGCTTAGATCATTTGTACTAACTACTCTTGCTGCGCACTATCATCCGCCCAAAATCTTCTATCCTAAATCTTCACGTGGCTTCCGTTACCACCAATTTCAACTAGCTTTCCCCCCTTACTCCCCATTTTAGCCTTCTTTATTACTTTCACAACTTTCTATTTTAATTATGCATCGTAACAATGTTTTCTTGTTTTTGTTTCTTTCCTCCACTGTAATAAAAACTCCATAAGAGCAGGCACCGTGTCTGTCATGTTTAATGCTATATCCTTGGTGCTTAGCATACTAGCACAGTGTTGCCCACGTAATACATGCTCAGTAAGTATATATTGAACGAATGAATAAATCGAGTGACTGCATTATTGACTGTATCGGTTGCTTCAGCATTACTTCCTAGGTAGATCTCAGGATTGTGGGGTCAGAAAATAATCTGTGCCATCATTAATAATTACCGAATAGCAGCTATAGGAGGTGTGGGAGGATTTAATTTGTCTAATAAATATTGAATAAATGATATTTAGTATGTACCAGGGATTTTGCTAAAGATTGTGTATTCAGTGGTAAATATAAGAAAGGAGATTTACGACATTATGGAAGCTGCAGTCTTGGAAGCTTTTTAGGTAGCATTTGATGATCGTTTTGTGCAGAGCACTGTTCTGTACAGGCACATGAGAGGGAGAGTTGATTTGTGGGGCTACAGGAAATAGGAGTTGGTGTAAAATTTGAGAAACTGAGAAAAATGAGTTACTAAGAGAGGTAGAAGGACAAAACATCATTTATTCATTCCCCGAATCTCCCAACCTGTGTTCTCCCAACACATACACACACACAACCCCCATACGCACACAGTTTACCTCTTCCTCTACATGCTAGGTTGCACAGTGTGAGGAGAGGAGGTTTTTATACCTAAAGTAGTTTGGTGAATTCCTTACAGATTTCCTAGGCTCAAGTACTGAGATATTGGAGTTACTATTGGAAAGGTAACTGAATTGTGTGCTAAGAATATACAGTTATAGGGCCAGGAAAAGGCTGGGGAAAGGTGAGTGATATCTGATGGTGAAGCTTTATTTTGAGGAAAAAAGCAGAACTAAGTTTTTAGGTGGAGAAGTTAAAGGATCCGGGGAAGTATGTGCTCATGGAACTAAAAATGATTTTTGTGAGGAGTGTCTTTTGTTTGCTTAAAAAGAGAATCATGTCAAGGATAAGAAATTTAATTGGTTGAAAGGAGAAAAGTAGCATTATTTGCAGAAAGTATAATTATACATCAAGAAACCCATGAAAATAAAGTGTAAAATTGAGAATAAGAGGCGGCAGTGAAATGGCCCATTACAAGATATGTATACAAAAATCAATGTCTTTTCTATATACCAACAATAGTAACTCTAGTGGGGATAATCTCATATTTACAATAATATAATATGCCTAGGAATAACCCAAGTACAGTAAATAAGTGAAAAATATGATAATTTGTAACAGATACATTTAAGTTTTTTTGCAAAAAGGAAATATGCCATGTTCTTGGGTGGGAATATCAATACAATAAACAAATCAATTTATAGGATGTATAGAATTAATACAATCCCTGAAATTGTTCTAAAGTCAATCTTGAAGAATCCCTAAATGGATTTTGAAAAATAAGTTATAAAGAAAAGTACTTAACACAAAATATAACCCTTTCTTAAAATATAATTAAAATCATAGCACAGTAATGCTACAAAATGGAATACAATAAATTGCCCTGTAATAGTAGAATAGACAAGAATTTAATATATGATAATGGAAGCATCATAAACCAATGGTAAAGGTTAGTTGAAAGTGGAAATTTGTCCATATAATTGGCCAAAATATATCCAGTAAGATTTTCACTTCTACCATATATTATGTCAAAAGAAATTCCAAAGAGATAACATTTTAAAAATTAGTTAAATATAGGTCAGTTTAGAATGGATAGAAACTTTTTAGCACCTAAGTCATTAAAAAAGGTACAGAATGATCGATAGAGTGAACTATATAAAATATTGCAATTTTCTGAACATTGAAAACACCATGAATCAACTCAAATTGAGGACAAATTAGGAACATAAATGAGGCAGATGAAGGGCTAATATCTATAACATAGACGGGGGCATACAGTTTAAGAGGGAAAAAAACCTGTAATACTCCCATAGAAAAAGTAGGCAAGGAGTACAAATGGCTAATAAACAGGGGTAAACACATTCCATGTCACTAGCAGTTAAAAAAATACAAATTAAAACAGTAAGGTGTCATTTTCTTGACCAGCATATTGGATTTTTTTGTCTCTTGTATTAGTGTTCAGTGGTACTGAGGATAGTAGCGGGGAGTGTAAATTGATAGTTTCTAGAGAATCAAATAAAAATATGTGTCAAGAACTTCAAAAGGGTTTGTGCCACTTAACCAAGCATTCTACTTCTATGAATATATCCTAAAGAAATATATTAGAGATGTGGACAATGATTTATATACAGAGATATTCAGAACATTTAAATTGCACAAAAAATTAAATTAAAACTATTAAATATTTGAAAACAAGAGTGTGGTTAAATAAATATGGTAGATCCATATTTTCAAGTTATAAACATCACATTTTTAAAGTTTTTAAGGGTGAGGGAAAATGCTCTTAAAGATATATGATCTAGAATTTTTTAAATGGGTCACAAATCCATAAATTTTAAAAATTAAAATACTGGAAATACACCAAAATGTTAACAACAATTGTTTCTGGGAGTTGAGATTTGTACCATTTTACTGATTGATTTACTGACTGTTGGATTGATAGCTAGTCAGAAAGAAAAGCATTATTTACCCTTCACATATATTACCTCATGTGATCCTCCCAATAATGCAGTGAGGTGAGGTATTGAAATTATTATGTTTATTTTACATACAATGAAGAAGGAATTGAGAAGTCAGTTGACTTACCTAAGATCTCACAGTTCCTAAGTGAGGATCTTTTATCCCTTGTGTAGTACCTGGTACATCGTAAGTACTCAATATATATCTGTTGAATGACTTAGCTCAATATTATTCTATATGCATATCTGTAGGATTCTTGCTATTGTTGTTCAGACTTCTAAAGTAACTTATCATGGTTCAGGTCTTCAACACTTGGCCACTTCTGGACTTTCTTTATAAGATATTACTATACTTTATTTGCATTCACAGAGCATTTAACTGGAGCCAGAAATATTGAGTGCCATTATGTTTCATCAGTTTGATTTGGTATTATAGCAATAATGTTTTAGTGATTTAGAAAGTAATTGCCTCAAGATCAGGGGTTGTGCTTTCTCTATGTCCAACTCTATACAGAGTTACTCAATTGGCCGTGGCACAGTCAATTAGGTAGTTTAGACTATCTTAATGATTGCTTGTACAGCAATCCATCAGTTTGAATGTGCTTTGATCCAATTGGATTGTTAAAATGGACAAAAACATTGGATTGACTATGCCATGGTACATTATTTTTGGGTCATAGGCAATGTCCTGTAAAGTATCTAACATAGTGCCATGAACATTAGAACACTCAATAAATAAATGTGATAATGATGGCAAAAGCAAACTTAATGACAATTAAAACCCTTTTTTCCAAATGATCAGCAATTCTGCTTTGAAAATGGAAAAGCACAGATGGCATTTTTTTTTAAGCTCTTTAATTTACATTTTCAGAAACCCCAGCTGAAAGTATAATTAAATTCAACACTTAGTATTTTATTGTTTTGTTTGTTTGTTTTCTTTATGTCATGGAGACATGCTATTTTGACACATTTTAGTTTTGTAACCTGGTTCCAATGGAGTTTTGTTAAAACTCATATCATGATAGCATTTATAACAGTCTCTACAGATTTCTATTAAATTATCATGAGACTTTTATGAGTTATTTATATCAAATGTCTGTTAAAAGCTTATGCTTTTGAGAAGATGTTACACAATGTTTATACTTTAATACAAAAGTATTTCTTACAAAACAAAACAAAAAACATTTCATACCAAAGTTTTAAATCATTTAATATAGGTGAATTACTTGGATGGCTATTGAAAGAGGAATATTGCAGTGAGGAAAGCAGTATGCCAATATTTTAGCATAACACCAGAAAGCACATATTACAGCAGTAATGATACTCCCATCCAGGATGTTATAAACAGAATTGTGTCCCCTTAAAATTTATATGTTGAAGCCATTAACCCCTTAAAGCCCCCTGTATTTGGAAATAGGGCCTTTAAGGAGATAATTAAAGCTAAATGTGGTCATAATCTGATAGGATTGGTGTCCTTATAAGAAGAGGAAGAGACACCAGAGCTCCCTGGCTTGCCCTCGCTCAAGCTGTTGATTGCTCTTTTCTCGCTTTCCTCATGTGCACAAAAGAAAAGGCATGTGAAAATACAGTAAGAAGACAGCCATCTGCAAGCCAGCAAGAGAGGCCTCACCAGAAACCAAACCCATTGGCACCTTGATCTTGAACTTCCAGCTTCCAAAACTGTGAGAAAATAAATCTCTGTTGTTGAAGCTACCCATTCTCTGGCATCTTGTTATGGTGGCCCAAGCTGATTAATATTACAGGATTTGTGGATAAAATCTCCCTCTTCAACTACCTGCTAAAAATCAGAGTTTTTACCCAGTTCAAACTAAGAATCACATTTCTTAAAGATGGGTGGAAGCATGCCAGAACAGTTCTTCAGAAATTATTTTCAAGAGAACCATAAAATATAATATTTTGCTATTGATCCTAGTAAGGGAAAAAAGGAAGAAGTGCTATAGCTTCACAAGAAACCTTCCAATGAGCTCCAATTTAGATATCTTTTTTAAAATCAGAGATGCTCATTTATAAGGACAAAGCTTTTTATACTGTTAAGTGTGGAAAACACTATTTTTTGTATACTTTAGTGGTACTGAGAGTGGGGCTGATATTAAGTCATGTGCTGGTATAGTCATTTGATTTAGAGCAACTATTCTGACTATTCAGTGTCAGTGTCATACTAATTGTTAATTTTTCAACTGTAATTGATGTTTCGAGCAAGAAGAACAAAAAGATGAGTATTTGCTCAATAGCCATATGGGTACCTCAACGCAGAAAGCTGACCTGATCAACTCCTTTTTTGGTTCAGTCTTCCCTGTCAAAATAAATGATTACAGATAAGAAAAAAATCAGAAGAAACTTTGACATAAGAGAAATGACTCTCATTCTGGGGAAAGATGTTCAAACTTATGAAGAGGAATTGATCTTTAGGAGCTTTGTTACTCTTTTAATCTAACCTTTAAGTTCAGAGTTTTGCCACTATTGAGAATACCCATGATGATGTTCTACAGATTGAGAGAGCATGTCCAGAAAAGGAGATTCAAAATTGATTTGAACAGAAGTATTGTTTATTATAGTAAATGTAGAGGTTTTTATGATGATTACTTTAAAGAGGGCAACATTTTTCAGAAATCATTTTTCAACAATGTTTGTTGGAAAAAATCAGACTCAGGACTTTAGCTAGTCTTTTAATGAGCTAAATCACCTACTCAACATTTACTGAGTGATACTATATGTAGGGTATTAGGTTAAGCATCTGTGATGATCAATAAGACCCAATACCTACACTAAAGGAGTTTATATTTTGTATAGTGATGATTAAAGTATGATGATTCACTAGCTACTGGACAGAGTAGCTAGTGAATACTGCAAAAGCATGCCTATAATTTGTTTACTTTCTGTATTAATATTAGGGATACAAATCTAAACTGCCCTTGGCCTTAGAGGTCAGGAAAAGAAACTCTAATCCAGCATTGTTCAAGAGAAACATAATATAAGCCACAAATGCAATTACACATATATAATTTTAACTTTTCTAGTAACTACATTAAGTAAAAGAAAATGTTTAAATTCATTTGAATGTATTTTATTTATCCTCTATATACAGAATGTTTCAACATAAATCAATATCAATAATGAAACATTTTGCATTCTTTTTTTTTTGAACTAAGTCTTTGAAATCCTATGTATATTTTACACTTACTGAATGTTTTCATTTCAACTAGCTGTATTTCACATGCTTACAAGGCACAAATAGCTAGTGGCTACCATATTAGAGGGTACAAGTCTAATCCATAGATCCTGAACTGCTCTGGGAGTTTGAATCTATTGTATTCTTTCTGAAGCTTGCCTTTTAGATGACCCCAATGATGAACTTTTTGTTCCGAGATGCCAGTTTCAGCTTATTAGCTCAATTGGATAATGTCTACAGATTTGAGCTCAATAAGGGCTCCCTACAAAGAAATGCTATTCCAGTTCGAGTCTCTCTAAACCCCCAACAGCCATCTTTTAAATGTTTTCTTTCATCCCTTACTGGACATACTTCTATTATAGCACTCATAAAACTTCAGGGCATTTATTGCATAAACATGTCTTTTTCTATACGACATAATATAAAAAGGTGTAAGGTTTTCAGTCAAACTGACCTGGGTTCTGATCCCAGATCTTCCATGTGGCAAGTTCCTTAAACCTTTCTCATCTTTAAAGTGAGGATAGTAACAATACCTACTTTATTATTGTAAGAGATACATGAGATAATGTTTATAAATTTATATAAAACAGTTAGCACATTGACTATCACTAGTAAGCATTCCATAAATAGTATCCTCTATTATTGTTAATAATATTAGTAAAACAATGCCCTTTTTATTTTTGTATTCTTTATGCCTAGCATAGCAGCCTTTTAATATATTTTATTGAATTAATTAGTCAAGGCTCACCAGATAAGATAATGTATAAACTTGCTCAAGCTTTTAACTTTCCAGAAAATGGAAACCTGAGAATTATTACTGCTAAGCAATTAAATTGAACAGTCTTGGCTTAAAGTTTAGGAAATTAGTCGTAGATTCCATTATTTCTCTAAAACTTCAGGAAACAATTTTTGAACTTACTTATCCAGAGAAAGTAACTAAAACAGCCAAAATTCTGTGGGCCTACCATGACCTTCGTGTGTATTCAGGAGCATTTGTTGTTCTTGATCTTTTCCTAATGTCTATTGGAAATAAGGAAGGTCCTTTAGTAACCTGTTACAAAACACTTGGTCAAAGCAAAAAGGCAAAGAATGGAAAAATCAAAAATCAATTGTCTGGGCTTCCCTAGTGGCGCAGTGGTTAAGAATCCGCCTGCCAATGCAGGGGACACGGGTTCAAGCCCTGGTCCGGGAAGATCCCACATGCTGTGGAGCAATGAAGCCCGTGCGCCACAACTACTGAAGCCCGTGCGCCTAGAGCCCGTGCTCTGTAAGGAGAGAAGCCACTGCAATGAGAAGCCTGCACACCGCAGTGAAGAGTAGCCCCCGCTCGCCACAACTAGAGAAAGCCCGCGCGCAGCAACGAAGACCCAACGCAGCCAAAAATAAATAAATAACGTAAATAAATAAATTTTTAAAAATTCAATTGTCTGACTTTACAAAGAGTGTCATTTCTTAGAAATAAAGTGCTTTTGGGAGAATAGTGTTTAGAATCCAAGGAGGCTGAGATATTGTTAGAAACAGACATACTCAACATATACATACACATCCATTCAAAGACATGTACAGTGTACACACAAACACACTCACACACACAACACCCAGGCTGACACCTGCTGGAATCCTCTAACATTTTCAGGAATCATTAAGCAATCTGGCAGGAACTTCTTTGACTATTCCAATGTTTTAGTGGTGAATTTACAGGTTGAGTCACTGTTAAGTTTACTTCATTTTACCCTCATTACTTTGGATGTTCTGCAGCGATGTCCAGTATGGTAGCAAACTCTGAGCTACATTGTCACAGGAAATGGTGTGGTAGTAGGTGGATTGGAGCCACTCTCAAAGGATTGCTCATTCAGATAAGCCTAGTCAGGGAATAGGCAATTAAACAGCAAAAAAAGGCCCACAGCATACTAGTTACTCCCCCCACCCCAAATGTGAATGTTTCAATTTTTCAGATTAAAAAGAACATCATCCTTAAGGATAAAACACTGAAATTTTCCTTAGCCACAGCTGCATTTTTTGCTACAGATTTATGTTCTCAGATTGTACAGCCCTTAAGAATATGGATGAAATTCCCAAGTGAAGGGCTAACCCATTGGGGATCAAATAGATGAAGGAAAATGAATCTCCTTGTTACATTTGATAAGGGGAGGTATTCAATAATGTTTTTGAACACTAGCTATAGGGTCAGGTTTTTATAATTATTTGATGTGCAAAATTACTATTGTTATCATTAACATTATTATCAGTCTATATAGATCAGCTCTGTCACTAATAATTAGGTAATATGTTACAATAAATTATGGCTTTGGGCAATTAGTAAAGTCTGGAATGATGTTTCCAAAGGTGCCTGGCAGGATAAAGCAAATGTAGCACATGCTGACAATTTGTTACTCTGGGTGATGGGTATATGGGAATTCCTTGTACTATTCTTGAAATTTTTCTGAAAGTTTGTAATTCAATCAAAAATTTAAAAAAGTTACAAAGGTGTCTAAACATGTAATGTCTTTGAATTCCCATAGTATGTTTGCCATTAGGCAACAAGTCAGAAACCATGGTGACCCTAAGAGTTTGTGATTCATTTGGTTACAAATAGTCTGAGTACAGCACCTCTATTGGGTTTTATGCTTGTCAATACGTTTGTCTTATTGTGATCATTTCTCTAACACTGAGGGAGTGGGGGATTATCCAAACATTAATGATGTTCTCATTTTAAGCAAGTTTGTAATCAGCACTCAGCGTAGGATAATGACCTCAGCCGTGGGCTTTCTCTGTGGTGAGTGGCCTTTCTGAAGTCTGGGACTCTTTTCTGCCCTGGGAAGCCCTCTAGTTGATTCCCCACCCCACTCCTCAGCCCCAGTTTAACCCAAGGTTCCTAATAAAAAGACTGATCATTGCAGTGCCCTTTTCCCAGCCTGCCTGTCATCTAGAAAAACACTGAGGCCTTTCAAATAAATTCTCGTCCAGCCTGGAACTCTTTACCTAGAAAAGTTTTTTAATCTATTATAGAGTTTCAAGAGTAAATCTAAAACAACCATGAAAGTGCCTTTACATTGCAAAGAAAGCCTTGGGTAAACTTTTCATGTGCTTCCAAATTCCCGTCCCTCAATAAATCAGGTAAGGGCTGTGAAGGTGCACAAACATGGCAAGGCAAACTATGTTGGTTTGATTTCACTTTTGAATTTAAAATGGGATCATCCTTGACCATGGAGGTCAAATTCCAGACATAAAGCCCTTTGGAATATCTCCAGAAAGGCAATGTTGTGTAGTACTTGGTTACAAGAAAAAGAACTGACTGTTACTGCTGTCTGTGTCAGTTTCTGTGAATAAGTCACCTGTTGAATCATTTCCATCTGGGAGAGATAATCAGGCTTGTCCTTTGCCTGTTTGGAAATACTTTGTAAGGACAAAAGCTATAAAAAATGTTTGGGTATTTGCTTTCAGAAATGCATAATGAAATTTTTTAAAACACCAGGAATGTTTGAAGTCTCTTTGAGAAGTCCATTGAAGGGAAGTTGGTACAAAAGGTGTGTAAAGCTTTCACCACATGGGTGTGGCTTCTTGATAAGGAAATTTCTTGGGTTTCCATTGGGAGCTTCACAATTCTGATTATTATTGTATTTTTGTTGTTAATTGGGGGGTAGAGAGAAATTCCTTAGTGTTATTTATTTGGGAAAAGGAGCTAGCTACCTTTGATAAATCTTTGAACCCCTCTGGCCACATAACACCTAGCATAAAGGAAGTCTTACTAAATAAACGTTTATCAAATGCCCATATAAATTAGCATTGTAAAAGCAGGTGGGATTTCTTTCTAAGGTGTGTGGTCATCGTGCGATATTGATGACAGGGAGTACAACTTGAAGTTTGATTTTGAGCCTCTGGGTTCTAAACAGTTTGCTTTACTTCTTATGGGGGGGGGAGGGGAACGGCACCTCAATCCTATAGTGTTCTCAGTGAACATAATGTACATTCTATTTTAATAGCTTTTTATAGTCTCCATTTTTTATTAATGCACCCTGAATATGCTGTGCTTTTTATTGTGAATAACCAGTAAAGGATGACTGTAAAAATACTCATAACACTATACTATTTTCTTCCATACTTTTACCTCCCACTGTAAATTTAGATGCTGCTCAGAAATGCAATTAAAGTAAAATGAACTCACAAAGAAAAACATTTAGGAATACAACAACAGCTCATTCAGCTCCCCATGGCTTCTTTCACTGGACATTTTCATAATAGCACAATGTTTGCTTGGCTTATTTCTGTATATAATATTCGTTATTTGTAATTATCTAATATCAATGATTAAAAATTGCATATGGAAATTGAAGACAGGCATTTCATAGGTATTTATCTCCTGGGAGCCTGGTGAATATTAGTTACTTGTGATGAGAGGAAAAGGTTACTACTCTGAGATAAAAATGTTTCTGAAGGGTGATTCAATCCCTTGGGATGCATGAGAACTTTACTTTAAATGTTTTGGTTTTTTTTTTTAAATTAATTAATTATTTATTTTTGGCTGTGTTGGGTCTTCGTTTCTGTGCGAGGGCTTTCTCTAGTTGCGGCAAGTGGGGGGCCACTCTTCATCGTGGTGCGCGGGCCTCTCACTATCGCGGCCTCTCTTGTTGCGGAGCACAGGCTCCAGACGCGCAGGCTCAGTAGTTGTGGCTCATGGGCCTAGTTGCTCCGCGGCATGTGGGATCCTCCCAGACTAGGGCTCGAACCAGTGTCCCCTGCATTGGCAGGCAGATTCTCAACCACTGTGCCACCAGGGAAGCCCGAGAACTTTACTTTAAATGGTCCACTGTCCACTAAGCTACACTATCCCGTAAATATGTTATCAGCAAGTACTAATCACCTATTACTTGCAAAGTATTTTTTTCATGGCACAGCCCTGGCCCTCAGGCAATGTATAATCTGAGGGAAAATAGAACATAGTTTAGTAAACGATTAATATGCACAAGCAATAACTAGTTTAACACTTACAGAAGAGAAAGAATCTTGCTTGGCTTATTTTCCAAGGAAGGTTTCACTATTACCGGGTGATTTGGGCCAAATCTGGGTCAATTCCTAGGGGTCAGCTAGACGTAGAGTAGTAAAATGACCTTGCACGTTCCAAAGGTAGGAAGGCAGGACTGTGTTTAGGAGGACCAGAAGTAAAATCCTTTTTTTTTTTTTTTTTTGGCAGGAATAGAGACACATGCACCATGAAACCAAAGAGAAGGCTGGAAAAGAAAGGTCAAGGTAGATTTAGAGATTCTTGAATGCAAGGCTGACAAATTTGGGCTTAATCCTGTAGTTGGTTGAAATCCATGGAGGGTTTTTAAGCAGAAGGGTAACATGATTTAAGAGCATCACATAGTGGCATGTGGGATCATGGGAAGGGAAGAAACTGAAAGCAGGGAGGCTAGCAAGTGTTGTATTATCATCCTTAGACCAAGCAGGAGGGCACTCAGACTGGAGCCCAGCACTATAGAGGGCAACTGCAATTAGAAACCCGGAGGAGCGATATATTGAAGAATACAGGGGTGTCGCTGGCACTTGGGATCCAGTCCTCAGTGCTGAACACCTCCTTCCATGACCAAATAGCTATTGTTTCTTTTGTTATTTGTAATTTTGATTTTACATTCAAAAAATAATTGCCTAACCCAAGGTCATGAAAATTTCTCTATTTTCTAAGAGTTTTGTAGTTTTAACTCTAATATTTAGGTTTTTGATTCACTTTAAGTCATGCCCGTTGCTTTTCAGTTGTACTACTTTAACCCTGTCTCATATGTGTGTGTGTGTGTGTGTGTGTGTGTGTATGTATTTTTATTTGGTATTTTCTGAAGGTGAACCCTGGGCTCTTTCACTCTATGTTCTGTTTTTTTTTTTTTTTTTAATACTTCACTCCATGTGTCTTCTGTTCCATATCTGACCTGTCCCCACTCCACCTCATCTCAAACCTACAGCAATTTTTATAAGCCAGAGCTATAGAATTATGACCTTAGGGTGAGTATCTCATGTTTACGAATATATATGTATAGATATATACATAGACACATATTAACATACATATATACCTACACACACATTAACATATACATAAGTATACATATATACATAGACACATATTAACATATACATATACACACATTAACATATATACACATACACACATATTAACATATACATATGTACACATGTACATATATACACGTATGTGCATATTGTATATATACACATGCATATATGGATGATTACATATATACATAGGAACATATTAATGTTTACATATATAATATATATATACAGTTTTATAATTTTTTGCTAGTGTTTCTGAAGACATACTGCTGTTGGACTCTGTTTACTTAGCCCTGGCAACTTTTTGCCGTACTTCACACACAGTATCTCTGCACAAATCTGAGTTGTGTTTTGCAGGCATTATGTTTTCATTTGCAGTTTATAGCTAAGGCTTGGTTTCAATGAAACATGATTTGTATGGTTTTATACATTCATTTTTTGCATTCTTATTATATTCAAGAGGAAAAAAGGAAACTTTCTCCATTATACTGCCATAAACATACTAAAAATATCCTCTCTTGATGTTTCCCCGTCACAACACCGATTCTCTACCACCCACGCCTTATTCCTCATTTATAATTTAGAGTAGTTTTCTTTTCTTTTTTAGCAGAAATCAAAGATACCAGGTTCTTATAAACCTTGCAACAAGCTTATCAAATCTTTTTTCTACAATTTAGCCATAGTTGTGAGCAATAGCTTATATACCAAGTTGCAATATCCAGCAGACAATTAGAGATAATGAGTTAGGACTTGGCAAAAGGCCAAGATTAGGGATATATCCATCACTATTAATAATGAGTGTAAGAAGAATCACTCCTGGAATTTTGCGGAGTAGTACTCATGCTAAGAGTAGTTAGCATGTCTAACCTTATGTATAAGTGAAATAGTTGGTCAGCTCTCTACATGGAATTATTTTCCACCAAAATGATTTCTCCTTATGATCTGTGATAATATCTTAAATTATACACTTAGGATTTATTTGATTTGATTAGGTATTGTCCCTTGTTAAAATGCAAAAGTCTGTATCACAGGCAACATAATCCTATATGTCCCAAAGTGTGTTCTTTAGAATACTATATTCAAAAGCTGTTAATTGTTTTTCTATGACAAATAATAATTTGGGGAAACTAGAGTTTAAATAACTAAAATTAAGCAAGTTTCTTTTGGGGGGACTTCTTAGCTCCTATAGTAAGTGCATTGTGATACCTCAAAAAGGTAAAGTATGTAGTATTTCCAAAGCCTATTTGACCATGAAGCCTTTTTAAAATAAATCATCTATTATACTTCTGTTTTTCTTGATATAGTTTTGGAAATTCTTCACAATATAACATCATTTCTCATTGACAGAATTCTGAGATAAGCCTGCTAAATGGAGCACAAAACATTTATGTTTTGATAGATGGGTCAGAGGATAAGAGTGTGGGAGAGAGACTGGTATCTCTATGATCTGATCAGCAATATCAGGGGTGGCTTAGGTCTGTACGATTGTCCCGGATTGAGTAGCCAGTAGGGAAGAGGGGCACTGGAAGGCACATGGGAAAATATCAGTTACACCTTTTGGAACTATCATTTTCATGGTATCAGGCAACTAGTGTGGATGACGGATTAGTAGCCTTTGGATTTATGTAAATCTTCTGCAGCTCTTCAACTTGGAAGTCATTTAGAAATATTCCTGTTACAGTGACATTCACCAAGTATATTCTTTCTAATTGGTAAAATTGACAGGGAAATATTTCATATTAGGGAACACAATTTCTATTTTTAGTCAACGAAACCATCATTCTCTCCATAACTCAGCCTTAAAAATTTGAAATCATCTATGACATTTATGTCTCCCTTGCCCCCATATTAAATCTATCACTGAGTCCTGCTTCATTAATTTTCTTGCATTATTTCCACAATTCTTGCACAGAACTCTCATCTCCCCATTCAAAATCATTCTTCATATTATGGTCAGCTTCATCTTCATGACCCCCCCCCCCCCATTTTTAACAGGCTCTTGTTCAAGCACCTTCATGGATACAGTATCCAATTTCTTTCAGATTGCATTTAAGGACTTACATTTCTTAGCCCATGCACACTTTTTCAATCCTGTATTCCGCTGTCCCCTAATAGGATTGCTTTGCTCCTGTCAGAATGATCTAAACATTCACTTCCTACTCATTTCCTCCTTTCCCTTACCTCTTCCCCTATCTAAAATTGACCCTTTCTTCAACACTCAGAACAAGCACTATAGCTGGGAAGACTTTTACAATAACATCAGTACATAGTTATATCTACCTCTTTTGGACTAATTGAGCATTTCCCATTTGTACCACTGATTTGGAACTAAGTCCTTTATGTCTTGGATTGTTTGTACCTTATCTTCTCAAGTAAATGGTAAGCTCCTTAAAGGAAACAATTCTACCTTATACTTTTTGGAATGCTCTAAAACATAGAAAAAGCTTTGAAGAATTCTAGTAAAACAAATACAAGTTTTCATAAATAAAAATGCTTTAAGTGACTGTATCTTGATCTCTGAATACAAACTTGAGCATAATAAAAAGAACTCCACTTTTTGTTTTCTTCAAAAATTAAATATTTCTCTGTATTTTCATTTTATATTAGTTCTTAAAATTGCGTCTGTTTTCCCTGAAATATTATTTACAAGTATGATGTTGCATCCATGACAAAGCCTCTGATTAATAATTAATGAAATTCCCACTTTTATCAGTGATTTTTTATTAAATGAAAAAGAGTAGAGAAATAGCATTATTTTTCTGTTGAATTTGAAAAGAGAATGTGATGCTTTCATGCCATAGAATCTCCCAAACTTAGCACTTCTCTGTCTCAGAGAACTTCATATTTCCCTAACTGCCAAATGAATAATTCATATTTGTAATAAGCAGAGATGTTATTCTTTTTTGGGAGAGTGAGGAACTCATTTTGATGATCCTAAATTGTTTATCAAAACCACCTTGAAAGTGTTGCCTTGATTTCCTTATTGACTAATTATAATTTGAATGTGTTTTGGCACAGCTTATAGTACAGGACCTGATTGCAGATGTCTAGGATAGCAAACCTGCCCTTTCTTTCTCATTTTTTTAAAAAGTAAAACCTCTTGGAAAACGCCAGCATTTGGAGTACTAATATGAAATATGTGTCTCCCAGCAAAATTTCAAAGAAAATTAGGAGGCAGCTAGCGTGTGTGTGTGTGTGTGTGTGTGTGTGTGTGTGTGTGTAGGTGAGGTAGAGGGCTGTGAAGGAAGAAGGCTAGAACCAGAGCTTCCTTTAAAAAGCACAGGAACAGTTCATCATTAATATGCATATGAGACAACATCATGGTAGTTGCCTGGAAACAAGTAAGAGGGAGTCAAATAATTAAAAGGACTCTGATGCCCCATTGAACCAAACTGAACTTTAAAACTACTAGAAAAAGGGGTGGTGACCAAATTAGCTTACACAATTCAGTTCTTGAAAATGAGCTTAAAAAAACAAAAAAAACAAAAACCAAAAAACCGTTGCATTTAATTTGCCTGTCACCTTATCAGACTTTTTTCAATGGAATACTTAGAGGCAGTATTAATTGGCCAAAGAGTTTAGGGAAATAGAATGGTAAAGGCTGAAGTAAATGTTTTACAGGGCTATTTGAAATCTTGTAAATGATAAGGTATCTCTGAGGACAACCCCTCACATTACACATTTATAACCCCACACCTAAATATTCTATCCTATTGAAGGAGGTACCTGTTCATCTGACAGTTTAAGACAGTTCTTAAAAATTCCCTGTAACAGCAATATGAGACAACTTGCTTCAGAAAGTTTGGAGTGACTTCTACAATTCTGCTCTGTGGTTTTCAGTGGAGGATACAAAATATCACACAGTGGGATGAGAAGGTCCCTCTGGCTAAATACCTCCCCTGGTAAGTACACAGGATACTCTATGTATCAAACTTGACAGGAGTAAGAAAGAAACATGCATATGCTTTTTATAGAAACACCAGATCATTTAAGTGTGAGAAAAAGTGTGATGGAAGAAATTGGCCCAGGAGTTCTAACATTTTATTGCTGAAAAATGAAATTTATGTATGGCATTATGTTTTTTCATGCTATTAAATAGCTCTTTTTTAAGTACTGGAAATTTCTGTATTAAGACTAATGCAGTTTTTGCTTAGTATCATTATGATATGATAGAGTATCGATTCTCATCTATTCAATAAGTATTGTTATCAATTATGTACTGAGAATCTGTTGCATCCAGGGTCCTGGTCAGGGGGAGATATGAAGATGATATAAGCTCCAATGCCTAAAAGTCAGAGCTCATAGGCCACAGTGGAGGAGAAGTTATGTAAATAAATAACTATAACAGTGCAATAGGTGCTACAAGTTTTTCTGAAACACAGAAGAAATAAATTATTTTTTCTCTAGAAGAATTAGGAAAAGTTTCACAAAAAAGGTATTTGAGTTGGAGCTTAAATAATAAATAAGACATTTTGCCTGGAGAGAAAAGGAAAAAGGGTTGTCTGAGCAAGATAATATCATGTAAAAAAAAAATCACAGAAGCCTGAAAAAAAAAAATGAGGTAAAGAAGGAAGGATGAAAAAGATGTTACCAAAGTGTTGGAAATCTCTGGTTGCAACTCTTGAAAAGTTTTTATAATCAGTGGACCCCAAACATTGCTGATTATATAAAAAAAAAAAAAAAATCTTTCTGGGAGCTTTCTTATACAGATTACCTCATCTTAACATTCCCCAATGTCTTAACCCATTCTAGCATCCACTCTAAGTCCAAAAATTTCATCTAAATTTAATCAGCTCAGAAAATCCCAAATATCATATTCCGATCACAACAACCTTCTTTGTGAAGTACTATTACTATCTCTGTTTTATTTTTTGTAAGTCCCATCTTTTTTTATTGAAGTATAGTTGATTTGCAAAAATTAGATTCAGGTATACAGCATAGAGATTCAATATTTTTATGGATTATACTCCATTTAAAGTTATTATAAAATAATGGCTATAATTCCCTATGCTGTACAATATATCCTTGTTGCTTATTTATTTTATACATAGTACTTTGTATCTTGTAATCCCATACCCCTAATTTGTCCCTCCCCCTTTCCCTCTCCTCACTGGTAACCACTAGTTTGTTCTCTATATCTGTGAATCTGTTTCTGTTTTGTTATATGCATTTGTTTATGTTATTTTTTAAGATTCTACATATGTGATAACATAGAGTAATTGTCTCTGTATGACTTATCACTAGGCATAATACCCTCTAGGTCCATCTGTGTTGTTGCAAATGGCAGAATTTCATTCCTTTTTATGGCTGAGTAATATTCCATTGTGTACATATACCACATCTTCTTTATCCATTCATCTGTTGATAGGCACTTAGATTGCTTCCATATCTTGGCTGTTGTAAACAGTGCTGCAGTGAACATTGAGGTGCATGTAATTGGCACATAGGAAGGATATGAATTTGGGGGAGGACCAAAGCACAGACTGTTGTGGGCCGAATTGTGTCTCTCAAAAGAAATGTTCAAGTACTAATCCCAAGTACCTGTGAATGTGATTTTACTTAGAAATAGAGCCTTTGCAGATATAATTAACATGAGGTCATACTGGACTAGGGGGGGTCTTAATCAATGGCTTGTATACTTAAAACAAGACAGAAATTTGGATACAGCCAGATACAGAAGAAAAATGGCCATGGGAAGACAAAGGCAGAGATTGGAGTTACGCTTCCAGAAGCCAAGGATTGCCAAGGATTAGTGGCAACCACCAGAAGCTAGGAAGAGGCAAGGAAGGATACTCCCCTACAGAGAAGATGGTCCTGCCAACGCCTTGATTTTGGATTTCAAACTTTCAGAACTGTGAGAGGATAAAATTTCTGTTTTAAGCCACCCAATTTGTAGTACTTTGTTACCACAAAGTACCCTAAGAAACTAGACCAGTTCATATCCCTTCACCTTACAGAAAAAGTTGCAATGATTTCCCATTCTCAAGATGAAGACAGTAACCTTTAACAATTTCTGTCAGACTCTGCCGTTTGACCTTATCTACCTGAGTTTGGCCTTGCCTACCTCTCCAGCCTCATCTCACACAACTCTCTCCTTTACTTCCCACACTCCAGGCACGCTAGCCTTTTTTCCTATGATCAGATGAATCATGGTTAACTCAGTGACTATATCAGAGCTTACTGTTATCTGTTCTCATGGCACTTTCACAGGTATGAATTTCCATTTCTTTCTGTGATCTTGTGATTAGCATTTCTCTTTTTCACTAGATGGTAAGCCCTGTAAGGCTGAGGACCATGCCTGTTTTTGCTCACAGTTGGTACTCGCGTGCCTAGTATAGTGTCTATCTTGTAGTAGACTTTTAGCCCCTATTTATTAAATAAAGAATTTAGTGGATGAATGAGTGATAAATGGATAGGATTATCTAGAAGGGTGTTTTCAATAGTCAAGTAGTTTTAAAAAGAGGAAAAGAGGTCACTGCATCTGTCAATTATGATATCATTGGTGAGCTTAGCAATAGCAGTTTAAATAGCACTGATTACACTAGACTGGGGAAAGAATGAAGGTTAGGGATGTATATATAGTTCTTTTTAAGAATTTTGAGAAAACTATGAAAAGAATACTCTGAATCCTGGGTAACCCAGTAATTTGAAGAGAATGTAACATCTAGGTAATGATGCAGAAGGAACCAACAAGGAGGACGTACGAATGATATAAGAAAGGAAGAATCCAGAGGCAGTAGGAAGATATGGATAAAGAGCACCAATAAAAGTGACAGATTTTTCAAAGAAGGGGACCTCTTTCTCCAGCAAGCAAGTAGGAGTTAAATACAGGTGCATAAACACATGCATTTAGAAGTAGAAGAGAGGCATGTTGAGAAAGTTGATCACTTGCAGTCTCATTTTCCTTCTGCAAAATAGATGCTAGGTCACAAGCAGTGGAGAGTAGTTATTCAATTTTCCTTAGTAGCTCTTTAACAATTCTGTGGCAAGAGATAGAAAAGCAAATTTTAGGACTTCCCTGGTGGCACAGTGGTTAAGAATCCACCTGCCAATACAGGGGACATGGATTTGAGCTCTGGTCCGGGAAGATCCCACATGCCGCGGAGCAGCTAAGCCCGTGTGCCACAACTACTGAGCCTGCGCACCTAGAGCCCATGCTCCACAAAAAGAGAAGCTACCACAATGAGAAGACCACGCACCTCAACCAAGAGTAGCCCCCGCTCGCCGCAACTAGAGAAAGCCTGTGCACAGCAACGCAGACCCAACACAGCCAAAAATAAAAATAAATAAATAAATAAATAAATTTATTTTAAAAAAAGAAAAGCAAATTTTAGTGTTAATTTAGGATTAGAGAGTGGTAGGGTAGGTTGTATAGAAAGACAAAGTTGTAAAGGCATCAACTTTGCAGGTGCAGGTGATATTTGTGTTAATATAATTGTAGTAAATATAATTATCATATCATATATAATTGCTAAAGTGATTGGCCAACAGCTCCCATATGGTATCTTTTACATTCTGACATGACTGTATATGATTGATCCTGGATAACCCTAAGAAAAAGGCTGCCACCTAAGTTTGTGTTATTCTATACATCCTCCAATAAAATATAGACATCAACCAAAAGAGCAAATAAAACCACACGTAAGCCAGACCTTTAGAATAGCTAGAAGACAGAGAATACTCTTTACTTCAAATTACCTGAAAATAGAAAAATAACCATTTAGTCAGCAAACATCTCTCAGGCTCCTACTGAAAGTCTTTTCAGAGAGTGAGGAGAGTCTGGAAAAATTATGTGGAAAAGAGCAAAGTAAAGCTAAACTCACTCACAGAATAAGGAAGTCCACCAAAAGTGTGAAAATACTGAAAAGATATTAGGTAAGCAAGAGAACTGACCTTGGAATTGTGTAAGATTCGTATCTCAGCAGGCCTTACCTCTGGGCATGAAGAGAATAAAGGGAAAGGGAAGATGCTTTTAGAAGACAGGAAGTTAAAAGAGAAAATAGAAAGGGAAAAGTTAGAGTCCTAAAAACAAAACAACCAAATAATTAGAGAACGCAACTTATCCCCTCATCACTCTCACCACCACCAACAACAAAAAATTCAAAACTACTCACTAAAGAATTTGCACTTGCTGTACTTAAAGAAAGGGACACTTTTGAATTAGAAATCTTATAAGCCACCCCAAACATCCATCTCTGCCTATAAAATGAATATGTGAAATCAATTTGTATCTACTGTAATAATAAACCAGAAACTGAGTCAAAACATTTCAGGTGCTGACCCTACCTCCCCCAAGTAAACAACCATAAAGTAAAAGGAAATTATATAAAAATACTTCAAGCTGAATTTAATATCCTCAATCACTTGGAGAAATGAAAATGTACCTAGAAGGTAAAATTCAAAAACTACAAATATAAATGGATAAGCAACAGGAAGAAATGAAATGATGGTTGATTGAACTCATGAAAGAAATCAAAGAGAAGGACAAAATCATCTCAAATAAAGACTGTATTTCAAGCTTCTGTGCTCGAAGCAATCTGAATGTCCAATAATATGGTGTTTAAAAGTATCAATAAATAATGGCTATCTATTTAATAGAAACTATGTGGCCCTTAAATATGATGTGGCAGGAAAGAGTTTTCAGTCTGCTCTGTGAAGACTTACAGATTCCTCAATATGATTTAAAACAGCGGTCCTCAACCTTTTTGGCACCAGGGACCAGTTTCGTGGAAGACGATTTTTCCATGGACCGAGGGCCGGGAGGATGGTTCAGGCAGTAATGCGAGCGATGCGATGGGGAGCGGCAGATGAAGCTTCACTCGCTCGCCCGCCCGCCGCTCACCTCCTGCTGTGCGGCCCGGTAAGGGGCGGTGTTGGGGACCCCTGATTTAAAAGGTTTCCAACAAAGGGAGTGAAAGCAGGTTGTCAGGTCCTTTAGATCCCTATGCAACGGTCCAAATACACCACTCCTGTTTTTACTTACTTTACAGATTGGTCCATTCTGAGACTTTTCTAATAGAGAAATGTTTTTAAAACTTACAAAGAATATTAAATATCATTGAAAGTTTTTCATGATATATTGACACAAAGCAGGATGTAAAACAGTATGTATTTGCCATCTGTCTGACTTTGGCCATTTATTTAACCTCTCTTTTCCTCATTCTCATTGTTTGAAAATGGGGTTAATAATCACACTTGTCTCATAGTATTATTTTGAAGATTAAATTATCTAATTAGCACCTGGAGTTTAACAAGTGCTCTATAATAGAAAAGATTCTCAAAGGAATATACCAAATGCCTACAGTGATTAACTCAAATTATGAGATTACATATAATTACTTCCTCCATTGGCTTATCTCAAGTTTATCATTTTTTCCTACAATGGTCACAGCAAAAGCATAATAGATGTTGTTGAAAGGAATAAAGACACCTCCATAAACAGGCAACACTATCTATGCTGTACACTGACAATGACTGTCTCTATGGCTTTCGTTACCATCAATAGAACCTGTCACTGACTGAAGCTGTTTCTTTGCCTTATAATCTCAGAAATAGCAATTTCCCTTGTGATTGAAATCAACAAAAATGGCCTGCTACACTGAATGATCATGTTTTTGCAGTTGTGCTTGAGAGTTTGTTGGGACTGTTTCTTTACCCCACACTCAATCAATAATGGCCTCACGTTGTAGCATTCAGTTTCTGTATGTGAAGTGCTGTGGCAGCATTGTTTATAGCTAAGTTGATTCAAGGATCTTGTTATTATTTTTGAAATAGGCCGTATGGTTATGGAACAAAAAGTGGCCCCCTTTGAATGTTGTTCAATATTTTCTTGACTATTTTTTATTTTTATGACTTTTAACTTCCATTTCATCTTTTCCATCTGTATATTAAAATTCAGTTTTATCCACTTATATAGTCTAAGTTCTCTTGAACAAAGCTGCTGGTAAAAGAAACCACATTTGTTCCACGTGTGGTTTACCACATAATTCTAAGCTAAGGAATAGGTAAACAGGAATACAAACTAGGCTAATTTATAAACCCAGCAACATTTTTAATGTTATTTCTCCTAGGTAGAGACTTCTAGGTTGAAAGATGTTTGTTTTCTTTCATTCCTTTGACACTGCTATATATAAAATAGATAAACAACAAGGACCTACTGTATAGCACAGGGAACTCCACTCAATAACTTGTAATAAATAACCTATAATGGAAAAGAATCTAAAGAAGAATAGATATAGATATACATATGTATAACTGAATCACTTTGTTGTACACTTGAAACTAACAGAACATTGTCAATCGACTATATTTCAATAAAAACTTTAAAAAAAAACAGTTGAATAGTGTCAGGAAAAGAATAAATGAAGGTTAAAAAAAAAAAGAGTGGTACTGTTGCCAACATTGCATAACATGGATCTCATCATAAGGAATCATCAGAAAACCCAAAAACCAACCAAATTTTACAAAATAGCTAGCCTGTACTCTTTAAATATGTAAAGGTGAATAAAGATTAAGTGAGGCTGAAGAAGTGTTCCAGATTAAAGAAGACTAAAAGACATAACTAAATGCAATGCATGATCCAGAATTGGATCTTGAATGGAAAAAACAAATACCTGTAAAAGCCATTACTGAGTTGATTGACAAAATTTGCATTAGGAAATAGTATTTCATAATGTTAAACTTAATTTTTCTGATAATTGTATTGTACTTATATAAGAGAATGTCTTTGTTCCTAGGAAATGCACACTGAAGTATTTTTGGAAAACGAACATAATGTTGGTAACTTACTCTTTAATGGTTGTTTGGGAAAAAGTATGTATATATGTATGTGTATATATATTATATGTTAGAAAGAATGATAAAGCAAATGTGGCAAAATGGTAACAACTGGCGGATCTAGGTAAGGGTAGAAGAGACAAAGGGCTTCTTTGTACTCATCTTGCAAATTTCTGGTAAGTTTTACATCAGCATAAAAAGTTAAAATGGGAGGAGAGGAAGTAAAGATAACAAGTGTTGGCAAATTGAGAATTTGCTGTGAGGAGGAGCAGCAAAAGGGGGCAATTACTGAAGGGGAATGTGAGATCAAGTGGGACTTTAAAAAATAATAATAGTAATAGTACTGATAGAATATTAATACTGGTACAGCACTTACCAAGCCCCAGGTATAGTTCTAAGTGCTTTACATATCTAACTCATTTAATTCCTACACACACACTCACACACACACGCACACACACACACACACACACACACACAGAGATATAGATATTAATGAGGAGGTATTTAAATGGGATAAGGAGGGGAATGAGGATTTGATGGTGAGAGATTGTGAAAAGATGGTAGGATAGAGACATTTTGGGCCCCAGGAAGATAAAATGCTTGCTATTGTTGAGGTACTAGTGGGAATAAGCTGGAAAGATAGAAGATTGTGGTTAGAGATGTGCATATGTGAATCTGAGATTATGAAGGCATTGTAGTTAGTGGTAATGACAAAATCTAGGGTTATATCTGTGGGACTGGGCAGCTGAGGTAGGTTGGAGGACAAGATCATTGGAGGAAATGATGTTAAGAAATAGAGAAGCCGTGATATTAGAAGGATCATTAATGTGTATATAGAAATCACTGAGAATTATGAGTCAAAGCTAGTACCCATGTTCTTTTGATCATTAATTCATTCACTCCCTTAGTCAGTAAATACTTATTGAATACTTTTTAATACATTAGGCACTTTACCAGGTGCTAGCAATACAGTGAAGAAAAGACAAAGTCCAGTGCTACAAGAAGCTTATATTTTAGTTGGATAGATAGATAATAAATACATGATGTGAGGTAATGCTAATGCTGTGAAGAAAAAAATGTAGAGTAAGTGGCTATTTTAATAGACATAAGCATGGATTCATACATTATTTTAGATAGCATTTGTGTCAAAGAGCAAGTCATGCAAAGATCAGTGAAAAATGCCTTTAGGCAGAGGACAGAATAAGTACAATGATCCAGAGGTGAGAATGAGCTTGACTTATTCAAGGCCAGTGTAACTAGAGTAAAGCGAACAAGTGAGAGAGTGGTAGGAGATGATGTTGGAAAGAAAGGTAGGGCACAGCTATTGGGCCATTTTGAGCAGGGCAGTCACGTAATCTTAGTAATGCTTTTTAAAAAAGATATACTTTGGTTGCTGGGTGAAGGATTGTCTACAGGAGGGCACAAGTAGAAACAGAGAGATGGTTTATTTAGGAGACCATTTCCATAGTCTCGGCAAGGGATGGTGATGGTGGATGATGATGATGATGTTGATGATGATAAGAAGGAGGAGGATGAAAATGTATTACCTGAATTCTTCTCCATTCCACTCTTTACCACAGTTGTTTTAAGTTTGTTCAAAAATATTTAGTGGTCTCTAATGTAGAAAAGTAAAAGAACAAGCCTTTTTAGTAGAGAGTTGCTTTAGCCTGAAAAATGTTTCAAAAGTGTCACAAGTTTTAGTGTTGAAATTCAAATCCATATAAATTGTTCATGCAAAAAGTGTGGGGCAGTGAAAAACTGTAGAGGGAGAGGTGTAAAATAAAGAATAAATAAGATAGTAAGATAGTAATAGTAAGATTACTATTATTAGATAAATATTATTATTACTATTATTAGATTACTTATAGTAAGATTACTTACTATAAGTAATAGTAAGATTCAAAATTGTGAAGTGTTATTTAAATGTGAATATGTATTGTCCTTATTAATTGAAGTATAGCTGAGTTACAGTGTAGTTTCAGGTGTACAGCAAAGTGATTCAGCTATACATACATACATATATACATATATATATATATATATATATATATATATATATATATATATATATATATATATATATATATATATATTCCAGGTTATTTTCCATTATAGGTTGTTACAAGATATTGAATATAGTTCCCTGTGCTATATAGTAGGTCCTAGTTGTTTATCCTATTTTATATATAGTAGTGTGTATCTGTTAATCACAAACTCCTAATTTATCCCTCCCCCCCTTTCCCCTTTGGTAACAATAATTTTTTTTTTCTATGTCTGTGAGTCTATTTCTGTTTTGTAAATAAGTTCATTTGTATCATTTTTTTAAGATTCCATATATAAGTGATATCATATGATATTTGTCTTTCTCTGACTTACATCACTTAGTATGATGATCTCTAGGTCCATCCATGTTGCAAATGATGTTATTTCATTCTTTTTAATGGCTGAGTAATACTCCATTGTGTATATATACACCACATCTTCTTTATCCATTCATCTGTTGATGGACATTTAGTTTGCTTCCATGTCTTGGCTGTTGTAAATAGTGCTGCTATGAACATTGGGGTGCATATATCTTTTCAAATTAGTGTTTTCATCTTTTCCGGATATATGCCCAGGAGTGGGATTGCTGGATCATATGGTAACTCTATTTTTAGTTTTTTAAGGAACCTCCGTACTGTTCTCCATAGTGGCTGCACCAATTTACATTCCCACCAACAGTGTAGGAGGGTTCCATTTTCTCCACACCCTCTCTGACATTTATCGTTTGTCGACTTTTTGATGATGGCCATTCTGACTGGTGTGAAGTGGTACCTCATTGTAGTTTTGATTTGCATTTCTCTAATAATTAGTGATGTTGAGCATCTTTTCATGTACCTCTTGGCCATCTGTATGTCTTCTTTGGAGAAATGTCTATTTAGGTCTTCTGCCCATTTTTGGATTGGGTTGTTTGTTTTTTTGATACTGAGCTGTATGAGCTGTTTGTATATTTTGGAAATTAAGCCCTTGTTGGTCACATTGTTTGCAAATATTTTCTCCCATTCCATAAGTCGATTTTTGTTTATGGTTTTCTTTGCTGTGCAAAAGCTTTTAAGTTTAATTAAGTCCCATTTGTTTATTTTTGCTTTTATTTCCATTACTCTAGGAGATGAGTCCAAAAAAATATTGCTGCAATTTATGTCAAAGAGTGTTTTGCCTATGTTTTCCTCTAGGAGTTTTATAGTATCTGTTCTTACATTTAGGTATTTAATCCATTTTGAGTTTATTTTTATATGTGGTGTTAGAGAATGTTCTAATTTCATATTTTTACATATAGCTGTTCTGTTTTCCCAGCAGTACTTATTGAAGAGACTCTTTCCTTGATTGTATAATCTTGCCTCCTTTGTCATAGATTAATTGATGATAAGTGCATGGGTTTATTTCTGGGCTTTCTATCCTGTTCCATTGATCTATATGTCTGTTTTTGTGCCAGTACTGTACTGTTTTGATTACTATAGCTTTGTAGTATAGTCTGAAGTCAGGAAGCATGATTCCTCTAGCTCCGTTCTTCTTTCTCAAGACTGTTTTGACTATTCGGGATCTTTTTTATTTCCATACAAATTTTAAAATTATTCTAGCTCTGTGAAAATTGCTCTTGGTAATTTGATAGGTATTGCACTGAATCTGTAGATTACCTTGGGCAGTGTGGTCATTTTAACAATATTGATTTCTCCAATCCCAAAACATGGTACATCTTTCCATCTATTTGTGTTGTCTTCAATTTCTTTCATCAACATCTTATAGTTTTCAAAGTACAGGTCTTTGCCTCCTTAGTTAGGTTTATTCCTAGGTATTTTATTCTTTTTGATGCGATGGTAAATGAGATTGTTTCCTTAAGTTCTCTTTCTGATATTTTGTTGTTAGTGTATAGAAATGCAACAGATTTCTGTGTATTAATTTTGTATCCTGCAACTTTACTGAAGTCATTAATGAGCTCTAATAGTTTTCTGGTGGTGTCTTTAGGACTTTCTATGTATAGTATCATGTCATCTGCAAATAGTTTTACTTCTTCCTTTCCAATTTGGATTCCTTTTATGTCCTTATTTTTTAAGTTTCTGATTTGGAACAAGGAAAGCTCATTTCTAGTAAAGACATAAAATAATATGATTTTCCTGCCTTTGGCTTTGATGGTATTAGAGAAGGACAGTGTTGGATAAAGAGTGTAGTTGTTCTAGAGTGGAAAACCTGAAATGAAAAAGGAGAAACTGGAAGTAAAGGTACTACTCTGTCTCAAGGAGGAAAAAAATGGCTGTTATAAGCTGTTATTGGGTGCAGAAACTGTTACAACACCAGAGCCATAGAAATGCAAAACAAAGGTTTATGATTCTGACAAAAAGAAAGGTTTTCAACTGAGCTGTTGTAGAAACAGAAAAGTGTCAATATAGGATTGGGTTTTTAAAAAAATATTTCTTCATTCTTACTTTCAATTATCCTTAATTACTACATCTCTTTAATGGCATATATGTTTAATATAAGGTAATATTTTAATAGTTAATTTGTCCAATAAAAAGCAATATTGAGTGTATTCCATGATGCAGTGGGGAAGGATCTGAAAATTACAGAAGTTAAAAAATAAGGTCTCTGTCCTCTGCAACCTTAAAATTAACAGTACAGTGGTTATCTCTAGAGATATCAATGAAATGGAAACTTTTACTCATATAGACCAAGATACCTGGTAATGCCATAAAGATAATTACCCTATACTATTCAGTCAAGAGCCCAGAGGTCTTAGGGCTATGCCTGCCTGATTTAGTTATATATAGTGACTCAGACTTTAAGACCTCAGAATGTTTGTGTGTTTCACTTGCCTGGAAAAAAGCAAGTGCCAATTTTTTTCATAGTCCTTCCTTTACTTCTTTTGAATGCCTCAGAGAACTAGATATTTAAAAGAAGTACCCATTTTTGTTATGATTACCAGCTGGTTCAATAAACAGGAGTATGCTAGATAAAACTGCAGAGCAAATAAAAATCTATGGAATGCCTATTGGTAATGATCTATATTGCAGCTTATATATTTATTTACATTACATTTCAAAGGGTATTTGCATATATCTTGCCACCATTTTACAGGAAGAAGAACTGGAAACTAGGACCAAAAATAAGATTTAAGGGCAACCATTATAGCTAAAATGCAATGGAAATTAAAAATGAACATCTTTTTAAATGAAAATGTAGAGCAAGATTTACTGATTCGAGAAGATCCAATTTGGGGCTGTCTTTCCTTTTTATCTTCATTCATGGGGTGATTTGTTAGATCCTGACACACTGAATTATAGATTTACCATTTCCCCCTAAAATAAATTTTATTAAATTACTTTTGACAAGCACACACTAATGAAGAAAAACATGGGGAATGATAATATTGCCTACCTTTATGGAAAAAAATGATGATATAATCCACGCATTGCTGCTTGATTATTTAATTGCCAGACATCACCCAAGCTGAAACAAAATAAACAGGAAATTCCTGTTGACTTCTCATTGGGTGTGACCAAATCCCATCTCTCCAGCCTGGGGTTTTGAATAAAGACACTAAAAAAAGGAATTTGGCTAATCCATTGAAAACAGCTATGGAATGTAAAAAAACAGATGTAGCCCATCTTTTTGATATGAACAGGAAATGTCTAGGGTGCAGAAACAGTCTGTCTTGCCACATTGTATAATGCCTTACCCATATGCTCTTTTATTTGTTTTTTCTTGCTCCTACTTGTTTTTCATTTCTCGTCTTAATTTTCATATAAGGGTGAAGTATTTTCTGGTTTTTAGAAAACTGACAGGAGGGAATATGTTACATGTCAATGATTAATTTTAGTGTTAGTTTATATAATTAGGCACAAGGACTACATGAAGTTGCTCAAGTTTTGAGATACCATTAAATTCTCCTTCCAAAGCCTTGTCCAAGGCTTTCCTGGTTACAGAAAACATCTGATCACTCTGCCTATGAAGGCTCCTTTTTCTCATGCCCTTTAATAATAAGTATCATGTGCATTGTGTTTTGTCTCTTTTATTTTTATTTTCTATTTTTCTATTCGTCAGATATAGCGCCTTGAGTTGCAGATATTTAAAATCCCATTTTCCTCTCTTCATTTTCTTTCTTTCCTTTCCTCTCTCCCCAAGCCTGTGTAGCTCAGTTTCAATCAGTATTTCAGGTCACAAAAAAAGTACATTTCTGCTTCATTTTCATCCTTTACCTTTAGTCAAGACACTCCTTTGTATGTCTTACATCCTTCTAAAGCTATGCATTTGTGGAAGGGCCAAGGCAAGGGAGAGGGGTCATCATGCATATCATGATCAGAGTTAGTTGTCAGTTCCCCGAGGATAGTATTTCAGTCCTAGGCATATCCTTGCCAGTTGTTTATAGTGTAAATGTTTGTTGAACACATAGTGCCATTGTATTAGGGTTCTCTGGAGAAACAGAACCAATAAATATATACATCCTATTGGTTCTGTTTCTCCAGAGAACCCTAATGATAAATCATAGTCCTTTAATAAATAAATATCATACTAACATATCACTGTCCTTATAATAAATATATATATTTATAAATAAACAAGGTTTTTTATATGTATAATATATATTTTCATGATAAAAACCATGATTTATTATAAGGAATAAGTCCCAATATCGGCTGAGAGAATAAACTGGAGAGCCAGGAGATCTGATGGTTTAGTTCTAGTTCGAGTATGAAGGCCTGAGAACCAGGAAAGCTAAAGGTGGAGTTCTGGTCCCAAGGCCCACAGGCTCAAGACCCAGGAAGAGCCAATATTTCAGTTCAAGTCCAAAGGCTGGTGAAAACCCAGTGTCCCAGTTTGAGAACAGTCAGGCAGGAAGAATTTTCTCTTACTCAGAGGACTATCAGCCTTTTTTTCTATTTAGGACTTCAGCTGATAGGATGAGACCCACCCATATTGGGGAGGGCAATCGCTTTATTCAGTCTACAGATGCAACTGTTAATCATATCCAAAAACACCCTCACTGACACAGCCAGAATAATGTTTGACCATATATCTGGGCATCCCATGGCCCAGTCAGGTTGACACATAAAATTAACCATGACATATCCCTAATAAACTAATTCAGATTTTGATTGATCCTGACCATCAAGGAGAAACTAGATTGCTATTCCACAATGGAGATAAGAAATAGTATGTCTGCATGGAATACAGGAGATCCCTTAGGGCATCTCTTAGTATTATCATGCCCTGTGATTAAGGTCAACGGAAAACTACAACAACCCAATTTTGGCAGGATTACTAACGGCCCAGACCCTTCAGGAATTAAAGTTTGGGTCACCCCACCAGGTAAAGAACCATGACCAGCTGAGGTACTTGCTGAGAGCAAAAGAAATACAGAATGGGTAGTAGAAGAAGGTAATTATAACTACCAGTTATGACCACATGACCAGTTAAAGCAACTAAGACTGTAATTATTATGAGTATTTCTTCCTTATTTTGTTATGAATGTGTGTGTTTCAAATATCTTCATTTTCTTTCTTCTCTTATGCCCTTATCTTGAAACATAAGATGTATTGATTTTATATCATAGTGTTTAAGTATGGATAACTTTACATCATCGTATTTAATGAGGGGATATTGAAGAGAAGATTGAACATCACCCAAGGACTTTACATCCTCTCTTGGGGAAAGAGTTAGTGCATTTTCAGTTGTACTCAGAATAATCGTATCATGTTAGATGGAAATATAACCTTGTTATTGTCTTTATTTGGAGATTAAATATCATTTAAAGAGATGCCAAGTTGACAAGGGGTGGGCTTTTGATGGTTAACTTTATGTGTCAACTTGGCTGGGCTGTGGTGCCCAGGTATTTGGTCAAACATTATTTCATATGTTTCTGTGAAGGTGTTTTATGAATGAGATTAACATTTAAATCAGTGGACTTTTAGTAAAGGAGATTACTATCTGTAGTGTGGGTGGGCTTTATCCAATTAGTTGAAGGCCTTAATAAAACAAAGACTGACCTCCCTCAAGGAAGGAGAAATTTTACCAAGAGTCTGTTTTGAACTTGGACTGCAACTCTTCCCTGGGTCTCCAGCCTGCTAGCCTATTCTGCAGATTTTATATTTGTACCTCTACAATCACATGAGCCAATTCCTTAAAATTGACCTCTCTCTCTCTTTACCCCTCTCCACCTGCTCCTGTCTCTGTCTGTCTCTTTCTTTGTCTCTCATGTATATATGTATGTGTGTGTGTCTGTGTGTGTATATAACATATATACGATACATATCCTTTTGGTTCTTTTTCTCTGGAGAACCCTGAATAATACAGTATCTTCATGCATTATGGGTGGGAATTTAAATGGTATAATTACTGTTAACACAGTATGGCAGTTCCTCAAAAAGTAAAATATAAAATTATCATATGATTCAGCAATTCCACTTCTGGGTGTATACCCCAAAGAATTGAAAGCAGGGACTCAAACAGATATTTGCACACCCACATTCATAGCAGTATTTTTCACAATAGTCAAGAGGTGGAAACAACCCAAATGCCTGTTGATGGATGAATGGATACATAAAATGGGTGTGTAACTACAATGCAATATTAGTCATCCTTACAAAGGAATGAGATTCTGACACATGCTACAACATGGATGAATCTTGCAGACATTGTGCGATGTGAAATAAGCCAGACATAAAAGGACAACTATTGTATGATTCTGCTTCAGTGAAGTACCTAGAATAATCAAATCATAGAGACAAAGTAGAATAGTGATTGCCATGGGCTGGGGAACAGAGGATAGGGAGATACTGTTTAATGGGTATAGAGTTTCAATTTGGCATGATGAAAAAGGTTTCCAGAGATGGATAGTGTGATGATTTCACAGCAGTGTGAATGTACTTAATATCAATGAAGAGTACACTTAAAAATTATTAAAATTATAAATATTATGTTGTGTACACTTTACCACAAAAGTGTAGTTAGAGATTTCCGTTTTATTATTTCTTAGATTTAGGAAAATTTTATTGTATGACATTAAAACTGAATTCTGCCATGGATCAAAGCCTATTAGGAATTTTTCTGAATTATTTTAAGATCTTTGAATTTTGTTTGTGTCAATGTAGTTTATTTATTTATTTATTTATTTAAATAAATTTATTTATTTATTTTTGGCTGCTTTGGGTCTCCGTTGCTGCGCGCGGGCTTTCTCTAGTTGAGGCGAGCAGGGGCTCCTCTTCATTGCGGTGTGCGGGCTTCTCATTGCAGTGGCTTCTCTTGTTGCAGAGTACGGGCTCTAGGTGCGCGGGCTTCAGTAGTTGTGGAACATGGGCTTAGTAGTTGTGGCTCATGGGATCTAGAGTGCAGGCTCAGTAGCTGTGGTGCACGGGCTTAGCTGCTCCATGGCATGTGGGATCTTCCCGGACCAGGGCTCCAACCCGTGTCCCCTGCATTGGCAGGCAGATTCTTAACCGCTGCACCACCAGGAAAGCCCTGTGTCAATGTAGTTTAGAATGAATGGGATTGAATGAACTTTGATTATTCTTTTTGTATATAGACCTCTTTCATATATAGACCTTTTTGTTTGTGTTAAAGTTATCTGAAACTATTCCAACCTCTGTAATATAAACTGTCATGTGGGACAAATTCAAGATGGCAGGCAGTGCTTCTATAGGAAACATAGTTTTGCCAAATGAACGTCACCCATGGTGGATGTGACCCTGTTCATGATCGATTATGGCAGGGGGGCACAGTGAGAGTATAGGAGTTCAGATACCTCTGTCACTGTCCCAGAATTAGTCACATTAGTCACAGCCCATTTAGTCACACTTCCTGTGCCCTGATAATTAAACTGAATAATTATTTAAGGCTATCTAAAGCAATTCTAACCTCAAAATTCAAACCATTCTCTTAGTGTATCAGGCAATAGAATGTGAGGTTAAGACATTAATAAATGAAGAAAAAATTGTTGGGTGTGGTGATAGTTCTCAGATAGTTTTGGCTTTAGGAAATAGAGCAAATTTATGACGTAAATTTAAGGAAAAATCAAAGCAGTTGTGATACAGCAGCTCAAATATACTGGGCAGATTCAAGGTAAATAACTGGTAAAATGAATTATTCAGAAAAGGTATTAAGTGGTTAAATAGAAATGAACACAAATTTAATTGTTTGCTGCTATGAAACTATCCAATAAGACAACATGTGAGCAAGAAATATATTGGCAAAAAATATATCATCAAACAGCCTGATCTGATATCTAGGTTATGTGAATAACTTGTCACAGTTCAGAGGCAGACCATTGTGAAAAACAACAACAGCTAGTTAAATACAGCTAAAATTAATGCCATCCAGCATGAGGTTAAAGAAACGTTTGGATTTAACCACACCACAAATAAAAGAGGCCATGCTGATAATGAATTTGGAAATTGATTATATATTCTCAAATAACAGAGAAAGGTGAAGAGCCATCAGTGATTACAAATGAAAAACATGATGCTCTATAGTTCTTTTTCTTCATTTATTAGGAAAATATTTTGGCCATGAGTGAATTTAGGAATACTAACCAGATCCGTACTGAATCAGAATCTCTGGGTCTAATGAATGCCATTTTTAAAAAGTAACCATATGATTGATTCTCTTTTGTGCTAAGGTTTCAGAATCACTAGAATCGACATAAATTCTGGAGTTTGAAAAAACTTAAAACAAATCCTGACTCAGTCACTTAGTAAGCTGACTCTCATCCCTCTCTTGCTGACTCCTGGCTTTTAAGACCTCTTATACCACCTGCTCCCCTTCACCAAAATACCGTTACATCATCCTTTCCCAATTGCACATGCTCAACCACTTTGTATTTTGTTCTCTGTCTCTGGACATGTCTCTGGACAAAGAATGTTCCCTCAATGGTATTGCCATCCCCTTCCTTTAAAGCACATGTGCATTTATCTATTTGACAATCATTTCATATTCCTTTGTTACCAATCTTCAGTCTTAAGATTGCTACCAGTCTTGTATACAACCAAAAAACAAACAAACAAAAAAACAAAAAATGAAGGCACTAATTCAAAAAGATAAATGCACCCCAATGTTGATAGCAGCATTATCTACAATTACCAAGGTATGGAAGCAACCTACATGTCCATCAACAGATGAATGGGTAAAGATGTGGTGCATATATATATAAATACACACACACACACACACACACACACACTGGAATACTACTCAGCCATAAAGAATGAAATTTTGCCACTTGCAACAACATGGATGGACTTGGGGGTGTATTATGCCTAGTGAAATACATCAGACAGAGAAAGAAAAATACTTTATACGTATACTAGGAAACAGTGGTCAAATTACCAATCAACATTCACAAAGGCAGCAAATCATGGGTGAATAAAGTACTGATGACCATAAACCAAGTTTACCTAAGCAATTGCCTATTTTTTGCCTTTGCTTTTCTCAGAAACCATTCACTCCTGATGTTTGTCAAGCAAATTAGACTACTCCTTTTGAATGTTCAGTACAATTCATATTTACTTCTCATGACATTTAGTATAGTCCATCTTATATGATAGTTTTTGCATTTTCTCTAATAA
The DNA here is from genome assembly GCF_028023285.1 of Balaenoptera ricei. Lineage (NCBI taxonomy): Eukaryota > Metazoa > Chordata > Mammalia > Artiodactyla > Balaenopteridae > Balaenoptera > Balaenoptera ricei. Next base: position 86,761,835 of record NC_082660.1, on the reverse strand, counting down.
TTTATGTAAATGCTCCACCCTCAAGGAAGTGGAACCCAGCTCCCCACTCCTCAAGTGTGAGCTGTGCATAGTCATTTCCTGATGTCAATATGGAAAGGGTCAAGAAAGGGCACCTTTATAATGGTTAATCCTGATTAGCACTACCTCAGCAGGTGATCAAGATTAACATCATTGACACATCATGTTGATAGTATGTACTCTTGCTATGTGATGGGAATGGCACTTTACCTCTGTGAGCTTCCTCCCTTAAATCCATAACCCTAATCTAATACGGACAAAAACATCAGGCAAATCCCAGTTGAGGGATATTCTACAAAATATCTGACTGGTACTCCAGAAAACTCTGAAGTTCATTCAAAATAAGGAAAATCTGAGAATCTGTCACAGACAAGAGGTGCCTAAGGAGACGTGACAACAAAATGTAATGTGGTATCCTGGATGGGATCCTGGAACAGAAGAAGACATTAGGTAAAAAACTAAGGAAATATAAAGTGTGGACTTTAATTATAATATATCAATATTGGTTCAATGATTGTAACAAGTGTACCATACTAATATAAGATATTGATAATAGGGGAAATTGGTTGCAGGGAATGTGGTAACTCTCTGTACTCTCTTCATAATTTTTCTGTAAATCTAAAACTATTCTAAAAGGCTCATTTAAAAATTCATTTGGCCATGAAATAGAGTTGCCATATGATCCAGCAATCCCACTCCTGGGCATATATCTGGATGAAATTATAATTCAAAAAGATACATGCACCCCTATGTTCATAGCAGCACTATTCACAATAGCCAAAACATGGAAACAACCTAAATGCCCATTGACAGATGAATGGATAAGGAAGATGTGGTATATATAAATATATACAATGGAATACTACTCAGCCATAATAAAGAATGAAATAATGCCATTTGCAGCAATGTGGATGAAACTAGAGATTATCATACTAAGTGAAGTAAGTGAGAAAAAGACAAATATCATATGATATCACTTATATGTGGAATCTAAAATATGACACAAATGAACTTATCCATGAAACAGAAACAGACTCACAGACATAGAGAACAGACTTGTGGTTGCCAAGGGGGAGCAGGGTGGGGGAGCGATGGAGTAGGAGTTTGGGATTAGCAGATGCAAACTATTATACATAGAATGGATAAACAACAAGGTCCTTCTTTATAGCACAGGGGACTTTATTCAATATCCCATGATAAACCATAATAGAAAAGAATATTAAAAAAGAATGTGTATATATATATATGTATAACTGAGTCACTTTGCTGTACAGCAGAAATTAACATAACATTGTAAATCAACTATACTTCAATAAAAAAATTCAGTTGGCCATAAAAAAGTATTTAGAAAATGTAAGTGACTAAGGTTACTTGGGCTACCTCAATTGTATGCCATAGATTTGTTAGCACGAAGAGAATGGTTTGCCTAGAACCTTACTAAGAATCTCTTAGTTTGAGCACCCACCAAGAAATTGAAGAAACACAGCCCTGTACTTCCACACTGTAGGTAACTCTAATTCAACTAAAAAAGAACTTCTGATAATAATTCAGCAACCTGCCTCTTCTGTCAACTTTACATTTATCTTCATTGTGAGCAGTCCCAAGTGCACATCAAATCCAGACCATATGCATTGCTAGTAATTTCTTCCCCTAGACACATACTGCTGAATCAGTCTAAGTGTGCTACATCCAGTGACCTTGTGTATGTTGTAGCTATCTCATTCTGGCTAGCCTGTAGCAGAGCATTTCTGCTTAAAAAAATAAATGAAAAAAAAGAAAGCTTGCTTAATTTTTTTCTTTGCTATAATTCTTTAAAATCTTCTAGGAAGTGTATATATGTCCATGCCACTCTCTCACTTCATCCCAGCTTACCCTTCCCCCTCCCCATGTCCTCAAGTCCATTCTCAACATCTGCATCTTTATTCCTGTCCTGCCCCTAGGTTCTTCAGAACCATTTTTTTTTTGATTCCATATATATGTGTTAGCATACGGTATTTGTTTTTCTCTTTCTGACTTACTTCACTCTGTGTGACAGACTCTAGATCCATCCACCTCACTACAAATAATTCAATTTTGTTTCTTTTTATGGCTGAGTAATATTCCATTGTATATATGTGCCACATCTTCTAGATAGCTAGTGGGAAGCAGCCGCATAGCACAGGGAGATCAGCTCGGTGCTTTGTGACCACCTAGAGGGGTGGGATAGGGAGGGTGGGAGGGAGACACAAGAGGGAGGAGATATGGGGATATATGTATACGTATAGCTGATTCACTTTGTTATAAAGCAGAAACTAACGCACCATTGTAAAGCAATTATACTCCAATAAAGATGTTAAAAAAAATCTTCGAGGAAAACATCATCTCTTTATACATCGTTGTGTAAGACTCAGATTTGGAGTATGTGAGCAGATCCAATGTTGCTTTTTGTGAAAAGTCTTGGTCCTACCATCATATATTCCTACAGCCTTTTTCTGGGCTGAGAAGATATGGTCCTACAAATAGCCTAGAAGGCAAGTCGGATTCTTCTGTTTTCAGAACAAGCATTAATTAATCCACAAAATGCTTTTATTTAAATGACACTTCTTTTAACCAAACTGTTAAGCAGTGGAAGTTGTAGTGAATTCCAACCGACCACTCTCAGCTCTCCAGAGATTGACTGTACCTCCATTTATAGCTATGAGGTAGTTAAATGAATTAAGATAGGTCAAATTCTTAGAATAGTGTCTGACATACTATAAATGCTATAAGAGTGTTCACCATTACTATGAAGGTACCTTATACATATCGATTGCACATGCAAGAGAAATAACTGTCATTAGCTACAAACAATTGTTCCTGTTGGGGAAGAGTGCTGGTGGTGAGCCTCATTCTCAGTGATCTTGAAGGATCAATGGGAGGTATTAATGGCAGGAATCTCAAAAGATGATTCCATAAAACATAAAACAGGACATCAATCCTCATGATTAAGAATCTCTGATTATGTATTTTTAACATAATTAGTCCCCCAATTGCAGGAATCTTAGTTTCCTTTTGAGCATAAGTCATAACAATAAGCCTCTTCTCAAGGCAGTTTACAAAAGAGTGTCTCATGTATTTTCTCATTTGATCATCACAACAAACCTATGCAGTCAGTAGGAAACTAAAATAGAGCAAAATGTTGGTGCAACTGTGTGGAATATACTACCTGTCTTATAATTTCTGCCTTCACATTTGGTGAAAATTTAAGTCTAGAATTGGATTTTTTTCCTTACATATTATGTTTGCATTTTGTGACGTCATTACATAAAAATAAGTTGCTGGTTCTGAATGTAATCCAATTAAAGTCCTGAGATTTTTGAAAATATTTATGAATGCTTAGTTTTCATTGCTTTACTATTTATAAGAGCATTTTCTACAATTGTGGATAACAGTGACCATCCTATAGTAAAAATGTCATAGTTTATGATGTTCTAGGTCAAAAACCAAAGCCCAGACCTTCAAAGCCATAGTGAAGTGGAACTGAATTTATCAGATAATATTTATCAGATAATTCAGAATCCCTCGTTCTTCTCACCTTCATATTTTTTTGCTGTATTGGGATAGATGATTGATTTAATCTTCTACTATACCTCACCTGAGGAAATACGGGTTCCCAAATACTTTTATTTGCCCCAAATGTGTAGTATCTAGCAGATTCTCTGGCTAAATTTAAGTGCTCAGTATTTGTTGAATGTGTTTGAATATATCAGCCCATGAGGACTTTAACCATGAATTGTGAAGAAGAGGTTATTAATCATTAAAGAACATTTTAATTGTTCTCCTTGAAATTGTAAATTTTTGTACATCCCCAGTGCCTGGAGAAGATCTATAGCTTTCATCAGATCCTTCAAAGAGACTTTCTATTAAAAAGTTTGTTAAGAAGGATAAGTAAAAGCACAATAGACCTAATCTCAAATCATCCCCGTTTTGCATTGATGCATACCAGATAGTTAGAAGGAAACCAGTGTTATTTGGGTAACATCTTTCATAGTTAAATAACTTAATGTTACTTTCAAGTCTATACTCAGATATTACCTTATCAAAGAAATCTCTCCTGACCAACCTTCATAAAACAGTAACTGCTTTCATTCTCTTACTATCACCCCACTTTATTTTTTTTAAAGAATATAGCAGTAACTGAAATAATGTTTTTGTTTGTCTCTCCAAACCGCCTCCTTTATTAGAATGTATGAGCCATCATAATAGAGGCTTTGCATTGCTCATTCTCTTATCTTCAGAGCCTAAAACTGTGCCTGGGGAAATAGCAGATGATCAATAAATATACGTTGATGACTACATGAACTAATGCTAAGAAAAAACTGTTAACTCTTGAGCAACCAAATGTGTATGAAGCTTAGTTAACAATCATGAAGTGACGAGTAAAATACAATAATCCATCAAAAACAACGTCATAAATAAATATCACCTGTTTCAAAACGGGTATGAAATTGTTAGATAACAATACTAGGTTCTTCTGCAGCTATAGATTCTGGTGTGGCTCATTGTGGGAGCCATTTTAAGCTCTTTCAAAGCTAAAATTATGCTTTAAAAATTTAAAGAAAATGGTTTCTATTGAAATTCTTGTATTGATTTAGTGAGGTCATAAAAAATGCAGAATTGAACAGAGAGACACATAAAGAATATATGACTCAAAGAGTACTGTGACTTGAAGGGGTACATTACTGCTTAAATAATGATGTGATTCCTGGCATGAAAAGTATCTATAGCAGGAATTTTGTAAAGTGCATTAAAGTAGAACAAACATTCAGAAATTTCACAACAGAATGGATCTAAGCAGTAGCTATGGCTAGAAACATACTAAGTGAAGAGTGTACTAGAAGTTTAAATTTTGAATTATTGTAGATCAAAGAGTTACAAGAAAATATGAAGTACACAGGCCTAAACTTAACAGAAAATATACAGAGTCTATATGATGAGAACTATAAAACTTTCTTCAGAAAAACATAATAAAAGTTTAATAAATGGGGAAGCATATTCTCATTGCAGTTTTATCAGTTTTTGCTTTCTGTATTTTGAAGCTCTGCTATTAGGTGCATAAACATATAGGATTTTTTTGTCTTCTTGTTGAATAAAACCCCTATCATTATAAAATGAAATTCTTCATCCTTAGTAATATTCTTTGCTCTGAAATGGACTCAATCACTCCAGTTTTCTTTTAATTCATGTTAGCATGGCATATTTTTTCCCATTCTTTGGTGCTTGTGTGTTTATATTTAGAGTGTGTTCTTTTCAGGGAGAATATAGTTGGGTCTTGCTTTTTATCCAATCTGAAAACCTCTGCCTTTTAACTGGGGTGTTTAAACAATTTAGATTCAATGTAATTATTGACATAGGTTTAAATTAACCATCTTACTATTTATTTTCTATTTGTTTAATCTCTTTCTGCCTTTTTTCTGCTAATTGATTTTTTTATGGTTTATTTTATATTCTTGTTGCCTTATTAGCTAAAACTTTGTTTTGTTACTTTAGTGGTTGCTTTTGGATTGATAGTATACACATCTTTAACTTATCACAGTCAAGCTTCAAATGATATACCAGTCAGTGTATACAATTATGTATAAAATGTATAAGAAATTTACTTTTACAATTTTAAATTATTTTTAGTTAAATAGTCAAGAGATTTTTAAAAATAAGGATAAAAAAATCCTTACTATCTACCCAAAATGTTGCCATTCCTAGTGTTCTTCTTTCCCTTGTATAGACCCAGATTGTCATCTGGTATATTTCCCTTTTACCTGAAGGACTCACTTTGATATTTCTTGTAGTATGGGTCTGCTGCTGCTGAATTCTTTCAGCCTTTATATATCTGAAGTAGACTTTATTTTACCTTTATTTTTGCAAGATAGATTCCTGGAGTATAGAATTCTAAATTGATTTTTTTTTCATCTTTTAGTATTTTAAAGATGTTGCTCCACTATCTTCTCACTTGCATTGTTTCTGACAAGAAATTGGCCGTTATCCTTATTTTTGTTTTTCTGTATGCAGCAGATTTTTTTCCTTCTCACTGCTTTTAACGTTTTATCACTGGTTTTGAGCAAGTTGTTTATCATATGCCATGCTATGGCTTTCTTCAAGTATTTATTCTTATGGTACATTGTGCTTTTTGCATCTATAGGATTATAGTTTTCACCAAATATGGGAAATTTGTGGCCATTATTTCTTCAAATATTTTTTCTATCTCCCCTTTGACAACTCCAATTACATACATATTAGACTGCTTTAACTTGTTCCACAAATCACTGTTGATTGTTTATTATTCTTATTTTAAAATTCTATTTTCTCTCTGTTTCATTTTAGATAGCTTTTATTGCTATGTCTTCAAGTTTATCACTCATTTTTCTATAATATCTAATCAGTCATGAATTAATCCAATATATTTAACATCTCAAATATTATAGTTTTCATCTCTAGAAATCTAATTTGGGTCTGTTAAAATATATTCTATGTTTCTACTAAACTTTTTGAACATGTGGAATGCAGTTATAATAACTATTTTAAAGTCTTTATATACTAATTCTAATACCAGTCAGGTTTGCTTGTCATGATCTGATTTTTCTTTTCATTATTGGTTGTATTTTATTGTTTCTTTTCATGCCTGGTAATATTTGAATGGATGTCAGACATTATACATTTCACCTTTTTGGATGCTGGATATTTTTGCATTCCTATAAATATTCTTGAGCTTTGTTCTGGATAGCAGTTAAGGTAATTGGAAACAGTTTTATCTTGGATGTGCTTTTAAGATTTTTCAGTCAGAACAAGAGCAACATTCAGTCTGGGGCTAATTATTCCACATTACTGAGGGAAGACACTTACTATGATCCTCAATACACCATGAATCATGAGGTTTTCCTGTCTGGCTGGTGCATGCAGGCACCATTCCCAGCCCTGTGTGAGCACTGTATACCATTACTCCCAGTCCTTTATGGTGGTGCTCTTCCTAGTCTTGTGTAGTTTTCTAACATACTGTTTAATAACAGCTGAATACTTGAGGGGGACCTTCTGTGGATCTCTGGAGTTTTCTCTCTGTGCAGCTCTCTCATCTCTAGTGCTCTGTTCTGCAAACTCAAGCTGCCTGGATCCCTCCAGACTCTCAGCTGTGTTTTTTTAACTTAGAGTTTGCCAGTCTCTACCTGTGTTCTCCCTCCCCCTTGTTGAAATCTGGAACTCTCTCAATACATTAAGCTTGAGAAATCATAGACCTCAACTAGTTTAATTCCCACCTCACAAGGATTATTGTATTTCCTTGTAAGGAATATTATATTTCATTGTCTATATACAGTGTCTTGACAACCATTGTTTCATATATTTTTGTATATTTTTTCACAATTGCTTCAAGTGGGACAGGATATCCAGTCTTTGTTCCTCCATGTTGGTTGGAAGCAAAAATCTGAGTCCTTTAGTCTCATTTTGTAATGACTTACTGAATTAAATGCTTATTTCATTGATTATTTTTTCTCACTAAAAGTGAACATTAAGGCTACGTATTTGCCTCTGTATATTGTTTTCACTAAATCTCAATTTATTTTTGTATTTTTATTATTGTATTTGAGCTTATTTTTCAAATATTCTTAGTTTTATTGATTTTTGATCAAATAACATGACTTGAAATTTTTTTCTTTTTGGGTTTTTAGATAGAGTCTTTGTTGCTCAATATAAGATCAAGTCTCATTAGCATATCTGAGTGTTTACACAGAGTATACACATTAGTTTTGTTAACATAGTCAAGTCCAAGTAAGCATTTTAGAGTACTGTGTATATTTTTTATTTAATACTTTATCTTCAGAACCTCTCTACATATTATAATAAATAAGTTTCTGAACCTCATCATGGAAAATTGTTGTTTCCCCATTTCTCACATAAATAATACCTTCATCCATTATAGGGCAAGTGTTTTATATATGGTTACCTCATTCAGAGCTTGATTGGCTTAAGCCAGTCACCATATGCAATCCCCCAGGCAATAGCGATTGGTTCAAGGGAGGTTAATTTAGGTCACTTGGAAGTAGTACAATTTCTACCACAAAGGACTTTGTTCTTCCCTTTGAGAGCATGGGACAAGGATATGAGGCCTGCAGTTGCTAAAGCAATTTTATGGCTATAAGGCAAGAATCTGGATTTGACAGATACAGAAATTTCAGTATAGAACCTGAGCATCAAAAACACTATGGATCAAGTTTTGCCTTAAGCCAGCCCACCTCTAAGTTTTCAGTAAATAGAAACAATCGATTTCTTTCCTTTATTTTTTTTTCTATTGCATTTGAGGGTTTTTTGTTTGTTTGTTTTGTTGTTGTTGTTTTGTTACTTACAATCAAAGGTATCCATAGATCCTGACTGATGTTTTCAATCAAGATGATCATGTTCAGAGTGGGCAAAATAGGTGAGCAGTGCCCATTACAGAAAAAGTATGGCTGCCTGGGGTTTGCAACACATTACATGTGCTCTAATACTTATGTATTTTATAAATACACAGTTTCTTTAGGCCCTGGTTCAGAGTCTTTTGCCTTCTTTTCAAATGACAAAAAAGCTTTATTTGGTTTATTTGGTTTCTAAAGCCATTAGCAGAAAAGCTGCAAATGAAGAAAGGGAAGTGCTACTATTATAGGCAGGCTCTCTGATGGCAGAGGGAAGTCATAGTGAATTTTCTTATATCCAGGAGAAGATGGACAAAATGCACAAAGCATAGTAGTCTGATGGGGCACAGACTCCTATTCTACTCTATACACCTTGAATTCATTAAGGTGACCCTTAATCATCAGGAACAGTAAAATTATTTTTATAATCTTCTAAACATTATCTGTATTTAGTATATTAATTTAAAACACATATTCAGTGATAACAAGAGTTTAAAAACTAATGAGGGTTCTAGTTAATGAATTTTACTAATTATGAAGTTCTAAAAATTATGAGCTTTTTCTGTAGGTTCTTTAGGGATAAGAATAAAAAAGAAAGGTCCTTGGTCATATGACTATGACTAAGCATATTTCTTAAATAATTTTTATAACACTGCCATTCTGTCTATTTGCTTATAATTTTGCCCTTGTTCCATTTTCTTTTTACATTTGCAAGGAATATTCTAATAGGCTTCCTTTCCTTTCTGAAAAGAAAAAAAAAAGACCACAAAATAGTACTGATTAAACCATTTCCCAGAGGGAAAAGAAGGGGCATATTTTGCCTTGAAAATACTTAAGAAAGGAAGTACTTTATAGTTGAAATTGAAAGACATTTTTTTAAAGTGGTGGTATGATAGCTGGTTGCATGGTTTTCTGGGGGTTTTTTGGTTGTTATTTTTGGGTCAATCCCACTTAGAACACTATAGCAGCAGAATACCCTATTGAATATTCATTACTTCACAAGTAGTCTGGCTTTTGCTGAATCCTAAGAAAAATTTATCTAGGGTAAAAGAAAACCATTTCTATTTTTCTTTTATCCTCCTAGTTGCCTTAGGTTTGTTTGTTTCTCCAATGGAAAAGGTTGTATTCTTTCCCAAAGAGCTAACCTCAAAGAGAAGAGATGCTGATATCAGTCATAATTTCAAGTATCATTCAGGTACCTGGTGTTTCTAACATAAGGTGAGGAGCAATGGTAGAGAAACATTTCAAATCTAAGTTATAAAAAGCATGTGCATATGTTTAAATGATTAAATGGAAGTAAGCATTTCAGTGATAAAACTGTGTATTAGGATGTCCATCAAATGTTTAAAGAAAGGGAAATAGGCAAATTGGGTTTCCATTGAATCTCTTAAGGACACAGTCGATCACACTGTTTGACTCCAGTATCTGTCCAAAAAGATGGTAAACTCTTTAATCAAATAACCATTTTTATTTTAACAGTGGCCTATAAAGAGTATCCTATTGATGTAATGGTTTTTCTTTCTCCACTGCATAGATCTGATTAATATATCCATGATTGAAAGAATGGTCAATTTTCACAAGAAGTTGGGTGACTTTGTTTCCTTTTTTGTTGATGTTGGATTAGAGTAGTTGTCTTTTTAATTTATTTTTTTTTCATGGTATTGTTTCTAATGAACCTGAGGAGATGTGAAGCAAGTCATTCAATTCTTCCGAGGCCCCAGTAATATGAGGATAGTGATGAGGTCACTCACAAAATTGTTTGTTCCTTAGGTTGATCTATTTGTTTGGCTCTGTGTAAATAACTATAAAACCATTATTTTAGAACAAAAATTCAAGTTTTCTTTAAATCAGTGTCATGTTGAGATGTGACCTCATCTGAGTTTTGACCTCTATATTCTGACCCATGTTATGAAATACAAGGCATAAGTTGTAGGTATGGATAGTGCATCATTTTAATTAGCAGATAATTCAAAAATAAGAATCTCTGTCATTTCCAGTTGTGAAAATGTTTAAAGACTGTATGTACATGTGAGTATGTGCATGTATCTGTATCAGTCAGTGTTCTCCAGAGAAAGAAACTAAACCAAGAGGAGATATATATGTATAGTGTGTGTGTGTGTGTGTGTGTGTGTGTGTGTGTGTGTGTATGTGTATGTGTGTGTGTGAGAGAGAGAGAGAGAGAGAGAGAAACCTAAAGAATTCGCTCACATAATTGTGGGGGCTGGCAAGTCTGAAATTTGAATGGAAAGCTAGCAGGCTGAAAACTCAGGCAGGAGTGTCTGCAGTCTTGAGACAGAATTTCTTCTTGCTGGGAAACCTCAGTTTTTGCTCTTAAGGTCTTTCAACGGATTGGATGAAGCCCACCCACATTATCGAGCGTAATCTCCTTTACTTGAAACCAACTGACTGTAGAGGTTAACCATGTCTACAAAGTACCTTCACAGCAACACCTAGATTAGTGTTTGATTAAATACCTAGGTATTGTCGCCTAGCCAAGTTGACACATAAAAGTAGCCATCACAATATTGAAAAGGTGGAAAAAATTTCTTTTCTTTCCTTCTACATTCTTTTGCTTGTCTAATAATCAAATTGACATAAGACAGATTAACAGGAGAAAAACAAAAGTTTAATAACATGTATACCTCTTGGACATACATGAGAGAGACCCAGAGAAATGGGAGTAACTCTCTGAAATGGCCAAAGCCATCACCTCAAATACCATATTTGTCTAAAGACAAAAGAAAATGTTTTGGGTGGGGAGTCAGTTATGGAAGGTGACCAAGAAAAGCATAGTAAGCAAGGTTATGGTTGTTATGCAGATTTAAGTCCTTGCCTTCTTCATTGATAAGAATTTCTAGTGAGTTAGAGTCATCCTTCTCCTCCTGGTACAGAGACGGAGACACCCTTACAAATGGATATTTCCCTTATAAATGTAAATCTTTCTTGTAAAAGGATAACTTCTACTCAGTCTTAAGAGCTTCTCTTATGTCTGCTGTTTTTCTTAAAATAATCAATATACCAAAGAGGCATATTTTGGGGTTGCAAAATCTGCTCCCCTTCAATATCTTACAGGAACATACAATTCTTATTTTCAAGGTTTTTTTAAAATTTTATTTATTTTATTTTTTTGGCTGTGTTGGGTCTTCGTTTCTGTGCGAGGGCTTTCTCTAGTTGCGGCGAGCGGGGGCCACTCTTCATCGTGGTGCGCGGGCCTCTCGCTGTCACGGCCTCTCTTGTTGCGGAGCACAGGCTCCAGATGTGCAGGCTCAGTAATTGTGGCTCACGGGCCTAGTTGCTCCGCGGCATGTGGGATCTTCCCAGACCAGGGCTCGAACCCGTGTCCCCTGCATTGGCAGGCGGATTCTCAACCACTGCGCCACCAGGGAAGCCCTCAAGGTTTTTGTGAAATTGATTAATTTCTTAAACAATTGTCTGTTACATAGAGAAATTATCCTTATTTTTCTCTGTAAATCACTGTGTGAATATTCTTCATAGAGATTAGGTTTATTAGCTCTAACATTTTTATTCCTGGGAAGAAGCACCATCACACTTATTACTGTCTCTCACTTGCTGTCTCAACATAACCTGTTTCTGATCATGTTCATGTTTTTGCAAGATTTTGGTGGGTGGACTTGTTACCGAAAGCTCAGCCTCTCTGTACACCTGGTGCTGAATCAAATCTCAGAGACAGAGTTTTGGGTGAAGTAGAAAAGGATAGCTTTATTACTTTGCCAGGCAAAGGGAGACACACTCAGCTTCTGCCTTGAAAAACTATGTGTCCCAACCTTGGAGGATTTGATGAGAGGTTTTATAACAGTGATTCAAAGATAGGGTCTCTGACAAGATTATGGTGTGAGCAGTGCTTGCACTCCCTTAATCTTGTCTCAGGTGGTTGATCTCCTAATCTTGATGAGCTTCTTCTGGTCCCTTTAATCTTGCCTCAGGTGGTTTCTTGGCTGCTCCTCCCTTGATTAGCAACTGTTCCAATCAGCCCTTTGGAACTCAGGGAAGGTCATGGAGGCTGGAGTCTTACCTACAAGAAAATGGGGACAGAAAGGCTTCCGTGCCAGGGTGCCCCACAAGGCCTCACTCGGTTTCAGTCTTAGGTCATTTCAGGTACATTCACTGTCTCCAAATTGGAGAAACAACAGCTTACTAGAACCTCATGGGCAAAGGACTATTTTGAAATAGTCCATCTTGCTTTTATGAAACAGATAATTATTGCAGAGGAAAACACATCCCATTTTTAACCAGGTTTATTCTCTTTTCCTTTTATTGCTGTTTTTGGTCCTAAGGGCCTACCATAATCCATTATAAGGATGTGATTTTTAACAACATGGTAATTAACTATTTAGTATTCCATTCTTTTACTGTCCACATTTGTGAGAAATCTCCTCCTGTTCCTTTGATAATGACAGTGACAAAAGTATCTTTATTCATAATTATAGCTCTAAGTATTTTATAAAACTCTCAGTATTTAAATATCATTCTCTTGAAGATATGTCATTTTGGATTGTGAGTTGTCCAATAGATCACACAACTTACTATGGCCGAAGATAAAATTAAGTAATATCTAGCATATTTGGATAGTCTTAGGCTGTTTATAGCTAGATGAAAATAATGAATTTTTTGTTCTCTGATTACATTGGATAAGTAATTTGAAATTCAAATCATTAAAAGATTATAGATATAGATGCTATTCCAAAACATATCTTATCCCTTGCTTCTCCATAACCAAAAGAAAATAGCTTTCAAAATGGGCCAGAAGTACATTCTCATAGGGCTGATTAATGAGATTTGAAGAAAAGAAAAAAAAAAAAAAAAGAATCCAGTAATAATGTTGGAGGTTATTGAGTATATGCTGTTGCCTTCAGGAAGGATGCACCAAATTGTCCCAAACATGTACAAGCTTTGCATTTTAAGACCTCTAGGGAAAAAATCACCTTCACTAATCCATTTTAGTGTTTAAAAGCCCTAAAAATGCAGGTACACAGCAGATACCTGTTGTGATCAATTAGCTCTGATGGTATTATACCAGAAAGTGCTTGCTTTCATGAATAATCAACAAATCTAGCAATACTTTTCTTTGAAGTTGTTGAGCTATGTCCCATTTTTAAAGTTAGTATTTCAGAAGATTATGCAACAGGCATTCTGAAGTCGCAAATCAAATGTCATGGTTGTTAGACTGACTCTATAGGACATCTCAAGTCAATAGTGACCTTTAGTAAAATTTCATAGAATCTAAGCTAGGAAACAATTTTTACCTGACAAATGGTTGGAAAGAAGGTGTTTGGTTAAATTTGTGTACTTTGTCTTTTAGGTAGTGTATCCATTAGTGAGATGCCTTTATAACATGATGCATGATGGAGTAAAATTTTGTGTAGTACAATTACATCATTGATCCTGATTTAAAAAAGAAAAGGTTAACCCATAGGAGTTAGTTTCATCTTTAACATCTCAATTCACACTTGATTTCATGCATGGCACTCATAAAAAGAAGGTTATAATGAGGATTCAGAATCCAGGGTATTAATAACTGTATTTATCAATACAGATCTAGAAGTGGCAGTAGGATAATTAAACTACTTTAAGAAAATTGTACAACTGTACTCATGAAAAGAAAAGTAAAATCATCAACACAGGAGTTCAGCCAAGGTGCTGCATTTGATTTGTGTACCTCTATACAACCTTGACCTATGCTACCTAGAAGATTAATGCATTAAATATATCTTAGCCTTTTAAACACAGTAAGAGAAATTTGCTCAAGCTTTTATTACACACATGTACACAAAATATTCTGCAAAATAAGGGGGAAAGTAAATTTCAGTTCATTTGCAAAGTCTTTGTATAGATAATGGAAAAAGGGATTATTGCCAAGTTATGGACTTGATGCGCTATAATTAGAAATAAAACCTAAATTAAGTTATTTATTGAACTAGAAATACATGCAGGATCACAGAGCTTGCATGCAATGTATTTTCCTATGTTATGAAAATAAACATTATGGTAAGCTACCTTCTGTATTTAATATAAGTGGTGACAAAATAAAATAACTCTAAATCACATAAATGCTCCAGAGATTTTCAGGGAGATAGGAAGGTGGGTTCGTTCATTTTCAAGCATGCCATTCTGTGGCACTGGGAGGAATCCAAATGAGTTTGCCTCATTCTTTGATATGGATTATGTTGACTGTTGTGCCTATTGCATTTTGATCTTTGCAGTATAAAACTATATTTTACACAGTAAATAATAAAGCTGTTCTGAATTGATTCATAGAACAGCAGCAATTCATGAAATTCTTTTTCTTTTTTAAATTAATTAATTTATTTATTATTTTTGGCTGTGTTGGGTCTTCGTTTCTGTGCGAGAGCTTTCTCTAGTTGCGGCAAGCGGGGCCCACTCTTCATCGCAGTGCGTGGGCCTCTCACTGTCGCGGCCTCTCTTGTTGCGGAACACAGGCTCCAGACGCACAGGCTCAGTAGTTGTGGCTCACGGGCCTAGTTGCTCCACGGCATGTGGGATCTTCCCAGACCAGGGCTCGAACCCGTGTCCCCCGCAACGGCAGGCAGACTCTCAACCACTGCGTCATCAGGGAAGCCCCATGAAATTCTTATATTACTTAACAATTCACTCTACCACCCAATGAACTGGGCTTTTCCCGACTACCCCACAGAGGAGGGATTGTCCACTGTTTGATGTCACCTGGGAGAGCAATTTAACTTTCAAGGTCACTGAGTTTAAATTCACTCAATTTTATGAACTCAAATGACATCATTCTGAATTTGTACTATATGTAGCAGAATTGAAATACAGCAAAATTTTAAAGTGAGTGAGGTTAATCTTTAGTTGCCTGCTATCTCTACATTGAGAACCCCTTTCTCCTTTTCTGGTAGCAGTCCTAAGACTCAAAGGACATTGTATCTCACGGTGGAGTAGATATCTTTCGGCTTCACAGATTCCCATATTCTACTTCTGCTTCACTGAGAAAAGCTCACTGCTTCTAGAAAATTCCCTGAGAAAAATTATTAAAGGTAATCTTGCTCTGAAGTAATATGCATTATTACTATTTGTATAATTTACTCTAACACATTGGATAATTTACAAAATACATAATTCACACTTATTGTTAGCATATATAGTTTATAATGTAAATAAGACAAGACAATCACTTAAAGAGATGCACCCATAATGTGATTGGAATGGCCAGGTTAAGCACATAGATAAAATCATCAGCAGAGGCCTGCACTCCAAATGCACAAATTTCTGTATGGTTAAACAATGACTTTCGTGATTTACATTAGAAATAAAGCTTATATAGACTTGAAAAATAGCAAAATGGGTTACAAGATGATCGCAAACTTAAAAACCAGAGTGAATCTTTAAAAATCCCTACAGTAAGGTAAGTAACACACGTGTCTATACTGCAATGACTGCATTTCTTGAAGCCATAGGAAAACTTTGTTTTTTGCAATGCTTCACTGTTCAGCAGAGCCAAGGTAAATCTAACTGCATTTGGTAAGGCTTTTGCTACTGCTCTGAGCAGTTAAAACATTTTGGCATATCTCCTATTCATTTTTGGTCCTTAAGGCATCTTCCATTCACAGAGGTTTTTCCATATTAATATTCATGCCTTCTACTGGCTTTCCCTGTTCTTTCAACTGATGTCTTATTAGTTGACATAATGAAAAGAGCGAATTGCCTAATCAGGCTTTTTATAGTACTAAGAACTGGGGAAAGATTTTTAAAAATTATATGCATATAATGCATGTCATCAAAATCAGCGGCATTGTTAACAAGAATGAGCTCACCACATAGTCACTTGAAAAGAAGAACTATTTCTGCCCTCCCCCTATGATCGTCACACAGAAAGGAGAAACAAACAAAGATATACAGACTGTCAACATCTGTAAAGTGAAATTTCCAAATTTATAATGGAATTAATGCTTTCAAAGTTATAAATATCAAAATGTTGCTCTGCATCTGCTAACTCATGCTTTTTGACAACAAGCTGTGCTGAAAGGCAGTCAGTTGGTGTTGCAGGCGAGCACTATGGGCTGTGAGTTGCAACTTGTTTATTGCTTCTTGATGCACATCCATGGGCCATATGGTCAGGGTCTTCATGGAAACAAATTGTCCATAATTTTCTTCCAGCATGAGGACAGGGTAGTAAAAGTATTTCAGAGCTGTAGAACAACTTCAACAAAACCTGTTAATTATACACATTGTATGAAGGTGGATTTGATCTATCACTCATCTCATCTACTTGTCTGCATATATCTCAGTCAGGTATGCACACTATTGCAATTGGTGTATCAGAGATAGTTTATGCTGTCTTCTCCAGGACTTAGATGTTTTTCTCTCCATCAAGGTGAGAACTGAGTAGCACACCTCCTGATTGTTCCCAGAGCCAAGGAGACCCAGTTTAGAAGAATAATCAAACTCACCATAGTTGTTTAAAACTAGTTTAAAACTGTGACAGAGTTGTTACCAAGACTCAGAATGTGTATGTTTTTCTACCACAACAGATTTATGTCTTCACATTTGTTTTCTTTTGATTTTGTAGTTGTGTGTTGCTAGTATCACCGATTCAGAGTATTATCCTGGAAGCTGTACTTTCAAAAGCATTTTGTTTTAAAAAGTCTTTTCTAATTCATTTACCAAGTGCACATCATTATAATAGAAGTCAATAAGAAAAGTTAGGACAGATAAAGTAAATATCAAGCACTGTGTGCTTTGCACATGGTTAAAAAGGTATATATCATGGAAATCAAGTGTTTTAATAAGAAATGTGATGTCTTTAATCTTCAGAGATAATAGTGGTCAACAGTCTGTAAGTACTAGCTTTGAGTTGTTTAGTCAGAAGCAAGATGAGGCTGTGTGCAAAATAATTTTCATTCCTTGTGCCTTGTGACCTGTGGCACAGACTTGCAATCAAGCCAACTAATTGGGGGTGCCTTCTCTAATCAGAAAGTGAAATTAAACCAACTGGCCTATGTGGGAATTTGCCCCATAATGTGGATCTTTTTAATACCATGCTGTAACCACTGCAGCAAATAGGTTCTAGCTCAAAGTAGAAATAAGAGTATCTATTGTCTAAATTGCCCATAATTATTGCTATGATTGCAATTCTGAAATTCTGGTTCTAGTGAGTGAAAAACTAAATGTATTATATATTATAGGAGAGGCAAAGAGTTTTCGCTTGATGTAAAATGAAAGGTAAAAAAACATGGTGACATCCTTTATTTTTATGGTACTTGAGAAATTATTTGAAATGAAAATTATTAAATTGCCTGAAAATGGATCTGACTTAATTGTCTATAAATGCAAAGTGTTGGGGCAGTTGCCTTTATATCTTCTGATTTGGATAGTATTAAGTTAAATGTACCCTCAAGTTCTTACACTATGGCAGAAATTCTAAGGCCTTGTAATCACCACTGCCATTCCCTCTGAAAGACCACCCACCTTTGGTAATAGCAAGTGCTCCACAGTAAAAAGATGTGTGGATTTTCTCCTTTATTTAAGTTTGTCTTAAAAGGATTTGAATGGCAATTTCAACTAGTAAGTTGTTACAACATATTTTATATCACCAGTCACATTCATGTGCTATTTAAAATCTGTGATGAAAAAATCTGCATATACTTGGATTTGGCTGAAAAATGATATTATACTTATCCAGACCACTTAGGTTTGATAACGTGAGTTTAATAGCTCAATCTCACAAGAAAAATT
The DNA here is from genome assembly GCF_028023285.1 of Balaenoptera ricei. Taxonomy (NCBI): domain Eukaryota; kingdom Metazoa; phylum Chordata; class Mammalia; order Artiodactyla; family Balaenopteridae; genus Balaenoptera; species Balaenoptera ricei. The sequence goes on along the minus strand of NC_082660.1, from coordinate 86,743,695 downwards.
TCCCATGAGATTTCCAGATTGTACAGCTGTGCTCTTAGCTGTGTATCCTGTAAGAACTGCCTGGAGTGTACATTTCATCTTGGGTTTACTTGGCATAAACATGCAATTTCTAGAACTGTTTTTAGTCACCACCTCTGATATGCACATATTCTTTTGCCCGTACCTCATGTTAACAGTTGATATTAGTTAACTAGTTAATAGTTTATGCCTTGGCAAATTCATTTTCTTTTTAGAGAGGATGATTATATCACCATATTTATCTTAGATGTTTGTTAGAATTCTGGAGAGCAAAAATCAAGTGAGTTAAAAGCAGTAGCAACCAAGAACTTATTAAAATGCTACTGTGTATAAACGTATAAAGCACTATTACCACACTTTACTGGCAGCACAGAGATATATGTGATATCTATGGGAGGGGATTATAAATATCTAGATGTGGATTAGTGAGGCATGTAAAAATATCACATAGAGGTTGGGGATTGAATTAGAAATTGCAGAAAGACAGACCTAGACAAGCAGCAAAGAACGATGGGAGTGCATAAAAGGCAGAACATTCTAGACCGGAAAATGACAGGAGCAAAATGTGAGGTTATTGAGAGCTTCACCCAGTACCTCAAACAAGTGCTAAGAAAGGCTCTTTTATGTTAATCTTGCTGTTAATTGCATGTGTGTATATGCAATTCCATAAAAGCTATGGTTGATTGACTGCAAAGTGGTATCATTATTATTATTTCAGACAGAATTCTTTTTACATGAGAAGTAGCATTTCAGGCAAATTTCGGTTCACACGACTATCATCAATGTATGAAAAGTGCCCACATATGTATTTTGCATTGTTTGTCTCCTGGTGGGAGCAGGGAGGGAGAGGAGGCAAGCTAAGGGGTAGCTGTGGTTGGTCCAGTTCTCTTGACTCATGGTCTAATAGCCATTACTGACCCCTCCTTTTTCATCTTCTCAAACAGTTCCAATACCTGAAACTAGGAAGATATAAAAACTTCCACACTTCCTACTAGCACAAAATGTGCACAAAACAGCATGTAAGCAACAGACCTGCAAGTTCACAAAAAGGAGTAAGACACTGGGATGGGGTATCTTATAGGTGTGTACATGAAACCTTCCTTGTCACCTCTTATTACCACCCTCCCCGAGTATTGTGTTCTCTTTGTTTTCCTCCATCAATATCTAAAATACTGCTTTTCACTTGTTAATTTAAAGAGAGAGACTAGGTATCAGCTCCTGTGGGTGGTAACAAAATAGCACAGAACAAAAATGAATTCTGAAGTCTCATTTTCATAATAGTGAGATTTTTACCTGCTCCCTAATGTGTGTAATTGCAATCTCCCTGACATATGATTTCAGAAAGCATCCTTCTTTTTGTTCACTCAAGCAACAGTGCCCTGGCTACTAAGTGCATTATGTGGTCAACAAAGGGACATCCAGTAAAGTCTGTGCTGGGCAGGCTGGAGGGTAGGCAGGTGCTCTGCTATAGGGTTCAGTAATTAGAGAACTCCATCATTTGAATTTGACCGGCCTCTTTTTCATTCCTGACAATTTGAGCCATTTCAGCTGTGCTATGCCAGTGTATTAAAAGGTCACGTTTCCACTGCCAGAGTGAGAAGTGAAGAATTGAGGAATTCAATTACACAAATGATCCAGACTTTGACTTTTATTTTTCATTTTTGCCTAAAATTGCCCAAGTATTTATTCCATTGTGTTTTGACCTCAGAATATATTTACCGACAAGAAAATACAGATTAAATATATCCTTATGGTATAAACAACTCTTGCCATCCTTTGTTACAACAAGGTTTAAAATGTGAAATGGATCTATGCCTTGGAGAAAATCTAACCAATACAAGCTGTTAAAATGTAATTCAATTATATTTAGTATACTGTTTGTACTTGATGGGACATAATGTTTTGGGAGCTGCATTTTACTTCTTCATTCATGGCCATCATATTTCTACCAAAAAGAAGAGGCATTTAAGCGGTTCCTACCTCTATCCCCTGTGGCTGACTGTGTAGGTGATGGGAAATTTTCACTGATCTCTTCTGCATTTGTCTCAGGATCTTCTTTTTCCTGTTTGATTGAAACCGTAAGGAACAGTTGTTGAATGCTGATGAGACACTGGGTAAAGCCTCCAGCCAGTTTTTGTTTGGGTTTTTTTTTTTCTTTCATTTCGGCAAATTTGTTTCAGAAAGTTAGACATCTGTCTTGCTCTTAATCGGGAACCTCTAAGGTCAGTTAAAACCATTTCCCATTGCTGTTTAAGATGTGCTTATGACTGCCTGACCAGGTGAATAGGTAAACATTTCAGTCATTGCTTGGGAGAATAAATCACCTTGCTTGGACAGGGCTTGGAGAGAAAAATGAATCAAATGCCAGAGTCTTAGCTGTAGCTGTCTCTGTGCTTGGTGGAATGCTTCCATCTTTTGTGATGCAAATAGTAATTTATTTTTGCCCAACAGCAGGTCGGCCACAAGGATTTAGTTTTCTTCCAAGGTAAGAGAGCTGATTTAACCTGCCGTTATGCTTTTCTACAAGATTCTTATTTACAACAGTTTCTTAATGAGTTATGTCAGAGTAGCTGCTGGTATGATCCTCTTGATATCAGGGCCTGTGAAGCAGAATGGTTAATGATGCACTCCTTGCTAGTTTCCAGTGGAGAACATTACCAAATGACTATAGCGCTGTGGACAGTATGCCAAGCTCATAATAAATGGAACAGTGCCACCTTTTGGTCATAAAATAGGAAAACAAATTAAGATGGCTGGGATTCTGCAAGTCAGAGAGGTGGTTTCAAACTAACTGACTGATCTGGTGGTCATGCAATCTACAAATAATAGTAACCTAATTCTTTTCTCTCTTTTGTCCTTTTTTTCCCCTTTGTGGCAGCACCTATGATTTGACTGTATGCATTTCATATAATAACGATGCTTAGGGAGAAACTGAAGTATGCTACATTCTAATTATGTTTTGCACAGGAATGAGTTACTCATGCATTATGCAGATAATCTGAAGGATTCCATGGTTACCATTGTACACATGGCAACTTCTTTTATACAGTGACAATTAATCTGAGGAAATATTTGGGAAGAATTTTGAAAGAAGGAAACAATTGAGCATTGCAGTATTTGTTTAGGATTGTGATTTGGACACTGATTTTAATTTAAAAAATTTTGGGGTTCTGCCTTGTTCTTTCCCTACATAGCCTTTCTCATGATGCAATAAAATACCAATTAACTGAATAATAATCATTCAAATATTGAAATTCATTTTTTAAATTAATTTTTTAGAAGAAAGAGGCAAATTACAAGAAAGCAAGGAGATAGCAGGGACTTAATCAAAGAAGAAAATCCTAGGGCATATCCTTATAGATATCTATAAACAGTCAACCCAGTCTCCTATACCATCTGCAGGTCATTGCAATGGTGATTGATGTCCAGAACATGCAAGATCCAAATTCTAAAAGAGACATAAAAATATGTTCCCTGGGTACCAACTAGAAGAAAAATTTTTTAAATAAATACTAGTGTCCAAATCACAATCCTAAAAAAGTAGTGCAGCACTAGATTAGAATTTCCTTCTTTCAAAATCCTTCCTAAATATTTCATATTAATTTTCACTATATAACAGAAGTTTCTCATTTTCAAAAGAGTTTTCAGCTTTTATTAAATGAGAGGTTTAATCTGCATCTTAATGATGAATTATTGGAGATAGTTTCTCTCAACTGGAAGGAACAAATAGTACAATTTTAAGCATATCATCAAGCTTGGTAAAAAAAAAAAGTATTATTAAATGGTTGGGCCTCTCCAGCAGTGAAAGTTGATACTTACTCAACTAGGCATAGGATTACCCTTTCCAAAGTGAGAAAAGATGAAGACTGTATTTCAGTGGCCAAAAAGTTTGCCTTAATGGCTATTATTCAAATACCATGCCCACCTTAGGCCTTCTTTGCCATTGAAACATTCACTGATGACCCTTGGGCTGGCTCCTGGAGCTTTTCTGCACAGACTCTATGTTTTGGTTGTTATCCTTCCAGACAAAGGTTGAAAACAGGAAGAATGTTTGCTTTTTTTTTAACAATCAATACTATATAATCCAGCATGTTTCCTGTTGTGCTTTAGCTGCTAGAAAACAGGGAATTTCAGTCCCAAACAGTAGTAACTAGCATATCTCAGATACCTTAAGAACATTTAGTTTCTCTAGATCTATTTAATGATGTCTATTCTGTTTTTAGCTTTAATTATCATGAATTACATTAGTTTGATAGCATCTTAGCTTGGGCTGCTATAACAAAATGGCATAGACTGAGTGGCTTAAACAACAAATTTATTTCTCACACTTCTGGAGGTCGAGAAGTCCAAGATTAAGGTGCCAGCAAGGTAGGTTTCATTCTAAGGCCTCTTCTCTTGGCTTGTAGGGGGCTACCATCTCACTGTGTGCTCATATGACCTCTTCTTTGTGCACACTGGGAAAGAGGGAAAGAAAGAGAGAGCTCCCTGGTGTCTCTTATAAGGGCACTAATCCTATCACGAGGGCCCCGCCCTCATGATCTCGTCTAACCCTAATTATTTCTAAGAGGTCCCATCTCCAAATACCATCACATTGGGGTTTAGGATTTCAACATATGAATTTTAGAGGGACACAAATATTCAGTTTATAACAAATAGCTTCTTCAAATCCTTTAGGAAAGAAATGAGACCTAACTATAAAACTATAAATATCACATATATAAGACACTATATTAGGGACTAGAGAGGACAGAATACATTTAACAAGGACTCTACATTTGAAGAGTTTTTGTCATTAAAGCAAATGCAAATAAGTATAGTTCAGTTTGCTTTGTGAATTAAACTTACTTTCCAAAAGTAGCATTTATACATCGTGTAAAGTATATGTAATATTAAAACCAATGAAACGTATTTCAAATGTAATTTTTATCTTCTACTTGCATAAAATGTGTTCAATTTAATATGTTTAGATATAGAAATGTTCTTGTCACAGGAAACTGAATATATTTAATTTTCTCTTTTCTATCTTGATTGAAAATACTACAAGCTAGTTCCATTCATTATCTTGATGTAGTTGAAACATATTGTTATATTTGATATACTTGGTGAATAGACATAATATGCTGTATGATATATCAAAGGTAATGAATTTTTAGTCCTGTGGAAATGTACCAAATGATGGAAATTAGAAGGATTAAATATGCACTCCTCTTCAAGTCAACATATATTTAATTAAATATAATATTCTGATTAAGGAAACTCTTAGGGTTGAGGGACCATAAGTTTTGAGTTATGTTTTCTTTCTTAAATGCCTTGAAAATTCTTGTAATTTTTTTTCTACGTGTATTTCTTTTCCTTCCTGAGGAACCTACTTCAAAGCCTTCTTAAATACCTCCTTTACTGCTTCTTAATGTATCATAAACAAAGAGAATGTCCTTTCCTCAGATAGGCTAGGCCCCGAGGAGATATCACTGGTGAACCGAACAAGAATCAAGACCTTGCTCTTTCATTAGCATTTTCAAGTCCTATCCAGTAGTGAAGGACTTGTAGCAAAGGCATATGATAGGCCAACATTTAGACTTGTTTTGCCTGATTCACTCCTCTCAGGTTGCAAGGGACCAGCAGAAACCAAATTTCCCTCTGCTTTGGTCTTATTTCCTCATCTTGAGCCATGGCTTCTGCCACCTTTGGATAGAGATTTGCTGAATCATAAAATACTGATTTTTTTTATGGTTCATTAGATAGGGTCAGTGCATGGTCAGAGATCTACACTATCTTCTGACTCCAAACTAACTCCCCCAACCGGCCTGACCTAGTACCTGACTAAGAAAGACCTTCCTTCTTGAACTAGACTCAGCTGACCAATGAAAAGTAAAATGTAACATTCTTTAATAGCCATTAATGCATTCAGTTTTTCAGATTTGATATGTTTAAAAATTAAAAAGGACTTAGAGAACACAGCAAAGAAGAGAGAACTGGAAAGAAAACTTTCCATAGTGGAGGATGATGACTTGGTTCATAAAGGCTGAATCTAGGAAGGTATTCTATAGGAGTTCTTTTAGAAGTTAGTGTATATGTGTGGGTCCAGGCCCTGGATAAGGTGGTAGAAAAGGGAAGAGCAGAGAGACAATTTTGCACAATATCAACTAAGCCTTCTTCACAATTTTGCCTAAGATTGAATCTGCTCTATGTCTGTCAGTAAATCATACCTGAAGGACCGACTCTTGGAAAAATAGAAGCAGAAAGGGAATAGTAGGGAACAAGGTATTATGGAAGCCCTATACTACATTCTCAAATGACGTGAAAGTTGTCAGATTTATTCTCAGAGAATACTAACATGTATGTGCTGAAAGAGTTTGGCCAACCAGTTATTTCTTCCAGTATGCATATTTATATAATGAAAATTACATTATGTTCTTTTGTTTTAAATTTTATTTTTCTTTGGGATAATTAATGCACATGGCAAGCATTGTACTAGTCAAAATGTCATATGGTGGCAAATGAGTTTCCCATACCTAATCCCCATGCTTTCAGTCCCCTGTTGCCCAGAGAAAATCTATATTACTAATTTTCTTGATATTCTTCCAGAGATATTCTATGAATATACCGTCATATCTATGTGTACATATCTTCATTTAACAAAAATGGGAGCACACTCTACACTCTGTTGTGCATCTTCCTTTTTTAATTAAAAATGTATCTTGAATATCATTCCATTTTAGTATAAATAGAGCTTTCTATTCTTATTAGCAGTTGCATAGCATTCCATCTTATGGATGTACTGTAATTTATGTAACCTATCACCTATTGAAGGACCTTAGGGTTGTTTTCAATCTTTCTGTACTACAGACAAATTTGCAATGAATATTCTTGCATGTCTATCATTGTGTGCATACGCAAGCATATGTCTAGATAAATTCCTAGAAATGGAATTGTTGGTTCAAAGGGCATGTGCATTTTAAATTTCAATAAATATAAATCACAATTAGGTTCCAATATTATGAGTATTAGATAACATGGTGGACATTCAACATTGAAGGATGACTGCAAAAACCTGTTGCTTTAAGCTTGAGTTTGTTCCACATTTATTAAGCAAATACTTATTGAACATCTACTATATGTCAAGCACTAATCTAGGCACCAGTGAGACAGCAAAGTCCTTCCCCTCAATTACATTCTAGTAGGGAGCTTACATGGATGATATGGAGGGCAGTTTACATAGTTACTCTCATTTATTCAGGCACAGGGCTTAGTGAAAGATAGATCTAGCCTCCTGCATTGCTCCTATTTTGCATCTCCTTTTTTCCCAGTGCTACTGTTATAGGAATTAGTCTTGGGGCTAGAGAGGAATATCCAAAAAATCCCTAGGAACATCATCGTAAATGTTAGACTTCTCTCAGCAAGCTGCACCGCCAGAGCGGTGGCAATAAAAAGCAACTGTAAACTATACCTTCCCAATGTAAATAATCATTCTTAATCTGAGCACTTTTTGCTGGTAGTGGACCTCTTAGGGTATTCACCACCTTCCAAATTTGTCAGCTCTTAATATTTACCTCCATTTTGCAGATACATGTTCCATGTGTAAGTGAATGTGTTGTCCACATTGAGTTTTCAGGGAGCACAGCTGCTTCTAGTCAGCAGTAATAAAGTAATCCCTACACCCAATTATTTGACCAAACAATTAGCACCAGCCTGTGTACTCAATAAATTGTTGGTTGGTTGCTGGCTCTATTGAGAAGCTGAGAATGGTAATTATAGCAGTAGCATATTTCAGCTGGTGATACAACAGGCAAGATGAGTAAGGCATTTGTTTAGAGCAGCTGGTTCTTTGGATGGACAGAAACCCAGATGGAGTAGTTCCGAGTGACTGAGCATTAGCAAGGTTATGTAGTGTTCTGGCACACAGTCATCTCTGCTTTGGGAAGATTTCAGTGGGGCCTTCGCAGTTAAGAACTTGGAACAAGAAGCTAGAACATAAAGAAGATACTTTGAGTGAAAAAAGTGATTTAAAAAATGAATGAAGAGCCTATTTATCCCAATCATGTCTTAACATTATTTAGGCACACCCTAGTTTTTAGAAAGTATAAGCAAAACTAATTGTAAATTATAGTGATATTTATGGAATTAGAATACATTTTACAAACCATCATATATAGAATGGGTAAACGACAAGGTCCTACTGTATAGCACAGGGAACTATATTCAACATACTGTGCTAAACCATAATGGAAAAGAATATAAAAAAGAATATGTGTATATATATGTATAACTGAATCACTTTGCTGTATAGCAGAAATTAACACAACATTGTAAATCAACTAAACTTCAATTAAATAAATACATTTTATTTTACTCTGGCTATAAATAAGACTATATTGACTTTCTTTAAAAGGATTTTATTTATTTTTTATTTTTTGGCTGCGTTGGGTCTTCATTGCTGCGTGTGGGCTTTCTCTAGTTACGGTGAGCGAAGGCTACTCTTTCGTTGTGGTGTGCAGGCTTATCGTTGCGGTGGCTTCTTTTGTGGTAGAGCATGGGCTCTAGGCACTCGGGCTTCAGTAGTTGTGGCACATGGGCTCAATAGTTGCAACTCATGGGCTCTAGAGCGCAGGCTCAGTAGTTGTGCATCACGGGCTTAGTTGTTCCGCAGCATGTGGGCTCTTCCCAGACCAGGGCTTGAACCCGTGTCCCCTGCATTGACAGGCGGATTCTTAACCACTGCGCCACCAGGGAAGTCCTCGGCTTTTATGTTTAATGAAATAGGGTGAAAACCAAATTGGAATTTGTACAATGTATATTCTTAAATATGAAAAGAGAGTTGGGAAAAATAAAGAGACAGTTGGCATAGCCTGGTGGTCCCTCTATTCTGGTTTCTAGATGTTCTTTTGGGAGAGTTTCTCTGGGACAAGTTATGCTGCCCAGAGGAGTGAGAAAACTACTTTTGTGTGTCAAGAACTAGATGTTTATTAATCACTAAGATTTCATATAAAATGAATTTTTTTTTTTTGAGAGAATTTTTTAAATGAATTTGAGAGAATTTTTTAAAATTCCAGAAAATATATATTCCTACAAGGAGAAACTATCATAATTTTGGATTTCCCTTATGGAATATCATCTGCTGAATATATCAAGGATATTGATATATTTTGTTACATTTATTGATGACTCAACTGGTTATCAGTTAAGTACTGTTAATATGATTTCAGTAGGCAGAAGAAGTATTTATGGTCCTGTGATTTCTTAACAAGTAAATTGGTGCAACTACTTGACCATGCAATCCATTGCTTGGTGCCTGAAATGCAGATTACCATGAAATCTGCATTCTACCCATGAGGTCTCTTAAAAAAGCAAGTATTTGCAAAAGGCTACGCAAAGAAGTGATGTAAAAAGCGAATCCCTCATTTAATAAAAAATTAACTTATTTTGTGCCATGAGATAGTATAAACAAAAATAAAATGAGATAAATTTAATTAGGCTAAAAAGCCATGTAAAATTAAAAAAGTTGTCTCATAGGTGCAAATTTGTTGTTAGCTTTTCCATTTCCTTGCATTCATAACATACAGCTACCCAAATCTAGAAATTACTACATTTACTTATATATTTTCCTTTCTCTTATATAGACCCACTTTTTTTCATTTCTCCCACATAGTACCAATATTGAAGACAGTTTGGGTAACAATTAGCATCTCTTTACAATTATATAAATTCTGTATTTCTGAAGTCTCTGTAAAACTAGGAGGTAAAACCTTGTTTTGTGTTTTTCTCTGGCCCAGTTTTGGAGGGAGGTGGTCTGTCTCTCCCAGTTTCCACACGCAGTGTATTCCCAACAGTCAGCATGGTACCGACCCTATTCTGCTGGATTTCTTGACGATAGATGTAATTTGTGGAATTTTTTTCTCCCACATTTTTCTAGTCTTTTTCAAGGGAGTTTAAGATGCTAGGGAATAAGTAACATTTAGACAACCCTCTAAATTTCTGATTTTTCAGAGGACTTCTGATTCTTGTAACCATAAAGCCTGGCAATGGAATTTATGCTATAAGCTGCTCTGACTGCCAAGATACACCCTGTCAAAGCAGTATATTTGTATAATCCCACCCTAAAAACTCTGGGTGCACAGGGTAAAGTTTTTAAGGGTAAACAATGGTAACGGGAGCTTTTATTAATGTTGCTTGAGATATTACCTGTACATTTTTTTCTTTCAGGTCATTATGCCACTAGTAATGTTTCAAAGTATTTTAATAACTCAAAAGAATTAGTATCCTTTTTCACAAATCCTTACTTATCAAACATATTTTCTTCCCCTTAAATCCAGTTAAAGTCTGGAGCAGTAATTTCTAAAAAGCAAAGTAATTTCCAGGTGTTCCTAGATTCCTTTTCAGAGTTGTCACTATTTGCATATAACATATATCACAGATGAGGTATAACAATCAGAATAAATTTGAGAGAGCTATAATATCAGAACACTGAAAATAATTTCTAGAAATGAGAATGATACCAAAATCCATAACTTTAGACTCCAAATATCGTATTTTCTCCACTAGAAAAATTTTACAAAACTTCGATTGACAGTGATTTTTATTGCAAATATTTATTGCAAATATCTTACAGTCATGTACATGTCTAATCCTTCTAAACCTCCCATTTGATCCTGATATCTTTCATATACTAAGGAGAGGGGAACTTCAGATATACTTTGCATCTATGTAGCAATTTGATTATAAAAATATTCCAGAGAATTCACCATCGAGTATAAGTAATTCCAATAAGTTTCCTTTCCTGAATCGGAACTCCTATGTTTTTCTATCCCATGGAGGTATTGCTTTCATATTTGGGAAAACTGACTATAAACTATAAGATTCTAGTCAGTAAAGTTCAGTGCTTCTGTGGTCATACTGTCTGCTGCCTATTATTTCCTTATTAGTGAAACAACAACACATGGTCTTTTAACTACGTGGGAAAGGCAAATTCAATGGGTTTCTAGTTTTGTGCCAAGATTGTACTGCTTTTCTTAGGTTGACAGTTGGCTTTGGCATTTGGCTGTTCTCCAGGTATGTTTTTGATAAACACTACTTCACATGAAAGAGAAAGGATATCATTACACTACATTAATATATGATGGCAAACTGCCCCCAGAAATTTTATTTCAGCTGCTAAGCTGGAGTTTGATCTTGTATTGCTTACCACGTTCATTAAAAAATGAGAAATTCTATTGCTTTAAAAAATTTTATTCAACACTGAGTGTATACAAAATAATACATTATTTATAAATATGTAAGATATAATGCATTATAATGAACACTCTTTTCTCACCCAGTTTAAGAAAAATAGCATTATCATTTCTTTCAAGTCCTGAGTGCCCCACCCTTCCCTCCTCTCATTGAAGTAGTCTCTATCCGGAATTTTTTATTTGTCATTCTCTTCCTTTTCTTTCTTCCTTTATTGCATATATTTGTATCCCTATACAACCATCTTTTTAGTTTTGCACAGAATAATCGCTTTTTAAATTTTTTTTTAAATTGAAGTATAGTTGATTTACAATGTTGTGTGAATTTCTGGTGTACAGCGAAGTGATTCAGTTTATATATCTATATCTATATCTATATCTATATCTATATATATATACACATTCTCTTTCATATTCTTTTCCATTATGGTTTATCACAGGATACTGAATATAGTTCCCTATGTTATGCAGTAGGACCTTGTTGTTTATCCGTTCTATATATAATAGTATGCATCTGCTAATCCCAAACTGCCAATCCATCCCTCCCCCATGCCCCCTCCCCCTTGGCAACCACAAGTCTGTTCTCTATGTCTGTGAGTCTGTTTCTGTTTCATGGATAAGTTCATTTGTGTCATATTTTAGATTCCACATATAAGCAATATCATATGATATTTATATTTCTCTGCTGGCTTACTTCACTTAGTATGATCATCTCTATGTCCATCCATGTTGCTGCAAATGGCATTATTTCATTCTTTTGTATGGTGGAGTAGTATTCCATTGTTTATATATATATCACATCTTCTTTATCCATTCATCTGTTGATAGACATTTAGGTTGCTTCCATGTCTTGGCTATTGTAAATATGCACAGTTTAATCTTTATATACAGGAAATCATATTGTTGGCATTTTTATGTGACTTGTTTTTAAGATAAGTAGTAAGTTCTTCAGACTTATTCATGTTGTTTCATGAAGTTCCAGTATGTGACTACTCAAGAATGTATTTAAGAATTCTACTACTGATGGACATTTGAGTTATTTACATTTTGGTTTTTTGTTTTGTTTTGTTTTTCTTTTCAACATCTTTATTGGAGTATAATTGCTTTACAATGGTGTGTTAGTTTCTGCTTTATAACAAAGTGAATCAGCTATACATATACATATATCCCCATATCTCTTCCCTCTTGCGTCTCCCTCCCATGATCCCTATTCCTCCCCTCTAGGTGGTCACAAAGCACCGAGATGATCTCCCTGTGCTATGCGGCTGCTTCCCACTAGCTATCTATTTTACATTTAGTAGTATATATAAGTCCATGCCACTCTCTCATTTCGTCCCAGCTTACCCTTCCCCCTCCCTGTGTCCTCAAGTCCATTCTCTACGTCTGCATCTTTATTCCTGTCCTGCCCCTAGGTTCTTCAGAACCATTTTTTTTTTTTAGATTGTATATATATGTGTTAGCATACAGTATTTGTTTTCCTCTTTCTGACTTACTTCACTCTGTATGGCAGACTCTAGGTCCATCCACCTCACTACAAATAACTCAATTTCATTTCTTTATATGGCTGAGTAATATTCCATTGTATACATGTGCCACATCTTCTTTATCCATTCATCTGTCGATGGACATTTAGGTTGCTTGCATGTCCTGGCTATTGTAAATAGAGCTGCAGTGAACATTGTGGTACATGACTCTTTTTGAATAATGGTTTTCTCAGGGTATATGCCGAGTAGTGGGATTGCTGGGTCATATGGTAGTTCTATTTTTAGTTTTTTAAGGGACCTCCATACTGTTCTCCATAGTGGCTGTATCAATTTACATTCCCACCAACAGTGCAAGAGGGTTCCCTTTTCTCCACACCCTCTCCAACATTTATTGTTTGTAGATTTTTTGATGATGGCCATTCTGACTGCTGTGAGGTGATATCTCATTGTAGTTTTTTTTTTTTTTAATCAGTCATCAATTTTATACACATCACTGTATACATGTCAATCCTCATTGTAGTTTTGATGTGCATTTCTCTAATGATTAGTGGCGTTGAGCATCCTTTCATGTGTTTGTTGGCAATTTGTATATCTTCTTTGGAGAAATGTCTATTTAGATCTTCTGCCCATTTTTGGATTGGGTTCTTTCTTTTTTTGATATTGAGCTACATGAGCTGCTTGTAAATTTTGGAGATTAATCCTTTGTCAGTTGCTTCATTTGTAAATATTTTCCCCCATTCTGAGGGTTGTCTTTTCGTCTTGTTTATGGTTTCCTTTGCTGTGCAAAAGATTTTAAGTTTCATTAGGTCCTATTTTTTTTTAGGGTCCTAATGTTTTTATTTCCGTTTCTCTAGGAGGTGGGTCCAAAAGGATCTTGCTCTGACTTATGTCATAGAGTGTTCTTCCTATGTTTTCCTCTAAGAGTTTTATAGTGTCTGGCCTTACATTTAGGTCTTTAATCCATTTTGAGTTTATTTTTGTGTACGGTGTGAGGTAGTGTTCTAATTTCATTCTTTAACATGTAAATGTCCAGTATTCCCAGCACCACTTATTGAAGAGGCTGTCTTTTCTCCATTGTATATTCTTGCCTCCCTTATCAAAAATAAGGTGACCATATGTGCGTGGGTTTATCTCTGGGCTTTCTATCCTGTTCCATTGATCTATATTTCTGTTTTTGTGCCAGTACCATACTGTCTTGAATACTGTAGCTTTATAGTATAGTCTGAAGTCCAGGAGCCTGATTCCTCCAGCTCTGTTTTTCTTTCTCAAGATTGCTTTGGGTATACAGGGTCTTTTGTGTTTCCATACAAATTGTGAAATTTTTTGTTCTAGTTCTGTGAAAAATGACATTGGTAGTTTGATAGGGATTACATTGAATCTGTAGATTACTTAGGGTAGTATAGTCATTTTCACAGTGTTGATTTTTCCAATCCAAGAACATGGTATATCTCTCCATCTGTTTGTGTCATCTTTAATTTCTTTCATCAGTGTCTTATAGTTTTCTGCATACGGGTCTTTTGTATCCTTAGGTAGGTTTATTCCTAGGTATTTTATTCTTTTACTTGCAATGGTAAATGGGAGTGTTTCCTTAATTTCTCATCTAATATTTCATCATTAGTGTATAGGAATGCAAGAGAGTTCTGTGCATTAATTTTGTATCCTGCTACATTACCAAATTAATTGATTAGCTCTAGCAGTTTCCTGGTAGCATCTTTAGGATTCTCTATGTATAGAATCATGTCATCTGCAAACAGTGACAGATTTACTTCTTCTTTTCCAATTTGGATTCCTTTTATTTCTTTTTCTTCTCTGATTGCTGTGGCTAAAACTTCCAAAACTATGTTGAATAATAGTGGTGAGAGTGGGCAACATTGTCTTGTTCCTGATCTTAGTGAAAATGGTTTCAGTTTTTCACCATTGAGGATGATGTTGGCTGTGGGTTTGTCATATATGACCTTTATTATGTTGAGGAAAGTTCCCTCAATGCTTACTTTCTGCAGGGTTTTTATCATAAACGGGTGTTGAATTTTGTCGAAAGCTTTCTCTGCATCTATTGAGATGATCATATGGTTTTTATTCTTCAGTTTGTTAATATGGTTTATCACATTGATTGATTTGTGTATATTGAAGAATCCTTGCATTCCTTGGATAAACCCCGCTTAATCATGGTGTATGATCCTTGTGATGTGCTCTTGTATTCTGTTTGCTAGTATTTTGTTGAGGATTTTTCCATCTATGCTCATCAGTGATATTTGCCTGTAGTTTTCTTTCTTTGTGACATCTTTTGTCTGGTTTTGGTATCAGGGTGATGGTGGCCTCGTAGAATGAGTTTGGGAGTGTTCCTCCTTCTGCTATATTTTGGAAGAGTTTGAGAAGGATAGGTGTTAGCTCTTCTCTAAATGTTTGATAGAATTCACCTGTGAAGCCATCTGGTCCTGGGCTTTAGTTTGTTGGAAGATTTTTAATCACAGTCTCAATTTCAGAGCTTGTGATTTGTCTGTTTATATTTTCCATTTCTTCCTGGTTCAGTCTTGGAAGGTTGTGCTTTTCTAAGAATTTGTCCATTTCTTCCCTGTTGTCCATTTTTTTGGCATATAGTGTCTTGTAGTAATCTCATGATCCTTTGTATTTCTGCAGTGTCAGTTGTTACTTCTCCTTTTTCATTTCTAATTCTATTGATTTGAGTCTTCTCCCTTTTTTTCTTGATGAGTGTGGCTAATGGTTTATCAATTTTGTTTATCTTCTCAAAGAACCAGCTTTTAGTTTTATTGATCTTTGCTATTGTTTCCTTCATTTCTTTTTCATTTTTTTCTGATCTGATCTTTATGATTTCTTTCCTACTGTTACCTTTGGGGTTTTTTTGTTCTTCTTTCTCTAATTGCTTTAGGTATAAGGTTGTTGTTTATTTCAGGTGTTTCTTGTTTCTTGAAGTATGCTTATATTGCTATAAACTTCCTTCTTAGAACTGCTTTTGCTGCATCCCGTAGGTTTTGAGTCATCGTGTTTTCATTCTCATTTGTTTCTAGGTATTTTTTTATTTCCACTTTGATTTGTTCAGTGATCTCTTGGTTTTTAAGTAGTGTATTGTTTAGTCTCCATGTGTTTGTATTTTTTACAGATTTTTTCCTGTAATTGATATCTAGTCTCATAGAGTTGTGGTTGGAAAAGATACTTGATATGATTTCAATTTGCTTAAATTTATCAAGGCTTGATCTGTGACCCAAGATATGATCTATCCTGGAGAATGTTCCATGAGCACTTGAGAAGAAAGTATATATATATATATTTTTTGGATGGAATGTCCTATAAATACCAATTAAGTCCATCTTGTTTAATGTATCATTTAAGGCTTGTGTTTCCTTATTTATTTTCACTTCGGATGATCTGTCCATTGGTGAAAGTGGGGTGTTAAAGTCCCCTACTATGATTGTGTTACTGTCGATTTCCCCTTTTATGGCTGTTAGCATTTGCCATATGTATTGAGGTGCTCCTAATTTGGGTGCATAAATATTTACAATTGTTTTATCTTCTTCTTGGTTTGATCCCTTGATCATTATGTAGTGTCCTTCTTTGTCTCTTGTAATAGTCTTTATTTTAAAGTCTATTTTGCCTGATATAAGAATTGCTTCTCCAGCTTTCTTTTGATTTCCATTTGTATGGAATATCTTTTTCCATCTCCTCAGTTTCAGTCTGTATGTGTCCCTAGGTCTGAAGTGGGTCTCTTGTAGACAGCATATATACAGGTCTTGTTTTTGTATCCATTGAGCCAGTGTATTTTTTTTGGTTGGAGCATTTAATCCATTTACATTTAAGGTAATTATTGATATATCTGTTCCTATTACCATTTTCTTAATTTTTTTGAGTTTGTTATTTTAAGTCTTTTCCTTCTCTTGTGTTTCCTGCCTAGATAAGTTCCTGTAGCATTTGTTGTAAAGCTGGTTTGGTGGTGCTGAATTCTCTTAGCTTTTGCATGACTGTAAAGGTTTTAATCTCTCTATCGAATCTGAATGAGATCCTTGCTGGGTAGAGTAATGTTGGTTGTAGGTCTTTCCCTTTCATCACTTGAAATATGTCCTGCCACTCCCTTCTGGCTTGCAGTGTTTCTGCTGAAAGGTCACTGGTAACCTTATGGGGATTCCGTTATATGTTATTTGTTGTTTTTCCCTTGCTCCTTTTAATATTTTTTGTTTGTATTTAATTTTTGATAGTTTGTTTAATATGTGTCTTGGTGTTTTTCCCCTTGGACTTATCCTGTATGGGACTCTCTGTGCTTCCTGGACTTGATTAACTCTTTCCTTTCCCATGTTAGGGAAGTTTTCAACTATAATCTCTTCAAGTATTTTCTCAGTCCCTTTCTTTTCCTCTTCTTCTTTGGGACCCCTATAATTCAAATGTTGGTGCATTTAATGTTTTCCCAGAGGTCTCTGAGACTGTCCTCAATTCTTTTCATTCTTTTTTCTTTATTCTGCTCTGTGGTAGTTATTTCCACTATTTTATCTTCCAGGTCACTTATCCGTTCTTCTGCCTCCGTTATTCTGCTCTTGATTCCTTCTAGAGAATTTGTAATTTCATTTATTGTGTTGTTTATCATTGTTTGTTTGCTCTTTAGTTCTTCTAGGTCCTTGTTAAACGTTTCTTGTATTTTCTCCCATCTATTTCCAAGATTTTGGATCATCTTTACTATCATTACTTGAATTATTTTTCAGGTAGACTGCCTATTTCCTCTTCATTTGTTAGGTCTTGTGGGTTTTTGCCTTGCTCCTTCATCTGCTGTGTGTTTCTCTGTGTTCTCATTTTGCTTAACTTACTGTGTTTGGGGTCTCCTTTTCGCAGGCTGCAGGTTCGTAGTTCCCATTGTTTTTGGTGTCTGCCCCCAGTGGCTAATGTTGGTTCAGTGTGTTGTTTAGGCTTCCTGGTGGAGGGGACTAGTGCCTGTGTTCTAGTGGATGAGGCTGGATCTTGTCTTTCTGGTGGGCAGATCCGTGTCTGGTGGTGTGTTTTGGGGTGTCTGTGACTTATTATGATTATAAACAAGCTCTCTGCTAATGGGTGGGGTTGTGTTCCTGTCTTGCTAGTTGTTTGGCATAAGGTGTCCAGCACTGTAGGTTGCTGGTTTTTGAGTGGAGCTGGGTCTTAGCATTGAGATGGAGATCTCTGGGAGAGCTCTTGCTGTTTGATATTACGTGTTGCTGGGAGGTCTGTGCTGGACAGATGTCCTGAACTTGGCTTTCCCACCTCAGAGGCATAGGCCTGACACCCGATCGGAGCACCAAGCCCCTGTCAGCCACACGCCTCAGAAGAAATGGGAGAAAAAAAGAAAGAAATAAAAAATAAAATAAAATAATATGATGTTATAAAAATATAAAATATTAGTAAAAATAAAAACAAATTAAAAAGTAATAAAAAAAGAAGAAAAAAAAGAAAGAAAGAAAGAAGAGAGCAACCAAACTGAAAAACAAATCCAGCAATGCTAACAAGTGCTAAAAACTGTACTTAAAAACAAAAGAAAACAGAAAAAATGGACAGACAGAACCCGAGGACAGATGGTAAAATCAAAGCTATACAGACAAAATCACACAAAGAGGTATACACATACACGCTCACAAAAAGAGAAAAAGGGAAAATATATATATATCGTTGCTCCCAATGTCCACTGCCTCAATTTTGGGATGATTCATTGTCTATTCAGGTATTCCACAGATGCAGGGTACATCAAGTTGATTGTGGGGATTTAATCCACTGCTCCTGAGGCTGCTGGGAGAGATTTCCCTTTCTCTTCTTTGTTCACACAGCTCCTGGGGTTCAGCTTTGGATTTGGCCCTGCCTCTGCATCTAGGTCGCCTGAGGACATCTGTCCCCACCCAGACAGGATGGAGTTAAAGTACCAGCTGATTCGGGGGCTCTGGCTCACTCAGGCCTGGGGGAGGGAGGGGAACTGAATGCAGGGTGAGCCTGCAGCGGCAGAACCCAGCATAACGTTGCAACAGCCTGAGGCACACTGTGTGTTCTCCCTGGGAAGTTGTCCCTGGATCACAGGACCCTGGCAGTGGCAGGCTGTACAGGCTCCTGGGAGAGGAGGTTTGGATAGTGACCTGTGCTTGCACACAGGCTTCTTGGTGGCTGCAGCAGCAGCGTTAGCATTTCTTTCCCGTCTCTGATGTCCGTGCTGATAGCCGTGGCTTGCTCCCATCTCTGGAGCTATTTTAGGCGGTGCTCTGAATCCCCTCTCCTCGCACACCCTGAAACAATGGTCTCTTGCCTCTTAGGCAGGTCCAGACTTTTTCCCGGACTCCCTCATGGCTAGCTGTGGTGCACTAGCCCCCTTCAGGCTGTGTTCACACAGCCAACCCCAGTCTTCTCCCTGGGATCTGACCTCTGAAGCTGGAGCCTCAGCTCCGAGCCCCCACCCATCCCGGTGGGTGAGCAGACAAGCCTCTCAGGCTGGTGAGTGCTGGTCGGCACTGATCCTCTGTGCGGGAATCTCTCACTTTGCCCTCTGCACCCCTGTTGCTGTGCTCTCCTCCGTAGCTCTGAAGCTTCCCCCCACTCACCCCCGTCTCCATCAGTGTAGGGACTTCCTAGTGTGTGGAAACATTTCCTCCTTCACAGCTCCCTCCCACTTGTGCAGGTCCCTTCCCTATTCTTTTGTCTCTGTTTTTTCTTTTTTCTTTTGCCCTACTGAGGTACGTGGGGAGTTCCTTGACTTTTGGGAAGTCTGAGGTCTTCTGTCGACGTTCAGTAGGTGTTCTGTAGGAGTTGTTCCACATGTAGATGTATTTCTGATGTATTTGTGGGGAGGAAGGTGATCTCCAGGTCTTACTTTTCTGCCATATTGAAGGTCTCTACTTTTTGTTTTAAATTCTTGCAAACAGTGCTGTTACGAAAATTCCTGTAGCTAGCTCCTGATGCACATCTGCAAGAGTTTATCCAGTGTACATACCTAGGAGTGCAATTACTGGGTCATAAGGTATGTGTGACTTCACTAGATAACACCAGTTTATTTTTCAAAATGGTTTTGTATATGTGCTCCAGTTACTCTGCGTCTTTTACAACACTTAAGATTGTCGAACTTAAATGTTTGCCAATCTGGTGGATGTAAAACAATGTCACAGTTGGGTGAATTTAGCATTCCTTCTAGTAGTAAGGTTGAGCTTCTTCCATGTGCTTCGTGGCCATTTGTGCTTCTGTAAAGTGAGTGGCCAAAATTTGCCCATTTGTCTGTTAGAGATTTGTAGTTTTCTTATTGATTTTTAAAAATACACTCTGGACACTAATCCTTTGTCAATTGTGTGTTGCAGATATCTCCTCTCAGTTTGTGATTTGTCTTTTCATTTTGATGACATGTTTCAATAAACAGAAATTTTAAATGTAAGCGTGATCAAATTTGATAATCTTTTTCTTTCTGTTTTTTCTTTGTGTGTTTTCATAAATTCTTCCTTACCTTAAGTTCATAAAGGTATTTCCTACATTGTTTACATTCTTGCCTTTTACATTTAACTTTCTAAATCTATTTGGATTTTTTAATTTATTTATGGTGTTAGGTAAGGATTCAATTCCCATATGCAGAGCAAGTTGTTCCAGAATTATGTACTGAGATGTTCTTCCTTTCCTCACTGATCTGCAGTGCCAGTTCTGTCATAAGTCAAGTTTTTATATATGTATGGGTCTCTTTCTGGGCTCCTAATTCTATTTCATTAATTGATTTGTCTATCTCTCTGCTAATACTAAATTATCCTAATTATTACAGCTTTATAAAAATTCTTGATCAGTGGTTTTTCTACTTCTGGTTTGTTATCACTATTCTTGGTCTTTTTGTTCTTCCATATAAATTTTTGAATCATACTGCAAAATTACACATGCACACACATACACACACACACACACACACACACACACACACACACACACACATCCCTGTTAGGGTTTGGGTTTGGTATTGCATGGAATCTCTATTTTAATCTGAAGTGGATTGACATTACTATAATATTGAGTTTTTCAATCCATAGCTACAGTGTATCTCTCAATTTAAGTGTTTAAGCTATTTTTCTAAAATTTTAGCATTATCTCCATAAAATTTTTGCAGTTTATTTGGTTTTATTCTTAAGTACCTGATATTCTTGATACTGTTGTTTAAGATAGTTATTCTTACATTTTCAAACAATTTGTTACTGGAATATAGAGATGCAGTGGGTTTGGTTTTTTGATTTTATATTCAGCAATCTTGTTAAACTGCCTTATTCTAAATATTTATCTGTAGATTACATTGGGTTTCTCTAAATATAATCTTATAACTTGTAAATAATGGTAATTTTTTTTCTTTATTCCCAATGATTATTCCTCACCACTCCCTTTTGCTTGCCTCATGTGCTGGCAAGGAATTCCTGACAAATGTTGGAGAGAATTTTTGAGAGCAGTTTCAATTTCTTGTTCCTGATCTTAAAAGGAGCAACTTTAATATTTTACCATTGAGTACCATGTTTGTTGAAGGAGTTCTTTAAAATATTCTTTATCAGGTTAAAGAAGTTTTCTTTGGTTTTTAGTTTGTTGAGTTGTATCTTGAATGGTATTGAATTTTATTGAAAACTTTTTTCTGAAGCTCTTGAGATGATTTTTTCCCTTTTAGTTGTTAATGTGGTGAATTATCATATTGTATACCACTTGGCCACACCTTTAGATATTTCAGTCTGCCTTTTACTATACTCCTTGTGGTGGCAGGCAGGGCAACCAGCTTTGTGCAGGTGTAATCTGAGAGGACTCACCTCTGCTGTACTTCTTTTTTTTTTTTTTTTTTCTTAATTATAGTTGATGTACAGTATTGTGTTAGTTTCAGATGTACAGCAAAGTGATTCAGTTATATATATATATATATATATATATATATATATATATATATATGTATATACACATATTTTTTCAGATTATTTTCCATTATAGGTCATCACAAGATAGTAAGTATAGTTCCCTGTGCTATACAGTAAGTCCTTGTTGCTTATCTACTATATGTATAGTGGTTTGTATCTGTTAATACCATACTCCTCATTCATCCATCTCTCCCCTTCTGCTTTGGTAACCCCCCTTGCTGTACTTCTTATCTCTCATCCTCTGCCCCAGGGACTTCTCTGATGCCATGGTGTAGAAAGCCCTGGGTACCTGCTTGGAGGTTATGTACAGATTGGAAATAAGAAAGAGTTAAAGTTCCCCTGGGACAACTCAAGCCAGTCAAAAAATATTTTTATCTTCTCTGTTTGGAATGGATAATTCTGAGGTGTTTTCTTTGTGGCTCCACAATGGTCAAAGCCAAGTTACCCATAGTTGAAACTGCTCCATTATACTGACTGTCCATTTTTTCACTTTGAATTTCCCCAAATAATTACTTGCATGCAAATCTTTATGCATGGATGGAGAATGGGGTGGAATGAGGACTCAGGTTATGACAATTATATTGTTTATTGAGTGTTATCAACTTTAAATTCCAGGATAAGCCCAGCTTTGTCATCGTGTCTAATGTTTCTTGCAGTGAATTTGACTTACTGATAATTTGCTTATTATTTTGCATCAATTTCATGAGACATATTGGCTTATAAACTTCCTTTTCCTTCTAAGACTCTCATATCATGGTTTTGCTAGTCTCAGAGAAATGAGCCAGGGGTGTTTCCTCTTTTTTATACTCTGGAATAGTTTGTGAAAAATTGAGGTTATTTATTTCTTGATTGCTTGATAGATCTCACTAATACAACCATCTGGTCCTGAAGTTTTTATTGTGAGACTATTTTAAACTACTGATTCCATTTATTTAATATTTGGATATTATCTTTATTCCTGAAACACCTTTATTAAGTCATTTTATTAAGTCCTTTTATCTAAGCTTTTTAATTTATGAAGATAAAGTTATTTCCAATATCCTATTTCTGTCTTTTTTATTCCAAAGGTTTTTTATTTGTAACTTTCTTTTATACTCCCTCAGTTTTTCTCTTTTGCCATTTTAGGTTTTTATTTTTATTTATCTATTTTGGGTCAGTTTTATCAGCCTCTTCAAAAAAACATTTTGCTTTATTTATCTTCCTTATTCTAAGTTTGCTTTGTAGTTCATTTCTGCTCTTATATTTATTTTTCCCTTGTATTTTATTTAGGTTTGTTTTTCTATTCTTTTTCTCATTTCTTAAACTGGATGCTCAGCCCATTAATTTTCAGCCCTTATTCTTTTCTAATGTCATAATTTAAGAGAATAAATTTCCTTCTAAATACTACTTTAGATGTACTCACTCGTGTTCTCTCTCTGCCTCCCTCTGTATTTCTCCACACTGCCTTTCAAACTTCCCTCTGTTAGGGTTTTTTCAATGTATAGTAGCATTAGGGTAGTTGGACTTATTACATGGTTACTCACGGGTTCAACAGACTGAAACAGAAGCTTCCCAGTTCCTAAAGATTAGACGTGGAACTGACAAAGCTGCACTTCCACCCTACTCTATTGGCCAAAGCAATCCTAGTCTATCCCAGATTCAAGAGGAGGGGAAAATATGGGGAAATAGAACCAATATCTCAATGGGAAGAGAGTCAAAGAATCTGAAGCCAATTTTAATGTGATACAAGTTCTGTCCCTGAAATTTTATTGTGTAATATTTTATTATTGTTTAACTTAGTACATTTTCTAATTTTAACTATGATTTCTTCTTGGACCTAAGAGTTACTTAGAAGTATGTTTCTTAATTTTTTAAGAAACATATGATTATTTTCTAGTATATCTTCATGTCACTGATTTATAATTTAATTGTATTATTGTCAGTGAATTTGCTCTGTGTAATGCGGATATATGTTGTATTTATTGAGACTTGGATTTTTACTCAGAATGTACATTTTCTAAATGTGTTCAAAATAATTAGTATTCTGAGTATTAGTATTCTGAGGTGTTCTATATTCATCTATTAGATCAGATTTGCTAACTAGATTTTTCAAATATTCTATACTCTTACTGAGTTCTTTGCCTTTTTAATTTTCCAAATAATGAGAAAGAGGTTAATTTAAAATATCCAACTATAATTGTGGATTTTAAATTTTCTCCTGTAAGTCTGTCAGTTTTTGCTTTATATAATTTGACACTGTGTTATTGGTACATACATATTTAGAATTGTTATATTTTCTTGGTGAAATGACCTTTGGTCATTATTTAGTTACCTTTTTATCATAAAGTATATTTTACTTGATATCAATATAGGTAAACTAGTTTTATTTACTGTAGTATTTGTTATACTTTTTTATCATAATTTTACTTTCACTCTATTTTTCTCTTATGTTTTTAGTTGTATCTCTTATGAACAACATATAGCTATATGGAAAAAAGTTCAATGATCTTTGTCTTTTAATAGGACTTTTTATATTTAGTTCACTTATATTTATTATAAATATTGGTATATTTGGGTATTTCTCTACTAGCTTATTTTATGCCTTCTATTTGCCCCCAATTTTCTATATTTATTTTTCTCTCCTTTCTTGGCATCTTTTGGTTTATTTTTTCCCATTCCTTTTTAGTCTCTACTATTTTAGAATGTATATACTCTGCACCCATTCCTTAAATGAGAACCACAGGAAATTTAACATGACTACCTAATTTATGAATGCCTAAATTAATATCTTTAAATTCCTCCAATCAATTAAGATCTTAGAGTACATTAAGGACAATCTTCCCTTCCCACTCATATGTTATTGTTGTGTTATTTATTTCTATATTATAACTCCATGAAATATTATTTTTATAGAGTCAATATTTACCACTATCTTTGCTCTTCTTTCCTTCTTTATCTCAGGCATTCCATGGGGGATAATTTTTCTTCTGCTTGAAGTACTTCCTTTGGCATTCATTTTAGTGATGGTCTGGTAGTATAAATCTCAGTACATTTTGGTTACCTTTAAATTGTCTTTATTTCACCCTCATTGTTAAAATATATTTCTCCTGGAAATAGATCTCTTGGTTGACATCTATTTTTTCGCAGCACAATGAAGATATAAATCCACTGTCTTCTGGTTTCCACTCTTGCTTTTGAAAAGCTAGCCATTAGTATAACTACATTTTTGTATGTGATTTTTTCTTTTCTTTTCCAGCTGCTTTAAAAATCTTTTCTTTGTAGTATTCTTCACTTTCACTATGATGTGTGTAAAAGTGAGTTTCTTTTTATATAAACTCTGAGATTTATTATGCTTGTTGAACTCGTATATTACTATCTTTTTTAAATTCTGGAAAATTCTTAACCATTAAATCTTCAAATATTACCTCTGCCCCTTTCTCTCCCTCCTCTCCTTTGGAACTCCAATTATATGGGTGTTAAAACTTTTACTCCATGTTCCATGTCTCTTAAATCCTTTTTGTATATTTTGCATCTCTGTCTTTCCATATGGCATACTAATGATTTATTTAGATCTATCTTCCAGTTTTCTATGTTGTTAGGTGCATTTAATGCTTTTACTAATGTTGAGATTTTTAAAATTATTAAAGTATAAAATATAAATTAGATAACTTGAAATTCTTTTTTCATTTTTAGATATGCTTGCCATTACTTTTATTTTAAAACCTCACCTTTATTTTCTGAAACTTTAAACACAAATGTGTTTAAGTGTTATGTGTCTTATAGTTCCAATTCCTGAATTCTTGTTGGATTACTATTCTGTTGTCTATTTCTGTTGGTTCTCAGTCATGTTACTTTGTTCTCTGGTTTTCTTTTTTAAAAAATGGTCATGGCACTTGGATGGTCATACTGGTAGAAATGGAAGTCCAGTAAAGTCTATTGATGTTTTACAGGAATTCATCGGTATGTGAAGAGAATTGGATTTCTTGATAAATAGTGAATACCTGCTTATATAAAGAGGTACCTCTAGGGAGTTCCCTGGTGGCCTAGTGGTTAGGATCCTGGGCTTTCACTGCAGTGTCCTGGATTCAGTCCCTGGTTGAAATAATACTCAATTGATTTTAAATATCTCAGAAATTGGTATGCTATAAAATTGGAATGTCAATTGGGTTTAAAATTTGGGGGTTAAAATAAAATGCTCCTCTTGAAATTTTGAGGAACAAGTTAGGCTGCCAGCTTTTGATTGTGCCAAGAAAGTGTACTGTTTAAGACACATGGTATCATATACTTATTTCATATAAGAAAAGACATGTTAACATCAAAAAAGTAGAAAAGATGAGCAATCTTTTTGAAAAAGGGACAGTGAAGGGTTAAACTGACTGTATATAAAATTGTGATTTTTGTAATTTTACCATAGATCAGTAAAAGAAGAAACCTTAACCAGTACCATGGTCCATGTATTAGCATTTTAGAACCATTATATTAGAAGCCAAACCTGGAAATTTGAAATTTAGGAATTCAAACTCCATAGAGATCAGTTACTTTTCTCCATTCAGATAATATAGACTCTATCCTTGACTCCATCCATATGTCTCCTAATGCATATTACTGATTGTAACATTACTGGTGACAAAATGTGGCTAGATTGGAGATAATCTATTCCTTCTACCTAAAAGGAAATTTAAAAAATAATTTGAAACTTATACCATAATACATACAGATTATCAGTACACTTTCCTGTCTGAAAAGTAGCCTCTTATTCAGTAAGTATCATCACTTTTCTTTTTACTTTTAGTTTTGGATACTCAGGAGCCTGAGAGTGATGATTATAACATAAACATATTGCCCTTATTGTATAATGCAAGCTCTGAGAAAAAGGGCCTAGTCATTTCTAACAGTTCCTCACCATCCCTTGTAAAAACAGAATATCTCAAGTCCTTTCTGTAGTTGTGCCAATCCTAGCATTAAAGTGGAAAAACACATATTTTCCTTCTTCCTTTCACCATCTTTCCTTCCTTCTGCACCAACAGATAGTTGAAACCCTTCATCATTGCTTTATCTTATCTCTCTGTCAAACATATTTCTCCTGAGATACTGGAACTGCTCAGCTTTCTTATTTGTTGGGTGGAAAATCAGGCAGAGTTCATTTTTTGCTTCTTATTTTCCAGTAGTCTGAGAAAGAGCACACTAAGTGTGATAATAGTGATTGTCTCTTTATTCTCACTAGCCATAGCCCTCTGGTCCTGCTACCCTCACCTACACCCACCCTCACTCCAAACAGCTGGAAGGAAATTTGCTATGTGCTAGACTTTGAAGGGAGCCTTTGCTGACATTAGTTTTGCCTTTGTAATACAATAAAAAGTACCCTATTACCTCCTGGCAAGTAAAGAACTCATTAACTTTAATTGTACAAGTTTACTTCATAGATGCTGAAATAAATGGAAACAACAAGAACAGGTCCAGCTGTACTGCAATACTTATTTGAGACCACAGTTTTATCATTCAAATTCTTCTAAGAGTTAATCACACTTTTCTAGGTGTGAAGTTAAAAAATTATGGCAACACTGTAGGAAAGGAAAAAAGGGATGATGTTTATATACTGGAGACCAAAAGTCTTAAATCATAAGCAAAGACTGAGTCATGTTGCTTCACCCTTTTACTTAACTAAGTTCACTAATTAACTAAGCCACCTGGCTTAGTTCTTTCAGTAGGTAACTTAATCATAACATCCTTTATTGAATTAATACAGTTAGAATATGTTTGCTTAATGTAACCTCTGCTCTTACATTACTTCTTTTTAAGCATACAAATCTAACATAATTTATAATTTGATCAGTCTGATAAGTTCAAAGTGTCTTTGAAAATAATTAAAATAGTGTTTTTATATAGATTAAACATTAATTGGAACATTTAATAGTCTTTCTTTTTTTCTTCTCAATTATAACACTAACAGTTCTGCAGATGTCTTAGATATTCCACCAACCAGACTATTTTTTTCTTCTTAAGCCTCTGGCAATGTTCTCTTTTTCAGATCATATTAGCCTGGATCAGAATTTCCAAAAGGTGTTTGTTTTGTAGAACACTAGTTCCTTTAGATGTTTAATATGTGTTACATGAGGGAAGAATACCATGATCAAACATTTTGGGAACACTTGGTTAAGCAAATGTGAAGAGGATTATTTATTCATTTATTCATTCATTCATTCATTCAATGAATATTTATGCTCCAGGTATTGTTTAACCATTGTTCAACAAGACAGAACAAGGCCTTACCATCATGACACTTAGACTTTAGGGAAAGACATTGATGAACAGCAAATATGTCATGTTAATATCAGATAGATAAAACTGCTGTGAAGGATATTAAAGCAGGAAAAATGATGAAGACTGATGGGCTTTTGAGGTTCATTTTAGACTGGAGGTAAAGAGAGATATTGGAGAAGGTGTTATTTGAACAGAAACTTGAATGTAATGAGGGAGCCAACCATGCTATGATTGGGGGTGGGGTGGGGAGAGTTTTCAAAGTAGAGGAAAGAGCAAATTCAAAGGCTCTAATATGGGAATAAGCTTGATGTATTTGAGGACCAGCATGAAGGCCAGTGTGGCTGAAGTGTAATAGTGAGGTGGATCGAGGTGGGGAATGAGGTCCAAGATGCAGTAAAGGTCTAGATTATGTAGAGCCTGTTAAACCATAGTAAGGGTTTTAGATTTCATTACTAGGAGACTTCTTAGGACTTTCGAAGCATTAATATGCAGTGGTATACTGTGAAGCAAAAGTAAGGTATTGTATATGCTTTCCCAAAGTTATATAGCCATGGATCCCCCTTTTAATTGAATATCTCTCAGGATTAGGCATTAAGTGTGATCCTTGAAAAACACTTTGAGAAACACTGGACTAGATGCTTCTGAACCACTGGTTTTAGGTAGAATATATGAATCAGTATGATTGATTAAAGTGTAAAGTACAAAGAACTCAATTCACATTTATATTTATATTCCCACATCCCGACATTAGTATGAGTTACATTTCAGTCCACTTTTCAAACCTAATTCACTATAAATTTCCTTTGAAATAAATGAGCCTATTTATCTTAATGAGAGTTTTTGGAGGAAGAGAGACTTTGGGAAAGCAGTTTATTTAAATATTGAAAAACTTGCTATTTTTATTGAAATGGCTTTTTCCTTGCTCTTTCCACAGGCATTTTAGATTCAAGAACCATGTAATGTCTTGTTATTTTTATATTACGAATTAAGAATTGGTGCACTCTAGAAAAACTTCATCTTCTTGCAGATTCTTGTAAAACACTTTAAATCATGGGACAAATGAGATTTACACATTAGAATAATTGTCTCCCTTGTTCTTTCGTATCTCTTATCTACCTGTGCCTAAAGTCATGTTTTGATATATTTACTCTGTACTTTCATGTATATGGTGCTGTATAAGGCATTATAGAGTACAACTCAATAAATCACAGGTCCTTTTATCTATGAGTTTCTTGTTGAAGGCAGGCTACACTAGATGTAAGCATACAACATTTACTAAATACTTAGTATGTGAAAGGAGGTCTCGTAGAAGTGTATAGTTATAGGGAACACGTGCTAAAATTAGTAAAGAGATTTTGGTACCTATATATTTGTTGTTTTTGATGAAAGATGTTAGCCTCCTTCCTAGCTGTGAAAAATTAGTGAATTACTACTATCTAGCAAGCCAGGAAAAGTTAGTAGGGAGGAGAAGGGGTCAATTAGTCTCCCTTAAATCCATGTTCCCAGGAGCCCCTAGAACTAGGAAATCAGAGGCTAAAATCTGTTTATAGATTTTCTAGAAGTTTAGTAGCTTAATTTCAGCCATGTAAAGTCTGGTCATTGTGGGAAAAGCTGCAATGTTTGTGTTCTGGCCTAAGGTAGCCACCACTTCTGCATAGTATAAATGAAAACTGGTCTTCCTGCTAGTAACGGAGGTAAAAGATTTCATCCAGGAGGTGATCTTGGCCTCTTCTCTGAGCTACACATGCATATATTGAGTTCTTTACTTGACATTGCCACATGGATGGATCAAAAGTCCTACCTCAAACTCAACATGCCCAAAATAGAATACGTAGGATCTCCCCAACATGTCCTAAATATGGTCCTCTTCACATGTTCTCCTAGTTTTCTGTATGATACCATCATGCGTGTAGTTGCATAAGCCAAAAAGATGGAGTTAACTTCAATCCCTTCATCACTTTTACCTCTACATCCAATCTGTCACTAAAACCATTTATTTTACCTCTTCCTAAATATCTCTTGAAATCACCCATTTGCTTCCATCTCCAATTAAACAAACAATTCAAACTATTGTAAATTTTGCCAGCCATATCAGTAAGCAAAGGATGTTGTGGCCATCAGCCACTGCAGACGCCCCTGACTGTGTACCCTGAGGGAATTTGGGATGGAGAAAAACAGGATACTGGCCCTAGATAGTTAACATGCATATCAAAGGATTGATTTCAATGAGCCAAGACTGTTGCATTGTCCCATACACAGAAAAGTGCTATGTTCATTAACTTGAGATGTCTGGTTTTCTTTAATTAATAGTAATCTTTTGATGTTCTGACTAGCTGTTTTTTTGTTTGTTTTTGTTTTTGTTTTGTTTTGGTTTTTTTTTTTTGCCAAAATTCTTATGTATCCCGGGTCCTCCTTTACGTCTTTGGAACAGTCCGTCAGAGCTGTCTGAGAGTCTGTCTCCTGGGCTTAAGTCCTTGGTATATCTGCTGAAGAAAACATAATTCTCAACTTTTATGCTGTGTATTTTTTTTTCAGTCAACACCTTGTACTATATAAAGTAAGGATCTTCTGAAAGGATCCACTTTAATTGGACCTCATTTTCTTCCTCATCCATTCTTTTTTTTTTTTTTTTTATATAGCAGGTTCTTATTAGTTATCCATTTTATACATATTAGTGTATATATGTTAATCCTATCTCCCAATTCATCACAGCACCCCCCCCCCACTCCTGCTGCTTTCCCCCCTTGGTTTGCTCTCTACATCTGTGTCTCAATTTCTGCCCTGCAAACAGGTTCATCTGTACCATTTTTCTAGGTTCCACATATATGCATTAACATACGATACTTGTTTTTCTCTTTCTGACTTACTTCACTCTGTATGACAGTCTCTAGATTCATCCATGTCTCTACAAATGACCCAGTTTCGTTCTTTTATATGGCTGAGTAATATTCCATTGTATATATGTACCATACCTTCTTCATCCATTCACCTGTTGATGGGCATTTAGGTTGCTTCCATGACCTGCCTATTGTAAATAGTGCTGCAATGAACATTGGGGTGCATGTGTCTTTTTGAATTATGGTTTTCTGTGTGTATATGCCCAGTAGTGGGGTTGCTGGGTCATATGGTAATTCTATTTTTAGTTCTTTAAGGAACTTCCATAGTGGCTGTATCAATTTACATTCCCACCAACAGTGCAAGAGGGTTCCCTTTTCTCCACACCCTCTCCAGCATTTGTTGTTTGTAGATGTTCTGATGATGCCCATTCTAACTGGTGTGAGGTGATACCTCATTGTAGTTTTGATTTGCATTTCTCTAATAATTAGTGATGTTGAGCAGCTTTTCATGTGCTTCTTGGCCATCTGTATGTCTTCTTTGGAGAAATGTCTATTTAGGCCTTCTGCCCAGTTTTGGATTGGGTTGTTTGTTTTTTTTGATATTAAGCTGCATGAGCTGTTTATATATTTTGGAGTTAACCCTTCATCCATTGAGTCATTTGCAAATACTTTCTCCCATTCTGAGGGTTGTCTTTTCGTCTTGTTCATGGTTTCCTTTGCTGTGCAAAAGCTTTTAAGTTTCATTAGGTCCCATTCATTTATTTTTGTTTTTATTTCCATTACTCTAGGAGGTGGATCAAAAAAGATATTGCTGTGATTTATGTCAAAGAGTGTTCTTCCTATGTTTTCCTCTAAGAGTTTTATAGTGTCCGGTCTTACATTTAGGTCTCTAATCCATTTTGAGTTTATTTTTGTGTATGGTGTTAGGGAGTGCTCTAATTTCTTTCTTTTACATGTAGCTGTCCAGTTTTCCCAACACCACTTATTGAAGAAACAGTCTTTTCTCCATTGTATATTCTTGCCTCCTTTGTCATAGATTAGTTGACCATAGGTGCGTGGGTTTATCTCTGGGCTTTCTATCCTGTTCCATTGATCTATATCTCTATTTTTGTGCCAGTACCATATTGTCTTGATAAGTGTAGCTTTGTAGTATAGTCTGAAGTCAGGGAGTCCAGCTCCGTTTTTTTCCCTCAAAACTGCTTTGGCTATTCGGGGTCTTTTTTGTCTCCATACAAATTTTAAGATTTTTTGTTCTAGTTCTGTAAAAAATGCCCCCACACCCAAATTCAATGTTTTCTTTTGTTATTAAGATATAATTAAAATCTTTAACATGGCTTATAGTCTTTGGCTTTTGCTTTCATCTCCAATCTTAACTTCCTGTACGCCAGTCATTCTAATATTTTTTTTCAGTTTCTCAAAATGTCCTTGTGCTCCCTGGCTCCAGGTCCATGCACACCCTTTTCTTTCTGCTGGGAATTCCTTTATCCCCTTATGCTTTGCTTGCTTAACTGATAGTCATTCTTCATATTTAAGCTCAAATATGACTTCAGAGAAGCCTTCCCTGACCTCCCTAACTAGGACAACCCCTTCTATTAAATGCTACTCAGTGCTCCTCTCCTTCATACCCTTAGCATTCTTGGAGTTTTTTCTTTAAATAATAACTTTTTAACCAGGTCTGTCTTGATGACTATACTGTGATCTTCATTCTGTCAGAGTCCATGTCTATTTTTGTTTACCATTTTTCCCCCAGAGCCCAACACAGTGCCTGGCATATAGTAGACATTCCATATTTGTTGAAAGGATGGATGGATTAATAAGCTTGAAGAATGAGTTCCTGATCTCTGGTATACTTGATAGGATCAAGGAACCTTATAGTGAATGAAATGATGATCATAAAGAAATTCATGATGAGAATCATCCTAAGGGGGTAAGGAGCTGAAATCGGTATCAAGATACTGTAGTGAGTTTGGTGTGACACAGAGGAGAAAGTGGAGCAGAAATTCAGTAGCACTGGAGTTATGCCATGCATCTATAATTCTTACTTTCGATGAAGCAGGAGTGTTCCCCATGACAGGAATAATAACTGAAAAAAGAGAAAAGTTAGGAAACACAGGCTACCAACTAGAAGACTATGTAGACTTCATGGAGAAATCTCTTTTGTCTCACTAGCTGGAAGAACTTTCACATCATTAAACTTTCCTTTCCATTGGATAGGCTGCCTCGTAAGAATGGGAACTCTCTCACAGAAATTGTTTAAGCATAATCTAGATTATTATCTGAATGATATTAAAGAACAGCTTCCTGTATTATATGGGAAATAGTACAAGATGAATTATCTGCTATATCAAAATTCCATGATTTTAAGACATGATGTTTTCTACTTCAGGCACTAATTATCTAGTGAGGAGATACAGTGAAAATATAAAGAAGTGTATGATAAATGACCTGAAGAGATAAATGAAGTATTATTGAACTTGTGAAGAGCAAAGATCTCTTCTGGATGGGGAGACCAAACCATTTTTATTGGAGAAGGTGGCATTTGAGCAAGGCCTTAAGAGTGGATGAAGTATTCAATAGACAGAAAAAGAGAGAAATTCATGTAAAGTGTATGGCCATGGCTTTCCTTTGGCTGAGTCCTTGCCAGGAAAGAAGAGGAGTCTTTCCTCTTCCTGTTGAGCTCTGCTATCATTTCAAGGTGTGAGAGTGCCCCCTTCTGGCCTCAACTGTATTTAAGTTTCTGTTTATTAATTTGTTCAGGGACTCGTAGGACAGTGTTCTATGGTGCAAAGAGATGGGAGAAGATGAATGTTGAATAAAGGCTGCTGATGAGACATTCAGAAACACTTTTAACAATGCTTCCATATTCACAGAATACTGTGACCCAGGAGAAGGGAGAAAAACCTTTCCTCCTTTCTGCTTCAGTGGGACTTGAGCCTGTTTAAGCAGAGAATTGCTCAGCTGTCATCAGGGGCCACCAGCTAACACGGGGTACTAAGTATGTCCAAAAGCTGCTTAGAAAACTGTCATATCTGAAGCTTAGAGGCAGCTGCTGCATGTATCACAAGGGAAAGTGTATGTTTCATTTTATTGCACTGACTGTACCAGTCCTTATATAGAGGGCAAATTGAGTGATATGCTGCTGTGAGGTTCTCTGACTTATTGGATTAGATTTCTCTGACAGCCATCCTCCTTTTCACTCAATTTTTTGAATTGTCAGGGTATAGAAATCATAATCTTCAAAGGCCCCCATTGTTATTTTCCTCTTTCTTTCCCATTCTACCATTTCTTTCTGTGTTTTATAATAAAAAGATGAAGGCAATACTGGCATTTACATTGTAACTCACAGTATGATTAAGAGAAGACAATGTGATTATGACTAATCCTTTCATTTTATTTTATTTGGCTATCATTAGGTTTCCTTCCCACCCCTCTGAATTGTTATATTTTATATACCTCTTATGAAAACTTGACATTTATTAAAGATATATAACTATTATAATGGAAATAAAGTGCCTTCCTTTTACACTGTAGAGGACCCACTCCTGGACTGCTCTTTTAACTGTCTCATCTGGGTGAATCAAAATGTAACATCTATAAAGATGTTAAAAAAAACAAACAAAAAAAACAAAAATGTAACATCTATAGATCATACACCTTGAAATTTTTTTCAAATGGGGTTTGTACATGCATAAATTTCCACCAAATGATCTATGCAGCAGTATTTATAAAATAGCTATCTAGAATAAGAGTGTAGCAAATAGAGAACAGAACAAAGTTGTGTGGCTTAGAATTACTTTTTTTTTAGAATCAGGAGTTAGTTTTCTAGTTAAAAAAGCACTTCATTTCATTAACTGTACTGTTTCAAAATCATTTTAGAGTCATTAAATCACATGTAGATACAGGTACATGATTTAGTCCAGTGGATTAATCAATGGCAATCATGAGGTTAACGTCTCTGCCCCTATATTAGTTTAAGCCAATGGTTTTAATCAAGGGGTTTTTTGCCCTGCAAGGGACATTTGGCAATATCTGGCAACAATTTTGGTTGTCACAACTGGGCGGGAGGGTGAATGGGCCCTACTACTGGCATCTAGTGGGTAAAGGCCAGAGATACTGTTAAACATCTTCCACAACAAAGAATTATCCAGCCCAAAATGTCAATAGTCCTGAGGTTAAGAAATCTTGGGTAAAACTCTGCTCTTCAAACAGACCCCTCATTCTTTCACTGTAGCCAATCTTTTCATAAATATATGGTATAAATTACTGGGATTCCTGAACATATCAGTGTAATATCTCCTTGTAAGTCTTTCCCACTAGAGAAAGGATTGGGGTTGTGGAGAGGAAGTTCTAGAAAATCTGGCACTTACAAGAGCTTCCACTGTATACCAGACACTCTGTTAGGTGTCTGCATATATTATTTGACTTAATCATCACACAGAAACCTTATGAGGGTAGGCCATTTTTACAGATGTTCAAAGTGAGGCTCAGAGCAGGGAGAATAACTTTCCAAGTTCATATTGTGCATCAGAAGAATTGCAATTTGCCACACCTCAGTGCATGTTCTAACACTAAACTGGAAAAGCCATGCAAAGTACTTACTGCAGATAGTGCAGCAATGGCATAATATTCCTATATGAAAGCCCTCTCATTATTATTCAGTAAGGGTACTGACACACTGAAAAAATTTTGCTTGCAAAACTGATTCAAGAACATATCAAATTCTGTCCCATCTTTGACAAAAAATAAAGAGAAGCTGACAATCTTGCCTTTATAATAGAACATTCATTGTTCAGCGAAAGTGAAGGTCTTTTCAAAGCACAATTTGCTTCATCTTACTAGATATGAACAAATTAGATGTTCTCTCTAGGTCCTTTCCATTCTTAAGAGAGTATGGTCACCCAAACTTTCCCCCAGTTTCTGTTACTTAAGTCCTAAATTGCTATTTCATGAACAAGCA
This sequence comes from Balaenoptera ricei, assembly GCF_028023285.1. Lineage (NCBI taxonomy): Eukaryota > Metazoa > Chordata > Mammalia > Artiodactyla > Balaenopteridae > Balaenoptera > Balaenoptera ricei. The sequence goes on along the minus strand of NC_082660.1, from coordinate 86,708,076 downwards.
AATATTCAGGAGTAGGCACTAAAAGAGAGACAGAGGGAGAGACACAGAGATGGAAAGGGGAAATACACATGTGCCTAAGAGTGTGCTTTTAGGATACTTCGGTACCAAGATGTGGCTGTATAACAGTTGTTGTAGCGAAAATTAACTGACAATGTTTTTGAAATAGCGTTCAGAGCCAGTCTCCATGATAGGACCAGCTTAATTAAAATTCCTAAGCAACAAGGTCCTACTATATTCAATAGCACAGGGAACTATATTCAATATCCTGTGATAAACTATAATGGAAAAGAAAATGGAAAAGATTTTGTATATATATATGTATAACAGAGTCACTTTGCTGTACAGCAGAAGTTAACACAACATTGTAAATCAACTATACTTCAATAAAATAAATTTTAAAAATTTTAAAAAATTCCTGTATCCTACTATCTTGGAGACTGGTAACAAGAACAACCACAAAAACCTAGTGGGTGGACTAATTTTTGCCGTAATATGTCTAGATACCTGGCGTTTAGCAAGTATGCACATAAGAACAGAAATATGTCCCCATATTTAATACAAACACTTTAGTTTGAAAGCATCTAAACACTGTTCTTATGATAGCTATTTCATTGAATTGATTTGCCAACTGTTGTGTGGGAGCTGATGTGGGAAGTCGCCATCTTCCCTGCCTCCCTCAAGGACTCCACTCAGATCTCTAAAATTAGTGATTAGTGACTGTTTCTGATGAACAGAGATATTCTATCAGAGTCACAATTTTATGACCCATACCGTGGCCTTAATTTTTTAAACAAATTCTACACCTCATACAGCATAATTAGAAAATGCTTAAATTGAAAGCCTCAGACTGAAAGTGGAGTGATTGAGGTGGGAGCTATGTGTGCCGTAGAACATTATTTCCCCTCTCTGTAGTTCCAGAGGACAAAACAGAGATGTAGTGTGGTGATTTTTCTGTATTCCTTTATAGGGGAGCATTTGCACACCCCTTTGGGGGGGTGAGTAGTTTTGGCAGCATGTTCTTACACTAGATATTTTAAGTCCACCAGGGATTCATAAATGGGAAGTTTTAATCCCTATACTACTTTTAACCAAGATACCCTAGGAAACAAAGCACCCTTGGTTGCAGAGTGCTAGTCAGGCCAGAGAAAGAAATATTCATGTAATGCTGGCATTTGGGCTCTTGAAATGACTTCTTCATCTTGCTCTCAATTCATGCCATGATAAAGGAAAAATAAAAACAGCACTGAAATTGGAATGTAAGAGATTGCATGGAGACGGCTGTTTATATTTTAGAGTTAATCTAATCTAGCGTCAGAGAGAGGAAAAGCAACTCTTTATCACTAAAATACCCTAAAGTCAAACAAAAAATCAAATATTTGAGTTAGGTTTTAAACACAGGGACAAAAATATATAGATTTAAGAAATGTGGTGTTTTACTGTCCTGTGGAGCACTGCACTAATGCTTCTTTATAGCCATAAGGTTGGCCATTTATAAGGTGCAAATGCAGAGTCCATTAGGATCTTGTTTAAGTCCTTTATGGTCTCCCTTTCATTTGCATCCAGTTTTACAGTTTTAAATCCACCATATATATTGATGACTTGAATTTGAAATGCAATAGAATTACTTTAAACTTTATTGGAATGAGACTTTAGTAAAGGTAGGCATTAGAACTTTAGTATTCTTCATGTTGACCTCTAAAATCTAGGTAAGTTTTAGTGAGAGAAAGATGGAAAGAAAATGACTCATCCCAAATGTTTACAAGATGAAAAAAGATGATCACGAAATTCACTGATGTAAAATGCAGAAATGTCTTTCCATTTTGTATTAATGTCATCTCCTACTTTCCAGTGTGTCTCTATTGCTCTCAAGAGACCCATCTTTAAGTAAGGCTACACTATGTCTGCAAAGTAATCTACAGCAGGCTGACAGCCTATTGAGGAAGTCCTACCCAGTGAATATTTATGACACCTCTGATTATTTAAAAATGTATTGACTTTTAACTTTTATTACGATCCATGAAATGCAGGCTATGTACCTGCATATGGATGGTGTGGACATATACATTTCCTTGTATATCATGTCACCTGACTTAGAAAGTTCCATCTTTATTAAGAACAATGTAGTAGATTACTTTTTGAAGCTCACCAGCAGTATTTTTCTGGAATGGAAATTATCATCCAAATGACTAAAACTCCCACAGAGGTGATATAAGTTATTTGTTTTGCATTTGACAGGTTAATTATAAAGATGAGGATGACAATGGTAACTCAATTTGTCAATTTAAAATACAGGTATTAAACAAATAGAGAGCGTGTAATTTAAATTTGAAAAAATAGGCAATTAATGACCACTAATGGTAATCAAAACAGGTAGGAATTTAAGTGTTATACCTTACAGAATTAGATCTGTAGACTGATTTTTGAATACTCTTTTTGATACTCGGTGTTCAAGAACCTGCTCAAGCAAAAACAGGCACAAACAGAATTCATAAGGTCAAAATGCATAACATGAATGAAGAATACTTGGTTAATAAAGAAAATTGACTGTGCAAAGGACTTGAACATAGGATTCAAATGGTCCTTTAAAAAGATTCCTAGCACATCATCATATGTGACCATGAGGGAAACTTGAGTTGCTTGTGTTACCATAAAAATATTAGAATATAGGTATTTGAAAGTGTTCTTTCTTCCATTTGAGACTATTCTTAAAAGTCTGAACTCCTACAGATCAAATTCCCATCAAAGGAAATAAAGGTGTTTTAAAAAGTAGGGTCTGCAGTCCCTCCAGCAGCATAATCCTGTGACAAAGAGTATAGCAATTCCAGCAGCATCCATCCGGACAGCTGCACACAGTCCCAATCTGCCTAATGGTCTGTCAGCTCACAGTGCTGCAAAGCTTTCACACATTTTGGCACTCAGCTTTAGCAAACCCCATCCAGGCTGGCTGCATGAACACCAGGCCGAGTCTGTGCTTTTTGGGCTAAGGGAAATGGAATCTAAAATGCAGGGAAAAAAGAATATGTGCCTTATTTAAAAAGAAGTATTTTAAACCAATTCTGTTTTTGACTAATTTGAGAACTTATCACATGATCGCCTTTGAGGCAGAAAGTATTTCAGCATTCTTGTAAGGAGGCTGAATATTAAAGTATTCAGTGCTTCTCTCTTTATGGCTGTAAGTGCACTGAGGCATAATTCTCCATGGTTTGACACAGATGTGTATTTTGCAATGATAATGGTCAATTTTGCTAAGATAGAGGATGTTGTCTGAAATACTGATGAACCACCTAAATTGATTCTCTGGTAGATTGTGGAATAGGTTGTGGAATGTAGGTGAGGGAGAAAAGAAACAAAATAGTATGAATCTAGATACTGAAAATGAAATCTACATTTAAAAAAAAACATTATGGGGCTTCCCTGGTGGTGCAGTGGTTGAGAATCTGCCTGCCAATGCAGGGGACACGGGTTCGAGCCCTGGTCTGGGAAGATCCCACATGCCACGGAGCAACTAGGCCCGTGAGCCACAACTACTGAGCCTGCACGTCTGGAGCCTGTGCTCCGCAACAAGAGAGGCCGCGATAGTGAGAGGCCCGCGCACCGCGATGAAGAGTGGCTCCTGCTTGCCGCAACTAGAGAAAGCCCTCGCACAGAAACGAAGACCCAACACAGCCAAAAATAAATAAATAAATAAATTAATTAAAAAAACAAAACAAACACAAAACAAAACAAAAACATTATGCACTTGGTTACCATTAGAACATCAAGAAAAACTTAATGCTGAAGGTACTTGGCTGAAATAGGTAAAATTGACAGAAATGTTTTATCAGTAGATTTTTGGTTTAGTGGTTGTTTTATCTACAGTACCAGGAAATGGACATAAGTGTGCCAATTTCCATAGTAATCTATGTCCTTCCTAAGTTCAGACAAGCACTGGAATATATAAGGCCCAAAGCAATGCTACTAAGCCCCCTAAAAGCATGAGTAAGCTATTCTAATGATTTAGACCCGCTCTTTCTCTAAACCCTTGGCAGAAAAATTTGCAGTAGGGATTGTTAATAAATATATTTTGTTATAATATGCTAATGATAAAATATCTATTTAAATATATACATATATTTACACACACACATATACACACATATATGTAATCATGCCTGCTTTAAAGGACCAGCACTTGCAGCTGACACTTAGAGGGTATGGCGATCTCTCCACTTTTAGATAAGGAGAGTTTCAGATAAAAATAGTATTTCCTGCAGTTAGGTAGGGACCTCTTAGGATTATAGCTGTAACTGTTCATTCCCCTTTCCATTTTCTGGTTGTAAACTGACTTCCTGGTTTAGAGACTAAGTATGTTCTCAGTTATTTTACATCCATGCCTCATTGAAGATGCCAGTTTAGAGGATAAATGGTTGGAGTATGAGAACCATATTTTACTCTTCTTTGAATATTTGTACAACTTTATACTGTGTATTAATGATCACTTAATATTTGTAGATAAAGTGATCAACATATATTGAATATTAATGAGCCCCGACTAAGAACCAGATACTATGCTAGAAACTGGAAATAGATGGGTAAACAGATAAGATCCCAGCTTTTATTTTATAGGGTGGGGGAGGGCAGACAATAAACGAGTAACGCATTGTGATAAGTGAAATGAAGAAGGCAAAGGAGGGTGACGTGATCAAGAATGGCTGTGCCAAGAGGTGGAGAGTAATTTTAGAAAAGTCTGAGTAGGTGATGTTTGAACTAAGACCAATTTTTCTAATTTATGGCATTCTTCTTACTTACATTTTGATCTTGTCCTTATAACTAGATTTTTAAGCAAAAACACATGGCTTTTTTTTTTTTCTTTACCTGTAACATTAATCGTGGTCTATAATTTTGCTTTAGGTTGAATAGGAAATAAGCAAATTTGGTCTTTCTGATGATTTGGGGCAATTGAAAAAATACAAGAAAGAAAAATGATCATGTTAAGGTTAGCAAACTTATATGAAGTACATTTTAAATAAAATGCTTGGTTCAAGGCTTGGACGAAAGTTCATGGCAGGTCTTCTTTTATTTGAACAAGTTTGCTGCCTCTAATCACATCCCTACAGTACTTGATGCATACCAATAAAATATATCTAATGATCTTTCTGACAGTTCCATAGCCAGACAGTGCTATATATCTCTTTCTAGAGCTCTGGAAAACATTTTTTGACTTAGAATGTGCAGCCAGCTTGCATTTGTTTCAGGAAGATGGTAAATTTTACATTAAAATTGGTATCTCCCAATAAGCTTGAAAGTTCTTTTAAGTTCTAAAATGATAATATCACTTTGCTGACTAAAATCCACCAATGGATCCTCACTGTCATTAGAATTAAATCTTAAATCCTTACTGTGGTTTACAAGGTTCTACAACTTCCTGCCTCTCTGGCCTCATGTTGTCACCCTCTTGCACTCATTCACTTTGTTAGAACCACCCTGGACTGCTTTCTGCTCCTTGAACAGGCTAAACTCTCCTGCTTCAGTGTATGTGCACATGGTACTTTTAGGTCTCAGTGCAAATGTCACCTATCTGTAAAGTTGTGTATCCACAGTCATCCACTATCAAACTGGGATATTTTAATTTCCTATTAATGTTTACCAGTATATGATATTATACCATAATTTGTTTGTATATTGTATATCGTTTGCCTTCTGCTTCTAGAAGTACCATGGGGTTAGAACCTTGTCTTTTGTATTGATTTCGTACCCAGAACAGTGTCTTGCATATAGTGGGTACTCAACAAATGTTTCTTTTTTTTTTAAATTGAGCTATAGTTGATTTGTAATGTGTTAATTTCAGGTGTACAGCAGAGTAATTCAGTTATACATATATATTTTCTCAGATTCCTTCCCATTGTAAGTTATTACAAGATATTGAATATAGTTCCCTGTGCTATATAGTAGGACCTTGTTGATTATTTTATATATAGGATCTGTTAATCTGTATCCGTTAATCCCAAACTCCTAATTTATCCCTCCCCACTTTCCCCTTTGGTAACCATAAGTTTGTCTTCTGTGTGAGTCTATTTCTCAACAAGTGTTTCTTGAATGAATCCAGGAATGAACAAGTTTGCTTGTTGCTTTAGATCAGTGTGTTGCTACATAACCAAATTTCATCTGTCTTTGTCCTCAAAATGACAAACCTTCATAGTTATTTTTTTTACTTTCAGTTTCTTGAAAGTCTGCTATGAGAAATCAACTACAGGAGTCCACAAATCTGTAAACTTCCTTTATAATACAGAATTATATCGTGAAACATGTTTTAAGATAGATTGTTCATTGCCCTGCAATCAAGGTATCTTTATGAACATAACTATACCAGTTCAGGTGGTCTCCTGACTGATTTCCCTATGAAAATGGCATTTTCAACATTGCATTTGCTTATTGTTTGGTTGTCTCAGTGGCATTAATTCAGCAAGCATTTATGTGCTGAATATCTTCTTAGATCTGTGACTCAAAGATGAATAAGAAATGCTCTTTACTCTTGAACATCTCACAGTCTAGTGTAACTGAGATTAGTGCAAAATAACATTTCAGTACTACAGTAGGATAGGTTATCTGGCACTTTCCTAACTAGAACCCTCAGCTAATGTGAATTGTTTTCAGTACTAGTGTGAAACTGTATTTATTGTCTCTGGAGAGAGGCTACATGTTATTTAAAATTTACCTCTTCCCCTTGTTAGCTGTGAACGTTGGGCAAGTTGCTGAACTTCCATGTGTTATATTTTCCTCATCTGTAAAATTGGGGCTAATAACAGTACCTACCACATAGGTAATTTAATAGATGATTCATATAAAGCCCTTAAATTAGCACAGTGCCTAACACTTAATATGTTCTCAGTAAGTGATGATGATGATGATGATAACTATTTTAGAAGTTCTGTCATTCAGACAGTCTGATTCATTTGACTGGGAAAAAAAAAAATCATCTAAACACCAGCATCTAAACAAACAGCCTGCATTGATCACAATCATCATGTTTTTGCTTGTTTTGTTTTCCTTTGCATCTTTAATATCATGTTTCATCAAGAAGGAAGGGACATTGAAGTGATATTTGTTTATTAGCTTCTTGGAATTTGTTTTCTTATTTTTTGTTTCCAAGTTGTTTGTCTTGATGGAATTAAATTTAACTGTGTCTCCAAGGTAGTTTAGTGGTGTTACAAGCTGAATTAACATCGTGAAGTTGTTAACATCATGAAGTTGTTAACCTAACTCTTGAAATTTTTTTCAACATGGGTTTGAACTGGGAGGGTCCACTTATACACACAATTTTTTCACTAAATGCATACTACAGTTCTACACAAGCCATGGTTGGTTGAATCTCTGGATGTGGAACCTCGGATGTGGAGAGCCGGTTGTAAAGTTATACAGAGATTTTTAACTACACAGAGTTGGTGTTCCTAACCCCACATTGTTCAAGGGTCAACTGTACTTGTCAACCATGTAGTTTGCAAAAGCTCTGTGAGGCGGAGATATGGAGTGTTTAACCATACTGGTGGGTTTTTTGGTTTGTTTGCTTTAATAATTTAAATATTTAATATTTTAGTAATTTAAAAAATAGAAAAAGGAGATATGAGTTTGATATAGAATTTTGTTAAATATGTTCTAAAGATTTGTAAATATTGTTATAAAGTTCTTTCTCTTTATTTAGCTGAGGGTTGGGAGGTTGGGGGCAGAAATCTAAAATCCAGAAAAAAGAAGGAATTGAGAGGAAGGAAAGTTATTTATAGCTACACTTTACTAGGGGGATGTGAGGGCATTTGGTATATTTTGACATAAGATCATTTTCACCATTTACCTGTAGTCATAAATGGTTAAATGACCCTTATTTGACCAAATGCCACATTTCCTCAAGCACTGTGATCAAAAAATGTTTTACTTTATATCAATTTCAGGTAACAATGTTCATCGATATTTCTTAAATGAATAAAATGCTTAGTGAATATATTAGGCAGCTGCTATAGAAGACCACAACATATAAAGTATATGACTATTTAGCTTAGGAGCTAGCACAGAATAATAACTCAAAATTTGTTAGCTAATATGAAAAAATATTTTGATAGCATTCTTGCCTTTAAGGGAATTTTCTTGAAATGAACAGACACAAAGACAGATATACCTACATAGAATTAATTTATTCACTAAGCATTAATTAAGTGTATGCTATGCTTAAGTTACTGGCTGAGAGGAAAGGAAGAAGTAAAGATCAATTAAAAAAAAAAAATGGACAAAAAGCTCACAGTCTACTTTGTGATGGGTGAGGGACTAAACACCATTTATTGACCAGTTTACATGCTCATCTCATTTAATTCTTAGAATTTTATCAGCTAAGTATAACTATACCTATTTGACACATGATGAAATTGAGGCTCAGAGAGGTGAAAGAGCTTAACCAAAGTCACATAGGTAGTTAAGTGGTAGAATCTGAATTCCAGCTCACATCTGTCTCAATCTGAATATGGTACTCTTTCCATTATGCAGTAGGTGCCTTAATAGCGGAGACTATGAAAACAGAAAATTAGTATAATGCAGAACAAAATATTAGGATCATAAAAATATATAAATAAAGTGCTATATTATGAAGATTCAGGGTGAGGGCAAGATAAAAGGATAGCGGGTATATTTTGGGCCACTTATTAATTTTGCCCACATTTATTGTATACTATGCCCTATGCACTATGCTAGGCACAAAATGCAACACCAATATACTATGCTCTAGATTTTAATATTATTTATTTAGTTTTGAGTTAATTAAAAACATTTTGATGCAGTGGTGGTTTGTGTGTGTGTGTGTGTTAAATTTATTAAAAGCAAAAGGAATGCAGTTTGAGGAAGAATGGGTAACTGAGATTTTATATATATATATATATATATGTATACTACATATATATGTGTATACTACATATATATATGTAGTATACATATATATATATATATATATATATATATTTTTTTTTTCCCCATGAAAATATACCAAGAAAGCAAATTTTCTCATCTTGAAGATTATTGACTATTGGCTGTGATCAGGGAAGGAAAATACTAGATGTAGGGGAGAATCAACTGAGAATATCTTGAAGTGATTTATTGAAAGTATTTGTTCTGGAAATAAGAAGCCATGAAAAGAGAAATGGCCATCTTGTCTCAAGAACATAAAAAAATTTCTATGTTTGCCCTAAGCAAAGAAGACAATCATGAGTGGTGCAGAGACTCCCTTTGGAAGTTAGTGATAGAGACTTCTGTATGACAGAGTAATGCACAAGTGGCTTATTATTTTTCAAAAATACAAATTTATGAACCTCACTAGAATCAAGGATATTGATTGACTGTTTAACATTCTTAAATGGTTGGCTAATCTCTGTGTACCACATACTTGGAACTGTAGCTCTGCTCTTTCTGACCCATCACTCAATCAGTATAATTTATAGGGCAAGAACAGCAACCAGCAGCTGCTGTAGTTAGAGATGTGGGTGTTTCAGATGGAAATCCTTAAGTGCAGGTGACTTTTAAAATTTGATCTCAAATATGTTTTGTGTTGAAACTTGCAAATCTCATTAAACAAAATAAAAAATGTTCAAGTCTTTCACTTAACTGCAGAGCATTTTGAGGGCCAGTAGAATTCCTCCCTATTCACTTCCTAGCTAAATGCATTTTAGTTTTCTTTCTAATGGAAAATAGAGCCCTCTCTTGTAACTTTTGCATTTTAACTCCTTGTCAATTCAAGAATATATATAAAGAGAAGACTATTTTCATATCAACACTCCCCCTCCCCAAGCAGTCTTCATCATTGGAAAGTTTCTAATATATTTCTAATCATATTTTCCAGAAATAAAACTGAATCAGGAAATGCAAATTTCCAGAAATTCTTTAGGGAAACAACATTACTTCATTTGTTTTTAAGAAATCTTTTGATGTACAAGATAGTATATTTGATACCAATAATAATAATAATAATAATTTTACTATGATGATCACTCTACTAATAGAATATATTGCATTAATAAAAATTAATAAAATTCCATGGGTATCATTTTCAGTGAGAGTTATTAGTGTATAATGTTGATTTTGATTATATATTTCAAATTTGTTAATGATCACTATTATTTTTATTGAAAAGATATTATTACATTAAGTAAAATATCAACCATTTTAAATTCACATATAATACTAGCATAAAATGGTACTTTTCATTATTATACATTTTACAATTATGTGTATATTCTACATGGCTGCAATTATCCTAAATACTTTATTGCTTATTTTCTTCTTCACTCTTAATATTATATCAGGAATAGTATTCAGTTTTCTACAGTTTTTAACAATTATTAGAATTTTAATGCATACTTAGTAGCTTACAGTGCTGATATGCCATAATTTATTAAGCTGCTTTCCTAGTCGTGTGGGTCGCATCATAATTTTTACTGGTTTAAATAATACTATAGAGGATTTTGATGTTTCTTTTTTGCTTTTAAGAATTCTTTCTCTTTTTTGAGAAGAAACAACAGTAACTTTATGTCTTTCATCTGTAGGAAATTAATATTTAAATACACTGAAAAACTATAAAACTTCTAATTGGCAAAATGGCAGACAATACCATTCAAGAGTTTTAATTTTATAAAATGTGTCTCACTTTGTCCTTTTACCAGTACTCTTCCTTTTACCCTTCCTTATAAGTATCTGAAGTGATAGAGGATACCATATCATACAAATGCCTTCTATTTGATACATTCAAAATTTATTTTTCTTTTTTTAAAGCAGAATTCATGTATAAACATAGTACATAGTACAGACTTCCATGGCAGCAGTTGGTCTGTATCCCCACAAAGAATGTATCAGCAGAGCTGATGCCTTACAAATTTACTTCCTTTGCATTCTGAAACAAGTGAACTTGATTCCTTTTTGTCACCTCCTCTCTCAGCCTCCAAATTCTTTCCTGCTTCTTGTAATTCATATTCATATTCTGGTGTGTACACTTCAAAAAAGTACACTATCATCATCCAGATCATCTTTACTTATTCTACCCAACAGGCAATTCTTGGAGGAGATGTCATCATCCACAAGGAACTTTGCTTTCTTCTTTCTCTTTTTCATTTGTGTCATCAACTTAGTCAACTGTCCCTGTTCTTGTGTTGGGCACGCTGGGCTCAACTTTCAAGTCTTTTCTCTTTCTTCCTTTTTGTATTCCATTATGTGACTGTTGAGTGCCTCCTGATTGATTCTGCACAGATTTGAGAGCAAGGCAGATTCCATGCTATCAGACCATAATGGACTGTCCAGTCTTAAGTTCCCTGAAATCATTCTGTATAAAGTCATCTTTTTAATTAGGAGATCCGAAATCAGCAATTGCTATAACCAATCAATCACTACAACAGCTGCATTTTCTTTGCCTTGAAAAAACACTATAGGTGGTACATTCCTTAAGGTCTGCTGGGACATCCATTGTTTATTGCAGCATTATTCACAATAGATAAGATATGGAAACAACTCAAATGCCCCTCAAAAGATGAATGGATAAAAATGATATGGTACATATACACAGTGGAATATTATTCAGCCCTGAGAAAGGAGGATATCCTTCCATTTGCAGCAACATGGATGGACCTCGAGCATATTGTTAGGTGAGATAAGACAGACAAAGACAGTTACTGTATGAAATCACTTATATATGGAATCTGAAAAAGTTAAACCTGTAAAAAACAGAGAGTAAAATGGTAGCTACCAGAGGATAGGGGGATGGGGATAAGTGTGATGGTGTTTAAGGGTAAAATTTGTGACAAGTAGTAAATAAGCCATGGAGATCTTATGCACAGTATAATGAATATAGACAATAATATACTATAATTATGTAATGTGACAAATATTGCTACATCAACAATCATACTACAATATATAAATGTATCAAAGTAACACACGGCACATCTTAAACTTACACAATGTTACATGCCAAATTTATTTGATTAAAAATAAAAGATGCTTCATATGTGCATTACGTTCCTGTAACATGGCTTCTATGTACTCCTGAAAAAGTTTTCTCCAATATACTCCATATACTGAGAATTCTTGGAAAGCTCCGTGTTTGGGTCATAGATCTTAGTTCACTTCAGAGGTGCACAGCAAATCTGTCAGTGCTTTATAAAGAAAGCCGTTCAGTGTTCTTAGGTGCACATGGTTTTCCTTCTTGTTTTTTTGTTTTGTTTTGTTTGTTTTTGAGGCATTCTTCATTAGGAATTCCAACTTGGGTGGTTTGTAAGTAAAGTGAGATCCCAAGGAAGGATATTCATATCAATTTTCCTTCCTGAGGCAAGTTCCTTGAGCAAGTTCTTGTTGCTACGGGATACAGAGAAGCCCAGTGTTGCAGCCTTTCAGCAGTGCCCAGAGCCCTGCTCAGGGCCCCCTAGCACTGTGGACAGTTGCCCACATGACTACCTAAATGCCACCTCCTCACTGCCATCTACATGCCAACTGGTCTAGGGCCAGGATGCTGGAGGCATCTGTAGGAGTGTGGAGCAGTGTGTGGGCAGGATGCACACAGGACATGGAGTGGATGAAGCATAGGTAGAAGAATTATTTCTTGAGAATGAAGTCCTAGGAGTGGAATTACTAAGTCAATTTTAACATAATTATGGCCCTTGCTTCAAAGGTTTTACCAATTAAATTAATCAACAGAAATAAGTTGCTACATTAATTTCATTTCATTCTTGTCAAAATCAGGCATTGTTATTACTTTTCTAGCTGTTGCTATTTTAGTTTTTGTAGTTCACTCAATGTAAATTTACTGAGCTTCTTTTGTATGCCAGGCACTATGCTAGGTTCTGGGAATAAAAATATGAATAAGACTATATGTCTACCCTGGAATAAGTTATGATCTACCAAAAATGACAGTTGTAAAAATAGATTTACAAAAATTACTGTTATGAGAGTATGAAAAAAGTACTATTTGAACACCACAGACAAAGCAATTAACCTCACCTATGGTAGGTAGGGAAGATTTCATAATAAGGAAACACTCTTTGATTTGGGTATTGAAGGTAGAATGATGCCAGCAAAGAAAGGGAACTTCTTTAACCATCAGAAGGAATGCTAAATCAAAGGCATACAGTTACCAAAAATCGTGTAACAGGAGTATAGGGTGCATATGGGAGAGTAGCAGATTACTGAGACTGTAAAGATTGTTTGAAAACAGATTGTGTGAAGGCCTGTGATAAATTAAAGAGATGTACTTCAATCTTTGGAAAAGGGAGGAACCACAAAGTTTTTAATTTGGGTTACAAAGACGATATTATTTTATTAGAAATATTCAATGTCCTCTATGTGAAAGATGAGCTGGAGTGGGAAAAGACTGGTTTAAGGAAGATTATGAGTGTTCCCAAATAAGTCAAAAATGAGGATTGAGAGAAAAGACCAGATTTGAAATATTGGTCATGTAGAATCAAGAAGATTTTGTGATCAACTGGATTTCGGAGTGGAAGCAGATATTACATGAGTTTCTGGCTTGGAAGCCTGAGTGAATAGGGATGCCATTAACTGAGAACAAGAATAGAATAGGCAGGAGACTTATGATTCCAAATATGATGGAGTAGTTTGTAGCAGACTAATATTCCTGCTATGAAAAAATAGAAAACTGGATATAATACAAAACCATCTGTTTAAAAACATCGGAGAGCTGCTGAGCCAACTGAGGGGAAGAAAGGAACCTCAGAGAGGTAAGCATACATTCTCTGAGTCACTTTTTCCTCAGGGCATTTTTCAAATCTTGCTGTAAAGAAAGAGGCTGAGAATCAGAACAGAGGGATATAGCTAAGTGGTAGAGAAGCTAAACAAAGTTTCAGGCAATGTCACAGGGCTGGAGAGTGAAAAATTAGAGTTCAGGGATACCAAGTCAGCCAGAACTTGAGGGGCCCAGAATACAGAGAGAAGTGTAAGAACAGAAAAGTGAGTCTGACACTTTAGAATTTCCCTTTGAGGTATTCATTAAATTCTTAACCTATGCAAGGTCAGAGGCTAAGAAACTAAACAGAAAACCTCTGAAAAGCAGAGTGAAGTTTTTGGTATTCTTAGAGAACTAAAGTGACCAAAAGTAATTCAAGACTTGCCAAGGAGGAAGGACCCTAGTAAACACTCCAGACTTTCACTTTGGACCTCTGGAGGACTATTCCCTGGGAATAGAAGTAAAACTGAGGTAGTCTAAACTTATAAAAACTGTCACCCCAATTTCAAGCTGGCTCAGTCCCTAATTTGATTAACATGACTTGCCTCCATTTTATCTGCCTACCAGTATATAATGTGAATTTTCTCTGGAAAAATAAAACAGGATCCAGAGCCTCTGTAATTTTTATTTATAATATCTGGCATTTGACCAAAAATTACTAAGTATGCCAAGAAACAGGATGAAGAGAAAAAATAATAGAAACAGATTCATCCTCATTTTTGGAGTTATCAGACATGGACATGAAATAATGGTGGTTAATGTGTTTCAGAATATAGATGACAATATGGAGACTTTTATCAGAGAGAATGAATCATTAAAAAAATAAAATGGTAATTATAGATCTGAAAAATGTAATAATTAAAGTAAATGACTAATAAGATAAGTTTAATAGCAAATTAGATTCAGCAGAATATAGAATTAATGAAATAGAAGATAGTCATATGAAATATGCAGACTGAAACACAGAGAGCAAAAAAGATGAAACATAGAAATGAGCATAAGAGATTTACTGGACATGGTGAAATGACTAATATACTTGCAGTTGGAATCTTAGAAGGGAAAGAGAGAACAGGTCAGAAGTAATATTTGAAAAAATAATGGCTAAGAATTTTCTAAAATCAACAGAAGATATCAAGACACAAATTTAATAAGCTCTGTAAGTCCCAAGCAGATGGATTAGAAAGAAAAACACACTTAGACATATACCATAGTGAAATTGCTAAAAATAAAAGCATCAAAATATCCAGGAAAAAATTATCTTCAAATGAGAAACCATAATACTGACAAGTGACTTAAAAGAAATAAGGAAGCCAGAATATAGGAAAATGACATAAAGTGTTCAAAAGAAAATAATGGCCAAGCTAGAATCCTATATTTAGCAAATATATCCTTAAAATATGAGGAAAAATACATTTTTAGACAAACAAAAAGATCATTTATTGTCAAATGACTCTCCCTAAAAGCAATAGAAAAGAGACTTCTTCAGGTAAAGTGAAAATGATCCAAGATAAAAAATGGAAGGCAGTTAAGAAAAGAAGAGTAACAGAAAGGATAAGTGGATGGATAATTATCAATGAATATTGATTGTAGAGAACAATAAGAATAATGTCTTTTTGAAAAAAGAATTCAGCACACTGGCAGGGAACTGAAATCTGCTACTCAGGGATAAGTGGAAGCTGTGCCTGGTGAATTTGATACGAAGACTTGTGGGCCTACTAAGGAAGGGGATTTGCCATTGGGTCACTTGAGGCCCTCCCAGTTTTCCCCCATGTCAAGGCAGCACATAATATTGGTCCTTTATCTTAGGCCATATGCTGCAATTGACCTCTGGATGCCTTCTTATCAATTTAAACTTTGTTGTTGACTAAGACTTTGAGGAGTAGGATGAGGATGTTAAGTAGGCACTTGACCAAGAGGTAGAGGGCTACAATGTAAGCTGGTCATAAAAAAATGAACTTCATAGTCAATGAAAGCAACTGATGGCCGTGTATGGCATTGGTGTAGGGAGCTGTAAATTTAGACTAATTAATGCTTCTGGCAATAGTGACACCCAGCAGGGAAGTACAGCCATTATTTTATAATAACTTTAAATGGAGTACAATCTATAAAAATATCACTATGTTGTACACTTGAAACTAATATATTATAAATCAACTATACTTCAATAAAAAAAATTAAAAATAAATAATAATAATGACACCCAGTTAGGGGCCCATTTGCAACTTTGTAACTTAAACAGGAGTGCTTTGAGGAGCTCATTAAACCAGCTGCTGGGTCCTGCAGGAGAGGTGGAAGTTCCATTGAACACCTTCTTCAAGAGCACAGCACTGTGTACTCTGAGAATTGAAATGAGTGCCTTGGTCATTATGAATAATCGCTGCAACTGCATAGGGAATAAGGAGTATCCTGGTGAGATTTTGTATTATTGGCCTTAGTATTATATTTATAGAAGCATCTGTCAGCTTGATTTATATTTTGGGTGTTGTGAGGCAAGAAATTTCTAGAGTTCTTAATCCAAATAGGATATATCAGTTTCCTGGGGGGTCATAACAAAGTACAGCAAACTGGATGACTTAAAACAACAGAAATTTATTCTTGCACAGATCTCTAAGCTAGAAGTCTGAAATCGAGGCTGGGCTGTGCTCTGAAACCTCCAGGGGAGGATCGTTTCTTGCCTCTTCCTACTCTGGTGGCCCCAGGTGTTCCTTGGCTTGTGGCAACATACCTCTCATCTCTGCCTGTATCTTCACATTGCATTCTCCTTGTGTCTTTGTGTCTTCACATGGCTGTATTCTTGTAAGGACATCAGTTATACTGGATTAGAAGCCCACCTTATTCCACTAGGGCATTATCTTAACCAATTATGTCTATGATGAGCCTATTTCCAAATGAAGTCACATTCTGACATACTAGGGGTTAGGGTATCAACATAGTTTTTCTAGGGGATACAATTCAACCCATAACAGAAGATAACTGTTAGGCAATGGCTCAAAGGTTTTTGAAAATGTAAAGATGGGTCTAATTATTGGCAAGGGCACCAGTGCTAAGATGACGCCTGAAGTTCAATCAAGTGTACTAACTTGGGGTCCCATCCTTGATCAGAAACATACTGGTTAAAAAATGAAAACCAGGAATTCTCCACCAAGCTCCATTATGCATAATTGTGGCTATGCCATCTGTAAAGTGTATTGCTATTCACTCAGTTGATCCCAAGGGGCTTTTCAGGTAGCCAAGAAATCTGGGAGAGGAGTGAAATCCACTAGCATCATGGCGAGGGACTGAGGACAGGGGAGGCCACTGCCCCCTGCATTTGGGATATTCCAGAGGGCCCAGGTTTGGTTCAGTTCTGTAGAAAGCGATGCCAAGCTTGCAGGGTGCTGCTCCCATGATCCAAGACATAATGGAGAGCTGAACACAGAGGGTCACAGGATGATAGTCTGTGAGATCCTCTATTTTCAGGAAGGCCAAGTATGTGGCCACTAATTACTGCTGTAATTATGTAGAGTGTGGGGCTGAAGAGAGCAATCTCTTGCATCAGAAGCCCAGGGGCCACTTATGAGGCATGAGAGGAGGTTGCTAAAGCCTCTATAGTGGGTCTCCACAGTGCCCTCTGAGGGCACTAATGGGGATGCCTATTACACTGTAATTTGAACAGATTCTAAAGCCTTTTGTTGGACAAGGCACCATTCAAAGGGGGATGATTTGCAAGTAACACGATAAATGGGCTTAAGTAAAATTTGTAAATGAGGAATAATATGTTGCCTCCAGATCTCAAAAAGGCCTAAAAGTTATTGGGCTTATATTAATATTGTGGGTGCTAAGAGATTCAATAAGCTGTTTCTTGATGGTGGCAGCCCTTGGTTTACTGAATAATTTTCAGGAGTTTAATGAATGGAGTCAGTTATTTCAATAATATTGTATATGGGGACCTTAATAGATGTGACCTTAATAGAATTAGGTTACAGTAATCCACTGTGAGGCACTATTCAATCTTTCCAGATTTCTGAATAGGACAAATTGGGATGTTAGATGGAGAAGCAGTGAGGATAATCATTCCTTCATTAATTAGGTCTTTTATAGGTTTCCATCCTTAAAGGTCCTCTTGTAATTTACTTTGGGCCATATTAACTATTTTAACTGCAGGGTGGAGTGTCAGTTAGTGTCCCATTTTGTCAAGCAAATTTGTATGTGCCAGAGATTTAATTTTAATTTATTACTCATTGGGTCAGAGCGGTCATGCCTACTGTGGGATTTTTTTAGGGTAATGACATTGGGGCTTTTGGTGAGACAATAATTCTTACAGTTAAGATGAGGCATAACTAGTTGTCCTCTATTTTATATGTAGATATTCCCCTAAGGTTATAGGGAATAACATGTTTAAATTTAGTGGAATCCCCAGATAAAATGGTATTTGAGCCCTGGTATTAAGGTCATGAAGGTTTGCCAATTAGTGCATTTCAACAGATGTTAAAGTTCATTCAGAACCTATGTTGTAGAGGTACAAAACCCATTCAGTGCCCTTTTATATTTTTTATGAATAATTAATTTTAGTAAACTTTAGATTGCCAGTTGGGTGAAAATGTAAATCTTTGTTTCAGATTTTTTTTGTTTGTTTCCTTTCCCTGTATCCAGGTTTCTTTCTTTTCTTTTCTCTCTTTTCCTTCTGAGATACAGTAAGACATATATATTTGGTCTTTGTTCCTGGTTCCTGGCATGCAACTAAAATCCTTGGAATCTCCAGAGTGATAAAAGGGTCTTTTGTATGCTAATGAGATGACTGGTGGTTGGGGGCCCTAGATCGGATGGGGGTTGATTGCCAGACAGACCAAGGTATTGTTAGAGGCTTGGACCTTTGAGCCCCACTCCATGACTTTGAGAGAGTGGAGAGGGGCTGAAGATTTTTAATCACCAATGGCCAATTATTTAATCAATCATGCCTACATAATAAAACCTCTATAAAACCCTAAATGAAAGGGTTTGGAGAGCTTCCAGGTTGGTGAACAAATCAAAGTGGTGGGAACGTAACAAGCCTGGAGAAGGAATGGAAGCTCTACACCCCTTCTCTCATACCTTGCCCTATGTATCCCTTCCATTTTGCTGTTTTTGAGTTGTATCCCTTATAATAAACTAGTAATAGTAAATAAAATGTTTTCCTGAATCTTGTGAGCCATTCTAGCAAATTATCAAATCTGAGGAAGGGGTTGTGGGAATCCCCAATTTACATCTGGTTGGTCAGAAGTACAGATGGCAACCTGGGATCTATGACTGGCATCCGAAGCAGGGGAAGTCTTGTGGGACTGAGCCCTTAACCTGTGGGGTCTGTGCTAACTCTGGGTAGTTAGTGTCAGAATTGAATTGAACTGTAGGACACCCAGTTGGTGTCAAAATTGGTTGGTGTGGGAGAAAATTCCTCACATATTTGGTGCCATAAATGTTGTGAAGTAGAAAAAGTTCCCCTCCCTCTCTTCTTCCTTCCTTCTTTTCCTCCCAGGTGTGAGAACCCAGTGGCCTGCCTTGTAGGTGGCCACCTCTTCCTCCAGGGAATAACCAGTCAACCTCTCCAGAGTTGGGGTCCATATCCAGTAAGTTAATTTTGTCTATGGTCTGGATGAGGCCGGCAAGTCCCATCTCCCTCTCTTCTCCTTCTGGGATACCCATTATCCTTATGTTGCCTTTTCTAATAGAGTCAGATAGTTCCCATAGAGTTTCTTTATTTTTAAAAGATCTTAGTTCTCTCTCCTTTTATACCTAAATCATTTCTAGATTTCTATCTGTAAGCTTGCTAATTCTCTCTTCCATATGGTCTGCTCTATTTCCATTGCTTTCTAATGCATTCTTCATCTCATTTATTGAGTTCTTCAGCTCCAGAATTTCTGTTTGGTTCTTTTTTAGTTTCAATCTCTTTGGTAAAGTTTCCTTCTGTTCATTAATTTTATTCCCAAGCTCATTGAACTGCTTTTCTGAGTCTTCTTGTAGCTCATTGAGTTTCTTCATGACAGCTGGTTTGCATTCTGTATCAGATCACAGTCTTCCACGACTTTAACTTTGGTTTCTGCAGAATTGTCATTTTCTTTTTGTGATGCTGCATTATCATGGTGTTTTATGGTGCTTGATGAGTTGTTTCTCTGCC
This sequence comes from Balaenoptera ricei, assembly GCF_028023285.1. Lineage (NCBI taxonomy): Eukaryota > Metazoa > Chordata > Mammalia > Artiodactyla > Balaenopteridae > Balaenoptera > Balaenoptera ricei. Next base: position 86,688,214 of record NC_082660.1, on the reverse strand, counting down.
AGTGCGGTTTTTTTTTTTTTTTTAACATCTTTATTGGAGTATAATTGCTTTACAATGGTGTGTTAGTTTCTGCTTTATAACAAAGTGAATCAGTTATACATATACATATATCCCCATATTTCTTCCCTCTTGCATCTCCCTCCCTCCCATCCTCCCTATCCCACCCCTCTAGGTGGTCACAAAGCACTGAGCTGATCTCCCTGTGCTATGCAACTGCTTCCCACTAGCTATTTTACATTTGGTAGTGTATATATGTCCATGCCACTTGTTTGAAGTAGTGAACACCTTTCTTATTTAGGCAAAACCTTGTTTATTTACTTTGATTCTAACAATTCAACAAGTTGGTAATTAGAGGCCCTTTGTCTTGTTTTGTTTTTCAATAGGTGGCACTATAGCAAAAGTTTTTGGTTTCTCTTACCTGAGCTACCTCTGGCTATATTTGAGAATCGGCACTTTCCACCCTCTACTGCCTCTGCAAGAGGCGTCACTAGTGCCCTCTTCATCACTGCCTGTGCCTCCAGTGTCACCGGTGCCTTGCTACAGTATTGCTGCTGTTGCTGGTGTTGCTGCCCTGGGTACTAGGATGGCTGGCGCCACCACTGGGTCTGGGGTTGCTTGGGTCACAGGCACCACTGCTGTGGTGGAGGGGTAGGGGTTAGGGGTCTGGGACTTCAAAGGAAAGGAAAACTGTTGGAAGATGGAAAGAGCAAATGTTTGGTAGACAAATCTTTGCGATGCCATGCAGATAACTTTTTCTGATGTATTGGGTTGGCCAAAAAGTTAATTCGGTTTTAAGTAAAAATAAAACACATTTCTCATTTTCATGAAGCACTTTATTGAACAAAGTATTTACTAACCGAATGGACTTTTTTGGCCAACCCAATAAAAAGTTAATCTCTGGTAATAGCTCTCTTCCTAGTATGGTTCCCCATCCAAATTATTTTAGGCAGTTATGAGAGAGGTTTAAACAAACAAACAAAAAAAACTATCCCTGAGTCTGTTAGGCCTTGATTGCTTTCAGCTCAAAATAATACACATGCCAAAGTGGCATATTTTGGGGTCACGTGTTCTGCAACCCCTCACTATTCAGTTATCTCAACACCATTTATTAAACAATCTCTAAACAGCCCTTGTTTTGTAATGCTTACTTTATCATGTAATATTATGATTTATAATAAGAAATATATATATTTGGTCTTCGTCCCTATTTCTGGCACAGAGATAGTAAAACCCTTGGAATTTCCTAAATGATGAGAGCCAAAAAGATGTCCTTCATTATGTTAATGAGATGACTTTTGGAAAGCACCTAAAGATGGAGGCTGGTTGCCAGGAGAACCAACCAAGTGATTAGAGGGTTGGAACTTTCAGTCCCATGTCACACCTCTGACCTCCTGGGAGGAAGGAGGACCTGGAAATTGAGTTCAGTTGTCAGTGATCAAGGGTTAAATCAATTATGCCTATGTAATGAAGCCTCCATAGAAACTCAAAAGAAGGAGGTTCGAGAGCTTCTGGGTTTATGAACACGTGGGGATTTGGGGAGAGTAGTGTGTTCAGATACAGCATGCAAGCTCCATGCCCTTTCCCCATACGTTGCCCTATGCACCTCTTCCATCTGACTGTTCCTTAGTTATATCCTTTTATAATAAACCAGTAATCTAGTAAGTAAAATATCTCTGAGTTTTGTGAGCCATTCTAGCAAATTAATCTAACCCAGGGAGGGAGTTGTTACAACCTGGACTTGCATTTGGCATCTGAAGTGGTGGGGGGCAGCCTTGTAGGACTGAGCCCTTAATCTGTTATAGTGTCAGAATTGAGTTGAACTGTAGGACACCCAATTGGTGTCAGATAATTGCTTGGAATTGGGTGCAGAACCTTTAATCATATATTGCTTTTATATATGGCTGTATCTATTTATGGGCTTTTTATTCTGTTCCATCGAACTGTATCTCTGTTTCTGCCCCAGGATGAATTCTATTTCTTGATATTTTAAAAAATGTAAAAGAAATGTTTTAAAATACAAAAGGGCTGTAACTCCACCCCTCACTTCAACCACAGTGCCTTTTATTCTCAATGTCTTTGTATATTCTTATCATGTATTTTTCCATATAAATTTGAAAATCATTTCACAGACTCATCCTGTCTCTGGATCTGACCCTGGTATGATTTTTATGGTAATTATATTAAACATATAAAATAATTTGGAGTATATAACATATTTTTACTTCATCTTCTCACTCAAGACACTCCATTTATGAATTTATAAGGTTTTAGAGTACATTTGAAGTTACATTTTGTAAAGATCTAATACATATCTCTTTAGGTTTATTCCTAAGAACTGTTGTCATTATTAATAAAGTCTCATGGTTCTTTATGCTTTTTAGCTGGGTAGTGCTGGTAGACAAGAATGCTCTTGACTTTTCAACATTTATCTTATACATGACCACATTTTTTAAAAAAGACTTTCTTTTTAGAGAGCAGTTTTAGGTTTACAACAAAATTGAGAGGGAGGTACAGAGATTTCCTGTATGTCCCCTGCCCTCACATATGTATAGCTCCCCCCATTATCAACATCACTAAGCATAAGTTACATTTTTCATTAAGGATTAATACATCATAATCAACTAAAGTGCATAAAGAGTTCACTCTTGATGTTGTACTTCTATGGGTTTGGACAAATGTATAATGGCATATAACCATCATTATAATATCATACAGAATATTTCCATTGCCCTAAAAGTCCTCTGTGCTCTGCCTCTTCATCTCTACCTTCTAGTCACCCATGGCAACTACTGATCATTTTATTGTCACCATAGTTTTGCTTTTTCCAGAACGTCATATAGTTGCATTCATACAGTATGTAGTCTTTTTAAATTGGCTTCTTTCACTTAGTAATATGCATTTAAGTTTCCTCCATGTCTTTTTTTTAAAATAAATTTATTTATTTAATCTTTGGCTGCGTTGGGTCTTCGTTGTTGTGCATGGGCTTTCTCTAGTTGTGGCGAGTGGGGGTTACTCTTCATTGTGGTGTGTGGCCTTCTCATTGTGGTGGCTTCTCTTGTTGCAGAGCATGGGCTCTAGGCATGCAGGCTTCAGTAGTTGTGGCATGCGGGCTCAGTAGTTATGACTCGCAGGCTCTAGAGTGCAGGCTCAGTAGTTGTGCATGGGCTTAGTTGCTCCGTGGCATGTGAGATCTTCCCGGACCAGGGCTCGAACCTGTGTCCCCTGCATTGGCAGGCAGATTTTTAACCACTGCACCACCAGAGAAGTCCCCCTCCATGTCTTTTCATGGCTTGATAGTGACTTTTATTTTAGTGCCAAATAATAATCCATTGTCTGGATGTACTACAGTTAATTTATGCATTCACCTACTGAAGGACATCTTGGTTGCTTCCACGTTTTGGCAAATATGAACAAAGCTGCTATAACCATCCCAAGGGGCACAATTGCTGGATCTTGTGGTAAGCGTATATTGAGTTTTGGAAGAAACCACCAAACTGCCTTCCAAAGTGGCTATACCATTATGCATTTCCACTAGCAATGAATGACAGTTCCTTTTGCTCCACGGTTAGCATTTAGTGTTGTCAATGTTTTAGATTTTTGCCATTCTAATAGGTGTGTAGTGGTATCTCGTTGTTTTAATTTACATATCCCTGAAGACATATGATGTGGCATCTTTTGATATGCTTATTTGCTATCTCTATCTTCTTTGATGAGGTGTCTGTTAAGGTCTTTGGTCCATTTTTTAATCGGGTTGGTTGTTTTCTTATTGGTAACTTTTAGGAGTTCTTTGTATATTTTGAATAACAGCACTTTATCAGATGTGTCTTTTACAAATATTTTCTCCCAGTCTGTGGCTTGTCTTCTCATTCTCTTGACATTGTCTTTTGCAGGGCAGAGGTTTTTAATTTTAATGAAGTCCACCTTATCCATTATTTCCTTCATGGATTGCATCTTTGGTGTTGTATCATCATACCCTAGGTCATCTAGATTTTCTCCTAAGTTATCTTCTAGGGCTCTATAGTTTTGCATTTTACATTAAGGTATATGATCCATTTTGAGTTCATTTTTGTGAAGGGTGCATGGGCAGTTGTTTCAGTACCATTTATTGAAGAGACTGTCTTTGTTCCATTTTATTGCTTTGGCTCCTTTGTCAAAGATCAATTGACTATATTTATGGGGGTCTAGTTCTGGGCTCTTTTCTGATCCATTGATCTATTTGTCTATTTTTTCACCAATACCACACTGTATTGATTACTGAAGCTTTACAGTAAGTCTTGAAGTTGTATAGCATCAGTCCTCCAACTTCATTCTTCTCATTCAATACTATTGTGAGTCTTTTGCCGCTCCATATAAACTTTAGAATCAGTTTGTAAATATCCATAAAGTAACTTGCTAGGATTTTGATTGGGATTGCATTCAATCTATAGATCAATTTGGGAAGAACTGACATCTTGACAATATTGATTCTTCCTATCCATGAACATGGAATATCTCTAAATTTACATAGTTCTTCTTTGATTCCATTCATCAGAGTTTTAGAGTTTTCCTTATATAGATCTTATATATATTTTATTAGACTTATACCTAAGTTTTTCACTTTTTTGGATGCTAATGTAAATGGTATTGTGTTTCAATTTCAAACTCCACTTGTTCATTGTTGATATATAGGAAAGCAATTGACTTTTGTATATTAATCTTGCATCTTGCAAACTCGCTATAATTGCTTATTAGTTTCAGGAGTTTTTTTGTCAAGTTTTCAGATTTTCTATGTAGATGATCATGTCATCAGCAAACATAGACAGTTTTATATCTTCTTTCCCAATTTGTATACCTTTTATTTCCTTTTCTTGCCATGTTGCATTAGCAAGGACATCTAGTACAGTGTTGAAAAGGAGATGAGAGAGGGGACATCCTTGCCTTGTTCCTGATCTTAGTGGAAAAGTAGTTTCTCATCATTATATGATGTTAGCTGTAGGGTTTTTGTAGATAGTCTTTATCAAGCTGAGAAAGTTCCCCTCTATTTTTAATTTGCTAAGAGGTTTTATCATGAATGGCAGTTGGATTTTGTCAAATGCTTTTCCTGCATCTATTGATATAATCATGTGAGTTCTCCATTTTAGTCTGTTGATGTAATAGATTATATTGTTTGACTTTAAAATGTTGAACTAGCCTTCCATATCTGGGAAAGAATCCCACTTAGTCATTGTGCATAATTCTTCTTATACTTTTTTGGATTTGATCTGCTAATATTTCGTTGAGGATATTTCCAACTGTGTTCATGATATATTGGTTTGTAGTACTCTTTTCTTGTAATGTCTTTGTCTGGTTTTTATATTAAGGTAATACTGACCTCATAAAATGAGTTAGAAATTTTTCACTCTGCTTTTATCCTCTGAAAGACATTATAGCTAATTGGCATAATTTCTTACTTAATTGTTTGGTACAATTCATTAGTAAACCCATCTGGGTCTGATACTTTCTGTCTGAGAAGGTTATTCTTTATTGGTTCAGTTTTATTAATGGATATAGGCTTAGTCTGATCATCTCTTTTTGTGTGAGTTTTGGCAGATTGTATCTTTCATAGAATTACTAAATTTCATCTAGGTTATCAAAGTTGTGGGCATAGAGTTGTTTGAACTATTCTTTTATTATCCTTTTGATGTCCATGGAATCTGTAGTTAATCCTCTGTTTCATTTCTGATATTGGAATTTGTGTCTTATCTCTTTTCTTAGCCTGGCTAAAGGCTTATTGATTTATTGATCTTTTCAAAGAACCAATTTTTGGTTCTGTTGATTTTTTTTTTCCATTGTTTTTCTGTTTTCAATTTCATTGATTTCTGCTCTGATTCTTCTTATTTCTTTTCTTCTGCTTGCTTTGGATTTAATTTGCTTGTCTTCTAGTGGAAACAGATTATTGATTTGAGACCTTTCTTCTTTTCTAATGTATGTATTCAGTGCTATACAATTCCCTCTAAATAGTGCTTTCACTGCATCCTACAAATTTTGATGTTGTATTTTCATTTTCATTTAGTTCAGAATATTTTAAAATTTCCATTGAGATTTCTTCTCTGAACTGTATGTTATTCCAAAGTGTGTTGTTTAATCTTGACATATTTGGGGCTTTTCCAGTTATATTTTTGCTAATGATTTCTAGTTTAATTCCACTGTGGTGTGAGGGCAGACATTGTATGATTTATCTTCTTTTAAATTTGTTCAGCTGTGTTTTATGACCCAGAATGTGGTCTATTTTGGTGCATATCCCATGTGAGCTTCAGAAAAATTTATATTCTGCTGTTGCTGGATGGAGTAGTCTATAAATGTCAATTATATCCAGTTGGTTGATGGTGTTGTTGAGTTCAACTATGTACTTACTGATTTTCTGTCCACTGGATCTGTCCATTTCTGAGAGAGGGATGTTGACTTTCCAATTATGACAGTGGAGTCATCTCTTTCTCCCTGCTGTTCTATCAGTTTTTGACTCAAATAGTTTGATGCTCTGTTGTTAGGCACATACATATTAAGAATTTTTATGTCTTATTGGATAACTTGACCCCTTTCTCACTATGTAATGACCTTTATCCCTGATAACTTTCCTTAGTTTGAAGTCTACTCTGTCTGAAATTAATATAGCTACTCCTGCTTTCTTTTGATTAATGTTAGCATGGTATATTTTTCTCCACTCATTTCCCTTTAATCTATTGAATATATGTGTCTTTATATTTAAAGTGGGCTTATTGTAGATGACATGTTTTGCATTGTATTTTTTGATCCACTCTTACAGTACTGTCATTTAATTCGTGCATTTAGACCACTGACATTCAAAGTGATTATTGATATATTTGGATTAATATCTACCATATTCATTACTGCTTTCTATTTGTTTCCCTTATTCTTTGTTCCTAATTTTATCTTCCACTTTTTTTCTGTCTTTTGTTGTATTAACTGAGGATTTCATAAGATTCAATCTTCTCTCCTTTCTTAGTATATCATTTATACTTTTTTTTTTTTTTTTACTTGTTTTAAATATTTGGTCTGATAATTCCAATGTCACTGCCATGTCTGGTTTTGATGCTTGCTCTGTCTCTTCATGATTTTTATTTTTGGCTTTTTGGTATGCCTTGTAACTTTTTCTTGATAGTCGGAAATAAAGTATAGGCTAAAAGGAGCTGCTGGTGGTGATAGAGGAAGGTCCTATAGCCCTATGATTAGGACTTAGTCTTTTAGTGAGCTAATGCTTCTGGACTGTGAACTTCACAACTATTTCTGTTTTTTCTCCCCCCTTAAGAGGGAGAGGATTGCTAGAGTGGCCTGGAATTGGGTATTTTCCTTCTCCCATGTGGCAGGCTATAGCTGGCTAGAGTTGGGTGTTTCTTTTCTCCCAGGTCAGTTAGGTTCTGATAATACCCAGCAGGTTAGGCTCTGGTTAACTAGTTTCTTCTGAGGGCAGGCCTTACTAAGAAGAACAGAGAGCTCTAAAATATTTCAAAACGGTTCCTTTTCCATTCCCACTGCTGAAAGCCTGAGGGGATTTTTCTCTGATATTTACTGTGGGAATCCAATTGAGCTCCTGGAGTTATATCTCACAATATTGTGGAGTCCCCTATGACTGGGTCCCTCTGGAGGCTTTTTTTTTTTTTTTTTTATAAATTTATTTATTTATTTTTGGCTGTGTTGGGTCTTCGTTTCTGTGCGAGGGCTTTCTCTAGTTGTGGCAAGCGGGGGCCACTCTTCATCGCGGTGCGCGGGCCTCTCAGTATCGCGGCCTCTCTTGTGGTGGAGCACAGGCTCCAGATGCGCAGGCTCAGTAGTTGTGGCTCACGGGCCCAGTTGCTCCGCGGCATGTGGGATCTTCCCAGACCAGGGCTCGAGCCCGTGTCCCCTGCATTGGCAGGCAGACTCTCAACCACTGCGCCACCAGGGAAGCCCCCTCTGGAGTTTTTAAGTCTCAGAGTTGTCCATACTAATCCTCCAGCAATTTGTCAATTACATTTCCTGTTTTCCTTCCTGGGCACTGGTTCTCAAGGCTGTTTCCACAGGTTAGTCTCTGTTCTGGTAGACTGAGAGTCCTTTTATTTGCCTGTCTCTCTTGTCTTGAGGGCAGTGGTTTGCCCTGTTTCCTCCTCTCTCCTATGGATCCAAGAATTGTTGATCTTTCAGCCTGTTCAGCTTTTTACTTGTTGGTACATAGCTGTGACTTCTAAGGTCCTTACTTATAGAACCAGAAACATGACCACTTTTAAAAATTATTGCATTATTTCTGATACTGTTGAAAAACTAATTTATTTGATTTTCTAGGTATATTATTGTGTTATCAGTGAATGACATACTCTTTTCTTTCCTACCAACATTTATTCTCCTTATTTCATTTCATTTCTTACTATTTTAAGCAAGACTTAAAATAGTACATAGATACTTTTGTTTGTTTCTAAAGTTAAAGAGAGTGCCTAGAATTTTGTTATTGGTGAGATTTTGTTTTGTTTTGTGAAAGAGGTGTTCTTTAACATTATGTTTGCCAATAAATTCCCTGTTAGTTTTTTGACACTTACACTAAATTTACAGAACACCAAATAATTTTTTTCTTTATGAAACGAGCAAGTGTATTTTGGACCACAATTTTCTTCATATAAGAACCAATCCAAGGTTTGTGTGTGTGTGTGTGTGTGTGTGTGTGTGTGTGTGTGTGTTTAATTTGTATATCCACTATTCGTAGTTTCTCTGCTGCTACATAAAGATGATGTAAAGTTTTTGGATGGAGTTACATAAAACTTGTGTGGATTCAGCTTACTGCTAATTTTTGTTGCAGATTCTCTGTATTTGAACCTATGTCAGTTGCACTTTCCATTTCCATGAGTTTCCCAGAAAATTAGATTATGGAAGAGTGCTCATGCATTTTCCCCTTCCAACACATTCAGAAATACTTGAAAGTGTTAGCTTAGTTACCTCAAAGTGATTGGTATAGGGACTCGGCTACTAGGACATAACTTCTGGAGGAAAAATTCGCTTGTGCATGTCCTTCAGTTTCACTCACAACATTTTTAGCTTCTACTTATTGATCAGTTACTAAGGATGTGGTAGTGTGTAAAATAGATACCACTGGTTTACTGATGAAGAAACTGAGACTTTACTTAATCCAAGGCCACAGAATCAATAAAAGATAAAGCTTGGATTTCTACTGATGCTTATTTGATTCTGAACCTTCTGCCCATAACTAGATGTCATGCAGTATTTCCTTTTCAGTGGCCAAAGGATGTAGGGAATCTCCTTGAAGTCATTTTCTCCACTGACCTCCTTCACATTTCCTTTATCTTGGAACTTAGATTTGGATATCACCTCCAGTCTTGCCCAATACTGCTAGCTACTCTACCATATCTAGTATGCCCTCAACTGTCTTCCTCTTTTTTTAAGCCACAATGAAATATTTAGCTCACATGTTATGTCTTAATAGAAAGAAAGAGAAGAAATTATTGGTGTGTGTGTTTATGTGTGTGGACACAAACTTGTGCTACCTCTTTTTCTTCTTTCATCTGCAGCCATCTTTCCTCTCTCTGTTGTGTTGTTTCAGTGATATTGGTTGTTTTTAACCCTTCTCTTTCTCTTTGCCCAGCAAGTCACTTCAGGTCCCCCCTGTAGTCACTTCCCAGTCAATCTTACACAACTCCCATCCCTTTATCCATTAAATTCCTGTTGAAGAACAGTTTACTAATTTTGTCTACTGGCAGTCGTAAGTCATAATGCATGTTAGATGACCTTTTAGTTTGTTATTGACAGTAAATTTATGCCAATACATGTTTAGATGAGTATCAGTACAGTGAAAAGCTGAGTTCTAAGAATTGAAAGATTTTCATTTAGTCAAAAAAAAAATCATTCACTATTTAACTACTTCATTATTATAACAATTGAGGTAAACCCTTGATAACAGAAAAATGAACTCAAAGAAATGACTTTTTTCCTCTTCAGAGCTTGATGGTCCATTTTACATTATGTGAGATGCAGGTTAATTGAATATAAATATGATGTGTATAACTATATAACCTCACATATAGATCACCACATGTATTTTGATAACCGTCCATTTGATTACTCAGAGTTCATATAATCAATATGTGATTCAGATTCTCATCAGAGATGTCTAGAAATGAAAGTTAATGCCAAATGTCAGCAGTGTTGGTAAATCAGCACATACTAGTTGTCAAGCCTAATATATTACTGTATAACATGACTTCTATATTAGAGCTTTTTGTGATTTAATTTCAAGTCAAATGTCCTCATCTTGTGGAATTAGAAATAAACTAGGCTTTAAATCAATCAGCAAAGGAACTTAAAATCACACTATTCTGCAGAAGTTTATCTATTCCCCTTGCAAATATTTGTCATGAAATACTGGGATTTTTTAAATATAAACTTTGTATTCTGCTGATCAGAATTTAACAGCTTAGGTCCAGAAGTATATTTCTTACTGTCTTAGATTTTATGCTACCGCATGTCTAATCAGTATATACTGTATTGAACACCACTGACAATCTCTAGCATACTCTCTCTCTAGTTTCAGCAGTGTAGAAAGTGACATACTTAGCTATACATCACCTTAGTCATTTTCCTGTCTTGAGTAGATGGGATAGTAGAGCCATCACTTGGGTAGTTGGCCATTTTAAGATTGTATCCCACTGATAATCACCAAAGACTTATAATTACATGTGCTACTAACGCTTTATAGTGCTGTTAGGGGTTTAATTTAATGGTGCTTGGAGAATCATATGAGTCTTGTGTTGATGTCTTAAGTGCTTGAGAAGGAATTATCATCAGTTTACAGTACCATATTAACCAGATAAAGAAATCCCTCAGACTAGCAGAAAACAGGTAAAAATGGACAGAGTTTACAAACATTTTGTAGAGTAAAGCAAGGAGGAAGTCTTAAAATGTGTCTATTGAATAATTTCATAAAACTTGTGAGTAAGGCAACCAGAATAACCTATACTACTGCACTGCAATATTACTGTATATTTGAAATCACTTACTTTCCTTTCTCAAATTGTATCTCTTTTACTACTGAGGCTTGAAGTAGTAAATCCATAAATGGATTTTAACTGGAGATGGAGCATTTTTAGTAAAACATTTTCTAATAGAATCTAAATTCCTTAGCCTGACATTCAAAACCGTCATAAACTAGCCTTTACCAACCATTCCAGATTTTTTCATTTATACTTATATATGAACCTGCCATTTTAACAGAGCTGGTTTATTCACTCCACTCCAGGTATGCCTGTGGAATTTCATATTTGTACATTTGTTCTTAATAATAACAACTACCATTTATTAAGCATTTATCACATGATGTGCAAAGTGCTTTTCATGCATTATCACCTGATGCCCTAAGCCTTCACTTAGATATTATCTCCTCTGTAAAAGCAGACACACTCATTCTGTATGCTTCTATAACACTTTGCTCATGCGTCAGTCATTTATTTTTCACACTCTATTGTAAATAGACTATTGTGGACTAGACTACGATCCCCTTGAGAGGAAGGACCATGTTGTATTTGACTTTGAGTTGCCCCTACCTAGTACCTAACAAAGTAGGTAGGACAGAGAAGGTGTTCAATCAACATATGTATGAAGGTTATCATTAGTGAGCCACTGTGGATGATTGCTAAGGGAACATGAACAATACTCAAAGAGTTTATGTTATGGTAGAGAAAACATGAAAAATGCAAAATAACTATACTACTAGGCCAGAAGCAGTAAATGCCTTCAGAGATGACAAACTATTTGACAAGATAAGAAAAGGAAGAGATGACTTCTGATACGGTGGGGTTAGGAGATAGCTTAATGTTCATAGATTTTGAAGTCATTTTGGTCATCATTCAACAAGTATTTCCTGAGAGACTGATGTGTGTCAGACACTGTGCTAGACCCACTAAGGGATAAACAGAAGACATAGCCTTGCTCTCCCAGAGTACAAGTCTAGTGTGGGAGAAACATGTATAAACAGACAATTAAAAAACAACCTGGAAACACAGAAAGAGGCACAAAGTACTTTAACACCTAGGAGGATTTCTGAAAAACAACCGCAGTAGTAGCAGGCATTATGGTGTTAAGGAAGAGTTTCTGAAGGAAGTAATGGTTGAGCCAAATGGAACAGAGCTGGATTTGACCATGGTGTTAGTATTTAATGGCTGTATAACTTCAAAACCACCTGAAGGATGTATGTGAATAATAATTATAATTGCAGGGTGCTAGTGAAAGTTAAAGTAGGTAAAGCACATAAAGTAGGATGCACTTAGTAGATCCTGCTCAACAATGGTTATTTCCCTGTCCCCTCTCCCTTTTGTGAACTAAAATATTGCCTGCCATATCAGTAAACAAAGGATGTTGCAGCCGTCAAGCTACCACATTATAGCTGCCCAGATGGTGAGCCCTGAGGGAACTCAGGAAGGAAACAAAGAATGCCTGCCATGTAGCAGTCATCAGACTGTAGCTACCCTCGATGGTGTACCCTGAAAAGACTCAGGATGGGAAAGCACAGGATGCTGGCCCCAGATAGCTGAGGTGCATAACAAAGGAATGATTTCAGTGAGCCCAGGCTTTTGCATCTTCCTATAGGTAGAAAAGTGCTAAATTCCTTAACTTGAGATATCTGGATCATTTATTAACAGTAATCTTTTTATGTTCCGATTACCTGGTCTTTTGTTGCAAAAACTCCTATATATCCTGGCCTGCCCCCCCCCACCTCTGCCACCTTGCCTCTTCAGAACAGTTTCTCAGCGTTATCTGATATGCTGTGTCCCAGGCTTGAAGACCTCAGAATGTCGCCGACTAAAACATAACTCTCAACTTTTACGTTGTGCAATTCTTTTTTCATTCGACATTTTCCTCATCTCCACTTGTTGCTTTCATGTGTGAACATTTACATTTAGGTGCAGCAAGAAGGATACATCAGTCCTCCAAGCTGAAACATACACATGATAAATTTCCTGTTTGGTAAATCATGCACTTAGGAAAAGCTTGTCAGTGAAAGCTGTAGCTATTCCTAGATTGAAGTTATTTAGAAAAGAAATGTGTCAGCTGCTGTAGAATCTACAAGTAGCATCTGAGTGACCACATTGTTTATTCTTTTAGACTAGATTATCTTCTCTTCTTTTGCTCAGTTCTTCAAAGACTCTTGGCTCCCTTGAATCATCTTACACATTTATGACCTCTGTGTGAAGTTCAAAGATTAATTGACCCCAGAGGTGTACCATCTTTATGTAAATCGAAATTTTCTATTGGGTTTCATTTCTAACAGAGCATGACTATGGTGTTAAGTGGAGTTGGTGTTAAAAGGAAGTAATCTGTTTTACTGAGAAGATACTGAAAAGGGAAAGAAATAATTCCCTGGTCAAGCACTTCAACCAGTCAATTAGTGTTGAGGCAGAGATGTTAACCTCTTGTTCTCTAACTACGAAATGGTAGACTGACAATATTCATTAGTGCTGTTCTTTGAAGAAGGCTGCAAAAAAGCATTCTCACCCTGGACATAAGCAATAAAGTCTGAAGCCTCTTAATGACCAGTGTTCATTGTAAGCTGTGTGAAAGCTTGGTCACTGGGTCACAACAGCCCAGTTTCCTGACAACTTAATCTGCAAGTCATTACCACCTGCAAATCAGTCACAAAGGATCATTCAAATTGAAATAATATGATGCAATGGAAATCTTAGCCTTTATATTTCAGTTATTTATCATAAATGGCTTTGTTTTAAATTTTTGTTTGAAACTAAGCTGTATATTGATTAGTTTTCAACAACTCGTGAATCACAGTTCAACACAAATTACCTTAAATTGAGGCAATCAGGAAATACAGCAGACCAATTTCAGCTTAGCTGCATACATTATAGGGAATGATGATATAAAAATTCTTGGCTTCATCTAGATGCTTCTGATTTTTCCCAAGACAAATGGCTTGTGCCCTGTGATATTCAAAAATGAAAACAGAGATGAAAGTTAAATGGTAGACTTTGGTGGTCTGAGCTGAGGCTTTGGCAAAGGAGCAGAGTAATGAGTGTGTGTTTAGTTTCGAATAAACAGACATATTCTCTGAACTAGTTTAGGAGAAGTGAAAATTTTTATCATGATGACAAAGATAATATATACCTTATTTTTCCTTTGCTGTGATTTCTGATTGAAAGTCAGGTCATCTTATATGAGAACAAACTAATTATCCAAGAGCATAATTCAAGTGTTAATGCCAGTTCCTTAAATGGTACTCATAATGAAATGATTCAAATGAATATTCAATTAGATCCACATAAAAGTAAATGTAAACCCACAGAAAATAAACGTGTGTGTGTTACTCTTCTTGGAACACATTCCTCTTTGTATGTCTAATTCCTTTTACTCCATACCCAAAAATCCACGGTGACTCCTTTGGAAACAGAGGAGAGGGGTGTTGTACTCCTGTTTTCCAAAATTTGCTACAGCAAAGTTGGTTTTACTTTTCTACTTGTGTTCTCTGTTCACTTGGGAAAATATTCCTTAGTTGATCTTATGGCATTTTTTTCCTAATCATGGGAATACAGCACAGTTCTCATTAAGTCAACAGCTAGAGGTGACCAGAGAGATTCCCTTTTAGCCTGAGAATACAGTGCCATGAGATATGTGGTTCTTCAACAAGTATTTATTGATTGCCTTCAAGATCAGCCAAGCTCCCTCCTTCTCTCCTTAAATTTTTAAAATTCCTGCTACAGCAATAAGTTATCTCAACTAGCAATAAGTTATTAATCCTTGAAGTATAGAATGCTCTCTGTATCATATTTTTCTCTCTGACTTTGGCACTAGTCGTTGTGTTCTGATAGTGTTGTCTTTTGTGTACTGGGTCATATTAAATTCCTTAGCTTTTGTTGCAATTTTAAAACTACTACAATCCTTTCTTGACTGCAGTCTACAATGTCAGATCACAAATTGTTATAGGATGGAATTATTGAGAAGTGGCTTTCTTCATCCTTTTCAAGTTAGACTATGGATTAGACCCTTGCTACTCAAAGTACAGTTGGTATAATCTGATTTGTTAGCAATGCAGAATCTGGGGCCCTAGTCCAGACACACTGAATCAGAATCTGCATTTTAGAGCTCATGCATATGTATATTAAAATTTGAAAAGTACAGATGGATCAGTGTCTGGCATACGGTAGATGCTAAAATGAATACTTAATGGAATGAATGAATATAATAAAAATTACAAATGGGTGTTAGAAATCATACTATATTATTAGATTTAATTTAATTTAAACAACAAATAAGTATTAGAATGATTTTTTAAACTTCCAAACAAACTTTGAACATTGAAATGTGGAAATAAATTGTCAGAAAGAGGTTAGATTGTTTCTGGAACAATAGCTTTACTTTTGCATAAGAAAATTGAATGAATCATAAATGTAGTCATGGATTTTAGATATGAGATCATGCGCCCAGCTCCAATTTATAAATTATATTACTAAATGACAGTCTTATTAACTTTTTAAAAAATGGCACAACTTTGGAATTAATAATTATAAGGAAGATTTCTCTTTAAATGAAGTTATGGTCATTATGATATACCACCTTTCCCACTCCAATATGCGACCAAGTAGTGTCTCTGCTTTTTCTGTTGTGCCCTGTATCTACTTCCAGATTCTGGCTCTGTCCTTACTCCCTAGGGATCAAAATGTATAGCATGACACTGTGACACAGAAGGGGAAGAGGACAAGCTTTTCACAAGAAACGATTGATTTAGAAAATTAAGTAGGTGATAAAATGGAATAATAAATGGCAAAAATTGATTGAGCCATCAGTAAAGTGATTTATTATTCGTTTAAAAAATACACAGATAAATCTGGTCAACCTGAAACCTTTAATGAGTTAAGTGTGAGCATCTGCTCTAATGTAAATAAATAAGCAAACAAAAACAGTATGTCAAAATTATGTAAAATATTATTTGTATTAGCAAGGGATATTGAATATAAACAAGGTTTAAAGAATTCAAACTGCCTTTTTCCTTGTCCAACATCCTTTTAAAAAGCTCTTATTCAAAATGGAATAAATTGGATAAGCAAAGAACAAAATACAATGCATTGTTATGAAATGTTGATGTTCTTTTTTTAAAGCATTTTATTAGAATATGATATATAGTATATAAAGAAGAGTACAAATATAGAGATACAGTTCAATAAATTTTCACAAGCTGAAAAACTCCCTGAACCATCACCTGATGAGGAAACATATTTTTATCAGCACTTCAGATGCCCCTCCTGCATTTTTCTTTTTGGCTATGCTGTGCAGCATGTGGGATCTTAGTTCCGCAACCAGGGATCAGACCCCCACCCCCTTTAGTGGAAGGGTGGAATCTTAACCACTGGACTACCAGGGAAGTCCCCCTAATGTTGATCTTAAAAAACAGTCACAGCTTTTTTTTTTTTTTTCTGGCTGCGTGGCATGCAGTATCTTAGTTCCCTGACTAGGGATCAAACCCGTGCCCCCTGCATTGGGAGCTCAGTGTCATAACTACGGGACCTCCAGGGAAGTCCCTTACAGCTTCCTCTTTTAAAGTAACTGGCACAAACTGGTTAAAACTGGTAAGGTCTTCTGGATTAAGGACTTTTTTACTAAAACTCTATGGAATTGCCTTGGATTCTAAAACATACATGGGGACATTTATGCTTTAGAAGTTAATGGACT
Source organism: Balaenoptera ricei (assembly GCF_028023285.1). Lineage (NCBI taxonomy): Eukaryota > Metazoa > Chordata > Mammalia > Artiodactyla > Balaenopteridae > Balaenoptera > Balaenoptera ricei. Next base: position 86,671,528 of record NC_082660.1, on the reverse strand, counting down.
TCCTGAAATATGTTGTATTTAAGGCCATCATATCTGTTTCATAAGGCAATCAGTATTACAACAATCATTTCTACTGACCTAAAATAAGTAGAAAATATCTGAGTTCTTGCTAAATTTTAAGGAAGGTATTGTTATTTGTGTGTAGTCTGTAAAACAGTATTAGCTGTTTTAGCACCTTGTATTTTGTATCTACCAAAAAAATGGTCAAATGCAGTTTAATCAATCAAGAATTCTTGACAATATTTTCCTGATAATATTGGTGTCTTTAGTAGGTTTCATGATGCTAATTGTGAACTGTATTTTTTTTTAACTAAGAATTCTCCACCAGTGGATTAGTGTAAAATCCATATTAATTGTTCAGGAAAAAAAAATCAGATGCATAATTGAGCATTTTAAGTCTACCTTTATATGCTCTGATTTTTAAATGGCTAAGCAATGAGGATTTTTTGACTTCTTAGAGACTGTTCACACAAAACGCACATATAAGCTGTTTTGGAAATGTCTTTGTACAGTTTCACATCATTACTCCTTTTGGTTTAACCTTTACAAATAAATGTGGCCTTCTGTTTAACCTTTACAAATAAATGTGGCCTCCTTGTCTTTATTTGGTCAACACTTCCACTGACAGTTATGCATGTTTACTAAACGTTTTAAAGCCTCAATTGCCTGGAATATTCAGGGCTAGACATTTTGTTTACTTTGAGTTCCTGGGAAAGCTAGGGGTTAAATAAAAAGAAAATATTTTATTGTATAACTTGTTATTGAAAATACTTGTAAAATGTATTCATCTGATGTCTGGTCCTAGAGAGCTCTGTATGCTGAAGACAATTTCATATGTCTTTCTTTGCCAGTTGAATGACTTGTAGGGACATCTGAACATCAGTGATTCATGTGCAACACTATACATCTCAAGGGATTAGAGGATTGGGCTAAATTTGTACTGACCCTGGATCTCCAGAGCTTTGACCAAATTGTGTATATTTTATTTGACATGCAATAAAAGAGGACTCTGTGTGTGTGTGTGTGTGTGTGTGTGTGTGTGTTTGAGAGAGAGAGAAAGAGAGAGACAAAGAGAGATTGAGCTCTAAACATTCTTCTTTTCCAAGTCTGGAATAGGATCTTTCACTTATCTGTGCATATTTTAAGGAAAATATATCCAAAACTAAGTATTTTGTGAAAAAATTATAGCCAAATATGCTAGAATAATAAAGGTCATTTATCCCTTTTGGGGGATCTAAAGGTTAACTTTTAAAAAATGCAATAACCAAGAAAATAATCTTGCTTAAAACCTCATCAAAAAGAATAAAATACCAGGAGCAAACGTAACCAAAGAGGTGAAAGGCCTATACTCTGAAAACTCTAAAACATTGATGAAGGAAGTTGAAGAAGATACAAAGAAATGGAAAGATGTCCCATGTTCATGGATTGGGAGAATTAATATTGCTAGAATGTCCATATTACCCAAGTAATCTACAGATTTAATGCAATTCCTATCAAAATACTTATGACATTTTTCACAAAACTAGAACAAATAATCCTAAAATTTATATGGAACCACAAAAGACCCCAAATAGCCAAAGCAATCACAAGCAAAAAGAACAAAGCTGGAGGTATGCTCCCTGACTTCAGACTATACTACAAAGCTACAGTAATCAAAACAGTATTGTCCTGGCCCAAAAACAGACCCATAGGTCAATGGAACAGAATAGAGAGCCCAGAAATAAATCAATGCACTTATGGTTCATTAATCTACAACAAAAGAGGCAAGAATATACAATGGGGAAAAGACAGCCTCTTCAATAAATGGTGTTGGGAAAACAGGACAGCTACATTTAAAACAATGAGATTAGAACATTCTCAAACACCATATACAGAAATAAAATCAAAATGGATAAAAGACCTAAATGTAAGACCAGAAACCATAAAACTCCTAGAGGAAAACATAGGCAGAAACCTCTTTGACATAAATTGTAGCCTTATTTTTTTGGATCTGTTTCCTAAGGCAAAGGGAACAAAAACAAAAATAAACAAATGGGACCTAATTAAACTTAAAAGCTTTTGCACAGCAAAGGAAACCATCGAGAAAATGAAAATGCAACCTACTGAATGGGAGAAAATATTTGCTAATGATATGACTGATAAGGGGTTAATATCCAAAATATATAAAAAACTCATACAAGTCAATATAAAAAAAAAAAAAACAACTGATTAAAAATGGGCAGGAGATCTGAATACACATTTTTCCAAAGAAGTCATACAGATGGCCAAGGGGCACATGAAAAATGTTCAACATCGGTAATCATCAGAGAAACGCAAATCAAAACCTTAATGAGATATTGCCTCACACCTGTCAGAATGGCTATCATAGAAAGGCCACAAATAACAAATGTTTGAAAGGATGTGGAGAAAAGTGGACCCTAGTACACTGTTGGCAGGAATGTAAATTGGTATAGCCACTATGAAAAACAGTATGGGGGTTTCTCAAAAACTAAAAATAGAACTACCATATGATCCAGCAATTCCACTCCTGTGTATATATCAGAAGAAAATGAAAACACTAATTTGAAAAGATACATGCATCCCAATGTGCATAGCAGCATTATTTACAATAGCCAAGATATGGAAGCCACCTAAATGTCCATCAACAAACGAATGGGTAAAGAAGATGTACACACACACACATGCACATACACATGCTCACTCATAATGGAATACTACTCAGCCATAAAAAAGAATGAAATTTTGCCATTTGCAACAACATGGATAGACCTGGAGGGTATTATGCTTAATGAAATACATCATACAGAGAAAGACACATACTGTATGGTATCACTTATATGTGGAATCTAAACAATAAAACAAACTAGTGAATATAGCAAAGTAGAAGAAGACTCACAGATATAGAGAACAAGCTAGTGGTTACCAGTGGGGAGAGGGAAGAGAGGAAGGTCAAGACAGGGGTAGGGGATTAAGAGGTACAAACTACGATGTATAAAATAAGCTACAAGGATATACTGTACAGCACAGGGAATGTGGCCAATATTTTATACCTTTAAATGGAGTAAAATCTATAAAAATATTGAATCACTATGTTGTACACCTGAAACTAATATAATATTGTAGATCAACTATACTTCAATTTAAAAAAAATGGAAGAACCAGTGTTGAATTCTAGTTCTCAAGTATCAGTCCATAAAAAATTTTTACCAAAGCTAGATAATAATAAAAGCAGCACTTCTTGCTATGAGGTACACATTTTAAGTTTTCTTTTCATATGTATTTTCATTTTACTGTTAAAATTTTACATTTAAAAAGGCATTTTTTTCTTTACGACCATATAAGTAGACTAACTCTGCCCATTATTATCTGCATATATGACTATTCAGTTTTATGCTCTAATATCCTTATGGATTGAATATTGTCTAGCAATAACTTGCCCAAATTCATAACCATTCCAATATTTTAAAATTATGCTCTTTTTATTGTTTTTGTATTTCCCCATTTGTGGTTGGTCTAGTCCTATTTTGGTTTCATTGCTTTCTTAAAATTGTTTGCTTCTTTTCATTTAAGTTCATTAGGTAAACTTCTTTCTTCCCCCAACTTTGTTTTTTTTGGGGGAAAAAGATGTTTTAGGTTATTTTATATTCAAGAATTTTCAGCATATACATAATGTCTGTATCTGAATATGGTGAAAGTTGTATTATATCATAATATTCGTGCTTAATATTTAAGAACACCAATCTATAGTTTGATATAGGCAATTTATGAAAGGGAGATTAGTCAGTTTAGTTTTTTTCTTTTCCTATTTAAATATTCATTGGCCTGCTTTTTCTTTAGAATTTCTGGTGTATTTGCAAAAATCCCTTTTTTATTTCCTTTATAGGCCTCTTGACTTGAATGATCTCCTTTTTCTTCTTTTCCACCTTTATCTCTTTCTAGGCAGGCCTTGACTAACTGGATATTTATGTTCTGGTTTCTCCTCACATCTCTGCTTTCAATAAGGATCCTCTTTACATTGCTACAATGTGGCTAAGCTCAATCTCCATGTTTGTTTTCTTATTCCATTCCATTCACAGAACTAGTGGCAATGTCTCATGAAACCAGAATGACTCTTATTTTCTTTTATTTTTTTAAGTTGGTGACTAATTACCACATTTTATATGATTCTTTATTTTTAGCTAGTTCAATTATTCCCAACTCTTTCTTTTAGGTTTCCTCTTTTCTCAACATATTTTCGTTTCATGTGTCCTTGTTTTTCTGTGCTTTACAAACTAGCTGTAGTTATAAACCCTGTAGTCAGGGTTCACTGAGTCTGAGCTTCCTTCTCTATACAGTCTCAATTGCTTTTCTTTAAAAATGAAGAAATAAATCCAAGTTTTACATCCTTTGATCCTTAATACTCCATTTATCTGTAATTGCTACCTTAGCATTTCCTCATAAATTCTGCATCCAGTGAGTCATTTTAGGCACCTTAGTACTTTATCCAGACAGTATTTTCTACTCCCACCACCAGACGGAGAATTCCCAAACTTTATATCAGCCATATAAAGGCTATCATAATAGTTTTGAACCTAAATACTTAATATTTATGAGGTAAAGTAGCCTACAGTGTCAACCACATCATTGTGTGGTTCAGGTAAGTATGCCGGTGGTTGAACTATGTCAGTATCCATTTCAAACCACTATTGCAATCATGCTTTTTAAAACATTATAATTTAGTAGGCAGATGTAATCTGTGCAAGGGCAAATTGAAAGTTAGTGATATATGGAAAAAAAACCACTGGATTCCTGATTCTCCATCTAGGTGACTATTCTCATCAATAGAGGCAGCAAAATAGACAATAAAGTAGAAAGTGCCCTAAACTGAGACCCCAGATGCCTTGGCTCTATAGTCCTAAGTTGATTACTTAATTGCTGTGTTTCGAGTAAGCCACGTTCCCCTTTTGTACTTCAGTTGGTATTAGGTAATTGAAATAGGCAATTCTGCAAGTGCATTCTAGCTCTAAATTTTTGTTTTTCTATAAGAGGTGGGGACTGGATGGGGCTTGGGATCAACCTTGGTTTCTGATTGAATAAATGGCTCATAAATGTCAATTTCATAAAGAACTACTGTTGGATTGAGGGTTCTGGGAGAGGTGTAGGGATGAGTCATCCTCTTTAGATATGTACTTTGGATTCAAATATTAGGTGAGTCAAGAGCTATACACTCTTACCAGATAAATGTTTGCCTTCTGGAAAATTAGCCTTTTAAATTAACTGGATATCTACTCTACACTGCTCTGGAATTTACCTCTCATGGTTTATCACTTTCTTAAAAGTCAGCTTATCCTACTACTGCTTGTGAGCCATTAGATGTCATTGGTTCCTTAAAGATTCAGGCCTAACAGCTGTAATTCCTTCTAGTGTCTCAATTAGATATTCTTAACTTCATAATGTTGCTGGGTGCTGCTTCACAGATGTTATTATTCAGCCTGAGGATAGATACATTTTAGTATTAAATGATCTGATCTCTTTAAATGATGACATTTGGGGGATTCTTGGGCCTATTAGATCTGTTACTGTGATTGTGATTTATTAGCCAAATTTATTTTCTATGTCTCTCTGGCTCATGACATTTGAAAAATAATATGGCTACTAATTATTAAAATTTTGTTCAACTTTACTGCCATATTTAGTATAACCCAAGGAAGAAAGGATCAGAGATGAAATGTGCATCAATGTGCTTGCTGATCCTTTCTAAAAAGGGCATTTGTCTTGCAGTGCACCAACCAGCTCATCAATGTAAGTGTAGAAACTTTAATGGTAGTATCAGTTGCATCAATAAACATTCTCAGAGTCCACTTAGAATCATTCCCACAATCTTGCTAGTTTTTGACAGCACTGTTGAAGCAAATTGCTGAATTGAAAACTACTACCTATTATGACATGAAGTCATCTAATAGGTCATTGGAGCATTGAGTACGTTAATAGAAATTTCAAAAGCATATTATGATTCTTACTAATTGAGTACCAAAAAGTTGACCTTACATGGTGGCTCTTTACCTAGAAAAATAAACTTCTTATAAAACAGGATTGGCTCTATTGTATTTAGCATGCCGTAGATTACTGAAATGTTTGGCAGTGTCTCTAAGACTGTCAGTAGTAATAACAATAAGGAAATCTGGAGATGTATCTGACTGTTTAAAAAATACACCCACAGGAAATGATAGCATTCCCTTTCTGTATTTATAGGGAAGAAATATTAAATAGCCCAGTAACCACAGATCTGATATTAGTTAGAAGGGATTTTGAATAAAGAGATGAGTAAGCATTAGGCAAATACTATTTTCAGTAAAACTAGTTAGGAGAAAGATCACACTTTGTAAAGCGAGATGTGGCAATTAAGAAATGGGAGCTAGTTTTAGAGAAAACTAATTTTGGTTACAGATTTTGATTTATATATTTGTATTTTGCATGTTTGATTACTGTGAAATGTTAGACAACTGGAAGTTATAACTGAAGTATTAGAATATCTGTGGGGAAAATTTTTGTATTGCCTGGCCATGCTTAACAGAAAAAGGTGGTAAAATCTGGTGAGACAGGATGTTGATAATTAAATTTACATCTACATTGTATTTGCTTGACTAATGGCTAATATTTTTGCGTGGTATCTAAGTTTAGATGCTTATTTGAATTTAATGGTCAAACTCAAGCCTTCAGAAACATCAAATTTTTTTTAAGTCATGACACAAGCAGATAATCTTTGTTTCTAATTCCTACAAACCCAATTGTATAAATCTTGTACTTTTATTTTCTTTCTCTCTTTTTTTTTAAAGACCTTAAAATTTAGAGCAGTTTTAGGTTTAAAACAAAACTGAGATGAAGGTACAGAGATTTCCTGCGTACCCTCTACCTCTACACATACATAGCCTTCCCCATTACTAACATCACTCACCAGAATGGCACATTTTTTTATCAAGGATGAACCTACATTGACACATCATAATCACCTAAAGTCCATAGTTTACCTTAGAGTTTACCCTTGGTGGTGTACTTTCTATGGTTTTAGACAGATGTATAATGACATATAACCATCATTATAATATCATACAGAATATTTTCACTGCCCTAAAAATCCTCTGTGCTCTGACTATTCATTTCTCTGTGCTGTCCACCCCTGGCAACCATTGATCTTTTTATTGTCCCCATAGTTTTGCTTTTTCCAGAAGGTCATATAGTGGGAATTGTATATTATGTAGTCTTTTCAGATTGGCTTCTTTCACTGGGTAATACGCATTTGTTTCCTCTATGTCTTTTCATGGATTAGTAGCTCATTTCTTTTAAGCGCTGAATAATATTCCATTGTCTAGATGTACCACTGTTCATTTATCCCTTTGCCTCTTGAAGAGCATTTTGGTTGTTTTCCAGTTTGGGCAGTTATTAATAAAGCTGCTCTAAACATCTATGTGCAGGTTTTTGTGTGGATAAAAGTTTTCAACTCCTTTGGGTAAAATACCAAGGAGCATGATTGATAGATATTATGGTAAGAGTATGTTTTACTTTGTAAGAAATTGCCAAACTGTGTTTTAGAAAGCAGTTGTACCATATTGCAGTCTCACCAGCAGTGAATGAGAGTTCCAGTTGCTCCACAACCTCGTCAGCATTTAGTGGTGTCAGTGTTCTGGATTTTGGCCATTCTAATAGATGTGTATTGGTATCTCGTTGTTTTAATTTGTATTTCCCTGAAGGCATATGATGTGGTATCTTTTCATATGCTTATTTGCCATCTGTGTATCTTCTCTGATGAGGTGTCTGTTAAGGTCTTTGGCCCATCTTTTAAATTGTGTGGCTTGTTTTCTTATTGTTGTGTTTTAAGGGTTCTTTGTGTATTTTAAATAACAGTACTTTACCATATGTGTTTTTTGCAAATATTTTCTCCTAGTCTATGGCTTGTCTTCTAATTCTCTTGCTATTATCTTCCACAGAGCAGAAGTTTTTAATTTTAATGAAGTCCAGCTTATCCATTATTTCTGAGAGCCAGGAGTGCCAAGGGCAGGAGAGAGAAGATTGATGTCTCAGCTCAAGAAATAAGGCAGGAATGGCTGAGGCTGACTTCTTCCTTCCTTTGTCTTTTTGAAATATTTAGGCCCTCAACAGATTGGATGATGCCTACCCACACTGAGGAGAGCACACTGCTTAACTGAGTTCCCCATTTCACATGCCAGCTTCATCTGGAAATTCTCTTACAGACACACTGAGAAATAATGTTTAGCCAAATATTTGGGTACCCTGTGATCCAATCAAGTTGACACACAAAATTAACACTATCAGGGTAAATTGGTTTTTATAACTAGTAATATTAACATTTGTTTTGAATTAAAAATTAGATTTGATTTTGAAATAAAAATCCATGGGACTAGTGAAATTCTTAGTGTTTAATAGTCATGAAAGTTATACTTGTATCTGATAGTATACATGCCATCATTAGATGTGAAAAGGAAACTATAGGATATCAGGGGATGTAGATGGGGTATTGTAGTTATAGACAAAATATTAATATTTTGTATGTGTTTATTTGTTACATACTTTGAACACTTTTCAGCATAAATGCACATGTTTCAGATTACTTTTACATATATTTTCTTCTTATGGGATAGTGTGTTATTTCCTATGGCTGCTATAACAAACTACTACAGACTTAGTGGCTTAAAACAACATTATTTATTATCTTACAGTTCTGGAAGTCAAATGGGTTTCACTGAGCTTAAATCAAGATGTTGGCAGGGCTGCATTCATTTCTGGAGATTTTAGGAGGGAACCCATTTTCTTGACTTTTGCAGCTTCTAGAGGCCACCTGCATTCCTCGGCTCAGGATCCCTTCCTCCATCTTGAAAGCCTACAATGGCTGGTTAGGTCTTTCTTATGATACAATTTATCTGGTTTTGATTCTTCTGCCTCCTTTTTTTCCATTTAAGGACCCTTATGATTACATTGGGCTCATTTGGACAATCAAGGATAATCTCTTTGTCTTAAGGTCAGCTGATTAGGAACCTTAATTCCATCTGCAACCTTAGTTCCCCTTTGCTATGTAACATAACATATTCATGTGTTCTGGGAAGTAGGATGCAGACATCTTTAGTGGCAGGGGGTGGAGGGGGCATTGATCTGCTTTAATACATTACCACAAATTTAGTGACTTTTAAGAATAGAAATTTATTCTCTCACTGTTCTGGAGGCCAGAAATCTGAAATCAATATCACTAGGTTGAAATCAAGGTATCAGCAGGTCTGCACTCCATCCAGAGGCTCTAAGGAGAAAAACTGTTTCCTTGCCTCTTCCAGCTTCTGGTAGCTGTTGGTATTCCTTGCCTTTCTTGCCTTGTGGCTGTATCACTCCAGTCTCTGCCTCCATGATTATATCACCTTCTCCTCTTCTGTGTGTGTCAAATACCCCTCTGCCTCTCTCACTTGTGATTTGATATAGGGTCCACCTGGATAGTCCAAAATAAATCTCTCCCTTTCAAGATCCTTAATTTAGTCCCATCTGCAAAGATTCCTTTTTCTTATAAGGTAACATTTATAGGTTCTAGGGATGAGGACCTGATATCTTTGGGTGGCCATTATTCAGCCTACTATACAGTCTTTGAATTTAAGTTTGTAGAATCCTGTAGAGAAATGATAAAATCTGCTTTACAATACTCTGCTTCCTACAGCTTCAGGATCCGTGGGAAGGTTTTGACATGTAAAGACAATGAATATAAAATAACAATATAAGATAAATTATTGACGTGAAATTCTAACATCAGTTACTTCTAAACATCAAAAATACAGGCTAATTCAAGGCATTTGCTGACTTTTACAATGTTCCTATTGAAATTTTCCAAATACTATGGACTCCACCCTACCCTGAATGTCATGAAAAAGGAGAAGTTAGGATCATATTCTCACACTGCCATTATTCTTCCTGGACTCACTTAATGGTTGGATCAATGCTTTCATCTTTCTCTGACCCATTCCAGCTCAGGACAAGTGAAGATATGCCCATAATATGTAGGAATTTTGTCTACCTACCGCTCCCCCATCAGCCTGAAAGAAAATTGGATTCTCAAAACATTCTATAGTTTTGTGAGGCATAGTTTTTCTTGAGGTCCTACAAAAATTATAAACAAAGTTCTCAACCTCTAGGAATGTCACATGTTGGCAAGGTGACGGTATCCTATTGTCATTACTTCTCAATTACAGTCAAAGATTAACAGAGCCCCCTATATCTTAGTCATGACCACTGTTCTATTCCTAATATGAACATAGCTAAGATCATGTCCCCCCTAATCTATCAATATATGTTAAATCCTTTTTTGAACATGGAAGAACAGAGGAGGAAGTCTCAGATTCTAGCTACGTTTATATTTTCTACCTCGTTTGGCTCTTGCTTTGCCTCACTATCTCAGCTTAACTTTAGTCACTTCAGTTACTCCCCTTGAAAGGAACAAAGTCTGTACTGTCTCCTACAATGTGATTAACATCAGGAAGAGTTATATTTACCTGTCAGAAAACAAACAAAAAAGGAATGGAATCATAACAGAATAATAGGAGCCGTGTTACATAGAATAAGCATACATCTGAAGTAAATGGTAACCTCTGGATATTTATGTGAACCAAATTACAGATAAAAACTTGTAGACCAGTAATAACACAGATTGAATAAACCACAAACGGAAAGTTTGTGAGGATTAATGTAAACCTGATCTAAAGTTTTATCAGGAAATCTCAAATGTAATAAAACTTATTTGCATTGGATCCTATAATTTCAAATTTTGTAGAAGAGGTTGTAATACAAAAAAGAATTAAGATTTCCTACAGATATTTAAAAACATGCTAGAAATATGTCTAGCAGTTCTTCTAAACACTGAGATCACTTATTTTATTTTTATATTCAATTAACATTTTTCTTATTTTAACTTCTTGAAAAGTCTTACCTTTTTTGTCACTGATGCAGTACATTTAAATGCCACTCTCCTATTTTATGACACTCTCTTGATTAATTGCATTGATTTTAGTTTTAATATATTTTTATCATTATCCATTTGAAAAATCCCAGAGTGAGTAAATTTATTTTTTATCCTTACAGATTTTAAACAAAGGACAGCTTATAGTAAAGGTTGTTAGAACATCTCTACTTTGCATTTCAATGAGAAAAATGGGGCTGCTCAAATTTACTCTGTTAGTCTCAGTATGGCCTTTAATTAAAAAAGTAAGTACTAATAATAATTTAAGTAAATTCAAGAAAAAAAGAGCATGATAGTAAAATCCTATGCTCAAAATTGCTCCTAAATAAGTGGACTTATTAATCAATTAAAGTTCTATTCTGTTAGGAACTGTACGAGCTAAGAGCCTTGAGAAAGTAGTCTTGAAGCAAATGGCTTCATTGAAAAATTTTTTATCTTCTGCATGATAACAAGATATGTGAAATATAAAATAAAGATGATGATACTAGGAGTCTGCACTTTAGAAAACACAGCCATCCTAAACCTGGGGATTCACTGTCCTAAGTTCTCTAAGCTTTATATTTTTTTCTTTTTTCTTATGTTGGAGTATAGTTGATTTACAATGTTGCATTAGCTTCTGCTGTACAACAAAGTGATTCCGTTATACATACACATATATCCATTCTTTTTCAGATTCATTTCCCATATAGGTTATTACAGAATATTGAGTGGAGTTCCCTGTGCTCTACAGTAGGTCCCTGTTGTTTATCTATCTTATATACAGTAGTGTGTATATGTTAATCCCAAACTCCCAATCCATCCTTTCCCCCCACCTTACCCCCTTGGTAACCATAAGTTCATTTTTGAAGTCTGTGAGTTAGTTTCTGTTTTGTAAATAAGTTAACTTGTATCATTTTCTCAGATTCCACATATAAATGATATCATATGATATTTGTCTTTCTCTGTCTGACTTACTTCATTCAGTATGATAAACTCTATGTCCATCCATGTTTCTGCAAATGGCATTATTTCATTCTTTTCTATGGCTGAGTAATATTCCATTGTATATATGTACCATATCTTCTTTATCTATTCCTCTGTCAATGGACATTTAGGTTGCTTCCATGTCTGGCTATTGTAAATAGTGCTGCAATGAACATTGGTGTGCATGTATCTTTTTGAATTATGGTTTCTCCAGATATATGCCCAGGAGTGGGATTGCTGGATCATATGGTACCTCTATTTTTAGTTTTTAAGGAACCTCCATACTGTTCTCCATAGTGGCTGCACCAATTTACAATCCCACCAACAGTGTGGTATGGTTCCCTTTTCTCCACACCCTCTCCAGTATTTATTGTTTGTAGACGTTTTGATGATGGCCATCCTGACCAGTGTGAGGTAATACCTCATTGTAGTTTTGATTTGCATTTCTCTAATAATTAGGAATGTTGAGCATCTTTTCAATGTGCTTTTTGGACATCTGTATGTCTTCTTTGGAGAAATGTCTATTTAGATTTTCTGCACATATTTTGATTGGGTTGTTTGGCTTTTTTGATGTTGAGCTACATGAGCCGTTTGTATATTTTGGAGATTAATCCCTTGTCAGTAGCTTCATTTGCAAATATTTTCTCCCATTCTGTGGGTTGTCTTTTTGTTTTGCTTATGATTTCCTTTGCTGTGCAAAAGCTTATAAGTTTAATTAGGTTCCATTTGTTCATTTTTGCGTCTATTTTCATTACTCTAGGAGGTGGATCCAAAAAGTTATTGCTGCGGTTTATGTCAAAGAGTGTTCTGCCTATGTTTTCCTCTAAGAGTTTTATAGTATCTGGTCTTACATTTCGGTCTTTAATCTATTTTGAGTTTATTTTTGTATATGGTGTTTGAGAATGTTCTAATTTCATTCTTCTACATGTAGCTGTCCAGTTTTCCCAGCACCACTTATGGAAGAGACTGTCTTTTCTCTGTTGTATATTCTTGCATCCTTTGTCATAGATTAATTGACCATAGGTTCGAGGGTTTATTTATGGGCTGTCCATCCTGTTCCATTGATCTATATTTCTGTTTTTGTGCCAGTACCATACTGTTTTGATAACTGTAGCTTTGTAGTATAGTCTGAAGACAGGGTGCCTGGTTCCTCCAGCTCCATTTTTATTTCTCAGGATTGCTTTGGCTATTTGGGGACTTTTGTGTCTCCATACAAATTTAAAAATTTTTTGTTCCAGTTCTGTGAAAAATGACACTGGTAATTTGTTAGGGATTGCATTGACTCTGTAGATTGCCTTGGATAGTATAGTCTTTTTGACAATATTCATTATTCCAATTGAAGAACGTTGTATATCTTTCCATCTGTTTGTGTCATCTTTGATTTCTTTCATCAGTGTCTTATAGTTTTCTGAGTACAGGTCTTTTGCCTCCTTAGGTAGGTTTATTCCTAGGTATTTTATTCTTTTTGATGAGATGGTAAATGGGGTTGTTTCCTTGGTTTCTCTTTCTGATCTTTCATTGTTAGTGTATAGAAATGCACGAGATTTCTGTGTATTAATTTTGTATCCTGCAACTTTACCAAATTCCTTGATGAGCTCTAGTAGTTTTCTGGTAGCATCTTTAGGATTTTCTATGTATAGTATCATGTCATCTGCAATCAGTGACAGTTTTACTTCTTCCTTTCCAACTTGGATTCCTTTTATTTCTTTTTCATCTCCGATTGCCATGGCTAGGACTTCCAAAACTATGTTGAATAATAAGAGTGACAAGAGTGGACATCCTTGTCTTATTCCGGATCTTAGAGAAAATGCTTCCAGCTTTTCACTGTTGAGTATGATGTTAGCTGTTGGTTTTTCATATATGGCCTTTATTATGTTGAGGTAGGTTCCCTCTATGTCCACTTTCTGGAGAGCTTTTATCATAAATGGGTGTTTAGCCATTCTACAGCTGGGGATTCACTGACCTAGGTTCTCTAAGCTTTATATATTTTTTTCAAGCTAGAATCCAGAAAGCAGCACTGGAGTGCCTTTGTATAACCTTCACTGTTGTGCATCTTTTCTGAAGTACAGATGCCTTCGTATTCCCCCAGAAATTTTGATTGAATACATCTGCATTGAGGACCTAGAAGCTGTAATTTTTCCGGTGCTTCAAGGATTCTGATGCACCCCTAGTTTTGGGACCCAGTGCCTTTGGGTAATTCCAAATCCACAGAAAATGAGAGTTGCAAAGGACCCTTATGGTATTTGAGTCCAATCTTCTTATTTTATAGATGAGGAAACTTAGGTTCAGAGAAGTAAAGTGCCTTGTTCAAAATCACACTTGCTCAAATCCATAGCCATTGTTATAGCTGAGCCCAGACTAGAGCACAGATGACCTCGTGTACAAAGTATTTGTTTCATTAAGGGAAAGAAATTGCAATAGGTAAATTCAGACAAAGGGACTGGAATGGGGCCTACAATTCTGGTGTTCCTAACAGCTCTATCTAAAGTCAATAACTTTATAACAGGGACTTGGCCCTTTGGGTATAACACTGTATTCTTCTAGAGAGAAGAAATTTAATAATGTTGCCCTCGGCTCTCTATTTACCTATGTGTCTGCCATCCTCCAGGGCCCAGTTCAAAATGTCACCACCTCCAAATGGACTCCTCCCACCTCTTCTCCAAATCCCGTTGTTCACCCCTCCTCTGATTTCTCGTTCGACCTGTGGTCTCTACCTCTTGTTTGGACCTAGTATTTGTTCCTTTGCAGTATTTCTTTTGGATATATTTTGTCTCTTTTCCCCATATAGACTGTGTAGCTCCTGAAGGTTGTGGGTTTATTTTTGTCTTCTTAGTACCTGGTTCTATGCTTTGCTTGCATAAGGCCTCAGAAATATCATTGACTGAATTTGATGTTTCCATTAAGTACCCCACCAACATATTGCTATGACAGTAAAGGACCAAAAACACAAGCAAACAAGACAATGATTTTATCAGAGTTTGTGATTCTTATGCTGACTTTGGGGAAAATGTGAAACCAAGTTTAAAGAAAAAAATGAACTATCTGTTGAAATTTCCTGATAAATCAGTCAAAAGGTGGTGCATATCTTATACAATCAGGTAGATGTGAAATTTTTATACATGCTAAACTGAATACTTTCTGACCTATGTATACTTTAGCCATCAATTAAAGGTAAGATGGGTTCCTAGACTGTACTACTTTTTACACTTTTTCCTCCCTCTTTACTATCATCACTAGTTGTTTCTTTTCTCCTATTATTTTTGGAAAAATTATTTTAATTATTTGCTATGTCAGTGATTGAAAACCACCTATCCAGCCCAGGTACTAAGTGGAGCATTTAGTTGAATGCCACAAATGCCAAAAGTAATAGTAGCAAATGAAGTCATCTGAGAGAAAAGAGAAGAGAGGGGGAGACTTTTAGGGGGATCAAATTAAAAAAATATGTATTTGGAAGTAGGCATCAGGTATTTTGTGGGTCTTTTAATTTTTACATGAAAAATGCAAAATAATTTAAGACCTAAATGCTACTATTACTAAGAAATATCCATTTTATATTTAGAAGAAAGATCATGTCAAGAAAGGAATATAGGCTCTGAAATTTAAAAGGAGGCTTCTATTTGTTGCTTAAGTATTTTGAAATTTAAAAACGGTAGGTTTCAGCAAGGTAAAGTAGATGATGCTCTGTGTTTTTGCTTTACAAAAATGTGAATGTGTGTGATGCGTTTAATAGAATGGTGAAACTAGATATGAAGTGTTCACTACTTTCACTGATGTGGGGGATTATAAAGATTATACTACAGAGTTCTTAAAAAGATAGATTAATCTTTTCTTCACAAGTAGATGTTCCTACTGTAGGGCATTTGTTTAGTCAAACGAAGCAAGAAAGAAATGAGATAATAGGACAATTTGTCATTCAAAGCTTAAACAGAATTGGAATTGTGAATTTTATGCTACTGCAGATGAATTTTATTAATAAAATGTAAGCTTGCAGAGAATTTCCAAGAAGAGGAAGAGCTATGACTTTTGTAAATGCCAAGTATATTTGACTTTTAAATGAATCTACATGGAAGAAAAAATAGCAAATTACCAGATTTTAAATGGTTGAAAGAAGTTATACAAGAGCTAAGGAGACTAACTGTATCTTTGTGGCACCAAAATAAGATTATAGTAAAGGAAAATGTGTGATATTAAGTAGCATAGAACTTTTCTATGGAAGTAATTATTACATGTACAGAAACTGAATTTTTTCCTGATTTCTTTATTAGGTTGGTCCTATTCGCAAGCCTTAAATATTACTTTAGAAAAAAAAAAAAACTTTAAAGAATGTACTCTTCTTAAGTCCTCTGATTAATTACAATCATTTAACACATGGAACATTAAGATTCTAGGATAATATTGAATAAGGCTTAAGAACTTTCAAATATACAGCATGAGGGTATCTACTATATAAATTATCCCATTAGTAAAGGAATTTGAGGGGAGAACATTTTCTTAAATGACGACAACAATTTTTTTAACTGTAATGTGAAAGCCGTTTTCTAGTTGGGGGAGACATACACACACACACACACACACACACACACACAATCTTTTACTGTTATTAGAAGCCTAGTGTCTTGAGCATTTTAAGGCTTGAGGGGAGAAAAACACAAACCCTAGCAAATGCCGAACATGAAAGAATGCCACTCAGTCCAACCTGACATAAATTATCAATTATATCAGTCTAAGACATAGGCGTTTGATTTAGCTATGGTTGGTCACGTAAAAACTACAAAATTAGCTTGTTCCAGCAAATACTGGTGGTGAAGCATGCTGTTAATTCAAAATTGAGCATTTATGCTCACTAGGTATGACTCACTGAACTGTAAGAATGGCCTAAAAGAGTCAATATTCTACTGGTAAACCTTAACTTGTTACTAGTAAATAACCAAATGCTGATGACCAATAATCTAGTGTCAGACAAGTATAGGAAATAACTATGTCAATGAATAACTTTACTGATGATTTTAAATATGACTTTTTTCCAGAATAATCTTGAAAATAATTTAAGACTATGTTGTTCAACACAGAAATAATGATCAATTTAAGCCTGCTTATTAAGGAAGTGTTCGTTCCTGCTAGGCACAGATCATGTATCTTGGTCATCCATGAGGCAAGTGCTGGTATCTGTTAGGGTAGCCGAGGAACAGCTATTAGATCATCCTAAAGTACAGTCAACTGAGAGCTTCAGAATATTTGGAAGATGAGTCCATCATGGAAACACACCAGAGGCAAGCCCAGTCATGCATTTTCTTCTACGATTAAACAAAAATATAAATAAAATCAATATTACTTAATATTGGTTTCAAGTTACTATGAATATATATTTCATTCATTTATTCAAAAGGTATTTTTGAATATCTGTTTGGCGCCAAACACTCTATGATCTGAGTATGCACCAGTGAATATGATAGACAAGGTCCCTACCCTCACAAAACTTACAGTTTAGTGGGAAAGACTGATGTTAGACAAGTAAACAAATAAAACATTTAATTACAGTTTGTAATGAGCTATTAGTACTAGGAAGGAGTTAAGTAGGGAAATTATTATAGAATAATGTGGTGGTGGGAGAAGGCAGCAGGAAAATATTTATATAGGATAGAAAGGGACGTCCCTCTAAGGAAGTGACATCTAAGCCGAAAGCTTTAGGGTAAAGTCAAAACTGGCTATTGAGATTTAATGCTTCGAGATCTCTAGGAAGAGAAAAACAGGCTATGTAAAGACTATGAGATGATAGAGAACTTGGACATGTTACAGAAGCTGAAATGAGGCCAGTAGACTTGTGGCAGAGTCAACCAGGTAGAGAATGGCAGGGGATGCATTTGGGCAGGTAGATGGGGCTCTGATGCAGCTAAGCATTATAGGACATGCATTTGTTGGGGACATTAGTGATTTGGGGGCTTGTCAGAGCAGTATGTTTTAAAAATAAACTTCTTTTTTTTTTCTTGCTGTTTAAAAATTTTTCCTGTCAATTTGTTAAGACAAACTAAGACTTACCTACTGTTATTTCACCAATCTACCAGTCAGAGAAGTGAAAGGTTTATTTTTTCTCCATGGCTACTCTCTGCAGCCCCTGTGACTTCTTCTCTCATAGGCAAATTCTTGAGATTCAAAGTAGATTACTACATGGCTATAGGCATCTGTAAATTATTTTCCCCATGAACACCACACGATGGTCTTTTTTTCCCTATGGGAGAAAAGCTTTCTTCATAACCAGCATGCAAACTTTTAAGGAAATCCATTTGCCAGGTGAAAAAGAACATTACCTTACCATCTTTCTAATGCTGGAACTCTGAAGATTTTAGATTCTATCAATCTGAACTATCAGTAGACAATATATTTCTTTCTTACTGACATGTAAATTCCTTAAGAGGAGATATCAGGGCCTTATTTTATTTTACCACTGTGCCCAATACAGTACGTTACATAGAATAAGCTCTCACATATTAGGAAATTTACATAGGTGAGCTAGAGAGTCCAGCTGTGTTTTTAGGTCACATATACTGTGACCACTCATCCTTTACAGGCGTCTGTTTTTGGTGAGTAAGAAATGGGAAGAAAAGTGATGGCAAAGAGGTCCTCTTAGCATTGTGATTACTTTGTTCTATTCCATTTAAATGTTATATG
Source organism: Balaenoptera ricei (assembly GCF_028023285.1). Taxonomy (NCBI): domain Eukaryota; kingdom Metazoa; phylum Chordata; class Mammalia; order Artiodactyla; family Balaenopteridae; genus Balaenoptera; species Balaenoptera ricei. The sequence continues at coordinate 86,652,915 of NC_082660.1, read as the reverse complement.
TCTTCCCCTCTAAATTATAAGCTCTAGTGAGGGCAGACACCATGGTTGTCCTGTTCACCACTGTGGCTTCCACCCCAGCTTGCGCTCCACCTCCCATGGAATCATTTGACTAATTATCTGGGATGGTGATTCATTTTAAAGGGTATGGGCCTAGCTTGGGCACCAGTTTTCTACTAACTGAAGCTTTGAGTAATACCAGGAGACGAAGGGGTAGGGTTCAAATACTTGAGAAACAACAAAACTAAGTGCACAGGATCCAAAGATGAAGATTTACTTCAGGATCAAAAAGCTTAGAGTTAAAGCCAAATGGAAATGGGATTAAGGTACAGGCAGGTTAGGAATAAGCAAAGAAGGTGGAAGAGAATTCTGGGGTGAATATTTCAAATATTACTTGCCAAAAGGGGGTAGGGCTGACTAAAAGAGCTAGAATGAACAGTCATTACCTTTCTGAGCAGCATTGAAATTCAGTTTATAAGTACAGGCTTTGAATCTTGTAGTATTGAGAAACACTTATTTTTTCATATAACACTTCCATCTATGCAATGTTTGTGAATTCCCCAAGGTAATTAGTTTTTTGTGGAACATTTCCAGGTGGTATAGTTCTCTTTGCTATAGGTCCTGGAAATATATAAAATACAGGACAAACACTTTTGCCACAAAGTTATATTAGGAAATTTGCAGCAACTGATATTATAACACATATATAGTTCGCTGAACACACTTGCTTTACAAATAAAACGAGGAGGATGAATGGACAGGAGGTGAGTAGGGTCTATACTAATATAAGAGTTAGAACTCCTTTCACTCTACTTTCTTTAAGGCCTTTGACTTTATTTTTTTAACTTACTGTGCTCATGTCTCTCTGTATCCAGGCTTTTTAGTGGTGTCTTTCCAGACTGACTCTGGTCTTGCCCATGTGCCTTGCTTTGGCCAATGTGACGTTAGCAAAATTAATGCAAGTGGAGACTTTCAAAGTTCGAGTGCATTTTTGTTTCCTCTCTTTGACCTCTGCCAACATCACTACAAGATGCCTGGGCAGGCTTGCTGGAAAGATGTGAGAAACACATGGAGGAGAGCTGAGTTATCTAAGAAGATTCCATGCTGCACAAGCTAGCCCCTAGTTGACCCATCAGCTGACCACATAGACATGAGCGATTCCAGTGGCAATTGGCCAAGCTTGGCCTAGATCAGCAGAACCACCCAGTGTCCCATAGACTGATAAACAGTTGTTCTTTCTTTATTTTAGGGGATGGTCAGCAATATCTAACTGATATTCCTACTATATTTAAAGCCTTTTCCTATCTTTATCTTCGAGAACTTCCATCCCCTCAAACCTTGCATAGTTCCTTAGAATTGATAAGTTGCTCTCACCTGTGAGAACTTCAGATGTCCCAGTTGTCTGGGCTCCTAATCTGTCCCCTGCCTACCTGTTACCTATAGCTATGTTTGAGGTCTCAGATTCTCTGTCTTAACCCTGCCTTAAAAGTCAGCTGTCTTTTTTTCAGGTTTCCAGTTTGGCTGTTTATCTGTGGAGACAGAATGGAGTACCTTCAAAAGTAGGGGAAGACTTTGATATGTTAGGCAATAGGTTCTTAGGTAGAGGAGTGACATGACAAAAGGTTATTTTAGTAAAATCTGTCTGGAAGCTATAAGCCTGATGAATTAGAATGGGAAGAGACTAGAGATAATAACTAGAGATAATAACTCTAGTTGATAGTTGAGTTCAAGTAGAAGAGGGAATGATTGTACATCTGTGTCCTGGAGAGGAGGTTGGGAAAGTGAGACTGAACATGTGGATCTTTGCTGGGGAAGCAGATGAGTATGCTCTCTTGTTAATATTCTAATATGAAGAGTTGTTTAAGAATTGATGCTGAATTTTTTTCCTGAACTCTCCAACACGATATCTGTTGTTTGTAGTTTTCTAACTAGACCCTAGCCCCGGGGTTTCCACTATAAACTTTAAAGTAGACTAGGCTGATATCACTTAAGATCAAAACAGCAACATTCATATGTGTAATGAATACCAAGAAAAAGCCTTCAAACTAGAATTATTGTGATAATTAAAACCAATCCAACCAGCATCCTGAGATATAATACCGAGCCCTTCCAATACAGGAATTTGCTCCACATTTGGTATCAAAGAGTTTCACATTTTCTGAAATAGATGCAGAAAATACTTAACCTGAAAGTATTAAGGTTTTGACAGTGTAGCTTCAAAATTAACTAGACATGATAATCATGACAACTTCTAAACATAGTCTACTGTGACTAGCAGCCTCTCTCAGAAATAGCAAATAATAAAAGGAAATGATGGAGCAAGATAGCTGGTCTGTCATTCACTAACTTGTACAGATTGAGAAATAACTGGTTTATTTCCATAGTGATGTTCCCTCCCCTTTTCTATCAATAGACTTTTTCCCCACTAATCCTGCCAAGTGAATAAATTACTTCTAGAGATACAGTTCAGTATTCATCCCCAGGGTTCTATCTTGCACCTGGTATTTTATAGGCAAGTCATACCCATTAATTGTTTTCATAGTTTGTTTGTTTTGGTGGAGAGAAGGTTGAATTCAAGACTTCTCTCTAGGAAGTAGGAGACTAGTATCGAAGTTTTACAAGTATATATGTAAGCATGGTTGAAGGCTTCCTAAACAAAAATAAAATCCAGAAGGTAATCAAGCATGAGATGCCCAAATAGGTCATCTCTGCTATTAAAACTTCTTTGAACAAGATACCATACTTTTAAAAAAATTTTATTTTATTGATGTATAGTTGTGTTAGTTTCAGGTATACAGCAAGGTGATTCAGTTATACCTATATATACATTATTTTTTTCATATTCTTTTCCATTATGGTGTATCACAAGATATTGAATATAGTTCCCTGTGCTATACAGTAAGACCTTGTTGTTTATCCATCCTATATATGATAGTTTGCATCTGCTAATCCCAAACTCCCAATTCACCCCTTCCCCACGCCCTCTCCCCCTTGGCAACCACAAATCTGTTCTCTATGTCTGTGAGTCTGTTGCATAAGATACTATACTTTTGTCACCCTTTCTAAATGGCCATGGTCTATTTGACAGGTAGTAAAAATAATAGTAGATTTTAGATATGAATTCTTCTAGTCTAATATACTAGAGTGAGATATTTATTATTCAATAGGCATATTGAATATTGTGAGTCTAAAAGTAACCAGAAAATGGAAAAGTCAGTGTAGTCTAATATTAGCAAAATAAGCATAGGCTTATTGATGTGATTCCCAAATCCTCCAAGATTGATTTGGTCAATTTGGCTGGGTGTCCTTAAGGGACTAGTTAAGAACTGAGAAAGTATTTTATTGTAGCTTGAGTCCCAGAGATAAGGAAAGAGCAGATGAAGGACATTTTAATGTAATTATATTAATCTGCCTTATTTTTTGAATACATAATCACTTCTCATCTGATTTGTTCTATTTGGCTAGAAATTGAATGCTGTGAAAATTTACAATTCAATATAAAGTTTAAAACAGAGTATGACACAGATTCAAGGGAATGAGAAAAGAAATTGGGCATATGGAGAAATATCATGCTATCTAAGGGTGACCATATAAGAATTATATTTTTATATATCTTAATAAAAATCTTTGCAAACCAACTATTTATTCGGGACATATTCATTCTTACAAAGTAACTCGCAAATAATCTGCATGCATTTTGAGGGAGCTTCAAAGTTACCCAAATCATTTTTATAATGTTTTTCTAATATTGGTAAGTAATATTTATTTATTTAAAAATTCTAATTAAATACCTACTGTCATCAAAATTGTTTATTTTATTTTTCATCTTGAAAGTTTAAATAATAATTTAAAAAACAACAAAGGCAACTGGTTACCCACATGTAAATGGTGTTTTCTCACTATTGGTGTCAAATACCTCATGATATTGAAGATCTAATTCAATTTAATTATTTATTGAGTGCCAGTAACTGTGTGAGACAGCTGGAGTATGACAGTGAAAAGGACAGTATCCCGACCCCTCAAGATGTTATAATTCAATTGGGGATGCAGACAACCAAAGGAGGAATTTTAGTAAAATTCTATTTTGGCCATTTATGAGAAATATTTAAAATTCTGGTGAATATCTCTTCTTAATTTCCTTAATTGGCCAAGTATACAAAAATTTACAGTTCCCCAGACTTAAGCTAAACTATCTCAAAAGCTTATTATTAACTGGGATGTAGGAATTATAGGGAGTATTTTTACTGAATCTCTTTAAACTGATCATTTATTCGATCCAGACAGAGGCTGCTCCAATTTCTAAGATCATTGCAACTCTCAGCTTGACTAAAACAAATGAGAAAGATAAATCACCTACCTGGTTATTGTTGTATAATTGATCCTAGAGATATAGCAGAATATGAAAGGTATAACTTAGGCACAATAATACAGATAGGCTGTGTTACCTGTTTTTGCTGCCTAATCGTCCACTCTGTGTTTCTTTCAATTTGAAAAGAAATAATACCTAACCCCTAAATAGTGTTTAGGAATTTTCATTAATATTGAGGCAGAGTGAGCTACCTGATGAATCTGTTGTGAACACCTGGATTAGAAAGCAACAGTAAAGGTTGGAATGTGAAAACCATAGGTAGCAGTTCTATTTCAAGGATGAGTAAAAATGCCAGCATACCTAGGGTTATCTATCATTACTATTAGAAAATCTATAAGATAGGTACTTCAACGGTGCTTTGATATCTGGATTCACCTCAATCCCTGCCCAGTCACTTACCACTCCTAAACAAAGGACCATTTAACCAGCTTTGCATTTGACTGGACTGAGATTGCATAGCTTGGATGTAATTTTCAGTTTGGCTGAACACCAATAGAGATTCATTCATTCTAGCTCATTTAGTGTGCCATGCGTTCAACTTCTTTACCATTAAGTCAAAGAAAAGAAAGGAAGAAGGCAAATATCCATCCCTCAGCAGGTTTTGTGGTGGTGGTGGGTGGTGGTGGTGGCGGTGGTTGTTACTGCTGTTATTTTACCTTAAGTGGCAGCTGTGTTCTCATTTAATGGAAATACTGATAACATGCTTTTGTGAGGTATAATGGGCCTTTGTGAACTATGACAGGAATTTCTTGCGATTGTTTCTGTTCCTTTAAGAAGATGCACATTCTAGTCTATTTGCAAAAGCCCATTAAGTCCTGGCCATTTTCTATAGATATGTATGTGTACAGCAAAGATGAACCTGAAATCCTTGAAGGCCATTACAAGAAAGCCAGATAAGTGAACAGTTTTGCTTTTAATCTAAACTGCAGATTTGTTTAGGAATTGTAGCATTTTCCCCTGGGCTCTCTGGTACCAGCTTTCAAAATTGTGAGGGATTTATCCCACTCTAAAAACAATAATTCAAGCCATGTTTCCTTCATATTTCCATGTTAAAATAATACACACATAGGTACATACACATAATACACATATATGTACACTTATTTGTTCACCAAAATAGCTCAAATAGCATTTAAAAAACAAAGAAGGAAAATTAAAATGATGAATGTCACTTGATTTTCAGGTAACTCTAGATAGAGCTTATGAAGCATTCTTGGCAGAGTACAGAACTTGGCAATGTTTGGAGGCAGTAGCAATAAGTGTAGCCTAAGGGTCCCTGAAAATTGCTTCATCTGCACAAGGTTCCTGAGCAGCTTCCTGGGAGTCCAGTAGTGGGCTGGGCGCTAAGGAAAACAGGGAAAAGAACACAATATAGTGATAAGAACAGGAATTGGAAGTCAAAAGATCTGGATTCTAGTCTTGTTACAGTCTTCCCTGGATCTCGATTGTCTCAACGTGTATACAATGAGGAAAGGTCACAGGATGAATGACCTTTGGATTTTCATAGACCTAAGGTTATATGATTCTGACTCAAGAGAAATAGAAGACATTGATTCCTAACCCAGGCACATAAAGCTACTTTAGAGATGTTAGACTGGCAAACATGAAGCTATTAGTGAAGTGTTTAAAAGATAACATGAACAAGTGCTTAAAAGATAACAAGAACAATATAGAATATGATGTAGGATGTCAAGTAAGATTGATATCAGTGCTGTGGAAGGAAGGCTTTTTGGAGGATGCAGTCTATACTTTGGGTCTTGCAGGTTGAGTAGAGAGGAGCAGAAAACATTATTGGCTAAAAAAACCATGGAACAACATAGTTGGACTTACACCTTCTTATTTAAACTATAATTAGGGTGACCTAGTCACTTAAATTGATCTGCAAGAAATGAAGACAATGTTCAGTATTTTAAAACTGAACTAAAATGTTTTCAGAGCTTTAGATTTGTGTAACATCCCTTGCTATTACCTTGGTGTTTCTCTCTCTCTCTTTTTTTTAAATTTTATTGAAGTACAGTTGACTTACAATGTGGTAATTTCTGCTGTACAGCAAAGATATTCAGTTATACACAGATATACATATATTCTTTTTTTAATATTCTTTTCCATTATGCTTTATTCCAGGAGATTGGATATATTTCTCTGTGCTATACAGTAGGATCTTGTTATTTATCCATTCTCTGTATAATAGTTTGCATCTGCTAGTCCCAAACTCCCTATCCTTCCCTCCCCCACCCCCCTCTCCCTTGTATGCTGTGCTCCCTTGGCAACCACAAGTGTGTTCTCTATGTCTGTGATTTTAGATTCTATGTCTCATATGAACATATGTCTATGTTCTCTATGTCTCTATTTTAGATTCCACATATAAGTGATATCATATGGTATTTGTCTTTCTCTTTCTGACTTACTTCACTTAGTATGATCATCTCTAGGTCCATCCATGTCACTGCAAATGACATTATTTCCTTCTTTTTTATGGCTAAGTTATATTCCATTGTGTGTATGTGTGTGTGTATATATATATATATATATATATATATATATATATATATATATATATATATACCACATCTTCTTTATCCTTTCATCTGTCAATGGACATTTAGGTTGTTTCCATGTCTTAGCTATTGTGAATAGTGCTGCTAAGAATATAGGGGTGCATGTATCTTTTCAAATTATAGTTTTGTCTGGATATATGCCCAGAAGTGGGATTGCTGGATCATATGGCAACTCAATTTTTAGTTTTTTGAGGAATCTCCATACTGTTTTCCATAGTGACTGCACCAATTTACATCCCCACCTTGGTGTTTCTCTTTAATACAAATAACAATTATGTTTGGAATTCCAGAACACATTCTCTAGTAATTCTTGAAGTTAAAAATAATTATTCCTCTTGGTGAAAATAGAACACAAAAAGTACTTACTAGGTTATTGATACAAAGTGATGATACTAAATATTAAGGGAAAGACAAATTATAACTTCAATACATATAATGTGATTCTTAGGTGTAGGTGTGCATGATACTTTCTGCATGAATGATTTAATTTTATAAAGTTGTTTAATACAATTGCTAGAGACCAGTAAAAGCGTGACAAATAGCTGGAGTGAAACTTTCTGTGTTAGGTGTAATTTAAGAGTATATTTGACATCCATTTGATCATCGTTTTAAAATGTTCAGTTGTTATTTCCAGCCAGAAAGACATCCATTGCCCTTTTATTGGTGCTTCATGATTAGGGTACTTATTTGTACTTTCTTCTGGATATTTTTTAACTTTTTCAATAGAAAATTGCCTTTTATTTTTGATGAAATACGTTCCCTAGGATGCCAAGGAGTTAAAATATGAATATGGGGACTTCCCTGGTGGTGCAGTGGTTAAGAATCCGCCTGCCAATGCAGGGGACACGGGTTCGAGCCCTGGTCCAGGAAGATCCCACATGCTGCAGAGCAGCTAAGCCCATGCGCCACAACTACTGAGCCTGCACTCTAGAGCCTGCAAGCCACAACTACTGAGCCTGCATGCCACAACTACTGAAGCCTGCGTTCCTAGAGCCCGTGCTCCGTAGCAAGAGAAGCCACCGCAACGAGAAACCCATGTGCTGCAACGAAGAGTAGCCCCCGCTCGCTGCAACGAGAAAGCCCATGTGCAGCAACTAAGACCCAATGCAGCCAAAAATAAATAAATAAATTTATTAAAAAGAATATGACTATGGCGACTTCTTTTTTGTAATTAAAACCATGACAGAGATGACTGGTTTCATGATATATAGTCATGTGATACTTTACAATTAACCTTTACTGACTCAACATAATTTTGTGTATAGTGACACCCTTTGATTCAGCTATTAAGGAAGGAAAAGGAAACTAAGAGACAATTTTCAATTTTTTGAGGAACCTCCATATTGTTTTCCATAAGGTTTGGACAAATTTACATTCCCACCAATAATGTATAAGGGTTCCCTTTTCACCACATCCTCACCAGCACCTTTTGACTCTTTTCTTCTTGATAACAGACATTCTAACAGGTGTGAGGTGATATCTCATTGTGGTTTTGATTTGCATTTCCTCGATGATTAGTGATCTTGAGCATCTTTTCATGTGCCTTTTGGCCATTTTGATGTCTTCTTTGGAAAAATGACTATTTAGTTCTTCTACCCATTTTTTAAAACTATTTATTTTGGCTGCATGAGGTCTTAGTTACTGCACTCGGGATCTTCGTTGTGGCATTCGGACTTCTTAGTTGTGGCATGTGAACTCTTTAGTTGCGGCATGCATGTGGGATCTTGTTCCCCGACCAGGGATCAAACCCGGGCCCCTGCATTGGGAGCACAGCGTCTTACCCACTGGACCACCAGGGAAGTCCCTCTTCTGCCCATTTTAATTGGTTTGTTTGTGTTTTTATTATTAAGTTGTTTGAGTTCTTTATATATTTTTAAATATTTATTTATTTATTTATTTATTTGGCTGCACGGGGTCTTCATTGCGACACACAGGATCTTCATTGCAGCATGTGGGATCTTTAGTTGCAGCATCCGAGATCTTTTAGTTGTGGCAACTAAGATCTCTTAGTTCTTTATATATTTTTGGATATTAATTCCTTATCTGAGATATGGTAAAAATTTTTTTCCATTCTGTAGGTTGTCTTTTCATTTTGTTGTTTCTTTTGCTGTGCAGAAGCTTTTGAGTTTGACATAGTCCCACTTGTTGATTTTGCCATTTCTTGATATGAAAGAATTAAGGTAATACTTATGTGATTTTCACTTAAGGCTTTGTTTACCAAGAATAAAAAACAGACAAACAATTTTCAAAAATCTACATAAGTTGAGATATGTAGAATTTGACTAGTATGGATTTGGAGCAATGGTCAATGGTTTAATGTGTGAATGTATCACCAATTTCAAATTTTAAATAAAAAATTCTTCTTATGCTAGAAGAAGTCGATTAGAAATCCTCTGTATATTAGCTATGTTAAGCCTGTTTAGTTTCAGAAATTAACCAAAAGTTTTTGTTTGTTTGTTTGTTTGTTTTAAGGAAGGTGTTACCTTAGGTTCTAAGCAGGAATTATGGAACATTGTGACATGCTTGAAACCACGAAAACCAGAAATTAAACTTTTGAATATGGCATCAGTCTGAAATGAGAACTTTTGTTTTTCCTAATACATTTCCTTAGACAAGAGGAATTGGACTTAGGAGTGGATAGGATAGCAATGGGCTTTAAGGGAGTACTGTCTCAGATAATGCACCCTTAAAATATCCCTAGAGTCTACCACGTTGAAGGCTTTAGCTATTTAAAAGCAAATATTCCATCAGAGGGATCATGCCTTAATTTGCTACCAATAACTTTTTAGCTATAAATTGATAGCAATAAATCAATAGAAACATCATCTAGCATAGGAACTTGGAATGGGGAAAAGGAGAGAGGGAGCAATGAATACTGGTAATGGGGAAGTGAGAGGGTACCAGGCTGGCCCCTTCAGACTTTCCTAGAGTTAATTACACATGTGCATCAATTACTCATTGTATCTGGGATGGAGCGCTTTGTGATCTCCTTAGGTATGGAAATCCTCTTGAGAATCTAAGGTGTCACCTCCATGTCACCCCCAACTTGCAGTATTGGAGTTAAAAAAGAAAATATCCTTCTGCCAAAACTTTTATTTAACTAGCTTCAATTCACAATAGTGTTAAGTTTAGCAGATCCTTGTGACACACCTCTGCCTTCACCAAATTTGAATTACACGCAGCTCTGCTCAGGAGAAGATGAGCATTTTTCTGCATTTGGTGGTGGGAGAAATGCTGACTGCCTGGGGACTAGAGTGAGCTCAGCAAACACAAATCTTTGCTTCTTAAAAAATGCTAGCAGAAAGTCACCAATAAAAAGCAGCATACAAAACAGAAACAAAAAACAAAAACAATCCCTTAAAGGAGTGTGGCATGAATGTTTCTTGCTGGAATTCCAATAACCCTCTTCTTAATCTGTACTAGGTTAAACTCCTTTGAGCAGAAAAGGATGCTACTCTGTTAGTGAAATTTATTTAATGTGACAGATTACATCCTTTTAGGGGACATCAGAGAAGGGAATGAAAGCATTCTTAGATCATTGCCACTAGCTGTGCAATCCTGAAACCCTGGCAGAATGGGAGAGTGAGTCTCAAAAAGAAAATATAAATAAAGGATTGTGGGTCAAAGTTTTAATGGAACAAATCCTGAATCTGAGTAGTCAAAAATTGAGTGACATGCTGTAGTTTCTTTTGTTTAGTTTTAGTTCAAAAGGAAACAAAATTTTTATAGTCATTTTAGCAGTTACCTTTATTATGTAGTTTTCTTGTTTGTGTATAAGGGTAATAAACTAGAAGATGGTAGGTTATCTCTCTAATAAAAAATGCCATTTAAAATAAAGCGTGTATCAGAAGTAGGCAAGGTTAAACAGCACTTCTCCTCTCCCCAGGAAGGCAGTAACTAATAGAACTTCAGGAGATTTGAGAGGAAGATGTGGTTTGGAGGAGGAAGTGGTTAATCTTTATGTCCCTGAATTTGTTACCTACTATCTGTTCTCCTATTATAAACAGTAGTAAAATCATTTTAATAGGGGGTTCTGAACATGCATTTATAATTATAGAAACTGCATTCTACTCCACTATCAGACTTGGGGGTAGAAGATCCAAGAAATACTGTGGATGGTGGCAGCCTTAAAAAAATAAAATAAAATAAAATAAAATGGGCTGAGGAATACTTTTAGAGTATGTACATGTGAAGCAGAGTACAAGATCATTGTTGAGTGATAGGGCCTGTGGAAACCTGGAGAATGAAATGTGTGCCTGAAGGCTGTCAAATTCAGATTCTTAAGAAAACAATGTACTGGCCAGACAAGTAAATCTGTGGGCTAGTGCCCGCCAACAGTTGCTAGTTCATCGATAGTTACTAGTTCACCTCTGCCCTAGGTCCTGGCAAATAAATAAATGAATAAACACATGTCTCACTTATAAAAGGGACCCTGAAAATCCTTCATGAGGCTGGAAAGTGATCCTAAACTTTAACTTTGGAAAGCTCCTGTGTGGTTCTCTATTATGAGTTGGCAAAGGTTTCATAAAGGAGTTGATATTTGACCTAGAAATTGAGGGATGTGTAAAGTTTTATAGATAATGAATTGGGTTTTGGATAAGGGCATGAGTAAAGGCAAAGAGGCAAGGAATATGTTTAGGAAACAGAAAATAATCTGATGTAATAATGGTGATAAATGAGGCTGCGAATATAGGTTGGGGCATTGTGGACAAATTGAATGCCGTGTTAAGAAATTGGCCATGTCAAAGTCAATACTTGGCCAGCTGGGAACATTTCTCAGATGCATTCTCTACCGCTCTTTGAAAATGATTATCTGTGAGGGAAAAAAGTTTCTGGCACATTTGATGTGCAGTGGATTCGAAGGTCCACTGTCCTTCTACAGGGACATGAAATAAAAGAGTATCAGACTGAAGAGAACACTTCTATATTATCTATTTCAACCTTCTCATTTCACTGATGGGTAAACTGGGATCTAGGGAAGTGATGTAGCTTGATTAAGGTTACACAGATACAAGAACTAGAATATTCTTTCTACTACCCGAAACAATCTATCTCATCAAGTTTCAGTCCAATTTCTCTTTGCATGGCTGTTACATTTTGCTTTCATTTTTGCTGATTTGGAAATTCTTGGAGTTAGGCAAAGCTGCATATCACCTGTAAAGAGCTATGAAAATTTCTGCCAATGAAATCAATAGTACTTGGTACTCTGCAGTCTCCAGGTGTGAAGAAAGATTCTTTCATGGGATTCTGGGTAGCCTCTGCTATTTTAGGTGAGCTGTGCAAATGATTTGAAATGCATTGTAAATTAACGATGGCATGTCTGTTACCACAATCTTGGGCATGTTGATTTACAGGCAGTCATTCTCTTTTCAGTGCTGATTCATTTTCTAATCATGAGCTGTCTCCCCCATTTTGCATCTAGGCAAGACTGACCTTATTCAAAGGTAGAAGAGATAGATGCCTATGTGGTGTGATTTGAAGTGCAATCCACATCTAAAGTTTTTAATTCATATGCTTAGGCTCATTCTTTAGGGATCTGCTATACATTTTAATAATGTCATATCTTCATTATTGATTGGAGCTCATATCACTAGAAAATGACCCTCCTTGTTTCCTTTAATGCATTTTGCTCTAAATTTTACTTTTATTATATTCATAATGCCATTTCTGACACTTTGCTTTTGAGTTTGATTAATATGTCTTTGCAATGTATGAATTTTAAGTGTATTTAGACATTCTGTTTCTGAGAAGAGAACACACATTAACCAGGTAGCATATTAGTGAGGATGAGTTTATCTTATTCACTCATCGTGTTAGTTTTGTAGTGCTACACAAAAAAGTATCACAAATATTTTAGCTTAAAGCAGCACAAATTTATTAGCTCCTAGTTCTGTAGGTCAGAAGTCCAGCAAAGCTCAAATGATTCTCTGTTGAGGGTCTCACAAGACTGAAATCCAAGTGTCTGCTGGGTTGAATTCTTATCTGGAGGTTCTGGGGTAAAGTCTACTTCCAGGCTTTTTCAGGTTGTTGGTCACATTCATTTCCTTGCAGTTGTAGGACTGAGGTCCCCATTCTCTTTCCAGTTGTCATTTGGGATCCTCTCTTAGTTCCTGAAGGCTTCTGCATTCCTTCCCTATAACCCCTTCCATCTTGAAACCAATAATGGCCAAGTCCTTCTCCTGGTTCAAATTCCACTTGCTTTTCTCTTGCTCTCCTGCTATCAGCTGGAGAAAGTTCTCAGCTTTTAAGAGCACCAGTGATTAGGATAGGCCCAATTAGATAATCTCAACTTTTTAAGAAGCAAGGCCCCTACTAAGAGAATGTGGAGCTCTCTATGTTTTGAGGGGAACAGGAATTATGAAAATTCCTGGGATGAGTTGGTTCTCAGTTTTTGTTACAGCACAACATGTAGGGATGTTGGTGAGGGATAGAGAGCAATAAATGGATGCAGTGTGGTTGTCCAGCAGAGGGAATGAAGGGTGGGGGGAAGCATGTTGGAAAGTGTGTAGGGGAAAACCACATAAAAACTTTCTACTTTCCACTTCTTTTTCTGCCTTGGTCCAGAGGACAATGTAAACTTGCCTCAAAACCACAGAGCATCTGGTATGGGTGATCCCTTCTTTTTCTTTCATTTTTTAAAAAAATTTTTTCATTTTATTTTATTTATTTATTTATACAGCAGGTTCTTATTAGTCATCAATTTTATACACATCAGTGTATACATGTCAATCCCAGTCACCCAATTCATCCCACCACCATCCCCACCCACCCCACCGCGGCTTTCCCCTCTTGGTGTCCATATGTTTGTTCTCTACATCTGTGTCTCAATTTCTACCCTGCCAACCGGTTCATCTGTACCATTTTTCTAGGTTCCACATATATGCATTAATATACGATATTTGTTTTTCTCTTTCTGACTTACTTCACTCTGTATGACAGTCTCTAGATGGGTGATCCCTTCTTGAGACGTGTGTTTCAATTGCTATGAAAAGAGTGGTACTAATTTTTCCTGTAGAATCTTACAGTGCCTATTAACCATTGATAGGAAGAGGTGGAAGGTCATTCTTCCAGCCTCGTATAACAATAGAGGTATGTCTACAATCTACAAAGTAATAAGAGCATCATTTGTTTATCATGACACAGTTCCATTAGGCAAAATATATCGCAGGAAAGATCCCAAAGCAGCTTTGGTACTGTGAGTTTAAGTAGGGCAGTTGCAACAAGAGTACCCCCAAACTTCTTGACTATAATTTCGAACTATTAGGGCTATTTGTAGACATCAAGGAAGCAACAGCAGACTGATTGGCTTAGTGTCCAGCAATCATGGATGCGGCAGCTATCTTTAGAACAGAACCAGGATCCCCCAAACAGAGACTTCAACTAGAAATCAAATGGCAAATGTATATGCATCTTCCAAAATGGACTGGTCATACTGCATTAGTCTCCTCAGCTCTATAATTTAACAAGCAGTAATGGCATCATATCTGAATTATAAGAGCTAATAGAAAAAAACGGTGAAAGAAAAAGGAGGGTTTATTTTTGGTTTTGTTTTTTTAGTGGAAATGGGTTATATAATCCAAGATAAGTTGGACTCTGTCCTATGACTCTGGTATCTTCAACCCTCTCATTTACTAAATTCCTTCAGAATTGATAGAATCAGTTGATGTACCTTCATTTGTTAAGGACATTGAAAAGGCCAATCCAGTATGTCATGAATAGTTATTTAGTCATATCCCATAGGTATGGTTCAAATTTCTGACTTCTCTTTCTGCTTTTGGTTTTTACTTGCCTCCAAATAACATCATTACAGTAAATGTTGAGGTGTTTGTTTTTATCAGCATTCTATTTTCTGTGGAGTTTCATTGCCTATGGATATGAAAAATTAGAGTGTACAATAACTATAAAGATGAAGATGTCTTTCTGTGAATAAAGACAGCAATATAAATTTGAACTCTGACCTTCAGATTTTTATACTTTTCTCTGATGCCTTGCTAAATTATTTTTTGTTCTTAAAATGAGAAAAAGGGGTTTAAATTATTATAAAATGCTTTACTATTTTTTTTTTAATCTATATTTATTTATTTATTTTTGCTGTGTTGGGTCTTCGTTTCTGTGCGAGGGCTTTCTCTAGCTGCGGCGAGCGGGGACCACTCTTCATCGCGGTGCGCGGGCCTCTCACTGTCGCGGCCTCTCTTGTCGCGGAGCACAAGCTCCAGACGCGCAGGCTCAGCAGTTGTGGCTTACGGACCCAGTTGCTCTGCGGCATGTGGGATCTTCCCAGACCAGGGCTCGAACGAGTGTCACCTGCATTGGCAGGCAGACTCTCAACCACTGCGCCACCAGGGGAGCCCTAAACTGCTTTACTATTTAGACCATATTGAAATAGCATTTTATGACTTTCAGGAGTGGCAGTAAACCACATTTCACTGATCTTGTTTTATAAGTCACAATGCATTTTTAAAGATGAGATACCAATTCATTCTGCCGAATGTAGTTGGTTCTGTAGATGATAAACGTCACACAGGAGAGAACAGGTTCTTTAACTGTTCTCACCTTGTTTCAGGAGAATGAGAGAATAAATAACTCATGAAAAGGTAAAACCAGAGGTGTGTATGTTTGTATTCTATGTGTGAGATTAAAAGCATCCAGCATCAACTATAATATTGTAGTAGCAAGCGATCTACTTATTACCTATTTTTCCATGGAATCAAAATAAATGCTCCAAAATATGTTTCCATTTCTATATGCTTCATTTCCTCTTACTTCCTCTTTGACTAGGACTTATTTGCTGTAAGTGCACAGTGGTTAGTGGTATATGGACTTCTTTTATGGATGAGGAATGTGCTATATATGCTCCCTAAAGGAGGTTCAAATATCATTTAATCACTGTCAAGAAAAGCCTCAAAATATTATCTAGGCAATCATCCTGTTACCAGGATAATCTTCTATACTTTCTCAGATACATGATTGTCACCTTGATTTTAGAATTACCCCCAATAAATCCTAGTGTTCTAAATTCCACACGCAAAATTTCATTAGTGACAAAATGAAACACAGGATCATTTGCCCATTTTACATATACTGGGCTTGATCCTTTATTGTGCCTGAATTAAGGAGAAGGTGCCTTAAACACTCATGATAACCCAAACCCAGGCAGCACAACTTTCAGGACAGACAAGCACAGGTCACTAAGAATACCATTTTTGCCTCTGACTAGGCATAGGATGTATCATTTCTTTTTGTAGCTAATTCCATTAAACCCCTGGTGATACTGTTCAGGCCTGGCACATGTAGGTCAGGTGTGTATAATTGTGCTTATTGGGGGTATAGACCCTTGTTCATCCGTTCCCCTAGTCATACAATGGCACCAAGCTACCCGAACGCACTTATATAACAATTTGTATCCCTGTTATTGGGGACAGGGCAGAGATTTATCCCTTTAAGGGGATATTTCAAATGAAAATGCCCTTTTTGATATAATAGATATATGGCTCACTCATGTTAAAATTTGTATTCATTTGGAACTGAGATGCAGGTTCTACCTCCATCAGAGTACGGGAGGGCCCTCAAATCTATTTCACAAGATGCAAGAAAGGTAAATATTAACTAACATCAAAAGATTTGCCTCTTCAGGACACTAGTTCCAATGTGCAAAAAACCCTGAAAAAATGATGTTAAATCATCTAATGGAATGTAGCTGAAGTAAGGCATAGAGTTTTTGTTTCACCACCATCGTATCAAGTTTTCATGGATGGTTTTCAGCAAAAGAGTGAAAATGAAGCATGCACATTTTAAGGCTTATACATAAAAGACATCAAAGCATTACATACAGACAAACTAGGGCTACAAATTAAGTTTTGGGGAAAAGAAACAGAATAGTTCTGCATGAACTGATGTTAATTTTCACCCAATATAAACTGATAAGGTACTGTAAATAAGAAGCAGTGGTAATTGGAACTATGGCAAGACTGCCATTAAACATAAGAAAAAAGGTAGAGTATGTATTTCTCATGGGCTAGTCCATGTTTATCCATGGAGAATTTGAGTGATTGATACTTATAATTCACAAATCTTAGACCTTGGTTAAATTATCACCTCCCCCCCCAATAGTAATGGCCATGAATTCATTTCCAGGAAGATGCAAAGAAAGTTGGATCCAGACCAGGTCAGGGATGGTGTCTGACCTCCAACAAGTAGTCATGTCAATTGTGGAATTAGAACATTGCTAAGAAGCAAACACATTAGTCCAAGTACAGGAGACTAGACTAGAATAAAAAGCTAAAGAAAATTTCCTATCTTTCAAAGCCATGTCTCCATCAGAGTAAGGAGTTTGCTTAGGTGAATTGCCTTTAAGCAAAGATTAGGATCACATTATTAGAAAAGAGTGGCATGCATGATTGAGACTTTAGCAACAGCAAGATTGAATAAAATGATTGGGAAGTTGAAGAAAATCCATGCAGATGTGTAGAGTACATACTGAACCACTTAGCCGAATCCCGTTTTCTTCTTGGTCTAATGCAATGAACTGTTGCAGATTGAGGAAAAAAGTCAAAAATGAAAAAAAAAAGAAGAAAAAAAATGAATCCTATTGTTTACAAGTAAAAGCTTTAGGAAAAAGAAAGATAAGATAAATCAGGTAGAGTTTGATTTAAAAGAAAATCATCATCGAAAAGCATGTAAAAGTCTACATTCACGTGGATCTTATTGAAGACTTAGGATCTTATCCAAGATTTGGGAACCTGATCTCAAGCAGCTACAAGGATAATAAGGCAACATCAAAGGTATACCAGCAAATGAACATAAATTGCATATACATGGATGTTTAAGTTTTTGACTTCCCACAGTTGAAATACATCTTATTTTTCACTCTTATATCACTCTATAGCTCATTCCTCACAGATTACCTTGGTTAGATCACCCAGGTTGCCCCCTACCCCTCCCCCCCCCCAAAAAAAGCACCTTGGACAAACAGTGCATGAAGTAAAACCTTTAATAAATTAGATGCCCTTGTAACAGGAAATGGACAACAATAACATGAACAACTTAAGAGGAAGAACTATTGTATATAAAGAGAATAAAAGTTAGTATGGTGTATAAATGGGGTATAGAAGGGAGACTTGAGAAGACAGAAAAGATGGCTGGAAGAGGAGCAATAAGGTTAGAGTCAAAGGAATCTAACAGTAATTCTAGCTTGTCTTCTTTGTTCTGTTTTCCTGAGGTTACTTCCTCTACATCGTTTATGTCTTGAAGTTTTAGTCTTCCTTTTTCTCTTTAGCACAAACTCTTAGATGAAAGAGAACTCAACATACCTGATATTTATGTAACCATTGCCTAGCTTCATCATGATCAACAGGCTCCAATACTCCTGTTGAAGCAGTGATTCTCAACCATGGCTCCTCAAAGAAGCACATAGGAGATTTTACATTTGCCTATGTCTGCTCCCAATACAAGAGAATCTCCATTAACTGAGAGGGGCTTAGGGATTGGTATTTTTTAAAAGCTCTCTAGTTATATCTAATGGACATCCAGGGTTGTAAACCAGTGCTAACTATTTGTTCTAAAATTTTTATGAAGAAACAATTCTCTGGGGAACTTGTTAAAAATGTAGATGTCTGAGCCCCAGAATTTCACATCCAGTAGGTCTGAGAAGGAGCCTGGGACTTTACATTTTTAAAAACACCCAAGTGACATAGATGCAGATAGTCCAGGAGCCCATTTTGACAAATCCTGCATTAACCATCTTCTCTGTTTCACATGCTCCCGAAGCTCTAGTTTTCACTACATGATATATGAAATGTGACTATAAAATAAAGGTAATCCATAAGCCCCACTAAAAAATCCTGCCTCATTGCTATGTCTGAGTAAATTGATTTGGGGATTGTCATAGGTGTTGACCATTTAGAATCTTAGGGAATTTTCTACCCATCTTCCTGTTATTTAAGAAGAGGTTCTTAGAAGTGAGACTTCATTGATTGGAAGAATGAAAGTTTCTTAGACGTGAGAATTCAATGACTGTGTTAGTTTTCTATTACTTGTTGACCTGAAACAAACAGACTGCCAGTTATTTCTCTGGCAAAGATGGGTTTATTCCAGATCAACAGAGAACTGCAGTTGAGAGTCTGCAACCATGTTGAGCCACGTGCAAGTCCTGGCACGGCAAGGGAAGGAGACTGCTTTTATAGAGAAGAAAAGGAAGCTGGAAGGGCTACAGGAAACAAAGAGACTGTGGCTTTTCATTGTCTGAGTCCTTGCCAGGAAAGAAGAGTCTTTCCTCTTCCTGTTGGGCTCTGCTATCATCAAAAGGTATGAGAGTTTCCCCTTCTGGTCTCCCAGGTCTATTTAATTGAGGTTTCTGTTTATTAATTTTATATACTGCTTAACAAATTACCACAAATTAAGTGCCTTAAAAATAACATGTATTTATTATCTCACAGTTTTCATGATTCAGGAATCTTGATATGGCCCTAACTGAATCAGAAGATCTCTGATCTTAGTCAAAGGATCAGAGATCTCAGGATCTCACGAGGCTGCGCTCTAGGTCTTGACCAGATTGTGTTCATTTCTGGAGGCAACAAGCTGTGATATTGTGATTTATAATTTAAAAAAAATATGTGTTTGCTCTCCACTCACTGTTCCTAGCACAGAGCTTCTAAAACCCTTGGAACTTTCTAAATGATGGGAGCCAAAAAGTGTCTTTTGTTATGTTGGTGACTTTTGGAAAGCAGCTAAGAATGGGAGCTGGTTGCCAGGAGAACCAACCCTGTTATTAGAGGGTTCAAACATTCAGTCCCCGCCACTGACCTCCCGGAAGGAGAGAGGGCCTGGAGATTGAGTTCAATCACAGTGGCCAATGGCTTACTCAGTCATGCCTATGTAATGAAGCCTCCATAGAAACCCAACGGGACTGGGTTCAGAGAGCTTCTGGGTTGGTAAACACATGAATATTTGGAGAGAGTGGTGCTCTCAGAGAAGGCATGGAGTTCCGTGCCCTTTCCCCGCACCTTGCCCTATTCATCTCTTCTATCTGGCTGTTCCTAAGTTATATTCTTTTATAATAAAGTGGTAATCTAGTAAGTAAATGTTTCTCTGAGTTCTGTGAACCACTCTAGCAAATTAATTGAACCTAAGGAGAAGGTTATGGGACCCTCTGATTTATAGCCAGTGAGTCAGAAGCACAGGTGACAACCTGGGCTTGCAGTTAGCATCGGAAGTGGGGGCAGTCTTGTGGGACTGAGCCCTTAACCTGTGGAGTCTGATGTTATCTCCAGATAAATAGTGTCACAGTTGAGTTGAAGTATAGGACACCTAGCTGGTGTCAGAGAATTGCTTGGTGTTGTGGGAAATCCCCACCACACATTGGAATTGGTACTAGAATCATTTTACGAACTCACGTGGTTATAGGCAGAAATCTGTTGCTTGCAATTATAGGACTGCGGTTCCCCACTTTCCTGCTCACCATCTGCTGGAGGCCACAGTCACCTCCTAGAGGACCCTGCAGTTCCTTGTCACCTTGCTTACAGGCACCCTCACAACATGGCAGTTTATTTCTTCAAAGCCAGCAGGAGAATACCTCATTCCCGTCAGCTAAAACAGTCTTATATAAGTAGCATAACACCTTTGCCATATAGCATAACCTAATGAAGGGAGTCCTTTGCCGTACTCTGTTGACTAGAAGAAAGTCATAGGTTCTGCCAGCTTTCAAGGGGAGGAGATTATATAAAGGCTCGACTCATTGGGGGACATTCTAGAATTCTGCATATGACAATGACTAAATAAAGAAGCATCTTAAGCATCAACTATGCCTTAGAAGGAAACATGGTAAATGGAAAACAAAATCAAGAGGAAGAATTTGAACAATTTTATCACTATGAAAAAATTCAGGAAGAGGGGAGAAAAAACTCCGCAAAATGAATTTCAGAAAGTGTTATTCAAAAGGCCAGCTGAGTCATAGCTTGATGAAAATATTAAAAATGTATACAGTTTTCTGATGTGGCAGATATTATCTTTGGGGATTTTTTGACGATACGTAACATCTGTTAATATACTCTATTTAAATTTTATAATGTTGGACGATGACCAGTTGGGTGAGAACTGAGAAGGTTGCCTTTGATGATTCGTATTAGCAATGCTTTTGATTTCATAAGAACTCATATTTTGGGAAAACATTATTTTCTTTATATAAAAATATAAAAGTATATGTCACAATTTAAAGCAGTAGGAGTTAAAAATTGCACTTGATTTCTGAGGAAGGTTTTTCTGCTTCACTGACTATCAAGAGAATGGATCACTAATAATAACTATTGGTCATAGGACAGACCCAGCCTTGAGTCCTTTCCCATTCAGCAACACCAATGCATTTCATATATGATCTCCAGATTTTATGGAATGAGATGATTGAACAAGTGACCCTCTCTACTATTGTCTAGATACTGCACTTACTGGAAAGGCAATATTAAGCTTGAAGGTAAGTTATCTAAAAATTGAATCTCCATGCTCTTACGTGAAAGGCAGAATGTGAATCACCCATGTTGTGATGGTGGGGTGATTGACACCTTTGCAGTTGATTAGGCTCTGGTTAATCCTAGATAACCTAAAGTTAGTCATATAATCATATAATTAAGGTTTCTAATATTTTCAACTCGCATCCCTTAGGCTCTCCGTTATATGGTTTGTCTAGCCTCTTCACTTGAAGCATCTTCTATAAAGAAGTAACTATCAGAGAAAGAAGTAAACTTTTTGCATATATATGACATGTGATATATATTACAATCAATTTAAGCAGGTAGTCTGTTAGCTGCCAGGCCTTTTCTACCTGTAAATGTCTCACAGATGTCTTACAAGGTTATGGACATTCAAGGATTCCTAAGCATTAGACTTATTGTAATTTTAATAGGATGCTGTTAGAGAATTTATATTCCATATCACACAATTAAAAGCCCCTTCCTTTGTTTGGCCTTAGGGAAGGTAAAATCAAAGTTAGATTCTTTTCATTGGCTCTTGTATTGAATATACTGAAACCAACTGTCAGCTGATGTTCTTTGCAATACGACCCTGAATGTGCAGCCACTAGTTTCCTCTTGTACAATCTGGTTTGAATTCAGAACAGAGTCCTGTGCCTAAACACATGGAAAGAGTTGGCTACTGTCTCATTCTGGCACAATTACAAATTCAGTAACTTTAACAAAGTGAATGTTTTGTTTTTGTTTGATTTTTTACACTTAATTTAATTCTGTGAAAGGATTCACATGGCTCAATAATGAACAACTATAAACAGAGTGAAAATTCTCCCTTCCACTCCTGTACCTAGTTCCTACCTCACATTTCACATTTAACCATTGCTCATTTTTTTTTTTTTTAATTCATTGGCATATTTTATTGTTTTTTTTTTTAAATTTTATAGCTACTTTATTTATTTATTTATTTATTTATTTATTTATTTATTTATTTATTTTTGGCTGTGTTGGGTCTTCGGTTCGTGCGAGGGCTTTCTCTAGTTGCGGCAAGCGGGGGCCACTCTTCATCGCGGTGCGGGGACCGCTCTTCATCGCGGTGCGTGGGCCTCTCACTATCGCGGCCCTTCCCGTTGCGGGGCACAGGCTCCAGACGCGCAGGCTCAGTAGTTGTGGCTCACGGGCCCAGCTGCTCCGTGGCATGTGGGATCTTCCCAGATCAGGGCTCGAACCCATGTCCCCTGCATTAGCAGGCAGATTCTCAACCACTGCGCCACCAGGGAAGCCCACTCATTTTTTTATTCTATATTTTTCCATGCCACTATGCATTGGCTCAATTTCTGCATTTCTATCCTGTTGCATTGATCTGTCTGTAAGTTCATGTAACAACACGACTGTGTTTTATTTTAGGGCTTTATATTAAATTTTAATACCTAGTAGGGCTGGTTTCTCCTGCTTGCTCTTCTTTTTCAATATTTTATGATTATTATTTGCTTATTTTTCCATGTGAACTCTAGAATCAGCATGTCTAGTTAAAAAATCTGTTGGTATTTTAAATGGATTACATATTTATGAGTTGATTTAGGGAACACTGATATTTTGATGATATTGTCGTTGTCTACAGAAGTATGCTAAAGTCGCGGATGATAGATTTGCTGATAGTGCTAAAGGACAAGTGAAATAAAATTTCCAAGTATCTGGTTTAGGTTTCTGGGCAGATGTGGACTTGCAACCAAACAAGTTATAGAGTATAAAAAATAATCAACACTTTGTATGTATGTGTGTGTGTGTTGGGGAGGGGGAAAAGTGGGGTACTAAATTCACTCAGTTTTTACTTTTATTTGGAAATAATTTCAAACATTGAGACCAGTTACAAGAATAGTATAAGGAATACCTGCATCCCCTTCGCCCTACTCTCTCTCTCTCTCTCTCTGTCCTCTGTCTCACACACACACACACACACACACACACACATACACATACACACACACACACTTTTTCTGAACCACTGGAAAGTAAATATTTCAGTCTGTATTTGCTAAGAATGAGATGTCCAACTGTGTTCTGACTTTTTCAGTTTATCCAATCATGTATTTTTAGTTGGGAACAGTTCCTCAGCCTTTCTTTGTCTTTTAAGATGTTTACAGCTTTGAAGAAGGCAGGGCTTTAAAAATAATAATCTTCTTCATTTTGAGTTTGCCTCTTGTTTCCTGATGATTAGATTCGGGTTATGCAACCTGGGGTGGACTACTACATAAATGATATGTCCTTCCTAGAGTGTCACATCCCTAGACACACAATGTACATCTGCACATTATCCGTGTTGCTAATTTTATCATTTAGATGAAGTGTTGCTAATTTCTCAATGGTATAGTTATTATTTTTTTCTTGCAAATAATAGGTAATCTGTGGGAAGACATCTTAAGACCATGAAAATATCCTACTCCTGCCTGATCAAGCTGGCCCTTCCAGATTTAGTACCCACTGATAATTTTTGCCTGTATCAGTCTTTACTATGATGGCTGCAAATGATGATTTTTCTAACTGTAGCAATCCCTGTAACTTTATCAGGGATTATCCCAGTCTTCATCTGTTTATTTATTTATTGTTATGATAATGGCTACTTATTTCTTCAGTGGTTTTTAATCCAGTGATGAATTCATTTTAGTCATAATGTTGGGGTGCCTCTGTGGGAACTGTGCTTCTATTTCCTTCCTATTAACTTTCTTTCTTTCTACACACACATCCTCTCTCTCACACACACAGACTCCTAGTCCAGAACTCTTTTTACAGAAGTCACTTACTAAAGACTGAATAAATGCCCAAATGGCTTGAGGGTGCTGGCCATGACATTTGTAGCTTCAAGCCATAGACATGGTGGAGGTACCCTCTGTGGATAACTGTAGTCACCACCAAAATAAAACATTGGAAGTTTAATATGGATCCTTGTGATAATTGTTTAGAACAGTGTTTATGGAGAAGCAACATTTTTATTTTAAGTATACATCAAAGGCTATCTTTATGAAAGACCCAAATTGTAGCATGTAATTAATTGTGCATTTACCTAAAACCTCAAAATTGAATCTTTGCTCATACTGTGTATGAAATATCACATAGCTAAGTTTGGTTTCAGTTTCTTTTACTACTCTGTAGTGTCTAATGCTCCTTCTATTGCAATATTGTTTTTTAATGTAAAACTTACTCTGATTCTCATTTCCCACCTGAATCTCCCTGGTTTGTTTCTCCCATGGTACTCTCTAAAGCAACAGAAACAGATAATACTTTTCCTGATAACCTCAAAGTCAATATAGGACCTTGGCTTTGAAGACAGCACATTGTTGGTGGATAAAAAGCAAGTCTCTCTTTTCAGTTCATTTTCAAGAATATGAGTTTTTCCTAGATCATAGACATTACTTGCACAGGCTCTTGAGAGTTCAGAAGTCCTCTAGGAAACTCTGTGTTTATGAATATGTATATACAAACACACATCTCTCTATGCCTTGCTATATATCTGTTCACGTAGGATACACACAGATATGGGGTTTTTTTTCCCTCCATCTACTTCATTTGTTATTTCCAAGGTGACTCAGTGGCAGAAGGAGTATTTCAGCTTCAATAAGTCCCCCCTTTTTTTTTGGTTATAGCATTTCCCCTCTTGTATCCTAGCACAGTTTGTGGGGGAAGGTGTTCTCTAAAGACATTAGCTGTTGGTAGTTGTTGTCTTAAGAGATTTCTGAGTCCCTGTTCAGGGATTTTAATTCACTCTGCCTCTAGCTTCTAAAACTAGCCTCTCCTGACATTTTTTGTGTTCTGTATTTCACTGAGGAAACGTCATCTAATCCAATATCTGCTGCAAACTTCAGGTTTGGAATAAAGCTTTTTATACACACATACATGGACATGTGCACACATAGGTGGAGGTAGTTTTAAAGGAAATCACTGGCAAAAAAAATTCTTAGCTTTGGGTCCAGCTTGATGTAAACACAGATTAATGTGGTTTAAGAGTCACCTCTTTATAAATAGGTGGGAATACCAGTTGGGAATAACATATAAGCTGGTATATTTGGTGATGACATTATTCTAGACAGTTTTTACCATCATTATTTTAAGATATAGCGAAAAGGTAAAGATACTCAATAAAGAGGCTAACATATCAGAATTAGGAATGTTTCCTAAATGCAACATCAAGAAATAAGGAGTTCAATTTGCTCTCTTTCCCTCCAACTTTTCACAAATTTGCTCTCCATTTTCCATTTATATTTTGGGAATATTTGAAAATAATATTTGACAAAGCTTAAAGATGAAGTTTCCTAATACCAGACAAAAGGATTAGTCTCTTTAAACCTAATTCTGGTGCTGTGTCCCCCCTCTTTTTTTTTCTTTATACCAACACAACTCATTTTTCTATAGTATATTTTTGGTCAGTTGAGCATTCAGAACCAAACATCAAGAGTACTGTATCATCTTTTTTTCTCGGAACTTAATTCTTTTTCATAGAAAAACTGAGTGTCTTGGCAGTTTCACCATTTGAAAATGTATCCTTTACTTACATTTCAAAGTAGTCTCTTGTTCTCCAATTTATATTTACTCTTGTTACCACTGCCATCTCACCTTCTGTCCTAACCACTTTATGTTTAATCTATATGTTTCTGGACTTTATTATCTTTACTTGAATATGTTTTCTTAGAAGACCTTGAAAGTGTTAGTCTGACTTAGTTTGCACGTGATGTTATGCTGAGAGAGGCAGTGTCATCCAGAAGAAAGCATACAGGCCCTGGAGAATTGGAAAGAACTGCATTCACAGCCTGAGCCTGCCACTGACTAGCTGTGTTTTTATATACAAATAACTATGGCTTCATTATTTACATAGTATAAACAATTATATATTTCTTCAAATAGTCATTGTGTAGGTTAAACTAAATAAGATAGCACATGTAAACATCCAGTGCAGGTCTGGCAAATAGGCAGTACTTGGAATATGGTAGTTACTATTATTTTTATTATTACTGTTGTTTTTTTGTTTGGGGGGGGTTCTTTTTGTTTGTTTGTTTTTTAGATTGTGAGACCAGGGAGAACGAATCAATCAGCCTACTCTACTGCTTGATATAAGGCATGGCAAACAGATTTTAATTTTGTCCCTGATTGCCTCCAAGGGCTAGGAAAATTACTCAAATCTTTCTCTCTGTATGGAAGAAAAACTCATCTACGTAGGGAGTAGGGATGGCTATTAGCTGATTAGTTTTCTCCAAAGATGTTGACCTTACAGTAATCTGTAAATACTAGGTGGTAGTGGTTATTTATTTTTTTCAAATGAAATCTTTTTTAGGGTTTTAATGAATCAGTTACAAGTCCTGTGTGTTCATGTGACTGTATAAATGTAATTACAAAAGTGAATTTCAGCCGAAAAATTTTGGAGACAGCTACCATGTGTCTTTTCCCTGTAAGCAATATATGCTTATCGTTTTATTTTTTTAGGTGCCTTTTTAGCACTTCTGTGACAACCCTTCCCCCAATCAAATCAGGGAGTATCCAAGAACAGTGGGGGCTATTAAAAATGGTATTCTGGACATCATTCAGATTTCCCTTAGGGAACCATTTTGACATTTTATCGGACTGTGTCTAGTAGTCTACAGAGATTTTACTTATATTTAAGACTCAAAATCCATAAACATCAATTGTATTTTTTGTTGTATTTGCATTTATATAGATCCTTTAATATATTTTATATCATAGTTCTTTTACAGACCAATGAATTATATAGTTTTATAGCAAGGACTATAGCTAGCAAAATTGACAACTATTATTTATGAAAGTCCCCGTTTTACACATTTCTGCATGTAAGAAAGAATGTTGCAGATTATAGAAAAGTGTAAATGGAGAGGAATTAACACCTATCAGTTACTGTCTTTCAATGTCAACAGTGATTGTAAAACATATTATACTGAATAAATGGATATTAAGGGATTTTTATCAGCTCAGGAAACCAACTACATTCATCTCAAGTATCATCACATCAGAGCTCCCTTCCATAGTATGAGGATAGGCTTTTGGCTACGATATATTTCTAGAAGTGGCAAACATTTATTCACAACTTGGACCCTTGGCTATATAAGGGATGCTTGAAAGCTATGTATCACTAAAAAGGATTCTAAGCAACCATTAACATAAAATATAGAATCTTGCCTGCACTTCAGGGCTAGTTTCACAGCAGACATTTGGGAAGATTTACCATGTATTTGTAAGAATACAGATTGTAGAATTAGCAAGTGAGAAATCTAATGATTGGGGGAAAGGAAAAAAAGAGACAATTTATAGAAAATGTAATTTATTCCATAAATTAGAAGTTTTACTATTTTCTAAGCTCAATTCCATCTCCAAGGTCCATCTTTTTAAAAAATATTGCATGCCTTACAATACTACTGTATCATAGTGTGTTAACTAGCAGGAACCCTGCTAGTTAACACAGTGGGGGTCTCCTCTACTTCTCTGAAAAGAGATGTTTGATCTTTCATATAACTTAAATTCAATGGAAATATGCTTCAAGGACTACTATAAAAATTTTTAACTGATGCTGTCTTATACAGTTGAGGATCTTTGGGGTATATATGAAGTAAAAACTGACTGGTTCACGTGAATATTAACCCTATAGTCATAAAGCCCTAGAGTTGAATGAGCTCTTCATATGCCACTTATCACAGAATTAAGAATCTGAAGGTTAAAAGGTTTCTGCCATAAACTGAATGTGTTCCCCCTCAAATTCATTTGTTGAGACCTAATCCCCAGTGTTGATGGAATTTGAAGGTGGGGTCTTTGGGGGGTGATTAGATCATGAGGGCAGAGCCCTCAGGAGTGGCATTAGTACCTTTATAAAAGAGACCTTAGAAAGATCCCTTAACCCTTCTGCCACGTGAGGACAGTGACAAGATAGCCAGCTTTGAACCAGGAAGCCAGTGCCGGACACCAAATCTGCCAGCATCTTGATCTTGGACTTCTATTTAGTTATCTCCATGGGATTCATCGTTAGAATCCAAGTGAGGAGCTTTACAGAATAGATTCCTGGCTCCAAACCAGACCTACTGAATAAAGTTTTCCAGGAGTTATAGAGTGCAGGAACTTTTTTCCAGTGCCTTCTAAGGAATTCTTATGACAAGCCAGGTTTGAGAACCATGGATTTAGACCAAAGACAATAGAGTTTTATCTCTAAGTATATTCGGAAATGGGGATTCCACTAAGTCCATAGATAATATGTATTTGGAATTAGTTACACTGTCATGACATAATTTTAAATGTCTTTTTCCTGAAAAACAAAACTATAGACTCCAGCTTGACTCACCTCAGAAACTGCATCTAGCTTTGCTCGCTTTTCTTTAGGAGCTACTCAAAATGTTAAAGGGCTGTGTTTAATTATCCCTCAGGCAGATTTTCTCTATAATAATCCAGTCCCCTTAAAAATTTTTCTTATAAGTCCTATTTTCTCACTCTTTAACAGCTTTTGCTCTTCTCAAAAATCTAGTTTCCTCAAATATGGAGATGTAAACACCAGTAGCATACAAACTCTGAGAAGAATAAAGTTGACTAATAACTAGTCTTACTAGAATATCCATTTCTAATGTCAGGAATTTAAACTTGGCTGTTTCAATTTAGGTCAGCCATTAGGGCTTATAATCATTACTACATAAGCATTTCTACAGTCAATCCAGACCTAATTAAAATATGACTTAGCCATTATCCTAAGAACCATAACAAACTCTTGAACTGGGACTTTCACATCTTATTTTTTTTTAAGATAGCATCTAAATACATACATATACATAAACACATGCATAGCCGTCTGAGGGTTAATTGGACCACTGTGATCAGAAATAGTTGATTTGACATAACTCTGACAACATTGCATAACCTAATTTCTAACAACTAAATTAACATCCTTGAACTAATCATAAGACCCCCACATGAAAAATAATGAATTTAAGCTAATTTGCTGAACTTATATATATAATATGCTGAAATCTGAACCAATCCCTACTTTTTTTCTACTGAATTTTTTAACCTTAATCAACAAATGAACCAGCTGGAACTGGAAAAACTAAATTTATATAATTTCTAAAACTGAAATATCAAAACATCTGCTACACTGATTCTGAATTGGCTGAAACTTTATTTAGTTTAATGCCTTAGTTCAAAAAGCCAAATGTGGATATAGCTATATTTTGTCTGGCTCAATAGACAAGTTAATTCTCAGTGGGCCCAGGAACAAAAGCCCTTAATCAAAATCACCTAGCTTCGTCAAGTTAACTCTGGTAAATTAAAGCCAATTCCTCCTAAATACTTTCTGTTGGAGGAATCTGTACGTTTGTCCTTGGTCTTGAATACATACAGACAGACAGATTCATGATTTCAACTATTGTATAATACCATTTAGTTTTGTGAATTTTCTTATTAGCCTACCTGGGGATTCTCTTTTACTTTGTGGCAACACAGCATACCTATTTTTATAGAGTTTTCTAAAAAGAAAACGTTATGTGGAACAATATTTAAATTAACTCAGTTGATTGATCTCCTGGTATTTTCAAACTGCAGTTTGATATAACATACTGTAGTACCAAAGGGCAATAAGCATCAAAATCTCCACTGCAAGCCTATTCTGGAGAGTGTGTGTGTGTATGACACCTGATTTCTGTACAGTTATTTCAACTTTTCAAAACAGTTTCACATCTATTATTCCATTTAATCTCCATATTTTTAACAAAGTGTATTTACATATTATATATTTAAAATTCCTCCACCATCAAAGCAATATAACTTGCTCAGATATTTAAATAATAAACATTTCCTACTAAAAATGAAAATAATTACCTCATGTTTTCTTTATGTTGCCTCCTCCTGTTTCTTTCTCTTATTCATAACAGTGTATCTGCTTCTCAGTTTTGCTCCTGTGTCATTATTCGATATTTGTTTTTAAGTTCCTACTCTGTGCAAGAGCTATAGTTTGCTATCAAGCTATCTAGCTTGCTAGATGCTAAGGAGAATACAGAAAAGAGTGCAATATATTTGGCATCAGGATATTTGTATTCTAATAAGGAGAGTAAATACATATGATTCTTTCTAAGTAAAATTGACTTCCTCCTCACATTTGAAATTTAGTCCCACCAGAATCTTGGTTTCATGTCTGTCTTACCTTCTCGACAATGAGTTACCTGAAGGCAGAGATTGAGTCTCATTGATTTTCGAATCCTAGCATGGAGCTCAGTGTTAGGCATGTATATTTGCTGTTTCATGTAACTCCCTGTTTCAAATCCTTTAATTTCTCCTTATTGACTTAAAGATAGAATTCAACCTCTTAGCATGTAATGTAGGCCCTTTGTAATTTAGGTCTGCACTATCCTATATGATAGCCACTAGCCACATGTATTGAGCACTTGAAATGTAGCTAGTCTGAACTGAGATGTGCTGTAAAAGTAAAATACACACTAGATTTCAATGTCTTAGTACCAAAGCAATGATGTAAAAGGTCTCATGAATAGTTATCTTGATTATATCTTGAAATGAAATTTTGTTTATATTAAATACAGTTTATTATTAAAATGAATTTCATCTTTTTTTGCTTTTAAAAACTGTGATTAGAAAATTTTAAATTATATATGTGGCTTGCATGAGATTCTGGCAGACATGCTCAAGCCCCCGCCCACCTCCTTTTCCTTATTTTCCACATGCACTTTGTTTCTGCCCTTAAAAACTTTCTTTGCTCTCTTCCAAAAGTGT
This sequence comes from Balaenoptera ricei, assembly GCF_028023285.1. NCBI lineage: Eukaryota > Metazoa > Chordata > Mammalia > Artiodactyla > Balaenopteridae > Balaenoptera > Balaenoptera ricei. The sequence continues at coordinate 86,621,779 of NC_082660.1, read as the reverse complement.
GTGCTCAATTCCTGCTTCGATTCCTTTGCATGTCTGCTTGGTATTCTCTCTCTTCTTAGCATAGTCCATTGGCAAAGGCCTATCTACTGCACTCCACCTTGGACCGCTCCCTCTCAAGACCTGTTTTAGATGCCCTGTGTCTGTAGTACCACATCATCCTTCACAAAGCCTTATTTAGGACTTACCACACCATATTGTGTTTCCTGGTTTACTTCTGCCTCTTTTAACACTGGGGCTGATTCTCTCTGAATCTCCTGCTTTGAATATACTTTCTGGCTTAGAATAACTCTTAATGTTTGTTGAATGAAAGAAGGACCTGGTTGAATAGCAAATCTAAAGGGAAACTTTAAGGTCTGAATGTGGATGATAGCTCTAACCCAAAACCACCACCCTAGACCAAAAAACAAACAAAAAAAAGGACCCCAAATTCCCCCACTCCTCTCACCGAAAAAAAAAAAACAAATAAAATACCAACACGGAACAGAAGCCACTATAGAGCTGCATATAAAACTAGTAAACATTTATTTTTTGAGAAAACATTAACTTTCATAAAATAAAAGTCTCAAAGCCTTGTGTTATCTTCTTGTTGCTCCAATGTCAAAAGGTTATGGAAAATAAAAACTGGTTCTTATAAACAGCTGGAAACAGTTTCTAAAGTTAGTGACAACGTCCTACTAAACAGTCATTCAGTCATTTCTTATTTCAGTAACGTAACTTTTTCATTTGAGGATAGTGTGGCTCTGCGGTGGCTTCATTCTTCGCCTTCAGAAAAGCTGGTAAATCCTTGGTAGGCAGTACCAAAGGGAGCCGCTTCGTTTACTTTCACATTTTAATGAGTAAATGCAGTTCCACACCCATGGATCCCATAGTTAGGGCCAAGAAAATAATGTCCACCATAGGTATTAAAAATTGGCTGATTATTGTAGGCATTATAGAAATTGCCATACATTTGATCACAAAAATTAAACCCTTCATAACAGGCTGAGAAGGGAACAGGCATAAAAACAGTAGAAAGGCTTCTGCCACCGCCGCCTCCAACCGCCCCGCAAACATTTGGGTCTGCGCCAAAAGCATTTGGGTTTGCCCCGCAAGCACTTGGGTTTGCCGCGAAAGCACTTGGGTTTGCCCCGAAGGCACTTGGGTTTGCCCCGAAGGCACTTGGGTTTGCCCCGAAAGCACTTGGGTTTGCCCCGAAGGCACTTGGGTTTGCCCCGCAGGCACTTGGGTTTGCCCCGAAAGCACTTGGGTTTGCCTGGGAGCTTATTCCTCCCCGGCTGTTGCCTAGCCTGGCAGATGGAACATTTCTTCTTCTTCTGAGTTGTGGCTTCAAATATTCTTTCGGGTGTGCAATTTTTATTTCACACCACCCAGAGTCAATCTGATGGTACCTGGCTTCTAACAGCTGTTTCACTGGTTTTCCATCAGTATATGTGATAAAACAGAAAGCTCGTCTTTTGTTTGTTCCTGGAGACACTGGAAGATCAATATTCTCAATCACACCAAATGCCCCAAAATACTCTCTGATTTTTTCTTCAGACGTTTGAGGATTCAACCCCCCGACAAAAACTCTTCTTGGCGGAGGTTCAACTTCTATGGCTTTAGCCCTTTTAAGACTGATTGTTTTGCCATCCAGTTTGTGCTCTTTGACTTGGAGCACCTTTTCAACGGCGGCACTATCTTTAAAAAGCACAAATCCAAACCCCCTGGGAACACCACTGTCTGGAAAGGTTTTAATAGTAAAATCTATCATCTCGCCAAATTGGGTCAAGTATTCAAGAAGAGCTTGCTTACTGGTATCGCGGGGTATTCCCCCGATGAACATTTTTCTGGCGTCACAGAGATTCTTGGTGACTTGGATTAGGAGTCCGTCAGGGAGCTGTTGTCTGTTGTCCATTTTGCTCATTTCAAAGCTGATGGCGTCCACCGAAGAGAGGCTGGCAGCGGGGCGGTGTAGTCGGCAGTAAGCTGGCTGGCTCAGGCTCAACTGACAGAGAAGGGGAATATGGGAAGTGGCCGGTGAGGTGACGCGAGAAGTACGTGGTGACGTAGGACCACGAGAGCGGGCGGTTTGAATTTTAAAAGGGGCCGTAAAGACAGTGCTTGGCGGTAAACGAGCCGTGTTTGCCCCGCAGAAGTTGGCTTACTTCCGGGGTCCGATGTTTCTGCCCTTAAGACAAAAATAATAGCCCAACAAAATGAAAGTTTGTCACGAACCGCAGCCACTCCTCAACTTGTTCTCTTCAGATCGCGTCTCCTTTAAGTTTTGTTACAACTCGTTAGTTCTTTCAAGATGGAGCCTTTTGTTCATTGCTGTCCTTTAACGTCCTTTTCGTATCCGTGTCAGTATTTGGGGGCAGGAATGGGAAAGGAGTTGAGGCGGGTAGACTGGAAAGCAGACTATAGGGAAAACACAATGCCTGTTGGTTACGCTGAAGGGACCTAAAAATCACATTAAAAAAAAAGTCACAGCTTCGTTGAGATGTAATTTACATACCATCCAATTCGCCCTTCTAACGTTTTTAGTATATTTACGGAGTTGTACGATCATTACCACTATCTAATTTTAGAAACTATTTATACCCCGAAAAGAAATTCTGTACCCCATTAATTAGTCACTCCTCATTTTCCCCTCAACCCTCCCAAATCATACAATCTGTGGCCCTTTAGGTCTGGTTTCTTTCACTTAGCCCAGTGTTTTCAAGGGTCATCCATGTTGTGGCATGTTTCAGTATTTCATTATTTTTTTCAAGGCTGAATAATATTCCATTGTATGGATACACATTTTGTTTATGTGTTTCTCTAGAATAATATTTGAAAGCATTTCTATTGTTATATTATTCCATATCTGCATCATAGTTAAAATAAGTATAAGGGGTTTTCTGTCAGTCATTTGCATTTCTGATTTCTGGCATGGTCAGTCAGTATAGATAGGATTTGTCACAATTATCTAGATTATTGAGGTGGTATTTAATATTAGCTTAACCCTTCCTTCCATTTGATGACAAAAACTCAAATTTTTGAACGCCTTAGTTTGGCTACTCTCTTCCTTGGTCATTGCCTTATCCAACATAATCCAGCAATTTGTGTTTGTTTTCTTCCTTCAAATATTAGAGTTTTTGAGGGGAGGGTTTTTTAATTCTTCCACAGCACCACCCCACAGATTCTGTCTCTACATACTTGCACTCAGTGAATTTCTGCAATTACTCATTTAAAAAAAATATCCTATTGTTAATAATAATACCTGCTTATTTCTCTCTGCAAATATGTGTACTTGCTATCATTTGGAGATTAGAGAAAGGGAACTGTATTTTAAAAACTCCCTCTATGAAATTAAACCATAGGGAAAATGAATTTCATAGCAAAGGTAAAGTTAAAAACTCTAGGGAAAAAAATCCCTGGCTCACATTTTAATTATAAACTATTTGAGGCCCCATCTGCTCCCACATCTCTGATGTTATTCCACATACCTGTGCCTTTGTTCATTCTGAGCATTCTTCCTCAAATGCCTTTGTTTTCTCCTCTGCCAACCACCCCATCCTCATTCTGTCTGCCTAACCTTTATAGCTTCCTCTAAGAGCCTCCCCTCTGTGAACCTATTATACCCTTTTTATACATTTGTATCAAGATGTATATATATGTGTCTGTCAGTTAGCTTCTCATGGACAGACACAGTGCCATACTTAACCTAAAGGTTTCAACACAAAGCATAATACATATAATACCTGGCACATTTTTTTTTAAAGAAACTCACTAAATGCTTGTTGAAATAAACTAAGCATTGGAGTTCTGTGGGCCCCATTTTTGAAAATCCTTGGTCTAACTGGCCTCTGAAAGGATGAACCTGTTGCAGATTACTTCCTGAATGCTGATCTGCCACCATTTTGGAGATCTGACCTATCTTCTTATGGAAGAGGCTGCAATATTGAAATTTTCTTATTTTGGGATCATTTGTAAACCAACTGAGAAAACCACAAAGAAGCCAGAGCTCCCTTTAGCTCCTGCTTTCCCTAGAATGAGACTCTTAGGGGCATTATACCCTCTGTATTTCTAAACTAATGAGGCACCTTGATGGCTAGTTATTTACCTGTGGCTCTTATTCTAATTAAGCCATGGCTGATGTCATAGTTTTGACCCCTTTGTGGGCTGGTTAGCTTTATTCAATTACATGGCTACAGGCTGCACTCATGGCCCTAGTCCTTGCCCTTGCAAACGCATGTTCCTGGTCACAAGGGGCTGCTGGGTCAGAGCACATCAATGAATCGGTGAAAAGACAGTCCTCACTTCTGGATACACAATTCAAAGCCTTTAACCTACTGATCTTGGGTCAGTAGTGTCATACTGGTACACGAAAGACAACACATGATTACTGTAATTACTTCTGAGGCAGTAAAATGGAACATTTTAAGAAAGATTGTGTCTACTCCTTGTCCCCTAATGAAAATAATTATGCTCACTGAGGTACTGTCCTCCCACACACATGCTCCGTGATCTTTAGCTGTGTAAAATGTTTTAAAATGACTCCTTTCCATTGTAATGTCTAAAGAAATTAAAATCTGTACTGTTTAGCTTTAGTTTTTCATGGCGACAGTGCCACACAACTTAATATATTTTCAGTATTGAAATATTGTCATCAGATTCCTAATGTTAACTTTCCTTATGAGCAGTACAGTAACAATAATTCTGACTAGCAATTTATTCTTATTCCACATTAAATTAAAATACACATATATTGGAGAATTGAAGGAACTGGAGATTTCTTTAAGAAATGAATAATTGAATGAATGAATGTTAGGCACCCAGACAGTTATCAAAGGTATTTTACAAAAGTGGACTGCTTGTAAAAACAAACCCCATAACTCAAAGAACAAGTGGCACAGAAGCTAGGGATATAAAGTCAGGAATTGCTGCTTTTGGGGGTAGGGGGACCAAGTGCTATAATACATGCAGGCTGTCATATTTTTTGTATTTTAGGGAACATGGGATGCCTGACCTGGGTTTGTTTTACTGTGATCTAGACCATGCCTGCTGTATTTATAGCTCTTAATTTGATTGTCCCTTGGACGTTAGTATCTTATTTATAATTGTTGGAGAATGGGGGAGAAAATGAAGGATGACATATGCCTTTAGAATTAATCTGCCTCTCTTATCATGGGACTCAACGTTGGCAGAAGGATGCTGTGGGACCCATAAATCAGGAAGGTAACCTGGATGTATCCTGATTTGATATGCTGGCATAGACCTGTCTCTGTGATAATATATTCTTTAATGCTCTGTTGAACCTGTTCTCTTTAGTGAAATGAAAATGCATGTGTTTGACATACTTGGTCTAGTTAGTTGTTTGATAAAGTGAGATTTCCCTTACTCTTTTTCCTCTTCATTTTCCACAGAAACTGCCAGTGCCCATTACTTAAATTGAGAGCGCTAGCAGATAGTTTGAAAAATGACCATTTAGGAAATACTGTTCTCTGCTAACTTTGAGTGTATCTAAATAGTGATCTAGCTGAATGTAGTCCACTGGACATAGACTAAAAATTAATTTGACATCAAAAGTTTTTAACAGCTGAATCCAGCTGCCGGACTTTTGCCTAGATGACAGTCATTTAAAAAGTACTTTTTGTCATCTGCAAAGGAGGCAAATGTGCCGGGTTGTAGGAAGACCACATAAATGTGTCAGTTTCAAGAACTGCTTGACAAGACACATGTAGGTATTAAAACATCCATTTCTCTTGAGAATACCACTTAACATAGGCAGTTCAATTATGCTAATCTCAGACTAAATATTTACAGGTTTTTTAAAAAGAGGGAGGATTGGTAGAGAGGAAGACTCATTCTCCATCACTATGCAGTATATGGTAAAGGGAAGTCTACTGAGATGCACTCTGTGTCTCCCAGTCTTCCTTAGAATTATGAAAGCCTCAAAGACTTCCCAGTTGTGGGTTTGGGTAGGATCTACCACGGAAGGAATGGGAGTCCATTCCCCAAGCACCTATGCATAACCTGGAGAATATTGGAATAACAGTACGTGACCTTGTAATTCTCTTTTTCCCTCTTCACTTTCTAATTAGCCAGTGTCATCTCAAAGAATGGGGGTGCCCTATGGATGTACAGATAAAAAGACAGATTCCAAAACTGGCTTTTTTTTTTTGATGTAGGTCAGAGTTGCCCACAACTGTTGAGTTCAATTAAAATCCATAAAGTTTGTAGCCTGTTTCGATATTTTGCCTCATCTAACTATTTATTTTTGTGACTTTAACTTTTTGGTAGAGGGAAAAAGCTCTACCTGCCAACTCACTTTTTTTTCTTTATAAAAGTCATTGGTGGAGGGGTTTTGCTTGGATTTTTTTAATTAATGGAATCTGTATTGCTTATACGTGAATTTGTAAAAGTCGTAAAGGTAACCATACTTGCATATGAATCATGGAAATGTTGAGTTTAGATATTCTTGTTGTGCAAACATAGTTATAAATAAATATATGAAATCACCGTATACACTATAAGAAGTATGTGCATGTAATGCTCTTTGAAGACTTATAAAGAATATCTGATTACTTAATTCATATACAGTCGTCACTGAGTATCCTCGGGGGATTAATTCCAGGACCCCCTTCAGATACCAAAATCCATGGATGCTCAAGTCCCTTATCCACCTGTATACTTTAAATCATTTTTAGATTACTTATAATACCTAATACAGTGTAAATGCTATGTAAATAGTTGCTAGCACACGGCAAATTAAATTTTTGCTTTTTGGAACTTTCTGCAATTTTTTTTCCAAATATTTTCAATCTGAGTTTGGTTGAATCCACAGATACAGAGAACCAGCTATACTATTTAATGTGAATTTCTTTCTAGTTATTTTTGTTGGGTCAAATAATCATCTATATTTAAATATTCATGGACTCTGGTCTTTAGTCTAAGAAATGAAAGTACTGAGAAGAGGTTTTATTTCTGTTGTGCTTTTTTTTTTTTGGCTCATAAATATTTTTTTTCACATATCTCCTCTAAGGAAAAATACACTGACCAGTAATTTCCAGTCGTGATTATTTTATAATTCCTGATTTTGTAAAGAACATGCTTAAAGATCAAAATATACAATCCTTGTGTTTCCTGTCTCATGTCTAACCCCCTACCAGTTACAACCCACACAATCTAAGCTGATCACAGAAAGAACAGTTGTGGAGTCAGAATCACAGAGGTTTGTGCCAAGTGCATAGGACACGCAGAAAGGATTCAAGAATACAATCAATACCAACTGAGGTGGTATTGGGAATAGTCTGACAGAGATGGACAAAGGATGGCTAATGCCGCTCCAGTGAAACCTTTGAGTCAGGTCCTAAGACAAGAGAGGTTTTAGGTACATCTAGAACTAGAGGAATCAGAGATAAGAAAACAAATACAAACTTACAAGGATATCTTCTGAACTAAAACAAAAAGATGAAGATGAACACTGTGTTAGAAAGAAATGGAATATGGTGAATCAGTAGTCAGTTATAAACTAATTTTAGGCTTTTCACTGTTTCCTTTGGCAGTGATTTGCTTCTGTATGGAAGTATTATCTGCATTAAGAGACAATGGCTGAAGAATCCAAATACCAAGTATTTATGCCCATCCAATTGCTTTTTGCTTTTTCTTTGTTCATGCAAATGGCAGGCTTTAGAATTCTGAACTGTATAGTTCCCAGTACTTTTGTGTATGTGGGGAGCAATAATCCTTACTTGGCAGTTCTTTATTTTCTATCCGCCAATATCCAGTTTAGTCTTTCGCCAATGCAGACTCTCTGCCTGCAAACAACTACACAGGTTTGTCTTATCTTGTTTTTTCAATCTCTGGTAATCAGGGCTTCATTTTTTCCCCTGACAATTTAATATCCAAATTATCTGTGCCTTCTCTCTGTAGATATTGTTTCTAATAGATTGTCTATTGCAGCCTTAATAACCATTCCTAGGCTTGTCAGAGACCGAGCTTAAGGAAGAGTGTAGCACTTGTATAAATTCAATGTTTTCAAGCATTCAGCCAACATGTAATGAGCATCAGACAGAGAAGGGGGAATAACGGTATCTCAGGCAGAGAAAACAGTATGCACAAAAACTTAGATTTGTTCTTAGAGCAGTAGTGGGGTAGCTGGGGTACCATTCATATGGAAACATATGATAGGAGATGAGGTTGGAAATATGGGCCTTTTTTGAGTATGTAATAAACATTTTTGAACCTTCATGTGTCAGGCACTGTACTAGGATTTGTGGATACAAGGATGAATAGAGAATTTTATGAACAGTAGGATGGTGATAGGCTTATAAACTCAAGCTTCATTATAGTGTAAATACAGTCATAGAGGTAAACACAGGTTGTTCAGGGAGTGGAGGAGGGGAGTACCAATCATAGCCTGGATGCAGGAAGGGGTAAGATGTCATGAAGAAAGAGAACAGAATGAGAAGCCAAGGGAGGCCAGCACTAAACCCTGAGATGCTCCAGCATTTAAGGGACCAGGGAGATTTTCACAGTGTATGGAGTTTATGGCAATTTAAAGTTGAAACCTATTTGGTCTTTAGAATGCTTTAGAAAAGTGCTTCCTCTTGAAGATTCAGAAAATGATTAAACTACAGTCACCATATTTAGTTGATTTCCCCTAGAGAGAGTGATATATTTACATAATAACCTTTGTGTATCTTTGTGACCACACATGAATGAGCCAAAAATATATGGTTTTTGGCTTGAATTAACAGTCATTTATTTAAATATAGGACACCAAAAGCAGGAGTAATAAAAGAAAAATTTGTTTTATCAGACTTCATCAAAATGAAAACTTTTGCATTTCAAAAGACACCATTGACAAAATGAAAAGGAAGGCCACAAACTGAGAGAAAATATTTTCAAATCATATAACATCCAATAGTGAACTTGCATTCAGAATATATAAGGGATATTTACAGTTCAATTATAAGAAAACAAATAACGCAATTAAAAAATGAGGGAAAGATATGAATAGAAATTTCACCAAAAAAGATATTGAAATGGTCAATAAGCACATGAAAAGATGCACGACATAATTAATCATGAGGGCAATGCAAATTAAAGCCACAATAAGATACTACTTCAAACCCACTTGAGTAACTATAATAAACATACATAAATAATCATAAGTGTTGGTGAGGATGTGGAGAAATGAGAATTTTCAAATATTAATAGTGGCAATGTAAAATGGCAAGCTGCTTTAGAAAACAGTTTGCTGTTTCTTAAAAAGATAAACATATTTACAATATGCCCTAGCAAATCAACCCCTAGGATCTACCCAAGAGAAATGAAAACCTATGTCTTGTGCACAGATGTCTATATCCGTATTATTCATAATAGCTCAAAAGTGGAAAAAAATGTCTATCAACTTGTGAATATATAAACAAGTGTGGTATATCCATATAATGAAACATAAAGAAATATAAAATATAAAAGGACTGGGTACATGAATGAATCTCAAAAACATTAAGTGCAAGAAGTCAGATGTAAAAGATCACATGTTGTATGATTCCATTCACATGAAATGTCTAGAAAAAGGAAATCGAGAGAGAGAGAAAATAGAGTAGTGGTTGCTTGGGACTGGGGGTGCAAACAGGGAGCAACTGCAAATGGGTATGAAAAATTTGGAGGGATGATTGCAATGTTCTAGAATCAGATTATGTGATATCTGCATATCTCTAAACTTACTAAAATCATTAAATTATACACAGAAAATGGCTTTATGGTATGTAAATTACACATTAATAAGCCTATTAAAAAACAAACAAAAAGTCAGTTATAAAACATGCCAGGGCTCCTCAAGTGAAAATATCATAAATGAGAATTAAGTAGTTGATTATATTGAAATGGTTATAAAAATAGATATTTTGTATGGTTTAATCATAGAAAAATTAACTGAACATTGGAGAGTCTAAACTTAAAAATGAAATGAATTCCTGAAGTTCTGGAATTACCTATCCTTTATTTTAGCATGCTGAATTGTATGTTCATTTCTGTGTATACATATATTGTTCCAGTTTCCTTCAGATTTTTCTTCATGCTTTTGTGTTTTTAACCCTAGAAATAATAAAGGAAGTTTTTTTTTTTTTTAATAATTTTAGATTTATTTATTGATCGATTGATTGATTGCTATGTTGGGTCTTCGTTTCTGTGCGAGGGCTTCCTCTAGTTGCGGCAAGCGGGGGCCACTCTTCATCGTGGTGCGCGGGCCTCTCTTGTTGCGGAGCACAGGCTCCAAACACGCAGGCTCAGTAGTTGTGGCTCACGGGCCCAGTTGCTCCGTGGCATGTGGGATCTTCCCAGACCAGGGCTCGAACCCGTGTCCCCTGCATTGGCAGGCAGATTCTCAACCACTGCGCCACCAGGGAAGCCCCAACTGACTTTTTAATTACAATTCTCAGGTGAAAGATGAATTTGGAAATATTCAGTAAGCACTGAAAAAGCTTAATATAAATGTTGCAAAATAATTATGACATTTTGTTACTCTGAGGATTATTAATACTCTTTAACCACCTTAATGTCAGTCACATTCAGTGTTCTGAAATGGAGGTTCTGAGTCAGCCCACGGTGGAGGTGTATTTTTCCTTACTTTATTGTATCGTTTTTTAGTTGTCTTATTGGATTTTGAGCACAAGAGTGCACCCGGCATCAGTAAAATCCTCTTAGAGGATTTTGTGAAGGCTTAAAGATTTTCTCGAAGAATATATATAGAAAACTATCTTCTTCAAACAGTTATAAGTTCAGAAGTCATCACCTATGGCAATATAAAACAAGAAACAAACCCTTTAATTTAGTTTTCTATTAACAGAGCAATATGTGTAAAATAATACCTAGCATGGCTGCCAAATAGTTTATTGAATTACCTGCTTCTTCTCATTTTGTTTTCTGAGGTTCCATAGTAAACCTTCTGAAGCCTCACAAATGAGAAACATTTCAGCTTCCCAATATCTAAGAAGGTGAGTAGGAAACAGAAAGGGGGCTGACTTTTCTACACTTAAGGGAGAAGGGAGAATTTTCCTGGATCAGGTTTCTATCTTGGTCTGTTTGAATTAGATATCAGCTAGGTACATTCATGTATATTCCAAGAGAATCTCTGAAAAAGTATTTATACCTATAGTGGACAGCTTGGAAAGAAAGGAAGGAAGGAAGAAAAGTTTTATAGTTATACGGTTATAATATTTTATATATATAGTTATATATGTGTGTATATATATATATAGTTATGTATATATGTATATATATATAGTTATTTGGGTGTAAAATATGTTTGAGAGAGTCAGATAGTTTTTGTTTTTGTTTTTATAAAATAAGCCTATGTTTATAATTATGATCAAACAATAGAGCCACAAAATAGCCAAACTGTGGATTTAATATCTTGTCACAATCTTGATTCTAGAAGGTGAAAGTTAACTGGTAATTGTAAAGGTCCTACTTCAAAAATATTTTGATTCAGAAAAGGTAGTATGGATGGTAAAAAGATTTCATAGTTTTATTTTTTTCAGACAGATTTAGTTGGTTTTTATTTTTTCAATAAAGATTTTTTTTTAAATTTTAGAATAGTAGATTTATAGAAAAGATGCAAAGATAATAGAGAGTTCCCAAATACCCAACACTCAGTTCCCCTTATAGGACTGTGGTACATTTGTCACAAGTAAGGAACCAACATCTGTACATTACTATTAACTAAAATCCACAGTTTATTCAGGTTTCACTACTTTTTCCTTAATATGTTTTCTCTGTTACATTTGTCATGTCTTCTAGTCTCTTCTGGGCTGTGATAATTTCTCAGACTTTCCTTGTTTTTGATAACCTTGACAGTTTTGAGGAGTACTGGTCAGGTATTCTGTGAAACATCCCTCAATTGGGGCGTCTCTGATTTTTTCTCTTGGTTAGAATGGTGTTATGGGCTCTTGGGAGGAAAACAACAGAGGTAAGTGCCCTTTTCATCAGACATCAGATCATGGGTACATGCAAAGAGCATGACTTGTCACTGATGATCACCTTGATTGCCTTGGTGAGGCAGTGGTTGCCAGGTTACTCCAATGTAAAGCTACTCTTTCTCCCATTCTATACTCTACTCTTTCATGGTTTAGTCATTTAAAAGTATGTTCTTTATGAAGTGGTTTTAGAATGACATTTTATTTCATCTTGCTTTTTGTCTAAGAGTAACATCTTTTTCTGATCTAGTCAGAAATATCTAACCATTTACTTAATATGTTCCATGTGTGAGGCTCAATATTGCTTGTCTCTTAAAAAAAAAAAAAGTCAAGATACAATTATGACATTATTGATTCTCAACATGAATATTTTGATGCCATTTGATTATTTCTCTTCATGATATAGCAATATATGGTTATAAACTTATTCATTCTTTAAAGGTACTATGCTTGGACTTTATATTTTGGCTATTGCTCCAGGTTTGTGATAGTCTTTTGGCCTAAAGAAGGCATTGAACGGCAATGCTATTGCTGCTCCTTCCACATGACATAGAACTGGAAGGTGATCCCTGGTAGAATATCAGGCCTTGTGTCCGTGTAGCGCCTCCTCCCATGCGACTGACTAGGATTATCTCAATCGACTCCATCTTTCTGTAATCTCCGCAATGGCCCAAGTACCTAGATGTGCTTCCCTGTGTTAAGGTTAGGGCAGTGATTTGACTAATTAATATAAATAGTAATAATCCTTTTACAGCTGGTGGGTGCACCCTTTGGAGTGGGTGCATTCTAAGACATATATGTAGAGAATTTGTAATGCGTTACCATCAAAATTACAGGCCCAGCAGGATAGCTAAACTCATCCTTAACCTACCAAATAAATCTTTCAAGTGACTGACTATAGTGTGCAGGCTTTCAGTGTTTTCTCTGCTTCTCTGGGGCTTTATGCTAATGCAGGAATCCCTCAAGACTTTGAAACTGCAAGACTTCACTCAGTTTGACAGGTTATCTTTCCTGATACTGGAGTTGGCTGGTGAGGCCTTTATTTTAACCATTAAACACCTTTGTAATTTTGTTGTTCTTGCCTTTGTTTTGCAAGGCTAGAGCTCAATTACTGCAGCTTAGCCTGTTAAAGTGAGGGGTAGGTAGCATGAGGCTGCAAGATTAACAATATATGTCAGAGGACAGATAGGGGATGAAGCAAAGAACTACTAGTGATTGCTCCTGGAATCAGTTTTATTTTTTTTTTAATGGGGGTCGATGTGCAACTCTGGTATTTTTAGGGGCATCAGCAATAGCTTTGACTTGAACGCATTTTTCTTTTTTTAAACTCTGCTCTGATGCAAGTAATCAATATTGTAGTTTTGGTGAAAAAATCCTTTTTGACGAAAGCTCCAAGATTGATTACCTAGATCAATACCATTTTTAAGAACAATTCATCAAGATTGTATTTAAACAGAGACCATGATGCATTTAAACCGTTAATAATACAAATCTTTCCCCCTTCTCTCCTCCTTGTGGATTATCTCTTTTCACCCAGCAGTAGACTTCACAGTAGAGTATAATGTCACACAATTTTCCAGGCTTTAAAATAAGATGACAGTTCTTCCAAATTGTTGTTACTCTCCTCTCCCCTGTTCTTCTCACGGCTTTGTTTTTCCTAATTTGCAAATAAACCCTCTATTGTTCTCACAATACTGAGGTTCTGGAATCTCCTGTTTTCTTGGTCTTATAAAAATTGAGAAAACACATCCTAGAAGAAAATGAAGACAAAGAAATGCAGAGCTTTGCTGCAACCAAGTTCTTCCACTTTTCAATCAGCAGCCACCCTAGGGGTAGGTGTAATTGTCTTGATAATTCAGGCAAAAGCACATTTTTGGCCTGAATGACTATAGTAATTGTGGCTGTGTGGATCCGGTTTAGTGGAGGTTAAAAACTGTCCTTATATGTCAGGGTGTACTTCTAAAAATCATAACAATGAGAAGCAGCAACTAGCCATTACTGAAGCTCAGAATGGTTTACTGAAGTCAGTTTCCTCCAACATCTTTAAGAATTATATAATTATCCATCTGTCCAGAATGCAAAACTAACCTGGAAGCACCGGGGTGAGAGTGGTCCTCCAAACCACTTTTTCTACATTCTTGCTGAAAACATGAGGAAAATGAAAGGTAGAAAATGGGGGAACTGAGCTAGATATAAGTTCTGTAACAACTATCAACTGGTAGCTTTAAAATTGCTTCTAACTTTCACACTGATGGGGACATTTGAGACTCTGCTAAAGGCTGGAAGAGGATCCACAGTAATCCCATGGGGGTTGCCTTGGAATTCAGGTGTCATTTTCAAAGCTCTTTCTATATGTCCTTTATCAACTTGTCTTTAGATTGTGTTATGTGCAGTGCCAAGGGGGCCAAGAAGTGCCGTATGAAAACTAAGGACATATAACTCAGGGCAAGAAAAGGTAAATTGCATGGTGACTTAGGATGGTAAAAGACCCAAAATATAATTGATGCATGAGTTTTTCTTGGCAAGAGATTCACTACAAAAGAGTTTCTAAATTCCAGGTAAAAGTACTTATCATGAAAGTTCACTTTTAAAGGCATCAGTGAAATTGAGGTTGAGGTGAATTTAGAAAGCATTCTAAGTTGGTATACTACAAAGTTTCAAAAGTAATAGGTCACTTGGATTGTTCTACATGTACTCTGTGTGGAATTTATTTAGAAGTGAGCTGTACCTGGAAGAAATGGACAAATTATTAGAAATGCACAACCTTCCAAGACTGAACCAGGAAGAAATAGAAAATATGAACAGACCAATCACAAGTAATGAAATTGAAACTGTGATTAAAAATCTTCCAACAAATAAAAGTCCAGGACCAGATGGCTTCACAGGTAAATTCTATCAAACATTTAGAGAAGAGCTAACTCCCATCCTTCTCAAACCCTTCCAAAAAATTGCAGAGGAAGTAACACTTCCAAACTCATTCTATGAGGCCACCATCACCCTGATACCAAAACCAGACAAAGATATCACAAAAAAAGAAAATTACAGACCAACATCACTGATGAATATAGTTGCAAAATCCTAAACAAAATACTAGCAAACAGAATCCAACAACACATTAAAAGGATCATACACCATGATGAAGTGGGATTTATCCCAGGGATGCAAGGATTCTTCAGTATACACAAATCAATCAATGTGATACACCATATTAACAAACTGAAGGATAAAAACCGTATGATCATCTCAATAGATGCAGAAAAAGCTTTTGACAAATTCAACACCCATTTATGATAAAAACTCTCCAGAAAGTGGGCATAGAGGGAAACTACCTCAACATAATAAAGGCTATATATGACAAACCCACAGCAAACATCATTCGCAATGGTGCAAAACTGAAAGCATTTCCACTAAGATCAGGAAAAAGACAAGGATGTCCACTCTCACCACTATTATTCAACAGAGTTTTGGAAGTCCTAGCCATGGCAATCAGAGAAGAAAAAGAAACAAAAGCAATATGAATTGGAAAAGCAGAACTAAAACTGTCACTGTTTGCAGATGACATGGTACTATACATAGATAATCCTAAAGATGCCACCAGAAAACTACTAGAGCTAATCAATGAACTTGGTAAATGAACTTGGTTGCAGGATACAAAATTAATGCACAGAAATCTCTTGCATTCCTATACACTAACAATGAAAGATCAGAAAGAGAAATTAAGGAAACAATCCCATTCTCCATTGCAACAAAAAGAATAAAATACCTAGGAATAAACCTACCTAAGGAGGTAAAAGACCTGTACTCAGAAAACTATAAGACACTGACAAAAGAAATCAAAGATGACACAAACAGATGGAGAGATATACCATCTGTTCTTGGATTGGAAAAATCAATATTGTGAAAATAACTATACTACCCAAAGCAATCTACATATTCAATGTAATTGCTATCAAATTACCAGTGTCATTTTTCACAGAACTAGAACAAAAAATCTTAAAATTTGTATGGAGACACAAAAGACCCTGAAGAGCCAAAGCAATATTGAGAAAGAAAAAAATGGAGCCAGAAGAATCAGGCTTCCTGACTTCAGACTATACTACAAAGCTACAGTAATCAAGACAGTATGGTACTGGCCCAAAAACAGAAATATAGATCAATGGAACAGGGTAGAAAACCCAGAGATAAACCCACGCACCTATGGTCAACTAGTCTATGACAAAGGAGGCAAGAATATACAATGGAGAAAAGACAGTCTCTTCAATAAGTGGTGCTGGGAAAACTGGACAGCTACATGTGAAAGAATGAAATTAGAACACTCCCTAACACCATACACAAAAATAAGCTCAAAATGGATTCGAGACCTAAATGTAAGACCGGACACTATAAAACTCTTAGAGGAAAACATAGGAAGAACACTCTTTGACATAAATCACAGCAAGATATTTTTTGATCCACCTCCTAGAGTAATGGAAATAAAAAGAAAAATAAACAAATGGGACCTAATGAAAATTAAAAGCTTTTGCACAGAAAAGGAAACCATAAACAAGACGAAAAGACAACCCTCAGAATGGGAGAAAATATTTGCAAATGAATCAACTGACAAAGGATTAATCTCCAAAATATAAAAACAGCTCATGCAGCTCAGTATTAAAGAAGCAAACAACCCAATTCAAAAATGGGCAGAAGACCTAAATAGACATTTCTCCATAGAAGACATACAGATGGCCAAGAAGCACATGAAAAGCTGCTCAACATCACTAATTATTAGAGAAATGCAAATCAAAACTACAATGAGGTCTCACCTCACACCAGTTAGAATGGGCATCATCAGAAAATCTACAAACAACAAATGCCGGAGAGGGTGTGGAGAAAAGGGAACCCTCTTGCACTGTTGGTGGGAATGTAACTTGATACAGCCACTGTAGAGAACAGTATGGAGGTTCCTTAAAAAACTAAAAATAGAATTACCATATGATCCAGCAATCCCACTACTGGGCATATACCCAGAGAAAACCATAATTCAAAAAGACACATGCACCCCAATGTTCATTGCAGCACTATTTACAATAGCCAGGTCATGGAAGCAACCTAAATGCCCATCAACAGATGGATAAAGAAGATGTGGTACATATGTACAATGGAATATTTATATACAATGGAATACATATATACAATGGAATATTTCTCAGCCATAAAAGGAACGAAATTGGGTCATTTGTAGAGACGTGGATGGACTTAGAGACTGTCATACAGAATGAAGTAAGTCAGAAAGAGAAAAGCAAATATCGTATATTAACACATATATGTGGAATCTAGAAAAATGGTACAGATGAACCAGTTTGCAAGGCAGAAATAGAGACACAGATGTAGAGAACAAACGTATGGACACCATGGGGGGAAAGCGGGGGTGGGGGTGGTGGTGGTGGGATGAATTGGGAGATTGACATATGTACACTAATATGTATAAAATAGGTAACTAATAAGAACCTGCTGTATTAAAAAAAATAATAAAATTCAAAAAAAAAAAGAAGTGAGTTGTAGAAGATTTTCTTGAATGTATGGTGGGTTTACTAACGGCAATCCTGCTTTCCATGGAGGCAAAAGCCACTCTGCTTTGCTTTTGCTTTATCCATCTTCAGTGAAAAAATGTAAGTGAAGTGTCCAGTCCATTAATAATGTTTTCTAGGGCTTTCTTCCATTTATACATGAGAGTGCAAGTGGCTCTCCTGTGTCCTACACCTGGATTCGATGTCCATCAGCACAGGGGAAGGTGGATCAAAGGAGGCCTTTGGAATTTCAGTAAGTTTCCTGTAGTACCTCCATCGTCACTTTACAGTCTATCTTCTCTACCCTAATACATTAGCAGTGTTCAAGAAGAATATTAAACCCAGTAAATTTGAAGATCTAACTGACTTTGTTCAATGATTCATGAATTGGGCAGCATCCCATCTAGTAAATAGAAGAGCACTCTGAGGAAGTGTACAAAATGGAAGGATTTTATAGAAACAGGGTGGAACAAAGAGGTTATTAGGGAAATATAAGATTGTTTCAGGCAAGGTTACCTCCCTAGTGCCGACCTAGAAATTCCAGATATTCCTTTCCTGGGAGAGGTTGAAACTGCAATTAATTCTTGGTTTGATGTCCTGGAGGCATGTGGCTCCACCTTGGGCCTGTTTCTTTATTCTTCTCTCTCTCTCTCTCTCTCCCTTTTTTTTGCTTAGACAGCGGCTAACTCAGGGAAGGAAGGTTTGTCTTTCGAGAGTTCAGTGTTCCTCTTCAGAGTATTTTTTTGCTTAAAAAGAATTATAAATTTTTTTCCCAGCAGCATTTAAAAAAAGTGGAAAATGCCACAAGCAAGTACACTTATGTTTCTTTACCTGTAACATTTCATATTTGAGGTTCAAAATGTTTTGATATATATATGGTTTTTGAGTCTTAATGGAACAAAGGAAAGCTAGTCTTCTAGAATCTAGGACACTGTTTCTCAAAACTTTACTGCTGAAATGTCTGTAACTTTCTCCCCCTCATTCTCATAGAAGAGACCCATTCCATCCTCCCCAATTATTTGTTCATATCTAAGAAACATGTATTTTGCTTATTTTAGAAATATATAATGACTAATATATATTATATATTAATTATAAATATAAATTATATATAATATGATTACATTCTTACCCAAGTTAGATATCATTCACGATCAGCAATTATTTGAAGATATACTTAAGTGGATGCATATCATGCATAGGATGAATTGCTTAACAAAGCTTGCAACTTTTCTTGATGTGGCCCTGTAAGCAGCTCTTTTGCCTCTTTTCTGTTTGTCCGTCTGTGTTTTCCTCAGACCTTAATTATAAAAATGAGACCACTAGGTAACACTTAACCTAACTCCTGACTTCTGCTCTACTGAATATACACAATGCCTTGCTTAACCTGTTGATTCCTTTCCTGGATTAAAAGGAGCAAGAATGAAGAATTAAGTAGTTAAAGAATGACTGACTCTCTATTCCAAGCTTCCCCCTTAGCAAATTTGCAGGCAGGATAGCACCCAGTTGCAAGTGGACCACGTAGGCGAGATAACATCCGAAGAAAGATCAGGAGAAATCAGCAGGATTGCACGCAATGGAAAAGTGACGAAGAATCTGATCTCCTACCTTATTGATTAACTGAGATTATTTCCCCTTTTTCCCTTTAAAAACTTTCATGGCCAAGCAAAATCTTCAGAGTTGGTTTTGGGACATAGGTCTGCCTTCTCCCCAGGTAGCCAGCTCCCTGGTTAAAGCAACCTCTCCTTTTCCAACCAACACTCGTCTTCCGAGTATTGACTTTTCGAGTGGCAAGCAGCCGAACCTGAGTTGGGTACCAGCCCTTGTTTGCTTTTTCAGGTTGGCCATTTTGAAACTCCCTTCCCCCACTCCACACTGTTATACTGTTCAGCAGACTGACAGATTCAGCCAGTAAGAAACAATGAGCTCAGATATATTTAAACAGTTTTTATTACTTACATAGAGAGCAAAAGCAAGATCATGTCCTTTGTCCCACAGTATGACACCAAAACAAGCTTTTTGCTTCACCCTCCCCCACTTTAGATAGCTTCAGGCTATAAAAGCACTTAGTTCCCCTACACACTCAACCAGCTATACTGAATTACCTCACAGGTCTAGTAATTTTCCCTTTTCACTCTTACTTCAGGGTCTTTGTGCATGTCTGTGCCCACAGCTTTACTTTCCTTCACCTCTCTTGGTGTTTTCTGGGATTGACCCTGAGACCTAAATCTCAGATCCTGAAAATAGTTCTAGGTCAAAATCAATTAGTCAATTCATAACAAGTGTTGAAATAAATTTCTAGGCCCAAGATGGAGCTGTCCCTGCCTGGGGTGTCACATCAGCAAACCAAACCTGAGATAACTTTGGCATCCCTATAAATACTCTGCTTGACCAGAAATGCAGTATATTCAGTCAGCCCATCCACAAATGCCAAGTTAACTTTGGTCTTTCTCACCCAAACAAGGTTGACTATGTGGCCCCAGGTAGTCAGATATTCTCTATTTGTTTCTTCCTTGTTCTTTACCCTTTATCATATAAAAACTTCCTGCCTTTTGTTCCATTTTGCAGTTCTTTAAAAGGAGATTGTCCACTTCATGAGTACTAAATAAAGTTTGTCCTCTTTGATAATCTTTAAGTTTTTGGTGATGAGGAATGGGATCTGAAGCTGACTGTTAATGGCCTACAGGGCAATGAGATGCACAGGGGAGGTGCCCTTAGAACCCTTTGAGTTCACCATTCCTCCCATTGTTACCAAGGGCCATGGATAAGTCATTCTTGGATTTGAGCTTTGCTGCCTTTTGTGCAGCCCTCTGAGCCAAACAAATCTTATTTTAAAAATACTGCTCCCAGAAAGGTACTCAGTCCCTGGAAAGGTTCTGGGATACTTATATTGAGAGTCCATGATGGGTGACAACAACTAGGGTACTCACAAAGCCTTGAGGTAAGTCCACAGCCTAAACTACTGAGGGACTTGGGAAAATAAATGAAGACAAAAAATTCAGGATGTTTTGACCTCAAAATCAAAATCTAAGGTAGAACAAGTCACACTATTAAAAGCCATCAGGGTGTCTGCCACTAAAATCATCCCTTAGTATCTGTGGGGGATTGGTTCTAGGATCCCTTGCAGATACTAAAATCAGTGGATGTTCAAGTCCCTTCTATAAAATAGCATCATACAGTTGGCCCTCCGTATCTGTGGGTTCCACATCCACAGATACGGAAGGCCAATTCTACAAAGAAATCTTCTAGTGAAGGGAGTAATACGTCTATTGCTAATAGAAATATTGGAAGCCAAAGCCGTGAAACTGGTGGGCATGGGTCGAGCACTTAAAAGCTGTTACAGTGCTCATCACCTGACTCTAAGACTCCCATGTTAGGATAAGTTAGTCATGGAACAGGTTAGATTGACACTAGGTCACCCACCAACCTCAAGAAAATTTCTGTGCAATAAGGTATGCTGTAAAATACTACAAAATCCTCAACCCAGCAGCACATCCCTTTTAGGTATTAATTTGGCTCCAAGAGACCCAAGGCTTAGCTAAAGAAATGGGATCCTCAAGTTTCAAAGAATTAAGTGCATCCCCTTATGGCACACTGCTTATTTTATATCTAAGAACTGTGGTCCCAGAAGCTATAGGTACCTATAAAAACAGCAAAATCTTACAAACACACCCTAGAATTACAACGGCCATTATGGGGGACATTCCAATTAAATAAGATCGTTCATTTTAGAAGTGTACTTGAAAGCAAGGGTTCCCAAATCAACAAATATGATAGGATACCTATTTTAATTGGCAGGCAGAAGACTCCAAAATGCTTCAAAATTCCATGATAGTCCATTGCAAAAGGCTAATGAAAAATTAAAGACACAAGAAGTACCTTAAACAAAAGACCATAAGACTGACATGATTCCTATTACTCCCCTCTATTCTCCTTTACTGAGTACTGATTCTACTAATCCTCTATCGAATTGTCTTTTCACTGTAAAGAGACCACAAGACTAGAAACAAAAGTCCACCAAGTTAGTGGCCTTACAACTGTAACAGCTCCAAGACCAGAAACCTAAAATACCTGGTCCTCCCCTGTTGGACCCTTCAAGGGTCTATCATCCAAACACTGGCCCAGAAATTGGTGTCTCATTTGTAATCAACTGGGATACTAGAAAAAGATTGTCCTTGAAGGTTTTTGTCAAATCCTTCCACACCAACTTGAATGCCCCCATATCTACTCCCCATATAGCCCCTCCCCATACAGAACTCAGAGGGATTCTTCAGTAAACTGCTACCCATCATTCCCTTAAACAGCCAAGGGGAAACTAAAATTAAAATTAATGGAAAATCTTGCCAAATTCCGGTAGATACCAGGGCTACACTCTCTACTTTAACCCCCACTGGCTCAGGAGCCTGCAGAGGGGATCCTGGGAAAACTGGCAGAAGCCAGTAAAGGGTGAGAATTCTTACCAGTGTCAGTTCTTCTGAATCTGTCTGTGTCTGGTCAAGAAAGGAAGGTAAAATTTTGTGTCGTCTCTTCCTTTCCAAATCCAAAATATTGTGAATTTGATTTTGGGGTTCCCATTGGTTATCAACCCTTTCTCTCCCAGGGACAGCTATTACCTTCTTTTTTGTCTCATTTTGTGTCCTGAGAATTTGGCTTGACTTTCTGCCTGACAGGTTGGTGGCCCCCAAATATAACCAGACAGAACTGTGGGTTGCACTCCATTTACAGCTAGGGTCCCACCAACTGTTGTCAGCTCTCAGGGATATTCTTTAAGTGTTTTTCTTTCTTTCTCTCTTTCTCTCTCTTTCTTTCTTTCTTTCTTTCTTTCTTTCTTTCTTTCTTTCTTTCTTTCTTTCTTTCTTTCTTTCTTTCTTTTTTTCTCTCTTTCTCTCTTTTTCTTTCTCTCTTTCTCTCTCCCTCCTTCCCTCCCTCCCTCCCTCCCTCTCTCTCTCTCTCTCTCTCTTTCTTTCTTTCTTTCTTTCTTCTTTCTTTTGGCTATCTTTGGGAGTGCCTCTGAATCTTGGGAGGACTGTATCTTTTGCACCTTCTTTGGGGATGCCACTTTCATACATGGGGTCATTCAGTACTGCCAGGAATATTTCCTGTTTGTATCAACTGAAGCCTGACAAGAAATCTGAAAGGATTTTTTTAAAAAGTATCTCTATGTTCAGAAGTTGGCCAAATTGTAAGCTGATATTCAGAGCCTGATAGGAACATTCTTTAGGGCTTCTCCCCTAATCTAAATGAAACTATGTACCCAGACGGAAAGAAAAACATTCCGAAGATGAACAGCTCAAAATCTAGAACATAGGAATCTTTTGATTTCTATCATAGTTCAAGATTTCTCTGATATAAAGAAGCAAATTAAAGATAATGTAGTTGGATGGGTGGGTCAGGGTCTTAATATCATTCAGGTTACAACCCAATTCTTTGAGGAATTAAAAACAACTGTCCTACAAATTGAGGACAACTTGTCTTAAAAATTGAGTCTTTACAAAAACAGAAAAAGCCCACCAATCCCCAAACCTCCCCTATTCATCTCAAAAGTCTTGTAGGTATTGTAAAAATTCTGGCCTTGGGAAACAAAAACCCTTGTTGGAGGAACTTGTATTCTTTCTATGTACTTTTGAGATGTAAATGTTCTACATTTACATCTAAATGGCCCCCTCTAGGAACCGAGGTAATTCTTTTGAAAAAGAAACAAAAATATAAAAGGGAAAGGCTCTTTGGAAACTAGGTGAATGAAAAATCTTAAAAGTCTTCTCCACAAATATTAATAAAATGTGTAAGCCATTTGAGCAAGTAACCTTAACTTATCCCTTCTACCAGAAACATGTTTTGGATCCAACTGTTCTTTTATAAACTAGTGAGTTTTGCATTATTATACCCATTCATGGCTAAATTTTTAAAACAAAAGTTATAAGGTCTCTGTTTCTGTATGTTTATCTACATATGTATGTTGTAGATGTGTGATATTTTCCTGCCTTTTGATGGTATTGCCAAATTAAATTGTAAAAAGCTCTATTTAATTGGCCTAAAGAAAATTAAACATTTTATAAATCAAGCATACTCTCAGAAATATAAAACTAACCCAAATATTTTTCAAGTTCATGTGGTTGAGAATAATCTTCAGTAAATAAAAGCTAGTTTAAGTATAATGGTTTAATTAAAACAGGCATATCTTTAGAGCTGTCAAAATTAAATATAATACAGATATACAACATTTTTCTATCTAGTTTTACTAAAAGTCAAGTAAGCTATAACAGAGATAACTGTTATAGAAATTGTCATTAAGAAGCATAACTTAAGATGATGGTTAGCTGCTTAATGTCTCATGAAATTTTCACGAGTAATCTAAACATAATTGTTAAGAACAAGTAAATTAAATAAATGTAAGATAAAAGCTTATAAATGAACTTTTCAACAGTAATTATGCTTTATGGTATGTCTACCTAAAAATAGTTTCCAAAATCTTTTTTGTAACTTGAAACCTTAAAGTTACACTGATATAAGTTAAATGATGGATATTCATAGAATATCTAGATCTTTTCCAAGTAAGATAAAATACTGAAACATTACTGATAAAATACTGAAAACATAAAATTACTGAATACAGGTTCATCCACTTTTGGCTTCCTTTCACAGAGGAACTAAAGATATTTGGTTCTATTAGTAAACATGTTCTGTGCCATATTGAAAGATTTAATATAAGGGAGAATATATTCCTGAAATTATGAAATGTATTTATAAATTTGCCAATCCACAGGATGCTGGTGTAACAGACAGATCACCATTGCTCACTTCTTAGTTTTCTCTAGGAATTAAGGATTCTAAAAAAAAAAAAAAAAAGGCAGAGAAGGTTTGTGGAAATGGAATTTTGGGAAAGGAATTTTATATGTGATCAAGCTGGCTAAGATTGGAATGGATTTATCTAATTTTTTAAAAATGAGTTTTAATATCAAAAGTACACTGGTGCAAAATTAGAATTTGGTTTTCTCTCTGTTAAAAGGACAACATTTTCTTAGCTTATTGGTATACTCTTAATAAGAAATTTTAAGCAAAAGTTTTTCTTTACCTTTTAAGTAGTCCATCAGGACAGCAAAGAATTTGTCTTACCAAAATAATTTACTGTGCTCCCCATTGTCTGCATCAGGTCTTTAACTGCTTAAGAAAATCCAATCTTCTCAGTATTAAAAGAGCTAAATTTTGTTCACAGCTATGTAACTTTCTGTGTTTTCCTTCAAAGTGTTTGTCACTTTGGTTAAATGGATATTTTTGACAAACTTCCCCCAAATCAAATTCTAAATGGAGTCATTTTGATCTCAAAGTAACTTTGAGATTTCCCAGAGGGTCCCTGGAAAAGCTCAAAGGATTTCTCTTTCATCTTGTAAAAGAGAGATGCTCAACTAATTAGGTTTATTTGGTATGCTAAATTATATGGAAGCATTGCCAAATAAGAAGTGATGATAAACCTTAGGTTATGTGTGTATGGATACATGTTACTAAATAGGTATTCCAGAAATTGTTTGAAATTTCTAAAAATTTGTCAATACTCTCATTGTCCATTATTATCCTAAATTATTGTATGCCACAGAAATAACTTTTCCTTATCAAATAAACACTAGTCAGATCTTTAACAATGGGCATTTTAAGTCTTTTGTCATTTACATACAGTTATTGTTTTACTCTGATGCTTTTACAAAAGTGAGATTAACGGAAAGGACTCTATCAGATACTCGAACACTGACACTGTTGCCAAATTACAAGGTGTCAAAACTAGGATTACTTATTTCAAAACTGAAGAAGCCTCCAGCTGACATCTGGTTCTGTGTAAATGCCAGAGACCCCAAAATCAAATTGACTAGGAGGAGAAGTAGTTGACGTTGAGGTACACTGCTTCTTCCCAAGATGTCAAATCAAGAACATTTCTTGCTATTCCTCCTTCCCTCTCTGACCATCCTTTTTCTAATTCTTAAACCATGAAAGTCTTTATGATTATTTTGCCTACTTTTTCTTTGCTCTGGTCTGAAAAGATAATGCCATTGTTCACATATCTCAGGCCATTGCAAAGGAGGGTAATTCAACTCCAACCGACTGTTAAATTTGCTAAGATGCTGGTGATCCTGTAGGTTTTTCTGCCTGTTACAAATATCTCCCTGATTTCCAATGCTTGAGTTTTTCTAAAACAAGCTCACTGGATAAACACTTCTGGCGAAGTGGAGACACAGTTACATGAAATACATAAACAGACCAAATGGCTCAGAGAAGTATCCTCCTCTTCGGGATTATTTCTTGACTTGATTCTAACTGGTTTGGGTCACGAGGATCCTGGTTCAGGAACACTCATAATTATTACTGTCTCCCTAATACGCTGAATTCTCTCAAAAGTTTTAAATGCATGTGGGCAGCCATTGACCAGCCAGCAGATGGTCTCTCTCTGACTGGAACAACAAAAGAAGATAGAAGAATGTAACCAGCTCCAAGAATAGGAGCCTGACATCTCCTCTTGTGAATATTACAATGAGACCTGGAGAGGCAATGGTAACTGAGAGTCACGCTAAGACCAATTTTTTTTTCTCCCAGTTTTACTGAGGTATAATTGACATACAGCACTGTATAAGTTTAAGGTGTACAGCATAATAATTTGACTTACAGATATCATGAAATGATTATCACAATAAGTTTAGTGAACATCCATCATCTCATATAGATACAAAATTAAAGAAATAGGAAAAGGTGTTTTCCTGATGAGAACTTTTAGGACTTACTCTCTTAACAACTTTAATATATAACATACAACAGTATTAATTGTATGTATCATGTTGAACGTTACATCCCTAGTATTTATTTATCTTATAACTGGAAGTTTGTACCTTTTGACTGCCTTTATCCAACTCCCCCTCCCCCACCCCCCATCTCTGGTAATGATAAATCTGATCTCTTTTTCTAGGAGTTTGTTGGTTTACGAAGTATAATTGACCTATAACACTGTGTTAGTTCCTGCTACACTACATAGTGACTCGATATTTCTATACCTCTCAAAATAATCACCATGATAAATCTAGTTACGACACGTCACCATACAAAGATATTATATAGTTATTGACTATATTTCCCACACTATACATTTCATACCTATGACTCATTTGTTTTGCAACTGGAAGTTTGTATCTCTTAATCTCCCTATTCTTTCCTCTCTCCACACCCTCCCCTCTGGCAAATACCTGTTTCTTCTCTGAATCTATAACTCATTTTCTGTTTTATTTGTTCATTTATATTATCTTTTAGAGTCCACATATAAGTGAAATCATATAGTATTTGTCTTTCTCTGTCTGACTTACTTCATTTAGCATAATACCATATAGGTCCATCTATGTTGTCACAAATGGCAAGATTTCATCCTTTCTTATGGCTGAGTACTATTCCACTGTGTCTGTATACATACATACATACATATCACATCTTTATCCATTCATCTATTGATAGGCACTTAGTTTGCTTTCATATATTGGCTATTGTAAATAATGCTGCAATGAACATAAGGGTGCATATACCTTTTCAAATTAGTGTTTTCATTTTCCTCAGATAAATACCCAGAAATGGAATTGCTGGATCATATGGTAGTTCTATTTGTAATTTTTTGAGGAATCTCCATATGGTTTTGCCTACTGGCTCTACCAATTTACACTCCCACCAACAGTGAATGAGGGTTCCCTTTTCTTCACATCTGCACCAGTACTTGTTGTTTGTTGTCTTTTGGATAATAGCCATTCTGGCAGGTGTGAGGTGATATCTCATTGTGGTTTTGACTTAACTTTCTATGATGGTTAATGATGTTGACCATCTTTTCATGTACCTGTTGGCCATCTGTATGTCTTCTTTGGAAAAATGCCTTTTTAGATCCTCTGACCATTTTTTTAATCGGGTTTTTTTATTTTTGATGTTGAGTTGTATGGGTTCTCTGTATATTTTGGATATATTGTTTGTAAATTTCTTCTCCCATTCAGTAGGTGACCTTTTCGTTTTGTTGAGAGTTTCCTTTGCTGTGCAAAATTTTTAGTTTAATGTAGTCCCATTTGCTCATTTTTGCTTTTGTTTCCCTTGACTGAGGAGACATACCCAAAAGATATTAGGAAGACTGATGTCAAAGAGTATTCTGCCTATATTTTCTTCTAGAAGTTTTATGGTTTCAGGTATAGCATTTAAGTTTTTAATCCATTTTGAGTCTATTTTTGTATATGGTCTGAGAGAGTAGTCCAGTTTGATTCTTTTGCATGTAGGTGTCTAGTTTTCCCAACACCATTTATTGAAGAGGCTATCTTTTCCCCACTGTATATTAAGCCTCCTTTGTCATAGATCAATCACCAAAATAAGTGTGGGTTTATTTCTGGGCTCTCTATTCTGTTCCATTGATCTAAGTGTCTGTTTTTGTGCCAGCAACATACTGTTTTGATCACTGTAGCTTTGTAGTATAGTTTGAAATGAGGGCGAGTGATACCCCTAGCTTTGTTCTTCTGTCTCAAGATTCTTTTGGCTATTCAGAGTCTTTTGTGTTTCCATACAAATTCTAGAATCATTTGTTTTAGTTCTGTGTAAAAATGCCATTGGTATTTTGATAAGGATTGCATTGAATCTGTAGATTGCCTTGGGTAGTATGGACATTTTAATAATATTAATTCTTCTAATCCATGAGCAGGGTATGTCTTTCCATGTTTTAATGTCATCTTCATTTTCTCTCATCAATGTCTGGTAATTTTCTGAGTACAAGTCTTTTACATCCTTAGTTATATTTATTCCCAGATATTTTATTATTTTGATGTGGTTGTAAATAAGATTGTTTTCTTTTTCTTTTTTTTCATATGTAAGATGTATTCTTATTTATTTCTTATTAAAATATAGTTGATTTACAATGTTAGTTTCAGGTGTAAAACATGGTGCTTCAATATTTTCATAGATTATACTCCTGTTAAAGTTTTTACAAGACAATGGCTATATTTTCCTGTGCTGTACAATATATCCTTGTTACTTATGTATTTTATACATAGTAGTTTGTATCTCTTAATTTCATACCCCTATTTTTCCCCTCACCCCTTCCCTCTCCCCATTGGTAACTAGTTTGTTCTCTATATCCATGAGTCTCTTTCATTCTCTTTCAGTTTTGTTATATACATTCATTTGTTTTATTTTTGAGATTCCATATATAAGTGATACTGTACAGTATTTGTTTTTCTCTGCCTGACTTATTTTGATAAGCATAATAATCACTATGTCCGTCCATGTTGTTGCAAGTGGCAGAATTTTATTCTTTTTTAATGCTGAGTAATATTCCAGTGTGTGTATTTGTGTGTGTGTGTGTGTGCATGCGTGTGTGTGTACACCATTTCTTCTTTATCCTTTCACCAGTTGATGGACACTTAGGTTGTCTCCATGTCTTGGTTATAATAAATAATGATGCAATGAACATGGAGGTGCAGATATGCCCTCAAGATTGTGATTATGTTCTCATCAGATATATACCCAGAAGTGGAATATATACCCATAGTGGTTGCACCAACTTACATTCCCACCAACAGTGTGCAAGTGTTCCTTTTTCTGCACGTCCTTGCCAACATTTGTTATTTGTAGACTTTTTGATGATAGCCATTCAGACAGGTGTGAGGTGATATTTTATTGTTTTGATTTGCATTTCTCTACTAATTAGTGATGTTGAACATCTTTTCATGTGCCTGTTAGCTATCTATATGTCTTCTTTGAAATATCTATTCAGGTCTTCTGCCCATTTTTTTTGATTGGGTTGTTGTTATTGTTGTTTGGATACTGAGTTTTATGAGCTATATATATATTTTTGATATTAACCCGTTATCTGTCATATCATTCGCAAATATTTTCTCCCACTCAGTAGGTTGTATTTTCATATTGTCGATGGTTTCCTTTGCTGTGCAAAGGCTTTTAAGTTGAATTACATCTTATTTGTGTACTTTTTTTTCACTTAAGAGACAGATTCCAAAAATATTGCTACAATTTATGTCAGAGTGTTCTGTCTATGTTCTCTTCTAGGAGTTTTATGGTTTCAGGTCTTACTTGTATGTCTTTAATCCATTTTTAGGTTATTTTTGTATAGGATGTGAGGAAATGTTCTCATTGTTTTATAGGTACCTGTCCAATTTTCCCAGCACCTAAATGAAGAGGCTGTCTTTTGCCCATTGTATATTCTTGCATCCTTTGTTTTAGATTTATTGACCATAGGTGTGCGGGGTTTTTTCTGGGCTCTCTATTCTGTTCCATTGATATATGTGTCTGTTTGGTGCCAGTGCCAAGGTGTTTTGATTACTGTAACACTGTAGTATAGTTTGAAATCAGGGAACATGATACCCCCAGCTTTGTTCATTTTTCTCAAGATTGCTTTGGCAATTCAGGGTCTTATGTGGTTCCATATAAATTGTAGAGTTATTCTAGTTCTGTGAAAATTTGCATGGGTATTTTGATTGGGATTGCATTAAATATATATTTGCTTTGGGTAATATGGACTTTTAAAGAATATTTATTCTTCCACTCTGAGAACATGGGATGTCTTTCCATTTCTTCATGTTACCTTCAGTTTCCTTCACAAATATTTTATAGTTTTCAAAGTATAGGTCTTTCACTTCCTTGGTTAAGTTTATTCCTAGGTTATTTTTTTTTTTTTTGATGTGATTTTAAACAGGATCATGTTTTTGCTTTCTCTTACTAATAGTTAATTATTACTGTATAGAAAAGCAACAGATTTCTTTATATCAATCTTGTATTCTACAACTTTACTGAATTCATTTATTAGTTCTAATAATCTTTTGGTGGAGACTTTAGGGCACTCTATAGAGGGTATCCTGTCATCTGCAAATAGTGACAGTTTTACCTCTTCCCTTCCACTTTGGATACCTTTTATTTCTTTTTCTTGTCTGATTGCGGTGGCTAGGACTTCCAATACTATTCTAAATAGAAGTGACGAGAGTGGGTAACCTTGTCTTCTTCCTGAGTTTCAGATTTTCACCACTAAGTGTGATGTTGACTGTGGGTTTGTTGTAAACAGCCTTTATTATGTAGATATGCTCCTTCTATACCCACTTTGATGAGAGTTTTTATCATGAATAGATGCTGAATTTTGTCAGATGCTTTTTCTGCACTTAATAAGATGATCATGTGATTTTTATTCTTCTTTTTGTTAACGTGGTACATCGCATTGATTTGCAGATATTGAACTAGTCTACCATCCCTGGAATAAATCTCACTTGATCATGGTATATGAAACTTTTAATGTACTGTTGGCCTTGATTTCCTAATATTTTGTTCAGTATTTTTGCATCTATGTTCATCAGTGATATTGGCCTGTAATTTTTTGTGTGTGTGTGTCTTTGGTCTTGTTTTGGTATCAGGGTGATACAGGTTTTGGAAAATGAGTTCAGAAGCATTCCTTCCTTTGCCGTTTTTTGGAATAGTTTGAGAAGGATAGGTGATACCTTTTCTCTAAATATTTGGTAGAATTCACCTGTGAAGCTATCTGGTCTTGTACTTTTGTTTCTTGGGATCTTTTAAAATTACTGATTCAATTTCATTACTGGTACTTAGTCTGTTCATATTTTCTATATATCTCTGGTTCAGTCTTGGGAGATTGTACATTTCAAGGAATTTTTCCATTTCTTCTAGATTGTACATTTTATTGGCATATAATTGTTCCTAGTAATCTCTTATGATCGTATGAATTTCTGTGGTGTTGGTTGTAACTTCTCCTTTTTCATTTCTGATTTTATTGATTTGGGCTCTCTCTTTCTTTTCTTGATGAGTCTGACTGAAGGTTTATCAATTTTGTTTATCCAAAGAAACAGTTCTTAGTTTCACGGATCTTTCTGTTGTTTTTTTAGTCTCTAATTCATTTATTTCTGCTCTAATCTTTGTGATTTCTTTCCTTCTACTAACTTTGGGTTTCGTTTGTTCTTTTTTATCTGATTACTTTAGGTGTAGGGTTAAGTTGTTTATTTGAGTTTTTTTGTCTTTCCTGAGGTATGCTTGTATTGCTATAAACTTTCCTCTTACAGCTGTTTTTACTGTGTCCCATAAATTTTGGACTATTGTGTTTCATTTTCATTTGTCTCCAGATTTTTAAAATTTCTTCTTTGATTTCTTCAGTGATCCATTGGTTGCAATTTTTTCTTTTAGTTGATTTTTATTCTTATAATGTTGTGGCTGGAAAAGATGATTGATATGACTTTAGTTTTCTTAAATTTACTGAGACTTTTTTTGTGACCTAGCATGTGATCTATTTTGGAGAATGTTCCAAGTGCACTTGAAAAGAATATGTATTTGCTTTGGGATGGGATGTTCTATATACATCTTTTAAGTTCATCTGATCTAAGTGTCATTTAAGGCCTATATTTCCTTATTGATTTTCTGGCTGCATGATCTGTCCATTGATGTAAGTGGTGTGTTAAAGTCCTCTACTATTTTTGTATGACTGTTGTTTTCTCTACTGTTTGATATTTGCTTATGTATTTAGGTGCTCCTATGTTGGGTTCATATATGTTTACAATTGTTATATCTTCTTTGGATTGATCCCTTGATCATTATATAATGTCCTTCTTTGTCTCTTATTACTGTCTTTGTTTTAAAGTCTATTTGGTTTAATTTAAGTATTGCTATCCTGTATTTCTTTTAATTTCCATTTGCATGGAATACCTTTTTCTATCCCCTCACTTTCAGTCTATTTGTGTCTGTAGATCAGAAATTAGTCTTGCGTAGGCAGCATATATACAGGTCTGGTTTTTGTATGCATTTATCCACCCTATGTTTTTGGTTTACAGCATTTAGTCCATTTATATTTAAAGGAATTGTTGATTCCTAAGTATTTATTGCCATTTTGTTAATAGTTTTGGGGTTGTTTTTATAGTTTTTAAATTTCTTCTCCTTATGCTCTTTCCCTTGTGATTTGATGACTTTTAGTGTTATGTTTGGATTCTTTTCTCTTTTCTCTGTTCATATGTATTATAGATTTTGGTTTGTGGTTACTATGAGGTTGTATATAACTCTCTATATACATGATGATTTTCAGTTGCTGATCTCTTAAATTCAAACGCATTTTAATAACCCTGCATTTTTTACTCCCCCCTCAACTTTTACTGTTTTTGGCATCATATTTTGCAACTTTTGTCTCATGTATCCATTATCTTCTTATTATGGGTATAGATGATCTTACTGCTTTTGTCTTTTAACATTTTTACTAGCTTTATACATGGTTCATTTACTAACTTTACTGTATATTTGCCTTTAGCAGAGAGATTTTTCTCTTGGTAATTTTCATATTTGTAGTGGTGACATTTTTTTTCCTCTTAGAGATGTCCTCTTCACATTTCTTATAATGCTGGTTTGGTGGTGCTGAACTCTTTCAGCTTTTGCTTTTCTGTAAAACATTTTGTTGTTGTTGTTTGTTTTTCTTTTTTTTAATTAATTAATTTATTTTCTTATTAGTCATCCATTTTATACACATCAGTGTATACATGTCAATCCCAATCTCCCAATTCATCACACCACAACCCACACCCCCAGCCGCTTTCCCCCTTGGTGTCCGTACGTTTGTTCTCTACTTCTGTGTCTCAATTTCTGCTCTGCAAACCAGTTCATCTGTACCATTTTCTAGGTTCCACATATATGTGTTGATATACGATATTTGTTTTTTTCTTTCTGACTTACTTCACTCTGTATGACAGTCTCTAGATCCATCCACTTCTCAACAAATGACTCAATTTCGTTCCTTTTTATGGCTGAGTAATATTCCATTGTATATGTGTACCACATCTTCTTTATGCATTCATCTGTCAATGGGCACTTAGGTTGCTTCCATGACCTGGCTATTGTAAATAGTGCTGCAATGAACATTGGGGTTCATGTGTCTTTTTGAATTATGGTTTTCTGTGTGTATATGCCCAGTAGTGGGGTTGCTGGGTCATATGGTAATTCTATTTTTAGTTCTTTAAGGAACTTCCATAGTGGCTGTATCAATTTACATTCCCACCAACAGTGCAAGAGGGTTCCCTTTTCTCCACACCCTCTCCAGCATTTGTTGTTTGTAGATTTTCTCATGATGCCCATTCTAACTGGTGTCAGGTGATACCTCCTTGTAGTTTTGATTTACATTTCTCTAATAATTAGTGATGTTGAGCAGCTTTTCATGTGCTTCTTGGCCATCTGTATTTCTTCTATGGAGAAATGTCTATTTAGGTCTTCTGCCCATTTTTTGATCGGGTTGTTTTTTTTTTTTAATATTCAGCTGCATAAGCTGTTTATATATTTTGGAGATTAATCTTTTGTCTGATGATTCATTTGCAAATATTCTCTCCCATTCTGAGGGTTGTCTTTTCGTCTTGTTTATGGTTTCCTTTACTGTGCAAAAACTTTTAAATTTCATTAGGTCCCATTTGTTTATTTTTGTTTTTATTTCCATTACTCTAAGAGGTGGATCAAAAAATATCTTGCTGTGATTTATGTCAAAGAGTGTTCGTCCTATGTTTTCCTCTAAGAGTTTTATAGTGCCCGGTCTCACATTTAGGTCTCTAATCCATTTTGAGTTTATTTTTGTGTATGGTGTTAGGTAGTGTTCTAATTTCATTCTTTTACCTGTAGCTGTCCAGTTTTCCCAGCACCACTTACTGAAGAGACTGTCTTTTCTCCATTGTATATCCTTGCCTCCTTTGGCATAGATTAGTTGACCATAGGTGTGTGGGTTTATCTCTGGGCTTTCTATCCTGTTCCATTGATCTATATTTCTGTTTTTGGGCCAGTATCATATTGTCTTGATTACTGTAGATTTGTAGTATAGTCTGAAGTCAGGGAGTCTGATTCCCCCAGCTCCGTTTTTTTCCCCTCAAGACTGCTTTGGCTATTTGGGGTCTTTTGTGTCTCCATACAAATTTTAAGATTTTTTGTTCTAGTTCTGTAAAATCTGCCATTGGTAATTTGATAGGGATTGCATTGAATCTGTAGATTGCTTTGGGTAGTATAGTCATTTTCACAATATTGATTCCTCCAATCAAAGAACATGGTATATCTCTCCATCTGTTGGGATCATCTTTAATTTCTTTCATCAGTGTCCTATAGTTTTCTGCATACAGGTCTTTTGTCTCTATAGGTAGGTTTATTCCTAGGTATTTTATTCTTTTTGTTGCAATGGTAAATGGGAGTGTTTCCTTCATTTCTCTTTCAGATGTTTCATCATTAGTGTATAGGCATGCAAGAGATTTCTGTGCATTAATTTTGTATCCTGCAACTTTTCCAAATTCATTGATTAGCTCTAGTCGTTTTCTGGTGGCATCTTTAGGATTCTCTATGTATTGTATCATGTCATCTGCAAACACTGACAGTTTTGCTTCTTCTTTTCCAGTTTGTATTCCTTTTATTTGTTTCTCTTCTCTGATTGCCGTGGCTAGGACTTCCAAAACTATGTTGAATAACAGTGGTGAGAGTGGACATCCTTGTCTTGTCCCTGATCTTGTAGGAAACGCTTTCAGTTTTTCACCATTGAGAATGATGTTTGCTGTGGGTTTGTCATATATGGCCTTTATTATGTTGAGGTAGGTTCGCTCTATGCCCACTTTCTGGAGAATTTTTATGATGAATGAGTGTTGAATTTTGTCAAAAGCTTTTTCTGCAGCTATTGAGATAATCATGTGGTTTTAATTCTTCAATTTGTGAATATGGTGTATCACATTGATTGATTTGCATATATTTAAGAATCCTTGCATTTCTGGGATAAATCCCACTTGATCATGGTGTATGACCCTTTGAATGTGTTGTTGGGTTCTGTTTGCTAATATTTTGTTGAGGATTTTTGCATCTACATTCATCAGTGATATTGGTCTGTAATTTATTTATTTTTTGTAGTATCTTTGTCTGGTTTTGGTATCAGGGTGATGGTGGCTTCATAGAATGAGTTTGGGAGTTTTCCTTCCTCTGCAATTTTTTGGAAGAGTTTGAGAAGGATGGGTGTTAGCTCTTCTCTAAATGTTTGATAGAATTCACCTGTGAAACCATCTGGTCCTGGACTTTTGTTTGTTGGAAGATTTTTTAATCACAGTTTCAATTTCCTTACTTGTGATTGGTCTGTTCATATTTTCTGTTTCTTCCTGGTTCAGTCTTGGAAGGTTATACCTTTCTAAGAATTTGTCCATTTCTTCCAGGTTGTCCATTTTATTGGCATAGAATTGCTTGTAGTAGTCTCTTAGGATGCTTTGTATTTCTGCCGTGTCTGTTGTAACTTCTCCTTTTTCATTTCTAATTTTATTGATTTCAGTCCTCTCCCTCTTTTTCTTGATGAGTCTGGCTAAAGGTTTATCAATTTTGTTTATCTTCTCAAAGAACCAGCTTTTAGTTTTATTGATCTTTGCTATTGTTTTCTTTGTTTCTATTTCATTTATTTCTGCTCTGAACTTTATGATTTCTTTCCTTCTACTAACTTTTTGTTTTGTTTGTTCTTCTTTCTCTAGTTCCTTTAGGTGTAAGGTTAGATTGTTTATTTGAGATTTTTCTTGTTTCTTGAGGTAGGCTTGTATAGCTATAAACTTCCCTCTTAGAACTGCTTTTGCTGCATCCCATAGGTTTTGGATCATCGTGTTTTCATTGTCATTTGTCTTTAGGTATTTTTTGATTTCCTCTTTGATTTCTTTAGTGATCTCTTGGTTATTTAGTAACGTATTGTTTAGCCTCCATGTGTTTGTGTTTTTTATGTTTTTTTCCCTGTAATTCATTTCTAATCTTATAGCATTGTGTTTAGAAAAGATGCTTGGTATGATTTCAGTTTTCTTAAATTTCCTGAGGCTTGATTTGTGACCCAAGATGTGATCTATCCTGGAGAATGTTCCATGCGCACTTGAGAAGAATGTGTAATCTGCTGTTTTTGGATGGAATGTCCTATAAATACTGATTAAATCTCTCTGGTCTATTGTATCATTTATAGCTTGTGTTTCCTTATTAATTTTCATTTTGGTTGATCTGTCCATTGTTGTAAGTGAGGTGTTAAAGTCCCCCACTATTATTGTGTTATTGTCGATTTCCTGTTTTATAGCTGTTAGCAGTTGCCTTTTATATTGAGGTACTCCTATGTTGGGTGCATATATATTTATAATTGTTATATCTTCTTCTTAGATTGATCCCCTGATCATTATGTAGTGTCCTTCCTTGTCTCTTGTAACATTCTTTATTTTAAAGTCTATTTTATCTGATATGAGTATTGCTACTCCAGCCTTCTTTTGATTTCCATTTGCTTGGAAGATCTTTTTCCATCCCCTCACTTTCAGTCTGTATGTGTCCCTTGGCCTGGAGTGGGTCTCTTGTAGACAGCATATATATGGGTCTTGTTTTTGTATCCATTCAGCAAGCCTGTGTCTTTTGGTTGGAGCATTTAATCCATTCATATTTAAGGTAATTATCGATATGTATGTTCCTATTACCATTTTCTTAATTTTGGGGGGTTTGTTTCTGTAGGTCCTTTTCTTCTCTTGTGTTTCCCACTTAGAGAAGTTCCTTTAGCATTTGTTGTAGAACTGGTTTGGTGGTGCTGAATTCTCTTAGCTTTTGCTTGTCTGTAAAGCTTTTGATTTCTCCATCAAATCTGAATGAGATCCTTGCCAGGTAGAGTAATCTTCGTTGTAGGCTCTTCCCTTTCATCACTTTAAATATATTGTGCCACTCCCTTCTGGCTTGTAGAGTTTCTGCTGAGAAATCAGCTGTTAACCTTATGGGAGTTTCCTTGTATGTTATTTGTCGTCTTTCCCTTGCTGCTTTCAAAATTTTTTCTTTGTGTTTAATTTTTGCCAATTTGAGTACTATGTGTCTCTGAGTGTTTCTCCTTGGGTTTATCCTGTATGGGACTCTCTGTGCTTCCTGGACTTTGGTGGCTATTTCCTTTCCCATGTTAGGGAAGTTTTCAACTATAATCTCTTCAAATATTTTCTTGGGTCCTTTCTCTCTCTCTTCTCCTTCTGGGACCCCTATAATGCGAATGTTGTTGCATTTAATATTGTCCCAGAGGTTTCTTAGGCTGTCTTCATTTCTTTTCATTCTTTTTTCTTTATTCTCTTCCACAGCAGTGAATTCCACCATTCTGTCTTCCAGGTCACTTATCTGTTCTTCTGCCTCAGTTATTCTGCTATTGATTCCTTCTAGTGTATTTTTCATTTCAGTTATTGCATTGTTCATCTCTGTTTGTTCTTTAATTCTTCTAGATCTTTGTTAAACATTTCTTGCGTCTTGTTGATCTTTGCCTCCATCCTTTTTCCGAGGTCCTGGACCATCTTCACTATCATCATTCTGAATTCTTTTTCTGAAATGTTGCCTATCTCCATTTCATTTAGTTGTTTTTCTGGGGTTTTATCTTTTTCTTTCATCTGGTACATAGCCCTCTGCCATTTCATCTTGTCTATCTGTGAATGTGGTTTTTGTTCCACAGTTCTGCAGGATCATAGTTCTTGCTTCTGCTGTCTGCCTTCTGGTGGATGAGGCTATCTAAGTGGCTTGTGGAAGCTTCCTGGTGGGAGGGACTGGTGGATGGTAGAGCTGGCTGTTGCTCTGTTGGGCAGAGCTCAGTCTTTGTAAAATTTCGCTCTCCATCAAATCTGAATGAAAACCTTGCCAGGTAGAGTATTCTTGGTTGTACGTTTTTCACTTTCATTGCTTTAAACATATCATGCCACTCCCTTTTTGGCCTGTAGAATTTTCATTGAAAAGTCAGCTAATTGTCTTATCGGAGTTCACTTGTATATAACTTGTTGTTTTTCCCTTTCTTCTTTTAATATTATTTCTTTATCTTTAATTTTTGCCATTTTACTTACAATGTGTCTTGGTGTGGTCTTCTTTGGGTTGATCCTGTTTGGGACTCTCTCTGCTTCCTAGACCTGGATATCTGTTTCCTTTTTCAGGTTAGGTAAGTTTTAAGCTATTATGTCTTCAAATATGTTCTGTTTCTTTCTCTCTTCTCCTTCTGGTACCCTATAATGTGAATGTTAGTATGCTTGTTGTTGTCCTAGAGGTCTCTTGCCCTGTTCTGATTTTTTTTTCTGTTAAGCTTCAGTGATTTCCACTACTCTATCTTCCAGCTCACTGACCCATTCCTGTGTATTATCTTATCTACTGTTGATTCCTTCTAGTGTATTTTTATTTCAGATATTGTATTCTTTATCTCTGTTGATTCTTCTTTATATTTTCTAACTCTTTGTTAAAAACTTCCAAATCCTCACTCTGTTCATCAAATCTTCACATAAGTTCGTTGAGTATCTTTACAATCATTACCTTGAATACTTTATTGGGTAGATTGCTTATCTCCATTTGATTTAGTTCTTCTTTGGGGGTTTTATCTTGTTCCTTCATTTGGAATATATTCATCTGTCACCTCCTTTTGTCTAATTTGCTGTTTTTATTTCTATGTATGTGGTAGGTTGTTTACATTTCCCAACCTTGGCCTTTTGTAGGAGACTTCCTAGGTGGCCCAGCAGTGAACCCTCCTCTGGTCACCAGAGCTGTATGCTCTAGGGGTGACACCTATGTGGGCTTTGTGGGTCCTTGTGTTGTTGTAGGGTGACTACTGTGGGCAGTTTTGTAGGTGTGGCTGGCCCCTAGTCTAATTGGTTGCCAGGCCTTGCCTTGCATGGAGGCTGCTGGTCTCTCATAGGTGGGACCTGGTCACAAGGTGGCTGGCCATGGAGCCTCAGGAGGTCCTGGGCCTAGCACTGGTCTACTAGTGGGTGGATTTGGGTTCCAGGGTGGATGGTTGTGGGGACGGGGGTCCTGTATCTAGCATTGGTCTGCTGGTGCGTAAGGCCAGTTCCTGACATTGCTGGCTACAGGGTCCAGTGTGACTCAGGGCTGGTCCCAGCCTTCTGGTGGGCAGATCCTTGCCCCTTGAGGTCCTGGGGCTAGTACCCACCTGTAGGTGGGTTAAGCTAAGTCCCTGGATGAAGGGCCCTTGATGAAGGGCCCTGTGGGTCCCAGAGCTAGTGTTGGTCCACTGGTGGATGGGGCTGGTTCCTGACACTGCTGGCTGCAGGGCCCGTGGTGTTCCAGAGCTGATGTTCACATGCTGATTTACATGGCCTGTGCTCAGGGTGTCCAGGGGCTGGTGCCGGCCTGCTGTTGGGTGGGCTGGGTCCCACCATGGAACACTGTAGGGCTGTGGTAGTCCTGGGGCTCGTGTCTCCATGCTGGTGTTCAGAGTCATGTCCTAGGCCCTCTGGTGGATTGGACTGGGTCCAAGGGTGGCTATGGGTTCAGGAGGTCTTAAGGCAGCTGGCTTGCTGCTTGGTGGGGCTGTGTCCTTGCCTGGCTAGTTGCTTTGCCTGAGGCTTCCTAGTACTGGTGCCCACAGGCTGGTGGACATGGCCGGGTCCCAGAGCTAATAAGCTAGATGGAGGATTCCAAAATGTCACTTGCTAGCACTAGTGTCCTCTTGGTAGTATGAGCTCCCAAAAATGGTTGCTGCCAGTGTCTGTGTCCCTAGTGTGAGCTCCAGTCTCTGGGAAGCTCTCCAAGATCAGCAGGTGGGTCTGACCAGGCTTCTTTCAAATTATTGCTTCTGCCCTGGGTCCTGTAACTTGTGAGATTTTTGTGTGCTCCCTTTAAGAGTGGAGTCTCTATTTCCTACAGTCCCCTGGTCTCCCGAATATAAGTCCCACTGGCCTTCAAAGCCAAATGTCCTGGGGTCTTGTCTCCCTTGTGCAGGACCTCCACAGGCTCAGGAGCCCAATGTGGGGCTCGGACCCCTTGCTCCTTAGGGAGAAGCTCTGCAATTGTAATTATCCTCCCGTTTGTGTGTCACTCACCCCAGGGTATGTATGTGTCTTAACTATACTGTGTCTCCACCACTCCTACCAGTCTCATTGTGGTTCCTTATTCATGTCTTTAGTTGTAGAAGATCTTTTCTGCTCATCTTCTGGTCTTTCTCATCAATAGTTGCTCTGCCAATTGTTGTAATTTTGGTGCCCATGGGAGGAGGTGAACCCTTCCTATTCCGCTATCTTGGCCACTACTCTTAAACTGATATTTTTTATTAAAGCTTTTGAGTGGTCAAGAGGATGATCAAAAGGAGGAAAGGAGGACTGTTGAAATAAATGTCTAGGCCCAGGATGGGACCACTCCTGCCTGGGGTGCCACATCAGCAAAATGAAAGTTTGATAACTTACAGAGGTAAATGCTTTTCTTGACCAGGCATGCAGTGTATGCAGTCAACTAATCCCCAAATGCCAAGTCAGCTCTGGGGCTTCTCACTGCAAATAAGGTTGACTATGTGGCCCCAGCCAATCAGATATTTTCCACTTGTCTCTTCCTTGTTCTTTATTCTATAAAATTTTGCAACAATATTGTGTTTGACTGCTTTGTTTGTCTATATTCAAATTTTCAACTAGTCTTATATCATGTAAATGTACCTATTCAGAGGATAATTACATAGCTTTTTATTTCCTTTACCCATAGTCACAAAGTTCAAATGACTTACGATTAAGATTACAGACCCATATAAGCAATTTAACCTTCTTTTCTCCTAATTTGACCCTGAATATTTTTAATAAAAGGTGGTCAGAAATCAATAAAGGCATCAAAACATAGATGTTTTTCCCTCTTCAAACAGAGGAAAATGAGAAAATAAACTATGTATGTACACTATTTTAATAAAGGCATTTAGTAAAAGCCTATCTTTAGATAGATATATAGATAGGTAATAGGTAGATAGAGATGTAAATATGTAGTATCTCTCTCTCTCTCTCTCTCTCTCTCTCCCCCTCTATCTATCTATCTATCTATCAGTCATCTATCCTAAAATATAATGGGGTAGCCTGGTTATTTTTCTTGAAGATAATTTTAATACCTTGTCCTGAGATAAACCTTATGAAGAATGAAAAACACATTTATAATTATATTCCCTAGATGACTAGGTAGACACTGTTGCCCTTTCAGTTCAGTTTCTCATATCCTTATTTCCAAGACTAGAACAGGAAAAAAGTATATCATCTAGGAGTAGCTCAGCCCACATACATATAAATATACATAATGCACACACGTACTTACATGTGGTACCTTACCCCAGCCTAACTCTTCTGAGGAGAAAGAAAAGGTCTCTAGAAAACAATGCTGTTCCTTTTAAAGTTCAGAGATTCACTTACTTGATTTAAATGGATTGTCTTATTTCTTTTTTAACAGAAGAAAACTGAGTGACCTGTTTTCACAATTTGTAAGATGAGTTTGTAGATGTAGTCTTTCTTCTCCACTGCTATGTTACTTAGTGTCTAGAAGAGTGCCTGGAATGTAGGAGACATTCAATAAACAATTATTCAGTGAATAAATAAATTCTGAACTTACATAAAAAACAGCAAATGCTGGCATAAGTTTGTTGCTTTGGCATCCATTTATTGACAGAACCAATTTACCATCCAATAACTTAGAATGTTTCATTTAAGATCTCTTTTCAGAGAAAAAAAAGGATAAATATTCTTATTACAATTGCCTTACCACCCAAATTGTGATAGTTGAAAGTAATTTAAACACATTCGCTTTTTCAACTCCATCTGTCAAAATTAGCTATGTGTATATAATTATCCTAAATTTTTTCTGTAGTGTCAGAAAAATTGGCTCTCTAGAAAGAAAGAAAGTCCCTTTAAAATATTTTTTTAATGATTGTGGGTGAATAAAATATAGTTGCTATGAACTATGAATAAGTTACATCTCTTATTTTGGGCCATTTAACTAAGTAGTAGTCTTTTTACTCTCTGTGATTCCTCCAGTTAAACCCTATGGGGGTAAAACAAAGTGAAAAGTAGATTTATGTAATTTGACCTTTTTTTTTTATTACAAAAATCCACCCATCCCTAAGCATAGGCAGATGAGGAATCACTTAAATTGTTCTGTTTGTTTTGTTTTGTTTTGTTTTTTTAAGGCTTGCAATAAGATCTGTTCTCAAAGCCAGCTACACATCTTGTATCCTATATTGGGTTTCTAGGGAGCTACAGTTTAAAATCAGAGTGCACTCATAGAATTAAGGCATATTAACCTCTCATCCTTTAAGATTGAAACTTGAAAAGTTTATCAGACACATTCTTCTATATGTCAGCCTTAAGCCAGTGAGACAGGCCAGGGAAGTTTTTTTTTTTTTTTTTTTTTCACACACACACACTGTATTTTATTTTTACAAGAGATAAATAGACTGACACCAAGCATTATACATGGATGACCACAACAAAAGCAACAATGATTGCAATTACCAAACATGAAACACACTCATACTATGTCATAATATTGACATTCAGTCCAGCAATCCTCCACTGTAACAGCTCCTTTACTTTGCAGTGAAAATTGATTTGTATATTCTTTGCCTCTGAGTCCTTGTGGGATTTTTTTTTTTTTTAATTCAGACAGAAAGTCACAAAAATTATACTCATCCTCATCAGTTCACTCAGTCCCATGTAATTGATTTTTTTTTCATCTTGATCTTTTGTTAGCACTTTTATGAGTTCATCAGTTTTTCATTAGAGTTCTGAAAATGCTTATTCATTCAGTTCAGCAGTACAGTCAGTTACCAGAAACCTGTACTTGTCAGAGTCTTTTCCATGAATTTCTTGAAGATGAAAGCCTTTTATAGGAACATTTTTGCAAAAGCATCAGAGTACACCCAGAACTGTCTGTAAATGACAAAAGACTTAAAAATGACCACTGTTAAAGATTTGATGAAAGTTCATAATAATGCAGTTGACAAGAAAATTAGTTATTTCTGAGATATACATTTTAAAGTAATAGCTAGGATTATTACTTATAACATTATACCAGAACATATAAGATTTTTAGAAATTTCATGTAATGTCTGAAACATTTATATTAACATATTTCCATACAAATACAAATATAAGATTTTTAGAAATTTCATATAATGTCTGAAACATTTATATTAACATATTTCCATACATATTTCCACACAAATACAAATATAAGATTTTTAGAAATTTCATGTAATGTCTGAAACATTTATATTAACATATTTCCATACAAATAACCCAATGAAAGTTTAGTATTAGTTGTTTTGTTTGTTTGTTTTTTTATACTGCAGGTTCTTATTAGGCATCAATTTTATACACATCAGTGTATACATGTCAATCCCAATCGCCCAATTCAGCACACGACCATCCCCACCCCACCGCAGTTTTCCCCCCTTGGTGTCCATATGTCCATTCTCTACATCTGTGTCTCAACTTCTGCCCTGCAAACCGGCTCATCCGTACCATTTTTCTAGGTTCCACATACATGCATTAATATACGATATTTGTTTTTCTCTTTCTGACTTACTTCA
Source organism: Balaenoptera ricei (assembly GCF_028023285.1). NCBI lineage: Eukaryota > Metazoa > Chordata > Mammalia > Artiodactyla > Balaenopteridae > Balaenoptera > Balaenoptera ricei. The sequence goes on along the minus strand of NC_082660.1, from coordinate 86,577,947 downwards.
CTCTGTGTGACAGTCTCTAGATCCATCCACTTCTCAACAAATGACTCAATTTCGTTCTTTTTATGGCTGAGTAATATTCCATTGTATATATGTACCACTTATTCTTTATCCATTCGTCTGTTGATGGGCATTTAGGTTGCTTCCATGACCTGGCTATTGTAAATAGTGCTGCAATGAACATTCGGGTGCATGTGTCTTTTTGAATTATGGTTTTCTCTGGATATATGCCCAGTAGTGGGATTGCTGGGTCATATGGTAATTCTATTTTTAGTTTTTTAAGGAACCTCCATACTGTTCTCCATAGTGGCTGTATCAATTTACATTCCCACCAACAGTGCAAGAGGGTTCCCTTTTCTCCACACCCTCTCCAGCATTTGTTGTTTGTCGATTTTCTGATGATGCCCATTCTAACAGGAGTGAGGTGATACCTCATTGTAGTTTTGATTTGCATTTCTCTAATAATTAGTGACGTTGAGCATCTTTTCATGTGCTTCGTGGCCGTCTGTATGTCTTCTTTGGAAAAATGTCTATTTAGGTCTTCTGCCCATTTGTGGATTGGGGTGTTTGTTTCTTTAATATTGAGCTGAATGAGCTGTTTATATATTTTGGAGATTAATCCTTTGTCCGTTGATTCGTTTGCAAATATTTTCTCCCATTCTGAGGGTTGTCTTTTCGTCTTGTTTATGGTTTCCTTTGCTGTGCAAAAGCTTTGAAGTTTCATTAGGTCCCATTTGTTTATTTTTGTTTTTATTTCCATTACTCTAGGAGGTGGATCAAAAAAGATCTTGCTGTGATTTATGTCAAAGAGTGTTCTTCCTATGTTTTCCTCTAAGAGTTTTATAGTGTCCAGTCTTATATTTAGGTCTCTAATCCATTTTGAGTTTATTTTTGTGTATGGTGTTAGGGAGTATTCTAATTTCATTCTTTTACATGTAGCTGTCCAGTTTTCCCAGCACCACTTATTGAAGAGACTGTCTTTTCTCCATTGTATATCTTTGCCTCCTTTGTCATAGATTAGTTGACCATAGGTGCGTGGGTTAATCGCTGGGCTTTCTGTCTTGTTCCATTGATCTATGTTTCTGTTTTTGTGCCAGTACCATATTGTCTTGATTACTGTAGCTTTGTAGTATAGTCTGAAGTCAGGGAGTCTGATTCCTCCAGCTCCATTTTTTTGCCTCAAGACTGCTTTGGCTATTCGGGGTCTTTTGTGTCTCCATACAAATTTTAAGATGATTTGTTCTAGCTCCGTAAAAAATGCCATTGGTAATTTGATAGGGATTGCATTGAATCTGTAGATTGCTTTGGGTAGTATACTCATTTTCACAATGTTGATTCTTCCAATCCAAGAACATGGCATATCTCTCCATCTGTTGGTATCATCTTTAATTTCTTTCATCAGTGTCTTATAGTTTTCTGCATACAGGTCTTTTGTCTCCCTAGGTAGGTTTATTCCTAGGTATTTTATTCTTTTTGTTGCAATGGTAAATGGGAGTGTTTCCATAATTTCTCTTTCAGATTTTTCATCATTAGTGTATAGGAATGCAAGAGATTTCTGTGCATTAATTTTGTATCCTGCAACTTTACCATATTCATTAATTAGCTCTAGCAGTTTCCTGGTGGCAGTTTTAGGATTCTCTATGTATAGTATCATGTCATCCGCAAACAGTGACAGTTTTACTTCTTCTTTTCCAATTTGTATTCCTTTTATTTCTTTTTCTTCTCTGATTGCCGTGGCTAGGACTTCCAGAACTATGTTGAATAATAGTGGTGAGAGTGGACATCCTTGTCTCATTCCTGATCTTAGAGGAAATGCTTTCAGTTTTTCACCATTGAGAATGATGTTTGCTGTGGGTTTGTCATATATGGCCTTTATTATGTTGAGGTAGGTTCCCTCTACGCCCACTTTCTGGAGAGTTTTTATCATAAATGGGTGTTGAATTTTGTCAAAAGGTTTTTCTGCATCTATTGAGATGATCATATGGTTTTTATTCTTCAATTTGTTAATATGGTGTATCACATTGTTTGATTTGCATATATTGAAGAATCCTTGCATCCCTGGGATAAATCCCACTTGATCGTGGTATATGGTCCTTTTAATGTGTTGTTGGATTCTGTTTGCTAGTATTTTGTTGAGGATTTTTGCATCTATATTCATCAGTGATATTGGTCTGTAATTTTCTTTTTCTGTAGTGTCTTTGTCTGGTTTTGGTATCAGGGTGATGGTGGCCTCATAGAATGAGTCTGGAAGTGTTCCTTCCTCTGCAATTTTTTGGAAGAGTTTGAGAAGGATGGGTGTTAGCTCTTCTCTAAATGTTTGATAGAATTCACCTGTGAAGCCATCTGGTCCTGGACTTTTGTTTGTTGGAAGATTTTTAATCACAGTTTCAATTTCATTACTTGTGATTGGTCTGTTCATATTTTCTATTTCTTCCTGCTTCAGTCTTGGAAGGTTATACCTTTCTAAGAATTTGTCCATTTCTTCCAGGTTGTCCATTTTATTGGCATAAAGTTGCTTGTAGTAGTCTCTTAGGATGCTTTGTATTTCTGCGGTGTCTGTTGTAACTTCTCCTTTTTCATTTCTGATTTTATTGATTTGAGTCCTCTCCCTCTTTTTCTTGATGAGTCTGGCTAATGGTTTATCAATTTTGTTTATCTTCTCAAAGAACCAGCTTTTAGTTTTATTGATCTTTGCTATTGTTTCCTTCATTTCTTTTTCATTTATTTCTCATCTGATCTTTATGATTTCTTTCCTTCTGCTAACTTTGGGTTTTTTTTTTTTTTTCTTCTTCTTTCTCTAATTGCTTTAGGTGCAAGGTTAGGTTGTTTATTCGAGATGTTTCCTGTTTCTTGATGTAGGCTTGTATTGCTAAAAACTTCCCTCTTAGAACTGCTTTTGCTGCACCGCATAGGTTTTGGGTCCTCGTGTCTCCATTGTTATTTGTTTCTAGGTATTTTTTGATTTCCCCTTTGATTTCTTCAGTGATCACTTCGTTATTAAGTAGTGTATTGTTTAGCCTCCATGTGTTTGTATTTTTTACAGATCTTTTCCTGTAATTGATATCTAGTCTCATAACGTTGTGGTCGGAAAAGATACTTGATAAGATTTCAGTTTTCTTAAATTTACCAAGGCTTGATTAGTGACCCAAGATATGATCTATCCTGGAGAATGTTCCATGAGCACTTGAGAAAAATGTGTATTCTGCTTTTTTTGGGGTGGAATGTCCTATAAATATCAATTAAGTCCATCTTGTTTAATGTATCATTTAAAGCTTGTGTTTCCTTATTTATTTTCATTTTGGATGATCTGTCCATTGGTGAAAGTGGGGTGTTAAAGTCCCCTGCTATGATTGTGTTGCTGTCGATTTCCCCTTTTATGGCTGTTAGTATTTGCCTTATGTATTGAGGTGCTCCTATGTTGGGAGCATAAATGTTTACAGTTGTTATATCTTCTTCTGGGATCAATCCCTTGATCATTATATAGTGTCCTTCTTTGTCTCTTGTAATAGTCTTTATTTTAGAGTCTATTTTGTCTGATATGAGAATTGCTACTCCAGCTTTCTTTTGATTTCCGTTTGCGTAGAATATCTTTTTCCATCCCCTCACTTTCAGTCTGTATGTGTCCCTAGGTCTGAAGTGGGTCTCTTGTAGACAGCATATATACGGGTCTTGTTTTTGTATCCATTCTGCCAGTGTGTGTCTTTTGGTGGGAGCATTTAATCCATTTAGATTTAAGGTAATTATCGATATGTATGTTCCTATGACCATTTTCTTAAATGTTTTGGGTTTGTTATTGTAGGTGTTTTCCTTCTCTTGTGTTTCTTGCCTAGAGAAGTTCCTCTAGCATTTGTTGTAAAGCTGGTTTGGTGGTGCCGAACTCTCTCAGCTTTTGCTTGTCTGTAAAGTTTTTAATTTCTCCATCAAATCTGAATGAGATCCTTGCTGGGTAGAGTAATCTTGGTTGTAGGTTTTTCTCCTTCATCACTTTAAATATGTCCTGCCACTCCCTTCTGGCTTCCAGAGTTTCTGCTGAAAGATCAGCTGTTAACCTTATGGGGATTTCCTTGTGTGTTATTTGTTGTTTTTCCCTTGCTGCTTTTAATGTTTTCTTTATATTTAATTTTTGACAGTTTGATTAATATGTGTCTTGGCATGTTTCTCCTTGGATTTATCCTGTATGGGACTCTCTGTGCTTCCAGGACTTGATTAACTATTTCCTTTCTCATATTAGGGAAGTTTTCAACTATAATCTCTTCAAATATTTTCTCAATCCCTTTCTTTTTCTCTTCTTCTTCTGGGACCCCTATAATTCGAATGTTGGTGTGTTTAATGTTGTCCCAGAGGTCTCTGAGACTGTCCTCTGTTCTTTTCATTCTATTTTCTTTATTCTGCTCTGCACTAGTTATTTCCACTCTTTCATCTTCCAGGTCACTTATCCGTTCTTCTGCCTCAGTTATTCTGCTATTGATCCGTTCTAGAGTATTTTTAATTTCATTTATTGTGTTGTTCATCGTTGCTTGGTTCCTCTTTAGTTCTTCTACGTCCTTGTGAAATGTTTCTTGCATTTTGTCTATTCTATTTCCAAGATTTTGGATTATCTTTACTATCACTATTCTGAATTCTTTTTCAGGTAGACTGCCTGTTTCCTCTTTATTTTTTAGGTCTGGTGTGTTTTTACCTTGCTCCTTCATCTGCTGTGTGTTTTTCTGTCTTCTCATTTTGCTTATCTTACTGTGTGTGGGGTCTCCTCTTTGCAGGCTGCATGTTCATAGTTCCTGTTGTTTTTGGTATCTGTCCCCTGTGGCTAAGGTTCGTTCAGTGGGTTGTGTAGGCTTCCCACTGGAGGGGACTAGTGCCTGTGTTCTTGTAGATGATGCTGGATCTTGTCTTTCTGGTGGGCAGGTCCACATCTGGTGGTGTGTTTTGGGGTGTCTGTGGCCTTATTATGATTTTAGGCAGCCTCTCTGCTAATGGATGGGGCTGTGTTCCTGTCTTGCTAGTTGTTTGGCATATGGTGTCCAGCAGTGTAGCTTGCTGGTTGTTGAGTGAAGCTGGGTCTTGGTGTTGAGATGGAGATCTCTGGGAGATTTTCACCATTTGGTATTATGTGGAGCTGGGAGGTCTCTTGTGGACCAATGTCCTGAAGTTGGCTCTCCCACCTCAGGGCACAGCCCTGATGCCTGGCTGGAGCACCAAGAACCTTTCATCCACACGGCTTTTGGGAGGTCTGACGTCTTCTGCCAGCATTCAGTGGGTGTTCTATAGGAGCAGTTTCACGTGTAGATATATTTCTGATGTATCTGTTAAGAGAAAGGTGATCTCCGTGTCTTACTCTTCCACCACCTTTTCCTCTCCTCCATTGTATATTCTTGCCTCCTTTATCAAAGATAAGGTGACCATATGTGTATGGGTTTATTTCTGGGCTTTCTATCCTGTTCCATTAATCTGTATTTCTGTTTTTGTGCCAGTACCATACTGTCTTGATTATTATAGCTTTGTAGTGTAGTCTGAAGACAGGGAGCCTTATTCCTTCAGCTCTGCTTTTCTTTCTCAAGAATGCTTTAACTATTTTGGGTCTTTTGGGTTTCCACACAAATTGTAAAATTTTTGGTTCTAGTTCAGTGAAAAATGCCATTGGTAGCTTGATAGGGATTGTATTGAATCTGTAGCTTGCTTTGGGTAGTATAGCCATTTTCACAATGTTGATTCTTCCAATCCAAGAACATGGTATATGTCTCCATCTGTTTGTCTTGTCTGTAATTTCTTTCATCAGTCTCTTATAGTTTTCTTCATAGAGGTCTTTTTCTCTTTAGGAAGGTTTATTCCTAGGTATTTTATTCTTTTTGTTTCAATGGTAAATGGGATTGTTTCCTTAATTTCTCTTTCAGATTTTTTGTCATTAGTGTATAGGAATGCAAGAGATTTCTGTGCATTAATTTTGTATCCTGCTACTTTACCTAATTCGTTGATTAGCTCTAGTAGTTTTCTGGTAGCATCTTTAGGCCTCTCTTTGTATAGTATCATGTCATCTGCAAACAGTGACAGTTTTACTTCTTCGTTTCTGATTTGGATTCCTTTTATTTCTTTTTCTTCTCTGATTCCTGTGGCTAAAACTTCCAAAACTATGTTGAATAATAGTGGTGAAAGTTGGCAACCTTGTCTTGTTCCTGATCTTAGTGGAAATGGTTTCAGTTTTTCACCATTGAGGACGATGTTGGCTGTGGGTTTGTCATATATGGCCTGTATTATGTTGAGGTAGGTTCTCTCTATGCCCACTTTCTGGAGAGATTTTATCATAAATGGGTGTTGAATTTTGTCTAAAGCTTTCTCTGCATCTATTGAGATTATCAAATGGCTTTTATCCTTCAGTTTGGTAAATATGGGGCATCAGATTGATTGATTTGCATATATTGAAGAATCCTTGCATTCCTGGGATAAACCCCTCTTGATCATGGTGTATGATCGTTTTAATGTGCTGTTGGGTTCTTTTTGCTAGTGTTTTGTTGAGGATTTTTGCATCTATTTTCATCAGTGATATTGGTCTGTAGTTTTCCTTTTTGTGACATCTTTTTCTGGTTTTGGTGTCAGGGTGATGGTAGCCTTGCAGAATGAGTTGGGGAGTGTTCCTCCGTCTGCAATATTTTGGAAGAGTTTGCGAAGGATAAGTGTTAGCTCTTCTCTAAATGTTTGACAGAATTAACCTGTGAAGCCATCTGGTCCTGGGCTTTTGTTTATGGAAGATTTTTAATCACAGTTTCAATTTCAGTGCTTGTGATTGGTCTGTTCATATTTTCTATTTCTTCCTGGTTCAGTATTGGAAGGTTGTACTTTTCTAAGAATTTGTCCATTTCTTCCAGGTTGTCCATTTTATTGACATTTAGCTGCTTGTAGTAGTCTCTTATGATCCTTTGTATTTCTGCAGTGTCAGTTGTTACTATTCCTTTCTCATTTCTAATTCTGTTGATTTGAGTCTTCCTTTTTTTCTTGATGAGTCTGGCTAATGGTTTTTCACTTTTGTTTATCTTCTCAAAGAACCAGCTTTTAGTTTTATTGGTCTTTGTTATTGTTTCCTTCATTTGTTTTTCATTTATTTCTGATCTGATCTTTATGCTTTCTTTCCTTCTGCTAACTTGAGTTTTTTTTTTGGTTGTTCTTTCTCTAATTGCTTTAGGTGTAAGGTTAGGTTGTTTATTTGAGATTTTTCTTGTTTCTTGAGGTAGGATTGTATTGCTATAAACTTCCCTCTTAGAACTGCTTTTGCTGCATCCCTAGGTTTTGGGTCATCTTGTTTTCATTGCCATTTGTTTCTAAGTATTTTTTGAACTTCTCTTTCCTTTCTTCAGTGATTCTTGGTTATTTAGTAGCATATTGTTTAGCCTCCATGTGTTTGTATTTTTTACAGCTTTTTTCCTGTAATTGATATCAAGTCTCATAGCATTGTTGTCAGAAAAGATACTTGATATGATTTCAATTTTCTTAAATTTACCAAGGCTTGGTTTTTGACCCAAGATATGATCTATCTTGGAGAATGTTCCATGAGCTCTTGAGAAGGAAGTGTATTCTGTTGTTTTTGGATGGAATGTCCTATAGATATCAATTAAGTCCATTTTTTTAATGTATCATTTAAATCTTGTGCTTCCTTCTTTATTTTCATTTTGGATGATCTGTCCATTGGTGAATGTGGGGCGTTAAAGTCCCCTACTATTTTTGTGTTACTGTCGATTTCCCCTTTTATGTCTGTTAGCATTTACCTTATGTATTGAGGTGCTCCTATGTTGGGTGCATAAATATTTACAATTGTTATATCTTCCTCTTGGATTGATCCCTTGATCATTATGTAGTGTCCTTCTTTGTCTCTTGTAATAGTCTTTATTTTAAAGTCTATTTTGTCTGATATGAGAATTGTTACTCCCACTTTCTTTTGATTTCTATTTGCCTGGAATTTCTTTTTCCATTCCCTCACTTTCAGTCTGTATGTGTCTCTAGGTCTGAAGTGGGTCTCTTGTAGACAGTGTATATATGGGTGTTATTTTTGTATCCATTGGCTAAGGCTGTGTCTTTTGGTTGGAGCATTTTATCCATTTACATTTAAAGTAATTATCAATATGTATATTCCTATTACCATTTTCTTAATTGTTTTGGGTTTGTTTTTTTAGGTCTTTTCCTTCTCTTGTGTTTCCTGCCTAGATAAGTTCCTTTAGCATTTGTTCTAAAGCTGATTTTGTGGTGTGATTTCTCTTAGCTTTTGCTTGTCTGTAAAGGTTTTAATTTCTCCATTGAATCTGGATGAGATCCTTGTTGGGTAGAGTAATCTTGGTTGTAGGTTTTTCCACTTTCATCACTTTAAATATGTCCTGCCACACGCTTCTGGCTTGCAGAGTTTCTGCTGAAAGATCAGCTATTGACCTTATGGGGATTCCCTTTTATGTTATTTGTTGATTTTCCCTTGTTGCTTTTAATATATATTTTTTTGTACTTAATTTTTGATAGTTTGATTAATATGTGTCTTGGTGTGTTTCTCCTTGGATTTATCCTGTATGGGACTCTCTGCTCTTCCTGTACTTGATTGACTATTTCCTTTCCCATATTAGAGAAGTTTTCAACTATAATCTCTTCAAATATTTTCTCAGTCCCTTTATTTTTCTCTTCTTCTTCTGGGACCCCTGTAATTCGAATGTTGGTGCATTTAATGTTGTCCCAGAAGTCTCTGAGACTGTCCTCAATTCTTTTCATTATTTTTTCTTTATTCTGCTCTGCTGTAGTTATTTCCACTATTTTATTTTCCAGGTCACTTATCCGTTCTTCTGACTCAGGTATTCTGCTGTTGAGTCTTTCTAGAGAATTTTTAATTTCATTTATTGTGTTGTTTATCATTGTTTGTTTGCTCTTTAGTTCTTCTTATTCCTTGTTAAACGTTTCTTGTATTTTCTCCCTTCTATTTCCAAGATTTTGGATCATCTTTACTATCATTACTTGAATTCTTTTTCAGGTAGACTGCCTATTTCCTCTTCATGTGTTTGGTCTGGTGGGTTTTTACCTTGCTCCTTCATCTGCTTCATATTTCTTTGTCTTCTCATTTTAGATAACTTACTGTGTATGGGGTCTCCTTTTCACAGGCTGCAGGTCCGTTGTTCCCATTGTTTTTGGTGTCTGCCCCCAATGGGTGTGGTTGGTTCAGTGGCTTGTGTAGGCTTCCTGGTGGAGGGGACTGCTGCCTGTGTTCTGGTGTGTGGGGCTGGATATTGTCTTTCTGGTGGGCAGGTCCGTGTCTGGTGGTGTGTTCTGGGGTGTCTGTGGCCTTATTATGATTTTAGGCAGCCTCTCTGCTATGGGTGGGTTTGTGTTCCTGTCTTGCTAGTTGTTTGGCATAGGGTGTCCAGCACTCTAGCTTGCTGGTCATTGAGTGGAGCTGGGTCTTAGCACTGAGATGGAGGTCTCGGGGAGAGCTTTTGCCATTTGATATTACATGGAGCTGGGAGGTCTCTGGTGGACCAGTGTCCTGAACTTGGCTCTGCCACCTTAGAAGCACAGACCTCACACCCAGCCAGCACACCAAGACCCTGTCAGCCACATGGTTAACAGTTGGCAATAGAGGGCCTGTAAACTTCTCTTCATGGTATCATCTGGTCCTGCTTTTCCTCCAGTTTATTCATGATTCTGTCCTGGAGTATTGCCTGTGAGTTAAGTCTTAAATGTCAATTCACTGCCTCCTCCATCTTTATAACAGAAGTTGGCTTATATCCTACTCTACTAACATAAACTTTTCTTACAGACTGATTACCGGTGTGGAATGCTAACTCCTGTACCACAGCAATTAATGGTCTTGTGGTCTATCATAAATACGCAGAGTTAGACATCCCTCTTCAGCAACACTAAAATGCAGACTCTCTAAGATAAGAAATTTTCTAGTTTTAACTCTGACAACTCAACTGAGTTTAGTCAAGTCATCTGACAGATGGCCACATCATCTTTATTTAATATTTAAGCCTAATATAGCTCTCACTGTGTGCTAGGAATGGCTACATGTGCTTTATAAATATTAGTCCATTTAAACTTCACAACAATGTGACGATTTAGATATGCTTATTTTCATAACTTAACATATAAGGGAACTAAGGTGCAGAGAATCCAAGTAACCCAGTGATGAGTTGGGTAACTTGTAATCATAACCTGGCAGTCCAACTCCAACTCCTCACCACTACACTCTATCACCTTTCAGTACAGATTGTTTTAAGGCAGCAATTATCTGAATGTTGGTTTTCTGTCTTTTCTATGAATTGGGTTAAATAGCACTAAATGGTTTTCAGGGCACCAGGGATGACCCTTGGTTAGACCCTGTGTAGCAACAGGTCTTCAGATAATGCCAAAGGCTTTATCTTCAGTCAGTGGCCCCAGGAAGATCTCAAGGTGATATGAGTGACAACAGATAGATTCAAGAATCAGGCTGTGCTATTGGAAGTGATCTTAGTCAAGTCCCAGAGGGTGTCAGTATCATCTCAAGGTTACCAGATCACTTACAAGTACCAAAAGGAAAAAGAATTATCAATCATTAGGGAGTCTCCTATGGAAGGCCAATTAAGAGATACTAAACCATGGAAGAAATTAATGAGTCTCATTTCTAAAAAATATCAGGCTCATGGATATTCATTATTAAAAGAAAATTTCCTATATTTTAAAAATAGGTGAAATCCCTCCACTTGGGATGATCATGAATAACAGAGGCTCACTTTCATTTGGAGTTTCTTATTTACTTATCCAGATACTTGAGTTCTTAATTAGCCATGAAACTAAAATCGCTGACCATCTTCTTCAATTGGTATTCAGTACTATTTACAGAAACTAGTTTAGAAAACTCAGAGAGAAAAGTCTTAACAATCATGCAGTTCCAGTTTTAAATCATACGTTCATGACTATTAGTAGTCCTAAGTGCTTAAATAGCAACTCACAATTCAGAAAGCTGTTCCAATCCAAGACAAACTCTTCTAGAGCTGGCTCTACATTACACTGACCCAACAGATTTAATTATTTTCCAGATTAGTATAACCAAATGCGATTCTACAGAACTGATATTCATTAAATTCCTAGGAAATTACTTGTATTTTCAACAAATTCTGAAGCTGAAACAGTAGATTTTTTTCTTCCTAAAATCTTGTAAATTTTAATAACTTACAAGGTTCTCAGTGTCAGATCTTACAAGCTTAACATTCTAGCAGATGAGGTCATACAAATTAATGTTGAACAAAAAGGAAAGACCATATGAATGTTGCACTTCAATTATCTGTGACATAATCGTCTTATGATGTGCAGGATGACCCAGGAAAAAGGGAGAAGTGATGGCACCAGCAATGAAATCTAATTAAATAATTAGTAAAATCTGGCCAATAGATCTGATTAATCAAAAAAATGCAAGATAAAAAGATCCAGTATAATAGTCAACAATGTCAGCGTCTGTTTGGACAATATTTAGCAATTGATATCTTACAAATAATTCCGATGAAGCTTAAGGCTATTACGTCTTGCACCCTATCTGCCAAACTTAAGCCTCTCTTTGGCACCCTGAGCCTTCTATGTAATTCTAATTAACTTTCTCAGAGTAAATTTAGGATAAATATGTTCTAATAAGTGTGTAGTTCTAAATAAATGAATGCACATTCATATGAAAGAGATTAATTCCAGAATAGTCTCTGATCTCTTTTAGAAACAGTGTCCAGCACTAGACCATGCTTTTTCTTTGACCAAGTGAGTTTTTATTGGAAAAGTTTACAATCAGTCCATGATTTACATTGAACAAGTATATCTATTACTATAACATGTTAAATACCAACTATAAAAATCAAAATACATATTTATCACTTATCTATTAATCTATCTCCCTATCTATCTTTACTTTTGTCTGGGGTAATACTGTCTACCTTCTGACAATGAAAACAAATATTTTCAAGTCCTTCTCCATAAAGTATGGCCACAGAAAACACACCAAAAGATTTGCCTTGTCATTGTAGTTATATTACATTAAAATTTAAAAAAACAAATAAAATTTGAAAATCCCCAATCGGGAGAGATTTCAAACATAAAGTGTTTATACATCTTAAATAGTTGCTTTATAAGTTTGTCAAATTCTCCTCTCTTTAGTATATCCTTATTTAGTATCTGTTCTTGTTTTCTACAGCAGCTTAGCTTAGAACATGCAGATATCTCACCAACTGAAAGGTAAATTAATAATAAAAAATCACACCTAAATCAAAGTGATTTTAGCTTTCACATTAAGACAGATCCATCATTAAAATCAATATCCCTCCTTGAATTAAAAACCTGTCAGATAACTGACAGGCTCAGTCCTTCATTCTTTTGGATCCAATGTATTTTTTAAAAGTCTTTTTGCAAAACGCTACTGTACTTTGCTTTAATGTTATATTAAAACTGTAATTTAAATGTACTCTGTGTTAAAAAGGCACAATAAAAATAAATTATTACAAATAACTCCACATCAGAAATTTCATTTGTCAGCTACTAAAATGAAGAAATTAGTATTCAGAGATAAACCTCCTAAAATGACCAAAATATTAAATTGCTATTTTATTTCCTAACTTTATTATTTGATATTAGTTAAGTATAATATACTTACTGTGTATGAACTAAAATTAACAAGTTTATAAGTTTTTTTTTAAGTTTCAGGAAATGCAATCGTGTGACATATGGTTACACAAGCTTATTCAACATTCACATTAATTAACCTGTGCTAATTTAAAAATCAGATAAAAGTACAACTAGTAAAAACAAATCACATTTACAAAGGCCATTAACCCATAATACTCGGTAAAATTTTTAATTTCACTATATAAATTACCAAAGTTTTCAAAGGATTTGTAAAATTTTCTTTTACAGATACCCCAAGTGTAACCAGATTCCTTTCATCAACTGCTTCTAAGAGATTGGGTCCAGATCTAGGAGCACAAAGGAAGAACTTTACCAGAGATACTCTGAGAAGGGGGCTGGCAAGATTTTTCTGCTAATCCACACAACGTTACAGGAAATTATAGGACAAGGCTTATACACCTCACTGGTATAAATCACCTATACCAGACAACAGCTCAACAGATTGGTCAACTACTGAAAATCAAGTGGACATAATAATGCCACCAGCTGAGATGACTGTGCACATCCTTCTGTAAGATTTCTTTAGCATCTGAATTGATATAAAGCTGCCCTGGTCAGACAGAACCCATCTCATCTTGGAGGACTAATATTCCAATCCTGTGAACTGTGTCACTGGGAAGTGACAAATTCCATCCTGTACCGAACTGGCTCTTAAGAACTAAGACTGCTCTTAGAAGTGAGAGAAAAAGAGACACTGGTTCTCAACAAATTCCACTGAGGTGTAGACACATCTTTCCAGTGTGGGATAGACTTCTAGACTGTTGCTAAAGTTAATCCTAGTATTAATAATATCCTACTTAAATACTTCTCTCTAGTATTCCTATTTAATGTCAGTAGGTTTATTTATCATTTAATGTACTGAGAATTTACAAAGTTAAAATTGCTAACTAGATCATTATTATTTTGTGGATAAGATGTTCTTCCATTGTTGTTACTATATTTTCCTGGATATAGAGGCTGAAAACTAAGGCATAAGTAAGCACAAAGTGTATTTTCTCAGACTTAAATCTTAAGTCTAAAGTTATTTTTATAATAAGGAATTAATATCCCTGTAATATTTAATGCTGTTGTTTTTTGTTAACTAATTCTACTACCTTGTGACAAAGATGCCTTTAGACAAGTGGTGTTGCCCTGATTGTAAAGAGCCATGTCTCCCTACTCTGGCCCTAGGTCATTGGTTACTACAGACTAGACTTGTTCAAAATGATTATTCAGAAGCTGACCTAGATCGAATGTTTAGAGCTAGTTTTTGCCCTCAGTGTCACCACTCAATTACAGGCCTTACTCAGCCTCCTTTTCCCATTGAGTGGGCTCCCTCAAATTTTACCAGGTGGACACATGAGAAGGCCTTTCATCCCATTCACCAAGGCCCTCCACTGGTTAGGAAAAATATATATCAGTCCAAACTGTTTACATTTAATGCTGCATTACATTTTATTTTGTCCAGGACCAATAAAGTCTTAGACCACAGGCTTGGTGGTTATATTGAAATGGCATCTGAAAGAGAAATAACATTAACTACATCTTCAGTTCCTTTATTGGATGACTCTGTTCCTGAGGGTTCTGCCATGGAGTACACAGACTTAACGCCATCAAATGATGGTTTTATTTCTGAGGAGATTTTCATGGAGAAACCAGACTACTTTTAAATAGCTCTCTTATTCTGCTATCCAGTTAGTTCCAGATAAGATCATTGCCTCTTTCTATAGTCATAAGTCTAATGTTATGTTTCTAATTACTGAGGTTAAAGATGTAATCCAGGTATAGTACCTAGAACTCTATTTAAAAGGTACTATCACAGTGCTGTCTTAAATAATTATAACTTAACGTGATATAAAGTGAAAAGGACAATATGCTTTTGTTAACTACTGTAAATTTGTTCTTAGAGCTTTCCAAACTATTTTAAATATAGTTTTCTCTGAGTTACTTTAGGGCTTAATATGTGGCTTGTGTACATCACCTTCACATTTATAAACTTATATAAAAAGCTTTATCACTTGGGCATGATTTAACATAATTCCGATTTGCTTCTTATATTCCTGAAGCTTATTCTCTTAATGCTAAGCATAACACTTTGGGACTAGGTAATTTACATCTATTAAAAACCTCACTCAAATACAATGGCTTACAATGAAGATAGTACATACCTTATAGTTGCCTACTTGTATAAGATTTTTCCTCAACAGTTCCAATGTTCAAACCAAGGAAGATGACCAAACATATCACAAGTGTAATAATTGTGGTAAAATTTATGGGAAGCAAAGGGAAAGGATTTGGACATATGAGTGAATTCCAAAATAAAAAGAATCATAATATTTCTGATTCTTACAAGTATGCAGAGGTTTGTTTGGTTTTCTTTGTTTTCTTTAGACTACTGTTTGGAGAAAGAAATACTTCCCCATTTCTGTCGCAGTGTATTTACCCTCAATAATTCAACTGTTTAGATACAAATTTCCAGAAAGTTTTTCAGAATTTTATTTTAACCGCATGGGTGAAGTTTCTTATAATGATCTAAAACATCAAGGTGTTCTGTAAAAAAGAGCCCAATGAGATGTACTAATAATACCTGTGTCTCGTCACATTGTTTCAAAGCTTTCTTCATCTTCATCAAAGTTATTCTTGCCTATAAAATAAATGTTCGCTTACATATGAACTACCAGTGGAGAGTTATTAATAATTTCCTTTTTCATGAAGTATTTACGGCCATCAAAATCTTTAGATTCATTCCTTTGCCTCCTATTTAGTGTAAATGAAGATGTGCCACAATGCATAATATTCCTTTTTTCCCATTTACTCATTCATTCAACAAATACATGAGTTCCTACTCTTTATCAAGCACATTGTAAGCACTAGAGGTATAGTGTCAAGCAAAAACATGCACCATCCCTGCCCTCATAGTATTTAAAGATATAGTGGTGGAGACAAAATATAATCAACTAATGATACAAATTAAAGCAAAGTTACAACTCTGGTAAAACCTAGAAAGAGTTTCACAGAGCTCTGAGAGCAGTTAGTGGTGGATTTGGCCCAGGCAATGCCACTGAGATGACATCTGAAGGATACACAGGAGTCAGGTGAACAAGTGAGTGAAGAACATTCTATGCAGAGGACAAGTGCATAGCTCTATAAGACAAATTAGGAAGAAGATTATGAGAGGGTGAGACAGGGTCATTGTGGTTTGAGCACGGTATAATATGAGGCTGGAAAGTAGGTAGGAGCCAAACTATTTGGGGACTTTACACCTCGTGCAGCAGTTCTGTCTTGATCCTAAGAGCAAAGGGAAGCCAAAAATCATCTATAGACCATTCTTCTGAGTTTCATGACTGACATACTTTCACATTAAAATGGCAATGTTCTTCTGAAACTTATCAGGGAAACCTGTGGGAAACTAAGTTTATCACTTTGAAAAATGACAATGGCAAATAATGCATAGCACTTTCTATCGAGGTACTGTTCTAAGTGTTTCACATACATTAACTTATTTAATCTTCTCAATAATGCCCTGACATAGATCCTATAATCATCACCAGCTTACAGATGAGGAGACGAAAGCACAGAGACCTTCAGTAACTTGTCCCAGTTCACACTGCTATTAAATTGCATTTGAACCCGAGTGGTCTGTCTCCTGAGATTCTGTTTTTAAGAATTATGCTTTTTATGCCCCTCATACCAATAAGCATATTTTGGCACTAGTATTAAGCAACACTAAAATAGTTGTAAGTTTATTACTGTTTTCATACAAAAAGTTAGTGTGATTCTGCATGAAGAATTGGAGAAGGTTTTTTATGTTTGGTTCGTTTTGTTTTGTTGTTTTTTTCTGCATGGGGTTGGAAAAGGGGATATCAGGGATTTTGATGTAGTTCTGGCAGTCAGTAAAATGACAGAAGAATCTTTGGAACCTGAATTTCTTGTGTTCAGCTGCTTAGCTTACAAATTTTGAAGTGGATTTACATCCAGCATTTAGAGAAATGCCTGTGATTAGTTGAAACAGAGACCACATGAAAAATGATATTTCATGGGCACATTTAAAAAGAAGTTAAAAGCCAGAGTAACAAACAAATGAAACAAATACATTTCAAGCTTTAGAAAATTAATAGCTTGGGATAAGATTAAGTCGTGCTGTGAATTTAATTATAAGTTATGAAAATGTATTAATATGTAATATTATCATCAAATCTCTAATATAATGAATGTGTGCAGAACCTTGTGCGATAATGCATTGCTATGTTAAGTGCAGTTTCAGTTTTGTGCTGATACTTGAAAACCAGTTATATAGGTTATTGTAACTGTCTTTTCATTCTCAAGTTATCTGTATATTGTAATTAAATGAATTCATATTTTCAGAACACCACAATGATTGGAAAGTAGAACCTAGAAATCTATTTATCACAATTATGACAACATAATTGCAATTGGGTTTTTACCTGTAAGATCGGTTTACATGCTCACTTTTAAAGATAGAAGATATTTTTTTAACTTAGACATTTAAAACTATAAATTATAAATTATGCTTTTTAGATAACATTTTATGGCAATATAAAAAAGAGGTCTAGATAATATATTGATTAGTTTTATGGGACTGACATATACCAACAAAAATAGATACTGGCAGCCAATTATATGGGACTATACAGTGAGAGACTTCCTGACTGTGTACTATTATTCTTTCTTTCACCAACAAAAGGTCTCATTTGGAAAGAAATTTCATGCCAACTACTGATAATCAACTACCTTAGTGAAAATGGAAAAAGAGATGACCTGCTTTCACCTGGTAAACTTTTAAATGCCATATCAACATTTGGGGGGGGGCGATTTTTTTTTTTTAAGCATGAAATTTGTTATATTTTTATTGGTTTGTTCTGTCTCTTCCTCTGTCTCCCTATCTCTGCAGTTGTTACTATACTACACAGTGGTAAATTATGTGTAACTATATATTTTAATGCTGCAACACATTGGATCAATGATTGAACAGACATTATGAACCGATACCTGGTATGCTTTATTTAAATATATCAATCCCTAGAGGTCTACACTCTGCTGCAAAATCTGTTTGGATAACTTACTAGTGAGTATTCATGAATATGTTTTCACAGTAAAATGTATAGGTTACATTGCTAGATAATGATCTGTACCTGTGGATTATCCAAGAGTGTTTGGAAATGGAGAGCCAACATAAGGATGTCGTGCATCTAGTAAGATGCTGAATGCCAGCTATGCTTTCTCCACTACATCATGATGAAGATAGTGCTCCTCACCCAATAACAGCCATCAGCCTTTCTCTCTAAATTATCTTCCTCCAGTTCCTCTCCCTATATTCTAGGACATTAAAATCCTGTTTCAATAAATCCATGAATATTGGAAGACAGGGATTGAACTAGAATCTTTTATAAATATAATGTAACATAGGGGGAAAATGGCATTAGGCCATATGGACTTGATAAAATTTTGAAATATGTTGGCTACATAATTCTCTCCAAAGGGAGATTTTAGGCAAGGACCATAGACACTCCTTTTTATATTTCCCTTTGTGGTTTCTCCTGCTTTATTTCCTATAAAATGGTATTCATTGTTTAGATAAACACAATTTGCTGTTCATTGACCAACAATCCATCAGAAAAACATCCATAAGAATGAAACTAGGACATTTGCATTGATTAAAGAAAAAAACCAGTTTGGAATATAACCTGGAATTAAAATCAGTTAAGGGACCTAAAATACACTTCATAGTACCAGCTTCTTTTATGTATTTTTATTTTTTATAGAAAACTGGGATTGTAGAAAAATTCTGAATATAAGGGTCAAAGACAAATTGTTTACATTCTCTTTTTCTAATAATGTGGTGTGATGAGCACTTGACAGTGCACATATAGTAATGAACAAATAAATATTAATTGATCAACTACTATGTGCCCAGCACTCTTGGTGCATTTATGAAGCTTATGCTTTGAGCAAAGAGATAACACATACAAATATGTAATAAAGTTCATTTCGAGACACTATACTCAGAAATTCCTAATTATCAAGTGATCCTTTTAGGAAGTTTGAGTAAACCTGCAGGAGATTGTCTAGAGTTTCAGGGTCAAGTTAGGTCAGTGGACATGGCTGCTCAGGACGCTATGAAATTTGTACTATCTCCAGAACAACTTTTTATATGTGAAGAGAAGTCCAGCCCTTGGAAGATCTCAAGGCCAAGTCTCTTTGTAGTTGGTGGGCAGTCATAAAAGCAAAGTAGTATAGTGAAAATAGCACTGGACCAAGAACTTGAAATTTGGGTTCTAGTGTTTGTTCTTCTACTAAATAATGTGGGACCCTGCATACATTACTTAATTTTTCTGTGATTTTTGTTCCTCATTTGTAAAGAGGTGCTTGGGAAGAGAGAGGTATGTTAAGAGAAAGGTATGTTGAAAATAGGTGACTTCTTTCCAGAAATAAACATATGTTATTCAAAAACACAAATGATGATATTTCTGTTATTGCAAATAGATGGAACTATCTAGGGCCCCTGTGTTCAGCAGCACTGACTATACACTGAATAATAAAGGAAATCATTGACATTGATTAAGACTGATGTTGTGGCCATTCCATAGAAGCAGGGTGGATTTCCCCATATTCAAAATGTAGTTCAGATGTCAAATGATGAAAACAGATACACACACCAAGAAGGTATTTTAAAAGTTTCTTACTTACATAATGAAGCTTTCTAGAGAGAACAGGGTGATTCCCAAGCTGGCCTGAAAATGGCTTGAGAGGTCAGGGAAAGGAGATTGGCTTGGGGTGTTTTTATGTGATTAGCGGTTGGGGTCAGGGTTAGGGTTCTTAGAAGCAGTTCAGGGTTTGTGTGGTTTTAACTTCCTGCTGGTACCAAAAAGGAGAGGACACTGCAGCTTTCTTGTCAGCTTGCTCAGATGTGGGATAGAAGGGGAAAGGAAGAGTGGTGGGACTTGAAACCTGTCAGCAGTGAAACATCAAAA
Source organism: Balaenoptera ricei (assembly GCF_028023285.1). Classification (NCBI taxonomy): domain Eukaryota; kingdom Metazoa; phylum Chordata; class Mammalia; order Artiodactyla; family Balaenopteridae; genus Balaenoptera; species Balaenoptera ricei. Next base: position 86,558,322 of record NC_082660.1, on the reverse strand, counting down.
ATGATGTCAACCTTTTTTATTACACACAGGAATGGTGCCTCCTAATGTCATGCAACTTGGAAGTCCTGAATTTATTTTTTAAAAATGTTTTAACTTATATTTGTATAGCATTTTGTCTACATGTGGTCTTCTTAGTTTCATCTCCTGATTTTATAGATGAAGACACTGAGTCTTTGAGAGGTAAGTTTCTCGTCTATAATCATAGCTAGTAATATAAAGGTATCTAGCGTATTATTACAAATGCTCCTCAATTTTGGAATTACTATGTTTGAGTATGCAATTATTATATTGTCCAGCAAACAAACAAACATATAATTCCTCATTCAAATATTTGTGCTATAGAGCTAGGCAACATGTTTTTCTACTTCTGCAGTTTATTCCACAGACCATCACTAAGATGTTATTGTATTCAAAGCACTTTTCTAGGTGCTGAGGGAATACAGAGATTAATGAAAAGAGACTTCTAGGAGCTTATTGTTTAACACATTGTTTGAATAATCATTTGGTGATGAATTTGCTTAGTATAGGATGCAAATATAGATAATCCAAGCCCACAGAAAATAATGTTAATTTATCATAAATTTAGTTGAAATCTTTTCTTATTTTGCTTTCATAGATTCCACACTAATTGCTCGGAATATGTTGATTATAAGACCTATGCCCACAGTAAATCAGCAGCCCAAATGTTCTGAAGTTTGAGTGAAGCCACAGTTAATTATTAGAAACTGTGTTTCGTATTACAAATTATAATATGGTACTAAGTATAATACATTCTCAATTTGTATGGTTCAAGAGATAGATATTAACTGATAAATCATTTAAATTATTGTCTGAATTTTTATGGTAAATGTTAATCCATATTTCCAAATGACATTTTGATGCCAACAGAAGTACACTAAAATCTTATTTTTTTTTTATTGGAGTACAGTTGCTTTACAATGTTGTGTTAGCTTATATTGTACAGCAAAGTGAGTTAACTATACATATACATATATCCACTCTTTTTTGGATTTCCTTCTCATTTAGGTCACCACAGAGCACTGAGTAGAGTTCCCTGTGCCATACAGTAGGTTCTCATTAGTTATCTATTTTATACATAGTATCAATAGTGTATATATCTCAATCCCAATCTCCCTAAAACTCTTATTTTTATCATTGCCATTTTATGGCATATAAAAATGTATTTATTTTTATTTATTAATTTATTTATCTCTGCCAAAATAAAATTTAGGGCCAAAGTTAAAATGTTCTTAGTAACCTAATTTGGATTTGTTTGACATTGGCAAATTAAAATACTAATATTGGTGTGATACTAAAGAAGTTTTCTATAATAAACAATAGAAGAGTTACTTATTTTACTAAAAAAATTGAAACAAATATCATAGTTGATGCTTCTGTCAATCTAGTCTAGTCAATAAATATCTCAGAGTGTGGATATGGCATGCCAATCCTTACAGTGTTTTAGTTTACATGAAAGAGAATTACAGCAAAGTAGCATGAAATTAAATTACGACTATTCACAATGAAAGATATTAAAATAACATCATGATTTCAGGATTCAGGAAGTTATTATAGCAGAAACTTACCATTCTTGGAAGCTTGAATAATTAAAAGTAGAAAATAAAGTGTATATAAATATGGTAACAATAGCAAGGTAATACCATATTTTATCAAATCTAGAATGCCATCAATTATAAGATGCATTATATTTTTACACCAAGAAAGAAAAAGATTCTACTTGCTAAACTCTGATATACCATTAATTTTAAGGGGCATCTTGATTTTGGGGATGCTAAAATGTGAAAAAAAATCAATGAAATATGGTTTATCCTGAAATCTTCGAACATTTTTAAATTTAGCAATATCCATTTAATGGAGCTCTGTTCTCGATCCTCTACAAGATTTGATGATTAAGGCACAGTATGGATCTTATTAAAGTCAGTATTTCTTGTAAGTCTGTACATTTACAACGATGTTTCAAATGAAATTTTTAGCATGAACAAAAATGAGATTCATAATATGGCTTCATTGTGTATGTTGAAAATCTTGCTTCCCCCTCCCCATTTCCTTCAGTAGTTGTGTTTCATATCATGACTTCGAATAGATTGCTTGAATTTGCTTTAGCTACCTGATTTAGAATTTATCTTTTCTATATTTTTGGTATGAAATCACAGTACGTACTTATTATGCCCCTAGGCTTTAGAAGTACAGGGAGAAGCAAGAGGCACATAGATTATGGTGAAATTTCACTCATTATGAAGTGATCATTATACAGATTAAGTTCGGGGTCTAAAGGGAAGAAAATATGATAGAAAGTGATGAAAAAAGTTAAATCTTCTTTCCTCTCAAGAATTCTCACACTGAATCTCAAAGCTATGATACTCATTGAAGTACTCTGGAATGATCACTAAGGAGTATGGTTCCAGAAATACCATATGCTCCCTATGAAACAACTAGGGTAGAAATTACCTGTTTCCTGGTTCCAGGGCTATTAGGTTACAATCTATAATTAAATGATCAGGTTTTTAAAAGAAAATTAATTTGAGAACTAATTGGTTTTTAGATACCGATGTTCACAGTACAATTCATAGTTTTTCTAGAGGTAAATATTGAATCCCCTCAGCCCTGGGGAAGACCTAACTCAAAAAGAAGACGTTTTCAGAAATAATTGCCTCAAAAACAAGCAGGAGGAAAATAGGACAGTGTCCACTTTATGTCTTTGGTATAGGAGACATATCATTTTTTTAAATAAATTTATTTATTTATTTACTTACTTTTGGTTGCATTGGGTCTTCGTTGCTGCGTGCGGGCTTTCTCTAGTTGTGGCGAGCAGGGGCTACTCTTCGTTGTGGTGCATGGGCTTCTCATTGTGGTGGCTTCTCTTGTTGCAGAGCACAGGCTCTAGGTGCACAGGCTTCAGTAGTTGTGGCACACGGGCTCAGTAGTTGTGGCTTGCGGGCTTTAGAGCACAGGCTCAGTAGTTGTGGCGCCCGGGCTTAGTTGCTCCGTGGCACGTGGGATCTTCCCGGACCAGGGCTGAAACATGTGTCCCCTGCATTGGCAAGTGGATTCTTAACCACTGCACCACCAGGGAAGCCCAACATATCATTTTTTATAGCTTGTCTTTCTTTCCCTTTCAGAAAAAAAAATGTATTCTCGTGTGAATTTTAGAAAGACAGAAAATTATAAGAATAACCCGTTTGAATATTAGTGCCATTGTCTACTACATATGCCATCTCTCTTCTCTTTGCCACGGTGGTCCATATCTATACTATCAGTGCCATTTTTATGTCTTACTTTTCAACTGAGTCTACTATTGAGTTGAAGAGATGTTACGCAAAATGAACTGTGAGAGGAATAGTTCTAGATCTAGCAGTTGGAGCAGGAAGTAAGTTGAAATTAAAACCACTAGGGACTAGGAGATATTGAGAAATAACTAAGAGAAGAAAAAGAATATGAAAGGAAGGAAATTAAGTTTCTCTTTGCAACAATTTAGGAATGCTTCTCTACTGTTCATTTACTTATGTTCCATGCATAGAAATGTCTCTTTTTGGGGAGGTGAATCGTGAAATTGTAAGCATGAAATAATTGTCCCTTAATGAATCTTACTCCTTTAGAGTTTTACTGAAATACAACTTCTGTTTCTGCTGTCCCTAAAGCAACACAAAAATCTCTTGTTTTGTTAAAGACAGCTAAGTTGAGGGTGTTTTGTTCTCTGGAGTTCAATTGCTGCTGTGTTCTTTTTTTTAAAATAAAACATGCCAAAGTTAAAAACAACATGGCCACAGGAGAAGCATTAGAGAAAGCTGCATAGCTGAAAGTAAATTAAAAAAAAAAATTATGAGCACAACATGATGCTAATACCCAGTACCTGTTTCTGTACTCGGTGCCATGCCTGCAGGTCAAGACCAATCTCTTTTTCAGCCTGGTATTTCCCCCTATTCAAATTGGGAAATGAGTCTCCTGTGATGTTACCTAGAAGTACTATCACCCTTAACTCACTTTTTTTTAAAAAAGCATCTTTCCCCTCCTGAAATGCCATGTTTGCTGTGTCTTTTATTACCAATGGGCCATTGAATGGCATGTTATTCTATTATTTGCCTGATCAAAGAGGAAAATATGTGTGTGGGGGGGTTTATGAGAAAAAACAAACAGTTTTTTATATAAAGTCAGACTCATATCTAGATGCAGTAGACAGGAGCCTTCTTACAATTTGAGATGCACAAAGAAAGTGCAACCTAAGTGTCCATTGACAGATGAATGGAAAGAAGTTGTGGTACATATATACAATGGAATATTACTCAGCCATAAAAAGGAATGAAAATGAGTCATTTGTTGAGACGTGTATGGATCTGGAGACTGTCATACAGAGTGAAGTAAGTCAGAAAGAGCAAAACAAATATCGTATATTAAAGCATATATGTGGAACCTAGAAAAATGGTACAGATGAACCAGTTTGCGGGACAGAAATTGAGACACAGATGTAGAGAACAAACATATGGACACCAAGGGGGGAAAGCAGTGGGGGTGGTGTGGTGGTGCTGTGATGAATTGGGAGATTGGGACTGACATATATACACTAGTATGTATAAAATGGATAACTAATAAGAACCTGCTGTATAAAAAAAATAATAATAAAATTTAAAAAAATGTTCATCACTGCTAGTCATTAAGGAACTGCAAATTAAAGCCACAATGAAACACCATTACACACCTATGAGAATGGCTAAAATTAAAAAAGCACTGACACTTGGTAAAGTGTTGATGGGGTTGGAGAGCAAATATACATTGCTGCTGGGAGTGTGAAATGGTGCAGCCACTCTGGAGAACAGTTTGGCAGTTTCTTACCAAGTAAATATACACTCACCATATGAACTAGAAAAGTGAAATTTTCAGTTCACACAGAAATGTCACACACTGGAAACAATCCAAATGCCCTCCAGTGGTGAATGAGTAAATAAAGTGTGGTATATCCATACCAAGGAATAAGTCAGTGATAAAAATGAAAGAACTGCTATTGATACACCAATAACTTGGATGAATCTCAAAGGCATTATGCTGAGAGAAAGAAGCCAATCTCAAAATATCCTTTTATGTGACGTTCTTACAAAGAAAAATCTCAGTGATAGTGCACAGATCAGGAGTTTTCAGAAGTTAGGGGTGGGAAGAGGTTGACAACAAAGAGAACACGGAGGGAGGTTTTTGGACTGGTAGAATTGTTTTGTGTTCTGATTGTAGTGGTGGCTGTGTGAATCTAGACCTGTGTTAAAATTCATTGCATTTCATTGTACACCAAAAAGTCAATTTTACTGTATGATAATGTTTTTAAAGTAAAAGAAAACCAATTTTAATGGGGGGAAGGGGGGGAGGGATAAATTGGGAGATTGAGATTGACATACACACACTACTATATATAAAACAGATAACTCATAAAGACCTACTGTATAGCACAGGGAACTCTACTCATTACCCTGTAATGACCTATTTGGGAAAAGAATCTAAAAAAGAGTGGATATATTTACATGTATTACTGATTCACTTTGCTGTACAGCAGAAAGTAACACAACATTGTAAATAAACTATACTCCAATAAGAAAAAAATTCCAGTGACATGACTTTTAATCACTATACTACACCGTCTCCAACAATGAAATATAAAAATGAATAACATTTTCTGTCAATAGTCTATTGATAAATTATTTTATAGCCCTACCTTGAATGATGCCAGGCATGGTGAGTTGTTAAATCAGAAAACATTTATGTTTTCTATGGATATGTAAGTGATTGATAAAAGAATTAAAATTCTTAACAGTGTTCTTCTGGTGGTACAATGAAAGCCAAAAGAATAAATTTCCAATGACAGAATGTCAGACATTATCACAGGATAGTCTATCAGCCAGAGCGCTGGTGGAAAATAGCTGATAATCCCCAATTAAATAATTTCAGGGATTAATAATAAAGGGCCTATTTACAAAGCTGTAAGCCTGCCATACAAAACCCATAAGGGATGGTGCAGGGTTCTAGGATTAGTAACATGGGGTTAGGGGTGAGAGTGTCAGTTACCTTCCTAGGTCTGAAAGGTCAAAGGAGAAGGAACAGAGAGAAAAGGAACTGTGTAGGGAGAGCTTCCTCATATGAGCTGTGACCTTTAGTCAAGGGTACAGCCAACCCATGGAGTCTGTAGGGAGAAAGACAAGAGAGTAAATTTGCCACCTTCATTCTCCTCACACCTGCTAGTCTCCTACCAGGGCTCCCCATTAATCAAACCCAATCCAAAGCTAGAGGACAAGGGGGCTATGTTCATATGATTCTTGCAGGTAAGTCTCCTGGAACACAGGGTAGGGTATAGCATGGATGTATAGGATGAATGGAAGATATCCAGAGCAGATGGTAGTGTAAAAAATTTTTTTTAAATTTCTATAACAACTATTAAGTCACATCGCTCTTTTTCCTATATAAGGCCAGCTCTGCTTCTCAATAGTGCCAATAAGAATAAGAAAATATAAAAGAGGGTCATGGTTTGGGATTTATCTTATTTGTTTAAATAAATGACCCACTAAAATTCCAAACTTTCAAGTCTGTTAAGATCCACTCTGTGCCACACTTATTTGAATTCTTGGAAGATGAGTGAAGCCTCAAGCTTCTCACCAGAAAGGTGCTATTAAAATTCAAGGCATTGGACTAGCATCATTAAAATGATGCCTCTGGCCTCCACTCTGATTTCTGACCCAAGGTGCATTGAATACAGATAAGTAAAACTAGTGCTCCGCCTGGTTCCCATTATATTTGTATGTTGTGGAGTACCTCTGATAATACATAATATTCTTATGCAGAGTTAGAACACAAGTGAAGTTTCAGCCTCCAACTGTTTGTCACACAGAAAAAAACTGCTTGCTTATTTGCTGAACATAGTAAAACTGGTTTGGCATAAGTTAAATTGGCTGATGCTTTCTTAAACTTAATTAAATTAATTAATTAATTTATTTTTGGCTGCGTTGGGTCTTCGTTGCTGCGCGCAGGCTTTTCTCTGGTTGTAGCGAGTGGGGGCTACTCTTCGTTGTGGTGTGCGGGCTTCTCATTGCAGTGGCTTTTTTTGTTGCTGATCGTGGGATCTAGGCACGCGGGCTTCAGTAGTTGTGGCTCGCGGACTCTAGAGTGCAGGCTCAGTAGTTGTGGCGCACGGGCTTCGTTGCTCAGCGGCATGTGGGATCTTCCCGGACCAGGGCTTGAACCCGTGTCCCCTGCATTGGCAGGTGGATCATTAACCACTGAGCCACCAGGGAAGCCCCAGCTGATGCTTTTTGATGATCTATTAGATCACTCTATGTTGTGGGTGCCAATTTCAACACCTGGAAAATGAGAAAAGATATAAAATATTAATGAAAGTTGCACATCTTAAATCCCCAATATCCAAATGAATATTTACTCCAGGTTTTCACATGCTGAGATCTGAACATTCCATCTTGATTAGTTCTCAATTTCTTCTGCTGAATTTTATATTGCTGAAATTAATAATGCCAATAATTATATAATCAAGCAGGGATACTAATAATGGCTGTCAGGCATAATGTTTTGAGAAGGTTGGCTGGGAAAAGATGAGGATATAAGACAAAGGATATAAAGCTATTATAATAGAGGCTCAAAGGAAATTGAACATGGCTTTAGAAATTATTTCAAATGAGGGAGTTTTGGGGAAAAGAATCTCAAAAACCCAAACCTTTTCAATCAATCTTATTAGTGATAGTTTAATTACATCTAATTTTACTTTGATGAGCACTGGACATTTTATTTACATTTAAAACTAATTCTTGGACTTCCTTGTGTGGAGCAGTAGTTAAGAATCTGCCTGTCAATGCAGGGGACACGGGTTCGATCCCTGGTCTGGTAAGATCCCACCTGCCATGGAGCAACTAAGCCCTTGTGCCACAACTACTGAGCCTGTTCTCTAGAGCCTGCGAGCCACAACTACTGAGCCCACACACCACAACTACTGAAGCCTGCGTGCCCTAGAGACTGTGCACCACAACTACTGAGCCCGCGTCAAGAGAAGCCACCGCAATGAGAAGCCTGTGCACTGTGATGAAGAGTAGCCCCCTCTCACCGCAACTAGAGAAAGCCCACATGCAGCAACAAAGACCCAATGCAGTCATAAATTAAAAAATAAAAATTAAAAAAATAAAATTAAAAAAAATAAAACTAATTCTTAAGAAAGACAATGTTTCAGAACCAGAAGATATGATGTTTTCCTCATGAATTACCTATAAAAAGGATTCATACCATTTGTTTTGTCTACCTTTCTAGTGAATAGAGCAGAAAAACAATAAAATAATGGTTAAGATAATTATTTAGGAATTAGACACTCTGAAGGTTATGACATTTGCTAACTATTTGACCTTCCAAGTTATTCAATTACTTTGAATCTCTGTTTCCTTATCTGTACCATTGGGATGACCATACTTACCTCCTTACAATGTAATGCTGATTAGGAGAGACACATAGCAAGTACTCAGTAAATAATAGTTCTCTATTTTCATGTTTTGATGCTACTTGTTTCAGAGCCTAGAATTGCTTTATGAGTATAAAGAATAATGACTTTTTCGTGGTTTGGTTTAATGGATATTGGGAAGTCTCCTAAACTCAAAATATTTCTCTATACTGGTATCACATTGCCAGAAGTTTCAACAAAATAATTTGTTTTTTGAACAATTATTCTGGAATAATATGTTAAAATATAAATATATCAATGGGGATAACATATTAAGAAGTTATTGGATACTGCTCTTCTGCAAAAGGAAGCACCGTGATATAAGGAGAATGCAAAAGCATTAGAAGTAGAGAGAGGACTGAAGCAAACTGCCTACTTCACTGGTATCCCTAGGACTAGAATTTCCTTTTAGTTCACCAGACAGTGAATAGTTGATTCTAAGGCTAGAGGATGATTAAGTCTCCAGGTGGGCTGAAATCTTCTGGTTCCTTTCCGGACGGTTTGGTTTGCCTCCAGAAGGTATCAGAAAGGGCTACATACTTCCTGAAGCTGGACTCGCGTCTATTCATTTAAAGCAGCTGATTGTAATCCTCAAGTTTCTTCCCCTTACACGCATCTAATATATATGTGTAGGATCTACATATAGAAAAGTATAAAACACTGATAAAAAATTGAAGATCTAAAATGGAAAAATATACCATGTTGATGGAATGGAAGATTCCAGATTCTTAAAATGTCATTTCTCTCCAATTTCTCTATAGATTCCACACGATCTCAATAAAAATCTCAGCAAGCTTTTTTTGTAGATAGTGACAAGCTGATTCTAAAATTTACATAGGAACTCAAAGGTACTAGGATAGTAAAAAAATATTCTGACAAGTAAGAAAAAAGTTGGATTACTCACATTATTCCATTTACAGACTTGCTATAAAGCTACAGTAATCAAGACAGTGTGGTAGTGGTGAAAGGATACATGCAGACAAATTGAATAAAATAGAGTCCAGAAATAGACTCACACAAATAAACTGATTTTTGAAATAGATGCAAAGAAATTCAATGGGAAATGGATAGTCTTGTTAACAAGTGGTGCTGAAAAATTTGGAAGACCATATGAAAAAAAAATTTCTATACCTATACCTCACATCGTTTGCAAAAATTAACTCAAAGTGGATCATAGACCTAATTATAAAAATAAAAGAATATAAAACTTCTAGGAGAAAATCTGCATGACCTCTGTTTGGCAACGAGCTTTTAGACACAGCAAAAGCATGAGTCATGAAGGGAAAAACCCCAGCATATTGGACTTTATCAAATCTAAATGCTTTGATTTGCAAAAATATGTTGTTAAGAGAATGACAAGACCAGGAGTGAAAGACTAGGAGAAAATATTTTCAAATTATATATCTGATGAAAACAGTCAAATTTGTATCTAGAATATACAAGGAACTCTTTAAACTCAATAATAAGGGGAATAAATGAAAAAATGAATAAAAGACCTAAACAGACAAATATATACTAATGGCAAATAAATATATGAAAATATACACAACATCATATGTCATTAGAAAAACGCAAATTAAAAAAATATAATTGACAACACCAAATGCTCACAAAGTTGTGGAGTAGCAGAAACTCTCATTCATAGTGGGTGGGAATGCAAAATGGGACAGCCACATTAAAGACAGTTTAGTAGTTACTCATGAAGTAAAAAACAGAATTACCACAATCCCATCAATCATACACCGAAGTATTTACCCCAGTGAACTGAAAATTTATATTCACACAAAAACCTGTACATGAATGTTTATAGCAGCTTTACTTATGATAACCAAAAACTGAAGCAACCAAAATGTCTGTTTTTTACTTCAATAGGTGACTACAAAAACAAATTGTGGATATAATTATAAAGAGCATATGATTCAGTAAAAAAAAGAACTAAGTATTAATTCATGCAATAACATGAATGAAACTTAAATGCATTTTGTTAAGTGAAAAAAGATCAAAAAGGCTACATATTAAATGATTCCATTCATATGATATTCTGGAAAAGGCAAAAATATAGAGACAGAAGACAAACATGTGGTTTCAGGGGTTTGGAAGGGGAGTGGTTGGTTACAAGGGTATGCACAGGTGATTCTTTAGGGTGATGGAATTTTTCTATGTGGTACTGATGTGGTAGATACATAACACTGCATTTGTCAAGCCATATAGTACTGAACATTGCAAAGACTGAACTTCAATGAATGCAAATTAAAAAAAAAAAATCAACCAGTAGGTCAGGGATCCAAGGATGAAATGCAGAATCTAACTGTATTAAAACAGCATGACTTCACTGAAAGGAATGGGGGAAAAAAAGCTGACCTAAGTAAGTTTTGAAAATGGTGATTTGACTCGAAACTTTAAGGATAAATATAGAAAGAGCTATACATAAACATTGTACTCTAGTTGGTAAAGTTGTTTCTCACAGAGGTACAGGTTACTACTGTACTACTACAGTAGTAGTAACTACTTTACATGTATACTGGGGTTGAACTAAGTGGAAAGTGCATGGTAGGAGCTACATTTTTTATGGTTGGAGAAGGAAGTTTCAGATAAGAAAGGGGAGAAAGGCTGGAATGAACCATATGATATTGCATTGTGATTGAAGACATCAGTATGATGGAGATACAGATGGAGAGATATAGAAATAATTATAGATAGGTGTGTATACATGGGTTAGTATACATACATGTATTTCCCAAATCCATCAACTGAGAGAACTGGGAAGCAATGACCCCAGTAGCATTGAGCACAGCAGCGCCATATCTAGGTTTCTAGGTACCATTCCCCCCATAAAAGAAAATCAAGGCTCCTAGGAAAAATTATTAGGGCTGGGGTAGGGAATATACAAATGAGCCTGGAACATCTTGTAGGGTCAGAAAGTAAGGTAGTGCTCAGAAAGTAGAGTAGTGCTCAGAAAATAAAAGGATGAGGGAATATCAAAGGGACACAGGAGCCAACCTAAAATATCTCCTAATAAGCAAAGCTGGAAAAATTTGTGCAACATAATAAACAATATAGTATTTGATTATAATGCAAAGAGTAAAACAAATCTCCACAAGTTCATACTGATATAGATAAATGATTGAATAAATATTAAATATTAAATAAATAAATGTGGGGGAAGTGGGAACAGTTCCTTACAGAAAAATTCCAAATAATTTTTGTAGACACTCCTCTTTCCAAGAAGTACAGCTTAATCCCTCTCCTCCCATTGCATGTGCACTTTGTTTGGTGACTTGCTTGCAAATAATAGAGTATAAATAATGGAAAAAAGTAAATGTTTTTGAGAAACCTGGAGAACACTACCGGGGGCAGGATATTATGTTTAACATCATCAGTGATAAGTCATGTTGATACCATGTATCCCTGATGTGATGTGATGAAAATAGCACTTTACCCCTGTGGTATTATTCCCCCCTGAGAAAATTTACTCCAGTCTAACACTGAGAAAAATAACAGACAAACCAAAATTGAGGTATTTTCTACAAAATGCTTGATGAATACTCTCTAAAACTGTCAAGGTCATCGAAAACAAGGAAAGTCTGAGAAACTCTCACAGTCAGAGCTTAAAGAGACATAATGACTAAATGTGATGTGGTTTCCTGGATGGGAGTTTCTGGAACAGAAAAAGAACATTAGATAGATCTAAGGGCATCCGTACAAAGTATAGATTTTATATAATAATAGTTTATCAACAATGGTTTATTAGTTGTGACAAATGTACCATACCAGTGTAAGAGGCTAACAATAGGAGAAATTAGGCCTGAGGTTTATATGAACTCTCTGCACTATCTTTGCAACTTTTCTGTTTATCTAAAACTATCCTAAAAAATTAATTTTATCCTATTTTTAAAAATTTATTTTAAAAACTAGAGACTCCCTGTTTCTGGTCCAGCATGCAAGAAGCTTAGAAGTCACCACTCCATCCTAGAAACAAGTAAAAAGCTGAACAAACTGAAAAAAAACACTCTTCTTTGATTCATCAAAGAAGTGAGGTCACAGGGCAAACCGATGCACCCAAATTGGAGAGAGAGACAGGCAGATACAGAGAATCACAATTTACAGGGCAGAAATCCATGAGCAAAAACTTCTGTGGGGACCAATGCCAGGGTAGGAAAACCTGAAGTGTAATTGACAAATGGCTAGAGGCTCAGTGTGGACAACTCTGAGAGTTAAAACTCTAGGAGGACCCAGTCACAGAAGGGCCTATACACTTTTGTTAGATTTACCTAGAGGAGCTCTACCAGGTCCTCACAGTGAATATTGGAGAAAAATCCCCTCATGTTTCTGGATGCAAGAGGGGAAAATGAACCATTTTGAAATATGGCAGAGCATTCTTTTCTTCTTAACGAGGCATGCCCCAAGTAGAAGCTATTTTACCACAGCATAATTTGAAGGGCTTCTATCAGAGCCTAAGGGGAAAACTTAACTCCAGGTAGCTCTAGCCTTCTACATGGGAGAAAGGAAACACCCAACTCCAGCCCCCTGTAACTTTCCTATGTGGGGAAAGGGAAATACATAATTTTGGCCACCTACAGCCATCCTGTCCTACCTGAGGTTGGGAGGGAAGGACTGAGAACAGTGGTGACGTCCACAGTTCAGGGGCACAGGCTCACCATTAGACTGAGACCTAATCACCTTACAACTACCTTATTAAAGGCCTATATATTGCAGTTCCTTTCACACAGTATATTATGTCCAACTTTGAAAAAAATAAAACTACAAAGCATACCAAAAAGTTGAAAAAAAGATAAAGGTAGAGAATTAAGAGGTACAAACTACAGTGTGAAAAATAAATAACCTACAAGGATATATTGTACAGCACAGGGAATATAGACAATATTTTATAATAACTTTAAATGGAGTATAATCTATAAAAATTTTGAATCACTCTGTTGTACACCTGAAACTATATAATGTTGTTAGTCAGCTATACCTTGATAAAAAAAGTAAAGAAAAAAACTATGATTAATATGCTAAGGGCTATAATGGATAAAAGTACACAACATGAAGGAACAGTTGGAAAATGTAAACAGGGACGTGGAATTTTAAGAATCAAAACAAATGTTAGATGTTGAAAACACTATAGCAGAAATGAAGAGTGTCTTTGTTGGGCACATTAGTAGACTGAACACAGCTGAGGAAAAATCTGAGCTTGAGGATATCTTAATAAAAACCTCCAAAACTGAAAAGCAAAGAGAACAAAGACTGAAATAAACCACAACAGAATGTCCAAAGACTGTGGGATAACTATTAAAGGTGTAACATATGCATCATGGAAATACCAGAAGAAGAAGAAAGAGAGAAAGGAACAAAAGAAATATTTGAAAAGATAATGAATGAGAATTTTCCCCAAATTAATGTCAGACACCAAACCACAGGTACAGGAAGCTCAGAGAATGTCCCAGAGGATAAATTACAAAAATCCTGTACCTAGGCATATCATATACAAACTTCAAAAAAACTAAAGACAAAGAGAAAATATTGAAAGAATCTAGAGGGAAAAACCACAGTCTTTATAGAGGAGAAAAGATAAGAATTATAATTAACTTTTCAGAAACCATGGAAGCAAGAAGAGAGTGGAATGAAATATTTAAAGCATTGAGAGAAAATTTTACCAACTTAGAAATCTATACCCAGTGAAAGAATTTCTCAGATAAACAAAAACTATCTTAGAGAAACAAAATTGAGGGAATTTATTGACAAAAGACCTGCCTTGCAAGAAATATTAAAAGAAGTTCCTCAGAGAGAAGGAAAATAATATAGGTACAAAACTTGGATCTACATAAAGAAAGGAAGACCCACAAAGAAGGAATAAGTAAAGATAAAATAAGAACATTTATTTTTCTTATTCTTTATTGATCTAGCAGACAACGATTTGCTTGAAATAATAATAGCAACAATGTATTCGATTTTATATGCACACATATATTTGATTAAGTACGCTTATGTATGAGTGAAATGAATGACAGCAATGATACAAGGGACAGGATGGAGGAATTAGGAATATTTTGTTATTATAAGGTATTTTCATTACCTTTGAAGTGTTATAGTGTAATTTGAAAGCAAACTTGTATTATTTGTAAATGGATATTGCAAACTGAAGGGCAACCACTAAAAATAGGTTTTTAAAAAGTATAATTGATATGCTTAGAAAGGAGAGAAAATGCAAGCATAAAGAATACTCCATTACTACCACAGAAGGTACAAAAGTGTGGAAGACAAAAATAGGAATAAAGAACAAAGGCAATAAATATAAAATAACAAATCTGGTATTAATCAAAGTGTATCAATAATTACTTTAAACATCAATGATCTAAATATATCAATTAAAATACAGAGATTGCCAGAGTAGATAAAAAAATAAGACCCAACTTTAAGTTGTCTACAAGAAACTCACTTTAAATATAAAAACACTTGTAGATTAAAGTAAAGGGATGGAGAAAAGTATACCATCTAATACTAATCAAAAGAAAGCACTAATCAAAAGAAAGCAGAAGTATCTATATTAATTTCAGACAGAGGAGACTTCAGAGCAAGGAAATTTTCAGGGTAAACAGGAGAATTGTATAATGATAAAATGGTAAATATTCCAAGAGGATGTAACAGTCCTTAATGGGTATGTGCCTAACGACAGAGCATCAAATTAAGTGAGGCAAAAACTGATAGAACAACAACGAGAAATAGATGAATCCACTATCATAGTTGGAGACTTCAATATCTCTCTATCATAAATAGACAGATCCATCAGGTAGATAATCAGTAAAATGATCCCAGGAGCACCATTAATCAACTGGATATAATTGACATGTGCAGCCAGCCCTTTGTATCCACGAGTTCTGCATCTGATTCAAGCAACCAAGAATTGAAAATATGTTTTGAAAATTCCAGAAAGTTCCAAAAAGCAACATTTGAATTTTCTGTGTGCCAGCAACTATTTACATAGCATTACATTGTATTTATAACTATTTACATAGCATTTGCATTGTATTAGGTATTATAAGTAATCTAGAGATTATTTAAAGTATATTGGAGGATGTACATAGGTTAAATGCAAATACTACACCATTTTATAAGGAACTTGAGCATCCATGGCTTCTGTATCCACTGGGGGTCCTGGAACTAATTTCATGTGGATACTGAAAGATGCCTGTATAGACTACTTCATCCAACAACAGCAGTTCTCAAGCTCACATGGAACATTCACCAAGATACATCACATTCTGGGCCATAAAACACACCTCAAAATTAAAAAAAAAATTTTTTTAGAAATCATACAATGTCTGCTCTCAGAACACAATGAAATTAAACCAGTAATCAATAACAGAAGGATAACTGGAAAATCCCCAGATATTTGGAGATTAAGCAACACATGTCTAAGTAACACATGGGTCAGAAAAATCTCAAGAAAAATTAAAAATATTTTGAACTAAATTAAAATGAAAGCACAACTCAAAATTTATGGGATACGGTGAAGCAGTGTTTTGAGGGAAATTTATTGCATTGAATTCATATATGAGAAAAAAAAGATCTAAAATCAATCATCTAAACTTCTAGCTTAGGAAACTAGAAAAAAGAAAAAAAACAAATTAAATCCATAGTCAGCAGATGAAATAATAAAAATTAGAGCAGATATCAATGAAATTGAAAACAGAAAATCAATAGAGAAAATTAACAAAATCTAAAACTGGCTCTTTGAAAAGAGCAATAAATCAATAAGCTTCTAGCCAGGCTAAGAAAAAAGAGAGAAGACACAAATTACCAATATCAGAAATGAAAGAGAGAATATCACTACAGATCCCATGGGCATTAAAAAGACTATAAAATAACACTTTGAACTCTATGCCTATAAATTTGATAACCTAAATCGAATTTAGCACTCCCTGAAAGATACAATCTTTCAGAAAGAAGAAATAGATAATCAGAATAGGCCTGTATCTCCTAAAGAAATTGAATCAGTAATTAATTACCTTCTAAAACAGAAAGCACCAGGCTCAGATGTGTTCCCTGGTGAAGGTTACCAAACATTTAAGGAAGAAAGTATACCATTTCTCAACAATCTCTTTCAGAAGATAGAATCAGAGAGAATACTTTCTAACTCAATCTATGAGGCCAGCATTATCTTAATGCCCAAACCAGACAAAGGCACTATAAGAAAAGAAAACTACAGAACAATATCTCTCATGAACATAGATGCAAAAATCCACAATAAAATAAAATATTAGCAAATTAAATCCAAAAATTATAAAAAGAATTATATACCATGACCAAGCAGGATTTATCTCAGAGACATAAGTCTGGTTCAATATTCAAAAATCAATTTATGTAATCCATCACATCAACAGGCTAAAGAAGAAAATCATATGATCATATCAATAGGTGCAGAAAAAGCATTTCACAAAATCCAGTACTGATTCTTGATTTAAATAAATCACAGTAAACTAGGAACAGAGAAGAACTTCCTCAACTTGATAAAGAACATCTATATAAATCCTACAAGCTAACATCATACTTAGTGGTAAGAAGCTTGAAGCTTTCCTGTTATGGGTCAGAAACAAGTCAAGGATGCCCCCTCTCACTACTGCTGTTGTGCATCACACTGGAAGTCCTAGTTAATGCAATAAAGGAATGACAATAAAAGGAAATAAAAGGCATGCATATAGGGAAGGAAGAAGTAAAACTGTCTTTCTTCACAGATGACATAATTATTTATGTAGAAAATCCAAAAGAATTGACAAAAAAACTCTTGGAACTAATAAGTGATTACAGTAAGATTTCAGGATACAGGTTAATATACAAAGTCCATCAATTTCCTATATACTGGCAATGAACAAGTAGAATTTGAAAATAAGATAATATTACCATTTACATGACCACTCTCCAAAACTGAAATACTTAGGTATAAATCTAACAAAATATGTACAAGATCTATATGAGAAAAACTACAAAACTATAATAAAAGAGATCAAAGAAGAACTAAATAAATGAAATGATATTCCACATTCATTGACAGGGATTTTCCTCTCCCCTAAGGGTTCACTTTGCTGCCTTTTCTTAGTAACCACTACACATAGCTTCTGATAGACCTCTGCTATGTGGTACTTCCCCCACATACAAACAGATCAAATATCACCCAATAAAGCTTGCATGTGCAACTGCAATCTCATGGTCATATTTTTGACTTGATCAGTCCCAAAGTCCCTTGACTCTCCTACAATTATTTAAAACATTCATATTTAATGTTATTATTGATATGGTGGGATTCATGTCTATCATTTTTATCTGTATATCTTATATCTTTTTTCCTTTTTATTGCCTTGTTTAATATTAAGTATGTATTTTTTAGTATGGCACTTTAATACCTTTTAAGAGTTTTAATGATGTATTTTAAATTATTTACTAGTGATTCTCTAGAACTCACAATATGCACATTAACTTATCAAAATATACTTCAAATTTATACTAACTTGATTCCAGTAAAATAGTGAAACTTTCATAGTATACAGCTCTATTCACTGCCATTTTCTTCTTCCAATACACTTTTGCTCCCCCCTGCTTCTTTTGTGATTTTATTGTCAAATACATTACATTTCTATATGTTTTTGATTCTTTAATACAATTTTATACATATTGTTTTGTGCAATTTTTAAATCAGTTAGAAGACAGGGGGATAAATATGCAATTATACCATCCTGTATAATTACCTACATAATTACCTTTACTGTTGTTTTTTGTATATTTGTGCAGATTTGAATAAATGACTAGTGTCACTTGCATTAAGCCTAAAAATCTCCCCTTAGTATGTCTTTTAAACTAGGTCTGCTGGCAACAAATTCTCTCAGTTTTTGTTTATCTAGGATGTATTTATTTGCCTTTATTTTGGAAACATAATTTTGCTTGATATAATGCTCTTAGTTGACGGGGGTTTTTTTTCCAGTACTTTAAATATGTCATCCCAGTGCATTTGGTCTCTATTGTTTCTGATGAGAAGCCAGCTGTTAAAACTTATTAGTTTCCCCAAACATAAGTCATTTTTATATTGCTACTTTTATTGTTCTCTCTTTGCCTTCAGTTTTCAAAAGTTTGACAATGGTGTCTTTTCATTTTTCTTCATTCTTATTTTTTTTTCTGTATTTGAAACTTTATTGATCTATCAGGCTCACTGATTCTTCTGTCTGCCTATATCTGCTGTTGAGCCCCTCTAGTGAATTTTTCCTTTCAGCGTTTCAACTGAAGAGTCTCTGTGTGTTTCCTTAGTATCTTTTCTGAGTATTTATATTCTCTACTGAGACCTTGTTCTCATAATTTAGTTCTTTAGACATGGTTTCCTGTAATTTTTGGAACATATTTACGACAGTTGATATTTATCTTTGTCTACTAAGTCTGATATCTAGACGTCCACAGGGGCAATTTCTTTATTTTTTTTTTTTAACATCTTTATTGGAGTATAATTGCTTTGCAATGGTGTGTTAGTTTCTGCTTTATAACAAAGGGAATCAGCTATACATATACAAATATCCCCATAGCTCTTCCCTCTTGTGTCTCCCTCCCTCCCACACTCCCTATCCCACCACCCTAGGTGGTCACAAAGCACCGAGCTGATCACCCTGTGCTATGTGGCTTCTTCCCACTAGCTATCTGTTTTGTTTTTGTTTTTGTTTTTAATTATTTATTTATTTATTTATTTATTTATGGCTGTGTTGGGTCCTCGTTTCTGCACGAGGGCTTTCTCCAGTTGCGGCAAGCAGGGGCCACTCCTCATTGTGGTGCGCGGGCCTCTCACTATCGCGGCCCCTCCTGCTGCAGAGCACAGGCTCCAGACATGCAGGCCCAGCAATTGTGGCTCATGGGCCTAGCCGCTCCGCGGCATGTGGGATCCTCCCAGACCAGGGCTCGAACCGGTGTCCCCTGCACTTGCAGGTGGATTCTCAACCACTGCTCCACCGGGGAAGCCCTAGCTATCTGTTTTACATTTGGTAGTGTATATATGTACATGCCACTCTCTCACTTTGTCCCAGCTTACCTTTCCCCCTCCCGTGTCCTCAAATCCATTCTCAAGTAGGTCTGCGTCTTTATTCCTGTCCTGCCCCAAGGTTCTTCATGACCATTTTTTTTTATTTTTAGATTCCATATATATGTGTTAGCATACAGTATTTGTTTTTCTCTTTCTGACTTACTTCACTCTGTATGACAGACTCTAAGTCCACCCACCTCACTTGAAATAACTCAATTTCGTTTCCTTATATGGCTGAGTAATATTCCATTAAATATATGTGCCACATTTTCTTTATCCATTCACCTTTCGATGGACACTTAGGCTACTTCCATGTCCTGGGTATTGTAAATAGAGCTGCAATGAACACTGTGGTACATGACCCTTTTTGAATTATGGTTTACCCAGGATATATGCCCAGTAATGGGTTTGCTGGGCCGTATGGTAGTTCTATTTTTAGTTTTTTAAGGAACCTCCATACTGTCCTCCATAGTGGCTGTATCAATTTAAATTCCCACCAACAGTGCAATAGGGCTCCCTTTTCTCCACATCCTCTCCAGCATTTATTGTTTGTAGCTTTTTTGGTGATGGCCATTCTGACTGCTGTGAGGTGATATCTCATTGTAGTTTTGATTTACATTTCTCTAATGATTAATGAAGTTGAACATTCTTTCATGTGTTTGTTGGCAATCTGTATATCTTCTTTGGAGAAATGTCTATTTAGGTCTTCTACCCATTTTTGGGTTCGGTTGTTTCTTTTTTTGATATTGAGCTGCATGAGCTGCTTGTAAATTTTCGAGATTAATCCCTTGTCAGTTGCTTCACTTGCTAATATTTTCTCCCATTCTAAGGGTTGTCTTTTTGTCTTATGGTTTCCTTTGCTGTGCAAAAGCTTTTAAGTTTCATTAGGTCCCATTTATTTATTTCTCTTTTTATTTCCATTTCTCTAGGAGGTGGGTCCAAAAGGATCTTGCTGAGATTTATGTCATAGAGTGTTTTGCCTATGTTTTCCTCTAGAGTTTTATAAGGTCTGGCCTTACATTTAGGTCTTTAATCCATTTTGAGTTTATTTTTGTGTATGGTATTAGGGAGTGTTCTACATTCTTTTACATGTAGCTGTCCAGTTTTCTCAGGACCACTTATTGAAGAGGCTGTCTTTTCTCCATTGTATATTCTTGCCTCCTTTATCAAAAATAAGGTGACCATATGTACGTAGGTTTATCTCTGAGCTTTCTATCCTGTTCCATTGACCTATATTTCTGTTTTTGTGCCAGTAACATACTGTCTTGATTACTGTAGCTTTGTAGTATAGTCTGAAGTCCAGGAGCCTGATTCCTGCAGCTCCGTTTTTCTTTCTCAAGATTGCTTTGGCTATTCGGGGTCTTTTGTGTTTCCATACAAATTGTGAAATTTTTTGTTCTAGTTCTCTGAAAAATTCCAGTGGTAGTTTGATAGGGATTGCATTGAATGTGTAGATTGCTTTGGGTACTATAGTCATTTTCACAATGTTAATTCTTCCAATCCAAGAACATAGTATATCTCTCCATCTGTTTATATCATCTTTAATTTCTTTCATCAGTGTCTTATAGTTTTCTGCATACAGGTCTTTTGTCTCCTTAGGTAGGTTTATTCCTAGGTACTTTACTCTTTTTGTTGCAATGGTAAATGGGAGTGTTTCCTTAATTTCACTTTCAGACTTTTCATCATTAGTGTATAGGAATGCAAGAGATTTCTGTGCATTAATTTTGTATCCTGCTACTTTACCAAATTCATTGATTAACTCTAGTAGTTTTCTGGTAGCATCTTTAGACTTCTCTTTGTATAGTATCATGTCATCTGCAAACAGTGACAGCTTTACTTCTTCTTTTCCGATTTGGATTACTATTATTTCTTCTTCTTCTTTGGTTGCTGTGGCTCAAACTTCCAAAACAATGTTGAATAAGAGTGGTGAGAGTGAGCAACCTTGTTCCTGACCTTAGTGGAAATGTTTTCAGTTTTTCACCATTGAGGAAGATGTTGGCTGTGGGTTTGTCATATATGGCCTTTAATATGTTGATGTAAGTTCCCTCTATGCCTACTTTCTGGAGGGTTTTTATCCTAAATGGGTGTTGAAATATGTCAAAATCTTTTTCTGCATCTATTGAGATGATCATATGGTTTTTACTCTTCAGTTTGTTAATATGGTGTATCACATTGATTGATTTGCATATATTGAAGAATCCTTGCATTCCTGAGATAAACCCCACTTGATCATGGTGTATGATCCTTTTACTGTGCTGTTGGATTCTGTTTGCTAGTATTTTGTTGAGGATTTTTGCATCTATATTCATCAGTGATATTGGCCTGTAGTTTTCTTTCTTTGTGACATCTTTGTCTGGTTTTGGTATCAGAGTGATGGTGGCCTCGTGGAATGAGTTTGGGAGTGTTCCTCCCTCTTATATATTTTGGAAGAGTCTGAGAAGGATAAGTGTTACCTCTTCTCTAAATGTTTGATAGAATTCGCCTGTGAAGCCATCTGGTCTTGGGCTTTTGTTTTCTGAAAGCTTTTTAATCACAGTTTCAATTTCAGTGCTTGTGATTGGTCTGTTTATATTTTCTATTTCTTCCTGGTTCAGTCTTGGAACGTTGTGCTTTTCTAAGAAGTTGTCTATTTCTTCCAGGCTGTCCATTTTATTGGCAGAGTTGCTTTTATAATCTCTCATGATCCTTTGTATTTCTGCAGTGTCAATTGTTACTTCTCCTTGTTCATTTCTAATTCTCTTGATTTGAGTCTTCTCCCTTTTTTTCTTGATGAGCCTGGCTAATGATTTATTAATTTTGTTTATCCTCTCAAAGAACCAGCTTTTAGTTTTGTTGATCTTTGCTATTGTTTCCTTCATTTCTTTTTCATTTATTTCTGATCTGATCTTTATGATTTCTTTCCTTCTGCTAACTTTGGGGTTTTCTTGTTCTTCTTTCTCTAATTGATTTAGGTGTGTGGTTAGGTTGTTTATTTGAGATGTTTCTTGTTTCTCAGGGTAGGATTGTATTGCTATAAACTTCCCTCTTACAATTGCTTTTGCTGCATCCCATAGGTTTTGGGTCGTCATGTTTTCATTGTCATTTGTTTCTAGGTATCTTTTTATTTCCTCTTTGATCTCTTCAGTGATTTCTTGGTTATTAAGTAGTGTATTGTTTAGCCTCCATGTGTTTGTATTTTTTACAGTTTTTTTCCTGTAATTGATATCTAGTCTCATAGCGTTGTGGTTGAAAAAGATACTTGATACAATTTCAATTTTCTTGAATTTACCAAGGCTTGATTTGTGACCCAAGATATGGTATCCTGGAGAATGTTCCATGATCACTTGAGAAGAAAGTGTATTCTGTTGTTTTTGAATGGAATATCCTATAAATATCAATTAAGTCCATCTTGTTTAATGTATCATTTAAAGCTTGTGTTTCCTTATTTATTTTCATTTTGGATGACCTGTCCATTGGTGAAAGTGGGGTGTTGAAGTCCCCTGCTATGATTGTGTTACTGTTGATTTCCCCTTTTATGGCTGTTAGTATTTGCCTTATGTATTGAGGTGCCCCTATGTTGGATGCATGCATATTTATAGTTGTTATATCTCCTTCTTTGATTGATCCCTTGATCATTATATGGTGTCCTTCTTTGTCTCTTGTAATAGTCTGTATTTTGAAGTCTATTTTGTCTGATATGAGGACTGCTACTCCAGCTTTCCTTTGATTTCCATTTGCATGGAATATCTTTTTCCATCCCCTCACTTTCAGTCTGAATGTGTCCCTAAGTCTGAAATCGGTCTCTTGTAGACAGCATTTATATGGATCTTGTTTATGTATCCATTCAGCCAGTGTATGTCTTTTGGTTGGAGCATTTAATACACTTACATTTAAGGTAATTATCGATATGTATGTTCCTCTTACCATTGTCTTAATTGTTTTGGGTTTCTTATTGTAGGTCCTTTCCTTCTCTTGTGTGTCCTGCCTAGGGAAGTTCCTTTAGCATTTGTTGTAATGTTGATTTGGTGGTGGTGAATTCTCATAGCTTTTGCTTGTCTGTGAAGCTTTTGATTTCTCTGTCAAATCTAAATGAAATCCTTGCTGGGTAAAGTAATCTTGGTTGTAGGTTTTTCCCTTTCTTCACTTTAAATATGTCCTGCCACTCCCTCTGGCTTGCAGAGTTTCTGCTGAATGTTCAGCTGTTAACCTTATGGGGATTCCCTTGTATGTTATTTCTTGTTTTTCCCTTGCTGATTTTAATATTTTTTCTTTGTATTATTTTTTGATAGTTTGATTAAGATGTGCCTTGGTGTGTTTCTCCTTTGATTTATCCTGTATGGGACCCCCTGTGCTTCCTGGACTTGATTAACTATTTCCTTTCCCATATTAGGGAAGTGTTCAACTATAATCTCTTCAAATATTTCCTCAGTCCCTTTCTTTGTCTTTTCTTCTTCTGGGACCCCTATAATTCGAATGTCGGTGCATTTAATGTTGTCCCAGAGGTCTCTGAGACTGTCCTCAATTCTTTTCATTCTTTTTTCTTTATTCTGCTCTGCGGTAGTTTTTTCCACTTTTTTATCTTCCAGGGCACTTATCCATTCTTCTGCCTCTGTTATTCTGCTTTTGCTTCCTTCTAGAGAATTTTTAATTTCGTTTATTGTGTTGTTCAGCATTGTTTGTTTGCTCTTTATTTCTTCTAGTTCCTTGTTAAACGTTTCTTGTATTTTCTCCATTCTATTTCCAAGATTTTGGATCATCTTTACTAACATTATTCTGAATTCTTTTTCAGGTAGACTGCCTATTTCGTCTTCATTTGTTTGGTCTGGTGGGTTTTTGCCTTGCTCCTTCATCTGCTGTGTGTTTCTCTGTCTTCTCATTTTGCTTAACTTACTGTGTTTGTGGTCTCCTTTTCACAGGCTGCAGGTTCGTAGTTCCTGTTTTTATTGGTGTCTGCCCCCAGTGGCTAAGGTTGGTTCAGTGTGTTGTGTAGGCTTCCTGGTGGAGGGGACTAGTGCTTGTGTTCTGGTGGATGAGGCTGGATATTGTCTTTCTGCTGAGCAGGTCTGCATCCAGTGGTGAGTTTTGTGGTGTCTGTGACCTTATTATGATTTTAGGCAGCCTTTCTGCTAGTGGGTGTGGTTGTGTTCCTGTCTTGCTAGTTGTTTGGCATATCATGTCCAGCACTGTAGCTTGCTGGTCATCGAGTGGAGATGGGTCTTGGCATTGAGATGGAGATCTCTAGGAGATTTTTGCCGTTTGATATTACGTGGAGCTGGGAGGTCCCTGGTGGACCAATGTCCTGAACTGAGCTCTCCCACCTCAGAGGCACACGCCTGACGCCTTGCTGGAGTACCAAGACCCTGTCATCCACACAGCTCAGAATAAAAGGCAGAAAAAAAGGAAGAAAGAAAGAAAAAATAAAATAAAGTTATTCAAATAAAAAAAAAAATAAAAAGAAATGTAAAAACTAATAAAATAAAAGAAAGAAAGAAAGAAAGAAAGAAGACAGCAACCAAACCCAAAAACAAATCCATGTATGATAACAAGTGCTAAAAACTATACTAAAAAAAAAAAAAAAAGGACACACAGAACCCTCAGACAAATGGTAAAAGCAAAGCTATACAGCCAAAATCACACACAGAAGCATACACATACACACTCACAAAAATAGAAAAAGGAAAAATATATATATATCATTGTTCCCAAGTCCACCTCCTCAATTTGGGATGATTTGTTGTCTATTCAGGTATTCCACAGATGCAGGGTACATCAAGTTGATTGTGGAGATTTAATCTGATGCTTCTGAGGCTGCTAGGAGAGATTTCCCTTTCTCTTCTTTGTTCACACAGCTCCTGGGGTTCAGCTTTGGATTTGGCCCCGCCTCTGCGTGTAGGTCGCCTGAGGGTGTCTCTTCCCGCTCAGACAGGATGGGGTTAAATTAGCAGCTGATTCGGGGGCTCTGGCTCACTCAGGCCTGGGGGAGGGAGTGGTACGGGATGCGGGGCGAGCCTGTGGCCACAGAGGCTGGCGTGACGTTGCAACAGCCTGAGGTGTGCCGTGTGTTCTCCCAGGGAATTTGTCCCTGCATCACAGGATTCTGGCAGTGGTGGGCTGCACGGTCTCCCGGGAGGGGAGGTGTGGATAGTGACCTGTGCTTGCACACACGCTTCTTGGTGGCTGCAGCAGCAGCCTTAGCATCTCATGCCTGTCTCTGGGGTCCGTGCTGATAGCAGCTGCTTGCACCCATCTCTGGAGCTCCTTTAAGTGGCGCTCTTAATCCCCTCTCCTCGTGCACCAGGAAACAAAGAGGCAAGGAAAGAGTCTCTTGCCTCCTAGGCAGCTCCAGACTTTTCCCGGACTCCCTCCCAGCTAGCTGTGGCGCACTAGCCCCCTTCAGGCTGTGTTCACGCAGCCAACCGCAGTCCTCTCCCTGGGATCCGACCTCCAAAGCCCGAGCCTCAGCTCCCAGCCCCCACCTGACCCGGCGGGTGAGCAGACAAGCCTCTTGGGCTGGTGAGTGCTGGCCAGCACCAATCCTCTGTGCGGGAACCTATCCTCTTTGCCCTCTGCACCCCTGTTGCTGCGCTCTCCTCCGTGGCTCCAAAGCCTCCCCCTCCGCCACCCACTGTCTCCACCTGTGAAGGGGCTTCCTAGTGTGTGGAAACCTTTCCTCCTTCATAGCTCCCTCCCACTGGTGCAGGTCCCATCCCTATTCTTTTGTCTCTGATTTTTCTTTTTTCTTTTGCCCTACCCAGCTACGTGGGGAGTTTCTTGCCATTTGGGAGGTCTGAGCTCTTTTGCCAGCGTTCAGTAGGTGTTCTGTAGGAGTTGTTCTACATGTAGATGGATTTCTGATATATTTGTGGGGAGGAAGATGATCTCCACTTCTTACTCTTCCGCCATCTTGAAGCTCCTCCCAGGGACAATTTCTATTAACTGCTTTTTTACTCCTCTGTATGGGTTATACTTTTGTATTTCATTTCCATGCTTCAAAATTTTTTGTTGAATACTCGATATTTTAGGTAACATATGGTAGCAACTTGGATACTGATCCCTCCCACCCCCCACTGGGGGGCGGGTGGTGGTGCTGCTGCTATTGTTTGATTAGTCATTTATTAATTTATTTGTTTTATGTTTTGGCTAAAGTAATTCTGTGAAGTCTTTTCCTCACAGTGTGGGGACCCTGATACTCCTGTCCAAATGTTTTTTCTTATGTTTATCTTTTAGCTTTGCTACCCAAGTATCACTCCTGTGTCACCATAAGCCACTTATTGGTCAAAGGTTGTGCTTAAGCTACTTTGACTAATTATATTTTTGCATTTTATCATTGGATCTGTGAGTGGCTTGGAGGCAGCTATTCAGGAAGTTTATTGTTTTTGCCCCATGGTCAGTCAAAACCTAGTTAGGTATATTTTCCTGAGAGGTTGCAGCCTCTGACATGTACACAGTTTCCGAGACTGCCAGGGATGCATCTGATTTTATGTTTACATCTGGCTTCCTTGGAGTTGGTACTGTGTCCAAGTACCTTATTGTTCAGGCAATGTTTTGTTGGAGGTTATATGTAGGCCCCTCGTGCCAGTGAAGCTTCCATCCTTTGTAGATGGATATGCGTATGACTTGGAAATGTTTTCAGGTCCGTCCCACATAATTCTCTTACTGTAACTAGGGTTGGGGATAATGGATTGGCCATGGCTGAAATGCAGACAGACTCTTTCTGTTTTATCAAGATTTATTAAATTTTCTTGAATGAATGTCTCTACATTTGTTGTATACCTTTAGGATTATTTCCAGAGACATTAAGTAATTAAAAAATATAATTTTCTCCAGTTAATTTGTTGTTTCCTGGGAAGAGAGTATGTTTGCACTTCTTACTCCACCATTCTGGAAGTCAATCACAATTGATTTTTTGTACATAGATTTTGCATCTTGAATTATTACAAGGTTAATTGATTAATCCTAGTAGCTTTTTTTGATGGATTTCACCAGACTTTCTACATAGACATTCATATCATTTGCAAATAAAGACAGATTTATTTCTTTCCCAAACTTGTATGAATTTTATTTTTTTCTTATCTAATTTCCCTGGCTAGAAACCCCAGTACAGTATTGAATGAAATAACAAGAACTGACATCTCTGTCTCATTCGTGGTCTTAGGGAGAAAACATTTAGTCTTTTACCATTAAATATGATGTTGACTGTGGATTTTTTGTAGATGTCTTTCATCATATTGAAAAAGTTCCTTTTTATTCTTGATTGGCTGAGAGGTCTTTTCACCACCCCCCCCACCCCCGTTCAGTAATTGATATTGGATATTTTCAAATGCTTTTTCTTTTTCTGTTGATACAGTCATATGTTTTCCCCCTTTTAATATGGTAATACAGTGAATTGCAATAATTGGTTTTCTAATGTCCAACCAACCTTGCATTTTGGGGCTACATCCCAATTGGCCATGTTATATTACACCTGAGATTTATAAATCTTGTTAATCTTCTTAAAGAAGATTTTTATTATTTTTTGCTTTCTATTTTGTTGATTCCTATTTTGATCTTCACTATTTCCTTTCTTGTTTTACTTTGGGTTTAATTTGCTCTTCTTTTCCTAGTCTTCTAAGATGGAAGCTGAAGTCTTTGATTTGAGACGTTTCCACTATTCTAAAAAAAAATTTAGTGCTACAAATTTACTTCTAAGCCATGAACCCAGTTGAATTGTATTTTCTGAGACCTAAACTGAAAATATGCTAAGTGATAAATAAATGACCCACTTTTCTTATTTCAAAATACCTTTCCACAAATAACACAACCTGGGACAGAGGATATGTTTATAGGTTGGCTTAGATTTTCTCTAAATGATTATAACTTGTTTGCATGCATTCTTAGTGGTGTATAATTCTTTTTATACATGCTGAATTCTATTTGCTAATATTTTGTTGAGGATTTTTGTATTTATGTTCATGAGAGAGATACCATTCTGTAGTTTTGTTTTCTTGCAATTGCCTGGTTTTGACATTAAGGTACTTCTGGTCTTATATAATGAGTGGGGAAGCACTCCATATACTTCTATCCTCTGAAAGAGATTCCAGAGAAGTTTTATAATTTTTTCTTTAAATATTTGGTAGAATTCACCAGGAAACATATTCGAGCCTAATACTCTACCTTTTGGAATGATAATTAATGATTCAATTTCTTTAATATATTTAGGCTTATTCAGATTGTCTATTTCTTCTTGTGTGAGTTCTGGTAGATTGTGTTTTTTAAGAAATTGGTACATTTCATCTAGGTTATCAAATTTGTGGGCATAGATTTGTTAATAGTATTTATCTTCCTTTTTTTCTTCCCCTTTCTTTCTTTTTCTTTCTTTCTTTCTATCCTTCTTTCTCTCTCTCTCTCTTTCTTTATTGCATTCTTTCCTTTCTTTCTTTTGTGTTTGCTGAGGGAGTATTTTACATACCCAGATGGGAGAAATTCTCATCTGAGAATAGTACAGTTTAAGAAGCAGAATCTACAATTTTCTCATATTTTAATGTTTAATAATCAACAAAATTGGGCAACTTGAAATTTAACAGAACTCTCATGTTGCACTGGTTTTTGTCAATGTTGTAAATGTTGAAATTTTGCAAATTGTCCACCCTAAAGCTTAACAAGATTCACATTCCTGAATAGCTTCAAATATGTCCTTGATTTCATGTTTTATTTTTAATATACATATAAGTGAATCTTCCCAACTATTACTAGTGTTATTAAAAGCAACCCTCTCTTATTCATAGTATCATGTTATCATACAGCTCATATTAACTCCTTCTTTAAATCTTATGATGTTAACAGTCTTTAGGGCATAATTACCATTGATTTTCATATGTGTGGGCCATGATTCTCGAATTAGTTTTCAAGCACGTTGTGGATTAGAAGCTCTAAGTGCTTTTATAGCCAAATAACCCTGTTTTTAAAACAATTTGGTCATTAAATTCTTTTATATCTTTCATTTTTAAAAAAATTGAGATATAATTGACATATAACATTATATTAGTTTTAGGTGGTAACATAATGATTTGATATATGTATACATTGCAAAATTATTACCACAATAAGTTTAGCTAACATCCATCACCACACATAGCTATAATTTTTGTGTGTGATGAGGACTTTTAAGGTCTACTCTTTGAGCAACTCTCAAATATACAATACAGTATTGTTAACTATAATCATCATGCTGTACATTACATCCCAGGACATATTTCTCTTAAAACTGGCAGTTTGTACCTTTTGACCACCTTCTTCCATTTCACCCATACCCACCCCTCACCTCTGGCAACCACCAATCTGTTCTCTGTATCTATGAGTTTTGTTTCCTTTTTAGATTCCATATATAAGTGATATCATATGGTTTTTGTCTTTTTTTGTTTGACTTATTTCACTAAGCATAATGACCTCAAGTTTCATCCATGTTGTCACAAATGGCAGGATGTCCTTCTTTTTCATGGCTGAGTAGTATTCCATTGAATATATACACCACATCTTATTTATCTGTTCATCTGTTGACTGGCACTTAGGTGGTTTCCATACCTTGGCTATTGTTCACAATGCTGCAGTAAACATGTAGTGTATACATCCCTTTGACATACTGTTTTCATTTCCTCTGGGTATATACCCAGAAGTGGAATTGTTGGATCATATGGTAGTTCTATTTTTAATTTTTTGAGGCACCTCCATATTGTTGTGCATAGTGGCTGAACTATTTACATTCCTAACAGCAGTGCAGAAGGGTTCCCTTTTCTCCACACACTCACCAACACTTGTTATGCCTTGTCTTCTTGGTGATAGCCTTTATAACAGGTGTGAGGTGATATCTCATTGTGGTTTTGTTTTGCATTTTCCTGATGATTAGTGATGTTGAGCATCTTTTCGTGTACCTGTTGGCCATTTGTATGTCTTTGGGAAAATGTCTGTTGAGTTCCTCTGCCCATTTTTCAATTGGATTGTTTGGTTTTTGTTACTGAGTTGTATCAGTGCTTTATATATTTTGGATATTAATCCCTTATCTGATATATGGTTTGCACATAGTTTCTCCCATTCTGTAGGTTGCTTTTACTTTTGTTGATTGTTTCTTTTGCTGTGCAGAAGCTTTTAAGTTTAATGTAGTCCCACTTTTTTCTTTTTAAATTAATATTGAGGTAAAATTTATATACAATAAAACACACTTATTTTAAACTACAGTTCAACAAGTTTTGACAAATGTATATACCGGTGTAACCACCACTATGATCAAGATATAGAATACTTCTACTACCCCCAAAAGTTCCTTCTTACTCCTATGCTTTCAATCTGCCTGCTTCCACTCTCAACCCCAAGCAAACACTGATCTACTTTCTATAATCCCAATATTTTGAAACTGGATTACTCTAGGTACACAAAACAACAATCAGGATCAGTTTAAAAATTGCATAATAAAACTGTTTCCAACATTTTAAATAAAATAAGAGAACCTAAAAATCTAGTTGTAATTTAAAAAGTTCAAGGAAATGTATATGCTTCAATGTTCTTGATTATGTATAATATTCTCAAATTATTACAATAATTTAAATGATAAAATAATGTCAGAAAAAGTACTAAACTCTAATTGCACGTTTTACACTTTTCTGTCTTAAGGCCTGGTTCCACATTCAACTTTAAAGTCCCACAGGAGCCAAGTCTTTTATTCAAGTTGATATTCCTGGTACCTAACACAGCACATCAAATGTTCAAAAATTGCTGAGTTACTGATCTAGGTAACTAGATCTAATTTTATGCTGAAACTGAGTAGCTCCTAAACCTGTTCCAATTAACAAGTTAAATAACTGTTGCAGACTCAAACACCATTTAAAAAATGCTGTACAAGTAATCAGATCTTCCATAATTTTACAGTTTTAACTGAAGACCTTAAGAAAAACTGGTAAGATTCTGATAATACAGAATAGTGGCTTTTTAAATCCTACTATTTCCAAAAAATAATTCATTCTTTAAGTTGTTTAGTACTAAAAGATGATAGATTTTGAGTTGGAATGTTCTCAGAGCCTAGATTCAGTATGAGCTAGTGTAAGCTCTAGGCTCTGAGAGTCCCCTAACTCAAAACCACTTTTTGATTTTTGCTTTTGTTGCTTGTGGTTTTGGTGTCATATTCAAAAAGTCATTGCCAAGACCTATGTTGAGGAGCTTCTTTCCCTAAGTTTTATTCTAGAAATTTTATAGTATCAGGTCTTATGTTTAAGTCTTATATCCATTTCAAATTATTTTTTTGAGTGGTGTAAGATAGGGGTCCAATTTCATTTTTCTGCATGTAATTATCTCATTTTCATAACACTACTTGAAAAGATTATTCTTTCCTCATTGGGTGTTCTTGGCTCCTTTGTTGAATACTAGTTTATCCTATATGCAGGGCTTAATTCTGGGCTCTCTAGTCTATTCCATTGGTCTATGTATCTTTTTTTTTTTTTTTTCTAAAACCATACAATTTTGATTCCTATAATTTTGTAATGTAGTTTGAAAACAGGAAGTATAATGCCTCCAGCTTTGTTTTTCTTTTCCAAGATTACTTTAGCTATATGAAGTCTTTTGTGCTTTCATACAAATTTTAAGATTGTTCTATTTCTGTGAAAAATGCCATTAGAAGTTTGGTAGGGAATGCATTGAATCTGTAGATTGCTTTGTGTAGCATGGACATTTTGACAATATTATTTCTTTTAATCTATGAGCATGGAATGTCTTTCCACTTATTTGTGTCTTTTTCAATTTCTTTCATTAATGTCATATCTTTTCAAAGAATTGATCAATCTCAACTACATTATCAAATTTGGGGGCATAGAGAGTTGTTCAAAGTATTTATTATTCTTTTAATATCCATGGGATCTCTTTCCAATAGTAGTAATTTGTGTACTCTCTCTTTTTTCTTAGTTTATTTTTAAGTTAGCCTGACTAAAGGCTTATTAATTTATTGATCTTTTCAAAGAACCGGATTTTATTTTGTTGATTTTTATCTATTGATCTTCCCATTTTCAATTTTAGTGATTTCTGCTCTAATTTCTATTATTTATTTTCTTCTGCTGTGGTTTAATTTACTCTTCTTTTTCTAGTTTCCTAAGCTGGAAGCTTAGATGATTGATTTTAGATTGTTTTTTTTTTCTTTCCTTATACATGAATTCAATGCTATGAATTTTCCTCTAAGCAATGTTTTCCCTACATCCCAGAAATTTTGATAAGTTGTGTTTTTATTTTCTTTTAGTTCAAAATATTTAAAAAATTATCTTGGGATTTCTTCTTTGCTCCATGTATTATTTAGAAGTGTGTTGCTTAATCTTTACATATTTGTGGATTTTCCATTTACTTTTCATTATTGATTTCTAGTTTAATTCCATTGTGTTCTGAAAGCAGATATACAATTTCAATTCTTTAAAAAAATTTAAGCTGCATTTTATGATCCAGAATGTAGTCTACCTTGGTGGATATTCTATGTGAGCTTGCGAAGAATGTGTATGCTGCTGTTTTTGGATGAAGTAGTCTATAGATGTCAATTATATCATCCTGACTGATGGTGTTTTTGAGTTCAGCTATGTCCTTAACGATTGCCTGCCTGATAGATCTGTCCATTTCTGATAGAAGTGTGTTGAAGCCTCCAACTATGATAGTGGATTTATCTACATCTCCTTGTAGTTCTATCAGTTTTTGCCTTTCTTAGTTTGATGTTCTATTATTAGGTGCATACCTTTAAGGATTGTTATGTGTTCTTGGAGAGCTGACCCCATTATAGTTATGTAATTCCTGTTTTTATCACTGACCATTTTCCTTGCTCTGAAGTCTACTTTGTCTAAAATTAATATAGCTATTCCTGCTTTTTTTTTGATTAGTGTTAGCCTGGTATATTTTTCTCCATCCATTTACTTGTATTCTATATGTATCTTTATACTTAAAGTGGGTTTCTTCTAAACAACTTACAGTTGTCTTATTTTTTGATCCACTCTGACAATCTGTGTGTTTTAATTGGTGCATGTAGAACATTGACATTCAAAGTAATTATTGATATAGTTGGATTACTACCTACCATATTTGTTACCATTTTCTATTTTTGCCCATGTTCTTTGTTCCAATTTTAATTTTCTACTCTTTGTCTACATTTTATGGTATTCATGCAGCATTTTATATGACTGCATTTTTCTCTCCTTTCTTAGTTCATCAGTTATACTTTGTTTTCTGCTTTTTTAAATGGTTGCCCTGGAGTTTGCAATATACATTTACAACAAATCCAAGTACCCTTTCATGTAACACAGTATTGCTTCAAAGGTAGTGTGATTACATTATAACAGCAAAATAATACTCATTCCTCCCTCCTTTCCCCTGTATCATTCATTTCACTTCTTTATAAGCACACATAAGCATTTATTTATTTTTTAAATTTTATTAAAAAAAATTTTTTTAAACATCTTTATTGGAGTATAATTGCTTTACAATGGTGTGTTAGTTTCTGCTTTATAACAAAGCGAGTCATCTATACATATACATATATCCCCATATCTCCTCCCTCTTGCATCTCCCTCCCACCCTCCCTTTCTAACCCCTCTAGGTGGTCACAAAGCACCAAGCTGATCTCCCTGTGCTATGCGGCTGCTTCCCACTAGCTATCTATTTTACATTTGGTAGTATATATAAGTCCGTGCCACTCTCTCACTTTGTCCCAGCTTACCCTTCCCCCTCCCCGTGTCCTCAAGTCCATTCTCTACGTCTGCATCTTTATTCCTGTCCTGCCCCTAGGTTCTTCAGAACCATTTTTTTTTTAGATTCCATATATATGTGTTAGCATATGGTATTTGATTTTCTCTCTCACACATAAACATTTATATGATATATACATAAGCATATATAATTGAGTACATTATTAATATTGTTATTTTGAACAATATCTTATCTGTTAGATCAAATAAGCCTAAGAGAAAATAAACATTTTTATTTTACCTTAACATATTCCTTCTTCATTTGTCTTCCTTTCTTTACGTAGATCTGAGTTACTGACTTATTTCCCTTCTGTCTAAAGAAATTTTTTTTTAACATTTATTGAAAGGTAGATTTACTGGCAACAAATACCCTCTATTTTTGTCTGAGAAAGTCTATTTCTTTTTCACTTTTGAAGGATAATTTCACAACATAGGGAATTTTGTTCTGATTTTTTCCCCTCAACACTTTAAATATTTTACTCCATTCTCTTCTTGGTTGCTTGGTTTCTGAGGAGAAATCAGATGTAATTCTTGTATCTGTTCCTCTATAGGTAAGGTGTTTTTCACTTTAGCTTCTTTCAGAATTAAAAAAAAAGTTATCTTTGCTTTTCTGTAGTTTGAAAATGATATGCCCAAATGTAGGGGTTTTTTGTTTTTGTTTTTCATTTATCCTGTTTTGTATTCTCTGGGTTTCCTTTGTCTGTGGTTTAGTGTCTGATGTTAATATGGAAAAATTCTCAGTCATTATTGTTTCAAATATTTCTTTTGTTCCTTTCTCTCTTTCTTTTCCTTCTGGTATTTCAATTATACATATGTTACACCTTCAGTTTTTGTCCCAAAGTCCCCATACATTCTGTTTTTTTTTTTTCTTTCTTTCAGTCTTTGTTCTCTTTGATTTTCAGTTTTGGAGGTTTCTATTGGGATAACCTTAAGTTCAGATTTTTTTCCTCAGCTGTGTTCAGTTTATTAATATGCCCATGAAAGACATTCTTCATTTTTGTTAGTGTTTTTGATGTCTAAAATTTTTTGGGGGGGTCTTTGTAGGATTTTCACCTCCCTGATTATGTTGCCCATCTGGTCTTACATGCTATCTACTTTATCCATTAGACCCCTTAGTATATTAATCATAGTTATTTTAAACTCCTGGTCTGATAATTCCAGCTTCCCTGCCATGTAGTTCTGATGCTTGCTCTGTCTGTTCAAAATGTATTTTTTGATTTTTTTGTATTTTTTTCTTGACAGCCAGGCATGATGTACCAGGTAAAAGGAACTACTGTAAATAGGCCTTTAATAGTGGGGTGGTAAGTTTTAGGGGAAGAGGAAGCAGTCTTCTGATTAGATCTCAGTCTTTTGGTGAACCTATGCTTCTGGACTGTGAACTTCACAAGTTTCTGTGTTTTTCTCCTCCCTTAGGTTGGACAGAATGGCTAGAGTGGACTGGGGTTGGGTATTTCGCTTCCTTCAGTTAGACTCATAATACCCCAGCAGGTTAGGTTCTGCTTAACAAGTTTCCCCGAAGGCTGGCTTTTTTATGAAGAATGAAGCTCTGGAGTATTTCAAAATGGTTCTTTTTTCCCTCCCACTGCCAGAAGCATGAGTTGATTTTTCTCTAACAATTATTGTGAGAACTTGCCCTACCTTCTGTATATAAAACTTACAAAATGTGGGGACCTCCCTATGACAGGGTCAGTCTGGGGTTTTCAACTATTAGAATTGACCATGGTGAGCCTATAGTAATTCACCAATTATAGTTCAGGTTTTCCTACCATGGCAGAGTTTCCTGAGGCAATTTCTGCTCATGAGTGTCTGCTCTGATAAGCTGTGACTCTTCCCGTATTTGCTTGTCTTTCTCTCCAACCTTGGGAATGGCAGTTTGCCCTGTGTTCTCCACTCTCTTATAGACCCAGGAAGAGTTGACTTTTCAGTTTGTTAGGATGGACTGGCAACTTCCAAGCTCCTTACATGTGGAACCAGAAATCTTCCATTTGAACCTATAGTGAGATCAGAAGGACACTAATGGAAAGAGTCTATGCCCATGGCTCTCCTCCTGTGGCACTCAGTTTGATACTCTGCTTTTCTAGTTCTACTTTTATAAAAAGTCTTCCCTCTCTGCTTATCATGAAAATGAACCTCAGTTCCTCCAATTTTCTTAGTTTACCCCACTACTTCTTTTAACCTCTTCATTTTTTGAGCCTCTTTTATTCTAGTTTTCAAGACTTACTTAGCTTTCAGCTAACATTTACTCTGCTTGAAATTTAGAATCCAATTCTTTAACTTTGTTGCTTCATTTTAGTCTTGTATATGAAAAACAAAAATGGAAATATAACTTAATGGATTTCCTAAGCTCTAAGTAAAAGAAGCATTATTTACCTCTTTTTTAAAATTTTATATTGGAGTATAGTTGATTAACAATGTTGTGTTACTTTCAGCAGTACAGCAAAGTGATTCAGCTATACATTTACATGTATCTATTCTTTTTCAAATTCTTTTCCCATTTAGGTTATTATAGAATATTGAGCAGAGTTCCCTGTGCTATGCAGTAGGTCCTTGTTGGTTATCTATTTTAAATATAGCAGCGTGTACATGTCAATCCAGGAGTTTGGCATTATTTACCTCTATTAGCAATCCTGGTGCTTTTTTTGAACTCTTAAATAGACCTCCTACTCTAGTCTCAGGAAGTTCTCTTGGTCATGGATATTCTGATTTTCATAGGCACGTTAAGGCACGTTAAGATTGCCTATATTTGAAACATAGTTCCTGGGCATACAGTGTAGTTCTGGAGAAATATGATGTTGAAGTGTTAAGTAGAGACCGACCATCATTAACCGACACTTAATGAGAAGCTTACTATGTGTGAGGCATGGTACTGGGTGCTTTATTATGATACTTTGTTTCTGACATATACCCTATGCTCACTTTTCAAATAGGGTATTTGAGGCTTGCAGAGATTTAACAACTTATTAAGCTTCTAAACGGTGAATTCAAACCTACCTACTTAGACTCCAAACACTAGGTTCTTTTTACTATATCACATTCCCTTCCAACATAATTATAAGCCTATCCCTCCAAAGATCTGCTAGTATACTGTGGGGTTTTTTCCCCATTACTATACATTTTCTAACCCAAAATAGCAGGGAATTAAAATAATTGTTTCCAGTTAGTATAATCTCATTAGTTAACCTAAATTTTGATGCCACCCAATCTGAGGATTGTGTTTTTCATGACAACAAGAAAATGATAGCTATCATTTTTGGTAAGTGCTCACCCATTTGGAAATTTTTCCCCATCAGTCAAATAACAGCACTAACAGCTACCATTTAGTGAGAATCCCCTATGAATCACTTTGTATTCGTCAACCACTAATCTTACAATAACCTTCCATGGTAAAGATTTTTCCTGCCACTTTACAGTTGGGCCAGCAGAAGTTATATATTGCCAAAGTCAGGCAGCTAGTAAAGTGAAAAAAGCCAGGATTAAAACACAGATCCCTTTTACTTCAGAATCCCTGTGCTTTTTCTACTACATCATACTGATGACGCTACTCATCACCCAATAGCATTAATAATTTCATCCCCCTGAATTACTTTCCGCATCACTGACAACTTTGTTTATTAGATGATTCTCATTTATTATAATTTTCTTCACTTGTCAACCATAATTAGTTTATACCTCTTTCTACATCTTTTTAAACCACCCTCTTCCTAATGAAATGGAGCAAGAATCCCATCACTCTACCATATACCATCACACCTCACATCACACCACTATGAGTGAATATCTATAGTAATTGTAGCCCCATAAAAAAATAAAACTGGTGTATCTTTTCTGTTCCATTGAACAATGACTATATAGCCATACTGGAATTTTGAGTCATGGAAAAGCAAATTAAAATATTGATCATTTATTTTCTGGTTGCATTAAGAACTATATTCAAATATGTAGAATTAAGAGAAATTTGTTGCTTTATATACACAGTTGCATATTGAGGTAACTAGTAAAGTAAGTACAGCTCAAACATACTGAGTTTACTTGACATCAGAGGTAAGTCTCTGAATAGGGAGCATGTGTATATACAACTATCTGGCTATTAATCACTCTCCCTTCATACTTTCCCCTCCTTATTTAGTTAAGAATGAGTTACTTACATCTTCTTATTTCGCAAATTGTTTTCCCAAACCATCTAGCATATAGTAGTAGAATTAGGAAAGACATAGTTTCAGGTATTTAGTGGTTTAAAAGCACAAGATATTCTCTCTTCCTTCCCACCTGACTTTACCCCTTAAATGAAACCCAAATGAATACTCATTAGAGACCACCATAGGTATGTGAATACCAATTTCTTTACTTCCCAAATTTTAGACTTGTCATAGGACAAGGAGATTAAAAAATAAAATGTGTATTTGTTTCTCCTTCTTACAAAACACCTTGATATGTGCTAATATCTCTGTTCTTACCATAAAATGTAAGCAGGTTTTAACATAATAGTGTACAAAGACACACTATGGAATGCTGAAGTGCTCCATGGTGCTTTAATGTTCTTTTTTAATCACACTAAACCATTTATAGCTAAATTTTAACACTTGCTGTCATTAAGAAAAATGTGTAGCTCCCTCCTCCATTTGAGAATCACAGTAGCCAATGAATGCTTATTGATCTGAGATAGCTAAAAGGGTAAAATGCAGGGATTGAAATTTGGATTGGCCTCTTTTTATTGGGCTTTAAAATTTCCCAAAGCAGAGGTCACATGGTCACAAAACAGAGGTCATATCACTTCCCTGATAGCATCGATCAGGTGTAAAGCAGATGACATTTAGGTGATCTTGTTTGGCTAACTGCAGCAATGAGCCTGATTGTCCCTTCTGCATCTGGAAAAAAAGCACTGTCTGAGGGCAGAGGTGATATTACTCATTTCCAACCCCTCTCTGGTATTTCTCTCTAGCTCCCAAAGCACACTGACAGGTGAGAATTTTTGTCAGCCCAGGCACTTATCTATCTGCACATTATGCAAGAATTGGTACCTGGGGACTGATGCTGTTCACATATGGAAGTGTGCAAACCCCTTTTCCCCTAGGCTGCTCTTACTTTCTCAACATTATGGCAATCTCATCACTCTTGTTTGATATTTCATCACAAACATCTACTCATGATCTAAATTTACTCAGTCTTCTTACTGCTAAATTTACTCAGTCCTCTTATTGCCATCACTCATTCCTTCTTTTCACCTCATTGCTAGCTCCCTGGGAAGGAAGTGGTCATATATGGTTAATATTCACTAGGGTGTTACTGAGTGACTACTCCAGCCTAATGCCTTACTCTTCTCAGTGATGTTTATAATTTAGAGTAGGATTCTCAGAGAGATAAATATTCGAAGTCTAAATGTTATGCCCTGTTGCGAACCATGATGAAGAAGTATTTTCATTTGTTTACAGGGAGTAAGATTTATTGTGAAATAGTATACAAAGATAATAATTTACTTGTGCAAGAAACATGGAATGGTAAATCCTTACTATTAACAAAATCATTCAAGCTAACAAGTTATTTAGATTAGAATCTTCTTTGGAAATCTTCTTCACTTAGAATAGGTCAGGGTTACCTGCAACTAACAAATGCAGAATTGGTACTGGTGCTGAAGGTTGCATGAACACAGAAATCTATAACACACTCTGTCAAAATGTGTAGTTACCATGAATGAAGAAGTATTAATATTCAGATATTTTCTCCCATTGTTTTCGAGGTTGAATCCACGACTATTCTGACTTTTTTCACTTAATTTTCATAATCCTTCTTATTTCCATGGAACAAGCTGATTCAGCCTTTACATGAAATGAAATTGTTCTAACAGGAATAAATAACCTTTGTCTGTTGTGCAGTGATATTCTTATGAGAAAACTGTAAATTTCCACTACTGAAAGGCCTAGCTACACAGGCAAAATATTACTGAGCAAAATATTATTTGGGCAAAAACATTATTTTCATTTTTTCTCTATAAAATGAGAACTAATTAATCTCACCAACACTGTAGTATTGTTAATTCCAAGAGAATGGAAGATTCATCATTGAATTCTTGCAATGCACCATAATGCCAATGTAAGATCAAGACTTATGAAGTAAAAAGAAGAAAAAGTCCAATAAATAAAGGTTTAAAGTTTCTTCACAAAAATAGAACACTCTGAGTATTGCCGTGTCTTTGTTATTCAATCTTTCTAAGAATAATCTGAGCAGAACCAATTTTTACTGTGTAATCAATGAATTGAAGAATAAGATGTAAAATATTTAGTTTCCTCCTACAGAATCGGAGCCAACAATCAATAATTGAATGTGGGTTTTTTGGGTTTTTTTTTTCCACTTTTGGGTAGTTTAAGATCCTCAAACTGTTTTAAAAACTATAAAAAATATATCTGGCAATCATTTTGCAGGGAAGCTAGATCAAGGTAGCTTTTGCAAGTTATTTGCTTGAGAAGGTATTTTAAAATATTGAAAGCACATGGCACATCTGATTAAGTAGCATTCAAAGAATAAATTGATTCTCATGATCTAGAGTATTTATGTTAGTCTGTGAAAGGACAGCTAGATCAGCTTAAAAGGGCAAATCTATGTGTGCATAACCCTATAGCAATTTGCTCTCTGCCTTTGCTGAAACCAAGGGTTAGGTAAAACTAGGACTATTTTGTTTGATACTAACAGAAAAAAATGTTACTTAAAGTTGGATGAGTTAATCTTTATAACAAGTAATAAACCTTTAGTTTATATTTAATGATAATAACTTTTTCCAATTTGATATTGAAGAAGGTACGGTAATAGAAAGAGGTCATTGTATTAGAAAGTGTTGGGGTTTATAGTACAGTGGTTATCAAACTTTAGCATGTTTCAGAATTGCCAAGATTGCTTGTTTGAACAAAGATTGCTTATCCCCACCCCAAATGATTATAGGTCTGAGTTGGGGCCTGAGAATTTGTGTTTCTAACACAGTTCCAAGGTGATACCATGCTACTTGCCCAGGGACTACATTTGGAGAACCACTAGCGTAGCATAAAGAATGAGCCAGAAGTAAAGAAATCTGGGTCCTAATTTATCGCAGTCACTGAGCAGTTTACCCTCTCTATGTATTTTCATAAAATTAGTGAACAGTTATTGAATCTTTGTTTTTGAATATATTAGTTTCAAACTCTTGACAGTCACTCATTAATTTGATAAATATTTGAATACCTTCAATGAGGTAAACCATGATACTGGGGGTATAGCAATATAAAATAAATCCTTTTCCTTATGGAACTTACATACTAGTGGGAGAACATAAAATGAACAAATTTAAAAATATGCAATATAATGTCAAATGGTGATAATACTATTGGAGAAAAAATAAAGGCAAGTTGGGGGACTAGAGAGTGATAGGATAGGGAGGTGAAGGGTTAAAATTTTTAAATCTCATTTGATCATAAAACAATCTCCCTTTGAGATAGGCATTTGTATTCTCATACTGTTGCTGAGGAAACCTCAGCTCAGAAAAGTAATCTTCCCAGTATTATACAGCTAGCAAATAGTAGAATTAGGAATTGAACTCAGATCCGACCCAAATATTACTCTCTTAACTAATATACTATCTCCTAAATAGACAAAGCATCTAAGCACAGTGACTGGCACAGAGGAATCATGCAATTAATGTAGTTATTATCACTGCTTCCATAACTGAATTTATTTATCACATAACAATCCTGTTTCAAATATGGAGAAACGAGGTCTCAGAAAGATCAAATGCTTCGCCTAAATTCATCCAGTTAGCAAGCAATAAATCTGACAAAAATTCTGGCTTGATGGATGACAAAATGCATACTTTTTCTACTATGATAATCTGCCTTTTCTGCATAAAATGAGGACAACAGTATAATTGCACAGGAAAATCCACCCAACAATTGTGAATAGGCTTTGAAAAAATTATAGAATGGCATGTGTTTGTAAATTGTATGTTTATAGTAATTGTTATTTGCTTTTGTACTAACAATGGTTAATATTTTGGATATTGGGGAATCTAGAATACCAAAGAAGGAAACATTTCTCATGTGGTTTTGTTGGGATTATTAAAAAGTTCACCTAAGCTTTTTAGCCTCATTCAATTATGAAGAATCTTTCAGAGATATATGATTTTAATTAAGGTATTCTTTTGCTGAGCATCATGAGGGAAATGAGCATATATGAGCATGTAAACACATATTCCTAGTCATTCCTAAGTGAAATGCAGGCTGAGGTTCCACATCAGAATGCTCCTTCTACTGAAGATCATGCTCAATATTTTGCAGGAGTCAAGAAAACTGGTTTAGCAGCAGTATTCATCAGGGTGGTACTTCAAAAGAGTGGGGAAGTTCAAACTACTCTAGCCATCCTATTCATGGTTTTCAGCCAGCCTTTGGAAGTACTTACTGCCAGTTTAGGATGGAAGTTGAAAGGCTTCCCTCTCAGTATTGATCAGTTTCCCCTTTTCATTATATAGGAGCATTAGTTCCATTGAAGCATTAAACTCTACCAAATCTCCTGGGAAATACTGTATTCAAGCCAAACCTAAGGGTCATCTTTGCAATTGTCTTGCAGTTACAACATCCATAATTAGAAAATAATAAAACTAAGATATGCTTAGTGGTTTGAAGTGCTTGGAATATGAATTACTATTTTAAAGATTTTGCTGATGGCATCAGCAAAACTGGGCTGTGGGAAACACACTAGGAGTTATTTTCTTAATTTCCTCAACTGGAAAGCACCAAACAAAAACCTTTTGGGGGTTAGTATTCTGCTTCCAACTCAGGGTGTCTAAGGGAAAATATAATAATGTGATATGCTTATAGTTAGAGCATAGGGTAGTTGGAACAGCAAACTGAATTTCAAACTCCATACACATTCATATATGATTGTACCATTGAATGATTTTCCAGTGAGTTTTATCTGCTGTTCTTGGTTTTCTGATCATAGTTTATCATTAGGTTGCTTACATGGAAGTAGGAAGGAACTTCTTTGGACAAAAAAAAAAAAGAAAACTTTAAAGGAATTCTCTAATATCCCTATCCTCAAAAAAATTTAGTCCTTCCTGGGAAAGCAACATAAAGTTTGAACTTAAAAATAGCAGTTTTCCCTTCTCTCATCTTGATGTGATTTAAGCTTTCATCAGTAAAGAACAAGACATGTTATTTCAAATCAAAAGAAAATGCCAAAAATTCATCCTAAAAGGTAAGGTCTATGCATTGAAAAGTAATTGAGCATTTCATTCGAATCACTGAAACTTTCTCATTTTCAACAACTCTGTTTTGAATCTTCCTGTGTTTCCAATTCAGATGTTGAATATTACCAAAAAAATTTACCATTTTTGCTTTTCAGAGATTTATTGAGCCAAATAGTTGACAAAGTTAGTGTCTATAAGTGCTGAGATGCAGGTGTACATGGCTAGGTTTGGCACCCAGCTGTGGTCATTGATGCCAAACCCAAGTCCATTGTACTTATATTGCTGCAGGCACAACAGATGTAGGTGCAACTTGTTTTGGAAATCGTTCCTATTTTCTATAAATCTAGTTAGTGCCTCAACAACATTCTCCAATTATGAAACCAAGCCAATTTAGAAAGTCATCACTGGTAAATATATAGAATTATAAAATATGAACCTCATCACAATACAGTGCTCATGTATTCGTTAGTCATCTAGATCAAGTTCATTTCTCAGGGTAGTCAGAAATGAATGTCAAACTTGCAAGATTTTAGAGTTCTCATGCCTTT
Source organism: Balaenoptera ricei (assembly GCF_028023285.1). Classification (NCBI taxonomy): domain Eukaryota; kingdom Metazoa; phylum Chordata; class Mammalia; order Artiodactyla; family Balaenopteridae; genus Balaenoptera; species Balaenoptera ricei. The sequence continues at coordinate 86,514,314 of NC_082660.1, read as the reverse complement.
GTTATATAGCAGCTGGCCACATGCTGGTCTTTAAATAATGAGTGTGGCCTGAAAAATTGCTCATCTGTGCCTTGATGAAGATCTTATGACAGGGAGTTAGCATAGATGGTGCTTATCTGAATTGATCCTTATTCATAATCAGAGGCCAGTTGCAATCAGCCCTATGATTTGAATCTCCTTTTCAGCTCTTCTAAATATGCAAATCTTCGTTTCTTTTTACATAGATTTCTATGTTTGAGTGTACACTGGAAAACTTCGAGTGTTACAACTGCACATTTGATACCCTGCAGGAATTGAAGGCAAAACATTCTTTCATATCCCTGTTACAATACTGTTAGAGTTTAAAATTGGGTCAACTTAGTAACCTCTATTTAGGAGAGGGTGGAGGTGGAGAAGGATCATCTCACACTTTTCGATTTGCCAGTACACAGATGTAATTGTACTTGTGGCTTAGATTGTACATGCATCTTGGTACCTGTATATTCTTTATTGTTTAAAGAAAATTTTATCAGACATGGATAAAAGTGTTTCTGTTAATTTTTGGCATATTATATATGACACTGACACTGAATTCTTGAAACAGGTAACAAATGGTAGGTAGATATCTGAGCTTATTTACTAGAATGAGCAAACACCTTGATGTGTAAAGGCTATGAAATTGGCTTCATGTAAAGCACACTCCAATTTGTGGGGTCATATCTCAGGCCTCTCTTTGATACAGTTAATCAGTCTGACCATGGTATAGAGTAGCCAGAGCCCAACAAGTCTATGAATTATTTTGATAGTACAGTTTAGAAAAGAGATCTTTCCTGAGAAGCCATGTGAGTTGCAGTTTTTGAATTGATGTGGCTGGATGGAAAAAGGGTGTTTAGTTCAAGGTAACTTGGGATCACTGGAAAGCTATATGAACTAGTCAAAACATGAATTTCTTATGTATTATATCAACTGTTTTGATAGGTTCATATAAATTCAAGATGCTTGTTATCTTTGTAGCTCTCACAGATTTGCATGGGAGCCTCTTCATCCTCAGAAGAAATAATAAGCTTCTTAAGGAAATGTATGTATTTTTATTTCTATCAATGTCTAAGTATCACCTGGCACATATTTGGAGCTCCATAACTATTTGTTGAATGGATGATATTGTAGAATGAGTTTTGAGGAATTAAGAAATGTGGGCCTTTTAAAGCTGAGTTGTAATGATGAGACTCCATAATGATCTTATTTGAATGAATGGAGAGGAAAAAGTAGAGTGATAATGAATATGACTACAATTAAAAATCGCATCAGCTTTCAATACTAGATAATCACTAATAAAATTATATTTATTTTGTGAAATCTATGAAAGGGCTTCTGTCATTACAATACTAAAATCAAAGAAAAGTTCTACATTACTTTCTAAAGCAGAGTGGTTCTTTAAAATAAGGCTTTTTCAGAGGTAATGAATCATCATAACTTTATCATGCCTCTTAGTTTTAACAATTAAGTATCATATCAGAAACTAATTGTCAGCTTCATAGTGGATGAGTTAGTGATATAAACTTATGTTTGGTGTAAGTGCGTGTTACATTTTATATTGTTATACAGATTGTCATGTCAGGCCAGATTGTTCATTTGTTCATATTCATATTATATGCTCAAAAAGCATATAATATGGTTGGTTTATTTGTGCACATCATTAAATTTTTTGAACTGTTGACTTGAGTTCATTTAAGTCTATTGTACTAATACAGCTATTTCATATGCCTATTAATTTTCTGATCTGCAGTAAAGATTGAAGCAGTTGTCTTATTTAAAGCCATACCTATATTTCTGATACTCAAGAAACAGAATTATCATCATGTTTATATTACTCAACGTAAAAGTGATTTGATTTTATTATGCATACTTTGGGTGTGGGATATTATTTTTAATGCATTTGAATTACGAAGATTCTATTCAAAACCAGAAAATGAGTATTTCATGATAAGAAGTAAAGTAATCTTTTATTGAAGATCTAAGTATTTAAGTGAACTCCTTGCAATTTTTAAGGCACTGAAACTGGTTGGTTGCAATTTATTTTAAACCATATTGGTAAAGAAATAATTAGAAAAATTTTTCCTTGAAACAGCACATTTGCTGAGTTTCCATACACTGGGAATTTATATATTTTCAGAGTTTTACAAGTTTCCTGTGGTAGTTTCTAATGAAATATCAACACTCAGAGTAACTGTTGAGGTAAAGTGCTGCAATATTATTTTAGAATATAAATATTTTAGACAGACTGCTGCATCACTGAATAAATCTCACTGCAGCACGAGCTCAAAACTGGCAGTGCAGTCTATCACATAAGGTAATGATTTCTAGGTTTTTCCCCTTTATTAACTTATATTAAGCACAAGAGTAATATATGCTCATTGTAACTAGTGAAACAATGCAAAGATATATAAAAACTATGCCAATAACCTTTCTCATCCTCTCTCGACACATTTCTCCATGTTCCTATAAGCACAGACAAATGTAATTATATTTATATGAGATTTTGTGGTTTTCTATTTTTAAAAGCATATTCAAAATGTATACATTATTTTGTAGCTTGCTTTTCTTAGTCAACAATATATTATGGACATCAGTCAAGAACACTAGGCATAGATTTAAGATATTCTTTTTAATAATATGGATGTTCCATAATTTAATGACTTTCATATTAATGGAGAGTTAAATTAATTTACTTTTTTCTAGCATTAAATACAATGCTAAAATAAACATTTTTGCGCACATATATTTATAGACTTGTGCTTTTATTTCTGTAGGGACAAATGTATGCATTGTGGGTGATACCACAGGTATCTTTTTCAAAAATATTATAGTAATTAATATGTCCCCAAAGCAACATGTAAGTGTAATTACTTCTCCATATTTTTGCTAGAATAAATGCCATTGATTTGTTACTTTTGCAAATTCGATAAATAAAATATGGTTCTCATGGTTGTTTTAATTTGCATCTCCCTATTAGTCTATAGTTTCATGTATATATGCAATATATACATACATAACATTTTTTTCTTCCATGAATGTATAATCTTAGCCCTTTTTTATATTTGGTCTGTTTCTTTTTCTTAATAACATATAGAAACTTTATATATTAGAGAAATTGATCCTTTGTAAATGATATGCACTACATTTTATATATATTTTTTGTTTGATTCATTCTTTATATCTTTTCCCTTTATTATTTTTATTATGAAATCAAATATATTTTTCTTCTCTTTATGTCTAATTTTTCTGACATGTTTGGGAAGATTTCTCCCACTCTTCGATTATGAAAACATTTACTTAGATTTTATTTTAATACACACACCAATACCATAAAATTCTTCTAGAATTTTTTTTAAATTCTATTACCCAGAAGGGAGGTCTGTCTTTTTTATTCAAAATGATTGATCTATCATGCTAACTACATTAATTAAATGAAACACTCCTTTGGCACTAAATTGAAATAGCACTGTACCAAAATTTAATTTCCCATAGACATTTAGACCTATTTTAGGTCAATATGATCTCGGTGGCCTTGGCCTGCAGTGGCTAGAAGCAGGATTTCAGTTCCCGGCCAGAGACTGAAGCCAGGCCGCGGCAGTGACAGCACTGAATCCTAGCCACTAGACTACCAGGGACCAATGGCAAATGACAGGCCCTGGCCTGTCAGCTGTATAGAAATGAATTTCCACATAGAAACAGAAAGTAGTGAAATAAGTAAAGTGTTTATTAGGAGGAAAAAGTACATGCGGATAGACACACAAGCAGGCTCAGAGAGAGAATCACACCCTCATGGTAGTTTGAATCACTTATATGGGGCATTTCTTCCCAGTTTCCTTTAACCAATCATCTTGTTTTGCCTGGTTCTGAGTCCAGATTTGGTATATCTCAGGGTCCTCCCCTGTGTGCGTGCGCATCTCTTAGTCAAGATAGAGCCTAGTGAAGAGGCCCATGAGTAGTTGACATCATTTACTATGCTGACATACTTCACTCTGTATGACAGACTCTAGGTCCATCCAATTCACTACAAATGACCCAATTTCGTTCCTTTTTATGGCTGAGTAATATTCCATTGTGTATATGTGCCACACCTTCGTTATCCATTCGTCTGTCGATGGGCATTTAGGTTTCTTCCATGACCTGGCTATTGTAAATAGTGCTGCAGTAAACATTGGGGTGCATGTGTCTTTTTGAATTATGGTTTTCTCTGGGTATATGCCCAGTAGTGGGATTGCTGGGTCATATGGTAATTCTATTTTTAGTTTTTTAAGGAACTTCCATACTATTCTCCATAGGGGCTGTATCAATTTACATTCCAACCAACAGTGCAAGAGGGTTCCCTTTTCTCCACACCCTCTCCAGCATTTGTTGTTTGTAGATTTTCTGATGATGCCCATTATAATCGGTGTGAGGTGAGACCTCATTGTAGTTTTGATTTCCATTTCTCTAATAATGAGTGATGTTGAGCAGCTTTTCATGTGCTTCTTGGCCATCTGTATGCCTTCTTTGGAGAAATGTCTATTTCGGTCTTCTGCCCATTTTTTGATTGGGTTGTGTGTTTTTTTAATATTGAGCTGCATGAGCTGTTTATATATTTTGGAGATTGATCCTTTGTCTGTTGATTCATTTGCAAATATTCTCTCCCATTCTGAGGGTTGTCTTTTCATCTTGTTTGTAGTTTCCTTTGCTTTGCAAAAGCTTTTAAGTTTCATTAGGTCTGATTTGTTTGTTTTTGTTTTTATTTCCATTACTCTAGGAGGTGGATCAAAAAGGATCTTGCTGTGATTTATGTCAGAGAGTGTTCTTCCTAGGTTTTCCTCTAAGTGTTTTATAGTGTCCAGTCTTACATTTAGGTCTCTAATCCATTTTGAGTTTACTTTTGTGTTTGGTGTTAGGGAGTGTTCTAATTTCATTCTTTTACATGTAGCTGTCTAGTTTTCCCAGTACCACTTATTGAAGAGACTGTCTTTTCTCCATTGTATATCCTTGCATCCTTTGTCATAGATTAGTTGACCATAGGTGCGTGGGTTTATCTCTGGGCTTTCTATCCTGTTCCATTGATCTATATTTCTGTTTTTGTGCCAGTACCATACTGTCTTGATTACTGTAGCTTTGTAGTATAGTCTGAAGTCAGGGAGTCTGATTCCTCCAGCTCCGTTTTTTTCCCTCAAGACTGCTTTGGCTATTCGGGATCTTTTGTGTCTCCATACAAATTTTAAGATGATTTGTTCTAGTTCTGTAAAAAATGCCATTGGTAATTTGATAGGAATTGCATTGAATCTGTAGATTGCTTTGGGCAATATAGACAGTTTCACAATATTGATTTTTCCAATCCAAGAACATCATATATCTCTCCATCTGTTGGTATCATCTTTAATTTCTTTCATCAGTGTCTTACAGTTTTCTGCATACAGGTCTTTGGTCTCCCTAGGTAGGTTTATTCCTAGGTATTTTATTCTTTTTGTTGCAATGGTAAATGGGAGTATTTCCATAATTTCTCTTGCAGATTTTTCATCATTAGTGTATAGGAATGCAAGAGATTTCTGTGCATTAATTTTGTATCCTGCAACTTTACCAAATTCATTCATTAGCTCTAGTAGTTTTCTGGTGGCAGTTTTAGGATTCTCTATGTATATTATCATGTCTGCAAACAGTGTCAGTTTTACTTCTTCTTTTCCAATTTGTATTCCTTTTATTTCTGTTTCTTCTCTGATTGCCGTGGCTAGGACTCCCAAAACTATTTTGAATAATAGTGGTGAGAGTGGACATTCTTGTCTCATTCCTCATCTTAGAGGAAATGCTTTCAGTTTTTCACCATTGAGAATGATGTTTGCTGTGAGTTTGTCGTACATGGCCTTTATTATGTTGAGGTAGGTTCCCTCTACGCCCACATTCTGGAGAGTTTTTATCATAAAAGTGTTTTGAATTTTGTCAAAAGCTTTTTCTGCATCTATTGAGATGATCATATGGTTTTTATTCTTCAATTTGTTAATATGGTGTATCACATTGATTGATTTGCATATATTGAAGAATCCTTGCATCCCTGGGATAAATCCCACTTGATTGTGATGTATGACCCTTTTAATATGTTGTTGGATTCTGTTTGCCAGTATTTTGTTGAGGATTTTTGCATCTATATTCATCAGTGATATTAGTCTGTAATTTTCTTCTTTTGTAGGATCTTTGTCTGGTTTTGGTATCTGGGTGATGGTGGCCTCATAGAATGAGTTTGGGAGTGTTCCTTCCTCTGCAATTTTTTGGAAGAGTCTGAGAAGGATGGGTGTTAGCTCTTCTCTAAATGTTTGGTAGTATTCACCTGTGAAGCCATCTGGTCCTGGACTTTTGTTTGTTGGAAGATGTTTAATCACAGTTTTAATTTCATTACTTGTGATTGGTCTGTTCATATTTTCTGTTTCTTCCTGGTTCAGTCTTGGAAGGTTATACCTTTCTAAGAATTTGTCCATTTCTTCCAGGTTGTCCATTTTATTGGCATAGAGTTGCTTGTAGTAGTCTCTTAGGATGCTTTGTATTTCTGCAGTGTCTGTTGTAACTTCTCCTTTTTCATTTCCAATTTTACTGATTTGAGTCCTCTCCCTCTTTTTCCTGATGAATCTGGCTAATGATTTATCAATTTTGTTTATCTTCTCAAAGAACCATTTTTTAATTTTATTGATCTTTGCTACTGTTTTCTTTGTCTCTGTTTCATTTATTTCTGCTCTGATGTTTATGATTTCTTTCCTTCTGCTAACTTTGGGTTTTGTTTGTTCTTCTTTCTCTAGTACCTTTAGGTGTAAGGTTAGATTGTTTACTTGAGATTTTTCTTGTTTCTTGAGGTAGGCTTGTATAGCTATAAACTTCCCTCTTTGAACTGCTTTTACTACATCCCATAGGTTTTGGATCATCGTATTTTCATTGTCATTTGTCTCTAGGTTTTTTTAATTTCCTCTTTAATTTCTTCAGTGATCTCTTGGCTATTTAGTAATGTATTGTTTAGCCTTCACGTGTTTGTGTTTTTTACATTTTTTCCCCTGTAATTTATTTCTAATCTCATAGCGTTTTGGTCAGAAAAGATGCTTGATATGACTTCAATTTTCTTAAATTCACTGAGGCTTGATTTGTGACCCAAGATGTGATCTATCCTGGAGGATGTTCCGTGCGTACTTGAGAAGAAGGTGTAATCTGCTGTTTTTGGATGGAATGTCCTATAAATATCAATTAAATCTATCTGGTCTATTGTGTCATTTAAAGCTTCTGTGTCCTTATTTATTTTCATTTTGGATGATCTGTCCATTGGTGTAAGTGAGGTGTTAAAGTCCCCCACTATGATTGTGTTACTATCGATTTCCTCTTTTATAGCTGTTAGCGTTTGCCTTATGTATTGAGGTGCTCCTATGTTGGGTGCATATATATTTATAATTATTATATCTTCTTCTTGGATTGATCCCTTGATCATTACGTAGTGTCCTTCCTTGTCTCTTGTAACATTCTTTATTTTAAAGTCTATTTTATCTGATATGAGTATAGCTACTCCAGCTTTCTTTTGATTTCCATTTGCATGGAATGTCTTTTTCCATCCCCTGACTCTCAGTCTGTATGTGTCCCTAGGTCTGAAGTGGGTCTCTTTTAGACAGCATATATATGGGTCTTGTTTTTGTATCCATTCAGCAAGCCTGTGTCTTTTGGTTGGAGCATTTAATCCATTCACGTTTAAGGTAATTATCGATATGTATGTTCCTATGACCATTTTCTTAATTGTTTTGGGTTTGTTTTTGTAGGTCCTTTTCTTCTCTTGTGTTTCCCACTTAGAGAAATTTCTTTAGCATTTGTTGTAGAGCTGGTTTGGTGGTGCTGAATTCTCTTAGCTTTTGCTTGTCTGTAAAGCTTTTGATTTCTACATTATATCTAAATGAGATCCTTGCTGGGTAGAGTAATCTTGGTTGTAGGTACTTCCCTTTCATCACTTTAAGTATATCATGCCACTGCCTTCTGCCTTGTAGAGTTTCTGCTGAGAAATCAGCTGTTAACCTTATGGGAGTTCCCTTGTATGTTGTCATTTTTCCCTTGCTGCTTTCAATAATTTTTCTTTGTCTTTAATTTTTGTCAATTTGATTACTACGTGTCTTGGCGTGTTTCACCTTGGGTTTATCCTGTATGGGACTCGCTGTGCTTCCTGGACTTGGGTGGCTATTTCCTTTTCCATGTTAGGGAAGTTTTTGACTATAATCTCTTCAAATATTTTCTCTGGTCCTTTCTGTCTCTCTTCTCCTTCTGGGACCCCTATAATGCGAATGTTGTTGTGTTTAATGTTGTCTCAGAGGTCTCTTAGGCTGTCTTCATTTCTTTTCATTCTTTTTTCTTTAGTCTGTTCCACAGCAGTGAATTCCACCATTCTGTCTTCCAGGTCACTTATCCGTTCTTCTGCCTCAGTTATTCTGGTATTGATTCCTTCTAGTGTAGTTTTCATTTCAGTTATTGTATTGGTCATCTCTGTTTGTTTGTTCTTTAATTCTTCTATGTCTTTGTTAATCATTTCTTGCATCTTCTCAATCTTTGCCTCCATTCTTATTCCGAGGTCCTGGATCATCTTCACTATCATTATTCTGAATTCTTTTTCTGGAAGGTTGCCTATCTCCACTTCATTTAGTTGTTTTTCTGGGGTTTTTTCTTTTCCTTCATCTGGTATATAGCCCTCTGCCTTTTCATCTTGTCTATATTTCTGTGAATGTGGTTTTTGTTCCACAGGCTGCAGGATTGTAGTTTTTCTTGCTTCTGTTGTCTGCCCTCTGGTGGTTGAGGCTATCTACGAGGCTTGGTGGGAGGCTCTCAGCAATTTTCTTAATTCCTTGGCTGAACATTGCTCATTATGCTTTTTTAGCCTTAGGTCCTTGCATACAAGTCAGCTGCACAAAAATTCCATTAAAAAAACAAAACAAAACAAAGTAACAGTTAAATTTGCAAAGTTACTCATTTACTGTGGCCATAATAAAGATGCCTCACTTCCTTCCCAAAGTATTAACTTATATATGTTAAGATATTGCATTTAAGTAAGGGATCAAATAAACTTTCCCACTGAATTTTTGAAATCCCCTCTTATCTCAACTCAGATATTCTCCACAGGAAAGATAACTGGAAGATTATGCTATATTTTCTGGTTAGATTATGAAGTGAAAAAAAAAAGAATTAAGGTGAAAGAAGCACTGAAAGAAAGCACAACCTCGCCCCCTCACAGTTTTACTTGGTGTAATGTTGAATAGATGTTCTTTGAAGCTGTGATGTTAACTGTGAGCAGTTTAAGTGAATGCAGTCCCTTTTTTTTCCTTATAGACACAGTCTATATTTATAGATCACTGATTCTTGGTAGGAAAAGTAAAAAGCAAAAACAGTTTGGTGCTATGGGAAAGATTGAATTTCTAATTTAAATTTCACTTAGATTCATCCAACTCATTTTATTTCTTATTGCCTTAACTTCTCAATTTATAAAAAAGATAGAATAATCTCTTTATTTCGGTGGGATGTGTGAGTATCAAATAAAATACTAGACAACAAAGTGTGCTGGAGAAAAGTGAAAATATCATACAATTCCAAGGAATAATTATTTATATTTAAATTGACCATTGGTAATGTGATGTTTTAAATTAAAGAATTTGCTAATTTATTCTCTACTGTATATTTCAATAGAATAGATTAGCTGCAGAAGTCTCTATTTCCTCCTGATCATGGATGTTGGCCCAATCTTTGGAATCAGAATATTAACAATAATTCTGATCTATTTTTTTATTATAACAATAATACTCCCATGTTGTTAGAATCCTCAGGGATCTAATAGAAATATATGTATATATATATATACTAGTATATATATATACATACTAGTCCCAGTTAGGTAAATTGAAAACTTTAGCTTAAATAATTTTATGACAATCCTTGTATGGGGTAATAAATGGTCTTCCTCTACCTTTAACACAGTATAATGTCAGCTAGATAATTTTTACTACAAACTAGTTTGGTAATCTCTTTTAAATGAATAGGAAAGCATAATAAATTATAATAAATAAAGATGTATATTTAAATGGTTTAATGATTATTTGATCCTCTCTGCTGCACTTGCACATAGGGCTCTCATAGTAGATGTGAGGATGATATTTCCATTGTGCTATTGAACAACAGGCTCTGTGGCTTTTAATGAACATATATTGAAATATGACATTGAGCATAAAACGAAAACTTTAAAGTTAAACCAAGATTGCTATCACTCCTCATGTCATGCATTTTAGTGCCACCTGCTTTATTATATATAGAAACTAAATTCTAACTTATCAAACGATGAGAATGTTGATACAATCATTAAAAGTTGATATTAGTGAATGTGGATTGAAAGTGTCAAAGTAAAACACATACCATAGTAACATTTTTGTGGCACTATAGGACATAAAATACTACAAGTATTTGACAGAAGTACTGAAATTGCAGTGAAAGCATTCCCATATGGATGTAAAAATTCTAATGTAATTTTAATATTGCTTTCAACAAGGGACAGATTGAAATATAAATAGAACATTTATGAAAATGCAGGGAGGACCAAGGAGTGTAGAAAAAATGTCTTGGTAGGTAAAACATTCTTGTCTCAGATGTCAAGCCAACATTGGTCAAACAAGATTTTCAACAACCAACATAGAATATTTTTTAAAAATTAATGAGCGGTTTCAATGTTTCTGTGGGTATATCAAATTTTTAATTGACAAAATTAGGGCATTATAAGGCAGTATGTTGAAGAGAAAAGTGATCAGGCTTTGGAGTCTCCACAACTTGGAATTGAATCCCACCCAATTCCATTACTTAATACTGCATGATGTCAGGCAAATTACTTCATCTCTCTGAGCCTTGGTTTCCTTATCTGTAAAATACATCCGAAAGCACTTTGGTAAGGACTCTAATGTCCTATTACTAGAATACATAGTTTTAAATCAGTTTGGTCAAATCCCCGTATGTATTTGTGTTGAGATAAATTGATAATCATTTAGAAGGAGAATGTCTTATAGCAGAACAAACATTGGGCTAAAAATCAAATAACCCAATTCTTCTAATAACTGTCTGTGCTATATTAAGCAAGTTCTTTCCCCAATCTGAATTTTTCCAATCCATAAAATGAGGAGGGAGAACTAGATCGTCTTCAAATTCATTCTCTGTTCTTACTTAAAGTACACAGAATAGCTATATATTTGCAGTTCTGTGGAATGGTAGCTGACTGTTTAATGAACGTCTTTTCTTTAACCACACAGTACTAGGCACCATTACATATATTATTTCACTTTTTAAGGACTGAAATTAATTGTTAAGTGTGTTATTTGTCACATACATACATAATTATGTGCAAATTATAATTAAACAACTTATTTTTACTAAGTTTATATATTTGTGTAACCAACACCCAAATTTTGTTTGTTTGTTTTTAATTTTTGTTTTATACTGGAGTATAGTTGATTAACAATGTTGTGCTAGTTTCAGGTGTACAGCAAAGTGATTCAGTTATACATATATATGTATCAATTCTTTTCCAAATTCTTTTCCCATTTAGGTTATTACAGAATATTGAGCAGAGTCCCCTGTGCTATACAGTAGGTCCTTGTTGGTTATCTGTTTTAAATATAGCAGTGTGAACATGTCACTCCCAAACTCCCAATCTATCCCTCCCCTCTACCCTTTCCCCCTGGTAACCATAAGTTCATTCTCTAAGTCTGTGAGTCCATTTCTGTTTTGTAGATAAGTTCATTTGTATCATTTTTTTTAGATTCTGCATATAAGTGATATCATATGATATTTGTCTTTCTCTGACTTACTTCACTTAGCATGATAAACTCCAGGACCATCCATGTTGCTGCAAATGGCATTATTTCATTCTTTTTAATGGCTGAGTAGTATTTCATTGTATATTTGTACCGTATCCTCTTTATACATTCATCTGTCAATTGATTAGTTTGCTTCCATGTCATGGCTATTTTAAACAGCATTGCCATGAAAATTGGGGTACAAGTATCCTTTCAAACCATGTTTTTCTCTGGATATATGCCCAGAAGTGGGACTGCTGGATCACATGGTAGCTCTATTTTTAGTTTTTTAAGGAACCTCTATAATCTCCACAGTGGTTGTACCAATTTACATTCCCACCAACAGTGTAGGAGGGTTCCCTTTTCTCCACACCCTCTCCAGCATTTATTGTTTGTAGACTTTTTGATGATGGCCATTCTGACTGGTGTGAGGTGATATCTCATTGTAGTTTTGATTTGCATTTCTCCAATAATTAGTGATGTTGAGCATCTTTTCATATGCCTCTTTGTCATCTGTATGTCTTCTTTGGAGAAATGTCTATTTAGGTGTTATGCCTATTTTTTGACTGGGTTGTTTGTTTTTTTGATATTGAACCACATGAGCTGTTTGTAAATTTTGGAGACTAATCCCTTGTTGTTTTCATTGTTTGCAAATATTTTCTCCCATTCTGAGGGTTGTCTTTTCGTTTTGTTTATGGTTTCCTTTGCTGTGCAAAAGCTTTTGAGTTTAATTAGGTCCCATTTGCTTATTTTTGTTTTGATTTATATTACTCTAGGAGACAACTCAGAAAAGATATTGCTGCAATTTATATCAAAGAATGTTCTGCCTATGTTTCCTCTAAGAGTTTTATAGGATCTGATCTTACATTTCACTTTTTAATCCATTTTGAGTTTATTTTTGTGTATGGTGTTAAAGAATGTTCTAATTTCATTTTTTTACATTTCCCTTTCCAGTTTTCCCAACACCATTTATTGAAGGGACTGTGTTTCCTCCATTGTATAGTCTTGCCTCCTTTGTCATAGATTAATTGACCATAGGTGTGTGGGTTTACTTCTGGGCTTTCTATCCTGTTCCATTGATCTATATTTCTGTTTCTTGTGCCAGTTCCATACTGTTGTGATGACTGTAGCTTTGTAGTATAGTCTGAAATCAGGGAGCCTGATTTCTCCAGCTATGTTTTTCTTTCTCTAGAAATCTTTGGCTATTTGGGTCTTTTGTGTCTCCATACAAATTTTAAGATTTTTTTTTGTTCTAGTTCTGTGAAAAAAGCAATTGGTAATTTGATAGGGATTGCATTGAATCTGTAGATTGCCTTGGATAGTATAGTCAGAATGTCTCAAGATGGCAGAGTAGAAGGATGCGAGCTCACTTCTTCTTACAGAAACACCAAAATCACAACTAACTGCTGAACAATCATCAATAAAAAAAGCTGGAACCTATGAAAAAAGATACTTTACATCCAAAGACAAAGAGGAAGCCACAATGAGATGATAAGAGGGGTGCAATCATGATAAAATCAAATCTCATTATCTGCCAGGTGGGCAACCCACAAACTGGAAAATAATTGTACAACACAAGTTCTCCCATAGGGTGAACGTCCTGAGCCCCAAGTTAGGCTTCTCAGCCTGGGGATCCGGCTACATGAGGAGGAGCCCCCAGAGAATCTGGCTTTGAAGGCCATTGAGGTTTGATCCCAGGAATTCCACAGGACCGGGGCAAACAGAAACTCCATTCATAGAGGGTGTACACAAGGTCTTGCACATAGCAGGACCCAGGGAAAAAAGCACTGACCTCATAAGAGACTGGGCCAGATCTACCTGCTAGTATTGGAAGGACTCCTGCTGAGGCAGGGGGCTGCTGTGGCCCACTTCAGGGACAAAGACCCTGGCAGTGGCAGTTCTGGGGAGTACTCATTGACATGAGTCCTCCTGGAGGCCACCATTTTCTCCCCAAGACCTAGCTCCACCCAACAACCTGTAGGTTGCAGTGTTAGGATGCCTCAGGCCAAACAACAAACAGGGTGGGAACATAGCCCCACCCATCAGCAGAGAGGCTCTTAAAGTCTTCCTGAGCCTGGTCCTGCCTGCCAGAGGGATAAGAACTAGCTCTGCCCACCAGTGGGCAGGAACTAGTCACTCCAACCCAGAAGCCTGCACAAACCTCTTAGACAGCCTCATCCACCAGAGGGCAGACAGCAGAAGCAAGAATTACAATCCTGCAGCCTTCAGAACAGAAACTGCAATTGCAGAAATTTAGACAAAATTAAACAGCAGAGGAATATGTCCCAGATGAAGAATCAAGATAAAACCCCAGAAGAACAACTAAGTGAAGTGGAAATAAACAATCTACCAGAAAAAGAATTCAGAGTAATGATAGTGATGATCTAGGAAAAAGAATGGAGGCACAGATGGAGAAGATACAAGAAATGTTTAACAAAGATCTAGAAGAACTAATGAACAAACAAACAGAGATGAACAATACAATAACTGAAATGAAAAATGTACTAGAAGGAATCAACAGCAGAATAATTGAGGCAGAAGAATGGATAAGTGAACTGGAAGACAGCATGGTGGAAATCACTGCCATGGAACAGAATAAAGAAAAAAAATGAAAAGAAACGAAGTCAGTCTTAGAGACCTCTGGGACAAATTTTTTATTAAAGAACATTTTTTACATTGCCCCCCCCCCAAAACATTGAGTTAGCCTAGATTTGTATTTATTCTAATGTAGTCATTTGAAAAAAAATACTAAAAGGAGATGATGTTGGCTAAGATTACAAAGTCTAGGAAGTCATTTGAAAAAATTCTCTCTCTTAAACTACAACCATTAAACAGTGTGCAAATTGATTATCCTGTTAGGGGAGTGGTGACCCATGCCAACATTTCACATACCCAAGTCTCCCTCATGGCTTTCTGCCAAGTTGAGTTACTTTCAGAAAGTTCTTACGGAGCAAACTCTGGGAATGGAATACTGACAGATAGTCATAATATTGTTTAATCAAATTTAAATGGGCTCAGGTTTTTTCTTTAAATATCAAACTTCTCTCAACTCAAGTTAGGCATAGAAGAATCTGGCACAAATAGTATGCTTTTGTTATTGTTTTCCTTACAATCTACTTTGTAGAAGTATCTTGGATAACTTCTGTGAACCAATTCAGAGGCTCAAGTTTAATCTGTGTTTCTTAAAGAATATATACTAAAGGTGTCTTCTCTTTCCAGTTTTATGAGGTATGACCTTACTCAGTGTTTATTTGAAAAAATATCTCATGGTTTGTGCATTCATTCAAAGAAGAGACTATGCTATTGGCTGTGGCTATGTGCCAGTAACTTCAAATTGTTGTATCTCAGTGATAAAAAATATCTAGCTATTTTAAACTAGAACATTTATTTTAAACTAAACATTTCAGATTCATCTAGATATTCAGCACTGTTTAGACAGTCTAATACCCACCTATTAATTCCCCTCTTTTTCCTTTTAACTATTGCCAAGTGACAAGAAATTATATGAGTATGCTTTTGTGTGTTTGGATTGGTGGTAGGAAATGAGAGTGAATAGATGTAAGGGTAGGAGGGAGATGGGTAAGAGGGTGGAGAGGACTGCTCAAATTGGATAAGAACAATTTAAACTAGGGCTTTGAAAATTCTTTTCTTGCTAGTTGATGGCTTTTCTTTCTGTACTTTACAACTCTCTGAAGCTCATTATCTCAGCTTTCCCCGAGAAAGCTGTGATTAAAACCCAATGTAAACTGCACAGGTCCCCTGACTCCTTCACTATGACCTAGTTCTACCTTTTCAGACTTAAGATTATGTATTTCAAAAACACCAGTTGCAACTATTTATTTAGTTTATTGACTCCCTTGAGGACACAGTTCTGTATTTTCAGAAAATTAAAATACAATTTATTTTAGTGGCTTGTTAAATGATATGAACATATAAAAGACTACTTTGGGACCTAGTCTAAATTTGCCAGTTTATCCTATTAGCTTTCTTTTAATTGTTTTAAAATTTTGTGTTCTTGCTTCCATCTCTTCCAGATTCTCATCAGTATCCCAAAGATTGCTGCTATTTAGGAGGAAATGGCTATGTTCTTGAGGCATTGAGTAAGAGAAACAAGTCCTAAGGCCTGTTGAGAATTAAGTGTTTGTATGAAAAAAAGTTACCTATGAGAACAAACATCCTGTGTGATATTTGGGAAATCAAATAAACTTAGAAATGCCCCTTTAGGTCAACATACATGAAACATTTGAGGAGGATATGTAGTGTTCTTTTCCCCATCTAAGAAATTGTATTAGTATTATATTTCATGTCTTTACCTTAATCTGCATCTAAACTGCCAGAATTAAACCGAGTTTCAAAAACCATCTTATTGTGGTTGTGTCTGGAATTTTTCAAACTATGTTGATCCCAAAGAGAAGAAACCTTTTAAAAAGAACTGAAACTGTGTATATGGATTATAACTGGGGTCTTAATGACTGAAATATGCATCTGATACAATGTTTGAACCTATTGCTTTGGGAAACCGTTTTGTTTTACTACATTAAAGTCTTTCTTTGGTCAGCTGACTGATCAAAAATATGGGGTCCAAAATGCTATTTGCTTAAGTTTTCAAGCTGCTCTGCTGGCTGCAGATTTCACCAATTTATAAGTAATCCTAACTGTCTAATTTCCTTGTGCTTGTTTCATCGTTTCTCCCGGATTTCTTTCTTACTTTTCAATGAATTTTCTTGTTTCAGTATCTCTGAGTGCAAAACTTTGTGGTTTTATTTTAGAAGCTTTCCTAGCTTCCATATAGTTCAATTCATTATTTTGGTTTGGCACAGCAAACAGAACTAGTAATTTTGTGTCCAATAGCTTATTATATCTTGCATCTTTGTATACAACTTCTATGTCAAAAATGCTTGATGGAGTAAAATTCATTTGCCAGGTTGATTTTGACACTTAATATTTGTTGTAACTACATCTCTGCTTGGTGCAACATTAAATTATGGACATGGATAGTATGTGAGGTATAATCCCATTCCTTGAATGTTCCCATAAAACTCCTCTAAGCCATAAAAGGGTGCTCCTAAAATTAGAGGAGTTACCACCATCTCTTTGGCCAGTAATAGAGCAATGAATCTTTAAGGGAATTGTGTAAATAAAATTATAACATAGTGAGGAAGATATGAAAATTAAAGTTATGAGTGGGGATAAAACAACAGACACATCATACTGAAGAGAATAAAAATTAGTTATGTGGGAGAGCAAATGAAAGTATGTTTAGAGACAGGGGAATATCAGCAGTAGCTGGCTCAGGTAATAATGATATTACTACCATTGTTGCTGACTTTGCTGACATTTTTTGCTGAAATGTAGTCTCAGGCTTATGTATAGCTTTAAATCTGCAATTCACCTAGGGGACAGAGAGAGAAAGCAATACAGCCCTAAGTATAGCACTATATCAGAGTAGCTGATGTCATATTTTCAACATTTAGAGAGACAAATAATAGCCAATTCCTAAAGAAAAGTAATTAAATTCAGAATTCATAGAAATCATATAAATTCTGCTTTAAATTGAACTGTATATATTTTAAAATATATTGCATACATATGCATATATTATATGTACATACATACACATAGATATATTTTAAAATATTGCATCTTTGAATTGATGTTTTCTTGGAAATTAAGAAGTGAAGAATCAGGTAAGGAAGGTCTGAATCTTCCCTCAACTCTCCAGTTATTTTGGAAATAAGCCTGTCATCTTCAAATGATGGCCATTGATGGATAGAAGAAAGATTCATTCATTCAACAAATATTTTATAGAGTACCTAAGAATGATACTTCTAAAAGCATTAAGTCTTAGGGGCTTTTAAAATTCCGCTCTAAAAAAACATGTTGGCCCTTGGTAAGCCTATAACACAATCAGGTCAGCTCCATTCCTAGTTTTTGTATTAGTTGAATATAGGAGAATCATTGAAAAGTGAAGTGGGGGAAGAGAAAGGGCATTTGGTGTCTGGAGTTTATTGAAAGTCCCTATCATGTGTTCAGAAATTCCTTTACAGGCTGTTATTATACGGCTCCATTGGCAGATTAGGTTCTCCATTCTGCACACTAATTGCCAAGCATTATTGCCTAATAATTGTGCAATTAACCTAAGCTGTGTAACTGTTTTGTCCCCTGGACCATGCCAGGAATAGTTGTTACATCTAACCTTTTGAAAATGGAGAATAAGTATATAGTGGGATGTATTTGTCTTTGAATATTTGTAGACATATACCTGCACAGTATTGTTATTTTTCTGACACATTTTTCTTTCTACATATTTACTTAGCAAAATGAGATACTGATCCTTCCTTCCCTCCTACATACTGTAATAAGTGCTTACTATCAAGTCACCGTTAATAACATACTGAATTAAAAATGGTTCCTGACTTCAAGATTCTTAAAGTCTGGTAAAGGAGAGATAAAAATAGAAAATGAGAATACAATATAAGAACAAATGCAGCAGTATAAATAGGGCATCAAGGGCACCATAAGCAGTGATTGTATGTGTTGTAGAAGGATGCCAGAGCAAACTTATTGGTGGAAATACTACCTAGGCTGAGTCTTGAAAAATGAACAGGAGTTGCTAGTCAGGGAAAGATTGGGGGAAATGAAATTTTCAATAGAAGAGTTCATTGAGTACCCAGTGATCCTCGCTACCACTGGTCTCAAAATCATTCTGGATATCATCAGTGCCTATGTGAAAAACATCTAAAATGAAAACCCAATAGTTCATTGATTTCTGAAAATCTAATAAATCCTGCACAACACTGCAGTGCCATTTTGAATTTGTGACCTCCAAACTTAACTAGGATATCAACACTGCAACTATGTCAAACTTGTACTTCTTTCCATAGACACATAACTCATGCTTTTCTTTCTAATTCTTGCAAATTATTCTTCCTTCTACTTTGTGAGAAAATTGAAGTCCTCAAGCAGGGAAAATTCACTTTCCACCTCAATTATTTACAAGTGATTTCCGTTGGTGTTCATCTTCTCCTCATTCTTTGCTGTATCTCCAGCTAGAACTTGCTACACTGACCATCCCCTAACCCTCTTGGGGGTCCAGGAGGAAGGGAAAAATGAAAGATCTAGAAATTATGTAGAATGCTGTGAATTTAATTCTACATGTTTTATCAAATTCTATGTACTACTATATGAAAAGTATTTAATATTATTCATGTTTTGAGAACTTCAGAAACTAAGGAAGGAGAGAAAGTAGATAGAAACTCTAGGGCAAAAAAAAATTGTGAGGAAATTTTTGATCAATGAATTATTGTCTGAGCTTTTATTTTCTATTGTTAAATAGCAACATATAGCCTTAACTACAGTTTAGAAAATTAATGGCCTAATTTTATAAATTAAAAAAATTTTATATGGGAACAATGTCAATACTACTTCTAAAATATATCCCAGAACTGTCCACTTCTCTCCATTTCCTTTTCTACCACCCCATTACAAGTCACCATCATCTCTCCACCCAAGAAAATGCAGTAATCTCCTCTCTGATACTCTGTCTACACCACCGCTTCACTAAATTCCAATATTAAGAGCAGTCTGAGAAACATATTTGAAATACAAATCACATCACAATTTACTTCAGTTATTTTCATTGCCCCCAGAATAAACTCCAAACCCTCCAAAGCAGTTACCATACAGAGGACATATTATTTACTCTTCCTGAAATATTTTATCCAGTTATGTTTAAAATACATAAGGAATTTTAGATACATAGATGCTTAAGAACGACCTGTGTAAAGATGAAAAAGCCTTTCAAACTACCATGATCCAATTAATTCCATATATTCTCACTGTAGCCATTTATTCTTTATTTCTTTTTAAAAAATTTTTATAGAGTATAGTTGATTTACAATGCTGTGTTAGTTTCAGGTGTATAGCAAAGTGTATCTGTTATACATATACATATATCCACTCTTTTTAAGATTATTTTCCCATATAGGCCATTACAGAGTATTGAGTAGAGTTCCCTGAGCTATACTGTATGTCCTTATTAGTTATCTATTTTATATATAGTAGTGTGTATGTGTCAATCCCATTCTTCCAATTTATCCATCCCCCCCCTTAACCCCCGGTAATCATAAGTTTATTTTCTACATCTGTAACTCTATTTCTGTTTTGTAGATAAGTTTATTTGCAGTCATTTTTTAGATTACACATAAAGTGATATCATATGATACTTGTATTTCTCTGGCTGACTTCACTCAGTATGACAATATCTAGGTCCATCCATGTTGCTGCAAATGGCATTATTTTGTCCTTTTTATGGCTGAGAAATATTCCATTGTATATATGTACCACATATTCTTTATCCATTCCTCCATTGATGGACATTTAGGTTGTTTCCATGTCCTGGCTATTGTAAATAGTGCTGCAATGAATATTGGGGTGCATGTATCCTCTTGAATTATGGTTTTCTCTGGATATATGCCCAGGAGTGGGATTGCTGGATCATATGGCAGTTCTATTTTTAGTTTTTTAAGGAACCTCCATATTGTTCTCCATAATGGCTGTACCAATTTACATTCCCACCAACAGTGCAAGAGGGTTTCCTTTTCTCCACACCCTCTCCAGCATTTATTGTTTGTAGATTTTTTTTGATGATGGCCTTTCTGACTGGTGTGAGGTGATGCCTCTTTGCAGTTTTGATTGGCATTTCTCTAATAATTAGTGATGTTGAGCATCTTTTAATGTGCTTTTGATCCATCTGTATGTCTTCTTTAGAGAAATGTCTATTTAGTCGTTCTGCCAATTTTTTGATTGGGTTGTTTGTTTTTTTGATATTGAGCTGCATGAGCTGTTTGTAAATTTTGGAGATTAATCCCTCGTTGGATGGTTCATTTGCAAATACTTTCTCCCATTCTGAGGGTTGTCTTTTCATCTTGTTTATGGTTTCCTTTGCTGTGTAAAAGCTTTTGAGTTTAATTAGGTCCCATCTATTTACTTTTGTTTTTATTTTCATTACTCTAGGAGGTGAATCGAAAAAGATCTTGTTGTGATTTGCATCAGAGAGTGTTCTGCCTATGTTTTCCTCTAAGAGTTTTATAGTATCCAGCCTTACACTTAGGTCTTTAAACCATTTTGAGTTTATTTTGTGTAATATCCATAAATCAATCAGTGTGATATACCACATCAACAAATTGAAGAATAAAAACCATATGATCATCTCAATAGATACAGAAAAAAGATTTTGACTAAATTCAACACCCATTTATGATAAAAACTCTCCAGAAAGTGGGCATACCTCAACATGATAAAGGCCATATATGACAAACCCACAACTAACATCATACTCAACAGTGAAAAGCTAAAAGCATTTTCCCTAAAATCAGGAACAAGACAAGGATGTCCACTCTCACCACTAGTATTCAACATTGTTTTGGAAGTTTTAGCCACAGCAATCAGGAAGAAAAAGAAATAAAAAGAATCCAAATTGGAAAAGAAGAAATAAAACTGTCACTGTTTGCAGATCACATGATACTATACATAGAAAACCCTAAAGATGCTACCAGAAAACATCTAGAGCTCATCAATGAATTTGGTAAAGTTACAAGATACAAAATTAATACACAGAAATACTTTGCATTCCTATACACTAACAAGGAAAGATCAGAAAGAGAAATCAAGGAAACAATCCCATTTACCATTGCATCAAAACAACAAAATACCTAGGGATAAACCTACCTAAGGAGACAAAAGACCTATAACCAGAAAACTATAAGATACTGATGAAAGAAATCAAAGATGACACAAACAGATGGAGAAATATACCATGTTCTTGGATTGGAAGAATCAATATTGTGAAAATGACTATACTACCCAAAGCAATCTACAGAGTCAATGCAATCCCTATCAAATTACCAAGGGCATTTTTCACAGAATTACAGCAAAACATTTTACAATTTGTATGGAAACACAAATGACCCTGAATAGCCAAAGCAATCTTGAGAGAGAAAAACAGAGCTGGAGGAAACAGGCTCCCTGACTTCAGACTATACTACAAAGCCACAGTCATCAAAAGAGTGTGGTACTGGCACAAAAACAGAATATAGATCAATGGAACAGGATAGAAAGTCCAGAGAGAAACCCACGCACCTATGGTTACCTAATCTATGACAAAGGAGGCAAGAATATACAATGGAGAAAAGAGAGTTTCTTCAATAAGTGGTGCTGGGAAAACTGGACAGCTACATGTAAAAGAATGCAATTATAACACACCTTAACAGCATACACAAAAATATTCTTTATTCATTGATTTGCATTCCTCACCTCTCCTCTCCTTCAGAACCATTCATTGAACCATTCTTTGCTTTTTTCATGCTCTGTATTGATGAAAGAGCATAAAAGCACTTTTGAAAGTATGGCTGTACCCTGTGAGCACATATCTTCTTTTTGTGGGTCATATTCTCCAGTTACTCACCTTAATATTGACTTAGTTTATTAAATTACAAATTTATTATTGGCTCTGAGCATTTATAGATGTCTCTAAACCAAGGATCAACAAACTTTAGCCTTTGCCTTATTACAGCTACTCATTTCTTCCTTTGTGGAATGAAAGCAGCCATACATTATATGTAAATGAATGAATATGGCTTTGTTGCAATAAAACCTTATTTAAATAAAGACGCAGATGGTCAGATTTGGCCAACGGCTGTAGTTTACTGACTCCTGCTCTAAGCAGAGGGTTAACTGCCTTATCTTACCCCAAATGGCAATAGATTATTGTCTATTACCCCATAAACCCTTGTGATTATTGCTCTTTTAGCTCAACCTGCTACTCAAGGATCTGGTACCTTCATATGCCATGTCTGCCTGGTATTTTTCACTACCACCTCCAATCTACTAGTTCCAGAGAGCACTTGATGGTCCTTATCTCTTCTCAATAAATATTGTCCTGCAAGTTTTTTTTCTGTTACTTTAGGTAATAATCAGGGTAATCATATAATTGATCATTCAAATGACAATTCTTTTGAGAGTGATAAAGGGGCACACACCATAACTTTCCTAGGCAAACTGGGATGTATGATCACTCTAGTTATAATGGACCTACACAGATAAATGAATCCTTTCTATTGGGCTAGCTAACTGTTGAGTCATTCAATTAATGTTACCATCTCTCATTAATCAAGGTAAAATATATCACTGTCTGTAATTGGAGAGAGATTTATTGGAAGTTCCTTCATGGGGTGGACGAATGGGGATATTTTCTTTCCTAGGATATTCACATCAGGCCATAGGTAAAAATAACAAAAAAAATAATTAAAACTATCATTAAGTGAAAGAGTATTAGATGCTAGTCACATGCTAATAACTTTCAATACATTATCTCATGATTCCGTCCAACATATTAAGAAATAAATATTACTATCCTTTTATAAATGAGGATACCAAGTTTCTGATAGGATAAGTACTTTGCTCAATGTTTCACAATTAGCAGGTTTAGTGCTCCTCTCATGAGAATCCTGGGAATAATTAGGGTTAATCTTGTATTTGAAAATGTCTACTCAATTCTAGCATTTCCATTCAATCCACCCAAAGGCTCATAAACACATTGTTCATTTAAGTGCATCTTCACTTAAAAATGCTCACTCCACTATTGTGGGGTACAAAGGTGCAGGTGAGAATTTAAATGTTCCTTTCAAATATGGGTTCCTTTGGGGTTATTCTTGTATCAATAGAAAAAAAAAGTTTTCTCTTGGAAAAATAAAACAGAATACCTAGCTGGAGAGAATTAGAAGAAATTGATTATGAATTGCTATTGTTTTCCATTTTAATGAGTTACATAGCTGTCCCTCATGGTTTATAAAAATATTTCAACAACAAATAATGCTCTGAACTCTGCAAAATGCGATTTAAAATACTTGACAACTCATAAGCTGCTGTTGATACAGATGTGAATCTTTCAGCTAACAGTAATTGAACACTATAATTTAGGAAAGTGCAAAGTGATACTCATCTTGTTTTCTCTTAACAAGAAGATACTGTTAAACATGAAAAAAATTTTGATTAAGTACCCATGTCCAATATACAAATCAGATGCACTATTAGATTATTATTTGGAAAAATGATTTGCAAGTACAAATCACCTAATATTTAGATTTTTTTTAAAAAGGCAAAGTCATTTTCTTCTCTCTTCTTATTTAATTCTGACACTGATATACTTTATATTAGTGTCTTAAGTCTGCCATAACAAAATACTACAGACTGGGTGGCTTAAGCAGTAGAGATTTATTTTATCACTGTTCTGAATGCTGGAAACCAAGACCAAGGTGTTGGCAGGTTTGGTTTCTTCTGAGATTTCTCTCCTTGGCTTGTAGATGGCCAGCTTCTCATCGTGTATTCACATGGTTGTATCTCTGTGTGCACACATGTCTGGTGCCTAATCTTCTCTTCTTATAAGGACACCAGTCATGTTGAATTAAAGCCCACCTCAATGACTTTGTTTGCCCTTAATTACCTCTTTAAAGGCTTATTTCCAAATATAATCATATTTTGAGGTACTAAGGGTAAGGGCTTCAACATATGAACTTTGGGGAGGCACAATACAGCCCATAATACCTTTGTTTCCACTTGGATTATTAGTTTTCTTTGAAAGAGATATGGGCTATGCAGTCATACCTGTATCTGCTTATGCAATCCAAATGTACCCTCTGTAGCACTGCTGTCACTCTTGGCTACCACAGCTTAATGCTTCTTTTGAGGTTTAGGAATGGAGGTTCTTATATCAAGTGAAGTGGAGGTGACCTAAAATAAAAACTATCAAACTTTTAGTTAGTAATACTTCAAAGGCCCTACTTATCCACCACCCTTTTGGTTTCAAAATTCCATGAAGCTGACATCAGCAAAATATTGGATTAGGAAGTGCCAAGCCCTTGTCGCTCTATAGCAATATAAAAACAAAAAAAACAAAAAAAAAAAACAAAAAAAAAAAACCCAGAAACTGACTAAACAACCTTATAGGAACTCTGGAAAACAACCATAGATCTACAACTAAATAAGTGAATGCCCAATCACAGCAAAGCCACATTTAAAATGATAGAAAATGTCATGGCACTTTTACTTACCTATGTCCCGAAATGTTCCTGGTGTGTGATCTGGAGGAGACAGCAGCCCAGTTCCCAATTCCTTCCCTTAAACCAGAGAACAGAGAGTAGATCTTATGTGCAATGTTCTCATGTGTCTGATCTGAGGCAAAGAAAGGCAGTGGTCATTGGTCATGAAAGCTACAGGAGGACTACAGAACCACAGATGCACAGGGCAAGAGATTATAGGTAAAGGCATAGAATATTTAGAATGTCTAAGGCTCTGAGAAGAAGCTGGGTGAGACTCTTTGGAAGTTAAAATATTTGATACAATTCTGTATATGGGGAGGTTGAGAAAGCTATGCATAGGCCCATGCAAAACACATACTCAGAATGGACCAGAAAAGGCCTTAAGCTTTCATATTGAGCTGATACTTTTTCTCAGAGCATATTCAGCTAACCAGTGAAGAACTGCCTTGGCATAGAGCCAATCTACAAAGACTGGGAGAGGTGTTGTTTTTTTTTTTTAATGCCCAAGTTTCAACAACAACAAAAAATGCAGACATACAGAGAAACAGAAAAACATGGTAAATTCAAAGGAAAAAAATTGCAGACAGGGCTTCCCTGGTGGTGCAGTGGTTAAGAATCCGCCTGCCAATGCAGGGGACACAGATTTGAGCCCTGGTCCGGGAAGATACCACATGCCATGGAGCAACTAAGCCTGTGCTCCACAACTACTGAGCCTGCGTTCTAGAGCCCGTGAGCCACAACTACTGAGCCCACGTGCCACAACTACTGAAGCTCGCACGCCTAGAGCCCATGCTCCGCAACAAGAGAAGCCACTGCAATGAGAAACCCGAGCACTGTAACAAAGGGTAGCCCCCGCTCACCGCAACTAGAGAAAAGCCCACACGCAGCAGTGAAGACCCAACTCAGCCAAAAAAAAATTGCAGACACACAGAGAAACAGAAAAACATGGTAAATTCAAAGGAAAAAAAATTCCAGATAACTATTTTGCACATGGATATCCCATTTTCCCAACATTGTTGAAGAGACTATTCTTTCCTTATTTTGTGGTCTTGGCACCCTTATTAAAGATTATTTGCCTTTTACACAAAGGTTTATTTCTGGGCACTGTATTCTTTTCCACTGGTCTATGTCTGTCTTTATGCCAGTACAACACTGCTTTGTTTACTATAGCTTTGTTTAAGTTGGTACTAGGAAGTGTATGAGGATTCCAACTTTGTTGTTCTTATTTAAGATTGCTTTGGATATCAGGGTTCCTTGAGATGCCATATGAATTTTAGGATGTTTTTTCTATTTTAACAATATTAAGTCTTCCAATCCATGAGCAGAAGACGTTCCATTTATTTATGACTTCTTTAACCTCTTTTAGCAATGTGTTGTAGTTTCAGTGTACAAGTCTTTTGCCTCCTTGGTTAAGTTTATTCAAAATATTTTGTTTTTTCTCATGCTATTGTAAATGGGGTCCTTTACTCAATTTCTTTATTTGTTTTGTTCTTTATTAGTGTATATAAACACAACTGATCTTGGTGTGTTAATTTTGTATTCTGCAGCTTTGCTAAATTTCTTTGTTAGTTCTAACAGTATTTTTTATGGAATTTTTAGGGTTTTCTGCCTATAAGATCATGCCATCTGTGAACAGAAAATTTTTTACTTCTTCCTTTACAATTTGGATGCCTTTGTTTCTATTTCTTATCACTCTGGCTAGAACTTCTAGTGTTATATTGAATAGAAGTGGTGAGAGTGGGTATCGTTGCCTTATCTTAGAGGAAAAGCTTTCAGTCTTGTGACATTGAGTATAATGTTAGCTGTGGCCTTTTCACATATGGTCTTTATTATCTTGAGGCTTTTTTTTGTGTTCCTATTTTGTTGAGTGTTCTCATCGTGAAAGAGTGTTGAATTTTGTCAAATATTATTTTTCTGCATCAGTTTAGATGATCATGTGGTTTTTGTCCTTCATTTTGTCAATGTAGTATATTACATTGATTGATTTTTGTATGTTGAAACATCCTTGTATTCCAGGAATAAATGTCACCTGATTATGGCATATAATTCTATCACTGTGTGGTTGAATTCAGTTTACTAATATTTTATTGAGGATTTTTGCATCAACGTTCATTAGGGCTGTTGGTCTGCAGTTTTCTTTTCTTGTAAAATCTTTTTATGGCTTAGGTACCCAGGTGATGCTAACCTGTTAGAATGTGTTTGGAAGTGTTTGATCCTCTTGAATTTTTTGGAAGTGTATGAGGAGGATTGGTATTAATTTTTCTTTATATGTTTGGAAGAATTCTCCAGTGAAGCCATCTGGTCTTGGGCTTCTATTTATTGGGAAGTTTTTATAATTTAATCACTGTTTTTATTTTGATAACTATATCACTATTATTAATTATAGATCACTTTTTTTCCCCTTCATGATTCATTCTTGATAGGTTGTAAGTTTCTAGGAAAGTATTCATTTCTTCTAGGTAATCCAATTTTTTGGCGTATAATTTTTCATAGTATCTTGTTATGGTCCTTTTTATTTCTGTGGCAGCAGTTGTAATGTCCACTCTTTCATTTATAATTTTAGTTGTTTGAATCTTTTATAATTTCTTTTAGTTAATCTCACTGAAGATTTGTCCAATTTTTAATCTATTAAAAACAATCTGTTAAATTTTGATTTTTTTTCTATTGTTCTTCTATTCTCTATTTTGTTTCTCTGCTCTAATCTTTATTATTTCCTTCCTTCCTGCAACTTTGAGTTTACTTCATTCTTCTTTTTCTAGGTTCCTAGAGATGTAAAGTTAATGTGTTATTTTGAGATTTCTCTTCTTTTTTAATGTAAGCATTTACCTTTATAAACTTCCCTTGTAGTACTGCTTTCACCACAACCCATACGTTTTGCTCTGTTATGTTTTTGTTTACATTTGTCTCAAGATATTTTCTAATTTTTCTTGTGATTAATTCTTTATCCCATTGTTTAAGTGTGCTGTGTAATTTTCATATATTTGTGAATTTTCCAGTTTTCTTTCTGCTATTGATTTGTAGTTTCATTCCATTGTGGTTGGAAAAGGTATTTTATGTGATTTTAACCTTACTAAATTTGTTAAGACTTGTTTTTTGGACTAATATGTGATCTATCCTTGAGAATGTTCTTTGTGAGCCTGAGAAGAATGTGTATTCTTCTGTTGCGTTAAGCGTTCTGTATATGTCTGTTAGCGCCAATGGGTCTACAGTATTGTTCAAATCCTCTGTTTCCTTAGGGATCTTATGTTTTGTTGCTTTATTCATTACTGAAAGTGGGGTGTTGAAGTCACCTACTATTATTGTGTGCTATTTCTCCCTTCAGTAGTGTCATGTTTACTTCATATATTTGGAAAGCTTGATGTTTGATGCATACATATATATAATTGTTACATTTTCTTGGTGAATTGATCCTTTTATCATTATACAATATTATGTCCTTTGTATCTTGTGACAGTTATTGACCTAAAGTCTCCTTTGTCTGATATAATTATGGCCACTCTTGTCTTTTGGTTACTATTTACATGGAATATATTTTTTCCATCTTTTTGCTGTCATCATATGCTTGTCCTTAAATCTAAAGTTAGTTAATTATAGACAACATATAGTTGAATTTTATTTTTATCATCCATTCAGCCAATCATTGTCTTTTCATTGGGAAGTTTAATTTATATTCATTTAAAGTAATCACTGATAGGGAAGGGAGCACTATTGCTACCTTGTTAATTTTTTCTGTATGTCTTGGATCTATTTTGTCCCCTTTTTCCTCTTTTACTGTTTTCCTTTGTGTTAGTTAATTTTTGTGGTAACATGCTTTGATCCCCTTCTTTTTTTCCTTTTCTGTATCATCTATAGGTATTTTCTTTGCACTTACTATAGAATATCTTAAAGCTATCTTAAGATATCTTAAAAGTGATAACTTTAACCCCCTTTAAGTTTGTTGCATATACTACTCTTGGTTGGCAATTTATTTTCTTTCAGCATTTTAAATATATCATTCCACTTTTTTGATCTGCAAAGTTTTGCTGAGAAATTTTATATTATTCTTATAAGATTTCTTTTATATGTGACCAGGCACTTTTCCCTTGCTGCTTTCAGATTCTCACTTTGTCTGTGACTTTTGACAGTTTTACTGTAATTTATCTTAGTGTAAGTCTCTTTAGATTTATCCCACTTGTATTTTATTGAGCTTCTTTAAATTGTATGTCAACTTCTTTCCTCAAATTTGGGAAGTTTTTGGCCATGATTTCTTCAAATAGGCACTCTACCCCTTTCTTTCATTCTCCTGAGACTCCCATAATGCATATATTGTTCCACTTTCAGTTATCCTATAATAACCATAGGCTCTTTTCACTCCTTTTTTCTCCTCTGACTTGAAAATTTTAAATAACTCCTCTTCAAGTTTGCTGATTCTTTCTTCTACTTGATCTAATCTGTTAATTGTATGTCTCTTTTGAATTGTTCAATTCAGTTATTGTATTCTTGAGCTTCAAAATTTTTGTTTCACTCCTTTTTAGTAGTTTCTATCTCTTTATTAATATTCTCTTTTTGTTCATGCATTGTTCTCTTGATTTTGTGTAGTGGACTATGTGTTTCTTTTTTAGCTCTTTGAGAATATTTAAGATGGTTATTTTGGATCCTTTAAAATGTAATTAATAGATTTCCATTCCTTTGGTGCTAGTTTCTGGAGATTTATTTTGTTTCATTAGTTGGACCATGTTTCCTCATTTATTTTTATGCCTTGTGATCTTTTGTTGAGATTTATGCATTTAAAACAATAGCCAGCTCTCCCAGTCTTTATGGACTTGCTTCATACAAATTTCTAGAATCTAAACAGCATATTCTCAAACAACCAATGGGTCAAAGTGAAATAACAAAAGAATTATAAAATACCTTGAAGCAAATGAAAACAAAAACAAAACATAGCAAAATTTATGGAATGCATAAAAAGCAGTGTTAAGAGAGAAATTTATATCTAGATATAAATTCTTACATTAAAATTGGAGGGAGATTTCAAATCAACAACTTAACTTTTCACATTTGGAACCAGAAAAAGAGGAGCAAACTAAACCTAAAGCTAACAGAAGGAATAACAAAAGGGAGGAAATAATAAAGATTATAGTGGAGATAAATAATATATCTAATTTAAAAATAGAGAAAATCAAACCTTTATATAGTTTGACTAAGAAAAAAGAGCAAACTCAAATTACTAAAATCAGAAATGAAAGTGGGGACATTACTACCAATTATACAGAAATAAAAAGAATTATAAAGAATACTATTAACAATTGTATACCAACACATTCAATAACCTAGGTGAAATGAATACATTCCTAAAAACACACAATCTAACAAGAATGAATCATGAAGAAGTGGAAAATTGGAATAGAAATATAACTAGTTAGGAGATTGAATCAGTAATGAAAAACCTCCCAATAAAAAGAAGTCATGGGGACTTCCCTGGTGGTCCAGTGGTTGGGACTCCATGCTCCTAATGCAGGGGCTGGGGTTTGATCCCTGGTTGGGGAACTGGATCCTGTATGCTGCAGCTAAAGATCTGCATGCCACAACTAAGACCTGGTGCAGCCAAATAAATAAATATTTTTTAAAAAAGTCATGGACAAAGTGTCTGCACAGGTGAATTTTTACCTTAACATTTAAAGAATAATTAGCACCAGTCCTTTTCAAACTCTTCTGCAACATTGAAGAGGAGAGAATAATTTCCAACTTATTCTATAAGGTTAGCATTACCCTGATGCAAAACCAGACAAAGACACAAGGGAACACCTCCCCACCCCTGCAAAAAAAAACAACAGATCAAGAGCCCTTGTGAATCTTGATGCAAAAGTGCAACAAAATACTAAACTGATTTCAGCATCATATTAAAGGGATTATACACCATGACCAAGTAGGGTTTATTTCTGGAATGAAAGAAAGTTTCAACATACAAAAATAAATTAGTATAATACACCATGTTAACAGAATGAGGGGGAAAACCCCATGATCATTTTGATTCAGAAAGAGCATTTGACACAATTCACCACCCTTTCATGATAAAAACAACAACAACAACAACAATAAACACTCATTAACACAGGAATAGAAGGAAACTACCTCAATATAATAATGGCCATACATGAAACCCCACAGCTAACATTACACTCAGTATTGAAAGCCTGATAACTTTTTCACCAAGATAAAGAATAGGACAAAGATGCCTGCTTTTGTCACTTCTATTAAACACAGTATTGAAAGTTCTCTCCAAAACTATTAGTCAAAAGAAAATAGTAAAAGGCACTCACTTTGGAAAGGAAAAAGTATAACTATCTCTTTGTAGATTGCATGACCTTGTGTATAAATCTCTAATGATGCCAGGAAAAACAAACTCTTAGAACTAATAAATTCAGCAAATTTGACAAATACAAAATTAAAACACAAATATTAGTTTCATTCTTACACTAACAATGAATAATCTGAAAATTAAATGAAGAATACTATTCTACTTATAATAGAATAAAAAATAATAAAATACTTAGAAATAAACTAAGGAGCCAAAAGACATATATACTAAACACCACAAAACATTGCTGAAATAAATTAAAGATATAAAGAAATGAAAACACATCCAGTGTTCATAGATTGGAAAAATTAATATTTTTATGGTGACAGTACCACACAAATCAATCTACAGATTCAATGAAATCCCTATCAAAATCCCAACAATGTTTTTCAGAAATAGAAAAACTTATCCTAAAATTCAAATGGAATCTCAAAGGATCTCGAATATTAGAATGGTGGTTGCTAGGATTTTTAGGAAGGGAGGAATGGGGAGTTATTTTTAATGGGTATGATGTTTCAATGTGGCAAGATGAAGAGTTTTTAGATGGATGGTGGTGATGGTTACACAAAAAGCGAATGTATGTAAAACATGTGGGGGAAAAGCTTCATGGTATTGGATTTGGCAAAGATTTCTCAGATATGACACCAAAAGCAGAAGCAACAAAAGAAAAATTAGATAAATTTAATTTCATCAAAATTAGTGCATCTAAGTGCATCTGAGAGCACTATCAACAAAGTGAAAAGGCAACCCACAGAATGGAAGAAAATATTTGCAAATCACATATCTAATAAGAGATTAATATCCAGAATATATGAAGAACTCCTACAACTCAACAACAGAAGATGAACAGCCTAATTTAAAAATGGACAATTGACTTGGATAGACATTTTTCCAAAGAAGATATACAAATGGCCAATAAACCCATGAAAAAATACTCACCATCATTAATCATTAGGGAAACATAAATCAAGCCCACAATGAGATGTCACTTTATATTCATTAAGATGGCTATTATTGAAAGCAAAACAGAACAAAACCCAGAAATAAAAAGTGTCAGTGAGGATGCAAAATTGGAACCTTGTACATTGCTAGTGAAAATGTAAAATAGTACAGCCTTTGTGGAAAACGGTTTGGTGGTCCCTCAAAAATTTAAACATAGAACCATCACCCAGCAATTCTGCTCCTA
Source organism: Balaenoptera ricei (assembly GCF_028023285.1). Lineage (NCBI taxonomy): Eukaryota > Metazoa > Chordata > Mammalia > Artiodactyla > Balaenopteridae > Balaenoptera > Balaenoptera ricei. Next base: position 86,481,857 of record NC_082660.1, on the reverse strand, counting down.
GACATAGATCCAAAATAACTGAAAGCAGGGACTTGAACAGATATTTGAACACCAATATTAAAAACAGCATTATTCACAATACCCAAAAGGTGAACCAACCCAAATGTCCATCAATGAATGAATAGCTAAACAAAATATGGTATACACATATAGTAGAATATTATTCAGTCTTAGAAATGAAATTCTGTTACATGGCACAATATGGATGGACCTTGGAAACATTATGCTAAATCAAATAAACCAAACAGGACAAATATTATATGATTCCACTTATGTGAGGTACCTAGAATAGTCAAATTCACAGAGACATAAATTCCCTTTACTGGAACTATTGGGAAAGAACAGTCTATTGGCGCTTGCTTTGCCAAGCTGGTATAACATACTACTGAAGATGATTTGTTTATTTTTTTCATAATTTGGATTATGCTTGGTTGAAAATTAAGCCAACACTGAACAGAACAGAACTGAGTTTCCTGATGATGTCGTTTTAGCACCTGAATCCATTTGTATCTGGATTATCATTTATGTGAGCTAGTAATCCCAATCCCCTTTTAAAGCCACTTTATCTGTCACTTTCAATAGAAATAGTCCAAATACAGTAAGCTATGGAGAATCACTGTAACTCACACTGAAGATGATTTTGCTGAAACATATCCTTATTAAGGGCTCTGCACATGGAAATAGTTTTAAGTAGCAAAATCTTGGAGCCATGTAGAGGGTGGGCCAGGTGAAAAGGAGTGAAAATTGCCAGTTCTAAGCACTTAAAGAATCTCTAATGGCCCCAAGATTGGCATCCTGAATATCAGTTTTCCCTGTACTGAACTGGAGATACAGATTGTGTAGGAAGTTGTAGGTATGGTAAATGAGACCAAAATTTGTCAATTAATTGATCATAGGAGAGAATATCAGATTAAATTCATCAAATATGTACTGAATGTTTACTATGGCCCAGGTACTGTGCAGGTACTGAGGATATAAAGTTGAATAAAACAAACCCTAATAGGAAAGAAGAGGTAAAAGGATACTTAGATTATAGTGTCCTAAGTGGAAAATAAACATATGTACAAAGTACAGATATAACTTATTGCTATTTATTCATTTTGTAGGGAGACTGCAAGAAAGGCTTTGTTCACAAAGAACGTGACATGTGAGCTGGATTTTGGAGATAACAGCATTATGCCTTGAAATATTTCCAAATTCTTCCAAGAAAACATGTATCTGTAGTATAGACCACTCATTTTATGCTACTATGTAGTTGGATGTTATATTGCTCCTGATTTTAATTCCATGCACTTGTCTAAGTTCATTGGCCATGTCATGACTTTGGCAAGAGATGAAGCAGTTGACACACTTAATTCAGAATATACGTAGGTGAAAACATGCTCTTACTCCTTTCCACTCCCAAAAAATTAATCCGATTTTCCTCAGTTTATTTTAATAAATGTAACATGAAATAACAAAATGCAGTAGCTGTAGGACAACTTATCATTGCCTAATTAACATCCAATTAGCAATCGGGACTCTCCACTTTCCTTGGAAGAACTGCTTTAATATGGTAAAAGTAATCAAGGCAGATCCACAGATATTTGTGATAGTTCCAGCGTGCATTAAACCATCTGTCATGTATTTATTCCATTGATGATGAAGGGGGAAAAGTGCCACAATATTTTCATAGTCAAGTTAGGTCAGTGAATCTGTGAATCAATTGGTTTTTTTCCTACCAATGCTGATTATTCCAACAGTTATCTTTCGTTGGAATTTTCTGCTTTTTTATTTGGTGTTTATTTCTTCACTTCCCTTCTCGTTCTTGTTTCTAGAGACACAGCTTCACTGTTGAATCAAATACCCCATTAAGAGCTATTTAAAACAAATGTCTTTGGCTTCCTTGGCGTGAACAGTCTTTATTCTGTAGTAAATTAATTCTGGTAATGAACACACATCCCAGATCTATGCAGGTAATTAGCGACTCCCGTTAAATACGAGCCTCAGTCAATTTCTTTAGAAGCTGCAGGCTGATCTGATAAGCAAGTCCTGTGATTTTAGCACATTTTTCATTTGAAAAATCAGCATGTGACAGGTGTAGGAAGTGCTGCAGGAAAATTTTTCAAGGTATACTTTTTGGAGAATACTGACCATAAGTGTACAGTGAAGTCACTGAAAAATCTCAGAGCACTGTTTGCAAATGAAGTGTTGATTGTTGCCTTTCCGGTTCTGGGAGACTCTTCAGAATGTTCTTGGTAAACAGAAGCTTTTCATTCTCTCTTTTTTTGGCATAAACATTGCACAGACGTCTGGGCTCTTTGGAATATTTCTTGAAACGAAAATTAAACCAACTTCCTTTTAGAAATAGTTTAATATTCATTGGAAATACTGAAGATGAAAACATATCACTATTAAATTCAGTGATTTCTTCTTTTGTTTTAACATCTTTATTGGAATATAATTGCTTTACAAAGGTGTGTTAGTTTCTGCTTTATAACAAAGTGAATCAGCTATACATATACATATATCCCCATATCTCTTCCCTCTTGCATCTCAATTCCTCCCACCCTCCCTATCCCACCCCTCTAGGTGGTCACAAAGCACCGAGCTGATCTCGTTGTGCTATGCGACTTCTTCCCACTAGCTATCAGTTTTACATTTGGTAGTGTATATATGTACATGCCACTCTCTCACTTTGTCCCAGCTTACCCTTCCCCCTCCCCGTGTCCTCAAGTCCATTCTCTAGTAGGTCTGTGCCTTTATTCCTGTCCTGCCCTAGGTTCTTCATAACCATTTTTTTTTTACATTCCTTATATATGTGTTAGCATACGGTATTTGTTTTTCTTTTTCTGACTTACTTCACTCTGTATGACAGTCTCTAGGTCCATCCACCTCACTACAAATAACTCAATTTCATTTCTTTTTATGGCTAAGTAATATTCCATTGTATATATGTGTCACATCTTCTTTATCCATTCATCTGTCGATGGGCACTTAGGTTGCTTCCATGTCCTGGCTATTGTAAATAGAGCTGCAATGAACATTGCGGTACATGAGTCATTTTGAATTATGGTTTTCTCAGGGTATATGCCCAGTAGTGGGATTGCTCGGTCATATGGTAGTTCTATTTTTAGTTGTTTTTTTTTTTTTTAAAGAAATATGTGCTGTGCTAGTTTTTTTTTTTTTTTTAAACTTTTTTGGGTTTATTTATTTATTTATTTATGGCTCTGTTGGGTCTTCGTTTCTGTGCGAGGGCTTTCTCTAGTTGCGGCAAGTGGGGGCCACTCTTCATCGCGGTGTGCGGGCCTATCACTGTTGTGGCCTCTCTTGTTGCGGAGCACAGGCTCCAGCACAGACAGGCTCAGTAAATTGTGGCTCACGGCCTAGTTGCTCTGCAGCATGTGGAATCTTCCCAGACCAGGGCTCGAACCCGTGTCCCGTGCGTTGTCAGGCAGATTCTCAACCACTGCGCCACCAGGGAAGCCCTCTATTTTTAGTTTTTTAAGGAACCTCCATACTGTTCTCCATATTGGCTGTATCAACTTACATTCCCACAAATAGTGCAAGAGTGTTCCCTTTTCTCCACACCCTCTCCAGCATTAATTGTTTGTAGATTTTTTGCTGATGGCCATTCTGACTGGTGTGAGGTGATGTCTCATTGTAGTTTTGATTTACATTTCTCTAATGATTAATGATGTTGAGCATTCTTTCATGTGTTTGTTGGCAATCTGTATATCTTCTTTGGAGAAATGTCTATATAGGTCTTCTGCCCATTTATGGATTGGGTTGTTTGCTTTTTGATATTGAGCTGCATGAGCTGCCTGTAAATTTTGGAGATTAAGCCTTTGTAGTTGCTTCATTTGCAAATATTTTCTCCCATTCTGAGGGTTGTCTTTTCACCTTCTTTATGATTTCCTTTCCTGTGCAAAAGTTTCTACCTTTCATTAGGTCACATTTGTTTATTTTTGTTTTTATTTCCATTTCTCTAGGGGGTAGGTCAGAAAGGATCTTGCTATGATTTATGTCACAGAGTGTTCTGCCTATGTTTTCCTCTTAGAGTTTTATAGTGTCTGTCCTTACATTTAAGTCTTTAATCCATTTTGAGTTTATTTTTGTGTATGGTGTTAGGGAGTGTTCTAATTTCATTGTTTCACATGTACCGGTCCAGTTTTCCTGACACCACATATTGAAGAGGCTTTCTTTTCTCCACTGTATATTCTTGCCTCCTTTATCAAAGATAAGGTGACCATATGTGCGTGGGTTTATCTCTGGGCTTTCTATCCTGTTCCATTGATCTATATTTCTGTTTTTGTGCCAGTGCCATACTGTCTTGATTACTGTAGCTTTGTAGTATAGTCTGAAGTCAGGGAACCTGATTCCTCCAGCTCCGTTTTTCTTTCCCAAGTTTGCTTTGGCTATTCGGGGCCTTTTGTGTCTCCATACATGTGAAATGTTTTGCTCTCATTCTGTGAAAAATGCCAGTGGTAGTTTGATAGAGATTGCATTGAATCTGCAGATTGCTTTGGGTAGTAGAGTCATTTTCACAATGTTGCTTCTTCCAATCCAAGAACATGGTATATCTTTCCATCTGTTTGTATCATCTTTAATTTCTTTCATCACTGTCTTATAGCTTTTTGCATACAGGTCTTTTGTCTCCTTAGGTGGGTATATTCCTATGTATTTTATTCTTTCTGTTGCAATAATAAATGGGAGTGTTTCCTTAATTTCTCTTTCAAATTTTCCATCATTAGTGTGTAGGAATGCAAGAGATTTGTGTGCATTAACTTTGTATTATCCTGGTACTTTACCAAATTCATTGATTAGCTCTACTAGTTTCCTGGTAGCATCTATAGGATTCTCTATGTTTAGTATCATGTCATCTGCAAACAGTGACAGCTTTACTTCTTTTCCGATTTGGATTCCTTTTTTTTTTTTTTTTTTTTTTTCTTCTCTGATTGCTGTGGCTAAAACTTCCAAAACAATATTGAATAATAGTGGTGAGAGTGGGCATCCTTGTCTTGTTTCTGATCTTAGAGGAAATGGTTTCAATTTTTCACCATTGAGGATGACGTTGGTTGTGTGTTTGTCATATATGGCCTTTATTATGTTGAGGTAAGTTCTCTCTATGCCTACTTTCTGGGGGGCTTTATCAAAAATGAGTGTTGTATTTTGTCAAAAGCTTTTTCTGCATCTATTGAGATGATGATATGGTTTTTACTCTTCAATTTGTTAATATTGTTTATCACATTGATTGATTTGCGTATATTGAAGAATCCTTGCATTACTGTGATAAACCACACTTGATCAAGGTGTATGATCCTTTTAATGTGCTGTTGGATTCTGTTTGCTAGTATTTGGTTGAGGATTTTTGCATCTATGTTCATCAGTGATATTGGCCTGTAGTTTCCTTTCTTTGTGACATCTTTGTCTGGTTTTGGTATCAGGGTGATGGTGGCCTCATAGAATGAGTTTGGGAGTGTTCCTCTCACTGCTATATTTTGGAAGAGTTTGAGAAGGATAGGTGTTGGCTCTTCTCTAAATGTTTGATAGAATTCGCCTGTGAAGCCATCTGGTCCTGGGCTTTTGTTTGTTGGAAGGTTTTTAATCACAGTTTCAATTTCAGTGTTTGTGACTGGTCTGTTTATATTTTCTATTTCTTCCAGGTTCAGTCTCAGAAGGTTGTACTTTTCTAAGAATTTGCCCATTTCTTACAGGTTTTCCATTTTATTGGCATATAGTTGTTTGTAATAATCTCTCATGATCCTTTGTATTTCTACAGTGTCAGTTGTTACTTCTCCTTCATATCTAATTCTAATGATTTGAGTCTTCTCCCTTTTTTTCTTGATGAGTCTGGATAATGGTTTATCAATTTTGTTTATCTTCTCAAAGAACCAGTTTTTAGTTTTATTGATCTTTGCTATTGTTTTCTTCATTTCTTTTTCATTTATTTCTGATCTGATCTTTATGATTTCTATCCTTTAGCTAACTTTGGGGTTTCTTTGTTCTTCTTTCTCTAATTGCTTTAGGTGTAAGGTTAGGTTGTTTATTTGAGATGTTTCTTGTTTCTTAAGGTAGAATTGTATTGCTATAAACTTCCCTCTTAGAACTGCTTTTGCTGCATCCCATAAGTTTGGGATCGTCGTGTTTTCATTGTCATTTGTTTCTAGGTATTTTTTGAATTCCTCTTTGATTTCTGCAGTGATCTCTTGGTTTTTAAGTAGTGTGTTGTTTAGCCTCCATGTGTTAGTGTCTTTTACAGATTTTTTTTTTCCTGTAATTGATACCTAGTCTCTTAGAGTTGTGGTCAGAAAAGATATTTGATACGATTTCAATTTTCTTAAATTTACCAAGGCTTGATTTGTGACCCAAAATATGATCTATCCTGGAGAATGTTCCATGAGCACTTGAGAAGAAATTGTATTCTGTTGTTTTTGGATGGAATGTCCTATAAATATCAATTAAGTCCATCTTGTTTAATGTATCATTTAAAACGTGTGTTTGCTTGTTTATATTCATTTTGGATGATCTGTCCATTGGTGAAAGTGTGGTGTTAAAGTTCCCTACTATGATTGTGTTGCTGTCAATTTCCCCTTTTATGGCAGTTAGCATTTGCCTTATGTATTGAGGTGCTCCTATATTGAGTGCATAAATATTTCCAATTGTTATATCCTCTTCTTGGATTTATCTCTTGATCATTATGTAGTGTCCTTCTTTGTCTCTTGTAATAGTCTTTGTTTTAAAGTCTATTTTGTCTGATATGAGAATTGTTACTCCAGCTTTCTTTTGATTTCAATTTGCATGGAATATCTTTTTCCATCCCCTCACTTTCAGTCTCTATGTGTTCCAAGGTCTGAAGTGGGTCTCTTGTAGGCAGCATATATATGGGTCTTGTTTTTGTATCCATTCAGCCAGTCTATGTCTTTTGGTTGGAGCATTTAATCCATTTACATTTAAGGTAATTATCAATATGTATGTTCCTATTACCATTTTCTTAATTGTTTGTGGTTTGTTATTGTAGGTCTTTTCCTTCTGTTGTGTTTCCTGCCAAGAGAAGTTCTTTTATCATTTGTTGTAAAGGTGATTTGGTGTTGCTGAATTCTCTCAGCTTTTGCTTGTCTGTAAAGGTTTTAATTTCTCCATCAAATCTGAATGAGATCCTTGCTGGGTAGAGTAATCTTGGTTGTAGGTGACCCTTTCGTCACTTTAAATATGTCCTGCCACTCCCTTCGGCTTGCAGAGTTTCTGCTGAAAGATCAGCTGTTAAACTTATGGGGATTTTCTTGTGTGTTATTTTTTGTTTTCCCCTTGCTGCTTTTAATATTTTTTCTTTGTATTTAATTTTTGATAGTTTGATTAATATGTGTCTTGGTGTGTATCTCCTTGGATTTATCCTATATGGGACTCTCTGTGCTTCCTGGACTTGATTAACTATTTCTTTGCCCATATTAGGGAAGTTTTCAACTAAAATCTCTTCAAGTATTTTCTCAGTCCCTTTCTTTTTCTCTTCTTCTTCTGGGACCTTTATAATTCAGATGTTCCTGTGTTTAATGTTGTCCCAGAGGACTCTGAGACTGTCCTCAATTCTTTTCATTCTTTTTTCTTTATTCTGCTCTGTTGTAGTTATTTCCACTATTTTGTCTTCCAGGTCACTTATCCGTTCTTCTGCCTCAGTTATTCTGCTTTTTTATCCTTCTAGAGAATTTTAAATTTTATTTATTGTGTTGTTCATCATTGTTTGTTTGCTCTTTAGTTCTTCTAGGTCCTTGTTAAACGTTTCTTGTATTTTCTCCATTCTCGTTCCAAGGTTTTGGATCATCTTTACTGTCATTACTCTGAATTCTTTTTGAAGTAGAATGCCTATTTCCTCTTCACTTGTTTGGTCTGGTGGCTTTTTACCTTGCTCCTTCATCTGCTGTGTTTCTCTGTCTTCTCATTTTGCTTAACTTACTGCGTTTAGGATCTCCTTTTCACAGGCTGCAGGTTCGTATTTCCCGTTGTTTTTGGTGTCTTCTCCCAGTGGCTAAGGTTCGTTCAGTGGGTTATGTAGGCTTCTTGGTGGAGGGGACTGGTTCCTGTGTTCTGGTGGATGAGGCTAGATCTTGTCTTTCTGATTGGCAGGACCACGTCCAGTGGTGTGTTTTGGGGTGTCTGTGACCTTATTATGATTTTAGGCAACCTCTCTGCTAATGGGTGGGGCTGTGTTTCTGTCTTGCTAGTTGTTTGGCATAGGGTGTCCAGCACTGTAGCTTGCTGGTCATTGAGTGGAACTGGGTGTTGGCGTTGAGATGGAGATCTCTGGGAGATTTTTGCCATTTGATATTACATGGAGCTGGGAGGTCTCTGGTGGACCAATGTCCTGAACTCGGCTCTCCCCCCTCAGAGGCACAGGCCTGATGCCCGGCCGGAGCACCAAGACCCTGTCATCCACATGGCTCAGAATAAAAGGGAGAAAAAAAGAAAGAAAGCTGAAAAAATAAAATAAAATTATATAAAGTTATTAAAATAAAAAATAATTATTAAAAATAAAAAGATTTTAAAAATAATAAAAAAGAAAGAAAGAAGAGAGCAACAAAACCAAAAAACAAATCCACCAATGATAACAAGTGCCAAAAACTATATTAAAAAAGAAAGAAAAAAAAAGGACAGACAGAACCCTAGGACAAATGGAAAAAGCAAAGCTATACAGACAATATCACACACAGAGGCACACACATACACACTCACAAAAAGAGAAAAAGGAAAAAAATATATATATCTTTGCTCCCAAATCCACCACCTCAATTTGGGATGCTTCGTTGCCTATTCAGTTATTCCAGAGATGCAGGGTACATCAAGTTGATTGTGGAGATTTAATCCGCTGCTCCCGAGGCTGCTGGGAATAATTTCCCTTTCTCTTCTTTGTTTGCACAGCTCCTGTGGTTCAGCTTTGGATTTGACCCGGCCTCTGCGTGTAGGTCGCCTGAGGGTGTGTGTTCTTTGCTCAGACAGGATGGGGTTAAAGTAGCAGCTGATTAGGTGGCTCTGACTCACTCACGCGGGGTGGGGGGGGGGAGGGGGGCGGGGGCGGGAAGGGGGGGAAGGTGGTGTACGGAATGCAGGGTGAGCCTGCGGCGGCAGAGGCCAGTATGACGTTGCACCAGCCTGAGGTGCGTAGTGTGTTCTCCTATGCAAGTTGTCCCTGGATCATAGGACCCTGGCAGTGGCGGGCTGCACAGGATCCCGGGGGGGAGGTGTGGATAGTGACCTGTGCTTGCACACAGACTTCTTGGTGGCTGCAGCAGCAGCCTTAGCGTCTCATGCACATGCCAGTCTCTGGGGTCTGTGCTGATAGCCACGGCTCGCACCCGTCTCTGGAGCTTGTTTATGCAGTGCTCTTAATCCCCTCTCCTCGCACACTGCGAAACAAAGAGGCAAGAAAAAGTCTCTTGCCTCTTCGGCAGTTCCAGACCTTTTCCCGGACACACTCCTGGCTAGCTGTGGCGCACTAACCCCCTTCAGGCTGTGTTCACACAGCCAACCCCTGTCCTTTCCCTGGGATTCGACCTCCGAAGCCTAAGCCTCAGCTCCCAGCCCCCACTCGCCCCAGCGGGTGAGCAGACAGGCCTCTTAGGCTGGTGAGTGCTGGTCGGCACCAATCCTCTGTGCGGGATTCTCTCTCCTTTGCCCTCTGCACCCTTGTTGCTGCACTCTCCTCCGTGGCTCTGAAGTTTCCCCCCACCACCCGCAGTCATCACCCACGAAGGGGCTTCCTAGTGTTTGGAAACCTTTCCTCCTTCACAGCTCCCTCTCACTGGTGCAGGTCCCGTCCCTATTCTTTTGTCTCTGTTTTTTCTTTTTTCTTTTGCCCTACCCAGGTACGTGGGGAGTTTCTTGCCTTTTGGGAGGTCTGAGTTCTTCTACCAGCATTCAGTAAGTGTTCTGTAGGAGTTGTTCCACATGTAGATGTATTTCTGATGTATTTGTGAGGAGGAAGGTGATCTCCACTTCTTACTCTTCTGCCATCTTTTTTGGTGTCCAGTGATTTCTTATTAAAGGATTTAACTTGATAAAATATAAATTGCTTGAAGGGCTAAGGTCTTGCTAATCCTGCCAATGTGTGTGTGTATTCCCAAATAAAAGAATGTTCTTTAATAATTCTCCATCATCAAAACTTTTAGATCAGTCCCATTGCTGTCAAGAGATTTTTTTCTTATATAAATAGGTTCACATTCTCACATGGATAATGTTGTGAATTACCTGCATTAACACATTTTTAACACATTCTGGCTGGCACTACCAATCTTTCTGTGCTAAGGGCAGAATGAATACCAACAGCATATATTTGGCACAATAGAAGTAATGTGTCAAGTGAACCTAGAGGCTACAAAAATAATTGGAGCACAAGAAGGTGTCTGGAAAAAGGAAAAATGAAAATGGTAATTTCAAAAGTTTGAAAATATTCTTGCTCAACTCGATCTAATTCAAAATGGATACTGCTTGAGTGAGATACCATAACTAAGATATTCTGTATAATGGGAGCCTAGGCTTGGCTATTTAATCAAATGAAACATGATGGTGTAATAATCTTCCAAATGGAAAACACCCAAGTGCCTATCTGTCATAATTGGAGTTGAATGCATGTTTATGAATAAAAAGGATGCCCTTGAATCAATATGTAGGCTCACTTCTCTTTGAACTCTTTATCTGAGTAATGACTGTGACCCCTAGTATGGAGCTGACAGTTCAGGAAGCTGTTGCCATCTCTCTGGTGAAATTCATTGTAATTGTAGATGCTAGGATTTTCAGGTTATTATATGAGACCACCTGAGAGAGCTCAGTGTATTACTTGTCATCAATGACACCACATAATATGAACTAGCTAGACCTTCAGCTTCATTTCTCTTTGAAAATGTTTTGGGTATTTCTTTGAGTTAACAGATTTTTTTTTCAGTGATTAACGAATCCAGTTAATCCATTTCAGTCTTGAAATTAACCTAGAAGGAGTTTATTGTGTATTAATAAGACTAGCCCTACAGCTGATGATGGTGGGTGAGTAGATGGAGGTGGAGGCATAGTGCAGAGAGAATAAAGTAATTGAGGCGTTTCTTTAGTGTTTCATTACTCCATTGTGGTGTTGTCATTCTTGGCATCTACTGAGTCAGTTTACCAAACTGAGGTCTGAGGAGTACCTGCAAAGCCTAGCACTTAACCTCTGATAAAATGGCACCTGCAAAGCTCTGCTTTCTTCTGCCTGAAAATATGCCTCTCACAGACCTTCTCAGTCATCCCTCAGTCTGGTTCATAAAACTATACTTTATATTGTCTGTTGTTCCCTCTCTTGTTTCCTAAGTTGTGAATAAATAACCAGTGAGCTGAACTAGGAAGGCTGGAGTCTACATGTATGGCATTGAGTGCCATAACCAAGCACAATGTACCACAAAGTTAATGTTAAGGCATATATTTAATAATATGCATAATTATTGTTGAACTGCATGGCAATTAGGCATCAACAGTAGGCACTTCAAGTAAATGACTATAATTACTAACAGATTTATCTGCCAAATCACATTTTTTTCTTCTCAATTTGCTGGTTTACTCATCTTTATAATCCATATCAACATTGACAGTTTCCCCTAATATCATACATCTCTTAATCATTATCTTCATTACACACACCCACACGCATATGCATATCAACAGTCACAGAAGTCCAAAGACCAAGTTTACGTGATTCTTTTTTCCCAATGATTGAGAAGTACCTGTCACAACTCTACCTCATGCCTATGTCTCAGGTTAATATTTCTTTTTGCATGTTGCCCTTGATCCATACAATTTGGAATGGTGTTTCATTCCGTTTCTAATCCCACAAACCAGAGTTTGTTTTTTCTTTTTAACATCTTTATTGGAGTATAATTGCTTTACAATGGTAAACACATGCTTTATAACAAAATGAATCAGCTATACATATACATATATCCCCATATTAAAGTATTACAGTATTCTCAATCTTACTGAATACTTACCTCAACCCGTGTGTTCTATTTTTCCATGTTACTAATTAGCTCCTTCTATTTCAGCTTGAAGAACTCCTTTTGGCATTTCTTGTAAGGCAGAGCTAGTGGGATGAACTCCCTTAGCTTTTGTTTGTCTGGGAATGTGTTTATCTCATCTCATTCTGAAGGACAACTTTGCCCTAGGTAAAGTGTTCTTTTTTTTTTTTTAACATCTTTATTAGAGTATAATTTCTTTACAATGGTGTATTTGTTTCTGCTTTATAACAAAGTGAATCAGCTATACATATACATATATCCCCATATCTCCTCCCTCTTGTGTCTCCCTCCCACCCTCCCTGTCCCACCCCTCTAGGTGGGCACAAAGCACTGAGCTGATCTCCCTGTGCTATGCATCTTCTTCCCACTAGCTATCTATTTTACATTTGTTAGTGTATATATGTCCATGCCACTCTCTCACTTTGTCCCAGCTTACCCTTCCCCTCCCTGTGTCCTCAAGTCCATTCTCTACGTCTGCATCTTTATTCCTGTCCTGCCCTAGGTGCATCAGAACCATTTTTTTCTTTTTTTTTTTAGATTCCATATATATGTGTTAGCACACGGTATTGTTTTTCTCTTTCTGAATTACTTCACTCTGTATGAAAGACTCTAGGTCCATCCACCTCACTACAAATAACTCAGTTTCGTTTCTTTTTATGGCTGAATAATATTCCATTGTATATATGTGCCACATCTTCTTTATCCATTCATCTGTTGATGGACACTTAGGTTGCTTACAATCTGTCAAACTGTTCTAGTCAAACTGGACTCTCACCCCATTATCCATACCTCAACTCCCCCCATCCAATATTCCACAACACATACACACTTTTCCTGGTCTTCAAAGTGTGCTTCATTCTATTATCAACCCAATCCAAAATATTTTCCTGACTGGAGTAGAAACACTAATTTATGAATATGTATTAGTGGAGAGAAAGTAGTTAAAAATCCTACCAGGGTAAAAATTATATGGATGGCATACTCATTTCCTTTGAGGAGCATGGTGAAAGGCGGAACCCTTTTTAAAAATATCCCTCTTCCACTGACTTGACATGATGTGAAGAGGAACATTCTAACAGAATTCTAGAAACAGAAGTATTAAGTCTGAGTTTAAGAAATTGTTACCAATTTTAGACAAAAATAATCAAAGTGGCACTGGATCAATAATTAGATGTCGGGGCTTCCCTGGTGGCGCAGTGGTTGAGAATCTGCCTGCCAATGCAGGGGACACGGGTTCGAGCCCTGGTCCGGGAAGATCCCACATGCCACGGAGCAACTAAGCCCGTGTGCCACAACTACTGAGCCTGCGCATCTGGAGCCTGTGCTCTGCAACAAGAGTGGCCACGATAGTGAGAGGCCCGCGCATCGCGATGAAGAGTGGCCCCCACTTGCCGCAACTAGAGAAAGCCCTCGCACAGAAACGAAGACCCAACACTGCCAAAAAATAAATAAATTAATTAATTAAAAAAAATGTGTTAAAGCCAAAAAAAAAAAAAATTAGATGTCACGCCAGTTTTTATAATGCTAGGCATCTCAAATGTACAAAGCATCAGATTAAAGTCCAGGTCTTCTTCAAGTAAATGTATAGTGACCACAATTTTCCATTTTCTCTTTGCATTAATTTTTTTTCATTTAATTTTTCCAGCTTTATTGAGATATAATTGACATGAAACATTGCGTGTGTTTAAGATGTATAGTGTGTTGATTTAATACAATTATGTATTGCTAAATGATTACCACCATTAGCACTTGCTAACACCTCCATCACAGCACATAATTACCATGTCTTTTTTATGGTAAGGATATTTAAGATATACTCTCATAGCAATTTCCAAGTATATGATTCAGTATAATTAACTAAAATTACCATGCTGTACATTAGCTCCCCAGAACTTATTCATCTTATAGCAGGAAGTTTGTACCCTTTGACCAAAATCTCCTCATTTATCCCAACCCTTAGCCTCTGTTAAGCACCATTCTACTCTTTTATCTTTTTTTTTTCGTCATACATATAAATGATATCATATACTATTTGTCTTTCTCGGTCTGACTTATTTTGTTTAATATAATGCCCTCAAGGTCCACCCATGTTGCCAAAAATGGCAGGATTTCCTTATTTCTCATGGTTGAATGATGTTTCATTGTGAATATATACTAAATCTTCTTTATCCACTCATCTATTGATGGATATTAAGATTGTTTCACATCTTTTTCGTTTGATGTAGTCCCACTTGTTGATTTTTGCTTTTGTTGCTTGTGCATTGGTGTCATATCCAAAATATCATTGCAAAGACCAATACCAAGGAAATTTTTCTTATGTTTTCTTCCAGGAGTTTTACAGATTCAGTGTCTATGTTTAAGTCTTTAATACATTTTGAGTTAATTGTTGTGAGTAGTGTAAGTTAGGGGTTCAATTTCATTCTTCTGCTTGTAGTTATTCAGTTTCTTCAACAACATTTATTGAATAGATTAGCCTTTCCCCATTGAGTCTTCTTGACTCCCTTGTTCAATGTTAATTGACTCTATATGCAACGATTTATATTTGGGCTCTCAATTCTGTTCCACTGGTCTATGTGTCTACTTTTATACCAGTGCCATACAGTTTCAATTACTATAGTTTTATACTATAGTTTGAAATCAGAGGGTATGATGCTTCCAGCTTTGCTCTTTTTTCTCAGAATGCTTTGGCTATTTGGGGTTTTGTGTTGTTCCATACAAATTTTAGGATTGTTTTTCCTATGGCTGTGAAAAATGCTATTGGAATTTTGATAGGAAATGCATTGAATCTATAGATGGCTTTGGGTAGTATGACCATTTTAAAAATATTTATTCTTCCACTCCATGAACATTGGATATATTTTCATTTGTTTCTGTGTTCTTCAATTTCTTTTCTTGAAGTCTTTTAGTTTTCAGTGTACAGATTTTGAACCTTCTTGGTTAAATTTATTGTTTTTGATACTATTGTGAATGGAATTGTTTTATTTCTTTTTCATATCTTTCATTGTTAAGTATAGAAACACAATTGATTTCTGTGTGTTGCTTTTGGAACCTGCAACATCACTGAATTTGTTAATTTGTTCCAACGTTTTTTGTTTTTTTTTTTTTTTTAGTGGAGTCTTCAGGATTCTATATGTAAGATCACATCATCTGCAAAAAAAGAACATTTTACCTCTCCCTTTCCAATATGGATACATTTTTATTTCTCTTTATTTCTTGATTGCTCTGGCTAGGGCTTCCATTGTTATACTGAATACGATTGGTGATTGTGAGCAAACTTGTCTTGTTCATGATCTTAGAGGAAGTTTTCAAACTTTCATCATTGAGAATGATGTTGCTTGTGGGCTTGTCATATATGTTGAGGTATGTTTCTTCTATATCCAAGTTGCTGAGTATTTTTTATCATGAAAGAATGTTGTACTTTGTCAAATGTCTTTTCTGCATCTATTGTGATGATTATATGATTTTATCTTCATTCCATTAATGTGGTGTATCACATTTATTGATTTGCCTACATTGAAATATCCTTGTTATCACAAAGCTAAATCCCACTTGATCATGACTTATTATCATTTTAATGTCTTCTTGAATTTGTTTTGCTAATACTTTGTTGAAAACTTTTGCATCCATATTTATCAGGGATATTGGTCTATAGTTTTATGTTTGTTTGTTTTGTTTTGTTTTATTGTAGTGTCCTTATCTGGCTTTGGTATCAGGGTAATGCTGACCTTGTAAACTGAGTTTGGGAATGATCCCTCCTCTTCAGATTCTTGGAATGCTTTAAGAAGGCTTGGTATTAATTCTTGAAATGTTTGGCAGAATTCATCAGTGTAATAGTCTGGTCCTGGTCTTTTAAGCATTGGAAATTTTTTGATTAGAGATTCAACCTCTTTACTCATTATTGGTATGTTCAAATTTTCTATTTCTTCATGATTCAGTCTTGGTAAGTTGTATGTTTCTACGGATTTATCCACATTGGGGGGTTATCCAGTTTATCGACATAATTTTTTATAGTAACTCTCATGGCATTTTGTATTTCTATAGTATCAGTTATAATGCCTTTTTAAATTTTCTGAT
Organism: Balaenoptera ricei; assembly: GCF_028023285.1. Lineage (NCBI taxonomy): Eukaryota > Metazoa > Chordata > Mammalia > Artiodactyla > Balaenopteridae > Balaenoptera > Balaenoptera ricei. Next base: position 86,465,772 of record NC_082660.1, on the reverse strand, counting down.
TTTATTTATTTGAGTCCTCTCTTTTATTCTGAGTTAGTGTAGCTAAAAGTGTATTAATTTTGTTGATCTTTTAAGAAAACTAGCTTTATTTTTTATCACTTCTATTGTTTTTTTCTGTTTCTATTTCATTTATTTCTGCTCTGATTTTTGTTATTTCCTTTTATCTGCTAATTTTGGGCTTAGTTTGTTCTCCTTTTTCTAGTTCCTTGAGCTGTAAAGTTAGGTTTATTTATTTTTTTGAGATCTTTCTTTCTTTTTTTTTTTTTAATATAGGTGTTTGTTATAAACTTTCCTCTTAGAAGTGCTTTTGCAGTATCCCATAGATTTTGATATGCTGTGTTTCCATTTTAAATTGTTTCAAGATAATTTTTTGATTTTCTTTTTGATTTTTTAATTTACTCATTTGTTGTTCAGGAGTGTGTTGTATAATTTCCACCTAATTTGTTAATTTTCCAGCTTTCCTGCTGACATTGATTTCTAGTTTTATACCATTGTGGTATAAATAAAAGATAGTTTTTTTATTTCATTCTTCTTAAATTTGCTAAGACTTGTTTTGTGACCTATCATACGGTCTATTCTGGAGAATATTCCAAGTGTGCTTGAGAAGAATGTGTATTCTGCTGCTGTTGGATGGAACACTGTACATCTCTATTAGTTCCATTTGATCTAAAGTTTGGTTCAATCCAAAGTTTCCTTGCTGATTTTCTTCTGTATGATCATTCCATTGTTGAAAGTGGGGTACTGTGGTTCCCAATTATTACTGTATTTTTATCTATTTCACCCTTCATACCTGTTAGTACTTTCTCAAAATATTTAGGTATTATGATATTGGGTGCATATATATTTATGATTGTTATATCTTCTTGTTGAGTTGACCCCTTTAACATTATATAATGACCATCTCTGTTTCTTATTATCATTTTGGCTCAGTTTATTTTGTATGATATAAGTATAGCTACCCCTGCTCTCTTTTGGCTTCCACTTGCATGCAATATCATTTCTCATTCCTTCACTTTGAGACTATGAGAGTCCTTAATGCTGAGGTTAGACTCTTGTAGGCAGTATATAGTTGGTTCTTCCATCAAAACTCCACATCCAGCCATTCCACATCTTTTGACTGGAGAATTCAATTCATTCACATTTAGAGTAATTATTAATAGGTAAGGACTTACTAATGCCATCTTTTTGTTTTCTGGTTGCTTTGCAGTTCTCTTGGTCTTTTTTCCTCTCTTGCTGCCTTCCCTTGTGTATTGATGATTTTCTCTAGTGGTATGCTTTGATTCCCTTCTGTGTATCTTTTGTAATACTATAGTAGGTTTTTACTTGTGGCTACCATGAGGCTGTCTAATTGTTGATTGTTATGGGATGATGGAGGCTGGGGTCTCCTACATTGTTGTTTTGGTGATGCAATTTTCCATTTTCATCTGGATGTCTGACACTCTATGCAGATGACCTTAAGGTCTAGATTTCAAAGCTTTATTTTTGGAATGTTTGGACATAAATTTCTAGGTCCTGATCATTTTGGTTTAGTTCTACACAGCATAGTCATGATGTCAGTTAAATTGAACCACTACACAGTACTATGAATCCCCTTATATTCAATATAAACCACTAAAGGATTAACTTTAAAAAAAGTAAGCAGGAAGAATTTTATTTCCATAAGCAAAGCATAGTTGAAATCACAGTCACAAAACTCCATAGCTAATTCTGTCTTGTACATTTGAACAGTTATCTAAAAAACACAATTCTGTCTAGTAAATGACAAATTTAAATGTAAAATAGAGGACAAATGAAAAACCAAAGGGCATATGTGAAATCAATTAGGTGAGGTGTTTTTTTTTTGCAAGAAGATAGACTTTTTTTTTTTTTTAAGAGGAAAATGAAAATGCTCTGAATTGTTCATCCCATGTTGAGAGGAAAGACAAGCAGTTACTCTGATTCTGACTCAAATCTACCATTTGCTTGATTGGCTGTGGTTTCCCCTGGAGCTTGAATATATTCATTATACTTTCAGTGAAAACTAAGGCAGGCTGCAGAAAATAATGAGATACTTAATGTTAAGCAGTCTTTTCCCATCTTCAGTGAACAAACCACTTAATTTCATTGGAGTAGAGAGCATATTCATGTGGGACCCAAACAGGACCCAACCTGCCGGAGATGTCAACTATGTGGCACTGCGGAGGACAGGTTTTCGAAGGACAAATGATGGAAAACTTGGTATAAAATTTACATGAAGATACCAACATTTTACTTAATTGTCCTTCCTTCTTAGCCCCTCGTCACATTATAGTTTTCAGAATGGTTTTGCCTTAGTTTTCTCTTTGCACTTTGCTATCAGGTTTGCTGGTGTGTTTGTAAATTTTAAAAGATCCATAAAACATCAATAACTGTAGTGCTCTCAAGTTTTTAATAACCTCACAAAAACTAAAAAAGAATTTTCATATGTTATTCTTCTTTGAGTGATGTTTGGTACATTGACTAAGAATGCATTTTTAATTTTTATTTTAAAAGTAATTCAAGGATTCATTCACTCCAGGTAAAATATTTTATTTATTTTTGAATTTTATTTTATTTATTTTTTAAAGAGCAGATTCTTATTAGTTATCCATTTTAAACATATTAGTGTATATATGTCAATCCCAATTCCCAATTCATCCTACCCCCACCCCCATGCCCCGCTTTCCCCCCTTGGTGTCCATACGTTTGTCTTCTACATCTGTGTCTCTGTTTCTGCATTGCAAACCAGTTCATCTGTACCATTTTCTAGATTCCACATATATGTGCTAATATACAATGTTAGTTTTCCCCTTTCTGACTTACTTCACGCTGTATGATGGTCTCTAGGCCCATCCACATCTCTAAAAATGACCCAATTTTATTCCTTTATATGGCTGAGTAATATTCCATTGTACATATGTACCACATCTTCTTTATCCATTCATCTGTCAATGGGCATTTAGGTTTCTTCCATGACCTGGCTATTGTAAATAGTGTTGCAATGAACATTGGGGTGCATGTGTCTTTTTGAATTATGGTTTTTTTCTGGGTATATGCCCAGTAGTGGGATTGCTGGGTCATATGGTAATTCTATTTTCAGTTTTTTAAGGAACCTCCATACTCTTCTCCATAGTGGCTGTATCAATTTACATTCCCACCAACAATGCAAGAGGGTTCCCTTTTCTCCACACACTCCCCAGCATTTATGGTTTGTAGATTTTCTGATGATACCCATTCTAACCAGTGTGAGTGATACATCATTGTAGTTTTGATTTGCATTTCTCTAATAATTAGTGGTGTTGAGTAGCTTTTCATGTGCTTCTTGGACATCTGTATGTCTTCTTTGGAGAAATGTCTATTTAGATCTTCTGCCCATTTTTTGATTGGTTGTTTGTTTTTTTAATATTGAGCTGCATGAGCTGTTTACATATTTTTGGAGATTAATCCTTTGTCTCTTGATTTGTTTGCAAATATTTTCTCCCATTCTGAGGGTTGCCTTTTTCTCTTGTTTACAGTTTCCTTTTCTGTGCAAAAGCTTTTAAGTTTCATTTGGTCCCATTTGTTTATTTTTGTTTTTATTTCCATTACTCTAGGAGGTGGGTCAAAAAAGATCTTGCTGTGATTTATGTCAAAGAGTGTTCTTCCTATGTTTTCCTCTAAGAGTTTTATAGTGTCCTGTATTACATTTAGATCTTTGATCCATTTTGAGTTTATTTTTGTGTATGGTGTTAGGGAGTATTCTAATTTCATTCTTTTACATGTAGCTATCCAGTTTTCCCAGCACCACTTATTGAAGAGGCTGTCTTTTCTCCTTTGTATATCCTTGCCTCCTTTGTCATAGATTAGTTGAACATAGATGTGTGGGATTACCTCTGGGCTTTCTATCCTGTTCCATTCATCTATATTTCTGTTTTTGTTGCACTATCATATTGTATTGATTACTATAGCTTTGTAGTATAGTCTGAAGTCAGGGAGTCTGATTCCTCCAGTTCCGTTTTTTCCCCTCAAGATTGCTTTGGCTATTTGGGTCTTTGGTCTCTCCATACAAATTTTAAGATTTTTTGTTCTATTTCTGCAAAAAATGCCATTGGTAATTTGATAGGAATTGCATTAAATATGTAGCTTGCTTTGGGTAGTATAATCATTTTCACAATATTGATTCTTCCAATCCAAGATCCTGGTATATCTCTCCATCTGTTTGTGTCATCTTTGATTTTTTTCATCAGTGTCTTATAGTTTTCTGAGTAGAGGTCTTTAACCTCCTTAGGTAGGTTTATTCCTAGGTGTTTTATTCTTTTTGTTGCAATGGTGAATGTGATTGTTTCCTTAATTTCTCTTTCAGATTTTTCATCATTAGTGTATCGGAATGCAAGAGTTGTCTGCGCATTAATTTTGTATCCTGCTATGTTGCCAAATTCATTGATTACCTCTAGTAGTTTTCTGGTAGCATCTTTAGGATTCTGTATGTATAGTATCATGTCATCTGCAAACAGTGACAGCTTAACTTCTTCTTTTCTGAATTGGATTCCTTTTATTTCTTTTTCTTCTCTGATTGCTGTGGCTAACACTTCCAAAACTATGTTGAATAATAGTGGTGAGAGTGGACAACCTTGTCTTGCTCCTGATCTTAGTGGAAATGGTTTCAGTTTTCACCATTGAGGACGATGTTGGCTGTGGGTTTTTCATATATGGCCCATATTATGTTGAGGTAAGTTCCCGCTATGCCTACTTTCTGGAGGGTTTTTTATCATAAATGGGTGTTGAATTTTGTCAAAAGCTTTTTCTGCATCTATTGAGATGATCATATAGTTTTTCTCCTTCAATTTGTTAATATGGTTTATCACATTGATTGGCTTGGGTATACTGAAGAATCCTTGCATTCCTGGGATAAACCCCACTTGATCATGGTGTATGACCCTTTTAATGTGCTGTTGGATTCCGTTTGTAGTATTTTGTTGAGGATTTTTGCATCTATGTTCATCAGTGATACTGGTCTGTAGTTTTCTTTCTTTGTGGCATGTTTGGCTGGTCTTGGTATCAGGGTGATGGTGGCCTCATAGAATGAGTTTGGGATGTTCCTCCTCTGCTATATTTTGGAAGAGTTTGAGAAGGATAGGTGTTAGCTCTTCTCTAAATGTTTGATAGAATTCCCCTGTGAAGCCATCTTGTCCTGGACTTTTGTTTTTTGGAAGTGTTTAAATCACAGTTTCAATTTCAGTGTTTGTGATTGCTCTGTTTATATTTTCTATTTCTTTCTGGTCCAATCTCAGAAGGTTGTGCTTTTCTAAGGATTTGTTCATTTCTTACACGTTGTCCATTTTATTGGCATATAGTTGCTTGTAGTAATCTCTCATGATCCTTTGTATTTCTGCAGTGTCAGTTGTTACTTCTCCTTTTTCATTGCTAATTGTATTGATTTGAGTTTTTTCCCTTTTTTTCTTGATGAGTCTGGCTAATGGTTTATCAATTTTGTTTATCTTCTCAAAGAACAAGCTTTTAGTTTATTGATCTTTACTATCATTTCCTTCATTTCTTTTTCATTTACTTTTGATCTGATCTTTATGATTTCTTTCCTTTGGCTAATTTGGGGCTTTTTTGTTCTTCTTTCTCTAATTGCTTTAGGTGTAAGGTTAGGTTTTTTATTTGAGATGTTTCTTGTTTCTTGAGGTAGGATTGTGTTGCTATAAACTTCCCTCTTAGAACTGCTTTTGCTGCATCCCATAGGTTTTGGGGCATCGTGTTTTCATTGTCATTTGTTTGTAGGTACGTTTTGATTTCCTCTTTGATTTCTTCAGTGATCTCTTGGTTATTAAGTAGTATATTGTTTAGCCTCCATGTGTTTGTATATTTAACACATTTTTTCCTGTAATTGATATCTAGTCTCATAGTGTTGTGGTCGGAATAGATACTTGATACGATTTCAACTTTCTTGAATTTAGGCTTCATTTGTGACCCAAGATATGATCTATCTTGGAGAATGTTCCAAGAGCACTTGAGAAGAAAGTGTATTCTGTTGTTTTTGGATGAAATGTCCTTTAAATATGAATTAAGTCCATCTTGTTTAATGTATCATTTAAAGCTTGTGTTTCCTTATATATTTTCATTTTGGAGGATCTGTCCATTGGTGAAACTGGGGTGTTAAAGTCTTCTACTATGATTGTGTCGATTTCCCCTTTTATGGCTGTTAGCAGTTGCCTTATGTATTGAGGTGCTACTATGTTGGGTGCATATATATTTACAGTTGTTATATCCTCTTCTTGTATTGATCCTTTGGTCATTATGTAGTGTCCTTCTTTGTGTCCTGTAATAGTCTTTACTATAAAGTCTATTTTGTCTGATATGAGAATTGCTACTACAGCTTTCTTTTGATTTCCTTTTGCATGGGATATTTTCTTCCATCCCCTCACTTTCAGTCTGTATGTGTCCCTAGGTCTGAAGTGGCTCTCTTGTAGACAGCACATATAAGAGTCTTGTTTTGGTATCCGTTCCGCCAGTCTATGTCCTTAGGTTGGAGCATTTAATCCATTTACTTTTAAGATAATTATCGATATGTATGTTCCTATTACCATTTTCTTAATTGTTCTGGGTTTGTTATCATAGGTCTTTTCCTTCTCTTGTGTTTCCTGCCTAGAGAAGTTCCTTTAGCATTTGTTGTAAAGCTGGTTTGGTGGTGCTGAATTGTCTTAGCTTTTGAGTTTCTGTAAAGATTTTAATTTTTCTGTTGAATATGAATGATATCCTTGCTGTGTAGAGTAATCTTGGTTGTAGGGTTTTTCCTTTCATCACTTTAAATATGTCCTGCCTTTCCCTTCTGGCTTGCAGACTTTCTGCTGAATGATCAGCTGTTAACCTTATTGGGATTCCATTGTATGTTATTTGTAGTTTTTCCCTTGCTGCTTTTCATATTTTTTCTTTGTATTTAATTTCTGATATGTTGATTAATATGTGCCTTGGCATGTTTCTCCTTGGATTTATCCTGTGTGGGACTCTTTGTGCTTCCTGGATTGATTAACTATTTCCTTTCCCATATTAGGGAAGTTTTCAACTATCATCTCTTCAAATATTTTCTCATTCCCTTTCTATTTTTCTTCTTCTTCCGGGACCCCTATAATTTGAACATTGGTGCGTTTAATGTTGACCCAGAGGTCTCTAATTCTGTCCTCAATTCTTTTCATTCTTTTTTCTTTATTCTGCTCTGCAGTAGTTATTTCAACTATTTTATCTTCCAGGGCACTTATCCATTCTTCTGCCTCAGTTATTCTACTATTGATTCCTTCTAGAGAATTTTTAATTTCATTTATTGTGTTCTTCATCATTGTGTGTTTGCTCTTTAGTTCTTCTAGGTCCTTGTTAAACGTTTCTTGTATTTTCTCCATTCTATTTCCATGAGTTTGATTCATCTTTATTATCATTATTCTGAATTCTTTTTCAGGTATTCTGGCTATTTCCTCTTCATTTGTTTGGTCTGGTGAGTTTTTACCTTGCTCCTCATCTGCTGTGTGTTTCTGTGTCTTCTCATTTTGCTTAACTTACTGTGTTTGGGGTCTCCTATTTGCAGGTTGCCAGATTGTAATTTCCATTGTTTTTGGTGTCTGCCCCCAGTGGCTAAAGTTGTTTCAGTGAGTTGTTTAGGCTTCCTGCTGGAGGGGACTGGTGCCTGTGCTCTGGTGGATGAGGCTGGGTCTTGTCTTTCTGGTGAGCATGACCACGTCTGGTCGTGTGTTTTGGGGGTTTCTGTGACCTTATTATGATTTTAGGCAGCCTCTCTGATAATGGGTGGGGTTTTGTTCCTGTCTTGCTACTTTTTTTGGCACATGGTGTCCAGCACTTTAGCTTGCTGGTTCTTGAGTGGAGCTGGGTTGTAGCATTGAGATGGAGACTTGTGGGAGAGTTTTTGCCATTTGATATTCTGTGGAACTGGGAGGTCTCTGGTGGATCAATGCCCTGACCAATGCTCCCACCTCAGAGGTACAGGCCTGACACCCGGCCAGAGCAGCAAGACCCTGTCAGCCACATGATCAGAAGAAAAGGGAGAAAAAAAGAAAGAAAGAAAGAAAAAATAAAATAAATGGAAATAGAGTCATTAAAATAAATAAAAATAATTGTTACAAATAAAAAAATTAAAAAGTAATAGATAAAGAAAAAAAAGAGAGAAAGAAAGAAGAGAGCAAGCAAACTAACAAACAAATCCCCCAATGATAACGAGTGCTAAAAACTATATTAAAAAAAAAGAAAAAAAAAAACTAAAAAAATGACAGACAGAATCTTTGAATAAATAGTAAAACAAACCTATAAAGCAAAATCACACAAAGAAGCATACACATACATACTCACAAAAAGAGAAAAGGAAAAAAAATATATCCCTATATATTAAAAAAAGGAGGAAGAGAGCAATGAAATCAATAATCAAATCTACCAATGATAATAAACTCTAAATACCAAACTAAGATAAACATAAAACCAGAAACAAATTAGATGCAGAAAGCAAACCCCAAGTCTACAGTTGCTCCCAAAGTCCACTGCCTCAATTTTGGGATGATTCATTGTCTATTCAGGTATTCCAGAGTTGCAGCATACATCAAGTTGATTGTGGAGATTTAATCCACTGCTCCTGAAGCTGCTGGGAGAAATTTCCCTTTCTCTTCTTTGTTTGCACAGCTCCTGGGGTTCAGCTTTGGATTTGGCCCCACCTCTGCATGTAGGTCACCTGAGGTCGTTTGTTCTTTTCTCAGACAGGATGGGGTTAAAGTAGCAGCTGATTAGAGGTTCTGGCTCACTCAGGCCAGGGGAAGGGAAGGGTATGGAATGCGGAGTGGGTCTACAGTTGCAGTGGCCAGCTTGTCGTTGCAACAGCCTGAGGTGCACCGTGTGTTCTCCTGGGGAAGTTGTCCCTGGATCATGGGACCCTGGCAGTGGTGGGCTGCACAGGCTCCCAGGAGGGGAGGTGTGGATAGTGACCTGTGCTTGCACACAGGCTTTTTGGTGGTGGTAGCAGCAGCCTTAGCATTTCATGCCCGTCTCTGATGTCCATGCTGATAGCCATGTGGCTCAGGCCTGTCTCTGGAGCTCGTTTAGGTGGTGCTCTGAATCCCCTCTTCTTGTGCACCCCCAAAAAATGGTCTCTTGCCTCTTTGACAGTTCCAGACTTTTTCCCGGACTCCCTCCCAGCTAGCTGTGGCGCACTAGCCCCCTTCAGGCTGTGTTCACACAGCCAACCCCAGTCCTCTCCCTGGGATCTGACCTCCAAAGCCGGAGCCTCAGCGACCAGCTCCCACCCATCCCAGCGGATGAGCAGAGAAGTCTCTCGGGCTGGTGAGTGCTGGTTGGCACCAATCCTCTGTGCGGGAATCTCTCCACTTTGCCCTCTGTGCCCCTGTTGCTGCGCTCTCCTATGTGGCTCTGAAGCTTCCCCCTTGCCAACCCCGTCTCCACCAGTGAAGGGGCTGCCTAGTGTGTGGAAAAATTTTCCTCCTTCACAGCTCCCTCCCAGAGGTGCAGGTCCCGTCTCTATTCTTTCGTCTCTGTTTTTTCCTTTTTTCTTTTGCCCTACCCAGGTACGTGGGGGCGTTTCCTGCCTTTTGGGAAGTCTGTGGTCTTCTGCCAGCATTCAGTAGGTGTTGTGTAGGAGTTGTTCCACATGTAGATGTATTTCTAATGTATTTGTGGGTAGGAAGGTGATGTCCGTGTCTTACTCCTCTGCCATCTTGAAGGTCTCCCCTTATTTTGGTTTTAATTTGCATTTCACTAATGATTAATGATGTTGATCATTTTTTATGTGCTTTTGTTCCATCCTTATATTTTTCGTTGTCTCTTTTTAAATATTTTGCCCAATTTGTTTGGGATGGTGTTTTTTATTATTGACTTGAGAGTTTTTTATATATTCTAGATGTAAGTAGTTTATTGAATATTTGATATGGAAATATTTTCTCATAGACTGTGTGGCTTTTTTATTCTCTTAATATTGTCTTTTGAAGAATGTAAATTTTTAATTATGATAAAATCCAATAATTTTTAATTGAAATTTTATTTTACAGAAAAACTAAGCTGTCTAGAGACTGTCATCCAGAGTGAAGTCAGAAAGTGAAAAACAAATATCGTATATTAACACATATATGTGGAATCTAGAAAAGTGGTACAGATGAACTAGTGTGCAAGGCAGAAATAGAGACACAGATGTAAACAAAAAATGTATGGACACCGAGGTGGGAAAGCAGGTGGTGGGATGAATTATAAAAAAAGAAAAACTGAGTTGTCTTTAAAAACTACTTTTAACCCAAGTTTACAAAGATTTTCTTCTATGTTTTCACAGCAAAATATTATAGTTTTATATCTAAGTCTATAATCCATTTTAAGCAAATTTTTGTATAAGGTGTGAAGGATGGATTAGGGTTCATTGTTTATATGGATATTTGTTGAAAAGATTATATTTTCTCCATTTAAAGCATTTGCACCCTTGTCAAAAGTCAATTGAGATGACTTTTGTGGGTAAATTTCTGGATTTTCTTTTTCTGTCTCATTGATCCATATGTCTATCCTTTATCTAATACTTTTTTCTCTGGACTATTACAGTTTTTATACTATATCCAGATATTAGAAAGTTTAATCAAATCTTTGTTCTCCTTTTTCAAGCTTCCTTTTTATATCATAGTTCTATTTCATTTCTATATAACTTTTAGAATCTGCTTGTGAAGTTCCCCAAAAATTTCCTGCAAGAATTTTGATTGGAAATGCAATAATAATATAAATTATAATTTTGTAGAGAAGTGACAGCTTAACAATATTGAGTCTCACAATTCACTACTACAGTATATTTCTGCATTTATATAGGCTTTGATTTCTTTCATTAGTGTTTTCTAGTTTTCAGCATGCAGATCTTGTTTGTATTTTGAAATATTTATACCTAAGTATTTTATGTTTTGTGTTGCTATAATAAATGGCATTATTTTATTATTTCCATTTTCAATAATATGTCACTATCTTAAAGATGTGCTTTTTTGTATTGAAGCACAGTTGATTTAAAATATTATACTAGTTTCAGGTTTACAGCATAGTGATTCAGTATTTTTGCAGCTTAAACTCCATTATAATTTATTATGAGATAATGGCAGATAATTCTCTGGGCTATACATCTGGTCTAATATGTCATTTAAGGATTGTGTTTTCTTATTGATTTTCTGTCTGAGTGACCTAACCACTGCTGTAAATGGGGTGTTAAAGTCCCCTACTGTTACTGTATTACTGTCTACTTCTCCCTTTATGTTTGTCAATATTCGCTTTATGTATTTAGGTGCTCCTACATTGGGCGCATATGTATTTACAATTATTATATCTTCTTATTGGATTGATTCATTTATCATTATGTAATGTCCTGCTTTGTCTCCTGTTAAAGTCTTTGTTTTAAAGTCTATTTTTTCTGTTATAATCATCACTATCCCAGCTTTCTTTTCATTTTCATTTCATTTTGATGGAATACCATTTTCTGGACCCTCACTTTCAGTTGTGTGTCTTTAGATCTGAAGTGAATCTCTTGTAGGCAGCAGATATATAGGTCTTGTTTTTGTAACCATTCAGCCACTCTATGTCTTTTGATTGGAGTATTTACCCCATTTACATTTAAAGTAATTATTGATAGCTATGCTCTTATTGCCATTTTGTTAATTGTCTTCTGGTTGTTTTGGTAGTCCCTTTTATTTCTTTCTTCTTCCTTTGCTCTCTTCCCTTGTGTTTTGATAAATACCTTTAGTTTGTGTGTGCATATATATTGATACATATATATACACATATATATTATATATATACACAATTTATGCTTTATATATATGTGATTATTTCAAGTTGATGATCTTTTATGTTCAAATGCATTCTAACAACTCCTTATTTTTACTCCACTCACATGTTTAGTGTTTTTTGACATTATATTTTTCTTCTTTTTTTGTGTGTATTCCTTAAGTACTTATGTGGATGTAGATGATTTTACTACTTTTGTCTTTTAACCTTCCTACTAGCTTTATATGTGTTTGATCTACTACCTTTACTGTATGTTTGCCTTTACCAATTAGATTTTTCCTTTTTTAATTTTCATATTTCTAGTTGTGTCTTTTCCACTTAGAGAAGTCCCTTTAACATTTCCTGTAAACCAATTTAGTAGTGCTGAACTCTTTTAGCTTTTTCTTGTCAGTGAAACTTTATCTCTCCTTAAAATCTGACAGATACTCTTGCCACATAGACTATTTTTGGTTGTAAGTTTTTTCCTTTCATCACTTTGAATATATCATGGCACTCCCTTCTGGCCTGTAAAGTTTCTTGCTGAAAAGTCAGCTGATAGGCTTATGGGAGTTCTCATGTGTAACTACTTACTTTTCTATGCTGCTTTAAAAATTGTCTCTTTAGTTTTCATGTTTGCTATTTTAATTATAATGTGTTTTGGTGTGGACCTCTTTGGGTTGATCTTGTTTTGGACTCTCTTGTTTCCTGGACCTGGATATAAACTTTCCCAGGCTAAGGAAGTTTTCATCTATTATGTCTTCAAATATGTTTTGTGCTCATTTCTCCTTCTCTTCACCTTCTGGGTCCCTTATAATGTGAATACAGTAAGTTCCCTACATACAAACCTTCAAGTTGTGAACTTTCAAAGATACAAACGTGCATTCGCATGTCCAATCACTTAAGTTAATTCACATGTCTGGTGTACATTGTCACGTGTATGCATCCTCTACAAGTGGTTGTGCTTTTGTATACTTTACTACACAGTATTGTATGGAATACAGTAGTACAGTGTCTTTATTTCAAGCCTGGGATGTCTGGAAGCAAGCATAAAAGCAGCAATGATGTAGCTGGTACTACTATACTTTTCAAGGTACTGTACTGTAAGATGAAAAATGTTTTCTTTATTTTTTGTGTTTGTTTTTTATGTATTATTTGTGTGAAAAGTATTATAAACCTATTATAGTACAGTACTATATAGCTGATTGTGTTAGTTGGGTACTTAGGCTAACTTTGTTGGACTTATGAACAAATTGGACTTAACGAACACGTTCTCAGAACGGAACTCATTTGTATGTAGGGGACTTCCTGTATTAGTACCAATTTGTCCCAAAGGTCTCTTAAACTCTCCTCATTTAAAAAAATTATATTTTTCTTTTTTTCTGTTAAACTTCAGTGATTTCTACCACTCTGTCTGCCAGTTTGCTCATTCATTCCTCTGTATCATCTAACCTACTGTTGATTCTTTCTAATGTATTTTTTATTTCTATTATTGTATTCTTCAACTCTGTTTGGTTCTTCAGATTTTCTAACTCTTTGTTAAACTTCTTACTGTGTTCATCCATTTGTCTCCTGAGTTCATTGAGCATCATTATGATCATTACGTTGAACTCTTTAAGGAAGATTGCTTATCTCCCTTTTGCTTATTTCTTCTTCTGGTATTTTGTCTCATTCCTTGATTTAGAACATATTCCTCTGTCTTTTCATTTTGCCTAATTCTCTGTGTTTGTTTCTATGTTTTATGTGAGTTGGTTATGTTTTCCAATCTTAGATACATGGCCTTATGTTGGAGATATTGTATTGGGCCCAATAACAAACTTCTTTCTGGTCACCAGAACTATATTCTCTCAGTGTGACCCCTATGTGAGCCCTTATGTTTTGGTGGGGCCAACTACTGTGGGCACACTGGTAGGTGAGGCTGGCCTCTGGCCCAGTTTCTGCCAGGCCTTGTCTTGCGCTGTGGCTACTAGCCTGCTGGTAGATGGGGCCAAGACCCAGCATGACTGGCTGCACAGCGTGTGGTTCCTGGGGCTGGTGCTGCCCCTTTGGTGTGTAGTTTGGGTCCTGGTGTGGCTGTCTGCAGGTCCTGGTAGATCCCAGGGCTTGTACTGGCCCACTGGTGGGCATGCCCAGGTCCTTGGGCATCTGACTGTGGGCCTGGGGGGTGCCTGGGACTGGTCCTAGCTTGTTATTGGGTGGGTAAGCCTTTGGCACTAATAGGCTAAAGGAAGGACTCCAAGGTTTTGCTTGCCAGCAGCAGTGTCCTCATGGTGTAACAAGCTCCATAAAATGGCTTCCACCAGTGTCTATGCCACAGGGGAAATCCAGTTCCTCCTGTCTCTCGGGGAGGCTCTCCAAGATCAGCAAGTGGGTCTGACCTAGGCTTCTTTCAAACTCTGCTCTGGGACTTAAAGCATGTGAGGTTGTGTGCATGCGCTTTAATAGCAGAGTCTCTGTTTCCCACAGTCCTCCAGCTCTCTATAGAAAGATTATAGACTGAGTTTGTGAGTGTGGTGATCTGATTTATATAATTTTTTAATTAACACAGGCCTAAGTATTGGGTTGGCCAAAAAGTTCGTTTGGGTTTTTCATAAGATGTTACAGAAAAACCCAAACAAAGTTTTTGGCCAACCTAATAAAAAGTATTTTGCTTTAATATTTCCTGTTTAAAAGTTTTCTGGTGTATTTGTGCTTACACTAAAATGAGCATAAATGCATGTTTTGTAGAACATCATGATACTTTCTCTTTTAAAAAGTTTCACAAAGAGTAAACAGGTAGAAAATGAAAAAAACTGGATTAACTGTGTGCTAAGTCATTCACAAATATATGTTGAGTATCTTCTATGTGCCAAGTATGATTTTTGCCCTCTGGGAGCTCATAAACTATTGGGAGAGCCTAATTAACAATGCCTTATTTCCTAATGTTATTATGAGATAGTAGGTGTAGAGTTTCACTCTCAAGGCATCAGGAACCCAGGCAGGAAATATCCACAGACACAGAATATATTCATGACTTTTACAAAATTCCTTCCATTTGGATTCTAGCTTCAGACCCTTGATTGGGTAGACATAAGATTTTCTGATTTGCATTTCTAATAGCTGATCCTGTCTCCTTCCTACTTTTAATTGTCATCTGTTTCATATTTAGGCTTTGGTACTCTACTTGCTCCTGAGTTTCTTTTTGAGTTGAGTATTGACAACTTTGGGTTGTCTCCAAGGCAGGATATCATTACATATTTGCATATGAAAAAAAGTTATGGGAGCAGAAAGAAAGGAGTAATTAATTGAATGTTCAGGGTCCAGTAACCCCATGACTTGAATCCATAGTTGCTTTAAACAAGTCCATATTATTGCCTTGTTTGCTTGTGACTTGAGTTTTCCTACAAAAAATAGGATTAACTGATAGTTTCAGTCCATTGGGCATTGGGTTTTGCTTAGTGAGACCTTGTTTTGTTTTGTTTTCTCTTTTGTACCAGGGTTTCCATTTGATAAAGTAAGTGAGTAACACATTCTGGCCTTTTGGAATGCCTGAAAACAAGAATAAAATCCAAAAAGCAAAGAGCTGTGTCAGAACAACTGATGTAATCAGACTTAGGTTAGGCTGAAAAGATAATCTAGCTGTAATAACATTAATGGCAAGTAGAGTTGTACTTACTTGAGTAGCAGTAGGGATGCAGAGGAGGTGATACAGAAAGGACAGCTGAAATGAACAACTCATGCCAGTAAAATAAGACTGTATAAAACTAACTGATAATTTTAACTAACAAAGAAGGAAGCAAAGCTCTTTTTTAAAAATTTCAATGCTTAAGTCTGCAGTCTCATATAATTTGATTCCAATTAACATTTATTTCTTTGAGTGGATCTGTGAACTGTGTTTTACCTAGAGGAAGTATTTCCAGTTTGAGTTAATATGCTGAACTAAGATAATTTCAGCATTTGTTAATTGCTCTGGCATGAGTAAATCCACTTAAAAAGTGAAACAAATCCTTTTGAACATTGACTTTTTTTTCTTAATGTCCAGTATCTGTTCCTGAATTATATACTTGGAGAATACCTATATGTGGCAAACTCAAGTATGACCAATTTAAATAGCTAGGAACTTGCATGTAATTTCTCTTTTTTTGTTTCCTCAAAATACCCAGATGTATTCACTTTTTATTATATAGCTGAGCAATTTTTAAACTGTAAATAGGCATTTATTCTTCATTTAAAACATGCCTTTCAACATTAGTCCCCAGGGTATATTAAGCAAATTCAAAATGATAAATTAATTGTGATATTTCCAAAATTTGTGCCAATGTACTATTCTACAGTTCATGGCTCTAGTCCAAGATTTTGCACACAGCATGCAATTCACGAAAGTGCATTATGGGTCATTTCTAGAATCATGCTGAGATGCTGGTTATTCTTTGCTATGGGAGAAACATAGTACATGTAGGAACTCATTTAAAAGTCATAGCTCTAGAGTAATGTACAATAGGAACAGAGACTGCAGCTTTCTTACTTCTTGGTAATAGAGCAGTGGTTTGTGCACTTAGCCCTATATTTATAGCTGAGACATTATTCTGGGCTAATTGGCATTTTATGAATTGGCATCATTCATGGAAATATTAGAACAAATTCAGAGAAGAGCAACAAAAATGATTAAAGGCTAATGGGATTAGCACATGTAAAAGATTAAAAGACTAAATACATTTTATTTGGTCAAATAATATCTTAGGGAGGTGTGATGTTTAATTTTATGTGTAACATGGCTAGGCCATGTTACCCATGTATTTGGTCAAACACCAGTCTTGATGTTACCCTTAAGGTATGTTTTAGATGAGATTAATATTTAAATCAGTAGACTGTGAGGAAAGCAGATAACTGTCCATAATGTGAGTGGATCTCATCCAATCAGTTGAAGGCCATAAGAGAAACAGACTGCAGTCTTTTAGGGAAGAAGGAATTTTGCTTCCATACTGTTTTCGGACTTAAGCTGCAACATTAACTCTTCCCTGGGCCTCCAGCTTGCTAGCCTACCCTTCAGATTCTGGACTTGCCAGCCTGCATAATCACTTGAGTCATTCATTTAAAACAAACCTCTCTCTCTCTCTCTCTCTGTCTCTGTCTCTCTCTCTATGTTGGTTCTGTTTCTCTGGAGAACCCTGACTAATACCGGAGTTAAACATAAGATGATAGCCTCCATGTATTGGAAGTGGGAAAATAGTTATGAAAGTAAAAGAGGGCTCCTATACTTAGGAGTAATGGGATGAAATGCAGCAAAAGCAAATGTTATTCTATTTTCTGTACATTATCTACTGCATCTCCTCAAAGCTAAGTCACTTTTTTCAGGTCAGGGTTTCATCTTTCAACTTTAGGCATGTGTTCCATTTGGAAGGTGTCAACTCTATCTGAATGAGTTGGGAATTTTGAACACTCTGGTAGAACTGTTTATCTGTTTCAAAGGAAGGAAATATGTGCTCCAAAGTCAGATGTTTCCTCTACCTTTAGATAATCATTTCCCTCAATATTAGTGTTTAGGCTATTTGGAGTGTCAGGTGTGGAATGAGACTAAGTTCAGTGTTCTTTATTGGTAAGAGGTAGCTCTGGGCAATGTGCATTTGGGAGCAACTAAAACAATGCTTGGCACCCAGTAGATATACAATAACTTTTTTTAAAAATGTGAGATGACAAGTCAGTGCTCAAGTCCACCTACTATAAAAGGCCTTCCTATTTATCCTTCCTTTGGAATCAATCTCATTTCTCTCTCCCCTTTTCTCCCATTGTCATTTGTTCCACTAACTGTACATATTACCCTCTACCTTATGTTTAAGGTATAGTAGGTGCTTAGTAGATGTTTGTTGAATGAATAGGAATGAATTTTAGTTTAACATTTTATTTTATTTCCTATAAAGTAAAAAGAGGACAGGACTTGTTGAAATGGACTTACCGTTAATCATTAGGAAAATATCCTGGTTCAAATAGGACATCTACTTTTCTCCTCAACCTGGCCTACCAGACACAGATTCTCTTTACTGGAAATAGATCATTTTGGTCATCTTTTTAAGGCTTAGTTCTAACAAGGAGTCTGATCCATTCTGCTTCTTGGTGATTCTGTGGTAGATCATTGCTAAAATTATCCAAATCCTAGTGGAAAGAAAAGAGAAAGAAGTATCTAATTAGAGAGAGCTAAATTCAGGGAGACTTGCATACATCCATGAATCCGCACACCCCTTATTTGCCCCCACTAGAGAAATGACAGTTTTTAAATGGATAGAGGAGCCAATGACTGGGACACCTGCAAGTTGAGTTTGTCCCCCTTAAAACTTATTAATCTGGTCTATGCAAGGTGCCAAAGAAGTTTCTAATAAGAAAATCTCTGTCTTGGAAGGGGGGCATAATTTGACTTGTCATTATTTTGGATCACCTAATATATCATCTCCAACTTTATGTCTTTGAGGAATGACCTCAGGCTCTCTGTCAATAGATAACTTGATTCAAAATTTCTCTTTTTATGTATTCACTCGCACCTATAATTATCCTATAAAAAATAGATAATGAAATTCAATTAATGGAGATAACAGTGAGAAACAGAGTTAATTCCAGGGGATAAAGTACAATAAGAAGTAGAATGTTGCCTCTAGTTGAGTAATTTCTGTTAACTTCACATTTTTTTGCCCTCTTCGTTGGAAAGAGGTCTATTTGAGTCCTTCTAAGGTTGGCTTCAAGGGAACTAAGCTTTACTGCATTAAGAAGATTCACTTCTGTCCTGATTTCCAGTCAGTGATATATCTATGCTAATATAGCTATTATAATGTTATATATTGTAGTTCTAATTAAGCCAATATCACAGGCTAGATCCTCCTAAAACAGCAGCAGTAGTAATAGCTCTTGTTTATTGAGTGCTTATTGTGTGCCAAGTGTTTAATGTGGATTATCTAATTTAATCATCTTTATAATGTTTTGAAATATTATTACCAACCTATCGTCTTAATCACATTATCCTACTGCATGTAGAACATTGACCCCAGGAAAGCACTCCGTTGTGTAAGGCTGTTGTCTTATGGGAATGTGCCTTGGATGAGAGGAATGTAGCCATCTCAGCATAAATCATCACCACTCCTGGAAAGACAATTTAAAATGATTATGAATATGGTTTAGGCCTCATCATGTGAAGAATAACATCTTTTATTTTCTTATACCTTTATCCCATTAAGGCATAATGCTTTGGATTATTAAAACAGCCAAATAAAATATCATAGGGTCTGAAAACCCTGTGGCTAGACCACAAAGATATTTATCTGGGAACAAGGAAGAGTTTCCATTAAAAAAGAAAGCTACAACTGTAACAGAGTTGCTGGATTTTCTCTTGTGGCTATAGCTCAGTCCCAGCCAATGCATCACTTTTGAAATTCTGCAAGCTTTAAAGGAACTGGAAAAAATTGCTATAGGCCAGCAGTTGGGTGTGTGTGTGTGTGTGAATGTGTGTATGTATATGTGTGTGTGTGTGTGTGTATCTATGTGTCTGTGGTATATGAGTGTGAGCGTGTGTTTCAAATTATCTGTCGTTTTCTGTTGTTTTCTTTTGATTAATAAATGATAGGTGAGATTATTAATTCTGGTGGCTAGAAAAACATACATTTGAAATGTGCTAGTTTAAGTTACCACTGGCCAAGACAAATTTAATTTGTATGAGGCACTGAATATCTTTCTGGAAAGCCAGTTCAGTTGTATTTCGGTTATACCAAATGAATTTGGTAAGAGATACCGAATAATTTATTAGGGATGCATATGGAAGTTAGAAGCAACATTCTGAATTCTTATGTAATCTTTGATAAGTTGTTCTAACTCTTCTTGATATTTCTCATCAGTGGGCATAACAGGACTGAAAATGAAGAATCTTGTGCTGGCAGCTGATCTCTTGGGTGGCAGGATGTATGATTCTGTGTCATGAATGAGTGAGAGGTTCTGAACAAATTGATAAGGTTGACAAATTTGTGTTTGCTGTTCTTCCATGCTTTTTGTTTTGTTCCTCCCCTACTTCTAGTCTTCTTGCCATATCCTTTTGATGAGTCTTCCTTAGGTCCCCAGACCAGTGCTGCTGTGTGTGGTTGTTTAGATTGTGTACTTCACAAGGGCACTGCACATAAAGGGGGTACCAGTCACATTGTATACATCCTGGATTTGTATATTTTCTACAAATTTCTGAAAGATAGCACTAAAGGGTTTTGGTCTAAACAGATCAGTATACTATTAAATCTTTTTGAGAGATGGAAGTAAAGTTCCCTAAGGAAAAGGAAATTTTTAAGCTTTCATTTGCACAAAATTACTGTTTCAGCTAATAGCAACCCTGGCCTACATCTTTAGCTTCCCCCAGCTGTTCTTCCCTCAACACATTATAATTCCCAAATTATTTTACGTACCTGGTAACTCTTATACAGTATAGACGAATATCACCCTTTACCGAGTAAAGCTAAATGAGTCGAATTTAGGAACTTTGACAGGTAAATGAGATATAGAGGAGATGTATCTTACGTAGGAATAGATTATAAAGTCAACCTGTAAAGTGAAAGGAGTATATGGTCAAAATTACTCTTGAAATACCATAGGAAGGCATATGTTGACAAATAATAAATAGAATCTTAATTAGTCCTATATTAGTTCTCTGCTAGTATTGGAATATATCACTATTTTCTTGTTTGTGTGTAGATGCATTGGCTTGTTGTCAAGGTCCATGGGCTATAAAATAATGTACCTTTGAAAACTTAGATTTGCATTTAGGATGTCAAAAAGCTTAGATCCTAAATGGCATATAAGGCCACTGACTAAAGGATGAAAATAGTTCACTCTTGGTCTAATTCTCAATGAGTGCAGTGGCAGGCAAATTACTAGTATACATACTTGTACTGTTCTCTCTCTCTCTCTCTCTCTCTCTCCTTTCTCTCTCTCTCCATGTACAGTGGGATTGGTATTGGTATAAGTTAAAAAAAAAAAAGAAAAGAAAATGCAACTTCAGCACATTTTTGGTCTGAATGGGTATTTTAATGTTCCCCAAATAATGCCATGAAGGATTTTAAAAATAAGTTTGTCTATGTGGGATGCAGGGGTCAAATCAATGGATATCTATTTGATTATTTCTAAAGTGCTCACTGTATATAAGCAAAGATGGGGTTTGAAAAGGCTTTCAAGCCCTTCACATTTCTTTTCATAGCATATCATCAGTTTTAATAATGAAACACCACTATTGCTTAATGTTCAAATATTTTTTACTATTTAGATAAACTTAATGAATAATTAGGAATTCTAAAAACTGACACAAGAGAGATGCAACGTTATAGTAGAGAAATGGAGAAATTTGCCCTGGAAAGAAACATAGAGAGCATTTAGTCTTCTCCATTTTATAGGTTATGATACTCTTGTCCAGAGATATTAGATTAACGACGTACTTGTCTAAGGCCACAATTTAAGTAACTGTCATAAATTCATCTATCTACCTGCCTATCTATCCATCCATCCATCCATCCATCCATCCATCCATCCATCCATCTATTCAGTCACAGTATATTGAATATCTTGTATGTACCAGGAAGAGAATGAGGCACTGGGATAAAGCACAAATTAGGAACCTCAAGGGTCTTATGGCCTAGAAAGGGAGACAAATATATAAATAGGTCATTTTTTTCTGTGCTATATTGTTATGATAGAGATATGCAGGGGGATATAAGGGAGTACAAAAGAAGGTTACATTGCTTAGCTTGGTGTGGAATGGGCTGTCAGGTAAATAATCCTGGAGGAAATAATACATAAAGTAGAAGCCAATGAACAGATCAGAGACCAAGAAGAAACTGGTCAGATGAAAAAAGGAGCAAAGGCCTGGAGGTGAGAAGAAACATGGTGTGTGTGTGTGTGTGTGTGTGTGTGTGTGTGTGTGTGTGTGTGCTTGAACTGCATGCAGTTTAGCATTATTGGATTAGGAGTATATATTGTCAGTCAGATTTGAGGGTGGGAGAGTGAGTCTGGAGAGTATGGCAGAGACAATGATGGAGATGTTAGTATTTTATGTTTAAAAGCTTGGGCTTTATCCTAGAGTTTTTCAAGAAATCAGTCTTATGTTTTGTGTGAAATATCTGGAAAATAATTTGCAAAATTACTAGAAATATTTGAAATGTGCATATCTCATCATAGTCTTAGTAATAAAGCTCCAATAACAAAACCAGCCTACTAAAAAATAATGGTAAGAACGTTTTAGAATCAAAAGAATTCCAGGATATATTAACCAAATCAGAGTCTTCTCCAATTTACAATTTTCTTGGCTAAAACTATACATGCCAAGATTAGAGTAAGATGCAGGTTTGAAGGCACACATGAATAAATGTGACACAATGCATCTCACTACCGTCCTCACAAATAAAGCTAGTTTGCATAGTTTATCTCAACAATCTATTATAAGATGCATATTATGGGAAAACAATTACAGATAAATATTTCTTATATGATAAATAGATTAGGTATATCTCAGTTTTATTTATCATGTACTGTTTATTTGACTATATCAATCTAAGAAGCTTTTGCACAGGAAAGGAAACAATCAACCGAGAAAAGGCAACTTAGACTTCTGGTTTCCAGTTCCACATGTAAAGAGCTTGGAAGTCACCACTACATCCTAACTATAAGAAACAAGCAGAACAGACTGAAAAGTCAACAATTCTTCTAGGATCCATAAGGAAGGGGAGGACACAGGACAAACCACAGTCTCTAAGATTGGAGAGACAGGCGAATACAGGGAGTCACGGTTTACCAGAGCAGAGACTCATGAGTGGAAACCACCACAGGAAGCAGAGGAGTGTTGAAATCTCCTAGCTGATGGACATATTCTAAATTGATAAGGGTGTTGATTATATGAGTATATTCACTATCAGAACTCATTGAATTGTACCCGTAAGATCTGTGTATTTCACTTTATGTAAATTATACCTCAATACAAAAAAAATATATAAAAATACTGTTTTCACAGAATTTGTAATACATGGGAAAATATTAAGCTTATAATGTTAGGCATAAAGAAATTCAAAATTGTGGGTAAAGAATAATTCCGTTTGTGTGTGTGTGTGTGTGTGTGAGAGTGATGAGAATACACACTAGGAAGAATTCACTTACATTTTGTGAACAGTCGTTGTCATTGGGATTGAATGCTTTTGTCCTTATACTTTTTTATATTCAAAAATTTCTAAAACTGGAATGCAATGCATTATAATAAAAATGGCTAAATATATAACAACTGGATATGAACTTTGGGTTGTCTCATGGTAATCTGGTAAGTCAGGGGCTATCAACCACACACTTCACTGATCCTTTACCTCTCTGGGTTCCTGAGATAAAGGAAAAACGAAAAAGCACCTCGTGCACATTATTAGTTGAAACTTAATTAAATATATGCATGGATAAAATTTTGTTTTTCCTCATTGGCTCCTGCCCCAGAAAACTCGATTTAGGAATTTGGGTCTCTCAGACTGTCCTTGTATCCTTTGTTTCAAATAACATTTTCAAAACTCACACATCTGGTCTGTGTGTTGCTGACTAATATATTAGTTCTTCCTGCCCTTTCTACTGGAACACTCTTGGGTTAAGTATGTTCATTCATGAATAACTGTTTAATTATTATAATTTTGTTATTTGCAAAGTCCTGGCAGTATACCCAGAGCTATATAAGCAAAGACATGTTTGCTGACTAAAGGGCTTACTATTGAACAAAAGACAATTTACTGAGTACAAAGGAACATGCTTTGAGTAATGAAGGATTTCACCATGGTGCTTCAACTATTGTATGCTGTGCCAAGTGACACAGCAGTGGGGGTGGGGTCACTATGATCAATATTGCTTTGAGGATTTGATTTTTTCTTGGAGCTGTACGGTGACTTTATGATCTCTCCTAGAAATAAAAGTAGAATTAGAGATTGAAAATAACTTTTAAATATGGAAGAATTGATGCAGTAGTAATGTAATGGTAATGCTATTTCTCAGCTTCATGGGAATTTAAAAATCTATGTATACCTTCTAATGCCTAGATAATCTACTTTGTGACCTTACCTTCTTCATTTTTGGATCACCAGTGGCTGCTAACCCAGTGGTAGGAATTCAATAAATACATGTTAATTGGCATAAAGATTGATAGTTGGAGCATTCTGATTCTGCGATTAGATGTAGATTAACAGCCTTATTAGTAGACATTTCCTATTTTTTGTCACATCCTTAAGATATACTGTGACCTATTTTATATGTGTAGATCACAATGTTTATTATGTAAACATAACCGATCATAATTTTGATATCATGTCTTATTTTATTTACTTGCTAATCCCTACGTGTCCTACTAACTTCCCAAAGTCTTATCTCCTGCCCTCTAGAGAACATTCCTGTGATCTGATTCCTGCCAGTCCCCTATCTCACCCTGCCAGCCTCCTTTTCTTCATACTTTTCCTAACTACCTTCTTAACTTCAACTTTATCTATCCAGTAGCTCTTCCACTCAGAATCCTGCTGGAGAGGTGTTAGGACAATAAATTAATCTGTGTTTCCACATTAATAACTGATAATGGGTTATTCTGTTGTCTCTCTTCAGTAACTCGTATGATATTTCACTCATCTGGGCATTTCAGGCTCCATGTCTGGGCTAGTAGGGAAGATATGTTTGTCTAGTACTCCTGAAATGGCACCATGTGGGTAACCTGCTGCTCTGACACCTTATCGTTTGGTTTGCTGTACAGTTATAATTACCTTTTTCCAGTCCTGTCACTGCTGTGGCTCAACCTCTGTTTGCCTCACGGATTTTGTGAAGCCTTTGTTCAAATTGAGTCACCTCTGATTGCAGCACACCAGGAAGCCTCTTAGCTGTTGTTTTTCAGTGTGTTTTTCATACCATCATTCTCATGGTCTTAGAATGCTTATTTTAAAAAATACATTATTATATCCCCCTCTACTCTAAATTATTTACATATACATTCCTCATTAAGTTAACAGATTGAATGAATAAACAAATTAGCAACTTAATATAAAATGTTCTTGATTACCCTACGAAACACCATTTTATGAATGAGAGATGCTTCTCTTTGACATTTCTTCTATAGGTGAAAAAGACATATAAAACCTAGTTTTTCGATAAAGATGCAAAAATAATTCATCCCAGTATGAAATATGTTTTTGGTTTTAAAAGCTTACAGACACTATTGGCAACTTTATAGAAACCTGTAGAAGAAGGTCAGTTAATTTTTTTCTATCCCTGTTACTACTTAATTATTTGGAAAGCATTTTGTTTCCTGAATTTTGGCAGACATTAATATACCCGACCTGTAAGGTTCATTATAGTGAAAGATATGTCTAATCAGTAATTCCCTAATTTGAATGTTTTCTGGTCCTTCAAAGGAATAATTGTGTAAAATCCAAGAGAGAAAGTATACTTTTACATGCTGTTTCATATTGCTTTTACTTTTATTATATTATGCCTATTAGCATTAGAGGTTTTATATTCTAATAGTATTTATACATTTTTGGGTTTCTAGTCTATTACTGTTTATTTAAATAATTATGGTAGCACCATATTGCAAAATTTAAACCTTCTCCTCTGGAACTGAATTTTTATTTTAACTTAAGGTGAAAATATCCTTAATCAAAAGTAGTAAGGTATGTGGGGATCTCAGACTCTGTGATGGTGCATTTTGTGGCCAAGACTGCTGCTGGCCTCCAATATATATCTTCCTCTTTATCCAGAATAAACAGATCCTAATTTTTATCAGGACACATTGACTCTTAGAATAAAATACATTGTTTCCCAGAATCTCTTGCAGTTATGTGTGGTGAAGTGACTGACATCTGATCAATTAGATTTAAGCACAAGTTTTGTGTATTTTGGAAAACCTTCTTAAACAAGAGGGAAAGAACTCATACCTCCCTTTCTTGTTCTCGAATGCAGGTATAATTTAAGGCTGATGAAAACCCTCACATCATTCCATAGAAGCATACATCTACTCCACCCTGGATAAGCTATGTTTACTGTGGCAGAGTAACAAAATGAATTCTTATTTTCACTTTGTCATGGAGCAGGGCACCAGTATTTTTCTCTTCCAATTAGGCATTTTACTCCACCACAAAATGATAGTAGGTCACTTGCTATCTTTGAGACAGTAGATCCAAAATAAAATATTTGGATTTTATAGGTGCCAAAAGTAGTCTCTCTTTCATATTCAGTGGGGCCCCAATTAGGGTATGTGCATAATATTATTGCATAATACCCATGGGCATGTCATTAAGAAGTTTCCTAGGCAAACATTGAAGTTGTCTAGGCTAGTGCCAGTATCTATATGCAAGCTCTTGGTCCCTTGGAACATCTTTCCATTGTTTTCCTGCCCTTTTCCCTTCATGTCAAACTTTCCTTTTCTTAGTTCTATTCCCTTAGGCCCCTGTTAGCTAATCTAATAAACTGAATCAAGTTAAGGTTTTAATGGTGAATGGCTTATTGTGCAGCCCTTCTCAGATAATATTTGCCTTTTAATAAAGGACTCAGTGTTTGAACCCAAAGGAGCAAATTATACAGGAACTTTAGCAAGACTATTGGGGAAGATTTTGTCATAGAATATTACAGCTGGAATGGTCCTTAGAAATCTTATGAAAATGTCCTATTTCAAAACTGAGGAAACTAAGGCCAGGGAGAAAAAGTCACTTGCTTGTGGTCTTAGGGCTTGTTAGTGGCAAATCAAAAACTATATGTCAGACTATTAATCCTCAGTAGAGAGCTCTTTCCACTTCCCCACAATTGGAGAAGGTAAGCCTTTTGGTAATGAGCAAATCACCGTCTAGAAGGCTATTTACTCCACAAACACACAGAGTATTTTGCAGTCATTTTTACTATCCAACCAAAGAAGAACTTATGTAAAAATGATATCAAAAATTTTAAAAGTAATTTCCACTTACTAAACATCAAATCTTGTATGTTTTTAATACTATTTGAAATTGAAAATAAATTAATTATCACCTCAAAGAAAATAAAAGTATTTTAAATTTTAGAATATACTTTTTCTAAGAAAACATGTCCCCTTGTTCAAGTTAATAGTATGTACTGTCAAGGGATTTAGGTTTCTTAATGAAGTCTTTTGTTCTACAATATATACTTATAATAAGGGCATAGTATTATGTATTATGTATGAAGAAGCTAGGAATACTATCTGACGTTTTGTGTTCTCAAAACCTATGCCTGTCTACTTAATGACACGTGTGATTTTTCATTTTTGCAGTTTTATTCCTCCAAAAGTGAGCTCTCTGTTATTTTCAGAAACAGTGTGATATGGTTGACATTGTGGTCTTAGTTTTTCTTTTGCAGATATTACCTTTTATCTCTGATCTTTCCTGAGAACTTCCTGGCTAGTTTATAAATGAAAGTAATGAATTTCCCAGTAGATACAAGTACACATCCTTATTTAGTAGAAGTCTTTTGCCATTTGGCATGAATATAAATGACTACACATGACAGACAAAGGTAATTTCAGCCATAAAGCATGATGTTACTTCACCTAAATTACCATGAGTAATAACAGATAAGTCCATTTAAATTTAGCATCTAGTACTTGGGAAAGCCCCACAGGGTCCTGCTCAGTTTCATGCCTGCTTGAACTAGTGTGACTAAGCAAAAGCAATCGAATACAAATGTTAAAGTAAAAGAAACTGATCCAGTATGGAGTCAGATTTGTTCTTCCCAATTACACACTAAGTTTCTGTGATGGACCAAGCATTGTAATAGGCCTAGAGAAACAAGGATATTAAGGATCTTCCCTTCTGGTTTGAGAGGAAATGAACTCTCTGAAATTCTCAGGATCGAGTTTATGTACATTAGGCAAATAGCCACATGCATTTTCATCCTCTTCCATTTTTGTGGTGGCTCATTCTTGAGCAAGGAAGAAGCTCAAGGAATTGGAGGACCTTCAAGATGGCGGAAGAGTAAAACATGGAGATCACCTTCCTCCCCACAAGTACATCAAAAATACATCTACATGAGCATCAACTCCTGCAGAACACCTACTGAACACTGGCAGAAAACTTCAGACTTCCCAAAAGGCAAGAAACTCACCACATACCTGGGTAGGGCAAAAGGAAAAAGAAAAAAACAGAGACAAAAGAATAGGGACAGGACCTGCACCTCTGGGAGGGAGCTGTGAAGGAGGAAAAGTTTCCACACACTAGGAATCCCCTTCACTTGTGGAGACGTGGGGGTGGGCAGAGGGAGAGGCTTTGGAGCCATGGAAGAGACCACAGCAACAGAGGTGCAGAGGGCAAAGCAGAGAGATTACCTCACAGAGGATCGGTGCCAACCAGCACTCACCAGCCTGAGAGGCTTGTCTGCTCACGCACTGGGACGGGTGGGGGCTGGGAGCTGAGGCTCCAGCTTCGGAGGTCAGATCCCAGGGAGAGGACTGGGGTTGGCTGTGTGAACACAGCCTAAAGAGGGCTAGTGCACCACAGCTAGCTGGGAGGGAGTCTGGGAAAAAGTCTGGACCTGCCTAAGAGGCAAGAGACCATTGTTTGGGGGTGCGTGAGGAGAGGAGATTCAGAGTACCACCTAAATGAGCTTCAGAGATAGGCACAAGCCTCAGCTATCAGCGCGGGCACCAGAGACGGGCATGAAATGCTAAGGCTGCTGCTGCTGCCACCAAGAAGCCTGTGTGCGAGCACGGGTTACTCTCCATACCTTCCCTCCCGGGAGCCTGTGCAGCCCGCCACTGCCAGGGTCCCGTGATCCAGGGACAATTTCCCAGGGAGAACACACAGCATGCCCCAGGCTGCTGCAATGTCACACCAGCCTCTGCCTCTGCAGGCTTGCCCCGCATTCTGTACCCCTCCCTCCCCCAGGCCTGAGTGAGCCAGAACCCCCTAATCAGCCCCTCCTTTAACCCTCTCCTGTCTGGGCAAAGAACAGACACCAGAGGGTGACTTACATGCAGGGGCCAGGCTAAATCCAAAGCTGAACCCCAGGAGCTGTGCAAACAAAGACGAGAAAGGGAAATTTCTCTGTGCAACCTCAGGAGAAGCAGATTAAATCCCCACAGTCAACTTGATGTATCCTGAATCTGTGGAATACCTCAATTGACAACGAATCATCCCAAAATTGAGGCAGTGGACTTTGGGAGCAACTATAGACTTGGGGTTTGCTGTATGCGACTGACTAGTTTCTGATTTTTATGTTTATTTTAGTTTAATTTTAGTGCTTATTATCACTGGTGGATTTGTTTATAGGTTTTGTTGCTCTCTTCTCTTTTTTTAATTACATTTTTTATTTTAATAATTTTAAAAAATTATTTTATTTTATTTTATTTTTTCTTTCTTTCTTTTTTCTCTGAAGGCAAGAGGCCCTAAACTATGGCGTGGTTAGTATTTATGGGCTGGGTAATTTCATAGGCTAATGAGTTGCTTTTGCTATATTTGGTAAATTGGTGAAGCTGCTATGAAAAACAGCATGGAGGTTCCTGAAAAAATTAAAAATAAAATTACCATATGACACAGCAGTTCCACTTCTGGGTATATATCTGAAGAGAATGAAATCACTATCTCAAAGAGATATCTGTACCCTCATGTTTATTATTACAGCATTATTTACAGTAGCTAAGATATGGAAACAACCTAAGGGTTGATTGATGAATGAATGACAAAGAAAATATTACACACACACACACACGCACACACACAATGGAATATTATTCAGCCATAAAATAAATCAAATGCTGCTATTTGCCACAACATGGATGAACTTTGAGGGCATTATGCTAAGTGAAATAAATACAGAGAACAGATTGGTGGTTGCCAGAGGTGAGGGTTGAGAGGTGCATGAAATGGGTGAAGGTGGTCAAAAGGCACAAACTTCCAGTTATAAGACAAATAAGTTCAGGAGATGTAATGTACAGCATGGTGAATATAGTTAACAATACTGTACTGTATATTTGACAGTTGCTAAGAGAGTAGATCTTAAAATTTCTCATCACAAGGGAAAAATATAACTGTGGGGTGATGGATGTTAACTAAAATTATTGTGGTAATCATTTTTCAATATATACATGTATCAAATCATTATGATGTACACCCTAAACTAATACAGTGTTATATGTCAATTACATCTCAATAAAACTGGAAAAATAATTGGATGTAATAAAATAAAATACAGGAGTTTAAATTTTAAAAAATAAACGATGAGTCCGTTTCTAAAGAAAATCATACCTTCTTCACATCACACTTTTCAAAGTAGGACAGGGAACAAACTCTGGAGCAAGCTTTGAGATATCAATTTGAGGTAGTTAGACACTACTACTTTTGTCTTCATTTAGTATATATTGGTAAATGTGATGTTGGAGGGATTTTATTCTTATTTTGATTGTGTCTTTTATTTGTTACTTAATTGGTCACTGTGGATGGAATCTGCTCTAACAAGTAACTTTTAACAAAACTATCATTTTATACTTGCCCATTCATTCCAAATTCTGTCCTTTTAGTATAACAGATTTTCCCATAATTACTCCCTTGCTTCTACTTTACTTGTGGAAATCATAGTTTGCTGAGGTAGCAAGGAGCTCTGTTATTTTATCATTTCTTCAGTCTTACAGTGTCCAGGCAGCATGGATGTTTCCTTAAGCTATATGACAAAAAATAATTCTTTTGCTCTAATCAAGAGGTAGGTGGGAAATTCAACTATGTTTTTCCCCCATTATTTTATCTTTCTTCTGATCTTTGCTGGTTTTTTAAATCCAATAATGCTTCATAAAGAAGTACTTCTATAAAAATTCATCTCAAAATGCTTTTTGAAGTAGTTACTGTAGACTAGGTATCTCATTAGTGAACTCTGCTTAACTCTCTTATAAGTGATGTATGCTATTTTGGCTTTCAGAGTTACTCACCAAAATGTTCGGTTAGATTTTTTTTTTTCAGGCAAAATATTTTTTAGAAAAAAATTAATAGGTTTTGTTGGTGAAAAAAATTGGAGGTAATGGTTCTAGTTCTTTGATCTTTGAACACACAGATTCTGGCAGCAGAGCTTGGGAGTGCTACAAAGTGTTTTTACATCCACTATCGTATTTGACCTTACAGATATATTGTTGATGTAGGTATTAGTTTTCTACCAATTCTGCAAATAAGGAAACTAAGACATAGATTAGTGATGTTGAGCACCTTTTCATGTGCCTGTTATTCAGATACTTTGCATATATATATATATATATATATATATATATATATATATATATATATAAATTTCATTCTTTGGTCAATCTTCCAGGCATAATAATCTTGAAAATATGGGCTAGAAGCTTTAGCATCATTGCAGTTGCTTCCGAACCTTAGCAGGTAGGATGGGAGGAAAGATAAATAATATTTATTGAACTATTACAATATTCCAGGAATTACACTAAGTACTTTGCATGTTATCTCATTTAATCCTTAGAAAACTCTGAACATAGATTTTATTCAAAACTTCTGATGAGGAAATTAAGAGTTTGACTGTAGTCTTTCCCAAGACCACATTCTAAAGATCATGTACACGTCTTCTATCAACTTCCCACAAAGAATTTAAATTTGTGGTAATTTATTACATAGTAATAGAAAACTGGTACAACTTTCTTCCTTGTGCGATCATGGTAGAGATAATAAATGTGTCTGGTGAACTCATGGAAAAAAAGGATAGGAAATAAAGCTTCAGGTGGCAAAATGTGGAGTTCAAGTTTTAGTCTATTCTTCTTATGTAGACATGGTGAGCATATGGTAGTTAATTCACTCAGAAAACAGAACACACACAAAAAAATAAAGTCCCTGCTTATCATCTAAAATAATCAGCCACATAAATATAATAGATATATTTTATTAGATTTATGGAACATTGTCTCTGTACTGTAAGACAGTAAACAATCTGAGCTGTACTGATTATTATGAACACAGCATTCATGAGGTGACTATCTTCCAGTCATTTATTCTCATCTTTTATTCCCTGCTTTATTTTTAGAAGTAGTCAAAACCCTTCTCTTATTAACAAACCAGTGACAGCCTTTCCCTTTCTATTACCATGGAGAGGAATCCTAGATAGTAAAAGTAAAAGAAGAAAGCAAGTGTCTTGAAGAGCCCCCAGTGACTCATGATAAATATTCCATAAACTTGTAATTAAGTCTCTATTTATTTTTAATGTTTGTCTTTTTCAAAGCTGTTACTTTAATTTGAGCAATTTATAGTACTGACTGGACATCTTATTCCATTGTTCATTGCCTATTGACTAAATGGTCAATGAAGATAGAACAGTTGCAAAGGTAATCAGTATGAAAACTACTTCTACATTGTTCATAACTCTGAACATTTTTCATACAGTGGTTGCGGTTTCTCATTTTTGAGACCAGTTTTCTCACAGATGTAGACACTATGGGTAATATATGAGATATGTTTGCCACTGGCCTTTCAACATCCATGAACATGTCACTCTAATTTCCAGGAAATGTTAAAGACCAGTTAACTTTTCAAAGAGGGTATTTTGGCTTAGAATGTCCCATACAGAGCAAGAAAGTTTCCAAGGAGGGTGGTGAGGTATCATATGATATCCTCATATGATAAACAGTACTTTTATTGGAAAGAAAAGTAAATACAGAATCATGACTTCTGGCCAGGTGGCAGCTACTGTATAAACAATCAACTAAAATGGTCCCTGGCCATCCTCAGATAAAAATTCCAAAACCCATTAGGTCAAACTATGATCTTCTCAATTTTGCATGTGCAAACTTCAGCAATTTAAAATGAGTAATTTTGGTAAAAGTGCAATTTATTAGTTTGTAGGACAGGCTAAGAGGAAGCTACATTGTGTGTCTTCAATAAATTGTGTTGGGAAAACTGGACAGCCACATGCAAAACTTGAAACAGAACCACTATGTTACACCATGCACAAAAATCACCTCGAAGTGAATCAAAGACTGGAACATAAGACTGGAAACCATAAAACTCCTAGAAGAAAACATAGGAAAAAATTCCTTGACTTTGGTTTTGATAATAACTTTTTGTAGTTGACTCTAAAAGCAAAGGCAACAAAAGCAAAAATAAACAAGTGCAACCACATCAAACTAAGGGGTTTGATAAGGGGTTGATATCCAAAATATGTAAAGAACTCATAGAACTCAATAGCCAAAAAGCAATCAGATTAAATATGGGCAAGGAAACTGAACAGAAAGTTTTCCAAAGACATATAAGCAGACAACAAGTAAATGAAAAGTTGCTCAACATCACTAATCATCAGGGAAATGCAAGACAAGAGTTAAGTGCTGGAGAGGGTGTGGAAAAAAGGGAACCCTTGTACACTGTTGGTGGGAATGTAACTTGCTGCAGTCACTATGGAGGTTCCTCAAAAGATTAAAAATAAAACTACCATATGATCCAGCAATTCCACTTCTCTGTATATATCTGAAGAGAACATAATCACTATTCCAAGGAGATATCTGCACCTTCATGTTCACTGCAGCGTTATTTAAGATAACCAAGATATTGAAATAATCTAAATGTCCATCGACCGATGAATGGATTTTTAAAAATATATATATATATATATATATATATATATATATATATATATCCACAACAGAATATGATTTAGCCATGAAAAAGAAGTTCTTCCTGCCATTTGCACCAACATGGATAAAATTTGAGGGCATTAATGCTAAGTGAAATAAGTCAAACAGAAAGACAAATGCCATATGATCTCACTAATATATGGAATCTGAAACAAAGCAAAACAAAACAAAACAAAAACAACTAAACTCATAGATACAGAGAACAGATTGGTAGTTACCAGAGGTGGAGGGTGGGGATGGGAGGTGGGCAAAATGTTTCATTTTTAGTGATTTCTTTTGACAGAATAACTTTACATCTTTCTAAATTCACATTCTTATTTTAATGATTTAAAAATGAAATAAAATACACCTATATAAAACATTATTCTTTTGAATCCAGAACACCTTCCTTGTCCTAAATTTTGGAAAGTGAGACTTAACATACAGAAGTAACCTCTTCATGTTTCCTGGAATAAACAGCACAATAGAAAGAGAGCTTAGGATCCTTGGCTGAAGTCTTGGTCTTAAATCACTTGTGGAAGGGAATTTGCATGCTTCAAGCATACTAGGAAAGCTCTCTATCCAAAATACATCCCCACCTGAAGTGGGATGCCATCCTTGACAATTCTTTGTATTAAGCATTTTCTTCACCTGACATTCTTATTTTAACATTTAATATTCCTGGGATGATTCACACTCTAAACCATCAATATATTCAAATGAGTTTGTCAGCTCACTTTCTTTAATATATTCAAATGAGTTTGTCAGCTCACTTTCTTTCTTTTCATATGAGTTTGTCAGCTCACTTTAATCAACCTTGTGAGATTATTAGACACCTGTTAAAAGGGACCTTGTATTTTGGAGAAGAATTATTCAAACAGAGATGTAAGGAATGCTGAAAACAAGTTTTCCCTGGAATCAGCCATGAATGGCTCTATATTTATTATTTCCTACATTAGAATGATTGATATAACTGACATAAGGCTTATCTCTAGACTTTAAAAAATCTGTTTCTATGCCTGGTTCTCTCTAAAACTATCTTGACTCAGATCTGTTGTTCTTGATTTTCTAATATCATTCTTTCTCCAATGTTTTCTTTTGGACAACTGGCCTTCTTAGAGCTCTTTTACTTGAAATGAAAGAGTATTTCTGGGAAAATTACAATCCAGAACATTTATAGAATTGTTTTTATCAACCACCAAATCCTGGCTAGAGTGATTCACATTATATACCAACAAAATCACATTAATACTACTACTAATAACAAT
The DNA here is from genome assembly GCF_028023285.1 of Balaenoptera ricei. Lineage (NCBI taxonomy): Eukaryota > Metazoa > Chordata > Mammalia > Artiodactyla > Balaenopteridae > Balaenoptera > Balaenoptera ricei. The sequence goes on along the minus strand of NC_082660.1, from coordinate 86,431,161 downwards.
ATTAATTATATATAACAGTTATTGGGATTTATTATATGTTAGGCATTCTTCTGAGCATTTTGCATGGATTATCTTATATAATTTTCAAAATAACCCTATGAGGTAGGTATTATCTTCATTTTTTTGGATGATGGAACCAAGGCAGAAAGAGTTTCAAAAACTTTCCTAGGGTCACACAAACAACCTGCAAGCAGACAGTGCCAGATTTTGAACTCACATCTTCTAAGAACAGGGCCTATGTATCTTTACACTGTGTAATATTTCTTATATAGAAAATATTTTCAATACTTTTAGCATAGCAATAGCTCTATGAACACAGTGGTCTTATGTTAGTTAGCACATTTACAAAGCAAAAATACTACTCAGTATAACAAAAACCATTATTAATACAAATTTCCAGCATGCAAAGCTGGTAATTCATCTATACACATTTCTTTTATTAGGAATCATTTTTTATTCTGTATTAGAAAAATTTGAAACCAGCATACCATTCCAGATTTTCATTCTTAAGTATAAATTATATAATAATTTGGCTTAAGTGACTGAACTCTAACCAGCTTGTAATTTATTGCACAATAGCACAAGTAGTATCACATGAAACCAGAAAGAGAGGTAAAACTTTGGTACGTGTGTTTTAGAATAATGAATATTTTGTCTTGATTCTTTTTCAGTACATTTTAATTAGGAGCAAAATGTTGATCACTAGCTTGACTGAATGGCTCTCTGAGATCTTATGGTGGAGCAAAAGACAGACTTTATGCTTCTTATCTGGATTAAGTGAATTATTCTTTTTTTTTAACATCTTTATTGGAGTATAATTGCTTTACAATGGTGTGTTAATTTCTGCTTTATAACAAAGTGAATCAGTTATACATATACATATGTTCCCATATCTCTTCCCTCTTGCGTCTCCCTCCCTCCCACCCTCCCTATCCCACCCCTCTAGGTGGTCACAAAGCACTGAGCTGATCTCCCTGTGCTATGCAGCTGCTTCCCACTAGCTATCTATTTTACATTTGTTAGTGTATATATGTCCATGCCACTCTCTCACTTTGTCACAGCTTACCCTTCCCCCTCCCCATATCCTTAAGTCCATTCTCTAGTAGGTCTGTGTCGTTATTCCCGTCTTGCCTCTAGGTTCTTCATGACCTTTTTTTTTTTTTTTTTTCTTAGATTCAATATATATGTGTTAGCATACGGTAGAGTGAAGTAAGTCAGAAAGAGAAAAACAAATAAGTGAATTATTCTTAATGGCAAATAATGAAAAGCTTTTATCCATTGTTAGTGTTATACACAAGACCTTTTTTTCTTGGGTTAGAAAACTATTCCCAGCTAGTAATAAGTTATTTCTGCCTGTTTATATCCCAGTGAGGATTATTTCCCATTAGTTTTGTAGACATGACACATTTCCCCCAAGTAATCAATAGAATACCTAGGCAACATTGAATATCTCCACATATGGAAAATGACACTGAGAAATGTTTTGGTATCCCTAAGTTCACTCAAGAATTTGGCAGATGATGAATATATGGCCAAGAAGTTTAGAGTTTAATCTAAAGTGTTTGAATTATTATAATTATTGGGGAACTATAAATAAAATAAGAAACTGGTCATGTCAATCAATACAACTCTTGGTGAACTCTTGGTGTTCACATCACAAATTATACTAATTGGTATACCAGATTATCCAAAGACAGAGTGAGCCATGGAAATGGAACTCTTCTTTTGTCACTCTGAGTAGCAATCTCAATCGCCTCTCCCTACTTACGTTCTTTACTTTTTATTCTTTTCTCTCTCTGTCCCACTCTTCCTTCCATCAAATTTTCCAAGAATATTTACAGTTTCTAAAATATCTCAAATAACAAAGAAAAATATTACTGAACAATATATATAGACTTAATAAATTATTGTTGAATTAATATGTTATTGTGCTGAACTAGAGTATGTTGTATTATAAATACTCTATACCTCTTCCCCCAAATTTAAGAGGGGATAATTTTTTGAACTCAGGATTCAAGACTTTCATATCCATATTGCCATTGTTATATAAGAGATGGTAGGGTGAAACATGTGTTGCAGAAATAAACAAAAATGATATCAAGGAACCAGGGAAGGGGAGGAAACTAACAGTGTTGTCAGTATGAAGTCAGTAAAATCACATCATGAAAATTTTTTCTAATCACCATTATATTTAACCTCTTTAGAATCAAGTTGTATGGGGCAATATAACATCATTTGTCCGGTAGAGGTAAATGCAAATGAAGTATAGTGCTTTTAGTAGAACCTAGACACAACCTTGAAGATCAGATGATTCACAAGAGATGGATGAATCACAAATTTGCTAGGTGGATTAAGGCCCTGACCTTGTATTTTTGAGAGGGAGACTGAAGGGTAAATCTTCTATTATGACATGAATTTTTAAAACTCTGTGTTCTACTTTTAATAAACTTCAGAAAAAATAATGAAAATTCATCTAGATATCATCATTACTTCTTTCAATACAGATTTTCAGAACATATCTATAGAACATAGCTTATATTATCATTACACTGCTTACCATATTATTTGGATTTTGTCAGATGAATCTGACTGTAGTAAGATATTTTGGTCAAGTAGTGAAGGGAGTCGGTATAGTTCTAATTGCATAGTTTTCCTTTAGATGCCTGAACTAATTCTTATAGATAATGGGAGTCAGACATACAGGGGTATTTTATGAATTTCTTGTGTTTTGGGGAATGCCTAATTAAAATTGCAAGATCAGTTCTCTAAAGTGATACAAGGGAAGCTCTTGGAGGAAGGAGACAGAGATTAGAGGTTAGATCAACACAGGCAATGAGCCTGAGAACAGCTTGGATAATGTTAGAAATTGAATGGAAAGAAGGTGGGTAGCAGTGGAAGAAATATCACCTGTGGCATAACTAGGATGAGTTCCTACAAGAAACATGCTGATAATTCTTAGGCTTTTGAGGTGTAGGGACAGGCTTGCTCAGGGAAGGGCTGAAGGGGACTGGCCTAGTGTCCCACGATGCTTTTCAAACTTGAATTTGGCAAATACAGGCCTCAGTGTCCAAGAGAATCTAATGTGGTGAGAAGGATGTGGCATTGGAATTGCAAGAGACAGACATTACTTGAATGAACAATCAGTATATTTACACTGTGATCCCTTCAACTGACAAGGGAGACAAACAGTGCAATTGATCTTCATATCCCTTCTCTAGTGTATTTTAGAAAGCATTGCAAATGGTCCAGTAGACTAGGACTTTGTTCCTATAGAATATTAAAGCACAAGTCAGGTTGAATTTAGGCAGAATCCCAGTTGTGTGGCCTGAACATAGAGGAATGTCTTAGTCTGTTTGAGCTGCTATAACAAAACACTGTAGACTGGGTGACTTATAAACAATAGAAATTTATTTCTCAAGTTCTTGGGGAGTCTAAGATCAAGATTCAGGCACATCTAGTGTATGGTGAGGTCCTTCTCCCTGGTTCACCTTCTTGCTGTGTTCTGCATGGTGGAAGTGGGGAGGGAGTTCTCTTGGTCCTGTTTCTTAATGGCACTAACTTCATTCATGAGGGCTGAGCCCTCATGACCTAATTACCTCCCAAAAGTCACACCTCCTAATACCATCACTTTTAAGGGTCAGGATTTCAAAATACGAATTTGGGGGTGTCAGCTTAAAGAAAAACACACAATGCAATAAATGTGAATTTAGGTTTTATTCAGGGTCTTGCTGAGGACTACAGCCTGGGACAGCTACTCAGCTCTGAGGAAACTGCTGTGAAGAGGTAGGGGAGAAGCCAATTTCTATGATTTTTGGCTAGGAAATATGTACAGTCAAGCATACATCATGGTAAAAGATTGCTGCTAATCACAAAGGACAGATATCTCAAGTTAATGATTTTAGTGCTTTTTCTATGTATGGGAAGATGCGAGAATCTGGGTTCATTAAAATTCTTCCTGTCATATATAGTTAACTATCTAAGGGGCCTCCTTTTCCAAAGCACAGAGTACCTCATCCTGTTGCTGTCTTAATTTCTGCTCAGAGTGCACTGTTGGTCAGTGACTGCAGTGGGTTATGACTTAACCCTTGTAGAACTGGGTGGTGAGCAATGCTCTTTGTTCTTCTTTGTTCATGGGGGCAGGGGCGGGGTGGTGGAACACAAACATTCAGATTATAGTAAGGAAGGTGTCAGTGTTTATTCCGGAGACACAAGAGCCCAGGTCTGTGATAGGAAGGAAAATTCCACTATAAATTACTTTGGTTTTTCAGCTAAGTGAGAGGAATTTCTGGGCTAGGTGGTAACCAAAGAACCAACAGTACAATGAGGCCTATCTTAGCCACTGTGCAGCTGTGATGATGTGTTATGAAACGACATTCCCCAAAGCCAAAAGAATATCATCTAAAGCAAAAACCAAGTTTAAGCAATTAATGAGCCTAATACAAAAGAGATCCATCTGGAAAGCGAGTACTGTAGTCTGAAAACAAAGCAAAATACAAATGAGTACCAGCCAAATAGTCAATATAGTTAAAGGTGGCAGGAGTGGATAGTGGGTGTACATATTTCCTCAGCTAATGAACATCCAATTTTTATTTGGCCATTATTGTGGTTAGAGCTTAGGTGTATAGGACAATTAAAATGGTCAGGGTTTGATCATTTTGGATTTTACATCAAGCTTGCTTGTTATAGGCATCATTGATTCAAGATGAGAAGGGCTGAACTATGTTCTTTGGAAATTGCAAAGAAACTAATAAGGCTTTCTTCCATTTCACTTAGCATAGACTTCTCAGCTCTCTGCATAAACACCCTCCACCCCCCAAAAAAGTACAAGAAAATACTTTGGTTTGAATTTCATTTCAGTTCAGTTCTTTTACTATCTCATACCTTAGAAGAATTAATCACTTTAATGAGGGAAGAATTACACAGAGCATTAAATAAGTATTACATAGATGAATATCAGTTTCAGACATACATCACTATTGGAAGTCTTCAATGGTTCAGTTAAGTAACCAGTCATGTTTGATTTCTCGAGGTCATAGCTGAGTGTGTTGTATTAACCAAGGAGAGGTTCAGATAAAAGTAGGGTTGGATGTGGTGAATTGTTTCACTTATTTAAAGTAACTAAAGACAATATAAGAATTATGTCAGCTGGACAGTGGGTAGGTTTTAGAAGTAGAAAGTCGAGAACACTTGACTGTAGAGTTTTATTACAAAGGCGCTATCAAAATGGAGATATATTGTCCTATTGTCCCATATCCTATGGGGCTATATGCATTTCTGAATAAGATACTCCTGAGGGTACTTAACATAATTTTATTTGGGACTAAACACAGGTTTGAAAGGAAAGTTTAAATCAAACATGTAGCTTAGTACTATAATATGGTTCACAGTAAAATATTCTATCCAGGTTAGGGCTTGGTTAAAGCCATAATTTTTAATTTTACAACTGGTAAAACTGAGTGGAGTTAATTATTTTTAAAACCTCAGGCATTCAAACTTTTATCATCATCGTGCAGATTGAGGTGCTTGAGGGAACCTGAAACCAGAGTCTTCTGAGGAATACAAGATGAAGAGAAACATTTTGTTAAGTTGACGCTTACATTTCCAAGGTAACAACTAGTACTATGCATTTAATTGTACTCTCTCCTAATTCAAATACTCTTAGGAAGTAAGTTTCTCACTGCATATAATTATGTATGTTAAATACACCTTGGGAACATAACGTTAATTCTCTGAACCAGGGCATAACTGTTTATCTTCACTAGTTGTGTTTGGTCCAAGCAAATGGTTGGACATTCTCAGCTTGCTTGCATAAGATTTATCACACTCAATCAATATACTCTCCAAAGAATTTATCAAATTATATAGTTTGAATTGTGGAATTATACAGGCGCTTTACTTCAGCTATTTTGCCATTGTCAAAATCCACCCTCAGAATAGTTTGGCTAAAGGAAGCCAATGATTATAAATTATTTTCCTTGAAATCTGAATGTTTCATTTCCACATTTGGTATTGGGGAGCAGCAGTTCTTAATATAGGTCCATAGGCCTGTTACCGACCTGGGGTCTTGTACTCTTTAATCAATAGAAATTGATTAAGAGGACAAAGGAGAAATTCAGGCAAGGCTTTATTGGGACTCGTGCTGCAGCAGGGCGGAGCAAAAACAAGTAACAGTTTCCCTTGCTTGCTCTCCGATTAGGGTGGCCTAGCTGGTTCCTTAAATGGGGTGAGGGTGGGGGCAGATCAGTGAGTTGGGCTGTAGGGGTGGCTTAGGTGGTCTGCCCACCCTCTTGGTGGTGCTGTGTGCAGGGATCATGCATGGTGCCTGCTTTTGCTCCCTGTACATCAGAAGTGGCAGCTGGGTTTTGGCCTTTTTGTATCTTGCTCATAATTTGCCCCAACTGTGCACATGTGCAGTTATTTTTAGTCCCTTATAGTTTCTTTGTATTCTGCTGCTGGAGGAGACGTTTGTCCATGTGCAAGCACTGTAGTAAAGGGTCCCAGGTCCCAGGTCCCAGCCTGTCTCAGACCTAAGAAAATACAGGAAATATTTATATTTGCATTCAATATTTTATGAATATATGAAACTGTATTATCTAGAGAAAAGATCCAAAACTTTCATTAGATATTCAAAGAGGTCTGTGAACCAAAACTTGATAATAACACCTTACTTACAGCAAATGACCAATTTTCATCTCAAGGATTGCTTCTAACTGAAATTTAAGTAACAGTATTCAAAGTATGAGTGAGTTAAAGAAATAAAGACTACTTGGAGAGAGTTTCATTCATTTAAAAGTTCTCAGTAATCCTGGCTTAAGCATAATCCCCAAACAGGTGTCATTCTGAGAGATAAGAACATTCGGGTGCCCATGACAGCCTTGATTTGTGCTCCCTCAATTGAGGTGCCTAGTTTACTCCTTCACATGGAAGTTCACCATCGCAGAGTATTCTTAGTTTTACAGCTGCTACTTGACTTCCATGTGCAGCTATGGAGAGTTGTCATCCAGTTGTACTGAAATGAAGGTTACAACAATTTCTCTTGTGACTTTCACAGCAACCTACACCATTCTGTCAGTCAGACAGTATAGCAGCATAATGACCCCATCCTCGAAGGCCACTTGGTAGGTCCACATGAGACAGCCTAAGAGGGTATGATTATGCCATTTCTTTCCAGCATACATGTGTTTATTCATTGCTTTAAACCATCGTGTGTGGATTTGAAGCTGTGGTTTCCAAGTACTCCTTTACATCTGCCTAGTAATTAGGATAGGATCAGCTGAGATGCCCCTGCTTCTGCTCCTCCGATTTTAATTGGAGATAAACAAAGGTGGATGTATCCCTGTGAGAGCTGTGCTTTCAGGAGAGTCTTTGCTGTTTCAAACTGACAGGAAAATGAGGCTGCATCTTTCAGTCTGTTTTATTCCAGTGAGTAGAGTCTTTCTTGATTTCTTTTGTGAGTTCACTGTTATAATGTGCTTGATTTGTATATTTTGAACTACATCTTATAAATGACCCTTTATTTTCTGCTTTAAAGGAAAATAGAGAAATCTTCGTGGGGTTAAGTGAATTTTTGGAAGCTATTTTGGTTCAGCATTAAAAATCAGGAGGGATGCTTATTTCTCATTTCTCAAAATGAGTTTTACCAGTAGGACTGGTAGTGAGTGAATTGGGAGTAAGATATTATCCTTTTGCCCCATGAAGAAGAAACAGAGAAAAAGGGGATAATATAATGGTCATACTAGGGAAAAGAGATTGGGTCCTTGGGGACATGAGCTCTCTCTGATATCTTATACGTTTATGACTCTGTCTACATAAAATCATGACAACTCAATGGGAATAAATTATTAGTCAATATTCTGATCAGTTTGCATATAGCATATCAAAATATAAAATTGACTTTCCCCTCATACTCCCAATTCTCTTTTCTCTTCACATGCTGCTTTATCAATAAAAATTACCAGCACCAATACATATGATATTGAGTTTATATTTTATAAATCAGAGACACCTCACTGATTTGCCTTGGATTATATTTACAAATAGAAAAATATGTGCATGTATTAGAGAGGTGGTTCAAATGGGTTAAAATTGATTTGAACCTGGTACTTTAGGATTAACACAGTTTTTGTTAGCAGCCAAGAAGGAATTCTGCCTGCTATTTTGGCTGTGTGGCAATCTATTTAGTTTACTCATTTTGAGAGTTTTGATCATCAGGGATTTTTTTTTGGGGTGGGGTGGAATGTGGAGGAGAGTCATATAAACAGACGTAAACATATTCTGAACTGCTGTGATCTATGGACATTTATAATACACATTGAGTCTTTTGTATTCTCAAAAATGACAAAATATCAGTTTTTCTGAAAGTGGGACAAATGGTTAAAAATATTTTCTATGTATGGGAATGGGAAAAATGGCTAAGGAAGAAGAGATAATGTGGAAAATTAAATCTACAAATATATGTAGAGTAAATGTAGAGTAAAAAAGAGAGACTAGATTTGAGACAAAACAATGACAAAACAAAACAAAACAAACAAACAAAAAGATTTTAAAAGACTGAAATTGACAAAAACCTGAGTCCAACTAGAAATAAGCTACAAAGTAACTTAGAAAAGAGAGTACACAGAAAAGAAGGGAAGCCACCATCAGGTACCCATGGAAAGACTTCCCACTTTGTACCTATCCTCTGTCTCTGAAAAAATCAATCCATTGCCTTCAAATGTGCACCAATCTTTTTTTCTTTTCTTCCTTGAGCAGTAAATGTGTAATGAAAGAAATTATCTCCAACAACTGCACAAATAATATGCTGAAGTAATTAATCCCAATAAAGCTATATTTTTGGCCAGGGTAGGTTAAAGACAATATTCTGTTAATGGCCGAAGTCCAGAAGAAATAAGTAATGAGAGAAGATATTTATTTTTTAATCATAAATCAGCATTTGAATCTGGAAAATAACTCAATAATTCAATGTTCCTACAAACGGCAGTGTGGAGGGAGGGCGTATGTAGTTGAAGCACATGCAAGGAAGTGAAGACTTGGTAACTCTAAAGACACTGGCACCATTAATTGTCAGTCCTAAATTTGATTTTCATATTAATTGAATTAAAGTTGTGAAATTTAGGTTTTGTGTGTTTACAATTGTGGCATTGGAAATTCATGTTTGGGGTCAACATTGGTGGGTGAATGTAGTTATACTTTCTGTTGACATAACAGATTTTTAGTGTTGTGGCGTAATCAAGTGTACTACATATCAAATAAAATATTTTTATCTATTCCCCAGATAATAATAAAGTAAATCTTGTACAAAAGTTCTCTTTATTTAATAGCTAAGTGCTTTGTCTCCTAGTATGTAACACATTTATAAAGCATTGTAGAATTTAACATTTTTAACCAAACTCACTATATAAAAATACCAAAAAATGTAGAAATACAGACTACTATAATTCTACCTTTTCCGTGTGTGTGTGTGTGTGTGTGTGTGTCTGTGTGTGTGATTATAGGAGTGTGCTTCCCTTTTGGAATTGTTCTTCTGGACAATATAATCCATGAAGTCCTAATGGGAACCCAGGAACAGCAATGATTTATGGCTTTATATCACTATTGGGCATACACATCAATATGAAACACCTACAAATTATATTGTATGTTGTAAAAAGCCATAAATTGTCAATCTTCTTGTGTATTATAACCATTAAATGCTTTTGTACCTAACTGCAAGTGTGAGTTTCTATAGTTCCATTACATATTCTCTCATTAATAATTTCAGCATCTGCTGAATGGAGAACTGTAGATGTAGTGGCTGCTTAGGTAGCACAGTTGCCTTAAAGCTGCAAAGTCAGAGATTAAACTACTTTCCAGTGAAAATATAACAAACTACCAGCCAACAACTTTGTCAGTGGACATTTCTGAGTAACAATTAAACCGGGTTGCTTTTTTCATTTATCTTGTTTATATTTACATAATAGAAATCAGTGAAAATTCATGTAAACAGAGAATGTTAACTTCCAATCAGTGAGACTAAGTCTTGGAGGAAAAGCTTGTAATTTTTCTGTAGGTAATCATGTTCAAAATTAGTACATGATTTTCAAACACATAAATGTTCTCTTTCTTTAGCCTTTGAACTATGATAGAAAATCTCTATTTGAAAACCTTTCAAACACTTTCAAAATCTTTGTATTAGTATGACAGAATATAAATCAAAAATCAGCCAGATATTCAGATGCCTGGCCATAAATGGTCAATGGCTTTTCAAAGATTTATCTGGTTATATTTACATTGAATAGTATCTTACAAAATGAAAACAAACAACCAAACAAACAAAAACTCTCATGTACATCTTATCTTAAAATTCTCCAGAAAACTAGGTTCTATTATTTAGGACTCACACTTAACATAAAGCTTAACTTTACCATATTTTTTCCTTTTTAAATCTACTACCCACTTCCTGTGTTTCTGGCAATAAATAACACCAATATGAAAATTATAACAAACATCATGGAAATTAAATTCAAATGAGTCAAAGAATTTTTTTTTCTAGTTTTCTTTCTATTCCCTGTGTAATATCAATCTTTCCCCTGAAGAGGGGTTCAGCATTGCTAGATTTAGCAAGGACTTGAAAGCTTTCTTAGTATTGCCACACCTTTTTTTTTTTTTTCCTGAAGGGAAATTTATTTTATTTTATTTTATTTCTGAAATGAAACCTACATTTATTTTTATTTTTATTTATTTTTATATTTTAAATTTATTTTTGTTTTAACATCTTTCTTGGAGTATAATTGCTTTACAGTGGTTTGTTAGTTTCTGCTTTATAACAAAGTGAATCAGCTGTACATATACATATATCCTCGTATCTCTTCCCTCTTGCGTCTCCCTCCCTCCCACCCTCCCTATCCCACCCCTCCAGGTGGTCACAAAGCACCAAGCTGATCTCCCTGTGCTATGAGGCTGCTTCCCACTAGCTATCGATTTTACATTTGGTAGAGTATATATGTCCATGCCACTCTCTCACTTTGTCCCAGCTTACCCTTCCCCCTTCCCGTGTCCTCAAGTCCATTCTCTAGTAGGTCTGCGTCTTTATTCACGTCCTGTCCCTAGGTTCTTCATAACCATTTTTTTTCCTGTTTACATTCCATATATATGTGTTAGCATATGGTATTTGTTTTTCTCTTTCTGACTTACTTCCCTCTGTATGACAGACTCTAGGTCCATCCACCTCACTACAAATATCACAATTTCGTTTCATTTTATGGCTAATATACCATTGTATATATGTGCCACATCTTCTTTATCCATTCATCTGTTGATGGACACTTAGGTTGCTTCCATGTCCTGGCTATTGTAAATAGAGCTGCAATGAATATTGTGGTACATGACTCATTTTGAATTATGGTTTTCTCAGGGTATATGCCCAGTAGTGGGATTGCTGGGTCGTATGGTAGTTCTATTTGTAGTTTTCTAAGGAACCTCCATACTGGCTGTATCAATTTACATTCCCACCAACAGTGCAAGAGGGTTCCCTTTTCTCCACACCCTCTCCAGCATTTATTGTTTGTAGATTTTTTGATGATGACCACTCTGACTGGTGTGAGGTGATACCTCACTGTAGTTTTGATTTGCATTTCTCTAATGATTAGTGATATTGAGCATCCTTTCATGTGTTTGTTGGCAATCTGTATATCTTCTTTGGAGAAATGTCTATTTAAGCCATATGCCCATTTTTGAATTGGGTTGTTTGTTATTTTTGATATTGAGCTGCATGAGCTGCTTGTAAATTTTGGAGATTAATCCTTTGTCAGTTGCTCCATTTGCAAATATTTTCTCCCATTCTGAGGGTTGTCTTTTTGCCTTGTTTATGGTTTCCTTTGCTGTGCAAAGGCATTTAAGTTTCATTAGGTCCCATATGTTTATTTTTGTTTTTATTTCCATTTCTCTAAGAGCTGGGTCAAAAAGGATCTTCTGTGATTTATGTCATAGAGTGTTCTGCCTATGTTTTCCTCCAAATTTTTATAGTTTCTGGCCTTACATTTAGGTCTTTAACCCATTTTGAGTTTATTTTTGTGCTTGGTGTTAGGGAGTCTTCTAATTTCATTCTTTTACCTGTAGCTGTCCAGTTTTCCCAGCACCACTTATTGAGGAGGCTGTCTTTTCTCCATTGTATATTCTTGCCTCCTTTATCAAAAATAAGGTGACCATATGTGCGTAGGTTTATCTCTGGGCTTTCTACCCTATTCCATTGATCTGTATTTCTGTTCTTGTGCCAGTACCATACTGTCTTGATTACTGTAGCTTTGTAGTATAGTCTGAAGTCAGGGAGCCTGATTCCCCCAGCTCCATTTTTCGTTCTCAAGATTTCTTTGGATATTCGGGGTCTTTTGTGTTTCCATACAAATTGTGAAATTTTTTGTTCTAGTTCTGTGAAAAATGCCAGTGGTAGTTTGATAGGGATTGCATTGAATCTATAGATTGCTTTGGGTAGTAGAGTCATTTTCACAATGTTGATTCTTCCAAACCAAGAACGTGGTATATCCCTCCATCTGTTTGTATCATCTTTAATTTCTTTCATCAGTGTCTTATAGTTTTCTGCATACAGGGCTTTTGCCTCCTTAGGTAGGTTTATTCCTAGATATTTTATTCTTTTTGTTGCAATGGTAAACGGGAGTGTTTTCTTAATTTCGCGTTAAGATTTCTCATCATTAGTGTATAGGAATGCAAGAGATTTCATTGCATTAATTTTGTATCCTGTTACCGTACCAAATTCATTGATTAGCTCTAGTAATTTTCTGGTAGCATCTTTAGGATTCTCTATGTATAGTGTAATGTCATCTGCAAGCAGTGACAGCTTTACTTCTTCTTTTCCGATTTGGATTCCTTTTATTTCTTTTTCTTCTCTGATTGCTGTGGCTATAACTTCCAAAACTATGTTGAATAATAGTAGTGCGAGTGGGCAACCTTGTGTTGTTCCTGATCTTAGTGGAAATGGTTTGTTTTTGGCTGTGGGTTTGTCATATATGGCCCTTATTATGTTGAGGTACGTTCCCTCTCTGCCTACTTTCTGGAAGGTTTTTATCATAAATTGGTGTTGAATTTTGTTGAAAGCTTTCTCTGCATCTATTGAGATGGTCATATGGTTTTTCTCCTTCATTTTGTTAATATGGTGTATCACATTGATTGATTTGCGTACATTGAAGAATTCTTGCATTCCTGGGATAAACCCCACTTGATCACGGTGTCTGATCCTTTTAATGTGCTGTTGGATTCTGTTTGCTAGTATTTTGTTGAGGATTTTTGCATCTATGTTCATCAGTGATATTGGCCTGTAGTTTTCTTTCTTTGTGACATCTTTGTCTGGTTTTGGTATCATGGTGATGGTGGCTTCATAGAATGAGTTTGGGAGTCGTCCTTCCTCTGTTTTATTTTGGAAAAGTTTGAGAAGGATAGGTGTGAGCTCTTCTCTAAATGGTTGATAGAATTCGCCTGTGATGCCATCTGTTCCTGGACTTTTGTTTGTTGGAAGATTTTTAATCACAGTCTCAATTTCAGTGCTTGTGATTGGTCTGTTTATATTTTCTCTTTCTTCTTGGCTCAGTCTCAGAAGATTGTGCTTTTCTAAGAAGTTTCCATTTCTTCCTGGTTGTCCATTTTATTGGCCTATAGTTGCTTGTAGCAATCTCTCATGCTCCTTTGTATTTCTGCAGTGTCAGTTACTTCTCCTTTTATATTTTGAATTCTATTGATTTGAGTGTTCTCCCATTTTTTCTTGATGAGCCTGGCTAATGGTTTATCATTTTGCTTATCTTCTTAAAGAACCAGCTTTTAGTTTCATTGATCTGTGCTATTGTTTCCTTCATTTCTTTTTCATTTATTTCTGATCTGATCTTTATGATTTCTTTCTTTCTGCTAACTTTGGGGTTTTTTTGTTCCTCTTTCTCTAATTGATTTCAGTGTAAGGTTAGGTTGTTTATTTTAGATGTTTCTTGTTTCTTAAGGTAGGGTTGTATTGTTGTAAACTTCCTTCTTAGAACTGTTTTGCTGCATCCCATAGGTTTTGGGTCATCATGTTTTCATTGTCATTTGTTTCTAGGTATTTTTTGATTTCCTCTTTGATTTCTTCCGTGCTCTCTTGGTTATTAAGTAGTGTATTGTTTAGCCTCCCTGTGTTTGTATTTTTTACAGATTTTTTTCCTGTAATTGATATCTAGTCTCATAGTGTTGTGGTCGGAAAAGATACTTGATATAATTTCAATTTTCTTGAATTTACCAAGGCTTGATTTGTGACCCAAGATATGGTATCCTGGAGAATGTTCCATGATCACTTGAGAAGAAAGTGTATTCTTTTGTTTTTGGATGGAATGTCCTATAAATATCAATTAAGTCCATCTTGTTTAATGTATCATTTAAAGCTTGTGTGTCCTTATTTATTTTCATTTTGGATGATCTGTCCATTGGTGAAAGTGGGGTGTTAAAATTCCCTACTATGATTGTGTTACTGTTGATTTCCCCTTTTATGGCTGTAGCATTTTCCTTATGTATTGAGGTGCTCCTATGTTGGGTGCATAAAGTTTTACAATTGTTATATCTTCTTCTTGGATTGATCCCTTGATCATTATGTAGTGTCCTTCTTTGTCTCTTCTAATAGTCTTTGTTTTAAAGTCTATTTTGTCTGATATGAGAATTGCTACTCCAGCTTTCTTTTGATTTCCATTTGCATGGAATATCTTTTCCTACACCTTTTATTTTATACATTACTTTGGCGATTATCTTCTTTTGCCTTCTCAAATTTAGTATTTTAGAGCTACTTCTCCAAATATCTTGTTAATCTCTTTATCATAAGCATGATAAAATTATGATTATGATAAAAATTAACGTTAACATCTTGCTAGCCATTTTTGTCGCATTATAACAAAAAGCTTATTTTGTTTTTAAAGTGACTTCTGTATTTATAACTAAAGCCTGCCATCTAGTGGGAATACTGTAGCAAATAGTAGAAAACTGTTTTTTCTATAAAACCGTGTTTTAAAGATATATCTAGTTTCACTGGTTTAACTGGATTTATCAGTCAATTTCAATAGCATTTCAATAATTGAATCAACTATCAGACTTAGTCACACTGGCTACTTTGTGCTTTTGTAGAAAAAGCCTGAATGAATGAATAATGTATTTTTAAAAAATTCGTTTGAAAACAATGAATTTAATTTAATTTGAAAACAGTGTATTTCAAATGTGAAAGTGATTTTATCTTATCTATTATATGAATTTGGTCAGTTTTCAAGGTAATTGCTCACAGGATGGTCCTTTCTCACTGCCTTTTTCAACAGATAGTTTTAATGAGAATATATGCAAGACACAATTTCTATGTATATACATTTACACAGTAAAAATCAACCAATTGAGATGAAATAAAACTAGATTGTGGGTCTTCATGGTATACCCTAACTGTCAAGACATTTCTTTTTAAATAATTGTGGTTTTTAAAAATGATTTTGTTATGTAAACCAATCTATTCTGTCATATCATATGATGACTTTTCTTTAGGTCAATTGATTAAATGTAATGTGTTCATTAAGAAGGCAAAGTTGTCTTCTTTCTAGGGCTTTAACTCCTGTTCTGCCTTAGTACTTTGAATAACAAGTCTGCAATTCTTATTCTTGGGGACTATTTAAGAGGTGCCATTAGTGATGGTGAGTTTTACAGTACCTGTTGCGGTCTATGGACTGATTGAGGAAGCAAAATCAGGTAGATGACAGGAAGTGGGAAAGTGGCTATAATGATGTTCTGAGCACAGCAGCATTAAGGAGAAGAGATAAATTGACAGGCAATTCTATGGAGGTCTCAAGGAACGGTGGCAAAGGACAAGACATGTAGAGTGGAAAACTAGCTGTTCATTCAATAGCAAAAGCAAAGGCAACATAGTATGTCCACATTTTACTCATTCACACACTAGGGGGTGGAGGTAGGTTGAATAAGACATTTCGTCTTTATCTACAATGCAAATATTAGTGGCACTCTTTGGGATAGAAAGATAAGAGTACTTTTCTTTAAAATTAAGACTAATTTTTTACAGCAGTTTAACTTTCACAGCAAAGTTGGAGAGAAGGTACAGAGAGTTCCCATACACCTCCTGACCCCACATACATAGCCTCCTCCATTAGCAACATCTCCCACCACCGTGGTACATTTGTTACAATTGATGAGTCTACATTAACACATCATAACACACAAAATCCATAGTTTATAATACAGTTTACTAGGTGTTGTACATTCTATGGGTTTGGACAAATGTATAGTGGCATATTTTCATCATTATGATAACATACAGAGCATTTTTACTGCTCTAAAAATCTTCCGTGCTCAGCCTGTGCATTTTCCCACCCCAAGCCTGGAAACCACTGATGTTTTTACTTTCTCCATAGTTTTGCCTTTCCAAGAATGTCCTGTGGTTGGAATCATACAGTATGTAGCCTTTTCAGATTGGTTTCTTTCACTTAGTAGTATATATTTAAGGTGACTTCATGTCTTTTCATGGTTTGAAAGCTAATTTTTTAGCATTAAATAATACTTCATTGTCTGGATATGCCACAGTTTATTTATCCATTCACCTTCTGAAGGACACCTTGGATGATTCCAAGTTTCGGCAATTAGACATTCGTGTGCAGATTTTTGTGCGGACATAAGTTTTCAATCCCTTCAGGTAAATACCAAGACGTGTGATGACTGGAATGTATGGTAAGATTATGTTTAGTTTTGTAAGAAACTGCCAAACTGTCTTCCACAGTGATTGTACCATTATACATTGCGACCAGCAGTGAATTGTACAGTGAATGTACAACATGCATTCCTACCACCTATTCCTGTTGCTCCACATCTTTACCAGAATTTGATGCTTCAGAGTTCAGATTTTGGACATTCTGAAAAGTGTGTAGTCATGTCTCATTGTTATTTTATTTTGCATTTCCTTGATAACATATGATGTTGAGAATTTTTCATATGATTGTTTTCGATCTCTATATCTTCTTTGGTAAGGTGTCTGCTAAGGTCTTTGGCCCATTTTTTTTTTTTTTTAACATCTTTATTGGAGTATAATTGCTTTACAATGGTGTGTTAGTTTCTGCTTTATAACAAAGTGAATCAGTTATACATATACATATGTTCCCATATCTCTTCCTTCTTGCATCTCCCTCCCTCCCACCCTCCCTATCCCACCCTTCTAGGTGGTCACAAAGCACCGAGCTGATCTCCCTGTGCTATGTGGCTGCTTCCCACTAGCTATCTATTTTACGTTTGGTAGTGTATATATGTCCATTTTTAAATTGGGATGTTTGTTTTCTTATAACTGAGTATTAACTGTCCTTTTTATATTTTGGATAACAGCCCTTTATCAGATATATCTTTTCTCCCAGTCTGGGTCTTGTCTTCTAATTCTCTTGATATTATTTATTGCAGAGCAGAAGTTTAAAATTTTAATAAAGTCCAACTTACCCATTATTTCTTTCATGGATTGTGTCTTTGGTATTATATCTAAAGAGTCGTGGCCATCATTTAGGTTTTCTCCCATGTTATTTTCTAAAGTTTTACACTTTTGCATTTTACCTATGTATAGGTCTATGATTCATTTTGAGTTGATATTAGTGAAAGGTAAAGATCTATATTTAGATTCATTGTTTTGCATGTGGATGTCCAGTTCTTCCAGCACCAATTGTTGAAAAGACTGTCTTGGCACCATTGTATTGCCTTTGGTCAAATATCAGTTGACTATATTTATGTGCGTTTATTTCTAGGCTATCTATTTGGTTACATTGATCTATTCGTCTCTTCTTTCACCAATATCACATTATGTTGATTACTGCATCTTTACAGAGAAATCAAGTGTGGTCAGTCCTTCAAGATTTTCTTCTCCTTCAGTATTGTGTTGGACATTCTGTGTCTTTTGCCTCTCCATATACATTTTAGAATCAGTTTGTCCATACCTACAAAATAACTTCCTGGGATTTCAAATCAGATTGCATTGAATCTACAGACCAAGTTGGGAAGGACGGACATTTTGATAATATTGAGTATTCCTATCCATGTACATGGAATGTCTCTCCATTTATTTAGTTCTTATTTGACTTCATTCATCTGAGTTTGGTAGTGTTCCTCATATATACTATGTGCATTAAAAAATGATTTATACCTAAGTGTTTCATTTGGGGGGCACTAATATAAATTGTATTTATATTTGTTTTTAATTGCAAATTCTACTAGTTCATTGGCAGTAGGAGGTATATAAGAAAGTGATTGACTTTTGTATATTAACCTTCTATTCTGCAACCTTGCTTTAATCACCAGTTAGTTCCAGGACGTGTTTTTTTGTTGTTGTTGTTGATTTTTCAGACTTTCTAACATATGACCATGTCGTCAGTGAATACAGATAGTTTTATATCTTCCTTCCCAATATGTATTGATATATATTTTATTTATTTTTCTCCCCTTATTGCATTAGCTAGGACTTCCAGTACAATGTTGAAAAGGAGTGATGAGAGGGGACAGTTTTACCTTGTCCTTGATCTTAGTGGGAATGCTTCTAGTCTCTCATTCTTAATTATGATGTTAGCTATAGGTTTTTTGTAGGTATTCTTTATCAAGTTGAGGAAATTCATTCTCTATTTCTAGATTACTGATAATTTTTATCATGAATAAGTATTAGATCTCATCAAAAGCTTTATCTGAGTCTATCAATGCGGTTATGTAATTTTTCTTCTTTAGCCTATTAATGTGATGGATTATATTAATTGATTTTCAAATGTTGAACCAGACTTTCATACTGGAATAAATCCCAATTAGTTGTGGTGTCTAATTCTTTTTGTATACTGTTGAATTTGATTTGATGATATTTTATTGAGGATTATTGCACCTATGTTAATGAGAAATATCTATAGTACTCTTCTCTTGTAACATCTTTTTCTGGCTTTGGTATTAGGGAAATGCTGGCCTCATAGAATGAGTTAGGAAGTGTTACCTCTGCTTCTATCCTCTGAAAGATATTGTAGAGGATTGGCATAATGTCTTCCTTAAATGTTTGGTAGAATTCACTGGTTAATCCATGTGGGCCTGGTCCTTTTTTTTTGAAAGGTTATTAATTATTGATTCCATTTCATTAACAGATATAGGCCAATTCAAATTATCTATTTTGTCTTCTGTGGGTTATGGCGAATTGTGTCTTTCAAGGAATTCGTTGATTTCATCTAGGTTATCAAATTTGTGGCAATAGAGTTGTCACATAATTCCTTTATTATCCTTTCAATGGCCATAATAATGTCCCCTCTTTCATTTTTTTTTCCAGTCACATATTTTATTTTATTTTATTTTTTATTTTTTTAACATCTTTACTGGAGTATAATTGCTTCACAATGGTGTGCTAGTTTCTGCTTTATAACAAAGTGAATCACTTTTACATATACATATGTTCCCATATCTCTTCCCTCTTGCATCTCCCTCCCTCCCGCCCTCCCCACCCCACACCTCTAGGTGGTCACAAAGCACAGAGCTGATCTCCCTGTGCTATGCGGTTGCTTTGCACTAGCTATCTATTTTACGTTTGGTAGTGTGTATATGTCCATGCCACGCTCTCTCTTTGTCACATCTTACCCTTTCCACTCCCTATATCCTCAAGTCCATTCTCTAGTAGGTCTGTGTCTTTATTCCCGTCTTGTCACTAGGTTCTTCATGACCTTGTTTTTTTTTTCCCTTAGATTCCATATATATGTGTTAGCATACTGTATTTGTTTTTCTCTTTCTGACTTACTTCACACTGTAGGACAGACTCTAACTCCATCCACCTCATTACAAATACCTCCATTTCATTTCTTTTTATGGCTGAGTACTATTCCATTGTATATATGTGCCACACCTTCTTTATCCATTAATCCGATGATGGACACTTAAGTTGCTTCCATGTCCTGGCTATTGTAAATAGAGCTGCAATGAACATTTTGGTACATGACTCTTTTTGAATTATGGTTTTCTCAGGGTATACGCCCACTAGTGGGATTGCTGGGTCGTATGGTAGTTCTATTTTTAGTTTTTTAAGGAACCTCCATACTGTTCTCCATAGTAGCTGTATCAATTTACATTCCCACCAACAGTGCAAGAGTGTTCCCTTTCCTCCACACCCTCTCCACCATTTATTGTTTCTAGATTTTTTGATGATGGCCATTCTGACCGGTGTGAGATGATATCTCATTGTAGTTTTGATGTGCATTTCTCTAATGATTAATGATGTTGAGCATTCTTTCATGTGTTTGTTGGCAATCTGTATATCTTCTTTGGAGAAATGTCTATTTAGATCTTCTGCCCATTTTTGGATTGGGTTGTTTGTTTTTTCGATATTGAGCTGCATGTGCTGATTGTAAATCTTGGAGATTAATCCTTTGTCAGTTGCTTCATTTGCAAATATTTTCTCCCATTCTGAGGGTTGTCTTTTGGTCTTGTTTATGGTTTCCTTTGCTGTGCAAAAGCTTTTAAGTTTCATTAGGTCCCATTTGTTTATTTTTGTTTTTATTTCCATTTCTCTAAGAGCTGGGTCAAAAAGGATCTTGCTGTGATTTATGTCATAGAGTGTTCTGCCTATGTTTTCCTCTAAGAGTTTGATAGTGTCTGGCCTTACACTTAGGTCTTTAATCCATTTTGAGTTTATTTTTGTATACGGTGTTAGGGAGTGTTCTAATTTCATACTTTTACATGTACCTGTCCAGTTTTCCCAGCACCACTTATTGAAGAGGCTGTCTTTTCTCAACTGTGTATGCTTGCCACCTTTATCAAAGATAAGGTGACCATATGTGCGTGGGTTTATCTCTGGGCTTTCTATCCTGTTCCATTGATCTATGTTTCTGTTTTTGTGCCCGTACCAAACTGTCTTGATTACTGTAGCTTTGTAGAATAGTCTGAAGTCAGGGAGACTGATTTCTCCAGCTCCATTTTTCGTTCTCAAGATTGCTTTGGCTATTCGGGGTCTTTTGTGTTTCCGTACAAATTGTGAACTTTTTTCTTCTAGTTCTGTGAAAAATGCCAGTGGTAGTTTGATAGGGATTGCATTGAATCTGCAGATTGCTTTGGGTAGTAGAGTCATTTTCACAATGTTGATTCTTCCAATCCAAGAACATGGTATATCTCTCCATCTATTTGTATCATCTTTAATTTCTTTCATCAGTGTCTTATAATTTTCTGCATACAGATCATTTGTCTCCTTAGGTAGGTTTATTCCTAGATATTTTATTCTTTTTGTTGCAATGGTAAACGGGAATGTTTTCTTAATTTCACATTCAGATTTCTCATCATTAGTGTATAGGAATGCAAGAGATTTCTGTGCATTAATTTTGTATCCTGCTACTTTACCACATTCATTGATTAGCTCTAGTAGTTTTCTGGTAGCATCTTTGGGATTCTCTATGTATAGTATCATGTCATCTGCAAACAGTGACAGCTTTACTTCTTCTTTTCTGATTTGGATTCCTTTTATTTCTTTTTCTTCTCTGATTGCTATGGCTAACACTTCCAAAACTATGTTGAATAATAGTGGTGAGAGTGGGCAACCTTGTGTTGTTCCTGATCCTAGTGGAAATGGTTTCAGTTTTTCACCATTGAGGATAATGTTGGCTGTGGGTTTGTCATATATGGCCTTTATTATGTTGAGGAAAGTTCCCTCTATGCCTACTTTCTGCAGGACTTATAAATGGGTGTTAAATTTTGTCAAAAGCTTTCTCTGCATCTATTGAGATGATCATATGGTTTTTCTCCTTCAATTTGTTAATATGGTGTATCACATTGATTGATTTGCGTATACTGAAGAAGCCTTGCATTCCTGGGATAAACCCCACTTGATCATGGTGTATGATCCTTTTAATGTGCCGTTGGATTCTGTTTGCGAGTATTTTGTTGAGGATTTTTGCATCTATGTTCATCAGTGATATTGGCCTGTAGTTTTCTTTCTTTGTGATATCTTTGTCTGGTTTTGGTATCAGGGTGATGGTGGCCTCGTAGAATGAGTTGGGGAGTGTTCCTCCCTCTGCGATATTTTGGAAGAGTTTGAAAAGGATAGGTGTTAGCTCTTCTCTAAATGTTTGATAGAATTCACCTGTGAAGCCATCTGGTCCTGGGCTTTTGTTTGTTGGAAGGTTTTTAATCACAGTTTCAATTTCAGTGCTTGTGATTGGTCTGTTCATATTTTCTATTTCTTCCTGGTTCAGTCTCGGCAGGTTGTGCATTTCTAAGAATCTGTCCATTTCTTCCAGGTTGTCCATTTTATTGGCATAGAGTTGCTCGTAGTAATCTCTCATGATCTTTTGTATTTCTGCAGTGTCAGTGGTTACTTCTCCTTTTTCTTTTCTAATTCTATTGACTTGAGTCTTCTCCCTTTTTCTCTTGATGAGTCTGGCTAATGGTTTATCAATTTTGTTTATCTTCTCAAAGAACCAGATTTTAGTTTCATTGATTTTTGCTATTGTTTCCTTCATTTCTTTTTCATTTATTTCTGACCTGATCTTTATGATTTCTTTCCTTCTGCTAGCTTTGGGGTATTTTTGTTCTTCTTTCTCTAATTGCTTTAGGTGCAAGGTTAGGTTGTTTATTCGAGATGTTTCCTGTTTCTTGAGATAGGCTTGTATTGCTATAAACTTCCCTCTTATCACTGCTTTTGCTGCATCCCATAGGTTTTGGGTCGTCATGTCAACATTGTCATTTGTTTCTAGGTATTTTTTGATTTCCCCTTTGATTTCTTCAGGGATCACTTCGTTATTAAGTAGTGTATTGTGTAGCCTCCATGTGTTTGTATTTTTTACAGATCTTTTCCTGTAATTGATATCTAGTCTCATAGCGTTGTGGTCGGAAAAGATACTTGATATGATTTCAATTTTCTTAATTTTACCAAGGCTTGATTTGTGACCCAAGATATGATCTATCCTGGAGAATGTTCCATGTGCACTTGAGAAAAATGTGTATTCTGTTGTTTTTGGGTGGAATGTCCTATAAATATCAATTAAGTCCATCTTGTTTAATGTGTCATTTAAAGCTTGTGTTTCCTTATTTATTTTCATTTTGGATGATCTGTCCATTGGTGAAAGCGGGGTGTTAAAGTCCCCTACTATGATTGTGTTGCTGTCGATTTCCCTTTTATGGCTGTTAGTATTTGCCTTATGTATTGAGGTGCTCCTATGTTGGGTGCGTAAATATTTACAATTGTTATACCTTCCTCTTGGATCGATCCTTTGATCATTATATAGTGTCCTTCTTTGTCTCTTGTAATAGTCTTTATTTTAAAGTCTATTTTGTCTGATATGAGAATTGCTACTCCAGCTTTCTTTTGATTTCCATTTGCATGGAATATCTTTTTTCCATCCCCTCTCTTTCAGGCTGTATTTGTCTCTAGGTCTGAAGTGGGTCTCTTGTAGACAGCATACATATGGGTCTTGTATTTGTATACATTCAGCCAGTCTGTGTCTTTTGGTGGGAGCATTTAATCCATTTACATTCAAGGTAATTATCGATATGTATGTTCCTATTCCCATTTTCTTAAATATTTTTGGGTTTGTTATTGTAGGTGTTTTCCTTCTCTTGTGTTTCTTGCCTAGAGAAGTTCCTTTAGCATTTGTTGTAAAGCTGGTTTGGTGGTGCTGAACTCTCTCAGCTTTTGCTTGTCTGTAAAGGTTTTAATTTCTCCATCAAATCTGAATGAGATCCTTGCTGGGTAGAGTAATCTTGGCTGTAGGTTTTTCTCCTTCATCACTTTAAGTATATCCCGCCACTCCCTTCTGGCTTGCAGAGTTTCTGCTGAAAGATCAGATATTAACCTTATGTGGATTCCCTTGTGTGTTATTTGTTGTTTTTCCCTTGCTGCTTTTAATATGTTTTCTTTATATTTAATTTTTGACAGTTTGATTGATATGTGTCTTGGCATGTTTCTCCTTGGATTTATCCTGTATGTGACTCTCTGTGCTTCCAGGACTTGATTAACTATTTCCTTTCCCATATTAGGGAAGTTTTCAACTATAATCTCTTCAAATATTTTCTCAGTCCCTTTCTTTTTCTCTTCTTCTTCTGGGACCCTTATAATTCGAATGTTGGTGTGTTTAATGTTGTCCCAGAGGTCTCTGAGACTGTCCTCAGTTTTTTTCATTCTTTTTTCTTTATCCTCCTCTGCAGTAGTTATTTCCACCATTTTATCTTCCAGGTCACTTATCCGTTCTTCTGCCTCAGTTATTCTGCTATTGATCCCATCTAGAGTATTTTTAATTTCATTTATTGTGTTTTTCATCGTTGCCTGGTTCCTCTTTAGTTCTTCTACGCCCTTGTTAAATGTTTCTTGCATTTTGTGTCTTCTATTTCCAAGATTTTGGATCATCCTTACTATCATTATTCTGAATTCTTTTCCAGGTAGACTACCTATTTCCTCTTCATTTGTTAGGTCTGGTGTGTTTTGACCCTGCTCCTTCATCTGCTGTGTGTTTTTCTGTCATCTCATTTTGCTTATCTTACTGTGTTTGGGATCTCCTTTTCACAGGCTGCAGGTTCTTAGTTCCTGTTGTTTTTGGTATCTGTCCCCAGTGGCTAAGATTGGTTCAGTGGGTTGTGTAGGCTTTCTGGTGGAGGGAACTAGTACCTGAGTTCTGGTGGATGAGGCTGGATCTTGTCTTTCTGATGGGCACGTCCACCTTTGGTGGTGTATTTTGGGGTGTCTGTGGCCTTATTATGATTTTAGGCAGCCTCTCTGCTAATGGATGGGGCTGTGTTCCTGTCTTGCTAGTTGTTTGGCATAGGGTGTCCAGCACTGTAGCTTGCTGTGAAGCTTGAGTGAAGCTGGGTCTTGATGTTGAGATGGAGATCTCTGAGAGATTTTTGCCATTTGGTATTACATGGAGCTGGGAGCTCTCTTGTGGGCCAGTGTCCTGAAGTTGGCTCTCCCCCCTCAGAGGCACAGCCCTGATGCCTGGCTGGAGCACCAAGAGCCTTTCATCCACACGGCTCAGAGTAAAAGGGAGAAAAAATAGAAAGAGGATATAATATAGTGAAGTAAAATAAAGGTATTATAAAGCAAAGCTATACAGACAAAATCTCACCCAGAAGCATATACATATACACTCACAAAAAAGGAAAAGGGGAAAAATTAATATATCCTGCTCCCAAAGTCCACCTCCTGAATTTGGGATGATTCATTGTCTATTCAGGTATTCAACAGATGCAGGCACATCAAGTTGTTTGTGGAGTTTTAATCCGCTGCTTCTGAGGCTGTTTGGAGAGATTTCCCTTTCTCTTCTTTGTTCGCACAGCTCCCGGGGTTCAGCTTTGGATTTGGACCCGCCTCTGCGTGCAGGTCACCTGAGGGTGTCTGTTCCCCGCCCAGACAGAACGGGGTTAAAGGAGCAGATGCTTCGGGGGCTCTGGCTCACCCAGGCCGGGGGAAGGGAGGGTTACAGAGGAGGCGGGGCGAGACTGCAGCGGCAGAGTCCGGCGTGACATTGCACCAGCCTGAGGCGCGCCGTGCGTTCTCCCAGGAAAGTTGTCCCTGGATCACGGGACCCTGGCAGTGGTGGGCTGCACTGGCTCCCGGGAGGGGCGGTGTGGAGAGTGACCTGTGCTTGCACACAGGCTTTTTGGTGGCGGCAGCAGCAGCCTTAGCGTCTCACGCCCGTCTCTGGGGCCCGCGCTGGTCGCCGCGGCTCGTGCCCGTCTCTGGAGTTTGTTTAGGTGGCGCTCTGAATCCCCCTCCTTGCGCGCCGCGAAACAAAGAGGCAAGAAAAAGTCTCTTGCCTCTTCGGCAGCTGCAGACTTTTTCCCCATCTCCCTCCCAGCCAGCTGTGGTCCGCTAACCCCTTCAGGCTGTGTTCACGCTGCCAATCCCAGTACTCTCCCTGCGATCCGACTGAAGCCCGAGCCTCAGTTCCCAGCCCCGCCCGCCCCGGCGGGTGAGCAGACAAGCCTCTCGGGGTGCTGAGTGCTGCTCGGTGCCGAGCCTCTGTGCAGGAATCTCTCCGTTTTTTCCTCTGCACCACTGTTGCTGTGGGATCCGTGCTGATAGCCGCGGCTCACGCCCGTCTCTGGAGCTCATTTAGGTGGCGCTCTGAATCCCCTCTCCT
This sequence comes from Balaenoptera ricei, assembly GCF_028023285.1. Classification (NCBI taxonomy): domain Eukaryota; kingdom Metazoa; phylum Chordata; class Mammalia; order Artiodactyla; family Balaenopteridae; genus Balaenoptera; species Balaenoptera ricei. The sequence goes on along the minus strand of NC_082660.1, from coordinate 86,405,065 downwards.
CGCGCACCAGGAAACAAAGAGGGAAGAAAAAGTCTCTTGCCTCTTCGGCAGCTGCACACTTTTTCCCGGACTCCCTCCCGGCTAGCTGTGGTGCACTAACCCCTTCAGGCTGTGTTCATGCCGCCAACCCTAGTCCTCTCCCTGTGATCTGACCGAAGCCGGAGCCTCAGCTCCCAGCCCCGTCCGCCCCGGCGGATGAGCAGACAAGCCTCTCGGGCTGGTGAGTGCTACTCAGCACCGATCCTCCATGCGGGAATCTCTCCGCTTTGCCCTCCGCACCCCTGTGGCTGTGCTCTCCTCCGTGGCTCCGAAGCTTCCCCCCTCTGCCACCCGCAGTCCCCACCCACGAAGGGGCTTCCTAGTGTGTGGAAACCTTTCCTCCTTCACGGCTCCCTCCCAGTGGTGCAGGTCCCATCCCTATTCTTTTGTCTCTGTTATTTCTTTTTTCTTTTGCCCTACCCAAGTACGTGAGGAGTTTCTTGCCTTTTGGGAGGTCTGACGTTTTCTGCCAGCGTTCAGTGGGTGTTCTGTAGGAGCAGTTCTACGTGTAGATGTATTTCTACGTGTAGATGTATTTCTACTGTATCTGTGGGAAGGAAGGTGATCTCCGTGTCTTACTCTTCCGCCATCTTCTCTCCCTTCACACATACATTTCTTATTGCCTTTGAGCAATAATGTCTCATTCTGGTCACTTTCCCATGTTCTTATGAGAATGTTTCTCTTGAGTTTCATTCAGTCTTTCCAAGGAAACACCATACTCAAAGGGAAAAACACAGAAGCAAAAGAAATAAAAATTTAAAAAAGCCATTTAGGTCTTTTTATGTTAGTCAAATAGAATGATATTTCTATTCCCAACCATAGTCAAAGTTATTTAAACAAATATAGAAGCTCTAATTCTGACACTACTATTGATGTTGAATTAAAGGATGTAATTGTCCCTGGGGAGCGATTCTTTTAAGGCCAAAAGTGAAAGATACATGAAATGTTTGGATATTTCTGATTGACTGATTCCTAAGTACATACCATTTTGAAGTGTGCTTTTCCCAGCACATAGGCTGTAATATAGATATTGGATATTATTACTCAGAGTGGGAATATATGATTAGAAAACTGTATATTTGTTTAAGGATACTTATATTGATCATTCTTGTCAGGGATGGATAGATGATAGATAATGTGCATCATAAAATGACATGTTAATACTGTACACAAAATTCTGTTTTTCTCTCTCTCTCTCTCTCTCACACACACACGACTGTACATGCTCACACACACTAAATGCCCTTTAGTTATAAGACAGGTAGCTGATCCTGTAAGAAGAGAAGAGATGGTTCAATCATTCATTTAAAAATTTTATTTTATTTATTTATTTTTTATACAGCAGGTTCTTATTAGTTATCTATTTTATACATATTAGTGTATATATGTCAATCCCAATCTCCCAATTCATGCCACCACCACCACCCATCCCCCAGGTTCAGTCATTTTTAATTATTTTTTTCCCTTTGCATATTATTTGGTTGCTAACAGTTGCTTTTCTAAATTTTTTCATTAAAGTTTGGTTACAAAGCCAAGGCTCTTTTCTGAAAAGCCTAGTCATTCAATGAATTCAAAAGCAAGCATTGTTAAAGTATACCTGGTGGTGTTAGTAGGCATCTAGCTAATCAAAGTGGGTCCTCATCATAACACTTTTTCTGAATGAGCTTATGGTTTTTCTCCTATGTGAAGTGTCTAGGCTTGTTGTACTCTTCAGTGTGTGGAATCTAATAGGAAACTATTAGGATCAAAAAGATCTGGCCTTAAATATGGTGTTCTGATTCATTAACTGTGTGATATCAAATAAACCACAAAACCTCTCTGAGATGTCTTATCAGCTGTGAAATACATTAACTTACAAGATTGTTATGAGGATGGAGTAAGATAAGAATGTGGAAGTAGTTTGCAAACAAAGTGATATACAAATATGAAATATTAGTTTTTCTCAGTTACATTGAGACATGGGATTAGTCTCTTGGGTTATATGTTTTTGAAATCTTATTAAAAATGTAAGCAATTTTTCAATTTCTGTTTATTGTTAACTTATTTGTTTTACTGAGGACCAGCATGCTTTATTTCTCAGCAGCCTTGTTTATTCAGTATATGAATTTAGGTTTCTGTACTCTGGAAGAAAGCTCTTATACATAATGAAAAGATGATCTTATTTACATGCAAAAATTCTACTATCATCTCTGTCACTCCCTCCTGCTTTGCAGATTCAGAAACATCTACTGAAACTTAGTTAGGATTATATAGCTATGATTTAACATATTTTTTTCTTTATGCTTTGTTAAATGATGATGAGGTCAGGTTCAAAGAAACAGGTAGGTTTTAAAAGAGTAAGTTATCAATTCATTTCCAATTTGGTGGTAAGACTAAGGTGATTATAGAAAATGGCACAGGGGGGAGGAGAGAAGATGGCGGAAGAGTAAGACGCGGAGATCACCTTCCTTCCCACAGATACAGTAGAAATACATCTACACGTGGAACTGCTCCTATAGAACACCCACTGAACGCTGGCAGAAAACGTCAGACCTCCCAAAAGGCAAGAAACTCCCCCCGTACTTGGGTAGGGCAAAAGAAAAAAGAAATAACAGAGACAAAAGAATAGGGACGGCACCTGCACCAGTGGGAGGGAGCTGTGAAGGAGGAAAGATTTCCACGCACTAGGAGCCCCTTCGCGGGCAGAGACTGCGGGTGGCAGAGGGGGGAAGCTTCGGAGCCACGGAGGAGAGCGCAGCCACAGAGGTGCGGAGGGCAAAGCGGAGAGATTCCCGCACTTCCCGCACGGAGGCTCGGCGCTGACCAGCACTCACCAGCCCGAGAGGCTTGTCTGCTCAGCCGCCGGGGCGGGCGGGGCTGGGAGCTGAGGCTCGGGCTTCGGTCGGATCGCAGGGAGAGGACTGGGGTTAGCGGCGTGAACACAGCCTGAAGGGGTTAGTGCACCACAGCTAGCCGGGAGGGAGTCCGGGAAAAAGTCTGCAGCTGCCGAAGAGGCAAGAGACTTTTTCTTCCCTGTTTCCTGGTGCGCGAGGAGAGGGGATTCAGAGTGCCGCCTAAACGAACTTCAGAGACGGGCGCGAGCCGCAGCTAACAGCGCGGATCCCATAGCAACAGGGGCGCAGAGGGAAAAACGGAGAGACTCCCGCACAGAGGCTCGGCGCCGAACAGCGCTCACCAGCCCGAGAGGCTTGTCTGCTCCCCCGCCGGGGCGGGCGGGGCTGGGAGCGGAGGCTCGGGCTTCGGTCGGATCGCAGGGAGAGGACTGGGGTTGGCGGCAGGGAGAGGACTGGGGTTGGCGGTGTGAACACAGCCTGAAGGGGTTGGCGCACCACAGCTGGCTGGGAGGGAGACCGGGAAAAAGTCTGCAGCTGCCGAAGAGGCAAGAGACTTTTTCTTGCCTCTTTGTTTCGCGGCGCGCAAGGAGAGGGGATTCAGAGCGCCGCCTAAACGAACTCCAGAAACTGGCGCGAGCCGCGGCGATCAGCGCGGACCCCAGAGACGGGCGTGAGACGCTGGGGCTGCTGCTGCCGCCTCCAAGAAGCCTGTGTGCGAGCACAGGTCACTCTCCACACCGCCCCTCCCGGGAGCCCGTGAAGCCCGCCACTGCCAGGGTCCCGTGATGCAGGGACAACTTCCCCCGGGAGAACGCACTGCGCGCCTCAGGCTGCTGCAACGTCACGCCGGCCTCTGACACCGCAGGCTCGCCCCGCCTCCTCTGTACCCCTCCCTCCCCGCGGCCTGGGTGAGCCAGAGTCCCCGAAGCAGCTGCTCCTTTAACCCCGTCCTGTCTGGGCGGGGAACAGACGCCCTCAGGCGACCTACACGCAGAGGCGGGTCCAAATCCAAAGCTGATCCCCAGGAGCTGTGCGAACAGAGAAGAGGAGGGGAAATCTGTCCCAGCAGCCTCAGAAGAAGCGGATTAAAACTCCACAAACAACTTGATGTGCCTGCATCTGTTGAATACCTGAATAGACAACGAATCATCCCAAATTCAGGAGGTGGACTTTGGGAGCAGGATATATTAATTTTTCCCCTTTTCCTTTTTTTTTGTGAGTGTATATGTATATGCTTCTGGGGGAGATTTTGTCTGTATAGCTTTGCTTTACAATAGCTTTATTTTACTTCACTATATTATAGCTTCTTTCTTTCTTTCCTTTCTTTCTTTCTTTCTTTCCTTCCTTCCTTCCTTCCTTCCTTCCTCCTTCCTTCCTTCCTTCCTTCCTTCCTTTCTTTCTTTCTATTTTTTCTCCCTCTTACTCTGAGCCGTGTGGACGAAAGGCTCTTGGTGCTTCAGCCAGGCATCAGGGCCGTACCTCGGAGGTGGGAGAGCCAACTTCAGGACACTGGTCCACAAGAGACCTCCCAGCTCCACGTAATACCAAACGGCAAAAATCTCTCAGAGATCTCCATCTCAACATCAAGACCCAGCATCACTCAATGACCAGCAAGCTACAGTGCTGAACACCCTATGCCAAACAACTGGCAAGACAGGAACACAGCCTCATCCATTAGCAGAGAGGCTGCCTAAAATCATAATAAGGCCACAGACACCCCAAAATACACCACCAGACGTGGACGTGCCCACCAGAAAGACAAGATCCAGCCTCATCCACCAGAGCTCAGGCACTAGTTCCCTCCACCAGGAAGCCTACACAACCCACTGAACCAACCTTAGCCACTGGGGACAGATACCAAAAACAACGGGAACTACAAACCTGCAACCTGTGATAAGGAGACCCCAAACACAGTAAGATAAGCAAAATGAGACGACAGAAAAACACACAGCAGATGAAGGAGCAGGGTCAAAACACACTAGACTTAACAAATGAAGAGGAAATAGGTAGTCTACCTGAAAAAGAATTCAGAATAATGATAGTAAGGATGATCCAAAATCTTGGAAATAGAATAGACAAAATGCAAGAAGCATTTAACAAGGACGTAGAAGAACTAAAGAGGAATCAAGCAATGATGAAAAACACAATAAATGAAATTAAAAATACTCTAGATGGGATCAATAGCAGAATAACTGAGGCAGAAGAAAGGATAAGTGACCTGGAAGATAAAATGGTGGAAATAACTACTGCAGAGCAGGATAAAGAAAAAAGAATGAAAAGAACTGAGGACAGTCTCAGAGACCTCTGGGACAGCATTAAACGCACCAACATTCGAATTATAGGGGTCCCAGAAGAAGAAGAGAAAAAGAAAGGGACTGAGAAAATATTTGAAGAGATTATAGTTGAAAACTTCCCTAATATGGGAAAGGAAATAGTTAATCAAGTCCTGGAAGCACAGAGAGTCCCATACAGGATAAACCCAAGGAGAAACACGCCAAGACACATATTAATCAAACTGTCAAAAATTAAATATAAGGAAAACATATTAAAGGCAGCAAGGGAAAAAAAACAAATAACACACAAGGGAATCCCCATAAGGTTAACATCTGATCTTTCAGCAGAAACTCTGCAAGCCAGAAGGGAGTGGCAAGATATACTTAAAGTCATGAAGGAGAAGAACCTACAACCAAGATTACTCTACCCAGCAAGGATCTCATTCAAATGTGATGGAGAAATTAAAACCTTTACAGACAAGCAAAAGCTGAGAGAGTTCAGCACTACCAAACCAGCTTTACAACAAATGCTAAAGGAACTTCTCTAGGCAAGAAACACAAGAGAAGGAAAACACCTACAATAACAAACCCAAAACATTTAAGAAAATGGGAATAGGAACATACATATCGATAATTACCTTGAATGTAAATGGATTAAATGCTCCCACCAAAAGACACAGGCTGGCTGAATGGATACAAAAACAAGACCCATATATATGCTGTCTACAAGAGACCCACTTCAGACCTAGAGACACATACAGACTGAAAGTGAAGGGATGGAAAAAGATATTCCATGCAAATGGAAATCAAAAGAAAGCTGGAGTAGCAATTCTCATATCAGACAAAATAGACTTTAAAATAAAGACTATTACAAGAGACAAAGAAGGACACTATATAATGATCAAGGGATCGATCCAAGAGGAAGGTATAACAATTGTAAATATTTATGCACCCAACATAGGAGCACCTCAATACATAAGGCAAGTACTAACAGCCATAAAAGGGGAAATCGACAGCAACACAATCATAGTAGGGGACTTTAACACCCCACTTTCACCAATGGACAGATCATCCAAAATGAAAATAAATAAGGAAACACAAGCTTTAAATGATACATTAAACAAGATGGACTTAATTGATATTTATAGGACATTCCACCCAAAAACAACAGAATACACATTTTTCTCAAGTGCTCATGGAACATTCTCCAGGATAGATCATATCTTGGGTCACAAATCAAACCTTGGTAAATTTAAGAAAATTGAAATCGTATCAAGTATCTTTTCCGACCACAACGCTATGAGACTAGATATCAATTACAGGAAAAGATCTGTAAAAAATACAAACACATGGAGGCTACACAATACATTACTTAATAATGAAGTGATTACTGAAGAAATCAAAGGGGAAATCAAAAAATACCTAGAAATAAATGACAATGGAGATACGACGACCCAAAACCTATGGGACGCAGCAAAAGCAGTGCTAAGAGGGAAGTTTATAGCAATACAAGCCTACCTCAAGAAACAGGAAACATCTCGAATAAACAACCTAACCTTGCACCTAAAGCAATTAGAGAAAGAAGAACAAAAAAACCCCAAAGCCAGCAGAAGGAAAGAAATTATAAAGATCAGGTCAGAAATAAATGAAAAAGAAATGAAGGAAACAATAGCAAAAATCAATGAAACTAAAAGCTGGTTCTTTGAGAAGATAAACAAAATTGATAAACCATTAGCCAGACTCATCAAGAGAAAAAGGGAGAAGACTCAGATCAATAGAATTAGAAATGAAAAAGGAGAAATAACCACTGACACTGCAGAAATACAAACGATCATGAGAGATTACTACGAGCAACTCTATGCCAATAAAATGGACAACCTGGAAGAAATGGACAGATTCTTAGAAATGCACAACCTGCCGAGACTGAACCAGGAAGAAATAGAAAATATGAACAGACCAATCACAAGCACTGAAATTGAAACTGTGATTAAAAACCTTCCAACAAACAAAAGCCCAGGACCAGATGGCTTCACAGGTGAATTCTATCAAACATTTAGAGAAGAGCTAACACCTATCCTTCTCAAACTCTTCCAAAATATTGCAGAGGGAGGAACACTCCCAAACTCATTCTACGAGGCCACCATCACCCTGATACCAAAACCAGACAAAGATGTCACAAAGAAAGAAAACTACAGGCCAATATCACTGATGAACATAGATGCAAAAATCCTCAACAAAATACTAGCAAACAGAATCCAACAGCACATTAAAAGGATCATACACCATGATCAAGTGGGGTTTATCCCAGGAATGCAAGGATTCTTCAATATACGCAAATCAATCAATGTGATACACCATATTAACAAATTGAAGGAGAAAAACCATATGATCATCTCAATAGATGCAGAGAAAGCTTTCGACAAAATTCAACACCCATTTATGATAAAAGCCCTGCAGAAAGTAGGCATAGAGGGAACTTTCCTCAACATAATAAAGGCCATATATGACAAACCCACAGCCAACATTGTCCTCAATGGTGAAAAACTGAAACCATTTCCACTAAGATCAGGAACAAGACAAGGTTGCCCACTCTCACCACTATTATTCAACATAGTTTTGGAAGTGTTAGCCACAGCAATCAGAGAAGACAAAGAAATAAAAGGAATCCAAATCGGAAAAGAAGAAGTAAAGCTGTCACTATTTGCAGATGACATGATACTATACATAGAGAATCCTAAAGAGGCTACCAGAAAACTCCTAGAGCTAATCAATGAATTTGGTAAAGTAGCAGGATACAAAATTAATGCACAGAAATCGCTTGCATTTCTATACACTAATGACGAAAAATCTGAAAGGGAAATTAAGAAAACACTCCCGTTTACCATTGCAACAAAAAGAATAAGATATCTAGGAATAAACCTACCTAAGGAGACAAAAGACCTGTATGCAGAAAATTATAAGACACTGATGAAAGAAATTAAAGATGATACAAATAGATGGAGAGATATACCATGTTCCTGGATTGGAAGAATCAACATTGTGAAAATGACTCTACTACCCAAAGCAATCTACAGATTCAATGCAATCCCTATCAAACTACCACTGGCATTTTTCACAGAACTAGAACAAAAAATTTCACAATTTGTATGGAAACACAAAAGACCCCGAATAGCCAAAGCAATCTTGAGAACGAAAAATGGAGCTGGGGGAATCAGGCTCCCTGACTTCAGACTATACTACAAAGCTTCAGTAATCAAGACAGTTTGGTACTGGCACAAAAACAGAAATATAGATCAATGGAACAGGATAGAAAGCCCAGAGATAAACCCACACACATATGGTCACCTTATCTTTGATAAAGGAGGCAAGCATATACAGTGGAGAAAAGACAGCCTCTTCAATAAGTGGTGCTGGGAAAATTGGACAGGTACATGTAAAAGTATGAAATTAGAACACTCCCTGACACCATGCACAAAAATAAACTCCAAATGGATTAAAGACCTAAGTGTAAGGCCAGACACTATCAAACTCTTAGAGGAAAACATAGGCAGAACACTCTATGACATAAATCACAGCAAGATTCTTTTTGACCCAGCTCCCAGAGAAATGGAAATAAGAACACAAATAAACAAATATGACCTAATGAAACTTAAAAGCTTTTGCACAGCAAAGGAAACCATAAACAAGACCAAAAGACAACCCTTAGAATGGGAGAAAATATTTGCAAATGAAGCAACTGACAAAGGATTAATCTCCAAGATTTACAAGCAGCTCATGCAGCTCAATAACAAAAAAACGAACAACCCAATCCAAAAATGGGCAGAAGACCTAAATAGACATTTCTCCAAAGAAGATATACAGATGGCCTACAGACACATGAAAGAATGCTCAACATCATTAATCATTAGAGAAATGCAAATCAAAACTACAATGAGATATCATCTCACACCGGTCAGAATGGCCATCATCAAAAAATCTAGAAACAATAAATGCTGGAGAGGGTGTGGAGGAAAGGGAACACTCTTGCACTGTTGGTGGGAATGTAAATTGATACAGCCACTATGGAGAACAGTATGGAGGTTCCTTAAAAAACTACAAATAGAACTACCATACGACCCAGCAATTCCACTACTGGGCATATACCCTGAGAAAACCATAGGTCAAAAAGTGTCATGTACCACAATGTTCATTGCAGCTCTATTTACAATAGCCAGGACATGGAAGCAACCTAAATGTCCATCGACAGATGAATGGATAAAGAAGATGTGGCACATATATACAATGGAATATTACTCAGCCATAAAAAGAAATGAAATGGAGGTATTTGTAATGAGGTGGATGGAGTTAGAGTCTGTCATACAGAGTGAAGTAAGTCAGAAAGAGAAAAACAAATACAGTATGCTAACACATATATACGGAATCTAAGGAAAAAAAAAAAAAAAGGCCATGAAGAACCTAGTGGCAAGACGGGAATAAAGACACAGACCTACTAGAGAATGGACTTGAGGATATGGGGAGGGGGTGGGGTGAGATGTGACAGGGTAAGAGAGTGTCATGGACATATATACACTACCAAATGTAAAATAGATAGCTAGTGGGAAGCAGCCGCATAGCCCAGGGAGATCAGCTCGGTGCTTTGTGACCACCTAGACGGGTGGGATGGGGAGGGTGGGAGGGAGGGAGATGCAAGAGGGAAGAGAAATGGGAACATATTGTATATGTATAACTGATTCACTTGTTATAAAGCAGAAGCTAACACACTATTGTAAGGCAATTATACTTCAATAAAGATGTTTAAAAAAAAAAAAAAAAAAAGAAAATGGCACAAAACTAAGAGTTTGTATTATGCAGAACAGCAGCATTAATATATTGATAGAGACACGTCGTACATGCAAACCCTTTACAATTATTTATTAAATCATTCAGTCTTTGTGGAAGTAGAGAAATGCTGTCAAACCTATTTTCTAGGTAATAACTTGTATCACAGGTAAGGTTCAAAGCAGTGATGATAGAAATCTAAAATTTTTGCTTCTGATGATTTTTTCCTTGCCTGTATTTTCTACCCTTTTTCCGTTTAGTGATAAAAGAATTCTCAGTGTTTCCGATGGCAAAAACCAAAACCAGTATCAGTAACTAAAGGACGTAATGCAGAAGTTCTGACTGAAGTGCAGTAAATATTTTATTAGTAGAATATTGAGTTCACTACTCCCGATTTTGGAGGGTATGTAAAGTGAGTCATGTGTTGGCTAGGTTTTGAGGCATAGCGTTTCCTTAATTATTACAAAGCAAGATGTTAACAAAAGAGAATTGAAGAAAGCATCAAGTATTGATGTTTTATTTTAGAGATGGTCTCTCAATAAGCATTTTCTTCCTGTGCTAGACAATGCTGGGTAATATTAGAAGGCAAATCTTGCCTACCCATTGTGGGACTAGTGTTCTCCTTTCTCCTCACCTCTTTCTTGTGGACTATATCACACTCGTGTGAATCAGATACATATGTGCATATTAAAAATAATAAAAAGCAAACATTTGTCTATCTACAACATAGGTTTAGAAACAATATCTTAATTGTTCCTTAGAAACAAAGTTCTTATGTGCCCTTTTTACATTGCACTCCCTTTCTCCAGAGTTAACCACTCCCTCATTTTTCTTATTAATCTTTATCTTGCTTTTCTTTATAGTTTAACCAATGATGTATTTATCTCTAAATAAAATATTTTTATTATTGCCAATTCTTAAACTTTAAGTTTAAGCATAATATATGAATGTATGTATTCTTCTGTGACTTGTTTCTTTCTCTGAATGTTTTCTCTTTTGTTTTAGTATCTGGTACATTGCTACCCGATGGTTTTAATCTTTTTATTGTGGTAAAATGTACATAACATAAAATTTACCATTTTAACCATTTTTAAATGTAAAATTCAGTGATATTAAGTACATTCTCATTGTTATGCAACCATCACCACTATCCATCTTCAGAACATTTTCATCATCTCAAAGTAAAACTCTCTACCCAGTAAACAACTCCTCATTACTCTCTTCCTCCAACCTCTGGTACCAGCTAGAGTACTTTCTGTCTCTATGAATTTAACTATACTTGGTACATCATATAAGTGGTGGAATCGTACAATATTTGTCCTTTTGTGTCTGGCTTGTTTTACTCAGCAAAATGTCTTCAAAGTTCATCCATGTTGTAGTATCTATCATAATTTTGTTCCTTTTTAAGGCTGAATAACATTCCATTCTATGTAGGGGTTACATTGTGTATATCCATTCATCCTCGTCCCTGTCTCCTTGAGATGGTGTCTGATTCCTTTCCTCAGGGCTGAGCCTCAGGGAGGAGGGTGGAAGGGAAGGACCTTCTCTGAGAGGAAGCCCCCAGCTCAGCACGTCGGGTCCTGCGAGGGCTGGCAGGAGTGAGATACCTGCCCCACACAACTCATGCCCTCCCATCCCCACCTGGGAGACCTTGGGGCCTGTGGTCTGTGACTAGCATGAGTCAATGGACATTTGGATTGTTTCTGCCTTTCAGCTATTGTGAGTAATGCTGCTGTGAACATTAGCATACAAATATCTGTTCAAGTCCCTACTTTCAATACATTTGGGTATATACCTAGAATTCGAATTGCTGTATCATACTATTATTCTGTTTAATTCTTTGAAGTACAATTATACTGTCTTCCACAGCAATTTCACCATTTTAGATTCCCACCAGCAATACACAAGGGTTCCAGTTTCTCCACACATTTGCCAACACTTATTTTCTTTTTAAATAGCCATCCTAATGGGTATACATGGGTGATTTTGAAAGTCTTAATTTCACAGAATCTCACTCCAGCTTTTCTTTCTTGATTTATATGTTCTATTGGTATGTCTCCACCCATAATATCATGCCTCAACCATATATGGGCATGTAATCCTCCTTCAGCTTTCCCAAAAAGTGAGGCCCATTTTCCCGCCTGATATCCAAGAAGGGCGAGACAGAAACCAGTCCTGCAGGCAGCCCTCAAACAGATTGGGGTTTTGCAAATAAGCTCTGCTCTGCTCCTTTTGGGCTGAGGGATCAGGAACTGGGAGACTGTCTCCTCCAGACCAAGACCATTCCACACCGCTGGGAAGGTTATGAGGCAGGGGTGAATAAGTATGCCATGAAAATTACTACTGATTTTAATACAACTTTTTCTGGATTGGGCCTGTATTTTTTTTTTAAACATCTTTATTGAAGTATAATTGCTTTACAATGGTGTGTTAGTTTCTGCTTTATAACAAAGTGAATCAGTTATACATATACATACGTTCCCATATCTCTTCCCTCTTGCATCTCCCTCCCTCCCACCTTCCCCATCCCACCCCTCTAGGTGGTCACAAAGCACCGAGCTGATCTCCCTGTGCTATGCGGCTGCTTCCCACTAGCTATTTTACATTTGGTAGTGTATATATGTCCATGACACTCTCTCACCCTGTCACATCTCACCCCTCCCCCTCCCCATATCCTCAAGTCCATTCTCTAGTAGGTCTGTGTCTTTATTCCCGTCTTGCCACTAGGTTCTTCATGGCCTTTTTTTTTTTTTTTCCTTAGATTCCATATATATGTGTTAGCATACTGTATTTGTTTTTCTCTTTCTGACTTACTTCACTCTGTAGGACAGACTCTAACTCCATCCACCTCATTACAAATACCTCCATTTCATTTCTTTTTATGGCTGAGTAATATTCCATTGTATATATGTGCCACATCTTCTTTATCCATTCATCTGTCGATGGACATTTAGGTTGCTTCCATGTCCTGGCTATTGCAAATAGAGCTGCAATGAACATTTTGGTACATGACTCTTTTTGAACTATGGTTTTCTCAGGGTATATGCCCAGTAGTGGGATTGCTGGGTCGTATGGTAGTTCTATTTGTAGTTTTTTAAGGAACCTCCATACTGTTGGGCCTGTACTTTTTTGCTGTAGAATTTTAACTGTTTTCCAGAGTTCCTATAAGATATTTTTCAGTCAGTTTATGGTTGCTTTATGATGGGAGAATGAGGGCCTGGAGCTTCCTGGTCTGCCATATTGCAGATGTTACTCTGAATATTATTAGAGTCATTCATATATGTGTGTGTGTGTGTGTATATATAACTGTAGTTCATTAATTTTCTCTCCAGTGTAGTAGTTGAATCTATACACCAATGCAGAGAATAGACAACATAACAATATTGAGACTTTTGACCTAAGAACAAGGTATAACTCTATATTTATTTAGGTCTTTTCAAAATCTCTCCAATATTTTACAATTTTCAGCATGCATTGCACAGTTTTTGTTGTATTTTTTCATATTTTTGAAGCTAAATATTTTGCATGTTTGATGCTATTTTAAATGGTAATATTTTTATTTCAATTTCTGATTGCTTATTGCTACTTTATAGAAATATAATTGAATTACTGAATTTGTATATTGCTTAGCATCCTGCAACCTGTGATAAACTTACTTATTAGTTCTACTCTCTTTTTCTGTGTGAATTTTATCAAATTTTCTACATAGATAATCTTATTGTCTGCAAATAAAGGCATCTTTACATCATCCTTTCCAATCTGAATGCCTTTTACTTATTTTTTTCTTTCTTGATTGAACAGGGTAAGATTACAATGTTGAATAACAGTACTGATAGTGGTCTTGGGGGGAAAGAACTCTCGTTTACCATTAAGATTGATGTTAGTGTAGATTTTTTGTAGATGTCCTTTTACAGGTTGAAGAAGTTCCTTCTACTTTCCTGAGAGTTTTTATCAGGAATAGATACTAGATTTTGTCAAGTGATTTCTCCACATCTATTGAGATGATTCTATGTTTTAAAAAAACTTTATTAATATGGCAAATTATATTGATTCTTGAATGTTAAGCCATCTATGCATACCTCAGATGAACCCCATTGGTCATGATGTATTATATTTATATATTGTTGGATTTGATTTGATAAAAATTCAATGAGAATTTTGCATCTGTATTCAAGAGGAATATTAGTCCATAGTTTTATTTTCTTGTAAAGTCTTTCACTGTTTTTGATATCAGGATAATGCTGGCCTTATAGAATGAATTGGAAGTATACTTTCTTCCTCAATTTTCTGGGTGATTTTGTGTAGAACTGCTATTATTTCTTCCATAAATGTTTTACAGTATCAAGCAAAGAAGCTATCTGGCCTGGAGTTTTCTATGTGGGAAGATTTTTAACTATGAATTTCATTTATATAATATATAGAGAGCTCTTCAAGTTATTGATTTTTAAATATTATATAAGTTTCAGGTGTATAATATAGTGATTCACAATTTTTAAAGATTATACTCATTTATAGTTATATAAAATATTGGCTATATTTCTTGTGCTGTACAATATATCCTTGTAGCTTGTTTATTTTACACGTAATAGTTTATACCTCTTAATCCTCTACCCCTATCTTGCCCCTCCCCCTCCCTCTCCCCACTGGTAACCACTAGTTTGTTTTCTATATCTGTGAGTCTGTTACTTTTTTGTTATATTCACTATTTTGTTTTATATTTTAGATTCCACATATAAGTGATAACATACAGTATTTGTATGTCTCTATCTTATTTATTTCACTAAGCATAGTACCCTCCAAGTCCACCCATGTTGTTGCAAATGGCAAAATTTCATTCTTATTTTGGCTGAGTAATAGTCCATGGTGTGTGTATTTGTGTGTGTGTGTGTGTGTGTATCATATTTTCTTTATCCATTCATCTGTTGATGGACACTTAGGTTGCTTCCATATGTTGGCAATTGTAAATAATGCTGCTATGAACATTGGGGAGCATGTAACTTTTTGAATTGACATTTGCATTTTCTTTGGCTATATACCAAGGTGTGGAATTGCTGCATCATATGATAGTTCTATTTTTAGTTTCTTGAAGAACCTCCATACTGTTTTCCACAGTGGCTGCACCAATATGCATTCCCACTAACAGTGTATAAAGTGTTCCATTTTCTCTGCATTCTTACCAACATTTGTTATCTATGGTCTTTTTGATGATAATCATTCTGACAAATGTGAGGTGACATCTCATTTTTGTTTTGATTTGCATTTCTATCATGATTAGAGATGTTGAGCATCTTTTCATGTGCCTGTTGTCCATCTGTATGTTTTCTTTGGAAAAATGTCTATTCAGGTCTTCTGCCCATTTTTTAATTAGGATTTTTTAAACTGATATTGAGTTGTATGAGCTGGTTATATATTTTGGATATTAATCCCTTATAGGTCATATCATTTGCAAATATTTTCTCCCATTTGGTGGGTTGTCTTTTTGTTTTGTTGATGGTTTCCTTTGCTGTGAAATAGCTCTTAAGTTTAATTAGGCCTCATTTGTTTATTTTTGCTTTTATTTCCTTTGCCTTAGAGGACAGATTCAAAAAAATATTGCTACAATTTATATCAAGAAGGTGTTCTGCCTATGTTTTCTTCTAGGAGTTTTATGGTTTCTGGTCTTACATTTATGTCTTTAATCTATTTTGATTTTATTTTTATATGTGTTGTGAGAAAATGTTCTATTTTCATTCTTTTATATGTAGCTGTCCAGTTTTCACAGCATCCCTTACTGAAAAGACTGGCTTTTCTCCACTGTGTATTCTTGCCTCCTTTGTCATAGTTTAATTGACTGTAAGTGCATGGATTTATTTCTGGGCTCTCTATTCTGTCCCATTGATCTATGTGTCTGTTTTTGTGCCAGTACCATACTCCCAATGAACAAAAGTCCAGGACCAGATGGATTCACAGGTGAATTCTACCAAATATTTAGAGAAGAGTTAACACCTATCCTTCTGAAACTATTCCAAAAAATTGCAGAGGAAGGAACACTTCTGAACTCATTCTATGAGGCTGCCATCACCCTGATACCAAAAGCAGACAAAGATATCACAAAAAAGAAAATTATATGCCAGTATCATGGATGACACAGATGCACAAATTCTCAACAAAATACTAGCAAGCAGAATCCAACAATACATTAAAAGGATCATACACCATGATCAAGTGGGATTTACCCCAGGGACACAAGGAATTTTCAATATCTGCAAATCAATCAATGTGATACAGCACATTAACAAATTGAAAAATAAAAACCATATGAAACTGAAGATGACACAAACAGATGGAAAGATATACCGTGTTCTTGGATTGGAAGAATCAATATTGTTAAAATGCCATACTACCCAAGGCAATCTACAGATTCAATGCAATCCCTATCAAATTACCAATGGAGTTTTTCACAGAACTAGAACAAAATCTTTTAAAATTTGTATGGAAACACAAAAGACCCCCAATAACCAAAACAATCTTGTAAATCAACTATACTTCAATAAAAAACAAACAAATAAAAAACCAAACTAAAATGACAACAAAAATGGAAAGTATTTGCCTTCATTTCTGAAGAACACGTTTACAGGATAAAGTATTCTTGGTTGGCAATTTATTTATTTTAGTACTTTGAATAACCATCCCATTCTCTCCTAACCTGTAAGGTTTCTTTTGAGAAATTAACTCATTGCTTTATGAGTGTTCTCTTGTATGAGAGAATTTTTTCTCTTGCTACTTAAAAATTTTTCCCTTTTCTTTGATTTTAGAGAGTTTATTATTATGTATCTTGGAGAGTATTATTTCAGATTGAAGTTCTGTGGTAGCCTATTAGCTTGATGAACTTGGATGTCCAAATCTCTCCCTAGATTTGAGAAATCCTCAGCCATTATTTATTTAAGTAAGCTTTCTACTCCTTTCTCTTCCTTTGCTCCTTCTGGGCCTCCAGTGAGGAGTACATTACTTATCTTAATGGTTTCCAGTAAGTCCAATAGGCTTTCTTCATTTCTTTTCATTGTTTTTTACTTTTTGCTCCTCTGATTGGATAGTTTCTATTAATCTATCTTATACCTGAGTGATTGTTTCTTCTGTTTGGTCCAATCTGATGTTGAAGCTCTCTATTGATTTCTTCAGTTGAGTCATTGTATTTTTCAGCTGTAAAATTTCTGTTTCGTTCTTTTTTTGTTTTCTATCTCTTTGTAGAACTTTTGTTTTTTTCTTGTACTGTTTTACTGAAATTGTGAAATTGTTTTTCTGTGTTCTCTTGTAGCTCCATGAGCATCATTCAACCATCATTGAAATGTTGGTTTCATCATTTCAAATTTTTTGTTGAGAAATTCCTAGATCTGGATCTTCATTTCTTTGGGACCTTCACTGGAGGTTTACTGTGTTATTTTGGTGGTCATGTTTCCCTGATTCTTCATGATCCCTTTAGATTTGTGTAGGTATCTATGGATTAAAGAAGCAGTCACCTCTTCCAGGCTTTATGGATTGATTGTGGGTAGGGGCATGCTTGAATGTGCTATGATCCCAGGTCTTATGGTGGAGGTTGCCAAGTGTGGAGTCATGACTCATCACTGTGTTTGGGTGGGTGTGATGTGTCTTCTGCTCAGGCTGCTGGTGTCCATAGTGTTGACAATTGTGTGGTCTATGGTGAATGCTTCATGGGGTCCTCAGTGTCTGCAAGAGATGTTGGGGTCCTCAGCAGTGCCTCTAGGTCCAGTATCTAGGTACCAGTCAGGCAGAGGTGATGACCAGAGTCAATGGCATACACTCATCTATGGAAACCTGTTGCAAGTGCCTATCAATGGCAGGGGCTAGTTGTCAACACACACACAGTGGTGTGGGCAAGTGTATGCGGCATGGACCAGAGCCAACTACAGGCTCATTGGCAGCTACAGGGACCCCGGCTGTCTGCATGCTTTCCTGTGGGTGCCCACACTCCCTTTGGGTGTGCGCTATTTACTGCAGGTTGAGGATGGGTGTCAGGATGATAGTGTGCAGGTGCACAGCTGTGGTGGGTATCCCCAAGCATGAACATGGTGGTGAAGACATCCAGGTGGTTGAGATTGATTTCTGCATTTGTGCAGCTTCAGAGGCCTGAGATCACTGCTGTTGTGGTTCAGGGCACTGGTTGGGGAGGCAGGGAGGGAGTTAGAGGGATTCAGGTGGCTGACATTCACAAAGGTTAATACATGGGTGAAAACCGGTGGAATCTGTAGGGGTTCTGCAGAAGCTGTGCCAGAATTTGGTTTCATCAGTGGTGAAATCTCCTGAGCTTGTCTGCAGATCTGGTCTCTATGAACTGCAATTACTTCTATTGCATGGCTACATTCATAGCTTCTGCTTTCCTTCCTTGTTTCTAGCCATTTCTGTATTCTCAGCTTTGCCTGTCTGGATGGGGTTAATCCAAAGTGGGACCTTTGTGCCATACCCTGAAAGGCTAGAAAAGCTGGTTGCTCACTCCACTTAAGACAATTGGTTTAAAGTCAACTAGTAAGTCCAAAGTCTGTGCCATTTTGGGATGATATCTATTAATTTCTTGTGCATTTTCTTTTTCTTTTCCCCTTTTAATGGGCTGTATTTTCTTATTTCTTTGCATGTCTAATAATATTTGTTGAAGACTGGTCATTTTGAATATTATAACTTGGCTATTCTGTAAATCATAATCTCTCTACTTCCTAGGATTTTTAAAAATTTGCTTTACATCATAGCTATTTGTTTGTTTAGTGACTTTTCTAAACTATTTATGTATAAACACTTTTATCGATACATTGTGTGGTCTCTGAAATCTATGTTCTTTTAGTTTAGTGATATGGCAGTACTTTGACAGAGATTTCCTTAAATGCCTGGAGCCTCAAAAAATTAAGAAGAAAAAATATTACATACTCTCCAAATGTTGAAGTTTGACTGTGTTTTGCACTCTGATTCTTACCCAGGCTGTTTACCACTATGCCTTAGCCTTCCCTTCCCATATTGAACCAAAAGATTAGCCAGATATGAAAGCTTATGGGCATCTCAGGTCTTTCCTGAACATGTGTCCTATCCTGGGCATGCATGTAGTTTGCCAGGGTCCATGGTATATGTGAGAGATTTTCAAAGTTCTGATTCTGCAGTGTACTTCAATCCCCATCATTTGACCTTTTTGTTTTGTCTTATTTTGTTTTGCCCCAGATAGCAGTAGCTTTTTCATTTTTCATTTAATGTTTTATAGAAATGTCCTTCATGCAGCTGCTTCTCCACCATATTCTAACTCTGAGTTTAACAAAACAAAAGTATGCCCCTCATGTCAGTATTTAAGGAAACCAGTAGACAGCTCACAACAGATAAGCACAATTCCTTGGAAACAAGGTCTGCTCTGCTTCCTCTGGAATCAGGTGCCACAGTAGGCATGTGGGCTGCTATTTCCAAGACCATTACCATACTGGAGAAGGCTTTTGAACAAGGATAAGGTAAACCACACAGAGTTATACTACTGTGTTTCAATGGATTTTCTCCTGATTAAGAATTCATTTAGTTGCTTCAAACCTTTGACTATCTTTCCAGAGTTCTGATAATATTGATTCTGACATTTTTTGTCAGGTATTCCAGTGTTTTCCCTGGTGTGACTTGATAAATTTTTGATGATATTTTTATTATTATCTTACAAATTACATTATTCAATGAATAGAACACAATTTTCCCTGATGATTTCATTGTAATTAAATACATTCTATATGTATAATGAATATCCAACTTTGACTTTACATAACCCATTAAATTTATTCTTGAAAAGTTACATGTAGGTGATCAACTTACATTCAATTTTATTTTCTTGGCTTTTGTTACAATTTCAGATATGTATAACTTTGGGGGAAACTGCTTAATGCAAGATATATAAAAATTATACTTCAATATTTCCATTCACCTCAGGGAACATTTTGACTTCAAGCATGCAGTCTATGTACATTTAATTTGACAATGTAACCCCTGCAAAAAGTCAAAGGAACAGTCAATCTATGCGCTCTTTCCATCTGATCAGGAAGCATATATACATTTAAATGTGCTGCAAATCTAATTCTCACTTTGTGGAAAGTCCTTACTGTGCCATTGGCTAGGTAGATGAATTTTCTGCTATAATCTAGGGTAAGCTAGTTCAGCATTATCTTGCTACAGTTATTTTTTAAATACTTCTTTTGACTTTTTTGATATGTCAACTTGGTCAGGGTATATTTGCCAGTTATTCAATCAACTTAATGTAGATGGTTGCCATGAAAGTATTTTGCAGACCTAGTTAAACCCCTTAATCAGTTGACTTTAACTAAGGAAGATTACCCTGCATATTATGGGTAACCTGAATCAGTAATTTGAAGGACCTTAAAATCAAGGCTGAAAGTTCCCCCCAAAAAAGAGGTAAAATTTTGGCTGTGGAAAAGCAGCTTTGGATTTTGCCTATGATTTCTAGCTTGCCAATGATCTTCCTTTCCTCTTGGCTTGTTCTATGGAATGTGGACTCTTAACCAGCCCATATAATGCTTAAGCCAATTGCTTGTACTAAATCTCTTGATAGGTAGTTAGATACAGATATAGATACAGATTAAAATACGCATATAGATATAGACATCTTGTACTGCTCTTGTTAAATCCTGACAAATGTAGATTTCAGTACTGGAATTATGGTGCTGCTTTAACAAATACCTAAAAATGTGGAAATGGCTTTAGGATTGGGTAGTGAGCAGAGGCTGAAATAAAGGAGCATGATATAAAAGATTTAGATTAGATAGCCTTGAACGTACCATTGATAGAAAAATGGACTTGGTGGACAACACTAGTGATGGCTCAGAAGAAAGTGAGGTGAATATAATTGGAAACTTGAGGAAGAGGATCCTCATTATGCACTGGCAAATAACTTAGTGAAATTGTTTCCTGCAGCTGTGTGGGAAAAAAAATGTGTAACTGATGGGTTTGTCATTTAGCTAACATTTCCAAGCAAAGTATTTAAAGTATGGTCTGGTTTGTTCTTGTTGCTTGTAGTAAAATGGAAGAGGAGAAAGGCAAATTGAGACAAGAATTGTTAAACAAAAAGGAGCTAGGACTTGATAATTTGGGAAATTCTGAGACTAACCATATGGTAAAAGATGTGAATATTAATAAATTCACTGTCAGGAAAGTGTTCCCTAGACAAAAGTCTGAGGGTGGGTCTACAAGCTTTTCATGAAATCTCAGAAATATCAAAACATCAGAGTACTCAATCATACAAAAGGCTCTCTGAAGAGATTAATGGTATGCCTCATAGATCTTCTCAAACCAAAGGGTCTATAGGAAGCTGAAGGGTGTTGTCACTCAACCATCTCAGCGGAAACCAAATATAGAAAAGTGTCAATCTCAGAAATATCTATGGAGGAGGCTTTGGACTAATGGAGTGAATTTCTGTGACAAACATGGGACACCCACAAAATTCTTGATAATTTTACATCACAGAAATACTCCAGCTTGGACTGAAAGGTACATAGCAACTGAAAAATGAGAAAAGTCCATTGAATTTCAAAAATTCAACTGAAAAGAAAGAAGCAAAGCTGTAAACACATGCTACCTTTTATGATAAGGATGACTCTCAGAGGGCCTAGAAATACAGAAGATCTTTCCAAGGCCTTGAAACCTAAAAGAGTTTGCACAGCTGAATTTCAAAGTGGTTTTGGACCAGTGACTTCACTTTACCCTCTGTTTCTCCCCTGTTCAAACCTTTAATCAGAATATCTATAACTCTTTTCCTATGTGTGTCCCAACTTTGCATTTTAAGACAGATGACTTGTTTTAGTTTCACAGGTTCAAGGATAGAGAGTAATTGTGCACAGGATGAATTAATAGTTAATATAGATTATTTAAGTGATGATATTTGGGTCTTTTGAACTGTTGAGATTTATATGAGATTCTGGACTTTTCTCTTTTACTATTATGTAAGCTTCAGGTGCACAACGTTATAATTTGACATCTGTATACACTACAAAGTGATTACCGCCAAAAGTCTAGTTATCATCAATCTCCATATAATTGACTCCCTTCTCACCTTTTGCCCACATCCCAGCATGTTTCTCCTCTGGTAACCATCAATCTGTTCTCTGTATTTATGACTTTGTTTTTGTTTGTTAACTTGTTTTGTTTTCGATCCCACATATGAATGAAATTGTGCAGTATTTGTGTTTTTCTTCATGACATTTCACTCAGCACAATACCCTCTAGATCCATCCATGTTGTCACAAATGACAAGGTTTCATCACATTTTATGGCTAAGTGGTATTCCATTGTGTACATATACCACATCTTCTTTACCCATTCATCGACAGATGGACATTTAGGTTGTTTCCATATCTTGGCTATCATAAATAATGCTGCAATGAACATAGGGATGCATATATGTTTCATAATTAGTGGTTTTTTCCCCCTACAGATAAATACCCAGAAGTGGAATAGCTGGATTGTATGGTAGTTCTAGTCTTAATTTTTTGAGAAACCTACATACTGTTTCCCAAAGTGGCTCCACCAGCTTACAAACCCACCAATGGTGTATGAGGGTTCCCTTTCCTCCCCATTCTTTCCAACACTTGTTATTTCTTATCTTTTTGATAATAGTCATTCTGACAGGTGTGAGGTGATATCTCATTGTGGTTTTGATTTGCATTTCCCTAATAATTAATGATGTTGAACATCTTTTCATGTGTCTGTTGGCCATCTGTATGTCTCCTTTGGAAAAATGTCTATTCAGATGCTCTCCCGATTTTTAATTGGGTTATTTTGTTGTTGCTGCTGAGTTCTTTATATACTTTGGATATTAAACCCTTAACAGATACGTGATTTGCAAATATCTTCTCCCATTCAGTAGGTTGCCTTTTCATTTTGATGATGGTTTTCTTCACTGTGCAAAAACTTTTTAGTTTGATGTGGTCCCATTTGATTATTTTTGCTTTTGTTTCCCTTGCTTTTGAAGTCAGATCCACAAGAACATTTGCTAAGACTGATGCAAATGAGGTAACTGCTTATGTTTTCTTCTATGAATTTTATGGCTTCAGGTCTTCCATTCAAGTCTTTAATTCATTTTGAGATAATTTTTGTGCATGGTGTAAGATAGTGGTTTAGTTTCATTCTTTTGCACGTGGCTGTTCAGTTTTCCCAACATCATTTATTGAAAAAACTGTTCTCTCTCTACTGTATGTTTTTTTCTTTCTCCTTAGTCATAAATTAATTGATCTTATAGGTGTGGGTTTATTTCTGGGCTCTCAATTCTGTTCCAATGATTTATGTGTCTGTTTTTTATGCCAGTACTCTACTTTTTTGATTACTATAGCTTTGTAGCATAGCTTGAAATCAGGGAGTATGATATGTCCAGTTTATTTTTCTTTCTCAAGATTGTTTTGGCTATTCAGGATCTTCTGTGGTTTCAGATAAATTTTAGAATTATTTGTTCTAGTTCTATTAAATATGCCATTGGAATTTTTATAGGAATTTCATTAAATTTGTAGATTGCTTTAGGAAGTATGGACATTTTAACAGTATCGATTCTTCTGACTGATGAGCACAGAATATCGTTCCATTTATTTGTGTCTTCTACAATTTCTTTTATCAGTGTCTTATAGCTTTTAGCATATAGGTCTTTCACTTCTTTGGTTACATTTATTCCTTGGTATTTTATTCTTTTTGCTGCAGTTGTAAATGGGATTGTTTTCTTAATTTCTCTTTCTGATAGTTCAATATTAGTGTATAGAACTCCACAAATTTATATATTGATTTTGTATCCTGTGACCTTACTGAAATCATTTATTAGCCTTAACAGTTTTCTTGGTGGAGTCTTTAGGGTTTTCTAACTCTAGTGTCATGTCATCTGCAAATAGTGACAGTTTACTTCTTCCTTTCTGCCTTGGATACCTTTTATTTCCTTTTCTTGACTAATTGCTGTGGCTAGGACTTCCAATACTGTGTTAAATAGAAGTGATGGCAGTGGGCATCCTTGTCTTGTTCCTTTTCTTAGAGGAAAAGCTTTAAGCTTTTCACCATTGATAATGATGTTTCTTATGGGCTTGACATATATGACCTTTATTATGTTTAGGTATGTTCTCTCTATACCCACTTTGTTGAGAGTACTTATCATAAATGGATGTTGAATTTTATCAAATGCTTTTTCTGCATCTATTGAGATGATCATATAATTTTTATCTTTCATTTTGTTAATGTTCTGTATCATGTTGATTGATCTGCAGATGTTGAATCATCCCAGCATCTTCAGAATCAATCCCACTTGATTATGATGAATGATACTTTTAATATAGTTTTAAAATTATTTGCTAATATTTTATTGATGATTTTTGCATGTATGTACATCAGAGATATTGACCTGTAGTTTTCTTCATTTCTGCTGTCCTTGTCTGGTTTTGATATCAGTGTTATGCTGTCCTCATACAATGAGTTTGGAAAGGTTCCCTCCCCTTTAATTTTCTGGAAGAGTTTAGGAAGAATAGGTATAAATCTTGAATATTTGGAAGAATTCACCTGTAAGCCCATCTGGTCCTGGACTTTTGTTTGTTGGGATATTTTTGGTTAATGATTTAATATCCTTACTAGTAAGTGATTTATTCAAGTTTTCTATTTCTTGGTAGATTGTATGTTTTTAAGAACTTGTTTCTTTCATGTTGTCCAATTTGTTGATGTACAATTGTTCACAGTATTTTCTTATGATCCTTTGTATTTCTGTGCTATCAGTTGGAACTTCTTCTCCCTGTTTTTTATTTGTTTGAGCCCTCTCACTTTTTTTTCTTAGTTAGTCTAGCTAAAGACTTGTATATTTTGTTTATCTTCTCAAAGAACTGGCTTTTAATTTTACTGATACTTCTATTTTCTTGTTAATCTCTATTTCATTTACTTAAGCTCTGATCTTAATTATTTCCTTCCTTTTACTAACATTGGTATTCATTTGTTCTTCTTTTTCTAGTTTCCTTAGGTGTACAGTTAGATTGTTTGAGATTTTTCTCGTTTCTTGAAGTAGGCCTGTATTACCATGAACTTCCCTTTTAGAATTGCTTTTGCCACACCCCATAGATTTTGGTATGTCATATTTCTGTTTTCATTTCTCTGTATGTATTTTTTGATTTCTCCTTTGATTTCTTCAATGACCCTTTAGTTTTTCAGTAACATATTTTTTAATCTCCATATTTTGTGTTTTTTCCCATTTTTCTCTTATAATTGACTTCTAGTTTCATACCACTGTGGTTAGAAAAGGTACTTGAGATATTTCAGTATTCTTTAATTTATTGAGACTTGTTTCGTGGCTTAACAGGTGATCTATCCTGGATAATATTCCATGTGCACTTGAGAAGAATATGAATTCTGCTATTTTTGGATGGAGTATTCTATATAAATCTATTAAGTCTATCTAGTCTAATATGTTGGTTAAAGCTAATGTTTCTGTATTGATTTTATATCTAGATAATCTATCCATTGCTGTGAATGGAGTGTTAAAGTCCCCTACTCTTATTGTATTGCTTTGAATTTATCTCTTTAGGCTCATTTATATTGATATTTGCTTTATATATTTTGATGTTCCTACATTGAGTGCATGTATATTTATAAAAATCATATCTTCTGGCTGGATTGACCTCTTTATCATTATGTAGTGCCCTTCTTTGTCTTTTTTTAAAAAATTATGTGTATTGGAGTATAATTGCTTTACAATGGTGTGTTATTTTCTCAGAGGCACAGGCCTGACACCATCCAGAGCACCAAGACCCTGTCAGCCACACGGCTCAGAAGAAAAAAAAGAAAGAAAGAAAGAAAGACAGGAAGAAAAGAAAATAAAGTTATTAAAATAAAAAATAATTTTTAAAATTTATTAAAAATAAAAAAATTAAAAAGTAATAAAAAAGAAGAAAAGAAAGAAGAGAGCAACCAAACTAAAAAACAAATCCACCAGTGATAACCAGTGCTAAAAACTATACTAAAACAACAACAAAAAAATGGACAGACAGAACCCTAGGACAAATGGTAAAATCAAAGCTATACAGACAAAATCACACAAAGAAGCATACGCATACACACTCACAAAAAGAGAAAAAGGAAAAAAATATATATATATTTTGGGAAGTCTGTGGTCTTCTGCCAGTGTTCAGTAGGTGTTCTTTAGGAGTTGTTCCACATGTAGATGTATTTCTGATGTATTCATGGGGAGGAAGGTGATCACCACGTCTTACTCGTCCACCATTTTGAAGGTCTCTCCCTTCTTTGTCTTTTATTACAGTCTTTGTTTGAAAATCTTTTTTGTCTGATATGAGTATAGCTACACCAGCTTTCTTTTTATTTCCATTTGCATGGAATATCTCTTTCCATCCCTTTGCAGTTAGTCTGTGTGTAACCTTACTTCTATAATGAGTCTCCCTTTTTTTTTTTAATACATTCAGGCACTCCATGTCTTTTGATTGGCAAATTAAGTCCATTTGTATTTAAAGTAATTATTGCTATGTATGTACTTATTCTCATTATGTTAATTGTTTCTGGCTGTTTTTGCAGTTCATCTCTGTTCCTTTCTTCTTCTCTTTCTTCTCTTGTGGTTTTCAAGCTTTATAAAATTATTATGTTTAAATTCCTTTCTCATTTTCATTTGTATTTACTACATGTTTTTTTCTTTGTGTTTACCATGAGGTTCACATATAATATCCTATGTATATGGCAGTCTCTTTTAAGTTGAGGGCAACTTAACTTTGAACACATTCCCAAATTTCACATTTTTACTCCCCCTCTCCATGTTTTACATTTTTCGTGACAAGTTTTACATCTTTTTATATATTTTATGCTTCCCTTAAATAAATATTTTAGTTTCAGTTAGTTTTACTACTTTTGTCTTTTAACTTTCATACTTGCTTTATAAGTGATTGATCCACTACCTTTGTTATATATTTACCTTTTCCAGTGAATTTTTTTGCTTTTGTATGTTTTCTTATTATTAATTAGTGCCTTTTCTTTTCAGCTTAGAGAAGTATCTTTAAAATTTCTTGTAAGGCTGATTTAATCATGATGAACTCCTTTATCTTTTACTTATCTATAAAACTCTTATTTAATCTCTCCTTAAATTCTGAATGATAATCTTGCTGGGTAGAGAATTCTTGGGTGAAATTTTTTTTTCCTTTCATTGCTTTGAATATGTCATGCCACTCCCTTTTGTCCTGTAAAGTTTCTCCTGAAAAATCTGATAATAGCTTTATGTGGTTTCCCTTATACTTATACCCTTATATGTGATAAGTTGTTCTTTTACTGCTTTTCAGATTCTCTGTTTATCCTTAACTTTTATCATTTTAATTAAGTGTAATATGTCTTGGCATGATTCTCTTTGGGTTCATCTGGACTTCCTGGACCTGTATGTCTGTTTCCTTCCCCAGATTAGGAAAGTTTTTAGCCATTGTTTCTTCAAATAATTTTTCTGGCCCTTTCTCTCTATTTTCTTCTTGGATCCCTATAATGTGAATGTATTCTTCTTCTTCATGTTGTACCAGAGGTCCCTTAAGATATCTTCTTACTTTTTAATTCTTTTTTCATTTTATCACTCTGTCTGGATTATTTCCATTGCTCTGTCTTCCAGTTCACTGATGTGTTTTTCTGCATCAACAAGTCTGTTGTTGAACCCCTCAAGTGTATTTTTCAGTTCAATTATAACTTCCATTTGGTATTTTCTTATTTTTCTTTTTGTTAAAGTTATCATTGTGTTCATCCCTTCTTCTCCCAAGTTCAGTGGGCCTCTTTACAACCGTTACTTTGAATTACTCATTAAGTGGGTTGCTTATATCCATTTCATTAAGGTCTTTTTCTGGGGATTTGTCTTGTTCTTTGGTTTGGAACATATTTCTCTGTCTGTTCATTTTGCCTGACTCTGTCTATGTATATTTAGTTAAACAGCTATCTCTCTTAGGCTTCAAGGAGTGTTCTTGTGTAGGAGATGATTTGTGGGACCTAGAAGCATAACCTTCTTTGACCACCAGACACAGGCACTCAAGGGGTGTCCCTTGTTTGGGCTGCATGCACCCACTGGCTGTGGTGAGGCTGTGGATGTTGCACAGGGAGGTCAGGGTATGATACACTTGCTCAGCTCTGTTGTGGCACAACTGATGTAGCATGGGGTAGATGGGGATCAGGGTGTTTCCCAGCCTGGTTGCAGCATGGCTGTTCTGTGGGGAGGCAGGGCATGGCACAATTGCCTGGCTTGGTTGTGGCACAGCTGCTGCTTTATGATGGGTAGGGCTCAGAGCAGTCTCATGACTTTGTTGCAGTGCAGCTGCTATGCAGGGAAGGTGGGATGCAATGTGCTCACACAACCTGGTTTTGGCATGGCTTCTGCAGGTGGTGGACAGGGGATCATCTGTTCTGGTTACTGTGCAGCTTCTGTGCAAGGAAGGCATGGCATAGTGTGCTTGCCCAACCCGGTTGTGGTGCTGCTGCTATGCGGGATGGGTGAGGACTCCAGGGACCTTCCTGTGCCAATTGTGGCATGGCTGCTGTGTGGGGAGAGTGGGGCACAGTGTGCTTGCCTGACCTGGTTGTGGCATGGTTACTGCACAAGGTAAGTGGGGGCTCTGGGTGCTTGCCTAACCAGGTTGTGGCGTGGAGTGGGCAGGAGCACATTATCTGGTGTTAGTCGGTTAGTGGGAGGGCACCAAAAATGGTGCTGTCCAGCTCCACCAGCTCCATTTACATCTTAGAATAAGATGTAAATATGGTGCCCGCCAGTGCTTCCATCCCTGGAGAAAGTCGAGAAAGTTCCAGGAGGTTCCTGCTTCTCCAACTTTAAGTTCAGTAAGTGGGTCTCCCTCACTTATGGTCTAGGTGCTTTCAAACTGTTGCTTTAGCTCTGGATCTCAGGGTGAATGGGTCTGTGCATGAGCCCTTTAAAAGCAGGTTCTATGTTCCCTATGGTTCTGTGGTTCTTCTGGACACAATCCCCATTGATTTTCAAAACCAGAAAATTTGGGGTCTCTCTTTCTAGTGCCAGATCCAAGGGTCAGTGTGTCTCATGTGGGGTTCAATTCCTTCACTCCTGGAGGGAAAGTTTTGTATTTTGGGGGATCCCTCCTTATTTTGGGTCATTGCTTTTGGGGGAGGGGTTGCTGAGTGAGACAATGTCTATGTCTCTCCTACCCATCTCAATGTATCTCTTTTATCTTTTGTTATGGAGGTGCTATTCATCTAGTCATCAGATACTTTTCAGAGGAAAATTATTCCATATGTAGCTGTAAATTTGTTGTGTCCGTGGGAGGAGGTGAGTTCATGGTCTTCCTACATTTCCATCTTGAACCTCTCCTCTGGGATTCTGGGCTTTGAGTTGATCCTGTAATGAGATCAGACATTTGGGGACCTTAGGATGTGATGACTGTATTTCGCATTTGGTAAAGATGTGCACATTTAGAGGCCAGAAGGAAAACTATGGTAGGCAGAATGATCTCCCAAAGATGTCTGTGCTCTAAACCCTGAAATCTCTAAATATGTATGTTCCATTGCAAAAGGGACTTTGCAGATATTCTCTGAGGTTTCAGACCTTAAAATAGGGAGATTATCCTGAATTATCCAGGTGGGTCCACTCTAATGATATAAGATATTAGAAGCACAGAAATTTCTCTGGCTGGAGTGAGAGATATGACAGACTCCTGAGTAAGAGGGCTTTGACTCCCTGTTGCTAGAGAGAGCACATGGAATACTTGGGAATGAATGTGAACAACCTCTAGGAGCAAAACTGGCCCACAACTATCAACTTGCAAGTAAACAGGTTCAGTTCTACAACCAAAAGGAACTGAATTCTGCCAACAGCCTGAATGATCCTGGAAGCTCATTCTTCCCCACATCCTTCCAAAAGGAACATAGACTTATCAATACCTTGATTTCAGCACCGTGAGACTCTGAGCTAAGGACCTATGTTCACTCACCCAGGCTTCTGACATACAGAAACTTTAAGATAATAAATTTGTTTTGTTTTAAGCTCTTATTATTATAATAATTTGTTATGGAAGTAAAAGAAAACTAATACACTTTGTGTAGGTCACCACTTCCCAAAGTGTGGTCTGTGGAGCCCTGGGTGTTACTGAGATTATTTCAGGGCTCTGCAAGGTCAAAATGATTTTCATAATAATTTTAAGAAACTACTTTCTTTCTTTCTACTTTACTTTCTACTGGGTTGACATTTGCACTGATAGTGCAAAAGTAATGTTGAGTATAACTCTTGGTGCCTTAGGCAGTGACATCAAAGGGTATATGAACTCACAGGGAAAAAAACCAAAAACAACAAATAGTTTCACTTAAGAATTTCCTTGATTAAGAAGTAAAAATAAAGCAGAAACTAACACACCATTGTAAAGCAATTATACTCCAATAAAGATGTTAAAAAAAAAGAAGTAAAAATTATTCATTAAAAAACTCGACCCTAGAATACATTTCTTTTTAATATTCTGTGTGACAAAATTAGAAGTTTGTAAAACAGCGAGTTTTCAATAATGAAATTAGATAGTTGTTTTGAGGAAAAGTAATTATGCAATTGTTACTGTTACATGCTTAACTAGTGACTTTCTCAAGGATCACTATTTTTACTTAAGCAACTGAGAGAAAAACTATGCTTATTCAAACATGCAGATTTGACAGACATTTTGTTAAAAATGGACAAAATAAACCTGTGGTTTTAAGGAAAGCAACTTAAATTATTTTTTCCAATGATAAAATTTGAGCTTTCAGGTGGAAATTAGAATTTTGAAAGATATATCCACCACTGTGAGATTGAAAGCTTCTCAATATCTAAAGACTTTTCTTATGATGTTGGTGAAGGTGCTCCTGAGTGTGACCTTTTTGATGTCGTATAATGATGTGCCAACATTTGGATGTTCTGCATAACTCATTGAACTACTATTTTCCAAATAAACAATGCATGATATTGCAAAATAGTGAATGGGTGAAATATCCATTTATATTGCAAAAATAGGCTAATCAATTTTAATGTTAACCATGTGGTCTGATTCCACATAGTCAGGATCCTTTAAGAAACTACCACTTGGGAAGTTTTCATGTAATATCAAAGGTGGATATTCATAATTATCTGAAAAGTGTTATCAAAATGCTCCTTCCTTTTTCAAATAAAAATCTCTATGAGGTCATATTTCCTACATGTGCTTCAAACAAAGCAACTAATCCAACAGAATGAATGAAGAAACAAGTATAAGATTCTAGCTAAAATTATTAAGACAGACATAAAGATTTTGGCAAAATATTTTTATAATGATAAAGATATTTTTTATAAAACGTGTACTTTATAAATTTAGTAATGGGTTTATTATTATTTTAAATGAACTAATATACGCATTTTTAATTTGGAATTTTAATTTCTAATATTGCATATATCAATAAGTGTATGCTATGTAATTGAAAGCACATTGAGGTATCAGTAATTTTAAGATTGTAAATCGGTCCCAGGCTAAAAAGTATGAGAATTACTGGTGAAGACTATAAACTGGGTGCTCCAGTTTCAATCCTAATTAACATTAAACTAAATACCCTACTCAGGAAGCCATTGGTGAATACTTAGGTAAATATTTGTATGTGTTAAATGACTGCACAAGGGTTTTTAAAATCTCTTAGGTACTGTGAAGCCAGCTTCTTTACTTTCTTTAAGATTTCCTTCTGGGCTGGACTTGTAAAAAGAGAACATTAAAGACACCCAGATTTTATTTTTTTTTTGGCTTTTATTTATTTATTTATTTATTTTTAACATCTTTACTGGAGTATAATTGCTTTACAATGTTGTGTTAGTTTCTGCTGTATAACAAAGTGAACCAGCTATATGTATACATATATATCCATATCCCTCCCTCTTGCATCTCCCTCCCACCCTCCCTGTCCCACCCCTCTAGGTGGTCACAGAGCACCGAGCTGATCTCCCAGTGTGATGCAGCTGCTTCCACTAGCTATCTATTTTACATTTGGTAGTGTAAATATGTCAATGCTACTCTCTTACTTCGTGTCCCTAAGTCCATTCTCTACGTCTGCATCTTTATTCCTGTCCTGGCCCTAGGCTCTTCAGAACCATTTTTTTTTAACATTCCATATATATGTGTTAGCATACAGTATTTGTTTTTCTCTTTCCAAGTTACTTCACTCTGTATGACAGACTCTAGGTCCATCCACCTCACTACAAATAACTCATTTTCGTTTCTTTTCATGGCTGAGTAATATTCCATGGTATATATGTACCATATATTCTTTATCCATTTACCTGTCAATGGACACTTAGGTTGCTTCCATGTCCTGGCTATTGTAAATAGTGCTGCAATGAACATTGCGGTACATCTATTTTGAATTATGGTTTTCTCAGTGTATATGCCCAGTAGTGGGATTGCTGGGTCATACAGTAGTTCTATTTTTAATTTTTTAAGGAATCTCCATACTGTTCTCCATAGTGTTGTATCAATTTACATTCCACCAACAGTGCAAGAGGGTTCCCTTTTATCCATACCCTCTTCAGCACTTACTGTTTGTAGATTTTTTGAGGATGACCATTCTGACTGGTGTGAGGTGATACCTCATTGTAGTTTTGACTTATATTTCTCTAATGATTAGTGATGTTGAGCATCCTTTCTTGTGTTTGTTGGCAATCTATCGATATTCTTTGGAGAAATGTCTATTTAGGTCTTCTGCCAATTTTTGGAATTGGGCTGTTTGTTTTTTTGATATTGAGCAGCATGGGCTGCTTGTATATTTTGGAGATTAATCCTTTGTCAGTTGCTTCATTTGCAAAGATTTTCTCCCATTCTGAGGGTTGTCTTTTCATCTTGTTTATGGTTCCCTTTGCATTGCAAAACCTTTTAAGTTTCAATAGGTCCCATTTGTTTATTTGTGTTTTTATTTCCATTTTTCTAGGAGGGGGGTCAAAAAGGATCTTGCTGTGATTTATGTCTTAGAGTGTTCTACCTATGTTTTCCTCTAAGAGTTTTATAGTGTCTTGCCTTACATTAAGGTCTTTAATGCATTTTGAGTTTATTTATGCGTATGGTGTTAGGGAGTGTTCTAATTTCATTCTTTTACCTGTAACTGCCCAGTTTTCCCAGAACCACTTATTGAAAAGGCTGTCTCTTCTCCATTGTATATTCTTGCCTCCTTTATCAAGGACAAGGTGACCATATGTGCGTGGGTTTATCTCTGGGCTTTCTATCCTGTTCCATTGACCTATATTTCTGTTTTTGTGCCAGTACCATACTATCTTGATTACTGTAGCATAGTCTGAAGTCAAGGAGCCTGATTCCTCTAGCTCCATTTTTCTTTCTCAAGATGGCTTTGGCTATTCGGGGTCTTTTGTGTTTCTATACAAATTGTGAAATACTTTGCTCTACTTCTGTGAAAAATGCCATTGGTAGTCTGACAGGGGTTGCATTGAATCTGTAGATTGCTTTGGGTCATATAGTCATTTTCACATTGTTGATTGTTTCAATCCAAAAACATGGTAAACCTCCCCATCTGTTTGCATCATCTTTAATTTCTTTCAGCAGTGTCCTATACTTTTCTGCATACAGGTCTTTTGTCTCCCTAGATAGGTTTATTCCTAGGTATTTTATTCTTTTTGTTGCAATGGTAAATAGGAGTGTTTCCTTAATTTGTCTTTCAGATTTTTCATCGTTAGTGTATAGGAATACAAGTGACTTCTGTGCATTAATTTTGTATCCTGCTACTGTACCTAATTCATTGATTAGCTCTAGTAGTTTTCTGGTAGCATTTTTAGGATTCTCTATGTATAGTATCTTGTCATCTGCAAGCAGTGACAGTTTTATTCTTCTTTTCCGATTTGGATTCCTTTAGTTTCTTTTTCTTCTCTGATTGCTGTGGCTAACACTTCCAAAACTATGTTGAATAACAGTGGTGGTGAGAGTGGGCAACCTTATCTTGTTCCTCATCTTAGAGGAAATGGTTTCAGTTTTTCACCATTGAGAACGATGTTGGCTGTGGGTTTGTCATATATGGCCTTTATTATGTTCAGGTAAGTTCCCTCTATGCTTACTTTCTGGAGGGTTTTTATCATCAGTAGGTGTTGAATTTTGTCTAAAGCTTTTTCTGCATCTATTGAGATGATCATATGGTTTTTCTCCTTCAATTTGTTAATATGATGTATCACATTGATTGATTTGCATATATTGAAGCATCTTGCATTCTTGAGATAAACCCCACTTGATCATAGTGTATGATCCTCTTAATGTGCTCTTAGATTCTGTTTGCTAGTATTTTGTTGAGGATTTTTGCATCTATGTTCATCAGTGATACTGGCCTGTAATTTTCTTTTTTTGTGACATCTTTGTCTGGTTTTGGTATCAGGGTGATGGTGGCCTCATAGAATGAGTTTGGGAGTGTTCTTCTCTCTGCTATATTTTGGAAGAGTTTGAGGAAAGGTGTTACTTTTTCTGTAAATGTTTGGTGTAATTCTCCTGTGAAACCATCTGGTCCTGGGCTTTTGTTTGCTGGAAGATTTTAAATCACAGGTTCAATTTTAGTGCTTGTGATTGGTTTGTTTATATTTTCTCTTTCTTCCTCGTTCAGTCTTGGAAAGTTGTGCTTTTCTAAGAATTTGTCCATTTCTTTCAGGTTGTACATTTTATTTGCATATAGTTGCTTGTAGTAATCTCTCATGATCCTTTGTTTTTCTGCAGTGTCAGTTGTTGCTTCTTTTTCATTTCTAATTCTGTTGATTTGTGCCTTCTCCCTTTTTTTCTTGATGAGTCTGGTTAATGGTTTATCAATTCTGTTTAAATTCTCAAAGAACCAGATTTTAGTTTTATTGATCTTTGCTATCATTTCCTTCATTTCTTTTTCATTTTTTTCTGATCTGATCTTTATGATTTCTTTCCTGTTGCTCACTTTGGGTCTTTTTTTTTTTTGTATTTCTTTCTCTAATTGCTTTTGGTGTAAGGTTACAATGTTTATATGAGATTTTTTGTTGTTTCTTGAGGTAGGATTGTAGTGCTAAAAACTTGCCTCTTAGAACTGTTTTAGCTACATCCCATAGGTTTGGGGTCATCGTGTTTTCATTGTCAGTTTATTCTAGGTATTTTTTAATTTCCTCTTTGATTTCTTCAGTGATCCCTTGGTTATTTAGTAGCATATTGTTTAGCCTCCATGTGTTTGAATTTTTTACAATTTTTTCCCCCGTAATTGAAATGTTGTGGTCGGAAAATAAACTTGATACAATTTCAGTTTTCTTAAATTTACCAAGGCTTGATTTGTGACCCAAGATATGATCTCTCCTGGAGGATGTTCCATGAGCATTTGAGAAGAAAGTGTTATAGAACTACCATATGACCCAGCAATCCCACTACTGGGCATATACCCTCTCAAAAAGAGTCATGTACCAAAATGTTTGTTGCATCTCTATTTACAATAGCCAGGACATGAAAGCAACTGAAGTGTCCATCAGCAGATGAATGGATAAAGAAGATGTGGCATGTATATACAATGGAATATTACTCAGCCATAAAAAGGAATGAAACTGAGTTATTTGTAGTGACGTAGATGGACCTAGAGAATGTCATACAGAGTGAAGTAAGTCAGAAAGAGAAAAACAAATACTGTATGCTAACACATATATATGGAATCTAAAAAAAAAAGTCATGAAGAACCTAGGGGCAAGATGGGAGTAAAGATGCAGACTTACTAGCAAATGGTCTTGAGGATATGGGGAGGGGGAAGGATAAGCTGGGACAAATGAGAGAGCAGCATGGACATATATACACTACCAAACGTAAAATAGATAGCTAGTGGGAAGCAGCCGCATAGCACAGGGAGATCAGCTTGGTGCTTTGTGACCACCCAGAAGAGTGGGATAGGGAGGGTGGGAGGGAGAGAGATGCAAGAAGGAAGAGATATGGGGACATATGTACATGTATAACTGATTCACTTTGTTATAAAGCAGAAACTAACACAGCATTGTAAAGCAATTATACTCCAATAAAGATGTTAAAGAAAGAAATAAAGAAAGAAGAAAGAAAGAAAAAAAAGAAAGAAAGAAAGAAAGAAAGAAAGAAAGAAAGAAAGAAAGAAAGAAAGAAAGAAAGAAGAAGAAGAAAGAAAGAGAGAAAGAAAGAAAGGAAGAAAGAACGGAAGAAAGAAAGTGTATTCGGTTGGTTTTGGATGGATTGTCCTATAAATATCAATTAGGTCCATCTTGTTTAATGTGTCACTTAAAGCTTGTGTTTCCTTATTTGTTTTTATTTTGGATGATCTGTCAATTGTTGAATTTGGGATTTTAAAGTTCCCTACTAATATTTTGTTACTGTCAATTTCCCCTTTTATGGCTGTTAGTGTTCACCTTATGTATTGAGGTGCTCCTATGTTGGGTGCATAATTATTTACAATTGTTATATTTTCTTCTTGGATTGATCCCTTGATCATTATGTAGAGTCCTTCTTTGTCTCTTGTAATAGTGTTTATTTTAAAGTCTATATTTTCTGATATGAGTATTGCTATTCCAGCTTCTTTTGAAAAGAAAGCTCCATCCCCTCAGTTTCAGTTTGTATGTGTCCCTAGGTCTGAAGTGGGTCTCTTGTAAACAGCATATATACGAGTCTTGTGTTTGTAATCATTCAGCCAGTTTACGTCTTTGGGTTGGAGCATTTAATCCATTGACATTTAAGGTAATTATTGATATGTATGTTCCTATTACAATTTTCTTAAGTGTTTGGGCTTTGTTATTGTAGGTCTTTTCCTTCTCTTGTGTTTCCTGCCTAGAGAAATTCCTTTAGAATTGGCTGTAAAGCTGGTTTGCTGTTGCTGAATTCTCTTAACATTTGCTTGTTTGTAAAGGTTTTAATTTTCCGTTAAATCTGAATGAGATCCTTGCTAGCTAGAGTAATCTTGCTTGTACGTTTTTCCCTTTCATCACTTTAAATTGTCCTGCCACTCCCTCTTGCTTGCAGAGTTTCTGCTGAAAGATCAGCTGTTAACCTCATGAGGTTTCCTTTGTATGTTATTTGTTGCTTTTCCCTTGCTGCTTTTAATATTTTTTCTTTGAATTTAATTTTTCGTAGCTTGATTTATATGTGCCTTGGCATGTTTTTCAATGGATTTATCCTATGTGGGACTCTCTGCACTTCCTTGAGTTGATTGACTATTTCCTTTCCAATATTAGGGATGTTTTCAACTATAATCTCTCAAATATTTTCTCAGGCCATTTCTTTTTCTCTTCTTCTTCTGGGACCCCTATAATTTGAATGTTGATGTATTTAATGTTGTCCCAGAGATCTCTGAAACTGTTCTCAATTCTTTTCATTCTTTTCTCTTTATTCTGCTCTGTTAGTTATTTCCACTATTTTGTCTTCCAGGTCACTTATCTGTTCTTCTGCCTCAGTTATTCTGCTATTGATTCCGTCTAGAGAATTTTTAATTTCATTTATTGTATTGTTCATCACTGTGTGTTTGCTCTTTAGTTCTTCTAGGTCCTTGTTAAACATTTCTTTTATTTTCTCCATTCTATTTCCAAGATTTTGGTTCCTCTTTACTATCAGTACTCTGAATTCTTTTTCAGGTATATTGCCTATTTCTTCTTCATTTGTTTGGTCTGGTGGGTTTTTACCTTGTTCCTTTTCTGCTATATATTTCTCTGTCCTCTCATTTTGCTTAACTTACTGTGTTTGGGGTCTCCTTTTCACAGGCTGCAGGCTCGTAGTTCCCTTTGTTTTTGGTTTCTGCCCCAGGTGGGTAAGGTTGGTTCAGTGGGTTTTGTAGGTTTCCTGGTGGAGGGGACTGGTGCCTGTGTTGTGGTGGATGAGGCTGGATCTTGTCTTTCTCGTGGGCAGGACTCCATCTTGTGGTGTGTTTTGGGGTGTCTGTGAACTTATTATGATTTTAGGCAGCCTTTCTGCTAATGGGTGAGGTTGTGTTACTGTCTTGCTAGTTGTTTGTTATTGGGGCATCTGGCACTGGAGCTTGCTGGCCATTTGGTGGAGCTGGGTCTTAGCATTGAGACAGAGAGCTCTGGGAGAGCTCTCGCTGACTGATATTCCACGGGGCCGGGAGGTGTCTGGTGATCCAATGTCCTGAAGTTGTCTCTCCCACCTCAGAGGCTCAGGCATGACCCCAGGCCAGAGCTCCCAGACCCTGTCAGCCACACAACTCAGAAGAAAAGGGAGATAAAAAGAAAGAAAATAAATAACTAACTAAATAAAACTATTTAAAAAATAATAATAATAAAAGAAGAGAGCACCCAAATCAATAAACAAATCCACCAATGGTAAAAGTGCTAAAAACTATACTAAGATAAACATAAAAATCAGAAAGATATCAGTCGCAGGCAGCAAATCCCAAGTCTACAGTTGCTCCCAAAGTCCACCACCTCAATTTTGGGATGATTTGTTTTCTATTCAGGTATTCCACAGATGCAGGGTACATCAAGTTGATTATGGAGATTTAGTCTGCTGCTCCTGAGGCTGCACAGAGAAATTTCCTTTTCTCTTCTGTGTTCGCACAGCTCCTGGGATTCAGCTTTGGTTTTGGCCCCACCTCTGCATGTAGATCGCCCTCAGGCATCTGTTCCTGCCCAGGCAGAATGGGGTTAAAGCAGTGGCTGATTAGGGGGCTCTTGCTCTTTCAGGCCGGGGGGACAGAGGGTTCGGTAGTTATAATTGGAATGTGGGGCGAGCCTGTGGTGGCAGAGGCTGGTGTGACGTTGCAACAGCCTGAGGTGCACCGTGTGTTTTCCCGGGGAACTTGTCCCTATATCACGGGACCCTGGCAGTGGCATGCTGCCACCCTGGGAGTGTGTGGATCGTGACCTGTGCTTGAACACAGGATTCTTGGTGGTTGCAGCAGCAGCGTTAGCATTTCATGCTCATATCTGGGGTCTGAGCTGATAGCTGTGGCTCACACCTAACTCTGGAGCTCATTTAGGCAGTGCTCTGCCTTCTGTGAGCAGACAGGGAAGGAATCCTCTCTCCTTGCACACCCCAAAACAATGGTTTCTTGCCTATTAGGCAGGTCCAGACTTTTCCCTGACTCCCTCCTGGCTAGCTGTGGTGCACTTTCCCCCTTCAGGCTGTGTTCATGCAGCCAACCCCAGTCCTCTCCCTGGGGTCTGACCTCTGAAGCCGGAGCCTCAGCTCCCAGCCCCCACCCACCCTGGCAGGTGAGCAGACAAGCCTCTCAGGCTGCTGAGTGCTGGTTGGCACTGATGCTGTGTGCGGGAATCTCTCCACTTTGCCTTCTGCACCCCTGTTGCTGTGCTCTCCTCCGTGGTTCCTGAGCTTCCCCTTCGCCACCCCCCGTCTCTGCCAGTGAAGGGGCTTCCTAGTGTGTGGAAACTTTTCCTCCTTCACAGCTCCCTCCTAGAGGTGCAGGTGTTGTCCCTATTCTTTTGTCTCTGTTTTTCCTTTTTTCTTTTGCCCTACCCAGGTACATGGGGATTTTATTTCCTTTTGGGAAGTCTGAGGTCTTCTTCCAGCATTCAGTAGGTGTTCTGTAGGAGTTGTTCCACATGTAGATGTATTTTTGAGGTATTTGTGGGGAGGAAGGTCATCTCCACGTCTTCGTCTTAGTCCTCTACCATCTTGAAGGTGCCTTCACCCAGATGTTTTGATTAAATGTATAGAAATGAAAATGTAAGTAGTGAATTCATGCATAAATAACAGTTTCTTCTTGAATTGCTATACCCAGAGATTCTTGCCTTAATAAATTATTGAATACCTTACTTTTGACATATTCCAATTCTGCTCGAACAATTTGTATTAGAGATTAAGAGGCAGGGAGGCAAATTGAACTTCAGTCACTTGATGGTCTTTGTCTTTTTGGCCCATAATATAATGCTTATGTTCCAGAATGGTGGTGCTAGCATACCCTACTCTGAGAACACTGTGCAAAATACAGCAATGAGATTCTTTTAGGGAGTGTGGAGTTTGAGGCAGTTGGTTTTTGAAACCTCCAATGTATTAACTTAAAATAAGAGAAGCTAAGTACTGAAATCATGAAATACCATTTTAACTTTAATTCCTTTCCCTGATATTTGTATTTGTCCTTTTATCTGAGTCTGAAATGATGTGGGTGGCTTCTCAGTTCAGTTATTTGCATATGCTTTTTGGTGAATTTATCCTCTTTAGGTTCAAAAGTTTAAATGCTTTGAACATGATAGTGTTTACCAATGTATAGTATCTCATCAGCACTTTCTAAAGAGAAGAAAATATTGACATGTTCTCTGGTAGTTGTAACAGTATGACTGATTTACATGGGAAATTAAATTAATTGATAAATGATTTTGGTTTAAGGAGTGATAAAACTGAAAATGAATGGCAAGGAAATTATCTTTCTAACTGTAACCTTGTTTCTGGCTGTTACCACAATATAATATTTTCTTATTAGGAACTATGAATGATCAGATTCTAATAGATTGAGTTATTCAATATGTATATCCTTCCCTGTCTTTCTTATTCATTTCTGAACTTCTTGCCCATACAACTGTACCTCAATTCATTATTTGGTCTATATTTATAGGAACTAAAGGCTAAAATTGAGACTTGCTCCTATGTTTAATTCAGGCTGATATTAATATGAATTCCATTTGTTCCTAAATGTTGCAAGGGCATATTATATAAATCATGTTCTTAGTAATGTAAGACTAACTTCCCTTTTAATAATTACCATTCCATTTCAATTATTCATGATACCTCTAATTCATATTCAGCCATGAAATTAAATGTGACTGTATTGTATAGTTAAGAAAATTGTTTTACACTGTCCTTCATTCCACTGGCAACACCTTCTTAAGCACTATGGTACCCACTGTGGCTTCTTAAGGACTATACACTATGGTACCCACTCTTGTCCTGTGAAGATGACTTTACACTTGTTGTTGGGCCTAGGTTTCTAAAATGATTTTGAATGATCTTATTTCATTCCTGAGTGCAGAAAGTGGAATTTTCTATTAGTTCAAATGTACATAAATGCACATAATTATTAACATGTATGCATATATGCATGTGTTATACAAAGAAATGTTGAATTTCAGAATCTCAGTGAAATTTGCATTTCAACGTTAGTTTACCTGGAGATGACAGTTGAATTTAATTTGCATTCCTAAAAATATGAATGTTTGAAAAATGATGAGTTTTCGTATCTTTTATTGTAGTTATCTCTAGTTGGGCCTCTTAATGAAGTAGAGTTTTGTACATTAAGTTTCCTCTAAAATTTAGCTGCAGGTTTTTGGTAATCCATTATAAAGTGTACTGCTCTATTATCCTAACCAGTTATGAATTGTTTTGAAGTATATTTGGGGATTCTTAGGGAAATGTGTTATAGGTGTGAAATTATGATATTTACTATTCTTAGTGTTTTATAGATTCACATTAGGCAAATATTCCTATCAGTTCAAGTTGTATAGCAGAACTGAGGTTAGAAGAAGAAGGAAATTTGCATACTCTAATATAACTGGAGGCAGAATTGAGTTCTTTGTTTTAATTAAAGCAACGATTAATGCACAATAGATTTTATGCTACATGATTCGACTAGTTGGCTTAATTAGGTAGGAAATGTTTCACTTACATACAGACTGGCTTTGCTTAAACAATGAAATGCTCCATGTTTTCTAAAAGGTTTATTGTCTTCACTTGAAGATTTTTGGATTGACACAACATGAGGCTGAATAATCTTGACAGAAGTTTATCTTTTCCCTCCTATTTTGTGTCTGATTCCCCTAAGAAGGCAGTGTTATATTCCATAGTGGAAGGAGCTCAGACTTTTGAGCCAAGCAGGTATAAGTTTGAATTCTATCTGTTTTTCATTCATTCATTCAATGAGTACTTTTTGAGCTGACATTGGCCTCTCTACTCTGGAGGTAGTGAAGAGGAAGACAAACATATCTCTTGACCTCTTGGGATTTATAACTTACTGAGGTAGACAGCCAAGAAATAAAATATTAAGGGTTTTAGCTTGTGTCCTTCAAAAGAGACCCTGAGGTGTCAATATACTTGCCAGAATTTTGGGGTGGGGGGAAATGTTCTCAGGATCAACACCTGTGAGGGAGAGAAGGCAGTAAAATTGGTCAGAGATGAGATGAAGTGTAAACAAAGGCCTCAGAAAGTCCCTCTGAATATTCTAGAGCTGAGACAACCTTCAAAGTTGTATCATCGTGAGGCAAGGACCTTGGATCTTTATATACCTGCATTTACCAGTCACTGGATGTGGCCTATTTCAGGGAAGGGAGTGTGACCTTAAGGTAAGAGCTCTTTTTTGTTGAAGGGTAATTTTGGAAGAGAGACTCAGCTTGGAACCATCAACTATCAATATTCTGAAGCAGCTGGGGTAATGAGCACCTCAGTTCTGAAGGAGAGCTGGCAGGCAGTTCAGTACAGCACCCATGACCCATTGTGATATGTGCTTTAGTAGGGGCTATGCAAGTATACTTTAAGACTACACAGAATGATTTAATGTCCATGGAGAAGAGTCAAGGAAGAGTCACCCAAAATAATTACCTGTAAAATGAAAACTGTAGAGGGAAGAGTTTGGGGAATGGATATCAAGACCTATGCATTCATAGGTAATTTCAAATGCAAATGGTCAAGGCAAAAGAGAGCATTGAGTACTGAGAAGACTAAAAAGAAAAATGTGGATTCAGAGTTAGGAAGAGAAACATGGGAGATGAGTACAAAGAGGTAAATTGGCTAGGTCATGTCTTCTCTACTATATTGAGAACTTATTCCTGAGGACTATGTGACCTTAAGCAAATTACTTCACCTTACTATGCCTTGCTTTCCTGATCTATATAATATGAAGAAAATATTACCCACTTCCAAGGATTATGCTGAGGATTGAGTGAGGTAACATAATGATCCCAGCATGGTGCCTAGCAAGTGGTAAGTACTCACCCTTTCATGTAGAAATATACAAGGCAGGCTTTAGCCTTAAGCAAAGAAATGATAGCTTAGATAGCTGTAATTTGAGTATACATCAGAGAGGCCTCATACCAAATAGTCTCTCCCCTATTAATGACAGGAATTTGAGCACTCTTGCATACTGTGCATCAAAATTTACCTTTCTAACGACAGTAAGAAGACTGCAGTATAATGAGATAACTCGACTGATGTTAAGGAAAATAGGGGATGGAATTTTGAGTGTAGAAGGAAAAGTGGCAGAAAGAGGGATGATGGCATCATTAAAGACACAGTTAGCATGTTTTACAATTTAACATCCCATCAGCACTGGAAATGGATGATATTGGCAACATGTTTTATATATTTGCACAAATAAGAAAGTAACCTTGTTTTTGCTTATCAGTTTGGCAGGAATGTAAACAATCATCTTACTCAGGGTACTTTTTAGTGAGATGGGCTCACTGCTTTTGGGGTCGTGGGAGTTTAAGCTGGGACAACCTTTCTAGAGAGCTGTTTGGCAGTATATGTAAGGATCCAAAAGATGTTTATACCCTTTGACTCATAAATCACATATAGAAATTCATGCTCAGGAAATAATCAGTGAGAGATACCCATGTTTATGTAGAAGAATATTAATCACATTGCTATTTACAGGATCAAAAATTTGAAAAAAAAGATTGATGGCAAATGGTAGGAAAATAGTTATGTACAGTGAGGTATGTTCACACAGAAGACTATTAGCCAAATTTAAATTTCAGGTTTTTAAGGGATATTTATTACATGATAAAATTTTAATTAAATAGTAAAAAGCAGTATACCATACTATATGCAGAATGATCACATTCTTTAATACACATACATACATACATACTATATACAGAATGACCACATTCTTTAATACACACACATACATATACACAAATACATAGGTTGAAAAATTTAGACTAACATTTGAATAATAATATTTCTGGATGTGGAAATATGAGTGATATTATTGTTTTTCATTATGCTTGCCTTTATTTTTCAAATATTCTAGAATGTACCTGTGATAATTTATAATCACAAGAAATGTTATCTTTTAAAAATATCACTTTATTCATCTTGAATATTGGCAAATATTCTAGATGAATATTTAGAAATATAAATGAAATATAAATGGCATTGCAAGCCATTTATAAATGTCTATGGCCAAAGAAGAGAAAACTCCTCTGAATGTGCATGATGATATTTCCCACTTCCCTCTATTTTCTAAGAAATTGAATAATGCTTAAGGTGAACTTTGGCCTTTGTGGGTGAAAGAGCTTTTAAACTTAAAATATCATTCTTGGAAATATTCAAAATTATTTCTATAAATTTCCATCTGGACAGTAATCTCTAGATTGTGTACTTTGTGACTATGGTACCTTTATATTTGAAGGCTGAAACTTTTATATTTCTAATAATAAATAAGAAACTAGAAGCAAAGGGATGGACTGC
This sequence comes from Balaenoptera ricei, assembly GCF_028023285.1. Classification (NCBI taxonomy): domain Eukaryota; kingdom Metazoa; phylum Chordata; class Mammalia; order Artiodactyla; family Balaenopteridae; genus Balaenoptera; species Balaenoptera ricei. The sequence continues at coordinate 86,360,725 of NC_082660.1, read as the reverse complement.
CTTCCATGAATAGAATACAAATTTTGCACTATTCAGCCTGGAAAGGTTAAGGTAGAGGTAAGATATAATTGAAATCTATAAAATCAGAATACCACATTGGTGGCTACACTATGTAGTTTACAATAAACTGTATTTTTAAAAAATGTCTAAAGAACAGAAGCAATGTATTAGAAGGTGATACATAATAAACACAATAAATGATTTAAAGAAATATTTAGATAAATTCATAGATATGTGATTTGTATAATCATTATCAGAAGATGGGTACATTTAGAGTGTCTTCTCACCTTTTAACACAATAAGATCCTTTGCAATAATCTGAATTTCTGCCTTGTTTTATGTTTGTAAATCATTGTCTCATTTATCACTCTTGTGGTTTAAGCTTTGTAGGCAAAAAATCATGACTATTTCACCAATATGTTTATCCACTGAAGTGTCTACAACAGTGTTTACATATTTGAAATAATATATTGAACTGTATTGAATTATCATTCTCCCCCAGAAGATAGCCATTGAACAGAATAATGGACTGGTTGGACAACTGGTAGCACCCACAGAAGTTTAGTTCAATAAACAAGGAACAATTCTGATATTTGAACTCCAGACTTCCCACTGTCAAGTAAGTACAGAGTCATGTATCACTTGTATACAAGAAAAGATAAGACTGAAAAGATACAAGAGAATATAACTCTTTCTGTAATAAGGAATTCACTGACACATACCTGTAAAAACATGTAATCCTTTTTGGTGAATGGAATTATGGCATTCTAGCCATAGTATTTTAGGAATACTTACAATCACTGGAGAATACAAGGTATATGTATTTATAATGTAATGTTGAGTTAAGTGAAGTGTATTAAAGAAATATTTCTTTCATACTATTTTAATGGGAATTGCATAGGAACATCCAGATCCTTGAGTACACTAAGAACAATCAAAGCAATAGGCTTAAATATAAGTGTTTTATGGTGATTTTCTTTTTTAGATGTAGGTACATTGGGGACAGTACATTATACTGGCTGCATTTCTACACACACTGTATTAAGCTGCAGAATTCCAGAAGTGCTTTAAAATTGAAAGTACAATGTGAACAGCAATATACACACTTACCTCAGAGAGCTGTAAACCCTCCCTGCACATGTGTTTATGGTCTGCTCAGAAAGCTAGAGAACATTCGAAAAGATATGTGTACCCCAATGTACACAGCAGCACTATTTACAATAGCCAAGACATGGAAGCAACCTAAATGTCCATCTACAGATGAATGGATAAAGAAGATGTGGTATATTTACACAATGGAATGTTAGCCATAAAAAAGAATGAAATAATGCCATTTGCAGCAACATGCGTAGACCTAGAGATTATCATACTAAGTGAAGTAAGCCAGAAAGAAAAAGGCAAATATCATCTGATGTCGCTTATATATGGAATCTAAAAAAAATGATACAGATGAACTTATATACAAAACAGAAATAGACCCATAGACATAGAAAACAAACTTATGGTTACCAAATGGAAAAAAAGGGGGAGGGATAAATTAGGAGTTTGGGATTAACACATACACACTACTATGTGTAAACTAGATAACCAACAAGGACCTACTGTATAGCACAGGGAACTATACTCACTATTTTGTAACAACCTATAAGGGAAAAGTATCTGAAAAAATGGATATATATGTATGTATAACTGAATCACTTTGCTGTACACCTGTAACTAATGCAACACTGTAAATCAACTATACTTCAATAAAAAAAAAACAAAGCTAGAGAACAGAAAGAACCTGGAACTAACTCTTTATTAGAGAAGATATATAATAATGCAGAGGATGGGCCATATACCTGTCGAGGCGGGAGAGAAAAAAAAAGGAGCCTTGATAAAAGTCATAGACCACTGCTTATAAAATCTAATTCTGAAGACATTTATTTGGAAAATGTTTTACCTCAGACAAGTCCATTTTACTTTTATGCCAGTAAATCTCTCTCTCCCCCCACTGTAGTAGGAGAAATTAAGTTGTCAGAAACTCTCAGAGACTTATCTACTAGAGAATTTTTTAGTACAGTCTGAAGAAACGCAAGAGATTATAGAAGGGAGACTATCACCCTTCTTGTCATCTGGTCCCAATGGTTTGGAATATTATATGCTGGGGCTGTGAAGGCTAAATAAGGAGGATTTATCTGGGTCTGAGGAAGAACTGTGTAACATCTATCTAACAATGATGATGATGACGATGACAATGACATATGTGTGCTTTACCATTTACGAAGCATTTTCATATGCATGGTCTGTTTTTATCCTTACAATATATCTAAAAGGTAATTAGGGCAAATAAATTAGTCCCACATTAGAGATAAGTAAACAGAGGCCCAGAGTGGGTCAATGATAAGCGTATGGTCGCAGAAGAATGAAAACTTTTGTCTCCCAAATTTATATCCAGTATTTTTCCATTGAGATGAAGGTGGAAGCAGGGAAATTTTTAACAGAACTGTTGATTATAAATATTTCAGCTAGACTATAGGGGTTTAAAAGGTATTTCACATATGGTTGGCAATGAGTTCAATCTAGTCCTGAACTTAGAGAGATCTGGGTTTGAATTACAGCACCACTGACATAGTAGAATGTACATGACTTTACTTCTCTGAACTTCAGTTTCTCTATCTCTAAAATGAACAAAATACTATCTGTTTCTTGAAGTGTGATTGTGAGGATAAAATGAGACAAAATATGTGAAAGTGCCTTGAAGCAGTAAAAAAAAAAAAATTTAGTTCCATTTCCTTCCTTACTCAGTGAGAGGTGAGGCTAGAAAACTCAGATACAGATAGGCCATAGATTGAGCTCAGAGAATCATCCAAGTCTGGATGAGTTTATCAGATCTCAGAGATGAGTTTCAAAGTTTAGGACATCTGAGACAGAGGTGCTAAACAACAGGAAACACTAATATATGTGTGGTGCTAAGGGACAAGTGTTTTCAGCTCTGTCTTCTTTTACATACCCTCCTGCATGTGGGGACAGGAAAAAATTGGCAGCAGTATGCTTAAAATGAGAGAGAAAGTGAAAATACTGCAGATGCAGAAAGATCCTGATCCATGCAGGAAAAATGATGCCAGGTGTTCCTGCACTTTCTCACGGTTTTGCCACAAATACGTATTGAGTAGCAGCCAACAATATATGATACTGCAATTTCAGAGTGGGAGCCAAATGAGTTTTTCTCTGCCAATCCATGTTTGGTGCTCCTCTGCATTTGATAATGTGAGTTAAACCTAATACACTACACTGTTGCATGTATGTCAAACGTTCCTCTTTAGAGTAAGCTCCTGAAAGGTAAGGACAGGGTATAGCATAGTTGTTTTATATACAATAGCATAGAAATACCTATTCATTAAATACTTCGGTACATTTATTTTTGGGGATAGCTGTAGACATTATGACCTGTATCATAGTACTAGATTTGGCTATGAATTTCTTATACAAATATTTAATATTAGTTATTAGTTGCATATCAGGTATGTTGAGGCTGTTTTCTGGGAAACTAATAACTATGTTTTGCTATTATGCTATATGCTTAATACTGGAATTCACAGAGGAGATGCAAAGGCCAACATTATTACCACAAAGTGAGAGACAGGGCGTATGGATGACTCTTTTTATAAATTCATTTACAAAAAGCAAGCTTTGGCATCATATAGCATAATAATATGGTCCTAAAAAAGCTTTCAGCAGATTACCTACCTTTAGCAGAGAAATATCACAAATGATATACAGATTTAACAAAACCATGAACATTTTGTACATATCGTGTTAATGCAATGTGTGAAAATAATAGTAATAATAATAAAGAGAATATCACAGAGAGTATCATCCAGTACACTTTGTTTTGGTGTTCACATTTTGACATGCTGCTGACTTCTAGCTGCTTTAACTTTCTACACCTCTCTCAAAAAGTAGCTCATTATGCAGGCTTCAAATACAGGATAAAAATGAGATTTATTTTTTATTAGGAATGGAAGGAGTCTATATGCCAAGTATGTCTGTGTTTTAGGAAAAGTGTGCAGTTAGGAATAGAATAAAAGGGGTGACTGAAATTTCAATATAAAATGTGCAGTAATTTAGAATTAACATATTTGATATAGACATCATTTTAAAGGGAAGGATAAAGCCTCAAGGTTTCACATGAATTACTTTTTTTCACTTATTTGTTTGGTGTCTCCATATGGAGATAGTTGAGTTTTGGTAAAGCCTTAGCCAGTGGCTCTAGCTAAGTATTAAGTTATGGGACTTAGAAGAAAGAGGACAAATATTGACCAGAAAATTTTTGTGCTTTAGGCTAAGTACCGTTGGTGAGGGAGCCTAGAAAATTTAACAGTTGTGGCAGTGAATAAATTTTTATCCTCTTACAGTTCACATGGATCAAGATGTCTTATTGTCAATAATATATATCAACAATGACCCTTCTCATTTGCTCTTATCACTATTAGATTTGTATCAATTGTTCAACATTTTAGTCAATTCAGGACTGTCAGTGAAAACCAAATAAACTGCATATAGGTAATGATTTCACATTGTAACATCATATTAATACTTCATTTATTCTTTGCTAAAATTCACATGCAATATAAAGAAAGAATGGCTGTCAAATTCAAATATGGAGAGATGCTTTTTATGTTTGCCTTATTGTAGACTCTCTATATGACCCAGTTTTTCTGGAAAATGAAAATTTGTTCAATAAAAAACAACAGAAGAATATTATTTATTTTTTAACTGTAATTATAAATCTACAATAAAATCAACAAATTGTTAATCATTTTTACTGTTTTTGTAAAGTTCCTACAGATTTTGAAAAGCTGAGGAAGGCAACTAAAAATAATGTAAACATAAAGTTTAAAACAAAGTTAAACATAAAGATTAAAAAGATTTAAACCTAAATGCTTATGTAGAAATTTTAGAGGTCTAGTATATATATTTGTGTATTCCAATGAAAAATGGAATTTATTTTCTCTACAAATGTCTTCATGGATCTAACATACAGCTCAGAATGGATTTGTGTGGAATAATAAAGGAAAAAAATGCACATTGCCTACCTAATCATGGAAGCCAATCAACTCTAGTGATTAAAACATTTAACTAAAATAACAAAAGAGAGTTTTAAGAATGATCTCAGTATTTCATGAAAACATGTACCTAAGATGCTAGATTTAAAATACTTTGTTGACAGCTCCAGGTGTCCATACTCATAAATCTTTTACTCATCATATATATCTTGATTGTTGAGTGAATTACTTCTCAAAGCAGTATAATAATTAGAATTACCTTTTTATCCAATATATGGCATTTAGACAAAGTGATTAAAAATTAATAGCAAAGCAAGAACTTTTGACTATTGTTTAATATGCTCAATTTTTTGCATAAGGAATTGTTCTTATTATTTATAATCAATCTGTGTGTGAATGTCCATATTACACTGTATATATATTTTTATTATATCCCCAGGACTTATTTATTAACTGGATGCTTGTACTATTGGACTACTTTCATCAATTTTGCCCATGCCCCACTCATTGCCTCTGGCAATCACCAACCTGTTCTCTGTATCTCTGAGTTTTTAATTTTTTTTTCACATATAATTGAGACTACATGGTATTTCTCTTTTTCTGTCTGATTTATCTCTCTTAGCAAAATGACCTCAAGATCCATTCATGTCATCACAAATGGCAAGATTTCATAGTTTTTTATGGCTGAGTAGTATTCCATTGTATATGTATACCACATCTTCTTTATCCATTCATCCATTTATGGGCACAAGTCTTGGCTATTGTAAATAATGCTGTGATGAACATGGAGGTGTAGACATCTCTTCGAGTTAGTGTTTTTATTTCCTTTGGATAAATACCCAGAAGTGGAATTGCTGGATCATATGGTAGTTCTATTTTTAATTTTTTGAGGAACCTCCATACTATTTTCCATAGTAACTGTAACAATTTACATTCCCACCAACAGTGCACAAGTGTTCCCTTTTCTCCACATCTTCACTAACACTTGTTATTTCTTGTCTTTTTGATGATAGTGATTCTAACAGGTGTGAGGTGATATATCTCATCATGATTTGATTTGCATGTCTCTGATAATTAATTTTGAGCATCTTTTCACGTACCTGTTGGCCATCTATATGTATTCTAGAAAAAAGATATATTTTAGATCCTCTGCCTATTTTTTAATTGAATTATATTTTGTATGAGTTCTTTATGTATTTTGGATATTAACCCTTTATCAGATATATGAATTGCAAACATTTTCTCTCATTTCATAGGTTGCCTTTTCATTTTGTTGATGGTTTCCTTTGTTGTGTGGAAGCTTTTTAGTTTGATGTGGTCTACTTTTTTATTTTTGTTTTTGTTGCCTTTGCTTTTGGTGTCAAATCCAAAATATGACTACCAAGACCAATGTCAAGGAGCTTACTGCCTATGTTTTCTTCTGGGAGTTTGAAGATTTTGGGTCTTACATTCAAGTTTTTAATTTGAGTTGATTTTTGTGTATGGTGTAAGATAGTGGTTCAATTTTATTTCTTTGTATGTGGCTGTCCAATTTTCCCATCACCATTTATATCAATAATGAGTCTATCCTTTCCCATTTGTATATTCTTGGTTCCTTTGACTCTTATTAAATTTTCAAGAAAGGAGGAGAAAAGAATAACTGAATAAAACTGACATGATCAGTTCATCTCAACCCAGGCTATACATTAGAATCATCTGGGAAACCTAAGAAACATTGCAACAGAGGATTCATAAATTTCAACATGTAGTGATTTTTCTAGTGATGGTCAAAAATATGCAAATAACTCACACAACTCAACATCAAGAAAACAGATAACCCAATTAAAAAATGAGCAGAGGACCTAAATAGACATTTTCCCAAAGAAGACATACAGATGGCCAACAAACACATGGGAAAATGTTCAATATCACTAACCATCAAGGAAATCCAAATCAAAACAACAGTGAGATATCACCTCACACCTGTAAGAAAGTCTACTATCAAAAGACAACAAATAACAAATATTTGCAAGGATTTGGAGAAACTCAGGGAACCCTCAAGCACTGTTGGGGGAATGTAAATTGTTGCAGCCACTATTGAAAACATTATGAGGTTCCTCAAAATATTAAAAATAGAACTACCATATGATACAGCCTTTCAACACCTGGGTATTCATCCAAAGAAAATGAAAACACTAACTCAAAAAGATATATGTACCTCTATGTTCATTGCAGTATTATTTACAATAGCCAAGGTATGGAAACAATCTAAGTGTCCATTGATAGATGAATGGATAAAGATGTGGGATATATAAATATATGTGTGTGTGTGTGTGTGTGTGTATACACACACAATGAAATATTATTCAGCCATAGAAAAAGAATGAAATCCTTCCATTTGCAACAACATGGGTGGACCTGGAGGGTACTATGCTAAGTGAAGTAAGTCAGACAAAGAAAGCGATACTGTATGATTTCACTTATATGTGCAATCTAAAAATCAAAACAAATAAACAAATATAAACAAACAGAAACAGAGTCACAGATTAAGAGAACAAATAGGTGGTTGTCTGAGGGGATGGGAGGGGGGCATGAGAGAAATAGATGAGGGAGATTAAGAGGTACAAACTTCATTTACAAAATAAATGAATCACAGGTATGAAATGTACAGTAAGGGGTCTATAGTCAGCAATAATGTAATATCTTTGTATGGTAACTAAACTTAACATGGTGATTATTTTGTAATGTATAGAAATATCAAATTACCATGTTGTGCACCAGGAACTAACTTAGTGTTATTGGTCAATTATACTTCCAAACAAACAAACTAAGTAATAGAAAAAAAATCAGATTTGTGGTTACCAGAGGACGGGGTTGGGGGAGGGGAAATTGGTTGAAGGTAGTCAAAAGTTTAAACTTCTATTTATAAGATAAATAAGTACTAGGGATGTAATTTACAACATCATAAATATAATGACCATTTCTGTATGTAACATATGAAAGTTAAGAGACTAAATCCTAAGAGTTCTAGTCACAAGAAAAAAAGTGTTTTTCTTTTTTATTTCTTTGGTGTATACATTAGCTAGTGGATGTTCACTACACTTATTTTGATAATTTCATAATATATGCAAGTCAAATTATTATGCTATACACCTTAAACTTATACAGTTCCATATGTCAAATATATCTCAATAAAACTGGAAAAAGTAAATTTGAATGAAAACAAAGGTAGGCCTTTTAAATATACGGATGTCATAATATATTTGGAAAGGTAAAATAAAAAATTCTAAAGGATCTTAATACTACAATGAAAAGCCCTAGATCATAAGGTGAAATTAAATGGGAATATGTGTAAATCCTGTAATTAGTTTTTAAAAGCATGGCAGACCATATTAATAATCATTCTCAAGGAAAAGCCATTTCATTTAATGTGTTTGTCCAGCTGGAGTCAACCTAAGACATGAGGGCTGGGACAGGGAGAGCTAGTTTTATCATAGGCTGCATTAATAAAATATTCAATATTTGTAACAAAAGTAGTGAGAAAACCCTTGTTCTTCCTGCTTATCAGTGGAGGAACAACTGGAAAAATGATATGGATGTTCTGCCTGGCAAAGATGATTGGAATAAAAATGAAAATGGCACTCAAATATTTTAAAGACACTCATGCAAAAGAGGCATTAGATTTGTTTGTATAGTTACAGAAAGCAGAACTAGAATCAGTGGATGATAATTAGAGAAAGAAAGGTAGATTTGGACTTGGTATATATGAATAACTTTCCAACAATTAAAACTACATAACAGTAGACTTGGCAATTCTAAATGAGTGCAGACATATTTAGAACATGAAAAGAACCAATAATTATTTTCCAATATACAGATACATTCACAAAAAGCAAAGTTTTAAGTGTATTTAACAAGTGTTGCATGAAGAAAAATTTATGGGATCTAAATGTTTAGATGGGACATGGTCAGGTCCTCATAAACCCACATGCTTTTAAATGGATATAGTATATTGATTTTAGTAAGTTTCAATTAATTGAAATCTAAGAGGATTACTTTGGATGTAATCACTGACTTACTGTAACACATTTATTTCCAATAATGATCAGATATTTCTGGAGAAGATATGCTTTCAAATACAGTTCATCTACTAGATGGTGCTCATGTACAGACATTGTCTCATAATGCTTAGTAATAGGACGAATAAGGATTAGAAAGATGTTCAGAGTGGGCCTGAGAACTCAAATGATAAAATCCAAGATTGTTCATATTAATATCTAAGTAGGATTTATGGTTCTTAGAAAAGCTTTATTTCAAAATTGACTTTTGATTATCACACCCTATGTATTATGAGTTGGCCTTATTAAGTTTCCTTTAATTTTGCTATTTAGGAGTGATTTGTTACTTCTCCACAGAAAAAAAATATATGTATATATATACCCAAATGCTACATATTTCATTATATATAGATAGCTCAGAAAGCCTCGCATTTCATCTAGGAGTTTCAATCTAAGTCTTAGGTTAATGTACTTAAAACTTATTATCACATTATATTGAATTAGCTCTGAATCAGCTGGATCTAGCATATAGCAACAGTAAAGATTTGCCAAAAAGAAAAAAAAAAGTGATCTGGAATATCACTAATGCAAGAAAAATTGGGAGGAATGTTGAGCCAAGTTTTAAGAAATAGAAATTTCTGAGAAATAAACTGAGCTGAGCTGAGCAATAAAAGATAAATGAGTTCAGGGGCCAGAACCCAGGACCAGATGCTGGGTATGAAGCAGAAGTAACAAAAGAAGTCCAAGAGATACACAGGGACAATAATTGGTCAGAACAACCTAGGAACTTATAACCTGTAGGCCTAGTATCCGTAGATCTCATGATGAGCTGGGATTTCCACTCAACCCTCAGGATCTTAAAGGGGTTCTAATTTGTGTGAAAAGGGAATCCTAACACATGTTTATGAAAAAATCCCAGGGGTTTCTGGTTTTGGTTCTATATATGAAGAGCTTGGAAGTCACCACTCTGTCCTAACAACAAGTTAAAAAACAGGCTGAAAAATCAACAACTCTTCTAGGATACATAAGAGAGGGAAGAAAACAGGGCAAACTACTGTCTGCAAGACTGGAGAGATCAACAGGTGAATACACGAACATCAGCTTACCATAGCAGAGACTCATGAGTGAAAACTGACAAGGAAATCAGAGCTGGCATAGGGAAACCTGAAATGTAATTGACAAATTGCTGGAGGATGAGTGTGGAAAAGTCTGAGAGTTAAAAAATCCAGGATGACTGAGTCATAGTGGTCCCCCACAATTTTATGAGACATGCCTCCAGGAACTCAACCAGTTTCCCACAGTAAATATCAGAGAAAAATCCCCTTGTGCTTCTGGAAGCAGTGGGATGAGGGGCAGGAACCAATTTGAAGCCCTCTAGAGCACACTGTTCTTCATAACAAGGCCTGCTCTCAGGGGAAACTATTTCACTAGAGCCTAACCTAATGGAGTTTTAATCAGAACTTAAGTGACTTGTGGAAGGTAAGTTCGCAATGCTGGTTTGCTCCAGCTTTCCACAGGAGAAGATAAATATACAATTTCAACCACTCTAGCCATTCCCTCCCATTTACAGGGGGAAAAACTGAGAAAAACGTGGGAAGTTTATGGTACAGAGACATAGGCTCACTAAAAGACAGACCTAATCACAGGACTAGAATATGCTCCCCTCCCCTCACACTTTAACACCATATTATTAAAGGCCTATTTACAGGAGTTCAGCAGTCCCTTTTACCTGGTACATCGTCTGTCTCTCAAGAAAAAATTACAAGGCATACCAAAAGGCAAAAACCAAACAAAACAAAACACACCCACAATTTTAAGAAACAGAGCAAGATCAGAACCAGACATGGCAGGGATATTAGAATTATCAGACCAGAAATTTAAAACAGCCATAATTAATATGCTAGGAGCTCTAATGGATAAAGCAGACAGCATGTAAGAACAGATGGGCAATGTAAGCAGAAAGATGGATATCCTAAAAAAGAACCAAAAAGAAATGCTAGAGATCAAAAACACTAACAGAAATAAAGAATTTGTTTTAAAGGACTTACTAGTAGACTGGACATGGCTGAGCAAAGAATCTCTGAGCTTAAAGATTTGTCAATAGGAACCACCAAAACTGAAAAACAGTGAATAAAGGCAGAAAAAAACCAGAACAGAATATACAAGGACCGTGGGACAACTACAGGAGAAGTTGTACTTTTTTGTTGTAGTTGTTGCTGTTTGTTTGTTTTGTTTTGTTTTGTTGAGAGAAATACTTTAGAGAGAAAGAAAGTAATTTAGGTCAGAAACTCAAAGGTAAAAGACCCAGAATAGCCAATACAATATTGAAGAATAACAAAGTTGGAAGACTAAAGTCACCAGACTTCAATAGTTACAGTAATCAGGACACTGTTATATGGGGAAAGAACAGACAAATAGAACAATGGAAAAAAATAGAGAGTCCAGTAATAGACCCCTATAAATATGTCAACTGAACTTTGACAAAAGAGCAAAGACAGTACAATGGAACAAAGATAGTCTCTTCTACAAATGGTGCTTGAACAATTGGATATCCACAGGCAAATAATGAATGTAGACCCAGACTTTACACCCTTCACAAAAAATAAATAGAAGTGGGCCATAGACCTAAACATAAAATGCAAACTAGAAAACTCCTAGAAGATAACATAGGATAAAACCAAGATGAGGAGGACATTCAAGATGGCAGAGGAGTAAGACATGGAGATCACCTTCCTCCCCACAAATACATCAAAAATACATCTACATGTGGAAGAACTCCTACAGAACACCTACTGAATGCTGGCAGAAGACCTCAGACTTCCCAAAAGGCAAGAAACTCCCCATGTACCAGGGTAGGGCAAAAGAAAAAAGGAAAAAACAGAGGCAAAAGAATAGGGATGGGACCTGCACCTCTGGGAGGGAGCTGTGAAGGAGGAAAAGTTTCCTTCACTGGTGGAGATGGGCAGTGGGAAGGGGGGAAACTTCGGAGCCACCGAGGAGAGCACAGCAACAGGGGTGCAGAGGGCAAAGTGGAGAAATTCCCGCATAGAGGATAGGTAGCGACCAGCACTCACCAGCCCGAGAGGCTTGTCTGCTCACCTGCTGGGGCAGGTGGGCTCTGAGAGCTGAGGCTCGGGCTTTGGAGGTCAGATCTCAGGGAGAGGACTGGGGTAGGCTGTGTGAACACAGCCTGAAGGGGGCTAGCGTGCCACAGCTAACTGGGAGGGAGTCCAGGATAAACTCTGGACCTGCCTAAGAGTCAAGACAACATTGTTTTGGGGTGCAAGAAGAGACGGGATTCAGAGCACCACCTAAACGAGCTCCAAGGACAGCGTGAGACACGGCTATCAGTGCAGACACCAGAGACGGGCAAGAAACGCTGAGGCTGCTCCTGCAGCCACCAAGAATACTGTGTGCAAGCACAGGTCACTATCCACACCTCCCCTCCTGGGAGCCTGTGCAGCCTGCCATGGGCAGGGTCCCATGGTGCAGGGACAACTTTGCCGGGAGAACACACGGCATGCCTCAGGCTGTTGCAACATCATGCCAGCCTCTGCTGCCACAGGCTCACCCACCATTCAGTACCCCTCCCTTCCCCCAGCCTGAGTGAGCCAGAGCCCCCTAATCAACTGCTCCTTTAGCCCCCTCCTGTCTGGGTGAAGAACAGATGCCAGAGGGCAACCTATGTGCAGAGGCGGGGCCAAACCCAAAGCTGAACCTCAGGAGCTGTGCGAAAAAAGAAGAGAAAGGGAAATCTCTCTGTGCAGGCTCAGGACAGTGGATTAAATCCCCACAATCTACTTGATGTACCCTGCATCTGTGGAATACCTGAATAGAAAATGAGTCATCCCAAAATTGAGGTGGTGATCTTTGGGAGCAACTGCAGACTTGGAGTTTGCTTTCTACATCTAATTTGGTTTTAGGTTTATGTTTACCTTAGTTAAGGATTTAAAGCTTATAATTACTGGTAGATTTGTTTATTGATTTGGTTGTTCTCTTCCTTTTATATATATATATATTACTTTTTCTCTTTTTGTGAGTGTGTATGTGTATGCTTCTTTGTGTGATTTTGCCTTATAGGTTTGCTTTTATGACTTGTCCTAAGGTTCTGACTGTCGGGTTTTTTTTAGTATTGTTTTCAGCACTTGTTATCATAGGTGGATTTGTTTATTGTTTCGGTTGCACTCTTCTTCTTTTTTAAATTACTTTTATATTTTTGTATTTTAATAAATTTTAAATATTTTCTATTAATAAATTTTTTTTTCCTTCCTTTCTTTTTTTTTTTTCTTTTCTCCCTTTTCTTCTGAGCCATGTGGCTGACAGGGTCTTGGTGCTTCGGCCAGGTGTCAGGCATGAGCCTCTGAGGTGGGAGAGAAAAGTTCAGGACATTGGTGCACCAGAGACCTCCTGGCCCCTCGTAATGTAAATCAGTGAGAGTTCTCCAAGAGATCTTCATCTCAATGCTAAGACCCAGCTCCACTGAACAACTAGCAAGCTTCAGTGCTGGACACCCTATGCCAAACAACTAGCAAGACAAGAGCACAATCTGACCCATTAGCAGAGAGGCTGCCTAAAATCATAATAAGTTCACAGACACCCCAAAACACACCACCAGACGCAGTCCTGCCAACCAGAAAGACAAGATCCAGCCTCATCTAACAGAACACAGACACTAGTCCCCTCTATCAGGAAGCCTACAAAACCCACCGAACCAACTTTACCTACTGGGGGCAGACACCAAAAACACACGGAAATACGAGCCTGCAGCCTGCGAAAAGGAGACCCCAAACACACTAAGTTAAGCAAAAGGAGAGGACAGAGAAATACACAGCAGATGAAGGAAAAGGGTAAAAACCCATGACACCAAACAAATGAAGAGGAAATAGGCAGTCTACCTGAAAAAGAATTCAAAGTAATGATAGGAAAGATGATGCAAAATCTTGGAAATAGAATGGAGAAAATGCAAGAAACATTTAACAATGACCTAGAAGAACTAAAGAGCAAACAAACAATGATAAGCAACACAATAAATGAAATTAAAAATTCTCTAGAAGGAATCAATAGCATAATAACGGAGGCAGAAGAACTGATAAGTGACCTGGAAGATAAAATAGTGGAAATAACTACCACAGAGCACAATAAGGAAAAAAGAATGAAAAGAATTGAGGACAGTCTCAGAGACCTCTGGGACAACATTAAGTGCACCAACATTCGAATTACAGGGGTCCCAGAAGAAGAAGAGAAAAAGAAAGGGACTGAGAAAATATTTGAAGAGATTATAGTTGAAAACTTCCCTAATATGGGAAATGAAATAGTCAATCAAGTCCAGGAAGCATATAAAGTCCCACTGAGGATAAATCCAAAGAGAAACACGCCAAGACACATATTAATCAAACTGTCAAAAACTAAATACAAAATAAAAATATTAGAAGCAGCAAGAGAAAAGCAACAAATAACATACAAGGAAATACCCATAAGATTAAGAGCTGATCATTCAGCAGAAACTCTGCAAGCCAGAAGGGTGTGGCAGGACATACTTAAAGTGATGAAAGGGAAAAACTTACAACCAAGATTACTCTACCCAGCAAGGATCTCATTTAGTTTCGATGGAGAAATTAAACCTTTACAGACAAGCAAAAGCTAAGAGAATTCAGCACCACCAAACCAGCTGTACAACAAACGCTAAAGAAATTCTCTAGGCAGGAAACACAAGAGAAGGTAAACACCAACAATAATAAACACAAAACAATTAAGAAAATAGTAATAGGAACATACATATCGATAATTACCTAAAATGTAAATGGATTAAATGCTCCAACCAAAAGACACAGACTGGCCGAATGTATATAAAAAGAAAGCCCGTATATCTGCTGTCTACAAGAGACCCACTTCAGACCAAAGGACACATACAGACTGAAAGTGAGGGGATGGAAAAAGATATTCCATGCAAAGGGAAATCAAAAGAAAGATAGAGTAGCAATACTCATATCAGAAAATTTAGACTTTAAAATAAAGACTATTACAAGAGACAAAGAAGGACACTACATAACGATCAAGGAATCAATCCAAGAAGAAGATAGGACAATTGTAAATATTTATGCACCCAACATAGGAACACCTCAATACATAAGGCAAATGCTAACAGCCATAAAAGGGGGAATCGATAGTAACACAATAATACTAGGGGACTTTAACACCCCACTTTCACCAATGAACAGATCATCCAAAATGAAAATAAATGAAGAAAGAGAAGATTAAAATGACACATTAAACAAGATAGACTTCAATGATGTCTATAGGACATTCCATCCAAAAACAACAGAATACACTTTTTCTCAAGTGCTCATGGAACATTCTCCAGGATAGATCATATTTTGGGTCACAAATCAAGACTTGGTAAATTTACCAAAATTGAAATCGTATCAAGTATCTTTTCTCACCACAACTCTATAAGACTAGATATCAATTACAGGAAAGAAACTGTAAAAAATACAAACACATGGAGGCTAAACAATACACTACTATGTAACCAAGAGACCACTGAATAAATCAAAGAGGAAATCAAAAAATACCTAGAAACAAATGACAATGAAAACACGTTCACGGAAAACCTATTGGAGGCAGCAAAAGCAGTTCTAAGAGGGAAGTTTATAGCAAGACAATCCTACCTCCAGAAACAAGAAAGGTCTCAAATAACCTAACCTTACACCTAAAGCAATTAGGGAAAGAAGAACAAAAAACCCCGGAACTTAGCAGAAGGAAAGAAATCATAAAGATCAAATCAGAAATAAATGAAAAAGAAATGAACGAAACAGTAGCAAAGGTCCATACAACTAGAAGCTGGTTTATTGAGAAGATAAACAAAACTGATAAACCATTAGCCAGACTCATGGAGAAAAAAACGGAGAAGACTCAAATGAATAGAATTAGAAATGAAAAAGGAGAAGTAACAACTGACACTGTAGAAATACAAAGGATCATGAGTGATTACTACAAGCAACTATATGCCAATAAAATGGGCAACGTGGAAGAAATGGACAAATTCTTAGAAAAGCACAACCTTCTGATACTGAACCAGGAAGAAGTAGAAAATAGAAACAGACCAATCACAAGCACTGAAATTGAAACTGTGATTAAAAATCTTCCAACAAACAAAAGCCCAGGACCAGATGGCATCACGGGAGAATTCTCTCAAACATTTAGAGAAGAGCTAACATCTATCCTTCTCAAACTCTTCCAAAATATAGCAGAGGGAGGAACACTCCCATACTCATTCTATGAGGCCACAATCACCCTGATATCAAAACCAGAAAAAGATGTCACATAAAAAGAGAACTACAGGACAGTATCACTGATGAACATAGATACAAAAATCCTCAACAAAATACTAGCAAACAGAATCCAAGAGCGCATTAAGAGGATCATACACCATGATCAAGTGGAGTTTATCCCATGAAAGCAAGATTCTTCAATATATGCAAATCAATCAACCTGATACACCACATTAACATATTAATGAATAAAAAGCATATGATCATCTCAATAGATGCAGAAAAGCTTTTGACAAAATTCAACACCCATATATGATAAAAACCCTCCAGAAAGTAAGCATAGAGGGAACTTACCTCGACATAATAAAGGCCATATGTGACAAACACGCAGCCAACATCATTCTTAATGGTGAAAAACTGAAAGCACTTCCACTATGATTGGGAACAAGACAAGTTTGCACAGTCTCACCACTATTATTCAACATAGTTTTGGAAGTTTTAGTCACAGCAATCAGAGAAAAAAAAGAAATAAAAGAAATCAAAATCAGGAAAGAAGAAGTAAAACTGTCACTGTTTGCAGATGACATGATACTATACATAGAGAATCCTAAAGATGTTACCAGAAAACTACTAGAACTAATCAATGAATTTTGTAAAGTAGCAGGATACAAATTTAATGCACAGAAATCTCTTGCATTCCTATACACTAACGATGAAAATTCTGAAGGATAAATTAAGGAAACACTCCCATTTACCATTGCAACAAAAAGAATTAAATACCTTGGAATAAACCTGCCTAGGGAGACAGAAGACCTGTATGCAGAAAGCTATAAGACACTGATGAAAATAATTAAAGACGATACAAACAGTTGGAGTGATATACCATGTTCTTGGATTAGAAGAATCAACATTGTCAAAATGACTATACTACCCAAAGCAAACTACAGAGTCAATGCAATCCCTATGAAACTACCAATGGCATTTTTCACAGAAATAAAACAGAAAATTTCACAATTTGTATGGAAACAAAAAAGACCCCAAATAACCAAAGCAATCTTGAGAAAGAAAAATGGAGCTGGAGGAATCAGGCTCCCTGACTTCAGACTATACTACAAAGCTACAGTAATCAAGATAGTATGGTTCTGGCACAAAAACAGAAATATAGATCAATGGAACAGGATAGAAAGCCCAGACGTAAACCCACACACATATGGGCACCTTATCTTTGATAAAGGAGGCAAGAATATACAGTGGAGAAAAGACAGCTTCTTCAATAAGTAGTGCTTGCAAACCTGGACAGCTACACATAAAAGAATCAAATTGGAACATTCCCTAACACCATAACACAAAAATAAACTAAAAATGGATTAAAGACCTAAATGTAAGGCCAGACACTATAAAACTCTTAGTGAAAAACATAGGCGGAACTCTCTATGACATAAATTACAGCAAGATCCTTTTTGACTCAACCCCTAAATAAATGGAAATAAAAACAAATATAAACAAATGGGACTTAATGAAATGTAAACACTTTTGCACAGCAAAGGAAACCATAAACAAGACCAAAAGACAACCCTCAGAATGGGAGAAACTATTTGCCAATGAAGCAACTGACAAAGGATTAATCTCCAAAATATGCAAGCAGCTCATGCAGCTCAATATCAAAAAAATAAACAACCCAATCCAAAATGGGCAGGAGACCTAAACAGACATTTCTCCAAGGAAGATATACATATTGCCAACGAACACATGAAAGGATGCTCAACATCACTATTCATTAGAGAAATGCAAATCAAAACTACAATGAGGTACCACCTCACACCAGTCAGAATGGCCATCATCAAAAATCTACAAACAATACATGCTGGAGAGGGTGTGGAGAAAAGGGAACCCTTCTGCACTGTCGTTAGGAATGTAAATTGCTAAGAGCCACTATGGAGAGAAGTTTGGAGGTTCTTCAAAAAACTAAAAATAGAACTACCATATGACCCAACAATCCCACTACCGGGCATATACCGTGAAAAAAACATAATTCAAAAAGAGTCATGTACCACAATGTTCATTGCATCTCTGTTTACAATAGTCAGGACATGGAAGCAACCTAAGTGTCCATTGACAGATGAATGGATAAAGAAGATGTGGTACATATATACAATGGAATATATTCAGCCATGAAAATAAACGAAATTGAGTTATTTGTAAGGAGGTGGATGGTCCTAGAGTCTGTCATACAGAGTGAAGTAAGTCAGAAAGAGAAAAACAGTACTGTATGCTAACACATATATATGGAATCTAAAAAAAAAAAAAGTGTGGTTCTGAAAAACCTAGGAGCAGGACAGGAATAAAGTCGCAGACGTAGGAATGGACTTGAGGACACAGGGAGGGAGAAGGATAAGCTGGGACGAAGTGAGAGAGTGGCACTGACATATATACACTACCAAATGTAAAATAGATAGCTAGTGGGAAGCAGCTGCATTGCACCAGGAGATCAGCTCGGTGCTTGTTGACCACATAAGGGGTGGCATAGGGAGAGCGGGAGGGAGACTCAAGAGGGAGGGCATATGGGGATATATGTATATATATAGTTGAATCACCTTGTTATACAGCAGAAACTAACACACCATAGTAAAGCAATTATACTTCAATAAAGATGTTAAAAAAAAGAAAAAATGAAAAAGAAAAATAAATAAATACAGCGGAAATATTAATATGTATAACTGATTCACTTTGCTGTGCAGCAGAAACTAACACAGCACTGTAAATCAACTATACTCCAATAAAAATTAATCAAAAAGAAAAAAGAAAAAAACAAAACAAAAAAAAACCTAAATGACCTTACTATGGCAATGACCTTTTTACATTTCAAGAGTAAGAAAAAAAACAACCTGATTAACAAATGGGTCAAAGATCTTAACAGATACCTCAGCAAATAAGATATACAGATGGTGAATAAGCATATTAAAAAGTATTTCACATCATATGTCTTCAGAGAAGTGAAAATTAAAGCAACAATGAACTACCACTAAACACACATTACAATATCCAAATTCCAGAGCACTGGCAACACCAAATCCTGGTGAGAATGTGGAGTTACAGGAACTCTCGTACACTGCTGGTGGGAATGTAAAGTGGGACAGCCATTTTGGAAGACAGTTTGACAGTTTTTTATAAAACAAAACATACTCTTACCATACCATACCTCTTGGTATTTACCCAAATGAGTTGAAAACCTATGTCCACAAAATAGCCTGCATATGGTTATTTATAGTAGATTCATTCACAGTTGCCAAAACTTGGAAACAACCAACATGTCCTTCAGTATATGAATGTATAAATAAACTGTGGTACATCCAGACAAAGGAATATTATTCACTGCTAAGAAGAAATCATCTACCAAGCCATGTAAAATATATGAAAGAAATTTAATTGCATATTACTAACTAAAAGAAGTCAATCTGCAAAGGCTCCATACTGTATGACTACAACTTTGTAACATTCTGGAAAAGACAAAGCTATGTATACAGTAAAAAGATCAGTGGCTGCCAGTGTTTGGGGGAGGGGGGCAGGGATCAATTGGCAGAGGACAGAGTATTTTTAGGGCAGTGAACTTACTCTGTATTATACTATAATGGTGGATACAGATCATTATACATTTTTCCAAACCCAAAGAATGTACATTGAGTGAACCGTAATGTAAAGTATAGACTTTGAGTTATTAAAAGAGTGTCAACATAGGTTCATCAATCACAACAAATGTCCCACCTTGGTGGGGGATGTTGATAATGGAGGACCCTATGCATGTACAGGGGCAGGAGTATATGTGAAATTTCTGTATCTTCCTCTTAATTTTTTTCGTGAATCTAAAACTTAAGAAATAGTCTTAAAACAAAAACAAAAACAAACCAGAAAACAAACAAAAAAATCCCAGAGTAAATATTTTGACTTCAGTTCAAACTTTGTATTTTTCTCCGTGGTATCATGGTGGTTATTATTGTAATATCTCCAAATTCTCTGTAAAGACTGTGAGAGTTTACCATAATCATCTCTATTGTTACTGTGTATACTAAATAGCTTAGTAGCTCCAATTGTTTCCTTCCACAACATACATTCTATAACCTTTTGTTTGTAAATGTCTCTTGCCCTCCAGGCTCTTTTCAAAATCTCGCTTCCATTGCCCTCCCATAGGCAATTAATATCATGTGTTTTATATATGTCAATGAGGGCTTCCCTGGTGGCATATTTGTTAAGAATCCACCTGCCAATGCAGGGGACACGGGTTCGAGCCCTGGTCCGGGAAGATCCCACATGCCGTGGAGCAACTAAGCCTGTGCACCACAACTACTGAGCCTGCGCTCCAGAGCCCGTGAGCCACAACTACTGAAGCCCACACGCCTAGAGTCCATGCTCCGCAACAAGAGAAGCCACCACAATGAGAAGCCTGTGCACCACAATGAAGAGTAGCCCCCGCTCACTGCAACAAGAGAAAGCCCGCGCACAGCAACAAAGACACAATGCAGCCAATAATAAATAAACTTATTAAAAATATATATATATGTCAATTAAATTTTATATATCCTTGAAATATACATATATATTATATGGTTTACATGTGTATGTATATATTATCTGATATCTTCCTGCTTGTTTGCTCATTTGTAAATTATCTGTTTTAAATCTCTGAAAGCTTTTAGAGATTTTATTTCTTTCTTGTCTTCAATGTATCTGTATATTTAAGCGTTAATATAATTTTAATCTCTGCCTTTTGCACTCTAATTGCACTTTTAATCTGAGATTTCACATCTTTGTTTCCTTTATTCTTGGAAATTTTTGGTTTTATTCAGTTCCATTATTTATTTATCACCCTTTATGACCACTAATATGGGAATAAACACTTCTACTTCTATCTCCCATATCCCATAAAATTGCAAAAAACAAAGATGAGATAGCAATACACACCTATGAGAAATGCTAAATCACAAACACTGGCAACACCAAATAGTGAGAATGTAGAGCAGCCAGAACTCTCCTTCATTTCTGGTGGGAATGCAAAGTGGTACAGTCCCTTTGGAAGACAGTTGGGGAGTTTCTTACAAAGCTACATATAGTCCTAACGTTCCATCCAGCAATTGTGCTCCTTGTTATTTATCCAAACATGTTGAAAACTTATGTCAACATAAAAACCTACACATAAAAGTTGATAGCTTTATAGATAGTTGCCAACACATAGAAGCCACCAATGTTTTTCAGTAGAGGAATTGTTAAACACACTGTGGTACATCCTTAGGTTGAAATATTTTCAGCAATAAAAAGAAATGAGCCACCAAGCCACAAAAAGAGATGGAAAAACCTTAAATGAATATTGCTTAGTGAAAGAAGCTAGTCTGAAAAGGTTACATACTGTATGATTCCAAGTATATGACAATCTGGAAAAGGCGAAACTATAGACAGTAAAAAGATCAATAGTTGCTAGAGGTTTGTGTTTGGTAGAAAGAAGGGCAGGGATGAACTGATGGAGCACAGGGGATTTTTTAGGGCAGCAAAACATTTCTATATGATAGTTACATGACATTATACATTTACCAAAATCCATAGACTGTAGAAAACTATGAGTGAACCCTAATGTAAACTATGAACTGTATTTAATAATACTATATCAATATTGGTTCATCAATTTTTAACAAATGTATCATACTATTGGAATATGCTAATAATAGGGGAAACCATGAGGGGAAAGGAGGTATAATGGGAACTCTGGGAACTTTCTCCTCAACTTTTCTATAGACCTACAACTGCTCTAAGCAATCAAGCCTGTAAATTTTAAATAATGTCTTTACGAACAAGTACATATGAAGAAAACAGAAAATGACAACACCATCTATAATAACAGCATGAAACAATGTTTTACTTCAAATCTCTCTCCTTCCTACTCTCTGCCTGCCAGGAATTTGTGAAAACATACACCTCGGATTATAAAATACTTTAATAGTAAGATTTCTGGAATATGGGTAACCAATATTGCTAGGTAATTCTTTGAGCAATATAATCATGTCTAATGTGCCCTATATGTGCATCTCATCCTTTAAACAATGATAGATTACTGTAAATTTTCATTTTATTTTCAGATATATTGACAAAGAAGTCCCTTGTTTGCAATACTTACAGCTGAAACTATATTAATCCAATGAATTTATTAAATTCATTTTTCTTTAACAGAAAAAAATGTAGCAAATAAATTTTAAAAAAGTTTCCTTATAGTCTACATTTTTCACCTTAAAGACATTCCATTCATATCCCTTTAATAAAAGAATTATTTTGTTGATATAATTACCAATGTTCTCCATCAGAAGATTAAGTCATCTATAAATAATTTTTTAAGGTGCTTAAAAACATAGATTCTTTAATTAGATTGTGTTCAAATCCTGCCTCTGTCACTTATCAGTTGAGTGGCCTAGGGGAAGATGCTTATTCTCTAAATCTATATGTGAAATGAGAAATTCATTAGTAGTTTTCAAGACATAATTCATTGAAAGCATTTACCATACTTCCTAGCACATATTAAATATTTAATCATTTATGACTATTATCTAATTATTATACTATACTGAAGGATATTAAGCTTTTAAACTGGTAGATGCATTCAACTTCCAATAAGAATAATTGTATTCAGGACTCTATGGCTCTACTTTCTTTAATAACTAAGTGGCATGTATAGTTGTATGGAATATTGTCTTAGTACATTAGCTTATTTTTTAGTTCAGAATGGTAAGCAAACATAACCGCTGCAACTGAAGACCTCCTCTACATTTTTAAGGGAATAAGAGAAGAAGGCCTTGGGAGCAGACATCAAGCATTATGTTTGAAAAGTGCCGGTGTCCTGAAGAATGAGAGAAAGGCAAGAAAAACACGAGGAGGCACTGAAAAAAGTTATTGGTGACTTGAAATCTATACTTTCTTTCTCTAATCGTCAAAGTTTCAAATTTGCACATTTTCTGTAAATATTTATATAAGAAGTTTATATAGAGACCATTTTAGGGCCTTTGTATTCTGTGTTACAAATTATGGCTTAAATATTTTAAAACTTAACCATAACTAACTGATTACCAATTAGCTGAGAACTCTATCTATATTTAAAAAGTAAGGACAACAGAATATATCAGTGAGTTCCTTTGAAAGTCTTGTCCTTACCTCTAGTTTTCAGATATTAGTGTTTCTCATTGGTTTTAGTATTGGTTAAGGAGCCATGGGCCTGAGATGTTTCATTCTTTTATTTATTTAATTATTTTTAAAAAAAAACTTTCTTGCTGTGTTCAGGAGATACTTTTATGGAAAAAGATGCTGGTTTATGTACTTTGGTTTAGACACTTATGTTCAAAATTTTAGTCACATGCCACTTGGTTATATAGCAGTAGCAGTACCTCCAACAGGTTATGAGTGATAATAAATTTCATTTTTAAACCGAAGTGAGCTTAAAAGGGCTGACTCTTTTGTACAATTACAAAAATTAACCTCACAGCTCTTATTATTAATAAATTAATGTATTATTTGCATGAAATTATTACATTCTTACTGTGGATTATACTACAGAAAGTTGTTCTATATTAATAATAACTATTTCAGATTTTATTCTTTGTTAGTGATTTTATCATTAGCACTGATAACAAATGTAAAGATGGTTATTATTATCTGCATATAGCTAATGCTTAATCATGATAACTCATTACAAGTAAACAGTCTTTATTACTGGCCACAAATCAGTGACTTTTAAAATTTTAACTTCAGAAAATTTCTATTTTGCTGTGTTATTAGACATTAGCAAAAAGAAACCTATTTGGTAGGATTGCTTTTAAAGAAAATTTAATATGAGGAAAAATAAGATATTGAAAAAATATTTGGTTTTAATAATTGATTCAATTTAATATTTAATATTTGATTTGCAGAAGGTTGAATTAACATTATATTTTCATGCCATTTGAAGTCTCTAAGTAATTAATATAATAGTATTTTCATCAAAGAGCTTTGGAGAAATTGGTTACTTTAAAATAAACAGTGAAGATAATAATTTAATGGCTATTGAACTATATCTTCTAATCTTCTTAGAAACTATTTGATCACTTTATTTGTCCTTTTAAGAAACTATAATATTATTAATCATTTAAATATATACTTTGCCATGCATCTGCCTTGCAATAATCTGTTAATCTTTCCATAATTTTCTTTTACTTATCAAAAATACAAAACATAAGAACAATATTAGAATATTATTATAGTAGTGTGCAAAACATAATAAGCAAATATAATTTTAAAAAGTCATTGTGCTAACATTTCTGCCTGCAAGGCATTTATGCTAAAGAGATTGTTTAGCACTGATGATGGTTAATTTGTTAAATCTAGTACTGTTTTACTTACATGACTAGTTCTCTACAATATTGTTACTATGAACTAGAGTTCTCAGTTTTGAGCAAAGTAATTCATTACATATATCAACTAAGAATAAGGATAGTTTTTACCTACCACATAAGTCACAACAAATAGGCTCATTTTGTCTTTAGATGATATGGTGAATTAGAGTTTCCTATATGAAACATATCCTTAAACATCTATTCATATATCAAATATGATTGAAAACAAAATTATAGGAGAAAGGTTTATGTGAAAATCATATTGGGTGACCTACAAATAAAGATGGTGTACAGACGTATGTATTTATTTCTACTCCCTCCTAAAACGTACTGTAATATTTTGGGGATTTTTAAGTCATACATCCATAGTCAAAGAGAATGGAAGAGGACTAAAGAGTGACAAATTTTGGAAACTGAAAATCAGATGAATGATTGATAACTAACTTAGCAGACAAAAGAAATCTGAATCCTAAGGTGGAAGTAGGAAAAGTTGAGCTATCTTCCAAAAGTTTAGGAATTGCTAACATCAGGTACCTCTGGCAGAGAAGAGAAGAGTTGAGCTAAAAAACAGAAGGGCGGATTGGAAAATTAAAACCAAAAATCTTCATCCCTACTTCCACGGGCAGAAACTTCCTCTCCCCAAGTCCAACAGAAGACTGAAGTTTTATTCTTCAGAAAGGATGAAATAGAGGGTTTTTGGACTGAGGTATATGTAACATAGTTGAATTGGTATAATTTTGAACAGAGAGAGGTATATACTGACTGAATGTTGAGACCCCCAGTCTTCTTCTCTCAAAATGATGGCAGCCAGGATAATACCATGACAAAGACTGGATATACTTCTCTGGAGGATTTGACTGCTCAAGAAAATAGACCTGTAGATATAGAAACTGGGTTTTCCTACAGAAAATTGGCTCAAACAGGTGACCCTACACTGGAGAACACAGTCTAAAACCCCATTCCTAGATATAAAATTTCTAATCGGTTTTTCAGTGCTTCACTCATATATAAGCATGCAGTGACCAATTAACAGACATTTGAGGAAAGCAGGGGTTGAAAGAGTGAGAGCAAAACAAACATAAAATAAGGAAATTGGTAGAAACAGAGACCGTGAATGGAGGAAAGAACTTATACACACACGTGTGTGTGTGTGCAGGTATGGAATAAGAACACATTAGATGAGAACAAAACATCCAGAAAATAATATAACCCCTGGAAATTAAAATTGTGTTATGAGGAATGAAAAGCAATAACTAAAATTAGTGGTTGGGACATAAAGTTGAACATGTACCTCAGAAAACAGAGCAAACAGATGGAAAATGGGAGAAAAAAACAAGTCAATTAAGAGAGTCCAAATTCTATAACGAATGAAGAAAATAGAGTGGAGAAGATTATTAAAAAATATTCAAGTAATTTTATGAGCTCTAAAGTACGTGAGTTTTCAGATTAGTAGGGTCAAGTTCTAGCACAACTTTTGAAAAGAGACCCATACCATAGAAATTGTTGACCTTTATTGAGTGCTTACCCCATTCTAGTCACTATTCTAAACACTTTTCATGTATTAATCCATTTTAATGCTCACAAATCCCCAAGAAGTGTATATTTTTATCATCCTCATTTTTAAAGACAAGGTTAAGTTACATATGAGACCTTTACACTGGTTAAGTAATTAGTCCAAGATAACACAGAGTTGTGATTTGATCCCAAGGACTCTTAAACACTATTTTGAAATTTCATTACACTAAGGACAAAGATAAGATTCTACAAGCATCCAGAAACTTGGAAAACAGACAAACAAAAATACTCCATTCAGTTCAAAACCTATATAATCAGAAGGTGACTGTATTTCTCAACAGCAACACTGGAAACTAGAAAATACTTGGGAAGTGTCCTCAAAACTATGAAGAAAAATAATTGCCAGTCTAGAATTCTAAATATTAACTATTAGTCAAGTATGAGGAGTAGATTAAAGTTACTTGCAGATACGCATTGTATCTGCAAAAGAACTTTCTATGTACTCTTTCCAAGAAACTACTCATGAATATGTTCTACCAAGACATGAGGACCAGGTATTTAGGGAGGAAGGGATCCAATATAAGAAAGAACTAAAAGGAAAACCCAGAGTGAGGGTGAAGTGAGATTACAAAACAAGAGTTTGCAGCAGGCTTAGAGAGCAACCAGTCCAGCTTGTAATAGGCCAGAAGCCTTCAGAGAGACTTCAAGAGAATGAATTATAATAATATCTAATATTTTTGAATACACTAAGTGGATAATTGCAAAATGGGGGTGGAGGTTGGGAGTTGAATCAGTAATAGTAACATGGGAAATTAAGCAAAAAAATTCCAAAATAATGATGAACTCCAAGGAGAATAAAAAGTTAGGCATGAAATAAAATGTATGCATAGTATGCTACATGGCTCAGTTGTGAATAACATGGTATATAGTAGTCATAGTGATATAAACCACAAATATTGATCTTAACCAAATTTTCTTATACCTACAATAGGAGAGTATAGTAATAGTAACTTAGCATTAGTGTTAGGGAAGAGAAAGGAGGAAGAAAATTAAAATTTTGTCTTCTTTAGTGGAAGATTTAAAAAATGTTTAAAATGGAAAAATCAAGAAGTGGTAATATAAGCATGTTATTTTCATGTATTCGATTAAATACCAAAAGAATCAGCCAAATAGGTTGATACCCTAAACCATGTGCTTGATTAGCTTTGATAAAATTTTAAAAAGAAGAACTAAATTAAACATACATTGTTGGGCTTTTTTTTTGTGAAATAGCAGACTAAATACTACAAACCAAACAAAGACATGTGCTAAACATGTTCAATATCAGTTATCTTTTAAAAAATATATAAATGATAGACAAAAAATGTGTAGAAGCAAAAGGTCACAGTGAAACATAAATCTCAATTTGTTCATTCACCAAAAGTATATCTATGGTGAAATTGTAGAAGTTCTGGCTAACGTGCCCTGCTGAGTTTCTGAATTCTGAGGAAGAGATATAGGTGCCGTTCTGGGTGAGATAAAGCAGGTAGGAGAACAGTTCTTCATCTTCACTTCAATTAGAGCAGAACTTTTTTTGGAAGAGGTTTAGATGCTAGGCTCCTGACACTAATTTATGTCAGACAAATGGGCTCTGCTGAATAAAACATTAGAAAACACTATTTTTAGATAATTTTCTTATTGCTTTATAATCATACCATTTGGAAGTTTAGGGTTCTCCCTTTTACTTGTTGATTTGAAAGTCTAAAATATTGTATAGGCTCCTGATTAATCATCTGCCTTTTATTTTCTGTGCTCATTTCTATTGTTTTCTCTATTAGTGCAAACACACTCCCACCCCCATCTGTTATGTGATTTAGTTGAAAAGGAGTTAAAAAAATAATTTTGTGCAAAATGCCATTTCCCTTGATATTTTTAATACCCATTACTGGGCCTGCAGAGATCAGAAAGTATTTTGAAAAATTTCAGATTTTAGAGCCAACACTTTGAAAAAAAGATTGTTTTTCTCATAAGACAGAAAATGCCATACCATCAAAACAGCCAGTGTTTGTATGTGACATATTAATCCCCATTGTGGTTTAGCTAGCAGGATGTGAAGACTATTTTAGGTTGTCACCTGTACTTCTAGCACCACCAGAATTTGAGACTTTCACTTTGCCATTTTCAAAGAGGACTATAGTTCTTGTGAATTGTGAAGAAGCCTATTTATCATTTTCAAGATATTTTGTTGGGTTCATATGTGCAGAAAAAATAAGAGACGTGTCCCCTTAAACAGCCAAATGGTATTGTATACTTGAGGGCTAACCCAGAAAGAGTGAATTAGGTACTGTTGGGATGGTGACGCTTCTCCTTGATTAAAGGAGGAAAAACATATGATGCAATGGCCTGGAACCACAAGGCAATAGAAAGTAGAATTACGCTGGATAAAGTTTTGAGGATATGCGGGGCTCAGAGTGAGTGGCAGGAAGATGTTAATGATGTATTTAGCATCTCTGATTTAACCTGCAGAAAACCTGAAAGGTTCAGCCAGAGGTGAATAAATGGCATTGAGAAGATTGAAGGAGAGGAAGGTGGTGATGTCTGAGGGCATTTAGGGAAGAAATAGAGATTACTCTATAAAGCAGAAAATAATAGCAGATGCACTTAAAAATTTTTCTTTTATATAATCCTAATCAATGTTTTAAAATAAAATAGAAGTTCAGTTTTATAGTCTATATGCTTTTATTTTATAAGATGCATTATTACATGTATCATGTAGGATATACTTTCATTTGTTTTTTCTCTATATCTGATGTAAATCTAACACTGGTATTACTATTCAAATATAACTCTACTAATCAACAAGTCAGTTCTGGAGCTGAAAGCAAAGTACCTGAAAAGACCACTTTAGGAAAGCTTCTGAGAAATTAACAATGTTTTGGGTGCAGTTGTTAATTTCATTCAATTAAAAGATATTTGTTAAGGACCTACTATGTGCCAGTGTATACTAGTTGTTAATGTTTGTAGTGACAATTTCTGCCCTTATAAAATTTACAGACTTACTGAATGTTTGGAATGTGTTACCACAGTATTTGTCCTTAAGGCACATGGGGACACTTCAAGCTCTGTATATGGGTCTATGGCAAAGGGGAAGGTAATATGTAACTTGTGGCATTGATATTATAAGAGGACACAAAAACAAAGGTCATATACTATCTCTAAGCCCCTGCTTTCCCTCTTCCTATATGAACATTGGCTTACCTCAACTTATACCTGAATCTTTATGGCCCTTTTAGCTTAATGATTATTTTGTAGATTGCTTCATTGTCCTGGCTGGGATGTTCACCTTTTGTGTCTTTAGTAACCTTGATTTTCAGGCCTCATTTGAAAAGATTACGTAATTAAACAACAGAAATTTTCATTACCTCCTAAAAAGGATCATTGCCTCAGCTTTGATTTGCATTTAATTACTTCAGGAAGTAGGGATTTTTAATCCAGAAAACTTGTTTTATACAGTGTAATGACCCCCTGCAATTTTGAAAATATGAATTGCACAGCTTAAGGTTTTAGTTAAGTGGCCTTAAGTGTTATCCATATAACACTATTTTGCCTAAGCAGTTGAGGTCCCAACTCTAATATGTCCAGTGCTCACTTTATAAATTTAAAGTTCTTTGCAGTCTTTTGGGATAAAAGGCATCACACCTAAGTGTAAGATCTTAATCGTATTCCATGGCCAGAGTGCTAGATTGATATTTTGCAACTTCGTTGACTTGAAGGCAAAAGTTTACACATGAGAAAGCAGCTCAAATTGAATTGTGACTGCAAATCTAATTTTTAAAATGTTCCTTGTCTATGCTACTCTCATTTTTTTGATATTGAACTCCATCTCCTAAGTCCCAAGCTCCATTTTAGACTTTTACTTTATAATATACAACTCATTATAAGATGAAAAATCCTTTGCTTCAGTGAACAGCTTTTGAGTATCAATAAGGAATGTTAAATGCAATTTTTATCAAGGAGTATGACTTAGGGGAGTGTCAGGAATAAATGAATAAAAGTATCAAACAACAGTATGAACTGACCCCTCTGCAGAAGGTCTCAGAGGTGAAGTCAAGAACTCTGCGCACAGAGGAAAGAAAGAAAAAAAAAAGCCCTCATTTCTTGATGAAGAGAACCAATGTCACTGAGGATAATGTGGCAAAGTGTTCACTTTCAGCTAGGTAATCATTGCCAAAAATACTAAAAATGTCTAGATGAATTTTCAAAGATGTAAAAGTAAAGGATCTTTTCCTTATTCCTACAATCTGTTTGTTAGAGACTGAAAAAGAAAGACTAATTTGAGGTGTAATCTACTATTGCGTATAGTGTTTATGAAACAACAAGGTCACTATGATCCTCAGGCACTGATTTTCAGGGAATTACCCAGATTTGCTGGCAACCTCCTACCTATAATGCTACAATTTTGTAATGCTTTTTGAAATAATGTGCATATAGCAAAATGCTGTGGAACTAAGTTTGGAAAGAAAAAGGGAATTTTTTTCTTTTTTCCTTTTCCTTTTTCATCTTTATTTTTTGGCAATTGTGGGGGCTATAGCTGAGGGATAGTTTTGTTCTCTCAGAGACCTAGGCAGTCAATTGGCAACAGTCCAGCAAAACAGTATTTTTCTCCAAAGATAAGTATGTCTTGAGACCATTGTGTAGAATCAGACATCATTTTGGAGAACTACATGGAGCCAAAATCTAATGAAATAAAAATGTGCAAGGTAGGTTGAAAGGAAGCCAGTAAAATTAAATACATAAATAAATAAAGGACTCCATAGAGTAGTCTATCTTTGGATGGCTCTAAAGTGAGACCTAAATTTCTGATAAAAGCTGAAAGAGTGGCCAAATGTGATGGTTTTAATACTTCAAAAAAGTTCTACATGAGCTTGATGAGACTGGTAGGGGTTGTTGGTACATATTGTAAGAAATTGCTACTTGATTGAAGTCACGCAATAGATAAAGCTTTTCATCTTCAAAGTGATTGATAACATACCATACCATTACTTCAACTTTAGAAGTTTTGATTCACATTAAAGATTCTTGATTTAGTTTACAGCACTGTGTTACTTGAATACTGAGTTTTCAATGACCACAAAGGAATGTCCCTAGCAACCAAATATGCTAGTTTTTAGTTAGATTGCTACCAAATGCTCTGCTTGCCTTTGATCATAATAGAATAATTTTTAAAAATTATTTAAAATATGCCATACAGTACTATATGGCACTTTAAGATTATACACACACACATACATGTAAATATACACACATTAATGTGCACACATGCATACACATATATAGCGTATAACTTCATAGTTCAATCAATATGACTTGGGGAAGACACATATATTACGCTTTTTCCTGTCCAGAATTATTCATAATACTTCTGTACCAGTCACATTTTTAATTTTAGGGAAGCAATATCCCTAAGACTATTTAATTAAATGTACACATAATAATAGTTCTAGGAAAATTGTATGAGTGAAATTGATTTGGGTTTTGTGTCCGTATTGATGATACTTGATTTCAATTTTTAGTCAGAGACTCAAGTAATTTGCCATTTATTTGTTTGGAGTTATTTTTCAAATAAGTTATTTTTCTGAATACATTTCCTCTGTAGTCTAACCACATAAAAGAGTCAAATTTTCTTTTTCACTCATTCACATAAACAGAAACTTTCATGAGCATTAGTCATCAGAGACTGTTCTGTTTTTCCATCAATATAATTAGTTTATCCGTATATTGATGATCTTCTAGGAGGTAAAAGAACAAAGTAAATTATATTCTATGAGACATTAAGTGTAATATAAGCCTAGAATATGGAAAACTTATAAGCTGAAAAATCCCAGAAAACACTGTAATTTTAAAATAGTTTGAAAACCTCAGTGGTTGATCAAATATTTCTTTATGGTATCATTTTATTTTAAGCCAAGATAAATTTTCTGTAAGTTTGATAGTGAAAAGTAAAAGATTTGAAATAAAGTTATAATTTTAAATTATTAAAAGTGCACAAGATAATTATATCCATTTTTTTAGACGTTGTATTCCCGTGATGTACTATTCATGCCAACTACTGTTCTAATTTAGAAGTTATTATTACTAAAAAAAAATATGATCAGGATTCAGTGACTTCTGGTTGTCTCATTAACAGCACTGCAGGCAACTGATCAGAATTAGACTAAAAGAAAAGATGGTTGATAAACTCCTGAGAATGGATGAGTATAAAATATCATCTCAATTTTCTGTATACATTTCTCTATAGTTTTCTGATAAGACCCATAATGTTTACACAAAAGGTGAAAATAAAATACTTAATCATAAATCATGTCCAAAACTTTGAAGAAATGTATATTTTCACAAGTGTAGAGCAAAGTAGAATAAACTAAATATGTTGAAATTTTATGGCTGTAATTTAATAGAACTCTGATCTTAAAATGTAATGCTATTAAAAGTAGTTTTTGTTGTTTATTAACTTCTTAGCTTTTACTTACTGTGGGAATCCTCAAACTTTTTATTTCCAAAAGGAGGTTTTTTGCTCTTTTTTCCAAAATCCTTAAGCTCATCCTAGGAGTTATGGAGTGGATGAAATTTAGAGCTAAGTCCCTGTGTGAGTGTGTGTGTGTACATGTATGTGGGTTTTTTGAGACTGCAAATATATGTACCAGTGTTCCCATACACTGGTCTAAGGCACAGAGCAGTAAAGACTTTCTTCTCTCCTAGAGAAGAAAATAAACAAACCAAAATTAGGAAGAGCTTAGGAGATGTAAAAGTTTACATTAGGATCGTCCAATTGATCTAATAAAATATATTTTACTTTCGTGGTCTTGGTGAAGCAATGAAGCTCAAAGCATAATGATTATCCTAAGAATCCGGTCTAATTCTTAAGTTGCCATCAACCAACCCATTCTTTAAGGATAAATATATTCAGATGTTGCTCACATTTTCTAGGCCTAAATTCTAGTAGAAGAAAAAGGTAAAAAGATTTGATTTTTGTGTATGATGTAAGATAGGGGTCAAATTTCATTCTTTCACATGTGGATATCCAGTTTTCCCAGCACCATTTTTTCCGTATCGTGTGTTCTTGGCACTCCTGTTGAAGATCAGTTGGCAGTATATCAGTGGGTTTACTTCTGGACCTTCAATTCTATTCAAGTGTTGTGTATGTCTGTCTTTATGCCTGTACTATATGGTTTTAATTACTCTAACTTTGTAGTATATTTTGAAATCAGAAAGTGTTATACATCCAGGTTTCTTCTTAGTTCTTAAGATTGCTTTGGATATTTAGGGTCTTTTGTATTCCCATATACCTCCTGCCTTACACATACGTAGCCTCTCCCATTATCAACATCCTCCACCAGAGTAGTATATTTGTTTCAATTGATGAACCTACATTGATCAACCATATTCACCCAAAGTCCATACTTTACATTAAGTTTCACTCTTAGTACTGTACATTCTATGGGTTTGGACAAATATATAATGACATGTATCCACCATTATGTTATCTTAACAGAGTATTTTCACTGCCCTAAAAGTCCTATGTGCTCTGCCTATTCATTCCTTTTTGCCATACTCCTGGAAACAACTGGTCTTTTCATTGTCCCTATAGTTTTGCCTTTTCCAGAATATCATAATGTTGGAATCATACAATATGTAGACTTTTCAGATTGGTTTCTTTCAATTAGTAATATGCATTTAAGATTCCTTCATGTCTTTTCATGGCTTGATAACTCATTTCTTTTTGTCACTAAATAATATTCTGTTGCCTGAATGTGCCACAGTTTATTTATCCATTCACCTCCCAAAGACATGTTGATTCCTTCCAAGTTTTGGCAATTGTGAATAAAGCTACTGTGAATATCTGTGTGCGGGTTTTTGTGTAGACATTAGTTTTCAACCCCTTTGGCTAAATATCAAGGAACTCGATTGCTGGATCGTATAGTAAGAGTATGTTTAGTATTTTAAGAAACCACCAAACTGTCTTCCAAAGTGGCTGTACCACTGTGCATTCCCACCAGCCATGAATGAAGGTTCCTCTTGCTCCACTATCTCACCAGGATTTGGTGTTGTCAGTGCTCTGATATATCATTGTCTTTCACATGCATTTTTAACATAATACTTGAGACTGTTATGCTTGCTCTTATACTTCAAGCTAGGCTCTCTGATTTCAGCAGTTTAATCCTCCAATATTAAGAATACATATTTAGGAAAGGTTGAGAAGCACTCTGTAAGATGATGTCATAATAATGACTCCAACTTGGAAAATTATGTTCCCTCTCTGTCTCTCTGAATATATGTGCCTGTGTGTGTGATGTTTATTTATTTATACATTTATTATTGGTCTTCAGGTGCTCAGAACTGAATTGGTTCATGGTCTTTTTGTTAATTTGAACATGAACTTACCATCCTAACAAGAACAAATAGCATACATCTGCTTCTATGTTCTGCCTGTATCTGATCTTCTTGACTACTCCCTAGAGTGAATATTGTCCTACTTGTTGTGTTTAGCATTGATTTCCTTATAAAAAAACTTTATTGAGGTTTAATTTATATACAAATAATTACACATATTTAATATACACGTCTTGATGAGTTTGGACGTATGTGTATACCTGTGATATCATCACCACAGTCAAGATACTAAGTATATTTATCACTTCTAAACTTTTTCTTGTGTTCCTTTGAGTGTGTGTGTTAAGAACAATTAACCTGAAATCTACCCTCTTAATGTATTTTAAAGTACACAATATCATGTTGTTAACTGTGTTTCTAGAACTGATTCATCTTGCGTAACTGAAGCTTTATGCCAATTGAGCAGTAATTCTACATTTCCCCTCCCCCTAGCCCCTAGCAACTATAATTCTATTCTCTGTTTCATGACTTTGACTATTTTGGGTACCTCAGATAAGTGGAATTATGTAATATTTGTCTTTCTGTGACTGGCTTATTATATTAGCATACTATCCTCTATGTTCATATTGCTGCAAATCACAAGATTTCCTTATTTAAAAAAAAATAAAAATAACATTTTTTTGTGTGTATGTACCACACTTTCTTTATCCATTCATTTGTTAATGGATATTTATGTTGTTTCCATATCTTCGATATTGAGAATAATGCTGCAATAACATGGGAGTGCAAGTATCTCTTCAAGATCCTGATTTTAATTCCTTTGGATATATACCCAGAAGAGGAATTGCTAGATCATATGATGGTTTTATTTTTAATTTTTTGAAGAACTTCCATAGTATTTTATAACATGGCTGCACAATTCTACATTCCCACCAAAAATGTATGAGTTGCAATTTATCCACATCTTCATCAACACTTGTTATCCTTTTTTTATCTTTTTTTAAATAAATTTATTTATTCATTTATTTATTTTTGGCTGCGTTGGGTCTTTTGTTGCTGAATGCGTGCTTTTCTCTAGTTGCGGCAAGTGGGGGCTACTCTCCATTGCGGTGCGCGGGCTTCTCTTGTTGCAGAGCACAGGCTCTAGGCGTGCGGACTTCAGTAGTTGTGGCTCACGGGCTCTAGAGCGTGGGGTCAGTAGTTGTGGTGCACACGCTTAGTTGCTCCGCGGCATGTGGGATCTTTGGGGACCAGGGCTTGAACCCTTGTCCCCTGCACTGGCAGGCTGATTTACCACTGTGCCACCAGGGAAGTCCCTTTTTTTTTTTTCTTTTTGGTAATAGCCATTCTAACAGGTGTGAGGTGATAACTCACTGTGGTCTTGATTTGCATTTCCCTGGTGATTAGTGATGTTTAAAACCTTTTCATATAGTATATGGTGGCCACTTGAATTTCCTCTTTGGATAAATGTCTAGTCAAGAATTTGCCCATTTTTTTTTTTATTCAAACAAAAAGTCACAAAAATTATAATCATCCTCATCAGTTCACTCAGTCCCATGTAATTAATTTTTTTTCATCTTGATCTTTTGTAAGCACTTTTATGAGTTCATCAGTTTTCCATTAGAGTTCTGAAAATGCTTATTCTTTCAGTTCAGCAGCAGAGTCAGTTACCAGAAACCTGTACTTGTCAGAGTCTTTTCCATGAATTCCTTGAAGATGAAACCCTTTTATAGGAACATATTTGCAAAAGCATCAGAGTACACCCAGAACTGTCTGTAAATGACAAAAGACTTAAAAATGACCACGGTTAAAGACTTGATGAAAGTTCATAATAATGCAATTGACAAGGAAATTTAGTTATTTCTGAGATATACATTTTAAAGTAATAACTAGAATTACGACTTATAACTTTATACCAGAACATATAAGATTTTTAGAAATTTCATGTAATGTCTGAAACATTTATATTAACATATTTCCATACAAATAACCCAAAGAAAGTT
The DNA here is from genome assembly GCF_028023285.1 of Balaenoptera ricei. Taxonomy (NCBI): domain Eukaryota; kingdom Metazoa; phylum Chordata; class Mammalia; order Artiodactyla; family Balaenopteridae; genus Balaenoptera; species Balaenoptera ricei. The sequence continues at coordinate 86,324,085 of NC_082660.1, read as the reverse complement.
TAGTATTAGTTGTTTTTTTTTGTTTGTTTTTTTATACTGCAGGTTCTTATTAGTCATCAATTATATACACATCAATGTATACATGTCAATCCCAATCGCCCAATTCAGCACACCACCATCCCCACCCCACCACGGTTTCCCCCCCTTGGTGTCCATACATCTGTTCTCTACATCTGTGTCTCAACTGCCCTGCAAACCGGTTCATCTGTACCATTTTTCTAGGTTCCACATACATGCGTTAATATACGATATTTGTTTTTCTCTTTCTGACTTACTTCACTCTGTATGACAGTCTCTAGATCCGTACACGTCTCAACAAATGACTCAATTTCGTTCCTTTTTATGGTTGAGTAATATTCCATTGTATATATGTACCACACCTTCGTTATCCACTCATCTGTCGATGGGCATTTAGGTTGCTTCCATGACCTGGCTATTGTAAATAGTGCTGCAATGAACATTGGGGTGCATGTGTCTTTTTGAATTATGGTTTTCTCTGGGTATATGCCCAGTAGTGGGATTGCTGGGTCATTTGGTAAATCTATTTTTAGTTTTTTAAAGAACCTCTGTACTGTTCTCCATAGTGGCTGTATCAATTTACATTCCCACCAACAGTGCAAGAGGGTTCCCTTTTCACCACATCCTCTCCAGCATTTGTTGTTTGTAGATTTTCTGATGATGCCCATTCTAACTGGTGTGAGGTGAGACCTCATTGTAGTTTTGATTTGCATTCCTCTAATAATTAGTGATGTTGAGCAGCTTTTCATGTGCTTCTTGGCCATCTGTATGTCTTCTTTGGAGAAATGTCTATTTAGGTCTTCTGCCCATTATTGGATTGACTTGTTTGTTTCTTTAATATTGAGCTGCATGAGCTGTTCATATATTTTGGAGATTAATCCTTTGTCCGTTGTTTCATTTGCAAATATTTTCTCCCATTCTGAGGGTTGTCTTTTGGTCTTGTTTATGGTTTCCTTTGCTGTGCAAAACCTTTGAAGTTTCATTAGGTCCCATTTGTTTATTTTTGTTTTTATTTCTATTACTCTAGGAGGTGGATCAAAAAAGATCTTGCTGTGAATTATGTCAAAGAGTGTTCTTCCTATGTTTTCCTCTAAGAGTTTTATATTGTCCGGTCTTACATTTAGGTCTCGAATCCATTTTGAGTTTATTTTTGTGTATGGTGTTAGGGAGTGTTCTAATTTCATTCTTTTACATGTAGCTGTCCAGTTTTCCCAGCACCACTTACTGAAGTGACTGTCTTTGCTCCATTGTATATCTTTGCCTCCTTTGTCATAGATTAGTTGACCATAGGTGTGTGGGTTTATCTCTGGGCTTTCTATCTTGTTCCATTGATCTATGTTTCTGTTTTTGTGCCAGTACCATATTGTCTTGATTACTGTAGCTTTGTAGTATAGTCTGAAGTCAGGGAATCTGATTCCTCCAGCTCCGTTTTTTTCCCTCAAGACTGCTTTGGCTATTCAGGGTCATTTGTGTCTCCATAGAAATTTTAAGATGATTTGCTCTAGTTCTGTAAAAAATGCCATTGGTAATTTGATAGGGATTGCATTGACTGTGTAGATTGCTTTGGGTAGTATAGTCATTTTCACAATGTTGATTCTTCCAATCCAAGAACATGGTATATCTCTCCATCTGTTGGTATCATCTTTAATTTCTTTTATCAGTGTCTTATAGTTTTCTGCATACAGGTCTTTTGTCTCCCTAGGTAGGTGTATTCCTAGGTATTTTATTCTTTTTGTTGCAATGGTAAATGGGAGTGTTTCCGTAATTGCTCTTTCAGATTTCTCATCATTAGTGTTTAGGAATGCAAGTGACTTCTGTGCATTAATTTTGTATCCTGCAGCTTTACCAAATTCATTGATTAGCTCTAGCAGTTTTCTGGTGGCATTTTTAGGATTCTCTATGTATAGTATCATGTCATCTGCAAACAGTGACAGTTTTACTTCTTTTCCAATTTGTTTTCCTTTTATTTCTTTTTCTTCTCTGATTGCTGTGGCTAGGACTTCCAAAACTGTGTTGAATAATAGTGGTGAGAGTGGACATCCTTGTCTCGTTCCTGATCTTAGAGGAAATGCTTTCAGTTTTTCACCATTGAGAATGATGTTTGCTGTGGGTTTGTCATATATGGCCTTTATTATGTTGAGGTAGGTTCCCTCTATGCCCACTTTCTGGAGAGTTTTTATCATAAATGGGTGTCGAATTTTGTCAAAAGCTTTTTCTGCATCTATTGAGATGATCATATAGTTTTTGTTCTTCAATTTGTTAATATGGTGTATCACATTGATTGATTTGCTTATATTGAAGAATCCTTGCATCCCTGGGATAAATCCCACTTGATCGTGGTGTATGATCCTTTTTATGTGTTGTTGCATTCTGTTTGCTAGTATTTTTTTGAGGATTTTTGCATCTATATTCATCAGTGATAATGGTCTGTAATTTTCTTTTTTTGTAGTATCTTTGTCTGGTTTTGGTATCAGGGTTATGGTGGCCTCATGGAATGAGTTTGGGAGTCTTCCTTCCTCTGCAATATTTTGGAAGAGTTTAAGAAGGATGGGTGTTAGCTCTTCTCTAAATGTTTGATAGAATTCACCTGTGAAGCCATCTGGTCCTAGACTTTTGTTTGTTGGAAGATTTTTAATCACAGTTTCAACTTCATTACTTGTGATTTGTCTGTTCATATTTTCTGTTTCTTCCTGGTTCAGTCTTTGAAGGTTATACCTTTCTAAGAATTTGTCCATTTCTTCCAGGTTGTCCATTTTATTGGCACAGAGTTGCTTGTAGTAGTCTCTTAGGATGCTTTGTATTTCTGCTGTGTCTGTTGTAACTTCTCCTTTTTCATTTCTAATTTTATTGATTTGAGTCCTCTCCCTCTTTTTCTTGAAGAATTTGCCCATTTGTAATTCGGTTATTTGATTTTGTTATTTGGTTGTAGACGAGTCTTATATATTTTGGACATTAACCCTTTATTAGATATAGGATTTGCAAATATTTTCTCCCATTTCATAGGCTGCCTTTTCATTCTTTTGTTTCCTTTGCTGTGAAGAAGGTTTTTAGTTTGATATAGTCCCCCTTGTCTATTTTTGGTTTTGTTGCCTGTATTTTTGGTGTCAAATCCAAGGAATCATTGTCAAGGCAAATATCAAGAAGATTTTCCTTTAATGTTTTCTTCAAGGAGTTTTAAAGTTTCATGTTTTACATTTGTTTTTAATCCATTTTGAGTTGATTTCTGTTAAAGTATCCATACTATCCAAAGCACTCTATAGATTCAATGCACTCTATCAAAGTCCCAATTGCATCTTTTACAAAAGGTTTCTTAAGGCTGTGAAATGACTCTGTATGATACCATAATGGTGGATGTCATTATAGATTTGTCCAAACCCATAGAATGCACAATACCAAAGTGAACCTTAATGTAAACTATGGACTTTGGGTGAATATGGTTGGTCAATGTACTTTCATCAATTGAAACAAATGTACCATTTTGGTGGGGGGATGTTGATAATGGGAGAGGCTATGCAAGTGTGAAGGCAGGAAGTATGTGGAAAATCTCATTACCTTCCTCTCAATTTTGCTGTGAACTTAAAACTTCTCTAAAAAATAAACCCTTTAAAAACCACATGCTCTCCTGACTAAAAAATGTTTGAAAGAATTATGTTAAGTATTGTTCTAACATTTCTCATACTAATGTAGACTTTAAGAAACTGCAACACTTTCCACTTCTCAGAACCTCCTTCTCCTGGTGCCAAAGTGGCTGGGGTAAAATATACCCCCATTACACGCTACTGTAAATAAAGCTCTTCCTTAGGTAAAATCTTCTGTCTTAAGACACAAAACTTGACAGATATATGGTGCAAATGATAGTTTTGAGCCTGAATATGGGCAGTTTTTGTTTACCCATCTTTTTTTACAGTCCTAGTGGCACCTCCTGAGATATTCTGAAAGGTTCGGATTTAGTTCTTAGTCACCTATTTATGGCTATAAAAATGAGGGGGAAATCACATTTATCCTATTTGCACATAATCCCAATATTCTTTCTCAACATTCTAATTGAGACTTTGTGATAAAGTGTATTAATAAACCAAGGAAAATAGTGTTAGCTTATGAGACTTTGTCAAATACAAGATTCTATCACACTATTTTAGAATATATTTTAGAAATATAGATATATAGTATTGGATTTCAGAAGGTTTGGTTTATAGGAGGATAAATGGATTTAACTTTGGTTATAATCTAATCTGAGCACTCCATTTCTGCTGAGGAAACTGACTGACAGAGAAGTTAAGTGACTTGTCCAGGGTGAATAGAATAGGCAGAACTGTACTAGAACCGAAATCCTGTATTCCCTATGTTTTTTTCTGCTACTTCATAATTTAGATGTAATTAATGCTGTACATAATAATATGTGTATAGATTCAAAGATTAGTGTAACTGTGAACTCCAGAGAGTTAGAATTACAGTATGAATTGACTTACACAGCCAATGGGAAGTTAAACTTTGTAAATATCGCTTGATATTGGCAAATTATTTTACAAATAATCACTTTACTCTTATTTTTCCTGTTTTACTTTTTGGTGCTAGGTAGAATAAGTAGAGCTTTTTAAAAATCTATTTTACTTTTTCAAATATTTCCTTAGTAATGATAATAAATCAGATTAATACTAGAGCTCAAAAATTTTTGGAACATTTTTTCCCAATTTTTCCACTGGGCTAACCTTTTAGAATAAACAACACCATCTGCTCAGAATGCCCAGTATGTTCACACCATTACAATACAGACATTTTTTAAGCTTTTGTTAAGGTATATTTACAAAATGTCTGTGACATGTGAACACTGTTTTCTGGATTATTGAGAAATATGAATATATGCCTAATTACAGTATAAAATGAGATTATTTTTGTGTTTGACATTTGAGTGTATGTCCATTTTAATAGGTTTACATGTCATATGCATATGTTGAACGACAGGATGCAACATACTGAAATACATGCATAATAGACTATTGTCAGAAAACTATAAAATCCCACTTTTTTGAAATCTAATTTCTTTCAAAAAAAGATGTCTGCATTTTCATGCACTATATTACTGTTATTGTGTACCTTATTTTTAGTGTCTTGCAACAGACTAATCAGTGCTTTGAGGGCCCATCATTCTGAGCATGAAGTATTGTACACTATGAAAATAGTGTACATTAGACTAAATTATCTGATTGCAGGGAATAACCAGAAGTTGTACTTTTTAAATAGAACTTTGATATTTCTGTGTCATGTTATTTGCTTTCAGCTAAAACTTAAGTAAATAGAAATGAATTGAGTTAGATTCTAGTTAAGAGAGACTTTCCTGTAATTGGAAGTCCTTAGATAAGTTATTCAACTGGTTCCTTATGACTTATCTATCTTATAGTAAATTCCCAAGCCTCTTGCCCTTAAGCTTATAGACTGCCTCAAAAAAAAAAAAAAAGCTACTCTACACATTTAACGTTTTAGTTATTATTTTGAAACCTACTGAAAATGAATGAATAGGGTAACACTGTTTACTGGCTTGTGCAAATTACCTAAAATTCACTGGCTCCAGAGTTATTTCAACTATTTTATCTTTGATAACCTTTCTTATAGAATGACCTTAAATTCAACTCAGGTAATTAAGCAAATGGATATATTAGTGTCCTTTCATTCCTGTTTCCTGTTTCTAGTGGACACTATACGCCTTTTATCTTCCTGAGATTTTTGAGTGGCAGGAAAGTAGACAATAACTAAGGACCAAATCATGAATAAATTCTCAGCATGAAGCTGATATTTAAACGACATTTTTCAGCTAAAACTCAGCAGTCCTGATAAAGGATTAATGTTAATGATGGTGAAGAAAAGAAAAACAAAAACAACATATTAATTTTTTATAGGGACTGAGCCTTCTCTTTTCCTCATCAACCACAACTTTATGGTAATCAACTGACTGCTTTTTCCATTTTTAAATTAATAGACTGTTATTTTTTTAGAGTACTTTTGGGTTTAAAGAAAAATTGAGAAGAAAGTTCAGAGAGTTTCTGAATGACATCAGCAAGACAGTAGAATAGGAAGCCCTGGCCTGGATCCTCTTTCCTTCCACAAACACACCAATTGAACAGCAATTCATGAACAAACTCCCTTTGTGATAAGTATAGAACCTACTTGAGAGGTTCCTGAACCCTGGATGAGCATGAAACTACCAACAGCAAAGCCAGTAGTAGAACTTCAGACACTTTCTTGTCATAATCTCCAGTCCTATCACAATGTCATTTAACCAGGAGGAAACTCCTCAGCTGCGAGCTTGTCCCTGGGGAGAAAGAGGGGGATTGCATGTCCAATGTCCCAACTTTTCCAGGATCAACCAAGAGGAATGGCTTCTATCTGGCCTGTCTCAGAATACTGAGGTGACCTTGCATAATCTAGCCACATGGGGCCTGTAAGAACAGAAAAAGTTTGCATTGGTAGTCACCATAGCACTATAGACCCTCCCTTTAGCTCAGCACAGAGTGAGCAGACAAAAATCCTAGCTCCTAGCTCCCAGCTCCTCCCTGAGGAGAAATAAAAGGGAACCACACATCCAATGCCCAAGCCACAGCATAATAGCCCCTCTTCAAATTCATCATAGAGCAAACAGACCAAAAGCTCAGCTCATAGTTTCTCCCTGAGAAAGAGGTAGACCACAAATTCAGCACCCCAACTTTTCTTAGAGTTGCCTAGAGGACTAGCTTCTGTCTAGCCTGTCTCAAAACACTAACGGGATCCAGCATAATCTAGCTGCCTGGGGGCCAGTGAAAGCAGTTTAATATAACACTTAACAAGTCACCATGGACACTCATCCCAGCTCAGTGAAGAGCAAATGGGCAAAACAAACAAACAAACATAAAACCAAATTCCAGCTTCTCCCTGGGAAGGAAAAGAATTGAACAAAGTATCCAAGAATCCAACATCTTTGGAGGATGCCTGAGGAAGTGGCTTTAGTCTCACTTGTCATGGAGTGCTGAGGGGACCCAGCATACTCTAGATGCCTACTGGTTGATAAGAACAAAGAAAGCAAGCAGATTGGTGAGGGTGCTCTTCTGTATAAGGCCAATACATGAGGAAAAGAAAAAAATGGCTGTTTTGTTTAATGTGCAGCACCAGTACAGAGAGTTAAGAAAGATGATGAAATGGCGAAATATGTTCCAAACAAAGTAACAAGATAAATCTCCAGAAACTGACTCTAGTGAAATGGAGACATATAATTTACTTGACAGAGAATTCAAAATAACTGTCAAAAATGCTCATCGAGGTAAGGAGAACAATGCATGAACAAAGTGAAAAGTTCAACAAACAGATAGTAAATTTTAAAAGTACCGAACAGAATTCATGAAGTTGAAAAATACAATAACTGAACTTAAAAACAAATAAACAAGAACAACAACAACAAGAACAAACAAAAAACACTAGAGAGCTTAACAAAACACTAGGTCCAGTAGAAGAAAGAATTAATGAATTTGAAGACAGGCCATTGGAAATTATACAGTCAAAGGAGCAAAAAGTAAAAGAATGATAAAAGGTGTAGAAAGTGGAAGAAGCATATGGAACTAATATATACATTATGGCAGTCTCAGAAAGAGAAAAGAGAGAAAAAGGACCAGAAAGAGTATTCAAAAAATAATGAAAAAAAAAAAGTGAGATTTATCTCTGGTATGTACAACTGTATCAGCATTCAAAAATCAATTAATGTAACCCAATGGAGTTATATAATATAATATCAAAGAAAAATCACATAATTATATCAATAGATGTAGAAAAAGCATTTGACAAAACCTAAAACCCATTCATGGTAAAAACTCTCAGTAAACTAGGAATAGAGGGGGACTTCCTCAACTTAATAAAGAATGTCTATAGAAAACCTACAGTTAACATCATACTGAATGGTGAGAAACTTGAGTTTTTTTACAAAGATCAGAGACAAGGCAAGGATGTCTCCATCATTGCTTTTCAATATCATACAGGAATATCTTGCTAATGTAATAGGAAAAGAAAAAGAAAAAATATATATATATATTGGGAGGGAAGAAATAAAACTGGCTTTGTTAGTAGATGACATGATTGTCTATCTAGAAAATCTGACAGAATTTTTTTTTAAAAAAGCACTGGAAATAATAAGTGATTATATCAAGGTTGCGGGACACAAAGTTAATATACAAAAGTCAGTTACTTTCCCATATACCAGCAATGAACAAATGGTATTTGAAATTAAAACAAAAAAAATTACATTAACACCCCTAAAAAATGAAATACCTAGGTATAAATCTAACAAAACATATACCAGATCTATGTGAGGGAAACTACAAATCTCTGAAGAAGGAAATCAAATAACTAAAAAAAAACCCAAAAACAAAATCCAAGATTCAATAGTATGTTGTCTACAGGAGACTCAATTTAGATTTAGGAACACAGAGGCTGAAAATAAAGGGATGGAAAAGGTATTCCACACAAATGGAGAGCAAAAGAGAGTAGAGGTGGAAATATAGATAAAACAGAGTTTAAGTCAAAAACTATCTCGGGAAACAAAGATTATTATACAATGACAAAAGGGTCAAATCACCTGAAAGATATAACAATTATAATATATATGCACCCAACATCAAAGCACCTAAATATATAAATCAAATATTGACAGAAGTCAAGGCAGTAATAAACAACAATGCAATAATTGGATGAGACTTCAATAGCCCACTTTCAATAGTGGATCCACGTCCTAAATGTAAGACCTAAAACTATAAATGTCTCAGAAGAAAACATAGGGAAAAATCTTTATGACATTGAATTTGGTAAGATTTTCTGGATATGACAACAAAGCATATGCCAAAATAGACAGGGTAATGGCAACCCAGAACTTACAGTTTCTGATCCTGCATGCAAGGAGTTTGGAAGTCACCACGCTGTCCTAACAACAAGTATAAAGCTGAACAGTCTTTAACAATATTCCATAAGAGAGGGAAGGACAAAGTGCAAACCACTGCCCTCAAGATTGAAGAGACAAAGAAACAAATACAAGGAGTCACAGCTTACAGGGTGACTCACTCATAAGGGGGCCTGTTCAATGTTGTGCAATTTTTCCCCTAGAGCTCTACCAGAGTCTCAAAGTAAACGTCACTGAACAATGCCCTCATACTACCAAAAAAAAGGAGGGGAAAAATCTTTTAAAGATATACCAGAAAATTCTGTTATTCTTAACAATCCATCACCTCAGAGGAATCTTCTTAATCAGAGACTAACCTACTGGGGTATTATCAGAGCCTAACTGAACTGAATGAAAAGATATGCACAACTTCAGCCAGCTCTAGCCTTGCATATGGAAGAAGGGAAATACCCAAATTGGGCCCACGGTTGCCATGTTAATGTCCCACCTAACTGAGGAGAAAAAAATGTGAGAAACTCTTGTAAGACTTACAGTATGGAGGCATAGGCTCACTGAATGACTGAGACCTAAGCATAAAACTACAGAACACTTCATCTCCCCCTACAAACCAATACATTACTAAAGTCTATTTATAGCAGTTCATTTTACCCAGTGCATCATGTCGAGCTATCAAGAAAAAATTACAAGGCATACAAAAAGACAAAAACTACAATTTGAAGAGATATAGCAAGAACTAGAACCTGACATATCAGGATGTTGGAATTATCAGACAGGGAATTTACAAAAACTATGATTAATATGCTAAGGGGTCTAATGGATAAAGTAGCTGTTATGCAAGAACAGAAGGGCAATGCAAGAAAAAATATAAAAATCCTAAGAAAGTACCAGAAAGAAATGTTAGAGATAAAAAACACTGTAACAGAAATAAGGAATGTCTTGATTGATTCATTAGCAGACTGGACATAGCTGAGGAAAGAATCTCTGCACTAGAGGATATACCAAAAGAATCTTGAAAACTGAAAAGCAAAGAAAACAAATACTGAAAAAACAAAGCAGAACAGAATATTGAAGGTCTGTGGGAAAATCACAGAAGTTGTAACATACATATAATGGGAATACTAAAAGGAGAAGAAAGATAAAGGAGCAGAAGAATATTTAAAACTTAATGCCACAGAATTATCCCAAATTAATGTTAGATACCAAACCAAACGTCCAGGAAGCTCAGAGAACACCAAACAGGATAAATACCAATAATCTACACCTAGCCATATCATTTTAAAACAACAGAAAATCAAAGATAAAGAAAAAATCATAGAGAGGACATTCAAGATGGTGGAGGAGTAAGATGTGGAGATGACCTTCCTCCCCACAAATACACCAAAACTACGTCTACATGTGGAACAACTTGTACAGAACATCTACTGAATGCTGGCAGAAGACTTCAGACTTCCAAAAAGGCAAGAAGCTCCCCATGTACCTGGGTAGGGCAAAAGAAAAAGGAAAAACAGAAAGAAAATAATAGGGATGGGACCTGCACCTCTGGGAGGAAGCTGTGAAGGAGGAAAAGTTTCCACACACTAGGAAGCCCCTTCACTGGTGGAGACGGGGTGTGGACGGGAGGGAAACTTTGGAGCCATCGGGGAGAGCACAGCAACAGGGGTGCAGAGGGCAAAGGAGAGAGATTCCCGCACAGAGAATCAGTGCCGACCAGCACTCACCAGCCCGAGAGGCTTGTCTGCTCACCCACCAGGGCAAGTGGGGGCTGGGAGCTGAGGTTAAGGCTTCGGAGGTCAGATCCCAGGGAGAGGACTGGGGTTGGCTGCGTGATCACAGCCTGAAGGGGGCTAGTGCTCCACAGCCAGCAGGGAGGGAGTCTGGGAAAAAGTCTGGACCTGCCTAAGAGTCAAGAGACCATTGTTTTGGGGTGTGCAAGGAGAGAGGATTCAGAGCAACACCTAAATGAGCTCCAGAGACAGGTGTGAGCTGCAGCTATTAGCACGGGCACCAGAGACGTGTATGAAATGCTAAGGCTGCTGCTGCAGCCACCAAGAATCCTGTGTAAAAGCACAGGTCACTATCCACACACCCGTGGGAGCCTGTGCAGCCCGCCACTGCCAGGGTCCCATTATCCAAGGACAACTTCCCCAGGAGAACAAACGGCGTGCCTCAGGCTGTTGCAATGTCATGCCGGCCTCTGTTGCCACAGGCTCGCCCAGCATTCTGTACCCCTCCCTCCCCCCAGCCTAAGTGAGCCAGAGCCACCAAATCAGCCGCTCCTTAAACCCCAACCTTCCTGGGTGGGATCAGATGCCTGAGGACAACCTACACATAAAGGTGGGGCAAAAACCAAAGCTGAACCCCGGGAGCTGTGCGAACAAAGAAGAGAAAGGGAAATCTCTCCGTGCAGCCTCAGGAACAGCAGATTAAATCTTGACAATCAACTTGATGTACCCTGAATCTCTGGAATACCTGAATAGACAATGAATCATCCCAAAACTGAGGCAGTGGACTTTGGGAGCAACTGTAGACTTGGGGTCTGCTTTCGGTGTCTAATTTTTTTCTAGTTTTATGTTTATCTTAGCTTAGTATTTAGAGCTGATAATCATTGGTAGATTTGTTTATTGATTTGGTTGCTCTCTTCCTTTTATATATATATTTATTTATTTTTAATTTTCTTTTTCCTTTTCCTCTTTTTGTGAGTGTGTATCTGTATGCTTCTTTGTGTGCTTTTGTCTGTATACGTTTGCTTTTACCATTTGTCCTAGGGCTCTGTCTGTCCACTTTTTTTTAGTACAGTTTTTAGTGATTGTTATCTTTGGTGGATTTCTTTATTGGTTTAGTTGCTCTCTTCTTTTTTTTTTATTTTTCTATTTTAATAATTTTTAAATTTTTTATTTTATAACTTTATTTTATTTTATTTCACTTTTTTTTCTTTTCTCACTCTTCTTCTGAGTCATGTGGCTGACAGGGTCTTGGTGCTCCAGCTAGTTCTCAGGCCTGAGCCTCTAAGGTGGGAGAGCTGAGATCAGGACATTGGTGCACCAGAGACCTCCCGGCCCCTTGTAATATCAATCGACCAGAGCTCTCCCAGAGATATCCGTCTCAAAGCCAAGACCCAGGTCCACTCAACAACCAGCAAGCTCCAGTGCTGGACACCCCATGCAAAACAACTAGCAAGACAGGAACACAAATCCACTCAATAGCAGAGAGGCTAACTAAAATCATAATAAGTTCACAGACACCTCAAAACACACCACAGGACATGGTCCTGCCCACCAGAAAGACAAGATCCAGCCTAATCCACCAGAACACAGGAACCAGTCAACTCTACCAGGAAGTCTACACAACCCACTGAAACAACCTTACCCACTGGGTGCAGACACCAAAAACAATGGGAACTATGAACCTGCAGCTTGTGAAAAGGAGATCACAAACACAGTAAGTTAAGCAAAATGAGAAGACAGAGAAATACACAGCAGATGAAGGAGTAAGGTAAAAACCCACCAGACCAAACAAATGAAGAGGAAATAGGCAGTCTACCTGAAATAAGAATTCAGAGTAATGGTAGTAAAGAGGATCCAAAATCTTGGAAATAGAATGGAGAAAATAGAAGAAACATTTACAAAGGACCTAAAAGAAGTAAAGAGCAAACAAACAATGATAATCAAAAAAATAAATGAAATTTAAAATTCTCTAGAAGGAATCAATAGCAGAATAACTGAGGCAGAAGAACGGATAAGTGACCTGGAAGATAAAAGAGTGGAAATAACTATCACAGAGCAGAATAAAGAAAAAAGAATGAAAAGAATTGAGGACAGTCACAGAGACCTCTGGGCTAACATTAAACGCAACAAAATTTTAATTATAGGGGTCCCAGAAGAAGAAGAGAAAAAGAAAGGGACTGAGAAAATACTTGAAGAGATTATAGTTGAAAACTTCACTAATATGGGAAGGAAATAGTCAATCCAGTCCAGGAAACGCAGAGAGTCCCATACAGGATAAATCCAAGGAGGAACATGCCAAGATACATATTAATCAAACTATCAAAAATTAAATACAAAGAAAAATATTAGAAGCAGGAAGAGAAAAGCAACAAATAACATACAAGGGAATCCCCATAAGGTTAACAGCTGATCTTTCAGCAGAAACTCTGCAAGCCAGAAGGGAGTGGCAGGACATATTTAAAGTGATGAAAGGGAAAAACCTACAACCAAGATTACTCTAACCAGCAAGGATCTCATTCAGATTCTACAGAGAAATTAAAACCTTGATAGACAAGCAAAAACTAAGAGAATTCAGCACCACCAAACCAGCTTTACAACAATGCTAAGGGAACTTCTATAGGCAGGAAACACAAGAGAAGGGGAAGAACTACAACAACAAACCAAAAACAATTATGAAAATGGTAATAGGAACATACATACCAATAATAAACTTAAATGTAAATGGATTAAGTGCTCCAACCAAAAGACATAGACTGGCTGAATGGATACAAAAACAAGACTCATATATATGCTGTCTACAAGAGACCCACTTCAGACCTAGGGACACATACAAACTGAAGGTGAGGGGATGGAAAAAGATATTCCATGCAAATGGAAATCTAAAGAAAGCTGGAGTAGCAATACTCATATCAGAAAAAATAGACTTTAAAATAAAGACTATTACAAGAAACTAAGAAGAACACTACATAATGATCAAGGAATCAATCCAAGAAGAAGAGAGAACAATTGTAAATATTTATGCCCCCAACATAGGAGCACCTCAATATATAAGGCAAATACTAACAGCCATAAAAGGGGAAATCAACAGTAACACAATCATAGTAGGGGACTTTAAAACCCCACTTTCACCAAAGGACAGATCATCCAAAATGAAAACAAATAAGGAAAAGCAAGCTTTAAATGACACATTAAGCAAGATGGACCTAAATGATATTTATAGGACCTTCCATCCCAATACAACAGAATACACTTTCTTCTCAAGTGCTCATGGAACATTCTCTAGGATAGATATCTTGGGTCACAAATCAAGCCTTGGTAAATTTAAAAATTTGAAATAGTATCAAGTATCTTTTCTGACCACAATGCTTTGAGACTAGATATCAATTACAGGAAAAAAACTGTGAGAAATACAAACACATGGAGGCAAATCAATAAACTACTAAATTACCAAGAGAGCATTGAAGAAATCAAAGAGGAAATCAAAAAATAAACAGAAACAAATGGCAATGAAATCATGGTGACCCAAAAGCTATAGGATGCAGCAAAAGCAGTTCTAAGAGAAGTTTATAGGAATACAGTCCTACCTCAACAAAAAAGAAACATCTCAAACAAACAACCTAACCTTACACCTAAAGCAATTAGAGAAAGAAGAACAAAAAAACCCAAAGTAAGCAGGAGGGAAATCATAAAGATCAAAACAGAAATAAATGAAAAAGAAATGAAGGAACAATAGCAAAGGTCAATAAAACTAAAAGCTGGTTCTTTGAGAAGGTAAACAATATTGATAAACTATTAACCAGACTCATCAAGACAAAAAGGGAGAAGACTCAAATCAACAGAATTAGAAATGAAAGTAACAATAGACACTACAGAAATACAAAGGATCATGAGAGATCACTACAAGCAACTATATGCCAATAAAATGGACAAACTGGAAGAAATGGACAAACTCTTAGAAAAGCACAAGTCCTGAGACAGAACCAGGAAGAAATAGAAAATATAAACAGACCAATCACAAGCACTGAAATTGAAACTGTGATTAAAAATCTTCCAAGAAAAAAAAGCCCTGGACCAGGTGGCTTCACAGGTGAATTCTATCAAACATTTAGAGAAGAGCTAACACCTATCCTTATCAAACTCTTCCAAAATATAGCAAAGGGAAGAACACACCCAAACTCATTCTTCGAGGCCACCATCACCCTGATAACAAAACCAGACAAAGATGTCATAAAAAAAGAAAACTGCAGGCCAATGTCACTGATGAACATAGATGCAAAATTCCTCAACAAAATACTAGCAAATAGAATCCAACAGCACATTAAAGGGACCATACATCAAGTGGGGTTTATCCCAGCAGCACAAGGATTCTTTAATATATGCAAATCAATCAATGTGATACTCCATATTAACTAACTGAAGCATAAAAACCATATGATCATCTCAATAGATGCAGAAAAAGCTTTTGACAAAATTCAACACCCTTTTATGGTAAAAACCCTCCAGCAAGTAGGCAGAGAGGGAGCTTACCTCAACATAATAAAGGCCATATATGACAAACCCACAGCCAACATCGTTCCCAATGGTGAAAAATTGAAAACATTTCCACTAAGATCAGGAACAAGACAAGGTTACCCACTCTCACCACTATTATTCAACATAGTTTTGGAAGTTTTAGCCACAGATATCAGAGAAGAAAAAGAAATAAAAGGAATCCATACTGTAAAAGAAAAAGTAAAACTGTCACTGTTTGCAGATGACATGATACTACACATAGAGGATCCTAAAGATGTTACCAGAAAATTACTAGAGCTAATCAATGAATTTGGTAAAGTAGCAAGATACCAAATTAATACACAGAAATCTCTTGCATTTCTACACACTACTGATGAAAAATCTGAAAGAGAATTTAAGGAAACACTCTCATTTACCACTGCAACAAAAAGAATAATATACCTGGGAAAAAACCTACCTAAGGAGACAAAAGACCTGTATGCAGAAAACTATAAGACACTGATGAAAGAAAATAAAGATGATACAACTAGATGGAGAGATATACCATGTTCTTGGATTGGAAGATATACCATGTTCTTGGATTGGAAGAATCAACATTGTGAAAATGACTAAACTACCCAAAGCAATCTACAGATTCAGTGTAATCGCTCTCAAACTACCAATGGCATTTTTCACGGAACTAGAACAAAAATTTTACAGTTTGTATGGAAACACAAAAGACCCCGAATAGCCAAAGCAATCTTGAGAAAGAAAAACGGAGCTGGAGGAATCATGTTCCCTTACTTCAGACTATACTACAAAGCTACAGTAATCAAGACATCATGGTACTGGCACAGAAACAGAAATATAGATCAATGGAACAGGATAGAAACCCAGAGATAAACCCATGCACATACGGTCACCTTATCATTGATAAAGGAGGCAAGAGTATCCAATGGAGAGAAGACAGCCTTTTCAATAAGTGGTGCTGGTTAAACTGGACAGCTACATGTAAAAGAATGAAATTAGAACACTTCCTAAAACCATACACAAAAATAAACTCAAAATGTATTTGAGACCTAAATGTAAGGCCAAACACTATAAATCTCTTAGAGGAAAACATAGGCAGAACACTCTATGACATAAATCACAGCAAGATGCTTTTTGACCCACCTCCTACAGAAAGGGAAATAAAAACAAACAAATGGGATGTAATGAAATTTAAAAAGTTTTGCACAGCAAAGGAAACCATAAACATGATGAAAAGACAACCCTGAGAATGACAGAAAATATTTACAAATGAAGCAACTGACAAAGGATTAATCTCCAAAATGTACAAGCAACACATGCAGCTCAATATCAAAAAAACAAACAACCAAATCCAAAAATGTGCAGAAGACCTAAATAGACATTTCTCCAAAGAAGATATACAGATTGCCATCAAACACATGAAAGAATGCTCAACATCACTAATCATTAGAGAAATGCAAATTAAAACTACAATAAGGTATCACCTCACACCAGTCAGAATGGCCATCATCAGAAAGTCTCCAAACAATAAATATTGGAGAGGGTGTGGCGAAAAGGGAATCCTCTTGCACTGTTGTTTGGAATGTAAATTGATATAGCCACAATGGAGAACAGTATGGAGGTTCCCAAAAATATTAAATATAGAACTACCGTATGACCCAGCAATCCCACTATTGGGCATATACCCGGAGAAAATCATAATTCAAAAAGAGTCATATACCACAATGTTCATAGCAGCACTATTTATAATATTCAGGACATGGAAGCAACCTAAGTGTCCATCAACAGATGAATGGATAAAGATGTGGCACATATATACAATGGAATATTACTCAGCCATCAAAAGAAATGAAATTGAGTTATTTTTAGTGAGGTGGATGGACCTAGAGTCTGTCATACAGAGTGAAGTAAGTCAGAAAGAGAAAAACATATACCGTATGAAAACACAAATATGTGGTATCTAAAAAAAACAAAAAAACAAAAATGATTCTGAAGAACCGAGGGGCAGGACAGAAATAAAGACACAGGCATAGAGAATGGACTTGAGGACACGGGCAGGGGGAAGGGTAAGCTGGGATGAAGTGAGAGAGTAGCATGGACATATATGCACTACCAAATGTAAAATAAATAGCTAGTGGGAAGCAGCTGCATAACACAGGGAGATCAGCTTGATTCTTTGTGACCACCTAGAGGGGTGGGATAGGGAGGGTGGGAGGGAGGGAGATGCAAGAGGGAAGAGATATGGGGACATATGTATACATATAGCTGATTCACTTTGTTATATAGCAGAAACTAACACACCATTGTAAAGCTATTATACTCCAATCAAGATGTTAAAAAAAAAAAAAAGCTGGGCTAAAATGAAAAACAAAAAAAAAGAAAGAAAAATTCATTAAAGAAGCCAGACAGAAAAAACACCTTACCTACAGAGGAATAAAGATAAGATTTATATCTGGTTTCTCCTCATAAACTATGCAAGCAAGAAGAGAGTGAGTGAAATATTTGAAGTATTGAGAGAAATAAACCACTGAATTCAAATTCTGTACCCTGTGAAAGTATCCTTCCAAAGTGAAGGAGAAATACTTTCTTGGAGAAACTAAATTGAGGGAATTTGTTGCCAGTAGTCCAGGCTTGCAAGGAATATTAAAGAAGTTCTTTAGAGAGAAGGAAAGTAATATAGTTCAGGACCTTGGATCTACATTAAAAAAAATGATCCTTAAAGAAGGGACAAATGAAGGTAAAATTAACAATTTACTTTACTTTTTCTTAATTTATCTAACAGATAACAGTTTGTTCAAAAATAGTAGCTACAATGTATTTGATTATGTATGCCTATACATAAGTAAAATTAATGACATCAAGGATACCAGGAATAAGACAGCAGAATTAGGATTATTTGTTATTATAAGTACTCCTACTACCCATGGATGATATAGTGTTATTTGAAAATGGACTTAGGTTAGCTGTAAATGTGTATTTCAAATATGAGGGCAACCACCAAAAAAAGTTAAAAAAGAATTATAACTGACATGTTAATAAAGGAGAGAAAGCGGAACTTACAAAATGCTCAATTATTATGACAAAAGGCAGAAAAAGTGTGGAAGATAAAAATAGAAACAAAGAACAAGGACAACAAATACAAGACAGTAATGAATATGATAAATATTAATTTAACTGCATCTATACTCGCTGTAAACGTGAATGGACTAAATGCACCAATTAAGGCAGAGATTGTTAGAGTGGTTCAAAAAGCAAGACCTAAAAGAAACCCAATTTAAATATAAAGAGATTTATACATTAAAAGTAAATGGATGGATAAAATTTAACATGCTACACCAATCAAAATAAGGAGTAAGTATATTAATTTCATACAAAGCAGGCTTCTAAATAAGGAAAGTTGTCAAGGATAAAGAAGGACATTGCATAATGATAAAGGGATTGATTCTTTAATTAGACATAATAATCCATAATGCACCTAACTAAAGAGATCAAACTAGGTGAGGCAAAATCTTAGAATTGCAAGGAGAAATAGATGCATCCACTATAATAGCTGGAGATCTCAACATCCCTCTCTCAGAAATAAACAGATCCAGCACAAAAGTTAACTCAAAATGGATCACAGACCAAAATATAAAATGCAAAATGAGTAAACTCCGAGATGATAATATAGAAGAAAACCTTAGATGACTTTAATATGGCAATGACTTTTTAGATACAACACCAAAAGTCCAATCCATGAAAGAAATAACAGATAAGCTGGACTACACTAAAATTAGAAACTTTTGCTCTGTGAAAGACAAGGTCAAGAGAATAAGAAGACACCACAAGCTGGGAGAAAATGCTTGCAAAAGACATACCTGATAGGGCTTCCCTGGTGGCGCAGTGGTTGAGAATCTGCCTGCCAATGCAGGAGACACGGGTTCGAGCCCTGGTCTGGGAAGATCCCACATGCCGCGGAGCGGCTGGGCCCGTGGGCCACAACTACTGAACCTGAGCGTCTGGAGCCTCTGCTCCGCAACGAGAGAGGCCGCGGTAGTGAGAGGCCCGCGCACCGCGATGAAGAGTGGCTCCCACTCGCCACAACTGGAGAAAGCCCTCACACAGAAACGAAGACCCAACACAGCCAAAAATAAACATAATAAATAAATAATAAATAAAAAAATTAAAAAAAAAAAAAAAAAAAAGACATACCTGATAAACAACTGTTATCCAAAATATACAGAGAAGTCTTAAAACTCAACAATAAGAAAACAAACAACATGATTTGCAAATGATGCTACTGACAGGGGACTAATATCCATAATATACAAACAACTCACACAGTTTAATATCAAAAAAAACAAACAACCATATTAAAAGGAGGCAGAAGACCTAAATAGACATTTCTCTAAAGAAGACATACAGATGGCAAACAGGCACATAAAAAGATTCTCAATATCCCTGATAGTCAGAGAAATGCAAATCAAACTATAGTGAGGTATCACCTCACACCAGTCAGAAAGGCCTTCATTAAAAAGTCTACAAATAATAAATGCTGGAGAGGGTGTGGAGAAAAGGGAACCCTTCTACGCTGTTGGTGGTAATGTAAATTGATACACTATGTTACACTGTGAAGAACAGTATGGAGGTTCCTTAAAAAATTAAAAATAGAGTTACTGTATGATCCTTCAATCCCACTCCTTTGCATATATCTGGAGAAAACTCTAATTCAAAAAGATACATGCACCCCAATGTTCATAGCAGCACTATTTACAATAGCTAGGACATTGAAGCAACCTAACTATCCATCAACAGATTAATGGATGAAGATGTGGTATATATATATATATATAATGAAATATTACTCAGCCATTAAAAAAAATGAAATAATGCCATGTGCAGCAACATGGATGGACCTAGAGATTATCATACTAGGTGAAGTAAGTCAGAGAGAGAAAGACAAATATCATATGGTATCACTTAAATGTGGAATCTAAAAAATGGTACAAATGAACTTAATTACAAAACAGAAATAGACTCACAGACATAGAGAACAAACTTATGGTTACCAAAGGGGATAGTGGGGGGTAGGGGGAGATAAATTAGGAGTTTGGGATTAACATAAACTACTACTATATATAAAATAGGTAAACAACAAGGACTTATTATATAGCACATTGAACTATACTCAATATCTTGTAATAACTTATAATGGAAAAGAATCTGAAAAAGAATATATATATAAATATAAAACAATCACTTTGCTATACACTTGAAACTAACACAACATTGTAAGTAAACTATACTTCAATAAAAAATAAATAAATAATTAAAGATGAGAAAATAAATAAATAAAGATGTGCCAAAAACCTTAACAGGCACCCAGCAGAGAAGATAAATGGAAAATAAGCATAGAAAAACATTCTAAACAGCATATGTCATAAGGAAAATGCAAATTTAAACAACAGTGAGATACCACTATATACCTATGAAAAATGTTATATCCCATACACTAACAACACTGAATGCTGGGAGGATGTAGAATAACATAGATTCTCATTCATTGCTGGTGAGAATGCAAAATGGTACAGCCACTTTGGAAGACAGTTTGGTGGTTTCTTACAAAACTAAAATACTCCTACCTATGTTCTAGTAATCATGCTTCTTGGTATTTACTCAAAGGATTTGAAAATTTATGTCCACAGAAAAACCTGCACATTAATTTTTATAGCAGTTTTATTCATAATTGCCAAGTCTTGGAGTGACCCAAGATGTCCTTCAGTAGGTGAATGGATAAATAAATTATAGTGCATCCAGACAATGGAATATTATTCAGTGTTAAAAAAGAAATGAGTCATGAAACAAACATTGAGGAACCTTAAATGCATATTACAAAATAAAAGTAGACAAACTGAAAATGCTACATACTGTATTATTCCAACTATATGACATTCTGTTAAAGGAAAAACTATGGAAAGAATAAAGACATCAGAGTTTGTCAGGGGATGGAGGGGTGGAAAGGTAAACAAGTGGAGCACAAAGGACTTTTAGGGCAGTAAAAATTCTCTACATCATGCCATTATGGTGGGTAACATGTCATTATACATTTGCCTAAACCTGTAGAGTGCACAATACCAAGAATGAAACTTAATATAAAGTATGGACTTTGGGTGACTATGGTTGGTCAATATAGGTTCATCAATTGTAACACATGCACCAACCTGGTTGTGGATGTTGATATGGAAGCATGCATGGAGGCAAGGAGTATGCAGAAACTCTCTGTATCTTCTTAAATATTGCTGTGAATCTAAAACTTCTCTTAAAAATAGCCTTAATAAAAAAGGGCAACCCATGGAACGGGAGAAAATATTTGCAACTCATATATCTAATAAGATATGAATATCCAGAATATATAGATAACTCTTAAAGCTCAACATCAAAAAAAAGTAAAAGACAAATACCATATGATATCACTTATATGTGGAATCTAAAATATGACACAAATGAACTTATCTATGAAACAGACTCACAGACATAGAGAACAGACTTGTGGTTTCTCTGGGTTGGGGTGTGATTGATTGGGAGTTTGAGATAAGCAGATGCAAAGTATTATATACAGAATGAATAAACAACAAGGTCCTACTGTATAGCACAAAGAACTATATTCAATATCTTGTGATAAACCATAATGGAAAAGAATATGAAAAAGAATGTATATATATATATAACTGAATCACTTTTCTGTACAGCAGAAATTAACACAACATTGTAAATCAACTATGCTTGAATAAAATAATTTTTTAAATGGGCAAACAAATAGACATTTTTCCAAAGATAATATACAAATGGCCAATAAGTTAATGAAAAGATACACAATATCACTAATAATTAAGGAAATGCAAATCAAAATTACAATGAAATGCCACGTCACACACATTGGGATGGATACTGTCAAAAATTAAAAAAAAAAAAAAAAAAACAGAAAATTGCAAGTATTGGCAAGGATGTGGAGAAATTGGGAACCTTGTGCCTGCTGGAGATAATGTAAAATAGTATAACTGCTGTGGACAAAAAGTACAACAGTTCCTCAAAAATTAAAAATAGAATTAACCTATGATCTCCAAATTCTGTTTCTGAGTGTATACTGCAAAAGAAATGAAAGCAGGATCTTAAAGTATTTGTACATCCATGTTTATAGAAGCATTTATTCACAATAGCTAAAATGTGGAAGCAACCTAAGTGTTCATGGATGGATGAATGTATAAGCAAAAGGTGGTATATACATACAATAGAACATTATTCAGCTTTGCAAAAGAAGAAAATGTTGACACATTCTCAATATGGATGAAACTTAAGGACATATGCTAAATGAAACAAGCCACTCACAAGACAAATACTGTATGAGTCCACTTTTATGAGGTATTTAGATGAGCAAAATAATAGAGAATGAAAATAGAATAATGGTTGCCAGGGTCTGGGGGTGGGGTAACCAGAAATTATTTTTTAATGGGCACAGATTTTCAATGTTGCAAGATGAAGCATCTGTTGGAAATGAATAGTGGTTATGGTTGCACGACAATATGAATGTACTTAATACCACTGAACTCTACATTTAAAAATGGTACAGGTAATAAATTTTGTGTTATGTGTATTTTAGCACAATTAAAAAGTTGAAAAACAATAAATTCTAAATAAAAACATTAACAGATCAAAAGAAAAAAGTGGGTGTTCACCAATAGCAGAAATACTCTGCAAGGAATACTAAGGGAGTTTTTCAGGATATATTGAAAAGACACTTGACAGAAATTAGTATCCACACAAAGAAATAAAGAGCACTAGCAAAGACAACTACATAGGTAAATATAAAAGACAGTATAAATGCATTTTTTTTTAACTTTTTTCTTCTCCTACATGATTTAAAAAGACAAATGCATAAAGCAATAATGATAAAACTGTGTTTATGGGTTTGCTTGTAAAGATGCCATTTTATGAAAATAAAGCATAATGAGGGCAGAAGGAATGTAGCTACATTGGATCAAATATTCTGCATGCTATTGAAATTAATTAATTTAGTATTAATATGAACTACTTTATTTTAAATTAAGGTACTAATTTTAATCTCAAAGGCAACTCCTAAAAATAACTCAAAATATACTAAAATGAATTACAAGCTACACTGCAAAATGTATTTTAAGACCAAAAGGACAGAAAGGAAGAGTAGAGAAAGAAGGGCATAAGATATATAGAAAACAAAGTAACAAAGTGGTGAATATATCCTAAATTTTGAGTAATAACATTATTTGTACTCCAATAAAAAACTGATATTGGCAGACTAGTTAAATAGCATTATTCAATTACATGCTGTCTTTAAGAGGCAGACTTTAGATTCAAGACATAAAAATGTTGAAAGAAATAAGGATGGGAAAAGATAGATTATGCAAACTTTTACCAGAAAAGATCTGGAATGCCTATAATAATTTCAGACAAAATACACATTAAGAAAAAAAATTGTTACTAGAGATAAAATGGAACATTTTATGATGATAAAAGGCTATTTCCATCAAGAAGGTATATTAACATAAAAACTAATATCATATTTCCAAAATATATTAAACAAAACCTGAAAGAATTGAAAGGAAAATAGACAACTTAACAAAAATAAGTGAAGAATTTAATTCCCCACTTCCATTAATGGATAGAACATCCAGATAGCCAATCTACAAGGGAATAAAAGACCTAAAGCATCATAACCCCATTAGAACTAACAGACATGTATAGAACACTCCATTCAACACCAGCAGAATATTTGTTCTTCTCAAATGCAATAGGTATGTTCTCCAAGGTAGACCATATTCTAGAGCAGAGCAGGCCTCAATACATTTAAAGGGATTTAAATCAAACAATGGAATTAAAATAGAAATCAACAATAGAAGGAGAGTTCAGGTTCAAGATGGTGATATAGGAAGATCTTTAACTCACCTCCTCCCATGGACACACTGAGTCTAAAGCTACATATGGAACAATTTCCTCTTAGAAAAACCTAAAGTCTGGCTGAGTGATGACTACACATCAGGCAAATAGATACAGGCAAGCTAAAATTAAAAATATGTAAAAAGATGTATCATGTAAACATTAACCAAAGGAAAGCAGAAGTGGTTATTTAATATCAGATAAAGTAGACTTTAGAGCAAAGAATTCCCACAGAAATAGAGGAATCTTATAAAATTATAAAAAGATCAAACTACCAAGAAGACATAGCAATCTTGAATGTGTATTCACCATATGACAGACCTGAAAAATATATGACGCAAAAAACTGATAAAACTGAAAAGAGAAATAGACAAATTCAAAATTATACTTGGAGGTTTCAATACATCTCTTGATAGAGAAACTAGACAGATAATCAGCAAAGACGTAGAACCCAACAACATCATTAACAGGATCTTATTGACATTTACACAACACTTCACCCAGCAAGAGCAGAATACACATTCTTTTCAAGTGCCTATGAAACATATGCAAGATTGATCATATCCTGGGCTTCAAAACAAATCTCAGCAATTTAAGAAGAATTGAAATCATACAGAGTGTATTCTCAGACCAAAAAGAATCAAATTATAAATTAATAAGAGAAACATAACAAGAATAACTTCAAATATCTGGAAAAAAAACACACTATTCTAAGTGATTCAATGGGTCAAAGAGGGACTCTCAAAGGAAGTAAAAAAAACATTGAAATGGATGAAAATAAAAATACAACATATCTAAATCTGGGGGACAGGGTGAAAGCAGCATGCAGATAGATATCATTAGCATTAAATACTTACATTAGAAAGGAGGGAAAGTCCCAAATCAATAATCTAAGCTCCCATTTCAAAAACTTAAAAAAAGGAGCAGAATAAACTCAAAGCCAGCAGAAAGAAGGATATAATGAAGATAAAACCACAACTCACCCAATATGAAATGGATAATTTGAATACTCTTATAAATAGTAAGAAAATTTATTTTGTAATTTAAATCTTCCAAAAAAGAAATCTCCTATACCCAAATGGTTTCATTGGGGATATCTGTCAAACATTTAAAGAAGAATTAACATCAATTATTCCAGACAATAGAAGAGGAAGACACAATCCCCAATTCAGTTTATGAAGCTAGTATTACCTTAATACCAAAATAAAAGACAATAAAAAAGAAAAAAAAATAAAGACCAATGTCCTTCATGAATATAGATGCAAAAATCCTTAAGAGAATATTCATAAACAGAATTCAGCAATATATAAAAATAATTATGCATTATGACCAAGTGCACTTTATTTCTGGGTTTCAGTGATGTTTCAATAATTAAAAATTATTCATTGTAATTCATATTAACAAGCTAAAGAAGAAAAATCACATGATCATGTCAACTGATACAAGGAAGCATTCAATATCCATTCATGGTAACAACCCTCTGAATATTATGAATAAAGGGGATTTCCTCAGCGTGAAAGAGAATCTACAAAAATTCTTCAGCTTATGTTATACTGAACGTTTTCCCCTTGTAATCAAGAACAAGCAAAAGATATCCATTTACATCACTCTTACTCAAGATAGTGCTTGGTGTTCTCAGCAGTGCAATAAAACAACAAATGGTGCTGGAACAACTGGATTAGAGAAAAAATATTAATCTCAGCCTACACCTCACACCTTATAAAAATGGACTCAAAATGCATCATGAACTTAAATGTAAAACATAAAACTATTAAACTGTTAGAAAAAATAAGAAAAGTTACAGTTAATAGAAGATGAATAAGTTTAGAGATCTGCTGTACAATATAGTGCCTATAGTTAATATTACTTTGCTGTGCACTGAAAAACTTGTGAATATATCTCATGCTAAGTGTCCTTAACACACACACATGCACACACACACAAAGTAAGGGGACACAAAAAATCTTTTGGAGGTGATACATATGCTTACTACCTTGATTGTAGTAATGGTATCACAGGTGCATGTATATGTCCAAACTCACCAAAATGTATAAAATAAATACATGCAACCTTTTGTATATTAAGTGCACGTCAATAAAATGGATAAAAAGGAAAAAAACATAGAGATTTTTGAGACCTAAGGCTAAGCAAAGAGTTTTTAGACTTGATATCAAAACACAATCCATAAAAATAAAAATTGGTAAACTGGGCTTAATCAGAATTAAAAACTTTTGCTCTGTAAAAGACTATAAAGAGGATGAAAAAACTAGCTACATAGTGGGAGAAAATATTTGTAAATCACATATCTTATATGGGACTACCATCCAGTGTATATAAATAACTCACAAAGCTCAATATTTAAGAAGTAAACAAACCAATTAGAACATAAGCAAATGACACAAACACATTTCACCAAAGAAGATGTACAGATGGCAAATAAGCACATAAAAATTTGTTCACCATCATTAACCATTAGGAAAATGCAAATTAAGCCATAATGAGATACCTCTACACACTTATCTGAATGACTACACTAAAGATTAGTGACAACACCAAATACTGGTGAGGATGTGGAGAAACCAGATCACTATGCATTACTGGTAGGAATGTAAAATGGTATAGACATCCTGGTAAACAATTTGACAATTTCTTTAAAAAAGTATGCAAACTACCATGCAACTTTAGCAACACACTCATAAGTATTTATCCCAGAGAAACAAAGACAAATGTTCACACGAACCCTGTACATCAATATTTATAGCAGTCTTATTCATAAGAGCTGAAAACTGGAAACAACCCAAATGCTTTTCAATGGGTAAATGGTTAAAAAAAAATACTCAAAACTGTGATACATCCATTTCATGCTGTTATGAGCTGAATCATGTCCCTACAAAAGCCGGTATGTTGAAATCTTAAGCCCCCAGTACCTCAGAATGAGATTGTATTTAGATATGAAATTCTTACAGGGATGGTTAAGTTAAAATGAAGTCATTAGGGTGGCCTTAATCCAAAATGACTGGTGTTCTAATAAGAAGAGGTACTTTGGGGGAAGAAAAAAACATGCAGAGGTAAGACAATGTAAAGATATAGGGAGAAAATGTTCCTCTACAAACCAGGGAGAGAAGCCTGGAACAGATCATTCCCCTATAACTCTCAGAAGAAAACAATCCTGTGGATACCTTGATCTCAGACTTCCAGTCTCTGAAACTATAAGAAAATTAATTTCTGTTGTTTAAGTCATCCAGTCTGTGGAACTTTGTTATGGCATCCCTAGCAAACTAATACAGATTCATGATTTTATTTATTTTATGTGTCAATTTGGCTAGGCCACAACACCCAGATATTTGGTTAAATACCAGTCTAGAAGTTGCTGTAAAGATATTTTTAGATGAGATTAATATTTAAATCATTTTTCTTTGAGTAAAGCATAATGTGGGTGGGCTTCATCAAATCAGTGAAAGCCTTAAGAGAAAAAAAAAGACAGGTTCTCTGAGGAAGAGGGAATTCTGCCTCCAGACTGCCTTCTGACTTAAGCTGCAACATCGACTCTTCTCTGGGTTTCCAGATTGATGGCCTACCTTGTAGATTTTGGACTTGCTAGCCTCCACAATTGTTTGAGCCTTAAAATCTCTCTCTGTCCTCCCCCACCCCCCACACATATATATCCTATTGGTTTTGTTTCACTGGGGAACTCTAACTAGTACACATATAAAATTACTGAGTTATAAAAATAAATGAGCTATTGCAACAACCTGGATGAATCACCAGAGAACAATACTGAGTTAAAAAATAAAAAGCCAATTCCAAAAGTTCGCTATGGTATGATTTTATTTATATAACCGTCTTGAAATGACAATAGTATAGCAATGGAGAACAGATTAATAGTTACCAGAGTTTAAGTTTCTTTTTCTTTCAAAAAGAAAGTAGATGTGGCTATAAAAGTGTAAGACAAAGATTCTTGTGGTAATTAAAATGTCTTGTATGTTGACTATATTAATATTAATATCCTAGTTATGATATTGTACTATAGAATTATACCACTGGAGGAAAATGGGGATGAGTACATAGAATCTTTCCATATTTTTTCTTAAAGCTGTATTGAATCTACAATTATCTCAAAATTTTAATTTATTTTAAATATCTGTTATGTTTCTGTACAACATCAATGAATAATTCAAAGTTGAGTTAAAAAAAGCATCCAATTTATAAAACATCAACAATATGAACTACTAAGGAATAAATTTACCAAATTAAGTGCAAATATTGTATGCTGAAAACGCCCAAAAATTATTGAAATGAATTAAGGATTACATAAATAAAAGATACAAAGTACCATATTCATTCACTAAAATACCTAATGTGGTTAAGTTGGCATTACTCCCAAATCCCAGCTGCTAGATTTTTGTAGAAATTGACAAGCTGATCCTAAAATTTATGTGAAATTGCAAGCAATTTAAAATAGCCAAAACAATCTTGAAAAACAAGAACAAAGTGAAAGAATCACACTTCCCTGCTTTAAATCTTGCCATAAATCTACAGTAATCAAGACAGTCTGACACTGGCATAAAGGTGAAATTAGATCAATGGAATAGAACTGAGAATCTAGAAATAAGACCATACGTATATGGCCAATTGATTTTCACCAAGGGTCCTGAATTCATTCAATGGGGAAAAGAATGATCTTTTCAAGAAATGATGCTGTGACAACTAGATAGCTACATGCAAAAGAATGATGTTGGAGCCTACCTTACATTATATATACAAGTTTACTCAAAATGCATCATAGATCTAAGTGAAAGAGCTAAAAATATAAAACTCTTAGAAGAAAACATAGGAGTAAGTCTTGATGAGCTTGGGTTAGGCAATGTTTTCTTAGATACAACACCAAAAGCACAACCACTGCAACAACAAAAGATAAATTAAATCTTATCAAAATTAAAAACATTGATGTAAATGATACCATGAAAAAAGTGAAAAGACACACAGATGGGTGAAATTATGCAGAAACATATATTGGATAAGGAAACTATATCAAGAGTGTATGAAGAAATCTTGCAGTTTAATAATATAAAGACAAATAACACAATTGTAAAAATGGGCAAATAATCTGAACAGGTATTTCTCCAAAGATGATATAAAAATGAAAACAAGCACATTAGAAGGGTGTGCAACATCATTATCCATCAGGGAAAAGCAAATCAAAACCACACTGAAATAAAAGTTCACACCCTATAGAATGTTTCAAATCAAAAAGATAGACAATAACAAGTGTTGACCAGGATGTGGAAGAATTCAAATCCTCGTATACTGCTGGTGGGAATGCAAAATGTAGCTGCTGTGGAAAATACCTGGCACTTCCTCAAAAGGTTAAACATAGAATTTAACCTTATGATCCAGCAATTTTTCTCCTACATACGTACCTAAGAGAAGTAAAAACATATGTCCTCTCAAAATTTTGCACACAAATGTTCAAAGCAGCATTATTCATTAGTCAAAAAGGGAACAACTGATAAATGAATAAACAATGTGTGTGTGTGTGTGTGTGCACACATGCACACAGTGGTTATAAAATGAATGAAGGCCATAAAAAGGAATGAATTACTGATTCTTGCTACAACATTCACGAACCTTGAAAACATTATGCAAAGTGATAGAAGCCACATATCACATGATTCAATTTATATGAAATGTACAGAGAAGGTAAATCAAGTAGAAATAGAAAAGTAAATTAGAGGTTGCCTTAAGCTGTATGGGAGGGTAAAAATGACTATTAATAGGTATAGTGTTTCTTTTTGGGGTGATGAAGATGTTTTAAATTAGATTGTAATGGGGTTTCTCTGGTGGCACAGTGGTTAAGAATCCGCCTGCCAGTGCAGGGGACATGGGTTCGAGCCCTGGTCTGGGAAGATCGCACATGCCAAAGAGCAACTAAACCCGTGCACCACAACTACTGAGCCTGTGCTCTAGAGCCCGCGAGCCGCAGCTACTCAGGCCGCGAGCTGCAACTACTGAAGCCCAGGAGCATAGAGCCCGTGCTCCGCAACAAGAGAAGCCACTGCAGTGAGAAGTCCGCACACCACAACAAAAAGTAGCCCCAGCTCATGGCAACTAGAGAAAGCCCGCACAGCAACGGAGACCCAATGCAACCAAAAATTAAATAAATAAATAAATAAATAAAATTAGATCGTGATGGTGATTGTACAACTCTGTGAATAACAAATCTGTTTAGTTATATCATTGAATCGTACCCTTTTAACAGATGAATTTTATGATACTTGAATTACATCTCCTCAAAGGTGGTGCCGCAACTAAGACCTGACGCAGCCAAATAAATAAATAAAATATTTTAAAAATCAAAAATAAAGTATAATTTAAAAATTAGAAACAATATTTTTGGATAGTTTTTTGTTGTTATTCTTATTTCATACCATCCGGATCCTGTTTTCCAACAGTACTTGGATTAATTCTTTACTTCTCTACTCCATTCATTGAGGTTATATTACTCATTGGTAATGCAGTTAATTTCTCCTTTTATTGTTTGTATTCCATCTTGGGTTCCCCCACATCCTGGTTGATTTTAATTCTTTATCTACTTTTGGTGTCTTTGAAATGTTAACGTTGTTCTGAAAGTTAATATTATATAAAAAGTTATACTCAGAGACACATCACTAACCTCCACTTTATCCCTTCAAAAATTTTCACATTCCTCAATATTTCCACCTCATTCCCACTTAGCCCATGTTAGGTAACTCATCTCTTTAGTTTCTGGCTTGTCCTTCCTGTATATCTTTTTTTGAACAAATTAACATATATGTGTATATTTCCTCATACATTCTGCTTATGAAATTTAGCAAATCATAAGTACTTTCTGGATGTTGCCCTTTTTCACTTAGCATATTTTGGAAACAGCTATTTCTTATTCTTATTTTACACCTTATAGTCATCCATTTCAAAGCTATACTTAGGTTCATTCAACCACTCTTCCATGTATTTTTCTCAAATTTTAGAATTACAAACAATGTTGCAAAGAATAACTTTGTATATATGTATTTTCATAACATTCAATGAATAGTTCCAGAGAAAATTCCTATAACTGGAATTGCTGGCTGAAAGGGCAAGTATACATAAAATTTTCTTAGGTATTGCCAGATTCTTCTCCTGAAATGCTGTACTTGTTTTCTTTCCCATTAACAGCACATGAAAGTTGTTTTCCCACAGCATCACCAACAGAATGTGTTTTCATGGCTTTAAATTTTCACCAATCTGACATGTAATAAATGGTATTTCAGCATTGTTTTAATTTGCATTTCTCTAATGACGAGTGAACTTGAAAAAGTTTTGTATATTTAAGAGTAGTTTTACATCTTTTAGTCTGAATTGTATATTTACTTTTTTCCCCTATTTTCTATCTGTTTTGATAATTGCTTTTCCTTGGTAGTAGCATTTTATAAAGTGTCACAGTCCTCATATTCAGGATTTTGTTCTAATTCAGGGTGACTCTTCAGAGATATTTGGTCAAAATACTTAATGCTTCAGAAAATTGTACTCTAGGTCCATTATTTTATATTACAGTTAAAATATTTAGAATTGTTAAGTCTTACCTATAAGGATTATTCCTCACTGCTTTAGTCATTATGGTAGCTATTTCCTGGACAATTTTCAAATCTATAACATTTCCGTTTTAAGCTTCTGTTTCGGCAGAATTTTACAAAATGACTAAAACTGGTCTCTCTGGAAACCCGCTTAACATTTAGTTGTAAACTCTACCAGAAATTCTAAATATTGTTTGTGGGGGGAATAAATAGGATAATAACCTTGTATGCAAAGAGTAGTTTGTGAAGAAAGAGAGGTTACAGATAAGAAACTTTGGAGGATCTAGCAAAATGCTAGTTGAATCTAACAAAATTAATTGCTTCCAATATCAATGTGTTCTCCCCTTCATGACAAAATGGATCCAAACCTTTCAAAGTTAAGTGAAACTGTTTATATTTCCAAACTGTATTATATATCATGCCACATGTGCTGTGTATTTTTCCAGCCCATATGTAGCAGCACTGTCTTTTCTTTTTCTGGAAAATTATTGTTTAATAAAATTTCAAGAGAGTGATCCAATGTCCTGGAATATTTACATTTGGTGAATAAGTATGTGCTGAGTCTATTCAACTCTTCCTTTTTGATTGTTTAGTGAAGCAAAATTATGTGCAGTAAAATTCACAGATATTATATTCAACAAGTCTTGGGAAATGTATGCACCTATGTTACCAACACCCCACTAAAGCATTTCTTTACACTTCTTTACACCCCACATTTCCTGTGCCTTTTTCAGTTAATCCTCTTCTCCACTATTCTGATTTATATCACCATGGATTAATTTTTCCTATTCTTGACTTGTTAGACTTATTCATATCTCTTGTAATTTTATAAGCTCCTATTCAATTTAAGAAATGCTTATTGAGTCTTTTCATGAGCAACAGTACCAATACCACATTTGTTCTTATCTTATATCTGTGCTATGCTTTTCATCCTTCTAGCTTCCTTGTTCCTACTTCATCACATCATGTTTTGGATGGAGAAGTACAATAACTAAAATAGCACACCTTGTTGTAATTGGAGATGAATTTGTATGATAGGAAGAGGATGCTATGAATTTTTTTGAATACAAAGCCATTGTGGTGCTGCCCATCATGTGTGGGCCTTATTTAGATTGTAGAAATACATTTGACCAGTGTCCACAGTGATCCTGAGATCTATATAATTGAGTGGTAGAATTCCAAACATGAAAGAGATATATTTTTAAATATATAAAAAATGGGCAACCTAAATGCCCATAGACAGATGAATGGATAAAAAAAGTGTGGTACATATATACAATGGAATATTACTCAGCCATAAAAAGGAATGAAATTGGGTCATTTGTAGAGACATGGATGGATCTAGAGACTGTCATACAGAGTGAAGTAAGTCAGAAAGAGAAAAACAAATATCGTATATTAATGCATATATGTGGAACATAGAAAAATGGTACAGATGAACTGGTTTGCAGGGCAGAAATAGAGACAGAGAAATAGAGAACAAATGTATGGACACCAAAGGGGGAAAGTGGCCGGGGGGGGGGTGGTGGTGTGATGAATTGGGAGATTGGGATTGACATATATACACTAATATGTATAAAATGGATAACTAATAAGAAGATGCTGTATAAAAAAATAAATAAAATAAAATTCAAAAAAATATATAAAAGATGAAAGTAATTTTTAATGATAGGAAGTACAAGACTAGGTTGGTATAAATGCATTCATCACTCAATGAACTAGAAATGATGGGAAAAATCATAAAGATTTACTAAACACAATCAGAGCAGTTTATATCTTGAAATTGCTATTTAAACATATCCTACAACTAAAAATGCTACTCTTTGTGAACCACCAAAGCTAGAATAGAATAAATCCATGAAATGTGTCAACTGGTTAAGTCAAATAGTGCTTTGATTTGTAGTGGACAGTAGTATTGTCAGTTAAATTCATACATGTTTTGAGGCCATATCTTTGAAAATATTCAGTTAGTCTCTAAAAAAAATAAAACCTAGTTTACACATGGTTTTAGGGCTTGATGCCTGCCCTTAAGATTTTTTTATAATCCTGGTAAAGAAAATAGCTGAATAGTCAACCCATATCAGTAGGCAAAGATGAATAAAATAATTATAAATATTATGAACAGGACAATGTTTTTCTTGCTTGGAAATTTCTAGAACAAATGGTGTTAATCTTGAAAATTTTGAGGAAGATATGGGCTTTATACTCCATTCTAAAGTAAAGAATAATATTGCATGACAGATGGGGTTATAGAAGCATTCCCTGTGTTAGAGTTTGCTTAGTGAAAGACACAGTGTAGGAAAATAAAGGATATAATAGGAGACATTGGATTTAGATATTCATTAAGAATTTTATTGGGTCTTGGCAAGTTGCCAGTAAACTATAGTAGAAGTTGATTTTAGAAGAAGAATATGCTTTAGAAAATTTGGCTCTTTAGTAATAATATAAAACCAAAGGTACTTGTAATTTTAGTAATCATCTTAATCCTACATCACTGTTTTTACCTCTCAACTTTCAGTAGATTAATTTCTGTGACTTTTCTAAAATGACCACATTGAAACTCATGCATATGAAATCATAATATAATAGAAAATACAAAAGCACTGCATTGTTTTTAGAATGAAACACTGGACAAAAGCTTGTTAAAAGTGACTTTGTAACTTGTCAGGACATGTATTTCAGTTTTTGATGGATAAGAAATATAGATAAAATATGGATAAAAACATTTAAGAAATATTGGTGTGAAACTTTTTTGGAGGGGAGACCTCATGATTGAATGCTCCTACCATAAAATGACTAGTACATATTATGAAAAAAAGATTTTATTCAGTCTTTCACTTGTCAGAATACAAACAAACTTCTCATAATCTTACACCATGAAATACAGCACCCACCCACCCCAGCTTTTGCACTTGTAAAGTGTTCAAATTATTGGTGAGGAGTCATGCAGTAGAGATCTTAGGATGTTTTCTTTGGGATAGTTAATTTTTTTGTTAGTGATATACCAAGATTTTTTTTCTTATTAACTCTTATGTGTACTGTGGCTCTATAATCATACCATTATTATTGTATTAGGGTCTTAAAATACAGGAAACTAGACAAAATTGAATTAATGATACTAGATTTTTTTCCTCTTTCCTTAACTTCTTCCTATAAAAATTGCAACTTTTGTTTCATGAGTTTTAAAAAAGATAACCAACACTCATATATACAGAAAAAATAAAATATGAGATAATGTTTTATGAACATCAGCATCTATTGTGTGCCAACACTTGTATTTGTTACAGAAAGTAACTCAGTTAATCGTCAAAATAAATGCATGAAATAGGTGTTAAAGAATCCATTACACAGAGGAGAAAACCGGGTCTTGGAAAATTTAAAATAAATAGTCTGGTATCTTATAGCTAACAGGTGGTGATGCCAAGAGCAGACCCAGGCTTGTATGATTCCAACAATGATTCTCTTTCTACTACACTATCCTACATTTAGAGATACTATACTTTAAATATTAATAGAGTAAATCACTTATCTTTCTTAGAGTGCTACTAAGTGTGCTGGGGGGGGGGGCACCGTGATTGAGTGCTACTATTTTATTCCTTTTTAATTCTTGCTGCTGCATGCTTCAGCTATTCTGGGTAAAATTAACTCAAAATATTTTTTTTGGCCACAATAGGAATCATTTGATGAAAAACATCTTACCGTCTTTTGTTTTCTACCCTCTCTATATATCATCTTCTAGTAAAGTCTGAGATGCTGTTGAAAACTGTATAAGAGCAGAGAATCCATTTTTAAGTACTAGAGTTAAACAATTTAGTAAAGACTTTATATCCAAACAATTTAGTAAAGACTTTATATCCTAAAAATTGAGTACTCTTCCTGCTTATAAATGAATGCTTTGGGAGTCTTTTAAAATAATTTATGTCAGAGATTCATATGCTGAAAAGTTTTCATTCTATCTTGAAGCAAACTAGAGCAAAAGACCTAAAAGCAGTGTGTGGGACCCTAATGCTTGTTATATAAACTCCTTCTTTAAATAACCCTATAAAAATTTTAGTTGATCTTGACGCAATTCTTCCTGTCATGGCAAGACATAAAAATCTTCTAAGCCAGGTTTGGCAAATTTTTCCTGTAAAGTCAGTAAATATTTTTCATTGTTGTGGGTCACAAAAAATCTCTACTGAACCCTTGCCACCTACACTCCTTCTCCTCCATCTTTTTATTCTTTTTCTAACCCTTCAATAATGTAAGAAAAACAACAACAACACATTCTTACCTAGTGGATCTTGCATAAGACAGGCTGCTGGCCCAATGTGGGCATGGCTCTAAACTGATGACATATTTTTCTTTTCTTTTTTAAAATCATAAACTGGGTATACTCTTAGGAAAGCAACCATCCCCATGTCTAATTACTATCAGGAAGAACAGCTCAATAGAAGTTTTGCCAAAATCAAAGTAAGTGTTTAGAGTAAAAACTTCTTAGTGTTCTATAGGTGATTCTAAGCACATTTATCTGGTAAGTTGAGATTTTCAGTTTTGTTGCTTTCTCATTCTGGTAGCCTTTTTAAGAGTCTGCACTACTTAAAATTAGACATACTACAGGAGTCAATTAGAGGTTATTTTAGAGTTGTATTTTCCAGAGAGAGATTAGGTTAAAATTTTTATTCTAAGTTCTTTATTGCAGAAATTTGTGGTTTCAAGGGGGAATTTGTTAATATAAATATAACTAAAATTGTTACCTATATTATGATAAAGTCTCTCACCATCCCTGCTTCACCTAACTCTAACATTTTAAATTGAATTATTGAAGTTATACCTCTCACTAAACATCGGTCACTCTCCAGAGATTTCAGTTTCACAAATTAAGAGTCTGGTTTGGCTATCACAACTCATATTGCAGAGATGCTACATCTGACTTAGAATAGCAGTTTGCTAGAATCTCAAGATACATATCTGATCATATCACGCTCTTTAAAATATCTATCTTCTCATTGCCTAACAATTAAAATTCCAACTTACCTTATTATTTCCTGCCATTAACCCTCTTATATCTTATGCATGAGCCACACTAATCTACTCACCAATCCGCAAATATATATTCTTTTTGCCTAAAAATGCCCTTTCCCAATTTCTTCATATTAAGAAAAAATATCAACTTATTTTTATTATTGTGGCACCATCTGACTGAACTAAATTTGGCATTTAAAATTGCCTAAGGGAAAAGTGATGTTTAATCAGTGAAGCTGTTCTAATACATGACACAAACTTTAAAGAAGTAGATGTTATATCTCAGCAGAGAACTCTTATCATCGACTTTTATTCTCTAGAATATCTTTTTTAATTGAAGTATAGTTGATTTACAATATTAGATAAGTCAAGACATGCCAACTTCCATGGTGGAGTGTTTTTACATAAATTCTGCTTGTGGAATCAAGGATTTGAAGTAAATGGTCTTCAAAAATTAGGCACCCATGGATAGAATATATCATTCAAATTTCTTTTTTTTCTTTCCTTTTTTTTTTGGCCGTGCCATGCAGCTTGCGGGATCTTAGTTCCCTGACCAGGGATTGAACCTGTGTCCCCTGCATTAGGGGTGTGGAGTCTTAACCACTGGACTGCCAGGGAAGTCCTGTCATTCAAGTCTCATCAGATGAAATCACAAGAAGTGGGAATTAGGTGATCATGATTATTTACATGAGAATGGAACATGTTTTAATATCATCAGTAGTCCCTAGGTAGAAGAATGCAGAGTAATGTTATATTTTCCAAAGATTTTCACATGCCTATGAGTTTACAACAGAAATAAACCTGGGAAAGTGTGCAGAAGCATCTGTTAAATATAAATCCCATTATATTTTCTCATAAGGCCCTTTGCCACTCTTAAACATAACAATTTATTTTTAGAAAGCAGTGTTTCAAAAGTACCATTTGGGGGCTTCAATTAAAAAGTTAAAATGCCTTTTGAGAAAGAACTGATACACAATGTTAAGATTTATGTACAAAGTGTTTGTACCATTGGAATAAGTACACTAGAGAAAGTTGCCAACATACTTCTGCAATTATATCCAAAGAAACTCTGATCTCAAAAGGGGAAGTTGATACCATTCCATCTCTATATAACTACTAAGCCAATTTATTCAAAGCAAGAAACACCACTTTTACTTTAAAAGAGGAATAAGCTCAAGGAAATTTAGCATCTAATGAAGTAAATGGTATTGAATCATGGACAATTTTAATCTAATGTCTAATTGTAACATGAGAAATAACAAAACTGTACCATTAAATAAGGTATCTGGTATAGCAAAATGTGGGTGTGTATTATATCACTTATTGGTTAAATGATTACATTAGCTAAGGAGGAAAGGATGTTAGTAATGCCAAATGGTACTGGTTCCTGTGTCAATATTTTGGTTGTTGTTTAACTTGAGATTCTATACTTATATGCCACAGTGATTTAAGTAGATGTTAAGCCAGAATAGCTTTGCCGTAAACAAGGTCTTTTGACACAAGGTTGATTCCTCCCTTGACTAACATTATCTACCAAAATAAGTACTCATATAAGGACCTTAAGTTAAACTATAAAGAATAGTTGTGCTCTGAAAATGTTAATATATATTCAAAGAGTGAAGAAAAATTTTACTCACTTCACCATTTAACATTCTGGCAATAGTTGTTTTACCAATATGCTTATTTCACCACCATCCTCCCCCCACCAAGAAAAGCACAAGAAAGATGGATGAAGTTATATTTTAGTTTTAAATTTGAGACTTCCTAGTACAGCAAATAAGACCTGAATGGTAATTTCTTTTAAAAATTGGTATATATACATATAGATAGATACATACATACATACATACATATACATGCATACATATATACGCACAAAATCTCAGGTGAATTTATAGAATATAGAGGAAATCTTAAAAGTACAAATATTTGTCATAATATACTTTTAAGAGTGTGCTATGCTACAACAGAGAAATGAGAAATGAAAATTGTCTTTTATTAACCTGAGCATTTTTTTTTTCGGTTCTCATTAGTTATCTATTTTATAGATAGTAGTTATATGTCATAGTAGTGTATATATGTCAATCCCAATCTCCCAATTCACCCCACGCCCCCTGCCTCCCCCAATATCCATACATCAAATTTCTATGTCTGTGTCTCTATTTCTGCTTTGCAAATAAGTTCATCTATATCATTTTTCTAGATTCCACATATAAGCGATATTATATATTTGTTATTCTCTTTCTGACTTACTTCACTCTGTATCTCTGTATGACAGTCTCTAGGTCCATCCACATATCTGCACATTGCACAATTTTGTTTCTTATTATGGCTGAGTAATATTCCATTGTATATATGTATCACATCTTCTTCATGCATTCTTCTGTTGATGGACATTTAGGTTGCTTCCGTGTCCTGGCTATTGTAAATAGTGCTGCAATGAACATTGGAGTGCACGTGTCTTTTTTTTTTTTAACATCTTTATTGGAGTATAATTGCTTTACAATGGTGTGTTAGTTTCTGCTTTATATCAAACTGAATCAGCTATACATATACATATATCCCCATATCTCCTCCCTCTTTCATCTCCCGCCCACCCTCCCTATCCCACCCCTCTAGGTGGTCACAAAGCACTGAGCTGATCTCCCTGTGCTATGCGGCTGCTTTCCACTAGCTATCTATTTTACATTTGGTAGTGTATATATGTCTATGCCACTCTGTCACTTCGTCCAAGCTTACCCTTCCCCCTCCCTGTGTCCTCAAGTCCATTCTTTATATCTGCGTCTTTAGTCCTGTCCTGCCCCTAGGTTCTTCAGAACCATTTTTTTTTTTAGATTCCATATATATGTGTTAGCATACGGTATTTGTTTTTCTCTTTCTGATTTACCTCACTCTGCACGACAGTTTCTAGATCCATCCACTTCACTACAAATAACTCAACTGCGTTTCTTTTTTATGGTGGAGTAATATTCCCTTGTATATATGTGTCACATCTTCTTTATCCATTCATCTGTCGATGGACACTTAGGTTGCTTCCATGTCCTGGCTATTGTAAATAGTGCTGCAATGAACATTGGGGTGCATGTATCTTTTTGAATTATGGTTTTCTCCGGGTATATGCCCAGAAGTGGGATTGCTGGGTCATAGGTTACTTCTATTTTTAGTTTTTTAAGGAACCTTCATACTGTTGTCCATAGTGGGTGTACCAATTTACATTCCCACCAACAGTGTAAGAGGGTTCGCTTTTCTCCACATACTCTCTAACATTTATTGTTTGTAGATTTTTTGATGATGGCCATTCTGACTAGTGTGAGGTAATACCTCATTGTAGTTTTGATTTGCATTTCTCTAATAATTAGTGATGCTGAGCATTTTTTCATGTGTTTGTTGGCCATCTGTATATCTTCTTTGGAGAAATGTCTATTTAGGTCTTCCATCATTTATTGATTGAGTTATTTGTTTTTTTGATACAAAACCTGAGCATTTTCTTACTTTAGACATTTATCACCTTTTGCCTGGATGATGCAAGAGCTTTCAAACTGGTTTCTATGAATCCAATCCCTCCTTACAACAAGATTTACTATAGACCAATCTTCCTATTCACTCCCCCAATGCAACAGAGGAGAACACCCATAACTCCTTTTTCTGAGTCAGACTTATTGAGGTACACTTTATGCACAGTAAAAGTTACTCTTTTTAGTGCACAATTCCATGTCTTTTCACAAAAGTTATGTAATCATTACTCTAATCAAGGTAAAGAACAGTTCCATCACACCAAAAACGTCTTTCATACCACTTTGTACTCAGCTTCTCCTTCCACTCTCAGCCCCTGAAAACCAACTGATCTGTTTTGTTTACCTATAGTTTTGCCTTTTCCAGAATATCATAGAAATAGTCTAATTTTAAAAATCTTCAGGTAGTTGCTTTTTGTATTCTGTGCAACAATTTTAGCTGTAATCAGTGGGAGAGAGAGGCTGATAGGCTTTCTTCATGTTGGCTGGATTTTTTTCTGCGTTTATTGGAATCATCATATATATTTTTTATTTACTCTGTTGATGTGGTAAGTTATGTTAATTGATTTTCAAATGTTGAACCAAGCCTTACATTCAGAGGTAAACCCCATTTGATCATGATATATTATACTTTACTGGATTCAATTTTCCAGTTTTTGTTCAGAATTTTTACAACTATATTCATGAGAAATATTGGTCAGTATATATTTTTTATCTGTATTTTAATTCTTTCCCTCGTTTTGGAATCGGCATAATGCTGACCTCAGAAATGAGTTGGGGAGTATCTTTATTCCTCTATTTTCTGGAACTGTTTGTGCAGAATTGATATTATTTCTTTTATAAGTATTTGATAGAATTCACCAGTGAAGCCATCTGGGCTTGGAGTTTTCTTTATGGGAAGGTTATTTAAACTACAAATTCAACTTTTTAACTAGATGTAGGAATATTCATGTTATTTATTTCCTCCTGACTGATCATTGGATGTTTGAGTCTTCCAAGGAATTTGTTCATTTCATCTAAGTTGTTGAATTTATAGGCACGAAGTTGTTCATAATATTCCCTTACTGTTCTCTTAGCATGTCTAGAATATTAGCAACAAAAAGCCTCCCCTTTTATTTATGATACTGGTAAGTTGTTTCTTCTCTATTTATTGATCATTTTGGTTAGAAGTTAACTGATTATATTGGTGTTTTCAAAGAAGTAACTTTTGGATTCATTGATTTTTTTCCTCTACTTTCTTGTTTTCAATTTAATTGATTTCTATTCTTATCTTTATCATTCTTTCCATTTGCTTCCTTTGGGTTTAATTTTCTCTTCAATTTCTAGTTTCTTAAGGTGGAAGCTTAGGTTTTTTGCAACATTTCCTATTTTCCATCATAAGCATTTTTAAAAAAATCACTTTGCTGAGGTATAATTGATATACAAAACGTGCACATATTTAATGTGTACAATTTGATGGATTTTGACATCTTTAAACACTAATGATACCCATCACCACAAAGGGATATGCATATCCAACACCTCCCCAAACTTTCTTGCATAGCTTTGTAGTATAGTATGAAGTCAGGGAGCGAGGGGTGGGATAGGGACGGTGGGAGGGAGACGCAAGAGGGAGGGGATATGGTGATATAGGTATATGTATTGCTGATTCACTTTGTGATACAGCAGAAACTAACACACCATTGTAAAGCAATTATACTCCTATAAAGATGTTAAAAGAAAAAAAAACTTAAAAAAAAACTTTCTTGTGTCCATTTTGTTTTTGTTATTGTTTGTGTATGTGAAGGAACACATAAGATGAAATCTACCCTCTTAATAAATTTTGAAGTGTACAACACTATATTTTAACTATAGGTACTGTGTTGTACAGCAGATCTCTAGAATTTATTCATCTAGAAAAACTGAAAATATATACCCATTGAACAACAACTCGCCACTTCTCTGACCCTCAGCTCCTGGCAACCACTTCTATGAGTCTGACTATTTTAGATACCTCATATAATAAGAATCAATACTATTTGCCCTTCTATGATTATCTTATTTCACATAGCATAATGTATTCTAGGTTCATTCATGTTGTCAGAAGTGGCAGGGTTTCTTTCTCTTTTTTAAGGCTAAATAGTATTCCATTGTATGTATATGACATCTTTTTTACTAATACTTTTTTGCCGTACTATAATATATATACTAAAAAGTGCACAAATCATAATATACAGATTGATAAATTATCACAAAGTAAATTAAACTTGTATAAAAAATAGAACATTCCTAGCACTCCACAAGCCCTGATTGCGGCTCCCACTTTCCTCTTCAAAGGTAAAAATTATCCTGACTTGCAACACCACAGATTAATTTTGTGTGTGAGTGTGTGTGTGTAAATATGTTTTGTAAAACAATTATTTTTAGAGCAGTTTTAGGTTCACAACAAAATTGAGAGGAAGGTACAGAGATTTCCCATATGTTTAATTTCCTTTTCAGATAGTTTGTTGTTGGTGTATAGAAGTACAAGTGACTTTTGAATGCTGATTTTGCATCCTGCATGTTTACTGATTTCATTTATGAGTTATGACAGCTTTGTCCTGTGGATTCTGTAGGGATTTCCACCTATAGGATCACATCATCTGCAAACAGGAATAATTTTACTCCTTCCTTTTGGATTTGGATTTATTTAATTTCCCCCAATTGCTATGGCTAGGACTCCAGCACTATGCTGGAAAGAAGTGCTAAGAATGGGCATACTTGTCTTGTGTTTGATGTTAGAGAAGAATTTTTAAAATTTTCACCATTGAGTATGATGTTAGTTGTGGGATTGTCATATATGTTATTTTGTTGAGGTGAATTGTTTCTACACCTATTTTTCGGAGCAATTTTATTATGAAAGTTTTTCAATTTTGTAAACTGACTTTTCTGCATCCATTGAAATAATTGTGTGATTTTTATCCTTCATTCTGTTATTCTGCTATATCACATTTGTTGATTTGCACATGTTGAATGGTCCTTGCATCTCAGGACTATATTCTTCTTGATCACGGTGTATGATCCTTTTAATTCTATTGTGTTTGATTTGGTAGTATTTAGTTGAGGATTTTGCATCTATGTTCATTATGGACATTAGCCTGTAATTTTCTTTTCTTGTAATGTCTTAGTCTGGCTTCAGTGTTAGAGTAATGCTGGCCTTGTTAAATGAGTTTGAAAGTATTCACACCTCTTTAATTTTTTGGAAGAGTTTGAGAAGGTTTGGCATTCATTTTTTAAATGTATGGTAGAACTCACTAATGAAGCTGTCTGGTCCTGGGATTTTCTTTTGGGGGAAGTCTTTGATTACAGTTTCAATCT
Source organism: Balaenoptera ricei (assembly GCF_028023285.1). Taxonomy (NCBI): domain Eukaryota; kingdom Metazoa; phylum Chordata; class Mammalia; order Artiodactyla; family Balaenopteridae; genus Balaenoptera; species Balaenoptera ricei. The sequence continues at coordinate 86,280,518 of NC_082660.1, read as the reverse complement.
CCTTGTTCATTGTTGGTATGCTCAGATTTTCTATTTGTCATGATTTAGTCTTGTTACATTGTATATATCTAGGAACTTATCCATTTCTTTTTGGTTATCCGATTTATTGATGTGTAATTGCTGATGCTAGTTGCTTTTTATCATTTTTTATTTTGAGTCTTCTTTTTGGTTTGTTAGTCTAGATAAAGTTCTGTAAATTTTTTTACCTTTTCAAAATTACTTCTTGGTTTCATTGACTTTTTTCTATTCTCTATTTCATTTATTTCTGCTATAATCATTATTTCCTTCCTTCTGTTAACTTTGGGCAGTTTCTCCTTTTTCTAGTTTCTTGACATGTAAAGTTAGATTGTTTATTTGAAATCTTTCATTTTTTTGATGTGGGTATTTATCAGTATAAACTTCCTTCTTATTACTTTGTTTTTGTTTTTTTGCATTCTATGAGTTTTGGTTCATTGTATTTTCATTAATTTCAAGAGATTTTCTGATTTCCCTATTGATTTCTTCTTTGACCCATTGGTTGTTAAGGAGTATGTTGTTTAATTTCCACATATTTAAAAATCTTCCAATATTCCTTCTGCTATTGATTTCTAATTTCATACTCTTATGGTTGAAAAAGATACTTAGAATAATTTCAATCTTTTAAAATTTGCTAAAACTTGTTTTGTGGCCTAAAATTTTATCTATTCTGGACCATCTTCCATGTGCACTTGAGAAAAATGTGTTTTTCTGTTGCTCTTGAGTGGAATGTCCTGTATATGTCTGTTAGTTCCATATGTTTGTAAAGTCCACTGTTTCCATATTGATTTTCTATCTAGATAGTCTATCCACTGTTGAAAGTGGGGTATTGAGGTCTCCTATTCTTTTGCTATCTATTTCTTTCTTTAGTTCTGTCCATGTTTACTTTATATATTTTTGTGTTCTGACGTTGGGTGCATATATACTTATAATTGTCATATCTTCCAGATGATTGACATTTTTATCATTATATAATGTCCTTCTTTGTCCTTTGTGACAAATTTTTACTTAAAGTCCATTTTGTCTGGTATAAGTATAGCCACCCATGCTCTCTTTTCTTTACCTTTTGCATGGAATTACTTTTCCTTCCCTTCACTCTAAGCCTATGTGTGTCCTTAAATCTGATGTGAGTCTTTTGTAGACAACATATAGTTGGTCTTCTTTTATTATCTGTTCAACCACTCAATGTATTTTAATTGGGGAGTTTAATCTATTTATGATTAAAGTAATTATGGTATGGAAAAGCTTACTATTGCATTTTTAAATGTTTTCTGTCTGCTTCTTCCTCTTTCTTCCTATATTTCTCTCTTGTTGTCTTGCTTTGTTTTCTGTTGACTTTTTATTGATATTCTTTGTTTATTTTTCTTTTTTCTCCATGTACCTTCCCCTTCTCCTCCTCCTCCTCCTCTTCTTCCTCCTCCTCCTCCTTCTTCTCCTTCTCCTCCTTCTTCTTTTTCTCCTTCTTCTTCTTCTTCTCCTTCTCCTTCTCCTTCTCCTCCTTCTCCTTCTCCTTCTCCTTCTCCTTCTCCTCCTTCTCCTTCTCCTTCTCCTTCTCCTTCTCCTTCTCCTTCTTCTTCTTCTTCTTCTTCTTCTTCTTCTTCTTCTTCTTTTCTTCTTCCTGCTGAGCTTACATAAAGCATCTTATAACAGTTTATTTTAACCAGATGACAACTTACCTTCAATTGTATAAAAAAATTTACACTTTTAATTCTTGCTCCCACACTTTATGTAATTCATAATTTGAATATTTTATATTATGAATCCATTAAAATTTTTAAAGTTGTATTTATTCTTAATATTTTGCCATTTAACTTTTATACTAAAATTTAAAGTGATTTACACACCACCCTTACAGCATTATAGTTTTCTATATTTTACATATTTACCTTTACCAGTGAATTTTATATTTTAATGTGCTTTCATGTTGCTGATTAGTGTCTTTTCATTTCAGCTTGAATAACACCCTTTAGCATTTCTTATAAAGCAAACATCATGGTGAAAAATTCCCTCAGCTTTGTTTGTCTGGGAAAGTCTTTATCACTGTTTCATTTCTGAAGAACTGTTTTACTAGATGTAGCACTTTTGGTTGTCAGAGTTTTCTTTCAGTACTTTGAATATATCATCTCACTTTCTTGTAGCTTGCAAGGTTTGTTCTGAGAAATCCATGGGGTTAGTCTTATGGGTGTCCTCTTGTACATAATGTGTCATTTTTCTCTTGCTGCTTTCACATTTCTCTTTGTCTTGAATTTGACAATTTGGTTATAATGTGTCTTGATGTAGACTTATGTGAGTTATTGGCTTTTAGAATCTGGATGTTCATTTCTCTTCCCAGATTTGGAACATTTTTGACCATAATTTCTTTAAATAAGCTTTATGCCCCTTTCTCTATCTCCTTCTGGGATTCCCATGTTGCATATTTTGCCTCACTTGTTTGTGTCTCATAAATCTTGTAGGCTTTCCTCACTCTTTTCCTTTCTATTCCTAGGACAGCTCCAGAATTTCTGTTTGTTTTTGTTGTTGCTGTTGTTGTTTCTATCTCTTTTTTGATATTCTCATTTGTTTATGAATTGTTTCCCTGATTTGGTTTAGTTGTCTGTGTTCTCTTTTAACTCACTGAGCTTCTTTAAAATGATTACTTTGAATTCTTTGTCAGGCAATTCATACTTCTCCATTGCTTTAAGGTTGGTTACTGGAGATCTATTTTGTTTCTCTGGTCGTGTCATATTTCCCTGATTCTTCATGTTCCTTGTGGCTTAGTATTGCTGTCTGTAAATTTGATGAAACAGTTCCCTTTTCCAGTTTTTAAGGAGTGGTTTTGGCAGGGAAAGTTCTTCATTAATCAGCATGTCTAAAGATACTGGGAACCTCTCAAACATTTTCTATGTTTATCATGCCCCACTCCTTCCCCTCCTTTTGGATTGAGAAGTTTCAGGTTTGTGTGCCTTCTTTCAATCTCATAGAGCCATGCTGTTTGCCATAAGCCACCCTCCTTTTTTCCCTAATGCAGTGCACTGATAGGTTGGGATATTGGATGCATATTCCACTCCTCTCCCTCCCTCCTAGTGGAGAAGTCTCAGAGTTGTGTGCTTTATCTCATTCTCTCAGAGCTGCGTGTCTGCCATAAACCTCCTGCCTCTTTCTCTAGGGCAGTGCACTGAAATTCCACAGTGTTGGGTGCACGGTCAACTTCTTTCCCTTCCTCCTGAAGGAGATGCTTCTGGGTTGTGTGCTTTCTCCCTATCCTGTAGTATTTCGCCAGCCACTAAGAGCCACCTGTCACTTTTTTTCTAGGGCAGTGCCCTAAATGCCAGGAAGTTAGATGCAATCTCCACTTTTCTCCCTACCTCCTGAAGAAGTATCCGAATTGTGCCCCTTCTTTCATTCCCACAGAGCCATGCTGGCTGCTGAGAGATGTCAACTCTTTTGGTGCAAGCTCTACTTCTCTACCTTCCTTCCAAAGGAGAAGTCTCAAGATTTTGCAGCTTCTCTCAATCCCTTTAGAGCCATTTAGTCTGTTGGGAACCCTTACCCTTTTCTTTGTTCTTAACTGCCTGCAGGCATTCTAACTATGCTGGTTGCCTTAGCAGTCTGAGTGAGGTGAGATAGAAGTAAGTCTCTCATTCAGTGCCCAGAAAGGCTAGGAATGTTGGATGCGTACTTCACTCATTTCCCTCCAGGGAGAAATTGTGGGCTGAATGGATCTCTCTGTCTTGAGTGATGTTGGCTTGGGGGAGAGGCTGATTCAGGTAAAAGGAAAGCTCTCTTTCTACCAGTTTCAAAGCAGTTTTTCCCAGTTTTGTGCTCATCTGGTATGTTGCAACTTCTTAACTGGAATTTGGATGTTTCATAAAAGTATTTAGGTTCAAATATCATTGTTTTATTGGTGTTTCTGTGGAGGGATAAGGTATAGGACTTCCTATTCTGTCATCTTGCTAACATCACTACCTCCATAGCTTCTTGGAGTACAGTTTAAAAACCACTGACATAAAATACACTTTCAATTCCTCAACAAAGATATAAAGATTCTTCCCAATCTGATTCCAGCCTATATTTTCAGCTTCATGCCTGCTATATGCATGCCATCTTCCTTCACATATAAATGCTTTAATTGTTCCAGACACTAATCTTATCATTTAGTATCTTTATTCATGCTATTAACTTAGTTTGCAGTGATCATTCCTCTTTCTATGCATGGCAAATTCTTACTCATCCCTCAATGTTCAACTCAGAAATCTCTTTATCACTTCTTCCTCTATGATCCCAGAAAATATGTACATTCCCTAAGAGAGTACTTACCACATTACAATTGTTTTGGCAATTGTTTTTTCAGTTAGGATGTAAACTACAATGGTTAAGGATATTTTTAAAATTACTTTATGATTTTTTGTGTGTAGTACAGTGTGGGGCACATAATATACAGTTTTAAATATCCATAAATAAGTAAATTGACTAAATAATGTTAATTATTCCATAAGTGTGGGTAAGAGGATTAGACTAGAAGTTGTAAAATCAGGTTATATTTCCAGATTTGCCCCAAGTAACTTTGTGATATTTACTGGAAAAGTCACATGAACTTTTTAGTTTCAATGTAACTATTATCATAAATATTCATTCTAGTTTTGAAGATCTGTGATTCCAGCATATCAAATAGAATGTCATTCATTAGTGTAAATAAAACAAGTAAAATTATATGATGATAGACCTGTGAAGTAATTCATATATCACATGGTATATTCTCTTTATTTCACAGATGGGTGAACTGAAGCCAGAATGGTAATTTTACTTGACAAAGGACATGTAATTAATTAGTAGTCACTATTAGTAAAACCCTTAACTCTCAATCTAGTCTTCTTTCAATTTTTACCTTATTTACTTATTCATCCAGAAAATAGTTTTACATTTTACATTCAGTTGTTTGATCTATTTTTTAATTGACGTGTAGTTGATTTACAATGTTATGTTAGTTTCTGGTGTACAGCAAAGTGATTCAGTTATACATATATATACATATTTTTTCATATTCTTTTCCATTATGGTTTATTACAGTATACTGAATATAGTTCCCTGTGCTATACAGTAGGACCTTCTTATTTATCTATTATATATACAGCAGTTTTTATCTGCTAATCACAAGCTACTACTTTATCCCTTCCCCTTTTCCCCTTTGGTAACCATAAGTGTGTTTTCTATGTCTTGAGTCTATTTCATAAATAAGTTCATTTGTGTCATATTTTAGATTGCACATATAAGTGATATCATATGGTATTTGACTTTCTGTTTCTGACTTACTTCACTTAGTATGATAATCTCTAGGTCCATCCATGTTGCTAAAAATGGCATTATTTCATCCTTTTTTATGGTTGAGTAGTATTCCTTTGCGTATATATAACACATCTTCCTTATCCATTCATTAGTAAGTGGACATTTGAGATTCTTCCATGTCTTGGCCATTGTAAATAGTGCTGCTATGAACATTGGGGTGCATGTATCTTTTGAATTATGGTTTTCTCTGGATATATGCACAAGAGTGGGATTGCAGGATCATATGGTAACTCTATTTTTTGTTTTTTAAGGAACCTCCATACTGTTTCCATAGTGGCTGCACCAATTTAAAGTCCCACCAGCAGTGTAGAAGGGTTCCCTTTTCTCCACACCCTCTCTAGCATTTATTATTTGTAGACTTTTTAATGATGGCCATTTTGACTGGTGTGAGGTGATACCTGATTGTAGTTTTGATTTGCATTTCTCTAATTATCAGGGATATTGAGCACCTTTTTATGTGCCTGTTTGCCATCCATATGTCTTCTTTGGAGAAATGTCTATTTAGGTCATTGGCCCATTTTTTGATTGGGTTGTTTTGTTGTTGTTGTTGTTGTTATTGAATTGTATGAGCTGTTTTTTATATTTTGGAAATTAAACCCTTCTCAGTCTCATTGTTTGCAAATATTTTCTCCCAGTCCATAGGTTGTCTTTTCATTTTGGTTATGGTTTCCTTTGTTGTGCAAAAGCCTATAAGTTTAATTAGGTCCCATTTGTTTATTTTTGCTTTTAATTCTATTGCCTTGGGAGGCCGACCTATGAAAACGTTGGTAGGATTTATGTCAGAGAATGTTCTGCCTATGTTCTCTTCTAGTTTTATAATGTCGTTTCTTATTTTTAAGTCTTTAAGCCATATTGAGTTTAGTTTTGTGTATGGTGTGAGGGTGTGTTCTAACTTCGTTGATTTACATGTGGCTGTCCAACTTTCCCAGCACTACTTGCTGAATAGACTGTCTTTATTGTATATTCTTGCCTCCTTTGTCAGAGATTAATTGACTGTAGGCGTGTGGATTTATTTCTGGGCTCTCTATTCTGTTCCACTGATGTTTGATCTATACTGATGTAAGGTAAGTGTTCAACTTCATTTTTTTTACATGTACATGTCCCATTTCCCAATACCATTTATTGAAAAGACTTTTCTTTTCCCATTGAATGGTTTTGGCACCCTTGTCAAAAATCATTTGACCATAGGTGAGGGTTTATTTCTGAGCTCTCTATTTTATATTATTTGACTTTATGTCTATTTTATGCCAGTACTGCACTGTTGATTAATACAACTTTTTATTAACTTTTGATATTAGAGAATGTGACATCTTCAATTTTGTTCTTCTTCAAGATTGTTTTGACTATTCTGGGTTTTTTGTGATTCCAAATGATTTTTTTTTTTTTTAATTTACTTATTTATGGCTGTGTTGGGTCTTCGTTTCTGTGCGAGGGCTTTCTCTAGTTGCGGTGAGCGGGGGCCACTCTTCATCGCGGTGCGTGGGCCTCTCTCTATCGTGGCCTCTCTTGTTGTGGAGCACAGGCTCCAGACGCACAGGCTCAGTAATTGTGGTTCACGGGCCCAGTTGCTCCGCAGCATGTGGGATCTTCCCAGACCAGGGCTCGAACCTGTGTCCCCTGCATTGGCAGGCAGACTCTCAACCACTGCGCCACCAGGGAAGCCCCCAAATGATTTTTAAAGTGAATTTTTCTTTTTCTGCAAAAACATTTAGGTTTTTGATATGGATGCTTTGAATCTGTGTATCACTTTGTATAATATTGATATTTTAATATCAAGTCTTTTAATTCATGGACATGGGATGTATTTTTATGTATCTGTGTCTTTATATTCTTTTAGCAAAGTTTATAGATTTTTGTGTACAAGTGTTTCACTTCCTGAGTTAAGTTTGCTCATAAGTATTTTATTCTTTTTGATTCTATTGTATATGGAATCATTGTCTTAATTTTGCTTTTGTAGTGTTCATTGTTATGAATCTATCAAATTAACACTTGTTAAGTGGATCACAGGGTGCCAGATGGTAAACCATGATTTAGCAAGAAACCACAAGAGAAATTGAGATAGAGTTTATTATTCACAGGTCCTGGAGGATGTACATGACTTGAAGGGTCACAGAGGGATATCAAGGCAGAGTGTAGACCAAGAGGGATAACACTTGGGGCATATGCTTTTATTAGAGTCCATGTGTGGAGTGCTTTGAGTTCCCAGGCTAAGGCCAGGTTGGTCAATTCAAAACAAAAGAGTGGGGTTTTCTTAAGACCCACAGAGGGATATTATCTAAAGAGTGCACAAAGGGAAGATGCTGGGAGGCAGAGTATCACAACGGCTGTTGGGGAAATCATATCAGAAACTTGCATTTGCTTGTCAATCTGTGGGCTCTTATCTAGGGCATGTGTTTACAGGAGGGAGTTAGAGTCAGTTTAAGGTTCGCAAAGGCTGCTTGTTCAAGAAAATGGAAGCTGAGGCAACAATACCATGGAATAGGTTAGCTAAATTTGACAGTCCATCTTGTGTTGCCACAATATCAGGAATAGCAATTATTTGTCTAGCAGATATGTTAAAGGACATAGGTATTGTTTTCTGAAGCTACAGTAAGGCACATTTAACCAAGGCAGTAATAATGAAGCCTATGATAAGTAGAATTGCTACTGTTTGAAATTCAGTTTTTAGCCATTGCCCCCAGGTGGATGGTGAGAGCCATAGAAAAATTCAGGGACCTTGGGGAGTGTGAGAATTTGTTGTTATATCTTAGTTATATTATTCATGACCTGTATATTTTGAGATATATTCTAGAGTTTGGTCTGTATCTGTCCTGAGTTATTAGTATACATTCATGCAGCAAGAGGTGCCCTGTATAGAACAAATTTCACCCCATTCAGCCAAAAGGAAATCTAACACCAATTATAGGTTACTATTTGTGCTAGTGAACCATGCTGTCATCACATCAGACTCAGACTGTGGTGTGGTGTCTGCATGTGGTTGAATAAGGTGGCTGGTATTAGCTGGATGGCTTTTTTTAAAATTAATTAATTAATTAATTAATTAATTAATTAATTAATCTTTGGCTGCGTTGGGTCTTAGTTGCCACACACAGGCTTTCTCTAGTTGTGGCGAGTGGGGGCTACTCTTTTTGTGTGCAGGCTTCTCATTGTGGTGGCTTTTCTTGTTGCAGAGCATGGGCTTTAGGTGCATGGGCAACAGTAGTTGTAGCACATGGGCTCAGTAGTTGTAGCTCGTGGGCTCTAGAGTGCAGGTTCAGTAGTTGTGGCAAACGGGCTTAGTTGCTCCACAGCATGGGGGACCTTCCCGGACCAGGGCTCGAACTTATGTCCCCTGCATTGGCAGGCAGATTCTTAACCACTGTGCTACCAGGGAAGTCCCAGCTGGGTGGCTTTTAATATTTGATCTTAATGGGATAGGGTAGTACCACCTGTTTCTATGCTTGTCACTCCAATGATAATAGCCAGTCCCAACATGATATAGATAAGAATGATTCTTTTGTTATGCAAGTGGAACGTTTCTAGTGGAGAGTTGCTGTGAGAATAAAGGGGGACTGGAATAGTAAAGGTAGCAATGTTGCAATAATAAGGGTAATCTCCATGGATAGCTTGTGGATGGGGCAGGATCAAGTGGACTTGCTCCTGGTCTCTTGAGTCAGGTCTACAATGAAGTCAGAATGAGGGGTTATTTATCATTAAGTGTTGGTGAGTATACAGGCTGAGATCCAGCCTTTGTGTTTGACTATAGTTGGTAGCCCTTAAAAAGTACCACCTGGGGGTTTGGCTATTGATACTTATCCATAGTGTGTCCTGTTTGGGGTCTACATTATGAGTTTGGTCTAGCCTGAATGAGGCTCACATAGTTTTAGAAGGAATATCACAAGGGGCTGATCACTAGGAAGAACTGTGGGATAGATAGTGACATGAGGCTGTTCGTCTGGCGCTATGTGGTGACAGGTCCAACATCATTTTACTTGCAAGTCTTGGGTTGCTACCTTGGAGATTTGTATGAACATATTGTTGTGTCAGATCTAGGCCACAGGGTTGTGGTATGGGGCAGGGTTATGGTGTACAATGGGGAGGGGCTTATGGATAAGATGTGAAGAGGAGTGGAGTTGGCAATTTTAGGTATAGAAGAGGTACTTGGAGTAACGAGGGGAGTAGGGTCCATTACAATGCATTGGGTGGAAAGAAAAAGCTGTAATGTAGTATTCTGAACAGCAAATATAGCATCCAGAGTTCCCCGACCATGGGGTCTAGGCAGGTCAAGTTAGAGGCGTTGCAAGGAAGTGTCATTTTGTGACTAGCATGGTTTTGAATACATTGTTAGGCTTGCCATAAAGGTGAGCTGACAGGTAATTGACAGGGTGCTTACTCACAATTTTGCAAGGGTTTTGATAAAGGCAAGACTTGCAAGGCAAGCAGTCAGCTATTCAGAAAAATAGTACTCTATGGGACCCTCAGGGTCGATCAACTGGAAGCATTTTTGCACCTTGGCCTTGAGGCTGACAGTCACCACAGACTTTGCTTTCCTGGTGCAGAGGTAACCTGGGAGGGGAAAGACCCAATGTCTGGTGAGGTGCGGGCACATTGTTTCCCTTGTCATCCTCTTGAACTGTGGCATCATCATCTGAGGCATAGTCATGTCCAACGGTAAGCTCTTGGGCTGGGGTGATGCCATCTGTGGAGCTGGGGTGCTTGGAGGTGGTGGAGTCCAGGTCAGGGGAGAGTGACCTTCCCAGGTGGAGCTCCATGAAGGATATGAGTGGCTGGCTGGTGTTAAGCTCTGTGTATATATGGTAAAGTCCACTGAGGATGAAACTACAATTATTGGCTCTACTACTGCCAAACAATGAGCAGATCTCAGTGAGCCCCATCAAGTCTTCAGGGGTACACCTCACAAAAGACTTCATTATGTCTGTGACCAAGCTTTGTGGGGACTCCATCCATAATGCATATAGATTCTGGGCACGTTGATATGCTAACTGTATGGAAATTTTGTGGATAGTAGCTTTGCAATCCAGAGATCACCCCATTAAAACTGTAGTGAGATTATTAGAGAACAAAACTAACAACCAGATGGGCATGATTTACTTACAGTGGGAGGGTCATTCTGCTTGGGATATAATGTGAGGTATGATACAAGGAGAGAGCAACATGTTTAAGTATCACTTCCACTGATACCATTTAATGTAGAGAGATGCAAGCTCTGGGTCAGAATCCATGCCTGCTAGCACCTGGCACTCAACCATCCTGTGGTGCAGTTGTATACCTGGCTGCATCAGGTTTAGCCCTTCTATAAAGGTACCAATTTCACTTTAACAGTGAGGCCTCAGTGGCCATGCCAAGCCTTTGCTGGGTTGTATCCCTGACCCAAGGCAGGATGGGGACTTGCATGTGAAGCAGTATGGGTTGTATGCCTGTTAATGCCTCTGTCTCTAAAAGGGTCAAGTAGGCTGCTAAGATTTGGCACTTGAGTGATATGTTCTGAGCTGCATTCTTGGGAAGACATTTGGTCCAGAACTCTGTGGGCATCCAGGCAGAACCATGCTTAGTCTAGATACTGCACAAAGTGTAATCAGGCATCACCAGTGATTTAACTTGGAAGTATGAGCCCAGAAGGACTAAGGGTATGACTGCTGTATGGCTTGTTGGACTCACTGTTGTAAGGAAGTTTGTTGAGATTCTCTCCAATGGAAAGAAGCCAATTTGCATGTAATGACATGAATAAGCCTAAGTAGAATGGATAAGTGTAGAAAGTGTTACCTCCAAAAGGTGAAAAGACCTAATATGTGTTGTGTTTGCCATAGCGTACTGGGAGTCTTGATTGTGAGGAGTTGATGTTTTACAGCAAGAGGAATTTCTTGGCCCCCAGATAATCATGTTATGCCATGAAAGTTGACAAAAGTGGTTTGTCCTTGGAGCTTATACAAGACAATGGCCCATCCTATCTGCTGTAAATGTTGTGTTACTAGATGCAAATTTTCCCAGATGACATCCTCATAGGGCTCCTCATAGTAGAACGTCATCTGTATAATGCCAAAGGCAGAAATGAGTTAGTTTTAATAAATTTAAAACTTGTCTGCATAGGTGATGTGTAATGACAGGTCTATTTAGGTAACCTATGGGCAGCTGAGTAAAGGTGTAGTGGGTGCACTCAAAAGTAAGGCAAACACTGAATTTGAAGTGAATTTTCAGTTATTGGGATTCAGTGAGTCTTCAGTTGTTGGGAACAAGTAGAACATGTTGGCTAAATCTAGGACAGCAAACTAAGGGCCCTGAGCCTTTTGGACATCATCTATCATCTCTATAATATTGGGACTGGGAGGCTTAATGGCAGGAACCTGTGCAATTAAGTTTTGATAGTCAATTGTTAATTTCCATTCAGTGGCTGGTTTTAACACTGGCTATGTAGGGATATTAAAGGGTGATATTGTGGACCTAATAACTCCACTGTCAAGCATTTCTCTAACGACGAGCTGAAGGCCCTCTATACCTTGCTTCAACCTATATTGTGGTATATTTACTGTTTTCACTGGAGGAGGCAATTGGACAGGTTGCCATTTGGTAGCTCCCATGACAAAGGCCAGGAATTTGTGTTCATTCTACTAGGCATGTCACTGTGTGAAGGCATCCATACCTATAATAGGAAAAGAGAGAGCCAGGGAGGCTACCACCACTGGCAATTGTTTTAGAAATGTGGTGCCAATAGTAATTTCTTACCCTCTTTACAGTTTTACCTGCTATGCCTTGTAGGTTGTATGAGGTTCCCTTGAGGAATTTATAAGGGTTACCTGGAGTTACTGTAACTTGGGCTCCTGTGTCTAACAGAGCCATGAAAGTCTGTTATTGCTTTTTTCCCAGTGGACTACCTGAGCTATAAATGGGTGATTGTCCCCAGTAGGTGGGACAAGCTCCAGGGAGCCACTAAGTCTCTAGTGTAATGCTCTAGAAGACTTCCAAGCCCACAGGTTGGGGGAGTTGTTTGGGGCAGAATATCTCAGAACTCTCTGAAGTCCTCTGGATTATTGAGATTGGGCTCTGTAGTGAGGCAATCACTTATTTTAAAGAGAGAAGCTTGTGCCAAAGTTGTCTGGGTATAAGATTATTGAGCACTCCCAACTGATGGAGCTGCCAACACAAGGCCCTCTGCTCTTTGGGATCATCCTAGGTATTGTTTCTCCACAGGGTTAGCATGGGGGTTGTGGGACCAAGAGATAAGAAGGATGCTCTGTGAGGTGGGTTTCAAGACTTGGCACCCAAGGGCTGGCCTTGGAGTTATGAGCCAACTTGGTACTGTAAAATCTGGCAATTTGAGTGAACATCTTTCATGGCGGGCCACCATATCTACTTCCTCCAAGGCCTCCTGAAATACTATGGGAGGTCCCCACAAAGTAGAGGATTGTAGCCCTATAATTTGAGGGGCTTCCTGTAAGAAAAATTTTTTGGATTTGAGGTCAGTTGGAACCTCTTCAGAATTGGAGATGAAATCCAGGTCATTTAGGATGTTATGTTCAAAGAAGTGATAGACCTATTGGATCATACCAATCATATGGAGGAGTCTGGTTTCTCTAGTGTCTTCCACTGGCTTTGAGCCTTTTTTGTTGTCATTGTAATAGATGAGTGAGCTCAGCACCAAGCCATAAAGTCTAAGTAAGCAGGGGAAGGGATTCTCCCTCTGTATCTTTTGAACTTGTGCCTTTGGGTTTGGACTCTCCCTGGTTATTGGAAATCTTGATTATGATGTTGGGATTGTCCACATTGGCATCCTTTGCTTTGATCCTAGTTAACCTAATGGTATGGGTCCTGGGGAAACCCCTAATAGGTAGGGGGTTGGGGTCACCCATGTCTGTATAGAATTTGGCCTTCAGGCTCTTTTTTTAAAAGGTTATGCATTTTGAGATCTTTGGAAACACTGGCTAGTTGCCTCATTTCTGTGGCTATGAGTAGTAACTCAACAGACAGTCAGCCCCCTTTTCTCCCTCTTGCTGTATAAAGTCTTTTGAAATATTTTGAATCTCAAGACATGCAAAATTTTGAGTTTCAGTCTTTAACTCTCTATGATTTCCCACTGATTGGATCTTAGGAATTGTTACCAGAAAGATATGTGGTGGATGTCTCCAGTGGCTGGATTAAAGGTGACCACGTCCTTCTCCAGGGTGTCCCAATCAAACTCTTTAGGATTGGCCTTAGCCTCCACTAGCACGATGGTGGCAGTATCATTGAGCCTGGCCCCTAGACCCCAAGAACATAGGAGCAGGGCTTTGGCGTCCAGGTTGCTTCTATGGTTGTTTTATAGTTTGTGAGGAGTTTGGTAACTTCCTCTGGCATTTTAGGTGGCACTGGCAATAGGTGCTCAGCCTGTTTATATTGGACCATTAGATCTTGTGCCACCACGTGCCAGGGGTGGGACCTATGATATCCCATAACATTGGGAAACGAGGTGTGATAACAGTAAGGTACACAGGCAATAAAGGGACTGCAGGCCCCATCTGCACTTGCCTTTGCAAGGAACCATGTCTTCCCCAGTGATGGTATCCCTATTGTATTGGTTAGCACTTGGAGTCCCAGGGCCACCCTGCAAACACAGTGGTCAGGGAAAGGTAATCACCCTTTCTTCCTTCTAAGGGCACTGCCTGGCACCTTTATCCAGTAGTGCTCACTAATGGGTGGGAAGTTGTCACTCCCATGTTTCAGTTGTTAACTAATGCAGAAGGATCTTGAGTAATGTTAGCCGATTCAGCTAACAGTCAGCAACAGTGTCCATGCTTAGAGTAAAAAAATACACCCAATGTCTAACACTTGCTAGGGAGAACTTACTCTCTGTGGGGTGCTAACAGGTAGAAAACATATCTATGGCTCTTCAAACCATCTCTGATAAGCAGCGCTCTGAGGTTCAGGAGGACTCTTCTTTTCTCTTTTTCTTTTTCCTGGAGATTATATTTTGGGGTAGGAAACTTTGATAGTATGCTGCATAGACAGTATGCTGCAGTGCAAAGCAGTGCAAATGAATGCTAGCAGGTGGTGGACCTACCCCAGATAGAATTAACCACCTGAGGAGAGCCAGTTAGTCAGCCATTTGCAGCTAAAAGTCATTCCCCAAGGCTGATTATGAGAGTAACTCTACCATCCTGTTTGTGAAGTCAATTGTTATGAATCTGTGAAATTAACATGTGTTAAGTGGAGCACAGGGTACCAGATGGTGAGTCGGTTCAATAACAGACCAAAAGAGAAATTGAAATAGAAAAGTTTATTATTCACAGGTCCTGGAGAAAGTACCTGGCATGCCTCCAGGGGCCACACAGGGAGGTCAAGACAGAGTGCAGACAAAGAGAAATGGGACTTGGGGTACACGTCTTTATTAGGGTGCATATGTGCAGTGAATTGGGGTTTCCAGGTTAAGGCTGCATTGGTCAATTCAAACCAAAAGAGTGGGGTTTTCTCAAGTCCCATGGGGATCTTATCTAAGGGGTACACAAGAGTAAGGCACAGGGAGGCAGGGAAAACTTGATCACAAGGGTCATTGGGAAGTCATATGAAAAACTTACCGGGCGGATCAAGATGGCCAAGGAGTAGGAAGCAGAGTTCACCTCCCTCACAGAAACATTGAAAATACATCTACAAGTGGAAGGATTCACACATTACGGCTACTGAGCCCCTACAGAGGACCTCAGATGTTCAAAGAGACAAGAAAACCTCCATATAACCAGGTAGGATAAAAAGAAAAAGAAAAAGAAGGAATCAGGATGGGACCTGAGCCCCGGGGAGGGATCTGTGAAGGAGGAAAGGTTCCCGCACACTGGGAAGGCTCCTCATCAGTAGAGAAATTAGACTGGATGGAGTGGGAAGTTTTGAAGCATAAAAGGGGAGAGCAGCAACCAGTTTGTGGAAGGCAAAACGGAGAGTAACCTACACAGAGGTCGGCACTGCCACCCTGCACTCCCCAACCTGAGAAACTCCTCCAACAGTGAGGTGGGGGTCTGTTGCTGAAGCTCAGGCTCCGAAGCTCAGTCCCAGGGAGAGAACCAGGGTTAAGTGCGGAAACAGCCTGAGGTGTTCAGGCCATGGAAACTGAGAGTGTACTAGGAAGAAGCCTGAAGCCTGGACCCAGCAGAGAGGCGAGTCACCATTACTGGGAGTTGCACAAGGAGAGGGGTAGGACCACCATAAAAGCTTCTTTCCCTGTGAGTGCTCCCAGGCAACAGGACACTTCCTACAGGAGCTCCAGGGACGAATATGTCACTGCCACTGCCACCTTGGGCTCCAGAGGAGGGCACTGGCCGCCTCTTCCAGGTCCTCAGGCTGATGTCATGCCCCACCTCTGGTGACCTGGAAGGGCACAGACAGCTTCCCCCACAGGGAATTCCACAGGTGGGCCATAGGACTACCCATGCTGGAAGGGTGCGGACAGAGCCAGCCACTAGGAATTCCACCAGGGGGTCCCAGGACCTGCCCATGCTGTCCCAGGAGGGTGTGGATAGCTTCCACAACTAGGAGGTCTGTCAGTGGACGCTGTGACCTGCCCTGCTGTCCCAGGAGGGCGCAAAAAGCTTCCACAACTCGGAAACCCATCAGTGGGTGCTGGAACACGTCCTGCTGTCTCAGGAGGGTGCAGATAGCTCACGCTACTGGGAAATCTGTCTGTGCATGCCAGAACCTGTCCCCGCTATCCTGGGAGCGTGCCGAAACCTCTTGCTACTAGGAAATCTGCCAGTGGATGCCAGGACCCGCACCTTTGTCCCAAGAGGGCACGGATAGCTCTCACTAATAGGAAACACACCAGTGGGTGCTGGGACCTGCTCTGCTGTCCCAGGAGGGTGCAGACAGCTCCCCCCACTAGGAAACTCACCCAGAGGAGGGGCTGAAAATACAGCTGAGCCCCAGGGGCTATGTGACTAAGGAAGAAGAGCTGAAACCTCTCCTCATGGCTGTGCAAACTGCAGAGTTACACCTCTGCTGACAGCTTCCTAAATTCAGCACCTATGAAATATCCAAAAGGACAACAAGTGCTCTTGCAGCTGGGATGTGTCTGGCTTTAGCAGCTGTGAGCTCTGTGGGCACATACACATGGGGATAGGTCCAGGTCAGAGTCTGAGCTGCCTCTATAGCTTCCAGAGCACGTCCAGGTGCATGATTACTGCAATACTGGGACCTAACCTCAGTGGACCTAGACTGGTGGACGGGTGAAAACAGCACCTGAGAGTCACCAGGGCCAATTGCTGAAATACCCACAGATAAGGCGGGACTGAGAGCAGTGCCAACAACAGTGTACTTTATGAGCCTGCACAACAGGTGAAAGGGAAGACAACAGAGTACATTCACAGGTGAACAGCTCCAAAGGAAGAAAACTAAGTGGCTTCTCTCCCAGTGGGAGTGCTCCAATCCCTCCTACCTTGCACTGCAGATCAGGATCACAGCTAAGAAACAGATCTGGGGGCCTCTATTCTAACAACTAGGAAGCAGACCCCACCCCTGACGGGCCAGTGACAACCACAGAGCAAAGGGGAGGCCCTGCTCTATATCTAGGGCAGACTCTGATCACCACAACATCAATCAAACCCCCTATCAAAAAGATAAGAGCACAAGCATCTGGACCAACCTCACCCACCAGGGGGCAGACATCAGAAGCAAGAAGAGCTACTACCCTACAGTCTGCAGAAAGGAGACCACAATCACAGTAAGTTAGACAAAATGAGATGACAAAGAAATATGTTACAGACGAAGGAGCAAGGTAAAAACCTACAATAACAACTAAACGAAGAGGAGATAAGCAATCTCTCTGAAAAAGAATTCAGAGTAATGATAGTAAAGATATCAAAGATATCAGAAAGAGAATGGAGGCACAGATCAAGAAGATACAAGAAAAGTTGAACAAACAGAGGTGAACAAGACAATAACTGAACTGAAAAATACACTAGAAGGAATCAGTAGTAGAATAACTGAGACAGAAGAACAGATAAGTGACCTGGAAGGCAAAATGGTGGAATCTCTGCCATGGAACAGAAAAAAGAAAAAAGAAAAAAGAATAGAAAGAAATGAGGACAGTCTCAGAGACCTCTGGGACAACATTAATGCACCAACATTCAAATTATAGGGGTCCGAGAAGAAGAAGAAAAAGAGAAAGGGCTTGAGAAAATATTTGAAAAGATCAGTCAAAAACTTCCCTAACATGGGAAAGGAAATGGACAGCCAAGTCTAGGCAAAGCTGAGAGTCCCATACAGGATAAACCCAAGGAGGAACACACTGAGACACATATTAATCAAACTAACAAAAATTAAATACAAAGAAAAAATAGTAAAAGCAACAAGGGAAAAGCAAAAAATATCATACAAGAGAATCCCCATAAGGTTATCAGCTGATTTTTCAGCAGAAACTCTGCAGGGCAGAAGGGAGTGGCAAGATATATTTAAAAGGATAAAAGGGAAAAACTACAACCAAGAGTACTCCACCCAGCAAGGCTCTCATTCAGATTTGACAGAGAAATCAAAAGCTTTACAGACAAGCAAAAGCTAAGAGAATTCAGCACCACAAAACCAGCTTTACAAAAATTGCTAAAGGAACTTCTCTAGGCAAGAAACACAAGAAAAGAGAACAAAAGAGGAAGGGAAGAAAAAAGACCTACAAAAACAAACCCAAAACAAATAAGAAAATGGCAATAGGAACATACATATTGATAATTACCTTAAATGTAAATGCATTAAGTGCTCCAACCAAAAAACATAGACTGGCTGAATGAATACAAAAACAAGACCCATATATATGCTGTCTACAAGAGACCCATTTCAGACCTAGGGACACATACAGACTGAAAGTGAGGGGATGGAAAAAGATATTCCATGGAAATCAAAAGAAAGCTGGAGTAGCAATTCTCATATCAAAAGAAATAGAGTTTAAAATAGAGTCTGTTAAAAGAGACAAGAGACAGCACTACATAATGATCAAGGGATAGATCCAAGAAGAAGATATAACAGTTGTAAATATTTATGCACCCAACATAAGAGCACCTCAATATATGAGGCAAATGCTAACAGCCATCAAAGGCAAAATCCACAGTAACACAATAATAGTGGGGGACTTTAACATCTCACTTACACCAATGGACAGATCATCCAGACAGAAAATTAATAAGGAAACCCAAGCCTTAAATGAAACATTAGACCAGATAGAATTAACTGATATTTATAGGATGTTCCATCTGAAAGCAGCAGAATACACTTTCTTCTCAAGTGCACATGGAACATTCTCCAGGATAGAGCACATCTTGGGTCACAAATCAAGCTTCAGTAAATTTAAGAAAATTGAAATCATATCAAACATCTTTTCCAGCCAAAACACTATGAGATTACACATCAACTACAGGAAAAAAAACTGTAAAACCACAAACACATGGCAGCTAAACAGTATGGTACTAAATAACCAATGGATCACTGAAGAAATCAAAGAGGACATCAAAAAGTACATAGAAACAAATGACAACGAAAACACAATGGCCCACAACTTATGGGATGCAGCAAAAGCAGTTCTAAGAGGGAAATTTACAACAATACACTCTTACCTCAAGAAACAAGGAAAATCTCAAATAAACAACTTAATCTTACACCTAAAGCAACTAGAGAAAGAAGAAGAAGAACAACAACAACAAAAAAACCCAAAGTTAGTAGAAGGAAAGAAATAATAAAGATCAGAGCAGAAATAAATGAAATAGAAATAAAGAAAACAATAGTAAAAATCAATAAAACTAAAAGCTGGTTCTTTAAGAAGATAAACAAAATTGACAAGCCTTTAGCCAGACTCATCAAGAAAAAAGGGAGAAGACTCAAATCAATAGAATTAGAAACGAAAGAGGAGAAGTTACAACTGACACTGCAGAAATACAAAGGATCAGAAGAAAAATCTCCAAGCAACTATATGCCAATAAAATGGAATACCTGTTAGAAATGGACAAGATCTTAGAAAGGTACAACCTTCCAAGACTGAACCAGGAAGAAATAGAAAATATGAAGAGACCAATCACAAGTAATGAAATTGAAACTGTGATTAAAAATCTTTCAACAAACAAAAGTTGAGGACCAGATGGCTTCTCAGGCAAATTCTATCAAACATTTAGAGAAGAGGTAACACCTATCCTCAAACTCTTCCAAAAAATTGCAGAGGGAGGAACACTCCCAAGCTCATTCTACGAGGCCACCATCACCCTGATACCAAAACCAGACAAAGATATCACAAAAAAAGATCACAAGGCAATATCACTGATGAACATAGGTGCAAAAACCCTCAATAAAATACTAGCAAACAGAATCCAACAACACATTAAAAGGATCATACACCATGACCAAGTGGGATTTAACTCACGGATGCAAGGGTTCTTCAATATATGCAATCAATAAATGTGATACACCATATTAACAAACTGAAGAATAAAAAACATATGATCCTCTCAATAGATGCAGAAAAACTTTTGACAAAATTCGAAACACATTTATGATAAAAACTCTCCAGAAAGTGGGCATAGAGGGAACCTACCTGAAGATAATAAAGGCCATATATGACAAACCCACAGCAATCATCATTCTCAATGGTGAAAAACTGAAAACATTTCCTCTAAGATCAGGAACAATACAAAGGTGTCCAATCTCACAACTATTATTCAACATAGTTTTGGAAGTCCTAGCCACAGCAATTAGAGAAGAAAGAAATAAAAGGAATCCAAATTGGGAAAGAAAAAGTAAAACTGTCACTGTTGGCAGAAAACTTGATACTATACACAGAAAACTACTAGATCTCATCAATGAATTTGGTAAAGTTGCAAGATACAGAGTTAATACACAGAAATCTCTTGCATTCCTATACACTAACAATGAAAGATTAGAAAGAGAAATTAAAGAAACAATCCCATTTACCATTCCAACAAAAGGAATAAAATACCTAGGAATAAACCTACCTAAGGAGGCAAAAGACCTGTACTCAGAAAACTATAAGATACTGATGAAAGAATTCAAAGATGACATAGATTGAGAGATATACTATGTTCTTGGATTGGTAGAATCAATATTGTCAAAATGACTATACTACCCAAAGCAATCTACAGATTCAATGCAATCTCTATCAAATTACTAAGGACACTTTTCACAGAATTAGAACAAAAATTTTTACAATATGTATGGAAACACAAAAGACCTCGAATAGCCAAAGCAATTTTAAGAAAGAAAAAACGGAGCTGGAGGAATCAGGCTCCCTGACTTCAGACTACACTACCAAGCTACAGTAATCAAGACAGTATGGTACTGGCACAAAAACAGAAATATAGATCAATGGAATGGGATAGAAAGCCCAGAGATAAACCCACGCACATATGGTCACCTTATTTTTGATAAAGGAGGCAAGAATATACAATGGAGAAAAGACAGACTCTTCAATAAATGGTGCTGGGAAAACTGGACAGCCACATGTAGAAGAATGAAATTAGAACACTCTCTAACACCATACACAAAAATAAACTCAAAATGGATTAAAGACCTAAATGTAAGGCTGGACACTATAAAACTCTTAGAGGAAAACATAGGCAGAACACTCTGACATAAATCACAGCAAGATCCTTTTTGACCCACCTCCTAGAGTAATGGAAATAAAAACAAAAATAAGATTAGTAACAAAGCAAGGATGCTCACTCACACCACTTCTATTCAGCATAATACTGCAAGTCCTAGCCAGAACAATTTGACAAGAAAGAGAAAAATTATATCCAAACCAGAAAGGAAGAAGTAAAATGTGTCTTATTTGCAGATGACCTCTCAATGAGAATGCAAAATAGTGCAGCCCCTATAGACAACACTATGGAAGTTCCTCAAAATCTTAGAGTCCACAAAATGTCTCTTAGAACTAATAAACAATTCAGTAAATTTGAAGGATACACAATCAACAAATAAAAGTTATTTGCATTTATATATCCTAACAATTAACTATCTGAAAATGAAATTAAGACAACAATCTCATTTACAATAGCATCCAAAAAGAATAAAATACTTAGGAAGAAACTTAACTAAGGAGGCAAAAGACTTGTATACTGAAAACTATAAAGCATTGATGAAAGAAATTAAAGAAGACACATATTTAGATGGTTACTGATTTTAGATTTTTTTCTTTTCTTTAAAAAGTATTAATTGCTTTAAATTTCCCCTTAGCACCACTTTAGCAGCATCCATCAAATTTTGATATGCTGTATTTTTATTTTCATTGAATTCAAAATACTTTTAATTCCCCCTAAGACGTCCTCTTTGATGTATGGATTATTTAGAAGCATGTTAGTTTCCAAATATTTGGGTACTTTACAGATATCTTTTGGTTATTGACTTTAATTGTGGTCCTAGAATATTCTTTGTATAATTTCTATATCTTTTCATTACTTAAAGTTTCTTTTATGGTCCAGACGATGGTATATCTATGTGAGTGTTCTATGTGTATTTGTGAAGAATGTGTAGTCTGCTGTTGTTGGTTAGATTGTTCTATAAATATCAAAGATAACATTGTTCAGATAATCTATATTCTTACTTTTTTTTTTTTTGCCTACATACTTATTCTATCAATACCTTAGAAAGAACTGTTGAAGTGTCCAATTTTAATTGTGGATTTGCCTTTTTCTCTTTTCAACTCTTAAGTTTTTGCTTCCTGTATTTTGAGGCTCTCTTGTTTGAGGCATGATATTTAGGATTGTTATATCTTCTTGGTGAATTGACTCTTTCATCATTATCTAATATCCCTGTTTATATCTGTTAAAATTCCTTGTTCTCAAGTCCTAAGTGTACAGTTTTTGTTATTCTTCCCTGCAGATTAAGGCTTTTCTTCCATAGGAGAGTTCAAGGAGATGGATCTGTGTGGAGTTTTATCTGAGGCTACTTTTCCCTTCTCCTAGACAGCACCATGAAGAAAATTTTATCAGGATTCCTTCCACCTTCCTTGTGAGCACCTAGTGGGGTTCATGGAGGAAAAGTTCTCCAGAGAGTACTAACCCCAATATATCTGCCACTCCTAAAGTCTTTGCACTCTCACCCTAGCCCATGCTCTCAGCCTTCAGCAATTTGCTAATATTTTTAGCTGGATCTTCTTACTGTCTTATATGGAATCCAGTGGCTTCTTCTTGAAGTAAGCCAGTGCTAGAGCCTGGTTTCTTGTTGTAGGTTTCAATCTCTCCCTAGATTTTGGGATAATTGTTTGACCTTTGGCTTTAGGGTTAGGGTCAAGAAAGTTCTTAATTTTCAGTTTCTCCAGTATTTTCTTTTTGTAAGCGTGAGAGTGATGCTCTTTTCAGCTCTCTATACTTCTGAGCAGAAACCAGAAGTGGCACCCACCACATTTTGCTTTCTATTGAGAAATTTCTAGTGAGATATCCCTAGATTTCAAACAATGCTGCAATAAATATCCTCTTATATATTCCCCTATGGTACTATATGAGAATTTTCCTGGATTATAGATCCAGTAGAGAGATACTAGGTCATAGTATATGTGTGTAGTTAATTTGGCCAATGGTAATACTGCTCCCCAGAATGGCTACAAATGTCTATATGCCTACCAATAGTGAATAAAATACTGTTTCTCCCATTCTTGCCATTATGTAACATTAAAATTTTTAAATTTTTCTGCAAATATGAATATAAAGTGGCCTAGCATGGTTTTAATGTACATTTCTCTGATTACTAATGATTTTGAGCAAGTTTTCCTATAATTAGTCACTGAATTTTCTTTTTCCTAACTTGACTATTCTTGTCCTTTGCCCATTTTTGTTTTATTTTTCTCATCATTTCATATGTAGTTTAATCATTTATTTTAGATATTAGTCCCTGATCAGTTATAGACATTGCAAATACCATCTATCAGTAGGTTGACTGGAATCATTCACTACACAGAAACCCTTAATCTTGATACAGTCAACCAATCAAATTTTGTCTTACAGTTTTTCTTTGTTTGTTTTGTTTTTTTTTTTTTTGCCTTAAGATGTTTTTCTTTACACTTAGACTACAAAAATAATAGGACTTTTTTGTTTTTTACATTTATGCATTGTTTCAAATCTTGTCACCAACCTTTGATTTGGTATACATTAAAACATGTAAATTAATCTTATTTTGAGACTTAGAGGAAAGATAGTACTTTAGCAATGTCATGTAGTATAGCATAAAGAATACTGGACTAGGAGTTGGAAGGCAAAAGTTCTTGTTCATACATTACCACTTACTAGCTGTGACCTTGATCAACAGATAACCTCATTGAACTTGATAATGTTTGATTGGTAAAATGAAACTAACATCACCAAATATGTCTTGGACTGCTACAAGAATTAAATGAGTAATTGTTTTGAAAGTACTTCGAAAAGCATGTATTGCAATACAAATATAAAATCATGGTGTAGTCAGTTTGTATCTTTAGTTTCACTTTATTAGTGAGATTTCCTAAACCAGTGGCCTCAGAAAACAGTTTCAAGGATATTAATAAATGTTCTTGAAAAAGGATTTCTATGTTCAAATCAGTTGAGGATTATAAATTGTAATTATAAATTAAGCCAGTTATTTACTGTGGTACTTCCTTGAACAATCACTGCACTTAATATACAATGAACTTTGTCAATAGTCATGAAATAGTGAGTCTTTTTTTCCCCCATAGCTATTTTCCTCCTCAACCTTTTTTGTGTGTGTGTGTGTGTGGAATACTTATGAAACATCTCCCAGAAAATATCTTATAAAATACAAGTTTGGGAAAAATGATTTACTGGAAAGAAGATTGGGCATTTTATATTCTGATTTTGCTACTTAGATGAGACTTTGGGAAAGGTACTTAACCTCTTTGAGATTCACTTTCTAAACCCTTGAAAACAGGGATAAAGACTTTCATTGAAGGTTTTTGTAAGTAATATATATAAAATAATTGCCTGGTACATAGTAGGAAGTCAGTAAATAGTGGTGGTGTTTCATTTGTTTTTGTTATTATTGTTTTAATTATGATTAAGTGTATCAGTGTTGGACTTCCCTGGTGGTGCAGTGGTTAAGAATCCACCTGCCAATGCAGAAGACATGGGTTCGAGCCCTGGTCCAGGAAGAGCCCACATGTCATGGAGCAACTAAGCCCGTGTGCCACAACTACTGAGCCTGCGCTCTAGACCCACATGCCACAAGTACTGAAGCCCGCACGCCTAGAGCCTGTGCTCTGCAACAAGAGAAGCCACCGCAATGAGAAGCTCGCACACCGCAATGAAGAGTAACCCCTGCTCACCACAACTAGAGAAAGCCCTCACACAACAATGAAGACTCAACACAGCCAAAAATAAAAAAATAAATTAAAAAAAAGAGTATCAGTGTAGACATTGATCTTTGGTCAATAGTTTGTATTCATCACATCTCAGCCTTCTCTTCCCATATCTAAGAGAATGAAATAGAAGTTGGTAATGCTTCTTTGCACCAGGACATCTTTTGGTATATCTGCTAATTGTATAACTGAAATCACAAATGTGCTGGCTGTCATATTTCCTGCATCATTATTTCAGCTACCACTGAAATGAAAATGCATGGATTGGAGTTCTTTCTCAAAAACTTTTCTGTGGCTGTTATGTAGGTAAGTACATAAAGTGGGAAATACCTTAATCCATGATCCTGCATAAAACTCCTGAATGGAGTTTTTATTGTGATATGTGATAAAAATATAGGCTTGTCTACCATCCTTTTCAATTATTATTAGCATCTATATCTTACTTTCAATGTGTTCTTGTTTATTTATCACTTTCTATATATGATTTACTTCATTACCTCATTTAGATTCTGAATTCACACCCCACCTCAAAAACCATTTATTTCATTGAATATTGTCCAATGAGAAGTTGAATCATCACTCTTTCTGAGTACTGTTCAGGAACTTTTCTAAATCTATGAAGCTACTATCATCTGGGCCAAACTTACAATTACACAAAATCAGTTCTGAAGAGTTAAATAATTTTCAGTTTGTCAAACTGTGAAAAACACATCCTTTTATAGTAGCCTTACAGTGATAACTTAAGCCTGATAGATTTAGAAGTGAACCAGAATTCCTTTGAATCTGACCTTTGTAGGATTCCAGTGGGGAGAGGGAACCTCCATAGCCAAGACTTCTGTCCTGTCACCTTTCAAATGCTCAAACTGCCAGTAGCCCTTTCAGTTTGTCTGTGACGATGAGACAAGCAGCTAACAGTCTTTGTCATTTCAATTTTTCACACACTTTGTAACAGTCCTTGCCATTGCATTTTTTCACACATTTCCTCTCTCTCTCTCTCACTCTCGCTCTTGCACTCTCTCTCCCCCCCCCCCCACCGTGTGTGTGTGTGTGTGTGTGTAGTCTCTACCTGAGTGAAATCTACTCTCGGCAACCAACTGCCACAGGCCTCTCAGCTGTAAGAAAAGTACAGCTTCAGAACTGTCAAACAAAATAAAAATGAGGCAAATCACAAAGGAGCCAGTTGGCTACGATTAGGCCTGGGGATCCCACTCTAGCTATGCCAGGTTGCTATGTTTCATCAGGAAAGCCTGAGGTAGGAAGACATTTTGCCTCCACTTTTGCAGCCACTCTCACAGGAACACCATTTATCAAAAGGATGTTTCCTGAAGCTTGCTGTGTAAGGGTTGATTACCAAAAAGCAGTCAAGGCCAACTCAGTCTGCCTGTTCTTTTGATACTTGTGCAAAGACATTTAGTGATAAGAGAGAATTTGCAGCAGATGCTATGAATATACCTATTCTGAGTGTTATTTATCCACTTATGACCATCCTATGAAATCCAAAACAGTATTCTCTCAAGCTCTAGAGAGGCAGTAGGAAGAGTGACTCTCATAATTTTGCCCCAAAGAGTGTTTCTTCAATGAAGTTCAAGAGAAATGGGTGAAATGAAAACAATTGACTGATCTTTGTACTTTATGTCAGTAAAACTACAATGGACAGTGCTGTGAAAATGATCTGTCTCTTAGGTGGAAAACATATCCAAAATCAAGTCTATTCTTTTCATGGGGTAGGATTTCTTCTAAGGGTAACTAGCCTATTGAGCCTGATTTGATCCATTATATTTTTTCATAGAGTCAGGTGATGGGAAAACAACTCCTGAGCTAAGTTTGAAACATGCTGAGCCAGCTTCTGAAAAGGCCTGAGATACTCCTAGGTGGGTGGTACATTAAGCATTTACTTTTTCAGACCTCCAAGCTCTGCTGATACGGGTTTAATAAGTCCTACCCTGAGAACCTGAAAATGAGAATTCCTGATGTACTTCCTAACAGTACCTTTTAGGCCCCAGGAGAATGTACCTTTTTTTCTCTCCATATGAGTGGAAATTAAAACAGAATTCCTTTGAATTTATTTCAGTCCCAAACATCAACCCTTGATACGTGCAGAGATTATATTCACATTCAGACAAACTACAGCACAGCCAATGGTTTCCCTTATTACTGGTGACCCTTAGCTGGTTTTCTTGCTGTGGGCTCAGCATCCTAATCCGTACAATGTGACCATTTGCCTTTGTAGCTCCTGTTGTTCAGTAAGGGAAATGAAGTAGCCAGCACTTCACTGTGGGAATTTCTGTTCCATGTGGAGAACTGCTTTTGCTTTAACACCCCTTCTAATATTTTACTTCAGTGGGAGGGAGAAAAAAATAAGTGATCATTTTCACGACACTATAAATTTGCAAACTGCTTAGCAGAAGTTAAAAGAATAGAATGATTAAGGGGATTATAGGTTTGAACAGATAGTTTGAAGGAGTTAAATATTTGGGTTTGGATAACTAAAGTCTGTTTATTTAGAAGTAGAAATGGAGTTATACAGTTCTTGAAGAAGGAAAACAACTATTTAAAGTGGATTTTCCTAGCAGAATTGATGAAACATTGAGATTGACTTGTGGCATATACTTGCTTTTTGAATTTTAGTTAATGGAAATAAGCCAGTCCTAAATTAGGAACTGAGTTTTGACCTAGTTTTATTGATTACTAGCTATGTGATCTCTTATCAATCACTTCTTCCTTTTGGGGCCTTAGTCCTTATCTGTAAAATAAACGATTTGAGGATGATTTCATAGGTCACTTTTTGCTCCACCATATGGCGATTCTGTAATTTGTGAATTTTCTACTGTGGTAGTCATTATCACTGATCACCAAGTATTGCTGGTGCTCTATCTTCTGGACTTTTTCTGGCACCCTTGTGTTTGAGTGGAACTCCGTGTCTAGCTCTTATAAATTAGAATTTCTGTAAAAATTTCTATAAGCTGAAGTGATATATATCACTTCTGGGCCAGAGCATTCATTTGCTAGTGTGAGACCTTCCACAAATATGTTTCTCTTTTGCATGACCAGAAAAGTCAAGATAAAGGCTATCCTGTCAACTTGAGTCTCTGAGATATTACCATGAATAAAATGTAACTGCTACCCAATAGACATGTAGCATGAGTGAACAATAAACATTTACAATGTTAACACACTGAGTTTGGGGACTTGTTTGGTATTGCAACATAATCTAGCCTATCTTTACCAACATGTCTGCCTCCCATGTTAAACCGTAAATCTCTTAAGTGGAACATGATGTTTTCTACAACCTTTGCAGATCTTCACCCTGCACCTGAAGGTGTTAAACAAATATTGTCAACAAATAAGTTGACTTTTCAGGAGAAGTTTTTGACAGAGTGACAGGGTATAATAGAAGAAGAAGGAGATAAGAATTATTTTAAAAAACTCTCTTAGGTCTAATAAGATTAATGGTTCTATAATACATAAGTCTCAATTAAGCAAAAACCAAATATTAATACATTTGAACATTGTATCATGCAATCTTTTATTTCTGGTTATACTAACTACAAAGCAGATACAATTAATAGTTGATGTTCTTTAGTAATGTCACATTTTGGTCAATATCAGTCAACCATTTTACAAGTTAATAGGAAACATACAGATTTAGTAATATGAAATGCATCTGCTATGTGCTAGCATGTGCTAAGATGATGTGAATACAGAGCTGTTGTTACAGAGTTCATAAACAAGCAGGTTGAAAAGTAGATAGAGGCCATGTGAGATAGATACCTTGTGTTTATTCAGTAAGAAACAATGCCAAAGATTAATTTTACAAAGTGCATCAATCAACCAGTGATTAAGTCCACACAATTCTAGGCAAATAACTTGATTTTTCCCCCATGGGAGGTTTATTCCCTGTATTGCTTCATCAACGAGTTCTTTTTCCTTTGTAAATAAGGTTTATTGCAATGTTCAAAATGGCAAAAAGCAAATCTAAATGTCCAACAATAGAGAAAATGTTGAATTAAAGTCACTGAACATATATGGAGGGGGATATTTTTTGACATAGAAAAATGCTTATATATTTTTAATTGAAAAAAGCAGGTAAGAAAGTTATGTACACTATTGTACTAATTTTTTAAAAAGTATATATATTCATAGAAAAATTCTGGAACAATCTCAAATATCACTTGTGGTTATTTCTATGTGGAGAGCTTATGGTTGAGTCTTATGTTTCCATTTTATGTATTTTTACATAATTAGATATTTAATAATTTTTAAAGATCCACTTGTGTATTTTTTGTATAATAGTAATAATAATAATAATAATAATAATCCACCTATCCATCATGTCTGATATCTGATAATCTCCTTCTAGCCCAGATTTCCCTTAACAACTTCTATTTTCTCAGAGGGCAGGTATGGTGGAACCAAATTAATTCTGCACCCTCACTCTATTCACTTCCACAAAAGCTCTTGCAAATAATGTTCATTCTGTTTAGTTTTTTAGTTTGACACATACTTAGTGTGTGCCTACTATTCAATACCCAGGCCCTTATTTAGACATTGGGAATAAAATCTATCTCAGTTTGGTTAAGACCACCAGGTTCATTGTTTGAGTGCCTGTTATACCAATTAATAGCTGTGTGATTTTGGAAGGTTACAATCAGTTATTTTTCTAGTGTCATTTAGACATAGCTTTATTTTTTCTCCCTTGATGAAATAACTGATTGTTTTTCTTAAAAGTCTCACATCACCGTTGTGTTTTCATCAAGAATTTGTGTTCACTAAATGCCGTAGCTGAGGTGACGACTATAATCCTGATAAGGCATGTCATCTTGAAGAAGTTACTCAACCTATGTTGATTTCATTTTTCTAAATTGTAAAATGAAAGTGTTGGATTATATAGTCTTTAAGAATCTTTCAATTCTAAACTCCTATGATTATAAGGTTCTGCCTCTCTGTTCAGTGGAGGTAAAGAAATTAGACCAATTGAGAATGAGAAAATAAATTCTTATTTTTCAACAATCCTATGAGGGTTTCTTAATAATTCTGTAGAGTCAGAACTTGTGTATTATCAACTGCATGTTTGCAAATCCCAGGTTGGCTAACTCCTTGAAACATCATATTATTCTGAGTTAGTTGCCACTACTATCTATTCACGAAATGCCCATTAAGATAGCACTTTACCAAATATAATCAGGAAGGTGATCTTCTAGACATTAAAAAAAGCAATCTAAATGACTTGAGATGATCTGCTTTACTGTTCCCTTTGTTCTTTGATGCTTTAACATCTTATAGTTTCATTCCTTAGTATTTCTTGTAATTGATCACGTCTAAGAAAATTTGTGTTCAAAGAAGGAAGTAGACCTTTGTTTATATCTATCTCTTCCTCCCTTTAGAATCTTATCAAAATCTCAGCACAATCTTTATGTCCTAGTGATGAAATTGGTTGATTTTGAAGGCTTGTAATGCCACCTTGTGGATAAATGATGGCAGCAGTGCGCTATGTGAGAGTACTTTCACATATTATTTGGTAAGTATGCTGAAATTTGAATCTTTCTAACTTGTGGTTTTAATTCAAGGTTTTACTTCCTAGGCCAAAAATTAGATCAGAATACACTTCACAGTCAGTGTCCTTAAAATAATAGTTGAAGAATAGACCATTTTGTTGCTGCTGATAGCTTATGCTGGGTATTAATTTAAAATGCACAGCCCATCAAAATTATCGCATCAAAAGTTTCTGCTTTAATGATATATAAGGAGTGACATTTAGAACAGCTGAGTTTCAGTGACAGATTTGTGACTGCTTGTTTCTGTTATCTCTATGGATAATTCCTATCTACTTACTTCTTATATACTTATATTCCTATATACTTACTTCTTCAGTATGATTTTCTTGCTTCGAGCATAGTTAAATAACATACATACAATTAATTGTAAGAGGTTTTAGAATCAAACTCAAACTCTTTACAGTGGTATAGTGTATTCCATATCCTGAATGATCCTCTCACTTCCTCCTACTGAAAACACCTAAAAATGCTGAATAAAATAAAAACTAAAACAAATGCATCAATGAAATGAAAATCTAGACATACTCAGAGATTAAACAGTAAATGAAAATAGGAACCCAAAGAAGATATCTGGGCATTTAATTTACCTTTTATCTTAAAGACATTTTCTAAACACAGGAACTTTGATTTTCATGTCTTCTTAGTGTGAGGGGCAAGGGTGGGAGGCTAGAGACAAACAAATCCGTCAAAGTTAGGGATTTTAGCCAGATACCCCAGGCAGAGAGGAACAAATAATGATATAAATGTTAAAACCCAGTCTATATAATACTACTAGGAAAAATTAGCTATGGGGTATATGAAGACTGTCTGTACTATGTTTACAAGTTTTCTGTAAATATAAAATTTTCTAAAGTAAAACATTGATTTACAAAAAAAAAGTGGATGTATTAAACCATAATAAAGACAAACAATATGAGAATAAGTGAATTGAAAGACTGATTTTAAAAAATTATCGATAATATAGTATGGAGAAATAAAAAGGTGAAAAATTATGAGCAATATTTTAAGAGATGTGGTGGAAAGTGTGAGAAGCTCTAAAATTAATCTATTTGGAAATTCAAAGGAAATGATGTAATAATGGAGAAGAACCTTTATTTACATACAAAATATTATTGAGCTTATGAAAGGTAGCAGTACACTGATTCAAGAAGCCAAATGAATACCAAGCAGGTTAAATAAAAAACGATCTGCACCTACATAAATGATAGCAGAACTGCAGGTAACCAAACACAAAATCTTAAAAGCAACAAGAAATAAGAAATAAATTACTCCCAAATGCAAAAAAAAATTAATCTAAAAGATTATCACTCTTTCAGTGGAGACCATTATGAAAGTGAAATAATATATTCAATGTACTAAGGGAAAGTAAAAGAAATTGCCTTGAACTGAATATCTAGCAAGGACATCCTTCAAAAATTAAACGGAAATATATGTTACCAAACATTAAAATGTATTCTCACTAAAAGAGATTTTAAGTATGTTCTTGGGCAAAAGGAAAGTCTTCCCAGGTAGAAATTGTATGATAAAAGAGGGGTAAACAACCAAAAAGTTGTTAATGTATTGGTAAATTTAAATGAACAATACTTTTATAAAGCAATAACAGTAATTTCTCAGGAAGTGAAAACTAAAAGTAAAAACTAGGTAGATGTAAAACGTAAAGTAGCAATAGATGGGTTATCAGAGATAGTGTTAATGGTCCTTGTATTGTGCCGGAAAAAGGTAAAAATTTTGATTAACTGTAAGAGTCAATAATTTATGAAATGACATCAACAAGATGGTGAAAAATTAAGGCTTGGATTCTCCTTCCACCGATGGACTCACTGATTTTAACAGCAACACTTGGATCAATTCCTTTGTGAGAAACCCAGAAACTAGATGTGAAGCTCCAGCACCTCAAATGAGTGCAAAACCAGCCACATCAAAACCAGTAGGAAAACTGAAGACACCCTCTGACCATAACCCTCATACCAGGGAAAGTACCATATAATCAAGAGAAACCGGAAACTCCCAGCTTCTCCCTGAGGAGGGAACGAGTTGGATCACATATTTAAATCCTAACTTTTCTAATTAGCACCTGAGGTAATGATTTCTCTCTCACATGTCTTGGAGTGTGGATGGGACCTGGCATATGCTAGATGCCTGTGGGCTACAGAGAAAACAGTGGTGGTTTGAACTAGTGTGCAGGCACACTAGATGCTCCTCCAGCATCTCAGCACAGAGAAGAAGGATGAAAACCCTCAGCTCTCAGCTTCTCCCTGTGGAGGAATAGAGTTGTAATGCACATCCACTATCCAATCTTTTCCAGTGTTGCCCAAGTATCTGGCATTTGTTTCACCAGTCTTGGAGCACTGACAGGATCTGGCATATTCTATACACCTGGGGATTTCTAAGAACAAAAATGGTGGTTTGGACTAGCATGAAGGTTTGAGAGGCCCTCAGAAGCTTCCACCATGTTTAATGGACAGGATCTTCTGTACGAGGCCAGTCCATGAAAACTAGGAGAATTGGTGTTTTTCTTTTTTTTAAATAATGTGTAGCTACCAACACAGTCAATAAAAATGATGAAAAACGGAAATGCAACCTAGAAAAAAGAACAAGTGAAAACTCTCAAAACAAACCTTAATGAAATGGAGACATATGAATTACATGACAGAAAATTCTAGATATCCATTATAAAAATGCACAACGAGATCATGAGAAAAATTCATGGACAAAGTGAGAATTTCAAAAAGAGAGAGAATTTTTAAAAATAACAAATTAGAAATCTTGGAGTCAAAGGGTATAATAACTGAACTGAACGCACCAATGGAAGGATTCAGCAGCAGACTAGAGCAAGCAGAATAAAGAATCAGCTAACTGGAAGACAGGTCATTGGAAATTAGTCAGAGAAGCAAAAAGAAAAAAATAATGAAAAATAATTAAGGAAATTTAAGGGACTTATAGGACACCATAAGTGTGCCAATATATGCATTATGAGAGTCCTAGAAGGAAAAAAGAGAGAAAAATGACCAGGAAGTTTATTCAAAGAAATGATGGCTTAAAATTTCCCAAATCTAGGGAAAGAAATAGACATCCAGATCTAGAATACCCAAATGACATAAAATTAGATGAGTCAAATAAAATTCATGCTGAGACACATAATCAAATTGTCGAAAGTCAAAGACAAAAAGAATTTTGAAAGCAGCAAAAGAAAAATGACTTTTATCATGTAAAAGGGAGCATCCATAAGACTATCAGCAGATATTCCAGCAGAAACCTTGCAGGCAAGAGGAAGTGAGATGACATATTCAAAGCGCTGAAAGAAAAAAGAACTGCCAAACAAGAATACTATATCCAGCAAAACTCTCCTTCAAACATGAATGAGAGATAAAGACTTTTCAGATAAACAAAAACAAAAGGAGTCCTTTACCACTAGACCTGCCTTACAAGAAATGGTAAAGGGAATCCTTCAATTTGGTATGAAAGGACACTAAGCAGCAACACTGTAGAAAAAGAAAGTAAACTCTTTGGGACATGTAACTATATAGACAAACAGAATTCTGTATAACTGTAACAGTGGTGAGTAAATAATTTTAGTTCTACTTTAAAAGCCAAAAAACAGAAGTAGTAAAAATAACCCTTGCAGGATATTTGGTCCTGTCCAAAATGCCCATAAGACATTTTTCTAAAAGACATTTGGTCCATAAGATATTTATATCATAAGAAATTTACTTCATAACAAAAGGTCCTTAATATTTGTAGGACTATTTGGTCCAGTTTAAAATGTCTTTAACACATTTGGTCCATGCCAAAAAGTCCTTGATATTTGGTCTTGTGCAAAACCATTTGGCATGGGCCAAATATGCCTATGAATGTTTTGAATAGGGCCAAATTTCAAGGACATTTTAGCATGGACCAAATATCTTATGGGTGTTTTGGACAAGACCAAATGTCTGCTAACTGAAATAACTATAACTGAACAATATTAATGGATACACAGCATAAATAGACGTAAAATGTGACATCAATAACTTAAAGCGTATTGAGGGAATAAAAGTGTAGAGTTTTTGTATGTCATCAATGTTAAGTTGCTAACAGCTTAAAATAACTATAAGGTACATTATGTAGGCCCAAAGCTAATGACAAAGAAAATGTCTGTAGGATTTTAAAAAAAGAGAAAGGAATCAAAGCATATCGATTAAAAAAAACAAAAACAATGAAACACAGAAAAAGAGAGCAAGAGAGGAGAAAAGGAATAAAAATAGCTACTAAACAAAAAAATTAACAAAATGGCAACAGTAAAATCTTTGCTACCAAAATTACCTTAAATGTGTATAGATTAAATTCCTCAATCATGAGACATAGAGTGGCTGAATGGGTACAAACATACACAAATCCAACTATGTGGTGTCTACAAGAGACTTTAGATGTAAGGACATGCACAGGTTGAAAATGAAGGAAAGGAAAAAGATATTCTGTGCAAATGACAAACAGAGAAGAACAGGAGTGGCTATTCTTATATCAGACAAAATAGATCTTCAATGCAAAACTGACACAAAAATCAAAGAAGGACATTATACAGTGATAAAAATGTCAATTCATCAGGAAGATATAACGAACATATATTTGTGTCTAATCAGAAGAACCAAATACATAAAGAAAACATTAACAGAACAGTAAGACAGCAAGAAAATAGTAGTAGGAGACTTCAATATCCCACCTTCAATAATAGAAAGAATTACCAGACAGAAATTCAACAAAGAAGCAGTGGACAAGAACAACACTATAGACCAAATGAACCTAACAGACATGTAGAATACCCAACCCAAAAGCAGCAGAATACACATTCTGAAGCACACATGGACCATTCTCAAGGATAGATTGCATGTTAGATCACAAACAAGCCTTAACAAATTTAAAGTTGAAATCATACCAAGGACATTTTCCAACTACAATGTATAAATTAATAGCAGAAGGGAAACTGAAATATTCATAAATATATGGAAATTAAACAACACACTATTTTTTAAACATTTTTATTGGAGTATAATTGCTTTACACCGTTGTGTTAGTCGCTGCTGTAAAACAAAGTGAATCAGCTATACATATACATATATCCCTATTTACCCACCGTCTTGCGTATCCCTCCTACCCTCCCCATCCCATCCCTCTAGGTGGTCACAAAGCACCGAGCTGATCTCCCTGTGCTATGTGGCTGCTTCCCACTAGCTATCAGTTTTACATTTGGTAGGGTATGTATGTCAATGCCACTCTCTCACTTCGTCTAAGCTTACCCTTCCCACTCCCCGTATCCTCAAGTCCATTCTCTGCATTTGTGTCTTTATTCCTGTACTGCCCCTAGGTTCTTCAGGAACATTTTTTTCCTTAGATTCCATATATATGTGTTAGCATATGGTATTTGCTTCTGACTTACTTCACTCTGTATGACAGACTCTAGGTCCATCCACCTCACTACAAATAACTCAATCTTGTTTCTTTTTATGGCTGGGCAATATTCCATTGCATATATGTGCCACATATTCTTTATCCATTCATCTGTTGATGGACACTTAGGTTGTTTCCATGTCCTGGCTATTGTAAATAGAGTTGCAATGAACATTGTGGTACTTGACTCTTTGAATTATGGTTTTCTCTGGGTATATGCCCAGTAGTGGAATTGCTGGGTCGTATTGTAGTTCTATGTTTAGATTTTTAAGGAACCTCCATACTGTTCTCCATAGTGGCTGTATCAATTTACATTCCCACCAACAGTGCAAGAGGGTTCCCTTTTCTCCACACCCTCTCCAGCATTTATTGTTTGTAGATTTTTTGATGATTGCCATTCTGACTGGTGTGAGGTGATACTTCACTGTAGTTTTTGTTTGCATTTCTCTAATGATTAGTGATGTTGAGCATCCTTTCATGTGTTTCTTGGCAATCTGTATATCTTCTTTGGAGAAATGTTTATTTAGGTCTTCTGCCCGTTTTAGGATTGGATTATTTGTTTTTTTAATATTGAGCTGCATGAGCTGCTTGTATATTTTGGAGATTAATCCCTTGTCAGTTGCTTACTTTGCAAATATTTTCTCCCATTCTGAGGGTTGTCTTTTTGTCTTGGTTATGGTTTCCTTTGCTGTGCAAAAGCTTTTAAGTTTCATTAGGTCCCATTTGGTTATTTTTGTTTTTATTTCCCTTTCTTTAGGAGGTGGTTCAAAAAGGATCTTGCTGTGATTTATGTCATAGAGTGTTCTGCTTATGTTTTCCTCTAAGAGTTTTATAGTGTCTGGCTTTACATTTACATCTTTAATCCATTTTGAGTTTATTTTTGTGTATGGTGCTAGGCAGTGTTCTAATTTCATTCTTTTACATGTAGCTGTCCAGTTTTCCCAGCACCACTTATGGAAGAGGCTCTCTTTTCTCCATTGTATATTCTTGCCTCCTTTACCAAAGATAAGGTGACCATATGTTCGTGGGTTTATCTCTGGACTTTCTATCCTGTTCCAATAATCTATATTTCTTTTTTTGTGCCAGTACCATACTGTCTTGATTACTGTAGCTTTGTAGCATAGTCTGAAGTCCAGAAGCCTGATTCCTCCAGCTCCGTTTTTCTTTCTCAAGATTGCTTTGGCTATTCGGGGTCTTTTGTGTTTCCATACCAATTGTGAAATTATTTGTTCTAGTTCTGTGAAAAATGCCAGTGCTAGTTTGATAGGGATTGCAATCAATCTGTAGATTGCTTTGGGTAGTATAGTCATTTTCACAATGTTCATTCTTCCAATCCAAGAATATGGTATATCTCTCCATATGTTTGTATCATCTTTAATTTCTTTCATCAGTGTCTTATAATTTTCTGCATACAGGTCTTTTGTCTCCATAGGTAGGTTTATTCCTAGGTATTTTATTCTTTTTGTTGCAATGGTAAGTGGGAGTGTTTCCTTAATTTATCTTTCAGAGTTTTCATCATTAGTGTATAGGAATGTAAGAGATTTCTGTGCATTAATTTTGTATCCTTCTACTTTACCAAATTCATTGATTAGCTCTAGTAGTTTTCTGGTAGCATCTTTAGGATTCTCTATGTATAGTATCATGTCATCTGCAAACAGTGACAGCTTTACTTCTTCTTTTCTGATTTGGATTTCTTTTATTTCTTTTTCTTCTCTGATTGCTGTGGCTAAAACTTCCAAAACTATGTTTAATAATAGAGGTGAGAGTGGTCCACCTTGTCTTGTTCCTGACCTTAGTGGAAATGGTTTCAGTTTTACACCATTGAGAGTGATGTTGGCTGTGGGTTTGTCATATATGGCCTTTATTATGTTGAGGTACGTTTTCTCTATGCCTACTTTCTGGAGAGTTTTTATCAAAAATCGATGTTGAATTTTGTCAAAAGCTTTTTCTGCACCTATTGACATGATCATATGATTCTTACCCTTCAGTTTTCTTAATATGGTGTATCACATTGATTGATTTGCATATATTGAAGAATCCTTGCATTCCTGGGGTAAACCACACTTGATCATGGTGTATGGTCCTTTTAATGTGCTGCTGGATTCTGTTTGCTAGTATTTTAAACAGCATACTTTTAAGTCGCCAGTTGGCCACAGAGTAAATCAAAAGGGAACTTCGAAAATATCTTGAGATAAAAACAACTACAACAGGGGCTTCCCTGGTGGCGCAGTGGTTGAGAATCTGCCTGCCAATGCAGGGGACATGGGTTCGAGCCCTGGTCTGGGAAGATCCCACATGCCGCGGAGCAACTAGGCCCGTGAGCCACAACTACTGAGCTGGCGTGTCTGGAGCCTGTGCTCCACAAGAGAGGCCACGATAGTGAGAGGCCTGTGCGCCGCGATGAAGAGTGGCCCCTGCTTGCCACAACTAGAGAGAGCCCTCGCACAGAAACGAAGACCCAACACAGCCAAAAATTAATATAAAAATAAATAAATTAATAAGAAATTGACATTTAAAAAAAAAAAAACAACTACAACAAACCAAATATATACAATGCAGTAAAAAAAGTAATAAAGGGAAAGTTTATAGCAATAACCACCTACATTGATAAAGAATAAATATTTCAAATAAAACCCTAGCCATACAACTTAAAAAAACTAGAAAAGAAGAAGAAACTAAAACCAAATTTAGCAGAAAGGATATAATTAAGACTACAGCTGAAATGCATGAAATAGAGACTAGAAAGTTTGCAAGAAAATTTATGAAACTGAGTTGGTTTTTTGACAAGATGAACAAAATCAATAAAGCTTTATCTAGACTAAGGAAAAAACAAAAAATCAAAATATTAAATCAGAAATGAAAAAGGAGACATTACAATTGATGCTACAGAAATAAATAGGATCATAAGAGACTACTATGAATAATTATAAAACAATAAACTGTATAGCCTAGAAGAAATGCACAAATTTCTAGAAATATTCAGTCTTCCAAGACTGAACCATGAAGAACTAGTGTCTGAACAGGTATTTAACTGGTAACAAAAATCACTCATCAAAGTCCCCAACAAAGAAAAGCTCATAACCATATGGCTTTATTGACAAATTCTACCAAATATTTAAAGAAGAATTAATGTCAATTCTTCTGAAATTTTTCCAAAAAATTGAAGACGAGAGGACACTTACAAATTCATTTTATGAGGCTAGCATTACCCTGATAACAAAGGCTAACAAGGACACCAGAAAAAATGAAAAGTATAGGCTGATATCCCTGATAGATAAAATAGATAAAAAATAATCAAAAAAATTATAGAAAATGAAATTCAACATCACATTAAAAAGATTATAAACCATAATCAATCATGTAAGACATATCCTTGGCATGAAAGGATGGTTCAATATAGGAAAACCAATAAACGTGATATGCCACATTAAGGACAAGAAGGATAAAGTCACATGATCATCTCAGTAAATGCAGAAAAGTTTTTAACAAAAATCAATACTGTTTCATGCTAAAGACTCTCAACAAAACTAGAAATAGAAGGAAATTACCTCAACATAATGAAATCCATATATGAAAATATCCACAGCTAATATACTTAACAATGAAAAACTGAAGAATTTTCTTCAAAAATCCGGAATAAGAAAGCAAAACCCAACTTCACCACTTCTATTAAACATATTACTATTTAAAGCCAGAAAAATTAGGCTTTAAAAAAAATAGGAATCCAGATTGGAAAGGTAGAAGTAAACCAGATTGGAAAGGTAGAAGTAAAGTTATCTCTGTTTGCAGATTATATGATCTCATAAATAGAAAATTCTCAAGAATACACACAGAAACAGAAGTAATAAATGAATTCAGTAAATTTGCAGGATATAAAATCAACATACAAAAATATGTTGCATTTCAGTGATGGGGTGAATTGCGAGATTGGGATGGACATATATACACTAATATGTATAAAATAGATAACTAATAAGAACCTGCTGTATAAAGAAATAAATAAATAAAATTAAAATAAAATATGCTGCATTTCTATGCAATAACAGTGAACTATCTGAAAAAGAAATTAGTAAAACAATCCCATTTACATTAGCACCAAAATTAATAAAATACTTGAGAATAAATGTAACCAATGATAGGAAAGATGTATACACTGAAAACTAAAAAACACTGATGAAATAAATTAAAGGAGAAACAAACATATGGAAAGATATTCTGTGTTCATGGATTGGAAGACTTA
Source organism: Balaenoptera ricei (assembly GCF_028023285.1). Taxonomy (NCBI): domain Eukaryota; kingdom Metazoa; phylum Chordata; class Mammalia; order Artiodactyla; family Balaenopteridae; genus Balaenoptera; species Balaenoptera ricei. Next base: position 86,240,674 of record NC_082660.1, on the reverse strand, counting down.
ATATTGTTAAAGTATCTATACTACTCAAAGCAATCTACAGATTTAATACAACCACTACAAAAATTCCTATAGCAAGTTTTATAGAGATAGAAAAAATCCTAAAATTAATATGGAACCACAAATGACCCAGAATGGTCAATATGATCTTGAGAAAGAGAAACAAAGCTGGAGGAATCACACTTCTTTGTTTGAAAACATATTACAAAGCTGCAATAATTAAAAAGGTATAGTACTAGCTAAAGAGACATATAGACAAATGGAACTGAATAGACTGTCCCGAAATCAATCCATGCAGATACAGTCCACTGGTCTTTGAAAAGTGTGCCAAGAATACAGGATGGAGAAAAAAATAGTCTCTTAAACAAGTAATGCTGTGAAAATTTGATATCCACATGCAAAAGAATGAAATGAGACCCTTACATCATACACAAAAAATCAACTAAAAAGGGATTAAAAACTTAAATGTAATACTGAAACTATAAAACTCCTAGAAGAAAACAGGAAAAATAACCCATCATGACACTGGTCTTGGCAATGATTTCATTAATATGATACCTAAAGCAGAGGTAACAAAAGTAAAAATAGGTAAGTGGGATTACATCAAACTAAAAAGCTTCTGCACAGCAACAGGAACTGTCAACACAGTGAAAAGTCAGCTGTGGAATGGGATAAAATGTTTACAAACCATATATCAGATAAAGAGTTAATTTCCAAAATATATAAGGCACTCTTACAACTCAAAAGGAAATAATATAATAATAGCCCAAATAATGATTGTGTATTTATCCAAAGAGGACACATAACACCAGTTATATGAAAAGGTGCTAAACATCACTAATCATCAAGGAAAATGTAAGTAAAAACCACAATGAGATATTACATCACGCCTATTAGGATGGCTATTATATATAGATATTTAAAAGACAACACTATTGGTGGAAATGTAAAATGGTATAGCAACTATGGAAAAGTGTAAGGCAATTCCTCAAAAAATTTTAAAAAATAGGACTACTATATGATCCAGCAATTCCATTTCTGGGTATTTATCAAAAGAATTTAAGTCAGGATCTTGAGGAGATATAGGCACTCCCATGATTATTTCAGCAATATTTACAATAGCCAAGATGTGGAAATAATCCAAATGTCTATTGACAGATTAATGGATAAACAAAACATAGTATATGCATATAATAGAATATTATTCAGCCTTTAAAAGGAGGAAATTCTGCAATATGTGCCAACATGAATAAATATTGAAGACATTATACTTAGGGAAACAAGCCAGTCATGAAAGGATAACTTCAGCATGATTCCACTTATATGAGGTATCTAAAAATAGTCAAACTCTTAGAGGCAGAGTATGCAATGGTGGTTGCCAAGGGCTGAGGGTATAGAAAATGGACAGTTGCTAATCAAATAACATAATGGTTTAGTTGTACAAGATGAATGAAAATCTAGATATCTGCTGCACAACATTTTGCCTATAGATACCAGTGTTTTATTGTAGACTTATAAATCTGTTAAGAGACTAGATTCATGTTAAGTGCTCTTACAGCAATAAAGTAAAGTAAAAATACAAGACTTTACTGGATCTAGGGTGGCCAGGACCTGGGAAAAGCCTCCACCTATAGACTCAGAGGCAACACAGAGGCCTGGGGTGTAACCAAGGTAAGGCAGTGGCAACCATTGTTGGCACATACTCAAGTGGCACATGAAAAGCAGCCCAGACTTCTGACAGCAGCAGGGCTACCTGGATTTCTGAGACTGCCTTGCTGCTCACCTCAGACCAATATAAGCCGAGTAAACCACTTGGCCTTGCCCACTCCACACCACAGCTGTCTCTAGATCTGGGGCAGCTACAACAGGCAAAAAAAAAATGACCTTGGACTGTGTCTGAGGGGAGCCACAAATGCTTACACAAGCAGAGCATCAGACCTCTGTAAGCACACTAGCCCCATTTGCTTCAGCACTCCCCCCCTTTGGGGCAAAGACCCCACTGGGAGGAGAAAGAGAAACGCACACTTAAAAAGAACAGAACCAGCTTTAGCCTGACCCTCGGGGCTTATGTTTTAGCCACCTGGGGAGAGACCCTGACCCTGACAGGGTGGTGATGGCCACTGAGCAGAGGGAAATTCATGTCTCACAACCTGCAGAGGCTCTAGCTTCTCCATCACCAGCCACACCTATTATCAAGTTGATAGCTGCCAGCACACCCTGAGGAAAGACGTGACTGGCATTCTCATCAAATCCAGCCATCCCACCTAAGGCACTGGGCACATATAGTCTGCATATGGATGCTCCCATATAAGAACACCACTTTAAGATGAAGTAGTTAACTATTTCACCTAAGTTCATAGAGGCAGAGAAAGCTAAGTAAAATGGAAACACAGAGGAATTATTTTCAATTGAAAAAACAAGAGAAAAACCCTGAAAACATAAATAATGAAACAGAAATAAGCAATTTATCAAATAATTCAAAACATGGCTAGTAAAAATGCTAATTGAATTAGGGAAGAGAATTGATCTAAACACAGATCATTTAAAAAATGAACTAGAAAATAAAAAAGACCCAATCAAAAATAGATAATTCAATATCTGAGATAAAAGCCCTCTAGAAGCAATGAACAGAAAACTAAATGACACAGAAGAACACATAAGTGATCTGGACGATAAGAATAATGGAAATCACTCAATCAGAACAGCAGGTAGAAAGAAAATTGAAACAAACAAACAAACGAATGTAACACATGAGATCTATGAAATAGCATCAAACATGACAACATTCACATTATAGTGGTCCAGAAGGAGGAAAGAGAGAAAAGGGTATCAAAGAAATTGAAGAAATTATAATTGATGAAATTATAGCTGAAAAATTCCTAAACCTAAAGAAGGAAACAGATACCCACATACAGGAAGCAGAGACAGTACCAAACATGATGAACCCGAATAAACCTACAACAAGATATATCATAATTAAAATGAGAAAAATTAAAGATAAGAAAAAATTTTAAAGGCATCAAGAGATAAACAGAGTCATATACAAGGGAATCCCCATAGGCTATCAGTTGATTTCTCTGCAGAAAATTTGTAGGCCACAAGGGAGCGGCACAATACATTCAAAGTACTGAAAGGAAAAAGCCCACAAACTAGGATACTCTACCCAGCAAGGTGTCATTTAGAACAGAAGGAGAGATAAATAACTTCACTGACAGGCAGAAACTAAGAAAATTCAGCAATAAAAAATATACCTTAAAAGAAATGTTGAAGTATTTTCTCTAAATGGAAAAGAAGTAAGAATATATTGGAAAGAGAAAATCCCAATAGGAAAGCCAAACATACAGTAGGATTGAAGATCATTTACATAAACTAGTATGTTGATTAAAAGACAAAAAAATTACAAAAGCCACTATAATTATGATAAACAATAAAGACATAAGCATAAAGATGTAAAATATAACAGCAAAAACACAAAATGTAGAATGGGGGGGCAAAAATGTAGATCTTTTAGAATGCGTTTAAATTTAAATGACTATCAGTTTAAATCAAGTAAACATAATTATTGGTCAACATTTATGAAGCCCATGGCAATCACACATCAAAAACCTACAATAGAGACAAAAAAGTAAACAGAAATGAAACTAAGCCTACTACAAAAAAAAAATCATTAAATAAAAATGGGAGAAACAAAAGGAAGAAGACATGGACAGAGAAGAACCACAAAAACAACTGGAAAACAAGGAATAAAATAGCAATAAGTACATACCTATCAATAATTATTTTAAATGTCAGTGCACTAAATGTTCCAAACAAAGAAATAGGGTGGCTGATTGGATAAAAAGTAAGACCTTTTAATATGCTGCCTACAAGAGATTCACTTCAGGGCTAAAGACACACACAGACTGAAAGTGAGGGGTTGAAAAAGCTATTTCATGCAAACGGAAATGACAAGAAAGCATGAGGAGCAATACTCATGCCAAACAAAATAGACTTTTAAACAAAGTTTATAACAAAAGACAGAGAAGGGCATTATACAATGATAAAGGGATCAACACAAGAAGAGGATATTACACTTTTTAACATATATGCATCCAATACAGGAGCACCTAAATATACAAAGAAAATATTAACAGACATAAAGGGAGAAATTGATACCAATATAATAATAGTAGGGGACTTTAACACCCCATTGACATCAATGGACATACCATCCAGATGGAAAATCAATAAGGCAACAGTGGCTTTAATGACACAATAGGCCAGCTGGACTTATGATATCTACAGGACATTACATTCAAAACAGCAGAATACACATTCTTTTCAAATGCACATGAAATGTTCTCCACAAAAGAAGCCTCAACAAATTTAAGAGGATAGAAATTATATCAATCATTTTTTTCCAACCACAATGGTATAAAACTAGAAATCAATTACAGAAAGGAAAACAGGAAAAGGACAGAAACATGGAGACTTAACATGCTACAAAAAACCAATGGGTCAATGATGAAATCAAACAGGTAATCAGAAAAATCATCAAAACAAATAAAAATGGAAACACAACTTTCCAAAATCTATGGGATGCAGCAAAACAGTTGTAAGAGGGAAAGTCATAGTGATATAGGCCTTCCTCAAGAAACAAGAAAAATCTCTGACAACATAACCTACCACCTAAAAGAATCAGAAGAAAATAACAAAGCCCAAAGTCAACAGAAGGAAAGAAATAATAAAGATCAGAGAGGAAATAAATAAAACAGAGACCAAGAAAACAATAGAAAAGATCAATGAAACCAAGCACTGGTTTTTTGAAAAGATAAACAAAATTGATAAACCTTTAGCCAGGCTCACCAAGAAGAAAAGAGAGAGAAACCAAATAAACAAAATAAGAAATGAAAGAGAAATAATAATCAATACCACAGAGATACAACAAAATAAGAGAATACTATGAATACTTATATGCCAACAAATTGGACAACATAGAAGAAATGGACAAATTTCTAGAAACATCCAGACTGCCAAGACTGAATCAAGAAGAAACAGACAAACTGAACAGACCAATCACTAGAAATGAAATTAAACTCATAATAAAAACTTCCCAGCAAACAAAAGTCCAAGACCAGACAAATTCACAATGTAATTACACCAAACATATAAAGAAGAACTAACACCTATCCTTCTCAAACTATTCCAAAAAATTGAAGATGATGGAAGACTCCCAAATTCATTCTATGATGCCATAATTACCCTGATACCAGAACCAAAGACACTACAAAAAAAGTACAGGCAAATAGCTTTGATGAATATAGATGCAAAAATCCTCAACAAAATATTATCAAATGGAATTCAACAATATATAAAATGGATCATACACCATGATCAAGTTGGATTTATTCCAGGGTCAGAAGGGTGGTTCAACACTCACAAATCAATCAATATTATACACCACATTAACAAAAGGAAGAATAAAAATAACATGATCATGTCAATAGCAGCAGAAAAAGTGTTTGAAAAAATTCAACATCCATTCATGATTAAAAAACTCTCATCAAAATGTGTATAGAGGGAATATATATCACCATAATAAAGGCCATTTACAACAAACCCACAGCAAACATTATACTGAAAGGTGAAAAGCTGAAAGCCATTCCTCTAATTTCAGGAACAAGACAAGAATACCCACTCTTGCCACTTCTATTTAACATATTATTTTTGGTCCTAGCCACAGTAATCAGAAAAGAAAAAGAAATAAAACATACCCAAATTGGAAGGGAAGAAGTAAAATTTTCACTATTTGCAGATGACATGATACGTTATATAGAAAACACTAAAGTATCCAACCAAAAACTATTACAACTAATAAATGAATTCAGAAAGATTGTAGGAAAAAAGATTTATATACAGAAGTCTGTTGTGGTTCTATACACTAAAAATGAAATATCAGGAAGAAAAAAAATCCCATTTAAAATTGCATCAGAAAAGAATAAAATGCCTAGTAATAAACTTAACCAAAAAGATGAAAGACCTACACTCTGAAAACTATAAAACATTGATGAAGGAAACTGAACATGACACAAAGAAACATAAAGATATCCAGTGCTCTTGGATTGGAAGAATTTATATTGCTACAATGGCCACACTTCACAAAAAAATCTACAGATTTAATGAAATCCCTATCAAAGTACTCATGACATTTTTAAAAGAACTAGAACATATAGTCCTCTAATTCATATGGAACCACAAAAGACTCTGAATTGTCAAAGGAATCTTGATAAAAAAGAACAGTGCTGGAGGTATCATGCTCCCTGACTTCAGTCTATACTACAAAGCTATAGTAATCAAAACAGCATGGTACTGGCACAAAACCAGACACAGAGATCAATGAAACAGAATAGAGAGCCCAGAAATAAACCCATGCACCCATGGTCAATTAGTCTATGACAAAGGAGGAAGGAATTTATAATGGAAAAAAGACAGTCACTTCAACAAGTAGTGCTGGGAAAACTGGACAGTCACATGTAAAACAATGAGATAAGAATATTCCCTCACATCATATACAAAAATAAACTCAAAATGGTTGAATGACCTAAATGTAAGAATGGAAACCATAAAACTCCTAGAAGAGAATACAGGCAGAACACTCTTTGACATGTCATAGCAATATTGTCTTGATTCAGTCTTCTAAGGCAAAAGAAATAAAGTTAAAAATAAACAAATGGGGTGTAATTAAATTTAAAAGCTTTTGCACAGCAAAGAAAACTATTGACAAAACAAAAACACAACCCAGGGAATGAAAGAAAATATTTGCAAATGACGTGACCAGCAAGGGGTTAATATCCAAAATATACAAACAACTCATAGAACTCAATATCAGAAAAAAAACAACCCATCAATAAATGGGCAGAAGACATTTTTCCAAAGAAGACATTCAAATGGCTAACAGACACATGAGAAGACGCTCAACATCATCAATTATTGGGTGGGGCAAAAAGTTCCTTTGGTTTTTTAAGTAAAAATAAAAGACACATTTTTCATTTTCACCAAGAACTTTATTGAACAATGTAGTCACCCTTTTGTTCCACTACCTTCTGCCATTTTTCAGGCAACTTCATAATTCCATCTTCCCAAAACTTTTTATCTTTTTGAACAAAGAACTCTTCCAGGTGCCTTTTACAATATTCCAGGGAATTGAAATTTTTTCCATTAAGAGGATTTTGTAAAGACCTAAATAAATGGAAATCCGAAGCTACAATGTCTGGTGAATACAGCAGATGAATCAGAACTTCCCAGCCAAGCTGTAACAGCTTTTGCCTGGTCATCAAAGAAACATGAGGCCTTGTGTTATCCTGATGGAAGATTATGCATTTTCTTTTGAGTAATTCTGGACGCTTTTCATCAAGTGCAGATTTCAGTTGGTCTAATTGGGAGCAGTACTTGTTGGAATTAAACCTTTGGTTTTCCGGAAGGAGCTCACAATAGAGCACTCCCTTCCAATCCCGCCATATACACAACATCACCTTCTTTGGTTGAAAACCAGCCTTTGGTGTGGTTGGTGGTGGTTCATTTCACATGCCCCATGATCTCTTCCATTCCACATTGTTGTACAGTATCCACTTTTCATTGCCTCTCACAATTCATTTTAAAAACGGAACGTTTTCATTACGTTTCAGTAGAGAATCTCATGTGGAAATATGGTCAACAAGTTTTTTTTCACTTAACTTATGTGGAACCCAAATATCAATGCGATTCACATAACCAAGCTGGTGCAAATGATTTTCAATGCTTGATTTGGATATTTTGAGTATGTTGGCTATCTCTCATGTAGTATAATGTAGATTGTTCTCAATTATTGTTTCGATTAGATCGCTATCAACTTAAACTGGTCTACCTGACCGTGGAGCATCGTCCAGCGAGAAATCTCTAGCACGAAACTTCACAAACCACTTTTGCCACATTCGATCAGTCACAGCACTTTCTCCAAACACTGCACAAATCTTTTTGTGCATTTCAGTTGCATTTTTAACCTTTCTTTAAATAATAAAGCATAATATGCCGAAAATGTTGGTTTTTTTCTTCCATCTTCAATGTTAAAATGGCTATACAAAAATTCACCAATTTTGATAAGTCTTTTTGTAAATGCATGCTAGGACAGCTGTCACATACAACCTAACAAAATTGTTTCGAATGACGTTAAAGACAACTAAGTGCTACTAGAGCCATCTTACAGAAAAAACCGAATGAACTTTTTGACCCACCCAATATTAGAGAAATGCAGATCAAAACAAAAGTGAGATATCACGTCACACCTATCTGAATGGCTATCATCAAAAAGTCTACAAATAACAAATGTTGGAGAGGATGTGGAGAAAAGTAAACCCTTGAACACTGTTGGTGGGAATATACATTGGTGCAGCCACTATGGAAAACAGTATGGAGGTTCCTCAAAAAACTAAAACTAAAACTAGAAGTTACCATATGATTCAGCAATTCCACTCCTGGGTATATAACCAGAAAAAAACGAAGACACTAATTTGAAAAGATAAATGCACCCCAATGTTCATAGCAGCAGTATTTAGAATAGCCAAGACATGGAAGCAGCCCAAGTGCCCATCAATAGTAAACTGTATTAAGAAATGTGGTATATATGTGTGTGTATATATATATATATATATATATATATATACATATACATATATATATACACATATATGTATATATATGTATACAGACATGATGAAATATTACTCAGCTGTATAAGAAGAATGAAATACTGCCACTTGCAGCAAAATGGGTGGACCTAGAGAATATTATGCTTATTAAAATAAGTCAGACAGAAAAAGACAAATACTGCATGATATCATTGTATAAATAATATAAATGAATGTATATGCAAAACAGAAACAGACTCACAGGTATAGAAAGTAAATTTGTGATTACCAAAGAGGAAATGGAAGCAGGAGGGACAAGTTAGGGGTATGGGATAAGCCTACCATATGTAAACTAACATATATAAAATAGATAAGCAACAAGGAAATACTCTATACACAGGGGATTATAGCCATTACCTTGTAATAACCTATAATTGAGTATAACCTGCAAAAATACTGAATCACTATGTCATACACCTGAAACTAACATAATATAATAAATCAAATCTACCTCAATTAAAAAAATATAAAAGATGTTTAAAAAAAACTAATTTAAGAAGCTGCATTAGGATTTTTTTGTGGTAATGCTTAAAAAATAAAAATCCCAGTGAATAAGTTTTTTAAAATGTTAGAAAGAAAATTAAAATGACAAATCATCTAAATGAAGAGAAGAAAGGATTGTAAGCAAAAATATCTCAGGACAAATAGGAAACACAAAATCAGATCAACAAATTAAGTAAAAATATACCAGTAATTCAAGTAAGTGTAAGTGGTCCAAATATTCAAATTAAAAGACAAACTTTGTTAGTCTGGTTAAAAATAAAATATAAGAAAACAAGATCCAGCTGTATGTTGTTCAGGTGACAGATAATAAACAAGAGACTAAAGAAGAATTAAAAGTAAAAGAAAGGAATATATATACATATCATATCAAATATATATATATATCAAATATAAACAAAATGGAAGTGTGTGCATTTATTTTAATATCAAACAATATAGGTTTATAGACTTTAGAGCCAAAATTATTTGGTGGAGATACTACATAAAAGATATAATTCACAAACACACACACACACACACACACATATCAAAATTGAACTTGCATGCATCTAATTGCATAGACAAATATATGATGCAAAAAATGATATAATCACAGGAAGAAACAACCCATTCAGTCATTATGTTGGGAGATTTTTAAATTCACATAGCATGACTTGCCTCTGACCATATCCTCCAAGAGATGATTGATCTTGCTCTAATGCATTCTTTTATTAGCTTCATTTTTGATTATTTTATTGTCCTTTATATGAGGGGATGATTAAACATTTTAAGGCTAAAAATTAAAAATGGATTCTTAAACTGAAAACAGGATATTCAGGTCCATTCAGGTACTTTTCCTAAGATTGCAAGTTTTCATAATATTAGATGAATGTAATGCAATTAATTAGTATGGAATGAGATTTGAATATGTGAGTTGAAACTTTGTTATGAGAAGTGATAAAGACTCCATTCTTGACCAGTCTTTAGTCACCAATCTATATTCAGGCTCCTCTAAGCCCTCTTCTCAACTAGGTCTTGATCTTGACTGACTCAGCACAGTTTTAGCAGAGAATTCTGTGAAGTCACTTAGTGAGAATCTTACCACCACTTGATATTTGATCAAATTCTTCAACAGTGCCATCCTTAATATCTAAGCCCTTGGAATTCTTTTAGTGAGAATTTTATTAGGTCAGTTTAGGAAGAATCCCTCTCCTTGGTATCTAATCTAGTTCTCTTTAGTAATTTTCCATCCACTGATCCCCTCATTCTGCTCTTTAGCTATAAATCTCCAGCTGTCTTTGCCATATTTGAAGTTGAGTTCAATCTCTCTCCTCCATTGCAGTAGTCTTGACCACTATTGCAATCGTTTTGAATAAAGTCTTCTTTATTTTTTTTAAAATAAGTGTTAGAATTTTTTTTTATTGAAGACTATGATTGGGAACCACCACCATAGTCATTTTTTTAAAGCTGTTGAAATGACAACAAAGACAATTTAAAAGCTTGTCTTTTTTTCCCCCCATAATAATGGGTCTTAAAGATAATAAGAATGTGTAAGGAATAGTGCTTTCTGGTGGTGATAGGGCAAAATAGGATGTGGGTCTCTGTCACTTACAAGGAGTTCAGGTGTGACTATAAAGAAATAACTATGTTATTGGTACATTAGAGTCATACTTTTTATTGCCCATATAGAAGTAGAATGACTGGAAAAGCAAGATGTGTTCAATGTTGGATTTGTTTAATGATGTTAAGGTTTTATAGATATACCCTTATAGCCATTTTAAAAAGGAAAATTGTTACAAGCCTTTAGAAAAACAAAATAAAGAGTTTTGTATTATAAATATGAAACTCTTTAGTATCATATCTACTTTTTTCAATCATTTTTTCAACAGATTGGTGTTGAATGCTTAGTGTGTTGCCAGGCACTATCATATGCAACTGGGATACACCTGTGGACAAAACAGAAAAAAAATAATTCACGTGTCTTGAAATTTAGAGGTTAATAAAGAATTCCAATATTAATCAAATAATCAAATAACTATTAAATTACAACTCCGATAAGTTCTAGGGATAAATAGTACACAGTGCATGGTGAACGTATAACAATAGGATGTCTACTAGATCAAGTGATCAGAGAGGGCTTTCCTGAGTAAGTAATATTAGAACTGAGATCATAAGGAGGAATAGTTAAATAATCTTGGAGTATGTCAGGAAAGACTAAAAGTCTTCCAGGCAAGGGGAACACTATATAAAAATTCCGTTAACAAGAAGGAGTGTGGTGACTTTGAAGAACTGAAAGAAAGTGAGTGTGGCTAAAATATAGAATGAAGGTGATTACGGTTCAAGATGAAGATGGAAAGATAGGCAGAGGTCAGAACATTCAAATTTTGTTAGACCATGTTATAGATTTTAGTAATTGTCCTAATGGGATAATATTTAAAATACTATTTAAGGGCTTTAAAGTACTGAAATATTTAAAGGAGCATGATAATGGGCGGTGGTGACATGAACAGGTTTGCATTTTGAAAAGATTACTCTAGCTAGCTTCAGAACCTGAATTAGCTTAGAAAAGTATAAGAATCTCTTTGTGGTTGCTTCAAATAAAGAAAGACAGTGGATATTGAAAAGAAAATGGATAGATATGAGAGACAGGAAATGAAATCAGTACCATTTATTGCTGGATTATATATGGGAAGTGAGGAGGAAGAAAATGTCAAGAATTAGTGCTAGATTTTAAACTGGATGAATAGTGGTGCTATTTATCAGAGAGGGAACATTTGGAGAGGATCTGTTTCTGTGTTCCCCAGGCAGATCGTGGTTTGCTTATGAGTAAAATTTGGGGTCTTTTGAGTTTCAGGCCCTTTTTAGTTATCCAAATGTAAGTGCTAAAAAGGTAGTTGAATTATAAGGTCTGGAGTATCAGAAGAGAGTTCTGAGCTAGAGATATGATTTTGGGAGTCATGAATGATCATTGATGCCAATAGAATGGATGTGATTTCCATGGGAAAAAATATAGAGTGAGAAGTAATGTACATAAATTTACTTGATGAATGCCAGCATTTAGTCACTAAATAGCAATGCTTGAGCCAACAATGAAACTTAAAGGAATAGCCATAAACGAACAAGGAAGATCAGGAAAATACGTTAACATGAAAGCCAAGGAAGAGATAATTATTTTATAATGTGATGTTCATAAATACCGTTTATTATATATGTGATAGTCAAGATATAACCAAGTAGATTATGTATTTTTATCAGTGGCTAGGATGAGCCATTCTGAGAATTCTCTTTTTTGGTCTTAGTGATTGACTAAACCTCAAAGCTCAATCTACATAGTCTTATAATTAAATGAATCACAGTTTTGCTCAGGATAGTAACTTGTAGGGTCTCTAACACTTACACAAGTAGTTTAGGTGTGACTATAAAGAAATAAGTAGTTTCTTTATAGTGTCTAAGTTACTGGTACTTTAGAGTTATACTCTGTATGGCCCATAGAGAAATGGAATGACTAAAACCATTGACTAAATCATGCTGAATGCTGAATTTAGATCAATTAAATGAATCTTATCAGTCTTACATTTCCAGGAATTTAAACTTGTGCCAAAATATCATCAATTAACTGCAAGATATTAGGTCAGGACCATGCTTACTCAATTCCTCCTCATATTATCTTTCCGATTATTTCACCCAATTGTTTTATTTATTTATTTATTTTTGTCCTCTCTTCAGGTTTGAGAAACTTCCACCAGCCACCACATACTCCCTATGGCCTCCTTCAGTTTCTCTTTTCAGACAGGTTCACCATCATATTATAGCTTCCTCATTTTTTTTTAATACCTAATAATCTAGTACCTAAAGTTTCAGAACCCATTGTTCTGAAACAAGCACAGCAATTTCTTTTAATTTTTAAGTTTTTTGTTGTTATTACAACAAATGTTTAAAATGGTTTTTGTTGTTATAAAATAATTATACACAGTAATTTTGTGATTTCTGCTTTTTTTATTTCAACAGTTGTTCATTTGATACAGAAATTTCTCTATTTTTAATATTTTAGCCTGAAATGTTTTAAAGAAAAAGTGAACATTAGAACAAAAGTATGTCAACCATGTCTGCAATTGATAACTAGTGCAAGCACTCCCTTGTATGATATCATTTTGGACTTAAATGAACTTACAATTCCTTAAAACTTAACTTGTTCATAAGTAGGGGGATGTATATATTACTAAATTTCCTTTTTATTGAAATATAAATAATGTGAGGTTATCTTTTTCATGTCTTTTGTAGACTTCTTAATTCACTCCCTAGTTTCTGGTAAAGTGTAAAATGGTTGTATATTTCTGAGTAGAAGTGGTGGTTGAGTTCTGGAGATTAACTCAATAGGCTTCCATTATGAGTCAGTGTGCTAGAAAGTTTTGTTATCTTTATGTAACTATTAGGAAGTTTACTAGCATGTCCAGGAAGAATTCTCTTGCTTCCGGTTCCAAAGTCTCTAAATAATTTGAGATTAGAGACTATGTCTTACTCGTTTCATCAGTAAATAGAACATAGTAGATACTTAATACAATATTTGCTAAACTGAACTGAAAGCTGTTAACTCCCTTGTTAGTCTTCACAGTAAATCCCTCTTACTGGTTTGAAAGATATCTCTAATTCAGAGCTCTTTTATAGTGCTGAGGTGATTGCCATACAGTAGATCGAGGAAATTATTAAGGCAAGTGTGACTCAAGATCACCAGAAATGTCGTAGAAACTTCTTTCCCTATCCATAAAAGCACAAGTATTGCCACAATGAAAATATGCTTGAGATATTCAGAAGGAGAAATAGGAAGAAGAGACAGGCCTGGGTTTGAAACTTAGCTCCAAAATTGTACAAATTATACTTTTCAATCATGACTTCCTGATTGACAAACTGGAAGTAATTATACATTATTTTGACAATTGATAAAAGCATTATACAAAACTCCAAGTACAGTGGCTAGCATAGAGTAACGTAAGCAATAATAGTCAATTCCCTTCCCTAGGATCAGATTGTCAGTTTCACTCTCTGCAATACATTTTCTTTCATTTATCTGTCTCCTTTACACTTCCCCTCCTCCATCTCACTATCTAGTCTTCTAGAATCGTATTGTTACTATTTTCCAATTACTTTAAGTTAGTGAAAAAAAGCATCTGTATTCTCTACCCAGAGTTTCAATATTATATGTTTTCATCAATAGGCACAAGAAGTTGACAATTGGTCTCAGTAGCCTTTTGAGTTTATCCAAAATCTTCTAAAATCCAGAAAGGCATGCTCACATCTATTGATACTCCTTTGTGTTCAAAATGAGAGTTTAGTAAAGACCTTTAAGAAGATAGAAGTAATTTTATAGTGGATGTTGACTCACTCTTCTCTTCTTTGTATTAAAAATATCTAGCTTTTCTAACAAGTCATAGTAGATTTTATCATTCTGAGCTATATACTCTTTCTTCTTGTAAGAGTATCTATAGGATCTATGTCTATTGCCATGGGTGTTGCAATGCCTCCTGAGGGAGGAGTCTATTTCCTCACCTTGTTGATGTCTGACCAAGAAATGTGAGCAGACATGATGTATAACTAGTTGCTTTAAAAGCCATTGAATGTTTTTGCCAGATCAGCTTTTTTTTTTCCATTTGCCATAATGACATGTTATCAAAGCATTTTCCAGATAGGGGCTTATCAGGCAGACTGAGTGATGGAAAAAAGAAATGGGAATCAGAGTTACAGCTGACCTACAACTAACATAAAATGTGAACAAAAATTAACTTCTGTTGTGATAAGCTCCTGGGAAGTTAGTGTTGTTTGTTACCACAGCAAAGCTGACTAATATAGATATTAATATTTAAGGTGCTAACATCACAGAACACTTAATATATATATGTCATTGTTTTGGGGATCAAGTCAGGGGTAGAAAGGAAATTATCTTCAGAGACTGGAAAAATAGCAGCTCATATATGCAAGGACAAATATTTTTATAAAAGTGTCCTTGTGATAACTTGGAAGGCAAATAATTATCTAATAACCTGGTTTAGATGAAGAAGTGGAAAACAGAATGTTGGATTCATTATTTAATTGTTTGGTGCTATAATTTGATAAGGTATTATAAGAAATAATTAATAAAAACAACAAACAAACAACCAAAAGAACAACCAGGTACTTTATAAGCAGAAAGCAAAAAGAGAGAAAGGTACAACTGTTCCTAATATCAAACTGGAAAATGAAAAAAATTAATAAGAAATGCTTTGAGCAAGAAAAGCCAATTGAGCCAGTTAAGATTCAGCCTCTATCAAGGACCAAATAAAGGACAGGCATGGTCACATGTTTTGTTAAAAAACTCTGAACGGATTTAGGTGATTCTCAGTAAATCCTTTAAATTGGATTAAATAGCTCAGGGAAAACAGACTAAAAGAGTGGTTTCACAAAAGCGTAATAAATTCAAATTACCTGTAAGTCTAATAAAGGGGCATAATTTGAAAATAATTGTGCATGTAGCTATTGGCATATTAAACTGGCTAGAGTGAAATAGGAGAACATATTTTCCATGTTCTCTTCAGATGTGGCTAAGGAGAATCATGGAAAAGGAAGTACTTTCCATTGGGTAGAACTAAGCGAGGGAGAAAACTTGACTGCAAAGCTCCTCCCAAAAAGTGGAACTGGAGTGTAATCAAGAAACAGTTCTTATCTACAATCTTTTTCCAGCAGGTTTTACAATTCTTACTGTCCAGTGAGTTACTACAGTTTATGTGTTTTCACTTTGAGATGTGAGTGTCACTGATTCATCATTGTATGTTAGGTGTTTGGAAGACTGTGAAATTTGTCTTTAATTCTATTTCTTGAGTTTAGAAAAAAGCCTGATGTAGAGACCGTTCCAAAATCTCAAACTTTCATTTTGATGCCATGATTTGGTGGGATTTTTGAATGCCTTCTTGGGAAAGAGTGAGTTTATTTACATTCAGGAAGAAGGAAAGTGAATATTTGTGACTAAGAGGGTGGAATGTAATAGAGAATATATTTTCTCATCTGTTCAATCTATTCACTCTTCTTTCCAGTAAGAGATTTCATGCATTCCTAATTGTTGACATTTGACTTACAGTGCTTCCTATGGCCTCATTTCCCACCACATTGACATTGAGCTTGGCCATATGATTTGCTGTGCCCAATTGAATATGAGTCAATTTGACTTCTGAGCAGAAACTTTAAGTGCCGTATGCCAGATTATTGTTCTTTCCCCTTTGCCACAAGAATATCATGTTCTAGAACATGTCACAGACAGGGGTTATTCCTTTTGTCTGGGTACTGAATGAAGGCGTATGGAACAAAGCTATAGCTGGTCCATAGCTGTATAAAATGTGAGGAGGAATAAACATTTGATGTAAGATACAGATTTGGGGGCTGTTTTTTAATATAAAAATGACTTATTTTAAATCTCCAATGAATGCAGAAATACCTTCAGATATATACCAAAAGGTATTGGGAAAATGTATGACTGACTGACTGAATGAATAATATGAGAAGGGAGAAAATTTATTTTCATTCAGTGGGGAGTAACTGTTTAGTGAGAGAGATACACTGATTGAATTGTACTATCTTGGAGTGAGAGTAGCTTGTGAATATGAGAAAACCATTTCTTAATTTCTAAACTATTGCTGATAATATTATATTGAATTGCCTAAGTCTTTGAATACCTACAAAGTCACAGCTTTTAGACAGAGAGGGTTACCTGGCTGAAAGACAACCAATATACTGCCTGACCTACAGAATATGATTTGATCTCTTAGAAAAAAAATTTGTCCACCTGTGGTATAGTGTTTAAATGAACTAGCCAAATCATCTCTATAGAGGGGTTTAAATATGATACAGAAAGAGTATTGGTTATCTAGTAGGGGGAGAAAATGTGGAAGGACAGAAAGAAAGCAGTAGGTGGAAATATTGAAGCTATAAAAGTCATGAAGAAGAAAAAACTTTGAATAAGTAGAAGTCAAGAAGATTTATAGATTATAAAGTGAGGTAGTTGATTGGTAGCTACAAAAGAGTAAAAGTTCAGTAAAACATGGCTGTTAAAAATAGGAGGGAAATTAACAAGATAACCTAGCAACTAGATCTGCTTTAAACACTGACCAAACTCCAAATTCCCATCTATTTAAGGCCCGTATTCTATTCTTCCATGAGGCCTAGCTATATATATTTGTCTAAATTTTGTGAGGCATGGCACTGGGATTAAGGATACCTGCTTCTCTTATTTTCTATGTCTTAAAAATAAAGTAATAATTAATTAAAGTAACCTCTACTTTTTGCAAACAAGAATCCAACAAAATGTATAGATTTTTATGCCACTTATATTAATTGAATCTAGAAAATTTTGACAAATATGTGGAAATCAGATCACATCATCTCTCTGCTTAAAAGTTTTCCATTGTTTCTCATCATATTTAGAATAAAATTTAAATTCCAATCACGACATAATTATGGCCATACATCTAGTTTTCCCAGTACAGTCCTGGTTTATGCCTGTTGTTCCACATAATTGTAATAGCTTTCTCTTTCATTCTCAAAAGTGTTTGGGTTTACATAGTGGGTAAGCTCCTTGATATTCGTCTTGGAAATGATTTTTTTTTGTTGTTTTTTGGATTTGACAGGAAAGAAAAGGCAAAAAGAGCAAAAAATAACAAGTGGGATTGCATCAAACTAGAAAGCATTTGGGGACTTCCCTGGTGGTCCAGTGGGTAAGACTCCGTGCTCCCAATGCAGGGGGCCTGGGTTCAATCCCTGTTCAGGGAACTAGATCCTGCATGCATGCAGCAACTAAGAAGTCCACATGCCACAACTAAGAGTCCACATGCCACAACTGAGAAATCCACATGCTGCAACTAAAAAAGATCTCACATGCTGCAATTGAAGATCCCACATGCCACAACTAAAGATGCCATGTGCCGCAACTAAGACCTGGCACAGCCACATAAATAAATAAATATTTTTGAAACAAAAGGTATCTGCAAAGGAAACAATCAGCAAAATGAAAAGACAAACTACAGAATGGGAGAAATATTTGCAAAGCCTATATCTGATAAGGGGTTAATATCCAAAATGTATAAAGAACTCATACAATTCAATATTAAAAAAAAAACAATCTGATTAAAAAGTGGGTAGAGGAACTGGAAAGGCATTTTCCCAAAGAAAACATACAGACGACCAATAGGTATATGAAAAGATGTTCAACATCACTAATCATCAGGGAAATGCAAATCAAAACCACGACGAGATATCTCCTGGCACCTATTAGAATGACTATCATCAAAAAGACAAGAGATAAAAAGTATTGGCAAAGATGTGGAGAAAAGGAAACACTTGTGAACTGTTGATGGGAATGTAAACTGGTGCAACCACTATGGAAAACAGTATGGGGGTTCCTCAGGAAATTAAAAATAGAACTACCATATGATCCACCAATCCCACTTCTGGGTGTATATTTAAAGGAAATGAAAATAGGATCTTGAAAAGATATCTGCACCTCCATGTTCATTGCAGCATTATTTACAATAGTCAAGAAATGACAACAAGCTAAGTGTCTGTTAATGGGTGAATAGATAGAATTATATATATTATTCAGACAAGAGAAAGAAAGAAATCCTGCCTTTTGCAACAGCATGGATAGACCTTGAGGACACTATGTTAACTGAAATAAGTTAGAGAATGACAAATACTGTATGATGTCACTTATATGTGGAATCTAAAAAAGCCAAATTCAGAGAAACAGTGTAGAGTGGTAGTTACCAGGGGTGGGGATGAGGGAAATGGAGAGATACTGGTCAAAATATACGAATTTCTAGTTATAAGAGTAACAAGTTCTGGGGATCTAATGTACAACATGGTGATTATAGCTAATAATACTGTATTATATACTTGAAAGTCGCTAAGAGAGTTGCTCTTAAATGTTCTCACCACATAAAAGAAATGGTAATTATGTGACGGTTTGGAGGTATTAGCTAATGTTATTTTGGTAATCATTTTGTAGTATATAAATGTATCAAATCGATTTGTTGTACAACTTAAATTTACACAGTGCTATATGTCAGTTATATCTCAATAAAGCTGAGGAAAAAGAGTCAATCAGAAACAGAGATTAGAAAAATGATTGCCAGGGTTTTGGGTAGGGAAAAATAGGGAGAGGTTGATAAAAAGGTACAAACTTTCAGCTATAAGATGAATAAGGTCATAGGAGCTAATGTAATACATGGTGACTATAGTTGATTACACTATATTGTTTAATTGAAATTAGCTTAGAGAGTAGAACTCAAATATTTTCACACACACAAAAAATTATATAGGTAAGGTGATTGATGTGTTAATTAGATGAGAGAATCCTTTCACAATGTATATGTACATAAAATCGCCATGATGTACAGTTTAAATATCTTACAATTTTATGTATCAATTATACCTCAATAAAGCTGAAATTTTTACAAAAGCGCTTGGGTTTAGAGGATAAGTTATATGGTTGACAAACCTGTAATACTCTCCATGATTTGGTCCCTCTATTACATCTCTGACCTGATCATCTATCACTCTCTACTTTTTATGCACTATCCTTCAGTCAAACCAATCTTCTTTCTACTGCAAAATACTTCAAGTTTGTTTCCATTTCAGTACCTTCATACTTTCTCCCTGGAATATTCAGCAATCAGATCTTCACCAAGGCTGATAACTTCTAGTCATTCAGATCTTAGTTCAAGTGTCACCTTAGGACTACATTCTCTGATTGCCCAATTTAATATAACCCCCCTTCCAATATCTTTTCTAATGATACCCTATTTTTCCTTCATTACACTTATCCTAAATTGTAATTAAATATCTATTTTCTTGATTATTTTCTGATTCCTCATTACACCACAAATCCCATGGTGGATGGTGGAATGAATTTTTGGCTCACTTTCATATACCCAGTGTTAATCTGTTTTGCTAAAACCCTATTTCACCTCCAGTTTTTGTTTGCCTGCTCTTTGATGCCCAGGAGTCACAGTATCCTTCTTAAATATTCTAAAATCTATCAACCTGGCTAAGTCTGTACTATGTGAATTTCCCTTCTCTCTTCTCAACCTTAGTCAGAATCTGCACTCTTTTGAGTCGTGGCCCCTAGTCTAAATCTGATTTAATTTTTAAAGAAGACACTTGTATTTTCAGAGATTCTTAATACCAATGATTCTGTACTATTTTGGAGTATTTGAGAAAATATTATAATATTTTCCAGATTCTAGCATTCTTCACTTATTCTGTCAGGAATTAGAATATTTAAAATCAGCATTGTAGCTCAAATAGTTTGCCTTCCCTATCAACAACCAAGACAATGCTTCACATTTTTATATTCCTTTATAAGTGTATTGGGTATTTTAAAATAACTTTCATTCATTGTTAATAAAGAGAAAATTAAAGGAAAAAATACTCATAATTTCATTGCCCAGATGAATTTTGACAAAAAAGTTAAACACATACTTTATGTATACATAGTTGAAAAAATCAAACTGTACACAGAAGTACAAAATTGAAAATAAGAGCCCCTCTCCTCTCCCAAGTAAAAAATAAAATAGCTTGCTGTATTCCTTTCAGAAAAATATATTTAAAGTATATATGTATGAAATACCTTAAAGTTTTACTTGGGATTATCTAAACTTGGAAGAAGAGAAAATATTAAGGTTAAGCAATTGTCAGCTTGTGCACCGAGAAGTTTTATTCAGGGTATTATTGTTGGAAAATTTCTCAAATTCATACTACATTTAGGGTACAAAAAGCAAGCATGCTTTGCTCTAAAATTATAGATGACTTAATTTTATTACAAGGTTGATTTCTACTTGTAGCAACGTGAGTCTGAGTTCACAGTCTTGGATGGGCCAAGGATGTTATTCTATTTCAGTATTAACTGAATTTTCATTTTGGATACCAATCCTACCAGGTGTCAATACCTTCTTGAAGACAAATAAATATAATCTTAATCCAAGATTTTCTCAGTCAATTAAAGGTGCTATTTATCCTCCTATTCTCTTTTATTTCTTCTAAGTTTAGGAGGCACAATAGTGCCAAAAAAATCCAACCAGAGAGGCAAAGTTGGTCCTATATCAACATTTGTCCTCCCATCTGCTCCCTAGTTGGCCTCCATATAGGTGCCAACATCATCTTCCTCATCTTAACTACAAGGTATCTGACATCAGATGCTTCTCTGTACCATACTCATGATGCTCTCTGTCTCATGAGAAAACATTCAGTTACTCTCCATAACATGCACTCTGCAAGGCTCACTCAGGCCCAACTGTAAGGACACAAGTGGCCATCTCTATTACTCCAGAGCCATCCTGGATGTGGAACTCTGTAAGACTTGTTGCTGCTTTAACCTTGAAGACATACCATATCTATATTCTCATACCTACCCCCCTCAAAACTAACTGTGGATTCTATGATTTACCTCACCTCACTGTGACTTATACTGGGGCAAGGGCAGGGAATAGGACTCCTTCTCTCTGACACACCATCATCTAAGATGTTGCTTTTATGTTTTCTCTCTCCTCTCTTTAGGCTGGATGATTTTTAACTGGGGTGTGTGAACGGTAACTAGTACTACTTCCTTTATTGTCTACAACCCCTCCCACCAATAGACTTTTTTTAAAATAAGTGTCTGGTGTATATGTTACTTCATCACTTACAACATGCAGATGGGTTAAGGAGAACTGAATCAGGCTCTCTGTAAGTTATTTCAGAGAAGTGAATTCTGCCAGTCCAGAATTCATTCTGCAATGAATGAATTGTCATTCTGCAAAGGAACTTTTTAAAGATTTCCCCACACATCACCATATTTATTTCTCAAATCTAATCTGGTTGATAAATAGTAGCTGTATTCCACTCTTTCAGATGAAGAAACTAAGGAATAGAAGAGATTAAGTTTCTCAAGGTCATGTGTGTATATATATATATATATATATATATATATATATATATTTTTAAAGCTATAATTTACATTATGTAGAACTTTTTTATATTCTGATTTCAATTAACCTTTCCTTTAAAAATGTGTTTACTTTTACTCCAAAACATGTTATTCTTTTTTAAAAAAAGTTTGTAAAAGCACTTATGAATACCTCCCCCCATCAATCAGCCTTAAAATGTCTTCAAGTACAAAATCATCCAAGGTGTGGAAACAGTTAAGCAAATAAACTTTTGAAAGAGTAATATTTACTTATTTGTTTAATGAGTAATCACAATCCATTTTAACAGTTATTTAACTTCCAGAAGTACGTTTTATTTATTTCTTTTAGGACACAAAAGAGTTTTGATTCTAAATTGCTTTGGAGGAATCATGTGGGCACTGCCATTCAGAGATAAGCAATGGTTTCATTTGGGTGGCACTGCCTTTTTAAATGCAGATAAATTCCTGTTAAGAAATACCTTAATCTTAAGTGTATTTCCCTTCCAGACTTTGACTCTCAGCTCTACCAATTAACAGCTGTAAACACTTGGGCAAGTTGCTTAACCTCTCTAAGTCTCTATTTCTCCAGGTCTATTATCATATCCCCCATCAATCTCATAGTGTTATTTTGAGAATTAAGTGTCATGATACATATAAACGTTTTCAGCATGGTGACAGAATGGCACATAGAAAGCACTAATGAACTTTTATTATCATTATTAATTCATGCCCTTATACACGGGATTGATCAAGATGGCAGAATAGGAAGACATGGAACTCACGTTCCGCCATGAACACACTGAAAATACACTACACCTAGAACAATTCTTACTTACACCTAATTGGAAACTGGCCGAAAGACTCCTGTACAACCATGGTTGTAAGAAAGATACACACATAGTCAAGTAGGAAGGGCAGAAAAGTGATTGGGTTGGAATCTGTGCCCCTGGGAGGAGACTCAGAGGCAGGGCAGAAAGGGCAAATTAGAACAGCAGGGCTGGCTGACTCATTTCCCATGACTGCTTCAAGGTGCACCCCAGCCTGAGCCTAACAAGAGCTCCAGCCTCGCTTACTCCGTGTCACAGCATAGCAATGGATCTAGGGATGCTGCAAAGGGAGAGAAAACTGGACAAAGGGACGCAAAGGCAACCTGGTCCTGGGGCAGAGTCTGGGTTGGGAAGCAGCAGCCATTGTTGGTGGTTACTCAGGCAGCGCATAAGAAGCAGCCCAGATCTCTGATAGCAGCTGCACCACCACCACTCACACTATGATATATGCCAAGAGTCCATGCAGGCACTGCCTGCCCTGCAGTGTGTTTCCACTGCAAGGTAGGGGTGGCAGAAGCTGTGGGGAGTGATTGGCTGTGATGCACAGTGGGACTTGGACCCCCTCACAGAGCTAGGAAAACGATTGCTGGCACCTTCATGGGCAGTATATCTGAGAGAGTTTAGATCTTTGCCTGCTGCACAGGCTCCCCCTTGCTTTGGTGTCTCCCCCCTCTGGGGCAAGGGTCCCGATGCTGGGGGACTGAAAGTACATGCTTAAAGGAAATAAGGCCAGCTCAGGCCCAACCATGAGGGGTTCTGCTCCAGCAACTTGGGATCAGACCCCACCCCCAATGGGGTGGTGACAGCCACTGAGCAGAGAGGAACTCCCGCCTCACACCGAATTCCAGCTCTAGACCCACCATCTCCAGCCTGACGCCCCTACCAAGGTGGTAGCTGCCAGTACATCCTGAGGAAAGAGGTGATTTGCATCCACATCAAATCCAGCTCTACCACCAAGGATATTGGGTACACATACTCTTTATAGGGACACACACATAAGAACACCCTTTCAAGACCATAGTAGGTAACTCTTTCACATAATTTCATAGAGACAGAGAAAGTTAAGCAAAATGAAAAGGTAGAGGAACTGGTCTCAATTGGAAGAGCAAGAGAGAACCCCTGAAAAAATAAATAATGAAACAGAAGTAAATAATTTACCAAGCAAAGAATTCAAAGCATTGGTATTAAAAATGTTAACTGAATTAGAAAAAAAATAGATGAACACAGTGAGAATTTTAACAAGGAATTAGAAAATATAAAAAAAGAAGCCAGTCAGAAACGAAGACTTCAATAACTGAAATTAAAAGAGAAAACAACCCACACACTAGAAGGAATGAATAGCAAACTAAGTGATGCAGAAGAACACATAAGTGATCTGGAAGATAGAACGATGGAAATCGCCCAATCAAAACAGCGAGAAGAAAAACAATTTAAAAGAAGAAAACAATTTAAGAGATCTCTGAAACAACATTAAGTATATCAACATTCGTATTTTAGGGGTCCCAGAAGGAGAAGAGAGAAAAGGGTATTTTCACAGATTATACTCCGTTATAGGTTATTACAAGGTAATGGTTATGACTCCCTGTGCTTTACAGTATATCCTTGTGGCTCATCTATTTTATACATAGTATCAGTAGTTTGTATCTCTTAATTCCATATCCCTAATTTGTGCCTCCCACACTTCCCTTTCCCCTTTGGTAACCACAGGTTTGTTTTCTATATTTGTGAATCAGTTTCTATCTTGCAATATATATATATTTTTGGTTTTATTTCATACAGTATTTGTCTTTCTCTCTCTGACTTATTTCACTAAGCTTAATATTCTCTAGGTCCATCCATGTTGCTACAAATGAAAATATTTCATTCTATTTATGGCTGAACAATATTCCATTGTGTATATATTCCACATCTTCTTAATCCAATTATCTGTTGATGGACACTTGGTTTCCGGCCATGTCTTAAAAGAAATGGAAAGATATCCTGTGCTCTTGAACTGGAAGAATTAATATTGTTAAAATGACCATACTACCCAAAGCAATCTACAGTTTTAATGCAATCTTTATCAAAATACCCATAATATTTTTCACAGGACTAGAACAAATAATCCTAAAGTTCATATGGAACCACAAAAAACTCAGTTGCCAAAACAATCTTGAGGAAAAAGAAAGAAAAAAACCAAAGCTGGAGGTATAATGTTCCCTGACTCCAGACTATACTACAAAGCTAGAGTAATCAAAACAGTGTGGTACTGGTACAAAAAACAGACACATAGGTCAATGAAACAGAATAGAGAGCCCAGTATTAAACCCTTGTACCTATGGCCAATTAATCTATGACAAAGGAGGCAAGACTATACAATGGAGAAAAGACAGTCACTTCAATAAGTGGTGCTGGGAAAACTGGACAGCTACATGTCAAAGAATGACATTAGAACACGCCCTCGCACCATATACAAAAGTAAATTCAAAATGAATTAAAGAACTAAACGTAAAAATGGAAACCATAAAATTCCTAGAAGAGAACATAGGCAGAAAGCTCTTTGACAGTCATAGGAATTTTTTTTTGATCTGTCTTCTAAGACAAAATAAATAAAAGCAAAAATAAAGAAATGGAACCTAATTAAACTTAAAAACTTTTGCACAGCAAAGAAAACCATCAACAAATGAAAAGACAACCTAACGAATGGAGAAAATGTTTGCAAAGGATCTGATTGACAAGGGATTAATATTCAAAAATACAAACAGCTCATACAACTCAGTATCAAAAAGACAAACACTCCAATCACATAATTGGCAGAAGACCTGAACAGACATTTTTCCAAAGACAAAAAGATGGCTAATAGGCACATGAAGAGGTGTTTAATATCGTTAATTGCTAGAGAAATGCAAATCAAAACAACAATGAGATATGACTTCAAACTTCTTAGAATGGCTATCATTAAAACATCTACAAATAACAAATGTTGGAGAGGATGTGGAGAAAAGGGAACCCTTGTGCACTTGTGCATTCCCACCAATGTAAAATTGTGCAGCCACTATGGAAAACAGTATGGAAGTTCCTCAAAAAACTAAAAATAGAACTACCATATGATCCAGCAGTTTCACTCCTGGGTATGCATATGGAGAAAACAAAACCACTAATTCAAAAAGATACACACACCCAAATGTTCATAGCACTATTTACAATAGCCAAGACATGGAAGCAACCCAAGTCCATCAACAGACAACTGACTCAGAAGATGTGAGATATATATACATACACACACATACACATACATACACAAAGGAATACTACTCAGACATAAAAAAGAATAAATTTTTGCCATTTGCAACAACATGAATGGAACTGGTGGGTATTACGCTTAGTGAATTAAGTTAGAGAGAGAAAGACAAATACTGTATGATGTCACTTATATGTGGGATCTAAAAAATAAAACAAAAATATATATATTGCAAAACAGAAACAGACTCACAGATATAGAAAATAAACTAGTGGTTACCAGAGAGGAGAGGGAAAGTGGAGCGACAAGATAGGAATATGGGATTAAGAGATACAAACTACTACATATAGAATAGACAAGCAACAAGAATGTATTGTACAGCACAGAGAATTATAGCCATTATCTAGTAATAACTTTTAAAGAAGTATAATCTATAAAAATACTGAACCACTATGCTGTATCCCTGAAACTAATATAATACTGTAAATCAATTATATTTCAATAAAAAGCTGCATGCTCTTGAAATAAAAGCTGTTTCTATGGACTATTTTATTGACAAACTAGGTGCGCTTGTTAAGAACACAAAGGTTCGATTCATGTGGTTAACTATGCTTGTCCTGGACTCACCACTTACTACCTGTGTGACCTTAAGCAAATTAACTAATTTCTTTGTGCCTTAGTTTTCTCTATTATAAAATGAGAATAAAAGAGTGCCTTCCTTATCGGATATTCTGAAGATTAACTTAAATAACTTGTAAAGCAAAAAACCTATCTACAAAACTCCTCAGATCTTTAATCTGCTAATATGTGCTGTGACTCTCCAAGAGAAGGGCTAGGTAATGTAGTATTTCCCAAACCTATTGACCAAAAAACTTCTTTACCAAAAGAATATCTCTTTGAAAAAAAAAAAGGGCATGGACTTATATATACTACCAAATGTAAAATAGATAGCTAGTGGGAAGCAGCCGCATAGCACAGGGAGATCAGCTCAGTGCTTTGTGACCACCTAGAGGGGTGGGATTGGGAGGGTGGGTGGGAGATGCAAGAGGGAGAAGATATGGGGATATATGTATAGGTATAGCTGATTCACTTTGTTATAAAGCAGAAACTAGCACACCATTGTAAAGCAATTATACTCCAATAAAGATGTTAAAAAAAAAAAGAATATCTCTTTGAAAATCACTTTTAGTAAAAAAGCATGTTTTCTTATTTCCTAGCTAAGAAGCTAAGGAACCATAAAATTGCTACTAAAAAAAAATGCATTTAAGGTAAAGGAATTGAGGAAAAGACATCAGGGGACATAATTAGAGTTCTGCTATAATCAGAAGATAATCTTAGTTCCTATGGATTCCAAAAAGTGAGGACATTACTTGTTAGAGATTCTGTGTGAACTAAAAGGTCAAGACAGTACTGAACTCCTACACAAAAAGGAATCTGAGGCTCCAGAATCATTATCAGTTGATTTGTGTATTGACTAGCTGCTATGTGTTCAAACTTTGGTGGAGGGTGGTGGCCAACATTATAAGACATGGTACTTTGCCTTAGAAATGTTGGACACTTAGGAAACAGGTAACAATGAATGACTATATGAAGTCTAACATAAAGCTCTATAGTAAGTGTTATTTCTGAGAACTAAAGTAGACTGAAGTGATTTGGGCAGATGAAGGAAGAAGAATTGTTAAAGCCACAACAAATGGTTAGAAGTCAATTAGAGGGACAAGATAATGATCATCCAAAAGAGAAGAATGACATGGGTGAACATTCTAAGGTACAAGTTGGCATGGCAGTCATTCTTTCAGCAAATATTTTTTAATATTTAATATGTGTCATGTGCTGTGCTAGATTCAATAATACAAAAATACATAAGAAATTTCCCCAAATGTTAAGAGATAATGGTCTAGTTGGTAGACCAATATATCCATATTGAAGTATGTGTAGAGCTCAATTCAGAATGAAAAGGAATAAGGCTGGAGGTAGGAATATTGGAGTGGCTTCAATGATGAAGTGAAACTTGAGTCCTGGAAGAAGGAATGGTGGTTATGTCTCTTTTATGTCTTAACAGGATGCAAGGAAAGATGAATGCCAGAAGTTGACACTGAAAAGACATGATGAGGATAGATTATGGAAGATTATTATACAACGTTCACAAATCTGGTCTTTATTTTGTAAAGGTTGACAATTTAGGACTCTTAAGGGATTGGCGTGATTACATCAAAGGATGTAAGTTGAGGAGGAAAGGCAATATGTAAGTAGTGTGTCAACAGGTTTTAAAGAATTTAGAATATGGAGAAGACTTTAGCCTATCATATTAGGCAGGAAGGAGTCACTGAAAGTTCTTGAGCAAGAGGGAGTTTTTTCTTTCTTTTAGCTAATATTTACTGAGTGCTTACTATATGCCTAGAGAAGGACTTGGCATATAGTAAGCACTCAATAAGCATATGTCAGTGAACAAAAGAAGAATTAAAAACTCTGCCCTCATGGAACTTAAATTCTAGCAGTAAAAGATAAATAATGAGTTAGAAAAATAACAAATTACTAAATCATACAGAGTGTTAGCAGGTGATAAGTACTATGGATAATATAGAGAGCTGTGTAAAGAAGATTTTAAAAAGTGGAATTGGGGGAGAAGTGGTTGGTTGCAGCTTTTATTAGGGTGGGTAGTGTAGACCTCGCTGAGAAGGTGACATTTGAGCAAAGACTTAAAAAGATGAGGGAGTTTATAAAAGTGTAGTCTGAGAACCATATTAATTCACTGGGTAGGGAAATAGCCTGGAGTCAAGGATCCCAAATTATTTAAAACTTGAGAGGTCAATCCAATATAAATCCAGGAACACTCCTCAAATCAAGTCTTTGGAAAGAACTACTGACTGAAAATCAAGAAATGGTCATGAAAAAGTCCGTGCCTTCTGAAAATTCATGTGCACATCAGGCCATGCTGACTCCAATGAGGACAAATGAGTTTGAAGTTCATCATATCGCAGAACATTTAAGTGACACAATGAGAATGAATATTCTTTATTAGCTCTAAATCACTGTATACATGTAAATTTTTATTATTGTTATAAATATGAAATCTTTGAAAAAGTATGTTATCAATTTTTAAACATTATTTCATGTGTATTACTTCTACAACGTGTTTATTAACATTTTTTGTTCTCTAAAACATGTAAAGTTCTCGTTAATTTCACCTTTGCCCGTGTGGAAAAAATAAATAAAAGGGTATATGCACAGCAACTCATACAACTTACGGTTACAAAAAACGCATGCCTACAGAGTAAAAGTTGATAAAAGAAATACAATACTGGCCTCGGTGTCTGGAGATCTGAGTTCTAATCTCAATTTGGTAAATAATTACAATGTGCAAAGTTGGTTGATTCACATCACCACTTACTACCTAAAATGATGAGGTAGTATAAGAACAATGTTTCCTAAATTGATATCAAGGAAAACTTTTACATTAAGATGTTAACGTTTTACCAAAAAGAAAGGATCCCATGACTAAATATATTAAGTAAATGGTGATTAATTGATGCTAAATACAGACATCCATTGTTATCCAAACTCACTTTTTTTTTCTGTTTTTTTTTTTTTTAACATCTTTATTGAAGTATAATTGCCTTACAATGGTGTGTTAGCTTCTGCTTTATAACAAAGTGAATCAGTTATACATATACAATATGATCCCATTTCTCTTCCCTCTTGCATCTCCCTCCCTCCCACCCTCCCCATCCCACCCCTCTAGGTGGTCACAAAGCACCGAGCTGATCTCCCTGTGCTATGCGGCTGCTTCCCACTAGCTATCTATTTTACATTTGGTAGTGTATATATGTCCATGACACTCTCTTACACTGTCACATCTCACCTCACCCCCTCCCCATATCCTCAAGTCCATTCTCTAGTAGGTCTGTGTCTTTATTCCCGTCTTGCCACTAGGTTCTTCATGGCCTTTTTTTTTTTTTCTTAGATTCCGTATATATGTGTTAGCATACTGTATTTGTTTTTCTCTTTCTGACTTACTTCACTCTGTATGACAGACTCTAACTCCATCCACCTCATTACAGATACCTCCATTTCATTTCTTTTTATGGCTGAGTAATATTCCATTGTATATATGTGCCACATCTTCTTTATCCATTCATCTGTCGATGGACATTTAGGTTGCTTCCATGTCCTGGCTATTGTAAATAGAGCTGCAATGAACATTTTGGTACATGACTCTTTTTGACCTATGGTTTTCTCAGGGTATATGCCCAGTAGTGGGATTGCTGGGTCGTATGGTAGTTCTATTTGTAGTTTTTTAAGGAACCTCCATACTGTTCTCCATAGTGGCTGT
The DNA here is from genome assembly GCF_028023285.1 of Balaenoptera ricei. Lineage (NCBI taxonomy): Eukaryota > Metazoa > Chordata > Mammalia > Artiodactyla > Balaenopteridae > Balaenoptera > Balaenoptera ricei. The sequence goes on along the minus strand of NC_082660.1, from coordinate 86,210,151 downwards.
ATCAAGTTACATTCCCACCAACAGTGCAAGAGGGTTCCCTTTCCTCCACACCCTCTCCAGCATTTATTGTTTCTAGATTTTTTGATGATGGCCATTCTGACCGGTGTGAGATGATATCTCATTGTAGTTTTGATTCGCATTTCTCTAATGATTAATGATGTTGAGCATTCTTTCATGTGTCTGTAGGCCATCTGTATATCTTCTTTGGAGAAATGTCTATTTAGGTCTTCTGCCCATTTTTGGATTGGGTTGTTCGTTTTTTTGTTATTGAGCTGCATGAGCTGCTTGTAAATCTTGGAGATTAATCCTTTGTCAGTTGCTTCATTTGCAAATATTTTCTCCCATTCTGAGGGTTGTCTTTTGGTCTTGTTTATGGTTTCCTTTGCTGTGCAAAAGCTTTTAAGTTTCATTAGGCCCCATTTGTTTATTTGTGTTCTTATTTCCATTTCTCTGGGAGCTGGGTCAAAAAGAATCTTGCTGTGATGTATGTCATAGAGTGTTCTGCCTATGTTTCCCTCTAAGAGTTTGATAGTGTCTGCCCTTACACTTAGGTCTTTAATCCATTTTGAGTTTATTTTTGTGCATGGTGTCAGGGAGTGTTCTAATTTCATACTTTTACATGTACCTGTCCAATTTTCCCAGCACCACTTATTGAAGAGACTGTCTTTTCTCCACTGTATATGCTTGCCTCCTTTATCAAAGATAAGGTGACCATATGTGTGTGGGTTTATCTCTGGGCTTTCTATCCTGTTCCATTGATCTATATTTCTGTTTTTGTGCCAGTACCAAACTGTCTTGATTACTGTAGCTTTGTAATATATTCTGAAGTCAGGGAGCCTGATTCCTCCAGCTCCATTTTTCGTTCTCAAGATTGCTTTGGCTATTCGGGGTCTTTTGTGTTTCCATACAAATTGTGAAATTTTTTGTTCTAGTTCTGTGAAAAATGCCAGTGGTAGTTTGATAGGGATTGCATTGAATCTGTAGATTGCTTTGGGTAGTAGAGTCATTTTCACAATGTTGATTCTTCCAATCCAGGAACATGGTATATCTCTCAATCTATTTGTATCATCTTTAATTTCTTTCATCAGTGTCTTATAATTTTCTGCATACAGGTCTTTTGTCTCCTTAGGTAGGTTTATTCCTAGATATTTTATTCTTTTTGTTGCAATGGTAAACGGGAGTGTTTTCTTAATTTCATTTTCAGATTTTTCGTCATTAGTGTATAGAAATGCAAGAGATTTCTGTGCATTAATTTTGTATCCTGCTACTTTACCAAATTCATTGATTAGCTCTAGGAGTTTTCTGGTAGCATCTTTAGGATTCTCTATGTATAGTATCATGTCATCTGCAAATAGTGACAGCTTTACTTCTTCTTTTCCGATTTGGATTCCTTTTATTTCTTTTTCTTCTCTGATTGCTGTGGCTAACACTTCCAAAACTATGCTGAATAATAGTGGTGAGAGTGGGCAACCTTGTCTTTTTCCTGATCTTAGTGGAAATGGTTTAAGTTTTTCACCATTGAGGACAATGTTGGCTGTGGGTTTGTCATATATGGCCTTTATTATGTTGAAGAAAGTTCCTTCTATGCCTACTTTCTGCACGGCTTTTATCATAAATGGGTGTTGAATTTTGTCGAAAGCTTTCTCTGCATCTATTGAGATGATCATATGGTTTTTCTCCTTCAATTTGTTAATATGGTGTATCACATTGATTGATTTGCGTATGTTGAAGAATCCTTGCATTCCTGGGATAAACTCCACTTGATCATGGTGTATGATCCTTTTAATGTGCTGTTGGATTCTGTTTGCTAGTGTTTTGTTGAGGATTTTTGCATCTATGTTCATCAGTGATATTGGCCTGTAGTTTTCTTTCTTTGTGACATCTTTGTCTGGTTTTGGTATCAGGGTGATGGTGGCCTCGTAGAATGAGTTGGGGAGTGTTCCTCCCTCTGCTATATTTTGGAAGAGTTTGAAAAGGATAGGTGTTAGCTCTTCTCTAAATGTTTGATAGAATTCGCCTGTGAAGCCATCTGGTCCTGGGCTTTTGTTTGTTGGAAGGTGTTTAATCACAGTTTCAATTTCAGTGCTTGTGATTGGTCTGTTCATATTTTCTATTTCTTCCTGGTTCAGTCTCGGCAGGTTGTGCATTTCTAAGAATCTGTCCGTTTCTTCCAGGTTATCCATTTTATTGGCATAGAGTTGCTTGTAGTAATCTCTCATGATCTTTTGTATTTCTGCAGTGTCAGTGGTTACTTCTCCTTTTTCTTTTCTAATTCTATTGATTTGAGTCTTCTCCCTTTTTCTCTTGATGAGTGTGGCTAATGGTTTATCAATTTTGTTTATCTTCTCAAAGAACCAGCTTTTAGTTTAATTGATTTTTGCTATTGTTTCCTTCATTTCTTTTTCATTTATTTCTGACCTAATCTTTATGATTTCTTTCCTTCTGCTGGCTTTGGGGTTTTTTTGTTCTTCTTTCTCTAATTGCTTTAGGTGCAAGGTTAGGTTGTTTATTCGAGATGTTTCCTGTTTCTTGAGGTAGGCTTGTATTGCTATAAACTTCCCTCTTAGCACTGCTTTTGCTGCATCCCATAGGTTTTGGGTCCTCGTATCTCCATTATCATTTGTTTCTAGGTATTTTTTGATTTCCCCTTTGATTTCTTCAGTGATCACTTCGTTATTAAGTAGTGTATTGTGTAGCCTCCATGTGTTTGTATTTTTTACAGATCTTTTCCTGTAATTGATATCTAGTCTCATAGCGTTGTGGTCGGAAAAGATACTTGATATGATTTCAATTTTCTTAAATTTACCAAGGCTTGATTTGTGACCCAAGATATCATCTATCCTGGAGAATGTTCCATGAGCACTTGAGAAAAACGTGTATTCTGTTGTTTTTGGGTGGAATGTCCTATAAATATCAATTAAGTCCATCTTGTTTAATGTATCATTTAAAGCTTGTGTTTCCTTATTTATTTTCATTTTGGATGATCTGTCCATTGGTGAAAGTGGGGTGTTAAAGTCCCCTACTATGATTGTGTTGCTGTCGATTTCCCCTTTTATGGCTGTTAGTATTTGCCTTATGTATTGAGGTGTTCCTATGTTGGGTGCATAAATATTTACAATTGTTATACCTTCCTCTTGGATCGATCCCTTGATCATTATATAGTGTCCTTCTTTGTCTCTTGTAATAGTCTTTATTTTAAAGTCTATTTTGTCTGATATGAGAATTGCTACTCCAGCTTTCTTTTGATTTCCATTTGCATGGAATATCTTTTTCCATCCCCTCACTTTCAGTCTGTATGTGTCTCTAGGTCTGAAGTGGGTCTCTTGTAGACAGCATATATATGGGTCTTGTTTGTGTATCCATTCAGCCAGCCTGTGTCTTTTGGTGGGAGCATTTAATCCATTTACATTCAAGGTAATTATCGATATGTATGTTCCTATTCCCATTTTCTTAAATGTTTTGGGTTTGTTGTTGTAGGTGTTTTCCTTCTCTTGTGTTTCTTGCCTAGAGAAGTTCCTTTAGCATTTGTTGTAAAGCTGGTTTGGTGGTGCTGAACTCTCTCAGCTTTTGCTTGTCTGTAAAGGTTTTAATTTCTTCATCACATCTGAATGAGATCCTTGCTGGGTAGAGTAATCTTGGTTGTAGGTTTTTCTCCTTCATCACTTTAACAAACTCACTTCTATGTGTTAGGAGACATTTGGTTTCATAGCTGTTGTCAATTTAAAAATACAAACAAAAGTATTTGTAAACTTTACAGTTAATGATTAACTTTAGTACTACTTATTGCATTTTTGTATCATACCTTTGATATCATAATACTAATGCATATGCATGAAGGAATAGGATGGTTTCTGAATAAAGCACATAAATATTAAATGATCGTTGTGGAAAATGTGAGACCTCAATATTGCATTGTTGGACATTTAAGTATTTCTTCCTAATATTTTCACTATTATAAATAATACAATATGAGTATCTTAGTAAATAAATCTGTACTGGAGTAATTCATTCTTTATGATGAATTCTTATAAATCATCAGACCTAGAGATATAAAACTTTAAAAGTGATTTTGATACATATGAACATATAGGTTCCCAGATTGTATTTACAATCTTACTCAAAGCATATGGATCCCTTTTCACAATTTGTTTGATCTGTTTAGTATCATGATAAGTGAAAAACTGAATATTTGTTTCTCTTTTTTTTTTCCAATGAGGCAGAAAAGAACATTCTTACATTAGTTTATGATCCTATAGGAATTCTAAGAGAGTTTGGGGAAGCAAACTCATTTTGATAGATGGAGTGTTTAATGCTACAAACACAACAAAACGAGTTGCATCCTCCTTGCTGGTTGTCAACACCTAGAAATGTTCCCATTTTGTAAGTACCTATCCTGACTGGAATCAGGCATGGACTTTCTCTCTCTCTCTCTCTCTTTTTTTTTTTTTTCTGACTATCTCTTACTTTGGATTTGAGCTCTGTATTTATGTGGCAAGAAAAGATTTATGGAGGGGCAAACATGGACGAAGGGAATACCCATGTTTGTCTCTGTATAAATTGTTTTCTCCAAAGAATAATCTTGGGTTTACCATCTCTTTGTAGAAGTTGTTCCACAAATGAGGATGGCTGCTAAAAAATCAGCTCAAATTCCCAATTCCAAAGAGAAAGGACTGACAAATTTGGTTTGATGTTGTACATCATCACATATACATGATCTTGATTGGGCTCATATATCTACTGACAGTCTGGTTTGTTAAGAATTTTTCTTGCAACCAACAACAGTAACAAAGCCCTTACCCTTATGAAGTGTATTAAGTGGATTATGTTACATGGTAATAAATAGTATAAAAAAAAAACAGAGAAGAAAAAAGGAGTGCTCACTGAAGGAGGACCATAATATTTTAAATATTATGGTCAGGCAAGACATCAGAGACCTGAATAAAGTGAGGGAGTAAGCCATGTAGATATCTGAAAGAAGAGTATTCTAGGGAGATGGAGTAGCAGGTGGAGAGGCCGTAAGGGAGAAACCGTTTGGTGCATTTAAAGAATAGTAGAGGCCAGTATGGCTGGATCAGAGTCAATGAGAGTGAGAACTATAATGGAAGAGGTCAGAGAAACAGCAGGGATCAAGATGATAAAAGCTCTCAAAAGCCATTGTGAGGACTTTGGCTAATATCCTGAATGAGATGAAATGGCACTGATGAGTTCTGAACTGAGGAGAAATGTGATCTGACTTGCATTTTTAATGAATTATTCTATTCATTTTTCTATACTTTTTCTGTATTAGTTTCATTTCAGGCCTTTTATATTGGCAATACATTTTTTTTAAATATTAAATACAAGATGCTAAAACCCAAGAATCCAGATGAACTAGAAAATGTGGTTCAGTTCAGAGAACACAGCACTAGAGGTTTGAGATCTGAATCCTAGAATTAGTATCTTCTACTGTGTGACTATAAGCCCTAGTATACTCTACTGTAAAATGGGGGGGGTGGGCGTGGAACCAGAAGGTTTTAAGTTCCTTTCCAGATATGATAATATTATTTTGTTAAAAGGAATATTAGTTAACCCAGTCATATCTATAATTTGGGGGTGATGCAAAGTAGAGAAAAAAATATGGTTGCACAAAGCAACCCAAAAAAGATGATGAGAATAGGGGTAAAATGATAGAAAATAGACTAGAAAGTTGAATTCCTTTTGAAAACTCGAATAAAAAGAGTGGATAAATTTTTCTGAGCCCAATCCTCTTAATGTACAGAAAGCGTATTTAAAATTATGTATCAGTGAAAATATGACCTTATAGAACTTCCTCCAAAATCTCTTGAAGTGGCTGCAGTGTGTTTGGGACACATCATTTAAAACTAGATAATGATAAGTTTCTTAGAATATGGAATATTCCTCTTTCCAATTCATTACAAGTTTGAGGATTAATTTCATATGCCTAGTAGGAATGTCCAAACACCATGATTCCTAAGGACAATTTCAGACTTTGCCCCACTAGATGAATAACTACAACTAGATAAGTGTTCTGGGAAGTAGGTTTTATTTGATGTTATATGAAATACCTACTAGTATATAACACTTAAATTACAATTTACTCTCACCTTTTTAAAGTGTCCTAAATTATTGGTTGTTCATAGGTTATAGGTCTAATGCTGGATGGTTTTAAGTCTTGCAACTCTCAATATATTCACAGGGACAATACCATCTTGCTTCTCATCTTCCTTGGTAAGATAGGTGGTGTCTTGATTCTTCTGAGATTTGTAAGGATGGAGACATGGGCTCGCACCTAAGGCTGAGTGTTGTTTAGTTATTTTTCCTCTCTGCTGCACAAAATCTTTCAATCTCTGCCCCTCTTAGATTATTTCTTTCCCCTTTCTCCATTCCTCTTCCCCCAGTGGATGTATATTCAGGGATCAGGTGGCAGACATAATTATTTTCCATTAATCTACCACATAGGTCCTAGGAGTTCAGGTCCAACAGTCACAGGTCTCTGGCAGTTAGAGGAGCCATGATCTTAGTGAGAGGACAAGACTTGAATGCCACTGTACTGACATCACTTGAGTACTTTCGAATCAGAAATAGCGAAAGTTTAGAATATTGGGGGGGGGGGCGGTTAGAACCTTGGGAAGAACTACTGAGAGACCAAGAAAGCCTACAATACAAATAGAGAGGTAATCCTGGAAAAATTTAAAAAGGTCTTTTCCTTTTGTGATTGAGGAAATTTTATCACCTTCAAAGAAAGAGTATGCATTTATTTTTTCCATTTATGAGTTCTAAATTCACCCTGACTACACAGTAGACTAGTATTAGGGATGTTCCTCTATTAACAAAACTACACTTTTTCATGTATAAATATGTATAAGGAAACAATGCCATCACTCTTTATACTCCTAGAAATAACCAAATACCTCCTAATAATAATCTTTAGGAAAGTCTTATCTACTTTCACATCTGCCTCTACCGTTTTTCTCAAGCATGGCCGTTTAAGATGATTTTTTTAAAAAGAATTATATTTGTTTCTTTGATTTGTTTTTGTTAGATAATAGTTCAGCATATCAGGAAACTACTGTGAACACTTCTTGAAAATTTAGTGACATAATTATCATTTTTAAATGAGGACAAAAGCTGTACATAATGGTTATTTTCAATTTTTTTGCATGCTAACTTTACATATACAACATGTAAACAACATTATGGATTAAATAAGCCCTTGTGGGTTAGACTAGGAATGGTTGTGTCATTCATAGGTGAGTTTTTTGAATTGTGTTTTCTGTCCAGCATATCATAAAAGTGACTTACAAATGAACTTTCAAAAAAAAAAGGCATTTATAAGTTGCTAACTACATGTGTTGAGAAGTTGCGTTTACTCCTTTAGGAAAATAGTATACTACATTTGAGCTCACCTTAATTTTAAGCAAATGGACCAGTTTAGTCCCTTGAAGAATATGCCTCAATTGTTACATGATGATTATCAATTAATATTTCATAGTACAAATTATAGTATGCTTTGATAGTAAAAAATAATTTTTTTCAACAGACTCATAAAAAGTGTTTCATTTCACAGTTTAATCTGTCATTTCCTTGGCTATGATCATAGGTTATATTTTCTAGATAATAGATTTATTCTGAGGAAGAAACAATTCTTCCTGGAGATGATTAGATTAAGAAAAACTATTGGGCATGAGACTTTGTCTCTTCAGAAATAAGTTCCTTTAAGTCTGTTTGGGAAAAGTCTGACATTCAATTTAAATTTCTTTGGTGTTTATTTCACAGGTGGTGACTGGGGAGATGAAATTAACATTTTAAAATCTACTTGATGAAAGAATTTGCACATAGAGGTTTCTTTCTGTTTGGGGAATTAGAGAAACAACAATAGAAGACTGTATTTCAGTAGTCAGCATCCAGTAGATATGCCTGAGTTAGTTAAATGATTTTAAAAGCTATTACTTCAAACATGCCATCAAGGTATGTAAAATAGAAATGTGTACAGTATACCGAATACTGTTTACCTCTTGACTCTCAATATAAAGCAGGTGATATGTTCATAATAGAGTATTTATCCTCAGAGTGTCATAAAAATGCAAGGTAAGAATATATTTAGTCTTTTTAAAACCATAAATGAAAAGGTAAAACATGAACATTTAGTGAGTATATTGATATATCCATATCTTTAAAGAGCCTGATAGTGAGAAATGAGAGCTGGAGGAAAATATTATGAAGTTAAGATCAAATAATCTTAATTTATTCTTTAAATATATAACTTTATAAAGTTAGCCGCTTAGCTTTTTTTTCACTAAAGGAAGTCGACAGAAAATTAGCCACTTAAATAATCTTAAAGTTGCAGCTAATATGGGCTGTTCCATTTTTGGAACATTTGTTCATTGCTCTATGATATGAGTAGCTCAGACTGCCTCTAGACTGTGCTTCAGTTGAATATGCTTCACTGATTTGGGGCTTGGTTCCCACAGAAACTATAATCTATCAATTACTTGAACCTGTAGCCAGTATGATTTGGAGACATGTTCCCACAATATATTGGTGTTAAAAGGGATCAGCGACCTCTGACTACACAACAATGTAGCCTTTGCTAGTTTGTTGTAAAGATGTGAGGTAAACCAAGTATGCTATTTCCATCCTCCTTCCATTTATGTTTTCCTTATTTGGAGACAATTCCAACCTCCACCAACATTTACAATTTTCCTTTAGTGTTTCATTACCTCACACTTGCCTGCCTTAAAATATTTATTAATTAGTTTAAAGCCTACTTTTTCCTGAAATATTTATATCTTAAGAAGGGTGAGTCTTCAGATGAAGTTCAGGAAGCATTTTGTTGGTGTGTGGCATTTAATTACTAATCAAAATAGGATTTAAGTGCCATACATGTTGATTCCAATGGAAAAGGAATTACTTGTTTTAACTTAAATATATAAAGTGGCAACCTGGTCATTATGAATGTTGTGGTGATTAATCAACCTATAAAGTTACTTTTCATTCTCACTCTAAGTCACACTGATTAAAGTTTGTTTGTTTTGTCTTGTTAACACAGCAAAATGTAATGACTTCCTTGATTAAACATATGTTTGATTAAACATGGTGAATTATTGGTAAGCTACCTTCTGTGCCCACCAAATTTCAATGTAGCCATGAATACAGGAAAATCAGAGAGAGAAGATTCTCCCTACATTGATATGCTTTCTTATCTATGAGAAACCTAGTAAGATACAGCTTCATGGAGTTTAGAACAGACTAGCCTTGGAAAATATAAAACTTATATGCTCTAGTAAAATTCACTGCACAGGAGGCAGATTCATGGGTATTTTTGTTGACCATTTAGTGTAACATCTGAAGATTTGGTCAATTTCATATTAAAATGAATAAACGTAATATTTTGAAAAAGTGTATGTACATTTTTCTTTTGCTTTTCCAAACACACAGTTGTAATTCTACTCTGCCTGAGGCATCCATCGGTCTGAAGGGGAATTAGGGTTTGCTACAGAAGAAACACAAAGACTAAGACCCAAATAATGTTCAGCTTTTGACATTGAAAATTAGGTTTTTGCCCAGCCCACAATCCTGAAGCTTTTCTCCTATGTATTTTTCTAATATTTTTGTATAATTTTTTTTTCTAAAAAATCAGATATCAGTTCCTAACTGTTTAGCTGATTAGCTGTTTGCCAAGTGATTAGCTGCCTCTCTGTCCTCCTCCTGGTCCCTGTGGTTGGAGAAGCTACAGGATGGTGTGGAATCATTCACACTTAGCTTGTGATGGGCCAGGTTGCTTCATCTCACCTTGGGAGTTTACTGGCCCCTGGCAAGATCTCAACCCGCCAAGAGCTACAGTGTGTTATTTCATCCCCCATTGTTACGGAATGGGTCACAGGCAGGGTGAATAGTTTAAAAGCACACTCCATTTGTAGCTTTATCTCAGAAAATATTCATAGTTTTACAGCCTGAAGCGATCTTCTCATAGGGAATAGGCTAAAACCAAGGAAAGTTGTGATTTTCTCCAGTTTACAGAAGCTTCAGCTTCTGAATCCCAGCATGGGCTCTTTCCATTGTCCCCGCAAAACACCAGCCAGCTGACTGCGGGTCACTCCTTAGAGGCCCATGAGCTACCTAGTAGCCCACCTTGACCTCTGCCCCAGCACAGAGAGCAAACAGCCCTGGCAGCTCACAGAATCTGCCAGGTTTTAGTAATTTAACCCAGTGGTCTCACGAGGATCTGCTGCCCCAATGCCCAGCAGATGGCTGGCCTGGGTCTTCCTGGCAAGGGCTCCAAGCATCCTGCCCTGGCAGCCAGACAAGAGGGCACCCAGGGCTGGCGGTTTGCCTTCTGAAAGGACTGGCCAGGAGAATCATGTCTCCTTCCCATCGGGGTGGGGTAACGGTAGGGGCCTGCTGAGAGTGCCAGGTCTGTGTGGACCCCACTCATCTGGAGGCAAGCACTAATTCATATTCTTTCCTTTCTTCAGCTGGCATTTTGGGGAACACCTGCTGGGTGTGTGTCCCTGAATTAAGTGTTTTGAATTCTGTGCCAGCTTTTCTATTTAACCTCTTTCCCAGCACAGAAGATGCTCTTAAAAATCTTTCAGTTTCAGTGGACACCATCATCAATTTAGTCCATTGACATAGGTACCATCACCACCCCTTTCTGTGAGGAGAGCAGCTCTTGCTCCCACAGCCTTAGCTGATCTGCCCATGAGCAGAAAGTCATGCACCGAGCTTGGTGGAGAGAAGACACTGTAGAAATGGAAGGTTGTTTGGGTGTTTTTGATCCTTATTTACTTAGTGAAGTACTTGTGTTTTTTTTAAATTTATTTTATTGAAGTATAATTTATTTACACTGTTGTGTTAGTTTCTGGTGTACAACAAAGTGATTCAGTTATATATATATATACATATATATGTATATATATATATATTTTTTTCATATTCTTTTCCATTATGGTTTATCACAGGATATTGAATATAGTTCCCTGTGCTATACAGTAGGACCTTGTTGTTTATCCATTCTATATATAGAATTTGCATCTACAAATCCCAAACTCCCAATCTATGTTTTCCGCTCGCCCCTTGGCAACCACAAGTCTGTTCTCTATGTCTGTGTGTCTGTTTCTGTTTTGTAGATAAGTTCATTTGTACCACATTTTAGATTCCACATATAAGCAATATCATATGGTATTTTTCTTTCTCTTTCTGACTTACTAGTAAAGTACTTGTTGTTGCTCATCTGCCCTATAACATGTTGTCAACAACTTTCCCTAGTACCATCTTGGGAAGTTCAGTTGGGGTATGAGGGCTCTCAGGCTCTCTTTTTATTATTCAGTTTAATTAAAAAGGGATAGTCTATAGTGGAATTATTGACTTGAGCAGATTCTTATTAGCTGGAGCTTGCAGGAACAATGGAAGAGGCTTGAATGATTTAGCTTGGGCCAGCCCTATTATCTGAAGAGGTTTGGGGACCACCTCCTTCTCTTTCTCCCAACCTCACTTCCTCAGGCAGCCCAACACAGATTCATTTTCTCCCCTGGGTCTACTTATCAAACATTTTCCAGTTTCCTTTGTCTGAGATTCTCCGACTAGCCCTGCCAACCACTGGGCTCTTTTCTAGTGTCTCAGCCCCCCAGGGAGACAGCATTTCCTTAGGGTCTGTGGCATTTCCTCAGCCTAGTGCTGAAGCGCCCTAAGATTTGCGAGCAGCTGACCTAATTTGGCTGAGGCAGGACAACTTTGTTCATAGCTTTCAGCTGTTCCTGCAGGGGCAAGGCGTTCACACTCATTGTGTGGCAAATAGTCATTTCTTGCAGGAAGAAAGTGCTATCGCGGCTCTCAAGTACCATAGCTCTCAGCTTGCCTGGATTTTTCTTATGATGACGCATATTTGGGGTTCTGTCCTGGTAACGTGTTAAAGAGGAGATGTTTGTCCCCTTGGTGTTCTTGGTGAGCTGTAGTGGGGCTAGGAGGTCAACACTAGGCCAGCCCTGTGCTGGGAGGGGTGGGTTTGCCCACCCTGGGCATCCCTGTCTTCAGCATTGCTGTCAGAACACAGGACAGTTGACCTGACTCTCCTCACCCAGCTCTGGCCCCACATACATCCAGTGACCCATGAGGGCAGATGAGGAAGCCTCTGAAAAACAGCATGGGAGCTGTGCTGGATCCTTGCGGGGATGCAGGGTTTGTGGTCCTGACCCTGTCTTGTTCTACAGCCTGCACATCACTTTAAGGCCAGTGTGGTCCTGGATCTAGCAGGATACACGGCAGTGTGCTCATGGAGTCACCCAATTGCAGTCCAGCTCTCTTCCTGGGCAGCTCAGGGCACCTCCTTCTAGGTGGTGAGCAGTGCAGGTCTAAAGGAAGCCTACCCTGCTCCAGTCTACCACTTCTTGGTGCAGGCTAATGTTAATTTGTGACTGGAAAAGTGGTGATGTGCACTAGACGTAGTCACCAAAGCCATAAGCCCGAGCAGTCCCTAGGACACAGCATTTATTGGGCCAAAGGTGTAGGCTTGGGAGTCATGTAAGGGCAGGATCTGGCAAAGGGCTCCAATTTGTCTGTTTTACGTTTTCACCTGACTAATAAACAGATCTAATTTAAAATAAAGTATCAGCATTAGGGTTCTCAATGCAATTCCTAGATGGTCCCAGGCTCTGGGACTTATAGACAGCAAGAGCTGTCTTGGTCAGCTTGGATGGTCTACATGGAAGCTGGGACCAGGTGAGGGACGCACCTGTACTGGGTCTGTGGCTGTCTGTGCCACATGAGCACCCCCAAGCCAGTGTGAGGAGGACATGAGGGGCCACAATGGACAGGCAGATGTGTAAGACCAGGTGGGGACCCTTCTGGTCCTCTGCACACTCACAGTCACCACCGGCCCCCAACTCAGGGGACTGTGGCAGACAGTGTGGGGCGGATGTCTTGGGTGTACAGGCCTGGCCAGAGGATGAGAAAACATAGCCAGTGAGTGTAGCCAGGGCAAGTGGGGAGGACTTGTGTGTTAAATGAGAGAACTGAGCTGTGAACATGAGCACTGAAGAATTTGAAAGGCTTAGAAAGTGTTTACATGCCCTGTTACTTCCTTCTATTTTCCCCTCTTTGCTTGAAGTTCCCTGTATATGAAACAGACAAGAAGTTGATTAGGCCTGTTTGCCAGAGACCTGCCTGTGGGCCTGCATCTCATGGTGCTATCAGCTACCAGGGCCTCCTCAGACAGGAGCGCCCAAGGTGGCGGCCAACTGTCTGTCTGTCCGCGCCTACCTTCTGGGGACCTAGAGTGCAGCCTATATTTCATGCCCAAAACACTGACTCGACTATATGCACATGCATCTTTCTTTCAGAGAAGTCCATCCTGCCTTCTGCCAGGCTGCTGGCACTAATTTTGTTTCAAGAGTCTTGGAACATCTTCTCTATGTGCAGAGTTCAGTAAATATGATGGATTCATATGTAAAGAAATTATTTTTATTAGGAGAATATATTGATTTGCTACACATGAAATAGGAGTTCAAAAAAATCCAAAGGCTCTGTAATGGATTTTAAAGACTTAATGATGTTTATTTTATAATGAACTAAATTGCTATAATTTTGTATCATGCATGCCTTTCCAGCATACGACCAGCAGCTTCTAAATAAAACTAGATTATATCTTTAAAATAATGTTTTTGCATAGCCCTGAATCCTGAAGATTTTCTCTGATATATTATTCTAATAATTTTTGTCTAAAATTGTTTTCTAAAAAGTTAAAAATTTATATTTACATTTAAGTCTATGATCAATTTTGAGTTAATTTTTGTATAAAGTGTGAGGCTTAGTTACTATTTTTTCTGTCTTTGAATGTTCAATTGCTCCAGCACCATTTGTTGAAAAGGAAAAGTAAGGCTTGATAAATCAGCCCTTATCAAAATTAACAATTTGCTCTAAGACCTTATGAGGATGAGAAAATAAAGCAGACTGGGAGAAAATATTTCTAAACCACATATCTGACAAAGGACTTGTATCTTGAATGTATAAAGAAGACTCAAAACTCATCCAGAAATAATGCAATTAGAAAATAAGCAAAAGACATGAACAGACATTTCACCAAAGAGAATATGCAGGTTATAGACATGCACATGAAAATATCTTCAACATCATTAACTATCAGAGAAATGAATATTAAAACCACACTGAGCTATTACTATATACCTAACAGAATGGCTAAAATAAAAAATAGTGACAACACCAAATGCTGGTAAGAATATGAAGAAACTGGATCACTTGTTACTGCTTCTAAGAATGTAAAATGGTGCAACTCTGAAAAAGGGTTTGGCAATTTCTTATAAAACTAAACATGCCACTGCTCTGTGACCAGCAATTGTACACTTGGCGATTTATTGCAGAGAAATAAAAAGTACGTTCACACAGAAACCTGTACACTAATATTTACAGCAGATTTATATGTAATAGCCAAAAATTGGAAACCACTCAGATACCCTTCAAAAGGTCAATAGTTAAACACGTTGTGGTACATTCCTACCATGGAATACTATTCAGCCATAAAAAGAAACAAACTATTGAAATATGCAACAACTTGGATGGATCTTAGAGAAAATGTGCTGTGTGGAAAAAAAGCCAATCCCAAAAGTTTATACACTGTATGATTTCATTTATGTAACACTCTTAAAATGACAAAATTATAGAAATGGATGACAGCGATTACCATGAGATAGAGATGGTGGGCTGTAACAGATAGAGGGGTGGATATTGCTATCTCTCACATGGCATAAACAGGACCTATTGTAGTTAAGTGTTTGGCTTGAGAATTTGTAAAATGTAGTCACTAAAATGGAATCAAAGTGGCTTTGATTAGTGACAGTCCAGCTGAAAGTCCAAGTAAGCAATTTCATATAAGATAAAACCAGATTGGATATTTTTGCCCTGTGCTAACAAGTGAGTTGCTCCTCAAGAGGAAAGTAACATTAGCCAAAGACAAAAAGGAAATTATATTTTCTGTGTACTTATTCTATAATTGGGGATATGATTAGTTATCAAAAAAGCATCTATTCTTAACAGGTTTATTCTCTGTTAATTATTCAATCCAACTTGATTAAATTGAACCTCTGTTAACTAGAGGTTTGTCTTAAAATTTCATCCTACTGCTCAAAAAAGTAAGAGATTCCCAGGTGAACCAACAAAAAAGAATTTGTTCCAGAACTGAATTTATTTATTCTTCATTTTAGAAAACATGGCAGTACAGACCCATAATAAAATGATAAAAATACCACAGAAAATTAGTAAGGACAAGGGTGGTCAATTAACACAAGAGTTCAAAATGTTTAACTATTATGTAAAAACTATTTAACCTTACTGAAAAATCAAAGAATCATATATAGAAATAATGAGGTTCCATTTCTTTTACCCATCAAATTAAAGATTATCATTTCTACCATTTTGTCTGAGCTTGGGGAAATAGGCAATATCAAATATCACTGATGGAGCGTAAATTGTTACACCTTTCTAGAGTACAATTTGCCAGTATTATCAAAATCTCCCAAAACATGATATACTTTGACTAAAAAATACTGTTTCTAGAAGTTTATCCAAAAGAAAAAAAGCCAAGACAAATCCAGAAAACATATATACTAGGATGCTCATTGAAACAGTATCTAAAATAAAACAAAATGTCTTTAAAGAGTAAAAAGACCAACAATAGGGGTGTGGCTAAACTATAGTGCATCGATGCAGTGGGATACTCTGGAAGAATTAATGATAACTTGTCTTTATGTTTATTGACCTAGAAAGAGGTTCACAAATGTATTTCTAAGTGACGAAAACAAATCAATAACTATATATATATATATATATACACACATATATATAGTTATAGCTTAAAAAACATGTGCATACATGCAAACACACAGGTAAAGAAGGTAAAGATACCTTGAAGTATATACACAATAATACTTATCTCTTGGTGATAGGATTATAAAACATGGGACATAGTGGGGAGCTTTTCTGTGTTTTTATTAATTCTTTCAACAAATATGGATTTTTTTAAAGAAAAGGGAATACTTTCTTTTTGTATGAAAGAAAGAACATCAAAGCAGGTTAAATGAGATTCTGCTTAAAGGTGAAACAGCAGAACAGGTTATTTATGATCTCAGGAGTCTATGATTTGTTGGTTATTATCTTGCATATCAAAGGCCAAAACATGTACACTGAAATGATTGTGAAATCTATACAAATGACCTTTAGCCATTAAAGCTTATTTAACATAATATTCACTAGTAGCTATCTTGTTACATCATAATTAAATATGATTTAAAATAGTTAATTTCAAGTATGAATCATAGATCAGTGATCAAATGTAAATCATAAAACGGTATTTTTCTGTCCCTTACTCAGGAAATTATTTTTATGGGTATAGTTTAAGCAGAGCAGACGATAGATAGGTGAGAGCATTGAAAGGAGATTCCAGGTGGTAATGGGAAGTAAATTAATAGCCTTTCTTCCATATTCTGGTGATTCTCCTTTGAGATGTGGTTTCTTATCCAATTTCCACTAACATTTAAAAAATTGATATTCAGCTCTGAAGGCTATAAAATGTCAAGTAATATATTTAGAAGTTTAAGATTAGTTTTTGCACAGTGAACTGGGGTTGAAAAGCAGCTTAATTCAGAGATTTTGAATAGCTTTTTCTAAAATAAAAATAAAAACAATATCTTTTATAACTGACCTTTCCAGTTCTTTTAATGTATGCCAAAGTCCAAAGACTCTGAATAGGAATAGTTGAGGTTTCACCATTTTCTTATGTTGTGTGTTTAGTAAACGGTCTTCTAATGCATGTAGCCTAGGTTTGGTAAGGAAAGCAGACAACCATTTTAGAATAAAGAACCTAATGCTTTGGCTATGCACATTCTCTAAATCTAGTTGTCTTCAGGTTGCTTTACAAATAAATAGCTGTTGGGTGGGGGAAGTAGCACCTTATTAAGATAATTCAACTCAGTCAATATTCTCATACTGGTCCTCCTTTGTAAGACAAGCACTTTCCAGGTACTCAATAAATGCCAGAGAGAACTATAACTATAAAGGTGAAGAATGTCTTTTTCTTAAAATTTGATTATTTACCATAAATAAAATGAGAAGAAGAATTTTCTCTTTGTTAATATATAAATATATGTGTATTTTTATTTTTAAAAAATTAAGGGTGGGACTAAGATAAGAATGGTAATATATGGCCAATTAACCTGCTGAGCACAGGAAGACAATTCCCTGGTTACAAATTCTTTCAACTGAGTATTGTAGGGCTTGAAGTAGATATTCTGTATGATGACTTATGGGTCTAATATCCTACGATTTAAAATTTTTTCTATTTCTCAAATCAAATATATTAATCCTACTGTGATTTTATAGTGAATGTATCCAGTGGAAAGTTCTAAGGAAACATTTTCCACATTGGTGATGATTTGTATGCATCAATATTAATTTTAGAGCTTTTTGTCAAAATATTGATTTCCTTAGTGGCATAGTTGAAGGGTATACAGCTAGTTCTTTAATGATTCGAGATATTTATTTGTGGGGCTATACCTAACTGTATGCTAGGGAATACAATAGTCTAAAATATATAGCAATATTTTACCCACAAGGATCTTGCAGCCTTGTTTATATTAGAATATGTTTTTCCAACTGTAATATATGTAGGTATATATCAATGAATTCTGTATCTTTAATTAGTGTAATAAGAAATTAAATGGTTAATAGGGTTGATTTTCAATTAGTTTTAGGTGATTGAATGCTTGTTTAGTGCACCTCCCTGTTCTTTTAGCCTGACCTAAAATCTGAATATTTAAGAACTCAAAATATTAGAAAGCATGTGTATTAATATACAACTCTTACATAGAACATTCTTCAGTTTCACCACATTTTCCTCCTGAATTATCTAGGGATAAAATGACAATTTCTTTATTTATATTGGAAAAGAGTTGGCATTTCAATTATTTCTAAAAAACTAATTACACTGTCCATTACATTAAATCAGCTTTTGATTGATTTATGACTCAGATTACAGTATTTTATCATGGAATAAAAGTTCTTAAGAAAATGATTTCAGGATTATTATGGTTCAGCAATATGGCCAAGAAAAGTTTGTATATTATAGAAGACAACTACTAAAATACAAGTGTGGCAAAGAGTTCCCCTAAACTTCAATTATTATTGCACATCAGAAAACCTTTTCAATGTTTGTTACCTTACAAACATTCTGTAATAGACTCTGAGGGTAATTATAATAAATATGGATAATGGAATCTGGTGCAATATTTTTATTGATAATCTGTGAACTGGACATAAAGAAGAAACTGACCATTAATTTTTATTATGCAAATAGTTCACTAAGGTGTCTATTTCCCTACCTGTAAATTTCTCATTTTAATACAGACAACTTCCCTGAAAGAAAGTGCATACCAGCCATTAGATTAACTGTTCAGAGGATTTCAAACTCCAGAGAGCCTGTTAAATTCAGCTTTATGTTGGCATAAGTATCTGCAATTGTGTTAGCAATTTACATTTAGGAAGAGCTGAAGTCCTCTTCTTTCTTCTTTTTCTTTTTTCCTTTTTCTTGCACTTGTATGAATAAATCTGCTTAGTCACAGTAGGAAATTAAATGAACTAGTACTTTTTTCATATATATATGTTAGCAAACGGTATTTGTTATTCTTTCTGACTTACTTCACTCTGTATGACAGACTCTAGGTCCATCCACCTCACTACAAATAACTCAATTTCGTTTATTTTTATGGCTGAGTAATATTCCATTGTATATATGTGCCACATCTTCTTTATCCATTCATCTGTTGATGGACACTTAGGTTGCTTCCATGTCCTGGCTATTGTAAATAGAGCTGCAATGAACATTGTGGTACATGACTCTTTTTGAATTATGGTTTTCTCAGGGTATATGCCCAGTAGTGGGATTGCTGGGTAGTTCTAGTTTTAGTTTTTTAAGGAACCTCCATACTGTTCTCCATAGTAGCTGTATCAATTTACATTCCCACCAACAGTGCAAGACTGTTCCCTTTTCTCCACACCCTCTCCAGCATTTATTGTTTCTAGATTTTTTGATGATGGCCATTCTGACCAGTGTGAGATGATATCTCATTGTAGTTTTGATTTGCATTTCTCTGATTAATGATGTTGAGCATTCTTTCATGTCTTTGTTGGCAATCTGTATATCTTCTTTGGAGAAATGTCTATTTAGGTCTTCTGCCCATTTTTGGATTGGGTTGTTTGTTTTTTGATATTGAGCTGCATGAGCTGCTTGTAAATTTTGGAGATTAATCCTTTGTCCGTTGCTTCATTTGCAAATATTTTCTCCCATTCTGAGGGTTGTCTTTTTGTCTTGTTTATGGTTTCCTTTGCTGTGCAAAAGCTTTTAAGTTTCATTAGGTCCCATTTGTTTAATTTTGTTTTTATTTCCATTTCTCTAGGAGGTGGGTCAAAAAGGATCTTGCTGTGATGTCATAGAGTGTTCTGCCTATGTTTTGCTCTAAGAGTTTGATAGTGTCTGGCCTTACATTTAGGTCTTTAATCCATTTTGAGTTTATTTTTGTGTATGGTGTTAGGGAGTGTTCTAATTTCATTCTTTCACATGTAGCTGTCCAGTTTTCCCAGCACCACTTACTGAAGAGGCTTTCTTTTCCCCACTGTATGTTCTTGCCTACTTTATCAAAGATAAGGTGACCATATGTGCGTGGGTTTATCTCTGGGCTTTCTATCCTGTTCCATTGATCTATATTCCTGTTTTTGTGCCAGTACCATACTGTCTTGATTACTGTAGCTTTGTAGTATAGTCTGAAGTCAGGGAGCCTGATTGCTCCAGCTCCGTTTTTCTTTCTCAAGATTGCTTTGGCTCTTCGGGGTCTTTTTTGTTTGATATTATGTGGGGCTGGGAGGTCTCTGGTGGACCAATGTCCTGAACTCGGCTCTCCCACCTCAGAGGCTAAGGCCTGACACCCAGCCAGAGCACCAAGACCTTCCAGCCACACGGCTCAGAAGAAAAGGGAGAAAAAGAAAGAAAGAAAAAGAAAATAAAATAAATTTATTAAAATAAAGTATTAAAAATAAAAAAAATTAAAAATTAATAAAAAAAAGAAAGAGAGCAACCAAACCAAAAAACAAATACACCAATGATAACAAGTGCAAAAAACTATACTAAAGAAAAAAAATATATAAAAGAAAAAAACCCCAAAAAACAAAAGAATGGACAGATAGAACCCTTGGACAAATGGCAAAAGCAAAGCTATACAGTTAAAATCACACAAAGAAGCATACACATACACTCTCACAAAAAGATTAAAAGGAAATAAATAGAGAAGGAGAGAAGATGGCGGAAGAGTAAGATGCGGAGATCACCTTCCTTCCCACAGATACGTTAGAAATACATCTACACGTGGAACTGCTCCTACAGAACACCCACTGAACGCTGGCAGAAAACGTCAGACCTCCCAAAAGGCAAGAAACTCCCCACGTACTTGGGTAGGGCAAAAGAAAAAAGAAATAACAGAGACAAAAGAATAGGGACGGGACCTGCACCAGTAGGAGGGAGCCGTGAAGCAGGAAAGGTTTCCACGCACTAGGAAGCCCCTTCGTGGGCGGAGGCTGCGGGTAGCAGAGGGGGGAAGCTTCAGAGCCACGGAGGAGAGAACAGCCACAGGGGTGCAGAGGGCAAAGCGGAGAGACTCCCGCACAGAGGCTCGGCGCCGAGCAGCACTCACCAGCCCGAGAGGCTTGTCTGCTCACCCTCAGGGGTGGGCGGGGGCTGGGAGCTGAGGCTCGGGCTTCCTTCCGATTGCAGGGAGAGGACTGGGGTTGGCGGCATGAACACAGCCTGAAGGGGTTAGTGCACCACAGCTAGCCGGGAGGGAGTCCGGGAAAAAGTGTGCAGCTGCCGAAGAGGCAAGTGACTTTTTCTTCCCTCTTTGTTTCCTGGTGCGTGAGGAGAGGGGATTCAGAGCACCGCCTAAACGAGCTCCAGAGATGGGCGTGAGACACGGCTATCAACGTGGACCCCAGAGACAAGCATGAGATGCTAAGGTTGCTGCTGCTGTCACCAAGAAGCCTGTGTGCGAGCACAGGTCACTATCCACACTGTCCCTCCTGGGAGCCTGTGCAGCCCACCACTGACAGGGTCCCGTGATCCAGGGACAACTTCCCCGGGAGAATGCAAGGTGCGCCTCAGGTTGCTGCAACTTCCTGCTGGCCTCTGCCGTCTCAGGCTCGCCCCGCATCCGTACCCCTCCCTCCCTCCGGCCTGAGAGAGCCAGAGCCCCCGAAGCAGCTGCTCCTTTAACCCCGTTCTGTCTGGGCGGGGAAGAGACGCCCTCAGGCGACCTACACGCAGAGGCGGGTCCAAATCCAAAGCTGAACCCCGGGAGCTGTGCAAACAGAGAAGAGAAAGGGAAATCTCTCCCAGCAGCCTCAGAAGCAGCAGATTAAAACTCCACAAACAACTTGATGTGCCTGCATCTGTTGAATACCTGAATAGACAACGAATCATCCCAAACTCAGGAGCTAGACTTTGGGAGCAGGATATATTAATTTTTCCCCTTTTCCTTTTTTTGTGAGTGTATATGTATATGCTTCTGGGTGAGATTTTGTCTGTATAGCTTTGCTTTATAATACCTTTATTTTACTTCACTATATTATATCCTCTTTCTTTCTTTCTTTCTATTTTTTCTCCCTTTTACTCTGAGCCGTGTGGATGAAAGGCTCCTGGTGCTCCAGCCAGGCATCAGGGCTGTGCCTCTGAGGGGGGAGAGCCAACTTCAGGACACTGGCCCACAAGAGACCTCCCAGCTCCATGTAATACCAAACGGCTAAAATCTCTCAGAGATCTCCATCTCAACATCAAGACCCAGCTTCACTCAAAGACCAGCAAGCTACAGTGCTGGACACCCTATGCCAAACAACTAGCAAGACAGGAACACAGCCCCATCCATTAGCAGAGAGGCTGCCTAAAATCATAATAAGGCCACAGACACCCCAATATACACCAACAGACGTGGACGTGCCCACCAGAAAGACAAGATCCAGCCCCATCCACCAGAACACAGTCACCAGTTACCTCCACCAGGAAGCCTACACAACCCACTGAACCAACCTTAGCCACTGGGGACAGATACCAAAAACAACGGGAACTATGAACCTGCAGCCTGTGAAAAGGAGACCCCAAACACAGTAAGATAAGCAAAATGAGACGACAGAAAAACACACAGCAGATGAAGGAGCAGGGTCAAAACACACTAGACCTAACAAATGAAGAGGAAATAGGTAGTCTACCTGGAAAAGAATTCAGAATAATGATAGTAAGGATGATGCAAAATCTTGGAAATAGAATAGACAAAAAGCAAGAAACATTTAACAAGGGTGTAGAAGAACTAAAGAGGAACCAAGCAATGATGAAAAACACAATAAATGAAATTAAAAATACTCTAGATGGGATCAATAGCAGAATAACTGAGGCAGAAGAACGGATAAGTGACCTGGAAGATAAAATGGTGGAAATAACTACCGCAGTGCAGGATAAAGAAAAAAGAATGAAAAGAACTGAGGACAGTCTCAGAGACCTCTGGGACAACATTAAACACACCAACATTTGAATTATAGGGGCCCCAGAAGAAGAAGAGAAAAAGAAAGGGACTGAGAAAATATTAGAAGAGATTATAGTGGAAAACTTCCCTAATATGGGAAAGGAAATAATTAATCACGTCCTGGAAGCACAGAGAGTCCCATACAGGATAAATCCAAGGAGAAACACGCAAAGACACATATTAATCAAACTGTCAAAAATTAAATATAAAGAAAACATATTAAAAGCAGCAAGGGAAAAACAACAAATAACACATAAAGGAATCCCCATAAGGTTAACAGCTGATCTTTCAGCAGAAACTCTGCAAGCCAGAAGGGAGTGGCAGGATATACTTAAAGTCATGAAGGAGAAAAACCTACAACCAAGATTACTCTACCCAGCAAGGATCTCATTCAGATTTGATGGAGAAATTAAAACCTTTACAGACAAGCAAAAGCTGAGAGAGTTCAGCACCACCAAACCAGCTTTACAACAAATGCTAAAGGAACTTCTCTAGGCAAGAAACACAAGAGAAGGAAAACACCTACAATAACAAACCCAAAACATTTAAGAAAATGGGAATAGGAACATACATATCGATAATTACCTTAAATGTAAATGGATTAAATGCTCCCACTAAAAGACACAGACTGGCTGAATGGAAACAAATACAAGACCCATATATATGCTGTCTACAAGAGACCCACTTCAGACCTAGAGACACATACAGACTGAAAGTGAGGGGATGGAAAAAGATATTCCATGCAAATGGAAATCAAAAGAAAGCTGGAGTAGCAATTCTCATATCAGACAAAATAGACTTTAAAATAAAGACTATTACAAGAGACAAAGAAGGACACTATATAATGATCAGGGGATCGATCCAAGAGGAAGGTATAACAATTGTAAATATTTATGCACCCAACATAGGAGCACCTCAATACATAAGGCAAATACTAACAGCCATAAAAGGGGAAATCGACAGCAACACAATCATAGTAGGGGACTTTAACACCCCACTTTCACCAATGGACAGATCATCCAAAATGAAAATAAATAAGGAAACACAAGCTTTAAATGATACATTAAACATGATGGACTTAATTGATATTTATAGGACATTCCACCCAAAAACAACAGAATACACATTTTTCTCAAGTGCTCATGGAACATCCTCCAGGATAGATGATATCTTGGGTCACAAATCAAGCCTTGGTAAATTTAAGAAAATTGAAATCGTATCAAGTATCTTTTCCGATCACAACACTATGAGACTAGATATCAATTACAGGAAAAGATCTGTAAAAAATACAAACGGATGGAGGCTACACAATACACTACTTAATAATGAAGTGATCACTGAAGAAATCAAAGGGGAAATCAAAAAATACCTAGAAACAAATGACAATGGAGACACAACGACCCAAAACCTATGGGACACAGCAAAAGCAGTGCTAAGAGGGAAGTTTATAGCAATACAAGCCTACCTCAAGAAACAGGAAACATCTCGAATAAACAACCTAACCTTGCACCTGAAGCAATTAGAGAAAGAAGAGCAAAAAAACCCCAAAGCTAGCAGAAGAAAAGAAATCATAAAGATCAGATCAGAAATAAATGAAAAAGAAATGAAGGAGACAATAGCAAAAATCAATGAAACTAAAAGCTGGTTCTTTGAGAAGATAAACAAATTGATAAACCATTAGCCAGACTCATCAAGAGAAAAAGGGAGAAGACTCAAATCACTAGAATTAGAAATGAAAAAGGAGAAGTAACCACTGACACTGCAGAAATACAAAAGATCATGAGAGATTACTACAAGCAACTCTATGCCCATAAAATGGATAACCTGGAAGAAATGGACAGATTCTTAGAAATGCACAACTGCCGAGACTGAACCAGGAAGAAATAGAAAATATGAACAGACCAATCACAAGCAATGAAATTGAAACTGTGATTAACAACCTTCCAACAAACAAAAGCCCAGGACCAGATGGCTTCACAGGTGAATTCTATCAAACATTTAGAGAAGAGCTAACACCTATCCTTCTCAAACTCTTCCAAAATATAGCAGAGGGAGGAACACTCCCCAACTCATTCTACGAGGCCACCATCACCCTGATACCAAAACCAGACAAAGATGTCACACACACACACAAAAAAACTGCAGGCCAATATTACTGATGAACATAGGTGCAAAAATCCTCAACAAAATACAAGCACACAGAATCCAACAGCACATTAAAAGGATCATACACCACGATCAAGTGGGGTTTATCCCAGGAATGAAAGGATTCTTCAATATACGAAAATCAATCAACGTGATACACCATATTAACAAATTGAAGGAGAAAAACCATATGATCATCTCAATAGATGCAGGGAAAGCTTTCGACCAAATTCAACACCCATTTATGATAACAGCCCTGCAGAAAGTAGGCATGGAGGGAACTTTCCACAACATAATAAAGGCCATATATGACAAACCCACAGCCAACATTGTCCTCAATGGTGAAAAACTGAAACCATTTCCACTAGGATCAGGATCAAGACAAGGTTGTCCACTCTCACCACTATTATTCAACATAGTTTTGGAAGTGTTAGCCACAGCAATCAGAGAAGAAAAAGAAATAAAAGGAATCCAAATCGGAAAAGAAGAAGTAAAGCTGTCGCTGTTTGCAGATGACATGATACTATACATAGAGAATCCTAAAGATGCTACCAGAAAACTACTAGAGCTAATCAATGAATTTGTTAAAGTAGCAGGATACAAAATTAATGCACAGAAATCTCTTGTATTCCTATACACTAATGATGAAAAATCTAAAAGTGAAATTAAGAAAACACTCCCGTTTACCATTGCAACAAAAAGAATAAAATATCTAGGAATAAACCTACCTAAGGAGACAAAAGACCTGTATGCGGAAAATTATAAGACACTGATGAAAGAAATTAAAGATGATACAAATAGATGGAGAGTTAAACCAGTTTCTTGGATTGGAAGAATCAACATTGTGAAAATGACTCTACTACCCAAAGCAATCTACAGATTCAATGCAATCCCTATCAAACTACCACTGGCATTTTTCACAGAACTAGAACAAAAAATTTCACAATTTGTATGGAAACACAAAAGACCCCGAATAGCCAAAGCAATCTTGAGAACGAAAGATGGAGCTGGGGGAATCAGGCTCCCTGACTTCAGAATATATTACAAAGCTACAGTAATCAAGACAGTTTGGTACTGGCACAAAAACAGAAATATAGATCAATGGAACAGGATAGAAAGCTCAGAGATAAACCCATGCACATATGGTCACCTTATCTTTGATAAAGGAGGCAAGCATATACAGTGGAGAAAAGACAGCCTCTTCAATAAGTGGTGCTGGGAAAATTGGACAGATACATGTAAAAGTATGAAGTTAGAACACTCCCTGACACCATGCACAAAAATAAACTCAAAATGGATTAAAGACCTAAGTGTAAGGCCAGACACTATCAAACTCTTAGAGGAAAACATAGGCAGAACACTCTATGACATAAATACACAGCAAGATTCTTTTTGACCCAGCTCCTAGAGAAATGGAAATAAAAACACAAATAAACAAATGGGACCTAATGAAACTTAAAAGCTTTTGCACAGCAAAGGAAACCATAAACAAGACCAAAAGACAACCCTCAGAATGGGAGAAAATATTTGCAAATGAAGCAACTGACAAAGGATTAATCTCCAAGATTTACAAGCAGCTCATGCAGCTCAATAACAAAAAAAAAAACAACCCAATCCAAAAATGGGCAGAAGACCTAAATAGACATTTCTCCAAAGAAGATATACAGATTGCCAACAGACGCATGAAAGAATGCTCAACATCATTAATCATTAGAGAAATGCGAATCAAAACTACAATGAGATATCATCTCACACCGGTCAGAATGGCCATCATCAAAAAATCTAGAAACAATAAATGCTGGAGAGGGTGTGGAGGAAATGGAACCCTCTTGCACTGTTGGTAGGAATGTACATTGATACAGCCACTATGGAGGACAGTATGGAGGTTCCTTAAAAAACTAAAAATAGAACTACCATACGACCCAGCAATCCCGCTACTGGGCATATACCCTGAGAAAACCATAGTTCAAAAAGAGTCATGTACCAAAATGTTCATTGCAGCTCTATTTACAATAGCCAGGACATGAAAGCAACCTAAGTGTCCATCATCGGATGAATGGATAAAGAAGATGTGGCACATATATACAATGGAATATTACTCAGCCATAAAAAGAAATGAAATGGAGGTATTTGTAATGAGGTGGATGGAGTTAGAGTCTGTCATACAGAGTGAAGTAAGTCAGAAAGAGAAAAACAAATACAGTATGCTAACACATATATATGGAATCTAAGGAAAAGAAAAAAGGCCATGAAGAACCTAGTGGCAAGACGGGAATAAAGACACAGACCTACTAGAGAATGGACTTGATGATATGGGGAGGGGGAGGGGTGAGATGTGACAGGGTGAGAGAGTGTCATGGACATATATACACTACCAAATGTAAAATAGATAGCTAGTGGGAAGCAGCCACATAGCACAGGGAGATCATCTCGGTGCTTTGTGACCACCTAGAGGGGTGGGATGGGGAGGGTGTGAGGGAGACACAAGAGGGAAGAGATATGGGAACATATGTATATGTATAACTGATTCACTTTGTTATAAAGCAGAAACTAACACAACATTGTAAAGCAATTATACTTCAATAAAGATGTTTAAAAAAAAGGAAATAAATATATATAAATATATATATATATATATATAAAAGGAAGAGAGCAACCAAATGAATAAAGAAATCTACCAATGATAATAAGCTCTAAATACTAAACTACGATAAACATAAACCTTAAACAAATTAGATGCATAAAGCAAACCCCAACTCTACAGTTGCTCCCAAAGTCCACTGTCTCAGTTTTGGCATGATTCATTGTCTATTCAGGTATTCCAGAGATGCAGGGTACATTAAATTGACTGTGGAGATTTAATCCACTGCTCTTGAGGCTGCTGGTAGAAATTTCCTTTTGTCTTCTTTGTTTGCACAGCTCCTGGGGTTCAGCTTTGCATTTGATTGTGCCTCTGCATGTAGGTCGCCTGAGGACATCTGTTCCCCACCCAGAGGGGGTGAGGTTAAAGTAGCAGCTGATTAGGGGGCTCTGGCTCACTCAGGCCAGGGGGAGGGAGGGGTACGGAATGCGGGCCTAGCCTGGGGCGGCAGAGGCCAGCATGACGTTGCAACAGCCTGAGGCACACCGTGTGTTCTTCCCGGGAAGCTGTCCCTGCATCATGGAACCCTGGGTGTGGCAGCTGCACAGGCTCCCAGGAGGAGAGGTGTGGATAGTGACCTGTGCTCGCACACAGGCTTCTTGGTGGCTGCAACAGCAGCCTTAGCGTCTTATGCCCATCTCTGGTGTCCGTGCTGATAGCCATGGCTTGCACCTGTCTCTGGAGTTCGTTTAGGCAGTGCTCTGAATCCCTTTTTCTCGTGCACCCCGAAAGAATGGTCTCTTGCTTCTTAGGCAGTTCCACACTTTTCCCCGGACTCCCTTCCAGCTAGCTGTGGTGTACTAGCCCCCTTCAGGCTGTGTTCACACAGCCAACCCCAGTCCTCTCCCTGGGATCTGACCTCCAATGCCCGAGCCTCAGCTCCCAGCCTCCACCTGTTCTGGCCGGCAGGTGAGCAGACAAGCCTCTCAGGCTGGTGAGTGTTAGTCAGCACCGACCCACTGTGTCGGAATCTTTCCGCTTTGCCCTCTTCACCCCAGTTGCTGCGCTCTCCTCCATGGCTCTGAAACTTCCCCCTCAAACCCCCCCTACCCCGTCTCCTCCAGTGAAGGGGCTTCCTAGTGTGTGGAAACTTTTCTTCCTTCACAGCTCCCTCCCAGAGGTGCAGGTCTCGTCCCTATTCTTTTGTCTCTGGTTTTCCTTTTCTCTTTTGCCCTACCCAGGTATGCAGGGAGTTTCTTGCCTTTTGGGAGGTCTGAGGTCTTCTGCCAGCATTCAGTTCGTGTTCTGCAGGAGTCGTTCCACATGTAGATACAGTTTTGATGTATTTGTGGGGAGGAAGGTGATCTCCACGTGTTAGTCCTCCACCATCTTGAAGGCGCCTCCCCTATAATATGGGAATTTTGAAGATGATGTGTGGAGAAGGGAAACTATCCGGAGCCATAAATGAAATGAAGAGGATAAAAAATTCAAGAGACTGTTAGCCATTTATTACCTTAGATGAATTAATGAAATTGTAGTTCTGGGATAAACTTAAGGCATCAGTTGGGCTAGCCTTTCTCCTGTTGGAAGAATTGTCCTTAACGCACAGTGAAAAGGACAGTGATAGAAATTTTTACCCAGCTATGCAGACAGGAGAGATGTTGAAAAGTATATCTTGTGACTCTTAAATTCAATAAACTCTTTGTAAGTGCACACTATCTTTTTGATAGGATTACTTCAGTAAAATGTTCACAATTCCTTAAAATTGTGTGCTGTCAACCTTTGGTAGGAAAATTCTTGGGGAAAATGTAGGTCACATTTGTAGGGGGGAAATGCTTTGTTAAATTTTTCTCTAAACACAACAGGTTAATCTCATGTGTTTATCTACTCTCTCATCTGAAACCTTACTATAATGACATTGAAGATATGTATAAGGTATAAATTGACAATGACACAGTGAACAGGAAGGGAATATCAGTGGGCAAGAGATTGCAATACTATTATTAAAAGCAGGAAGTGAATAAAAGTGTGGTAACAGTCTTTGCAGAGTTGAGAAAGCTACAATCTAAAATGCCTTGAAAAGGAAGTGATAAAATTAAACGGATCAATCCCTTCTGCAGAACCTCTGGAAGCCTCACAATTTAAAGATCTGAAGTATGATTGAAGGTTGGGGAGCAGAAGTGTTAGAGAGTGATGAGGAGGGAATGACTGAACCCAGGGAGATTAAACACTGTTACATGCAGTCATTAGATCCCCTGTGATTTTTACACCATTCAGCAATGTGAAAACTCTTTCTCCACCCAGGCAGAAGACTGTAGATTTATTCTTAGAAGAAACTGGGCAAGATAAAACTATGAGGTTTTCACATATGACTAATGGTACTTTCAAAAAGAGAACAGAAAAAAGACAGTAGATGCAATTATATATATGTAAAAAAAGAAAAAAATATCAAAGAATGGTCCAGTCCTAGGACACTGATTTGAAAAATGCTAAAACAAAAAACACAACCTTACCATGGCACATTGTTACCAAACCAAACTTGGTCCGTTCATCCATTCAGTAAAGCCAAAGACCCTGAGTTGTGGTGAAGGAAAGTACAATGTTTATTGCAGGGCACCAAGCAAGGAGTCCAGGGCAGCTAATGCTCAAAACACCTGAACTCCCTGATGGGGTTCAGGAGAGCATTTTTAAAGGCCAGGTGAGAGAGGGTGGTCACAAGGTATGTGATCAGCTCATGCAAAATTCTCTGATTGGTTGATGGTGAGGTAGCAGGGCAGTGTTACTGGGGATAACATTATCAGTCCTTAGGCTCCTGTAGGCCTGGGGGCCTATGTGCCCATGGTCATCAAGTAGTTAACATTTTCCTTTTGGTGGGGGTTTTAACACCTGTAAAACAACTCAGGAAATGTGCATTGGATACTGTTATCTAGGTACTTCAGAGAGGAGCTAAAGCACAGGATATGGGGGAGGGATCTGACCCAGGAAGGCCCCATAGGGTCCTGCTTGGTTATAACAAAATTTAAAAATGTCCTATCCCTAGGGACAAAGAGAAACCTTAAAATTATTGGGAAGAAAATGTCACATACATAAATAGTAAGTAAATTAGAATGTCATTAGACACTCTAAAAGAAACACTACAATATAGAAAATAATAGACAAATGCCTTCAAAATTCTGAGGGAAAATAATTTTCCATATGGAATTCTATATCAGACCAAACTAAGAATCAAGTATAATGGTAGGTCATCAAAAATTTGCCTTCTATGCACCCTCTCTCTGGAAGCTTCTCCTTTAAAAAGAAAGATTTGGACAAAATAGAAAGAAGATATGCAATGTACGGAATAGTGGTTCCATGGAAGAAAAGGAATTAATGGAAGTCCCAGAATAACTACACAGTAATCCTACAGAACAAGTCAGGAATGAGACAAGTGGACAAAAACCTCCAGGAGAGAGATTTCCAGAGAAAGAGAAAAAAAAGTGCTACATTGTCTAACAATTTTATTAGGAAATTAATGTTTAAAGGTATATAATTACAGATCTGAGAGTATATGAAAATAATTGTGGTTAGGTACATAGAAAACTAAGCATATTTTTAAAATAAGGCAATTATTAACTCATGGAGAAAATTGTTGCCCAGGAAAGGAAAGACAGTCATAATGTATTTATATGGCTCTGCAATGAACACCATTAACTTAGTTTAATGTTGCAAATATTAACTATCCATTTAAGAAAACATAATATATATAAATAAATTAAAAGGATGGGGAGAAGGTACTAGAAATAAATCTTCCTTTGCTATAAAAAAAATCAGAAAATTCTGTCTAGAATTGATTCATCAAGTAAAACATTTTAAGCTCGTTGTTTTGAAACAGAAAGGTAAGTTTCAGAAAAAGAACTAAAATATTTGAAAACAGTTGTTTCTGGGAGTAAAACTGGTGATGGAGAAAGATGAGGCATTGAACTGTTTGTTTCAATTTTTTCTCAATATAAGTCTTTGTGTTTTAGTTTTAAATCACATTAATGCATTACATAAATAAAATGTAATTAATTTAAAAAATGTTAGGTAGATTCATGGAATCCGTAGGTCTTTTATGATTTATGAGAAGCAATACACATAGCAGTTAAGGGTACAGACTCTAGAGGCAGCCTGCCTGGGTTCAAATCCCAGCCTCAGTAATTGCTAACTTTGTTATGTTGGACATGTTACATAGTGTCTGTGCCTCAGTTTTCTAAGCTGTTAAATAAGGATAATAAGAGTATGTGTCTGCTGTGATTGCTATGAAAGTTTAATAAGTTAATAAATGGGAAGTATTTAAGATAGCATTTGGCATCATATGGTAAGCAAAACATAAATGTTAGCGTTTATTATTGCTATCATTTATGTCATGTTATTCATCCATAAATTGCTGCTACTCAGACCATAATGAGGACAGATTTCCTCGCCATTTTAATCAGAATTAGTAAGTGACCAGAGTAGAAGGCAAAGCAAAAATAATTTGTTTTCAATGAATATGTCCTATTGAACAAATGGCCTTAAAACACATCAACATTTACACACCATATATATATTCATATACAGTAAATGTACACATGTAATAAATAATTTATATTGAATACAAGTAGAAAATAAAGAAATAACTTGGCATTTAAAATGTGTGACGATGCAAGTTAAGTTTTCTTGTACCTAATATTTGTGGACTTGTCTTTGCAAATGGAATGAGCACTAGATTAAATCAAACTTCTGTAATACGAATTCACTTTGACTTTTTCTGTCATATAATATTTTAGAAAAATTTCTGCAGTATATAAAAAGTTAGATGAATTCTTAGTAAATTATAACTTACGATTGTAATACCCTTCTTATGTTATCTCAAATGGACAAGCTAACAATGAAGAGTATTTTAAAACAAAGAGTTGATGAACAATTTATTAATCTAATTTAACTCTGCTCTTCTAAATCCAGAATTTTGAGAAGTGAAAAAAAAGGATTTGTAAAGGAAAATATTGCGTATTTTGGTCAGGGAGTATTCATGCAGAAGTAAGATTATACTTCAACCGAGCTTCAGGTGCCCAAGGTATGGAAATGGAAATCCCCAAATGATATAAGCAGTCAGCATATCAGTTGAAATGATAAACTTTGTGTCTTTGCTATGTGAAGCTGTTAATACTGAGTAATTGTAAAATTTTTTTCATTTCATTTTTAAAAATTATAATAATTATAAATTTATTTTCACCTCATTCTGTTCCTATTATAGGCATTGCTGCTATTTTTAAGATGGTTGTCTGTGTCTGTAACATGGAATAAAGTAAGATAGCAATTTATCCTTAGAAACCTGACCTTCACTTTATTAAATTAACATCCTTCTCTAATCAATGGAATTCTCCAGAAAGAGTCAGCTTACCAAAAGGCAACAGACCTACATAATAAAAAGATCTTACCTAAATTGATTATTTGGTTTATCTCTTGGGTGTGACTAGACTGGTATAACATAGTCTGAGGGTGACTTTCTGTTACTCTGAGGAACAAGGTGCAGTTCTGAATGTTCTGGAGAGGAGTACAGCTTACAGGTAGCCCCTGAATTGACCATGACCCCTAAATATACCAACATTTGCTTGGTTGAGATACTGTCGTTTAAGCATTCAAGAATTCCGAGGACTTTTAATAATTTAAGTATTTATATATCATCAGTACCAGAATGGCATTACAAGAACATCTCATTTGACTGCTCTTCATTTTATTACTCCTTGCAGGTATTGTGTTTTTTTACAAATTGAAGGTTTATGGTAACCCTGCATCAGACAAGTATATCAACACCATTTTTCCAACAGCATTTGCTCACTTTGTGAGCAGTCTCAACAAAGGCCTCAGTTGACCCAATGGGAATCTCTCAAACAGAAATGACTCTTCAAAATTGTCCCAAGATAGGACAAGGATATCAGGCCTTTTTAAGCCCATATGAATTTGTATTAGATATGAGCTACTCTTGGAGAAGAGGGTGAAACAGCTTTCTACAGTGTAGGGCAATTCCTTTAAAGGACTGACAGCAGAGGACTGTCAACCAGCAACACTCCTATCCACTGGGGAAATGAATCGTTTCAGTTCTTATGGGAGATCCAGATGGTGCACTGCAGCCCCCACAAGTGTCCTCCAAAAAACCCTCTAAATTTTTAATATTGTCCTTGAAGAACACATGTCTCTTTCTAGTATAAGTTCTTTAAATATGAATATTTAAAAGTATATATCAATTTTAGTATAATCATTTCCTTTCATTTCATATCAGGACTAATTGTGAACCATCAGGAAAAAGACTTTTACAATTGTTTATTTGGAAAAAAACTACTTACATTAGGTTTTCACCAAATTATTTGTATTTATTTTCATACTTCCTGTGCAATAACTTCAGTCAAGTTATATTAATCAACCACTATTTACATTGGGTGATTGAATCAGCCTAACACATTGCAACAAGATGTGATTATTTTCTGAATCATTATGAACAAGTAGAAGGTTTAAAACAGAATCTTAACTATTGTCTCAATAAAATTAATCACTTAATTAATCACTGTTTTAAAAGTTAGATTTGCTTTGTTTCTCATGTATCTTTTTCTCTGAAATTGTAGTGATGTACTTAAGCTTCAGACTTTAAGCTTCAAAATCTGAAGTATTTGTACACAGTCTTTTAATCTTTTGTCTTTGTCTACTGAGCACAAATAAGGATTAGGAAATTGAAAAACTTGGATTGATCACCATAGTAATGAAGACTATATTTTGCATATACTCTCCAGTTATGAAAATGAGCAATAACTTAAGTGATCAAAGTTTTCATAGAATCCAGAGACAAGGCTTTCAGTAGGAAGATGAAGGGCCCTGAAAAAAAATAGACTTGTTTCTCCCAACATATTCATCCATGTGAAATCAGATTAAAATGAAAAAGTATGAGTAGGAAAGGGAAGTGATATTATAGAATAAAATCTTCTAAACTGGACTTGAGGGAAATAATGATATTGGGGTAGGTAAAGAGGTTAAAAAGCATTTTTGTCTGGGAGATAGCCCTCCATCTTTATTCTCAGTTTTTTTACTTTCTGACTGCTGCTGGATGTGTACAGAGCCCATGGTAATTTTCAGGGTCAAGTGGAATAAAATAATTTAATATTCAACGAGTGCTAAATACAGGCCAGGGATTGTGTTAGGCTTTTTGCAGGCATATCTTAGCATATTCTCAAACCAGCCCTATGAAATTACATTATTTATAACATTTTGAGGAATCTCAGTACAGTTTTACACAGTGACCACTCCAAATTACTTTCCCACCAACAGTGCACAAATGTTCCCCATTCTCCACATCCTTGCCAACACTTGTTATTTGCTAGGTTATTTTTTGATAATAGTCTTTCTGATGGGTGTAAGGTGATATTGTGGTTTTGATTTGCATTTCTTTGATGATTAGTGATGTTGAGTAGCTTTTCATATGTCTGTCAGCCACCTATAAATCTTCTTTGGGAAAATATCTATTCAAATTCTCTGCCCATTTTTTAATCAGGTTGTTTGTTTTTGTGATGTTTAGTTATATGAGATCTTTGTATATTTTGAATATTAACCTCATATAGGATATATGATTTGCAGATATATTCTCCCACTCAGTAGGTTTCCTTTTCATTTTGTTGATGGTTTCTTTTGCTGTGCAAAAGCTTTTTAGTTTAATGTAGTCCCATTTGTTTATTTTTCTTTTTGTTGCCCTTGCCTGAAGAGAATTATTGAAAAAATATATTGCTAAGTCTGAGGTCAAAGACCATCTGGCCTATATATTCTTCTAGGAGTTTTATTATTTCATGTCTCACATTTAAGTCTTTATGACATTTTGAGTTTATTTTTGTATATGGTGTAAGAAGGGAGTCCAGTTTCATTCTTCTGCATGTAACTACTCAGTTTTCCCAACACCATTTGCTGAAGAGACTTTTTCCCATTGTATATCCTTGGTTCCATTGTTGTAAATTAATTGATCATATAAGCATGGGTTTATTTCTGGGCTCTCTATTCTATTCCAATGATCTATGTGTCTATGTTTATGCCAGTATCATGCAGTTTTATTGCTATAGCTTTGTAATATAGTTTGAAATAAGGCAACAAGATACATCCAGTCTTGTTCCTTCTTAAGATTCCTCTCACTATTTCAGGTCTTTTGTGGTTCCATACAAATTTTAGAATTATTTGTTTCAGTTCTGTGAAAAATGCCATTGGTATTTTGATAGAAAATGCATTGAATCTGTAGATTGCCTTGGGTGTTATATTGAATCTCTAGATCTTTTCAAACTGAAGTATAGTTGATTTACAATATTAGTTTCAGGTGTAGAGCTTAGTGGTTCATTATTTTTGCAGATTATACTCCATTATAGGTTTTTAAAACATAATGGCTATAATTCCCTGTGCTATTCAGTATATACTTTGTGTTTATCTATTATATACATAGTAGTTTGTATCTGTTAATTCCATACTCCAAATTTGTGCCTCCCTTTTAGTAACCCCTCTTTCTCTCCCCTTTAGTAACCACAAGATTGTTTTCTATATCTGTGAGTCTCTTCCTGTTTTGCATGTACATTAACTTGTATTTTTTTTTTTAGATTTCACGAATAAGTGATATCATACATTATTTGTCTTTCTCTGTCTGACTTATTGCACTAAGCATAATATTCCCTAGGTTTATTCATGTTGTTGTGAATGGCAGAATTTTGTTCTTTTTTAAGGCTGAGTAATAGTACATTGTGTATATATATACCATATATTTTTTAAAACATTTTTATTGGAGTATAATTGCTTTACAATGGTGTGTTAGTTTCTGCTTTATAACAAAGTGAATCAGTTATACATATACATATATCCCCATATCTCTTCCCTCTTGCGTCTCCCTGACTCCCACCCTCCCTATCCCACCCTTCTAGCTGGTCACAAAGTACCGAGCTGATCTCCCTGTGCTATGCGACTGCTTCCCACTAGCTATCTATTTTATGTTTGGTAGTGTATATATCTCCATATATACACTACCACTCTCTCACTTTGTCCCAGCTTACCCTTCTGCCTCCCCGTGTCCTCAAGTCCATTCTCTAGTAGGTCTGCATCTTTATTCCCGTCTTGCCCCTAGGTTCTTCATGACCATTTTTCTTTCTTTTTTTTAGGTTCCATATATATATGTTAGCATACGGTATTTGTTTTTCTCTTTCTGACTTACTTCATTCTGTATGACAGACTCTAGGTCCATCCACCTCACTACAAATTACTCAGTTTGGTTTCTTTTTATGGCTGAGTAATATTCCATTGTATATATGTGCCACATCTTCTTTATCCATTCATCTGTCAATGGACACTTAGGTTGCTTCCAAGTCCTGGCTATTGTAAATAGAGCTGCAATGAACATTGTGGTACATGACTTTTTGAATTATGGTTTTCTCAGTATACCATATATTCTTTATGCATTCTTATGTTGATGGGTATTTAGGTTACTTCCATATCTTGACTATTGTAAGTAATGCTGCTGTTAACACTGGCATGCATGCATCTTTTCGAATCAGTGTTTTTGTTTTCTTCAACTATATATGCAGGATTGGAATTTCTGGATTGTATGGTAGTTCTATTTTTATTTTTTTGAGGAACATCCATACTGTTTTTCATAGTGGCTGCACCAATTTACAATCCCACCAACAGTGTATTAGGGTTCCCTTTTCTCCACATTATTGTCGACATTTGTTAATTATGGACTTTTTGATGATAGCCTTTCTGACAGGTGTGCAGTGATATCTCTTTGTGGTTTTGATTTACATTTCTCTGATGATTAGCTATGTTGAGCATTTTTTTCATGTGCCTGTTGGCCATCTGTATATCTTCTTAGAAAGAAATGTCTATTCAGGTCTTCTGCCCATATTTAAATTTGGCTTTTTGTTTTTTTTTGATATTCAGTTGTATGAACTGTTTATAAATTTTGGATATTAACCCATTATTGGTCATACCATTTGCAAACATTTTCTCCAATTCAGTAGGCTGTCTTTTTGTTTTGTTGATGGTTTCCTTTACTGTGCAGAAATATTTAAGTTTAATTAGGTCCCATTTATTTATTTTTCCTTTTATTTATTTTGCCTTAGGAAACAGATCAAAAAAATTGCTACCATTTATGTCAAAGAGTGTTCTAGGAGTTTCATGATTTCAGGTCTTACATTTAGTTATTTAATCCATTTTGAGTTTATTTTGTATATGGTGTGAGGAAACGTTGTAATCTTATTCTTTTACATGTAGCTATCAAGTTTTCCCAGCACCACCTATTGAAGAGAATGTCTTTTCTCCATTGTATATTCTTGTCTCCTTTGTCATAGATTAGTCAACCATAAACACATCAGTTTATTTCTGGTCTCTCTATTCTTTTCCATTGATTTATGTGTCTGGTTTTGTGCCAGTAACATTCTATTTTGATTACTGTATTTCTGTAGTATATTCTTAAGTCAGGAAGTGTGATAACTCCAGCTTTGTTCTTTTTTTCCTCAAGATTGCTTTGGCAATTTGGGTTCTTTTGTGGTTCCATATAAATGTTAGAATTATATGTTCTAGCTCAATGAAAAATTCCATGGGTATTTTGATAAGTATTATGTTAAATCTGTAGATTACTTTGGGTAGTATAGACATTTTAACAATATTAAGTCTTCTAACCCAAGAACCCAGACTATCTTTCCATTTATTTTGTATCATTTTCACATTCCTTCATCAGTGTTTTATAGTTTTCAGAGTATAGGTCTTTCACCTCTTTGGTTATGTTTATTCTTAGGTATCTTACTCTTTTTGAGGTTATTATAAAAAATATATTTTTTTAACTTTCTCTTTCTGATTGTTCAATATTAGTGTAATGAAAAGCAACAGATTTTTGTATATTAATCTTGTAACCTGCAACTGTCTGAATTAATTTATTAGTTCTAATAGTTTTGAAGTGGACACTTTAGGGTTTTCTATATATAATATCATGTCACAAGAAAAAGCTCAAGTAAACAATCTAACCTTACACTTAAAGAAACTAGAGAAAGAAGAACAAACAAAACCCAAAGTTAGCAGAAGGAAAGAAATCATAAAGATCAGAGCAGAAATAAATGAAATAGAAACAAAGAAAACAATAGCAAAGATCAATAAAACTAAAAGTTGGTTCTTTGAGAAGATAAACAAAATTGATAAGCCATTAGCCAGACTCATCAAGAAAAAGAGGGAGAGGACTCAAATCAATAAAATCAGAAATGAAAAAGGAGAAGTTACAACAGACACTGCAGAAATACAAAGCATCCTAAGAGACTACAACAAGCAACTTTATGCCAATAAAATGGACAACCTGGAAGAAATGGACAAATTCTTAGAAAGGTATAACCTTCCAAGACTGAACCAGGAAGAAATAGAAAATATGAACAGACCAATCACAAGTAATGAAATTGAAACTGTGATTAAAAATCTTCCAACAAACAAAAGTCCAGGACCAGATGGCTTCACAGGTGAATTCTATCAAACATTTAGAGAAGAGCTAACACCCATCCTTCTCAAACTCTTCCAAAAAATTGCAGAGGAAGGAACACTCCCAAACTCATTCTATGAGGCCACCATCACCCTGATACCAAAAGCAGACAAAGACACTACAAAAAAAGAAAATTACAGACCAATATCACTGATGAATATAGATGCAAAAATCCTCAACAAAATACTAGCAAACAGAATCCACCAACACATTAAAAGGATCATACACCACGATCAAGTGGGATTTATCCCAGGGATGCAAGGATTCTTCAATATACGCAAATCAATCAATGTGATACACCATATTAACAAATTGAAGAATAAAAACCATATGATCATCTCAATAGATGCAGAAAAAGCTTTTGACAAAATTCAACACCCATTTCTGATAAAAACTCTCCAGAGAGTGGGCATAGAGGGAACCTACCTCAACATAATAAAGGCCATATATGACAAACCCACAGCAAACATCATTCTCAATGGTGAAAAACTGAAAGCATTTCCTCTAAGATCAGGAACGAGACAAGGATGTCCACTCTCACCACTATTATTCAACATAGTTTTGGAAGTCCTAGCCACGGCAATCAGAGAAGAAAAAGAAATAAAAGGAATACAAATTGGAAAAGAAGAAGTAAAACTGTCACTGTTTGCGGATGACATGATACTATACATAGAGACTCCTAAAACTGCCACCAGAAAACTGCTAGAGCTAATTAATGTATATGGTAAAGTTGCAGGATACAAAATTAATGCACAGAAATCTCTTGCATTCCTATACACTAATGATGAAAAATCTGAAAGAGAAATTATGGAAACACTCCCATTTACCATTGCAACAAAAAGAATAAAATACCTAGGAATAAACCTACCTAGGGAGACAAAAGACCTGTATGCAGAAAACTATAAGACACTGATGAAAGAAATTAAAGATGATACCAACAGATGGAGAGATATACCATGTTCTTGGATTGGAAGAATCAACATTGTGAAAATGAGTATACTACCCAAAGCAATCTACAGATTCAATGCAATCCCTATCAAATTACCAATGGCATTTTTTACGGAGCTAGAACAAATCATCTTAAAATTTGTATGGAGACACAAAAGACCCCGAATAGGCAAAGCAGTCTTGAGGCAAAAAAATGGAGCTGGAGGAATCAGACTCCCTGACTTCAGACTATACTACAAAGCTACAGTAATCAAGACAATATGGTACTGGCACAAAAACAGAAACATAGATCAATGGAACAAGATAGAAAGCCCAGACATTAACCCACGCACCTATGGTCAACTAATCTATGACAAAGGAGGCAAAGATATACAATGGAGAAAAGACAGTCTCTTCAATAAGTGGTGCTGGGAAAACTGGACAGCTACATGTAAAAGAATGAAATTAGAATACTCCCTAACACCATACACAAAAATAAACTCAAAATGGATTAGAGACCTAAATATAAGACTGGACACTATAAAACTCTTAGAGGAAAACATAGGAAGAACACTCTTTGACATAAATCACAGCAAGATCTTTTTTGATCCACCTCCTAGAGTAATGGAAATAAAAACAAAAATAAACAAGTGGGACCTAATGAAACTTCAAAGCTTTTGCACAGCAAAGGAAACCATAAACAAGACGAAAAGACAACCCTCAGAATGGGAGAAAATATTTGCAAATGAATCAACGGACAAAGGATTAATCTCCAAAATATATAAACAGCTCATTCAGCTCAATATCAAAGAAACAAACACCCCAATCCAAAAATGGGCAGAAGACCTAAATAGACATTTCTCCAAAGAAGACATACAGATGGCCACGAAGCACATGAAAAGATGCTCAACATCACTAATTATTAGAGAAATGCAAATCAAAACTACAATGAGGTATCACCTCACACCAGTTAGAATGGGCATCATCAGAAAATCTACAAACAACAAATGCTGGAGAGGGTGTGGTGAAAAGGGAACCCTCTTGCACTGTTGGTGGGAATGTAAATTGATACAGCCACTATGGAGAACAATATGGAGGTTCCTTAAAAAACTAAAAATAGAATTACCATATGACCCAGCAATCCCACTACTGGGCATATACCCAGAGAAAACCGTAATTCAAAAAGACACATGCACCCGAATGTTCATTGCAGCACTATTTACAATAGCCAGGTCATGGAAGCAACCTAAATGCCCATCAACAGACGAATGGATAAAGAAGAAGTGGTACATATATACAATGGAATATTACTCAGCCATAAAAAGGAACGAAATTGAGTCATTTGTTGAGACGTGGATGGATCTAGAGACTGTCATACAGAGTGAAGTAAGTCAGAAAGAGAAAAACAAATATCGTATATTAATGCATGTATGCGGAACCTAGAAAAATGGTACAGATGAGCCAGTTTGCAGGGCAGAAGTTGAGACACAGATGTAGAGAATGGACATATGGACACCAAGGGGGGAAAACTGCGGTGGGGTGGGGATGGTGGTGTGCTGAATTGGGCGATTGGGATTGACATGTATACACTGATGTGTATAAAACTGATGCCTAATAAGAACCTGCAGTATAAAAAAACAAACAAAACAACTAATACTAAACTTTCATTGGGTTATTTGTATGGAAACATGTTAATATAAATGTTTCAGACATTACATGAAATTTCTAAAAATCTTATATTTGTATTTGTATGGAAATATGTATGGAAATATGTTAATATAAATGTTTCAGACATTACATGAAATTTCTAAAAATCATATTTGTATTTGTATGGAAATATGTATGGAAATATGTTAATATAAATGTTTCAGACATTACATGAAATTTCTAAAAATCTTATATTTGTACTTGTATGGAAATATGTATGGAAATATGTTAATATAAATGTTTCAGACATTACATGAAATTTCTAAAAATCTTATATGTTCTGGTATAATGTTATAAGTAATAATCCTAGTTATTACTTTAAAATGTATATCTCAGAAATAACTAATTTTCTTGTCAACTGCATTATTATGAACTGTCATCAAATCTTAAAAAAAAAAAAAAAAGAGTGGATATACGTATGTATAACAGATTCACTTTGTTGTATACCTGAAACTAACACAACATTGTAAATCAACTATACCCCAATAAAAATTTAAAAAAAAAAAAAAAAATCATGTCATGTGCAAATAGTGACAGTTTTACTTCTTCCCTTCCTATTTGGATTCCTTTTATTCTTTTTTCTTGTCTGATTGCTGTTACTATGACTTCCAATACTATGTTAAATAGAAGTGTCAACAAAATGAAAATGAAAATACAATATCAATATTTGTGGGATCCAGCAAAAACAGTGCTTAGAGGGAAATTTATAACACTGAATGCATATATTAGAGAAGAAAGTTCTAAAATTAATAACCTAAGCTTTCACCTCAGGAAACTAGAAAAAGAGAAGGAAATTAT
Organism: Balaenoptera ricei; assembly: GCF_028023285.1. Taxonomy (NCBI): domain Eukaryota; kingdom Metazoa; phylum Chordata; class Mammalia; order Artiodactyla; family Balaenopteridae; genus Balaenoptera; species Balaenoptera ricei. The sequence goes on along the minus strand of NC_082660.1, from coordinate 86,167,841 downwards.
GTATACAGTAAGCAGAAGAAAAGAAATAATAAGAATTAGAGCACAAATCAATGAAATTGAAAAAAAAAGATCAATTCAGAAAATTAACAAAACCAAAATCTCATTATTTGAAAACACAATAAAATTGATAGGCTCTAGGCAGGAAAAAAACACAAATTACTAATACCAGAAATAAAAGAGGGGGCATCAGAACATATTCAATGAACATTAAATGGATAATAAAAGATATTATGACAAACTATATCCACAAATTAGATAACAAGATGGAATTGACTAATTCCTTGAAAGACACAATCTGCCAAAATTCACACAAGAAGAAATAAATGATCTGAATAGGCTTATATCCATTAAAAAATTGAAAAAATAATTAATATTCTTTCCAAATTTAAAAAAAAAGGGACAGATGTGTTCAATGGTGGATTTTTACTTAGATTTAAGGAAGAAATTACAGCAATTTTCTACAATCTCATCCAGAAGATAGAAGTAGAGGGAATACTTTCTAAATCATTTTATGAGGTCAACAATACCATAATACCCAAACTAGATGAAGATACTAAAAGAAATCTGTAGACCAATATCTCTCATGAATATTGATGCAAAAACCCTCAAAAAATATTAGCATATCATATCCAACAATGAATAAAATAATTATACACCAATAAAGTAGCAGGATTTATTCCAGGTATTCAGGTCTGGTTCAACATTGTAAAACCAATTTATGCTATCCATCACATCAACAAGTAAGAAGAAAATTTATATGATCATATGAGTAAATGCAGAAAAATCATCTGACAAATTACAAAACTCATTCATGATTTAAAAACTCTCAACTAACTAGGAATAGAGGGAAACTTTCTCAACTTAATAAATCACATCTACAGAAAACTTACAGCTAGCATCATACTATGTTGAGAAACTAGATTTCTTGCTAAAATCAGGAACAAAGAAAGATGTCCCCACTTACCATTATAGTTTCATCATAATTCATCAGTATTGGAAGTCCTAGCTAATGTAATAAGAAAAGAAAAGGAAGTGTGGCCAAAATGTTGGAGTAGGAAGACCCTGAGCTCACCTCCTCCCAAGGACACACCAAAATTACAATGATTTATAGAACAACTATTGATAAGAACAACCTGAAGACTAGCAGAACAGATTTTCCATAACTAAGGATATAAAGAAGGAACCAAAATTAGATGTTTGGACAGCATGGAGATGAGGTACAGTCATGACCCACACCCTTGGGTAAGTGACCTATATATGGGAGGATAATCATAATTGTCCTGGTTCTCCTCAAAAAGGAAAGGGTCTGAGCCAGTCACACATTAGGCTCCCCAGTCTGGGGATCCTGCATCAGGAAGATGAGGCCCCCAGAACATCTTGCTTTGAAGGCCAGTGGGGCTTTCATACAGGGGAGCTGGAAGGCTGTAGGAAACAGAGACTTTGATATTAAAAAGCACATGCAAAATCTCACATGCTTTGAGACCAAGTGCAGAGGCAATAATTTGATAGAAGCTTGGGTCTGACACACTTGCTGATCTTGGAGAGCCTCTCAAAGAGGCAGGAGGCCAATGGGACTTCCTCTGGGGAAATAGACCCTGGTGGCAGACATTTTGCAGAGTTTGTTCTACCATGAGGACACTGGTGCTGGAAAGTACCATTCTGGAGTCCTCTCTCTAGACTATTAGTGCCAGAACCTGCCCTTGCTCACCAGTTAAGTGACACCAGTCCTGGAACCTCCCCCCCACCCAGGCTGAGCAGCTTGATATGTTGAGACACAGTACTACCCACCAGTAGATTGGCATCTGCAAGTGCCCTGAGCCTCAGAGACAACTGCTCCAGGACAACCTTAAACCCTCAGCCAGCTGAGCTGAGACCTAGTCTTACACACAACTGGGCTGGCACCAGCCCCAGGACCCCTGTCCCTGCAGCTACAGGCTCTGGGACACCAGGCCATTGTGCTAGTACCCAGCCCTGCCCACCAGTGGGCTTGCACAGGCTTTAGGACCCCAGTGCCACACAGCCGGCTGCACAAGGACTTGGTCTTACCCTCCAGAGGGCCAGAACCACCTTGGGACTCCCCAGGGCACACAGCCATCTGTACAAGAACTTGGCTTTGCCCACCAGCAGCTGGGAGCTTTTGCACAAGACAGGGTCAAGCAGCTCATTGTGCCAGGGACCAGCTACACCTATCAGAGTGACCCCAGTAGTTGGGCTTATACCAACAGAAGGGCCCACTCAGCCTACATAAGGGTTCTGGTGCCTAGAGGGGAGCATGCTGCTGGGCCCCATAAGATATCTCCCACATAATGTCACTTCTCCAAGACTGGGAAATGTAACTGACATACATAAAACATACAAATAAAATAGATGAAATGAGGTGACAAAGGAATATATTCCAAACAAAGGAACAAAATAAAACCCCAGAAAAAGAACTAAGCAATTTACCAAACAAAGAGTACAAGGTAGTGACTATATGATGCTAAGTGAACTCGGGAGAGAATGGATGAACATAGTGAGAATATTAACCAAGAGTTAGAAAACACAAAGAAGAACAAAAAAGATCTGAAGGCTACAATAATTGAAATTTTTAAATTCACTAGAAGGAATAAATAGTAGATTAGATGATACAGAGGAATGGATCAGTATACTGGAAGACAGAGGAGTGGAAATCACCCAAGCTGAGCAGATAAAAAGGGAAAAGAATTTTAAAAAATGAAAACAGTTTAAGAAACCTATGAGACAACATTAAGCATACTAATATTAACATTTTAGGGGTCCCAGAAGGAAAAGAGAGAGAGACATGAGAAGCAAACTTATTTGAAGTGATAACAGCTGCAAACTTGCTTAACCTGGGAGAAGAAATAGACACCCAGGTCCAGGAAGCAAGAGAGTCCCAAACAAGATCAACACAAAGAGGTCCACAGCAAGACACATTATAATTAAATGTCAAAAATTAAACATAAAGAGGGAATATTAAAAGCAACAACAGAAAAGAAACTAATTACATACAAGGTAACTCACTTAAGACAGTCAGTTGACTTCTGCACAGAAAATTTGAGGCCAGAAGGGAGTGGCATAATATATTTTAAATGATAAAAGAAAAAAACCTACAACTAAGAATACTCTAACTGGCAATGCTATCATTCAGACTTGAAGGAGAGGTAATTGTACAGACAAGCAAATGCTAAAACAGTTTAGTACCATTAATCTGGATTTACAAAAAATGTTAAAAGTAATTCTCTAAGTGAAAAAAAAGAAGTCCACAAAAGTGAGGAAATGGAAAAATTTATTCCATGCAAATGGAAACAGAAAGAAAGCTGGAGTAGCAATACTTATATTACACAAAATAGACTTTAAAACAAAGACTGTTAAAAGAGACACGGAAGGACATTACATAAGGAGGTCAACCCAACAAGAAAATATAACAATTATATATGCACCCAACATATGAGCAAATAAATACATAGAACAAATATTAACAAACATGTAGGGAGAAAGTGACAGTAACACAATAATAATAGGGGACTTTAACACCCCACTTATACCAATGGACATATCATCCAGACAGAAAATCAAAAAAGAAACATTGGACTTAAATGACACGTTAAATCATACGGACTTAACAGATATAACGAGAGCATTCCATCCCCAAACAGCAGAATACACTCTCCTCAAGTGCTCAAGGAACATTCTCCAGGATAGATCACATGCTAGGCCACAAAACAAGCCTCAATAAATTTAAGAAGATTGAAATCATATCAACCATTTTTTCTGGCCACAACACAATGGGACTAGAAATCACATGGAGGCTAAACAATAATATGCTACTGAAAAACCAATGGGTCATTGAAGAAATCAAAGAGGAAATTTAAAAATACCTTAAGACAAATGAAAACGGAAATGCAACATTTTCAAAATCTATGGGACACATCAAAAGTAGTTCTAAGAGGGAAGTTTAGACTGATGCAGACCTTCCTCAGGGAAAAAGAAAAAATCTCAAATAAACAACTTAACTAACACCTAAATGAACTAGAAGAAGAACAAATAAAACCCAAAGTTAGTAGAAGGAAAGAAATAATGAAGATCAGAGCAGAAATAAATACAATAATAACTAAAAAGCAATAGAAACGATAAATGAAACTAAGAACTGGTTCCTCAAAAATATAAATAAAATTTATAAACCTTTAGCCAATCTCTTCAATGATACAAGAGGACTCAAATATAAAAATCAGAAATAAAAAAGGAAAAGTTACAACTGACACCACAGAAATTCAAGAGATCATAAGAGATTACTATGAACAATTATATCCAATAAAATGGACAACCTAGAAGAAATAGATAAATTCCTAGAAATGTACAATCTCCAAAGATGAATCAGGAAGAAATACAAAATATGAACAGACCAATTGCCAGTAATGAGATTGAATCAGTAATCAATTAACTCCCAAAAAACAGAAATCCAGGACAAAGGGGCTTCAAAGGTGAATTCTACCAAGAATAATGAGAAGAATTGATACCTGTCCTTCTCACACTATTTTTAAAAAACTGCAGAGGAAAGAACACTTTTGAACTCATTCTATGAGGCCAACATTACCCTCATGCAAATACCAAAGACACCACAAAAACATTAAATTCCAGGCCAATATCACTGATGCACATAGATGCAAAAATCCTCAGCAAAATACTACCAAACTGAAATTGACAGTACACTAAAAGGCTCATACAACATGATCAAGTGGTATTTATCCCAGGGATGCAAGGATATTTCAATATCTGCAAATCAGTCAATGTGATACACTGCATTAACAAATTAAATAATAAAAATCACATGATCATCTCAATAGATGCAAAAAAATTGTGACAAAATTCAACATCCATTTATAATAAAAAATCTTAACAAAGTGGGTACAAAGGGAACATACCTCATCCTAATAAAGGCCATATATGATAAACTTCCAGCAAATATCATACTCAAAAGTAAAACTTTTTCCTATCAGATAAGGTATAAGACAAGGATGACCACCCTTGCCACTTTTATCCTACATAGTATTGGATGTCCTAGCCACAGAAATCAGAGTAGAAAAAGAAATAAAAGGAATATATCTTGTCAAAGGAAGAAGTAAAGCTGTCACTGTTTGCAATTCACAAGATGCAATATCCAGAAAATCCTAGAGAGGACACCAAACAAGTATTAGAACTAATAAACAAATTCAGTAAAGTTGCAGGATACAAAATTAATACACAGAAATCTGTTTCATTTCTATACATTAACAAAGAAACGTCAGAAAGAGAAATTAAGAAAACAATCCATTTACCATTGCATCAAAAAGAATAAAATACGTAGGAATAAACCTACCTAAGGGGCAAAAGACATGTAGTTCAAAAACTATAAGATACTGAAGAAATAAATGGAAATTGAAGGTGACACAAACAGGTGGAAAGATACCAAGTTCTTGGATTGGAAGAATCAATATTGTCAAAATGACTATACTATCCAAGGCAATCCACAGATTCATTGCAATCCCTATCAAATTACCAATTTTTCACAGAACTAGAACAGAAAAATTTTAAATTTGTATAGAGACAAAAAAGACCCCAAATAGGCAAAGCAATCTTGAGAAAGAAAAACGGAGCTGGAGGAATTGGGCTCCCTGACTTCAGACTATACTACAAAGCTAGAGTAATCAAAACCGCATGTTAGGGTTTCCCTGGTGGCACAGTGGTTGAGAATCTGCCTGCCAATGCAGGGGACACGGGTTCGAGCCCTGGTCTGGGAAGATCCCACATGCCGCGGAGCAACTAGGCCCATGAGCCACAACTACTGAGCCTGCGCGTCTGGAGCCTGTGCTCCACAACAAGAGAGGCTGCGATAGTGAGAGGCCTGCATACCACGATGAAGAGTGGCCCCCGCTTGCCGCAACTAGAGAAAGCCTTCGCACAGAAACAAAGACCCAATACAGCCAAAAATAAATAAATAATTAACTAATTTAAAAAAAAAAAGAAAAGAAATCAAGTGCCTCCTGGTTATACACACTGCAACTCTGTCTTTAGCTCCAAACTGGCTTCACTAGGTCATGCCCTGAAATCTAAGTTATCAATGACCTCTCCCTCCTCTTCCCCATATCAAATCCATCAGCAAATCCTGTTTCGCATTCCTCCAAAGTCAAATCTGAATCTGCCCACTTAAATAAAACAAAACAAAAACAGAAACAAAAAAAAAAACTGCATGTTACTGGCACAAAAATAGAAATATAGGTCAATGGAACAGGACAGAAAGCCCAGAAATAAACCCAGGCAACTATGGTCAATTAATCCATGACAAAGGAGGCAAGGCTATACAATGGAGAAAAATCAATCTCTTAAATAAATGGTGCTGGGAAAACTGGACAGCTACAGGTAAAAAAAAAATGAAATTAGAACATTTTTAGCACCATACACAAAAATAAACTTAAAATTGATTAAAGAACTAAATGTAAGACAGGATACTATAAAACTCTTAGAGGAAAATATAGGAAAAACACTCTTTGACATAAATCACAGCAATATCTTTTTTGACCCATCACCTAGAGTAATGGAAATAAAAACAAAAATAAACAAATGGGACATAATTAAACTCAAACACTCTTGCACAGCAAAGGAAACCATAAACAAAGTGAAAAGACAACCTACAGAATAGGAGAAAATATTTGCAAATGATGTGACCGACAAAGGATTAATCTCCAAAATTTACAGCTATTGTGGTTCAATATCAAAAAAAAAACAAAAACAAAAACCCAAACAACCCAATCAAAAAATGGGCAGAAGACCTAAATAGACATTTCTCCAAAGAAGACATACAGATGGCCAAGAGGCACATGAAAAGATGCTCAACATTGCTAATTATTAGAGAAATTCAAATCAAAACTACAATGAGATATTACCTCACACCACTCAGAATAGCCATCATCAAAAAGTCTGCGAACAGTAAATGCTGGAGAGGGTGTGGAAAAAAGGGAACCCTCCTACACTGTTGATGTGAATGTAAATTGGTACAGCCACTGTGGAGAACAGTATGGTGGTTCCTTAAAAAACTGAAAATAGAGCTACCATATGATCCAGCAATCACACTCCTGCGCATATATCTGGAGAAAAACATGGTTCGAGAGAATACAGGCACCCCAATGTTCACTGAAGTGCTGTTTACAATAGCCAAGACATAGAGCCACCTAAATTTTCATCCACAAATGAATGGATAAAAAAGATGTGGTACATATATGCAATGGAATATTACCCAGCCATTAAAAAGAATGAAATAATGTCATTTGCAACAACATGGATGGACCTGGAGATTATCATACTAAGTGAAGTAACTCAGACAGAGAAAAACAAATTCACATATCTCTTATATGCAGAATGGTAAAAAATTGATACAAATGAACTTATATTCAAAACAGAAACAGACTCACAGACTTAGGGAATGAACTTATGGTTACTGGCGGGGAAGGGTAAAGGGAAGTGATAGATTGGGAGTTTGGGATTCACATATAGACACTGCTATATTAAAAATAGATAACCAACAAGGACCTAGTGTATACCACAGACTACTCAGCTCCATATTCTGTAATAAACAAAATGGGAAGAGAATTTAAAAAGGTGTAGATACATGTAAATGTATAACAGAATTACTTTGCTGTACACCCGAAACTAACACAACATTGTTAATCAACTATATTCCAAAATAAAATAAAAATTAAAAAAACTATCAACAGCATATTCTGAAAGTTGCTTCCTTTCCCTACATCATTTTATTATATTTTTTAATCCTTGAAGCATAGGAGAAAGAAAATAAAATTCTTATGGAACCATAATAGACCCTGAATTGCCAAAACAATCTTGAGAAGGAAAAACAAACCCAGAGACATTACATTTCCTGATTCCAGAATCTATTACAAAGGTATAGTAATTAAAACAGTATGGTTCTGAGAGGAGCTTCAAGATGGCGGACGAGTAAGACGTGGAGATCACCTCCCTCCCAACAAATACATCAAAAATACATCTACATGTGGAACAACGCCTACAGAACACTTACTGAATGCTGAAAGAAGACCTCAGACCTCCCAAAAGGCAAGAAACTACCCATGTACCTGGGTAAAGCAAACGAAAAAAGAAAAAACAGAGACAAAAGAATACGGATGGGACCTGCACCAGTGGGAGGGAGCTGAGAAGGAGGAAAGGTTTCCACACACTAGGAAGCCCCTTCACTGGTGGAGAGTGCAGGTGGCAGGGGGGAAGCTTCAGAGCCATGGAGGAGAGTACAGCAACAGTGGCATGGAGGGCAAAGTGGAAAGATTCCTGCACAGGGGATTGGTGCCGACCAGCACTCACCAGCCCGAAAGGCTTGTCTGCTCACCCACAAGGGTGGGTGGAGGCTGGGAACTGAGGCTCCGGCTTCGGAGGCCAGATCCCAGGGAGAGGGCTGGGGTTGGTGGCGTGAACACAGCCTGAAGGGGGCTAGTGCTCCACAGCTAGCTGGGAGGGAGTCCAGGAAAAAGTCTGGAGCTGCCGAAGAGGCAAGAGACTTTTTCTTGCCTCTTTGTTTCCTGGTGTGTGAGGAGAGGGGATTAAGAGTGCCGCTTAAAGGAGATCCAGAGACGGGCACGAGCCGCGGCTTTCAGTGCAGAACCCAGAGATGGGCATGAAACGCTAAGGCTGCTGCTGCAGCCAACAAAAAGCCTGTGTGCAAGCAGAGGTCACTATCCACACCTGCCCTCCCGGGAGCCTGAGCAGCCTGCCACTGCCAGGGTCCTGTGATCCAAGGACAACTTCCCTGGGAGAACACTCAGTGCGCCTCACACTGGTGCAATGTCATGTTGGTCTCTGCCGCCACAGGCTCGCCTCACATCCATACACCCCCTCCCCCAAGCCAGAGTGAGCCAAAGCCCCCGAATCAGCTGCTCCTTTAACCCCGTCCTGTCTGAGTGAAGAACAGAAGCCCTCAGGTGACCAAGATGCAGAGGCGGGTCCAAATCCAAAGCTGAACCCCACGACCTGTGCGAACAAAGAAGAGAAAGGGAAATCAATTCCAGCAGCCTCAGGAACAGCAGATTAAATCTCCACAATCAACTTGATGTACCCTGCATCTGCAGAATACCTGAATAGACAACGAATCATCCCAAATTGAGGAGATGGAATTTGGGAGCAAAGATATATATATTTTTTTCCCTTTTTCTCTTTTTGTGAGTGTGTATGTGTATGCTTCTGTGTGTGATTTTGTCTGTAAAGCTTTGTTTTTACCATTTGTCCTAGGGTTCTCTCTGTCTGTTTTTTTTTTTTAATTACTTGAAAAAATTTTTTTTAATAATTATTTTCTTTATTTTAATAACTTATTTTATTCTATTTTCCTGTATTTTATTTTATCTTCTTCTTTCTTTCCTTCTTTTTTTTTCCTGCATTTTATTCTGAGCCATGGGGATGACAGGCTCTTGTTGTTCCAGCCAGGCATCAGGGCTGTGCCTCTGAGGTGGGAGAGACAATTTCAGGACACTGGTGCACAGGAGATCTCCCAGCTCCATGTAATATCAAATGGTGAAAATATCCCAGAGATCTCCATCTCAACACCAAGACCCAGCTCCACTCAATGACAAGCAAGCTACAGTGCAGGGCACCCTATGCCAAACAACTAGCAAGACAGGAACACAACCCCATCTGTTAGCACAGAGACAGCCTAAAATCATAATAAGACTACAGACACCCCAAAACACACCACCAGACGTGGACCTGCCCACCAGAAAGACAAGATCCAGCCTCATCCACCAGAACACAGACACTAGTCCCCTCCCAAGGAAGTCTACACAACCCACTGCACCAACCTTAGCCACTGGGGGCAGATGTGAAAAACAATGGGAACTACGAACCTGCAGCCTGCGAAAAAGAGACCCCAAACACAGTAAGTTAAGCAAAACGAGAAGACAGAGAAACACACAGCAGATGAAGTAGCAAGGCAAAAACCCACCACACATAACAAATGAAGGGGAAATAGGCAGTCTACCGGAAAAGGAATTCAGAATAATGACAGTAAAGATGATCCAAAATCTTGGAAATAGAATGGAGAAAATACAAGAAACGTTTAACAAGGACCTAGAAGAACTAAAGAGCAAACAAACAGTGATGAACAACACAATAAATGAAATTAAAAATTCTCTAGAAGGGATCAATAGCAGAATAACTGAGGCAGAAGAACGGATAAGTGACCTGGAAGATAAAACAGTGGAAATAACTATTGCAGAACAGAATAAAGAAAAAAAGAATGAAAAGAATTGAGGACAGTCTCAGAGATATCTGGGACAACATTAAATGCACCAACATTCGAATTATAGGGTCCCAGAAGAAGAAGAGAAAAAGAAAGGGACTGAAAAAATATTTGAAGACATTATAGTTGAAAACTTCCCTAATATGGGAAAGGAAATAGTTAACCACATCCAAGAAGCACAGAGAGACCCATACTGGATAAATCCAAGGAGAAACATGCTAAGACACATATTAATGAGGCTATCACAATTTAAATACAAAGGAAAAAATATTAAAAGCAGCAAGGGAAAAACAGCAAATAACACACAAGGGAATCCCCATAAGGTTAACAGCTGATCTTTCAGCAGAAACTCTGCAAGCCAGAAGGGAGTGGCAGGACATATTTAAAGTGACAAAGGAGAAGAAAACATCTTCAAAAAAAACAAACACATAGAGGCTAAACAATACACTACTTAATAACCAAGAGATCACTGAAGAAATCAAAGAAGAAATTAAAAAATACCTAGAAACAAATGACAATGAAAACACAAAGACCCAAAAACTATGGAACTCAGCAAAAGCAGTTCTAAGAGGGTAGTTTATAGCAATACACTCCTATCTTCAGAAACAAGAAAATCTCAAACAAACAACCTAATCTTACACCTAAAGCAATTAGAGAAAGAAGAACAAAAAACCACCAAAGGTAGCAGAAGGAAAGAAATCATAAAGATCAGATCAGAAATAAATGAAAAAGAAATGAAGGAAATGATAGCAAATATCAATAAAACTAAAAGCTGGTTCTGTGAGAAGATAAACAAAATTGATAAACCATTAGCCAGACTCATCAAGAAAAAAAAAGGAGAAGACTCAAATCAATAGAATTAGAAATGAAAAAGGAGAAGTAACAACTGACACTGCAGAAATACAAAGGATCATCAGAGATTACTACAAGCAACTATATGCCAATAAAATGGACAACCTGGAAGAAATGGACAAATTCTTAGAAATGCACAACATGCCGAGACTGAACCAGGAAGAAATAGAAAATATGAAATGAACAATCACAAGCAATGAAATTGAAACTGTGATTAAAAATCTTCCAGCAAACCTAAGTCCAGGACCAGATGGCTTCACAGGCGAATTCTATCAAAAATTTAGAAAAGAGCTAACACCTTTCCTTCTCAAACTCTTCCATAATATAGCAGACGGAGGAACACCCCCAAACTCATTCTACGAGGCCACCATCACCCTGATACTAAAACCAGACAAAGATGTCACAAGGAAAGAAAACTACAGGCTAATATCACTGATGAACATAGATGCAAATATCCTCAGCAAAATGCTAGCAAACAGACTCCAACAGCACATTAAATGATCATACACCATGATCAAGTGGGGTTTATGCCAGGAATGCAAGGATTCTTCAATATATGCAAATCAATCAATGTGATACACCATATTAACAAATTGAAGGAGAAAAATTATATGATCTTCTCAATAGATGCAGAGAAACCTTTTGACAAAATTCAACACCCATGTATGATAAAAACCCTCCAGAAAGTTGGCATAGAGGGAAATTTCCTCAATATAATAAAGGCCATATATGACAAACCCACAGCCAACATCGTCCTCAATGGTGAAAAACTGAAACCATTTCCACTAAGATCAGGAACAAGACAAGGTTGCCCACTCTCACCACTATTATTCAACATAGTTTTGGAAGTGTTAGCCACAGCAATCAGAGAAGAAAAAGAAATAAAAGGAATCCAAATCGGAAAAGAAGAAGTAAAGCTGTCACTGTTTGCAGATGACATGATACTATACATAGAGAATCCTAAAGATGTTACCAATAAACTACTAGAGCTAACCAATGAATTTGGAAAAGTAGCAGGAAACAAAATCAATGCATGGAAGTCTCTTGCATTCCTATATACTAATGATGAAAAATCTGAAAGTGAAATTTAGACAACACTCCCATTTACCATTGCAACAAAAAGAATAATATACCTGGGAATAAACCTACCTAAGAAGACAAAAGACCTGTATGCAGAAAATTATGACACTGATGAAAGAAAGTAAAGATGACACAGATAGATGGAGAGATATACCATGTTCTTGGATTGGAAGAATCAACATTGTAAAAATGACTCTACTACCCAAAGCAATCTACAGATTCAATGCAATCCCTATCAAACTACCACTGGCATTTTTCATAGAACTAGAACAAATAATTTCACAATGTGTACGGAAACACAAAAGACTCCGAATAGCCAAAGCAATCTTGAGAAAGAAAAATGGAGCTGGAGGAATCAGGCTCCCGGACTTCGGACTATACTACAAAGTTACAGTAATCAAGACAGTATGGTACTGGCACAAAAACAGAAATATAGATCAATGGAACAGGAAAGAAAACCCAGAGATAAACCCATGCACATATGGTCACCTTATCTTTGATAAAGGAGGCAAGAATATACAGTGGAAAAAAGACAGCCTCTTCAAAAATTGTTGCTGGGAAAACTGGACAACTACATGTAAAAGAATGAAACTAGAACACTCCCTAACACCATACACAAAAATAAACTCAAAATGGATTACAAGAGCTAAATGTAAGGCCAGACAATATCAAACTCTTAGAGGAAAACATAGGGAGAACACTCTATGACATAAATCACAGCAAGATCCTTTTTGACCTACCTCCTAGAGAAATGGAAATAAAAACAAAAATAAACAAATGGGACCTAATGAAACTTAAAAGCTTTTGCACCACAAAGGAAACCATAAACAAGACGAAAAGGCAACCCTCAGAATGGGAGAAAATATTTGCTAATGCAGCAAGTGACAAAGAATTAATCTCCAAAATTTACAAGCAGCTCATGCAGCTCAATATCAAAAAAACAAACAACGGAATCCAAAATGGGCAGAAGACCTAAATAGATATTTCTCCAAAGAAGATATACTGATTGACAACAAACACATGAAAGAATGCTCAACATCATTAATCATTAGAGAAATGCAAATCAAAACTACAATGAGATATCATCTCACACCAGTGAGAACGGCCATCCTCAAAAAATCTGCAAACAATAAATGTTGGAGAGGGTGTGGAGAGAAGGGAACCCTCTTGCACTGTTGGTGGGAATGTCGCTTGATACAGCCACTATGGAGAACAGTATGGAGGTTCCTTAAAAAGCTAAAAATAGAACTACCATACGACCCAGCAATCCCATTACTGGGCATATAACCAGAGAAAACCATAATTCAAAAAGAGTTATGTACCAAAATATTCATTGCAGCTCTATTTACAATAGCCAGGACATGGAAGCAACCTAAGTGTCCATCCACAGATGAATGGGTAAAGAAAATGTGGCACATATATACAATGGAATATTAGCCATAAAAAGAAACAAAATTAGTTATTTGTAGTGAGGTGGATAGACTTAGAGTCTGTCATACAGAGTGAAGTAAGTCAGAAATAGAAAAACAAATACCGTATGCTAACACATATATATGGAATCTAAAAAAATAAAAAAATAAAATGGTCATGAAGAACCTAGTGGCAAGATGGGAATAAAGACAGAGACCTACTAGAGAATGGACTTGAGGATATGGGGAGGGGGAATGGTAACGTGGGACAAAGTGAGAGAGTGGCATGGACATATATACACTACCAAACGTAAAATAGATAGCTAGTTGGAAGCAGCCGCATAGCACAGGGAGATCAGCTCTGTGCTTTGTGACCACCTAGATGGGTGGGATTGGGACTGTGTGAGGGAGGGAGATGCAAGAGGGAAGAGATATGGGGACATATGTGTATGTATAGTTGATTCACTTTGTTATAAAGCAGAAACTAACACAGCATTGTAAAGCAGTTATACTCCAATAAAGATGTTTAAAAAAAAGAAATTAATTCAAGAATGCTGTCTAGACATGAAAACAAAAAACAAAAAACAAAAAAAACCCAGTATAGTTCTGGCATTAAGATAGACATATAGATGAATGGTACAGAATAGACAGTCCAGAAATTAATCCATGCAATCAATCAACTGGTTATCATCATAGGTGCGAAGAATACTCAATGGGGAAAAGATATTCTTTTCAACAAATGCGGCTGTGAAAACCACATATCCACATGTAAAAGAATGGAATTGAACACGTATTTTATACCATATACAAAAATCAACTCAAAAGGGGTTAAGTAGTTAAATATGACACTTTAGAAACATCAGGTATGGATAGAAAACTTCCAGAATATGTTTTATGGGAAATTCAGTAAGAAATAATGTAGATAGTGGAGGACAGGCAACATTCGAAGACATAATGATTAATAACTATCCAGATTTTATGAAAATAACCAATCATTTCCAGACAACATAAATAAAATAGAATTTATACTTACACAATTTCTTATTTTTTTAACTTTTTATTTTATATTGGAGTAGAGGTGATTAACAATATTGTGTTAGTTTCAGGAGTAAAGCCAAGTGATGCAGTTATACATATACATGTATGTATTTTTCTTCAAATTCTCTTCCCCTTTAGGTTGTTTCATAATATTGAGCAGAGTTCCCTGTGCTATACATTAGGTCCTTGTTGGTTATACATTTTAAATATAGCAGTGTGTACATGTCAATCCTAAACTCACTATCTATCCCTTCCCCGACACTTACCCCCTCGTAACCATAAATTTGTTCTCTAAGTCTGTGAATCTGTTTCTGTTTTATAAATAAGTTCATTTGTATCATTTTTTTAAAGATTCTGCATATAAGCAATATCATATGATATTTTATTTCTCTGACTTCTTTCACTCAGTATGACAATCTCCAGGTCCATCCATGTTGCTGCAAATGGCATTATTTCATTCTTTTTAATGGCTAAGTAATATTCTATTGTTTATATGTACCACATCTCCTTTATCCATTCATCTGCTGATGGACATTTAGGTTGCTTTCATGTCTTGGCTATTGTAAACAGTGCTGAAATGAACATTGGGGTGCAGGTATCCTTTTTGAACCATGTTTTTCTCCAGATATATGCCCACAAGAGGGATTGCAGGATCATATTATAGCTCTATTTTTAGTTTTCTAAGGAACCTCCATACTGTTCTCCACAGTGGCTGTAGCAATTTACATTCCCACCAATAGCGTAGGAGGATTCACACCCTCTCCAGCATTTCTTGTTTGTGGATTATTTGATGATAACCATTCTGACTGGTGTGAGGTGATATCTCATTGTAATTTTGATTTGAATTTCTCTAATAATTAGTGATGTTGAACATCTTTTCATGTGCCTCTTGGCCATCTGTTGTCTTCTTTGGAGAAATGTCTATTTAGGTGTTCTGCCCATTTTTGATTGGGTTGTTTGTTTTTATGATATTAAGCCCCATGAGCTGTTTGTAAATTTTGGAGACTAATTCCTTGTTGGTCGCACCATTTGTAAGTATTTCCTCCCATCCTGAGGGTTGTCTTTTCATTTTGTTTATGTTCCCTTTGCTGTGCAAAGGATTTCGAGTTTAACTGGGTCCCATTGGTTTATTTTTGTTTTTATTTCCAGTACTCTGGGAGACAGATTGAAAAGATATATGCTGCAATTTATATCAAACAGTATTTTGCCTATGTTTTCCTCTAAGAGTTTTATAATGTCTGGTCTGACTTTTAGGTCTTTAATTCATTTTGAGTTTATTTCTGTGTATGGGGTTCTAATTTCATTTCTTTATATGTAGATGTCCAATTTTCCCAGCACCATTTATTGAAGAGACTGTTTTTTTCTCCATTGTATAGTCTTACCTCCTTTGTCATAGATTAATTGAACATAGGTGCTTGAGTTTATATCTGGGCTTTCTATCCTGTTCCATTGATCTATATTTCTATTTTTGTGCCAGTACCATAAAGTTTTGATTACTGTAGCTCTTGTAGTATAGTGTGAAGTCAGGGAGCCTGATTTCTCCACCTTCATTTTTCTTTCTCAAGATATTTTTGCTTCTTCAGGGTCTTTTGTGTCTCCATAAAAATTTTAAGATTTTTTGGTTCTAGTTTGGTGAAAAATGCCATTAGTGATTTGATAGGGATTGCATTGAATCTGTATTTGCCTTGGGTAGCATAGTCATTTTGACAATATTGATTCTTCCAACCCAAGAACATTGTATATTTTTCCATCTGTGTCTCTTTGATTTCTTTCATCATCATCTTATAGTTTTCTGAGTACAGGTCTTTTGTCTCCTTAGTTAGTTTATTCCTAGGTATTATATTGTTTTAAATGCAATGATAAATGGATTTTTTTTTAAAAAATTTCTCTTTCTGATCTTTCTTTGATAGTGTACAGAAATGAAACAGATTTATGTGTATTAATTTTGTATCCTGCAACTTTACCAAATTCATCGATGTACTCTAGTAGTTTTCTGGTAGCATCTTTAGGATTTTCAATGTATAGTATCATGTCACCTGCAAACAGTGACAGTTTAACTTTGCCTGTGAAGTCATTTGGTCCTGGACTTTTGTTTGTTGGGAGTTTTTAAATCACAGTTTCAATTTCAGTACTTGTGATTTGTCTTTTCATATTATTTATTTCCTCCTGGTTCAGTCTTGGGAGATTGTACCTTTCTAAGAATTTGTCCATTTCTTCCAAGTTGTTTGTTTTATTAGCATACAGTTGCTTGTAGTAGTCTCTTATGATCCTTTATATTTCTGTGGTGTCCATTGTGACTTCTCCTTTTTCATTTCTAATTTTATTGAATTGAGTCCTCACCCTTTTTTGCTTGATGAGCCTGGCTAAAAGTTTATCAATTTTGTTTATCTTCTCAAAGAACTAGCTTTTAGTTTCATTGATCTTTGCTATTGGTTTCTTTGTCTCTATTTCATTTATTTCTATTCTGATCTTTATGATTTATTTCCTTGTACTAACTTTAGGTTTTGTTTGTTCTTCTTTCTCTAGTTGCTTTAGGTGTAAGATTAGGTTGTTTATTTGAGATTCTTTTGTTTCTTGAAGTAAGATTGTACTGCTATAAACTTCCCTCTTAGAGCTGCTTTTGCTGCATCCCATAAGTTTTAGATTGCTGTGCTTTCATTTTTATTTGTCTCTAGGTTTTCTTTTTATTTCCTCTTTGATTTCTTCAGTGATCCATTGGTTGTTTAGTAGCATATTGTTTAGCCTCCACGTTTTTGTGTTTTTTTTTACAGTTTTTTTCTTGTAGTTTATTTCTAATCTCATAGCATTGTTGTCACAAAAGATGCTTGATACAATTTCGATTTTCTTAAGTTTACTGAGGCTCACTTTGTGGCCTGGCATGTGGTCAATCCTGGAGAATATTCCATGTGCACATGAGAAGAATGTGTATTGTGCTGCTTTTGGATGGAATGCTCTGTAAATATCAATTAAGTCCATATGATCTAATGTGTCATTTAAGGCTTGCGTTTACTTTTTGATTTTCTGTCTTGATGATCTCTCCATTGATAAAAGTGGGATTTAAAGTCCCCCACTACTATTGTGTTACTGACAATTTCTCCCTTTATGACTGTTAGTATTTCCTTATATATTGAGGTACTCCTATGTTTGCCACAACAAACATATAGAATTGTTATGTCTTCTTCTTGGCTTGATCCCTTGATCATTACGTAGTGTCCTTCTTTGTCTCTTATAACAGTCTTTATTTTAAAGTCTATTTTGCCTGATATGAGTATTGCTACTCCAGCTTTATTTTTATTTCCATTTGCATGCAATACCTTTTTCCATCCCCTCACTTTTAGTCTGTATGTGTTCCTAGGTCTGAAGTGGGTCTCTTGTAGACAGCATATATATGGGTCCTGCTCTTATATCCATTCATTCAGTCTATGTCTTTTGGTTGGAGCATTTAATCCATTTAGATTTAAGGTAATTATCAATATGTATGTTCCTCTTTCCATTTTCTTAGTTGTTTGGGGTTTATTTTTGCAGCTTGTTTTTCTTCCCTTCCTCTTTTGTTCTCTTGTGTTTGGATGACCACCTTTAGTGTTGTGTTTGGGTTGCTTTTTCTTTTTTGTGTGTGTGTAAACTGTAGTTTTGGGGTTTGCTTTCCCATGAAGTTTTGATATATCAGACTATATATAAACAAGATTATTTTTAGTTCCTGGTCTCTTTCCCTCTTAGAGAAGTTCTTCTAGCATTTGGTGCAAAGCTGGTCTGGTGGTGCTGAATTATCTTAGCTTTTGCTTGTCTGTAAAGCTTTTGATTTCTCCATCATATCTGAATGAGAGCCTTGCTGGATAGAGTATTCTAGGTTGTAGGTTCTTTCCATTCATCACTTTAAATATATCATGCCTCTCTTTTCTGACCTGCAGAGTTTCTGCTGAGAAATCAGCTGATAACCTTATGAGAAGTTTGATAACCTTATTCAAAATTGTAGGTGAAATAAGACAATAAGACAAAAACTGAGAGATTTTACAACTAACACACCTTCACTGAAATATCAGTTAAAAGTTGTACTTCAGGAAGAATAAAATTGAAACACATTAAGTAAGTATCTTTTAAATACATAAACTTTACATAAACTTTAGCTCATTTATTCATTTGATCACTATACAAAACTACATGCAACAATGTAGATAACTCTCGAAGCCTAATTCTTTGTGAAAAGGGCAAATTACAGAAAAAGACATGAAATATGATATCATTTATATCATTATACACAGTTTAAGCATGCAAAATTGATATGTATTATTTATGGATACTGCATATGTAACAAAATGTTTTCATAAATCAGTATATTATTTACCAATAGGGAGAAAAGAATGGCATTGGGCAGAGGTACATATCAAACTTGAAATATATTATTATTGAATTATTTTCTGAAAACACTCTGAGAAAATGTCAAAATATTAGGATGGTATAGAGCTTATTGATAGGTTCACATATTTTATCAAATTTTCCTCTGAAATTTTCTGTACTATTGAAATTTACATAAATAAGGGAATTAATTTTAAAAGCTAATAGCAAACACAAGTCTTGAGGAAGAAGCATCCTTTCTATGAATGAAATAGACATGTCCTAAAATATTGCATCCTTTAAAAAAGTAATTAAGTGCATTGATTAATATGAAAGCATGCTCGTATAACAACTAAGTTGGACCCCTTCCCCATACCACACAGAAAAATTAACTCAAAATGGATGTAAAATCTAAATTGTAAGAGCAATTCCACTTCTAGCTATATACTCCAAACATTGAAAGTGAGAACTAAAACAGATACTTGTAAACCAATGTTCTTATCAGCTTTATTCATGACAACCAAAAATAGAACTATACACACACACAAACACACACACACACACACAGTGGAATAGTATCCAACCTTTACAAGCTGAGGCATGCTACAACATGGATGAACTCTGAAAACATGCTACTATATGGATGAACTCTGAAAAAAATATTCTAAATTAAATAATCCAGACAGAAAAGAAAAACATTATATGATTACAGCTATATGAAATCCTCAGAATAGACAAATTCATAAAGACAGAAAGTAGAATAGAGATTACCATAGTATAGATATAGGGGGAATGAAGAGTAATTGTTTAATAGATGCAGAGTTTCTGCTTGGGATGATAAAAAATTTCTGGAAATGAATAGTAGTAATGGTTTCATAACATTGTGAATATAATGTCACAGTTATAAATGGTTAAAAGGGTAAATTATGTATATTTTACCACAATAAACATTTACAACACAACAGCAAATAAATTTACATGTAGCATGAATCTTTAAGAAAGTTATTTCTGAGTAGTTTATACAGAACAGAGTTTTTCAAACTCAATTCTAAAATTTGACCTCAAATTGGAAAAAATTCTGAAAAATTTTCTTTGATTTCATATTTTTTTAGAAAGGGAATTGCATTTTGCACATTTTCATCTGGTGTCTTCTAAGTTTAAAACAGTTTCTTACTTGGTCATGACTGTCAGAATATACTTTAAAGAGTATGACCTCTGTCTGTCTCCTTGTTAATTTATTTGAAAGATGTAAAAAGAGAAATGTATATGTAAAAAGAGAAACTTTCTTTTGTCCTGTTAGAAAAAGAAGAACCATTTGGAATCAGTATCCTGTCTGAGTAATTCTTAGTATGTGATTTACAAAAAGTAGGCTATATTCCTTTTGAAATTTTGACATCAAGCAGAACTAAATAGATAGTTGTAGCTAGCATATGCTTGGGCTGGAGAAGGAGATTGGACAAAGGAGCAGTGGTTGGAAAGAACAGGCTGAATTTTGTCTTCTACTACAGGGTCCCCAACCCCCAAGCCACAGACCGCTACCAGTCCGCAGCCTGTTAGGAACTGGGCCGCACAGCAGGAGGTGAGCAGCGGGTGAGCGAGCGAAGCTTTATCTGCTGCTCCCCATTGCTCCCCATCACTCACATTACTGCCTGAACTATCCTCCCCTCCCCGCCCCGTGGAAAAATTGACTTCCATGAAACTTGTCCCTGGTGCCAAAAATGTTGGGGACTGCTGTTCTACTAGATGGTTCCTCAAGTTCCTTCTACTCTCTCTGGGCAATGATATGAGCATCCTCGATTATAGTGATATTCATAGTTCCTAGGGAATTCACATGTTAATATTTACCACGCAAGCTTTCTTGAAACATTCATAATTTAACATGAACAAAGCAACCCGTCATTGATGTTTAATTATTTTCTATTTTAGGATTTTTCTTGTGGAATTTTTTGAGTTCCAGACATACATTACTTAATTGAAATTAAGAGGAATTTCTCATCCTGAACATGATTTTGGGAAAGTAAATTTTTATGAGGCAAGATGGTAACCTCTGAAAGAGTCCTCAAAAAAATAAAAATTAACTGAAATGCCAAACCACTTAGAAACAAACACAGAAATTAATGATAGTAAATGGATTATCACTAGTGTAGGATACCTCATTATAATGATTGTGAATTTGTACAGGGAAACAATGAATTTAGCATCTCATACTAGAGAGGAAAAAGCAGGAGAATATCATTGACCTTTGGAGTGAGGAGCAACACATGAATGTTCTTGTAATTTGTTGTGTTTTTAAGCTATTAGTAGAAATTAACCTGATTGATTTGTCTACAGTATTGAAGAGAGGAAATGGCACAATATAAGTTATATTGAAAAATGCAGACAGAATAGAGAATATGTTCTAACATA
Organism: Balaenoptera ricei; assembly: GCF_028023285.1. Lineage (NCBI taxonomy): Eukaryota > Metazoa > Chordata > Mammalia > Artiodactyla > Balaenopteridae > Balaenoptera > Balaenoptera ricei. The sequence continues at coordinate 86,146,436 of NC_082660.1, read as the reverse complement.
TGCATCTTCAGAGATAGGTGGTAAACACAGATCTGGATAAAGCACTTTAAATACTGCTCATGATATTTTCACTGCCTTTCACTAACTCAGTATTAAGTAATTTTGAAATTGTTTTCCAGCTTAAAGGCTGGGTTTTTTTTGTTTTTTGTTTTTCTCACTTATAGGGCAGAGCACGCTTTCCAGCCCAGGATGTCAGAATATGCATTTAAAATGCTAGATTAACTCTTATTATTTAAAAAAACAATTAGCAGTTTAATACACCAGTTAAGATAAGAGCATTTTCTGAACCTCTGCCTGGAAAGGGAGACGGCTCTTATTTCGGAAAATAATGAGAGTTTTCAGTTTCACATTTGAATGCTTTCCAATGTTCCATGTGAATGATTTCAACTTGATCAATAAATGAGATTTTGATTCAAAAGAAACTACCATGCAAATTTCAAACTTAGAGAAGCATGTAGTACAACAAATGTGATAAAATTTAGTTAGAAAAATGGGCACTTGACAGGTGGTGGTATATTTTCTGCAGGGTAATTTTTACTTTCCTCCCTGCCTGCTGTTTAAATTTTATACTATCTGAAAGCCCCATTGTGGCAGTTCTACTCATTTACACTATTATTCAAATAAAATCTTTCTGTTTAGGATACAGCCCTGGAAGAGTGGAGAGTGAGTGCTCTTTATTTTCCATTTGAAAAAATTATTATCTATGAAAATAAATGCAACCCAGAAATGAATGTCTATTGTATTATTTTTTGACACTAAATGACCCCATTTATCACTAACTATACAGAGATTATCTAAGGAGATGATCAATTTAAAAATAATGAAAATTTATCATTTATTCACAATTTAAATCTTTTTTTTTAGTAAAGTGGCTTTAGTAAACTAATGAAATACCAACTAGTTGGTATTCAGTCCTAACATGATTTTCATTTTTGGTTGTTGGATTTAGATAATTAAAAAATAAGCTGGAAATTAAGAAAATTAAATTATTTGTTTGAATACACCACCTTTTTAGATGTTTTCCTTTGTGAAGAATGCTAATTGAAAATCTTAACTTGTGCTCTATTCCCACCACAGTCATTACTGAGACAAAATAACTAGCAATATTTTATCTAATTAATAACCTAGATGAGCAGACAGAACTCTTGCAGGAAATGTGGTTTTAAGTATAAAACATGACTATTTTCTTTCATTAGTTTTCTTTATATAAATACCCTAAAATCTCAATTGGCTTTGCAGGGCTACTAAATATTCCATCATCAAACAAAATGACAAGGACACAGTCCAAGAGGGTATTAGATCACATACTCACAGGAGAGGACCCTACTCTTACTCTTACATCTTCTTGTCTTACTACCTGTTAATCTTGTTTAAATTAAAATGTTTCCATAAGGAGACAGAAACACTCATAGTCTGCACTGGAAAATTGCTTTTGTTGACATCATAGGAGGAATGATCCAAGGATGTTAGGTCTGGTAATGATGGTGACCGTACAATAATAGCTGCTTGTACTTATTATTAAAACAAGATCCCAGATATATGTTGGATGCTGTATGAAGAGAAAGTTTGAAGTGGTTCTATTTTCAAACATAATTCTGGTTATATGGTGGGCAGAATTTAACTCAGGCTTACCTGTGAGGGGAAGACTGTGCAATTCTATAGCTTCACAAAGAGTTGATATGAATTTTGAGGGAGATTCTTACAACTTGAGCTAATTCCCGCTCACCAAATGATAGGTAAAATCCTTACTGAAGGCTAGCTTAAGACTGAAAGAGGTCACATGAAGTTTCATCATTGGGAGTGTGATGAAAAAGAAGTTGTTATCAAAAGTTTAGTTTAAAAAAAAAAGTTTAGTTTATTGTAGTATATTCCAGGAGTTGTTTATTCCTAATTTTTTTTGCACAATTGGAAAAGACACCTTTGGTATTTCTATGTCTTTCACCCTTAAAGGCAGAAGTGTCCCATGAGTAAGGCGATGAGGATGGAAAACTTTGGCACAGTATTTAGGGTGATGGTGAACATAGCAGTGTACCTGATTCCCCTTATCTCAGCATAATTAGAATTCAATTTTAAACATTGTCAGATATCAAATTGTGTCATTAATGATATCCTAAGGCTCTGATTTTAGGTGTAATTCTTTTGTGCCAGCCTAAAATCTGTAAGTTTTTCCAGGCTCACACTCTCCTAATAAAATCCCCACTTACTGGGTTATCTTATTGCTCTTCCTTAAATATTGAAATAATATGGACTCTGCTTCCTATCTCCACTGTGGAGGGAATGACACCTGACACAGATTATCCCAGGATTCTTACACAAGGTAAATTTCTTCTCATTCACTTTTTTTACAGCTTTGTTTAGACATATTTCACATACCACACAATGTACCCTTTAAAGTGTTCAAGTCAATGGTATTTAGTATTTTCAAAGAGTGTGCAACATATCATCAAAATCTAATGATGTTGAGCGTATTTCCATGTGACTATTGTCCATTTCTACATATTCTGTGAAAAAGTATCTATTCATATCCTTTGCCCTATTTTAATTGGGTTATTTGTTATTTTACTAGTGAGTTGTAAGTGTTGTTTATATATTCTACTTAAAAGTCCTTTATCAGTTAAATGATTTGCAAATATTTTCTCCCATTCTCTGAGTTGTTTTCTATATTTCTTGAGGTTATTCTTTGAGGCACAAATTTTGATAAAGCTTCTTAACCTATTTTTTTTTTCTTTTGTTGTTTGTGCTTTTGGTGTTGTATCTAAGAAAACTGTCTAATGCAAAATAATGGATATTTCAGTTATGTTTTCTTTCTAAGAGTTTTTTAATTTAATCTCTTAAAGTTTAAGTCTTTTCTTCATTTTGAGTTTCTTTGTCTATATTGTGTGGGGAAGGTAGTCCAACTTCATTATTTTGAAGGTATTTTATTAAGTTTTCCCAGCACCGTTTGCTCAAAACACTATTCTTTTTCCCATTGAATATTATTGACAACCTTGATGAAAATGAATTGACTATAAATGTGAGGGTTTATATGTGGAATCTCAACTCTATTCCTTCTTTTTTTGCCTTTTGTTCTATTCAAGCCCTCAGCAGATTGTATGATCCCACCCACTTTTGGTGGGCAGTCTACTTAACTGAGTCCATTGATTCAAATGTTAATCTCATCCAGAAACACTGTCACAGACTCACCCAGAAATAATGTTTAATCTCGGCAACCCATGGCCAGTCCAGCTGACACATAAATTAACCATCACAGGTCCATCCCACGTAATCTTAAAACTATACACATCTCTTTAACAATACTTAATCTCCAATCTCCAAATAAAGACAATAACAAGTTTATAATTGCACCCAGCATGATACAACTACCCTGTGTACAACTAAAACTACACTAACTCCTTCCCCAGGAGAGGAAGGTAAGTGTTTTAGCGGTATTTACTCTTCTCTTTGATATACAATGCCTTAAATACTATGATGTAAAATTAACAATACTTGAATACTATGATATAAAATCAATACATCTTGTGTTACATGATTGGGGAATAAGAGAGGAAAGAAAACAAAGACATGTTATACACACATACATATATTTATAGTAATATATGACAATTGCTTTTATCATTTATGCAACTGGTCTTTTGGTCATAGCTGGTATTTATAATTATCTTCTGCCACTATCCATTCTGTATTCCTTTTTGTTTCAGCATGCATCTCAGCTTTCTTAGTTCTTTAACTGATGAAGTGACCCAAAGTTTAATTCCTGAATGGTCTGGGAAATTACTAGTCCTGACTCTATTGGGTTGTTGTAGTTTTCCATTGACCTTAATTATAGGACCTGGTAATTCTAAGTGACGCCCTAAATGATCTCCTGTATTTCAGACATTATCTTGCTTACTTCTATTGTGGAGTACTAGTACAATTTCTCCTTGATAGTCAGGATCAGTTACCTAGCTTACACAGCAATGCCCTTTTTTTCCGTGTTGATTCAGAGGTATGAGAAGCCGAAAGCAGCCAGGTGTCAGACTGAGCTTCCAGTTCCGTGGAATCATTGTTGTATCTCCTGGTAGAAGCATTCCTCCCTTTGGCTTCTGGGTCATGAGAGTGTAAGGTCACAGGAACAAGGATCAGAAATGTTGCTGGTGCATTGTTAGGGGTAATAGTGAGTGATGCCATTCCCATTTCCACACTTTGATTCCTGAACCTGTGAATCCTGGCTACTGGAAAAACAGCATCATATACTACATGCTGATTAAGAGCATATATAACCTTCTTGTCCCAGCCCTACAAGGTATTGTCACCTAACTGTAACTTTAACTGAATCTTCAAACGGTCCTTCCACCTTTCTATCAAGTCAGATGCTTCAGAATTATAGGGAACATGGTAAGATGAATGAATTCCACAAGCATGTACCCATTGTTGCACTTCTTTTGCTGTTAAATGAGTTCCTTGATCAGAGTTAATGCTGTATGGAAAACCATGATGGTGGATAAGGTAAGTCCAAGAGTGGTGGTTTTGGCAGAATCATTGTGTACAAGGAAGGCAAATCCATATCCAGAGCATCTATTCTAGTAAAAATAAAATACTGCCCCTTCTGCAATGGAAGTAGTCCAACGTAATCAACCTTCCATCAGATAGCTGAATGATCACCCTGGGAAATGGTGCCTTATCAGGGACTAAGTGATAGTATCTGCTATGGACAGATTGGACACTTAGTGGTGGCTGTAGCCAGATTGGTCTTGGTGAGTGGAAGTCAATATTGCTGAACACATGCATAACCTCCATTCCTGCCACCATGGCTATTTTGTCTCTAGACTAGTTGGTGATGACAAAGGTTGCTGAGGGGAAAAAGCTGACTGGTATACACAGAGTGGGTCATCCTATCCACTCAATTATTAAAATATTTTTTTGTTGAAGTAAGGTAAGTATTCACATGGGACACATATCTTTACATTTTTTGCCCATTCAGAGAAGTCAGTCTACATACCTCTTCCCCAAATTTCTTTATCACCAACTTTCCAATCATGTTCCTTCCAAGTCCCTGAATATTCAGCCAAACCATTGGCATAGTCTATGAATTGGTATATAATCACATATTTGGCCATTTCTCCTTTGAAACAAAGTGAAGAGCCAGGTGAACTGCTCAAAGCCCTGCCCACTGATAGGGTTTCTTTTTGCCATTGTCCTTTAGGAATGCCACAGATAGGGGCTGTAGTGCTACAGCTGTCCACTTTTGGTGGTGCCTGAATATTGTGCAAACCATATGTGAGCTAGGTTTCAGTCTTCTTTTCCTCTGTTAACAGATTGTAGGGAACTCCCCATAAAACCATTGGTACAGGGTGGGAGAAAGAAGGCAGTGTGGCAGAAGTGGGTACCATGGGCATTTGGGCCACTTCTTCATGTAACTTACTTGTGCCTTCAGGGTCTGCTGGAACCCAATCACATATATGGCAAATTTATTAACATTCTCTATTTTTAAGTTTTCTCATTTGTAGAGTGAAAATTCTAATAAAGGTAACTCACAGAGATATTGTGAGAAGTAAATGAGTTAATACATGTAAATCTTAAAATAGTGCTCCACACATAACAGTGATTCATCAATGCTAATTAATGGTATTGTCATTATCCTATTTCCTACACGAAATCACAATTGTTAGTTTACCAATTTTAAAATCATTTGGTATGTTTGGCTTACTTTTGTTACTTAATTTCAACCTCCAAAGCCTTGAAAACTCTGCCAATTTTATTGTCTTGACATATTTCCCCGTCTTAACCATCTTCAAAGTCAAGTGTTTCTCAAATTGTGGATGTTAGATAGATCATCGCATCAGGATCATTTGGGATGCTTGTTAAGACTACAGATTCCTAGGGACTTCCCTGGTGGTCCAGTTGTAAAGAATCCACCTTCCAATGCACTGGACATGGGTTTGATCCCTGGTCAGGGAAATAAGATTCCACATGCCACAGGACAACTAAGCACACGCCCCACAACTACTGAGCTCATGTGCGTCAAGAGAGACCAAGTGTCACAACTACAGAGCCCATGCACCCTGGAGCCCACACGCCACAACTCAAGAGAGAAAATCCACATGCCACAACTAGAGGGAAGCCTGTGCACCACAACTACAGAGAAGCCAGCATGCCACAATGAAGGGCCCACACTGCAATGAAAGATCCCATGAGCCTCAAAGAAGATCCCGCATGTCACAACTAAGACCTGACACAGCCAAAAAAGTAAAGAAAATAAATAAATAAATAAAAAGAATACAGATTCCTAAACTTCACCAAGAAGGTGAAAGACCTATATGATGGGAACTACAAAACATTAATAAAGGAAATTGAAGTGATTCAAAGAAATGGAAAGATATCCTATGCTCTTGGATTGGAAGGATTAATATTGTTAAAATGACCATACTACCCAAAACAATGTATAGATTTAATGCAATCCCTAAAAAATTACTCATGACATTTTTCACAGAACTAGAACAAATAATCCTAACATTTATATGGAACCATAAGAGACCCAGAATTGCTAAAACAATCCTTAGGAAAAAGAACAAAGTAAGAGGCATAACCCTCCCATACATCAAACAATACTACAAAGTTACAGTAATAAAAACAGCATGGTACTGGCACAAAAAGAGACATATGGATCAAATGAACAGAATAGAGAGCCCAGAAATAAACTCACACACCTATGGACAATTAATCTTCAACAAAGGAGACAAGAATATACAATGGGGAAAAGACAGTCTCTTCAGCAAGTGGTGTTGGAAAAGTTGGACAGTCACATGTAAATCAATGAAGTTGGAACACACCTTCACACTGTATACAACAATAAACTCAAAATGGTTTAAAGACTTAAATATAAGCTATGACACCATAAATCTCCTGGAGGAGAACGTAGGCAAAATATTCTCTGACATAAATCATACCAGTTTTCTTAAGTCAGTCTCCCAAGGCAATAGAAATAAAAGCAAAAATAAATGAATGGGACCCAATCAAACTTACAAGCTTCTGTACAACAAAGGAAACCATAAACAAAATGAAAAGACCACCTACAGACTGGGAGAAAATCTTTGCAAATGATGCGACTGACAAGGGATTAATTTCCAAAATGTACAAACAGCTCATACAACTCAATAACAAAAAAAACAAAAAAAAACACAACCCAATTGAAAAATGGGCAAAGACCCAAATAGACATTTCTCCAAAGAAGAAATACAATGACAAATAGGCACATAAAGAGATGCTCATCATCGTTAATTATTAGAGAAATGCAAATCAAGACTACAATGAGGTACCACCTCATACTGGTTAGAATGACCATCATTAAAAAGTCTACAAATACTAAATGTTGGAGAGGATGTAGATAAAAGGAAACCCTTTTACACTGTTGATGGGAATGTAAATTGTTGTAGCCTTTATGGAAAACAGTATGGAGGTTCCTCCAAAAACTAAAAATAAAGTCGCCATATGATTCAGCAATCCCACTCCTGGGCATATACCCAGACAAAACTCTAATTCAAAAAGATACATGCACCCCTATGTTCATAGCAGCACTACTCACAATAGCCAAGACAACCTAAATGTCCATTGACAGAGGAATGGATAAAGAAGAAGGATACATATATACAATGGAATATTACTCAGCCTTAAAAAGGAACGAAATAATACCACTTACAGCAACATGGATAGACCTAGAGATTATCATACTAAGCAAAGTAAGTCAGAAAGAGAAAGACAAATACTATATAATATCACTTATATGTGGAATCTAAAATACGACACAAATGAACATATCTATGAAACAGAAACAGACATAGGGAACAGACTTGTGGTTGCCAAGGGGGAGGGGGGTTGGGGAGGGAAGGACTGAGAGTTTGGGATTAGCAGATGCAAACTAGTATATATAGGGTGGATAAACAACAAGATCTTACTGTAGAGCACAAGGAATTATATTCTATATCCTGTGATAAACCGTAATGGAAAAGAATATGAATAAGAATATATATGTATAACTGAGTCACTTTGCTGTACAGCAGAAATTAACACAACATTGTAAATCAACTATACTTCAATAAAATTCTTAAAAAGTCAAAGAAAATAGATAAAACTAAATGTAATAATATGTTTTATTTAGACTAATATATCAAAAATATTATTTCTACATGTAATTTATATAAAACTGATTTCTGGTGTATTTTCACATACTTTTTTTTTTGTATTAAGTCTTTGAAATCTTATAGTACATTTCAATTCAATATGTAATCGGTGTAAACATTTTTTTAAAAATTCCTGAACTTGACTCCAAAGGTATTGAATCAGTCTTTTGTGGATAGGGTACAGAAAATTGATTTTTTAAACTGATTCCAAACACGTTTCTAATGTGCACTCAATTTTGAAAACCATTGTTCCAAGTACTTGTGAATAGATAGTTAGTAATTAAAGGGTAAGAGTCTCAAGATACTAGCACAATAGCTTCCATGCCATTCTCTTGTAATTAGAAAAATACTTTCGTAGGCAACTGCTTTGCCCTTCTAATCAAAATTCTTGACCAAATTTGTTCAAAAATTATCTGTAATAGGAAATGAGCAGTGGTGAAAATAAGGGAGAAGAAGATAAGAAGTTTATGGAATATTATGAAGAGATATTTCTCTATTTTTGATGATTGACTATGTAGACTGTGTGGTTCCTAGTAGAGACTAATAATGTTAACTGACAATACTTGAAACATTATCAGTGGCTTCCAGGGAGCAGGAAGGGAGTAGGTAAGTAGGTTAAAAAACTCACTTGTTGACTCAAGAGTCCAGATGTGCTTAATAAGCACAGCAAATAAGCAGAGTTTTCATGACGCATAACATTGCCATTCAATGTTCAGTGTTGTCAGTCAATTATCATATTATGTTTATGCTTAAAAATACCATATTTTATATTAAAGATGTCAGATTCATATTTTAAAATATTATAATGCATTTATATATGTTTTCTCTGTTAGAGCTGCAGAGAGAGAGAGAACATGATAGCACAAGAGTGACAACGTTACTTAAAATATGTATATCTTGATTTCTTGTATCTCCTAGGACAAGTGGTTTGGAGAATATTAAGTTTATATAAACTACATATCAAATTTCTAATATTCATTTTTACCTATATAACATAAGGATTATAGAGAAACATTTTTTTTAAATTTTATATCTGAGATGGGAGAATGAGAATATAGCCTTGATTTACAAACATGTTCATGTTCTTTCCCCACCCACCTAATGTGGCCTTTCTTTACAATTTATTCCCTATATAATGGTGGTCCAAACACAGTTCTGGCCTCAATCATGTAACACTTGCACTACTGCAGTAAGTTCCTAATTGGTCTCCTTGCCACTGGCCTCTCATTTCTCCAGGATATCAGTATGTCAATACCCCACTTGAAAACCTCCAGTGTTTTCCTGTTGCTTCATAAATCAAATCCAAACTCCATAGTAGAGTATTCAAGGGCCTAGATCCATCCTACAAACCAAACTAAACTTCTCCAAATATGCCATACATTTTTAGGCCTCCTTTCTCTATTTTAATAGTTTTAACCTGGAATGACTTGTATATTTTTTAACTAAAATTTATTAATATTTCAAATTTTAGTTAAAATGAGAGCACAATGAAGCACTTTCCACTTGGTCTAATCAAAATTATTCATCCTTTCTTTTGTGCTATCATAGTATTTATTTCATTGGGTTTTATTATATTTAATGCTGTCTGTCCCTGTAAATTATAAATTACATGATGCTATTTACCTAATTATTAACATACCTTGGCGGTATCTAATATGTGTTTATTGAAAAAATGATTCTATTTAGTCTAGAGAAAAAGGGGCATTTGTAGAAGGACCCTGAGATCTCAATGCAAAAATGATGTGTCTCCATGAGTCTTCACACTGATGTATTTCTGAGGAAACAGTCATGTGCTTTTTAAAAATACTCAGCTTCAAATATAGTTAGGCAAACTGAAAACGAAACTTGCCCTGGGTAGATAAATATCATTTTTCTCTAAAACAGCTTTATTCTTTCAAAGTTATAAAATAAAAGCTAAGTCGATTTGAAAGAAAAATTTCCAGATAAGAGTTCAAAGTTTTTAATGGGAAGTGAGAAAGTAGCACTTACAGCCACACTGAAACAATTCAGCTCTCTTAGCTCGCCACTGTTAAAGTGAAACATTTAAGTAAACCAGCAAAGTTAGAATCAGAAATTTAAACCAAATAATAAGATTTGTTTGGATCGTTACAATGACCATCAGTAATTAGCTTAGTTCTTTTCTTTCTCTAACACTCATATTCAATTCATCTTTATTCTTAAGAGGAAAATTGATATTGCATTTGCAACCAGTGTGGAACATTGTAGACTCTTGAGATAAATTACCTGTAACTCCAGTATTATGTAAAATTTTTGATAATCCTCATGAAAACCTTTAATTTAAAACATTAAGAAAACAGAATTTTAGAAGCCAAAAAGTCTAAAAGCCAAAATTTTAGAAGCCTTTGGGAAATATCTTTGTCTTTATCATAGAGTCTAAAATATGCATATAAGATTGAGATTAAATGTCCTTTTTGCTTTGAGAACTCAAAAATTCTTTGTAGTGATTGTTTCTTGGCAGTTTTAAAATATATTTTTTTCTGTATTGTTCTGAAGATGAAAAGACTTTCACAGAAACTACAATGGACAATTCTGCTGCACTCGAAGAACCCATAATCTTCAGAATATTTACTGTTTCATGCATACCATATAGATATAGATATGGGTATGTGTATAGATATGGTTATAGACATAGATATGTCTGTCCATTTTGGGAAACCAAGTCTTCACCAATATGCTGCCATTTTGGCTTCCATAACACTAATACAAACATTTAAGTAGTTAAATCTCCGGCTAATATTAGTAACTATTCACAATTTAAACGATTCTGTTAATGTATTCAGAAATGACATGGCCAATCTGAAATATTGCTATTTAGTGAAATTACTAAAATGTTAAGATCAGCTTTATTGCCATTAGAAAATATTACTTTAATAAAAGTAAGCATAAATGAAGCAATTATTTGACCTAAAGTAGAAATTGTTTTCAAAATTTATCACCACTATTTTTAAGATTTTATAGTTTTCAATTTATGAACCTAAGTTGAAGTTGGTATGCTGAATTTTGGTGCCTCAAAAGTTTCATATACTGGTTAATTTTCACATGTCCAACTTTGTCTTTTGCTCTTGTAATACAGTTGATTATACTACTAATTGAGATCTGAATGAAAGCATTTAAAAACACTGGTTACAGTACTAATGCATTTTAGAGCACTAGTATGCAAATTTACTGATTTTTAAGTTAACTTTCCCACTACATAGCCAGATGTTTCTGCTCGCAATTCATTTTATTGTTCTATGTGAAAGGAAGTGGCATATAAAGCTGCAAAAGCCATTTACTGATCCATAGAATAGATACAGCTTCTTTGTATGAAGAAAAAAATTTCCATACTCTGCTTCCATTAGTGACTTACTGTGAAGCTGATTTACATAGAGTACTAAATTAGAAACTGGGGTAGGATGCTCTCTGAGCTCAAACATAGGAAGTTCCCTTAATAACATCTTCCAGATTACCTTCTCTCCCTGAACGTCATCTGACTACCACTAGAAGACCGGTATCTGAAAATAGAAAAAAGATAAGTTTAGCAAGTTTGACGATGACAATGACTAGATTGAATCACCAGCAGCTTTCAGATTGGAATGGCTGAAGGACTAAGTAGAAGATGAATAAATGAAATACATTTGATTAATATGGTAAATCTAATCTTCATTGTGTGGGAAGTAAAAGCAGAGGGAAGCTCATATATGGGAAAAACAAAGAGGTGTCAATGGACTGGAGGTCCTTACAAGGTCAGAGAAGAGATATAATGCCAATAGTAAAGCTAACAAGCTGTAAAGGAAAGAGTTTACATATTGCAGTTTCAGGTTTTAGTCCTAGATGTGGCCATGGGGGAAGGTAGCTGAGGTGGGGTGGAAATCCATATGAACATCAGACTCAGCCAGAACAATGAAGTGGTTTGAGACAGAGATGACAGTCTGGTAGATAACATAATTTAAAAAAATCACTGGCACATTACTGGAAGAGTTGAAAGCACAGAAGCATCAAGCATACAGTAAAAAATTAACTTGCTTTTCTAGTTAAGACAAATGTATCATAATTGTCATATCTTCCTTTGATGCACAAATGCATTAGACAGAATCCTCCTCATCCTTTCATAGCATTAGCTGTATCACCATCAATGCTGACAACTATGAAAAAAGGTAATTATTTGAATAGTCTATTGATGTTGAAATGAATTTTTTATAAATGGTTAACAAGGCAATAGCTTATAATGTAAATCCCTTAAGTAAATTGTGTAAACCATTTTAGGTAGTTTACCCAACTTGTAAGTTTAAATGTATTTCCTAGCCTTGGAAACTTAACCTTTTAAATTCAAAGATGTAAGATTAGTTTGACTTAAAATTTTAACAAGATTTATGTTAAAGAGGTTGTATGTTCCAATCAAATTTTGAATGACAGTAATTTTTTAGGATATATGGAAATATCACATGCTTAAATATTCTTAGTATACTTACCAACCCAGATAACTAGATAATTTAATAATGCTTTCTGATTTATCATTTTCTCATTTGTTCACCATGAATTTTTTTGTGTTATGATGACAATTCTCAGAAAAAGTTAGGAAATAGGATGTGCTATTGTGAAAATAGCACTCGTTTGAACGTCTGGGAATTTTATTCTAGTCCCAGATCCTATTTTATCTAACCATACAATAATTAACATTACTTCCCTAAAACTTAATTTTATTATTTGCAAAATGAGGTAATTTGACACATGAATAACCTCTGACATTCTATGGCTCAAAATTTCTCTTGAGAACATCTCTCATTCATTCCACTTTTGCCCTTTGTCTTATTTGGATATTATTCTTCCCCAATGCCATAGTCAATGCAACCACAAACATGGCTGTCAAATATTTTCCACCATGGTATCCTATGTTCAAGAGTTTTGTTGTCCCTTCTTTTCTTCCAAGATCAGAGGATAGAGAATGTGGAGAATGGTATTTCTTTAGGCCTGAGTTCCTTTACTAAAAATCTTCAAGTCAGTGCATATACATAACTGCCTTCATATAATGTCGACCCTTTAAGGACATGATTTATACTCATACCTCAATGATTTGCCTAATATAAATTTTTAACTGACTTTTATATAGGCAAATGTTAGTAACTGCTTTCCATTCCATTCCCATGCAGGTCACTGAAGACTCAACCAACAACCTGATTTTATTCTGTGGTTTAATGCATTTAAAACCAAACTGAAATATAAGAAGACTATTCTCACAAGAACAGAAATTGGCAAGATACTCTGCATGATAAGGTATCTTAGCAATGAACCATATGTTCCTCTTAAGAGACAGAAAATAAGAAGCCCTTACCATAGCTGCTTTTATCAATAATGATAGATTCAACCACAAAGCACCTACTAGTTTTTTTTTTAATTTTTTAAAAATTTTTTTATTTTTAAATTTATTTATTTATGGCTGTGTTGGGTCTTCATTTCTGTGCGAGGGCTTTCTCTAGTTGTGGCAAGTGGGGGCCACTCTTCATCGCGGTGCGCAGGCCTTTCACTGTCGAACCTACTAGTTTGAGAGACTTATAGTGTCTATGAGTTGAAGCAAGATATAAGCTACCTCTCAATAATTTGAGTTGAAGGTAAATTTTAGATTTGGGCCATTTTTTCCTTCAACAAATGCTTCAACTTGTGAGTGAGTCCAACCACAGTAGGACAGATTTGAAACTTTGCATCTGATATTTCACAAAAGTTAGGTTTGGGGGAAAAATGAATAATGAAATTTTTTTCTTTTTTTTAACAGATTTGGGAAATAAACAATAGAGGCGTGCCAAAGGAAAGTAGAAAAGTTTGGAATTATTGGATAATTCACAAAAACATTTTTTAAGACAGCTTAATGAGAGATGATCATGGTCAATGATGTTATTAAACTTTAGAAATAAAGGTTAGAATATTTTAAGGGATGTTTGTCTAAAAATATTTCTCTATTTATAGCTATATTTGCCCATTCTTATAACAAGGAAAAAACTGTCTAAATCCAACTTTATGTTTAAATAAATATGGGCTGCATGAGAGCTAGTACGGTACCTTGTTTATCGATGTATCCTTGCATATAGACATTTAAAATGTTTCTTAAGTAAATGAAGGAAGGAAGAAAGGAAAAAAGAAATGAGTGCTAATTTTCTGGAGGACTTACTTTGAATATGCAAAGATTTGAAATAACAAGGCCATTAATGGACATTAATGAAAAAACTGTTGAAATTCAAATAAAGTCTGTAGTTTGTTAATAGTCTGGTACCAATGTTAATTTCTTAGTTTTGACAAATGTACCATGGTCATGTAAGATGTTAAATTTAGGGGTAAATGAGTGAAAGGTATACAGGAACTCTATCTTTGCATCCTTTCTGTATATCTAAATTTGTTAAAACATTAAAAAAATAAGCTTGCCTTCAAAAGTTTATAAATGGTCACTGGAGACATATAAGGTAGTAAATAATAGGTGTTTTAATATCCAGGCAGTCCTCAGTTTATATGGTAGTGTGGAACTCTAAAAATGACTGTGTGCCCTGAAGCTTTTAATAATTAATGAAAAGCAACTTTAATGAAAAGCAACTTTAATAATTAATCAGAAAATTCACAATTGTTCTGTGACCTCTCCCATGTTTTGTCAAAACAAACAAAAAAAACTCTCTATCAATTATAAATGTATAGGAAAATAGAAATAGTAAAACTAATATTTATTTCACTGTCATTTAAAACATTAGAAACATTGAAAATTGAGGTGTTTTAAATTTTTGTAAGAAAATTTATCAAGAGTGATTTCAACCAGAGAGCATCTTTTCTATGTTTTGGTGAATTGTCTACTGTTTTGTAAGTTTGGATCAGCTTCCAACATTTTATCCTTGTGCTTTCAATGTTTGAAATATCTCTGAGAGTTCCTTTAATATGAAGTTTTGGCTGATATAATTCCTCTGGGTCATCTTTACCCTTTTGGTTTTCTCATTTATATCAGTAAGTTCCCCTTCACCAAGTTCCTCCAGCTGCATACCTGGAGCTTCTTGGGCAGCTATTTCTTCTATAATTGCATTTATGTTTGATTCTAACTTCACTTCAGTGTTATTACTTCTTGTTTCTTTGCTGCACTTGCATCTTCATGGGCCAATTCCCTCTTTTTTTCTCAAATAGCCAAAGATAAAGATGAATTTTATTTTTTTAAATTTTTATTTTATATTGGCCAATTTCCTCTTTTGATTGTCTATTTTTGTAGATTGTCACAAGGGTTTATCATTGGGAGACAGAAGCCAACACAACTACATGCTTTGCTGCTATGTGTCAACTAAAAACATGGACAGTGAGCCAATCACCAACAGGCTTTGAAAGAAATGATATGATTGGTCACTGATTATGATGTGACTGTTATTTATGTAGTGATTTGTGGACTGAAAAGCTAGTTGTAAAGTTTGTACTTTTATGCAATTACTCACAGTTAACGTACCATGGTAAAACACAAAAACTTGAACAATAATTTTCATAGCAGTATTATTCATAATAAACAAACATGGAAACAACCAGAATGTCCATCAGCTGATGAATGGATAGACAAAATAAGGTATCTTTACACAATGTAATATTATTTGGCAATAAAAGTAATGTACTCTGACACATGATGCTACATGGATGAATACTGGAAAACATGTTAAGGGAATTGAGCCAGTCACAAAGGGACATATATTATGTGCTTCTATTTATATGAAATGTCCACAGAAAGCAAATATTTAGAGATAGAAAATAGATTAGTAATTACCTATGTTTGGGAAGTTTGGAGGAAATAAGGAGTGGCTGCTAACGGATAGAGAGTTTCTTTTTGGCGTGATGAAATTATTCTAAAACTAGATTGTGGTGAGGGTTGTACAGCTCTATGAACATACTAAAAACTAATCATACACTTTAAATCAATAAATTTTATGGTATGTGAGTTATATCTCAATGAGCTACACATACACACACTGCCTAACAGAAATTTGTGCATATAAGAACTGTAGGAAGTAAGGAATGCCTGTATTAATAATGGTCTTTGATTGTTAACTAGTAAGATACATAGTTGAGAGGTTACTTAAAGGAGGTAATCTAACCTCTCTTTAAAAACTGAAGTGTTGTGCTTTGTTCTAATTATTAATGGAAACTAATGTTATATAGGAACTATATTTACATACTATGCATCTAAAAATGATGCATAGTAAGTGTTCAGTAACTAGTTATTAGTTTTTATATTATCTAAAATATTCATTCATTAAAGTTTTTTTTACCAAGTGTGCTTGTGAGGAGCAAAAATAGCAGAAAAAGTAAATATTACTTTGTAGACAGCTAATATAAGAATTTTAATTTTACCTTAAAACTCTAAAAAAAAAATTCAGCAAGCACTTTGTTGTTGTTGAAATGACCTTTGCAAAAGGAAATTACTTGGATTGTATAAGGAAGTTTAGGAATGTGGTGGGAAAACAAGATTCACGAAACTAAGATGGGATAGAATATTCTAGACATAAGGTACTGGAAGTTTTTGTAAGAGACTGTATGTCTATGTGGGTTTGGATTTGGTGGTAAAGGAGAGGAAGAGTAAACATAAAGAATGAGTCAGAAGAAATAATACAGGTTGAAAGTTTTGGTTGTGGAGCTGAAGCAAGTAGAACTTGAAGTGGTTAGTTCTTCACTTGTAGTTTCAACAATAGTAACCAGAATTAAGAATTGAAAAAATCATTGTTTCACTACCTTGCTTTTAGGAAGACATGTATGGCAATCTACTTATATCTAAAGAATATGATTCTTTACACCTAATACATGGCCTGTTATAAACCCTGGTATAGAAATATCAGTTCATTTTTACTTGGTATTTCTTAGCTCAACTCTTAGGAAAAAAGAAATTAGATACAGGAAAAGTTAGTATTCTTTTGAATACCATAAAAATATCTTATTCAGTTAGATGTCCTTCAACATTTTTCATTTTTTTCTTAACAGAGTAACAGACTACAGTGTGAAAAGTTGGCATTCATTTCCTTTGAAGGGTCTTTGGCTTTATCACAAGTATTCCATAGTTCAGTTTGTATAAAAATCTTTGAATTCCTTAACTGGCTATTTAATGACTTTCTTCATCTTAATATTTAGCCACAAAGAATGATACTTACCTCATCTGCTAAAAGAAATTACAGATGAATCCCTAGGTGAACAATACTGAGGGTTTTATATCAGCAATATACTTTTTTGTACTTGGAAGACCATGGAGATTAAATTTCTTATGACAATACATTTTTAAATGAAACTTATCCTATAATAAAACTTGCTACTGACTAAAATAAAATGACTTTATTTCTCAAATTTTAAAAGTTCAATGAGAGACAGTTGAAGAGACTATTAGAAGGATGAGTGATGAAAGTAATTTACTTCATAACAGAATTTACTTTTATCCTTGTTTCTCAAAATGAAGAGAAAACTACCTCCAATTCCACTTCAAAAACTAAAACATAACAGAAAAAAAGTACATGTCAGGCAGGGAAGACATTTCAGTTACATAGTTTGTGTCTCTAAGGAGACTATATTTTATTTTATTCTTTTTGTTTCTGTTTATTGATAAATTTTTGCATTACAAATTTAACAGTATCAAATTCTTGAAGTAAGTTTTTTTTTAATGTCTTTATTCTAATTATCATTGTTGCGTAACAAAATACCCCAAAACTCACTGACTTAAAACAACACAATCATTTATTTTTTCTTATGAATACACAATTTGGTCAGGGCTTGGTGGGGACAATTCATTTCTATTCTATGTGGCATTAGCTAGGGCATCTCCACAGGAACTGGAGAATCCTTTTCCAAGTTGGATCACAAATATGCTAGCAAGCTGATGGTGGCTGTCGGTTCCGTTCTGTGTAGCTCTCTCGGCAGAGGAGCTTTGGCTTCTTCACACTGTAGTCTCTAGGTTCCAAGAAAAAGCATCTCAAGACACAACTAGTGGAAACTGTAGGTTTCTTAAGGCTTCAGCCCACAAAATGACAAAGTATCACTACAGCTGTATTTTGCTGATCAAGCAACCACAGAATTCAAATTCAAGGAGAGCAGACATAGACACTCCCTTCTTTGGCAGAGTTTCAAAGATTTTATAGCCATGTTTCAAAACCACCACAGGAAAATAATATACAGGGTAAAATAGAACCTGCCCATGAGGTGAGGTCTTACAGTTTATTGTCCCAAAGAAAATATTTTATATTTTATCTTAAAAGCATATATCCAGAGTTTAGTTGAGCTGCTCCATGGTATCGCTGCCTTGGCATCCAATTTATTTGGCCAAGTCGTTTGCAGGGACCTTACACTGACACTAGCCCCCTCATGCAAGCACACACCCTAGATAGCAGCCTGCAGAGTCACAGGCAAATAAAAATTCTTAGTGTGCCTTATATGCCCCTTAGATATGAATCCCATGGGGATCACCAAAATCCTGCTCTTTTGGTTTGAATTGACCAATCCAGCTC
Source organism: Balaenoptera ricei (assembly GCF_028023285.1). NCBI lineage: Eukaryota > Metazoa > Chordata > Mammalia > Artiodactyla > Balaenopteridae > Balaenoptera > Balaenoptera ricei. The sequence goes on along the minus strand of NC_082660.1, from coordinate 86,127,793 downwards.
TAACCCAGGATTACCAAAGCACTCCACCCATGGACCCTAATAAAGGCATATATCCCAGGTCCTGCCTCTCTCTCTCTGCACTCTGCCTTGATGTCCCCATGTGGTTCCTTGAGGTATGCCATGTACTTATTTCAGGACCTGTAAGTAATAAACTTATCTAATTCAATTTCTCTTCTGGTCTTCCGTTGAACCTCAGCTCACCGTTGGCACCCACTTTATAAATGTGAATTTAACAACCACGATTATAAGCTAGTCTATTTTTACCTAATTTACTATTACTTTGTAGTGAAATATCTTATTTCCAAGTGTGAATAATCTCAAAATATGCAGATACCAATATACAATCAAATACTATAATATTATATTCTCTAATGGTTAAAGTAATAAATTGATTCAAGTCAATGTAAAATTTAAGTATGACACTTTTGTAATGAGGATCTGTTTATACAGCAGGAGTAGGTGGCACAATTTAGGACTGCTCAAGGTATAGACTGCTTAAAATATAGTATTCTGTCCCAGACTCTGAACATCCTACTGTTAGAGTCATTTGGTTCATTTCAGTATCTCCAGAAATCTCTGAAAAAGTGTAGATGTCAACTGGAAGTGTACGACTTAGTTTTCTAACAAGCAAGCTCTCATATGGAAGATATATTTAGACATTGGACATAAGATTGGTCAAAGTTTAATAGGAGGAAAGAGATATATAAAATGTTGGCATACTGCCCAAGGATAGCTGAATACAGCAGGGAAGGCTGTATAACATACTTAGGGTGACCATTTTATTTATCATCCAACTGGGATACTCTTGAGCGTCAACAAGAATACTAACTGGTTGAGATGCTGGAGCAAAAGGCTCTAAGTAGGATCTGTTTAATCCCCGGCAAACAAATATTTATGGTTTTACTAAGCACAGTGCTTTAGTGCACAAGCTCTGGAAACAGAGAGAAGTGAATTCAAGCCATGGTTCTGCTACTTAAGAGTTATGTGAACCTTAGCAAGGTATTTAGTCATTCACATCTTCATTTCTCTTATCTCTAAAATGGGATAAAATTACCTACCTGAATGATTTGTTATAAAGATTAAATAATAGAAGTTAAGAATTTAGTACATGGTAAGTATTCAATAAATGCTGTTATTTATTAATGTTTTTTCTGATGTTGTCGTTATTGATATTGGTGATATTGTTGCTAATGTTATTGAGATGCCAAGGTATACAAAGATATGTTCTTATCTTCAAATAGTTGACAATCTGTATTATTTGGGGATGCAAAGTTAGCATGCTGAAAATTATCAAGTGCTGTAGATTTAGTAGTTATCTGATTTTTTTATTCTGCTGAGGTTTAGTTGGGGCTGTGTTCTCATAATGACAAACAATAGCTTCAGTGGAAACTTCTTTGGTTCTACTCTTGCTGATTTGTGAGGCTTTCATCTGGGGAGTCGGACTACATATAATTCAGAACAAGTTGAGGGAGGTGCAATAAATAACAACCTTTTCCCAGCCTGAGAGTTAAGAAATATAAATATAAAGGAATAAGATATATGGTGGTCAAAATCCACCTTTATTGGATACTTTCTAATTTTGAACCTCAATATTACATAGACTTTGCTACCATTTCCCAGACAATGCTCAGCTCCTATAGGCTTCCCCATATGGGCAATATGCCCCATAAGACTTACTAAATGGAGGGGTAGAGGAGAAATGTACTCTGAAGATAAATCTCCTCCAAAAGAAAGAGAAGAGGAAGGGGCCAGGCTATGCAGGCCATGTTTTTCCTTACAAACTCCCTAATCAGATAAGTCCCTTTATCTTTTTAGAGGCTGAATAAGGGGTAAAATTAGGCCAGAGATGACATATGGGTTTCATTCTACATGGAAGAAGGCATCAGGAGTAGGGAAAATGTGTTTCTGTCCAAGAATTAGTTTCAAATATTTTCATGAACATGTATTGCAGAACACACCTAGTTTTTATATGTAAATAGTATAAAATATAATCACAAATTTAATAGTAATATATCACCTTTGCAATGAGTATCTTTATGCACATTCTTATTCCTTTATGATTATTTCCAAGATATAGAATTTCTAGACACCTTTTTAATGTTTTTATATAAATTACCTGGTTGTAACAGGATACATTTTTAATGTTTTCGTTTACTCATTCCTGATGTGTGGGAACCCATCTCTCTATCACTCTCTTTCTCTTTCTTAAATTAGTTATGAAGCTAACAAGCTAAGTTTTTACTGCCTTTATTTTTCCCATGTGTTATACTTAAGCCATCTTTACCCATTTGTGCTATTCTTATCATAGCTGTAGGACAAACATCTCTCCATAATTGATCTTTAATATTAACCTGAGGAAATGGATAACTTAACAGTAGATATGATCTGCATCTGTTTCATAATTAAATTTTATTTATTCCCTAAGGAAGGTAATTTTTCTTTTAACCTGATAACTAACTACTGGTTTGTACAATACTTACTGTTAACTTACTTAAACTTTTCTTCTCTGGGTAGAGAATATCTGTGAATTAAAGACTATATCATTCATTCACTAATTCATATGTGTATTTAATTAATATTTAACAATGTTGACTATGTGTCAAGAATTGTGCTAGAGCAGGAGATATATTAGTGAATGAGAAAAATACAGTTTGTGATATTACAAAGCCATATCAACAAATTTAATAATGATCTCAGGGAATTCCCTGGCAGTCCAGTGGTTAGCACTCTGCACTTCCACTGCAGGGGCCTGGGTTTGATCCCTGGTCAGAGAACTAAGATCCTGCAAGCCACAAGGCCAAATAATAATAATAATAATAATAATGATAATCTCAGCTAGGACTTTTTTGCTAACTAAAATTACTCTTAACTAAAATTACTCTTAAAGTAACCTAAAATTATTTTAGAACAATAGTAAATACTTTAAAATACCGATATGACTATTTAATTTCTTAGAGTTATTTAATAGGCTGAGAGCTTGATAGCTCTAAATAAATTACAGACTCACTATTGGAAGCATTACCTGAAGACTGGCCAAATCTAACCCTGGGGATCTTTGACAAATAAATCGATGACTGTATATTCTGGGGACTAAAGAAAGTAATTTATCTCATGTGGTGTTATCTTTCTTTAGTGATTCTTGTGCATAGGTTATTCACTAAAATAAAAATGGGTTTTCTCATGGACTTAATCCATTTAGTTGATAGGAGTCCTTGAAGTCAAAAGGATTCTTTATTTTGTAAGTTTTTATTTATGAGACTACAGCTTTTTTAAAAACAATCATTTGATTCATTTTAAATTAATTCTATTTGTAATTGTGTGTGTGTATGTATGTGAGTAACCTCAGACATTTAACATTGGACTCTATATAAAACACCTTAGATAAAATGTTATCCCAAAAAATATTGAGTTCTTCAAAGCCCATGTCCTTGGAACTCACAGTTTATCATAAAATGGTTCTGGATATAAATTAAGTGCCTCGAGATTCCTAATTAGAATATATATTTTCAACTTTTTTGACCTGACAGCTCATTTTTTGTTTTTTAATTCAAGGTGATAACAGTGGTCTTCTGTTTGATGATTGTCTCCATTTTAGTACTTTTGAAATACTTTTTATGTTTGCAATTTTCCACAATGCTGAATTATATGTTGAGAATTATGTATCACACATATTTTTTTGTTTCCTTTATTTTGGGGGGTTTGATTGTTTTTTGTTTTTCTTTTTGGTTTGTTTGGTATTTGGTCAAACTCTAGAATATAGCTCTCAAAGTATTAGAGGTGCTGGAAATTTTTCTTAGTGATACCAAGTGTCCAGTAGACCCTTCTATTCCACCATGGTATGCAATTCCCCAGGCAGGGATTAGATCTGAATGGCCGTGATAAAAATCGGATGTGATTAAGAGTAAATAAATATGACCTGTGCAGTTCATAAAGACTGCTATATGATTAAATAGATGCATATATTTTTCACTTCAATCAAAATCAATTAACCAACCATACATGTCTATCCATACTACATTCATTGACCTATATTTTAAGTACTAAACATGGTGTTTAAAATAATAAATAATCCAGGATCTTCCTTACTTGTTCCTCTCCTGCTTCCCTTCACTGGAATTAACTAGCTTCCTGCCTCCACCTCCTGCTTTCAGTCATTCATACTTCTTTGGATATTTTGTTTGTTTTGTTTCGTTTTGTTTTTAAACTGATAATTTTGGTATCTAAATCTTGTTCCTTTACAATAATTCATTTTCATTTACTTCACTAGTTTTATCTGGCATAAGCTATCTTGGGCAATTTACCTTTTCTAGCCAGTTCCTCATAAACCAATACTGGCTCTAGTCCATAGTCAGTGCTCTGGCTGGTCTGCTCATTCCTCCTTACAAGGAGAGGAAAGAGGTGACTATACACAAATTTTTAAATTAATTTATCTTCATAATGTTTCCAGAGAAAATGATTGAGTTTGACCAGAATTTCCATCATGTCTAATTTGGTTACATCCATGTACCACCTTCATGTTTCATGCTTAAGCATTCAAGCACCTGACTTGAGTATTGAACGATGCCTTACTAACTTCTGAATGATTTTGTTTATTGATACAACATCCAGAAAATTTACTGAATTTTTAATTCATTCAAATAATTTCAATATAGATACTCCTGGATGTTATTCAAATGCAGATATTCTTGGAATTTCTATGTACAGAATTACAACACCTGCAAATAAGATTTGCCTCCATTCTTTTGCCCTTCTTTCTCTCTTCCTCTTTCTCTCTCTCTCCCTCTTTCCTTTCCACTCCCTTTCTATATATACATACATACATATATATATATATTCATTTGAGAGTAAGTTACCAACATCATGCCTCTTTACCCCTAAATACTTTAATGTTTATTTCTTAACAATAAGAACATTCCCTTTATAACCATAGTGAAATTATAAAAATCAGAAATTTTTAACACTGTATATTATAATACTACTATACAATTAAGAGACCTTTATTGTTATTTTGTTCTGGTCCTACCTAAACTAAAATCATATATTTCCTTGAGTTATGGTGTTCTTTCAGTTTTCTTTACTCTGAAAAAGTTTCTTGGCCTTTTTTGTCTCTTTTGACATCAACATTTTTGGAGAAAAGAGGTTAAATATATTTTTATTGAGGTAGAGCTGATTTATAATATATTAATTTTAGGTATACAACATAGTGATTCAAATTTTGTATATATTATGCTCCATTTAAAGTTATTATAAAATATTGTTTATATTCCCTGTGCTGTGCAATATGTTTTTGTAACTTATTTATTTTATATATAGCAGTATTTTCTTTGTGGTAAGTTCTTTTAGTTTTTATTACCATGATAATAATGGACTCATAAAATGAGTGAGAATGTATTTTTCTTTTAATTTCTGGAAAATTTTGTATAGAATTGATTTTATTTCTTCTTCAAAGTAGTTGTAGAAACCACTATTGACAGCATAGTGCTTGGAGTTTTCCATGTGTCAAGGTTTGTAACTATGAATCCTTCTCTTTTTGCTTAGATATACATTAAGGCTTTTCAGGTTATGTACCTACTTTTGTATGAACTTTACTAGTTTATGTCTTCCAAGGAGTGTATGCATATAATATACTAGTTAAATATTTAAGTCTTTCACACTATTCTTTTATTATCCCTTTAATACCTGAAGTGTCTGTAGTAAAATCTCTTTTTACATGATTTTGTTAATGTATATCTTCTCTCCTTTTCTCCTGATCATTCTGGCTAGAGGATAATGAATTTCATTGACCTTTTTAAAAAATTATATTTTTATATCATTTATATTTACCCAGTTATGATTTTTGGTTTGTCTGTTTCTCTATTCAGTTCTATTAATTTTTGCTGGATGTATTTTGAAGATTTTTCATTAGGTGAATGCTCATTTAGGTTTTTAAAATTTCCTCTTGATGAATTGAGGTATTAATAGCTATGGATTTTTCCTTTTTGCTTTAGAATCTATGTTGCCTGATATTAATATACCCACTCTAGTTTTCTTTACATTTATGTCTGAATTATGTATATTATCCAATATTTTCTTCTGACGTGTTTTTATATACATGGTGTGGGATTTTTTGTTTGTTTGTTTCTTGTAGACACTGTTTTGTTGTTGATGTATGGCTTTTGTATCCAAAATGACAGTCTTTTCTTTCTTGGTGGGAGGGGTTTGTCCATTTACATTTGTTGCAATAATTGATATTATCAGTCCTAGTTGAGCATCATGCTTGGTGTTTACTGTTTTTTCATATTTTCTTTTATTGTTATTATATTTCCCTTACTTTTTGATTAAATAAGAATTTTATGATTTTATTTTAGCTACATCATTGGATATATGAGATCTTTCAGTTGTTTTGGTATTTATTGATGGCTCTTGGTAACATAACAATAATACATAGAATCAATAAAATATCAGAAAATGAAATTAAGAAAATTCCTTTTACAACAACACCAAAAGACTACAATGTTTAGGAATACCTTTACCCAAGGAAATGTAAAAACAAAAACACTTGTAATTCAATAATTTAAAGACAAATAGCACAATTTAAAAGGACAGAAGATTTGAATAGGTAATCTCCAAATAATATATGCGATTGGCAAATAGGCACATGGAAAGATGCTCAAAATCATTACTCACTAGGGAAATGTAAATCAAAACCACAATGGGATACCACTTTTTTATCTACTCTGATGGCTAATTACAAGAAATCAGACAATAATAAATTTAGCAAGGATGTGGAGAAATTGGAATCCTTATTTATTTCTGTTGGGAATGTAAAATAATTCAATGAACCCTTTTAGAAAACAGTCTGGCAGTTCCTCAAAAAGTTAAACATAAGTGTTGACATATATACACTACCAAATGTAAAATAGCTAGTGGGAAGCAGTTTCATAGCACATGGAGATCAGCTCAGTGCCTTGTGACCACCTAGAGGGATGGGATAGGGAGGGTGGGAGGGAGATGCAAGAGAGAGGGGATATGGGGATATATGTATACATATAGCTGATTCACTTTGTTATACAGCAGAAACTAACACAACATTGTAAAGCAATTATACTCCAATAAAGATGTTTAAAAAAAAGGTTAAACATAGAGTTATCATATTATTCAGCAATTCTACTTCTAGATATATACCAACAAAGTTGAAAACATGCATCTCCACAATAATTTGTACATGAGTATTCATAGCATCATTATTCATGATAATCAAACTGTTAAAATAACCCAAATATCTGCCAATTGATAGATGAAGAAGCACAAATAGTAGAATATTTTCAGCCATAAAAATGAAGTGCTGATACCATGCTGCAACATGAATGAAACTTAACATTATGATAAGTGAAATAATTCAGACATAAAATACCACATAATGTATTATATTTATATGAAATCTCCAGGATATGCAAATCCATAGAGATAGAAATTATATTAGTGATTGCTAGGAGTTGGGGAATGGGACAAATGAGGATTGACGGCCTTGGGTATGTTTTTTCCCCCCAGGGTGAAGAAAATGTTCTGAAATTAGAACGTGGTGATAGTTGACAATCTAGTAACCATACAAAAACCACTGAATTTTACACTTTAAAATGTGAATTTTGTGGTATGAATTATATCTCAATTAAAAATTACGATAGTGGAAAATTCAGAGATTACTTCATTGAAAAATTTCTTAAAATTTTTTTTCTGGAATACTTTTCCTTTATCATATCTAAACTGTCACACATGTGATAAATTACTTTTTTTCAAAGTGAAATTTATCTATATCAATTTAAATTAATTTTTTCATGTGTATGTGTATACCTGTAACACCTCTCCATTTCTGCAGTCAGCATCTGATATAAGGTCATCATCATCATACTTATTAATTTTACAAGACAAGGGATAAATTTCATAGTGAGATACTTTTAATGGGCTTCAATTTTTTTAATAATATCTTAATAATGTTTGTATTGTAATTATTTCATTTTCAGTATGGAGAGAAGTGTAAAAATAGTATGTAGAACCATAAACAAACCAAACTAACCACAATAAGTTTTGATATGAAATCATTATGTTAAATGTATTTATATGTGTGAACTATGATACGAAAAATCTCATATAAGGGTAATATAATTCTTAAGTAAAAAATCTAGTTGGTAAAATAATTTTAAAAATTTGTGTTAGCATCTTAAAAATCAACCTAAATGTTATAAAAATTAACAAATTTCTTACAATAATACTATAAAAAAATCTCTCCAATTGTGTATTTTATGGAAACATTAGTTGTTAAGGTGGTTCTTTTTTATTTTATTTATTTATTTATTTATTTATTTATTTATGGCTGTGTTGGGTCTTTGTTTCTGTGCGAGGGCTTTCTCTAGTTGCGGCAAGCAGGGGCCACTCTTCATCACGGTGCGCAGACCTCTCACTATCGTGGCCTCTCTTGTTGCGGAGCACAGGCTCCAGACGCGCAGGCTCAGTAGTTGTGGCTCACGGGCCTAGTTGCTCCGCGGCATGTGGGATCTTCCCAGACCAGGGCTCGAACCAGTGTCACCTGCATTGGCAGGCAGATTCTCAACCACTGCGCCACCAGGGAAGCCCAAGGTGGTTCTTTAAAAAAAAAATTATATCATAGGGTTGCTGTGATAATTAAATGAGTAGAAGTAGGACACTACCTTAACAAATATTAGTGTGAAATAAAATTCATATTTTATGGCAAGATAAGAAAAATTGAGACATAAAATTTTTCTCTGCCCTTTGGCCTCCTCTCTCCCCTCTACTGTGCATTGTGTATCTGCATTACGCACCGACCAAACCTCCTGCATTGGCAGAAATACCCACTCAACCATAAATAGGAACATTCTCCTAGCACCAACAAGACAACTCCTTAAAAGATAACATTCCTTTTCTTTTTAAAAATTTTTTTTGAAATATAGTTGACTTACAATGTTGTGTTAGTTTCAGGCGTACAGCAAAGTGATTCAGTTATACATATGTATATAGATTCTTTTTTAGAATTCTTTTCCATTGTAGGTTATTGCAAGATATTGAGTATAGTTCCCTGTGCTCTACAGTAGGTCCTTGTTGGTTATCTATTTTATATATAGTAATAGTGTGTATATTTTAATCTCAAACTTTTAATTTGGGATAACATTCCTTCTTGACCTTGTAAAGGATTATGATGACCTATCACTTTGTACTTGCAGATCTGAATTGTATAAACTGTCAATAATACCTCATTTAATGTACATCTCTCTGTCTCAAAAAAACTTGTAGAGCTGTGCTTTGACTACTAATGAGTGGAACAGTTTTGGAGCTTTCTGAGATGTTGTTCCCAGGTTTTAATCTCAATTTGGCTTGAATAAAATTTTCCATTTCTTTCTTGGATCAACTGATTAATTTTTCTGTTGACATTAGTTATTATCTTCCCAGAAGTGTGTGAGCTTCTGAAAGCAGAGATTTTGAATATTTGATTCACTGCCTTTTCTCTAGCATCTAGAAAAGTGCATAGCATATGAAAGACAGTCAATAAATAATCATTGAAAGAATGATGTTGAGTGAATGAAGGCGCTAGAGGAAATGGTCTTAATCTCCTCTTTATCACCAAAATTTGTGAAGCTCTTTTGAGAATTCTTAATGTAAATTTAGTTTTTCAGTACAGCTCCTAGTAGATTTGCATCCCTAAAATCAAAGCTAGGATGACTCACTGACTTTACTTGGTCCTGACAGTTAAAGGAACCAAGTTCCTGTGGTCAAAAATGAAACATTTTCAAGAGTGACTTTTAACAATTAGAAAACACAATGTGGAGCAGCTTTCTCTGACACTTTCCAGGTTGTAATTCTGGAGTGATTAAAAGGTGGCTTTGCCTGCATTGTCAAACTAGCCACCTTCTATAGTGATAGCTTTACTAAAAACATTCTCAAACATAATCACCCTTCTTCTTTCATCCATTCCAACTAGGGATTATATGTTTTACGAAAGATAGCATTACTAGCCCTATGTCTGCTTCTGCCACTGATGATTTTCACCGTGATGCTCAATATCTTGAGGGAGCAAGATTTGGTAGTGGGTTAGTAATTTAACATCAACAAAATAGAAATATTAAGCTGTTGTTGTCCTTTGAGCAGTGAGAAGTGTGACAGTAAATGTCAAAGATAAGTATGTCAATTGGCAATTGTATTGCTTTTAGTTTTAATATGAAGCATAAATCTGCCAAATGGAGAAACACCCACAGTGCGCAATAAGTGAATTCTGACAGAACAAATTGGTTCTCTCTCCATCACTGATGCTGTATTATCTAAAAAAAAAAAAAAAAAAAAAGCAACATGGTTGCTCAGAAAAGTATCAGAGAATGGTTGTTTCCAGCAATCAAATACAGTCTGTCTAAAATCTGAGGAGCTTGAGGCTACAACATAATAAAAGAGAGATTACACTCTTGTGTTCCTGATCAAAGGTGCCTGCTCAGTTGACTACTTCTTTATCATCACCTGTTATCATATCATTGATCCATTTCTAATGCTCTCAACAAGCTACAACAAAGCCTTTCAGTTTTAGAATATGCTTTTTAAAATTTCTGTGCAGTTTTATTTTAACAATGTATCAAATGTTATGCCAGATAATCTAGCAGGGTATCTTGCACATAGTAGGCATTTGGAAGCAGCAGGATATCATGGTAAAGGGCAGTGAACTAAGACACAGCTCTGTTACAAATTGTTGTATACTCTTGGACAAGACATTCTGTCACCTCAATGAACATTTGTTCCTAATTTGTAACATGGATCTGATATTTTCTTTACCGGATTTATGTAAGTGGCAAGTGAGATAATTTATTAGAATGTCCTTTGAGGAATTTAAGAAATATGCAATAGTAAGTAGGAAGTACTTATTACTATAAAGTTAATTTGATTTACTTTCCTATTCTGAAAATGAACTTATTGAAATAATTGGGATATTTCTCATTTAAAATGTGTATATATATATATATAATAATTTAAATATCTTTATTCAGATATTTCAAATTACTATATGGAAACAATTCTAGACTTAAGAAACTTGTAAAAATATCACAGAGGTTTCCTTATCCCCTTACTTAGTTTCCACTAATGTTAATATCTTACATAACCATAGTATACTTATGTGAAATAAAATTCATATTTTATGTCAAGATAAGAAATATGTAAACATAACATTTATTCTCTGCCCTTTGGTCCCCTCTCTCCCCTCTACTGTGCATTGTGTATCTGCATTATTCATCGACCAAGCCTCCCCATAGGCAGAAATACCTGTTCAACTATAAAGAACAACATTAGCTTAGCACCAATAAGACAACTCCTTAAAGATAACATCCCTTCTTGATTTTGTAAGGTGTCATGATGAGGCTTAGACACATTATTTAATATAGAGCTGTCTCTAGATTTTTTGATGATGGCCATTCTGACCAGTGTGAGATGATATCTCACTGTAGATCTGATTTGCATTTCTCTAATGATTAATGATGTTGAGCATTCTTTCATGTGTTTGTTGGCAATCTGTATATCTTCTTTGGAGAAATGTCTATTAAGGTCTTCTGCCCATTTTTGGATTGGGTTGTTTGTTTTTTTGTTACTGAGCTGAATGAGCTGCTTGTAAATTTTGGAGATTAATCCTTTGTCCATTGCTCCATTTGCAAATATATTCTCCCATTCTGAGGGTGGTCTTTTGGTCTTGTTTATGGTTTCCTTTGCTGTGCAAAAGCCTTTAAGTTTCATTAGGTCCCATTTGTTTATTTTTGTTTTTATTTCCATTTCTCTAGGAGCTGGATCAAAAAGGATCTTGCTGTGATTTATGTCATAGAGTAATCTGCCTATGTTTTCCTCTAAGAGTTTGATGGTGTCTGCCCTTACACTTAGGTCTTTAATCCATTTTGAGTTTATTTTTGTGTATGGTGTTAGGGAGTGTTCTAATTTCATACTTTTACATGTACCTGTCCAGTTTTCCCAGCACCACTTATTGAAGAGGCTGTCTTTTCTCCACTGTATATGCTTGCCTCCTTTATCAAAGATCAGGTGACCATATGTGCGTGGGTTTATCTCTGGGCTTTCTATCCTCTTCCATTGATCTATATTTCTGTTTTTGTGCCAGTACCATACTGTCTTGATTACTGTAGCTTTGTAATATAGTCTGAAGTCAGGGAGCCTGATTCCACCAGCTCCATTTTTCGTTCTCAAGATTGCTTTGGCTATTTGGGGTCTTTTGTGTTTCCATACAAATTGTGAAATTTTTTTGTTCTAGTTCTGTGAAAAATGCCAGTGGTAGTTTGATAGGGATTGCACTGAATCTGTAGATTGCTTTGGGTAGTAGAGTCATTTTCACAATGTTGATTCTTCCAATCCAAGAACATGGTATATCTCTCCACCTATTTGTATCATCTTTAATTTCTTTCATCAGTGTCTTATAATTTTCTGCATACAGGTCTTTTGTCTCCTTAGGTAGGTTTATTCCTAGATATTTTATGCTTTTTGTTGCAATGGTAAACGGGAGTGTTTTCTTAATTTCTCTTTCAGATTTTTCATCATTAGTGTATAGGAATGCCAGAGATTTCTGTGCATTAATTTTGTATCCTTCTACTTTACCAAATTCATTGATTAGCTCTAGTAGTTTTCTGGTAGCATCTTTAGGATTCTCTATGTATAGTATCATGTCATCTGCAAACAGTGACAGCTTTATTTCTTCTTTTCCAATTTGGATTCCTTTTATTTCTTTTTCTTCTCTGATTGCTGTGGCTAAAACTTCCAAAACTATGTTGAATAATAGTGGTGAGAGTGGGCAACCTTGTCTTGTTCCTGATCTTAGTGGAAATGGTTTCAGTTTTTCACCATTGAGGACAATGTTGGCTGTGGGTTTGTCATATATGGCCTTTATTATGTTGAGGAAAGTTCCCTCAATGCTTACTTTCTGCAGGGTTTTTATCATAAATGGGTGTTGAATTTGGTCGAAAGCTTTCTCTGCATCTATTGAGATGATCATATGGTTTTTCTCCTTCAATTTGTTAATATGGTGTATCACGTTGATTGATTTGCATATATTGAAGAATCCTTACATTCCTGGAATAAACCCCACTTGATCATGGTGTATGATCCTTTTAATGTTCTGTTGGATCTAGAAACAATAAATGCGGGAGAGGGTGTGGAGAAAAGGAAACACTCTTGCACTGTTGGTGGGAATGTAAATTGATACAGCCACTATGGAGAACAGTATGGAGGTTTCTTAGAAAACTAAAAATAGAACTACCATACGACCTAGCAATCCCACTACTGGGCATATACCCTGAGAAAACCATAATTCAAAAAGAGTCATGTACCAAAATGTTCATTGCAGCTCTATTTACAATAACCAGGACATGGAAGCAACCTAAGTGTCCATCAACAGATGAATGAATAAGGAAGATGTGGCACATATATACAATGGAATATTACTCAGCCATAAAAAGAAACGAAATTGAGTTATTTGTAGTGAGGTGGATGGAGTTAGAGTCTGTCATACAGAGTGAAGTAAGTCAGAAAGAGAAAAACAAATACCGTATGCTAACACATATATATGGAATCTAAGAAAAAAAAGGTCATGAAGAACCTAGGGGTAAGACAGGAATAAAGACACAGACCTACTAGAGAATGGACTTGAGGATATAGGGAGGGCAAGGGTAAGCTGTGACAAAGTGAGAGAGTGGCATGGACATATATACACTACCAAATGTAAAATAGATAGCTACTGGGAAGCAGCTGCATAGCACAGGGAGATCAGCTCGGTGGTTTGTGACCACCTAAGGGGGTGGGATAGGGATGGTGGGAGGAAGGGAGACGCAGAGGGAAGAGATATGGGAACATATGTATATGTATAACTGATTCACTTTGTTATAAAGCAGAAACTAACACACCATTGTAAAGCAATTATACTCAAATAAAGATGTTAAAAATAAATAAATAAATAATATAGAGCTGTCTGTGTCAAAAAACTTATATTACTGTGTTTTGACTTCAAACAGGCAGAACAGTTCTTGGAGGTTTCTGAGATGCAGTTCCCAGGTTATAATCCTCAATTTGGCTCAAATAAAAATTTCCATTTCTTTCTTAGATTGACTGATTAATTTTTCATTGACACAATGAACCCAGGAAATTAAATTTAGTACAATACTGTTAACTAATCTACAGAATTTATTTTACCAGTTTTCTCCCTAATACCCTTTATCTGGTCCAGGATCCCACAGTTCATATCTATTTACTACTTATGTCTATTTAGTCTCCTCCAATCTAGATCAGTCCCTTTGTCTTTCTTTGTCTTTTATAACTCTTGAAGAGTACTGATGTGCTACTTTGTAGAACGCCCTTTTATATTGGGTGTGTCCGGATTTTTTTCAATTAGTCTGAGTTATTTTTAGTAAGAATGTTACAGTCATCACAGCTAAATTGTCCTGATGTCTTTTCTTTTTTCTCTTTTTTTTTTCATTGCAATGTTGGAAGCAGTGATTTTCCCAACCACATTCTCAGGTGGAAACTGGAAGCACATGTATTTTTTTTCACTGTAGTTTGTGCTCTCTCTTTACAGATAACTCTGTGTGTGTGTGTTTGTGTGTGTGTGTGTGTGTGTGTGTGTTTTAATTTTTAGAATTAGAGTGGGTTTCTCTGTCTTCAAGTTATAATGAGTGTATAATCTTTGTGTTGATTTATTTTTATTTTACCCTTCTTGCTGTTCTTTATGGCTGTAATGGATATCCTTCTCTTCAGCACCTGGAAGTCTACTTTCTATGTATATTTATGTTACTATCTCTTCACACTAACAAACTCTCATTTATTAATCTTTTAAAGGGAAGTGTGTGTTTTTCAGATAACAAGTGTGTTAAGAAGTGCTATGGGATAAAAACTAATATGCAAAATGTGTTAAAATTTGTATCCCCACAATCATAGTGTCTCGTGGGTACTGAGAATATTTGCAAGTGTTGAGTTATATTCTCAATGTAAATTTAGAAAGTTGAATGTTGTTGTTCCACTAACAGAAGATCATTCAGACTGTATGATGAACTTGATGTTTATTCTATTATATTCTCTGCTGTGCAGAGAAAAATCTTGTCCTGATTCATTCTAGTGTAATTATAGTCTATAACTACCATTCAATGTTTTTAATTTAAAATTATCTATAATAATTTTGCATGTTGGTGTATATGTACCAAAACTTGTAGAACAGTAAGTGTCCTAATGGGGATCTTTGGAAATGCTCTGAATTCCAAATATTCATTTCCTGTCATTGAGTATCACCAAGATTTAATGCGTCAAAAAATAAAATTAAATATTTAAATGCAATTATCCAAGTTTATTTTCCTCCCCAATTTTGGTATGACACAATAGAACAAGAATCATAGTTGTAGCTGCATATTAGGGACTACCTAATAAGGTTTTATTTGAATGTCCTAGCATTTGCGATATATATCTTTAGGCTTGGGTTATATTCAAAGCAAAAAAAAAAAAAAAAAAAACGAGAAAAAAATAAAAATAAAACTTAGGACAAATTATGCATTCAGAGACATATTTCTTATTATTAATATGATTGGCTCTACTCATCCATATGAAATACAGACTGTAAAAATCTGAAACATTGCCCAAACTGATGACAGTTATTAAGCTGGTTTGTATGTTGAAATGAGCAATTTTAAAATGTGTAGAATAATTGACAAGCTGCACAGCTTTTTCATAGTAAAGTTTTGCCTTGTAAAGGTGAAAACTCTTTTGACAAAAACAGGCCTTCAAACTTTTTATTAAGTAACACTTGAGTTCAAAGGAAGCTATTTTTATGTGTGAAAATGAGTTTGGTGGCCTCAGTCCAGGTTCTAGCAAATATTTGTCCATTCAAAAATAATTTTCTTTGTACATTTGTGTAATTATTGGAGAATATTCTGTACTCATCATATGATGCATTTTGGGAAATCTAGACTTTTGTTCCTTAGGGAAAGGAAAGCAGCAACTCTCTTCTTTGCCTGCATGGAAGAATTTTTGTAAAGTGCTGCAGTTGCCAGATCTGTCTTCAGCAGGACAGTGTTTTCCAAGTTAGAGTTTCCTAGAAACATTTTAGGAGATAATAAAAAGTGTGTTTTGATACTGGAGATAGTGCAATAAGATAAGAAAGTAAATAGAAGGTATTCAGATGGAAAAGGAAGGTGTAAAATGTCACTCACAGATTATACAATTGCATATGTAAAAAAACCCAAATAATAGATTTTTAAAACTCCTGAAACTAATAAGTAAGTATAGCAATGTTGTGGGATTCAAGGTTAATATACAAATATTACTTGCCTTCCTATACTAGCTATGAACAGTTGAAATTTCAAAAGAAACAATGCTATTTACAAAACACCAAAAAATGAAATGCATAGATAAAAATCTAATAAAATATGTATAGAATCTATGTGGGGAAAGCTAAATAACTGTGAAAGAAATCAAAGAATATCTAAATAAGTGTAAAGATATTCCAGGTTCATGGATTGAAAGATGCAGTATTCTTAATATGACAATTTCTCTCAAACTGATCTATAGATTCAATTAAAGTCCCAGTAAGCACTTTCGTACCTATCATGAAACTGATTCTAAAGGTTATATGGTCATTTTTTAGTATACTAACAACAAAAATGAAGAACAAAGCTGGGTTATTCACATTACTTAGTTTCATTACTTTAAACTACAATAATCAAGGCAATATGGTATTAGCAAAAGAATAGACATATATGTCAATGGAATAGAATCAGTCCATAGATAAACCCACACAAATATAATCAATTTATCTGTGACAAAGGAGCAAAGACAATTCAATGCACAATTTTAAATATTTGATTTGTTGAAGATATTCTTAGAAGAAGAATGCCAAGTCTTGGGCTGGGAGAAAATATTTGGAAAACACATATCAAATGAAGGATTTTTGCCCACAGTGTACAAAGAACTATTAAAAGCTGACTAATAAGAAAAAACAAAATCCAATTTTTAAAATAGGTAAAAATCTATCTATTTACTTCAACAAATAAGATAAGTATATGAAAAGATGCTAAACATAATTTATCATTAAGGAAATGCAAATTGAACAACAATAAGATACTACTACATACCTCTTAGAATGGCTATAATTATTGCTAGTAAGGATGTGGAGTACAAAGAACTCTTATTGCTTGCTGGCAGGAAGGTAAAGAGGTATAGCCCTTTTGGAATACAGTTTAGTAGTATCTTCCAAAGCTAAACATAATACTACCATGTGATCCAGAAATTGTGTTTCTGGGTATTTATCCCAATGAGTTAAAAACTTATGTCCACAGAAAATTATGAACGCAAATGTGTATAGTAGCTACAGTCATAGTCCACAAAAACTGGAAGTCCCCAATAAGTCCTCCAATGAATGGATAAAGAAACAATGGTACATCCATACAATGGATTAAAACAAATAAGCTACCAAGCACCCTCCTCAATGCCCCCCCCCAATTAATGTATCTTTAATGCACACTGCTAAGAGAAAGAAGCTAGTCTAAACAAGCCAGATATTACATGATTCCAATTATATGATATTCTGGAAAAGTTCAAAATATAAAGATGTTAAAAAGATCAGTGGGGATTTTCAGTTTCTGACCTAGAAAGTATGGAGCTAGGAAGTCACCCCTCCCAACCAAACACACACACACACAAAACACAGAACAAATGGAAAATCAACAACTCTGCCTAAGTCAGTCAGAGAACTGAGGTCATAGGGCAAATCACTTGTCATCAAAATTAAAGAGACAGACAGAACAATACAGAGAAACACAACTTACCTGAGCAGAAGTCCTGGAGCAGAAAATTCCATGAAAACTTGTACTGAGATAGGAATGATTAAACTGTAATTGAAAAATTACTGGAGGTTCAGTGTGGACAGTTTGAGAGTAAAAGTATCAGGGGGTGGGGAAGAAAAGTGACTCCCCACACCTTCATGAGTTTTACCACCAGGACTCAACCAGGTTATTACATTGAAAGCTGAGAAAACTCCTCCTCTGCTTCCAGTGGAAGTAGGGAAGAAGAAGCCATTTTAAAATATGCCCAGATAATTCTGTTCTTCTTAACAAGACATGCCCTCGAGAGAAACTATTTCACCAAAGCCTAACTCATCTTCAGAGAGGAATATACCCAACTCTAGCCCCCAGTAGTCTTTCTGTTCTACTTAAGGAGGAATCAACCAAGGAAAACTGAGAAGTGGGAGGAGATTCAAGATGGCGGAAGAGTAAGACATGGAGATCACCTTCCTCCCCACAAATACATCAGAAATACATCTACATGTGGAACAACTCCTACAGAACACCTAATGAACACTGGCAGAAGACCTCAGGCCTCCCAAGAGACAAGAAACTCCCCACGTACCTGGGTAGGTCAAAAGAAAAAAGAAATAACAGAGACAAAAGAATAGGGACGGGACCTGCACCAGTGGGAGGGAGCTGTGAAGGAGGAAAGGTTTCCACACATTAGGAACACCCTTCGCAGGGGGAGACTGCAGGTGGTGGGGGGAAACTTCGGAGCCACGGAGGAGACCAAAGCAACAGGGGTGCAGAGGGCAAAGCAGAGAGATTCCGGTACAGAGGATTGGTGCCAACCAGCACTCACCAGCCCGAGAGGCTTCTCTGCTCACCAGCCAGGATGGGTGGGGCCTGGGAGCTGAGGCTCCGGCTTCGGAGGTCGGATCCCAGGGAGAGGACTGAGGTTGACTGCATGAATATAGCCTGAAGGGGGCTAGTGCACCACGGCTAGCCGGGAGGGAGTCCGGGAAAAGGTCTGGAACTGCCAAAGAGGCAAGAGACTTTTTCTTGCCTCTTTGTTGCCTGGAGTGCGAGGAGAGGAGATTAAGAGCGCTGCTTAAAGGAGCTCCAGAGAAGGGCGCAAGCCGCGGCTATCAGCGCAGACCCCAGAGACGGGCATGAGACGCTAAGGCTGCTGCTGCAGCCATGAAGAAGCCTGTGTGCAAGCACAGGTCACTCTCCACACCTCCCCTTCCGGGAGCCTGTGCACCCCGCCAGTGCCAGGGTCCCGTGATTCAGGGAGAACTTCCCCAGGAGAACACATGGCACGCCTCAGGCTGGTGCAACGTCATGATGGCCTCTGCTGCCGCAGGCTCGCTCCAAATTCCATACCCCTCCCTCCCCCCCAGCCTGAGGGAGCTTGAGCCCTGGAAGCAGCTGCTCCTATAACCCCATCCTGTCTGAGCAAAGAAGAGACGCCCTCAGGAAACCTACATGCAGGGGCAGGCCAAATCCAAAGCTGAACCCCAGGAGCTGTGCGAACAAAGAAGAGAAAGGGAAATCTCTCCCAGCAGCCTCAGGAGCAGCGGATTAAATCTCCACAGTCAACTTGATGTACCCTGCATCTGTGGAATACCTGAATAGACAACAAATCATCCCAAATTGAGGAGGTGGATTTTGGGAGCAACGATATATATATATTTTTCCCCTTTTTCTCTTTTTGTGAGTATGTATGTGTATGCTTCTGTGTGTGATTTTTGTCTGTATAGTTTTGTTTTTACCATTGGTCCTAGGGTTCTGTCTGTCCATTGTTTTTGATTTTTTCTTTAGTATACTTTTCAGTGCTTGTTATGATTGGTGGATTTGTTTTTTGGTTTGGTTGTTCTCTTCTTTCTTTCTTTCTTTTTAATTATTAAAAAAAAAAATTAATAATTATATTTTGTTTTTTATATTAATAACTTTTTTATTTTATCTTTTTCTTTCTTTCTTTCATTTTTTCTCCCTTTTATTCTGAGCCATGTGAATGACAGGCTCTTGGTGCTCCAACCAGGTGTCAGGGCTGTACCTCTGAGGTGGGAGAGCCAGGTTCAGGACATTGGTCCACCAGAGACCTCCCAGCTCCACATAATATCAAACGGCAAAAATCTCCCAGAGATCGCCAACTCAATGCCAAGCACCAGCTCCACTCAGTGACCAGCAAGCTACAGTGCTGGACACCCTATGCCAAACAACGAGCAAGACAGGAATACAGCCCCAACCATTAGCAGAGAGGCTGCCTAAAATCATAATAAGGTCACAGACACTCCAAAACACACCACCAGACGTGGATCTGCCCACCAGAAAGAAAAGATCCAGCCTCATCCACCAGAACACAGACACTAGTCCCCTCCCAAGGAAGTCTACACAACCCACTGCACCAACCTTAGCCACTGGGGGCAGACATGAAAAACAACGGGAACTATGAACCAGCAGCCTGTGAAAAGGAGACCCAAAACACAGTAAGTTAAGCAAAATGAGAAGACAGAGAAACACACAGCAGTTGAAGGAGCAAGGAAAAAACCCACCAGCCCCAACAAATGAAGAGGAAATAGGCAGTCTACCTGAAAAATAATTCAGAATAATGATAGAAAAGATGATCCAAAATCGTGGAAATAGAATGGAGAAAATACAAGAAACGTTTAACAAGGACCTAGAAGAACTAAAGAGCAAACAAACAATGATGAACAACACAATAAATGAAATTAAAAATTCTCTAGAAGGGATCAATAGCAGAATAACTGAGGCAGAAGAACGGATAAGTGACCTGGAAGACAAAATAGTGGAAATAACTACAACAGAGCAGAATAAAGAAAAAAGAATGAAAAGAATTGAGGACAGTTTCAGAGACCTCTGGGACAATATTAAACACACCAACATTCGAATTATATGGGTCCCAGAGGAAGAAGAGTAAAAAAAAAGGACTGAGAAAATATTTGAAGAGATTATAGTTAAAAATTTCCCTAACATCGGAAAGGAAATAGTTAATCAAGCCCAGGAAGCACAGAGTCCGATACAGGATAAATCCAAGGAGAAACATACCAAGATACATATTAATCAAACTATCAAAAATTAAATACAAAGAAAAAATATTAAAAGCAGCAAGGGAAAAGCAACAAATAACATACAAGGGAATCCCCATAAGGTTAGCAGCTGATCTTTCAGCAGAAACTCTGCAAGCCAGAAGGGAGTGGCAGGACATATTTAAAGTGATGAAAGGGAAAAACCTACAACCGAGATTACTCTAACCAGCAAGGATCTCATTCAGATCTGATGGAGAAATTAAAACCTTTACAGACAGGCAAAAGCTAAGACAATTCAGCACAACAAAACCAGCTTTCTAACAAATGCTAAAGGAATGTCTCTAGGCAGGAAAAACAAGAGAAGGAAAAGACCTATGATAACAAACCCAAAACAATTAAGAAAACGGTAATAGGAACATACATATTGATAATTACCTAAAATATAAATGGATTAAATGCTCCAAGCAAAAGACATAGACTGGCTGAATGGATACAAAAACAAGACCCATATATATGCTGTCTAGAAGAGACCCACTTCAGACCTAGGAACACATACAGACTGAAAGTGAACGGATGGAAAAATATATTCCATGAAAATGGAAATCAAAAGAAAGCTGGAGTGGCAATTCTCATATCAGACAAAATAACCTTTAAAACAAACACTATTACAAGAGACAAAGAAGGACACTACATAATGATCAATGGATCAAGCCAAGAAGAAGCTATAGCAATTGTAAACCTTTATGCACCCAACATAGGAGCACATCAATACATAAGACAAATTCTAACAGCCATAAAAGCCGAAATCAACAGTAACACAATCATAGTAGGGGACTTTAACACCCCACTTTCACCAATGGACAGATCATACATAATGAAAATAAATAAGGAAACAAGTTTTAAATGATACATTAAACAAGATGGATTTAATTGATATTTATAGGACATTCCATCCAAAAACAACAGAATACACTTTCTTCTCAAGTGCTCATGGAACATTCTCCAGGATAGCTCATATCTTGGGTCACAAATCAAGCCTTGGTAAATTTAAGAAAATCAAAATCATATCAAGAATCTTTTCTGACCACAAGGCTATGAGACTAGACTTGAATTACAGGAAAAAATCTGTAAAAAATACAAACAAATAGAGGCTAAACAATACACTACTTAATAACCAAGACATCATGGAAGAAATCAAAGAGAAAATCAAAAATACCTAGAAACAAAGGACAATGAAAACACGATGACCCAAAACCTACAGGATGCATTAAAAGCAGTTTTAAGAGGGAAGTTTATAGCAATACAATCCTACCTTAAGAAATAAGAAACATCTCGGGCTTCCCTGGTGATGCAGTGGTTGACAATCTGCCTGCCAGTGCAGGGGACACGGGTTCGAGCCCTGGTCTGGGAGGATCCCACATGCCGTGGAGCAACTAGGCCCTTGAGCCACAATTACTGAGCCTGAGTGTCTGGAGCCTGTGCTCTGCTACAAGAGAGGCTGTGATAATGAGAGGCCCATGCACCGTGATGAAGAGTGGCCCCCACTTTCGGCAACTAGAGAAAGCCCTGGCACAGAAACGAAGACCCAACACAGCCATAAATAAATAAATAAATAAATAAATAAATAAACCCAAAGTTTAAAAAAGAAAAAGAAAAAAAAAATAAGAAACATCTCAAATAAACAACTTAATCTTACACCTAAGGCAATTAGAGAAAGAAGAACAAAAAAATCCCAAAGTTAGCAGAAAGAAAGAAATCATAAAGATCAGATCGGAAATAAATGAAAAAGAAATGAAGGAAATCACAGCAAAGGCCAATAAAACTAAAACCTTGTTCTTTGAGAAGATAAACAAAATTGATAAACCATTAGCCAGACTCATCAAGGAAAAAAGGGAGAAGACTCAAATCAATAGAATTAGAAATGAAAAAGGAGAAGTAACAACTGACACTGCAGAAATACAAAGGATCATGAGAGATTACTACAAGCAACTCTATGCCAATAAAATAGAAAACCTGGAAGAAATGGACAAATTCTTAGAAAAGCACAACCTTCTGAGACTGAACCAGGAAGAAGTAGGAAATATAAACAGACCAGTCACAAGCACTGAAATTGAAACTATGATTAAAAATCTTCCAACAAACAAAACCCAGGACTACATGGCTTCACAGGTGAATTCTATCAGACATTTAGAGAAGAGCTAACACCTATCCTTCTCAAGCTCTTCCAAAATATAGCAGAGGGAGGAACACTCCCAAACTCATTCTACAAGGCCACCATCACCCTGATACCAAAACCAGACAAAGATGTCACAAAGAAAGAAAATTACAGGCCAATATCACTGATGAACATAGATGCAAAAATCCTCAACAAGATACTAGCAAACAGAATCCAACAGCACATTAAAAGGATCATACACCATGATCAAGTGGGGTTTATCCCAGGAATGCAAAGATTCCTCAATATATGCAAATCAATCAATGTGTTCCACCATTTTAACAAATTGAAGGAGAAAAACCATATGATCATCTCAATAGATGCAGAGAAATATTTTGACAATATTCAACACCCATTTATGATAAAACCTCTCCAGAAAGTAGGCATAGAGGTAACTTACCTCAACATAATAAAGGCCATATATGACAAACCCACAGCCAACATCATTCTCAATGGTGAAAAATTGAAAGCGTTTCCTCTAAGATCAGGAAAAAGACAAGATTGCCCACTCTTACCACTATTATTCAACATAGTTTTGGAAGTTTTAGCCACAGCAATCAGAGAAGAAAAAGAAATAAAAGGAATCCAAATCAGAAAAGAAGAAGTAAAGCTGTCACTGTTTGCCAATGACATGATACTATACATGGAGAATCCTAAAGATGCTATCAGAAAACTACTAGAGCTAATCAATGAGTTTGGTAAAGTAGAAGGATACAAAATTAATGCACAGAAATCTTTGGCATTCCTATACACTAATGATGAAAAATCTGAAAGTGAAATTAAGAAAACACTCCCATTTACCACTGCAACAAAAAGAATAAAATATCTGGGAATAAACCTACCTAAGGAGACAAAAGACCTGTATGCAGAAAATTATAAGACACTGATGAAAGATATTAAAGATGATACAAACAGATGGAGAGATATATCATGTTTTTGCATTGGAAGAATCAACATTGTGAAAATGACTATACTACCCAAAGCAATCTACAGATTCAGTGAAATCCCTATCAAACTACCAATGGCATTTTTCATAGAACTAGAACAGAAAAGTTCACAATTTGTATGGAAACACAAAATACCCCGAATAGCCAAAGCAATCTTGAGAAAGAAAAACGGAGCTGGAGGAATCAGGCTCCCTGACTTCAGACTATACTACAAAGCTACAGTAATCAAGACAGTATGGTACTGGCACAGAAACAGAAATATAGATCAATGGAAGAGGATAGAAAGCCCAGAGATAAACCCACATACATATGGTCACCTTACCTATGATAAAGGAGGCAAGAATATACAATGGAGAAAAGACAGTCTCTTCATTAAGTGGTTCTGGGAAAACTGGACAGATACATGTATAAGAATGAAATTGGAACACTCCCTAAAACCATACAGAAAAATAAGCTCAAAATGGATTAAAGACCTACATGTAAGGCCAGACACTATCAAACTCCTAGAGGAAAACATAGGCAGAACACTCTATGACATAAATCACAGCAAGATCTTTTTTGGCCCACCTCCTAGAGAAATGGAAATAAAAAGAAAAATAAACTAATGGGACCTAATGAAACTTAAAAGCTTTTGCCCAGCAAAGGAAACCATAAAGAAGAAGAAAAGACAACCCTCAGAATGGGAGAAAATATTTGCAGATGAAGCAACTGACAAAGGATTAATCTCCAAATTTTACAAGTAGCTCATGCAGCTCAATATCAAAAAAACAAATAACCCAATCCAAATATGGGCAGAAGACCTAAATAGACATTTCTTCAAAGAAGATATACCGACTGCCAACAAACACATGAAAGAATGCTCAACATCATTAATCATTAGAGAAATGCAAATCAAAACTACAATGCGATATCATCTCACACTGGTCAGAATGGCCATCATCAAAAAATCTACAAACAATAAATGCTGGAGAGGGTGTGGGGAAAAGGGAACCGTCTTGCACTATTGGTGAGAATGTAAATTGATACAGCCATTATGGAGAACAGTATGGTGGTTCCTTAAAAAACTAAGAATAAAACTACCATACGACCCAGCATTTCCACTACTGGGCATATACCCTGAGAAAACCATAATTCAAAAAGAGTCATGTACCACAATTTTCACTGCAGCCCTATTTTCAATAACCAGGATATGGAAGCAACCTAAGTGTCCATCGACAGATGAATGGATAAAGAAGATATGGCACATATATACAATGGAATATTACTCAGCCATAAAAAGAAACGAAATTGCGTTATTTGTAGTGAGGTGGATGGACCTAGAGTCTGTCATACAGAGTGAAGTAAGTCAGAAAGTGAAAAACAAACACTGTATGCTTACACATATATATGGAATCAAAAAAAAAAAAAAAGAAGAACCTAGGGGCAAATGGGAATAAAGACGCAGACCTACTAGAGAGTGGACTTGAGGACACGGCGAGGGGGAATGGTAAGCTGGGACAAAGTGAGAGAGTGGTAGTGTATATATGGACATGTATACACTACCAAATGTAAAATAGATAGCTAGTGGGAAGCAGTCGCATAGCACAGGGAGATCAGCTCGGTGTTTTTTGACCAGCTAGAAGGGTGGGATAGGGAGGGTGGGAGGGAGATGAAAGGGGGAGGATATATCGTGATATATGCATATGTATAACTGATTCACTTTGTTATAAAGCAGAAACTAACACAGCATTGTAAGGCAATTATACTCTAATAAAAATGTTAAAAAAATAAAATAAAATAAAAGAAAGAAAGAAAAGCAAAACAATGCTCACCATAAAAAACAAAATAGAAAAACTGAGAAATGCTTGTAAAGGCCACAGCCCAGGGGCACAGGCTCTGTAAAAGACTGAGACAGTTATAGGTAGATAGAATGCCTCCCTTCTCTCTCCATGCCTTACCACTACATCAGTAGGTCTCTTATATAGTAACAGAATACAAGTTAAAGAACTGTAGCTTCCCTATGATTTTTAAGAAATCTCAAGGGAAACCCAAAGACAACAGGGGCAACAAAAACAAGGACAGCAAAAGAAATTTTAGCATCTGACACCTACAGCTATAGCAAACAGTAAAGACAAACTAATCCCTAGACAGATAAACATGAAACCTCACTCTAAAGGCCTACTAACCTCAGTTTTTTAACCAGTACATCTTGCAACAGAAATATTATAAAGCATACTAAAAAACACAAAACAGTTTGAAAGAGCAGGGCTAACATCAAAACAGAATTATATATTACAGAAATTTTGGAATTATTAGACTTGGATACAACAATAAAGATTAATACACTAGGGCTCTAACAGAAAAAAGTTGAAACTATGCAAAAACAGATGGGTAATGTAAACATGTGAGCAGACAAATAGAAGCTCAAAGAAATAAATAATTGGAAATGCTGGAAATCAAAAACAGCATCACAAAAATGAAGAATGCCTTTGATAAGTTCTTTAAATAACTGGACATGGCTGAGGAAATAATTATCAAGCTTGAAGAAATGTCAAAATAAACTTCCCAAACTAAAAAGTGAGGAGAAAATGAATGAAAAGAAAAAAAAAGAAAAAAAAAAAAAAGAATGGGATATCCAAGAATGTGGGAAAATTATAAAGTGTGTAACATAAACATAATAGGAATAAGAAAAGGAGAAGGAATACGGTAACAGAATAAGGCAGAATAGAAAAGACAAAGAAAAAATCTTGAAAGAAGCCAGAAGACCAAACTAGACATAAAATAAATCAAAACAAAAACTTACCTATAGAGGAATAAGAATAAAAATTACATTGGGCTTCTCTTCAGAAACTATGCAAGCAGGAAGAGAGTATACAATCTAATGATTTGACATGTGTGTATACTGCAAAAAAAAAACACAATAAGTTTAGTTAATGTTAATCACCTTGTATAGTTACAAAATTTTTCTTGTGATGAGAACACTTAATATCTACTCCCTAGCCCCCACCAAAAACTACTCTTTTAGCAACTTCCAAATATACAACATAGTTTTGTTAACTATAATAACCATGCTGTACATTACATCCCAGAACTTATAACCAGAAGATTTTACATTTTGACCACCTTCACCCATTATCTCCATGCCACTCCTGCCTGTAGCAACTACCAATCTGTTCTCTGTATCTATGAGTTTTTTTTTTTTTTTAATTCCACTTATAAGTGAGATCATACAGTATTTGTCTTCTCTATCTGAATTATTTCAATTAGCAAAATGCCATCAAGGTCCACGTCCTAACAAAAAGCAAGATTTCTTTCTTTTTATGGCTGAAAAATTATATATGTATATATACATATATATATATATATATATCCATCACATTTTCTTTATCCATTCATCTGTCCATGGAAACTTAGGTTGTTTCCATGTCTTGGCTATTGTTAATAATGCTGCAATTAACAAGGGGATGCAGATATTTTTCAAGGTAGTGATTTTATTTCCTTTAGATATATATCCAGAAGCGGAATTGCTGGATCATATGGTAGTGCCATTTTTAATTTTTTGAGGAATCTCCATACAGTTTTCCATAGTGGCTGCACCAATATACAGGGTTTCCTTTTCTCCACATCCTCGCCAGGACTTGTTATTTCTTGTTTTTATGAAAATAGACATCTTAACGGCTGTGAGGTGATATTGTGTTTTTTTTTTCTTATTAAAGTATTGTTGATTACAATATTATATTAGTTTCAGGTGTACAACATAATGATTCAGTATTTTCATAGATTATGCTCCATATGAAGTTATTATAAAATATTGGCTATATTTCCTGTGTTGTACATTACATCCTTCTTATTTATTTTATACCTACTAGTTTGTACCTCTTAACCCCCTTCACCTATCTTGCCCCTAAAATGCCATACTATCCAAAGCAATGTTCAGATTTAATGCAATCCCAATAAAAATACCTATGACATTTTTTACAGAACTAAAACAAATAATACTAAAATTTGTGTGGAACCACAAAAGATCCCAAATAGCGAAAGTAATCTTGAGGAAAAAAAAGAACAAGGTATCATGCTCCCTGACTTCAGACTATAACACAAAGCTCAAATCAGAATGGTACTGGCACAAAAACAGACACACAGATCAATGGACTAAAATAAAGAACCCAGAAATAAACCCACACACATATGGTCAATTAATCTATGACAAAGAAGCCAAGAATATACAATGGGGAAAAGATAGCCTCTTCAGTAAGTGGTGTTAGGAAAACTGGAAATCTACATGTAAAAGAATAAAAGTAGAGCATTTTCTCACCCCATAAACAAAGATAAACTCAAAATGGATTAAATATCTAGATGTAAGACCTGAAACCATAAAACTCTCAGAAGAAAACATAGGCAGTGCACTCTTTGACATGTCTTAGCAATATTTTTTTGGGATCTCTCTGCTCAGGCAAGGGAAACAAGAACAAAAGTAAATAAATAGGACCTAATCAAACGTCAAAGCTTTTGCACAGAGAAGGAAACCATCAACAAAACAAAAAGGCAACCTACTGAATGGGAAGAGGTGTTTGCAAAGGTATGTCTGATAAGAGGTAAGTGTCCAAAA
The DNA here is from genome assembly GCF_028023285.1 of Balaenoptera ricei. Taxonomy (NCBI): domain Eukaryota; kingdom Metazoa; phylum Chordata; class Mammalia; order Artiodactyla; family Balaenopteridae; genus Balaenoptera; species Balaenoptera ricei. The sequence continues at coordinate 86,099,207 of NC_082660.1, read as the reverse complement.
TTTGTAATGAACTCATACAACTCAATATCAGAAAAAGCCTAACAAACTGATTAAAAAATGGGCAGAGATCGGAACAGGCATTTTTTCAAAGAAGACATACTGATGGCCAACAGGCACATGGAAAGATGCTCAATATCACTAATCATGAGGGATATGCAGAAGCTTTTTTGTTTGATGTAATCCCACTTGTTTATTTTTGCTTTTGTTGCCTTTGTTTTCAGGGTCTAATTCAAAAAATCATTGCCAAGACCTATGTTAAGCTTACACCTATGTTTTCTTTTAGCAGTTTTATGGTTTCAGGTCTTACATTGAAGTCTTACATCCAATTTGATATGATTTTTGTGTATGGTATAAGATAGGTGTCCAGTTTCATTCTTTTGCATGTAGCTGTCCAGTTTGCCAATACCACTTATTGAAGAGACTACCCTCTCTCCATTGCATATTCTTGGCTCCTTTGTCATAAATTAATTGACCATATATGCATGGGTTTCTTTGTGGAGTATCCTGTTTTATTGATCTGTGTGTTTGTTTTTATGTCAATGCCATATTATTTTGATTACTATAGCTTTTGTAATATAGTTTGAAATCAGAAAGTGTGATACATACAGCTTTAATCTTTCTCAAATTTGCTTTGTCTATTTGGAATCTTTTGTGGTTTCATAAAAAATTTAGAATTGTTCTATTTCTGTGAAAAATTCCACTGAAAGTTTTAGAGATTGCATTGAATCCTTAGATTACTTTGTGGAGTAGAAAATTTTCACAATATCAGTTCTTCAAATCCATGAATATGAAACATGTTTCCATTTATTTGTGCCATCCTCAATTTCTTTCATCAGTGTCTTATAGTTTTGTAGTTTTCAGTGTACAGATGTTTCACCTCCTTGGTTAAGTTTATTCCTAGGTATCTTATTCTTTTTGTTGCAATTGCAAATGGGATTATTTTCTTAATTTCTCTTTCTGATATTTCATTCGTAGTGTATAGAAATGCAAGTGATCTTTCTATATTGATTTTGCATCCTGCAATTTTACTGAATTCATTTATTATTTCTAAGTTTTTTGGTGGAATGTTTAGGATTTTCAATATATAATATCATGTGCAGATAAAGTTTTATTTCTTCCTTTCTGATTTAGATGACTTTTATTTTTATTTTTTTCTTGCCTAATTGCTCCAGCTAAGATTTCCAGTACTATGTTGAAAAAAAGTGGTTAGAGTGGGTCACCTTGTCTTGTTCTTGATACTAGAAGAAACACTTTCTGGTTTTCCCCCATTGAGTACAATGCTGTCTGTGACCTTTGGGATTTTAAATTAAAGATCAGTCATGTTGCAACTTTGTGTCTAGCACATACCAAATCCCAAACTCCCAGAAGTAAAGCAGGCATTCAATATAAACCACATTGTTTATTCAATTTTTTAGGCACAGTGAACTACTCTAATTATTTAGAATACATTTTACGTTAGTGTAGGAAACTGTTTTCCAGTTAATTTTCCAGATACCAGCCAATGTTCAATCTAGCAAGCAAGTCTTTTTTAATGATAGCAGTTTCAGGCATACCATTAACTTTTTCCACACATTGTTTAAAAGAATGAAGGCTGAAAAGTCAGTGAGCTTAGCAAACATAAAAATGTTAGGAAAAAACAGCTAATTAAGCACATAAAGAAAAAAGAGACATAAGAAGATACAGAAAAAGAAGAAAACAAAAACAGAGGATCAATATGACAAACAGTTACTTCTTTGAAATAATAATATCAAAACATCTATAGCTAGAATGATGAAAAAATAAAAAATGTAATGGAACAAAAAACAAATATCTTGCTTAAAATAGGGGATATTATTAAAAATTCTATGTACATGAGAAAGTTTAGCAGGAATTTATCATAAACTACTCTATGTCATATAATTGGAAATATAGATGAAATAGAAACATTTCTAATAAAATACCATAGGGGAAACATAAATTGTGATTAGTTTCATAACTATTAAAAACATTCAGTTGGTAATGAAAAACCTTTCTTAAAAGCAACCCAGGCCAAGATGGCTTTAATAGTTAAATCTACCAAACATTTAAGGAAGGAATAGTACCAATCTTACCATAGGACAATCTCATCCATGAAGGTAAATGCAAAAGTTATAAATAAAATCTTATCAAGACAAAGTATGCAATATAGGAAAGGGGTAATACAGTAAAGCTAATTTTGGTTTATTTTAGGAATTAATAGTTGTTTTAACAAATGAAAATCACCCTATGTATTTTATCACATTAGCAGAAAAAAAGAGAAAAATAATGTGATCACTTCAACAAATACAGAAAATGCATTTGATAAAATCCAGCTCTAATTTATGATAAAAATTTATTTAAACTAGAAATAGAAGGGGTCTTTCTTAATCCAATATTAAGAGATATCTATTAATTAGCTTATAGCAAACAACACACCTAACGGTGAAATGAAAGATTTTGCACTGACATCTAGAATGAGATAATGATACCCACTACCTCCACTTTTATCTAATATTGCACTGAGAGTACCACCTATTGTGGTAATGCAAATATAAATAAATAAAAATGATCATATTTGGAAAGGAAAAAATAAAAACATCATTTTCATTTGGTATGCTTGTTTACATTGAAAATCCAAGAAAAATCAGGTAAATTATTGGAATTAAGATTTGAGATTAATAAACTTGTTGATATACATACACATATACTTGTTTATAAACATACTGACAGAGGATAAAGATAGATAGATGATAGCTAAATAGATGACAGATAGATAACTTGAAGGGGACAGAACATAGATCCAGTTATTGGGAGTGTGGTACAAGGGTAAGAGGAAGCCAAAAGCAAAATTCCATGAAAGCAGTGATGATGATCTTTGGTTCACTACTTTGTCCTTAATGTGTAGCACATTGTAGGCAGTCAATGTTTGTTGAATGAATGAATGCTCAGTGAGTGAGATATGTAACCAAGACTCCTTATATGTGCCCTCATAGGAGATGCATTAGTCAGAGAGCCTGAAGTAAAGTTACAGATAGGGAGTAAATGGCTCCAGAACTAAAGATTACAGGACAATAAAGACAGGAAACATAAATGGTCATTTTAAGAAAGATATCTTAAGTCAACTTGTATCCCTTAGAATTAATATTTTAAAATAAGGATAAGTAATACATTTTCCAATTATAATTTTCTTTTGAAGATATTAACAATATTGTTTCTTTACCATATGAATTCAGCTATTTTTATCAATCAATTCATCTATTTGGACTCTGCTTGCAGGTTGATTAGATTGAAATATAAAGAATTCATCTGAAATTTAACCACACTGACCAATCTAGACCGACAGTTTGATATTGTTTATGGACTCCTGGTTTTGACAACAAATAATAAAACAACGTTAAAGAAGCTCGTACATTTTAAGAATAAAATATGATTTCTGTACCTTGGTCTTAAAGTGTCTGATTAAAGCTGGAAATTAAAATATAAGTAAGAGAAAGTTGTTAAATTTAATTAGTAATTTTATTAATAAAATTATGGATGTGCTACCTGTGCCAAGATCTATCAGAGTTTGAGATTTCATAGGAACGTAAAAGTTAATATTCCCTTAAGGAACACAGTCCCCAGGTAGAAGAAATCATAGTCTGATGATGTTGTTTGTCATTAGTTATGTATGTAAGGAAAGGTCTTCATCTATGTTTAAATGTTTAAAAAATTAGAATTTAAAACATATTATGAGAAATTGTACTTTCCCCCCTCATTTGCATTATTATGTGAGTTTAAGGGTTGCTAGCAACTTAAAGGCTCCTTTAACAAGATAAATTTTCTTTGCCACATATGTCTCTATTTCATTTGAGACCTTATCAAAATTTAAAGTTGTTAAAATGAAATCGAGATTTGTAGTTGAAGAGTCACTAAAAACGTGCATCACACTTAGTACTAAAAATGATTCCCTTTGCCTAATTTCATTACCAAAACCTTGAGAAATTGTAACTTTATTTATTTACTGCTTGCATCTAGAAATTACATTTTAAATCATTAACTTAAATTTAAAAGGCAATATAAAATAATGCCTTTAAACCTACTACTAGAAAGGAGATTTATTCTCTTTTAGAGAAAATTTAGACTTTTTCATGCTAAGATTTGATTTAGAAAACAAGAAAATAAAGGTTAGTAAGCAGACTTTAGTTTAAAAATTTGGCAGGTTTTTCAGCTTGTATGTAAGCCAAGAGGCCAACAGCCGTGTTCATCCTTGACTGAGCAAGTCATAGTACCGGAGCTTACAAGCTGATTGTACAACAGGGAAAGCAAGGCAGAATCACAGCTAATTAGAATTCCTGCAGGCTTTATCAACAGGTCTGCAAAGTACAGTAATTAAGCTATGGCTGTGAAAACATGTCACTTTGATGTTTTGGAGATGATGCAAACTAGCTTGAAATTACCCAGCTCAAAAATAATCACTTAAGAACTTTCTTAAAGTGACACATGGAATGTATATTTGACTACTGTGATTTTTAAAAAAATTACTTCAATAAAAGCCAAGGCTAATTTAATATCTCAGTAAAGAATATCATGGGCTCAATTACTGACTTGCTTTTGTGCAGATGTATTCTGGACCAAAAAAAAAGCAGAAGTAATGAAATATTATATATTGATATCTTCATATTTTCAAATATCAAGATCTGTCTATACATGTAATAGGTAGGGCAATTGTCATCTCAGAAATAAATTCATTTTTAACATATTCAAAAGTCAGAATCTTTTTGTTAATGGAATTCAACAAAGGAGTATATTCATAAATAACTTAATAATTTTAATTGTAGAGCCTGACAGTGAATTAAATCTAAAAATGAAATGGAAAAAAATTCCAAAATATGCCTCTATTTTTAAGTGCTGTTGTAAGTGTGATTTGATGAACTTCATATGAGAAGAATGACAGAGTTGACATCTGCTATTTTTTTTTTTTTAGAAATTGGAACTCTTACACATTGCTTGTGGAAATGTAAAATGGTGCAGACAATATGTACGATAGTTTGAAATTTCCTCAAAAAGGTAAAATACAATTAGAGTTTGGTTCAAGAGCTTCACTCCTAGATATATGCCACAAAGAATTGAAAACGGGTGTCCAAACAAAAACTTGTACATGAATATTCATAGCAGCATTGTTGACATTGGCCCAATGGTAGAAACAATTTGAATATCCATCAGTGGATGAATGGATCAGCAAAAGAGGGTAGATCTATAAATTTCCATATTACTCTGCCGTATATAGAAAGAGTAAAATTGTGCATCCACTGTGGAAAACAGTATGGCAGTTCATCAAAAACTTAAACATAAATTAACATATGATCCATCAATTCCACTTCAGGGTAGACACACAAAAGGTTTGAAAGCAGGGAGTGAAAGAGATATTTGTATACGTGTATTCATAGGAGCATTACTGACACTGACCAAAAGGTGGAAGCAACCAAAGTGTCCATAGTCCATGGATAGATGAATTAATAAGCAAACTTGGGCTTCCTTGGTGGAGCAGTGGTTGAGAATCTGCCTGCCAATGCAGGGGACACGGGTTCGAGCCCTGGTCTGGGAAGATCCCACATGCCGCGGAGCAACTAGGCCCGTGAGCCACAATTACTGAGCCTGCGCGTCTGGAGCCTGTGCTCCGCAACAAGAGAGGCCGCGATAGTGAGAGGCCCGCGCACCGCGATGAAGAGTGGACCCCGCTTGCCACAACTAGAGAAAGCCCTCGCACAGAAACGAAGACCCAACACAGCCAAAAATAAAAAAAATAAATAAATAAACCCAAAGTTTAAAAAAAAAAAAAAAAAAACTTAAAAAAATAAGCAAACTGTGATATATACACAAAAGTATATTTTTCAGCCTTAAAAACTAAGGAGATTCAGACACATGCTACAACATGTCTGAGCCTTAAAATCATCATGCTAAGTGAAATAACCCAGTCACAAAAGGATGAATATTAATATATGATTACACTTCTATGAGGTATCCAGAGAAGTGAAGTTCAGACACAGAAAGTAGAATGTGGTTGACAAGGGTTAAAGAGAGTTAGTGTTTAATGGATGCAGTTTCACTTGGAAAAAATGAAAAAGTACGGGAGATGGATAGTGAGGATATTTGTACAACAATGTAAATGTAGTGAATGTCATAGAACTATATAGTTTAAATGGTTTAAATGGTAAATGTTATGTTCAATGGATTTAATCACAATGGAAAATGTAGATGAAGTACTGATACATGTTGCAACATGCATGAACATTGAAAACATCCTGAGAGAAAGTAGCCATACAGAAAAGGCCACCCAGATCATACTCATCTTGTATGCTTTAAATCCATCAAGGTTGTGAAAATGAGGGAAAGTCTCAAGAACACTTCCAGAAAAAGTAAACTGTATCAGAATTGAAAAAGACATTTTCATGCTTTGGGGCAGGTGGTGAAAGTGGAAGTGGGCCTGTGGAATTGGATTAGAAGGTGAAAACCACAGTGATTTCTCATTTGGGGGTTATGTGCGTGTTCCCTGGGAGACTGTCACTTTTTAGAGTAAAACACAATGGAAGTTGTCATTTACATTGGCATATGTGGTAAATCAATGATGACTGGGACATCTGAACTTGCAGGTAAAGAGTACATTGTACTGTTACTGCAAATTTTCTGTAGTTTGAAATTATTAGAAAATAAATAACTTTGCAAAACAAACATGTCAATACCATGCCAGAAAAGTAGATAAGACATCAAACTTCATGATAGGGACCAAGCCCTACCCAGATTCAGTTCACCCAAAATGGTTAAGCTAGTTGCTCTTGTAGGAATCCACATATTATTAAGAGGTACTGTAACAGGGAAGAGCAAAATCTGACTCCGTGTTGGATCTGTTTCTTTTACTTTAACCTTTGCTTTTCGTTGCTTTTGTTATTATAATCATACATAATGGCCTGCCTCAGGGAACCCTGCCCTTCTGCCTGAATGTAAAACTAAAGTGCCCTTGTTCAGCTCACAGGGAGACCATTTGACCCTGCCCACCTGTGAATGGCTGCAGAAAAGAAGAAATTAATGCATCCCTCCCCAATGTTGGCCAAGCCAGGAGATATTTTGCAAAACTAATGGCCTTTTTACTTTACTTCCTGACCTCCTCCCCCTCTCTGTTCTATAAAAGAAACTGGCATCCAGACCCTGATAAGATGGTTTTTTGGGGACACTAGTCCGCAATCTTCTTGGTCTGCTGACTTTCCAAATAAAGTCGCTATTCCTTGCTTCAACACCTCATCTCCCAATTTATCGGCCTGTCATGCAGTGAGCAGAGTGAGCTTGGACTCAGTAACAGTACTGTGGGAAGATTATATTAGTAGTTAATGTGTCTTGGGTGTTGTGGATGACCTGGGATACAGTAGAAACAATGGGATTTCGAGTTACAATTTTCCACATCAAACCACCAAAAGGTACAAGTAATACATGAATTTAGTAAAGTTGCATAATACAAAAGCAATACACAAAAATCAGTTGAGTATCTATACACTAATAAAGAAGTAACAGTAAGAAAATAATCCCATTTACAATTGCATCAAAAAGAACAAAATACCTAGGTATAAGTTTAACCAATGATGTGAAAGACCTGCACAATGAAAACTGTAAGATGCTAATAAAGAAACTGAAGAAAAAACAAATAAATAGAAAAATATTCTGTGATCAAGAATATTGTTAAAACGTTCATCCAGCCAAAGCAGTGTGCACATTCAATTCAATCTCTAACACAATTAAAATGGCATTTTTTACAGAAGCAGAACAAACAATCCTATTATGTGTGCAGAACCAAAAAGGACCCCAAATAGCCAAAGCAATCGCAAGAAAGGAGAGCACAGCTGGAGTGAAATAGCTCCCTAACTTCAAACTATGCTAGGGATCCACAGGAACCAAAACAGTGTGGAAGTGGCACAAAAGCAGGCACATGCACCAGAAGAACAGAACAGAGAACCCAGAAATAAACCCACGTGTATGTGGTCAGCTAATTTATGACAAAGCTGCCAAGGACATACACTAGGGAAAGTCCCCTCAATAAATGATGCCAAGGAAACTAGATACCACAAACCAAAGAAAGACACTGGAAACTAACTACACCACACACAAAACTACCTAAAATTTATTGGTTTCCACATCAAGCCCTTCCTCTGCTGGCTCCTCTGAAAATGGACTCCCCTCAGCAGTCAGTCACATACAGGACGCTTCTCCCCACTTTTTCTTCACCTTTTACTCCCAAGGCGGCACCTCCCAGCAGGTCCTGAAGACACTGGGCTCCTGTCTACGTGGACGAGGTCCAATGTTTTCCAGAAGCTGAAGCCCCAGTATGTCCTGAGGAGACCAACCTCCTGTCTGTGTAGACTTGGCCAGGCTTGTCCAGAAGCCAAAGCCCTGGCGAATCCTGAAGAGCCAACATCCTGCCTCCAATATTTAGAAAACTGCTCTGAAGAATCCGGAAGGACTCCCAGCTCAGCATCTCTGGCTCAGCGTCTCTTCCCTCCCCCAGCACTGAGCTGCCCCAGAGCCTGAGGGGAGGGCGGCGCCACCCCTGATCCCTGACCCCTGACCCTGACTTCACTCTGGCTGCACTGCCGCTGGGAGGGACCCGGTGCCCAGATTCTGTGCTGTTCAGTGGGCAGTCAGTGATGTGGAATCTGCTGCTTTCACTAAGCCAGCATCTGTCCTCATGTCCAAGTCCAGCACCTCAGCTTTTCTTCCAGGCCAGACAGTTTCAGAAGTCTGACCCAGGTTCCACCCACCTGGAAGATGGGTGTATGATACACGTTTAGCCAATCCCATTTTCCATCCTCTGCTTGCTGTGATTGGTGCAGTGATGAGAATGTTATCCAAGCCAGGCCAAAGGCATACCAAGCCATGAGTTTTCATGAACATGATTCCCTCAACTCTGTTCTTTCTCAAGGTTATTTTGGCTATTTGGAACCTTCTGTGATTTCACAAAAATTTTTAAATTATTTGTTCTAGTTCTGTGAAAATTGCCTTTGGTAGATTGATAGCGATTGCATTCAATCTGTAGATTGCCTTGTTAAGTTATATTCTGAATATATAACAGCTATACAGGTATATTTAACTAACTGTGCTCTTTTTCTTAAAAAGTCTCCATTTGATCAGTATTTTAATATTCTTTGAACTTGATAAGGAATTGGGGAACACTTGAACTTTCCTTTCACCTCTCATCTTTCATGCTATTCTATATTATTTAATCCCACTTTGTTTTTCTCTTTGACAAAAGAATGGATATGTATGCATGCATGCCTCAGTGTGTGTTTCAGTATGTATATTTACAATCGCTATTATTGCATTTTACCAAATTGTCTTAGAATTTTCTTTGGTTAACTTTGCTTTTTGCACCCATTCTTTCTTTCTAGTTTATCTTTCTTCTTACTGGAATACATTCTTCCATATTTTTTCACTGGGATGTGAGAATGTACTTAGTACACCTCACTATTGAATGTTACTTTTTCTAGATACCAAATATGAGTTAGCAATCATTTTCTTCTGAACTGAGATATTACTCCATTATCTTCTGGCACCTCTTATTTATGATAAAGAGTCTGACAATCAGTCTGAAGTTTTATATGATGGTTAGTCTAGTATTGTTCCTTTGTAAATATTCTTTTTTGGGTACCTTTTAAAAGTAAGTTATTCATCTTAGAATTCTACTAAATATCTATTCATTTTTAAAAAATTAATTAATTAATTTCTTTATTTTTGGCTGTGTTGGGTCTTCGTTTCTGTGCAAGGGCTTTCTCTAGTTGCGGCAAGCGGGGGCCACTCTTCATCGCAGTGTGCGGGCCTCTCACTATCGCAGCCTCTCCCGTTGCGGAGCACAGGGTCCAGACGCGCAGGCTCAGTAATTGCGGCTCATGGGCCCAGCCGCTCCGCGGCATGTGGGATCTTCCCAGACCAGGGCTCGAACCCGTGTCCCCTGCATTGGCAGGCAGATTCTCAACCACTGCGCCACCAGGGAAGCCCTCTATTCATTTTTATGTATCATGCTTAAGCCATTATATCTCTCTCTCTTTTTTACTTAAAACATTCATCTATTTTATTTTTACTGAGATTAAATTTATATACTGTCAAATAAACAAATTTTACCCGTATAAATTGGTGAGTTTTTGCAAATGTATGCATCCGTTTAACCAGCAGAACCCCCTCAAGATATAGAACATTTCAATAACTCCAGGAAGTTTCATGTCCTTTTAGTCAATCCTCACCACTCATTGGATAACGCTGTTCTGATTTCATCACCCTCAACCAGTTTGCCTATTCTAGAACTTTATATAGATGGAATAATACAATATGTACTATTTTGTGCTCAGCTTCTTTTGTCCAGAATAATGTCTATAGATTTATCTATGCTGTTTCACATATTAGTAGTTTATTCTTTTGTTGTTTCTGTTGAGTAATAGTTCTTTGTATAAAAATACCACAATTTGTCATTCCATTCTCCTTTATATAAGCATTTGGGCTATTTTAAATGGTTTCCTGTAGTAAATACAGTTTTTTAAAATGTTTTATAAGTTTTTGGTAAGCATGCATTTTTATTTCTCCAGAGTAAGTTCATAGAAATGGAATTGGCATATAATATGCTGGGTGTATGTTTTCAAATTTTTATCTTGTTGCAAATCAGTTTTCCCAAAATGGCTGAAACATTTTACATTCCCACCAGTGATATGTGAGAATTCAGTTGCTCCGTAACCCTACAGTCATTTGTTATGTCATTCTGTTTTTGTTTGTTTGTTTGTTTATCTATTCTGATAGGTGGGTAGTTATATTTTATTGTAGATTTAATTTTTATTTCCCCAATAATTAAAGATGTTGATCATAATTTTTCCTGTGCTTATTAAGCATTCATATATTGCCTGTGTCTTTTCAATTATTTTGCCCATTTTTATTGGTTTACTTTTTAAATCTTTGAGTTGCAAGAATTTCTTTCTGTGCACAGGCATAACACACACATACACACACACATACACATAAACACATACATTCTGTAACAAATCTATTTGCAACTTACCTTTTTACTTTCTTAACAGATACTTTTGATGATTACAACTTATCAACTTTCCTTTATTGTTATTGCTTTTTTGTGTCCTATATAAGAAATTTTGGCCTACCTCAAGGTGGCAAAAATGTGTGCCTGTGATTCCTTTAGAAGAGTAATAGTTTTAGCTTTTAGGTTTAGCAATAGGATCCTTTGAATTATTTTTTTATATGATGTGGAGAAAGGCACTAGGTTTATTTTTTCACACATTATTATTAATTGATTCCATCACAATTTTTGGAAAGGCTGCCCTTTCCCCCACTGAATACTTTTAACACCTTTGTTGACTATGAATATAAATTGACTGGGTTCTACTATATAGCAATGACCTTGTCTGTTCTTGAACCTGCACCACATCACCTTGATTCAGTAGCCATATGAGGACTGGTTAGTCAAATAACTGAAGGCTATTAAAAACAGTGGAAGTATCAATATACATTAATGTGAGTTGCTAGGAATACATAAGTTAGGATCCCTCTAAATAAAAAGACAAAACAGTAAATAGTACTAATCATATTATAAGGCATTTCTTACCATTAAAATTAAAAAGACAGGAATGTGCATAATAACCAATTATTTATCATTGTTCTGTACATTAGCCAACATACAATAGGTAGAAAACAGAGAAAAAGGTATAACTCTTGGATATCTGCTTTTCTTTCCTTTTTGGAGAGCAAGACATATATTCTGACAAAGGATTTGAATGCAGATATATAGAGATTTGTGCTTAGAAAACTTAAGATTAATAACTGTAAAAAGTGAGTTTAAGGGATTTTAGAAAATTGACTAGATAAAACATTAATATACAAAAATCAATAATCTTTCTCAAACCAATGATAAAAAAATATGATAGAAAAATCATATTTACAACATAAACAAAAATACTAAGTACCTAAGAAATTTTTTAAAAAAATATGTAGAACTTAAAGAAATAAAATAAGGGAAGATGGTTACATATTTACAAGCAAATAATTTTATGGATTATAAGGCATGCTAAATACTTTTCATAAAATAATGAAATTTTGCTAATGTCCACAATTAGTAAATAAACCAATTTGGGGTTAGTTTATGTCTTTTTTTGCAACTATAATCATTTGCTGTGTGAACTAAGTTCTTCTGTCTTTACTACAGGCACACATGTTACCTGAAAAGTTATAATGTGCAAGAGTACCTACAGTTCTCTGTATTTCATTCATCTTGAATTTCTTATGAGGGTCCTCGGTTATAAGAAATCAGGGAACATGATGGTTTATGATACTAGAACTTTTAACTGATTTTGAAACATAAATATTTCTTATAAAAATACATTTGTATTAAAAAAGTACGTAAAGTTGCTTCCTATATATTATCAATTGAATCACGCCCTCCCCCCATTTATAAGTTGAACTCCTAACACCCAGTTCCTCAGAATGTGACCTTATTTGGAAATAGTCTTTGCAGATGTAATTAGTTAAGATGAGGTCATCAGGATGGGCCCTAATTCAATATGACTGGTGTCCTTATAGAAAGGAGAAATTTGGTCACAAACATAGATACTTAAAGAAGGAAGGTGATGTAAGGAGACACAGGGAGAAAATGGCCATCTATAAGCCAAGGAAAGAAGCTTAGAACTGATCCTTTCTTCACAGCCCTCAGAAGGAACCAACTTAGGAGACACCTTGATTTTAGACTTCTGGCATACAGAACTATGAGGCAATAAATTTCTGTTGTTTAAGCCACACAGTTTGTTGTACTTTGTTACAGCAGCTTTGACAAATTAATACACTATATATGGCATGGAATTAAAACAATATGTGCTATCGAATGTAAAATAGTTAGCTAGTGGGAAGCAGTAGCATAGCACAGGGAGATCAGCTCGGTGCTTTGCGATGACCTAGAGGGGTGGGATAGGGAGGATGGGAGGGAGGCTCAAGAGGGGTGGGATAGGGAGGATGGGAGGGAGGCTCAAGAGGGAGGGGATATGGGGACATATATATATACATATGGCAGATTCACTTTGGTGTACAACAGAAACCAACACAGTGTTGTGAAGCAATTGTACTCCGATAAAGATCTATTTTAAAAAAATATGTGCTTTATAGAATACACAAAGTTTCAAAATATTCTGTTCATGAGTGACTTCAAATGCAGTAAACCTACAGTGATGTTAAAACTATAGGAGAGCAAATTCAGTTGCAAGGACGACAGGAGCACAGGGGAACAGTCAAGAGTTATAGGAGGAGCTGGGAGATTCTGAGTCAGATTGGAATGGGGCAAAGTCTGAGAGATACACATCCTTAAGAGGAAGGTGTAATGGTATTCAGAGAATCTGATGTACCTGGCTTCAGCTGATGATGCTTTATTTATTTCAGCCTGGCTTCCAGATCAAACCCTTGGGACTTCTTCCTCACAGTATTCTGATAGTAGTGAAAGATCAAGTTTACCACACTGAAAAACTCTTCTTATGTACTTTCTCTGGACTGCCTTCATTCAGCTCCCACTCATTTCCTGGAAGCCCACAAAACTTACTTATGTTTATTATAGAGCATAAAAGTTTAATTTCTGAGGTAGTTTATTTTTATTTATTTTATAAGATGTTGATTTCTCTCTAGTCCATTCACTCTAAACCCCTTCATCAGATTCCACATCTCATTGGATAAATGTAAAATTCCTTAAAATGGCCCACATTACTCTAAATAGTTTGGTCCTTGCATACCTCTTCACTCACATCTTATCTCACACTCTTGTTCATTTTCTGCACTCCAACCTCTCTGTCCTTTTAGTCTCTTGTATTCACTTTGCTCCCTCCCTTGCAGGACCTCTCTGTCTTCCTTCACTCTTCACCTCCTAGTCATATTACACCTTTCAACTCAGGTGTCATTTTCTCAAGAAAATATTTCCATATCTTTCAATGAGGTCAATTTCACCCCCTTATTTGATATCCTGGCTCCATATACCTATTTTTTATGTAACATCTATTAAAATTTAGTCAAAAGGTACACTTCCAGTTATAAAATAAAAAAATACTGGTGATGTAGTGTACAACTTGATGACTATAGTTAACATTGCTGTATGGTGTATTTGAAAGTTGCTAAAGAGAGTAAATCCTAAAGGCTTTCATCACAAGGAAAACACCCTTTTTCTTCTATCTACATGAGATATTAGCCAAACTTATTGTGGTAATTATTTCACAGTATATATGTCAAGCCATTACACTGTCACCTTAAACTTATACAGTGCTATATGTCAATTATACATCTCAATAAACCTGAAGGAAAAAACTCCCCCCCAAATTAAAATTTGTTATTATCATCTGCTGGATATTTCAATTATTTGCATAGTATCTGGATCTTTCACTAGATCATAAAAATCTATGATAGGAAACATACCTGCTTTTATTTACCATTGTAACTTAGGCATATACCATAGAATATTTTGTGTATTAGTAGTTCAATAAGTTTTTCTTTAATAAAGATACATATGCAACCTCCTGTTTGCAAAGTATGTCCTTTTGAATTCATATTTCATAGAAATTACAACTATAAGGCCTGGCAATTCTACCATTATCAGGTTGATTTATTTTTTGAATCGTTAAATCAAGTATTATGAAATCACAAGATATTCAAGCTGGAAGTAACTTTAGATTCAATCTAGTACAGCGGTTTTTAAACTTTATGGACTTGCCACAGGGACTACCTGAAGGAGTTGTGAGGAAAATTCTGATAAGGTAGAGCTTTGGAACTCCAACTTCGGGAAACAACAACTCTAATCTATTTTATATATTGGAATTTCATGTACCTTTAATTTTAATAAAAAAATTCTAGTGCTAGAGTTTTTTTAAAAATGTTGATATATCTCAATTCCTTTCATTGTAATTGTCAGAAAAAAGAATCTACATGAGGCAAAATTACTTTAATAAAGTCAGCCAATTAGTTAATGCCAGAGGTAAAACTAGGACACAGGTAATCTGATTCCCAGAAATTTCAAGTTGGCTACTTTACCCATCAATGGATTAATATTTCATTCTTAAGCCAATCTAATTTTAGTTCTCCAGTTAACAAGATAAGTTGCATGTGAACATGATTAATTTAAATGAGCTAATCATGGCTTCTCATGCTTTCAACCAACCAAGACCTATGGACCTATGTGTATGGCACTGAGTTTTGGGATCCATCATGGCTAAGCAAAAGAAATATAAATTTTTGTTTCCAACAGATCTAGGTGGGTTTGAGTCCCGATTCTACCAATTACTACTATAAATTATGTACAGTAGTAAAGTCTCTGAGCTTCATTTTACTCATCTCAAAAATGAGAATTAATCAACTTCCAACTGGGGTTGCTTGGAGGATTAAATGAAATATACAAAAGTGCTTAGCACAGTGTCTGGTACAGAATTGGTTGTCAATAAGTATGTTTCCTTTTTATTCTTCCTTTCATATTTCTTTTACATTTGTATTTACATGAGTTTATAGATCTATGGTTTATAAATAGACCTGTACTTTTCAAACTTAGACATGTATTTCATCTACATCCAAGCAATTCAAATCCATCAATAAATAGCAATGCATAAGTAATTCCATGAGCTTATTTTGTTTTTTAATATTTCACATTTCATAGTGAAGGCCTAGTCAAATTACTACTTTCCTTTTACAACACCTATAATTATCTTAAGCTAACAAATGAATATTTTTCATAATACTAATAGGACTAGAATTCTACTTTGTGCATTTGATAATTAGACTATATGTCTTGTGAATGTTACCCACTATTCAGTCTTATTTTTGTGGTGAAATTTTGTGTGACCATAGATAAATTTGAGTTAAAAATGAAGAAATCTTGAAGGGAAAGAACTATTTTTAATATCCAGATATTTTACTTTGTTCTGAATCCTTGCTCTCCTTCTTTCTATTAGTTCTGCCTGTGCTACAAAAGTAATCTTAATTAAATATCTATGTATTATATATAATATATATGCATATATATGTATATCTTTACAGAATTACCTTATTCTCCACTCTTATGCTCACCTGCCCGCAGGTATTACATATCATTTAATAACTAAGTTACAATAAAGCAACTGCCCAGTTTCCAAGCTCAAAAACAAACAGCAATTCTTACCCTCTGGTGTCATCTATTGGTTAGATGTTAAAATTACAAATACTGTTTTATATAAATATTCTTAAAAGTACCTGCCTCCTCATTTTTACTCTCCTATGGTAATACTGCTTAATTGTACTGTTTTAAATTTGGGTTGTTTAACTTATTGTTAAATATTTAATAGCCTTTCCAAGTCTCCAGCCTACAAATGATGACATTGTTCAGTCATAAATTGTTCTATTGAAGGAGAATTTGTATTAAAAATTTGAACCAACTGAAAACTGTCAGACACTACATAGAATTCTCATTTCACTCTCCATTACGATATAGTAAAGCACAATCCAAATTAAGCAATGTATTTTAAGTATTAGGTGAAAATATCATAAAATATACTTATTTTGAATTTCTATATTAGTGCCATTTTGCATGACAAAATATTTCTGTTTTATGCATTCCTCATTTTAAATCAAAAGAAACTACTTGAAGTCATAGTAAAGCCAAAACTAATAATAAAAAAAAAAGAATCACTCATTTCACCTGTTGAAATTGTCAGTTACAAATATTTAAATGGATCAACAGATTTCCATTACTGGAACAACACATCAGAATAACAAAATCTTTTGAAGAAATGCTTGTGAAGAGATTGAGTATGCATGATAGATCTGTTTATCATGATATTTTCATATTCCTTTTTATAGGGCTTCAGAGAAAAACTACAGTATATGGAAATTGAAAATGAAAAATTGTTGTTGCAGATGATGTATTTCAGGGAAGCCAGATAGATCACTATATTTGCTAGATGGCTCGAGAATTAATATTATTAGTTATCCTAGAATAAAATTTCACTTTCTCTAGCATTTACAATATACTGTTTTATACTTTCGTATTCAGAATCTCTAGTTCTTTATTTTGAAACCTTAATGCTTTTCAAAATTTATCACTGGTCCAACAGATGAATTAACCAAATGGTAAGCTCTGGATGAAGGTGAATGTAGATCCTTAAATCTAGCTCTCTTATTTTCTCCTACTGATATTATATGATTTCACAGCAAGTCTAAATGAAACTAAAAAAATATAATGTAGCTTTTCCCTTGCAAAAAGAGTTCTTAATCATTTCATTCTCATTGAATTACTTTATTTTAGTGTAAATCATTGCTTATTGCATTTATTTTACTTGGTTGAGAGATAGTTTATTTTGTTACCAGATCTAAGAAGCTGGTTACATCACCATTGGTCTCTTAACTAATTAATGTATAGACCAGATTTTATTAAACAACAAGTATCTTGTAGAGAAACAATCACTGGGCTATGGATAAGCTCACCAAGGGGCTAGTTTCTGTATCTATTTATATTAAAATACAGGTATAACTGTTGTCAAACCTGCTCATATGCCCAATGCGCAGTGAGGCCAAACAAATCAAAATGTCAGAGTTTGGAGCAGAGAAAGGTTTATTGCAGTCAAGCAAGGAGAAAATGTGGCTCCTGCTCAAAACACCGGCACTCCCCAATGGTTTTCATGGAAGAGTTTTTAAAAGCAACATTTGGGGTGGGGCTGCATGATGCATGACTTTCTCTGATTAGTTGGTGGTATAGGGTGGTGTTCCTGGAATCTCAATCATCAACCTTCTGGTTCCAATCAGTGTAGGATCTCAGCAGGTAGTTGCCATCCTTTACTTGGGTGGAGGCCTTAGTTCCAGCAGAACAATTCAAAGATATATATCGGATTTTTATGTATATCCCTTGAAGAGTAGCTAGGACTCTGTTTTATTGCTGAACTATTGTTTCTTAACTGCTCTTCTTTTGTTTCTGCATCCCTCACTTCCCTAATTAGTAACTGTTTGAATCTGCTCTTTGGAACTCAGGAAGGCCTAGGAGACTAAAGCTTTTTTCTACAAACAAGAGATGGGGGGGGCGGTGCACAGAGGATCTTTTGTATCCAGGAGGGCACCGCAGGTTCCTGTTCAGTTTCAATCTCCCATTTTCTTTGATACTCCTAAATCCTGAGAGGAACAGGTGCAGGAAAAGAAAGGGAATAAAGTTTTGGATAGAGAGGTTAATCATAAACTCAGCAGAGGAACTGGGTTTTAGGGGGACTCTGTTTCATAACTATTTCAATTTTACTCTCTTTAATTTTCTCTCTGTCCCTATTTGTTAGTGCTTCAGTTGTTCACTTGATATGTTGCTCTAGAGTAGGATTTATTATGTGAGGTTATTGATTACAGGTATTGCAATGTGATTCTGACACAAGCTACGTGGAGTTAGGCCAAATTTCACAGGTTAAATACACAGCCCTTCACAGAACTCCTCTCACTTCAGATACTAACCACAAGCTCCAGGGATCCCGGGTTCTCTGAACTTCCGACAAGTTTGAGAGTTCTCACTACCCTCTCAGATTTGATAACTTGCCGGAATGAATCACAAAACTCAGAAAAGCATTATAATGACAATTACAGTCTTATTATAAAGAATACAAATTAAGATTAGTGAAATGAAAAGACACATAGAGTGAAACCTGTGAAGGTTCCAAATGCAAAGTTTCTGTGTCCTCAGAATGCCTCACCCTCCTGGCACACTGACGTGTATTAACAACTTGGAAGTTAAACCAAACTTCCGGTATCCAAAGTTTTTACTGGGTTTTTATTGCATTTATTGCTTGAATCATTGGCCACATAACTGTGCTCAATATATAACCCCCCTTTCCTTTCTGAAGTTTGGGTGGTCGGAATTATGTCACAAGGCTCAAAGCCCCAATCCTCTAATGATATGGCTGGTCTTTCCAGAATGGCTGGCACCCATTCTGAAACTATCCAGGAACCCAGAATGAGTGTCTTTATTAGCATAAACATAAGTGTGGTTCGAGGGACCCACCATGAATAATAAAAACATTCCTATCACTAAGGAAATTCCAAAGTGTAGAAGCTCCCATCCAGGAACCAGATACAAAGACCAGACAATTGTTTATTATAAAACAGATTTCATTATCTTTGTTTTCCTTAACATGACATAACATAGTATAGTTATGGAAAACTGCCTTTGAATCCAAGATATCTGTGCTGTATTTTAATGTTCTATAAGCTGTTTCACTGTTCTATAGGCAGGCTCTGTAAGACCAGCTTTATCTACTTAAAATTTTACCCAATAGTTTCAACTTTAAGATGAGAATTGACCTCATCTTAAAAGTCATCCAAATGCCTAGTTCAAATTCTTCCTGCTCCATAAAACTTTTCCTAGTAATGGTACTCAAAATTAACGTTTTTCTTCTTTATTTTACCAGAGTTCTTTATAGGTGGTAAATAATTAATATGCATTAAAAATTACCTATAATTGGGTTAATTACACGAACGTATATTTTCCTTCAGCAATTTATGAAATTTGGGTAATGTACTACCAATATGTAGCACAATGTTTTGTGTATTAGAGTTATTCAATGAATATTTGATAAATTCGTGGTATGTTCATTCATTCTGGCTCTGAATGCACTACATAAAAATAAAATTACAATTAAAAATGAATATCTGTACACATACTTATGTTTAAAGAAGAATTTAATATTCAAACAACTGACAAATTTGCAAAAACACTTTACTAATTGATTACTTTTGTTTTATCATGCCTAAGAGTACATAGTCCCAGTTAAAGGAAACACAGTGTTCACTCAGATAAATAGAAGATGACATTGAAGACTCAACAGGTAAACAAAACATTTAGAGAACAGGATTACAGCAAAAAAAGATTAAATATTTTATAAAAACAACACAAATGTGCACAAAGTATACGGAAATTTTTAAAAGCTTGTATCATCAAATACTTGAATAATGGGAGAGACATATGTTTCAGAATGGAAATATTAGTATTAAAATATATCAATAGCCTTTAAATATACTCACATATTTATTGAGTGTCCCAGCAAAACCCAATTATATAATCTTGAAACAATTATAAAAAACACACCTGCAGGAATACAAGGTGAAATTATTCAAGAAAATTTTGCAGCAGGAAATTAACAAGGAAAACTTCCACTAACAGATATTAAAATGAGGCAATATCATGAAACCATGTGACTGTGGTAAGAGTCGTGCATAAATAGAAGCCTGTCTTAGTAGTGTCATCAGCATCATGGTGACATAAGACATCCTCATTTTTGTCTCCCCCTTCAACAACAAAAGTTTAGCATCTATCCATGAGCAGAGGTGCCTCTGTGGGAGGTATGGGACCTAGCATCATGTGCCAAGGGACCCAGGAGGAGATGTATGCACTGTTGCTTTGGGTAATAGGCATACAGACTTCCATACCAACTGTGAAACCTACAGGAGACTGAATCATTCTGGCCTTTATTGGGCATGGTCCAGCAATGCTTGCAGAATAATGACTTGGGCCATAACCTATGGACAAAAGAGCCTTTGTGGATATCGAGGTTTTCATGAAAGAAGTTCCACCACTCCACGAGAGAAAAAAATTTGTCTGGATTGAGCAAGAGAAACAGCTTGACTTTGTCAGAATCATTCCTCCCCCAAAGAGGCACAACTTGAGGCTGAACTATACAGCCCATGATTTCTCCCACAGGGGAAAGGGATAGACAGTGACTGAATGCCTGGCTTTCCCAGCTAAGGGAGGGAGGAGATTGGGAGCATGGCATATAAAATTCCCAGAGGGCACTACAGGGTTCCTGCTGACTATGCTCTGGACTCCATCAGTAAGTCTGCCCACAAGCTGCAGGGAAACATTACCTACAGATTTCCCAACAGACCTGTGGTTAAACCCTGAGCACATTACGTGACAAACACACGCTTTCCTCCACTCTGTGGATGGCTCCCTGAGCATGATCCTGAGGGTGTTGGTGAGACTGAGCTCCAGTAGACATGGAAAACAGCAGATCAGACTCTACAGGCAAGGGAGAAACCACAAATGAACTGTAGCATTACCTTCAAGAAAACAAAAGAGAGGCAACTAGCAGCCATAGTGGTGCACTGTAGGATTAAGAGAAGACATACAAACTTAAGGATTCTTAAAAAAGAGGGAGCAAGGAGCAGGTGTATCCTTGCAAGTTCAGAGAATGCCTTGGAATCTATAGCAGGACTGATGAAAGATATTTTTATCCCGAAGGCAGTTAGTAAAAATTGGAGGAAGTGACTTCTACTTCAAATGTGAAAAAAGCAATGCAAAACTTCAAGAGTCATGAAAATTGAAGGAAACATAATAACATCAAAAATTCACAATAATTTTTCAGTAACAGAAAACGAGGACATGGAAATCTATGATTTATCTGACCAATAGATAACCATAGTTTTGATTTTAATTTACCCTCTATACTGCCTTCTACATTAGTTTGCTCAAGCAGCCATAACAAAAACCCCACCGACTGAGTGGCTTAAACAACAGAAATTTATTTTCTTACAGTTCTGGAGACTGGAATTCCAAGATCAAGGTGTCAGTGAGATTGGTTTCTCCTGAGGCCTCTCTCCTTGGCTTGCAGATGGCCACCTTCTCACTGTGTTCTCTTCATGGCCTGTTCTCTCTAAGTGCCCATCCTTGTACTATCTGTGTGTGTCCTAATCTCTTCTTATTATGACACGAGTCAGTTTGGATTAGGGCCCATACTAAAGGCCCCATTTCAATTTAATTATCACTTTAAAAGTTCTATATCCAAATGCAGGTACATTCTGAGGTACTGAGAATTAGAGTTTTATCATTAAAAGTTGAGGGGACACAATTTAGTCTATAACACCCTCTAATAAAATAGTTTTCTCTCTTTTACACCTTTATGGCCATTTTGTAATTCTATGTCTTCAATCTTATAAGTTCTTGCCTTCCAATGAAAGACTTTTCTAATCGACGTTAAATATTTGATCATCATCATAACACATCTTAACCAACCCTTGGAATCTAGTTGCAGATTTCACAGCAGCATACATATTTGTGCTAGCAGCTTTACCCAATAGCTTAAAATTAATCAATACATGTTGACTTCTGAAAGGATAAAACCAGCCTTCACTGACAGTAACATGTTCTTTAACCTTCTTGGAATTACTGTTTTCTTTCAAAAACTCACTGGGATTTTTAATGACATCCTTCAATCAAAAGTAGAAGTTAACACACCATTTCAACCATAAGTGGCTTTCTGTTCCTGTGCATGAATTGAAAAGCAGATATGCAGTGACAAATCAATGACACATTTTGAAAGAAGTGATATTAGTCACTAACCATGATACACAACTTTAATTTATATAGTAATTTTTGGCCTGAAGAACCAGAAGTAAAGTTTGTGTTTTATGCAATTACTCATGGTTAATATATCATGGTAACTGAAATTTGAATTATGTTTTTGTAAAGGGGGTTG
Organism: Balaenoptera ricei; assembly: GCF_028023285.1. Taxonomy (NCBI): domain Eukaryota; kingdom Metazoa; phylum Chordata; class Mammalia; order Artiodactyla; family Balaenopteridae; genus Balaenoptera; species Balaenoptera ricei. The sequence continues at coordinate 86,076,708 of NC_082660.1, read as the reverse complement.
CTAGTGTCTAAGTGAACCTGTTAACTTGAATCTGTCCATATTGAAACAGTGCAAAGCAAGGACTAAGTAAAGGCATAGCTACACCTGGTTCTAGTTACCTTCACCTAGCATAAACATCTGGGGAGGAGCTTAAGAAATGTTTGTGACACAAAGAAAAAAATTTGAAGGAGAATTTGAAATATATACTATAATAGCTAGAGTGATACTAATTATCATAAAAGTCCTCCACATTTCAGTGTATTAACAAAATAGAAATTGAGTTATTACTTGTATAACAGTCTGATGTTGGTATTACTGATTGTGGGGAGGGGTTCCCTTCTTCATGTGGCTATTCTAGACCCTGGTTTACGGAGGATCTTTCATCTTTAACGAATAGTTTTCAAGGTTGCCCTACAAGTAGAAATCCAACCATCAAAGGAGAAAAGTATTCTCACATGGGGTGATTTAATGGGTCAGGCGTAGAAGAGACACACATCACTTCCCCTCACATTCTATTTGTTAGAACAAAAATTCATGTCCAAATATAACTGTAAGACAAACTGGAAAACATAGTCCCTGGCTGAAAAACTACTTCCTAGCAACAATTTTATACTATGGAAGGAAAAGCATGAATTTTAGAGAATATCAAATATTCTCTGACACATTTATAAAAAGGTTAATTTAACTTGAATGCTCAAAAAGGCTTTTGGGCATTGCCTATATATTATCCCCAGGTTAATTTGGTCCTCTCAGTGTAGGAAATACATTATATACTAGCATATTTGAATTTTGTTTTTCTGTTCGGCTTGTGGCTATGCTACATGGATGCAGCCATGGACTAAAAAAAACTTTGGTAGTCTATCTCCTAGCAAGTTGTCTAAGTTTGTGTAACATACAATTGGGACCACATAGAAGAGGAGAATATTGGGGATTAAATTAAATTAAAATAATAAACAACAAATAAAAAAGGTGTATAGGACATGCAAATATAAGTTGCTGAAGAAGAAATACAAGAAGCAAGTATATATAGGAAGAAAATATTCAACCTCATTAATAAAGAAATAAACATTAAATTGAGATATCATTTTAGTAAATTAGAGAAAATAAAGATCTAAAAATAATTTATGTCCTATATATGTTAATGTCTTCCTAAAATTAGATTTTAAAAAGTTACTTTGAATGAGCCTATAATTTGACACAGCTTTTCTGAGAAATAATTTATCAATATAAACAATCTTAAGATGGTGGTTTCCTTGGCTCAGTAATTTTACTGTTATTGATGTTAATTAATGAAATGACTGAGAATATAATCTGAGTATCCAACATTAAGGCAGTAATTAAAACAATAAGGTATATATTTTATCAAATCACTACTGTACAATCTTCAACCTTTCAAAACATATTTCATAACACTGAAGTGCTAATGGTAATATTTAGTTGAGTAATTAAGATACAGAATTATATATATTCTGTAATACCAATTAAAATGAAAAATAAAGAGGCCAAAATTTAAACTGAAACAAAATATTAACTGTTAGTATACTTGAGTGACAGAAATATGTATGTTTTTAAAAATACTTACTGCGTTTTTAAAACTTTCTCACAATTTATATCTATAATTGTTAGCATCAGACATATAAGCATTATTTTACAAAGAATTGGATCACTGAGTGTGCCCCACATATGTTCAGTTTAAAATAGTTTTGCTAATCTGGGGTACTAAAACCTAAGATAACAATAAAATTAAGATTTTTATATAATGTTAAAAGTGTTAGTTTAAATTATTATTGACACATTGTGAAAGGTATTTAAACATGGATTCTCTTTTATTAACTTAATATAATATATATTCTGGAATTGGAGAGCATATTCGGGCTATATTGTAAATATTGAATTTATTTATTCATGTCCAGTTCTTTCTAACAAAGACTTCCAGATGAGTCATAAATAGTGGAAACCTATGATAGCAAATGCATGAATTGAAAATATGATCCATTTTTATATCATGTACAAAGAATAGAGACACATAAAAATTCTCATTAGGAGGTGTTATTAAAACTTATCTGATTTATTTGTTGAATAAATTATATTGGTAGATCATGAAAATGATTTTTAGAATGGAACATGAGATCAGAACAATGATGAGTGGTTGAATGAAAAACTAAAAATATAAATCGTCTTCAAAGTTGACTTGAAGGTGCAAAACAGCATGGCTATTCCATTATACAAATTTTTAATCATCAGTCTTTTCATTAATTATTAGATGTAAAGCTTATTAGAACATTATTAAAATAACATTATTAAATGTTCTTAATGGAAGTAATTTAAAAAATCTTAAACTAATATAACATGCAATAAAATAATATCCCACTGAATTTTCTCTTCCTAGGTATCCAATTTTTTCTATGTGACATGATACTCAAAATATTTTTAAATATTAATATTTTTTGCAAACATATTTTTATTATCATTTGTACATTTGGTATTTTAAAGATCATTCATATTTGCTTTGTTGCCAATCAACGTGTCTTCCTTCATAAAATTTGTAGCTAACTGATTAATTAACTTTATGATTTGGTTCTGAATAAAGACATACAAAAAAGCATTATTAAGTTCAAGAGGTATGTAAATTATAAAAAATTGTGAATAAATATATGTTACTTTTCTACTATATACCAGGTATTATTCTATGCATTGGGGCAGAGTAGGGTATTAACCAAAAATAAAAGTAATAAGAGTTTCCATAGATCAAATGCTTACATTGTCTTAAGCACTTTACTTACGTTAACTCATTTGAACCTCAAAACATCTTTGTGAAGCTGATCTGATAAGTTTCTTAATTCTCTGGGCCTCAATATATTTACCTATACAGTATGTATAATATTAACTTTCTTATTGATTGCTTAGAAGAATTTACATTCCTACCTTGATTATATATATTATATATATAATAAAGATTCTGATTTTTTTTCTCACATCGACCTTAAGACCTCTCTTGACTCTCAAATCTATGACTCACAATTACAATATCTAAAACACATTCTTCTCTGAGAGAAGATATTGAGAAAAAAAAATCTTTATATCATGGTCAGTGAAGAGGCACTTAGAAACAGGTCAATATTAAATTATGTAAAACATGAAAAACAATATATTCCTAATCTTAGATTTGTATAGCCAATAAAAGTAGATTCTGAACAAATGCATTTTCTGTTTGTTGAAATATCCTTCATTTTCCCTCCATAACCACCCTTATATCCTTATTTCTCCTGTCATCCAGATCCTTCTTTTTTTTCACGCATCTTTAAACATCTGGAGCATTCATCAGATCCTGTTCCTCACTAACCCTGTGTTCGGACTCTCTGGCAATATGCTTAAAAGAAGAAGCTTTGCCACAAAGGACATCAGCTGCTAATAAGATCTTTAACTTCTCCCTCTATCCTTTTGCCCTTCCCCCTCCCTTTTTCTCTCCTTCACAGATATCAGATTTTTTGGTCTGATATACAGAAATAGGGTATGGATTATGACATTCAATTCTTACGTTACCTTAAATCTATTGTCATGATGTCTGTAAATGAGAGGGATTGTGTATGACTGGCTCAGAATGCAGTAGACTCACGTATAATCAACTAAAGAGTATTTCTTTAAGTAAGAAAAATGTGCAGAAAAAATATTGAAATTTACAAATGACACTGCTTTTAGTGTGCACTTCTAATTGCTATAGAACATGCTTTTTTTTTCAGCAGCCAGACCCATTTATGACAATGCTATTTGCTTGAATTCCATTACAGTTATAAAATTGTACCGTAATGTAGCACTTTTCATCTAAAAATGTCAAAGTGCTATACAAGCACAGGCTCTTATTACACTAATCCTCTTAACATTTGGGATGGGGGGAGCAGCAGAGAAAGGCCACTTCCACTTGTGTGGCTCGCCATCTAAGCAGATCCCTGTCCAGGCCTGGGGAGGTCTCCCTGCTTAGGGATGCATGTAGAAACTTCCAAAATCTGGAAAAGTTCTTAGGTGAATCTAGGACATGCATTTTTGAGAGTTAGAGATAATGGCTTCTTTTGCTCTCTAGATAAAATATCACTCTCAGATTATATGTCTGTTTTCCTTTTGATGGAAACAATACGGGAGACTGGAGAGAGGTGAGTAAATTTCCACCATTTGCCACCCTTTAAAAGGCAAAAATAGTAAGATATTTTTGACCATTCTTTTTGAAAATCTATATTTTAAAGCTATATTTTCTCCCTTCTATTTTTACAACTAAAATGAACGTAATCTTAATAATATGATAAGTGGTAAATTTTTTATAAAAGAAGTACATAACTAGATCATGGATAACCTGAGCTAAAGGGTGATTTGGTAGGATGAGTTATAGGCACTGCCAAACAAATCTCACAGGCTATAGTCTTTTTCCTATTTTCCTATTGTCTTGTGCCTGTATTATTTAAGAGGTTATTGTTTACATGGTCTTAAATTGGGTGCCAGGTTCTGACACATTGTACTTATTATTCCTCTATTTCTAATAACAATTTTATTACACTATTTACATGAACAGGAAATTTATTGCACTACTTATTACCAGGTTAGCACTCTAACTCTAGACTGAATGTATAAATAGAGTTTTAAAATAAGATGAGAACATCTTCACAAAATAAATTTTCTTTCTGTGATCCAGAAGCTCATTTATCTTAATTATTTTTGATGTTTTTCCCCATTACAGCTCCACTTTACATTTTCAGAGAACTGAAATCATTAACTGGTTTCCTTTAAAATGAATGTAAATTCTGAAAGATGACTTCCCTATAATTATTTCTGTCACCTGAATAAAAGGTATATTGTTCAGAATGTCACAAATCATTAAGAAAAATAATTTATGCATAGTAAATTCTACCAGGAGAAGTGCATCTTTTATGAATAACTCCCTGCAGATAATGAGTAAATCTCACTGTTAAATTTTCAGGTCTACATTGGCAATAACAGGCTATATGCTTTGTGCAATTGGCAAAAACATCAGAAAAGAGCAAACTTTTTGAAATAATGACCTATTGAATTGAAATTTAAATCTACAATGATATCATAGTGCCAGCTGGTAAATTGGATGGGAATTGGATTTAAACAGAAGTAGTAGGAGTAACTTGTGATAGTTGTTTTAGTTTTGCTGTGTGTTTGTTTTCTTGTTATATTTTGTTTTGTTTTGTTTTGATCTAGGTCAACAGAATCAAAAGGTAAAATTATATAAAAGAAATGTGACTTAAATCAATTAAAGATTATTTACTAGACTTAGAGGTTTTCTATTTATAAGTTATCTACATTCACTTTATAGGAGATTGTCCAGATATCTGTAGATTATATTTCATGAAGTAAATTTTAAATATTCTATCTGCAAAGTATATTCTTTTCATAGAGTTTCATTTTTTATATTCTTAAAATAGGAGTATTAAATTTTAGAATAAATAAATATTTGTAATTCATGATTAAAAATTTCTTATCTTGCCATGAGGTTGCATGGTTATCAAACTGACTTTCCATTCCAACAGCAATTTGATCATTCCAATCCTAACTAAATTTGATTCAGGTTACCACTTAAGAAGCACATTCTCATGATCATGTTAAATGGTCCAATTTCTTCCCAACTGTAGTAAAAGTTGACATTGGCAACTTAGCATTGGTCAAAAGAAAATGTGTGTATGTGTAACTTTAGTAGAAACTGGAAACTATTTCTTAGTTTTTAGTAGGTTCATTTCTAAACACTGGAGCTCTAAAAGTTTAAATGTTTATCAAACACACCAATTTTTCAAAAGGACTCGAGTTGCCTACAAGTTCAAAACATTTACTTATCACACAATTTTTCCTTTTTATGTATTTATTGTCATAGGTCAGGAGAGAATAAACAGTCACACTGTCAGTGTTTCAGCTGAAATGCCTTCAAAAGACTTTAGAGGTTTTTACCCTTTAGCTCATGTTATAACTTTTGAATTTCAGATTTTGATGTCAATCCAGTTCTTGTATTACTGCTGATTCAGATGACAACAATTCAAGACTGTGCATACTAATTATTTACATGCTATATGTATATTTATTTTCAATTAATATTTTAAACATTAGTTTTCTCTTTTGTTCTTTAAGGTACCAGTTTGTTTTGTGATGTAGGGAAAAGAAATTCATGCATTTAAAATTCAGTAGTTTATTATTTTCTTTGATTTTGATTCACCTTGAAAGACACCAAGAGGTATGTTTATTTTCTTCATTAAAATGATTTTCGACACAAGCCTCTTAGATAGCCTCATCCACCAGAGGGCAGACAGCAGAAGCAAGAAGAGCTACAATCCTGCAGCCTATGGAACAAGAACCACATTCACAGAAAGAAAGACAAGATGAAAAGGTGCAGAGCTATGTACCATATGAAGGAACAAGATAAAACCCAGAAAAACAACTAAATGAAGGGGAGATACACAACCTTCCAGAAAAAGAATTCAGAATAATGATAGTGAAGATGATCCAGGACCTCGGGAAAAGAATGGAGGCAAAGATCGAGAAGATGCAAGAAATGTTTAACAAAGACCTAGAAGAATTAAAGAACAAACAAACAGAGATGAACAATACAATAACTGAAATGAAAACTACACTAGAAGGAATCAATAGCAGAATAACTGAGGCAGAAGAACGGATAAGTGACCTGAAAGACAGAATGGTGGAATTCACTGCTGCGGAACAGACTAAAGAAAAAAGAATGAAAGGAAATGAAGACAGCCTAAGAGACTTCTGGGACAACATTAAACGCAACAACATTCATATCATAGGGTCCCAGAAGGAGAAGAGAGAGAGAAAGGACCAGAGAAAATATTTGAAGAGATTATAGTCGAAAATTCCCTAACATGGGAAAGGAAAGAGTGACCCAAGTCCAGGAAGAGCAGCAAGTCCCATTCAGGATAAACCCAAGGAGAAACACTCCGAGACACATAGTAATCAAACTGGCAAAAATTAAAGACAAAGAAAAATTATTGAAAGCAGCAAGGAAAAAATGAGAAATAACATACAAGGGAACTCCCATAAGGTTAACAGCTGATTTCTCAGCAGAAACTCTACAAGCCAGAAGGGAGTGGCATGATATACTTAAAGTGATGAAAGGGAAGAACCTACAACCAAGATTACTCTACCTGGCAAGGATCTTATTCAGATTCGATGGAGAAATCAAAAGCTTTACAGACAAGCAAAAGCTAGGAGAATTCAGCACCACCAAACCAGCTTTACAACAAATGCTAAAGGAATTTCTCTAAGCGGGAAACACAAAAGAAGAAAAGAACCTAAAAAAACAAACCCAAAACAATTAAGAAAATGGTCATAGGAACATAGATATCGATAATTACCTTAAACGTGAATGGATTAAATGCTCCAACCAAAAGACATAGACTGGCTGAATGGATACAAAAACAAGACCCGTATATATGCTGTCTACAAAAGACCCACTTCAGACCTAGGGACACATACAGACTGAAAGTGAGGGGATAGAAAAAGATATTCCATGCAAAAGGAAATCAAAAGAAACCTGGAGTAGCAATACTCATATCAGAAAAAAATAAACTTTAAAGTAAAGAAAGTTACAAAAGACAAGGAAGTACACCACATAATGATCAAGGGATCAAACCAAGGAGAAGATATAACAATTATAAATATATATGCACCCAACATAGGAGCACCTCAAAACATAAGGCAACTGCTAACAGTTATAGAAGAGGAAATCAACAATAACACTATAATAGTGGGGGACTTTAACACCTCACTTACACCAATGGACAGATCATCCAAAATGAAAATAAATAAGGAAACAGAAACTTTAAATGACACAATAGACCAGATAGATTTAAATGATATTTATAGGACATTCCATCCAAAAACAGCAGATTACACTTTCTTCTCAAGTGCACATGGAACATTCTCAGGATAGATCACGTCTTGGGTCACAAATCAGCCTCAGTAAATTTAAGAAAATTGAAATCATATCAAGCATCTTTTCTGATGACAACGCTATGAGATTAGAAATTAATTACCGGGAAAAAAATGTAAAAAACACAAACACATGGAGGCTAAACAATACACTACTAAATAACCAAGAGATCACTGAAGAAATCAAAGAGGAAATCAAAAAATACCTAGAGAAAAATGACAATGAAACCCCAATGATCCAAAACCTATGCGATGCAGCAAAAGCAGTTCTAAGAGGGAAGGTTATAACTATCCAAGCCTACCTCAAGAAACAAGAAAAATCTCAAATAAACAATGTAACCTTACACCTAACGGAATTAAATAAAGAGGAACAAACAAAACCCAAAGCTAGTAGAAGGAAAGAAATCATAAAGATCAGAGCAGAAATAAATGAAATAGAAACAAAGAAAACAAAAGCAAAGATCAATAAAACTAAAAGCTGGTTCTTTGAGAAGGTAAACAAAATTGATAAACCATTAGCCAGACTCATCAAGAAAAAGAGGGAGAGGACTCAAATCAATAAAATTAGAAATGAAAAAGGAGAAGTTACAACAGACACCGCAGAAATACAAAGCATCCTGAGACTACTGCAAGCAACTCTATGCCAATAAAATGGACAACCTGGAAGAAATGGACAAATTCTTAGAAAGGTATAACCTTCCAAGACTGAACCAGGAAGAAATAGAAAATACAAACAGACCAATCACAAGTAATGAAATTGAAACTGTGGTTAAAAATTTTCCAACAAACAAAAGTCCAGGACCAGATGGCTTCACAGGTGAATTCTATCAAACATTTAGAGAAGAACTAACACCCATCCTTCTCAAACTCTTCCAAAAAATTGCAGAGGAAGGAAGACTCCCAAACTCATTCTATGAGGCCACCATAACCCTGATACCAAAACCAGACAAAGATACTACAAAAAAAGAAAATTACAGACCAATATCACTGATGAATATAGATGCAAAAATCCTCAACAAAATACTAGCAAACAGAATCCAACAACACATGATCAAGTGGGATTTATCCCAGGGATGCAAGGATTCTTCAATATACGCAAATCAATCAATGTGATACACAATATTAACAAATTCAAGATTAAAAACCATATGATCATCTCAATAGATGCAGAAAAAGCTTTTGACAAAATTCAACACCCATTTATGATAAAAACTCTCCAGAAAGTGGGCATGGGGAGACCTACCTCAACATAATAAAGGACATATATGACAAACTCACAGCAAACATCATTCTCAGTGATGAAAAACTGAAAGCATTTCCTCTAAGATCAGGAACAAGACAAGGATGTCCACTCTCACCACTATTATTCAACATAGTTTTGGAAGTCCTAACCACGGCAATCAGAGAAGAAAAAGAAATAAAAGGAAAACAAATTGGAAAAGAAGAAGTAAAACTGTCACTGTTTGCAGATGACATGATACCATACATAGAGAATCCTACTGATGCCACCAGAAAACTACTAGAGCTAATCAATGAATTTGGTAAAGTAGCAGGATACAAAAGTAATGCATAGAAATCTCTTGCATTCCTATACACTAATGATGAAAAACCTGAAAGAGAAATTAAGGAAACACTCCCATTTACCATTGCACCAAAAAGAGTAAAATATCTAGGAATAAACCTACTTAGGTACAAAAGACCTGTATGCAGAAAACTATAAGACACTGATGAAAGAAATTAAAGATGATACCAACAGATGGAGAGATATACCATGTTCTTGGATTGGAAGAATCAATATTGTGAAAGTGACTATACTACCCAAAGCAATCTACAGATTTAATGCAATCCCTGTCAAATTACCAATGGCATTTTTTACGGAACTAGAAAAAATAATCTTAAAATTTGTATGGAGGCACAAAAAACCCCGAATAGCCAAAGCAGTCTTGAGGGAAAAAAACGGAGTTGGAGGAATCAGACTCCCTGACTTCAGACTATACTACAAAGCTACAGTAATCAAGACAATATGGTACTGGCACAAAAACAGAAACATAGATCAATGGAACAAGATAGAAAGCCCAGAGATAAACCCACGCACCTATGGTCAACTAATCTATGACAAAGGAGGCAAGGATATACAATGGAGAAAAGACTGTCTCTTCAATAAGTGGTGCTGGGAAAACTGGACAGCTACATGTAAAAGAATGAAATTAGAACACTCCCTAACACCATACACAAAAATAAGCTCAAAATGGATTAGAGACCTAAATGTAAGACCGGACACTATAAAACTCTTAGAGGAAAACATAGGAAGAACACTCTTTGACATAAATCACAGCAAGATATTTTTTGATCCACCTCCTAGAGTAATGGAAATAAAAAGAAAAATAAACAAATGGGACCTAATGAAAATTAAAAGCTTTTGCACAGAAAAGGAAACCATAAACAAGACGAAAAGACAACCCTCAGAATGGGAAAAAATATTTGCAAATGAATCAACGGACAAAGGATTAATATCCAAAATATAAAAACAGCTCATGCAGCTCAGTATTAAAGAAGCAAACAACCCAATCCAAAAATGGGCAGAAGACCTAAATAGACATTTCTCCAAAGAAGATATACAGGGGCTTCCCTGGTGGCGCAGTGGTTGAGAATCTGCCTGCCAATGCAGGGGACACGGGTTCGAGCCCTGGTCTGGGAAGATCCCACATGCCACGGAGTGACTAGGCCCGTGAGCCACAACTACTGAGCCTGCGCGTCTGGAGCCTGTGCTCCGCAACAAGAGAGGCCGCAATGGTGAGAGGCCCGCGCACCGCGATGAAGAGTGGCCCCCACTTGCCGCAAGCAGAGAAAGCCCTCGCACAGAAACGAAGACCCAACACAGCCATAAATAAATAAATAAATAAATAAATAAATAAATAAATAATTTAAAAAAAAAAAAAAAAAAAAAAGAAGATATACAGATGGCCAAGAAGCACATGAAAAGATGCTCAACATCACTAATTATTAGAGAAATGCAAATCAAAACTACAATGAGGTCTCACCTCACACCAGTTAGAATGGGCATCATCAGAAAATCTACAAACAACAAATGCCGGAGAGGGTGTGGAGAAAAGGGAACCCTCTTGCACTCTTGGTGGGAATGTAAATTGATACAGCCACTGTAGAGAACAGTATGGAGGTTCTTTAAAAAACTAAAAATAGAATTACCATATGATCCAGCAATCCCACTACTGGGCATATACCCAGAGAAAACCATAATTCAAAAAGACACATGCACCCCAATGTTCATTGCAGCACTGTTTACAATAGCCAGGTCATGGAAGCAACCTAAATGCCCATCGACAGACGAATGGATAAAGAATAAGTGGTACATATATGCAATGGGATATCATTCACCCATAAAAAAGGAACAAAATTGAGTCATTTGTTGAGACGTGTATGGATCTAGAGACTGTCATACAGAGTGAAGTAAGTCAGAAAGAGAAAAACAAATATCGTATATTAACACATGTATGTGGAACCTAGAAAAATGGTACAGATGAACCGGTTTGCAGGGCAGAAGTTGAGACACGGATGTGGGTAACAAATGTATGGACCCCAAGGGGGGAAAGCTGCGGGGGGGTGGGGATGGTGGTGTGCTGAATTGGGCGATTGGGATTGACATGTATACACTGATGTGTATAAAATTGATGACTAATAAGAACCTGCTGTATAAAAAAATAAATTAAATAAAATTAAAAATTTTTTTAGAAAAAGAAGCAGACTCACAGATAAAAAGAACAAACTAGTGGTTACCACTTGTGGGGGTGGGCAGTATAGGGGTGGGGGAAAAAAGTGTTATCATGGGTTTATATGAAGTCACGAGTGTGAAACTTTTAGAAATTTTAAAGCACTAAAAATTTTTTAAAATCTTTCATTCAATAAAAAATTATTTACAATTCAATTATTTTAAAACCTATACAAAAGTAAGTCAAAACTGTGATTTTGATATAGAAAATTTAAAAAAATGATTTTCAAATACTTATGCATAAAGGTTGCATAGCATCTTTTCAAATTTATTTTAGATGTAATCTCATTGGTTTATTCACTTTTAGGACTAAATTGAATAAACAATTCCTGAATCCATTGATTGTTTTACCAAGTTATAATTACTTCATTTACTTGAAGCAACATAGTTGATTCATGAAATGGTTTTGACTATCATATTATTATGGAAAAAATATGAAAAGAGTGAATTCACTTATTCTAAATAAACAAAAACAAATTAATAATTTAGGGCAGCAGATTGCTCTTAATTTGGTAGTTTACACCAATAAGTACTAAAAGACTATGCAATTACTCTGAAATATTAATACACAACAATACAGTTCCAATTTTAGGCAACACTTCAAAGTAAAGAAAGGTCCTATACAACATGTATGAAAGAAGCATTACTGGAGGAAGCCTCTGCTCCATCCCTTCACCCTCCATAATTAACAGTACATCAGAAAATTTATGCTGCATTTAAAATAAAATATAAACTTTAAGATATTATGGATGTAGAAATCAAAGATTTTCTGCAAATTGTAACTGTATCTTGTAACTATCCCAATGGTAACTATCATGGAACAAGAATAATGTGGAATAGAGCAAGAGGATCTGCCAAACTTGAATCTTAGTAGAAAAAAATCCAATTCAAAGAATCATTCCCTGTTTTTTAGCTAAGGAACACACTCTGGTCTTCGTAAGAGGTGTTAGGTTTAAATATAATCAAAACTCAACATATTGTAGTTTGTGTAAGCTTTCTTAATTACTTCCATAATAAATAGTCCAAGGCTTTGGAAATTTGGAATGTTCTGTGATGGATTTGTACTAAGTGGAGGAGATATGGTGGAAATATATTGATTGTGTTTATTCGGTTTTGCTTTTCTTCCATCAAAATGCAAATTTGTGCCCTTTAGATGTCTGGATTAAATGGTTTGTAATACTAAAATTAATTAGAATTTAGGAGGTATGAGATCTAAATACAATTGTTTTTAATTTGTTCTTAGACCTAAAACGGGACATTAGTGGAAAAACTGGTAAAATCCAAATAAAGTTTGAAGTTTAGTTAGTACTAATGTACTCATATTGATTTCTTAGTTTTACCTGGACCTTATAGATGTGAGATACTAATAATACCATGTCTTAGTCTGTTCTAGCTTCTATAACAAAATGCCATAAACTAGGTGGCTGGTAAACAACAGAAATTTATTTTTACAGTTCTGGAGGCTGAGAAGTCCAGGATCAAGTCACTGGCAGATTCAGTGTCTCGTGAAGGCTCACTCCTTGTCACAGCAAGAAGACAGCCATCTTCTTGCTGTGTTCTCACATGATTTAAGGGGGTGAGGGAGCTCTTTGGAGTCTCTTTTATGAGAGCATTAATCCCATTTAAGTGGGCTCTGCAATCATGACCTAATCACCTCCCAAAGGTCCTGCCTCCAAATGCCATCACATTGGGGATTAAGTTTCAATATATGAATTTTGGGTTAATGAAATACTCAGTGTATAACTTTCTGTCCCTGTTTCCCCCAAATCCATGTCCTTCTCACATGCAAAATGCAATCATTCCATCTCAATAGCCCTGAAAGTGTCAATTTGTTTTAGCATGAACTCAAAAATCTAAATCCAAAGTCTCCTCTAAATATCATCTAAGTCAGATATGGGTGAGACTCAATGTTTGATTCACTCTGAGGCAAATTTCTTTCCCGCTGGGAAACCAAAAAAGTTATGTGTTTTCAAAATACAATTGTGGAATAGGCATAGGATAGGTATTACCTTTCCAAAAAGGAGAAATAGGAAAAGAGGAAAAAGAAGGATAGGTCCCATATAAGTCTAAGAGCTAACAGGGCAAACAACATTAACTTTTAAAGCTCAAGGATAATCCTCTTTGGCTTGATGGTCTGCCTTCCAGGCCCACTGGGGTAGCAACATCACCCCCTTGGCTCAATGAAACCACTGAAGTGTCTCTTCCAAGCTGGAGTCCTGGGCCCATGACTTTATCAGGCAGCCACATCCTTTGAAGTCTAGTTAGAGGCAGCCTTAACCTCCAGGCCTGTGCATTCTGTGCACCAGCAGAGATGGCACCACATGGAAACCATCAAAGATTTCTGCCTGTGCTCTTTGGTGGCGTGGCCACCGTGGCTCACACCACACTGGGACCCACTGGAGTTGCACCTGGGGCAACTAAGGAGCATAGTACCAGCGTGTGGGGGAGGGAGCTTTCAATGTGATGCAACATTAGGCAGTGCAGTCAAATGTCCCACAGGTGGACACAGGTGGCCCATCTTACGAAATCTCTGTCCCCTAGCCCTGGCACTCTGGTCCTGTCAGGTGATTGGCAACCCTCATGATCTCTGAATTGCCTTCAGGGTCCTTCTTCCATTGTCTTGAAAAATAGCTCTTGACTTCTATTGAGATGGCTGATTCATCCTAATCTCCTTATGGTTGCTTGGCCACATCTTACCATTTTTTGCAATATGGATAGGCTGAGAGTTTTGCAAATCTTTAAGTCTTGCTTCTATTTTGCTTAACAGTACCACCTTTATGTCATTTTTCTCTTTTCACATTTTACTGTAAGCAGTCAGGAGGAGCCAAGCCACACCTTCATTACTTTCCATAAAAATAGCTTCAGCTGAATATTCAATTTCATCACTCACAAGTCCTACATTTCAAAAAACACCAGAACATTAACAGAATTCAGCCAGGTTTCTTTCCCACTTTATAACCAAGATCACCTTTCCTGTAGTTTCCAATAACATGTTTCTCATTTCCACCTGGGACCTCATCAGAATAGCCTGTACCATCCATATTTCTACCAACATTCTGTTCAGGATTACTTAGCTATTCCCTAAGAAGTTTGGGGCTTTCTCTACAGCTCTCCTCTTTTCTTTCAGAGCTCTCATCAGAATCACCTTTAACTATCTGTTCACAGAAATGTAGGCTTTTCTAGCATGCACCTCAAAACTCTTACAGCTTCTACCACTACCCAGTTCCAAAGCTGCTTTCACATTTTAGGAATTTGTTACCGCAGCGTCCCACTTCTCAGTACCAATTCTGTCTCAGTACATTCAGGATGCTATAACAGAATATAAGATAGCTATTTAGATAAATTGTATGACAAGATGTTCCAGGTGTATCATCTACCCCATCTACATTTCCTAATCCAGACCTGAAATTATCAATTTCTCCAAGGAATCCCAATTTATTTTTAGTGGGAAATGATATTTGCAGATCAGAATTTGGAGGATGTTGGGTAATTACCTCAATATTTTGAAAACTGTTAAATAAAGGGAAAAAATAAAATATTGCAACTTTCTGTGTGACTGGGAAAATTATTTAAGATACTTTCCATATTTATTAAGTAGGTGTACATTTAAAGAGTAACTTTGAAAATTAAATATGTATATTCTAGTGACTGAAATACAGTATTCACTCAGTAAGCATGAGAAGAAAAATAAAATTTGTCATGAGAAATAAAATATCTACAGATACATTCTATCTATCTATCTATATACATCCCTAAAGAAACCACAAGAAAACTGGCAGAATATATAAATGAATTCAGTAAAGTTGCAGGTTATAAAACCAATATATTATATCTATCTATATAGATAGATATAAGGAAATATTCAGCCATAAAAAAGAATGAAATTTTGCCATTTGTGACATCATGGAAGAACTCTGAGGACATTATGCTAAGTTAAATGTGTCAGAAAGAGAAAGGCAAGTACCATATAATCTTACTTATGTGTGGAATCTAACAGTGACAACAACAAAGCTTGTAGAAACAGAACTAATTTGTGATTGCCAGAGGTGGGGGTTGTGCGTGGGCAAAATGGGTAAAGGAAGTCAAAAGGTACAAACTTCCAGTTCTAAAATAAATAAGTCATGAGGATGTATTGTACAGAATGGAGACAATAGTACTCCAATAATAATACTGCATTGTATGTTTTAAAGTTGCTAAGACAGTAGATCTTAAAAATTCTCATCACAAGAAATAAAATTCTGTAACTATGTGTGGTGATGGATATTAACTAGACTTACTGTGGTGATCATTTCACAATATATACAAATATCAAATCATTATATTATACACCTGAAACTAATATAATATTGTATGCCAATTATACTTCAATAAAAAATAAGACAGAATATAGACCAATGGAATAGAATAGAGAGCCCAGAAATAAACCATTGTATGTATAGTCAATTGATTTTTGACAAGGGTGCCAATAACATTAAAGGGAGAAAGGAGAAAGGACAATCTTTGAAGCAAATGGTGCTGGGAAAATTGGGTATCAACATGCAAAGAATAGAGTTGGACCCTTACATTAGAGCATATGCGAAAATTAATTAAAAATGTATTCAAGACCTAAACATAAGTGCTAAAATTATAAAACTCTTAGAAGAATATGTAGAGCGTATCTCCCATGGCATTGTATTTGGCAGTGATTTCATGGATGTGACATTAAGCACAGGCAAAATATGAAAAATAGATAAATTTGATTCATAAAATTAAAAATTTTGCACATCAATGTGAACTGCCAAAAGAGGGAAAATGCAACTCACAGAAAGGAAAAAATATTTGCAAGTCATATGTATGACAAGGAATTAATATCCAGAATATATAAAGAACAGTTATGACTCAACCCCCAAAAAACAAACAATCCAATTAAGAATGAGCAAATAACCTGAATAGATATTTCTCTAAAGAAAATAACAAATGACCAATAAACTCATGAAAAGATGCTCAACATCACTAACTATTAGGGAAATGCAAGTCAAAATCACAATGTGTTACTACTTCACACACATTAGGATGGCTATTATAATTAAAAAAAAAAAATTATAAGTGTTGGCAAGGATTCCTGGGGAATTCCAGGATGGAATGCAGAATGTGACAAAACAATCTAACTGCCTTATAAATGTATGAAATACCCTCACTGAAGTCTGGAGCAAAAAAGCTGCTGACTTAATGTAACTTTAGAAATGAGTTGGGTCTTTAAGTCTAAAGGGGAAAGAAAAATGCACATAACGACTGAACTTTAGGTGATAAAACTGATTTCTACTGAGGTAGAATGTTAACAATTCTGATATTTCGTCCCTTGCTTATATGTAACCTCCCACTCTAACAAACAGTGAGAAACCTGGATCCCGACATCTGTCATTCATATATTTAATTGTTCAATTCCAGTATATATGAATAACTTTCATCTGTTAGCCCAGTCAGAGATTGTCTCAGCTCTGCAGAGAGCTTCCTGCACACTCAACTCTCAGAGTCTGCTTCCCATGAAACCAAACCTGTAATAAACTTTTACCATTGAAACGATCAACCTTATTAATTTAAAATGTTTTTCTCTTCAAATGTGTCAGTTTCTTCCTTTTATTATTTAAAAATGATTTTTATTATTTCTGAACCAGTCTTAAGCAGTGACAAGATTATTCCATTAAACTCTGAGGTGTGGGCTATATACCTTCGCTGTTGCCACATTCTTGAGTGGGACTTCTGCTTAGGTTCATCAAAAGTGATGTACATACAGATTATTGTGCATGTCTATATTCATACCGTTAGAGAAAAAAAATTAAATGACACTTTTTAAAGCATGGTAGAAAGAAGACTTTTTGTTCAGGGAGGGGAGGACAATTATGATAAGTATAAGGATCACTGTGATGGCATTTTGCAGTGGAGGAGAGAGATTGGGCTCAACTCTGAATACAGCATGGGCAAATGAGTATCAATAGCCAGAAAGCAGGGTGGGGTCAGTGGGTGAAAAACTACTAAGAAGTACATCAGGGGTAAGGGGGGAATCTGGCTAAACAGACTTAAAGGATTGTTGCTGAAGGCAGGCCAGGGTGATCACACATCACTAGGAGGATAGTGAAGGGTGAGGAATTCAACTGATATCAAGGGTGATCAGATGTGGAGGATAGGATATTATGGCTAAACTCAGACAGAATTCTTGATAAAATTGGACAATGCAGAGAAGAACACATAAGCCCAAAAGTCAGGCCTAACTGAAAAAGAGTTCAAGGGACCCTGAGAAGAATTTGAACAATGACATAATCTTTGTCACTATCCAGCTGTAGAGATGGTAGTACAACCTCTTAGGAGGTATAATGGTGGTTATATATAATGGTTTAACTCAATGAAGATGCCAACTAAAACTGTTTTGTGTAGCAGCCTTCAGATCAAATCACATGTATTTCTTCTGTGAGGATATCCTCCTGTTTGTATTTTAAAATATATCAATATCATGTGCTTCTCATATTGGATGACATCAGCTGAGGGTTTAGGAAATTATCTGGTTAATCAACTACAAAGTAGAGGGCAATTTTGAAATCAGAAATTCTATCTGTTCCCTCAGACATAACCTGGTTATGTTAAGGTATCTCAAGAATACCTTTTCTTTTCTTATTTGGAAAAAGTTTAATCACTAGTTCTGTTATACATGAAAGAGACAGGTATCAGACAAATTGAACACACAATAATGAAATTAGTTGAAAAATTTCCTAATTATATATTTTTCACTGAGTTTCTGCAATAGGAAGTCATCACCCAACTTTTATTTTTTTAAGATTAGATATTGAATTAATCTAAAAATTTACAGAATCAAATGTTAAACTATAATTTTTGAGCATTTACCTTTTGTCAGTAATTTGCTGAATGGTACTTTTACAATATCTCATTTATTTCCAGAGCAATATGAGAAGTATTTAGCAATATTTAGACTTTACAGATGAGAAAACTGGAGCTTTACCTATTGTTCTTAGACTTAAAGAATGGGTATAGGGTTTCCCTGGTGGCGCAGTGGTTGAGAGTCTGCCTGCCGATGCAGGGGACACGGGTTCGAGCCCTGGTCTGGGAGGATCCCACGTGCCACGGAGCAACTGGGCCCGTGAGCCACAATTACTGAGCCTGCGCGTCTGGAGCCTGTGCTCCGCAACAAGAGAGGCCGCGATAGTGAGAGGCCCGCGCACTGTGATGAGGAGTGGCCCCCGCTCGCCGCGGCTGGAGAGGGCCCTCGCACAGAAATGAAGACCCAACACAGCCATAAATAAATAAATAAATAAATTAAAAAAAAAAAAAAAAGAATGGGTATAAGTTTTGCAAGCAGATATGCATGGAAAGAGCATTCCAGGCAGAACAAATAGTAGTGCAATGGCAAGGAGTCACAAGTAGGCATTTCTTTTTAGGGAAACTGCATGTAGTTTAGTGTGAGTAGAATATAAGTGATGAAAGAGAAGAAAATGAGGTTGGTTATGCAGGCAGAGACCAGAGGGCTATGCATACTATGCTAGGGTGATTTTATCTTTATTTAATTGGAAGTCTTGAAAGAAATTGAACCAAGAGGGTTACAACCTCAAGTTTATCTCTTAGATAAAAATAGCCTCAAATTTCAATTGTCTGCTGGAAGAATCTAAAGACACAGCAGCAGAAATGGGCACAAGCACACATTTTGGTGGTAAAGCTACATAACTCTTTAGGTAGAAGGAAATTGGAAGTGGGGGCCACTGATGTATTTTTGATTGCCTGCATATATCATATAAGTTGTGAATACCATATTAGTGGAATAGTTTTTCCTTTGAACATGGACTTATTATATATTTTATTTCATTGTGGGTTGCTCTCTATGAAAATACCTAAAGGCCAGGAGTTGTGGTTTTGCCTAAATCTTTATTTTAGCCAGGACCAAAACAAAATAAGCTGGTAGGGATTTCGAACACCTGACATTTGAGTAGTTTAATCTGAATTATCTGTTAATCAGTAAATCTCTGGTCTGATCATTCTGTAGTTCAGTTATTGTGGTTGATTTAATTACTAACTGGTATTGGATGACTTGAAATCTTTGCTCCCAGAAATACAAACGATATCAGTACTATCACCACTTTTATATAAAATGTCACTAATAATGTACATCCAATTCTAGTGTGATAATCCCTTCACTAATGCCAAAATTAATTTAAATTACAAGAGACTTGAATTTTTCTCAAAAGCCAAAAACTATCTCAAACTCAGCACAAAATTTAATCCATATCAATTTTTGCTCGAGACATATGAAACTTTAGAAAATGCAGTCTAGTTTCTGTCTAGTCAAATATAAGATAGCAAACATATTCAGGAGATATAGTATTAAAAGACAAACTGGAGCATATTAAAAATTTTAAGTTTATTTGAGCAAAATTTGATTTGAACCAGGCAATGACAAACCGGAAGTGGTTAGAAGAACTCACCAAACAGGAGCTCAGGGAGAGACTTCTATAGAAAAAAGGCAGAAGTAAAGTAAGAAAATTATTGATTGGCTATAGCATAAAGCCTACTTGGCTGTTTGTGATTGGTTGTCCTTAAGTTTCAATGTTTTAACCTTTCTTGCTGTCACATTTTGTAAGAGATAACACAAACTTATGACTAGCACACCCAGATAGAATAAAGTTGTATGTCTGCATTATATTTGATATTAATAATTCTGAAGATATGCCTATTTTAATTAGACAACAGACAAGCTAGCTTTTATGTAGCAAAGATTATCCTAGATCATGTGAACTTGAAAAACATTTGGGTTAGTTTCTATATTTCTGAGAGTATACTTAATTTATATAAGTGCTTATTTTTCTTTAAACCAATTAAATAAAGCTCTTCACAAATTAATTTTGGCATACCATCCGAAGGTAAAAAATGTCACACATCTATAACATACATAAACATTCATACAAATGCAAACAGATATCTTACAGCTTTCATTTTTAAATTTTAACCATGAGACAGGTACATCAATGCAAATCTCACTAGTTTGTAAAAGAACAGTTAGGTCCAAATCACATTTCTGGTAGATGGAATAAGTTAAGTTTACTTGCTCAGATGCCAAACTTTTTACTAATATTTGTGGAAAAGAGTGTTGAGTTTTTATTTAACTAATTTCCAAATAGCTTCTTATTTTCTAAGAATTCCCTCTCTGAAGTTTTCATTTTAAGATTTGGCTCTGAGTTCTGAAAGAAGACCAGGTCAGATATATACCTCTCAAAAGCACAGAGTAAGAATGTAAGTTTCTCCAAAAAGTGCTTTTGTTTCCTAAATCCAGATATTTTACAATATCTGTGAGCTTTTTGAGATGAATAGAGGAAGTTTGGGGATCGATTAAAAATGATAGGTGGACGTTGGATTGTCTCTAGAGCTGCATTTCTTTTCTTGCAAATACTTGATTTGTAAGACAAATACAGTTGTTTTTAATTCCCCATAGAATTGGGTTGCAACCTGAATGATATCATGAGGCTGACCCACCCATTTACTTATATTACCTTCAGTTTACTTCTTTATGAGAGGGAGAAGATGTTCAAGTAAACTGAAAAACAAAAGATTCCTAAGTTCTAGATTTGGATCTGTGTGTCTTTGGAATGTTTTAGCAAATCCTTCCACAACAGCTTCAGAATGTTTTTCTTTCCCTCTCGGTACATAATTTCATTTTAGTTTAAGAGAGAAGACCTTAAAAAAAATTCCTCTCAGACTCTTTTTTTTTGTTTGTTTTCCAGACTCTTAATATCAGCTTCCAATTGGGCCAATTTCTGACTTAAAAAAAAAAAAAATCCTTTCATGTGTCTTGCCAAGTTTTGGCTGGGACAAACAGTAAATGTTCCTGGCAATATTTAACAACCACAAGAAGTGTACCAAAAGGATACTACCCTCCCAGAATCCAGGGCTACTCTCAAAAATAACCAAAAGAATGAAAGAGAGCTGGCAATAATTGGTAGTGAGGCAGGAGATAGATGGGGCCCAGGCTGAGCAGTTGGAGTTTGTCCCCTGTGGATAGATACTCCAAGATGAAGATAATAGCAGGAGCTAGGAGGAGCTGAGCCCTGCCCCGGTAGAAGATAAAGAGACCACATAGAATGTAAATTGATACAGCCACTATGGAGAACAGTATGTATGTTCCTTAAAAATCTAAACATAGAATTACCATGTGACCCAGCAATCCCACTACTGGGCATATATACCCAGAGAAAACCGTAATTCAAAAGACACATGCACCCCAATGTTCACTTCAGTACTATTTAGCCAGGTCATGGAAGCAACCTAAATGTCCATTGAAGCAAGCTAAATGTCCATTGACAGATGACTGAATAAAGAAGATGTGGTACATATATACAATGGAATATTACTCAGCCATATAAAGGAACAAAATTGGGTCATTTGTAGAGACGTGATGGACCTAGAGACTGTTATACAGAGTGAAGTAAGTCAGAAAGAGAAAAACAAATATTGTATATTAACGCATATATGTGGAATCTAGAAAAATGGTACAGATGAACCGGCTTGCAAGGCAAAAATAGAGACAGATATAGAGAACAAACGTATGGACACCAAGGGGGAAAAGCGGGGGTGGTGGTGGTGGGATGAATTGGGAGACTGGGATTGACATATAGACACTAATATGTATAAAATAGATAACTAATAAGAACCTGCTGTATAGCACAGGGAACTCCACTTCGCTGTACAGTAGAAACTAACACAACATTGTAAAACAACTATACCTCAACAACAACAACAACAACAAAGAGACCATGTATTTCTCATTCTCGAGGTCAAGGAGACCTTCCTGACTACACATGCGCAGAAAGGCTCCTCAGGGGCCAAAAAGGGAGGGCGCACCACCCCATAGTAAGTGATGTCAACCTATCATAGGTCTCTGCACTAGAATCCATCTTGACTAAGAGATGTGCACGTACACAGGGGAGGACCCTGAGATTAACCAAATATGGACTCAGAGCCAGGCACAGCAAGATAATTGGCAGAGGAAATCCAGAAGAGATGCCCCATACCATTGATTCAAACTACCACGAGGGCGCGACTCTCTCTCTGAGCCTGCCCTTTGTGCCTATTCACACGTACTCTTTTTTCTCCTAATAAACACTTTACTTGTTTCACTACTTTCCATCTCTTTGTGGAAATTCATTTCTACAAAGACGACGGGCCAGGGCCTTGTCACAGGTTACTAGCGCTCGTGGTCTAGTGGCTAAGATTCAGTGCTCTCACTGCTGTGACCTGACTTCAATTTCTGGCTGGGGAATCCAAATCCTGCTTCAAGCCACTGCAGGCCAATGTCACCTGAGATCAGCAGGACCCTAGCTGCAAATGGAGTGCAACCCATATTTCTCTCTAGCCATATTTTGGGGGCTCCCAACCTGACAGTTGCCAAGACAAATTCTTAGAACACAAAATGAGATAGACAAGAAGGCAATAGCTGTCTCTGGGAGAGAAAGGATCAATAACAAATGGATACCCAAAAGCAAACTCAGGAGTCACAATCAAAGTTCTAATTCTTACAAATTTTTTTCCCCTGCCAATCTGAATTTGGAAAGGAAGGGACAAAATGAAACTTTACCTTCCTCTCTAGACTGTGCACCACAGATAGAGATCAAGGATAGCTGACTCTGATAAGAATTCTCACTCTTGGCTGGCTTCTGCCAGTTTTCTCAGTATACCATCTGCAGGCTCTGGAGAAAGTGGGGCATCCCAGCAGGTCTCATCTTGATCATCAGAAACTGTAGAGGAGAAAAAATAATTTTTCCTCTACCCTTTACATGGGTGAGTGGTTGGCTGAGACCCCTTTTTCTCTAGGGCACCTTGTAAGTGGATAAGCTTATCTAGGTGAAAAGTTCTCCACTGCAGCTACTGTAATTCAAGATTTCCTTTTGTAAGGTTAAGCTATTTGTTCAGCCTTAAAACAAAGTTTTATTCATTTGAAGCTTCACACTGAACCTGGTCCAGTTTGAGACAGACCCAGTCCAACCCTGGATCCAGCGCAATTTCTAAGTGGAATCCAGTCCAACTCCAGCTGGTATCTGGAGCCAGTCCAGAAGAAGAAATGCTCAAATAAAGCCCATAACACAAAAGCTGCAGAACTAGCATCCTAGAGGGACTTACCAGTGACCTCCAGAGGCAGCAAGAAAGCAGTGAGATCAAGGGGCTCAGTGGGTTACCTTTGCCTGGTTGCTTGTTGCTCCTTGGGATCACAGGGGGTCTCCTTCAGTTCTCTCTTCTGACACCAAGACTGTTGAAAGATAAACTGAGGCATATTAAAAACTTTAAGAGCTTAGTTGAGTAAAAATCTATTTGAGTTGGGCAGCACCAAACTGGAATTGATTAGGACTGTCCCTGGACAGGAACTCAGGGAAAGAATTTTACAGAGAAAAGGTGGAAGCAAGGTAAGGAAATTATTGTTTGGCTATAGTTTAAAGCCTAATTGGTTGTCCCTAAGTTTCAATTTTTAACCTTTAATTGTTTACAGGCTTAGATTTTGGTTTGCTTACATAGGCTGCCACAGCATCAGGACCACAGTCTAATGGCCTCCTTGTTTAACTAATCATATATATATATGATGTTTAAGTATATATGCTAAATATGGTTTTATATTAAAGTTATAAGGGTTTTCATTTCTACCAGTAATACCTTTTTTTGCAATAGATTTCTGAAAACTTGGAAATGAAAAAGAAAGCTGAGATGACTCAAAATAGCCTTTAGATGGAGCTGTTTCTCCTTAGAAATCACTACACAGGCACATATTTTATTTGGCAGATCAGAAAAATAGGAATAGCTTAAATAATGCCATAGCACAATAATGGATTTTTTAAAAACATTTAGCATGGCTAAAAGAGAATATAATAAAAACTCACTTTAAACCTGCTCAAGTTCTCACTAAACTCTAAAGAAACTTAATCTAAATTGAAACCAGCTCACAGTGCTGTTTGGTACACACTCAAGTCAGTTTCAGTGCTGATATAATTCTGAAGGTTTTATAAACAATAGAAAGTGTTATTATAAAGTTATCTGTTTAAATTTCTTAGTTTAAAAGAATACTCAAGGGAAAATGCCATAATTTTAATGAGACAAAAACACACCCCTGAGTAATCATATTTCAAAGGCAGAAGCGTACATTTGGGGCATAGCATGATCTCTGGCAAACTGATTATTAGATAAAGCAGACAAAACTTGTAATTAAATAAGGAAGAAAAACATTAGAAAAAATGTAGGCAAATTATGAGCAGTTATCTAAACATTCAAGGCTGATTTTATATTAATCATCTTCAGACTTCTTAAAAAGATTGACATTCTGGAACAGGTTACATTAGGAACAATACTGTGAATATTTCCTTAGTTTATTCCCCATCGTACAGTGGACAAAGAAGGACCTTAACTGCAGTTTTGTGCTTGGAGGTTTTTTTCTGAGAATAAGTGTTTTCAACCAAAGCATGATAAAAATTCCTAAAAATATTCAATCTTTTTCTTCCCTCCAAAGTATAAAATGGACATGTATGCATGTGTATATACACACATGCACACACAGGAAGGTAAGGAGAAAGCTACTGAATATTTTTGAGCAATATGATTTGATTGTTGTTTTAGAAGCATATGTTGGTGGCACTGTATAGATTTATTGGACTGAGGAAATCCTATAAACAGCAAGATTACTTAAGATACTCTTCTATAGTCTTAAGTGAGTGGTCGTGAATGTCTGATTTAGTGAATAGAGAGTGTAAATGAGGAAAAAAAGGAGATCAGAGGCATTATTGAGGTAAGAATTGTTATGAATATACTGAGCTAGTATGTGATCATCTGCAAGTAGAATTCGTACTGACAAAAATAAGTAATTTATTATTGTTTGAGGTGAGTAATGCATCAAAGAAAGAACACATTGCAGAAAATAAATTTTGAGGAAAATATTTTATGTTAATAATGTAAAGGACTGAAAACAAACAAGAATAAATAGTGTTATATTGTGCTGCTTATTATAGGCTTCTATCACAATTGAATAAAGCTAGAACCAAATAAACTGGTTCTGAGGCACTCAAAGTTCAAGCCAAAAACAGAAGCATTTGAATTTAACTAAGAAAAGATTTCTTATTCAAAGAAGCCTCAGCATTTTAACTAAAAGGAAATTAATAAGCTTCAGGTAACCATTCTACCATTTCCATGCTTATCATATCTCTTTAGCTATGTATCTCTTCATATATGCACACATGTATGATGGTAAAATCATCTGATTCTAATGGATTTTGAACTTTATATGATAATTTCTCATTTTAAATGTTCTCATATTTACTTTTTCTTTCTAAATCTGCTTTTAAAATAAGGATCCATCATTGCTGACTCATTCAGCCCAGAATGAAGTTATTTATTATTAACATCTTGATTAAAAGATATTTATATGGTGATAATCATATATTATTAAACACTACTTCATAATAAGATCTGCTTTATTTTAAAAAATACAAAGTGATTTTTCTGTTGAATTTATATTTTAAAATATATACATTTTATAAACTGAAAATTTTCTCATACAAACTTTAGTCTACAGTCATATGATATTATATTATCGTGGTAATGGGTAAAATAAAAATCAGTGATCTGTATATTATATCTACATCTTGCTAGCTGTCACAATTTAGGGTAATGTTGTGAGAGTATTAAGATGTGATGACAGTCATGTGAAAAATTGTGCTCAAATAATCCTGCTTCTCTGAGAGATCTCTGAATATATATGTTAAAATGTGGCATAGGGCCAATGAGAAATAAGGTACATTGTCACTCTTACCTAGGGCAGTCCACAGTATCACCCATCACCCAACCCAAAGCAGTTTAGGCTTAAGATTGCAGTAGGAATTCTATTCTGTTTACTCTAAGTGTAAATCAAAAGCTTGGACTCTTGCTATCTTCTGGTGAGCCATATTATACAGGAGCACAAAATAATGGCGAGCACACTTAAGCAGGCAGAGAGAGAGAGAGGGAAAGAGTGAGAGAGAGAGACTGATTGATTATAGATCCTCTTGACAGAAAGCCCTGCCTGGGTTTGTTTCAGTACAATGCCTCTGCCCATTTGTAAGCACATTCTAATAATGATGCAATCAAATGTGTATCCTTTCTTCTTATGGAGAAGCAGACACTTTTGTTTTCCTCTCAATAAACATCTGCAAAAATATAATCAGAGCATCTGGGTTTTTGACTGAATATTAGCAACTGTCATCCAAATGTTTTGGTATCTTAAAAAGAAAGGCACAAAGGCTAAAGCAGCCTGAGCAGCTTTAGAATAAGGCATGTTTGAGGGATGGAAGATGAGAAGGGACCAGTTATAATAGAGCCTGTTATTTGGGAAAAGAAATGCTAACCAATTACTGACTACTAAAAATAATTCAATTTAAAGTATAAATAAATTTCAAAGAAATACAGTTTATACATGTCAAGAAAGCGCAACCAAATTTCATTAGTCAGTAATTTAAACTAAAACAAAATTAATGCTTTGTGAGGAAAGTTCAAAAATTTCGAAGTTAGCATACTGATATTCATTTCTAAAAGCTATTTGGGTTTGTTATTTTTATTTTAGTAAAACTGCTTCTTTTCTTTCATTTTGGTTAAAAGAAATAAAAATTATAAGTGATGGGAGCATGTACCCACTTCAGTTTTCCTAGGTGGTAGATTATTCAGCACTTTTAATATTCATGATGGCAATAAAACATGATTCTTCCTTTCTATGAGAATTAAATAGATTTGTCACTGTTACAGAAAATACTTTCTTTTCATTTCAATGAAAAAAGCACCTGCCATTTGATGCTGAGAT
This sequence comes from Balaenoptera ricei, assembly GCF_028023285.1. NCBI lineage: Eukaryota > Metazoa > Chordata > Mammalia > Artiodactyla > Balaenopteridae > Balaenoptera > Balaenoptera ricei. Next base: position 86,049,154 of record NC_082660.1, on the reverse strand, counting down.
TTAAGATGAAAAATTGAAAGATGCACATATATATAAATTATCCAAATTTCTTTCACACACTCTCTAGCCCTAACTTTTCATGAACTTAACCTACAAAAATATAGGTTTTACCACTACTTAAAGACCTTTTCCTTTTATTTTTCTGCTACATGAAAAAAAAGTACTGTTTTTTAAAAAGTAACTGGTAACTTTTTAACTTTTTATGTGACTTAATCCATGTATTTAAAATTGACGATTATTCAATCAGAGGCAAGTTATGACACAAACACACACATACACATAATACTCAATATTTTGGATCAAGTGAGGCAATGATTAATAATATGAGATTGCCTAAGTAAATTGTGATACATTTATGTAAAGAAATACTTAGCTACTAAGAAAGCTGCTAGGAAAGTATAATTCTTCTCATAAAAAGCATTAAGTAATTAAAAATATATAGCCCATTATAAGAAAAAGTATATAAGTACATGCATGAAAAATAGTCTGAAATGATATGTATTCAAATTTTAATGGTGAATTTCTTTGAGTCATGAAATTTGTGTATTTTCTGGTATTTTCTTCCTTATAAATATGTGCATTTTCTAATTTTTCCATACTGAATATGCATTAATTCTGTAATTTTGAAAAACATGTTTGGTTGAATAAAATTTTTTAAAAAATGAACATATTGATTCATTCTGAGAGTAGCATAATGGTGCTATTTACCAATTAAACTTGCAATGTCTAATTGCATCAGATCATTGGGTTAGTTAGAAGATGAATGTGGTAAGCTGCAAATAAACTCTATGTAGGCAACGTTAGCCTTGCTAATAGGGAGCTGCTAATGGAATATTATTTCAGGAACTAAAATCTGCATACACACACACACTTAAACAAAATAAATCTTTCCACCCACCTTTTGCGGTCTGCCATCTAAACAGAAAGAGTTTAATTGGAAATGCCTCTAAAATGCAAATAGCTTTTTCTGATACAGACGGAAGGGCACCAACTGCCTGAAGTGCAATGGTAGCCCCTGCAAAAGGGGCAAAGGATGCCAAAAGAGAAGACAAACAAAATACTACTACAACTACTACTATTACTAGTACTACTACTTCTACAACTACTACTATTACTACAACTTCTAGTTACTACAATTAATGCTCATAATAACAATGGCTATAAGCTGCCATGTGTTTTCCATGTACAAAGCACTTCAAAAAATTATATAATTCAATTTTAATAATTCTATAAGTTGTAAATGTTATTATTCCCATTTCACAATGGGGAACTCAGAAAGGGTCAATGAATTGCTCTAGGTAACAGCTAATTCACAGTATAGCTTACACTTGAACCCAGGTTCAACTTAAAACTGAAATCATAGCTCTTTCCATTTTGCAACATTGCCTCTTATAGAACTGTTCATTATTCCCAATGCCAAAACTACATATGACTTTCATAAAAATTTCCCTTTGCAATAGATTTTTACACCCCCATGGAGTCTGATAGAGAACTTCTTTGGATATATTAATATATCATCAGTGTCTACCTGGTCCTGTCATCATTTTGTTGCTTCTGAACTATTCTGTTATTTGTAAATAAATACTTATTCAGTTATAGTAAACAATTTTGAGTGATTACACTTCATGTTATCTATACTCTGTACTCCATGTCATACTAGATGGAGAATCAGGAAGGACCAAGCTTAAAGTATACTTGCACTATAAATAAAGTAAAGCTTTTATTAGTATTAGATGCTACTGGGGTATAAAAATAATCAATTGTACATTCTGATTTTAAGAAATGTATAGTGTAAGAATAGTCTAAATTTAATAAACACAATATATACTCCTTATATGTGCCAGAGACTTTAAAAAATATTATTATAATTAAATTATGAATAATTTTATAAATTATATATTTTTAAAATAATTTAATTATAAAAATTAATTAACATAACTATGTTATATTTGGTAACATATTAATTCCCCAGAATAACCCTATACAGAATGTACTATTAGTATCTATATTTCACACATAAAGAAACTGGTACATAGAGAGGAAAGTAATTTGCCCACAGTCACATAGCTAGTAAGTGATAGGCTGGAAGTCAAACCCATGAAGTTTGGATTAATAATTGTGTGCTTAATTGGTGGGATTATATTTCTACCCAGAGTGATTAAACTGTAATGCCTACTATGCTATATAGGGCTAATAGAAAACACGTGAGAAGTTTAGAATTTCCACAAATTTAGGAAAAGTCAGATTATTCTGTAGTCATGTAAACAAGTAAGTAACAGAGCTGGTTTTACATATGTTCAAAAGTTAACAAAAACTCTACCTCAGTGGTGTCAGGGCAATATAATTACAAACAAAACCTTCTCCCAACAGTTTTATTATTGAATAAGCATTGAACCAGAATGTGATGTGCAACACAGGCAATCCCTAAGGGATTGCAAAGACAGAAATGAACCTCAGTGCTTGCTTATACAGCCAAGCGTGTACAACCTCTTACATACATGTTTTCAAAATACTGTAGACAGTAACTAGTTCTCAAGTAAGAGGACTTGACGACATCTTGTGGCACACATAGTTTTACTTAACTTTATCATGGTAAATGGGGAGATCCCCTGTGCTGGATTTATCCAGAGGAGAAACAAACTTACCATTGCAAATTGGAGGAAGGCACCCATTAAAGACAGGCTCTTACTCTTCCCCAGGAACTGAGAGATAGGTGCACTATTCCCTTGATGCTTGCATTTCAAAAAGATGATTCCCAGGTCCTTGAGGAAATATTCCTGAGACGAGAGACAGGCATGAGGCTTATTTAATCATTATGAAGATTTACATACATTTGAAAAGGACGGAGAAATAACTTCTGAAAAAAAAGGAAGGGGGCTAAAGTCATTCTCTACTTTCAACAGGGAGAATTAAGCCTCTTATTTTTAATTTGTATCTGTGCTTAGAGTGGACACACTTCTCTAATGCAACTAATCAGTGTGTGTTTCTTTCTTCTGAAAGTCAGTCAGTCAGGGACAGCTTCATTCTGATAAATACGTCTTGGAATGTCAACCAATCAATAACAGTTTCACCCGAGTAAGCACATTTCTACAGATGATTACAAGCTAATCACATTTCTGATTTTCCATCAATTTTTGTACTCCATGCTTTCCAAAAGCCCTATATAATATCAAATATCTGCCTTGCTTGGAGAGATATGATGAGCGTATCTCTCCCTTGCCACAGTAAGCAATAAATTCAGCTTTGTTTCATTTTCAGATAGTGAGTGATGATCTCTTCATTCTTTAACATATGATATGTTAAAGTAGGAAGTAGGAATGATAAGATTTTAACTTATATTTTAATTTTGTTCGAAGTGACTGACCTGAATCAGCAGATCCAAGAAGACTGATACATGTAGTATTACCACAGAGTTTCAAGAACGAATGGAAATCATGCAAAAATTACCAATGGTCATATCCTCATCATTCTTGGAAACCAACTGTGAAAAGAAGGAAATTTTTAAAAAAGAGTATTCTAGTCTCTAATATGTGCCAGGTATTTTGTTATATGTTTCACATGTAATCCTCAGAGCAACCTTCTGAAGCTTTTTGATTAAATTGTATCTATCTATCTATCTATCTATCTATCTATCTATCTATCTATCTATCATCTATCTATCTATCTATCTATCTATCTATCTATCTATCTATCTATATGAAATCTTATCTAAGGTCTCTTAACAAGTTAGTAACTGAGCCAAGATTATATAACAAGTTTGTCTGAGTCTGATTCCAATACATTACATTCCTTTACTGGTAATACAAAAATGACTTAGTGGTATTATTTGACCCTAAACTTGAAATTTATCAATCTTACAAAATAGCAGTCAAAAAGAAAAAGTCGATTTATCTTAGGATTCACCAAGAGACATGTTAAGAAAAAGGAAATTATCACATCTTTGAAAGTGTTTTTGGTTGTTAGGTCTTATCCGAGTTCCTAAATTCTAGATATACTAAGCATTCCCTTGTGAAGAAATAAGCAAACTTCCCTTCTCATAAGTACAATTGCTATACATGGGACTTCATTTAATTGAATTTTTTAGTAATATTTTTCTTGAAACTATTTTAAAAGAACAAATTTTAGAAATCAAAATTTTTCCTTTAGAATTTGAAATGGTTTAAAATATTATGTGAGCTGACAAAAGATTGGTTAATTCTTTGCTTTCCATTTATTTATCACTATTATTTCTTTGTATGTGACAAATTGTTTAGTAATAACTGCATACTACATAATCCTTTGATTCCTGATATGCCCAGTTTCTTTTTGTAAACCTGTTATAATTTCGAAGGAGCAGAAGACAATACCTTCAATATTTCTAATAGGTACTCATATAAAGTTAAGAGAAAGTGGGAAAAAAAGGCTTCCAATAAGAACTTCTCATGAAAACTATGTAGTTCTAAGTATGGAATCAGAAATTTTATTTTCCATCTTATGATATTCCCAGTTATTATACATTGGAGCTAATTTGGCAGCTTTGACAACTGGAATTATTACTTTTCTGGGTGTCAATTGTGATGAGATATCTTCTAGATGAGAGGGAATACTCATTCATCCATTTAAAAATACAGTTGAGTACCTTATGATCCTGATCAAGGGAAAAAGAGAGCAAAACATATAAGAGTGAGCAATAAAAAAAATCCATAACACATTTACCTGGAAAGACAGAAACAATGACAAGAAAATACCACATGCTACTATGATGTATAAATAAACTAGGAAATCTCGAGAAAACATAATATTTCCTAGCTGAATATAAATTTCCAAAATTAGCCAAGGAGATGTGAAACATTTCTTTCTTTGTTTTATATTTTAATTTTTTCCCAGCTTTATTGAGATATATTTAACATATAACATTGTGTAAATTTAAGGTGTACAGTGTGATGATTTGATATACATATATATTGAAAAATGATTACCACAATAAGGTTAGTTAATACATAAATTACCTGACATAGTTAACATTTGTGTGTGTATGTGTAGTGAGAACATTTAAGATTTACTCTCTTAGCAACTTTCAAGTATACATTATAGTATTGTGAAACATTTGTTTACACACATTACCATAAAATAAATTTAAAAGGAATTTTAATATCTGCCACTGAAAAATACATGAAAATCAAAAGAGTTCCACATATAGTGTTACCTAATCTTTAAAGATAAAATAACCCCAATGTTATTAACAGTATTCTGGCAAAAGGACAAAAAATATGACAGAAAGCTCTCCCATTCAGTGTAAGAAGCCTGAATAACACTAATATAACAAAAACATTAAGATAGTTTAAAAGCCTGTAAGTATATTTTATTTTTGAATGTAGAATGTATACAATAGTAGCAAATAGACCCAAGAATCCCATGTTTTGGAAACCAGCAAATAGAAATAAGATAATAAGATAATAGAATGTATGGATGTATGTATAAATATATTTATTGTGGTATTGTTCATGATGGCAAAAAAAAACAAAAGAAAACAAGAACAAAGGAATAACTGAATATATTATTTTATATCTATATTGTGCAATATTATGCAATATTATGCAATATTATACTTTAAAAATAATGAATTAGAATTCCACCTGTTGGGTTGGATGGAGTTACTATAGATTAATAGAGAAGAATGGCAGGGAGGTGCCCAGCAAAAGAGAAAATAAAACAATAAAATAAAATGTAGACTTATTTAAAAGAAAAAAAGGCATATAAAATTATACTTTGTATTTTGTAAATTATATATCTATATATGTATAAATAAGATTCAATCTTGTAAATATTTATTATGACATTAATATAACATTATATCAGTTTTTTGGTGCAGTCTAACATATTACCACAAACTTACCATAGAGAGCCCAGAAATAAACCCACACACTTATGATCAATCAATCTATGACAAAAGAAGCAAGAATATAAAATAAAATGAGGAAAACCAGTCTCTTCAATAAGTGGTGCAGGGAAAGCTGGATAGCCACAAGTAAAAAAATGAAATTAGAACATTTTCTCATGCAATACACAAAAATAAACTCAAAATGGATTAAAGGCCTTAATGTAATATCAGAAACAATAAAATTTGTAGAAGAAAATATATGCAGAATACATAAATTATAACAATATTTTTTTGATATGTCTCAAGGCAAAGTAAACAAAAGCAAAAGTAAACAGAATGGACTTAATTAAACTTAAAAGCTTTTGCACAACAAAAGAAACTATCAACAAAATGAAGAACCAACCTACTGAATGGGAGAAAATATTTGCAAATCATTTGATGAATAGGGGTTAATATCCAAAATATATAAACAGCTTGTACAACTCAATATCAAAATAACAAACCACCTGGTTAAAAATGAGCAGAAGCCCTGAATAGATATTTTTCCAAAGAAGACATACAGATGGCCAACAGGCCCATGAAAGTTGCTCAACAACACTAATCATGAGGGAAATACAAATCAGAATCACAGTGAGATATCACCTCATACTTGTCAGAATGGCTATCATCAAAAAGATCACAAATAGCAAATGTTGACAATGATGTGGAGAAAAAGGAACACTTGTACACTATTGGTAGGAGTGTAAATTGGTGCAGGCATTATGGAAAATAGTAAGGCGGTTCTTCAAAAAACTGAAAATAGAACTAGCATATGATCCAGCAATTCCACTCCTGGGAATATATGCAAAGAAAATGAAAACACTAAATCAAAAAGATACATGTACCCTAATATCCATAGCAGCATTATTTACAATAGTCAAAATATGGAAGCAACCTAACTGTCCATCAACAGATAAATGGATGAAGAAGATATGATGGATATACATATAATACTATATATATATATACATACATATGTGGAATACTATATACATATATATGGAATACTACTCAGCCATAAAAAGAATAAAATTTTGCCATTTGCAACAGCATGATGCACCTTGAGGGTATTATGCTTAGTAAAGTAATTCAGATAGATAAAGACACACACTGTATATTGTCCTTTATATCTAAATATAAAGGAATATAAAATCTAAAATATAAAACAAATGAATGAATACAGCAAAACAGAAACAGACTCACACATAGAGAGAACAAACCAGTGGCTACCAGTGGGGCGAAGGAAGGGAGAAGAGGCAAGACAGGACAAGGGGATTAAGAGGTACAAACTACTATGTATAAAATAAATAAGTTATAATATATATTATACAGAACAGGGAATATAAGCAATATTTTATAATAACTTTAAATGGAGTATAATGTATAAAATTTTAATCACTTTGCGATACACATGAAACTAATATAATATTATGTAAATCAACTATACTTCAATAAAAATTAATTAATTACCAAATAATGAAATTTAAAAAAGGAATACTGGCTGATAGTTCATAAATATAGCTTGGGAAATGAAATCCAGTGCCATGAATTTAAAAAGACCAATAAGATGAATGTAAGGTAATCTACACTGAGATACATTGTAATCAAATTGCCAAAAGCCAAAGACAAAAAGACACTGTTGATATTTGAAACTTTCAACATAATTGCTCTCAGTCTTGGAGTCTTTAATATTATTCATTTAAATTGTGAGATTATTTTAAAATTCAAACATTCTTTCAGCTATGAAACATTTTCCTTTTTTTCACACTTATCTGTATGGTGACTATATTATCTGTTCATATAATTTATATTTTTTCATCTCTTTCACCATCAATCCTTTTATTAAAATAATTCTCATATTTTTAATTTTAAAAATGTTCATTTATTAGGTGAGTGGAATATATCTTTCAGTATGCTAATATAACTTGGTTGGGTATTACACTTTTATGTCACAGAATTGCTCAAAATTCTCCATAAATTCCCAGGTAGTTTTGGGATTACACTTTCAGAGAAATTGCCAACCCGTCTGACAATTCATCCTTTACAGGTAGTAATTTTTCCTTTTCTGGGTATTGGTGTGTCTCTCTTTTTATCTTTGCCAACGAACATTTTGCCTGACTTTCTGTAGATGTTGCCCTGCTTTCACTATTACTCATAATGGTAATTATTATCAACCTTTTATATGGTAAAATTTTAAGTTGGTTCATGTGTTCAGCTTTGACAAAAATGATTTTCTGAGTATTTTTCCTAATCTATTTGTAATAATCCAATTTTAAGCAGCATCACTGTGAATTTTGACTATATTATCAGTCCTGCTAAGTTAATCTTTTCTGATATCCTTCACCATCAAAACTTTTATGCCATAAACCTGCATTTTTTTAATGTTCAATTTTCAACCTGCAGCTGAGTGGAGTGTACCTTTAATGTCCTAGTTTAGGCCCATCCAGCACTGTGTGGATGTGGTCAGGTTGACTGTTTTTTAAAACCGTGATGTCACAAAGTCCCTCATAATGCTGTCTGTGCTGTCCTGGTGACCTTCATGTACAGAGTGTTTCAGAGCCATCATAGAGCAGTCTGATAATTCAGCCTTCTCAAGTAATATATATTTTACCTTCTCTAGAGTTTTTTGGATCTTACTTTATCTTTGACTTTCAAAAGTTCAATCAGATTATACATAGATATTGACACCTTTCCTTTATGATTACTCTGATATGTGGTTGTAATTTTTGTTTGACTTACATTTTCTGGAATTTTTTTTCTTATTTTAAAAATGTGAAATTGTAGTGGTCTTCCTCAGATATCTCCCTCCCATGTATATGTTTGTTATTCTGTTGTCACTCCTTCCAAATTATTAATTTTGTATCTCTTTAATCATCATATATTTTATAGCACAATGTCTGAGTACTTTTTTGTTTTTTTCTTTTTAGGTTTTGTCCTTGAATTTATATCTATCACTTGTGTATACCTTTGATATCCTAACCTAGGTCAAACCTAGCACTGTGAACACGTGGCTATCTTGACTGGCTTTTTTATTGTGAGATAAGAAACTCCCTCAAAATTCTAAGTCATCATGGCAACCCTTGTGTACATAATATTTCAGAGCCAAATTAGACTAGTCTGATAATTTACCTTTTCCAGGTAATTTATTTTTTATCTTTTCTGGATTTTGTGTGTTTCTAAATTTACCTTTGATCTTTTCAAGTTCTACTAGATTATGTCTAGATATTGACTTCCTTTCTTTATTATTATATAGCGTGGTATTTGTTTGATTTACACCTTCAGTTCTGGGATTTTTTAAAATGTAGTTGTAATGGTCTATTTTTCAGCAACGTTCCTTATATCTGCTTGTCACTCTATTATTGCTCCTTCTAAATCATTCATTTTTTTATCTCTTTAATCATATATTTTATACCATAATGTTTCTGTGCCTTGCTTTCTCTTTTTGTTTTTATGTTTTTATTTATACCATATATATGCCATATTTTTATATATTTAATATCCTAGCCTAGGCCAATCCTAGTACTGTGAGCATGTGGACATCTTGGTTGGTATTTTCACTGTGATGTCAGTCCCTCAAAGTTCTAGATTGCTTTGGCAGCCTTCTTGCGCACAGTGTTATAGAGCCAACTTAGATCAGTCTGATTATTCACCCTTTCCAGGTAATACAATTTTACCTTTCCTGGATTTTTTTTTTTTTTTGATTTCTAACTTTATTCTTGTCCTTTGAAAGTTCTACAAAATTATTTGTAAATATTGGTTTCTTTCCTTTAATATTATTCTGATATATCATGTGATATTTGTTTGGTTTATATTTTTAGTTCTGTATGTTTTACTTTTCTATCTTTAAAATTCTAATTGTAATGATCTGTTTTTCAGCACCCTCCGTTATTGGCCATTGTCACTCTATTATCACTCTTTGCAAATTATTCTCTTCTTATCCCTTTAATCACCATATATTTTAAACCATAATGTCTGTATACTTTTTCCTCTCTTTGGTTATGTCTTTGAATTTATATCTATCACTTGTATATATATTTAAATCTTAGCCTCACAATAGTACTCATAATATCGAGTACTCTAGGCGTATGGCCAAATTGGTTGAATTTTTCAACGTCAGGTCATAGAGTCCCTCAAAATTCAAAGCCGCCCAGGTAAACTTCTGATGCAAAATGAGAGTGCCATCTCACATAAGTCTGACAATTCAGCCTTGGCAGGTCACATTTTTTCTTCATTCCTGATTTTTGAAAGTGTGTCAGATGCATCTATATATTGCCATGTTCTAATTCGCCTTCTTCTGGTACATATTTATAATCTATTCTCACAACTTATACTTATTTATGAATTTAGGATCACCATACCTTTAAACCTATAATTACTAATTATACTAATATTATGTATTTTTAAATTTTAATATCATGTATATATCAATGTATATAAATATAAATTATATGTCTACATATATAGTTATTTAACTTTCATCTATTACTTGAGTGCAGTGTAACTTTTTTTTTTTTTTTTAATTTTTATTTATTTATTTTTGGCTGTGCTGGGTCTTCATTGCTGCATGCAGGCTTTCTCTAGTTGTGGCGAGCGGGGGCTACTCTTCATTGTGGTGCACGGGTTCCTCATTGCAGTGGCTTCTTTTGTTGCAGAGCACGGGCTCTAGGCACGGGGGCTTCAGTAGTTGCAGCACAGGGGCTCAGTAGTTGCAGTGCGTGGGCTCTAGGGCGCATGGGCATCAGTAGTTGTGGCGCATGGGCTTAGCTGCTCCGCAGCATGTGGGATCTTCCCAGACCAGGGATTGAACCTGTGTCCCCTGCATTGGCAGGAGGATTCTTAACCACTGGACCACCAGGGAAGTCCCCAGTGTAACTTTAATATGCTAGTATGGACGTTATCACCACTATGGACATGTTTCCACCTTGGTTTAGCTTTATGTTAGATCACAAAGTCCATCAAAGTTCTGTCTAAATTGCCTTGGCACCCCTTGCATTTACAGTGGTTTAAAGCCTGCTCAGACCAGTCTGCTAATTCACCCACTGCAGTTATATTTGTTCCTTTTTGGATTTTTGCAGGAAACTTCTACTGGATTGTGTTTTAATATTTGTCTGATGATGATGGATGACAATATTTTTTTAGCAACTTCTGTTTATGCCAACATTTTTTTATCCCTCCTCATAATTCATCTTTTATATGGTCTATTTTCCCACAAGCATTTTATAACCTATTTTCTCTTTCCTTTTAGAGTTACAATTTTTATTTACAAGCTGAGTAGAGTATATCTTAAGTTAACTTGGTTGGGTTTAATATTTTCTGTCACATAGTTGCCCAACATTTTGCACAGATTGCCCGAACAACGTTCAGATGCATAGTGCTTTAGCAATAACTTACATCAGTCTAATAATTCACCATTTACAGGTAAAAGATATACAAATACACACACTCTCACACACACATGCACACGTGAGGGTGTTTGTAGTAATGCATGGCAATATATTGATGGTGAAATTTACAATTCAACAGACAGACCAATGTCTTTTCATTATAAAATCACTTAAAACAACAATCCATATTTATTCAGCACTTTCTGATGCAATCATTAAGCCATTTTTGTAACTGTCAGATTGCCAGGTTTTAAAATATTTGTAAGGCTTTCTGAGGGTATTGTGTGTGTGTCTGTGTGTGTGTGGTATGAGTGTGTGTAACTTTTATTCTTAGTGCCAAAACTCATCAATAAAAACTAAAAAGCTCTTGCTTTTTACATTTCAACAGGTTTATGGTCAAAGCAGAATATTAAAAAAAAAAAGGCTGCTGAATTTGGGAGTAAATAAACCTTTCATTAAACAATTCAAATTCTATTTAGAAATTCTACTGATAATATACATTAGTCTCTGCTTGGACACATATTGTACTATAATTTATTTTGTACTGTAATTTTTTATTAAGGTATTTATCAATTCTTAATAACAGTTGATCCATTTATTTTGAGAACATATCAAGGAAAATCCTTTTGAACTTTTCTGACAATATTATTACATGAAAGAGTCTGAGTATCTAAATTTCTAATTTGGAGGAGAGATTTTTTTCTTTGGTCTTAAAATCTCATATAAATAAACTACATTCCAATGTCCTGTCAGTTATGGCTTTTAATAGGGAATGCTGTATTTTAAGTACAGATCATTGCAGGTTTTGAGAAATGGAAGTCTAAAATTTTTGCCCTCAGCTTTTTCATTCATAACCAGGCAAATTAGCAGTTGCAAGAAATTGTCATCTCAAATTATTTAGGCAAACTACCATATCACCCAGCAATCCCACTACTGGGCATATACCCTGAGAAAACCATAATTCAAAAAGAGTCATGTACCACAATGTTCATTGCAGCCCTATTTACAATAGCCAGGATATGGAAGCAACCTAAGTTTCCATCGATAGATGAATGGATAAAGAAGATGTAGCACATATATACAATGGAATATTACTTCACCATAAAAAGAAACGAAATTGAGTTATTTGCTGTGAGGTGGATGGACCTAGAGACTGTCATACAGAGTGAAGTAAGTCAGAAAGAGAAAAATAAATACCGTATGCTAACACATATATACAGAATCTAAAAAAAAAAAAAAAGGTTCTGAAGAACCTAGGGGCACGACAGGAATAAAGACGCAGACGTAGAGAATGGACTTGAGGATACAGTGAGGGGGAAGGGTAAGCTGGGACGAAGTGAGAGAGTGGCATGGACATATACACACTACCAAATGTAAAATAAATGATAGCTAGTATGAAGCAGCTGCATAGCACAGGGAGATCAGCTCGGTGCTTTGTGACCACCTAGAGGAGTGGGATAGGGAGGGTGGGAGGGAGATGCAAGAGGGAGGAGATATGGGGATATATGTATATGTATAGCTGATTCACTTTATTATACAGCAGAAACTAACACACCATTGTACAGAAATTATACTCCAGTAAAGATGTTAAAAAAATTATTTAGGCAACATGTAAGGTATGTTTGTACTTTTAGAAATTTACCAACCAAAGAGACAGTGAAGATTACTGGATTTGTAGAGAACATAAGATAAGAGAATATATAAAACAGTTTTTAAAGATATCTTTTGGTTTTTGTTGTTCTTCTCAAAACTTATTTTTGCATGAAAGCATGTTTAGAAAGATCTTGATTACTCTTGGCAGAATGACTCAAACATGGTTAATATTTACAAAATTGAATAGAAATACCTCTCTCCAGTTAATGGCTTTCTAAATAACTGTATCATGTTTATAGTCAGTGCTTTAACTATGAGAAAATATTTATTATTTGGAGGTATATTTTCTGTTAAGGAAAATACAGAACTTGGAGTAGCCTCCTCCCCTCCACTCACATATATTTTCATTCATGGTAATTTCTTAAAATAATTATTTTCCAACTCTTTTCAATAGGATTTTAGATAACTTACAGTATAATGTGTCCAATAAGTTGGGAAATTGTGTTCACTATATATTTTTCTTGTATGTTTGAAAAGACCTGAAGAAAACACTACTTGTTTAATTTTGTTAACCTATTTATTTTCTAAATTTATTTAGTCAATGATTTGTTTTCTGGTATAACTAGGAACATCTTGTGGAAGTATTCTTCTTCCAGGCATATTTTATATAACATTGCCTTAAAAAGGAGAGTTTTAAAATATTATCTTGTTATTTTTTTAACTAATGAAGATTCTCTTGTGATGTCCCCTTTTTCATGGTTGATATTAGTAATTTGTATCTTTTTTAAGAATGATCAGTATGACTAGAGGTTTATAAGTTTTGTTGATTTTTTTACAAACTCTTGATTTTGTTGATTTTCAGTATTGTTTTTCTGTTTTCTCTTTAAAGTATTTGTACCCTTTATTGTTTGCTTTTTTCCCTTTAGTTTACGTTTTTTTTCTTTTTAGTTTCTTAAGATGGAAGCCATATCACTGATTTGGATTTTCTTTTCTATTTTAGGCATTTATGGGTATAAATTTACTTTTACATTTTTAACTACATCCAGTATATTTTGATATCCTATCATTTCATTCATTTCAAAACATTTATATTTATATTAAAACCTAAACTGTACATTTTCTTGATATGGGATTTTTGAGACTCTGTATGAAAGGAGAGCAGCCTGAGACACATATCAGGAAAGTCACACTAACAGAGAGATTATTCTTCTAACTGAAAATTTTTAACGAATAACATTTTACAACCCTGGGTAAGTCCATTAGTTATAGCTCACTTTTTATGAACATATATAATGAAATGTAAGAGACTTATTAAAAAAAGGTATGAACCCCAGTCATTTATTATCAATATTTACATCTTCTTCATAAAGTTCTGAGTGCAAAAACTCCTAATTAAGTATTGATATAGACAGAAACTTCAACTGATTAAAGCACAATTTGATATATTAAAAGTGTAGTACCATTGAATCCTATCCCTGAGCCTAAATCCATTAGTTGAACGTATTCTTATACATATATTCTAAAGACTTTACTATGCACAAGCAAAATACACATACCTAATATTCACAATATATAGCATCATTAAAGATTTAGATGTGATTTTAAATATGGAGCCGGTATGATGCTATAAAAATATTAAACATATTTAACTTATTTTTGTTATTGATATCTGTATATATGGCTACATGTTAATTTCTTTTATCTAATCACATATTCAGTATTCCATTGAATGGACTAATATATCACAAATATGTAAGCATCTTTTTAATTTGTGGTTATGGCTTTGGTCTTAAATTGTTTATTAATGGGGCAGTTCTGTTATGAGGATCCTGAAAAATGTTCCCTGATAGATATAGGCATGTGTTTCTCTTAGAAATTTGACCCTGGAGTAAAGGGTGCGCACAATTTATCAATGTTATATATTGACAAATGCTCCAAAAGCTGCTTCTAACAATTGACATTTGCATTAGTAGCATGTCCATCCCCCACATCCTAGTCCAGTGCTAATTAAAGGGTGGTTCATTGACCAGTACAGTTCCAAGAATTGTTTGGTACAGGTCAGCAGCAAAATAAATACACTAATTGAGAATAAGAATTGTCCTAGTCCAAACTTATTGTGGTTAAACTTTTTAATATTTGCTAATATTATGAAAATGGTAATATTATGGATATTTTATTTGTGTTTTCATAAGTATTAGAGAAAATGAATTAATTTTTTCTCTTGGTCATTCACATTTTCTCTTTTGTTTACATAAGGCACTTATTTTCCTGCTGTATTGTTGTATTGATTTCTTTTTTTATCTATATCATTTTTTATTTATTGTCCAAGATGCCAGGATAAAGCATAACATGAGGTCATAATTTCAGTTTTTCTTTTTTTTTTTTAATTTTTATTGGAGTATAGTTGATTTACAATGTTTTGTTAGTTTCTGCTGTACAGCAAAGTGAATTGGTTATACATATATATATATATCCACTTTTTTAGATTCTTTTCCCATATAGGTCATTACAGAGTATTGAGAAGAGTTTGCTATTCTCTACAGTAGGTCCTTAGTAGATATCTATTATATATATAGTAGTGTGTATTTGCCTCTGTTGAGTTTTCTTACATTTTCAACCACTCATCTAATTTCACCATCAATTGCAAATATGATTAATTTCTGTCTGAGAAACCCAATCCCTCTATTTTTTTTTAACATCTTTATTGGAGTATAGTTGCTTTACAATGGTGTGTTAATTTGGGCTGTGTAACTAAGTGAATCAGCTATATGTATACATATATCCCCATATCCCCTTCCTCTTGCATCTCCCTCCCACCTTCCCTATCCCAGCCCTCTAGGTGGTCACAAAGCACCGAACTGATCTCCCTGTGCTATGTGGCTGCTTCCCACCAGCTATCTATTTTACATTGGGTAGTATATATAAGCCCATGCCACCCTCTCACTTCGTCCCACCTTACCCTTCCCCCTCCCTGTGTCCTCAAGTCCATTCTCTACGTCTGCATCTTTATTCCTGTCCTGCCCCTAGGTTCTTTATAACCTTTTTTTTTTTTTAGATTACATGTATATGTGTTAGCATATGGTATTTATTTTTCTCTTTCTGACTTATTTCACTCTGTATGACAGACTCTAGGTCCATCCACCTCACTACAAATAACTCAGTTTTGTTTCTTTTTATGGCTGAGTAATATTCCATTGCATATATGGGCCACATCTTCTTTATCCATTCAAACCACCACTGGTTTGGTGGTGTTGAATTCTCTTAGCTTTTGCTTGTCTGTAAAGGTTTTAATTTCTCCGTCAAATCTGATTGAGATCCTTGCTGGGTAGAGTAATCTTGGTTGTAGGTTTTTTCCCTTTCATCACTTTAAATATGCCCTGCCACTCCCTTCTGGCTTGCAGAGTTTCTGCTGAAAGATCAGCTGCTAACCTTATGGGGATTCCCTTGTATGTTATTTGTTGTTTTTCCCTTGCTGCTTTTAATATTTTTTCTTTGTATTTAATTTTTGACAGTTTGAGTAATATGTATCTTGGTGTGTTTCTCCTTGGATTTATCCTATATGGGGCTCTCTGTGCGCCCCAGACTTGATTGACTATTTCCATACCCATATTAGGGAAGTTTTCAACTATAATCCCTTCAAATATTTTCTCAGTCCCTTTCTTTTTCTCTTCTTCTTCTGGGACCCCTATAATTCGAATGTTGGTGCATTTAATGTTGTCCCAGAAGTCTCTGAGACTGTCCTCAATTCTTTTAATTATTTTTTCTTTATTCTGTTCTGCAGTAGTTATTTCCACTATTTTATCTTCGAGGTCACTTACCCGTTCTTCTGCCTCAGTTATTCTGCTATTGATTCCTTCTAGAGAATTTTTAATTCCATTTATTGTTTGTTTATTTAATGTTTAATTTCATCATTGTTTGTTTGCTCTTTATTTCTTCTAGGTCCTTGTTAAATGTTTCTTGTATTTTTCTCTATTCTATTTCCAAGATTTTGGATCATCTTTACTATCATTACTCTGAATTCTTTTTCAGGTAGACTGCTTATTTCCTCTTCATTTGTTTTTTCTGGTGGGTTTTTACCTTGCTCCTTCATCTGTTGTGTATTTCTCTGTCTACTCATTTTGCTTAACTTACTGTGCTTGGGGTCTCCTTTTTGCAGGCTGCAGGTTCGTAGTTCCTGCTGTTTATGGTGTCTGCCTCCAGTAGGTAAGATTGGTTCAGTGGGTTGTGTAGGCTTCCTGGTAGAGGGGACTGGTGCCTGTGTTCTGGTGGATGAGGCTGGATCTTTTCTTTCTGGTGGGCAGGACCGCATCCATTGGTGTGTTTTAAGGTGTCTGTGACCTTATTATGATTTTAGGAAGCCTCTCTGTTAATGGGTGGCGTTGTGTTCCTGTCTTGCTAGTTGTTTGGCATAGGGTGTCCAGCACTGTAGCTTGCTGGTCGTTGAGTGGAGCTGGGTCTTCGCGTTGAGATGGAGATCTCTGGGAGAGCTCTCGTTGATTGATATTATGAAGGGCTGGGAGGTCTCTGGTGGACCAATGCCCTGAACTTGGCTCTCCCACCTTAGAGACTCAGGCCTGACACCTGGCCAGAGCACCAAGACCCCGTCAGCCACATGGCTCAGAAGAAAAAGGAGAAAGAAAAGAAAGAAAGAAAATAAATAAAATAAAATCATTATTAAAATAAAAAATTTTAAAAATATTATTAAAATAAAAAAATAAAAGTAATAAAAAGAGAGCAACCAAACCAATAAACAAATCCACCAATGATAACATGTACTAAAAACTATACTAAGATAAACATAAAAATCAGAAACTAGTCAGTCGCATACAATAAACCCAAAGTCTACAGTGGTTCCCAAAGTGCACGGTCTCAATTTTGGCATGTTTCGTTGTCTATTCAGGTGTTCCACAGATGCAGGGTACATCAGGCTGATTGTGGGGGTTTAATCCACTGCTCCTGAGGTTTCATGAAGAAATTTCCCTTTCTCTTCTTTGTTCACACAGCTTCTGGGGTTCAGCTTTGGATTTGGTCCTGCCTCTGCATGAAGGTCACTCTCTGTTGTCTGTTCTTTGACCATACAGGAGGGGTTTAAAGGAGCAACTGATTAAGGGGCTCTGGCTCACTCAGGCTGGGGGGAGGGAGGGGTACGGAACGCAGGGCAAGCCTGTGGCGGCAGATGCTCCCATGATGTTGCAACAACCTGAGGTGTGCTGTGTGTTCTCCTGGAGAAGTTGTCCCTGGATCGCAGTACGCTGGCAGTGGCAGGCTGCACAGGCTCCCAGGAGGGTAGGTGTGGATAGTGACTTGTGCTTGCACACAGGATTCTTCGTGGCTGCATCAGCAGCCTTAGCATTTCACGCCTGTCTCTGGTGCTCGCACTGATAGCCGTGACTCACACCCGTCTCTGAAGCTCGTTTAGGTGGTGCTCTGAATCTCCTCTCTTCACGCATCCTAAAACATTGGTCTCTTGCCTCTTAGGCAGTTCCAAATGTTTTCCCTGGACTCCCTTCTGGTTAGCTGTGGTGCACTAGCCCCCTTTCAGGTTGTGTTCATGCAGCCAACCCCAGTGTTCTCCCTGGGATCTGACCCCCAAAGCCCAAGCCTCAGCTCCCAACTGCTGCCCCCCATCCCCCGCCCCACCAGGTGAGCAGACAAGCCTCTCAGGCTGGTGAGTGCTGGTTGGCACTGATCTTCTGTGCGGGAACCTCTCCGCTTTGCTCTCTGTGCCCCTGTTGCTGCACTCTCCTCCGTGGCTCCGAAGCTTCCCACTCACCCACCCCCCAGTGAAAGGGTTTCCTAGTGTGTGGAAACTTTTCCTCCTTCACAGCTCCCTCCCTGATGTGCAGGTCCTGTCCCTATTCTTTTGTCTCTGTTGTTTCTTTTGCCCTACCCAGGTACGTGGGGCGTTTCTTGCCTTTTGGGAAGTCTGAGGTCTTCTGCCAGCGTTCAGTAGGTGTTCTGTAGGAGTTGTTCCACATGTAGATGTATTTCTGATGTATTTGTTGGGAGGAAGTGATCTCCACGTCTTACTCCTCTGTCATCTTGAAGGCACTCCTGTATTGATTTTTAAGTGCCTTTTTATGTTCAGTAGAATATGCTTTTGCTGTATTTTATTCTGTTTATTTTTTTTCTGCTTGTCATTTGAATTATTAGCCATAAAACATATTTTTTAGTTCTTGGAGCATGACACACACCTTACTAGGCAATGAAACTGCAGCAATGAACAAGCAAATTCTTGAAATCAAGGAACTTACATCCTAATGTGTGTGTATGTGTGTGTGTGTTTGTGTGTGTGTGTGTATGTATTAGGAAGCATAGCGATAGACCCTAACTGTGTCACTGAAGTAAATAAAATAGTAAAGAAAAGAGCAAAGTGATAGAGTGAAGAGTTTATTTAGTTAGGTCAGGCAGAGAAGTTGACTTTCAGGAGATAATATTTGAGTTAAGATGATGTTTGAAGTGAATGATAAGAGGAGGAAAGTACAGGAGACTCGGAAATAGGAGATTTGCAAATGGATGAACTAGCAAATGGTAAGGCTTTGAAGAATAATTGCACAAGACACGGCCAAGCAACAGATGGACCAATGTAGCAGTAACATAGTAGAAAAATGACTGGTAGATGAGACAATTGAGGTTGAAAGGGATCGTGTCCTAAAGGATTTAAAAGGCCAAAAAAGAATTAGATAAAATGTCTTTTCATAGATAAAAATAATCAAGTATTGGTAATTTCATATAGTTTTACTTAATATTTTTTTTTATTCTAATTGCAATGGGAACCCACTAAGCAGTATTAAGGACAAGAGTATGAGTTTATTCATGCTTTATCAACTTTTTCACTGTTATTTATCATTTTTTAAACTTTTTTATTGAGATATAATTGATATATAACATTATGTATCGTTTGGGTGATCAACATGTTGATTTGATACATTTGTATATTGCAATATAATTGTCACAGTGATGTTAGCTAACAACTTTAACATGGCATGTAATTATCATTTTTTTGTGGTGGGAACAAGTAAGATATAGTCTCTTAGGAACTATGGAGCTTATAATACAGTATTGCCTATAATCACTATGCTGTGCATTAGATCTCCAGGGTTTATTTATTTACTAGTTCCAAGTTTGTACCCTTAAACAACAGATCCCCAATTCCTCCACCCCCAACCTCTGGTAACAAATATTGTACTCTGTTTTTACAAGTTCAGCTTAAGTTTCCACATATAAGTGAGATCATATAGTATTTGTCTTTCTCTGTCTGACTTGTCTCACATAGCATCTTTAGAGTCAAAGTGAGTATCTGATAAGCAGCATACAATGTGCTCTTGCTTTAAAAAAAAAATCCAGCCAGCCATTCTGTGGTTTTTGATTGTTAAATTATATCCATTTACACTAAGAGAAATTATTGATATGTAAGGACTTACCAATGCCATCATTTGCTTTCTGGATGTTTTGTATCCATTGTTTCTTTTTCCTTCTGTTTCTGCCCACCTCTGTAAAATGGTGATTTTCATATTAGTATGCTCTGTTTCCCTTCTCTTTATCTTTTGTTCATTTACTCTAAGATTTTGCTTTGTAGTTACCATGAGACTTACATAAAATATTTCATAGAGAAAACAGTCCATTTCAAGGCGATAGCAACTTAATTTTGATCACTTACAAAAACTTCGTTCTTTTACTCCCTGTCTTTTATTTTTGATGTCACAATTTACCTCCTTTTATATTGTATATTTGTTAACAAATTATAGTAGCTATAATTATTTTTAATAGTCTTCTTTAACTTTTATATTATAGTTAAGTGGTTAACACACAATCCTATTAAGAGTTGCAGTTTTCTAAGTGTGACTGTATATTTACCTTTACCAATGTGTTGTATACTTTCAAGTGTCTTCATGTCACTGAATAGTGTCATTTCATTTAAGCTTATAGAAATCCTTTTAGCATTTCTTCAAAGGCAGGTCTTGCAGTGATAAATGCTCTCAGATTTTTGGCAAGAAAAGTCTTCATTTCTCCTTCATATCTGAAGGATAACTTTACCAGATAGAATATTCTTGGTTTGCAAATTTTTCATTCAACACTTTAAACATGTTATTACACTCTCCCCTGGCCTGTAGGGTTTCTGCTGAGAAATCTGCTGATTGCCTAATGGAGATTTCCTTTTAAAGAGTTACAATTTCCCCCCACCTGGCTCCTTTTAGGATTCTCTATCTTTGATTTTTCACAGTTTCAGCTAATGTGTCTTGGAGAACATACTATTGCACTGAGATAATAGAATTATCTATTAACTTTGTCAACTTGAACTTTCAAGTCTCACTCCAGGTTTGGGAAGTTCTCAGCTATTATTTCTTTAAATAAAGTTTCTGCCCCTTTCTCCCTCTCTTCTCCTCTTGGGATCCTGATTATTCTAATTATTGTCTCTTGGTGGAATCACATAGATCACTTAGGCTTTTGTTGTTGTTCTTTCCCCATTCATTTTTGTTGTTGCTCAACTTTGACTGGGTTGTTTCAAAATTCCTGTCCTTTAGCTCACTTCCATTCTTTCAATTCTTTCTTCCATTTGCTTTACTCTGATGCAGATGCTCTCTATTGCATTTCTCATTTAATTCATTGAATTCTTCAGCTCCACAATTTCTGTTTTGTTCTTATTACATTTTCTATGTCTTCAGTAAATATTTTGTTTATGTATTTTTTTCCTGATTTCATTGAATTGTCTTTCTGAGTTTTCTTGTATCTCACTGGGTTTCTTCAAAACAGCTATTTTGAATTCTTTATCAGCTAAATTGCAAAAATCTGCCATTGAGATCAGTTATTGGAGATTTATTGTTATCTTTTGGTGATGATATGTGTCCTTTATTTTCTTGTTCCTGAGAAACCTCTCTTATTTCCCAGAAGGTGGTGTTATAGCTCAAGTTTGTGGTTTCTCCCTTGCCCACAATCCTGGTCTTTTTTTCTGATAGCACTTTTTAACAGACTTGCTTTCACCATTGCACTTGGGAGCATGCGGCCAGAGTGGGAAGAGGTGTGAGTTTAGCATTTGCAGTATTAGGGATGCCTGCAAACCTGTTGAGGAGATCTTCAGGACAGGTACTCCCAGAGTCTCCTGGGTGGACTTCCTGCTAAAGTCCTGAGCACAGTCAGCAGGAACCATGTCACTTTAATGCACTTTGATATTCACTGACTTTTTCCCAATCTTCTTCCTCCTCTCAACCATGGAACTTCTGCCTTAGTACTCTGAGTTCTGCTGGAAAGAAATGAGTTTCTCCAGCAGCATCCTACACTAGTGGGATAGCTGAGCACTGTGTGCTCTCCTTTTTTTCTCACAGGAGAAGTTACAGCTGCCAGATATTTCAGCCCTGTGCAGTGTTGCCTTGGGGGAGGGTGGCACTGGGAAAATTCCTGATACCATCTCCACTGTGACCAAACAGGATTTTTTTTGTTTTTTGCTCCAATGACATGTTGGAATTTCCACCCCAGGAAGCCTGGACTTTTGCAAAATCTCTCTCATCTGTGGGTATCTGACCAGGTCAGCATTCTCCATGGTTTTTGTTTTTTTTTGACTGTGGTGAGAGGGGTTGGGGCAGATTTGCTGGCTCTTCTAATTCCACAGCCCATACTGATATCTGTCTACCTCCTACCAGACACACAGGTGGGTGAGACTCCTTCCATATCCCTTGGTATACTGTGCTGGATCCCACAACTCCCACAAAGGTGTTTTTGTTCATGGATGGATGTTTAATTCATTGTTTAAAAAGGGAGACAAAAAGAAGAATGTTTTATACCATAATGATGCTGACATCACCTCTTATTTGAATGTTTTGTAGAAAATAGGTCATAAGAAGCCAAGAGTAGGAGTGGTATAGCAATTCAATACTTGTTACAGTATTGACACGCT
Source organism: Balaenoptera ricei (assembly GCF_028023285.1). Classification (NCBI taxonomy): domain Eukaryota; kingdom Metazoa; phylum Chordata; class Mammalia; order Artiodactyla; family Balaenopteridae; genus Balaenoptera; species Balaenoptera ricei. Next base: position 86,026,386 of record NC_082660.1, on the reverse strand, counting down.
GGCTTAAACTAGGAATGTAGATTGGAAATGATGAGAATAGGTCAGACTTAGATTAACAGGAATGCTCTTACTTTACATGTGTTATGTGAGAGAAAGTGAGAAGTCAAAGATGATGCCAAGTACTTGGCCTGAGAAATAGGAGAAAACCCAGGGGACATTTTCTTAGTTTCAGAATATTCCAAGAGGAGAAAGTCTGGGGACAAAATCAAGAGTTCACTTGATATATTACATTTGAAAGGACTATTAGACATTCAAGTGATGATATGAAGAAGGTTTATGCATATACACATTGCATTTCAGGGTTGGAGCAGTAGATTTGAGGATCATCAGTCTGTCAATGATAGTCAATGTTATGAGTGTAAATTACATCACATATGGAAAAAATATAGACGAAGAAAGGAGTCCAAAAGAGCATCCTGTAACACTTGGGTATATAGAGTCCCAGTGGAGGTCTTGGAGCCAGGAAAGAAGATTGAGTTACAACAGTCATTAAGGTAAAAGTAAATAAAATTGAAGCATTGTTGAGCAATTAAAAGGAATATACTACTGATATATGCTATAATATGGTTGAATCCAAACAGCGGATTGGAAAGGCAAAAAATCAAGGTACAAAAGACCCTCTTATACTGTTTGATAATATTTTTATTTAATGTCCAGAAAATGCAAGTTTATAGAGGAAAAATAAATGAATTAGTTTTGCCTGGGTGTGGAAACAGGATTACCTGCAAATGAGCATGAGGAAGCTCTTTTGGGTGATGGAAATGTTCTTAGCCTGGGTTGTTGTGATGGCTGTACAGCACTGTAAATTAACTAAATATCATTAAATTGTATGCACAGACTATGTGAATTTTATAGTATATAAATTATTATTCAAAAAGCTGTTAATTAAATAAGGAAACCCTGTAAATATGGTATTATTGAAGACTAGAGAATTATATTTTTCCAAAAATAATTTGCAGCCAATAGTGCTAAAGGTCAAAAAATGATGGCACTGGCTTAGGCAAAATGAGGTTTGAGATGACTCTGATAAGAATAATCAAAAGATATATTTCTCTTCTTTAACAAAATGGTGGTTGTTTCCTCACAGTCCCTATAATTTGAACCTTATCTTGGTACTCTCATAACAGTAGAATAGATGAACCTTGGACATTTTTTTGAGTTCTATAAATATTAGGATTTCAATTTTTATTGATTTGAGTTTATTGATTAATTTGGAAAGGAATTACATCTTTACAATATTTATTTTTCCCGCACAGTAATATGCAAAAAGGCAGCTACACGAAGAATTTTCTGGCTACTGACCATGTAGCTGCAACACCTCTAAATAATTAAAAATCAGCTATGAATTCCAAAGAAAATTTAACTGAGTAGCCAAGTAGATACATTCAAAAAGATAATGATGTTACTGCTTTAAATTCAGAAGAGGATCTTGACACTCCAACCTCCAAAGATAAATTCACTGAACTCCTAGACAAAACAAGTTGGTTGGAAAATGCTCAGGAGCCTGCTGCATCCTCAGGCAATAATAGTCAACTTATCATGACATCAGTCATCACTCAAGGTTTTTATGTGCCTCTGGAGGAGAAACAATATGTGAATCTGTTTGAGGAAGGTACACAAGCAAAATTCTATCTAGACATCATGCAAAGAACTGGTGCCAACCTAGAAATAACTTTTGTCAAAAACCAAGGCCTCTACATTATAGTCTCTGGTAAGCCAGAATCTGTCATGAAAGCTCAGAAGGAGATTTTTGCATGTTTTAAGAAACAAGTTTTAACTACAGCTTCCATTCCCAAAGAACATCTTTGCTTTGCTGTAGGCAAGACTGGCGAAAAACTGCAAGACCTAGAATGAAAAGCTGCAACCAACATTCAGACCTTATGCCCAGTTAACCACAGCACCTGGATCAATACTGTTGGCACCAAAGAGATCATGAAAAAGGCTCCACATGAAGTCTTACTTATGTCTACTGAACAAGACAAGTGTGCTGAAGAAAGGTTAGATGTGGGAAAAGCATTTCATCCTTTCATTGCTGGACCATGCAATAAAACTTTTGACAGAATCCTACAGGAAACGGAGGACCGCATCCACATCTCACCATCTAGTGCCAATCAGACACAAATAAGCTTTCCTGGAAAAAAGCAACAACTAGATCAGGATCAGGCTTGTGTAAAGAAGATTTTTGACAATACTACAGAGAAAACCACATCCATAAATGTGGAGAGGAAGTTACAGTACAAGTGTACATAGGTCCCCAGAATAATTCCGTCCAGGAGATACTGGAAAGAACTGGAGTTTCAATAGAGATCTCACCCTCACAAAGCATGTCAGATTCTGTGACATATTAATGTAAGCTTGAAAGTTTAAGGAAGGCATTTACTGAAGCCTACTCAAATACCAAAGTTTATACTCTTTCCTCTATCTCTGTACCTTCCTGGCTTCACAGATTTGTTATTGGTAAGAAAGGTCGTAATATATCTACAATTACTCAGAACATGCCAAAAGTTCGCATAAATTTTACTGGAGAAGATAAAATTACAATAGAAGGGCTGACAGAAGATGTTAATTATGCTAAAGAACAAATTGAGGTCATAGTAAAAGATCTAATTAACAGGATGGATTATGCAGAGATTAATGTTGACTATAAGTTTCACAAACTCCTGACAGGGAAAAAAGGTGTTATCATAAATGGGATTAAAGAAAGGAATAAAGTTTCTGTGCTAATCTCACCTGAAAATGAAAAGAATAATTGGATCAGAATTGAGGGGGAATCTCAGGGTGCCCAACAGGCCAAGAAAGAACTTCTTGAAATTGCTTCTCATTTAGAAAATGAGCACAAGGACTTAATCATTGAGCAAAGATTTCACCACGCAATCATTGGGCAGAAAGGTGAATGGATACATGACATCCGTAAGAAATTTCCAGAGGTTCTAATTACTTTTCCTGACCCAGTACAAAAAAAAGTGACATTGTCCAACTTAGAGGACCAAAAAATGAATTAGAAAAATGCATATAATATTTGGAGAATGTGGTGACAGACAGACATTGTAGAAAGTACCTATTCCATAACTATTCCCATCTTCAAAAGGCTTCACAAAAATATCATTGGAAAAGGAAGTGCAAACATCAAAGAAATCTGTGCAGCAAGCAACACCAAAATTAATCTTTCATCAGCAAATAGCGACTCAGAAAATATTGTCATCAGTGGAAAGCCAGCAAACTGTGAAGTGGCTCATGATTTTATTCTTTCAATTCAGAAAGATATAGCCAATATTTCAGAACTAGAAATTTCTATTCCGTCCAATCTACACAAATCCTTTATTGACTCTAAAGACGGTTTGATTGGTGCAGTCATGGAAGAATGTGGAAGTATCCATATCCACTTTCCAAAAAACAACTCGGGACTTTAAAGAGTCATTATTAAGGGACCTGACCAAAATGTGGAGATGGCCAAGAAAAAGCTGCTGCAACTAGTAGAAGAGCAAACCAAGAGTTATTCTGTGGTCCTCCATGTCAAGCCAGAGTATCATAAATTCCTCATGAGTAAAAATGGAGGCAATGTTCCCAAAGTCTGTGAAGAGACTAGAGCATGTATCGTTTTCCCTATCCCTGAGGACAAGGATCAAGACTTGTTAACTATTATAGGGACAGAGAAGGCTGTCAAAGATGCACAAAAGAAACTAGAGGGTTTAGTTACAAACCTAGATAATGTGGTAGAGGACAACATACTGATAAATCCCATGTATCACCAGCACTTTTTTATGCAAAGGGGCCAGGTGTTACAGGAGATGATTGAGGAGTATGGTGGTGTGATTATTAACTTTTCATGTTCAGGAAAACAGAGTAACAAAGTCACAAAGGAGCAAAGCCTTGTGTAGAAGCAGTCAATAAACATACTCAAGAGATTATTGGGGACTTGGACAATGAAGTCGCAACAGTATGTGTTATTCCCCAGAAGTTCCATCATTTTTTCATGGGACCAATGTGTTCTTGAATCAGACAAATCGTTAGAGATTATAGTGTTCAAATCAAATTCCCAGATAGAGAGGAGATTTCACTTACCAATAAACAGCCAGCTGTTCTAGAAAATAAGGAAGAAAGGGAAAAGAGCACTACAGGAGCTGCTTCTATTTCCCCAACAAAATGTGACACCATATTTATCTCAGGCCAAAAGGAAAAGTGTGAAGCAGCCATGGAAGCCCTTAAGGCTTTAATTCCTGTCACTGCTGAAGTAGATGTGCCCTTTGATCTACATCATTACATCATTGGTCAGAAAAGAAGTGGGATACACAAGATAATGGATGAGTTTGAAGTTAATATACAGGTATCAGCACTTGAATTCGAGTCTGATATCATTTCCATCACTGGCCTTGCTGCAAATGTAGAACAAGCCAAGGTTAGATTACAAGAACAAGTCAAGGCTTTACAAACTGAAATAGAAGATCGATCATTAAGAAATTTCAGACTCAAGTTCACAGTAGACCCCAAATAGTACCCCAAGATCATTGGTCGAAAGGGGTTAGCTATTGCTCAGATTTGTTTAAAGCATAAAGTTACTATCTATTTTCCAAGTAAAGGGAGCAATGAGATACAAGACAAAATCACAATCATTGGATATAAAAATAACACCATAGCCGCTTGGGATACAATAATGGAAATGGTGCAAAAGTTTGAAAAAACAGTTACTAAGCAAATTTCACTAAACAATCGTGTTCATGGCCACATTACTGGATCCCGTGGAAAAGCCATTCATAAAATCATGAATCAATTTCAGGTCGACATCTCTTTCCCTCCTAGAGGAGTCCAAGATGCAAACATCGTCACTGTGACTGGACTCCCTAATAAAGTCACAAAAGCAATTGATCACATCCTCAGTCTTGAGGAATATTTATTGGCTGTTGTTCCAAAGCATGAGTCACAGAAGGAGCATATGAAGAAGGTCACTCTGTGTGATTTAGTCTATACTCCATCCAAGAGTTTTGCAGAAAAATATGTTCCCTGTACTGCAAACACCATTCAAAAGATCCCTGACATGAACAGCTCTGAAGATTTTCCCAGCTTGGATCCTCAAGTGGACCCTAAGACTCACCCTTGGAGATGCAAATAATGACCAAAACCCAGAAATTGTTCCAGCAAGCTTACTGAAAGATGTCAAAAATTATCTCTAAACAGACCCAGCTTCTGGATCATATGTACATTTCTTATACTTTGACTCCAATACATCTCTCCTTAAATCCTCCAAAATACGTTATAGTGAAAGTGAAGTGCTCAATTCTGAGTCCAGTAATTACCAATGTAATGTCTAATTTCCACTCAGGATCTGCCTTTGAAATTTCATTTATGGGACAAACTTTCCATTGTTGTAAAGTTTTAAACGTATTTCATTAAAATATTAAACAACTACCATATGCTTCCTGAATTTCATGATCTGCTTAGCATGTGATTGTTCACTTAACTTTCATTATGAGAACTCAATAATGTGGCAAGGAGATTACATCTGTGTCATCGTCCCAAGGCATAAAGTTTGACTTCACAAAAACTAAAACTGATTGTGCTATTTTTACCCTTTTTTTCATGTATTCTTATTTGCATTACTCCTGATCTTCTCTTTTGTAGAGTACAAACAGATACTTTGCCTACAACCAAAATGTTCATTTAGTGTGGCTTATAGAATAGAAAGAAAAATAAACTTTGGATATCATGATTAGGTGCTGGCTGTGGTGTTGGAGTGATTGCATATCAAAATTAACATAGCAGTGATGTTAGAAGGGATATGAAAGGCCAAGGAATGTAAAAAATTTATCAGGTTACTTAGAATTGCTTTGGTTTTTCAGATGATGTTTCTAATCGCAATTTGGTAAATTGAGACTTCCATGATTTTTTTTTTTTTCATTCCCCAGACATACTTTACAAAAGGCTTCCTTGGGGAAAAATGTCAAACCCAAGAAGAGACTGTATTTTCATCTATTTTCCAGTGACCTACTAAGTCTGGTAAAACCTTAGGGTAACGGTAACAAGTGTTATTTTAGTGAATTCTGTGGGTCACCAATAAGATCCTCCCTGTAGGATAGAATCACTTACTACTCATTCAGATGCTGCTGTAAACAGCTGATGTCTAGTGTTTACATCTACCCACCACCAGCATTTTCCTCATCTGAAGTGAGCCACCTTGCCCAAGGCATGTCTCCTTCCCAGGGGTAGCATCAATCCAATGAGTAGTCAACCCAGCCCTGTTTCCTCATTTTAGGACAATTCTGCTTGGCCATCTTAAGTCTAGCGCTCACTGTGAGCTCAGATGACTCCTTTGTTGGGACTGCATCAACATTAAACTTTCTGCCCAATTCTGCTTTGTTCATTCTCCAACAGGTGTTCATTCTAAGATGATTTTCCAGTAAACTTTCTATATCCAAATGCTCTCTGGGTCTGATGCAGCTATAGTTAGATGAATTGATCTGAAAAACACCCTTATATGGGATATGAGGGTTTGTCAAGGGAAGGGAAATGGAGACAGACCTTAATATCAATGATGATGACCAAATTTTAAGGAGTGGCTCACTTTCTTTTAAATAGTCTCAAGCTTCTGTATACGTGCATATTGCCTTTTCAAAACACCGCAAATGTCTAGTGTTACCGAACATTTAATATCTCTTAATTTTGTTTTGTTTTGGTTTTGCTTTGGCATTTAGAATTAAAGACTTTGCATGACAATGTGAAAATTCTGATACCATCACTTGCTTCATCATGCCAAGCTGCTCTTCTTACAAAGGTGGGCCTGGATAGCAGGTTGGGGAGGAAGGATGCTTGGGTCAAGGTAACGGACATATACACCGAGGTTAGGATATATGTATATGCAATTTAACTAAGCTTTACCAAATTTTCTTTGTACAAGAAGTATATGAGTTCCTGGGTGTTCACATCTTCATCAACAACTAGTGTTACTAGCCTGACCTGGTAGACATTATTTTAGCATAATATTGATCTTATGCCACTGAGTCAATGTCTTTTATGATTATAGATAGACATGTACCCTAGCTTTTTGTCCTAACACATTAAGCTTAACCATTATTCTTCAGGTGAATCTGAGTTATGGTTAGCCATCCTTGGAAAACATTACTAGCAACATACCAGATATTTATGTTTTACCCTCATGAGCTCCATCCCCAATATCAACAATTGATCACTAGAACCACTGGATGTTAATTTAGATTTTGCCACTATTGGGCACTGAAATGAGTCAGATTGATGCATTAATTAAATTTACCCTAAGGTTAAATAAATAATTTCCTCTTCCATATTTTATTTTTAAATATGTTTAGCCATGTTATTCAACAAAACCATCAGAGTATCTGCAATGAGATTAGATGGAATATTAAGAGAGGGAAGAGATATGGGGATATATGTATATGTATAGCTGATTCACTTTGTTATAAAGCAGAAACTAACACACCATTGTAAAGCAATTATACCCCAATAAAGATGTTAAAAAAAAAAAGGCCAGTGAGTTTTAAGGGGAAAAAAATATAAAATAAACATAAATTATGTAAAGACAATAGCAATAACAATAAAAACAAAACCAGCATTATAGAAATAAACACAAATTCAAAAATAAACTTCTCATAAAATTTCCAAAAAGAAATAAAACTCCAAAGATTAAATACACTTGAAAGTTAAATTTGGACGTTTTCCCTCTTTTTCTATGTTCTGAAATATTTTAAGTAGAATTGGATTATTTACACTCTAGACGTTCATAGAATGAACTCTCTGAAACCATCTAGGCCTCATAGATTCTTAAGGGAAAGTTCTGTATTTTCTATCATGTTCATTTGGTCTATTGAGTTTTTTTTCCTACTTGGGTCAAATTTGATGTTTTATGTTTCTGGAAATTATCTCATTTATTTGTAGTTTTATATTTTCCCAGGGCTTCTGTAAAAAAGTACTACAAACTTCGTGGTCTGAAATAACAGAAATTTATTCTCTCACAGTTCTAGACACTAGAAGTCTGGAATCAATGTGTTGGCAGGCCTATATTCCCTCAAAATACTCTAGGGGATACTTTGTTCCTTGCCTTTTCTAGATTTTGGTAATGGTTGGCAATCCTTAATGTTCTTTGGCTTTTAGACCCATCATTCCAAGCTGTGACTCCATATTCACATCTTCTTTCTATTGTATGTGTCTGTCCTCCCCCCCTTTTTTCTTATAAGGACACTAGTCATTGGATTTAGTCACACCAAGGTAATTGAGGATAATCTTATCTTGAGAACCTCTATTATATCTGCAAATATCCTTTTCCCACATAAGGTTATATTCACAAACTCCAAGGGTGAGAATGAAAGGATGCCTTATGGGGGATGGTGGTCACCATTCAACCTACTACAGCTTGGATGTCTGAAAAGTCATATGGAAAACAATAAAATTATCTTTTCCTCATTCCAAACAATTGTAGAAACTTTAAGTGGATCATAAAATCAAACGTGAAAGTTCCAGAAGAAAGCATGGATGAAATCCTATAATTTCACAAGATTAGTAGTTAATAAAGTCAAATTCTATAACAGATGCTCAGTAGTACTTGAGTAGTAGAAAGTAGAGAGAGAAAAATCTTGGTTGTAGCCTCTCCATGAGTAAGTGTGAGGATAGCTTTGACATTATAAAATCACCATATCTTGGGAAATATATTTACCTTAGCAAATTGTGTACTCCCCAGATTTTGTCATTTGAGACATTTTTTACTTCAGGTGCAGTTCATATAGTTGCAGTGGTTGTAGCCCAAGTCTAATTTGAACAACTTTCCTTATACAAACTTTCTTGTTCCTTTTGAGCCCAACATATCTGCCACTCCAGTACTATAGGAATATAGTCTCAGCTTAGTGACATAGCCTTCACTATCTCCTCTGAGCAGATATTTTCAGTTTTATGATTTAGTCCATTGCCACATGCTAAGGAAAATCATAGGTCTGTGAAATCACTAGGAAGAATTCCCCCTATTTCAAACTTGTTTCATCTGGAGAATCACAATTAACAGTTTCTTGAACTGGAGATGATGATGTTTCTGTATCTTGAGCCCCAAAGGACTTTATGAAAACTAATAATTCTGCCTTTTCTTTATTTTTTGAACATTTTTGACGTTTCATCAAGAGCCCGATAAGATCAGCAAGCCCACGTTGTGACATATCTTTGAAGCTCATATTCTAATTACTTGATTATTTTCCACCCAAGAGATAGTGGACAAGTGAAATGAATTCAAAACTTGTCCCTTTAGTTCCCTTCTTGGTCCTTGAAATAACTCACAGGATAAGATTACCAACTCAGCCTTACTTGAATAAGCACACTTATGTAATATGAAGCTTTACGAATAATTTCAAGGATCCCAGCAATCAACAGGCCCATAAAAAGAGGAAAATAGTGTGGAACATTGAGATAAATTCCTGAGATATTTGCTTCCCACAACAGATGTGTTTTTGGTCTGAGTTCAAAGGACAGTGCTCTAAGTAAGGTTATCAGTGACCTCACACAGCCCAGAGCATTTTAGGTTATGAACCACCTGCATTTTATACTCAGATAGTTAGAGAGATTATATATTATTTTACAAGGATTAATTCCTCAAAAATTCATACATTCTGGGATTATTTACCATTAACTGTTTTTCAAACCAAGGGCATCCTGCTAATAACATTTCATTGATAAGGACACGCCTCTCTACTGGTATCAATCCATTGACCAACATGTTTAAAAGTGAGTTCTAATGACTAGTTTCCTTTGTTTCTTGGACCTTTCTTTGATATAGGAGAGAAATGGATCATAGTAGATTTTTTAGATCCTCTTCTAACCTTAAATTAAGAATGGTTAGGGAGTGCATCTAAAGATGTCTACCTAGAAGTGAGTACTCACAGTTTAATGCTAGAATATCACTAGTACACCATAGTACAGAGGAATTGACTATTTTTCATTTAGAGATAGACTATTGTTCTATCCACTGATGGGCAGAAAAATAAATGATCACCTCATAGCTTTTGTTCATTTTCTTCTATAAGGTTGTGTCTTCAAATGACCACTCATGAGAGCAACAACAACAACAACAACAGCAGTAACAACAACAAACTCCAGAAGGAATAGAATCTGATTTCCATAGTTGTAACTATATTACTTAAAACATCTAGTTTTTGCAAAATGATAAGACAAGAAAAGAAATAGGAAAGTATGGCCCATACACAGAAAATAAAGTCATTAATATAAGGTGACTCTGAGGAAACACAGATGTTGAACTTACTAGCAAAGATGTGGAGAAAAAGGAACACTTGTGCACCTTTGGTGAGAATGCCAATTGGTGCAGCTACTATGGAAAACAGTATGGAGATTCCTCAAAAAACTAAAATTAGAACTACCATATCATCCAGTGATTCCACTTATGGGTATTTATCCCAAGAAAGCAAAAACACAAACACAAAATGATATATGTACCCCTAAGTTTATTTAAGCATTATTTACAATAGCCAAGATATGGAAACAACCTAAGTGCCCATCAGTGTATAAATGGATAAAGAAAATTTGAGACCTGTATATTATTCAGCCATAACAAATAATGATATGCATGATACCTGGGATATAACTTTTATCTTGCTAGTAGGAAAGGAGTAGGAGAAGGGAACCTCAAACCTCTTGGCTGCACTCACGAGGAATTTAACTGCTTCAACTCACATTTGGAGAGAATAAGAAATGCCTGTGGCCTGCTTCTCCTGGTGAGATACCAAATACCTTTGTTGAGAGCTGAAGGTAAAGGAAGCCCTATCTTCTTAGCCTCAGCAATCTGGAGTTCAGCTTCCATCAAGCTGATAGAAGGGGAGGGAGTGTTTTGTGGCTCAAGTGCCATAGATTCCTCCTGATCTTACTGAGATTAAGTGATTTTCTTGAATAAATGTTTTCTTTTATTTTCTGTATGTGTTTACAATAATTTCAAGATGCTTTAAGTGTTTATACTTTTGTTTTAGTTTGTTTTGTTTTTATTTTATTTTTGCTAATTTTCAGCAGTTATGCTTATTTAATTAGGGAGTGGGTCTACTGAGCTCCTTATGCTCTCATTATGGATGTAAACTCTCTATGTCATTTTAGTCTTTTTTACTATTTCACTTTTATTGTATTTTCCAAAATTATTGGTTTGTGACATATTGGGGAAAAGAAAGAAACTTATCCTTAACTATAGATAATTTGAGAAGCACTGTCCTAAAGACCCTGTTTTGTGACTCGTCCATGGACAGCTCTTTTCACTTGGCAAGGATCTTTCAAGACAAAGAGACTGCTCATATATGCACACACAGCAACACACACCCACTACTTCATATACTAGATTATACTCTGGGTACCCAACACCTCAGAATTCATTTGTCCACTTCATAGGGTCTATGTTCCCAAAGATGGATTGTGTAGTTGGTGTTAATTCTCCTTGACTATAGAGGCAATATGGATAGAAATGTGGATGCAGCTTGAAATTGGAGGTTGGGATGTGTACACAAATATGTTTGAGACTATGGGCTAAGACCATCTGTCCCCCAAAAGACCTACTTAATCACAGAATTCTAAAGATCTTGAAATTATAAGGTCAAGCCTAGCCTTTCAGTGGTTTATTTGTAGAAAATAAACAGGGAGATGCCAGTAGGTGGAAATATGTGGGTAACTTGTGGACAAAGGATATCCACCTAAGATGATTTGTTGCTGTACTCAGATGCTTCAACAGGTGGGAGCTGGGCATAGATTCGATAGGCAAGCAAGTAAAGAATCCTCAGGCATAGGATGTAAAAGCACCCTCCCCCTAAAAAAGAAGGGAAAGTGGATATTTATCCTGGGAGTTTCTGAGCCATTGGAAAAGTAGACTTACAGCTTTGATTTGCTGCTGTTGCATCTCCCCAAAGCAATTCATGATCTTTGTTGAAAATTGAAGTTGATTCTGAACTTGTACTTGCCACAGTTATTTAACATAAACTTCTGATTTGCAAATATTTTGTCTAAGACATTTTTGGTAAGTCTTTTGAATGTTTAGCTTAATAAAAGACAGGTGGATTCTCATACTTGATTCTGTATTCTGTAATCTATTCTGATATGTTATTACAATGGACTGATATGAAGAAAACTTGGCCTCATACAGAAATATAGTGGAAATGGAAAAGAGTATTTCGATTGTCTAATTGTGGATTATCTTAGATACAATACCACAACTCAACAAGTGATCATTTCTTAAAAGTTAGTTGCAATGTGAAACTATCAATAAACTCTTCTTACTTTGTTAAATTAAAGGATATTGGACCCTCTTGCACTTTGAATGAAAATTTTACCATGCAAGAATTCGTAACATCATGCATTAGTAATTTGGAAAATAGTCCTCTAAGTCATGCAGAACTTCCATTTATTGACACATTTCAGTGTATATTTTTAACATTGTATTTATTGATATCACCATTGATCTCATCATTAAAAAAACTTTAGTAATAGAGAGATGTCAAGCTCCTACTGGCAGGTATACATTTTCCAAAATTCCAATTTTTACTTAAAAGCTGAAATCTTTTATTATTAGTAACAAATGATGCATGTTGTTTTCTTTGATTGTCAGGCTCCCTTCATTAATTTTTAAGAAATTTTATACTAGATACCAAAGTATCAATAAATGTAGCTTGTTTGTTACTCATTTTTTCAAGTAAAATTTGTAGCCATGAAAAAAATGGCTTATTCAGGTTGCAACTAAAACAATCACACAAGTGCTGTTCCTTGAAATAAGCATTGTACTTCAGTGTGCAGCAGAATTACTTTATGCATACTTCATGTTTCATCATATAAACTATATCATATACAAACATATCATATATCTTGGACCACATACTGCAGAAATCTGTAACCCAAACCATCAATAATCACAGACAAGAAACACTAAGAGAAAAGCCTACTCTCCCTAACCAAAAGATAGGGGAAAGGGTGGTCTAACAGAACATAAAAGCTTTTAAATGATACCCATCATACTCCAGTATGAACACCAATTGAAAATCTGTTCCCCAAATAGCTACTCATGTTTTCCAAGAGTCAGAGAGGTTAGCAGATTTTCCACATCACCTGACTCCAGCACAGCAGAAAAAGGTAGTGGCTTTCTAATTTCCTAATACAACCGTTTTTACCAGAAAGCATAAAGGACATTCTCAGACAAAGGAAAATTGAGAAAATTTACTACTAGTAAACTTAATCTTAAAGAATAACTAATGGGAATTCCCTGGCGGTCCAGTGGTTAGGACTCTGCACTTCCACTGCAAGGGGCACGGATTTGATGCCTGGCTGGGGAACTAAGATCTCACATACTTCAAGGCCAAAAAAAGAAAAAAAAAACCAATAACTAATAGGTAAAGTTATCTAAACAAAAAGTATTGAAAAAATGAAACTTAAGAAGGCTTGGAACTTTAGAAAGGAAAGAAGAATCCTGGGATGTTTAAAAGCAGGAGCAATAAATAGAGTATCCTTCTCATGAGTTCATTAAATCATATTTGATGGTTGAGGTAAAAATTATAACACCATGTGATGTAGTGCTTAATGTACGCACAGGAAATAAGACAATTATATTTAAAATGTGGTAAGAACAAAGGTAATTAATTAAAGCAAAGTATTTAGATTTGGTTCAAAGTGATAAAATGTCGATACCAGTAAACTGTGATGTTATATATTTATGCTGTAATAACTAGAACAACCACTAAGAAAAATATAAATAACATGATATACTCAAAAATGCTGCATGTAAATCAAGATGGAATCACAAAAACAGAGTACAAGCAATCCACAGGAAGGCAAGAAATGAGAAACAGAGGAAAGAGAAGGGGAAGACAGAAATAGAAAAGAAATAATAAGATGACATATTTAAGCCATAATGTAGCAATAATGACCTTATATGTAATAGTCTCAATACACCAATTAAAGACAAACATTGACAGAATAAATATTTAAAAAATGATCCTTCAAAAAGCTGTCTAAAAAAAACTCACTTCGAATAAAATGGTATAGGTAGGTTGAAAGTAAAAAGATGAAAACAGATGTGTTATACAAACATTAACTGAAACTTATCAGACATGGTTCTGTTAATAATAGATACAGTAGACCTCAGAAAAAAAGAGAAAAATACACAATTATACTTGTTGAATTCAAAAGTAACTTGTAGAATTCCTAGACAGAAAATGAACAAGAATGTAAAACAACAGAACAAAATCAAGCAATATGAGGTAATTAGCATATATAGAATACCGCACCCAATCAGAGTAGAATATTTTTTCAGTTGCCCATGGAACCTTCACTAAGATCCAACTTATCTTAGGACAGAAAACATAGCTCAATATTTTTTTTGAAAATGATGTCATACAGCACATATTTTCTGACCCCATTGGAATCAATATAGAAATAAATAACAGAAGGATAACAAGAAAGTCTACAAACAATTGGAAATTAAACAGTACACTTCTAGACAATATATGGGTCAAAGAGAATGTTTCAGAGGAGAAAAACAAGAATATAGAACTAAATGAAATGGAAATGCAACATATCAAAATATGGAGCATGACAACACGTATTGAGAAGGAAATTTATAGTCCAAAATACTTGCTTTAGAAAGAGGAAAGTTCTGAAATCAATCATCTAAATTCCTTCATCAAGAAACTATAAACATAAGAGCAAGATAAATGAAAGCAAGATGATAAATTTAAAAATAATGCTAAGAATAAACATAAATGAAAATAAAAACAGGAAAATGATAGAGAAAATTAATGAAACAAAGACTGGCTCTTCAAAACATGAACACAGTTTAGCCAAGTTCTTTGCCACTTTAAAACAGGGATTGTGTTTTCTCATGTTTCCAATAACGTGTTTCTTATCTCCATCTGAGACCTCATCAGAATGACCTTTGCCATTCATATTCTTACCAACATTGTATTCACAACAACTTAGGTATTGTTTTGTTTTGGGGGTGGCAAATATGCTCAGACACTGAAATTGTCTTTGCCAATAGTTTATTTAACATAGGTTCACTGTGGAAATTTCACAAGCCAATAACATACAGGGCAATGTATTTTAATAAACCAATAAACAAAGAAACATACTCCAAACAAATGACAAATTAACTACACTATTGTTCCAGGCAACGGGAGATGATGGAAATAAGTTCCAAATTAAGTTCAAGGTATACCTTTTTTACAAGCTTTAGATTCTCAGGAAAGACAGCTTTGCCAACGACAGCTGACATTTACCTGCCAGAGCAAAAATAAAAGTCCCTTGTTCTGAGGGTTATTGCTCCAGGGAGCATTGCCTGGCTTTCTCCACTGCCTGCATGAAGTGCCTCTCCAAGACAGGAATAGATGTTCCTTCTCTTCCTGAGACTGCTGCATGGTTTATCAACACTATCAACCAAGTGTAGCCTGGCCATGGCAGGAGCAAGTTCCTCAAGAGCTTCAGAGAGCTAGATCAGCAAAGGGTAGCTTTTGCCCAGACCAACACGCTCAGATATTACTAACAAATTCTCAGTATTTATTCTAATGTGTCCTTGCAATAACTATTGCTTCTCCACATGTTCTTATCGATAAGCCCCTAGCTGGGCCCCTCAGCAACAGAGCTACTAAGTTTTTATCGAGAAGACATGAGATGCTGACATCTTGACACAACTTACTTCATTCTTATATCAGTACAACTTTACTTCTAAAAACGACCTTTTTTTTGTCTTTGTCATAAACAAGTAAATTAAAACAACTTCACTTAAGTCATAACAAATGGATCTGAAATCATATCAGAGCAATAAACAACATGTATTCTCAAAGAATCTTGAGGCTTTCTCTATAGCTCTCCTCTTTTCTTTCTCAGTTCTCATCAAAATTGCCCTTACAGGCCATTCACAGAAAAGTAGGCCTTTTCTAGCATTCACCTCAAAATTCTTCCAGCCTCTACCCATTACCCAGTTCCAAAGCCACTTCCCCATTTTAGGTGTTTGTTACAATAGTACCATACTTCTTGGTACCAATTTCTGTCTTAATACATTTGGGCTGCTATAACAAAAATACTATAAATTAGGTAGCTTATAAACAACAGAAATTTATTTCTCCAAGTTCTGGAGGCTGAGAAATCCAATATCAGGGTGCTGGCAGATTTGGGATTTGATGAGGGTCTGCTACCTCATAGGTGGCCATCTTCTCACTGTAACCTCCTATGGTGGAAGGAGGATAGGGAGCTCTGTGGGATTTCTTTTATAAGATTACTAATCCCATTTATTAGAACTCTACCTTCATGACCTAAGCACCTCCCAAAGGCCTTGCCTCCTAATACCATCACTAGGTTTCAACATATGAATTTGGGTTGGGGGGCATAAATATTAAGTCTATAGCATGAAACATTGCTCTGCATACCAAAATTTATGGCTTGGTGAGGTGGATAACACCTACTACAAGATGGAAGCTCAGATTGCACGGTAAATTGATGTCCCATTGTTAAGCATTTAGTCTCTACTAAGGCCCAGTAGAAAACCGAAGGCTGTTTCTCAAAAGTAGAGTAGTTATTTGGAGAGGATTGGAGGACTTTTCTTCAAAATCCCAAGGACCTGTTGTATTACGCCAATAGGGACCTGCCAATGGCTAAAAAGAACATATCTATCTGCTACCGAAATATCAAGCAACTTTGAGTCTCATAAATCATATGGCACAAGTGGCACAGCAGCTTGCACAGCATCCTGTACCAGTTGCAGAGCCTTTTCTTATTTTGGGGCCCCACTCGAAACTAATAGCTTCTCGGAAAGCACACCCTAATTAGGAATATATTGTCCCCAAATCCAGAAAGGCCCATATGTCATTGTGCCTTTCTTCTGATTATAACAAGAACCAGATGCAACACCTTATCCTTTACCTTAGAAGGGATATCTCAACATGCCCCATACTTCTAGACCACTAGAAACTTTACTGATGCAGAAGGGTCTGAGTTTTTGTCAGATTAATGTCTTATCATCTGACATGCAAATGTCTTACCAATAAGTCCTGGGCAGTTGGTATTTCTTCCCCATGAGATCCAATCAGCTTAATATCATTGATGTAGTAGGTCAATGTGATTTCTTATAGAAGGAAAAGGTAATCAAGATGTCACCAGACCCCCTCCCAGACTTCAGACAATACTCAAATCTACAGTAATCAAAACAGCATGGCACTGGCACAAAAATAGACATATAGATCAATGGAACAGAATAGAAAGCCCAGAAATAACCCCATACAGCTATGGTCAATTAACCTTTGACAAAGCAGGCAAAAATATACAAAGAAGAAAAGAGAGTCTCTTCAGCAAGTGGTGCTGAGAAAGCTGGAGAGCCTCATGTAAATCAGTGAAATTAGAACAATCCCAAACATCATATGCAAAAATGAATTCAAAATAGTTTAAAGACCTAAGTATAAGACATGACACCATAAAACCCCTAGAAGAGAACATTTTCTGAAATAAATCATAGCAATATTTTCTTAGACCAATCTCAGACAAAAGAAATAAAAACAAAAATTTAAAAATAGGACCTAATCAAACTTAAAAGCTTTTGCACAGCAAAGGAAACTGTAAACAAAACAAAAAGACAATCTATGGACTGGGAGAAAATATTTGCAAACAATGCAACCAACAATGGACTAATTTCCAAAATATACAAACAGCTCATACAACTCAATATCAAAACAACAAACCACCCTCTCAAAAAATAGGCAGAAGACTTAAATAGACATTTCTTCAAAGAAGACATACAGATGGCCAACAGACACATGAAAATATGCTCAACATTGCTATTTATTAGAAAAATGCAAGTCAAAACTACAATGAGATATCACCTCACATCAGTCAGGATGGCTATCATCAAAAAGTCTACAAATAATAAATGCTGGAGAGGTGTGGAGAAAAGGGGACCCTCCTATATTGTTGATGGAAATGTAAATTGGTAGAGCCACTATGGAAAACAGTATTGAAGCTCCTTAAAAAACTAAACATAAAGCTACTATATGATCCAGCAATCTCATTCTTGGGCATATATCTGGAAAAGACAAAAACTGTAATTTGAAAAGATACATGCACTCCAATGCCCCAATATTCATAGCAGCACTACTTATAATAGCCAAGACATGGAAGCAAATCAAAGTGTCCATCAACAGGTGAATGGATAAAGAAAATGTGTTATATATGTGTGTGTATATATATATACACACACATATATATATAACGGGATATTACTCAGACATAAAAAAAAGAATGAAATATTGCCATTTTCAACAACATGGATGGACACAGAGAATATCATACTAAGTGAAGTAAGTCAGACAGAGAAAGATGAATATTATATGATATCACTTATACGTGGAATCTAAAAAATAATACAAATGAATCTATATACAAAACAGAAACAGACTCACAGACATAGAAAAAAAACTTCTGTTTACCAAAGTGGAGGAGGGATAAATTAGGAGTATGGGATTAACAGATATACACTACTATATAAAATGGACAAACAACAAGAATTTACTGTGCAGCACAGGGAACTATATTCATTATCTTATAATAATCTATAAATATATATATATATATATGAATCACTTTGCCATACACCTGAAGCTAACACAATAATGTAAATCAACTATACTTCAAAAAAAAAAAAAAAAAAAAAGAGATATCAACAGACCAAATTATGGCATAGCACTGGGGAGAGATGACAAATCCTTGAGGTAGGACAATGTAGATATTTTTCTGGCCTTGCTAACTGAAACTACACTGCTTCTAGTAGTCTTTACTAACAGATATTGAGGCCATAAAAATAAATTCCAGAACAATGGCTGCATACCAGGTACCAGAGGATTTGTTAATTTACTCAAGCATAAAACCACATCTGGAACAGCAGCAGCAGTTGGAGTCACTGCCTTGTTAGCTTTACCATAACCCACTTTCATTATTTAAGATCCATCTGTTTACTTCACAAGCCAAATAAATGAGTTGAAAGAGGATGAGGTGGGAATTACCACTCCTGTGTCCTTCAAGTCCTTGTTAGTGGCACTAATGTCTACAATCCCTTCAGGCATTGTTTACATTTTACTATTTTCCTAGGTAAGGCAGGCAGTTCTAGCGGCTTCTTCTTGGCCTTTTCTGCCATAATAGTCTTTACTCCACTGGTCAGGGAGCCATTGTGGGGATTCTTCTAGTTTCTAAGTATGTCTATTCCAATTATGCAGTCCAGAGCTAGGAAAATAAACACATGATGGGTTCATGGCGTCACTGGACCACTTTGAAATGGACTTGAGCCAAAACTCCATTGCTCATTTCCATAAGACCCTACTCTGACTGGTGGACCACCAGACTGGAATTAGTGTCAACTTAGAGCCAGTGTCCAGTGATCACCCAAAGTCAGTATTTCCCTTTCTCCACTGCACTGTCAGACTGGTAAAATGTTTTAAGTTATTTTGAAGAAGGCTGGGAGAAATAGTATACATTTTTGCCAGTGTGCAGGATTCTTTCTCCATGGGAGTTGCTTCTCTATTTTGGTGATTCAAGTTAGACTTCTGTTGCTTCATTTGGAACTCAATCACTTATACAGATCAGGTAAAAATTCAGTAGACTGCTCAGTGACAGCAGTTCCCACTGTAATTTCTGAACTACAGAAAAGAGCAACCACAGTACTCTTAAAGAATGCTTAGTTCTCTCAGTCATGGTGAAAGATGTGTCCTCTTGACCCGACCAGCGTGCATGAGCAGGTATTGCATAGTAAATCCACTCCAATATCCCAGTCTCCCTAGCCTTTGGATCACTTCCTATACAGTATGCCAAGGCAGGTCTGGAATTTTAACTTCATACACTCTAGGCCACCATTTGGTTCATGTTTCTGTCAATCAAGAAAATAAACTTTTAAGCCCTTTATAACTCCTTGAGCACCCCTAGAATCCAGGATCTCTGCTTAGCAGGTCCATACCAATAAATTTGATTTGATATAATTTTATGTTCTTTTCACCATTATCCTACACTCTTAGTATTCATTTCCATGTGTATTCCTCATATCTCTGTCTGTATACATGGTAAAAAATCATGCAGTTGTTTTTGAGCATAGCATTCCTCCTCTTGGGTCACAACTTATATCTCATCTCTCAGAGCCTGCTGAGACTGAGTCTAGGTATTTGTCTTGAAGCAAAGAGGGGTGGTAGAGGTAAGTCTTGAGGGGAATCAGCTGTGTCTTGCAAGGCATCTACCTCAGAGTAGGTCATTCTGGTTTCTTCAAGCAAAGTGTGGTTAACCTCATCAGAGAGAGGTAGAAGGGCTATTTCTATTGGCAAAGAAGACACAGCAGAATTTAGGGGTTCAATATTCCCAGCTTCATTAAAATCTTCCAATATGTCCCTATTCCAATTTTCAGGATACCATTCCTCCCCAATCAGTTTAAAGAAGACATTCTGGGAGGTTGGGAATTTAATCTGTATTGTAATTTAATATACTTGCAGGATGATATTCTGTATTTAATTTTCTGAAATTTTAGCTCTGGCTGCAGGAGATAAGGATTTCTTTCAGGGAAGACATAGAAAATTTAAGATCATTTATGCAGAGCTTGAGCTGGGAATTTGAAGCCCTGAGCTTATTCTTTTCATTCTATATTTTTTCCAGCACAGTTAGGAGCAAGCAGCAAATCTCATTCCTCTCACAAGACTGACAAGAATTTTTCTAACTTATGAAATCCACAGTCATTTAGAACTTTGCCTTTATAAGTATTTGATTCGAATATCCAGTGGTGATATTTTTCATGTCTCTATTGCCACATCACACCGTGGACTATCAGTGTCCTCTTTACCACTGGAAATAGAGTTATTAGTCCCTTTAAATGCAGTTACATTAGAGAACCATTACCAGAAACAGCAGAACCAATTTGAAAAATTGATCCTTAAGTATCTGACCTTCTAGAACTATTCTCAAGACCAAAATCTGTATCAACAAGGGTTACCCAGATTGAGAGAGACAGACAGAGACTTATTTTAAGAAAGTCTTCTGATTGTGGGGGGTGCTAAGTCTGAAATACGTATGGCAGTTTGGAAAATCATACAGGAGTTGATTCTCTAGTCCTGAAGTAGAATTTCTCCTTATCCAGGAAATCTTAGTTTTTCTTCTTTAAGCCTTCAACTGATTGCATGGAGTCCATCCTACATCACTGAGAGAAATCTCCTTTCTTAATATTAACGTATTTTATATGTTAACCAGATCTACAAAATATCCTAACAGCAATACCTAGATTAGTGTTTGGTTAAATAACTGGGAACTATAGCCCAGCCAAGTTGACATATGAAATTACCATCACAATAACAAATGATCAAAACTCAACTAAGATGAAATAGAAAAATTTGAGCAGTCTTATAACCATTAAATAACTTTAATTTGCAGTTTAAAAAACTCTCCAAAATTAAATATCCTTGCCAAGATGGTTTCACTGGGAGAATTCCAACAATTTATAAGATAATTAAAAAGTTTTATAGTCTCTACGAGAAAATGGAAGAAAAAGAACACTACCCCACACATTTTATGCAACTTGTAATTACCCTGATATAAAAACTGACAAAAACTGTATAGAAAATGAAAACTACAGACCAATATCTCATCAATTCAGACACAAAAATGTCTCCAACAGAATATTAGCAAATCTAATCCAACAATGCTTGAAAAGAATTATACACTATGACTAAGTGGGATTTATACAAAATTTGCAACAATGTTCCAACATTTGAACATCAATGTAATCTACTATAACAGGCTAAAGGTTAAAAATATCGTGATCATATCCATTGATGTAGAAAACATTTTTGAAAAAAATACATTTATTCATGAAAATAACTGTTGGTAATTTAGAAATAGAGGGGAATTACTTTAACTTGATAAAGTATTTCTACAAAAACCCGACAGTTACTATCATGTTTAATGATGAAAGAATGAGTGTGCTACACTTAAGATTGAGAACAAGGTGAGGATGTCTGCTTTCACCTCTCTTATTCAGTATGGTACTGGAAATTCTAATCACTGCAACAAGGTAATAAAAAGAAATAAAGATATACAGAAGTGAAAGAAAGGAAGAAAATAAGTTGGTCATATTTGCAAATTACATGATTGTCTATGTAGGAAATTCTGAGGAATTTACTAAAAATTCAATATAACTAATGAAGGAGCTCAGCAAGGTCACAAGACACAAGATCAACACACAAAATCAACCTCATTTTAATATACTAACAACAACTACATGTGAAAACTGAAATTAAAAGCACATATCATTTACAATTGCTCCAAAAATTGAAATAATTAAATATATGTGCAACAAAACATGCACTGAATCTGTATGCTAAAAATTGCAAAATGCTGATGAAAGAAAACAAAGAAACCAAAATAAATGAAGAGACATACCATGCTGACAGAATGGAAAACAAAACAATAAAATGTAAATTTTCTGAAAAGTGATCTGTAGGTTTCACGAAAATAATACCAAAATCACTGAGAAGTTTTTTCTAGACTTAGACAATTTTTACTAAAATGTATATGGAAAGGCATGTAAACTATTCTACTGGCCTTAGAGTTGTTGGAACAATCCTGAAAATAATAAAGTGGGCTGAATCACTCTACCCAATGTTAAGGCTTATTATAATGCTGTTGTAATCAAGATAGTATGGTTTTGCTAGAGGGATAGAAACATAGATCATTGGAACAAAATAGAGAACCAAAAAATAGACCCACACACATAGGGCCAACTGATTTTGACAAAGGATACAGAAGTTGCTTTGCATTTTTTGCATCTTTTGCAAAAGGAATTTAATGGAGGAATTATAGCCCTTTCAACAATAACAATAACAAAAAAAAACACTGGAACTAATAAACATCTATGAACAAACAAAAAATAAACCTTGGCCTAAACCAACAAGAATTATCCAATGTGTGTGTGTGGAGGTTTCCCATGCCAACAAGCAATTCTCAGATGCCAGCAGTGTGTCTGAGAATTCAAATAAATTCTGACACTATCTACCTGGAGATAGAATCATATTCCACAGATAAAGAGCTCGGTCACAAAAGACCTGCCCTCCACTTCAGATGCCAGTACCAATCCCACTTTGTTACCTGCTCTTCTGACTTACTGGGTACAAATTGGAGGTTCCAACAACCCCCTCCAACTCTGGATGCCAATTGCAAGTCCAGGTTGTTACCTGTACTTCTGACCAAAAGATTAAAAATCAGAGGTTCCCACAACCCCCTCCTCAGTTTAAACTACTTTGCTAGAATGGCTCACAGAACACAGGAGAATCTGTTTACTCACTAAATTACCAATTTATTACAAAGCATATTAAAGGATACAAATCAATAGTCAGATGAAGAGATACATAGGACAAAATCCTGAACAAAGGAGTTTCTGTCCTTATGGAACTTGGGGCCCAGTTTGATAGCACATGGAAGCATTCTGTCTCCCCAACATGAAAGTTCTCCAAAAAAGGGCCAAAAAGCTGTCTTTTAAGGTTTTTATGGGGGCTTCATTACCTAGTCGTGATTGACTAAATTATTGGCCAATGGCGATTGATTCAACCTCAAGCTCCTCTCCCCTCCCAAGAAATCAAGGGGTGGGACTGAAAGTTTCCAACCTCTCATCTCATGGTTGGTTCCCCTAGCAACCAGTCTCCATCCTTAGGTGCTTCCAAAAATTGCCTCATTTATATAACAGGAGACAGCTTTATCACTCTCAACACTTAGGAAATTCCAAAAGTTTGGGGAGCAGTGAGACAGGAACTGTGGATGAAAACCAAACATATACATATTTCCTAGAAATCACAATATCACAGCTGTTTTTATTTTTTTCTTTTTAGATAATTCATAGTATATAGAAACAAAACTGATTGTTGTACATTGATTTTGTATCCAGTAACTTTACTGAATCTGTTTACTAGTTCTAACAGTCTATTTGAAGACACTCAAAGGATTCCTATGTATAAGGCATGTCATCTGCTTAAAAGAATAATTTAACTTCTTCCTTTCCAATTTGGATGCCTTTCATTTCTCTTTCTTGCTTAATTGTTCTGGCTAGGATTTCCAATAGTATGTTGAATAGAAGTAACAAGATTGGGCAAACATGTCTCATCCCTGATCTTAGAGGAAAAGCTTTCAGGTTTCTACCATTGACTATGGAGTTTGCTATGGGCTTAACACATATGGACTTTATTATGTTGTGGTACATTCCTTCTATACATAATGTGTTGAGAGTTATTATCATGAAAGGATGTTGATTTTTTTCAAAATTTTTCTTCACCTATTTAGATGTTCAAATGATTTATTTTGTTAATGCAGTGTTTCACATTGATTGATTTGCAGTTGTTGAACCATCATGTATTCCAGGGATAAATCTACTTGTTCATGTATATAATCCTTTTAATGTAGCATTGAATTCCTGTTGCTATGATTTTGTTGAGGATGTTTACATCTTTGTCCATTAGAGATATTTGACTGTAATTTTCTTTTTTTGTAATGTTCTTGGCTGGCTTTGGTATCAAGGTATTGTTTGTCTCATAAAATCAGTTTGGATGGGTACCCTCCTCTTCAATGTTTGGCTGAGTTTAAGAAGGACGCTATTCTTTTTCAAATGTTTGGTAATCTGTAAAGCGTTATTGTTTTATCTATTGTCTTTCAACTATCTATTTTATTTATTTTGATCTAATCTTTATTTTTTCCCTTCTGCTAACTTTAGGAGTACTTTATTCTTTTTTTCTAATTCTTTTAGGTGTAATTTGGGTTGTTTATTTGAGATCTTTCTTTTTTCTTAACGTAGGCATTATCTGCTATGAACTTCTTTGTTAGAACTACTTTTGGCCTATCCCATAAGTTTTGGTATATTGTGTTTCCATTTTCTTTTCTCTTACGATAATTTCTGATTTCACTTTTGACTCCTTTTGACCCATTAATTGTTCAAAAGTGGACTGTTTAATTTATACATATTTGTGAATTTTCAAAATTGCCTCCTGCTATTGATTTTTAGTTTCCTACCATTGTGGCCTGAAAGATATTTGATATGATTGCAATCTTTAAAATTTTTTTTAGAGAATTCAATATTTTACTTTTTTAAATTTTTATTTTATATTGGAGCATACTTGATTAACAATGTTGTGTTAGTTTCAGGTGTACAAAAAAGGGATTCACTTACACATATACATATATCTATTTTTCTTTTAAATTCTTTTCCTATTTTGGTTATTACAAAATATTGAGGTGAGTTCCCTGTGCTATACATTAGGTCCCTCTTGGTTATCTATTTTATTTTATTTTTTATTCATTTTTATTTTTATTTTTTAAATTGGGGAATAGTTTTACAACATTGTGTTAGTTTCTACTGTACAGCAAAGTGAATCAGCCATGTGTATACATATATCCCCTCATTTTTGGATTTGCTTCCCATTTAGGTCACCACAGATCACTAAGTAGAGTTGCCTGTGCTATACAGCAGGTTCTCATTAGTAATCTATTTCGTACGTATTAGTGTATATATGTCAATCCCAATATCTCAATTTATCACACACACATTTCCCCCCTTGGCATACATACGTTTGTTCTCTACGTCTGTCTCTATTTCTGCTTTGCAAACAGGTTCATCTATACCATCTTTCTAGATTCCACATATATGCATTAATATATGACATTTGTTTTTCTCTTTCTGACTTAATTCATTCTGTATGACAGTTTCTAAGTCTATCCACGTATATTGTATATTTTTGAATTATGGTTTTCTCCAGGTATATGTCCAGTAGTGAGATTGCTGGCTCATACAGTAATACTATTTTTAGTTTTTAAGGAACATCCGTACTGTTCACCATAGTAGCTGTATCAATTTACATTCCCACCAACAGTGCAAGAGGGTTCCCTTTAATCCACACCCTCTCCAGCATTTACTGTTTATAGTTTTTTTTGATGATCACCATTCTGACCAGCATGAGGCAATACCTCATTGGAGTTTTGATTTGCATTTCTCTAATAATTAGTGATGTTGAGAATCTTTTCATGTGTTTGTTGGCCATCTGTATGTCATCTTTGGAGAAATTTCTATTTAGGGCTTCTGCCCATTTTTTGAATGGGTTTTATTTTGTTTGTCTGTTTTTTGATATTGAGTTGCATGAGCTGTTTGTATATTTTGGAGATTAATCCTTTGTTATTTCGTTTGCAAATATTTTCTCCAATTCTGAGGGTTGTCTTTTCGTCTTCTTTACGGTTTCAATTGCTGGGCAAAAGCTTTTAAGTTTCATTAGGTCCCATTTGTTTATTTTTGTTTTTATTTTCATTACTCTAGGAGGCGGATGAAAAAAGACCTTGCTGCGATATATGTCAGAGACTGTTCTGCCTATGTTTTCCTCTAAAAGTTTTATAGTATCTGGACTTCCATTTAGATCTTTAATAAATTTTGAGTTTATTTTTGTGTATGGTGTTAGAGAATGTTCTAATTTCATTCTTTTACATGTAGCTGTCCAGTGTTCCCAGCACTAATTTTTGAAGAGACTGTCTTTTCTCCATAGTATATTCTTGCCTCCTTTGTCACAGATTAGATGACCGTAGGTATGTGGGTTTATCTCTGGACTTTCTATACTATTCCACTGATCTAAACTTCTGTTTTTGTGCCATTACCATACAGTTTTGATGACTGTAGCTTTGTAATATAGTCTGAAGTCAGGGACCCTGTTTCCTGCAGCTTCGTTTTTCTTTCTCAGGATTGCTTTGGCTATTTGTGGTCTTTTGTGTTTTGACATTAATTGTAAATTTTTTGTTCTAATTCTGTGAAAAATGCCATTAGTAATTTGATAGGGATCGCATTGAATCTGTAGATTACTTTGTGTAACATAGTCATTTTGACAATATTGATTCTTCCAATTCAAGAACATTGTATATCTTTCCATCTGTTTGTGTCATATTTGATTTCTTTCATCAGCATCTTATAGTTTTCAGAGTACAAGTCTTTTGCCTCCTTAGGTAGGTTTATTCCTAGGTATTTTATTCTTTTTGTTGCAATGGTAAATTGAATTGTTTTCTTAATTTCTCTCTGTGATCTTATATTGTTAGTGTATAGGAATGCAAGAGATTTCTGTGCATTAATTTTGTATCCTGCAACTTTACCAAATTCATTGATGAGCTCTAGTAGTTTTCTGGTAGCATCTTTAGGATTTTCTATGTATAGTATCATGTCCTCTGCAAACTGTGACAGTTTTATTTCTTCTTTTCCAAATTGGATTCATTTTATTTCTTTTTCTTCTCTGATTGCCATGGCTAGGACTTCCAAAACTATGTTGAATAAAAGTGGGGAGAGTGGACATCCTTGTCCTGTTCCTGATTTAGAGGAAATGCTTTCAGTTTTTCACCACTGAGAATGATGTTTGCTGTGGGTTTGTCATATATGGCCTTTATTATGTTGAGGTCTGTTTCTTTTATGCCCACTTTCTGGAGAGTTTTTATCATAAATCAGTGTTGAATTTTGTCAGAAGCTTTTTCTGCATCTATTGAGATGATCATATGGTTTTTATTCTTCAATTTGTTAGTATGGGATTGATCTGAGTATACTGAATAAACCTTGCATCTCTGGGATAAATCCCACTTGATCATGGTGTATGATCCTTTAAATGTGTTGTTGGATTCAGTGTGCTACTATTTTGTTGACGATTTTTGCATCTATGTTCATCAGTGATATTGGCCTGTAATTTTCTTTTTTTCTGATATCTTTGTCTGGTTTTCATGTCAGGGTGATGGTGGCCTCATAGAATGAGCTTGGGAGTGTTCCTTTCTCTGCAATTTTTGGAAGAGTTGAGGAGGATGGGTTGAAGACATCTGGTCCTGGACTTTTATCTGTTGGAAGATTCTTAATTACAGTTTCAATTTCAGTTCTTGTGATTGGTCTGTTCATATTTTCTGTTTCTTCCTGGTTCAGTCTTGGAAACTTATACCTTTCTAAGAATTTGGCCATTTCTTCCAGGTTGTCCATTTTATTGGCATATAGTTGCTTGTAGTAGTCTCTTATGATCCTTTGTATTTCTGTGGTGCCTGTTGTAACTTCTCATTTTTCATTTTAAATTTTATTGATTTGAGTCCTCTCCCTTTTTCTTCTTGATGAGTCGAGCTGAAGGTTTATTAATTTTGTTTATCTTCTCAAAGAACCAGCTTTTAGTTTCATTGATATTTGCTATCATTTTATTCTCTTCTGTATCATTTATTTTTGCTCTGATCTTTATGGTTTATTTCCTTCTACTAACTTTGGGTTTTGTTTGTTCTTCCTTTTCTAGTTGCTTTAGGTGAAAAGTTAAGTTGTTTATTTTAGATTTTTCTGTTTTTTGAGGTAGGATAATATTGCTATAAACTTCCCTCTTAGAACTGCTTTTGCTGCATCTCATAGGTTTTTGGATCTTTGTGTTTTCATTGTTATTTGTCTCTAGGTATTTTTTGATTTCCTCTTTGATTTCTTCAGTGATCCATTGGTTGTTTAGGTGCATGTTGTTTAGCCTCCACGTCTTTGTGTTTTTTATAGTTTTTTCCTATAATTGATTTCTAATCTCACAGTGTTGTGGTCAGAAAAGATGCTTGATATGATTTCAATTTTCTTAAAGTTACTGAGGCTCGGTTTGTGACCCAAGATACTATCTATCCTGGAGAATATTCCATGTGCACTTCAGAAGAAAGTGTGTTCTGTTGCTTTCAGATTGAATATCCTATAAATATCAATTAAGTCTATCTGGTCTAATGTGTCATTTAATGCTTGTGGTTCCTTATTAATTTTCTATCTGGATAATCTATCCATTGGTGTAAGTGGAGTATTAACATCTCCCACTATTATTGTGTTACTGTTGATTTCCCCTTTTATGGCTGTTAGTATTTGCCTTATATATTGAGGTGCTGCTATGTTGGGTGAATAAATATTTACATTTTTTATATCTTATTCTTGGACTGATCCCTTCATCATTATGTAGTGTCCTTCCTTGTCTCTTATAATAGTCTTTATTTTCAAGTCTATTTTTTGTGTTATGTGTATTGCTATTCCTGCTTTCTTTCGATTTCAGTCTGTATGTGTCCCTAGGTCTGAAGTGGGTCTCTTGTACACAGCATATGTATGGGTCTTGTTTTTGTATCCATTCAGTGTCTTGGTTGGAGTATTTAATCCATTAACATTTAAAGTAATTATCGATATGCATGTTCCTATTACCATTTTCTTAATTGTCTTGGGTTTGTTTTTGTAGGTCGTTTTCTTCTGTAGTGTTTCCCACCTAGAGAATTTCCTTTAGCTTTTGTTGCAAAGCTGGTCTGGTGGTGCTGAATTCCCTTAGCTTTTACTTGCCTGTAAAGCTTTTGATTTCTCTATCAAGTCCAAATGAGATCCTTGCTGGCTAGAATAATCTTGGTTGTAGGTTTTTCCCTTTCATCAGTTTAAGTCTATCCTGCCACTCCCTTCTGGCCTGCAGAGTTTCTGCTGAAAAATCAGCCTATAACCTTTGGGGATTCCCTTTTGTGTTATTTGTTGCTTTTCTCTTGCTGTTTTTAATATTATTTCTTTGTATTTAATTTTTGTTAGTTTGATTAATTTGTGTCTTGGTGTGTTTCTCCTTGGGTTTATCCTGTATGGGATAATCTGTACTTCCTGTTCTTGGGTGACTATTTCCTTTTCCATGTTAGGGACATTTTTGCCTATAATTTCTTCAAATATTTTCTCAGACCCTTTCCCTTTCTCTTCTCTTTCTGGGACCACTTTAGTTCAAATTGGTGCATTTAATGTTGTCCCAGAGGTCTCTGAGAGTGTCCTCATTTCTTTTCATTTTTTTCTTTATTCTGCTTCTCAGCGGTTATTTCCACCATTCTATCTTCCAGCTCACTTATCTGTTTTTCTGCCTCTTTTATTCTGCTATTTTTTCCTTCTAGTGTATTTTTCATTTCAGTTATTGTGTTGTTCATAACTGTTTGTTTGTTCTTTACTTCTTCTAGGTCCTTGTTAAACATTTCTTGTATCTTCTCAGTCTGTGTCTCCATTCTATTTCTGAGATCTTGGATCATCTTTACTCTGAATTCCTTTTCAGATCGATTGCCTGTTTCCTGTTCATTTATTTCATCTTGTGGGTTTTTACCTTGCTCCCTTTTCTGCAACATATTTCTCTGTCTTCTCATTTTCTCTAAATTGCTGTGTTTGTGGTCTTCTTTCCACAGGCTGCAGGGTCATAGTTCCTGTTCCTTGTGTTGTCTCCCCCCAGGTGGGTGAGGATGGTCCAATGGCTTGTATAGGTTTCCATGTGAGAGAGACTGGTGGCTGCACTCTGGGGGGGTGGAGCTGAGTCTTTTCCCTCTGATGGGCAGGGCTGCATCAGTTAGTGTGTCTGTGAGCTTAGTATGACTTTAGGTAGCCTGTCTACTGATGGATAGGGCTCTGTGTTCTTGTCTTGCTGGTTGGTTGGCATGAGGTGTCAAGCACTGGATCCTGTAGGCAGATGGCTGGAGCTGGGTCTTGGTGTTAAGATGGGTACTGCTGGGAGAGCACACATTGATTAATTTTCCCTGGGCCTGGGAATTCTCTGATGGTCCAGCCTCTTGGACTCAGCACTCCTACCCTGGAGGCCCAGGCCTGACCCCTGGCTGGGGAACTAAGTGCCTGCAAACCAGTCAGTTCAGACAGAAAATAAAGAATAAAACAAAAAAGAAAAGAAAATGAAAATATCAAGGACAAATAGCAAAAACAAAAACAAACTGCAACAACACACAAAAAAGAAAACAAACACACAAACAAAACCCAACAAAATGATAAAAACAAAACCAGACAGAAACAAATAGACAAAGAAACAAAACAAACAAAAAAACAAATACAAAAAAAACAAGAGAACGACTAAACAAAAGAATGCAAAAATGAAAACAATCAATAAAGAATAAACTAACAAAAATAAAACTAAAAACAAAACAAAAACAGAAAGCAAACTTAAAAAAAACCAAAGTAACATAAAACACACAAAAACTATCAAAAAAGAAAAAGAACAATAGCAAGAAAAAAACACAAAACAACAAAAAAGGAAAGTAAAAATTGAACAATATATTAAGAAAAGTAAAAAATAATAAATATATAAAAAATAATAAACACAACAACAACTGAACAAAATGAAACAAACAAAAAAGAATAATAGTAATAATAATATTTTACTAGGGCCTCTGCTCTCAGTGTCCTTGCTCTCCCAGTGAGCCACAGCCAACCCCCACCTCCCCAGGAGGCCCTCCAATGCCTCTAGGTAGGTCTCTGGATCTGCTGTGAGCACTGTGTGGGTAGCTCATACTTTGAGCTGGCCCAACTCCCTTGTGTACTTTCCCCCAAAGTCCACTGCTGCTAAAACTAGACCAGAGTCAGTTGTGAGAGCATTCATTGTCCATTCAGCTATTACACAGACACGGGGTTTACCAACCTGATAGTGGGGATCTAATCTATGGCTTGTGCTTCTGCATGGAGAGATTATCATTCCTCTTCCTTAGTCGCACCACCCCTGGGGCTCAGCTTTGGTTTTGGCCCCACCTCTGCATGTGGGCCACCCTCAGGCATCTGTTCCCCACCCAGGCTAGAGGGAGTGAAAGCAGCAGCTGATTGGGGCACACTTACTCAGGCCAGGGAGGGGTACAGTAGCCACAACTAGGTTATGCATGAAGTGCCTGTGGCGACAGAGACTGGCAAGAATTTGCAACAACTGGGGCATGCTTGCTCTGGTGGGAGTCCCTCCCAATGCCCACAGAGGCAGGTGCTGGCATGTGGGGGCAGTGGTGGTCCCACCCTGTGTGAGTCACTTAACAATGGTGCCTCATTTTCTAGGCAGACCACGCTTCCTCTAGGAACATTCCCAGCTGCAGAGCCCCTCACTCCCATCCCCTCTATTGTATTCACAGAGCCAACAGCGGTCATTTCTCTGGATCTCTTCTCCTAATGCCACACTTCAACACTCAGCTCCCGCCAGCATTGGCAGATTCCCTTCTCAGGCTGGGACACGCAGCACTGATTCCCGAGGAGGATTTGTCATGGGTGGTGCTCAGGACCTCAGAGCCTGTGTGGGCAGAGGAGGTCTTGGTTTGAGAGGTGAGCAAGCCTGCTTGGATGGATGCCCCTCCCACTGCCCGCAGTGGAGGCAGAAACCAGCAGGTGGGGAAGGGGGTTGCAATGGTGGCCCCACCCCTTGTTCACCCCTCAACAATGGCACCTTGCTTCTATGGTGTCCCGGGTTTCTTCTGCAAACTTTCCCTGTTGTGGAGCTCCTCACTCCTGTCCCTTCAGACTGTGTCTTTTCACAGTCATCAGCTGTCCCCTCTCTAGGTCCCTGCTCCAAACCCCACTTTCCAGCACCCAGCCCCCCTCCACAACAGGAAACATATGAGTGAGGCTGTGTTGCACAGGGCTGTGGCATGGATCATGCACACAGTTCTTACTTTGTCCTCCCTTCCACAGACCATCTGCTGTGTTCCCCTTTGATACCCCAAAGATTCCTTTCTGATCCAGCTGATTTCCTCTCCTCACCTTCAGTTTCCCTCATTCCTCTTTTCTTTTTTCTTTCTTTCATCCTACCCGGTTGTGAGGGGATTTTTCTTGTCCTTTTAGGTGTCCAAAGTCTTCCACTAATGTTCAGCAGGTGCTCTGTGAGAATTATTCCATTCGTAGATGTATTTGTGAAGAGATATGAATTCTGCATCCTCCTATTCTGCCATCTTGACTTCTCCTTCTCCCTAAAAATTTTTTAAAACCTGATTTGTGGCCTAATATATGAGCTATCCTAGAGAATGTTCCATGTGAGCTTGAGAAGAATTTATATTCTGCTTCTGTTCAATGGAATGTTCTGTATATGTCAGTAAGATACAGTTGGTCTACAGTGTTGATTAAGTCAGCTGTTTCCTTATTGATTTTCTGCCAGGATGTTTTATCCAATATTGAAAATGGGGTATTGAAGTTCAATACTCTTATATATTGGTATCTCTTTCTCCCTTTAGCTCTGCTAATATTTACTTCAATTATTTAGATCCTCCAATACTGGATGTATATATTTTTACAGTTGTTATGTCCTCTTATTTTTATATATTGACATTCTTTCTCTCTTGTAACTGATTTTGTTTGATGTCATTTTTATCTGATATAGAGCCCTCTTACTCTTTTTTGATTACAATTTGTATGGAGTATCTTTTTCCTTCCCTTAGTTTCATCCTATATGTGTCCTTACAGATAAAGTGACTTTCCTTGAGTTGGCATATTATTGGATTTTTAAAAATTCATTCAGTCATTCTGTGTGTTTTGATTGGAAAATTTATTCTATTTAAGGTTAAAGTAATTATTGGTAGATAAGGAGTTATTATTGCTATTTTGTTAGTAGTTTTCTACATGATTTGTATTTCCTTCATTCCTTTATTCCTCTTTTGATGTTTCCTTTGTATTTTATCTTTTTGTAGTGGGTATCCTTTAATTCTTTTTTATTTATCTATTGTGTATCAACTAGAGGTTTTCTCTTTGTGGTTACTACAAGACTTACATTAAAAAATCTTATTGTTATAACAATCTATATTAAGCTGAAAACAGCTTATGTTCAATCACATATAAAAACTCTGACCTTTTACTTCTCTCCCCACATTTTATGCTATTGATATCACACTTTACATCCTTTTATATTGTGCATCCATAAAAATCATTTTGCCTATTGTTATGTTGAATACTATTTTTTACCTTTTACATTGGAGATAAGGGTGATTTATGCACCATTATTACAGTATTAGCATAGTCTGAATTTGAAAATATATTTATAGTTGTCCCTCAGTATCTGTGGGGAATAGTTTCCAGGGTTCCCTGCAGATACCAAAATCTGTGGATGTTCAAGTCCTTTATATAAAATGGTATAAATAGCATAGTGTATGCATATAACATACATACATTTTCCTGTATACTTTAAATCATCTCTAGGCATTTTATAATACCTAATACAATGCAAATTCTATATAAATAGTTGTAAATGCAATGTAAGTAGTATGCAAATAATTGCCAGTGCATGAGAAATTCAAGTTTTGCTTTTTGGAATTTTCTGGAATTTTTAAAAAATATTTTTGATCTTCATTTGGTTGAAACTCTGGATGCAGAACCAGCAGATATGGAGGGATGACTGTACCTTTACCAGTGAGTTTTATACATTTATTTTGAAAACAATGTTTTCAAATTGTTATTAGTAGTCCATCATTTCAACTTGAAACACTATCATTAGTATTTCTTGTAAGATAAGTCTACTGGTGATGAACTCTCTTTGTTTGTCTGGGAATGTCTTTATCTCTCCTTCATTTCAGTTTTGCCAGATATAGTATTCTTCATTGGTAGTTATTTTTCTTCTTTTAGAACTTTGAATATATCACCTCTCTCCCTCCAGCTTCCAAATTTTCTGCAGAAAATTCCACTCCTTTAAAACTTCTCTCTTTGACTTTGATGTTTAACATGATTTTAATGTGTTTTAGGGTAATCTTTGGGTTGATCTTGCTTGGGGATCTCTGAGTTCCCTGGACCTGGATGTCCATATCTCTTCCAAGATTTGGGCAGTTTTCAGCTATTATGTCTTTAACTAAGCTTTCTGCCCCCTTCCCTCTCTACTCTTCTTTTGGAACTCCCAATATGCAAATGTTTGCTTGCATGATTGTGTCCCACAATTCACACAGACTTTCTTGACTCATTTTTATTCTTTTTAATTTTTGTTCCTCTGACTGGCTAATTTCATATTACCTCTCTTTAAGTTCACTGATTTTATTTTCTTCTGAATGATAGATTCTGCTGTTGAAGCTCTCTATTTAATTTTTTAGTTCTGACATTGTATGCTTTAGCTCCAGGGTTTCTGTTTGATTCTTTTCTGTGGTTTCTATTTCTTTGCTAAACTTCTCATTTTGTTCATTTTTGCTTTCCTGATTTTGTTTAGTTGTCTATTTGTGTTATTTTGCATTTTATTGAGTTACTTTAAGATGACTATTTTGAATTCTTTGCATTTCATAGATCTCTATTTCTTTGGGGTCAGTCACTGGAGCTTTACTTGTTTCCTTTGGTGGTATCATATTTGCCTCATTCATCTTGATTTGTGTAACATTGCACTGGTGTCTGTGCATTTGAAGTAGCAAAACACCTCTTCTAGTCTTTCTAGACTGGCTTCGGTAGGTAACATGTTTCTCCTGTACTTTCCCTGGGCTAATGGGATTACCTCCAAAATCAATCATGCTGGGTAGGAGCCAGGTCATGAAGTTGTTGCTGGGTCCACATTGGGGTCTGCAGTTGGTGAGCTTGTTACCAAGGACTTGAGATGGTGTGGATACTATCTGGTCTCTGGGTGGATGGGACTGCCTTTAGGACCCTGTTCTGTAGGGTGGCATGAGTACAAGCATCTGCTTCAGAGTCTACAGTTGGAACTGTAGAGAGCTTGCCTGTTACTAGTTGCATGGACAGGTGTGGCTCCCCTCAGATCCCTGGGTGGACTCCTGCCCAGTCACCAGGTGGGTCCATGGGCAGGCAGGACTGGCCCCAGATCATGGCTGAGAGGGACTAGAGTCCCTGTGCTGCTTCAGGGTCCACAGCTGAGATTGAAATATTCAGACCTGACTCTGGAGACACTGGTGGGTTCCTTACTGGGCAGGAATGCTTCCTCATCACAGCTAGTAGTGGCTGGAGCCTAGTTACAGGGTGATTTCAAGGTATGCAGTCAGACTTAGTATGGTGGGCTTACATCTGGGGGCACTGATAGTCCTTTCTCCGTATAGGTCCTTGGGCTGTCAAGACTATTCATAGACTGTAGCTGGGGAGAGGGGTGCTAGAGCTAAGTCACAGGGTTGTTTCAGGATCTGTTGTCAGACCAAGTTCAGCTGGCCTGCCTCTGGGGGCACTGATGAGTATGCCTCCCAGTGGCACTCTGTGTTGGCAGGAGTGCTCATGGATTGTGGATGGGAAGGGCTGGAGCCAAGTCTTGAACTCTACTGAAGTTTCATAATCTTCTACTTGGATCCTAAAGCTCCCACAAAAGCAATTTTTTCTGTGCATGGCTACCAAAGTATTGTTGCTGAAGGGGATATATATGCAAGGGAACTCCTATTCCACTTATTGCTGATGTTTGCTATACAGTTTTTTGAGAACCTTGGTAAAAGATATATTGATATTCTTTGTACTACTTTGCAACTCTTTTGTAAGTCTAAAGTATTCCCAAATAAAGAGTTTAAAAATTATTTTAAAGTTTAAGAAAAGAATAGTGGTAATGGAGTGAATAGACATGGGATAATAAAAGAATCCATAAGTCCATTATTGACACTAATAAAAGGGGGAGGATGGAAGAATAGAACTCTTTCAGAAGAAAGCCAGATAATAAATACAGAAGAAATGAGGGGGTTTGAAAATCCATATTTTATAGTCACCAATGTAAGAATTGATTCAGCAAGGTTTATGCAATCTCCAAGGAATAACAGTACAACAACCAACCATGTATTTGTAGGGGTGAAAAAAAATTATCCTACTACCCTGTTAGGTTCTCTAGCTGTGTCCTGTAAGTGGACTAACAAAAGAAGGATATTAACATGCACATAACTCTTGTACAAATGAGAGGACCCAGAGATGAGTAACTCAAAAGAGTGATTATAATTTGGGCTCATACAGGGTAAAAATCATTAGGTGAAGTCCTCCACACATCTTGAGAATTTGGGCCTATATACAGATATCTTGCCATCACAATATTTTGTCTCTAAACTTTCATCCATACAACAATTAGGGTAGAGAAATCTGACAAGTGTGATGCCTATGATATGGTTTTCATTTAATATAATTTAATCTAGTGTTGAATGTTTGTTTATTTAATCTATTTGAACATTTATTTAGGCACTAATAAATTTTATAGGGATATTTTAATTGGATTATTTTTAGTAACACCTTTATATTAGCTTGACTGTATTATTTTAATTTCAATTTAACTGTACAGAAAATGAAATATTTGACTATATATGTACATATATGCATAGATATATATATATTTATACTTATATACTTAAAATAAGAAAACATAAATTTATCCTTTCCTATGGTTAGATATATATATATGTTTTTTTTAAATACATGTATATAAAATATGCTTTATTTTGCCTGGGTCATTTATCAATTAACTTAGGAAATGATAGACATTTCTTGGTGATTTTTTCTTTGGTTTCATCTCCCAAACATATATCTAGTGTATGTTAAACGGGTTTTTTTAATGTTATACTTCCTCATATTGTGGTTTTTTTTCTTAATTTAAACAGCAAATTGACTTTGTTTATAACTTTGTGTATAAAAGAAAATTTAGTTATCATTTAATCTATAGAACTGATTAACCATGTTCATAGTAATATAACAATTAGTACTTTCTTTAAGAAAAAAATGCTCATTACTCTTCTATACTTTCTTTTTAGCCTCTCATCCTTCAGGTATACTAATTGGATATAAAATAGTCTCAGAAAATCCATATTTATTATTACTGGAGTATAAGATGATGCTATGTGAGAACATTTATAATTCAGAGGGAAAAAATGAACCAAGATGACAATATTTTCTTCACAATTGCATTTTTTTTCTCAATTAAATGAAGAAAAAGAAAAAAGAGGAAGATTAAGACTGTGAACACCAGGTTAAAGGAGAACTTAAAAATATAATAATCACCAGTAACAGCTGAAATTCAATAGATCTAAAAATTACATTGAGAAACTGCATGCAAAATTATAAGCCGTTTTTGTAATAGTTTCTCGTGCCAGTTCAATTTGTTATTGAAAAGATTTTCAAAATTCTTATCATTATGTAAAGGACAAGAATGAATTTATTCATGAATATAAATGTGCTCATTTTTCGTGTTGTCCTAAACTGTACTTTCTCCTACCAGCAAGCATCTGTAGGTTTTACCTTGTTGAAAGTCACTCAAAAATAAATGTAATCCAAAGCAGTTTCCTTGCCAGTAAAATTTAACCTTTAGAAACCTCTTCAAGAGTAGAAGTATTTCAGAAAAGTCATAGCTTTACCAATGACTTTTTCTTTTCCTTCACCCCTTTAGTAATTAATTCTCTGGCATTAGCCACCTGAAGATTTGACCTAGAAAAGATGATAGGTAGCTAAAAAACTAAAAGAAATGCAATATCATTCCCATCCTAGGGTATTCTGATAATACTATCACACAAATATATCCCATAGCTACATACATTTCAGCATCTGTGAACACTAAAATGATCTTGCACTTTTCACACTGGTTTCGTTTCAATTTACGACAAAAGACTAACCACAACAGCTGCAAAAAGTGGTCACACATAATGTGATCTTTAAGCAAATGTTTACTCATGAGGCACCCACTTCTCTGCCAGTGCTCTCCAGCTGACTGGTTGCTCAGCATGTACTATAATAATCACTACATGGTACAGTAGCAGAAACAGAGCAACCAGCAATAAGGCGTCCGCTATGCATTCAAAAACAAATATCAAATGTAATTCTCCAGAAAAATTTTGTACATTTAATACAGACTACAGATGATTTGACTATTTGCACCTTTTAGGGGACATTTTTCTTAGAACAAAGATATATAGAGAATATTATAACAAAATAATAGGAATATACATATACATATATATTCCTATTATTTGGGTTGCATGAACTCTTTGGAAAATGTTGGTAAACATACACACACACATTGTCTGCCTTAGTATGGCCAGCTCTAACAATTTACCATAAACAACAAACATTTATTTCTCACAGTTCTGGAGTCTGAAACTCTGGATCAGGGTGCCAACATGATCAAATTCTGCTGAGGGCCCTCTTCTAGGTTTTGATCCTTGTATCCTCACATGCCAGAAAGATAGCTGGAGATCTCTCTGGGGTGCTTTTTATAAAGACATTGATCCCATTCATGAGAGCTCCACCCTCATGACCTAACACGTCCTAATACCATCACACTGGGGGTTAGGATTTCAACATATGAATTTTGATGGAGACACAAATAGTCAATGTGCATGCACTCACGCACACACAAAGAAACCCTGATACTCCATAAAATTTGAAAAGATTATTGTCCTCTAAATAAGGAGATTTCAACTCTTTTTGATTGGGACCCACAGTACAAAATAGTTTATACTATGAACCATAAAATACATAGGTGTGTGTGTTTCTTTATATAGCTAACTGAAAAGTTTCATGAAGCTTGCAAGCGAAAGCTAATATTTTATCCTATTCTATTCAATTTCATTAAAAAAAACTCTCTGGATATGACCTACTAATTTGATTTTGTAAAACATTGTCATGACTGTCAATGAAAATAACTCCCCTAAATGTTATGCCATAATATTGAGTACCAATATTCATATTTATTTCAAACTAAATTATTAAAGTAATACTTTAGAAAAATTTAATAGAAACTGTGCTAAATTTAAAAAATATATACTCTGTGTTATTAATTTTTTGTGAATATCTGTAGAATATTTTACCTAAATTGCACTTCTTTAGCTTCTGAATATCATGATGTGCATTTATAAAAACATTAAAATATGGGTAAATTTATAAACAAAATCATTTTTATTAATCATTTCAATCACTACTCTAACAGTTACCCTCTGACCTTGTAAATAATATAGTTTACTTCTGTGCAATCACTAGAATATAAACCTAACATATCCTACAAACTTATTTTAAAACTTATTTTTGTAAAGTGCCACCTGAATGCTTATCCTTGGCTATTTCCATCAAATCAAGTAAGCCTGAACTAGAATACTAATAGTCCAGCCTTCCCGTCTGCATATTCACCAGGCCATATCTAAGGGACTCATTGTGAATACATTTGTCTTCTATTAAAGTCTAATTTGGAAGAAATTCTCAGACAGAACCAGTCTAATCTGAAGGTCCTCAAACACAAAGATTATCAAACAAATGCAAAGAGACACTAATTGCTTTGTCTAGAGTGTTTATAAAGAAGTTCAAAAGAGAAGAGCACTTGATGAATCCAACACACAGGAATGAAACTAGGACATCTCAATTAACAATACAATTCCTGCATTGGTTATTTTTTATTAGGATTTATTCAAGTTTTGCTATTACAAATGTCATTGCCCACCATCACCATTTAGGAATTTTTTTTACATAATAAATTGTTCCAAGAGAAAAATGTCCCAAGTTCTGTATAAATTACAAAAATATTCTCCTAAAGAGTTATACCAATGCATAGTTCCACATCAGTGCATGATAGTATCTGATTTACCATCTCGTTGACAAGGTGAACATTATCTTGTAATTTAAACATGTTCACACTGTTGCTTATAGAAACAATTAATGCAAAAAGGATCATACTAAAAAGCAGTAATCCTGTCTCACTGCTCTTCACCACCAGTCCCATTTCTGAGCAAAACAGAGCCACCTTTAGTTGTTTCTGGTTTTAGCTTTCCTAGTGTGTTGTTCCATAACTCTAAAAAATATGTTAATATCAGTATTACCTAATTCATCACATTAGACATGATCCATTTGATTCCTGTTATTTTAGATTAGGATTTAGTTCACATACATATCTGTATATTTCTTCAAAACCTCCCTGCCCAAGAAAATTAAACCATTAATATTATTTCATTTACTGATAGTCTTTATAGCTCTGTATACTATACCTATATCTCTAGTTCTAAACTCTGTATTTTGTAGGATAAATTTGTTATCAGTCTTACTACTTTCCTTTTCCCTCCCACTTACCAGTTTCTGTCTTTTGTATATTTACTTTTACAAATCATTACTAATGGTAAAAAAAGATATTTAGCTATATTTTTTACTATGTGCTGAAATTGTGACTATGGGTGAAATTGAGCCTAAAATGCATTAAGTATCTCTCATTCTAAGTTCAAAGTCCTGCTAGAAAGGAAGCAGCTGCAAATACAGTTTAGGATCAGTAACTCCCCATAGGGCTCACTGAGATTTCCATAACTAGCTTACATTCTCCAGTTACCAGGCTACCACACCTCACTCCCAGCCTTCCTGCGGGAAAGGAAAGAGTACATTCCTTTTTTTGAAACCAAAGGAGAATGACAATGAAAGTGAAACATTTATAAAGCTTGTACATGCCTGGAGGAAATGTCCATTACCATCTTGCTACACGTTTGGAATTTGTTGAACTTCAGAACTCCCCAGGCTCAACTTGGTGTCACCAACAGAAGACTATATGGTGCCAGTTTGGGGAAGAATATTCTGTGAGCCTAGGATTATGGTACTTCTGCTCTTTTTAGTTCCCCTCCTCTGCTTTAGAGAAAAGAAGGCTGCTTGGCATAGCTCTTTTGAAATTTATAGATTTACTTAAATATAAAATAAGGTGCCTGCATTCTTATTGGAAAGATCCCTTAGTAGAAGGCCTTCGTGAATACAGTATTTCAGCAAAACTTAAAGAAAGGGTAGTATAGTTTGTTTATGAAAAGATAGGCCAACCCCCACTTTGTACCAGTCCCTTGAGACCCCTACAGTTTGCAAGAGAGAATCCAGAGGTTCCCATGTCATGCCAGTGATAAAAATGTATCTTTGGCCTTTCTCTAGTTTGAGCTGATTCTATCTGATGCTGGAGCCTCTGCTGTTACAGTAGTGTCTGCACAGTTAGTGATAATCATTATCCAGAGAAATGTTTTGCTTCACCTTCACCTCCTACATCTTTAGGGTACCATACAGAGAGGAAGTTGTTTCTTTCTTAAGCCCCAGATGTTGTGTGGCCTCCCTGCTGACCTTACCATTTGATTGTCAATTAAGAGGAATTTGGCAGTCTGAAGTTAGGAGGGTGAGAATATTCTGAGAGAGAAAGAGTACGTGTATAAAGCACAGATCACTGCCCTGCCATTACAAGTCATTTTGAAGCTTAAACCAGACTAGTTTGTCTTAGATTGCGTAGTAGGATAAATGCATTGAAGCAATTTTGAGATTAAAGCTTGAAAATGAGAAGAACTGAAATGTCAATGGCCACAACAGAATAAGCAGCTTAAA
Organism: Balaenoptera ricei; assembly: GCF_028023285.1. Lineage (NCBI taxonomy): Eukaryota > Metazoa > Chordata > Mammalia > Artiodactyla > Balaenopteridae > Balaenoptera > Balaenoptera ricei. The sequence continues at coordinate 85,984,370 of NC_082660.1, read as the reverse complement.
GTGAATGCAAAATTATGGAATCTACCCAAGATTTTATCAAGATACCTGGTACCAATTAGGATAGTGAGTTTCAATATGGTACAATTGGAAACTATTTAGGAGTAGTCACTGGAAAAATAAAAAAACTCCACTTTGTGTTTAAGCCTCGAAACATCAAGCAAATTGAGGCCCCTCAAAACTCTGGTTACATTCATATTATAATCTGTAATCACATGTCTTCTGTACTTTGTCTATGGGTCAACTCCAAATAACTGAAATTAATAGTTCATATAATCATAACAAACTGTTTCATGGACATATATTCTGTCTTGTTTTATTTACTTTCTTGTACTATTTTTTCAGGAATATCTACTGGTATTTCTAATTTTCATGTATTTTTGGATTTTACCTTATCAGTGAATTATTCTAATGCCTCAAACATATTATCTTTTCTAAGGGATCTCCTTTTTTCATAGATAATTTCATTTTGGGACCCTGTATCTTCCTCCTCTGTACTGAATCAGTTGATAAATAAACCTGCAGCACTTTCCTGGATTAAATCTACTAATTTCTGAATTCTTATATTCTCCTTTCTTGGTTTACTCCCTTGGTTTACTTTCTTGATATTTCAGAAACATCCTCAAGTCTCTTGTCAAGAAGTTTGCAAGTGGTAAGTCTTCTAGTTCTGACATGGCTTTATTCTGCTATTTTCATTCATATTTTGAGTTATAGCAATGTAAAATAAAAAATAAGATTTCCTCAGATCTTTGAAGGAACTCCTTCACATTCTTCTAACATTCAGTGTTGCTTATGCAAAGTAGAAAAATAAGCCTCTTTGGAGGTGAGTTTTTATCTCTTCTCTTTTTCTCCCTATCTCTTCTGTCATTTTAAAATGATATGTCTAATTATGCATATTGTTTATGGAAGAGAAAGTGAAGGGCACTGAGTGGAAAGCTATTCAAAAATTGGATTGCTAGAAAAAAAAGAATATGCTTTTTTAAAATTAATTTTTATTAGAGTACAGTTGATTTACAATGTTGTGCTAGTTTCTGCTGTACAGCAAAGTGAATCAGTTATACATATACATATATCCACCTTTTATAGATTCTGTTCCCATATAGGACATTGCAGTGTACTGAGTAGAGTTCCCTGTGCTGCTATACAGTAAGTTCTTATTAGTTACCTATTTTATATATTAGTAGTGTGTATATGTCAATACCCATCTCCCAATTTATCTCTCACCCTCCTTTCCCCCTTGGTAACCAAAAGTTTGTTTCTACATCTGTAACTCTATTTCTGTTTTGTAAATAAGTTCATTTGTACCGGTGTTTTAGATTCAACATGTAAGTGATATCATATGATATTTATTTATCTTTCTCTGTCTGACTTACTTCACTCAGTATGACAGTCTCTAGGTCCATCCATGTCACTACAAATGGCATTATTTCGTTCTTTTTTATGGCTGAGTAATATTCCATTGTATATATATATACTACATATTCTTTAACCATTTCTCTGTTGATGGACATTTAGGTTGTTTCATGACATGGTTATTGTAAATAGTGCTGCAATGAATACTGCGGTGCATGTATTTTTTTGAATTATGGTTTTATCTGGATATATGCCCAGAATTGGGATTGCAGGGTCATATGGTAGTTTTATTTTTAGTCTTTTTAAGGAAACTCCATACGGTTCTTCATACTGGCTGTACCAATTTACATTCCCACCAACAGTGTAGGAGGGTTCCCTTTTCTCCACACCCTCTCCAGGATTTATTGTTTGTAGATTTTTTGATGATGGCCATTCTGACCAGTGTGAGGTAATACCTCACTGTAGTTTTGACTTGCATTTCTCTAGTAATTAGCATCCTTTCATATGTTTGTTGGCCATCTGTATGTCTTCTTTGGACAAATGTCTATTTAGAAATTTCACCCATTTTTTAATTGGGTTGTTTGCTTTTTCAATATTCAGCTGCATGAGCTGTTGGTATATTTTGGAGATTAATCATTTGTTGATTGCTTTGTTTGCAAATATTCCCTCCCATTCTGTGGGTAGTCTTTTCATTTTATTTATGGTTTCCTTTGTTGTGCAAAAGCTTTTAAGTTTAATTCGGTCCCATTTGTTTATTTTTGTTTTTGTTTTCATTACTCTAGGAGGTGAATAAAAAAAGATCTGGCTGTGATATATGTCAGAGAGTGTTCTGCCTATGTTTTCCTCTAAGAGTTTTATAGTATCTGGACTTCCATTTAGGTCTTTAATCCTTTTTGAGTTTATTTTTGTGTATGGTGTTAGAGGATGTTCTAATTTCATCTTTTTTACATGTTTTCCCAGCACCACTTATTGAAAAGGCTGTCTTTTCTTCATTGTAAATTCTTGCCTCCTTTGAAATAGATTAGATGACCATAGGTGCGTGGGTATATCTCTGGACATTCTATCCTGTTTCACTGATCTATACTTCTGTTTTTGTGCCAGTACCGTAGAGTTTTTATGACTGTAGCTTTCTGGTATAGTCTGAAGTCAGGGAGCCTGATTCCTGCACCTCTGTTTTTCTTTCTCAATATTGCTTTTGCTATTCGGGTCTTTTCTGTTTCCATACAGATTGTAAACTTTTTTGTTCTAATTCTGTGAAAAATGTGATTTGTAATTTGATGGGGATTGCATTGAATCTGTAGATTGCTTTGGGTAATATAGTCATTTTGACAATATTGATTCTTCCAATCCAAGAACATGGTATACCTCTCCATCTGTTTGTGTCTTCTATGACTTCTTTCATCAGTATCGTATAGTTATATGAATACAGTGGTTTCGCCTCCTTAGGTAGGTTTATTCCTAGGTATTTTATTGTTTTTCATGCGATGGTAAATGGAATTGTTTCCTTAATTTCTCTTTCTGACCTTTCATTGTTAGTGTATAGGAATGCAAGAGATTTCTGTGTATTAATTTTGCATCCTGCAATTTTACCAAATTCATTGATGAGCTCTAGTAGTTTTCTGGTAGCATCTTTAGGATTCCCTATGTATAGAACCATGTCATCTGCAAACAGTGATAGTTTTATTACTTCTTTTCCAAATTGGATTCATTTTATTTCTTTTTCTTCTCTGATTGTCATGGCTAGGACTTCCAAAACTATGTTGAAAAATAGTGGCGAGAATGGGCATTCTTGTCTTCTTACTGATCTTAGAGGAAATGCTTTCAGTTTTTCACCATTGAGAATGATGTTTGCTGTGGGTTTGTCATATATGACCTTTATTATGTTGAGGTCTGTTCCCTCTATGCCCACTTTCTGAAGAGTTTTTATCATTAATAGGTGTTGAATTTTGTCAAAAGCTTTTTCTGCATCTATTGAGATGATCATATAGTTTTTATTCTTCAGTTTGTTAATGTGGTGTATCACATGGATTGATTGGAGTCTATTGAAGAAAACTTGCATCTCTGTGATAAATCCCTGTTGATCATGGTGTATGATCCTTTTAATGTGTTGCTGGATTCGGTTTGCCAGTATTTTGTTGGGGATTTTGGCATCTATGTTCATCGGTGATATTGGCCTGTAATTTTCTTTTTTTGTGATATCTTTGTCTAGTTTTGGTATCAGGGTGATGGTGGCCTCATAGAATGAGCTTGGGAGTGTTCCTCCCTCTGCAATTTTTTGGAAGCATTTGAGAAAGATAGGTGTTAATTCTTCTCTAAATGTTTGAAGAATTCACCTGTGAAGCCATCTGGTCCTGGACTTTTGCTTTTTGGAATATTTTTAATCACACTTTTGATTTCATTCCCTGTGATAGGTCTGTTCATATTTTCTATTTCTTCCTGGATCAGTCTTGGAACATTGTACTTTTCTATGAATTTGTCCATTTCTTCCAAGTTGTCCATTTTATTGGCATATAATTGCTTGTAGTAGTCTCTTATTATTCTTTGTATTTCTGCAGTGCCAGTTGTAATTTCTCCTTTTTCATTCTTTTTCACTGCTGGGGTTTAGATCCTTAAAGAGTGGAGAATTCCATTTTTTTTTTCATCTTTATTGGAGTATAATTGCTTTACAATCATGTGTTACCTTCTGCTTTATAACAAAGTGAATCAGTTATACATATACATATATTCCCATATCTCTTCCCTCTTCGTCTCCCTCCCTCTCACCCTCCCTATCCCACACCTCTAGGTGGTCACAAACCACCGAGCTGATCTCCCTGTGCTATGCAGCTGCTTCCTGGTAGCTATCTATTTTACATTTGGTAGTGTATATATGTCCATGCCACTCTCTCACTTTGTCACAGCTTACCCTTGCCCTCCCCATATCCTCAAGTCCATTCTCTAGTAGGTTTGCGTCTTTATTCCCATCTTGCCCCAGGTTCTTCATGACTTTTTTTTTTCTTAGATTACATATATATGTGTTAGCATACGGTATTTGTTTTTCTCTTTCTGACTTACTTCACTCTGTACAACAGACACTAGGTCCATCCACCTCACTACAAATAACTCTATTTCATTTCTTTTTATGGCTGAGTAATATTCCATTGTATATATGTGCCACATCTTCTTTATCCATTCATCTGTTGATGGACACGTAGGTTGCTTCCATGTCCTGGCTATTGTAAATAGAGCTGCAATGAACATTTTGGTACATGACTCTTTCTGAATTATGGTTTTCACAGGGTATATGTCCAGTAGTGGGATTGCTGGGTCGTATGGTAGTTCTATTTTTAGTTTTTTAAGGAACTTCCATACTGTTCTCCATAGTGGCTGTATCAATTTACATCACCACCAACAGTGCAAGAGTGTTCCCTTTTCTCCACACACTCTCCAGCATTTATTATTTCTAGATTTTGTTTTCTTATTTTATATTTCTTTTTTTTAACATATTTATTGGAGTATAATTGCTTTACAATGTTGTGTTAGTTTCTGCTTTATAACAAAGTGAATCAGTTATACAAATCCATATGTTCCCATATCTCTTCCCTCATGCATCTCCCTCCCTCCCACACTCCCTATCCCACCCCTCTAGGTGGTCACAAACCACCGAGCTGATCTCCCTGTGCTATGCGGCTGCTTCCCACTAGCTATCTATTTTATGTTTGGTAGTGTATATATGTCCATTCCACTCTCTCAGTTTATCACAGCTTACCCTTCCCCCTCCCCATATCCTCAAGTTCATTCTCTAGTAGGCCTGTGTCTTTATTCCCGTCTTACCCCTAGGTTCTTCATGACCTTTTTTTTTGTTTTTTTCTTAGATTCCATATATATGTATTAGCATACGGTATTTCTTTTTCTCTCTCTGGCTTACTTCACTCTGTATGACAGACTCTAGGTCCATCCACCTCACTACAAATAACTCAATTTCGTTTCTTTTTATGGCTGACTAATATTCCATTGTATATATGTGCCACATCTTCTTTATCCATTCATCTCTTGATGGACACTTAGATTGCTTCCATGTCCTGGGTATTACAAATAGAGTTGCAATGAACATTTTGGTACATGAATCTTTTTGAATTATGGTTTTCTCAGGGTGTATGCCCAGTAGTGGGATTGCTGGGTCATGTGGTAGTTCTATTTTTTGTTTTTTAGGGAACCTCTGTACTGTTCTCCATAGTGGCTGTATCAATTTACATCCCCACCAACAGTGCAAGAGTGTTCCCTTTTCTCCCCACCCTCTCCACCATTTATTGTTTCTAGATTTTTTGATGATGGCCATTCTGACTGGTGTGAGATAATATCTCATTGTAGTTTTGATTTGCATTTCTCTAATGATTAATGACATTGAGCATTCTTTCATGTGTCTGTTGGCAATCTGTATATCTTCTTTGGAGAAATGTCTATTTAGGTCTTCTGTCCATTTTTGAATTGGGTTTGTTTTTTTGTTATTGAGCTGCATGAGCTGCATGGGCTGCTTGTAAATTTTGGAGATTAATCCTTTGTCAGTTGCTCCATTTGCAAATATTTTCTCCCATTCTGAGGGTTGTCTTTTGGTCTTGTTTATGGTTTCCTTTGCTGTGCAAAAGCTGTTAAGTTTCATTAGGTCCCATTTGTTTATTTTTGTTTTTATTTCCATTTCTCTATGAGCTGGGTCAAAAAGGATCTTGCTGTGATGTATGTCATAGAGTGTTCTGCCTATGTTTTCCTCTAAGAGTTTGATAGTGTCTGGCCTTACAATTAGGTCTTTAATCCATTTTGAGTTTATTTTTGTGTATGGTGTTAGGGAGTGTTCTAATTTCATACTTTTACATGTACTTGTCCAGTTTTCCCAGCACCACTTATTGAAGAGGCTGTCTTTTCTCCACTGTATATTCTTGCCTCCTTTATCAAAGATAAGGTGACCATATGTGCGTGGGTTTATCTCTGGGCTTTCTATCCTGTTCCATTGGTCTATATTTCTGTTTTTGTGCCAGTACCATACTGTCTTGATTACTGTAGCTTTGCAGTATAGTCTGAAGTCAGGGAGCCTGATTCCTACAGCTCCAGTTTTCATTCTCAAGATTGCTTTGGCTATTCGGGGTCTTTTGTGTTTCTGTACAAATTGTGAAGTTTTTTGTCCTAGTTCTGTGAAAAATGCCAGTGGTAGTTTGATAGGGATTGCATTGAATCTGTAGATTGCTTTGGGTAACAGAGTCATTTTTGCAATGTTGGTTTTTCCAATCCAAGAACATGGTATATCTCTCCATCTATTTGCATCATCTTTAATTTCTTTCATCAGTGTCTTATAATTTTCTGCATACAGGTCTTTCGCCTCCTTAGGTAGGTTTATTCCTAGATATTTTATTCTTTTTGTTGAAATGGTAAATGGGAGTGTTTTCTTAATTTCACTTTCAGATTTTTCATCATTAGTGTATAGGAATGCCAAAGATTTCTGTGCATTAATTTTGTATCCTGCTACTTTACCAAATTCATTGATTAGCTCTAGTAGTTTTCTGGTGGCATCTTTAGGATTCTCCATGTATAGTATCATGTCATCTGCAAACAGTGACAGCTTTACTTCTTCTTTTCTGATTTGGATTCCTTTTATTTCTTTTTCTTCTCTGATTGCTGTGGCTACAACTTCCAAAACTATGTTGAATGATAGTGATGAGAATGGGCAACCTTGTCTTGTTCCTGATCTTAGAGGAAATGCTTTCAGTTTTTCACCATTGAGGATGATGTTGGCTGTGGGTTTGTCATATATGGCCTTTATTATGTTGGGGAAAGTTCCCTCTATGCCTGCTTTCTGGAGGGTTTTTTATCATAAATGGATGTTGAATTTCGTCAAAAGTTTTCTCTGCATCTATTGAGATTATCATATGGTTTCTCTCCTTCAGTTTGTTAATATGGTGTATCACATTGATTGATTTGCATATATTGAAGAATCCTTGCATTCCTGTAATAAACCCCACTTGATCATGGTGTATGATACTTTTAATGTGCTGTTGGATTCTGTTTGCTAGTATTTTGTTGAGGATTTTTGCGTCTATGCTCATCACTGATATTGGCCTGTAGTTTTCTTTCTTTGTGACATCTTTGTCTGGTTTTGGTATCAGGGTGGTGGTGGCCTTGTAGAATGAGCTTGGGAGTGTTCCTCCCTCTGCTATATTTTGGAAGAGTTTGAGAAGAATAGGTGTTAGCTCTTCTCTAAATGTTTGGTAGAATTCACCTGTGAAGCCATCTGATCCTGGGCTTTTGTTTTTTGGAAGATTTTTAATCACAGTTTCAATTTCAGTGCTTGTGATTGCTCTGTTCATATTTTCTATTTCTTCCTGGTTCAGTCTCAGCAGGTTGTGCGTTTCTAAAAATTTGTCCATTCCTTCCAGGTTGTCCATTTTATTGGCATAGCGTTGCTTGTAGTAATCTCTCATGATCCATTGTATTTCTGCAGTGTCACTTGTTACTTCTCCTTTTTCATTTCTAATTCTATTAATTTGAGCCTTCTCTCTTTTTTTTTGATGAGTCTGGCTAATGGTTTATCAATTTTGTTTATCTTCTCAAAGAACCAGCTTTTAGTTTTATTGATCTTTGCTATCATTTCCTTCATTTCTCCTTCATTTATTTCTGATCTGATCTTTATGATTTCTTTCCTTCTGCTAACTTTCGGGTTTTTTGTTCTTCTTTCTCCAATTGCTTTAGGTGTAAGGTTAGGTTGTTTATTTTAGATGTTTCCTGTTTCTTATGGTAGGATTGTATTGCTATAAACTTCCCTCATATAACTGATTTTGCTGCGTCCCATAGGTTTTGGGTCGTCGTGTCTCCATTGTCATTTGTTTCTAGGTATTTTTTGATTTCCTCTTTGATTTCTTCAGTGATCTCTTGGTTATTAAGTAGTGTATTGTTTAGCCTCCATGTGTTTGTATTTTTTACAGATCTTATTCTGTAGTTGATATCTAGTCTCATAGTATTGTGGTTGGAAAAGATACTTGATGCAATTTGAATTTTCTTAAATTTACCAAGGTTTGATTTGTGACCCAAGATTTGATCTATCCTGGAGAATGTTCCATGAGCACTTGAGAAGAATGTGTATTCTGTTGTTTTTGAATGGAATGTCCTATAAATATCAATTAATTCCATCTTGTTTAATGTATCATTTAAAGCTTGTGTTTCCTTATTTTTTTTCATTTTGGATGATCTGTCCATTGGTGAAAGTGGGGTGTTAAAGTCCCCTACTATGATTGTGTTGCTGTCGATTTCCCCTTTTATAGCTGTTAGTATTTGCCTTATGTATTGAGATGCTCCTATGTCGGGTGCATAAATATTTAAAATTGTTATATCTTCTCCTTGGATCAATCCCTTGATCATTATGTAGTGTCCTTCTTTTTCTCTTGTAATAGTCTTTATTTTAAAGTCTATTTTGTCTGATATGAGAATTGCTACTCCAGCTTTCTTTTGATTTCCATTTGCATGGAATATCTTTTTCCATCCCCTCACTTTCAGTCTGTATGTGTCTCTAGGTCTGAAGTGGGTCTCTTGTAGACAGCATATATACAGGTCTTGTTTTTGTATCCATTCAGCCGGTCTGTGTCTTTTGTTGGGAGTGTTTAATCCATTTACATTTAAGGTAATTATCGATATGTATGTTCCTATTCCCATTTTCTTAATTGTTTTGGATTTGTTATTGTAGGTCCTTTCCTTCTCTTGTGTTTCTTGCCTAGAGAAGTTCCTTTAGCATTTGTTGTAAAGCTGGTTTGGTGGTGCTGAACTCTCTCAGCTTTTGCTTGTTTTTCAAGGTTTTAATTTCTCCATCAAATCTGAATGAGATCCTTGCTGTGTAGAATAATCTTGGTTGTAGGTTTTTTCCTTTCATCACTTTAAATATGTCCTGCCACTCCCTTCTGGCTTGCAGAGTTTCTGCTGATAGATCAGCTGTTAACCTTATGGGGATTCCCTTGTTTGTTATTTGTTGTTTTTCCCTTTCTGCTTTTAATATTTTTTCTTTGTATTTAATGTTTGATACTTTGATTACTATGTGTCTTGGCATGTTTCTCCTTGGATTTGTCCTGTAGGGACAAATAGGGTCCTGTAGGGTCTGGTGGGTTTTTGCCTTGCTACTTCATCTGCTGTGTGTTTTTCTGTCTTCTCATTTTGCTTAACTTACTGTGTTTGGGGTCTCCTTTTTGCAGGCTGCAGGTTCATAGTTCCCGTTGTTTTTGGTATCTGTCCCCAGTGGCTAAGGTTGGTTCAGTAGGTTGTGTAGGCTTCCTGGTGGAGGGAACTGGTGCCTGTGTTCTGGTGGATGAGGCTGGATCTTGTCTTTCTGGTGGGCAGGTCCACATCTGGTGGTGTGATTTAGGGTGTCTGTGGCCTTATTATGATTTTACGCAGCCTCTCTGCTAATGGATGGGGTTGTGTTCTTGTCTTGCTACTTATTTGGCATAGGTTGTCAAGCACTGTAGCTTGCTGGTCGTTGAGTGAAGCTGGATCTTGGCGTTGAGATGGAGATCTCTGGGAGATTTTCGCCATTTGATATTACGTGGAGCTGGGAGGTCTCTTGTGGACCAGTGTCCTGAACTTGGCTCTCCCACCTCAGAGGCACAGCACTGACTCCTGGCTGGAGCACCAAGAGCCTTTCATCCACATGGCTCAGAATAAAAGGGAGAAAAAATAGAAAGAAAGAAAGAAAGAAAGAAAGAAGAAAGAAAGAAAGAAAGAAAGAAAGAAAGAAGGAAGAAAGAAAGAAGGAGGATAAAATAAAATAAAATAAAGTAAATTAAAACAAAGTTATTAAAATAAAAAATAATTATTAAGACAAAAAAGTTTTTAAGTAAAAAAAAAAGAAAAAATGAAATTAAAGAAAACGGATGGTCAGAACCCTAGGACAAATGGTGAAAGCAAAGCTATACAGACAAATCACACAGAAGCATACACATACACACTCACAAAAAGAGAAAAAGGGGAAAAAATAATATATCTTTGCTCCCAAAGTCCACCTCCTCAATTTGGGATGATTCATTGTCTATTCAGGTATTCCACAGATGCAGGGTACATCGATTTGATTGTGGAGCTTTAATCTACTGCTTCTGAGGCTGCTTGGAGAAATTTCCCTTTCTCTTCTTTGTTCGCACAGCTCCCGGGGTTCAGCTTTGGATTTGGCCCCACCTCTGTGTGTAGGTCGCCTGAGGGCGTCTGTTCTTCACTCAGACAGGACGGGGTTAAAGAAGCAGCTGATTCGGGGGCTCTGGCTCACTCAGACCGTGGGGGAGGGAGGGGTATGGATGTGGAGTAAGCCTGCAGCGGCAGAGGCCAGCGTGACATTGCACCAGCCTGAGGCATGCTGTGTGTTCTCCCAGGGAAATTGTCCCTAGATCACGGGACCCTGGCAGTGGCGGGCTGCACAGGCTCCCGGGAGGGTCGGTGTGGATAGTGACCTGTGCTTGCTCACAGGCTTCTTGGTGGTGGCAGCAGCAGCCTTAGCGTCTCATGCCCATCTCTGGGGTCCGTGCTGATCTCCGCGGTTCACGCCCGTCTCTGGAGCTCCTTTAAGCAGCTCTCTTAATCCCCTCTCCTCGCACACCAGGAAACAAAGAGGAAAGAAAAAGTCTCTTGCCTCTTCGGCAGGTCCAGAATTTTTCCTGGACTCCCTCCCGGCTAACCGTGGCGCACTAGCCCCTTCAGGCTGTGTTCATGCCGCCAACCCCAGTCCTCTCCCTGTGATCTGACCGAAGCCCAAGCCTCAGCTCCCCTCCTTTTTCATTTTTAATTTTATTGATTTGAGTCCTCTTTCTTTTTTTTTTTTTTTTGATGAGTCTGGTTAAAGGTTTATCAACTTGGTTTATGTTCTCAAAGAACCAGCTTTTAGTTCATTGATCTTTGCTATTGTATTTTTCGTTTCTATTTCATTTATTTCTGCTCTGATCTTCATGATTTCTTTCCTTCTACTAAGTTTGGATTTTGTTTGTTCTTCTTTCTCTAGGTGATTTAGGTGTAAGATTAGGTTGTTCCTTTGACATTTTTCTTATTTCTTGAGATGCAATTTTATTGCTATAAACTTCTGTCTTAGAACTGCTTTTGCTGTGTCCCATAGGTTTTGGATCATCAGGTTTTCGTTGTCATTTGCCTCTAAGTATTTTCTGATTTCCTCTTTGATTTCTCCAGTGATCCATTGGTTGTTTAGTAACATACTGTTTAACCTCCACTTTTTTGTGCTTTTTACAGTTTTGTTTTTCCTGTAATTGATTTCTAATCTCAGAGTTGTGGTTGGATAAGATGCTTAATATGAGTTCAATTTTCTTAAATTTACCAAGGCTTGATTTGTAGCCCAATATATGATCTATCATGGAGAATGTTCCATGTGTACTTGAGAAGTAAGTGTATTCTGCTGCTTTTGGGTGGAATGTCCTATAGATATCAATTAAGTCTATCTTGTCTAATCTGTCATTAGGCTTGTGTTTCCTTATTAATTTCTGTCTGGATGATCTCTCCATTGGTTTAAGTGGGCTGTTAAACTCCCTGACTATTATTGTGTTATTGTCTATTTCCCTTTTATGGCTGTTAACATTTGCCTTATACATTGAGGTGCTCCTATGTTGGGTGCATATATATTTACAACTGCTATATCTTCTTCTTAGATTGCTCCCTTGATCATTATGTAGTGTCCTTCCTTGTCTCTTATAACAGTCTTTATTTTAAAGTCCATTTTGTCTGATATGAGTATTGCTACTCCAGCTTTATTTTGATTCCCATTTGCATGGGGTATCTTTTTCTATCCCCTCACTTTCAGTCTCTGTGTGTCTGATGTGGGTCTCTTGTAGACAATATGTATATGGGTGTTGTTTTTGTATCCATTCAGCCAGTCTATGTCTTTTGGTTGGAGTATTTAATCCATTTATATTTAAGGTAATTATTGATATATATGTTCCTATTGCCATTATCTTAATTGTTTTATAAGTCTGTTTTCTTTCCTTTATCTTTTGTTCTTTTCTCTTGTGGTTTGATGATCATCTTGAGTGTTTTGTTTGCATTGCTTTTTCTTTTTTATGTGTGTATCTATTATAGTTTTTGGGTTTGTTTTTCCCATGAGGTTTTGATATAGCATTCTATGTATAAACAAGATTGTTTTAAGTTGCTCAAAGGAATATGCATTTTAACTGGTTTATTGAATAAGTGAACCTTCATGGAGTAAGATTAAAAAACAAGTTCATCTTTCTTGCACTAGTCCTTTCAAACACACTTAATCCAATATCTCTTACTTGCTTTTTGATGGCAAATTGTAAAGTCACACAATATTTCAGCTTATATTCAGATATTAATAGCCTGTTTTTCAAAGTTTAAAGAAAGTGAAGTATAGTATAAGATCAAAATTTTTATCTTATATATAATTTATAGTTTACTCACACCAATCCCTCTCACTTGATGCTCAGTGTCGAATTTGTAGGATAGAAGGGCATGTTCTGTTATTTTCTTCATTTTTTTCCCACTCTTTCCCACTTCTGCTGCTTCAGCACTGAGAGTGGTGAGTGGTAAAGTAGCAATTACCTGTTGATTTAGCTGGTGCTGTTTGTAATTCTTCTTTGCCTATTAAGTGCCCTCTATTATATTAGGTGACCAAATGTTTACTCTCTTTTTCTTGGCTTCCTTTTGTGGGTTCTATGGAGATATCTTTGCCAGAGAACTGCATATTGCACAATTCCTTGGTGCATAAGATGGATAGATTTTGTATCCCTGTATATTTGGTAGATTCTGTATCCTTGTATGAATCCCTTATAATATCTACTATAGCACAGGCATGACAGCAGGTACCATAAACATAGATCAAACAAACTATTCTTAATTTCTTGCCTTATATATGAAAAGGCACTTTTTTGAACTATGATACCTCTTAATGACCTTGTATTTTGGGATGAAATGATTTAATTTATATCTCAACATTCCACATTCATTTGGTGAATTTTTAAATATTTTCTTTTACACTTGTCAATGATTATAACTTCTTATAAATACATGATAGCCATGGATCAATGTGAAAACAGAACTCAGAAGCTTCAATCTCAAAATCAATATTTAGGTGCTACTACTTCTGCTAAAATAGTTAAATGTATACAAACATGCATGCAGATTAACTATGAAACTGGCTTAAGAATGTTGAAAATACCAACTCTCATAAGATAAATTAATGAGTCATTAATCAGAAGAAGAAGAGAACAATTTAAATGATATAAAACAAGGGTCAGTAAGCTGTAGCCTGAGGGCCAAATCCAGCCCACTGCTTATTTTTGTTAATAAAGTTTAATTGGAACATAATAAAATCCATGTGTTTGTTTATTGCCTTTGACTGCTTTTGTGCTATGACACCAGAGTTAAGAGGTTGTGATAGAGAGTTGATAATCTGAAAAGCATAAAATATTTACAATCTGGCATTTTTCAGAAAAAGTTTACTGAACCCTGATCTAGAAGAATAGATAAATGTTTCACTTCCTAAGATATATGCATTACTGGACAGAAATATTTAGACATCAGAATGTAATATAAGGTTAGTGCTGCCAGCAATCCTGTGACTGACAGCAGGAAGAAACTCCTGAGTTATAAGAAAGCATTCTTACTCTGACGTTTTAAAAGTCAGTAAGTCCTGATTTACATGAAAGTATCATTACACTAATACTGAGGGTGAAGTCATTGATGGTATTAATATCAATGCTAAAAGTATACCTAAAACAATTACATTTCCAGTATTACTAAGTATACTATTAATTACTTGCATGCCAAGAAATCCCAAATCATTGGGAAGGGTGGTCAATGTCATTAACATGACAAATACTGAAGTGCTATGAAAGATATCAGTAGAATAAATTATAGTGGCACACATGACAACTGTGGGAATTAGCAGAGCAACACAGAACTTCTCATTCTGATTCACAGCTGTATATAAGAATATTTTCCTCAGGGGGCACCTTCAAGATGGCAGAGGAGTAAGACGTGGAGATCATCTTCATCCCCACAAATACATCAAAAATACATCTACATGTGGAACAACTCCTACAGAACACCTACTGAACGCTGGCAGAAGACCTCAGACTTCCCAAAAGGCAAGAAACTCCCCACGTACTTGGGTAGGGCAAAAGAAAACAGGAAAAACAGAGACAAAATAATAGGGATGGAACCTACACCTCGGGGAGGGAGCTGTGAAGGAGAAAAAGTTTCCGCACACTAGGAAGCCACTTCACTGGTGGGGACAGGTTGTGGGCAGGGGGGAAGCTTCAGAGCCAAAGAGGAGAGCACAGCAACAGGGGTGCAGAGGGAAAAGCAGAGAGATTCCCACACAGAGGATCATTGCCGACCAGCACTCATCAGCCTGAGAGGCTTGTCTGCTCACCTGCTGGGACTGGTCGGGACTGGGAGCTGAAGCTCGTACTTCGGAGGTCAGATCCCAGGAAGAAGACTGGGGTTGGCTGCATGAAGACAGCTGGAGGGGGCTAGTGCACCACAGCTAGCCAGGAGGGAGTCCAGGAAAAACTCTGGACCTGCCTAAGAGGCAAGAGACCATTGTTTCAGGGTGCGCGAAGAGGGAATTCAGAGCACCACCTAAATGAGCTCTAGATAAGGACGTGAGCAGTGGCTATCAGCACGGACACCAGAGACGGGCATGAAACACTAAGGCTGCTGCTACAGCCACCAAGAAGCCTGTGTGCAAGCACGGGTCACTACCCACACCTCCCCTCCTGGGAGCCTGTGCAGCCCGCCACTGCCAGGGTCCCCCACACCAGGGAGAACACATAGCACGCTTCAGGCTGTTGCAATGTCACACCAGCCTCTGCTGCCACAGGCTCAACCCTCATTCTGTACCCCTCCCTCCCCCCAGCCTGAGTTAGCCAGAGCCCCCTAATCAGCTGCTACTTTAACTCCGTCCTGTCCGACCTGAGCAAAGAACAGACGCCCTCAGGCAACCTACAAGCAGAGGCGGCACCAAATCCAAAGCTGAGCCCCAGGAGCTGTGCAAACAAAGAAGAGAAAGGGAAATCTCTCCCAGCAGCCTCAGGAGCAGCACATTAAATCTCCACAATCAACGTGATTAAATCTCCACAATCAACTTCCTCATGCAACCTACACGCAGAGGCTGGGCCAAATTCAAAGCTGAACCCCAAGAGCTGTGCAAACAAAGAAGAGAAAGGGAAATCTCTCCCAGCAGCCTCAGGAGCAGCAGATTAAATCTCCACAATCAACTTGATGTACCCTGCATCTGTGGGATACCAGAACAGACAGTGAAACAACCCAAAATTGAGGCAGTAGACTTTGGGAGCAACTGTAGACTTGGGGTTTGCTTTCTGCATCTAATCAGTTTCTGGGTTTATGTTTATCATAGTTCAGTATTTAGAGCTTATTATCATTGGTAGATTTGTTTATTGACTTGGTGGCTCTCTTCCTTTTTTATTTTTTATACATATATATAAGTATTTTTTTTCCTTTTTCTCTTTGTGTGAGTGTGTATGTGTATGCTTCTTTCTGTAATTTTGTCTGTATAGATTCGCTTTTGCCATTTGTCCTAGGGTTCTGACTGTCCTTTTTTTGTTTTTGTTTTTTTTAGTACAGTTTTTAGCGCTTGTTATCATTGGTGGATTTGGTTTTTGGTTTGGTTGCTGTCTTTCTTTCTCTCTTTCTTTTTTTAAACTACTTTGTTACTCTTTTATTTTTACTAATTCTTTTCTATTTTAATAACTTTATTTTATTTATTTATTTATGTTCTTTCTTTCTTTTTTTCTCCCTTTTCTTCTGAGCCATGTGGCTGACACGGTCTTGGTGCTCTGGTCGGGTGTCAGGCCTGACCCTCTGAGGTGGGAGAGATGAGTTCAGAACATTGGTCCACCAGAGACCTCCCGGCCCCATGTAACATCAAATGGCGAAAGCTCTCCCAGAGCTCTCCATCTCAATGCTAAGACCCAGCTCCACTAAACTACCAGCAAGCTACAGTGTTGGACACCCTATGCCAAACAACTAACAAGACAGGAACACAACCTCACCCATTAGCAGAGAGGCTGCCTAAAATCATAATAAGGTCACAGACATCACAAAACACACCACCGGATGCAGTCCTGCCCACCAGAAAGACAAGATCCAGCCTCATCCACCAGAACACAAGTGCCAGTTCCCTCCACCAGGAAGCCTACACAACCCACTGAACCAACCTGTATCTGCAGCCTGCAAAAAGGAGACCTCAAACACAGTAAGTTAAGCAAAATGAGTAGACAGAGAAACACACAGCAGATGAAGGAGCAAGGTAAAAACCCACCAGACAAAACAAATGAAGAGGAAATAGGCAGTCTGCCTGAAAAAGAATTCAGAGTAATGATAGTAAAGATGATCCAAAATCTGGAAATAAAATGGAGAAAATGCAAGAAACGTATAACAGGGACTTAGAAGAACTAAACAACAAACAGTGTTGAACAACAAAATAAATGAAATTAAAAATTCTCTAGAAGGGATCAATAGCAGAATAACTGAGGCAGAAGAACGGATAAGTGACCTGGAAGATAAAATAGTGGAAATAACTACTTCAGAGCAGAATAAAAAAAAGAATGAAAAGAATTGAGGGCAATCTCAGAGACCGCTGGGACAGCATTAAATGCACCAACATTCAAATTATAGGTGTCCCAGAAGAAGAAGAGAAAAAAAATAGACTGAGAAAATATTTGAATAGATTACAGTTGAAAACTTCCTTAATATGGGTAAGGAAATAATCAATAAAACCCAGGACGTGCAGAGAGTCCCATACAGGATAAATCCAAGGAGAAACACGCTAAGACACATATTAATCAAACTATCAAAAATTAAATATAAAGAAAAAATATTAAAAGCAGCAAGGGAAAAATAATAACATACAAGTGAATCCCCATAAAGTTAACAGTTGATCTTTCAGCAGAAAGTCTGCAAGCCAGAAGGGAATGGCAGGACATATTTAAAGTGATGAAAGGGAGGAACCTATAACCAAGTTTACTCTACCCAGCAAGGATCTCATTCAGATTTGATGGAGAAATTAAAACCTTGACAGACAAGCAAAAGCTAAGAGAATTCAGCACCACCAAACAAGATTTTCAACAAATGCTAAAGGAGCTTCTCTAGGCAGGAAACACAAGAGAAGGAAAAGACCTACAATAACAAACCCAAAATAATTAAGAAAATGATAATAGGAACATACATATTGATAATTACCTTAAATGTAAATGGTTGAAATGCTCCAACCAAAAGACATAGACTGGCTGAATGGATACAAAAATAAGACCCGTATATATGCTGTCTACAAGAGACCCACTTCAGACCTAGGTACACATACAGACTGAAAGTGAGAGGATGGCCAGAGATATTCCATGCAAATGGAAATCACTAGAAAGCTGGAGTAGCAATTGTCACATCAGACAAAATAGACTTTAAAATAAAGACTATTACAAGAGACAAAGAAGGACACTACACAATGATCAAGGGATCAATCCAAGAAGAAGATATAACAATTGTGAATATTTATGCACCTGGCATAGGAGCATCTCAATACATAAGGCAAATGCTAACAGTCATTAAAGGGGAAAACGACAGTAACACAAAAATAGTAGGGGACTTTAAAACCCCACTTTCTCCAATGGATAGATCAAACAAAATGAAAAAAAATAAGGAAACACAAGCTTTAAATGACACATTAAACAAGATGGACTTAATTGATATTTATAGGACATTCCATCCAAAAACTACGGAATACACTTTCTTCTCAAGTGCTCATGAAACATTCTCCAGAATAGATCATATCTTGAGTCACAAATCAAGCCTTGGTAAATTTATGAAAATTGAAATCATATCAAGTATCTTTTCTGACCACAACTCTATAACACTAGATATCAATTACAGGAAAGAAACTGTAAAAAATGCAAACACATGGAGGCTAAACATACACTCCTAAATAACCAAGACATCACTGAAGAAATCAAAGAGGACATTTAAAAATACCTAGAAACAAATCACAATGAAAACACGACAACACAAAACCTATGGGATTCAGCAAAAGCAGTTCTAAGAGGGAAGTTTATAACAATGCATTCCTACCTTCAAGGAACAAGAAACATCTCAAATAAACAATCTAACCTTACACCTAAAGCAATCAGGGAAAGAAGAACAAAAATCCCCAAAGTTAGCAGAAGGAAAGAAATCATAAAGATCAGATCAGAAATAAATGAAAGAGAAATTAAAGAAATGATATCAAAGATCAATAAAACTAAAAGCTGGTTCTATGAGAAGATAAATAAAATTGATAAATCATTAGCCAGACTCATCAAAAAAAAAGGGAGAAGACTCAAATCAATAGAATTAGAAATGAAAAAGAAGAACAACTGACACTGCAGAAATACAAAGTATCATGAGAGATTACTGCAAGCAACTCTATGCCAATAAAATGGACAACATGGAAGAAATGGACAAATTCTTAGGAAAGCGCAACCTTTGAAGACTGAACCAGGAAGAAATAGAAAATATAAACAGACAAATCACAAGCACTGAAATTGAGGCTGTGATTAAAAATCTTCCAACAAACAAAAGCTCAGGACCAGATGGCTTCACAGGTGAATTCTATCAAACATTTAGAGACAAGCAAGCACCTATCCTCAAACTCTTCCAAAATATAGCAGAGGAATGAACACTCCCAAACTCATTCTACGAGACCACCATCACCCTGATACCAAAACCAGACAATGATATCACAAAGAAAGAAAACTACAGGCCAATATCACTGATGAACATAGACGCAAAAATCCTCAACAAAATATTAGCAAACAGAATCCAACAGCACATTAAAAGGATCATACACTATGATCAAGTGGAGTTTATCCCAGAGCTATTTTCCTCCAACTTGCATATAGTTCAGTTATATATTCACCTTCCCTGGGCTTACAGCTATGCTTTAAGATTAAAATTAGATAAGTTAATAAAGGTAATATTTGATGCCAGTTGAATTTAAGATTCAGGTGATGATTTTGTTGGATTTATCAGAGCCTGAAACATTTAAAATTCTTTCTACCTTGCCTAATTATGTACTACAGGAGGAAGTTCTAGGCACCCCACTCTTGTTTGTTTGGAAGGATCAAAAAACTGAGCCAGACTTGTTTCACATTAAACCTCAAGCCAGGTGCATATCACCTGCTTTTGGTGTTTTTCCTTTTCTTCAAAAACACACAAAACTGTGGTTTGATTATGCTCTCTGCTTGTGATTGCAATTGCAAGGAGGGTATTGGGTACAATTTGATCCAATCAGGACAACAATATAAAGGACTATAAGTCTGTTTCAATGTGAAACAAACATGTTCAGAAATCTGTTTCCTTTTAATAAATATTTCCTTCCATGTTATTTTTTTGCATAGGTTTGGAGGTTATATGGTAATAAAATCTAAGGCAGAGTGGTATCTAATTCTTACAGACAAAGGTTACTAGCCCAGGACAATTTCTTTCATCATGGAAAACCTACAGTTTTGCAACGGAGCTCTAAATATATATAGGGAAATTATGAAAATGATTTGAGGACTGAGATATTCTTGTTTATGCTTTTATGTGCTAATTAATTCTCTTCTTTAACAAAAGTTTTAAGTCTGTTTAATCTGATTAAATTAATAGGTAATGATGCACACACACGCACACATACACACACACACACTTTTCAGAATAAGAACAAAAAACACTATGAAAGCTATATACATTTAGAAGTTTAGATCATTGATTCATTCAGCAATTATTTCGTGAGTCCATATCAGAACAGCCCAACTCTACCTCTCATTAGCTGTGTGTACTGAGCTAAGTAATTTTGTCTCTCTAATTCTTGGTTTCCTCATCCATTAATTTGGGAAAAATAATACTTAATCAAACACATTTTGTAGGAACTCCAATGAGATAACATGGCACATAGTAGGAACTATCAGTTTAGTGGGTAAGGCATATATCTAAATACATAATTATAATGTAAAATAGTTATCATTTCTTGATGGTATTGATATGATATTTGTATACAGGTCCTAACATCTTGGTATACAGGTCCTGACAACTTCATAGATGGTCTTAGTGACCATTTGGATAGCTCTCACAAGAACCTTGCTTCACAATTGCTTAATATCTTAAATTCTATTCCACTTCAGCCTTTCATACTCATGGCCCCACTTCAGACCTCTTAACATTCAAAATCATTCTGCTTTTAAAATATTAAATTCTAATATTCAAACATATGATAGCAAATTCATCTTTTACTAGGTCTTTCATCTTGCTTCTGTTACACACCTTTTTTTATTTACCTCATTGACACTTCCTTGGACACTGGAGCTCTCCTCCAGTGAATATATTATCTCATTCTTTTCTTTGAGGATTGAACTTTGGAAACATGCAGGCTTGTACCAGGAGCAGGGTAAGCTGTGTTAAGGTGGTGGAAGTGGTCTATCCTGGGTGCACACAATAATAAAGTTCACTAAAAGTGTGTTTGCTTTTTGTTATCACCATGCACCCAGCAATTCCAAACAATGTCAGTGATAAAATATTCTTCTTTGAACAAATTTGTGTTGATGTAATTTCCAAACTATGGTGGCAGTTGATACTGAATTTTGATAACAAATATGTAAGTGCTGCTTCAAAAAATAAATCCCTCTATAGGAAGATCTCCAGTGTCAAAATCTAAATACCAAGAAAACAGGGATAAAACCTGAGGAAGCTTTGGGCCATTGGTATTTTAAATTGAAATTGAGTTTCATTTGAAGATTTCCTGAGTTCCCTTTTTTCTAAGGTACACAAATGTCCCAACATTTGAGAGACTTGCCTTTAAGCAGGACCTGTTGATCTCCAAACTCTCTGTCATATAGAGTAGGTGTCATATGAACTCCGGTGTTTTTATTTTTATTTGACATACTGCCTCAGATACTCCACTGGAAAATAGTTTAATGAGTGTACAAAGGAAGACTAATAAGACAGCTCAACTCCATCATTCACTATTTGTGTGGTGCTCACTACTCATTACTTTTTCTTCCTTTCCATCTATTCACTCTTATATCCACATCAATTGCTTTTCTGCTTCAATAGCTCCACTGAATCTGACTTTTCCACAGTTATCAATGAATGGTCTCTTAGTTGATAAATTATCAGAGTCTATTATCAGAGGTCGATAGTAATTACTATTTACAATTTTCCTTTATTTCTTAAGTGTAGGATGATTCTCTTTGCAATGTCCCGATCTTTTACAATATCACAAGTGTTTTGAGATGAATAGGGAACGGTTGGGGATTGATAAGAATATGTGGACTTTGAGTTGCTTCTAGAGCAATGTTTCTGGTTTGGTAAAGACTCAAATTGAATAAGACAACAAAAGTTGTTTTTAATGTCTGAAAGAATTAGATTTCAGCCTGAATGATATCCAAGGGTTGATCTCTGCATTCACACACATTATTTTCAGTTTACTTGTTTATATCAGAGAGAAGATTTCCAACTAAGATGGAAATCAAAAGATTCCTATGTTCTAGATTTAGAGCTGTGTATCTTTGGAATATCTTAATAAATCTTTCCACAAACGTGTCAGTATGTTTTCTTTCTCTCTTATTACCTAGCTTCATTTTAGCTTAGGAGAGAAGGTATCAAAAACATTCTTATCAGGCTCTGAATATCAGCTTACAATTTGTCCAACTTCTGATCATAAAGCTCTCTTTAAAAGCCATTTCAAGTATTTAAAT
Source organism: Balaenoptera ricei (assembly GCF_028023285.1). Classification (NCBI taxonomy): domain Eukaryota; kingdom Metazoa; phylum Chordata; class Mammalia; order Artiodactyla; family Balaenopteridae; genus Balaenoptera; species Balaenoptera ricei. Next base: position 85,962,276 of record NC_082660.1, on the reverse strand, counting down.
GAAAGTTATACCTATCAAATGAGTCAAAACCAAAAACAAAACTTAACCATGGATGCAAGAAGCATCCCCGAAGAGGACACAAAATGTGCAGCCCTCCCAAGTTCCAGAAACACCCCCAAAGATAGCTAAAAGAAAGAGAATTAGGCCATTCTACTTGAAAGCTGGCAGTGATTGGTAGGATATTAATTGAAATGGGACACCATTCATATTTCGGTCTAGCTACATTTTGGGGGCCACCAGTATAACAGTTGGCCACCTGCACACACAATCACTGATAAACTGTGCACATTGACAGGTGGAAACCTAAGTCTTCAAAACACAAAACAAGAAATAAACAGGAAAGCAATAGCTGTCCCTGGAAGAGACAATAAGCAAATAAGCATGTCCCCAAAACAAATTTTAACCAGAGTCACAGTCCAAAGAACTTATTTTTAAAAGTGTTTTTCATCTGGTAAACTGAATTTGGAAAGAAAAACACTCTCACTACCTTTGCTCAATTGGACTCCACAGGCAGAGATCCAAGAGACTGATGTGATACAAATTGTCCAGTTTGGCAGAGTGGGAGGAGAGAGTAAGTGTGAAAAATAGCTAAATCCTCAGATTTTATAATTAGAAATTAATAGCTAAGTCCTACCTCTGAAACATAAAGTGGTAGCAATAAAAATGTGTTATTTAAATAAATTATATGAAACAGTCAAAGTATGAAAAATAGGTGCTCTGAGTAGTAGGAAATGGAGTTGTGAATGAGGAAACTGTTGTTTTTCTTAATATGCTTGGTTAATCTCTTGAATTTTACAACTATGTGCTTGTAGATTTTTTGATGACGGCCATTCTGACTGTTGTGAGATGATATCTCATTGTAGTTTTGATTTGCATTTCTCTAATGATTAATGATGTTGAGCATTCTTTCATGTATTTGTTGGCAATCTGTATATCTTCTTTGGAGAAATGTCTATTTAGGTCTTCTGCCCATTTTTGGATTGGGTTGTTTGTTTTTTTGATATTGAGCTGCATGAGCTGCTTGTACAAACAATAAATGCTGGAGAGGGTGTGGAGAAAAGGGAACCCTCTTGCACTGTTGGTGGGAATGTAAATTGATACAGCCACTATGGAGAACAGTACGGAGGTTCCTTAAAAAACTAAGAATAGAACTACCATACGAGCCAGCAATCCCACTACTGGGCATATACCCTGAGAAAACCATAATTCAAAAAGAGTCATGTACCACAATGTTCATTGCAGCTCTATTTACAATAGCCAGGACATGGAAGCAACTTAAGTGCCCATCAACAGATGAATGGATAAAGAAGATGTGGCACATATATACAATGGAATATTACTCAGCCATAAAAAGAAACGAAATTGAGTTATTTGTAGTGAGGTGGATGGACCTAGAGTCTGTCATACAGAGTGAAGTAAGTCAGGAAGGGAAAAACAAACACCGTATGCTAACACATATATAGGGAATCTAAAAGAAAGAAAAAAAATGGTCATGAAGAACCTAGGGTCAAGACGGGAATAAAGACGCAGACCTCCTAGAGAATGGACTTGACATGGGGAGGGGGAAGGGTAAGCTGTGACAAAGTGAGAGAGCGGCATGGACATATATACACTGCCAAACCTAAAATAGATAGCTAGCGGGAAGCAGCCACATAGCACAGGGAGATCAGCTCGATGCTTTGTGACCACCTAGAGGGGTGGGATAGGAAGGGTGGGAGGGAGGGAGACACAAGAGGGAAGAGATATGGGGACATATGTACATGTATAACTGATTCACTTTGTTATAAAGCAGAAACTAACACACCATTGTAAAGCAATTATGCTCCAATAAAGATGTTAAAAAATTAAAAAGAACAAAAACAAAAAAAACTATGTGCACCTATAACTTTTATTGAAGAAAACCCCAATCATTTAAACTATAAATGCAATAGTTTAAACTGCAAACTGATATACATTTATAATAATAATTAAATATAGAAAGCACTTTCATCACTTAGAAATTATCCAGGCATCTTTTTATGCATATATGCAGTTTAAAAACACTTAGACACCTAAATAGAAATATTTTTAAATTGTCATTATTATGAAGCTAATTTTTTCCAAAATCATTTTATCTATTTTTATTAAAAACAACAATACCAGACACCACATAAAATGAAGTGAAACTGAATAATTCAACTAATGTCATGTTATCATGTCATATACTACTTCTTAAGAGGGCATCTAAATTCAAGGTAAATTATGAATAAATAAAATTATGGAATTGTTATTTTTCTTTTTAATTATTTATTTTAATTTTAGGAATGACAGACAACCAACTCTGAAAGGGTAAAAAATAATCTAAAAAGCGGTATTTTCTTTTTTACAGTTCTATTCCTAAACTCTTTTTTGATTGATTGAGGCTCTTGAAAATAAGAGTCTAATGTTTGGAAGCTTTCTTCTTTGCCCTGAAGCAAGCACAGACATTCTTGGCTGCACAAGGACTTTCAACTGCATTTGATATAAAAATAATCCATTTTAGAGATCAGTAAATAACACTGAAATTCTTTGAATGACAGTGTTGGAGGAGGAACAAGATGCAGGGCCACTCTATTTTATTAAAGATCCTTTAGTCTTCCTTTTCCGTAAGATCTCCATTGATAAGCTCTTGTGAATGAGATTTTAAATATCCAACAGTTTTAGGATAAGTTCTGCCTGACATCTCTTGTTGCCTCTCAAACTGGCATAAATTTTTCTATCACTCTCATTGTGGTCTTAGTTACAGTAACCATGATCTTAAAAAATGACATGTAGAGCTGTTCAGAGTTGCTTCTGCTTATTTAGAAAGAAAGTTCTTATGTTAGGTGACACCTTGACTTATAGTGAATTTCTTTTCCCTTGTGTACATTTTTTCCCCATGCATTACTGAATTCTTAAAAGGGAATTGGAGGAAGAGATAATGGAGTATAACTGTTGATGGGACAGCATCTAGTTTTTTGAGTGTGATGAAAATATTCTGCTATTAGGTAGTAGTGATGGTTGCACAATATTGTGAACATACTATAAACCACTCAACTGTACACTTTAAAAGGATTATAAATGAAACCAACTAGTCACGGAAGAACAATTACTACATGATTACACTAGCATGAAGTATCTAAAACAGTCAAACTGCTAGAAGCAGAGAGTATAATGGTGGTTGACGGGGCTGAGGGGAGGGGAAAATGAAGAGTTGCTATAGAACAGTTATAAAATCTCAGTTATGCAAGATGAATAAGTTCTAGAGGTCTGCTGCACAACATCATGCCTATAGTTAACTTACTGTATTATACATTTAAAATGTGTTAAGGAAGTAGATCTCATGTTAAAAATTCTTACCACGATAAAATAAGTAATGTTACGGTATGAAATATGTTTCTTAATTCAGGAAAAATATTTGAGAATTTTAGCCTAATATAATAATTTTACAGTATGTTTTGCAGGTGCATTAGTCTAGTTACTTAAATTTAGAAAGATAATGGGAAGTTCAAAAACTTCTCTTAAGAATTTCATCAGATATATCTGCATATATATATGATGAAAACATATATATATATATGTTTGAAATTTTGCATATTATTCATATACACTAGTGGTCAAGAAGAAATTGATGACTTTCATTCGATAAAACAATGTATATTTTTCTTTCTTTTGGGGGACTAACTTTTTACCAAATTTATTAATACTATTCATACATATTTTTTGCCATACTTATTAGGACTACATATAGATAAATTACCCCAACTTTTAGGAAAGCTCATTGTCCCCATCCCCTGTCAAGCCATCTCAAATGAGAAAGGTTTTGACATACATCAAAGGCAAAATGAAACACAAAATTATATACTGTAATACTGTGCAGAGGGTTTTTCATGAGGAGCAAGAGTCATAATTTTGCATTATGAGTTACCTCATCTCTCTTTTCAATTTCACTCTAGTAGATCTTTTCCCAATTTTATACCAGGGAATAAAACAAGTGATGAAAACAGAGCCAAAGAGAGCCACCTCCAATATCTAAAGGCTTTACATGATCCTCTGATAGGGTTTCTGCCAACAAAATAAGTTGAGTCCCTGGGCATCAAGTTTAGCTCAGTGGGATAGTGGACAGCATGCAAGTGGGTCTGAAGCTCATGAATCATTGGCCTGGAGTATCATCTATGGATATATTACTTGAAAACCTTCTGAAGTGAGCAGCAAATATTTAAGCAGCTGCTCAGGATTTGCATATCTTAAATGCATTTAATATGGTTAACATTACTGGCTACATAAAAATAGATTCCTTCCCTCTCACCATAGATGCCATAGGACAGTAACACAGTGTTTTCTTAGTGAGTTTGAAAATTTTTCTTTTCAAAAAAACACGATGAATTTTACTACACTGGTAACAACATTAGAATATATAATGAATTTTAAGTTGTATATGTGTATGTGTGTGTGTCTATATCTGTGTATCTGTATTAAGAGTTGGGAGATTCCTATTTTTCCAATGCTCAAACATGATCTCTTGTGGAGAAATCAGAATAAGAAGTAGCACTTCACTTTTATCTTTGGTACAGGCAACTTTTCTAAAGTTTGGAGCTTAATTTTACTTTAATTTTGTCAAGCATATTAGATATTCTTGATGGTATTTTATCTCAATAGCAAATCATTACCAATCAAAAGAGGTAAGGCACAAATATGCATTACCAGTTAAGCAATCTAAATATATTTTTATCCAAGTGATTGCAATTTTAAATCACTTCCAAAAAGAGGGAGAGACTAATACAAAAGGGTTGAGGCTAGAAATAGCTATAGATACAGGTCCCAGAGGAAACTGAACACAAGACCAGAGAGATGAGAAGGAGAAAACTGTCAGGAAGTTTTAGTGCACAAATGGATTGATGCAGAACAAAGAAAGCTTTGGACAACTAAAGAAATTAGACCCAAAAGAAGTAATGAAGGGAATATCAAACACGGAAGACAATTTTTTTTTTTACTGGAGTTCTTCTTGGCTTACAGATTTGTCTGTGTTTAATTATTGAATATTCTAAGCATACTTTCTAGAGAATGTGAAGAATAACATTTAGAATATTAGTAGCAGTTTTCAAAATCAGGATACTCACTTGTTTTATGAGGGTTGGTTTGTTCTAGTCCTGATTTTAACATCCTTCATAAGTATGAGCTGCACTTTTACAGAGGTTTTTGCCTGTGAAAATATACAGTAATTTCTGTATTTGACAGCAGACATTTTTCTTTCCATTTCATTACCACATCATCCATAACCTGCAATATGTTTTATTTTTGTTGGCATAGTTCTTTTCACTGCCAATCACTTTCTATTCATAAACAACAGGAAACAAGTAAAAAAGTAAATTTGCTATGAAATATAGGAAAAAATGTTAGAATGTAACAAGGTAGAAGAAGCATATTATGATTGCATTTGAAGAGTATAACTGTAAAAGGAAAGCCATGGCTAAGGCAGCAGGACAGTTAACCTAATTACAATCATAATAGCAAGAATTTTTTTCTAAATTATTTTTTTACTGATGAAAAATGAAGAATATATAATTCCATTGATTTCATCACATTATGCATTATATTATGACAGTTGCCTATTTAAGTATTCATAGTTTTTAAAAATGTACTTTGAAAGACATCTAAACCCTTCCAAAATCTAATTCTATCCATTTCTAGAGTAAATATGAAGCTTAAGCTTAATCTTCTGATGTTTAAAATGTTTCATTAGATTTCAAGAATACATGCATAATGAATTTTACAAGTGGCATTGATTATAAACCAACAACAATCTTAATGCAGCACCTTATGTATAATACTATTTTTATTCCTAAATATTAAAAAAATATTCTACACATATTTTCACCAATACATATAATGATGAAGTCATTTATGGAAATCAAAAGAAAAATATAAACAAATTGTAAAATAATGCTTTTAATTTTTTTCACTGAAGTTCTTTCTTGTGGGTAAGAAAATAATAGAACTCGTGTATTTCCAAGAGACCCGTGCTGCCTTTCTAGTGAAATTACATGATTTCATGGATATACACTTCATGATGATCAAAAGGAGAGACTGATGATCAAAAGGAGAGGCTTTTATTAAGAATGTACCATTAGCAGCCTGATTTATGTCAATGGGTCCAAAAATAAAACATTGGGGAAAAGGAGAAGAACAAAGGAAAGAGAGGAATGAATACAGATGAATAGAATATCATAGGGCAAGGCAGAATCATGCAAGTGAAACATTGATCACATTACTCCTCATCAGAGACTTTTTAAAGTTGTTGCTTTTCTAAAAATGAACAAAACCCAATTTTTTTCCACTTAATTTTAATGCTTATCCTCCAAAAAAATAGTATTAGGCAGCCTTAAGTTTCAAGTAAAAACAAGACATTTAATCCTTTGAAAATTGCAAATTTTATATTTTAAATCAGGACTAAACAATATAAGATCAATAAATAGATTACATGGAAATTTCTGCTCCTTAGGAGATAACAGGATTTTTTTTTTAATGTACATCTGGCTATGTATTTGGGAAAATACCACTCAGATGTGAATGTACTAGTCAATTCTTCCCTAAACTCTGAAGCTGTTCTTGAATAGATGACATAATTATCTTCATATTCTAATATCTAGAAAGACTATAACTCTTAAAAGGCATGTAGTTTTTTTCTGAATGATAGTTACACTAAGAACATGACTACTTCCATTCTGTATTTAGGAAATAAACCTGGAAAGATAAACAAATGTTTTAGAAAGATTCCTGTAGTTTATAGTATACAGTGTTGAGATTTCAAATTAAATAGTTATTAGAGACCAATAGAAAACTCCTTAAAACATTATGCACACAAAATTCTATAGTAATATACTTGTGTGTATGTTTGTGTTTGTTTGTGGGTGTGTGTAAAATCATGGAGGTGAATCACACTATGTACTCCATAATATTGGATTTTACTACTTTAGCACTTACTCGTTATGATTATTTTAGGGACTTTCTATAATATATGCAACTTATTAGAGAAAGTGAATAATTCAAGGAAACTAAATATCTCTCTGCCTCAAATTTTACCATGTAGATGTCAGTTTAATAAATTTTATTATAAATATACATACTGAATATACTGGATACACATATTCCACTAATAAAATAATCATGAAGTTAATTACTAAATGTGTAAAAACACAAAGATTTTATTTTTTATGACTAAGTGTATTCTTCCTCTAATATTTTCTTACTTGCTTAAACCTGTAACCTAGGAGTAGTATTGCTGAACCATAGGGTATGTGTGTGTTCAGCTTTACTAACGCCAAAATACCGTATAAAATAGTTGACCAATTTACACTTCCACTAGCAGCGTTCAAGAATTCCCTTTTATCCACATTCTTTCCAAAGCTTTGTATTGTAAAATTTCTTTATTATTGTGAAATTAAATCATTTAAAACATTATATCATTATAGTCTTATTTTGCTTCCTTTTCTGAGATTGAGTTTCTTATGTTCATTGGCAATTCATATTTTTCTTCTATAAAATGCTTATTTATGCCCTTTTTATATTAAATCAAGTGCCTTTTGATTGATTTTTCAGCAGGATTTTTAATTTGTTTTCTCTGTATCCTGGATACTAATACTACTTTTTTACACAGTTATAAATATCTTCTTTTTATAGATTATTTTCTATTTAATTTATCTTGAGTGAGCCAAATTCACTTTTCAAATCTTAAGTTGGAGGCATAGAGTATATTTAAATGAAATATTGCCTTGTTTTCACTCTTTTATTTAGTATAAATGGGCTCTAGTGAGAAAAAGTCTCATAGTCTTTTCTCCTACTCAAGTAATTATGAATAATAGAATTGTTCAGAAACAATATCAAGGCTTTTGTAGTTCTTATCCTATCAAAAGACATAAATGAACAGATAAAACAGTCAGAGTGCATCTTTACTATACTTGTTAAAGATTAAGTTATTGACTACTGTCAAAATCACATCTCCAGGGATAAAGTGTAACCTACTTTTCCTCTTTCCCTAGGTAAACTAAAGTGAAAGGTGAATGATGATAGCCTTGAACACCTTATAAATTTGGTCCTTGTAATGGGAGAGTGTCTTCCCTCCTATTACCAAGAAAATGTCTCTGTCTCTGAGATAGTTATGCAGTTGGAATGTGTTTATGGGCATGCACTATTTTTCCCCCATGTGATCCTACCACTAACTCCACTCTATGATTCTAGTCTCTACTTTAGACTTTCTTAAACTTTGGTAGACAATAAATTACTTCAATTATTATTGTAACATTGGTAAATGTTCCTAATTTCTAGTGCTACTGTTGCACTGTCTTTTCCTTTTTATATGTATTTTTAGATTTGACAATGATAGTCTGCTCCAATTATCATCCACATGTTCATATTTTCCTATTTTCAAAAAAAAATTGATATCATTTCCAAATTACAGAAAAGTTGCAATAATACAAAAAACTGTCATGAGCACTTTATCCAGATTCATGATCTTTTAAAATATTTTGTCCCATTTTCTTTATCATTATTATTCCTCTCTCCTCCTTCTCTCTCTTTTAGAATCATTTGAGAGTAAGTTGTAATCACCATGCTTCTTTACCTTTAAGTAAATCAGTAAGTATCTTAAGAAAAAAGATACAGATAGTCACAGTAAAATTATAAATATCAAGGAATTTAATTTTTATATAATAATATTATCTATTCACATCCCATATTCAAATGTCATCAGTTTTTGCAATAATGTCCTTTACATCTGTTTTTCTTTCATTCTGAGATCCAATCTAAAATCGTACCTCGTGTTTAATTGTGATGTCTGCTTTGTACTCTACAATCTGGAATAGTTATTTGGCCTTTTTTAGTGTTTCTTGACCTCAAAATTAAATACAGAGTGTAGTCATTTTGTAGAATATTCCTCAATTTGGTGTTGTCTGATGTTTTTTCATTGTAGGATTCAGATTATTCGTTTTAGGGTAAGAATGGCCCAGAAGTGATGTGTTCTCTTTAGCGCATTTTATCAAGATGCATGTATTATGGATGCTGGTGATGTTAACTTTGATCACCTAGCTAAGTGGTCCTGTCAGATTTCTCCACTGTAAAGATACTATGTTTCTTTTTGTAAGTAATAAGTAATATTTGGGGGATAATTAGAGACTATGTAAATATCTTTTCCACATGAATGTTTCCACCCACTATTTTTAACATTCTTTTATAATTTTCTAACTCTGTCATTCCTTCTACATTTATTAGTTAGCATTCAAATGTAAAGAAGAGCTTTCCGTTCTCCCCATATATTTATTTAACTATTTATTCATTTATATCAGTATAAACTCATGGATTCTATAATATTCAAATGATTATTATCCATTATTATAATAATTTAATTTGATCTTAGGTTGCCTCAATTTTGGCCAGTGGGAATTCATTAAAACTACCTCTTGTGTCCCTTAGACATGTCCTCATCATCTGTTTGAGTATTTCCTATCTTTCTGGCACAAAAAGCTATTCCATGATCATCTTGTATTCTTCCTGATCCAGACTTGGAATTGGCCATTCCTCCAACGATTTCTGGAGTCTTTTAGTGGAGAATGGTATACATAAGTGAAAATCTGATTGTTGGTTTTGTTCATTCCTACTGGGGAGTCATTGATTCTAAGTCCCCTCAGTAAAAGTTTATACTGACATGTCCAAAACCAATCTGATATTACACAATTAAAATTACACAATTAAATTACACAATTAAAATTTGCATTCTAGTTTTCACTCTTTCAATATTTGTTATTCTTTCCTCTAAACGTGAGAAAAAGTGACTTCAACTATACAGCCCTTGATGTAAGCAATGATGTTAGTAATGGGAGTGCCTTAGGCACATAAATGATAAAAAGGTAGAAAAAATATGCCTGTTTCTCTTTAGTTTTATGTTTTTTGATGCTGTACAGAAGTATGAAGCCAGCTAAACTATTCCATGTGTTTAGCTTATATATTTTTCATCAGTTATATTTTCTAAAAACTTGAAATTGTATTTGTAATCTGAAAACATTTCCAGTGTATATCTAGATGTAGATGTCATTTTTTTAATATGGAGACTGTCAATCTGCACATACATGATTGTTTTCAACTTAAGGGAAAAATTCTTCAGTTTAACTTTGAATATTTATTGTCAATTGTTATGATTTGTTGTTAAGAAATACCTATAATTCTTAAACTGAATATCCACTTTCTGATCTCCATATAAATTGCTCACTCTTTTCATTTTCATTTCTTTGCAGTTTAAGAACGTTAATCTTACCTTTATGGCTTTCTGTTGCTGTTTCATGGAGAACATGTTTTCTAACATCTCGCTGGTAATGCCAATCAGATTTATTTTTATTCAGTCTCCTTCTGTGTATGAAATAATTTTTGGAGGATATATTTTCTGAGCCTTCAGGAGTAGGTCTTATTTCCCTAGATCTACAATAGATTTCAGATAGCTTCTGTAAGACTTTTTTATTCTGGTTAAACATGCTGAGATGGTAAGAGAGATGTAAACATGATATTTGCTATGAGACAGAATGTGGTTTGGATAAGCCCCAGTAAGTCTTATAATTTCAATAGAAATGGAAAAATCATCATTTTTATATGATATAAGCCTCTGTATTGAGAAGGAATATTTGTTTACATGTTTTCATGCCACATACATTTTTTCCTTCATGCAATGCTTAAATACTTGGCTGTTCAGTTAAAAATATAGACAGCTTACTCTCTGATACGGACTGCATCATTTTTACCCAAACAACAGATAGAGAAGATTGATGTATCTAGATCATATTCCAATTTTTACTATGTCAAAATTATTTATCTACTACAACTATTTAAACATTCTATTACACTCTAAACCTATAAACTACCTGGAAAAACTTAATTCCCAGCATACACTCCAGATGTTCCATTGGCCAGTACCTGCTCACCAACACACAATTATTTTTGTTTTATTTATTTAACTGCACTTTTTTTGTGCAGTATACTTCTGTATCCACCCAGATACAGAAGCTTCAACTCCTTTTTGGAGGTAGAGGAGGGATGCTTATAGTCCTTGAATGTAAATGAAAAGTAGTCTAAGGGCAAGTAATACTCTGGCACTTTCACAAAAATAATATCCATGCCAATGAGGGCTGGCTGGTCAGATTTTTGGATAATAACACCCTTAATATCTATCTGACTGGCACAATTGCTCTATGTCTTGCACATTGTAGAACTTATATCACCTCTGTTTCTCTTGTTATGACTGGACATTCCCTTCCAATTCTGACAATAGGCAGTACATTAGCCTTATTTTGGAGGAGAGGGGAAGTTATTATTTTTAATCTATATTTGTGTCCATAAAAATTATAAGGTAATTGAGCAAGGTCTTGCAAGAAACCATTATTAAAACCCAGAAAATCATGATTGGTTATTGAACAAAATATCACATCTCCTTTTTTCCCCCTTCTTTTTACAACAATTATAGCATTTTTTCTTTAAATCTTCACTAGTAGCTTTATTGGAAATCTTAATGTTTTCATTTTTTGAAATGTACCATAAGAGTCTAAGTCATTTTTCTATTTTCTGAAACCTGTCACACATTTGCTATATTTTTTTCAAGTTAAATTGATATAAATATATCCTAATGTTTTGGAGGAAAATGGATTCCAGGAGATGAGTCTTAAAAAGTGGGGTGTCTACAGAAAGTTCCTTACTTTGACTTAAAAGTTTACTTCCCTGATATGTTTCTTTCCTAAGAACATAAATATTCTCATCAGTTAATCATATCTTTATTGAACCCTTAAGATATGCTAAGAATCATTCCAGGCACTATTATGGAATAGAAGATTAGTACAGAATACTTATCAGTTAGGGGCCCTATAATCTTATTGATACTGTTTTAATTTTTTCACTTCATCTGAAGTATGTGATTTTATAGACTATATTAGCTTAACTGAATTTATGAGAAAGTAAGTTAATGTGCTTCTCTTATGTATTTGTCATCAATCATTATTCATTAATTTAATAGTTCTTTACACGAATGCCATTATGGTAGCACTTCAAAAGCCAATGTGGTAGGAATCCGAAGAAGAATAATGCCTTTCTCTGGCTTGGCTAGGAGGTTCACATACTAGTGGAGGAGATAGAAACAAATACCAATTATGAATCTAAAAAAGAGTAGATATATGTATATGTATAACTGATTTACTTTGCTGTACAGCAGAATCTAACACAACATTGTAAAGCAACTATACTCCAATAAAAAATTAATTTAATAAAAGAAAACCAGATATCTCGAGTTAAGGAAAAAAAATGCCAATGATGGTTATATCCATTATTAACATGAACAAAACCCTATGGGAATAAAAAGGAAGAAGTGGTTAATTTCATCTTATATACATACTCCTTGTATTTCTTTTCATGGAGAATCCCCAGTGAACAAGTGCCTGTCATATGGTAAGTGCTCAATAAATGTTTGTTGAATAAATGAATAAGATTAAAGGAGTATTCAAGGAAAGCTTTATAGAAGAAGTGATATTTGGGTGAGTCTTATGAGATAGAGGGTATATTTCCAGGAGAAAAGGGAGAGGAAACACTTTCCAGGCAGGAAGAAAAGCATGAGCAAAATGACACAGAGACAAAGATGAATGACTTATGTGAGGAGCAGCAATTAGCCAATTTTTGTAAAATAATGTCATGCATGTTAAAGGTTTATTCTGGAAAAGTTCTTTAGGTCAAGAATATGAATGGCAATTGATGAAAAACAAAGAAAATTGGATTTTATTCCACAGGTAATCAGAAATCACTGATGACTTCTAAGCAACAGAATGAGAACCTGAGTTATTTGTAATAATGGAAAGAAAAAAAAAAGAAGAGTCAGTCTCAAACTTTTGTAATTTTTTTAAAGTATTGTAAAATAAAAATTAAAAAGTCATCTCCATACATTGTAAGAAAAATTTCTCCAAACTAAAGTGTGTTGTTTTCACACAGGTGATTTTCTCATAAAATTGGCATCTTAGATATGCTGCCTAATAACCAGATCATCTCTTTGTTGCTGTACTTTTTCACCTCATGAAATCTTGTCATGTGTCAATTCTGTATCAGATTCTTTCTTTTACAGGAGGTTTTGGGAATATGGACAGACATTTCATTTTAACAACTGTAGTACAGGTTAGCCACTACCAACTTAGTAGAATCAAGACTTCTCTTTCACAATTGCACAAATGTTTTAGGTTTAAATACTACTTTATGAGTGTTCTAGGACTTCTGGATAAGAATGCTTGTCATTGGCCTACCATTAAAGAAAGGATCCAATATCCATTACCTGATGCCTAATATATTTGCTGCAAACCTAATGGCTAGTGTAGGCAATTATAAGTTGCCTTTTCTCATTTAGGTGATCTTGAGACATTTTATTAACAGTAGCAAGTTGGATATTTTCCATGAGAATAGGAATTGTCTCTAACAAATGGTTTCTGAAAGTTTTCAAATAATTAGTCAATGAGGTTAAAAAAAAAACCCTCTAAACTAATGATATAGAATGTAAGACTGATGCTATTGGCCTAGCCATGCTTCTTCCTCCACTGTTGCCATTGTAGTTTTAAAACACTCAGATTGAAAATTTTACATTACCTGATGATATGCATATAGTTTTAAGCTGCCCTTTGTGACAGCTGCTTTACAATATGTTTTTTCAAAAGAACGTCTTACAACAGAGCATGCTCTTGTAAGCTTTCCATGTATACTTTTCAACTGCCCATTATGTCTGTTGTAGTCCAAATGTTGTTGTATGTCTCTTCAGTATAATAATTGGAAGGTCATGCAGAATTCTAATGGCCATGCAGAATTAAGAATGTAGACTCAAAAGATAAACTGTGTAGATGACAAAACTAATGTTATTTTGTTGACTTTAAGACTCATTTCACTTAGTTTGTGAATTATATTAACTTTTATAATCTCTCAAAAGCTTTAATGTACTTTTTTTTCAGGCAAAAAAAAAATCACTGGTTAGAGCCAAGGTAATTGTACTAATATTTAAAGTGTGCAAGGCATGGTATTTCAGTCACTGATGTGATCATTTATGAGTAACCTATTACAATTTGTTAGCGCAGAAGTGACCTTTTTCTCGTAAGCAAAGGGCACATTTTACAGCTTTCTGCACATGTCTAATCTACTTAGAAAGTTTTAGAGAAAAGTAAGATGTGGTGACATTTAGTTTTATTCTGGTTCACTGCCATTAACTTCCTGCTGCTTCAGATAGTTGTATATGGTCCTTTATCAAGAAAGAAAAAAAATGAAAAACCTTCTCTGTATGCCAATGAAACTTGTGAAAGTATGAAGATAATAACAAAAGAATTGAAGAGTTTAATAACTTCTGTTAGTGTTCCAGTGAAACTCTTAAAGATCCGTAAGAAATATACAATCAAGGGAGGGATGCTTGAGAAGGTTTCCATCAAACAGGTCTTTACTAAAGCATAATCAGTCTAACAGCTGGCATTGCCTTTGAGCAGCAATCACTTACAAGCTCCATTTCTACATACTTAAATTCACATGAACAGTAGAAAGATCACAGAATAGAAGATGATTCTGATTTTGAGCTTCTTCCTAATGTTGTGATTTCATACAGAATGCAATTTCATTCCCGATTATGCCAGGCCATTTAGTACACTCACTGCCTTGCTTTGCACCCTGTGGATCAATTCAGGTATGAAGTTAACAAAGTAAGGAAGCTTTCTATGAGCATATATTCAACCATGCATTTGCTATACTTTTCTCTGCAGTGTGTTTAATGGATTTGGACATAAAAGCTAAGGCGTTTCACAGGCTGTTTGGTATGTATGAGAAATCACTGTTCAGAATGAGGTTTTCATTTCAGTTAATTTAATGTTTGGAGTCTGTCAGATATACTGAGAGATGGGTAGTATTACTATGTGTGCACCAAAAGAATCAGATCTTCCTTTCCTCCTCCCCTATGGTTAGCTTTCCTTGAATGTGTTCATTAAACTGATAAATGATTTCCAACAGAAAACATAGAAATTCTCCAAACTTTGGAGAACTAAAAGAAGAGAAAAAGTGAAATTAAAGTTCAAATTTCATATAGAACCTTTTAGTACAAACTGGAACCTACCTCAGTCTTTTTTTAATACATCTTTATTGGAGTATAATTGCTTCACAATGCTGTGTTAGTTTCTGTTGTACAACAAAGTGAATCAGCCATATGCATACATATATCCCCATATCCCCTCCCTCTTGAGCCTCCCTCCCACCCTCTCTATCCCACCCCTCTAGGTGGTCACGAAGCAACGAGCTGATCTCCCTGTGCTATGAGGCTGCTTCCCACTAGCTATCTATTTTACATGTGGTAGGGTACTCTCACTTCGCCCCAGCTTCCCCTTCCCCCGCCCCGTGTCCTCAAGTCCGTTTTCTACGTCTGCGTCTTTATTCCTGCCCTGCCACTAGGTTCATCAGTACCATATTTTTTTGGATTCCTTACACGGACCTAGCGTCTGTCATAGAGAGTGAAGTAAGTCTGAAAGGAAAAAACAAATACCATATGCTACCTCAGTCTTGATAATTATTATTTTGATATTGTAATTTTCTTTTCACTGTTGGTCATGATTATACCCCATATTTCAAATAAAAATTATTCCAAACCCCTGCACTAATTACAAATAGCAAAATAAAAAGAAGTTGAACCCAAATGTGGTGATAAAAATCAACTTTCATCTATATTAATGTTAACATAATGTTCTACCTTTCCCAGTTATCAAAGCATGGGAAGTGGATTGTAGAATAGAAATCACATTTTGAGGAAACATCTCATTTTATTAGATTAATTTAGAGGAAAAAATTTATCTAAGAAATATCATTGTGTTCATAAAGGATTATCCTTTAATTATGATTTGGTTGCTTTATTAAAATAGCTTTTGCCAAATTTCTTGGGCTTTAATTCACCAAATTAATTTTTCATTTCCACCAAGGGATAAAGTTAAACTTTTATTCCTTGGTCCAGAAAACATCTGCTTTTTTATTTGGCTTTCCTTTGCTTGACATAATTTTATCTATCTATTTTCATTTTAAAAATGAGATAGGTGGGTTTCATTAAAATATGTATGCAAATTATGAATTTTTATCTAAAAATTATTACAGAATTATTGCATTTTCAAATGAAGAAACAGTAATTTGATTATAAAGTTATTCAAATTTATAAATGCAAATGTTGTGTATGGAGGGAAAAATAATAATTTCAAGCTATTGTAAATTGTAACATTTTTCCTCTAGCACATTTGATTAGTAATTACTGCATTTAAATCACTTCATAAGCTTGTTCTTTTAGAAATAAAATTAGAAAGTGTGAGAGTCCAATATCAAACATTAAATCCTATTAAACAAGTCTCATCAGTTCATGTTACATTGAGAGTGTATAACACTTTCAGATCAGAAAATAACACTTATTGTCTGTTTCAGTGAGCTAAATGCAGCCTTACGTCAGAAAATAGTCTTACATGTATATAATCATAGTGGTCCTTTTTATGAAATATAATCTATAATCTAGATGTGTGGTAATTACATGTACTCTGCACCAGGAAACTGGCTAAGACAGATTTAAATCAAACTCAGAATTTAAAAAAATACTGTGATCAAGGAAACTATGATATTTTCTGATTCAGGATATAAATTACAGTTCTCTAAAAATTGATTCTTTTGCTTCTGTTTTTTCTCATACAAAAAAAAGTGAGTAGAAGGAAAGACATTCAAAGCTAACTGTCAGCGGCCTACCTGTCAAGAAAAAGATAAGGAATGGTTTAGGAGCTGTAGTTAAGAATGTGAGTAATGGGTTCTCTATGCTTGTAAAAATAAGTTAATTAATTTTTACCCCTCTGTGAGAACTAAATTTGTCAAAGCAAATGTTCTAAATTCAAATTCCAGTGCTTTGCTTTGGAAATCAGTAAACATTTCAGAGCAATGGTGATTGATATATTTTAGTTATTCACCTTCAACCTTTTCCTTGCACATGCATTTGTGTGTCTTTGTTTCTCCTTATTCAACAACAATGCGTTGCCCACAGCAAAAATTCAAGAAATATGTGGTGATTGATTGATTCATTATTGTGAAATAAACCAGTTAATCTCACCCAATGAATACATTGAAAGATTTCTCTCATTTGAAGAAAGGAAGTTACACAACTAAAAGAAGGATGAGAACTTTTTCATGCTAATATTTAGTTGCTATTACCAAAATATACAAGAAGACTATGCCTCTTTAATATTTTCTTAAAATGCAATATCATGAGGGGAGTCTCTTTACTCAGAAGAAAGTAAAAACTCTGAAATATGTGATTTGTTTTGCAAGCTTCCTTTATTCTCCAACCTATCATCTGAATACCTCATTGTCTGTGTGTAAACTCTGGTCTTATCAAATCAATCAAGATGAAACCAGGACGGAGAAACCTGAGACCTTAAAGCAGATGGGCTTTAATGCAGGTGATTTTTGTTTGTTTGTTTGTTTGCACAGATTATGGAGGAGCTGAAAAGCCAAAGAGGGGACAGTGAGGCAACCAAAGTATTACCAGTAGAAAGAAGTTCCTATTAATGGTGGGCTGAAGAGATGTGATACTTTCATTGGGTGAAAGCTAAGCTAAGGCAGGACTGACAGTGGCTGGAGCCATGGAGGAAAAACTGCTGTTTGTTCTATCCTCCCGTCTCTAAACTTTACTTCCCTTAGACTGAAGCCGACTCACTAGGGAGTCTGGGAAACAGTCTATAATGTTCAAGCTTCCTTCTATATAGAACAAAACAGGGGAAGGACAAGCAGGTTGAAGATAAGCATGGCAGAATATGGAATATATAGGACATGCTACTCTTCCTGCACCCAAGAAGTCAAAGACACATGGTAGTAGCTCCACAAATGCATGACAATTGTGGATTTATTAAATACAAGTTACATATTACATTAAAGAGTGAGGGAGCTTGGCTCCAATCTTTCTGAGAATAAACATTAAGAAAGATTGCTAGACAAGGCAGTTCTAATTCAGCTTTTATTTCATGTTTTAGTTCATGTTATTCTAGTCAGACAGACATGGGTGGATGGGTATATATTATATTATATTATATTATATTATATTATATTATATTATATTGTATTATATTATATTATATACATATATATCATAGATGCACACACACATACAAACACAATAAGTATTAAAACTTTGAGAAAGAAGATTGCTAGACAAAGCAATTCTAATTCAGCTTTTATTCCATGTTTTTCTAGTCTGACAGGCATATAGGTGGAGCAATATAGATATAGATATATTTAACATACATATTTGTATGATATAGATACTATACACACACACATACACACACTTATTTGTATACACTACCACTTCAGTTGGACAAGGATATCTTGCACCATTAATTCAATGATGGATTTATACATTAATCGTTACTTGAAAGACCAAGATTTTAGCTCAAAAAAAAGAGGTATTAGGTTTATCTTCCCTGTCTTTGATCCCAGTTTTGAAAACATGTTCATATCAAGAATCATCTGTCATTTTATCCTCAATGTAATACTTTGCACACAGGTGCTGAAAAAAGTTTCTTAACTAGATAACCCATTGAAGGAAATCATGTGCAAACTTCACTCCCTCTTAATATACTTGAAATAAGATCATACACAATTCAAACATGTAAATTATGCACGAAAGAATGAAAATGCCTGATGTTTCAAGTTATTCCCAAAATGACTGGAAACTCTTTAATACCAGCTTGGGAAGGGCAGAAAAGTTATTATCTCTGTCAGAGAGATCAAAGTCTTGGAATCACTTTCTGCACGTTCTTGTTTTTTATACAATTAGTTGGTAAATGTGAAACTTTTTTTTTTGTGGACTGTCTCTCATACCATCCCTTCCTTGTTATCCTCCCACCATTCTTTGGCATAGTTCTAAGTACTCAGTAACATGTAATAATTTTTATAAATTCCTGACAGAGTAACAGGAAGAGTTATGAGCAAATTTATTTCTTTATTCATGGAGAATCCCATATAGGTTCTCCAGGATAACTGGCACCTTCACAGTCCTGCCTGAGGCCAGCTGGAAAGAATGTTATGATAATTAAGGGTCATCACACAGGAATTTGGAAATAAGGAAACATTTTGAGTGAATGGAAAAACTGATCCAGAAAATTTATCTTTTATTTTACTGAAGTATGGTTGATTTATAATATTATATTGGTTTCATATGTACAACATAGTGATTCAATATTTGTATAGATTATACTCCATTTAAAGTTATTATAAAATAATGGTTATATTATCCTGTGCTGTACAATACATCTTTATAGCTTAATTACTTTATACAAAGTAATTTGTACCTCTTAATCCCCTACCCCTGTCTTGTCCCTCCACCCTTCCCTCTCCCCACTGGTAAGAGTCTGTTTCTGTTTTTGATTTTTTAAAATTGGGGTACAGTTGCTTAACAATGTTGTGTTAGTTTCTGTTGTACAATGAAGTGGATCAGTTATATGTATACATATATCCCCTCCCTCTTGGACCTCCCTCTCACCACCCCCCTAGCCCATCCATCTAGGTCACCAGAGCACCAAGCTGAGCTCCCTGCATTATGCAGCAAGTTCCCACTAGCTATCTGTTTTACACATGGCAGTGCAAGTATATCAATCCCAGTCTCGCAATTCATCCCACCCCCCTCCCCCCACCTCATGTCCACACGTCGGTTCCCTACATATGCTCTCTATTCTGCCCTGCAAATAGGTTCATCTGTACCATTTTTCTAGATTCCACATACATTCATTAATATACGATATTTGTTTTTCTCTTTCTGACTTACTTCAGTTCACTCTGTATGACAGACTCTAGGTCCATGCACATCTCTACAAATGACCCAATTTCATTCCTTTTTATGGCTGAGTAATATTCCATTGTATATATGTACCACATCTTCTTTATCTATTCATCTGTTGATGGACATTTAGGTTGCTTCCATGTCCTGGCTATTGTAAATAGTGCAGCAATGACCATTGGGGTGCATGTGTCTTTTTGAATTATGGTTTTCTCAGGATATGTGCCCAGTAGTGGGGTTTCTGGGTCTTAGAGTCCACCTATAAGTGATATCATGCAGTATTTGTCTTTCTCTGGCTGACTTATTTCACTTGGCATAATACCCTCCAAGTCCTTCCAAGCTGCTGCAAATAGTAAAATTTTATTCATTTTTATGTCTGAGTAGTATTCCATTATATATATATATATACCATATCTTCTTTATCCATTCATCTGTTGATGGACATTTTGCTTGCTTCTAAATCTTGGCTATTGTAAATAATGCTTCTATGAACATTGTGGTGTCTATATCTTTTGGAGTTAGTGATTTCATTTTCTTCAGATATATACCCAGCAGTGGAATTGCTGGATCACATGGTAGTTCTATTCTTAGTTTCTTGAGGAACCTCCATACTGTTTTCCACAGTGGCTTCACCAATTCACATTCCCACCAACAATGTACTAAGGGACTCTTTTCTCATTTTTCGTCTGTTATTGAATTCTAATTTCATACCATTGAGGTTGGTAAAAATGCTTAATATAATTTCTATCCTCTTAATTTGCTGAGATCTGTTTTGTGGCCTATCATGTGATCTATCCTGGAGAACATTCCATGTGCACTTGAAAAGAATGTTTATTCTGTTTTTGGATAGAATGTCCTGTAGTTATCTACTAAGTCTCACCTGTCTAAATGTGTCATTTAAAACCACTGTTTCCTTATTGATTTTCTGTCTTTTGATCTGTCCAGTGATGTAAGTCGGGTGTTAAAGTCCCCTACTTTTATTGTATTATTGTCAATTTCTCCCTTTATGTCTGTTAATATTTGCTTTATATATTTAGGTGCTCCTCTATTGGGTGTATATATGTTAACAGTTGTTATATCCTCTTCTTTTATTGGTCCATTTATCACTATATAATGCCCTTATTTGTCTTGTTACAGACTTTGTTTTGAAGTCTATTGTGTCTGATATGTGTATTGCTGCCTCCAATTTCTTGTCATTTCCATTTGTATGAAATATATTTTTCCATCCCCTCACTTTCAGTCTGTGCGTTTGTAACTCTGAAGTGAGTCTCCTATAGGCTGCATATAGATGGGTCCTGTCTTTTTTTTTAACCAATCAGCCACCCTATGTCTTTTGCTTAGAACATTTAGTCCATTGACATTTAAAGTGATTATTGATAGGTATGCACTTATTGCCATTTTGTTACTTGCTTTTTGGTTGTTTTTGTAGTTCTTCTTTCACATTTTCTTTTCCTTTTAGTTCCTTCCCTTGTGGTTTGATGATTTTCTTTAGTGGTATGCTTGTGTTCCTTTCTTTCTACCTTTTGGGTATCTACTGCAGGTTTTTGGTTACCATGGGGTTCATATATGTTGACCTATATCTACTTGTTTTAAACTGGTAGTCATTTAAGTTCAAAAACATTCTAAAAGAACTACAGATTTTCTATCCTCCCCCACATTTTGTGCTTTTGATGTTATATTTTACTTCTTAGGGTTTATCCCTTCACTATTATTATAACTGTAGTTGATTTTACAATTTTTTTGTCTTTTAATCTTTGTACTAGATTTTTAAACTGGTTCATCCTCAGCTCTTACTATATATTTGCCTTTACTAGTAAGATTTTTCTCTTTTCCTATAGATATTTACTACTTGTTATAGCCTTTTCTTTTCCAGTTAGTTAAAAACTTTTAACATTTATTTTAATTTAATTTTAATGTTGATGAACTCTTAGTTTTGGCTCATCTGAGAAGTTCTTTTTCTCTCCTTCAATTCATAATGGTAATCTTTCTGGGAAGAGTATCCTAGGTTGCAGGTTTTTTCCTTTAGCACTTTAAATATATCATTCTACTCCTTCCCGGCCTGCCAAATTTCTGCAGAAAGATCAGATGATAGCCTTATTGAGGTTCTCTTTTATATGATTCTTCATTTTTCTCTTGATGCCTTTAGAATTCTCTGTCTTTAACTTTTGCCATTTTAATCATTATATGTCTTGATGTGAGTCTTTTTAGGTTTACCTTGTTTGGGATCCTCTGTGTTTCCTATCCCTGGATATCTGTTTCCTTTTTCAGCTTCAGGAGATTTTTAGCCACAATTTTATCAAATCAATTTTCAACCTTTTTCTTTCTCTCTTCTCCTTCTGGGACCCCTATAATGCAAATGTGGGTAAGCTTGATATTGTCCCAGAATTTCCTTAAACTGTTTTCATTTTTTTTAATTGTTTTTCTTTCTGCTGTTCTGAAGTTGATTTCCATTATTTTATCTTCCATATCACCAATGTGTTTTTGTGTATAACTTAGTCTGCTGTTAATTCCTTCTAGTGTGTTTTTCATTTCAACTATTTTATTATTCAGTTCTCACTCGTTATTTTTTATATTTTCCAGTTCCTTGTTAAAATTCTCAGTGTGTTGATCTACTCTTTCCCTAATTCAGTTAGCATTCTTAGGACTAATGCTTTTAACTCTTTATCTAGTAAATTATTTGAGTTTCATCAGTTGTTTATTCATAGATTTTCTCTTGTTCTTTCAATTGAAACAAATCCCTCTGTCTTCTTATTTTGCTTAAATTTCTGTCTCTGTGAAATTAGGTAAAATAGCTTTGTATTTCAGTCTTAAAGGGGTATCCTTGTGTGGGAGCATCCCTATATAGTCTGCATGTGCCCAGTGGCTTTGATGGGAGAGCTGGATCTGATGTGAGCATGACTCACATCTTCCCTGGGGTGTGCTGTCAGTTATCACCTCGGTAGGAGGTGAGACTTGAGTTGGAAGGGCGAGGGCCAGAGCTAGGTGTGATATGGAGATTCTCCTCTGCTCAGTGGCCAACCCTACACTATTGGGAGTGGTGGTGGGTCCCAAGTTTCTAGAGCAGAAGACCTGAGGGCCAGGTCCAAGCTGGCTCTGTTCCCTCTAAGTGTATACTCTCCCCCTTTCCAGCACCAGTAACCTTGTGCCAGAAGGGAACAATGCTGGAGCAAGAGGACCTGGAGCAGGTACTTGGCATGGGTCAGAGTATGGGCTGTGGCAGTCCCAACCCCAGTCAGAGTTCTGGGCTCCTCCTTATCCACTGCCTCCTTAGGTGCCAGTAATGGCTTCCCCCACCTTTTTCAGATGCTGGTCTGGGTCTGAGGCATCTCTGTCTCTCACAACTAAGCATTTCCCTTGGCCACAGCAGCCCTTGCCCTAGTGTGGAGCTGCATCGCAGAGCAAGCCAGGCCAGAGCAGGTGCTTGACTCAGACTGACGCACATGCTTGGTGTTTGTGGGAAACTGGTTAGAGTCCCATGCAGTTTCAATCTATTTCTTCTGCCTTATTTCAGGAGTTAGTAAGTATGTGTATACTCTTCACCAGAGTCTAGATTTCTCTCAACCTTTCTGTTAGTGCCACTGGTTTTCAAACCAGCTAAGGGGACTTGTCTTCCTGGTGTCAGATCCTAGGACTGGGGGTGGGGGGGTGCAATATGTGACTTGAACCACATACACCCCAGAGAGGATCTCTGCCCATGTAATCCCCTCCTCTTCTGTGTCCTCTCCCAAGGGTACATGTTCTGACCTGACTGCTTATCTTCCCTTCCTACCTGATTCCATATGAATTATTCTTACAGCCTTAGTTGTACAAGAGTCTTTCTACCACTCTCCAGTTAGTTTTCAGTGAAAATTGCTCCACATGTATTTGTAGTTATTATGTGTTTTGGGGTGGAGGGCAGGGAGAGCTCTGTGTCCTCCTACTCTGCCATCTTGGACTCAAATCAGAAAACTTATCTTTTTATAATTTTTAAAAATTTCACAGAGTGCAGAAGAATAAGGGTTGATGAGGAATAATTTAAGGTGAACCTAACTTATAGATCAGATGTAGACATAGTTTAAGAAATTTTTAAAAATCAAGTTAACTAAACGTTAAAATTTAATTTATTGTGTTTATCAATATACTCTCCCAGTTCTATTAATTTGGCTGATTTCTAATTTCCTTGGACAATATTATTAAGTAGTTTTTTTCCCAGAAAATATTTTGTTGTTTTTACATTCACACCCTAATTTTTAGCCCTTAACCTCTCTTTAAGGGGTTATGTGTTCTTATACCATTCTGAGTTTTCTCCTCTGGGAAAAAATATCATCAAACAAGCTAATTCTCAATAAGATGTTGTATCAGTTTTCCTGAGATAAAACACCTTTGATTAATGTAAACAGAATCAAGAGAAAATTTTATAAACATTAACTAAACATTGATTAATTTGATGATTATTTTCTTAGCTTCAGAGTGTTTTGGTGATCCATTTCCCATAGGATAATGACAGTTACCTATACCTGAATTTCTCTGCACAATCTTCGAAAAAGTGTATGATGTAAAAGTAGAGAAAACAAAACCAATATAACCCATACCTATAACACAATTTATATGTATGTAAGTGTACTGGTTTGAATAGTATCTACTACGCCTTCCCCTAATTTTATGTTCACCCTGAAACTCAAGATGTGACTTTATTTGACAAAGAGTCTTTGCATATATATTTAGTCAAGATGAGTCCATACTGGATTAGGGTGAGCCTTAATTTCAATATGACTGCTGTCCTTATAAGAGGAGAAGAAGACACAGAGATATAGACATACATAGAGGAAAGTTGGCCATGTGAAGACAGAGGCAGAAATTGAAATGATGCAACTAGAAGCCAAGGAATGCCAAGGATTGCTGACAACCACCAGAAGCAAGGAAGAAGCAAGGGAAGATTCTTTCCTAGAGTTTTCAGAAGTGATTATGGCTCTGCCACCACCTTGATTCATACTTCTAGCTTCATGATAATAAATTTCTGTTGTTTTCAGCCTCCCAGATTGGGGCAATTTGTTACAGCATTAGGAAGCTAACTCAGTAGGCAATAAACTTTTTGAAACTACTGTCAGTTCCAGAATCCATGCCAGAACTGACTCAGGAAGAATAAGCACATAAAAGTGGAGAGTTCAAGTACTATTTGTGACAGAACTTGGAAGAAATCAACCCCAGAGAAAGAAGGGATCATCCAAAGTAAGGAAATATCTAATTCAGGTAATACATGTGAATAAGATCATGAAAGGAACTGAAATGGAATTAAAAGAAAAAGCTCGAGAAGGTGTGGGAAAGTCTCAGGGAACTATCCTTTCAGGGAAGAATGGGATACCTTGGAAGGAGGACCCATTTGTTGGTGGATTGGTAGTGAAGAGATTAAAGTAAACAAGCAGTGAAAATTCAAGGTCTAAAAAACAATGTTGAATCACAAAATTGTAAGACATATCAGCTCTTTCCCATTGACAAGATGAAAATGTCCTAATGAAAATAAACTGCATTTCACCACACCTCTTGGTATGGTGAACTAAGGAAACAAGAAGTCACACAGACACCTCACAACCAGCTCCTATTGCTGATCTTTAAGAACTGAGACATTAGCAGAATAAACAGAAAATAGTAGACGTAAAACCATAGAAAACTATCATTAGAAGAAAATAGAATATGAGAATTAAAATTTACATGCTGAAAACTCTTCTCAAAACATACACACATAGAGCAGAGGAAACTTACCATATTATCCCAACCTGAAGTAAATGTCCTGAAACAAGCATCTAAATTCATGAAAAATTATTCAAATAATAAATTCAAAAACTTAGAAAGTAAATGGAAAAACACTGAGGAAATATGAAATGATTGAAACAAAAAGTCACCCCAGAAATGAAGACTAAAATAATAGGCTCACAAGGGAGAAGAAATTCAACTGAAAATGTTTAAAAAGTAAATAAATGAATGAAAACAGCCTGGAAAAAAAAATCAAAGATAATTTATTCTTGTAGAGACATGCAAAGATCTAACATACATACCTTTAATTGGAGTCTATGAAAAAGAATTTTAAAATAAATGAAAAAGAACAAGTGCTTAAAAAGAAAGGGTAAGACAAGGATTTTATATGTAGCAAAGCAAACCTTTAAGTATCTAAAATCTAAGTAGAGAGCCTGATGTCCATTCTATGTAGGAAAGTACACAGCCCTGAGATTGAAGAAGTTTTTTTTTAACCTTTTATTGTATATTGGAGTATAGTTGATTTACAATGTTGTGATAGTTTCAGGTGTACAGCAAATTGACTCAGTTATACATACATATGTATCGATTCTTTTTCAAATTTTTTTCCCATTTAGGTTGTTACATAATATTGAACAGAGTTCCCTGTGCTATACAGTAGGTCCTTGTTGGTTTTTTTTTTAATTGAAAAGCAAGCTATTTTTGAGTGAAAAATTAATAAAAGTGATATTATGCAACTTCCCTTTAAAAACTATACTAGAGCAGAAATACATAAACAGTGGTCTCAAATAGGCTTTAAGATGGTCTGTGGAGTCCCAGAAATTTTATGAGAAATTATATATATATACATATTATTATTTTTATACATAATATATATATACATATATGTTTATATAACATATAAACATATAATAATTGGAGGGAGGTATCTATTTCCTTCATAACATTTTAAAAGGAGTCAGTGACCTAAAAGGTATTTAAAAATAACTGTTCAAAGTGATATAAAGTATGAAATTATATCTACATTATTTCTGTTAATATGGATAAAATAGGACATAAACTTCTCATAAAGTGTTTATGTGTTCACAGCAGAAAGATTCTCAATGACTTCTCTTTTTGCTTTCATTTTGTGGAGGGGTAAGATGTATTCATGCTCCATTTAGCTCTATGGCTTCCTCTGTAAGTTGATCAATAGTCTTTAATAATGACCATGACTATAGATCTTCCTCAACCATTACCCAATCTCCACTTTCCTTCAAAATCAGCATTGACTATAAGCAAATCTTGCTATACGACTATAGCAAATTTTGCTAAGAACGTAAATTACAAGCAAACAGCTCGTTACCAGTGCAACCTTAGCCCCTTTTGTTTCTCTTTCCTAATCAGATATTTTTTCCTGAGATGCACCAAAGCAGAATCTCTGCTTACCTTCCTAGGATAAATGCAGGAACCTTTGTAATTTCTTAACACACTTTCAGATTTTGCATAAACAGGGGCTCATCATACAGAATGCAATTAGGAAAAGGAACAACAACAACAAATCCCACTAGATTTGTTTAATACTAGGAAGAAACACATATGTTCCTGACCTTACTCCACATCAGGTACAAAAATATAATTGAACATTGCATAATAAAAATGGAGAAAGTTACTGCATAAAATGCAAATGTGTGGTTGAATAAGAAATTGCACTTGCAAGTTTATTTTAAAATGATAATAATTTATGTTTATATATGTTTATCTTACATTTTGCTTTTCCATAGCTACTTTTTTATATTAGCTAGTTATCTGCATAATACTGAAAGATGAATCTACATAATAATTCTGAAAAATAGCTATTGTTGATCTTGTCTTGCAACTGAGATCCAAAAAAGTTAAAAGGCCAAAAAGTTGAATATTTGGGGATAAGAATTTGTGTTAAATAAAATTCAATATTTTTTTAGATTTCCAATCCCACATTCAAACTGTCAGACTACATATTATCAAAAAATGGAAATAATTTTAATAGTAAGTCAACATAATGAGTAATTAAATTTGGAAATGCATGTCTTCTTTTCTAATTATACTAAACATGCAAAAATGGGTAAATTGATGGTATGAAGCCTAAAATCATAATTCTCTGAACCCAAATTCTGAGGAAAATCTGGTAACATATAATGTAAAATCAGTCAGCAAAAATCTATTTAAGCATTGAAGTTCACTTCTGACTATGGAAGTCATAACGTGAATCATCAGGGATATGGTAAAATTTTAAATATATTAATTATTGGATATTACTTTAGAATTACTTTATGTATTTCAGATTTAGATTCAAATAACATTTATTGAGTACCCAGTAAGCTAGCATTACATGTTTTATCTCATTTAATCCTATCAACAATACTTGAGGGAGGTATATTTTATTATAGTTAAGAAAACTAAGGCTCTAAAAAATAGACTAATTGATTACAGATTTTGCAAATAAAATAAAATATTTAAATACAGATATCCTTAATTCAAATCCAATAACCTTTCCATAATAATAATTCATGTTACTATTAACTGCTAAGTATTTTTGAGCACATACCATTGTCAGTCATTTATTTAGTGCTTTTTTTACTATGAAAAACATCAGGAGGTAAGTACTAATGTTAGTTTCAGTTCTAATGCATTATAAACATGTAGAGTTAATACAGGGAATGTTACATATGGATATATAATTTATCAATTTGCTATCTTACATTTGTAAGTGCACTTTGACACATTATCTCTTTTGATTTTCTTGACAGCACTATTGTTATTACCCATATTTCTTAGACAAGGCCATTGGAGCTTAAAGAAGATAAATTAATTGTACAAGTATATACCATTAGTAAGTTTTTGAGTTATATTTTGAAGTAAAGTCATCTAATTCTTAGTCCAATCACCTTTAGTTCAATTTGTTGAATTTATATATATATATATATATATATATATATATATATTCTTTGATTCAATGACGTGTTCATTTGACCAATGATGAACCCATTTTACATGTCAACAACAACAAAAAAGCACAATGTGAGAGTTGTGAGTTAAGTTTTATTTGGGGCGAAATGAGGACTATAGCCCAAGAGACAGCTCCTTAGATAGCTCTGAGGAACTGCTCTGAAGAGGTAGAGGGGGAGGTCAACATTATATGTGATTTTAGCAAAGGGGGGATATGTGGAGTTAAGCACACATTTTGGCAGAAGGTTGCTGCTAGTCACAAGAAGGTTGCTACTAGTCAAGAGGAGCAGATGTCTCTGTTAATGATTTTAGTGCTTTTCGAGATATAAGATGCAAGAAATTGAGCTCATAAAAATCTTCTCCTGAAAATATCTATCTGAAGCCCTGTTCTGCCAGTTTTTTCCAGAGCCCAGAGTGCCTCATTCCTGATCTCCACCCTGAACTCTTTTCAGGATGTGACGAAGGTCAGCGACTGCAGTGGCTAATGACTTCATTCTATTAGAACCAGTTGGCAAGTGACAATTTTTAGTCGACACCTGTAAAGAAGTAAAATTGTTGGTGTCTGTTATGAATTAAGTATTATATCATGCTGGTAATTACACAAACTCTCCTCTTCAAATAATCCAGGTCAGAATTTGGTTCTGAGGGTATTTTGATTTTGACTTATTGCATCAGAAAACATACCAGTGTTTCAACAATAATGAAGTGTTTTCTTCTTATTATTTCAACTTATTGGATAATTTTCCCAAGGTATAATTATCATCAACTAATATTAACATTCTGGTACACAACTTAACTGGAACTCAGTGTCTGAAAATTATAGAATGGGCAATCAAATACAGACTGACTTACTGCCCAGGTGAATAAGTGAATGAATATTTGTAAAATCTTCAAGGGTGTTTGGGTACCAACTTAGCAGCATACAACACACTCAAAATTGTGCATGCATGCAACAGTGACATACTAGTCAATAGAGGTTATTCTCAGTGATATTTGCCAATGTTGCTCCCATTGTGAAGTGTTCCTGTACCTGTTTTAGTTGCTTAGAAATTTGTTCCAGATACCTTGTGAAATATGTAGAAGTATAAACAAATCTTGTGTCTTTTCTTGTAAAATTGTATTACTTTGTAATTGAAGAATACACTAGAGCAGGCATCAGCAAACTTTCTTATAAAAGAACACATAGTAAATATTTTCAGTTTTTCAGGCCATAAAGTTTCTGTTGCAACTATTCACCTGTGCTGGTGTAGTCCCAAAGCAGCCATAGACAATACATAAATAAATAATTCTGGCTACGTTTTAATAAAACGTTAGTTTTTTTAAAAGGCAGTAGACTGGATTTGGCTCAGGGCAGTAGTTTGCAAACCCCTGCACTAGAGTCAGGGAAAGTCTATCCACTACTTGTGTCAAACTATATAAAACTTTTGTCCAAATTAAAACTGTCCATATGTGTCATATGTTAGAATCCAAATAATTTAGCTACACATTTAATATTCTGAGAAAGTTCACTATGTTCACTAGTTAGCTATGTCATATTGAGCAAAGATTTTACTTTTGGTATTTTCCATCTTCTGGTACAATTCTTATTCTGTTCTGACAACTCAGCAATAGCTGTGAGGCCAGATAAAACCTCCCCCACTGAGTTCTCTCTTGTGTAAGTTTCACAGTTTGAAATGAGAAATCTACACCTTTCACAAAGCACTGTATTCAGAGACCTCAAATGTATAAAACGCATCCCTCACCTCAAGGGAAAAAAAAATCATAATGGAAATTAAGAGAAAAGAGAGCTACTAGCAATCTATTAACAGAGAAATAAAGTTGAAACAGGATAATGAGAATAATATTAACATGAAGGTTTATAAGACACTTTCAGATTTTTTCTTATTACATCAACAAAGTATTCTTTTTCTTTTCTAATTGTTGCCTTCTTAACAGTCATTAAGTGGCCGTGACTAAAGATTTATAAACATCTTTTGTTACCTAAAAGAAGGCATTGAGCTTCCTTTCATCTTTTCAACATTTTCCCCAAAAGACAAGTCAGAGTGCCTCTGAAATCTTATCTATCTTGAATGCTTACAACATTAGCATTCATTTAAAAAATATAGTCTTTACAGATAAAGGTGATTCATTGGAACTTTCTTTAATTTCAGATTATTTCTTTAACAATCCAGAGATGATGATACATGTTCAATTTAATATATTTCCTTTCAAATTGCATTTTCTAGATATGTTTGATATCAAATGATATAAATCTTTAATCAAGCTTTTGCCTTCTAAATGACAATTCATGGTTAGTTGGGAGTACTTCTTTACTTTTAAAGGTCACGTCATGTTCAAAATGGGCCGGACTTGTACTTACTATCTCATTCTGACAAGTCCTACATGCATATATTTGCTTCGGCAAAGATAACCCACAGCTCATGTCATTGATGTGGATGAATAAAACGAAGATAAAAAGAATAAAGGGAGTGATATCAAGGGGTTGCTGATTTTATTTCTTTTCATTACAATATGAATAAAATTATGCATTGTACTTAACAGTGCTACAAAACATTTTTAAAATAGATTTTGCTCCTAGACTGTTAACTTCTTACTTCACAATCCCATTTCAAATGAATATCCCTTTTTATTAAGGGTTTGTATGACACTAAAATAATTAAAGGATTAGTTTAGATGAAGGATTAGTTTCTTAAATCCAAAGTGCACTGCATGTGTTTGTACATAATAAATTGGCCATTTGGGCTTCCCTGGTGGTGCAGTGGTTGAGAGTCTGCCTGCCAATGCAGGGGACGCGGGTTCGCGCCCTGGTCTGGGAGGATCCCATATGCCACGGAGCAACTGGGCCCGTGAGCCATAACTACTGAGCCTGCGTGTCTGGAGCCTGTGCCCTGCAACAAGAGAGGCTGTGACGGTGAAAGGCCCACACACCGCGATGAAGAGTAGCCCCTCTTGCTGCAACTAGAGAAAGCCCTCGCACAGAAACGAAGACCCAACACAGCCAAAAATAAATAAATAAATAAAATGCTGGCTTAACTCCTAGAGAGTTTCATTAAAAAAAAAGAAAATTAGCCAATCATTTTCAAACATGGTTTGAAAAAACATACATGTTCATTGAAGACAACTAGAAATACATAAAAACATAAAGAGGAAATTTACAATCACCTATAATCCCAACTCAATCATCAGTAGCATTTTGATGCATTTCCTCCCAATGTCTACATAATTTTTTTTTCAGTTGATGTGTAATTGACCTGAATCGCTATATTAGTTCTAGGTGCACAACATTGTAATTTGATATTTCTATAGATTACAAAATGATCACTATAATATGACTGGTTACTATCTGTCACCATGCAAATATATTACAATATAATTGATGATATTCCTCATGCTGTACATTTCATCCCCATGACTCATTTATTTAACTGGAAGTTTGTACTTCTTAATATCCCTCACCGTTTTCACTCATCCCCCAACATCTCTCCCCTATGGTAACCACCTCTTTGTTCTCTATATCTATGAGTCTGTTCTGTTTTGTTATATTTGTTCCTTTGTTTTGTGTTTTAGATTCCACATGTAAGTGAAATCATATCATATTTTTTTTCTCTGTCTGACTTATTTCACTTAGTATAATACTCTTAAAGTCCATCCATGTTGTCACAAATGGCAAGATTTCATTCATTTTTATGGCTAATATTCTATCATATATATATAATATTCTTTCATATATATAATATTCTATCATATATATATATACACACACACCACACCTTTATCCATTTATATATTGTAAATAATACTTCAATGAGCATAGGAGTGCATATATATTTTGGGGTTTTTTTTGTTTGTTTGTTGTTAACATCTTTATTGGAGTATAATTGCTTTACAATGGTGTGTTAGTTTCTGCTTTATAACAAAGTGAATCAGTTATACATATACGTATGTCCCCATATCTCTTCCTTCTTGCATCTCCCTCTCTCCCATCCTCTGTATCCCACCCCTCTAGGTGGTCACAAAGCACTGAGCTGATCTCCCTGTTCTATGCAGCTGCCTCCCACTAGCTATCTATTTTACATTTGGTAGTGTATATATGTCCATGCTACTCTCTCACTTTGTCCCAGCTTACCCTTCCCCCTCCCCGTATCCTCAAGTCCATTCTCTAGTATGTCTGCATCTTTATTCCCGTCTTGCCCCTAGGTTCTTCTGACCATTTATTTTTACTTTTCTTTTTTTTTTTTTAGATTCCATATATATGTATTAGCATACAGTATTTGTTTTTCTCTTTCTGACTTACTTCACACTGTATGACAGTCTCTAGGTCCATCCACCTCACTACAAATAACTCAGTTTCGTTCTTTTTCGTGGCTGAGTAATATTCCATTATATATATGTGCCACATCTTCTTTATCCATTCATCTGTTGATGGACATTTAGGTTGCTTCCATGTCCTGGCTATTGTAAACAGAGCTGCAATGAACATTTTGGTACATGACTCTTTTTGAATTATGGTTTGCTCAGGGTATATGCCCAGTAGTGGGATTGCTGGGTCGTATGGTAGTTCTATTTTTAGTTTTTTAAGGAACCTCCATACTGTTCTCCTGTAATGCTGTATCAATTTACATTCCCACCAACAGTGCAAGAGGGTTCCCTTTTCTCCACACCCTCTCCAGCAACTGAGAAAGGATTAATCTCCAAAACATACAAGCAACACATGCAGCTCAATATCAAAAAAACAAACAACCCAATCCAAAAATGGGCAGAAGACCTAAATAGACATTTCTCCAAAGAAGATATACAGATGGCCAACAACACATGAAGGAATGCTCAATGTCATTAATCATTAGAGAAATGCAAATCAAAACTACAATGAGATATCATCTCACACCAGTCAGAATGGCCATCATCAAAAAATCTGCATATATATTTTTGAAATTGTTTTTTTGTTTTCTTTGGAAAAATACTCAGAAGTAGAATTACTGGATCATATGATGTTTATTGAATTTTTCACCAAAAGATCACTTCTATCACTCATCAGTTCAATTTGTAACCTTTATAGAATAACTAATACATACTATTTTGTATAGAGACATTATCTTGTCTTTCAAAAAATGTTTAAATGCTACATATTTTAATAAACAATTGAGTGGATTCTACAAAGGGAAAATGTTTTCTGTTGTTGTATTACTGTTATTAATGCCAATTATAATTTATAATATGAAATAATGGAATAAAATTAAAAGTGGCAATAGAATTAACAAAAATAAAACCATGAAAAATAACAACAATAGAAAAAACAGCAATAGCTTTTGGAATATGACTGAAATAAAAACATATGTATATTATAAAAAAAAGAATTACTGGATCATATGGTAGTTGTACTTTTAATTTTTGAAGAAACGCCATACAGTTTTCCTTAGTGGCTCTACCAATTTACATCCCCAACAACAGTGAACTAGGGTTCCCTTTTCTCCACATCCTCACCAACACTTGTTATTTGTTGTCTTTTTGATAATAGCCATTCTGACAGGTGTGAGGTAATAGCTTATTGTGGTTTTCATTTGCATTTCCTTGATGATTAGTGATGTTGAACATCTTTACATGGACTTGTTGGCTACCTATATGTCTTCTTTGGAAAAATATTTATTCAGGCACTCTGCCCAATTTTAATTGGGTTTGTGTGTGTGTGTGTGTGTGTGATACTGAGTTGTATGAGATCTTTGTATATTTTGGCTATTAACTCCTCATTAGATATACGGTTTGCAAATATCTTCTCCCATTCAGTAGGTTGCCCTTTCATTTTTGTTGGTAGTTTCCTTTGCTGTACAAAAGCTTTTTAGTTTGATGTAGTCCCATTTGTCTATTTGCTTTTATTTCCCTCACCTGAGAAAACATACCCAAAAAGCTATTGCTAAAGCCAGTGTCAAAGAGTGTACTGCCTATTTTCTCTTTTAGGAGTTTTGGTTTCAAGTCTTACAGTTAAGTCTTTAATCCAGTTTGAGTTAAGTCATAGATTAATTAACCATAAAATTGTGGGTTCATTCCTGGGCTCTCTATGCTATCCCATTGCTCTATATATCTGTTTTTGTGTCAAGACCATACTGTTTTGATTACTGTAGCTTTGTAGTATAGTTTGAAATCAGGGAACGTGATAACTTCAGCTTTGTTTTTCTTTCTCAAGATTGCTTGGCTATTCAAGATCTTTTGTTTTTCCATATAAACTTTAGAAATATTTGTTCTAGTTTTGTGAGATATGCCATTGGTATTTTGATAGGAATTGCATTGAATCTGCAGATTGCCTTGGATAGTATAGTAATTTTAACAATATTAATTCTTCCAATCTATAAGCACAGTTTATTTTTCAATTTGTTTATGTCATCTTCAATTTCTTTCATCAGTGTCTTATAGCTTTCTCAGTAGAAGTCTTTACCCTCCTTTGGTTAAATTTATTCCTAGGTATTTTATTCTTTTTCATACAATTGTAAATGAGATTGTTTTCTTAATTTCTCTCTCTGATAGTTCATTTTTACTGTATAGAAGCAACAGATTTCTGTATATTAATTTTGTATCTTGAAACTTTACTGAATTCATTGATGAGTTTTAACAGTTTTTTGGTGGTGTATTCAGGATTTTCTATATATAGTATCATATCATCTGCAAACTGACAGTTTTACTTCTTCCTTTTTAATTTGGATGCCTTTTTTTCCTGTCTGATTGCTGTGCTATGACTTCTAATACTTAAGAATTTCTGTTTGGTGGTTTTTTGGAGTTTCAATCTCTTTGGTAAATTATTCCTTCTGTTCACTAATTTTATTCCTGAGCTCATTGAACTGCCTTTTTGAGTTTTCTTGTAGCTCATTGAGTTTCTTCATGACAGCTATTTTGAATTCTCTATCAGTTAAATAACAATATTCCATAACTTTAAATTTGGTTTCTGGAGAATTGTCATTTTCTTTTTGTGGTACAGTGTTACTGTGTTTCTTCATGGTTCTTGATGACTTGTTCCTTTGCTGGTGCACTTGAAGTAGCAAACACCTTTTTGTTTGATTCTAATGATTCAACAGACTAGAAATTATAGGCCTTTCTTTTGTTTTTCAGTAGGTGGTGCTAGAGCACAAGTTTTTGGTTTCTTTTTAACCTGGTCTGTCTCTAGTTATATTTGAGAGGTTGTACTTTCCACCCTTCCATTTCCTCTGTCAAACGTGTGACCCTATGCCCTTGTTATAGCTACATGGGAAGGCCACTGGGATCAGTGGTGCCTTGTTTCTGCCAGTGTCTCTGGCATCACCACCTGGTGCACAGGGGTGGTGGGCTCTTCTTCTGCATCTGAGATCCCTGTCACAAGCTCTACCCCTGTAGGGGGAAGGGGAATTGCACAGGTGCCTCTGCCATGTCCAGTGTTATAAGGTTTGTGGGCTCCACCTCTGCGAGTAGGGACAGGAGGCCAGAGTTGTGGGCACCTCAGCAGTTGGATGGACAACTTCCCAGGCCAATGGCAGAATTCTTAAGCTTTTATGTCTTCTCTGGTTCTTACAGCTCACCATAGTGGCTACTGGAAACCTCTCTTTTGTTTTCCTGAGGTGGCTCTATAGGTCAACTTTGTGGTTTCTCACTTGCCCACACACCCTGGCCTGTGTACTTCCTATCTGCTTGTTCTTGCTCTTGCTGCCACAATTGGGACTGTGCACAAAGAGCCAACCACAGATTGGGGAGAGGAGTGGGTTTACAGCTTGGGACTCTGGGGGTGCCCAGGACCTGGAAGGGAAATCCCTATGTGTAGTATTACCAGAAGGTCATGATTAGACTTCCTGCTGAGCAGTTATCAGGAACTGTGTCCCTTCAATGCCCTTTGACATTCTTATTCACCTCTTTCCTGATCTCCTGCCTCTGCCCAGTCATAGAGGTCCCATCTTAGTACTCTGGGTGGTGCTGGAAAGAAATGGGTTTCCTCCTGCTGTGTCCCACATCACTGAGGTAGTCAGACACTCACTCACTGCTCTCCTTTTCCTCAGCGGGAAAGATAGATGCCACCTGATAGTTCAGATCCATGCAGTTTCGCCTTGGTTGGGTGGGGGATGGTACTGGTAATGTTCTTATTATACTCATCTCTGTTGCATCCAAACTTTAAAATCTTCCCACAGGAAGACTTATTTCTGCATACCATTTCTTTGGTATCTGCTCAACTCAGCACTCTCCAGGTTTTTTTCCAGCCATGGCAAGAGAGGTTGGAGTAGGTTCATTGCTCGGCTTGGCCCCATAATGAGGTCTGCCTGCCTATTACTGGACTCACAGGTAGATGAGACTACTCCTGGGCCCCTTGGCATATGGTGTTGGATCCCATAGCTCCCATAAAGGTGCTTTTGTTAGTTGATGAATGTCTAATTCTTTGTTGAAAAGGGGGGACAAAAAAGAGGAACGTCTTATGCCACCATGATGCTGAAGTCACTCCCACAGTCTCAAAACTATTTTTGATTCTATTATTTGATCCATAAAAAACTCTATAAAGGCAGGAATGCTATATTATTTCTACTCTTACACATGATATAAGAAAGCTTTAGAGACTTGGTGGTAAGTATTACCTGATCTGATTTTTCCAGGGTCACACACAGTAACTTGGAGTTAGAACTAGAGCTCACATCTCCAAAGCAATATATTTCACTCCATTTTATTTACTAGTGTGTAGTAGTCTAGTCTTTTATGTATTTATAAATAAAAAAATTATTTATAAAAATGTATTTTATTTTATTTTTTACTTAATTTTTATTGGAGTATAGTTGACTTACAATGTTGTGTTAGTTTCTGCTGTACAGCAAAGTGAATCAGTTATACATATACATATATCCATGTTTTTTAAGATTCTATTCCCATATAGGTCATTACAGAATATTGAGTAGAGTTTCCTGTGCTATACAGTAGGTACTTATTAGTAATCTATTTTATATATAGTAGTGTGTATATATCAATCCCAATCTCCTGATTTATCCCTCCCTCCAAAAATGTATTTTATAAATGAATGGAATGAAGATTTTTTTGTTTTCCCAAGGAACTGCCCCAACTTCCCCCAAAATAAACATATCAGATTTTAAAACCTCAAGTTTCATTTTGCTCAGTTTTTGAGCTAAATATGGTCAAACAGCAAGGTGAACATAAGTTCTGGTTTTCCCAGGATAAGTCTTGATTTTTACCTGTTTCCTTTATTTAATTATCAACAGTACTCCTTCACTCTGAAAAGTGTCTCAGTTTTGATAAGAAATAAGGTGGTTATCCTATAAATATCAGAAACCTCTTCTGCTCTGGTGGGAAGAATCTAAAATTAATCTTGATGCCCAAAAGTCAGTAGTTAGTCTGCTCGAAGTAGGAGCTAGATACTGTATTTCCATAAAGATCTAGCTTTTCCCTCATCTTCATTAGGCTCCTTAATCCATATTCTAATTTCACTTCCCTTTCCAGAATCTTGTCAGTTTGACTATGAAACTCATCACTGCAAGATAGCCTTGCCTCTCTGACCCAAGGTAGAGCTTTTATCATGCCCAGTGGCCCAATCCACATATGTTCAGTGTGGGGTGCTGACAAACTATATCAATAGCCTCATTGCCCACTCTGTCTCTAATTTCTCCCCCATATCAATTCAAATACAGTGCTACTGTTCTTACGTTTCTGAAACACGTCATCAAACAACCCTCATGCTTGAAATAGTGAATGCTTCTAAATTGCATTCATAATGAATTCTTAAATGTCTCTCTGATTCAGTTTCTCCTTGCATTTTAAAATTATTTTTTATTTACCCCATTTCCACTCTCATTCTATATTCTTTTATATCACCATACATATAATCTTAATTATAACCCTGAAAGGTAAAAAATGTTATTGCTATTTTACAGATAGAGGCATTTAAAGTGGATAAATCTCTTGTCCAAGTTAAAAACAAAGAAGAACAAACACAAAAATCCCTCACAGTTAATATAGCAGATTTGAACACTTATCTAACAAACTACTAAGACTGTGCTCTTTCTATTAATCTATGCTTTATATATTTCCTTGTGAAAATATTACTATTGTTAAGATAGACAATCTGTAGATAAAATTCCCCATCTGTCACTGCTTTTTGTCATATACAGAGAATGCCTCATGCCAAATCTCTGATTTGTGCTCTGTGTGGGAGTCGAAAGATGGAACAAAATTAAAAGACTCAGTCAGAAAGTGACTTTTAACATTTTAATCTTAGTACCACAACATGAGAGCTGAGAATGACCATAGAATGATGAGGTAAAAGAGAAGTAAGAATTTCACACACATGAAGAGATACTGAGTCAGGCTTTTTGAGTTCCTGGTTGACACCTTATCAATCAATAGATATTTTATTTCCAAATCTACTTTTTGGTCTTATTTTACACTCTTGTATAAATTAGGACAGTCTCAAAATACTATTCAAGAATGTTTTGGTCAGAACTAATAGTAAATATTACTGCAGGACTGTAATTGAGAAAGTACCATAGAAAATGCTAGTCTGGAACTTAAGCATTTAAGATTAACTGTTCCAAACTGTTCATTGAGGAGATAGAACATGAAATCTTTTGACTTTTGTATTGTCTAATGCCCTTTCTACAGAAACTGATTGGCTTTTTATGTACTGAAAGCTTATCTTTCAGTGCCAGGTAGTCCCTTCTTAATTGCTTGCATTCAACATCATCAGACAATCATCAAACTGGATAAAGGGCAGTTTGGGGTTGTTTGCTATGTTTTCTGCCTGTGTCCAAAGTAGCAATTGCAATTTCAGCCAACTCGGTGTGAAAAGATCAACTAACTATACAGCAGCCTTGATGAATCTGCAAATTATTTTTAAAATGCCACTGTCACATTATACCCTGCAAAGGGTAGCGTCAATGAGATTTTTCATTGATAAAATATGCATTCACATTAGAGCATATTTCAAGCTTACCCTGATATAAAAAGTTTGATGGAGAATCTTGCACCAGTATGGTTATGAAAAGAGGTAAGGAATACCATTCTTAGAAGACATTCTTTTAAGCTAGGAAGGTTTTTCTGACAAGCTTTCAGGATGAATAGATCACTGATATTCTTCACTGTATTCATGGTCCTTTTACTTAAGAAGGTGCATTTCCTCGTATTTTGAGTACTATTTTCCTATTTAAACTGTGGGGAATAGATTTTATTCAGTTTTAAAATTTGTTGAAAACTATAAGAAATTTGGTTAAGGTATTTGTCAGTGACGATTGAGGAGACTGTTTAAAATGAAATAAAATTTTGTCATAAAAGAGAAATCACCTCCATTGAGGCATGTCATATTTTTACCTCGAGATATTTGGCATCGTTACCATCATTTAGTCTAACTTAACTTTTTTTAAAAAAATGAACAAGAAAGTGTCTTCCATTGAGCCTCTGATATTGCCTGATAACCTTAATATAACTTTGCTATATCTTTGACATCATTTCTGAGAGTGCCCCCTCTCCTGCATAGCGTTTTTTAAGATATGACTGTTTATTTCCCTACAGTCAATATTTCTCAGAATCAGGGGGAAAAATTATGTGCATATTATCTCCTTATTCTCCATTGCCCTTTCTTTTCCAGTGTATTAGTTTCTATCTCTTCTGAGAAAAAAGTATACATATGATATATTAATGTTATTTATTAATATTAATATTATATACTATACACTATATTATATTATATATATATATATATATATATATATATATATATATATAATCTCCCTGCTTATTTAAGGGACATGCCTTTTCAGTTTACCAAGCTCTTCTCTTCCTTGTCGCTATCATCTACAGACAATTCACCTATCTCCTTTTATTAAAAGCTTTGTCAGTATGCTGTCTTCCTCACTATCTTACTTTTTAGCATCACTGAGGATCAATTCAATGTCTATGTACACATACCATTCAACATCTTTGCCTCTCTGTTCTCTTACTTCTAGTCAATAATTACCTTTTGCTTCACCCTACATGAGCCGACCTCTCCTATGATCACTCTCTGATTTTGTCATCACCAAAAACATTCTACCTACAGGATCACGAATTCGAGCATCTTAATCTTTTACCATAATCTTTTTGTGTAAACCATGTTTTTCAGCTACGACTTTTGCCATTTTTTTTTACTTTACATTATGTCCAGTACATAGAAATATCTTACCATCCCCACTCCCTTTTATGCATGTGTCATTATGCTGTATTACTCACTGCACTTGCATGATTCTGTCATTTTTAGAATTTGAGGTCTCTCACTTTTATTCATTGGAGATTTTAGCTTATGGCTCATTAGTATTGTCTCTTACATTACGTTTACCAAAATATTCGGTGACTTTAATATCAATTCAGATGAACCATACAACACTCCAGTCTCTTGGTTCACTTCCTTTTTTTTTTTTGAAATTCACGTTCTTATTTATTGATTGATTGATTGATTGATGGCTGTGTTGGGTCTTCGTTTCTGTGCGAGGGCTTTCTCTAGCTGTGGCAAGCGGGGACCACTCTTCATCGCGTTGCGCAGGCGTCTCACCATCACGGCCTCTCTTGTTGCGGATCACAGGCTCCAGACGCACAGGCTCAGTAGTTGTGGCTCACGGGCTCAGTTGCTCCGCGGCATGTGGGATCTTCCCAGACCAGGGCTCGAACCCGTGTCCCCTGCATTGGCAGGCAGACTCTCAACCACTGCGCCACCAGGGAAGCCCTCACTTCCTTTTTAATTTCTTTTTTCTTTTATACCACTTAAACCATCCATCCCCATGGTTATATGCTAGTCTAGTCATTACCAGTAATGTGTCCTCTCCAAAATCTCAGTTTCAATCATCCTTCCCTCTGAACACAAGCTTCTGACTTTCCTGCTCACATCTTCTAGAAGAACCACCACAATTTTTCCACCCCATATGATCATCAATTTCTTGATCCAATCAACTTTGCTGCCTAACATCACCACACATCCTTGCTTTCTTTATTACCCAGGTTTGTTAGTATAGTATCTGATTATAATCACTCTCTTGAATATATACTCACATATCTTGCTCTCTTTCCCTCGTCCTATTTGAAAATACCCCAACTATAATTAAATCCAACTTTGCACTGACTCCACATCTACATCAAAGCTGGTTAGGGAAAAACACACAACCATGCTGATTATACTCCCTGATTATAAAGTTAAGACCACAATGTTAAATGGCCATCAGTGATGCTCAGAAATTCTATTACATTTCTGTGCTTATTTAATTCACTCTCTTAATTTATCAGTCACATATTTTACAGTTTCTCATTTCTTTCCAAATTCCAACATTACTGTCACTCCCCCATATGCACTCGATAATCATGCTTATTAGTTCACTGAGAAAAATAAGAACCATCAGAGAAATTCTATATTCTTGCACTACCAGATCTTCTACCAAACTCATATAACCTTATTTACCTTTCTATTACAATGGATGAACTGTCTGTTCACCCCAAACCAACCCTTTCTCACATGCACTGGATTCCATCCCCACCCCACTCCCATCTATTCAATGACTGTGCTTTTGAAGTCATCTGCTCTCTCTTGCAACATTAGTTTTTTTCTTCTCAGTGGTTCACTTTCATCAGCCTACAACCATCTTTTTAAAATCCCTAATTTTCCCCCAAGTCTCCTGAACTACTGCTCAAATCTATGTTCCCTTTTCATAAGAATCCCTCAAAGAAAGTAGTATATCCTCACCTTCTGCAATTCTGGTCCTCCTACTCTCCTTTGAACACATTATGATTTGACTTTTCTCCATATCACTCCAGTGAAACAGAACTGTTGATTTCAAGACCGCTAGTGGCCTTCACATTGCAAAATCCAATAGTCACATCTCTATCTTCCCATTATTTGACCTTCAAAGAGCATTGGACACAGTTATCACTCCCTGCTGTAGATTACATATTTGTGTCTCCCCAAAATTCATATGTTGAAATCTAATGCCCAATATGACAGTATTGGGAGGTGGAGCCTTTGGGAGGTTCTTAGGTCATGAGGGTAGAGACATCCTGGATGAGATTAGTGCCCTTTATAAGAGACTCCACAGAATGTCTAATCCCTTTCACCACATGAGGACACAGAGAGAAGTTGATAGTCTCAGAAGAGGGCGTTCACCAGAATTCAACCATTCTAGCATCCTGATCTTGGACTTCAAGCCTCCTGAACTGTGAGAAATAAATTTCCATATTTTATAAGCCACCCAGTCTAAGGAATTTTGGCATAGCAGCTTGAACGGACTAAGACTAAGATACCACTTACTTCTTGAAAGCCTTTCTTCTCTTGACTCTAGGTACTATGCACTGCTTTCCTTCGTGTGTCGCTTGATACTCAACCTCATCCTTCTTTTTCTTTTTAAATTTATTTATTTTATTTATTTATTTTTAGCTGCATTGGTATCTTTGTTGCTGTGTGCAGGCTTTCCCTAGTTGCGGCGAGCGGGGGCTACTCTTCGTTGCAGTGCGAGGACTTCTCATTGCAGTGGCTTCTCTTGTTGTGGAGCACGGGCTCTAGGCATGCGGGCTTCAGTAGTTGTGGCGCACGGGCTTAGTTGCTCTGCGGCATGTGGGATCTTCCCGGACCAGGGCCCAAACCTGTGTCCCTTGGGTTTGAAATACAGTTATACGTTGATGGATGCCAAATTCATATTCCTAGCCTTAGACTTTGCAATTAAACTTCTATTTTATATAGAACAGATTATTTGAATATCTATCAAGCATGATCAAACAACATGGCTAAAAACAAACTTTTTTTTCCTATGTACATCCAAACTGTTTCTCTTCCAGTGGCAGCACCATTGTCACTCCAGTAATTCATGCAAAAGATTTAGAGTAAATCTTTAATTCTCTTTCTTTCTCACTATTCACATCTAATCTATCAGCAAATATTCTTGGTTGTATATTCAAATTATAGCCTCCTAATTGAGATTCCAGCCTAAACTTTTACCTCATATAGTCTATTCACAACAAAATAGCCAAAATTATCTTAATAAAAACTTAATCTCTTCAATTATCTCACAATCCTCCACTAGCTTACTAAAATAAATCCAAAACCCTTTCAACAGCCTATCAGGGCTTACCCATCCTCTGGCTACTTGTTGGACTTAGGTTCTTATCATTTTTCCCTGCAGTCAACTACAACACAAAATTGCTTCTTGGTGTTCCAAAGATGCAACAAACATGCCTTGCT
Source organism: Balaenoptera ricei (assembly GCF_028023285.1). Classification (NCBI taxonomy): domain Eukaryota; kingdom Metazoa; phylum Chordata; class Mammalia; order Artiodactyla; family Balaenopteridae; genus Balaenoptera; species Balaenoptera ricei. The sequence continues at coordinate 85,918,513 of NC_082660.1, read as the reverse complement.
GTTTGTTGTTCATTTTCCTATACATTCTTACTTTTTGTTGTAGCCTTTTCTTTCTTGTTTAGACAGACCCTTTAACACTTCTTTTATGGTCAGTTTAGTGTTCATGAACTCTTAGTTTTTGCTTGTCTGGGAAGTTCTTTACCTCTCCTTCAAATCTGAATGGAAATCTTATTAACTAGAGTATCCTATTTTGTAGGTTTTTCCCTTTCATCATTTTAAATATTCAATATATCATGCCACTCCCTTCTGGCCTGCAAAGTTTTTGTAAAAAAAAAAAATAGCTAATATCTTTATGGAGGGTCCCTTGGGTGTGATTCTTTGTTTTGCTCTTTTTACTTTTAAAATTCTCTCTTTAGGTTTTATATTTTAATTATTATATGTCTACTGTGGATTCCTTGGACTCATGTATTTGGGACTCTCTGTGCATCCTGTAAGTGGATATCTGTTTCCTTTTTCAGGTTCAGGAAGTTTTCAGCCATAATTTTGTGAAATATATTTTCATTTTTTTAAAATAAATCTTTATTGGAGTATAATTGCTTCACAATACTGCATTAGTTTCTGTTGCACAACAAAGTGAATCAGCCATATGCATACACATGTCCCCATATCCCTTCCCTCTTGAGCCTCCCTCCCATCCTTCCTATTCCACCCCTCTAGGTCATCGCAAAGCACCGAGCTGATCTCCCTGTGCTATGCTGCTCTCTCTGTCTTCCCTCTGGGAACCCCATAATGAGAAGGTTAGTACATTTGATATTGTCTCAGAAGTCCCTTAAACTGTTCTCATTATTTTATTTGTTTTTCTGATTTTGTGTTTTCCATTATTCTATCTTCCAGATCACTTATGCATTCTTCTATATCACCTAGTCTGCTTTTATTTCCTTCTAGAGTGTTTTTTATTTCAGTTATTGTATTCTTCAGCTCTTAGAGTTTCATTATATATTTTCTAGTTCCTTGTTAAAGTTCTTACTGTGTTCATCTATTCTTTTGCCAAGTTCAGCTAGCATTCTTATTACTAATTCTTTGAGCTCTTTATCTGGTAAATTATTTATCTCTTTTATTAGTTGTTTTTTCAGGGTTTTTTCCCTTGTTCTTTCATTTGAATCAAATCCCTCTGTCTTCTCCTTTTGTTTAACTTTTCTGTTTCTATGAACTAGGTGAAACAGTTACCTATCCCAGTCTTGAAGTGGTCTCCTTGTGTGGGAGTGTCCCTATACAGTCTGCATGTGCCCCATGGCTTTGGTGTGAGAACTGGCTCAGAAGTGTGCAAGGGTCACACCTTCCCCCAGGGTGTGCTGGCAGCTATCACCTTGGAGTGAGGTGGGGCTGGTGATAGAGGGGCTAGAGCCAGAGCAAGGGTATGCCAGAGCGTCTTCTCTGTTCAGTGGTCATCACCATCCTATCATGGCCAGGGGCATGGGCAGTTCCCAAGGTGCTGGAGCAGAAACCCTGAAGTTCATGTGTGAGCTGGTTCCATTCCTTCTGAGTGTGCACTCTTCCCACTCACAGCAATGTTACCTTTGCCCCAGAGGTGAGCAGTGCTGAAGCCAGAAGAGCTGGAGTGAGTGCCCAGTACAGGCTGGGGTGCATGCTGTGATGGTCCTGGCACACCCATCAGAGCTCTAGACAGCTCCTAATCCACCACCTCCATGAGCACCAGTCAAGGTCACCCTCACCCCATTCAGATACAGTGCCAGGTTGGAGCAATCTCCATTTCCCCAAAGTACTTATTTTCCATGGCCACAGCAATGGAAGCTTTTGTCTGGTGGGGAGCTGCGCTGGAGCTATTGGTGCCAGGGCGCACACTGGGGTCCTCGCAGGGAAACTGGCAAGAGCCCTGGGCAGTTTCAATCTGCTTCCTCTGTCATGATTCTGGGAGTAAGCAAGTGTGTGTGCACTCTTCACAAGTGGAGTCTAGGTTTCTTACAGCCCTCGCCTAAGTCCCACTGGTGTTCAAGCCAGCTAAGGGGACTCATATTCCAGGTGTTGGAGTCCCAGGACTGGGGTGCCCAATATGTTATTTGAACTGCTCACTCCACAAGGAAGATTTCGAAGCCCATGATATCCCCCTCCTCTTCTGTGTCCTCTCCTAGGAGCTCAGGTTCTGACCTGATCACTTCTCTTTCTTTCCTACCCGACTCCTTGTGGATCTTTCCTTACAGTCTTGATTGTAGAAGAGTTTTCTGCCAGTCTCCAGTTTATTTTCAGTGATAATTGCTCCAAGTGTAGATATATTTTTGATGTGTTTGTGGAAGGAGGTGAGCTCAGCGTCCTCCTGCTCTGTCACCCTGATCTCCTCTTCAAAATGCAGTGATTTTTGACACATTAGTTTCATTAAGTCTACATCTTAAATTATCAATATTTAACCATGAACTACCACTTAGCAATAGATACTGTTCATTTGAATATAATGTACATCTATGCATTAAATACACTATCCATCCAATATAGAATGAATTTTTTACAATAAGACCTATCAAAAGAGAGAGTTAGAAGAATTTTAGAAGAATATTTTCAAAAATCCAAGGTGAAGTGGAAAATGTACAGGAGATAACTATATTCTGATGAAATAATAGGATTCTTGTTATACTAAAGTGAAATACCATGTACGTTCTAGTCTGGAAGGATGTTATAAAAACAATTTAGAATTTTGTGGATGTTCCTAATATTTATTGTGAAAGAACATTCTGATGATTGTATGATGGCTTTTATTCATTCTTAAACTGCTGCACAGTGGAAATGTAGAATATTTGAAATTAAATTGCTAGAATGGTGTAAACGAGACTTCTAGAATAATTACATTGGCATTTATACGACCCACTGAATGACACACTTGGATTACTCAAGAACATTTCCTTTACACAATTTGAATCATAAGAATAAGTCCAGGGCTTCCCTGATGGCACAGTGTTTGGGAGTCCGCCTGCCAATGCAGGAGACGCGGGTTTGAGCCCTGGTCCGGGAAGGTCCCACATGCTGCGGAGCAACTAAGCCCGTGTGCCACAATTACTGAGCCTGCACTCTAGAGCCCACGAACCACAACTACTGAGCCTGTGTGCCACAACTACTGAGCCCATAGTGTCACAACTACTGAAGCCCGCACACCACAATAAGAGAAGCCCGCACACTGCAACGAAGAATAGCCCCCGCTTGCCGCAACTAGAGAAAGCCTGCAGGCAGCAGTGAAGACCCAACGCAGCCAAAGATAAATAAATAAATAAATAGATAGATAGCTAGATTGAGGATTGACTTCACTAAGTTGCCATTATTAAAAAAATAAGTCCAATATTCCACTTTATTAAATAGTAAGTGGTTGAACATTTATGGGAAACAAATAGATTTTTTTCTCGTTTCTCATTACCAATTCCACTCTAATGGGAAGGGCACTTAAAGATATGAAACATAGTTTATACTGAAAATAAATTAGTATTAGACTTTCAGTTAAGACAGATATATTGCCTTGAGCCAGGGAGGGTGTGGAATAAAGTTTCTGAAACTCTATTAAACGTAAGTCTGGCTGTGGTTTCATGTCTCTAGGCCAATAGTCATTCAAATTCACGTTAAAGCCTGAATTAAAGATGAGCAACTTGAGATAGAACTGGCAATTCATTCTTTTTGGGTAATTTCTGTAATTAGCAATTACAGTAAAGTAATATCATCTACTTCAATTTCAAAAGATTATGTTGTTGATAACCTAAGTAAAGAAAGGAGAGGTGATACATTTCCTAAATTCTGAATTTCAGGGAATATTGCCAAGGTGATTATGTTTTAGATATTTGGCAGGGGATATCTAGACTAGATCCTAAATGGGAAATCATTTAAGAGAAGCAGATGCTTTATGATTCTCTTGGTGATATGTGTTTTTACTCTTTCTATTTAGAGTTTGAGAAGTAATGTGAGTCAGTAAAATTCACATCAAGGTTACGAGAAACCACAGAAAGATATTTTGAGGAACTAAGAGGCAGAAAAATTGGTCCCAGTTGAATTACTGTGAAACTGATGAAAGAAACAGGCTGAGTTGCAATGTTAATTTGACTTAATTCTCTTTTTCTTTTTTAACATCTCTATTGGAGTATAATTGCTTTACAATGGTGTGTTAGTTTCTGCTTAATAACAAAGTGAATCAGCTATACATATACATATATCCCCATATCTCCTCCCTCTTGCATCTCCCTCCCACCCTCCCTATCCCCCTGCTCTAGGTGATCACAAAGCACTGAGCTGATCTCCCTATGCTATGTGGCTGCTTCCCACTAGCTATCTATTTTACATTTGGTAGTGTATATATGTCCATGCCACTCTCTCACTTCATCCCAGCTTCCCCTTCCCCCTCCCTGTGTCCTCAAGTCCATTCTCTACATCTGCGTCTTTTTTTCCTGTCCTGCCCCTAGGTTCTTCAGAACCTTTTTTTTTTTTTTAGATTCCATATATATATGTTAGCATACGGTATTTGTTTTTCTCTTTCTGATTTACTTCACTCTGTATGACGGACTCTACGTTCATCCATCTCACTACAAGTAATTCAATTTCATTTCTTTTTATGGCTGAGTAATATTCCACTGTATATATGTGCCACATTTTCTTTATCCATTCATCTGTTGTCGGACACTTAGGTTGCTTCCACGTCCTGGCTATTGTAAATAGAACTACAATGAACATTGTGGTACATGACTCTTTTTGAATTATGGTTTTCTCAGGGTATATGCCCACTAGTGGGATGGCTGGGTCGTATGGTAGTTCTATTTTTAGTATTTTAAGGAACCTCTATACTGTTCTCCATAGTGGTTGTATCAGTTTACATTCCCACCAACAGTGCAAGAGGGTTCCCTTTTCTCCACACCCTCTCCAGCATTTATTGTTTGTAGATTTTTTGATGATGGCCATTGTGACTGGTGTGAGGTGATACCTCATTGTAGTTTTGATTTGCATTTCTCTAATGATTAGTGATGTTGAGCATTTTTTCATGTGTTTGTTGGCAATCTGTATATCTTCTTTGGAGAAATGTCTATTTAGGTCTTCTGCCCATTTTTGTATTGAGTTGTTTGTTTTTTTGATATTGAGCTGCATGAGCTGCTTGTAAATTTTGGAGGTTAATCCTTTGTCAGTTGCTTCATTTGCAAATATTTTCTCCCATTCTGAGGGTTGAATGTGACCTAATTCTAAGGAAACAGGTAGTACTCAAGTTGATTCATTGCTTTTGCTAAACTAACCGTTCCAAGCTCTGTTGGCACAGACTTGAGATAATTTCAGCATCTATAAACTCCTCCATGTCAGGGATTGTGCTGTTCATCTCTTTTATATTTATCCATAGTCACACAGTAGAATTAATTAGTATTGGCAGGCTTACAGTAGGAATGCTTATAATTTTCTCATATGTTTAATATTGCATTACATTATTTGGAATATTTCCAATACCTCTAAGATATAATGATTTGAAAATAGAGAGGAAGAAATGAAAGGGGTTTAGCACTCAAACTTACCTATATTAATCAAGAATTCTAAGAATAGAAACCTGGTTGAAGCAAAGCAAAATGCTTTTATTTGGGGTTTGTTAGGACTGCAGACTGGAAGAACAAATCCAAGAAAGCACTTCAGCTGTGTTCCACTGGACTACAAAATGGGGGAAGCTTATAAAGGCAAAAACTGCAAGGTTACATAAATTGTCAACAATTAGGATTGGAGCTGGCAAGAAATAAGGGTGCTTGTTAAGCAAGTATTGGTTGGGGTTCAAAGTGATTACATAGTTGTAAAGCGAGGGGGACTTTGAAACTACAAGGTTGTAGCTAGCAGCTGCTAGCAAATATTGTTTTGAAAACATGGGTGGTGTTGACCTTGAGTTTGATACAGGTCAGAGAGTTCAAGTTCTCAGTGATGCAGAGATGTGTCTGAAACCATATCCACAATGACCACTCAGCTCCATTTTAGATGCCTGAACCATTGTTACTTCATTTTAATTTTTTTAATGATCTTAAATATGTCATCACCTAAAATACATTAAAATATATGTTGTTATTCAGGCCATAACTCTTATTCTCATTATTTATTAAAGTTAATTGAATATATCTTAATAGTGAGGAAAATTGAAATCCAGTTCAACCCCACAGTTTAATTCCTTATGGTAGTAAAGTCCATGGTATTCCTTTATGAGGTCACTGGCCATATTTTATCCATATGCATGTATAGCACACATGAATCAATCAGCTAGGTGTATTGAGTACAAACTTTACAATGGATAGAGTAAGTGATTAAAGAAAGCTCTAATGAAAACTAAAATCTAACTGGAGTACAAAAACTAAATCATGTGACATGATTAGAGAACAAGAAATTACTAAACTTTATGGTATTGACAACTATTAACTCCCTAAGAGTCAAGGATTGTAACTTTCTTTTTTTCCACTATCTTCCAGTAGTAGCACAATGCCTGAAAAATATTGGTCACTCAATGAATATTTTTAATAAATACATATATACATAATAAATGATTATATTCATTTGGCATTTCTCATCATTTAAAAATCTCTATTTCTTCATCACAAAATGAGACTTCTGTGCTGTTATTATCTTAACTGCTTCCTATTCACCTCATTGTTGAGGAAAGGATTTCTGCCTAGAGTTATGGGGATGACCAGACACATGACACCAGAACCTGGACAAATGTACTGACAGCAGTTTATTAGTTACATATATTTACAGTCCAAATGGTGGTTGCACTCAAGACCAGAGTAAATCATCAAGGTTTGTCATAGGTAGGGTTTATAGTATCAAAATGATGAGGTATCCCCTGGTCCCCCTAGAAGATGTGACTGGCTTGTTGAATTCCACAGGCTGGCAAAGGCCTGAAACCCACTACTCAGGGATAAACAGGAACTGTACTTAGTCCTTTTGATAAGGAGTGTTGTTTGACTAAGAGATCTTATCTGTGGGAGGAGAGTGGGGGGAGCACATATTGAGCCTTAATTTTAGGCCTTGCACCACAGTCATTCTCTCAGCTTAAATGAAGAGCTGTCATTGTTGCTTTATTACTTTAGGTCTCTCCAACCTAACAAGGAGATATTTCTCTAATAATTTTTGCTATTAAAATAGGTTTATGGCTATTCACTGAGGTGGGAGAACATTTGCATATTTTGACTTTCCATGTGTGTTTCTATCAGAAAAATGATTATGTTTGCTTCACCCTATTTAGTTTTTTAATTATTTTATGGCTATAACCAGAAGTAGTTCATAACCTAGAAACTTGTAGACCTCTTGTTACCATATTGTCTAACTTCCTACTGAATCAGTTGCCATCGCAAAGTTAATTTCATTACCTCGCCAAAATGAGACTAGCTGGGAATTAACAGAATTCATTCTGAATTCAGATCTACTTTTTATCAAGCTTTGTACCACTGGACAAGGAATTTAGCCTGAATCTCAGACAAAATTAGAATAATACCTAATAAAGTTATTTTGAAAATTAAATAATTTAAAATAATCAAAGTATTTAGCCAGGACTTACCACGATGGAATTGCTCACTAAATGTTAATCCTCTCTAGTCACACTCTTCCAACGCTATTAAGAAGATTCTTGCATGAAATCAAACTACCTTTTGCTTTTTGAAATATCTCATCTGCTTTCTCATTAACAATATATATAGGTCCTGCACCAATATTTTATATGATGAGGGTTGTTTTCCCCTAACACACTGTTCCAGAATTGAATGCTCTCTAGTTATAAATACAGGATATGTTCTCAAACCCTCTGTCACAGAATAAAAGAATAAACATGTGGTTCACATGCAGGAAAAGTTGTAACCTTTTTTCCTGATTTGTAAAACTTAGATGTTTTAAGACCCATTACAAAACATATGAGCTTTCTTATCTTCCTTTCAACTATTATATTCTACTATACCAGGTTTTTCTTCAGGCTTACTTTCTGTGGCTGTGTTTAGACCTATTTTTTTGACTTTAGGAGATGCTAAAAGTGGAACTGTGAGATTTTATTTGAGATGCAGTTGTTTCAGACCCAAGTTTAGCTTTTGATTATCCTACAATATTAAAGATATATTTTTAAAAATAAGATTGTCAGCAATAATCATGACTCTTACAAAAAAGAAGAATGAGACGGTTCTACAAGGCTATAGCTTTATTTCCAATGTGGGTCCTTTTAGGAAAGTTGTAGCTATAAAGGATATAGGTGAAAAAATAGATTACAGAATTTTCAATGAAACAAAACTCAAAATTCCATATGAATTAAATAAAAGATCTTAATAAAATAATGTGTCATATTTTAAAAGTAAGTGTAAAAGTCTTGAATGTCTTTTGTTGTTTATATATGATGTTGAAAAACTTATCTTGACTGTTGATGTTTCATCTTTACCACAATGTTACTTATGAAAAACTATTATTGCACTCTGTAGTAATGGTCCAAAGCAATATTGTAACTTGGTGATACTGTAGCAATCCCTACTTTTACAGACCATTACTGCATAATTGAATCATCTGTATTACTAGCAAAGTGTGACTAGCCTGAATGAAAGCTAAACATTCATGCCATGATTCTACTAACTGCTTACACTATTTATTGATTCCAAGGTACCAGTTTTGAAATACGTGAGGAAACACTGCATCATCTGATTCTTTTCTTTTTTTCCAGAGCAATTACATAAATATTATGAGTCATTTAAAAATAACATACTAATGTTAATTTTAATTAGTGCCACAAAACTTGAGCATTATCAAGATGTAAGTCATTCATAATTGAATTATATTTTAAAAGATTAATAGAAAGACTGTAAAAAAAGACTGTATTGCCTTATACAATTTTTTTTCTTAGATTTTGTAAGAGCCAGTAAGCCTAAGTTAGTTTCAAATCTACTGTCAAATCAGTGACAACTGCAAAGAAATCATGTTATATTATTTCTGATCAGAGACATCATGCCCAACATTCTTTACCTTTAATTTTGTTTATGAAATTGTTCAACCATAGGGAAAATTACAAAAGATAACATAACAAACACCTATACCTCTGCAATTACTTTAAAATATGTATTAACATTTTTCCACATTTGCTTTGGATTTCTCTGAGATTCATGGAAACCAACCATTATAATACATCTAGAGTCCCATATGCCCATCCCTCTCACTTCCTTCTTTCCCCAACCATTTATCTTGAATATGGTGCATATTATTTTAATGCATGCATGGTTATATAGTGTATATATTTCTGTGTGTATTCTTCATGCTTTTACTATAGGAGTCTGGGTGTGCATGTGTGTGTGTGTCTGTGTGTGTGTGTGATAACAGACACATATTCTATTATTTTAAATGGAAAATAGTGTTTTCCCAACTCATTAAAAACTTAACCAGTTTTCCCAGCCATCATTAAAACACATTTAAATGCCTGTATAACAATCCAGAAAAAAATCTACATAATATAAAGCATTCACAACAGAAATTACCTAATTATTTAATGCTTAGTCAACCGTTTAATATGTTTGTGTGCAGTTAATCAACAATAATATGGCCTTTTGCATTGCAATAAACATGATATAACATGTTGAAAGGCTAAAAATAGTTTCTAAATTAAAACTGTGTTTGTAGTGACCACAGATCTTGGAAAAAGTGAAGACTTGTGTTCATAAAGGGCCAAAATGTCAGGGAAAGTTTGGGGAAGATAACTGTGATAACACGCAACACATTTAAACCATGTGAGCACAGACATAATCCTATCTGTAGAAGAGCTGCAATACAACTGCCGTACATTGTATACTCTCAACAGTACCCATGCACAACTTAAATGTTTTCACCAGTACCCACGAGTTGATATAATATTTTTTTAAATTTAGATAGTGAATTTGGGAAAATATTACAAGTTGTTATGGTGAATATCTGATAGTGAAAATCTGAAGATAAAGAGATATCTGTATGTGTGGAAAGCTATGAACAGTATTGAATATATCTATTTATACTATCTGCACATATTTGTACCTATATATGTTTTATTAATATAATAAATGCTTTGTGTGTCTTTGTAAAATTTAAATAAATGATATCTTACAGCACACACAATATGGACAAAACTTCAAAAGAGTATGTGAAAAAAATAAGTCCCAAAGATTTTATACTGAATAGTACATGTTTTTAAAAACTTAAAATAAAATAAAATTTAAAATTAAGGGGTATTATATAAATGCAATAAAACTGTATAAGAAGAAAAACAAGGAAATGATAAACATGGATTTCAGGCTTATGGTTACCTTACAATAATTTGGAAGATGCTCTGGGACCATGTATTTAGACAAGGGTTTTCTCAAAGTGTTAGATTTTGGTGTTGGTAGATGGGTACATTGGTACTTATTGCATTATTAAAAGCAAATGAAGAAATGAAAAAAGGAGACAATCCATGAACTAGTGATGAGAATGTGTAATGAGCCAAGGATTTTGATTCTAATTGTGTGCATCTGAGGTAGAAAGAAAGAATAGAAAGGAAGAGACAGGAAGGACACAATAAAAGAGAGAGAGAGAGAGAAAAGAGAGCAAAGAAGAATCTCACCATTGATGACAGTTATCAGGTATGTGGGATGCCAGTTTTGTTTATTCAAATGAACACTTCACTCTTTGCCATGTTTTTGCAATACACCAAGGAGAAATAAACCTGAAGGTTTTCATTTGGTTAACAATGGAGCATTGGTTTACTGGATAACTCTTATAATGTCAGAACACAATTGACTTTCCTAGAGCTAATTTTCTATGGATGCAGGAATCATTCAGTTTAAATTGTGAACTTAAAGACACACATACACAAATTTAATTTTTTGTGTGCCTATAGAAACTACTCTACAAAACTATGAATACTGCTGGGATTCTTATGCATTCCAGAAATGAACACATAAAATAATCCACACTAATTATGGTGTAACTCAGGTTGACCAGAGTATACACTATACTATACAATTATTTTTTTAATTTTCAGAAGAACTCTAATGTGACTCTAAGATTATATGTTAACAGTCCAGAAACACAACCCAAGTAGATGTGATTATGATGCATGAAATCCTACCCATCATTGTCTTATCACCAACTTCTAACCTAGAGACTATATCCTGAACATGTGTCCCTTTCTGTGAAAGAACATAGATCTGGATACCATTTAATATTTTCTTCTGTTGGTTCTTAAATTCAGATTGTGTTGCAGTCTAGTAGGTGTGAGTGGCTCTTACAAAACTTAAATCATGTAAACACTCTTTCTATATCCTCACAGTTCCATCTTCCGTTGGTGAAAAAATGAAGAAAGGAATAACATTTGCAAAAAGCAAAGACAGGTTAAATGAGGTGACCTTTGAAGAGTCAGCCTAAAAAGCAGAGCACTACCCAAGAAAGGGCACGCTTTACCATGAAGCTTTTCCTAATCACCCTAGGCAGAGTAGATGAGCCCCAGAGTTCTTATACTCACTATGAACATTTCCATTATGGCATTTATCCAGTTATCCTGTTATTTTGTTATCATTCATTTGTATGTCTGTCTCCTTGTGTACTCTATGTTCTCCTCAAAGGCAAGGGTTATGTTTTACTTACACTTACATCAAACTAAATTTCCCTCCTAGTGCTTGGCACATAGCAGGAATTTAAAAGAATGTGTTTTCAATGAATGATTACTAACTTACTATAAATAACTGTATCAAACTTGTCTAATTGTTATGCAACCTGCTTTTTTCACCCATAATTTATTTTTGTACCAATCAAGGTTGAGATAATTAATTCAATTTTTACTGCTATGTGAATTATTATATTATTATATTTTAAGAATTTATCATATTCAGATGATCCAATTCCCTACTGATCAATATGTGTCATTTCCAATTTTTGCCTCTTCCAAACAGTGTTTAGCTGTACGCTTGTGAAAATTTCTTTATGTATCAATAATATACCTAGAAAAAGTTAGCTTTTAAAAACTTTAAGCAATAGCTTTGCCAGTGCTTCTCTCAGTATCCTGACATATCAGTTCCTTGAATTCCTCTTCATCAATGATTTTATAGTCTACCCTACTTCAGTCACTCACTCCCACGGTCTCAATTTCAAGCATCCCTATGTCTGACCAACACCTCCGATCTTTTCAGTTCCCTCATGGAAGAATTCCAAATTCAGCAATCCCTTCATCTCTCTAGGAATTATAATTCACTAATCCACCCCCTTTTTATCTTCACTTTCTTCCATACCCTCTTTAAACCAATGATCAGTCACTATATTTACTACTACGTTCTTTGTATTCTTCCTTAACTATCTTGCTTCTCCTTTGTTTCTGTATTCTCATGTAGCTAAACCAGACTCCTAACATCCAGCTCTATCTACCTGGTGCTTGCAACCATATAACTGAATATGGATGTAGGAAAGCACAAAGACATGTTGCTTGGTCTCATTTTATTTTTTAATTTTTATTGAGATGTAACTGGCGTATAACGTTATATTAGTTTCAGGTGTACAACACAATGATTTGCTATTTGTATACACTGCAAAATAATCACCACAATAAGTCTAGTTATCCTCTATCCTCATACAAAGTTACAAAATGTGCAATATAATATTATTGACTGTAATCACCATGCCTATACATTACATCCCCATGACATTTATTTTATGACTGGAAATTTGTACCTCTTGAATTGGTCTCATTTTAAGTTGGAGATCATTAAACTATGGTCCAAAATGCCGTGTAGGACTCATATTTCCCTAAACTATTTATTATCCTGTTTCTCAGATGAGTTTTTCTTATACCCTCATAGTTCCTTGACCTAAAATACCTATTTTTTCATCATTACTCTCTGTGGATGACTTCATTTCCTATTTTACTGAGAAAATGGAAGCAATTAGAAGAGAACTGTCACAAGCTCCCAGCTAAAGCTAAACACTATCTGTATCTGTTCTTTCCTATTGTACTGTATTTCCTATTATTTTGTGTTACCCCCTGAACTCATGGCTAAGGTAAATTTTTCTACTTGTGTACTAGATCCCATGCTCTCTCACCTACTGTAGCAGACATGGAGGTGTGCTGCTTGAATCTCCCTTCAAGAAAGAACATGATGTTTAACTATGAGAAGTGCAGTTAGCTGGCAGCCTCCAGGTGTTAACTATTTGAGGATTCACCTCAGGCTTTAAACAAAGTCCATGGTCTTCCTGGGAAGCCCACAGCTAATGGCTGAGCTAGAGTACAAGAGAGGAGTTGGCCAATTCTGCCCAATGCAGAGGACTCATCTAGCATTCAGTATTTGCTATGGATTTTCCCACTTGATTGGGCAAGGCTTTATCAGATCAGCACAGCAATCTAATCCCTTCCAAGTCTCACATCCTCCTTCCTTTACTTTTATAAGTGTCAGTTCTTCATCATATTCTGAAGGAAGTCCCTGACCAATCCTGCTCCTTCTCCCTTTTTTAACTTTCACAAGCATCACAGCCTCACCCCCAACTGCTTCTGTTCCTATATCCATCTCAATATCTGCTTACTGGAGCACCCAAAAGACACACTTACTCAAAGAAATTGCCCCAATAATTCTTCCCTTCATACATGACCGTATGTGTCAGTTTGTTCAGAACAGTTCTGGCTTATACCTGCTGTGCAGTATAATGCCCTTTCACTCACACAAGTGTCTTAGTTTGGTAGATACATTATTTGGCCACCTTACAGAAATTACTTCTTAATCCTTTGGACTTCTTTTCCTTCCTATTTATCCTCATCCCCTTTGTGATGTCATCCATTCTTATGTTTTAATTACCATTTACATGCTGATGACCCCCATATTTAGTTCTTAAAGAAGGACCAATTATATGGACTCCAGACAGATATCTGTTTATTCATCATTTTCACTTAGATGTCCAATAAATATCTCAAAATTTTTAAATTGAAATATTGATCCCAAATCCTCTCATTTCATCACACACCACATCTTTGATGTTTACATGATCTACCTTCAAATATATATCCAGGATCTGACCACTTCTCACCATATCTGAATGTAATAAACCGTTAAGACCTCTCATTTTGATTATTGCAAAACATCCTACAAAGTCTCTCTGCTTCTTCCTTTTTCTGCTTCTGTTTTCAATGTAGCAGCCAGAGTGACCCTATTAACATAAAGCAGATGATGTAACAAATCGAATGTTCAAAGCCCTCTGATGTTACCAATCTCGATCAGAAAAAATTTTTCTTTACCATGCCATAGGCCATGACTCTATGTCATCTATCCCCCACTTCCTCTTAGTATCCTTCCCCCCACTCACTCTCCTACAGCCTAGTTAATCTTAGGCATTAATTTGTGTCCAGTGAGAATTAGGCAAGACAGGAGTAGAAGTACAAGACATTTATTGGAGGAAGGAGCAGAAGAAGTCAGGAGAGCCATCAGACTATGGTGCAGATCTGACACCTGTGAGAGCATGGGCTTGGTACAAACACCCTGGTGGATATAGAGGGTTAGTAGCTGGAGCCATAAGACAAGTATAAGCAGCATATTTTCCTGACCACCACAAAGTACTTTGCAGGATCCCATATCATGGTTTTGCATTAACTAACTATTCTTTCTACCTGGAATGATCTTCTCTTCTATATCTACAAAGTTTGCTACCTCATCTCCTCTAAAACCTTACTCAAATGTCACTTTCTGAACTAGGGTTACCCTGTCTGAATATTTTTATTGACGTGTAGTTGATTTGTAATATTATATCAGTTTAAGGTGTACAGCACAATGATTCAGTATTTTTACAGATAATATTCCATTAGAAGTTATATAAGAAAATGGATATAATTCCCTGTGTTATAAAATATATGCTTGTTGCTTATCTATTTTATACACAGTAGATTGTATTTCTTATCCCATACCTCTCTGCTGCCCCTCCGCCTTTACCTCTCCCCACTGGTAACCACTAATTTCTTTTCTATATCTGTGAGTCTGTTTCTGTTTTGCTATATACATTTGTTGGTATTATTTTTTAGATTCCACGTATAAGTGGTATCATACAGTATTTGTCTTTCTCTGTCTGACTTATTTCACCAAGCATAATATTCTCTAAGTCCATCCATGTTGCTGCAAATGGCAGAATTTCATTCATTTTTTGTAGCTGAGTAATATTCCATTATACATATATATACATATATATATGTATATATATGCAGTACATCTTTTTTATCTGTTCATCTGCTGGTGGACACTTGGGTTGCTTCCATATCTCAGCTATTGTAAATAGTGCTGCTATAAACATTAAAGTGCATGTATCTTTTTTAACCATTTTTTAAATTGAAATATAGTTAATTTACAATGTTGTATTAGTTTCAGGTGTGCAGCAAAGTGATTCAGTTATACATATATATATTTTTTTCAGATTATTTTCCATTATAGGTTACTACGAAATATTGAATATAGTTCCCTGTGCTATACAGTAGGTCCTTGTTGTTTATCTATTTTATATATAGTAGAGTGTATATGTTAATCCCAAACTCTTAATTCCCCCCTCCCCACTATCCACTTTGGTAACCATAAATTTGCTTTCTATGTCTGTGAGTCTATTTCTGATTTGTAAATAAGTTCATTTGTATCATGTTTTTAAGATTCCACATATAAGTGATATCACATAATATTTTTCTTTCTCTTACTTCACTTAATATGATAATCTCTAGGTCGATCCATGTTGTTGCAAATGGCATTGTTTCATTCTTTTCTATGGCTGAGTAACATTCCATTGTATATATGCATGTATCTTTTTGAATTACTGTTTTCATTTTTTTCTGGATATATACCCTGGAGTGGAATTGCAGGATCATATGGTAGTTCTATTTTTAGGTGTTTTCAGGAAACTCCATAGAGTTTTCATAGTGGCTGCACTAATTTACATTCCCACCAACAGTGCACAAGACTTCCTATTTCTCTACATCCTTGCCAAATTTTGTTATCTGTAGACTCTTTTATGATAGCCATTCTGACAGATGTGAGGTGATATCTCATTGTTGTTTTGAGTTGCATTTCTTTAATAATTAGTGATGTTGAGCATCTTTTCATGTGCCTGTTAGTCATCTGTATGTCTTCTTTGGAAAAATGTCTATTCAGGTCTTCCACCCATTTTTGATTTTTTTTTTTGTATTGAGTTGTATGAGCTGTTCATATATTTTGCATATTAACCCCCATCAGTCACATCATTTGCAAATATTTTCTCCCATTCAATAGGTTATAATTTTGTTTTGTCAATGGTTTCCTTTGCTGTGCAAAAGGTGAAGTGTAATTAGATCCCATTTTTAAATTTTTGCTTGTATTTCTTTTGCCTTAGGAAACAGATCCAAAAAAAAGTATTGCTACAATTTGTGTCAAAGAGTGTTATGCCTATGTTCTCTTCTAGGAGCTTTATGGTTTTAGATCTTACATTTAGGTCTTTAATCCATTTTGTGTTTATTTTTGTATATGCTGTAAGGAAATGTTCTAATCTATTGTTTTACATGTAGCTGTCCAGTTTTACCAGCACCACTTGTTGAAGAAACTCTCTTCTCTATTGCATATTCTTGCCTCCATTGTTGTAGATTAATTGGCCATAGTTGTGTGGGTTTAGTTCTGAGTTCTCTATTCTGTTCCATTGATCTATGTGTCTGTTTTTGTGCCAGTACCATACTGTTTTGATTACTGAAGCTTTGTAGTATACTTTGAAGTCAGGGAGCCTGAAGGAAAGGAAGAAGTCTGGGAGAGTGATACCTCCAGCTTTGTTCTTTTTTCTCAAGATTGCTGAAGTCTGGGAGAGTGATACCTCCAGCTTTGTTCTTTTTTCTCAAGATTGCTTTGGCAATTTGGGGTCTTTTGCTGTTCCAAGTGAATTGTAGGATTCTTTTCTCTAGTTCTGTGAAATATGTCATGTGTATTTTGATAGAGCTTGCATTAAATTTCTAGAATGTTTGGGTAGTATGGACATTTTAACAATATTAATTATTCCAATACAAGAGCACAACTATCTTTCAATCAGTTTGTGTCATCTTCAATTCCTTTCATCAATGTTTTATAGTTTTCAGAGTATAGAGCTTTCACCTCCTTGGTTAAGTTTATTCCTGGGTATTCTTTTCATTTTGATGAAATTTTAAAAGTGATTTTTGTTTTTGCTATCTCTTTCTGATAGTTCATTATTAGTGTACAGAAAAACAACAAATTTCTGTATATTAACCTTGTATTCTGCAACTTGGCAGAATTCATTTATTAGTTCTAATAGTTTTTGGGTGGAGACTTTAGAGTTTTCTATATAAAGTATCACGTCATCTGCAAATAGTGAGAGTTTTACTTCTCCTTTCCAAATTAGATGCCTTCTATTTCTTTTTCTTCTCTGATATCTGTGGCTAGGACTATGTTACATAAAAGTGGTGAAAGTGGGTATCCTTTTCTTGTTCCTGAATTTAGAGGAAAGGCTGTCAGCTTTTCACTATTGAGTATGATGTTGGTTGTGGGTTAGTCATAAATGACCTTTATTATGTTGAGATGTATTACCTCTATACCCACTTTGATGAGAGTTTTTGTCATAAATAGATGTTGAATTTTGTCAAATGCTTTTTCTGCATCTACTGAGATGATCATGTTATTATCCTTCCTTTGGTTAATGTAGTGTATCACACTAATTGATTTGCGAATGTTGAACCATCCTTGTGTCACTGGAATAAGTCCAACTCAATCATGGTGTATGACACTTTTTATATATTGTTGGATTCCATTTGCTGATATTTTTTAAGGATTTTTGCATCTATGTTCATCAAAGATATTGACTTATAATTTTCTTTTTTGTAGTGTCTTTGGTTTTGGTATCAGAATAATGGTTGCTTCATAGAATGAATTTGGAATTGTTCCATCCATCTTAAATTTTTTGGAACAGTTTGAGAAGGACAGGTATTAGTTCTTCATTATATGCTTGTTAGAATTCCCTTGTGAAGCCATCTGGTTCTGGACTTTCGGTTGCTGGGAGTTTTTTTTTTTTTATTATTACTAATTCAATTTCACTGCTAGTGATTGGTCTATTCAGATTGTCTGTTTCTTCATGATTCAGTTCTGGCAGGTTGCATATTTCTAGAAATTTGTCCATTTCTTCTAAGTTGTCCAATTTTTGCCATATAACTGCCCTACCCCGTCTAAATTTTAACTTCACCATCACTATCATTGTTACCTCCATTACTAATATAATTCCAGATTCCATTTTTTCCCTTTATTTTCTTCTTTAGCAGTTATTCAGTTCTAATGTACTATATATATTTTATTATTTGTTTTGTTTCTTTTCTACCTTTCCCACTAGGTAGAATATAAGCTCCTTGAGGGCTGTGACTTTTTGTCTTTTTCATTCAATGCTGTTCTGTAGCGCTTAGAATATTTCCTTGTACATAGTAGGCATTCAGTAAATATGTATTGAATGAATAACTAAAATCTCTCTGTTTAAAACCGTCAAGTGACTTCCCATTACATGTGGAATAATATCCGAACTCTTCACTATGGTCTTGCAAGGCCTCATATTATCTTTCTCACTTTATATCTTTATGTCTTAGCATTTTTCCCTCACTTACTGTGCACCAGCCAGATGATCTTCCTTTATTTATACCTCAAGTATTCCAATTCTTCCATATTTTACTGCATCTGGCAATACTTTTGTCTCTTCCTGCAATTCTCCCTTCTCACTCTTCAACAACTTCTATTCATGTGACTGATTTGTATTTAAATTTTGGCCTTAATTTAAATGCTATCTCTTCAGAGGGGATTTCAGGGCCGCTATCATGTATGTTTTTCTCTCCCTTGTTTTTTTCTTTAATCATAACACCTTGTTAATTTCCTTCAAAATAAGTATCACAATGTCTAGGTTGTTTTTTATTGTCTTTGCACTTATTTACTTGCACCTTGAATACTTCTTTGTATGAGAAGAAGTAAGTTCCATGAGGACAGGGAATGATCTTGTCTATCCTGTTACTGAAGTGTATACCTAGAAGTTAGCACAGTGACTGATACCTATTGATAACTCTTTCAGTACAGTTATTTACTAGAAATAGAAGTGCTTAAGAACATGGGGCTCTAGGTCAGACGAAAATAGGTTCTCCTCCCAACCCTATCACTAGCTATATATATGACGTTAAACAAGTCACCTAACCTCATTTTATAATGATAAATTCACTTTACAGGGCTGGGATGAGGATTAAGAGATAATTATGGAAATCACTTACCCAGAGCCCACCACATGATCCATGCTGAACTTGTTAACTCTTATTGTTCATTAATTGTGTTACTACTGTCATCATTATTACCTACCTTCACAATTCAAAGGATTAAATAAAGTCTCCCTTGGTAAGAAGGGCAAATGTAGAAAAAAAAAGATGCTTCTGTAACTGCAAGAAAATGAAAGAGAGACTCGAAAATTAAGTTATAATTGGAATCATTCTCTCTGTCCCTTTCCTACTTTTACTTTTTATGTACATATTTCATAATATATGCTTATTATGTTAAAAATAATTATTCATTCATAAACATCATCCATACTTTTGTTGGGGATTCTCAATTTTAATAGTTTCTGAAAACTTAAGATTATCAGTTTTAGCAAAACACAAGAAAATATATAAAAATAGATCTCTCCTGTGGAAGTGTATTTGACACTAAAGTCATTCATGATTTGGAGAAAACAACAGTTAACATGTAATATTCACTTTAGTATCTGTACATTCCATACTTAGCCTTAAAAAAATCTGTTCCCTCACAGCTTCTTCACAATTTGTCATCACTAGGCTTGCTACAGCCGTCACATGTTTGTATTCATCCACTTTACCTTGTCAAGATTTATGGACACATTAAAAGACTCATTCAAATTCCTGGAAACCATATTTTAGAAATTGTTTTTAAATGGAAACAATTTTAACAGGATACATTCATTTTCGTTAAAATGAAATATGATTTCACAGAAACTGATACTACCATTTCTTTATTGTCTCAAAATAAACCAAAATACTAAACAACACAAAATGAATAAAATATTCCTTAGCTATAAAGTAGACATTGGAGAATGAATATTAATGCTTTATTTTAGTAGTCCTCTTTGGATAATATTTGCTAATATTGGATCTTTTCCTTGGGTTTTGTTTCACATAAGGAGTTCCCCAGAAGAACTTCACCTGGACTATTTATTCTAGTTTCTATGTTTCATTTTATATTAACAGAAATATTTTTGTTTATTTATTTGTGAAAACATAACGTTAATACAAATTGTTTTGCCTATCACACAACAGGTGCTCTACCTCTTCAGGAGTACCTATTAAATGACAAATTAAGTAATAATACATATAAATATAAAAATAAAATATAACCCCAAAATAGAAATGAAAATAATAAAATGGAAATAAACAATCCCCCAAATCCAAGAGAAAACCAATCAAAGGTATATATATCTTAGGTTGTTTTTCACATATATGTGATATATTTATAAATAGATACACACATGCACTATGTATATTCTCTTCTATAACCTAGTTTTGCTTAACATGACTTTAAATTTATGTGGCTTTTTAAAAATATTAACACAGTGATAGTCACCTCATTTTTTCCATTAAAAGGATGTAACATGAATTATTTAATCATTACAATATTATTGGGCATAATCTCATTCTAAAGGTGGTAGTTGCTACTCAATTCCACATATTAATGCCATGCAGAAATGCTGGCTCAATATTAACAGTCTTCTGATGTTTTGAGAGAAAGCAGATATCTGTTTTTTTTTCTTTTTTTCTTATTGTCATAACAACCTATCCCCATTTCATGGGATAGTACATTCTCATCCCTCTAAGGATAATACATTACTTTTTATTGAAATATATTTGACATATAATACTGTATAAATTTAATGTGTATATGTTAATTTGATACGTTCATATATTGTACTATCATTGCCATTGTAGTGATAATTAGCATAGATAAAACAGTGCATTTTATGCTAGTAGCAAAGCTACTAGCATCTTTGTTCACTTATAAAGGCTCCACTCTTTTACTCCTCCCCTTTTAAATTTTTGATATCACAATTTACTTCTTTTTATGCTGTGTATTTGTTAAAATTATAGTAGCTATATTTATTTTTAATACTCATTTTCTTTAAACTTTATACTATAGTTAAGTGGTTAACACATCCTCCTAAAACAGAGCTACAATTTTCAAATTCTGACTTTATTTTTCACCATTACCTGTGTTGTGTACTTTCATGTTTTCATGTTGCTGATAAGCATCTTTTCATTTCCGCTTGAAGAACTCATTTCAGCATTTCTTGTAAGACACATCCAGTGGTGGTGAACTCGCTCAGCTTTTGTTTGTCTGAAGGATAACTTTACCACATAAAGTATTCTTGCCTGTCAATTGTTATCTTTCCACACTCTTTATATATCATCCTGCTCTCCAGGACTGTAGAGTTACTGCTGAGAAATCCACTAATAGCCTAATGGAGGTTCCTTTGTAGGTTACTTTCTTTTCTCCTGTGGCTGCCTTTAAGATTCTTTATTTATCATTAATTTTTGACAGTTTCATTATAATGTGCCTTGGAGAAGGACTTTTTGCATTGAGATAATAGAGTGTTCTATTAGGTTCATGGACTTGTATGTTGTATGTCTAAGTCATTCCCCAGGTTTGGGAAGATCTAAGCTATTATTTCTTTAAACACAATCTCTGCCACCTTCTCCCTCTCTTCTCCTTCTGGAATACCAATTATTGTAATATTTTCCTTTATGATTGATTCCAGTAGCTCTCTTATGGTTTCTTCACTTTTAAAATCTTAGTTCTCTCTTGTCTTCTAACTGAATTATTTCTGTATTCCTATCCTCCATGTTATGTATTCTTTCTTCCAACTTGTTTGCCCAGTTACTGATGCTCTCTATTTCATTCTTTGTTTCATTCATTAAATTCTTCAGCTCCAGAATTTTTGTTTGGTTCTTTTTTATAATTTCAACCTCTTTGTAAAGAACTTCCTCTGTTCATTAATTTTATTCCTGATCTTGTTTAATTGCATCTCTGAGTTTTCTTGCAGGTCATTGGGGAATTATCATTTTTTTATGTGATACCATATTTCCTTGATTTTTCATAGTGTTTGTAGGTATGTACTTCTGCTTTCACATTTGAAGTAGCAGATATTCTTTATTTAAGCTTTTATGTCTTATTTGGTTCTTAAATTCAATAGACTGGCTATTAGAAACCTTTGCAGAAGGTGGCACTATAGCTCAAGTTTGTGGTTTCTCACTTCCCCACTGACCTTGGCTTATTTTCCAAGTACCCTCTGAATCTACCTAAGCTGGCTCTCCCAGATGAACTCCAGAGAAAGTGCAAGTAGCTGGCAGCAGTGTGAGAGGAGGTGTGGGTTTCACACTTGGAGTTCTGGGGGTGCCTATGGACCTGGTGGGCAAATCCTCCAGTGGGATACTCCCAGAGGTTTATGGGTGAACTTCCTCGTGAAATCCAGAAGTAGACAGCAAGAAATGCATTCTATGAATGCCCTTTGATATTCTTACCTGCTTCCTTCTCTTTCATCTCCTTCCTTCCAGTCATGGAAGTCCTTCCTCAGAAATACAGATAGTGCTGGGGAGAAATACATTTCTCTAGTTGCAACCCACATAACTGAGATAGCCAGGTGGTCAGTTACCATTTTTGCTTTCCCCCTTCTCCATGGAAGAGGTCACTGCTTTTCACCTCATCTGCCAGAGAAGTTTTTGCTGCTGCCATCAAAAGCTTAGCTCCTTGCAGTATCACTCTGAGAAGGGGGACAGCCCTGATGAATTCCTTCCTTTCCTTTGTGTCCAGACTCATCTCTATCCTGCTCTGATTACATGATGAAATCCCCCCTCAGGTAGGCTGGACCTCTACAAATTCTCTCTCGTCCATGGGTAACTGCCCAGTTTTGTACTTTACAGGTTTTCTCCAACCTCCGTTCTGGTGAGTGGGGTTAAGGCAGGTTCATCAGCTCCTGAGTATCCACATCCCTCACCAAGGTTTTTTTTGTTTATTTTCTAATGCACAGGTGGGCTAGAAACCTCCCAGGTCCCTTGGAGTAAGGTGCAGATGCACTTTTGTTCAGTTATGGAAGTCTAATAAGTTGCTCCAAAATAGGGTGGGAGACAAAAAAGGAATGACTTATGCTGCCATGATGCCGACACCACTCTATGATATAACATTACTTTTAATAAGTTCTCTTTTTAATTGCATATTTAATCTTTGTTTAAAATGTTGGCTTGGCCAAAAAGTTTGTTTGGTTTTAAGTAAAAATAAAAGACATATTTTTCATTTTCACCAAGAACTTTATTGAACAATGTATTCAGTAACCGAAGGAACTTTTTGGCCAAGCCAATACTTATGTGAACAAAAACTAATATGTTTAAGTGTTGCTTATTCTGGGATCTCTGTTAGAACTGAACTTAATTCTAACTGATTCAGATACGTATTACCAGATGGTAATCACGAAAAGTTGCACCAATTTATTTGCCCAGAAACATTGTTTGAGTGTGTCCATTTCCCTACATCTCAAATCAACACTGGACACTGCTAACTGTTTTATCTTTGCAAACATGATATTATTTTATATTACACTTCATTCATAGGAAATAAGAAATATTTTCAGGAATATTTTCTCTTTCACATTTCCTTTTTATAACCTTACCATTTTTGTATTTTGGTGTTTGCCATTTTCTATGGGTTTTTATGGTATTTTTGTATTGAGGTTACTAAATTTTAGCTACAAGTGTATGTTGCAAATGTATTTTCCTAATTTACTACAGTTGACCCTTTAACAGCATAGGTTTGAACTGAGCAGGTCCACTTATATGTGAATTTTTAAAAATTAATATGTACTAAGTACTACACAATCCACGATTGGTTGTATCTGCAGATGGGGAACTGTAAATATGGAACTACAGATACAGAGGGTGGACTATAAAGTTATATGCAGATTTTTGATGGTGCAGGGGTCAGTGCCCCTAACCCCCTGTGTTGTTCAAGGGTTAGCTGTATTTGTTAGTTAATATAATATATATATTTTTATAAAGGAATTGTGAATTTTTTATGTAGTCAAGACAAATTCTTGATGAGTCAGTTGAGCCACTGCAACCTCATTTTCTTCCAAATAAGGAGTTGTCAAGATATTTAGCCCCCATGTGGGAACAAAGCAAGAGTATGCAGCCCAAGGAAGCAGGGCAAGCGTCATGGGTAGCTGTTGACACTCACAAAGAATGTTGAAGAACCACACACCAAATGTTAGTTGCTGGTACTTACCTAGCCAAATGCATTTCTCACTGTTCCAGATGGACACTAAAGTAAAAGAAGAGCTTTCACAAAGCAGCAAAGGGGGAATACAAAAATAAAAATAAAAAAGAATGAGCACACCATCAAGAATCTCTCAAGACTACAGAAAAGCTGACACCGTGAAAGTGAAACAGGAAGGAGTGGCAGCATCCTATGGTAGCTAAGAACAAGAACTCTGGGAGCCAGACTACCTGGCTTCAAATCCTGGCTCTGGAACTTGCTGTGTGACCTTGTGTAAATTTCACAACATCCTTGTTCCAGTTTCCCCATTTATAAAATGGGATTAATAATAATAACTACCTGTTAAGGTGGCTATGAGGAATATATATATGCATACATATATATTACATATGTCTTGTGATTATTAGTCAATATGTATAAAACACTTAGAATAGCACTTAACATGTAATGATTCTTAAATAAAAATACATAAGCTTCAGAACTAAGGAGTAACAACAGAAGAAACATAAATAACAATAAATGAATGTTATAAAAATAAATGTAATAACCTTAGAAAGATGAGAGTATATCTATCACATCAAACAGGGACAGGCTGTAATGAATACGAATATATATATATATACATATACACATATTCTTGAAAATGAATTCCCATTGACACCTGTTGTGGTCCCTTAATCACCTCTAGAGAAATCTAGACCTCTAGGTAACAGATTTGAAAGCTCTTGGTTTAGAATAAATCCCAGAGGGCTTCTAGTTTTATGTTGGTAAAGATATGTATTTTTTCCTCTTCTGCACAACCAACTTTGCTGTTATTTTCTGCCCCTATGAAAATACATGTAGATTTCCCTAGTCTTTCCCTTAATCTGCTCTACCTCCAAATCTTGTTTGGATAGATTAGTAAATTTCTTCCCCAGCTCAGAGATGCTCTTACCACTTTTAAGATGATGAGTCAGAGAAAAATAACAAAATAATCACATACTTTCTCCTCTACTTCTTTTGCTGCTAAAGCTCAGGTTGTTTTAATCTGCAGCAGTGAAAAGGGCTATATATGCCGCTGTTTCCATGTCTCTCAGAGACCAGCTATGCTTCTAGATCTCCATCCAAATTAGGGGAAATTATTGGGTTAGCAGGTTTTGCCTAAATATTTTCCATTACTTCTGAAAACTTTGTACTACTCTCTTGATGAAGTTGAATATTAGTTCTCTTTGCTCTCAATAATTTTTTCCAAATTGTACTATATGTGACAAAAATTACTCAATGCTATGGTGAAAATGTTTTCATCATTCTCTAGCTATTGCGTGAAAGGAGATAATTTCCTTTGTTTCCCTTTCTTTGTATCTATCAGTACTTGAGAGATTTTGAGAGTTGTAAACCAGCTTTCTCAAAGCTATCTTTCTAAGATATTCCATTTGACAGACTCACATGATGAACTATTGTAATGCATTTCCTAATATTCAGCTACTTTTGCATTTTCTTAATAAATAAAAATTTTCAGGATAAATCATTATTCATTAGAAAGTTGGGCTTGATTTTCTGGTAATAATTTCACATTTTGTAAATGCATTCAGTAATATAAAATCCCAATATGCCCTACACTTCACTCTAAAACACCTTTTGTATATCACAATATAATGCTCTAATCATTCAGTGAGAATTCTAATTCTCAAAAATGTAAAAAAAAATAGAACTTGTGTATTAATTTTTTATCCTGCAACTTTACCAAATTCATTAATGAGCTCTAGTAGTTTTCTGATAGTGTCTTTAGGATTTTCTATGTATAGTATCATGTCATCTGCAAACACTGACAGTTTTACTTCTTTTCCAATTTGGATTCCTCTTATTTCTTTTTCTTCGCTGATTGCTGTGGCTACATCTTCCAAAACTATGTTGAATAAAAGTGGTGAAAGTGGACATCTTTGCCTTGTCCCTGATCTTAGAGGAAACGCTTTCAGTTTTTCACCATTGAGTAAGATGTTAGCTGTCGGTTTGTCATATATGGCCTTTATTGTGTTGAGTTATGTTCCCTCTATGCTCACTTTTGGAGAGTTTTTATCATAAATGGATGTTGAGTTTTATCAAAAGCTTTTTCTGCATCTATTGAGATGGTCACATGGTTTTTATTCTTCAATTTTTTAATGTGGTGTATCACACTGATTGATTTATGGATATTGAAAAATCCTTGCATCCCTGGGATAAATCCTGCTTGATTATGATGTATGATCCTTTTAATGCATTGTTGGATTCAGTTTGCTAGTATTTTATTGAGGATTTTTGCATCTATGTTCATCAATGATATTGGCCTGTAATTTTCTTTTTTTGTGATATCTTTGTCTGGTTTTGGTATCAAGGTGATGGTGGCCTCATAAAAGGAGTTTGGAAGGCTTCCTTCCTCTGTAATTTTTTGGAAGAGTTTCAGAAGGATTGGTGTTAACTCTTTTGTAAATGTTTGATAGAATTTGCCTGTGAGGCTATCTGATCCTGGACTTTTGTTTGTTGGAAGTTTTTTAATCACAGATTCAATTTCAGTACCTGTAATTGGTCTGTTCATATTTTCTATTTCTTCCTTGTTCAGTCTTGGGAGATTGTACCTTTCTAAGAATTTGTCCATTTGTTACAGGTTGTCCATTTTATTAGCATATAGTTGCTTGTAGTGGTCTCCTATGGTCTTTTGTATTTCTGTGGTGTTGTTTGTAACTTCACCCTTTTCGTCTTTAATTTTAATGATTTGGGTCATCTCCCTTTTTTTCTTGATGAGTCTGGCTAAAGGATAGTACATTAAATAAAATACACAAATTATAATACATAAGTCATACTTATATTTGTTCTGAGTGAATGGAAGAAGAAGAAGAAGAAGAAGAAGAAGAAGAAGAAGAAGAAGAGCAGGAAGAGGAGTAGGAGGGGAAGGACGAGGAAGAAGGAATACAACTAACCTTTACTGAACACCTACAAGTGCCAAGAATGTTGCTAAAGGATTGATATGTATTAGTACATTTAATCCTCACAGCAACCATATTTGGAAGTAAGTACTATTCCTTTTTTATATATGAGAAAACTGGGGCACCGAAGTTCAAATTTTTTCCCCAAGGTCATTTAGGTAGTGAGGCATAAGCTAGAAAATGTTTTTCAAAGAAGAAAAAAATTCAAGTTAAAAAATGAGTACCATCTCATAGTGAGAACTACTACTGCCATTTAGATTATATTATTCTTAATATGATGTATCTGTTTATGATTTGCATCAAGGAATTATATCAATAGTGGGGAAGGGAGAGGAATGTGATGAGCCTCATGGTGCTGCACTAGACAGTTTTAGCCATTTAACAAAAAATCTTAAGGTCTCAATGTCCTACAACAAACACATTTTATTTTCATGCCCATGGGCTTGGCCAGGACAGGCTGGACTCCAGGCTTATGGCTGGATTTAGGTTGGCTCAAAGCAGATTAAAAATCTCTTCTTCTTCATGCCTTTGACCCAAGAAACTCACAAGGCCCAGCCTAGCATCAATGGGATGGGAAAATATAATCCACATACTTTAATATAATGTACTGGTTGCTATGAGGATTAAATCACATGGCAAAGGCCATAGATGTATAATTTCATAACAGGGAGGGACTGAAGTATTGGAAGTAACAATCCAATCTACCACAGTTATGCTGCACATTCATCAGTGATTTTCAGTTTTATTGTATATTGTATTTTTTTAGTATATAGATTTTTTTGAATTTCAGGGTTAGAATTCTATTATATTCAAAGCATAAACAAGACGCATTCCTTTTCCTGTACTGTGAAAATGTTTAAGTAACATAAGATTGATCCATTCCTTTAATATTTGAAAGAACTTAGGTGTAAAACTGTCTTAGCCGAATGCTTTTATTGGAAATTGTTATTAGATAAAAATTATTTTTTCCTTAAGTAAATTCATTAAGGCTTTTAATTTTTGAGCCTTGGTAATTTATAAAGTCATAAAGTATCATATAGTTCATGTACATGTTCAAAAGTTATCATATAACTGTATACCACAATACATATATGTATATATAAAATGTATGTATATATCTTCCTAATTTTGATTATACTAGTCTTTTAAAATTATTCACTTCCTGAATTTTATTTACAATTATATTGGTAAACTATGAATATATTTCTCTTTACTTTATTGATTACTTAATCTTAATTATCTTAAATTTATATTATAGTTTATTTTCTAAGAAGAAATTTCCTCTCTTTAATTTGCTATTATTCAATGAGCTAAAATGTAAGGGAATATTTTGATACATATTGATATTATTGCTATATATTTAAAAGAATATTTCATGGATTGGTTTATTTTCCCAATTCTTCACTCTGCTGTAATAGGATTACAAATCCATACTCTTTGCCATTAAATGTTTTCTTGCCTTTCTCTGTGAATAGCACATTCTTCCCCATTCCACTGATATTGGTCTCAGTCACATGACTTCTTATAACCAATGGAATAATAGTAGGTATGACATGAGCAGAGGCTTTAAATGTACTGACCTGATTTGCTTGGCCATCTTGCACTGCAGATATCCCATCAGAAAGGTATATTCCAATTAACCCCTTATCCCAGAATAATGAAGACATTTGGAGAAAGCCCAAACCTGGTCTGAAGCTTGGGACCAGCTGTTATCATACAAACCTTATTCATTATGAAATATTTGTTTTATAAATTGCTGATTTTTGAGGTTGTTTGTTATACAGCAAAAACTGACTATTTACACAATACTATGTCTTTGATTTCTTTTTCATCCCAAGAACTATTTATGAGAGTTATTTCATTACTTTTAGATAACTGAATTTTTAATTTTACTTTGTTTATCTCTTTTCAATCAGGATCTGAATAATTCTTGTATTTTTTAATGTACTGATATATTTCTGTCATTATATAATCAGTTTGTAAATATTTCATAAATGCTAACAAAAAATAATCTTTTAGTCAACAGAGAATATCTATTTTATATACTTTATCACATATTCAAATAGTCTAAAGTGTCACTTATTTCACCACATTTTTTAAAGATTTAGGATGTTGAGCAAAAGTCTTTTTCAACTATTGTTTTTCTGTCAACTACCTTTATATTTCACAGAGAGTTTTGCCTATACAGTTCATGATGGTTATATGACATTTTGATGTAACAGTTTTGACACAGCTATTTTGCAGTAACTGTTTTGATTTTGCCTTTTGACATCAAGAATTTTTACCATGGTCCTTTAGACGTAGGAACATTTTGACACAGTCCATATAAACAAACCATTTACCTTTCAACTTTTCTTATTACTAAATAATGCATCAAACAGACTTTCTTGAGGATCACCTCAGACATGACTGACTCCTTCACTGACTGTCAAGAATGGGATTTGGCCCAAGAATCAAGCAAGGTTTAGATACATGACTAAGTAGGGGATGGGTTTAAGGTCTGGGTTTCCTGTTGCTTATATTACCTAAACATACCTAATGCAATTTTACATTTTTTCTTGGACAATTTGAGATTTAAGAGTGTCCTACATTGTTTTTCATTGTGAATTAAAACATAATTTCTTTATTTTAGTGATATTTTGGCCTTGAATTCTACTTCCTGATACTGACAGCCTGTTTTCTTTTAGTTTGTGTTTATCTGGTATGTACTGTCCAAGTTCTTACTTTTAACTGCATTTTGTCCTATATGGTCTCATAAACAACATGTAACTGATTTGTTTTCCTTCGATACTAGAATGACTGTTTTCTTTTAACTGGACTTTTTAAATCATTTACATTTATTTTCATAATTGATGTCTTTGGTTTTATGTTTACAACATGAATGGCATTCTACATGTGTATATTTTCTTACAGCTTCAGTTGTTTGTTTTATTATCTTTCTTTAATTTTTAATGATTGGATGGTATATCAGTCAGGATAAGCTAGATTATACTGATGCAAAAAACAGCCACAGAATTTCAGCGGCATTAGCAACAAAGGTTTATTTTTTGTTCAAAATACAAATCTTTTGCTGGTTGGCTGCATCACTTCTCCATGTCCTATTCATTCCAAGGCCATCAGAGTAGAGTACAACCAGTCTAGAGACAAAAGAAATTGAGTACATAGAGAACCATGCACTGATTCTTAAAGCTTTTAAAGCACATTTTGCAACCATAAGAAATCAAACGGCTGAGCTTAATATCCAAAATGGAGGTAATATAGGGAATTCCCTGACAGTCCAGTGGCTCCACGCTTCTACTGCAGGGGGCACGGTTCTATCCCTGGTCAGGGAACTAAGATCCCACAAGCTACGTGGTATGGCCAAAACATAAAATGGGGGTAATATAATCCTTGCCCAGAGAGGCACATTGAATGTTTGTAGTAAATAAACCATCTACTGCAAAAGTTATATGTCTGGATTTTTAAAATTCTACCAGTGGTTTCTATATTTCAAAAACATATTTGAATTCATATTTCTATAATTATCAAAAGTCAAAGATGAAATAATTCTCCACTTTATGAGAAAAGTAACTTGCCCTAACTCTTCCTTCCCTCTCTGATTTGTTTAATTAATCTGGTGTTTTAGACCCAAATGAAAATTTTTACAGACATTTTTCTGATCCATTTTCTATTTCTGCTTTGTGATCTTATTTATAACAATATTTTCTGTCTTTTCAGGTTTTTCTGTTTTACCATATTACCCTCATGCCACTTAATTTTGTATTGGGATTTTTTAAGATTATCATATATGTCTGTTTTTATCAATTTATTCTTTTTATTATTTTTTCAGTTAAAGTACAATATAATTAAATGTAAGTTTTATTTTTAGGATTATTTTTTCCAGGTTTATTGAGATATAACTGACATATAACACTGCGTAAGTTTAAGATGTACAATGTGATGATTTGATACCCATATATATTGCAAAATAATGACCACAATAGGTTAATTAACACCTACATCATCTCATATAATTACCTTTTCATGGATATGGGTGATGAGAAAATTTAAGATTTACTCTCTTACCTACTTTCAAGTATATAATACAGCATTATTAACTATAGTCACCATGCTGTATATTAGATCCCCAGAATGTATACGTCTTATAACTGGAAGTTTGTACCTTTGATTACACATCTCCCCATTTCCCCCACCTCCAACTCCTGACAACCACCATTCCATTCTCTGTTTCTAATAGTTTGGCTTTTTTAGATTCCACATATAAAAGTGAGATGATTCAATTTTCTCTTTACCTGACTCATCTCACTTATCATAATGCCCTTAAGTTCCATCCATGTTGTTGCAAATGCTAGGATTTCCTTCTTTCTCATGGATGAATAATATATATTAGTGGTGATATCTCTAGTCAGCATTCAATGTTTTTGTTTTTGTTGTTTAATTTCATTTGCTGCGTCTTGAGGACCGATATTAGAGAAAAGCACACTGGCATAAAGTATAAACGAGTATCTCAAAACACTGGAAGAACGTGGAGGGCAACCATGATTTTTCTTATTTTCTCTAAATAATCTTTAAGAAAACAAAAGGCAATTTTTGGCCATATATCTATATCTATATCTATCTATCTATCTATCTATATATATATATCTATACTTGTTTATCCAGTCATGCATAGATGCACACTTAGATTGTTTCCATATCTTGGCAATTGTGAATAATGGTGCAATGAACATGGAAGTGCAGGTATTTCTTTGAGATCCTGATTTCGCTTCCTTTAGAAATATACCCAGAAGTGGGATTGCTGGATCATATGGTACTTCTATTTTTAATCTTTAAATTTTGATTTAAATTAATTCCTTAACTAGATAATATTTTCTTTTTGTTGTTTTTATTCAAAGTTATTATTCAATAAATGTTAAATAATTTTGTATAACAGATATGGTTTATTGCTTTAACTAAAAAACAATTGTCTGGCTGATTATCAAATTCTTATTTTGTAATTTTATTTTTTCCTTTAGAAGTCGAGATATTTTGTGCTATGATTAATTGGATGGTAGCGTTCTGAAGGGTAGTCCTGATGAAAGCCTATTTTGTTTTTCATTTGTAAATCTATATGGTTGTATAGTTTTTTCTTTAGCTTTGAAATTTAAATGTTTTACCCCCATTATGTGTAAATGTTTTTTTTTTTCATTTACTTTGCCTGATATTCATTGAGCTTTTTTTGATCTACAAGCACAGGACTTCATTTAGTTTATGCAGGTTTTTTATAATACTATATATTTTACTGTTAGTACTGCTAATTTTGTCCTGGTCTCTTGTTCAGAAATCCAATTATCCATAAGTTAAATTAATTAATTCATTTATTTAGTCAACAGATGATGGATTGCTTTTTATCCATTATGGATTACACTAAGTATAGTTCTAATGTCAGTTCATATTTTGAGCTTTTAATTTTAGTTTTTTTTACCCTCTTGCCTGAGTTCATCATATTCCTTTTATATGTGTTTATTGGTTTCAACAAGCTAGCTCCTTTTTCATATTATTCTTTTTCCCCTAATATTTTGCCTCTTGTGTCATAGAGTCCATAATTCTAGAATTTATTGAAGAAACATACATCAGTTTTACTCATATTTTCTTCCTGAAAAGTATTTTGAGTGCAATGGTCCTTATTTTACATTACCAAATAATTTTATAGACCTGCTTTTTATTTTTATTCTTTTTCTTTAATACTATTAAATTAGTAGAAATTTAAATTTATTCAGGCTTGTAGTTACATATAAATTTAATGGGTAGGTTACCTTTTTACCTATCACTCTCCAAATGGTTGCTATTAGAATCCTAAAATCTTAAGTTGTCAGGATGTTGGTCATATTCATCACCTTTGACCAGAATTTCTATATCTAGTAGTCATGCATCTAATTTGGATGATGGACAGTGAAGGTATTTCATGTTCCTGCTGACTACATGGAACAGAAATTATTCTGAATAATTTCCATCATTCAGTAGTTCTCACTTTGCTTGGTATAAAGTATGAAAATATGTAATAGCAAATATTCAGTATACCAAAAGATGTTGTTTTCTTTCTCCTTCTTTCTATCAGCTTTGTTTTTGTGATAAAATGTGCTACTTCTAGTTCACTTTTCCCCGTTTGTTATAGTATATTATTGTGAGTACAATTGCATTACTGCATTTATATAATCCTGTGCATAAAAAAGAGATGGATCTTTGGGATTGACATGTACACACTGCTATATTTAAAATGGATAGCCAACAAGGACCTACTATATAGCACAGGGAACTCTGCTCAATATTATGTAACAACCTAAATGGGAAAATAATTTGAAAAAGAATAGATACATGTGTATGCATTACTGAATCACTTTGCTGTACACCTGAAACTATAGCAACATTGTTAATCAACTATACTCCAACATAAAATAAAAAGTTTTTTAAAAAAAGGAGATGGATCAAGCTTGGTAAAAACATAAATTATGTAATAGTCAGAAAGATTTGCTTTTATCATTCAGGTTGGTGTATGAAATTTCCATATAAGAGGTGCTATGGGAATCTGTCTGTTCCCATCTGAACAGAGTCTGAGAGTTCTTTAACCATTATTCTTAATTTCTAATTCTTCTTGTTTTCTAATTATTTGTGATAGTCCCTCTATTTCTGAACCTCTTCTCTCTCTATTGCACTCAGCTCTTGTTTTCCTATAGTTTCAGGGAAAATGCTCATTAGAATCAGTAAATTATAAGAGAGGAAGCTAGAAACTAAGCATTTTAATATGGGACTTCATAAGAAAAATGCCTTAATTGTTGGAAAAATTGGATAATCAAGATGGCAGTAATATAAAAATCAATGAACTGGTAACCAGAAAAAAAATATGGTGTCATATCATTCTTATTGAGTATACTCTGAACTTACAGTTTTAGAAAATCATAATTTTCTATCTTTATTATAAAGCAATTATGATGACAGTGACAAGTTGGGTTAATCTTTGTGCACAAAGATATTTAGGCAAGTCCCTTAGAATAATGAGCAACGTGTTCTTAGGGTTAAAGGATCTTTGACTACTCTGTGTGATACAAAGTGCATAATTCATCAAATGTAATTATCAGCATTGTCATTATCACTGTTATTTAGGTAAAATAAAATATATTGTTTACAATCATATAGTGTGCAAGATAACTCATCTAGCAATATTAAGATGTCAATAATAACTGTCAAAAATGTTATTTCAGGTTGTAAATGTGGAATGAATTGTTCCCATACTCCTATCCATCTTCAGTGCATGAGTAAGTGAAAAGAAACAAGTAGTCATAGAACACGCGTGAAATGTAATATGCTGAGTTTTGATGAATATTGTATAATAGAACTCGAAAAGCAATTAAGTGCAAAATGAACGGATTTAACATATTTTTAAAAGTCATTTTTACCCTCTCAAAATGAAATGCATATAGAACAACCAGACAGATGATCAATAAGGAAATAGAGAACTTGAACAACACTACAAAACAAATGAACTGAACAGACATATACAGAACAACAGGAGCAGAATGTTCATTTTTCTCAAGTGCACATGGAACATTCTCCAGGATAGATAATTTGTTTGGTCATGAAACAATTCTCTTTTTTTTCAACATTAAGAATTTTAATAAAAGGAAGTTGAAGGTTTCAAAATTTTATATTCAATTTTACATATCACAATCTACACAAAATATCAGCAAATAATGTAGAAAAATAAAATAATACTGGGCTGATTTCTGTTATGACTCCCACTGTCATTTATTCAATATTTATGTGTCTGTGTGTGCCAATTTACTCAACATTTATTGAGCATAATAAATGTTCATAAATTGTTTCTCTGGACAGTCCAGTTAGTCAGGGCTGTCCAGAGAAACAAAACCAATAGAAACAGAATACATATGTACATGCATACTTGCATACATCATCCATACATACATAGGTAACGTAATCTTTATGATATCCTTTACACTGAATCATCAAAACATTCCCATTGGAGTTGGACTGTTAACTCTGTAATTATTAGCTTAAATGCCCCACTCAGAAATGGGACATATACATGTTGAAACATCTTTGTAGCCACATATTAACTCCTTTTCCTCCATCAAAATGTATTTGTGCAGAAATCATTTGTCTTACTCCTGCAAATTAAAATGTACTTGACTTTGACTACAGACCTAGTTCTTCATATATGTGATTTAACTGAATGTTCAAATTTGAACCAGTTATGTTTTTGTTGTATAGACCTCTCCAAAGTAATTTAATTTATAAACAGTGATAGATACCTGTGAAGGAAACTGAGTGCTCAGACAGCGCTTCCTCATGTAACAGTCTTTTGTTAGCATTCCAATCACCTGGATTAATGTTTTGTAGATCTAGAAACTTGAGTCAGTCTATTAAGAGTTTTTCATTTGTTCGTGTCCGGGAGAAGGAAAGTGAAAGTAATACTTCACATTGACTGAGTTTATAAGAGATCAATGTGAATCTTGAGAAGAGGAGAAGATGGTGGAAGAGTAAGACGCGGAGATCACCTTCCTCACCACAGATACATCAGAAATACATCTACACGTGGAACCGCTCCTATAGAACACCCACTGAACGCTGGCAGAAGACGTCAGACCTCCCAAAAGGCAAGAAACTCCCCCACGTACCTGGGTAGGGTAAAAGAAAAAAGAAACAACAGAGGCAAAAGAATAGGGACAGGACCTGCACCAGTGGGAGGGAGCTGTGAAGGAGGAAAGGTTTCCACACACTAGGAAGCCCCTTCGCAGGCGGAGACTGCGAGTGGCAGAGGGGGGGAGCTTCAGAGCCATGGAGGAGAGCGCAGC
This sequence comes from Balaenoptera ricei, assembly GCF_028023285.1. NCBI lineage: Eukaryota > Metazoa > Chordata > Mammalia > Artiodactyla > Balaenopteridae > Balaenoptera > Balaenoptera ricei. The sequence goes on along the minus strand of NC_082660.1, from coordinate 85,882,492 downwards.
AACAGGGGTGCACAGGGCAGAGCGGAGAGATTCCCGCACAGAGGAGTGGTGCCGACCAGCACTCACCAGCCCTAGAGGCTTGTCTGCTCACCCGCAGGGGTGGGCGGGGGCTGGGAGCTGAGGCTCGGGCTTCGGTCGGATCCCAGGGAGAGGACTGGGGTTGGCAGCGTGAACACAGCCTGAAGGGGTTAGTGCACCACAGCTAGCTGGGAGGGAGCCCGGGAAAAGGTCTGGAAGTGCTGAACAGGCAAGAGACTTTTTCTTGCCTCTTTGTTTCCTGCTGCGTGAGGAGAGGGGATTCAGAGCATCACCTAAACGAGCTCCAGAGATGGGCGCGAGCCGTGGCTATCAGCGCGGACCCCAGAGACGGGCATGAAATGCTAAGGCTGCTGCTGCCACCACCAAGAAGCCTGTGTGCGAGCACAGGTCACTATCCACACCGTCCCTCCCGGGAGCCTGTGCAGTCTGCCACGGCCAGGCTCCTGTGATCCGGGGACAACTTCCCCAGGAGAATGCACGGCGCTCCTCAGGCTGCTGCAATGTCACGCCAGCCTCTGCCACCGCAGGCTCGCCCCGCATCCGTACCCTTCCCTCCCCCCAGCCTGAGTGACCCAGAGCCCCCGAAGCAGCTGCTCCTTTAACCCCGTCCTGTGTGAGCGAAGAACAGATGCCCTCAGGTGACCTACACGCAGAGGCGGGTCCAAATCCAAAGCTGAACCCCAGGAACTGTGCGAACAAAGAAGAGAAAGGGAAATTTCTCCCAGCAGCCTCAGAAGCAGCAGATTAAAGCTCCACAATCAACGTGATGTACCCTGCATCCGTGGAATACCTGAATAGACAACGAATCATCCCAAATTAAGGAGGTGGACTTTGGGAGCAAGATATATTATTTTTTCCCCCTTTTCCTCTTTTTGTGAGTGTGTATGTGTATGCTTCTGTGTGAGATTTTGTCTGTATAGCTTTGCTTTCACCATTTGTCCTAGGGTTCTGTCCATCCATTTTTTTTTTTACTTGAAAAATTTTTTTTTCTTTTTTTCTTAATAATTATTTTTTATTTTAGTAACTTTATTTTATTTTATCTTACTTTATTTTATTTTTTCCTCTTTCTTTTTTTTCTTTATATTTTTTCTCCCTTTTACTCTGAGCCGTGTGGATGAAAGGCTCTTGGTGCTCCAGCCAGTCAACAGGGCTGTGCCTCTGAGGTGGGAGAGCCAACTTCAGGACACTGGTCCACAAGAGACCTCCCAGCTCCACGTAATACCAAACGACAAAAATCTCCCAGAGATCTCCATCTCAACACCAAGAACCAGCTTCACTCAACGAACAGCAAGCTATAGTGCTGGACACCCTAGGCAAAACAACTAGCAAGACAGAACACAGCCCCATCCATTAGCAGAGAGACTGTCTAAAATCATAGTAAGGCCACAGACACCCCAAAACACACCACCAGATGTGGACCTGCCCACCAGAAAGACAAGATCCAGCCTCATCCACCAGAACACAGACACTAGTCACCTCCACCAACAAGCCTACACAACCCACTGAACCAACCTTAGCCACTGGGGACAGATACCAAAAACAACAGGAACTATGAACCTGCAGCCTGCACAAAGTAGACCCCAAACACAGTAAGATAAGCAAAATGAGAAGACAGAAAAACGCACAGCAGATGAAGGAGCAAGGTTAAAACACACCAGACCAAACAAATTAAGAGGAAATAAGCAGTCTACCTGAAAAAGAATTCAGAATAATGATAGTAAAGATGATCCAAAATCTTGGAAATAGAATAGACAAAATGCAAGAAACATTTAACAAGGACCTAGAAGAAGAACCAAGAGGAACCAAGCAACAATGAAAAACACAATAAATGAAATTAAAAATACTCTAGAAGGGATCAATAGAAGAATAACTGAGGCAGAAGAACGGATAAGTGACCTGGAAGATAAAATAGTGGAAATAACTACTTCAGAGCAGAATAAAGAAAAAAGAACGAAAAGAACTGAGGACAGTCTAAGAGACCTCTGGGACAACATTAAACACACCAACATTCGAATTATAGGGGTCCCAGAAGAAGAAGAGAAAAAGAAAGGGACTGAGAAAATATTAGAAGAGATTATAGTGGAAAACTTCCCTAATATGGGAAAGGAAATAGTTAATCAAGTCCTGGAAGCACAGAGAGTCACATACAGGATAAATCCAAGGAGAAACATGCCAAGACACATCTTAATCAAACTGTCAAAAATTAAATATAAAGAAAACATATTAAAAGCAGCAAGGGAAAAACAACAAATAACACACAAGGGAATCCCCATAAGGTTAACATCTGATCTTTCAGAAGAAACTCTGCAAGCCAGAAGGGTGTGGCAGGATATACTTAAAGTGATGAAGGAGAAAAACCTACAGCCAAGATTACTCTACCCAGCAAGGATCTCATTCAGATGTGATGGAGAAATTAAAACCTTTACAGACAAGCAAAAGATGAGAGAGTTCAGCACCACCAAACCAGCTTTAAAACAAATGCTAAAGGATCTTCTCTAGGCAAGAAACACAAGAGAAGGAAAACACCTACAATAACAAACCCAAAACATTTAAGACAATGGGAATAGGAACATACATATCGATAATTACCTTGAATGTAAATGGATTAAATGCTCCCACCAAAAGACACAGGCTGGCTGAATGGATACAAATACAAGACCCATATGTATGCTGTCTACAAGAGACCCACTTCAGACCTAGAGACAAATACAGACTGAAAGAGAGGGGATGGAAAAAGATATTCCATGCATATGGAAATCAAAAGAAAGCTGGAGTAGCAATTCTCATATCAGAATAAACAGACTTTAAAATAAAGACCATTACAAGAGACAAAGAAGGACACTATATAATGATCAAGGGATCGATTCAAAAAGAAGATATAACAATTGTAAATATTTTTGCACCCAACATAGGAGCACCTCAACACATAAGGCAAATACTAACAGCCATAAAAGGGGAAATCGACAGTAACACAATCATAGTAGGGGACTTTAACACCCCACTTTCACCAATGGACAGATCATCCAAAATGAAAATAAATAAGGAAACACAAGCTTTAAATGATACATTAAACAAGATGGAATTAATTGATATTTATAGGACATTCCACTCAAAAACAACAGAATACACATTTTTCTCAAACTCTCATGGAACATTCTCTAGGATAGATCATTTCTTGGGTCACAAATCAAGCCTTGGTAAATTTAAGAAAATTGAAATCTTATCAAGTATCTTTTCTGACCACAACGCTATGAGACTAGATATCAATTATAGGAAAGGATCTGTAAAAAATACAAACACATGGAGGCTACACAATACACTACTTAAAAACGAAGTGATCACTGAAGAAATCAAAGGGGAAATCAAAAAATACCTAGAAACAAATGACAATGGAGACACGACGACCCAAAACCTATGGGATGCAGCAAAAGCAGTTCTAGGAGGGAAGTTTATAGCAATACAAGCCTACCTCAAGAAACAGGAAACATCTCGAATAAACAACGTAACCTTGCACCTAATGCAATTAGAGAAAGAAGAACAAAAAAACCCCAAAGTTAGCAGAATGAAAGAAATCATAAAGATCAGAGCAGAAATAAATGAAAAAGAAATGAAGGAAACAATAGCAAAGATCAACAAAACTAAAAGCTGGTTCTTTGAGAAGATAAACAAAATTGATAAATCGTTAGCCAGACTCATCAAGAGAAAAAGGGAGAAGACTCAAATCAATAGAATTAGAAATGAAAAAGGAGAAGTAACAACTGACACTGCAGAAATACAAACGATCATGTCAGGAGATGTGTAAAATTATTAATATTTTTTGGAGGGAGAGAAAGAGGAAAATTTCATTATTCTATTTAATATTTTATATGCAATAAACTTTCTTTTCTCTTTCTAAGTCAAATTATACTAGCTATGTGGTTTCCTAATAAGAAGAGGAGAGGCCTTCCTTCAGTTCCCTGTATCCTCTCGTTATAGAACACCTCACCTAGTCTCTTGTTCTCTATCTGACAGAAGTGATACTTAGAGTAGCCTGTAGAGATTGTTTCAAAGAATGAAAGCAATACTTAAGGACAGCAATAGTCATTGTAGGTGAGAGTGATTTCTTATCCTCTGTGCATGAAAGGCTATCAAGAATGTAAAGGGCAGCCTGTCCTTTTATTACAAAAGCAGGAAAAGAGCTGACATTAGGTGAAATTATTTATCAAATCACAGACAAGGGCACCAGACTAAAAAAAGTTTTTTTCATGAAATTCTTAAACTGAAGTGCCATCCCAATTCTTCTACATAAGATATGCATATAGAAGCAGTACTGTAATCCTTCCTGACAAATCAAATGAACTACATGATAGTCTTCATATCTTTACAAGAAGCAAGACCTAGTCATTAGCTTTCTGCTATTGTACTAGCCAGACAATTTATTGTCAAGCACTTGTCAGTAGAAAAAAAAAAATTTACATTTTCTAAGCACTCAGCAATGGCACTGACATTTACTCAGAGTAAATCTAACATGGATTGGCTCAGCACAGCTCAGGATGACAGACATGACATTTACTGCTGCCATACTTTAACCAATATTGTGATGATAAGGTCTTAGATGTCCCATGGAATTGATAAAATATAATATCAGGGCTTCCCTGGTGGCGCAGTGGTTGAGAATCGGCCTGCCAATGCAGGGGACACGGGTTCGAGCCCTGGTCTGGGAAGATCCCACATGCCGCGGAGCAGCTGGGCCCGTGAGCCACAACTACTGGGCCTGCGCGTCTGGAGCCTGTGCTCCACAACAAGAGAGGCCGCGACAGTGAGAGGCCCGCGACCGCGATGAAGAGCGGCCCCCACTCGCCACAACCAAAGAAAGCCCTCACACAGAAACGAAGACCCAACACAGCCAAAAATAAATAAGTAAATAAATAAATTAAAAAATATATATATAATATCAAAGCTAATGGATAGTCTATTTACCTCTTTGCTAAGTTTTAAGAAGAAATAAATTAAGGACCTGTCTGTTGATATACTAAAGGAGAGAAAACAAAGTGAATAGAAATATACTTTTGTCCAATTTCCCAAGATATTTCTACTTATAGGTATATTTATATTTCCTTTCATGTCTGTATATTTGTTAGTCTGAAGCAAGCTATTTCTCACTTCCATGGGTTCTTCAAACATTCTTTACTGTTTCACAATTAGTAGTGAAAGGAAAAAATTAAATATGCCTACATAAGAATGAAGTTCTCTTTCTTTTACTATAGTTTTCTCACTCTCTCTCCCCCCTTAAAAACACAAATTTCCATAATATGGTATGTATTTTAAATAAGCATGCTTATATGTAAAATAAATACGATTCGAAGTTTCCTTTACAGCTATTATGCAAAATTCTATTGATAATAACATTCACTTCTTTTCAAAAGATATATCTGTATATATACATTTCTTTTTCATTTTAAGAATTAAACTCTTTTACTGAAAACATCATTGACTTAAATTGTAGTGTGGATTACATGTTGGATAATATTTAAACTATAATCTTAGTCAATGGATAAGAGAGTAAATGAAACTCTGATCTCTCCTTCCTACTTAAATCTCATTAAAATTGATGAAACTACTTTATACCTTTTAATAAAGAAATGTTTTTTCATTTTTCTCACAATTGAGGTCATAGTATGTTTCTCAACTTGCAGTTACCTCTGAAAATTCCCTCTCTCATTGTCATTGATGGTGTATATTTACTTTTGCATCTCACTTCTTACTCAAATAAAACCAAAATAAGTGCCTTTCTTCCAAAGTACTTTGAAGCCATAGACTCGTCTCCATGAGAATATCAGCAGACTAAGCCATTACCCCAGTGATCTTGAACATGTTAACTGAATAAGACTGACTTTCTGTCCAGATCCATTAGGTATGTTAACGTTAGTCCTTGAAATACTTTATTGAATATTTAAGGCCAATGACATACCTACACAAGTCAGGAAATAAGTAATAAGTGCTTCCCATGGGTAGATGACTTTAGTAGGTTCAGTGAGGAGGGAAGAGATTGTTCTCAATTATTAAGGAGATTCTTTGGCCAAGAGAAATTTATTTTGTAGTCTTTGGATGTTCATTTCTATTTCGTGTTATAATCATAGCTTTAAAATATAAGGATTAGCTAAGATGTTCTGGAAAAAATTGGAAGTTACATTTATTAACATATTTATCTTGGAATAACTGAAGAAAGACTCTCTATGTGTTATCAGGGTTGCTCCTTAATCTTTCATCCTGTATATAGGATTATTTAGCTTTACTTTTTTCCGCAATAAACTTGTAAAGAGCACAGAAAAAAAAAAAAAAACAAACTACGATTTATATCAGTTGATTTAACCTCATCTTTCTTTTAGTACATCTCAGCTTTATCCTCCCCAACACACAGGAGTCCAGATTTGTGATTCAGCTTTATCTCTAAGTCTGCCTTGTAAAAATAATATATTTTTCTATCATTTATTTTACCTACCTTTTCTTAATTCTTAAATCATTTCATTGTTTTGGTTAATAAGGGAGTCAAATTATTTATACATGTGATTTGCTAATAATATAATGAAACACACCAAAAGCACAAATTAGTATTCTATGACACCTAAACAGATGGTGCCTAAAAAGCAAACACCTGCAAGCCATCTGCACCACAGTGACTCCAGTGACTGAAGTGGAAACTAGGAATAACCTGAGCCAAAATATCTGCACTCCAAACTGGTTGGCTGAAGATGATAGATTGAAGATAGTAAATATACTTCACCTTACATGCCAACTCTGATCACCTGCTTGTGGCTGTCTGGCATGCTGTGCAGAGAAGAAATGTGAAGCCAATTCTCACCAGGAAAGAATATCATAATTGAGTTGATGGGGCTATGGCCCTGGGTATGAAGTGTTAAGAAATCTGCAAAATACTTGCTATTTCTGAGTCAGGCATAAGTTACAGATAAAAAAAGTTGCTTTATGTAAGTAAAGTCAAAGTCATGACTTCTGATACTGTGTGGGTATGTGTCTGTGTGTGTGTGTGTGTGTGTGTGTGCATGTGTGGGTGTTCTACCATTTTGAAGTTTAAGAAAAAGTTTTATTTTTATTTTACATTGGTTCTGTTTGATCATTGGAAATAATCTTGCCTTTGAATCTTTGAGTCACGTATATGTGCATGCACACACAGGTGTTTCATGGCAATGGAAAATTAATCACAAATGTGTTCAGTTTACATCCTTAAAACCTATGCAGGAATGAGGCAACTATCATGTAACAGCATGTTTACTAAGTCTAGGCATTTTATTCTTTAACCAGGCAGCTCCATCCAATAACTATGATCCTTCTTCTGCTCCACCCTATCCCCACTTCATAGCCAAAGAAGAAACCCATAGATTGGGAGGAGGTAAGAGAAATAGAGATCCAGGAGGATGAGATAAGGTGAAAAAAAGGGGACTCTAGGAAGAAAAAGAGGAAGAGTTAAATAATATGGGGAATCTGTGGGAGACCTTTTGAAGACCCAGTTAGTGTTTACATGAAACTACCTTCCAGAAAGAATGAAGAGAGGTTTAATTCCTCATGGAAGACAAGGGAAAGACATAGAAACTTCTAAATAATGGTTGTAAGCACAGGGTAAAGTTGCTTATAGCACGCAAAGCTATATATTTATGCCTATATATATGGCTACAGAACCGATGTTCTTCCTGTGTGTCTCAGAGAATTATGAGAAACATTTTTTTTTACATTTTATCCTGATGTGAGGCTGTCCCCTCAAGGTAACTTCATGAGATGTTTACAACAGTCTAAAGACTGTAAGACATCACATCTAGCACTAGTGTACTACTTGGTCCAAAATCATTTCTTCATGGTTTCACTTCAACCAGACTTTGCTTGAGTCATTCTGATTCTACCTTCCTATTTCTGTAATAGTAGAATAGAGTTCTAACCTTGCCAGACAATTTCATTTGGGATCAAGAATTTGTTTTTCTCTGTATCTTAACTTTTTCTTTCCTAATGGAATTTTAATGAATGATACTTTTAAGATTTCTCTGTCTTTGCTCTTTTAAAGTTTCACTATGATGTATGGAGATGTGAATTTGTTTTTACTTAACTTACTTGATATACATTGGGCTTACTGTAATTGTGAGTTCATGTCATTTAATTCCAGAAAATTCTCAGTAATTGACTATCTTATCTCCTCCATGTTTCCTACTCTCTCTTTCAGGAGCCCTGATTAAATGTATGTATATATTAGAGTTTCTCATTCTATCTTCCAAGTCTCTCAGCCTCTTTTTCACACTTTCCATGACCTTGTCTTTATCCCTGCTACATTCTGGATATTTTCTTCTGATCTATCTCCCATCTCCCAAATTCCCTCTTCAGTTGTTTTTAATCACACACACACAAACAATGTTGTATTGTCATAGACACACAGACCTATAAAGTGAAAGAAATCCTCACATGTATCACCAAAAGATTCTTGACAAGGATACCTCAAAAAATTAAATACAAAATCACCATTTCATCCAGAAATTCCACTTTGGGTATATACACAAAAGAACTGAAAGCAGGAACTGGAACATATATTTTTAAATCAATGTTAATAGCATTATTCACAAAAGCCAAAAGGTAGAAACAATTCAACAGTCTATCACAGAATAAATAGATAAAAATGTGGTTTATACATAAAATGGAATATTATTCAGACTTTTAAAAGAAGGGAATTCTGACACATGCTACAGTATAGATGAAATTTGAACACATTATATGCTACATGAAATAAACCAGACACAAATGCACAAATGTTGTATGAATCCACTTATATGAGGTACTTAAAATAGTCAAATTTACAGAGGCAGAAAGTAGAATGGAGGGAACCAACAAGTGGGGGCAAGAGGGAAAGAGGAGTTGTTCAATGGATACAGAGTTTCAATTTGTGAAAATGAAAAAGTTCTGGAAATGGATGGTGGTGGTGGTTGTTCAACAATGTGAATGTACACAATGCCACAAACTATACAATTAAAAAGGTTAAAATGTAAATTTTATGTTATATATATTTTACTACAAAAAAGTCAAATGATAAAAGGATATCTTTATCTGTATTTAAGATATTTATTAGATTTTTATGTGCACATATACTTAGTTCTCATCACAGAATTTCCCCATTTTCCTACAAGTGAACTGGAACTACAAGAAAACCAGTTCCAAAACTTAGTAGTTAAATTTAAACCTTGAATATTAATTCCTACTACACTTTAATTCTATCTCTAGACTTTAAATGTTGAGGCAGATGATAAAGGGAGGAGTCAGAAAAAAGAAAATTTTTTTCTATCCTACTTGGGTGAAAAACATGTGCAGATCTGACAATATCATGGTCTCTTATTGCTCACACATACATAGAATTTTAATCTCCTTCACTTGAGATAAACTATATAGAGTAGAAAATCATTTGCCATAGAAAGTGGGTTTTTTTTCCCCCTTAGAGAAGGGAAAGAAATGGCAGAAGAAAAAGAAGTACTCTTAATTGGTCTTGTTATGACTTCTATACATTTTATTGTGTGAAATATGATCCTCTTAAAATTTAGAAAAGATTGTAATGTTTTGTATCCAGCGAGCTTCTCTAAAGTTCTGAATTTCTGGAAGCAGAAACTGGAGATTGTTTAAATTTAATGAAACTTTTCAGATCATTTTAGGATTCAATTTATAAAACAAAATCAGATTTAGATTAAAAAGAGATAAATATTTAAAAATCATGAATAAGAAATGAACCTAATTGAAATGAGTTGCTCTAAATTGTGACATTCTAAATGCTTATTTAAATATTAGTGATTTGTTAAAGTTACTTGTTCAAATGTATTGATACTAAAATCTTAAAAAAATAATAAGTATCTTTGACTTGCATAATGTATTTTCCATACTTCTAGAGCTTTTCTTTGAGAATCTGCAACACAAAAACAGAATCAAAAACAAATGAGCAGAATAACTACTACATTGCTTTGCTTAAAGGCTCTGAACCTAAAGTAGGAAAGGATATGTTAGCGTGTTCCTTTGTAATTTAATTTTGATATTGCCCTTTGTTTTAACATTTAGCATACTGTATTTACAACACTGCTTACAAATTACATAATGGAACCCTTATAGTGACATAAACTCCATTACATAGTTCCCAAAACCCAAAGGCAAGACTCTAGCCACAGGCTTGCAAAAGTGTAATAGCATATGTCCTTTGTTGCTGTATTTTGCAAGATCATAGAATATTTTACTCCAAAAATAAAGTAATGCCCGCATTGAAATTCTGCTAAAGGTTCACAGAAAACAAATGAGGAGAGCATCTCAGGGGTCTCGTGTGTTCAGCAGCTCTACATTATCTATAACTTGGTTTTCATGTCATTACTATAAAATGCTTTATATAATGTGTACTTGACAATTATGAAAGTACCATAGTAACTTTATTTTAAAAATGAGAAAGGTAGACACCATTGTTGGAGCTGTCAAATAAATGTATTGTATTGTGTTTGGAGGTAGGCATATTATCAAGGTATCATTTTTACAGTTCATGTATATTCCCACTTTGATAATTTTTGAAGAGATTTAATCAGATAACTATGGCTCATTCATTCACATACAAATTTATCATAGAACTAAAATTGTAGCAACTAATTTCAGACAACTCACAGAACAATTGTTTTATTAATGACCTTTTTACCAGGATGGCTCTTGAAATGTTGTCTCACTTTTTAGGCAGCAAGTACTTTTTGAGTTGATATAACTTTTTTTCATACCAAATAAATAATGCTATAAGAAGTTATATTTCAACATTTTTTTCAAACAAAGACGCACTCACCATTTTACTTGACACAAAATTTCTAGTCAATTCTTATAATATGTAACAACTTTGAACTGTATGTCATGTAGTGCCCTCATGTTTTGCCTTTATTTTGCCCTAAAGGATATTTTGTACTTCAGTGAATTTTGAATGCAATGTAGGTGTTTGAAAGCAAATTTTCATTTCGAGGTTTTCTTCAATTCAAGGATTTTACATCCTCTATGAAATTCCAACGTCAAGTCTCAAGGAAAAGAAAATTATCATCAAGCCATATCTGATTCTTGTATTAAATGCCTGACTATAAGTTGGTTACTTGACTCTCTACTATCATACAAAGAATGAATCACATCCTTTCCACCTACAAAAACCTCCTTTGACAAGTACAAATAATTTAACATACTATGCTTTATGCAAAAAGTCATTATTTTCAAGTGTTTCTTATTATTATATAAATTATTTTCATTGTCTAGTTGGTAGATTTTTCTATATTTGAAAATTGTCTTGATTTGGGATGGAACACATAACACATTTCCCATAAAATTAGTGGAAACATTTTTCCAACCAACAGCTTTCTATTCAATGGCAGGAAATTAAAGATGCAATTAAAGTTGTTAACTGAAGAGAGAAACACTTTTTCTCTTATTACTTCATCTTTGAGTGTATTTTCAGTTAAAATACATCTGATGAATGTAAACATCAGCCTTTAAAACAAGTTTATAGTCTTCATGCAGAAGGGATGATGACAGCTTGGTTTTCTGCCAGCTAAAGATCTGAAATAGTTGTCTCTCAAAACCAGTACTCTCTTGGCTTCCATGGTGGTGCAGTGGTTGAGAATCTGCCTGCCAATGCAGGGGACACGGGTTCGAGCCCTGGTCTGGGAAGGTCCCACATGCCGCAGAGCAACTAGGCCCGTGTGCCACAACTACTGAGCTTGTGCGTCTGGAGCTTGTGCTCCGCAACAAGAAAGGCCACGACAGTGAGAGCCCCACGCACTGCGATGAAGAGTGGCCCCCACTCGCCGCAACTAGAGAAAGCCCTCGCACAGAAACGAGGACCCAACACAGCAAAAAAACAAAAAACAAAAACAAGAAAAACAGTACTCTCAATTTATGACTTTCATAACTGAAATAGCAAATTACAGAATTCCTACATATTACCACCGAATTAAATTTTTTATTATGATTTTTATTTCTTTAATGTAAAGCAAGGTGTTCATGCTTTTCTTACTTTTTGGCCACTGAAAGTGATTCAAATAGGATGCTTATACCTTGCAGATACTTACTGTTGAATAATAGTTTCCACAAAGTGAGATTGACGAATCAGAGTACATGCATTTTTACCTTCTTAGTAAACATAGCATAAAGATTGTAGCAAATCACATTCTAAGAAATGGGTGATTGTAGTCATTTCCACATAGCAACATCAGTATTTGATATTATCAAACCATTTAAATATCTGTGTATCTCATGGATTATCAAAACATAAATGTATCTTGTTATTACAAATTTCAATACCCTGACTACTAATAAGAGTCAGCATCTATTCCATTGTATATATGTGCCACATCTTCTTTATCCATTCCTCTGTCGATGGACACCTAGAGGGGTGGGATAGGGAGGGTGGGAGGGAGATGCAAGAGGGAGGGGATATGGGGATATATGTATACATATAGCTGATTCACTGTTATACTGCAGAAACTAACACAACATTGTAAAGCAATTACACTCCAATAAAGATGGAAAAAAAAAAAAGAGTGAGCATCTAATCTTAAGTTATTGGACATTTGAAATCACCCTCAAATGGATTTCAGGTTTACCTTCTTTACCTATTTTACTACTGGGTTTTAAATTTTTTTCTTATCAATTTGTAAAACCCATCCTATACTGATAAAATTATTCTTGTCAGTCAAATGGGTTTCAAATATTTTCATCCAGTTTGTAGTTTGTGTTTTTATTCTGCCTGTGGTGATCTATTTGTCATAAATTAAAAAAAAATTTTGTGCTGTAAAATGTGTCTATCTTTTTAATAGTTTCTAGGTTTCTTGTGTTCTCCAACTTCAGATTTAAAAAGCGTTTTAAATTTTCTTTATATGTGTGTATGTGTGTGTTTTGTTAAATTATTTGAAGTGGGAATGTCTTTGTTTTCTTTTACACAGGTATATAGTCAATTATGAAATCGTGAATTATTAAATAAATTATTTTTTAATTAATAACTTGAAACGTCTGCTTAATCATACACTAGGTTCCCATAATACTTAGAACATTTTCTGGTTTCTCCATTCTGTTCTACTGATCAGTTTATCTATTTGTATTTTGATATAAGTAGCTTTATAGGAAGTGTTCATATTTACTGGATCAAGTTCTCCCTCACTATTTTCCTTTCTCAAAAAGTCCTTTGCATATTTATTCATCAAGATTAACTTCAGTTACAGAAATTAATTTAAAAGTTCGCAATCATAAACTCAGGATTCTAATAGGATTTGCATTAAATTTTAAGTTAATTTGATAGTCTAACCTTTTATGACATTAAATCCTTCTGTAAAATATATATTGTACCACAGGCATGTAATTTGTTTAAAAATGCAAAGTTAATGTTTTTGTTATCTGAATTTTTAGTTCTACATTATTATTTAGAAGCTGTATGACATTATTTTTATTTTTTAACTATCATCCGTATATACTTGGTGTTAACAAGAAGCTTTCAAATATCATTCCTCACTTTGCACCTTGTGTCTCACTGATTTCTCCTTGAATTCATATTATTCTTGCTGAACTATGCGTCCTAATAATTCTTTCAGAGTGGATCTATGAGGGGATATTTTTCATTTTGCAATCTGGAGGGGTCTTTTGACTAGTTCTGGCCAATGGGCTGTGAGCAGATGTGACTGAGGAAATTAAAAACTCCTACATGATTTTCAAGGTCTCTCCCTTTTGTATTAAGATAGGAAGATTAAAGCAGCCTGATGCACTGTGTCATTATCCAGAAGAAAGCTTCCTTGGAAAGCCACCTAACCTATACCAGCTTGAGTGTAAAAAATACATTTTTGCATGTTAATACTCTGATGTTTTTGGATTATTTTATTACTGCAGTATTAGCCTCACCTACATTAACTATATATATATATACATATATATATATATATATGTATATATATACACACACATATATATGTATATATATATACAGCAACTATATATATTATATATTATTCATTATTATTCATTATATTATTATATAATATATTATATATATAATATATATAATATAATATATATAATATATAATATAATATAATATATATTATATAATATATAATATATAATATATTCTATATAACATACATAATATATTATATTATTCATTATTCATATATTATTATTATATATATATTAACTATATATATTATATATATTATTCATTCAAGTGTAGACATTGAAGAGTCATTTGGATATAAAAGTATGGGGTTCAGCCTACTGGTATAAGTTGTAGTTATAAATCTGAAAAATATCTGTGTGCAGATGTCTTTTAAAGCCTTGAGGCTGATCACTAAGGGAGTTAGTACAGAAAGGAGAGAAGAGTTCCAAGGACTGAGTTCAAATAACTAATTCTCTTTTAAGTCTATTTAATCTGCTGTTTAACAGATTTTTTAGATTTTTAATTTTAATGAGTAAATTTTTGAATTTCCATTTAGTTCTTCATCAAAGCTTATTCTCTTTGGTTAATTGTGTTTTGTTATTTTCTTATGTTTTCTATTCCTACTTTTATTTACTTAGTAAATGATTTTAACTATTTGATAGCTTTCAAGTTAGAAAAATAATAAATGCCTCTTATGAGAAGCAAAATATTATGCTATAAAAATGTATAAAGACAAGGACAATGCTCTTTCCAGAGAACTTCTCCTCTCATTTCCTCCTATGTCACCTGAATGGCGTTTATGCTTTTTAACTTTTATTCTTCTTCATAGCTGTATACTGAAATATACACACTTATACTGAGGTTTTGGTTTTTTTTTTAAGTTTAGTTTTATTTATTTTAAAATTTATTTATTTATTTATTTTTGGCTGTGTTGGGTCTTTGTTGCTGTGCATGGGCTTTCTCTAGTTGTGGTGAGCTCAGGCTTCTCATTGCCGTGGCTTCTCTTGTTGCGGAGCACAGGCTCTAGGTGCGTGGGCTTCAGTAGTTGTAGCACACGGGCTCAGTAGTTGTGGCTTGGGGGCTCTAGAGCACAGGATCAGCAGTTGTGGTGCATGGGCTTAGTTGCTCCATGGCATGTGGAATCTTCCCCCACCAGGGCTCGAACCTGTGTCCCCTGCACTGGCAGGCAGATTCTTAACCACTGCACCAGCAGGGAAGTCCCGAGGTTTTGTTTTTAGTTGATAGTTTCTCACCAAAAAGAGAATATATATATATATATATATATATATATATATATATATATATACTCATTAATCAGCAACTACTTTTTTTCTACTTTATTTTTCCTAATCTTCTTAGGCTTTTATACATACATATATATACACATTTACATAAATGTTATACAATCTGTTAATTGTCTTTTTATTACTTTTTTCATTTTTATTTGCATTCCTTCTCCTGCTCCACCATCTGTGTTGGTTATCTATTTCTGTGTAACAAATTACTCCAAAACGTAGGAACTTAAAACAATTCATCTCAGTTTTTGTGGGTCAGGAATTCAGGAGTGGCTTAGCTGGGTGGTTCTCATTCAAGTTCTCTCACAATGTTACTCTCAAGCTGTTGACAAGGACTGCAGTCTCATTTGAAGGATCAACTGGGATAAGATTTGCTTCCTAGCTTATTCATTTTGTGTTTTTCAGGCTTCAGCTAATCATTGGCTATTGGCTGGATTTTTTGATCCCTTGTCATGTGACATGCAAATCTTTCCATAGGCTGCCTGAGTATCCTCATGTGATGGTAGCTGGATTTCTCCAGGGGGAACGATCACACAGACACACACACACACACGCATGCATGCACACAGAAAAAGAGAGAGAGAAACCCAATAGGGAGCCTGCAGTATTCTATAACTTAACCTTGTAAGCGATATACCATCACTTTTGCCACATGCCATTGTTCACATGGCCCAGACGTCATACATTGTAGGAGAGGAACACATTTGGTGTTAAATAGCCCAGGCAAGTATTATTGGAAGCCATCTCGGATGATGGATACCATACCATTCAACCCCATCTACACAGTGCCATTTTTTCCAATTGGTAATTACGTAAGCAAGTTGGTATTGTTCACCCCTATATAGTGTTTTTCCTTAGTATATGTGTGTTTATATATGTGTACATGCACTTGTGCACATATGCAGATATGCACAGTTTATGAGTAGTTATTTGTAAGCATATGTTTTATGGAAAAATGTGGCATATGAATCGCATTATTAATATTTCTCTACACCATATTTTCTAAAAAATTCCTCAAGGAAAATATTTGGACCTCCAAGTTAATGAAGGACATAGGTACCAAAACAGATTCATCCAAAAGAGATCTTCTTTAAGATACACTATACTAAAACTTTCTAAAACCATAGAAAGTGAGGGAATTTGAAATGCAAGAAGAGAAAAAAAAAGTCCTCACAAACAAAGGAACATCCATAAGGCTATCAGTGAATTTCTCAGCATAAAACTTGCAGTCCAGGAGAAAGGGGTATGATATACTCATAGTGCTGAAGAAGAAAAACTGCTAAACGAGAATACTTCACATAGCAAAGAAGTCCTTCAGACATGAAGGAGAAATATAGACTTTCCTAGGCAAGGAAAGATGAAGGAGTTTATCACTACTAGAACTGCCTCATAAGAACTGCCCAAAGGAGTTCTTTAAGCTGAAATGAAAGAACACTAATTAGTAACATGAAAACATATAAAAATAAAAAACACATTGGTAAAGGTAAATATATAGGCAAATTGAAAATATTCTAATACTAAATCTAGTATAAAGGTTGAAAGACAAAGGTATTGAAAATAGCTATAACTACAATAATTTATTGATGCATACACAATATAAAAATATGCAAAATGTGTCATGAAAATGTAAAATTTGGAGAGGGAGTAAAAGATTTGAGTTACTATATGTAATCAAAATTATCAGCCTAAAATACCCTGTTATAATTATAACGTGTTTTATGTGAGCCTCATGTTTACCACAAAGTGAAAACATACAGTAGATACACAAATGTTAAAGAGAATCAAAGCACACTACTTTGAAAATCATAAATTAATAAAGGAAGACAGCAAGACAGGAAGAAAAGAGAAAAGGTTCTACAAGACACAAAACAATTAACAAAATGGAAATAGTAAATCCTTACCTATCAATAATTACTTTAAATTTAAATAGAATAAAATCACCAATTGAAAGACATAGAGTAGATTAATACATTAAAAAAATGTGATTTGACAATATGCTGCCCACAAGGAACTCACTTTAACTTTAAGTATACACATAGACTGAAAGTGAATGGATTGAATAAGATATGCTGTGCAAACAGTAACCAAAGATAACAAGAGTAGTAATTTTGAGACAAAATAGTTTTAAGTCAAAAACTGTAAAAAGAAACAGAGAAGGTTATTAAGTCATGATAAGGGATAAATTCATCAAGAAGATATAAAAATTGTAAATAGATATGCACCCAACATAGAAGCATCTAAGTATATTAAGCAAATACTAACAGATTTGAAGGGAGAAATAGAGAATAAAATATGAGTAAGGGACTTCAATATTTTACTGTCAACTATTGATAGATTATCCAGACAGAAATTCAGTTAGGAAATTTTATACTTGAACTATACTTTAGACCAAATGAACCTAACATACGTATATAGAACATACCATCCAACAGCAGCAGAATACACATTCTTCCCAAGTGCACATGGAATATTCTCCAGGATAGACCATATGTTAGGCTACAAAACAAGTTTTAACAAATTTAAGATTAAAATCATTTCAAGTATCTTTTCCAACTAAAATAGTAAAAAATTAGAAATCAATAATATGAGACAAAACTGGAAAATTTACAACTATGTAGAGATTATACATGTTATTAAACAACTAATGGGACAAAGAAGAAATCAAGAGGGAAATCAAAAAATATCTTGAGACAAATGAAAATGGAAAAATAACATACCAAAACTCATGGGATGGAGCAAAAGCAGTACTAAAATGGAAGTTTATAGTGATAAACATGTACATCAAGAAAAAATAAAGATCTTGGGAATTCCCTGGTGGTCCAGCAGTTAGGACTGCACACTTTCACTGCCAAGGGCATGGGTTCAATTGTGATCAAGGAACTAAGGTCCCACAAGCCACGCTGCACAGCCATATAAATAAAGATCTCAGATAAACAGTGTAAATTTACACTTCAATAGAAATGAACAAACTAAGCCCAAAGTTAGCAGAAGGAAGAAAATAACAAAAATTAGAGCAGAAATAAATGAAATAGAGGACAGAAAAACAATAGAAAACAAAAATGAAAAAAGTGTTGGATTTTTAAAAGGATAAGCAAAATTGATGAACCTTTAACATGACTAAGGAAAAGAGAGAGAAGACTCAAATAAAATCAGAAATGAAAGAAGAGACATTACAAATGATATTACAGAAATAAAAAGAATCATAAAAGACTAGTATGAACAATTATTCTCCAATAAATTGGATAACCTTAGAACAAGTGGATAAATTCCTAGAAACATACAACCTACCAAGACTGAATATGAATCAATAGAAAATTTGAAGAGACCAAAAGTGAGCAAGGAGATTGACTCAGTAATGAAAAACCTCCCTACAAAGAAAAGGTCAGGAACAGATTGCTTCACTGGTGCATTCTACCAAATATTCAGAGAAGAATTAACACCAATCCTTCTCATGCTTCCAAAAATTAAGAGGAGAGAGGACACCCAAAGTCATTTTACCAGGACAGCATTATCTTGATACCAAAGCCAGGTAAGGATATTATAAGAAAAAAAATAGGCCAATAACCTGATGAATATAGATGCAAAAATTCTCAATTAAATCACAGCACTCTGAATTCAACAGCACATTAAAAGGATCATGCACCATAATCAAATGGGATTTATCCCTGAGATTCAAGGATGACTCACCATGTGAAAATCAATAAACATGATAGACCTCTTTAATACAATGAAAGATAACAATTATATGATCTTCTGAGTAGATTTAGAAAATGTGTTTGACAAAAATGAATACACTTTCATGATAATAGCTCTCAACAAATTTAGTATAGAAGGAACATACCCAACGTAATAAAGGCCATATATGACAAACCCACAGCTGACATCATATTCAACAATGAAAAGGTGAAAGATTTTCTTCTAATATCAAGAACAAGACACGATTGCCCATGCTCACCATTTCTATTCAACGTAGTATTGGAAGTCCTAGCTGGAGCAGTTAGGCAAGGAAAAGAAATAAATGTCATCCAAATCAGAAAGGAAGAAGTAAAATTGTCTCTATTTGCAGATGACACGATCTTATATATAGAAAACACTAAAGACTCCACAAAAAATAAAGACTGTTACAACTGATAAACGAGTTTAGGAAAGTCACAGGATATAATATTAACATGTAAAAATGAGTTGAATTTCTATACACTAAAAATAAACCATCCAAAAAAGTTTTTAAAAAGCAATCCCATTTACAATAGCATTAAAAAAAAAAAAAAAAAAACACTTATGGGTAAATTTTACCAAGAAGATAAAAGATCTATACACTGAAAACTATAAAACATTGATGAATAGAAGAACACATAAATAAATGGAAAGATAACCCATGTTCTTTGATTGGAAGAATTAATACGGTTAAAATGTCCATGGTACCCAATGTGATCCACAGATTGAATGTAAACCCTATCAAAATTCCAATGTCATTTTTACAGAAATAGGAAAAAGCAATCTTAAAATTTGTATGGAACTACAAAATACCCAAATAGTTAAAGTAATCTTGAGCAAGAACAAAGCTGGAGGCATCACACTTCCTGATTTCAAATTATATTGCAAAGCTATAGTAGTAAAAACAGTGTGACAGACACATAGATCAATGGAACAGAATAAAGAGCCCAGACATCACAGATATATGGGAAACTAATTTTCAACAAATGTGGCAAGAATATACAATGGGAAAAAGATAGTGCCTTCAACAGGTGTGTTGGAAAAATTGGACATCAACATTCAAAAGAAAGAAATTGGAGCCCTATATTATATTACACATAAAAATCTATTCAAAACAGAATAAAGACTTAAATGTAAGACCTGAAATGATAAAACACGTGAAAATAAACATAGGAGAAAATCTCCTTGACATTGGTCTTGGCAGTGATTTTTTGGATTTGACATGAAAAACAAAGGCAAAAAAGGCAAAAATAAACAAATGGCACTACATTAAACTCAATAGTTTCTTCACAGCAAAGGAAATAACAAAATGAAAGGCAACCTACTAAATGGGAGAAAATATTAGCAATATGTATATTCAATATGAAGTTAACATCAAAAAAACATAAGGAACGCTTACAATTCAGTAGCAAAAAACAAATAACCCAATTAAAAATGGGCAAAGGACCTGGATAAACATTTTTTCTAACGAAGATATGCAAATGGCTAATAGGCACATGAAAATGTGTTCAACGTCACTAATCATTGGGGAAATGCAAATCAAAACCACAATGAGACATCACCTCACATCTGTCATAATGGAAATTTTCAAAAATAATAATAATAAGTGCTAGAGAGGACATGGAGAAAAGGGAATCCTGGTGCACTGTTGGTACGAATGTAAATTGGTACAGCCACTATGTAATCATTATGAAAATCCCTCAAAATATTACAACTAGAACTACTATCATATGATCCGGTGATATCACTTCTGGCTATATATCCCAAGGAAATGAAATAACTATCTCAAAGAGATGTCTGATAGTGTATTTATGTCAAACCTGATCTCACAACTCATCTCACTCTCCCCTTCCCTCCCTGTGTCCACACGTCTATTGTCTACATCTGCCTTTCTATTCCTGCCCTGCAAATAGGTTCATCTGTACCATTTCTCTAGACTCCACATATATATGTTAATATACGATATTTGTTTTTCTCTTCCTGACTTACTTCACTCTGTATAACAGACTCTAGGTCCATCCACATCTCTACAAATGACCCAATGTCATTTCTTTTTTTGGCTGGTAATATTCTATTATATATATGTACGACATCTTCTTTATCCATTCATCTGACAATGGACATTTAGGTTGTTTCCATGTCCTGGCCATTATAAATAGTGCTGCAATGAATATTGGGGTACATGTGTCTTTTTTAATTATGGTTTTCTCAGGATATATGCCCAGTAGTGGGATTGCTGGGTCATATGCTAGTTCTATATTTAGATTTTTAAGGATCCTCCATACTGTTCTCCACAGTGGCTGTATCAATTTACATTCCCACCGACAGTGCAAGAGGGTTCCCTTTTCTCCTCACACTCTTCAGCATTTATTGTTTGTAGATTTTCTGGTAATGGCCATTCTGACATACTGTATAGCACAGTGAGCTCAGCTTGGTGCTCTGTGATGGCCTAGTTGTGTGGCATGGCGGAGAGGAGGGAGGTCCAAGAGGGAGGGGATGTGTGTATGCGTATGGCTGTTTCACTTCACTGTGCAGCAGAAACGAACACAACATTGTAAAGCAATTATACTCCAATAAAAAAATACACAAAAATAAACTCAAAATGGATTAAAGACCTAAGTGTAAGGCCAGACACTATCAAACTCTTAGAGGAAAACATAGGCAGAACACTCAATGACATAAATCACAGCAAGATCCTTTTTGACCCAGCTCCTAGAGAAATGGAAATAAAAACACAAATAAACAAATGGGACCTAATGAAACTTCAAAGCTTTTGCACAGCAAAGGAAACTACAAACAAGACCAAAAGACAAACCTCAGAATGGGAGAAAATATTTGCAAATGAAGCAACTGACAAAGGATTAATCTCCAAGATTTACAAGCAGCTCATGCAGCTCAATAACAAATAAACAAACAACCCAATCCAAAAATGGGCAGAAGACCTAAATAGACATTTCTCCAAAGAAGATATACAGATTGCCAACAGACACATGAAAGAATGCTCAACATCATTAATCATTAGAGAAATGCAAATCAAAACTACAATGAGATATCATCTCACGCCGGTCAGAATGGCCATCATCAAAAAATCTAGAAACAATAAATGCTGGAGAGGGTGTGGAGAAAAGGGAACACTCTTGCACTGTTGGTGGGAATGTAAATTGATACAGCCACTATGGAGAACAGTATGGAGGTTCCTTAAAAAACTTAAAATAGAACTACCATACAACCCAGCAATTCCACTACTGGGCATATACCCAGAGAAAACCACAATTCAAAAAGAGTCATGTACCAAAATGTTCATTGCAGCTCTATTTACAATAGCCAGGACATGGAAGCAACCTAAGTGTCCATCATCGGATGAATGGATAAAGAAGATGTGGCACATATATACAATGGAATATTACTCAGCCATAAAAAGAAATGAAATGGAGGTATTTGTAGTGAGGTGGATGGAGTTAGAGTCTGTCATACAGAGTGAAGTAAGTCAGAAAGAGAAAAACAAATACAGTATGCTAACACATATATATGGAATCTAAGGGAAAATAAAGGTCATGAAGAACCTAGTGGTAAGACGGGAATAAAGACACAGACCTACTAGAGAATGGATTTGAGGATATGGGGAGGGGGAGGGGTAAGATGTGACAGGGTGAGAGAGTGGCATAGACATATATACACTACCAAAATAGATAGCTAGTGGGAAGCAGCCGCATGGCACAGGGAGATCAGCTCGGTGCTTTGTGACCACCTAGAGTGGTGGGATAGGGAGGGTGGGAGGGAGGAGATGCAAGAGGGAAGAGATATGGGAACATATGTATATGTATAACTGATTCATTTTGTTATAAAGCAGAAACTAACACACCATTGTAAAGCAATTATACTCCAATAAAGATGTTTAAAAAAAACAAACAAAAAAAAAATTACTATATTCTTATAATAAATCTCCTCTTTTTTAAAAAAAAAAATAAATAAATAAATAAATAAATAAAGAGATGTCTGGACTCCAGTGTTCATTGCTGCATTCACAATAGCCAAGGTATAGAAACAACCTAAGTGTCTGTCATCAGATGAATGGATAAAGAAAATGTTATATATACACACAGTGGAATATTATTCAGCCTTTAAAAAAAGGAAAACCTGTCATTTGCAACATGGTTGAACCTGGAGGGTGTTATGATAAGTGAAATAAGCCATGTATACACTATTATATTTAAAATAGGTGACCAACAAGGACCTACAGTATAGCACAGGGAACTCTGCTCAGTGTTCTGTAATAACCTAAATGGGAAAAGAACTTGAAAAAGAATAGATACATGTATATGTATAACTGAATCACTTTGCTGTACACCTGAAACTAACACAACACTGAACATTATTAATCAACTATGCTCCAATATAAAATAAAAATTTTAAAAAAGATTTGTGAAAAACTGAAAAAAAAAAAGAAAGAAACCAGACAATATTTCACTCCACGCTCCTTTTGCTAGTATAGTTTCTGAGGAAAAGTTGGATGTAATTCCTATCTTTGTTCTTCTATAGGTATGTTGTTTGTTTCCTCTGGCTTCTTTAAGGATTTTTTTCTTTGTTTTTGATTTTCTGTAACTTGAAAATAATATGCCATGGTGTAGTTTTATTTTTTTGTCCATATTCTGTTTGGTGTTCTCTGACTTTCTGAATCTGTAGTTTGGTGTCTGGCATTAATTTGGGAAATTCTCAGTCATTATTTTTCAAATATTTCTTCTGTCATTTTCTCTCTTTCTTCTTCTTCCAGTATTCCCATTGTGTATATATCACACCTTTTATTGTTGTCTCACAGTTATTGGATATTCTGTTTTGGTTTTTTCAGGCTTTGTTTTCTTTGCTTTTAGGTTTTCAAAGATTCTATTCATACATACCCTAGCTCAGAAATTCTTTCCTAAGCTGTGTCCAGTCTACTTATAAGCTCATCAAAGGCATTCTTCATTTCTGTTACAGTGGTTTTGATCTCTAGGAATTTTTTGGGTCCTTTCTTAGGATTTCCATCTCTCTGCTTACATTGCCTATCTGTTTTTGCATGCTGTCTAGTTTATCCATTAGTACTCTTAGCATGTTAATCATAGTTGTTTAGTTCCCAGCCTGATAATTCCAACATCCCTGCAATGTCTGGTTCTGTTGTTTGCTTTGTCTCTTCAAATTGTGTTGCTTTTTGCCTTTTGTTTTGTAATTTTTTATTGATAGCTGGGCATGATGTACATGTAAAAGGAATTGCTGTAAATAGTCTTACTAATGTGTTGGTGAGTTGTGAAGGAAGAGGAAGCATTCTGTAGTCCTATGATTTGGACCCAATGTTTTTGTGTGTTTATGCTGCTGAACTGTGAACTTCACTAACGTTTCTCATTTTTTTTCTCCCCTCTTAGGTTGGACATAATAACTAGAGTGCACTAGGGTAGGGCATTTCCCTTCTCCAGATGGAAGGCTAAAGCCTGGAGTTATTTCCTCTCCCCTGGTCAGTTAGGCTCTGATAATATGTTAGCTGATTAGGCTCTGTTTAACTAGTTTCCCTTGAGTGTAGGCCTTTTAAGAACAGAGAGATCTGGCATATTTCAAAATGGATTCTTTCCTCCTCCCCATGCCAGAAGCCTGAGGAGATTTTTCTGCTATTTACTATGGGAACCTGTTTGAACTCCTGTAGGTTACTCTCAAAATGTTGTGGGAGTCTCCCTATAACTGAGTCCTCCTGAAGGTTTTAACTCTGGAAGTTGTCCACACAATCTCCAGCAATTCATCAATTACAGTTCAGGTTTTCCCACTGGGGCACTGGCTCCCTTGGAGGTTTCCTCTCATGAGCCTCTGCTCTGGTAAGTGACAATTCCCTATATTCACCTTTCTATGTCTTTGATTTTGGGGGACAGCAGTTTGCCCTGTATGCTTCCCTCTCTTATGGATCCAGATTTTTCAACCTGTTCAGCTTTTTAGGTGTTAGGACAGAGTGGTGACTTCCAAGCTCCTTACATGTGGAATCAGAAACTGGAAGTCTTAGGCATATTTTTTGGTTAAAATTGCATGTGAATATTCAAAAGTAACTCAAAATGCTTACAAAATTATGCAAAACTATTATTTAGTATTTCATATTTTCAGAAAAGGACTGCTACCAAGGACAAATTTTATGGATGATACAAAACAAGGATAAGAAAGCCATAATTATATGTCACCTAGTGAAAAATAGAAGCTCAAGAATAGATCAAGAGTAGACCAAAATCCGTTCATTATACTTAAATGATCTAAGTCAATGTTGGATCTAAATATGAACAAGGTAAGGGCATATGTGAAGAAAAAGTGCCCTAGGTTTTTAGGAGAGGAAATATGAGGGCTTGGACTCAGGCACCATGCTTCCAATACTAAACATACTAAACATGCACAGTTTGTCTAAATCACTCTTTTCTCAGATACAAATTCATGGACAGTAGTCAAATAGAAAAGATTGGTTAAAATAAGATTCTGATGAATAATTTCAATTGCATATAAGGAGTATTAGAAGGCAGAGAGTATATTTAAGACGTTAAAGAAACTTTTATCTTGTTCTTTGCCATTAAGACACGGACATGTAGCCTTACTAACTGAGAAAAGAGAGCAAGGCTTTCATTGGAAAAAGTATCAATGGGCACCAAGAGAGAACCTAGAAGTAGTCCAAAATCTGGTCCCAATTTTTAAAACAAAGCAATTAGAAACAATCTGTATTTCCACAGTCTTAAGCCACTATTAAAAATATTTTTTTTATTGTTAGCTATGCAATTCATAACTATTTCTTGGAAATCCTTCAGTGTATATCTTAGAAACTATTTAAATTTGGGTCCTTTGGTGTAAGAATAGCTCTTATTAGCTGGCTTGAGACTTACCTCACCTAATTTCACATTGATAGGAGCAGGGCATTTGAACTGATATCTACAGAATATATTCCATAGATTACCAAAAGAAGATTTTGTACAAAATAAGTGTATATTGGCAGATTTGAAATATCTGTGGAAATTGCTCAATTAAGAGGCAGAAATTACTGTAGGCATTAAGGGTGTCCTGTCAAAGGGAGTTTCTCTAAAAGAACTATACACCCCTAAATAGACCAGGAGGTCACCTCTTCCTACAAATGACCAGTAGACTGCCACACAGTAGTGTTAGTCCTAATGACGTCCATGTTTGTTTATTAATTATTTGTAGTGCACGGAATATTTCACACTTATTTAAAATAAAATAGTGAGAATTTTTCTTTGTTTCTATAAGAAACAGATTACAGCTTTTGTGAGGGGTAACACATTTTTCTTCTTTAAGACAAAATCATGTAGTATCATAAGAAAAACAAGCCTAGATCTATGTAGTATACATATGACAAAACACCAGATTTTAAAGAGCTAAGGTAGTACTCTAAGTTGTTAACTACTAATTTGGCTAGATTGTTGATTTGACATCTATTTAGCAGAAAGAAATTTTTAAAATGTTCAAAATATATTTTTCAGATTAAATGCAGTTGATTTAGTTAATATACATATATATACTTATATATAATATATATAGCTTATGTATGTATGACTAAAGAATCTGTTGGCACCTTTAGAGGAAGAAATCATTGGCTTTTACATAGTATCAATAAATTAGTGGCAATTGTATCTTATTTCATAATTAATTTGATTCATTATTAAAACGTCTCTAAAGAATTAATCTAGTTTGTTTGACTTGAAGTAAATCATCGAAATCTAAAGAATTTAATTTCCAGTTTATCTAATTTCCAGTTCTTAGATGTCTTTTTTAAAAGGCAGATGTACTATGTCCTTTATCTAAATGTCAATTGCTATACTTGCAGTTCAGATATTGTATGTCAAAAATTATTTATATCTTTGAGAGGCTCAATTATTTCTGAGTTTACTTTCTAGATTTTGTTTAAGGTTGTTAAATAAGGTTACTGTCCATCAAGGTTTAAGATAATCAAATTATACATGAGACTTTGTGAGGAGATAAGTAATAATAAGAAATGCCAATACAATTAAAATAAGTTTGGAAGCATGTAGAAATTCTGAGTATTGTTACAAATTTTTACTCGAAATGTTTTTGTCTAAATAAAAGAAATATTTAGCATCTATAAATTTTTATGTCCATTCAAATAAAACAGATATTTCTTTCCTGGAAAAAACATGCTATGATGTATGTTTCAAAGGGTCTCAACATATGCCAGATAAATAGAAGAAGAAGTGATGAACTGCACACAAGAGAATAGAAAGCAAATTTCCTCTGAATATTTCCTGATATGGTATGTCAAGTTTTGACCGATGTGCAAGTGAGGGAAATCTCCTGAGGGAAACTTTTTAAAGAAGCTTCAGTTAATATGCCTGTGTGAAGTGAAAGGCTTGCTGCTGTCTCATTACTCAATTTTCTTCTTGGATATTTTCAAAATGTTGGTACTTGTGAATGCTTATAAAAAATAAAGAACAATTTTTGCATGTTTTTAATTGATATCACTACTTTGGAGTCATACCGTGTGCATAGTGTCAAAAATGTCAATCTCAAAGCTAGAGAATTTGCACAAAATAGGAAAATGTTGAATACATTTCATGCAGTCATATCTTGGAATCTAGATTAATTTGAAAAAGGGTTGCATTCACTTGTTCCAATTGGACTGGTTTTGAGAATGAAATAATGCATAGCAATCATTGTGGGAGTGCTCAGTTTGAAGAATGGCTGCAAAAGAAATAGAGCCAAAATCAAAGCCAAAATGGACTCTCAAAAATGACCACTATCTAAAGAATGCTATCTTGGATACATTTGTAAAAATAATGCAGTGGTCAATTTTTTCTACTACTGACAAAAGGGGAATATATTAGTAACATCCTCTTCCAGAACTAAAATATATAGCAGCAATGCGATTTTAAATGGCAAACACCTATAATGGATATTTCCATTAAGGTGGCATGGAAAAAGATATATTTTTGCATCCTGATTAGTTCTAGAGGTTATTGAATTTAAAATAATGGCCATCTGGTCAGAGGCCTGAAAATAAAAGGATGGGAAGATTAGAGATAAGGGGATCTGAGGTAGAGGTATGTGAACGGACACATGGGAATGGGCACAAAATATGAAGATTTTTATAACACACATTAACACCTACCACGGAAGAGATACTGAACAACAAGGTACATAAAATGCTTTAGCCAACTGATACCCATCAGCCTTTATCAATGGTCACCCTGGAACTGGCACAATGATGTTATGAACAGAATGGCCATAAGGGCAGAGATGGAGAATGCATACGGGTCCAACAACAACAGCTCTCAATTACCAAGGCTGATTTAACTACTGCTGCCTCTGAATGTCCAATCTGTCAGCAACAGAGAGCAGTGATGAGTCCTCCATATGGCACTGTTCTTCAAAGAAACCAACCAACTACCTGGTATCAAGTTTACTATACCAAGCCCCTTTTATCCTAGAAGGAACAAGGATTAGTTGTCACAGGGATAGACACACATTTTCTGGGTATCAGTCTGCCTTTCCTACCTGCAGAACCTCAGCAAGCACTACTACCTGGGAACTTACAGAATACCTCATCCACAGCCATAGAATCCCATATAACAACATCCAACCAGAAGACCCAATTTACAGCAAAAGAGGTATGGGAGTGATCCCATAAATATGGATTCTACTGATCATATCATATCATATACTGCACCATCCAGAAGCAGCCAACCTCATAGAGTAATAAAAGTACCTTTAAAGCACAGCTGAGTTAAAGCTTGGAAAGAAAACTCTGAAAGAATGTGGTATATGCATTAAATAAGAGACTTTATATGATGCTGTGCCCCCACTAGGAAGACTATATGGGTCTTGGAATCAAGGAGTGGAAGCAGGATGAAGTCATTTACTATCAATCTCAGTGATGCACCTGCAATTCCGGGCTCTTCAAATGTAATGGTCCTGGCCAGGGAACACGGCAAGGATACAATTGAAACAGAAGCTATAGCTGCTACAGGGCACTTCTGACTCTTCATGTCCAGGAGCCCACAGAAAACAAGAGGAGTCACGATAGTAGCAGGAAGGAATGTGTGTGGAACCCATGTGATCCCTCTGGGTGACTTTTTGTACTTCCTTGCCCCATTGTAACTATGACTGAATGTACAGAGGTAGCCATCCCAGCCTGAGAATGGTATGATTACCAAAGACCAGGAGCTCTAAGCAATGTGGGCTTGGATCACACCACCAGGTGAGCCACCAAGACTTACTAAGGAGATAGTTGAGAGTGAGAAAAATTTAGAACAGAGAGTGAAAGAGGAGGTGCTATGGCACCAAGAGCAACTATAATTACAGTGGTTGTAGTTCATGTCATCATCCTCTGTCTTCTAGCTTTACCCTAAGGAAGAGTGGCCCACAAGAACCATGGAGAAGCTCCTTCCTGAACCTGCATGGGGAAGTACAGCCATTTCTCCGTATTCATGGGGGATTGGTCCTAGAACAACCCTCAAATATCAAAATCCACAGATGCTTAAGCCCCTTATATAAAATGGCATAGTATTTACATATAACTTATGCAATCCTCCTATATGCTTTAAAGTGTCTCTAGATTACTTATAATATCTAATACAATGTAAATGCTATGTAAATTGTTGGCAGCCAGCACACGGAGAATTCAAGTTTTGCCTTTTGGAACTTTCTGGATTTTTTTAGAAAATATTTTCAATTCGCAGTTGGTTGAATTGGCAGATGTGGAAGCCTTGGATATGGAGGGCCAACAGGAAATCTGTGGTGCAAAGTGTGGAATGTGACAGTAATAAAAATGCACATTCAGGTCTCTAATGTGAGGAGTATAATCACCTAATGGTCTAAACTGCTGGTGTGCCAAATCCACCACGTTTGCACCAACGCCGTACTTCCCATGGGCTGCTGCTAGCCAATGACCGAGCATGAAGGGGTACTGGTATATGAGACTTTTCTAACAGATGATTTTGGTTACAGAACTCTTCATCAGCTTTTCTAAAATAGTCTTAGAAGATTTCCACCCAATCCTGCTTCCTTCCCAGTCTCTTTTCACAGTTGTCAGACCTGCATTGCAATGTTAATTCTCTCTTTCCACCTACAGTATTCTGGTTACATCCTCTAGTAAATGTCTTGCACTGCTAATCTTGGTTTGGAATCTGCATTCAGATGACCCAAAGTATCAGGATTTCTTTATCATTAATATTTTTTCATCAAGAAAAAAGAAACAAATTTCAGATTTTGGATATGCAATTAATGTTAAACAGTAAATAATGTAACTAACAATAAAAAGAGTTTTGGTTTTTGTTTGTTTTTACTAAGGAAAAGCAGTCATCATCCAAATTTTCTTCTGGCTTTTATTTAACAGGCAACAGGAAAGTTTCTTTCTAGAAAACAGAAATAGAGAACAGCTTTTGCCAAATTATCTGGATAATCACTTAATATTCAAATTGGCTTCACCATTATTAAGTACAGGCTCATTTGTAGGATTGAAGTATTTAGAGTTCATGTTTCCATTTACCCTTTTGGCCTCTCTGATAGGGTCAGAGTGTATTTACAAGAGGGACATTCCATGGTGAATTGTTGTATAAACTGTGATAGTAAAAATGATAATGACTAATTGTCCTCTATTATCTATTCTCCCTTTCTTTTAAGATGACCCAGTTTTTAGATGGGTACATGGTTGTTCTGAATATATATGGTATCCCTTCCAGATTGGTATATCCATATTTCTGGTCAAAGAGCTGAAAGTAGATATGTGTGCAAATTCTGGATACTTCCTGAAAAGAATGAGTGCACCTGTCTTTGCCACTTACTGCTGACTTGAATACAAATATGATGACAGGAGTTCAAGAAACCATACTGTAGTTTCTCCTACTGGAGCTGGCTCTTGAGGATGCACTTTGGAGAACTCACAAGGAGCCAGCAGCAGAGTAGGAAGGTGGGAAGTAGGCTTAGTGCCTGTGACTTTGTCGGTGTTTATGTGCCCAGTGAGAGGGATCCTCAACTGGGACACACCCAAAGAGGTCCATGGGCAGACCTGCTGCTGAAGTCCCAAAGCATACAGCAGGAAACACATTCTTTCAATGCCTTGTAATATTCTTATCTGCCTTCTTCCCTTTCCTCTCCCTCCCCCCAGTCATGAATGTAACCTCCTTAGAAATCTGGTTGCTGCTGGAGAAATGTGTTTCTCCAGCCACAACCTACACAACTGGGCAGTCACTCACCACTTTTGCTTTCTACCTCCTCTGATGGAGAGGTTGCCACTGAGGCTACCAGAGGCCCAGTGCTTTGCAATGTCACCCTGGGGAGGGGTGCTGCCATGGCAAGTATTGCCCTCTCTATCTAAATTCATTTTCTTCCCACTCTGATGGTGTGCCAAACTTTCCCATCAGGGAGACTGGACCCCCACAAATTATTTCACCAATGGGTAGCTGTCCAGTTTTGCATTCTCTAGGCTCCCTTTTTTCCTGATCTTGACCGGTGGGGGTGGGGCAGGCTCACTGACTCCTTTGGATCCGCAGCCCTCACTGATGTTCTTTCTGGCCACTTTCAAATGCACTGGTGAGTAGAAACTTCCTAGGTGTCGTGGTGTAATGTACAGAGTCAATTCAGTTATGGATGTCCAATTAGTTATTAATAAAAGAGGAAAGAAAAAAGGAATGACTCAGGCTATCATGATGTTGAAATCACTTTGCTCCACATCTTTACCAGGATTTGATGTTGTCAGTGTATTAGGTATTAACCATTCTAATAGATGTGTAGTGGTATTTCACTGTTGTTTTTATTTGAATTTCCCTGATGACATATGATGGGCAGCAGCTTTTCATATGCTTATTTTCCAACTGTATTCTTTGGAGAGGTGTCTGTTCCTTGGCCAATTTTTTAATTGAGTTTTCTTATTGTTGAAATTTAAGAGTTCTTTGTATATTTTGGGTAACAGTCCTTTATCAGCTGTATCTTTTGCAAACATTTTTTCCAGTCTGTTGATTGTCTTTTCATTTTCTTAAAAGTGTTTTTCACTGAGCAGAAATTTTTACTTTTAAAAAAGTCCTGCTTATCAATTCTCTCACGGATTGAAACTTTGATATTTTATCTAAATCTTTACCACCAAAGCCACAGTCATCTAGGTTTTCACCTATGTTATGTTCTAGGAATTTTACAGTTTTACATTTTACATTTAGGTTGCAATCACGTAGAGTTAATTTTTTGAAGGCTGTAAGGTCTGTGACTAGATTCTTTTTTTTTTTTTTTTTTTTTTTGGTATGTTGTGTGTCCTGTTTTTCCAGCCCCATTTGTTGAAAAGACTATCTTTTCTCTATTGTATGGCATTTGTTCCTATGTCAAAGATCAATTAACTATATTTAAAGGAGTCTATTTCTGAACTCTTTCTATTTTGTTGCTCTTTCTCTATTATTATTATATATGTATT
This sequence comes from Balaenoptera ricei, assembly GCF_028023285.1. Classification (NCBI taxonomy): domain Eukaryota; kingdom Metazoa; phylum Chordata; class Mammalia; order Artiodactyla; family Balaenopteridae; genus Balaenoptera; species Balaenoptera ricei. The sequence goes on along the minus strand of NC_082660.1, from coordinate 85,850,082 downwards.
TTTTTTGCCAATACTACACAGTCTTGATTACTGTAGCTTTATAGTAAGTCTTGAAGTTGGGTAGTGTCAGTCTTCCAACTTTTTTTCTCCTTCAATATTGTATTGGTTCTTCTGGGTCTTTACCTCTCCATATAAACTTAAGAATCAGTTTATTGATATTCAAAATACAACTTGCTGGATTTTTATCAGTATTTCATTGATCAAGTTGGGAACAACTAATACCTTGACAATAATGAGTCTGTCTATGAACATAGAGTATTTCTATGTTATTTAGCTCTTTGATTCTTCCATCAGAATTTTGTAGTTTTCCTCATATAGATCTTAGACATATTTTGTTTGATTTATACTTAAGTGTTTCAATTTGGGGGACTAATGTAAATGGTATTGTGTTTTTCATTTCAAATTTCATTTTTTCATTGATGGTGTATAGGAAAGCAGTTGACGGCTATACACTAACCATGTATCCTGCAACCTTGTTATAATCACTTATCAGATCCAGGAGTGAAAAGGAGTGGTGAGCGGGGACATCCTTGTATTGTTCTTGATCTTAGAAAACTTGAAGTTTCTCATCCATAGGTATAATATCAGCTGTAGGATTTTGAAAATATTCTGTATCAAGTTGAGGAAATTATTCTCTACTTCTAGCTTGCTGAGAGTTTTTTATCATAGATAGGTGTTAGATTTTGTCAAGTGCTTATTCTGCATCTATTGATATGATCATGCAATTTTTCTCCTTTAGCCTGTTAATATGATGGAATGTGTTAATTGATATTCAAATGTTGAACCACCCTTGCATAACTGGGATAAATTCAACTTGGTCATAGTGTATAATTTTTTATACATACAATTTCATTTGCCAGTATTTTGCTGAGGAATTTTGCATCTATGTTCATGAGAGATATTGTTATATAGTTTTCTTTTTTAGTAATGTCTTTGTCTGGTTTTAATATTAGGGTAATGCTGGCCTCATGAAATAAGTTAGGACATAGTCTCTCTGCTTTAATCTTCTGAAAAATATTGTAGAGGATTTGTATAAATTCTTCCCTAAATGTTTGGTAAAACTCACCAGTGAATCCATCTGGACCTAATGCTTTCTGCTTTGGAAGTATATTAATTATTGTTTCAATTTCTTAAAAAGATGTAGGCTGATTCAGATTCTCTATGGTTTCTTATGAGATTTGGCAGATTTTATCTTCCAAGAAATTTTTCTTTTTCAACTAAATTATCAGATGTGTAGACATAGAGTTGTTCATAGTATTTCTTTATTATTCTTTTAATGTTCATGAGACCTGTAGTGATGGCCCTGTCTTTCATTTTTGATATTAGTAATTTATGTTCTACATTTTTTTCTTAGTTAGCTGGACTAAAGGTTTACTAATTTTTTTTTTCAAAGAACCAGCTTTTGGTTTTATTGATTTTCCCTGTTTTCAATTTCATTGATTTCAGCTCTAATTTTTATCTCTTTTCCTCTGCGTATTTTCAATTTAATTTGATCTTCTTTTTCAAATTTCCTAAGGTAGAAGCTTAGAGCATTAATTTTAGATCTTTATTCTCTTCTGATGTATGTATTCAGTGAGTTAAAGTTTTCTCTAACCTTTCACTGCATCCCACACATTTTGATAAATTATGTTTTTATTTTCTTTTAGTTTAAAATATTTATAAATTTCTCTTGAGATTTCTTCTTTGACCTATGTATTATTTAGTAATGCATTGTTTGTTTGTTTGTTTAATTTATTTTATTCAAGTATAGTTGATTTACAATGTTGTGTTAATTTCTGCTGTACAGCAAAGTGACTCAGTTATACATATATATGTATATATATATATACATATATATATATATATACATATATATACATTCTTTCTCATATTCTTTTCCATTATGGTTTATCATAAGATATTGAATATATTTCCCTGTGCTATACAGTAGGACCTTGTTGTTATCCATTCTACATATAATAGTCTGTATCTGCTGATCTCAAACTCCCAATCCATCCCTCCCCCTTCCCACCTCCCCCTTGACAACCACAAGTCTGTTCTCTAGGCCTGTGTGTCTGTTTCATAGTAAGTTCATTTGTGTCATATTTTAGATTCTACATATAAGTGATATCACATGGTATTTGTCTTTCTCTTTCTGACTTACTTCATTTAGTATGATAATCTCTAGGTCCATCCATGTTGCTGCAAATGGCATTATTTCATTCTTTTTATGGCTGAGTAGTATTCCATTGTATATATGTACCACACCTTCTTTATCCATTCATCTATTGATGGACATTTACATTGTTTCCATATCTTGGCTACTGTAAATAGTTCTGATATGCACATAGGGGTGCATGTACCTTTATGAATTATAGTTTTATATGGATATATGCACAGGAGTGGGAGTGCTACATCATATGACAACTCTTTTTTAGTTTTTTGAGGAATATCCATACTGTTTTCCACAGTGGCTGCACCAACTTACATTACCACCAAAAGTGTAGAAGGATTCCTTTTTCTCCACACCCTCTCCAGCATTTGTTATTTGTAGCCTTCTTAATGATGGTCATTCTGTGTGGTGGTCCCTCATTGTAGTAGTGATTTACATTTCTCTTAATTAGTGATGTTGAGCATTTTTTCACATGCCTGTTGCCCATCTGTATGCCTTCTTTGAAGAAATATCTCTTTAGGCGTTTTCCCATTTTTCAATTGGATTGTTTGTTCTTTTGCTGTTGAGTTGTATGAGCTGTTTGTATATTTTGGAAATTAAACCCTTGTTGGTTTAATCATTTGCAAACATTTTCTCCCAGTCTATAGGTTGTCTTTACATTTTGTTTAGTGTTTCTTTTTCTGTACAAGAGCTTGTAAGTTTGATTAGGTCCCATTTCTTTATTTTTGCTTTTATTTCTATTGGTACTGGCACAAAAGAGACATATGCATCAGTGGAACAGATTAGAGAGTCCAGAAATAAACTCACATACCTACAGTCAATTAATCTTCGACAAAGGAGGGAAGAACATACAGTGAAAAAAAAAGACTGTCTCTTCAGCAGGCGGTGTTGGGAAAGTTGGAAAGCCACATGTAAATCAGTGAAGTTGAAATGCACCCTCACACTATACCCAAAAATAAACTCAAAATGGCTCAAAGACTTACATATAAGACAAGACACCATAAAACTCCTAGAAGAGAACGTAGGTAAAACATTATCTGACCTAAATCATACCAATATTTTCTTAGGTCTATATCCCAACAGAGTTGGTATCTCTCTTTTCATCTGGGTCTGGCTTCACCATATTTCTCCAAAGGTATTACAGTTAAAACAAGAGATTTATCAAATTTACTGATATTTTCCAAGAAACGTCTTTTGTTTTTGTTGTTTTTCTCTATTTTTTAAAATTAATTTTTATTAGAGTATAGTTGCTTTACAATGTGTTCATTTCTGCTGTACAGAAAAGTGAATCAGCTATAAGTATATATATATATATATCCTTTCTTTTTTGGATTTCCTTCACATTTAGGGCACCACAGAGCACTGAGTAGAGTTCCCTGTGCTATACAGTAGGTTTGCATTAGTTATCTAGTTAATACATAGCAGTGTATATATGGAAATCCCAATCTCACAATTCACCCCACCCACCCTTTCCCCCTTGGTATCCATATGTTTGCTCTCTATGTCTGTGCCTCTATTTCTGCTTTGCAAATAAGAACATCTATACCATTTTTACAGATTGCACATATATGCATTAATGTACGATATCTGTTTTTCTCTTTCTGACTTACATCGCTCTGTATGACACTCTCTAAGTCCATCCACTTCTTTGCAAATGACCTAATTTCATTCTTTTCATATGGCTGAGTAATATTCCATTGTATATATATACCACATCTTCTTTATCCATTCCTCTGTTGAGGGATATTTAGATTGCTTGCATGACCTGGCTATAGTAAATAATGCTGCAATGATCATTGGGGAGCATGTATCATTTTGAATTATGGTGTTCCCTGGGTATATGCCCAGTTGTGGGATTGCTAGGTCATATGGTAGTTCTATTTTTACTTTTCTAAGGAACCTCCATATTGTTCCCCATGGTGGCTGTATCAATTTACATTCCCACTAACAGTGTAAGAGGGTTCCCTTTTCTCCACACCCTCTCCAGCATTTACTATTTGTAGACTTCTGAAGATAGCCATTCTGACCAGTGTGAGGTGGTACACCATTGTAGTTTTGATTTGCATTTCTCTAATAATTAGTGATGTTGAGTGTCTTTCCATGAGTCTGTTGGCCATCTATATGTCTTCTTTGGAGAAATGTCTATTTAGGCCTTCCACCCATTTTTGACTGGGTTGTTTGTTGTTTTGATATTGAGCTGCATGAGCTGTTTGTATATTTTGGAGATTAATCCTTGGTCAGTTGCTTCATTTGCAAATATTTTCTCCCATTCTGAGGGTTGTCTTTTTGTCTGGTTTATGGTTTCCTTTGCTGTGCAAAAGCTCTTAAGTTTCATTAGGTCCAATTTGTTTGTTTTTGTTTTTATTTCCATTACTCTAGGAGGTGGGTCAAAAAAGCTCTTTCTGTGCTTTATGTCAAAGAGTGTTCTGCCTATGTTTTCCTCCAAGAGTTTTATACTGTCTGGGCTTACATTGAGGTCTTTAATCCATTTCGAGCTTATTTTTGTGCATGGTGTTAGGGAGTGTTCTTATTTCATTCTTTTACATGTAGCTGTCCAGTTTTCCCAGCACCACATATTGAAGAAGCTGTCTTTTCTACATTGTGTATTCTTTTTTGTTGTTGTTGTTGTTTTGTTTTTTTTTTTGTTTTGGTTTGTTTTATAATGAACATTTTATTTTGGAATAATTTTAGGTTTACTGAAAAGTTGTAAAGATAGCACAGAGAATTCCTGTATACCTGTTACCCAGTGCCCTAATGTTAACATCTTATAACTATGGTACGTTTGTCAAAACTAAGAAATCAATATTGGTGCATTACTATTAACTAAACTACAGATTTATTCAGAGTTATTCCTTCATTCATGATTTGATTTCATTAGTTTTCCCACTAACGTCCTTTTTCTATTCCAGAATCCAATGCAGGATCCCTCATTGCATTTAATCATCATGTCTCCTTACCTTGCCACAGTCCGTGAGAGTTTGTGTCTTCACTTGTTTTTCATGATCTTGACAAATATAAGGTGAATTGGTCAGGCATTTTGTGGAGTGTCATCCTTAGTTTGGGTTTGTCTAAATTTGTTTGAAATTTTTCTCATGGTTAAACAGGGGTTTTGAGACTTGGGAAGTGAGGTACCATTCTCATCACATCATCCTGAAGGGTACATACTATCAACATGATTTCATCACTAGTCATGCTAACTTTGATAACCTGGCTAGTGTTAGCCATTGAAAAGCTCCTATGATTCCCTTTTCATAGTCTGTTCTTCGGAAGCAAGTCTTTCAGTGCAACCCATACTCAGTGGTGAGAGGAAATACGCTCTACACCTTGTAGAATTGCCTCTTCATTTATTTATTTATTCAATCATTTATATCAGTATGGATTCATGGAAAATTATTTTATACTTTGGGTTATAACCTAATACTATGTTTTATATATATATATATATTTATTTATTTATATTTAACATCTTTAATGGAGTATAATTGCTTTACAATAGTGTGTTACTTTCTGCTTTATAACAAAGTGAATCAGCTATACATATACATATATCCCCATATCTCCTCCCTCTTGCGTCTCCCTCCTACCCACCTTATACCACCCCTCTAGATGGTCACAAAGCACCAAGCTGATCTCCTGGTGCTATGTGGCTGCTTCCCACTAGCAATCTATTTTACATTTGGTAGTATATATAAGTCCATTCCACTCTCTCACTTCGTCCCAGCTTACCCTTCCCTCGCCCGATGTCCTCAAGTTCATTCTCTGCATCTGTGTCTTTATTCCTCTCCTGCCCTTAGGTTCCTCATAACCACTTTTTTTTTTTTTTTAGATTCCACATACAGGTGTTAGCATGCAGTATTTGTTTTTTTCTTTCTGACTTACTGCACTCTGTATGACAGATTCTATGTCCATCCACCTCACTACAAATAACTCAATTTCGTTTCTTTTTATGGCTGAGTAATACTCCATTGTATACATGTGCCACATCTTCTTTATCCATACATCTCTCGATGGACATATAGGTTGCTTGCATGTCCTGCTTATTGTAAATAGAGATGCAATGAATATGTGGTACATGACTCTTTCTGACTTATGGTTTTCTCAGGGTATATGCCCAGTAGTGAGATTGCTGGGTCATATGGTAGTTCTAATTTTAGTTTTTTAAGGAACCTGCATACTGTTCTCCATAGTGGCTGTATCAATTTACATTCCCACCAACAGTGCAAGAATGTTCCCTTTTCTGAACACCCTCTCCAGCATTTATTGTTTATAAATTTTTTTATGACGGCCATTCTGACTGGTGTGAGGTGATACCTCATTGTAGTTTTGATTTGCATTTCTCTAATGATTAGAGATGTTGAGCATTCTTTCATGTGTTTGTTGGCAATCTGTATATCTTCTTTGGAGAAATGTCTATTTAGGTCTTCTGCCCATTTTGGGATTGGGTTGTTTGTTTTTCTAATATTGAGCTGCATGAGCTGCTTGTAAATTTTGGAGACTAATCCTTTGTCAGTTGCTTCATTTGGAAATATTCTCTCCCATTCTGAGGGCTGTCTTTTCTTCTTGTTTATGTTTTCCTTTGCCGTGCAAAAGCTTTTAAGCTTCATTAGGTCCCATTTGTTTATTTTTGTTTTTATTTCCATTTCTCTAGGAGGTGGGTCAAAAAGGATCTTGCTGTGATTTATGTCATAGAATAATCTGCCTATGTTTTGCTCTAAGAGTTTTATAGTGTCTGGCCTTACATTTAGGTCTTTATTCCATTTTGAGTTTATTTTTCTGTATGTTGTTAGGGAGTGTCCTAATTTCATTCTTTTATATGTAGCTGTCCAGTTTTCCCAGCACCACTTATTGAATAGGCTGTCTTTTCTCCATTGTATATTCTTGTCTCCTTTATCAAAAATAAGGTGACCATATGTGCATGGGTTTATCTCTGGGCTTTCTATCCTGTTCCATTGATCTATATTTCTGTTTTTGTGCCAGTACCATACTGTCTTGATTACTGTAGCTTTGTAGTATAGTATGAAGTTGGGGAGCCTGATTCCTCCAGCTCCGCTTTTCATTCTCAAGATCGCTTTGGCTATTCGGGGTCTTTTGTGTTGCTGTACTAATTGTGAAATTTTTTGTTCTAGTTCTGTGAAAAATGGCATTGGTATTTCGATAGGGATTGCACTGTACCTGTAGATTGCTTTGGGTAGTAGAGTCATTTTCACAATGTTGATTCTTCCATACGAAGAACATGGTATATCTCTCCATCCGTTTCTATCATCTTTAATTGTTTTCATCAGTGTCTTATAGTTTTTTGAATACAGGTCTTTTGTCTCCATAGCTAGGTTTATTCCTAGGTATTTTATTCTTTTGTTGCAATGGTAAATGGGAGTGTTTCCTTAATTTCTCTTTCAGATGTTTCATCATTAATGTATACGAATGCAAGACATTTCTGTGCATTAATTTTGTATCCTTCTACCTTACCAAATTCATTGCTTAGCTCTAGTAGATTTCTGGTGGCATCTTTAGGGTTCTCCATGTATAGCATCATGTCATCTGCAAACAGTGACAGCTTTACTTCTTCTTTTCCAATTTGGATTCCTTTTATTTCTTTTTCTTCTCTGATTACTCTGGCTAAAACTTCCAAAACTATGTTGAATAATAGTGGTGAGAGTGGGCAACCTTGTCTTGTTCCTGATCTTAGTGGAAATGGTTTCAATTTTTCACCATTGAGGACGATGTTGGCTGTGGGTTTGTCCTATATGGCCTTTATTATGTCGAGGAAAGTTCCTGCTATGCCTACTTTCTGGAGGGTTTTTATCATAAATGGGTGTTGAATTTTGTCAAACGTTTTCTCTGCATCTATTGAGATGATCATATGGTTTTTTTTCTTCAATTTGTTAATATGGTGTATCACATTGATTGATTTGCGTATATTGAAGAATCCTTGCATTCCTGGGATAAACCCCACTTGATCATGGTGTATGATCCTTTTAATGTGTTGTTGGATTCTTTTTGCTAGTATTTTGTTGAGGATTTTTGCATCTATGTTCCTCAGTGATATTTGGCTGTAGTTTTCTTTCTTTGTGACATCCTTGTCTGGTTTTGGTATCAGAGTGATGGTGGCCTCGTAGAATGAGTTTGGGAGTGTTCCTCCCTCTGCTATATTTTGGAAGAGTTTGAGAAGGGTAGGTGTTAGCTCTTCCCTAAATGTTTGATAGAATTCGCCTGTGAAGCCATCTGGTCCTGGGCTTTTGTTTGTTGGAAGATTTTTAATCACAGTTTCAATTTCAGTGCTTGCAATTGGTCTGTTCATATTTTCTATTTCTTCCTGGTTCAGTCTTGGAAGGTTGTGCTTTTCTAAGAATTGTCCATTTCTTCCAGGTTGTCCATTTTATTGGCATAGAGTTGCTTGTAGAGTCTCTCATGATCCTTTGTATTTCTGCAGTGTCAGTTGTTACATCTTTTTCATTTCTACTTCTATTGATTTGAGTCTTCTCCCTTTTTTCCTTGATAAGTCTGGCTAATGGTTTATCAATTTTGTTTATCTTCTCAAAGAACCAGCTTTTAGTTTTACTGATCTTTGCTATTGTTTCCTTCATTTCTTTTTCATTTATTTCTGATCTGATCTTTATGGTTTCTTTCCTTCTGCTAACTTTGAGGGTTTTTTGTTCTTCTTTCTCTAATTGCGTTAGGTGTAAGGTTAGGTTGTTTATTTGAGATGTTTCTTGTTTTTTAAGGTAGGATAGTATTGCTATAAACTTTCCTCTTAGAACTGCTTTTTCTGCATCCCAAAAGTTTTTGGTCGTCATGTGTTCATTGCCATTTGTTTCTAGGTATATTTTATTTCCTCTTTGATTTCTTCAGTGATCACTTGTTATTAAGTAGTGTGTTGTTTAGCCTCCATGTGTTTGTATTTCTCACAGATTTTTTCCTGTAATTGATATCTAGTGTCATAGAGTTGTGGTCAGAAAAGATGCTTGATACAATTTCAATTTTCTTAAATTTACCAAGGCTTGATTTGTGACCCAGGATATGATCTATCCTGGAGAATATTCCAGGAGCACTTGAGAAAAACGTGTATTCTGTTGTTTTTGGATGGAATGTCCTATAAATATAAATTAAGTCCATCTTGTTTAATGTATCATTTAAAGCTTGTGCTTCCTTATTTATTTTCATTTTGGATGATCTCTCCATTGTTGAAAGTCGGGTGTTGAAGTCCCCTACTATGATTGTGTTCCTGTTGATTTCCCCTTTTATGGCTGTTAGTATTTGCCTTATGTATTGAGGTGCTCCTGTGTTGGGTGCGTAAATATTTTCAATTATTATATCTTCTTCTTGGATTGATCCCTTGATCATTATGTAGTATCCTTCTTTGTCTCTTGTAATAGTCTTTATTTTAAAGTCTATTTGGTCTGATATGAGTATTGCTACTCCAGCTTTCCTTTGATTTCCATTTGCATGGAATATCTTTTTGCATCCCCTCACTTTCAGTCTCTATGTGTCCCTTGGTCTGAAGTGCGTCTCTTGTAGACAGCATATACGGGTCTTGTTTTTGCATCCATTTGCCAATCTATGACTTTTGGTTGGAGCATTTAAGCCATTTACATTTAAGGTAATTATCAATATGTATGTTCCTATTACCATTTTCTTAATTGTTTTAGGTGTATTATTGTAGGTCTGTTCCTTCTCTTGTGTTTCCTGCCTAGAGAAGTTCCTTTAGCATTTGTTATAAAGCTGGTTTGGTGGTGCTGAATTCTCTTAGCTTTTGCTTTTCTGTAAAGGTTTTAATTTCTCCATCAAATCTGAATGAGATCCTTGCTGGGTAGAGTACTCTTGGTTGTAGGTTTTCCTCCTTCATCACTTTAAATATGTCCTGCCACTCCCTTCTGGCCTGCAGAGTTTCTGCTGAAAGATTAGCTGTTAACCTTATGGGGATTCCCTTATGTGTTATTTGTTGTTGTTCCCTTGCTACTTTTAATATTTGTTCTTTGTATTTAATTTTTGATAATTTGATTAATATGTGTCTTGGCGTGTTCCTCCGTGGATTTGTCCTGTATGGGACTCTCTGTGCTTCCAGGACTTGATTAACTATTTCCTTTCCCATATTAGGGAAGTTTTCAACTATAATCTCTTCAAATATTTTCTCAGTCCCTTTCTGTTTCTCTTCTTCTTCTGGGACCCCTACAATTCGAAAGTTGGTGCATTTAATGTTGCCCCAGAGGTCTCTGAGACTGCCCTCAATTCTTTTCATTCTTTTTTCTTTATTCTGCTCTGCAGTAATTATTTCCACTATTTTATCTTCCAGGTCATTTATCCGTTCTTCTGCCTCAGTTATTCTGCTATTGAACCCTTCTAGAGAATTTTTAATTTCATTTATTGTGTTGTTCATTACTGTTTGTTTGCTCTTTAGTTCTTCTAGGCCCTTGTTAAACGTTTCTTGTATTTTCTCCATTCTATTTCCAAGATTTTGGATCATCTTTACTATCATTATTCTGAATTCTTTTTCACGTAGACTGCCTATTTCCTCTTCATTTGTTAGGTTTGGTGTGTTTTTGCCTTGCTCCTTCATCTGCTGTGTGTTTTTCTGTCTTCCCATTTTGCTTAACTTACTGTGTTTGGGGTCTCCTTTTTGCAGGCTGCAGGTTCATAGTTCCCATTGTTTTTGGTGTCTGTCCCCAGTGGCTAATGTTGGTTCAGTGGGTTGTGTAGTCTCCTGGTAGAGGGGACTATTCCCTGTGTTCTGGTGGATGAGGCAGGATCTTGCCTTCTGATGGGCACGTCCACGTCTGGTGGTGTGTTTTGGGGTGTCTGTGGCCTTACTATGATTTTAAGCAGCCTCTCTGCTAATGGGTGGGGTTGTGTTCTTGTCTTGCTAGTTGTTTGGCCTAGGGTGTCCAGCACTGTACCTTGCTGGTCGTTGAGTGGAGCTGGGTCTTGGCATTGAAATGGAGATCTCTGGGAGATTTTCACCACTTGATATTATGTGGAGCTGGGAGGTCTCTTGTGGACCAGTGCCCTGAACTTGGCTCTCCCACTTCAGGGTCACAGCCCTGACACCTGGCTGGAGCACCAAGAGCCTGTCCTCCACACAGCTCAGAATAAAAGGAAGAATTAAAAGCAAGAAAGAAAGAAAGAAAGGAAGGAAGAAAGAAAGAAAGAAAGAAAGAAAGAAGGTAAAATAAAATAAAATAAAGTAAAGTAAAATAAAATAAAATAAAATTATTAAAATAAAAAATAATTATTGAGAAAAAAAATTTTAAGTAAAAAAAAAAAAAAAAACAGACAGAAAGAACCCTAGGACAAATGGTAAAAGCAAAGCTATACAGACAAAATCACACACTGAAGCATACACATACACACTCACAAAAAGAGAAAAAGGGAAAAAAATATATATATCGTTGTTCCCAAAGTCCACCTCCTCAATTTGGGATGATTCGTTGTCTATCAGGTATTCCACAGATGCAGAGTACATCCCGTTGACTGTGGAGATTTAATCCTCTGCTCCTGAGGCTGCTGGGAGAGATTTCCCTTTCTCTTCTTTGTTCGTACAGCTCCCGGGGTTCAGCTTTGGATTTGTTCCCGCCTCTGCATGTTGCTCACCTGAGGGCATCTGTTCTTTGCTCAGACAGGACGGGGTTAAAGGAGCAGCTGATTAGGGGGCTCTGGCTCACTCAGGCTGGGGGGAGGGAGGGGTATGGATTCGGGGCGAGCCTGCGGTGGCAGAGGCCGGCGTGAAGTTGCACCAGCTTGAGGCGCGCCGTGCGTTCTCCCAGGGAAGTTGTCCCTGCATCACGGGACCCTGGTAGTGGCGGGCTGCACAGGTTCCCGGGAGGGGCGGTGTGGAGAGTGACCTGTGCTCGCTCACAGGCTTCTTGGTGGCGGCAGCAGCAGCCTTAGCGTCTCATGCCCGTCTCTGGGGTCCGCGCTGATAGCCGCAGCTCGAGCCCGTCTCTGGAGCTCGTTTAGGCGGCGCTCTGAGTCCCCTCTCCTCGTGCACCAGGAAACAGGCAAGAAAAAGTCTCTTGCCTCTTCGGCAGCTGCAGACTTTTTCCCGGACTCCCTACCAGCCAGCTGTGGTGCACTAATCCCTTCAGGCTGTGTTCATGCCGCCAACCCCAGTCCTCTCCCTGGGATCCGACCGAAGCTGGAGCCTCAGCTCCCAGCCCCCGCCCGCTCCGGTGGGTGAGCAGACAAGCCTCTCGGGCTGGTGAGTGCTGGTCGGCACCGCTCCTCTGTGCGGGAATCTCTCCGCTTTGCCCTCCGCACCCCTGTTGCTGCGCTCTCCTCTGTGGCTCCGAAGCTTCCCCTCCTGTTGCTTTCTAAATTGAGTCTATACATTCTCTTTTAGTCAGTTTTTATTAGTCTTGCTACGCTAACAAGTAACTCAATATTTGTTTCTTAGAAAACAATGTGTATTCTTACTTTTAGCTCATGTTTAATGTTGGTTGCAGAGATGTGTAATCCTCTTAGAGAAAAGGAGAATAACCTTTTGGAGACAATAATGCAATCTATTGCCTTCTATGTTTGAGGAAACTGCAGGTTTGTTTTGGAGAATTAAAGTTACAAAATAAAGTTTATTCTACCTGTATTTAAAAGGAAATGCACATATAAAAGAACTCATTCTTTTTTTTCTGACAGTTACTTCAAAAAGAATGTAAGTCCCATAATTCCAGAATATATTGGAAACTATCCTACAAAAGATTCAAGTAAAAGAATCAGGGATATTACCCAAAACATGAAACCAGCTTATCTACACTCACTGTGTACCTAACTTTAGAATTTATGTTTCAGGTTATTTCTGAAGTATTTCACTTTTAACAAGTAACCAGATTCCTACTTCTTAACCCATATTTTGGCTTCTCAGACTTTGTCCTGTTTTGCCTGAAGTTGATCAAAGTTGCTTCCATAAGTGTTTCATCGAAATCTACCAGAAAACCCACTGCTAAATTATCACCCTCTTTTAAAATATCATGTTCAATCTCAGTAGAATCCAGGGTTTTCCGTCCTTCTGCTTTCCATGAGCTTTCTCAATTACACAACTTACATGCCCTCTGGTTTATTCAAATTAATGTAGTCATATATGTATTAATAATCACTTCAGATTTTAGGTTTGCTTTGTTTCATGATAGCCACACATATGAAGCAACCACTCTTTCTATTTTCCAAGTTAATTCTTACTACTTATTAAAATTTGTAATGAGATATTATATCCAAAATAATGAAAGCGCCTAAATGAGGAAATGTGTCATTTATGATCATCTCTACCATACAATTACTTTTTATGTGTGCTATATATGCCTAATCTTCCAAAAGATTTAATAAGGAAAAGCAAAGCAAAATTGACAAAAATAGCCATAGAAAATTAAAAGTATTAGTCTTAACATTACTATTAACAGTGCTTCAAAAAATAAAAGGAAAAAACTTGTTGAGTACCTACCTAATCTGTCCTTGAAAACTTTGATAGAAACTAGAGGTGTAAAGATGAATGTTGACAAGGTCTGTTGCACTCAAGGAAATATACAACTGAAAAAAAGTAATTCAATTTGATATATGTTCTTATGAAAGCATGCACAAAGTGCCCAGGAAAGTGGGCAAATTTTCACAGATGAGAGGACAGCTTATTGATCAATTTTCTCTCCTGTGCTTCCTTTGCTTCTTTTGATTTTACTGCCTATTCAACCCACCCACAAAACCCTGTGTTCTCCAAACCTATACTTCCCCATTTCAATCAATAGCCAGAAACCTTGGACTGATCCTTAATTCATTATTCTCCCTGAACCCCAGATCCAACCTTTCAGTGAGTCATGTCACCTTTATCTGTCAAACATATCACCAATCCATCCACTTCTCTCAACATCTAATTACGACCACCTTATTTCAAGCACCATCATCTATTTTCTGAATTGCTACAATAACCTCCAAATGGATTTTCCTACTTCTCCTCTTGACCACGAACAATTCCCTCTCCACAAAGAAGTTATTAGTTATGACACACAGCTGCTATGACAAAGAGACTCCAAAGTATAGTGGATTTAATAAGATATACCTGTACTTCTCTTTTATGTAACACCTCAGATGTAAGGAGTCCAAGATTGGCACAGTCCAAATTGGTACAGCAGCTCTGTGTCCTCGATATTTAGCTTTCATCTCTGGGTTCAGATATTGGGAAGGAAAGAAAGAGCTCAAGAAAGTGAATGACCAATCCTTTTAAGAAGAAGTACTAAAAGCAACCTACATTACTTCTTCTCCCATTCTGTGGGCCTGAACTTAGTCATATGGTCACATCTAGATGTAAGGGAAGTTGGAAAATAAAGATTTTCATTAGTTGACTGCAGCCCAGTCAAGACTTTATTATTATAGAAGAATGGAAGAATAGACATTGTGAGACAACTAACAATTTGGTGCATTTATCTTTTAAAAATAAAAATAAGAATTACACGAAGTTACTTCCCTGCTTAAAATATTCTGTGGCTTCCTATTTCACTGTATTATAGAACACTATTTGTTTCATTAATGACACTTACTCAAAGTTGTAATTGTATATTTATTTATTTAGTCTTTATTGTTTTCCACTCCCTCTATAAGTTAGCACAAGCACAGTCTCTCATATTCACTATTATATCACCATTTTCCAGCACAGTGACTGGCATATAATACATAATTTAAAAATTTAAAAATATAAAATATAAATAAATGGTTAGGACTTGTTTTATGAATAACAAAGAAAACTATTTCATGAAATAGAAATTATATGGGCTAAAGAAAAACTATATTAATTAGAAATGAATAATAAGTTTAAGAAATAATTAAGAATTTGGACTGAATGGAATATATGGTACCAGAGATTTTTCAGAAGATGTTGATAGGAGTCAGATCATGGAAGACTTTGATTTGATAAGTAGTCAGATTTGGACTTTATCCTTAAGCATACATTAGAGGGTTTTAAGTAAGAGGGAGAAAATGGTCAGATATATTTTCAAATTATACTTCTGGTGGAAGTGATATAGATGAATGGTTTGGCAGAAAAACTGGGAACAAGAGACCAGTCAGATGATCTACTAGTTGTCTGTCTCTCCCTCTTTCTATCAGCTACTCTTCATTCTTTCGTAGCTTCATTTTTCTTTCCACCAGCTGGCTTCCTTTGGTAATATGTAAATAGTTCATGTTCCTTCATAACTGGAATTTATCAGTGAACTATAAGGCCCCTCTTGCAGACCCTACTACATAAGAGTAATTTTGGTCTCCCCCCCTTTACTTCTTCATTAATTAAGTTTTTAATTTCCAGGTTCTTGAGAGAAGGTTTGGATATAACCATTTCACTTTTTTTTTTTTTTTTTGCACGTTATAGGTCTCTGAACAGCTATAGGTGCAAATTTTTATCAGCTGTTCATTCCCTGTCCAATCATGTGTAGTTAGGAATGGAGTCAAATGATCTGCCTCCCCACTTGGAAGAGGCTGTTTGTGGGACAATTTTTTTTAAATAATGCGATTGAGGACAGAACAGATAGTGATTGACATCTCATACACAAAGGATATTTGCTAAACTATTTTCAGTTGCAAGGTATAGAAAACCCAACTCAAACTGCTTTATATAATAAAGTGAATTTATTGACTCACATAACAGAAAAAGTCTAGAAATGGATATGTTTCAGGCATAATTTAGACAGAGTTCTGGAACTATTTATTTGTAATTCTCTTCCCTTCCTTACTTCGGGTGCTGACTTTATCCTCCGGCTGGGTTCACTCATGGTAGCATAACTGCAGCAGTTCCAAGGTTAGTATCTGTATTCCATGTCATCCTGAGCAAGGAGTTCTTTGTTTCTCTATACCAGCAAACAAACGAGTGTACTTTGACTAGTTTAATCAAGTGTCACTAGTGGGAATACCATCCACCATTTGCCTGAGTCAAAGGGGGAAGGAGATAAAACTAATTAGAGTGCCATCTGCTGTACTTTCTGAGCAAGGCAGAAAATACAAATAAAGACAGCTCTAGTCAGTCTCCCTCTCTCTCTCTCTCTGTTTCTCTTTCTCTCATCTAATAACGAAAAAATGAAAGTCATTTTGCTACATTTTTTTGATTTAGGATAAAACAAATTTGGTGAGTCAGGTATTATTCTTTCTGACACTAGTTAAACTTCCTGATTATAATACCAATGTGAAAGGTCAAAACAAACAATAAAAACAACAAACATTTGTTTAAAAAAAGTGCATGTTTGAAAATAAAACATATAATGATTATAAACATTTACGTATGTATTTGAAGCATCCATAAACCAATATTAATCATCCTGAGTTTTAAATAAATTGTATTGGAAGGTTTACTAAACCCTATTTTGAATAATATAAGACGTTAAGCTACTTGCCAGTGAATTTCCAAATTCCTCTATCTTAGTTGTTTCTGTAACATTCCTAATACATGTTTTAATATAGAAATATCTGTAGCAGTAAATACGGGAGTGATTTAGATTAGGGAAATTGGAATAAGAGGTTTCTGATAAATTATAGGCATACTTAGTATTCAGTATGCCGACTACCAGATCAATTGAAATAGTCTGCCTCAACTATTGGCAGGCTGTGTTAAATAAGAGTATGAAATATTTTGCAGTTGGTTGTTGCTATTGATTTATAAAATGTATTTTTCACAGCTAGAGCTTGGAATGCAAAAGCAAATTTAATATTTCTGGGGCATTTTTTCTAATCCATTTTCTGTCATTTGAAAACTTCAAAGTTTGCATTATCACCAATGTTATTATGTAGTTATTTCCAACTAACAGAAAAGGGTGTCAGCATTTATTTAGCCCTTTGCATGTTTTAAATTAAAAGGCCAAACTAGACAGAAGTTATTTTGACATCATGTCTTTTCCTTTCCACATTCACATTTCACCTATCTTTTATCTGGCTAGAGATTTTTTTCTCCTACATTTTATATGTAATTAGCCTGTCTTCCCCATAATTTGTTTAATGTGCAAATTTTTATATTTTCAGCTATACTAAATAAATATATCCCACCTCTTTCATAAAAAAAACATATATTGCATAAACTAACATTTATTTGAAATTTTATCAAATTAAAGAATAGTTAACATCTGTTATTTTTCCTTGAATGGTCAAATTGAACAATTGGTCAATAAGAACACATCTCTTCATTGTGCAACACACAGAAAGATATTTTTTAAATTAGTATAAAATAAAGACAGAGTTTGGTATATTTTTAAGATTTAAGGTCAGAAGGCCTAGTAAAAAGTGAAATTGAGATTAAGTGAAAGATGGAAACATTTTCTTTGTAGTTTTCACCTTGTATAATTTATATCCAAACGAGACTTTTCAAGTAATTGTCTAAATAATTTGGGTCTCAATTCACTGAGATAATAAAAGGAAAGTATTAGCTTAAATCTACCTAAACATACATATTTTTATTTAGTTGCCTGTCTGTTCATTAAATTGATTGTTTTTATATTCTATTGAAGCAGATTGCCATACAGACCTTATGTGTCCTTATGCATTATTATAAATATACTTAAGTCTGTAATGAGAGGGGAGGTAATACACAAATGTAAAACTTATTAAAAGGATACCCTGTACCAAATGTTACATTTTAAAACCCCTTTATTTTGCTTTTGATATACTATAAAAGGCTTCAGTTCGTTTTGACAGTTCCAACCAGGTGGAGAACATTCCATGCACCAAAATTACACATAATACTTGTAAATGTTTGCTAATATGTTTCCATAGCTGGTTAAATTAATAAAAACAGGTGGCAGCCTAGGTCAGGAAATGAAGGGAAATGTGAAAGAACTACTCCTTTGCTAACTCCTGAACCATGACTCAAAGCACAAACAAAGGCAGCATTCCTCCCACATAAATTCTTATTGAAAGAAGCCATAAATGTGACAGATACTTGATCAATATGATTTTTCCAAGTTGTCCAAGATAACATGAGGATCTGAACTAATTGTTACTAGCTTGAACTTGTATTTGCCTTTGTGTGACAGAGAACCAAAATAAAAGTGGCTTAGAAAAAGGCATTAAATATTGTGACTGGTAGAATAAGGGCCCCCCAAAGATGTGCATGACCTCATCTCCAGAACCTCTGAACGTGCTATCTTACATGATGAAAGAAACTTTGCAGCTGTAGTTCAGTTAAGGATCTTGAGATGGGATGATTTTTAGGATTTCCCAATCTAATCACATGAGTCCTTATCAGAAAGAGGGAAGAGGTTCAGAGTCAGAGAGAGATTTGAAGATGCTATGCTGGTGACTTTTAAAGTGGAGGAAGGGGCCTGGACCCCAAGAAGGCAGGCAACCTGTAGAAGCTGGAAAATGCAAGGAAACAGATCCCTCCCAGAGAGTTTCTCAAAGGAATTTGGCCTGGCTGACACCTTGGTTTTAGTCCAGAAAGACCCATTTGGTATTTCTGACCTCCACAACTGTAAGAAACTAAATGTGTGTTATTTTAGGCCACTAAGTTTGTGATTATTTGTTATAGCAACAATAGGAAACAAATACAAATATCTTGTGCTTTGCCATCCTTAAGATGTTACTCTCCTCCTGAATGGCTCATTACAATATATATTCCATCTAATTGATCAGATCAAAGCAGGAACACCAAAAATGCTAGTAGTCATGGTATACTTCATGTCATGCGGTCACAGATTTTTTAAAAAGGGGAGAAGAGGAAGGAAAATTCACTTAAGAACGATCTTGCTTAATCAGTAAAATTATTAGTTTTATTAAATGTTGACTCCTGAATTCACACCTTTCTTAATGTTCTCTGTGACAAAATTGGAGTATGCATAAAGACCTTCTACTTACCAAAGTTTACTGGTTACCTTGAGAAAACTGTTTCATGTGATTGTTTGAAAAAAAAAGTTGAACTCATCTCTATTTTTCATAGTGTACCATTGTCAATTGAAAGAATGACTCAAAGACAGATTATAGAGTAATACTTTTCTGCATTTCCATAACAAAGTACCAAAAACTCAGTGGCTTAACACAACAGAAATTTATGTTCTCACAGTTCTGAAATCAAGGTGTTGACCCTTTCTAGCTTCTGGTGTTTTCCAGCAATCCTTGACATTCTTTGGCTTACAAATGCATCACTCCAGTCTCATGGCCATCTTCTCCCTGTGTGTCATCACATCATCTTCCCTGTGT
Organism: Balaenoptera ricei; assembly: GCF_028023285.1. NCBI lineage: Eukaryota > Metazoa > Chordata > Mammalia > Artiodactyla > Balaenopteridae > Balaenoptera > Balaenoptera ricei. The sequence continues at coordinate 85,830,791 of NC_082660.1, read as the reverse complement.
GTCCAAATTTCCCTTTTCTATAAGGACACGAATCTTATTGGATTAGGGCGCACCCTAGTGAACTCAACTTGATCACCTCCATAAAGACCCTATTTCCAAATAATGTCATATTCTGCGGCCCTGGGTGTTAGGACTTCAACATATCTTTTTTTAGGGTATACAATTCATCTATGACATGGTTATTCAGAGACGGGTATTTAGCAGGCATATTCTCTAAAATGGATGAAGTAAGAATGCCATTTTAAAACAAATAATTGTATGTGTTGTAAATGGTAAAACAAATTTTTAAGAGAAAACGGCTGTACCATTTTTCATTTCCACCAACAATATATGAGTGATCAACTTTTTCTGTATCCTTGCCAGCATCTTCCGTCATCACTACTTTCTTATTTTAATCATTCTGATAGGTGTGTAGTGATATCTCACTGTAGTTTTAATTTGCATTTGCTTAATAGCTAATGATGTTGAACATCTTTTCATATGCTTAAGTGCCATGTGTATATACTTTTCAGTGAAATGTCTCTTCATATGTTTTCCCAACTTTCTATTTGGATTGTTTTTCCATTTTACTAAGTTTTGTGAGATTTCATATATTCTACGTATTAGTCCTTTTTTAGATATGTGGTTTGTAAAAAATTTCTCACAATCTATACTTTGTCTTTTTATCCTCTTAACGTGGTACTTCTCAGAGTAAAAACTTTTAATTTTGATGAGGTTCACCTTATTAATATTTCCTTTTATGGATAGTACTTTTGATGTCAAGTCTAAGAACACTTTGTCTTGCCCTAGATTTTGTCCTATTTTTTCTTCTAATTTTTTACTTTTATGTTTTACATTTAAGTCTGTGATTCATTTTGAGATAAACCTCATACTTTATACAAAATTTAGGTAGAGGTTTATTTCTGTGCTTATGGATATCCAGTTGTTTCAGCAGCGTTTATTAAAAAGGTGATTCTTCCTCCATTGAATTGCTTTTGCACCCTTGTCAAAAATCAACTGTCCATATTTCTGTGTGGCAGTTTCTGGGCTCTCTATTTAGTTCCATTGATCTCTGTGTCTATCTTTCCACCAATACCATGCAGTCTGACAATCACATAGACAGATTCACCACCACCCACATACACACATCTTTTTCTTCATTTTCAAGACTGTTTTAGATATTCTAATTCACTACCTTTCCACAAAAAGACTCAGAATTATCTTGTCTGTGTCTACAGAAACTTTGTTGGGGATTTTGATAGGAATTTTGTTAAACCAGCATTAAGTTTGGGGAGAATTGGCATCATAATATTGACTCTTAAACGCAGTATGTCTCTCCATTTATTCAAATTTTCTTTGATGCTTTTCATCAGAGTTTTGTAATTTTTAGCATACAAGTTCTGTGTGTGTTTTGTTAGATTTATGCCTAAATGCTCCTTTTCTTGAGGTACTGTAAATAGATATAGAGGAGTCTGTTCTCATTACCTTCTGCATGAGTGAAATTCCTAGCATTCGCTCAGCTTTTTCTGACACCACCCCGACAGGGAAGGTGAAGGGTGCCTTGTTATAGCCTGATGAAAATGGAAGTCTAGGATCCCCAGTTCGTCTTTGCTGGTGTAGGTGAAGGTGGGGTCATGTTTTTTTCTGTGATTATTGGCTGCAGTTAGGCAGTTATTGGTTAAAGATTTTCTCTTTAGTAGGCTGTCCTTTGCTAGAGAGGGCAGGCTTTTGCTAGAGATTTTTTTCTGTGTCCCTTTTCATTTCCAGATTGCTGGATTTTCCAATTCTGAGTTTGGGATATATGAAGCAAAAAGAAAACTGTGGGAACTCACCATGTATCCTTCCTTGGGTTACAAAGTTTCTAGTTGTTCTGTCATTTCCTTCTCATCTTTCACAGTCTTTTTATGTTTGTTTTAAATGTCCAGGGGTTTTACTTATACATTGTGGGAGGAATAGAGGAAAGTATGTCTATCCCATCTCAATATTTTTAAGAGTGTAATAGAGTTCTGAAACAAGAAATGTGGATAATCACTAATGTATATTCTAAATACATTTCAATAAGAGTAAACATTCTCCTAAATAAAAGTGGTTGTTGAATTTTCTATTGGTGTAGCGTTATTCTCAACTTTTCTTTACATATATAATATAGTTTGGTCTAAAGACTATAAAGCTGAAACACATTATTATCAAACTTTGCTAATAAAATATCATGGCAATTAAGCTTTGGAATAGAAAAGAAAATAAAATCTATTTCAGTTGAAGGCACTTCCTATAGTCATATATATTCAATTTTAGAAATTATTTAAGATACTGAGCAAAAGCAAAACTATATAAGACATAGATGTGCTCATGGTAGCATAATTTGGTAGCTTCTAAATTATGCAAGATATGTAATTTAATCTTATATTAGTATAACAATAATGAATATCATAGATAAAACCACAAATTGAATGTCTCAAGGGGTATTCTCATTTAAATGAGAAAATGTTATATGAAATGATCATTTTGTCACATCTCATTTGATATATACTAAGTAATAAAGATTTGGAGTAGCGAAACCCAAAAAAACTGCTAAGATAGTCAATATTTCTTGTTAAAATGTTTTGTTTATTTTGAACATATTTTTGATTACCAATTCTGTAGGCAAGGGTATTTGCATTTTTTAGCAAATAGAAATTGTTCTGTAGTTTTCATTTAAAATCTGATGATGAAAACCATAAAACACTCTTTTGAAAACAATACCCATAGCATAATATTACTTGTTCCCACAACGAAGCCAATCCATAGATCTCTGAACACCTGCTGTGAAAAACAACTTAGCTTGATCTTACTCTAGCAGTAACAAATATTGAGTATCAGAGACTATTTATGCAGTCTCTAAGCAATGGTAATAATTATAGTCAGCGGGGGAGAATATTGTAGTTCTGACCTTAGGGCAGCTAGAATAAGTCTCTATTGCCCCTGAACAAAATAGTGTTCTTATTCTGCCAAGAATCGAGCAGGGCTAAACCTAGCAGTTATGATAATCAATATCTACAAGGAATATTTGAAGCTGGAAAGTCTTGATATAAATAAAAGTTCTCGTTTCGCCCCCCTCCAGTGAGACTGTTTTCTTATGCATTGCAAAAAGCAAGCAGTGTATACAATTTTTTAATGCCATGTATTTTATTTGTTTAATTTTTCCTTCATACAGTAAAACCTTAAAGCCACTCTTACACATTGCTATATTGTGAAACAATAATTTCCTAGCCACCTTTTATAATTGCAAAAATTAAGATAAGTTTATATTGCAGTAGTAATTTTCCCCAACTAGGTCTCTCTTTGACTTGATTTTTTAGTGTGGAAATGTAATTCAGCTTTATTTCAAGCTTGTCTTGTTTATAATTATGAAGGATGTTTAATTTAATAACATAGATACCTGCTTCTTTTCTGTGCGTGTGTGTGTGTGTGTGTGTGTGTGTGTGTGTGTGTGTGTGTGTGTTTTAAGATATAGCATATGTACAGAAGAGGGCATACAACCTATATGTTCAACTTAAAGAACATTTATAAAGTCAAAACCAATGTAACCACATCCTGGTCAAGAAATAGAACATTGCCATTCTGCAGAAGCTTCCCATTCACCCCCACTTGACCAAATAAGCCTCTTTCCTACATAGAGAGAACAAGAAGCCCAACTTTCATATCATGCCCTTTCTTTCATTATAGGTTAATCATCTAGGTAGGCATCACTAAGTAACCTAGTTTATTTTTTCTATATCTGAAATGTATATAAATGGAATCACACATAATTTTGTGTTTGTCTTATTTTGCTCAGCATTATGCTTGTGAAATTCACCCATATTCCTTATAGCTTCAGTTCTTCTATTTTCATTGCTCTATAATGTCCTGTTTGCCAATAGTGCTATGATGGATATTTGGATTATTTCCATTGTTGACTGGAAGAAAAACTCACAAGAAAGTTGCTAGTTTAGTTTTACTTAGGGTCTTACCAGGGACTATAGTCCAGGAAACAGCCTCTCAGTAACTCTGAGAAAGTGTTCCAGAGAAGCATGGTTCAGCAATATGGCTTTGGTTGTGGGAAAATTTTACATTACTAATTCAATCTCTTCACTTATAAATCTGCTACAGATTTTCTATTTCTTCTTGAGTTAGAATCAGTAGTTTGTATCTGTATGAAAAATAGTATTTTTTCTAGGATATATATTTTTATGTTTTTTAATAAAGATAAATTGCCAAACAATTTCCATTTAAACAATTTAGAGTGTGTGCAATTCAGTGGATTTTAGTACATTAGCAATGGTGTACAACCATCACCACAATCTAATTCTGGAACTTTTACATCAACCATAAAAGAGCACCTGTATCTGATAGTAATCACTCATATCTACTTAATTTATCAAAGTCTAAAGTTGCCCCATACCTTTTCTTTCTTCCTGGAAAATGCAAGAATCTTAGTATAACTTAAACTCCATCAAAACAACCTCCCAGCTTATAAGTTATTTCTTTTATATCTTTCTTTCTCATTCTCTTTTCAACTTCAAAAACTATTATTTTATAAGTCAATGTTTATTTACATCATCTCACAAATTTACCCCATTCTTTGAGCTGCTTCTTATTCTTTTTATCTCAGACCTTCCATCTGAGTTCACTTTCCTTTAGAATGTCTTTTAATGTCGACCAGAGAACCAGCTCTTACAGTTTTTATTTTCTTGAAATGTGTTTATTTCATTCTTATTGTTAAAATATATTCTTACTGGGCATAGAACTTTTGTTAAGTATTGAGTTTTTTTTCAACAATTTGGGGAAAGTATTCCATGTCTTTGAGCTTCCATTGTTAATATCAGGAAATCAGCTTTCAGTAAAACCTTTGCTCCTTTGAAAGTACTCTATCTGTTCTCAGTGCTACCCAGCCAGACAACCAGGAACATATCTATAGCAGAACGAGTTATTTTTATTACTTATTGCAATGAGGGAGAACACACACCATGGAGAATCATAGGGTGCCTGAGTAAGTGGATGTTAAAAAATACTGAATATAGAAGTTTGGATTTGATTGGGTGATTTGGGGGAAAGTCTAACAAAGTGGAGGTTAATTATACACTGAATGCTATTGTAATGTGAGAACATTTGTAAGATTGGATAGATCAATAAATCTTATTTATAGGATTGGAGACTGGAATGAGGTTAACATTATAACTGCTAAAGAAGTGGCACTCATTCATGTTGGCCAAGAGAAGAGGTGTTTGTTATTTTTTGAGTTTTACAGTGCCCCTCCCCCCTTTTTTTGGTCTGTGCTTAGAAAAAATTATGAAGCGGAATTATTTTGTCTCATTTATCAAGGTCTCAGAGTAATGTTGTCTGAGGTTAGTATTCTGTGATGTTATTTCTAATAGGAAAATAGCACAACCTAGCTGTGAGTGTCAAGGCATCTTCTAAGTGCTAGGGCATGCTCCCTCTCTTACAGTTATCTTTGGAAATTTTTAAATCTTTGTTTTAATCCATAGTGTTCTTGATGGTCTGCTTCTAGGTGTATATTTTTACATATTGTTTTCATAATTAATTAAATTTCTTGAATCTATGGGTTGGTGTCTTTCACAAATTCTGGAAATTTCTTAGTCATTATCCCTTTATATGTTGCCTCAGTGCATTTTTTTGCCTATTCTTCTAGAAATATAAATGAACTAATGAGCTAGCTTCTCACTCTAGCCTGCAAATGGCTTAATATCTCTGTTTCCATCTAATTGTTTCTTTGTACTCGTTCCAAATATTTTCTTCTGAACTGTATTCCAATTAACAAATTTTCTTTAAGTCCGTTAAGCCATCCGTTTAGATTCTTTTTATTTAATAAACTTTTTAATGAAGTATAACAAACAAGTATGGTTATTTTCACAAATTGAAAATAACCATATAATCTCTGACCCATCCCAATAAAGAGTATTACCTACAACCTGGAAGCACCTCTTTCACCCCTTACAGTAATTACTACCAAATTCCTCTTTGAGGGTTGCAGTTATACTGACCTACATACGATAGATTTATCATGCTTACTTTAAAACTTTATATGAATGGAATTAAAATTGATTATCTTATTTTACGTTTGGGGTCATTTCTGAAATATTTTTGTGTTTTTGCCCATAGCTATAGTTCATTCACGTCCATTGTTGTGATAAGCAGAAATTTATTTAAATAATATGCTGTGGAAAGGTGGCTTGGCATATTTCCAATTCGAGAGTATTATAAATAATGCAGGTTTGAAAATTTTCGTGTACACATGTATGCATTTCATCTGGGTAGATACAAAAAATTGGGATGTATGGTTCATAGAATATTTATACGAATAAATTTAGTAGAAACGTCCAGTTAATCAAGTTTCTGTACTAATTTACTCTCATACATTGCTACTATGATTGTTTCTTTTATTTTTAGTTATTAAAAATATATATATATAATGATATTTCAATGTGGCCTTATTTTATATTTCCCTAATTATTAATGAAGCTTACCACCTGTTCCTAATGATTATTAAGTTGTATCATTGTGGTTTGATTTGCATTTCCCTAATGGCCAATGATGTTGAGCACCTTTCCATGTGCTTATTGAATATTTGTTTATCTGCTTCAGAGAAATGTCTATTTGGATCATTTGCCCATTTTTAAATGGGTTATTTTTCTTTTTATTATGGAATTGCAATATTTATTTATATATTATAGCTACAAGCCCTTTAAAAGATACATGATTTACAAAAATTTGTACAGTTCTATGGGTTTTAGTTTCCCTTTATTTATGACGTCCTTTGAAGCACAAAAATTTTAACTATCGTGATCTCTTATTTACCTATATTTTCTTTTGTTGCTTGACTTTCTGGTGTCATATCTGAGAAACCATTGCCCAGTCCAAATAGAGAGATAGATAGATAGATAGATGATAGATGATAGTTTCTTTGTATGCCTTGTCTTTTTTTTTTTTTTTTTTTAAACTAGACATTTTGGGCAATGCGTTGTAACAACTCTGAATGATGATTCCCCTCTCCCCTTTCTGGGGCTTCTTTTTGCTCCTGTTTGCTTGTTTACTTCTTTGGTGACCTGGCTGTTGTAACTAAAGGGTTGGGACGTACATTCGCACACAGCAATGGCAACCCTGCAATCAAGGGTATGAGTTCACTAAGAGCAGTAATGGTGCCTGTGTCCAAGGTGTGGGCATGTGCACAGAGGCTGTGGTGTCAGAGTCTGGGGTGTGGTTACTCTCACCAGGGTAGTGGTTCTGGTGTCTGGAGTGCAGATGCATATCGAGTGGTTGCAGAGATGATATCCAGGGCATGTGTGCAGTGGTGCTAGGACTGGGTGTGGGATGGCGTTGATGACTCCAGCCCTGGGAGAGAGCAGCAGTGACTCCCTCTCTGGGGGGAATGCAGCTTTGTTAGTTGTAGCCAGCGCTGGCAAAGACTGAGGGAATTCTCAGTGGCAAAACCTGTGAGAATCCATGGTGATGATGAGGAGGTCTGCAGGTATTCTCCAGCTCTCCTTTTTCCCATGGCGAGAGGTCCTAGCTGAGGGGGTCTCTCTTGCTGCTGAGCCATGCCAGACTGGGGGATAGGGTGACCCAGCTAAAATGCTTCCTATGCTTTTTTACGAGGCCATCTTCAATTTTTGCACTCCAATAAGTTGCTCTAACTTCTTCATTACACTCTGGAGCTTTCATTGGTAAATGTCTATTCAGTGTTTTTGTTGGAGAAAGAGCATTGGGACCTCCTAGCCTGCCATCTTGCTGATGTTACTCCAAGGAATATATGATCTTTGATTAGTAGATAGAGAACTTTGTCAGAGAAATAGAAAAAATATATAATCATATATGGAAATACTAGAACTGAATACTATAATAATTGAAATGAAAGTAGGTCATTTTAACAGAAGATTGGAGATGGCGGAAGGAAAAGTCAATGAGCTAAAAGACAAATTGATAGAAATTATTCAATCTGAAGAACAGAGAACCAAAAAATTAGAGAAAAGTTAACAGAGTCACAGGGACTTGTGGGATAATATTGAATAATCTAATATACATGTAACAAGAGTCATGAAGGAGAAAGGAGTGAGATTGTTGCAGAACAAATATGTGAAAGTGTACTGGCCACAAATTTGCAAAATTTAATGAAAAACACAAATTTAACAATCTAAGAAGCTCAGTGATCCCCCAGGATATACAGGATAAATGTAGAAATACATATGCAAACACATCATAGTTAAACTGCTGAAAACTAGACAGAGAAATATGTTCAGAGAAGACAATAGGGGGGCAAAAAATTGTGCATAGGAGAACAAGGATAAAAATTCTGTTTAATATTCTTTGGAAACAATTAAGGCCATAATTGTATATCTGATATAATTATCCCTCTAAAGCAGGGGTATAACTGAAAGATGAGAAAATGCACCTCCTACTGACTTGCCCCATGAGAAATAGTAGAGGATGTCATTCAGGACAATAGGAAATATTATCAGATGAAAACTTGGATCTGCAGGAACGGATAAACAGCACTGGAAAAGGTGGTTCAAATGGCAAGGACTGAAACAACCTTGGACCACATGTTGCCATCTGCTTCTGAATTGTTATGTGGGAGATAAATTAACTTCTAGCTTATTAGAGCCACAGCACAGAAGCTTTGACTTAACCTTAGTTAATAGAACTATATAATCATAAGCCAAGTTAAGAAGCAAATCATGATCAGTACATTAGAAACAGCACATGTTCTCTCCAATCATATCTCCCTCCCTCCAACTCCAAACACTAACCTAAATTTTTCTATTCTTTGTAGTTTTACCCTGTTACTTCATATCTCAAAATAATATATTGCTCATATTGCATATTTTTGAACTTTTCATAAATGGAACAATATAGTGTGTATTTATCTACTTTTTCACTCAAACATAATGTTTGTGAGAGGTGTCCACATGAATATCTATAGATATAGCTAATTCAGTTTCACTGATGAATATTATTCCATCATACAGATAAACTAATATTTATCCATTCTTCTGTCAATGAACATTTGTTTCCCTGATCCCAAACTTTGTTGTTGTAGATACTGCTGTTGTGAATGTCATTATATAATTAAAAATCAGAAGAAAAAATGTTTCAAGAAATCTTATGCCAACTGAATTTATGATAGACACCATTAACATAGTCTGTTTCTTCTCTGCATAGTCTGTATCTCTCTTATGATAGTGGATCTGCCTCTGCATTAGATCAACTTGACCTGGCCTCCCATTTTCTACCAAGGAAAAAGAAGAAATAACTAAACTATTTTGTGATCCTGACTCTGATTTCGTTCTTATAATGATCTCATAGAAAATGACTCACTTTTGTGTTCCTTAATATAGAAATCATTAAAAGAGTCAAATTTTAATAATTTTGATTTATTTTCTCAAGGATTGTGAAACATTTTAGATGATTTATTTTTATTAAAACATTTAAAATAAAACAAAGTTCTGCTTTGATAATCTATCAGTCTAAATAGGTGAGGATTTACTGTTGTATTTTGTACGTCTTTAATATTATGTCTCATACTATATTAGAATAGATGAAAGTTCCAACTGAAAATTTACATAAGGATTACAAATATGTTCCCATATATTTTAAAGTCAAATTTAGAGGAAGACATAAACACACCCATAATATGTTATGGTATATTGTACATATAAGGTTATGTATATTGGCTACATGCTGAGTCAAATATTTATAAATAAAATATATAATATATTCCATATTCAATGCATTTGGTCTACCTTAATATTGAGAGTAAAATTCTGTTGATTTTCCTATAATGTTAGCCTAAATCAAAAATGAAAAGCATTTTTCAGTGGGTTTAGAAACATAACCTTAAGTATTTTATTCTTCTAACAAAATATGAGTAACTTTCTATTTACATTTAATAAATTGTCAACGTGTGTGCTTTAGATAAAAGATGTATATTTTACATTCTCTTTTAAACAACTTTGTTTCTCTTCACACATACCATCCCTCAAAAAATTCTAATATAGAATCTCAGCAGGAGGCAGTTCAGTGCCAAGCTTCTGAGACACTGGAGTACTCGTCGGGACTATTGATTTCCACTGTGTATTTTAGCTCCATATAATAGAATTCTTATGGGACTAAAACATTTATTCTAGATGAAATTACTGGGGAACCATAAAAAATCAACCCAAATTGGTAAGAAAAATCACATTTTGATGAAGGATAAATATTAATTTATATATTGCTTCAGAATACAAGCTTCACAAAACTTATATAGGCAAGCTTTAATTTAATATTTGTTTTGTCATAGAAACAAATCATTTACATAAAGCCTCATATTATTCAGTAGTTAAAAAATTAAAATTACAGATAGTCAAGTATCTTATGCAATTTTATAACCCTGTATAATACAACACACCATCCTAGGTATTTAGAATTCAATATTATTAAGTCCTATGTGATTGTATATAGTGAGTGTGAACAGTTCAGTAAAATATTTAGATATGAGGTAAGGAAATAATATATTTCATGTAAGATTGTATCAATCTATTTTCTTAGTAATAGACACATTAACATTACAAATAAAATCTCTTCTTTTCCTTTCCTAAAGGAAAGTACTATTTTTTTAATTTATAAATTCACTGTGCCTTCCATTATAATTCATTATATACATTTAAGTAGAAATATGTACACTGTATTAACCATCCATTAGGGAAAACGGTGGGATTTTTTTCATGCTTTCCCTTTCAGAATTTGTCTAAACATAATTAATCACATTTTTCCAAGTAATAATCCACTACCTACAGAGATGAAAGAACACAAGCATTTATGGCTATATAATCTTTATTAGTTTTTCTCTACAACTCTGATTGCATAAGTAACTTTTTGTTACATTTTATCTACATAAATTTGAAAGTTGAAGAATTTTTGTCACACTGAAAAATGCACCTAGATAAGCATCATTCCCAGAGAAGAGTGAGTTGAATTCATACATACACCTCCAAAGTGAATAATTCAGAAGTGCAAAATCATCCCAAGGTTGATCTATTCAATGTGGCCATATACATTTTTTGAAAATAGTGAAATAACTGTGTGTGTGCATGTGTGTATGCAATTTGTACCAGGTACTCATTATCATGTATAATTTAGGTAAAGATTAAGAATGTGCACCAAACTGTATTTTCGCCTATTCAAAGTGTACATCATCCAAAAATGCAAAGTAACTAGAACCCTCTTTTCATTGTTGATGGAAAGACAAAATGACATAACTACTTTGGAAAACAGCTTGGGTGTTTCTTAAAAATTTAAACATATACCTTCCATATAACCCAGTTATCTCATTTATATTTCTACCCAAGAGAAATAAAAACCTCTATTTACACTAAAACCTTATGTTAGTGATTATGGCATACTATTCATATCCCCCTCCCCACCAATCAACCAATGAATGGATAAAATATGGTACAACCACACAATAGGATAATACTCAGGAATAAAAGGAATGAAGTATTGATTTATGCAACAACATGAATTAATCTAAAATGAATTATGCTAAGTGAAAAAAGCCAAACTAGAAAGGCTACATATTGTATGATTTCGTTTATATGGCACTCTGGAAAAGACATGGAAGACGTCAGCATCATGGATAAATAAGATATTCTCTTTGTCTCTTCCCTTCAATCTACAAGGAGTAAAACACCCACAAGTCAACAAAGGGGCCTCTGCCCGACACAGCAGGACATGAGAGAATTCCACATATATGTATATCTAAAGGTGGGTGTACTAGAACACATAGAGGAGTCAGAAGTGGGGAAACAGCAGAGGCAGTGTCTGCAATGCTGGCCCTCTGGCTGAGGCAGCTGAACCCACAGCCCCAGAGAACCTAGTGGACGCAGGAGAGACTGCACTCATAACTATGGCTTCCTGGTCACAAGGTCCCTACAGCCACAGGTAACTGGGTAGCAGTGTCACTGGAGCCTAGGACCCCATCACTTCAGCCATGAAATAGCCCATATCTCTGGCTCCCTGCCCCTTCACTGCAGTGGAGCCCACAAACCTTACAACACTGGACACAGCAGAGGTGCCCATGCAATCCTGGCTCTTATCTCTGCCACCCACCCCTTTCCCCACAGCACCAAATCCTGCAACTCAGGGGATCCTGGACATGGCAAAAGAGTTCAACATCCTGGTGCCCTAGGTGGCAACACCAGCAACACTGCCAATAGCAAGATATCAACAACTCCAGAGGCACAAGAAATGATAATGAGGGCATGGGGAGACACCTCTGACAGAGGCAGTGGAGGATAGAAAGTGCTGACTTTCAAATACAAGCAGAGGCAGCTCAGGTGAGAGAAAGCAGAAACTTGTGCTATACAGCTGCCTACTGGAAAACAAAAGAAAGACCTCTAATTTCTAATCTGTTGAATCATTAGAATCAAGTAGAAAAGTGTTCACTACTTCTAATGCACCAGAAGAGGAACAACTCATTAAGCACCCTGAAGAACCACAGTAACACCGTACCACAAAAAGAAAATAACAACTCTCCAAAAACCAAACTCACAGACTATTGTAATCCAACTGATAGAGAATTCAAAATAGCTGTCATGAAGAAATTCACAAGCTACAAGAAAACTCAGAAAGGTAGTTCAGTGAGTTCAGAAATAAAATTAATGAACAAAAGAGATAATATAACAAAGAGATTGAAACTTAAAAAAATTCCGTAGCTAAAGAACTCAATAAATGTGATGAAGAATGCATTAGAAAGCACTAGAAATAGAGTAGACCATGTGGAAGAGAGAATAAGTGACCTTGAAGATAGAAAACCAGAAGAAAGAGAAACAACATTTTTTTGAAGATGAGGAAATCCCATGAGTTATCTGACACTTTTAGGAAAAGCAACAAGTTACACACAAGAGAATTCCCAAAAGGCTATCACTTGACTCTTCAGCAGAAACTCAGCAGGCCAGAAGGGAGAGGCACGATATAGTTAAAGTGATAAAAGGGAAAAACCTACAACCAAGAATAGTCTACTCAGCAAGGCTATCGTTAAGATTTGAAGGAGGGTTCAAAAGTTTTGCAGAGAAGCAAAAGCTAAAAGGTTTCAGCACCACCAAACCAGCTTTACAAGAAATGTTAAAGGGACTTCTCTAAGTGAAAAATAAAAGGCCACAACTAGAAACATGAAAATTACAAAAGGAAAGATCTCATTGGTAAAGGCAAACCTACAATAAAGGTAATACATCATTCATATATAAAGCTAGCAGGAAGATTTAAAGACAAAAGTAGTAAAATCATCTATACCCACAACAAGTAGTTAAAGAATACACAAAACAAAAAGATGTAAAATATGATGGCAAAAACAGTAAATGTGGTGAGGATTAAAGTTCAGGGTTGTTAAAATGCATTTGAACTTGAGTTTAAGTCAGCAACTTAAAATAATCACATGTATATATTGCTATGCACAGTGTGGGAAATAGAGTCAATTTTTATGTGATACCTTTGTATGGTGACATCATAACTAGACTTATCATGGTGATCTTTTCGAAATATATAGAAATACCAAATCACTATGCTGTATAGCAGGAACTAACATAGTGTTGTAGGTCAATTATACTCCAAAAACAAACAAACAAACAAGCATACAAACTCATAGAAAAAGAGATTAGATGTGTGGTTACCAGAGGTGGAAGTTGAGGGGAGGGGGAACTGGATGAAGGCAGTCAAACGGTACAAATTTTCAGTTATAAGGTAAATAAGTACTAGGGATATAATGTACAATGTGATAAATATAATTAACACTGCTCTATGTTATATATGAAAGCTGTTAAGAGAGAAAATCCTAAGAGTTCTCATCATAAGAAAAAAAAAGTTTCCTATTTCTTTAATTTTGTGTATATATGAGATGGTGGGTATTCACTAAACTTATTGTGATAATTTCTTGATGTATGTAAGTCAAACCCTGTTGTACATCTTAAACTTATACAGTGCTTTATATCAATTATATCTCAATAAAACAGGAATTAAAAAAAAAGAAAAAAAGTAGAATGTTGGTTGCCAGAGGCTAAGTAGAGGCGGAAATAGGGAGTTGTTTCTCAACAAGTATAAAATTTCAGTTACGCAAAATGAATAAGTTCTAGAGATCTGCTGTACAACATTGTGTCTATAGTTAACAATACTGTATTGTGCACCTAAAATTTTGTTAGGAGGGTTGATCTCATGTTGAATTCTTACCACAAAAAAAGAAAAGAAAATCACCATTAGAATACCACATTAATAATTATCACATACAACATAAATAGATGTATGCTAAACTTAGGGATTAAAGTTTGAGAAGAAACAGAATATTTGCATATTCTTGAAGGATCTCCTCACAAATAAATATTTTTTTAAAAAACAAAAGGAACAGCAGTAGCTTTACAGTGGAGAAACCTGGCCAACACTACCTTAATCAAATTATCAAGATCAGGTTGTTTATAGCATGAGCTCCCTGATATAATGCATAAGAAGAGTGTATCATCTCTGTGGTCTTCTTCCCCAAAATCTATAACCTAAAAATAATCATGAGAAAACATCAGATAAATTTTAATTTAGGGGCATTTCTCAAAATACCTGACTCTTCAAAAGTGTCAAGGTCATGATAAAGAAAGACCGAGGAAATGTCAAAAGATTAGAGGAGACATGATGACTAAATGTACCCTGGTACATTGGATTAGATTCCAGAACAGAGAAAAGGACATTAGTGGAAAAACTGAAATCTAAATAAACTCTGTTTCTTAGTTAACGGTGTTATAACAAAGTTAATTTCTAGTTTTAATAAAAGTATAATGGTAATATATTATCCTTAGCAAAAGTTGGGTAAAGGGTACACGTAAACTATTTTATCCTTGCAACACTTCTGTAAATTTAAAATTATTTCAAAATAACGGCTAAAATAGATGTACATCATTCACTGGTATGGATCACTTACAAATTGTTTCCAGACATCATCTACCTTGTTCTGTAGGAAGAGTGAAGTAAATTTATTCACATTGGATTTTCATAGAATCTTCTATTATCACTAATTAACCCCTCATTTCATTTACACAGACGTCTCCAGGGAATCTTCTAGACTCTGTCAAATTAAAAACTGAATGTTAGATAATAAGAGATTAGGCCACTATTATAGAAGTGATGATATCTGGAAAATTTCTTTGAATTTTTCTCTACTTTAAAGTCCCAAATTTAAGTAATATATTGAAAGCCTAAGGTGGTCACCAAAAAGAGCATTAAGTCCTGACAGAGTGAATATCTAGGGTAGGTTCTAAACAGAGAGTGAGATATAGACAAAAATTCTTGCACTTCAGAGTTGTAATTTAAAATTAAGAGCATAGACACAAAAGCGTAGTAAGCAGAAATAATCCCAATAGAATACCAACATAAGCAATACATGAATGCAACACATAAACATGAACACAAACACATATCTAAACTGTAAACATGAGACCTCCTAAAAAGTTTATAGCCCCAAATTGAAATGCATTAGAATGCTATCAGAATTGGGGAAAAAATGGAATGGGTTATGAGAATGAAAGAGAATAAGTGGATAATAAAGCAAAAGGAGAGTCTTGCATGGACCAGTGAGGATAACATGCCATGAACTGAGGAGAATTATTAATTCAACTCTCTGCACTTAAGATGTTAAAACTATACTAATGAATTAATAAATTCAAGGCATTTGAATATAGAATTATATAGTGCAAGAAAAAAATGATAGCTAAATTTATTATAAAGCCTAGCAAATAAATAATAAAATGTATGATTTAACATAAAATCTATTTATATCTGCAAAATTTTATTGGTCCCTAACATCATATCTTATTTAACTGCCTCTTTAATCACTAGACTATGGAAAGAAACATGCATATTTTGCCTATGAATGCAATGATTTTCCCCACTGATGCTGATTTTCATGAAAAAAATCTGTATACATAATAGAGTATCTTTAGAATATTCTCAATGATTTCTCCCAAATTCTTAATATACCAGCTTCTATTTTATATTTAGGTTGGCCCTGAGTTTGGGTCAGCATTAATTTTCATGACTGCATTATTTTAGTTTACATTAACTAAAATCTTTCAAGAAGAGAGGCAGAGGAGAAAGAGGGATAGAGAATACCTGGCCTCTGGTCTTTGGAATGAGATTGCAATATAATGAAAAAACCTGAATCCCTGTCTTCAGATATATTAGCTTCCTGAGGCTATCATAACAAACTACCACAAACTGGGTGGATTAAAAACCCAGAAATTTATTCTCACAGTTCTGCAGTCATGAAGACCAAAATCGAGGTGTTGGCAGGGCTGCACTCCCTCTGTAGCTGTAGGTGAGAATCTGTTCTCTGTCTCTTCCAGCTTCTGGTAGTTGTGGGCTTCCTTAACTTGTGACTATATCTCTCACCTCCATCTTCACATTTCCTTCTCCTCTGTGTATCTGTCTTCTTCTCTCCTGTCTCTTATAAAAACACTTGTCATTAGATTTAATACCTATGTGGTTAACCAGGATGATTGCCTCATCAAGATACTTAACTTAGTTACATCTGCAAAGACCCTTCTCCAAATAAAGTAACACTCCCAGGTTCCAGGGGTTCTGATGTATACATATCTTTGGAGGTGCCACCATTCAACCCGTTAGAGTCTGACTCCCCCCAAAATTAATGTCTATCCCATATGCTAAATACGTTCATCCTATTCTAACATCCCCAAAAGTCTCAACCCATTACAGCATCAACTCTAAGTCCAAAATCTCATCTAAATATCATCAGTTTAAAAGTTCCAAATCTTATCATTTAGATCATCTAAAATAGCTATGGGTGAATCTCTGGGTATGATTCTCTCCATCTGTAGGCCTATGAAAAAAGAAAACAAGTTATCTGTTTCCATGATAAAATGGTGGAACAGGAAAAGGATAACAGTTATAGACATTCCCATTTCAAAAGGGATAAAATGGAAGGAATACATGAGTAAGTGGTTCAAGCAAGTTTGAAATCCATCAGGACAAATTCTAAGAGGTTTTTAAGGCCTGAGGATAATCCCCTGTTGCTCTGTGCTCCACCTCCTGGCACCCTAGTGGTTCTGTATGCTTCTATGTCTGCACTTATGACTTGTCTTCTGCCTCTGTGCCTGTGGCTCTGCCCTCTCAGTCATTCATTCTTTTTCTTGAAGGGTAGTACATGTTTGCAGCCAAGTAGTGAAACCATATATAAGCCCTTGTGTCCTTGTCTTTTGAAGTACAATGCTGATTCAAGAGTTAATGATTGGGAAATGTGAAGATGTAGAAACAAAGAATAGCTGTTGAGCTGGGGAACTGGTAACAATTTAGACTATAAATCTGCCACATAGGAGAATCACTGAACTCAGTTCCCTGAAAGATACAGCTAAGGCCTGACACATTCTTAAGTTGTTTTTGTAGGAAGCAGACCCCCACCAGATGAAAACTGCTGACCACAAGAACAAACCCTAGACTGGTTGGAACCAGAAGGTTGATGATGCTAACTCCCAATTACCTTACCACCATCCAATCAGAAGAATGTCCATGAGCTGATCACACCCAGCTCCTTGAACCACTACTATAAAACTCCTTACTACCCCCTCCAGGTTGGAACACACAAACTTGAGGGCATTAACCCGCTGTGGCCCCCTTTGCCTGGCAAAGCAATAAAGCTATTTATTTCTACTTCACCAAAAATTCTGTCTCCGAGAATTAATCCGGCACTAGTGTACAGAGGCAGAATTTCAGCAACAGTAGCTCTATCAGTCTGATTCCTGCCTGTATACATTTGGAAGTCCAAATACTTTCTCTCATTTTATCTTGCCTCTGTTACTTTCAGTCTAGGCTAGCAGTATTTCTGCTAGTATAATATTCTCAAAAATCTTGTGAGTCTCATATATGTCATGGAGGTCCATACCATTGGATAACAGGGTCCTCTGCATATCTTTCTTGGATAACCCCATGTGTATTCCTAGCTCCTGCTGAGATGGTTGAGTGTATCCATGAATCACATACCAAGTCACCTCAACAAAAGGTTGCCCAGCCATACTCTTGGTCTTCTCTCCAGAGAACACTTTCCCAACATGAATTTCCTAATTTTAGTATATTTGTTATCTAGATAGGCCAAGAACCTCCTAAATAATCAAGGGTTTGGCTCTTTTTGCTTAACAGTTCCTTCCCCAAATTAACTCTTTCCTCTCATGTTTTATTATAAGCAGCAAGGAGGAACCATGATACAACTTCAACACTCTACTTGGACATATCAGCTACACATCCAAGAACTGATTACAAGTTCTACTTTGTGAAGATCTGTGTAAAACAATTCAGACAAATTTTCTGACACTATATGACAATGATCACTTTTCCTCTAGTTTACAAAAATGTGTACCTCATTTTTTTCTGAGTCCCCATCAGTAATACACTTAATGTTCATATTTCTATGCGAATTCTGTTTATGACATTATATTTTCTCTAAGATGACAAAAGTGTTCTCTATTGTGCTCCTTCTGAGCCCTCACAAGAAACATCTTTAACATCCATATTTCTACCAATGGTCTCTTCAAGGCAATCTAGGCTTTTTCTATCATGCTTCTCAACATTCTTGAGCCTCTTCCCTTATCTAATAGCAAAGCCATTTCCAAAGTTTTAGCTATCTGATTTGTTATAGCAGCATCCAGCTTCCTGATACCAACACCTGTATTAGTTTCCTCAGGCTGTCAATAAAAAAAAGAAGCAAAAACAAAACCCCTATCATACAGTAGATGGCTTAAAATGAAAGAAATTTATTCTGTCATAGTTCTGGAGTTTGGAAGTCCAAAATCAACAGAATTGTCTCCCTCTGGGGCTCCATGGAAGAATATCCATACTGTATAATTCTGGATAATCTCACCTTAAGATCCCTAACTTAATTAGACCTTTTTTCCAAATAAGGTAACATTCACGGGTTCCAGAGACTTGGACATTGACAAATATTTTGAAGAGTCACCATTCAATCCCTTGTACCAGTTAACCCCAGTAGAGGAACTATCAGTGTATTATTAAGGATCAGTGTATTTCCTTGGAGAAAGTAAGAGAAATGCAAACTTTCATTAAGAGTTAGGCTTGACTATGTCAAAGAATGAGAACAGTAAGATTTTGCCCTTCTGTGGAGTGTTCCATTTTTGGTTTGCTATTACATTTTGAGGAAATTGCACATATAAAGAACTCAACACACTGAATAGTACAATTTTGATCATCTGACTATTCTTGAGCCTGAAAATAAAGATCATACTCACTTGTGTTCCAGATAACTGTCTTCCAAGATGAGCTAAAGGCTCCCAAACCACTGATTTCAGTTCCTGATTACATATTAGAATCACCTTAGAAGTTTTTTAAAAAAATACTTTTTCCTGGGTCCCATCCCAGACCTATAAAATTAGAATTTCTGGGGATTGGGCCATGTAATTTGTATTTTTTTAAGGTTCTCCAGGTTATTTTACTGTGCAGTCAGAAATGAGAACCACTCCTCTGAAACTCTCTTCATTTGCTAGAAAATCAAACACTTGAAACAGTGACTTTTTAAAACAAATTTACTGTTACTCTTTTTCTTTGATTGGAATACTGTTGCCACTCCCCATTCCTTTTTGGACCACAAACACTTAAACACGATCTTTGTGCTAACCAATGGTCTTAAGTAAACACAAGCCAAAAATCACTGAATAGAGCCACATAGCAAAACTGACTGATTCTTACTATCCATTCTCAGTTTAGGAACTCTACATATTTCTTGCATCTCATGGAGTTGGAGTATTCATTGACAACAAAAGCTAGGACTTCTACTTATTAAAAAGGTTAGTTTGTGAGGGAATAAAATGCAGTGGTTAAGAGGGTTTAAACTGGAGTCAGACGTCTTGAGCTGAATTACTGGCTCAACCGTTCACTAGCTGTGTCATCTTGAGCAAATTAACACTCTTGACATAGTTTGTTCTTCTATAAAAATGGGATCAAAATCGAACCTGCCTCATGGTATTGCTGTAAGTATTAGCGGAAATATTACATTTAAAATGCTTAGAACAGTTTAAGGAGCCTAAGTAAGCATATGTTCTCTATACAGGTGTTGATGAAAAATTAATCAGTCGATCTAAGAAAAAAATGGAAAATTTTATTCGAGCCAAATTTGAGGATTATAACCCAGGAAGAACATCTCAGAAAGCCCTGAGAACTGTTTTGCTCGTTAGAAGTCAAGGCACAGTTACGTAAGTTTTTTGAGACAGAGGGCTTTACATCAAATGACGTATAATGGGCAGTTTACACAATCCGGATCTAAGGGTCATCATGGTGGGTCATGTGACCCCTTACAAAATCAAGAAGGAATGTTATTTTTAAGGAGTTATCTTGTTGATGCAAAGAGAAGGTTGCTCTTTATGGTTGAGCAGGTATTCCTGCCAATGGGAGAGGTTAGTTCGATGCATAATGCAGATACACAAAGTACATTTGGGGTGGGGGAGAGAGAAGGCCAAAGGGCAGAAAGGAATTTTTTATGTTTAGATTTTTCTTGTCTAGCTATAAAATGTTAATTTTATTTCACACAGATTAAGTACAGGACCATAGAGAAGGGCAGGACACCAAGGAAGAGCCAAGTGACTGTTTGATATAAAAGCTTCCAAGGTTCTACAACCTTTACACACTCTTCCATATTAGAGACATATTTTTATATCAAAGAGTGAACATCAAAATAATTCATTTGAATTTAAAACGCCTAAATGACTAAGCTGTTTCAGTATTTTTATATAGACCAAATATTACTTAAAATAATCCTCTGATAGAATTGACTGAATGTGCCCAGAAAGGAATGGGGAGTGGCAGCAGTATTCCAATCAAAGAAAAAGAGTAACAGACATAAACACCTATAATTCTAATTTTATTTCCGCAAAATTTATCCTATATGAGTTGCTAAAATCTTAAATAAAGTATTTAGTTTATTCTATAAGTCATGAAGGGTACACTTAGTGGCCAAGTGTATGGACTGTGTTTAATCTCTCTGAGTGTGTATTTTCCCATATGTATAGTAAGGATAATGAGATGTTTCAATTTCATAGGCTTGTGCCAAGACTGAGATGAAGCAATATCCATATAGCAGTTGGCACAGAACATAGTATATTTTAAGTACTTAAAAAATGGTAGGCTTCATTATCTTATTAAGTACTACCACATTGTAAGTTTAGGTGTTAATTACCATTATAGAAATGAGGACCGTAAACTCAGAGATGTTAAATGATTTCTCTAAGGTCATCCAACTAGTAATTAGCAGTGGTCGTTGAACTTCAAGACCATTTTTTTTTCTAAACACCACACTGCTGCTTTCTCTTTTGTGCTCTTCCTTCTGTAAATATTTCTGAACAATTGGTAATGAGAGGGTAGGTCTGGAAAAAGTTTACTCCAGTCATATTTTCCCTCTGGTCCTGATCCTGGGCAATATAGTACTGCTATAAAAAAGTCATAGAAGGATGATTGAGACAAAACCTACTCATATGTATGTGCTTGTGAGATTGTTCATATAATTTTTTCAAACTTATCTGGAGTCTTGCTATTATTATCATTTTACTTCTTCATAATTGATTCATAGTCCCATTGTCCTCAGTGATTGCAACCTTAACCCTCCCCATTAGTCACCTACCTTCAGTCCTCTCTCTTGGGAAATGACTGATGCTAAGTGGTGATGATGATAGAGAAAGCCACAATTGAGCAAATGCTTATTTAATGCCATGTTAGTTTATGTCCATTCTTTTATATTCCAAAAAACCCTACTAGATTAGTATTATCACATCTTACATTTGAGGAAACTGAGGTTCAATGCAATGAAGTAATTTAATTTGCCCAAGGTCAACAACTAATAAGCACTATGTATCACTTCCAACTTTAAAGAGAAATAAAAGCCACCAAGTATGAAGATCATTTACTTTTTTGTACCATCCTTCTCTAAAATTATCTATGTCATCATATGTAGTTTCCCCCTGTGTCAAAGAAGAGGCATAGAGAATTTCATCTGGATAAATGTACTCTGAAGAGGTAGGACTGGAATGTGAAATAAGAATAATGTTATAACCTAATGAACCCATGTTCTAATCACTATGATATATTGCCTGGTCCCTCTACCCAAGTAGATCACTCCAGGTACTCACAAATATGGAATAAATGACACAGAATCCATGGGAGATCAACTGTCAAGACATGAGATTGGCCAAGTGAGAGAAGTCAAACTGTAAAATGAAAGTGGCTATATGAGGGAAAAAGCATCATTCATGTAGGAGAAAATAGTACATCTTAATTCAACAGATTTCCTAAAATAATCTACAAGTCTAGTATAATAGATATCTGTTGGTCTGATGTCTTAATCTCTTTCTCTTTCTTCCAGTATCAGAATTTTAATTTTGCAGATCTCACTCTGATAGTCTTTTGATGACTCTTAATTAATATGCCCTGCTTGGCCTGGCCATGAGACAGGAACATAAACCAAGCTAAACCAGTATACTAATCCCTGAAATATGTGATCTTCCTAATATCTTTCTAACCAAGACCCATGTTGATTAAATAAGCCCAAGTCTACTCAACTTCTGTTATTTGTAATCATCACCCCACCCCCAAAATAAAAACAACTGGACCAATACAGCCAGTCTTTTATTTTATGTTTTTAATTCTGAAGGATGGACCTACAGATGTTTTAATTCCGAAAACATCACCTCTTTTAATAGAGCAAATATCATCCTAAATGATGCCTTTTGTGAATTAAGTAGTAATAACTGTGACATCTTATTTCCATCTGCCATGAAATTGTTATAATTTTTGATGTCTATGCTGCAAATAGTGCTCCCCCTTTAAATGTGGTGCCAATATGCCTTGGCAAATCTGCCCAACTATACACTGGTTGCTGTTCTGAAACCTCCTCTAAGTGGCTTGACATAGGGAAAATGCTCCCAGCCTCCTCTGAACTTCAGTGGGTAATCCTACAATCCTCTGAACAGCAGGCAAACATTTGGCTGATGTTTTTTTTCCTTTTCAGTGAACACTTTTGTAAGCAGCATGTTATTTATTGCTTTGCACAAATAAAAAGAGGCAGCAAAAGAAATTTCTTAGCATTATAAATAGGGGTCTTTATTTGGTGTCCTAGGAATTTGATGTTTTATAATCAGCATACCCACAACAACAAAGCAGTCAAAAGGTTAAAGAGTATTTTCATTATTTAACCACAAGCCTCTGTAAATGAACTTGCATTAATAGGTTTATAGAAGGTTTTTAGATGGAAGTTGCCACTGTTCAATCAAGTTGTAATTATCATAGACTATGTGCTCAATGATAATTATTGCTTTGGTGGTAAAATTCTCTGGTGAAACTGTAATTGAATTAAACCAGAAAAGCAGGGTTATTAATCACTGACTTTCTGATGTCATTACAGTTTACTGCTTTAGTTTTACTTATATTTTATTGCAGCACAATTATACTTCTTGAGTTGTCTATTCTCTTCAGAATGTAAGAGTTTCTTAAACTGGATGTTTTGGGTTACTTAGCAAAGAGTTTACAAAAAACGGTAGGCTCCTGGCAAACTTCTGGAGCACATTTAGTTTATACTTAGTGTTATGGATGGCATGTTTGTGCCCCCTCCAAAAAAAAATTTATATGTCAAAATCTTAACCCTCACTGAGATGGTATTTGGAAGTAGAGCCTTTAAGAGAGGTAATTAGGTTTAGATAACATGATCAGAGTGGAGCCCCACGATGGTATTAGTGTCCTTATAAGAGAGCAAGAGACCAGAGATCTTTCTCCACCACATGAAGATATGTAAGAAAATGGTCCTCTGCAAACCAGGAAAAGGGTCCTTATCAGGCACTGAATCTGCTGGTGTTCTGATATTGGACTTCCCAGCCTCCAGAACTGTGAGAAATAAATGTTTGTTGTCTAAGCCACCCAGTTTATGCTATTTTTCTTATGGAAGCTTGGACTGACTAAGACATTTAGCATCAACTCACCTATTTTCTCTGCTCATTTCTTACTTTTTTGTGATCTTTTACTATCTCTTATATTGTTAAGGCTGATGGGAATCTAATAAACTCATTCAAAATAAGACCCCAGTGATTTCTGCTGGAGGCTCTATGGGTTATTTCAAGTTGTTTTTTTTTTCCATTATGAATAAAGCTTCTATGAACACTGTGTAAAGATGTTTGTGTGAACATAAATCTTCACTTCTCTGAGAAAAATGACCTAGGGTACAATTGTTGGTTCATGTCATAGTTACATGTTTAGTTTCTCAAGAAACTGCCAAACCTTTTTCTATAGTAGTTGTATCTTTTACATTTCTACCAGCAATATGTGAGAGATCTAGTTTCTCTGCATCTTACCCAGAATTTGGTACCTTCATGATTTTTTAGTTTAACCATTTTGATACATTTTGATACATTTGTAGTGATATCTCTATTAAAACTATGGTTTTAATTTGCATTTCCCTAATGATTAATAATGTTAAACATTTTTATGTGTTTATTTGCCATTTGTATATCCTCTTCAGTGAAATGTCTCTTCATGTCTTTAGCACATTTTCTAGTTGAACTGATTGGTTTTTTTTACTTTTGGGTTTTGAGAATTCTTTATATATTCTAGGCACTAGTCCTTTGTAGGGTATGTGGTTTGCAAATATTTTCTCCCAGTCTGTAGCTTGCCTTTTCACTCACTTAATAGGGTCCCTCACAGAACAGTAGTTTTAATTTTAATGAAGGCCAACTTATATATTCTTTCCTTTTATGGAGTTAAGTCTAAGAGCACTTTGTTTAACCATAGATCTCCAAAATTTTCTCCAATATTTATTTCTAAAGTTTTATAATTTTAGCAATTAATTCTTTGATCCATTTTGAGTTAAATTTTGTGTAAAGTATTAGATTAAGGCTGAAGTTCATTTTTTGTCTATGGATGTCCAATTGCTACTGCACCATTTGTTGAAAAGGCTATCTATGTTCCATTGGATTGCATTTGAACCTTTGTCAGAACAAGTTGGCCATGCCTACATGGGATGTTTCTGCACTCTGTCTTCTGTTCCTTTGATTTATATGTGTATCCCTCTACCAATACCACACATTCTTCATTGCTTAGCTATATAATTAATCTTGAAATGAGATAACAAGGAAATCAGAGTAACAGCATTCCAAACTCTGTATTCTTTATCAAAATTATTTTAACTCTTCTTGTTGCTTTGAATTTCCATATAAATTTTGAATAACTTTGTCAATATCTAGAAAATATTTTGTTAGGAATCTCATTAAACTTGTATCTCAATTTGGGAAGAATTGAATTTTTATTATGTTGAACTTTTAATTTGTGATCACACTATTTCTCCATTTATTTAGATCTTCTTTGATTTGTTTCATCAGTGTGTTTTTGGATTTTTTATGTCCTATACATATTTGTCAGATTTACACCTAAGAATTTCCTTTTCCTTTTTATAGTGACTATAAATGGTATTGTATTTTTAACTTCCATATTTACATGTTCATTGATAGTACATAAAAATACGATTAATTTTGTATGTTAATCTTGTACCCTATCATCTGACTGAACTCACTCTTATTAGTTCTAGGAGGATTTTTTTTTTTTGTAGATTCTTTGTAATGTTCTCTGCAGACAATCTTGTCATTTGTAGAAAGAGCATTTTATTTCTTCTTTTCCAATCTGTATGTCGTTTACTTTTCTTGCCTTGTTGCAATGGAAAGAACTTTATGCACTATGGTGAGCAAGAGTGGTAAGAATGAATACTATTGCCATGTTCCCAATCTTGGGAGGAAACTATTTAGTCTTTTACTACATTAAGAAGGATGTTAGAGAGGGAGCTTCAAGATGGCGGAAGAGTAAGACATGGAGATCACCTTCCTCCCCACAAATACATCAGAAATACATCTACATGTGGAACTCCTACAGAACACCTACTGAACGCTGGCAGAAGACCTCAGACCTTCCAAAAGGCAAGAAAATCCCCAGGTACCTGGGTAGGGCAAAAGAAAAAAGAAAAAACAGAGACAAAAAATAGGGACAGGACCTGCACAAGTGGGAGGGAGCTGTGAAAGAGGAAAAGTTTCCACGCACTAGGAAGGCCCTTCGTGGAAGGAGACTGCGGGTGGCGGAGGGGGGAGCTTCGGAGTCATGGAGAAGACTGCAGCAACAGGGGTGCGGAGGGCAAAGCGGAGAGATTCCCACACAGAGGATCGGCCAGCATTCACCAGCCTGAGAGGCTTGTCTGCTCACCCACCGGGATGGGTGGGGGCTGGGAGCTGAGGCTCGGGCTTCGGTCAGATCCCAGGGAGAGGACGGGGATTGGCTGTGTGAACACAGCCTGAAAGGGCTAGTGCACCACAGCTAGCCGGGAGGGAGTCCGGGAAAGTCTGGAGCTGCCGAAGAGCCAAGAGACTTTTTCTTGCCTCTCTGTTTCCTGGTACGCGAGGAGAGGGGATTAAGAGGGCTCCTTAAAGGAGCTCCAGAGACGGGTGTGAGCCACGGCTATCAGCGCGGATCCCAGAGACCGGCATGAGATGCTAAGGCTGCTGCTGCAGCCACCAAGAAGCCTGTGTGCAAGCACAGAGCACTATCCACAACTCCCCTCCCAGGAGCCTGTGCAGCCCACCACTGCCAAGGTCCCGTGATCCAGGGACAACTGCCCAGGGAGAACACACGGCGTGCCTCAGGCTGATACAACATCACGCTGGCCTCTGCCGCCACAGGCTTGCCCCACGCTCCATACCCCTCCTTCCCACCAGCCTGAGTGACACAGAGCCCCCGAATCAGCTGCTCCTTTAACCTTCTCCTATCTGAATGGAGAACAGATGCCCTCAGGTGAGCAACACGCAGAGGCAGGGCCAACTCCAAAGCTGAACCCCAGGAGCTGTGTGAACAAAGAAGGGAAAGGGAAATCTCTCTCAGTAGTCTCAGAAGCAGCAGATTAAAACTCCACAATCAACTTGATGTACCATGCATCTGTGGAATACCTGAATAGACAACAAATCATCCCAAATTGAGGAGGTGGACTTTGGGAGCGGCGATATATATATATATATATTTTTTTCCCTTTTTCTCTTTTTGTGAGTGTGTATGTATATGCTTCTGTGTGTGATTTTGTCTGTATAGCCTTGCTTATACCATTTGTCCTAGGGTTCTGCCTGACAATTTTTTTGTTGTTGTTTTTTTGGATAGTTTTTAGCACTTGTTATCATTGGTGGATTTGTTATTTAGTTTGGTTGCTCTCTTCTTTCTTTCTTTTTTTTTATTATTTTATTACATTAAAATTTTTTTAATAATTATTTTTTATTTTAATTATTTTATTTTATTTTACTTTATTTTATTTTGTTTTATCTTCTTCTTTCTTTCTTTCTTTCTTTCTTTGTTTGTTTGTTTTTCTCCCTTTTATTCTGAGCCATGTGGATAACCAGATCTTGGTGCTCCAGCCAGGCATCTGGGCTCTGCCTCTGAGATGGGAGAGCCAAGTTCAGGACACTGGTGCACAAGAGACCTCCCAGTTCCACGTAATATGAAACGGTGAAAATTTCCCAGAGATCTCCATCACAACGCCAAGACCCAGCTCCACTCAACGACCTGCAAACTACAGTGCTGGACACCCTATGCCAACAACTAGCAAGACAGGAACACAATGCCACCCATTAGCAGACAGGCTGCCTAAAATCATAATAAGGCCTCAGACACCACCAAAACACACCACCAGAGGTGGACCTGCCCAGCAGAAAGACAAGATGCAGCCTCATCCACCAGAACACAGGCATGAGTCCCCTCCACCAGGAAACCTACACAACACACTGAACCAACCTTAGCCACTGGGGACAGACACCATAAACAATGGGAACTACGAACATGCAGCCTGTGAAAAGGAGACCCCAAACACAGTAAGTTAAGCAAAATGAGAAGACAGAGAAACACACAGCAGATGAAGGAGCAAGGCAAAACCCACCAGACCTAACAAATGAAGAGGAAATAGGCAGTGTACCTGAAAAAGAATTCAGAATAACGATAGTAAAGATGATCCAAAATCTTGGAAATAGAATGAAGAAAATACAAGAAACGTTTAACAGGGACCTAGAAGAACTAAACAGCAAACAGTGTTGAACAACACAATAAATGAAGTTAAAAATTCTCTAGAAGGGATCAATAGCAGAATAACTGAGGCAGAAGAACAGATAAGTGACATGGAAGATAAAATAGTGGAAGTGACTACTGCAGAGCAGAATAAAGAAAAAAGAATGAAAAAAATTGAGGACAGTCTCAGAGACCTCTGGGACAACATTGAATGCACCAATATTCGAATTATCGGGGTCCCAGAAGAAGAAGAGAAAAAGAAAGGGACTGAGAAAACATATGAAGAGATTATACTTGAAAACTTCCCTAATATGGGAAAGGAAATAGTTAATCAAGTCCAGGAAGCACAGTGTCCCATACAGGATAAATCCAAGGAGAAACATGCCAAGACACATATTAAACAAACTATCAAAAATTAAATACAAAGAAAAAATAATAAAAGCAGCAAGGGAATAACAACAAATAACACACAAGGGAATCCCCATAAGGTTAACAGCTTATCTTTCAGCTGAAACTCTGCAAGCCAGAAGGGAGTGGCAGGACATATTTAAAGTGATGAAGGAGAAAAACCTACAACCAAGATTACTCTACCCAACAAGATCTCATTCAGATTTGACAGAGAAATTAAAACCTTTACAGACAAGCAATAGCTGAGGAAATTCAGCACCACCAAACCAGCTTTACAACAAATGCTAAAGAACTTCTTTAGGCAGGAAACAAAAGAGAAGGAAAAGACCTACAAAAACAAACCCAAAGCAATTAAGAAAATGGTAATAGGAGCATACATATCGATAATTACCTTAAATGTAAATGGATTAAATGCTCCAACCAAAAGACATAGACTCACTGAATGGATACAAAAACAAGACCCATATATATACTGTCTACAAGAGACCCACACCTGACCTAGAACACATACGGACTGAAAGTGAAGGGGTGGAAAAAGATATTCCATGCAAATGGAAATCAAAAGAAGGCTGGAGTAGCAATTCTCATATCAAACAAAATACACTTTAAAACAAAGACTATTACAAGAGACAAAGAAGGACACTACATAGTGATCAAGGGATCAATCCAAGAAGATGTAACAATTGTAAATATTTATGCACCCAACATAGGAGCAACTCAATACATAAGGCAAATACTAATAGCCATAAAAGGGGAACTCGACAGTAACACAATCATAGTAGGGGACATTAACACCCCATTTTCACCAATGGACACATCATCGAAAATGAAAATAAATAAGGAAACACAAGCTTTAAATGATGCATTAAACAAGATGGACTTAATTGATATTTATCAGACATTCCATCCAAAAACAACAGAATACACTTTCTTCTCAAGTGCTCATGGAACATTCTCCAAGATAGATCATATCTTGGGTCACAAATCAAGCCTTGGTAAGTTTAATAAAATTGAAATCGTATCAAGTGTCTTTTCCGACCACAAAGCTATGAGACTAGATATCAATTACAGGAAAAAATCTGTAAAAAACACAAACACATGGATGCTAAACAGTACACTAAGTAACGAAGAGATCACTGAAGAAATCAAAGGGGAAATCAAAAAATACCTAGAAACAAATGACAATGAAAACACAACGACCCAAAAAGTATGAGATGCAGCAAAAGCAGTTCTAAGAGGGAAGTTTACAGCAATACAATCCTACCTTATGAAACAAGAAACATCTCAAATAAACAACCTAACCTTACACCTAAAGCAATTAGAGAAAGAAGAACAAAAAAAAACCCAAAGTTAGCAGAAGGAAAGAAATCATAAAGATCAGATCAGAAATAAATGAAAAAGAAATGAAGGAAACGATAGCAAAGATCAATAAAACTAAAAGTTGGTTCTCTGAGACGATAAACAAAATTGATAAACCGTTAGCCAGACTCAGCAAGAAAAAAAGGGAGAAGACTCAAATCAATAGAATTAGAAATGAAAAAAGGGGAAGTAACAACTGACACTGTAGAAATAGAAAGCATCATGAGAGACTACTACAAGCAACTCTATGCCAATAAAATGGACAACCTGGAAGAAAAGGACAAATTGTTAGAAATGCACAACCTTCCAATACTGACCCAGGAAGAAATAGAAAATATGAACAGACCAATCACAAGCACTGAAATTGAAACTGTGATTAAAAATCTTCCAACAAACAAAAGTCCAGGGCCAGATGGCTTCACGGGCAAATTCTATCAAACGTTTAGAGAAGAGCTAACACATATCGCTCTCAAACTCTTCCAAAATATAACACAGGGAGGAACACTCCCAAACTCATTCACGATACCACCATCACCCTGATACCAAAACCAGAAAAAGATGTCACAAAGAAAGAAATCTACAGGCCAATATCACTGATGAACATAGATGCAAAAATCCTCAACAAAATACTAGCAAACGGAATCCAACAGCAATTAAAAGGATCATACACCATGATCAAGTGGGGTGTATCCCAGGAATGAAAGGATTCTTCAACATACGGAAAACAATCAATGTGATACACCATATTAACAAAATGAAAGAGAAAAACCATATGATCATCTCAATTGATGCAGAGAAAGCTTTCAACAAAATTCAACACCCATTTATGATAAAATCCCTCCAAAAAGTAGGCATAGAGGGAACTTTCCTCAACATAATAAAGGCCATATATAACAACCAACAGCTAACATCGTCCTCAATGGTGAAAAACTGAAACCATTTCCACTAAGATCAGGAACAAGACAAGGTTGCCCACTCTCACCACTATTATTCAACATAGTTTTGGAAGTTTTAGCCACAGCAATCAGAGAAGAAAAAGAAATAAAAGGAATCCAAATCGGAAAAGAAGAAGTAAAGCTGTCACTGTTTGCAGATGACATGATACTATACTTAGAGAATCCTAAAGATGCTACCAGAAAACTACTAGATCTAATCAATTAATTTGGTAAAGTAACAGGATACAAAATTAATGAACAGAAATCTCTTGCATTCCTATACACTAATGATGAAAAATCTGAAAGTGAAATTAAGAAAACACTCCCATTTACCATTGCAACAAAAAGAATATCTAGGAATAAAACTACCTAAGGAGACAAAAGACCTGTATGCAGAAAACTATAAGACACTGATGAAAGAAATTAAAGGTGATACAAATAGATGGAGAGATATACCATGTTCTTGGATTGGAAGAATCAACATTGTGAAAATGACTGTACTACCCAAAAGCAATCTACAGATTCAATGCAATCCCTATCAAACTACCACTGGCATTTTTCACAGAACTAGAACAAAAAATTTCACAATTTGTATGGAAACACAAATGACCCCTTATAGCCAAAGCAATCTTGAGAAAGAAAAACGGAGCTGGAGGAATCAGGCTCACTGACTTCAGACTATACTACAAAGCTACAGTAATCAAGACAGTATGGTTCTGGCACAAAAACAGAAATATAGATCAATGGAACAAGATAGAAAGCCCAGAGGTAAACCCACACACATATGGTCAGCTTATCTTTAATTAAGGAGACAAGAATATACAGTGGAGAAAAGACAGCCTCTTCAATAAGTGGTGCTGGGAAAACTGGACAGCTACGTGTAAAAAAATGAAATTAGTACACTCCCTAACACCATACAGAAAAATAAACTCAAAATGGATTAAAGACCTAAATGTAAGGCCAGACACTATCAAACTCTTAGAGGAAAACATAGGCAGAACACTCTATGACATAAATCACTGCAAGATCCTTTTTGACCCACCTTCTAGAGAAATGGAAAAAAAAACAAAAATAAACTAATGGCACCTAATGAAACTTAAAAACTTTTGCACAGCAAAGGAAACCATAAACAAGACAAAAAGACAACCCCCAGAATGGGAGAAAATATTTGCAAATGAAGCAACTGACAAAGGATTTATCTCCAAAATTTACAAGCAGCTCATGCAGCTCAATATCAATAAAACAAACAATCCAATCCAAAAATGAGCAGAAGACCTCAATAGACATTTCTCCAAAGAAGATATATCAATGACCAACAAACACATGAAAGAGTGCTCAACATCATTAATCATTAGAGAAATGCAAATCAAAACTACAATGAGATATCATCTCACACCTGTCAGAATGGCCATCATCAAAAAATCTACAAACAATAAATGCTGGAGAGGGTGTGGAGAAAAGGGAACCCTCTTGCACTGTTGGTGGGAATGTAAACTGATACAGCCACTATGGAGAACAGTATGGAGGTTCCTTAAAAAACTAAAAATAGAACTACCATATCACCCAGCAATCCCACTACTGGACATATACCCTGAGAAAACCATAATTCAAAAAGAATCATGTACCAAAATGTTCATTGCAGCTCTATTTACAATAGCCAGGACATGGAAGCAACCTAAGTGTCCCTCAACAGATGAATGGATAAAGATGTGGCACGTATATGCAATGGAATATTACTCAGCCATAAAAAGAAACGAAATGGAGGTATTTGTAATGAGGTGGATGGAGTTAGAGTCTGTCATACAGAGTGAAGTAAGTCAGAAAGAGAAAAACAAATACAGTATGCTAGCACATATATATGGAGTCTAAATAATAATAATAATAATAATAATAATAATAATGGTCATGAAGAACCAGGGGTAAGAAGAGAATAAAGACACAGACCTACTTGAGAATGGACTTGAGGATACAGGGAGGCAGAAGGGTATGCTGCGGCAAAGTGAGAGAGTGGCATGGCCATATATACACTACCAAACATAAAATAGGTAGCTAGTGGGAAGCAGCCGCATAGCACAGGGAGATCATCTCGGTGCTTTGTGACCATCTAGATAGGTGGGATAGGGAGCGTGGGAGGGAGGGAGACACAAGAGGGAAGAGATATGGGGACATATGTATATGTATAATGGATTCACTTTGTTATAAAGCAGAAACTAACACACCATTGTAAGGCAATTATACTCCAATAAAGATGTTTAAAAAAAAAAAGTGAAAAAAATATATATATCCACATCACCAAAAATAGGTTATACAATTAGTAGGATTCCAATACATTTTTATTACCATAAAAAATAAATATTTATATTAAAAAAAAAAGAAGGACATTACCTGTTGAAATTTTGTAGATTCTGAAGAAGTTCTGAACTATTGCTATTTTGCTGAGAATTTTTAACATGAATGAGTGTTGAATCTTTTCAAGTGTTTTTTCTGTGCCGGTTGATATGATTGTGTGATTTTTATTCTTTAGTGTATTATTGTGGTAGGTTATATTGATTAATTTTCAAACATTGAACCAGTCTTTTTTTTTTTTTTAAACAACGGCTCCTGTTTATTTATTTATTTTTATTTTATTTTATTTTATTTATTTATTTTATTTATGGCTGTGTTGGGTCTTCGTTTCTGTGTGAGGGCTTTCTCTAGTTGCGGCAAGTGGGGGCCACTCTTCATCGCGGTGCGCGGGCATCTCACTATCGCGGCCTCTCTTTTTGCGGAGCACAGGCTCCAGATGCACAGGCTCAGTAGTTGTGGCTCACGGGCCCAGTTGCTCCGTGGCATGTGGGATCTTCCCAGACCAGGGCTCGAACCCGTGTCCCCTGCATTGGCAGGCAGATTCTCAACCACTGCGCCACCAGGGAAGCCCTGAACCAGTCTTATATCCCTGAAATAAACCCCATTAAGTCATGGTATAAAATTATTTTTATATATTATTGAATTCTTTGTGCTAATACTTTGTTAAAGATTTTGTCACCCATTTTCACAAGGGGCGTTGTACTGTAGTTTTCTTTTTTATACTGTGTTTGTCTGGTTTGATATAAAAGTAATTCTAGCTTCATATAATGAACTGAAAATTATTCTCTTCTATTTTCTGAAAGAGATTGTTTAAAATTGGTGTTAATTCTTTAAATGTTTGTAGAGTTTTCCAGTAAAACTATCCATGCCTGGGGATTTCTTTTATGTGTGTGATTTTTTTTTAATTATAAATTTAATTTTCTTAATAGTTATAGGGTGTTCAAATTATCTATATCACATTGAATGAGTTGTGTTAGTTTGTATCTTTCAAGAAATTGGTCCATTTTATCTAAGTTATCAAATTTATATGTCTAGGCCTGTTCACAGTATTTCCTTTTATTTTTTAAATGTCCACAGTGTCTGTAGTGATATTCCATGTTTATAACTTATTTTGGTTATTTGTCTTCTCTTGTTTGTTGATTGCCAATCCTTCTAGAAGTTTGTCAATTCTGTGATATTTTTAAATAATAAATTATTTTATATATTTTCTGTATTTTTATTATATTCAATTTTGTTGATTTATGCTCTTTATGTTTAGTATTTCTTTTCTTATGCACACTTTTTTCTCATTTTGCCCTTCCCTTTCTATTGTGGGTGCTTGAGGCAGGAGCCTAGATTACTGATTTGAGACTTTCTGTCTTTTCTCATGTATACATTTAGTGCTGTCAGTCTTCCTTTTGCACTACTTTAATTGCTTACCACAAAATATTATATATTGTATTTCTTTTGATTTATCACCAAATATATATATATTTTTTTATTTTCTTGCAGATGTTCTCTTTGACCCATGGGTTATATAAAGTGTGTTTTTAGTTTCCAAGTGATTGTAGATTTTCCTGTTATCTTTCTCTTATTGATTTCTAGTTTTATTCTATTCTTGTCAGAGAAAAAACTGCATGTTATCAACTCTACTGTATTTGATATTAATATAACCACTCTTGCATTCTTTGGATTAATATCTGTATGATATATTTTTTCATCCTTTTATTTTTTTACCTGCTTATATCATTATATTTAAAGTGAGTTTCTTATAAAGAGCATTTAATAGAGTCATTTTGAAATTCTATCAATTTCTATCTTTTAATTGGTGCATTTACACACTTTACACTGAATGGAATTATTGATAGATCATAACTTGTCTGCCGTTTTATTTTGTGTTTTATGTTTGTTCTATTTTTTCCTTTCTCTTTTATTTTCTTGCCTTCCTGTGGATTCCTGGAGCTTTATAGAGTCCATTTTGATTTATCTATTATATTTTTGAATTTATCCCTTAGTATTGTTTCTTAGTGGTTGTTCCAGATATTATATTATATACTCATAACTTATCACAGTCTACTTATGTTATCATTTTTCAGTTTAAGTAAAGTGTTGAAACTTTACCTCCCTTTATGTCCTTTTGCTCTATTTCCCATTTATAATATAATTGTCTTAAATGTATCATCTCTATACATTTAGAGCCACATCAGATAGTCATATAATGTTTGCCTCAAACTTCATGTGTGGTTTAGAAAAGTAAGAAGAGAAGGAAAGTGTTACATTAACCCATATTTTTTTACCATGTTTTTTCTTTCTTCCTAATGGTCCAAGTTTCCTTATTTTTTACTTTCTGATTAGAGAATTTCCTTTACCATTCCTTTAAGGTAGGCCTGCTGGCAACAAGTATTCTTGTTTTTCCTTTATTTAAAAATATCTAGACATCTCCTTCACTCTTGAGAGTTATTTTCACTATATATAGAATTTTTGTTGACAGTTCTTTTCGTTCAGCATTTGAATATTATGCCACTTTCCCCTGGCCTCCATGGTATCTGGTAAATGATTTCCAATTGAAACCTGAGCATTTGAGGTATTGTGAGACTCTGGACCTTATTTAAATCTTTTGATGTAGCTGGCCTACTATCATACCACTCATTTCTACCAATCAGGTATGAGATTTCACCTCCCCTATTCCACATTCACTGACAACCCTCAGGAGGCCAGGGTTCCTAATTACTGCTGGGATTTAGTGGAAGTTTTGGGTCTCCACTAGGTGTCCACCATTACTACCCTGGCCGGGAGGTGTAAGGGTCCCTCATTACTGCTCCTCATGTGGCCTCTCCTGAAACTTTCATTTTATAACATCTCTATTTCCCCTTCATCTCTGAAGGAATCTAGAAGTCTGGGTTGACAGCCCTTTTCTTTCAGGATCTGAAAACTATGGTACCCTTTCCTTTGGTCTTCATAGTATTTCATGTGAGATTCACTTTTATTCAAATTTGTTTTTTCCCTATATGTAAGGTTTTGTTTCTCTCTTACTGCCATATATATATATATATATATATATATATATATATATATATATATACACACTTATCTATTCAAATGATTGATTATGATGTGTTTTGATATAGATTTACTTGTGCTTATCATATTTATGATTCACTTAGCTTCTGGAATCTGTAGGGTTATGTCTTCTGCCACATTTGGGAAGTATTCAACTATTATTTCTTCAAGTACGTTTATTCCCTTGCCTTCTTTCTACTCTCTTTTGAGACTCCAATAACAAAAATGCTAGATCTTTTTTATAGTTCCACAAATCCCTGAGGACTTTTTCACTTTTTTTTCAGCCAGTTTTCTCTCTATTGTTCATATAGGTATTTTTTATTGTTTCCACCTTCAAGTTTACTGATTCTTTCCTCTTTCTTCTCCCTCTGCTTTATGCCCATCCACTAAATGTATTATTTTGGAAATATATATTTTTACTTCTAAAACATCCATTTGGTTTCTCTTTATATATTTTATTTCTTTAATAAGACTTTCTAATTCTTTTCAATTTATTTCAAGCATGTTCATAATTTGTCATTTAAGCATTTTATTATTAATACTTAAAAAATTTTGTAATTCTAATCTCTATCACCCTGGTGTTGGCATCTATTGATTGTTTCTTTGATTCAGTTTGAGACCTACCTAGCTATTGGAATGATGAGTGATTTACTATGGAAATCTAGACATCTGGAATAGACATTAAGTTATAAGACTATAAATCTTATTGAAACCTGATTTTGCTGGTCCTCTGACATTGCTCTGGCATTTGGGGGTGAGAGTGTAGATATTAACTCACTACTGCCAGTTCAGAGTAGAAATTCAGGTTCCTCATTAAGCTTCTGTGGACATTTGAGAAAAGGAGTATTTGTTACTGCTGGGAGCAAGAAGAAATCCAGGATCTCCATTTGGTCTACACTCATACCATGGTAGGGAGAGAATATCTTTATTACTTGGTGAAATGAGAGTCTCAGCACCCTATGCAACCTTGTCTGACACCACCCTGGCTGTGGGTTTGGGCACCTCACTACAGCCTGGCAAGTTTGGAAGTCAAAGCTCCCCATTTGGTTTTTGCTGTTGTGGTTGGATAGGCCACAGTTCTTCTGTGATGTTCTGCTGAAGTAGAGAAATTATTTTCCTAAAGTTTTCTGTCTGTCCAGGCAGCCCCTTTCCTGATTCTTTGGTTAGAGACAGCAGGCTTTTATTGTTTTGGGTTTTTTTTTGTTTGATTTTTGTTTTTGGTAAGTGCCCATTGCCATTTTTGGGTTGCCAGGTTGTCTGATACATATGAGACAAAAAGAAAACCTAGGTTTTCACATGTAGATACTTTAATTTCCTTTCTATGTCCTCAACGTCCTTGTATCTCCACCTGTTCTCTCTTCCCTTTTCTGCTGACATAGAGTCATAAAGTACTTTAAGTATCTAGACTTCTCAGTTTGAGTCCTAGCTATGCCACCTACCTGCTGTGTGATCTTAGGCAATTAGTAAACAGGTCTAAGCTTCAATTTCCTGATCTGAGAAAAAAAGGTAATAATTGTACTTAGCTGTAACAGCCATAGAGGTGAGCAGCTGTAGCAGCCATGGAAAGGTGTGGCTTGGATATCCCTTCAAGGAAAAAAAATTGCTGTTCAACTAAAAGAGTACATTTTACTGACAGCCGTCAGCTACTAATGCCTTCAGGATCTGCCTCCAATTTTCAGATGAGGCCACATTCTTTGTGAGCACCCTCTAGCCAATTGACCAAGTATGTCAAGGTACTAGGGACTGGCCATTTCTAATCAACATGACTCCTCCAATAGGCAGTCTTTGATCTGGAGCTCCTCACTGGGTCAACCAAGACTGTCAGATCTACACCTTATCTGTGTTCTCCCTTACCTAATCCTGCTTCCTCCCTCCTCTTCAGTTCCTTTCATAGGCATATCTATATTACAATTGACATTACACTCTGAAAGCTTTCCCTGCCCAATCCTACCTTTCCTCCTTTCATATTTTACAGGACTTATCCTCCAATAAACCTTTTGCACTCCTAACTCCATCACTGTGACTGCTAGCCAAAGAGTCAACGGATACACTACTTCATAAGGATGCCATGAAAGTAAAAAGAGATAACATGTAAAGACCTAAAATAATATCTAACTCAGTACAATATTTGACAAATGATAAGTGGTGAATGAATGTTAGCTTTTATTGTCCTTTTAGAAATTACAACTCCACTCTTTCTTGTTTACTCTTGACCACATTCTTATTATTATCTCCTAATTTTTATCCACCAATTATCTGCCTGCCTGCCCACTCACCCACTGTATTTTTAGTCTCTCCTCAAGTGGTACCTTCTTATTGATCTTCAAATACGGTAACGTCTCTTAAGTTTTACAACAATATGATCAACACCCACAACAGCAGCAATAAAGTATTGTTGTTTCTGCTTTCAGTTTTTTCTGCGAATGGTACTACACTACTGCCTCTATTTACTTCTCAATTTACTAGTTTTGTTTATATGTTCACTGATCTCTTGAAAGTTTTTTTCAAAGATCACCAATGATCTAAAAAGCCAAATTCCACAGCATTTTTTTAGTCTCTCTAAACACCAGCATTTCATTCATTTGTGCATATACACATACATACATAAATACAAATACATATACATATTTACATATTAAATATTTCTGAGAAGTTATGATGTAAAGAAATCTGATTCATTTTTTTTCAATCCAGTGTTTGTTAAACCAATTAGATTCTTTGTACAAAGATACAGCAGAAACCAATTATTATCCTCCAGTGCATTTCAGGAACACTGACCTAAAAGTTATCCTATCTGCAAGTGAATATAAGGCCTTGGTTATGAAACACAGCTAATTGTAAATGAACACGTACTTAAGTATCGGTATTCAATCAGGATTGTGCAATGCTTAGACACATGGCAGTAATTGTGGAGTATAAGAAAAAAGTACAAACTGTGCTTGGTACTCCTTATTATATACATCAAGTAGCCAAGGAAAAGTGAAACAATGAATAAGCCCTCAATATCAATAGTTTATGCATTCTAGAACATCCTACTGGGATATTAGGTAAATCAGAAAGTGTCAGTCATTCTGGAAGCATGGAATGGCAGTAACCACCCATTCCCAGGATAAAGCTTGCTTACCCTGTGTCTATCAAGCAACTTTAGTCTTTATCGAATCATGTGAATCTCCCTACCCCCAATAAAGCAAGGGATTTCAATATACCCTCAGATTTCCTGCATACTTTGGGCAATTTAAATAACCTCTCAGAGACTCATTTTCCTCATCTGAAATATGAGGGTAATAATAGACTACACCTCAAAAGATTGTTTTAAAGATTTATTTTTGAATACACATACAGCTCATAAGGTAGTGCTGGGACTCTAAGTGCTCAGTGAATGCTAGCTAAAATTAATAGCGGTAGCAGAATCATCAATTAGTGACTAATGCCATGGCCTGTTCCTAACTTCTATAACCTGGGTATTATCTGAGTTATGAAGTAAGAGTGAATGACACAGTAAGTAAAACAGCTCTGACATTTCCCCAGATCTAATTGATCCTATAATATTTTTCCTCATTTGCCACCTTGATCTTGTCACTCCCTACCTCATGATGTGGCCTCCCATCTCTTTTCAAACTAAATGGCAAACACATGGTTTATCACAGCATTCAAGGTGATGCAGACTCTGACTCTAATCTAAATTTCACCTTTAGGAGTCACCATTTTTCTATTTAAACGCTCTTCTCTAGGCAATCTTTTCTGATAGCTGCTTTCCAAACATCTCCTATATTTGTTTATTGCTTTTTGCATTTGTTCATAAACTTCTTCTTATATCTCACACATTTTCAGTTCCTTAGCTGACATATTCCCACTCCTTAAACTTCCACAGCACTTAGTAAAATGTTCCTTTTTGTGCACTCATCCATTTATTCTTTCATTCAACGAACATTTATCAACAATTACTATGTGAGAGTTCTGCTTTAAACACTAGAGATACTCCTCATAAAGTAAAAACTCAAATGGGAAATATACTCATTTAACAAATCATTACAAGTGTGATATATGTTTAAAAGAAAAGGAAGGGTTAGATATAAAAATGTATAAAAAGGGAGATAACTTATGCTGGCAATAAAATTTTTCCCCCAAAAAGCCACATTTTAGCAGAGTGAGTTGGAGTAAAATTTCAGTAGGATTTAGGAAAACGGGGCTGGTGGGAGTGGGGAGTAGAGAACTACTTATGTGAAGGCTGTAAGGCAAAAGGAGTACAATATATTTGTAAAACTAAAAGAAATTTAGCATGGCTATAATAAGTGTGATGAAGGGAAAGTATTGGGTGCTAACAGAAAATATAATATGTGAAGGCTGTCAAACAAAAGAGACATTTTGTCATAATAATTGTGTTAGGTTTGTTGTCTGTTAAAATAGCCCATATTGGATTAGGAAAATATGCCAATTATCTTTATTTCCCAAAAATTCTAGTGAAAGGAGATATATATATATACACACAGACACACACACACACACACACACACATATATATATATATATATATATATATATATATATATATAAACTTAATTCTCAGAGAATCTCTATTGATTTGAATTTCTTTCCAGGAAATCATTTGGAAATTCTATGACATACAGGTAATTCAATTCCTGAGACTTTACAAAAATGTTTATGAATTATATCTTTGTTCATGGGATTTATGTTTTCAGATATTAAAATTAAATTATTTATTTGTTACTGTGTTATTTTGAATTGCATCAAAAGAAATCTCCTTTTAATTACATTGAAAGAGAGAGAAAGTGGTGAGATTGGTGTGGCAGAAATGAGATTAAATGACAGTTCTTATTGACTGTTCTTAAAACAAGTCACGTTTTTCTGAGAGAATGAAATGTGAAATCTGTAGCCCATAGAGACCAAACAGAAATGATCCTATGAGGGCAAAGGTGTGTTTATCTAAACAATAACAAATTCTTTCAAAATGCAGAGGAAAGGGACTGCAAGTTAGCTTGCTTTGATTTGCCAACAAAATTCTTAAATATATAGCTGCCTCTTCGATTATACAGGTATCCACAGTATTTGATTTGTATTTGAGAAGAAAGCACTTTTATATTTAAACAACCTGAGACTGCTCTTAAAATTTTATTTCTATTCTAACTAAGAAAATAGAATAAAGGCAGAAGGTGAAAATGTTTTTATATGCCGAGTAAAAGAAGATAATCTTTCCTACTATAGGTGCCTTAAGATATGGTTTGAGATATGAGTGAATTGCACTGATTGAATGCCAGATTTGGGGGTTTGGTTTGGTGTTTTGTAATATTGCATTGTTTTTTGAAGTCTTATTTATTGCGGCATAACTTATATTGAGTAAAATTCATCCCTTTTATATGCAGTTCTATGAACTTGAAAAATGCATACGGCAGCCAAAGTCAAGATACAGATGTTTCATCAAGGTGAACAATTCCATCTTATACTTTTCTAGTCAGCCCTTCCCAACACCCCAGCCTCTGACAACCACTGATAACTTTCTGTCCTTATAGTTTTACCTTTTACAAAAATGTTATATAAATGGTATTGTACAGTATGTAGCCTTCTGAGTCAGACTCTTTCATTTAGTATAAGGCATTTGAGAGTTATATGTGCTACTGTGTGTATAATTAATTCTTTCCCTTTTTTATTGAATATCTTTCCATCATATGGAGTTACCACTGTTTGTTTATACATTCACCAGTTGAGGCAATTTCAGGTGTTCCCACTTTTGGCTGATTGGGACTAAAGCTGAGGCAAATATTCACATACAGGTTTTTGTATGAACATAAGCTTTTATTTCCCTTGGGCAAATACCTAGGTGTGAGATTGTGAAGTCATATGGTAAGTGCATATGTAACTATATAAGAAACTGCCAAAATGTTTTTCAAACTGACTATATCATTTTGTCATTCCCATCAGGAAAGTGAGAGAGTTCCAGTTGCTCCATGTCTTTACAATTTGGTATTCAGATTTTTTTTTTCCTTGTTGTTGTTTGTTTTGTTTTGTTTTTTATTTTAGACATTCTAATGGATTATTAAAGGTATCTCCTTGTGACTTAATTTACACTTTCCTAAAGATTAATTGTGCTGCACATCTTTCATGTGGTAATTTTCTATCCATATACCTTATTTGGTGAAATATCTATCCAAATTTTTACCCACTTTTTATTGGCTTTTCAAAAAATTATTATTATATGTTTATGTTGAGTTCTTTTCTGTTCTGCTAATTCATTCTATGTCTAATATGTGAATTGCAAATATTCTCTTTTTCACTTTTCTTTTGCATAAGTGAAAAGCAGAAGTTTTAATATTGATCAAAGACAATTTAACATATCTTCTTTAATGGATCGTGTGTTTGCTGTTGTAACTAAGAAATTTTTGCTAATTCAGGGCCTCAAATGTTTTTGCTTGTGTGGTTTTTTTTTTTTCCCAACATGTTTTGTAACTAGGATCAATTTTTGTGGTAACTTTTGTATATAATGTGAGGTGTGGGTCTAGCTTTACTTGCATTTTTTTTTGAATAGGCATATTTAATTGTTCCATTGCCTTTTAGTGAAAATACTAACCTTCGTTGATTGAATTGAATTTTGCATCTTTTCAATACATACACGTGTGGGTTTATTTCTTGGGTTTCTGTTCTGTTCCACTGATATATGTGTCAATCATTTTGTCAATACCACATTGTCTTGATTACTGTAGCTTTATATTGCCTAAAATCAGGTAGTAAGAGCCCTCAAACATTGTTTTTTTTTTTTAATTGACTTGGCCATTCTGCTTTCTCTGCCTTTCCATATTATTTTTGAATCAAATTTGATTTCAACTAAATTTTCTGCTTGGAATTTGATTGGAATTGCATAACATCTAGAGGTCACTTTAGGGAGAATTGACATCTTAATAATATTGAGTTTTTCTTTCCATCAAAACGTTACATCTTTGAATTTATGTAAATTTTTGAATTTCTTTCATCTGTGTTTTGTAGATTTCACCATACGCACTTTGCACATAATTTTAAAAATGTATACCTAGAATTTTGGTTTTGTTATTAGGTGCTAGTTTAATGGCACATTTTTTCTAGTTTTACTGAGATGTAATTAACATATAACATTTTATAAGTTTAAGAAGTAAACACAATAATTTGATATATGTGTATATTGTGAAATGTTTACCAGAATAATTTTAGTTTAATATCCATCATCTCACACATTGTAAATGTTTTTTCTTGTCAGGAGAATTTTTAAGATGTACTCTCTTATCAACTTACAAATATACAGCACAGTATTGTTAGCTATAGTCAATATGCTGTATATTACATACCCAGAATTTATTTATCTTATAACAGGATGCTTGTACCTTTCTCTTACACCTCAGCCTCTGGCAACCATCTCATATGTTCTCTGTTTCTATGAGTTTGGTTTTTTAAGATCCTGCATATAAGTGAGCTCATACAGTATTTGTCTTTATCTGACTTAATTCACTCAGTATAATGCCCTCATGGTTCACCCATGTTGTTGCAAATAAAAGATTTCCTTCTTTTTATTTGGCTGAATAAATATATAGATAAATATATAGATATATATAGACAGATATCTATGTATATCATATATATATGATATATATAGTCACTTTTTCATTATCCATTCATTCCCCAATAAACACTTAGGTTGTTTTCATGTCTTGACTATTACAAATAATGCTGCAATGAACATAGGGGTGCAAATATCTCTTCAAGATAGTCATTTGATTTCCTTCATGTGCCCAGAAGTGGAATTCCCTCATATGCCCAGAAGTGGAATTACTAGATCATATAGCAGTTCTATTTTTAATTTTTTGAGGACCACCATACTGTTTTCCATAGTGGCTGTATTAATTTATATTCCCACCAACAATGCACAAGGGGTTACTTTTCACCACATCCTCTCCAGCACTTGTTTTCTCTTGTCATTTTGATAATAGGCATCCTAACAGTTGTGAGTTTGTATCTTATTGTGTATTGTGGTTTTGATTTACATTTCACTCATGGTTAGTGATTTCGAGCACTCTTTAATATACCTATTGGCTATTTGAATATTTTCTTTGGAAAAGTTTCTATCCAGATCCTTTGTCATTTTATTTTGTTTTCTTGGCTGCGCTGTATGGCATGTGGGATCTTAGTTCCCCAATCAAGGATTGAACCCTTGTCCCCTGCAGTGGATGCATGGAGTCCTAACCACTGGACAGCCAGGGA
Organism: Balaenoptera ricei; assembly: GCF_028023285.1. Lineage (NCBI taxonomy): Eukaryota > Metazoa > Chordata > Mammalia > Artiodactyla > Balaenopteridae > Balaenoptera > Balaenoptera ricei. Next base: position 85,786,359 of record NC_082660.1, on the reverse strand, counting down.
AGTCCCAGTATTTTACCCATTTTTAATTGGATTATTTGTTTTGTTTGTTTGCTTGTTTATTTTTTGTTCTTAGGTTTCTGTGTGTGTGTGTGTGTGTGTTTGGCTATTGAGTTGTATGAGTTTCTTATATATATGGATACTAATCCCTTATTAGATATGTGGTTTGAAAATACTTTCTCTCATTTTGTAGGTTGTCTTTACATTTTGTTTATTCTTTCTTTTGCTCTGCAGAAGCTTTTTAATTTGATATAGTCTCACTTGTTGATTTTTGTTTTTGTTGCTTGTGTCATATCCAAAAAATTGTTGCCAAGAACAATGTCAAGGAGCTTTCTCCTTATACTTTCTTCTAAGAGCTTTATAGTTTCAGGTTTTATATTTAAGTCTTTGATCCATTTTGAGTTAATTTTTGTGGTGTAAGAGGTCTAGTTTCATTCTTTTGCATGTGAATATCCAGTTTTCCCAACACTGTTTATTGAAGAGACTGTTTTTTTCTCCATGGAGTATTTTTATCTCCCTTGCCAAATATTAGTTGACTGTATGTATGTTTCTGGGCTCTCAAGTTTGTTCCATTGTTCTATATATCAGTTTTTATACAGCACTGTCCTGTTTTCATTATTACAGTTTTGGAATATATTTTGAAATAAGGAAGTGTGATGCCTCCAGCTTTGTTCTTCTCCTTCAGGATTGCTTTGGCTATTCAGGGTTTTTCTGTGGTTCCAAATAAATTTTAAGGATTTTTTTCTACTTCTGTAAAAAATTCCATTGGAATCTTGATAAAGATTGCATTGAACCTATAGATGGCTTTGGGTAATATGCACATTTTAAAAGAATTGATTCTTCAATCCATGAATATGAGATATCTTTTCATTTATTTGTGTCTTCTTAGATTTCTTTTCAATGTCTCAGAATTTTCACTATACAGACCTTTATCTTCTTGGTTAAATTTAGTCCTATTTCATTCTTTTTGATGCTTGACACGTTTTTTTTTTCATTCTTTTCCAGATAATTTGGTGATAGTGTGTAGAAATGTCACTGATTTTTGTATGTTGATCTTGTATCCCACAACTTTATTGAATTTGTTGAATATATCTAACAGTTTTTTGGTGAAGGCTTTAGGATTTTCTATATATATAATCATATCATCTGCAGAAATTTTACTTCTTCCTTTTTGATTTGGATGCCTTTCATTTCTTTTTCTTGCCTAATTGCTCTGACTAGGACTTCCAATACCATGTTGAATAGGATTGGTGAATATGAACATCTTTGTATTGTTCCTGATCTTAGAAAAAAAGCTTTCAACCTTTCATCATTGAGTATATTGTTGGCTGTGGGCTTGTCATATATCCTATTTATTATGCTGCAGTACATTCCTTCTATACTTAATTTGTTGAGTTTTTATCATAAATGGATGTTGAATTTTGTCAAATGCTTTTTCTGTGTCTATTAAGATAATCATATTATTTTTATATTTCATTCTATTAATATGAAGTATCATATTTGTTGGTTTGCTTGTATTAATTTGTGTTGAACCATCCTTGAACCTCGGGGATAAATCCCACTTGATCATGGTGTATGATTGTTGAATGTACTGTTGAGTTCAGTTTGGTAGTATTTTGTTGAGAATGTTTGCATCTAAATTCATGAGGGATATTGGCCTGAAGTAGCTTTATCTGGCTTTGGTATCAGGGTAATGCTCGTCTCATAAAATGATTTTGGAAGTATTCCCTCCTCTTCAATTTTTTGGAATGGTTTGAGAAAGATTGGTATTAATCTCCTTTAAATGTTTGGAAGAATTCTCCAGTGAAGCCATCTGGTCATTCACTTTTCTTTGTTTGGACATTTTTGATTACTGATTCAGTCTTCTTACTCATTATTGGTTTGTTCAGATTTTTATTTTTTCAAGATTCAGTCTCAGAAGGTGGTATGTTTCTAGGAATTTATCCATTTCTTCTAGGTTGTCCAATTTTTTGATGTGTAGTTGCTCAGAGTAGTCTCCTAGGATCCTTTGTATTTCTGTGATACCAATTGTAATGCCTCCTTTTTCATTTGTATTTTCATTAATTAGGTCCTTTCTCTTTTTTTCTTGATTAGTCTAGCTAAAGTTTTGTCAATTTTATCTTTGAGAAAAACCAACTCTTAGTTCTGTTAATCTTTTCTATTGTTTTCCTGTCCTCTATTTTATCTATTTCTTCTCTAACCTTTATCATTTCCTTTTCTCTGCTAACTTTGTGATTAGTTTGTTCTTCTAGTTTTTTGAGATGTAAAGTTAAGTTGTTTGCTTGAGGTGTAAAGTTAAGTTGTTTATTGAGATTTTTCTTGATGTATGTGATTATCACTATAAATGTTCCTCTTAGCACTGTTTCTGCCACATGCCATAAGTTTTGTTATGTGTGTTTCCATTTTCATTTATCTCAAGATATTTTTTTATTTTCCTTTTGATTTCTACTTTGATTCATTGGTTGTTCAGGGATGTGTTTTAATTTCCATGTGTTTGTGAATTTTCCAGCTTTCCTTCTGTTATTGAATTCTGATTTCATATCATGTGCTTGGTAAAGATACTTTGTATGATTTCAATCTTCTTAAATTTGCTAAGACTTATTTTGTGGCCTAACATATAATCTATCCTAGAAAATGATCCATATGTGATTGAGAATACTGTGTATTCTCTTGCTGTTGGATGGTAGTTTAATGGTACTTTTAGATTTTTATTCCTAGTATATAGAAAAACAGTTGATTTCTAGATATTGACCTTGTATCCTGCAACCTGGCTAAAGATGCTTTTAAGTCCTAATAACTATGTTGTAATCTTTTTAAAATTGTCAAGTAGATAATCACAAATTCTGTTAAGTGAGACTATTTCTTCTGTTCCCATCTGTATAATATTTATGTATTTATTTGTGTATTTATTTATTTATTTATTTATTCTTATAGAACTGTACAGGACTTCCAGTATAATTTTGAGTAAGAATGAAGAATAGATTTATTTATTTATTCTTATCGAACTGCATAGGACTTCCTGTATAATGTTGACTAGGAGTGATGAAAATAGGCATCCCTGTATTGTGTCCAAAAGGGGAAAAGGATTCCAGCTTTGAACATTGTGTGACGTTAGTTACAGGTTTTTGTAGATGCGTTTATCACCTTAAAGATGTTTCCTTCTATTTTGCTTCCTAAAACTTATATCACGAATGGATATTGAATTTTCTCCAAATAATTTTCCTAAACCAATTGTGTTGATCAAGATGGTTTTATATGTTTAATCTATTGACATGGTGATTTATGTTAATTTATTTTTTAACAAATGTATTGAGGTATATTTTGCAAACCACAACATCTACTCATTTCAAGTGTACAATTCAAAGATTTTAAGTAATTTTTCAAAGTGTTGTGACCACCACCTTAAATCTGCTTTAAAACATTTTTATATCCCCCAAAAGACGAACATGCCCATTTAAAATTAATCCCCATTTCCATTCATCTACAAATTTGACTTTTCTGGATATTTTATATAAATATAATCATGCAGTATATGGTCTGTTATGTCTGGCTTCTTTCACTTAGCATAATGTTTCCAAGGTCCATTCATGTTGTATGAATCAGTACTTCATTTTCTTTTATGGCTGAGTAACATTCCATTATATGGCTATAACACATTTTGCTTATCCATTCATCAGTTGGTAAATGCAAAATTATTTTCACCTTTTAGCTATTATGATTAATGCTGCTATGAACATTGGCATACACGTTTTTGTATGAACATATGTTTTTATCTTGGGAATATTCCTCGGAGTAAAATTTCAGAGTTATATGGTAATGCTATGTTTAACTTTTTGAGAAACTGCTAAATTGTTTTCAGCAGGGGGATGTACAATTCTACATTCCCACCAACAATGTATGAGGGTTCCATCTTTGCCAACATGCATCAGTGCCCATCTCTTTAATTACAACCATCCTAATGGTTGTGAAGTAGTATCTCATTGTGACTTGTATTTATATTTCCTTAATGATTAATGATATGGTCTTTTCATGTGCTTATCGGCCATTTGTATATTTTCTTTTGAGAAATATCTATTCAAATCCTTTGTCCTTTATAAAATTGAGTTGTGTTTTTATTAGTTGTGAGGGTTTTTTTTTAACATATTCTAGATACTAGACCTTTGTTAGATATATGGTTTGAAAATTTGTTCTCTCATTTTGTCAGTTGTCTTTTCACTTTATAGTATTCTTTGAAGCATGAAAGTTTTAAAAAACTTTATTGAAGTTGATTTACAAAAAAGTTTTTAATTTTGATTAAACCCAAATTTATTTATTTTTTCTTTTGTTGCTTGTATTTTAGATGTCATATCTAAGAATCCACTGCCTTATCCAAGGTCACAAATGTTTACACCTATGGGTTGTTCTAACAGTTTTATAGTTTCAGGTCTTACATTAAGTTTTGATACATTTTTAGTTAAATTTTGTATAAGGTATAAAGTCTCAGCACCATTTGTTGAAAAAGGTTATCCCTTCCCCACCCCTCCACTGAATTGCTGTAAATCAATTGAATTTAGATATGAGGGCTTGTTTTTAGAAATTTTATTCCAATATGACTTCCTCCCTTTCCCTCATTTTTATTATTGTTGTCATACATGTTACATGTTTATACATTATAAGCCCATCAACACAGTTTTATAACTATAGCTTTATGCATTGTCTTTTAATTCAGACATGAGAAGCAAAGAATTATGAACAAAAATACATTTATACTATCTTTTATATTTACCTATATAATTACCTTCAGTAGTGTTCTTTATTTCTTCATATGGATTGGAATTACTGTCTTGTGTTCTCTATTTCAGCCTAAAATATTTATTCATTTTAATATTTCTGGTGGGCTGGGCAGATCTGCTAAGAATTCTCTCAGTTTTTGTTTATTTATTTTTTTTCATTTTTGATGTATGGGTTTACTAGATATAGAATACTTGGTTCACAATCCTTTTTTCTTTCAGCACAGTGAATATGTCATGCCTGAGTATGTTTGAATGTGATGCTTAGAGGTGTGACTCTCTTTTAGTTTATCCTAGTTGAAGCTCATTGAGTTTCCTGGATGTGTGAATAAATGTTTTTCATCAAATTTAGGAATTTTTCAGACATTAGTTCTTCAAATACTTTTACTGCCCCTTTCATTTATCTCCTTCTAGAACTCTCATTACACAAACGGTGATACCTTCAGTTTTGTCCTACATTTCTCTGAAGCTTTATTTATTTTTCTTCATTCATTATGCTTTCTGTTCCTCAAACTAGATTATCTCAATTGACCTATTTTTAGGATCACTAATTCTTTCTTATTCCAAGTTGATTCTGATTTTGAACTCCTCTAATGAATTATTCATTACAATTATTTTTCATTTAAACTCTGGAATCAAATTTTTAAATAATCTATATATCTTTATTGATATTCTCTATTTGGTGAGACATTGTTCTCATATATTCCTTTAATTCTTTAGACATTTTCTTTTAGTTTTTTGCACATATATATGGAATCTAAAAAAAAAAAATGGTTCTGAAGAACCTAGGGGCAGGACAGGAATAAAGATGCAGGCGTAGAGAATAAACCTGAGGACACAGGGAGTGGGAAGGGTAAGCTGGGACGAAGTGAGAGAATGGCATGGACATATATACACTACCAAATGTAAAATAGATAGGTAGTGGGAAGCAGCCGCATAGCACGGGGAGATCAGCTTGGTGTTTTGTGGCCACCTAGAGGGGTGCGATAGGGAGGGTGGGAGGGAGATGCAAGAGGGAGGAGGTATGGGGATATATGTATACGTATGGCTGATTCATTTTGTTATAAAGCAGAAACTAACACACCATTGTAAAGCAATTATACTCCAATAAAGATGTTTAAAAAAATAAATAAATAAATTTAAAAATGAACATATTTATAATAGTTGATTTAAAGGATTTGTCTGTTAAATCTGGTATCTAGGCCTTCTCATGGGCAATTCCTGTTGCCTGATGTTTTTCCTGTGTAAGGGCCAGACTTTCCAGTTTCTTTGTATGTCTTGTAATTTTTTTGAAAACTAGATATTTTAAAAATAATAATTTGTCAATTCTGGAAATCTAATTACCCCCTCCCAAGGTATGCTATTGTTGCTGTTGTTTTATGTCATTGTTTGGTCGATGTTGTAATTGTTGGTGTTTGGAAACTTCTCTGGACTAATTATACAAATTATATATTCCCTGTAGTGTGTGGCCATTGTCGTATCTTCTCAGTTAACTTAGGGGACAGCTAATGATTAGTCAGAATTCCTTAAATGTCTCAGATGAATAACTCTTTGTATGTACCTGGGGCACAACTTCAATACTCAGGAAGTTTATAAATATGCCTTAGCTTTCACTTTCTGTTTGTAAAGGGCCCCGTTTTTCGTTTTTGTTTTTGTTTTTGTTTTATGAAGGTCTTTTTTTTTTCTTTTTTTATTGTTTATTTTTTTATTTTCTTATTAGTCATCCATTTTATACACATCAGTGTATACATGTCAATCCCAATCTCCCAATTCATCACACCACAACCCCCACCACCCGCTGCTTTCCCCACTTGGTGTCCATACGTTTGTTCTCTACTTCTGTGTCTCAATTTCTGCTCTGAAAACCAGATCATCTGTACTATTTTCTAGGTTCCACATACATGCGTTAATATACGATATTTGTTTTTCTCTTTCTGACTTACTTCACTCTGCATGACACTCTCTAGATTCATGCACGTCTCTACAAATGACCCAATTTCATTCCTTTTTATGGCTGAGTAATATTACATTGTATATATGTACCACATCTTCTTTATCCATTCATCTGTCGATGGGCATTTAGGTTGCTTCCATGACCTGGCTACTGTAAATAGTGCTGCAATGAACATTGGGGTGCATGTGTCTTTTTGAATTATGGTTTTCTCTGGGTATATGCCCAGTAGTGGGATTGCTGGGTCATATGGTAGTTCTATTTTTAGTTTTTTAGGGAACCTCCATACTATTCTCCGTAGCGGCTGTATCAATTTACATTCCCACCAACAGTGCAAGAGGGTTCCCTTTTCTCCACACCCTCTTCAGCATTTGTTGTTTGTAGCTTTTCTGATGATGCCCATTCTAACTGGTGTGAGGTGATACCTCATTGTAGTTTTGATTTGCATTTCTCTAATAATTAGTGATGTTGAGCATCTTTTCATGTGCTTCTTGGCCATCTGTATGTCTTCTTTGGAGAAGTGTCTATTTAGGTCTTCTGCCCATTTTTGGATTGGGGTGTTTGTTTTTTTAATATTGAGCTGCATGAGCTGTTTATATATTTTGGAGATTAATCCTTTGTCCAATGATTCATTTGCAAATATTTTCTTCCATTCTGAGGGTTGTCTTTTCGTCTGCTTTAAAGTTTCCTTTGCTGTGCAAAAGCTTTTAAGTTTCGATAGGTCCCATTTGTTTATTTTTGTTTTTATTTCCATTTCTCTAGGAGGTGGATCAAAAAAGATCATACTGTGATTTATGTCAAAGAGTGTTCTTCCTATGTTTTCCTCTAAGAATTTTATAGTGTCTGGTCTTACATTTAGGTCTCGAATCCATTTTGAGTTTATTTTTGTGTACGGTGTTAGGGAGTATTCTAATTTCATTCTTTTACATGTAGGTGTCCAGTTTTCCCAGCACCACTTATTGAAGAGACTGTCTTTTCTCCATTGTATATCTTTGCCTCCTTTGTCATAGATTAGTTGACCATAGGTGCGTGGGTTTATCTCTGGGCTTTCTATCTTGTTCCATTGATCTATGTTTCTGTTTTTGTGCCAGTACCATATTGTCTTGATTACTGTAACTTTGTAGTATAGTCTGAAGTCAGGGAGTCTGATTCCTCCAGCTCTGTTTATTTCCCTCAAGACTGCTTTGCCTCTTTGGGGTCTTTTGTGTCTCCATACAAATTTTAAGATTTTTTGTTCTAGCTGTGTAAAAAATGCCATTGGTAATTTGATAGGGGTTGCATTGAATCTGTAGATTGCTTTGGGTAGTATAGTCATTTTAACAATATTGATTCTTCCAATCCAAGATCATCGTATATCTCTCCATCTGTTGGTATCATCTTTAATTTCTTTCATCAGTGTTTTATAGTTTTCTGCATACAGGTCTTTTGTCTCCCTAGGTAGGTTTATTCCTAGGTATTTTATTCTTTTTGTTGCAATGGTAAATGGGAGTGTTTCCTTAATTTCTCTTTCAGATTTTTCATCATTAGTGTATAGGAATGCAAGAGATTTCTGTGCATTAATTCTGTATCCTGCAACTTTACCAAATTCATTGATTAGCTCTAGTAGTTTTCTGGTGACATCTTTAGGATTCTCTATGTATTGTATCATGTCATCTGCAAACAGTGACAGTTTTGCTTCTTCTTTTCCAATTTGTATTCCATTTATTTCTGTTTCTTCTCTGCTTGCTGTGGCTAGGACTTCCAACCCTACGTTGAATAATAATGGTGAGAGTGGACATCCTTGTCTCGTTCCTGATCTTAGAGGAAATGCTTTCAGTTTTTCACCATTGAGAATGATGTTTGCTGTGGGTTTGTTGTATATGACCTTTACTGTGTTGAAGTAGGTTCCGTCTATGCCCACTTTCTGGAGAGTTTTTATCATAAATGGGTGTTGAATTTTGTCACAGCTTTTTCTGCATCTATTGAGATGGTCCTATGGTTTTTATTCTTCAGTTTGTTAATATGGTGTATCACATTGATTGATTTGCATATATTGAAGAATCCTTGCATCTCTGAGATAAATCTCACTTGATCATGGTGGCTGATCCTTTTAATGTGTTGTTGGATTCTGTTTGCTAGTATTTTGTTGAGGATTTTTGCATCTATATTCGTCAGTGATATTGGTCTGTAATTTTCTTTTTTTGTAGTCTCTTTGTCTGGTTTTAGTGTCAGGGTGATGGTGGCCCCATAGAATGAGTTTGGGAGTTTTCCTTCCTCTGCAATTTTTTGGAAGAGTTTGAGAAGGATGGGTGTTAGCTCTTCTCTAAATGTCTGATAGAATTCACCTGTGGAGCCATCTGGTCCTGGACTTTTGTTTGTTGGAAGACTTTTAATCACAGTTTCAATTTCATTACTTGTGATTGGTCTGTTCGTATTTTCTATTTCTTCCTGGTTCAGTCTTGGAAGGTTATACCTTTCTAAGAATTTGTCCATTTCTTCCAGGTTGTCCATTTTATTGGCATAGAGTTGCTTGTAGTAGTCTCTTAGGATGCTTTTTATTTCTGCGGTGTCTGTTGTAACTTCTCCTTTTTCATTTCTAATTTTATTGATTTGAGTCCTCTCCCTGTTCTCTTGATGAGTCTAGCTAATGGTTTATCAATTTTGTTTATCTTCTCAAAGAACCAGCTTTTAGTTTTATTGATCTTTGCTATTGTTTTCTTTGTTTCTATTTCATTTATTTCTGCTATGTTCTTTATGATTTCTATCCTTCTGTTAACTTTGGGTTTTGTTTTTTCTTCATTCTCTATTTCCTTTAGGTGTAACGTTGGATTCCTTTTTTGAGATTTTTCTTGTTTCTTGAGGTAGGCTTGTATAGCTATAAACTTCCCTCTTAGAACTGCTTTTCCTGCATCCCATAGGTTATGGATCATCGTGTTTTCATTGTCATTTGTCTCTAGGTATTTTTTGATTTCCTCTTTGATTTCTTTAGTGATCTCTTGGTTATTTAGTACCATATTGCTTAGCTTCCATGTGTTTGTGTTTTTTACTTTTTTTTCCCTGTAATTGATTTCTAATCTCATAGTGTTGTTGTCAGAAAAGATGCTTAATATGATTTCAATTTTCTTAAATTTACTGAGGCTTGATTTGTGACCCAAAATGTTATGTATACTGGAGAATGTTCCGTGCGCACTTGAGAAGAAAGTGTAATCTGCTGTTTTTGGATGGAATGTCCTATAAATATCAATTAAATTTATCTGGTCTATTGTGTCATTTAAAGCTTGTGTTTCCTTATTAATTTTCTTTTTGGCTGATCTGTCCATTGGTGTAAGTGAGGTGTTAAAGTCCTCCACTATTATAGTGTTACTGTCAATTTCCTCTTTTAGAGCTCTTAGCAGTTGACTTTTGTATTGTGGTGCTCCTATGTTGGGTGCATATGTATTTAAAATTGTTATATCTTCTTCTTGGATTGATCCCTTGATCATTATGTAGTGTCCTTCCTTGTCTCTTGTAACATTCTTTATTTTAAAGTCTATTTTATCTGATATGAGTATAGCTACTCCAGCTTTCTTTTGATTTCCATTTGCATGGAGTATCTTTTTCCATCCACTCACTTTCAGTCTGTATGTGTCCCTAGGTCTGAAGTGGGTCTCTTGTAGACAGCATGCATATGGGTCTTGTTTTTGTGTCCATTCAGCAAGCCTGTTTCTTTTGGTTGGAGAATTTAATCCATTCACATTTAAGGTAATTATCAATATGTATGTTCCTATTACCATTTTCTTAATTGTGGGGGTTTGTTTCCGTAGGTCCTTTTCGTCTCTTGTGTTTCCCACTTAGAGAAGCTCCTTTAGCATTTGTTATAGAGCTGGTTTGGTGGTGCTGAATTCTCTTAGCTTTTGCTTGTCTGTAAAGCTTTTGATTTCTCCATCGAATCTGAATGAGATATTTGCTGGCTAGAGTAATCTTGGTTGTAGATTCTTCCCTTTCATCACTTTATGTATATCATGCCACTCCCTTCTGGCTTGTAGAGTTTCTGCTGAGAAATCAGCTGTTAACCTTATGGGAATTCCCTTGTATGTTATTTGTCATTTTTCCCTTGCTGCTTTCAATAATTTTTCTTTGTCTTTAATTTTTGCCAGTTTGATTACTATGTGTCTCGGAGTGTTTCTCCTTGGGTTTATCCTGTATGGGACTCTCTGTGCTTCCTGGACTTGGGTGGCTATTTCCTTTCCCATGTTAGGGAAGTTTTCAACTATAATCTCTTCAAATATTTTCTCAGGTCCTTTCTCTGTCACTTCTCCTTCTGGGACCCCTATAATGTGAATGTTGTTGCATTTAATGTTGTCCCAGAGGTCTTTTAGGCTGTCTTCATTTCTTTTCATTCTTTTTTCTTTAGTCTGTTCCGCAGCAGTGAATTCCACCATTCTGTCTTCCAGGTCACTTATCCGTTCTTCTGCCTCAGTTATTCTGCTATTGATTCCTTCTAGTGTATTTTTCATTTCAGTTATTGTATTGTTCACCTCTGCTTGTTTGTGCTTTAATTCTTCTAGGTCTTTTTTAACATTTCTTGCATCTTCTCTATCTTTGCCTACATTCTTTTTCTGAAGTCCTGGATCATCTTCACTATCATTATTCTGAATTATTTGTCTGGAAAGTTGTCTATCTCCATTTCATTTAGTTGTTTTTCTGGGGTTTTATCTTGTTCCTTCATCTGGTACATAGCCCTCTGCCTTTTCATCTTGTCTATATTTCTGTGAATGTAGTTTTTGTTCCACAGGCTGCAGGATTGTAGTTTTTCTTGCTTCTGCTGTCTTCCCTCTGGTGGATGAGGCTATCTAAGAGGCTTGTGGATGTTTCCTGATGGGAGGGACTGGTGGTGGGTAGAGCTGGCTGTTGCTCTGGTGGGCAGAACTTAGTAAAACTTTAATCCACTTGTCTGCTGATGGGTGAGCCTAGGATACTGCCCTGTTGGATTTTGGCCTGAGGTGACCCAACCCTGGAGCCTACCCAGGCTCTTTGGTGGGGCTAATGGCGGACTCTGGTAGGGCTCATGCCACGGTGTACTTCCCAGATCTTCTGCTGCCAGTGTCCTTGTCCCTTGGTGAGCCACAGCTGCCCCCTTGCCTCTGCAGAAGACCCTCCAACACTATCAGGTATGTCTGGTCCAGTCTCCTATGGGGTCACTTCTCCTTCCCCTAGGTCCTGATGTGCACACTACTTTATGTGTGCCCTCCAAGAGTGGAGTCTCTGTTTCCCGCAGTCCTGCCGAATTCCTGCAATCAAATCCCGCTAGCCTTCAAAGTCTGATTCTCTAGGAATTCCTCCTCCTGTTGCCAGGCCCCCAGGTTGGGAAGCCTGATGTGTGCCTCAGAACCTTCACTCCAGTGGGTGGACTTCTGTGGTATAATTGTTTTCCAGTTTGTAAGTCACCCACCCAGCACTTATGGGATTTGATTTTATTGTGATAGCACCCGTCCTACCGTCTCATTGTGGCTTCTCCTTTGTCTTTGCATGTGGGGTATCATTTTTGGTGAGTTCCAGTGTCTTCCTGTCGATGATTGTTCAGCAGTTAGTTGTGATTCTGGTGGTCTCAAAAGAGGGAATGAGAGCATGTTCTTCTACTCTGCCACCTTGAACCAATCTCAGGGCCTCGGTTTTAATCAGAGCTGAGTCTGACTGGGGACCTCACATATTTCCTGGGCAGATACACAACCCTAAACATGCTTATTGTCATCTAGCTCCCCAGTAGTATGTCAGAGCTTTTCAAAGTCTTCTGTGGACGTCTTGCTCCCCAGATATTCCTTTAAAATTTGGTTGAGATTTTTTACCATAACTGATATCATAGCCTCAGGTAATTGTGATATCTACCAATTGTAGTTGATTGTTTTCAACAAACACCCTGGGGGTAGGACTTTTCCCACTGAGCCAGATTTGAGTCATGTCAAATAGAGACTACACTCTGCCACTAAGTCTTTTCCAGCAACCTGCAACAGGCCAAATAGTGACAATGCTTTGGAGATAGAACTTTTAGAAAATCCTGTCTACACCCTCCAGGGTCTACAAGACTGCTAGTGTTCAGAGCTAACATTGTAAAAACTGAAGGTTTTCAAAGTAATTCTGGAGCTGTAGAGGAGATGAGAGGAGGTCAAATAAAAGTATTACAGAAACTGATTTTCTTAGCAAGGTTCAGCAGTTTTTCTTCAATACTCTTGCAACTGTTGCATTTGGTTAATTTCAAGAATTTTCAAAAAGCTGATTTTTCACAATTCTAGTATTTTCTTTGCTTTTATGGAGGAATGGATTTACAGAATTCCTTACTCCACCTTTCAGGAGGTTACCTTGTATTGTTTGACATTTGAATGTTGAACTAACTTCGTATTCCAGGGACAAACTTCACTTGGTCTTGAGTTACTACCCTTTTTATATATTGTGGATTAGAATTAATAATATTTCTTGTGTATTTTAGTGTCTATATTAGATATAGATAGAAGATATTTGCTTGTAGTTTTGTTTTAATGTCTTTGTCTAGTTTTAGTATAAGGGTATTACTGTATGCATGAAAGCAGCTTCAAAGCTTTACTCTCTTGTATGGTGCAGAAGTTTTGTAGAGCAGATATTACTGTTCCTTAAAGGATGGGTATATTTCATCAGTGAAGCCTCCTTGGTCTAAAGTTTTCTTTACTGGAAGGTGTGAGATAACAGAAAATACATATATTGGTCTCCATCTCTGGTACCTGACACAAGACTCCCAAAACTGTTGTAATATCCTAAGAGATAACAGCACTAGGAGCATCTTTGGTTCTAATATTTTGGTCTTTGACTCTTACTCCTGATACAGAGTTCCTAAATCCCTTGGAATTTCCTGGGCGTAACTAAGTTAGATAGAAGTTGTAGATAACATGGCGACCTATTACTTGTCATTGGCACGTGAAGTGGAGTGCAGTCTCATGGGACTGAGCTCTTAACCTATGGGATCTGACACTGTCTCCAGGTAGATAGTGTCAGAATGTAGTTAAGTTATAGAACATTCAACTGGTGTCACGAAGAATTGCTTGGTGTGGGAAACAAACCCTACACATCTGGTGTTAGAAGTGTCATGAACGTGGTAGTAGTGTGAGAGTAAAGAAGAAACACACAGGAGAAGTAAAGTTTTCTACACAGAAGCCTTTTTACTGTGAATTTAATTCATCAAGTTACCTTCTTCTTCTTAACTGTCCTGTGGTAGTTCGTATCTTTCACCACATTTGCACATTTCCTTTCATTTTGTCAAATTTACGGACTTTTAATATTATTTTTCTCTTTTTGTGAATCAGTTTGGGTAGAGGATTATCAGCTTTATTAACATTGTGAAATAATCCATTTTTGTTTTCATTATTTTGTCTATTCTTTTTTGTTTCCAATTTTTCAATTTTATAAATTTCTGCTCATCATTATTATTTCCTTTGCTCTGCTTGCTTAGGGTTCAAAATGCTTTTCCTTTTTTGGTTTCTTAAGTTGGAAGTTTAGATCATTGATTTCAGACCTTTTTTATTTTCTACTACTATTTTCTTCCTTGACTTATGATGGGATTACATCCCAATAAACCCATTGTAAATTGAAAATACTGTAAGTTGAAAATACAAAAAACATTTAATATGTCTAACCTACCAAACATTAGCTTAGCCTAGCCTTCCTTAAACATACTCAAAACATTTACATTAGTCTATAGTTGGGCAAAATCATCTAACACAAAGACTATTTTATAATAAAGTATTGAATAGCTAATATAATTTATTGAATGTTGTACTGAAAGTAAAAAACAGAATGGTTGTATGGGTACGGAATGAATGTAAGTGTATCACTTTTTTACCCTCACGATTGCATGGCTGACTGAGAGATGCTGTTCACTACCACTGCCCAGCATCTTGAGAGAATAGAACCACATGTTGATAGCCTGAGAAAAGATCAAAATTCAAAATTCTAAGTACGGTTTCCACTGAATACCCATCACTTTTGTATGATCATAAAGTCAAAAAATCATAAGTAGGACCATTGTAAGTCAGGGATCATCTGCATAAGTATTTAAGAAGTTAATGCAATACATTTTGTCCTATGTACTGCTTTAGTGGCATCCTATAAATTTTGAAATGTTATATTTTTATTTTCATTCAAGTTATTTTTTAATTTTGTTTTGATTCATGGGTAATTTAGAAGTGTGTTATTTATTTTTTTCAAACATTTGGGGACTTTGCAGCTATCTTTTTTTTATTGAAATATAGTCGATTTATAATGTGATAGTTTCAGGTGTAAAGTGACTCAGATTATTTTCCATTATAGGTTATTAAAAGATATTGAATATAGTTCCCTGTGCTACACAATAGGTCCTTGCTGTTTATCTATTTTACATATAGTAATGTATATATGTTAATCCCAAACTCCTATTTATCCCTCTCCCCCTTTCTCTTTGGTAACCCCAAGTTTGTTTTCTATGTCTGTGGGTCTATTTCTGGTTTGTAAATAAGTTCATTTGTATCTTTTTTTTAGATTTCACATATTAGCAATATCATATGATATTTGTCTTTCTCTGTCTGACTTACTTCACTTAGTATAATAATTTTGCACAACCATCCATATTGCTGCAAGTAAAATTATTTCATTCTTTTTATGGCTGAATAATATTCCACTGTGTGTATGCATATAGATATATAGATATATTGATATTTCACATCTTATTTATCCATTCATCTATCAATGGACATTTAGGTTGCTTCCACATCTTGGCTATTGTAAATAGTGCTGCTATGAACATTGGGCTGCATGCCTCTTTTCAAATTAGAATTTTTGTCTTTTCTGGCTATATGCCCAGAAGTGGGATTGCTGGATCATATGGTACTATGGAGAACAGTATGGAGGTTCCTTAAAAAAACTAAAAATAAAGTTATAAAGTTACTCTATTATCCTGCAGCTATCTTGCAGTTACTGATTTCTAGGTTAATTCCCCTGTGGTTAGAGGACACACCTTGTATGATTTCAGTTCTGTAAATTTGTTGAGTTTTATACTATAGAACATACTTTGCTCTATCTTGGTGAATGTTCTATATGCACTTTAAAATAATCTCTATTGATATTCTGGGGTGTAGTGTTCATAAATATTGTCAAATTGGTAGATTATGTTTTTTTGGATGTTCTGTCTTGTTCCATCGATTACTGAAAGAGAATTTTTTTCCAATATAATTGTGAACTATCCTATTTCTCCCTTTAGTTCTATCATTTTTTGCTTCATGTATTTTTAAACTCTGTTAGATGCATATACATTTAGGATTGTTGTGTCTTCTTGGTGAATCAATCTATTTACCATAATGTAATATTTCTCTTCATCCCTGATATTTTTATTGTTCTGAAGTTTACTTGTCTAAGATAGCCATGCTAGGTTTCTTTTGATTAATGCATGCATGGCATTTATTTTTCTATCTTTTTACTTTCAACCTATTTATCTCCTCATGTTTAAAAGTCTCCTTATAGACAGAATATAATTGAATCTTTTCTTTAAAAATATTCTATCTGCCAATGACATTAATTTATGTGTTTAGACCATAGTTTGGCAAACATTTTTTATGAAGGGACAGATGGTAAATATTTAAAGTTTGCAGACCTTATGGCCCCTTTCCAAAGTACTTAACTCTGCTGTTATTCCATGAAAGCAACCATAGAAATAGGTAAAAGTATGACAATGAATGTGCTCTAATAACTTTATTTACAAAAACAGAGAGCAAAACAGATTTGTCCTGTAGTCTGTAGCTTTACAATTCCTGATTTAGAACATTTACACTTAATGTCATTACTAATATGGTTGGAATTAAAGCAACAGGATCCTATTTGTTTTCTTTTCATTGCATCTGTTCTATATTTCTTTTTCCATCTTTCTGCCTACTTTTGAATGAGTGTTTTTATTATTGCATTTTATCTCCAATAGTGACTCATTATTTTTGCTTCTTTTTAATTTTTTGAGGAACTTTCCTGATGCTTACTATATATATCTTTAATTAATCATATCTACTTTCAAAAAATATTATACTGCTTTACATATACTGCATGGACCTTTCAACAGTATACTTCTAATACCTCCCCCCCCCATATTCTGTGCTTTTATTGTCATATATTTTATTTTTATATGGGACATGAACTACAACAGATTGCTACTATTTTTCCTTTAGAGTATCAATTACCTCCTTGAAGAGGGGGTCTCTGAGCTTTCTGGAACTGTGGTTTGAATATTTTCATTAATTTTGGAAAAATCTTGGGCAGTATGTCTTCAAATATTTCTTCCATTTGCTCTCACTTCTCCTCTTGAGTTCCAATTATCTATATGTAAGATCATTTGTTATTTTCTCACAACTCTTGGGCACTTTCTTCTTCTCTCTCTCTCTCTCTTTTTTCACTCCTTTTTCTTTTCATGCTTTATTGGGTAATTTCTATTGACCCACCTTCAAGTTCACTGATTCTACCCCTGGGGGCTTACCATAGAATGGCTCTTCATTGATCTCAGGCTCCCTATTTATGAGACACAAAGCTCTTCCTCCAAACACATCAATTCACCATTTAATTGATTCTTTTAACAAATATTTATTAAGCCCCCACTGTCTATCAAGCAGTGTGCAAGGTGTTTGACATCAGTGAGCTACTGAGGCATAGTTGCTGCCCTAATGAGCCTAAAATCTAGTGATATAATCCAAAAATCAAACCATCACAGTAATGGATGTCTAATCACAAGCAGAGAAAACTGATCTGAATAAATATGACACCATGAGAACCTATACTGAAGTAATCTGACCTAGACTTGTAGGGTGTGGATTTGAGGGTAAAAGTGAAGTCATATAGGGAACTTTATTTGACAAAGTTATATATGAATTGAGCTCTGAAGAATGAAAATATGTTTATTAATGATGATTGGGGAGCCGGTGGATGTGTGAAGAATTGTGAAATGAGCTAGTAGCTTATGCAAATGCCTTATTTTGGGAGACAGTAAAAGCACATTTAAATAACTTAAAATGCATCTGCAGTGACGAGAGCAATGGAGAGTGTGGTTGGAGATAAGGCTGGAAGAATGGGTAGAGTCCAGGCCATGCATGGCCATGTAAGCCATGTTAGGTTTTGTCTGTATTCTAATAGTATTTTGAAACCATTCAAGGATTTCCAGTAGAGAGTTACCTAATGAGATTTGCATTTTGTAAATATCAGTTTGGCTTCAGTGATATAAAAAATGTAGAGGGTTCCTGAAGAGAAGCTGGGAGTTAGGAGATTCTTGCAGTACTAACTCAAGAGAAAGTTTATAGTAGCTTAGAATCAGGGAGGGAAGTGGCACTGGAGAATGAGAGACATGGATGGGTTTGAGAGATATTGGGAAGTAAAGTAAACAGGATTTAATGACAGATTGTGGAAGAACTAGCTGTGAGAGAAGATGAGTTGTCAGGGCTGAATCCTGTGTTTCTAGGTTTATGGTGGTGTCCATTAAATGAAATAGAGAACAATGGAAGAGCATCAGGTTCAGGGATGCAGGATGACCAAGTTTCATCTTGTTCCTGTAGTGTTTAAATTTCCTTAGAAGAAACCTAGAGGATATGTCACTTACATAAATGGATTCATAATTATGGACTGCAGAAGAAAGTCCTATGATGAAGATAAAGATTTGACAGTGGACACCATATAAATGGTCAGTACAGTTTCAGACCTGGATGAGTTTGCCTAAGAGAATATAAAATAAGAGAATAAGAGGGCATGGGATTCAAAGTGAATGAACTACAATATTTAGTTAATGGATAGAGAAAATGAGCCTGCAATGAAGATAGAAAAGGAGTGGCCAGTTAAACTCCCTAAAGTTATAAAAGAGAGGTTCTTCCATTTGCTTTTGTGAGGAAGCCAAAGGACAAGAATATTTCATAATCTTAAGTGTAGTCAGGAGAGTCAAACACTGCTAAGAAGTCAAGCAAACAAGAAACTATATGCCAATAAAATGGACAACCTGGAAGAAATGGACAAATTCTTAGAAAAGTACAACCTTCTGAGACCGAACCAGGAAGGAATAGAAAATATAAACAGACCATTCACAAGCACTGAAATTGAGACTGTGATTAAAAATCTTCCAACAAACAAAAGCCCAGGACCAGATGGCTTCACAGGTGAACTCTATCAAATATTTAGAGAAGAAAAGCACCTATCCTTCTCAAACTCTTCCGAAATATACCAGAGGGAGGAACACTCCTAAACTCATTCTATGAGGCCACAATCACCCTGATACCAAAACCAGACAAAGATGTCACAAAAAAAGAAAACTACAGGCCAATATCACTGATGAACATAGATGCAAAAATCCTCAACAGAATACTAGCAAACAGAATCCAACAGCAAATTAAAAGGATCATACACCATGATCAAGTGGGGTTTATCTCAGGAATGCAAGGATTCTTCAATATATGCAAATCAATCAATGTGATACACCATATTAACACACTGAAGGATAAAAACCATATGATCATCTCAATAGATACAGGGAAAGCTTTTGACAAAATTCAACACCCATTTATGATAAAAAGTCTCCAGAAAGTAGGCATAGAGGGAACTTAACATAATAAAGGCCATATATGACAAACCCACAGGCAACATCATCCCCAATGGTGAAAAACTGAAACCATTTCCACTAAGATCAGGAACAAGACAAGGTTGCCCACTTTCACCACTATTATTCAACATAGTTTTGAAAGTGTTAGCCACAGCAATCAGAGAAGAAAAAGAAATAAAAGGAATACAGATGAGAAAAGAAGTAAAGCTGTCACTGTTTGCAGATGACATAATACTATACGTAGAGAATTGCAAAGACACCACCAGAAAACTACTAGAGCTAATCAATGAATTTGGTAAAGTTGCAGGATACAGAATTAATGCACAGAAATCTCTTGCATTCCTATACACTAATGATGAAAAATCTGAAAGAGAAATTAAGGAAACACTCCCATTTACCATTGCAACAAAAAGAATAAAATACCTAGGAATAAACCTACCTAAGGAGACAAAAGACCTGTATGCAGAAAACTATAAGACACCGATGAAAGAAATTAAAGATGATACAAATAGATGGAGAGATATACCGTGTTCTTCGATTGGAAGAATCAACATTGTGAAAATGACTATACTACCCAAAAGCAATCTACAGACTCAATGCAATCCCTATCAAACTACCAGTGGCATTTTTCACAAAACTAGAACAAAACATTTCACAATTTGTATGGAAACACAAAAGACCCCGAATAGCCAAAGCAATCTTGAGAAAGAAAAACAGAGCTGGAGGAATCAGGCGTCCTAACTTCAGACTATACTACAAAGCTACAGTAATCAAGACAGTATGGAACTGGCACAAAAACAGAAATATAGATCAATGGAACAGGCTATAAAGCCCAGAGATAAACCCATGCACATATGGTCACCGTATATAAAGGAGGCAAGAATATACAATCAAGAAAAGACAGCCTCTTCAATAAGTGGTGCTGGGAAAACTGGACAACTACATGTAAAAGAATGAAATTGGAACACTCCCTAATACCATACACAAAAATAAACTCAAAATGGATTAAAGACCTAAATGTAAGGCCAGACACTATAAACTCTTAGGGGAAAACATAGGCAGAACACTCTATGTCATAAATCACAGCAAGATCCTTTTTGACCCACCTCACAGAGAAACAGAAATAAAAACAGAAATAAACAAATGGGACCTAATGAAACTTAAAACTTTTGCACAGCAAAGAATACCATAAAGAAGATGAAAAGACAACCCTCAGAATGGGAGAAAATATTTGCAAATGAAGCAACTGACAAAGGATTAATCTCCAAAACTTACAAGCAGCTCATGCAGCTCAATATCAAAAAAAAACAAACAACCTAATCCAAAAATGGGCAGAAGACCTAAATAGACATTTCTCCAAAGAAGATATACAGATAGCCAACAAACACATGAAAGGATGCTCAACATCACTAATCATTAGAGAAATGCAAATCAAAACTACAATGAGGTATCATCTTACACCGGTCAGAATGGCCATCATCAAAAAGTCTCCAAACAATAAATGCTGGAGAGGTTGTGGAGAAAAAGGAACCCTCTTGCACTGTTGGTGGGAATGCAATTTGATACAGCTACTATGGAGAACCGTATGGAGGTTCCTTAAAATCTAAAAATAGAATTACCATACGACCCAGCAATCCCACTACTGAGCATATACCCTGAGAAAAACATAATTCAAAACGAGTCATGTACCACAATGTTCATTGCAGCTCTATTTACGATAGCCAGGACATGGAGGCAACCTACGTGTGCATTGACAGATGAATGGATAAAGAAGATGTGGCACATATATACAATAGAATATTACTCAGCCATAAAAAGAAACGAAACTGAGTTATTTGTAGTGAGGTGGATGGAGCTAGAGTCTATCATACAGAGTGAAGTAAGTCAGAAAGGGAAAAACAAATATCGTATGCTAACACATATATATGGAATCTAAAAAAAAAGGTTATGAGAACTTAGGGGCCGGACAGGAATAAAGATGCAGATGTAGAGAATGGGGTTGAGGACATGGGGAGGGGGAAGTGTAAGCTGGGATGAAGTGAGAGAGTGGGATGGACTTATATATACTACCAAATGTAAAATAGATAGCTAGTGGGAAGCAGCTGCATAGCACAGGGAGATCAGCTCGGTGCTTTGTGACCACCTAGAGGTGTGGGATAGGGAGGGTGTGAGGGAGACATAAGAGGGAGGAGATATGGGGATATATGTATATGTGTAGCTGATTCACTTTGTTATAAAGTGGAAACTAACACACCATTGTAAAGCAATTATATTCCAATAAAGATGTTAAAAAAAAAAAGTCAAGCAAGATGAATATTGAGAAATGTTTATTAGAATTAGAGACACAAAGTCACTAGTGACCTCAGGAAGAGAAATTTAACTTGAATGGTAAGGGAAGAAATCAAATTATATTCAGTTGAGGAGTGGGGGAGACTTTGCTTGTGAATACGTGGGAAAGAGGGTGGTAGCTGGAGGAAATACAGAATTAAAGAAGATTGTTTCCAGTAGGCAAGGTTTCTCATTGAGTTGAATAATAAAAATACTTTTAATTCTGAAATAATGATATTTATGATTTTGTGGACATGGGTTTTTGGCTAAATACACTAAAGAAAGAGGCAATATATGGAAAGAGCTTCTCTTAGAGAGCAGCATTATTGGTCAACAAGGCACAGCTTTGTGTGTTTCTGGTCACTTTCTCTCCTGTAGCCCTTAGGTCTCAGCTTTCCACACCCTTTGAGTGAGTCAGTTACCATTTATCTAGTTAAATTCCATCCACCAAAATTCTGTCAACACTTCTAAAATGCTGTTGCCTGTTACCTCCTTTTCTATTCTCTTTGTCCTTGTGAATTTAAACTTTTTGTACCTTCATTGTAGTGTTTAATAAGGGCATGTTTTAGTTGCCATATTAGCTAGAAATTTGCTTACATTTTAAGACTTGAGCAAATCATTTTTAAAAAAAAAACAGTGTTGTTAAGTGTAATTTGACAAAATAATTCCTTCTAAAGTAACACATCTTATAATTAGTTTCATTTCAGATGACTGCAGCTTCATGACTTTTTAACCAACAATTTGTTCATCCTTCTGTCAAACATTATGAAACTGTTGAAAGGTGCTTCTTAAAAAAAAAATCATTTTACCTAATAATTGGTTTTTATATTTGGATGCTTAATTGGCTTGAACACATTAGCAACTTCTTGTAAATCAAATGCATAGGTCCACTTAAAATTGGTGTCATTGTTACACCAAATAACTTAATACTTTAGTCATATAACTTATATTCAAGGAACTTACAAAGAAAACTAAATGGCAGTACAGAATGAAAGAATGGCTTCATATTACAACTTGAAAGAATTCAATACGTTAGAGCTGAAAGTGAAGTTCATATGACAACAAAACTGTTAGAGATCTATCAATGCATTTCAAAAGACTGGGTATTCTAAACATCTACTTTTGTAATGACATGCCAGTGGATGAGAAATCACAGTTTATGGGGGTTTTCTCCCATTTAAATTTCTGTGGTAGGACTGAACAGATATTTTTATGAAGTCAAATTTTTATGGTTTAATTTAGAGTGAAGGACAGAGTAGAAAATACACACAAGTACAGTAAAAATGCACACATATAAATGCAGGGGAAAGAATAATGATTTTATTATATTTTCAAGGAGAAATTAGAATAAATTCATGTATATCAGCCCTTTAAGAAAACTCACAATCTTAATTAAAACATTTACTTACATGGGTTTGACCTTTTCTTCTGCTTTTTAAAAAGAAATATATAAGAAAGACAGTGGTTGGCTGCAATTTTGCATTATCACCAAGAACAAAAAAGTATATAGTCCTGTTTTCTGATTGATGCCAAAAATCTTGGCTCTCTGTGCACAGACGCCAAACAGAAATACGGAGACAGAGTTTTGGAGGAAAAGAAATAGAGAAGCTTTATTCTTTGCTAGGCAAACAGGGAACACAACAGGCTAGTGCCTCAAGAACTGTGCCCCCCTCTCTGGGGAATTAGGAGAGGTCTTATAGCCTGCTGTCTGGGATAGGTGATAAGGATCAAAGCAGTGATGGCCTTGTATTCTGCTTTCTTTTGCAAAAATTTAAAATGGTCACAGTTGGCATCAGGCAGCCTGGTAATTGGGTCTGGCTGCCCAGTAAGTGGGTCTGTTCATCTCTGGGTTATCGGTCCACAACCTACTTTCTGAATGCATAACGCTATAAGGGGTTATTTGCTACAAGGGAGTGCAGGGAGTGTAAACACGAGATGAAGGATATAATTCACACGGGATCAGAGAATGTTAGGGGCAGGATGTAATTCACAGAGTTAGGGAGTGATAGGTGCACGATGTGATTCACATAGTGTCAGAGAGTGTTAGAGGTTAGCTTTGTGAAGGACAAATCTAGTTACAGACACTACAGATTAGTAACAGTTAAAATAAAAGTAGGATTGATTAACTCTTTCAGGCCAGTTTATGTTGTTTCTATAGCCTGCCCATGGTTCCTTTATTTTCCTTGTTTGTCAGAAAAGCAAAAAACTTCATTTCTATTTTTGCTGCAACATGACAAGGACACAGGGGCTTGTACACGGTTTCATGACTTCTTTCTTGTTTGACCATAGATTTACAAATAGGCTCCACTAACCCTCAGGAGCAATCCGATCCATATTACATATGAGTCCTCCTTAATCTTAACAAATAGGACCTGATCATCAAGGAGGAGGCTTTAGAGCCTGAGGCTTAAAAAAATTTAATAAAACAAACAAAAGAAACAAAACAACCTCAGACAACCTACAAACATTGAGTCAATACCCCTTCCCATGGGTACATTACAAGATAGTGAATGAACCTCAGACAGCTATTCAAAGTCAGGATGAGGTAGGATGGCTGAAAAAAAGATAAAAGAAATGCTTAAAAGTGTAAGGAAGCATATCCTTTCTATGGTCAGTTAGGTTATACTAGCAGCTCTGCTGAAGAAAGTCAGTATTCAGGGCAGTCATGGTCATCCAGGGTAATGATTTGAAACAATTTAGAGTCTGAAAGATTGACAACGTTTTCTGATTTCAACTGCTAACCTGACTGGATTTCTAAGCATAGTCTGTTAACCCAAGTTCGTATGCCCAATGCACAGTGAGCCCGAACAAAGTGAAATGTCGGAGTTTGGTGCAGAAAAAGGTTTATTGCAAAGCCATGAAAGGAGATGAGGTGGTTCATGCCCTTAAAAGCCCCGAGATCCCCGAAGGGTTTAAGCAAAGCATTTTTAAAAGCCAGGCGAGGGAGGGGGCATCACAGGGTATGTGATCAGCTTGCGCACAATTCTCTGATTGGCTGATGGTGAGGTGGCAGGGTAGTGTCACGGGGTTAACATTATCAGTCCTTAGGGTCCAGGAGGCCTGGGGCTATGTGCTCATGGTCGTCAAGTAGTTAACATCTTCCATTTGTTGGAGACGGGGGAGGTCTACATCCGCAAAACTCAAGAAATGTGCATCAAATACTATTATCTAGGTACTCAGAGAGGAGCCAAAGCAGAGAATATGGGGGAAGACCTGTCCTGGGAAGACCCCCATGGGGTCCTACTCAGTTACAAGTTTGTTCTCCTAAATTCCTTATTGCTATGTTTTGCCCATCTGTCAGGATAAACAAGCGCCCAATTGCACTGTCCCAATGAATGGCTAAAGTAGGAAAAATGGCCCCAACACAAAGCTTAACACCTCCTCTAAGGCTTGATGAGATATATGCATACATTTTATGCGTCTTATAAAAATCCAGATCTTTAAAACATCATTGTAATGACTGATTGAGTAAGAGGTTTTTAAGTGAGATTGGGCCAGATAGAGAAAGAACCATCTGGGGACCCTCCCCTGACCCCACCCAGAACGGGTGAAACTATGGTCTTGTGGTGGGCAATTTATCCTGATAAAGAGGGAGCACACGGTGCTTTGTGACCACCTAGAGGGGTGGGATAGGGAGGGTGGGAGGGAGGGAGATGCAAGAGGGAAGAGATATGGGAACATATGTATATGTATAACTGATTCACTCTGTTATAAAGCAGAAACTAACACACCATTGTAAAGCAATTATACTTCAATAAAGATGTTTAAAAAAAAAAGAGGGAACACAGTAACATGAGGGAACTTCCCCGGGCTGCACATGCCCAGACCAGACAGGCATATAACCTATAGTAAACCCAAACTCATTATACCATCATTATAATAAAATCTGCATGAGATTTTGCCCCCCCCCCCCGCCCACCTTGGGCTTTTCTTATAAAATCAAGGGTAAGGGCATGCTCAATAATGAACTTGTTATATAGCTCAGGACTGTCAATCAAATAATGTTCCCCTGTCACTCACCCATGATCGTGCCCAGCCTCCTCACAGAACGCTCCTTATAAACACCCTTAAGCCTGTACAGGAGTGCTGGTTTCACTTCACAGAAACAGCCCGCTCTCCCTCTGAGAGTGTAACAATGCTTTAATAAACTTTGCTTTGCACTTAAGCCTGAAGTGATAGTCTACAATTCTTTGCTTGCTATCACAAGGACCGAGATTGCTGGCCCAGGTCTTCCACTGACCTCCTCAGTTGAAGCCATTTGACACAATGCATGCCAACCTGGTAACAGTTTATAATTATTTGTTCATATATATTCATTGCTTCTTGAAATTAGGTTTTGTCACAGTTTTGCCAATTTTGGATTAGAAATATGTGTATGAGATTTAGTTTTTAATTGTAACTGACAGAATATTATATTACTATGCAGGACAAAGA
Source organism: Balaenoptera ricei (assembly GCF_028023285.1). Taxonomy (NCBI): domain Eukaryota; kingdom Metazoa; phylum Chordata; class Mammalia; order Artiodactyla; family Balaenopteridae; genus Balaenoptera; species Balaenoptera ricei. The sequence goes on along the minus strand of NC_082660.1, from coordinate 85,760,309 downwards.
AATAAAAGAGCAAAGTGCGGTTTTGTTAAATGGGAAATGGTGCTTATTAAACCCTTCTCTTGGGGATTCATAATGTAGAATATTAGCATGGTAACACACTGAGAAGTCCTGCAGCTAAAGAAACCCTGTTTAAACTGCTTCAAAGTTAAATCACTGTATTTGCACAAAGACTTTTTACATTATAGAAGGTTTTTTTTGTTTGTTTTTTGTTTTTTTAATGCCAGCTGGAATGGTCTCAAATAAATCAAATACTTATCAGTCCACCCACTTTATATATAATTAGGATTGCCTGGAATAATATTAAATTATATATGACAAAGCCATGCTATTATAGCCAGATTTTTAAGAAAACTCTGCCAAAGTTATCTTCATGAACAATTTTGCTTGATATTGGCATAATGCTGAATTTTAAATGCATTAGTCAATGACTATATTTATTACTGTTGAAACGTTTTACTTTCATTGGTCTTAATATAAAGCCCAGCAGTTCTAACTTTCAACTATTAGGTTTTATGAATGTAAGTTTCACTACAGACCCCAAGGTTAATTTTTGTGTAGGACTATCACCTCTAATCTTCTATCAATCATCCTCTTAATATGTATGGCCGACTCCATATCTCACGTGACTGCATTAACTTTGTGCTAAGGGAAGTTCAAGGTCTTGATGTTTCCATTCTACCCAGGTTTCTGCATTGAACCTGTAATGTCTAGCTTTATACTAAAATGTAAGAATAGACAAGACAGAAACTTGTATAAAAAACACTTATTAGCCTTAAGGTTATCATACAATTTATTTCCCCAAATAAATAAAGCGAGTAATAGAGTGAGTATTAAATACTAAAGTTCTGGTTGCTCTATGATTTTGCTCATATAATGGAGTTACAAACCTCCATGGTAATGATGATTCTCCACCAAAATCACCCCTGTTTTATTTTTTTAATTAAAAAAAATGTTGGAGTATATTTGATTTACAATGTTGTGTTAGTTTCAGGTGTACAGCAAAGTGATTCAGTTATACATATACATATTTTTTTCTTTTTTAGATTCTTTTCTCATATAGGTTATCACAGAAGATTGAGTAGTGTTCCCTGTGCTATACAGTAGGTCCTTGTTGGTTATCTATCTTATATAGAGTAGTGTGTGTGTGTTCATCCCAAGCTTCTGATTTATCCCTCCCCCCGCGTTTTCCCTTTGGTAACCATAAATTTTCTTTCGATATCTGTAATTCTGTTTCTGTTTTGTAAATAAGTTCATTTGTTTCTTTTCTTTTTTTTTAAATAGATTCCACATATGAGTGATATCATATGATATTTGCCTTTCTCTCTCTGACTTACTTCACTTAGTATGACGGTCTCTAGGTCCATCCACGTCTCTGCAAATGACACAACTTCATTCCTTTTTATGGCTGAGTAATATTCTATTGTATATATGTACCACTTCTTTATCCATTCCTCTGCTGATGAACATTTAGGTTGCTTCCATGTCCTGGCTATTGTAAATAGTGCTGCAATGAACATTGGGGTGCATGTATCCTTTTGAATTATGGTTTTCTCCAGATATATGCCCAGGAGTAGGATTGCTGGATCATATCGTAGCTCTATTTTTAGTTTTTTAAGGAACCTCTATACTGTTCTCCATAGTGGTTATACCAATTTATATTCCCAAACACTGCCCTTAGGAATGGAGTTCTCAATGTTCCAAATAAGGTCTATCACCTCTGGCAGAGACTTAGAGCTCCTTGCACAGGAATGGAGATTGGGGTCCCTCAGTTCCAGGAGTGATAACCCAGTTCTACAAGTAAGCATGGTGGGGAGTGGATGGCAACTCCTCATCTTCTTGGCTTGCCCTTCTGGCATAGAACCTTCACCCTATAAGCAAGCTGGGATAGAGGCCCACAATATTCTCAGCTTGCTGTAGAGTTTCTGCAATATGGGGCTGGGGGACAGGGAATGAAAAATGCTTACAGCTTGCCTCTCTCAGGGTTGAACTGTCACTCCAGACTGGAAGTAGAAGGGAGAGAGAGCCTGTCTTCTTGACTGCACATGCTCAGAGTAGGGCCTTAGCTCAAATACAGCGCTGGGGGTTGAGGAGTCCAGCTGCATATGAAAATTTAATGTGTAATCTTTCAGACCCAACTACAGGCAATTGTAAAGGCTTTGCTTGGCAGACCACATGGGGGAAAGCCACCCTCCCCACCCCAAACGTGGTACACAGTCAGCACATTACAGTCTCTGGAGAGAGTTGCAGTCAAATACTAAGGTAACCCCTGGGCCAGCCATGCTTATATACATATCTGCCTTCCCAGCCAAGGTACCTCCATTCAGAGGCTTTCACATCTGGGGACCTCCACTGAGGCACCTCTGCTAAGACCTCCTTATAAGGGATCTTTGACTAAGATACTTTTTCTTTCACTGACAGTATATTTAATATCTGACTCACTCCTAGACTTTCCCCCTCTCCTGAGTCCTAGTTCTCAAGGTCCATAAAGCAGTAGGAACATTTTGTTCTGGGCTCCTTGGCAGTGAGATGATTCCCCCTAACTGCACCGCATGCCATCTGACTGATGCTCACCTGTGTGCTTCCCTGGGGAAAAATGGAACCGTAAGGAGCCAGCACTTTTTTCCTTTGCCTCTTGTCTGCACTATCATAAAAGCTGGATTGTTACTTTCAGTTTGACTTCTTGTACTAATAGATCACCTAAACACCTGGTAGCTAGACAGGGGTGATGAGTAATGGAGCAGGAAGTCATGGCTCAAATGTCAGAGATTCATGTTTTTCTTACTGAGATTTAGTAAATTTTCTTGAAGGAATATTTCTCCACTTGCTATATGCCCTTAGTGCAGTTTCCAGAGAATTTAAATGACTGTTTTCTACAATTTTTACCAGTTAGATTGTAGGTTTGCTGGGGAGAGAGTCTACCTAGTTCCTAACTCCATCATTCCAGAAGTTATATTTATATTCCTAAGTTATATTCTTGCTAAAGGTGATAATTATGTTACCTCCGAACATGCAAACTTTTTCTTAAAAGACAAGTTTTGAAAATTCTCAAACCAAAAAATGACTTAATGTCAAAGATAAAGCAAAATTGAATCGTTTGTGCTTGTTAAAATTAAATACAAAATGAAGACCAGACTTGAAAATTTCCTGAGCAGATAAAACAATTTAAGCCACACAGGCAAAATTAAAGGTAGCTTATTTCATGAACATAAGTGAAACTTAGGCTCTTTCTTATAAATGCCTCTGATAATCATAAAAGAAACAAATCATCTTTCTAAAAATGGTATAATGATTTTTAACCAATTCCCTGCCGTCTGGAATCCCTCATTGTAATAACCAATCATTGTAAAGATTTAACAACTTCCTCACTTTCACTTTATACACCATTCTGTAACATGATGTTCCTGAGCTTCATATCAGTTTTAAATTTGAATGCTACTGATTGGTGAGCTGTTCTTATATGCACAATAAACTCTTACTAAATACTATTTATTGATTTGGTGGTTTTAATTTTGCTATTTCTGGATTTCTGACAGGCTAATGTAAGTGTTTATGTGTTGGATGCCATGAGGCAATAAGAGGGCAGAGGACAATGGTGTACCAGGAAATTATTGCTACATTCAAGAATAGTACAGGGGCTTCCCTGGTGGCACAGTGGTTGAGAATCTGCCTGCTAATGCAGGGGACACGGGTTCGAGCCCTGGTCTAGGAGGATCCCACATGCCACGGAGCAGCTGGGCCCGTGAGCCACAACTGCTGAGCCTGCGCGTCTGGAGCCTGTGCCCCGCAGCGGGAGGGGCCGCGATGGTGAGAGGCCCGCGCACCGCGATGAAGAGTGGCCCCCGCTTGCCGCAACTGGAGAAAGCCCTCGCGCGAACCGAAGACCCAACACAGCCAAAAATAAATAAATAAATAAATAAATTAAAAAAAAAAAAAAAAAAAAGAATAGTACAGTATTCAAAGTGTAGGTATCACTAATATACATGCTATAGTTTAAAATAGGTTCTCCTTACATAGGCCAAAAATATACTTGCAATAGCTTTGAGAGTTATTTCCAGGATGATACATTTGAAGTTATTTGCCAGTACACCAAAGAGAAGCAACACTCCTTCCTCCAAATAAGAAGACATTAGACCTTCTCCTAGAGCTACTGAGAATGAGTGTCATTTGCCAACTCCACTGCATTGTGATATTTTTGATGAAATATGGGGACTATGTTTTATCCATCTTTGTATTCCCCTCACAGCTTTTGCATTATACTCCCTAGGAACCAGAATACATGATGGTTGTTAAACTGAATTTAATTTTATCTTTTCCGAGATAAAAAAGGATTTAGGTTCAGGCATAATGGCACCTACTCTTACTTGTTATAGTTACGATAATTGAATAAACATTTGATTTCATGGTAAATATTTGGAGGTTCATCGATATGTGTTTTGTTGCAGTATGATGGTTGACCTTATTTTATGCTCCTTGCAGTCTCTTGTTTGGAAATAACTGAAACATCTTAAAACACCATTGAAAGCATTGTGTATCTCCTACTGAAAGCTGGAATTCATATTTTTTTAAAAAGTACTGCATTTTTTCTAACATCTTTAGCACTATCTCGTGATATGCTAAGATTTCTAAGCAAAACATTAATCCATGTTGAAGTAAGTGCTGTAGATTTAAATGCCTACATTCAGGACACCAGTTTTATAGCCTCCACTCACCTACCTCATCAGTAGGCCAGAAGACAGGTAGGCAGTCTGTCCCCACATTAATCCATTAATCAGACAATTTATAGAATTCACCATATTCAAGTATTTCTGATTTTTGCTAATACTTGATTGTTTTCTTTAGTTAAGATTTAAAGTGTATAGGTATTTTGGGGTATAACATGACCACAGGGTGGATCAACATAAAAACAAAATTTCTAAGCAGTTTAATTAAGCATAAACTGCAAATTGCAGATATATGGTACAGGAATGTGTTTAGTTTTGATATCTAATTGCTCATCACTAAGCAGTTGGTACTTAACGATAACTCTGTAACCAGGGATAATGAGATCATATTCTCATTTGTCTGTTTCTTAATCTTCTGGGCTCTAAGTGTGTTTCATGGGGATTTACAGGTTGCTTCTATAATTAACTCAAAATTTAATTTATTACACTATGAGGAAGTTACTGCTCCTACTACAAATCATTATAAATGCACTTTCTTTAGAACTCTGGCAAATTTTGTCCAACAAGCCCTTACTGAACCATGCATCAACTCCATTGTACCCTGTAGCCTGTATATTGTTTTGCAAACAAAGTATCTGAGCACAAAGTATACTCCAAAGTATGTTTTTATTGTAATACCTTCATTGGATTCTAAGTTTGAATATATATCTATTCAGTGATATTCAATGCATTCAATGATACTATATATGCAATATTTAATAATATCTCTCATTTCCCTCTCTTTTTTCCCTTTAAATAGATTTTATTTTTTAGAGCCATTTTAGGTTAACAGAAGAATTAGGCAGAATATACCTAGAGTTCCCATATAACTCCTGTCCCTACACATGCACAGCTTCCTCCACTATCAACATCCTGCACCAGAGTGATACAATTGGAACAATTGATAAACATCATTATCACTCAAAGTCCATAATTTATATTAGGGTTCACTCTTAGTGTTGTACATTCTATGGGTTTGGAAAAATAATGACATGGATCCACCACTATCATAAAGAATGATTTCACAGCCTTAAAAATATGCTCTACCTATTTCATCACTCCCTGCCCCCCAACCCCTGCCACGACTGACCTTTTTATTCTCTCCACAGTTTTGCCTTGTCCAGAATGTCATAGAGTTAGAAACGGAGTAAGTAGCCTTTTCAGATTGGTTTATTTCACTTAGTAATATGCTCTCAAGGCTCTTCCCTATCTTTTCATGGCTTGATAGCTCATTTCTTCTTAGTGCTGGAAAATATTTTCTGGATGAACCACAGTTTATTTATCCATTTACCTACTGAAGGACATTTTGGTTATTTCCAGGTTTTGGCAATTACAAATAAAGCTCCTGTAAGCATCCATGTGCAGGTTTTTGTGTGGACATAAGTTTACAACTAATTTGGTAAATACCAAGGAGTGAAATTGCTGGATCATATGGTAAGAACATGTTTAGTTTTGTAAGAAACTGCCCAACTGACTTCCAAAGTGGCTATGTCTTTTTGCATTCCCACCAGCAACAAATGAGAGTTCCTGTTGCTCCCCGCCCTAACTAGCATTTGGGGTTTTCAGTGTTCTGGATTTTTGGCCATTCTAATTGGTATGTAGTGGCATCTCACTGTTGTTTTAACCTGCAATCCCTTAATGACATATGATGTGGAACATCTTTTCATATGCTTATTTGTTCTCTGTATATCTTCTTTGGGCTTTCCTTCATTTTCTTTCTCCAAATTTTATCACTTAGTTTAACCTATTCATACTAAAAACATCTCTATTTTACGTCTGCATACTCTAATCTGGTGATTACTAACTTCTGATTCTTAATTGTGAAATTAGGTCTTTACTGTCTGCAAAACTCCTCATTATGTGCTTGGGAACACTGGCTTCCTGGAAATACTGTCCCTATTCCTCTAAAAAAATAGAAAAGTTCCCTATCTATGATGCTTTCTAGCTTTCTCACACTAAAGAATTTTATAAGTTATCAGAGACCAGCATGGATGACTCTGAACATGAAATTTAAGATATACAGTTCTTCAATTCTGCTTCTAAAGATGATCATAAATCAAATATGAAGGTCACAGGACTAATTGAAGTTGATATTTTAATCCCCCAGCATAGGTTTTTTTTCTTCAACATTGGGCTCCTAAGGTTCAACCTGATTTAAATATTTTCACATATATATGTTTACCTTTTCTCAGCAGTCTCATATTTCTTGGGAAGAATAAATGGAGATGCCAGGATGATGGTGCCAAAATTGCTCTGAGTAATCATGAGAGGTGTTTCAGTAAATGTTTGTTGACATAATTCTTTCCAGATATCTAGAAATAAAAGATGGGAAAAATGCAGTCACCAGCAAGTTTGGATGATGAGTGAAACTTGATGAGTGAGTGTTGAGCTCACTACAGATGAGCTCTATATATTCATCAGCGATTTCCAGACAATTCCTGCAATGAACAGCACTAAAATAAGAATCCTGATATCAACTGCTAACTTGATATCTCTCTTGGTAGCTTTATGTGATTTCAGAGCATGATGTCTACTCATCATTTGGTTCTATATCTATCCTCTGATAGAAGAACATCTTCAAAGAACTGGCTTTCAAACTCAGTTGACTAAAATTCTCAGTGAAAAATGCATTTCACATTTCAAGCCATATACATACACATTTGCAAAAAAGAAACAAAAATTTTACCAAGCAATTCTTACTCTTGCTATGAACAATGCACTCTGATATTTTCTATTCTAGTCAATTTCATTAAAAAAAATGATGGTCACAACAAACTCAATTGTTTTAGTGACTCACCATTGGGTTTCCAACAGCAATTTCGTAAGTATGTTTAAGATGTTCCTATGAATACATATAGGGCAGAGTATCAACATAAGATATTTGGAATTCTTCCTTAAGGGAGACATGTCTTTTCTCTTTAATTTATTGACACTCTTTAAAAATTTTGGCCATTCTTATCAGTGTGTCATGATATCTAATTGTGGTTTTATCTGCATTTCCCTAATGGCTAATTATTTTTACCATCTTTTAATGTGCTTATTTGCAATCATTATACTCACTTAGAAGACATGTCAGTTTTTAATTTTTATGAGATCCAGTTTATAAATTTTTCTTTTTATGGATTGTACTTTTGGTGTCAATTCTAAGAATCCCTTTCTATCCTTAAATCCTGAATATTTTTCTCATACTTCTTTTCCTAAAAGTTTTATAGTTTTTTTAATTTAAGTTCATGATCCATTTTGACTTAATCTTGTATAGGATGTGAGGCTTAGGTAGATATTCATTTTTTTCGCTAGTGATGTCCAGTTTCTCCGTACCATTGGTTGACAAGGCTACCCTTCTTCCATGGAACTGCTCTTGCACCATTTTTTTAAAAGGAGGTTGGGTTGAGCATACTTGGGTGGATCTACTTCTGGATATTCTATTCTGTTCCATTTATCTATGCATCTATCTCTCCATTACACCACACTATTTCGGTTATTACAGCTATATAATAGAACTTAATATCAAGTTGAATGTTTTTGCCCACTTTTTTCTTCCTTGTCAAGATCGTTTTAGCAAGTCTAGAGTCTTCCATAAAAATATTATAATAAGGTTGTCTACAACCATAGAAAAACATTCTGAGATTGTGATAGGAATTGCATAAATGCAGAGATAAATATGGGTAGAATTGACATCTTTACAATGTTGAGTTTTCCAATACATGAACATGGTATGTCTCTCAATTTATTTAGGGCTTCTTTGATTTTTTTCATCAGTATATATCTTTTTCAGTATACAGGTCATATATATATATATATATATATATATATATGTATATTTAGGTATTTCATTGCCTTTGGAATAATTATAAAGGTTAATATGTTATTAATTTTGGAATATCAGTCTATAGTTTTCCTTTTTGTACTGTATTTGTCTAATTTTGCAATCAAGGTAACAGTAGCCTCATAAATATGTTGGGAAGTAGTCCCTTCTCTTTCATTTTCTAGAAGAGATTGTGTATAATAGATGATAATTCTTTTTTAAATGTTTGATAGAATTCACCAGTGAAACCATCTCAGCCTAGAAATGTCTTTTCTGAGAAAATTTAAATTACAATTTCAATTTTATTAGTGGTTACAAGGTTATTTGGGTTGACTATTTTACCTTTGTGGAAATTTGTGGTTTACAAAGAATTCAACGTTGTCAAATTTATGAAAATAATGTTGTTTGTAGCATTCCCTTGTTATTATTTTTTCTGCTTAATTATGTTGTCTGTTCAGAAATTAGGAAGAATATTAATAGAAAGTGAGTACAGACGTGCAGTGCATTTTTTAAAACTTGAAGTATAGCTGACTTAAAATATTGTGTTAGCTTCAGGTGTGCAGTAAAGTGATTCAGTTATATTTTTTCAGATTTTATTCCATTATAGGTTATTAGAAGGTATTGAATATAATTCCCTGTGCTATCCAGTAAATTCTTGTCATTTATCTATTTTATGTATAGTAGTTTGTTAATCCCATACTCCTAATCTGTCCCTCCCTGCCTCCCTCTCCCCTTTGGTAACCATAAGTTTTTTTTCTATGTCTGTGAGTCTGTTTCTGTTTTGTACATAGATTCATTTGTATTATTTTTTAAATTCCACATATAAGCAATATCAAATGTGCAGTGATTTTTTATGAAAATATTTTAATAATAAATTAGAGAAAAATGTGGTGACTTTTTTATTGAGGTAAAAACATACAACACTATAATAGTTTCAGATGTACAACATAATGATTCAATATTTGTATATATTGCACAGTTACCACAATAAGTCTAGTTAACATCTGTTACTGTACAGAGTTATAGATTTTTTTCCTTGTACTGACAACTTTTAAGATTTACTCTTATAGCAATTTTCAAATATGTGATACAGTATTATTAACTATAGTTGCCATGCTGTACATTACATCCCAATGATTTATTTATTTTATAACTGGAAGTTTGTACCTTTTGATCCCCTTCACCCATTTCACCCACCCACCTACTTCCTGACCTCTGGCAACCACCAATTTGTTTTTCTTATTTATGAGCATATTGTTTTGTTTTGTTTTTGGATTCCACATATAAGTGAGATCATATGGTTCTTGTTTCTGTCTGACTTATTTCACTTAGCATAATACCCTCAAGTTCAAACTATGTTGTTGCAAATGGCAAGATTTCATTCTTTTTAATAGCTGAGTAATATTCTACTGTGTGTGTGTATCACACTTTCTTAATCCATTCATCTGTTAAAGGACGCGTAGGTTGTTTACATACCTTGGCTGTTGTAAACAATGCTGCATTGAACTTTGGAATGCATATTTCTTTTTGATTTAGTGGGTTTGTTTTCTTCAGGTAAATACCTAGAAGTGGAATTGCTGCATCATAGGTGGTTCTAGTTTTAATATTTTGAGGAACATCCATACTGTTTTCCATAGTGGCTGCACCAATTTACATTTGCACCAACAGTGCACAAGGATTTCCTTTTCTCCACATCTTCACCAATACGTTTCCTGTCTTTTTGATAATCGACATTCTGATGGGTATGAGGTGATATCGCATTGTGATTTTGATTTGCATTTCCCTGATGATTACTGATGTTGCATATCCTTTCATGTGCCATTTGTTGTTAGAGGTTTGTCAATTACTTTTTAAGAACCAATTTTTGGGGCTTCCCTGGTGGCACAGTGGTTGAGAATCTGCCTGCTAATGGTTGAGAATCTGCCTGCTAATGCAGGGGACACGGGTTCGAGCCCTGGTCTGGGAGGATCCCACATGCCGCGAAGCAACTGGGCCCGTGAGCCACAATTACTGAGCCTGCGCGTCTGGAGCCTGTGCTCCGCAACAAGAGAAGCCGCGATAGTGAGAGGCCCGCGCACCGCGATGAAGAGTGGCCCCCGCTTGCCGCAACTAGAGAAAGCCCTCGCACAGAAACGAAGACCCAACACAGCCATAAATAAATAAATAAATAAAAAAGAAAGGCAAGTAACTTTATTAAAAAAAAAAAGAACCAATGTTTGTTGCATCTATTTCCTCTATTGTTTTCCCATTTTTAATTTCATTGATATCTCCTGTTGTCTTTTCTGTAGGAATTTTCCTACATGTGTTTAGGAAATACAGTGTATTTCCATGTGTTGTTTAGGGTTATGTTAATTTCCAAGTTTTTGGAAAATTTCCTTTTGCCTTTCTGCTATTGATTTCTAGTTCGATACCATTATGGAGGAAGAAATCATATACAAATGTGTATTCTGCTATTGTTGAGTGGACTGTTCTCTAAACATCAATAAGATTCTATTATTTGATGATGTTGCTGAGTTCTTTTATATTCTTGCTGATTTTTCTCTCTAGTAGTTCTATTAATTGCCGAGAGTGGGGTGTTGAAATCATCATCTGTAATTGTGGATGTGTCTATTTCTGCTTTCAGTTCTATCAATTTTTGCTGCATCTATTTTGAGCCTTCATTGTTTGCTGCACACACATTTCAGATCATTATGGCTCCCTGGTATATTGACCTTTTTATCATTATGTAATGTCCCTCTTTGTCTGTAATAATTTTCTTTGCTCTGATGTCCACTTTACCTGATATTAATATAGCCATTCCTGCTTTATTTTGATTAATTTTAAATGATACAGGCATACCTCATTTTACTGCACTTCCCTTTATTGCACTTGACAGATACTGTGGTTTTTACAAGTTGAAGATTTGTGGTAACACTGCATTGAGCATATCTATCGATGCCATTTTTCTAACAGGATTTGCTCACTTTTTGTCTCTGTGTCATATTTTGGTAATTCTTGCAATATATAAATTTTTCATTATTGTTATATTTGTTATGGTGATCTGTGATCAGTGACCTTTGATGTTACTATTGTAATTATTTTGGGGTGCCAGAAACTGCACCCATATAAGACAGTAAACTATCTGTTACCCAGTCTCTCTCCCACTCCTCAGGCCTCCCTATTCCCTGACACACAAAAATATTGAAATTAGACCAATTAATAATAACCCTATAATGACCTCCAGATGTTCAAATGAAAAGAAGATTTGTACATCTCTCACTTTAAGTCAGAAGCTACAAATAATTAAGTTTGGTGAAGAAAGCCAGGATAGGTTGAAACCTAAGCCTCTTGCACCAAACAGTTAAACAAGTTGTGAATGCAAAGGAAAAGTTCTTGAAGGAAATTAAAAGTGCCACTCCATTGAACACATGATGGGCAAGAAAGCAGAACAGCCTTATTGCAATATGTAGAAAGTTTTAGTGGTCTGTATAGAAGGTCAAACCAGCCACAACATTCCCTTAAGCCAAAGACTAATCCAGAGCAAGGCTCTAACTCTCTTCCATTCTGTGAAAGTTGAGAGAGGTGAGGAAGCTACAGAAGAAAAGTTTGAAGCTAACAGAGGTTGGTTCGTGAGGTTTAAGGAAAGAAGCCACCTCCATAACATAAGTTCAAGGTGAAGCAGCAAGTGCAAATGTAGAAGCTGCAGCAAGTTATCCAGAAGATCTAGGTAAGATAATTAATGAAAATGACTACACTAAACAACATATTTCCAGTGTAGACAAAATAGCTTTATATTGGAAGAAGATGCCATCTAGGACTTTCATAGCTAGAGAGAAGTCAATGCCTGGCTTCAAAGCTTCAAAAAACAGGCTGACTCTTGTTAGGGGCTGATGCACCTGGTGACTTTAAGTTGAGGCCAATGCTCATTTACCATTCTGAAAATCCTAGGGCCATTAAGAATTATGTTAAATCTACTCTTCCTGTGATCTCTAAATGGAACGACAAAGCCTGGATGGCAGCACATCTGTTTACAACATGGTTTACTGAATAGTTTAAACCCACTGTTGACACCTACTGCTCAGAAAAAAAAAAAAAAAAAGATTGCTTTCAAAGAATTACTGCTCATTGACAACACACCTGGTCAACCAAGAGCTCTGATGGAAATGGACAACAAGATTAATGTTCTTTTCACGCCTGCTAACACAACATCCACTTTGCAGCCCACGGATCAAGGAGTAATTTCTACTTTCAAGTCTTATTATTTAAGAAATGCATGTCATAAAGCTACAGCTGTCATAGATAATGATTCCTCTGATGGACCAGAGCAAAGACAATGAAAACCTTCTGGAAATGATTAATTATTCTAGATGCTGCTAAAAACATTATTGATTCATGGGAAGAGGTTGAAATGTCAACATTCAAAGGAGTTTGGAAGTTGATTCTGACCCTCATGGATGACTTTGAGGGATTCAAGACTTAAGTGGAGGAAGTAACTGCAGACATGGTGGAAATAGCAAGAAAACTAGAATTAGAAGTGGAACCAGAAAATGTCCTTAGTCTAGAAATGAAGGAAGTCATCTGTTGTCTTCAGGCAGTCTCCAGAGTAGTCTGAATAGGAGGAAGACAACATTTGCTACAGTCCTACCCTTGCACCACTCATATCCACTCATGCCTCACCTAAAGTCCACTCTGTCCTATCACTGATCCTTTATGGTGGTGCCCAGTTGTAATTCCTTGAGGAAAAAAAGAATACAACAGGAGGGTTAATGAGATAAGCATTAGAACTTGATGGTGTTATTTTTTCTGATATTATTCCTTTGTTTTACCATGAATTCTAGATTTCATTTCCTTTATCTTCAGCATGCACTTCTACTGGTCAGAGTTGTCTGCCAAGTTGAGTGACCTAGACCTTCATCTCTAAAAGATTTAAGCCTTCTGGATACCTTGCCCTTAACAGCCCATCATAGCTACAATTTCTCTTTTACTCTTAATATCCAGTATGGAAGCACAAAATGGAATCTGAGTAAATATCCCCACTATGGAGCAGCAATCATAGTTCTTGATGAAATTAGTTTCAATTACCACTACTGGTATTGTAACATTTTTCTTTCCCTACTGTTCTACTTGTAGAGGGAACCCAGAGAGACCCATCTCAGCCATAGATTTAGATTTCATAGGCCTCTTCTTGTGTTCACTAATAGAAGCTGATTCTGTGGGAAGCGAGAACCATGGAACCTAAAGTTGCTGAAAAAGGAATCACAAATTCCTCAGTGCTGGTGAGTGTGCCATTTCTACCTCTACCACTTTGTTCCTAAATCATTGTGTTCTATCTTTGGGGGAATAGCACCATAAAATTCATATTTGCTTAAGGGATAGACTACATCCTGAGAAAAAAAGAGTATATCAGCTTCTTAGATTGTCATTTCCAAGATAGTGCCTTAGTTGCACCATCAAGAGACTGTTTCAATGTTTCATCAGTCTGGCAGCTTCTGGGTGATGTAATTATGGTATAAGCAATGAATTCTGTGATCATGTGCTGATTGTGGCAGCATTTTTGCTAAAAAATGGATCCCTTGTTCCAAGGTAATATTATGTGGGACCCAGTGTGGGCAAATCTGACACTCTGTGAGTCCCTGAGTAGTGATGTTAGCAGAAACAGTGTGAAAAGATAAAGCACATCCATATCAAGAATTCATGTCATTCTTAGTAAGAACCATCATCTCCAGTGGAAAGAGTTGTATGTAATCAACTTCCCACCATGTGGCTCGTTGTCCTCTTTGAGGGCTGGTACTATATCAAGAGCCCAGTCTCAGTCTTTGCTGTTTACATATCAGATATTTAGCAGCGAAAGTAGGTAGATTAGCCTTGGTGAGAGCGAATCCATGCTTTTGAGCTTATGCATAATTGCCAAATTTGTTACCATGTGTAGTTGTTTTATGGTGGCGCCCCCAAAAATATACGCCCACATCAAATCCCTGGAATCTATAAATGTTACATTATTTGGAAAAATGATCTTTACATATGTAATTAAATTAAGGAACTTGAGATGAGGAGATCAATGTGAATTATCTGGGTGGGTCCTGAATCCAGTGACAAGTGTGCTTATAAGAGACACACAAGAGCGACACAGACAGGCAAGGAGGAGGCAATGTGAAGGAGGCCAAAGATTGCCAGCAGTTACCAAAATCTATGAGAAAGGTATAAAATCAGTTCTTCTCCAGAGCTTTGGGAGAGAGCACAGCCCAGTTGATATCTTGATTTTGGACTTCTGGTCTCCTTAACTGTGAGAAGATAAATTTCCATGACTTTAAGCCACCAAATTTATGGTGATTTTTTTATGGCAGGCCTAGGAAACTAATACACCATGATTACTGTATTCATAATCTCATTCTGTAAGCATTGGGGTGGAAGAGAAAATAAACTAGAAGAAATCAACTAAAACAGTCATTCAATCCACTTGATTGTTCAATGTCTCCTGTGCGTGGATGTTCTCAGGTGGGCATTGACTTGAGACAAAGATCTGCACACTTTGTCCCTACTCCTGTAGGTTCAGTCACATTTATCTCCCTCAAACTTCATGGTCCTCAATTTTCAAACCTTGCTCATTCCACACTTCTGGTGATCAGCCAAATTATTCCTTCCTACTTTGATGAAGAGAGTGGCCCCTGGGCCCTCCTGAGGAAGATGTTCAGATGATAGGTTTTATGGTTAATCCCTTCTAGCATGTCACCTTTTTTAGCCTTTTAACTCCTTCCTCAACGCCCTGACAAGGCAGTTCAGACATATCCACCTCATTTACAGTGGAGAATCTTTTATTTCTCCACATGAACCCTAACCTGCATAATTTACAGATATGATATGACACTTGCCCCCTGAATGGCCCCCTTGGTCAGAAAATGCCTTCAAGCAGAGAGATACAGGAAACCCTTAACGTGTCTAGAAATTGTTTGCAGGGATTTTGGACAAGGCACTAGCAGCATCTGCTACAAATGCCAAAGGCTAAATTATGAGTAGTGGATTTAAATACATCTTGATTAGAATCCTGACTTTATTTGTTAACATCTGTGTGATATTGGGCTATTCCTTTAGCCACCTGAGCCTTTATTTCTATATTGAAAATAAGTAGTTCAAAAGAATTTACTTTATAATTTAATGGGAAAATTAGGATAAAACACATGAATTGCTTAACACAGTGCCTGGCACATAGCTAATAAATATTGGAGGTAAGACCAAAACCCTAATTTATTTGACGCTAACGCCTATGCCCTTGACCATTATGCCATATAAACTAGAAAGGAGAGGGTTAACAGAAGTCATACTACAGAGCACCACGCTTCCATATCCACTTACTCCAAGATAGAGGGTTTCAGGTTAAAGTTAGTTTAAATGTAACATTGAAACTTCGTGACAATTTCTGATGGTTGAATACACAAATAGAATTCAGGTCCTGAAAAACTGTATAACCTCTCAAGCCTTTATCCTCATTTGGAAATGGGATTTATTTAACTTTCTTCCTCATTTATCGGAAAGGTCTTTTAAGACAGTGTCCTAAAAAATATTTAATTGATTACACTTAGACATCATCTGATTAATATGCTATGCTTTGGACTTAAAAACGCATATGAGGAAATGACTATTTACAAATTCTTAATTCTGAATTCCTAAATATCCTTATAATTGACATGTCTTATGTCCTTCATTAGCTTAAATGGTCCAAAGGACTGTTTATGTTGCAAGAGATTTAGAAATGCTCTACATTGGGCTTGTTTTTACTGTCACTTTAAGTTAGAAAGCAATTAACGAATGACCTCTATTATTTTGTTTCCTTTCTCTTCTAGGCAGTTCACATTAGAGTTCACTACTGGATTGCAGATGACTGTTGTCACCTTGGGAAGCTATTGAACCAATCAATTTCCTCCCCAAGGTCGGCATTAACTACTGACATTTTAATTGCACAGCAGTATTAATGATCCTTGTAAATGCTTAAAATTTTTGTCTAAAGCCGTTCATGGCCTGCTTTTGTGTGTTTAGAATGGGATTAGATGAGGTTTGTTCATCAGTGTGTTAATCTCTTCCACATCTTGCTGAATCGGGGCACACTTTAATAAAATGCTGCTTCTTCTCATGTACATTTTAGGTCTTGGGAAAAAATAGGGAGGAAAAGAGAAAACAATAAACAAAGTCTGACCTTGTAGAGCGTTCTTTTAGTGAAGATTTTATCTTTCAACCAAAACTGGAAAGTGACTAACTAATTTCTCAGAACTAATTTGGTCTCATTTGGTCTTGCTTAGTTGTCTTGAGCAATAAATGTAGTAATTTTCAACCCTGTACATTCCTTGATATATTTACAAATTTGCTGCAGGCAGCAAAACAGGTTTCTGACAAAGCAAAGCAGCAGAAAAACCCATCCATGGACAACATTGGGAAAATTCTTATCATGCAAAGACGTTAGTAAAACAACTCGTCCTGACCACTGTGAAAGTGGAAGATAATTATATTTTAAGGTGCAACCAACTGGTTTTATTAGCTGAGTTTTCTTTTTTTAGTAGAAAATCTATGCTTTTATTCACCCTCTGCTTTATCCTTATATTTTTTTTATTATTTTAAAATCTTAATAAAATATTTATTAACAATTGGGCTTCCCTGGTGGTGCAGTGGTTGAGAATCTGCCTGCCAATGCAGGGGACACGGGTTCGAGCCCTGG
This sequence comes from Balaenoptera ricei, assembly GCF_028023285.1. Classification (NCBI taxonomy): domain Eukaryota; kingdom Metazoa; phylum Chordata; class Mammalia; order Artiodactyla; family Balaenopteridae; genus Balaenoptera; species Balaenoptera ricei. Next base: position 85,743,121 of record NC_082660.1, on the reverse strand, counting down.
TCTGGGAAGATCCCACATGCCGTGGAGCAACCAGGCCCGTGAGCCACAACTACTGAGCCTGCGCATCTGGAGCCTGTGCTCCGCAACAAGAGAGGCCGCGATAGTGAGAGGCCCGCGCACCGCGATGAAGAGTGGCCCCCACTCGCCGCAACTAGAGAAAGCCCTCGCACAGAAACGAAGACCCAACACACCCAAAAATTAATTAATTAATAAAAAAAAAATTTATTAACTATTAAAACCCATGCTCATTAATATTTCTTGTCAAAGAGAAATCTTTTTAACAAAATAATTAAATTCTTCTTTTTAACCTTCAATAATATGTTTTTAGTTTCTCATTAGTTATCTGTTTTATACATAGTAGTGTATATATGTCAATCCCAGTTTCCCAATTCATCCCACCACCACCATCCCTCCCGTCACTTTCCCCCCTTGGTATTCATACGTTTGCTCTCTACGTATGTGTCTCTATTTCTGCTTTGAAATTAAGACCATCTATACCATTTTTCTAGATTCCACAAATATGTGTTAATATATGATGTTTGTTTTTCTCTTTCTGACTTACTCCACTCTGCATGACAGTCTCTAGGTCTATCCACGTCTCTGCAAATGACCCAATTTTGCTCCATTTTATGGCTGAGTAATATTCCATTGTATATGTGCACCACATCTTCTTTATCCATTCCTCTGTTGATGCACATTTAGATTGCTTCTATGTCCTGGTTATTGTAAATAGTGTTGCAATGAACATTGGGTGCAGCATGTATCTTTTTGAATTATGGTTTTCTCTGGGTATATTCCCAGGAGCGAGATTGCTGGGTCATATGGCAGTTCTATTTTTAGCTTTTTAAGGAACCTCCATACTGTTCTCCATAGTGGCTGTATCAATTTACATTCCCACCAACAGTGCAAGAGGGTTCCCTTTACTCCATACCCTCTCCAGCATTTGTTGTTTGTAGATTTTTTGATGAAGGCCATTCTGACCGGTGTGAGGTGGTACCTCATTGTAGTTTTGATTTGCATTTCTCTAATAATTAGTGACGTTGAGCATCTTCTCATCTGTATGGCCATCTGTATGTCTTCTTTGGAGAAATGTCTTTTTAAGTCTCCTGCCCATTTTTTGATTGGGTTGTTTGTTTTTTTGTTATTGAGCTGCATGAGCTGTTTGTATATTTTGGAGATTATTCCCTTGTCAGTTGCTTCGTTTGCAAATATTTTCTCCCATTCTGAGGGTTGTCTTTTCATTTTGTTTATGGTTTCCTTTGCTGTGCAAAATCTTTTAAGTTTAATTAGGTCTTATTTGTTTATTTTTGTTTTTATTTTCCTTACTCTAGGAGGTGAATCAAAAAAGATCTTGCTGTGATTTATGTCAGAGTGTTCTGCCTATGTTTTCCTCCAAGAGTTTTATAGTGTCTGGCCTTACATTTACGTCTTTAATCCATTTTTAGCTTATTTTTGTGTATGGTGTTAGGGAGTTTTCAAAAACATTTCTCTCTGCTTTTCCTTCTTCCCAGTGACAATTCTATGTCTGCCTCTATCAGCAATACCCAATCTCAGGTTTCTTCCCCTAACATATTTTTTTCTGTGTGTTTTGGAAGGACACATTGTAAAATACTAGAAAGAACACAGGAATCGTAGTGAGGTAAGTGTAGGTCCTCAAAAATCTCATTACTGTTTTACCTGAGGCAAATTAATCAAGCTCTCTGAGCTACAATTTCCTTTTTTTCTGAAGTAGAGTCAATCATGCTTGTCTCAAGAGAGCTGATGTGAGGACTAAATTAGATAACATATGTGAAGAAACAACAAATTTTACATTTAAACAAGAATCAAAGGGAAACATTGGCTACACTGTTGCAGGGGGTCCATTGACTGGGAATAGCATAAGATTTCATGCTGAAAATCTCTGCAGTCTTGCCCCTGAGAGTAGCACATAAAGGAATTTAGTCTGACTTTTTAAATTCCTTGTTTTAGGCAAACATTTCAGTGTTAACTGTATCCCTTTCTGTTGGACAACAAGAAGATTTGAAAATATAAAAGGTCCTCCAAAATATATAAACAGCTCATGCAGCTCAATATTAAAAAAAACAAACAACCCAATCAAAAAATGGGCAGAAGACCTAAATAGACATTTCTCCAAAGAAGACATACAGATGGCCAAGAAGCACATGAAAAGCTGCTCAACATCACTAATTATTAGAGAAATGCAAATCAAAACTACAATGAGGTATCACCTCACACCAATTAGAATGAGCATCATCAGAAAATCTACAAACAACAAATGCTGGAGGGTGTGGAGTAAAGGGAACCCTCTTGCACTGTTGGTGGGAATGTAAATTGATACGGCCGCTATGGAGAACAGTATGGAGGTTCCTTAAAAAACTAAAAATAGAGTTACCATGTGACCCAGCAATCTCACTACTGGGCATATACCCAGAGAAATCCATAATTCAAAGACACATGCACCCCAACGTTCATTGCAGCACTATTTACAATAGCCAGGTCATGGAAGCAACCTAAATGCCCATCGACAGATGAATGGATAAAGAAGATGTGGTGCACATATACAATGAAATATTACTCAGCCATAAAAAGGAACGAAATTGGGTCATTGTAGAGATGTGGATGGATCTAGAGACTGTCATACAGAGTGAAGTAAGTCAGAAAGAGAAAAACAAATATCATATATTAATGCATATATATGGAACCTAGAAAAATGGTACAGGTGAACCAGTTTGCTGGGCAGAAATAGAGACACAGATGTAGTGAACAAACGTATGGACACCAAGGGGGGAAAGTGGCAGGAGGGGTGGTGGTAGTGGGATGAATTGGGAGATTGGGATTGACATATATACACTAATATGTATAAAATAGATAGCTAATAAGAAACTGCTGTATAAAAAATAAAATAAAATTCAGAAATTAAAAAAATTTAAAAAACAAAAGAAAGAAAGAAAATATAACAGGTCAAAATTGCCAGGAGACTCAATTTGCTTTTCTACTCATTTCCCTGATGCTTCCTACAGAAACACACACATAGAGTTCCTGACATTATATAGGAATAGAAATTATCACATAGACTGGGGAAAATAACTTCCCTGTAAAGGCCAGGCCCTGAAATTCCAATAGGGGCCATATATTTGGGTTCTATTTAAATAAAATGTAGACAAATTATATTTGATCCAAATGAAAAAATATAAATTACCTCTTCATGTATAGCTTTTCTTCTTGTAGAGGATTCTTAAGGTATTAAAGAGTGTGCAGGTCTTTGTACATACATTATTACCTTATACATAAAATATTAATATTCAAAACCAACACATATAGTAATTAAGCATGTGTTTTGCACTCTTTGTGTACTCAGTATCATGCCAGAGCTTTGGAGTATACAGAAGAGATATGACATTATAGTTTTCTACCTTTAAAGAGCTTGCAATCTAGTTGTGGTGATCAAACTAGTATACACAAAGAGATCAACAGATTAAAAAAAAAAAACTAGCTTATAATTATGTGCTAAATCATGCACAGAGCAGATTATAAATTCATGAAAAGAGGGATGTGGTTGAAGGCATGGCTAGTTAGGGACTGTTACATGGAAGAGATGTGTCTTAAGGCCAAAAATTTGGAAGAAGTTTACTATAAACCTTAGTTAACATCTTTAGAAATACAGAGGTGAGTCCTCTTCAATGACTGTTTAGTCTTTGCACAGACTGTCTTTATGGCCCACCACATCCAAAGAAATTTAAATCACATCACAACAGGTTATTTCTGGAACCCTCATGGATACCATAATGACTGTATGTATAAAAATAGTTTTAAAAATACTGATTTATCTTAATCTGTTTAAGAAAGCAGACTTTGTATTTTTCAGCATATATGAATAATATCCATGTATGAAACTTAAAATATTTTTGCACCATATCAGCATAAATTTTGGATTCAGGCTCATGAAACATTTATAAAAATCATGTATATTTTGAAGTTGATATTTCTTCAACTTTGAACTGTGTTCTTGAAAAAGGTACTGCAATGATATGGGTCTAAGACGGTTTCATAGGAAAGACAAATGTTATAATGAAGGGCTTCATCCCCCACCGCAGGCTCTCATTCATTTAATCATTCACCCATTTATTTATTAAACAATCTCTTCCTGTGTCAGTGCCATGCCAAGTGCTAAATATACAGTAATGAATGAAAGAGATCTTGCTCCTGCCCACATGGAGCTTAGTCCAGTGGGGGAGGCAGACAATAAACAAGCAAACAAGTGTAGAATTGTAAATTGTTATTTGTTATTTAATAAAAAAAACTGAAAGGGATAACAATGGAGACAAGCTAGGCTGCCACAGGGAAGGCTTCTTGTAGGAGATGATTATTAAAAGAAACTAAACATGTGAAAAGCCTATGAATGAACATTCCAGCCAGAAGGACCAGAGTGTATATATTCAAGAAACAGAAAAGTCACTGTGACTCAGACATAACAATAAAATAAGAGAGTGACATTAGGTGAGGTTGAAAAGGCAGCAGTGGGTAAAACATTATGGGGTCCTGTAGGCCACTAGGACTTTATTCTAAGTGCGATATATATGGCATGTTGCATTTGAGAGGATGAATGACATAATCTGATTTACATGTTGCAAAGATTTCCCTTGTTTATTTGTAGAGAAAAATTACAGGAGTGTGAGGGAGAAAATGCATAAACCCAGTGCATATTTGTATATTAAATAAACTAAAAATGATATGCCTTTATTTCACATGACATAAAGCTTTCAGAATTATGTATGTTAATGAATGGGACAGGACAGTGACCATTGGAATGTAAAGCCTATGAAAGCAGAGGCTTCATGTATCTTATCTTTTATAAGTAGCACTTAGTACTATGTAGCTAGTAATTGGTTCAAAATATTTGTCAAATCAATTAATTAATTCATGGATGAATAAAAATTTTTTATTTAATATGACATGTAAATGATTTCTGAAAGAATGACTATCACTTGGACAAGAACTGGGACTTCTCAGTGTAGCAGAATTTAATAAAATACTATGTAAGAGTCTGGGATCCAGTAATAACCAAGAGATTAACTCTTCTCTAAAAGGAAGAAGATACTGTGTGAAAGCTCAATGAATAATATAATTTTTGTGCTGCCTGTTATAAATACAATAAATAGTAAAATGAGTACAATAGGCAAAGCATTGTGAACAGTGTTTTATTATGAAGTGGATTACTGCTCTGGAATAAGGACTGCTTGTAATGAGGTCAGAAGATTACAATAACAAAAAAATTGGAGGCCTAAATAGTTCCTTGGAAACATGTAATAAAAACATTTATTAAATATGCTATGGAATTTCTAAAACTAAAGGAAGCCAAACAAAATTTAAGCATTAACTAGGTGACTTGTCTATCTTAACATTCTTATCTAGCTAGTATTTAGCTACAAAAAGGACAATGCTTTTCTCCATGAGCTGTTTTTCTTTAAAATATACGTCTACTAATTTTTCAGCATGTATAGTGATTTTGAAATCAGAGAGATACCGTAATTGACATTGTAAGTTTTGCAATATATATTTTAATTGATAAATAAGTACAAGAATCTAATTCACATATTTATACAAGATACACTTTCTGGCACAATCATAATTAGGCAACTAATGGTAAATGTTCAAAGTGTAGGTTTGCATATAACAAACACTTATCATTTGACAACACTCCTAAAAGCAATCGGACTGTACTTGCACCCAATAGAAGAATGCAACTCAAAGACAGTTCCAGCATCTCCAAGCGCATCAGCAACTAACACAAGATGAGGAAGAAACTATCATTAAATATAAAACCCACCAAAAAATCTCCATTTTAAAAGTAGGAAATAAAAATATTTCAAGACTTACATGGTTCGCTATGACAGCTGATGCAACGAGTTAGTATGTTTCCTGGCAATAATTGATCAATGTCATTGTTCCCACCTCTCAAAAATGGGATTCTACAGTTTAATGGACCTATGCTCCAAGTGGAAGTGTGTAATATGAAAGCACAGAAAGTGGGGTCATGTTCACAGCATCAGTAATCTATAAACTTGTGCTTATGTCTGCTACACAATATTGGGTAGTGTTCTAATCTCTTAGCTCTGACTTGCCTCTGTTCTTCCAAACTATTTTCAGCAGTGAAAATATTTTAAAGTTTTCATTGTTTAAATGTTTATAAAGAAATAAACACTCATTTTAGAGTATCCCTTACTCTAAATAGGGCTCTACCCACAACATAATGCTTTGGTTAGGAATGTAGTCTCATATATATTTCTGGAAAAGCAATATCTTCAGGCTTAGATTGGATCTGTTTTTAATATTCTGGAAACTTTTCTGGAATTATAATAGACTGATAAGGACTTACGCCTTGTATCTCTCTACTCATAAATTGTCTCCTGATTTGTTTTCAGTAAATCTTATTCCCATATTGCCTTACCTTGAGCAACCTTTCCATACAATGCCCAGGTAAGAAGGTATTTGAAAAAACTCTCCTCAGAACTATGTTTACATATACCAAATTGACCATTTTGCAGTCTTTTATATTAAGGATTTTCCCATATAACTTATTTCAGCAGAAGTGGTTGGAATGACTTTTGGGGAATCTGAATACATAATTAAGATGTAGCTTCACTTTGAACAATTTTCATCATGTAGATATGATTTATTTGGTGGTATAATAGTTTATATGTCATTTGTGTACTGAGAGCTAAATTGCACAAAAGTCATGAGGTGTGTGATTTTACATTTTTAAATACACTAATTAGAAAATTGTTTAAATAAAATTATGTGTGCTATTTGCATTCTAAAACACAGAATGATCTTGGTTACAGCCAGCAAGCAAGCTTTTCAAATGACTTAGCTGGAAATGAGTTAAAATTCACTAAAAAGCTAGATCTGTGTTTAAAAATTATATAAAATTAACAATAAAATTAAAATAAAGATGCAAATTAGCAATTTTTTTGTGTGTTTTTGAATAGGCCAAAGAACCTAACTTTTCAGCATTGCTTTTTTAAAGTTGGGACTAAAAGAAGAATTATTAGTGCAGAATCTAGATATAGATGGAGCAAAAGTGGATCAAAATCTGAGACAATTAGGTAAATAAGTGGATAAGTTACAAAGAAAGCAGTGTGATTGAGACACCCAAATGTAGAAGTTGAAGGTTAAGAAAGGTTAAAGAAAGCCATGAAAGAGGACAGTCAATCAACAAGTTGATTCAATTCAGTCTTGAGCAAATAAAGTCATGACAGAGTTAAGGACAAAATCAACTGGAAATGTAGTTGACTTAGAAGACCAAGTTAATAAGGACAAGTTAAAAGATACATAGCAGAGTTACATATAAAACTGAAAAATCCTTAAGGTGAGGATTAAAGAACACAAGTATATATAAGGTAACCTATCACAAATCAGAATTAAAAATGGGTTATATTTTTCTGCATACAACAAAGATTGAGCTCTGAAGAATAAATTATTAGAAAGGAATAAGTCATTTCCAAAGCCTAGCAATTTCTTTTGTAAAAAGCCACCACACTTTTGTTGGTAAAATATTTTTTAGTCTCTCCAGCCTTATAGCTCAATGTTGTCCAAAGGATGGAATATGGAAAACATGTCAAATCACTTGATTTAAAATTTATTGGCAAGGGTCCAGGAATCTGCATTTCAACAATTCCCCTCATAATTCTGACACATGCTAAAGTTTTAAAAATCACTTATTTACATTTCCTTAATGTACTTAATTTAGATTTAAATAGAGAAAACCACCCATCAGAGGTTTGAGCAGAAGAGTGACATAATCAGATTCAACAACTTCCATGTTGAAAATAGTCTGTAGAGGCAAGTGTGGAAACAGAGACAAGGTTGGAACCTACTGAAGTAATCAAAGTGAGAAGTGATGGTGGATTGGACAAAGGAAATAACAGTAATGGTACTGTCATTCTTGGTTTAAAGTCAAACTGATCATCCAATTCAATTTACTAAGAGAAATGCACCCAAAGGTACTAGTCAATGATCTTTTGGTTACATGTTACAAATTCGTATGAACAACAAAAAGTAACTTACTGGCTCATGCAACTGAGAAGTCAAAGAATAAATTTTTCAGGCATAAAACCATGCTGTCAACTTTCTCTCTCAGTCTGCCACTTGCTCATTTTATATCTATTTATTTCTATCTCATAGCTCTACATTTTTTGTTGACCCACATCTTTTCTACTTAATACAAGGTTTCCCTGTGTGGTAATGGGGGTTGGGAGATGATATATCTGCACATAGATCCAGGATTATATATTTCTAGCCTGTAACCCCAGAGAAAGAAGAAAGTGTTCTTTCCCTGTGTTTACATATAAAATTTGAGGAAAGGATTTGATGTTCTTGAGTGCCTTTCTTTGGGAAAATCATCGAAGCCAAGGAAATAGGTTATTATAAATTGTCAGGACTAAATTGGTCAGATGGTCATCCTTATGATCAGGATATTAGGTTCTATTTTGTCAACACAATTAAAACCACAGCATGGGTAAGGGACAACTCCCCAACAGAATGAGGTTGAGGTTATTAGAAAAAGTGGAAGTAATGCTGAGCAGATTAAAAACTATGAGATGTTCACTATACCTTGCTTTGAGATTGAGAACTGTGCTTATATACTAACAAAATTATCCGTCAGTTTCCTTTGTAGAAGACACTTTCTACTTTAGAAAATTTTTATACCTATAATAAAAACTTGATTATTATTTTTAATGGAAGAAATAATTCACAACTGGAATACTATATCCAAAAATAATACTGTTAATTAAAAAAATTATAAAAATTACTGTGGTCTGGCAAATGATCATAGAAACAGCCTTTGGGTGCTTAATTAACACTTATATTATGTTACTTTTTATTTAATTAATCCATTTGCCATTCTACTGGAGCAGATAAAGAATTAATTTCTTTAAATTTTCATGCTAATAAAAGAATAAAATGCATTGTGGTTATTATTAGAATTGCTTTTCTTTACAGTAATGCAAATAATATGCCACTTAATTTTCTTTGAAATGAGAAAGAAAACAAAACATGATTATTAAAAATGACAAACTGGTAATCTGTTTAGAATCTACTGTAATAAAAGAGCAAGACTGAGAGAAAACGTTGTTGATCACAATTCTTCTTCAGATGAAATATGCAAACAGGGTAAATTAAGTATAACATAAATTATAATTTCAATATAATTCAATGACTCAAATATTTATAAAAACCCATTTACTAATTTCAAACAGGATAGGAAAAAATTGTGGATTCACAGTAGACTTCAGTTCTAGTTTCAGCTCTGCTGCTGTGATAAGCAGAGTTCTAAAATGGCCTCCCAAAGATTTCCTCTCCCTAATCCTTAAAGCATTTGGATATGATGAGATATCAATCCTGTAATTATTTTGTTATATGGCACAGTTGACCTGGAGAAAGGGGGAATATCCTTATTTGTCCAGGTAGGCCCAATGTAATCACATTAGTCCTTAAAAACAGATTTCTCTGGCAGAAGAGGAGGTTGAAAAGATTCAAAGCATGAAAATAACCTGATGTGCTATTTCTGCTTTGAAGATGGAGGAGATGTTAGAAGGAATGTGTTGCAGCCTCTAGAAATGGAGAGCCAGTCCCTGTTGGCAATTAGCAAGGAAACAAGGACCATTAACCTGAATAAACTGGGAAGCATATTTTTCCCCTGAGGCTTTAGATAAGAGCCCAGACCTGCCTGCATATTGATTTCAGTCTTGTAAGAGAGGTGAAGTGAGTTAAGTTCTGTGGATCTCCATTTTCACCTCTGCTAGGTGAAATAGTTGGACTACCTTAGTATCAGCTAATCAGGGGTTCCATGGAACTATTTTGGGAGATGTTAATGACTCAAACTTGAAAATACATGTGTTTCAAATGGTCAAATAAATTTAGCAAAACTCTATCATAACAAAGATTCTGAATAGTCCTTCATTTTTTAAAAAAAAACTGTTTATTTTTATTTTTGAGTATTTCAATATCTTTAGCATATGTCTAAACCAATATGAATTCAATATGAAGAAATTCAGAACTAGATAATTGTCATTTTCTCTTTCTAAAATTATTTTCAATATTAATAAAAAAGGATGAGTATCCCATAGGAATATGTATAGTAAATATTTAAAAACATTTTCTGATAAAATTGCCCCAGTTTCAAGTAATCTGTCTTATTTCCACAAAATGTTAGTTCATATATTGTAATTTTTTAGTTAAAAGGCATGTTGACCAATGATGACACTTTACAGATATTCAATGGTTGACTTATTCTAATATACTCTGATTGAAGAGAAAGAGCACATTCTTAGATGGTGTGTATTAAAATATGTTTGCAACCATATTGCACTACTTGTATTCATTTTTTATTTGAAGCCCGTCAAGAAGATAAGGTCTCTAAAAATATAGCCTCTATCTTTGCTAATTATTTTTGATCTTTTGCCAATCTATATCTTTCTTGTCATGCACAAGGATGCAAATACTACTCTTAAAGAAACCTTCTGACCATCTAAAGTAACACACCCACACTCTTAACCAACCTGTTTTAATTCTTTGTATAACGCACTAAGGTCTTATCTATTTTGATAACTACTTCTGAGTAATCTAGTCATAAGAGCATCTTCTTTTGCAAACTTGACCTTAAACATGTAACTTTCTTGTGCTTTACTAGGCAGTAGCTATTCTTACTCAGATACCATAAATGTCTAGAATTTTAAATCAATATATATTTTTAAATTGTAGGGGTAGGTGAAGATAACTGAATTTAAAGGTGTGGATTCCTTTTCAAGTTTTTCATAAACTCAAGTTCTGTATACCTTCTTCACCTGACTGCCTTCTGACAGTTTAATCAGACAGTTGCCAGCACATATTACAAAATGCTACTAAAATTTTACAAAAATACTTCCTAACAAGTTACCCTAAGAAAACCCAGATAACTTTTTGTATTGTCTCAGAGTTTCAGTGTTCAGCTCCACAAACCTTAATGTGAGTTAAATGTTAATAATCCATTTATTTATAAAATAATCTTTTTTTAATTTAAAAATTAGGTTTTAACATTAATTGTGAAATATATTAAATTGTTTCATTAACCAAACTTGCCTTGATCTTGTAAAACAGCTTGGTGGGCAGCACCCAACTGGGAATACTAAATCTAATTCTTGCCAAATAACCCATTGTGTGACCTTCACTAAATCAATTCACCTCTCTGGGTCTCAGTTTCTCATGTAAGAATGACCTCTAAGTGTCCTTCCATTTCTAATTTTCTAGAAATATGAATTATTATTGTCTGAAATGACAACATGCTTGAGTTTCTATAATAAAAATATTTGTCACCCTTGTCTAGCATTTCACAACTGGGATCTAGCTTTATTTTATATTTTTTCACCCACAGAGATATATACAGGTATTACATGATGTCTCAGATAATGTAAAATGTTTATGACATATGTGTAGCAACTACATATGGAAAAATAATTTGCAAGAGTGTTAATTGTGACCTAAGTTTGGAATATTAGGTTCTGATTGTTTTATTCAGGATATTTATATTGCTTAGGGTAAGATTATTAGTCACTGATGATTTCTCAGCCAGAACTGGTTAATTTCAGTCAGAACTGATTTTTTCTTCCACCATATTCCCATGGCATTTTGTGTCCCTATTATTGTATTTATTTTACCCTTTCATGAATTAGAGGTATTTCTGTATATGTCTGACTTTCATAATAGTTTAGAGCCCTGGAAGATGAGAATTATCTCGTGTTCATCACTGGAGCACTCAACTCATGGGATGCTCCATTATACATAGTAAAATCTCAATAAATGTCTTGAATTGAACGGATTTGAACTGAACTGACTGAGGCAATGGCATGTTACTTTTTTTTTTTTTTACTTACATAGGAGACTTTATTGATCAAATTATTATCAAAAAAAGGTTAAGTAAAAGTGCTCCCTCTTCAAATTATGTTCAAATACAATTCAATACTTTTTATTTTCTTTAACTTCATTGATTGAAGCTATGCTTATTCTTTAAAGATCTATAATTTTTTTTGATGTGTTTAACTACTATGATCTAAATACAACTGTGCTTCCACTTTTCTTAACATGTATGTTTTTAGCTCAATAAAGTATCACACTAAATGTTCTTATCTTGTCACTTCTGAAACTATATTTGATTCATTAGATACCTGATAATTTTCTAGACTCTGAATATTGGTAGACTTCAGAATTGTATTTATCTTTTCAAAGACGTAGAATCAAAGTGAAATTATTTGAAGTGATAGATCACCCTGTAGGTATTGTATTTTGAAAGTAAGAACACAATGAGGAGAACAAACCTCAAATTTACATTTTAGTATAAACTCATATTTTAATGTTTACTAGGTATGGCACAATCAATATATACCATAGTTTTGGTCAAATGTATAACTGTCATAAGGTTCATTTTTGCTTCATCAATCTCATCAGTTCTGCTCTGTAAAAAAAGTTGTGTACTTAACTAGAAATGTGCCTTATCATTAGAAAACAGAAGAATCTGTCAGAGTGAGCATATGGGGGCATTAGAATCACTATAAGCATGGCAATTTAATTTTTAAGATTGATATTTTAAGAGTAATACATAAATATACTCATAAAATACATAAAAATAAAGCTCAAGGTAATTCATTATAAGTCAGAGGTAAATTGGAGATACAGACATAACCCTGAATGAAAGAATTTGTAACTAATAATATAAACATTCCAAAATATAAAAGATAGACATTTGGTTGTCATTATGCACTTCATATGCTTGAAGAAAGTAATTGTGATTTTTTTCACTTTATGGAATGTACTCAAATAGAGTAGATTAGAATTTGCGGTAAAATTCCCATGAACAATTATTCATCGTTTCACATGGGGAAGTAATATAAAGTAAGGCCAAAACATTAGTTAAGTGAGAAAGAATACAGATGATTGTGACAATAAATAAATAAATAACTAACACTGATTTTTTAAATGTTCCCAAAATCTACTTAATAAAAGAGGAAAACACCCCTCTATACAGGTTGCCTAACTGATGATAGAAGATGAGCTGCTTAGTAACATTAGCAACTTGCATTACCATAAGACTTTACAGTTTACAAAACACATGCTTTTTTTTTTTCTTTAAACATCTTTCTTGGAGTATAATTGCTTTACATTGTAGTGTTAGTTTCTGCTGTATAACAAAGTGAATCAGCTATACTTATACATACATCCCTATATCCCCTCGCTCTTGCATCTCCCTCCCACGCTCCTTATCCCAGCCCGCTAGGTGGTCACAAAGCACCGAGCTGGTCTCCCTGTGCTATGCGGTTGCTTCCCACTAGCTATTTTACATTTGGTAGTGTATATATGTCAATGCCGCTCTCTCACTTCGTCCCAGCTTACCCTTCCCCCTCCTTGTGTCCTCAAATCCATTCTCGAGGTCTGCGTCTTTATTCCTGTCCTGTTCCTAAGTTTTCCGAACCATTTTTTTTTTTTTAGATTCCATATATATCTGTTAGGATACGGTATTTGTTTTACTCTTTCTGACTTACTTCACTCTGTATGACAGACTCTAGGTCCATCCATCTCACTACAAATAACTGAATTTCGTTTCTTTTTATGGCTGAGTAATATTCCATTGTATATATGTGCCATTTCTTCTTTATCCATTCATCTGTGGATGGACACTTAGGTTGCTTACATGTCCTGGCTATTGTAAATTGAGCTGCAATTAACATTGTGGTACATGACTCTTTTTGAATTATGGTTTTCTCAGGGTATATGCCCAGTAGTGGGATTACTGGGGCATATGGTAGTTCTATTTTTAGATTTTAAGGAACCTCCATAATGTTCTCCATAGTGGCTGTATCAATTTACATTCCCACCAACAGTGCAAGAGGGTACCCTTTTCTCCACACCTTCTCCAGCATTTATTGTTTACAGATTTTTTGATCTACAGTGCCCATCCTTACATTTACGTCTTTAATCCATTTTGAGTTTATTTTTGTGTATGGTATTAGGGAGTGTTCTAATTTCATTCTTTTATATGTAGCTGTCCAGTTTTCCCAGAACCACTTATTGAAGATGCTGTCTTTTCCCCATTGTGTACCCTTGCCTCCCTTATCAAAAATAAGGTGACCATATGTGCATGGGTTTATCTCTGGGCTTTCTATCCTGTTCCATTGATCTATATTTCTGTTTTTGTGCCAGTTCCATACTGTCTTGATTACTGTAGCTTTGTAGAGTAGTCTGAAGTCCAGGAGCCTGATTCCTCCAGATCCGTTTTTCTTTCTCAAGATTGCTTTGGCTAGTGGGGTCTTTTGTGCTTCCATACAAATTGTGAGATTTTTTGCTCTAATTCTGTGAAAAAATGCCAGTGGTAGTTTGATAAGGATTGCATTGAATCTGTAGATTGCTTTCAGGTAGTATAGTCATTTTCACAATGTTGATTCTTCCAATCGAAGAACATGGTATATCTCTCAATCTGTTTGTATCATCTTTAATTTCTTTCATCAGTGTCTTATAATTTTCTGCAAACAGGTATTTTGTGTCCGTAGGTAGGTTTATTCCTATGTATTTTATTCTTTTTGTTGCAATGGTAAATAGGAGTGTTTCCTTAATTTCTCTTTCAGATTTTTCATCATTAGTGTATACGAATGCAAGAGATTTCTGTGTATTAATTTTGCATCCTGAGACTTTACCAAATTCATTGATTAGCTCTAGTAGTTTTCTGGTAACATCTTTAGGATTCTCTGTGTATAGTATCATGGCATCTGCAAAGAGTGACAGTTTTACTTCTTCTTTTCTGATTTGTATTCCTTTTATTTCTTTTTCTTGTCTGATTGCTGTGACTAAAAGTTCCAAAACTATGTTGAATAATAGTGGTGAGAGTGGGCAACTTTGTTGTGTTCCTAATCTTAGTGGAAATGGTTTCAGTTTTTCACCATTGAGAACGATGTTGGCTGTGGGTTTGTCACATATGGCCTTTATTATGTTGAGGTAAGTTCCCTCTATGCCTACTTTCTGGGGACTTTTGATCATAAATGGGTGTTGAAATTGTCAAAAGCTTTTTCTGCATCTATTGAGATGATCATATGGTTTTTATCCTTCACTTTGTTAAAATGGTGTATCACATTGATTGATTTGCAGAATAATCAAGAATATATTGAAGACTATATTGACGAATCCTTGCATTCCTGGGATAAACCCCACTTGATCATGGTGTATGATCCATTTAAGGTGCTGTTGGATTCTGTTTCCTAGTATTTTGTTGAGGATTTTTGCATCTATGTTCATCAGTGAAACTGGCCTGTAGTTTTCTTTTCTTGTGACATCTTTGTCTGGTATTGGTATTAGGGTGATGGTGGCCTTGTAGAATGAGTTTGGGAGTGTTCCTCCCTCTGCTAGGTTTTGGAAGACTTTGAGAAGGATATGTGTTAGCTCTTCTCTAAATGTTTGTTAGAATTCACCTGTTAAGCCATCTGGTCCTGGGCTTTTGTTTGTCGGAAGATTTTTAATCACAGTTTCAATTTCAGTGCTTGTGATTGGTCTGTTTATATTTTCTATTTCTTCCTGGTTTAGTCTCGGAAGGTTGTGCTTTTCTAAGAGTTTGTCCATTTCTTCCAGGTTGTCCATTTTATTGGCATATAGTTGCTTGTAGCAACCTCTCATGATCCTTTGTATTTCTGCAGTGTCAGTTATTACTTCTTTTTCATTTCTAATCCCATTGATTTGAGTCTTCTCCCTTTTTTTCTTGATAACTCTGGCTATTGATTTATCAATTTGTTTATCTTCTCAAAGAACCAGTTTTTAGTTTTATTGATCTTTGCTATCGTTTTCTTCATTGTTTTTTCCATTTATTTCTGGTCTGATCTTTATGATTTCTTTCCTTCTGCTAACTTTGGGGATTTTTTGTTCTTTTTTCTCTAATTGCTTTAGGTGTAAGGTTAGGTTGTTTATTTGAAATTTTTCTTGTTTCTTGAGGTAGGATTTTATTGCTAAAATCTTCCCACTTAGAATTGCTTTTTCCTCATCCTGGAGGTTCTGGGTTGTCGTGTTTTCATTGTCATTTTTTTCTAGGTATTTTTTGATTTCCTCTTTGATTTCTTCAGTTATCTCTTGGTTATTTAGTAGTGTATTGTTTAGCCTCCATGTGTTTCTATTTTTACAGTATATTTCCTGTAATTGATATCTAGTCTCATAGTGTTGTTGTTGGAAAAGATGCTTGATATGATACCAATTTTCTTAGATTTACCAAGATTTGATTTGTGACCCAAGATATGATCTATCCTGGAGAGTGTTCCATGAGCACTTGAGAAGAAAGTATATTCTGTTGCTTATGGGTGCAATGTCCTATAAATATCAATTAATTCCATCTTGTTTAATGTGTCATTTGAAGCTCGTGTTTCTGTACTTATTTTCTTTTTGGATGATCTGTCCATGGGTTTAAGTGGAGTGTTAAAGTCCCCTACTATGATTGTGTTACTGTTGATTTCCCCTTTTATGGCTGTTAGCATTTGTCTTATGTATTGAGGTGCTCCTCTCTTGGGTGTATCAATATTTACAATTGTTTTATCTTCTTCTTGGATTGATCCCTTGATCTTTATGTTGTGTCCTTGTTTGTCTCTTGTAATAGTCTTTATTTTAAAGTCTATTTTGTCTGATATGAGAATTGCTACTCCAGCTTTCTTTTGTTTTCCATTTGCATGGAATATCTTTTTACATTCCCTCACTTTCAGTCTGTATGTGTCTCTAGGTCTGAAGTGGGTCTCTTGTAGACAGTATGTATATGGCAACACAGATTCTTATATACTATCTCATTATCATTTGTTCTTCACAATCTTCAAGGGTTGTCTGCTAAGATTAATATTTCCATGTTTCACAAAAGGAAAATAAAGCATGCATTGGTTAAGTTACTTACCCAATATCACATAACTGATTAATGTAAGAAGTCTAATCAAGCAATGTGAAAATTTTGAAATACATAATCTTTTAAAGAAATATAAATTCCTTTGTATAGACTTGATAATATAGATGAAACAAATCAACAGTCAGTACGGATGATAGCAAGATGACTTGAAGAATTGGAGACCTAGGGCTTCCCTGGTGGTGCGGTGGTTGGGAGTCCACCTGCCAATGCAGGGGACATGGGTTTGATCCTTGGTCCGGGAAGATCCTACGTGCCATGGAGCAACTGAGCCTCTGTGCCACAATTACTGATCCTGTGCTCTGGAGACCGTGAGTCACAACTGCTGAGCCCATGTGCCACTGCTGCTGAGGCCCATGCACCTAGAGCCCATGCTCCACAACAAGAGAAGCCACCACACTGAGAGGGCTGCATACTGCAGCAAGGAGTAGCCCCTGCTCGCTGCAACAAAAGAAAGCCCATGCACAGCAATGAACACCCAATGCAGCCAAAAATAAATAAATAAATTTATTTATTTATTTATTTAAAAAAAAAAAGAATTGGAAACCTAGGTTTTGCACCTGTATGATTTTAAAAGCCACCACTAAAGAAAAAATATATACACATATATATTTGGTTGACCAAAAAGTTCGTTTGGGTTTTTCTGTAAAATGTAACAGAAAAACTTGAACAAACTTTTTGGTGAACCCACTATTTTTATGATTCAGCATTAAAGCAATCATTTATTATGGATGCAGCAAGGCACAATAACACAGCAGTGGGGAGCAAATTGACATTAGTGAAGTGAATTTTTATCAGTGGGATGATGCACTTTCACATTTTTCTTGCAGAGCATTTTACAGAACCCCATAGATAAAGTTGTGTGACATTTTGTATCTGAGATGCCTATTACAGGCCAACCCAGCAACTGAAAGCAGGAAAAAATGCCAATCCCTTGGAAACATTAAAAGGCATTTCAAAGCAAAGGCTGATTTGCAAGACCACCATTCACCATTCACTATTCATTCATATATATACAAGCACACACATATAACCTGACCTACTTTTCTTTGAAAATAATGAAATAGACAAATGAAATACACGTAAAAGGAAAAAAACAACCTAAACTTATCTACAAGCTACTAAGAAAGCAGGAATATTCAAATTCTAGAAAATAATTAAAATCAGAAAACCAGAAAAATAAGCAGAGAACTTAAACTGGCCTGCTCTTGGGGTATTTGCCATACCAGAGGAACTTGTGCTTCTGTTTTCACCAACTCAAAGGGGAAAAAAAGGTATAAGCATAAAGCTTGGGATCATCAGAGATTGAGGTCTAACACAATAATTCCTCCCACTGTAAATAAAATTGGGATTCCCAAGTGTTCCATCCTTAGTATAAAGTATGTACTAGAAATAAACCTCTACCTCCCAGGGACTACAAAGGAACCTTGCCTCTCTTGAACAATCATGCTGATTGGAAGGAAAAATTCTATTCCTTCTGATAATTTATAACAACAAGTCCACCTTCATATGGCCTTGCAGCCTAAATTTTGTCCTACCTAGGTGGTCCAAAAAATATCAAGTTTGGAATTTAATTTAAATTTTCTCTGATTGGTAATATTTCCAGCCAGGTGCTTGGGGCAATCAATTCCAAACCTTCTTTGGAGGGATGAGAAGCTGAAAGACATAGAAATTAATATAAAAATGTCAGAGTTTTAGAAGGTAAGGAAAGAGAGGATGTGGCAAAGGAAATATTGAAAGAGATAATGGCTGATATTTTCCCCAAACTGATGAAAAACAATCGTCTACAGATTCAGTAGCCCAATGAATCCGAAACATGATAATTAAAGGAAATATACAATTCAGACTATAGAAAAATGTAAGTACAAACAAACTGGTTTATTCAACAAGCAAATTGTAGGAAAAATTTTAAAAGGATAGAAGGACCTATATATTAGAATAGACTTAAGGAACGTATCAACCAATTATATATGTGGTTGCTGTTTGATGCTGATTCAAATAGTTTAAGAGAAAAAAAAAAAAACACATTTCAAAGACAATCTGAGAAACTCCAAACTTTTACACTCATTGGATATTTGAAAATATTGAGAATTTATTATTAAAATTTGCATATGTAAAAATGCTATTATGATTGTGTTTTTATAAAAGAATACTTATCTAGCTATACTAATATACTAACTTTATTTTATAAAATGATAACTGGAACTTGATTCAAAATAATCTGAAGGTTAAGTGGTGGTGGTGGCTACAGGTGTAGGGGAAACAAGATGAGACACAAGTTGATGTACATTGAAGGAGGATGATGGTTATACAAAGAGGTTAATTAAACCATTATCTCTGCTTTGTGTTTGTTAGGAAATTATGCAAAATAAAACACTTTATTTTAAATAAATGTAAAACTGGACATAGTAGAGTGAAACTGCAGAAATATCACCTTCCCCCCACCACACACACACAAAAGGATTTTAAAAGCAGTTGGAAAAAAAAATACAGAATAGCATTTTTTTAAAAAAGATGTATAGCTGAATTCTCAACAGCAAATATGAAAGCCAGAAGATTGATGAATAATATCATCAAAATGCTGAGAGAAAATAATTATAAGCTAAATTTACATGTCCCATGAAAATCTTCCAAAAATAAGGGGTAAATAAAGATATTTGCAGAAAAAAAAAAAAAAAAAAAAAAAAACAGAGATTTTGCAAACAAGAGACTCCACAGGAAATTCTAAGGGATTCAACTTAGGCAAAAAAGAAATGATCCCAAATACAATATTATAAATATAAGGTAATCTATGTGAATCTGAAAAGAAAACTGAGGGCATAAAGTGAAAATAATATCATCTATGATTTTTTAAAAGAGAAGGGAGAACTATATATAATTAAAATACAAGAGATCAAATCATATAAGTTGGAGCATTATCATAATTAAAGTTTTCTAAGATTCTAATACTGACCTGGAGGAATGTTTTAAAATGCAATATTTTTGATATTCATAGTTTATATATTAATGATAATCCTAGGGTAACCATTAAAGAATAGAAGTAGAAAGTATAGTTTTCAAACTAGCAGAAGGAAAAACGAAATAGAATAAAAATTATTTTAAAATGTAAAGAAGAGAAAATAAACAGTAAAGGGAGGACAAATGTAAAACATAAAATATAATGGTAGTTATAAATCTAAATATGTATGTCATTACAATAACTAAAAACAATAACTATTCTAGTTAGAAGAAAGAAATATTCAGACCAGAATATATATTCAGTTTACATGGGAAGCCAGAATAGACAAACAATCTTGGAAAACAAGAACAAAGTTGGAAAATTCACACTTTCCAATTTCAAAACTTACTAGAATGCCATAGTCACCCAAGACTAGACAGTACTGGCATAACGGTAGACATATAGGTCAATGTAATAGTATAAAGAATCCAAAAATAAACCCTTAAATATGTTCAATTGATTTTCAACAAATTGAGCAGGGAAACTGATCACATCAACAGGCAAGAGAGTGATGCTGGACCCTTGCTTCACATCATATATAAAAATTATTTAAAATGGAACAAAAACCTATATGTAAGAATTAATACTATGAAACTCTGAAAAAAATGGAGGTATAAGTCTACGTGACTTGTACAGGCATTGGTTTCTTAGATATGACATTAAAGACACAAGCAGCAAAAGAGAAAACAGATAAATTGCATGTTATTAAAAATTTCAACTTTTGTGATTCAAGTTACATTATTAAGAAACTTCAGACAACCCACAAAATGGGAGAAAATATTGGCAAATCATATATCTTTAGATGCTAGCATTCAGATTGTATAAAAGATTCTTACATATCAACAATAAAAAGACAATAACACAATTCAAAATGGGCAAATAGCTTGAGTAGACACTTTTCCAAGAAGATATACAGATGGCCAATACCTACATGAAAGATGCTCAATATCATTAGTCATTTTGAAAATGCAAAACAAAACCACAAGGTGACACTACTTCACATGAAATAGGATGGCTAAAATAAAGAAGGCAGACAATAACAATTGTCAGCAAGTATGTGGAGACGTTTGAACCTCATATATTGCTGGTGCTAATGTAACATAGAGCAGCTGCTTTGGAAGATAGTCTGGCAATTCCACACACACACACACACACACACACATATATATATAATTACCATATAACTCAACAATTCCACTCCTAGGTATATACCCAAGAAATTTGAAAACACATGTCCACACAAAGACATGGACATGAATGTTCATTGCATCATTATTCAAAATAGCCCCCCAACAAATGGAAACAATGCAAATGACCATCAACTGCTGAAAGGATAACCAAAACGTGGTATATACATACAACGGAATATTATTCAACCTTCAAAAGAAATGAAATTCTGATAAATGCTACAACGTGGGTTAACCTTGAAATCATGCTAAGTGAAACAAGCTAGATACAAAAGGTTACATATTGTATAGTTCTATTCATATGAAAGGTCCAGATTAGATTAAGTAAATTTATAGATGCAGAACGTGTTTATAGTGGTTCCAAGGGGCAGGGGAGAGAGGAATTTGGAGTAGGTGCTAATGTGTATGAGATTTCTTTTTGCAGTGATGCATTTATTCTAAAATTAGAGAATAGTATTATTCTATTGTGTGATGGATACACAACTTTGTGAATATACTACAAATCACTGAATTGTACACTTTAAAAGGGTAAATTTTACAGTACATGAATTATGTTTCAATTGAAAAAAAAAGAGAATTGTGAGCATGAAGTAAAGTTTTGAATCAGAAAAATGTTTAATTTTCCCTCAAACATAACATGAAGCTCCTTCAGTTCCACCTATGAATTCTGTAAAACATTGAAGAACAAACAAATCCAATATTTTTTAAATTCTGGGAAGGAGTAGAAAAAGAAGGAACACTCCCCAATTCATTTGATGAAGTTAGGATTACACAGATAAAAAACTTGAAAAGGGCAGCACTAGAAAAAAATTATTGTCCAGTCTCACTTATGAAATGAGAAACAAAAATTATGAAAAATATATATGGGGAAATTCCCTGGTGGTCCAGTGGTTAGGACCTGGTGCTTTCACTGCTGTGGCTCAGGTTCAATCCCTGGTTGGGGAACTAAGATCCCCCAAGCCACGTGGCATGGCTAAAAAAAAAAAAAGAAAAGAAAGAAAAATATATATGCAAACTGAATTCTACAGTGCATAAAAAAGAGAATATATAATTATAGTTTAACCCAAGAATTCAAGCTTTAATATATACAAAAACAATATAATTCACCACATTATCAAGCAAACGGAAAAAGAAAACATGATCAATTCAATAGATGAAGAAATATAATTTAATAAAATTAGATATTCAACAGTACAAAGAGTAAAACAACGTATGCAAATTAAAAATCATTTAGGAGATCAGGGAATTCCAACGTGGAATGTAGTGTTTTATAAAACAATCTTAACCCACACACTGGGAATTCCCTGGTGGTCCAGTGGTTAGGACTCTGTGCTTCCACTGCTGGGGGCCCAGGTTTGATCCCTGTTAGGGGAACTAAGATCCCACAAGCTGTGTGGCACAGCCAAAAAAACTAACACATGCACACCTACAGCCAAATAACCTTCAACAAAGGAGGCAAGAATATACAGAGGAAAAAAGACAGTCTCTTCAACAAGTGATGTTAGGAAAGTTGGACAGCTGCATATAAATCAATGAAGTTAGAACACACCTTCACACCATACCCAAAAATAAACTCAAAATGACTTAAAAGACTTAAATATGAGACAGGACACCATAAAATTCCTAGAAGAAAACATAGGAAAAACATTCTCTGACATAAATCGTACCAATGTTTTTTAGGTCACTCTACCAAGGCAAAAAAAAAAAAAAAAAAAAGAGAGAGAGAGAGAAAATAAACAAATGGGACTTAATCAAACTTAAAATCTTCTGTACAGCAAAGGAAACCATAAACAAAAAGACAATTTACAGACTGGGAGAAAATATTTGCAAATGATGCAACTGGCAAGGGCTTAATTTCCAAAATATACAAACAGCTCATACAACTCAACAACAAAAGAACAAACATCCCAATCAAAAAATGGGCAGAAGAACTAAATAAACATTTCTCCAAATAAGACATACAGATGGCCAACAGGCACGTGAAAAGATACTCAACATCGCTAATTATTAGAGAAATGCAAATCAAGACTACAGTGAGGTACTACCTCACACCTGTCAGAATGGCTATCATTAAAAAAGCTACAAATAACAAATGGTGAAGAGGGCGTGGATAAAAGGGAACCCTTCTATACTGTTGGTAGGAATGTAAGTTGGTGCAGCTTCTATGGAAAACAGTATAGAGGTTCCTCTAAAAACTAAAAATAGAGTTACCATATAATCCAGCAATCCCACTCCTGGGCATATATCCAGACAAAACTATAATTCAAAAAGATACACGCGCCCTTATATTAATAGCAGCACTATTCACAATAGCCAAGACATGGAAAAAACCTAAATGCCCCTTGACAGATGAATGGATAAAGAAGTTGTGTTACATATATACAATGGAATACTATGCAGCAATAAAAAAGAATAAAATAATGCCATTTGCAGCAACATGGATGGGCTTAGAGATTATCATACTAAGTGAAGTAAGTCAGAAAGAAAAAGACAAATACCAAATGATATCACTTATATGTGGAATCTAAAATACGACACAAATGAACCTATCTACAAAACAGAAAGAGGCTCACAGACATAGAGAAGAGATTGTGGTTGCCAAGGGGGGAGGGGGGTGGAGGAGGGATGGATTGAGAGTTTGGGATTAGCAGACGTAAACTGTTATATATAAAATGGATAAACAACAAGGTCCTACTGTATAGCATAGGGAACTATATTCAATATCCTTTGATAATCCATAATGGAAAAGAATAAAAAATAAAAAAGAATATAAAAAGAACATATATATATGTATATCTGAATCACTTTTCTGTACAGTAGAAACTAACACAACATTGTGAGTCAACTATTCGTCAATAAAAAAATAAAATAATAAAAAATAAAAAACAATTTAGCACTGTACTCATGTAGATAAAGTTGTTTCCCACTAGAAAATGGGTTAACAATTCTGATACTGCTATACCTGTATACTGGAATTGAACAATTAAGTACTTGCATTGCAAATGCCAGGAGACTGGCTTCTCACTACTGGAGTGGAAAATTACAGATAAGCAAAGAAAAGGAAAAGGCTAGAATCATCCATGTGGTAATGGATTAGATTTGGAGGCATAAGTATAAACTCATAAGTTTAATATAGCTACATATGGTTATATACAGAAGTGTTTATAGATATGTGTATATATGTAGGTTAGCATACACACACAAATTTCCTTGCTCTGTCAGGTGAGAGAGTCTAGAGGCAGCAATACTAAGATAGCAACATCCAGTGCCAGATCTTGGTTTCTAATACAATTGTTCAAGAATATTTGTATGAATATTTGATTAGTATCCCTTGCAGAATATACTTTCTATGAGAGCAGGAACTGTGTTTTATTTATCATTGTATCTTTAGCACCTAGTACAGTTCCTGACCCTTAATAAGTACTAAGTACTTGAAAATATTTGTTGAATGTATGCATGAATGAAATGTTTATAGAAGTTTTAAGTATTCTAAAGCATGTATACACACTTTGGCTTGAATTTTGCTTGGTATATATGACTACTCGGGAAATACTTGCTGTTTTTAGAAAAATTAGTCCATTGCCCAGCTCACAAGAATTGTGAATTCTGGTAAGTCTTTAAATAGAAAATAAATAGTAAGAAGAATCGAGAAGAAAGAAGAGAGTATTAGCAAAGAAGGAAGTATCAGTTAATTCACACAGCATACAATAGTAATGTGAAAGGCAGGAATATTACTTAAAGGATTCAGATTTCTATAGAATATGCTCAAAAAACATGGAAATTATATTTTTACAAAATCTATAAAATATATTCTCATATGTGTCGACTGGAAAAAAGTGCACTATCTAAAAGTTGAGAATTATGTTTCATTGGGCAGAATTTCTGAGGACTTAAGCCCAGAAGGCAGCCTCTCAGATCGCTCTGAAGGAGTACTCCAAAGAGGTAAGGCAGGAGCCAAGATGCATAGGAGTTTTTGCAACAAAAACAGGTAGTTGGAACGTTAAAAGATTACTGTTACTTAAAGAAAACCAGACATTTCAAGTTAAGGAATTTAGGCTTTTCTGTGTATGGAAAGATGCAAGAATCTGGGCTCATTGAAATCATTCCTTTGATATGCACTTCAGCCAGCTGGGGTTTCCTGTGTTTTCTCATCCTGAATCCCCTCAGAGTGCACCATAGCATCAGTTGTAGTGGTTAATGGCTTGATGGCCACACATCCTTTGTTTACTGATATGGCAGGTGACATTCTTAGTCCATATAAACATCACAGATGTTTCCTGTGATGGGCTAAAGGAGATCAATGGATAATTATTTTTGATTCAAAAGAAGCACCCCTAAAAACTTCTGTGCTGCATACCCTGTCAATGCCCATTCTTAGCACTTACCATTTCTGTGCACACCAGCCAGACTTCTAACAACCAGGAACTGTGTGACTATATGCTGAGGGCTTTCTCTGGCCTCTCCAGGCCACTTTGCCAAAATGCAGAGCAAGCCATAAATTCTAGGGAATTAACAGCCCCCAGGTGTGACTCTCAACCAATGACTGGTTTATGAATAAAAATCCTACCTCCCTCTCCCCTTGGATACAATAATTCTGAAATTCTACGCTGACTCTCAGAGTTCTCTCATGCTATTAAGCTCCAATTGCCATCACTGGTAATGTCGACTGAAAAAAAATGCACAACCTAAAAGTTGAGAGTTATGTTTTATTCGGCAGACAAAACTGAGGACTTAAGCCTGGGACACAGAATTTCAGATAACTCTGAAGGAGTGCTCCAAAGAGGCAAGTGGCGGGGTGGGGTGGGGGGGGGAGCCAGGATATAGAGGAGTGTTTGAAACAAAGACCAGGTAGTTGGAACATCAAAAGATTACTGTTAATTAAGGAAAACCAGATATCTCAAGGAATTTAGAGCTTTTCTATTTATGGGAAGATGCAAAAGTCTGGGCTCATTGAAATCATTCCTTTGATATGCACCTCAGCTATCTGGGGCCAGTATCCTGTGTTTTCTCATCCTGAGTGTCCTCAGGGTGCAATGTTGGGGTGGCTGTAATGTGATAGCTTGATGGCTGCAATATTCTTTGTTTACTGATGTGGCAAGCAATATTTTTCATTCACAATAGCTTGCTTGAAAATGCATTTTTAATTACTCTGTCCCTTCTTTTTCTTTTCTCTGTCTCATTCATTTGCTTCCTTACCAGAATTTCTGGGGATCACCACCAAAATAAACTACTTGCACTTGAATACTTGTCTCAGTGTCTTCTTTTGGAAGAACTGAAACTAAGGCATTCTACTTGAAACTATGATAGCAGTTTTATGTTTGAAAAGAGTTTTGTGAACTGGGTGGGACTTTACCAGGTGAATCAGATATGGCAAAACTATTCTATGCAAAGGGAACAACATGACAAAAAGGCACAGACACAAAATAGTGTATGTTTGATAAACAATGTAAGGTTTAGCATGACATAAATATTTTTAAAAATAAATAAATATAGGGTTCTGTTAGATAATAGCAGGAATTAAATAGTGACTAAGTAATATCAGATTTTAGCCTATGGGTAATGACAGCATTTTCATACAGGGACTATCTTCATGCTTTCTCATCTCATGGAGGAAATATTGTAACACCCAGAACTACAGTTTTTCTTGAAAATATTTCTGAGCTTTATAATTTCAGTATGTGACACTTTCCTGAAATTCTACTAAAGTTATTTCTGAAAGTTAATATAGAGTATTTAGCCCAGCAATTAATGTAAACCACATATAAGATTTGTTTAAACAGGATTCATTATTTTTAAAATGATATAAATAAGGTGTGAATGACAAACAAAAGAAGTCTGTTTCATTGTGTGGAAATGATAGGGTAATCAATGTTAAAGTAACTGATTAAATTACACAATGAAACCAGTTACAACTGTCTGTGACATGTAAAGCCTTGAATACATCAGACACCAGTGTTAGCAATATTTTAGCAAGTCTTTTCTTAATGACCTTGAAGGATATTAACATTCCTATTTCATTGTAACAAAAATAGATTCTTTCAAGTCAATGCCCCCCAAAACTCTCTAGTTGGTGATGTTCCAGTGTACCTCAGGAATGGTTAATTCAATGATGAGCTAGTTATTTGTATGCAATTTTTTAAAGAAAAGTTTTAAAAGTATACCAGGGTCAGAAAGAAGGGGCAAAAAAACAGTAATTTCATTTGTTGTCCAGTGTTCTTTGCAGGGAAGCCTGACAACAGCTATCTCATGGGCAACAGGGAGGTCATTGCCTTCAGGGTTGACAGACTGGGAGGCAGTCCTTCTCTTGTTTACCCTGGTACAGGAGCATATATAATAAACCACATGCCTAAGTCTTTCAGAATACACAATTTTTCATAGCAGAGTTGGACTATTTATATGGGGCCCCAATTTCTGAATTCAAAACCAAAGAAATTATATATTAACCCTAAAGTTTAAAAGCTGTTTGGTTTTTTAAATCTTTATCTCATGGAAATCATTGACTAATTTTGTTCCCTCTAAAATCTAAAACAAAAGTAAAATAGTAGATATAATGCAGATTGGCAAAAATAATGTTTCTAAATAGTGGGTTTTTTGTTTATGTGAAGACTACAGAGTTTCATTAGCTAAGCCAATAGAAATGCTAATGAGTTAATTAACTCTTTAAGGAATGGAATTGTTCAATAAGGTGATCATTATTTTACAGTGTAAAATAATTATTTTTAAATCTCTTCCTCAGCTTTAAGAAGACTAAAAAGTGGGGTGGGAGGGAGACGCAAGAGGGAGGAGATATGGGGATATATGTATATGTATAGCTGATTCACTTTGTTATAAAGTAGAAACTAACGCACCATTGTAAAGTAATTATACTCCAATAAAGATGTTAAAAAAAAAAGACTAATAAATCACGTCTCTGTTAATATTAACCTATAAACAGATTTTTCTCTGAACAATGCCACCCCCGTATTTTTCTTTTACTCTGCTCTGAGGTTGATTATAAACAAATATATGTTTAAAATAAGTCACATAAAAATGTGCAAGGATGATTACCTACAATGGGCATTAAAGGCATCATATTTAGGGGAGAATATCAACAGTAATTGAAGCAAGATACTGGTGGTGTGAGTTCTGTTAGTATTCACCCATGGAACCAAAACTAAAAAGAACTTCAAATGAAGGTAGGCCAATCAAACTAGAAATTAGAGTAAAGCAATTATGACTATGTAAAGATAATGAATAAACTCTTCTTGAAACCTAAAGATTCTACGCAAACAACCTTTAAGATAGAACATTCAAATGCAGATAAAAGAAAAATAGGGAAATAACAATGGTAAAAGGAGAAAGTAGAAGGAAAAGATGTGGAAAGAAAAGCTGAAAACCCATAACAAATGTCCTTCCTTATAATTTTCTGCCTGATCTGCATCACACTTACCTTCTACTCAAGAAGCAGGATGACCCGACCTGCCCTTCAGTCTAATAATACAATCAACCCTCTGTATCCATGAGTTCTACATCCAAGGATTTAGCCAACTGCTGACTGAAAATACTTTTTTAAAAAATCCAGAAAGTTCCAGAAAACAAACCTTGAATTTGCTGCTGGCAACTATTTACATAGTGTTCACATTGTATTAGGTATTATAAGTAACCTGGAGATGATTTAAAGTATATGGAGTGTGTGTTTAGGTTATATGCAAATACTACAACATTTCTTATAAGTCACTTGAGCATCCAAAGATTTTTGTATTCAAGGGGGCTCCTGGAACTAAACCTCTATGGATACCAAGTGACGACTGTACCTGAAATGTGAACCTGGAGTGTGGATAGGAGCTCTTAACAGGGCTTCTATGTTCTTTGAGTCTAGCATTATTTGGGACACAGAGTCATTTTTCAACTTTATTTATTTTACCCTTGATTTTCTCTGAATTAAATAATAGTAAAGTGAAGTCATAGATGACCAAACAGTCAACTGATGTTTCACTGAACAAGACTGTAGGGGATGGTCATTAATGTTTTCCGTGTAACATGAGAGAGATTAATTAAAATATGTTTTTTAAAGTAATATGTGGGAAGAAGAAACGATTCTCTTTTTCTTTCCAGAAATGGTACAATATTATCTTTCTTCTCAAAATTAATGAGATATTTTCTTTTCTGGCTATTAGGTTTTTTGATTTAATGAAGTGATCATTGTCTTATTATTTAAATACACATTTTAAAAGGAAGGCATTTAGTAACATAAATATACTCAGAAAGAAAGCATTTAGATGAAAATAATATTTTTAGTCTTCTGCAACACTTAAATAGCTTTGCTAAACTGAAGTAAAACAACAGTGTTTTCAAAAAATTATACATATCTGATAGTGCTTATTTCATGTTTGTTGCAAATAGACTTTGAAAGAGATGCTATTCTAATTAGTGTTTTTTTAAGTATTCAGGTTGTGATTAAATTAAATACAAATCCAAATTAATCCAAAATTCCCAGTAAATAGAATCTGAGGTTATTATATAAAATCAACTATCATATACATGGTGTAATATCTCCATAAAGTTATTTATCACCACTCAGCAATAACTCACCTTGTTCCACGTAACTGCTAAGAAGTAACAATCACATTGCTAACTGTTACTGGTGAATACATTGACATGGGCATTCAGTTAAACATCCTTCTAACAGAAATACCATTCAGTGAGACAAATACTATTGAGTTTCACATTGTTTTTGTTTACTTTCTATAGTTCATCATATTGAGAATAGTTTACAATATGCCTTTTTCAAATATTATTTACATGCCTATCTAGAAAGTAGAATCATGGAACAAGGAGGGTAAATGGTTGATACTGATAGCTATGTTTTTCTATCTTAAAAAGCCTATTTTTGCTCCTTTTTACATGAAACCCGGAGAGAATAATCTCATGTGTTTCAAGAGGTGTTAAGCTATCTCATTAGTGGAAATATTGTTCCAATACGGAGCTTTCAAAAATTAGCCTAATTTCACAAAAAGTGGTGTTTCATAGAAAATGACATATTCCATGATTGGCATCAATACTTATGCCCTCATATTGCAGAGTAGGAGTTTCATTCATTCATTTAACCAAAACATATGGAATGCCTACTATGTGCGAAGCACTGGGCTAAGCACTAGGAATACAGTAGTGAGGAATTCATGGTCCTTGCCTCTGCTTTTTAAAGCAAGAAAGATATTCAAGAATTAATTATACTAATGACAATTTTTGTGGGTATTATGAATGAAAAGTGCAGAATGCTAAGAGGGCATTATGAGCGGGGATATGACCTAGATTGAAAGAGGGTTCAAAGGCTTTTTTAAAGAAATGAAATTTAAATTGATATCTGAAAGGTAAATTGTAGAATGAGTTGGTTAGTTAATGGATGGGGTGAAGTGTTCCAGAAAAAGAAAACACACTAGAATGAATTGAGATGAGATGCAGCATAGTGGAACTACAAGAACCTCATGGTTTGGATAGAATCAGATCATTGTGAGTGAGAGTGTTAGAGATGATGATAGAGTGATTTTAAGAGCCAGATCCCATAGATCTTTACAGGCCTAGATATATAAGGTAAAGTTATTCCATATATAGGGAATACAATTCCTATATATGAAAATAGAAGGCATTAAAGAGTTATAAATTTTAAGAAGAGAAAGAACACAACCAGATTTGTGTTTTAAAAGTTACTGTGGAGTTTGCATGTCCAAAACATGGCAGACTAGGAGGTTCCAGGCCTTCATTTCCTCATGGAAACATTAAAAACACAAACAAGAGACTAGCTAAAAATAACTTTATAAGAACTATGGAAAATGGTGAAAGGTCTACGGCACCCAAATAAACACTCAGTAAAGAAAAAGCCACATTGAAAATAGTAGAAAACTTCACAGTGTTTTTATTTACCCTTGCCCCCCATGTCCCCAGCATGGTGCAGTGTGGTCTCAGGGAAGTGACACTCAGGTTTCCAGTTCCCTTCATTGAATCAGGGGGAGTATGGTGGACTTTATTCATGACATTCTTACTTGTCTGGGAGGCTTCCTGATGGATAGGACTCTATTTTACAGGACTCAGAACTCAGACAAGGAAAGGCCTCAAAGCTTGACTCTCATGCTAGAAAGAGCCACAGGAAGCAGCAGCCATTGCTCATGAAAGCTGTAGGGAGATGTTAGATCTACAGACATCTGGACCTCTTGCTGTGTCCTCACTTGGTGAAAGGGGCAAAGGGGCTTTCTCAGGTCTCTTTTATAAGGGCATTAATTTTATTCCTGAGGGCTCCACCCCAATGACCTAATCATCTCTCAAAGGCCCCATCTCCTAATACCATCAGATTGGGCATTAGAACTTCAACATATGAATTTGGGGGAACACAAACATTCAGTCCATAGCAACTTCCATACCCCACTTTCAACAATTGGTAAAACATAAGAATAGGTCCATAAGGAAGCAGAGAACTTGGACAATATAGATCATTTGTATCTAACAGACATATACAGAACACTCCACCTAACAACAGCATAATACATATTTTTGTTAAATGCACAGCACATAAAACATTGTCCAGGGTAGATCATATGTTAGGCCACAAAAAAGTCTTGATAAATTTTAAAAGATTGAAATCATACCAAGTATCTTTTCTGATCATAGTAGAATGAATCTAGAAATCACTAGCAGAAAGAAAACAGGAA
This sequence comes from Balaenoptera ricei, assembly GCF_028023285.1. Taxonomy (NCBI): domain Eukaryota; kingdom Metazoa; phylum Chordata; class Mammalia; order Artiodactyla; family Balaenopteridae; genus Balaenoptera; species Balaenoptera ricei. The sequence continues at coordinate 85,711,306 of NC_082660.1, read as the reverse complement.
AATTCACAAACGTGAAAATAAAACAACATATACACTCGGTAAGTCAAAGAAGAAATTACAAGGGAAATTAGAATATATCTTGAGACAAATTACAATGAAAACATAAAATACTAAAATTTATGAGAGACAGTGAAAAAATGGCTACAAGGAAATTTATTGTTCAAGGAAATATCTTTGTTTACAGATGACATAATCTTTTATATAGAAACCCCTAAAGATTCCACAAATAAAACTATTAGAACTAACAAAGGAATTCAGCAAAGTTGCAGGATACAAAATCAAATGTAAAAATCAGCTGTGTTTCTATGTACTAACAATGAATATTCTGAAAAGGGAATTAAGAAAATAATTCTATTTACAATAGCATAAAAAGGAACAGAATGTTTAAGAATAAACTTAAGGAGGCAAAAGACTTGAAAACTAAAAACTAGAAACGCTGCTGAAAAATATTAAACAAGACAAGTAAATGGAAAAACATCTCATATTCATGGATTGGAAGACTTGGGAAGATTTCAATACCACTCACAGCAATCTACAGACTCAGTACAATACCTATGAAAATCCCAACAATGTTATCAGCAGAAATAGAAAATTTCATCCTAAGATTCATATGGAATCTCAAGAGATCCTCCAAACAAAAATAATCTTGAAAACGAAAGCAAGACTGGAGCTCTCACACTTCTGATTTCAAATTTTTCTACAAACATACAGTAATCAAAACAGTGTAGTACTGACATAGAGACATATACACCAATGGTATAGAATATCGATCTCAGAAATAATCCCCTGACATATGTGTTCATATGATTTTCTTTCATTTTTTTTAGTTAATAAATGTTTATTGAGCTTTTAACTACATTCTTTTTTTTTCTTACTGGAGTATAGTCGCTTTACACTGTTCTGTTAGTTTCTGCCGTACAACAAAGTGAATCAGCCACACATATACATATATCCCCTCTTCCTTGGATTTCCTTCCCATTTAGGTCACCACAGAGCACTGAGTAGAGAGTTCCCTGTGCTATACAGTCTGTTCTCATTAGTTATCTATTTTTTTTTTTTAACTAAGACCACTTGACTGTTACTGAAATGAATAGCCCAGTTTGCGCTTTTTTTTTTAAAAGAAATTCACGTTCTTTTATTTATTTATTTATTTATTTATTTATGGCTGTGTTGGGTCTTCGTTTCTGTGCGAGGGCTTTCTCTAGTTGCGGCAAGTGGGGACCACTCTTCATCGCGGTGCACGGGCCTCTCACCATCGCGGCCTCTCTCGTTGCGGAGCACAGGCTCCAGACGCGCAGGCTCAGTAATTGTGGCTCACGGGCCCAGTTGCTCCGTGGCATGTGGGATCTTCCCAGATCAGGGCTCGAACCCGTGTCCCCTGCATTGGCAGGCAGATTCTCAACCACTGCGCCACCAGGGAAGCCCTAGTTATCTATTTTATACATAGTGCATATAAGTCAATCTCCCAATCCATCCCACCCTCATCCCCCCCTTGGTATCCATACGTTTGTTCTCTACATTTGTGTCTCTATTTCTGCTTTGAAAATAAGATCATTTATACCATTTTTCTAGATTCCACATATATGCATTAATATGTGATATTTGTTTTTCTCCTTCTGACACACTTCACTCTGTATGACAGTCTCTAGGTCCATCCACATCTTTACAAAAGACCCAGTTTCATTCCTTTTTATGTCTGGGTTATATTCCATTGTACATGTTCACCACATCTTCTTTATCCATTCCTCTGTTGATGGACACTTAGGTAGCTTCCATGTCCTGGCTATTGTAAATAGTGCTGCAATGAACATTGCGGTGCATGTATCTTTTTGAATTATGGTTTACTCCAGGTATATGCCAAGGAGTGGGATTGTTCAGTCATATGGTAGTTCTATTTTTAGTTTATTAAGGAACCTTCATACTGTTCTCCATAGTGGCTGTATCAATTTACATTCCCATCAACAGTATAAGAGAGTTCCCTTTTCTCCACACCCTCTCCAGCATTTATTGTTTGTAGATTTTTTCGATGATGGCCATTCTGACCAGTGTGACGTGATACCTCATTGTAGTTTTGATTTGCATTTCTCTAATAATTAGTGATGTTGAGTATCTTTTCATGTGTTTGTTGGCAATTTGTCTATCTTCTTTGGAGAAATGTCTATTTAGGTCTTCCACCCATTTTTTGATTGGGTTGTTGGTTTTTTTGTTATTGAGCTGCATGAGCTGTTTGTATATTTTGGATATTAATCCCTTGTCAGTTGCTTCATATGCAAATATTTTCTTCCATTCTGAGGGTTGTCTTTTCATCTTGTTTATGGTTTCCTTTGCTGTGCAAAAGCTTTTAAGTTTCAGTAGGTCCCATTTGTTTATTTTTGGTTTTATTTTCATTACTCTAGGAGGTGGGTCCAAAAAGATCTTGCTGAAATTTATGTCAAAGAGTGTTCTGCCTATGTTTTCCTCTAAGAGCTTGATAGCCTTACATTTAGGTCTTTAACCCATTTTGAGTTTATTTTTGTGTATGGTGTTAGAGAGTGTTCTAATTTCATTCTTTCACATGTAGCTGTCCAGTTTTCCCTGCACCACTTATTGAAGAGACTTAAAAAAAAAAAATACCTAGAAACAAATGACAGCAAAAATACAATGACCCAAAACCTATGGATGCAGCAAAAAGTTATAAGAGGGAAGTATACAGCAATACAATCCTACCTCAAGAAACAAGAAAAATCTCAAATAAAAACCTAACCTTACACCTAAAGCAACTAGAGAAAGAAGAAGAAACAAAACCCAAAATTAGTAGAAGGAAAGAAATCATAAAGATCAGAGCAGAAATAAATGAAGTAGTAATGAAGAAAACAACAGCAAAGATCAGTGAAGCTCAAAGCTTGTTCCTTGAGAAGATGAACAAAATTGATGAACCTTTAACCAGACTCAACAAGAAAAAAGGGAGAGGACTCAAATCAATAAAATTAGAAATGAAAAAGGAGAAGTAACAACTGACGTAGCAGAAATACAAAGGATCATAAGAGACTACTACAAGCAACTATATGCCAATAAAATGGACAACCTGAAAGAAATGGACAAATTCTTAGAAAGGTCTAACCTTCCAAGACTGAACCAAATGATTTTCAACAAAGGTGTCAAGGCCATTCAAAGGGGAAAGGACAGTCCTTTCAAAAAATTGTGCTGGGAAAATTAGCTATTCATCAAAAAAGATGAAGTAGGACTCCTATTTTACAAAAAAATTAACTCAAAATAGAGAAAAGTCTTAAATATAAGAGCTAAAACTATAAAACTCTTCGAATAAAAAATAAGGCAAAAACTTTATAACATTGGATTTGGCAATGATATCTTGGATGTAACACCAAAGCATAGGCAAAAGTGAAAAAAATAAATACATTGGACTTCATGAAAATTAGAAAGATTTGTGCATCAAAGGACACTATTAACAGAGTGCAAAGGTCACCCATGAAATGAAGGAAAAGTATGTGCAAATTGTACATGCAATAATGGCTTACTTTCCAGAATATACAAAGAATATCCACTTCTCAACTACAACAACAAAAATACAACCGAATTTAAAAATAGGGGGCTTCCCTGGTGGCGCAGTGGTTGAGAATCCGCCTGCTAATGCAGGGGACACGGGTTCGAGCCCTGGTCTGGGAGGATCCCACGTGCCGCGGAGCGGCTGGGCCCGTGAGCCACAACTGCTGAGCCTGCGCCCCGCGACGGGAGGGGCCGCGATAGTGAGAGGCCCGCACACCGCGATGAAGAGCAATCCCCGCACCGCGATGAAGAGTGGCCCCCGCTTGCCTCAACTAGAGAAAGCCCTCGCATGAACCGAGGACCCAACACAGCCAAAAATAAAATAAAATAAATAAATAAAGTAGCTATAAAAAAGAAAAGTGCTTTAGAAAAAAAAAAAAAAAAGAGGGTTGGTCTAAAAAAAAATTAAATAAAAATAAAAAAAAATAAAAATAGGTAAAAAATTTGAATAGACATTTCCACAAAGAAAATATACAAATAGCCAATAAGCACGTGACAAGATGCTCAAAGTCACTAATCATTAAGGAAATGCAAAGTAAAACCACAGTGAGAAACCACTTCACACCTATTAGGATAATTATCAAAGGGAAAAAAGTTAAAAAGAAAATAAGTATTGGTGATGATGTGGAGAAACTGAAACCCTTCTGCATTTTTAATGAGAATTTAAAATGGGGCACTCTCTGTTGAAGCAGTATGCAGTTCCTTGAAAATTAAATGTAGCATTACCATATGATCCAGTAGTTCTATTTCTAGGTATATAGCCAACATAATTGAGAGCAGGGACTTGAAAACATGTTTGTACACCAATGTTCAGAGCAGTATTATTCACAATAACAAAAACATGTAAGCAACTCAAATGTCCATCAGTGAATGAAAAAATGAACAAAGTGTGGTATATACATACATTGGGATAATTTTCAACCTAAAAAAGGAATGAAATTTTGACACTTGCTACAACATGGATAAATCTTTAAGAAATTATGCTAAGTGAAATAAGCCAGACACGAAGGACAAATATTGTATGATTCCATTTATATGAGCTACCTAGATATAGGCACTTCACAGAGGCACAAAGTGGAATGGTGGCCGTCATGGGCTGCGGGTTATAGGTATAGAGTTTCAGTTTGGGGAAGATGAAAAAGTTCTGGCAATGGATGGTGGTGATATTTGCACAAGGTGAACGCACTTAAAGCCAATAAATTGTATACTTAAAAGTAGTTAAAGTGGTAAATTTTTATATTATGTAAATTTTACCACAGTAAAAGAAGCTCAAAAGTTTACTGTGGCTGCAAACATGGAAAATGGATTTGAAGAGAGCAAAAGTGATATTAAGAAACCAGTTATAAGTCTGTTTACTGTAGTCTCATGAACTTGTAGTTTGTACTAGGGGCTACTACAATGCCTATTTCTGTAGAAATTTTGCCCAAAATTAGTATCTAGAACCACTAGAAACATTAGACCCAGTACAGAGGAAGGTTGCCAAGGGAATTAACTTCATTGCAAAATGCATAAAAGTTTACAAGAGGATGAAGATCAATGACCATTTTAAGAGGAATAAAACTGGATTTGTAACTCAAAGCAAAGACCCCATAGAAAGAATGCCTTTTTATCAAAAAAAAAAAAAGGAGGAATAATTTATTGATGAAGGAGAGCAAGTAAAGGAAATTGATTTTGCCTCACAAAGGGACACCTACCCTTGTGACATGTATCAGGCATTTTTAGTTCAATGTGCAGTAAGTCCAGTCAACATTTTTTTAAGTAGGGAAGAGAGAAAAGGGGACTGATCATAGGGTTTTGCACATTCTGGACAGCAGCATTTTGATTCTATTTCCTTGTCCTGTTATCTTTACATGCCTAGAGGAATTCTTTATATATCACAATAACTAGAAGTGTTCGTCAATACCTAGGAGCCCCACATTCGTGTAATAAGAACAGTTGTAAAAGTGAATGTTATGAATACTCATATACAACAAGCTATACAGGATAAAGGATATATAAGTGGGTTCTGATATATGAATATCTCTGGTGATAGTCCTTACCAGTGTAAGTAAGGTAAGAGTCTGGCTCTGGTCTGCTTGAAATCTTCTTGTTTGTCCTGAATATTCTTGGCCCCTTGTGCTTTGTTTGCATTGAGATTTTCCACATCTTGCTACATAGACAACCCTTATTATTAAGTCTTAGTCTCAGTTTATGCACTTTCTTGAAATGCATTCTTGAGGATTTAGTCTTCCTTTGTGAATTCTGAGACTGAGTACGTAATACTACAGCTCCTTCTAACCCACACTCTATTTTTGCTCTCTCTGCAGGGATCAGCTTTCTACTGCTCTGGCAGCTGCATTCTCTCTTCACACTGTGAAGACAGAAACAGTTTTAACCACCCCACCCCTTTTACGAGAAGAGTATTATCCTGCTAGGAATTCAAACTGAAGTGCAACATCCTGTCACCTCACACAAAACCACACTGAAACCATGCATACACATTTGCACGCTGCCTTGACACTTTCTAGTTAATGCCATTCTCTAGGCATAGAAGCTATGGATCTTAGCATTTAATAACCTTATGACCAATGACATGGATTTGGACAGTCTGATATAATTACAATGCTAGGGCATATGTAGCCATGTCCCTTGAGCTTCAGTTTAGTTCTTTAAACTCGGGAGAAAAGTGGTGGCCATTTTTCCTTAGGTAATAGGGCCAGGGAGAGCCATCATCTCAAATTGGTAAATATTCAGCAGCTGGTTAGCCTTAATTCTAATAGTCAAACAAATGAAAGCGTATGTGCCTAGAAAGAGAAAATACTCAAGTCTAAGTAAATAGTATTTTAGCCTCCTGGATGTCAGAGACAGGACAAATATAGCTAAATTTTAGTAGAAGTTATTCAAATCAAGAAGTACATTTTGCACTGAAGCTCCTAAGAGCCATGGAAAGAAATTCATCTGGAAGAATTAGTAGACAAGAAAATCCAAGGACAATATAAAGCAAAAGCTCTGAAGGCAGACTGTTTTATCAATAACTAGCTGTGTGCTCTTTGCCAAGTCAGTTATCCTCCCTATGCCTGCGTTTCTTCGTCTGTGAAAGAGGGAAAAAATAGTACCTTCTTCATTATGCTATTATGAGGATGTGTAATATATTAATACACATAAGGCACATATAGAAGTATTGGGCTACTAGTAAGTAGCCAATAAATATTAAAAGTTAGAGTTGCCATTATTATAATCATCAATATCAGCATCATGAGTGTACTCCAAAAACCGTAATGAGGGGTGGTCTGTACTACCAAAAATTAACATATATTATAAAGTAACAATAAGTAAAATAATATGAGATCAGCACAAAAATTGATCAATGGAATAACATAAAAAGCCTAGATATTTTGGCATTTGATAATTGAAACATCTCATACTAGTAAGTAAAGAATGATTTAGTCAATTGTCATGGCTGGAAAATGGATTAAATATATATATATATAAACAAAAACAAATTTAGGTCTCTACTTCACAAAATGTGCAAAGATAAATAGCAGATGACTTAAAGAGATAGATATAATTAATGGAAAAAATAAATAAATGAAAGCCTAGACCCAGATACATGTGAATATGCATTTGTCTCAGGGTAGAGAATATATTTCTCCAAAATTCAGGAGTCCTCAAGACCATCCTTACCTCTGGCATCAACTGCAAGTTTGGGGATTCCTGAGACTACCCTCAGTTTAAAAATTCACTAGGAAGACTCACAGAACTTGGAAAGGCTATTATACTCATGGTTATATGTAGTTTATTACAGTGAAAGGTTACTGATTAAAATCAGCAATAAGAAAAGACATATAGGGCAAGGACCAAGAGAATTCCATGGATGAGCTTCCCTTGTCCTCTGCCGGTGGAGTCCTGTGGACATTGCTAAATTCTCCCAGCAATGATGTGTGGCAGTATGTTTGGAGCATTGCTGATCATGGAAACTCACCCAAGCCTTGATATTCAGACATTTTACTGGGGTCCCAGTCACATAGACATGGTTGACTGTCTGCATGGGTGACCTTAGTCTTCAGCCCCTCCAGAGGTTGAGTTAATACCACATGGCCTGAGCACCCACCCCCAATAAATCACATTATTACCATAGACTATCTGGTGTGACCTAAGGCTCTCAGATAAGCAAAGACACCCTTATTAGGCAGGACATTCCAAGGACTTAGAGGGTATCCCCAGGAGCAAAGACCAAACCTCTCTTTGTGCAAACCTCCCTTTGTACAAGGTTAATACTTTATGGAACATCTACATGAAATAAAACAAAACACATTGAGTAATAGATGTGGCTACATAGAAATTTAGACGTTCTACAGATATCATAGTATGGGAAAACAAATAACAAAACCAAATTAAACAAATTGAAAAACATACATCAAATATGCAGATAAAATGTGAGCATTTTTAATATATAAAAATTTCTTACAAATAAGGAAAAAGATGAATAACCTAATAATAATATAATATTAATGGTAATAAAAACAGCTAACATTCAACAAACTATGTGATACCCGCTGGTTTAAGTGTTTCACATAAAATTTTTCATTTAATCCTCACAAAATACTATGAGGTAGGTACTATTATTATCTCTTTCTCATATGTGAGGAATGGGAGGGAGAGAGGAGTGTTATTATATGATTTTCTTAGCAATAAACAGGAAATTCCTAAAAGAAATAAATCAAATGGCTATTAAATATGACATACTGTCCAAAGAAATGCAAAATAAAATTTTAATTAGAAAATCTTTTTTCCAATTAGACACACAATGCTGAAAACATTGATAATGCTTAAACTTGGTAAGGATTTGATGAAACAGGCCTTTCACAGACTGCTAAAAGGAACATAGTAATAACGTTATTAGAGCGTAATTTCACAAAAACATCTCACAAATTTTATACATGAATATATTCCTTGTCCCAGCAGTTTCACTCATAGATATTAAGCCTAAGGACATAACCAGAAACAAAAATATTGGTGTACAAGGATATTCATTAAGGAAACTCAGAAAATACTGAAAAACTGGAGAGAACCTAGTAGGTCAGCAATAGGGGCCATTTGATACAGCCATACTCTGGAAAACTAAAGCCATTAATCATGTCTTAATACATGAAAAGACCCAACATATAACATTTAGTGAAAAACAGCAGGATACAAAACTGTATACACTTTTTAGTATACACATATACACACACAAACACATATACGCAAATGTATGTCTTATGCATAGATTAAGGATTGGATACAAATGCACTAAGTGCTCACAATGACATCTCCCAGTAGTAGACTTATAGGTGATATGCTGTGCACTTATCTGTTTTCCCCAAATTTTCTAAAATGAACACATTACCTTTTTAATGAGATAAGTATGATATGAAAAGTTTTAAAGAAAAATAGCTATTGCAAACCTGGTAACTTTTTGGATTCAACTATTTGATGTCAAAAGAATAGTCTATATCTAGTAAAATGTCATAAGCTTTGGTGTATTGAAAAGATACCATTCATCAATATATGGAAAAAACGGAAACCCATTATTGCCATCTCTATGAATAAAGGAAGCATGGTTAAGAGTACTATTTCTCTTACAGCTTTCCACTCTCATTTTCTGGTGCAACCACAGAGTTGCTCTTTTAAACACTACTAACATATTGCTATATTTCAGTCCAGCCTTTATATTTGCACATGTAAATTAATTTTAATTTTAATTATGTTTTATCAAAATTGGAATGTTACTCAATATAGTTTTGTAGACTGCATTTACATATACAATATTATTAATATTTTCCCATGACCTGAAATATCTTGAAATGATTAATTTACCATGACTGCATAATATTTACATCATTGGATTTAAATATTTAGGTGGTTTTGTTAAATGTGTCTTGAAACCCTAAACTGCCTTTTATTTTTCTTTTAGATTATAGCTGAAAATGGTGAATGTGTATTTTGAGATATGGCAGAAATGGAAGTGAGGGAATAATGTCAAAACTCTTTGCCATCAACAAGTATACACTTTCTCATGTTGTAGGACATAAGGGGAAACATAGCCCATGAATCTTTCTACAATCATATTTCATCTTTTTAGGGTCCTTTTTAAAACACTAATATCCTTATATAGGGAGCCACTAATTTTTCACACTAAATAATTTTAGCATATGCTTTTCTCCAAGACAGATTAGCCTGGAATAACTTGTGAACTTCAGTGAGAAAAATGAGAAAAAGAAGAAAGACAATGACTCAGGGAGGGTGTCAGGAAAACTATCTACATTTTACCAAGGTTGGTCCTATTCATGAGCATTCTACACATAACTTGGTTCCTTAGTAAAGTAAAGAAGGGCCATGTGAGAAGGCCAACGAGAGGAAGAGGATACTCTGCCCTATTAGTCTTTAATATTTGCCTAATGCCAGCAGTGAGAGACCCTACAATTTTTCATCTTTCTTTTCTTACACCTTTGTTACAACCCATGCCTTGTTGCTTTTTGAGACTGATAAGAGTGAAATAAAACTAAATAAATTGGCTTCTATATTCCACTCCCTAATTTTCAAAAAATCAGGATCCCATTATAGAAAAACGATCTGATAGAGTGACTCTACAGTCTGCTTTATGAACTTCATATAGTTTCAACAGTCTTCGTTGCTGGAAAATCCTTTTTTATGTCCATCCTTATTACTTTCCTATGACACAAGATAGAAGTATTGTAAAGCTTAAACGTTATTGATTCATCTAACATAAAAAAGTCCTTCCCCCTTTTATCAAAAAGTCATATGTGCATTCTTACAAAGTAGCACTGTCAGAAATCATTTTTAGGTGTTCAGCATGGCAGCTACTCTTGTTGCTACCATCTTGGATGCATGCTTGTTGAAAGCACTTCAGAAATAAACTTGCAGCATCATTTTCCTATATAAAGATCAAAGAATAACAATCTTCTTTAACATGGTTTGACTGGAAATAAATCCATTTTGTTTGCTGCTTAACAAGTTGAAATCCTCTAGGTGTTTGTACATTGATTTTTTTAATCAATTGTTCAAGGGTCTAAGTAGGAAAGATGGACGGATACCCAAGTTTAGTACCTATTTAGATCACTCTTCTAATACAAAACACATAATCTTTTTCTTGCCTCTTGAAATCCAAATAGTCCTCTAATATTCCTTATCACATAGTCAAAAGACTTCAAAACAATTTGCATTTGTGCACTTTGAGTCCATATAATTGGATTCATTGCTTGTACTATGGTCTAATATTAGTGGTTGAATTCCATTTAGATTTGATTATATCTGTTCGCCACCTCTGAATTTTACTCAGATGCTGCAGAGCAGGGTTTTGTAGTAATAAATGATCATTTTCTTGAAGGCCTGTTCATTCCTTGTTGTGTAATTGTGCAGGCTAGTGTTCTTGAAGTACTAATATTATATAATTGTTTTTCTCTCTCTAATTCTGCTGTTTCTTAGGTGGAGAATTCTATCGTCATTGCCTCGGGGAAGGGAAAGGCACAGCAGGAATGAAGAAAGGAAAAAAAAAAAAAAAACAGGCGATACTCAATCTTTTGAGTTTTAAAATCCTAGACTCTTATAGGACTCAAGTCACAGAAGATTAACATTGCTAATCTACTATTTTTCTTTCCATATCAGAAAAGAAAATGGGAAATGAGGTAAAGTTCAGAGGGAAAGACACAAGGTAGTCCTTGGGATAGAACATTGTTCTTTGTTATTTCCCAGACTAATTTTAGATCAGGATGGGAGGTAAATAATCAAAACTCCATGTATATTTGTGGAGTTCAAGAGCAGAGGCAATAAATGCAACTATTCTCAATTAACTTCTGAAAAGGCAATAAGACACCAAGGTTTTGTATCATTTAAATTGTATGACAGGAATAATGTACATCGGCACTGTGAATCTGGACCAATGCTCACAAAATCAAATGCATACAGGGATATGCTAGGTAATAAAAATATATAAGGTGAGCTTGCCTAAGACACAAAAGTGTGGTGAAACTGTTAAATTTAAAGCATATGTTCTATCTAAAGTAGAAGTAGCTACTCAAATTCAATCAGCTGTTGTCAGACAAAAATATATACTCAGTGTTGCCCGCTCTTGCAATTTTATAAAAGAAGACAAATCTGATTTCTGATGTCAAACATCTCAATTTTTAAAACACAGTGTAAGCCAAACAAATAGGTCCATGGGTTAGATGTGACTCATGATCCACCAGTGAGTGACCTCTGCTTTTGGGATAATAGCCCAAGACAGTCTAAGAATATCTTGTGGCAAGATGTGACAAGAAACAACCCTGAAAGCAGCACAGACATGGTACAGAGAGCTAACAGATGTGAAGAAGCCTTGTGGTGAGGAAGTTTAGAGAACACAGCTGTGACCTATATGTTCTAATAGTGATATTGGATGTATCAACTGATGTCAACATAGAGATATGATGCCAAAGACTTTCCCCTATATATCTTGTCAAAATATGAGCTACATAGAACTTAAACATAACTGAAAAAAAGTGGAGAGAATTTTTTAAAAATTGACTTTACATTATGATCATCCAGGGAAATGGATCATTAAAAATGGATTATGTCCAATTACATAAAAATAAAGGTACGTTTCTTGCCTAAGTTTGAAGATATTGATTAATATTGTCTATACAAACAAAAAATATTCTCTCATGTTGAGTATGAGGTATTATCAAAAAACAAATGGATACTTGGAGACATCAAGACATTCAAGATGACAGACTGGTCCATACTAAAGTCTGTTGTCTCTCACACATATGAAAACCAAGTGAAAAAATCAGGAATCATAAAAAATCAGTAAAAAAATTTCCACACTTGAAAACAAAAAGTAAAATCTATGTGGAGCAGACAATGTGTGCCCTCCCTAACAGAAGGAAGCATAGAGGATGTTACAAAGGTATCATCACTACAATTATTATGGGAAGCAGTCACTAAAAGACCAACACAGCCTGGAACATGTAAAAGAGGATTGTGTCACAGAAAAAGAAATCCAAAATCCAGCAAGAAACATCTAAGGAAAACTAACCTTATGAAATGGAGTCAATAAACTCAACATATGGTAAACTTGAACTGAGGAAATATATATGTATATTATATATATATGATAACATATATATATTAAAAAGGACCTTAAAATTACTAAACTTATTATCCCCATCAAAATGAAGGAGTAAATATTTGACACAAAAACAAATGGCTATGAGAGCAAAAATGATTAAAGACCTTGGAAAAAATTGAATTAAAACATTAACAGATGCCCTAAACAGACAAAAAATATCTAAAGGACAAATAGTAAATAAATAAAATTGAGCTGCAATATCATACTGGGGAATTCTACTGTAACTTGGCAGAAAGGAACAGAGAGATTGAAAATATGTAATAAAAATGAAAAGACATGAAGACCAGCTCCATAAATTTTAATATTTAAAGGAAAATATAGTAGGGGAGAATACTAACAATGGAAATGACACATGATTCGGAGAAATAATGGCCAAGAATTTTCCAGGATTTTTTAGAAATTAGCTGAGAATAGTTGCATATATTGCCTCTGCTCTTTTTTTTTTTTCAACATCTTTATTGGAGTATAATTGCTTTACAATGGTGTGTTAGTTTCTGCTGTATAACAAAGTAAATCAGTTATACATATACATATATCCCAGTATCTCCTCCTTCTTGCATCTCCCTCCCACCCTCCCTATCCCACCCCTATAGATGGTCACAAAGCACCGAGCTGATCTCCCTGTGCTATGCGGCTGCTTCCCACTACCTATTTTACATTTGTTAGTGTATATATGCCCATGCCACTCTCTCACTTCGTCCCAGGTTACCCTTCCCCCTCCCCGTGTCCTCAAGACCATTCTCCAGTAGGTCTGCATCTTTATTCCCGTCTTGCTCCTAGGTTCTTCATGACCATTTTTTTGTTTGTTTTTTAGATTACATATATATGTGTTAGCATACAGTATTTGTTTTTCTCTTTCTGACTTACTTCACTCTGTATGACAGTCTCTAGGTCCATCCACCTCACTACAAATGACTTAATTTCGTTTCTTTTTATGGCTGAGTAATATTCCATTGTATATAAGTGTCACGTCTTCTCTATCAATTCAACTGTTGATAGACGCTTAGGTTGCTTCCATGTCCTGGCTATTGTAAACAGAGCTGCAATGAACATTGTGGTACATGACTCTTTTTGAATTATGGTTTTCTCAGGGTATATGCCCAGTAGTGGGATTGCTGGGGCACATGGTAGTTCTATTTTTAGTTTTTTAAGGAACCTCCATACTGTTCTCCATAGTGGCTGTATCAATTTACATTCCCACCAACAGTGCAAGAGGGTTCCCTTTTCTCCACACCCTCTCCAGCATTTATCGTTTCTAGATTTTTTGATGATGGCCATTCTGACTGGTGTGAGATGACATCTCATTGTAGTTTTGATTTGCATTTCTCTAATGATTAGAGATGTTGAGCATTCTTTCATGTGTTTGTTGGCAATCTGTATATCTTCATTGGAGAAATGTCTATTTAGGTCTTCTGCCCATTTTTGTATTGGGTTGTTTGTTTTTTTGATATCGAGCTGCATGAGCTGTTTGTATATTTTGGAGATTAATCCTTTGTCAGTTGCTTCATTTGCAAATATTTTCTCCCATTCTAAGGGTTGTCTTTTCATCTTGCTTATGGTTTCCTTAGCTGTGCAAAAGCTTTTAGGTTTCATTAGGTCCCATTTATTTATTTTTGTTTTTATTTCCATTTCTCTAGGAGGTGGGTCAAAAAGGATCTTGCTGTGATGTATGTCATAGAGTGTTCTGCCTATATTTTCCTGTAAGAGTTTGATAGTGTCTGGCCTTACATTTAGGTTTCTAATCCATTTTGAGTTTATTTTTCTGTATGGTGTTAGGGAGTGTTCAAATTTCATTCTTTTACATGTAGCTGTCCAGTTTTCCCAGCACCACTTATTGAAGAGGCTATCTTTTCTCCATTGTATATTCTTGCCTCTTTTATCAAAGATAAGGTGACCATATGTGCGTGGGTTTATCTCTGGGCTTTCTATCCTGTTCCATTGATCTATATTTCTGTTTTTGTGCCAGTACCATACTGTCTTGATTACTGTAGCTTTGTAGTATAGTCTGAAGTCACGGAGCCTGATTCCTCCAGCTCTGTTTTTCTTTCTCAAGATTGCTTTGGCTATTCGGGGTCTTTTGTGTTTCCATACAAATTTGAAATTTTTTGTCCTAGTTCTGTGGAAAATGCCATTGGTAGTTTGGTAGGGATTGCATTGAATCTGTAGATTGCTTTGGGTAGTAGAGTCATTTTCACAATGTTGATTCATCCATACGAAGAACGTGGTATATCTCTCCATCTGTTTGAATCATCTTTAATTGTTTTCATCAGTGTCTTATACTTTTCTGCATACAGGTCTTTTGTCTCCTCAGGTAGGTTTATTCCTAGGTATTTTATTCTTTTTGTTGCAGTGGCAAATGGGAGTGTTTCCTTAACTTCTCTTTCAGATTTTTCATCATTAGTGTATAGGAATGCAAGAGATTTCTGTGCATTAATTTTGTATCCTACTACTTTACCGAATTCAGTGATTAGCTCTAGTAGTGTTCTGGTAGCATCTTTAGGATTCCCTATGTATAGTATCACGTCATCTGCAAACAGTGACAGTTTTTCTTCTTCTTTTCCAAATTGGATTCCTCTTATTTCTTTTTCTTCTCTGATTACTCTGGCTAAAACTTCCAAAACTATGTTGAATAATAGTGGTGACAGTGGGCAACCTTGTCGTGTTCCTGATCTTAGTGGAAAATGTTTCCTTTTTTTCACCATTGAGAATGATGTTGGCTGTGGATTTGTCATATATGGCCTTTATTATGTTGAGGTAGGTTCCCTCTATGTCTACTTTCTGGAGGGTTTTTATCATAAATGGGTGTTGAATTTTGTTGAAAGCTTTTTCTGCATCTATTGAGATGATCATATGGTTTTTATTCTTCAATTTTATTAATATGGTGTATCACATTGATTGATTTGCATATATTGAAGAATCCTTGCATTCCTGGGATAAACCCCACTTGATCATGGTGTATGATCCTTTTAATGTGTTTTTGGATTCTGTTTGCTAGTATTTTGTTGAGGATTTTTGCATCTATGTTTATCAGTGATATTGGCCTGTAGTTTTCTTTCTTTGTGACATCTTTGATTTTGGCATCAGGGTGATGGTGGCCTTGTAGAAGGATTTGGGGAGTGTTCCTCCCTCTGCTATATTTTGGGAGAGTTTGAGAAGGATAGTTGTTAGCTCTTCATTAAATGTTTGATAGAATTCGCCTATGAAGCCCTCTGGTCCTGGGCTTTTATTTGTTGGAAGATTTTAAATCACAGTCTCAATTTCAATGCTTGTGATTGGTCTGTTTATATTTTCTATTTCTTCCTGGTTCAGTCTCAGAAGGTTGTGCTTTTCTAAGAATTTGTCCATTTCTTCCAGGTTGTCCATGTTATTGGCATATAGTTACTTGTACTGATCTCTCATGATCCTTTGTATTAATGCAGTGTTACTTGTTACTTCTCCTTTTCCGTTTCTAATTCTATTGATTTGTGTCTTCTCCCCATTGCTACACTCTCCTCCCTGGCTCTGAAGCTTCCCCCCGGCCCACCCCCGTCTCCACCAGTGAAGGGGCTTCCTAGTGTGTGGAAACTTTCCTTTTCACAGCTCCCTCCAGAGGTGCAGGCCCTGTCCCTATTCTTTTCTCTATGTTTTTTCTTTTTTCTTTTGCCCTACCCAGGTACATGGTTAGTTTCTTTCCTTTTGGGAAGTCTGAGGTCTTCTGCCCGTGTTCAGTAGGTGTTCTGTAGGAGTTGTTCCAAATGTAGATGTATTTCTTATGTATTTGTGGGGAGGAAGTTGATCTCCACGTCTTACTCTTCTGCCGTCTTGAAGGTCTGATTGCCTCTGCTCTTTTGTTGTTTTTTTTTGAGAATTGTGTTTTATTGGAGGCCTTACTCTGATATAAAATCCCATAACTATACATCTTTTTAAATGACATGTGCTGTTGAACATGAAAAAATTGCTGATATAGTGAAATAAATTTGTATATCAAAAGCAAAACAATAGTAAAAAATAAGCTATTCACCCATAAATTAAACACACATGCATACATATACATACACATGCATGCACATGCACATCTAAATAATTCAAGAGTTAAAGAATAAATCCTGGTGGAAATAACAATATATTTGATAATGGATGAAAAATCATATCTAAAAGTAAGGATCACAGTTAAAGTTTTAATTTCTTATTTTTATTAATTATTGCTTTTTAAATTTATTTTGGGTTTTTTTTTTAACATTTTCTAGCTTCTAATATTGAAACAGTTCACTTTTCCCAATTTTTCTTTTCCTCTGGTCAATTTAAGGTTATACATTAAAGAAGAAAATTCAGGTATAAAGGTAAGAAAGGAAACAAACTGTCTCTATTTGCAGACAATATGATCTTTTACCTAGAAAGCTCAAGAAAATTAACTAACATCTATTATAGTTAATAAGAGAGTTCAACATTTTGGCCAGATACATGATTACTGTACAACAATCCTTAATTTTCTGTATTCTTTCTAGAAACAATCAAAGGAAAGTTAAATAGAAAATAAAAAGATCACAATTGCAAACAGGACCAAAAAGCATATAAAAATAAACTTAGCAAAAATAAAGTATAAAAAATAACTGGAAGAAACTATAGAATATTGAACACCAGCAGCCAGATATATGTGTCACTGAAGTTGCAGATTATAATAGCCTAACTTTATGAAAAATTTTAATGTTAAAGACCAGTCAAATATCACTTTAAGACTGAATAAGTTGCAAGATCAATATTTCAGGATATGTGTCTGTCTTTTCAATTATTTGTTTTGGAGGGGATGATCTACAGATCAGAAGTTGACAAAACTTTTTCTGTAATGGGCCAGATAGTAAATATTTTAGGCTTTGAGGGTCACAGTCTCAGTTGCAACTAATCACCTCTGATGTTAAGGTGCCAAAGCAACAAGACAATACAGAAACATATGAGCACACCTGTGCTCCAATAAAAGTTTATTTTAAAAAGCCAGTGGGCTGGATTTAGCCCACAGGCCATAGTTTGTCAGTCCCTGCTACAATGCCCTTGAACATTTTGCTCTCTTCTTAAAAAACAAAAACCAAATTCAATAGTTCCTCACTGCATACAAAATTACATCCAAACTCCTGAGAATGATATTCAAGCCCCAGCACACTCTGTTTCCAAACCCCTTTCCAATCTTGTTCCCTGGTATACTCCTTCCCTGCAATTCTCTCTACTCACATGTACTATATTCATTATGCTTGAACTCTTGAATTTTTGTCTTGCTATAAATATTCCCTGAATTTTCCTTTGATTAATTCATGCTGTCATTCATTTAGAAAATATTTACTGAATGCTTGTTATGTCCCAGGTACTTTGCTAGAATGCTGAAGATACAGTGGAGGGAAAAAGTGACACTTTTTCCTGGCTTCAGAAAGCTACATTTGAGTGTGGTTTGCAGATAAGCAACTGCAGAATCATATGATACATTCTATCATAGGACAATTAAAAGAGTTAGGCAAACAAATAGAAAAAGATATAAAAGGTTTGATTCTACCATCTTTCAGTTAAGTTGATGTTTAGACCTTATTGTTTTGACAAATGGATATTTTTACTTCAAGTTTATAAATCTTACAATTTTAATAAAACTTATTCCACATGCATGAATTTTCAATAAAAAAGTAATTTCAAGAATAAACTTTACTTAGCTATGTTAAGACATTGATACATTGTTTATATAGTGCAATTAAACTGTGTGCAATATTAGCCTTTTTTGGTGGTATTCAGCCTTGATTTCTACCAAGTTTAATTTTTCATTTATTAAATTTCATTTTTCATTTAAAAATTTTATCTTTAATTTCATGGATCAATATTTGAAGTTCTAATTTCAGTTTATACTCAATAATAAATTTCACCATGCAAAAATAACTTTTAGCTCTTAACAATTTTATTTTGTATTGATTAATAGTCACAGTAATAATCATTATATTTATAGATTATATTTCTTTAGGCAAAGAACATGAACAGTGGAAACCAAGCATCCACAGGACCAAATGACAGGACCAAATCTTCCCAACAAGTGTCTTCTAAATTTAGAAGACACTTCCCAACAAGTGTCTTGTAAATTCCCAACAAGTGTCTTCTAAATTGAGGATGAGCAAGAGTTTGCCAGGTAAACGAATGGGGTTGGGGTTGGGGCAGGTAAGGAAATTGTTCCAATCAAAGACCCAGAGATGAATGAAAGCATGGTGTGTCACAAATTTTTGCTATTTCAATTCTGCTTGTATTTTTTCTCCCACATATAATTTTCTTCCTCCTCTTCCCCTCATCTGTTGAGACCATTAGCCTACTATAAAACAAACTCAATTTATTTCCAGGGGGATTATTTTTATATTTGAAAGACATAACTTTTCTCTTATTTGTCTAACACATGCATTGCACACAAATAGATGTTTGTGGTAACTCCAAAAACTAAAGTAGACGTTTGAAATATGCTAGAGATAGGTAAGATTAACTGGAGAACATAAGGTAGATAATCTGCCACGATTCTGGTAGATTGTTATTAAGTAAACACAAAGAGGATTAAGTTACATCATATGCAATATTTAATTTGTATGTGTCCCCTGCTCTAAGTAAATATAGCTAAACCTAAGTCTTTAATTTTGTGCATAGGGCTTTGAGTCAAATGAGCTTTGTTATACTATTCTATCTTCTTATTAAAATGAAGATGAATAAATATGGAACTTTTATCCTTGTGGTCAATGATTACTTTGGTGATCTCAATTAACTATCTTCTTTAAACAAGACTATAGTGACTACTACACCAGTTCAATATGAAGCTAATCTCATATTTCACTGAATTTGGCACTGTTAATAGAATTTTAGTACATATAAGTGAATATCAAAATACATTCAAATTCATTATTGTCCAAAGGCTACTATGATTACAGTTTATTTGTAAGTGAACTAAATGTAAGATTCTATGTCTGAAATTTTGTGACAGGAGGATTTGGTATTTCTTTAAAAAAATAAGTAAAAGTTCTTTATTATTTTATCATGTGCTCAGATAAAGAAAAACATTCTTTTTTTTTTTTTTGATGTGGACCGTTTTTAAAGTCTTTATTGAATTTGTTACAATATTACTTCTGTTTTATGTTTTGGTTTTTGGCCACGAAGCATGTGGGATCTTAGCTCCCCGGCCAGGGATTGAACCCACACCCCCTGCATTGGAAGGCAAAGTCTTAACCACTGGACCACTAGGGAAGTCCCAAAACATTTTTTATAGTGTTTTTTTAAGCCAAAACGGGCTATAAGTCCATATACAGGAAGGTTATATTTGAATAAAACAGTGTTTCTTATATGCGTTCTTTTTGTTACCTCCTCAAAATACATTAAGTTGAGATAAGCTATTTAGCTTTGATACCCTCTAAGCTTGATCACCAGGTCTATATCCCCTATGTAGGACTGGTGGAAAATCTAATGATTTAAATAGTGTAAAGCTCTTTAGTGTTATTCTCCCCTAAACTGTATATTTAATATATGACTCCACAGGTTTGCTACATTCCAGAAGACTTCTGTGCACATCCAGAGGACATTGCTTACTCTGCAACAACTTCTCTGAGCACTATATTATAAGATTTTATGATGTATACCTGAGTCCTAAAATGGTATTCTCTTCAGTTTATATCCCAAGTCCCAGATGGCTCAACTTAATTCAATTTCACTACTATCCCCTTAAGACAGAATATTAAAGCAAAAGAATCCTTCAATAGAAACAGGGACCAATGAAGCTTACAAATAGAACCACACCACTTTAGTTGTCAATTATACTTCCTCATGAATGAATTTCTGAGTTGCAGCCAAATTTAAAATTAGAAAGATCTTGGCCCACATGATCTTCGTGGGAAGCCTAAGAGTTCCTCATTTCTATAAGAAGAAAGAACACAATATTGGCTATATTTATGTATTAAATAAGATCTCTAGTTAAGATCACAACCTGAGACAGATTTTTAGGGAACTTTGTTAGCTCTTATCTATTTATTTTAAAATTTTCATTGTACTTTTCTTCTTGAAATAGCCTTTGAAGCCTGAAGGTGAACATCTTCTATGCAAAGCTGCTGCAGTTTCATCCTTGCAGGGTTGCTGGTATTCCTGTTTCTGATTAAAATTTATGTTTTCTTCAAATAGCATGAAATATACATTGCTAGACCTCTTTGGCCTTGGTCAGGAATGTATAACCACTGAAAAGTTCAGACAGGAGACTGGTAACTATGCACAGCTTGAAAAGCCAATCAAACTCAGTCTACTTTTGCTCCTAGGGAGAACCTGGTGATTACCATTGCAGTGAAGGAATCTCAGATGTGGATCTGCAGAGCTTGCCTACCTCTCATTATAATCAAACAGCAGAAATAATTAGAGCTCTTGGATTTAATTCATGAAATCTTTTGAATAGAAAACCTATTCTCAGCTAAATACAGAGAAGGGTAGCTTAGTGACAAAGGTTAATAGCCTGGAATTCTTATATGATCAATACAATTCTAGAATTTTCCCTAATAATAAATGATTTGTTTCATTTCTTTTTTGTTGTTGTCGTCTCTTTTTGTCTTCTATTTCTTTATCTTTCACAGCATCCCACAATAAAGTGAACTGTATTACACACAATTTAGTTACCTTCATTTCATATTTTGTCACAAACTTGCATATTTTTTCATTGCAGGAAATGCCATAATTAAGCCTTTGGGAAAAGATATATTAAAAATTTTCTAAGCTCTAAATCTGATAATACTGATTGGTGTTTCTTGATGTATATTAATTAAATTTTCACTATGTATATCTATATATATTTACAACATTATAAATGACATTATCATCAGTGTAGCTTATAAATGTCATAGATAGTTTAATTCTTTAAAAAATATCAATGCTTATATAATCAGAATAAAAGTAAATATCAAGTACAAGTAAATTGTCTTTGCATAATTTGTAGAGATTGCTGTTTATAAGAAGTTGGTCACATTTGCCTAATGTTTGAGACTTACTCAATTCAACAGATATTCCTTGAACACTTTGTGAAAGGAATGTAAAGATAAAACATATCACAAAATATAATGAGAACTGTAAACTCTATAAATATAGTATGCTATTAAGATTGAGAAGACAGAGAAATCATATCCAGTTAGGGGGATAGAAAAATTTCACAGTGGAAGTTTCATTTTAGATGAATTTTGAAAGATGCATTGGCAATTAACATGTAGAAAAAGAGAGGGACATTTCACACAGAGGAAAAAGCTTGGAGGAGTGAAACCATGGTGAATGGTCAGCAATATCATGTAGTAAAGTTCTGTAGGAGTAGCCTTTTGAAAGTAGATTGGGACCACCTTGTGCTAGATTTTGAAAACCAGAGTGAGAAGTGTATAATGACTGGAAAGGATATGGGAAGCAATTGAAAATGTTTGTTTTGTTTATAAAAATGGAAAAATGTTTTCAAAGTGTATTTTGGGACAATTAAATCTACAAGTAATGAATAAAGTTGATTGACAGAGAGAGACCCCAAATGAAAGGGCCAGTAGGCAAGCTAAGGCAATAGTTCAGTCAAGAGATAAAGAACACATGAAATAGAGTGGTTGCAGTGGGGTACATTTGAGAAATTTTAAGGTAGTAGAAACTATATGCTCTGACAACTCATTGGCTGTAGGATATAATAAAAGGGGAGAAATTAAATGATTCTGAGGTTTTAGATTAGGGTTGCTAATAAAATGACGGATATGTGAACAATAAAAAAGAAAGAAAGAAAAAAAGAAAGCTAGAGGAGAGGCTTTGAAGAGGAATACTGAAGGAGTAATTCCTGTTTTCAACAAGTACTATGCTTACATATATATTGTAGATCTACTAGCAAAACTATTTCAGACAACTAACCATCCCCAAAGACAAGACACTTAAGGAAGGGAACAAAGAGTTACAGTTAAATATTTTCGTGGTTGAATTATCTATTGAAAATTTGGTAGTTTCTACTGACAATTCTGGGCAAGGAAATGAATTGGATTAGGGAGTGAAAGTTCTCCGCTAAAGCTCAATACTGACTTCCAGGAAGTGCACTTTATGCTCTGACAGAGTCGATTTTAATGGAATGCCTAGATAGATTCATATTTTAACAGTATGTAATGAAATTGCTTAAGCCTTCATTATCTGAATAGAACTGTGATTCATGTTGGCAAGTCACTGAGAGTTAGAAGGCAGAGAAATAGCAATCAAGAAGATGGCTATTTAATGTTTCAGTTTATAGTATGAGGAAAAACTGATAATAATGATGATAGCTACTTTTAAAGCCAAGTGGCTAATAGGGCAGCCTCTGGGGTCAGACTGCAGTGTTTAAATTTGTAGCTCTGTCATTTATTGTGTATGATCTTGGGCAATTTTTAATTAACCTCCCTGAACCTCAGTTTTTTTCTCGGTACAATGAGAATAATATATAGTAGTATCTACCTCATATGGGGTATTGTTACAATTAAATGAGACAATACATGTAAAACAAGCATCAATAATGCTCCAGAAACATTTGGCTCCGGAGGTGAATGTGGGTTCTAGGGTTATGCATGTGCTTCTCTGTACAGCTCTTGTGTCTTGAGAAAGAATGAATCAATTTCCTTCAGTTCCATAGTATTCAGAAAAACCCAATTAATATGGTTTTTATGTTACACTTCATGTGACACTGCATGCTCTGACTTGGGCTGAAGTGGTTCTTTGATCTACATAAATGGATAATAACATTTATTAAACACTTACCATATGCTAGTAACTGTTTTAAGAACTTTACATGAATTAACTGAATGTCACAACAACTTTATGAGGTAAGGTTCATATATCAGATGAATAAGCAGAAGCACATAGGAGTTAAGTAATTTTTCTAATATTACACAGTAAGAAGTAGAGCCATAATTTGGACTCTGGCAGTGTGTCTGACTCTAGAGCTAACACTCTTAATCACCATGCTCCATTGTCTTTCATTAAAGTTTATCAAACCCATTAAAATATTATACAATATTACAGGGTACCTTTAACCAATTCGAAAAAAAACAAGTGGTTTAAGATATTTAGCCTATTAGTAAAATATAGCCTGAAAGCAGATGCTTTTTTTGCTTTATCATGCATGAGTTTTATCTATTCATTACAGCAAGGCTTGTATTTGTAAACCCTATAAAAAGCTAACAAATTGTTACATGAACTTGAAATACAGTGCAAATTTATGTATACAATGACTGCTTATCCGAAACTCTGATTTACTAAACTACCCTGCTTTGTAAGCCTTATATTTAAATTGTCTCTAACATCTCATTTAAATGCAAGATGAATTTACTCTGAAGAAGACCTGAAGAGATCTCGTTAAATCCCCTTATACAAAGAGAGGTTCTTTAGGTAAATCCATAAAATGATGCTTCCTCCAAGTGCTCTACATATCCTTGCATGCAGCTTAAATTCAATCTCAAGCAATTTTAATTTCTGAGGGTGCATTGTAATAACCACATTTGTTTAAAAATCCAAAGTGATTCAACCCAGCAATTACTCAGATTTAGAAAGGTTTTATTGTAATGCTAAATCTTTGAATCTGTTCTTTCTCTAGATCAACAATGCTCGAGATTATAAAGAAGAAAGTGAAGAAAGAAGCTAAATCTTGGCTTTCGATTGCCAAGAAAAGACAATTCCTTTGGTTTATGCCTTAAGTCTTATAACATCTTGGCTGTGTGTTTATTTGGAACCATGGAGGTGTTATTAAACCTAATTTTCTCAAGAGTATCCGAGTATAAAAATATAGGCTACATATACCACTGTATTTGCATTGCCTTTCACTTAGTCCTCTTTTTAGCCCTGTCTGAGTTGTAACATCAAGAGACAAAATAACACTATCAAGGACTTTGGGAGACTGTATTTTAGACTTTGGTATCTCTCATTGTCACCTATATATTTCCTCTCGTAGTAGAGCAGGCAAGTTAACTAAATGTACCTTGGTGTTTACTATGTTTAAAAAAAAAAAAGTGCAGTATTTGGAAGCTAGAAGAGCTAGTTGTTATTAATCAAATTGAACACTGGATGGCAGTCCTCACTAATAATATAAATAAAGGCTATTGATAAACTAGGAAGGACTGATTTGAAATAACACCCTAGGCAGCCTAAGTATCTTGCCAATTTTAACAGTTAAAAAGTCAGCAAAGAAGAGCTTTAAACAAAGATGGTGACAGAATCAGAATGTTAAAAATAGTGAGCTTGCATGGCATCATCATGAATACGTGAATATGTTTTGATTGATTTGACAATATTGTGCACCAAAACCAGCTTCCTAAGTTTTACTCCAGTCACTAAACACTCATTCTTAGACCACAAATTAAATTCACCTCCTTTATTGTCATCTGAAACCCAGTCTTGGCTGAAGCTATAGCTAGCATAGTCTGAGGTGAATTTGCCTCAAGCAGAACTTTTAAATCTGCTTGATCTCATCCTCAAAAAGGAACCCTGGTGTTTTCTTTCCTGTTTGCCTAATCATCTTCCAATTATATAAACAAGGTCCCTCAAATGCAAAAAGATACGTTAGTATATTTGATTTTCATGTCTGGAAGGAATATTTCCATGAAATGTCTCAGATATCTCTGTGTTTGTACACTGTATAGGACTGATGCAATGGAGTAAAATTGATTTGACTTTGAATCCCAACTCTGCCACTAACAAGCTGGATGAAGATGGCAAGTCAATTTTCTAAACTATAAAATGGATGAATCCATGCAATACCATTTCATAGATTTGAGGTAAGTTTTAAATAAAATTATGCATATATAGTGCTTCAGATGATATTAAACACATAGTATGCAGTCAGCGAAATTAGTTATTATTACCATTGTCAACTTCACTAATATCACGTATTCCTCTTTTCTGAATATTTTGTTAAATGATATTTTAGATAAACAGCTAACCAAAAGTATTTATTACTGGTTTAAATTCTTAACTAACCTATATCAGATTGGACAGCAGTATCTTCAATTTAGAGGCAATAACTAAGAAAACAAGGCAATGAAAGTAAGGGAGAAATCATATGTATTTTTCTCTCCCTCCTTATATTGTTAATTGAACTCTCTGAGTCTGCCTATCTGTTGTAGAATGATAAAATACTGTCATATTTCTGAAGAGTACATTCTTTCTTTAAATGAGGTCAGCTGCAGTGACTTTTTCTAACATTCTTGTTATTTGGGAAGGCAGTAAGATGAAATGCATTTTCTGGATTGTTTACCAGTGGGGCCTCTGGCTTGCAGAAGAGAAGTATGGTAATTTCTCACATATGGAGTCACTTGATATCTAATTCAACTTATATAGAAACAAACAATCAAAAATCTTAAGGTTTCTATGATCCATGCTACACAATGTTAGTAATAGCCTCCATAATATTTTTTCTGCTTAGAGATGATATTAAGCTTACATGATTTGTATAAAGGCATCAAACATGCTCCTCCTTTCTGATTCAGCATTCTCACTGCCTCCGTAATGAGAGAAAATATTTGCTTAATGCTATGAAACATTTTGTGTAAATCAGTGAATTTAGGTGATTATTTTATAATCCTGGAGAAAAAAAAAATATATATATATATCACTTCTAGTCATATGGGTTAAGTAAGGACTCCAGAAACTCGATGATGTGAACTTTTTCTGTCTTAAAATGCAAAACTTCATGAGTAATTCATATATACATACATACATGATAAGTGTATTTCCTAAGGGCGAACACACGTTAGCTCAAACGTATAAATGTATGTAGTAATTATATGACTAAATTATACAAAAATGAAAATGTCCTGGTTTAAATTTTAGTAAAGCACTGAAAAGATTGTTTTTTATACAGTTTAAGGATGTGAGGGGTTAACCTAGATTCCAGTATCAAAACAAAACGAAACAAAACAAAACCAGATGCTTGAAATCTATGGTTACTTTACCAAGTCAGTTTTCAATCCCTGCCTTGCATAAGATGAAGCTGACTTAGTATTTGTCTGGAATAATTTATTTTGAACAAGAACAGCTCTAAAAAATTAGTAAATGCTAAATTGAAATATGAAAACACCATGAAAAAGTCCATGTAAGACTCGGTAAGAAAATTATTACCAAAAGCTTCCCTTTTTCTCAGTGAGCACCTCCTCCAACACAACTGCACATATGCAGTAAAGCAAATAAAGGGTTAAAATATTTTCCTCTTGGTAATCTATGCTAAATGTGCAAGTATTTGTTTCCATGGCAAATAAGCACATTTTTCAACTTCTTTGGGTTTGAGGGAATGGTTCCAAATTCACATTTTGGTTAGACAGTAATGGGGTTACCACACTTAATGTTTTCTCAGGATAGTCCTAGTTTACAGCCATTGTCCTAGAAACACTTTAATATCTCAACTTTTACCCTCAAAGTGTCCTGGTTTGCGTAATAAATTATATGATCATAGTAGGTAAAATGTTAAAGAAATGAGCATCACCCAAAACAAAGTTTCTCAGCGGTGCTAATTGTTTCAAGAGAGAAATAAGAATGTCATTTTTTTTTCCCATCTTACAGCATTGGGAAGTTAGTATCGGGGGTGGGCATTCTGAAGAAGAGGCTCCACAGATCTCAATTAAGACTTCTGTGTGGAAAAAGATTTAATGTGCTGGATCCTTAAATAAACATGGAGAGAAACCAAGGGTCCTTCCATTTACCATTTCAGAAAGCTGTCAGACAGTTCCTCAAAAAGAGTCCTTAAATATAGAATTAGCATATGGCCTATCAATTCCACTCCTGGGTATAAACCCAAAAGAATTGTAAGCAGGTATTTAAACAAATATCCATACACAATGTTTATAATAGCACTGTTCATAATAGTCAAAATCCAAATGTCCATCAAGTAATTAATGAATAATTAATTATTATTTAATTAATATTAAATTATATTATAATTAATATTAATGATTATTCATTAATTAATGAATAATCAAAATGTGGCATATCCATACAATGGGATATTATTTGGCAATAAAAAAGAATTAAGTAATGATGCATGCTACAATATGGACGAATCTTGAAAAACTATACTGAGTGAAAGAAGCCAGACAGAAAAAGTCACATTTTTTTATAATACCATTTATATGAAATAGCTTGGAAAGGCAAATTCATAGAGACAGAGAGTAGATTCATGGTTGTCAGGGTCTGAGTGAAGGGGAGGGAAGTTAGAGAGCTACTGCTAATAGGTATGGTGTTTCTTTGGGGGGAGTGATAAAAATGTTTCAGAATTAGATAGTGGTGATGTTTACTTAACTTTGTGAATATACGAAACACCACTGAATTGTACACTTTAAAAGAGTGAATTTTATGACATATGAATTATAGCACAAAAACGAAAAAATAGGACAGTCAGAAATTATAGAAGAGGAATTAATTTTGGAAACATTATCACTTCCTTCGTTCAATACTTTTTGTGTTTCCCCTAGTGATTAGCAGTAAAAAATCTCCCTCTCTCTCATGTCTGGGTGCTTGTCTTCAAGGTAGTTAGGAAGAACATACTTGAGGAGCTAGCATTCAAATCAGCAGCCAGACTGGGGCAAGGCAAAAGCCAATCAAGAATAAAGAAGCAGATGGGAATTCCCTGGTGGTCCAGTGGTCGTTTGGGACTCGAACGCTTTCACTGCCAGACCTGGGTTCAATCCCTGGTCAGGGAACAAAGATCCCGCAAGCCACGAGAGGCAGCCAAAAAAAAGAAAAAGCAGACTAGTTAGTACCTAGACAAAGCATAATATAGGGAGCAGGTCTGAACGAACCTAAGCAGTCCTATCGAAGGACTGAAACCCATGTGGAATATACCAACCAGAAATGAAAGCAATATCTATCTACAGGATTCTTAAATACTTAATTCTCATTAAGAATGTTCTCTGACACCTAGTGACTATTTGAGCCAAACTGACAGAATATCGTGTCATGGCTGATGTCTTCCAACATTTTGCCAACTCAACATTTCTTTTAAATTTAACATCTTTTAGGTGTGCTTAGGCTCCTAATAGGAATAGTGTGATTAAAAAATCAGGACACAGGGCTTCCCTGGTGGTGCAGTGGTTGAGAATCTGCCTGCTAATGCAGGAGACACGGGTTCGAGCCCTGGTCTGGGAAGATCCCACATGCCGCGGAGCAACTAGGCCCGTGAGCCACAACTACTGAGCCTGTGCATCTGGAGCCTGTGCTCCGCAACAAGAGAGGCCACAACAGTGAAAGGCCTGCGCACCGCGATGAAGAGTGGCCCCCACTTGCCACAACTAGAGAAAACCCTCGCACAGAAATGAAGACCCAACACAGCCATAAATAATTTAAAAATAAAAAATAAATAAAGGCAGAAAAAAAAATCAGGACACAAGTGCTAACACAGTGATAATCTAGAAATTTGCTGATTGTTGATGGATATTAACAATTTGACCAATAACTATGACCCAGGCAGTGTCATTCACTATTACCTATTGCCTAGTTTAAAAAAAAAAATCACAAATTAAGAGGCTTAAAATAGCACTTGTATTTTTTTCAGTTTCTGTGTCATGCAGTCTGGGAAGGACTAAGCTGTCCCTTTTGCTTAGGCTCTCACAAGACTGTAAATCTAGGTGTCCAAGGCTGCATTATTACCTGGAGCCTCAACTGGGGGAGAATGTGCTTCCACGCTCATTCAGATTGTTGGCATATTTTATTTTATTTTATTAGTTTTTAAAATTTTATTTTATTTTTTGGCAGCTGTAGAGGTTTATTCCTGGATATTGGGTTGAAACCTCTCTCAGATCCTAGAGTCTATTCTATGTAAGCCTCCTAAAATGGTTATTTCTCCAAAGCTAGCAATGAAGAAAGTCTGGAGTAAGTTGGTTAGCAAAACAGATTTCTATGTAACCTAAATAATCACAAAAGTGGCGTGTTATATATTTTGCCATATTCTAAAGATTGTAACCAAGTTACAGTTCCCACCACACTCAGGGGGAGAGGATTACACAAAGATGTGAACACCAAGAGGCAGGAATCATGGAGCCATCCTAGAATCTGTTCACCTAAAAATGGTGACTGCTTTTTAAGTAATTTTAATGATTAGTTTTTGCAGCATTATCTAAACCATCTCAAACTTTTATATTCCTTGAAATAAAGTTTATATGTGTCCTTTAGTCCCACCTGCCCACCATGACCAAATAGTGAGAACCTTATGAAATGCTGGCAACATTTTCATTGTTTTATTAACCACAAGTTAATCCTGGCTCTATCTCCAGCATTGCTCAGACCTTTATTGGAATGTGGAGTCTATTTTGGGGTTGTGCAACATAAGCAAGATGTAGGAAGATGCTCAAAGGAAAACAACAAAAATGATTAAAGGGATTGGAAATAAATTCTACAAGAAAAAGGAAGAGAATTAAAGCTATTTATTTCAGGAAAGAGAATGCTAAACAAAAAGGTGGCCTTATCAGCAATATTCCCATGTGTGTGGAGTGAATAATTTTTATCTTGTGATGATAAAGTAGTAAATGGATTTAAAATCCCTTTACTCAGTGTGTGTATATGTGTGTGTGTGAGTGTGTGTGTGTGTGTGTGTGTGCACGTAGACTGGAGTAAATATACTGTATCAGTGGAAATAACAAATGTTTCATAGACGCTGTATATGTTTCAATGACCCTTTGGGTTGCCGTTAGATACAGTCCTTAAATACAGGGAAAAGGCCTGTGACTATCACTTCTGTTCTGAATATTATATGAAAGGAACATCCTAATGGAATTAGTTTAAAGGCATATCAACCTCTTCTAAACATTTAAGAAGCCACAGCAACTTTATTGCAACATGTTTGTTGGTTTTACTTCTCTGAGTTTTGGGAGTATGCTAATATTATCTTTAAGTGTTCAGTCTTACACAGTTTTCAACACACACATAAGTAGAGTTATTGACAAATGTATTGTCTAAAATGGGACATTTTTGAGAGTGAAAAAAGATTCAATTAATCATAATATTATAGTAGGATAACATGCAAAACCGGAACTTGCCCCAGGCAAACGGGGATGCGTTATAATTTAAATCATATCCCTGACTGGCAATAATTAGAAGAATGACTAGGAGGGGTTAGGTTTTTTCAGGTCCCTGGCAAGCTAGATCATAAGCTCCTCGTGGGTAGAAGGCAGGTCTTATACTTCATACTCACAGCATCTAAGTGAGTACAGCAGGGTAAAAACTGAATAAAAGCAATAATGACAATTACTTCCTGCAGGTCAGGCATTGTTCTAAGCACTTGACAAGTATTAATGTATTTAAAACCCTCCACAGTCCTGTGAGATACTAATGTTATCATCTCCATCTTAAATTAAGGAAACTGAAACACAGAAGTGCTAAATAATTTGCCCAAGCTTCCACAGAGCTGGGATTCAAACTCTTTCATCTCCTCTCACTTTTATCCTCATATCTTCATGTTCTTACTTCTCTCTCTCTCTCTTTCCCTCTCTTCCTGACTTCCACTTTGCCTCTTTCCCTTCTTCCCTCCCTCTCTTGTATCGCTTCTGTCTCTTTTATTTCTCTTCCTTTCTCTTGTTTAATCTCTTATGTTTTTCTTCCATGGTATGTCCCATTTTTAAAGAAGGTTCTACTACCTAAGAAAAAGATGGATAAACCACCAAATTGTATGTTCTCTAAGGTTTTTTCTAATCCTTAAATAAGTCAACAAATAT
Source organism: Balaenoptera ricei (assembly GCF_028023285.1). Classification (NCBI taxonomy): domain Eukaryota; kingdom Metazoa; phylum Chordata; class Mammalia; order Artiodactyla; family Balaenopteridae; genus Balaenoptera; species Balaenoptera ricei. The sequence goes on along the minus strand of NC_082660.1, from coordinate 85,679,938 downwards.
TATTTAGTGTTTACTATGTGCAAGAACTAATTCTAAAAGGTAGAACAATATAGAAAAATCAAGATGAATGGGAGAGTCTTAGTACAAGGAGTGCATAGTCTAATATAAGAATAAAACACAGTCCAAATCACTAGGAAATAAGATAAAATATGATGCCACAGGAGAGAGTTCACTCTTATAGAGATTTTCCCAGCATTTGAACTCTTGGCATATATCCAGTTAATACTGTGTTTGTATTAGTTCCTAACAAAGCAAAATACTATCTAAGTTGCTCATATTTCCCTTGGTAATAGTAGTTACGTGTACTCCCTCTTCTCTCCACTCTTCTCAGCCTTGACAAACCTTTCTTGATTCATCGAATGAATATTTATTGAGTGTCTACTCTATGTCAGGCACAATGCTGGGATCCATAACACTTACCAGGCTATTTAAAATGGTTTGTTTGCTTGTCTTTCTCTCCTACTAGACCAGTTCTTACCCAGAGACCCATAGATGGGTGGGAGTGTGTGATGAAATATCCCGAGATTGTATGCAACTCTTTATGTGTTTGAACATATGTTCATTTTCTGGACAGAGGTTCAATAGCCTTCATCAGATTTTCAAAAGGGGCCAGGTGCCACAAGAAGTACCCCTACCATACTTTGAATTTTGAATACTTCAATGTTAAGCTCACAAACCCAGATTCAGTCAGGCCACCTATGAAATATGTGATACATGGTAAATGATATGACTCTTCTACTTGGGTTTTCTCCTAGGTCAAATGTGAGGATTAAATTAACTGATTTTTGTAAATCACTTAGTATATTTCCAAGTACTTAGTATATGTTCAATAAATATTAAGGAAAATACAGCAGACACATTAAATAGCTAATGTGAGCATTTTTCTAAGGAAGGGTTTCTCAGCCTCAGCACAATTGACGCTTTGGGAACATCATATTTTGTTGTAGGGGGCTGGCCTGTACATTGCAGGATGTTTAACAGCATCCCACTAGATGCCAATAGCATAATCTTCCCAGTTGCGACAAACAAATATGTCTCCAGACATTACCAAATGTCCCCTAGGGACCAAAGCCACTCTCTTTCTCACTGAGAACAACTGATCTAAATAAATAGAGTTGATTAACAGGTTATGAGATAATTATTTTTATTAGCTTCATATTTCACACTCAGAGGCACCATATTGATCTGGTAGGTGGCTGATCACTCTGTGGAGGGAACTGACTAGTGATTTTGATTAGGGGGCATTCCCCACTCACCTTCAACTAGATGCTAATCATTCTCAAAGAGTCCAGAAGCCATGGTAAAGATGGGTAAGATGAGACATTCACCAATATGTAGACACCTTGAAATATCTCTATTAGTTCAGAGCAGATCTAGACACTTCTAAAGGAAGAACATGGATTCTTCAGAGTCAAAAACAAACCACACCTTGCAAATGCATATAAAAACAAACAAACAAACAAAAAACTCAGCAACAACAAAACCACCTCTCTCCCAGAAACATAATATTTCTATAGCAAAGTTAAAAGAACTTTCATATCTAAACCATTTATTTGAACAAAGGCATTGTTCTCAAAATTTATTAACGTTTCCCTATATGAAAAGAATTGCCACAGTGCTATGATGGAATATAAAGATGCTATGGAAGTCTCAGAAATCCTGAAACATAGAAAAAAACCTGGAATTCCGTATCCTAAATTTTTCCTCAGTGGCTACTAATAAGAGTAGATGAATATATAACCCTAGGTACTGACATACATCTTTATGATTTGGCCATGATGAAATGAGAAAGTGTGATATTCTATATTTTTTGTCTTTAGCAAACATGAAGCAAAAGGCAGCTTCTCTTCTCAACCCAGCCAGTGTACACTGCTAGCATGGTACACATGCTATTTTATTCTGAAATCTTAGAAATGCAATAATATTTTTATTAAGATGCTTGGTTTACAAGTCAATGGGTATATTTTTAATTCTCATACGATTTGCACCATCCCTTGATTTATATAATAAAAATTTCCATTGATGAGATAGAAATGTTAAACTCACAGTTAAGCTATGTGCCTACAAAATTTAGTACTTCTGTGTGAAAGAGTCCTTGAGGATTAGGATTTCAAGGTCACACTGCAAAAGCGTAATTTGGGGGAGAAAATTATTCTAGTCTTTTTTCAAAGCTTCACTTATTCACTACCATAAAATTCATTTTCATAGCTTGTCATTAATCTTTATTGGTTGCAGTAAACTGGCAGGAGATTTGGAATCATATGCTATGCTCTGCATCTGAAGATTTGAAAAAATATATGGGAATGTTGCTGCAATCAAGGTGTATGATTAGACTAAATTATAAACATAATGTATGCCATTTTCATATATTTTCATTGAGAAGTCTCCAAAATTAAAAATTATTAAGTAAGCTTTATTGTGTTCCTAATCTGTATGATATATATGAGCTTAAAACATAAAATCAGTCATGCATCTTTCTTTGAGTAATATATGTTTATTGTGAAGATGTGCAAGCGTGGGTAGAATGCCTTTAGGAAATAAATGTATTCTGAGTGTAAAAATCATTGTGACTATGGAAAGTGCAAAATCAGCCTATATATTGAGTTATATTCTCATGACCTGTAGCATATTAGAACCAGAGTTGGCATTTCAGATTGTACTTAGAAAATGTCCTCCTTAAAATACTTTGGAAGAAAATAGTTCATTTTGTTCCTGTGAAATATGGCAACTGTTCATATTTAATAATACAGAGATTTCTTGAATTTATCAACTCAGGGATGTGCAAACAATTGTCAACTGAGAGCTAGTACATTTCATGTTACTATATTTCAGTTCTGTTCTCTTCTATGTGGTATTTACTTTCAGCGTACAATCAGGCATATACCTTCACAAAATCTGGATAAATTTAAATAATGATAATCTCTGAATGAAAGCCTGTAATATCTAATACAAAATTAATTTCATTCATAATATATATACATATCTGAAGAGTGAAAATCATGGAACCAAAGAATGTCAGACTTGAAAGTTTCCTTAGAGAACATTTAGTCCAACCTCTCATTTTGCATAGTAGGCACAGGAAGCACTGGGGAGGGAGGATTTGTTTTGTGACATTTTCACTTTGTTTTCCTTATGAAAGCCAGGCTGATCTACCCACTGGAGTTTCCTAGGTCTAGACAGTAGGCGTGTTAGTCAGGGTTCTCCAGGACCAGTAAGATATAGAGAGAGAGAGAAAGAGAAAGAAAGAGATTTATTATATAAGGAATTGGCTCACAAGATTATGGAGGCTGGCAAGTCCAAAATCTGAAGGGTGGGTCGACAGGCTGGAGACCCATTAGGAGCAATGCTGCAGTTCCAGTCTGAAACCAGCAAGCTGGAGACCTAGGAGAATGGGCATTTCAGTTCCAGTTGAGGTCCATCTGCTATAGATCCAGAAACAGCTGAGGCTGCAGATGAAGCCTGAAGGCAGGCAGCTAGAGAATTCTCTCTTGCTCCAGGAAGGCTGGTCTTTTTGTTCCATTCCAGACCTTCAACTAATTGGATGAGCCCCACCTACATTTTGGAGGACAATCTGCTTTACTCAAATTGCACCAATTTATATGTTAATCTCATCCTCAACACCCTCAGGGAAACAACCAGAATACTGTTTGATCAAATATCTGGGCACCCTGTGGTCCAGCCATGTTGACACATAACATTAACCATCGCAGTATTCTTATAGGAGAACAGAACCATTTCAAAATAATTGCCTGCATAGATCTCTGACCTTAGATTGTGATGAACCTGTTTACTTCACTCTAAACAGGATAACCACACTAAACTCCCTCTTAAAGCTCATATAAGCAATGCCTTGCATCCTTCAATAGCTAAAGATAAAGCTAAAGGAAGGAAGAGGAATTTTTTAAACTTGAAAAATAACAATCAATCTTATTTATGGACATTTAGAGGTGGAATAAGCCTGATGAGGCACAAAGACATAATGTAATAAATACAGAGCTCTAAATTTTGCTTCTTTAGCAGCTTTCCATATTGAATGGTAATTGCTAATCTGATTTCGTTAGTATTGCTATGACGCTTGAGATGCTTGATTTAGCTGTAAAGCATTTGCCTTGTTCTCTGCTGTACTTCCCCTGTGGCTATGTGTGCTTTTTTCTCAACTGCAGGATTAAACCATTTGAGCTCGGCTTACACAAAATGTCACTCATCAATAAAGTCCTTTTATTGCTTTCTCCATTCCTTTATTTGTGAAACTGAGGTGTGTGTGTGCATTTTCGTAGGGCTGTTAATTAATGATTTCATAGATATATGTAACTTCTCGGAATAAATTTGTGATATATTTTATTAAAAGAGGGATGGACTGAAAACATTTTACACATGTGCAATTTTGTTCTTAGAAATTAAGTGCATTTTGGAAAAAAAAAAACACATTATGTTCTTAAGGGCAAGATTTCCATTCTTTGTTTAGACTTTAGATCTTCAGTTTCTCTTGCCAAAAAGGAATCTTTTTTACCTTTTATTCTATTGTTTGTAAGTATTGGATAAACTTTTCCCAGAAATTAGGTATTTGTTTAGACATTAAATAAAACTGAATGTACTGAAATTTCAAATCCTATTCTTTGACATTAAGAGTGCTTTAATGATATAATTTTTGTATTTCGATTACAAAACCATTTGGATAGTGTCTAAATCGATTCTACATTATATAGGCCCCATCTATAACAAATTCTTGGGTAACAATGTTTTGGTATAATTGTCAAGTACTTTATTAATCATTCTCCTGCTAAGTGTAGGGCATTGAAAACATCTGATAGTACAGTGTAAATATAATAAAAATTGGCTGCACAGTGAGGTTGCAAAGCTTGCAAAAGATGCAAAATTTCATGAAAGTTATGTTGGAGAGCCACACGAATCTTATTGTAAAACTCCTGACAAATAAGAGTGAAACAAGGATCTGGCCAAGTTAGAAGAGAGAATCTACAAGGTTGTGACACAGTAAGTGCTGCAAAAAGAATGTTCAAAATACTCATAGAGTTCTTTGGGAAAATTTATGTAACATCAAACATTTTTGCAAGAATATATTCCTACTGATTTTTTTTTTTTGTCTAAAAGTGAAATGAAGTTAAAAGGTGAACCATGCTAGGTTATCAGACAATTTTGTCAGAAAAATTATAGTAAAAATAAACAAAGCCATAAACCTAATTTTGCCAAAGGAAACATTAAGTAAACTTATCTTCATGAATAAAATTTTATGTTTCATTTTCATTTTAAACTCATTTTAAAAGAACTTTAGTTTCATTTTCTATCATTCTGACACTTACCAGCTGATTGTCAACTCTGGGTATAGGGTATGTTAGAGAAAGGGGAAGTTTGAAATAGTGCTTCTACATTCCCTCAGATGAGATCACCAATTACAGCCAATTTTTTGTGAAAAGGCTAATCAGCTTTAACATCCTTCACTATGTAGTGTCATAAATGAAAAAGAATAAAGAAGCTATCACAACCCAGATATTGCTATTGAAAGAAAACCTCCTAAACTAAGTTTTCTGTGCTTTGTCAATCTTAGAACCAGGTCTTAAATATATTTTCAACTCATTTCCTTCTGTATCACCCTTTAAATATGTCTACCTAAAAATGCTCACCATGTACTGTTAAATGATTTAAAAAAGACTTTATGAAGTGCAAAATATCAGTTGATCTTAATTTGATGCTGTTTTTTTTTGTGTATGTATATAAGATATTAAAAAATCATGACTAGCCTAGAAATACAATTGCTTGTGAATATTAGTTAACTCTAGTGAAGCTATAGATTTTTATATGTTTATCGTGTTTATATTTTCATAATATTCTACAATGGACTTATTATTTTTATAAGCAGAAATAAATATTTTAATAATCTAATTAGAAATGTCTCATTGAAGAAACTACAGGGATAAGATGGTTTAAATTTAGTTTATATTTATGCTTTTTATCTGTCATATTTGAGGGTATCAAATATCCCTGTGTGTGTGTGTGTGTGTGTGTGTGTGTGTGTGTTAATGTATGGAAAGATTTCCCAATCCTCTACTTATCTGTATCTTCATTCTATTTGGAGGGGAGTGGAAAGGTAAGATGGAAGGCATCCCTTGGAATGCTTTTGAATCTTCTCAGAACTAGAAGGGCAGAGAGCCAATGAAAAGAAAATGAATATTTCCCTTCCTTTACTGTAAATAGATGAAGGAAGTAACATTTTAAAAAAAACCCTCTAACTTATAGTAGGAATATTGTTTTAACCAAGATCTTTTGAGTTGACAGTTGAAAAGGAGATATATACCAAAGTTTTGTATGCAGTAACATGAAGGGAAATTTTCTACTTGAGTGCAGTGGCATAAAATACAAGAAAAACTTGATTTTAAACAGCTCTTCTATTATAATCATGTTACAAGATAGGCTTCTAGTTCTTTGCATTTTATAGATTGTTAAGGTATTCCTGTGTATCTTATGGAGACTAAATTTAGCTCAAGAAGCATAATGAAGTTATCGTCTTATATGTTTTATTGTGAGATTCCCCCAGGTAACTCTATAATTAGTAGGTCAGCAAGGTAATCTGTGAGCATTGCTGAGTACCCAGAAGCCATTGTTTTCTCACAGCTAGTTGAGTTCCCACTAAATTCTGCTTGGAACTGGATTTTTAAATTGGATACAAAAAGAGGTAGACAATTCTGGTGAATTAATATAGAAGAGAAAAAACATAATAGTCAAGACTATTTCTATAAGTTTCACTACATCACTCTGATTTGGTTGTGCGGCTGCCCTCTTACTTCTCATTACAATGTTAAGTTATTCATTGGGTGCCTAACATCACAGCATTAAGTCAGAAAAAAACACCAAGCTCTTACATTTTGGAACTCAACTTTAAAACCAAATATGGAAAACATTTCTTCTTTCTCATAAAAAAAAAATATTCTCTAAATGTGAGAGCAGCAGGATGAGGGCAGACAGGAATAGGAATGAACTGTTTCAAGGAGGAGCCGGTACTTGATGGATGAATGGGATTCGGCTAAGAGTAGGGAGAATAGAGAAAGGTACTGAAAGGTTACAAAGCCAGGTCAAAAAAGAAGCAATTGGTGGAACAGGAGATATTTGGCCTAGAAGAGAGACTACTCAGGAAGGGCATGATATTTGTCTTAAAATATTTTGAGATCTGTCATGTAGAAGAGGGAGTAGACTTCTTTTCCACGTCCCCTATCAATCAAGCTTAGCCCAATGATGGGCATTTCAGCTAGAGAAACAGTCTACTAGGGGAAGACAGACAGAAAACAGATAAAATATATTGCTATAAATTGAAGTGTCATGAAATTAAATAAATTTTGATATAAGAAAAAATAAAATAAATAACAGAGACATTTAATATATTTTAAGCAATCAGGTAAACGTCTCAGAAGAGGATGTTTATGATGAGACCAGAAAGATGAAGCTCTAGCAATGCACAAACGTTTGGAATGAGGAGGAAGGATAGTGTAATAGCCGGAAGGAATAGTATCTACAAATGCCTTAAGGAGGGAAATAGTTTAGTGTATTTCTGAAACTAAAAGTTCTCTGTCGCTAGAGCGTAAAGAGCAAAGTAGAGAGTGGCAAGAGGTAATGGCAAAGATCAGATCTTGCCATGCCTCGTAGGCCAGAATACAGAGTTTAGAATTTTTTTCCTAGGTGTTATAGAAAGCCACTGAAGAGTTTTGAGCAGGATGATCAGAATGGCAAAAGAGTGGAATCATGAAGGCTGCATTAGAAACTGTCAGAGAAATCTAGGCATGAAGAGGAAAGGGCCTGCAGTTAGAGAAATGTCAACGATTATAACTACCATTTATGAACTTCAGCTATGTATCAGGAACTCGTGTGTGTGTGTGGGGGGGGTGTGTGTGTGTTTCTTGTAGCAACTCAGGCAGTATCATTAAACTCATGATTACAGCTAGCCAGAGTTCACAAATAGTAAATGGCATTCTTAGAATTCACACTCTGGTGTATTTGCTCCTAAAGTCAACATATTTTCTGCTGTACCACACTGTCTTTCTTCAAGAAAGAAGAGAAAAAAAAAAGAGGGGTCACCAAAGTGCAGGAGATATTTTAGAGGGAAATTGTAGAGACATGTTGATTGATTTGAGGTGGGGGAACATTGAGAACACTAATATTTACTGAATCCCTAAGAAGGGCATGTTACCTAGTTAAGCTTTAACCTAAACGCTATTTTGTTTAGCCCTATGACGACTGTTTGATGAAGATATTATCACTGTTTTATGAATGGAAAATTAAGACTCGCAGAGCTTAAGTAAATTGCCACATCACATAGCTAATAAATGACAGAGGCTAGGATTCCAACCAAGAAATGTTTGATTCCACATCTTTCCCTTAACATGCTACCACACACATACTTATAGAATAGTCTTCTCTTTTAGCATTCTTACCCTGTCATAGGGGAGAGTAAGAAAATACACGAATTGACTGACAAACACATAAAACATCATTAATAACTGCAAAATAGAAAACATTAAAATATGTGCACATATGAGTCCACTTTTGAGAATATTTTCAATTCAACACATAATTGTTCTCAAAATAGATTTTATTGTGCCCAAGTAGGAATAAAATTGCTTTGCAAACATTAGGATGTGGTGAGAATAAGTTCTATATGCCTGCAAAGATCCCATGAACATTATTCTCTAGCCATCTGAGGGAAGGGGGAAGGAATGTATAGGCAAAGATGTACTTGAAACTCCCTCTATTAAATCTGTTCAAAAATAACTCTCTTTCACATTCTACTAATTAGAGACTCATTTGGGTTAACAATCTCCTTTTATAAAATGCAAATGGAGGGTTGCACCTCATTCATATCTTAATCAATTGTAATACCTTGCTGAGGGCCTTGTAGCTCTGAAAAAAATGGGATCTTTGATTGGGGCAGAAAAGATGGTGGGGGCCTTTTTGGTGTGGTGGAGAGAGTATGCAAGGCGAGCCTGGAGGATAGCTAGAAAGCAGCATACAGGCACTGAAATTTGGGATTGAGGAGAGCCACACAGGAAGTGGGAGCGACAAAGACAAATTTTGTCTACTTTAGAGTGTCAACAGTCAACATATTATTGAAGTCTTCAAATCTCAGCTTTCTCCAGGTTAAGAAAAATCACCTACCCCCTCCTCCACAGGCTTTCCATTTTGGCTTCTCCATTTAGTCTATTACTGCTAGTGTAAACTAAGCAGACAGGGGACAGTGTTACTGTCTATCTGTGCTACTACCTGCTTTGGGAGGAAAAGAAGGTAAGAGAGAAAAAGAGATCAAAGAGAAAACTTAGACATATGCATCCCCCATCTCCTCCCTCTTTAGCTTCATCACTATGTCTCAGCACATCATTAGAGGATTTTCCTCTTCCTGGGATTTGTAACACAATCCCCACAAATATGGAGAATCATCCTATAAACTGCATACATAAGTGCTGACTGAACACGAAGGACAAGAATGTTTAGCATGTGTGGGGGTTGGTGAAAGTTTCATTGAGAGAGGGCTTTGTATAGTGTAGCTAAATTTGATAAACATGAACTAGTTAAGTGAACATAAATTAGCAGGCAGGATACCCTAAGCCAGGAGAACCATAAGAGCATATGCAAATTTGAGCATTCTTATAAACTACTTGTGTAAGTGCCAAGGAGTTCATATACCTAGATTAGAGGAATTATTTGAGTGGCAAAGAAATTTTAAAAACAGTGGAGAGACAACTGTAGCAAGATTGGAATTGGACCTTGAATGCCAGGCAATGGGATTTCCATTTTATAGTATAGGCAAGAGGGAATCACTGTAAATTCTTAAATTGAGGATGAGGGAGAGTGATGTGATGTTATCAGAAGAATGGCGATGCTGGAGTTAATCCCACTATGAAAGATAGGATTAGCATGGTACATGTGGAAATGTAAATTATGGAAAGAATTTAAGAGATATTGCAAAGAAACATTAATATAAAAAAAAAAGGATTTGTTGTGGGTTAGGAAGAAGAGAGAAAAGTTTATAAAAGAAATCTTCCCAGATTGTGAGCCTGAGAAAGAGAAAAGCATGCAATGCCAGTAAGTGGAATGAAGAAATTGAGTAAGGTTCTTTCCTGTTTAGGGCTATGCGGATACATTGCTCCAGTATCAAAGGAAAACAAAAGTAATGAGATTATTTGAGCAATAGAACATAAGGGAACAGAAAAAGGGTGGGAAATCAGGATGAGAAATGGAGATTTGAGGGTTGTGCCAGAGAGAGGGCCACTGAGAAAATAAACATGGAAATGTTCTCCCGTTTCATTGCTCTATTTTCCCTCAGTACTTACATTAAGTTTGCAGCGACTTCTTTGCTCTTGTGGATATATTGCTTTACTTGGTCTAATTTCATTGTGTTTGCTTCCAAAACAGTCTATAAACTTTCTAAAACATAGGGACCATATTCTGCTTTGGGTTTGGTTTTGGTGGTTTTGGTGATGACGTTGATAATGGTGATAATAACAACTTTTTTGGCACCAGGGACCGGTTTCGTGGAAGACAATTTTTCCACGGACGGGGGGTGGAGGGGGATGGTTCAGGTGGTAAGGCAAGCAATGGGGAAGGATGGGGAGCAGCAGATGAAGCTTTGCTCGATTGTCTGCCGCTCACCCCCTGTTGTGCAGCCAGATTCCTAACAGGTCACGGACCAGTACCGGTCCCGGGGGTTAGAGACCCCTGATGTATATAAACCCCTCGGGATGGGGATCTGCCAAGTCAGATGCTAAATTGAGATTTCTGATTAAAAACTTATTACTGAGTCTTCAAGAATAAAAATGACTTCAATGTACAAATGTATTGCTTTTTCACATTTATTCTTAAAATAATAAAAGTCCTTGACTGTATTTTTCAAATCATATATTACTTTATTCATACAAAAGTTTAGAAAGCCCCAAAGTTTGAAGTTATTCACCATCAGAAAATAAACTCATCACCTGACCTGTAGGATTCACTCCTCTGTTGCTCAGCAGGGTATCCATATTGCTACCATATGGACCCTTTAATCAGCATCTCCACCATGCTGGAATGCAACTTGTAGAAGAGATGTTAGTGTCCTTGGGTAATGAATGGTGAAACAATCACAGTGGGAGTTTTGTTTTGTTTTGTGTTTTTGTTCACAGCATTGGTCTTATTCTCTTCATTAATTACCAACATTTAACATTCGATAAACATCTGTGGCAATACTAGTCGTTCTTCTCTTTGAAATCACTCTATTTAGAACATATGAGAACATCTCATCTTAGAAATGGAGCATACTAGCTCTTTTAGGCACTAAATGGAAAAATGAAAATGAGTTATCTGTTTATTCATAAAGTTTAGGAGTGTTTATGCAATATTAGTAGCATTATTCTATCAGGGATTTGGATGGTACCTTTAAGGTAGATATCTGAAACTTATTTTGAAAGTATATTAAAGGTAGAGGTTTGTCAGGTAATTTGTGATTGCTATAGCACCATTTTCAGAGCTAACTGGAGCCTTCCCTTTTTCCTCATTCAATTACATGATCATAATTAGAAACGGGAAAATAGAATGATATTGTTGCTTTCTATTTTTCACATAATGATGGTATAATCTCCCTTCTCAAGATCCATTGGGTGAAATAATTACTTTTATTTAAGATAAGAGTTTTTGGTGTAATTCTTTCTCAAAAGTCACTACTAAATTTTGGTTTTGTACAAAATGTAAAGAAACATTATAGTTACTAGAATGAAGACTAACACTCCTTGGTCAAATAGCAGGCTGGTTGGTTGGTTTGATTTTGGAAATTATTATCATATCCAGAGGAGAGAACTGACTCTGCTGACTCTGAATTATTATACTTAAAATCATTCGATGCAGCTAAATTAGACAATAAGTAAATTTATTATTGGAGAGTTTGCCATTTTTCTCTTAAATAGCCAACTATATATCATAGTGTATATAACTACCACAGAATTGGATATGACTAAAATATTTTCTGGGTTTGATTTTTACTGAGCATTACAAAAAGAAATATTTATAAGGCAGTGTTAATGTGTTTCCATTATTTTCCATGGGGCCACATAGATGGTCACATCATTTTTTGAGCATGTACTTCTTATAATATATGATTCCAGATGCTCTGTCCCCTTGAAAGAAACAAATATAGCTTACCATAACCAAATAATTTTTCATTTGATGGAAAGTGCTGTGTTTTGGGGGAATAAATCTATTTTTGCTTTTCCTATTTTCTGAAGTATATGACAAATATAGCAAATAGCCCTGGAATTTAGTTAGTAGGGCACAACTATTGTTTCCTCACCCACATGCATTTTCATAAGAAACATTGTGTACATCACTGTGACATTACAAAGTAATTCTCTCTGTATTAAATAATTCATTTCTCAATTCACTGCAAAATTAAAAGTTGACATTTTATTTTGTAATATGCTCACAGCTTGAACAGAAAAGGTGCCATGGAAGAAAGAACATTCAAACGAAATCAAAGAATGAACAAGAATGGAATAGGAAGAAATCGACTTTTAAAAAAGTGGTTCATATAAATGCTGCCACTTGTTGTTCATTTTATCAAAATGACAAATTACAACCATTATTTCAGAATTCAAATTGTAGCTAAGAAATAAATATAATTTTAACTGCCTTTATCAAAGGTTAAACTTCTTTATTGGTAACTAAGAAAATATTAGACTCTGTCTTTTCATAATACTTATATGAGTTTTGCTTCATAGTATAGTTATTTAAAAAACAAACTTTTGCCAATTCAATAATTAAAGTATTAAGTTTGTCCATGGTCTTTACTACATTATATATTATATACCATTTCAGAATAATAATTTCACGTTATGAAGAGTAAACTCCCTTCATTTAAGTCAGGAGTAGTGCACTTCTTTGAGTGGCACAGAGATCATGACATTGGGCCCATAGAGAAGAAAATGTAACCCTACCCCATTACTTGCCTCTCTAATGAATAACAAATATATAACTGTGATATCATAAAGGCTGTTTATGGTTTTTCAGTAAGAATCTAGATTTTGACAAAGAATGAAATATTTAATTATGACTACAAAGTACAGTGTAAATGATATCAATATGAATATCAATATTGACAATGAAAAGTAAATTAATGTTGACAGAAAATGTGAGATCTGAGGTGGGAAGGAGTGATGGGAGAGAAGATTAGGGCTCTAATATCCTTTCTACATTGTGGGAGTTACAATGTCTAAAGTGAAAACAATAATAAGCAAGTATTTATTAATAATTACCAAGGTAACCAACAGAAGAAATATAAATAATACAACTATCAGAAATTGGAAAGGGGAAGAAAAAGAGATAGGAGTAGTGCTATTGATCTAAATCTTTATTGTTCATAGCATGGAGTTAACAGATAGATATTGTCAAGGACTAATTATGTATATACATTTAGAGTATGGAGGTAACCACCAAAATAACTAAAAACAGGATTGAAAAGTTTGGGGAATGAGAATTGAAGTGTGAAGTGATTTTCCATTACAGTCTGATCTCTATTATGTGCCATTTTCTACATGCACTTGTAACTTTCACGAAAATAAAAAATAAAATATATTGAAAAATAAAATAGAAATGATACTAATGATAACATTTATTGGGTATGCACTATGTGACAGATGCTTAAATAAATTTATGATTTAATCTTTTCAGTAGTATTATAAGTTAGTTTCTGTTATTATCATCATCATATAAGTCAGGGAAATAAAGCCTAGAGAAACTAGCTAAGAAGTGGCATAGCCAGGACTCAAACCTGCAGAGCTTACCCTGTCAGTCATCACGTTATATTACCATCATGATATATTTGCCAGCATCCAAATTTGTCCAGTGTGATATGTAGAATTTTGACCCCCTTGATCTTCATCCCTTTATGTTACTCCCATGGTTATGGTATAATTCATGGCCCAAGGAACTTTCAAGATGTTATAAATTACTAATCAGTTGATCTTAAAATAGGGAGATTATTTTGGGTTATCCAAGTGAGCCCAATGTAATCACATGAGCCATTAAAAGAACAAGAGGAAGATAGAGATATATGATGAATGAGAATGGCTCAATATGTCATTACTGACTTGAAGACGAAGATACCATGTGGAAAGCATGAGAAAGAAATAAATTCTTCCAAAAACCAGTAAGCTTAGAAGATTCTGAGCCCTAGATGTGAACTGCAGCTCTGTTATCTTTTTTTTTTTTTTTTTAGTATTTTTCTGCCTTTATTTTTTTATTTTTTATTTTTAAATTTATTTATTTATGGCTGTGTTGGATCTTCATTTCTGTGCAAGGGCTTTCTCTAGTTGTGGCAAGTGGGGGCCACTCTTCATCGCGGTGCGCGGGCCTCTCACTATCGTGGCCTCTCTTGTTGTGGAGCACAGGCTCCAGATGCGCAGGCTCAGTAGTTGTGGCTCACGGGCCTAGTTGCTCCGCGGCATGTGGGATCTTCCCAGACCAGGGCTCGAACCCGTGTCTCCTGCATTGGCAGGCAGATTCTCAACCACTGCACCACCAGGGAAGCCCTCTGTTATCTTTTATTACAATTTCAAGTTACAACAAAGATCTAATTAGATCTAAACATTTATTTCAACCCTTCCACTTTTCAGCTAATATTTACCTTTATTCTCACAATACTTTTATACTGCAAGCCAAACTGTGATAAGTTTACATATTTTTTCTTTTATTTTATATTGTCTTTAAATTCTTGCTTATGGCACCACATATAATGTCTTGAGTCCTATGAGATAAAATGTTCCCCACCCTTTTGTATTTACATCATGCTTAATATGTTGGAAATGTTTTTTTATTGGATGAAAGATTAGTGATCTTACCTGGAAAACCACTTTCTCTGGATAGCAGTGATGTTGTCAAAGAGAACTAATAAAAAGGAATGGAAATGGCTTAAACTGAGTTGACAATACTGTGAATTCAGTGTACTTCAGTCATTTTTGCTCTGTCAATGAATGAATAATGGAGCATCTCTAGGGGAGCTGAGGGGAGGAGTTACAGAATTTAAAGGACAAAACAAATGAGAACTCAGCCTTAAAACAGAAAGAGACTTGTTTCAGGCTTGATGCCGTTCTAGGTCTATATTACAACAATCATTAAGATTATGTTGTCATTAGATGGGCCAAGATAGGAGGCACCAAGGAATAGTGGAGCTAAGAGTATAGACTAACTCCATTCCAGAAGCTAGATTATCACTGTTTAGTAACTAAATAGGGTTTGATAGAGGGAAACTGTGCCAGTCTAACCCACAGTTACATTCAGTTTGAATTAGAAAATAATACACTGTAAAATATATCTGTTTATAGTTTGATATTCTATAGTTTATTTTTCTTTTGAAAAGATTCAGTTGCCTTAATTGTCACAGTTCGATACATAGACTTTCTTTTTTAATCCGGTGAATTTTCGTTTTTTTGTTTGTTTGTTTGTTTGTTTTTGGAGCAGGGAAAGGTTTATTGCACGGCCATGCAAGGAGATAGGTGGCTCATGCCCAAAAAACCCCAAGCTCCCAAAGGGTTTCAGAAAAGCGCTTTTAAAGGGCAGGTGAGGGAGGGGCATGGTTAGTTGTTGCAAACTTCTTCGTGTAGGAATCCTCTGTTCTTGCAGCTGTCCATGTAGGTCAGGTCACGATGTCCCTGTAAACCTCCAACAAGACAAATGTTATTCTCTGTTTTGCAAGTTTTTATCTCTATATAAATGGACTCTGAAAGGTCAGAACCTCCAGAATAGGCTATCCTGTATATTTCAGGCTATAGGCAACATTCTTTTCCAAAAGGTGCAGACTCAGCATGACTAAGCACAGGCAACAGAGCACAAAGGTTAAAGTAAAGGGAACAGATGCAATATGGAATGAGATTTGTTCTTCCCTATTACACAGGTCCCAGGCTTACATCATTGCCACCAACACCCGCTCACTAGAATTCAGCCACATGCCCCGGACTATCTGAAATGGATCATGGGAAATGTCTGCCTGTGTGCCCAGGGGCCCAGGAAGAGGAGATGGTGGGGATATCACTTTGCAATGTCCCTGCCCCATCTTGTCATCTGCCCGAGGTTTGGGGGAGGAGGTGGTGGCCTTCAGGAGCACTCAGTGATATTTGACAAGTATCCACCTACAGTCAGCTCCAAATGAATCTCAACCTAATCTAACTATAGAGCACACATCTTTTTAAATGGTTTTTCAGTGTTCTCTTTATCAACTGTACATATTGGTCCACAGTTGTCAGTATTTTAAGTTTTTTTTTTAATAATCCTATTGGCTTTGAGAGACTGACTTTTTTTTTAAACATCTTTATTGAAGTATAATTGCCTTACAATGGTGTGTTAGCTTCTGCTTTATAACAAAGTGAATCAGTTATACATATACAATATGTTCCCATATCTCTTCCCTCTTGCATCTCCCTCCCTCCCACCCTCCCTATCCCACCCCTCTAGGTGGTCACAAAGCACCGAGCTGATCTCCCTGTGCTATGCGGCTGCTTCCCACTAGCTATCTATTTTACATTTGGTAGTGTATATATGTCCATGACACTCTCTCACCCTGTCACATCTCACCCCACCCCCTCCCCATATCCTCAAGTCCATTCTCTAGTAGGTCTGTGTCTTTATTCCCGTCTTGCCACTAGGTTCTTCATGGCCTTTTTTTTTTTTCCTTACATTCTATATATATGTGTTAGCATACTGTATTTGTTTTTCTCTTTCTGACTTACTTCACTCTGTATGACAGACTCTAACTCCATCCACCTCATTACAAATACAGCCATTTCATTTCTTTTTATGGCTGAATAATATTCCATTGTATATATGTGCCACATCTTCTTTATCCATTCATCTGTCGATGGACATTTAGGTTGCTTCCATGTCCTGGCTATTGTAAATAGAGCAGCAATGAACATTTTGGTACATGACTCTTTTTGAATTATGGTTTTCTCAGGGTATATGCCCAGTAGTGGGATTGCTGGGTCGTATGGTAGTTCTATTTGTAGTTTTTTAAGGAACCTCCATACTGTTCTCCATAGTGGCTGTATCAATTTACATTCCCACCAACAGTGCAAGAGTGTTCCCTTTCCTCCACACCCTCTCCAGCATTTATTGTTTCTAGAGTTTTTGATGATGGCCATTCTGACCGGTGTGAGATGATATCTCATTGTAGTTTTGATTTGCATTTCTCTAATAATTAATGATGTTGAGCATTGTTTCATGTGTCTGTTGGCAATCTGTATATCTTCTTTGGAGAAATGTCTATTTAGGTCTTCTTCCCATTTTTGGATTAGGTTGTTCGTTTTTTTCTTATTGAGCTGCATGAGCTGCTTGTAAATCTTGGAGATTAATCCTTTGTCAGTTGCTTCATTTGCAAATATTTTCTCCCATTCTGATGGTTGTCCTTTGGTCTTGTTTATGGTTTCCTTTGCTGTGCAAAAGCTTTTAAGTTTCATTAGGTCCCATTTGTTTATTTGTGTTCTTATTTCCATTTCTCTGGGAGCTGGGTCAAAAAGAATCTTGCTGTGATGTATGTCATAGAGTGTTCTTCCTATGTTTTCCTCTAAGAGTTTGATAGTGTCTGGCCTTACACTTAGGTCTTTAATCCATTTTGAGTTTATTTTTGTGCATGGTGTCAGGGAGTGTTCTAATTTCATACTTTTACATGTATCTGTCCAATTTTCCCAGCACCAATTAATGAAGGGGCTGTCTTTTCTCCACTGTATATGCTTGCCTCCTTTGTCAAAGATAAGGTGACCATATGTGTGTGGGTTTATCTCTGGGCTTTCTATCCTGTTCCATTGATCTATATTTCTGTTTTTGTGCCAGTACCAAACTGTCTTGATTACTGAAGCTTTGTAATATAGTCTGAAGTCAGGGAGCCTGATTCCCCCAGCTCCATTTTTCGTTCTCAAGATTGCTTTGGCTATTCGGGGTCTTTTGTGTTTCCATACAAATTGTGAAATTTTTTGTTCTACTTCTGTGAAAAATGCCAGTGGTAGTTTGATAGGGATTGCATTGAATCTGTAGATTGCTTTGGGTAGTAGAGTCATTTTCACAATGTTGATTCTTCCAATCCAGGAACATGGTATATCTCTCCATCTATTTGTATCATCTTTAATTTCTTTCATCAGTGTCTTATAATTTTCTGCATACAGGTCTTTTGTCTCCTTAGGTAGGTTTATTCCTAGATATTTTATTCTTTTTGTTGCAATGGTAAACGGGAGTGTTTTCTTAATTTCACTTTCAGATTTTTCGTCATTAGTGTATAGAAATGCAAGAGATTTCTGTGCATTAATTTTGTATCCTGCTACTTTACCAAATTCATTGATTAGCTCTAGGAGTTTTCTGGTAGCATCTTTAGGATTCTCTATGTATAGTATCATGTCATCTGCAAATAGTGACAGCTTTACTTCTTCTTTTCCGATTTGGATTCCTTTTATTTCTTTGTCTTCTCTGATTGCTGTGGCTAACACTTCCAAAACTATGTTGAATAATAGTGGTGAGAGTGGGCAACCTTGTCTTGTTCCTGATCTTAGTGGAAATGGTTTCAGTTTTTCACCATTGAGGACAATGTTGGCTGTGGGTTTGTCATATATGGCCTTTATTATGTTGAGGAAAGTTCCCTCTATGCCTACTTTCTGCAGGGCTTTTATCATAAATGGGTGTTGAATTTTGTCGAAAGCTTTCTCTGCATCTATTGAGATGATCATATGGTTTTTCTCCTTCAATTTGTTAATATGGTGTATCACATTGATTGATTTACGTATATTGAAGAATCCTTGCATTCCTGGGATAAACCCCACTTGATCATGGTGTATGATCCTTTTAATGTGCTGTTGGATTCTGTTTGCGAGTATTTTGTTGAGGATTTTTGCATCTATGTTCATCAGTGATATTGGCCTGTAGTTTTCTTTCTTTGTGACATCTTTGTCTGGTTTTGGTATCAGGGTGATGGTGGCCTCGTAGAATGAGTTTGGGAGTGTTCCTCCCTCTGCAATATTTTGGAAGAGTTTGAGAAGGATAGGTGTTAGCTCTTCTCTAAATGTTTGATAGAGTTCACCTGTGAAGCCATCTGGTCCTGGGCTTTTGTCTGTTGGAAGGTTTTTAATCACAGTTTCAATTTCAGTGCTTGTGATTGGTCTGTTCATATTTTCTATTTCTTCCTGGTTCAGTCTCGGCAGTTTGTGCATTTCTAAGAATCTGTCCATTTCTTCCAGGTTGTCCATTTTATTGGCGTAGAGTTGCTTGTAGTAATCTCTCATGATCGTTTGTATTTCTGCAGTGTCAGTGGTTACTTCTCCTTTTTCATTTCTAATTCTATTGATTTGAGTCTTCTCCCTTTTTCTCTTGATGAGTCTGGCTAATGGTTTATCAATTTTGTTTATCTTCTCAAAGAACCAGCTTTTAGCTTCATTGATTTTTGCTATTGTTTCCTTCATTTCTTTTTCATTTGCTTCTGACCTGATCTTTATGATTTCTTTCCTTCTGCTGGCTTTGGGGTTTTTTTGTTCTTCTTTCTCTAATTGCTTTAGGTGCAAGGTTAGATTGTTTATTCGAGATGTTTCCTGTGTCTTGAGGTAGGCTTGTATTGCTATAAACTTCCCTCTTAGCACTGCTTTTGCTGCGTCCCATAGGTTTTGGGTTGTCGTATCTCCATTTTCATTTGTTTCTAGGTATTTTTTGATTTCCCCTTTGATTTCTTCAGTGATCACTTCGTTATTAAGTAGTGTATTGTGTAGCCTCCATGTGTTTGTATTTTTTACAGATCTTTTCCTGTAATTGATATCTAGTCTCATAGCGTTGTGGTCGGAAAAGATACTTGATACAATTTCAATTTTCTTAAATTTACCAAGGCTTGATTTGTGACCCAAGATATCATCTATCCTGGAGAATGTTCCATGAGCACTTGAGAAAAATGTGTATTCTGTTGTTTTTGGGTGGAATGTCCTATAAATATCAATTAAGTCCATCTTGTTTAATGTATCATTTAAAGCTTGTGTTTCCTTATTTATTTTCATTTTGGATGATCTGTCCATTGGTGAAAGTGGGGTGTTAAAGTCCCCTACTATGATTGTGTTACTGTCGATTTCCCCTTTTATGGCTGTTAGTATTTGCCTTATGTGTTGAGGTGCTCCTATGTTGGGTGCATAAATATTTACAATTGTTATACCTTCCTCTTGGATCGATCCCTTGATCATTATATAGTGTCCTTCTTTGTCTCTTGTAATAGTCTTTATTTTAAAGTCTATTTTGTCTGATATGAGAATTGCTACTCCAGCTTTCTTTTGATTTCCATTTGCATGGAATATCTTTTTCCATCCCCTCACTTTCAGTCTGTAAGTGTCTCTAGGTCTGAAGTGGGTCTCTTGTAGACATCATATATATGGGTCTTGTTTTTGTATCCATTCAGCCAGTCTGTGTCTTTTGGTGGGAGCATTTAATCCATTTACATTTAAGGTAAGTATCGATATGTATGTTCCTATGACCATTTTCTTAAATGTTTTGGGTTTGTTATTGTAGGTGTTTTCCTTCTCTTGTGTTTCTTGCCTAGAGAAGTTCCTTTAGCATTTGTTGTAAAGCTGGTTTGGTGGTGCTGAACTCTCTCAGCTTTTGCTTGTCTGTAAAGGTTTTAATTTCTCCATCACATCTGGATGAGATCCTTGCTGGGTAGAGTAATCTTGGTTGTAGGTTTTTCTCCTTCATCACTTTAAGTATATCCTGCCACTCCCTTCTGGCTTGCAGAGTTTCTGCTGAAAGATCAGATGTTAACCTTATGGGGATTCCCTTGTGTGTTATTTGTTGTTTTTCTCTTGCTGCTTTTAATATGTTTTCCTTATATTTAATTTTTGACAGTTTGATTAATATGTGTCTTGGCGTGTTTCTCCTTGGGTTTTTCCTGTATGGGACTCTCTGTGCTTCCAGGACTTGATTAACTATTTCCTTTCCCATATTAGGGAAGTTTTCAACTATAATCTCTTCAAATATTTTCTCAGTCCCTTTCTTTTTCTCTTCTTCTTCTGGGACCCCTATAATTTGAATGTTGGTGCGTTTACTGTTGTCCCAGAGGTCTCTGAGACTGTCCTCAGTTCTTTGCATTCTTTTTTCTTTATCCTGCTCTGCAGTAGTTATTTCCACCATTTTATCTTCCAGGTCACTTATCCTTTCTTCTGCCTCAGTTATTCTGCTATTGATCCCATCTAGAGTATTTTTAATTTCATTTATTGTGTTTTTCATCGTTGCTTGGTTCCTCTTTAGTTCTTCTACGTCCTTGTTAAATGTTTCTTGCATTTTGTCTATTCTATTTCCAAGATTTTGGATCATCCTTACTATCATTATTCTGAATTCTTTTTCAGGTAGACTACCTATTTCCTCTTCATTTGTTAAGTCTGGTGTGTTTTGACCCTGCTCCTTCATCTGCTGTGTGTTTTTCTGTCATCTCATTTTGCTTATCTTACTGTGTTTGGGGTCTCCTTTTCACAGGCTGCAGGTTTGTAGTTCCCGTTGTTTTTGGTATCTGTCCCCAGTGGCTAAGGTTGGTTCAGTGGGTTGTGTAGGCTTCCTGGTGGAGGGAACTAGTGCCTGAGTTCTGGTGGATGAGGCTGGATCTTGTCTTTCTGGTGGGCACGTCCACGTCTGGTGGTGTATTTTGGGGTGTCTGTGGCCTTATTATGATTTTAGGCAGCCTCTCTGCTAATGGATGGGGCTGTGTTCCTGTGTTGCTAGTTGTTTGGCATAGGGTGTCCAGCACTGTAGCTTGCTGGTCATTGAGTGAAGCTGGGTCTTGATGTTGAGATGGAGATCTCTGAGAGATTTTCACCATTTGGTATTACGTGGAGCTGGGAGGTCTCTTGTGGACCAGTGTCCTGAAGTTGGCTCTCCCACCTCAGAGGCACGGCCCTGATGCCTGGCTGGAGCACCAAGAGCCCTTCGTCCACATGGCTCAGAGTAAAAGGGAGAAAAAATAGAAAGAAAGAAAGAAAGAGGCTATAATATAGTGAAGTAAAATAAAGCTATTATAAAGCAAAGCTATACAGACAAAATCTCACCCAGAAGCATATACATGTACACTCACAAAAAAAGGAAAAGGGGAAAAATTAATATATCCTGCTCCCAAAGTCCACCTCCTGAATTTGGGATGATTTGTTGTCTATTCAGGTATGCAACAGATGCAGGCACATCAAGTTTTTTGTGGAGTTTTAATCCGCTGCTTCTGAGGCTGCTGGGAGAGATTTCCCTTTCTCTTCTTTGTTCGCACAGGTCCCGGGGTTCAGCTTTGGATTTGGACCCGCCTCTGCGTGTAGGTCGCCTGAGGGCGTCTGTTCCCCGCCCAGACAGGACGGGGTTAAAAGAGCAGCTGCTTTGGGGGCTCTGGCTCACTCAGGCCACGGGGAGGGAGGGGTACAGAGGAGGTGGGTCGAGCCTGCGGCGGCAGAGGGCCGGCGTGACGTTGCACCAGCCTGAGGCACGCAGTGCGTTCTCCCGGGGAAGTTGTCCCTGGATCACGGGACCCTGGCAGTGGCGGGCTGCACAGGCTACCGGGAGGGGCGGTGTGGAGAGTGACCTGTGCTCGCACACAGGCTTTTTGGAGGCGGCAGCAGCAGCCTTAGCGTCTCACGCCCGTCTCTGGGGCCCGCGCTGATCACCGCAGCTTGCGCCCGTCTCTGGAGTTTGCTTAGGCGGCGCTCTGAATCCCCTCTCCTCGCGCACCAGGAAACAAAGAGGGAAGAAAAAGTCTCTTGCCTCTTAGGCAGTTCCAGACTTTTCCCGGACTCCCTCCCGGCTAGCTGTGGTGCACTAACCCCTTCAGGCTGTGTTCACGCTGCCAACCCCAGTCCTCTCCCTGCGATCCGACGGAAGCCAGAGCCTCAGCTCCCAGCCCCGCCCGCCCCGGCGGGGGAGCAGACAAGCCTCTCGGGCTGGTGAGTGCTGCTCGGCGCTGAGCCTCTGTGCGGGAGTCTCTCCGCTTTGCCCTCCACACCCCAGTGGCTGTGCTCTCCTCCGTGGCTCTGAAGCTTCCCCCCTCTGCCACCCGCAGTCTCCGCCCGTGAAGAGGCTTCCTAGTGCGTGGAAATCTTTCCTCCTTCACGGCTCCCTCCCACTGATGCAGGTCCCGTCCCTAATCTTTTGTCTCTGTTATTTCTTTTTTCTTTTGCCCTACCCAAGTATGGGGGGAGTTTCTTGCCTTTTGGGAGGTCTGACGTTTTCTGCCAGCGTTTAGTGGGTGTTCTGTAGGAGCAGTTCCACGTGTAGATGTATTTCTACTGTATCTGTGGGAAGGAAGGTGATCTCCGTGTCTTACTCTTCCGCCGTCTTCTCTCCTCCGAGAGTGAATTTTAGTTTTAAAAGTGACACAATGTTTGTCACATGCATCTAACCATTCCCTGCTCCAGTAGAGGCCATCCAGTTTTCTCACACCCTTAATGTCCCCAGTGGAAACGAAAGCTATCTTGCCTTTGTCGTTGCTATAGGTGATATCTCCTGCCATTGGCATTGCTTCCTCATGATGCCCACTGAAAGACCCACTATGAAAAGTTCACCATGAGCTGAAAAGCCATACTAAAATAAGGAGAAACTCTTTAATAACACACATATCTAGGTGATTCCCTAACAGTCACAAAGTTTTTCAATATTGCATGCAAACACACCATTTCTGCTCTATTTCATCCTCCCATTTTCTGAAAAGTCAAACATTAGTTTCTAGGGGGTTG
Organism: Balaenoptera ricei; assembly: GCF_028023285.1. Lineage (NCBI taxonomy): Eukaryota > Metazoa > Chordata > Mammalia > Artiodactyla > Balaenopteridae > Balaenoptera > Balaenoptera ricei. Next base: position 85,656,209 of record NC_082660.1, on the reverse strand, counting down.
GCCAGAGGACCGATATCTAATTCTCTGCGCTGTCCTTCAAATAACGCTCTTGAAGCACACTTGTGTCACAGCCAAACCCCACCTGCCTCTGTTGCTTATCGTCATGTCCTTCTAGAATCCTACAGTCAACCTGTTAGATATGACTTGGGTTCCACTTTGAAGCTTTTGCTACATGTGATGAAAATTATTGAAAATTTTAACAGCACTCGTGACCTAAATTATTTCAAATAACATAATGGCTTTCATCTAAAATACACCATGTCAATTTGAAAAAAATAAATAAATAAAAAATAAAAATAAAATACACCATGGACTGTATACATGGGAGTGAGACCTAGATATCAGTTTGGTATTTTTTAAACTCCCCAAGTGACTATTACGCACAGTGAACTTTGAGAATCATGCCTCTAATTAAGGCAGTGTTCTGCAAATTGAAAATCTTCTTAAAATTCATATCTTGATTCAGTAGGTCCTGGGTGAGAACTGATACTATGCATTTCTAACAACCTCCCTTATGATGTTAATACTGCTGGCTTGTTGGCCATAGTTTAAATGGTAAAGGCTGAAAGCATTTTGTCTAGATTTCAGACATCAGTATTAATTGGCAGAAACTGGATCTCTGCTGTCATTAATTTCCCCTTTTTCATGTTTCCATGGGGTAGTGTCCATTTCCAGTTTTAGAAGAATTACAGTTTTAGAAGGTCACGTTCATCCTTTCTGTAAATCTCTCCATGCAGACAATCCCAAGGAAGAAAGAGTAGTTGATTTTATTGGTGAGACTGGAAAGAGAATCCACACACACTTGCCTGCACTAAGATTCATTTGTCTTTCTCATTTGGAGTAGACTGCTGCCCTTGGGATGTGAGATTCTTACACATGTGTTAAGCAGTTGTGGTTTCTAGTGACAGTGGAGATAAATTTAATTCTGGCAGGAAGTCTCATTCTGGACTCAACTGCATTCTCACAACCTGTTTTACCAGCTCTTGTTTGTTTAACAATTTGATCTTCCATCCAACTCTTGCGTTTATATTTCTCAATTACTTGCACGCTTTGAATATGCAAAGCATACAGGAATTCAGGTGCATTTTGGTTTACACATGAACATAAAAAAGAAATAGGGGGCAAGATGGCGGAAGAGTAAGACACGGAGATCACCTTCCTTCCCACAGATACAGCAGAAATACATCTACACGTGGAACTGCTCCTACAGAACGCCCACTGAACGCTGGCAGAAGACGTCAGACCTCCCAAAAGGCAAGAAAATCCCCACGTACTTGGGTAGGGTAAAAGAAAAAAGAAATAACAGAGACAAAAACAATAGGGACGGGACCTGCGCCAGTGGGAGGGAGCCGTGAAGGAGGAAAGGTTTCCAGGCACTAGGAAACCCCTTTGCGGGCAGAGACTGCGGGTGGCAGAGGGGGGAAGCTTTGGAGCCGCGGAGGAGAGCGCAGCCACAGGGGTGCGGAGGGCAAAGCGGAGAGACTCCCGCACAGAGGCTCGGTGCCAACCAGCACTCACCAGCCCGAGAGGCTTGTCTGCTCACTCGCCAGGGCGGGCGGGGGCTGGGAGCTGAGGCTCGGGCTTTGGTGCTAGCCGGGAGGGAGTCCGGGAAAAAGTCTGCAGCTGCCGAAGAGGCAAGAGACTTTTTCTTGCCTCTTTGTTTCGCGGCGCGCAAGGAGAGGGGATTCAGAGCGCTGCCTAAATGAAATCCAGAGACGGGTGCGAGCCGCGCGGCTATCAGCGCGGATCCCACAGCAACAGGGGCGCAGAGGGAAAAACGGAGAGATTCCCACACAGAGGCTCAGCGCCGAGCAGCGCTCACCAGCCCGAGAGGCTTGTCTGCTCACCCGCTGGGGCAGGCGGGGCTGGGAGCTGAGGTGCGGGCTTCGGTCGGATCGCAGGGAGAGGACTGGGGTTGGCGGCGTGAACACAGCCTGAAGGGGTTGCGGTGCCGCGGCGAGCCGGGAGGGAGCCGGAGAGGAGGTCTGCAGCCGCCGAAGAGGCAAGAGACTTTTTCTTGCCTCTTTGTTTCGCGGCGCGCAAGGAGAGGGGATTCAGAGAGCCGCCTAGACGAACTCCAGAGGCGGGCGCGAGCCGCGGCTAACAGCGCGGACCCCAGAGACTGGTAGGAAACGCTAAGGCTGCTGCTGCCGCCACCAAGAAGCCTGTGTGCGAGCCCAGGTCACTCTCCACACCGCCCCCCCCGGGAGCCGGTGCAGCTCGCCACTGCCAGGCTCCCGTGATCCAGGGACAACTTCCCCGGGAGAACACACGGCGCGCCTCAGGCTGCTGCAACGTCACGACGCCTCTGACGCCGCAGGCTCACCCCGCCTCCTCCGTACTGCTCCCTCCCCTGGCCTGAGTGAGCCAGAGCCCCCGAAGCAGCTGCTCCTTTAACCCCGTTCTGTCTGGGCGGGGAGCGGACGCCCTCAGGCAACGTACATGCAGAGGCGGGTCCAAATCCAAAGCTGAACGCTGGGAGCTGTACGAACAAAGAAGAGAAAGGGAAATCTCCCCCAGCAGCCTCAGAAGCAGCGGATTAAAGCTCCACAAACAACTTGATGTGCCTGCATCTGTTGAATACCTGAATAGACAAGGAATCATCCCAAATTCAAAAGGTGGACTTTAGGAGCAGGATATATTAATTTCCCCTTTTCCTTTTTTTGTGAGTGTATATGTGTATGCTTCTGGGTGAGATTTTGTCTGTATAGCTTTGCTTTCACCATCAGTCCTAGGGTTAGGTCCGTCCATTTTTTTTTTTTTTTTTTTACTTAAAAAAAATTTTTTTTTCCTAATATATGCTTTCTTAATAATTTTTTCCGTATTTTCTATTTTTAGAAATTAAAAAATTTTTTAATAAGTTTTTTTATATTTTTTATTTTAAAAAATTAAAAAATTTTTTTAATAAATTTTTTTCTTAAAAATCTTTTATTTTTTACTATAAAAAAATTAATAAATCTATTTTTAAAAATTAAAAAAAAATTTTTTTCTGAATATATTTACTCTTAATAATTTTTTTTCTTATTTTTTATTATAATAGCTTTATTTTATCCTCTTTTTATCTTTCTATTTTTTTCTCCCTTATATTCTGAGCTGTGTGGATGAAAGGCTCTTGGTGCTCCAGCCAGGCATCAGGGCTGTGCCTCTGAGGTGGGAGAGCCAACCTCAGGACACTGGTCCACATGAGACCTACCAGCTCCACGTAATACCAAACGGCAAGAATCTCTCAGAGATCTCCATCTCAACATCAAGACCCAGCTTCACTCAACGACCAGCAAGCTACAGGGCTGGACACCCTATGCCAAACAACTAGCAAGACAGGAACACAGCCCCATCCATTAGCAGGGAGGCTGCCTAAAATCATAAGGCCACAGACACCCCAAAACACACCACCAGACGTGGACGTGCCCACCAGAAAGACAAGATTCAACCTCATCCACCAGAACACAGGCAATAGTCCCCTCCACCAGGAAGCCTACACAACCCACTGAACCAACCTTAGCCACTGGGGACAGATACCAAAAACAACGGGAACTACGAACCTGCAGCCTGTGAAAAGGAGACCCCAAACACAGTAAGATAAGCAAAATGAGACGACAGAAAAACACACAGCAGATGAAGGAGCAGGGTCAAAACACACCAGACCTAACAAATGAAGAGGAAATAGGTAGTCTACCTGAAAAAGAATTCAGAATAATGATAGTAAGGATGATCCAAAATCTTGGAAATAGAATAGACAAAATGCAAGAAACATTTAACAAGGACGTAGAAGAACTAAAGAGGAACCAAGCAACGATGAAAAACACAATAAATGAAATTAAAAATACTCTAGATGGGATCAATAGCAGAATAACTGAGGCAGAAGAAAGGATAAGTGACCTGGAAGATAAAATGGTGGAAATAACTACTGCAGAGCAGGATAAAGAAAAAAGAATGCAAAGAACTGAGGACAGTCTCAGAGACCTCTGGGACAACAGTAAACGCACCAACATTCGAATTATAGGGGTCCCAGAAGAAGAAGAGAAAAAGAAAGGGACTGAGAAAATATTTGAAGAGATTATAGTTGAAAACTTCCCTAATATGGGAAAGGAAATAGTTAACCAAGTCCAGGAAGCACAGAGAGTCCCATACAGGATAAACCCAAGGAGAAACACGCCAAGACACATATTAATCAAACTGTCAAAAATTAAATATAAAGAAAACATATTAAAAGCAGCAAGGGAAAAACAACAAATAACACACAAGGGAATCCCCATAAGGTTAACATCTGATCTTTCAGCAGAAACTCTGCAAGCCAGAAGGGAGTGGCAGGATATACTTAAAGTGATGAAGGAGAAAAACCTACAACCAAGGTTACTCTACCCAGCAAGGATCTCATTCAGATTTGATGGAGAAATTAAAACCTTTACAGACAAGCAAAAGCTGAGAGAGTTCAGCACCACCAAACCAGCTTTACAACAAATGCTAAAGGAACTTCTCTAGGCAAGAAACACAAGAGAAGGAAAACACCTACAATAACAAACCCAAAACATTTAAGAAAATGGGAATGGGAACATACATATCGATAATTACCTTGAATGTAAATGGATTAAATGCTCCCACCAAAAGACACAGACTGGCTGAATGGATACAAAAACAAGACCCATATATATGCCGTCTACAAGAGACCCACTTCAGACCTAGAGACACATACAGACTGAAAGTGAGGGGATGGAAAAAGATATTCCATGCAAATGGAAATCAAAAGAAAGCTGGAGTAGCAATTCTCATATCAGACAAAATAGACTTTAAAATAAAGACTATTACAAGAGACAAAGAAGGACACTATATAATGATCAAGGGATCGATCCAAGAGGAAGGTATAACAATTGTAAATATTTATGCACCCAACATAGGAGCACCTCAACACATAAGGCAAATACTAACAGCCATAAAAGGGGAAATTGACAGCAACACAATCATAGTAGGGGACTTTAACACCCCACTTTCACCAATGGACAGATCATCCAAAATGAAAATAAATAAGGAAACACAAGCTTTAAATGATACATTAAACAAGATGGACTTAATTGATATTTATAGGACATTCCACCCAAAAACAACAGAATACACATTTTTCTCAAGTGCGCATGGAACATTCCCCAGGATAGATCATATCTTGGGTCACAAATCAAGCCTTGGTAAATTTAAGAAAATTGAAATCGTATCAAGTATCTTTTCCGACCACAACGCTATGAGACTAGATATCAATTACAGGAAAAGATCTGTAAAAAATGCAAACACATGGAGGCTACACAATACACTACTTAATAACGAAGTGATCACTGAAGAAATCAAAGGGGAAATCAAAAAATACCTAGAAACAAATGACAATGGAGATACGACGACCCAAAACCTATGGGACGCAGCAAAAGCAGTGCTAAGAGGGAAGTTTATAGCAATACAAGCCTACCTCAAGAAACAGGAAACATCTCGAATAAACAACCTAACCTTGCACCTAAAGCAATTAGAGAAAGAAGAACAAAAAAACCCCAAAGCTAGCAGAAGGAAAGAAATCATAAAGATCAGGTCAGAAATAAATGAAAAAGAAATGAAGGAAACAATAGCAAAAATCAATAAAACTAAAAGCTGGTTCTTTGAGAAGATAAACAAAATTGATAAACCATTAGCCAGACTCATCAAGAGAAAAAGGGAGAAGACTCAAATCAATAGAATTAGAAATGAAAAAGGAGAAGTAACCACTGACACTGCAGAAATACAAAAGATCATGAGAGATTACTACAAGCAACTCTACGCCAATAAAATGGACAACCTGGAAGAAATGGACAGATTCTTAGAAATGCACAAACTGCCGAGACTGAACCAGGAAGAAATAGAAAATATGAACAGACCAATCACAAGCACTGAAATTGAAACTGTGATTAAAAACCTTCCAACAAACAAAAGCCCAGGACCAGATGGCTTCACAGGTGAATTCTATCAAACATTTAGAGAAGAGCTAACACCTATCCTTCTCAAACTCTTCCAAAATATTGCAGAGGGAGGAACACTCCCAAACTCATTCTACGAGGCCACCATCACCCTGATACCAAAACCAGACAAAGATGTCACAAAGAAAGAAAACTACAGGCCAATATCACTGATGAACATAGATGCAAAAATCCTCAACAAAATACTCGCAAACAGAATCCAACAGCACATTAAAAGGATCATACACCATGATCAAGTGGGGTTTATCCCAGGAATGCAAGGATTCTTCAATATACGTAAATCAATCAATGTGATACACCATATTAACAAATTGAAGGAGAAAAACCATATGATCATCTCAATAGATGCAGAGAAAGCTTTCGACAAAATTCAACACCCATTTATGATAAAAGCCCTGCAGAAAGTAGGCATAGAGGGAACTTTCCTCAACATAATAAAGGCCATATATGACAAACCCACAGCCAACATTGTCCTCAATGGTGAAAAACTGAAACCATTTCCACTAAGATCAGGAACAAGACAAGGTTGCCCACTCTCACCACTATTATTCAACATAGTTTTGGAAGTGTTAGCCACAGCAATCAGAGAAGACAAAGAAATAAAAGGAATCCAAATCGGAAAAGAAGAAGTAAAGCTGTCACTGTTTGCAGATGACATGATACTATACATAGAGAATCCTAAAGATGCTACCAGAAAACTACTAGAGCTAATCAATGAATTTGGTAAAGTAGCAGGATACAAACTTAATGCACAGAAATCTCTTGCATTTCTATACACTAATGACGAAAAATCTGAAAGTGAAATTAAGAAAACACTCCCGTTTACCATTGCAACAAAAAGAATAAAATATCTAGGAATAAACCTACCTAAGGAGACAAAAGACCTGTATGCAGAAAATTATAAGACACTGATGAAAGAAATTAAAGATGATACAAATAGATGGAGAGATATACCATGTTCCTGGATTGGAAGAATCAACATTGTGAAAATGACTCTACTACCCAAAGCAATCTACAGATTCAATGCAATCCCTATCAAACTACCACTGGCATTTTTCACAGAACTAGAACAAAAAATTTCACAATTTGTATGGAAACACAAAAGACCCCGAATAGCCAAAGCAATCTTGAGAACGAAAAATGGAGCTGGGGGAATCAGGCTCCCTGCCTTCAGACTATATTACAAAGCTACAGTAATCAAGACAGTTTGGTACTGGCACAAAAACAGAAATATAGATCAATGGAACAGGATAGAAAGCCCAGAGATAAACCCACGCACATATAGTCACCTTATCTTTGATAAAGGAGGCAAGCATATACAGTGGAGAAAAGACAGCCTCTTCAATAAGTGGTGCTGGGAAAATTGGACAGATACATGTAAAAGTATGAAATTAGAACACTCCCTGACACCATGCACAAAAATAAACTCAAAATGGATTAAAGACCTAAGTGTAAGACCAGACACTATCAAACTCTTAGAGGAAAACATTGGCAGAACATTCTATGACATACATCACAGCAAGATTCTTTTTGACCCAGCTCCCAGAGAAATGGAAATAAGAACACAAATAAACAAATGGGACCTAATGAAACTTAAAAGCTTTTGCACAGCAAAGGAAACCATAAACAAGACCAAAAGACAACCATCAGAATGGGAGAAAATATTTGCAAATGAAGCAACTGACAAAGGATTAATCTCCAAGATTTACAAGCAGCTCATGCAGCTCAATAACAAAAAAACGAACAACCCAATCCAAAAATGGGCAGAAGACCTAAATAGACATTTCTCCAAAGAAGATATACAGATGGCCAACAGACACATGAAAGAATGCTCAACATCATTAATCATTAGAGAAATGCAAATCAAAACTACAATGAGATATCATCTCACACCGGTCAGAATGGCCATCATCAAAAAATCTAGAAACAATAAATGCTGGAGAGGGTGTGGAGGAAAGGGAACTCTCTTGCACTGTTGGTGGGAATGTAAATTGATACAGCCACTATGGAGAACAGTATGGAGGTTCCTTAAAAAACTACAAATAGAACTACCATACGATCCAACAATCCCACTACTGGGCATATACCCTGAGAAAACCATAGGTCAAAAAGAGTCATGTACCAAAATGTTCATTGCAGCTCTATTTACAATAGCCAGGACATGGAAGCAACCTAAATGTCCATCGACCGATGAATGGATAAAGAAGATGTGGCACATATATACAATGGAATATTACTCAGCCATAAAAAGAAATGAAATGGAGGTATTTGTAATGAGGTGGATGGAGTTAGAGTCTGTCATACAGAGTGAAGTAAGTCAGAAAGAGAAAAACAAATACAGTATGCTAACACATATATACGGAATCTAAGGGAAAAAAAAGCCATGAAGAACCTAGTGGCAAGACGGGAATAAAGACACAGACCTACTAGAGAATGGACTTGAGGATATGGGGAGGGGGTGGGGTGAGATGTGACAGGGTGAGAGAGTGTCATGGACATATATACACTACCAAATGTAAAATAGATAGCTAGTGGGAAGCAGCCGCATAGCACAGGGAGATCAGCTCGGTGCTTTGTGACCACCTAGAGGGGTGGGATGGGGAGGGTGGGAGGGAGGGAGATGCAAGAGGGAAGAGATATGGGAACATATTGTATATGTATAACTGATTCACTTTGTTATAAAGCAGAAGCTAACACACCATTGTAAGGCAATTATACTTCAATAAAGATATTTAAAACAAAAAAAAAAAGAAATATATATCAATAGCAAGGAAGAACAAAGTGTGGTGAGTGGAGGAACACTTGTATGTGGATACACATATATATTTTCCTCTTAACCTATTAAAAATTGGAGTAATACTTTAGCTCAATCTATTTGATTTTCTTTTTTTCCTTTTGTTAATTTTTTTAAACAAAACTGTCAACTGAAAAAAAATGCACAATGTGACAGTTGTGAGTTAAGTTTTTTTTAGGGCAAAATGAGGACTATACGCCAGGAGACAGCCTCTCAGATAGCTCTGAGGAACTGCTCCAAAGAGGTGAGGAAGGAGGTCAATATACATGTGATTTTAGCAAAAGGGGGATACGTGGAGTTAAGCACACATTTTGGCAGAAGGTTGCTGCTAGTCACAAGAAGGTTGCTGCTAGTCAAGAGGAGCAGATGTCTCCGTTAATGATTTTAGTGCTTTTCGAGATAAGCAAAGATGCAAGAATTTGGGCTCATACAATCTTCCCCTGAAAATATCTATCTGAAGGCCTGTTCTACCAGTTTTCCCCAGAGCACAGAGTACCTCGTTCCTAATCTCCACCCTGAACCCCTTTCAGGATGTGTTGAAGGTCAGTGACTACAGCGGCTAGGGACCTAATTAATCCTTGTAGAGGCAGATGGCAAGTGCCAATTTTGAGTCGGCAAAACTATTGATTTCCCCTTTTTTGTTTTTGTTTTGAGTTAGCCTGTGCTTAGAGTATAGTGTTTGAAAAGCAAAATTTGCAGATTTGAGTGCTATATAATTCAGTTACTTTTGCAGAAAACCGCCTCACAACTTTTGCCCTATTCTTGACTAAGTCACAAATAAGGGCTTTGAATCAAAATTAGATCATGTTCTTTGAAAATTCTTCGCCATTTCAGAAAAACAAAATATGCAGCTTATGTCCTGGCGTCATTTTGTTATATCCTATAAGACACAATACTTAGTACACTTACTTTTATTCTACCACAGTAGGTTATTTTAGTCTATCAATAGGTTAATGAAGAATTGGGGTTTGTTTTTGAACACTCTTCCGAAAACATCATGTCTAAATAGCAATAGAATATTACCTTAATTCCACCAATAATTTCCCTGTGTTTTTTTTTTTAAACATCTTTATTGGAGTATAATTGCTTTACAATGGTGTGTTAGTTTCTGCTTTATAACAAAGTGAATCAGTTATACATATACATATGTTCCCATATCTCTTCCCTCTTGCATCTCCCTCCCTCCCACCCTCCCTATCCCACCCCTCTAGGTGGTCACAAAGCACCGAGCTGATCTCCCTGTGCTATGCGGCTGCTTCCCACTAGCTATCTATTTTACATTTGGTAGTGTATATATGTCCATGACACTCTCTCACCCTGTCACATCTCACCCCTCCCCCTCCCCATAGCCTCAAGTCCATTCTCTAGTAGGTCTGTGTCTTTATTCCCGTCTTGCCACTAGGTTCTTCATGAACTTTTTTTTTTTTTCCTTAGATTCCATATATATGTGTTAGCATACTGTATTTGTTTTTCTCTTTCTGACTTACTTCACTCTGTATAACAGACTCTAACTCCATCCACCTCATTACAAATACCTCCATTTCATTTCTTTTTATGGCTGAGTAATATTCCATTGTATATATGTGTCACATCTTCTTTATCCATTCATCCAATGATGGACACTTAGGTTGCTTCCATGTCCTGTGTTTTTCAGAAAATGACCAACATGGATTTTTACCCAGATGTCTTAGGGATCAGAAGACTCTATAATAAGTTGTAACTCTAGATCTATAATTTCTGACCATAGGGATATTGACTGAAACTTTCTGATTTAAGAAATATAATGTTTTAAATTTCAGCTTGTATCATTTTATTTGGCAATCATTAATTAGCTGTTACCTCAGAATCCATATAAATGTTTTAAGCATATTGCCATATTCTTCTGGGGAGACTAGCAGATAACATTTAACTTTATAAATCTAGGTGAGGCTAAGAAATATGTATACTTTTGGAAAACATTTCACTTGGCTCTTCACAAAATTTATTTATAAATTTATTAAAACCAATTTTTTTGACATTTTTCTCCCTCCAAAGACACTTTCTGAGATCTATTGGGCCTTTATTATATACATATTTTAGAAATTAAACATTATATACAAAAAGAGAAACAAGAAACAGTTACTTAAGTGAGATTTTTCTTCAGGAAAGATACTGTGATAGACCACAAGGAAGGGTGATGGGAAGTGTATTATGTATACGCAGTAAAAGTTTCTTATCCGGAATTCCAAAAGGGAATTTTCAATTGCAGGATTTCCACTTAAATGAATATCTTGAAATTCAGGAATCTACTAAAGTAATTTTGGGTCAATTAGAACAAGTTACTCAAGTGCTCCTAAAATTAGTTCTATGATTTTTTTACATCAGATTCACCTCGGGAACCTTTATTCCTGACTTTGTGGAAAAGGGTTGTACTAGACAATGATTCTTAAGGATAAGGACAGCGTTGCAGAAGAACAGTTCACCTGGGGAGCTTGAGGTGCTACCACCAAAGGAGTTTTAGAGCATGGTAGATTAGGTGTCAAACTACAACAGCTATCTTGTGCTGAGTGTAAGGAATTACTTAAATAATTCTCATCTCATTGAAGCCTGTAATTCGTGTTTGAATTAGAGCAAAAATATGGCATCTTCTTTGGGAACCTAGCCCCCTGCATTCCTAAATTCAAAGCATCAATGCAAACCTTGTTCTTACTCTTATATTTTCCACCCCAAATCTTGCTTTTTCATGAAATGCAGCATACATTTTGAATGCAGTTGTATTTAGAACTTAGTGGATATTTTCCAGCCTATATATTTCATAATTACCATTCTTTTTTTTTTCAAGTAATCACAAAAGCTGCTTTTGTAAAAGTGCATTAAGGCTAATATCATAGTTCTGGAGAACTCTGCCAGTGTTTTAAGGGGACTTATAATGAGAAACTATTTTTTTACTACTAGCTAAGACCTGAGAGGTTAATATACTTGCACCTATATGTTAGCAGGAATGATATTTGTTTAAAAAGTTGTTCTTGTTTGTAGTGCAGCAGAGTGGCTGTTACAGTGAGAGATGATGAAGAAAATGTGCCTCCTTCAGAATGATGAGAAATACAATTTTAGCTATATGAGATGAGATAATAAGAACCCATCTCTCCTATGTTTTTTTTTCTATTGGTTTGGATTGATATCCACTTTTAAAATAAATAGCACTTCGCTCTTTCATAATACCTCCCACTTAGCCTTAGAATCAAATAAGAGACTCAACTGATTTCCCCAATTAACCACAAAAGATTTTCCTGGTATTTGTCAATAGTCAGCCCATGTTTTCTATAGAGCTTTATTTTTTTCTCACATCAGTGATTTAACTCTTTCCCTTGGAGAGATGAAAAAAAAGAATGTTTCTCTGCATAGAGATAATACATGCCTCTATGACAAGGCTTCCCAAACTTCATTCTGAGGGCTAACAATATGTGTTTCTCAAAAGGAGAAACACTGCATGACAAAAAGTTAAACAGTTCTTTAGCACAGGACTTCATAAAGCATTTAGGGTGCTACCAAGTATTTTGAGGAGGGCCATAAAACATGGTGTGCAAACCCTCTTTTTTCCTTGGAAGATATGTTAATATTTCTGGAACACTAATGTACCAGGGAGCAGTCTGCTCATTACTAACAAGGCACGAAAACAATGTCGTCTTCTTTTACTTTAATCTTGTGCTTTTTGTCTGTCTTATTTCTGATTTTGGTATGAAGTATCTGAAGATCTAAAGTAACAAGGGAGATGTCTAATTAAATCTAATTTATAAGCAGCAGTAATGCCCACTTTGTTTTGTTTTGCTTCAGCACTGGTAGTTTACCTCCACACTTAACACTCTTACGTTATAAAATTATTTTTTAATGTTTGGGAAATGTCGAGGACATATACAAAGTAACAGTAAATCTACGAAAGTTAACTATTAGTTCAGTGTAGTACAAATATGTAAGAGTTACAGCTTTAAAATTTACTCAGCTTTACTTAGAACTTACTTAAAATCTAATAGACTAATAATTGTGCCAAACGGATGAGGTTTTAGAATGGTGGATTAATTAGACCCTCTGTTTAGGCAACTGGTTTCCTTAGTTTGGCTATCAAAAATGCTTCCTTCGAGTGCTTTTGTGGAACTTTCAGTGATAGTCTTTTTGTATTCTCTCTTCTTTACATCTCCATCCGGAGGAGTTCATTTTGAATAATTGCTGCTTCTACTTGCAATTTCGTTTATGTGTTTACTTCTGCTCATTTGAATCTTTGAACATCTGGGAGAGATCATTTTTAAAATCCTATAATCTTTTGGCTTTATTGCACACTCCAAGTCACCTAATCTCACCCACAGTATAGAGAGGGGTGCTTGATGAGAGAGAGATGAAATACTTGATAGGTCAAATGCCTACAACTTCCTCTATTGATGCCCTTCTTTTGGCAGACAGGTAACTGTGATTGCCATTGAATCTCTCTTTCTTGTTAACTTAAATGTATATTCCTTTTACAAAACCCATTCTAAAGCATGATGTGTTATATAAAGATGTTGTTCTAAAAAGATAACACTTGATTAGTATTGGAGTATGGTAATACTATCTGAGGGTCTCCTACAGTACAGAAAACCTCCAACTCTTCCTTAGAAAGGCACAAAAGGCATACTGCTCTCTCCACTACATACCTTTAATAGAAAGAAATAGAACAATATAGTAATAATTTAACTTGATACAATATTTTAAAAAAATGTTTTAACTGTCTTTATGTCCCAGCTGACCTCTTTCTAAATCAGGCATGAATATAAAGGATTAATTACAAAACTCTAAAAGACATTTTCCTTTGGAAAAACCCTTTATGATGTCTTCTGGAAGAGTAAACAAAGTATTTTTAGGTAAAGCAAAAGAATGATGTGAGACCTACTCTAACAGACACCAAATTGTAAAACAAAAAAAAAATATGTATTATATAGATACTAGAAAATGTGGCATAGAAACAGAGAAAAATCATCTTTAAAAAAAAAAAAAAAAGAGTTCCTGGAGAGGACTTTCAAGATAGCAGAGGAGTAAGACATGCAGATCATGTTCCACCCCACAAACACATCAAAAATACACCTACATGTGGAACAACTCCTAGAGAACACCTACTAAATGCTGGCAGAAGACCTCAGACTTCCCAAAAGGCAAGAAACTCCCCACATGCCTGGCCGTGTGGCTGACAGGGTCTTGGTGCTCTGGCCAGGTGTCAGGCCTGAAATTCCGAGGTGGGAGAGCGGAGTTCAGGACATTGAACCACCAGAGACCTCCTGGCCCCATGTAATATCAATCAGTGAGAGGTCTCCTAGAGATCTCCATCTCAATGTTAAAACCCAGCTCCACTCAACGACCAGCAAGCTACAGTGCTGGACACCCCATGCCAAACAACTAGCAAGACAGGAACACAATCCCACCAATTAGCAGAGAGGCTGCCTAAAAACATACTAAGTTCAAAGACACCCCAGAACACAAAACTGGACGTGGTCCTGCCCACCAGAAAGACAAGATCCAGCCTCATCCACCAGAACACAGGCACCAGTCCCCTCCACAAGGAAGCCTACACAACTCACTGAACCAACCTTAACCACCGGGGACAGGCACCAAAAACAAAGGGAACTATTAACCTGCAGCCTGTGAAAAGGAGACCCCAAAACAGTAAGTTAAGCAAAATGAGAAGACAGAAAAATACACAGCAGATGAAAGAGCAAGGTAAAATCTCACCAGACCAAACAAATGAAGAGGAAATAGGCAGTCCACCTGAAAAAGATTTCAGAGTAATGATAGTAAACATGATCCAACATCTTGGAAATAGAATGGAGAAAATAAAAGAAACATTTAACAAGGATCTAGAAGAACTAAAGAGCAAACAAACAATGATGAACAACAAAATTAATGAAATTAAAAATTCTCTAGAAGGAATCAAGAGTAGGATAACTGAGGCAGAAGAACAGATAAGTGACCTGGAGATAAAATAGTGGAAATAACTACTGCAGATCAGAATAAAGAAAAAAGAATGAAAAGAATTGAGGACAGAGACCTCTGGGACAACATTAAATGCACCAATATTTGAATTATAGGGGTCCCAGAAGAAGAAGAGTAAAAGAAAGGGACTGAGAAAATATTTGAAGAGATTATAGTTGAAAACTTCCATAACATGGGAAAGGAAATAGTCAATCAAGTCCAGGAATAGCAGAGAGTTCCATACAGGATAAATTCAAGGAGAAACATGCCAAGACACATATTAATCAACCTATCAAAAATTAAATACAAAGAAAAAATATTAAAAGCAGCAAGGGAAAAGCAACAAATAACATACAATTGAATCCCCATAAGGTTAACAGCTGATCTTTCAGCAGAAACTCTGCAACCCAGAAGGGAGTGGCAGGACATATTTAAAGTGATGAAAGGGAAAAACCCACAACCAAGATTACTCCAGCCAGCAAGGATCTCATTCCGGTTCAATGGAGAAAACAAAAGCTTTACAGACAAGCAAAATGCTAAATGCTAAATGCAGATGCTAAATGTTTTTTCTCTAGGGAGAAAAACAAGAGAAGGAAAAGACCTACAATAAAAAACACAAAACAATTAAGAAAATGGTAATAGGAACACACATATCAATAATTACCTTAAATTTTAATGGATTAAATGCTCCAACCAAAAGACATAGACTGGCTGAACAGACACAAAAACAAGACCCATACATATGCTGTCTACAAGAGACCCACTTCACACCTACGGGTACATACAGACTGAAAGTGAGGGGATGGAAAAAGATATTCCATGCAAATGGAAATCAAAAGAAAGCTGGAGTAACAATTTCCATATCAGATAAAATAGACTTTAAAATAAAGACTATTACAGCAGACAAAGAAGGACAATACATAATCATCTAGGGAACAATCCAAGATGGAAATATAAAAATTATAAATATTTATGCACCCAACACAGTAGCACCTCAATACATAAGGCAAATGCTAACAACCATAAAAGGGGTAAAAGACAGTAACACAAAAATAGTAGGTGAGTTTAAAACCCCACTTTCACCAGTTGACAGATCATGAAAAATGAAAATAAATAAGGAAAAACAAGCTTTAAATGACACATTAAACAAGATGGACTTAATTGATATTTATAGGACAATCCATCCAAAAGCAACAGAATACACATCTTCTCAAGTGCTCATGGAACATTCCCCAGGATAGATCATATCTTGGGTCACAAATCAAGCCTTGGTAATTTTAGGAAAATTGAAATCGTATCAAGTATCTTTTCCGACCACAACACTAAGAGACTAGATATCAATTACAGGAAAAAAACTGTAAAAAATACAAACACCTGGAGGCTAAACAATACGCTACTAAATAACCAAGAGATCACTGAAGAAATCAAAGAGGAAATCAAAAAATACCTGGAAACAAATGACAATGAAAACACGATGACCCAAAACCTATGGGATGCAGGAAAAGCAGTTCTAAGAGGGAAGTTTATAGAAATACAACCCTACCTCAAGAAACAAGAAAAATCTCAAATAAACAACCTAACTTTACACCTAAAACAATTAGAGAAAGAAGAGCAAAAAACACCCAACGTTAGCAGAAGGAAAGAAAACGTAAAGATCAGACCAGAAATAAATGAAAAAGAAATGAAGGAAACAATAGCAAAGATTAATAAAACTAAAAGCTGGTTCGTTGAAAGATAAACAAAATTGATAAACCATTAGCCAGACTCATCAAGAAAAAGAGGGACAAGACTCAAATCAATAGAATTAGAAGTGAAAAAGGAGAAGTAACAACTGACACTGCAGAAATACAAAGGATCATGAGACATTACTACAAGCAACTATAAGCCAACAAAATGGACAACCTGAAAGAAATGGACAATTTCTTAGAAAAGAACAACCTTCTGAGACTGAACCAGGAAGAAATAGAAAATATAAACAGACCAATCACAAGCACGCAAATTGAAACTATGATTAAAAATCTTCCAACAAACAATAGCCCAGGACCAGAGGGCTTCACTAGCAAATTCTTTCAAACATTTAGAGAAGACCTAACACGTATCCTTCTCAGACTCTTTCAAAATATAGCAAAGGGAGGAACACTCCCAAACTCCTTCTATGAGGCCACCATCACCCTGATACCAAAATTAGACAAAGATTTTTTAAAATAATTAAAACTTCAGGCCAATATCACTGATGAATATAGATGCAAAAATCCTCAACAAAATACTAGCAAACAGACTCCAACAGCACATTAAAAGGATCATACACCATGATCAAGTGGGGCTTATCCCAGGAATGCAAGGATTCTTCAATATACAAAAATCAATCAATGTGATACACCATATTAATAAAAGTGAAGGATAAAAACCATATGATCATCTCAAGATGCAGAAAAAGCTTTTGACAAAATTCAACACCCATTTATGATAAAAATGCTCCAGAAAGTAGGTATAGAAGGAACTTACCTCAACATAATAAAGGCCATATATGACAAACCCACAGCCACATTGTTCTCAATGCTGAAAAAATGAAGCCATTTCCAGTAAGATCAGGAACACGACAAGGTTGCCCACTCTCACCACTATTATTCAACATAGTTTTGGAAGTTTTAGCCACAGCAATCAGAGAAGAAAAAGAAATGAAAAGAATTCAATTTGGAAAAGAAGAAAAAGTGTCACTGTTTGCAGATGACATGATACAATACATAAAGAAACATAAAGTTGCTACCAGAAAACTACTAGAGCTAATCACTGAATTCGGTAAAGTAGTAGGATACAAAATTAATGCACAGAAATCTCTTGCATTCCTATACACTAATGATGAAAAATCTGAAAGAGAAATTAAAGAAAGACTCCCATTTACCATTGCAACACAAAGAATAAAACACCTAGGAGTAAACCTTCTTAAGGATAAAAAAGACCTTTATGCAAAATCTATAAGACATTGATGAAAGTAATCAAAGACAATACAAACAGGTGGAGAGGTATACCATGTTCTTGGATTGGAAGAATCAACATTGTGAAAATGGCTATACTACCCAAAGCAATCTACAGATTCAGTGCAATCCCTATCAAACTACCACTGGCATTTTTCACAGAACTACAACAAAAAATTTCACAATTTGTATGGAGACACAGAAGACCCCGAATAGCCAAAGCAATCTTGAGAAAGAAAAACAGAGCTGGAGGAATCAGGCTTCCTAACTTAAGACTATACAACAAAGCTACAGTAATGGTACTGTATGGTATCATTACCATAGACAGTATGGTACTGGCACAAAAATAGAAATATAGATCAATGGCACAGGATAGAAAGCCCAGAGATAAACCCACGCACATATCATCACCTTATCTTTGATTAAGGAGGAAAGAATATACAATGGAGAAGAGACAGCTTCTTCAATAAGTGGTGCTGGGAAAACTGGACAGCTACATGAAAAGAATGAAATTAGAAGACTCCCTAGCATCATACACAAAAAAACCCTCAAAATGGATTAAAGACCTAAATGTAAGTCCAGACACTGTAAAACTCTTAGAGGAAAACATAGGCAAAACACTCTATGCCGTAAATCACAGCAAGATTCTTTTTGACCCACCTCCTAGAGAAATGGAAATAAAAACAAAAATAAACCAATGGACCTAATGAAACTTAAAAGCTTTTGCACAGCAAAGGAAACCATAAACAAGATGAAAAGACAACCTTCAGAATGGGAGAAAATATTTGCAAATGAAGCAACTGACAAAGGACTAATCTCCAAAATATACAAACAGCTCATGCAGCTCAATATCAATAAAACAAACAACCCAATCCAAAAATGGCCAGAAGACCTAACTAGACATTTCTCCAACGAAGATACACAGATTGCCAACAAACACATGAAAGGATGCTCAAAATCACTAATCATTAGAGAAATGCAAATCAAAACCACAATGAGGTATCACCTCACACAAGTCAATATGGCCATCATCAAAAAATCTAGAAACAGTAAATGCTTCAGAGGGTGTGGAGAAAAGGGAACCCTCTTGCACTGTTGGTGGGAATATAAACTGTTACAGCCACTATGGAGAACAATACGGAGGTTCCTTAAAAAACTAAAATTAGAACTACCATATGACCCAGCAATCCCACTACTTGGCGTATATCTTGAGAAAACCATAATTCAAAAAGAGTCATGTACCACAATGTTCATTGCAGCTCTATTTACAATAGCCAGGACATGGAAGCAACCAAAGTGTCCATCGACAAATGTATGGATAAAGAAGATATGGCAGATATATATAATGTAATATTACTCAGCCATAAAAAGAAACAAAATTGAGTTATTTGTAGTGAGGTGGATGGACCTAGAGTCTGTCATACAGAATGAAATAAGTCAGAAAGAGAAAAACAAATACTGTATGCTAACACAGATACATGGAATCTAAAGAAAAAAATGGTTCTGAAGAACCTAGGTGCAGGACAGGAATAAAGACTCAGATGTAGAGAATGGACTTGAGGACCCGGGGAGGGGAAAGGGGAACCTGGGACGAAGTGAGAGAGTGGCATGGACATATACAGAATACCAAATGTAAAATACATAGCTAGTGGGAAGCAGCCGCCTAGCACAGGGAGATCAGCTCGTGCTTTGTGACCACCTAGAGAGGTCGGATAGGGAGGATGGGATAGGGAGCGTGGGAGGGAGACACAAGAGGGAGGGGATATGGGGATATATGCATACGTATAGCTGATTCACGTTGTTACACAGCAGCCACTAACACAGCAATGTAAAGCAATTATACCTCAATAAAGATGTGAGAAAAAAAAAGGAGTTCAAAAATAGGTCCATGTTTGTACTCAAATCTGGAAGCTTAGCATATTCAATGCATTTTGTTAATACACCCTAATACCCATTTGGAAAAATAAAATACATGTATATATATATATATATATATATATATATACATGTAATTCCAGATACTTTAAATGTGTAATTTTTTAAATGCTGTAAAATCCATATATATATATATATTTATACTTATGTAAAATATATAAATATCTCCAGCACATCAATTCAGAAAAAGACAAGCAAAAAAGGAGAAAAACAGTGAGAAAAGAAACAGGTAATTCATAAAAAAACAAAAATCTTTTATAAACATAGGCATATATTCCCAATCTCTCTACTGATAATAGAAATGCAAATTAAAAACAGATAAAATTTTTCTCCTATCAAAGTGAGAAAATTTTAAATCATAATAATATTTAGTACCAGCTAAGGTGTGAGGAAAGGAGTACTATTAATATTTTGATCAAAATGCAAAATGATATGATCTTTTTAAGGGCAATTTGACAATAACCAATCAGTATTTTTAAGAAACATTATGTTCTACTGAGCAAAGCCACTTCTATGACTTTATCCTACCCAGACCAAGTATGCAGTGACAAATTTGCGAGGATTTTTATTGCGCTTTTTTTGTCTCTGTTACAAAATGGAGACAATCTAAATGTCCACTAATATGACAATTATGAAATCAAATATCATAGGCACAAAAGATGGCATACTATGCAGCTCTTTGAAAAGAAAGAAGTGAAATTTAATGCAGTGAAACAGAAAGTATATTAATTGTATATATATATATTTTTAGGTATAAAAGAAAATTTTAGAACAGTGTGTGGAGTTGAATTCCATTTTCAGGTTGAAGACACACACAAAAATCCAGAAACACACACTCACAAACTTACACCTACAAACAAGCCTGGAAAAATATACCACATTTGAGAAGTGGGAGTTGGAAGGGGGACATGAAGAGGAGGCTTTCACTTATTATATAATGGAATGTAGTGTATAGTTTTAATTAATGAACGAATGAAGTAAATTTTCCTAATTTTAAATCTAGTGAAAGTAAATGTTTGGATGTGTTAGAAAATTAGAACTAAAATCCATATCTTCATAAAAACCACATGATTGTTTTTATTTATTTTTTTCCCATGAGGTACATTTTTCATAAAGTAAAATGTATTGACCTTAAATGTTCAATTCAAAGAGTTTTGACTAAGGAATACAAGCATGTAACAAATACACTAATCAAGATATAGAATATTTTCTGTCACCCCAGGAAATCTCAGCATGCTCACTTATAGTCAATTCTCACAAAATTCAGAATTTCTCCTGGAAAACCTCTATTCTGATTTTTATTGTCAGAGATCGGTTTTGTCTGTTCCTGAACTTCATATAAATGGAACAATGCAGTATATACTCTTTGCTGCCTTGTTATTTCTCCCAACATAGTGTTTTGATATTCATCTAAATCATCTCTTCTTGCATGTTGGTCCACGTTGTTTTATTAATATATTATTTGTTTTTATGCTGAGTAATATTGCAATGTATGAATATGCCACAATTTGCTTATTTTTTCCTGTTGAAGAATATGTGGGTTGTTTCCATTGGGGATCTATTGTGATAACATTGTCATGGACATTCTTACTCAAAGTTTTCTGTGTATATATGTTTTCATTTCTCTTGACTGAATACCTAGAAATGGAATTGCTGGATTATAACAAATGTATGCTTAATTTCATAAGAAATCAACAAATGGTTTTACAAAGTGACTGTATTGTTTTATACTGCTAACAAAACTTCATGAGTATTCCAGTTGCTCCACATCCTCACCAGTGTTTGAGATTTGTGAAACATTTAAATTTTAGGTACTTAAGTGATTGTATGATGGTATCTCATTACGGCTTAATTTGCATTTCCCTAATAACTATTGATTTTGAACACTTTTCTATGTGTTTATTGCCATTAATATATTTTCTTTGTGAAGTATATACATTGAAGTTTTGTCTAATTTTTATTGTGTTGTCTCTGAATTATTGAATTATAAGCATTCTATATATATACTAGATAAAAGATTTTTGTCAGATATGTTTTTTGCAAATATTTTCTCCTACTCTGTGATTTATCCTTGCATTTTTAAAATGGTACTGTTTGAGGAACATAAGTTTTTTTTTTAATTTTAATAAAGTCTTTATCTTTTTATTTTTCATTTTGTAGTTAGTATCAATCATTCCTCTATAAAATCCTTTTACTATCTCATGGTGATGAAGATATTCTCTTAGGCGTCCTTCCAGATGCTTTATAGTTTTAGCTTTTATGTTTAGATCTGCAATCCATCTTAAATTAATTTTGTGCATGGTATGAGTTAGAGGTCTGTATTATCAATAGTTTGCTAGAACTGCCAAAGCAAATTACCACAACTGGATATCTTAAAACAACAGAAATTTATTCTCTTAGTATTCTAGAGATGAGTAGTCTGAAATCAAGGTGTCGGTAGGGCCATGCTCTCTATAACAGCTCTAGTAGAGGATCCCTCCTTGCCTCCTCCTAGCTTTTGGTGGTTACCAACAAGCCTTGACGCTCCTTGACTTGTAGACATATCACTACAACCTCTGCCTCCACTGTAATGTGACATTCTCCTAGTATGTCTGTACGTTTCCTCCCTTCTTCCTATAAGAACACCAGTCATAATGGATTTAGGGCCCACCTTAATCCAATCCTAGTTTAGTATGACCTCATCTTAACTAATTACATCTACAAAGACTGAGTCCTAAATAAGGTCACATTCTAAGGTTCAGAGTAAACATGAATTGTTGGGGGACATGATTCACTCAATGGGTATGAAGTACCATGGTATGCCAGGCATGATCCATATGTGCATCCTGTCAGCCAGAGGAGCAGAATACTGTTTTTGGTAGTCTGGAGTAGGATTAGTCCCCCACAAGAAGTGGGGATGGCAAAAAGCAATACACGTCCATTATTTCTTCATCTAAAAATATTTTCCTTTATAGGCTAATTTTTTTTAACTACTTAAGTCCTAGAAGATAATGTATACAAGGTTTAACATGGAAAATTACAAACTAAGGTAATTTAATTTTTAATCTGTAACAGGCTGGTATCACATCTGCTCTTGACTTACTCCCCAGCTACCATACAACATGGTTTCTGCCATTTCCTATAATTTCATGACTCCTCTCAAAACTATTGAACAAAGGTGTTATATAAACTGGTAATTTGGCCAACTTAGATCATAACACATTCATTAATCCCTAGCTGAGTATACATCCAGAATTAATATGGGATTCCTTTGGAACTCTGGCTTTCCTAGTCAACCTTTAGGAGTTTTTAAGTTTTAGTTCCTGGTGAACCCTTGATTTTTGCAGCAGATATCCTACCAAGAAAATGAAAATACCAGTAACTTGTGAATTCGGATAGTAGAGCCAAGGGTATCGTCATGTTAAAGTTAAACCGTCACATATGTTTTATGGTTATTTTACCAGCATATTTTTTAAAATACTCTCCCTATTTAGTCCAATGATATAAGGTCAACTCAGCAAGTATTCACTGAGTCCAAACCTTTATTGTTCTGTGGAAGATATAAGAAAGGTTTGAAACAAGACCTTTCCTTCAGGGAGACTATTATATTGCCTTTTGACATCAAACTGAAAGAAGGTTGTAATATCTGATTAATGCTTATGAAATGGGTTTCTATTATAGAAATAAATAAGAGGAACTAATTTTATCAATATTAACACACTCTAATTTGGGTTAACAAATATTCAAAACATCACTGACGTCACAATAAAAACCATGCAGCTTATTAAGTTACTAAATAATGCCAATGTAGTTTTATAAATAAACACATTGATTTTTAAAAGCATCTATAAAACACAGACATATAACTTAAAAAAAAAAACTGTGTTCAGAAAATCAGAGGTATGCAGGATTCTGCAGAATAGTGTGGATACTCAAGAATGTTGCACTGCCAACAACTCTGATTAAAATGTCAAGTGTTAAATGGGTGTAATCAATCTTGATTTTTTTTTCTTTCTTCTAGTTGATTTGTGTTTGGCTGAGGGCAATCATTGTGCGTACGTATGTGCATGTCTTCACCGCTCTTTATTTTCTGTCAGAAAAGAATGAGCATCAAATCCCTAAATTCTACCTAAATGCCACAAAATGAACAAAGAAACCTACCAGTGGGAAAGTTAAGCATTCTTCCCTGTTGCCTGTAATTTTTTAGGAATAAATCTTCTAATCATTCATGCTTTACAACTCTCTGCGAGTACATAATAATTACCTAGGAGATTATTTTTAAAATGCAAAATCCTGAGAAATAACCTCCTCTCCTCCATCCTGAGTCAGATCTGAAGAGCTGAAGTAAGATTATAGATGTGAAGTAAGGCCTAGAAGTATGCATTTTAAAGAAGCTCTTCAGGTGATCCTAATGCTAGATGTATTGGACTACACTTGAACATACAGTGCTCTAGAGTGATTAGGTAATTACAGTCTGGTGAAAGGAAAACCTGAAGTCAGTTATTCCTTCTTTTGGTCAGCAGACATGGCAGATACTTTGTTGGTCATTCAAGAAATAAGGACAAGTTAAACAAGGTCCTCAAGGAATTTTCGTTCTAATAATGAAACTACCTTAAGTGCTGTCAGTTATTATGGTTTCTGTAGCTCCTCTCTCTGAATATGGTATTCAATAATAATGTTTATTTCACTCGTTAAATACTTTATTTAAGGTAGAAGACATAGAAGACAAATGTTTCTAGCATGCTAAAGAAATCTGACCCCACACTGTTTCAAAAGATCATTTTATATAAACCCTATTTATCCAATTATAACTAACTCAGGCATCCCTAAATAACTCTCTACATACAGACCAAAAAAAACATAATGATGTTTTTATAAATGGAAAAGAAATTGTATATTAAAAACAATGCTGAGATGAATATAAATATACCAAATACACATATATTTGAATACACAGATGGCTGGGCTTTTCTTTTTGAGAAGAGAAAAGACTCAAACTTGGGACGTAGAGGTAACCCAGTCCCAGGGCAGAGCCCAGGTGGGGTGGCAGCACCCATTTTGGTGCTTCCTCAAGCAGTTCCCCAGAAGCAGCCCAGATTTCTAACAGAAATCACTCCACCCCAGCTCATGCCTGGATACAGGCAGAGTGATTATACAGGCCTCACGCACCCTGTGAAACAGTTCCACAACAGGGCAAAGGGAACAAAGGGGTCTTTCCCCCAGGGCAGGGCAGAGGGAGGTCTTCCCTAGGAGCTGCCAGGTTTCCTGCAACTGCAGGACTGGGTCTGCACAGTCCAGGCTACAGCATAGCGCTGGATTTGGGGCAGCCATGAATGGGGAAAAGACTTGACTGTGGGACACAGAGGTGACTCAGTCCCGAGGGGGAGCCTGTGTGGGGCAGTGGCAGCCATTGTTGGCATTTACTCAAGCACTGCCTCAGAAGCCACCAAGATCTCTGATGGCAGCAGCTATGCCACATCTAACCTCCCAACAAATGCCAAGAGTCCATGCAGGCCCCGGCCAGCCCAGCAGAGCGGCTCCTCAACAGGGCAAGGTGGCATAGGCAGGGAGCAGTGATCAGCAAAGGTGCCAGTGTGGGGAGATGGAAAAACACACACTTAAAGGGAACAGAGCCAGCTTAAGCCTGACCTACAGGGCTTCTGCACCAGCAACTTGGGATCAGACTCTCCCCTGACAGGGTGGTGATGGCCACTGAGCAGAGAGGAAGTCTCACCTCACATCCAGTATGGCTGCTAGCCCCTTCATCCCCTGCCCCATCTGCTGCCAAGGTAATAGCTGCCAGTACACTCTGAGGAAAGATGTGACTTGCATCCACATCAAATTCAGCCCTCCCACCAAAGGGATCAGACATACACAGTCTGCATAGGGACACTCCCACATAAGGACACAACTTCAAGACTGCAATAGGTAACTGTTTCACCCAAATTCATAGAGGCAGAGAAAGTTAAGCAAAATGAAACGGCAGAAGAACTACTCTCAATTGAAAGAATAAGAAAAAACCCCTGAAAAAATAAACAGAAATAAGCAATTTACCAGATAAAGAATTCAAAACACTGATAATAAAAATGTTAACTGAATTAAGGCAAAGAATTGACCTAAAAACACTGATCATTTTAAGAAGGAACTAGAAAATAAAAAAAAAAGACCCAATCAGAAATGAATAATTCAATAGCTGAAATAAAAGACACATTAGAAGAAATAAATAGAAGACTAAGTGACCTACAAGAAAGAATAAGTGGTCTGGATAATGGAAATCACCAAATCAGAACAGCAGAAAGAAAACCAAATCTTTAAAAAAATGAAAGCAGTTTAAGAGATTTTTGAAATAACGTAAGTGTTCAAACATTTGCATTAAAGGGGTTCCAGAAGGAGTAGAGAGAGAGAGACGGGGATCAAAAATATATTTGAAGTAATTATGGCTGAAAACTTCCCAAATCTGAAGAAGGAAACAGATATGCAGGTACAGGAAGCACAGAAGATCCCAAACAAGATGAACCCAAACAGACCCACACAAGACATATCATAACTAAAATGGTAAAAGTTAAAGGTAACGAGAGAATCTAAAGGCATCAAGAGAAAAGCAAAGAGTCACATAAAAGGGAACCTCCATAAGGCTATCAGCTGACTTCTCTGCAGAAACTTTCCAGGGCAGAAGGAAGCAGCATGATATATTCAAACTGCTGAAAGAGAAAAACCTACAACCTAGGTTAACAAGGGGTTAATATCCAAAATATATAAAGAGCTCATACAACTCAGTATCAAAAAAACAAACAACCTAATCAAAAAATGGGTAGAAGACCTTAATAGACATTTCTCCAAAGAAGACATACAGATGACTACCAGGCACATGAAAGGACGCTCAGCCTCACTAATTATTAGAGAAATGCAAATCAAAACCACAATGAAATATCGCCTCACACCTGTCAGAATGGCTATCATCAAAATGTCTACAAATAACAGGTGTTAGAGAGGATGCAGAGAAAAGGGAACCCTTGTACACTGTCGGTGGAAATGTAAATTGCTGTAGCCACTATGGAAAACATTATGGAGGTCCCTCAGAAAACTAAAAATAGAACT
Source organism: Balaenoptera ricei (assembly GCF_028023285.1). Taxonomy (NCBI): domain Eukaryota; kingdom Metazoa; phylum Chordata; class Mammalia; order Artiodactyla; family Balaenopteridae; genus Balaenoptera; species Balaenoptera ricei. Next base: position 85,629,465 of record NC_082660.1, on the reverse strand, counting down.
ACCATATGATCCAGACTTTCTACTTCTGACTACATATCCGGAAAAGACAGAAACACTCATTTGAAAAGATACATGCACCTCAGTGTTCACAGCAGCAGTATTTATGATAACCAAGACATGGAAGAACCCAAGGGCTTATCAATAGACATATAAATAAAGAAGAAGTGGTATATATATACAATGGAATATTACTCAGTCATAAAAAATAATGAAATTCTTTCATTTTCAGCAACATGTATTAACCTAGAGAATGCTATGCTTTGTGAAATAAGTCAAAGAAAGACAAATATTGTATATTACTTATATATGGAATCTAAAATATATATATACCAATGAACGTACATGTAAAGCACAAACAGCCTCACAGACGTAGAAAACAACTAGTAGTTACCAAAGGGGAGTGGGATAGGGGAGGGGCAAATTAGGGGTATGGGATTAAGAGATGCAAACTACTATGTAGGAAATAGATAAGCAACAAGGATATATTGTACAGCACAGGGGATTATGTCCATTATCTTGTAATAACTTTTAATGGAGTGTAATCTGTAAAGATATGGAATCACTATGCTGTATAGCTCAAAGTCATAAAATATTGTAAATAAACTATACTGCAGTAAAAAAATTAAGTTGATGTGAAACCTAACAGTCCAGTTATATATATATGTTTATAACGTATATTATATATATTAGGTTGACCAAAAAGTTTGTTCAGGTTTTTTGTAAGGTCGTGTGGGAAAACCCAAACGAACTTTTTGGCCAACCCAATAATATGTATTATGTAATATATATCATATATACACATATATAAAAATTAAAATATCACTAAGAGAAACACTAATTAATATCCTCTGCAACTAGGGTACCAACCATTGGAATAGGTCAAACAAATAAAGAAGTTAGTCAATGTGTAACAACCATATAAAGATATGTTTGGAGTGCTTGGAAGTGGAAATGTATTTGTTGCTATGTATGAATCAAAACATTTTCAACTATGCAAGTATATTCTTATTCAGAGACTCTTTTCAGTTCAATGATATAAGATAAACTCAGCAAGTATTTACCAAGTTTCAATATTTATTGTATTATGAAAAGTTATGATAGACCTATGAATCAAGGCCTTTCCTTCAGAGAAATTACTATAATTCCTTATGGCACAGTTAAAATGTATATGCAAGTTGATAATTGAGGCAATGAGACTAGATGAAATAAACCAGGAAGAAAATGTGGACCCTGTATTTCAGAAACAGGTAAAAGAAGATGAACTAGTGAAGAAAAGTATATCTCAGTTATAGTATGTGCTGTCAGACTAATGTCTTAGTGCCTGACTTCTTAGAGTCAGATAAATGAACTATTCCAGATACAGTTATTTTTTTCCTGTTGCTTATTTATTCAATAACTCATTCATTTAATAGATATTTTTTGAGTGTCTACCACTTACCTGGTATTGGTAACACAGCAGCAAATAAAACCTGTGAAATATGTGCCTTCATGGAGATTACATTTTATTAGGGGAGGACAGATAATAAGCAAATATATAATATGTCAGGTGGTGATGAATGAATGCTAAAAGGAAAGCAATGTTATTTTATATAGGAAGGACAGGAAATTCATCTCTGAGATGACATGTGTGTAGAGACTGGAATGGAGTGAGGGGGAAAGGCATCTTGGGGGATATGGATATAAAATGGAAAAGCTCTGTGGTATGAACATGCCTGGTGTATTTCAGAAAGACAAGATAGTTCAGAAAAGTAGTGGAGATGACAGCGAGATCACAGAGGGATTTGAAGAAAAAGAGGAGTTCCAGACAGCTGCAGAGTTTTAGCCTGGGCAATGATATAGCAGAATTACCATTTACTGAGAAGGAGAGATTGAGTGTACTTTTATAGGGGAGAACTCAAGAATTCATTTGGGTATGTGTCAAATTTGAGATGCCTATCACACATTCCAAGTAGAAATATTAAATCAATAGTTGAATAAAAGTCTGAATTTCAGAGGATAGATAGGGCTGAAGATAAAAATGTGTGTATCATTAACATATAGTTGGTATTTAAAGTCATATGCTGGATGAAATAACATAAGAAATGAACGTAGACAGAGAAGAGAGAAGGTTCAATGTCTCAACCCTAGGACACTCCAATATTTATGGGTCAGAAAGACAAGACCATCCAGTGAGGCAGGAAGATAACTATTAGTGTTGATGAGGCCAAAGGAGACAAGTATTTCAAGAAGAGAGGGCTCAACCTGGTCAAATGCTGCTGTAAGTCTGAATAAGATGAAGACCAAAAAAAAACTTAGATTAGGCAACATGAAGGTTATTAGTGACTATGAGGACAGTAGTTTCAGAGACCTGTTTGAAACGAAGTCAAGTGAGACTGTGCAAGAAAGGTAAAGACAGCACATATATAGACAACTCTTTCTAGGAGCTTTGCTGTAAAGAAAGCAGAAAGATATGGTGGCAGCTGGCTAGAAGGAGATGTGAGGTCAAGGGAGTGCTTTTTAATGTTGAGAGAAATTATAGCATGTTTGTATGCTGATGGAAATGATTTAATAGAGAAGAAAAAGCAGATGAATCTGCAGAGAGAAGAGACAACTGTAGGAGCTATGTTGTATGTGTAAGTAAAAATGTTGCAATCTAGAAAATAAAAGGAGTAGTTGGCATAGGGTAGGAGCATCGATGATTCATCCATAGGACAGGAAGAAAGGCAGGGTGTACAGGTAGAGATATAGGAAGCTTGGTACACCTTGTGGTGGAGGACTGTGGAATTCTATTATTTTCTAATTGCTTCCATTGTCTTAGAGAAATAGCAAAGAAGGTCATCAGTGGACAATGAAAAGGGAGGAAGAGATGTGAAATAGTCACCATATAGGAAAGTGGATTAACAAACAAAATATAGTAGAATTGCTGGGTATCTCTAATTTCCCACTTTAGGTGAATGGTCATTAACATAAAAGCAAGGCCGGACCTCATGGTTGTGTAATTTTCTCCACTAAATCTCAGGTGTTCTCTTGTAGGTTGGCATAGAGCTGGTAGAGCTAAATTTATCCAGGGCTGAAGTTTTTCCAGGTGAGCACAATGAAAGACAAAGGGCACAGGTGTTGAGGATACTTGCAAATTAGTGGTTGTATTACGTGATACTGTTTTCGGCGGTGAGAATACCTCGGTCCTTGTCTTCTTTCCGGTGAACACCAAAGCGAAACCCACGGGGGAGGGGGGTCAAAACCACAATGCTAAAGATATCACAATGTGGCCAAGGTTACTAGAGAAGGACTGGAGGCCCCTCCTGCGCATGTGTAGTGCTGGGAAAGCTTCTCGAACACAAAAATGTGGAGGCTGCAGTGGGCTGCCTCATCTTTCACCCAATTAGGGTGCGTCCTTCCTGTTGGTAGTTTATCTCGGAAGGTCAGCTTGAAACCGGCTGCAGCAGGTTAACCCGAGACCTATCTATCTCCTACCTCAATACTAGCTGCTGTAATGGGTAAGAACTAAAAAATCATTTGGCTAGTACAATAGAAGTTTATCTCTCATTCATGTGTGGTCCACAATAGGTGTCCTTGATCAGTGGAAATGATCTTCCACTAGACTGTAAGTCTATGATAGCAGAAACCTTTTTCTTTTTTAACATTGCTCTAATCCCAGATCTTTTAGCAGTGCCTGAACAAGGCAGGTTCTCAATAAACATATGAAACCCTAACTAACTACAGATAGTCTTTATTTTTAGTAAACTAAAGGAAAACAGTCTGGATTTACAAAAAAAGATAAATTACACCATCAACTTTTCCTTTATAACAGGATTTTCCCACATTATTTTTTATCATAAATTTTTCATTGCGTACTTCAGAATTTAGATGTGAAGTTTTTATGAACAGGTTCAAAAAACAATGCACTAGGAAATATATATTGAAAAACATCTCAAACCACAGTTCCCAAAGCTAGATCACAGGGCTAATTTTCAAAGTGTTGAGAGTAAGAAGAGTCAGAAATGGAAGATGAAGAATCTTGCATAATACCTGGCATGTAATTGAACATGAAAAAAATAATTATAATTTTAAGTTGGCAAAAATAAAATTAGAAATAAAAGCCAATCTGTTTGTAAACAAGAAGTTTTATTTGCTTTTGAAGCCATAGCAAGAATTAAATATAAACCCATTGTGAATTTTAAAGCCGGCCAGAAATGAATCAGTGTTTAGGGGAGAGTGGATATACGGGTATTGGAAAGAAAACATGGATTCCTTGTGCTGGATCCTGCCTTTTTTTATCAGGATTTTGTCTGCTTATGGGAAGGCACACACCTAGAATTATTTTTAATACAATTACTTACTCCTAATATCTGATGGCAAAGCTTCTGGTTCTCTTTTGTCAGGTGAATAGCAAAGATGGTTAAAGGATCTGATTAAATTGACCATTTCAGTTCCCCTTATCCAGGTGATCTCACACAGATTTAAATGGGATTTATTTCATTGAAGTTTGAAAAATCGTACGTATCAGATAGGTTTATTTGGTTGCAAGCAACAGAAGTAGAAACACCAACAGTAAAGGGAGTGAATATTTATTTTACAGCATATGGAGATAGTTCAGAGACTTGAAGGAAAACCAGGCCTTGAAAAGAAAAAAACCTGTGTAGTTTTGAAGATCTAGGTAGCAGTAATTCCTTTTTCCTTTTTTAAAAGAATTCTACAAGTTTAAACCTTTAGTGCACTTATATTTTACATAGTAAATGCGGTCACGTACCACTCTGCTTTAACAACTACCCTTAATTACTGAAACATTTGGTTGCGTTACTTTAACAGGATCTGAACAGTTTATTGCTTACCTCATACGCATCTTTATCACTGAATTATTGTCATGTAAAGATATGCATGTTTGATCTGCAAGATACTTCCCATGAACACTATGTAATGAAACTGACAACTAAGTGAGCTACCAGTAAAAGACCTAAAACAGAAAGCCACAGAACGATGCTAATTCAAGGCAATGAAGGGACAGTGTTTGGAATGCCTTGCAGGAATGTGTCAGGGGATTTGAGCTGCTCATTATTTGTGTAACTTCAGAGTCTACATTGCTAAAAAGCTTATCTATCTAAATATGCGTAACTAGTTGCTTTCCTTTGACTACGATCTAATCACTCCAGCACTTTTAAAATGGTACAAAAATCATTGCCAGGGACACTTTCTCATGCAGAAGAACAAGTAGCCACATTATAGCGCATTCTATTTTCACAATCAAGCAACCCTTATTCCACGTTACCAAATGCAGTCACAAAGCTGATTGGCTTATACTCTAATTATAGTATTTTGCTCTTTCTCTCAGCACACACTTCAGGCCTTGGGCAAAATGTTGTATGTGCTGTCACAGAGAAGGTTTATTGAACTGAGTCATTAACTGTATTCTGTTATAGCATTATCAGCCTCAAGTTTCATCTTTTCAATTAAAAGAGTTTATATAAATTTCTATGCTGTTTTCTTTCTGTGCTTGTTTTCAAAGAGAAGATTAATGTGGGTGACAAATTTAATATTTCCCTTAAGGCATTCTGTTGATTTACAGCTAAAGATTGAATGCATAAATGTACACTGAGTATCCTGCTTAAGATCATTTTGGAAACCTTATCTGACAGTCGCTGAACCCTGAACAACAGATACAGGAAACAGTTACTTCCTGTTCAGTGTACATTCTTAGAGATTTGATCTGCATGATACCTACCACGATCACTGTGTTATGGAGATTTGCTGCAAACCAATTAGTATCTAAAAAGATAGCACCACAATCCCATGAATGGTTTTTGAGTACGACAACAAATTGGATAGCTAGAACCACTTATTTGCTGTTAATAAGTAATTTTATTACACTAGAAGTTTCATTTTCAAAAGTATAACAAGAGAATTTATTTCAGTCATGTGTTAAGGCTTAGATAAAGAAGTACATTAATATTTGTTGAAAACCAGATATTGTTTTGAAGAGGTGAGCCTAAGAGAATCTGAAAAGTGCTTTGTCTATGAATTTATTCTGCTGAGGAAGCATCCTGATGCAACTCCTAAATATAAACCAGGATGCTGTTCTCATACTCTAGATCTAAATGGTTCAGTTCCTATCCCTACTGAGGCTGGCAAATTATAGACTCTTCCCTGCACTGCCTCTCAGTCTGAATCCCATCATGAAAACATATTAATAAACAGCATCTAGGAATAGAAACTAAAGTAAAAATACTCTCGGACTTTTCCTGTAGCATCATTTACTATCTTTACCTCTCCCATCATCTGAACTTCCCTTGGGAAACTATAGAAGGCACACAAAGAAATTGATCTCTGTGAACCTGAAAGACAGTACCATTTTTCTTTCCTTGCAGTTGGGTCATTAAAAACATGGATAACAAAACAGACTTTTTATATATCCTATCTTGAAGTTTGCTATTTGCTCTTCTTAATCTCCTAATTTTCCTAAAGGGAATTTGTACTTGAAAAGTAATTTGCAATTGGCAGAATAAGGGTCTAATTACTACCGGTGGTCTGTTTTAAAATAAGGAAACAAATACTACCTTTGAAATGGCATTTGATATGAAGATATCTCAGTCACTTCTTACCAGTTGTGGTGACTATTGAAACATTGTTAGAAAGTCTAACGGATGTATTATACATCTTTAAAATCTTTGTTTTAGTATGTTTCAGGGTTCTATTTTTTTCTCCAAAACACAGACAAAATATGTAGTTATGGTGTTTGGACTGTCAGCATCAGCAAAGTTTGTTGCTCATAGTTACAATGAATGTACAGTAGCTTTACTGACAAATTGATGCCATTTATTTTCATTCTTTTCTGCATCCACTAACCTTGTGAGAAAAATTACATTGCCCATTAAAGCATCATTTGGCATTTTCTCAGAGAAGGAAGAATTACCACTGATTAGTATTTCATGGTAGAAGTGAGTAATGTCCTCAACACTATTCAATATCATATTCTGCAGAAAGTACTAGAAGAATTTTTGGGGAGAGACAAATATTTGTGAGTACTGCAAATGCCTGGATTTCTAGAAATATCTGAAATAATCAATTAACAAAGGCTCTGTTTGAATCTTTATATATTGATACTAAAAATCCAGAATAAAATTGTATCTGAGATCTGAAATAAAGAGTATCTGCAAACATTGCCCTTTCCCTAAATACATACCCACATAAAAATGTGCTTAATCATAAAAGTAGCCTGAACTTTTAAGCAAGCTAATTATAGAATAAAATAATCTTTTATTTAAATTTATTGCTTAATGTATTTAGCCAATTTAGCACATCCAAATGTTTTAAATGTCTTGCCAGAATTTCAAAATATAGCTTCTTTGTTCCTATTTTCTTCTTTACCATATTAGTCATCCTTTCTTTATTATCCATTTATTACCAGGAAGAACAAACTTCTTTTGGGGAAAATATGCTCAGGGTTCCTTTTTTTAACAGTTTCTCTGGAACAGTCACCAATACAAAGATGAGGCAGACAGATCTTTTAGGCCTGCTGTCGAATGTCCTTCACCTTATTCATGAGAGATTTCTGATTTCTGAACATAAACTTGTTATAATGACCACTCAGGAAAATATTTAAAAAGCAAATTACTTGCCCCTTTTTTACTGAGTTATAACATACATGGAGTAAGATACAAAAATATTAAGTGTACAGGTTGAAGATTTAGGACAAATGACCATACCCATGTAATGACCCCCCAGATCAAGATATAGAGTATTTTAAACACCCCAGGTGGTTCCTTCATGCCCCTTATCTGTCAGCTTATCACACAGTTAACCACTATTCTGACATCTATCACTACAGAATAGTTTTTCCTATTCTTGAACATCATAGAAAGGAAATTATGTAATATGTACTCCTTTGTGCCTGACTTCTTTCAGTGCACATAATATCTGTGAGATTCGTTCATGCTGTTACATTTATTAGTAGTTCATTTCTCTTCATTACTTAGTAGTATTCCATTGTGTGGATAAGCCTCAATATGCTTATCCATCCCCCAGTTAGTGGGCATTTCAGTTGTTTCCGGTTTTTGCTATTTTGAATAAACTCTTATGGACACATTTATAAATGTCTTTTGTTACACTTATGTACTCATTTTTCTTTGGTATATGCCTATAAGTGGAACTGCTCATCCATAGGGAAGGCATTTGGTTAATTTTAGTAGAGACTGTGAAATAGTTTTCCAAACTGTTTGTACCATTTTACGCTCCCACCAACAATGTGTGAAAATTATAGTTTCTCCATATCTTTGCCAAAACTTAGTCTTGTCAAACTTTAGTCATTCTAGAGGGTGTGAAGAGTGTGGCTTCAATTTGAAGTTCCCTGATGAAGAATGATGTTACCTTTTCATATGCATATAAGCCATGTGGCTATCATGGAAGTGTCTGTTCAAGTCACTTACCCATTATTAACTGAATTGTCTTTCTTTCTTAGTTCTTTATAAATTCTGGATACAATTTTTTTTTGCTGTGTGTATGTGTGTGGTATGTGTCTGTGGAGAGAGAGAGACAGAGAGAGAGATTTTTCCAGTCTGTGGCTCACATATTTGCACTTTTAACTTTGTCTTTTGATAAACAGAAGTTTTTTATTTTAGTGAAATCTAATTTTCAATTATTTTTTCATACATGGTTTGTGCTTATTGTTTCTTATTTTAAAAGTGTTTGCTTACTTTCAAATCATGAAGATATTACCCTATGTTTTGGTCAAAAAGCTTTATTATTTGATCATTCACATTTAGGTCTATAATCCATTTCAAATTTATTTTTGTCCATGATGTGAGGAAGATTAAAGGTTTATTAATTTTTCATGTGGATTTTTAAATGGATATGAGTTCATTTACATTTATGGTAATGACTACTATAGTGACATTTATATGTATCATCTTATTTGTTTTCAGCTTTACCACCTCTTCTTTTTCCTCTATTATTCTTTTCCTACCTTATTTTGTATTAATCATATATATGTGTGTGTGTGTATATATATATATATATATATATATATATATATATATATATATATATATATATGTGTGTGTGTGTGTCTTATGTAAACATATTATGTGCCTGTGGAAAAATTTCTCATGGATTTGCAGAATTTCTATTGTCTGTTTCCTAAGACACAGAAATTGATATGCTATGAAAGATGTTTGCTTTTATTTTCCCCAGAAACATTTACTTTTTATATAGCATGAGGGTTAGATCTGCAGCCATTTTGTTTCTATAATGGTAGAGCTAACTGCTTCCAACCAAAAGATAATAAGCCTTCTCTTATCTCCCTAAGAGCTAACTGGTTACATTCTAGGTGGGTACCTGAATTAACAGAAAGGGTGACTGCATAAACTAGATATTTCCAGAGGAATTCAGAGCATTGTTTTCTTACGATTTTACATTTCAGGCACAACTGATCCTACCCCAGAGGTTGATTTGTGTACCAAGTGGTTAAAATAAGAACCCAGGTTGCTTCCTATAACTTTTACAAGGAAACTCAGAAGGAGAGAAGGGATAACTGCCTCTATTACAATTATTTTTTTTAACATCTTTATTGGAGTATCGTTGCTTTACAATGTTGTGTTAGTTTCTGCTTTGTAACAAAGTGAATCAGATATACGTATACATATATCCCCATATCCCCTCCCTCTTGCGTCTCCCTCCCACGATCCCTATCCCACCCCTCTAGGTGGTCACAAAGCACCAAGCTGATCTCCCTGTGCTATGCGGCTGCTTCCCACTAGCTATCTATTTTACATTTGGTAGTGTATATATGTCAATGTTACTCTCTCACTACGTCCCAGATTCCCCTTTCCCCTCCCCGTGTCCTCAAGTCCATTCTCTACATCTGCGTCTTTATTGCTGTCCTGCCCTTAGCTTCATCAGAACATTTTTTATTTGATTTAGATTCCATAGATATGCGTTAGCATACAGTATTTCTTTTTCTCTTTCTAACTTACTTCACTCTGTATGACAGACTCAGGTCCATCCACCTCATTAAAAATAACTCAATTTCATTTCTTTTTATGGCTGAGTAATATTCCATTGTATATATGTGCCATATCTTCTTTTTTTTATTTAACATCTTTATTGGAGTATAATTGTTTTACAATGGTGTGTTAGTTTCTGCTTTATAACAAAGTGAATCAGTTATACATATACATATATCCCCATATCTCTTCCCTCTTGTGTCTCCCTCCCTCCCACCTTCCGTATCCCACCCCTCTAGGTGGTCACAAAGCACCAAGCTGATCTCCCTGTGCTATGCGGATGCTTCCCACCAGCTATCTATTTTACATTTGGTAGTGTATATATGTCCATGCTACTTTCTCACTTTGTCCCGGCTTACCCTTCTCCCTCCCTGTGACCTCAAGTCCATTCCCTAGTAGGTCTGTGTCTTTATTCCCATTTTGCCCCTAGGTTCTTCATAACCATTTTTTTTTCTTTTTTTTCTTTTAGATTCCATATATATGTGTTAGCATACGGTATTTGTTTTTCTCTTTCTGACTTACTTCACTCTGTATGACAGACTCTAGGTCCATCCACCTCACTACAAATAACTCAATTTCGTTTCTTTTTATGCCTAATATTCCATTGTATATATGTGCCACATCCTCTTTATCCATTCATCTATCGATGGACACCTAGGTTGTTTCCATGTCCTGGCTATTGTAAATAGAGCTGCAATGAACATTGTGGTACATGACTTTTTTTGAATTATGGTTTTCTCAGGGTATATGCCCAGTAGTGGGATTGCTGGGTCATATGGTAGTTCTATTTTTAGTTTTAGTTTTTTTTTTAAGTATTTATTTATTTTATTTATGGCTGTGTTGGGTCTTAGTTTCTGTGTGAGGGCTTCCTCTAGTTGTGGCAAGTGGGGGCCACTCTTCATCGCGGTGTGCGGGCCTCTATCGTGGCCTCTCTTGTTGCAGAGCACAGGCTCCAGACGCGCAGGCTCAGTAATTGTGGCTCACGGGCTTAGTTGCTCCGTGGCATGTGGGATCTTCCCAGATCAGGGCTCAAACCCATGTCCCCTGCATTGGCAGGCAGATTCTCAACCACTGCGCCACCAGGGAAGCCATATTTTTAGTTTTTTAAGGAGCTTCCATACTGTTCTCCATAGTGGCTGTATTAATTTACATTCCCACCAACAATGCAAGAGGGTTCCCTTATCTCCACACCCTCTCCAGCATTTATTGTTTGTAGATTTTTTGATGATGGCCATTCTGACCAGTGTGAGATGATATCTCATTGTAGTTTTGATTTGCATTTCTCTAATGATTAATGATGTTGAGCATTCTTTCATGTGTTTGTTGGCAATCTGTATATCTTCTTTGGAGAAATGTCTATTTCGGTCTTCTGCCCATTTTTGGATTGGGTTGTTTGTTTTTTTGATATTGAACTGCATGAGCTACTTGTAAATTTTGGAGATTAATCCTTTGTCAGTTGCTTCATTTGCAAATATTTTCTCCTGTTCTGAGGGTTGTCTTTTCGTCTTGTTTATGGTTTCCTTTGCTGTGCAATATCTTTTTAGTTTCATTAGGTCCTATTTGTTTATTTTTGTTTTTATTTCCATTTCTCTAGGAGGTTGGTGAAAAAAGGATCTTGCTGTGTTTATGTCATAGAGTGTTCTGCCTGTGTTTTCCTCTAAGATTTTGATAGTGTCTGTCCTTACATTTAGGTCTTTAATCCATTTTGAGTTTATTTTTGTGTATGGTGTTAGGGAGTGTTCTAATTTCATTCTTTTTCATGTAGCTGTCCAGTTTTCCAAGCACCACTTATTGAAGAGGGGGACTTTTCTCCATTGTATATTCTTGCCCCCTTTATCAAAGATAAGGTGACCATATGTGCGTGGGTTTATATCTGGGCTTTCTATCCTGTTCCATTTATCTATATTTCTGTTTTTGTGCCAGTACCATACTGTCTTGATTACTGTAGCTTTGTAGTATAGCCTGAAGTCAGAGAGCCTGATTCCACCAGCTCCGTTTTTCTTTCTCAAGATTGCTTTGGCTATTTGGGGTCTTTTGTGTTTCCAAACAAATTGTGAAATTTTCTGTTCTAGCTCTGTGAAAAATGCCAGTGGTAGGTTGATAGAGATTGCATTGAATCTGTAGATTGCTTTGGGTAGTATAGTCATTTTCACAATGTTGATTCTTCCAATCCAAGAACATGGTATATCTCTCCCTCTATCTGTATCATCTTCAATTTCTTTCATCAGTGTCTTATAATTTTCTGCATAGAGGTCTTTTGTCTCCTTAGGTAGGTTTATTCCTAGATATTTTATTCTTTTTGTTACAATGGTAAATGGGAGTATTTTCTTAATTTCACTTTCAGATTTTTCATCATTAGTGTATAGAAATGCAAGAGATTTCTGTGCATTAATTTTGTATCCTGCTACTTTACAGATTTCATTGATTAGCTCTAGCAGTTTTCTGGTAGCATCTTTAGGATTCTCTATGTATAGTATCATGTCATCTGCAAACAGTGACAGCTTTACTTCTTCTTTTCCGATTTGGATTCCTTTTATTTCTTTTTCTTCTCTGATTGCTCTGGCTAAAACTTCCAAAACTATGTTGAATAATAGTGGTGAAAGTGAGCAACATTGTCTTGTTCCTGATCTTAGTGGAAACGGTTTCAGTTTTTCACCATTGAGTATGATATTGGCCTGGGGTTTGTCATATATGGCCTTTATTATGTTGAGGTAAGTTCCCACTATGCCTACTTTCTGGAGGGTTTTTATCATAAATGGGTGTTGAATTTTGTCAAAAGCTTTCTCTGCATCTATTGAGATGATCATATGTTTTTTCTCCTTCTATTTGTTAATATGGTGTATCACATTGATTGATTTGTGTATATTGAAGAATCCTTGCATTCCTGGGATAAACCCCACTTGATCATGGTGTATGATCCTTTTAATGTGGTGGTGGATTCTGTTTGCTAGTATTTTGTTGAGGTATTTTGCATCTATATTCACCAGTGATATTGGCCTGTAGTTTTCTTCGTTCTCTGGTTTTGGTATCAGGGTGATGGTGTCCTCGCAGAATGAGTTTGGGAGTGTTCCTCCCTCTGCTACATTTTGGAAGAGTTTGAGAAGTATAGGTGTTAGCTCTTCTCTAGATGTTTGATAGACTGCCTGTGAAGCCATCTGGTCCTGGGCTATTGTTTGTTGGAAGATTTTTAATCACAGTTTCAATTTCAGTGCTTGTGATTGGTCTGTTCATATTTTCTATTTCTTCCTGGTTCAGTCTCGGGAGGTTGTGCATTTCTAAGAATTTGTCCATTTCTTCCAGGTTGCCCATTGCATTGGCATATAGTTGCTTATAGTAATCTCTCATGATCCTTTGCATTTCTGCAGTGTCAGTTGTTACTTCTCCTTTTTCATTTCTAATTCTATTGATTTGAGTCTTCTCCCTTTTTTTCTTAATGAGTCTCACTAATGGTTAATCAATTTTGTTTATCTTCTCAAAGAACTAGCTTTTAGTTTTATTGATCTTTGCTATTGTTTCCTTCATTTCTTTTTCATTTATTTCTGATCTGATCTTTATGATTTCTTTCCTTCTGCTAACTTTGGGGTTTTTTTGTTCTTCTTTCTCTAATTGCTTTAGGTGTAAGGTTAGGTTGTTTGAGATGTTTCTTGTTTCTTAAGGTAGGATTGTATTGCTATAAACTTCCCTCTTAGAACTGCTTTTGCTGCATCCCATAGGTTTGGGTCGTCATGTTTTCATTGTCATTTGTTTCTAGGTATTTTTTCATTTCCTCTTTGATTTCTTCAGTGACCTCTTGGTCATTAAGTAGTGTATTGTTTAGCCTCCATGTGTCTGTATTATTTACAGAGTTTTTCCTGTAATTCATATCTAGTCTCATAGCGTTGTGGTCGGAAAAGATACTTGATACGATTTCAATTTTCTTAAATTTTCCAAGGCTTGATTTGTGACCCAAGATATGATCTATCCTGGAGAATGTTCCATAAGCACTCGAGAAGAAAGTGTATTCTGTTTTTTTTGGATGGAATGCCCTACAAATATCAATTAAGCCCATCTTGTTTCATATATCATTTAAAGCTTGTGTTTCCTTATTTATTTTCATTTTGGATGATCTGTCCATTGGAGAAAGTGGGGTGTTAAACTCCCCTACTATGATTGTGTTACTATCGATTTCCCCTTTTATGGCTGTTAGTATTTGCCTTATGTATTGATGTGCTCCTCTGTAGGGTGCCTAAATATTTACAATTGTTATATCTTCTTCTTGGATTATCCCTTGATCATTATGTAGTGTTGTTCTTTGTCTCTTGTAATAGTCTTTGTTTTAAAGTCTATTTTGTTTGATATGAGAATTGCTACTCCAGCTTTCTTTTGATTTCCATTTGCATGGAATATCATTTTCCATCCCCTCACTTTCAGTCTGTATGTGTCCCTAGGTCTGAAGTGGGTCTCTTGCAGACAGCATATATACGGGTCTTGTTTCTGTATCCATTCAGCCAGTCTATGTCTTTTGGTTGGAGTATTTAATCCATTTACATTTAAGGTAATTATTGATATGTATGTTACTATTACCATTTTCTTAATTGTTTTGGGTTTGTTATTGTAGGTCTTTTCCTTCTCTTGTGTTTCCTGCCTAGAGAATTTCGTTTAACATTTGTTTTAAAGCTGGTTTGGTGATGCTGAATTCTCTTAGCTTTTGCTTGTCTGTAAATGTTTTAATTTCTCCATCAAATCTGAATGAGATCCTTGCTGGGTAGAGTAATCTTGGTTGTAGGTTTTTCCCTTTCATCACTTTAAATATGTCCTGCCACTCCCTTCTGGCTTGCAGTTTCTGCTGAGAAATCAGCTGTTAACCTTATGGGGATTCCCTTGTGTGTTATTTGTTGTTTTTCCCTTTCTGCTTTTAATATTTTTCTTTGTATTTAGTTTTTGAGAGTTTGATTAATATGTGTCTTGGCGTGTTTCTCCTTGGATTTATCCTGTATGCGACTCTCTGTGCTTCCTGTACTTGATTAACAATTTCCTTTTACATATTAGGAAAGTTTTCAACTATAATCTCTTCAAATATTTTCTCAGTCCCTTTCTTTTTCTCTTCTTCTTTTGGAACCCCTATAATTCGAATGTTGGTGTGTTTAATGTTGTCCCAGAAGTCTCTGAGACTGTCCTCCGTTCTTTTCATTCTTTTTTCTTTGTTCTGCTCTGCAATAGTTATTTCCAATATTTTATCTTCCAGGTCACTTATCCGTTCTTCTGCCTCAATTATTCTGCTTTTGATCCCTTCTGTAGAATTTTTATTTTCATTTTTTGTGTTCTTCATCATTGTTTGTTTGCTCTTTAGTTCTTCTAGGTCATTGTTAAACGTTTCTTGTATTTTCTCCATTCCAATTCCAAGATTTTGGATCATCTTTACTATCATTATTCTGAATTCTTTTTCAGGTAGACTGACTGTTTCCTCTTCCTTTGTTAGGTGTGGTGGGTTTTTACCTTGCTCCTTCATCTGCTGTGTGTTTCTCTGTCTTCTCATTTTGCTTGACTTACTGTGTTGGGGTCTCCTTTTTGCAAGCTGCAGGTTCGTAGTCCCAGTAGTTTGGTATCTGCCCTCAGTGGCTAAGGTTGGTTCAGTGGGTTGTGTAGGCTTCCTGGTGCAGGGGACTAGTGTCTGTGTTCTGGTGGATGAGGCTGGATCTTGTCTTTCTGGTGGGCAGGTCCACATCTGTTGGTGTGTTTTGTGGTGTCTGTGACCTTAGTATGATTTTAGGCAGCCTCTCTGCTAATGGCTGAGGTTGTTTTCCTGTCTTGCTAGTTGTTTGGCATAGGGTGTCCAGCACTGTAATTGCTGGTCGTTGAGTGGAGCTGGGTCTTGCTGTTGAGATGGAGATCTTGGGGAGATTTTCACCGTTTGATATTACATGGAGCTGGGAGTTCTCTGGTTGACCAATGTCCTGAACTTGGCTCTCCCCCCTCAGAATCACAGCCCTGACACCTGGGGGGAGAACCAAGAGCCTGTCATCCACACGACTCAGAATAAAGGGAGAAAGAGTGAAAGAAATAATGAAAAAGATAAAATAAAATAAAATAAAAGTTATTAAAATAAAAGCTAAATAGTAAAAAAAAATTTTTAATTAATAATAAAAAGGAAAGAAAGAAAGGAGGGAGCAACCAAACCAAGAAACAAATCCACCAATGATAACAAGCACTAAAGACTATACTAAGAAAAAAGAAAAAAATGGAGAGACAGAAACCTAAGACAAATGGTAAAAGCAAAGCTATACAGACAAAATCACACAGAGAAGCATACACATACACACTCACAAAAAGAGAGAAAGGGAAATATATATATATATATATATCATTGCCCCCCAAGTCCACCTCCTCAATTTGGGATGATTCGTTGTCTATTCAGGTATTCCACTGATGCAGGGTATGTCAAATTAATTGTGGATATTTAATCCGCTGCTCCTGAGGCTGCTGGTAGTGATTTCCCTTTCTCTTCTTTGTTTGCACAGCTCCTGGGTTTCAGCATTGGATTTGGCACCACCTCTGCGTGTAGCTCACCTGAGGGTGTCTGTTCTTCACTCAGAGAGGACAGGGTCATAGGAGCAGCTGATTAGGGGGCTCTGGATCACTCAGGCAGGGGAGAAGGAGGGGTAAGGAGTGCGGAGTGAGCCTGCAGCGGCAGAGGCTAGCATGACATTGCATCAGCCTGAGGTGCGCCGTGTGTTCTCTGGGGGAAGTTGTGCCTGCATCACGGGAGTCTGGGAGTGGCAGGCTGCATATGTTCCCATGAGGGGAGGTCTGTATAGTGACCTGTGCTTGCACACAGGCTTCTTGGTGGCTGCAGCAGCCTTAGCCTCTCATGCCTATCCCTGGTGTCCATGCTGCTAGCCGCGGCTCACACCTGTCTCTGGAGCTTGTTTAAATGGCGCTCTTAATCCCCTCTCCTCGTGCACCAGGAAACATAGAGGCAAGAAAAAGTCTCTTGCCTCTTCGGCAGTTCCAGACATTTTCCCAGACTCCCTCTGGGCCAGCTGTGGCACACTAGCCCCCTTCATGCTGTGTTCACACAGTCAACCGCAGTCCTCTCCCTGGGATCTGACCAAAGCCAGAGGCTCAGCTCCCAGCCCCCGCCTGCCCCGGCGGGTGAGCAGATAAGCCACTCGGTCTGGTGAGTGCAGGTCGGCACCGATCCTCCATGCGGGAATCTCTCTGCTTTGCCCTCCGCACCCCTGCTGTTGCACCTCCTCCATGGCTCCAAAGCTTCCCCCTCCACCACCTGCAGTCTTCGCCTGCAAAAGGGCTTCCTAGTGTATGGAAACCTTTCCTCCTTCACAGCTCCCTCCCACTGGTGCAGGTCTCATCCCTATTCTTTTGTCTCTGTCTCTTCTTTTTTTCTTTTGCCCTACCCTGGTACGTGGGGAGTTTCTTGCCTTTTGGGAGGTCTGAGGTCTTCTGCCAGCATTCAGTAGGTGTTCTCTAGGAGTTGTTCCACATGTAGATGTATCTCTGGTGTATTTGCGGGGAGGAAGGTGATCTCCACGTCTTACTCTTCCACCATCTTGAAGCTCCTCCCTCTGTGCCAAATCTTCTTTATCCCTTCATCTGTCGGTGGACACTTCGGTCACTTCCATGTCCTGGCTATTGTAAATAGTGCTGCAATGAACATTGTGGTACATGACTCTTTTTGGATTATGGTTTTCTCAGGGTATATGCCCAGTACTGGGATTGCTGGGTCATATGGTAGTTCCATTTTTAGATTTTTAAGGAACCTCCATATGGTTCTCCATAGTGGTTGTATCAATTTACATTCCCACCAACAGTGCAAGAGGGTTCCCTTTCCTCCACACCCTCTCCAGCATTTATTGTTTGTACATTTTTTGATGATGGCCATTCTGACTGGTGTGAGGTGATACCTCATTGTAGTTTTGACTTGCATTTCTCTAACGTTTAGTGATGTTCAGTATTCTTTCATGTGTTTGTTGTCAATCTGTATATCTTCTTTGGAGAAATGTCTGTTTAGGTCTTCTGCCCGTTTCTGGATTGGATTCATTGTTTTTTGATATTGAGCTGCATGAGCTGCTTGTATATTTTGGAGATTAATCCTTTGTCTGTTGCTTCATTTGCAAATATTTTCTCCCATTCTGAGGGCTGCCTTTTTGTCTTGTTTACGGTTTCCTTTGCCGTGCAAAAGCTTTTAAGTTTCATTAGGTCCCATTTGTTTATTTTTGTTTTTATTTCCATTTCTCTAGGAGGTGGGTCAAAAAGGATCTTGCTTTGATTTATGTCATAGAGATTTCTACCTATGTTTTTCTCGAAGAGTTTTATAGCGTCTGGACTTACATTTAGGTCTTTAATCCATTTTGGGTTTATTTTTGTGTATGTTGTTAGGAAGTGTTCTAATTTCATTCTTTTACATGTACCTGTCCAGTTTTCTCAGCACCATTTACTGAAGAAGCTGTCTTTTCTCCATTGTATATTCTTTCCTCCTTTATCAAAGATAAGGTGACAATGTGTGCATGGGTTTATCTCTGGGACTTCTATCCTGTTCCATTGATTTATATTTCTGTTTTTGTGCCAGTACCATGCTCTCTTGATTACTGTAGCATTGTAGTATAGTCTAAAGTCAGGGAGCCTAATTCCTCTATCTCCGTTTTTCTTTTTCAAGATTGCTTTGGCTATTTGGGGTCTTTTGTGTTTACATACAAATTGTTAAATTTTTTATTCTAGTTCTGTGAAAAATGCCATTGGTAGTTTGATAGAGATTGCATTGAATCTGTAGATTGCTTTGGATATTATAGTCATTTTCACAATATTGATTCTTCCAATTCAAGAACATGGTTTATTGCTCCATCTGTTTTTATTGTCTTTAATTTCTGTCATCTGTGTCATATAGTTTTCTGCATACAGGTCTTTTGTCTCCTTAGGTAGGTTTATTCCTAGGTATTTTATTCTTTTTGTTGCAATGTGAGTAAACAACACAAATGTTGTAAATGTGAGTGTTTCCTTAATTACTCTTTCGGATTTTTCGTCATTTGTGTATAGGAATGCAAGAGATTTCTGTGCATTGATTTCGTTTCCTGCTACTTTACAAAATTAATTGATTAGCTCTAGTAGTTTTCTGGTGGCATCTTTAGGATTCTCCATGTATAGTATCATGTCATCTGCAAACAGTGACAGCTTTACTTCTTCATTTCCAGTTTGGATTCCTTTTATTTATTTTTCTTCTCTGATTGCTCTGGCTAAAACTTCCAAAACTATGTTGAATATTCGTGGTGAGAGTGGACAACCATGTCTTGTTCCTGATCTTAGTGGAAATGGTTTCAGTTTTTCTCCATTGAGAACGATGTTGGCTGTGGGTTTGTCATATATGGCCTTTATTATGTTGAGGTATGTTCCCTCTATGCCTACTTTCTGGAGAGTTTTTATCATAAGTGGGTGTTGAATTTTGTTGAAAGCTTTTTCTGCATCTATTGGGATGATCATATTATCTTTCCCCTTCAAATGGTTAATATGGTGTATCACAATGATTGATTTGCATATATTGAAGAATCCTTGCATTCCTGGGATAAAACCCACTTGATCATCGTGTATAATCCTTTTAATTTGCTGTTGGATTCTTTTTGCTATTATTTTGTTGAGGATTTTAGATCTGTGTCCATCAGTGACATTGGCCAGTAGTTTTCTTTCATTGTTACATCTTTGTCTGGTTTTGGTATCAGGGTGATGGTGGCCTCATAGAATGAGTTTGGGAGTGTTCCTCCCTCTGCTATATTTTGGAAGGGTTTGAGAAGGATAGGTGTTAGCTCGTCTCTAAATGTTTGATAGAATTCACCTGTGAAGCCATCTGGTCCTGGGCTTTTGTTTGTTGGAAGATTTTTAATCACAGTTTCAATTTCAGTGCTTGTGATTGGTCTGTTCATATTTTCTATTTGTTCCTGGCTCAGTCTTGGAAAGTTTTATTTTTCTAAGAGTTTGTCCATTTCTTCCAGATTGTCCATTTTATTGGCATATATTTGCTTGTAGTTGTCTCTTATGATCCTTTGTATTTCTGCAGCGTCATTTGTTACTTCTCCTTTTTCATTTCTAATTGTATTGATTTGAGTCTTCTCCCTTTTTTTCTTGATGAGTCTGGCTAATGGTTTATCAATTTTTTTTTATCTTCTCAAAGAACCAGCTTTTAGTTTTATTGATCTTTGCTGTCATTTCCTTCATTTCTTTTTCATTTTTTTCTTATCTGATCTTTGTGATTTCTTTCCTTCTAACTTTTGGGTTTTTTTGTTCTTATTTCTCTAATTGTTTTAAGTGTAAGGTTAGGTTCTTTATATGACGTTTTTCTTGTTTCTTTTGGTATGATTGTATCACTATAATCTTACCTTTTAGAACAGCTTTTGCTGAATCCCAAAGGTTTGGGGTTATCATGTTTTCATTATCATTTGTTTCTAGGTATTTTTTGATTTCCTCTTTGATTTCTTCAGTGATGTTTTGGTTATTTAATAGTGTATTGTTTAGCCTCCATGTGTTTGTATTTTTTCCAGGTTTTTTCCTGTAATTGATATCTCATCTCATAGCACTGTGGTCAGAAAATATACTTGATACAATTTCAGTTTTCTTAAATTTATCAAGGCTTGATTTGTGACCTAAGATATGATCTATCCTGGAGACTGTTCCACGTGTACTTGAGAAGAAAGTGTATTCTGTTGTTTTTGGATGTAATGTCCTATAAATATCAATACGTCCATCTTGTTGGATTTAGATATTTAGATTTAGATATATCATCTAAAGCTTGTGTTTCCTTATTTATTTTTATTTTTGATGATCTGTCCATTGGTGAAAGTGGGGTGTTAACGTCCCTTACTATGATTGTGTTACTGTCGATTTACCCTTTTATGGCTGTTAGCATTTGCCTTATGTATTGATGTGCTCTTATGTTGGGTGCATAAATATTTACAATTGTTATATCATGTTCTTGGATTGATCCCTTGATCATTATGTAGTGTCCTTCTTTGTCTCTTGAAATAGTTTTTATTTTAAAGTCTGTTTTGTCTGATATGAGAAATGCTCCTCCAGGTTTCTTTTGATTTCCATTTGCATGGAATATCTTTTTCCATCCCTTCACTTTCAGTCTATATGTGTCCCTATGTTTGAAGTGGGTCTCTTGTAGACAGCATATATATATGGGTCTTTTTTTGTGTCCGTTCAGCTAGTCTTTATCTTTTGGTTGGAACATTTAATCCATTTACATTTAAGGTAATAATCCATATGTATGTTACTATTACCATTTTCCTAATTCTTTTGGATTTGTTTTTGTAGGTCTTTTCCTTCTCTTGTGTTTCCTGCCTAGAGAAGTTCCTTTAGCATTTTTTTAAAGCTGGTTTGGTGGTGCTGAATTCTCTTAACTTTTGCTTTTTTGTAAATGTTTTAATTTCTCCATTGAATCTTAATGAGATCCTTGCTGGATAGAGTATTCTTGGTTGTAGGTTTTTCTCTTTCATCACTTTGAATATGTCCTGCCACTCCCTTCTGGCTTGCAGTGTTTCTGCTGAGAGATCAGCTGTTAACCTTATGGGGATTACCTTGTACGTTATTTGTTGCTTTTCCTTTGCTGCTTTTAATATTTTTTGTTTGTATTTAAATTTTGATAGTTTGATTAATATGTGTCTTGGCATGTTTCTCCTTGGCTGTATCTTGTATGGGACTCTCTGTGCTTCCTGGACTTGATTGACTATTTCCTTTCCCATGTTAGGGAAGTTCTGAACTATAATCTCTTCAAATATTTTCTCCGATCCTTTGTTTTTCTCTTCTTCTTATGGAAACCCTATAATTTGAATGTTGGTGCATTTCATGTTGTCCTAGAGGTCTCTGATAGTGTACTCTATTCTTTTCATTCTTTTTTCTTTATTCTCCTCTGCAGTAGTTATTTCCACTATTTTATCTTCCAGGTTACTTATCCGTTCTTCTGCCTCAGTTATTCTGGTATTGATTCCTTCTAGAGAATTTTTAATTTTATTTATTGTATTGATCATCATTGTTTGTTTGTTCTTTAGTTCTTCTAGGTCCTAGTTAAGTGTTTCTTGTATTTTCTCCATTCTATTTCCAAGATTTTGGATCATCTTTATTATCATTACTCTGAATTCTTTTTCAGGTAGACTACCTATTTTCTCTTCATTTGTTTGGTCTGGTGGGTTTTTACCTTGCTTCTTCATCTGCTGCATATTTCTCTGTCTTCTCATTTTGTTTAACTTATTGTTTTGGGGTCTCCTTTTCACAGGCTGCAGGTTCATTGTTCCCCTTGTTTTTGTTGTCTGCCCCCTGTTGGTGAGGTTGATTCAGTGGGTTGTGTAGGCTTCTTTGTGGAGGGGACTGGTGCCTGTGTTCTGGTGCGTGGGGCTGGATCTTGTCTTTCTGGTGGGCAGGACCGCGTCTGGTAGTGTGTTTTGGGGTGTCTGTGAACTTAGTATGATTTTAGGCAGCCTCTTTGCTAATGAGTGGTGTTGTGTTCCTGTCTTGCCAGTTGTTTGGCATGGGGCATCCAGCACTGGAGCTTGCTGGCCGTTAGATGGAGCTGTGTCTTAGCATTGCGACAGAGATCTCAGGGAGAGCTCTCGCCAATTGATATTATGTGGGGCCAGGAAGTCTCTGGTGGTCTAATGTCCTAAACTCGTCTGTCCCACCTCAGAGGCTCAAGCCTGACACCAGGCTGGAGCACCAAGACCCTGTCAGCCAAATGGCTCAGAAGAAAAGGGAGGAAAAAAGAAAAATTATATATATATAAAAAAATAAAAAATAGTAAATAAAAAAATTTTAAAATTATTAACATAAAAAAATAATAATTTTTTTTAAAAAAGAAGAAAGCAACCAAACCAATAAACAAATCTACCCATGATAACAAGCACTAAAAACTAAACCAAGATAAAATAAATATCAGAAACAAATCAGTCACAGACAGGAAACCCCAAGGCTACAGTTGTTCCTAAAATCCACCAGCTAAATTTTGGGATGATCCCTTGTCTATTCAGGTATTCCACAGATGCAGTGTACATCAAGTTGATTGTGGGGATTTAATCCGCTGCTCCTGAGGCTGCATGGAGAAATTTCCATTTCTTTTCTTTGTTCACACAGCTCCTGGGGTTCAGCTTTGGTTTTGGCCCCACCTCTGCATATAGGTCACTGTTAGACATCTGTTCCCTGCCCAGACAGGAGGGGGTTAAGCAGCAGTGGATTAGGGGGCTCTTGCTCACTCAGGCCAGGGGGAGGGTGGGGTACAGTAGTCATAATTGGAATGCAGAGTGAGCCTGCAGTGGCAGAGGCCAGCATGATTTTGCAACAGCCTGAGGCGCGCTGTGTGTTCTCCCAGGGAAGTTGTCCCTGGATCACTGGGCCCTGGAAGTGGGATGTTGCACAGGGTCCCAGGGGGAGGGGTTATAGGTAGTGACCTGTGCTTGTATACAGGATTCTTGGTGGCTGCAACAGCAACCTTAGCGTTTCATGCCCGTCTCTGTTGTCTGCACTGATAGCCGTGGCTCACACCCATCTCTGGAGCTCATTTAGGCGGTGCTCTGCTTTCTGTGGGCACACAGAAAAGGAATCCCCTCTGCTCGCACACCTGGAAACAATGGTCTCTTGCCTCTTAGGCAGGTCCAGATTTTTTCCCTGACTCCTTCCTGGCTAACTATGGCACACTAGCCCCCTCAGGCTGTCTTCACGCAGCCAACCCCAGTCCTCTCCTGGTGTCTGATCTCCAAAGCCCAAGCCTCTGCTCCCAGCCCCCACCTGCCCTGGCAGGTGAGCAGGCAAGCCTCTCAGGCTGGTGAATGCTGGTTGGCAGTGATCCTCTGTGCAGGAATCTTTCCGCTTTGCCCTCTGCATCCCTGTTGCTGTGCTCTCCTCCTTGGCTCCAAAGCTTCCCCCCTGCCCACCCACTAACTCCACTAGTGAAGGGGCTTCCTAGTGTGTGGAAACTTTTCCTCCTTCACAGCTCCTTCCCAGAAGTGTAGGTCCCGTCCCTATTCTTTTGTCTCTGTTTTTTCTTTTGCACTACCCAGGTACTTGGTGATTTTCTTGCCTTTTGGGAAGTCTGAGGTCTTCTGCCAGCATTCAGTAGGTGTTCTGTAGGAGTTGTTCCACATGTAGATGAATTTTCGATGTATTTGTGGGGAGGAAGGTGATCTCCACGTCTTACTCCTCTGCCATCTTCTATTACACTTTTTAAATGGGGAAAAGTATTATTTCTTGGTCCCTTGCCAATAGAGTGATGCCACCACCTGTGAAAGACTTTATCAATCAGGCTTTTGTCACATCAACTTGTGGGGTGCTATGCGTGGGGAACTGATGCTGCAATGTTTCTCTGCTGTTGATTTTCTTATTTTTGAATAACTTTTGAAATTAAATGCTGACCTCTGATTCAGATGCCTGGTGTTTTTTCAAGTATCTTTCTCTATAAAAATACATCATTGTGCACATATGGTAACATCTGAGACGAGTCACAGTTTCTGACTTAATATGTTACTTTTTTGATGTATCTTTCAGTATGAATTTTGTGGTTACCCTAGAAATTACAATATGTACTCAACTCATTACAGTTTAATTAGTACTTTACCACATCTCAAACAAGACAAAAGCCTGATAGTATGTAACTCTACTTACATTCCCCAACCTTTTGCCCATTGTTGTCACATATTTTATGTCTACATATCTTATAAAGTGCACAAGATATTTGAATTATTGTTTATTTAAACATTCAAGAATCTCTTCTGTTCCCTGCTTAAATGGTCCATCTACAAATCCATTTTCTCCATCTTTTTCTGTATTTCTTTTACTATTTTAATTATAGCTATTTTGAAGTTCCTATTTGGATCATCTCTGAGCGCTTCTATTGCCTATTTTATCTCCTGGTTATCAATCACTTTCTTTCTTGTTCACATGTCAGAAATTTTCTTACTGTGTGCCATGATTCATGGATGGTATAATTTACAAGTTCTGGATTATGTTATCTTCCTCTAGGTAGTGTTAAATTTTCTTCTGGCGAGCAGTTATATTACTGGAAAATCACCTTGATTCTACTGAAGTCTGGTTGTAGGATTTATTTTTAGGAAATAGGTCAACTTATTTCAAATTTTCTTTACTCTTGGCTATGCCTAGAATGTGATTCTTTCTCTAAGATGTGGCTTTTCAGGAGTCTCAACAGAATGCATGCCTAAAACTTTCACCAATGCCTTAGCATTCTGGCTGGGGCTGACTCTACATATCCTCAGCAATATCTAGCCTCTGAAAATTTTGTACAGCTCTGAGAGTCCTCAGCACCTATTTTCTTCTAGACCTCCTAGATTTTCACCCTTAAATATACAGCTTGAGAACTGACCTGGACCCAAAGGGAATTTTTAAACAGATTTTTGGGACTCCGTCCCTGTGGCTCTATCTTCTCAGGTACCCTGCTGCCAAATCCCATCCATCTTACCCACTATGAATCCTAATCTCTGTTTCCTCCACCTGGTGAAACTTTCATTTTCTGCTTTGACTTAATAACCCTAAGCTGTTCTTTGTAAAATTATATTTTGCAAATAACAGAGAAAGGTAGGGTGAATGTGGGGCTTACCTCATATACTACTCTTCTCTTATGGACCATGGCTGTCCATTTATGAATGTCACTTATGTGTAAATAGTTTTGTTAATTTTTCAGTTTAAAACAATTTTTATGGTATGAGGGTATGTCTCATACCAGCTCTCAAAGGTTAAAGAAATCAATATGATTTTAAACTACAACAGTCTTTGAGTAACATACAGACATCTGAGTAACTAGTGAATGTTCCTTGAAGGAAAAATTTTTTTGCAGCTCATAACGCTATGTTGGAGGTTATATACTCTTAAAACATGAGTTCAAGCAAGATCTATCTATATCCAGTCCTGGTGGTAAGGTTCCACTTAAGTTCTTGTAGTTTGGTTGAAATTCACACACCACAATCATGGGTGAGAGGAAAGAGTTTCTTTTCTTTTCTTTGTTTTTTTTTTTTACAACTTTATTGATAAATATTTCACATACCATACAGTTCACTAATTTAAAGTTCAGTGTTATTATTATATTCACCAAGTTGTGCAACCGTCTCAACAATTTAATTTTAGAGTATTTTCACCATCCCAAAAAAGAAACCCCATATCTATTAGCAGTCTATCCCCATTCCTATTCTCCTCTCCTAGTTCCATACCTAGGTATCCACTAATAGACTTTCTGTCACTATGGGTTTGCCTATTCTGGACATTTCACATAAATTGAATCATAGAATATGTGGTGTTTTGTAACTAGCTTCTTTTGCTTTGTCTAATGTTTTAAACAGCTAAGGTTCTTCACAGTTTATTTCCTATGTTTACTTTTTATTAAGATATATATGGAGAGATATAATCTACATTAATGAAATCTTCCATTTTAAAGTATACAATTCAGTGGATTTTAGTATATTCACAATGTTGTGCAACCACAACCACAGTCTAATTCCAGAATATTCCCATCATCCCACAAAGTAGCCCCAGACCTGTTAGCAGTCACTTCCAATTCCCCTATTTCCCCATCCCCTGAAAAACACCAATTTACTTTCTCTATATAGTCATATGCCTATTACGGACACTTTATAAAATAGCATGATATATTATGTGGCCTACTGTGTGTTACTTCTTTCACTTAGCATAGTGTTTCCAAATTTCATCCACACTGTAGCATGTAGCATGTGACCTCACTTTTTTAAATTGAATAATATTCCCCTGTATGGATATACCACATTGTGTTTATGAATTTATCAGGTAATAGTAGACATCTGTGCTGTTTCCACTGTTTGACTATAATGAATAATATTGCTATGATCATTCCTGCAGAATTCGTTGTGAACGTGGGTTTTCAGTTCTCTTGGGGCTATACCTATGAATGAAATTGCTGGGTCATATGGTAATTCTATGTTTAGCGTTTTGAGTAACTGCCAAACCTTTTTTTCAAAGAGGCTACACAATTTATATTCCCACAAGCAATGTGTGAGTGTTCCAGTTTCTATACCTCTTCACTAACACTTGTTATAGTTTATCTTTCTTCTTTCATAAATCATGTCATTTATCTACAGACTCTTATTTTACCATATACTCAAAAAAATCAGTATTTGAGATTTTTATTATTCTAAGCTGTGTCCACCTTGTTTTCCCTGAGGCAGTAAATATCATGGCTTAACATTAATGGCTAAATGATTGCAGAAAAATAATCTACCTTACCAGTAGGGGAAAAATAATCAAAAGTCATTTCAAAATAATCCTTTTTTCGCATTTTTATTGTCTGTTGCTAGTGAGAAGGGATTTATGCATTTAAAGCTTCCTGTTAGATACATGAGCTATTTAAATTGGTGTGCTTAAGATTCACCTAAGGGTTTGGGGGTTGAGGGGATGCCAGAACATCAACCTTAGAAATTCTGATTGGACCAGATCCTATGTATGTTTTTAAATTTCACAGATGAGTCTGATTTGCTGTCAGTATAAGAAACCACTGATGAACATTGCAGTGATATGTGAACCAGAGGAAATAGCTAGTATATATTTTTTTAAAGTGCTTCTTATTGGAAGACACAGAAAATCTTTAGAGAACATTACCTCTGACAATAATATAAATAGGTTTACAGATGTTGCCAGTTTGCTGTCTCTAAAAAAAAAAAGAAAGGAGATCTTAAATACTATTATCACCTGAAATTCTTCTCTATTGACCATGGAATACAGTATAATGTCTTAGAACATTGCTCTTAAACCAAACTGCCTGGTTATATCCTAGTTCTGCCACTTATTAGCTGTGTAAGTAATTTGGGAGAGCTGCCTAACCACTCTGGGTCTCGTTTACTCATTTGTTTGTCATTTGTAAGGACTAGTAAATACATATGAATGCTTAGTACAGCATCTGACCTTTAAATGTTAAATAAATGATCATTTTCCCTCTTGGAAGAGAAGATCTTATGCATTTCACATTGGATTGTAGCAGTGTTGAAAATATATATTCATTATGAATAATTTTTAAAAATTTCTAGATGCAGTTGAAATATGCCATATCCTTTCTTTGATAATTGTAAACTGAATCCATAGAATGTTTTCATACTTTGAGAAGATATAGATGTTTACACTATAAGTATTGGATCTTACCAAAGATGCTGGAGGTAAAACATCATAAGAGTTTTTGAAAAAACAACATTCTTAACATAATACTTATTTTGATTGTTTAAATGTTAAAAATAGTATAAACAGTCAATACTTGTTTTTTAACATTTTTTTCTTATTGAAATATAATTGATTTAAAATACTATGTTACTTTCAGGTGTACAGCACAGTGATTCAATATTTTCACAGATCATACTCCATTATAGGTTATTACAAAGTAATTGGTATTTTTCCTGTGCTATACCATATTTCCTTTTTGCTTATCTATTTTATATATAGCAGTATATATCTGTTAATCACATACCCCTAAATTTTCCCTCCCCCTTTCTCTCTCCCCTTTGATAAGCACAAGTTTGTTTTCTTTATCTGAGTCTGTGTTGCATATACATTCATTTGAATTAATTTTTAGATACAACATGTAAGTATCATACAATATTTGTCTTTCTCTGACTTGTTTCACTTAGAGTAATATTCTCTAGGTCCATCCACATTGCTGCAAATAGCAATATTTCATTCTTTTATATGGCTGAGTAATATTCCATTGTATATCTATATCACATCTTCTTAAACCAGTTGGCTGTTGATGGACACTTAGGTTGTTTCCATGTCTTGGCTATCATAAATAGTGCTGCTATGAACATTGAGGTGCATGTATCTTTTCCAATTAGTGTTTTTGCTTTCTTTGGATATATACCCAGGAGTTGATTTGCTGGATCATATGGTAGTTCTATTTTTAGTTTTTGAAGAACCTCCATACTGTTTTCCATAGTGGCTGCACCTATGTACATTCTCACTAACAGTGTAATAGGGTTCCCTTTTCTCCACATCCTCTCCAATATTTGTTATTTGTAGACTTTTTGATGGTAGCCATTCTGACAGGTGTAGGGTGATACCTCATTTTTGTTTCAATTTGCATTTCTCTAATAATTAGCAATGTTGAGCATCTTTTCACATGTCTGTTAGTCATCTGTATGACTTCTTTGGAGAAATGTCTACTCAAGGCATCTGCCCACTTTTTGATTGGGTAGTTTTTTTGTTTATTTATTTATTTGTTTTATTGAGTTGTGTGAGCTGTTTGTATATTTTGGATATTAACCCCTTGTTGGTCACATCATTTACAAACATTTTCTCCCATTCCATAGGTTGTCTTTTTATTTTGTTGATGGTTTCCTTTGATGTGCAAAAACTTTTAAGTTTATTTAGGTGCCATTTGTTTATTTTTATTTCTTTTGCCTTAGGAGAGAGATCCAAAAAACTATTTCTACAATATCTGTCAAAGAGTGTTCTGCCTATGTTCTCTTCCAAGAGTTTTACATTTTCAGGTCTTAAATATAGGTCTCTGAACCATTTTGAGTTTATTTTTGTATATGGTGTGAGAGAATAATCTAATCTCATTGTTTTACATGTGGCTATCCAGTTTTCCCAGTAAAACTTGTTGAAGAGACTGTCTTTTCTCCCTTGTATATTCTTGCCTCCAATGTCATAGATTAATTGACCATAGGTGTGTGGATTTATTTCTTGGCTCTCTATTCTGTTCCATTGATCTATCTCTCTCTTTTTGTACCAATACCATGCTGTTTTGATTACTGTAGCTTTGTAGTATAGTCTGATGTCTGGGCGAGTTATACCTCCATCTTTGTTCTTTTTTCTCAAGATTGCGTTGGCTATTCACAGTCCTTGGTGTTTCATAAGAATTTTAGGATTATTTGTTTTAGTTCTGTGAAAAATGTCATGGGTATTTTGATAGGGATTGCATTAAATCTCTATATTGCTTTGGGTAATATGGCCATCTTAACAATATTAATTCTACCTATCCAAGAGTATGGGATATCTTTCCATTTCTTTGTATCCTCTGCAATTTTTTTCATCAATGTTTTATAGTTTATATGTTTTATAAATGTTTTATATGAATTCTAGCAGCTGTGCTGCAATCAGAAGTCTGGGCTGCTTCTGTGGCGTTGTTTGAAGTAAAAGCTAATTATGATCACTGACACCCCACCTGAACTGCACCCAAGGTCCCTGAGTCAGCTCTGCATCCCTAGACAGAGTCTTTTCCCAGGTCCTGGCTGCCCTAGATCCAGGGCCAAGCATGGAGTGGGAAAGGTCAGCTAGGACTGGGGAGCGTGGTGAGGTGGTCATGAGAATTCAGGTGGCTGAAATGCCTTCAGAAGTCTGGGCTTCTTCTGGGGCATTGCTTGAGTAAGCACCAACAATGGCTACCACTGCCCCCATTTGGCTATGCCCTAGGCCCCTGGGTCACCTCTGTCCCTATATCTAGTCTTTTCCCAGGTCCTGGCCACCCTAGATCCAGTGCAATTTGTGCCATGGAGTGAATGGGACTGTTCCCTCAGCTCGAACTGGGGAGTGCAGTGAAGTGGCAGCTGTGAGGAAGGACCTCTCTCTGCCCTACCAGAAGGCAAGCCAGCACCTGCACCCTCCTCAAGAGTGGTGTCTAGGCTTCTCCAGTCTTTCTATCTGTCCCAGAAGTTCTCCAAGCAGCCCAGGAGCCTTGTCTCCTATACATAGGACTCTAGACTGGGGTGCCCAGTCTGTGGCTCTACCCACTCACTCCCCAGGACCAGTGTCCACCAATGCAATCTCCTTTTTCCTGAGTCCCCTCCTACGGACACAGGTACCTACATGTTTTTCTTCCAATACTACCCAATTACATGTGTATATTTCTTACAGCCTTGGTTATATAGGAGTCCTTCTGCCAGTTTTCAGTAAGTTTTCCATAGGAATTGTTCCACACGTAGATGTATTTTTGATGTATTCATAGTGGGAGGTGAGTGCCACATCCTCTTACTCAGCCACCTTTGATCTCTATTCCTCCCATTCAATACTTTTTAGAATATGTTAAGCTCATTTCTCTAGCAAATATGTAGCTCATTTCAAGGAATCACAATCCAATGTAGTTTTATAGAACAAAAGTGCTATGTCCTCTTTTTGTGGTAGCAAAATATATTCCAGGAAAATGGAAAATCATTGACTTTCATTCATACAGAGAACTATATTATCTGTCAGTCTAGGTTTAGGACATTTTTAGCAAGGATAATGAAGTAATTGGGCCTTTATTCTTATTTCCCTCAATTTACAGTCTTACACAAAACTTCATTGACAAAATGACATTCATTTGTGTATAAGTATCCAGCTTAAGAAATATAGTGATATTTACTTTTCTTGATATACAAAATATGGAAAAAGAAAATAATAATATAAATTAAAACTGAATTTATG
Organism: Balaenoptera ricei; assembly: GCF_028023285.1. Classification (NCBI taxonomy): domain Eukaryota; kingdom Metazoa; phylum Chordata; class Mammalia; order Artiodactyla; family Balaenopteridae; genus Balaenoptera; species Balaenoptera ricei. Next base: position 85,598,098 of record NC_082660.1, on the reverse strand, counting down.
ATGGAGGATAATCATTGAGGTGAATATCACAAGTGCAGAGGAACAAAGAAAAATTCATTAAAGTGTTTATAGAGAAAAAAATAGATAAGGAAAATGGACAATCATCCAACATGTGGATAATTGTTGTACAGAAATAATAACCAAAAACATGGAAAAGAAAAATATTAAAAGATGTAATAGAGTAAAATGTTTATTAAATAAAAAATGGAGTTAATATGCAAATGTGAAAGAATATATTATGGTCTAGCAAATAGGATTGTATGACTGATGTCAATATACATAGTGATAAAGTTACTGAACTTCACAAATGAAGAAAGAATTATTCAGGCATTTAAGCACAAACATCAGTTCCCCCAAAAGAGGAAAATCCAGCTGATTTTAGACTTCTATATGGCATCAAACCACTCAGGAGTAAATGGATTACTATCTACAAGTTTCAAAGGAAAGAAAAGTGTGATCTAATGATACTTTTTCCTAGCCAAGTTGTTATTCAACTATAAAAGCAAAGCACAGATGCTCTCAAATACTCAAGTGTTTAAGAAGTAGCACATAAATATATTGAAAAGAAAGACTACTCCTTAAAAAATATTCTGTCGAGACTTGTGTAGTAACAAAAAAAATTTGGAGGTGATTACCAAATCTCTGACTCTATTAACACTATGAACTAATGCTAAATAAAGGTGGAAATACATCTATAGTGTGTAATTTTTATAAAAACTGACAATAAAATATTCAAATATAACACAAATTGAGGCATAGATGAAAGTGATTAGATAAAATTCTACATATAGCATAATATAAATCATATATATTTAAAATATGAGGAATAATGAAACTATAAAATTATATAGTTTCCAAGTTGTTTTTACAAAACATGAATAACTATTTTCAAAACATGATTCTGGTGGTACAAAGAAAACTAGAAATCAATCTGCCTTTGAAATATCAGTACATAAATATTAATTAAATATAGGATGTAAATCCTATAATCCATTAAGCTAGTAATTAAATATAAATATAAACAAGTGACATTCATCCAAGAGGTGTGAGGAAGCTTTTATATTAAGAAAACCATCAGAATAATTAACAATATTAATAAGTGAAAGGAAAGTCAAATAGTAATAGATAGTAATAGATACTTTACTGATATCATAATGTCATCCTTATGTTTAATGGTGAAACATGAGAAGCATTACCATTAAAGTCAAAAGAAAAAGTAAATGCACAATTGTATTTAACATTGTTCTCTAAGCAATGGCTCATACAATTAAACAAGATAAATAAACCTAAAGACTAAATACCTTTAAAAAAAAATAAAAAGACTCATTAAGATTCAGGTTATCAAAGTAATATATAAATATTACTAACTTTCCTATATGACAGCAATAACCATTTAGAATAGGCAATACAAGTAAATATACCATTTCCAGTAGCAGCAGGAAAAAAGTAAACTTAACAACAAATATATTGAACCTATATGAAGAAAACTTTAAAACTCTACTGGAGTGATAGGAGCCAAATAAACGCTCCTCCAGGTGCTGTACCACTTCTCAACTTTCCTTTACAGAAAAATTTTTGAAAGGGTTGCACATGGAGACTCTGTTTATCTCATCCTGTTCTCTATTTCTTTATTGAGGTAAAATTTTCATAAAGCAAAATGCATAAATCTCAAATGTACAATTTGATGAATTTTGACAGACTCATACAACTATGTAATCAACACCCAATTCAAGAAACTGAACATTTCCATCACACTAGGACATGACCCTTCCAGTCATCCTCTCTCACTCATATGCGACCACACTTCTCATTTCTATTAATTTAAATGTATATTGCTGATTATTGAACTTTACAGAAATGGAACTCTATATTATATACATGCTATAGATTGAATGTCTTTAGCAACATCCCCCCAAATTCATATGTTGAAACTCAATTCCCAGTATGATGATATTAGGTATCAAGTTGTACATTCAAGTGTTTAATCTTGAGTTAACTTTTGTATATGGTGTAAGATAGTGGTCCAGTTTCATTCATTCAAACCCAGAGATGGCTGAACTCTGTTTCAAGACAATACAGCTATCTGACAGTAGTTTTAAATTCCTGGAACAAGTACTCATAAAATGTACCAAGATAGCTCTGAAATTATGGAACCTACATAGAACAAGATCTACTTTCCATTTTACCAATACCCAAGCATATTAGGCCTGTGTTTGCACCTTAGGGTAGTGAAAAATCACTGAAATCAGTAGGGAGATGGATGCTTCCAACTTGGCTCATCTTGGAGAACATCAAATTATCCCTCACTCCATCCTTCCACCCCTGGTCTCCCCCCCAGGATGTCATACACATTTCTGGTTTCTCCTTCTCCCCCCCATCCCCCCCCCCCACTCCCCTCCTCCTTCTGTTCATTTCTCTCTCCGTTCTTCTCCTCTTCCTTCTTTTCTATCTTCTCATCATCTCCCTGGAAGAGAGAATGTCTCTGACTTAATTTTGCCCTAAATAAATATGTTATTGCTAGTGCAAGGAAATATAAACAACACTAGGAACGATAAGTCCACTACCTTCTGCATACATTTCCTAAGTAACTTTAAAAGTGGTTGAAAATCCTGTGGAAATTATATCCTAATAGAAACCTGCCTGTGGCTCTAATGTCACTTGGCTACATTATAATTATGGCACAACCTTTTTAATAGCTTTATTATATAAGACTAAAATACTTATCATTAAAAGCATTCTTATAGTATTATTTGGAATTTGGCATTTATCTAGATAAAATATTTGGAATAAGAAGATATTTTAAGAAATATAAATAAACTTTATAATTGCCTTCCTATATGCAACACTAGTCATTCTGACTCTATCTTAACTCTAATATTCAGGAAAGCATTTTCTACTGCCACCTCAGTGCTTTAAAAAGCTTTCCCCTGAGCTTTCAAAGAAAAGGAATGTTATCACTGTAATTGGATAGTCTGTGACAAGGCTATAATTTCTTTATTAATTATGATTCTTAATGTAGAAAAAATGAAATCTCAGTGTGTTTGAATTCAGTTGCCCTGCCAAAGTTAATTGCTCCTCAAGAGATGCCAACCTTGGGATGTGCTGGGGGTGTGAAAAAGAACAACTGCTGACTTTAGTATCTTATTTTCCAGTGAGTTAACATTTGTCATGTAATTAGCCCCAGTGTTCTTTTTAGATTAACAGATCAACTAATAATATGTTACGTTTTAAAAGAAGCAAACAACAGGAAATTGGGAATGTAACAGAAGCATATTTAAAGGGCATAGACTCATTACAATAAACACATTTAAACAATAGCACCAGCTTAGCCTTTACAAAAGTGTATTTACCTTTTTTTTAACTATCCAAAATAAGTAGAGCATCAAGCTTAACATACAGTAGTTTTATTTGTTCCAGTAACTTGTAATTAATAAGAGATGGCTTATTAATAAGAGATCATTTTGTATTATCTTTCAGAATATATTTTATGAATAATGTACCCTCACGTAATAAAATCATTTTAGTAAAAACAACAGCTAAAATTGCCAGACAATTGGTGTCTAGCTCCTGAATAAAGTGTGCTTAAGACAATTGATAGTCTAGAAGATTAGATGGTGTAGGAGACTTTCAAAGTAATTTTTCCTCTAGCCTGACTTCTCTAATAAATCCTATTATCAAGTAAATCACCAGAAGCTTACATACTTGAACCCTAATGCTATAATCCCCCATAGAAATGATTACATTGATTTGTAATTTGGTATTATTACCACAGTTTTTTATTTAGAGTCAGTAAAAGATGTGTCTATTTGACATGCTTTTCTACAGTTTTCAGAAAACAGCATGGCTGACACTGACCGTTATGTTATTCAACGCTCTTATAATGTTCTCATGCTATAAATAAATTTTTAAGGTCAGTGCCAGAAAAAAAAGTTCTTTATCTTAGTCTAGTGTTATGCTTCATTTAACGGGTTAATAAGAAGTATGTAACCTGACACATTTCAAATTTTGGAAGTGAGCAGACCATGAATAATAATAGTAACAAAAATATACATTGAAGACATGAAACATTACATATTAAACATTTGAGTATGTGGTGCATTGAATTCATATTTGGATTTGGGGAAAAAGAGAGAATGAGGGTTAGGGTGAAAGTTAAATAATAAACAATTTTCAAGTAATTAAATCAATGGCTGAAATAGCCAGATCAAGCTCATCATTTTCAGTCTTCTTAATGCGACTTAAATCTACCAATTGTTCATCTTGTTATTTCTGTGATAATCGACCTCTATTTTATACAGCACCCATTCTACCCCTACAACTCTGTAATATCCCTTTCATATCCTAAAAAAATGTTTCACAAAACAGAATTGCCTGCATAGATTTTGTGGTCAGAAACTATAGACACACCCAGAGAATCATGGAACTGAGAGAGAGTTCCAAAGTTGGTTCAACTCTAAGCAGTGGTGTGTTGGTAAATGTTTAACAAGAAGGACTTTCTCGATATAAAGTCCTGATTTGTAGAGTTCTTTGGTTTCTGTGGTGTAAATACTCCCTTCATGGCTAATTCTAAGCTATCAGTACATCAATGGTCATTGAACACAGTTGAGAAAAGATGAGTGCAATTAGCAGTCAGAAGCCCGTATTCTGGCTCCAGCATACCACTAGACCAAAGTGATCACCATTTAATCTAGGTAGTCCTAGAATGATGGCAGCCAGCAGATAGTGGTCGCTTGGCAGCTTGTTAAACTGTTAATCAATCTGTAATTGTGTTCTTTCCATTTAACCTAGCTCTTGTTACAACCTCCGTGAATTTCATTTTATGTTATTTGGAGATGAAATTTGACTGGTTCATAGTACTTTTTTATGTTCAGACTTTCTGTCTTTGAAGATCATTAAGTGAACTGTTAGCATTCCCTTCTAAAATGCTCACCTGAACCTGCTTTTGTTTTTCTTTAAAGCCTGTATGGTACTTTCTACCTGACATCACAAATCATATTTGGTCTATATACAGTTGACCCTTGAACAACAGGGGTTTGAACTGTGGGGGTCCACTTATAAGCAGATTTTCTTCAATTAATACATACTATGTTTATGATCTAGGGTTGGTTGAATCCATGGATGTGGGATCCATGAATTTGGAAGGCCAGCTATGGGACTTGAGCATCAGAGAATTTTGGTATCCGTGGCCAGTCCTGGAACCAATCCCCAGCAAATACCGAGGGATGACTAAAGTTTGGCTTGATTTAGGAAGTTTGTTCAAGTTGTACTGGCTCTTACATCATTCACTAGCACTTTTATCAACTGCATGAGCAGAAAACAGTTGTTTTCAGTTTATTTAAATTTTCTTATTAATACTTGGCCACATTTTGGTACATCTTATATATTTGGTCCTCTTCTTTGGACTCTCCAATTTTCTGCCTTTGCTTTCTTCTTTTCATTGTTCTTTAGCTTCCTTTCTTTTATATGTACCTATCTCTATCACTGTATTTTTCTCTCTAAAAAAACTGATTACAGTTTTTCTGACAATAAATGATACCTCTACTTTACATACTAAGATGACACTATTGACCCACCACTGTAGCAGTGGTGAAGATGATAGAATTCAAGGTAAGAGAGGCCTGAGTTCAAATATCCTGGTAGCAGTGGAGTCTTGGGTAAATTGCTTAAACTCTTTGAGCCTTATTTCCCTTATATGTAAAATGCAAGTAATATCTACCTTGTGAGTTTGTTGTAAAAATGAAATAGTGTGAGTATTTTTCCTGGCATATTATAAGAGCTGAATAAATGGTAGCAGTGGTAGTATTGTAGTAATACTCACAATATATTATACTTAAGTAGTAGAAATAAATGTATATTATATAAGCTTTTAAAATATGTCACATTCCTCTTTCTCAGTTACTTATACGAACTTTGGGGACCTGTTTGCTAGGACACTGGCAAGGGTTCAGAGTATATTTTCTATGCAACCCCACTATCAAAAATGTTTCAAATCAATGAATTATTAAGGATCTTGAGAATTCTTTCTGAGACAAAAAGAACACTTCCCAATCCTTTAATGTGGTACATGTTTGCCCCTAGCAAGTTAGACTCTCTTAATTCACTACACTATCTCTCCAGCTCTAATCACACCAAAACACACTGACTCTTTCATTGTGTGCTCCCTTACAATCAGAAGATATCCTTCTACCAACATGTGTATAGTTGTGGTTTCTCCAATATATATTTCTGTAGTTTGGCTTTGGTACCCATGTGTACTATTTTGCAGGTGCCCCAATGGTGCTACACTAAACTAAGCAGGTCATTTTGGATACTACTTTTTGCCTTGCAAATTGTTTTCAGGGCCTGCCCAAATTAGAGTCACTTGCAAACTTTTTGTTTCCAGAGAATTAATAACACTTGAAATGTTGGCTCTTATTGAGCCCAATATCCCTTGACCATTTCATTGTTTCTGCTGGGGAGGAAGAAATTTTCCTCTACCCTTCTAGGTCCTTCTGGCTGGTCTAAGAATTAAATTGACATGAGACAGATTAGCAGGATAAAATTGAAAAAAATTTAATAACATGTATACATGAGAGAAACCCAGGAGAACTGAGCAACTCACCAAAATAGCTGAAACCTTCACCTTAAATACCATCTCAAGCAGAAGACAAAAGAGGATGTTTTGCGGGAGCGGTTTAGGACTTCAAAGGTGAGGAAAACAATTCACATAGAAATGGAAAAGCAAACGTATGGTTTAAAAAAAAATGCTTGCTGGGCCATTCAGAGACAGGGGACGCAGAGTGGACTCTGATCTTTAAGAGTTTCCCCACACCACATCTAGCCCATATCCTTTGCAGATATCTCTGGTGACAGCTCTATTCCTGTAATAAGCCCTCTGTCTAAATTCAGGCAGTTACAGGGAAGGTCAAAGTTTCTTCCTGAGTCTTTCTTTGGGCCTCAATTGTTTTCAGCTCAAAATAATCTGCATGCCAGAAATATTTGGCGGTGGTAAATTCTGTTCTCCTACATTTCTTAAGGAAAGTTTTAAAAACCCATGTCATTAGTAAAATAATAAAGTTACCCTTGAAGACCTGATTTTCAGCTCATGAATTGCTACAGGCCTGCCCTGCTCTCTCAACCCCTTTTTCCTGACCCCAAACATTTCTTAATAGTTTTCTTTATTGTCCACCAATTGCTACATTTGTATCAAGATTATATTTTGTGCAAACAGTACCTATTCCCTAACCTTGAATTTAGTCACTCAGATTTTGGACCTGCTGTTTGATTTGTTTTTGGTTGAACCTCCTACTTAAATTGGAGCACTTGGTGACTTAAATTTAGGAATGTTCCCCAGATCAGCTCCCAGCACCCTTATTTTTGACCTTTGCTCTTATCATTAATATATACAGATTTGAAATAGTCATACAGAACTTTGGGGAAAGGGTATAAAACAAACTATTTAACAATAAAAAATATACCTGGCTACTTTTCCAAGTAAAATTTATAAGAAATGTAGCAAGCATAGTTTTATTAAAATCTCCAAAAAAACTGTGTTTTAGCCATAAAGGTAAATATTTTAGCCCAATATTAATATAATTATGGAAATTATTTGATAATACAGACTACCTCAAATTATGAAATTTTAAATACCTGTTATATTGGATTAAAATGCCAAATTATTCGGATGAACAAAGCATACATTACAGTTGGCAATGTTTATCAGCAATTATCATATTTAACACAACTCTTATTAAGGAATAGTCAAATGCAAAGTAATTCGGAACAGATGGACAGTGTACTCATGGAACAGAAACATTTATTTAAGAATATGTTTAATATTTTCTTTTTTAATATTCTTTTCCAATGAACTTTCAAGTTCAATCAATATTTAGTATATTTAATATATTCATATTTTTATAAACACCCCTGAAAGTCCAGCTTAATGGACGAAATCTCTTTACAGAACATATTATTATATGCTGATAAATTCCTCATTGGTTTAGATTACAGGGTAGACTTGGAAGAGCTGGCAAAAAATGCAGAGAGATTAGCCATTTTTTAGGCTTGTATGGTTTACAAAGTAATCCACCACTCTCATTTTTTTCCCTGTAATGAGTTTTAACAACATCCACAGAAGCTTAGCTACTCAAGAATATACACTATTTGCTAAAATGACAACTGATTGGGGAAGGGAAATATAGTTTCAGGTATATAAAGCAGTCTGTTTAAAGACATGGAGACCTAAAATCTTAAGAAAAGTTCTGTGAGGTAATATAAATAACCTGTTGGTAGAATTTTTCCTAATTATTTTATTTTCTATTTCCAGATGCTAAAACAGTTTTCTATTCTTTTCCTTAGTTACATATTTTATGCTACTCAGTGCAAATAGATGTCAAAATGATCACTCAGAAAGCATTTAGCTGATTCAGCATTACCTTTTTTTGTTTTAACCTTATAAAGAGTTAATGCATTTTACTTTATCTTATTAAGATTACTGTTAATGCTTTAATTATACAATCTACCATCTTCCTCTAAAATTTTTCTCATTTTTGAAGATGGTCTGTATGCTGTTGAATTCTTCATTCTTATTTATTTTCTTGGTATGCTTTTTTGTTCTGAACAATCTACTTTGGTATGCATAACAAAGGATCCTTATTGTAAGCAGGTAGGGGGTCCCTGGAAAAAGGGAACCTGGCTTGGATTTCTTTACATGAGAAGCCATTTTATGCCTAAACCATTTTGTGATCTAAGCCTGGCCACAATGCTTGCCCTTACAGAAGAATAGATCTCAGTAGTTAATAACTTTAAGGGAACAAAAGAAGGTAAAAATAAACAACTTTTACCAGGCCAGGGAGATAACTTAACCATATCAGAGACAATATATCAGTTGTAAAGACTCCCAGTCCTGTTTCAGTGGTAAAGATTAGCCTGAAGCACATTCTTGAGCTGTTTTGCAGAATTCAAACCCCCTCAAGCATTCAACCACCAGATCAACTGGAAGCTAAGAAATGATGATGTTGACTTTTTCTGACCCTTGTGACTTCAATCAACTAAAGCTTGGACTCTGCTAACCTTTGTCCCAATTCTATGCTAAATTCTCCTCTGCTCAAGCTCTTTCATAAATATGCATATACCCTTAGCTTAAAACTTCCCCAATTTTGCTGTCTGGGAAGACACTGCTTTGGGAAAGATCCCCAGTGTTCTCCTTCCTTGCTGCAAGTAATAATCCTTCCCTCTTGTGATCTTTGGTGTGGTTGTGTCTTTTGGCTTGACACCCCGCAAGAGGTGAACCCAGTTTTGGGGTAATATTATGAAAGTACTAAACAGTTATATAAAATTAATGCAATGCATTGTTTTAATTCCATATGTATTGGATAGTATTCCATAATCCCACATCTCATGTGACAATGAATTTAACAAAATTACAAATGATTAATGAGGCCTATGCTTGGAAAAGTTACCAAACACAGAACCAAAGATTCTTTAGACAAAGCAAAATAGAAAAATACTTTTTTTCCCCACAATTTGTACATTTTTTTAATCCCCTACCCCCTACTGTACTCCTTCCCCCTTCTCTCTCCCTACTGGTAACCACTAGTTTATTCCTTATATCTATGAGTCTTTTTCTGTTTTGTTATATTCATTTGTTTGTTTTATTTTTTAGATTCCACATATAAGTGACAACATACAGTATTTGTCTTTCTCGGTCTGATTTAAGTACTTTGTACTTTTAATAAGACCACTATGTCTATATAGATATAATGTGGTTTAATCACCAAATATCTGTAGGCATGAGTTTAAGTGACAAAATCAAAGGAAGTGTTTTAATACAGTAATGACAAATGCAATCAGAAAAGTTAGAGCCAAAACATAACTTTAATCTTAGTAAAGAAGATTGTAAACACTGATTGCTGTCAAATCTAAATTATAGCCATGAGAGGCTTCCAATGAATTTTAAACACCCAGGGCAGTAATTCGGTTACTAGAATGAAGTTTGTTTTGTGACTTTTTAAAATAATCTAAAATGTTATTACTTATATTATGAAGAAATAATTCATTTGTCCAGACTCAAAATAGATTTGTTGACCAAACTAAAGTTTCCTTAGATAAAATGATTTCTGTTGTGTCCTTTGTTTGATTAAATATTTGTTTCTTTGGCTCATTCAAGATGGTTTCTGGGAACATTATGTTCCTTACTCAAATACTGAAATTATTACTCTCTATCAAGTATGACAGATATCATGTTTAAAAAGAAAGGAGATACAAATTTCATATTATTTATGGTCTGGGCAAAGATAAAATATGTTCTGCTTGGTTTCTACTACCTTAAGGATAAATATGGGTCAGTTGTCACTAGCATTGTCTAAATCATAGTGAAAATGTAACTTCTCTGTGCAGAATTTTATTCATATAGAACATAGAAATCATTGACTTCTATTTTTGAAACATCTATTTTATTTTATAGTTTTATAGACAGTTAAATATTTCATATTGATGTGCACATTAATTTTAAAATGGATTAGCTAGAGAAAAATATATGTAAGTGCCATCTAATTGAAAAAAATTTAATAGTGAAAATGAGTCAGATCTCTCATATAAAAGCTTATCTTCTCTCAAGTAGATCATCACTAATCCATAGTAATTATCTAAGTCTAACTTAATTTTATGTAACATTTTGCATAAATTCGTTGTTAGATTAGCAGGCTAGAGGACAAGCTGTTTGTAAGTTTTTAAACCTATTTATTAATTTCCAAAGATTGATACAGAAGAATATATTGCCTCTTCCTATGTGCATTTTTACCAGTCTATGACTTGTAATGAAATGTAAGTATATCCTATGGTATCAGAAAGACAAAATTAAGCTGAAAATTAGGCAACAATATAGAATATGAAGTGTTTGCAGTGGATTTTCTTATTTTATATTAGTTAATATTTGTTAACTATGAAAAGTTTAAGAAATTTTTCTGACATAGTATTATGATTATCTTAAGGAAAATTCAATTGGTGAAAATGGAGTGATTGTCAGACCTAGTACCTAATCAGGGACCACTACAGCATGTCAAAGCAAAGCCACTGAAGCCCTTATATGTCTATAAATTACATATAAAAATGTCATATTATGTATGCAATGAGACTATATTTACATTATCTTTTCCTTTTTCTGGCAATTTTTTCCTAAGTATTCAAAACTGCTCTGTAAAAAATATCCTTAATTGATTTTAATAATACCACCTTCCCTTTTCCCTTTTAAAAAAAATGGAAGATAGAAATAGGCCATTAAGCTATAAGAATTAAGGGGAAGAAACTGAATTGACTGAAACATTGTTACATTTGGATATGATTATGTCTACTTACACAAACAGTGAATGTTTCAAACAAGCACAGAAACTATATAAATTATGACTGTCATCAAAGATCATTTTTCATATTCCTAGCCACACTATAATCACAAGTAATAACTTACTTATCTCAACATAAAAAACAAAAACTTCCATCAGGTTTCTCTACCTAGACATTATTGATATTTTCGGCCAGATAAGTCTTTGTGTTGGGAGTGGGTGGCTACTTAGTGCATTATAGGGTGTTAATCAGTATTCCTGGAATTTACCCACTATGTACCAGTAGCTCTTCCTCAGTTTTGACAATCACTGATGTTCCAGATATTGCCAAATATCCCCCAGTAGAGAGAGAGATATTATCTTCATGTGAAAGCCACTGACTTAGAAAAAACAAACATGTTTCAGGGCACCATACATTTTTACATTGGACTGGATGCTTTCCCCCTAAGATCAGGAACAAGACAGGCATATCCACTCTCACAATTTCAACACTGAAACAGAGATCAAGTCAGTGCAACCAGGTAAGAAAAATAAATAAAACATATCCAGATTGGAAATAAGTAAGTAAAAACTGTCTTTACTTGCAGATGACATTACCATCTAATTAGTAAATCTGATGAACTACATAAAAACACTACTAGAACAAATAAGTGAATTTAGAAAAGTTGCAGGATGCCAGTCAGCATACAAAAATCAATTGTATTTCTATAGAGTAGCAATGAATAATATAAACATGAAATTAAGAAAACATTTCCAATTCTGGTCCAGGATGGAGGCTTTGGAAGACCCTGAATGTATGTCTTCCCATGGACTCACCAAATTTACACCTACATATAGAGCCTGCTCCAGCTGCAGCCAGCCAGCTTAAGATGTCTGGCACATGCATTCTACACAGGGGAAGCTCCTATACAAGACCACCCCTTCAAGACTAGGAGAGGTAGCTGTTTCAGCTAATTCATAAGACCAAACACAGAATGCCAAACAAAATGAGGAGTCAGAAGAACATGTTCCAAACAAAAGGACAAGATAAAACCCCAGAAAAAACCCAAATGAAACAGGGGTAAATAATTTACCTGATAAAGTGTTAAAAGTCATGATCATAAAGATGCTCACCAAATTGAGGAGAGGAATGTAGGAGCAGAGTGAGAACTTCAACAGAGTATAAGAAAATATAAGGAAGAACCTGTCAGAGCTGAAAATTACAATAACTAAATGAAAAATACACTAGAGGAAATCAACAGCAAATTATATATGAGAATGGATTAGTCATAAAATAGTGGATATCACCCAATCAAATCAGCAAAAAAAAAAAAAAAAAAGAAAAGAAATAAGGATAGTTTAAGAGACCTCTGAGACAACATCAAGCATACTTGCTTCAAATTATAGAGATCCCAGAAGGAAAAGAGAGAAAAGGGCAGAAAACTTACTTGAAGAAGTAATGACTGAAAATTTCCCTACCTGGAGAAGGAGCAGGTCCACAAAGCACAGAGAATCCCAAACAAGATGAACCCAAAGAGGTCCACACCAAGACATATCATAATTAAAATGGCAAAAGTTAAAGATAAAGAGAGAATTTTAAAGGCAGCAAGAGAAAAACAATGAATCACATACAAAGGAATCCCTATAAGAATATCAGCTGGTTTGTCAGAAGAAATACTGCAGGCCAGAAGGGAGTGGCATGATACATTTTAAGTGCTGAAAGGAAAAAAAATTACAGCCAATAATAGTCTACTCAGCAATGTTATCACTAAGAATTGAAGGAGATACAGTTTTCCAGACAAGCAAAACATAAAGGAGTACATCACCACTATAGTGGCCTTACAGGAAATGTTAGAGTCTTCATTAAGCAGAAAAGAAAAACCCAAAACTAGAAAAGAGAAAAGAGAAAATCTCACTGATTAAGGCAAATATATAGGAAAGGCAGTGATCAGCCACTTAAAAATCTAGTATGAAGGTTAAAAGACAAAAGTAGTAAAATCAACTATAACTATATTAAGTAATTAATGGATATACAAAATAAGAAGATGGAAAAATATGACATCAAAAAATAAAATGAGGGAGAATAAAAAGGTAAGGCTTTTAGAATATGTTCAAACTTAAGTGACCATCAGCTTAAAATATACTGCTATGTATATATAGGTCAATATTTATGAACCTCCTGGTAATCACAAACCAAGAACATACAATAGATACACAAAAAATACAGAGAATGGAACCCAAATATAACACTAAACAAAATCATCAAACCACAAAGGAAAGAGGCCAGAGAAGAAAAGAGAATTCCAAAAAAAAAAGAAAGAAAGAAAACAAGGAAAAATTGACAATAAGTACATACCTATAAATAATCACTTTAAAAGTAAATGTACTGAATACTCCAACTAAAAGACACAGAATGACTGAATAGATACAAAAACAAGAGCCATATATATGCTGCATACTAGAGAATCACTTCAAATTTAAAGACACACACAGACTGAAAGTGAAGGTATTTAAAAAATATTCCATACAAATGGAAACAAACAAAAAATAGTATTACTTATATCACACAAAATGGACATTAAAACAAAGAGTATAACAAGAGACAAAGAAGGGCATTACTTGATGATCAAGAGATCAATTCAAGAAGAAGATATGGCAATTGCAAATATATATGCTCCTATGCTCCACACAAAGAAAATATTAACAGATAATGGTAGAAATTGATAGTAACACAATAAAAGTAGAGGACTTAAATACCCCACTTACATCAATGGACAGATCATCCAGACAGAAAATCAATAAGGAAACAATGACATTAAATGACACATTAGTTCAGATGGACTTAATAGATGTATATAGAACATTCTATCTAAAAGCAGCAGAATACACATTCTTTTCAAGTGAAATAACACTAAACACCCAATGGCATGGCTACAATAAAAAAGACAGAAAATATCAAGTACTGGTATGTATGTGAAACAAGTAAATCTCTCATAAAACCCTCGTGTAGCATGTTAAATGTTACAACCACTGTCAAAAAAATTTGGCGGTTTCTTAAAAAGTTAAACATTCATTTATCATATGGTCAAGCCATACCACTCTTAGGTATTTACCTAAAATAAAAGGAAATATGTGTTCATTCAAAGACTTGTACATGAGTGTTTATAGCAGTTTTATTTATAAGAGCCCAAAAGTGGAAATAAACCAAATGTTCATCAATAGGTGAATGAATGGCATATCCATACAATGGAATGTTAATTAACAGTAGAAAGGAAGGGAATACTTATACAGGCAACAGCATGGATAAATCTCAAAATAATTATGATGAGTGAAAGAAAGTAAAGAAAAAAATGGTATATGCTATGATTTCATTTATATGAAACTCTAGAAAATAGAATCTAGAGTGACAGAAGTCAATAAAGCTATTATCATATATTAAACATATCATATGTTTAATACATAAGCAGATTTATGCAAGTATAATTAGCACACAATATGCTGCACATATTTAAAGGGAAATATATTTTATTTAAATTTTCAATTACATGTGTGTGTGTATATATATACACATATACATATACATATACGATTTGTTAAGATTGCCTGAATTTCCAAGCAAAGCAATTTGGAGCAACATTCCCCATTATTATCATTATAAAGAAACTCAAATTATATGGAGTTAATTAAGCACAGACTATTTGCTGATTATAGGCTGGTGTTGTTAGACTTTTTCTATTGAAAGAGTTACAATGATGCTACAGTTGGTGAAAAGTTGATGCAGAGACCTGCTATTTAATTAAATATTAGGCTTATAATTCCTTTAAAAATGTGATAGGTTGAGGAGAGAGGAACCAAGATGGCAGAGTAGAAGGACGTGCTCTCACTCCCTCTTGTGAGAACAATCGACAGGAAGACACTGGAACTCACCAAAAAAGATACCCCACATCCAAAGACAAAGGAGAAAACACAATGAGACGGTAGGAGGAGCGCAATCAGAGTAAAATCAAATCCCATAACTCGTGGGTGGGTGACTCACAGACTGGCGAACACTTATACCACAGAAGTCCACCCACTAGAGTGAAGTTTCTGAGCCCCACGTCAGGCTTCCCAACCTGGGGGTCTGGCAACAGAAGGAGGAATTCATAGAGAATCAGACATTGAAGCCTAGTGGGAATTGATTGCAGGACTTTGACAGGACTGGGGGAAACAGAGACCCCACTCTTGGAGGGCACACACAAAGTAATGTGTGCATCGGGACCCAGGGGAAGAAGCAGTGACCCTGGGGGAGACTGAACCAGACCTACCTGCTGGTGTTGGAGGGTCTCCTGCAGAGGCGAGTGGTGGCTCTGTTTCACCATGGGGATAAGGACACTGGCAGCAGAGGTTCTGGGAAGTTCTCCTTGGCGTGAGCCCTCCCAGAGTCTGCCATTAACCCCACCAAAGAGCACGGGTAGGCTCCAGTGTTGGGTTGCCTCAGGCAAAACAACCAACAGGGAGGGAACCCAGCCCCACCCATCAACAGTCAAGTGGATTAAGGTTTTACTGAGCTCTGACCACCACAGCAACAGGGAGGGAACCCAGCCCCACCCATCAACAGTCAAGTGGATTAAGGTTTTACTGAGCTCTGACCGCCACAGCAACAGTCAGCTCTACCCACCACCAGAGCCTCCCATCAAGCCTCTTAGATAGCCTCAACCACCAGAGGGCAGACAACAGAAGCAAGAAAAACTACAATCCTGCAGCCTGTGGACCAAAAACCACAGTTACAGAAAGATAGAGAAGATGAAAAGGCAGAGGGCTATGTACCAGATGAAGGAACAAGAAAAAACCCCAGAAAAACAACTAAATGAAGTGGAGATAGGCAACCTTCCAGAAAAAGAATTCAGAATAATGATAGTGAAGATGATCCAGGACCTCGGAATAAGAATGGAGGCAAAGATTGAGAAGATGCAAGAAATGATTAACAAAGACCTAGAAGAATTAAAGAACAAACAAACAGAGATGACCAATACAATAACTGAAATGAAAACTACACTAGAAGGAATCAATAGCAGAATAACTGAGGCAGAAGAACGGATAAGTGACCTGGAAGACAGAATGGTGGAATTCACTGCTGCGGAACAGACTAAAGAAAAAAGAATGAAAAGAAATGAAGACAGCCTAAGAGACCTCTGGGACAACATTAAACGCAACAACATTCGCATTATAGGGGTACCAGAAGGAGAAGAGACAGAGAAAGGACCAGAGAAAATATTTGAAGAGATTATAGTCGAAAACTTCCCTAACATGGGAAAGGAAATAACCACCCAAGTCCAGGAAGCGCAGAGAGTCCCATACAGAATAAACCCAAGGAGAAACATGCCGAGACACATAGCAATCAAAGTGGCAAAAATTAAAGACAAAGAAAAATTATTGAAAGCAGCAAGGGAAAAACGACAAATAACATACAAGGGAACTCCCATAAGGTTAACAGCTGATTTCTCAGCAGAAACTCTGCAAGCCAGAAGGGAGAGGCATGATATACTTAAAGTGATGAAAGGGAAGAACCTACAACCAAGATTACTCTACCCGGCAAGGATCTCATTTAGATTTGATGGAGAAATCAAAAGCTTTACAGACAAGCAAAAGCAAAGAGAATTCAGCACCACCAAACCAGCTCTACAACAAATGCTAAAGGAACTTCTCTAAGTGGGAAACACAAGAGAAGAAAAGGACCTACAAAAACAAGCCCAAAACAATTAAGAAAATGGTCATAGGAACATACATACCGACAATTACCTTAAACGTGAATGGATTAAATGCCCCAACCAAAAGACATAGACTGGCTGAAGGGATACAAAAACAAGACCCATCTATATGCTGTCTATAAGAGACCCACTTTAGACCTAGGGACACATACAGACTGAAAGTGAGGGGATGGAAAAAGATATTCCATGCAAATGGAAATCAAAAGAAAGCTGGAGTAGCTATACTCATATCAGATAAAATAGACTTTAAAATAAAGAATGTTACAAGAGACAAGGAAGGACACTACGTAATGATCCAGGGATCAATCCAAGAAGAAGATATAACAATTATAAATATATATGCACCCAACATAGGAGCACATCAATACATAAGGCAACTGCTAACAGCTATAAAAGAGGAAATTGACAGTAACACAATAATAGTGGGGGACTTTAACACCTTACTTACACCAATGGACAGATCATCCAAAATGAAAATAAATAAGGAAACAGAAGCTTTAAATGACACAATAGACCAGATAGATTTAATTGATATATATAGGACATTCCATCCAAAAACAGCAGATTACACGTTCTTCTCAAGTGCGCACGGAACTTTCTCCAGGATAGATCACATCTTGGGTCACAAATCAAGCCTCAGTAAATTTAAGAAAATTGAAATCATATCAAACATCTTTTCTGACCACAACGCTATGAGATTAGAAATGAATTACAGGGAAAAAAACGTAAAAAAGACAAACACATGGAGGCTAAACAATACGTTACTAAATAACCAAGAGATCACTGAAGAAATCAAAGAGGAAATCAAAAAATACCTAGAGACAAATGACAATGAAAACACGACGACCCAAAACCTATGGGATGCAGCAAAAGCGGTTCTAAGAGGGAAGTTTATAGCTATACAAGCCTACCTAAAGAAACAAGAAAATTCTCAAGTAAACAATCTAACCTTACACCTAAAGAAACTAGAGAAAGAAGAACAAACAAAACCCAAAGTCAGCAGAAGGAAAGAAATCATAAAGATCAGAGCAGAAATAAATGAAATAGAAACAAAGAAAACAATAGCAAAGATCAATAAAACTAAAAGCTGGTTCTTTGAGAAGATAAACAAAATTGATAAACCATTAGCCAGACTCATCAAGAAAAAGAGGGAGAGGACTCAAATCAATAAAATCTGAAATGAAAAAGGAGAAGTTACAAGAGACACAGCAGAAATACAAAGCATCCTAAGAGACTACTACAAGCAACTCTATGCCAATAAAATGGACAACCTGGAAGAAATGGGCAAATTCTTAGAAAGGTATAACCTTCTAAGACTGAACCAGGAAGAAACAGAAAATATGAACAGACCAATCACAAGTAATGAAATTGAAACTGTGATTAAAAATCTTCCAACAAACAAAAGTCCAGGACCAGATGGCTTCACAGTTGAACTCTACCAAACATTTAGAGAAGAGCTAATACCCATCCTTCTCAAACTCTTCCAACAAATTGCAGAGGAAGGAACACTCCCAAATTAATTCTATGAGGCCACCATCACCCTGATACCAAAACCAGACAAAGATACTACAAAAAAAGAAAATTACAGACCAATATCACTGATGAATATAGATGCAAAAATCCTCAACAAAATACTAGCAAACAGAATCCGACAACACATTAAAAGGATCATACACCACGATCAAGTGGGATTTATCCCAGGGATGCAGGATTCTTCAATATATGCAAATCAATCAATGTGATACACCATATTAACAAATTGAAGAATAAAAACCATATGATCATCTCAATAGAAGCAGAAAAAGCTTTTGACAAAATTCAACACCCATTTCTGATAAAAACTCTCCAGAAAGTGGGCATAGAGGGAACCTACCTCAACATAATAAAGGCCATATATGACAAACCCACAGCAAACATCATTCTCAACGGTGAAAACCTGAAAGCATTTCCTCTAAGATCAGGAACGAGACAAGGATGTCCACTCTCACCACTATTCTTCAACATAGTTTTGGAAGTCCTAGCCACGGCAATCAGAGAAGAAAAAGAAATAAAAGGAATACAAATTCGAAAAGAAGAAGTAAAACTGTCACTGTTTGCAGATGACATGATACTATACATAGAGAATCCTAAAACTGCCACCAGAAAACTACTAGAGCTAATCAATGAATTTGTTAAAGTTGCAGGATACAAAATTAATGCACAGAAATCTCTTGCATTCCTATACACTAATGATGAAATATCTGAAAGAGAAATTATGGAAACACTCCCATTTACCATTGCAACAAAAAGAATAAAATACCTAGGAATAAACCTACCTAGGGAGACAAAAGACCTGTATGCAGAAAACTATAAGACACTGATGAAAGAAATTAAAGATGATACACACAGATGGAGAGATATACCATGTTCTTGGATTGGAAGAATCAACATTGTGAAAATGACTATACTACCCAAAGCAATCTACAGATTCAATGCAATCCCTATCAAATTACCAATGGCATTTTTTACAGAACTAGAACAAATCATCTTAAAATTTGTATGGAGACACAAAAGACCCCGAATAGCCAAAGCAGTCTTGAGGGAAAAAAATGGAGCTGGAGGAATCAGACTCCCTGACTTCAGACTATACTACAAAGCTACAGTAATCAAGACAATATGGTACTGGCACAAAAACAGAAACATACATCAATGGAACAAGATAGAAAGCCCAGAGATAAACCCACGCACCTATGGTCAACTAATCTATGACAAAGTAGGCAAAGATATATAATGGAGAAAAGACAGTCTCTTCAATAAGTTGTGCTGGGAAAACTGGACAGCTACATGTAAAAGAATGAAATTAGAATACTCCCTAACACCATACACAAAAATAAACTCAAAATGGATTAGAGACCTAAATGTAAGACTGGACACTATCAAACTCTTAGAGGAAAACATAGGAGGAACACTCTTTGACATAAATCACAGCAAGATCTTTTTTGATCCACCTCCTAGAGTAATGGAAATAAAAAAAAAAAATAAACAAATGGGACCTAATGAAACTTTAAAGCTTTTGCACAGAAAAGGAAACCATAAACAAGACGAAAAGACAACCCTCAGAATGGGAGAAAATATTTGCAAACGAGTCAACAGACAAAGGATTAATCTCCAAAATATATAAACAGCTCATTCAGCTCAATATTAAAGAAACCAACAACACAATCCAAAAATGGGCAGAAGACCTAAATAGACATTTCTCCAAAGAAGACATGCAGACAGCTATGAAGCACATGAAAAGATGCTCAACGTCACTAATTATTAGAGAAATGCAAATCAAAACTACAATGAGGTATCACCTCACACCAGTTAGAATGGGCATCATCAGAAAATCTACAAACAACAAATGCTGGAGAGGGTGTGGAGAAAAGGGAACCCTCTTGCACTGTTGGTGGGAATGTAAATTGATACAGCCACTATGGAAAACAGTATGGAGGTTCCTTAAAAAACTAAAAATAGAATTACCATATGACCCAGCAATCCCACTACTGGGCATATGCCCAGAGAAAACCGTAATTCAAAAAGACACATGCACCCGAATGTTCATTGCAGCACTATTTACAATAGCCAGGTCATGGAAGCAACCTAAATGCCCATCGGCAGATGAATGGATAAAGAAGTAGTGGTACATATATACAATGGAATATTACTCAGCCATAAAGAGGAACGAAACTGAGTCATTTGTTGAGACGTGGATGGATCTAGAGACTGTCATACAGAGTGAAGTAAGTCAGAAAGAAAAACAAATATCGTATATTAACGCATGTATGTGGAACCTAGAAAAATGATACAGATGAAGTGGGTTGCAGGGCAGAAGTTGAGACACAGATGTAGAGAACAAATGTATGGACACCAAGGGGGGAAAACTGTGGTAGGGTGGTGATGGTGGTGTGCTGAATTGGGCGATTGGGATTGACATGTATACAGTGATGTGTATAAAATTGATGACTGATTAAAAAATAATAATAATAAAAAAAATTTTTTTTAAAAATTTGATAGGTTGAATTCTATCAGCTTTATTCGTGCTTGGCAATAACAGACATTAATGGTCCACTATTAAAAGTATTTTTAGGGAATTTGGTGCATTTTGTGAAGCTCTGAGGGCTTTTCTTATGCATTATAAATTATATGGTAATTTAACAAAGCAGTTATAAAAATAACCCAGTTTTCCACTAAAGCAAAAATAAGCAATCAATTCACACAATTGGATTAGTAATTGATGTTCTTTAAAATTGATATTTGAAGCATTTCTGCTTTGTTGATAATCATTTATATACTGTTCTAACTAGTGAAATGTGAAGTTTAAAATTGGAGCAATTATTTTACTCAGAGATTTTTATGGTCAACCCATTGAAGGACTTTTTCTTCCTCAGTGCAACTATTTCTAATTATGATTGCTGGAATATTGTTGGATTTAAGATACATGAATAAATAGTGAACAAACCTAAATAATAAAATCTGGGCGCTGAACAAAATGCATCTTTGTTGTGATTCTATTATTGTGGAGGGAAAAGGTCAGGCAGCATCCACTCTGAAGACCCTCCCTCTTTTATAGTGAGTTCTTTCTTCACAATTCTCTCAATCACTACATACACACCCGCACATAAAGATGTACATGCAACATGCACACTTGCATACATACTTACTGAAGAATACACTATTAGGTTACCCAAGGATGGTAAGAAAAATTTTAAAGTTTGTTCACTGAACAAGAATCTTGTAATCAAGAAGCAAGGGCATCTGAAAATCAAACTGTGCACTGCTCACTTAACCCTGTGTCCTGGTTAAGGACTGCATCTGCTCTAGGGAAGATGTGGCTTTTTCTATTTCTGCACAGGAGCCCAAGTGGGCTAGCAGCAGCCCTGATGGACATGACAGACTTACAGTCATCATGATTAGAAAGAAAAGAAAAGAATTCTTTATTCAGGGTAAACTGAGCTCAATGATGAGCTTTACTCCTTGAAAATATGCAAACCAAAGTTAATGGAGATTTATTGGTAGGACTATACATACATATGTGGAAGAGTAGAAAATCACCATAGCAGCCACAATGGAAAACTGAAGTTAAGATATACAAAGAACCCTCAAATGAGTTATAGTGTAATTCATTGCTCCAAATTCCAGTGCTTCTCCAAAAGTGTGGTGTTTTTCTATATTTATCCTGTTTTGGGTTTGCTGAGCTTCTTGGACATTGTTCTTTTTTGATAAAAATTTGGAATTTTTCATCCAATATTTCCTTAAATATTTCTGATTCCATTTTACCTTTCCTCTCCTTTTGGGATTTCAGTGACCTGTATGTTAGACTGATTGATCCTATATGTAATTGAAACTCTGCTAATGTTATATTTCAATCTTCTTTTTCTCCCTTGTATCTGTGTGCATAATTACTATCGTCCTGTCTTTAAGTTCACTCATTCTTTATTTTGTTTTGACTAATCTGATTTTAATCCCATCCAATAAATTTTGTTTCAGATCATATTTTTTAGTTCAATGATTTCTATTTATTTCTTTTTACGGTTCCTATACCTCTCCTGAAATTTTGCACCATTTTACCCACTAAACCAATCTTTTAACATATTTATCATAGTTACATTAAACTATGTCTTGCTGCTAATTCTAAGTTGCCTGTGGTTTTGTTTCTATTAACTGGTTTTCTCTTGACTATGGCTCACATTTTCTAGCTTCTTTACGTGACTACCAGTGTTTTATTGTGTACTGGACATTGTAGATGATATGTTACAGAGACTCTGGATTCTGTAATGTTTTTCTGAAAAGTGTTGACTTGTAGTTTAATGAATCAATTTGGTCTTATGGAGGCATGGATTTAGGTTTTGTTAGGGTTGGCTTATTTTGGTTTTACACTCTCTAGGATGTATGTTCTACCTTGGGAACATGGTCTACATTTCTTAAATATATCCTTCTGGATTTTCAATGGAAAGCCAGAGATTTTTACCAAGCCTCTCTAACTCATTGTACTTTGAACTCTAAACTTTGATATCCAAGTTAATATAGATGCTAAAATCTCTGTTCAGTTCTTGCAGACTTCCATCTGTTCTTTTCCTCTAGTTTATTTGAAGTCTCATCTTCTGCATGCAAGTTTAAGATTCAGCTAAATTTGAGGGAAATTTATTTGGGAATTTTAAAGGTCCCACTTTTGTCTCCCTTCTTTCTAGACTATCTTCTCTAACTTTTCACACCAACTCTATTCTCTCGCCCCATTAGAACTCCATCCCTCAAGTGTGTGCAGTCTGGGGATTCCTCTCAAGGGAAAAGCCAAATAAATGTGGATCTCACCCAACTTGGTTTCTCTTGTTCAAAGGTTGAATCCTCTTCAATTTATGTCTGTTCTTGGTTATTTTTCACTACTTTCAAGCCACTGTTGTTATTGTTGTTTTTATTTTGTCCTAAGTTTATAGTTATTATTGTTAGGGAGAAATAAGATACAAGAAGTTGGGAGACTCTGATTATTTTATGTCTCATCAAAATTGAAGATTAAGTCATTGCCCTGACATAAAAAAAATCATTAATTGGAACACTATCAGCTCTGACACCACCTCCTCTTACTCTCCATTTCATTTATTCATGTACAGGAACACTGTTTCCTGCCAGTTCCTTGAATGGACTGAGTAAGTCTTGCCTCAGGAATTTTGAGCTTGCCTTCAACACTCAATCATGGGATACTGGCATGACTCACACTTCTACTTCCTTCAAATCTTTACTCAAGTGTATCCTCTTCAGTGGGGCTTTCCTTGGCCACACTAAATAAATGTCAACCCTCACATGCACTTTTCATCTTCCTTCTCTGCTTCTATTTCTCTTTTGCCTTTATCAGTATCTAATATCTAACATTTTGTATATTATATATAGTCAAGTATATATTGCATTTATTAAATTTATTTATTTTATTTATTTATTGTCTCCCCTTTTAGAAAATAAGTTCCATGATGGCAAGGATTTGTTTTTCTATTTTGGTTTACTGCTATATCTCTAGTACCTTCTATATTCCTAGTATTGAGAAGAGTTTCTGAAACATAGAAGTTACTCAAAAAATATTTTTGACTCAGTTAATGAATTAATGACTGAACAACCCTGTGTTCATTATCTGCTATTATACTAACATGTTTTCAAGAGTTAGCCTGTTATAAGGGAATAAGTACTTCCTTGGCCTATATTCCTTGCTTAAAGCCACATACTTGAAGGCAATATGATACAGAAAATTAAGGTCTGAATTTGACAGAATGGATCATTCTGATATTACTTTCCAAATTTATAAGAAATCTCTTCTTTCATTCTACTGAATAAATTTTCATTTTGAAATAATTTTTATTTGAGTATAGTTGCTTTACAATGTCGTGTTAGTTTCTACTGTATAGCAAAATAAATTCATTTTTATTATTACTGAAAATGTGAGAAGTAATGAAATTAAGCATGTAAGGAAACATCCTATATATCCATGCATGTGCTTAATGTGTTTAATTAACTGTTTATACAGAGACAAGTAAATAGTATACTAAGTGAGCCAGATAAACTTGTGGTGCAGCCACTTTTTTCACATTACAAAATAAAGTTAAGATTGATTCTCATTGGATAATCTGCTCATGTAACTTGCACAGCTCAAAGGATTCTAACTTTAAAAACGATACCTACCACCATACATTTCTCTACAGGTTTTGTTTTTTTTTAAACAAATTATAAACAATAGTGTTTAAGTGAATAGAATTTTTCTTCAAGAAGACTAGTCTAAGAAGTGACCATTTGGGATTAGTTGAAGAATGAAGTAACACCCAATTTTTATTAAAAAGATTCAGGGGCTTCCCTGGTGGCGCAGTGGTTGAGAATCTGCCTGCCAATGCAGGGGACACGGGTTCGAGCCCTGGTCTGGGAAGATCCCACATGCCGTGGAGCAACTAGGCCCATGAGCCACAACTACTAAGCCTGCACGTCTGGAGCCTGTGCTCCGCAACGAGAGGCCGCGACAGTGAGAGGCCCGCGCACCACGATGAGGAGTGGCCCCCGCTTGCCACAACTAGAGAAAGCCCTCGCACAGAAATGAAGACCCAACACAGCCAAAAATAAATAAATTAATTAATTAATTTTAAAAAAAAAGATTCAGTATTCAGTGTCTTTGGGAGAAAATGCTCTCCTTTCCAATTACTTAGGTACTTCAAATGTGATTGACATTTTTCTTTTATAGTCCATAGAGCACAGAACACATAAAGTAGGCCAGACAAACATGTTACTATTATTTTTGGTTGGAAAAAGTACATCTAACAATAAATAAGAATTTATTGTCCTCTATGTACCTGACATGATAGATGGCACTGTGGAATATCCATTCCAGATGACAACTTGTGACTTTCTTTTAACACATAATTTCTTTTGGTTATGTTGATAACTATTGGGAAATGTGTTTCTACTTCTTACACTATTGGATGCTACAGATAACTCAGTGGTAACTGACAAAAAAAAATATAAAGCCCATCTTAGGAAAGAAAATGCAGCTGATAGGCTCTTTTGCTTCCTATAAAATTATGAAAACTTTATTTTCCTTATAATTTTTTTTAAATCAGAGGGCTGATTTTAAACGTTTATAATTATAGATATAAATATGACCTTTCCTTTCTTTCTTTCTTCTGACTGTTTTCATAGCTGAAGATTGACAAAAATATTGTGCATGACAATTGTAATGTGGGGACTAAAGTATTATAGGAAAAGCCTGTGAATGAATTGTCTTGAATTATCATCAGTGCAGGGAACAGGTTATAATCATAGAGAGAAATTTTTAGCATATGTATTGTAAGATTGAACCAATTACAAAGAATAGAAGAAAACCAATATTCTTTGAAGACAATGCAAGAGAACTCTGTAAGGTAGATTTGCCTTTACCTAGAAATTGGAATGTTTTATTTCTATATCTCTGATTTAACCACTTCTTGTTCCTGCTTGTTTTAAGGTTTAACACTTTTCTTTTTCTATACCTTTATAATCTAACTTATTAGTTAATTTTACACATTAAGAATCAAAGAAAAAAGATAAAATCCAAAGGGAGAGAGAAGGGACTAAAATAAGAACTAATAAATTAAAAAGCTTACCTTTAGTTGCTATTTACAAGGCAGCTTACTGAAAGTTTTACATGAATTATTTCATTTAATACTAACAAAATCACTATGAAGTAGGTGTTATTGCTACTTCCATCTAGAAGAGAAACCTTAGAAAGGTTAGATATCTTACCAAAGCCATCTAGCTACCGAGCAGAATAACTTTAACCCTGGGCTGACTTTTTTCTGTGTGGACTGTGAATGTATACATGGGGGTATGTGTTTTCTTTATAGAATATTACATATAGAAGTCATCTGTCATTTGAGGATGCCCATCACCTTTTGAAACCATCTTTACATTTTGATAGGGTCCCATATATTGACTCTCACCTTCCCAAAGTAGAATCCAGAGCACTTAGTTTCTTGATCTCCCTTTAAGGTAGGCTGCACTTAAATGATTTTGCAGATACACCAACTTGAGACTCTAATTCAGAACCAAATAGTGTGAGGAAAGGCTTTGAGTGGGCCAGGCTCTGAGGAGGCCATGTATTGCTATGGCTTAAGTCATGACAGGAGCACCCAGTTTTGTAAATCAGTTATAGCAGTTGCAATAGATTTGAGATTCCAGCAAGTGGTGTATGGGTAAGAGCAGTTCTGGCAACAGCAGCAGTTTCCTCATCAGTCCAATTCTACAGCTTGATTCTCAATATTGTTACTGGAAGCTTATCTTCAAGTTCACTTTTCTGGTACTACTAACATTTCTATGAACTATGTAATAACCTCTATAAATCCATTTTGTGCTTTAACTAGCCAGAATGGAATTGGGTGCAATTGAGAGCTCTGACTACTATAACCATATTTTATGTCACTTGGATGCTTTCAAAAACCATTCAATCCAGACCTTTAAAATCTAAGAGTAAAGTATTATAAAAGAACTTTATCAAAAAACAAACAAACAGACACATGGAGACTAAACAACATGCAACTAAAAAGCCAATAGGTCAATGAAGAAGTCAAAGAGAAAATCAGAAAATACCTCAAGACAAATGAAAATGGAAACACAACACTACAAAATCTTTGGGATGCAACAAAAGCAGTTTAAAAGAGAAGTTCATAGAGATACAGGCCTATCTCAAGAAATAAGAAAAATCTCAAATAAACAACCTAATGTACAATCTACAGGAATTAGAAAAAGAACAAACAAAGCCCAAAGTCAGCAGAAGGAAGGAAACAATAAATATCTGAGAGGAAGTACATAAATTAGAGACAAGAAAACAATAGAAAAGATCAATGAAACCAAGAGCTGTTTTTTGAAAAGATAAACAAAATTGATAAAACTTTAGTCAGGCTTATCAAGAAAAAAAATAGAGGATCCAAATAAGCAAAATAAGAAATGAAAGAGGAGAAATAACAACTGATATAACAGATACAAAAAAATCATAAGAAAATACATGAACAGTTATAAGGCAACAAACTGAAAAACCTGGAAGAAATGGACAAATTTCTAGAAGCGTACAACCTGTCAAGACTGAATCAAGGAGAAACAGACAATTTGAACAGACAGATCACTAGTAGTATAATTGAATTTGTAATTTAAAAAACTCTCAACAAACAGAAGTCCAGGACCAGACAGCTTCACAGGGGAATTCTACCAAAGACATAAAGAACTAATACCTATACTTCTCAAACTATTCCAAAAAATTGAAGAAGACGGAACACTCCCAAATTCATTCCATGAAGTCAACATTGCCCTGATCTCAAAAACAAAGACACTACAAAAAAGAAAATTACAGGCCAGTATCTCTGATGAATATAGATGCAAAAATCTTCAACAAAATATTAGCAAAGTGAATGCAGCAATAAATGAAAAGGATCATACACCATGATCAAGTTGGATTTATTCTAGGGTCAAAAGGATGGTTCAACGTTCACAAGTCAATCAGTGTAATAAACCACATTAACAAAAGGAAGGATAAAAATCATCTCAATAGACATAGAAAAACTATTTGACAAAATTCAATCTTCATTAATGATAAAAACTCATCAAAGTGAAAATAACAGCAACATATCTCAACATAATAAAGGCCATTTATGGCAAACCCTCAGCTAACATCATGCTCAATGATAAAAAGCTGAAAGCCTTTCCTCTAAATTCAGGAACAAGCAAAGGTTGCCCACTCTTGCCACTTCTACTTAACATAGCATGGGAAGTCCAAGCCACTGCAATCAGACAAGGAAAAGAAATTAAAGGCATCAAAATTGGAAAAGAAGAAGTAAAACTTTCACCTTTTGCAGATAACATGATGCTATATATAGAAACCCTAAAGCCTCCACACCAAAATCATTAGAACTAGTAAATGAATACTGCAAATTTGCAGGATATAAGATTAATATACAGAAATCTGTTGTTTTCCTATACTCTAATAATGAACTATCAGGAAGAGAAGCAGGAAAAAGTCCAGTTTAAAATATGATCAAAAAGAGTAAAATACCTAAGAATAAACTTAACCAAGGAAGTGAAAAACCTGTACTCTGAAAACTATAAAACATTGATGAAGGAAATTGAAGATGATATAAAGAAATGGAAAGATATCCCATGTTCATGGATTGGAAAAATTAATATTGTTAAAATGGCCACACTACCAAAAGCAATCTGCAGATTTAATGCAATCCCCATCAAGATACCCATGATATTTTTCACAGAACTAGAACAAATAATTCTAAAATTATATGGAACCACTAAGGACCCAGAATTGCCAAAGCAATCCTGAGGAAAAAGAACAAAGCTGGAGGTATAACCAGTCCAGACTTCAGGATATACTACAAAGCTACAGTAATCAAAACAGCATGATACTGGCACAAAAATAGACACATATATCAATGGAACAGAATAGAGAGCCCAGAAATAAGCCCATGCACTTAATGTTAACTAATCTATGACAAAGAAGGCAAGAATACACAATAGAGAAAAGACAGTCTCTTCAATAAGTGGTGCTGGGAAAACTGGACAGTAAAAGAATGAGAATAGAACAATTCCTCACACCATGTACAAATATAAACTCAAAATGGATTAAAGATCTAAATGTAAGACTTGAAACCATGAAATTCCTAGAAGAGAACATAGGTAAAACACACTTTGACATAAATCTTAGGAATATTTTTATTGGCTACATCTCCTAAAGCAAAGGAAACAAAAGCAAAAGTAAACCAGTGGGGGGCTTCCCTGGTGGCGCAGTGGTTGGGAATCTGCCTGCCAATGCAGGGGACACGGGTTCGAGCCCTGGTCTGGGAAGATCCCACATGCCACGGAGCAACTAGGCCCATGAGCCACAATTACTGAGCCTGCGCATCTGGAGCCTGTGCTCCGCAACAAGAGAGGCCGCGATAGTGAGAGGCCCACGCACCGCGATGAAGAGTGGCCCCCACTTGCCGCAACTAGAGAAAGCCCTCGCACAGAAATAAAGACCCAACACAGCCATAAATAAATAAATAATTCCCATTAAAAATTTTAAAAAAAGTAAACCAGTGGGACCTAATTAAACTTAAAACTTTTTGCACAGCAAATGAAACCATTGATAAATGAAAAGATAACCTATTGAATGGGAGAAAATATTTACAAATAATATGACCAATAAGGGGTTAATATTCAAAATATATAAACAGCTCATATAACTCAATATCAAAAAAAAAAACAACCCAATTTAAAAATGAGCAGAATACCTGAATAGACATTTTTCCAAAGACGATATACAGATGGCCACCAGGCACATGAAAAGATGCTCAACATCGCTAATCATCAGAGAAATCCAAGTCAAAACCACAATGAGATATCACCTCATACCAGTCAGAATGGGTATCATCAAAAGGTGTACAAATAACAAGTGTTGGCGAGAATATGGAGAAAAGGGAACACTAGCACACTGTTGGTGTGAATGTAAATTGGTGCAGTCACTTTGGAAAACAGTATGGAGGTTCCTCAAAAAACTAAAAATAGAACTACAATATGATCCAGCAATTCCACTTCTGTGTATGTAACCAAAGAAAATGAAAACACTAATTTGAAAAGATACACGACCCCAATATTCGTAGCAGCATTATTTACAATAGCCAAATATGGAAGCAACCTCAGAGTCCATCAACAGATGAATGGATGAAGAAGATGTGCTATATATATATATATATATATATATACAATGAAATACTACTCCACCATAAAAAAGAATAAAATTTTGCCATTTGCAACAACATGGATGGACCTGGAGGGTATTATGTTTAGTGAAATAAGTCAGACAGAGAAAGACAAATCAAATATTTTACATTATCACTTATATGTGGAATCTAAAAAATCAAACAAATGAATAAATATAACAAAATAGAAACTGACTCACAGATATAGAGAACAAACTAGTGGTTACCAGTGGGGAGAGGAAAAAAAAGAATTTTATCGCATGGTTAAAGGATGTTTCTTTTAAATGTCAATGAACTGGAGTGGGTGCTGATCATTTAGCTTAAGTTCCTCTTTATAAATAAAGTGCTATAGTCAGTTAATTTTAGTATTTATCACTGCCATTAGGAAGTGATGAAAAAATACACTCTAATGTCACAGAAATATTGCATTGTTTAGTATAAGCATAACAAAGAGTTTTATGAATATTTTAAAATAGCAAAAATTTAAAGGTGAGGCTCTAAATATATAAGGAGATAACTTATCATATTCTTTAAGAAGAGAATTATTCTAAAACTTGGACACAATATTCTCTGCTCTATCTCCCAAAAAGGTCCAGAAGGAGAATATTTAATCTCCATTTATTTAGCAAAATACAACAAAATTTGTTTACTTTTAATCAGTCAGGGATTAATCCTAACAATGGTATCCTTTTTAAGACTAATAATATAGACATGTGGTGAAAAAGCAACTTCATTTCAAGGTACTCAAACTACTTCACAAATAGCATCCTATTGTTGGCAAAAAGAAGGGAATAATGATAATGATAACAGCTTCACTGTAAAACATTATAGAAAAGATACACAAAATGAGTTGGAATTCCAAGCTTCTTAATCCTAATTAATACATCAATGTACTAGACAACTTTCACCCTGACTTACATTGATTATCTGTTTTCTTCCCAAGCAGGTCAAAATACTTGATCAGTTGACAAACACATGGCTGTCCAGTTAGAATGTGGCATTTTAAAATAAAATATATATATAAAAAAAAACCAAGACAATAAAGAATTAGAACCTGAGTATTGCTCATAAGCAAGTTGTCATGTGTGGATGGTATCACAAAAGTGGGGCCCATTGTAATTTCTTCCAATCATCAATGGCAATAATGACTTATTAAGAATAAAATCAGTAGAATGCCAACTAAGAAATGGAGAAGGATTGATAGAAAATCATCATTTTTACAACCATTGTAGTGATAACTGATTCAGGAAAACTCATCAGTGGATTCTAATTGTTTTATTGAGTGAGAGTATGCTGGGGAGAAATATATGCACTCTCAAAATATCTTCCTATAGATTACTAATTAGTTAATTACAAGGGGGAAATATTTACCTATATAGTGAAGAAAGCTGGCAAATACCACTTTGTCTATGGTAAAGAAATACTTTAAGACCATAAAAAGAATCTTTTGCTGATTCTGGTAATAAATAAATGTCAGTGTCTACTCAACTGAGCCTGAAGACTATCCCTATCAAATGGCTGCAGTGTAATTGACATAGATGGAACAGTTAGTTGTTCTGCTGTGATCCTTGTATTTTTCAAAATGCTTGTAGTTGTATTTATTATTTGATTTATTATATTTCATTGAGCACACCACAGGAAGCCTCAGTTGACATTCATCAGCCATAGAGTATGTAGTGTCAAAAAGGTTTCAGTTATAACATGTCTAAAATCCTTAATTCCCCTTTTATAGTTATGTTGACATTCAAGGAAAGCATCATAAAATAAAGAGCCCTATTGAGATAAACACATTCTGTCTTCTGGAGTGTTAAACTGTTGGCAAGGATAACTTCAACTAAATAACCACAGCAGTTGGGCCCAGCATCAAGCATATGTGCAGTACCCCTCTTACATACACTCTATTGATGATTATTGTTCAATTTCTATGTTAGTTTTTTTTTTTCTTTCTTTTCTTTCACAGTAAAACTTGAGGATAGGTTTATGGAATTACTAGAATATTGATACTAAAAAGTTCTTTTTGGATTTTGTTTTCATTATTATTCCTCAGCAGTTTGAAAATCAGAGTTCCTCCTTATGAAAGTGACTGTGAAAGCTACTGTAATCTGTTTGCTATGTAAAAAGCCTTCATTATTTTTGAAAACTTGATTGTCCTTCACATCTATTTAGTAGGACATCTTGTTGGATAGACAATCTGAGAGTTTCTTGCCCACTCTGTCAAAATTAGTCTCTCCAACATTCAAAGCAGCCCTATGGACTAAAAGTGAAGATAGGAAGAGTGTAAAAGAGAGAAATTCTTTATGCAAGGTGAACCAATGTTAATACAGGAGTTAGTCACTATAAAAAATGCATGGCCCCAGGTTATTTACCTCTTAATTTGTCAAACATCCTTATTAATTTTTTTAAAATGGCCAGAATATATACTGCTAACAATGTCTTAGCACTGAACAATTATTGCTATATGCCAGTTTATATGTATCTTCATTTAATCCTAAAAACAACCCTATGAGGATATGCTATCACTAATCCTAGTTTACAGATGAGGGATTAAAAGTTAGAGAGTTTTAGTAATTATTAAGTGGTGGAGCAAGGCCTAAAATTCTGTAGTCTAAATCCAAACCTTGTGCTCTTTGCCTCTATGTCCTGTAGTTTTTGCAAGAATATTCACATTTTAGCAGCTTACTTTCCACTTACTATGCATTCAAGTTTAGAAAGCAGATATTCAGAAGAGTAGACCTATGAAAGCCTGACCAATATAGACATAAACTTAAACAACAGTAATGTCATTAATAATAGCTAACAAAACTGAATAGTTAAAAAATGCCAGCTTAGACTTCCCTGGTGGCACAGTGGTTAAGAATCTGCCTGCCAATGCAGGGGACACGGGTTTGAGCCCTGGTCCGGGAAGATCCCACATGCTGCGGAGCAACTAAGCCTGTGAGCCACAACTACTGGGCCTGCGCTCTAGAGCCCATGAGCCAAAACTACTGAGCCCATGTGCCACAACTACTGAAGCCCGTGTGCTCTAGGGCCTGTTCTCTGCAACAAAAGAAACCACCACAATGAGAATCCCACACACCGCAACAAAGAGTATCCCCCACTCGCCGCAACTAGAGAAAGCCTGGGTGCAGCAACGAAGACCCAATGGAGCCAAAAATAAATAAATTGATTAATTAATTAATTTTTAAAAATGCCAACTAATATATTCATAATTTTCTCAACTAACTGCAATCAACTTCTTTTAAAAAGGTATACACTTAGAACAATAATTAACTAAATTTGCTACCTATGAATGTGATTTTTGTGTGAATACAAAGTGAGACGCACACTAATAATCAGTATAAGGAGACTTTAACATAGTATTCTTTATATTTGGTAGATAAAAGATACAGAAAGTAAATAAGTTAACAGCAGAACTGAATAATGAAATAAGGATGATCTAACACAGCCTTTATCTGGATGGTGTGGAATGTGAGTAGCTGCTATAATATATAAAGAGTTTCACGGCCAAATAAATTTGGGAAACATTACAAAGTTAATGATTTTGTAATTGCAGGAATTCACAGGCCGTTAATGTGCTAATATGTATCATGAAACACCCAGAAGTAGATTGAATAGACAGTGTTTCCCACACATGTTTGGAATTTTTTTTTTTTTTTAATGAACCATCTTGAGGACCACAGAACATATACTGACTATGTCTGAACACTGAAAAAATATATATGTTACCCTACAACCAGAAAACAGAATACACCGTCTTTTCAAATAACTATAGAATATATATAGAAGTAGCCATGTAATAGGCAACAAAGAAAAATCTTAGTAATTTACGAACAAACAAAAAACAGAAAAAGAAAAATTCATATTCTGGACTTGCAGGTACGGATGTTGGATTGATTGCATGCAGCTACTTTTATTTCTTCCCAGTCCCCATTCTCCCTCCCCACCAAAATGTAAAGTATAATT
This sequence comes from Balaenoptera ricei, assembly GCF_028023285.1. NCBI lineage: Eukaryota > Metazoa > Chordata > Mammalia > Artiodactyla > Balaenopteridae > Balaenoptera > Balaenoptera ricei. Next base: position 85,563,829 of record NC_082660.1, on the reverse strand, counting down.
TTCTAAGCCCTAAACCCACAAAACTAGAAGGGAGATGAATGGGTTATAAGTGACTTAGTAAACCAGAGAAAACTGAATCCAAACCTACAGATGAGGAAAGCCTAGAGCCAACTCAATCAACACTGCAGAATCCTAAAATATTCAGGAATTGGCAGCAGCACTGCCTTTGGAAACGGAGAGGAAGAAGACTGTAAAACAGAGAGGATACTTTGAAAATTCCTTTAAGAAATAGAATCCCAAATCACATTTCCCATCCTAGCACACACAAAAACATAAGTTTATTTTTTGGAATAGTTAAACCAACATCTTCTGGATTGGGGAACACCAGGAACACTTGTGTGGGATTAGCATACTGAAAATTAAGAGGATTGAATGAACATTTGCTTCCTGGGTGCTGAAACATGCCCCTCCCAGCTGCTTTAACCCCTCTTTGGCTCTCAGAGGCTGGCATCAATATTCATGTGTAGGCAGGAAATTCTAATGTTTTCTCTGGAGAAGTCAACTGGCCCAAGAGCAAAGACAATATAATGACATAAGTAGTTCCAGGAAATTGGCCCAGCTAATGCTCAGTAGTACTCAGAACTTCAAGTAATTTTTTATTCTTCATTTTCAATTATGAGCAAACAATCAATGATTACAAGACATTTGAGGAAAGCCTCTAAGAAGACCAAAAAGGGAAACAATACAACTTGGAGGAAATGGTGACTGTTCAGAAATAAGAAATCTGAAAAAATAAAAATACTATAAAGAAGGAACATTCAGATAATTTTAAAGTGCTCTTAGAAATTTTAAAAAATGATAGCAGAAATTTTAAAATGTTTGAAAATAAAGTGTTTGAAGATAAAATCACCCAGAAAAGAGAGCAAAAAGAGAATGAGATGGATATTAGGAGTGGGAAGATAAGAATACTTGAAGACAAATACAGGAAGTCCAATATCTGAAAGATAGGAATTCCAGAATGAAAACAGAGATAAAATGGAGGGTACATAATCACACCAAAAAATCAAAAATATTTTCCAGAAATGAAGGACATGATCAAAAAGGGCTGCCAGATATGCCACACATTTGAGATAAAATACAAAGACAGAAAGGCACATTATTTTAAAATTTCAAAACACTAAGGTCAAAGATTTTACAAGCTTCCAGAAAGGGGGGGGGGGGAATTATGTACAAATAATCAAAAGTCAGAATGACATTTAACTTCTTAAAAGTAACATCAGAAACTAGAAGACAAAGTGGTTATCTATCACACAAATAAACCATCAGTTAAGATGAGGTTAGAAAAAAAGTCATTTTCAGACATTCATGGTCACACACAACTACCTTTCGTAAGCAATTTCTCAGGAATCTACTGGACAATATACTCTCTCAAAGTGAAGGGAAAACATTTTTAAAAGAATTTTAAAAAGAGGAAGATATGGGATGCAAGATATAGGAGATTCAAAATGAAAGAGAGACATGAAGGAAATCTCAAAGAAAATGGTAAAAGGAGGTCCCAGGATGACTGCTCAGAAAAAATGAAAAGGGCAACCCGGTCTATTTTGAGGCACATGAGAAAGCTCTAGGACGGAGTTCTCTGCAAAGAATAAATAAATAGAACACCAGATGTCTGAATATATTGAAAAGAGATTTCTTTTTAAATTTGTCCAGAATTTAAGTTTTGAAGGAATAAAAAGTAGTCATAATGGCTTAGTTCTAGCGTCACCATAGTCTTGCTAAAGTACGAACTGAATATTAGTCAAGCCCAAATTATAACTATATTTAGAATGATCAGGAAGGTGCATGTGAATGTTGAGTGTGTGATAAGGAAAGATAATCCTTATCTTCCACAGTGGAAAGTCAATAGAAAATACTTAAAACTAAAAAATTAAGAAGCAAAAGTGAAAGTGTGTTATTTAGAGATATAGAGGTAAATACCAAAAGAATCAGCTGAAAAAGTTAAAAGTTAAAAAAGAAGTTTAAAGTGGTTGCTTCCATGGAAGGGTAACTGAGGGGAGGGGACAGGGGACTGTTGTTAAAATGCTCACTTTAAGCAAATCTGGTAGAAGTATTAGACTGTGTGTATGAATAACTGTTTAAAGTAAACATTATATTAAAATAACATGTTCCTTTTCTACCATAAATCTAGGATAAATAAAGTCGAAATAAAAAACAATAATCAACAAACCTATCTACTTGGAAATGTAAGCAGTTCTTTTGCCCTTTTCCTGTTTGTCTATTTCTGTTCCCCTTAAACCTTGATTATAAAAATGAGATCACTAGGGTTAACCTAACTCCTGACTTCTGCTCTACTGAATGTACACAATGCCTTGCCTGACCAGTTGATTCCTTTCCTGGATTAAAAGGAGTAAAAATGAAGAATTAAGTAGTTAAAGAATGACTGACTCTCTACCCACAGCTTCCCCCTTAGCAAATTTTTAGGCAGACCACAGGGGCAAGATAGTATCCAGTTGCAGGTTGACTGCACAGGCAGGATAGCATCTAAAGAAAGATCAGGAGAAGTCAGCAGGTCTGCACACAATGGAAAAGTGACGAAGAATCTGACATCCTACTTAATGATTAACTGAGATTGTTTTCCCATTTTCCCTTTAAAAACTTCCATGGCTGAGCAGATTGCTGGCTTTTCTGATTAAAGCAACTTTCCTTTCTACCAACATCTGCCTCTCATTTATTGGCTTTTGGGTGGTAAGCAGTGGAACCTGAGTTCTGTAACAGAAAGTCAAATGTACTCTACTAAACAACTCAAGTGTATGAGGGAATCAAAATCATTATTACAGAATATATAGAAAACAATGGAAAGCTTTATTTCAAAACTTATGTCATGGGCCAAAGCTATATTCAGAGGAAATTTTATAGCATTAAACATTTGTATTACTATACAAACAAAAATAAATTAAGCATTCATTTCAAGAAGTTCTAATAAGAAAAAATAAACCTAAGGAAAGCAAAAAGAAGGAATCAATAAAGGTAAAAGCAGAAGATAATGCCAGAAAATAGAAATACAGTATAACTGAAAAAATATAAAATCTGATCCCTTGGAAAAATATATGAGAATACATCATAAAACACTATGCTATTACATTTAAAAACCTGGGTGAAATGGAATTTTTTCCCAGGTAAATGTGAATCACAAAAATGCCTTAAGATGTAGAAACACTAAGTAGACTTGTAACAATGGGAATAATTAAGAAATCAGTGAAATACTTATCCCATGAAAATATGTAAAGACTAGCTGGTTTAATAACAAATTCTTTAAATCTTTAAGGAAAATCTATTTCTGATGTTTATAAAGTCTTATGTAATATAAAAAAAGAGCTAAAACTTTCTATTTCTTTTTTAAATGAAACCAGTATGATACTGTTGCCAAAATCTGACAAAGAGAATATACAAAGATAAATTTTAGACAATCTTATCCATTATTATTGCAAAATTCCTGTGACTTTCCAATTTCTCCCTGTTTATGTAAACAAGAGCCACATAGTGTTTAAGAGTAAAATAACAAAAGCATTTGAATTAAAGTAAGAAAAAATTAAAAGCTGCTTGATATATTCCTAATTATTTAAAATTGTCTGTGCCTACTGAATAGGATCTCTAGGGATAGAAACAAGAATCTGAATTTTAATAAGTAAAGAAGTAATTTTGATGTCCCCTGAAGTTTGGAATCTATTATACTATGGTGTGTCTTAAACTTACAATACATTGCAATGATAACATATTTCAAAGGATCATGAAAAATAAGATATATATCAGTACTCTGTGAAAGAAGGTTCTTAAAGTTTCTATTGTATGTGTATAATCATTCTAGTTCTAAAAAATATTTCTCTTATAATTTTGTTCTGGAAGTAAGTACTAGCAAGTCAATCAGATAAGAGAATAAAATATTATATGGAAGCATTGGAAAAAGGTAGAAGCACAATTATCATTTTATGCAGATGCTATGATGGTATCAAGGAAATACAAGAAAATCCATTTCAAAAACTATTAGAAAAAATAGGAAGTTTCAGAAAGCCATTCATAAAGTTAGTATCCACAAAGTAATAGCTATTCTATGAACTAACAATAGTCAGTTAAACATATAATGAAAGAAGATAACATCCAATTAAAAACATAAAATATTTAGGAATATACTCAAGAGGAAATGTGCAGGACCACTTTGAAGAAAACTTTTAAAACTCATCTATGGATACTAAAAAAGAAAAAAAAAAGTTAACTGCAAAGACACACATCCTTCCTTAGACAAAATAGCCATATTATTTTATTTATTTTATTTTTGGCTGCGTTGGGTCTTTGTTGCTGTGCGTGAGCTTTCTCTAGTTGCGGCAAGCAGGGGCTACGCTTCGTTGGGGTGGCTTCTTATTGAGGTGGCTTCTCTTGTTGCAGAGCACGGGCTCTAGGCACGCAGGCTCAGTAGTTGTGGTGCACAGGCCTAGTTGCTCCGCGGCATGTGGGATCTTCCCGGACAAGGGCTCAAAACCGTGTCCCCTGCATTGGCAGGTGGATTCTTAACCACTGCGCCACCAGGGAAGCCCAAAACGGCCATATTATTTTAAACGTACCAATTCTCTTAAGTTAACAATTGCATTGCAATCCCCAGCAAAATCCCAATGATGTGTTTTTAAATATCCTGAGGAAATAAATCTAAAGTGTATCTGAAAGAAAAAAAAAAAAGTGAAAATACGAAGACAGTTCTGAAAAATGAAGCCTAATGGATAACCTTTGACCTACTATATATGAAAATAAAACATTAATACAGGAAGCACTGACAAAGGAAGAGTTAAACAAATAAATGAAACTGAATAGAAAGGCTCCTTCCTAATCAGTGGGGAAAAAATGGTATAGTGTACATTTGCTTATTTCTCCCTTTGACTTTTCTAACAGTAGAGGATTCTGTTGTAGCATTCACTCCTTTCCCGTGTAGTTAATATGTTTTTTGAGCATCTGACCCCACCACCAGATCCAAATGTGGACACTGATTGGCATAAATCCATTCAGTATATTCCTTACTCAGAGTAATTGGTTCAGAGGAGAGTATGTAATCTAGGGCAATCTAATAGGTGTGACTCTCAAAAGCATTCTCTCTGTCCTTCTCCATAGAAGGACATATGGACATGTCCTTCTATGGAGAAGGACATATGGACATGGCATATGGACATGAAGCTTGGAATTGTTGCAGCTAACTTCTCTCAAAGAGAGAAACTGACTTTAGGATTAAGCAGAAATTCTATGTGACATAGCAAAGAAATTAAGGGAAACTGGGTCCACTAGAAGAACCAATTCTGAATTCCACTGAACACTGGACTTCCAATTACATGAGCCAATAATGTCATTATTTGACTCAGAGTGAATCTATTAAAGAAAAAACCACAGGCTCAAAAGAAGGTCACTTGTGCTAAAGCCCATGACACAAAACCCAGACTTAATACCTGAACTAATTGCAGTTTTGACCTTCCCCAGGAATGTATTCTTAATTGGTCAGTCTGGAATTTTCTGCTTAGCATCAATAAGGTCATCTGCATGCTAAGACCCCTGCCATTCCCTTCCTACAAAAGAAGATGTTTTGGTCTGAAACATCCTTTCTTTTCTTTTGCTAACAACTTCCTTGCCCCACCCTCTTTCTGCCTATGAAAACATTCCATTTTGTACAACTCCTCAGAGTATCTCTCTATTTGCTTGACGGATGGTGCCTGATTCATGAACCATTTAATAAAGCCAATTAGATCTTTAAATTTACTCAGTTAAATTTTTATTATTTAAAAAATCAGAATTTCTGTTACTTGCAACTAAATGCTTTCTGACTAATGCACATATATTATTTAATAAGTTGTATCAGGACATTTCCCACCTTGTTCCTTATGCCAAAATAAATTCCAGTTGAATCTAAGATTTACTTGCAAAAAAGAAACCATAATATACTATTAGAAAATATGGACATGAGATCCCTTTGCAAATTTAGTGCTAGACAGATGTAAGGAATCGTGTTATTCCAAACAGAATTTCAGAATCAAGACCAAAATTAATTATTCCTCATATTTTGAACAGGCCATCAATGAGGCACAGAAATGGAGGTCTCTGCTCTTGAATAGTCAGTTTTGTCAGTTCGATTAGATATTTTAGTCCTGTCCAATTTTTCTGATATGAATGATGTATGATATCCACCATGCTCCCACACCTTGCAAAGAGGCACTCTTTGGGAGTTTTGAATTGCAACAATATACAATTAAAAATAATGGTTTTATCATTTCTTCTTAATGCTCTTTGAATGGAAAACACAAATCTTTTACCACAAATGCTAGTATCACCCTAGTTCTTACATTTCTTATTAACAATAAATTATAGATGAGAAATAGGGAGGATTAACCAGATACAGTCATTGGATGCTTAGCGACCTAAAACGTTTCATTAATGATTTCAGAGACTAATAGTATTTGCTACTGTTCTCTTATGAGCTTAGCTTTAGGTTTATTTTTACAGCATTTGACGTATATTCCATTTCTCAAAAGATTTTTTTTCTTGAAACTGCCTCATCATGAAGCTGTTGAAGTTTGCAAAGGTGTGTGTCCAACTTGAACTGTAAACAGAGAAGAATTGAAATGAAATCTTTGTGCCAAACTAGGAGCTTACAGTATAATAGATATCCTAGTGGAAAGGACAACTTTCTTAATCCAATATCTGAGAACACTGAGGAAAGAATTATTAGACATAATGAAATGAAGAGTATATCTCATTTGGTAAATAAAACATTTAAATTCTCTTCATTCATTCTAAATATACTTATTAAATATATATGTACTATGTGCCATATTCTAGTGGTATGGAAACGAACCAAACTAGTTAAGACAATGCCTCTGCCCTTATGGAGATGAAAAGCTAATGGAATGGCCAGATATTAACCAAGTAAAACAACTAGATAAAATATTTACAAGAAGCAACATCCCATTTGCAAAAAACAAAACCAAAAATATAAACAAACCTAGAAGTAAATGTAAGCATCATCCAAATGTTTTCCTCCATAAGTTATTAAAAGATAATCATAGAATGTTAGAGCCAGAAGGGAATTATAGAATCAACTTGTCTGCCTTATTTTACTAATGTGAAAACTGGCATAAGAACATTAAATAATTTGTCCTAAGGTTGCCTAGCACTGGCAGAGATACGACTATAACTAGGTTGCTTGAGTTCTAGTCTAGTATTCTTTCTACTATGTTATGCTGTCATAATGGACATTTAGATGAACGTTGGTAAGTCCGTTTTTCATATTCAGGAAATATATGTTATTGGAAAGATAGTCTAATATTCTATTAATGTTTCCATCTTCCTGTATGGGGGTTATATAAAAGGAGAACAGAATATTTAGGAAAGCCATGAACTGAAAATTTGTACTTCCTTCAAGGTTTTACTTCAATTTCAAGGGGCCTTTATAGGCATCAATATGCATCTATTTATACTGAAAGATTTCCCTGTAGGCTAATTAATTCCTGCAAGCCTTTTTTTTTTTTTTTTTTTTTTTTTTTTTTACCAGAACAGGCCCTCAATGAAGAAAATAATTTCACTGAAAGGGTAATGTTTTTTCAGGAATCAACTTAGATTTCAGATTGACAGGTTAGAACTAATCTTTCCTGGACCACCTCAGGGTTATCAGTTGTCAATAGCTTCAAAAAAACTTTTAAAAATCTGTGCTGATGGGGAAAACCTTGGCACAAATCATGTCCAAATCACTTGTGCTCCGTGTGGTGTTATGAGGAAGCAGAACTTCAATTAGTCTGTCTCATTGGTAAAAAAGTACGGTCTGAAAGGCACATTATTAAGAGAAATTCTGACTCAGATACATACAGGAATTGCAATCATGCTAACAAAAGTATTGCTTTATAAAATGTTAGATTTGGTGTGTTCATTACAAGTAAATAATTGAAACACTCTGACGAACTTCGAAGTTTTGTATTAGTCAGGCTTCTCCAGAGAAATAGAATCAATAGGATAAAACAGATCCAATAGGATATTTATTTATTTATTTAGAGGAATTGGCTCATGAGATTATGGAAGTTGAGAAGTCTCAAGAGCTGCCATTTGCAAGCTGGAGACCCAGGAAAGCCAGTGGTATAGTTCAATCTGTGTCCAAAGGCCTGAGAACCAGGAACCCTATGGTGTAAGTCTCAATCTGGAAACGCTCTCACAGACACACCCAGAAATAATGTTTAGCCAAATATCTGGGTACCCTTGACCTAGTCAAGTTGACACATAAAATTAACCATCACAAGGTTCTTGAAAATAATTCACTCTCCTAAGTGATTTACGTTTTCAGGTGATGGTTGTTGTTATGCTAAAGGCAACTGCAAAGTTGAAAAAAAAACAAAACACAGCACACTTAACACTCCAAAATGTAGGAGTTTTGTAAAAGTTTTCTGAATGGAAATCTGAGAAGAGGAAGTAAACTCTGTGCCTTTTGTATCAGACCAGAGGTTTCCATGACCGATGTCAGGGTGAGCATTAGGAGGATAGATAGAGAAATAGTATAACCCTCTCAGACCAAGACACAGCATCTGTCTGTGCTGATCAAGCCTCCCTTTAGTTTCTCCTTCTGATGACCAACATGGCATTATTTAATTTAAAATTTCTCCAGCAGCCTAGCTTTATTGCCTGGACACTGCTGCCAGAATGTACCTGTCTGAGAGCAAGAGTAGTCTGTGGTAAGATGTGTGATGTCCTGCACTGAAGAGACATTCTCTGCCTAGGACCCAGCCTTAGAGTTGGTTCATGTTGTTGCCTCTGATATAACAACTTTTAGGAGCTGCAGCTCATCATAACTCTTAAAAGTCATTCATTCCATTTTATTGTTTCCAGTACGATGATATTTATATTACACCAAATAGTATGAATTATTGCCTTAAAAGATTTTTGGAAAGAAGGAAATCATGTAAATTCAAAAAGTTTTATAAATTTAAAAATAGATTAGTTAATATATTTAGCAATAACTAACATTTATTGGCCCTTACTATGTTCTAAATACTGTGCTAAGCATTTTATGTGTGTAATCTCATGTCATTGGGTCTGGAAGTATGATAGTTGCCACTTATAGACAATTTACTTCCTTCCCTCCCTCCCCCACCTATTTTAGTGCCTGAGTCAGTATAGTATTCCAAAATATTACTCATGTCATAATTCTTAGTAATTCCTTTAAGGTTTTGGATTCTCAGTTTCTGAACCTCCTCTCCTCTAATGATCTTGGTTCTCCACCTACCCTCAGCCATTCCGTTCCATGGCTGAGGATTCATTCCCTAGATTTTTCCACAATCTCAATTTTATGGAATTCTATCTCAAGCAGCCACTGTCAGTATCTCCAACTCATTTTCTGCAGAGTCCCGATTCCAATGATCCTTCAACCACACTAGCAATTGCCATCCATTGATTCTACCATATTTTCACTGTCACCTGTTTCGTGTCCTTACATACTTCTTTATCCAGCTTAGATGCTTTGGCCCATGATTATGGTCACTCCCTTGCATGCACACACTCTCTCCCTTCATCTCACTTACCTGGCAAAACCTCAACCCTAATTAAATCCAACACTCTAAGGCCACACTCACACAGCTGAACATAGTGAAGAAAAACACACATCTGTGTTGACTAGTTTCACTTTAAATTCATGACCACTAACCTCAAGTAGAACTTTAGTGTTGCCCTTCAATCTTTCTCTAGTCTCTTCCTCTAGTCCATTCACTATTCCACTCTCTTAGATGAACATCACAGTTTCTTGTTTTCACACCTCCAAAACCTTTTTCATGTTCCTCAATCCAATCTGATGACCTTGATTCCTTGATCACTGAGAAAATGGAAACAGTAAGAAGTTTCTCATGCCCCTCCACCCCCTATCTGTATCTGTGCACATATATTCTACCTAGAAAGGCTATTACTATGGATTAACTGATCATGATCCTATCTAAGTGCAGACCCTCTACTTAGAATTCCCATTCCTTTTCACCCACTTAGCAACATTGTTTCACTAATTCTCAATTCTCTCCCACATCATTAATTTCTCCCTCTCTATTGGATCATGCCCATCAGCAAATAAGTATGCTGCATTTACTGTCTGCTTTAAAATATAGTATCTCTTAACCTCACATCACTCTCCAGCATATTTCTACTCCCTTTTAAAGCAAAACTTTTCAAGAGTTGTCTATACCTTCCATCTCCTAAATACTCTTCCCCCATTTTCTATGCTCATTCCAATCAGGCATTTGCTACCAATCACTCTACTGAAAATAACTCTCATCAAGGACACCAATAGCTCCATATTACTAAATATGATCTTTATCTTTCTTGATCTATCAGCAGAACTCCTTTTTTCACTTAGTTTCCAGGATACCACACACTCCTTGTTTTCCTCCTCCTCACTTGCTTTTCCTTTTTAGCCTCCTTTGTTGTTCCCTCCCCATTTACCTATGTGATGCAAGACCCACACTTCAAACTCAATTCAATCTACTGTCATTCCTAAGGTGATCTCCTCCAGTATCATGGCTTTAAAGACCATCCTAAGATTATATTTATAAATTATAAGTCTTTCCTGATCCTTACCTCTGAATTCCTGACATGTGTATTCTAATTCCCTCCTGATGTTTCCTTTTAATGTCTAATGTGCATCTCAATCCTAACATACCTACGATGAAACTCCTGAATTCCACCCTCAGATTTGTTCACCACATAATGTTCTTAATCTCAGTAAATAACAACTCCTTCTTGCTCAGACCAAAAATCTTGGAGCTGTCTTTAACATCTCCTTTTTTCTCTCATTTTACATCAAATCATCAACAAATCGTCTTGACTCTAACTTCAATTTATATACAGATTCTAACAACTTCTCACCACTTTCACTGCTGTCCACCTTGTCCAAGAGCTGTCATCCATCATCTGGACAATTGTAGCATCCTTACTGTAGATCTTCCTTGTTCTGTGCTTGATCCCTTCAGCTTATTCTCAACATAGTAGCCTGGGTGATCTGGCTAAAATCCAAGTCAAATCATGTTACAACACTGTTCATTGCTCTACATGATTTGGCTCCCAACTCCGTGAACTTCTTGCCATACTGACCTCTTCACTGTTCACTGAAAATGCCAAGCAGACCTCAGGGCTATTGTACGTACTGTGCCTTCTGCCTGAAATGCTCTTTCCCAGATATGAACATAGTTTTCTCTTTCACTTTCTTCAAATATCTATTTCAAATGTTACCACACTACAGATGATTTCCCTAGTCACCATATATAAGATAGCAACCTCATTCACATCCAATTACACATCTCTCATCCTTCTTACTCAGCTGTATTTTTCTCTGTAGCACTTATCACCATCTAGAATATTTTATATTTACTTGCTTATTTGTTTACTCTTCTCCATCACCACTAGAATGTAAATTACATTAAGGCAGAGCCTTGGTTTTGGTAACTGCTTTATCCTCACTGTGTACCACTTCAGTGACTCTGTTGTTCAAAGACTTTACAGTTGACCCTTGAACAACGTGGATTTGAATGGCTTAGGTCCACTTATATGCAGTTATTTTTCAGTAGTAAATACTATAGTACTACATCATCCGAAGTTAGTTGAATCCACAGATGTGGAACTGAGAATACAGAGGAACTATGTACACAGAGGGTCGATTATATAGTAAGTCCCCTGCATATGAATGGGTTCCATTCCAAGAGCATGTTCATAAGTCCAATTTGTTTGTAAGTCCAACAAAGTTACCCTAGGTACCCAACTAACATAATTGGCTATATAGTATGGTACTGTAATAGGTTTATAATAGTTTTCACACAAATAATACATAAAAAACAAATGCAAAAAATAAAGAAAACGTTTTTAATCTTACAGTACAGTACCTTGCAAAGTACAGTGGTACAGTACAACAGCTGGCATACAGGGGCTGGCATCGAGTGAACAGGAAAGAAGAGTTACTGACTGGAGGAGGGAGAGGTGGGAAATGGTAGAGCTGAAAGATCGTCAGCAATAGGAGATGGAGGGCAAGCTGCAATTTCACTCATGCCTGACGTTGATGGCACAGGTTCTGGTTCCTTGCTGGATTCAGTTCTATCTACCCTCTTGAAAAAATGATCCAGTGATGTCTGGGTAGTAGCTCTTTTTTTCTCCTCATAGATGACACGGTAGCACTGGACTGCAGTCTGAATGGCTGCTGCAACCTTCGTGTACCATTCTACATTTGGGTCCTATGTCTCAAAAACTAACAGTGCCTCCTCAATAAAGAAAATCCCCCTTGCCATTTCCTGCGTCGTGAATCTCTTTGGTTCTTCAGTTACTTCTTCTTCCTTTTGTCGCTCCACTCTCTCAGTTATTTTCACTTCTGTTTCCATCATTATCTTTTGGAATTTCTTAGCAGTACGAGCTACATCACCACTGCTATTATTCTTGCTTCCAGACATCCTGAGCTTGAAATAAAGATACTATACTACTGTACTCTGTACAGTACTGTACAGTAAAGTACACAGAAATACAATTAGAGGATGCACGCACGTGACAATGTACACCAGACATGTGAACTAACTTACATGATTGGACATGTGAGTCTTTGAACGTGACATGTGCACATTCGTATCTTTGAAAGTTCGCAACTTGAAGGTTCGTATGTAGGGGACTTACTGTAAGTTATAAGTGAATTTTCCACCGTGCATGAAGTTGATGCCCCTAACTTCTGGTTGTTCAAGGGTGAACTGTATATGTGCTGTCTTTCTGGTAGTACTTTTTAACATTTTTTTTTTATTGTAGGACGGTACTGCCCTATTCCAACTGTGGGCATTGGTCCTAGTGGTGTTATTTCCTCATGTGAATACCATGTATGTAATGTCTTTTACTTTCGTATTCCAACATGAATGAAATAAACAAGAGATACAACTCAAATGTCCCTTCTCTGTAGTTAGCTCACAAAACAATTCAACTGGCCTTATCCTTTTTTTTCTTTGTTCCTCTATAAAAACTGAAAACTATTTTTTTTTCCTCCAAGTAAAACACATGCTCTTTTTTTGTGGGCATTTAATTTTAAGTCTCTTGAGAAAATATACTCATCTCCACATTGTTCTTCACGTTAAGAAGAGTTTTTCTAAAAGCTCGTTTTCCACTTAGAGGCTAAATTTTAGGGGTGAGAATGAGTCAGGTTTCCAGGTGCTTAAGTCCTCTAGGTTTTCCAAAAACATGCACACATGCATACAGATACACACATATACCATATCACACATACGTGCACACACACACACGTCATACATATCACACAAACTCAAACTAGACTTGGAAAGGCTAACTGCACTTCATTCATCCTCCCACACTGGTGCTGCTTATGCCTGCTGGAGGGACAAATCTGAGTCTCCTGGGAATAATTACAGTAGGAAATTGCTGATCACATTAACCTAGCCTTTTTCTAATTTTTTATCTTTCTGGTGAGTTTGAAAGATTCTTTTAAGGTGGAAAGAAATAAAATTTCAAAGTTACTTTGAATTATTAGTTTAAAAATGTCTTTGTTCCAACTGTACTAGTTCTACATAGCATCAAGTAACCAGGGTTTGGAGAAAAGCCTGACACTTCTCACAGAGTCTATTACCCTCTGTCCTCCAATAATCATTTCTCAAGATTTCAGCCCTTTGCTACTATTCCTCTCTAAATAATGTTGTATATGTTATAGACTTAGGAAGACATACCCATTCTCATAAAAGATTTTTCTTCATAGATGTTCTATTATCAGATTAAACTCGGTAAGTATAGATCTGAATGAATCATTGCCAGTAACATCCCCAATCTGCCATGTAGAAGAGGTCTCCTTGTATGTCTGTAAATTAGCACCAACATTCACTCACTTTTTCAGATTGGAAACCCTGAAATCTTTCTTTTCTTCTTTCTTTCAACTAATATTTTTTGAGCATTTATTATATGCAAGACACTGTGCCAAGCCCTGGGAAGTTTTGCTTACTTAGTCCTATTCTTTTTAAAAAATGTCCCCTATATTTGTATGCCCTTCACCACTGGTTCTGTTTATCAGTCCTTCATTCCTGAATAACTATCTCAGTCTCTGTAATATAATGCTTCACATATGCTCTCTTGATCCAGTTAGGAAATCATAGATAAAACTCAATTCCCCTTCACTGGCAGTTTGTTAAGTCCCCACCCCAGTCTCTTCCATTATCATGCTCTCACTCTGGGGCCAGGTACCAAACAACTAGGAACACACCCTTGTCCTGGAGCCAGTGAAATTATTCAAATTAGCCAAACCCCCAGAAAGTCATTGAAACCTAGCTACCCCCTTCTCTCCTCCCCTGTACTGTTAGCCACCTCCTACAGCTCCACCTTGTCCTCTAGTGAAACCCCTTATGCATCTCTTCATGGCAGCCTTCCTCCCTATGGAGTTGTAAGTAACAGAGTTCTGCCTTTCATGTCTTTGTGTTTTGCCCCAACAAAATAAATTTTTAATCTTAGAAAATAATCTTCAAGCTATTATTCCCCTTCTCCTACTCTTCTTTCACAAAGTGATTGGCAGACTTCTGTTAAGCGATTATCTCTCATTACTAAATCCCTCCCTGCATTCTTTCATTCCAGTCTCCTATTTTCCTATTGCATCAAGTCTCACCATCATTATCTGGATTTCAAGGCCTTCCATAATATGGCCCACTTTGCCTATGCAAATTTATGCAATGTTCCCCTCTCCATCTTCTTTTGTCCTCGGTCTATCATTTACTGGTTTTAAACAGATACTGCTTATTCACACCCCCTCTACACCTTCATTCATTGTGTTTTCTTTGCCTGGAAAGTGTAAATACAGCCCACAATGCTCTGAGATAGAGCCGAATTAGCTCAATCAGGTAGAACCTGAAACCAAAGGGAAAAAAAGGGGGTGGGGGGTGGGAGGGAGAAGACTTTTTAAACTCAAACTGCCAGATTGGCTCCCTCATCCAAAATCTAGTTCACAGCCTCCTTCCTTAAGGATTTATCAAGGACAAGTACAAATTTTAAAAGTCTTTTCCACAAATAGTAAAGCCTTATTTATCGAAGCAAATGAATTCAATTTATTCATTTAATTTTACTGTTATTTATAAACACTGATTCATGACTAAATTTTAAAGTGAAGCTATGAGATCTCTAGTTACGTCTGTTTATATATGCGTGTGTACATTGTATATACGTCTCTACCTTTGGATAATATTGATACTATCAAAATTTAACTTAAGATCTCTATTTAATTGACTTAAAAGTAAGCACTTACAATTGAATTATTTCTAGATATAAAGGAGACTGTCCAGAATGAATTTCAAGTTCATGTGATCTGGGAAATAATCAGTATTAAATTAATATCTGGTGTTAAAGTTAGTTTAGGCTTGTTGGTTTAATTGGTGCAGACATGTCTTTGGAGTCATCAACATTGCATATTGTACTTTTATTGTACCTAGGATTACTAAATATTAACAAGTTCATGTTATTTCTGTTGCAGACTTTGTCAGCAAGAAAAATTAACTTGGTATAATGATAGTTTCATAAGTTATAAAATAGAAATAAATGAGATAAGAGTTTTTAGTGAACTCTTTAGGAATAATTATGTTTTGAGTATGTGTGTCTAAAATAGTTTCTTCAGATTTTTTTTTTTTTTTTGGTAATTTGAAACTTTAGAGTTCTGCTAAATTAATTTAAATAATGGGAGTCAACTGAATATCCAGACCATTTCAAATAAGAAAATACTGGAACATTAATTGCTAAACAGGTCTGAGTTTACCTACTTTTGTCTCCTTATGAGAGAAAAACTAAAGATATTTGAGTTTATTAGACACACATCTTGTACCACATTGAGGAAAGAAATTATGCTATGAGAAAATGTATGGTTCTAGACGTTATGAAATATGTTCATAAGTTTACAAATCAGGAAATGCTGGTATGACAAATAGTTCACAATTAATTTCTTCTTGGTTTCCATTTCTTGCTTCTTCTTTGGGTTAAAATTGTAATATACGTAATTAAAGCTACTGGGATAATAAGTGAAACATTTCAATATGCAAGAAAATTAGGATGTGTGCTTTCAGTAAAAGAAAAGGGTGTAAGGAATGGAAATGCATTTTGTTAAGGAAAAAAAAATTAATTTTGTCCTGGAGAGAGAGAAAGAAAGAAAAAGCATAGTACAAAATCTGAAAGTAAAAAGAAAGTTATGGAAGGTTTGTGGAAAAGGAACCCTGAAAAAAGTTTTGTACATGGGGAGAACTGGCTAAGATTAAAATAAATTTAATGGAGTAAGTAAATTTTAATATTAAAAGTAAGCTGGTTCAAAACTAGAATTTGGTTTTCCCTCTGTGTTAAAATTTCTTGGAAAACTCATCTGCTTTTAAAAACAGACTGTGAAGTTTCCTTACTTACTTTCGAGTAATCTGTTGCAACTTTCCATATAAAGATAAAAAATCTTTTATTGTAACTTTGGTTGAATCAATAAGTATTGTTTCATAGTGACCTATGATCCTATTGACCAAGTGTTTTAAAACATTTTGAGGGAATTCCCTGGTAAGCCAGCGGTTAGGACTCTGGGCTTTCACTGCTGAGGATGCAGGTTTGTGTCCTAGATCTATCATTTACTGGTTTTAAATAGATACTGCTTATTCACATCTCCTCTAGACCTTTATTCAGTTGTGGGCCGCACCCACAAGCTGCGTGGTATGGCCAAAAAAATAAAATAAATAAAACCTTTTGATATCTTTGACAAACTTCACCAAGTCAAATTCTAAATGAAATTCTTTTGACCTCTATCTAACTTTGGGATGCTTCAATGGGCCCCTGAAACATCCCAAAGAGAGATATTAAACTAAGTTTATTTTGTATTTGGTTAAATTACATGGGAAACACTGTGAAATAAGTGGTGATAAAACCTTGTTAGGTTACATTGCATGGGTAAATGTCATTAATATAGATATCCTGAAATTTACATGGAATTCCTAAAAATCTCGTATGTCCTGGTATAATGTTATCAGTCACAATTCTAGTTAGTATCTTAAAATGTTATATGTCACAGAGATGATCAAGTTTATTGTCAATTGCCTCATAATCAGATTTTAACCATACCATTTTAAGTCTTTTGCCATTTATAGACAGTCATTGTTTTACTCTGATGCTTTTATAAAATGTAGATCTTCAAGAGGATTCATAAAAAGGACTTTTGACAAATATAAGTTTCTGATGACTTTTAGATGATACCACTGAACTGGGTAAAAGAAATTACACAATTCTAATTAAAAACCTGATGACTTCATCCAGGTCAGCAGGAATTAATTACATGGGACTGAATGAACTGGTAAGTATGATTTATAATTTTATGACATTTTTTCTGAAATATTACTGGCATTTTATCTTTGTTTTCCAGAAAATGGTTCCTCTTACACTAACTATGACCTACAACAAGTTGGTGAAGTTTGCCTTTGTAAATGAAGATGAAATTATTCATTTTTCTCTCTCTACCTGATCCCTCCAGAATTTGGCTTCACCAGCTGGCTCCCCTCTGGATTTGATGGCTTATCGCAACCAGATTACAACTAGTTATACTAAACACTGTTTTAATTTGTTCTCCTTTAGTTGTTTTCAAATTGTTTATGGTTTGTGTCTCTCTCTGCTGTACTTTATACCTTATAACTCTATATAGAATAATTGTAATAGTGCAATTCTAGATATAGGAAGAAGTAACAATGGAAGTAACAAGGGAAAACATTCCCTGGATCATAATAGACTAGTAAGACAAACTATCCAGAGAATTTGAGGTTATCAATAGGGCCTAATCCAAAAAATAGCACATTCATGGGCCTATCAGCTAAATCCTCATCTGACCTAGGAATGAGAATTCCCAGTGCTGTGGAACAAATTGGTTATGCAGTACCTCCCAAACCTTGGTGGAATTTATGACCAAGAGGGAGCACTGTGGACTGTTACCTGCCATTACAATAAACAAAAAAATGTTGTTGGCTATCAAGCCATCAGCCACTGCAGGTGCCCCTGATGGTGTATCCTGAGGGGAATTCAGGATTGAGAAAAACAGGATACTGGCCCTAAATAGTTACGATGCATATCTAAGGAAGAATTTCAATGAGCCCAGACTCTTGCATCTTCCCATACATAGAAGAGCACTAAAATCATTAACTTAAGATGTCTGATTTTTGTGATTAGCAGTTATCTTTTGATGTTTGAATACCTGTTTTTTTATTTGCTTGTTTTTCAGCAAAAACTCCTGTATATCATGGCTCCTCCCTTACCTCTTTGGAGCAGTTCCTCAGAGCTGTCTGAAAGGTGGTCTCCCAGGATATAATCCTCATTATATCCTCATTTATTTGGGGAACTTACGTTCCCCAAATAAAACATAACTATCAAACTTTTAGGTTGTGCATTCCCTTCAGTTGACATCCCCAAGCTATTATTCTATGCTTTAGTTGATTTTAATAAATACTTGCAAGTCTTCAATTGAAAGTCAACACACTATTAATTTTCTTAAACTGTCAACCTATCTAATTAGGAAATATCAAACAGATTATCCTGCTACAAAAATTACTTTCTTAGTTCCTCTTTTATTCAGTTGAGAGTTAAAAATGTTAACAGGCATATTGCTATGATATGTCTCTAGTGAAATAAACCTAAGCTGTCACCTTTCAACATCAGGAGGTAAGCCACATATTTCTTTATTTAGAAAAAAATATTTCTGAACAAAATTCTTTTGCTTAATCATAACTTGTTAGAAAAAGACCAAAAAACAGTGATTGGGAGTGGGGTAAGGCAGTATTGGACCAATGTGCTTGAAACAGTCTAATACCAACTACAGTAAATCTCATAAATAAGTTCAGAATCAATACAGACCAGTCAACTCCATCAGTCAGCTCAGTCTTTGCAGTGTGTTGGTTGTGGTGGGAAAGGGGGATTCACAGGGACAATAATGTTGCCCTCAGATGTCACAGCTAGTTATACCTAGGCAGTAAGATCAATTGGCTGTTTTCACAAAGAAAACCTAAGCAGGTGATGTAAGTTGAATCAGCACTTTAATCTTCAGACTGTCACCTTATTCATCATTGTCATATAGAACACAGCTAGTTAATCACAAGAAATTCTGACCAGACATCCTTCACCACCACCTCATATCCCTGCCTCTCCCCAAATATAGAAATGCGGGTTCTTAAAAAAATGAGAAGAAACAGAAACCTCTAACTGTCAGAACCAGTATTTTTTCCCTCCCAAAATATACAAAGTACATCTGGAATGTTTTCACTATAAAAATGGACAAATTATACAATGGATATTCAGTAAGTTATTAATCTTAAAAAAAAACTTTTTCAAGGAATAATAATTGTTCCTGATGATGATTTTCATAGACAAAGAGGGAGACTATAATATATAATTAGCCATTGTGAAAAATAAAATGGTAACTAATAATTAAACATGAATGTGAAGTAACGATTATACCCATATCTTATTCAGATGGCAGGGACATATTGCATTTTGCAAGGTTCAAATGATTTTTTTTTTTAATATTACCTAAAAAACATACAACTTCTTGTTTCATTGATATGTAGCCCTTTGGTAAACTATAATGAATACAGATAAGAATATTAAAACTAAAATTAAGACTAAATGATGTAAACCATCTCAAGTGGATTAATCAAATTACTTTTTGTTGTTTGGATCCTTATACTTGCCCTAATAATATTCCAAGTAATCATTTATACTTAATGGAATGCAGTGATATCACAGTGTTATTGATTTTGTGCTTGAAATTTTGGCCTGAGTGTAATTTTTATGCATCACAGTTATAGAGAAAGCAAATTGTTCAAGTTCTATTTCATTATATTCTACTAGAAAATCAATGCCTTACGCATGTTGCAGAATATCTTTTCATAGCTCAACTACTTTATGAAAATGTCTTTGACTCATAGAAGCAAAATATTCTTGATTACCAATGAAAAATATGCATTGTCATTTGCTTTTATAAATAGTACTTCTTAAATTTTTGCAACATCTATTTATATTCAAAGGAAGTTTTCAGCCACTGCTCCTCACATCAAGGTCAGGATGGGAGTAATTTTCTTGTTATTTTTTAAAAAACTTCAACCAAATTTATTAAAATCTTAGGCTATTAACTGAATTATTCAACAAGGCTTGACTATGGAAATGAGAAGACACAATAATTTACCTATGCTAGTAAGCCAAAACAAGACACTGTTTCACATGTCCCTACCTAGATGAAACTTCTGTCATAGGGCTGTGTCTTTTGGGGTGTACATCCAGGGCACAGACAGGTAGTTGCCTACAAAACACTGTGATTGACACCAAAATGAGTTTCCTGCCTCTAAGTAAAAATGGTCTCTCTTTCTACCTGGTAAAGTTGAATTTTATTACTTTGAGTAAAACATTTATTTCCAACTCCTAATGTTTAAAATAGAAATATTTTGAAGTGGTCATGATATGGGTGCTATCAATCACTCATAACTTGAGTGAGTTTAATTAGTTAATATAATAAAATTTATATGATTTTAATTAGTTTATATAATGCTTCCCTCTGTGGTGCAACAAGATCAAAACTCTGCAGAAATGAGACTCTTGATTATAACTTGAACAGTTCATATTTCTTGTTTAATTCTTCATGACACAAGGCTAGATCATATTCACCTGTATCTTTGAAATAACCTTCATTACTGAAGACAATTTCATGTGTCTTTCTACCTTGCAACATTTAAGATCCTGACAGAGATGAACTTTTCATATAATTGAAGCTACAGCTTCGTGTTAAAACTTTCTTTACTGTTTAAGTCATTTGGGATGGAAATCTTTATTGAGTGAATGGCACTGTTTTCTGTCTCCTCTTAAACACAAGATACTGAAACAAAGTTCAGTGTCCTACCACCTATTCATTTCTATAATCAATTTAAAAAAATAATTTAGTAAATTGTCTCAGATTTTAACAAAATTGGTCAAAGTTCAAACAAACCACAGAATAAAACCCCTACCTCCAACCCAGAAACCCAGGTGTGGACTAGCACTGGCTGAAAACTTTCTTTGGATTTAGCTAGTTGTTGCTAATGATGTAAAATTACCACTATCAAGATCATTTATTTTTATTGCAAATATCCTCATGGTATATTAAGATACATTGATCCCTATATATACACTATATATACTATATATACCAGCGAATCTTGCTTACTTTTTTGTTGTGGTTGTTCTTTGATTGCTTAGCACATGTTTATTAAGAACCTACAGAGCACAAGGAATGGCAGAAATATAAAACAAGTCCTCTTTTTCAGTGCACTTACAGAAAGTTGGAGTTTCAACTTTTTCTTTTCTGTCTACCAACCTTTCCTATATCCTGTAGATAGATACTCAAAAATGTGCACAAAGACACCTTCCTCATTGAATTCTGAATTACATAGGACAGCAAGGGAGGAGAAGCTTAGTGCCAAAACAATCCGCAAAACAAAATGATCTGTTGTCCATATAGTCTTTTTTCTGTTTCCTCCTTATTTTCAACTACTGTATTTCACTGTTGTCAGAGTGATTGCCTTTAGCAGCTTCCTCCTTACTCCCACCCAATGCCTGTTTTCCAAAGCAGTGCTGTGAAATGAGATGGTCAGTGTTGTTAGGATTCTGTATAAAATATACTCAAAGGAAGGATCCGAGATATTCTCTTATTGGATATTTTACAGTAGCTTTATGGTGCATATTTATGCTTCATTTCCTCCTGTTTTGCTTTTAATCAGGTTTTCAGCTATGTGGCGGAAAATATGTAATCTAGAAGTCTGACTTAGTAAATGAGGTGTTAGTCCTTATTAGTTCATGGAGGGTGAGGTTTCATTCAACACATGTTTTGAGTGTCTATTACGTGACAGGCATCATGTTAGTACTTTGGTATGCGGTGGACCCTGCTCTCAAGGAGTTTATATTAGTACAGTGTGACACTCTTGAATAACCTGGAAATAGGTTTGTCCTCTAACACTCAGCCTATTAAAATCCATTCAAAATAAAAATGGTCAACCATGCTAGACAAAACCCAAGAAATTGCAAATGTGTGATGAAATAGTATGGAAAAACTTAACATGCCAATCAAGGAAATTGGGAAGTAATCTCAGGAAGGGAAAACTAAACTGTGATTGTAATTTTAGAAGTAAAGCCTCAATAAATCATTATCACACAAATTTTTTTAGGAGAAGTGTGAACTAGAAGGAGTTGAGTGAGCCACAGAAACATGAAGATTCACAGAAGCAAGTGTTTGGCGGAACTTTGCACTCACTACTCAAAAGAGAGAGATTCTTGGCTAAGATGACTGGAGCATTCATGTTTCCTTAGCAATGCGTCCCTTCAGTGGGTGAGAGCACCTTAAGTCAACTTATCTCGTGTTTCTGAGGATTTACAAATTCGCATTGTTCTGAGTCCGTGCTCATTAAGCAGACTTCTGATGATAATTTGGCATCCTATGTACCTTTCCCACAGGTACAGAATGCTCTGGTCAGCTAATATGAACACTGACTTTATCTGACAGCTCATTTCTCATTGTAAATTAATAAATTGGAATTCTGGTATGTGTGTGAACTTGACTAATATAGGTATACTTCTGAGATTTGGCGCTTCCTCTCAATGTTACTACTAAATCAGTTTTCTAAGTCTGCAAGGCTGAGACTAGCCAGCCTCCCCCCAGAAGCTACTCCCTCTGTTTAACTGTATGCATTCTTTGAAGTGTAACATTGCCGTTATCACCCAAAAGGTAATAAATACATGTTTTGTAACTAAATAGGAGTCATTTGTGAGTAATATCTATTTTTCTCAAATTAGTTCTCCAAGTTACCTGGCATAGAGAAAAGGAAATAAAACTGCAAAAGTTCACATATAACCAAGAGAACACACTGGGACTGCATTCTAAAACCCTTAGGACAGGAATCTGAACTCAGTACCCACAATGAATCTCTTCTGTCAATCTTCTGAGTAGAGGGATACTGAAGAAAGATGAGATAGTATATTGTAGCTTCTTAAATGAATCATCACATTCCATTCTCATGTACCACTTAGAGCTAAATGTGCTCCTAAGTATTCCTGGAAGTTTAACACTTTTGCTTTAAGGACCCACAACTCTAATTTCTTGTGCTACTCTGAAAGAAAAATGAGGAAAATGTGTTAGAGCTAACAGGTAGCCATAGAATCTCAGTTCAGGGAGGACAGTTCTCTATTCAAAGCTAATCATAAACCTAAATTATTGAGAGACTTGGCCAAAGAGAGACAAATGAATGCCACCCACTCATCCATCCCACTCCCGCTTGCTGTTGTTAGTGTCTTGGTGTGAATGACAGTATAAAGCCAATTTGTTTCAAATACTGACTTTTGGTGACTGTCCAGTTACACTAAAATTCCTACTTTCTATAAGTTGATATGTTTTTGATCCTTTTGGTATTCAGAAGTCTCTCCAGTGAGAAATGTACAATTTCAACTTTCTTATGTGATATACAGGAAATCAGTTTGTCAACATGGTTTACATGGTGCATATAATGTTGAAATTCAACAAATTATTCCTCTAACCTTCAGTCAAGACCTGGCTTAGAATGAACATATTTCAGAACATAAAGTGTTGCTGCAATAGCATAGATGAACAATTAAATGGCTTTGAGCAATGGATTTTATGTATGGTTTGAGTTTTTTAAAATAAAATTTTCAAAGCTTTTTAGAGACAAACTTTAATGAAATGGAATTATTACAGTTGCAACCTTAAAAAATGAAGAAAACTTCTTAGTGATGCTTTTGAAATGGAACAACCATCTAATAAATGAAAGCAAGCTAATAAATTAGAGATAGAAGTTCTCAAAAGAGAACACTGAAAGAATACAAGCAAGTGCATAGGACCTATGTGAATGCATTTGGTTTTCATTTTGTAATGCTTGCCAAAGAATGACAAAGGGACTTCAAGAAAATACCATGATAAATGAAAGGCAGTTTAGTACAGCTGTATGGGCTCTGGAGCCAGAATGCCAAGTTTTAGATCACAACTCCACTACTTACTGGCTTTGTAATCTTGGACAGGTTAATTAATCTCACTGGGCCCTAATTTCCTCAAATGAGGAAGTCGAATTTAAATAAATTAATCGATGTAAAATGCTAAGAACAGCATTTGGCTCATAGTAAATGAGAAGTGGTAGTTATCATCACATGATCCCAAAACATGCATTTCCTTCTCAGGTCACTAATTCTCTAGCACTTTGTGATAGAAAAAGTCATTCAGGGGATACTATTTCCAATGCATCATGTGATGTAGATGTCAAACATATTGTAAAAATTAGTGGTCATCCTCTTGAGGTCTGTGGTTGTCAAACTAAGCTGAGCCACAGAATCACAGATTTGAAAGTCCCGCTGTAGACATACAGAATCAGAATTGATGGCCGTCGAGGCTAGCAATCTATATTTTTTTAAGTGCCTTAAACAATTTTCATAGAACTGGCATGTTTCAGGTCAGTGAACTAGGTTTGAGAACCAATGGTTCAGATAA
This sequence comes from Balaenoptera ricei, assembly GCF_028023285.1. NCBI lineage: Eukaryota > Metazoa > Chordata > Mammalia > Artiodactyla > Balaenopteridae > Balaenoptera > Balaenoptera ricei. Next base: position 85,539,318 of record NC_082660.1, on the reverse strand, counting down.
AATCAAACTTTCATAAAGTCAATTTTAACTATCTAAAGCCTATTTTACCTCTATTATCACTTTCATATTGGATTAGAATAACCTGTTTATAAGTATGTGTCTCTTAACTTCCACCCAATATCTTTGAACCCTTTGAGTGCAGTAACTCTGAGTGTTTATGTGTCTCTCTGATCATGTCCTCATGCCCCTAGCCAAACATCTATTGAAGTGCCTGACCTGCAATTAATGTTTAATAAAAAGTTTGTTAAAAGCTGTAAGGAAAGGAGAAAAGAAGAAGTGATATTCCTTCAGTGATTTCTCTTCCTGGAATTAAAACTTGGACTCAGTGCTTGAAATTGAGATTTGCATTATATTAATCCGAAGAAGTTGCATTTAAAGAGCCAGCTTTAAGCAGTAAATAAATCATCAGTACATCAGTATATGTGACCAGATTCAATAAAAATGAAAGCAATGTATCTGGATAAATGGTCAAAGCTATATTAATTAATTAATTAATGTCCTGCCTTGTTACAAAAAGGATTGGAAGCCATTTGTCAATCCAATTCATATGCTCTTTAAAAGGGCTGAAATGACCAAAGCCCACAAGGTTGATTTGACTGTTTCTGTTTATCTTAATGATCCAACTGAATCAGATATTCACCAACTTGTTAGTCAACATTCAACTTTTATGGTGTCTGATTAAATGAATTTGGATGTAACAGTCATGCTGATTTACTGTACAAGTGTAAATAGAGCACTCCATTAATTCTGTAATCATTGATATGGTGGATAGGGCAGTAAGATATACCCTGACATTAGCTGCTATCTGAGCTGAAAATACACTCCTCTTTATACAAGAAGAATCTTACCTTCTGTGCTCACATATCCCCTAAAAGAGTTTTGAAAGTAGGCATACCTCCTTGCATATTTTTAAGTTGACGTGTATAATTTTTCACCATGTACTTAAATAGCAGCAAAAAATAACAATTTCCAACATATGGCAAATAAAAGCATTTTAAAATAATATAGTCTCAGCCTTCTTTTAAATGTATCTGGTGGATCCTAACTACTAAAACAATTTGACACCTTCATAATCCATTATTAAAAACAAACGAACAAGTTTGTAAAAGTAAAAAAATCTACATCATTTATTTTTCTTCCCAAATTCATATTTCCTTTCCACTTCATTCACTGAATTTTATCCTAATGAAATGTATTTTATGCTTGAAAGTATTTTATTTTTGACTTTATTTTATATAAATATAAATTAATATTTATTTCAATTTAAAATGATCATGAGGTTCTAAGTGTTAAAATTTGTCTTCTAGACTGAGTTATGATTACATTTTTTAGATATATGCAATTGGTCAAAACAACTTAAATATCTAACAGTTTTTTAAGAATAATTATTAATCATAAAAAGTAAAATTTTATTGCAAGTGCCTCTCTTAAAGAAATAAATGGAGAATATTCTCACTTAGCACATGTATTTGTGGATGAATATTACTTATTGCTAAAAATGGCATAGGGTTCAGAATAAATTGTATTTCTGTTTTCATTTTTCTTTATAAATATAAGCAATGAGAAAGCTTGTTTACCGTATATAAGGAGATGGGGATGGAAAGAAGTTTGTTATAGAACTGTTACTCAATTATTTAAACTTCTTCAAAGTTACATAATGATGTACCACCAAAAAAATTGTAATGATCTATCAGCTGATAACTTGATTATGTCCAACTTCAATTTCATTAAAAGCAAAAAATTAAAATCCATTTGATTTTCAAAATAACTTACTGCTTAGTCTTTACTATCATTTACTTTCTCAACAGAAATATTGAAAATGGTTCCTTTATTGGGCACCCCAAGTGCTTTATACCCTGAGGCACTGTCCCTAAGCAAGATGCTTGGTAGACGAGGACTATGTTTTTCTTCTGTAAATAGAAGGGGAAATGCAATAACGATGGTGAGAAAGAAAAGCCTCTATGACATCTTCCTTTTAGTTATAATAATTTTAATGAAGAGTATTTGTTAGTTGAAATCTGGAATTCGATTCTTTTAAAACTATTGGAGAGTTTTCATATACATCCAAGGGCACATGTACCCCAGTTTGAAGACCATCGATGTGTAGAATGCTGAATCCTAAAGCTTTTGATAGAGCCCCTTTGTAATGTGAATATCTGTAGATAAGCTTGTGGCTTCTAAAGAACCTAATTTCTACTTGTTCACATTTGAAATTTGAAACAAGGTAAATCTACCCCCCTGTGGATTGTTTCATTTTGATGATTTATAAAGTCAAGAATAGGAAAGGAAATGTTATTTTTTTTCTCTCCAAATGGTATCTTTCATGTCTCACAGCATGCTGCATGCATTCTAAAGCAGTTTTAAATGATAACATGCAAGAGCAAAAAGGGAAATTATTGAAAGTACAGAATGCAATTCTTGAGAAAAAGAGAGAGGGAAGAGAAGGAGGCATGGGATAGTTACTATTTTTTTTACATATCGTCATTTGTTCATTCATTCATTCATTCAACAAATATTTATTGAGCACCTTCTATATACAAGGTAACTTTCTGAGAACTTGGAACAGTGTAGTGTACAAAAAGACAGAGATCTCTGCTTTCGCAGATCTTACATTCTAGTGGGGAGAGACAGACAATAAACAGTAAGCATAATAAAAGTCTATAGTGAACTAGAAGAGAATAATTGTGGTGCGGCTAAATGAAAAAGTAAAGGTTATAAGGGGGGGTTGCAACTGGGGGTAGTGGAGTAGTGTGTGGAAGTAGAAGGGGCAGACAATGAAGGGCTTTGCAAGCCACTGTAAGGGACTCCTAGCTTTATTCTGGGTAAATGAGAAGACATTACACATTTTTGTTTGTTTTATATTTTGCTCTTAGCACTGAAGTGACATTACCTGACATGATCTAAAATGGTCACTCTGGCATTCTTAATTTGTTCCCTCTTTAGGAAAATGAAAAATCTGAATCAATGATATTTATGTAAATAAGGCAATAATGGAGATAAGTTATTCCCAGCCCCACCCCCTACCCATTCAAGGAACATTTATTAAGGGACGTTTATTGAAAACCACTATATGTCAGGCACTGTATGTAGCAAATACTGGTGGGTAGTGTCAACTGAAAAAAATGCGCAACCTAAAAGTTGCTAGTTATGTTTTATTCGGGGACCTTACTGAGGACTATAACCTGGGAGACAGCCTCTCAGATAGCTCTGAGGAACTGTTCCAAAGAGGTGAGGGAGGAGCCATGATATATAGGAGTTTTGCTGACCAAAAAAAAAAAAAGAAATGTAGTCAAACATCAAAAGATTACTGCTAATCACAAAAGCCAGACAGCTCAAGTTAATGATTTTAATTCTTTTCTGTATATGATAAGATGCAAGAGCCTGGGCTCATTGAAATTCTTCCTTAGATATGCATCTTAACTATCTAGGGCCGGTATCCTGTTTTTCTCTATCCTGAATTCCCCTCAGGATACACCATCGGGGGCAGCTGCAGTGGCTGATGGCTTGATGACCAGCAACATTTTTTGCCTACTGGAATGGCAGGCAACATTTTTTTTTGTCCCAAGAAGAAGGATAAGACATAGGGTTGTTTCCCTCATGTGTGTTTACATAGGGTTGTTTCCCTCATGTGTGTTTACATCTGTTTCCCCCACTAGACTATAAAGGAGTTTATAGTCTAGTGGGGGAAACAGATGTAAACACACATGAACCAAAATACTTAGAGGAGTTTTGGTGGAGAGGACATTCAGGGATTCTCCAAATTTGGGTGGTACCTTGAAAATAGACACACAAAGTATTTATTTGAAGGAAACATTTTATTCCTTTTGGGAATGAAGAGATACTTAGGTTTGTGTGACTCTTAGTCTTTACTATGACATAGAAAAGAAAAGAGCAAATATAAATATTAACATTTTCTTGATTTTGGACTTCACTGTGACTATTTCTTGTATGTACCATCAATACTTGTTAAAATATCTATAATATTGCAGGTTTTTAAAGTATAACCATTTTTTCCCAAATTGGAGTCCCACAGAACACTCTTCTAGAAGGTGTTAATTGTTCCATGGTCAAAAAGTATGGGATATGCTATCTTCTATATCTCTCTCTTAGAAAGTGCAATGTTCATTAGTATATTAAAGTCTTTCAGATGTCTGACAGTAAGGAAACCTGTGTAAAAGTGTTTAACTGAGTGCTTCCTAAACTTATGAAAACTTGACAACTCCTTTTCTACAGAACAGTGTTTGACAGTACACAAGTTTGAAAAATTTTGATGTTGATAAAATCTCTTTTCTGTCCTGCCTACTTATCCTAGGCCCACAGTGCAATTGTGTGTGTGTGTGTGTGTGTTTGTGTGTATGTGTGTGTGTGTGTGCGCAAATGAAAGATGAGAGAGACAGAGAGAGAGGGACAGAGAGAGAGAAAGAGAGAGAGAGAGGTGGTGTGTGTAACCTAAAATCCATTAGATATGGCACATTCAAGGTCAGGGACTACTAATTAAGAAAATAGCTTGACCCTAATTTTACGACATCCTAGGCTTCTGCCATATTGTTTTAGAAAATCTGAAAATAATTAATTTGCTTTTTGAAAGGTTGTGATTCCTTTATAGAAAATAAATCCCCTATGTCCTAGATGGCTGTATCAATTATTCTTTAAATCATTTGTCCATAGGGGCTAAAATGTGCCAGCCAGTCTGCACTATGCTTATGCCAGAAAATAATAAATATTGAGTTATAAAATGGATTCATTCAATTCTTTGTTGGTTCAGTATCTTGGGTGCATACTTTCAGGAAATTTATTACTATTATCTTTTCCTAACATTAAATAAAGTTGTCTTTTTTAAAAGAGTTTAAGGCTTCCCTGGTGGTACAGTGGTTAAGAATCCGCCTGCCAATGCGGGGGACATGGGTTCAAGCCCTGGTCTGGGAAGATCTCACATGCCACGGAGCAGCTAAGCCTATGCGCCACAACTACTGAGCCTGTGCTCTAGAGCCCACAAGCCTCAACTACTGAGCCCACATGCCACCACTACTGAAACCTGCCCGCCTAGAGCCCGTGCTCTGCAACAAGAGAAGCCACCACAATGAGAAGCCCGTGGACCGCAACGAAGAGTAGCCCCCACTCGTCACAACTAGAGAAAGCCTGCACGCAGCAACAAAGACCCAACGCAGCCAAAAATAAATAAGTTTATAAAATAAATAAATAAAAAAGAGTTTAGTTGTCTGTTGATTAATTTTCACATCAATGTATTGACATTTATCTAGGCATAACTATCATTTAACTACTCATATGCCTTTTTCTTTTTAAGAAAAAGAAAATCTTGTTTATTTTGAAGTCAGTTTTCAGAAGTGTTATATCTCTGTTTCCAGCCTTGTTTCGCTCCAATCCATTTTCCATCCCTCACCCTGACAGAGCTTTCTAAAATTTTAGTCTGTGTAAATGCCTCTGCTTAAAACATTTCAATACTCTTCCCTTTATCCACAGAATGACATTCAAACTCCTAACATGATTTACAAAATCCTACATAGCTTGGACCTATCTACCTCTTTAGCTTTATCCCTTACCACTCCCCACTTGCTCACTTTGCTTTGGCCACACTGAAGTGTATGCAGTCCCTTCTATGCTCTATAAGCTCTTACTTTCGACTAAGCTATTCCTTCTATCTTGTACACTTCTATGCCTATCTTCTCTTCATCTGGTTAGCTCATACATATTCTATGTTCTCTTCTAGGATGTCACTTCTTCAGGGTAACTTTTCATGACCTCTAAGACTAGGATAAGTGTTCTTCAAAACTACTCCCATAGCATTCTTTGCAACCCCCTATCATTGTAGCTATCACACCCCAGCGAAATAGTTTGTGAATAATACAAGCTTAATAATTATTTGAGAGAGTAAAATAAGAACCACATGTATGTTTCAACTAAATAAGACAAAAAGGATAACACTATATTTCTTAAACTAAAATCACTTGTTTTAAGTGGTTATTTACATTTCACATTGTTTCTTAATTGGATTTATCTTCCTGATGATGTTTTCCAATACCATTAAGACAAAATACTGATTAATACATAGACTCCTTAAGGAGAGAATGTACACTAATTATTTTGTTTCCTATTCAGAAAGAGGCTGAACCTCAAAGGGAGGAATGAACAGTAGAATTTTGAAGATTAAGCTAACTGCACATTACTCTACTCCAATGAATGAACTATTGATCAGATTGCTAAGGATTTTAGCATATATGAAGCTGGCAGAGAAAGAATTAGGATAAGATTATATAGAATCTTGATGTTTACTCATAAATTTTCTACTTTTGTCACTGGGGGATGACACGATTGAATAAAAGCTCAATGCTGCAATTTCACTAGAGCAACTTAGCTGTGTATTCAGTTGTCGATAAATCCATCATTTTCATCTTCATCCAAACCTGTTCTTTCTGTTTTCTTTATTCTGGTTAATGATACCATCATCTAAGCTATAGAAACCTCCAAATTAGACTTATTTTTCTCTCATCACTCACATTCAGTCACTTTAATGTCCTGTCAATTACACTTTCAAAACGACTTGTTTTCTTTCATCCCCATAACTACTGTCCTATTGCAGGCCTTTATCATCTCTTCAATGATTCTCTAATTGGCTATCCTACCTGAAGACTCACCCCATCAAACCAACTCATCCTTCATAGTATAACAGTAAAGAGTGTGTTCTCTGGAACGAGAGTGCCTGGGTTAATTACCCTCATTCTTTCACTTAGTAGATTTGTGATGTTGGAAAAGTTATTTAACCTCTCTGTACCTCGTTTTCCTTATCTGAAAGAAGGGAATCATAATAATATATATTTCACTGGATTATTCTAAGTATGAAAATATGTATAGCACTTAGAACAGTGCCTGGCACATAGCAAATGCTGCATATGCATGAGCTAGTGATAGTAATAACAGTAGTAAAACCTATCTGAGCTTATTATGCTCCTGCTTAAACATTCTTGGTGTTTCTTCCTTGCCTAGGTCCACTTTCCTTATCATGGTACACAAGACTTTTCACAAACAATACTCAGCTGATGGATTCCAGGTCTATTTCTAGCTATGGAATAGTTTATAGTCTAGCCACACTGAACTACTTACTTGACATTGAACAAAACATCTACATTTCTTTTCTACCTTTTTTTTTTTTTATGTCCGTGCTATGGCCATGCAGCTTGCAGGGATCTTAGTGTCTGGACCAGGGATCAAACCCAGGCCCTGGCAGTGAAAGCACCGAGTCCTAACCACTGGACCACCAGGGAATTCCCTAAAACATCTACATTTCTAGAATGTCACCTGGAAAATACTTATCTATCTTTAAAGATTCACTTCTAGTGTTACCTACTATCTATAAACCTAACTAATTCATTCCACCCTTACTCCGAAACAGAATCAATTGCTAGTTTAGTTTCATTCTCTGCAATAGTACTTTATACATTCCTCTAATATTTATTTAACAAATACTTATTTAGTGCTTATTACATGCCAAGGACTGTTCTAGGGCCTGGGCTTGCATCATTAATCAAAAAAAAAATTCTTCTTCATTATTCTTATGGAGATACAGATAATAAATAAATATGTCATTTGATGATAGTTTCTACAGAAATGTATAATACAGAGTGAGGAGGGTATGGGATATTAGAAAGAAGGAATGGCTATTTTATTGGATGATCATCCAAACAAAAAAAAAATGTTTCCGGAGGGAGGGAGATTAAATACTGCTGATCCATTGACTAAGATAGGGACTGAGAATTGACCATTGGTTTTGCCCCTTTGCCACTCATATTTTACTAGCTATTTACCCATTTGTCTTTCCCACTAGACTCTGTGGTCTTCCAGATATTTAAAATATGTGTCAGACACATGGTAGATACTCAGAAAAATATTGATTGATTTGAATTAAATCAACGTGCCATTTGAGTATCTCATTGGAAGCCTTTGTCACAGAAGCAAAGGTATTTCTTTGTCACAATTTTGAATAGTTTGGGATATGTATACTCGAAGGCAAAGTTATTCAGGGTAAAGAATAAAATTCAAGAGATGGGACATTTGGATTCAACTATGTGAACCAGCACAGGACACACATAGCTTCTATACATTTTATAAAGAGATAATAGGATAAGCTGCATTGCAACTTTTGAAGATTTTTCCAATCTCTATCAGTATTTTGAGAAATAAGGCTTCTAGGATTAATAAAATAGTCGAAAGGTCAATTGCAAGAGCTACCTGCTTAATAATGTTAAATCTATTTTCTTCAACTAGATTGTAAAATCCTTTTATCTTAGCAAGCTTAAGAAATACATATTGGATTGGGACATTTATATTGTAAAAGTCATCTATTTTTCTGTTGGATATTGAACCAGAGGTTGGAAGCATTGGCCAGATCTGAGATATTTAGTTTCTGCATTATCAAGTTCCTCCAGTTCTTAAAAGCTTCAATGTGGACAGTCATCTTACTTGTCCTTCCTTACCTAGACTTCTGGAGATTCATGTCTAACTTTTGTAGGCCACATTACTTGTCTAGCCTATTTAAAATATCATCTTGAAATGGGAACACTAGCTATAACACACTGGATTTACTTTTCAAATCTTTAGGGCATAGATCCTTTCTTATTCACTAGTTAAAGTACAATCTCCTCCAAAAACAGGTCTTGCCCTTATGTGAAACCTCTGTACTCTGGCTTTCAGAGAATATTTTTATTTGAAGAGATGTTTTTTAAAAAATATTGTTTATGTGCTCACCACAATATCCCTCTTACTTTCTTGGCTACTTGATAATTTTCTTTAATAGTTAAAACTAGATCAAATCAAGGGCGTATAATCTTACAGAATACACTTATAAAGGTTTTTGGTGTCATGATTAGAACTAGACTTCTGAGCAAAATTTGCAGCAGTAATGAATTCACTCAAATGTCAAGCCTTGTCCATGAGTTTTTGGCCCAATAATGTCCTAGTTGATTTTCCCATTTAAGTTGCTGCCTACAAATTTAAAAAATATTTTTATTTTTATTACCTTTTAATCACAAAAGTAATGTATGTTCACTGCAGAAAATTTGGAAAATTCCAAAAAATAGAGAAAATTAAAATGACACAGAGATATCACTTATTAGCATTTTGGTATACCTTTGTAAATGTTTATTCTATGCACTTTATACAAATTCTCAAAAAATGCAACTGTGATCATACCTATACACTGTTTTGCCACATATTTTCTCTTAATAAACACATCTTATGCCACTAAGCATTTTTCAAAAAGGGATATTTATGATGATTTTAAGGTCCTGATAGTTCATGTTAATATAGTATGCATAATTTATTTATTTAATCTCCTTATATTTGGGCTTTAATATTATTTCTATTTTTTACTATTATAAGTTATAACAAAGATACGTCTTAAAAAAATCATTCTTCATTGACTTCTATAAAGGAGTTAATCTGTACAATTTATTCAGGATTGGTTCAGAAGTCCTCTGCATTAAAACACTATATCCTTGGACTTGCTGTTGTCATTGTTGACTTTTATATCTTTCACAGAGATGAGAGATTTGTAGAATTTGTTGTTCCGATTTTTTTAGATGCATTATTGTAAGATATTTTGGTATGTATTCTTTGTTCCATTAAGTGTTTTTGCTTGATCTTTAATTTTTTGCTGATGTATAATTTTGTATTTGGCCTCCAATTGGCCCTATATTTTGGGAAAAAATGAAACTGGGAAAAATAGATGAGATGGTATAACACACTGGGAGAGGAGATGGGAAAAAATAGAAGATGCAGAGATGTTGGTTTGTTGGTTTCTGTAACACTATACAAAGGATCCTAAGTGACATACGTTTTAGGATGGCTTCAAACTTTGAATAAAGGTTGGCTTTTAAGCATTTCTTGTAGATACATTCTGTAAGATGTAGCTTTCTTTTTCACAAAGTACATTTTGGATTATTGTGTAATAGAAAGATCATTGAACTGATAATTTAACAAGCAATCATTTAATAATTTTTCCTTTTTTTTTTATAGGGAGAGAATAACAATAACTTCCCACCATATGCTATAGACTTCGCTATTCTCTTTATATTCTTTATTTTATACAAACCTTACAACAGTCCTATGAGGCAGATACAATTATTCTCAGTTGCAGCTGAAGAAGGTGAGACAACATTACAGAGATTAACTTGCCGGAGATAGCAGAGATAGAAAATCGCCCATTTGAAGTTTGAGCCCAGGTGTTAACTCCACAAAGAATTGTGAGTTTAATCATTCTTCTCCACAGTGTCTCCAGAATACGCTGGTCAGGTCAATGAGAACAATCAACTCTATGTAGCAATTATAAATTATCACCAATATATTGGCTTTCTGGCTTAAATACTGAGACTTTGAGTACACAGTAATTCTAGGATACTAACAAATCAATATTCTATACTTACTAGTCTGAAAATCAGAACATAGACTGGGATTAATTCACCCAAGTAAATGCCATTTTATTAATCCCTTGCATCTAATATCTAGTTAATTATTCCTAGGGACATCTCAATTACCCACATAACTTTCTTGTCAAATATAATTGAGATATAGGAAATATATTTAATAAAATAACCACCTTTTCAAATGTGAGTCAAAGAGTGAAGAGCAACAGGTCATTTCATAGGAGACACTATGCAAGGTTTCTCTTCAGAGAGAAAGAGAGAAGAATGACATTCACAGGTACCACAGAGTATACAACAAACTGTGCAGTATCTACCCTAGTCAAGAAATTGAACTGGTCTAGAAAGCAAGGATTTCTTCTATATATCACCCTAGCAGTAGCAGAAAAGCAAATCAACACAGACACCTTGAATTTACAAATTACTTAACATACAGAAAGTGTTGGTTGACAAAATGTTTAACAAAGAGTACAAATAAATTAATTTATTATCTTTTTTCAGATTCAAGTCAAAACAGCAATTTATTTTTTACCTGTTAGGGTGTGTTGGTCTTCTCAAACCAGAGAAATGTAATTTTCTTCTAAAATTTCTACTTATTTCTCCTAGCCAAAAGAAAAAAAAAATGTCTTTAACCTCAAAGAATGCTAATAAACAAAAATAATTTAAAAGTTTTATTAAGTTCAATTAATTGGTCATAACCATCTGATTTTGTCATGCTTTGGTAACCAGTATATTGTAAGTAATCTTGATGATCTCAAATTCAGTTCAGCAAATAAGTTTTGCATAGTAAAGCAAAAATTGAATTGTCTTGATAATTACAAAAATCATTGGCCTGTTTGGTATTTGTGATAAATTGGTTAATTAGCTTTTTTTTTCATTGCATTCCAAGTTTCAGGGCTCTAAATAAAGGTAATCTATGTTTTCTGTGTAAATTAATTTCTAACTTTCAATGTTTACAACAAATCTCAAATAATCTTTCCATATAATAAAATTGCTATAGTATACTTAAAAATAGCTTCAGACATTTGTCTTACAGGTTGAGTATTATTGAGATGGGAATAATCATAAGTTTCTCTCAAATGAAAGATTATTATTCAAAAGATTCAGTCTTATAATATAAAATCTTATTTATTCCCTGCTCATCCTAGCATGGTATTAAACTCTGTGGGTCAAAAATCACATCATAAAAGTCAGGAAATGGCTATTTATGCAACATGCATTTGTAACAAGTAGCATATTTACAAATATGTTTGTCAGGCTTGTAACACTTCTTGAAATTCATGTTTTTGATTTGTCTTGAAAGACAAATCCTCATTTCTGTGTAAGAGGTACTGTGTATATATTAATACATAAACACTGGCTTATAGAACATAAGCTGCACTTTTGAAATGTAGACCCACACAAAACTTCATGAGTTCTACAGAATTTGAATAAGTACATTTCAATAAATTTAGGCCTAACATGTCATTGAAATGTTCAGCTCTGTCCTCCTAACACAGGAATTATATATAATCCTTTTTGAAGGTTAGTTAACTTGTTTTGGTCACTATCTGGAGGAATCCAGGCAATTGCCAAATAAAATGTGTGACTGGAAGACAACATATACTAATCACGTTTGACAATTTAATCATAGAGACAAGATTCTTGTTATCTGGATGTAATTACTACCAATTATTTAGTATTTACTATGTGCCAGGCAAAACACTAGGCATTTTCCACATCTTGTTTCTAAAATCTTAAGAAAAGTCCTATAAGGTGGACATTATCATCCCTGTTTTACAATTACTAATTGACAGAGAGGGGATATGAATCCATGTTTGGACACAAAGCCTTCATTATTGGAATTATGCCATGCTATAGCATTCTACATAAGCTTGATCTAAATCAAAGAAATCCCAAAACGGTGATAACATGTGGTGTTTAATTTGAAAACCATGTTTATTCACAGAGTAGTTGCAAAGTGATGTAGCCAGTGTTTCATTCATTTAACAAATATTCATAGCACTGTTTGAAAGCATAGATCTAGTGGTTGCATAAGATCCTTAGATATACCAAGAGGCTTCTGATTCTGATTTTTATGTCTGTTAGAAGACATGCTAGCGCTGAGCAAAAAAAATAAATAAAAGGTTCTGTTTCATATGTGAATTATGAAATTATTGATGCAACATGAACCTAAAGAGTCCAGCACATCTGCTGGAGCTAGTGTTGATGGATAGGTGTGTGATAAAGTGGGCATTAGGGTTCATCTGCAGATGCTGTGTGGGTGATTCTTGTTCTTCTAAAGCAGTCATTCCACATCTTTATTTTCTATGGAATCTTTTGAGAATCTAAGAACTAAGGACTCTTTCCATAGGGGAAAAATATACAAATATACAGAATTTTGCATAACATTACAAGGAGCTCATAGCCTCTCCAAATCCCATTTATGCCCTGACCATATAGATTAAGAACTCTTACTGTAAAACTCTTTTCTTCAAAGAGGCTTTCTCTGCAACAAGGATACTTGGGCTTATTTGAAATAACAATATTTAACAATAATTAAGGCCTTTGCCTGTCAATGTCATTCACACAAAGATATTTTTACTTTAAATTATTATTATCATTATTATTTCTGAAAACCATAGCTATCACAGCATAAAGTTAAAATGGTATGTTGGATAAGCCTAAGAAACCAGTTCTAAGACAGTCCCTAAGTCCCCTCCTTGTTTCTGATGTTGACGCCTCTCATTTTACTTGTAAGTATATCGTCATCTCCTAATCTCAGCTAGTTTGCTGTACATAGAAGAGAACAAAATATTCTACCTTCATAAATATTTTGTAATCAACAACACATTTTCTTTAATACAAAAAAATCAATTTTACTGTCTATTACTTTAAACATGCACAAATAAGCCTGGCAATTTAGAGAAAAGTACAAAATATTAAAAAATAAAGTCAATTTAATATAATGTGAATAATATGTTCTATGAATTGTCCACCTCATGAGTCCTGAATGTGAGCTCTAGCTAAGATTCAAGGGTTAAGGAATTTACAGGATGGGATAGAGAAGTTTGTAAAGAGTTTGGCAGCTATGTGTTAGATGAAAGATACAGCTGCTTTAGTTTTGCTCAAGAACATAAACTTGCCCATGAAATAAGACTATAGGGGAACTCCAGGTAGATGCAACCTGTCTAGGTGTTAAAGGTCAAAAGTTCAGAAGAGCAACTTTCCACTAGAAGTGTCATAGATTGATTGAGACATTCAGAATTTTGGTGAGAGAGTGGTGCAAATTTTCTCCATATTCCCATTTGGATATATGGAATCAGAAAGAGAGACTCAAGGTGAAGAATATGATTCTTGAACAAAATCCAGTCTTAAGATACATAGTCATTTCAGCATTACGATTCAGAGTATTTTAAGCAAGTTATTTTCCCAAATGTTCTAGACAGGAAAAAAACTCACGATCTGCAGATATGTTTTGTTTACCTTGTGCAATAAATTTTGATGAACTTAAATGCCCTTAGATGTGCATGCACTGTCTAATTTATCACAGGCCTCACCCAGTCTTATGACTTTATTCTCTCTTCTTCTCTCCGTAATGTTAACTGCTTGGGCCTTGAAGGCATCTGAGTTTGACACCCTACAGCTAGAGAGGAATAATTATTATTAATACTTTCAGGATATAAGGATTCTTATTTATTTTGTAGCAAAAGAGTTTACCTAAGTATGAAATTGTGAGTAGAGCTACATTCTGGTACAGCTCAAATGCTGATGAGGTGATCAGTCAGGCAACACATATTTGTTTAGTGAGTGATGACTATTTGCTACGCAACTCCAGGCAGGGGGATAACATGTATTAAAGAGACATGTGTGGTTCCTGTTCTCATGGAGTTTCCAGTGTGGCAGTGAAGCTTACAGTGTAGAATCATTGAAATTCTTAGGGAAAGCCTTAGTAAGAAATGTAAAGGATCTATGTGAGGACAAATGTAAAAATTTATTGAGATAAATAATAGAAGCTTCTTTGAGAGAAATACTATGTTCCTATTCAAGAGGAATTAATATTGCAAAAATGTCATTTCTTCCCAAATTAATTGCAGCTTTAACACAATTCCAATCAAAATCTAAATGAGATTTTTATGTGTTTTTACAAAATGACTCTAAAATCCATAGAGTGAACAAATAATATAAAATAAAATTAAAGCAAAGTGAGGGCATTATCAAAACACAAAACTATAGTGAAGCAGAATAATAAAAACTCTTTTTATAAGATTCAATTTTTGATAAATGAGGCATCACAAATTTTGGGGTAAAGAAAGAATTGTTTCAGAATGGTACTGTAATGATTGGTCAACTATAAGGACAAATGATGTTACATTTTCATCTCATACTGTATATCACAATAAAAATCCAGATGGTCTAAATAGTTAAATGTAAATCATCTAACTATAATTGGAAAACATAAAATGTACAGAAAAACAAGCCACAAAAGAAAATATGAACATTAATCCACCTTCTGAATAGGAAGAGCTTTCTCTTTCTAAGATTAAAAACAAGGCAAGAAAGGAAAATTGAATAGGTTGGACTATACAGAAATTAAGATTTCTGCTTCTTAGGGAACATAAAGTTAAAATATCAAGATGGAGAAAACTATGTTATAATAAAACAAACAATGAAAACCCTTAATATGTAAATAGCTTATATATGTATAAAAATTCATATATATATACATATATATATATAAAAGCACTGAAGACCCCAATAAACAAATGAGCAAGAACATTATTTGATAGAATGTAAAATACAAATGGGTAAAGAAAATGAGAAAACACTTTCAACCTCATTATCAAAGAATTGCAAATTGAGTATATTAGTTTATTAATTTAACAATTTTTTTTCTAATGAAAATATTCAAGCCCAGTAAGGATGCAATAAAAGTAGATACACACTTTTGCTAGCAGTATAAACTGGAACAATCTTTCTATAAGGTAGTTTATCAATATGCATTAAGAACCATAAAAATGTTCATATGTTTGACATTTTGTATCCTGTTCTAGAAGTCTATATTAAAGAAGTATATATACTTGATCTTGGCCAAATTAATAATTAACAAACCTAAGGAAATCATCAGAGATGCTGACCGAGATTAATTTCTCAAAGACGTTCTTTGAACGACTATATATAATAGGGACACACTGGAAACAGCAAAAATATCCAATGAAAAGAGAATGTTCAGGTAAGTTATGGAATACTATATAATTATTAAAATATTTTACAAAGAATTTACAGTGACTTGCAAAAAGAATTAGAGTAATATCTAATAATAAGAATTGCACACTCGTGATGTGCCAGGCATTTTATTACGTGCTTGAAACACATTGCATCATTGAAGAAAAAAATTTTAATGGAGTTGGAGGGAGCGGTTGAGGAGGGAAGCTGGATACAAAGTCAATATGGTATAATCTCAACAATATTAAACGTGTGTAGAAAAAAAGACTGAAAGAATATATGTGCAAATATATTTCCAGACATCCCTGGGTCATTTTTTCTCCTTTTTTTTTTTTGTACTTCATAACAGACCATTTTTTTTTGACCATTTTTTAAAAAAATAGGAATATATTAACTCAGAAACAGTAAATAGAAAATAATTACCATTTAAATATAGTACCTCACCAAAGAGACCTGAGTGACTCTATTTCTGACCCTCTCTTATCCTCTGACATCTTCATCCTTAATTCATGTCTAACCACACCTATGTAGCAGAACTGAAAAAGTCAACTGATTATGCTTACCTTCATACAAAGACGATGCAGAGATTTATGTTATATAAATTATTTTTAAATGTAATATAAAATGAGTTATATGTATAACATGTATAACAAGCTATACATGTAAGTAACTATAAAAGTCAAGTAAATGAATGAATTCCATTCTGGATAGTCCATCTACATATCAATAAGTTAATATTAGGAATATGTAATTCAGTTATATTCATGTTAGGAATACACATATATATCCCATACATATTCAATATTAAGAAGACATGATTCAGTTACATTCATGAGAAAACAAGTTCCCAACTAACTTCTGACAGTTAATCTACATGGAGCAGCTTCTCAGCTTCTCACTTATTTTATTAAACCCATACTGTAATAAAGTCTCCTTAGGGATAGCAAATTACATCTGATTTTGATGTTTTCTTTGTGGTCTAAGTTAAATATATATGTCCCTACTGTATATCTTATTACTGAATCCACTTATGTAAACCTGTCATGAGGCTCTATCAAGATTAAAATTGGTGTTTTCCACAATTCCTTCTAAAACACCTCTTCTAATCTCCTAAAAAAAGCATAGACACGAAATACTGTTTTCCAAAATTCTTATATTCAAGATCTTTCATTAAATTTTATTATATAATAGATGTAGTAACTTTCCCCTTTGTGCTTCTGAAGTTTAATAGGTGGTGGTGGTTTACTTGCTACACGTATATGCAACTTATTTCTATATCTATAGATATGATACCTAAAAAGAGAAATCTTGGTACACCAAGAGCAGATCACCCAACTTTACTTGATGAAACGGGTTATCTATCTTTCTCAACTTTATTCCCAGTATTCTTGAACCTCTGTTTTACTGTTTTCTTGATGTGAATGTGTACAACCTACTTGCTTGCATCTTCCCGATCATTGGATAAGTGTAGCTTCTAGACATTGAATTTTAGCACTCCAGTACACAGGGCCAACATACTGACTCATTCTGATACATAGTCAATAGTAACTTTTTTCAAGGACATATTGCCCTCTCTGACATATTCTGGAGAAAAAGATACTATTAATTTTGTATTTTTTAATTTAAAATAATTTTCATTCTTAAAATATTGCACATAAATTAAGAAATACATCTTCACATCAATTAACCCATTTTTCCTAGACCCTCTTAATTAATTTTTCTACCTGTCCTAGTTCATTTTGAAATAAAACAACAAGTAAACAATGACATGGCAGCACTGTTGTCCAGGGGAAATCTGGCTAGAACTGGGCAGGATGTGACATTGCAGTACCATATTCTAGTATCTGGAGTCCCTTTAAAATCCAAATACTCACTCTTATCAGTGCCCAGATGTATTCAGGACCTTAAAGCCTGACTCAAACTTGTCATATACACACAAGACCTGGTAAGCAACAAAATTCTAAATTATTAATTTACAATGATAAATATAACTGTCACATTGATTATTTGTGTTGACCTGATCAATGCATTCTCTCCTTGTAACCAAGTGACACAGGAAACAAATCTAAATCAGAAAATACTATATTAATTCACCACCCAAAGTGTCTCTATATTCTGAACATTCTTTCTCTAGTAGGTTGCCAAACATTGGAAGTTAAATTGTATTAGGTTGATTTCTGAGCTTTGGATCAAACAAAAGGTGTTAGATAAATCAAATATTAAGTGATAAGAGTTCAATATAATTTAATACATCCTTGAAAATGGAACTTGAATTTCTCAAAATCTAAGATTTGGCTAAGATTCTCTATTTCTTAGATGTTAATTTAACAGGTGGACCAGTGTTGGCCCCTATGGCTCACCATTCTATATAGTTCTAATTTTCATATGTCTGCTCATATCCATATGTGTTGATCTTAGGGTTGAAGATCAGTAGTTAAATAGAGTGGGAGGCATCTCATTATGTATAACATACTTCCTTGCTACTATACCTAATAATTCCTCTTGTCATCAGCATTATCAGTCAGTATCTGGTCAGGAAAATATAAATCACCATAGTGTTGTTGAAAAATTAATCAGTAGATCTAAGAAAGATTAGAGAATTTTATTAGAGCCAAATATGAGGATTATAACCTGGGAAGAGCATCTCAGAAAGCTCTGAGCACTGTTCCACCAGTTAGAAATCAAGGCACAGTTATATAAGTTTTATTTTTCAATCTGCTTAAAGATTTTTTTAATTAATATTTATTGGAGTATAGTTGCTTTACAATGATGTGTTACTTTCTTGCTGTACAGCAAAGTGAATCAGTCATACATATACATGTACCCATTCTCTTTTAGATTTCCTTCCCATTTAGGTCACCACAGAGCATTGAGTAGAGTTCCCTGTACTATACAGTAGGTTCTCATTAGTTATCTATTTTGTACATAGCAGTGTACATATGTCAGTGTCAATCTCCCAATTTATCCCACCTCACCTTCTCCCCTTGGTAACCATAAGTTTTTTTCTCTACATCTGTGACTCTATTTCTGCTTTGCAAATAAGTTCATCTGTACTATTTTTCTAGATTCCACATATAAGTGATATTTCGATATTTGTTTTTCTCTTTCTGACTTACTTCACTCAGTATGCCAATCTCTAGATCCATCCATGTTTTTGCAAAAGACACTATTTTGTTCCTTTTTATGGCTGAGTAATATTCCATTGTATATATGTACCATATCTTCTTTTTCCATTCCTCTGTCGATGGACATTAGGGTTGCTTCCATGTCCTGGCTACTGTAAATAGTGCTGCAATAAACATTGGGGTGCATGCATCTTTTCAAATTATGGTTTTCTCCGGATGTATGCCTAAGAGTGGGATTGCTGGGTCATGTGGTAGCTCTATTTTTAGTTTTTTAAGGAACTTCCATAATGTTCTTGATAGTGGCTGTACCACTTTATATTCCCTCCAGCAGTGTAGGAGGGTTCCTTTTCTCCATACCTACTCTAACATATATTGTTTGTAGAATTTTTGATGATGGCCATTCTGACTGGTGTGCGGTGATACCTCATTGTAGTTTTGATTTGCATTTCTCTAATAATTAGTGATGTTGAGCATCTTTTCATGTGTTTGTTGGCCATCTGTATGTCTTCTTTGGAGAAATGTTTTTTTAGGTCTTCTACCCATTTTTTGATTGGGTTGTTTGTTTTTTGATATTGAGCTGCATGAGCTGTTTGTATATTTTGGAAATTAATCCCTTGTAGTTGCTTCATTTGCAAATATTTTCTCCCATTTTGAGGGTTATCTTTTCCTCTTGCTTATGGTTTCCTTTACTGTGCAAAAGCTTTTACGTTTCATTAGGTCCCATTAGTTTATTTTTATTTTTATTTTCATTATTCTAGGTGGTGGATCAAAAAAGATATTGCTGCAATTTATGTCAAAGAGTGTTCTGCCTAAGTTTTCCTCTAAGAGTTTTATAGCATCTGGCCTTATATTTAGGTCTTTAATTCATGTTGATTTTATTTTTGTATGTGGTGTTAAGGAGTGTTCTAATTTCATTCTTTTACATGTAGTTGTCCAGTTTTCCCAGCACCACTTATTGAAGAGACTGTCTTTTCTTCATTGTATATTCTTGTCTCCTTTGTCATAGATTAGGTGGCCATAGGTGGGTGGTTTTATCTCTGGCCTTTCTATCCTGTTCCACTGATCTATATTTCTGTTTTTCTGCCAGTACAATACAGTTTTGACTACTGTAGCTTTGTAGTATAGTCTAAAGTCAGGGAGCCTGATTTCTCCAGCTTTGTTCTTCTTTCTCAAGATTGCTTTCACTATTTGGGGTCTTATGTGTTTCCATACAAAGTGTAAAAATTTTTGTTCTATTTCTGTGAAAAATGCCCTTGGTAATTTGATAGGGATTGCATTGAATCTGTAGATTGCTTTGGTAGTATAGTCATTTTCACAATATTGATTCTTCCAATCCAAGAACATGGTATATCTCTCCATCTGTTTGTATCACCTTTGATTTCTTTCATCAGTATCTTACAGTTTTTTGAGTACAGGTCTTTTGCCTCTTTTTTTTTAATTTAATTTTATTTATTTTTTTATACAGCAGGTTCTTATTAGTTATCCATTTTATACATATTAGTGTATATATGTCAATCCCAATCTCCTAATTCATCCCAATTTCCCTCTTTAGGTAGGTTTATTCCTAGGTATTTTATTGCTTTGAACATAATGGCAAATGGGATTGCTTCCTTAATCTCTCTTGCTGATCTTTCATCATTAGTGTATAGGAATGCAAGAAATTTCTGTGTATTAATTTTGTATCCTGCAACTATACCAAATTCACTGATGAGCTCTAATAGTTTTCCGGTAGCATCTTTAGGATTTTCTACGTATAGTATCATGTCATCTGCAAACAGTGACAATTTTACTTCTTCTATTCCAGTTTGGATTCCTTTTATTTCTTTTTCATCTCTGATAGCTGTGGCTAAGACTTCCAAAACTATGTTGAATAATAGTGGTGAGAGTGGACACACTTGTCTTGTTCCTGATCTTAGCAGAAATGCTTTTAGCTTTTCACCATTGAGCATGATGTTAGCTGTGTGTTTATCGTATATGGCCATTATTATGTTGAAGTAGGTTCCCTCTAAGCCCAATTTCTGAAGAGTTTTTATCATAAATGGGTGTTAAACTTTGTCAAAAGCTTTTTCTGCATCTATTGAGATAATCATATGGTTTTTATTCTTCAATTTGTTAAAGGGATGTATCATATTGTTTGATTTGCATATATTGAAGAATCCTTCCATCCCTGGGATAAATCCCACTTCATCAGGGTGTATGATTCTTTTAATGTATTGTGGATTCTGTTTGCTAGTATTTTGTTGAGGATTTTTGCATCTATGTTCATCAGTGATATTGGCCAGTAATTTTCTTTTTCTGTGATATATTTGTCTGGTTTTGGTATCAGGGTGATGGTGGCCTCGTAGAATGAGTGTGGGAGTGTTCCTTCCTCTGCAATTTTTTGGAAGAGTTTCAGAAGTGTAGGTGTTAACTCTTCTGTAAATGTTTGATAAAATTCACCTGTGAAGCTATTTGGCCCTGCGCTTTTGTTTGTTGGAAGATTTTTAATCACATTTTTAATGTCAGTACTTGTGATTGGTCTGTTCATATTTTATATTTCTTCCTGGTTCAATCTTGGAAGGTTGTATCTTTCTAAGGATTTGTCTATAGCCTCTAGATTGTCCACTTTTTTTGGCATATAGTTGCTTGTAGTAATCTCTTATGATCATTTGTATTTCTCTGGTGTCCGTTGTAACTTCTTCTTTTTCATTTCTTATTTTATTGATTTGAATCCTCTCCTTTTTTTTTCTTGATGAGTCTGGCTAAAGGTTTATCAAATTTGGTTATCTTCTCAAAGAACCAGCTTTTAGTTTCATTGATCTTTGCTATTGTTTTCTTCATCTCTATTTCATTTATTTCTGCTCTGCTCTCTAGGATTTCTTTCCTTCTACTCACTTTTTTTTTTCTCTTCTTTCTCTAGTTCCTTTAGGTGTAAGGATAGTTTGTTATTTGAGATATTTCTTGTTTCTTGAGGTAAGATTTTGTTGCTATAAACTTCCTTCGTAGAAGTACTTTTGCTGCATCCCATAGATTATGGGTCGTCGTGTTTTCATTGTCATTTTTAGGTATTTTTTTTATTTCCTCTTTGACTTCTTCAGTGATCCATTGATTATTTAGTAACATATTGTTTAGCCTCCACGTGTTTGCAATTTTTACAGATTTTTTCCTGTAATTGCTTTCTAACCTCACAGTGTTGTTGTTGGAAAAGATACTTGATATGATTTCAGTTTTCTTAAATTGACCAAGGCTTGATTTGTGACCCAAGTTGTGATCTATCCTGGAGCATGTTCCATGCACACTTGAGAAGAAAGTGTATTCTGCTGCTTTCAGATGGAATGTCCTATAAATATCAATTAAGTCTATCTGCTCTAATGTGTCTTTTAAAGATTGTGTTTCCACATTTATTTTCATTTTGGTTGATCTATGCATTGGTGAAAGTGGAGTGTTAAATTCCCCTACTATTACTGTGCTACTTTTATGGCTGTTAGCCTTTGCCTTATATATTGAGGTTCACCTATGGTCAGTGCATATATATTTACATTTGTTATGTCTTCTTCTTGGATTAATCCCTTGATCATTATGTAGTGTCCTTCCTTGTCTCTTGTAACATTCTTTATTTTAAAGTCTATTTTGTCTGATATGAGAATTGCTACTCCAGCTTTCTTTTGATTTCCATTTGCATGGAATATCTTTTCCCATCCCCTCACTTTCAGTCTGTATGTGTCCCTATGTCTGAAGCAGGTCTCTTGTAGACAGCATATATACAGGTCTTGTTTTTGTATCCATTCAGCCAGTCTATATTTTTTGGTTGGAGTATTTAATCCATTTACATTCAAGGTAATTATCGATATGTATGTTATTATCACCATTTTCTTAATTGTTTTGGGTTTGTTTTGTGGATCCTTTTCTTCTCTTGTGTTTCCCACTTAGAGAATTTCTTTTAGCATTTGTTGTAAAGCTGGTTTGGTGGTGCTGAATTCTCTTCGATTTTGCTTGTCTTTAAAGCTTTTGTTTTCTCCATCGAATCTGAATGAGATCCTTGCTGTGTAGAGTAATCTTAGTTGTAGCTTTTTCCCTTTCATCACTTTAAATATATCTTGCCACTCCCTTCTGGCCTCCAGAATATCTGCTGAAAGATCAGCTGATAACCTTATGGGGATTCCCTTGTATGTTATTTGTTGCTTTTAATAATCTTTTCTTTGTCTCTAATTTTTGTCAGTTTGATTACTATATGCCTTGGTGTGTTTCTGCTTGGGTTTGTTGTGCCTGGGACTCTCTGTGCTTCCTGTACTTGGGTGGCTATTTCCTTTCCCATGTTAGGGAAGTTTTCAACCATACTCTCTTCAAATATTTTCTTGGGTCCTTTCTCTCTCTTTTCTCCTTTTGGGACCCCTATATTGCGAATGTTGGTGTGTTTAATGTTGTCCCAGAGGTCTCTTATGCTGTCTTCATTTCTTTTCATTCTTTTTTCTTTATTCTATTCCATGGCAGTGATTTCTACCTTTCTGTCTTCCAGGTCACTTATCCATTCTTCTGCCTCAGTTATTCTGCTTTTGATTGCTTCTAGTGTATTTTTCATTTCAGTTATTGTATTGTTCATCTCTGTTTATTTGTTATTTAATTCTTCTAGGTCTTTGTTAAACATTTCTTGCATCTTTCTGATCTTTGCCTCCATTCGTTTTCTGAAGTCCTGGATCATCTTCACTATCATTATTCTGAATTATTTTTCTGGAAGGTTGTCTATCTCCACTTCATTTAGTTGTTTTTCTGGGATTTTATCTTGTTCCTTCATCTGGTACATAGTCGTTTGCCTTTTCATTTTGTCTATCTTTCTGTGAAAGCGGTTTTCATTCCACAGACTGCAGGATTGTAGTTCTTCTTGCTTCTGCTGTCTGCCTTCTAACAATACTGTTTTGTAAATTTGAAAGTTTCTAAGAGAGTATATCTTAAAAGCATTCATCACAAGTTAAAAAAATTTCTAACTTTGTGAAGTGATGGATGTGAACTACATTTATTGTGGTAATGTTTTCACAATATATACATATATCAAATCATTATGTTATACACCTTAAATTAATACAATGTTATATGTTAATTACATGTCAATAAAACTGGAGAAAATGACAATCAAAGTAAAAGATAAGGCCATAATAGACTGTCAAAGAATTAGAGACTCAAATGCAACAGCCCAGTAAAGATGACACTGATTTTTCCAACTATTGACTAGTTTGACAGTTTTGAAAGACTCCTCCCTGCCTGCTTGTTCAGGCAAGTAACACTCATTGATGGCCCAAATGCCAAATCTGTATTTCTCTATGTCTCTTCTTCCCCACGTCTGTCATCTTTTGTCTGTAGTAGAAACTGGCTAAAATATTGGATTTTAAGAGATGCTTAGCCAACTCATAATTTAAAATATATACATTAAAATAGCGAAAAGAACCCCATATTTTTGGTGGGAAAGTATCAGAATCCATGATTCTGAGGGGGAATGCCATTTGGATATGCATTTTGAAAAACTTCGAGGTACTTCTAATACATCCCCTGAAGTGTTGTTATATGCCAGTTTCCACATAAGAATCAAAGATTTAGTTCAACTTCCTTAATTTATTGAACTAGAAACAGAGACCCAGAGAGATGAAATGATTTACTCAAACAGCTATTTGTTGAAAAGCAGAGACTTGAGCCCTTTTTTAATATACCATATTGAAACTCCCTACTGCAGACATTTTTGTCTCACAAAAGCCATTTTCTATCCTCCCCAATCCTGCATGTTTTTTAGTAACGTCACCCTGGTTTGGGTCAGATTCTGGGAAATCATGTGTATTAGAGGAGGATGTACTGCCTCCCAAGCCCAGGAGACTAATCTTGATCAGCCTAAGTCAATTACCATAATTCAATTCCCTTTAGTCAGTCATTGGAAAAGTCATGGCTAATGAGCCAGAAGGAAAATTGTACACAGGTAACTTTTGGGAAAGTTTTTCTCACTGTTAAAAAGGGTCATAAGAAAGTTTGAGGATATAATGATATCTGCAGTTGCAGCAGCCATCTTGTAATTCTAAAAGAACAAGCCTAAAGACAAAAGCCAATATGGCATAGAATTGCAGATCATAAAAAATTGAAGAATATGGATTCTTGCTGACATTGTAGATCACTGAATTAACCAACCTTGGAACCACCATATTTCCAGATTTCTTGTTTAGTGAGTTAATAAATCTCCATATTATTTACACTTATTTAACATAAGTCTTCTGTAATTTATTATTTAAGGCGTTCTGAATTGGGTTTTCCAGTACTTGGAGCCAAAATAATTTTGAAGGATACCTAGTATTAGAAGGCTAGAGTATTTGTTCCCTGTACTTAAAAAAAAGAGAAATAAAACAATTCTGCAATGCAATACAGTGGAGGGAGAGAACATTTAGTGTTAAAGGCTAATTAATAAAGACCTCATAACTTAATGTGAGTTCCTTTTGAGAGAATATGAGAACCCCAAGAAACAGCCCCTTTAAAGTAATTTTAATGCTAACAGCAAAGAATGTCAAAGAGATCTGCAAAGGTTATATTTTTAGGTTTATTAGTGCTGGTTATCATTACTAAATAAAGTGAAATGGATCTCTACCAAATTGTAACTTTATGTTTATTGGCATTTTGATAGCTTAAAATTTATCTTCATTACCTTGTATTGCCACACATCCTTACTCTCACATCTTGGTGAAATAGCCTTGAAATTTGTCTGTATGATACTTCTGTCTTTTGTCTTGTTAGTTCCATGTTTGTATAGGTATGCAAATATATAATTTGAGATCTGTGAAACTCTGCTTAGTCTGTTCTTTCTCTGCTTAGTCTGTTCTTCTAAGTTGCACTTGAATTATCCTAGCTCATAGGGAAAACATCTGAGAAAGATCATAGAATATTTTCAAATCATTCAGTTTCAGGGAATCTCATGACTCATTTAGACCAACATAATATTCAGAGCTTCCAAATCTTTTCTCTTGTAAATGTCTGTGAGCTCTTCTAAAGTATAAGACATTGTGTAGAAGTGACTACAAAAAGTGAGCACATCTACCCTGGAGTATAGGCTCAATGTATATAGATAGTTTGGTTGAGATGTGCCAGAAAGAGCCTCCAACCACCCTAATATCTCTCTGTTTGCCTGCCATAGGATCTAAAACTTCTCTGTTATAAAATCATTCTCTTTGAATTTGAAGGATTATTGCTCATAATTATTCCCTTTCTCAAAATCACAAATTATGAATTAACAATGTAGACATTAGTTGATCAGTAGCTAAAATCGAGAATAAATGACAGAAAAAGAATATATACACACACACACACACACACACACACACACACACACATATATATATATATAAAACGGAATCACTTTGCTGTACACCAGAAACTGACACAACCTTGTAAATCAACTACACTTCAATTTATAAAAAAGAATAAATGAGACAGTGAGAATCTTAGAGAAAAGGTATTTGGGGAAGGATACTAGGGCCATACTAAGTAGGAAGTGCTAGGGTATAAAAGAGAAGTCCACCTACTCTTTACTCAAAGCTACAGCAAAAGGCCTCTGATCCCAGAAATTAAAAAAAGTCACTATAGAAGAGTTTTATTTTTATTGATCAAAAGGCATTTCCCAGCCAGGTTTCATTGGCTCTCAGATAAGAGGTTCTCAAACTTTAGTATATTTAAGAATCAACTATACAGCTTATTTTAAAAGCTGATTAACTCCTACCACCCTCATATAATGTTAGAACATAAAATTCTAGTTACACACGGGTGACCTAAGATGAGCCTAGGAATCTGTTATTAAGAAGTTTCAAGGAGTAATATCAGTAAGACAGCATATTAGGAAGTCCTGGACCCTCCTTCCCATCATGGACAAACAATTCAACTACACACAGACCAATTCCCTTTGTGAGAAATCCAAAATCTAGTTGAGAGGTATCTACACTGCAAGTAAGCATGAAACAAGCCACATAAAAGTTGGAAGGAAAATTTGAGACATGCTCTCATAATCCCTACATCTGGTAGAGCACCATACAACCAGGAGGAAACCTATAGCTCCCAGCTTCTCCCTGGAGAAGGAAATAAAGGAATGTACCATACATCCAACACTCTGATTTTTCTGGGTTCTGCCTGAACCATTGCTTTTGTCTCACCTGACTTGGAGTGTTGATAGGACCAAGCATACTCTAGATACCTGTAGGTCACTGAGAACAAATACAGTTTCAACTAACATACTAGCAGTCACCACAGCCCATCCCCATGGCTCCATTTAAAGCAAACAGGCAAAAATCCCAGCTCCCAGCTTATTCCTGAGGAGGGAAGAAAAGTACTGGATCTTGTGTCCTATATTCTGATTTTTTGGGGGCTTCTCAAGGCACTGGCTTCTGCCTCTCCTGTGCCAAATGCTGACAGAACCTTGGGGGATGCTAAGGACAAAAACAGTGGCTTGGACTTGCATGAAGGCTTGAGAAGTCCCCAGAAAATGTGGCCAGGCTGATTGATGAGAGTCTTCTCCTGTATGAGAGCTGTCAGTGAAAAATGGCAGAGGTGGCTGTTTTTTCTAAGGTACACATATCAAGAAAAAGAGTCAAGGAAAAAGGTGAAACAAGGAAATATGTCCCAAATAATTAAATAAGATAAATTTCCAGAGAACAAAGCCAATGAAACAGAGATATATGACTTCTCTGCCAGATAATTCAAAATAACTGTCATAAAAATGCTCACTATGGTCAGGAGAACAATATGTGAAAGAACAAATTAGAATTTAAAGAAATAGAAAATAGAAAAATGTCTGAAACAGAAATTATGGAGCTGAAGAGTAATTGAACTGAAAAAGTCACTAAAGGGATTCAACAGCAGAGTACATCTAACAGAGGAAAAGATTAGCAAACTCAAAGACAGACCATTGGAAGTTATCCAGTCAGAGGAGAAAAAAATAAAAGAATAAAAATAAGTGAAGACAGTTTAAGGTGCTTAGGGGACACCATCAAGCAGACCAATAAAACATTATGAAATTCCCAGAAAAAGAAAAGAGAAAGAAAGGGTCAGCAAGTATATTCAAAGAAATAATGAATGAAAACTTCCCAAATCAGGGCAACAAAATGGACATTCAGATCCAGTAAGCTGAATTGCTCCCAAAAAGATAAATTCAGAGAACTCTACACTGAGACATATTATAATCAAATTGTCAAAAGTCAAAAACAAAGAAAATATTTTGAAAAAAGGAAGAAAAAAGCAAATTTTCCTATACTAGTGTACCCCCATATAACTATCAGTGGTTATCTCAGCAGAAAAATTGCAGAACAGAATGAGTAGGATGATATATTCAAAGTGTTGGAAGAGGAAGAACTGCCAACCAAGAATACTATGCTTGGCAAAACTCTTCTTTAAAAATGAAGGAAAGAAAAAAGATGTCCTACACAAACAAAAGCTCAGGGATTTCATCATCATCAGACTTGCCTTACAAAAATGCTAAAGGTATAATACTATAATGGTGGTGGGTAAATCACTTTTAGTTTTAGTATAAGAATTTAATACCAAAATATTAAAAACAACTATGACTATAAGAATATATTAGTGGACATGCAACACAAAAAGAAGTAAATTGTGACATCATTAACATAAACTGTAGGGGATGAAAAAATAAATATGTAGAGATTTTGTATGTGAATGAAGTTAAATTGTATCAGAATAAAATACACTGCTATAAATATGTGTTGTTGTTTTTTTTTTTTAATGTAAGCTCAATGCTAACCACAGAGGTAACACCTATAGAAGTTACACAAAGAAAAAGAAAATATCTGTAAATAGCTTTTGGTAGTATGGCCACTTTATCAATATTTATTCTTCCAATCAAAGAGCATGTGACATCTTTCCACTTTTTTGAATCATATTCAATTTCCTTCATCAATGTTTCATAGTTTTCAGCATATAGCTATTTCACCTCCTTGGCTTAGTTTATTCCTAGTTATTTTTTATATGATTTTAAATGGGTTTTTTAATGTTATCTTTCTGATATTTCATTATTAGTGTAAAGAAATGCAACACATTTCTATATAATAATCTTGTATCCTGCTACCTTACAGAATTCATTTATTGGTTCTAATAGTTTTTGTTTGGAGACTAGGGTTTTCTATACAAAGAATCGTGTCACCTGCGAATAGTGACAGTTTTACCTCTTCCCTTCTGAAACAATCTACAGATTTAGTGCAATATATATCAAAATTCCTACGGCATTTTTCACAAAACCAGAACAAATAATCCCAAAATGTATATGGAACCACAAAAGACCCAGAATTGCCAAAGCAATCATGAGGAAAAAGAACAAAGCTAGAGTTATAACCCTTCCAGACTTCAGACTATACTACAAAGCTACAGTAATCAAAACGGCATGGTATTGGCGCAAAAACAGACACATAGATGAATGAAACAGAATAGAGAGCCCAGAAATAAACCCATGCACCAACAGTCAATTAATCTATGACAAAGGAAGCAAGAACATGCAGTGGAGAAAAGACAGTCTCTTCAATAAGTGGTGTTGGAAAAGCTAGACAGTTACATGTAAAACAAGAAGATTAGATCATTCCCTCACAACATATACAGAAATATACTCAAAATGGTTTAAAGACCTAAATATAAGACCTGAAAACATAAAACTCCCAGAAAAGAATATAGGCTGAACACTCTTTGACATACATCATAGCAATATTTTCTTGTACAGTCTCCTAAGGCAAAAGAAATAACAACAAAAATAAACAAATGGGACCTAATTAAGCATAAAAGCTTTTGCAAAGTGAAGGAAAGTACAGACAAAATGAAAAGACAACCTAAGAATGGGAGAAAATATTTGCAAATGAAGTGACTAACAAGGGATTAATCTCCAAAATATACAAACGGCTCTTGCAGCTAAATATCAAAAAAAGAAATACCCAATCAAAAAATGGGCAGAAGATCTCAATAGATATTTCTCCAAAGAAGACATACAGATGGTCAAAAAGCACATGAAAAGATGTTCAACATTGCTAATTATTAGAGAAATGCAAATCAAAACTACAATGAGATGTCACCTCACACAACTCAGAATGGCCATCATCAAAAAGTCTACAAACAATAAATGCTGGAGAGGGTGTGGAGAAAAGGGAATGTTGGTGGGAATGTAAATTGGTACAACCACTATGGAGAACAGTATGGAGTTTCCTTTAAAAACTATAAATAGAACTACTATATGATCCAGCAATTGCACTCCTGGGCATATACCCTGAGAAAACCATGATTCAAAGAGATGCATGCACCCTGATGTTCATTGCAGCACTATTTACAATAGCCAGGACATGGAAGCAACCTAAATGCCCATCAACAGAGGAATGGATAATGAAGATGTGGCACATATATACAATGGAATATTACTCAGCCATAAGAAAGAATGAAATAATGCCATTTGCAGCAACATGGATGGACCTACAGATTATCATACTAAGTGAAGCAAGTCACACAAAGACAAATATCATATAATATCACTTATATGTGAAATCTTAACAATGATGCAAATGAACTTATTTACAAAACAGAAACAGACTCACAGACTTAGAGAACAAACTTATGGTTACTGGGGGGGAAGAGTGGGGGGAAGGGATAGTTAGGGAGTTTGGGATTGACATGTACACACTGCTATATTTAAGATGGATAACCAACAAGGACCTACTGTATAGCACAGGGAACTCTGCTTGATATTATGCAATAACCTAAATGGGAAAAGAATTTGAAAAAGAATAGATACATGTATATGTATAACTGAATCACTTTGCTGTACACCTGAAACTATTACATTGTTAATCAACTATACTCCAATATAAAATAAAAAGTTAAAAAAAATTTAAAAAGGAACTAGAAAAAGAAGAACAAATTAAGCTCAAAGTTAGTAGAAGGAAAGAAATAAAGAATAGAGCAGAAATAAATAGAACAGAAAAACAATAGAAAAATCCAGAAATCAAAGAGTTGGTTTTTGAAAAGATAAACATAGTTGGCAAACCATTAGTTATACCAAGAAAAAAAACAGAAACAGAAGACCCCAGTAAATAAAATCAGAAATGAAGGAGGAGACATTACAACTGACGTCAAAGAAATAAAAGGGATCGTAACATACTACTACAAACAATTATACACCTATAAATTGGATAACCTAAAAGAAATGAATAAATTCCTAACAACATACAACTTACCAAGACCGAATCATGAGGAAATAAAATATCTGAACAGACCTGTAACTTGTAAAGAGATTGAATCAGTACTCAAAAACCTCCCAGCAGAGAAAATCCCAGAACCAGATGACTTCACTAGTGAATTCTACCAAACATTTAAACTATTAACACCAATCCTTTTTAAAATCTTCTAAAAATATTGAAGATGAGGGGCACTCCAAAATTCATTCTATGAGGCAGAATTTCTGTAATACCAAACCAAAACAAAGTAACTACAAGAAAACCACAGGCCAATATCATTACTGAGCATACATACAAAAATACTCAAAAAATACTAGCAAGACAAATTCAACAGCATATTAAAAAGGTTATACACAATGACAAAGTGGGATTTATAACTGGGATGCAAAGATGGCTCAACATAAGAAAATCAATTATTGTGAGACACTGTATTAACAGAATGAAGGATAATACTACATGATCATCTCAGTAGATTTATTTTTTTAATTTTTTCTTCCAGTTTTACTGAGATATAATTAACATATAGCACTGTAAAAGTTTGAAGTGTACAGCACAATGATTTGACTTAACATAAATCATTAAATGATTACCACAATAAGTTTAGTGAGCATCCATCACCTCATATAGATACGAAATTTTAAAAATAGAAAAAAAATTTTCCTTATGATGAGAACTCAGTACTTACTCTCTTAGCAACTTTCATATATAACATAAAACAGTGTAAACTATAGTCATCATGTTGTACATTACATCACTAGTACTTATTTATCTTATAACTGGAAGTTTGTATCTTTTGACTACCTTCATCCAATTACTGCCCACCCCACCCCACATCTCTGGTAACCACAAATCTGATCCTTTTTCCTATCAGTTTGCTTGTTTGTATTTGAAGTAATATTGACCTACAACACTATGTTAGTTCCTGTTACAAGACACAGTGATTTGATATTTCTGTACATTTCAAAAAGATCACCAAAATAAGACTAGTTACCATCTGTCGCCGTATAAAGATATTGCATTATTATTGACTATATTCCCCACAGTGTACATTTCATACACGTAACTCATTTATTTTGCAACTGGGTGTTTGTACCTCTTAGTCTCCCTCACTTATTTCTCTCCTTCCTCTCCTCTGGAAACTACCTGTTTGTTCTCTGTATCAATGACTCTGGGTTTTATGTTTGTTTAGTTATTTTGTTTTTTGGATTTCACATATAAGTGAAATCATACTGAATTTGTCTTTCTCTGTTTGACTTATTTCACTTAGCGTAATACCCTCTAGGTGTTTGCCCCTTTGTGGCAACATAGATGCTGCAAGAGGAAAATTTCTCTTTTTCTATGGCTGAGTAATATTCCATTGCATATACATATTGCAACTTCTTTATACATTCATCTATTGATGAGAACTTAGGTTGCTTCCATACCTTGGCTAGGTTGCTTCCATACCTTGGCTATTGTAAATAATGCTGCAATGAACATAGAGGTGCATATATCTTTTCTAATAAGTATTTTTACTTCTTCATATAAATACCCAGGAATGGAAATGCTGGATCTGTATGGTAGTTCTATTTTTAACGTTTTGAGGAATCTCCATACTGGCTACACCAATTCACATTCCCACCAACAGTACACAAGGGTTCCCTTTTCTCCACATCCTTGCCAATACTTGTTATTTGTTGTCTTTTTGATGGGAGTCTCTTGTAGGTAGCATATATATGGGTCTTGTTTTTGTATCCATTCAGCCACTCTGTGTCTTTTGATTGGAGAATTTAGTCCATCCACATTTACAGTGATTATTGATAGGTATGTACTTTGGCCATTTTGTTAATTGTCTTGGGATTGTTTTTTTAGTTGTTTTTTGTTCCCCAACCTTGGAGAAGTGGCCTTATGCAGGATATGTACTATGTGTCCTAGTAGTGCACTCTCTTCTGGTTGCCAGAGCTGTATGCTCTCAGGGTGCCCCCCATGTGTGCTGCATGGGCCTTTCTGTTGTGGCAGGCTGACTGCTGTGAGCAGTCTAGTAAGAATTTTTGGCCCCTGGTCCTTCTTTGTATGGAGGCTACTGGTTATTGGTGGGTGGGGGCTGGGTCTCAAGTTGGCTGGTTGTGGGTCTGTGGGTCCCAGATATAGTGTATACTTGTGGCTGGGAGTAGCAGGTTCCTGACACAGCTGGTTACAGGGCCTGGGGTATCCCAAATCTGGTGTCACCCCATTGGTAGGTGGGGCTGGGGCCCGGGAAGTCCATGAGCTAGCATCTAGTGCCAGCTCACTGGTAGGTGGAGCTATCTGGAGCAGCTGTGGATTCTGGGGGTCCTAAGGCAGCTGACTGTCTGGTGGGTGGGGCTGTGTTGCTGCCTGGCTAGCTGCTTGGCCTGAGGTGTTCCAGTGATGGTTCTGGGAGGTCAGTGGGCAGGTCAGGTTCTTTTGCTAATAAAACTAGAGGGAGCATTCCAAAATGGAGCTTGCTAGCACCAGTATCCCATGGTAGAACTAGCTCCCCAAAATGATTGTCACAAGTATCTATGTCACCAGGGTGAGTTCCAGTTGCCTGCTGCTTCTCTGGGTGGCTCTCAAAGAGACCCAGGGCCTTTTCAAATGACTGCTTCTGCTCTGAGTCAGAGAGTATGTGAGATTTTGTGTGTACTCTTCAAGAGTGGAGTCACTATTTACTACAGTTCCCTGGCTTTCCTGAAAATAAGACCCACTGGTCTTCAAGCCAAATGTTCCAGAGGTTCACCTTCCTGTTTCAGGACCCCTGAGCTGGGGACCCCACAGTAGGGCTTAGATGCCTCACTCCTTGGGGTAACCTCTCCAATTGGAACTTCTCCTATTTATGGGTCACCCACCCAGTGGTATGGGTCTTGACTCTACCATGACTCTGCTCCTGCTACCCATCTCATTGTGGTTCCTTCTTTATATCTTTAGTTGCAGAAGATCTTTTCCACCAAATCTTAAGGTTTTTCTCATCAATAGTGCTTTGTAAATAGTTGTAATTTTTGTAATTTTTGTAATTTGTATGCCTGTGGGAGGAGGTGAGCTCAGGGTCTTCCTACTCCACCATCTTGGCTATTCCCCAGCATCTCAATAGATTTAGAAAAAACATTTGACAAAATTCAACATCCATTCATGATAAAACCTCTCAACTAGTAATAGAAGGAAATTACCTTAATATACTAAAGGCCATATATGAAAATATCACAGCTAACATCATTCTCAAAGGTCAAAATCTGAAAGCTTTCCCTGCAGCATCAGGAACAAGACAAGGATGCACACTCTCACCACTTCTATTGAATATACTACTAGAAGTCTTAGCCAGAGAAATTAGAAATCCTAGCCAGGAAAGGAAGAAGTAAAATTATCTCTTTCTAGATGACCTGATCTTTTATGCAGAAAACCCTAACAACACAAAAAACCTGTTAGAACTAATAAACAAATTCAGTAAACTTGCAGGATATAAAATCAACATCTAAAAGTCAGTTGTGCTACTATGCACTAACGACTAACTATCTAAAAAGGAAATTAAGGAAAAAAAATCCCATTCACAATAGCGTCAAAAAGAGTAAAACACTTAGAAATAAACTTAACCAAGGAGGTGAAAGACTTGTGCACTGAAAATTATAAAAAACTGGTGAAAAAATTTTAAAAAGATACAAACATATAGAAATACACCTGTGTTCATGGATTGGAAATCTTAATATTGTTAAAATGTCCATGCTATGTAAAACAATCTACATATTCAATGTATCCATAACATAACCCCAATGGCATTTTTACAGAAATAGAAAATAATCCTATAATTCAGATAGAACCACAAAGGACCCTGAATAACCCAAACAATCTTGAGAAAGAAGAACAAAGTTTGAAGCATCTCACTTTCTGATTTTGAAATATATTATGAAGCTACAATAATTTAAACAATACATTACTGACATAAAGACAGACACCAATGGAACAGAATAGAGACTCCAGAAATAAACCCATGCATATATAGCCAATTGATATTCAGCAAGAGAACCAAGAATACACAATAGGAAAGAACAATCTCTTCAACAAATGGTGCTAGGAAAACTGGATATCCAGATGCAAAAGAATGAATTCAAACCTTATCTTACAATATACAAAAATCAAATGAAAATGAATTAAGGACTTAAATATAAGACCTGAAACTGTAAAACTCCTAGAGAAAACATTAGGGAAAACTTATTGACATTAGTCTCTCAATGATTTCTTGGATACGACATCTAAAGCACGAGAAACAAAAGCAAAAATAAACATTAATCTAAAATGACTCTGCGGAGCAAAGGAAACTAACAGTTTGTAATGGGAACCTATAGAATAGGAGAAAATATTTGCAAATCATATATCTGATAATGGGTTAATATCCAAAATATATAAGAACTCATATAACTCAATAGCAAAGAACAAACAATTACAACAAAAATTAAAAAGGAAAAGGACCTGGATTGACATTTCTGCAAAGAAGACATACAAATGGCAAACAGGTATATGTAAAAGTGTTCAACATCACTAATCATCAGGGAAATGAAAATGAAAACCACAATTAGATATTACCTGACATTGTTAGAATGGTGATTATCAAAAACAAATGAACAAACAAACAAAAAAAAGATAAAAATTGTTGGTGAGGAGGTGTAGAAATTGGAATCCTTGTGCACTGTTAGTGGGAATGTAAAATGGTGCAGCCACTATGAAAAACAGTATAATTTTTTCCTCAAAAAATTAAAAATAGTGCTACCACATGGTACAGCAATCCCACTTCTAGGTATATTTAAAGGAAATGAAATCAGGATCTTGAAGAGATATCTGTACTCCCATGTTGTTTGCAGAACTATCCACAATAACCAAGATATGGAAACAACACAAGTGTCCATTTAGATGAGTGGATAAAGAAGATGTGATATATACATACAACAGAATATTATTCAGCCTGTAAAAGAAGGAAATTCTATCATATGTAACAACGTGGATTAACCTTAAGAATATTATGTTAAGTGAAATAATCCAGGCACAGATGAACAAATATTGTATGAGGAATTTAAAATAGACTCATCAAAGCAGAGAGTATAATAGTGGTTTCCAGGAGCTGGGGGAAGGGGGAAATGGGGAGTTGCTGTTCAATGGGTATAAAGTTTCAGTTATGTAATATAATTGAGTTCTACCAATCTTCTTTAAAAAATTGTGCCTATAGTTCACAATATGTATTGTACACAAACTTTTGTTAACATGGTAAATATTATTTTAATCTATACTTACCACAATAAGAAAAAAAAGAAAACAAATTCCTCAGTTGAATGTAAAGTGGGCTGCACGGCACAGTTTGAAAAAATTTCGCCACTAAGATCAGGAATAAAGCAAGGATGTTATCTCTCACCATTCTTATTCAGCATTATCATGGAAGTCTTAGCTAATGTAGTAAGACAGGAAAAGTAAAGAAAAAGTATACAGACTGGTAAGGAAGAAATAAAACTGTCTTTCTTTGCAGGTAACATGATTATCTGTGTAAAGAATCCCATGAATCAACAAAAAAATCTCCTGGAACTAATTAGCATTAGTAATTATGAAAAGGTTGCAGAATACAAGAATAACATACTAAAGTCAATCATTTTTCTGTATACCATGAACAACTGGAATTTGAAATTAAAAACATTATACCATTTACAATAGAATTCAAAAAATTGAAATACTTAGGTATAAAACTAACAAAATATATACAAGATCTAGATGAGAAAAATTATAAAACAGATGACAGAATTCAAAGATCTAAGTAAATGGAGAGATATTCCATGTTCATGGAGAGAAATGCTCAATATTGTTAAGATTCCAGTTGTTTCCAAATTGGTCTATAGATTCAACACAATCTAATCAAAGTCTCATTAAGTTAATTTGGGGATATGCATATTGACAAATTGCCTCTGACGTTTATATAGAAAGGCAAAAGACCCTGATTACCAACACAATATTGAAGGCGAATAATCAAAGGGTGATATGGTCTGAATGTTTGTCTCCATGAAATTCACATGTTGGAATCCTAATGCCAAATGTGATGGTAGTAGAAAGTGAAGCCTTTGGGAGGTGATTAGGTACTGAGGGTGGAGATCCCATAGAGCTCCATAGCCCCTTTCACCATGAGAGGATGAAGTGAGAAATCTGTGACCTGGAGAGGATGCTCACTACAACTTGATCATGCTGGCACCTTGATCTTGGACTTCTAGCCTCCAGAACTGTGAGCAATAAAAGTTGGTTGTTTATAAACTACCCAGTCTATGGTATTTTGCTATAGCAGCCCAAACAGACTACGAGAGAAGGCTAACACTACTCAACTTCAAGATTATAAAGCTACAATAATGACTACAGTGTGTTATTGGTGGAAGAGTAGACAAATAGATCAATGCAACAGAAAGCCAGACATATATGTACCCAAATTTGACCAATTGATCTTTGACAAAGGAGTAAGCACAATTCAGTGGAGAAAGGGTAGTCTTTTAAAATAATGGTGTTAGAACATGTGGGAATACTTAGGCAAAAAAAAAAAAAAAAAGAATCTAAACACAGACCTTACACCTTTCATGAAAATTAACTCAAATTGCATCATAACTGTAAAATGAAAAACTACACAACTAGAAAATAACATAGGAGAAAATCTAGATTGCCTTGGGTTTGGTGATGACTTTTTAGATATGACACCACACCATGAAAGAAAATATTGGATAAATTGAATTGAACTTCATCAAAATTAAAAAATTCTGCCCTATGAAAGACACCATTAAGAAAATAAAAATACAAGCCACGGACTGGGAGAAAATTGTTTGCCAAATAAGTATCTGATAAAGATCTGGTATCCAAAATATACAAAGAACTCTTAAAAACTCAACAGTAAGAAAACAAACAACTCAGTTTTTAAAATGGGCAAATGATCTGAACATAATCTCACCAAAGGTCTACGGATGGTAAATAATATGAAAAGATGCTCAAAATTTTATCTCTTTAGGGAATTGTAAATTACAACAGAAATGAGATATCACTACACCCCTACTAGAATGGCTAAAATCCAAAATACTGACAACAGCAAATATTGGCAAGGTTGTGGTGTAACAGGAACTCTTATTCATAGCTGGCGAGAGTACAAAGTCATACAATCCACTTAGAAGACAATTTAGCAGTTTCTTACAAAATTAAACATACTCTTACCATGTAATCCAGCAGTCACTCTCCTTGGTATGTACTTACTCAATAAGTTGAAAACATAGTCACAGAAAAACCTCCATACAAATGTCTATAGCAGCTTTATTAAAAATTGCCAAAACTTGGGAACAACAAAGATGTCCTTCAATGGGTGAATGGATAAACAATTTGTGCTACATCCACAATAAAAAGAAATGAGCTGCTGAGCCACAAAAAAGACATGGAAGAAACTTGAATTCATATTGTTAAGTGAAAGAAGTGAACCTGAAAATTTCCATACTGTATGATTCCAACCATATGGCATTTTGGAAAAGGCAAAACTGTGAATACAGTAGAGATATCAGTGGTTGCCAGGGTTTTGTGGGAAGGAGGGAGGGATGAATAGATGGAGCATGGGAGATTTTTAAGGCAATGAAAATATTCTGTATGATACTGTAAAGGTGGATATATGACATCATACTTTTGTCCAAATACATTAAATGTACAAGAAAGAGTGAACCCTAAACTATGAACTTTATTTAGTAATAATAAACCAGTATTGACCCATCAATTGTAATAAATGTAGCACATTAATACAAGATGTTAATAATAGAGAACACTGAGAGAGGAACAGAGTGGCATACAGGTGCTCTCTGTAGTTTATGCTCATATTTTGGTAAACCTGAAACTGCTCTAAAGATAAATTGTATATATATATATATATATATATATATATATATATATATATATAATATGTACATATATATCATGATTTCTTTGGCTTCTTTAGAAAGTTAGTATGATTTATCCTAAAATTCAGAGAGAGTATTTTTTTCTGATTTCTTCCAGTTTTGAGACCATAAACCACTTTAATCGTGATGTTTATACATCATCAGTCTCTTGGTTTAGTTGTTTGCAGTCTTCTATCAGCCAATATGGCAAATCTTGGCAATCTTGAAATCCAAGTAAAAGCTTTATAATAATCAATAGTGTTTTACCATCTGTTTATTTTGCTGTTTGCATATTATAAATGCAGCTACGCTACTGTTCTTTTGACCTCTAGCTTTGTATTTCATGTCATTCAATATCAACTATGATGGACAAAAAGGAAAATAATTGGCATATTTGTTCAATTTTCCTTTCTCAGTTTATTCATTCTGTCTTGGATAATCTTTACTTAATATTTAAAGCCCTTACAGGATTCACCTGATTATGATTCATTTTTTTTCTTTCAATTAACAAGGCTATGATTAAAAATGACATGCTTTGGACTATGGCACAGAATTTGAAACTCTTTGTTTCTATTCTTGGTCTTTCTGCAAATTATCTTAGTAACCTTGACCAAGAAACTTTTATTCTGTTTCTAACCTTCTGGGAAATGCAAATGCCATGTAACTGGTAATTAGTGTCTGCTTCATAGCTTTTCTATCTATAATGCTTCTCAAAATAAAGCCTGTAGAGATATGAATAGTCTTAAGTAACTTGTAATCTTGCTACAGTCTTAGTTTTATTGTGTTTTGTGCAATATAGATAGGTCTTTATATTATCCTAACTATATGCTGGTGTCTCATCTATCTATTTTTTCCCCGTTGCTTTCCAAAATCAATTTGAAGTGTGGTGTTAATTTTAAGAGGCTGACAGGGGCTGTTGTGAGTTTATCTCACTTTGATCAGACTCCAGAGCAGACCATTGTGTACTTACACAAAAGGTGCCATTGCCTGTGCTTAAATTTTTAAAAAAGATTTGCTATCCTAAGATTAACTAAAGAAGGAAAGGGGAAATGTGGTTTTAAAACATGATTGTCCCA
The DNA here is from genome assembly GCF_028023285.1 of Balaenoptera ricei. Classification (NCBI taxonomy): domain Eukaryota; kingdom Metazoa; phylum Chordata; class Mammalia; order Artiodactyla; family Balaenopteridae; genus Balaenoptera; species Balaenoptera ricei. The sequence goes on along the minus strand of NC_082660.1, from coordinate 85,499,354 downwards.
CAAGTTCTAGAACATGAGTCAAACTCATATCTACAGAGATCAACGAGGTTTCAGTTGTCCAGATATGTAATAATTTTGAGTAGTGGGACTGTGACAAATTCAATCACAAGCACCATGTAAAGGTGGCAGACACTATTCAGTCCAAGCTGATTGTTGCCACGAGTCTCAATATTATATCTTATTTTTTCCAAAGAAGCTGGTAATGCAATTTTAAAATTTAAAATAATAATCTTTTGAATTTTAAGGTTAATTAAGATTAATTTTAAGATTAATTCTACAAATATTTGGGTCAAATCAAACATGCCTGTGCATGAGCCAGATTCAGACCATAAGCTAATTTCAGATTTAATCTACTTTCAGAATATCTTGTTAAACTTGAAACACATTTTCCTCTTTGAAGTATGAGTGTAATTGAGGCCTGTACAGTCACAGAGATTGCTAGGATAGAACTACATAGGAATGAGGACTGATTTCTCTATCTTACCATATCTTTGTATTTGGAAGAATTTCATAAAGAATAAAAAGAGCCTGAACTTAACAATAATGGATTTTTAACTTAAACAAACATCTAAATGAAACTACATGCTCCTGATGAAATACAATTGGTCCATAATATACAAGAATAGAAATGAAAAGATTTTCTCCCCACTGAGCCTCTAATCCTACTCCCCAGAAATATCCATTATCAAGTCTCTTACAGATCCTTTCAGAGATTTTATTTTTACAAATAGATTCCTACAATGCATCTTGCTCTGCAACTTGCTCTTTTCACTCTTAATAACAATATTTATTGGCCATAATCCAAATCATAAAATATACATTTACTTTCACTCATTTTAATGGTATTCCATTGTTTGCCTGTACCATAAATTTGCTAAATCAATCTTCTATTGATGGACATTAACTTTTGTTAGTTTCTTTTTTTTCTTAACGATTACTAATATAGTGGTGCTATGATGAAAATCATTTTATGTATATGTCGGCAGACTTTTGCCTGCATATATATAGGATGAATTCCTTACAGAGGGAAAGTATGCATTTTTTAAAAAGATGCTTGTTGCAAGACTGTGATCCAAAATACGTTACACCAATTTACATTCCCAGCAGCAGCAGATGAGTGGTATTTCTTCACACTCTCGCCAATACTTGAGAGTAATCTATTAGCCATAAGCATTCGGCATGCCAGGGGCATCAATCAGTATGTCTTACACAGGGAATGAAGAGAATTGTCTAATCCAGTGAGTTGTTCAAATGAGATCAGTTAAAATAGCTTTAGCTATTTTAAACCTCCTTATCGTTTTGTGTCATGTGTTGAAAGTTCTTCCCCCACTCAGATTATTTAAGAATGAAAACCATGTTTTCTAAAATAGATTTTTAAACAACTATTTTTAAACATCTGTAATAAATAAATTTTAACTGAACTCTGAATCAAGTAGAATATTCTTAGATAATCTCAATGGAAGAAGTCACACATACAAAGCTTCACAGAGCTGTGTATGTCTTAATTCAATGCCTTTTGAATAAAATAAAAAGTCAAATGGGAAATTATAGGAATATCTTCTTAAAAAGACAAAGAATATATATAATTGTCATATGAAGATCTTTTAACAACACTCTAATAAAATAGGCAAAGGACATGAAAGGACAATTTCCAAAAGAAGAAATACAACTGACAAGAAACATAAGAAAATATATTCATTCAAGTTAATAATTACAGCAACTCAAATTTACCATGTTTTACTTATACAACTCTTAAAGGTGAAAATAATTGCTATTGCTCAGTGCTCCTGAAGATGTAGTGAGATGATATCATAAATTGGTACTGCATGCTGTAAAGCTTCAAGCCTTTTCAGTATCCAGATTTAACCTGAATTTCCCTAGGCTCCAAAAGCCAACTGGAATAAGCAAAGTCACATTAACATCATAACTCAAATTTTCTTGCCTTTAGGTTCTTACTTATTCAGATTCTTACTCCAGTTCACCACATAATCTGCCCGTGCTCCACAAGCATTTCTGAGAGTTCCCAGGCAGAGTTTCTTATGTGTTCAAAAATGAGAACTTATCCCATATACACTCCTCTTCTATCAGATTTCCACTGGAAATCCACCATATCCAACCAACATTCAATATATGAGGTAAACAACCACCATCTTCAAAGAATGCTCTGCTTTGGAGAATGCTGCATTCACATTCAGGAAACAGACTCCAGAACCCAGCAAGAAAAACAATAATTTAGAAAACTATTAAAAAATCATCCCACACTATGGATCCCCTCCTCCTGTCATTATACCTCCTTATGATAAGGAGATAAAGTTGCAAAGGGATTTCTACAAAGAAGGCGAAGTGTATGTTATATGATACATACTTTGACCCTGAGAGTTAAGGGCAATTTTCCAAGAAGTACAATTGACCATCCTAGTTTGGTTTTATACACACATATCTAACTATAATGTTTAAACTGGTTTAATTTTGCTGTTGCTAACAATAGACTCTGAAATAACCATGTTTAGGAAAAAAAAATCATTTTTAGGTCAAAATTAACAGCCCACATCACCTTCTTACAGGAACGTCAGAGGAAGGGTTTACTCCTTAATCTAATTTCACCAAAAACTGTCAAGACGAGTACTGAGGGAGGCAGTGAGGAGATCAAAGATAGAATTTAATATATGCAAATAACTACAGTAAATTGTCAGATATAGAAAAAAACCTTTAGAGATTAAATTCATGAGTTTCTAAGGTTTTCTGTTTGATTAGTTAGTTGGTTGAGTTTTTTTTAACTAATAACTCATCTTTCTTGATATAGCATAGTAGATAATGATGTTAGTATTTCCATCAGTGAAACCAAACTTAAATATATACTTAAGAAATGTCCTTGGCTCTGAAACTGAATGATCCAATGATCATCAGGTCTGAGAAAAGTAACTCTAATTTTGAGTGATTTTTACCCCTTACCATATCTGCTTACAACTAATATATTTTTGGCAAACATGTTTGAAACTAGATTTAAAATTAAAATATAAGAATTTTAGCACTATAAAACTATTTAAATTATTATATTCTTAAGCATTTCTTATCCATTCTGGACCAGATTGAACTATCCTTGAAGAAAAATATGCAAAGGAAAGAAACCTTAAGAAGTAATTCTTCTTTCTGAACAAAATGCAAACTACAATAGAAGATTATCTGGAATTCAATAGTTCTGGTATTTTCCTACGGTTAGATACGATGCTTTAAAAGCAATAATTAGAGTCCAAATGATTGTTCATTAAGTCTCTCTAGTGCAAATTGCCAGAATTATTAACAAGAACCAAAAATACCATGTACTTAACACTGCAAAACTGTTGAAAAGCAACTGATTTATATAAAGTTATACAGCTCAAGAGGTAAGATAATGCCTATTTTACTGTTGTTGTTAAAATAACAACTGAAATCCAACCAATTACATTACTAATGGGTGGGAAAGCACAATATGTAATTTGATCAAAGAAAGCCCTAATTGTCCTGCTCCATACTTAGCAACAGTAAGATGATAGAGACATCTGCACATCACCAAAAGGAACTGATCAAAAGAAAAGGTCTAAATATTTGGTGGAAGGCAAAATTCAGTGGCATGCTTTGATTTTTCCACAAATGAAGTATACAAACCAGAAGAGCAATATCTAATCTAAGTTTGAGATTTTTTTCCCCTGACTTTCTGATACCTGTGTTTAAAATAGGGGATCAGGACTTCTCTGGCGATCCAGTGGTTAAGACTCTAAGCTTCTACTGCAGGGGGCGTGGGTTCCCTGGTCGGGGAACTAAGATCCCCTCATGCAGTAGAGCACAGCCAAAAAAAAAAAAAAAAAAAAAAAAGGACTAGATAAAATAGGGAATCTATCTCTTACCATTCTGCTGGGTTATCAGATATATCTAATAGGACCTAGATAGGCTTGGTTCTATTATTAAAATAGTTCTTTTCTATTTATATGCATCCTTTATACCAATATCATTTTACACTACTTCTGCATTCCTATCTACTGCATAAGCTAATGAATAAAGAGTGCACATCAATCATACAAAGTCGCTCCTTTATTCCTGTCTTGATATTTTTACTAGATATCTTCTAAATCAAAATGGCAACATATAGCCTCTCTATATAGCCTACAAAATAGGGGGGAAAAAACAGATCCACATTAGTGCCCCTTAGTTAATACTTCTGCCAGAGGGATGATGTTGCACAGTAAATTGACATAATCATGCTGTAAAATTAAAGACTTAACTTTTGTCAGGGCCTTCATATGGAAATAACTTCCCATCAAAGGAAGTTAGCAAAGGAACATTTCTAAGTCTAAAACATAAGTCAGAAAACACAGCCAACAAAAAGAATGCCGGCAAGAAAGGCAAGAGGCTAAATAAAGCTGGAGGACAACAAATAACAAATCCATGTAAGGTCTGCATTTTACATATTTAAGGGTATCACCTCTGTCTTTAAGAGACTTTTTCCCTCTCTGATACAACAAATATTCACTGAATGGATAAAGCACTTGGGATACAGATGAGTGAGCTATGGTGTATGCCTCAAGGATTTTACAGTCAAATGAGAGAAGATGATCAAAATTACATTGTTTCAAAGAAAATAAGCGCTAAGATAGATATATGTATATGGTCCTTAGGAACACAAAAAAAGGACATTTCTCCCTGACTTGGCAGTCTAGGGAAAGCTTTCTGGAGTAGGTGATACCTTAGTTGAATCTTGAAAGCTGAGTAAGAGTTATCCAGAAACTAACTGAAAGATAGAAAGCACATTTACAGGGACAGGAAGGAGTATGAGCAAAACAAAGGAAGTGAGAAACAGCATAACATGTTTGAGAACTATAAGCACTTTGAAATTAGATCATCAAAATAAGAGAGGGAAGAGTGAGAGATAAGATTGGAGAAACATAGAACCAGACTTTGAACAACCTGGAGTAGCAAGCAAAGAATGTGAAGTTTTATTTAGTAAGCAATAAACAATCCCAGAATTATAACATAGAGTAGTATGATCAGTTTTGTATTTATCTATATTCATATGAATGATGTGTTATGATCGATGGATTGGAGAGGAAGAGGGAAAAGTAGTTAGTAGGTTATTATAATAGTCCATAAGAGAAACAACTGAATTATGCTAATGGAAGTCAGGGTGAAGAGGATGAGAGGAATCTGAAATATGCTGAGTAGAAAACTCAACCAGACTGGATATTAATTGGATGTCAAGGAGAAGACTAGAATGAACCCAGGGTTTCTGGTGTCAGTAATTATGTGGATAGGGATGCTATTTACAGTGGCCTAGAACGCAGAAGCAGGAATATTTTTAAGTAGTGATGTGAGAATTTCAGTTTTGGATATTTGGAATTTGAGGATCCCATAGCATATATCAAAGTACATATCACCAGTAGGCAATTGGTTATATTTATTTGAGCTCGAGAAGGAGATTAAAGCTGGAGATATAGATTTTAGGGGTTGTCCATTCAAATTCTCTTTAAATGTATTTATTTATGGCTGTGTTGGGTCTTCGTTTCTGTGCGAGGGCTTTCTCTAGTTGTGGCAAGTGGGGGCCACTCTTCATCGCGGTGCACGGGCCTGTCACTATCGCGTCCTCTCTTGCTGCAGAGCACAGGCTCCAGACGCACAGGCTCAGTAATTGTGGCTCACCAGCCTAGCTGCTCCGCGGCATGTGGGATCTTCCCAGACCAGGGCTCGAACCCGTGTCCCCTGCACTGGCAGGCAGATTCTCAACCACTGCGCCACCAGGGAAGCCCCAAATTCTCTTTAAAATTATGGAAGTAAATAAGAATGAGAGAGAAAAGCATTGTTATGTATGAAGCCCTGGGCAGGTCCCATGGTTAAGAGGAGAGAAACCCATGAAGGTGAACAAGATGAAACAACTACAAAAGTACAAGAAGAAACAGGGAAATGGAAAGCTAATGAGAATAGAGGAGGAGATATAAAATGCAAGAGAAGTCTAGCAAGACAATGGAAAATGTCCACTTAGGCAACAAGGCAGTCACTTGAAACCTTTTCAAGAGCAGTTCTCGGTAGCGTTGTTGTTGAAGTGGAAGTTAGATTGCTGTGGATTGAGAAGTGATGCAAAGTGAGGATTAAAAGAGTGTGTGAAAACTACTTTTTGAAAAGTCTAAGAAGAGAAGGAGCAATAGGACAATTGCTAGGGGAACATACAGCATCACAAGAGGGTTATTTGTAAAAATATTTTTGAGCTAAGATTCATATAACATGAAATTCACCAATTTAAATGAGCAATCCAGTGACATTTAATACATTTACAATGTTGTGCAACATCACCTGTATATAGTTCCAAAACATTTCCATCATTCCAAAGTAAAAACCCTTAACCATCAATCAGTTTTGCCCCCATTCCTCTATCCCATATCCCTTGGCAATCACCAGTCTGCATTCTCTCACTATTGCTTTATCTATTTTTTATATTTAATATAAATGGAATCATACAATATGTAACATTTTGTGCTTGATTTCTTTTACTTAACAATATTTTTGAGGTTCATCTACATTGTAACATGTAACTACTTCATTTTCATGGCTAAACAATATTCCATTGTAGGTATATACTACAATTTCTTTACCTATTCATCCATTAATGGACATTTAGGCCATGTCCACCTTTTGTCTATTGTGAATAGGGCTGCCATGTACATGCATGGCATGTATTTGTTTCAGTACTTATTTTTATTTTTATTCTTTAGGGTATGTACCTAGGAATAGAATTTCAGGGTCATATGGTAATTCTATGCTTGATTTTCTTAGGAACTGCCAAACTGTTTTCCAAAGTGGAAAGGAAGAAACGAAATTATTTCTGTTTGCAAATGACATGATCTTTTATATAGAAAATCATAATAATGCCACAAAAAATCTGTTAGAATAAACAAATACAGTAAATTTTCAGGATACAATATCAACATACAAAATCCATTGCATCTCAAAACACCAACAAGGAGCCATCCAAAAAAGAAATTTTAAAAAATTGCATTTACAATAGCATCAAAAATAATACATAGGAATAAACTTAAAAAAGAAGGTGAAAATTTGCATACTGAAAACTACAAAATATTGATGAAAGAAATTAAAGAAGACACAATTAAATGGAAATACAACCCATGTTCATGTGTTGGAAGTCTTAATATTGTTAATATGTCTGGATTAATCAAAAAGATCTATACATTTAATGCAATCTGTATCGTAATCCCCATAGCGTTTTTTACAGAAACAGCAAACAATCTTAAAGTTCATATGGAACTATAAAGGACCCCAAATAGCAAAAGCAATCTTGAGAAAGAACAAAGGTGGAAGCATCACACTTCCTGATTTCAAAATATATTTTTAAAAGATACAGTAATTTAAATAGTATGGTACTGATATAAGGATAGACATATAGGCCAATGGAACAGAATAAGAATCCAGAAATAATATCACTCATATACAGTCTATTGATCTTTGGCAAAGGTGCCAAGAACAAGTGATCAGAAAAGGATAGTCTCTTCAACAAATGGTGTGGGGAAAACTGGATATCCACATACAAAAGAATGAAACTGGACCCTTATCTTAAACCACACACAAAAGTCAACTCTAAATGGATTAACAATTTAAATCTAAGACTTAACCTTTAAAACTCTTAGAAGTAAACATAAGGGCAAACCTTCTTAACGTTGATCTTGGCCATCATTTTTTGGATATGATATCAAGAGTATAGAAAGCTACAGGAACATACACAAATGGGACTAAATAAACTAAAAAGGTTCTGCACAGCAAAAGAAACAGAGTGAAATTTCAACCTACGTAATAAGAGAATATATTTGCAAACCATGTATTTGATATGAGGTTAATATCCAAAATACATAAGGAACTCATACAACTCAATAGAAAAAATGCAAATAACCCAATTTTTTAAATGGGCAAAGGACATGAATAGTTATTTCTCCAAAAAAGACATACCAAATTGCCAACACATCTGTGAAAAAGGTGCTCAACATCACTAATCATCAAGGAAATGCAAATTAAAGGGCAACAAGAGATCACCTCACACTTGTTAGGATAGTGATTATCCAAAATAATAATAATAATAATAAAAAGAAGAAAATTATTTTCAAAGATATGGAGAAAATGAATCCCTTGTAAACTGTTGGTAAGAATGTAATTTGGTGCAGTCACTATGAAAAATACTATGGAAGTTCCTCCAAAAAGTAAAAATAGAAGTAATATATGACTCACGAATCCCACTCCCAGGTATATATCCAAAAGAATTGGAATCAGTATCTCCAAGAGATATCTGCACTCCCATGTTCATTGCAGAATTATTTACAATAGCCAAGAGGTAGAAACAAACTAAACGTTAATCAGCAGATGAATGGCTAAAGAAAGTGTGACATATACATACAATGGAATATTATTCAGCCCTCAGAAAAGGAAATCCTGCCTGTTGTGACAACATAGATGAACATGGAGGACATTATGCTAAGTGAAATAAGCCAGATGCAAGAGCACAAAAGCTACATTATATCACTTATACGAAGAGTCTAAAATCATAGAGAAGGAGAGTAAAATGGAGGTTGCCAGGAGCTGGGGGAGGGGGAAATGGTGAGGTATTGACATTAGTCAAAGGATACAGAGTTTCAGTTTATATGAGATGAAGAGCTTGAGATCTGCTATACAACATAGTCCTATAGTTAACAATACTGTATAGTATACTTAAAAGTTTGCTAATAAGGTAGATTTCATTTAAGTTGTCCTATAATAACAGTAACAATAATAATAAATCATTTAACTAGGCTGAATATAAATCTGACCTAGCCTTCATTTCCTCCTTGAATTGACCCGGGATCAGATAGAGGCAAAAATTGCAGTCTTCTCAGGTCTTTTCTGAGCATGTGTCCTGCCCTGGACATGTTTGTGACTTTCTAAATTCCATAGTATAGGCAAACTATTTATTTATTTATTTATTTTTAACATCTGTATTGGACTATAATCACTTTACAATGGTGCGTTAGCTTCTGCTGTATAACAAAGTGAATCAGCTATATGTATATATATACATCCTTATATCCCCTCCCTCATGCATCTCCCTCCCACCCTCCCTCTCCCACCCCTCTAGGTGGACACAAAGTACCAAGCTGATCCCCCTGTGATATGAGGCTGCTTCACACTACCTATCTATCTTACATTTGGTAGTGTATATATGTCTATGCCCCTCTCTCACTTCATCCCAGCTTACCCTTCCCCCTCCCCGTGTCCTCAAGGCCATTGTCTGCCTCTGTGTCTTTATTCCTGTCCTGCCCCTAGGTTCATCAGAACCAGTTTTTTTTAGGTTTCATATATATGCGTTAGCATACGGTATTTGTTTCTGACTTACTTCACTCTGTATGATAGACTCTAGGTCCATCCACCTCACTACAAATAACTCAATTTTGTTTCTTTTTATGGCTGAGTACTATTCCATTGTATACATGTGCCACATCTTATTTATCCATTCATCTGTCGATGGACGCTTAGGTTGCTTCCATGTCCTGGTTATTGTAAATAGAGCTGCAATGAATATTGTGGACCAGGACTCGTTTTGAATGATGGTTTTCTCAGGGTATACGCCCAGTAGTGGGATTGCTAGGTCGTATGGTAGTTCCATTTTTAGTTTTTTAAGGAACCTCCATATTGTTCTCCATAGTGGCTATATCAATTTACATTCCCACCAACAGTCCAAGAGGGTTCCCTTTTCTCCACACTCTCTCCAGCATTTATTGTTTGTAGATTTTTTGATGATGGCCATTCTGACTGGTGTGAGGTGATACCTCATTGTAGTTTTGATTTGCATTTCTCTAATGATTAATGATGTTGAGCATCCTTTCATGTGTTTGTGGGCAATCTGTCTATCTTCTTTGGAGAAATGTCTATTTAAGTCTTCTGCCCATTTTTGGGTTGGGTTGTTTTTTTTTTGATATTGAGCTGCATGAGCTGCTTGTAAATTTTGGAGATTAATCCTTTGTCAGTTGCTCCATTTGCAAATATTTTCTCCCATTCTGAGGGTTGTCTTTTCGCCTTGTTTATGGTTTCCTTTGCTGTGCAAAAGCTTGTAAGTTTCATTAGGTCCCATTTGTTTATTTGTGTTTTTATTTCCATTTCTCTAGGAGGTGGGTCAAAAAGGATATTGCTGTGGTTTATGTCATAGAGGGTTCTGCCTATGTTTTCCTCTAAGAGTTTTATAGTGTCTGGCCTTACATTTAGATCTTTAATCCATTTTGAGTTTATTTTTGTGTATGGTGTTAGGGAGTGCTCTAATTTCATTCTTTTACACATAGCTGCCCAGTTTCCCCAGCACCATTTATTGAAGAGACTATCTTTTCTCCATTGTATATTCTTGCCTCTTTTATCAAAGATAAAGTGACCATCTGTGCGTGGGTTTATCTCTGGGCTTTCTATCGTGTTCCATTGATCTATATTTCTGTTTTTGTGCCAGTACCATACTGTCTTGATTACTGTAGCTTTGTAGTATAGTCTGAAGTCAGGGAGCCTGATTCCTCCTGCTCCATTTTTCTTTCTCAAGATTGCTTTGGCTATTTGGGGTCTTTTGTGTTTCCATACAAATTGTGAAATTTTTTGTTCCAGTCTGTGAAAAATGCCATTGGTAGTTTGATAGAGATTGCATTGAATCTGCAGATTGCATTGGGTAGTATAGATTTCTGTGCATTAATTTTGTACACTGCTACTTTACCAAATTCATTGATTAGCTCTAGTAGTTTTCTGGTAGCGTCTTTAGGATTCTCTATGTATAGTATCATGTCATCTGCAAACAGTGACAGCTTTACTTATTCTTTCCAATTTGGATTCCTTTTATTTCTTTTTATTCTCTGATTGCTGTGGCTAAAACTTCCAAAACTATGCTGAATAACAGTGGTGAGAGTGGGCAACCTTGTCTTATTCCTGATCTTAGTGGAAATGGTTTCAGTTTTTCACCATTGAGAAGGATGTTAGCTATGGGTTTGTCATATATGACCTTTATTATATTGAGGTATGTTCCCTCTATGCCTACTTTCTGGAGGGTTTTTTTCATAAATGGGTGTTGAATTTTGTCAAAAGCTTTTTCTGCATCTATTGAGATGATCAAATGGTTTTTATTCTTCAATTCGTTAATATGGTGTGTCACATTGATTGATTTGCGTATATTGAAGAATCCTTGCATTCTTGGGATGAACTCCACTTGATCATGGTGTGTGATCCTTTTAATGTGTTGTTGGATTCTGTTTGCTAGTATTTTTTTTTAAATAACGTTTAATTTTTAGTTAATCCAATTCATTTATTTGTTGTTTGTTATTTTTGCAATGTGATTTGTGCTTTTATTTATTTATTTATTTATTTTTGGCTGTGTTGGGTCTTCGTCTCTGTGCGAGGGCTCTCTCTAGTTGCGGCAAGCGGGGGCCACTCTTCATCGCAGTGTGCGGGTCTCTCACTATCACAGCCTCTCCTGTTGCGGAGCACAAGCTCCAGACTCAGTTGTTGTGGCTCACGGGCCCAGCTGCTCCGTGGCATGTGGGATCTTCCCAGACCAGGGTTCAAACCCGAGTCCCCTGAATTGGCAGGCAGATTCTCAACCACTGCGCCACCAGGGAAGCCCTGTTTGCTAGTATTTTATTGAGGATTTTTGCATCTATGTTCATCAGTGGAATTGGCCTGTAGTTTTCTTTCTTTGTAACATCTTTGTCTGGTTTTGGTATCAGGGTGATGGTGGCCTTGTAGAATGAGTTTGGGAGTGCTCCTCCCTCTGCTATATTTTCGAAGAGTTTGAGAAGGATAGGTGTTAGCTCTTCTCCAAATATTTTATACAATTCGTCTGTGAAGCCATCTGGTCCTAGGATTTTGTTTGTTGGAAGATTTTTAGTCACAGTCACAATTTCAGTGCATGTGATTGGTCTGTTCATATTTTCTATTTCTTCCTGGTTCAGTCTCAGAATGTTGTGCTTTTCTAAGAATTTGTGCATTTCTTGCAGGTTGTCCATTTTATTGGCATATAGTTTCTTTTAGTAATCTCTCATGATCCTTTGTATTTCTGCAGTGTCAGTTGTTACTTCTTTTTCATTTCTAATTCTGTTGCTTTGAGTCTTCTTTTTTTCTAGATGAGTCTGGTTAATGCTTTATCAATTTTATTTAACTTCTCAAATAACCAGCTTTCAGTTTTATTGATATTTGCTATCATTTCCTTCATTTTTTTTTCATTTATTTCTGGTCTGATCTTTATGATTTCTTTCCTTCTGCTAACTTTGAGGATTTTTTGCTCTTCTTTTGCTAATTGCTTTAGGTGTAAGGTTAGGTTTTTTATTTGAAATTTTTCTTGTTTCTTGAGGTAGGAGTTTATTGCTATAATCTTCCCCCTTAGAACTGCTTTTGCTTAATCCCATAGCTTTTGGGTCATCCTGTTTTCATTGTCATTGTTTCTGGGTATTTTTTATTTCCTCTTTGATTTTTTCAGTGATCTCCTGGTACTGAGTAGTGTATTGTTTAGCCTCCATGTGTTTATATTTTTTAGACTTTTTCTGCAATTGATATCTAGTCTCATAGCATTGTGGTCGGAAAAGATATTTGGTATGATTTCAATTTTCTTAAATTTACCATGGCTTGATTTGTGACCCAAGATATGATCTATCCTGGAAAATGTTCCATGAGCACTTGAGAAGAGAGTGTATTCTGTTGTTTTTGGATACAATGTCCTATAAATATCAATTAAGTCCATCTATTTAATGTATAATTTAAAGCTTGTATTTCCTTATTTATTTTCATTTTGGATGAGCTGTCCATTGGTGAAAGTGGGGTTATAAGGTCCCCTACTATGATTGTGTTACTGTCGATTTCCCCTTTTCTGCTTTTTAGCATTTGCCTTATGTATTGACGTGCCCCTATGTTGGGTGAATAAATATTTACAATTGTTATATCTTCTTCTTGGATTGATCCCTTGATCATTATGTAGTGTCCTTCTTTGGCTCTTGTAATAGTCTTTATTTTAAAGTCTATTTTTTCTGATATGAGAATTGCTACTCCAACTTTCTTTTCATTTCCACTTGCATGGATTATCTTTTTCCATCCCCTCACTTTCAGTCTGTATGTGCCCCTAGGTCTGAAATGGGTCTTTTGTAGATAGCATATATATGGGTCTTGTTTTTGTATCTATTCAGCCAGTCTATGCCTTTTGGTTGGAGCATTTAATCCATTTACATTTAAGGTAGTTATCGATATGTACGTTTGTTACCATTTTCTTAATTGTTTGGGGTTTGTTACTGTAGGTCTTTTCATTCTCTTGTGTTTCTTGCCTAGAGAAGTTCCTTTAGCATTTGTTGTAAAGCTGGTTTGGTGGTACTGAATTCTCTTAGCTTTTCCTTGTCTGTAATGGTTTTAATTTCACTGTTGAATCTGAATGAGATCCTTGCTGGGTAGAGTAATCTTGGTTGTAGGTTTTTCCCTTTCATCACTTTAAATATATCCTGCCGCTCCCTTCTGGCTTACAGAGTTTCTGCTGAAAGATCAGCTGTTAACCTTATGGGGATTCCATTGTATGTTATTTGTTGTTTTTCCCTTGCTGCTTTTAATATTTTTTCTTTGTGTTTAATTTTTGATAATTTGATTAATATGTGTCTTGGTGTGTTTCTCCTTGGATTTATCCTGTATGGGACTCTCTCTGCTTCCTGGACTTGACTGACTATTTCCTTTCCCATATTAGGGAAGTTTTCAACTATAATGTCTTCAAATATTTCTCAGTCCCTTTCTTTTTCTCTTCTTCTTCTGGGACCCCTGTAATTTGAATTTTGATGTGTTTAATGTTGTCCTAGAGATCTCTGAGACTGTCCTCAATTCTTTTCATTCTTTTTTCTTTATTCTGCTCTGCAGTAGTTATTTCCACTCTTTTATCTTCCAGGTCACCTATCCGTTCTTCTGCCTCCGTTATTCTGCTATTGATTCTGTCTAGAGAATTTTTAGTTTCATTTATTGTGTGGTTCATCATTGTTTGTTTGCTCTTTAGTTCTTCTAGTTCCTTGTTAAACGTTTCTTGTATTTTCTACATTCTATTTCCAAGATTTTGGATCATCTTTACTATCATTACTCTGAATTATTTTTCAGGTAGCCTGCCTATTTCCTTTTCATTTGTTTGGTGTGGTGGGTTTTTACCTTGCTCCTGCATCTCCTGAGTGTGTCTCTGCCTTCTCATTTTGCTTAACTTACTGTGTTGGGTGTCTCCTTTTTGCAGGCTGCAGGTTCATAGTTCTCGTTGTTTTTGGTGTCTGTCCCCAGTGGCTAAGGTTGCTTCAGTGGGCTGTGTAGGCTTCCTGGTGGAGAGGATTGGTGCCGTGTTCTGGTGGATGAAGCTGGATCTTGTCTTTCTGGTGGGCAGGACCGTGTCTGGTAGTGTGTTTTGGGGTGTCTGTTACTGTATTATGATTTTAGGCAGCCTGTCTTTTAATGAGTGGGGTAGTGTTCCTGTCTTGCTATTTGTTTGGCATAGGGTGTCTGGCACTGGAGCTTCCTGGTCATTGTGTAGAGCTTTGTCTTAGCATTGAGATGGAAATCTCTGGGATAGCTTTCGCCGTTTGATATTACGTGGAGCCGGGAAGTCTCTTGTGGACCAGTGTCCTGAACTCAGCTCTCCCACCTCCTAGGCACAGGCCTGACACCCGGCAGGAGCACCAAGACTGTGTCAGCCACCTGGCTCAGAAGGGAGAAAAAAAAGAAAGAAAGAAGGAAAAAAATAAAATAAGATAAAGTTATTCAAGTAAAAAAAATTAAAAATTATTAACAATAAAAGAAATTAAAAAGTAAAAAAAAAGCAAAAAAAGAAAGAAAGAAAGAAGAGAGCAAACAAACCAAATAACAAATCCACCAGTGATAACAAGCACTAAAAACTATACTAAAAAAACAAAAAAATGTACAGACAGAACCCTAGACAAATGGTAAAAGCAAAGCTAAACAGACAAAATCACACAAAGTCCACTGTCTCAATATTGGGATGATTCATTGTCTCTTCAGGTATTCCAGAGATACAGGGTACATCAATTGGTCGTGGATATTTAATCCACTATTCCTGAGGCTGCTGGGAGAAATTTCCCTTTCTCTTCTTTGTTCACACAGCTCCTGGGGTTCAGCTTTGGATTTGGCCCTGCCTCTGCGTGTACGTTGCCTGAGAGCATCTGTTTTTCGCTCAGACAGGACGGGGTTAAAGTAGCAGCTGATTAGGGGGCTCTGGTCACCCAGGCTGGGGGGAGGGAAGGGTATGGAATGTGGGGCGATCCTGTGGTGGCAGAGGCCAGCGTGACATTGCAACAGCCTGAGAGGCACCGTGTGTTCTCCCGGGGAAGTTGTCCACAGATCATGGCACCCTGGCAGTGGCGGGATGCACAGGTTCCTGGGAGGGGAGGTGTGGACAGTGACCTGTGCTTGCACACAGGTTTCTTGGTGGCTGCAGCAGCAGCCTTAGTGTTTCATGCCCGTCTCTGTTGTCCCTGCTGATAGCCGCTGCTTGCGCCTGTCTCTGGAGCTTGTTTAGCCAGTGCTCTGAATCCCCTCTCCTTGTGCACCCTGAAACAATGGTCTCTTGCCTCTTAGGCAGGTCCAGACTTTTTGCTGGACTCCCTCCCAGCTAGCTGTGGCATGCTAGCCCCCTTCAGGCTGTGTTCATGCAGCCAACCCCAGTCCAATCCCTGGGATCTGACCTCTGAAGCCGAAGCCTCAGCTCCCAGCCCCCACCCGTCCCAGCGGGTGAGCAGACTAGCCTCTCAGGCTCGTGAGTGCTGGTTGGCACCAATCCTCTGTGCGGGAATATCTCCACTTTGTCCTCTGCACCCTTGTTGCTGCACTCTCCTCCATGGCTCTGAAACTTCACCTCCCTCGCCAGGCCCTGTCTCCACCAGTGAAGGGGCTTCCTAGTGTGTGGAAACTTTTCCTCCTTCACAGCTCCCTCCCAGAGGTCCTGTCCCTATTCTTTTGTCTCTGATTTTTCTTTTTTCTTTTGCCCTACCCAATTACGTGGGGAGTTTCTTGCCTTTTGGGAAGTCTGAGGTCTTCTGCCAGTGTTCAGTAGGTGTTCTGTAGGAGTTGTTCCACATGTAGATGTATTTCTGATGTATTTGTGGGGAGGAAGGCGATCTCCACGTCTTACTTCTCCGCCATCTTGAAGGTCTCTCTGCAAACACTATAGAATACCCTAATTTCCAAAAACACCACTCTCCCCAGCCTTTTTTCCAGTACATTTGGGAGTTCATTGTCTCAGTGGTAACCTTTGCCCCAGGTAGCCAGTGGTTTTCAGTTTACCTTACAATGTTTTTGAACAATGTACTTAAATGAATATTTTGCCACTTCTCAGCCCTGAATGAGTTCAAAGTTAGGCAAAACATAGACCAAGTGCCTTGTGTCAGTCCTTCAGGTAGCCTCCTGACAGGTTAGAACAGACAATAATTTGTGAATAAGGTATGCTCTGTGCCTTTGGAACAAGGGACCATGGTTCTACAGCTGGAAATGTGGCTGGCTGTCTTAAGGACCATCTCTGAGCTAAGGACAGGGTGGGGCAAAACAAGAAAAATGCCGCAAAGCTTACTTAACATTTTAAGGTGCCTATTTGTTGATTCAGCATTCACTTGGTTTCTATAAACCTTTGACTATTTTCCAGAGTTCTGACAAAGTTGGTTCTGACAGTTTCTACTTTTGTGTGTGTGTGTGTGGAGGGACTAGAGTTTGGAGCTACCTACTCTGCCATTTTACTTATGTCACTCCCCATGAGAGGACTTACTTTGAAATGGAAGAAATCTGAGACTATTTTAAGGCTGAAAGAAAGAATCAGTGGAGACGTAAATACTCAATATAGAAAAGAAGAGGTGATAATTGATGAAGCAAGTTCCCAGAGGAGGTGAGAGCTAAAATGTGAAAAGTTATAAGGCATAAAATATTGCAACTCTTTTGATCCATATGTGATCTTAGATAAATTTTTTTTTAATTTATAAAGGAATTAGATGGGGTGTGAAGAAGCAGAAAGCATTGCTGACCATATATTATTATTAATTTTTTGAAAGAATTCTCAGGGGAAAGGTTAAAGATTCATAGGTATGAAGAGTTCACTAAATGAAGTTTCTGAAGAGGTGAGAGTTTGAACTAAAAATTGGAGCAGCAATAGATTATATATAAAAGATTTAAAGTTTATTGAAATTCCATTTTCCATTGTAAGAATGACAAAAAATAAACCCAAAATTGGTTGTATTCAGATTTTGGGAGAGTATAGAATAAAAGGTACACTCATGAACTCTTTGTGGAGTATAAATATTTAGAAGTCAATTCAGTTTCAATCCTAATTTAAAATGCATTCTCCGTTCAACTCAGCAATTATATTCTAGGAATCTCTATTCTTGCAAGTTTGCACAAGAATATGTGTATAAGGATGTTCATTCCAGCCTTTTTGTAAGACAACAATTCT
Source organism: Balaenoptera ricei (assembly GCF_028023285.1). Taxonomy (NCBI): domain Eukaryota; kingdom Metazoa; phylum Chordata; class Mammalia; order Artiodactyla; family Balaenopteridae; genus Balaenoptera; species Balaenoptera ricei. Next base: position 85,481,875 of record NC_082660.1, on the reverse strand, counting down.
AAGACTACTTAACGTCCAGAAATATAAGTAGAAAATTACCCACAAACCAGATGTGTAATTGGATCCTACATACTGTAGTGTGTATGCCTCTGTGGACGTCTTTTTGTAAGCACAAGTGTCTGAAAGGATCCATGCCAAACCTTTGGTTGTCATTCACCCTGGGGGATGAAATGGGGAAGGAATGCTTTCACTTCTTACTTTATCAGTATTTACATACATTTATTTTCACAATGACCATGGATTACTTTGCAATTAAAAAAAAACAATACTTTATGATTGCAAACACAATTTCACAATGCAGAGCACAATATCTTTATGTTACCTATCATCAGCCTCAAAGGGATATATGAACTGTCAAGCCTTCTGACAAGAAGTATAATATGGCAAGATGCCTTACCCAAGCTTACATTCTATGACTAAAAACTGGACTTAAAAAAAAAGCGCTATATAGTTTCTATTTAGTGAGAAGCAAATTTATCTTTTTCTTTTCTTTTTTTTTTTCTCTGTTTCTTTCTTTTTTCACCCCAAAACAGAATGAAAGGATAAAGTTTATTTGGTACGTATAAAGTTTTTTATCAAAATATATCAATAGCTCTTTTTCAAAAATAGCGGTATTTTCTTAGCACTTCAGAATAGTTTTCCAGTTTCTTAAATAAATATTCTATGTGCCTGGCATGTCATTTTCCTTCAGCTGTGTTAACACATGATCTCTGACACTGAGTTTACAGAACATGGCATCTTCTGTTTCTGGTAGTTTTCCCACACATAGTGTGGCAGTGTGTGCATTCATTAAGAAATAAAGCATCTAATTCCAGAATCATGTATATCTGTATGATTTTGCTCCCTGTATTCTGGTTCAAAACCCACCATTCTTACATTGTTCTAGAAATCATTGATTTCTGCCAGTAAATAATGATTCCCTGAGTTTTTTTTTTTTTTTTTTTTTTTTGGTAACATTTTACTGGTGATGTAATCCTATACCCAAATGATCTGGTTTTCTGAAGCAGTTCTGCTGAATAGACCAGCTAAAGAGGATTACATCATTTTCTGCAGCAATGGGAAAGGTTTTGTTTTTTTTTAACTTCTCTGAATTTTTTAGGTGTGATTTGCAGATCTCTTCCCCAGCTTTCTTGTTGCCATCCGAAGTCAGTATACATTATGCATGGTACAAATCATTCCCAGTTCCCATTTCATTTGTGCAGTTTCTAGCAATGAAGGACCAAATTGATTTCAGAGCCATTGAGAGGAGCAGCTGTAGACGTTGAAATTAGTTGAAGATTTGAAGTGTGCTTTGTTCCCAAGAGCTTAAATTAGTCCTCAATTTTGATTAAAATCTGTAATAGTTACAATATAAATGAGGGAACTTAACTTAAAAATGCATCAATTGTTTCTCTGTCCAAAAAACTGCCCAAATAAACAGAAAGCTCTTTTACTTAAACATTCTTATTTTAATGCATTTGTACATATAAATCTTACACTTACAGATAATTTCAGAAGCACATTCTATGAATAGATAAATGAGCTCTTATTCCAGAAACTATGTACAATTTATGTGCACATAGGAAATTACCACACAATACTTTACTCACTTCAGGAATCTGTACTTTGAAAATAAGAGTTCTAGCTTCAGGCAATGTCATAGATGAATGCCCTGCAAATTATTCTACAGTAAAATTTGAAAATGTCAAAATGAGACTATGATGTTAGATGTTATAAAAATAACCATGAAATCCCTACAAATGCTACAGCACACCTATATTTCTTTGGTGTCGGCATTCCTAAGTTATAATTTATATATAAGCATGGGCTTATTCTTTTTTTAAAATTTATTTTATTTATTTATTTTTGGCTGCATTGGGTCTTCACTGCTGCACGTGGACTTTCTCTAGTTGTGACAAGCGGGGGCTACTTCTCAGTTGCGGTGCACGGGCTTCTCATTGCGGTGGCTTCTCTTGTTGTGGAGCATGGGCTCTAGGCATGCAGGCTTCAGTAGTTGTGGTGCTCGGGCTCAGTAGTTGTGGCTTGTGGACTCTAGAGTGCAGGCTCAGTAGTTGTGGCACATGGGCTTAGTTGTTTCGCAGCATGTGGGATCTTCCCGGACCAGGGCTTGAACCCATGTCCCCTACATTGGCAGGCGGATTCTTAACCATTGAGCCACCAGGGAAGCCCAAGCATGGACTTATTCTTGTCAGAGCTCAAATATTATTAGATCATTCCAATCTGACTTTTGCCATGCAAATTGTTAAGGTAATATCATAACTAAAAACTACATAAATCCACCAGAGTAAGGGTATTACTATTAGATAACTGTAAAAATGCAGAGGTACTCAACTCAGAAGCCATTTAAAACTATGCTGTCCCAGCTAAAATATGCTACAAATTTTCCTTTTTTGACCAAGTTGAGCAAATAGGCATGCACATGCACTATAAAGATGACACATTTTACAAGGGATAGACTTTTAATATTTAGGAATTAGATTTCTATATAAGGATTGTTGATGATAATCAGGTTTTCAGCCCTTGATCTGTCATCTCCCAAGTTCCAAAACGTTACTCAATAAAAGACAAAACTAGGAAAAGCATTGAAATCCAAGGATTTGGGACAATTCAGTCCAAATCCCTTGTCAGGATATGGGGAGAACTTCCACTAACTCTTACACCAGTGGAGCTAGGCAGACAAACATATACATAGGTGGTCTAAATTAGTTCACCACTGAAGAAAAACAGCACAGATAGCAAATGTATAGTCTTTTGCTTTGGCCCCTCCTGTCTTACTTGCCCATAAGTTTGTAGCAGTCATCTATTCAGACAATTCCTAAAACAGCCAGAACTGCCTCATTCTCACAAGTCCAAAGGTTACTCTCTCCCTCCATCCATTAGAAAAAACAATTCCCAATATACAACATTGATATAAGGGCCATAGAAGCAGAGCACACTGGGGATTACAGCTTTTCTACATAACAGATACAGTAAAAGAAGAATGACATACAGCCTAGGATATAAATTGCTCTCCTCATAGGAAACAAAAAACAAATAAGCAAATAAAAAATCCACACAGTGAATATAGGACAGTCTTTCCCTCAGTTCAATAGGGTTGTGCCTTTTGGTAGCCTACTGCCCTGCCACTCACTAACTATGTGACACTGAGCAAGTTATTTAACCCTTCTGAGCCTCAGTTTCATCTTTAAAATGAATATAAGATGACTCTCAGTCTTATGTGAACAATGAGAAATATATATTGAAGTGCCTAACAGAATTTGGCTCATATTAAGTGCCCAATAAATATTATTTTCCCTTCTTGTGACATATATTAACCATATTTGCAGCATTGTTGTATACCTAGTATATGTTGGACTTACATTCCTAGAACTGTGATCCAATAATCTCACTTCCAGAAATCTAGTTTAAGGGAATAAGCAGATTTTAGAAACTTTTAACTCATATAGATGCTTCCTGCAACGTTATTCAGAATAGTAAAATGTAAACATTCTAAACGTGCAAAAATAGACAAGTATGATGAAATATAACAAGGCCACTAAAAATATGATTGTGAGAAGTTTTCAGTAGCATGAGAAAATGTTAAATTTATAATGTTGTTTGAAAAGTAAGATAAATATTTTATACAAGTAAAAAATGCATACAAATAGCAGGAAATAGTGAAATGTTAATATTTGCTTTGAGTGGTAGGAAGTAGGGTGATTGTATTTAGATAAAATACTTTCCTGTGATGTTCAAATTTTCTACAATAAATATGTATATATTTAACTTTTGTAATTAAAATACTATTAAAGTAAATACAGGAGAGTACAAATTATTTGTCTCAGATAGTATGATTTTACCTGTGTGTTACTCTAAAAACCTGTATTAGTCTGCTAGGGCTGCCATAAGAAAGTACTATAGACTGGGTGGCTTAAACAAAAATTTAAGTTTCTCCCAATCCTGGAGGCTATAAGTCCAAGATCAAGGTGTTGGGAGGGTTGGTTTCTTCTGAGGCCTCTCACTTTGGTTTGTATATGGCTGCCTCACCCTATGTCTTCACGTGGTCTTCCCTCTGTACATGTATATGTCTGTGTCTTAATTTCTTCTCACAAGGACACTGTTCATATTGGATTAGGATCAGCCCTGATGATATCATTTTAACTTCATTACTTCTTTAAAGACTCTACAGGGACTTCCCTGGCAGTCCAGTGGTTAAGACTTCGCCTTCCAATGCAGTGGGTGTGGGTTCGATCCCTGGTCAGGGAGCTAAGATCCCACATGCCTTATGGCCAAAAAACCAAAATATAAAACAAAAGCAATATTGTAACAAATTCAATAAAGACTTTAAATTTGGTCCACATCAAAACAAAAAAATCTTAAAAAAAAATAAAGATTCTACATATCTCCAAATACAGTCACAGTCTGAGGTACTGGGAGTTAGAACTTCAACACAACAAATTTGGAGGAACACAGTTCAGCCCATTACAACACCCCTTACTAGATTTTTTTTTCACACACACACACTGTATTTTATTTTTACAAGAGATAAATAGACTGACACCAAGCATTGTACATGGATGACCACAACAAAAGCAACAATGATTGCAATTACCAAACACGAAACACACTCATACTATGTCATAATATTGACATTCAGTCTGGTAATCCTCCACTGTAACAGCTCCTTTACTTTGCAGTGAAAACTGATTTGTATATTCTTTGCCTCTGAGTCCTTGTGGGATTTGTTTTTTAATTCAAACAGAAAGTCACGAAAATTATACTCATCCTCATCAGTTCACTCAGTCCCATGTAATTAATTTTTTTTTTCATCTTGATCTTTTGTTAACACTTTTATGAGTTCATCAGTTTTTCATTAGAGTTCTGAAAATGCTTATTCATTCAGTTCAGCAGTACAGTCAGTTACCAGAAACCTGTACTTGTCACAGTCTTTTCCATGAATTTCTTGAAGATGAAACCCTTTTATAGGAACATATTTGCAAAAGGATCAGAGTACACCCAGAACTGTCTGTAAATGACAAAAGACTTAAAAATGACCACGGTTAAAGATTTGATGAAAGTTCATAATAATGCAGTTGACAAGAAAATTAGTTATTTCTGAGATATACATTTTAAAGTAATAATTAGGATTATGACATAACATTATACCAGAACATATAAGATTTTTAGAAATTTCATGTAATGTCTGAAACATTTATATTAACATATTTCCATACAAATAACCCAATGAAAGTTTAGTATTAGTTGTTTTGTTTGTTTGTTTTCTTATACTGCAGGTTCTTATTAGTCATCAGTTTTATACACATCACTGTATACATGTCAATCCCAATCGCCCAATTCAGCACACCACCATCCCCACCCCACCACAGTTTTCCCCCCTTGGTGTCCATATGTCTGTTCTCCACATCTGTGTCTCAACTTCTGCCCTGCAAACCGGCTCATCTGTACCATTTTTCTAGGTTCCACATACATGAGTTAATATACGATATTTGTTTTTCTCTTTCTGACTTACTTCACTCTGTATGACAGTCTCTAGATCCATCCACGTCTCAACAAATGACTCAATTTCGTTCCTTTTTATGGCTGAGTAATATTCCATTGTATATATGTACCACTACTTCTTTATCCATTCGTCTGTGCATGGGCATTTAGGTTGCTTCCATGACCTGGCTATTGGAAATAGTGCTGCAATGAACATTCGGGTGCATGTGTCTTTTTGAATTACGGTTTTCTCTGGGTATATGCCCAGTAGTGGGATTGCTGGGTCATATGGTAATTCTATTTTTAGTTTTTTAAAGAACCTCCGTACTGTTCTCCATAGTGGCTGTATCAATTTACATTCCCACCAACAGTGCAAGAGGGTTCCCTTTTCTCCACACCCTCTCCAGCATTTGTTGTTTGTAGATTTTCTGATGATGCCCATTCTAACTGGTGTGAGGTGATATCTCATTGTAGTTTTGATTTGCATTTCTCTAATAATTAGTGATGTTGAGCATCTTTTCATGTGCTTCGTGGACGTCTGTATGTCTTCTTTGGAGAAATGTCTATTTAGGTCTTCTGCCCATTTTTGGATTGGAGTGTTTGTTTCTTTAATATTGAGCTGAATGAGCTGTTTATATATTTTGGAGATTAATCCTTTGTCCATTGATTCGTTTACAAATATTTTCTCCCATTCTGAGGGTTGTCTTTTCGTCTTGTTTATGGTTTCCCTTGCTGTGCAAAAGCTTTGAAGTTTCATTAGGTCCCATTTGTTTCTTTTTGTTTTTATTTCCATTACTCTAGGAGGTGGATCAAAAAAGATCTTGCTGTGATTTATGTCAAAAAGTGTTCTTCCCATGTTTTCCTCTAAGAGTTTTATGGTGTCCAGTCTTACATTTAGGTCTCTAATCCATTTTGAGTTTATTTTTGTGTATGGTGTTAGGGAGTATTCTGATTTCATTCTTTTACATGTAGCTGTCCAGTTTTCCCAGCACCACTTACTGAAGAGACTGTCTTTTCTCCACTGTATATCTTTGCCTCCTTTGTCATAGATTAGTTGACCATAGGTGCGTGGGTTTATCTCTGGGCTTTCTATCTTGTTCCATTGATCTATGTTTCTCTTTTTGTGCAAGTAGAATATGGTCTTGATTACTGTAGCTTTGTAGTATAGTCTGAAGTCAGGGAGTCTGATTCCTCCAGCTCCATTTTTTTGCCTCAAGACTGCTTTGGCTATTCGGGGTCTTTTGTGTCTCCATACAAATTTTAAGATGATTTGTTCTAGCTCCGTAAAAAATGCCATTGGTAATTTGATAGGGATTGCATTGAATCTGTAGATTGCTTTGGGTAGTATAGTCATTTTCACAATGTTGATTCTTCCAATCCAAGAACATGGTATATCTCTCCATCTGTGTGTATCATCTTTAATTTCTTTCATCAGTGTCTTATAGTTTTCTGCATACAGGTCTTTTGTCTCCCTAGGTAGGTTTATTCCTAGGTATTTTATTCTTTTTGTTGCAATGGTAAATGGGAGTGTTTCCATAATTTCTCTTTCAGATATTTCATCATTAGTGTATAGGAATGCAAGAGATTTCTGTGCATTAATTTTGTATCCTGCAACTTTACCATATTCATTAATTAGCTCTAGCAGTTTTCTGGTGGCAGTTTTAGGATTCCCTATGTATAGTATCATGTCATCTGCAAACAGTGACAGTTTTACTTCTTCTTTTCCAATTTGTATTCCTTTTATTTCTTTTTCTTCTCTGATTGCCGTGGCTAGGACTTCCAGAACTATGTTGAATAATAGTGGTGAGAGTGGACATCCTTGTCTTGCTCCTGATCTTAGAGGAAATGCTTTCAGTTTTTCACCATTGAGAATGATGTTTGCTGTGGGTTTGTCATATATGGCCTTTATTATGTTGAGGTAGGTTCCCTCTATGCCCCCTTTCTGGAGAGTTTTTATCATAAACGGGTGTTGAATTTTGTCAAAAGCTTTTTCTGCATCTATTGAGATGATCATATGGTTTTTATTCTTCAATTTGTTAATATGGTGTATCACATTGATTGAGTTGCATATTTTGAAGAATCCTTGCATCCCTGGGATAAATCCCACTTGATCGTGGTGTATGATCCTTTTAATGTGTTGTTGGATTCTGTTTGCTAGTATTTTGTTGAGGATTTTTGCATCTATATTCATCAGTGATATTGGTCTGTAATTTTCTTTTTTTGTAGTGTCTTTGTCTGGTTTTGGTATCAGGGTGATGGTGGCCTCATAGAATGTTTGGGAGTGTTCCTTCCTCTGCAATTTTTTGGAAGAGTTTGAGAAGGATAGGTGTTAGCTCTTCTCTAAATGTTTAATAGGATTCACCTGTGAAGCCATCTGGTCCTGGACTTTTGTTTGTTGGAAGATTTTTAATCACAGTTTCAATTTCATTACTTGTGATTGTTCTGTTCATATTTTCTGCTTCTTCCTGCTTCAGTCTTGGAAGGTTTTACCTTTCTAAGAATTTATCCATTTCTTCCAGGTTGTCCATTTTATTGGCATAAAGTTGCTTGTAGTAGTCTCTTAGGATGCTTTGTATTTCTGCGGTGTCTGTTGTAACTTCTCCTTTTTCGTTTCTGACTTTATTGATTTGAGTCCTCTCCCTCTTTTTCTTGATGAGTCTGGCTAATGGCTTATCAATTTTGTTTATCTTCTCAAAGAACCAGCTTTTAGTTTTATTGATCTTTGCTATTGTTTTCTTTGTTTCTATTTCATTTATTTCCACTCTGATCTTTATGATTTCTTTCCTTCTGCTAACTTTGGGTTTTGTTTGTTCTTCTTTCTCTAGTTTCTTTAGGTGTAAGGTTAGATTGTTTACTTGAGATTTTTCTTGTTTCTTGAGGTAGGCTTGTATAGCTATAAACTTCCCTCTTAGAACTGCTTTTGCTGCATCCCATAGATTTTGGGTCGTCGTGTTTTCATTGTCATTTGTCTCTAGGTATTTTTTTATTTCCTCTTTGATTTCTTCAGTGATCTCTTGGTTATTTAGTAACGTATTGTTTAGCCTCCATGTGTTTGTGTTTTTTACATTTTTTTCCCTGTAATTCATTTCTAATCTCATAGCGTGTGGTCAGAAAAGATGCTTGATATGATTTCAATTTTCTTAAATTTACTGAGGCTTGATTTGTGACCCAAGATGTGATCTATCCTGGAGAATGTTCCGTGCGCACTTGAGAAGAACGTGTAATCTGCTGTTTTTGGATGGAATGTCCTATAAATATCAATTAAATCTATCTGGTCTATTGTGTCATTTAAAGCTTCTGTTTCCTTATTTATTTTCATTTTGGATGATCTGTCCATTGGTGTAAGTGAGGTGTTAGAGTCCCCCACTATGATTGTGTTACTGTCAATTTCCTCTTTTATATCTGTTAGCAGTTGCCTTATGTATTGAGGTGTTCCTATGTTGGGTGCATATATATTTATAATTGTCATATCTTCTTCTTGGATTGATCCCTTGATCATTATGTAGTGTCCTTCCTTGTCTCTTGTAACATTCTTTATTTTAAAGTCTATTTTATCTGATATGAGTATAGCTACTCCAGCTTTCTTTTGATTTCCATTTGCATGGAATATCTTTTTCCATCCCCTCACTTTCAGTCTGTATGTGTCCTTAGGTCTAAAGTGGGTCTCTTGTAGACAGCAAATAGATGGGTCTTGTTTTTGTATCCATTCAGCAAGCCTGTGTCTTTTGGTTGGAGCATTTAATCCATTCACGTTTAAGGTAGTTATCAATATGTATGTTCCTATGACCATTTTCTTAATTGTTTTGGGCTTGTTTTTGTAGGTCCTTTTCTTCTCTTGTGTTTCCCACTTAGAGAAGCTCCTTTAGCATTTGTTGTAGAGCTGGTTTGGTGGTGCTGAATTCTCTTAGCTTTTGCTTGTCTGTAAAGCTTTTGATTTCTCCATCATATCTAAATGAGATCTTTCCCTGGTAGAGTAATCTTGGTTGTAGGTTCTTCCCTTTCATCACTTTAAGTATATCATGCCACTCCCTTCTGGCTTGTAGAGTTTCTGCTGAGAAATCAGCTGTTAACCTTATGGGAGTTCCCTTGTATGTTATTTGTCATTTTTCCCTTGCTGCTTTCAATAATTTTTCTTTCTCTTTAATTTTTGTCATTTTGATTACTATGTGTCTCGGCGTGTTTCTCCTTGGGTTTATCCTGTATGGGACTCTCTGCGCTTCCTGGACTTGGGTGGCTATTTCCTTTCCCATGTTAGGGAAGTTTTCGACTATAATCTCTTCAAATATTTTCTCTGGTCCTTTCTCTCTCTCTTCTCCTTCTGGACCCCTATAATGCGAATGTTGTTGCGTTTAATGTTGTCCCAGAGGTCTCTTAGGCTGTCTTCATTTCTTTTCATTCTTTTTTCTTTAGTCTGTTCTGCAGCAATGAATTCCACCATTCTGTCTTCCAGGTCACTGATCCGTTCTTCTGCCTCAGTTATTCTGCTATTGATTCTTTCTAGTGTAGTTTTCATTTCAGTTATTGTATGGGTCATCTCTGTTTGTTTGTTCTTTAATTCTTCTAGGTCTTTGTTAATCATTTCTTGCATCTTCTCAATCTTTGCCTCCATTCTTATTTTGAGGTCCTGGATCATCTTCACTATCATTATTCTGAATTCTTTTTCTGGAAGGTTGCCTATCTCCACTTCATTTAGTTGTTTTTCTGGGGTTTTTTCTTGTTCCTTCATCTGGTATATAGCCCTCTGCCTTTTCATCTTGTCTATCTTTCTGTAAATGTGGTTTTTGTTCCACAGGCTGCAGGATTGTGGTTTTTCTTGCTTCTACTGTCTGCCCTCTGGTGGTTGAGGCTATCTAAGAGGCTTGATGGAAGGCTCTGGTGGTGGGTAGAGCTGACTGTTGCTGTGGCGGTCAGAGCCAAGTAAAACTTTAATCCACTTGACTGTTGATGGGTGGGGCTGGGTTCCCTCCCTGTTGGTTGTTTTGCCTGAGGCAACCCAACACTGGAGCCTACCTGGGCTCTTTGGTGGGGCTAATGGCAGACTCTGGGAAGGCTCACGCCAAGGAGTACTTCCCAGAACCTCTGCCGCCAGTGTCCTTGTCCCCACAGTGAAACAGAGCCAGCCCCTGCCTCTGCAGGAGACCCTCCAACACTAGCAGGTAGGTCTGGTTCAGTCTCCCTCAGGGTCACTGCTCCTTCTCCCGGGTCCCAATGTGCACACTGTTTTGTGTGCACCCTCCAAGAGTGGGGTCTCTGTTTCCCCCAGTCCTGTTGAAGTCCTGCAATCAATTCCCACTGTGCTTCAAAGTCTGATTCTCTATGAATTCCTCCTCCCGTTACCGGACCCCCAGGTTGGGAAGCCTGACGTGGGCCTCAGAACCTTCACTCCAGTGGGTGGACTTCTGTGGTATAAGTGTTCTCCAGTCTGTGAGTCACCCGCCCAGCAGTTATGGGATTTGATTTTACTCTGATTGCGTCCCTCCTACCATCTCACTGTGGCTTCCCCTCTGTCCTTGGATGTGGGGTATCCTCCTTGGTGAAGTCCAGTGTCTTCCTGTCGATGATTGTCCAGCAGCCAGTTGTGATTCTGGTGCTCTCGCAAGAGGGAGTGAGAGCACATCCTTCTACTCCGCCATCTTGGTTAATCCTCCTACTAGATTATTTTTAACCAGTCACCTGGACTAACTTCCTATTTCATAAAGAAGTCAATTACCATAAACAAAGTACAGATAACATAATTTACTGGAGTCAAATGATTTGCTTTTTTTATCCCAACTCTGCCACTTGGTAACTATGTAACCTTGGTCAAGATAGTCAAGCACTCTGAACCTCAAGTTTCCTGACCTGAAAAATGAGGATGATAACATCTGTCTCACAGGTTTCTTGTGAGTATTAAAAGAAATACTTTATATAAGCAAATATCGAAGTATCTAATAAAAGTAAATATTAAACAAATTTGACTTTCTTTTCCTTTTCTCCCTTTAGTGAGAACTGCTTAAATATCATCATCTATACTGTAGAACTTTTTCAAATTCGTCCTTTCTTCCTGACCTTTTTCTCTGAAACAAAACCGTCCACCTGTGTTCTCAGTTCCACTAACTCCAGCCCCTTTTGGTAGTTGTCTCCATGAAAGTAAACTTGAATTCATATCTCAGGTCTTTCATTCACTAGCTTTGTGATCTTGGGATAGTCAGTTAACCTCTCTGAGCTCATTTCTAGTATGTAGAATGAAGATTATAATACCTACCTCATAGGCTTGTTCTGCCTGGAACTGTTACCCAGCATCTGTAAATATTTTGCTGAATTAATACTGATAATAATAACTACTAACATTTATTGAGCATTTATTATGTACCAGACAGTGTACCAAATATTTTACATATTTTATTTGATGGAATTTTACAAGAACTGTATCAAGTGGCTTAATACATTCTCCTTATTTTGTGTAACTTAGAGAAACATGGCCTTTTTCATCTTGTAACCAAAGAACTTTTATTAGCAAAATAGTAGAAAAGTTTTAACATTAATATAGTTTGTGATAAAATGTCCTCCAAATAAAGTATAATTGTTCTTGATATATATTTCATTCCCACGTGTAATACAATGCCATAGAAATATTTTCTTGTAAGAGTAAAGAACACCATTATTTATATATACATATCACTGATGTCCTCACTTTTAACAAAAGAACAAGAGGCAGCCTGAGTGATGGGAGATCAGCACCAAAAGATTGGAAAGTTAGAAAAAGTGCTGAAGAAATGAACCATTCTTTGTTTATCCAAAAATTAGTTATATTCAGATACACACACACACACACACACACACACAGAAGCAAAAGATGTTCTTTCATTGTTGTTAGACATTTTAATTTTTTCTGTATTTTTTACAGCTTCTATTTTTCCTCCATTAAAATAGTCTGCTGAGTCCATTCTCAATAATGAATATTTATTATGAAGATAGTAGACCAAATTGAATTTATAAATTAATCTCTCATTCTAAGTAAGAAGAGGTATAACCCACATATTGTGTAATTGTTATCAAGACAATAGCACCTGCCATTTTGGATATTATGTACCACCCAAATGACATTTTGTTGAGAAGGAAATGACTCATTCTCATCTCTTTCTGCACAGTGTAAATGTTTGAAGACTAAGACTGAGCACAGGAACGCCTTAAGGAAAACCAAGTTGCCTTTTCTGATCATCCTCTGTCTTCACTTTGAGCCCATAGTAATATCCTAATAACACAATTCTTCAGCAGTGACTAATTTCTTTTACTACTTAAACATCTTTTATATATTCTCTTCTGCCTTCACACCATCCTCCATGCTTCGACCACAAAGATATTTCTAAAATTCAGACGTGACCATGTGCCGACCTTATTTAAAACCTATTAAACACCACCCCCCGGTGCTCACCATTGTCTTTAGGATGAAGTTCAAATTCTTCAGCTGGCAAGCAAGGCCCTCCATGTTCTCACTTCTGCATATCTCACCTGCCTTTCCTTTCTCTCACCACACTCTCATAAAAACTCTTTGCCCCGCTTGCCACAACTAGAGAAAGCCCTCGCACAGAAACGAAGACTCAACACAGCTATAAATAAATAAATTAATTAAAAACAAAACAAAACAAAAAACTCCTTGCTTCAGCTCTTTTGAACATGTTGCAATGCTGTCCTTCAGATGTCAGAATGACTTGTATCCTCAAATTCTTTTCTAGTCAAATACTTCATTCCAGGACTCAGGACTGGGACAGGACAGAAGATTTAAGGAAATGCTCATTCTCAGGCTTATACAAGTGCAGGGCTAGCAACTGAGAGTGAATGCCTCCTTAAATTTTGTGCTCTGGGTGCCTCTCATACCTCACCTTAGTCTTAGCCTTCTCAACTATACCCCTTAATATTGTAACCAACCCCCTGACACAACTGTTACCAAACACAACGTACAGTGAGGCCAAACAAACTGAAACATCAGACTTTGGAGTAGAGAAAGGTTTATTGCAGGGCCAAGCAAGGAGAACGGGTGGCCTATGCTCAAAAAAACCCCCAAACTCCCCAAAAGATTTCAGCAAGGCATTTTTAAAGGTCAGGTGAAGGAGGGGCATCCCAGGGTATGTGATCAGCTTGTGCACAATTCTCTGGTTGATAGTGATCAATCCTCAGGTGCCAGAAGGCCTGGGGAAAATTAAAACACTCCCTAACACCATACACAAAAATAAACTCAAAATGGATTAAAGACCTAAATGTAACTCCAGACATTATAAAACTCTTAGAGGAAAACATAGGCAGAACACTCTATGACATAAATCACAGCAAGATCCTTTTTGACCCACCTCCTAGAGAAATAGAAATAAAAACAGAAATAAACAAATGAGACCTAATGAAACTTAAAAGCTTTTGCACAGCAAAGGAAAACATAAACAAGATGAAAAGACAACTCTCAGAATGGGAGAAAATATTTGCAAATGAAGCAACTAACAAAGGATTAATCTCCAAAATTTATAAGCAGCTCATGCAGCTCAATATCAAAAAAACCATCAAGCCAATCCAAAAATGGGCAGAAGACCTAAATAGACATTTCTCCAAAGAAGATATACAGAGTGCCAACAAACACATGAAAGGATGCTCAACATCACTAATCATTAGAGAAATGCAAATCAAAACTACAATGAGGTATCACCTCACACCAGTCACAATGGCCATCATCAAAAAATCTACAAACAATAAATGTTGGAGAGGGTGTGGAGAAAAGGAAACCCTCTTGCACTGTTGGTAGGAATGTAAATTGATACAGCCACTATGGAGAACAGTATGGAGGTTCCTTAAAAAACTAAAAATAGAACTACCATATGACCCAGCAATCCCACTGCTGGGCATATACCCTGAGAAAACCATAATTCAAAAAGAGTCATGTACCACAATGTTCATTGCAGCTCTATTTACAATAGCCAGGACATGGAAGCAACCTAAGTGTCCATCGACAGATGAATGGATAAAGAAGATGTGGCACATATACACAATGGAATATTATTCAGCCATAAAAAGAAACGAAACTGAGTTATTTGTAGTGAGGTGGATGGACCTAGAGACTGTCATACAGAGTGAAGTAAGTCAGGAAGAGAAAAACAAGTAATGTATGCTAACACATATATATGCAATCTAAAAAAAAATGTTTTTGATGAACCTAGGGGCAGGACAGGAATAAAGACACAGAGGCAGACAATGGACTTGAGGACATGGGGAGGGGGAAGGGTAAGCTGGGATGAAGTGAGAGAGGGGCATAGACATATATACACTACCAAATGTAAAATAGATAGCTAGTGGGAAGCAACCGCATAGCACAGGGAGATGAGCTCAGTGCTTTGTGACCACCTAGAGGGGTGGGATAGGGAGGGTGGGAGGGAGATGCAAGAGGGAGGAGATATTGGGATATATGTATATGTATAGCTGATTCACTTTGTTATACAGCAGAAACTAACACAGCATTGTAAAGCAGTTATACTCCAATAAAGATGTTAAAAAAAATAAAAATGGTATATATTATTATCTCAACCTCCCCTCACAAGCACTTAAAAGAACCCCAGTTATAGAGTAGGTGCTGAGTACATGTTTGAATCAAAGAATAACTGTTTCATGCTGTCTGCCCATGTCCTCACAATTTGATGTTTTAGATCTCCTTCTCCATGGTGTTCTAGAGCCAGTTTATCCCAGATTACAATAGCTTGAATATGCACATCTCTTCTCAATTCTGTGTTCATTACTGTCTCATCATTAGTTCAAAATCAACAATGGTGGGAGTATTTACACAATGGACATTATCAAATGCTACAAATCAGGGCTTCCCCCTTCCCCTCCCATATCAGTTTATTAGCACACCACTGTCCTACCTTACTTATATACAGCAATATGAGAATGGATGGGGAAGACAGTAGAAGCAAGGTATCTATATAATGGACAATACAGTGCCTATATCACTCTCTAGTCTTAAATCTACCATTTGTCAGTCAGGTATCAAGATAGATAACAAATAAAATGGGATAAAAATTTATGTCTTGTGTCCTTGATGGGACTATTTTGAGAATCAAATGTAATGGTGTATTGGAAAATTTTTGATGAACCTTAGCATGCTAATTTAAATTATTAATATGATGATGAGGCTGTGAATGCTTGTATGGTCTTTGATTCATTTTACTACTAGATTAATTGTCTGCTAAATTAATTTCTGCCTCACTAGGAGACAGGTTGGTAAAATTGGTAATGACTAATGAACTTTGACAATAATTATTGGCATCATAAAAATAAACTATACTCAAGCCACATCAATTTTCTTTTTTAATCATAGTGACCAACAGAAATCTCAGAAGCTCTCCCTCTTTACAGCTACTGGTTAAGAGAAATCACCTTCTATCATGATATCTCTAATACCCCCTCAGAATAGTAGTTCTGAAAAGGGAAGTGGAAAGGCAATTATTTGTTGGAAGAAAGCCTCAGTCCTCCCTCATATTGTGATTTTCTAGCCACATTTATTGCAGGGTTTGTCAGATTATAAAAGAATTGTAGACTTATTGGAGAGCTGACTTTTAATTCCATTTGTCTTTGTTGCATAAATGTAGTCCCTACCTTCTCATAGTTTCTCGTTTAAAACAGGCACCAGTGATTTAGTACAGCCATACAAACACTGAACCAGATCATAATGGGAGGGAATGTAGTTGATGTGTTAGTATAAAGAGAAACAAGATAAGCGACAGAACCAACAACAGCAAAAAGACTTTCTCATCTAGGTTTTGCATTACCTGGGAGTCTGACTTCTGGTTCAATTCCCAGTTCTGTTACTGGCACAATACCCTGCCTTGGGCAAATCACTTGACCTCCTTGTGTGCTTGACTCTCTGTGAAGAGAATGAAGCAAAGACACAGCTTAATGTTTATGCAACACTTAGGACTCCTGGAAGCAGAATGCCACAGTGTATTGGTGGTAGAGATAAGAAAACATACTTTTAACATTTTAGCTGCAATTTTGTAGATTCTCAGTGTCCACATGAGAGCATCATATTTGAAGTTTTATACACAATTAAATGTCTTACCCTTCTAATGGCAAATAGTCAAAGTGATATCATGCCGCCCAGACTAAATCAGTTACATGCTTCTCTTCAAAGATACTTAACATTTGCCTTCTGTCAGTATCTCTTTGAGGAACATGAAAGAGCCTCATCCAAACATGGGCAAAAACGGTGTGAATCTTCTTCCAGGTTGCTGTTACAGTACAAATACAGTACAAATGAGCCAGGTTGATCTAACCTGACTGATGCTGGGTTTTACAGACATAATAACACTAAACATTTTGAAACATGCATCAAGAGCCAATAAAAAATGTGTCATTTATTGAGTGAATGCAATGTGCCAGTTCTTTATATAGATTATTATTCAATCCTCCCAACTACTCTGTGAAGCTGGCATTATCTCCCTTTACATGTGAAAATCCTAAGGCTCAGTGCGGTAAAGAAATTGATCAAGGCCAAATAACTAGTAAATAACAGACTGTAATTCATATTAAAATCCAACCTTATTAGATTCCAAAGGCCATGCTCCTAACCAGTATACCATACTACTTCCTTGTCTGGGTTCTGCCAAGTTGAAGATGACTCCATCTCTTGATATCTCAAAGCACTCAATTTACGTATGTGGAGGGGATTGTGATCTAACTTGGAATAGCCCATCTAACTTTTAAATAGACATGTCTCTCGAGTCCTTCTGCTAGAAGTAGCTTTGACTACAGAATTTTGGACTACACTTCTTTGATTTGTTAGGACATCATAGCAAGATGCATGGCCAAGTATTGACAATATAGAGAATTGTTAGGGAATTCTTTTCTCTTTACTTAGGAGTTTTCTTCAACTGAAATTTTGTAATGAGATGGAGAAAAATATAGTCACTGAAACTCCCTTCCAGGAAAGGACTGTATTTGTCCAGAAAAAAATTCACTTACAAACAGATTGGAGGTTTAATTTGAGACAGAGTTTTATGTTATATAAGTTGTTCACTGTAAGGACACCTAAGAGATGGAGCAAATGAAGGCTGGAATTCAGTCTACATTTGGCTTGCCAAGCTCTGCATTCTGGCACAAGGCTGCCACAGCCTGGAGGAAAAGATGTCTTTGGCTTTGCACAAAGGCACCATCCAATTGCCAAGCCTGCAATCTTGAGGTTGTATCCTCCCAGAGAGGACATGTTTTTCTAACTCACACAAGGATACTCCATAGGTTAGAGAAAAATGATGTCCCCTGTGATAATCTGGCTACCTTTTCATTCTTCATCCTCTACATTTTGAAGCTAATATCTCTTTCAGGCATTCTACTAAAGTTTTATAAACATTGTGTCATTTGATTTTCACAACAACCTACAATTACTTCCATTTTACTGCAACATGCTCAAAGCAACAGAATTCTTAGTGGCAGAGTCTCTATTTGAACATAGCCTTGTCTGACTCCAAAAATCATGCCCCTATTTTTAAGACTATACTGCTACCCAAACATCAACATTGGCTTTTGTCCATAGAGTAAATATCTCTATTTATTGACAAAATAAAAAGTGAAAATACAAAAATCTATCATCTGGTTGTTTTATATACTTTGAGATGCAGAGTAAGTTTGCTGATTTGCATATTTGCTCATTTTTACTAAATCAATGGCATTTTCACTCTACCATGAGCCAAATAAAGTCACCAAATGATATTTTTGCATTTGTTGATATAAATTCATTTGTATCCAAACTTTCCTAAGAAAACTCTAATCGTAAACACACAAAATTGTAATAAGCCCAAATGGTTCTGGGATGCTGTGTGCCCCTAATGAATACAACATGACGCTAAGTAAAAGAAATATTATATATATATATATATATATATATATATATATATATATAAACACAGTGTCTTAAAAACATTATTTAGAATGCAAAAGCATTTGCCTAATGTCCTCTGAATTATGTCAAAATTAAGATGCTTTCAAAATTTCTGCCATAGTAATTATCTTTGATAATTATTCCCCATCCAGAATCTCCAATAGTTTTTATCAAAGAAGTTTTAAAAAACCAAGGACAGACCAGTTGATCAAGATTCAGACAGTCTTCTAAGTGAGATAAAGATAATTCTTGCTTTGCAAATGGAAAGTGATTAAGATCAGAGTATTAATAAAAGGCTCAAAAACAATAAGAATCTCTGTCAAAATTCTCATGCATATTTTCTGCAAAGATTTAGAAAAAGTATATTAGATGGGATCCCATGGATGAGTAATATTAGTAGATGCAATGTTATTTGGAATTATTATTAAATTGTTCAGATCACTAAGGCACTTTTCAGTAAACTACAACCACTTTGCCAGTGCAGTCTAGTATCCTGACACTGAATGCTTCTCAGAGCATTTCGTTTGTGTGGGAAAAACCACCATGAGTCTCCCACTATATTTTGGTGTTTTCAGAAAATACTCATAATCTGTCATGTGTTGACATACATGATTTTAATTTTTACATATCATGGCTTATAAATCCATCTGTAGTGGGTAGCCATCTAGTTTCACTGCTGCTTATGAGTTGAACTCAGTTGGTGTATATGTCTTGCTCTTTTGGTGAAACTTCATCCTAATTTTTCCCTAAATTACAATATTTAATCCCTTCTAAAAGTCTGCTTTCAAAATTTACAAAAGAAGCAGTATATAAAAAAAAGATACAACATATTTAATACAATGTAGAAGAAAACCACATGATCAATCCTGAGACTATAATGACTGCAATTTGTTCCCTGCCCATCCATAAAATATCTCAGTGCTAGACCTATCAAAACCTTGAAATATATTATCAAGTAGAGTAAGTCTGAAGTCTGAATCTATTATATTAAAAAACATCTGGAATCCACACACACACACACAAGAAATGATCTTTTATTATGAAGTGAAAAACCGTCTAGTGCAAATTGGACAAGAGTGTATATGTATAGTTCCATGTTTTTCACCTATAATGATTTTGTCTTTTTTACTTACACATGCTGTGTTGCATTGTAGCATATCATGAACATCTGTTGAATTTGCCAGCTCAACATTCCTTCTTCCTTCTTTAGTAACAGCACCTAATTTTCCTTTGAAGAAGAATCCTTCTGTTAACTATCGGAATTCATATAGTTTGGGTGGGTCGACACCATTCATTTCAGAGTTTCTAGCCTCATTCAAACCCAAATGAATAGGCCTTGGATATGGCCAAGTCCTGAGCAATTAGGGTAGCACAACCCCTTGGGCACAGCAATGGGTTCAGTGATGGGCACATGAACCAAGCTGGGCAAATGCAAGCCTTCACTGGGACTTTTGCTGGAATTATTGGGAAAGAGGAATTTTCTTTTACTGGAATTTCAGTCAGTATAGATGCCATATAGATGAGAATAAAGTTAGTATATGAAGAAAATTTAAAAGGGCAGATTTCTGCTGACGTTGGTTGAAACCCTGGATCCTAACATGCCTAACAGCACTAAACCCCTTGAACTTCCCAGTTATGAGCCAATGAATTCCCCTGTCTGTTTATTCTAGTTTGATCTGTCACATACCACCAAAAATACCTTGACAAATATACAGCATTCTCTTTCTTTAGTAGAATTCAGTTCCTTCTCTAGTCTAAATAAGTTACTTTTGGTCAAATTTTTATTTCCCTGTTTTATGAGAAACAAACCATATGATGCAATTATCCTTCTCATAGTCACAAAATCGTGTTAACTCAGAAGGTTTCCTAAAAGAGATAATTTAGTTCTTTTAGCTGCCTCAAGGCAGCATCATGCTCTCACAAGCCCAGGAAGACAGTGCTTAATCCTTGCCATCAGGGTCCCCAGAGAAGAAGAAATTACAACTTTTCTTTAAACTACCTTCAATTGGTCAGGTTTCCAGCCTATGGTCTTTGGAGCTGAATACAGGCAGACTAAGCATGGCGGTTTGAAATTTCTAGCTTTATTCAAACCCAAGCTAATAAGCCTAGAACTTGACAATACAAAAACATCTGTCCCCAGTGACAAGATGAATTTGATTCATGAATTCCCATATAATATCCCTACTCATCAAATGGCAAAATCTTGTCTCGGGTAATCTGGTTCATTTAGAGGAAACAAGGAAACTATAAGACACATACCAGAAAAGCCTAATTTAGAGGATTATCCTAACGGCATAAAGCAAAGAAAAATCACAACTGGTTTTCCCAGATGCAGTACAAATAACAGTTCTCCAAATGCTTCAAAGTTTCCTTTTTATCCACAAAACAAAGAATAACAGGGAGTAAATGACACATGCATGTCAAGATTCAGATTTCACCAATATGACTGATGCTTATTTCCTTTATTCTAAGTCAAGGATTCTCAAAAAAATTCTCCCTTGGGGATGAATGCTAGGTTGGCTTAAGTGATAACTTGGGAGTACTTCCATGAACAAAATGTACTCACTGCTCCTTGCACTGTTTCATTCATTTGAAACAGTTTTGAACCAGTCTGGACTTTTATTATACTTAGAACTTTATGCAATTGTCATGTTTATAATTTGTCCTTTTTCATTCTGTCTATGTGTCTTTGTCCTTTCCCCAATCAACTGTTATTCTTACCCCACTCTCTTTGTCTAAACCTTTAATCAGTCACTTTACACTTAATAAGGAAATCATCCAAATATATAATAATCATCTCAACTATTGTAATTCTACTGCTTATATTAAATATCACCCACTCATGATACCATTATAAAGCAGTTTTTAACCATACATCCTAATTTCTTAGGGAGAATGAAAGGTTTCGCCTCACTTCTACATACACAGAACTATTTTCATCCTCATTCTCATTCATTCTCTCTCTATCTCTCTCCTTCTCTCTCTGCCTTCCACCCTTCCTGCCTCCCACCATCTCTTTCTCTGTCCCCAAGAAGTTCTCTTATAAGTTGTGCTGGTAAAGATTACTTTCAAGAGATACTACTAGAAAATCTGACAAATAATGTCTTAAATATGTAAGAGTTTCTTTTCCTCACATAAAAAGGTATCCATAAGTAAACAGTGCCAGGTTGGTAAGGCAGCCCCACTCTGCCAAGTTTCTTCTCTTTCTCTGCATTGTTAACTGTAGGCAGAGGGGGAAGGGCAAAATTTTCACTGCAGCTGAGTTTCTCTCTCTCTCTCCCTCAGAAAAACAAAAACAATAGCTGTCTTGGAAGGCTCACGGGGTAAAATTCTACTTATATCTCACTAGCCAGAACAAAGTTACATGGCATGCCTAGTGGTAAGGGGGTCCGGTAAATGTAGCTCTCCTTCATGAAAATGACAAATGCAATATGCCACTTCCCTCCCAAATTAGAGCTCTATTAGTAAGGAAGAAAAGGAGAAATGATATTAGGTAGGCAATTAGTAACACTGCTTACAAAGGTCAAAGAAAAACAAATAGCTTAGACCTCCAAAACACACAAGTGATTCAGCAAAGAATGGAATATAATTTTTACTGGAAAAAGAACTTGTCGACAGACTGGACAAGGGAAGTTTTCCTCTCTTGGTTCTCTCTTCTCTTTTTTTTTTTAATCAATTTGTTCCTCTTCTCTCTTCATCCCCATATGGCTCATGTAACTGATTAGGAGATGAGATGGCCCTGCCCTTGATTAAATTAGCAGACCAAAGTGGAAACCAGTGAAAGGAAGCATGAAATGAGTAGCTTATCCCAGATACTAGGGAAGAAAGGCATGTCTCATTTGTTTTTTTAATTGTAACTCTAGAAAATCAAGTAAGACTCAAGGGGAGACCATGGGAAAAGGGAGACACACCTCAAATTAGGTCGTGTGCCTACTATAGATGAGAAAACTCAAGACTGAGATTAGCAGCCCTAACCATTGGCCTATGCTCCTCTTGATGTATAACACTCTGAACAACTAAGTGGATTAAATAGCAACCATAGATGTAACCATTTCGAATTTGAGGATTTGGATATCTAATAAGCCACTTTAACATAACAGTAGGAAATATAAAAGAAGACAGACCACCTACTTCTCTGTATAGTTTTCTAATTACTATGTTGCTTCTTTCAAGTTATGGCCAATTTGTAAATAATATGAACATTTAAAAAATATTCTCTAATTTGGCCATGACTGAGTATTAGCAACATGAAAGTGGGGGACCTCATATCGGACTTCAAAGATGAATAGTGCCATGGTATGAAGAAAACAGGGCATCCCAAGTGTAGGAAACAGCTTTATAAAGGGTCCAGACTTACAGAAGACCTTGGATTTTGTGATTTAATAATTTTACATATCTGATTTCATCCACAAAAATTTGACAAATGTTTTAATATTGAATTAGCCTGACATTCTCTTACTTCCACATGCATGGGACTCTAAGCTTCAATCAAAGAGTGATGTGATAGAAAAGAAAGAAAATAGAAATGTCAGACACCAGTCCAGAATCCAAAGCATCATTACTCATTGGCAGCAGGCAGCATTCATAGCTCCATGCTACCTGGGGCGGTCCACAAATCTGTAGGCACTACATGAAATCAAAAGAGGTTACATCCCTGCCATTTTCTGTTCCCATTAAAGTGACTGAGGATGAATTCTTTCTTTCTAACTAGTGCTCTCTGCTTATCACAATTTATGATCCATCGTTAACTGAATATTTTTATAGTTGACTTTTCAAATATTTTGCATTTACAATGACTGGCCATTTCACCTGCTCCCCATAGGTTACTTAGAGTAGGCACTCAGGAAAAACTGGAATGGATACGTTATATCAGAACATTGAAAAGGTCAATGTTTTAGTTGTTGATATTTTCTACAGAATAAAATTCTCACATGTCTTTAATGGGTGATAGAACATTTAGAGTGACTAATGCTAAATACCTAATAATAATGATTATGACCACTGTGTTAAAATATGAACAATTCATTTCTCTGACAACAAAACACTAAGAACATATCAAAGGCATAATGAAAACAATGGCAAGGGTGCTCTTAATGGTATCTTAATGGCCTATAATGGCCTTCAGCGTCTCATACCTGTGGGAGAAAAGTAAGGTTATATGGCAGATTTATAGAATACTAAGATTTGAGGAGGCATTTTTGATTTTTATCAACCCACTCTAAATTCTCTAAAGTAAAATGACGGTACATCAGACTTCAGCACTTTGAAAAACTTCATTGTAGAATAATCTGTCAGTAAGATTAATTCACTAATTTATTAAACAAACATTTGAGTGCCTATTATGAGTAGAACATTGTGCTCGCTAATTTGGGGGAATGGGTGTGAGATGGTGTTGATATCCCAGGAGGGTGGATGAGGATAAGGATGAAGTGGCAGATGGTTACATGCAGAGGTTTCTTAATGATACAACACAGAATATGCTGTGGCATGATTCAGATCTCAATGAGCATAAACCCCCTCAGCGTTTCAGCCCAGAAGTGTTTAAAATACCCCTCCTGTTACCAAACCAAACCTGGGTTCACTAGCCCACACGCAGTTAAGCCAATCTACTGACATCGGGTTGTGGTGAAGGAAAGTGCAGGGTTTATTGTAAGGTGCCATACAAGGAGTCCAGCACAGCTAGCGGTCAAAAACCCCCGAACTCCCCGATAGGTTTCAGGAAAGCATTTTTAAAGGCCCAGTGAGGGAGGGGGGTCGCAGGGTGTGTGATCAGCTCGGGCACAGTTCTCTGATTGGTTGATGGTGAGGTAACAGGGCAGTGTCACAGGGGTTAACATTGTCTATCCTTAGGCTCCAGTAGGTCTGAGGGCTAAGTGCCCATGGTTATCAAGTAGTTAACATCTTCCATTTCGTGGGGGTTTTAGCATCTATAAAACAACTCAAGAAATGTACATCAGATACTATTATCTAGGTATAACAGTAAGGAGAGGAGCTAAAGCAGCGGATATGGGGAGGGGTTTGTCCCAGGAAGGCCCCATAGGGTCCTGCTCCATTACACTCCTATCAATCACCACAGTACCAAAATACTGATGAAATACAGAATATAGGCACAATACAAAGCGCTCAAGTAGACAGAGCCACAGCAGAACTGCCATTCCTAGGTGAACGAATAAAGTGAAAGTTAGTATTGGGCACAGCATGCTTGATGGAAGCAGAGACTCGGAAGTAATTGGATAAAGTAGAAGTAAATGGATAAAGATTTGATTTAAGGAAAGATTTATGCAAACTCATAAGTAAAACTGAGATTAAAGACCTTAATACAAGGACATAATCCCGGTGTGACAAGAATGGCATGCAACTCAGTAAAAACCAACAGTTTCTTGAAAAAGAAAAACCCAGGCACAACCAGACTAGAAGGTGTTGTATTTATCACATGGCTAAGACATCTCAAAAAATACTTTGTGTGGCGAACTATATAATATGCAAAGGGACAGCCAAACTCAATTTAACAACTCTTTTGTCTTCCAAAAAAACCCACATAAATATTATTGATAGAGATAAAGAAGGACTATATAGTATTCATAGAAACAGCCAAACTCAACAAAACCATTATTTTGTTTTCAAAGAATTACATGTTTTTGGTGCACATGGAGTCCTAGGCTGGGTTGACTCTTCTATTACAGACAAAGTTCTTGTTCCCAGGACCAGCAAAATAGGGTAAGAAGTATCTTTTACAGATTCTGTCACCAATAGCTAATTTTTGTTGGCATATGCTAGATGTTAGACTAGGTTCTATGCAAAAATTCTTTGTAATTTTTTGTGCCTACCTTTTGTCCCAGCAGTGTACTTCTAGGACTCTGTCCTACAGAAAAGCCTACATATGTGCACAATTATATGCAGTAAGTCCCCTGCATATGAACCTTCAAGTTGCGAACTTTCAAAGTTGTGAATGTGCGTTCGCATGTCCAATCATGTAAGTTAATTCACGTGTCTGGCATACATTGGCACGTGCGTGCATCCTCTAGAAGTGGTTGTGCTTTTTTGTACTTTACTGTACAGTACTGTATAGAGTACAGTAGTACAGTATCTTTATTTCAAGCCCAGGATGTCCAGAAGCAAGCGTAAAAGCAGTGGTGATGTAGCTGGTACTACTAAGAAGCACCAATCAGGAACAACATTATGACAATTTTGGAAGAACTATAACATCTACAAGGCCATAAAAAATATTGACTTTGCTTGGTGTGAAATTACGACCATCACCATGAATGGGGTTTGGAAGAAACTTTGCCAGCAGTTTGTTCATGATTTTCATGGATTTGAGAAGGTGGAAGAGGAGTCCAAAGAGGTCTTCAGCAGCTTAGTGACCCTCAGTGAGAAGCTGGAGCTAGGTCTACAAGAGGACAACTTCATTGAACTCCTTGCTGTGCAACACGAGGAGCTTACTAATGAAGACGTGATGGAATTGGAGGCCCAGAGAAAGGACAAAGAGACAAGAGGAAGAAGAAGTAACTGAAGAACCGAAGGGATTCACAACGCAGGAAATGACAAGGGGATTTTCTTTGTTGAGGGAGCACTGTTAGTTTTTGAGGCACAGGACCCAAACGTAGAATGGTACACGAAGGTTACAACAGCTGTTCAGAATGCAATCCAGTGCTACTGTGTCATCTATGATGAGAAAAAAGGAGCTACTACCCAGACATCACTGGATCATTTTGTCAAGAGGGTAGATAGAGTTGAATCCAGCAAGGAACCAGAACCTGTGCCATCAACCTCAGGCATGAGTGAAGTTACAGCTTGCCCTCCACCTCCTATTGCTGATGATCCTTCAGCTCTACCATCTCCCACCTCCTCTCCCTCCTCCAGGCAGGAACTCTTCTTGCCTATTCACTGGATGCCAGCCCCTGTATGCCAGCTGTTGTATTGTACTACTCTACTTTTCAAGGTACTGTACTGTAAGATTAAAAATGTTTTCTATATTTTTGTGTTTGTTTATTTTTTATGTATTATTTGTGTGAAAAGTATTATAAACCTATTACAGGACAGTACTATACAGCCAATTGTTTTATTTGGGTACCTAGGGTAACTTTGTTGGACTTACGAACAAATTGGACTTACAAACGCACTCTCGGAACTGAACTCATTCGTATGTAGGGGACTTACTCTATACATACAGATTTGTGTGTGTGTGTGTTTTTTCTAACAACACTGTTTGTGTTAGAAAATAGGGATAGAGTGGGAAAAATCTGAATGCATATCAATAAGAAATGACTAAATATTTTATGGTCTATCTATAGTTTTGAATAATATGCAGATTTAAAAAATAATTCAGTAGATCTATATGTACTAAAATAATAAGATAACGAAGGTAAATTACTAAGTGAAAATAGCAAAATTCCAAGTAGCAAAACAAATATTCTCTCTCTCTCTCCCTCTCTCTCTCTCTCTCTCACACACACACACACACACACACACACACACACACACAAATACACATACACACCTCAAATCTAATATGTGTGAAAGAGAAAGAGGGGAGAGAGAGATCTGGGTGGTAAATGACAGATTACTTTGCGTATTTTTATTTCATGAATTTGTTGTTTGACTTATTTTTAAAGAATCATGTATTATTTCTATAACTAAAATTATTTAACCAACAGAAGTTATTTTGTAAATATCCAGTTCCTTTTTACGTGGTTTTTCATTGGTCTCTAAAGGAGTGTATGTCCACATGGGTGTAGCTTTATATGTGTTTACATATATGTATATTTTTCACATAGCCTAAGCTCAGTAAACCTATGAAAGTATGGATTAATACATAAAAGAACTACTCATGGATAGAACTAAGGAAAGAATAAAATTTTCAGAATTATTGTTCTCATTTAGTGAGTTAAAACAGAGTATCCATTATTTTCTTTTCTGAAATAGTATAATAACCTGCTTTACCTGAATATTCTATCAGACAATAAAAAAACAAAAACAAAAAAAGCCCCTCTTTTTTGTTCAGGAGTTATTTTTGTGAATTTTCAACGAAGCACGTAGACTTATTGATGAAGATATGCTTATATACTTATTTTGCTTCTGAATCTTATAGAGTCTATTGCTCCTTCAAGGAAAATAGCACATGAAAATTGTTTTTTATCATAGATGTTTTATTCTTTTTAGGGGAAAAATATTTCTTACTGTTCCTACTGTCTCACATAGTTATAAATCTTTTGAACAAATGATTTTGGGATTTCTGATTCTCTTCTAGGTTGTGAATATAGTAAACAGTGTAATATTAACGGGTCTAACTGAGATTAAGTTGAATCATTTGCCTAGCATATTTCATCATTAGGCTAGTAGCATTCTTTGCTATTATCCATTCTCTGCAGTTCTATCATCCGGCACTAATTAAAACAAAATATTCTACAGGTAGGTAAGATTTCATTTTTTTCTCCTAGTTTCTGCCTCAGAAACTTATCTAAACAAATTTCTAAAATTCATGGTTTTGAAACACCATGATTTTAACCCACTCTTATTCAAAGATATCTAATCATCTGTTTTGATATTTCTATGTTTCCCTCTCGTACTACAAAATTGCTGCCATTTTGGGCTCTCCCAGCTATTCAGCTTTTCTTCCTTTAAGTATCTCACTTCTGCTTATCTGTAGAAACCACTATACATAAAATTAAAGGCATATTTAAACCTATAGGCAAATAATATAAGTGAAGGAAATACTGTTTTATGGGATAAAATTATTTAACTTATATATCTTACAGTATAGAAACAGTCATTGTCATTCAAGTATACAGAGCATCACTATTTTTTTTCTATTTCTTTTCTTCAAGGTTAAAATAGGAATAGAAATAAAATATGACCGTCCAATTCCGAACAAAATTTTGGCCTACCAATTGGTTTACCTGCATGTGAATATTTTATCATCACCTTTTCTTAGTACAGTCGCGGTGAAAACATAGGGAGAGTTTACAGCTGTGAATTGCTAGAATATATTCTAAGCTATTATGTGAAAGAGCCATATAACAGTACAGTAGGAGGGACAGTATGTCTGCTCTAAACCCCATCAGATGGTTTCATTTTACTCAGTGGCTCTAAAACAGGGATAATGATGTAGAAGATCATGAATTTTTCTAGTTACATTTACACATTTATTGGAGGCAGTTCAGATTTTCCAATTTGTGTAGGATTTCCATAGTATTATTATTCCTGAGAGAGAGGTTGATAGGAAAAAGTTTTACTTGAGCAATTTACTTGTTGAGAGGAACGTTTCAGAAAAGGCAAGGGACTAGAAAGCCAAAAGCACGTCTTTAATTATAAATCACAGCGGTCAAAAAAGGTGAGCTGGGGGAGGAGTGGCAAAAGTGGGGGAGGGGCATCTTGTTTGTGCTTCAAATACCGAACACCAGGAGGGAATGATGAGGTCATCAGAAATGCCCCTTGCTGCTGGCTCTGCGACCTCTCATTTTCTCTGGAGCATGTTCAGCATCCCCATAACACACAAAGCAAATTTTCTTATCTCGTTCATGGTAAAAATACAAGCAAACAGAGTATAAGAAGAGAAGGAAATGAGCACAAAGACCAATTTGTGAAGAGAGCAATCATGCCCTTCAGTTAATATGCCAAGTGGAAAAGGACTGCTGCTGTCCTTTGTTTTATTCTCACTTCAATAGATGAATTTTTTTAAAGTATGAATTGTTAGTTTTTGTACATATGTTCAGAGATGATGTATATGTATTGTAGAGTAGTTAAATTTTTGAAAAAAAATAATACATTCTGATTTCTTCTATTGTTTATTTGCCAGAACTTTTTCTTGCTTATTTATTTATTTTTTAACATCTTTATTAGAGTATAATTGCTTTACAATGGTGTGTTAGTTTCTGCTTTATAACAAAGTGAATCAGCTATACATATACATATATCCCCATATCCCCTCCCTCTTGCGTCTCCTTCCCACCCTCCCTATCCCACCCCTCTAGGTGGTCACAGAGCACCAAGCTCATCTCCCTGTGCTATGCGGCTGCTTCCCACTAGCTATCTATTTTACATTTGGTAGTATATATAAGTCCATGCCACTCTCTCACTTCGTCCCAGCTTACCTTTCCCCCTCCCCGTGTCCTCAAGTCCACAAGTCCATTCTCTACGTTTGCGTCTTTAATGGATGCCAGGACCATCCACATTCTGAAAATGCAGAAATTCCCTACATACATACAACTGTGCTTCTGGTAGTTTTTTTTTTTTTTCTTAAGTAATTTAAACATGTAAGTGATTGGAAAGGAGAGGCCAGGTAGCGCCCTGGATAACCCCTAAAATTCTATTCAATTCTACTGAAGCTTCATTTTGCCTTTATCATTAGAAGGCAGCGTACAGATTTCTCAGATAGCCAACAGATGGCAGCGAAGACTTGCAGACTGGCACAGAAATTTTATTCGCACAAGTAATTATCCCCAAGCAGCAATTAAATGTCTAAAGGCAGAGCTGTCATTTTTAAGCCTAGCAACCTTAGAAAATCTGTAAAGTCTTTTTTTGGGCAAAAATTAATAATAAAATAGTCTCTTTGCTTTTTAACCATCAAGCCCAGCTTTGGTTTCATAGTTATAATTTCCTTCTTGTGCATTTATGTAAGATTTACTAAAACTGATGAACATACCCATATACTTTTTTTATTTGCCAATTGGAACAAGAACCAAAATGTGCAAGATTTCAGTAAGCCTCATATTTCCATTTAAGTTAAAACTTCAAAGAGTGCTGTGGTAATGGGAGTTAGTTTTCAATTCGTTTTCCTAAAACTAAAGAGTACTACATTTGCCAAGAGGTTTACATTAGACTGTAATGTTAGAAAGTCTGACTTCAGGCACAAAACGATTATTGATATTTTTAATATACTCAAGGATGAACTCCTTAGAATAAAATTAGTAAGAAAAATTCATTTCCATTATCCATTTTAAATTTTCACCTTAGTTTATTATACTCAATGAGTCTCAGCTGAAACACATTTGCAAGGGGAAAAAAATCACCTCCAAAAGACCCTAATGTATTTCAAGTTGGCTCTGAGAGGGGGAACTTTGCCATTAGTCTCCACTACTACTTCACCTCAAGAAAGATATTACAGGCAGCTCTCAATTATTCAGAAATGTATTATCCAGGCCTTTCGTCTGGATTTCTTTACCATCCTACTGCCTAACAAGTGAATATTTTACTTTCCTTAGCTACTAAAATATCTGAAAGTACTTGAGTCTCACCTCCCCACTTCCTTATAGTCATTCACTACTTTCTCTGAGCTACCTCTGAACCTTGTACTTCTATTATGCCTCTTAACGAGTTGATTGGATTTGTTTACATATCTGTCTCCCCATCCTCAAACTGTGAGTTCCAGGAAAAATGATGTCTTATCCATCTCTATATTGCCATTGCTAAGCACATAGTTGAAACTCAGAAATAATTGAGTGAAACTGACTCAAGCAACTTGACTCCTTTTCAACACCAGTATTAAATGCTTATTATATTTAGAGCACTTTACTAGGAGCTTTGGGAAGATGCAAAAGAAATGGAAAACTATCTCTGCCCTGGAGATGACCATGGTCTTTAAAATGCAGGCTTACTTAAGGAAAGGTACAAAAATCATCCTAGGAACAAATTAAAGTGATGGAAATAAATATGCCACGTTAAAGAGCTGCAAAATTTGGGCCAGCTATTTGGAGCAAGAGTCAACGATAGAGACCAAAGTTTAGATTTTGGTTGACAGATGGTAGTTTAAACCTTTTTGAGAGTTGAAATCTCTGAAGTGTTAAAAGATCATAGATTAAACCATGAAGGGTGTCCAGAATTGAAGAGCAGAAGAAAGAAAAGAGACTAGCAGACATCAAGAATGCACCAGACTGAGAAATATAAGAACAAGACAACAACATCCTAGAAGCAAATGATGGCAAGAAATTTTAAAGAAGGCGTGGTAACAGAGAGTTCAAGAAGGGTTGACACTAACTCTAAAGAAAGAAAGGTGAAAAAAGCACAATTGACTAGCATAAGATCCCTAGTGGATTTAGAGCAGCTTTTGGTGATTTGTGAAGAGAAGATAGCCACTTAGCAGGGAACTGATGTAAGTTTTTTTTTATTGTTGTTACTGTTTTTCTGTTTCTATTCTTGGGGGTATTTTGTTTGCTTTATTTCCCTGTTTTGCTTTGTTTTAGAGAATTTTATTTAGACAAATAAACACAATTAGATATTCTGAAGTGGTGTACAATGAAAGAGGAATCAAACCAATTACTTTATCATGTATGCCCTTCTTTACAACTGAAGTAAAAAAAAGGGCCTTCAGTTTTAAGGTCAGAAAAATGGGACATTATGGAGTTTTCTTCTCCTTAATGTCACAAACAGCTACAAGAATTCTAAATGAAATAAGAGAAGTTGGATGTTGGCTTACACATATTCATTCAAAAACATAGTAGGCCATTGTAATAAAAAAAGCACAACAACTCCACCTAAGTTCTTAATACTCTTTAGATTTCACTTATAGACAACACCAAGGTTGTCCCAGTGCACCCAATTATTTGTGTGTGTGTGTTTTCTGTTTTACATTTGTAGAAATTTGTTTGTGGTTAAAATGAGTCAGTGATTTCTATTCATGTTGCTTATCCATAATAAAAATGTGGTCTGTAAAAACTAATTTAAATATCTACATGAATTTTAACACACTTTTTGTAAGAAACAGAAAAGGAACACACAAAAGTCCTTATTTTTATTTTTTTGTAAGACCCAGTACGGGTAACAATGTCTATTCTGGTCCCCATCTCCATCTTTTGTGAAAGCTCTAGGTTTTCAAAGTTCCTCCCAGCTAAATCTGAGTTATCAGAGGTTATCTATTGTGTTAATGAAATAATCCTCTTATCTACCAGTTATTACTACCCACTTACTTACTCTCTTCTGTGGCTGCCAACTTCCAATGCTACAACCACAGCCACTGCAGTGTAATCTACTTCTCTGGTTCAACTCCCGACTTAGGTTAATGCACCTACCCCTAGCCTCCAAAGGCAGTCACCCCAAGAGAGTACTCTACACTTAGCTCCCGCTTGTGCTTCAATGTTGACTGTAGCGTGTATGCTCACTTCCTACAAAGATCTGAGAAAAGCAAGTCCTTTAGAATTGACTCCCTCTTTATAGCAGGCTCTCTCTATGAGAATTGGGCATGAATTTGTGGGAACTGGGCTGTAGAACAATCTGAGCGCAAATGCCATGCTTCACTCAAAATCCTCTTCTTCCCTCACAATGGGCAATTCTTTTTGAGCACATGGTGAAGTTCTCAAGACTTTGTTTTCAGGGGGATGAATTCTGTCTTAGGAAGTCCCCCTCCCCATCCCTCATGCAAGTAAGACCCTAGTGGTCATAACATTGGTCCTAAAGGGCCCAGATATGTCTTTTTCCTGAGCTGAACACTACCTAGCCTATCAATCTGGGATAACTATTACAGTATTATCTACACTTAATAGGTCTCAATTTCATTCCTCTAATCTCCTTTCCCTTGATTTTCAGTGGAATTTTCATATGTAAACAATATCCAAAACAAGGTGTGGAGGTTTACAATATGCAGAAAAAAATAGAATTTTGCTGATGCAACTGAGCATGTGTCCTTTAGAAAATTGTATTTAAGTAAATGTCCTTATATATTAGTGAAATTGCCAAAGTGGGGAACTTCAGTAGGAAAATCAGGATTTGTTTGCTGGAACAAAGTAGAAATTATTCAAAATGTTGCTGTATATTTTGTGAAAAACTGAAAAAAAATTCTAAAAGATATCTTAAAGGAAAATGTTTTCTTAGACCTGGAAATACTGAATAAGCTAGAGCTTGCCCTTCCATTGAAGGGGTTTACTAATGGTCAAAGGAATGAGAACAGGAAACATTTTAATCCCTGCTTTGCAATGGTATCTCCTCTAGCTACTCAATAAACATGAATAGAAGGATGAATATAGGAATGAACAAATGAATGAATTAAAGTATGTTAACCAAATACTGTGGTTGAAATGCTGATCTTGAAGGGTATAATGGTTATATTTTTACTTTTTTGATACTCATTCTCTT
Source organism: Balaenoptera ricei (assembly GCF_028023285.1). NCBI lineage: Eukaryota > Metazoa > Chordata > Mammalia > Artiodactyla > Balaenopteridae > Balaenoptera > Balaenoptera ricei. The sequence goes on along the minus strand of NC_082660.1, from coordinate 85,448,439 downwards.
TCTGAGAGGGAAACTGCTACTCTCTCATTCTTTGTCCTTCTGGTGGGTGTGCAGGTAATTAACCCACCCTCCTAGTCTGAAGCTTGAGCACAGTGACAACAGGGTGGTAAGAGTGAGACAGACATGTGAATCTGGAGCTCAGGAGAAAAAGCTAGGCAGAAGATATTCATCATTGCACAACTGGTAGATGAAGCCATGGACACTGAGGTAATTGCCCAAAAAAAATGTGTCAGAGGAAAGAAAAGAACCAAGTACAAAAGGTCAGTATTTAAAAAGTGTGAACACAAATCCTGCTAAACTTATTATAACTTGCCTGCATATTTTCATGTGTCAATGAATATTGAGAATCAAAACAAGTCAGTCAAGTATACTTTATAACATATGAAAATATACTTGACATAACTGAATGGGATGTTCTTCAATTTAAACACATTATAACACAGTGGTTAAGAACACAAGCCCTGAAGCCACATTGCCTGAGTCCACACCTCAGCTCTATTACTTAGTAGCTGTATAAGGGAGCAAATTACTCAGCCTCTCTGTGTATCATTTTCCTCATCTGTAAACTTGGGATGATAACATTACTGCCTCAGAAAGGTTGTTGTGAAAATTAAATAATGAATATTTGTAGAGTACTAAGAACAGTGCTTGGCAAATGTAATAAATCTGTTAGCACAGTACTCAGTACTAAATCCACAGTACTAAATTAACACAGTATTCAATAAAAAGTAAATGAAAATAAATAAAAGAGAATCTTTGTGAACCAAATTTCCAACTGGATTATTTTTTTTCCTCTAGAATGTAATTATTACATTAAACTTTGGTGAGGGAACGCCTGGGGTTTCAATACTCTTTATATTAATCCAGAATGTAATTATACAATTTACACATATGATTTCAGATGGATTTCAAATGATAGCAACGTATATTACTTAAAATAAGCAATTTCTGCCATAATAGAATATTCTTCTATACCAAATTTTTCAACAAAGCTGCATTTTCTTGATGTTTCTAAACTGGAATTTGCATACCTTTTTAAAACATCTTCCCAATAAATACAATTGATTGTTTCTCCTCATGGCGCATCAATTTTTGTTCAGGTGGTGAATGATGCAATCGAAAAGCATTTGCTATAATGAGTTGCTGTAAAATAAACCAGCACAAAAGTAATTTGGAAAAAGAAATAGTTAAATCCATGTATAAAAAGGCATCCACGGAGTCGCGGACGCTGGGACCAGCCAGGCTGAGTGAGCAGCAGGCGAGGATTGGGCAAGCAGCAGTGCCGCTCAGGGACCTGCAGTCTCGGCCGCCCTTGGGTGCTGCCCAGTGGAAGCTCCTGTGGCAGGTTCTGAAACAAAAACACCGGGATGATTGTCTACGACATATATCTGTAAGAAGATTTGAATCATTTAATCTGTTTTCAGTAACAGAAGCCAAAAAAAGGGAAACTGAAGAGGAAGTTGGTGCCTGGGTCCAATATACAAGCATCTTCTATTCTGAATACAGTATTTCCTTAAGGCATAATAGTGGATCTTTGAATGTTGAAGATGTCCTTACCAGCTTTGACAATACAGGAAATGTTTGCATGACAAAAGGTAAGAAAAAGAGTAACGAAGAGCAGACGGAAGGGCTGGCGATGGGGCCGGAACGAGCAGGGGTTTGGCAGCCTCACATGTTCCCATTCACCGGCGGTGATCGGCGGTGGCGGGCAGTGCTTCAGGCAGAGAGAGAGCCGCCAGTGTCCTTTTCCAAGTGTTCACACAGTGGGAAGAAAACCTGAATCTGACTCGTGAAGTACTGGGCATTCAAAGACGTGAATCCTTGCAAAGGATCTTGGGACTAGACCTTTGTGAATTGGCTCTTTCAATTTGTCCACTTAAAAGGAATAAAAGGAGGACCTACAAGATGGTGGAGGAGTAAGATGTGGAGATCACTTTCCTCCCCACAAATACATCAAAAATACATATACATGTGGAACAACTCCTACAGAACACCTACTGAATGCTGGCAGAAGACCCCAGACTTCCCAAAAGGCAAGAAACTCCCCACGTACCTGGCCGTGTGTCTGACAGGGTCTTGGTACTTCAGCCGGGTGTCAGGACTGAGCCTCTGAGATGGGAAAGCTGAGTTCAGAACATTGGTCCACAAGAGACCTCCTGGCCCACTGTAATATCAATCAGCAAGAGCTCTCCCAGAGATCTCCATCTCAGCGCTAAGACCCAGCTTAACTCAATGACCAGCAAGCTCCAGTGCTGGACAACCCATGCCAAACAATTAGCAAGGCAGGAACACAACCCCACCCATTAGCAGAGAAGCTGCCTAAAATCATAGTAAGTTCACAGACACTCCAAAACACATCATCGGATGAAATCCTGCCCACCAGAAAGACAAGATCCAGCCTCATCCACCAGAACACAGGTACCAGTCCCCTCCCCCAGGAAACCTACACAACCCACTGAACCAAACTTACCCACTGAGGGCAGACACCAAAAACAATGGAAACTATGGACCTGCAGACTGTGAAAAGGAGACCCCAAAAACAGTAAGTTAAAGAAAAAGAGAAGACAGAGAAATACGCAGCAGATGAAGGAGCAAGGTAAAAACCCACCAGACCTAACAAATGAAGAGGAAATAGGCAGTCTACCTGAAAAAGAATTCAGAGTAATGATAGTAAAGATGATCCAAAATCTTGGAAATAGAATGGAGAAAATACAAGAAATGTTTAACAAGGACCTAGAAGAACTAAAGAGCAAACAAACAATGATGAACAATACAATACATGAAATTAAAAACTCTCTAGAAGGAATCAATAGTAGAATACCTGAGGCAGAAGAACGGATAAGTGACCAGGAAGATAAAATAGTGGAAATAACTACCACAGAGCAGAGTAAAGAAAAAAGAATGACAAGAATTGAGGACAGTCTCAGAGACATCTGGGACAACATTGAATGCACCAACATTCGAATTATAGGGGTCACAGAAGAAGAAGAGGGAAAAAAAAGGGACTGAGAAAATATTTGAAGGGATTATAGTTGAAAACTTCCCTAATATGGGAAAGGAAATAGTCAGTCCAGTGCAGGAACCACAGAGAGTCCCATACAGGAAAAATCCAAGGAGAAATATGCCAAGACACATATTAATTAAATATCAAAAATTAAATACAAAGAAAAAATATTAAAAGTGGCAAGGGAAAAGCAACAAATAACATACAAGGGAATCCCTATAAGGTTAACAGAGGTTTCAGCAGAAACTCTGCAAGCCAGAAGGGTGTGGCAGGACGTATTTAAAGTGACGGAAGGGACAAAGCTACAACCAAGATTACTCTACCCAGCAAGGATCTCATTCAGATTCGATGGAGAAGTTAAAACCTTTTCAGACAAGCAAAAGCTAAGAGAATTCAGCACCACCAAACCAGCTTTACAACAAATGCTAAAGGAACTTCTCTAGGCAAGAAACACAAGAGAAGGAAAAGACCTACAGTAACAAACCCAAAACAATTAAGAAAATTGTAATAGAAATATACATATCAATAATTACCTTAAATGTAAATGGATTAAATGCTCCAACCAAAAGACATAGACTGGCTGAATGGATACAAAAAGAAGACCTGTATATATGCTGTCTACAAGAGACCCACTTCAGACCTAGGGACACATACAGACTGAAAGTGAGGGGATGGAAAAAGATATTCCAAAGCAATCCTGAGAAAGAAAAACGGAACTGGAGGAATCAGGCTCTCTGACCTCAGACTATACAACAAAGCTACATTAATCAAGACAGTATGGTACTGGCACAAAAACAGAAATATAGATCAATGGATCAGGATAGAAAGCCCAGAGATAAACCCAAGCACATATGGTCACCTTATTTTTGATAAAGGAGGCAAGAATATACAATGGAGAAAAGACAGCCTCTTCAATAAGTGGTGCTGGGAAAACTGGACAGCTACATGTAAAAGAATGAAATTAGAAAACTCCCTAGCACCATACACAAAAATAAACTCAAAATGGATTAAAGATCTTAATGTAAGGCCAGACACTATAAAACTCTTAGAGGAAAACATAGGCAGAACCCTCTATGACATAAATCACAGCAAGATCCTTTTTGACCCACCTCCTAGAGAAATGGAAATAAAAACAAAAATAAACAAATGGGACCTAATGAAACTTAAAAGCTTTTGCACGGCGAAGGAAACCATAAGCAAGACGAAAAGACAACCTTCAGAATGGGAGAAAATATTTGCAAATGAAGCAACTGACAAAGCCGAATCTCCAAAATTTATAAGCAGCTCATGCAGCTCAATATTAAAAAATCAAACAACCCAATCCAAACATGGGCAGAGCACCTAAGTAGACATTTCTCCTAAGAAGATATACAGATTGCCAACAAACACATGAAAGGATGCTCAACATCACTAATCATTAGAGAAATGTAAATCAAAACTACAATGAAGTATTACCTCACACTGGTCAGTCAGTATGGCCATCATCAAAAAGTCCAGAAACAATAAATGCTGGAGAGATTGTGGAGAAAAAGGAACCCTCTTGCACTGTTGGTGGGAATGTAAATTGATACAGCCACTATGGAGAACAGTATGGAGGTTCCTTAAAAAACTAGAAATAGAACTACCATACAACTCAGCAATCCCACTACTGGGCATACACCCTGAGAAAACCATAATTCAAAAAGAGTCATGTACCACAGTGTTCTTTGCAGCTCTATTTACAATAGCCAGGACATGGAAGCAACCTAAGTGTCCATCGTCAGATGAATGGATAAAGAAGATGTGGCACATATATACAATGGAATATTACTCAGCCATAAAAAGAAATGAAATTGAGTTATTTGCAGTGAGGTGGATGGACCTAGAGTCTGTCATACAGAGTGAAGTAAGTCAAAAGGGAAAAACAAATACCATATGCTAACACATATATATGGAATCTAAAGGGAAAAAAATATTTTTTCTGAAGAACCTAGGGGCAGGATAGGAGTAAAGATGCAGATGTAGAGAATGGACTTGAGGACATGAGGAGGGGGCAGGATAAGCTGGGATGAAGTGAGAGAGTGGCATGTATATAAATGCACTATCAAATGTAAAATAGATAGCTAGTGGGAAGCAGCTGCATAGCACAGGGAGATCAGTTCAGTGCTTTGTGACCACCTAGAGGGGTGGGAGGGAGACGCAAGAGGGAGGGGGTATGGGGATATATGTATACGTATAGCTGGCTCACTTTGTTATACAGCAGAAACTAACACACCATTGTAAATCAATTATACTCCATTAAAGATGTTAAAAAAAAAGGCATGCACTTTGATGTAATAATGTTCTTTTCTACAAATGCGTAGTATTTCTATCCAAACTTTCCATGTATTTTTTCCTGTTAAAATCCAGAGGCATCGCCTGACATTTCATTTATGTGAAAGTCCAAGAATGTTAGAAATCATTTATTGGTTGGATTTATGTTGTCAAGAACAAATATTATGAAGGAAGACATTTTGAAAGTTTTGTGAGTAGCTTGATAAATATTATCAGTAAACATGTAATGAGTGACAAGAAAGTTATTAAAACAGCTTTTCAAATAAAAGAGTTTTAAGAAGAAATCATCAGAGACCTAAGAAGGAAGATTAGTGAAATTCTGTCACAGGGGTTCTGATAGGACCAAAGAATTTTTTAAAATTGATTTGGCTGAAAAATTGTTGTTTTAAATCCTATGTTGACTTTCTTGTATCATTAAAATCCTTCTATGCCACATATTCTCCATGTAAATTAGGACATTTCTTTCACATGAAGAGCATAACATATAGAAAGTATGCTTTGTTTTTTGCCATGGTAATATGTAATGCAACATATCATTTACTGAAAGACATATGAAAGTTTTAAATATAGTGAACTTCAAATCCAGTCCCGTTTAGTCACTTTAAGATATAATACTATTATGTCAAAATATTGAGAAAATCTGTGCTTTCAAAAAATTCTGAAAAATCAAGACAAAACGTTCCTGAAATGTGAAACAACCTGACATATAGGAGACCACAGTTTCTATGTTTTCCTAATAAAATTTAGTTATAAATTTTCTCAGTGACTTTTAGAAAATAATTTTAAAAATTGAAAAACCTATTTACTAGGCCAAGTTCTTATTATCTCACGCCTGCCTGCTGCTACAAAAAGAAAAGAGAGATAATCATGTATGGGCTTATACCAACTTTCTCTATACTTCCGTTGATTACTAAAGTCATTGAAAACCGTATCTTCTTCCCTGTCCCAGTGGACAATGTCCCCTTGCTTTACCAAGATAAACTTCTTCACCTTACTCCTAAGCTCATCTTCTCACACACACTACAGATTTATTTTTTCTTTATTTTCCTCTTTTCTGTCTCTTTTCCCTCTGCATTCAAACATGCTCAAGTATCTTTACCTTAAAAGAAAACAAAACAAGAGACAATAACAACAACAAAATTTTTCTTCAACTTTCTTTGTCACAGTTCTTTTTATCATAACCACCAAGCTTTTGCAAGGAGAAGCCTACCTCTCACTCACTTGTCAACCCACAGGAATTTGACCACCACCTTCACAACTCTACCCAAACCATTAATCTAGCATTCAAATTAACTGATCTCTTTTTAGTTCTCTCCCTATTTTATCCCTCTCATTGATATTTTATCTTCTTGACTTTGGTCTTTGAGAAAAACTTTCTTTAATTGGCTTCCATGAGACCACTAGGTCAAGGTTTTCCTCATACATTTGTAATAGATTCCTTGGTCTCCTCCATTTATTCTTCTTTCTCTTACTGCCCCCTTAGGGCTGCAGTTCTCCGAGGGTCCATACTCTGACCTCTCCTCTCTGATTCTATATATCTCTCTGGGACCGCTCACCCATGCCTATAACTGGTATATATCATCTATATACCAATGACTCCTAAATCTCTAAGTTCTAAATTTCTCTGTGAAACACAAGACTGGACCCATATCTACCAATACCAAAAAGTTGGACATCCTTGCCTGTCTTGCCAGTACTTTAAAATTAGTCCAAAACCAAACACATTATATTTGTTAACAAATCTTCTCCTCTTTACTCCTGATGTAGACTGAATGTTTGTGTCCCTCTAAAATTCATATGTTGAAATCCTAACCTCCAAGATGATGGTATTAGAGGTGGTAACTTTGAGAGGTCATTAGGTCATGACAGCAGAACTCTCATGAATGGGATTTGTGCCCTTATAAAAGAGACTTTAGAGAGAAAGCTCCTCACCATGTGAGGTTTCAGCTAGAAGACACAGTCTATGAACCAGGAAGTGGGTCCTCACCAGACACTGAATCTGCCATTGTCTGGGTCTTGGATTTTCAGCTTCGAGAACTGAGAGCAATAAATTTCTGTTGTTTATTAGCTACTCAGTCTCTCGTATTTTGTTATAGTAGCCTAAACAGATTAAGACAACTACATATCTTAATGGAATCTGTATCCACAGAGTAACCCAAATTAGAAACCTTAAAACCAGACTTGTTTTTAGTCCTTGCCTCACAACACATTCATTGGTTATTGGTTTATCTGAACATCTTAAAGAACAGAGACCATACTTAATTTATTGCCCCTCCACCTAGATTAGTTCATGGATCATAGTAGGCATTATTAAAAGTTTGTTGGACTCAATCGTTGAAATTTTACACATCATTCAAAAAGCGTTACTCAAAATAATGGGAATAAATTCTCTAAGGCTTGGACAAGATTTGAAAACGCACCCATACTTTACTGACTTAAAGTATAGAACAAAGCAAAAATTTCGGCCTTAAAATTTGGAAGGTAATCTAATCAACAACCGAATTAAGATAATCCCCCAAGTTCTGACATGGAACAAAACTCAGACTGACTCAAGGGAGATCAAGTAGTGATCTCCTCATGAGAAATGGACTTGCCTTTTAATTCAGTTTTCATGAGCACCTGCAAAATGTGTGTGTGTGTGTGTGTGTGTGTGTGTGTGTGTTATAGGAGAAAGATGGTGTGGAGGAGGAGAGATGAAGTAAAGGATGAACTGAGTGGAGAATAATAAATTCTATCAAGAAAATTAAATCATAACACTTGTCTCAGGGCATAGCCTGGTGGGGAATGGGGTGTGTGTGGCTGCAATGGCTGATGGCTTGATGGTGGCAACATTTGTTGTTTACCGGAGTGGCAGGCAACATTTTTTGTCCACAGACACTTTATTCCATGTTTTAGCCTCTTTCCCCGTAACCAATGCTGTTTACCAATGGCAAAACCAACTTCTCTGAATTGCACCTTCTTTACTTTGGTCACTCTGAATATATTTATGTACTCTATTTACTCCACTATCTCCAGATATACTTTAATAAGTAAATGTTGCTCTACATATTCTGTTCTATGTTCATCCTGCTTTTCTTTGAAACAAGATACCACGTTTCACTCATCCCCAGTCTACCACTCCTCTTCCTTAGAATCTCTTCCAAAAATAAACTATCTGCACAAAGCCCATGGCACACAGGTTTTGGTTTTGGGGGTAATGTAGGCTAAGGCAGGTCTCAAATCACAGGAACGAACTTTTGAAAAGAGTGGAACAGTAAAATGAAGCTAAATTGTCTAATTATATGGTACTGCTTCTCAACTTCACTGACCTGAGGCTTCTAAAAAAAGAAATTCTTTGGAAAGGAAGATAGATAGATATAGAGATAAAGGTATATAGATACACACACACACACACACACACACACACACACACACACACCTGCATTCTAGCATTTAATAAGAACTTATTTTTCTGTATATCATTTTTTCAGAAATACACACCGGTTGTAGAGCCTAGCCTCACTACAATAATGGGACTTGAGTCACATTCTTCAGAAACATAATTCAGTCAATACATTTATTAAGTGTCCATTATATGTCAGGCACTATGCTAATGTTGGCAAAACCGTGATGAGCAAGAAATACAGGGTGCCCGTTCTCATGGATCTTATAAGTACGAGGTCAAATTACTGAACCTAAAGTCCAATAACCTTTGTCCTTATTCTTTAGCAAGTGGTGATAATCTCCAAGGTAAATAAAAGTGGCTGAGAGTGGTCTATACCCGTAAGCAGCTGCTCACGTGACAGGATCTAGTCTTTTCAGGATTGAACACACAGTACCCCAGGGGAAATACAGAATGGGTATTAATAAGCACCATAATTTCTAAAAAAATAAACAGTATCAGGGAAAAAGAGGAAAGTGACACTTAACTAATTGTTAATGCCAGGTTAAGATGGTAAGATACAATGCCTGGTATGCTCTCTCTGATTTTCCCATTTAAATACTTATGTAGCTACTAAAAAACAAAAAAACAAAAAAAAAACAAAAAAAAACTATGCAAAATTACAATACTGCAATCGGACTCACACAGGGATTTCTACTTACAGCAGTGCCAATGAACCTGGACTAAGAAACACCAGTGGTTGCTTCCACATGTCCTGCCTTTTGTCCCAAACAACATGGTTATTTTGGAAATGGCAAGGGGAGGTTTTAGCCTGTTCCCACAAGAAACAAACCCCAGGGAAACAAAATTTAGAGACTTATAGCAGTCAGAAAACCTGGCTACCCCTTCCTTATTAGAGAGGAGCTTACTTTTAAAGGTATAGGGGTGTGTTTCTCTTCCTTATTCCCATCAGTGCCTTTCTCTTCAAGTCCAGAGAGAGACACCGTCTCCTGTAGTCCATTGTTGACCTTATAAAAATGCTATTCCTACAGGTCACTCTTCCCCTACTCTGCCCTAAGAAAAAGAAGCTGATCAGAAATAATACAGTTTTCAAAAAACTGGCCATAGAAGGAAACGAGAAGTTACTGGAGAAAGATGCCAGAGGCAAAATGCCCAGAAGGAACAAGAAATATCATTATATAGGAAGAGCAGGATGACACCTGTCAGAGAGACACCTGCCATTGCCTGCCAATGGCAGAGTGGAGATGGGTTTCATTTGCACTTGGTTTTGAATTGCCAGTCTTCAGACAATGATAGGCAGAGTCTATGAAAAAGGCAGCAGGCATCAAATGTCACTTGCTTCAAGAGAAACTTGGGTCTGTATTTGTCTAGCTAAACAATTGATCTTCCTATATAACACATTTTAATTTCATACAAGTTCTAGTTCCTAGAAAAAAATATGTTTTCTTTATGTTTGAAAGGTGGGCTCTAGTAATAGTGTCACTTGGGAAATCCTTTTTATGGTCAAGGAAGAAAAAAAAATGGACAATGTGTTGCATAAGGAAATTGCTGGAGGCATTTTGTGTGGGCTGCAAGCTCATGGTAGACCAGTTTAAGATCAAAGGTGTTAAGGTGATGGAGAATAAAACTCAGTTGGTGCAGTCACCCTGAGAAGAGGGCAAACAGCCAGTGGCACCTAATCCTGATTCTTTCCTTCACTTTTCAAGTTCATATTTGCCACACATCATATGCAGAAGCTGTTTTTCACAAACATTATTTCCACAGAAAAGCTGCATGTGTGTTTTTGTTTTTTTTTTTTTTTTCTTTTGTCTCTGGTATTTAGATGTGACTCACAGAAGAGAGAGGCCAGAAAAGCCATTTTATTGTTGCAACAATCTCTTTCTCAGTGGAATTCAGAAGCGAAAACTGAGTTTTGTAAATGGTGGAAAACAAAATTCTCAAATTTCAGTGCTTTAGAAGCTGGAAGATATGAATTCCAAATGTATCTAGAGTTTGTTTTATTGCACTGACATACAAAATAATGTTCTTTTTAAAAAATTTTTTTGACATCTTTATTGGAGTATAATTGCTTTACAATGGTGAGTTAGTTTCTGCTGTATAACAAAGTGAATCAGCTATACGTATACATATATCCCCATATATCCTCCCTCTTGCATCTCCCTCCCTCCCACCTTCCCTATCCCACCCCTCTAGGTGGTCACAAAGCACCGAGCTGATCTCCCTGTGCTATTTATTTTCTTTCTCATTGCCTATTTTTCTCAAGATTATGCACTATATTAATAGCACTTTAGACATTATCTTACATCCTCAGAGTGTTTTCACAAACACTTCATATGATCTTAGGTAGGACAAGGATAATTGTTTTCTCTTTTATAAATGAGGAGACAAGCTCAGAGATGTTATCTGACTTGTAAAAGATTTCATGACTAATAAGTGATAGAGCTAGGGCCAGCACCATGGTTTCTGACTCATAGTTCAATACTATTTTAAAATAGCTAGAGTATGTTTCTTATTTAACAGCTATATAGCATCTGTATAGACAGAGAACTGTGTGCCCTATTAAAGTGACACCATCATTAAGATTACATGTAAGCTGATAGCTGCAATATAAATTTAGCAGGTAAGGCACCTCTCATTGAAATTAATTTAATTCTCCCTCTTAGTTTGTGGAACTTTGTAAGTTTATTCTTGTTTGACCATCTTGGTTTATTGACTCCAGGAGTAACCCAGAAGGACCCTATAATGATGTTGAGGAAACTAATAGCAGGTATTTTTTTTAAAGCATCAAATAACTGCCAATATTTATCAAGCATGTACTATGTGTCAGGCATTATACTAAAGGTTTCAATGCATTATCTCAGTTAATCCTTAAACAAATAATAAATGTAAGTAGTATTTCTATCTCCATTTTTCAGATGAGGAAACTAAGGCTGAGAGGTTAGGAAACCTCCCCAAGTTCATTACAGCATCTAAATGGAAGACACAGAATTTGAACCCATATGGTCTTTCAACACTCAACCACCAAAATACATGTGCTATGTGCCAAGTGTTTTATAAGCATTTATTATCTCATCTAATACTCACAACAACCCTCCAAGTTAGGTATTTATATTCCAATTTCATAGATGAGAAAATTGAGGCTCACAGACATTCAGGAGTATCATATGCTTCAAGGTCATATCAAGGATATCAAGTCAGTAAAAACATAGGAATTTGAACCCAGCTGTGTCTAACCTGACCATACTTCTATTCACATCTGAACAAATCTTCACCCAACATGGAGGGAGACTACTAGAAATAGTTTATCCTTTTCTGCGTGAAAATAATTTATTGAAAGATCATCATTCACAGTGTTTGGTCAAAAATAGAAAACCCAAAAGACATGGTAGGCCTGTGGCCTTTCTAGTCCCTTTTCAATCACCTTCCCTTCCTGGTGTCTTTACTTCCAAGTACCCATTGTCCTTATTTATTAAGGTGTCCTGATTGTCTGGAACCAAACAAAGTACATCTTTCAAGCTTCTCTCCACAAAAAGTGGTCCAGATTCCATAAAATTTTGCCTGCACTATCCCCCACCTGCACTCACCCCATTTTAACCGTCAAAATTTCCTTTTCTCAGTGCTCAGTTCTGAGAATGGTACTAGGAAGAAAAACTAATTCACAATAAATTTTGTATGACTAATAAATGTTTAATGTTATTATCCCCTAGAATATGTATACTTTGAAAGAACTACTCAGTATGTCTTCAGTCAGAGGAAAGAATTTTGAATGTTGAAATCACAGAGGTGTGGCTGGTATGTGCATTGTTTATTAAAAGACTTTCTGTAACTGCTCTACTCACATTAACTGACTGCACTGAAGGACTAAGGAATGCAACTTGGTTCAGGAAAATCCCCTCAAATCTAACTCACCTGAATATTTTAAAGTAAATGTAAGATGAAAAGGAATATTAAATTAGTATTTTCAGACTAAAATTGCTGGGGTTGTGATTTCTAAGAACTTCCTCTACCTCAGTTGTCTCATCTTTAAAAGGAGGGCTCCCGGGTATACCAGTAATACTACTTCTCTCTAAATCTCAGGCCTGTTGCTGAGTCTGACTAGCTTTGTCAGACTCCTTTTTATTCTCCTTTCATTCATCAAATATTTATTGAGCACTTACTGCATTCCAGACATTCTTCTAGGAGCTAAGGATGTATCAGTGAACAAAACAAAGATTTCTGCCTCATGGTGCTTACATTCCAGTGAGGAGATATGGGCAATAAAAGCAAACATAAGTTAATTACTAGTAGTTTAGAAGATAAGTGTTATGGAAAAAAGGAGCAGGGCAAGGGGGATTGTAAGTGAACACAGGGTGGGCAGATTTCCATTTTAAATAAAATGGTCAGGGTAGGTCTCAAGGAGAAGGTGGGATTTGATCAAAGGCATAAAAGGTGGTGAGGGAGGGAGACATGCTGATATCTGGATGAAGAGTATTCCAAGCAGAAGGGACAGCCAGGCCCTGAGACAAGAGTATTAGAAGAACAGCCAATGTTGCTGGAACCAAGTGACCCAATGAAAGAATATCTAGCCCAGGAATCAGCAATTTTTTTTCCGTAAAGGAGCAGATAGTAAATATTTTAGGTTAATGACCACACAGTCTGTGTCACTACTCAACTCTGCCTATAAAATGAAAGCAGCCATAGGCAATATGAAAATGAATAGTTCCAATAAAACTATTTATAGACACTGAAATTTTAACTTTATATAACGTCACATGTAACTAAATATTTTTTGTTTTTTTCAACCTTTTAATAATGTAAAAAGCATTCTTAGCTCTTGGGTTGTATAAAAACAGACCACAGACTGGATTTGGCCTGAAGGCAGTACATTGTTGACCCAGATCCAAGGGATGAGCTCAGAGATATAATAGCACGGAGGGAAGGGGATAATGGTTTAATGGCTCTCTGAGCCTCCCCTAGCTCTTTCCTCATTTTCCCTCACAGACACTTATCCTAATAAAATTTATTTCACATGCAATCCTGTTTTGTGTTTTGGCATTTGCTTCTCAAAGGACCCAAACTAGCAAAAGTGGGACCAAGAGTGGTCCAAGTAAGCAAGTAGTAAGGTAAGGATTTGGAACTGTCGTATCTACCATCTTGGGAGCAAAGAGAGCAACTGGTTAGTAGGCAGATCACATATAGTCACTGGGACAAGATGGTGACTCAATTACTAAGTATTTTACCATGATTGGCTTAAGAAAATGTCCCAGTGGAGAAGAATGCAATGGCAGGTGCAATGATGTAAGCATTTGAAAAGTACAGAGCAAACAATGTTGTCTTAGTCTATTGCTGCTGCTATAACAAAGTACCACAGACTGAGTAGCTTTTAAACAACAGAAATTTAGTTCTCACAGTTCTGGAAGCTGCAAGCCCAAGACCAGAGTGCCAGCATGGTAAGGCGAGGGCCCTGTTCCAGGTTGCAGATTTCTCATTGTATCCTCACATTGCAAAGGGGGCAAGACAGCACTCTTGGGCCTCTTTCATAAGGGTATTAATCTTATTCTTGAGGGCTCCACCCTCATGACCTAATCACCTCCCAAAGAAAGACCACACCTCCATAACATTGGGCATTTGGATTTCAACATGCATTTGAGGGGAACACAAATATTCACACCAGAGCAAATGCCTACAAAGACAGCAGAGCTGGCTGGTTAATGTTAAGTCATATTGACACCCTGCAAAAGGATAATAAGAGACTAAGGGCCATTAACAAGTAGTTAATGGCCAAGTGTTATAGCCATAGGGCCTCTGTGGTCATTTTCAAGTACTTAGCTCTTACAGTAGAAGGGAGACACAGCTGAGTGGCAGGCTAAAGACCTAATTGTGGTCACAGAACTTTCATTGAAGGCAGGTCAGTTATGTATGTAAAAGTCAAGACCTTGGTAGGAAAAAACCTGAAATCTCTGAACCTTGAAACAGACATATCTGGATATATGCCTCTAATGATGTTGGTTCTACAGTCAGTCACTCCCTACCAGATTCTGTGGGCCTGCAGACATGGCTCAGCCTTCTTCAGTAAGACCTAGCACTTCCTCTGTGCTAGAGTATGGTGATGAGAACTATTTTCCACAAAGCGATAGGTGAGCCTTCTCAGAAACTGCCCGCATCTCCACTCCTGAGTGTCAGGATGATAACAGATTCAATCCCAGCATAAGCCAGCTGAGAACATGCTGGGCCTTCAAAGAAAAAGAGGTTATAAAGAGTTGCAAAATGTACCTGTTATGTACTGCAAGATCCAGGGAGTACTCCTGGGATAGGACTTTGAGAGTGTTTTATCCAAAGACGCTGGAAGACTGGATATGCAAGAATTAACTTGTGGGCAATTCCTTGGGACATGGGTTATAATATCCTAGCAAATATCCCTGGGAGTGAGGAGACCTCTTTTCTGATGGTGGTTCTTAGAAGCATGGAGAAAGCAATGGCCAATGATGAAGAAGTGGAGATGACTGAGGTACCCTGGCATAAAATAGAGGAAGAAATACAAAGTCTCAGGGAGGTGGGCAGACTGAAATAACTGTATTCCGATAGGCCAAAGGACCGAGCTGAGGATGATGTCCCATAGAATGGCCCAGAAGACACACCATTCACCAAGGTCATCAGGACTATGATGGAGAGAGGGGCACCAATAGCACTAAGAAGTTTAATGGTGGCTCTCCTGTGCAGACCAGGGGTGATAGTAGGAGAAGTGGTCACAGAGCTGGGCTGGTTAATATCCATGGGGAGGGTAACGCCCTGAAGTAACAGAGTGGGGCAGGGCTTAACTGCCAAAAGCCAGGAGACCACAATTACCATAACAACCAGCAATGTTAGGTGGGCAGCCAAGGAAGTTTTACTCACAGTGAGCTTTGAATTTGGTTAATAGAAACAGATGGATGAACATACACGTGAAAAAACAGAGTGTAAAATTTTTTTAATCACACAATAATGTTCACCAGAAAACATCCGTCACAGAGAGGCAGTGAACAACCAAGTACTCAAAATGACTATACCAGTTGATATTAACTAGCCTTCATCATCAGCCAACTCAGAACTGGCACAATGGGCACATCGACATAGAGGCCACAGTGTCAGAAACTGCACATGGACCTAATAGCATGGACGCCCACTTACCAAAACTAATCTAACTACCATGGCCTCTGAACGTCCAACCAGTCAGCAGTAGGAACCAACACTGAAACCCCTGTATGGCACTATATCTTAAGGAAACCAAATTGAATACATTTGGCTCCTTCCATCTTGAAAGGACCAGCAGTTCATCTTCAAAGGAATAGGTAGCTATTCTGGGTATGGGTCTGCTTTTCTTGCTCTCAGAGCCTCAGCCTGCACCACTACTTAGGGGCTTGCAGAATACCTGTTCATAGGCAAAAAATCCCATATACCAGAGCATCTGGCCAGAGGACTCACTTCACAATGAAACAGGTGCAATAGTGTGATCAACATACCACACCATCCAGAAGTAGCTAAACTCATAGAATTATGGACTGAGTTTATGAAGGTGTAACTGAAGCATGAAATCTAAGGCAAAACTTTGAAAGAATGGGGTGCCATCCTTCAAGATGCAGTGTATTCATTAAATCAGAAACCCATATATGGTTTTATGTCCCCAGTAGGAAAAATACATGGGTCCCAGAACCAAAGGACAGAATCAGGAGTGGCCTCACTTACCATCACTTCCAATGACCTACTAGGGAATTTTGTGGTTCTTGTCCCCACAACTCTAGGCTCTGTGGGTTTGGAGACCCTGACCACCAAAGAGGGCGTTCTCTTGCCAGTGCACACAGTAAAAGTTCCAGTGAACTACAAGTTGCACCTGCTTCCAGGACACATTTACTTGCACCCAGGAAACAGGAGGTGAGAAGAGGAGTCACTTATGTTGGCAGGTGTCATTGAGCTTAAGCAGCAGAGCTTCTTTTATACACGGGTACCAAGAGGAATGTGTGAAGAAACCAGCTGACCCACTGAGTGCCTCCTTTCACATCCTTGACCCATCGTAACTCTGAGCAGACGAGCCCAGAAACCGAAGGCTGAGGAGAACATGATCATCAAGAGTTCAGACCCCTTGAGAATGAAGGTTTGGATCCTATCACTAAGACCTGCCAAAGTGGTATCCAAGGGGGAAAGCAATTTAGAATGGAAGAGGGAGACGATGAGTTTCAGATGTGGCCCCAAGATCAACTGCAAAGTCGGATGCTGTAGTTCATCCCACTAGCCTTTGTATTCTAAATTTCCGCTCAGATAGAGACACATATGAAGCACAGATGAGCTGCTTCTCAGAATTGTGTGGAAGAGTAGAGCTGTGTGGGGCAAGAGGTTGACTGTGGTAGCCGAGAATACATCTAGTAGACCTCTTGCTACAGGGCGCATTATAGATTGAGAGCTCCATCTACTGTGTCTGGAAATCCATCACCATGTTTAAGCCAAAGCCATGCTTCCCATGAGCTGATCCTAGCCAATGACTGAGTGCAGTTGAGAAACCAAAGTAGGCCTGTCCCTGGGAGATGTGGGCCACTTCTAATGGGCTGCTTTGGTTTCAAGATTTCTTGACAGCTTTGCCAAACTTTCCTTAGAACTGCACTACAGTTGAAGATGCTTCTGTCTGACCTCTCTCCTTTCCTTTCCTCTTTTCTTAACCAAGAGTCAGACTTCCATAGTCTGTCAGTGTTCCTATGGACTGTCAGTTCTCTCAGCCTCTACCAGCTCCCTTCCCATTTTTTCTAAGGGGCATTTCCCTTGATAAATTTCTTACATGTTTGAATCCATCTTGGTGTCAGTTTTTTCAGAGGACCAGGTGTAACATACTGTGTAACCAATAGGATACTGCAGAAATGATGGAGTGTGACATCTGACTGTAGGGTCAAAACAGGTATTGTGGCTTCTACCTTGCTCTCTCTTGGATCATTCATTCTAAAGAATCCAGTTGTCATATCATGGGGATACCCTAGCAGTCTTAAAAGAGGTCCAAGTGGGGAAGAACTGAAGCCTCTCTTTCACAGCTAGAATTGATTTGCCAGCCATGTGAGGAAGCCATCTTGGAAGAGGATCTCCAGTCCTCATCAAGCCTTCAATAGACTGCAACCCCAGTTGACATATTGACCACAGCTTCACGAGACATCTTGAGCCAGAAAGACCCAGTTAAACCCCTCCCAAATTCCTGACCCATAGAAACTGTGTGCAACCATAAACATTTTCATTATTTTAAGCTGCTAAATTTAGGGGTAATCTATTGTGCATCTAATAGATAACTAATATACTCCTTGAAGTGAGGTACTCTTTTTTAAAGTGATAGAAATCCAAAAATAAATGGCCATGAATGTATTTTCTTTTTCTTTTTCACGACTAAGGAGGCGAGAAGATGAGTTCACAGTTACACTGTGGTATGAGTGAAAGTTGATAGGTTAATTCCAAATTCAGTACACCATTAATGACTGAGTTCTGTGAGTGCTGTTAAAATGGTCTCAGATAAAATTTAGATATTAGAATTGTGGATTTTAAAAAAAATCTTATTGAAGCATAATAAGCATTCCTATGTGTAATTTCCCACCAAGCTTCAGGCCCTGTTAGCTTACAATTATTCAAGGAGTGTACTCTGGATTTCCAGTAATGATCATGTATTTTTGATTTTTCAGAAATCGATGCCCTATCAGTAAAACATGTCAGTAAGAAATGGTAGCTTAAAGAAGAAGGCATATTATATAGTCTTAGGATGGTAGAATGAGAGAGAGTGAAACTAATGACTTCTTTGTATTCCTCAGACAGCTAGAGGTAAGCTGGAAACCAGATTTCAGCAGTCTTCACCACTAATCTTCTGTTGGGAAGCTTTAGTGCCATTCCCATCTAACTATCACACAAAACCTTTTATGTGTCCATGAGAAAAAAGTCACATTTCACACTCAGAATTGATTGTTGCTATGCAGAAAGAACAATGAAAGTGTAAGCAACACTGCAAAACTTCTAAATTTAAAACAAACACAATTTTAGTATAATTGATATATAAATGACTGACATTTTAATGACTGTTTTAAAATAGTTCTGAATGATTAGGAGCCATTACCAAATTATGGAAGCTCTGTTATTTTTATTCTTATGTTAGCCATTTCATCTTTAGCAGTGGTTCTCAGCGGGGAGGGGGATTTTGCCCCCTAGAGACATTTGTCAATAGCTGGAGATAGGTTTTGGTTGTCAGAGATGGGGAGAGGGTGCTATTGACATCTAGTGGGTAGAAGCCAGGGATGCTGATAAACATCCTACAATGCACAAGACAGCCCTCCACCACAAAGGATGATCTGGCCCAAAATGTCAGCAGTTCCCAGTCCAAAAGCAAAGCTTACTCTCAATTGAGCTTTAGTAATTTAGCTGACAAGTATTCTATAGATTAAAACGGCAAACAAAAGTTACCACTACAAAATCTATTAGATAAAAATGTTCAGCTCCCTGGCAGAAGTTGGAAGGTATGTTAAACGAATGAAGAACTAAAATGAAAAGAAAATACCAGTTGATTTTGGTTGTTTTCACAACCTGTTAGTTTACCACAAACTTTATAATTTAAAGCCACACAAATTTATTTCTCACAATTCTGTAGGTCAGAAGTCTGACCCAAGTCTCACTGTGCCAAAATCAGGGTGTTGGCAGGGCTGTATTTCTTTCTGGAGGCTCTAGGGGAAAATCTACCCTTTGCGTTTTCCAGTTTCTAGAGACCACCCACATTCTTTGGCTCACATTCTTTGCTTTCCTCCATCTTCAAAGCAAAGGCAAGTCAAGTCCTTCTCGCATAGCATCACTCTGACCACTTCTTCTGCCTTCCTCTTCCGCATGTGATTACATTGGTCCCACCCAGATGATCCACATATTTCGAGGTCCAGGGGAGTAAGACATGGACATCTTTGGAGGGGACATTATTCTGCCTATCGCAATATCTATAGAAAACTGAAATATTAGACAGTTCAGCATTTACCAATGGCAAAGAGAAAGGCAGTTTGTGTTCAACAAGCTCTGGTTTAATTAGCTGTGTTGATATTATACTTAAACACCAATGTATCATCCTTGGTCTGATTAACTCCTTGGTTGTAAGTCCAATCAACTCATACAGAGAGATACACACTGTAACTTATTAAGTCCCAATGAATGAGGAGTGCAGATCCAGTCTCTATATCATATTGAAATTAGAAACTATCTTCAACTTTTGAACTTGGTCCTCTATTTTGCTCTAAAATTTGTTACTGTTGTCATAAATGTTTCTCTATCTCTTTCATATCAGCTTGTCTAAATTCATCACATTAGGGAGGTTGATACCAGGGGAAAAATCCCTCTGTGCTGCTTTATATTTCTGGAAATAATCCCTGTAACATCTCTTTCTCTTGTATTGGTCTCTGTGGACCTGAAAATATTACAAAGGTGTTTTTACTAAGGGACAAAAGTTATCTGTTACTGACTGACATCTGCAATCATAAAAAAATATCAAAGAGGCAAAGAAATGTCTGTGGTATAAAATGACTATAACTTTTACCAGATTCCAGATCTATATGCAATTTCCTCCTTCTTACACATCAGACAATCCAACACCAGAGGCCTCAGGATGGTCACTATTGGTAAGTTATTGTGTGATCTCAGTTCAAAAATTACCAGACTAAAAACAAATTATCTAGGTCCAGGAGAAAAAACAGTTCTTAGGTGCTAATCGCCCTGTTACTCAGAGTCACTGCAAAATGGATGTAGTGACATGTCTTACCATTTAACCATTTGTCTGTCTGAAAGTACAATTCAGACTTTCAAGGATGACTTATTGACTCTAAATATCACAAGAAACAATCATTTGGAAGCGTTTTCATGTGTTCTTCTGTATACCATTTTGAGTCTTATGGAATAAAATACTTGTCCAAAAAAACCAGGTGCTATCATAAACTCAACCCCAAATAAACGTATTTATCAGCAGGGACATAAACAAAATCACATCACATGGTGTTAGTGTCAGAAGTTTATTTGTTATGCATCATCACAAATCTCTTAATTCACTCATATTAGTAAAGAGACATATTGCTCATAAAGGTTTATCACATGATTTACATTCCTATATAGGGCACTTGGTGGCTAGACTTTTTTTTTTTTAAACAGAGAATAGTCGACAGGGCATAAATGATAGTACCGATAGATACTTTTATAGTATCTGCCTCTGTGTACATACACTGAATCCAGTGATTAGGAACATGTTGGAAGAAAATATGCACACTTCATTATCTGGTATAATTGGTGTTGGGCATACGACCTAAGCTAGCTTTTATCATACTGTCAGAGCCAATGAATATCCAAGGCAGTTCCAAACCGAAATAAATGCACTTCAGCAATAACTGCTTCAGGAGACTGTGACTTTATGTAATTTGATGTTTCTATCTTGGAACAATTATGTTAGCAGCAAGTTGTTCTTACCTTGGCTAGACAGCATGACATTGGTGTCATCCATTCTGTCAGAGCGACCTTCTAGAGATATTAGTACGTTTGTCAAGGCCATTTGAGTGATCAACTTTTGACCTCTCTGGAAGAAGTCTTCACTGAACAAAATCATTTCTGTAATCATTGGTGTTAGCTCAGAGGAAGGCTTAAGGCTAAGGGCCAAAAATTTATGAAATAGTCTCCATTTTAGGAAATAAATCTGTAACTCCCAAATGGCATTGCCTGCCAACTTACTTCAGTAGCAATTGACCAGTAACCTGTTGTTCTCTTATTAGGACCTTTTAAAGAAGACAGAACCAAGGACTGATACCATTACCTGAATAGGTCTGATCTTGACACGGTCTCTATGTGATATATCTGTTTAAAAAATAAGATGATACTCTATTTTCTCCTTGTTCAATATTTGCTACTTTATCAAAAAGATAAACTATACTGGGGAAAGAATCATGATATCTCTATAAGCTAAAGGTTTCCATTTAGTCATTTGTCATTTCTCCAATAAATATTTAGATTTAGTTATTTTCCTATTTAACTATAGATATGTGATAAGATTATATTAGAAAATTAGATTGGTATTTAAATATTCATGTATTCCTAAAGAAAGACTTTGAAAGATTCAGATCAGGACAAAAGATTGAAATTTTTGTTTTACTAGCTATCCTATCTTGGCTCATAAGCCAGTATCCATTTATGTCTCATATTGGCATTATCCAATATTTATTTCAACTCGCCTCATTACATTGCCCGTTTTGCTCATTAAAATGTAAAACATATGTAAACATAGATAGTCCCCACTATAGCACCTGGCACACAGCAGATGATCAACAAATTTTACCTATTTTTACTTTTATACATTTATATACAACTGTTGACTTAAAAAAAATGCACAGCCTAAAAGCTGAGAATTATATTTTATTTGGCAGATTTTCTGAGGACTTAAGCCCAGAAGACAGACTCTCAGATCGCTCTGAGGGAGTGCTCCGAAGAGGTAAAGGAGGAGACAGGATATATAGGAGTTTTTGCAACAAAAACCAGGTAGTCAGAACATCAAAAGATTACTGTTAAAGAAAACCAGACATCTCAAGTTAATGATTTTAGTGCTTTTCTATGTATGGG
Organism: Balaenoptera ricei; assembly: GCF_028023285.1. NCBI lineage: Eukaryota > Metazoa > Chordata > Mammalia > Artiodactyla > Balaenopteridae > Balaenoptera > Balaenoptera ricei. The sequence continues at coordinate 85,426,144 of NC_082660.1, read as the reverse complement.
AAGATGCAAGAGTCTGGCCTCATTGAAATCATTCCTTTGATATGCACCTTAGCTATCTAGGGCCAGTATCCTTCTTTCCTCCATCCTGAATATCCTCAGGGTGCACAATTAGGGGTGGCTGCAGTGGTTGAGGGCTTGATGGCTGCAACATCCTTTGTTTACTGATATGGCAGGCAACAATTTTCATCCACACAGCCTTAAGTTAGACAAATGTCTTACCAGATGATTCATTTACAGAATAAATGCCTTGTAACATTACTATATTGTTTACCCTCAAACACTCCATCCATATCATTTCCCTAAATATATATAGAAAAGGTGTTTTGAATTGGAGCAGGAAAAAAAAAAACCGAAACACTACCAATTTGTTTACTTTGTCAAGCATCATGGTAAGCCCTTTACATACTGCTATAGACTGAATATTTGTCTCCCACCAGAATTTATATATTGAAAACCTAATCCCCAATGTGATGGGGATGGGACCTTTGGGAAGTAATTAGGACGTGTGGGTAGAACCCTCATGACTGGATTTGTGTCCTTATAAGAAGAGACAGAAGAGAGCTTGCTTCCTCTCTCTCTCCCTCTCTCTCTCTCTCTCTCTTTTTCTGCTCTCCATCCTGTGAGCATGCAAACCAGGAAGAGGGCTTTCACCAGACACAGGATGTGCTGGCGCCTCGATCTGGGACTTCCCAGCTTTCAGAATGGCAAGAAATAAATGTTTGTTTAAGCCACTCAGATTACGGTGATTCTGTTATAGCAACTGAAACTGACTAAGACAAATACCTTATGTCATTTAATACTCACAAAAAAACTCAATGAGTTTGGTCCTATAATTAATGTCACTTTACAGATAAAGAAACTGAAGCACAGAAACCGTTAACAGCATGCCTACGATCACACAATTTGATCACCAGGCTGAGTATGTGACATGAACTCCTGCCCATATGACCTCTAAATCAAGCCAACCCAAAGGGAAAGTCTAACAACAATAGCCACCTTTTTCAAATCATGTCTGATAAGTTCTGTTATAATCTGAATTGACAACTACTCTCAACTCCTCCCAAGTTAGGATAACATTAAAGTTGAAATAAAAAGACAAGTCAAAGCATGTTTTCTATTTTTTATATGCCCTGGTTGTCCCCAGTGGGGTGTTTCTACACACAAGAGTTTCAATAAGTTCATATGTCTGATATCTTTGAGGGCAGAAGTAGGTTCTATCAGACAGTCAAAACAATGTATTGAGTACCCACTCTATTCACAGCCCTATGCTTAACTCTGTGGGAAGGAATAAGAAAAGTATAGACACAGTTTGTATTGGTTTGTATAAACTCAACAGTTTGACTGAATGAAAACCGTTGGAAACATTTCCCAAATATGTTTTCTTTTAAGGCACTAAAACTGTGCTATCTTTTACGATAGCCAATAGGAACATTTGGCTATTGAACACTTGAAATGTGGCTAGTGCCACAGCTGAAATATATTACTATTTTGGATCTATTGGGTTAAATAAACTATGTTCTTAAAATTAATTTCACCAGTTTCTTTTTACATTTTTTAAAGTGGCAACTACTAGAAAATGTAAAATTACATACATAACTCATGTTCTATTTCGATTGGACAGTACTATGACTAAAACATAATGTATAACATTTAAAACTTTATTTTTGGTGTTGGTAAGGTGGTAATTTCATGACCAGTTGACCAGTGCTTTCATTTGTTTCTTTTTCTTTTTCTTTTCTTTCTTTTTTGCTCACTTGAAGCCTGTGTAGGCATGATTGGATGGTATTAATTAGTTTCTCTTATGCATTTTGTAATAACTTTATACTCTTCATCATGTGCTACTTTCCAGAGGATTAGGCTTTTCTTCTATTTATGGAACACTCAATTACCACAAATCAGGGAAAGCACAGGGGGAAAACAAGTGTCTTAACTACTTTCATCATGTACTATAGGTTTTTAATAGGGAGGCTGGAATCTTATATTCACTTCACTACAGAACAGTCCTGATCCATAAGCCAGCCTTGGTTCTTCTAGTTTATTACAGAGAATTGATTGTTCTTTCAGTTATTCCATGATCAGGTCATGCTGTTTTGCCTAATTACAAAGAGAACACAGTCAATATGAAAGTGAGAGAGCGATTGTTTTTAATTGAATCCGTACTCTCTTGCTTTCTCAATGGGGTTACAATATATAACATAACTAAACAGTTTACTCTCCTTCATGTTATGTTTAATTCTATTAGTTTCAGGACAGTAGTCAATTATATTCGTTGTACTGAAGGATATAACTTAGTTTAACAGAAGTCTGAAGATAATGGGGCATTGTATCATCACACACAATATTTATTGAGAACTCTGGATGTGCCAGGATCAAACAACAGAAAGAAACATACCAGAATGTTTGAAGTTTGCAGTGTATGGATGTGGAAATTCAGTAAAGACAGAAATATGTGTAGAAACCTCAATAAAATGCACAACTTCATGATAGACTGTATGGTAGTGGTTAGGAGCATAGACTTTGGAATCAAAATATTTGAGTTTTAGGGCTGGCTCCACCACCTTCTAACTGTCTGAACTTTGGAAAATTATGTTTCTATAAAATGTGCCCTAAAGTTTCTTATTTGTCAAATCATGTATATAATAGTACCTAATTCTGGGGCTTATTGTAGAGATTAAATGAGACAATGTGTGTAATAAAGCATACAAAGCAGGGCCAAAGTGTATTCCTTACTCAGTGTTAGCTATTATTACTATTATTAAGTGAAAGGGAACATGGATATAATACATTTCAACCTAAATACAACATGATCAGACCAGGACTGCAACTGGTTAGTAGAAAGCAGCTTCATTTTGAAATATATATATATTTAAAACAATTCTCTGAATTCCTGTATTTTATAGACCCTGAACCATACAACCCAAGACCTGATTATTCACTGACTTGTACTGTTTTCTACTTGCTTAATTTATGTATGTCTCTTTTCCAGCCTATAAGAAGCATCTTAAGAAACATGTCGGGCACACCATAGAGGTAACAGAACCGGCTATCAGTGTACTTTGATAAACTCCTGAATTCAGTTTGAAAGAGTAAAACTTTCCAGCCCAACTCTTACCCTCCGAAATGGATCCTGTCCAGCCCTTCAACATATATGTACACCCATCTTAATGTAAACACCGCCAATGTGAGTGTTCTGACAACCTCATTTACAAGCTTCCATGTTCCTTCAGTGTTTTTGAGCTTCCTGCCAGTTAAGGTGATCTTTCTGTTTTGTTAAAAATCTATCTTGAAGATAGAAATGTATCATTTAATCGTCTTCCTTTCCATACAAATATCTCAAGTCTTTTCCCTACACATTTTTTTTTCATGCTGTGCTTTTTAATACATTTTCTAACTACTTCCTTTATGCTTGGCTTTTTGATCTTCTATTACCTAAAACTTCTTATTGGATTTCATTCATTTTTCATTTGTTTTTGACAGAGCCAACTTATTTTTGAGGATTATGTTATATTTGAATTTTTGGCTACTGGGCAAATCTGACAGCAGCTATACGCTTAATAAGTATTTCTTCTACTTTATGAATTTTAGACTAGATCCTCATGAATGCATAAACTTAAACTACTAAAGTAGCAGTCTCATGTTTTAGTGTGCATGTAAACTACCTGGAAGTCTTATCAAAATGCAGATTCCTGGTCCCAATCCCCAAAGATTTTCACTCAAGTTTAGGCTCAGCCTCAGAAATTTGCATTTTAATAGGCAGCCCCCAACTGATTTTAATACAAGGAAGTAATTAATACAAGTAGGACACTTTAAAAATCATACTTTAAAAAGCACTATCTCCTAAAACATACCAAGTTCAAAAAAGCAAATGCACAGACACATATTAATCTTGTAAGCCTTTCTTTCTCATGCTTTCACATACACTATTCTCCCCTGGACTTCACTGGCAACTACTGTAGTGTATGAAGGAATTCGTGTTCCTCCATCACCCTGATTCTTCTGTTATTTGAAAAGAAATAGAAATGAAAAAAATCAAGAAGGCTATTGTTTGATTTTTTTGTTTATTAGTTTTTGTTTCTTGTTTTTGTTTGGCTAACATTTAATGATTACTTACTATTTGCAAGGCATCATGCCAGATCATTGACTATACACATTATCACATTTAATCTTCACAAGTATCTTATGAAATATGTGCTATTATAAGCCCTGTTTTATGGATGAGAACTAAGTTTAAGCTTACCTTACCCTATCTGAACATCCCAAAGTCCCAAATCACAAAATTATCTACAAATGTGTCCTTTACCACAAGCATCATGATGATACCCACTATCCCTCAGTCTTAAATTGATAGAAGTAAATTTCCAGTACATTTCAAGATTTCAGTACAGAAAGGGGAGAGTAAAAAAAATAAAGAATGAGACAAAACAGCTGTATCATAGCATATTTGTTAAATTTGGTGTGTAAAAACGCAGTTTGAGAACTGTTGTAGATATATAAAAAGAAAGTTTGTTTCTTTAGGTTTCTAAAACAACAAACTGGGAGGAACTTGATCACAAATCAAATTATTAAAATGATTAAATAAATATTTTTTTCTTCCCTATACACAGGTCAAATCCATGTAAAATAATTCTGAGTATTCAAATATTGTTAATTTTATTGTAATTTTATGGCATTGAACATAGTTTGCAACAAGCAGGCTAATGTGAGGATCTTATATGTTTCCACATCGTGTGGAAAACTTTGTAGTTATTTATGTGGAGACTTTGATTTCCAGCTTCGCTCTGGGGATGGTGAAATGTGGAGATGTCCCCACATAAGGCCAAGGGGGTTCCCCTGCAAGGGGACACACATTTTATGAAAGACCTGTGGCCAGGAAGAGTTGGGTAGAATTCAGTGTGCAAATCCACATGCCCTTCAAAGAAGGCAAGGTCAATGCTTTCTAGTGAATCATTACCCTGTGGACTGGTCCATTTGGGAAGCCTGTGTACGTAAGGGTTTGATGAAAGTAAGGCAGAGACAGAAACAACTCGTCGTCAGGCACCAGGCACCTGCATGAAGCTGTGATCAGACATGTGCACACGATCTGTGTTGTGTGGATTACATAGGATCAGTCACAGGTGGGGCTGGCAATTACGATGTAAATACACATACCACGTTTTTTTCCCTTGCAAAAGATGAATGAGCATGACCTCCTCTGAATACTTCAGTGAATAAGGATTGAGGTCAGCAGGGAAAGCAGTGGTTTGGTTCCTTCTGGATGGAAATGTCTGCAAATTAAAGCTGGCTTCTAAACAATTCAGGGCGGTATAGCCGGAGGAGAGGGCAGAGAGGGGCTGGACTGGTTACAGTGGAGACTGAGGAAGGCGGCAGCAAAGACGTGGGCAAAGAGGGAGAAGGCAAGAGCAGGTGACGTGGGACCTAGGGAGGCACCAAGGAGCCCTGTTCCACAAGCAGAGAAACTCCAAAGGCGCAGGGGAAGCTCGGGTTTCTCTCTGGGTCCCTCCGGCCTCGTCCTTAATCGCAAGCTGGTGCTTGTGAACAAATGGAAAAATCAGCCTGTGGAGATGCCTCTGGGCCTTGACAAAAGTTCTGAGTGGCTGTGTTAGTTAATTCTGGAAACAGCAGAGGCAGGAGGGAGTGGGCCTCAGTTCCAGTGAGCATTTCAGCTGCTCCTCCCCTTCGTCATTTCCTCCCCCCGCACAGAGGTCCATGACAAATACTGGGGTCCTCGGACCTGAGCAGTCTGGTTGGGCTAAAGAGAAGCAAGACCCTCAGGAGGCTCAAGTCCAGGCCTGGGGCAGGTCCACTGGGTGACTTGCCTGGACAAGGAGGCAGCCGCTGACAAGAGCTGCCCACAGCAATACCAGAGCAGCTGGGGCTTGTGCAAACATGTATAAATGCCTCCAGGACACACAAATGATGGGCTGAGAGCCACAGTTACAGATGCCCCCAGAAGAGGAATGTTTAGGAACGGCCCACATGGGGGCCTGGAGTCTCTGTCCCAAGCAGGTGGGAGCATTGGGAAGTTGGGAGGGTATTCAGGAAGGCCTTTGAGGAGGCATAGGGGTTTCCCTCGGCCAGAGTCTCCAGGAAGCATGACTAGTCTCATTTTTCCAAGTTTGGAAGTAGGCTTGGTTTCCAGAGCATGAGCCAGTCTGGGAGCCAGCCGAAGTGGGGAAGATCCCCGTATCTCTGGTTGAACATTGAGTCTGAGCCCAGGTAGGGTTTTGAAGTCTGAGATCCCCTTTCTGGGAGGGAGACGTCTAAATAAGGTAGTTACCAGAAGAAACCAAGTCTGGGGACTGCCCAGGAAGTACAGAGGGACTGTGGGCTGACCCTAGACATCCTGCCTAATGCCCAGCTGTCCTGCTAGTGCCATGCTAGGGGACAGATTTCCCTCTGATGACAGGTCAGATGAATGGGGTCCAGGGTTTGGGGGATGTAAGACATTCCCTTGTAAGGTAAGGAACATAAGACAGAGGCTCTCCCTATCACTCTGCACCTGACTTGCTCCCAGAGCCCTTCATGTAGAACTTTGACCCCAGTGTGGTCAGAAACAGCAGCTGGCCCAGGTGGGGAGCTAAGGTGACAGATGGAAGGCAGGGGCACTGAGCATGCAGAGACATCGAATGGGGAAGCCACTCTGGGACTCAGCACCGGCTGCAGCTGAGAATGCAGAACCCCTAAAAACAGCTGTTCTCCTCGCTTCCCCAATTGGACTTTTTAAGGGTGAAGCAGTGGGGAACTGGGTGGGATCATTTGCAAACAAGATGCTGTGCACATGCGATAAAACCCAGCACACACACACACACACACACACACACACACACACCAGCAACCTGCATCCGTCATCGTGGTGGACAAACTCATCTGGTTTAAGTGCCAGAGTAGAGGGAGGGAAAAAGAATGCCCTAGAACTTTCCCTTCCCAGAACCCCAGTTCCCAGAGCTCAGACTTCAGGGGGTGTCATGGATGAAGGTGAGCTATAAGGAGCTCCTAGAAGTCATCTTGGCCAGGGAGCCACTGTGCTTTCCAAATAGCAGGGGGGAGGTGGAGTAGCGAGGTAAAAAGGGACTAGGCTGTCACAAAGCAGGAGAAGGTGGCAGAAAGGGGAAAGCATATCCCAGAGAGACCCAGAGCGCTAAAGACATGCACTTCGAGCGATATGCAAAGATGCCCAAACCTTGACAAGCTTGGGCTGGGGCCTCTGAGAACAGATGTTTGCAAAGGAGCTAGCTGAATCCCTCGCCCAGATCTCTCCTCCGACCCCGTAACATCCACTAAGTGGGCGCTCAGCTCTGCAACCCAGTCCCATCTTTCCAGAGAGCGCAGCTGGAACCCGCCACGCAGACATCGAAACAGCCCAGGGACGCTCAGCTCCGGACCTGGGGCAGCCTGACTGCTGCTTGTCGAGGAGAATTGGGAGCGAATGGTGTTGCGCACAGAGACACACAGGCACTCACAGACCGGTCTTGCGAGCCTACCCGCGTGGGCCCCATGCCTTAGTCGCCACAGCCCAGGGGTTCTGCATCCAGCCTGTAGTTCTCCTGGCTACACCATCCGCCGGGCCTCACTGATCAACTCCGAGTTTCCCCGGCTGGTCCTGCGAAGTCCTAGCTCTGGGTTCCCAGCCCTGCCCAAGCGAACGGACAAGGGTCTAGGGTGTGGGGAAGCCGCTGGGCTCAGTCGTGCAGTGCTCCCGGCTGGCCGGCATTGGTACCCTCTGATGGTGAGCCTCTGGCCTTCTGACCGGCAGAGGGCAGAGCAGGGGTGGAGAGGTGGCTTGGGAGCTGAGGCAGCTGAACCCTGTCCCCCATTTCTGCAGACTTCCAGAAATGTCCAGGGTGAGACAGACAGTGGTTTTGATTTGGCAGTTTGTCCAGCATGTCTATGAGCTTGGTGAAGCTTTTCCCCATTGATTTAAATTACTATCCAAACTTTTATGTATTACCTAAGTCTGCATGAATATGGCACTGGAAATGAGGAGGGAAAGCAGAGGTCAGATTTGGGTGATATTTCAGGTAGAAAACACGGGAATTGGTAATGAGAGTAGGATGAAAGAAAGCAAAGTGGAAGTTCATGTGAGGTTTGTAGCTTGTGAGACTGAATGAATGGGTGACAATATTAATCAAGTTCAATAATATAGGAAGAAGGTCACGTTTAGGATAGAAGATAATTTCTTCTGTTTTAGAATATTAAGTCAAGATAGCTTTTGAAATATTAAGTTGGATATGTAAAGTAGGCAGTTGGATGTATGAGTCTAGAACTTAGTATAGAATATGAGCTGGTGTTGGGACAGCCATCAGCTTGTTGATGGTAACTGAAGCCATGAGAACAATTTGGATAATCTAGGTTGAGTGTATGTATATATATACGATCAGAGAACCCAGTAACGATCCCTGGGAAACTCCAAAATTTGAGGAATTGGTAATGAGAAGTAACAAGCAAAGTTCATTGAAAAGTATGGTCAGAGTGGTAAAAAGAAAACCAAAAATGGTACCATATATGAAAACGGAGGGGAGAATTTCTTGAACAGAAAGGGAATTGGCAGTGTTAAACACTGCAGAGAGGGCAAGTTGAATGAGGAATAAAAATAAGCCACTGGCTTTGACAATTAGCATGTACCAATAAGCTTAGGAACAGTTTACATACAGTAGTTGAGGAAGAAGCAGTATTCTAATCATCATTTTGATAGTAATACCATCGTCTTATATATCATGTGCCTGATGTGTGCACCCTTAAATATATATTCATAACAGATCTGTGAGTTATATTACTAACAGCACTTACAGATATTGAAAATCACCCTCAGAGAGGTTAAAACAATTGCACAAGAGGTCATTCAGTTAGTGAATGCTGGGGCCAAACCAATTTCTTTATTGAGAAAGCCTTGCTTTCATTGACAAACATCATTCTCTTTCTATCCTTCTGATAGAAGTATGAGGAATAAACTCACATTTTTCTCTCCCAGTCTTTCTTCCCAGCTTGAAAAATTATGTTCTTTCCATTTCACTACATTGTGTTTCTGGTAGACTGCTTTTTGAAGATGTTTTGTCCAGTGCTGAGATGGGAAGGAGATTTAAGCACATTGATAAACTGGGGAGACAGAAGCAGTGGATCCAACTGAATACACAGGAGTAAGGAGATTATTGATGGAGAATGCAGGAAGCTTTGGGATAGAGAACACAAGCTGACTTAATTTTAGACAAAAGGATACATTTTTTTCCTCTGAGACCAGAGGGTATGACTATGCTATAGTTACATTTAGAAGCAGAGGGAAGTTAATGGGGTTCCCAACTGAGCACTTTTATTTTCTCTGTGATCTAGGGGGCTTGCTGCCTTATATTTTGGGTGAGAGACATAGATAGAGGTTAAGGGAGAATGCTAAAGCTCTGAACAAGCTGCCATGGGAAGGGTGACCAGGACCTGCCTAGGAATTAGCAAAAACATTGTTAAGCAGTAGGGGAAAACTAGTTGTGAAACCACCTATTTGTAGTGGTTCCAATTTTTGTAATGCGGCAAACTGCAAAATTGGCCCCAAACTTCCACTCCTATCTATACTCACTCCCCTTGCAATGTAACATTGCAGCCCTTCCCATCAAAAGGTGGAATATATTTCTCCACTTTTTGAATCTTGACTGGCTTTGTGATTTATTTTGGCTAATAGTATGTGGTGTAAATGACATCGGGTCAGTTCTGAGTTTAGATTTCAAGAGACCTGGCAGACTCCCACTCTCCCTCTTGGAACTCTTCTGCCACCATGTGAACAAGGCCAGACTACTCTGATAGATAATGAGAGACAGGAAGTCTGGTTGCTCTCCACCCTCCATTACCCCTGCTGAGAGCCAGCCAACACCCAGAAGCAGGGGCATCTTAATGACACGAAGCTGACCTCAGATGCGTGAGGGAGCACAGCCAAGGACAGAAGAAGCTCTCAGTTGAGCCTGAACTAAATTGCTGATACTCAGAATCATGAACTAAATAAAAGGTTATTGCCATTGAGTTTTGGGATGCCTTTTAAAATTTTTTATTGGAGTATAGTTTCTTTACAATGTTGTGTTAGTTTCTACTGCACAGCAAAATGAATCAGCCATACATATACATATATTCCCCACCTTTTGGATTTCCCTCCCATTTCGGTCACCACAGAGCATTAATACAGTAATCAGCCAAGGGCACAAGGGTATGTGATTCCCCACCCCCCAAACGCTGAGAAGTATTGCAGCAAAGTTGGTGAATAAGTAGTTGAATTTATTCAGCATCTTGGACTCTTGCAGAGGTGGGCAACAGGACAAAGGGACAAGAGAATTATAGGAGTTCCAGAATTTGTTTGTAAAGTGATCATATACGGGGTCCAGACAGGCAAGGGATTGAAATGAAGCCATGAATTGGCTAATAGAATAGACTAAAATTGGGGGAGAGGGAAGGAGTTAAGGGACTAGAGTCACAAACATATGCCTTGACTTTTAAGACATGCCCTGAATACAAATTCTGGGGAAAGAAAACAAATTAACAAACAAACCTTCCTTCTAAATCTAAACTGCTCATTATCTATTAACTATCACTTTAATTGCAAACAAGTGGTTAATATATGTGTCTGAACACTGTAACAAGAATTCCAAAAATAGATTTTTTTTAAAGATGCATTGCACTCGAAGAATTAGTGACATATCAAATGTATTCAAGTTAACATAATATGAAGAAAATGTCATTCATTTGAATGCAATTTGCAGAGAACATATTAATTAGTCCTAGCTTGCCTTGAAAAGAACACATTATTGCTGCTTTGTGAAAACAGGGGAAAAATAACATAGTGTGCTATTTGATGAAATCCTTTGGTCTGAACATGAGAAAGAAGTCAAAGGATTTGTAATTTGCTCTCCACAAGCTTCTGAAAACCCTTCAACTTTCAAAATAAATTGAATTCAACAGACCCTACCTAACCACAGTTGGCTGTCAATAAGCACATTTGTATGTTTATTTGCTGCGTAAGAAGCCCACTTTGTCCAGAATTACTGAAAATCATGTACATGTAGGAAAAGGAAAAGGGAAAAGGAGGTAACATTTCCTGAGCACCAAAATATTTGCCAAAAAACGAGCTAGAAGCTTTTGCATAATCTCATTTGATTTTTCTAACAAGCCTACAAATTAGATATGAGCAACCCCAATTTATGGATGAGGAAACCAATGCTCAAAGAGAAGGAATCTACTCACAGTGGCATAGCTAACATGGAGCAGAACAGAGATTCAAAGAATGTTGTCACTGACCTATATTTAGTATACCACACTGGTGGTCACAGTCTCTGAACTACCTACACATGCATACGCACATACATGCAGGTTGCTAAACACGCATTTCATTTTTTTCCCCCTAAACAGCGCATACTCCATTGGAATGAACACTGAAATAAGAGTGCTGAACTCAGGTTTCTAGCTCTAGTTCTTCCTCCAATTAGCTTTTGTGACCGTTGTGAACGTTCTTACATTTTCTGGGCCTCATATTTCTCATCTATTAAATAAGGATGGGGATTACTTAGTTGTAGCAAATGTATCGCAGTAATGTAAGATGCTCAAAATAGTGTAACCTGGGTGAGAGGTATACAGGAACTCTGCACTATTTTCACAACTTTTTAATAAATCTGTAACTATGTATTCTAAAAGAAAACATTTCTTAAATTTAAATAAATAAATAAATAAATAAAATAAATAAGGATGGGGTATGACGTGATTTCAAAGTATCTGTCACCCTAAAATATCTTCACTTCCTCAATTCCTCTCCATCCTTGAAAGCCCAGTACGGACTATATTGCATGCATTACCTGGCATTTTTAGAACATGTCCTTCCTAAACACAGAATAACTCTGAGACAGTGAATGTTCATGTCCCCTTTTATATCTGAAATGTTTTGTCTTACATCCTGTTGTTCCTCATACATGATTTAGTACTCGTCAATAACTGTCAAACTCACCACCCCTAAAATATCTCAGTTCACTCATCTGTTTCAGGATGCATTCCAGTTCTGGGGTCTTTTGCTTACTTTGTGTTTGAAATGCATATGAGGGGCAAGTTATTGTAGAGTTTCTGCTTACAGAACCACTCCTTGGAGAAAGATTTCTGTTCTTTTGCAAGACTGGCTATGCTTCAGAGCAGTGCATTAGGAGAGGGCCTCTTCCACATCAAAAGGTCTATTCTAAGCAGGACTCTGAACATGTGTAAAGAAAAGACTATCGTGAACACACAAGTGAAATACACAGAAATGTTTAATCAGAAAGAGCACCGGAAAAAGAATCAAGGGACCTGAACTTGAGTTCATATTCCAATACTACCTAGATGTTTAACTTTGGATAAGGCATTTGACTTTCCAAGCTTCAATTTTACCTCAGGAAATGATTTTCCAAAGACAATGAAATATTTGAGCACAAAATAGGTACACTTGAACATCTCTGCAATCTTCTAGGTTTCCCCAGACTATTCATTATCCCTGTCTCCTCTCTACTCAAATCTCTAACACTTCTTCTTTACAACCTATTTCACTAAGGAAACAACAATCAGAACAAAACATCCACAAGCTTCCAACGCACATCTCCTTATCTGCCTGCATCTGTACTCATATACTCTGACTTCTTTCCTATTACAGTGAAAGATATAAATCCAAAATAAGACCAACTACTCCATTTGTGCACTGAATCCTGAGCCCCTGGTCCTTACTCAAGGGCTGTGGTCCTGCAACTATCTTTTTCTCTCCTGTATCACATATTTCTCCCTCCTCCTGGATCATTCCCATCAACAAACTTGTTCTCATGTTCTAGGATATTTCTCCTTAAATTAAAAAATAAAAACCCTTAAAATAAAAACACTTTGGGCCCCATGTCCCTCTCCAGGTACCTCCAAATTATCTTTACAGCAAAACGTCTCCAAAGAGTGATCTATATTTTCTTCCAAGGCCTTCTCAACTGGCTCAACCATCACGCTTTTGTCCTTTGTTTATTTCACGTCTTACCAGCATTTGACAGAGCGGGCCACTCCATCCTTCCCTTGGCTTTCAGATGTCACACAGTCCTGATTTCTCTCCTATTTCAATGGTTGCTCTATCTCAGAGTTCAACACATTATATATTTAACTCTACTCCCATGATGCAAAACATCACCAGTGTGCTAACAGCTCCCAAATTTATATCTCCACTTTACACTTCTTTTATAAACACCACATTCATATATCCACTTGCCTACTCAATAACTGGAAAAGCATTAGAAGTTAGTGCTGCAGGATATGGGCTTCCTAGGCAACCCCCAGTCAATGACTGAACATCACAGTGTGCAAGAACCCATAATTTCTGACCAGCTGTCCAGTGCAGGACCCCTCCATGAGCAGTCTTTGCATTAGAGCTCCCTGTGAGGCTGGCTGAGACTTTCTCAGAGCTGTACCCAGTCTGAGGCGACTTTCTACTGAAGGCATTCTAAGTTCGAGCCTGTCAGCCAAATGTACTCTGATAGCAAGTTCCCTCTTGATTGGCCACTTTCACGGCTCCCACAAAGGCTACACCTTTGAGCTCAGACACACCAACACTGGCAGAGAAGTGCCTCTTCCTCAGACGTCTGTTTCAGCTGGAGGAGGATCCTCCTCTAAGCTTTGAAGTTATGATCATTTGGCCTCTCTCCTTTTGTCCCACCAGCTGTAGAGGTGATAGCTACTTCCTTTATTTGCTACTTGCATGATATCTCAGAATTCTCTTTCGACTCTTTCAGTTAACTAGCTAAAATAACTAGTTAAGTACCTAGTTTAAAAATTATTTTAAATTCTCTCTGTTCAAATAAGTGGTGTTTTTCTCTCCTTCTTGGACCTTGCCTAATGCCAGCATTATCTAATGACCTTCTCTTGTGGATAATGAGGATTCAACTTTCTTTCACCAAACCTGACCCACATGCCCTACACGGAAGCATACTTCTCCTTATACTTCTCCAACCTTAGTTATATTCTATCACTATTATATCATAAATCAGTTCAATGTTTAAACTATTTGACTATGCTAAAAGCTAGTCTCAATCCACCCTCATAGTCTATTCTTTGGTTATGTTTCCTTTCCTGACCAGAGGGCTTTGGTTTTTGTTTTAGTTAATGATTGTCTTGATTTTTATGTTATGCTTTTCTTCACCTCAACCAGCACACTTCCTTGATTGTATAAATATTCTCTCAATATGTTCAAATATATTTTGTACTTTATTATTATCAGTGTCCTGAAGACTTCTCTACCAGAGCCTTTTGATCTCCTCTGGGAATTCTGATTGCTCCCAGGGCCTGCTGTATAACAGTTGTCTGGGGAATTCCTGTCACCAGTTCCCATCATCACCCTGGAGCTTCTTGTAGCCACTTTTTTGTGTGTTGGATCTCATGTTTACACCTATTTTTAATCTGACCTGTCTCTAATACATAAGACAGCAGCTGTTTGACAGTGCCCATCAATATCATAAATTTTAAGGCTAAAAGAAATGCAGATGAAATGTGTAAAGATTTCAGTTGAAGTAATGGGAAAGTCAAGGCAGGAAACATTTACTAACAAAATGAGAAATTATAATATGACTTTTGGACCCCTATGCATATTCCATCTTCTTCAATGTCTGGTCCACAGAAGCCTGCCTGAATAACAGGAGGAATGTGCCAGATGGTCACTCACTAGAAAAGTAACTTCAAAAAAACTGAAATGCCCACTTGGATTATGTGCTCAGATTATATTCAGAGCAGTAAGTAATACCACTACCATTGAATAAGAATGTTTCTAATTGCCTCATTATCTTGAATCTGCAGGAAATGTAATGGACCAGAAATCTACACTTGTATATATCTGTTTCTGCTTGGAAATCAACATATTGGCCATGACTATGTGACAAAAGTAACTGAAACAGGAAATGTCTACTACTTTAATAACAACTAACTTGGCGTAATTGACTTTGAAACTCATTTGAAAAGAGGCTCACACAGAAGTACATTCAGAGCCAAAGTAAAAGGAAAACAAAGCAAGCAAAAAAGGTTGGGGGTGGGGGAAGGACAGGCGCAAATGCCAAGGAGAAAGGTATAATATCAAGTTCAATTCACAAAAATATGATGTCATGTCATGCAAGACAAAGACAAAGGCAAACTAACTGCTTCAGATTGATTTCAACAAAGGTGTGATTGGTTTGGTTCTTGAGGAGGAAAGAGACAGAGAGAACGATCAACTGTTTTGACCAGGAGAGAGGAATTATACTTTAAACCATTGACCTGAATTTGTGTTATAATCATGCTAAAATTACAATAAATCTTAATAATAATTCCAACTAGAAAATCTTATCAGGACTTAAAAGCTAGCCTTTTAAAACTAAACATTCTCCAAAAATGGTTTAGACCAGCTGCACCACTTTCTGTCGTTATTTTAAAAGCTACCAGGAGGGGGCAATAGCTCCAGGCCTCACTGCAGCTTCCCTCCCATTCAAACTGCAGATGGTCAAGGTTTTTTCAGGTAACAGCTCAGATTTTTCCGCAGTGCAAGTGAGTCTGCGCGGCCTTACAGCCCAGAGTTAGGCAGCATCTACTGACGTCCAAAACTTACATAACGCTGTATTGCGTTGTTGCAGTGGTTCTCAACCCTGACTCTGCATTAGCGTCATCTGGGATGCTTTAAAAAAACAAATGATGCCTGCAGAATGTCTCAGGGTGGGGCCGGTATTGGAATACTTTAAAATTTTTCTCATTGAGGCTGTCACAGATGAGAACAATGTGCAACCCAGTCTCAGGGTATTAGAAAACAGTATTGAGGAGTTTGAGGATTTCACATTTGTGTGAGTGCCCTTTCCTCGTTTTTTCTGCAGTCGTTTCAAGGGATCTTATAATGAGGGAGAAGCTTGAATCATCTTTCTATGACTATTCATTTTATTCAGCCCAATACTTAAGATTAAGCTGCCTATATCAGTCTACCTTTTATTATGTTTATTCTCAGCTGGAAACTTAAATACTTTTTAAAGGGGTAATGCCATTTTATTATTATCTCTAATAAATTATTGCTAGAAAACCTTTAGCAGAGTTCATGTTGCAAACTGTCATTTCAGCTCAATGCCACAGACACCACCTTAATGCAAGAAGAAGCAGAGATGCAAATCCTCATGTGAACAATGATCGAGTTAATAAGGGGTATTTGCTCTAATTAACTCAGATCTCATCATTTCAATTTTAACTTCATGGATACCACAGAAATAAAATGTTTTGAAACCCAGAGTGAGTCAAAAGTCTTTGTGCATAATTAAAGATTCGTCTTCAAAGCCATTAAAAACAAAATTCAAAAACCAGATTCAACAGCTAGGAAAAGCAGAGGCATACCAAGGTTCTATCCCTGTAGTCTGAGCAAAAATGACAGTCTGATTTACCTAGGTTATCTATTGTACTGCTAGTATATACTACATGGTAGAAAGAGGCTTTTTGTCAGACAAATGTCATTTAAAATCCTGATTTTATAAATTGCTCACTATACAGTGTAGGCAAAATACTTAACCTCTCTGAGCCTCTGTTTTCTCAGGTCTAGTAATGGGATAATCACTACATCACAGAGTTGTGTCAATGAAATGGGGCAACAAATGCAGAGAAAACGCCATATTGATAGGTGGCTCAGTACAAGGCAGTTGGTATTAGAGACTGTTCTAGTAACTGACATTTCAAAGTCTGGAATGTTGTATAGCTGCTGCAACTGCTGCTGTCCACTGCTCGCTCCCTAGGCAAGTCCAGGGTGGTTAATATCTGCTAACAAGCCTTACGCTTACAGTCTGGTGTTTCCCATTCAGCTGCTATTCACAGTCCCCCCACAAACCACCCTTCACCAGGGCTTAATCATGATGCATCAAGGAAACTACAACCAGAGGACTAAAAAAAAAAAAAAAAAAAAAACCAACACTGAAACAAAGTCATGTTGAAATGTTAATGGGATCATGTTCTGCATTTGCACATCTCTTAGAATTTTTAGCAAATGGATTTTCAATTAACATTTCACTGTCAGATTGGGATGCGTCTGCCTTATAGTATCCTTGCGACCCTTTCTCATCCAGAAGCCAGGAGAGCAGCAGCATAAAATAGGAAGTATAAGTTATGTTCTACTGAAAGTATATATTTATCTTAACATTTACTAACATTCATCTGTTATCTGGGCAAGCTCCTCACAAGTGGAGACCGTGTCTAATTCATCTTTGCATTCTGTTCAAGCTCAAGAACTGGTACCAAAGAAATGAAAATTAAGACAAGACTATCCATCCATCTAGTTGGCAAAGCCTGAAAGGTATGAAAATATCCAATTTTGGCTATAATCCAAACCTTTCTGGAATCAGCGATATGTTGAAGAAGCCTTAAAAATGTCCATGCCCTTTGACATGGCAATTGCAGTAATTAGACCAAAAGGGAGATTTAAGGAATGTTCAAAGTTATAGTTTCAGTGTTCACACAGTGTTGCTTATAATACAAAAATAAAGTAAGACTATGATGGGAGATTAGTTAAATAAGTTATAGTGAATCTATAAGATGAAATATTGTATATTCATCAAAAATGATATCAAGGGAACTATTTCCTGGTTTTGAAAAGATATGTTCACAATATACTAAGTGAAAAAGCAAACAACAAATAGTATGATCTCACTTTTGTCAAAAATAAAATAATATATAACTGAAACTATTCTGGAAGACTGGGAGCATATACCCTAATTTATAAACAATCAAATGTTTAAATAATAAAATGACAAGGGGTTGTTTTCTTATTTATACATTTCTTCATTAATTCATTTTTCGATAACACCTTTATTAGAGTATAATTGCTTTACAATGGTGTGTTAGTTTCTGCTTTATAACAAAGTGAATCAGCTATACATATACATATATCCCCATATCTCCTCCCTCTTGCATCTCCCTCCCACCCTCCTTATCCCACTCCTCTAGGTGGTCACAAAGAACCAAGCTGATCTCCCTGTGCTATGCGGCTGCTTCCCACTAGCTAGCTGTTTTACATTTGGTAATGTATATATGTCCATGCCACTCTATCACTTCGTTCCAGCTTACCCTTCCCCCTCCCGGTGTCCTCAAGTCCATTCTCTACATCTGCATCTTTATTCCCGTCCTGCCCCTAGGTTCTTCAGAACCTTTTTATTTCTTTAGATTCCATTTATATGTGTTGGCATACGGTATTTGTTTTTCTCTTTCTGACTTACTTCACTCTGTATGACAGTCTCTAGGTCCATCCACCTCACTACAAAAAACTCAATTGCATTTTATTTTATGGTTGAGTAATATTCCACTATACATATGTGCCACATCTTCTTTATCCATTCATCTGTTAATGGACACTTAGGTTGTTTCCATGTATTGGCTGTTGTGAATAGAGATGCAATGAACATTTGGGTACATGACTCTTTTTGAAGTATGGTTTTCTCAGGGTATATGCCCAGCAGTGGGATTGCTGGGTAATATGGTAGTTGTATTTTTTGTTTTGTAAGGACCCTCCATACTGTCCTCCATAGTGGCTGTATCAATTTACATTCCCACCAACAGTGCAAGAGGGTTCCCTTTTCTCCACACCCTCTCCAACATTTATGGTTTGTAGATTTTTTGATGATGGCCATTCTGACTGTTGTGAGGTGATACCTCATTGTAGTTTTTATTTTTTTTTCTCATTGTAGTTTTGATTTGCATTTCTCTAATGATTAGTGATGCTGAGCATCCTTACAAGTGTTTGTTGGCAATCTGTCTATCTTCTTTGGAGAAATGTCTATTTAGGTCTTCTGCCCATTTTTGGATTGGGTTGCTTGTTTTTTTGATATTGAGCTGCATGAGCTACTTGTACATTTTGGAGATTCATCCTATGTCAGTTGCTTCACTTGCAAATATTTTCTCCCATTCTGAGGGTTGTCTTTCCATCTTGTTTATGGTTTCCTTTGCTGTGCAAAAGCTTTTAAGTTTTATTAGGTACAATATGTTTATTTTTGTTTTTATTTCCCTTCCTCTAGGAGGTGGGTCAAAAAGGATCTTGCTGTGATGTATGTCATAGGGTGTTCTGCCTATGTTTTCCTCTAAGAGTTTTATAGTGTCGGGCCTTACATTTAGGTCTTTAACCCATTTTGAGTTTATTTTTGCATATGGTGTTAGGGAGTGTACTAATTTCATTCTTTTACATGTACCTGTCCAGTTTTCCAGGCACCACTTATTGAAGAGGCTGTCTCTTCTCCATTGTATATTCTTGCCTCCTTTATCAAACATAAGGTGACCATATGTGTGTGGGCTTATCTCTGGGCTTTCTATCTTGTTCCATTGATCTATATTTCTGTTTTTGTGCCAGTACCATACTGTCTTGATTACTGTAGCTTTGTAGTATAGTCTGAAATCCAGGAGGCTGATTCCTCCAGCTCCAATTTTCTTTCTCAAGATTGCTTTAGCTATTCGGGATCTTTTGTGTTTCCATACAAATTGTGAAATTTTTTGTTCTAATTCTGGGAAAATGCCAGTGGTAATTTGATAGGGATTGCATTGAATCTGTAGATTGCTTTGGGTAGTATAGTCATTTTCACAATGTTGATTCTTCCAATCCAAGAACATGGTATATCTCTCCATCTGTGTGTATCATCTTTAATTTCTTTCTTCAGTGTCTTATAGTTTTCTGCATACAAGTCTTTTGTCTCCCTAGGTAGGTTTATTCCTAGGTATTTTATTCTTTTTGTTGCAATGGTAAATGGGAGTGTTTCCTTAATTTCTCTTTCAGATTTTTCATCATTACTGTATAGGAATGCAAGAGATTTCTGTGCGTTAATTTTGTATCCTGCTACTTTACCAAATTCATTGATTAGTTCTAGTAGTTGTCTGGTAGCATCTTTAGGATTCTCTATGTATAATATCATGTCATCTGCAAACAGTGAGAGCTTTACCTCTTCTTTTCTGATTTGGATTCCTTTTATTTCTTTTTCTCCTCTGATTACTGTGGCTAAAACTCCCAAAACTATGTTGAATAATAGTGGTGAGAGTGGACAACCTTGTCTTGTTCCTGACCTTAGAGGAAATGGTTTCAGTTTTTCACCATTGAGAACGATGTTGGCTGTGGGTTTGTCATATATGGCCTTTATTATGTTGAGGTAAGTTCCCTCTATGCCTACTTTCTGGAGAGTTTTTATCATAAATGGGTGTTGAATTTTGTCAAAAGCTTTTTCTGCATCTATTGGGATTATTATATGGTTTTTATCCTTCAATTTGTTAATATGGTATGTCACATTGATTGATTTGCTTATATTGAAGAATCCTTGCATTCCTGGGATACACCCCACTTGATCATGGTTTATGATCCTTTTAATGTGCTGTTGCATTCTGTTTGCTAGTATTTTGTTGAGGATTTTTCATCTATGTTCATCAGTGATATTGGCCTGTAGTTTTACTTTTTTGGGACATATTTGTGTGGTTTTGGTGTCAGGGTGATGATAGCCTCGTAGAATGAGTTTGGGAGTGTTCCTCCCTCTGCTATGTTTTGGAAGCGTTTGAGAAGGATAGGTGTTAGCTCTTCTCTAAATGTTTGATAGAATTCACCTGTGAAGCCATCTAGTCCTGGGCTTTTGCTTGTTGGAAGATTTTTAAACACAGTCTCAACTTCAGTGCTTGTGATTGGTCTGTTTATATTTTCTATTTCTTCCTCGTTCAGTCTCAGAAGGTTTTGCTTTTCCAAGAATTTGTCCATTTCTTCCAGATTGTCCATTTTATTGGCATATAGTTGCTTGTAGTAATCTCTCATGATCCTTTGTATTTCTGCAGTGTCATTTGTTACTTCTCTGTTTTCATTTCTAATTCTATGTATTTGAATCTTTTCCAGTTTTTTCTTGATGAGTCTGGCTAATGATTTATCAATTTTGGTTATCTTCGTAAAGAACCAGCTTTTTGTTTTATTGATCTTTGCTATTGTTTCCTTCATTTCTTTTTTAATTGATTTCTGATCTGACCTTTATGATTTCTTTCCTTCTGCT
Organism: Balaenoptera ricei; assembly: GCF_028023285.1. Taxonomy (NCBI): domain Eukaryota; kingdom Metazoa; phylum Chordata; class Mammalia; order Artiodactyla; family Balaenopteridae; genus Balaenoptera; species Balaenoptera ricei. Next base: position 85,405,148 of record NC_082660.1, on the reverse strand, counting down.
AATTTTGGAGGTTTTTTTGTTCTTCTTTCTCTAATTGCTTTAGGTGTAAGCTTAGGTTGTTAATTTGAGATATTTCTTGTTTCCTGAGTTAGAATTGTATTGCTATAAATTTCCCTCTTAGAACTTCTTTTGCTGCACCCCATAGGTTTTGGGTCATCGTGTTTTCATTGTCATTTTTTTCTCGGTATTTTTTGACTTCCCCTTTGATTTCCTCCATGATCTCTTGGTTATTAAGTAGTGTATTGTTTAGCCTCCATGTGTTGGTATTTTTTACAGACTTTTTCCTATAATTGATTTCTCGTCTCATAGCGTTGTGGCTGGAAAAGATACTTGATACGATTTCAATTTTCTTAAATTTGCCAAAGCTTGATTTGTGACACAAGATATGATCTATCCTGGAGAATGTTCCATGAGCACTTGAGAAGAAAGTGTATTCTGTTGTTTTTGGATGGAATGTCCTATAAATATCAATTAAGTCCATCTTGTTTAATGTATCATTTAAAGCTTTTGTTTCCTTATTTACATTCATTTTCGATGATCTGTCCATTGGTGAAAGTGGGGTTTTAAAGTCCCCTACTATGATTGTGTTACTATCAATTTCCCCTTTTATGACTGTTAGTATTTGCCTTATGTATTGAGGTGTTCCTATGTTGTGTAAATATTTACAGTTGTTATATCTTCTTCTTGGATTGATCCCATGATCATTATGTAGTGTCCTTCTTTGTCTCTTGCAATAGTCTTTATTTTAAAGTCTATTTTGTCTGATATGAGAATTGCTACTCCAGCTTTCTTTTGATTTCCATTGGTGTGGAATATCTTTTTCCATCCTCTCACTTTCAGTCTGTATGTGTCCCTAGGTCTGAAGTGTGTCTCTTGTAGACAGCATATATTCAGGTCTTATTTTTTTATCCATTCAGCCAGTCTATGTCTTTTGGTTGGAGCATTTAATCCATTTACATTTAAAGTAGTTATCGATATGTATTCATTCATTTTCGTAATAAGCATGTATTACTTTTTATTCCATTAAAATCTAGATATTTTGAAATATTCAGATAGATAGAAAACTACAAAACTTAATGAAACGGGCCCACCTTGTAAGTTGTATCCAGAATAGATGTTAACATTTTGACAAATCTGTTTCATCTCTGTCTCTTTCACTCTCTGTCAATGAAAATAAAAAAGTGATACAGCTAAAATCCCACTCCCCATTCTTTTCTGCTTTCTGCTTCCCAGAGGTAAGCACTACCCTCAAAGTTCATGTGTATCATTCCTGTGAACATATAATATTTTCTACATGTATATAGATCATTATTATTTTATTTTAAATTTTCTCACAAATTATGTTATTATCATTATTTTCATAATCATCAACATCACCTTAGCTAAGCTTTATCAAGCAGCTTCACCATTATCAATTCATTTCATTATACTGTACTCTCCCCCTATATAAATGACTTGGATAAATTTTATATATTGTAGTGTTTAAGATGTATGTAATGCTACCCCAAATTGAATCTAATTTGCACTTTATTTAATTGCTCTTAACGCTAAGATGTTCTCTTTTGGTTAATTTATTATTATTTTGTGTGTTTGTTAATCCTCTGTTCACTTCTTTGATATATTCAATATATTACGCATATAATATATATATATATATTCAATCTTACATCAGCAAAATATCTAGATAATTAACACCATTTTCTTTTTACAGTTGAATATATGGCATTGTGTAAATAGAGAAATAATGTCCTTCAGGTGTCACGGGTTTATAATTTTGCTCTGGGAGAAAAATTCTTATTGATGTTTGAGATTGAAATATTCATACCAAAGAAAGCTCTTATATGGCAGTGATCTTTATATATAATTTATATATATATACATTATAAATATAAAATTCATCGCCAGACAAATATTAAGTCACGAAACATCTCATGGTTTAAGTTGAGAAACTAGGTTTGATTCATAATGGCTTTCCAATGCTAAATGGTGGAATCTATTTAATAACCTAATAACAAAAACAAAATGAGAACTGTCCTTATCCTTCCATTTTCATTTCGACCCCAATCTCACCCCTATTCTTAGTAAAGTTTCAAGGCCCAATGTCACCTTCAATTCTTGTTGAATTTCTTATCGTTTTTGTTTCTTTCACCTATGGCATCACCTCTCAACCATACCTGTATCTACATGGCCTCTCAGATCTAGTCACCATGTGCCACTTAAAACCTTAAAAGAAGAGGATGGGTAGCAGTAAGCTGAGAGGAAAATGAAAGGTAATGGAGGGAATACTGATCCATTTGATCATTTTCACAGAAGTAGCCTGAGGATTGCTGGGTCTATATGAAATAATAACTTGCAAAAACTTCCATCAGATGTGAAGCTATTTAAACAAGAGAGTATTAATTCCTTAGTGACCTAATTTAAAGAAACCATACTTTAGACTCAGAAAAATAGGGAAAAGAGAATGTTTTTACCCTAACCTGAGGCACCTTAGGATTTAATAGCCTTTCCCTTCTTTTTATAGTTTTTGAAGAAGACAGACAAGGAATCTAATGTGGGAATTTGCTTTTAGACTTTATCAGCTATGATGTTATGTTCTAGCCAATTAGGAGAATCTTATAAAGAAATAAAATTTGTGTGTCTGCTGCTAGCCTAAAGTAGCAAAACGTTTAATCTTATTTAGTCATCAACAATCACGTTAGATAATTTGTAATGATGAGTTATCTATCACTTGCTGTTATGTGGCAAGACTAACATTTATACCTTTGGGGTCTAAAATTCTTTTATGTTAAAATAATTCATTCTGTGGAAAGGGATAGTTAAAGACTTTTATCTCACAGACTTTTCATTGTTCCAAGGAACATTATAAGCTATATTCTCAATATGTCTATTTCATATTTTTATTTTGAGTGGTACTTTTTTATAACAGTTAGTAGAAGTCTGAACTTCGGAAATGTGATTTCCCATTCCCATTTCTTCAGTACGTTTCAGTTTAGTGAATCTCAAATTATGAAATCTATGCTTTTTCAGTTGACTGAAGTCATCATCTTACAGAGGTTAGGAGAACAGGCATTGAAGCTGAATCACTGGTCTGCCTCTACGTTGTGTGACTTTGAAGAAGTTATTTAACCTCTCCTTGCCTCAGTATATGCATCTGTAAAATGGAATTAATACCTACTTCTAGGGTTATTCAATGAGGATTAAATGAGTTAATAAGCATTAAGTATTTTGAACAGAATGTGGCATAGAATAAATTCTACATAAGTATTAGTACTAGGTTTATTCTTCATAGTACGATCTTGGTTTCTGACATTTCTTTACAGAAATCTTCAATTTGCAAGTTTGAGAGTATCTATTGAATAGAACAGAACCCTTTTAGGTACAGATTTTCTATAGTTTCAATAATTTTTCTTTTCTTATTTTATTTCTTTTCCTTTTTTTCTGTTTGTTTTGTTTTGTTATTTGATTTACTTGTAGGTCAGAATGATCAACAAGGTCGAGAAGTTTGTTGTTTGCTCCATTTTAATTTGAGGAATAAAATACGCATCAATTTTCTCCTGTGAGAACAGTGTTATTAGTTGAATTTGTTAGCCAGAATGCTAGTCACTAAATTACCGTTTACATTGTTTATTTGCTCTTGCAAGTTTCTGGATTGTTTCTATTGCTATGTTTGTTTTCTTAGCCATGAATTTGCCTTCTTTCCAACACCCATGATTTCGTCCTGGCATTTAGTTCTTTTGGGATTTACTCATTGACAGCTGTCAGAATTTAATATCACTGTCAAAAACACAATGAAAATGTAATCTGCATAGCAGAAGGTTCAGAAATATGAGATGTTCAGGAAAAGTAGAGAAGTTCTTAACAACATATCTTCTTAACATATCTAAGCTTGATGCTCTTCTATTTAGATTGTGAAAGTCCACTTAAGATGGAGGGAAGGATAAAAACAAGCTGCCTACAAATATTAGAGGAATGCCGATAAAGTTAGATTTTTCATTTGCTTCTTACTCAATGATGAACACTTTCCTATTACTTATTAAATCTGGGAATATTGAGAAAAAGTTGGAGAAATAAGAAAAATCCCTTTCACCTGACCCCTTTTGATCCCTGAATATCTCCTGCTTTTGAAATTCAACTAAAATCATAATAATGTTATTGGCTATTTATTTATGCACATACAAGAAGGCAAGCACTGTGTTAGATAGACATTTTGCATACTTTAAAAATTTTATTCCCATTTTACAGAGGTCAAAATTGAGACTCTAGAGGTTAAATATCTTGCCCAAAGTCATGTAGCCTAGTAAGTAGCAGAACTGCAATTCCACAACTGGCTGTGTTCTTTCTATTTCACTTAGTAATAGTGACATAGAGAAATTTGGAAAATATGACCTAGATCTCAGAGCATTGCATACCCACTGACATTTTCATCAGTTCTTCTTTCATGCACACAAAGACACAAATACTTACACATGGCTCAAATGAGTTTACTACTATTATTTTCCTACAGAAATATCTCTCTTCACTTAATCAAAAATTTAACTTTAAGCTTCAATCCATTATTTATATATTTTTCAAAATATAGTGATACTACAGTAAGACAGATTATATAGAGACTATACATGTGTGTGTTTGTGTGTGCGTGTGTACACTTCCCACACACCCCCACTTCTGGTCTCCCACCAGAAGAAACAGAACACTAAACACTTCATTTTTCTCCTGGAAAGCAAGTGTGATTTTCTCTGTTTTAAGAAAACTAAGTAAAACAAGGTTGTAGAACTTTTCAAAGGCCAAACAATGATCAAACTAAATCTAAGAATCTTAATGCTGATGATAAGTCCAGTAACAAACCTTTATATACAAAACTTTACATCATCCACTTTTTCCACATATGATGCACTTTTTTTCCTTTTTTGCCTTAACAAAGAAAGATGTCTATAGTATAGCTGGAATATAATAAAAATGGTAATATAGGTTTGAACAAATATAAAATTACATATATCCATCATTATAATACGATACAGAGTATTCTCACTGCCCTAAAAATCCTCTGGGCTCTGCATATTTATCTCTCCTCCCTCTCCACCCCTGGCAACCACTGATCTTTTTATTGTCCCCATATTTTTGCCTTTTCCAGAATGTCATATAGTTGGAATCATACAGTATATAGCCTTCTAAGACTGGCTTCTTTCACTTAGTCATACGCATTTAAGTTTCCTCCATGTCTTTTCCTGGCTCGATAGCTCATTTCTTTTTAATAGTGAATAATATTCCATTGTCTGGATGTACCACTGTTTATGTATCCATTCACCTACTGAAGGACATCTTGGTTGCCTCCAAGAGTGTACAACACCAAGAATGAACCCTAAGACAAACTATGGACTTTGGGTGATTATAAAGTGTCAATGTAGGTTCATCCTTGGTGAAAAAAAAAAAAGTACCATTCTGGTGAGTGATGTTGATAATGGAGGAGGGTATGCATGTGTGAGGGCAGGAGGTTTACTGGGATTTCCCGTATACATCTGTACGTCCCTCTCACTTTTGTTGCAAACATAAAACTGCTCTAAAAATAAAGTCCTTTTTAAAAAAAGGTAATATCTTTGGGGAAGTAGATATACAATTAAGTTAATGTTGAACAGGAAAACGATTTAAAATATAAATAGCTACATAAAATAACATCTTTAAAATATTAATAACAGGTTGATTTCAAAGAAGCAAAAGTAATATCAAGATGTGAAAGATGGACAGAGGAAATTTAATATAAATTTAAACAGAAAAATATTTAATGTCTGAAACCAAAATGAGATCTATTTAATAACTAGTCAACTGTGGCACATAAATTATTGCAACTAACAACTGGGGTAATTTATGCTCCCAAAATTAATTTCAATTAGTATATATTCAGGTATAATGATAGATCATAAGAGACAGAGAGAGACAGAGAGGGACTGTGTTTTTGTTTTGCCTGTTGCAAGGGCAAGGGAGAAGGAGAGAAGAGTTCGAGAAATAGACATTGTTCCAGAAGCCTAAAGATAGTCAGTGAGCCATTTCAGGCTACCCACATACACATCTGGTAAGATAAGCAGATCCAGCAACAGTTCCCAACAGATCTCATTAGTGATTTTGAAAGGGATTAGATATTAATCATCACCTCTATCTGCTTCCTGCAGAACACAGTCTGCTTGATACAATCTGCATGACTCATAAAGGCATTTGAGTCAGGTAAAATATGAAAGAAAACACATTTATGTATGGAAGCTAAGCTCTCTTCAATGCATATAGAAGGACTTTCAGTTTATAGCTCTCATTATCATTATCACTGTAGGGAGTTACTGCAAACACTTCCATTGACTGTCCAATGACGTAACAATATATCATGTGTTTTGATTTAAGAAAACTAGGGCATATAAAGTTATTACAAATGAGATTTAATTCAAAACAATAAATCTTGTAAATGGATAGCTTTTAAATGCAAGCCAAATTTTCTGAGAAATTGATGTTTCCAATGATAGGCGACAAGCAGTTTATAACTTTGGTCCAGTCTGCAAATTTGGGGAAATATTTATTTTAGTGTAAGGAATCTGGGGCTATAGCTAAAGTAATCCCCACTCCTCAGTAGGCTGCCAAAGCTGCACAGACTTCTCACCATGCAGGGTTTATTTTCAGCACAGGAAAAGACTGAACCAACAACCCAGGCTGTCAGAAAGACAGCAGGGGAGGAACCATGATGGAAACATTTTTAAAATCGTAAACACCCCCTACTCACTATACATTTGACAATAAACTGTCCCCTGCAGGGAACAAGATTATTTGAAGTGTGGTCCTCCAAAAAAAAAAAAAATGGGTAGAGATCATTCCCAGTTGTACTTCTAGTGTTCTAAAATTGATTGCAGCTGCCTACTTATTGGATAGAGACTGAATTTGGCAGTTGCAATCAAGGTTGCCAAACATCTTATAGAATATTAAATAGAAAAATGCAAGTCAAGAATTTTAAAACCAAGGAAAGGAAGGAAGGAAGGATGGATAGAAGGGAGGGAGGGAGGGAGAAAGGAAGGAAGGAAGGAAGGAAGGAAGGAAGGAAGGAAGGAAGGAAGGAAGGAAACCAGTCAAGAATATATGAGCTGCTTTTTGCTTTGTGTGATAAGCTATTCAAATACTGTAAAAAGAAGAGGAATTGAGAAAATAAAACCTAAAAATGGTAAATACACAATGAATCATCTCAATTTATCCGCCAAATCAATTGTGCATTACTTGAACACTAAGAAACGAATCAGTAAAAATTCAGGAATTGTTGGATGAAAAGACATAGTGGGGGACTTTTCTTGGAATTGCTTTTGCATAGTAAACACTCTCTTTACTTATATTGTATGTTCAATGTTGACCACTGCCACTTAATTGTATATTATGGATCAATAAAAATAACAAAGTTTTCTAAAGACACTTTTATTAACACTCAACATATGTTTGAAAAAAATGGCTCTACTCATTTCAAAGACAGTCCCAAGGGATAGCTGGGGAGGAGGATGTTAGCCAAAGTCTTTTCTACCCCAATCCACCTTTGATAAAATAACACAGATAAGATGAAAATAGTCAATTATCAATTTTTCTATTGTTATAACTTTGCTGTCCTTTTGATCCAAGTTTGTTTTGCTGATTTAACAACATGGATATTCCTTAGGCTAATATAAGCATTATATATAAATATTATATACAATATATTGTGTATATATAGCCAGTTCTGCTACAATGCTATAACATAGTGTATGTGTTCCAAACATCACTGCATTATACAAATTGTGCAATAAAAACTGCAGGGCTCATGGGAAAATGGGGTTAGGATGAAGTCTTTAAGTGTTGTGTGCCTATTCTTATTTTCCCCATGAGCCTTATAGTTCTTACTGCATGATATGTATAGTGCAGTAATTTCTTTTTTTATATATATAAATTTATTTATTTATTTATGTTTGGCTGCATTGGGTCTTCGTTGCTGTGCGTGGGCTTTTCTCTAGTTACGGAGACCGGGGGCAACTCTTTGTTGCTGTGCACAGGCCTTCCCACTGCGGTGGCTTCTCTTGTGGAGCACAGGCTCTAGGTGTGCAGGCTTCAGTAGTTGTGGCATGTGGGCTCAGTAGTTGTGGTTCGCTGTCTCTAGAGCACAGGCTCGGTAGCTGTGGCACACGGGCTTAGTTGCTCCGCAGCATGTGGAATCTTCCCGGACCAGGGCTCGAACCCGTGTCCCCTGCATTGGCGGGCGGATTCTTAACCACTGCACCACAAGGGAAGTCCATATGGTGCAGTGATTTCTAGGAACACTTATGTATTGGAATAAATTCATATTTTCAAAACAAGCATTATAGCAAAAACTCCTGGATATGTATAGAATATATCCAACCCAGGAAAAAGGCCCTCCTTTCCCTACCCTAGGATTTCAAACCTAGCATGCTCGTTCATCCATCAATCTCTTTTATTGAAATAATAATCATCACAGTTTTGAGTAAACACTAAGGTCACTTCTTTCTTATAAGCAGAGTACCCAGAAGGCTAGTAAATAGATAGCATCTTTAAAGTAGAATGACCCAAACGTTTCTCTTCTGATTTATTACCAAGTAAATGATATTCTATTGATATAGAACGGTATATACCTTAATCCAAATTGCTCCACAGGGATGCTGAATAAAATGTAGATTTGTGAATGGTCAGTTCTTATTTCATATACAGCTTTTTCTTAATATATAATTTCATTCCATCAGCTGGGCTTAAAATTGTACATGTATCTTGCATCATACTAAGCATATTTAGAATAAAATTAGCTTAAATCTAATACTCCAATTTTAGAGTCTCACAGGGGAAGGGAGGATGAAAGAACTGAGAGGAGTGTTAATGCACAAGATGCGAGCAAATGATAACATTAATTTTCAAAGCTTAAATTACACAGGGCGAGAGAAAAAAATTACCCATATCAACTTCCATAGTTTAAATGACAGGAGTTAATATAATTTGTTCAGTTTTATCTTTGCAGCTGTTTTCCCTAAAAGGGAGGATAGCTTCTTAGAAAAAGCTTTATGCTAATCAATGCTAAGAGGTAAAGCAACAGGAACCATCAGCTATTGCTAGTAGGTGTATACAATGATACAACCACTTTGGAAAACTGACTGGAAGCTTGTAATAAAATAAACATATATCTACCTTATGAACCAGCAATTCTACTCTTAGGTTTATATCCAAGAAAAGGGAAAAGATATGTCTGAAAAAAACAACACAAAACAAAACATTTTGTTCAAGAATTTTATGGGAGTTCCTTGGCGGTACAGTGGTTAGGACTCAGCATTTTCACTGCCATGGCCCTGGTTTGATTCCTGGTCGGGGAACTAAGATCCCACAGGCCACATGGCACAGCCAAAAAAAAAAAATGTGTTCCAAATAACAAAAATTTTTTAAAAAGTATGTTTATAGCAGCTTTATTTACAATAGCTAAAAACTAAAGATAACCCAAATATCATGATATGGGAAAATGGGTAAAAACTATGATATATTCATGTCATAAAATACTCCTCAGCAATAACAAGAAATGAACAACACAAAGCAAAGTGATGAATCTTGTAGATATGTTGAGCAAAATAAGCCAGACACGAGAGTACATTTCATACGATTACATGGATGTAAACTGAAGAACAGGTAAAACTAATCTACGGTGGTAGAAATTAGAATAGAGGTTGCTGCTGCTATGTGATAATAAATTACTATGACCTAGAAATCTATGAGACAAATGTAAGTATGTGATGTGAGGTTGAGAAAGGAGTCTATCAATTCATGAGAAGTTGAAGGCCTGAAAAGTGGTCAGAAATGATGTTTTCTACAAAAACTTAAGCCATGTGGTAAGGGAGAGATTGCATCTGGAGGAGAAAAGAAAGATGGCAACCTGGAGATGAAGTAATTAAAGCATCCTTTATCTCTTCAAACAAAAAAAAGTCTCTGGGTGCTCTGTACTTGATTTCTGGGTTTCAGGGTAATTAAGGGAGGCCTTTGAATAACCTATTTGTCTAAGCAATCTCAGAAAGGCAAGAAGGAGATAACACATGAGGCTGAAGAGATAAATGGTTGAACACCAACAGGCCACACTCCAGAGATAATGCAATTACCCCGGAATGACAGCTCTTGTTTTTAGCCTTTGTGAGATGGAAGGCATTTAAAAGACAGGTATCTGGCAAGCTAGTGAAGAGGCCTTGCCAGCTTCATATACTAGCTACAGACATGATATGGTAATATATTACTTATGATGAGGTCTTTAAAGAGGTGATTAAGTTAAAATGAGCCCATTAGAGTGAGCCCTAACCAAATATGGCTGGGGGTTTTATAAAACAAGGAGACACAAGGGGTGTGTGTGTACAGAGGAACTACCATGTGAAGAGGCAGCAAGAGAGGGGCCATCTGTAAGCCAAGGAGAGAGTCCTCAGAGGAAACCAACCTTGCTGGTACCTTGACCTTAGACTTCCAGCCTCCATAAGTGTTAGAAAAAAAATTTCTTTGTTTAGGTCTCCAAGTCTGTGACACTTTGTTATGGCAGCCTTAGAAAACTAATGCAGATAATACATATATACAAGATATAAAAAATGATTGAGTACAACTCATCTTTTGAGATTGGAGATTAAAAAATTGGTACAGCCACTATGGAGAACAGTATGGAGGTTCATTAAAAAACTAAAAATAGAACTACCATATGACCCAGCAATCCCACTCCTGGGCATATATCTGGAGGAAACCATAATTCAAAAAGATACATGCACCCCAATGTTCATTGCAGCACTATTTACAACAGCCAAGACATGGAAGCAACCTAAATGTCTATCAACAGATGAATGGTTAAAGAAGATGTGGTACATATATATAAAGTAATATTACTCAGCCATAAAAAAGGATGAAATAATGCCATTTGCAGCGACATGGATGGACCTAGAGATTGTCATACTGAGTGAAGTAAATCAGACAGAGGAAGACAAACATCACATGATATCGCTTATACGTGGAATCTAAAAAAATGATACAAATGAACTTATTTACAAAACAGAAATTAAGTCACAGATGTAGAAAACAAACTTATGGGGACTCTCCTGGTGGTCCAGTGATTAAGAATCCTCCTTCCAATGCAGGGGACGTGGCTTCAATCCCTGGTCGGGGAACTAAGATCCCACATGCCACGGGGCAACTAAGCCCACGCACCACAGCTAGAGAGCCCAAGCACCACAAGTACTGAGCCCACAACTAGAGAGAAGCCCAAGCATCTCAACGAAGAGCCTGCATAGCACAACAAAAGATCCCGCATGCCACAACCAAGACCCAAAGCAGCCAATTAATTAATTAATTAATTAATTAATTAAAATAAAATTTAAAAAAACACAAAACAAATTTATTGTTACCAAGGGGGAAAGGGGGGATATAAATTGGGAGATTGGGATTGACATATACACACTACTATATATAAAATATATAACTAATAAGAACCTACTGTATAGCACAGGGAACTCTTCTCAATACTCTGTAGTGACCTATATGGGAAAATAATCTAAAAAAGAGTGGATTTATGTATACGTATAACTGATTCACTTTGCTATACAGCAGAAACTAACACAACATTGTAAATCAACTATACTCCAATAAAAATTAATTAAAAAATAAATAAACTTTTAAAAAATTTTAAAAATTAGCCAAACTAAAAATAAATAAATAAGTAAAAGGTCCTTCAGTTGGGAGGTAAAATCAGAGGCCTTCTGAGAAGGAGAATATTATTTCTTCTGAAAGCAGCTTAAACAGGATTTAGAATATTGTATAATTTCAAATACAGAGAGCTCATTTCTTTCACAATGTTTGTTATTCAGACACCATCCCTTACAAATTGATAAATTGCAAGCTTACAAGTAAAATGAACATTTCTATAAATGATTAAATTTGAAACAAATAGCAATTCTAATCAGTCTTGAGCCCCTTAACTAAATAAACAAATAAGAAAAACTAGTTTGAAACAAATAGCTGATAAACTTTTAAAGTCAATACAAAGTTGCTATGCCTAACTCTGTGAGGATCCTTTTAAAGTAAAAATTACTAGACTGGGAAGAGAGAAAGTGAAGTTAAAGTGAGGAATTTTTTATAACTTCCCCAGAAGTCCTATGTGTCTAGAAACCCAGTAGGCGGACAGGTTATTAGAAGTCCCAGAGAGAATTTTAAACCATGCAGGTTCACTGCAAATCCAGACACATTTTGGTTATTTCTAGCTGAAGGGTCAACCTGACATGGTTGTTTCTTTGCAGGAGGGTCTAAGCATGAGCTTCATGGAAGGGAGAATACCTGGGCACATTGAAGCAGAAAGTTAGTCCCTCAAATCTGTGATCCTTAAACTCTTGGGAATAAAACCTCTCTGGCCACCCATCTTGTCTCCTTCACAGGAAATCTGGTTAAAAAATGAGCTGGCCCTGAGAGGAGAGAGTATTAGGGTACACAAACTTTATCCAAAACAATGGTTTTTGGATAGTGAAAAAGTATAACAGCATATAAGAGTTTGTATTCTCCATTTACAAGGCCTTGTTGCTAGAGATTAGGGGATGTGGAGAGAGGTTTTAAGAAAACAATAGAAAAAAGTAGATCATCTGTGACCTAATAATATAAGAAAAACCTCCAATTAATAGCATGCATTTACCGAGCACCTACTGTGCACCAGGCATCTTGCAAGGTGCTGCATATACTAAGACCAAGAAGGCATAGTTCCTGAGTTTATTTCTTGAAACAGATCTAACATGACTTTCCACAAGAGAAATTGAATAAAGATAACCATGAACTATTGACCCCCTTATAGTTTTCATCTATTGTGCTACCCTCTGGACACTTCAAGAAAAATCTGTTTTTAGCAGTAAAACAGTAAAGGAAGTAGGAAGCCAATGAAGTTTCAGAGGTTTTTTAAAATATACATTCAAACTACAGTGATACTACATTCTTTACTTCATACCCTTTTAATACAAGCCACTTTTAGCACCCATTTATTCACTCAGGAATCATCTATTGAGATTCAATTGTGTGGTCAGGCATGGGGCTGGGCACTGAGTATATGATCAAGCACTTAATGGAGCTCATAGTCAAGATTAAAAGAAAAAGTCAATGGCAGCATGCCAAACCAAGACATCATTTATAGGTATATAAAAAGTAACCCTTGACCATTAGAAATTTAAATTCCAATTTATAAATTTTATTATATTCTCTAAATAGATTTTGTTTGAGTTATATTCTATGGAAATAGATGATTCCTTTAAAAAGAAACACTTAGTAGCTGAAATCAGAACTGTTAACTGAACCAGCTGTTAGATAATCAAGTTGTTCACAACTATTCATTTCCCTCCTTGTAACAGAGTCATGCATTCCCATGCTCACCATGTCACTTGCAAGGCCTACTTGAAGGTGAAGTGCACTTCCCCACCCAGTTATCAGGGGTGGCCATATGATTTGCTTTGGTCAGTGGAATGTGGGTAGACATGATATATGCCATGTCCTAGAAGAGGCTTTCAGTGGGATCATATGCTTGGCTCTGCCTCTCGCTATTGCCCTTGCCAACAGAATGACGTGTATAAGATAGCGGGTGTTCTTTTAACTAAGGTCTGAGAATTAGAAACAAATGCTGACCTCCAGCCAAAATATAACATGAAGAAGAAATAAGCCCCTGCAACTTGGGGACTGTTTATTACTACAGTAAAGCTGACTAACATCTGACTTTTACTTAAATTTCAGTTGACATAATCCAGAGTAGTTTCACAAGTTAATATGCTAAGGTAGAGGTAAAGAGGGGAGAAGTTCATCCTTCTTCAGAAAAGATCAGCAGACCAGAAAATCGAAATTTAAAATGGCTATGTGATCCATGCTAATCGAGACCGTTGAAAAATATTATTAATGGGAATAAGTAAATAGTTAGCTAATGATTTTTTAGCTTTCAAAATTATACCAACTCGTCTGTTTTCTTTAAATGCTTAGTATTTAGGTATTTTGTAATAAATGATGGAGGTCCAGTTTAAAAGTTTAATTTTACTAATTTAAGATTTAATATAGTTTTTAAATAAAATTAGTTTTATATCCATTATAGGGAGCCCCTAAATACATTGATTACAGCAGTGTTTCTCAGTGTATGGTTGAAAGACCACCTGCATAGTAATCACTGGAGATGCTTACTAAAAATGCGACTTCACAGCCACCCCTCCCCTCAGCCTTTTTGAATCAGAATCTGGCAGTGAGTGGACAGAAAGCTCTTAAAACATTTTAAGAACCTCTCCAGTATTTCTGATGCAAACTCGAGTTTCAAAATCACTGTTTTAATTTTCCTATTATTGTTCAGATCAGTGTTAGTGAATTCAGCTATCCCCCAACTTCAACCTAAGTGCAGTTTCAATTGTTTTGACTAGAAAACATCTTGAGTTGCATTAGCATAGATAATGTTGTAAAACATAAAGTTTTGCTTATAGATAAAAAATATGGTGCTTGTAATTGTTATTAATAATTATGCTAGGGGTGAAAAAAGGAAGAGTCTGGGAAGCTTCTCTTTGAATTGTTTGTGGAAAAGTGGAACCACTTAAATTACTTAGATGTCCAAGGAACGTCTTAACTCGTTTTAATAACCCAGCAAAAGTACACTATGAGCCCTGCCAAATGAAGTCCTCATTCCCTGAAAGTATCTCCTTGTTGATTTGTGAGATATTTTCATTATTCCTTTAATGACTGAATATAATTCACTCCTCAAAAGCACTGACCTCCTAAATTATAGTCAGGGACCTAGACTTGCAGAAATTTGAAGTTAGAAAGGACTTTAGAGATTACCTAGCTCAGTGAGCTCATCTAATAGATGAATAAACTGAGATTTGGAGAGATACAGGATAGCTTAACTGTAGACTAGCTACCAAATTATTCACTACAATAATACTGATAATATTTTTATAGCCACGCACTAGGAATAAAAGTCCAGTAACTCTAGACCACAGAATTCTAAAAAGCTTTATTCCTCAGGATAAAACCAGGAATCTGAATTTATTCAACAAACAAGTAATAAACTTCTACTCTGTGCCAGGGACTTTGTTAATCCCTTAGCAGGCAAGGATAAATAAAAGATAATTCCTGCCCTCTGAGAAATGATAATTGGTTAGAGAATAACGGTTATTACTCAGTGCATGACAGGGACTGTTATTCTCTGTTTATAGATGGAGAAACTGAAGCACAGAGAGGTCATGCAACCTGCCTGAAGTCTCACAGCTAGCCTAGCAAGGGGTTGTATTAGTTTACTAACACTGCCATAACAAAGTACCACAAACTGAGTGGCTTAGAACAATAAAAGTGTATTGTCTCACAGTTCTGGAGGTTAGATTCTGAGATCAAGGTACCCGAAGGATTGGTTCCTTCTGAGAACTGTGAGGAAGAAGTTGGTTCCATGCCTCTCTCCTAGTATCTTGTGGTTTCATAATCTTTGGTCTTCCTTTACTTCTGCTGCAGCACCGCAGTTTCTGCCTTCATCTTCACACGGCGCTCTCGCTGTGTGTATGTCTATGTCCAAATTTCCCCATTTTTATAAATACACCAGTCATATTGGATTGGGGGCTGTTGGTTTGCAACCTCGGGAGTCCCCGGGTGAAATTTGAAACTGGTCCACAAACTTGGAGGACAAGAAGAGACTGAAGAAAGAGTTAGACCACCCCAGATTGGTAGGTGGCAGTTTTAATAAGCAAAGGAACTTACATATGAGGTTTGTCTTGGGCAGCCACAAGACAAGTAGATCTCTGCACCCACAAGCAAGAATCTTTTTTTTTTTTAAGTATTTGTTTATTTATTTATTTATGGCTGTATTGGGTCTTCGTTTCTGTGCGAGGGCTTTCTCTAGTTGTGGCAAGCGGGGGCCACTCTTCATCGCAGTGCGCGGGCCTCTCACTATCACGGCCTCTCTTGTTGCGGAGCACAGGCTCCATACGCACAGGCTCAGTAATTGTGGCTCACGGGCCCAGCTGCTCCGCAGCACGTGGGATCTTCCCAGACCAGGGCTTGAACCTGTGTCCCCTGCATTGGCAGGCAGACTCTCAACCACTGCGCCACCAGGGAAGCCCAAGAATCTTAAAAGTTTATATAGAGGCCTTAATGTGGTTGTCACATGCCCAGTCCAAATGGTCTCAACAATATCTTATTCTCTCAAGGCTGCATTCTTGAGATGGCTCCGAGCATATGAATGGTGGGCTTAACATAGATTCCAAGGACAAGGGAGGGGATAAGGAGGCTCCAATTATCCAGGTCCAACTCATGAGTCAACAAGCAGTCACATCCTCTCGATGACCTCCTCCAACAGCCCCCCCCTTCAGTATGACCTCACCTTAACTAACTCCATCTGCAATAACTCTATTACCAATTAAGGTCACATTCTCAGGCACTGGGTGTTAGGACATCAACATATAAATTTGGGGGACATAATTTAACTCATAACAATCTACCCTTTAGCCTTCAAAAACTCATGTCCTTGTCACATGCAAAATACATTCACTACATTCCTACATCCCCAAAAGTCTTAACCAATTCCAGTATCAACCGGAAGTTGAAAAACTCATTCAAATATCATCTGCATCAGGTATGGCTGAGACTCAGGGTAAAATTCATCCTGAGGCAAAATTCCTCTCCATCTGTGAACCTGTAAAACCAGATAACAAGTTGTCTATTCCCAAAATACAGTAGTAGGACAGGCACAGGATAGACCTTCCCATTCCAAAATGGAGAAATCAGAAGGAAAATGAGGGTCACAAACCCCCAGCAAGTCAGAAAACTAGCTTGCAAATTCCATTAGCACTTAAGGCTTAAGAATAATCATCTTTGGCTTGAAGCTCTGTCCTCTGGACCCACTAGGGTTTCAGCCCTGCCTCCTCTGTGCCAGGTACAGACCTTGTATCCTCAGCCCTGGGTGGCAGCCTGCCCCATGGAACAAAGCTAGCCTCTGAACCACTTTTGGGGTCCTTTTGCTGAAGGATAACACAATTTTCAGCCAAATATCTTTATAGACCCATTTCCTTCCTATATAATCTCAGAAGTCCAGCAACTTTCCTTCATTTCCACCCCTCTGTCCCCTTCAGTCCAAGCTGGCAACATTTCTCCTGAGATGGTGATTGGATACAAAAGGCACATGCCTAGTCTCTTTAGCAAATAGTTGTCCGGTCACACCCTTAGTGTTCTTTCCACAGCACACTTTTTCATTTTTTTGGGTAATATGGATAGGTTGAGAATTTTCCAAACTTTCAAGTTCTGGTTCCTTCTTGTTTAATATTTTCTTCAATCTGTCTCTCTCCTCTCACATATACTACAAGTGGCAAGGAGAGATCAGGCAACACCTTCAACACTTTGCTTAGAAGTCTCATCAGCTAAATACCTAAGTTCATCACTTATAAGTTCTACTTTCCATCGAACAAAACACAATTCAGCCAAGTTCTCTGCAACTTTATAATAAGGATTACTTTTCCTCCAGTTTCCAATAACATTTTCCTCATTTCTACCTAAGATCTCACCAAAAGTACCTTTAACATTCATTGTTCTAACAGCATTCTCGTCATGATGATATATGTATTCTCTAAGATGATAGGCGCTTTCTCTATAAATCTCTTTTCACTCTGAATCTTCATTAGAATCTCCTTTAACATCCATATTTCTATTAACAATCTCTTCAAGGAAATCTAGGCTCCTTCCATCAATAGCCTCAAAACACTTCTATCCTCTACCCATTACCCAGTTCCAAAGTCACTTCCACATTTTGAGATATTTGTTACAGCCGCACTCCACTGCAGCACCAAAATCTTAGTTCACTAGGGCTGCAGTAACAAAGTACCGCAAAGTGATCACTTAGAACAACAGAAAATTATATTCTCACAGTTCTGGAGGCTAGAAGTCTGAGATCAAGGTGTTGATAGGGCTGGTTCTTTCTAAGGGCTGTGAGAAAGAAATCTGTTCCATGCTGCTCTCCTAGCTTCTGGTGGTTTGCTGGCAATCTTTGGTATTCCTTGGTTTATAGAAGCATCATCCCAATCTTACCTTCATCTTCATATGGTGTTGTCTATTTGAGCATGTCTTTGTCCAAATTTCCCCTTTTTCATAAGGTCATGAGTCATATTGGATTAGGGGCCCACCCTATTGCAGTATGACTTCATCTTAAGTAATTATTTCTACAATGACGTTATTCCCAAATAACATCATGATGTGGGCACTGGGGGGTCGGATTTCAACATATGAATTTTGAAGTGACACAATCCAACTCACAATAGGGGTAAAGGCAGGATTTCATTTCAAACAACCTAGCTCCAGAGTTTGTACATGTAACCATTCTGCTAGGTATGTGCTATAGTAAAAGTCATAAGAACTATATGGACCCAGATAACGAAGCAATTCCATCTAGTGAACAGTGGTTGGGGATTGGAGTATGCTTTCCATTATTCAGGGTTCAACTCAAATGTCATCTTCTCAAAGAGGTCTTCTCTGATCATCCAATCTAAGTAGACTTCTCCCAGTCATTCTCTATCTCATCTTACGTTATTTTTATCCCTCGTGGCACTGGGCTGTGGCACATAAATAAATCATCCTGTATTTACTTGTTTATTGTCCGTCTCCCTCCTCAAGAATGTAAGCTTAGTGAAAGCAGGGACTTTGTCTTATTCATGGCTCTATCTCCAGCACCTAAATCATGCCTGACACTTTATAAATGTTAAATAAATGCCACTATTCAAGAACAATTTGACAGAGTTATACTGGCAGAAACCACAGTAGAATAAGAGGAGTAAATGAGAGTAAAGAAGTAGAGTAGTGAGCACAGACCACTTTTGCAAGGAATCTATACGTTGAAGAAGAGAAATTGGCTAACAGCTAATAAGAGAAGTCAGGATTAGGGGAGATTTTATTTTTGGTTCTTGGTTGTAATTGTCATCACAGATAAGCACATACAGAAGCTGATTAGGAGAAAATGAAGAGAGAGAGAGAGGGAAAGGGGGGAAGGGAAAGGAAGGGGGAGGGAAGAGAAGAGGAAAAGAAGAGAGAGAAAAGAGAGAGAGGGAGAAAAGGAGAGAGAGAGGTTAGATACATAGGAAAAAGAGGATAATTGATTAAAGTCCTGGCGGAAATGGAGGGTATGAATTCAAGAGCACCATGGATAGGTTATCTTTGGAAGAGAGTAGGGGCACATCTTCCACTGAGACAAAATTAAATGAGTCAGATAGATGTGAAAGTAAGACACATTTGAAGGCTAAGGGAAGGGATGTTGAAAAATATCACTGAAGTAAGCTGCTAAACCCTCTGCTAAAATGAAGGGCTGAAAGGGCAGGGATCTTAATGAAATTGGTAAGGTTTTGCACAGCGATTGTGAGCTACAGGAAAGGGAACCAATTAGGAATGAGCAAAAGAGTTGTTTAGCTGTCTTGACAGCTGAAGTTGAGGATCATATATTTGTAATGGATCCAATTTAAAAAAATATGTGCTTTTTCTCCAGTAGGACTCTTTATCCCTGAAGAAAAAGAGGGAAAAAAATTGAATGTTGCAGAGTTGGTGATTAGCAGGACAAGGTCAACAGAAGAATAAGACAGCTGGAAAGAATATAGTTGAAGTATTTGACCATTTTAACTTGTTAGTGAAAGAAGTAGAGCTAGGAGAAAGCCAACGATCGAGATCTGTAAGGTGGTATACTAGAAGTAAGGGATTGGGAAAGACAGCGTGTTGTGGTCAGAGAATTGGAGGCTAAAATTTAAAGAATGAAACAAATATGAGATGAGGGAAGGATGGATTTCAGAGGTAGTGAGAATTTGGGGGAAGATATTAGAAATGTTCTCTATCCTGATTGTGGTAGTGGTTTTATGGCTGTATACAACTGTCAAAACTCACCAATTTGTACATTTTAAATGGATGTGGTTTATTGTACGTGAGTTATTTCTCATTCTAGTTGATATGAGGAAAGTATTGTTTTTAATTGAAAAAAATTTAGGTAATGGCAAAGTTCGGGTTGTAGCCATGGTGCTAAAATGTAATGTTGGTGAAGGTCACTAGAAAATAAACTTAGAAATTGTAGGGCCAGGTACTGGCAGTTACCAAAGATGAATGGGGGTACTGTGTAAGCCAGATTTATAAATGCACAATGCCCGTCTAGTAACCTGGATGCAAGGTTGTTGAAGGAAGCATGTTCTCTTCTTTTCTTTATCTTTTATTTTTTTCTTCCAGTTTTGTTGAGCTATAATTGACAAACAGTACTGTGTAAGTTTAAGGTGTACAGCATAATAATTTGACTTACATGCATCAAGAAATGATTACCACAATAAGTTTAGTGAACATCCATCATTTCATATAAATGTAACATTAAGGACATGGAAAATTTTTTTCCTTGTGATAAGAACACTTAGGATTTACTCTCTTAAAAAAAACTTTCATATATAACATACAGCAGTGTTAATAATATTTATCATGTTGTACATTATATCCCTATTACTTATTTATCTTATAACTGGAAGTTTCTACCTTTTGACTGCCTTCATCCAATTCCCCTACCCCCACTCCCCACCTCTGATAACCACAAATCTCTTTTTCTAAGAGTTTGTTTGTATGTTTTTCACATACAATTGACCTACAACACTATGTTTGTTCCTGGTACACAACATAGTGGTTTGATATTTCTATACATTTCAATATGATCACCAGGATAAATTTAGTTGTCATTTGTTACCATGCAAAGATATCACATAATTATTGACTATATTCCCCACATTCTACATTTCATACCCATAACTCATTTATCTTGTAACTGAAAGTTTGTACCTCTTTATCATCCTCACCTATTTTTCTCCTCCTGCCACCACCTTCCCTGTGGCAATGATGTGTTCTCTGTATCTATAACTCTGTTTGTGTTTAGTTATGTTTGTTCATTTGTTTTGTTTTTTATGTTCCACAGATAAGTGAAATCATACAATATTTCTCTTTCTCTCTTTTGGAATTGGTGTTGCCCCACAGGTGCGCAGGGTGGAGTCTTGGGGTGGTTGGGGGCTCAGGGAGCCCTAAGGCAGCTAGACTGCTGGTAGGTGGGGCTGTGTACCTGCCCAGCTAGCTGCTTGGCCTGGGGCATCCAGGACTGGGGCTGACCAACTGGTGGGCGGGGCCAGATCCACTAATAAGCTAAAGAGAGGATTCCAAAATGGCGCTTGCCAGCACCAGTGTCTTCGAGGTGAGATGAGCTCTCAAAAATGGCTGCTGCCAGCATCTATGTCCCCAGGATGAGTCCCAGTTGCCACCTGCCTCTCTGGGAGACTCTCCAAGATCAACAGGTGAGTCTGATCCAGGTCCTTTCAAATTACTGCTTCTGCCCTGGGTCCCAGAGCCCATGAGATTTTGTGTGTGCTCCTTTCAAGAGTGGAGTCTCTATTTCCCACAGCCCTTTGGGTCTCCTGAAACTAAGTCCCACTGGCCTTTAAAGCCAAACGTTCTGAGGGCTCATCCTCCTGGTGCAAGACTCCTGGGCTGGGGATACTAATGTGCAGCTTGGACCCTTGGCTCCTTTGGGAGAACTTCTGCAATTGTAATTATCCTACCATTTGTGGGTTGCCTACACAGTAGTACAGGTCTTGACTATAATGTGTCTCTGTCCCTCCTACCCATCTCCTTCTGGTTCCTTCTTTATATCCTTAGTCTCAGAAGATCTTTTCTGCTATTCTTCTGTTCATTCTCATTGATATTTGCCCGTTGTAATTTTGGTGTGCCCGTTGGAGGATGTGAACTCAGGGTCTTCTTACTATGCCATCTTGGCCACTCCAATCACAAAATAATTGAAGGAAGCATTTTAATTGTTCACTTATTATATTATGTTTTTTTGTTAGGTGTTGGTTTAGTTCCAATTGGCAAATCCAGATTGTATAGGTGCAATACTGTCAAATTTATTTATAAGAATTGCAAACACAGGCAATAAAGGCTCAAATTAAAGGTGAAGTATTAAAATCAGGATTATTATCATGCCTTGAAAAGACGAAAACCATTCTATGGATCAATACAAAATACGATTTACCTGACTATATTCCTTGGAACAAAAGTTCTCTTTTTTGGGATGTTGCTGTTTCTAATCATGTTGCTATTTTAAGTCTTACTTTTAATACCCATGTTCCTATCAAAACAAAAATTAAAATTCCACTCTTTCTCAGGACACTAGGCTTCCTCAATTCATTCTCACAATGAATTCAAAAGAGAAAATGTGAAACTTGGAGTACAAAAAAAGAAGTAAATCAGTTGACAAAAATAGAATTTCTCTTTTTTTTTTAACTCTAAGCATGTTTCCGACCAGAAAATACTAGATTTTTCATGCATTTCATTAAGATACCTCTCTTATAATACACAATTCATTTGAAAAAAAATAGTATTTCCACCCAAGGGATAAAAATTTAAAAGCTGCATTCCAGGTATAAAAATAAAATGACTTTATTTATTTATTTATTTATTTATTTTAACATCTTTATTGGAGTATAATTGCTTTACAATGGTATGTTAGTTTCTGCTTTATAACAAAGTGAATCAGTTATACCTATACATATATCCCCATATCTCTTCCTCTTGCATCTCCCTCCCTCCCACCCTCCCTATCCCACCCCTCTAGGTGGTCACAAAGCACCGAGCTGATCTCCCTGTGCTATGCGGCTGCTTCCCACTAGCTATCTATTTTACGTTTGGTACTGTATATATGTCCATGCCACTCCCTCACTTTGTCCCAGCTTACCCTTCCCCCTCCCCGTGTCCTCAAGTCCATTCTCTACATCTGCGTCTTTATTCCTATCCTACCCCTAGGTTCTTCAGAATCTTTTTTTGTTTTTTTTAGATTCCATATATATGTGTTAGCATACGGTATTCGTTTTTCTCTTTCTGACATACTTCACTCTGTATGACAGTTTCTAGCTCCATCCACCTCATTACAAATAACTCAATTTCGTTTCTTTTTATGGCTGAGTAATATTCCATTGTACATATGTGCCACATCTTCTTTATCCATTCATCTGTCGATGGACACTTAGGTTGCTTCCATGTCCTGGCTATTGTAAATTGAGCTGCAATGAACATTGTGGTACATGACTCTTTTTGAATTATGGTTTTCTCAGGGTATATGCCCACTAGTGGGATTGCTGGGTCGTATGGTAGTTCTATTTTTAGTTTTTTAAGGAACCTCCATACTGTCCTCCATAGTGGCTGTATCAATTTACATTCCCACCAACAGTACAAGAGGGTTCCCTTTTCTCCACACCCTCTCCAACATTTATTGTTTCTAGATTTTTTGATGATGGCCACATTCTGACCGGTGTGAGATGATATCTCATTGTAGTTTTGATTTGCATTTCTCTAATGATTAATGACGTTGAGCATTCTTTCATGTGTCTGTTGGCAATCTGTATATCTTCTTTGGAGAAATGTCTATTTAGGTCTTCTGCCCATTTTTGCATTGGGTTGTTTGTTTTTTTGATATTGAGCTGCATGAGCTAATTGTAAATTTTAGAGATTAATCCTTTGTCAGTTGCTTTATTTGCAAATATTTCCTCCCATTCTGAGGGTTGTCTTTTTGTCTTTTTTATGGTTTCCTTTGCTGCGCAAAAGCTTTTAAGTTTCATCGGGCCCCATTTGTTTTTTTTGTTTTTGTTTCATTTCTCTAGGAGGTGGGTCCAAAAGGATCTTGCTGTGATTTATGTCATAGAGTGTTCTGCCTATGTTTTCCTCTAAGAGTTTGATAGTGTCTGGCCTTACATTTAGGTCTTTTATCCATTTTGAGTTAATTTTTGTGTATGGTGTTAGGGAGTGTTCTGATTTCATTCCTTTACATGTAGCTTTCCAGTTTTCCCAGCCCCACTTATTGAAGAGGCTGTCTGTTCTCCACTGTATATTCTTGCCTCCTTTATCAAAGATAAGGTGACCATATGTGTGTGGCTTTATCTCTGCGCTTTCCATCCTGTTCCACTGATCTATATTTCTGTTTTTGTGCCAGTACCATACTGTCTTGATTACTGTAGCTTTGTAGTATAGTCTGAGGTCAGTGAGCCTGAATCCTCCGGCTCCATTATTCTTTCGCAAGATTGCTTTGGCTATTCGGGGTCTTTTGTGTTTCCACACAAATTGTGAAATTTTTTGTTCTAGTTCTGTGAAAATTGCCAGCGGTAGTTTGTTAGGGATTGCATTGAATCTGTAGACTGCTTTGGGTAGTAGAGTCATTTTCACAATGTTGATTCTTCCAATCCAAGAACATGGTATATCTCTCCGTCTGTGTGTATCATCTTTAATTTCTTTCATCAGTGTCTTATAATTTTCTGCATACAGGTCTTTTGTCTCCTTAGGTAGGTTTATTCCTAGATATTTTATTCTTTTTGTTGCAATGGTAAACGGGAGTGTTTTCTTAAATTCACTTTCAGATTTTTCATCATTAGTATATAGGAATGCAAGAGATTTCTGTGCATTAATTTTGTATCCTGCTACTTTACCAAATTCATTGATTAGCTCTAGTTGTTTTCTGGTAGCATCTTTAGGATTCCCTATGTATAGTATCATGTCATCTGCAAACAGTGACAGTTTTACTTCTTCTTTTCTGATTTGGATTCCTTTTATTGCTTTTTCTTCTCTGATTGCTGTGGCTAAAACTTCCAAAACTGTGTTGAATAATAGTGGTGAGAGTGGGCAACCTTGTCTTGTTCCTGATCTTAGTGGAAATGGTTTCTTTTTTTCACCATTGAGGACGATGTTGGCTGTGGGTTTGTCATATATGGCCTTTATTATGTTGAGGAAAGTTCCCTCTATGCCTACTTTCTGGAGGGTTTTTATCATAAATGGGTGTTGAATTTTGTCAAAAGTTTTCTCTGCATCTATTGAGATTATCATATGGTTTCTCTCCTTCAGTTTGTTAATATGGTGTATCACATTGATTGATTTGCATACATTGAAGAATCCTTGCATTCCTGGAATAAACCCCACTTGATAATGGTGTATGATTCTTTTAATGTGCTGTTGGATTCTGTTTGCTAGTATTTTGGTAAGGATTTTTACATCTATGTTCATCAGTGATATTGGCCTGTAGTTTTCTTTCTTTGTGACATTTTTGTCTGGTTTTGGTATCAGGGTGATAATGCCCTTGTAGAATGAGTTTGGGAGTGTTCCTCCCTCTGCTATATTTTGGAAGAGTTTGAGAAGGATGGGTGTTAGCTCTTCTCTAAATGTTTGATAGAATTCACCTGTGAAGCCATCTGGTCCTGGGCTTTTGTTTGTTGGAAGATTTTTAAACAGTCTCAACTTCAGTGCTTGTGATTGGTCTGTTCATATTTTCTATTTCTTCCTGGTTCAATCTTGGAAGGTTGTGCATTTCTAAGAATGTGTCCATTTCTTCCAGGTTGTCCATTTTATTGGCATATATTTGCTTGTAGTAATCTCTAATGATCCTTTGTGTTTCTGCAGTGTCAGTTGTTACTTCTCCTTTTTCATTTCTAATTCTATTCATTTGAGTCTTCTCCCTTTTTTTCTTGATGAGTCTGGCTAATGGTTTATCAATTTTGTGTATCTTCCCAAAGAACCAGCTTTTAGTTTTATTGATCTTTGCTATTGTTTTCTTCATTTTGTTTTCATTTATTTCTGATCTGATCTTTATGATTTCTTTCCTTCTGCTAACTTTGGAGTTTTTTTGTTCTTCTTTCTCTAATTGCTTTATGTGTAAGGTTAGGTTGTTTATTTGAGATGTTTCTTGTTTCTTAAGGTAGGATTGTATTGCTATAAACTTCCCTCTTAGAGCTGCTTTTGCTGCATCCCATAGGTTTTGGGTCGTCGTGTTTTCATTGTCATTTTTTTCTAGGTATTTTTTGATTTCCTCTTTGATTTCTTCAGTGATCTCTTGGGTATTAAGTAGTGTATTGCTTAGCCTCCATGTGTTGGTATTTTTTAACAGATTTTTTCCTGTAATTGATATCTAGCCTCATAGCATTGTGGTCGGAAAAGATACTTGATACGATTTCAATTTTCTTAAATTTACCAAGGCTTGATTTGTGACCCAAGATATGATCTATCCTGGAGAATATTCCATGAACACTTGAGAAGAATGTGTATTCTGGTTTTTTTTGGATGGAATACCCTATAAATATCAATTAAGTCCATCTTTTTCAATGTATCGTTTAAAGCTTGTGTTTCCTTATTTATTTTCATTTTGGATGATCTGTCCATTGGTGAAAGTAGGATGTTAAAGTCCCCTACTGTGATTGTGTTACTGTTGATTTCCCCTTTTATGGCTGTTAGTATTTGGCTTATGTATTGAGGTGCTCCTATATTGGGTGCATAAATATTTACAATTGTTATATCTTCATCTTTGATTGATCCCTTGATCATTATGTAGTGTCCTTCATGTCTCTTGTAATAGTCTTTTTTTAAAGTCTATTTTGTCTGATATGAGAATTGCTACTCCAGCTTTCTTTTGATTTCCATTTGCATGGAATATCTTTTTCCATCCCCTCACTTTCAGTCTGTATGTGTCCCTAGGTCTGAGGTGGGTCTCATGTAGACAGCATATATACAGGTCTTGTTTTTGTATCCATTCAGCCAGTCTATGTATTTTGGTTGGAGCATTTAATCCATTTACATTTAAGGTAGTTATTGATATGTATGTTCATATTATGATTTTCTTAACTGTTTTTGGTTTGTTTTTTAGGTCTTTTCCTTCTCTTGTGTTTCCTGCCTAGAGAAGTTCCTTTAGCATTTGTTGTAAAGCTGGTTTGGTTTGGTGGTGCTGAATTCCCCTAGCTTTTGCTTGTCTGTAAAGGTTTTAATTTCTCCGTGAAATCTGAATGAGATCCTTGCTGGGCAGATTAATCTTGGTTGTAGGTTTTTCCCCTTCATCACTTTAAATATGTCCTGCCACTCCCTTCTGGCTTGCAGAGTTTCTGGTGAAAGATCAGCTGTTAACCTTATGGGGATTCCCTTGTGTGTTATTTGTTGTTATTCCCTTGCTGCTTTTAATATTTTTTCTTTGTATTTAATTTTTGATAGTTTGATTAATATGTGTCTTGGCGTGTTTCTCCTTGGATTTATCCTGTATAGTACTCTCTGTGCTTCCTGGACTTGATTAGCTATTTCCTTTCCCATATTAGGGAAGTTTTCAAATATTTTCTCAGTACCTTTCTTTTTCTCTTCTTCTTCTAGGACCCCTATAATTCAAATGTTGGTGCATTTAATGTTCCCCCAGAGGAAATTACTTTATTTTTAGTAAAATGTACACACACATAAATACACACACACACATTCCACATAAAGAAATATCAGATACAGTATATGAAGGAAAATGAAGAGGCCATTTCATAATGATTATTAAAAATTTGAAGAAGAACCTCATTCTATTGTCAATTTTATTGTGTATCATGAGGTCTGAATAATTACCTACACAATTTTCCCTTCTTCCTGAACACACAATTGCACACACACACACACACCCACACAAACTTATTTTTCACCAAATTTCTCTTAAAGCAAAGAGTCCATCTAGGCAAAAACACCTAGACATAAAAACTGCACTAAACTAGAGTGTATCTTCATACTGTACATATTTGCTTTACATTATCTATGTGAACAGAAAGAGAAAAAAATGACAAGATAGAAATATAAGGAATTGAAACTTACTGGGATCATCTAAATTCTCTTGGAGCAGTTGTTAAAGTCAGCCAGTTTTAACATAAAATATAATATTTTAGAAACCACATATTTATTGGTAGCTAAGATGTCAGGTAAAATTCTGAAACAATCAAGAAAAAATTAAGTAAACATCACTAAAATAAGGTACAGTTTCCTATACCAACACTGAATTATATAAAAATATCATACTTTGAAGTTTCATTGTAATCTAAGATAAAAATATGGCTCAGTGGTAAAACTGGCCTTAATAATCATACGTGCATCCATTCACTCACTAATCTATCAATTCATTCATCAGACACTTATTAAGCATCTACCATATACTTCCAGTGATAGACTGTGCATCTACAGAGATGAATAAACCAAGTTCAAAATGCAGTAGGGTGACAAGTCAAGAAAAGAAACAATTGTAAATGTGATATGCAAAAACAATTGTGAAGTTTTCACACACTGAAAATTCTGATTATCTCTTTCTAAGGCAAAGAAAAAAGAACAACGTTAATGAATTTTGAATACTATATTCTGATTTCAAAATTAATTTTTAAAATTAAGACACAATGACAAAACATCAGCTATAATACCATGATCCAGAGATAATCAATGTTTACATTCTGTGTATATATACTTCCTTTCATTCAGTGGGTATAGATACATATACATATGTATTAAATAAAGTTTATATGTGTTCATATACATATATATGTATTATACAAAATTTGAATCACACCATATATAGTTTTTACAATTTTCTTTTTAAATTATTTGTATATTGTAAATATCTCCCATTGTTAAATGTTTTCTTAAAACATTTTTTTAAATGACTGCATAAGATTTTATAATATGCATGTATTATAAGCTATTTAGCCATTCCCTATGTTAGGCATGTAAGTCCTTTCCAATTTTCATCTAGCATAAACAAGACTTAGAGAAATATTCATCTACATCTTTGTGCACAGCTCTGATTATTTATTCACAATAATTTTCTAGAAGTACAAATTAGGGGACAAAGCAATAAGGAAGATTTTTTTCATTTTTTTTATATTGAAGTATAGTTGATTTACAATATTAGTTTCAGGTGTACAACATAGTGATTCAATATTTTTATAGATTATACTCCATTTAAAGTGATTAAAAATAATGTCTATATTTCCCTGTACTGTGCAATATAGCTTTGTTGCTTATTTATTTTATACATAGTAGCTGTTTCTCTTAATCCCATACTCTGATCTCTCCCCTCACACCTTCCCCCTCCGCACTGGTAACCACTGGTATATTATCGATATCTGTGAGTCTGCTTCTGTTTTGTTATATATATTCATTTTTTTAATTTTTTAGATTCCACATATAAGTGATAACGTACAGTATTTGTCTTTCTCTGATTTATTTCACTAAGCATAATACTCTCTAGGTCCATCCACATTGTTGCAAATGGCAGAATATAATTTATTTTATTACTAATATTCCATTATATATATATATATATATATATATATATATATATATATATATATATATACACAACATCTTCTTTACTCATTCATCTGTTTTTGATGGTCACCTATGTTGCTACCATATCTTGGCTATTGTAAATAATGACGCTATGAACATTAGGGTGCATGTATCTTTTCGAATTAGTGTATTCATTTTCTTCGGATATATACCCAATAGTGGAAATGCTGGATCATATGGTTGTTCTATTTTTAGTTTTTTGAGGAACCTCCATGTTGTGTTCCATAGTGGCTGCACCAATTTACAATCCCAACAACAGTGTACTAGGGTTCCCTTTTTCCACATCCTCGCCAACATTTGTAATTCGCAGACTTCTTGATGAAAGCCATTTTCACAGGTGTGAGGTGATGCCTCACTGCAGTTTTATTTGCCCTTCTCCCATGATTAGCTATGTTCAGCATTTTTTTCATGTGCCTGTTGGCCATCAGTATGTCTTCTTTGGAGAAATGTCTGTCTATTTAGGTCTTCTGCCCATTTTTTAATCAGATTGTTTGGTTTTTTTGATGTTAAGTTGTATGAGCTGTGTATATATGTTGAATATTAATTCCTTATCGGTCATATAATTTGAAAATATTTTCTCCCATTCAGTAGGTTGTCTTTTTGTGTTGTTTTATCTCTTTTATTCCTCACAATTATTTTGGTTACATAATGCTATTATTTCATTTTTGGCAAAAGAAAAACCTAGCATGACCAACCATCTTAGTTTGTTCATGACTGTTCCAATTTTAGCACTTAAAATCCAGAATCCCTGGATACCTCTCAGTCACCAGTAAATTGGGATGATTGGTCACCCTAGAATTGAAGGTTGGAGCACTTACGTGATTCACTCAAAGTAGCACACCAGGTAATTGGTGGAGCTGAGATTTAAATCCAGTTCAGACTCCAAAGCCCATATTTTAACTTTGGATACATTCATATGAGCAATGTGGTAATATAAATTACTACAGGAAAACATGCTGGAATAGCTGGCTGACCACGGACAAAATAAAATTAGATCAATACCTAACCCTTTACACTAGAATAAATTATTGATCAATAAACAATTTAAATGTAAACTCTGGATGAAAACATAGATGAATACATGTGTAATCTTGGAGTAAATATGGACATTCTAAACATGACACAAATGCTAGAAACCAGAAATGAAAGAATGAATAAATATGATTTCATTAAAAATACATATCTATAACTTAAAACGTCCAACAAAAATTTTTTTAAAAAAAGGATAAACGGGGAAAATATTTGCAACATAGATGGTAAATGATTAATGACCTAAATATATAAAAAAACCTCAAAAATTAATAGGAAATATCTAAACTCCATAACAGAAAAATGGACAAAAGACATTAATAAGCACTTCAAAAAAGAAGTACAAATGGCTAAAAACTCATGAGTAAAATGTCATACCTTTAGTAGTGACAAAATTATGCAAAATAATACAAAATACTATTTTTCCTGAAGCAGATTAACAAAGATTAAAAATAATTAATAATACCTGGTGTTGATGATTGTATGGGGAAAATGGGCCCTCTCATACAAACATGGTAGAAGTATAAAAATAGCAAAACATGTAAAAGCATTTTGACAATATAAATCAGAAGCCTTAAAATGCATATTTTTAATCCAAAAAAATCCCTTTTCAAGACACTATCATAGGGAAATAATTTGACAAATATACAAAACTATATGTACAAAATGCTCATTCTAGCACTGTTTATAATAGCATATAACTTAAAATGACTTAATATCTATCCATTGGTATTAGTTACACAAATTATGGCACATCCTTGTAATGCAATACTATGTAACCATTAACAATCATTCATTCAATCATCCATTCATCAAATATTTATTGAATGGCAGGCATATTACTAGTTGCTGGGGATACAGTTTTAAAAAAGGCTATATATTTATCCTCCTATATCTACTATCTATGCAGAAAGTAAACAGAAAATAGACAAAAGAACTGTAACCTGCAATAAGAACTTAATGGAGATAAACAAGAGGCTGGGAGAAGTTAGCAGAAGGACTTAGATCCATATTTATTTATATGCAGGTCTTAACTTCCCCCAAGTAGACACGTGTCAAGGATTCAACTACATGGAATATTCAAATTTGTTTCAAGACATGTTTAATATGTGCTATAATCAATCAAGCTCCTTATGATCTCTCTTACAGTCTAGAGAGCAGAGCACACATGCCAGTTAAAAAGTGTCTTTCCAAAAGGGTGGTGAATTCAGAGTCTCTATCCTATAATCAACAGAGATATCACCACCAAACTCTGCCCGAATAGTCAGACCATGTGAACTCTGCTCTCATACAGCTCTCTCTGGACTTCAACATTGACCACCTGCTCAGATTCTTCACCTTTTCTCTCCCTTTATGTTGATCTCTGATTACTTGCAGGGCATCTCCTTCTAGTATATTGAAACATATGAAATTACTGATATTTATCCATTTTGGACCAACCGAAATGACAATTTCATATGATCAACTTCCTATTTAAAAAAAAATCCTCCATGTCAAAATCCTGAAATACTTTTTTTTGGACTCACCAAGACAAATGTCTTGCTCCTCTGCTGCCCACACTGCAGTTGCTACAAATGAGCCATGAGCTGACGTCAGTAATGGACTCCACTTACAACACTAATGTCTCAACTATGTATTTTCTCCTAAATTCTGACATTTAGAATAACATGCTATAATTTTATACTTTATTTCCATCATATCACTTATCTGTTTAGCCATCCTACAAGAGAAGAAGATGGGAGGAAAGGATATTCAGTTGAATATTATTCAAGAAAGCTCTATCTCTTTCAGCCATTTTTGAGGGGAATACTAGCAAACTTTAATTGTGTGAACTTAAAAGATATTTGCATGACCTCTGCAACAATCTAGAAAATGAAGAAGGTATTCATCAAATTTATTGTACAAACTGTAATATTTATAGAGACTTCAGTATAGCTAGCCACTATTGCTACAAACCTTGGAGTCTGACAAGTTCAAATCCATGAACAAATTTTTGAGTTAGTGTCCTCACTTGTAAAGTAAGGGTAAGAATAGGACCTGCTTCATAGGATTATTAGGATAATTAAATGAGATAACACATATAAAATGTACTTAATACAGGCAGACACATAATAAATGCTCAACTAAAAGTAGTTTTCTAGCCTCTTAAAAAAACATTTTTTATTCTTTAGCCTAATTCCCTAATTATAAGATAGAACCTAGACACCAGAATTGCAAAATGGGCAGCATTTTGCAATTTGGGGTGGGAAAAAAAGCATAGAAAATTCTTTGCTCTAAATTCTCCATGAAGGGGCCCAGTGATTCCGCATTTGGCCAATGCTTCTACTTGCTTTTCAATCCTAGTGAAAGTGAATTACACAGCCAATTTAAGTAAAGACTGAATGACAGAGCAGAAGAGAGTTTCCCCACCCCCAATTGCATTATTTTCTCTGTGCAAAGGAGAAACATTTAGCGTTATTCTTAGTGAAATATATATCACAGTTTATAAATTGACCTTGTAAGATTTTTAAAAGTGCACCCTCCCCATTAGGTCTTGAAAATATAGAGTGGATATACTTATAATTTAAGCCACTACACTTGGGCTTACCACAGCTCAAGTAACTTTTCCTGGCTAGCAGGTAAAACAGCTACTGAATGTCAGGGGCCAGAGATTCAGGCTTGGGTCATCCTCAGCTAAGGTGAAGCAGGTGCCCAGCGGCTGTCTAAAGCAGCTCAGTAGCCAAATGAGGGTGAACCAGCATAGCAAACAAAGGACAAAACTTGAAGTTTTCTAAGATTCCAAGATGTCAATCTCTAAGCCAGGTCAGCAAACTCTCTGAACTCTGGGAAGTTTTTCCTTGAAAAGACTCTCAAGCATTTGTTCCAAAGTTTTAAGGGCCGGCATAGCCAGTGGCACCTGCAACTGGCAAGGACCCATCCTTCAAGGTGTGCCAAAGGCCTACTCTGAACACTTTGGGCACCAGAATGTTAACTGCAATTATCATGTTAGAAACCTCTTTCTTAATATTGGATTGACTTCTTCAAAAAGACAGAAAAATTATATTTGCCTAAGTCTAGATCCTGTCAAGATTCTACTTTTCTTTTCTCAACTAATTCTGAAATTATTCCCCCATGCAGACAACAAGTCAATAAAGCCCAGTAGAAAAAATACTATGCCTCGGAGATCAGATCCCAGTTCAGCACTTACAAGGCATAAGACATTGGGCAAGTTGCCTTAGTTAAAAAAATCTGTAAAGTAAATATAATAACATACCTACTTCGTAGGGTTATTGTGACCATTAATATGTAACTTGATAGAGTGCTTAGCCTATACAACTCTGCTTAAAAAATATTGGTTCTTTTATTATTTTTAAATTACGTTTTATTATACTTGATCCCAACCAGATCCTCTCTTCTGTTAACCAGCTCCGCATCATTCCTTGTTGTTTTTTGGCTGAATCCTACTACAGTCCATGTTGGTTACAATCAGCAGAGAACTCTATGCACAGCTGCTCAAAGGATAGGGTCTTCATTAACTGTTTCTACCACTCTGGCCATTTATGTCCTCATTAGCTATTGCACAGATTCATATATTGCTGGAACTTAAGGTGGGGATGTGGCTCCCTTCCAATCAGCACTCTGAAAAAAAAAAAAAGCCAGCTGCTATTCAGAAAAACCTTTTCTCTCTCTCATCTCCAGGCTAAATGGAAAGAGGAGTTTAATAGTTTGCCCTGTCTTTGGCTGTATGCCACCCAAAAGCATTCAACCATTACTAAATTAAAAATGACTTCATGGTGCTCATTTCAGCAGCATATACACTGTAATTGGAATGATTCAGAGAATATTAACATGGCCTCTGCACAAGGATGACATACCAACTCATGAAGCATTTCATAATTTTAAAACAGGCACTTTCATATATTGTGCTGAAAGTGAAAATGATAAAACCCCTATAACAGTGAATCCAGCAATATCTTCCCAAATTGCAAATGTATTTACCCCTTGATCCAGCAATCCTGAGTTTAGAAATCTATCCTTCACATATATGAAATGATGTATTTACATCGCAGACAGAACAAATTAGGATGTTCTCTATACATTGATATAGAGAAATATTCAAAATATGTAATAAAAAATACTATTTCGAGATATGGAACAGATTAACTTTTGTATAAGAAAGGGGCCTGAGAATATATATTTACGTTTGCTTGTACTTGCATAAAGAAACAGAATAAACTAATAAAAATAATTACCTATAGTATGGATAGAAAATTATAGCCAGCAGGACTGCTGCCTATTTTTAGAAATAAAATTTTGTTGGAACACAGCCATACCATTTGTTTCTGTATTGTCTATGGCTGCTTTTGCACTGCAATGGCAGAACTGAGTAATTGCAACAGAGTCCACATGGCTTGCAAGCCTGAAATATTTATTACTTGAGCCTTTACGGAAAAAGTTTGCCAACTCCTGACTATAGGGTAGTGGGAATGGATAGGAACAGGGATGGAAGTAAGGCTTCTCAATGTACACACTCTTTTATATGTCTTTGGTTTTTGAACTTTTGAATGAATGTATTGCCTTTTTATAAAAATAAAATAAAAACAAAACCAATGAAATCTTGTTTGAATGTTCTGGGTAGGAAACAGACAACGATAAACCTAGAGCAGGGATTTGTGTTTGGGCTTTGAGCAGCCCAAACAAATTTCTTAACAAATATTTGTGAAATTAAAAAATAATCAACTTAGAAAATTCATTTAAAATGAAAAAATTACATTATGGTTACTCCCTGTGTTGCACTCTCAAAAATCACCCATGTGTACAATAGCCTGAAGTGTTCTTGTTTGGCTACTTCATACACATATATGGAGCCTACTAAGAACCAGGCACTGTGCTAGGCAGGTAGTAAGAATTATATTTGTTGATATTATGATTAGACGCTTTTAATCTAATATATATTGAGCTCTTATTCTGTGTTACATGCTGTTTTCAGTGCTTTATATACATCATCTCATTTAATCCTCACAAAATCCCAAATTTATAACTTCAGCCCAGTCTTCTTTCCTGAACTCCAGACTCACATAGCCAACTGCCTACTCAGCTTCTCCATTTGGCTGTCTAATAGACATCTCAGACTCAATTCCCCCAAAAGCGAACTGGATATTTCTTCCCACAATGCAACTGCTCCATCCACAGCTTTCTATATCTCATTGGACGGCAATTTCATCCTTCCGGTTGCTCAAGCTGAAACACTCAGTCTTCCTTTAACCTCTCTCTTCCTCTCATATGACACATCTCATTCTCCACCTCTAAAATTATCTAGAATCT
Organism: Balaenoptera ricei; assembly: GCF_028023285.1. Classification (NCBI taxonomy): domain Eukaryota; kingdom Metazoa; phylum Chordata; class Mammalia; order Artiodactyla; family Balaenopteridae; genus Balaenoptera; species Balaenoptera ricei. Next base: position 85,369,625 of record NC_082660.1, on the reverse strand, counting down.
GACAACATCTCATCATATCCACTACCATCACCCTGTTCTGATGCTCTGGGCCATCATCATCTCACACCCAGCCTTGTCACTGATTTCCTTGTTTCTCCTCTTGCCCCTTTACAATCCATGTCCAACATAGCAGCCAGACTCATCCCTTTAAATGTAAGGTTAGTCATATCACTCCTCTTCTCAGTACCTGATAATGTCTCCCTTTTTCATTCCCAGTAGAGGCCATTATCCAAGCCTCTATTCATCTGAGGCCTACTCTGACCATACTCTTTAAAAGAAAAATTCTGTCCTCTCAATTCCTACCCTGACTACTCCTCCCCTTACTGTGTTCTATAATTTATTTTTCTGTATCATTTTCCTCTTTTAACCCTATATCATTTCTTTATGTATGTCTTTTTGTTTATTGTCTGTCTTTGTGGTAAAAAGTAGACTCTCGAATATTTGTTGAATTAATAAACAATTTCTTGGGATGTAGGGATTATTTCTTCCTCCATTGTACAGAAGAGGAAAAAAGGCTCAGACAGGTTAACTGATTTGCTCAGAAAATTAATCAGGGACAGGGCAAGGAATGAAACCCAGATACCTCAGACCCTAAAGTTCATAGTCTTAACCACGCAACAACTTCCTGCAATTTATGGTTTAATGCAGGCTATGCCCACCTGTGTGTATATTGCTCAGGCACAAGGGTACCTGCAAAGCAAGATCAGCAGTTGTCATGGAACTGGAATATAGCTCTCCAGAGAATAAAGCAAGCAAATGAGAAAAGCACATGGGTGATAAAATGGTGCCATTCACGTTGACAATTTCTGATATAGCCTTACCTGGATAATGGCAAAGAGCCATACTTGAAGGGTTTTACCATCAACCTACATTTTCTTCTTCACTTACTCTGCACAATCGTGTTAATGATACTTAGGCCAAGTCAAATAAAACATTTCCAACTGCCTGAGTTACAGAGTCATTTCATGGGTAAATATCCATTAACGTTTCATGCCAAGGCATGGTAGGATTGTTTAGGCAGAGTCCTTTGGGTGAAAGAGCCCCAGGAAGTAGAAACTTTTGTCAAAATGTGAATTGTGACTAAGCCTTCAGTATCTCCTCTTCAGGTGGGCTTCAACTTCTAATGCAGCCTAAGGGGCAGAGAGTGTACTGAAAGAATTCACAAATTTTCCACAGAATTCCTGTGACCTAGTAATTCTGCTCTCTTACAAATGCCTACTAAATGTTTTATTTTGCTTAGTGAAAGCATTTAGAGGATGGTGGCACTCAGAATATGCTTATAGCCCAGTTCCTCCTGGGATAGGGGGATGGTGGGCTCTGGGGGAATTTGCCTTTCCCAGTTCCATGTAATTTGTCATTGTCTGCTCAATGCCCAGTGGGAGTAAACTAGGTCAGAGCCTTTTAAACTGGGCCCTAGGGCCCCTAAGAAGCTTACTAAATTCCGTGTAATATTTTACAGGTAAACTTTAGACCTCAGATCCTTTCGTAAAAGTGCTGATTTTTTAAAATAACTTTTTGTGATTGCTGATTCTGTATCCAGTTGTTCCCTTTTCTCAAAATTATAGTCTTTTCTTTTCTCTGTAGTGTAAGAAAGAGAATACAGTGGCTTAGAAAACTGATTCTAGAGCCAGAATGCTCAGATTCAAATCCTGACTCAGTCATTCACTATGAGTTCTTAGGCTTGTTAGTTAACCTCATTAATCTGTTCACTCATTGGTAAAATGGGCTATTTTGAGAAATCAATGGGATCACATTTGCAATTAATATTGTAATGTATGCAAATGTTTAGTATGATACTGACATATAGTACTCTTCTTTTTATATGCTCCCAAGTATGAGATTATATAAAGGACTCAGAGTCTGCAAGACTGGTTCTGGAATCCCAGCTTTGCCATGGACCACTGTAGAACTTTAAGTTAAGCAACTTTATTTCCTCCCACCAAATTTTTTTCATCATGAAATGAAAGGATTGAATTAAGTAATCTGAAGTTTCTTCTAGTTCTAACATTGAATAATGTTCTATAATATTCTATAATAAGGACCAATCCAGAAAAATGTTATAAGGTAGTTTTCAATTCTAGGCCTAAAATATTTAACTTCATAAGTAATAATGTGAAAAGAAAATTTTCATTATAAAACACGTAAGATCTATTCCTAATTTTACTCCCTTAATATTTGCCTTCTTATTGCAGATTACACCCCCCCCCCCGAAATGTCTCATTTTTGCAAACTAGCATGTATTTTGTTTCATGACAATTTGCTTCCTATAAAGAAATTACATTATCAAACTTTACCACTCATAGTTCAACACATTTTCCTCTTTAATATAAAGGTTATTTTACTTCAGAAAAGTACAAATCTTTTAATTAGAAAACAATTGAATGATGTCTTATATTGTCTCATGGGGATAAAGAATTTCCCATTTATCAAGTACATGGGGAGAAATCACAGTTGGGTTGAGGCAGTGCTCATTTCACTTAGTGAAATTAACCTGATCCAACTAGAAACAGAAATGGGGAGAAGACTGTCCTTCTATGTAGATCTAAATGTCCAAACGATTCAGAACTGGTCAGCTTAAAGAATGAAAATCTGTGTATTACTTAGTTTTGCTGTGGTAACAAGTGACTCAAGAATCTCAGTGGTTTGTAATGACAAAGGTTTATTTCTTGCTTGTGTTACATGTTAGTTGCAGGTTGGCGGCAATGCTGTGCTGCCTCATGTGACTTATTCCAGGATCCAGGCTGAGGAGTAACTCCCAATCTGGACCTACTACTCTCTGGCAGGGGGAAGGCAAGAGAGCTTATAAAACCACCTGATGGCTCTTGGAGCTTTTCCTTAGGACTGGCATACTGTCTGTTGTGATCATATTTGTTTAGCCAAAACAAATCATATGGCCAAACCTGAAGTCAACAGGACAAGGACATATACTTCCTGCACAGAAAGGTATTGCAAGTCACATGGAAAGGAGTGAGGATACAAACTCCTCTTACAAGGAAAGGGCCAGGGAGTAATTAGGAATAATGATACTATCACCATCTGCTTTCTGAGTCAGAAATGTTTATTTTTCTTTCTTCTACATGCAAAATAGACTGGTAAATCTGGTTCATGTTTCTCTTTGCTAGCTTGGTAAACTCCATGAGGACAAGGCTATGTCTACCTTACTAATGTATCCTTAGCGTTGTGCTTGAAACATAGTAGCTGCTCAAAAATATTGTTTAATTAATGAACGAAGGAATAAACTGAAATAGCCTGAATGAATAGCATATTTCCTTTTTGTTTGGAAGGGGACAGGGAAAGTACCCATGAATTGATGACAGGCTCCATAAAGCTGAAGCAGGGCTCAGAAGTGGGTTTAATGACCTGGGCCTATGAAAGACACTAGGTTTTTCTCTGAGCTGACACGACTGTGTTCTGTAGAACTGGGGAGAAATCAATTTGATTAAAATGAAGCTTATGGTTTGTAGTGCTATTTAGAGCTGATTAATGATGAACTCCTCTCATCGGAAATGTAATACCCTGACGTTCTTTCCTGCTTTGCAAATAAGTTTCCATGTAGCCGGCTGACATCTCCTTAACAAACCCAGAAGACAGAAAGCTTTCTTGGCCAACTTGCCCCTCATTAAACTTCAGTACCCACCCACTCACAAAGAAATCTTTGAAATTAGTACATGAGAGTTTTCTATTTTGATGGCTTGATGCTATTCGGGAGAAAAATAAGATTTTATCCACAAGATGAAAAGAAACTGCCATTATTTCAAGAGAAACACTGTCTTTGTGATACCTTGAATTTTAAGGCATTTTCCTCCCACTTTTTTCTGAGCTTTTGAATATGTATGAATCATCAATATATCCAGGGAGGCAGGAATCACCATCGCCTTTGTAATGATGATAATGCCAAGGGAGACAAAATGACTTGCTGATGGCAGAGTGAGTCAGCGAGTCAGCAGCTGAGTCAGAAGCAAAGCCCTGGTTTCCTAATTAGCAGGCTGGAGGTCTTAATGCCCAGGCTTCTGTCTTCATCTCATGTCCCCTGGCACTGCTGGGGCAGCTTGGAGGGGTGATATTATTATTCTGCTTTGTTGCAGCTCTGGTGGGTTCCTTCTGCCTCAATGTATTTGCTAACAAAAATTACACATTAGTAATCCTGAAAACTAGCAAAAGAGAGGGTGGGAATGAAGTCATGCAGATGCATATTCATATATCATTTGCCATGTCATTATAGCTCCTTTGAGTACACAAATTCTTACGGCAGCACATAGCCAGAGCACGTACTCTGCAAATGCCATGTAGCCTGAAAAGTCAGTGTGTGAGGGCAAGAGAAACAGAGAGCTCCGAAATGTTAGTTCATTTCCTTCCCACTTTTTTTAAAAACTTCTCTCTCTCTTTATACATGAGGACAGTTGAAACACAAAGAAGGTTTGCTGCTGGCCATTTTGACCAAGCCAGAAATGCACTTCTCCTATTATTATGCTATAATAATTAGTTCATTCCCATTACACCCCTTGGCTGTTCAATCCTGAATGAAGGAAGGAAAATTTGTAGTGGAAAATAGGAGGCTCGTTTTGCATTCTTATTACAGAGCAGAAAAATGAGTGTCATGTTTCCTCCATCATCAATTTCTTTCTCTCTACTGGATCTTTCCTGCCAATAATGAAACATATGTTATTTCAAAAGAAGGAAGGAAGGAACTAATGAACGAACGATCTTGACCCCACTTCCTACTCCAACTATGCCTAATTTTTCTCTTTCATTTTACAGCAAAACTCCTCAGAAGTGTGAGCTATACCAGCTGTTTCCAGTTTCTTCTCATTTTATCTTGAGCCCATTTCAAGCAGGCTTTGCTAAGATCTGTTCATTAAATTGACTGTGTCACAGTTACTAATAAGCTCCATATTGCTAAATTCAGTGAGTGATCAATATTCAGTGTTTGGTCATCTTAATTGACCTTTCTGCAGCATTTGACACAGTTGGTGGTCCTTCTTCCTCTAAATACTGTTTTTCGATTTGTTTCCAGGATGTCTTACACTTTTAGTTTTCTTCCTACCTCATTGCCCACTCCTTCTCAGTCTCCTTTGCTTACTTTTCCTTATCACCCAGATATTAAAACACTGACATGCTAAAGGGTTCAGTACTTGGTCTTCTTCTCCCTTCTAAACTCGTATCTTTAAAAATGTTCCATATTGAATAACTCCCACATGAGTTACCTCCAGCCCAGACATCTCCTCTGAAATTTCAGGCTAATATTGTTAATTGCAATGCCATTCTTCTAGTTTCTTAGACCAAATCCTTAGAGTGATTTTTACTCTGTTTCTTTCACACACTAAATCCAAATCCATCAGCAAGCAAATCCTTTCAGCTCTACCTTCAAAATATAGCATATCCGGAATCTTACCATCTTTCATCACCTCCACACTGCCAGTACTCTGGTCCTTCATTATTGATATAGTATCCTAACTGATCTTCCTGCTTCCACCTTTGTTTTCTTTCAGTCTCTTCTCAGCACAGCAGTGAGAATAACCCTGTCAAGACTGAAGCCAGCTCATGTCATGGCCCTGCTTCAGAGTCTTCCAGTGAAAGGGGGGAAATTTTTTAAACGTTTCGAAAGGCTTCTAATATTACTCCAAGTAAAAGCCAAGGTAAATTGATACAGGGTCTAGCCTCCCATTACCTAATATCATCTCTTACTACTCTTCCCACTGCTCACTCTACTCCAACTGTTCCCAAAAATGTGCACCAGATATGGATCTGCCTAATGGCTTTGCACTTACCATTTTCTCTACCTGGGAAACTCTTCATCCAAATATCTACATGATTCACCCCCATACTACATCTGTGTCTTTATTCAACAGTTAACTTCTCACAATGGAATATTACTACTATCAAAAAGAATGAAATACTGCCATTTGCAGCAACATGGGTGGACCTAGAGATTATCATACTAAGTGAAGTCAGACAGAGAAAGACAAATATTATATATCGCTTATATGTAGAATCTAAAACATAATACAAATGAATCTATATACAAAACAGAAACGAACTCACAGACATAGAAAACAAACTTATGCTTATCAAAGGAGAAAGGGAGGGAGTGGAGGGATAAATTAGGAGTATGGGATTAACAGATACAAACAACTATACATAAAGTAGATAAGCAACAAGAGTTTACTGTATATCACAGGGAACTATACTCAATATCTTATAATAATCTATAACAGAAAATAATCTGAAAGAAAAATATATATATATATATAAAACCGAATCACTTGGCTGTATACCTGAAACTAACACAATATTGTAAATCAACTATAATTCAACTGAAAAAAAATTAAAAAAACAACTTCTCAGTGAGGCCTTCTCTGGCTACCTGATATAAAATTTTTTAATTTCCTTTTTCTCTTTGTACTTATTACCACCTAGAATATTATATGTTTTATTTTTATGTTATTTTCTGTCTTTCTCCACTAGTCTCAGAGAGATAGAGATATTGCTTTTGTTTTGTTTCCTACTGGCACATAAAACTTTATTCACGCTAGTGAACGAGTGACTGGATGAATGAATGAATTTGGTGGTAATAACAAACTAATATTTTATGTAGGTAGCAATTAGCTCCTACTGAATAATTAACCATCCCCAAATTTAGTGATTTAAAACAACAACTATCTGGCTCATGATTTTATGGATCAATAATTTTGTCTGAACTCAAGCTAGACAGTTCTTCTGGTCTTGGCTGGTCTAACTAATGCATTTTAGTCAGCTGCAAGTCAGCTAAGGAGTTTTCCTTCTTAGACTTAGCTCGCTGTCAGCAAAGAAAACATTGGCAACTAAGCCACATGCCTGTCATCATTGAGAAGGCTATTCCGAACTGTTCACCTGGGACCCGGACAGGGTTCTGAGAGAGAGCAGAAGTGTGCAAGGTCTCTTAAGACCTAGGCTAGGAACAGCCACAACATCATTTCAGCCACATTCTATTGATCGAAGAAAGTACAAGAATAGCCCAGATTCAAGGAGTGGGTAAATAAAATCCTCCTTTTAATGGAAGGAGTTACAAAATCACATTGCAAAGAGACATGGATACGGGGAGGGGGGTGATTTCAGCCATTTTTGCAAACAATCTAAGACTGTAGGCTACCAAGAGAAGATCAGAAATCCTGTCCAGAGAGCTTTCTGAAACAGAAACAGATGACCAACTCAACTGAGTGGTTCAGCCTAAAACAAGAATTAATAATCTCTCAGTATCCATGTATCTTTCAACAAGATCAACCTTTCTATTTAAGTAATCTATCTTCCACTTTTTACGTCATTTACGACTCAGGATCGATATTGTGAAACAGCGTAATAGAAAAGAATAAGAACAGTGATTTTTAACACTGAGTATTCCATTTTTAGATTCATTTCTTTCTGTACACATTTATGTGGGAGACAATTCTCCATGGGTCTCTCATGTTTCTACAAGTCTTCTGAGCACTGTAAGTTTTCATTCTGGACCATCTTTTCAAGTACATTTATATAGCAAATGGCTTTGGAAGATAAAGATACTGACTCCTTCCAGAGCAAAGAGCAGGTTTGTTTACTCTCCAGTGTAATAAAGATATTATCTCATTCTAGGAGATATTGGAGATATTATCTCCTTCAGTCAGGTTTGTTTACAGCCCACTGTAAAAGATTCTGGTTCCCTGAACTCAGTGTTCTTCAACTGTGACATAAACACACTACATGTACAGAATTCACCTAGGACCACTCCATATTGCCCCCATGGAACTTGAGGGCAAGAGGAACTGACGTGAGCATGAAGATCATACTGGCTACTGTGCTGTGAAAAATAAAGTCCTTCGAATCTGACCCAGAAGTCTTTTTGTTTTCTGCCAGTATCCATGAAATGTAGCAAGCTGACTGGTTAGCTTGCAAGTATGGTAAAAAAAAAATCCCAGAACTTTCACAGTTCTTAATTTTTAAAAAATAATTTGCATTCTTTAAATAATTATACATTTAAATCATATGGGCACACACCAGGTTGTTTACAAATATGGTGAACATAAAAACATCATCACTTTTCTTTGAGTCTCTACAGTATAATCTATTATGGTTTGGCTACTTACGGGAACAAATATCTTACATGAAAGTGAACTGTTCTAGATTTTATTCTGCATGTAGTTTACTCTCCAAAATAATGTGCACTTTTTAAAATCACAAAGTTCCACAAAAGTAAAACTTCTTGTTTAAAAAAAAATGCCATTTTCACTTCAGCAGTACACATACTAAAGTTAATGTGATACAAAGAAGATTATCAAGGTTTGTACTCAAGGATGATATGCAAATTTATGAAATGTTTCATATTTGGGGGAAGAAAATGAATAAAAGAATGTCTTGATAATATAAATAAATATATAAAATAATATACAATATAAAATAATAAATATATAATATAATATAAAAGAATAAAAAGAAAAAGGAAGATTAAACAGTTGGGTTAAATATAAAACTAATAATAAGATGGTAGATAAAAGCCAAATATATCAATAATCATTTTAAATGCAACTGATGTCCTAATTAAAAGACTAAAATTGTCAAAATGGAATAAAAATTATATGTTTTTTGGGCTTCCCTGGTGGTGCAGTGGTTGAGAATCTGCCTGCCAATGCAGGGGACACGGGTTCGAGCCCTGGTATGGGAAGATCCCACATGCCGCGGAGCAACTAGGCCCTTGAGCCACAACTACTGAGCCTGCGCGTCTGGAGCCTGTTCTCCGCAACAAGAGAGGCCGCGACAGTGAGAGGCCCACGCACCGCGATGAAGAGTGGCCCCCGCTTGCCGCAACTAGAGAAAGCCCTCGCACAGAAACGAAGACCCAACACAGCCAAAAATAAATAAATAAATAAATAATAAAAATAAAGGAATTCCTTAAAAAAAAATTATATGTTTTTTAAGTGGAAATCAAGGGGCACTTATATTAAATAAAAGGACACAGATGTTTAAAAGTAAAAAAGATGATGAAAGACATACCATTTAAGTAGTAATCAAAAGAAAACTGATATAGCTATAATATGATGATGAAAAAAAGACTTTATGGTAAGAAATATTACTGGAGAAATATATGTGCATCACATAATAATAAAAAGTCAGTCCAAAACCCCACTTGAGGGACATTCTGCAAATACCTGACCAGTACTCTTCAGAACTGTTAAGTTCATCAAAAACAAGAAAAGTCTGAGAGACTGTCATAGCCAAAAGGAGTCTAAGGAGACATGATAAGCAAATGTAATGTGGTATCCTGGATGAGATACTGGAACAGAGAAAGTACATCAGAGGAAAACTAAGGAAATATGAATAAAGTACGGTGTTTAGTCAATAATAATGAATCAATATAGGTTCGTGAATTATAACAAATGTACCATTCTATTATAAGATTTTAATAAGAGGGCATCCTGGATGGGATAAGCTCTCGGTGCTTATCTTCCCAATTTTTCTATTAATTTAAAAGTATTCTAAAATGAAAATTTCATTGAAAAAATATATAACATAGATAATTTATATCTAGTATTTAAAAAAACTAAAAATCCATAAAAAGAAGACAATCCAAAAGAAAAATGAACAAAATACTTGAATATATACTTACAAACAGAGTATCCAAGTGGGGAAAAAATATGAAAACTTGCCCTATCTCGTTAGCCCTTCGGGTTATGTAAATCAAAATCACAATATAATATCACTATCCACCCATGAGAATGATTAAAATGAAAAAGACAAAAGCAAGTAGCTGTTCCCAAGGATTAGAGCAACTGGAACTTTCATACGTTGCTGCAGGAGTGTTATTGGCATAACACTTGAAAAAGTGTTTACTAAAACTGAATATACACATACTGTATGATGCAGTAATTCCACTCCTCCCGTATATACCATCAAAATGCTTACATATACTCACCAAAAGACACATATGTGAATGTTCATAACAGCACTACTTGTAATAACCCCAGTTGGAAGCAAACTTTTGATTCTGATTTTCAGAGCACTCAACTTTGATTAGAGAATCTGCCCAACTTATTTTGCTCCTGATATTACTTCGTGTTTGCGATCTCCGCTTAACCCTGGATTTTCATTAGTGTCTCTGAATCCAGCCTAAGAACTTTCCCTTAACTGAAATGAACAGTTCTTCAAAGGTTAATCAGGGGATTCCTTTGGGCTAAATCAGAGGAATAAAAGGAGTTAGCTTGAGGTACTGCTGTAAGAAATAGGCTCATGAGATTTCTTCAACTAAGTAGAAAACCAGCACCGTGGATGATGTCAGAAGTAAAGACAAAACAATTACAAATCTTGTTTGCTTTAAAGAACCTTTGTGCAAGGCTGAGAACATAAGCTGATCAGTTGCTGTCACGCTTTCTTTAGGTACTGTTTCAAACAGAGCTACAAAAATAATAAAAATCTAACACCACATAATGAAATAATATAATGTCATGTGTTCACTTAATATACATTTGGCTATAATTCACTCGAGTAACACATTATGAATGCAAATGAATCATTTTAATTTGTAATGAAGTGGTAAACAGTAAAGAGCACATTTATGGTCATACTTTGTGGGACTTAACATGGGTAAAAAATGGAAAGAGGAAAAAGTTCTCCAGTGCCTACTACAGTGTCTGGCACAGAGTAGGTGATTTAAAAATATATGTTGACAACTGGAAGAATCCTCTATCGGTTTGTAAAAGGAGAGAAGAGGCAGCGTCTGATGAAAGAGTTCTTTTTTAATGAACATACTACTCATACTGCTCACAGTAACTGATGGCTAGTCTCTGCAAAGTACATTCTTTTGAATAGATAAATCAAATATTTGTAAAATGGCATCCTGCTTATTCTCTCTAAAGGATGATTAAAAACAAACCCCCTCTTTTCAAGGTGTAATTATGTACAAATGTCAAAAACTTTTGCAAATATAATTTATAACTCACATTTAAATTTTCATGTTAAATTAGTGGAAGTTGCTACTTAAAAAGAAATAGCAAAAAAGTTTGTTAGGGCTTTGAATAAATTTCTCCCTCCTTAGAAAATGTGTCATTGGTAAAAGGTCAAATTTAATATTGACCAGTAAATTAGTTTGTTTGTTTTTTTTTACCAGAGCTGCTTTTTTATTTTTATTTCTTAAATTTATTTTTTAAAATTAATTACTTAATTTGTTTTTAACATCTTTATTGGAGTATAATTGCTTTACAATGGTGTGTTCGTTTCTGCTTTATAACAAAGTGAATCAGTTATACATGTACATATGTTCCCATATCTCTTCCCTCTTGCGTCTCCCTCCCTCCCACCCTCCCTATCCCACCCCTCTAGGTGGTCACAAAGCTCCGACCTGATCTCCCTGTGCTATGCGACTGCTTCCCACTAGCTATCTATTTTACGTTTGGTAGTGTATATATGTCCATGCCACTCTCTCACTTTGTCACTGCTTACCCTTCCCCCTCCCCATATCCTCAAGTCCATTCTCTAGTAGGTCTGTGTCTTTATTCCCATCTTGCCCCTAGGTTCTTCATGACCTTTTTTTTTTTCTCTTAGATTCCATATATATGTGTTAGCATACGGTATTTGTTTTTCTCTTTCTGACTTACTTCACTCTGTATGACAGACTCTAGGTCCATCCACCTCACTACAAATAATTCAATGTCGTTTCTTTTTATGGCCGAGTAATATTCCATTGTATATATGTGCCACATCTTCTTTATCCATTCATCTGTTGATGGACACTTAGGTTGTTTCCATGTCCTGGCTATTGTAAATAGAGCTGCAATGAGCATTTTGGTGCATGACTATTTTTCAATTATGGTTTTCTCAGGGTATATGCCCACTAGTGGGATGGCTGGGTCATATGGTAGTTCTATTTTTAGTTTTCTAAGGAACCTCCATACTGTTCTCTATAGTGGCTGTATCAATTTACATTCCCACCAACAGTGCAAGAGGGTTCCCTTTTCTCCACACCCTCTCCAGCATTTATTTTTCTAGATTTTTTGATGATGGCCATTCTGACCAGTATGAGATGATATCTCATTGTAGTTTTGATTTGCATTTCTCTAATGATTAATGATGTTGAGCATTCTTTCATGTGTTTGTTGGCAATCTGTATATCTTCTTTGGAGAAATGCCTATTTAGGTCTTCTGCCCATTTTTGGATTGGGTTGTTTGTTTTTTTGATATTGAGCTGCATGAGCTGCTTGTAAATTTTGGAGATTCATCCTTTGTCAGTTGCTTCATTTGCAAATATTTTCTCCCATTCTGATGGTTGTCTTTTGGTCTTGTTTATGGTTTCCTTTGCTATGCAAAAGCTTTTAAGTTTCATTAGGTCCCATTTGTTTATTTTTGTTTTTATTTCCATTTCTCTAGGAGGTGGGTCAAAAAAAGATCTTGCTGTGATTTATGTCATAGAGTGTTCTGCCTATGTTTTCCTCTAAGAGTTTGATAGTGTCTGGCCTTACGTTCAGGTCTTTAATCCATTTTGAGTTTATTTTTGTGTATGGTGTTAGGGAGTGTTCTGATTTCATACTTTTACATGTACTTGTCCAGTTTTCCCAGCACCACTTATTGAAGAGGCTGTCTTTTCTCCACTGTATATTCTTGCCTCCTTTATCAAAGATAAGGTGACCATATGTGCGTGGGTTTATCTCTGGGCTTTCTATCCTATTCCATTTATCTATATTTCTGTTTTTGTGCCAGGACCATACTGTCTTGATTAATGTAGCTTTGTTGTATAGTCTGAGGTCAGGGAGCCTGATTCCTCCAGTTCCATTTATCGTTCTCAAGACTGCTTTGGCTATTCGGGGTCTTTTGTGTTTCCATACAAATTGTGAAATATTTTGTTCTAGTTCTGTGAAAAATGCCAGTGGTATTTTGATAGGGATTGCGTTAAATCTGTAGATTGCTTTGGGTAGTAGAGTCATTTTCACAATGTTGATTCTTCCAATCCAAGAACATGGTATATCTCTCCATCTATTTGTATCATCTTTAATTTCTTTCATCAGTGTCTTATAATTTTCTGCATACAGGTCTTTTGTCTCCTTAGGTAGGTTTATTCCTAGATATTTTATTCTTTTTGTTGCAATGGTAAACGGGAGTGTTTTCTTAATTTCACTTTCAGATTTTTCATCATTATTGTATAGGAATGCCAGAGATTTCTGTGCATTAATTTTGTATCCTGCTACTTTACCAAATTCATTGATTAACTCTAGTAGTTTTCTGGTAGCATCTTTAGGATTCTGTATGTATAGTATCATGTCATCTGCAAACAGTGACAGCTTTACTTCTTCTTTTCCAATTTGGATTCCTTTTATTAAATTAGTTTTCTTTTGCTTTTAGAGACTATAACAATGGATTTATCTGAAAATACAGATTGAGACGGTATTAACTACATCCTTTTTAGATCCATAGAATAATTTTGGGGGAGAATTACTCATTTTCTTCTTAGTAGTATTACCAGATTAATTAATCATCTGAAAAATCAGTATGCTTATTTGTTCCTGTGGTTGACCATATTCTTTAGAAATATCCATGCCAAAAGGAATTTTCTTCTAGAAAGCATATTTATATTGGACTCAGTGATACAGTGTTTAGCTGCTGATTTTATTTTATGTATGTATTATTCTTTAACTGCAACTCAAATGTGCATTATACCCATTGTCAATAGGTAACAATTACTTGTCTGGCAAGTTTATTGTAGAAGCATCTAAAATGCAAAAGAGATTAAATCATAAATTCATCTGTTTTCCTAGAACCCAGTGAACCATAAAAATAATGCAAAGTTTGCTGAAAGTCTGCCACACATCAACATTTAGAATTAAGCTCAACATTTCTGTCCTTTACTCATTAAATTTCTGGCCATGCACTTCATATGGTATATACAGTGGGTCATTGTGAAGTATCAAGCCAAGTATAAAATGTGTAATAGTCTTCTGAAGTGAAGAAAATTCAGCCTCCCATGGAAAAGAATAAAATAGGATGCCCCAAAAATAGATAATAAGGGACTTTCCTGGTGGTGCAGTGGTTGAGTCCCCCTGCCAATGCAGGGGACATGGGTTCGAGCCCTGGTCTGGGAAGATCCCACATGCTGCAGAGCAACTAAGCCCGTGCGCCACAATTACTGAGCCCGCATTCACAACTACTGAAGCCCATACGCCTAGAGCCCGTGCTCTGCAACAAGAGAAGCCACCTCAATGAGAAACCCGTGCACCACAACGAAGAGTAGCCCCCGCTCACTGCAACTAGAGAAAGCCCGTGTGCAGCAACGAAGACCCAACACAGCCAAAAATTTAAAATAAATAAATAATTTTTTTTTAAAGAAAAAGAGCCCACAATACATATTATAATTAATTTGGAGCTCTTCCAAATTCAGTGAAAGAATTGATAGGAAAATATCAAAAATCCCAAAATAAAGATAAGATTGGGCTTCATTCTAAAAGATATGTTGAGTAACTTAGCTTCAAAAGAAAAAAAAATGTATGGATTAAGGTTCCAAATTGCAATTTTATCTTTTTATCATTAACTCTTTTTTTTGTGGAATAAATAATAATTGGGAAGGAAAGATATATTATTGGAATTAAATCTAATATTCACATTAAGAAAGTTCTTTATATTTAAATTATTTATTAGTTTCTTTCTATATTAACATAGGATTTTTCCTCTCAAAATCCACGTTTATTTGGTTGTGCTAGGATCATTAATGATCAAAAAAAAAAAAAAGTGAATGTGCTGGAGATACTGTTTTGGGAAAAATCCTTGGTGTTCTCCTTACTTGCTGCAAGTAGTAAATCCTTCTTTCTTCCACTCAAAAAAAAAAAAAAAGTAAACATGCTTAATAATTGAATATGTTAGAAAGCACTTTTTTTCCTAGGTTGGAATCTATTGTTGATGTAATTAAATGTCATAGACTGAACTAATGTCAACCACTTGACAATCTTGTGAGGAAAATAAGCTTAATTTTGAATCAAACTTTCCTCTGGCAAAGAAACTGTTCTTTTGTGTGAGGTAAGAATTAAAAAAATAAATGTGAGTTTATTTCCATTCCCTTTGCCTAAAATAGTCGTAGAAACTACCATAACTACCATCACTACCACTACAGAAATAAAAAAGGTAAGTAGAGGTTGATCCTTCTACTGTGGCTAAGGTTGGTGTTATGTGCTTACTTGTACATTTCCTAGATTTGGGAGATTGTCTCCATGTAGAAACACACACAAAGGGTTTGGGAGGGCCCTCCAGTAGGTCACTGTGAAAGTGCAGCTCTTATGGGGAACCATATGTAATTTTCATTTCCCCAGCTTAAGCATGAGCTTTAGTGAAAATATGCAAATGGAAATGTCTAGTGAAGGAAGTTTCTGCTTTGGCAAAGTGTGTCATCCAGTGACAAGGAACAAGATAAATTTACTATACTAGAAGAGGAAGAAGAAGAAGAAGAAGAAGAAGGAGAAGGAGAAGAAGAAGGAGGAGAAGAAGAAGAAGAAGGAGAAGAAGAAGGAGAGGAAGAAGGAGAAAAGTAGTATAACATCTGATTTATAGCAACTTTTAGACTTCTATTGTTAAATGAATGCAGTCTAGCCTATATTTTAAAGCTCCATCTGTGGCAAATAATGAAAGATGAAAGATACAGAATGAAGGAGAACAGTGATCTTGAGCTGTAGCATCAAAACATGCCTAATAAATCAATAGTCTTTTTTTTCTTATGCATCCTCTCAAATTGCACACTGAGTCATAGCAGCTGGGCTATGATCCAAATCAGATAGTCAGACAGCCCAAAACACCAGATCAACAGATTTCTGAACCAGTATTATTCATCATATAGACATAGTCATTAGACCAATGAGACATGAAGCTTGTATTTACAGAATGAAAAAGTTCCAGATGAAAGCTGGAAGAATTTGATGTGACTCACAGATGTTTTGCTTATTTGACACACATCTGGATATTTGGAAACATCCAAATGATTAACTAGGTTCTTTAGTTTCCTTGCAACTGTTCTGTGCATATAAACAGTCTTCAGGCCTTCCTTAAGTTCAGACATTCCCTATAATTCACAAATATTATGCATGCATATATATGCATACATATAACACAGCAAAACAGGGAGCAATACGTTCCCAGGGGACATTTGGCAATGTCTAAAGATGTTTTAATTGTCATACATGGAAGATGCTACTGGCTTCGAGTAGAGGAGGCCAGGGATTCTGCTAAATATCCTACGATGCACAGGACAGCCCCCCACAACAAAGAATATTAGCTGAGGAGCTAGTTATTTTAAATTAATTTGTCGTTCTGTTTCCAGATGTTTTCAGATTATAAATCAAAGTGCCAACAATGGAGAGCAAACTTTACTGTAGACTGTTGTTTGGTAACCCCAGTATTAAAGTAAACAATTAGAAAGAACCAGATGAATCAAAGGTCAAGTTGTGCCTAGATTAGGATGAGTGGTGTGCTGGAGTCAACTGGTACTGGCTTGTGCTGTTAAATTTTCAGGAATTTTGCAAGCCAAATGTATCACATTGATATCCTGAAATTGTCCATGTTGAGAGTATTTACATGGGGGAAATCAGCAAACACTACAACCAGGATTTTTCCACACCCCCCAGGGAGGCAGTTGTCAATCATTTGCCAGCACACCAACTGGTTAGGATACAGAGCATGAGTGACGCCATAATATTATTGACCATCTACTTAATTGTATGAAAAACCATTTTTGCAAGGCTAATTTAAAATATTATTTATCAGTATTTTTAGAATAATCTCTTCTAATCATGCTTTATAATTATAAAATATCAGTGTATTCCCACTGACAATGCCAACCTCCAATTATACCATACATCCTAACAGAAGCTTTAATTGACCACTTTCTGCAAAATAAGGCTAATGAAAATATTCTGCACTTTATTTGCCAAAGGCTAATTGTATAAATGCATACCATTAACTGACATGACCGGAGTTTTAGAAAAGTGAAGTGTATTTTAGTTAAGAAAAAGAGATTATTCTTAAAAAGCTCAAAGTTGACAGATTCAAGAAATAAATGAGGCTTTGTTGTAGCTAAATTAACTTTCTCCCTAAAGGAAAGGTCAGCAGCATTAGAATGTCAATTTTACTCAAAAAATTAAAGCTCCAGTTATCTTGGTTGGGAGATGAATAGAGGAGAGTTATAATTTTTTCTCCTGATTTGCCATATTAGCTTCTTTTGTTTCAGGCAGATATTAATTTCCAAATCTCATAACACATCTGTGAAATACCAAGGCATCATTATTTAAAGAGATTTTGTTAGTTTTGGATAGCTTTTTGAGAACTTGTTGCAGAGCAGTCACTTGATCAGATAGCCCATTTTTGAGCTGAAAATATTTTGTTTTTTTCTGATTAACTTGGCACTTCGAGATGCAAAGAGCAGTTGTCTAATCACCTTCATTATTCTAATAGAATGTGAAATAAAAAGGATTATCTTCAACAGCCTAACTTTTCATTCCTCAAGAATAAATGTGAATTGAAAAAATCTTATTTTTAAATGAATTTCAAAATGTCAGTTGAAAGAATTAAGGAGCTACATAGCTTCTAAACTGAGTAATTTTAACCCTCACCACCACCCATGAAACATGGAACAACCCACTGACCCACTTGTGTATATCAGTCCTTAAAATGTGATAAACAACTACATCAACAACTTCTGACAATCTTAGTGACAATATAGCATATCCACTTTATTCTGTGGATTTCCTTCTATTAGCACTAACAATCAATCTCAATATAGCTAAGAGATCTCTTGGATCCTACATTGAATTCTCTGTACAAAAGGTCAAAGGTTGATCCAATTAGGTCACTGAGACCACAGATGCTCAATGGTAATTCTGAGGAGGTAGGCAGAAAGGTTAAGTATTTCTGCATTTCTCTACAACTGAAGCTCAACTGTAATTAATTCTATTGCCTACCGTAAAGGAAGGGTAACTGATAACAAAATTAGAAATCAAGCAAGAATATGATCAGCAGTATAGCATAGTGGTTAGGACTCTGGATTTGCATATTACATCTGCATGATTTTGAATACTATATTTACCTCATATCTAAGATACCACCCATTTCAAGATGCTTCATTATTTTATGTACCACTAAGATAGAAAGAAATAAAATGGGCAGTTATACTTGTTGGAGCCAAAGACTTTAAAGATGTACCCCAAGTTCAGAGATGTTAAAATGTGTTTTTAAAATGTATCTTGGAAGGGAGATCAATTAAGATGTTGGAGTAGGAGGTCGTGGAACTCACCTCCCCTCACAAACACATCAAAAATACATCTACATGTGAAATAGTCCTCACTGAAAACTAACTAGAAACTGGCAGAAAGACTCCTGTATGGCCAAGGTTGTAAGAAAGATACACATGTAATCTGGTAGGAAGGGAAGTAAAGCAATCAGATCAGGACCTGTGCCCCTTCTTGGCCTAATCTCCTCTAAGCTAATCTTACAGTAGTTATAACAACACTTCCAATACTGAGGCAAAAGCCATCATGCCAGAAGTAGACCTCTAGCCGAATGCAGAATATGGAGACATTCTATAGCTACTTGGGCCAATTATTGGCATTTCTAAAGTCTTTCACTGATCTAGTCTTACAAAATTGATTTTCCACAACTGGAAACTTGCCTATTACCCCATTTCCCTTGTGGAACTACTATACTTCTGTAAGCTGAACATATTTTCAGATCTCTAGGCTATCAAGTAGCTCATTTTCTTTGTTTTATGTAAAGTAGTCCGTTTTAACTTGTTGTAGATTTCTTCCATTCAATGTGTTTTGTAAGAAAATATGGAGCTTTAGATGAAGAACCTTGTAGTTAGGTATTTTAAGAGAAGTGTTTCCCTGTAAACATTTTAAAGAAATATTCATTCCACATTAGATCAGGTTTAGAAATATCCTCCAACTTTATCTTTCAATCTAGGTTTAGATGACTTAATTAGCTAGTGAATATAATTATTTCAGTAAGCATTAAACAATTGATAAATATTTGCCTAAATGCAAATCTAACATTTGGTCAAATGCAGATGCAAAAATGCTTTGTTTTTGTTTATTGGTTGGTTACTTAGTTGAGGTTTTTTACAGAAATTCCTGAAATTGAATTTCCATATGAAAGTTGTTCATTATAGCACTATTTGTAATAGCAAAAGACTGTAAATAACTCAAATATTTCTCAACTGAGTGGGGATTAAAGAAACTATGCTAAACCACAGAACAGAGCACTATGCAGCTGTAAAAGTAGTGAAGAATATCTCAATATACACTTATGGAGCAATCTCCAGGATATAATGTTGTATTTTTATTTATTTATTTATTTATTTATTTATTTATTTATTTATTTATTTATTTTAAATGAGTATAGTTGATTTACAATATTGTGTTAATTTCAGGTGTACAGCAAAGTGACTCAGTTATGCATACACACACACACACACACACACACACATCTTCTTTATCAGATTCTTTTCCATTATAGATTATTACAAGATACTGAAAGTGCTATACAGTAAGTCCTTGTTGTTTATCTATATTATATTATATATAGTAGTGTGTATCTGTTAATCCTAAACTCCTAATTTACCACCCCCCCCCTTTCCCCTTTGGTAACCATAAGCTTGTTTTCTATGTCTACAACTCTGTTTCTGTCTTGTAAATAAGTTCATTTGTATCATTTTTTTAGATTCCACATATAAGTGATATCATATAATATTTGTCTTTCTCTGTCTGACTTACTTCAGTCAGTATGATAATCTCTAGGCCCATCCATGTTGCTGCAAAAGGCAATATTTCATTCTTTTTTATGGCTGAGTAATATTCATTTGTGTATATATATATACATATATATATATATACACCACATATATGTATATATGTGTGTGTGTGTATATATATATATATATATATATATATATATATATATGCCACATCTTCTTTATCCATTCATCAGTTGATGGACACTTAGGTTGCTTCCATGTCTTGGCTATTGTAAGTAGTGCTGCTATGAACATTGGGGTTCACATACCTTTTTAAATTAGAGTTTTTGACTTTTCCAAGTATATGCCCAGGAGTGGGATTGCAGGATCATATGGCAACTTTAGTTTTTTGTGGACCCTCCATACTGTTTTCCATAGTGGCTGCACCAATTTACATTCCCACCAACAGTGTAGGAGTGTTTCCTTTCCTCCACACCCTCTCTGGCATTTCTGATTTGTAGACTTTTTGATTATAGCTATTCTGACCAGTGTGAGGTGATACCCCCATTGTAGTTTTGATTTGCATTTTTCTAATAATTAGCAATGTTTATCATCTTTTCGTGTGTCTGTTAGCCATCTATATGTCTTCTTTGGAGAAATGTCTATTTAAGTCTTCTGCCCATCTTTTGATTGAGTTGTTTGGGTTTTTTTGATATTGAACTGTATGAACTGTTTGTATATTTTGAAGATTAATCCCTTGTCAGTCGCATTATTTCCTAATATTTTCTCCCAGTCTGTGGGTTGTCTTTTTGTTTTGTTTATGGTTTCTTTTGCTGTGCAAAAGCTTATATGATTGATTAGGTCTCATTTGTTTAGTTTTGGTTTTATTTCTTTTGCTTTGGGAGAGTGATCTAAAAGAATATTGCTACGATTTATGTCAGAGAATGTTTTGCCTATATTCTCTTCTAGGAGTTTTATAGTGTCACGTCTTACATTTAAGTCTTTAAGTCATTTTGAGTTTATTTTTGTGTAGGCTGTTAAGAGAGTGTTCTAACTTCATTGATTTACATTAAGGTTGTATTTTTATATAAATTCACTACATATAGCATGCCAATGATTCCCAAAATATCCTTAGACTCCACACAGAGTATTCCACATTCTTGCTATTGCCATCTCTTCCTTCTTTTGCATACATTTTATTGTTGTTACTTTTGTTTTGTTTTGGTATTGGCAGAGAATCACATCACACCCCACACCACTTTTTAGTCCTCCAACAACTTTCCTCTTAGATTATGATCATGTCACAATAATGAATTGATAAAATAAAGTATAAATAATGTTGACCAACAGGTATGGTTTACCATGTGCTAGACAATGTGCTATATCCTGGAAAAGAGAGAAACATAACAGACTCTGCATCAAGAAACTTGCAACTCAGTAGGGGAGGCAGTCATGTTATCCAATAAATTGTCTTTGTTAGTGTAATATGTACAATAGAGATGGTGGTAGATACAAGTTTCAGAAATAGTTCAAAATAGGGACTAGTTAAATCCTGATGGTGAAAGGGAGTTAGAATAATTATCAAAGTCCTCCTAGATATGACATTTGAGTTATAATTTAAAGGATGAATACAGTGGTGTGCTGGTAAATGTTTAACAACTGACTTGGTGCAGGGAGGGGAGGGAACACAACAAACAAATAAATATGACTTGTACTATTTGCTAATTTCTGTTGTATAAATATTGCCACCATGGCTGATTTCTAACTACCACTGTGAAGTCACTGAGAGTGGATGCATGTAATTGGCTCTGGTGAGCCAGTGCAAACCAACTCTAGTAGACCCCTGGATGAATTAGGATTTTCTTGGTCAACTAGTGGGTAAGGGCATTCCAGAAAAAGGGAATGTGGAGAAATAACAGGAACTGGAGTATACAGTATGGAGAAGCAATGGTAAGTGAGGCTGAAGAGTTAGTCTAGTAATCAATCCATGAGTTGCTCGAGAGTTTGGACTTTTTCTTCCAGAAGTAGTGGAGTGTGAGTGAAGAATATCAGATAGGTCAGAGACAAGCTTAGACTTTTTTTTTTACAAAGATAAACAATAGAGAAAACAGTTTAAAAAGATGAATAGCTGGTAAATTAAGTAAGATGTTATATAATAGTGTAGGAAAGAGACGTAGAAAGTCAATCTAAGAGAATAGTAGTGGGAATGGAGAAGAGAAAACAAATTTGAGAAATATTTAGAAGGCAGATTTAAAAGAAAGTTTTATCCCTATGGATGTGGCAATGAGGGAGAGAAAGGAGTTAAAGATAACTCTCCAGTTTGTGAGTTGATAATTGCTTGTAATTTTTAAATACTGTAGTAATTATTTGATTTAGCTTCATCTGATATGACCCAGTTAATTTGACTCAATTTAATATATCTTTACTCGATTGTTCCTATAAACAGGAATCATTATGTAGAAGGTGACTAGTTTGTCATTGTTCATTCACCTTTGAACCAGAAGAGATTTCTCAATAATTGGTAGTTGCCTATAGAATATACCAACATTCATGGGCAGGATAAAAGCATGAAAAGGAGTACACAGAGAGGTAAAGGGAGAACCAGAAGAGAACAAAGTTGTGAAAATCAGCTGATGAAGAGAGAGTTTCAAGGAGCAAGGAGTAGTCATGTAGGTCAAAAGCTGCATTTGTTCAAGTAAATTAAGGAGTGGAAAGTTCTTGATTTTGGTTCAGAATTGAGGAACCATAGTAACTGTAGTAAGAGTAGTTGTAATGGCATGAGAGAGACAGAAGTTGCATTGTGCTGAGTTTGGAAGAGAATAGATGAAAAAGAGACAGATGAGTTCTGATATTAATAACTTTATAGGGGGATAAGAGTAAATTAAGTGGGTTTGGGAACTTTGATAAATTTTCTCCCAACCCCTACTATTTGACATTTTAATTGCCTGATACTTTCATAATGGCTTCATGGTTTTCCTTTGTTCCTATCAATTAAGGTAAAATACCTGCATTAGACGATGTAAAAATATTTGCTTAGAGTAAGTTATAGCACCTATAACCCCACCAACACAACACACACACACACACACACACACACACACACACACACAGAACACTATAATTGGGAGAAGTGAAGAATAAGAATTTTCATCTATTTGGTACATAATATTGTGGTGATGGTTGTAGTTTGCTTCATCCTGGGGCACTAAGGAATCTGGTCACAGCCTACTTCTGTCATCTAAGGATGAGGCATGGCAGAGATCCATTAAAACTAAAGGTGAGGTCCTCTATAGCAAGGGCCTAATTTATTATTCATCTCAAATGTTTCAGAGCCTTGATGTCAGTGTCAGAATGCAGGAATGGGCCAGCATGTGAGAGAGAACAAATGTCTGAAGCAATAACACCAAGGGAGTTGCTGACAAGAAAATCCTAATAAAATGAAGTGATAATATCAGCATAAATCTATTTTCTATTATTTCAGCCGTGCGGTTGACAGAATCTTGGTGCTCTGGCCGGGTGTCAGACCTGAGCCTCTGAGGTGGGAGAGCCGAGTTCAGGACATTTGTCCACCAGAGACCTCCCAGTCCCATGTAATATCAATCAGTGAGAGCTCTCCCAGCTCCACTCAATGACCAGAAAGCTCCAGTGCTAGACAACCCATGCCACACAACTAGCAAGGCAGGAACACAACCCCACCCATTAGCACAGAGGCTGCCTAAAATCATAATAAGGACACAGACACCCCAAAAACACACCATCAGTTGTGGTCCTGCCCACCAGAAAGACAAAATCCAGCCTCATCCACCAGAACACAGGCACCAATCCTCTCCAAAAGGAAACCTACACAACGCACTGAACCAACCTTACCCACTGAGGGCAGACACCAAAAACAATGGGAACTATGAACCTGAAGCCTGTGAAAAGGAGACCCCACACAGTAAGTTGAACAAAAAGAGAAGACAGAGAAATACACAGCAGATGAAGGAGCAAGGTAAAAACCCACCAGACCAAACAAATGAAGAGGAAATAGGCCGTCTACCCGAAAAAGAATTCAGAGTAATGATAGTAAAGATGATCCAAAATCTTGGAAATAGCATGGAGAAAATACAAGAAACGTTTAACAAGGACCTAGAAGAACTAAAGAGCAAACAAACAGTGATGAACAACACAATAAATGAAATTAAAAATTCTCCAGAAGGGATCAATAGCAGAATAACTGAGACAGAAGAACGGATACGTGACGTGGAAGACAAAAGAGTGGAAATGACTACCACAGAGCAGAATAAAGAAAAAAAAAAGAAAAGAATTGAGGACAGTCTCAGAGACCTCTGGGACAACATTAAATGCACCAACATTCGAATTATAGGGGTCCCAGAAGAAGAAGAGAAAAAGAAAGGGACTGAGAAAATATTTGAAGAAATTATAGTTGAAAACTTCCCTAATATGGGAAAGGAAAAAGTTAATCAAGTCCAGGAAGTGCAGAGAGTCCCATACAGGATAAATCCAAGGAGAAACACACCAAGACACATATTAATCGAACTGTCAAAAATTAAATACAAAGAAAAAATATTAAAAGCAGCAAGGGAAAAGCGACAAATAACATACAAGGGAAACCTCGTAAGGATAACAGCTAATCTTTCAGCAGAAACTCTGCAAGCCAGAAGGGTGGGGCAGGACATATTTAAAGTGATGAAAGGGAAAAAAGCTACAACCAAGATTACTCCACCCAGCAAGGATCTCATTCAGATTCGATGAAGAAATTAAAACCTTTACAGACAAGCAAAAGCTAAGAGAATTCAGCACCACCAAACCAGCTGTACAACAAATGCTAAAGGAACTTCTCTAGGGAGGAAACAAACACAAGAGAAGGAAAAGACCTACAATAACAAACCCAAACACTTAAGAAAATGCTAATACGAACATACATATTGATAATTACCTTAAATGTAAATGGATTAAATGCTCCCACCAAAAGACATACACTGGCTGAATGGATACAAAAACAAGACCCGTATATATGCTGTCTACAAGAGACCCACTTCAGACCTAGGGACACATACAGACTGAAAGTGAGGGGATGGAAAAAGATATTACATACAAACGGAAATCAAAAGACAGCTGTAATAGCAATTCTCATATCAGACAAAATAGATTTTAAAATAAAGAGTACTACAAGAGACAAAGAAGGACACTACATAATGATCAAGGGTTCAATCCAAGAAGAGGATATAACAATTGTAAATATTTATGCACCCAACATAGGAGCACCTCAATACATAAGGCAAATGCTGACAGCCATAAAAGGGGAAATCGACAGTAACACAATCATAGTAGGGGACTTTAAAACCCCACTTTCACCAATGGACAGATCATCCAAAATGAAAATAAATAAGGAAACACAAGCTTTGAATAATATATTAAACAAGATGGACTTAAGTGTTATTTATAGGACATTCCACTCAAAAACAACAGAATACACTTTCTTCTCAAGTGCTCATGGAACATTCTCCAGGATAGATCATATCTTGGGTCACAAATCAAGCCTTGGTAAATTTAAGAAAGTTGAAATCGTATCAAGTATCTTTTCCGACCACAACGCTATGAGACTAGATATCAATTACAGGAAAAAAATCTGTAAAAAATACAAACACATGGAGGCTAAACAATACACTCCTGAATAACCGAGAGATCACGGAGGAAATCAAAATATACCTAGAAACAAATGACAATGAAAACACGATGACCCAAAACCTATGGGATGCAGCAAAAGCAGTTCTAAGAGGGAAGTTTATAGCAATACAATCCTACCTCAAAAAACAAGAAACATCTCAAATAAACTTACACCTAAAGCAATTAGAGAAAGAAGAACAAAAAAAAGCCAAAGTAAGCAGAAGGAAAGAAATCATAAAGATCAGATCAGAAATAAATGAAAAAGAAATAAAGGAAACTATAGCAAAGATCAATAAAACTAAAAGCTGGTTCTTTGAGAAGATAAACAAAATTGATAAATCATTAGCCAGACTCATCAAGAAAAAAGGGAGAATACTCAAATCAATAGAATTAGAAATGAAAAAGGAGAAGTAACCACTGACACTGCAGAAATACAAAGGATCATGAGAGATTACTACACGCAACTCTATGCCAATAAAATAAACAACCTGGAAGAAATGGACAAATTCTTAGAAAAACACAACCTTCCGTGACTGAACCAGGAAGAAATAGAAAATATGAACAGACCAATCACAAGCACTGAAATTGAAACTGTGATTAAAAATCTTCCAACAAACAAAAGCCCAGGACCAGATGGATTCACAGGCGAATCCTATCAAACATTTAGGGAAGAGCTAACACCTATCCTTCTCAAACTCTTCCAAAATATAGCAGAGGGAGGAACACTCCCCAACTCACTCTATGAGGCCACCATCACCCTGATACCAAAACCAGACAAGGATATAACAAAGAAAGAAAACCACAGGCCAATATCACTGATGAACATAGATGCAAACATCCTCAACAAAATACTAGCAAACAGAATCCAACAGCACATTAAAAGGATCATATACCACGATCAAGTGAGGTTTATCCCAGGAATGCAAGGATTCTTCAATATATGCAAATCAATCAATGTGATAAACCGTATTAACAAATTGAAGGAGAAAAACCATATGATCATCTCAGTAGATGCAGAAAACTTTTTCCACAAAATTCAACACCCATTTGTGATAAAAACCCACCAGAAAGTAGGCATAGAGGGAACTTACCTCAACATAATAAAGGCCATATATGACAAACCCACAGCCAACATCGTTCTCAATGGTGAAAAACTGAAACCATTTCCTCTAAGATCAGGAACAAGACAAGGTTGTCCACTCTCACGACTATTATTCAACATAATTTTGGAAGTTTTAGCCACAGCAATCAGAGAAGAAAAAGAAATAAAAGGAATCCAAATTGGAAAAGAAGAAGTAAAGCTGTCACTGTTTGCAGATGACATGATACTATACATATAGAATCCTAAAGATGCTACCAGAAAACTACTAGAGCTAATCAATGAATTTGGTAAAGTAGCAGGATACAAAATTAATGCACAGAAATCTCTTGCTTTCCTATACACTAATGATGAACATCTGAAAGAGAAATTAAGGAAACACTCCCTTTTGCCATTGCAACAAAAAGAATAAAATACCTAGGAATAAAACTACCTAAGGAGACAAAAGACCTGTATGCAGAAAATTATAAGACACTGATGAAAGAAATTTAAAAAAAAAGTGAAGATGAATATGTAGTAT
Organism: Balaenoptera ricei; assembly: GCF_028023285.1. Classification (NCBI taxonomy): domain Eukaryota; kingdom Metazoa; phylum Chordata; class Mammalia; order Artiodactyla; family Balaenopteridae; genus Balaenoptera; species Balaenoptera ricei. The sequence goes on along the minus strand of NC_082660.1, from coordinate 85,342,640 downwards.
AATAAATTTAATATTTTTCAGTCCTGGGAGGTTTTTAGTTTTTATTAACCTAGCATTCTTTTTTTTTTAATTTATTTATTTATTTTTGGCTGTGTTGGGTCCTCGTTTCTGCGTGAGGGCTTTCTCCAGTTGCGGCGAGCGGGGGCCACTCTTCATCGCGGTGCACGGGCCTCTCACTGTCGCGGCCTCTCCCGTTGCGGAGCACAGGCTCCAGACACGCAGGCTCAGCAGTTGTGGCTCACGGGCTTAGTCGCTCCGCAGCATGTGGGATCCTCCCAGACCAGGGCTCGAACCCATGTCCCCCGCATTGGCAGGCAGACTCCCAACCACCACGCCACCAGGGAAGCCCTAACCTAGCATTCTTAATTACAACAGGGCAAACCTTGTATTGAAGTTATTATAATTATTGGTGTTTTTACATAATGGGCTTAAAATCATTAAATGTAGCATGATGGCAATCTCTGACATATTTTTTAAAATAAATTTGTTTATTTTAGGCTGTGTTGGGTCTTCGTTGCTACGCACGGGCTTTCTCTAGTTGCGGCAAGTGGAGGCTACTCTTCATTGTGGTGCGTGGGCTTCCCATTGCGGTGGCTTCTCTTGCTGTGGAGCATGGGCTCTAGGCACGTGAGCTTCAGTAGTTGTGGCATTTGGGCTCAGTACTTGTGGCTTGCGGGCTCTAGAGCACAGCCTCAGTAGTTGTGGCACACAGGCTTAATTGCTCCACGGCATGTGGGATCTTCCTGGACCAGGGCTGAAACCCGTGTCCCCTGCATTGGCAGGTGGATTCTTAACTACTGCACCACCAGGGAAGCCCCTCTCTGGCATATTTTTAAATCCATAAAAAATTTAGATATTTGCACTGAAACTGAAATAACTACAACTTTTTAAATTTCCAGTGTTACTTTTATTCAGAAAAACTGGAACTAAACCAAAGATGGCTTGGAGTGAATAAAGGAATGGAGACAGGAGTGTCTATGGAACGACAAATTGGATTCCCTGTAATTAGCAAGATATAGCACAGAAACTGCCTTAAAATGAGCAATGAGGATCAGGAAAGAAAATATATAGGAGAAGAAAATAAATTCAAATGATGGGGTTCAAATTGATGAGCTTAAGTTTAGAATTTGGTCTCGAGAAAAGAATCTTAGGACTTCATACAAAAGCTCAAAAGCCAATAAAGTAAAAATTTATGAGGGCTCTGTGTGATTCTGTGAGCCTAAGCTGTACAATGACTTGAAATTTCCTAGTATTGTCCTACAACAAAGTGGGCTGTTTCTTCCAGACACTCAATGTTGTGTTGAGATGAAGTACGTGATGATGTATCTAGACCCAGTTCTAGAAAATACTGGCCAGTAATCATGAAGTAGCAATGTGAGGTCACTACACTGTCCCTGAGTTCTGCCCTTTCTATGAACTATTGTCAATTATAAAACATGCTAGTAACTAGTACATTAGTCTTCACTGAAACATCAAGTAGTGTTGTAGTGTTGGAGGACAATTAACACAAGAAAATAGGTGGACTTTAGTGTAAAGGCCATCTGTTAGTAAAGATGAGTAAGGACATCACCAATACTTAGAAGCTTTATAATAATTATAAATAGTTTTGAGCCAACTTATTCTAACCCCTATTCCCTAACATTTAAGACAGAATGGGATCAAATGCCCAGGTATCTGTATAATGGGATGTCCTTTGCTCCTTTCATTTACAGTAAGAAGGTTACTTGTGTTATGTTCTGGAGAATGGGAAAACATTTGCTTAGGATCCATTACAACCCCCATCTACATCCCCCAACACACACATACACACAGGAACACAGAGGATATAAATGTGAGAATTTTGAGATTTGGTCCAAGGCACCCAGGAATCTGGTTATAAACAATTTGGAAAATCCAAGAATGAGTCAAGACTAAAAAAAACATAGAACTTTGAACCTCCCAGGACAAAGGGCATAGGTCGCAGCAACAAGCTCCTTTATTCTATTTCTTCTCCTAAATGTCCCTTTACTGCCTCCTCTGCAGGTGGTTAAGATGTAGTATTGTGTGAGTGGGAGGAATTGGGAAGAAATTTTGGAAGTTATTATATAGAGAGAGCTCTGTATAATGGCTAGTGAAAGTGTTTTTTCTCTGCAGCTGACATGAACCAGAACATTGCTGGATTTTTGTGGCTTATGGTTTGCCCAATGCCAACAAAATTTCCTCAGGTTCTGCCAGGCAAACTGTCTCTGTCTTAAATCACCCTAGTAGATAAGGAAAGGGAAAGAGTTGAATGACTCAAATGGCTTGAGGCAGCATAGTGTAGAGATAAAATGATTATAATAACAATACGTACCTAGTGTTTAGAGTAATCCCTGACACCTAAAAAGTACTATGTATGTGTTTGATAAATAAAAATCATACTTAATGGAGATCTTAAGTATAGACTATTATTTCTAGAACTATAGCAAGGAAGAGAGAGAGATAGGTTTGAAGGGAGGGTAGGGGTAGGGGAATTTACAGGAATTGTTTTATTTTTTGTTTGATTTTGTTTCAAGATTGGATATATAAATATGTTTATAAGCTGGACTGAATAAGTCGGTGGACAGATGTATGGATTCCTAGGCCCTACTCAGAGAAAATAAATTTTGAAATTCTGAAGACAGGTCCACAATTCGTATATATGATTCTGATGACGTAATAAGGCCTACACTGACTGCATTGCTCTTCCAGCACACTCTCAACCACTTTTGTCCTCTTTTCTTTTCTTTTTTTTAAAATTTTTGAGAAAGACGGACTGCCATATGTAGCACCCATTTGGATGTATCTGGAGTCTTGGAAGCTTGATTGTCCTATGTTCTCCTACAAATGGTACTTGAGAGCTTATCTGGAGGTTCTAGCAGGGGAATGCAGCTACTCATATGCCCTCGCCCGAAGAACAGCCTTCCTCTATTGGGAAGGTTACCCTCTTCGACCTAGCATGCAGCTTTGGGAGGGGCGCACATGGAGAGGTGAAGAAAGAAGAGGACACCTGCCTAGTCAGTCAGATCAGCCAAATCAACCCTGGAGATCAGTGGAGTGACAGATGTAGCCAGCTCACCCTCACATTCCTCTTCTTTTCATTTTTAACATAGAACTTATCACTTTCTAACATATTGCTATGGACTGAATGTTTGTGTCCCCCCCAAATGCATATGTTGAAGCCTAATCCCTAGTGTGATGGTATTTGGAGGTGGGACATTTGGGAGGTAATTAGGTCTTGAGGATGGAGCCCTCGTTTATGGGATGGTGCCCTTGTAAGATGAGACAGAAGAGAGCTCTCTCTCTCTCTCTCTCTGCCATGTGAAGATTGGCCATTTCTGAACCAGAGGGAGGGCTCTCACCAAGAACCCAACCTTACTAGCACCCTGATCTTGTACTTCCAGCCTCCAGTACTGTGAGAAATAAACTTCTATTGTTTAAGCCACCCATCTATTGTATTTTAGTTATAGCAGCCCAAGCTAAGACACATAACAAGTAGTTTATTAATTTATTGCTTTTAGTTTATTATCTTCATCCTCTCACTAGTAGGTAAGCACCATGAAGGCATGTTTTTTTTTTCAATGCTGCGTCCTCTACACCTAGAATAGTAGGTGTTCAATAAATATTTGTTAATATTTATTCCCACATTTGGTAGGTGTGGGAACCACCGTCACAATGGATATAGAAAGATAGAAACCTAAAATGGTGCTAGGGAGGAGGGAATGGTAAGCAAAACTCTGGCCATTTCAGAAATGGTCACGTGTCACAGAGAACTGGCTGCCTAGTTTTCTGGTCAATGGATCAACTCTCGGTCTAGACTGGCAATGGGAGGGAAGCAAAGTCTTTTAACTTCTTTTTGCCTTAATGTGTTATTCTGCTTCCAAATGTGGAGGGGCCTTTTTTTTCTCAATTCAACCCCATTTACCATATTAACCTCCTTCCTCATATTTTTTCTTCCTGTCATTATTTTCATTAAGTGTTTCATGTTTTGGTGTCTTTGCATATCCACTTCAGTATTTAAGTGGAGAGTGGAGGAAGCATATCTGGCACTGATACCATGGTACAAAATTCATTTGGAAATATGAGGGCTTAATTAAAAGGAATACATATTTTATGAGTACAAATATTTGCAAGCCCATTTAGGATTCTCAAAGATACCTTCATTGATTTAAGTAATTTAATCTACATTACATGTTACCATTTTATCCAAATCGCATCTAATGCAACTGTGTGAGATTTCAAAAAATGGTAAAAAATTGTAAACTGGTTAAAAAGAAATTACCTGCATCAAACCAGAATGAGCAAATGAAAGCAAAACAGTAATCAAATCTCAATGAGGTCATCTGGGCAAAACAAACAATATTATGAAGATTGATAAACCGCTTACCATATGTCATAAACAAGAAAAAAATAGTTTGTACCTTTTCCTATACTGCTGAAAATTTAGACACGACACCTAAGTAAGGTAACTTACTGGATGCATAGAGACAGTGGAAATAGAGGCATGGATAAATTGGCCTGTGTATTTAAAGAACAGATTCATGAACAGTGCAATTAATGTTTAAAATTAACCTATTTTGAAATAGAGCCTTTACTGAATATTATCCAGCCATTGTGGAGTATTATTATAACAGGAAGATGTCTGTGATGGTTAATTTTATTTTTCAAGTTGGCTAGCTTATGGTGACCAGTTGTTTGGTCAAACACTAGTCTAAATGTTGTTGTAAAGGTATTCTTAGATGTGATTCATATATACATCAGCTGACCTTAAGTAAAGCAGATTACCCTCCATAATGTGGGTGAGCCTCATCCAATCAGCTAAATGGCTTAAGAACAAAATTTTCCCAAAGAAGAAGGAATTCTGCCTCCATTCTGCAATATAGAAATTCTACCTGAGTTTCCAGCCTTTGGACTGAAGACTATCACATCAACTCTTATCTGAATTTCCAGCCTTTTGGGTTGCCCTACAGATTTCACTCTTGCCAGCTCCCAAAATTATGTGAACCAGTTCCTTAAAATCTCTCTTCCTCTCTCATTATATGTATATATGTATAATATATTTATATATCAATTAATACAATAACAGTAATATTAATATATTAACATTATATAATAACTAATATATTGATATATGTTGTTGATTTTATATAATGTATTAATGTACACACAGAGAGAGAGAGAGAGAGAGACAGAGAGAACAAGAGAAAACCCTGACTAATACAGCATTTTAATATAATTTGACTGAAAAAATACAAAACTTTGTTGGACATGACTGCATACCAAATACTGTGCTATATACTTGGGATGTAGTGATGATAAATAAAAATACAAGTTCCATGGTGATAGGGATTTTGGTCTGTTTTGTTTCCTGATGTATCCCTAGTTCCTACAATAGTACACAGGACACAATAGTCACTCAATATAGATTTGTTCAAAATATAAATATAGTTCTTGCCTTCAAGGAGCTAGAAATAACTTCAGAAACAGAGAGGTAAACAAATAATCATATTGTACCATATGTGCAACATATAGTTACAGTATAATTCTGCTTTTCTATTAAAAACAAACCCATACTTATTTATAGACTGTGTTTGGAAGAAACCATGACAGCACTTGCTCCTAGGGGAAGGAACTAGATGACTAGGCATTAGGGGTGGGAAGGAAGCTTTTTAATGAACATCTTTTTGTAAACTTTGACCACAGCAAAACTTTTTGCAAAAATATTTTTGAATTGTAGATGCAATTGTTCAAGATTAAGGTTTTCTGTAGCAATATTTTACAAAGACAAGACATGAAAATAAATAATGTAACTATATATAACCAGAGGAACTTATAATAGCTGAAAGTAAAGGTGCTTTATTAATATATTCCTTAAATTAAAATTTGTTCAGTTAGATACCACACAATCTCAGAGGCTATGTGGATCAAAATTCTTTTGCCAATAGTTTTTCTACTCACTTTGAAGGGAAAAGCAGAAAGAAGCTAACAGCTATAGTCATTTACGCCTAGTTGTTTTTCAGGATTTCAAACAAATCTAATTCCCATGTTGAGATTTTGGCATGAGTTTTAATCAGTTGGAATGTGTAAAAAGAGCACAGCTACTTTTAAAGTATCACCCTACATTACTTACTAACCTTGGAAAATCAAAACTAAATACACTGCATTTCTGAATAGAAATTAATTGGCAATATCAATGCTGCCTCAGTTTTGTCATAGACTAAAACTATCAAGCTGAATACTGTATTGTTTCCTTCCACTCAGGCAATCACTTTTGTTCACTAAGTATTTATGCAAATGTTCAGTAGAAGTTATCACATTAAATAAGCAGAATTTTATACTCCATATTAACATTTCACTTTTTCAATGTCATTGAAAAAAAGCTGGGTGCAAATTGGCAGTGATAACTGGCGGTCTTTAATTATTCTTCAGCAATAGTTAGGATCAGAATTATTTTCACAGGATTGAATAACTTCAGCTTTTTATGATAACCCATGAAAAAAGAGGTTAATGATTTGGGAAATTCAAGATAGAATTAAGCAGATCAGATGGAGGAAAATGTACTATCAATGTTAAGTCACTAATAATGATATTTAATTGCCTTCTTTGGGCTCCCAGGGAATTCAGTATTCTGAATCATTGTGTATGAATGATTCGTTGTCCAATATAAGCTTACACTAATTTTGTGAGATGTCAAAGGGTAAGAAGTAAATGAGCCTTCAAAGTGAGGGAGCAGTAGATCACGCAGAATTTGGACTACTGTTTTAAGGTTATTTCCTGCCAAGAGTCCAAGCATTCTAATCTCCTAAATGAAGATTCTTTGGATAGCCTATATAAAGGGTCTTATTTTTAAAAAATGTAAAATTGAAATCCTTTTCCATTTGGGCATGAATTTTAACCATACCCAGATTTTAACAATATTTGGTTTCAATATTCCTCTGCTACCTCAGAAAAGAGTCCTCTAATAGCAGGTGGCTTGTTGCCTGGTTTTTACTGGTTGGTATAGCTTTAGTGTCCCTGAGATGGGTGGAAGAGATGCAGAAGACCAAAGCTTGGCCCTTAAATCATCTACTTCCAGAGTAGTTATGTTCTTCTTGTTCAGAAATCATTACTTTTAAATAATATGAAAAAGTGTGAACTCAGTTATAATCAAATAAATATCCATTGAACTAAAAACAGACACTAGATCTATCAAATTAGTATACTTTTTAAATAAAAAGCTATTTAGTGCTGACACGGATGTGAAGAGATAGTCACTCTCATTTACAGCTGGTAAGAGTGGACAATTAGACACCTTTCCTGGAAAGCAATTTCTAAAATATATTTTCTTACAAATATTCATTTTCTCTGACCCAATAAACTCTCTTCTGGAAAATTTAAAGAAGTAATCACAGATTATCTGAAACATTTAGGACAAAAGATGTTCATAATAATGCTATCAGTCATAGGAAAGAAAAATGTTTTCTTTTTTTTCTGATTTACATTTGCTGTCTTTTCCAAATGTCATACAATAAGTAAATATTACATTGAAATTTGTGGAAAGTAAACATATGAGCAACAAAAGTCTTTCAGGTTCAAGAAAAGTCTTCACTGGAAAAAAAGATTTTAAAAGAGGGTGGATATAATGATACTGAAATAGAGAAAGTACAAACACATCCCCATGCTAGTCACCCACAAGGCCATCACATTCTCAGTGAAAGGGTATGTTGGACTGAAACAAAGCATACTTTTCAAAAGAGCCTGCTTTTCTCACATTCAATTATTTTATAACTTACGTATTTTATTGAATACATAAGAGACTCATGTACTCTACTTGGCAAATAATATCATGGACTAATTTTGTTCCCACACTGACACAGCTACCCACAAATCACCTTTGTCATATCCAATCCTCCTCCATATTACTAGGTGATTGTTTTCTATCCACTGCATACATACGTATTAAAGGTTCTCAGAAGTCCTGCAGTAAGGAAACGTTTCAAACTGTTTAATTCAGCAGTTACCAAACTTTATAATACCAAATCATCCCCCTTCCCTGCCAAAAATCAGAAGTCCTAAAAAATTAATCTTCTATGGAACATACTTTGGGAAACATGGCACTTGGCTAATGATTCAAGTCCCTGTCTACAGTAAATGTAGTTTGACTGCATTTATTTGACATATCTTTTCAAGCAATCCCTTTGTTTTGGTTTAAAACATGTCATAGTTGAAAAACGTTTTACCAAACAAAGAAATGGAGCTTCTTCCTACTTAAAGGCATTTCCAGAAAGCAGTTGAATGATTCACATAGAATTCAGAACAATAATCCAGAGATGAAACAACAGATAACATGTACATGGGGGAAGATGGGCATAACATATTTGGAAAATTAAATCTCCAGTTTGACCAAATATGGGAAGATGGAAAAAAAATATAATGGTTTTGGAATTTCAAAACAATGAATGGCAAAGTTTGTATTTATATCATTATGTTGTAAGCCCACTTTGGCTTTAAATATTTGGAGACCTTTTGATGCTGTGACAAATAGATGATTCACAGCTCTCCACAAACATATATTGCCATGGAATTCAAACAAAAACAAGAAAAAGTAAACATTACAGTTTATTCTAGACCTACTTTCAATCTCACTACACCTGCCTTGATTTCTTTTTGGCTCTGAGCTGTGATTATTTCCATGACTCACACAGTAGCTTCTCTAATTCAGACTATTGGGAGCCATTAATAAATGCTGCTGACATGAAGGTACCACAAGACAAAGAATATGTTGTCATTCCTTGTTGCTTAGCTACAGCACAAAATAATCTGATGTGGTAGTAGATAATACAGTCCCTCCCTTCCTCCCTTCCTTCCTTCCTTTGTTCCTTCCTTCCATCCTTTCTTTTGTCCACTTTTTGAGGTTGCTGCAATTTCTCACATAATTTTTTAAATTTTTATTTCTAATAAAAGTTTTATTTCAAAATATAACATTAAAGTTTGACAAAATGAATTCATATGCTCATCTCTTTCCTTTGTGATCATTTCAAGCCCATGCACTAAAATTTCTCAAAACGTACTCTGTGGCACATTAGTCCTGTGAGATGCTCCTAATGATACCCTATCCCATTTGGAGATTCACAAGCACATGATCACTTAAAAAGCTCGAAAAAGTATTATAGTTAGCATTTTTAAAAAGATCTAACCTAGCTTCTCACAAATCAACTTGACCATGGACTCCAATACCCACCCTTTTCTTCTAAATCTAACTAAACGTCACCTACTAATATAGAAAGAAAACACTGCTCCACAAACCATCTTTTGAGAAACATTGATATTTACTATTTTCTCTAGAAATCTGGGAAATAATAGAATTGCTGTTCAGCAAATCCTATGATTTCTTTTGTAAATGTTTAAAATAACTTCCATTTCAGATGTATGCGTGGCAACTGAATGTCCTCAGTGAGGAATATAAATTCTGAGGTTTGAAATTAGAAAGATTATATCTAAGGACTAAAACTGATTACTTGATTGGTCTCTCCAAAACATCTCCAGAACAATCTCATTCGATAAAATACCCACAAAACTGACCTAAAGAACAGTGTTGCAATATCTTTACAGGAAAATAAACAGCATATATCTGACACATGCATATGATCACATATATATACAGCTATGACTGGAGCTGCTGTGAAGTATTAGAGTTCAAAGGCACTTGAGATTTGTAGATGTTATCAAATTGCTTGCTTCTGGCAATTCTCATTCACTAAAAATTTTCACATTTCACTTGGATATTTAGAATAATCTCATTATCCAACTAGAAGTAGAGTGGAACATTTTTAATTTGCTTGGAAATAAATAATAAATAAATTGGACATTACCATCGTCAAACTCTCACAAATAACTAAGATTATTTTAGCTACCACAAACTTCTTAAATTTATTGGAAAATTAATTTTAAATGAGTTAGAATTGCTGAATAATAGATTATAATAAAAACTCCTGTAAATTATGAAGGCCTGGTTAAGGTCTCCTATTAAATGTATTTACAATAGAAAGAAAACATGCTGATGATTAAGTTTGGGCTCAACCTTTAATTAAAAGAAAAAAAACCTAAAACTTTGCAATCTTTGGATGTCTTTTACAAGTAATTAAATAACTCTCACTTCAGATGTGCCCATACATACTGAACTTGCTAGGTTCCTATGCACTAAGTTCATCATCCATCCTTGTAAACACATAGTAACAAAGACAGAAATAAATAGTTGGAACAGCACTGTTCAATAGAAATTCTTGCTTTGATGTTAATGTTTTATATCTGTTCCGTTCAATCAGGTAATCCCTAGACACATGTGTCTTAACATTTGAAATGCGGCTAATGTGACTAAAGAACAAAATATTGAAATTTTAGTTAATTTTAATTTAAATTGCCACATATGGTCAATGGCTACCATAGTGGACAGCCAAGATTTGGAATCAAACGACTTAGTGTTGTGTTGTTATAAACTAATAATATTATCAAAATGTTTTCACCAATTGGGGCAAAACTAAGAGATCAGACATCTTTTAGGGAATTAGATCAATGTTCGCTTTTTAAATGCTGCACAGAATCAATGCTACTAATTGTTAAGGCTAAATGCACAAAGATTACAGAGGCTCAAACTTGGGTTGTTGGAACTTGGAGGCCAGCAATGTCTTCTATAAAGAGAAGAGAAGCTGTGAATTTAGCTTACATTTAATGAAAAGAAATAAAGAGTAAGATCCTTATTTCTATAGTTGCAGAAAAAAACATAAGGTTGTCACTCTGAACACTCTCACAGACCAGAACCCAGGCCACATTTTCACAGTAACATGGAGAAGCAATCTGAAGAAGGAAATGTGTACCACCTTTCTTGTAAGATGAAATGTGTATATCTCATAGGCTTACACTACAGAAAGATGTTTTGGAAATGGCTGTTTTTTAGTCTAAGTAATCTTTATTTTAGTACTTCTGAATTTTCCCATTGAGTCTTTCTCAGTCTTTATTCTCTTTAACTTTATTACAGCATTTGACAAGTTTAACCATATCCTCCCTAAAGTCTTTCACTTGGCCTCCATGACACTAGTCTTTCCTCCCTTTTTTATTTCTGTTTCTTTTTTATTATTTTTGAAAGCCATTCTTCCTCACCTAATCCTCTTTCTTATTTTCTGATTACTGTTCGTAGGATCATCATTACCCATGCTATCTAGAGTAATCCATGATTCCTCACTCTACCTGCACTGCACAGTCAATAAATCAGCAGGTCTCACCTATCCTACCTATACAATAGCTCCTATATGCATTCTCTTCCCATTAAAACCCAGAGTTACCAGAAAATTCTAATTTAGCTATCTCTTGTCTGGACTACTGGAACCATGTCACAAGAGGTCTACCTGTCTCGTCTCTTCCCTTCCAATTCTCATTTCACGATGATGCTAGAATAATCTTCCCAAAGAAAAGCTGCCAATCTCCCTTTTCAACCATATGTACTCTACATTAGTGTATCTCAAAATGTAGTCTAAGAACAATTTGCAGCAAAAAGCAGATCCCTGGTCTCTGCTATTGGTACAAAATCTCTTCGGGTGAAGCCTGAGGATCTGAATTTAACAAGCTTTCCAGGTGACTCGGATGCACTCTAATGTTTGAAACCCTCTGCACTCTTTCTATTCCTTTCAACAGAAATTGTCCTGTTTGTTCATTCATAACAATTGGTAGTGCAATTGGGTAAAACTCTGTCAGAAATTCTTAAGCTGCTACTGAGAAGATGGATAGAGGATGGTAACGAATTAAGCTCAGTAAGAAAGATGGCAAGCCTTTGGCTTTGTTGGCAATAGATTCTAAAGTAAAACCAATTATAAAGGTTAAAATGGAAGAGTTGGAAGGGGCCAAGCGTGGAGGAAGTTCTCAGGAGAGTAAACTATTCTAACTGGTGATTTTGCATCTTTGTTCTTCCTCCTCTTTCTTTTTCTCCTCTTTCTTTTCTTTCTTATTCAACTAAAGCCATTAGGGGATTGCTGATTATGTAAAAGCAACTGACTTTAAGGGGGTCAGTCAGAAATGTGTTAATTTCAAGGAACCGCCACGGGTTAATTGGATTTGGCAGGGTTAGTGAGAATAGAGAGGACAGATTTTTGAGCAGGAATAAGGGAATTGTTTGTTTTCCAATCCGAATAGAGATCAATGTGCGTTAGTAACTACCCATCTCATTTTTCTAAGTGGCTCTTTATCCCTTGAGGTTCTCTAAAAATAGCCTTTGGCGGTGAGGTAACACATTTGTTGGTTGATTACATTTCCCATTAGCTAAAGATTTTAACAAAAGAAGTAGATTTTTAAAAATATATATGAGAAATATATATGTTAGGTACCTCACTCTTAAAGTATATTTTAGGACACTATAAATGACCAAGAATAAAATATATGCAGTCAAGTTGTACATCACCTATGAATGAATATAAGCACACAGAATAGTATAAATCATCTGTTCCAATGCTGGTATATCTCTTGAAATTAATGTTATGCACCATCTGTCCCTGCCCAGCTCACTCTCCAGCTACCAAGTTTATGAATCGAATCTCATAATTAAATTTGGTCTTTCTCTTTTAAAGTAAAATGACCCCCCCCCAAGCCCAGGTTACCACGCCTAGTCAGCATGTAAATGCAACGCAAAAAGGTAAGAGGTAAGAAAAATGCATCCTTTACTTTCATAATATAGTTTCTACAAATATGCTGGCAAGAAAGGCTTTTTCATGTCATAAGGGAGACCTATAGTTAATGATTTCTCTTGTTACTTATGAATTTTGGAATTATTTTTAATTAAAACTATTATATCAAGCAACAAAGATATAATTTGACAGCTTATCCTAGGTATTTAAGGAAAATTTCAAACAAAAGCTACTGATATGGGATAATTTTAATATTTTGTTAGCAGAATAGAAAACACTTTCTTTTTAGTTATAGTCTGGGCTGACATGTTTTGGAGATAGCAGGCTTTATTGTCTTTTTTTTTTCATATCTTTATTGGAGTATAAATTCTTTACAATGTTGTGTTAGTTTCTGCTGTACAACAAAGTGAATAAGCTGTATGTATACATATATCCTCATATCCCCTCCCTCTTGAGCTTCCCTCCACCCTCCCTATCCCACCCCTCTAGGTCGTCACAAAGCATCAAGTTGATCTCCCTGTGCTATGCAGCTGCTTCCCACTAGCCATCCATTTTACATTTGGTAGTGTATATATGTCAGTGCTACTCTCTCACTTCGTCCCAACTTCCCCTTGCCACCCTGTGCCCTCAAATCTGTTCTCTACATCTGCGACTTTATTCCTGCCCTGTCACTAGGCTCATTTGTACCACTTTTTAAAATTCCATATATATATACATTAGCATACGGTATTTGTTTTTCTCTTTCTGACTTACTTCACTCTGTATAACAAATTCTAGGTCCATCCACCTCACTACAAATAACTCAATTTTGTTCCTTTTTATGGCTGAGTAATATTCCATTGTATATATGTGTCTTTTAATTTTTTTTTGGTGGGAGGTGGGGGGCTGGGGAAGAGCAAAGTATGGAGAATAAAAAATCCGGGCTGTCTGCCCACATAACCTAAGTGGCATGACTCAAGATTTGAGCATAGAATTTTTTTCAACGTTTTCAGCAGGGTTTGGAAGGAAGGCATGCTATATAATTAAGGTTTTCATAATAAAGACAGTAATTACCAACTCATTACTTTCTTAGCTTCTGAACTTCCACTTTTCATTTTAACCACCCTCCTACTAACAATGCATATCACCACCACCACCACCTCCACATCCACCACCACCTCCAGAGTCAGATGCTGCTTTGGTTATATACTTTTCTCAAATCCTTTAAAGTTGTATTTTTACACATATATTTGCTTTATGCCTAAGAGAAATGATATTTATGTCTGTCCACACAAAAACTTGTACATGAATATTCATACCATCATCATGCACAATAGGCAATTTTGGAAATGACCAAAATGTCCATCAACTGATGAATGGATAAACAAAATATATCCATACAATAGGATATTATGAGGCAATACAAAGGAATTAAACACTTATATATGCTTACAACATTGATGAACCTTGTAAACACTATGCTAAATGAAAAAGGCAGACACAAAAGGCCACATTTATAAGAAATATCTCAAATAGGGAAATCTGTAGAGACAGAGAGTACATTAGTGGTGGTCTAGGGCCTGGAGGGGATAAGGAGTTGGAGAGATGATGACTAAAGGGTCCTCACCTTCTTTTTGAGGTGATGAAAATATTCTAAAATTGATTGTGGTCATGGCAGTACAATTCAGTGAATAAATGAAAAGCCATTGAATTGTACACTTTAAATGAGTGAATTGTATATGTAAATTATCTCAATAAAGCTGTTTATATATATATATTTTTTTTTCTGATTAAACCCAGGAAAACTATAATTGCCTTATGACATGCTTTAAAATTCATGCCAACACCATTTCACAAATTTTTTCAGCCTATATAACTCCATTTGGGATTTACTCCCTTGGTCTACTGGGCACAAAGGTCAAAATGGTTGGTTGGTTGGTTGAAGGTTGGTTTCTTTAAACAGCTGACTAGTCTGCTTCAGCCAGATTTCCATCTTAGATACAATATAATTTTTTAATTCTCCCTGGTGATTACTTTGAAATTTGGGAAAACATGTTTCTTTCCTTTAGGCCAGTACACTCCCTCAGGGGAATAAGGCAAGCTCTTGTGGAGAATACAGGTTAAAGTGTTAGTGGATATTTTATTTTTTGTGCTCAGGAACAATAATTCCCCAAAACAAAGGGAAGCAATATGGTAGGTTTTCAGTCAAGATCATATGAAATTATTTCCACAGGTCATACAGAGATCCAGAGTATGACTGGTATGTAGCTACATGCCTTTAATCAGTTTTATGTGAAGTATATTAGTTTTTTGTAATCTCTACACAATGTATGGCACATAACTCATCAAATGACTGTTGAATGAATTTCCAGTTTTCAACAGCAAATACTTTGATTATCAAAGTGTATTTATTTATGCTTTCTTTCATTCTAGTAAGGACTTGAAGTAGCTCACTAGGTCAAGTCATAGAATAAAATAATGGTAAAATATAAATATGAATAAATAAGTAAAAAGTCAAAGCACTACACTACACCATTAAATGCAATGGTCAGCTGTCAGTCCTATCCTAATGGACCTCTCAGCAGCTTTTTCCCATTCATCATTTCTTCTTTCTTGGAACATTTTCTTCACTTGGCTTTCAGGACACTATTTTACCTCACTAACCACTGTTGCCCTAGCCACTACTACTCAGGCAACATTGATGGTTTCTCTTCTTCCCAAGCTAAAAATAATGAAGTGTCTCAAGGCTCAGCCCTGGGCCTCTTCTCTTCTCTAACTGCACTCCTTCCCAGGTGGCCTCATCTAAACCTGTTGCTCTAAATACCATGTGTATGCTGATCAATCGCAGATGTAGATTTGCAGCCCAGACCGAACTCCAGACTTGTATAACCAACTGCTTAGTCAATATTGTCACTTGGATCTCTAATAGTCTTTTGAAACATAATCTCCAAAGTTAAACTTTTAATTTCTGCCCTCTGCTCCTCCAGCCAAAACCTGCTACTCTTCCAATCTTTCCTATCTTAGTAAATAACACCACCATTCACTCAGTTGCTCAGGTCTAAACCCTTAAAAGTTTTCCTTGATTTATTTCTCTCTCACCCCATACTTATCAGCACTTCCTGCTAGCTTTAACCTTAAACTATATCCTGAATCTGATCACTTCTCACCATCTTCACTATTACTGCCCTGGTCTCAATCACTATTGGTTCTTGCCTATATTTAGGCAATATTTGTTTCTACTCTTGTTTCCTATGATTTGTTTTCTTCACAGTACCTAGAGTAGCCACAGAAGCTAGAACCTCAGTTATATCATGTCACTTCTTGCTTTAAAACATCCAAAGATTTATTGTCACATATAAAGTGACACCCCAGGTCCTTGCCATGGCCTACAAGTCCCTGGATACCTACTTCTCTGACCTCACTTCTCTCCACTCTTCCCCACTGCTCACTCACTCAGGTGTACTTGCTTTCTTTGTTGTTCCTGGAACATGCAAGCAAGATCCTCCTTCAGGGTCTTTGTACTTGTTCTTCTCTATGTTTGGAAAACTCTACCCCGAGAGACCCTTGGCTAGCTCCCTTAACTCATTTAGGTCTCTGCTCAAATACTGCCTTCTCAGAGAGGACTTGCCAGACTATTCTATCTAGAATACTCCTGTCCATCTCTTTCACCCTACCTTACTTCATATCCCTTCATAGCACTTGTCACTGACATTATACTATATATTTGCTTATTGTTTCCTCTCCTCCAGAAATAAGTTCAATGAAGACAGGGATTATATCTGTTATGTTCACTGCTATGACTCGATTGCCTACAATAGTACCTAGCACATAGTATGTACTCCAAAATATTTTTTGAAGAAGGATACTGCAAGCTGTTTACTAGTTTTTAGTAGCAGAAAATGTGTTGATTATAAATAAATACATACATAAATACATAAACAAATAAAATATTGTCCCTATCATTTTCATGGTAATTAATTTTTAGTAATTTATGACAAACTTCTGCCATTTAATTTTTCTTGTGTTCATTACTTATTCCTTCATCCAAATTTTAAGACAAAACCACGTTTAATAGTTTTTTGTGCTTACATTTCTCAGTGCCTTGAGTACAGGAGACCCACTACTTATACTGTATTTCCTGAATTCTACCATGTCATTGATTTTGAAATGCTCCACATTGATTAAATATTACCTTTTTTTTTTTTTTTTGGAGTGGGCACAAATGGGGATAAAGCACTGTGTTAATATACACATAACTTTTAGGTTACATCCAGATTGCAGAAATTTTCAAGTGAATGTACTTTATGGCACATAAATATGGTAATGATTAATTAATGGTTGATTAATTAATTGTATACATTTTATTTTGTTATCCAATAGAGTGAATGACTGCTGGTCATTAAGAATCTTTATTAAATTTTTATGTTCTTAATGTGTTTGCATTCTCATGGGAATAAAAATGTGTTTGTCTATTTACATGTGTAGATACACAAGGAGAGGGGATACGACAGCAGCACTCCATGCAATTCATTAGAGGCAGTATTATATATATTTTCCCCAAATTTAGCAGTTTGTCATAAGCTTTCATAGGAGAGAGGGGGGGAAATATGCAGTTTTCCTTGACACTTACAGAGTCACTGACTACATTTCCAACCACTGAATTATTTGTATTTGAACTTTCAAAGTTAACATAAAGAGAACAAGATTTCAAGGCTTTGCACTCATCATACTGTTGGTACTACCTTAACTATGCAAGAATATTAGGATGGTGACAACAAAAAGCATCAAAATTGGAACTGATAAATAGAAACTTTTTGAGCAGATGATGTCTGATCTGCATTCTGATTACCACCTGCTGTATGATATAGTGGAATACAAGACCTAAAATCTCTAAAGAGAATATATGACTATGATTTAGATAACCAACATCTGGATGTTCTACATAAATATAGCTGAATGAATATTTTCTTGGCAGTTTCAATCCTGATAAATACAGTAAGTAGTTTGAGTATTAAGTTTCAGGTGACTCATTACAGCTCTATTGACAACCTGAAAAATATATACACAATTTCCCACATTTAATATCCATGATATAAAACATAAAGCAACTTTTTATGCCATAAGCACTGTGAATGTTCACTCATTAGCAGCTTTATTTGATTTTTTTAAACTAAAATAATATAATAATAGTTGCCAACACTCAAAGAATATTATTAGCATAATCTATACTGAAAAGCATTTCTTCTAGTTTAGAAACAAGCTTTTGTATTACAATAATATTTACAAGATTGTGGTACTGACACAGAAATTGACAAATAGACCAAGGGTACTGATTTGGGAGTACCATAACATACCCTCATAGTAAATGAAAAATTGGGATATTGGTTCAAATCAGTGCGGCAATTAATTTATAAATAGTGCTAATATTATTGCCTTACAACAGAGAAAAACAGACTGAGATCCATACCTTTTATCACATATAAAATCAACCCCAGATGGAGAAAAGGCTACACTGTGAAAGACAAAACTATGAAATTATTAGTAGAGAATATGTAAATATTTTTTAACATTGGCATGGAAAATAATTTCTTAAATGAGATGAAAAGAGCACAGACCTTTATGGGGATATTTGGTTGATTTAACCTTATCAAAATTAAATATTTTTTGTTCAATGCAAAACACCATAAAACAAAGTTAATAGGCAGGTGAAAAAACTGGGAAAATATGTTATTCAAATATTTAGTGAGCAAAAACATAATCTGTAGAATATATAAGGAATAAATCAGCAAGAACAAGACCAGAATTCCAATAAAAATGCACAAACAATAGGAACAGGCAGTTCCCAAGAGGATAAACCCAAATGGCTAATAAAGAAGAGGACTTGCATAACTTCACAAATAATCAAAGAAATGCAACTTAAAACAATGAGAGAGCACTCTATAGTCATCATATAACAACAATAAGAAATTCAGGTACTGTCAAGTGTTGGTGAAAATGTGGAGGATAGGAATCTTCATGCACTGATGGTGGGCGTATAAACTAACAGTTATTTTGGGACGCAATCTGTAAGCGTTTAGGGAAATTAAGTTTGCACATAACATTCCTGCGTATATCTCCAAGAGAAACTCTTCTGTAAAGGTACATAGAGAGAGGCATCAGTGAGGATGTTCATCACAGCACTGTTTGTAATAACAAAGTTAGCAACAACTAAATTATTAAATCACAATTGTTAAAATAATTTTTGCTGCTCATTTCTCACAAACAATCCTGAGTAATATCCTCTTGACCTTGACTCTCTTCTTTCTATATACTGCTTTCATGAGCATCCTCTCACCTGTCTATCCATGTTTTGGATGAAAATCTTCAATAAAAATTAGGCTGACACATAGCCTTAGTATGTCCTGCAAGATTGTTACATTTCAAATTGAAAAAGGCACCGTCATAGGCACAGAAATATGCTTATGCAATGTTCTAGGAGTGCTTTACAACAGCATAACTCTGTACTAATACATAACTATCACTCCTGCTAAATCAAGAGAAATGGCAGACACCCTTGCTGAAAAGGACTCTTTTTTGCTTACTTGTTTTTGTGTGTTTTTGGCTTGTTGATAACTCAAGTTATCATTGAAAAGGGGCAAAATCAGCTGCAGAGAGGTTGCCACAATTGGGCTGCTTAACAAACTATCCACAAAGTCAATATTTTAAAACAAAATTTATTCCCATGGATGCAAGGCATCCTAGGTGGCTTTTGCTTCAGGCTGTAATGGCTAAGACAGCTCTGCTGATCTCAGCTGAGCTCTCCATATATGTGGGTCACCTGGGAATTAGATGATCTAGGCTGGGATTGGCCGGGTTCATCAAGGTGGCTCTTCTTTAAGCCGCAGTTCACCAGGTCCATTGTGCAACTCTGACCCAAGTGTCCCTCATCTTCCTCGGATCAGTAGGTTAGGTGGGCATATTATCTTCATGGTGTTGAAGAAATACATGAGTATATACTGATTGAATCATGCAAACACATTCCAAACTCTTGCTTGCGTCTTGTATTCTAACATCAAAGCAAGTCACAAGGCCAAACCTAAAGTCAAGGGGCAGGGAAACACATTGCAGCCACAATAAAATGATGACCAAGATGTAGAGGAAGGAACCAGGTGAAGAACTGGACCCAACAATTCAATCTACCACAGCATCTCGTATCTGGCAAGTCATAAGGTGATTTAAAAACAAAGGATAATACATAATAGCTACCAGTTCTGAACTAACATATATTGAGTACATTACACAAATGGTTTAATTCAACTCATGCAAGTATCCTACAAGGTAGACCATATCATATTCATTGCATGCTGGGATTTGAATCCAGGTCTGTCTGACACCAAAACCCATGCATGTTTTTCACTCTACCATGCTGCCTTTAAATACACAAAACTGTAATAGAAGCAAAAACACGAATCCAATTGCTTGGAAGTGTTATGAGGTGCAGGGAGTACCTGTATTGTAGGATACTTATTGGATGATTTAGCTGGGCTGAATGAATAGAATAGACGGTTGGTTCCCAAACCTTGCTATGCATCAAAATCACCTGGAGTGGTATTTTTCTTTTTCATTCCTTCTTTTAAAACAGGATTCCCTGACCCCACTATAGACCTACTGAATTAAAATATCTGAGGGTGGAGCCAGGAATGTATAACAAGCTTCAGTTGATCTTGATGCAGCCCTCTCAGCACCACTATTTGAGAACAGCTGCAATTGCATTTTAATATCATAATTACATAAGCAATGTTCATATATGTACCTATGCTGCTTCCACTCCAGCCCAGGAAGTAACCCAAAACAAGAAGCTAAAAATTAGAGATACCCAAACAGATCATTTCTCAAAAAGTTCCAGGGAATTAGATGGGAAAGATGTGTTAAAGATTTAGGACTTGATCATCAGATGAGAAAGGGTCCAAGGCCTAAGTAGCAATGCAAAAGAAATAATCAAATACGAAGAGACAGACTGGAATGTTGGATAGAGTGGTGCTGTGGGTAAGGAGGAAACAGGACGAAAATTATAGGACAATAAATAAATACGACAAAAATAATATCAGTTACTATTGTATTGTTTATCATGTTTGTATTCATTATCTCATTTTATTCCTTATAACAATCCTATGAGATTGCTAATTTTATCTTTAATTTTAAAATAGAGAAACAGAGGTTCATAAAGGTTCTATAACAAAACCACACAACTAGTAAAAGCTGGGATTTGCAATCAGGCTTCTTTGTCTCTAAAGCTTGTGCACTTTAACCAGTGGTCGAGGTCACTTAAAGGAAAGAAAGAAGGACACAAACATTCCGAAGATGTGAAAGAAATAAACAGCATTAGTCAAGCAGCTGTTTCACTCAAACATAATGGGGAACTTTTTCTTATATCTGTGTGACTCACGCAAACGTTAACTTTGTACTGGTATACTTCATAGTTATATTGAAATATAAATATTACCTTTGCCTCACATCAAGACTATCTCATATGCTTAAATGGTTTCCTGAAGAATCATTTCTGAAAATAGCACTTCAGTCTCTCTTATGACCTTACCTGCAGTGATTTATTCATGCACGCATTCAGTTACTCATTTGTTTATGCGTTCCAAAAAAGCTATGATAAAAAAATCTATGATCACTTATTATGAACCAGGTATTGAAATGCCAAATTATTCTTAGCAATACATCAGGTGGTAAAATAAAGATAGCTTTGGTACCCTCTATACTTTTCCAAACTTAGCAGGGCACACATTACTGAAAAAAAGAGTTTGAAATGTGCTCCCTCAAAATACTATGACAGGCAAGAATAAAAGATAACACAGTGGAAACTGTAATATGATACCCAGTACTGAAATATTATAAAATATTCATATGTACAGAATAGGATCATCAAAGTCAGGAAAGGGAAGACAGAAGAAGAAAAATAGTTTGACTTACAGAGGTATTTTAAATTCATTATTCCTAAAATGTGTGTATTTATCTCATTTATACATACTTCTTCAAAGTTTGCCACAAATGCCTGCTTTCTTTGTTTTTCTCATCTTATAATAAAGTACTATCTTAAGATAGTTAATGGCTTTACAGTTTTCATTTTTAGGAAGCATAATGAAAATATGTCCTGAACTGCCTTTTTAATGCAGTCTTCTTCATTATGTGTGATAGACTTGAAGGATAATTCTATAATTTCTTCAGTAAAGGAAAGTAAGTTTAAACCAAATGGTGAATAATAGTCCCGTGACTCAAATCTTAAATAAATTGTCGCTCCATTGTTCGTGTGCGTGTGTGTGTGTGTGTGTGTGTGTTTATTCTTGAAATTTAATGTTTATTAATATAATGTCTTTCCCTGGCCAACACTGAATATATAAATGTGAGCTTACTTTAGCTCAATAACATCTAATTTAAAGAATCAAACAAAACAACTTTAAAAGATAGCCAGCAAAAAAAATATGTGTTCTAAATCACATCTTCTGTTATCCTCTTCTGGAGTTGCTCATGCTTTTTGGAGTCTTTTTCTACGGCCATGCAAGCCAGTTCTACTGGTATGATCTAGAGTAGATCTGTGTCCCATTTGAGTATAGAAAAATAAAGAGGTTCCATCAGAGGCCAGTCCAAAATAATGCTATTTATGGAGAAACGTTCTTTTGTTGCTTTGAATTTGTTTTTTCTGAATACCAGTGTAACACTCCACCATAGAAAACTGGTGCTTTTGTCTTCAGAGATAATGCAATCACTGTGATGTCCTTGATATGTCCATTGTTATTAATGTTAGAGCTGCTATGGGGATAAACACATTACTCATCTTTATTTTGTGAAGAATAAAGAGCATGAAATACCAGGTTCCCAAATGTCAGTGATTTTGTGTTTTCTAACTCAAAACCTTTTTAGTATTTTTTTAAAGATGCATCATTCCAAAGCCATAACAATGTAACTAGTTCCTAAAGGCTACTTTGTGGTCGAAATCTTGTTATAATTATTTTATGGTAGCATCCTTGAGGTTTCAGTTATAGTCTTTAAAATACAAGGCTACATGATCCAATTTTGGTGATTTTCACCAGTAAAAACATCATAAACATCTGACATCATGACCTTTACTTCAAGCTTTTCCAATTGGAATTTATTAATAAAGACATCTCACATATGAAAAGCTTTAAATAGTCAAGGCTAGATTAAATACTGGAGGAAGAATAAGAACCTTTAGTATAGCACCTGACTTATGACTAATAAAATGGTTGTTTTATTGATGTTGATTGTCAAGGATGGTGATGTTTGTTTTGCTTTGGCAATTGACTCCCACTTTTCCTTTTCGAGAATATATGGAGGGTGGGGACACAAAAAGGAAGGGTAGGTGGCTAAAATTCAAAACCTAATTTCGTCATTAAGGAAATGCATATCAAAACCTCACTGAACTTATATCAAAATATAAAGAAAACTCTTAAAACTCAACAATAAGGAAATAAAAAAATCAATAAAGAATGAACAAAAAATCTGAACACTTCATCAAAGAAGATATACAGGTGGCAAACAAGCACATGAAAAGATGCTCCACGTCATGTGTCATTAGAGACTTGAAAATGAAAACAATGTGGTACCACTACCTGCTAGAGTAGCTAAAATCCAAACCCCTGACAAATGATGGCGAGGATGTAGAAGGACAGGAACACACATTTATTGCTGATGGGAAGGAAAAATGGGAAGGCAAAAGACAGTTTGGCAGTTTCCTACAAAACTAAACATACTCTTACCATACAATCCAGCAGTCTCACTCCTTGGTATTTCCCCAAATGAGTTGAAAATTTATGTCCAGAGAAAAACCTGTACAAGGATGTTTTAGCAGCTTTATTCACAATTGCCAAAACTTGGAAACAACCAAGATGTCCATCAGTAGGTGAATGGGTAAATAACACTGGTATATCCATACAATGAAATATTACTCAATGGTAAAAAATAAATGAGCTATCAAACCACAAAAAGACATGGAAGAACAGTCAAAGCATATCACTAGGTGAAAGAAGTCAATCTGAAAAGACTACATACTATATGATTCCAACTATATGACATTTTGGAAAAGGTAAAGCTATGGAAACAGTAAAAAGATCAGCATTTGCCAGAGGTTCAGGAGGAGGGAGGGGTGAATAGGTGGAGCACCGGGGCTTTTTAGGGCAGTGAAACTATTCCGTATGGCAGTTAGGGGAAACACATGTTATTATACATTTGTCAAACACAAAGATTGTGCAACACAAAAGGGTGAACTGAATGCAAACTATGGATTTTTGTTAATAATAATGTATCATTACTGGTTGCATCAATAATGATATAAAATTGGTAACAATTTAAAACACTAATACAAGATATAAATAATAGGGGAAATGAGAGTGGGGTCTGTGCTTTCCAATCAATTTTTCTGTAAACTTAAAATTGCTTTAAAATTTAAGTATTTTAAAGGTGGGTAGAGTAGAGAGAATACATGAATGAAAATTAAGAAGTCTTATTCATATCATACTACCAAGCTATATGATCTTGGGCAAGTACTACTCTCCATGAGCTTGTGTCATCTTATCCCCAAAATAAGAGACTAGTCCAACTGATATTCAAGTTCCCCTTAAATCGTGAAATCACTTCACTATAAGAAGTAAAGTTAAAAGTAAAGCAGAAGTAAGATTCTAAACAGCCTCACAAAGGTGAAAGAATGAACTGTAAATTTCAGGCATAAAGGCCAAAAAATCTAGGCCCTAAAATCATCACGAAATTGAACTGCAAATATTTTGAGATAAATAAAAAGTAATGATTAATAAATTATGTGCTTTGTTTAAAAAAAAAAAGCAGCAGCCTAAGATTAAAAATGAAGTGGACATTGGCTCCAATTTTAGTTCAACCACCAATTACCTGTGGGATCCTGGGGAAGTCACTTAAACTCTCTGAACCCAGATTTATCATCTCTAAAACAAGGATAATAATGCTTGCCTTATTTCACAATAAACTGAGATGATTGTGATAAACGCTTTGTGAGTCTTAAAGTGCTGTAAAAATGGATACTATTAAATCAGTTTTTATCAGTTCTTTTTTTAAATTTATTTATTTATTTATTTATTTATTTATTTATTTATTTATGGCTGTGTTGGGTCTTCGTTTCTGTGCGAGGGCTTTCTCTAGTTGCAGCAAGTGGGGGCCTCTCTTCATCGTGGTGCGTGGGCCTCTCATTATCGCGGCCTCTCTTGTTGCGGAGCACAGGCTCCAGACGCGCAGGCTCAGTAATTGTGGCTCACGGGCCTAGTTGCTCCGGGGCATGTGAGATCTTCCCAGACCAGGGCTCGAACCCGTGTCCCCTGCATTGGCAGGCAGATTCTCAACCACTGCGCCACCAGGGAAGCCCCCTTATCAGTTCTTTAAATACTTTTTTACATTTAGTGTAGATGCATTGGCCAGAAATTGATTGGGTTGCGTGTGAATGTTATGTGTTCCTGGATATTACAATATTAGGTTATATTATATTGTATTATATTATATTATATTATATTATATTATATTATATTATTATTATATTACAAAGAGAGAATAGGTGTATCGGGAAAAATCTGCATCAAATATTGGAAAGAAAAGATATAAAATACTTCCTGGAGTGCTTTATTCTATTTTGGATTGTTTGAACAGAGAGATTTCCTGAAGGCAGAGACAGGAATAGTATACAAATGGAATGACAATGTAAATATATAAAGTATTAAACAAAAAATAACTAAATGGAAACATAATTTGATATTTGAATCTAATCTCATAATGGGAAAGTCCCCTATAAAAAAGTAAAGAAAGAACCCATAAGTTATATGTACATGCATATATGACTATATTAGAATTTAAGAAATCTAAAAATTAACACAATAAGAGTTAAAATCCAAATAATAGCTCAGGATGAATTGTGTGTAATAGACAAAAAGGTAAATATACTCAATAAATAAAAGGCGCTTATATATTATTAAAATTATAGTTATCCATTTTCTAAAAAATTAGGAAAGGTCATGAACAGGCAAATCACTAAAGAAGAAACAAAAATTATCAATAAACATGTAAGAATATTCAACCCTAACTAGAATTATAAAAATGCTTATTATAATAGCCATGATTATAAATTCAATCTCTTTGTATTATATAATTGTTACAATAGCAACCATATAGAAAATTAAAAAATATATATTTTAATGATAACATCTAAGGTTTGTGAGAGTGAAAGGAAATAGGCTCATTCCTATACCTTTGATAGAGTGTAAATTAGTAAAAGTTACAGGAATTCTTTTGACAACGTCTGTCTCAATTAAAAATGGGCATGAAATTTTACTCTGTAATTCTGCTTCTGGCAATTTCTTCAAGACAAATCTCCAAAATTGTTAGAGCTCTACATAGCTTTATACAGATACATGTATACACATTAATCTTGCTTAGAGTATCAACAAATTAAAAATATGTTTTAAAATAGGAAAAGCTTAGTCTGGATCAAGATGGCAAAGTAGGACGATCCAAAGCTCACTTCTTCCCACAGGCACACCAAAATTACAACTACTTATAGAGAAACTATCTCTGAGAGCAACCTG
This sequence comes from Balaenoptera ricei, assembly GCF_028023285.1. Classification (NCBI taxonomy): domain Eukaryota; kingdom Metazoa; phylum Chordata; class Mammalia; order Artiodactyla; family Balaenopteridae; genus Balaenoptera; species Balaenoptera ricei. Next base: position 85,316,413 of record NC_082660.1, on the reverse strand, counting down.
AAAAATAGCAGAAAAGATTTTCCACAAATAATGACATAAAGAAGGATCCACAACAGAACAGGGGGGAGGGGCAGAGATGCAGTCAAGTCAGGATCTACAGGCCCGGCATAGCAACCCACAGAATAAGGAAAATTGCAGGGGTTCCTGCACCAGGAAGACAAGCCCCCTAAATGTCTGGTTTTGAAAAACAGTGGGGCTCACATTCAGGAGAGCTATAGGAAACCGAGACTCTGCTCTTAAAGGGTGTGCATAAATATTCACTCGCTCTGAGTCCCAGTGCAGAGGTACTAGGGTCAGACCCACTTGCTGATCTTGGAAAGCCTCCCAAAGAGGTAGTAGGCAGCTGGGACTCCCTCTGGGAACTGAGATGCTGGTGGCAGCTATTTTTGTGATCTCATTTTACCTTGCTGACACCAGCACTGGAAGGCACCTTTTTGGAAACCTCTCTCTAGCCTATTAGTTATGGGGGCCTGCCCCACCCACCAGCATGTGCACAGCAGTTGCACATCACCAGACTTTACAGCCAGCCATGCTGGAGGCCTACCCCACCCAACAGCATGCTTGTGGCAGTAGCATGCCACTGGGAATTGCAGCCAGCCACACTGGAGACCTGCCATGCACAACAACACACCCACAGTAACCTCATGAGGCAAAGACTCACAGCCAGCTGGACCAGGAACCAGCCCCCCATACCAGTGCACCCACGACAGTCAGCCCTGCCAGAACAGAAAAGTGCAGGCAGTCCACAAGGGAACACCCCTGAAATATCTGGCTCTGGTGGCCAGAGAGGAGCATGCTACTGAGCACAATAGGACATCACTTACATAAGGACACTTCTCCAAGACTGGGAGATGTAATGAACCTACAAAATACAAAGAAATAGTTACAGAGAATCAGAAAAAAATGAGGAAACAGAGGAATATTTTCCAAATTAAAAACCAAGACAAAACCTCCAAAAAAGAACTAAATTAAATGGAGATAAGCAATCTACTTAATAAACAGTTCAAGGTAGTGACCATAATGATGCTCACAGAAGTTGGGAGAAGAATAGATAAACACAGTAAGAATTTCAATAAAGAGTCTGAAAATATGAAAAAAAAAAAACCAATCAGAGCTGAAGTACAAAATAACTGAAATGAAAAATACACCAGAGGGAATCAATGGTAGATTAGATGATATAGAAAAATGGATCAGTAATCTGAAGACAGAGTAGTGGAGATCACCCAAGCTGAACAGAAAAAAAAAAAGAATTAAGAAAAATGAGGACAATTTAAGGGACCTCTGAGACAACATCAAGCATACTAGCATTCTCATTATAGAAGGCCCAGAAGGAGGAGAGAGAGAGAGAAAAAAAGGCAAAGAAATTATTTGAAGAAATAATAGTTGAAAAGTTCTTTAACCTGGAAAAGGAAACAGACATCCAGGTGCAGGAAGCACGGAGATCTCAAATAAGATGAACCCAAAGAGGTCCATACCAAGACACATTATAATTAAAATGTCAAAAATGTAAAGATAAAGAGAGAATCTTAAAAGCAGCAAGAGAATAACAACTAGTATGTACAAGGGAACTCCCATAAGACTGTAAGCTGACTTATCATCAGAAGTTTTACAGACCAGAGGGGATTCGCATGATATATTCAAAGTGTTGAAAGGAAAAAACTACAAACAAGAATTCTCTACTCAGCAAGGTTATCATTCAGAATTGAGGAGAGATAAAGAGTTTTACAGACAAGCAAAAGGTAAAGAGTTCATCACCACTAAAACTGCTTTATAAAAAAGATACAGGGACTACACTAAGCAGAAAAGAAAAGGCCAAGAAAAAGGCAATTTCTTATTTCTAGAAGTAAGAAAATTATGGAAGAAAAAAACTCACTAGTAAAGGCAAACATATAGCAAAAGTAGTGGGTCAACCACTTATAAAAATAGTAGAAAGATTAAAAGACAAATATTAAAATCATCTATATCTATAATTAGTAGTTTAGGGCTACACAAAATAAAAAGACTAAAATATAATGGTAAAAACATAAAATATGAAGGGAGAGTAAAAATGCAGGGCATTTAGAATGCATTCGAACTTAAGAGATCAACTTAAAATAGATAGCTAGATACATAGATTGTTACACAAGAGCCTCATGGTAAACACAAACCAAAAACCTATTATAGATACACAAAAATAAAGAGAAAGGAATCCAAACATAATTCTAAATATAGTCATTAAATCATGAAGGAAGATAGCAAGAGAAGAAAAAGAAACAGAAGAACTACAAAAACAACCAGAAAACAATTAACAAAATGACAATAAATACATACCTATCAATAATTAAATGGACTAAATGTTTCAATCAAAATACCTAGGATGGCTGAATTAATTTTAAAAATAGACCCTTATATATACTGCATATAAGAGACTCCAGATCAAAAGACACTCACAGAGTGAAAGTGAAGAGATGGAAAAAGTTATTCCATGCAAATGATAACAGAAAGAAAGCTGGGACAACAATTCTTAGATCAGAAAAAACAGACTTTAAAACAAGGACTGCAACAAGAGAAAAGAAGAGGATGGCATAATGATAAAGAGATCAATTCAACAAGAAGATATAACACTTGTAAATATCTTTGCACCCAACAAAGGAGCCCTAAGTATATAAATCAAATATTAACAGACATAAAGGGAGAAAAAGACAGTAACAAATAATAATAGGGGACTTTAACACCACAATTACATTAATGAATAGATCATCTAGACAGAGAATCAACAAGGAAAGACTGGCCTTAAGTGACACATTACATCTTATAGACATAATAGATACATACAGAATATTCTACCCAAAAAAAGCAGAATATACATTCTTTTCAAATGCACATGGAACATTCTCCAAGATAGATCACATGCTAGGCCACAAAACAAGTTTCAATAAATTAAGAAGATTAAAATCATCTTTAATGATGATCAGAAGCATCTTTTCTGACCACAATGGTATGAAACTAGAAATCAATTTCAAGAACTAAAATGGAATAAAAAGACAAATATGTGGATGCTAAACAACATGCTACTAAACAACCAATATGTCAAGAACAAAATCAAAGAGAATATTTTAAAATACCTTGAGACAAATGAAAACAGAAATACAAGTACCAAAATCTATGAGACACAACAAAAGCAGTTTTAAGAGGGATGTATATAGTGATGCAGGCTTACTTCAATAAATAAGAAAAACTTAAATATCTAATATTACACCCAAAGGAACCAGAAAAAGAACAAAACCCAAAGTTAGTAGAAGGAAGAAAATAATAAGGATCAGAACAGAAATAAATGAAACAGAGACTTAAAAAACAATAGCAAAGACCAATTAAACTAAGAGCTGTTTCCTTGAAAAGGTAACAAAATTGATAAAACTTTAGCCAGATTCATGGAGAGAGAGAGAGTGAGGGAGAGAGAGACAGAGAGCCCAAATAAATAAAATCAGAAATGAAAAAGGAGAACTTATACAAACACCACAGAAATACAAAGGATCATATTTTCTAGAAGAAATGTATAAATTCCTAGGAACACACAGCTTCCCAAGACTGAATCAAGAGGAAATAGAAAATATGAATAGACTGATTATCGGTAATGAAATTGAACCAGTAATCAAAAACTCCCAAGAAACAAAATTCCAGGACCAGACTGATTCACAGGTGAATTCTACCAAACATTTAAAGAAGAATTAATACCTGTACTACTCCAAGTATTCCAAAAAAAAGAAGAGGAAGGATCACTCCAAATTCATTCTATGAGGCCAGCACAACCCTTATACCAAAGCCAGACAAAGACATGACAAAATAAGAAACTTACAGGCCAATGTCCCTAATGAACATAGATGTAAAAATCCTCAACAAAATACTAGCAAACTGAATTCAACAATATATTATAAGGATTATACACCAACTGGGATTTATCCCAGGGATGCAAGGATGGTTCAATAACTGCAATTCAATCAATATGATGCACCATGTTAACAAGACTAAAGAAAAACTCATATGATCATCTCACTAGATGCAGACAAAGCATTTAACAAAATCCAACATAGATTTATGATAAAAACCTCTACAAAGTGGGTATGGAGACAACATATCTGAACATAATAAAGGCCATATATGACAAACCACACCTAACATCATACTCAATGAAGAAAAGCTGAAAGCTTTTCCTCTAAAATCAGGAACAAGACAAAGATGCCCACTCCTGCTACTTTTATTCAATATAGTATAGGAAGTTCTAGCCACAACAATCAGACTAGAAAAAGAAACAAAAGAAATACAAATTGGAAAGGAAGAAGTAAAACTGTCACTATTTGCAAATGACATGATACTGTATATATGTATATAGAAAACCTTAAATACACCACCAAAAAACTATTAAAACTAATAAATAAATTCCATAAAGTTGCAGGATACAAATCTATATACAGAAGTCTGCTGCATTTCTACACATTAATAATGAGCTATCAGAAAAAATTTAAAAAACAATCCCATTTATAATTGAATAAAAAAGAATAAAATACCTAGGAATAAATTTAACCAAGGAGGTGAAAAACCTGTACTCTAAAATCTATAAGACATTGATGAAAGAAGTTGAAGAAGACACAAATAAATGGAAAGATATATGGTGCTCATTGATTGGAAGAATGACAATAATATTGTTAAAATGACCATACAGCCCAAAGCAGTCTAGAGATTCAATCCAATCCCTATCAAAATATCGATGACATATTTCACAGAATCAGAACAAAGAATCCTAAAATTCATATGGAACCATGAGACCTTAAATAGCCAAAGCAATCTTGAGAAAGAACAGAGCTGGAGGTATCATGCTTTCTGATTACAAACAATATTACAAAGCTATAGTAATCAAAACAGTATGGTAGTCATACAAAAACAGACACATAGTTCAATGGAATAGAGTAGACAGCCCAGAAGTAAACCCATGCTTATATGGTCAATTAATCTATGACAAAGGAGGCAAAACTATAAAGTGAGAAAAAGACAATCTCTTCAATAATGGTGTTGGGAAACCTGGACAGATACACACAAAAGAATAAAACTGGACCACTTTCTTACACCATATATAAAAATAAATTCAAAATAGGTTAAAGACTTAAAATATACGACCTGAAACCATAAAAGTCCTAGAGGAAAATATAGGCAATAAACCCTTTGACCTTGGTCTTAGCAATATCTCTTTGTATCTGTTGCCACAAGCAAGGGAAACAAAAGCCAAAATAAACAATTGTACTACATCAAACTGAAAAGCTTTTGCACAGTGAAGGAAGCCATTAATGAAATGAAAAGGCAATCTACTGAGTGGGAGAAGCTATATGTAAATGATATATCTGATAAGGGGTTAATATCCAAAATATACAAAGAACCCATAAAACTCAATATCAAAAAAGCAAGCAATCTGCTTTAATAATGGGCAGAGAACCTGAATAGACATTTTTCCAAAGAAGACATACAGATGGCCAAAAGACACATTAAAAGATGCTTCATATCACTAATTATCAGGAAAATGCAAATCAAAACCATGAGATGCCACCTCACACCTGTCAGAATGGTTATTATCAAAAAGACAACAAATAAGGTGCTGGTGCGGTTGTAAAGAAAAAGGAATCCTCATATGTTATTGGTGGGAATGTAAATTAATGCAGTCATTATAGAAAATGGTATGGAGTTTCCTCAAAAATTAAAAATAGAACTACCACATGATCCAGCATTTCCACTCCTGGAAATCTCTCTGAAGAAAACAAAAACACTAATTTGAAGAGATATATGCACACCTGTGTTCATTTCAGCATTATTGACAACAGTCAAGATGTGGAAGTAACCTAAGTTTCCATCAACAGATGAATAAATATAAAGAAGAAATGGTATATGTGTGTATGTATATATATATATATATATAAAATGGAATATTAGCCATAAAGAAGAATGAAACCTTGCAGTTTGCAACAACATGGATGGATCTAGAGGGTATTATGCTAAGTGAAATAATCAGACACAGAAAGACAAATGATATACAATTTCACTTACATGTAGAATCCAAAATCAAAATAAATGAACAAACATAACAAAACAGAAACTGAGTCATAGATACAGAGAACAAACTGGTGGTTGTCAGAGGGGAGGGTGATGGTGAAATAGAAGAGAATAAGTAAAAGGGATTAAGATGTACAAACTTCCAGTCATAGAATAAATAAGTCACAAGGATATAAGGTTCAACATAGAGAATTTAGTCAGTAATACAGTGCTAACTTTGTACGGTGACAGATGACTACTAAACTTATTGTGGAGATCATTTCGTGTTGTACATAAATGTCGAACCATTGTGCTGTACCCTTGAAACTAATACTGTATGTCAACTATGCTTCAATAGAAAAATAAAATCTCATAATTATTTTATTATTAAAAGCAAGTTGTAATCTATATAATACTAGCTCAATTTTGTAATTAAAATTATTTATGTATGCATAGTCAAAAGCATGTATAAACCTACATCAAAATGTTAATATTGTCTATATCTAGATTGTGAAAGTCTAAGTTTTTATTTTTTTATTATTTACTAATTTTCTATGATGTTCACGTAATATTTCTATAATCTGAAAGTATCTACTTAACCAAAGGGATAAGAAATTTATATGGGACCTCTTTGATCTTTTGGATGAATGTGGTTTTTCTCAATGTTGTCTACTTCTACTTCACAGGTTTTATTCGAGTGTCTTGTGTGCCCAGCATCATGGTAAACACTTAGAAACACTTAATATACAGGCAATATTTTCCCCTCTCTCCTTCATTCCCTCCCTCCCACTCTCACTTCCTTTCCTTCTTCCTCCTTTTTTCCTTTCTTCCCAGCTATATGCAAGACACTGTGGAAGGTACTAGAAATACAAAAGAGAATAACCTTGAAGTTTTTGTTCTCTTATAACTCAGTCCAGAAATGTAACAAACACATAAATTGACATTTATAATACAGTATACAGATGGTATGTGAAAGCATTGTAGAGACTGACATTGCTCGAGTAATGAGTGAAGGACTCACAGAAGAAAGCCAAGGACATACATAAATAATTGAGCACACCTATTCCACATCAGGTAATTCACTAAATGCTATACACATATTTAACTGAAGCCTCTAAAACAGAACTCTCCTAGTTTTCCCCATCTCTATAAATGGCACCGCCATCCACCTGATTGAAGCCACACTAGAAGATTTCCTTTAATTCCTCTGTTTTCTTTAAACATCTCTCTTCTTGCCTCATATCCAAACCACCAGCAATCCCACCAACCTGACTTCTAAAATATAACCCAAATCTATCCACTTCTTTTCACTGCTATCACTACCACTCTAGTCCAAAATGTCATCATCTTTCACCTGGATTGCTATGGTATGTCCCATCTGGTCTCCTTGATTGTACTCCTCACCCTCCTCCAATTCATTCTCCATATAGTATCTAGAGTCAACTCTTAAAATGCAAAGTAGATCACGTCCTTTACTGTTTGAAATCCCTCTAATGACTTCCCATTATACCATATGATCTGGCCTTAACCTACCTCTTCAACCTCAGCTTCTTCCATTCACCCTTTAGTTCACACATCTCCAAGCATATTGGCCTTCTTACTGTTCCTTAGATAGTTTGTTTCCACCTTAAGGCCTTTGCAGTTGCTGTTACTTCTTCCTGAAATGCTGTCAACTGATGATTTTACCACATTAGGGTTCCTTCTTCTTATTAAGGTCCAGCTCAAATGCCACTTTCTTGTGAGGCCTTGTTTGATCTCCAACCCAAATATAAATTACTCAATTCCACCCCAGTAACTCTCTAAAATATTACCAGTTTCCTTTCTTTCTAGCCCTTATTTCAATCTGAACTTATATATTCACTTACTTATTTTCTGTTTCCCCACATTACAATATAAGTTCCTTGAGGGAACAAAAAAGGTCAGATCTACCTTACTAACCACCTTATCTTCCGTGCCTAGAGCAAAGTATGGCACATAAGTAAGTACTCAATAAATATTTGTCAAATTAATTAATAGATAAATATCCTCATAACAAACTTTGGAAGCGGGTACCACTTAAGTGCCATTTTGCAGATGAAGACACAAAGGTTGAGGGAGGTTAAGTAACTTGCCCAAGCTTATCATACTTGTAAGTGGCAGAGCCAAGATATTAACTCAGATTTGTCCTTATACTAATGTCAAAATGGTTGGAGGAACAGGAGCTTTCAAGAAAGATGGATAAATAATTCACAAAGCAGGAAAGGGATCAGGAAAGAGTGGATTAATGAAAACCCAAGAGGAGAACTAGAAGAGTTTCAAAAAGAATAATAGTGTGGAATGTCACAGAGAAGTGAAGAGAGGGGAAGAACAATAATATTTAACGTTTATTGAGCCAGGAACTGCGTCAAGTCCTGGATACACATTATCATATTTAATCTTCACATCAACCCTATGAGGTAGGTACCATTATTATCACCGTTTTACAAAAATCAGCTAGGTTGCCAAAGATCATAAAACTAATGTATGGTGGAACAGATTAAATCCAGATGTCACTTCAGTTGCCAATTAAATGATCACTGGTGAATTTATTAGCAAGAGCAATTTCATAAGGGCAACAGCCAGACTGCAGTGGGTTAAGGCATAGATGGTAAAAAAAAAAAATAAGTGCTAATAGCAGATTGCATATCACTCTTCCTAGTTCACTGGTTTGAGTGGAAGACAAGGTAACTGGAAATAGACACAGGGTCAAAGTTTTTTTCAATACGGAAGAACCTAAAGCATGCCATGATTAAGTCCAATGTGGGCTTAAATTTCTTAATCTCATATTTTGTTATTGATTTCACAGTTCATACATTTTGCTTTTCATCTTCATAAGTTGTAAAAAGGTTAGTCAGTATTTTTTGTTTATCATAAAAAACCCAATCTAAGGAATCCAAGCCATCAAGGATTCCCCACATTAAACATTCATATTATGCATAGTAGGGGGTCTCCAGGCAGGGCAATGAAGGAGATCACTCCATCTGCCTTGGATGCCCATCCTATGAAAAGTTATTACAAAAAAACATTCCATTCTCTTCTTTCTTAGAGAAACCCAGGCATTGCTTTTGTTCTCCTTGAGGGCACTGTAACATATGGAATTGAAGTAAAATCTAAACAAACCAAACCTTTAAATTAAGAAAATAATTAGTTGAACTAAGCCATAGACTATTACTGAAAATGCTCACCAAAATGCTACTTGTTTTGGTTATCTGCAGTTTGTAGGGGAAACAATTAACCAGATTTTCATGTGGAAAAATAAGCAATCTGAGGCTCACTTCTCTACTCACTGCCAGGGTCCATTAACTCTACCTTGTCCTAGGTTCCCAAATCACAACCCAAATCACAGTAGAGTGGGGATAGAACTTTTGGCAGACAAAGGAAAGGATAATGAAAGCAGTGTCCCAGAAAAACAAGATTGGTTTAGTAGATTGCTTCTGGGAAATAGGAGATTAAAGGACTTTAAATCTTATAACTTAGATGCAGGGTCCTAGAGGAGATAGAATGTGATCTAGACAAGGAGAAAATGAGTTGCTTAGTCAGCACTTTCTTTAGGCTCTCAGCTCAGTGGAGAGAAATAAGTTGTGACATTCAGGTTTTACTCTAGGTCGTTCCAACCAGCTCACAAGGAATGTAAAGTAGGAAAGAGGACTATTTATTTTCATTCATGAATAGCAAGGAAAGCACAATGAGTACCTTGCTCCTGATTTTTTTGTGAAGAGATAATCCACTTTAGGAAGTCAATCATGAAAGTAGAGCATTACATGAGTGGAGAATCTACAGAATCTTCCAGTTGAACAAACTCAATTTTAATATTGAAAAGCTATAATAAAGAGCTGATATTTATTTTAAAGTTTTCACAAATGATTTTTTTCACTTTTTATTTAAGTACCAAAAAGTCATATCACTATTTGGTAAAGAAAACAAAGAAAAACTATAAACAGGCATAGGGAGTCTCTGACACACTAAAAAAGATTCCGGCTTTGAAAAAATGTGTAAATATATATTTGATACCAAAAAAATGCAATATTGTGAAAATATAGTTCACCACAAAAAAAAGCTCAAAATTTCAATCCTTTAAAAATGCTGTTAAAAAAATCAGAATCTATAACTATCCACCTGATTCTGGAAATTAGACTGACACATCATTACAAGTGTATATAATATAAATAAAACATTATAAAATTCCCAGTATTAATTTGACCAGGGTTGAAGCAATAAAAGAACTAAAGAGTTAAAGAATGTCAGCAACCCAGTTATTACTACATGTATCAATTATTAAAGCAGTATGATCTGTCACACCTTACATACTCAGGGTGACACATATTTAAAAGTGATACCTGCACCAGAGTAAAATGTGTATTGAAAAGGAATTAATAGGTAGGTGTGGATATATGCATTCAGTTTTAACATGGGATTTTCTTTAACAAAATAAAATATCTATTCAAAATTTGCTTCTTCCATGTTGAGATATGGAAGAAAGTACGTTTGTTCTTAATTCTAATTGGCAGTAATGGTCTCACCAAGTTCAGACCGATACCTGGCCTTCTCCTTCACCTTTCATGGCTGAAGTGTATATATGCTAAAATGAACAAAACAGAAAGTTTAAAACTAAATATTTCGGAAGTCTGTCAACGACCAGGGTCTAGGGCTGTCTGTGACCAAGTTTACAACTCTGTCTGCCTCCAGGGGCTGGAAACTCAGGTTTTGGCCAGGAGCACAGTGAAGCTAACTAGCCCTCCTGGGGACTGAATCCTCAACTTCTACTTCATTAAAACAAAACTCAAACCAAGTGAACTAACCAACCCCCATAAAATGTTCAGTCTCAGTGAACAAGTTCATTTTACGTTTGGAAAATGCTAGCAGTCAACGCTATGAAATCCATAGATGAGCTTAAATCAAAGCTGTTCAGAATCAACCAAGAGGGAATCTCAAAGGAGTCTGAGAGGTTAGAAATATGGTCAGGAAATAACTAAAATTCATCCTGAACCAAGGCCCGATAACTGCATACATCTGCAGCCAAATACTGTCAGACACAGACAATTGGGAAATGGGAGGCTTTTGAAGAACAGCAAAATCCAGGGAGACCAAGAGGCAAGGGTTTTTTTCAGCTAATATGCAGAGATATGGTCAGGGCTTGGGGCAGGCTCTATATTTGAGGGTGAGTGTAAAGGACAGTTCATTGGTCTGAGGGATTGAGAGATTCAAATGAAAGCAGATTTCAGATTAAAGAAAAAAAAATACTGCACTGGCAAATAGACACAAACTAAATCATCCACCCAAATTTTTACTAATGTTGTTGTTATTATATTTATAGTTATTATAAAAAGCACAATAATGAGTACTTGCTATGTGCCAGGCATGTTGATAAAGATCTGCCTGGATTAATTCTCAAAACAATCCTTTGAGGTACTATTTTAATCCCATTTTACTGATGGAACTGAAGTACAGAGAGATGAGACACAAAGAAAATGGAAGTAATCATTTTTTGTTGATATAAGAAAAAATTTATCCTTATTGGAACATTTGTTCAATTGAAGTAAATTTACTCATTTAATATAAGTAATGTGTTCCTTAAATTTTTGTATCTGCAAGACCATTGAGAATTTCTATGAATCCAGGCTTCTCTTCCCCATTGCTCAATAATTATATTGAAAACATCAAAGTAACTGAAATTGTCAAAATGATCTTAAAAACAGAGGGGAAGAGAAGTCAAATGCAGACTCAGGTGACATAGTAGGCTTGCCTCATTCATGAGCATGAAACTTTTTGCTATCAACAATGAATAATTGAAACTTCTAAAATTTCCTTCAAAGCATAACCTCTCCATCTCATCCTCTGTCCATTGGACTGCCCATGGTACCTCTGAGATCCCTATTCTCCCATTTGTAAAATATGACTTTGAGAAGTATTCAGCAAACTGAATAAATGAAGAAAAATATACACCTAAATGTTTTCATTCCAACTTCTAGCCTGAAGCACCATTTTATAACTTTTCTAATAATCATAATACATTCTATCAGTTTAAAATTTCTCATGCTGCTGAAATGTCATTAATTCTAGAAAAATACTAATAAAATATGAACGTCCTATTTTAGCTAGCTGTAAATGTATATTAATGGACAATTTTCTAGTAAGGTAACAAAATTGCCAAGGATGATAATTTCTGTTGAAGCATGTTCAATACTATACAAGTTAAGAAGACTATTTTGTTTGAATGCAGTAACTTGGTATCCAGAGTGTTTGACAAAATAAATGCAAAATTATAATAGTAAAAGAGTATTGTTCTTCCCACCACTACTTAAGGTTTAGTATCCTACTTAATTTGGCCTTAACTTAGTTACAGTGCTGTGAGATTTGTTATTTTATACAATTTGGTATGAATCATATAATATGTGGAGCAATTATCAAAATTTCAGGATATATCTTCATTACAAAGAATATTCACTTGACAGTAACAGGTATTTCATCTTATCAAGTAGCAAGAAGAGAATAAAGGTGGAGTATAGAGAAATATTAAAAATAAATGCGGGACTTCCCTGGTGGTCCAGTGGTAAAGAATCCACCTTGCAGTGCAGGGAATGTGGGTTCGATCCCTGGCCAGGGAACTAAGATCCCACATGCCACAGGGCAACTAAGCCCACGTGCCACAACTACTGAGCTCGCGCACCTCAACTAGAGCCCATGTGCCACAGACTACAGAACCCATGTGCTCTGGAACTCGCGCACCACAGCTACAGAGCCCAAGGGCCCTGGAGCCTGCATGCCACAACTCGAGAAGAGTAAACCCACACGCCACAACTAGAGAGAAGTCCTCTCACAACAATGAAGATCCCACATGCCTCAACAAAGATCCTACGTGCTGCAACTAAGACCCGATACAGCCAAAAATAAAATAAATAAATAGTAAATAAATCTTAAAAAAAATAAAATAAATGCAATATACATGTCAAAGGGAATTTAAGGCTGATTTTCATTCAGAAATGTTCACCTCCTACTGACTTCAATGAGTTGTAGATAAACCCATACATCTATTCCACTTAGTCATAATTGCTACAAAGAATATGGCAAATATGCAGTACTCATCTAGAGGAACACAAACAACTTCAGAGGGGTTCTAATTTACAATTTCACTTCTTGATATTCTTAACAATCACAAAGTGAATTTCCACCTCAAAATTTCCTTGTGATAAAACACAAGTATATTTACCATCATACGTAATGTTTCATCAACTTACTCATCCTGATAGAAGAATGTTGATAAGAAACAGATAGTTTTCAATTATTATAAATGCCAGGAAAATGAAGTAATCATCCAGATTCATTTCAATAAATATTTATTTAGAGCCTAGCATAATAAAAGCATTGCTCTACAAGAAGAAAAGGAAAACACAGTTCTTTTCAGAGGACTCTGGAAGTAGAGTGCTTGAGTTCAAATCCTGATACTGGTGCTTACTAGGTGACTAGTAACATGGAATAAATTACAAAATCTCTTTCAGCCTCAATTTCACCATTTGTAAAGTGATGATAATAATAGGGCCTACATAAGAGAAATGTGGTGAAATTAAGTAAAATAATCCATGTAAAGCTCTCAGTACAGTGCCTGGCATATACTAATTGCTCAGTAAGTGTTATCTATTGCTATTTTTATTCTATTTAGTAAAATAACACAAATGCAAGGTAAAATATGATCAGTGCTGCCAAAAATATTCAAAGTTCTAGAGGATTCAAAGAAAAAGGGGTTGAGACCAGTTGTACGATTGAAAAAAAGGTTTTTTCATATTTCACATATGAAATTCATATTTCAATACCATATCAACTATTAGGGATGTAGAGGGGTCTGAAAAGGTTTATGGTCATTCATAGGTAGGGGGAACAAGAATGATCAGAGTTCAGAAGTGACATGTATATAGTATAAGTCGGAGATAATAAGTGTTACATTTTGGTTGGATTCCTGGGTAGAAATGGGAGTAGGAAAAGACAAGGCAGAAGAGGTAGAATGGATCAATATTGTGCAGTGACTTGAACTTAAATGACAAGGCATCTATGCTTAGTTTGGTATGCAATGGGGGAGCTACAGAAGAGTGCTAAGCAAGTGAGTCCCATGATCAGTTCAGCAACTGGTGAGGTAGATAAAAAGTAGAAGATCAGGTAGGAAGCTATTGCAATGGTCTGTTAAAGAAAGGATACAAATATTTGACCAACAAAATTGGTAGTGGAAAAGAAAATCACAATAAAGTTAAGATGGACTTTGTTAAAGTAAATCCTACAAGACTTGGTTGGCAACTTACTAGGTAGGCATGATACAAAAGGAGAAGAGGGGAGAGAAATCCAAATTTTCCTCATTTGGGGTCAGTGGCTATATTCAAGGCTTTTCTTAGTATCACTGGGGAGAAATTTCAATCAAGTTCTATGGAACATGACATGAAAATAGAAACCAGGATCAAAAATTAGATCTGCAACCCATTAAATAGAAGATGACTCATCTTAATGACCCACACCAGGCAAACAAACAAAACTAAAAGAAATGGGTTTGGAAATTAACACAATACTTTTATTGTCCCTGCTACCATACAAAGATGTTGCTTATTATTCAGAAAACCCTATTTGCCTTATATTAAATTTTTTACACCACCATTTTCAATAAGTTAATTAGTGGTCTTCTCATACTTCTCTTTGTATAGCTGTTTCTTGACTGATTAGAGACCCATTGGCAATACATTAATAGCAAATGACGGGTCCAAATGTGATCAGGCCTCAGAATTACTGGACCAAAGGGTGAGATGTGACAAAGTGTCAACATTCACATCTAGTGGGTTTTAGCCACAATAACACTTTGTCTTCTCTGTAATGCCATGGGGAAATTGTTAATGGCAAATAAAAGGAAAAGCTATTTCCGATGCTTCCATAGGAAGTACTTCCCAAGAACTAGAAAAAAATGTCATTTCTATTAGAAGGCAATATCATTAGGAAAACATTATCAGTGAAAACTTTATTCTTAAATGTGTATCTGCAACCTCTTACATTCCTCAGGACAAATGGTACATGTAAAATAATATCTTACAATATGTGGCCATAATTAACTGTGAAATTGCACATTCTGTTCAAATAAGTCATTGCATAGCAGATTCCAATGACTACTGTGACCATTTTGCATCCAAAAGAGAAATGACTGGGAGCCATTTTTAAATTAAATTACAAATAACTCTCTATTCAGTATATCAACTTTCACTTATTTTTTTGCTAGATAGCCATCCTATTTAATAACTAAACCTTAAGTTATTAAAGGAGACTCAAATAAAAATGTAGCCACCTTCATTGGGCTGGTTATTATAAAAAACCATTTAAACTAAAATCAAAGGAAATGTTAACTGGATCAAACAGAATTTCAATATAGTTACATAAATATTATCTGAAGAATCAAGTATCTATTACTGAAGAAATTTATAGTGAATTAATATTTAAGTGTTCAAATATATTTTGCCACCATATGGAGATCCTTAATATATTATTCACAACTTACACTTTTAAAATCAACATATGGTGGTTGGCTTCCCTGGTGGCACAGTGATTAAGAATCCGCCTGCCAGTGCAGGGGACACGGGTTTGAGCCCTGGTCTGAGAAGATCCCACATGCTGTGGAGCAACTAAGACTGTATGCCACAACTACTGAGCCTGTGCTCTAGAGCCCATGAGCCACAACTACTGAGCCTGCATGCTGCTACTACTGAAGCCTGCGTGCCTAGAGCCACTGCTCCACAACAAGAGAAGCCACCACAATGAGAAGCCTGTGCACCGCAACGAACAGTAGCCCTCACTCGACACAACTAGAGAAAGCCTGTGTGCAGCAACGAAGATCCAGTGCAGCCAAAAATAAATAAAAATAAATAAATAAATATATATATTAAAAAAAAATTAACATATGGTGCGCCTTCAAGATGGTGGAGGAGTAAGACGTAGAGATAACCTACCTCCCCACAAACACAACAAAAATACATCTATATGTCGAACAACTCCTGCAGAACACCTACTGAATGCTGGCAGAAGACCTCAGCCTTCCCAAAAGGCAAGAAAATACTTACATACCTAGCCAGCCACGCAGCTGACAGGGTCTTGGTGCCCTGGCCAGGTGTTGGACCCTAGCCTTGGAGGTGGGAGAGCCAAGTCAAGGACATTGGACGACCAGAAACCTCCTGGACCCACATATTATCAATCGGCGAGAGCTTTCCCAGAGATCTTCACCTCAACACTAAGACCTAGCTCCACACAAAGGCCAGCAACATCCAGTGCTGTACGCCCCATGCCAAAAAATTAGCAAGACAGGAACACAACCCCACCCATTAGCACAGAGGCTGCCTAAAGTAATACTAAGTTCACAGACACTCCAAAACACAACACTGGATGCGGCCCTGCTTACCAAAAGGGCAAATCCAGCCCCACCCGCCAGAACACAGGCATCAGTCCCCTACACCAGGAAGCCTACACAAGCCACTGAACAAAACTCACCCACTGGGGACAGACACCAAAAAAACTGGAACTAAGAACTGCAGCCTGTGAAAAGGAGAGCCCAAACAAAGTAAGTTAAACAACATACGAAAACAGAGAAATATGCAGCAGTTGAAGGAGCAAGGTAAAAACCCACCAGACCAAAAAATGGAGAGGAAACAGGCAGTCTACCTGAAAAAGAATTCCGAGTAATGATAGTAAAGATGATCCAAAATCTCAGAAATAGAATGGAAAAAATACAAGAAACATTCAACAAGGCCCTAGAAGAACTAAAGAACAAACAAACAATGATGAACAATAAAGGAAACTAAAAATTCTCTAGAAGGAATCAAAAGCAAGATAACTGAGGCAGAAGAACAGACAAGTGACCTGGAAGATAAAATAGTCGAAATAACTGCAACAGAGCAGAATAAAGAAAAAAGAATGAAAAGAATTGAGGACAGACTCAGAGACCTCTGGGACAACATTAAATGCACCAAAATTTGAATTATAGGGGTCCCAGAAGAAGAAGAGAAAAAGAAAGGGTCTGAGAAAATATTTCAAACAATTATAGTTGAAAACTTCCCTAACAGGGGAAAGGAAATAGTCAATCAAGTCCAGGAAGAGTAGAGAGTCCCATACAGGATAAATCCAAGGAGAAAATGCCAAGACACATATTAATCAAACTATCAAAAATTAAGTTCAAAGAAAAAATATTAAAAACTGCAACAGAAAAGCAGCAAATAACATACAAGGGAAACCCCATAAGGATAACAGTTGATCTTTCAGCAGAAACTCTGCAAGCCAGAAGGGACTGGCACAGCATATTTAAAGGGATGAAAGGGAAAAACCTACAGCCAAGATTACTCTACCCAACAAGGATCTCATTCAGATTCGATGGAGAAATTAAAACCTTTACAGACAAGCAAAAGTTAAGAGAATTCAGCACAACCAAAAAAGCTTTACAACAAATGCTAAAGGAACTTCTCTCGGCAGGAAACAGAAGAGAAGAAAAAGAACTGCAATAACAAACCTAAAACAATTAAGAAAATGGTAATAGGAACATACATATCAATAATTACCATAAGTGTAAATGGATTAAATGCTCCAACCAAAAGACACAGACTGGCTCAATGGATACAAAAACAAGACCAGTATATATGCTGTCTACAAGAGACCCACTTCAGACCTAGGGACACAAACAGACTGAAAGTGAGGGGATGCAAAAAGATGCAAATGGAAATCAAAAGAAAGCTGGAGTAGCAATACGCATATCAAACAAAATAGACTTTAAAATAAAGACTATTACAAGAGACAAAGAAGAACACTACATAATGATCAAGGGATCAATCCAAGAAGAAGTTATAACAATAGTAAATGTTTATGCACCCAACATAGGAGCACCTCACTACATAAGGCAAATGCTAACAGCCATAAAGGGGGAAATTGACAGTAACACAATAATAGTAGGGGAATTTAACACCCCATTTTCACCAATGCACAGATCATCAACAATGAAAATAAATAAGGAAACACAAGCTTTAAAATACACCTTAGATCAGATAGACTTAATTGATATTTATAGGACACTCCATCCAAAAACAACAGGATACACTTCTCAAGGGCTCATGGAAAATTCTCCAGGATAGACCACATCTTGGGTCACAAATCAATCCTTGGTAAATTTAAGAAAATTGAAATTAGATCAAGGTTCTTTTCTTACCACAATGATATGAGACTAGATATCAGTTACAGGAAAAAAACTAAAAAATACAGACACATGGAGGATAAACAATACGCTACTAAATATCCAAGAGATCACTGAAGAAACCAAAGGGGAAAACAAAAAATACCTAGAAACAAATGACAATGAAAACACAACGACCCAAAACCTATGGGATTCAGCAAAAACAGTTCTAAAAAGGAAGTTTATGACAATACAATCATACCTCAAGAAATGAGAAAAACCTCAAGTAAACAACCTAACCTTACACCTGAAGCAATTAGAGGAAGAAGAACAAAATCACCCCGAATTTAGCAGAAGGAAAGAAACCATAAAGATCAGATCAGAAATAAATGAAAAAGAAATGAAGGAAACAGTAGCAAAGATCAATAAAACTAAAGGCTGGTTCTTTGAGAAGATAAACAAAATTGATAAAGCATTAGCCAGACTCATCAAGGAAAAAAGGGAGAAGACTCAAATCAACAGAATTAGAATTGAAAAAGGAAAAGTAACAACTAACACTGCAGAAATACAAAGGATCATGAGAGACTACTACAAGCAACTATATGCCAATAAAATGGACAACCTGGATGAAATAGGCAAATTCTTAGAAAAGTACAAACTTCCAAGACTGAACTAGGAAGAAATAGAAAGTGTGAACAGACCAATCACAAGCACTGAAATTGAAACCGTGATTAAAAATCTTCCAACATCTTTATATACACAGGCATAACTTGAAGATATTGCATGTTTTAGATCCAGACCCCAGTAAAGCAAATATCACAATAAAGTTGAGTCACACGAATTTTTTTCTTCCCTAGTATATATAAAGTTAGATTTACACTTAACTTCTTTCTATTAAATGTGCAATTATACATTATGACTAAAAAATAATGTATGTACCTTAATTTTAAAATAATGCTGTTGGGAAAAGGGTGCCGATAGACTTGATTGATCCAGGGTTGCCACAGAACTTCCAATTTGTAAAAAATGCAATATATGTGAAGCACAATAGAAAGAAGTATTCCTATTAGAAAAAAAAAAATACAACAAACAAAAGCCCAGGACCAGATGGCTTCACAGGCGAATTCTATCAAACATTTAGAGAATAGCTAACACCTATCCTTCTCAAACGCTTCCAAAACATAGCAGAGGGAGGAACACTCCCAAACTCATTCTATGAGGCTACCATCACCCTGATACCAAAACCATACAAATATGTCCCAAAAAAGTAAAACTACAGGCTAATATCACTGATGAACATAGATGAAAAATCCTCAACAAATACTAGCAAACAGAATGCAACAGCACATTAAAAGGATCATACACCATGATCAAGTGGGGTTTATCCCAGGAATGCAAGGATTCTTCAATATAAGCAAATCAATCAATGTGATGTACCATATTAACAAATTGAAGGATAAAAACCATATAATAATCTCAATAGATGCAGAAAAAGCTTTTGACAAAATTCAACACCCATTTATGATAAAAACTCTCCAGAAAGTGAGCATAGAGGGAACCTACCTCAACATAATAAAGGCTATATATGAGAACCCCACAGCCAACATCATTCTCAATGGTGAAAAACTGAAACCCTTTCCTCTAAGATCAGGAACAAGAGAAGGTTGTCCACTCTCACCACTATTATTCAACATAGTTCCAGAACTTTTAGCCACAGCAATCAGAGAAGATAAAGAAATAAAAGGAATCCAAATTGGAAAAGAAGTAAAACTGTCATTGTTTGCAGATGACAAGTTACTATACATAGAGAATCCTAAAGATGCTACAAGAAAAGTACTAGAGCTAACCAATGAACTTGGTAAAGTAGCAGGATACAGATTTAATGCACAGAAATCTCTTGCATTCCTATACACTGATGAGGAAAAATCTGAAAGAGAAATTAAAGAACCAATCCCATTTACCACTGCAACAAAAAGAATAAAATACCTAGGAATAAACCTTCTTAAGGAGACAAAAGACCTGTATGCAGAAAACTATAAGACACTGATGAAAGAAATCAAAGATGGTACAAACAGATAGAGAGATATACCATGTTCTTGTATTGGAATAATCAACTATGTGAAAATGACTATACTACCCAAAGCAATCTACAGATTCAGTCAAATCCCTATCAAACTATCAATGGCATTTTGCACAGAACTAGAACAAAAAACTTCACAATTTGAATGGAAACACAAAAGACCCCGAATAGCCAAAGCAATCTTGAGGAAAAAATAACAAAGCTGGAGGAATCAGGCTCCCTGACTTCAGACTATACTACAAGGCTACAGTAATCATGACAGTATGGTACTGGCACAAAAATAGAAATATAGATCAGTGGAACAGAATAGAATGCCCAGAGATTAACCCATGCACATTTGGTCACCTTATCTTTGATAAAGGAAGAAAGAATAAATAATGGAGAAAAGACAGCTGCTTCAATAAGTGGTGCCAGGAAAACTGGGCAGCTACATGTAAAAGAATGAAATTACAACAATTCCTAACACTATACACAAAAATAAACTCAAAATGGATTAAAGACCTAACTGTAAGACCAGACACTATAAATTCTTGAAGGAAAACATAGGCCGAACACTCTATGACATAAATTACAGAAAGATCCTTTTGGACCCACCTCCTAGAGAAATGAAATAAAAACAAAAAAACAAACGTGACCTGATGAAACTTAAAAGCTTTTGCACAGCAAAGGAAACCTAAAAAAGACAAAAAGACAACCCTCAGAATGGGAGAAAATATTTGCAAATGAAGCAACTAACAAACGATTAATCTCCAAAATATTCAAACAACTCATGCAGCTCAATATCAAAACAGCAAACAACCCAATCCAAAAATGGGCAGAAGACCTAAATAGACATTTCTCCAAAGAAGATATACAGATTGCCAATAAACACATGAAAGGATGCTCAACATCACTCATCATTAGAGAAATGCCAATCAAAACTACAATGAGGTATCACCTCACACCAGTCACAATGGCCATCATCAAAAAATCTACAAACAATAAATGCTGGAGAGGGTGTGGTGAAAAGGGAACCCTCTTGCATTGTTGGTGGAAATGTAAATTGATACAACCACTATGGAGAACAGTATGGCAGTTCCTTAAAAAACTAAAAATAGAACTACCATATGACCCAGCAATCCCACTACTGGGCATATACCTGAGAAAACCATAATTCAAAAAGAGTCATGTACCACAATGTTCATTGCAGCTCAATTTACAATAGCCAGGACATGGAAGCAACCTAAGTGTCCATCATCAGATGAATGGATAAAGAAGATGTGGCACATATATACAATGGAATATTACTCAGCCATAAAACGAAACGAAATTGAGTTATTTTTAGTGAGATGGATGGTCCTAGATAGAGTCCGTCATACAGAGTGAAGCAAGTCAGAAAGTGTAAAACAAATACCGTATCTTAACAGATATATATGGAATCTAAAAAAAAAATGGTTCAAAAAGCTTAGGGGCAGGGCAGGAATAAAGACGCAGACGTCGAGAATGGATTTGAGCACACGTGGAGGGGGATTGGTAACCTGGGACGAAGTGAGAGAGTGGCATTGACATATATACACTACCAAATGTAAAATAGATAGCTAGAGGGATGCAGCCGCATAGCACAGGGAGATCAGCTCGGTGCTGTGTGACCACCTAGAGGGGAGGTGTAGGGAGGGTGGGAGGGAGACACAAGAGGAGTCAATATTGGGATATATGTATACATATAACTGGTTACTTTTTATACTAACAGAAACTGTTTCTGTTAGCAGAAACTAACACAACATTGTAAAGCAATAAAGATGTTAAAGTAAATTAATTAATTAATTAAAATTAACGTATATTTACACAATAACATTGCAGTTTTTAAATAAATAACACCAGTTTTTCCAAGGCTAACATAAAAACAGAGCATAAACAGTGATGAATCTAAACTTTTCCAGTGTCTCAGAACCCAAGAATTAAGGTCGACAATTAACTATCTAATTGTAATTAAAATTTAAGACCACTACTCAGGTGGCTCTATATTTACTACACAAATTTATTATCTTTTCCCTGGAGCATCCATTTTGATTCATGTAATTTCCAACTTTCACCTCATTATTGAGGAGGACAGAAAAGCATCTTTAGTTGTCTACCAAAACTCTGTGTATATTCTTTTCTTGTGTTTATGCTAAGGATTCTGTTTCCATTCTGTACCTTTTGTACCTGAGGCTTTTGTTCCATATTCTTTTTTCATGACCCATGAAACAGATGCATGCCTGTGATGATGTTGTGTAATTTCTCATGCAGGGTGTCTCTTAAATAGGTGCACTGGAGAACCTGAGTTAGCTCTCCAAGTATCATTCTAATATTACCTGAATATCTTTCCAAATTCCTCCCACACTTTCAGGTTCTCTTTCAAGTTCTTACAGCTGGCACTTCAGCTAGGCAGAAACAATGGTTTGATTTGTCTCAATTAACAAGCTCTATTTTATATATCATCAAAATGACACATTCTACCTGGCCATGGTTCCACTTCTTTCACTACGATAGCTTCAATGATAATCAAGTTATTCTTGAGTCAACTTTAGTTTTTTTAGAGATTTATCTAGTGTAATATTGATTGCTGCAATGTAACTTAGGTGCCTTTTTAATTTTTGATACTTTCTTGCTGGCCATATAGGCACAATACATAACACATTTAGTGTTTTCTACTTTATATTGATTTCGTTTGAAACCTAGTTTGGGATTGATATGTGGCTCATTATAACACAAAACTGTGCAGGTATATCTTTTTCAGAATCAATGGCACATTGGTTTATGCCTGATGATACTAGATCCATTATTTTTACTTAAATATAGACCTAAGATATGCAGGACCATGAGGAAATGGATACTACATAATGCCAAATAAAACAAACAAAAAAAACAGACTTGTGTAGCCTTCCAAATGTCAAGTAAGTGCACAGTGTACATTAAAACTGATGACTATCACACTTGATAGAAAGTTCTGTATTTTTGCCATTGTGTTTTTTTAACAGATCTAATATAAAACTTTATTAAATTTACCCATTTCTTCTAGGTTATCCAATTTATTGATGTATAATTGTTCATAGCGGTCTCTTATGATCTTTTGTATTTCTGTGGTATCAGTTCTAATGTCTCTTCTTTCATTTATTATTTCACTTATTTGAGTCTTCTCTCTTTTTTTCTTTGTCTAGCTAAGGGTTTGTCAATTTCATTCATCTTTTTAAAAAACTCAGTTTTCTTGATCTTTTCTATTGTATTTCTAGTCATTTATTTTATTTATTTCTGCTCTAATCTTTATTATTTTCTTCCTTCTGCTAAGTTTGAGCTTAGTTTGTTCTTCTTTTTCTAGTTCTGTGAGGTGTAAAGATAGGTTGTTTATTTGAGGTCTTTTTTTGTTCATGTTCAATGCTATAATCTTCCCTCTTAGAACTGCTTTGGTGCATCCCATAAATTTTGTTGTATTGTTTTTCCATTTTTCTTTGTCTTAAGATTTTTTTATTTCCTTTTTTGATTTCTTCTTTGACCCATTGGTTGTTCAGGGGTGTGCTGTTTAATTTCCAGCACATTTTCAGCATATTTCTGAACTTCCCAATTTTCCTCCTGTTATTGACAGCCCACAGCATACAGATATCAGCAGTCAGGTCAGCTCTGCTGGATTTGGAGAAGGCACAGAACCTTGAACACTTCAGGCACTATCCTGAAGAGAGTAACACCCTAGGTTAAAATAAACAGGAGTCTATCAGCACCCAGCCTGGCTTTGCAGGATTGAGAAAAGGCACACAATCTTGCCAATTACAACAACATGGATGAAACTGAAGGACATTAAGCTAAGTGAAATAAGCCAGGTGCAGAAAGACAGACATTGCATGGTCTCACTTACATGTGGAATCTAAAATAGTCAAACTCATAGAAGCAGAGGGTAGAATAGTGGTTGTCAAGGGCTGAGGGAAGGGGGAAATAGGGAGCTGATGGTCAGAGGGTACAAAGTTTCAGTTATGCAAGGTAAATAAGTTCTGGAGATCAACCATACAGCTTAGTGCCTATAGCTAACGATACCGCATTGTATACTTAAATCTTAAGAGAGTATATCTTATTATAATGTTCTTAACACACACAGACAAGTATAAACACACACAAATAGTAATAAAAAGGGTGGGAGAAAACTTTGGGAGCTGATGTATACATCTGTGGTCTTGTTGATAGTGATGGTTTCATGGGTATATAAATATGCCCAAACTCATCAAATTTGTATATAATAAATATGTACAGCTTTTTACATATCAATCCTACCTCAAAAACAGTTGTTTGAAAATAAAGCTGGTGAAAACTTCACTAAAATAAATCTGAAAATATTTTATTAACAAGTTTTTAATAAAAATAATAATGCTCATGCAGAAAATGCAAATAATACACAGAGTATAAAGTAAAAAAAAATTTCTACTCTTCTCTTTCCCCCTTCCCTGGAGAAATCTACTGTAAACAATTTGTGTGTATCATGCTAGATAATATACATATATTTAAAGTGTAGATATAAATATATACATAACATGAAAATACACAAGATAGATAGACTGGCTTGGTATACATATAAAATACAAAGAGGATGGTCCTATCCAGATTATTATATTAACTGATTTTTTTCACATACTATATTGTGGACACATTTTTGCACCAATGTACATAGATCATTCTAATTATTTTCAAAGGCTATTAGTATTCATTTTTATGGATATACTATCATTTATGTGATCAATGACCCATTCTCAGACAAATTCTTTACAGCTTTCATTATTACAAATAATGGAACAATACTTCAACATGCATATTGATGTACAGTTGTGAGTTTATCTCACAATGATAAACCAAAGCAACTTTCTAATGGTAGGATTGATAGAAAAATTTTGAACTTAAACTGACATATATTGGCAAATTACCCTCTCAGGTTGAACCAATACATAATTCTACAAACAATAAATGAATGCCCGTTTATATAAATCTTCACCAAAATTATGCACTAAGTTTTTAATTTTATAATTTAGAAATTAAAATGGTATCATCATTAGTTTTAATCTGATTTTATTTATTAATGACTGAGGTTGAGTAAAATTTCAAATATTTCTTTTCTGTAACTCTTTGAACATATATTTTGCCCCATTTTTTTTCGATTGTGTCATTCATACTGTTATTTTTCAATTTATAAGAACTCTTTGCTCATCCAGGAAATTTTATTTTAATCCACAAATATTTTTCATTTTGTCATTTGACACCTTAATGGTAATTTTCAATAAAATAATGTTTTCAATTTTTAGTAGTCAATTTTATAGTATTTTATTTATGGCCTATGAACCTTAGGAAACCATTCCTCATGCCAAATTAAAAAAGAAAATGCCTGTTTATTTCTAGTACTCTTTGTCTGTTTGTTTTCTTTTAACAGCTTCATTGAGGTATAAATTACCTATTCTAAAGTACACATTTAAAAAATGCACACTTCAAAAAGTTTTAAAATATATATACACCTGTGAAACCATCCCCACAATCAAGATAATGAAAATATCCATCACCCATAAAAGTTCCCAGGTGTCCCTTGGTAATCCATCCTTCTTGCCCCTCCACCTCCCATTCCCAGGAAGCCAACTACATATTTTCTGTCACTCTAGATTAGTTTAAATTTTCTAGAATTTTATATAAACAAAAACATTCAACGTGAACTCTTTTTTTATTTTTTGGTCTAGATGCTTTCAGTCTGCACAGTTATTTTAAGATTCATCCATGTTGTGTGTAGCAATAGTTCATTCCTTTGTATTGCTGAGTTGTATTCCACTGTACAGATGTAAAACAATTGATTTATCCATTTACCTGTTAATGGGTTGTTTGGATATTTCCCAGTTTTTGGTTATTACAGATAAAGCTGTACAAGTGTACAAGTCTTTTTATGGACATATGCTGTTATTTCTTTTGGGTAAATACCTAAATGTGGAATGACAGAATCATAATGAAGCTACCTGTTTAACATTTAAGAAACTGCAAAAATGTTTTCCAAAGTAGTTGCAACAAGAGAGATCACGATGGCAGAGTAAGAGGATGTGGAGCTCGCTTCCTCCACAGCGAACATATCAAAAATACATCTACATATGCAACAATTCTCACTGAAATCTAACTGGAAACTGGCAAAAGTACTACTGTACAACTAAGGCTGTAAGAAAATTACACACATAATTGGGCAGGAACCAAAGAAAAGGAATTGGGTAGGGAACGATGCCCCTGGGAGGGAACTCAGAGGCAAAAGGAAATTACACAAGTGGACACCCACCCTGGGGAGTGAGTGGGTTGAGCCACAGACTGGACGTCCCAGTCCTGGGGTCCTATGTGTAGGAGACAAGTCCCTGTGGCTGGTTGGAGGACTACTGAAACAGATAGAAAGGCTAGAGAAACCTGGACTCTGCTCATGAGAATCGCATGCTCTTGCTGGCTTGCCTCTGAGGTGGGGCAGAGAGAGGTCTGCTCTAGTGGCTGCTGGGTTTCCTATGACCACCTCGATGCTCACCCCAACCTGACTGAGTGAACACTCCAGCCCTGTTTGCTCCACACCATAGTGTGGCACTGGATCTGAGGTGGCCAGGACTGGGGAAAAGACTCAACCTTGGGATGCAGAGGTGACTCGGTCCTAGAGTAGAGGCTGGGTGGTGTGACAGTGGCCATTCTTGGCACTTACTCCAGTGGTGTCCCAGAAGCAGCCCAGATTTCTGATGGCAGCCACTCTGCCACATCTCACGCCCCCAATATATGCAGAGAAACCACATGGGCCCCGCCTCCCCCACAGAGCAGTGGCGACTGAGAACAGTGATCAGCAATGAGAGACAAAAGAGTCTTGTCCCTGAGGCAGGGCAGAAGGAGGTCTACTCTAGTGGTTATTGGGTTTCCCGAGACCACCTTGCTGTGTGCCACAGCACGGGTCAAACAAATGCTCCAGCCCAGCTCAGTCCACTCCATAGTGCAGCACTGGGTCTGGGGCAGCCAGGAATAGGGAAAAGACTTGACCATGGGCTTCAGCTGAGCTGAGCCAGACACCTACAGAGGCAGCACTTTGGCCCTCTGTATGCACATGGGACCCACTTGCTTCAGGACTCCCCTCCTCTGGGGCAAAGGTCCTGGTGTGGGGAGAGGAAAAACACTCTTAAAGGGAACAGAGCCAGCTTGAGCCCAACACTTAGGGCTTCTACTCCAGCAACTTGAGATCAGATCACAACCCCCTGATAGGGCAATGATGGCCACTGAGCAAAAAGGAAGTCCCACCTCACACCCAGTGCCAACTACAGCCACTTCATCTCCAAACTCACCCACCACCAAGGTGATAGCTGCCACAATGTGAGAAAAGTTATGACTAGTGTCCACTTCAAAACCAGGCCTCCAACCAAAGGAATTTGGCACACACAGTCTGCATAAGAATGCTCGCATATATAAGAACACCTTTCAAGACCAAAATAGGTAACTGTTTCACCTAAACTCATAGAGGTAGAGAAAGTTAAGAAAAATGAAAAGGCAGAGGAACTACTCTCAATTGAAAGAGCAAGAGAAACACGCTAAAAATAATAAATAATGAAAGAGAAATAAACAAACAATTTACCAGATAAAAAATCCAAAACTTTGGTAATAAAAATATTAACTAAGTAAGGGGAAAGAATTAATCTATCACAACATTTTAACAAAGAAACAGAAAATATAAAAAGACCAATACAAAATAAATAATTCAATACATAAAATAAAAAACACACTATAAGGAATGAATGACAGACTAAATGATACAGAAGAACACATAAGTGATCTGGAATATAGAATAATGGAAATCACCTAATCACAACAGAAAGAAAAACTAATTTTAAAAAATGAAAGAAAGTGAAGTAAGTCAGAAATAGAAAGACAAATATCATGATATCACTTATGTGTGGAATCTTAAAAAATGATACAAATGAATTTACTTACAAAACAGAAATAGACTCACAGACATAGAAAACAAACTTATGGCTACCAAAGGGGAAGTGGGGTAAGGGATAAAATAGGAGCTTGGGATTAACACATACACTCTATATAAAATATATAAACAACAAGATCCTACTGTACAGCACAGGAAAATATATTCAATATCTTGTAATAGCCTACAATGGAAAAGAATCTTAAAAAATATAAATATATATATATATATATATATATATATATATATATATATAGAACGGAACCACTTTGCTGTACACCTGAAAATACAACATTATAAATCAACTATACTTCAATAAAATAAAATATAAATGCAACTAGAGATTATCGTACTAAGTAAGTCAGAAAGAGAAAGACAAATACCATATGATATCACTTATATGTGGAATCTAAAATATGGCACAAATGAACCTATCTACAAAACAGAAACAGAATCATAGACATAGAGAACAGACTTGTGGTTGCCAAGGGGGAGCGAGGGAGGGAGAGGGATGGACTGGGGGTTTGGGATTGGTAGATGCAAACTATTACATTTAGAATGGATAAACTGCAAGCTCCTAATGTATAGCACAGGGAACTATATTCAATATCCTGTGATAAACCATAATGGAAAAGAATATTAAAAAAGAATGTATATATGTGTATAACTGAGTCACTTTGCTGTACAGCAAAGATAGGTACAACATTGTAAATCAACTATACCTCAATTAAACAAAAGAAAAAGGAAATAAAAAATAATTAAAACAAAATTTTAAAAATGAAAAGAAATTTAAGAGATCTCTGAGATAACATTAAGCATTTCAACATTTGCATCATAGGGGTTTCAGAAGGCGAAGAGAAAAAGTAGGTGATTGAAAACGTATTTGAAGAAATTATGGCTAAAAAATTACCAAACCTAAAGAAGGAAATAGGTATGAGAAGCACACAGGGTCCAAAACTAGATGAACACAAACAGACCCATACCAAGATATATCATAATTAACATGGCAAAAGTTAAAGATAAAGAGAGAATTCTAAAGGCAGCAAGAGAAAAACAAAGAGTCATATATAAGAGAATTCTCATAAGGCTATCATATCACTTCTCTGCAGAAACTTTGCAGGACAAAAGGGAGAGGCATGATATACTCAAAGAGGAAAGGCAAAACCCTGCAATTTACAATACACTGTCCAAAAAGATTATCGTTTAGAATAGAAGGAGAGATAAAGAACTTCTCAGACAAGCAAAAACTGTAAGAATTCATCAACACTAAATTTACCCTAAAATAAACGTTAAAGGGTCTTTAAATGAAAAAGAAATAATCATCTATAGGAAAGGAAAAATACCACTAGGAATGGCAAATATATAGTAAGAATAAAAGATCACTTAAATAAGACAGTACATACATTAAAAGACAAAAAAAGTATGAAAACAACTATAACTACAATACACAATGAAGGGATAAGCATGAAGATTTAAAATGTGAGATCAAAAACACAAAATGTTGGGGAGGGGAGTAAAAAATGGTGATATTTTAGAGTGTGTTTGAACTTAAATGACTACCAGCTTAAAACAAGTAGATCTAATTATAGGTCAAAGTAATATGAACCCCATGGCAACTACAAATCAAAAACCTACTGTACATGTACAAAAACCAAAAAGGAAGGAAAACAAGCACACCACTAGAAAAAGAAAATCACCAAACCACAATGGTAGAAACAAAAAGAAGAAATGGGGGGACCTTCAAGATGGCAGAGGAGTAAGATGTGGAGATCACCTTCCTCCCCACAAATACATCAAAAATACATCTACATGTGGAACAACTCCTACAGATCACCTACTGAATGCTGGCAGAAGACCTCAAGACTTCCGAAAAGGCAAGAAAATCCCTACATAACTGGGTAGGGCAAAAGAAAAAAGAAAAAACATCGACAAAATAATAGGGATGAGACCCGCACCTCTGGGAGGGAACTGAGAAGGAGGAAAAGTTTCCACACACTAGGAAGACCCTTCACTGGTGGAGACAGGGGGTGGGCAGGGGGAGAAGCTTTGGAGCCATGGAAGAGATCACAGCAACAGGGGTGCAGAGGGCAAAGCGGAGAGACTCCCTCACAGAAGATCAGTGCTGACCAGTACTCACCAGCCTGAGAGGCTTGTCTGCTCACCCAGTGGGGTGGGTGGGGGTTGGGAGCTGAGGCTCAGGCTTCGGAGGCCAGATCCCAGGGAGAGGACTGGGGTTGGCTGCTTGAACACAGCCTGAAGGGGGCTAGTGCACCACAGCTAGCCAGGAGGGAGTCCAGGAAAAAGTCTGGACCTGCTGAAGAGGCAAGAGACCATTCTTTTGGGGTGCACAAGGAGAGGGGATTCCTTCCCCATTTGCCCACAGAAGGCAGAGCACTGTCTAAACGAGCTCCAGAGACAGGTGAGAGCTGTGGCTATCAGCTCAGATACCAGAAACGGGCATGAAACTCTAACGTTGCTGCTGCAGTCACCAAGGATCCTGTGTGCAAGCACAGGTCACTATTAACAAACCAACCACCCCAAGAGCCTGTGCAGCCCACCACTAACAGGGTCATGTGATCCAGGGACAAATTCCACAGGAGAACACACAGCGTGCCTCAGGCTATTGTAATGTCACACTGGCCTCTGCTGTTGGGGGTTGCCCTGCATTCCAATTACGACTACCATACCCCTACCTCCCCCCGGCCTGAATGAGCAAAAGTGCCCTAATCAGCTGTTGCTTTAACCCCTTCCTGTCTGGGCAGGGAACAGATGCCTGAGGGGGACCTACACGCAGAGATAGGGCCAAAACCAAAGCTGAACCCCAGGAGCTGTGTGAACAAGGAAGAGAAAGGGAAATTTTTCCATGCAGCCTCAGGAGCAGTGGATTAAATTCCCACAATCAACTTGATGTACCCTGCATCTGTGGAATACCTGAAAAGAAAATGAATCATCCCAAAATTGAGGTGGTGGACTTTGGGAGCAGCTGTGGACTTGGGGTTTGCTGTCTGTGACTGATTTGTTTCTGAATTTTATGTTTAGCTTAGTATAGTTTTTAGCACTTGTTATCATTGGTGGATTTGTTCATTGGTTTGGTTGTTCTCTTCTTTTTTTTATTATTATAACTTTTTAAAATTTTTTAATCAAAAAATTTTCTTACTTTTTAAAATTTATTATTTTCTTTCTTTCTTTTTTTCTCCCTTTTTTTCTGAGCCGTGCGGCTGAGAGGGTCTTGGTGCTCCGGCCTGGCATCAGGCCTGAGCCTCTGAGGTGGGAGAGCCAAGATCAGGACATTGGACCATCCAGAGACCTCATAGACCCACGTAATATCAATTGGCAAGAGCTCTCCTAGACATCTCTGTCTCAACGCTAAAACCCAGCTCCACCCAACAGCCTGCAATCTCCAGTACAGGATGCCGCATGCCAAACATTTAGCAAGAGAGTAACACAACCCCTCCATTAGCAGAGAGGCTGGCTAAAATCATACTAAGTTCACAGACACCCCAAAACACATCACCAGATGTGGCCCTGCCCAACAGAAGGACAAGATACAGCCCCACCCACAAGAACACAGGCACCAGTCCCCTCCACAAAGAGGCCTACACAACCCACTGAAGCAACCTCACCAACAGGAGGCAGACAACATAAACAAGGGGAACAATGAACCAGCAGCCTGTGTAAAAGAGACCCCAAAATAATAAGTTAAACAAAATGAGAAGACAGAGAAATATGCAGCAGATGAAGGAGCAAGGTAAAACCCCACCAGACCAAACAAAGAGGAAATAGGCAGTCTACCTGAAAAAGAATTCAGAGTAATGGTAGTAAAGATGATCCAAAATCTTGGAAAGAGCATGGAGAAAATATAAGAAATTATTAACAAGGATCTAGAAGAACTAAAGAGCAAACAAACAATGATGAACCACACAATAACTGAAATTAAGAATTCTCTAGAAGGAATCAATAGCAGAATAACTGAGGCAGAAGAATGGATAAGTGACCTGGAAGATAAAATAGTGGAAATAACTATCACAGAGCAGAATAAAGAAAAAAGAATGAAAAGAATTGAGGACAGTCTCAGAGACCTCTGGGACAACATTAAATGCACCAACATTCGAATTATAGGGGTCCCAGAAGAAGAAGAGAAAAAGAAAGGGTCTGGGAAAATATCTGAAGAGATTATAGCTGAAAACTTCCCTAACATGGGAAAGGAAATAGCCAATCAAGTCCAGGAAGAACAGAGAGTCCCATACAAGATAAATCCAAGGGAAACACGCCAAGACACATATTAATCAAACTATCAAAAATTAAATTCAAAAAAAATTTTAAAAGCAGAAAGGGAAAAGCAACAAATAACATACAAGGAAAACCTCATAATGTTAACAGCTGATCTTTCAGCAGAAACTCTGTAAGCCAGAAGGGAGTGGCAGGACATATTTAAAGGGATGAAAGGGAAAAAACTACAAACAAGATTACTCTACCCAGCAAGGATCTCATTCAGATTTAATGGAGAAATTTAAAAATTTACAGACAAGCAAAATTTAAGAGAATTCAGCACAACCAAATGAGATTGGAACAAATGCTAAAGAACTTCTCTAGGCAGGAAACAGAAGAGAAGTAAAAGACCTACAGTAACAAACCCAAAACCATTAAGAAAATGGTAATAGGAACATACATAGTGATAATCACCTTAATGTAAATGGATTAAATGCTCCAACCAAAAGACACAGACTGGCTGAATGGATACAAAAGCAAGACCTGTATATATGCTGTCTACAAGAGACCTACTTCAGACCTAGGGACAAATACAGACTGAAAGTGAGGGGATGGAAAAAGATATTCCATGTAAATGGAAATCAAAAGAAAGCTGGAGTAGCAATGCTCATATCAGACAAAATACACTTTAAAATAAAGACATTTGCAAAAGATAAAGAAGGACACTAAATAATGATCAAGGGATCAATCAAAGAAGAAGTTACAACAATTGTAAATATTTATGCACCCAGTATAGGAGCACCTCAATACATAAGGCAAATGCTAACAGCCATAAAAGGGGAAATTGACAGTAACACAATAATAGTAGGGGAGTTTTCACCAATGGACAGATCATCCAAAATAAAAATAAGTAAGGAAACACAAGCTTTAAAAGACAATTTAGACCAGATAGACTTAATTGATATTTATAGGGCACTCCATCCAAAAAAAGAATACACTTTCTTCTCAAGGGCTCATGGAACATTCTCCAGGTTAGACCACAGCTTGGGTCACAAATCAAGCACTGGTAAATTTAAGAAAATTGAAATCCTATCAAGGTTCTTTTCTTACCACAATGCTATGAGACTAGATATTAGTTACAGGAAAAAAACTATAAAAAATACAAACACATGAAGGCTAAACAATACGCTACTAAATAATGAAGAGATCACTGAAGAAATCACAGAGAAATCAAAAAATACCTAGAAACAATTGACAATGAAAACACGACAACCCAAAACCTATAGGATGCAGCAAAAGCAG
The DNA here is from genome assembly GCF_028023285.1 of Balaenoptera ricei. Lineage (NCBI taxonomy): Eukaryota > Metazoa > Chordata > Mammalia > Artiodactyla > Balaenopteridae > Balaenoptera > Balaenoptera ricei. Next base: position 85,282,624 of record NC_082660.1, on the reverse strand, counting down.
TTCTAAGAGGGAAGTTTTTAGCAATACAATCCTACCTCAAGAAACGAGAAAAATCTCAAATAAACAACATAACCTTACACCTAAAGCAATTAGAGAAAGAAGAACAAAATACCCCAAAGTTAGCAGAAGGAAAGAAATCATAAAGATCAGATCAGAAATAAGTGAAAAAGAAATGAAGGAAACAATAGCAAAGATCAATAAAACTAAAAGCTGGTTCTTTGAGAAGATAAACAAAATTAATAAACCATCAGCCAGACTCATCAAGGAAAAAAGAGGGAAGCCTCAAATCAACAGAATTAAAAATGAAAAAGGAGAAGTAACAACTGACACTGCAGAAATACAAAAGATCATGAGAGACTACTACAAGCTACTATATGCCAATAAAATGGACAACGTGGAAGAAATGGATAAATTTTAAGAAAACTACAAACTTCCCAGACTGAACAAGGAAGAAATACAAAGTATGAACAGACCAATCACAAGCACTGAAGTTGAAACTGTGATTAAAAATCTTCCAACATATTTATATTTACAGGCATAACTTGGAGATATTGCAGGTTTAGATCCAGACCTCAGTGAAGCAAATATCACAAAAGTGAGTCACTAGAATTTTTTTCTTTCCGAGGATATATAAAGTTAGATTTACACTGTACTTTTGTCTATTAAAGGTGCAATAATAGTATTATGTTGAAAAAACAATGTATATACCTTTATTTTAAAATAATGCTGCCGGGAAAATGGTGCCGATACACTTGCTTGATGCAGGGTTGCCACAACACTTCCAATTTGTAAAAAACGTAATACCTGCGAAGCATAATAGAACTAAGTATTCCTATAAAAAAAAAAAAGATCCTTCAACAAACAAAAGCCCAGGACCAGATGGCTTCACAGGCGAATTCTATCAAACATTTAGAGAAGAGGTAACCCCCATCCTTCTCAAACTCTTCCGAAATATAGCAGGGGGAGGAATACTCCCAAACTCATTCTACAAGGCCACCATCACCCTGATGCCAAAACCAGACAAAGATGTCACAAAAAAGTAAAACTACACGCCAATATCACTGATGAACATAGATGAAAAATCCTCAACAAAATACTAGCAAACAGAATTCAACAACACATTAAAAGGATCATACACTGTGATCAAGTGGGGTTTATCCCAGGAATGCAAGGATTCTTCAATATAAGCAAATCAATCGATGTGATACACCATATTAACAAATTGAAGGATAAAAACCATATGATAATCTTAATTGATGCAGAAAAAGCTTTTGACAACATTCAACACCCATGTATGATAAAAACTCTCCAGAAAGTTGGCATAGAGGGAATCTACGTCAACATAATAAAGGCCATATATGACAAACCCACAGCCAACATCATTCTCAAGCATGAAAAACTGAAACCATTTCCTCTAAGATCAGGAACAAGACAAGGTTGCCCACTCTCATCACTATTATTCAACATAGTTTCAAAAGATTCACCCACAGCAATCAGAGAAGTTAAAGAAATAAAAGGAATGCGAATCAGAAAGAAGAAGTAAAACTGTCAATGCTTGCAGATGACAAGTTGCTATACATAGAGAATCCTAAAGATGCTACCAGAAAACTACTAGAGCTAATCAATGAATTTGGTAGAGTTGCAGGATACAAAATTAATGCACAGAAATCTCTTGCATTCCTATACACTAATGATGAAAAATCTGAAAGAGAAATTAAGGAACCAATCCCATTTACCACTGCAAAAAAAAGAATAAAATACCTAGGAATAAACCTTCCTAAGGAGACAAAAGACCTGTATGCAGAAATCTATAAGACACTGATGAAAGAAATCAAAGACAATACAGATGGAGAGATATACCATGTTCTTGGATTGGAAGAATCAACATTGTGAAAATGACTCTACTACCCAAAGCAATCTACAGATTCAATGCAATCCCTATCAAACTACCAATGGCATTTTTCACAGAACTAGAACAAAAAATTTTACAATTTGAATGGAAACACAAAAGACCCCGAATAGCAAAAGCAATCTGGAGAAAGAAAAACGGAGCTGGAGGAATCAGGGTCCCTGGCTTCTGACTGTACTACAAAGCTACAGTAATCAAGACAGTATGGTACTGGCACAAAAGTAGAATATAGATCAATGGAACACATAGGATAGAATGCCCAGGGATTAACCCATGCACATATGGTCACCTTATCTTTGATAAAGGAGGAAAGAATATACAATGGAGAAAAGACAGCTTCTTCAATATGTGGTGCTGGGAAAACTGGACAGCTACGTGTAAAAGAATGAAATTAGAACACTCTCTAACACCATACACAAAAATAAACTCAAAATGGATTAAAGACCTAAATGTAAGGCCAGACACTATAGAACTCTTGGAGGAAAACATAGGTAGAACACTCTATGACATAAATCACAGCAAGATACTTTTGGACCCACCTCCTAGAGAAATGGAAATAAAAACAAAAATTAAAAAATGGGTCTTAATGAAACTTAAAAGCTTTTGCACAGCAAAGGAATCTATAAACAAGAGGAAAAGAAAACCCTAGTATGGCAGAAAATATTTGCAAATGAAGCAACTGACAAAGGATTAATCTCCAAAATATACAAGCAGCTCATGCAGCTCAATATCAAAAAAACAAACAACCCAATCCAAAAATGGGCAGAAGATCTAAATATACATTTCTCCAAAGAAGATATACAGATTGCCCACAAACATGTGAAAGGATTCTCAACATCACTGATCATTAGAGAAATACAAATCAAAACCACAGACTGGTAACACCTCACACCAGTCACAATGACCATCAACAAAAAATCTACAGACAATAAATGCTGGAGAGGGTGTAGAGAAAAGGGAACCCTCTTGCACTGTTGGTGGGAATGTAAATTGATACAGCCACTATGGAGAACAGTATGGAGGTTCCTTAAAAAAAACTAAGAATAGAACTACCATATGACCCAGCAATCCTACTACTGGGCATATACCCTGAGAAAAGCATAATTCAAAAAGAGTCATGTACCACAATGTTCATTGCAGCACTATTTACAATAGCCAGGGCATGGAAGCAACCTAAGTGTCCATTGACAGATGAATGCATAAAGAAGATGTGGCACATCTATACAATGCAGTATTGCACAGCCATAAAAGGAAATGAAATTGAGTTATTTGTAGTGAGGTGGATGGACCTATAGTCTGTCATACAGAGTGAAGTAAGTCAGAAAGAGAAAAACAAATACCATATGCTAACACATATATATGCAATCTAAAAAAAAAAAAGGTTCTGATGAACCTAGGGGCAGGACACGAATAAAGACATGGACGTAGAGAATGGGCTTAAGGACACAGGGAGAGGGATGGGTAAGCTGGGATGGAGTGAGAGAGTAGCATTGACATATATACACTACCAAATGTGAAATAGATATATTGTGGGAAGCATCTGCATAGCACAGGGAGATCAGCTTGGTGTTTTGTGACCACATAGAAGGGTGGAATAGGGAGGGTGGGAGGGAGACACAAGAGGGAGGGGATATGGGCATATATGTATACATATAGCTGATTCACTTTGTTATATTGCAGAAATTAACACAGCATTGTATAGAAATTATACTCTGATAAAGATGTTAAAAAAAAAAGAGGGAGAGGTATGGGGATATATGTATACATATAGCTGATTTACTTTGTTATAAAGCATAAACTAACACAACATTGTTAAGCAATTATACTCCAATAAAGATGTTTAAAAAAGAAAGAAGAAACGAACAGAGAAGAAATACAAAAATATAGTGGAAAACAAACAATAAAATGTCAATAATACATTCCAATTAATAATTACTTTAAGTGTCAACGGTCTAAATGCTCTGATCAAAAGACATAGGGTGGCTGATTGGATTTAAATAAAAAGACCCTTCAATGTGCTGCATACAGGAGACTCACTTCAGGGCTATATATACACACGGACTGAAAGTGAGGGGATGGAATAAGATATTTTATGCAAATGGAAACAAGAAAGCAGGGGTAGCAATACTCTATCAGACAAAATAGACTTTAAAACATAGGCTATAACAAAAGACAAAGAAGGGCATTATATAATAATGAAGTGATCAATACAAGAAGAAGATATTAAACTCGATAACATATATGCACCCAATATAGGAGCACCTAAATATATAAAGCAAATACTTAACAAACATAAAGGAAGAAACTGACAATAATACATAATAGTAAGGGGCTTTAACATCCCACTTACATCAATGGACATATTATCCAGTCAGAAATATCAATAAGGCAACAGTGATCTTAAAGGACACAATAGACCTCTTCAACTTAATAGATATCTACAGGACATTACATGCAAAAACAGCAGAATGCACATTATTTTCAAGTGTCCATGGAATGTTTCCAGGATAGAGCAAACACTAGGCCACAAAACAAGTCTCAACAAATTTAAGAGGATAGAAATTATATCAAGCATTTTTTCTTACCACAATAGTATGAAACTAGAAATCTACTACAGAAAGAAAAATAGGAAAAAACAAACATGTGGAGACTAAACAACATACTACTAAAAAACCATTAGGTCAATGAAGAAATCAAAGAAGAAATCAGAAAATACCTCAAGGCAAATGAAAATGGAAACATGACACTCCAGTCTATGGGCTGCAGCAAAAGCTGTTCTAAGAGGGAAGTTTATAGTGATACAGTCATTCTTCATGAAACAAGAAAAATCTCAAATAAACTACTTAACCTTCCATTGAAAAGAATTAGGAAAAGAAGAACATACAATGCCCAAAGTCAGCAGAAGGAAGGAAATAATAAATATCAGAGAGGATATAAATAAAAAATGATTCAAAAAATAATAGAAAAGATCAATGGAACCCAGAACTGTTATTTTTAAAGATAAACAAAACTGATAATCACCAAAAAGAAAAGAGAGAGGACACAAATAAAATAAGAAAGAGGAGAAATAACAACAAATACCACAGAGATACAAAAAATCACGAGAGTATACTATGAACAGGTATATGCCAACAAATTGGACAACCCAGAGGAAATAGACAAATTTCTACAAACAACCTGATAAGAGTGTATCAAGAAGAAACAGACAATTTGAACAAACCTATCACTAGCAGTGAATTGAATCTGTAGTAAAAAATAAAATAAAATAAAATAACCTCACAGTAAACAAAAGTCCAGAACCGGATGGCTTCATGAGGGAATTCTACAAACATATAAAGAACTAATATCTATCCTCAAATTATTCGAGGGCTTCCCTGGTGGCGCAGTGGTTGGGAGTCTGCCTGCTAATGCAGGGGACACGGGTTCGAGCCCTGGTCTGGGAAGATCCCACATGCCACGGAGCAGCTGGGCCCGTGAGCCACAACTACTGAGCCTGCGCGTCTGGAGCCTGTGCCCCGCAGCGGGAGGGGCCGCGATAGTGAAAGGCCCGCGCACCGCGATGAAGAGCGGTCCCCGCACCGCGATGAAGAGTGGCCCCCACTTGCCGTAACTAGAGAAAGCCCTCGCACGAGAACCGAAGACCCAACACAGCCAAAAATAAATAAATAAATAAATAAAGTAGCTATAAAATTAAAAAAAAAAAAAAAAAAAATTATTCGAAAAAATTGAAGAGGGTGGAACACTCCCAAATTCATTCTATGACGCCACCCTGATGCCATATACTTGTCCATAGTATTCTTTTATGTGTTTTTGTATCCTTGTGATATTCCAATATTTGTAGCCATTAACCTTCACATATTATTTTTTGCCTACTCCTTTTGAGGATTACATTTACACATTTATTTGTCTGTTTGAAATTGCACCACAGCTCACTGATGCTGTGTTAATTGTTTCCGTCTTTTTTTTCTTTTTTTTCGTTTGTAATAGTTTCCATTGCAATGCTTTCAGATTCACTAATATTTTCTTCTCAATATCTAATCTGCCATTAACCCCATCCAGCATATTTTTCATTTTAGACATTATAGTTTTTATTACTAGGAGGTCAATTTCAGTCTTTTTAAAAATACATCTTCCATAGCTCTATTTACAGGTACTGTCTTTCTTTTAGCTTCTTGACATATGGAATAGAGCCATGTTAAATGAACGTTCTTGTCCACTAATTTTATAATGAGTCATTTCTAGTGTGGAATTGATTTTTCTCCTAATTATGGGTTATATTTTTATACTTCTTTGCATGTCTGGTATTCTTTACTAGATGCCAGACATTGTAAATTTTTCCTTTTAGAGTGGTGTATATTTTTGTATTTCTATAAATATTCTTGAGTTTCAGTCTGGGACAATTAAATTACTTGGACGACATAGTTTGATCCTTTTTAGTCTTACTTTTAAGTTTAACTAGTCAGGACTGGAATTCTATTTATTTAGTCTGGGGCTATGTTTTTTTCCAAATACTATGCAAGTCCCTCCTTAGTATTGTAACCAATATGCTATGAGTTATGAGCTTTTCCACTCTGGCTTGTAGAAACAGGTACAATATCTAACTCTGCAAGGACTGGGCATTGTTCCTTCTAATCCTTTCATGGTGTGGTTCTTTCTGCAGCCTCAGATAGTTGCATGTACTGATTAGTACTCAACTGAATACTTGATGGGGGATCTCTGCAGCACACTAGAATTCTCTGTCTATCTCTCTCCTCTCTGCATTGAAAACTCTAGTTGCCTTGTCTTTCTTGGGCTCACACTCTGTTTCCTAAGCTCAAGGTGTATGTTGAGTTTTGCCTGTGTTTCCCTTCCCTGTGCTGCAGACTGGAAACTTTCTCAAAGCACTAAGCTGGGGAAATCAGTGTTTACCTCATTTGTAAGAATCACTATCTTTAGTTGCCTAATGTTCAAAGTCTTGAATGTCTCTGTTTCACTTATTTTGTCCATTTTTTTAGTGTTTAAGGTTTAAGATAAGAGAGTGAGTCTAATCCTTGATATCCCATTTTGATTGGGAGCAGAAAGTCTCTTTCTATTACTTTTAAAATTTCCTGTGTAAATCTTTGATCCAAAATCAGTTTAGGTGGTGTAAGTGAGGCAAAGATCCATTTTTTTCCCCTAAGTCCCTAGCAAGTTATACCAACACTACATAATTGTTTTTAACATTAGAATGAAAATCATTGTGAAAGAGATGGTGATATGAACAGAGGTGAGGAAATTTTCAAAGAATGCCCATGACAATGATAATGATGAAAAAATCTGGCAATCGTTATTCAGCATTCACACACAAAAAAACAAAAAACAAAAATAAAGACAGTGAGAGATCACAGAACCGCTAACACTCAAGTCAAACTTCAAGCAGCATCTGATTGAAAAGAGAAAGAGAAAAAGTTGAGAGTCAAATGAAGAAAAATGCAAGGCAATCTGATAGGAATGTTTGTGGGCACAATCCCCTAATAAAGTCAAAATTATGCAGAAGCTCTTACTAGCCAGGCCATTCTTTGTGATGTAATGATATGGTCAGACACATGATAGGGGAAACACTATTACACAGTGAGTCTGGACTCAACATCACAAACTAGAAGCCCAGGGGCTAAACTCAGCTCAGAGATATGTTCGGCTTGTTCTAGATAAGATTTTTTTTCTGAATTCATTTAAAATATTTTTTAATGGTAGGTTTCAACTTTAAAAAATTGAATGTCTTACTTCTGTTGAAAAATAGAAGAATGTATAACAGTGAATTCACTTTTCCACATAGCAATATTTGACTAGGGCACTTCATTTCAATTTGCTAACTCCTGCTAGGTTCCTGGCCTTTGTATGCATTTGAGTGTTACCACTGGTCTAGTGAGGGAAAGTGGATTAATTATGATGGTAGTGCAGCATAGTTGGAAATAAGACTAGAAAGGCATGACTGAGTCAGAACATAAAGGGGCACATATGGGGCAAGGGTAGATTAGCATGTATTGTATTGAGTGCCTATTATGTGCCAGGTATTGTAAAATTTAATCATCCAAACAGCATTATAGTTGGATATAATTACCCCCACTTATAGATAAGAAAATGGAGGCATACAGTTGTCAGATAACTTACCCCAGGCCACTCAGCAAGTTGCTAAAGCGGAATTTAAACACTTGTATAACAACCCCAAAATTCTTCCCTTTCGATGGATTCCCAAGTGTGGTTATGGCAACAGATTCATCTGTTAGACTATAAAAATGCTGATTTCCAAGCACTGCCCCTAGAGTCTGAGTCAGTAATTTAGTAGATCTTTGGAAATGCTCTCGCTAGAGTATGCCTTTTACAAAGTTTCGTAGATGATTCTGATGCAGCTAATCTACAGACAACCATTTGGGAAACATTTGTTCTGCCTTTCATGAAGGGATTTGATTGCCGGACATTCTTTGAACTTAATCCTGTAGGCATTAAGGAACTAAAAGATGTTTTGAAGCAGGTGAGTGGTATGAACAAATCTGCATTTCAGAAATATCACTCTAGCAGCGGCAGAGTGGAGGATAAATTAGAGGGCAGAGACTGGAAACAAGCTCAGTAAGAACATTACTGCAGTAGTCCAAGCAAAAAATGATGAGGCTTGAATGAAAGCATTGGCAGTACGCCTCATTCCACTGCTATCCACAGGATCTATGACATGAGAGGGAAGATTGTGTTCTGGCAGCATCCTTTTGATACTTCCACTTAAGAAAAAAACAAAAAACAAAAAAAACCAAACGGAGCCAGTAGTGCACTGGAGGTGTCTCACAACAGCTCATGAGAGCTCAATTGCACACATCTTCCCAACTCTGTTTTCTACAACAAGACGTTGGTAGTTTGAAATCAGCCATGGTGGAAGTATTTATACCATGGAAACACATCAGGGCTTTTATTATTTTTTTTGGAGAGAGAACTAGTTGTTAAATATTTATCAACTCACCTCTGAATTTAAATTCCTTTGGACAGGGGCCAAAGTAAATTTTTGGACACTAAATCCTCAATTATAATGATTCATGCTCTAATGTGGCTCCTATATTCTCTTCAATAAAAATATCACTTAGGTCAAAAGTTCATTATGCACAAAATTATTAATTTTCCTATATCTAAGATACTTTATGCATCTAATTTTATGTGCCCTCATTCAAGAACTAGGTTCATTCTCATTTTCCTTTATTGAAATTTTTATTTTTCCATAGATTTATAAGGCACTGGAAGCCTGTAGTTTTTAATATTATAGATAATCTTTTGTCTGAAGAAACTCAGAAAATTGTTTTATGTTTAACTTTTTATTTTTCTGTGTCTGTTCTGAAATCAGCATATCCAGTAATAGAAGGGATACTACTAAACTGTAACATGACAGGGTACTCCTACATTACAGAAGAGGGCAGTCTTTTTAAATGTTAGTGGTATATAAACATTTTTAGTTGAAAGAGCATTCATTGCAAATAGTAGCTTTTGTAAGTAAAATAACAGAGTAGTGTGGGGTTGTCATGAAAAGTCTGTAAAATTGGCAAATACTGCCAGTTCACTCTCAGACAGTTAATAGCAAACTCATTGTAACAGCATCTGCACTTCTTTTTAAACCATAGCTTGTGGGAAGTGATGTTTATAATTTCTTAGTTTTGCTATGTAGATGTGTTGCTATCTCAAAAGTAAATGAGGTTTAAGTAATTTTTTGTTCTTCTTCTTGAACAAAATCTCACTAAATTGTGTGAGTTAGGAATGAATAGCTCAAGGGATTATATATAATGGGACATCTAACTTCTTTTCACACCAGGCTCGTTTCATTTTTCCCTTTAAAACGAAGTGACTGAGAATTTAACTATTTGAAAGGTGTTAAGTGATGGCAAAAGTTGCTGTTTTCAGCATATTTTCTGTTGGAAAGTACCACAAAGCTGTTTTATTATTTTTTTTATTAGCAGACCACATTTTTGAAAAAAAATCCCTTCTCCCAACCTTTGAAATTGCTACTTGCCTATAGCAAGAGCCTCTGCTCAGCAAATAGTAAAGAAGGCTATATGTTCCCTATTTTGGTGACCTCTGTAGACAGGAAAACATATCATTAGCCACATTTGTGGATAAGTTTTAGGAACTCTTTAGCTAGGCTCTCTTAACAAAAATTAAAAGAGAAAATAAGATCGGGGATAAGGCAGTTGGTTCTTGCTTCTCTCATTAAAAAATTTATTTTTTTTAACAATCTTTATTGAAGTATAATTGCTTTACAATGGTGTGTTAGTTTCTGCTTTATAACAAAGTGAATCAGCTATACATATACGTATATCCCCATATCTCCTCCCTCTTGCGTCTCCCTCCCACCCTCCCTATCCCACCCCTCTAGGTGGACACAAAACACGGAGCTGATCTCCCTGTGCCATGAGGCTACTTGCCACTAGCTATCTATTTTACATTTGGTAGTGTATATATGTCCATGCCACTCAAAAAATTTATTTCTTAAAAAAAAGTCTATTTCTAGCCAAGTCCCCTATAAAGTGCCAAGGATAAAGTGAGATCATTCAAAGCATTCTTAGTAAATTTAACATTTAAAATCATATGCACCTTAAAATGTAGAATCAAACTTAATTCAACAGTGGCAGCTACATTTTAAGTCGAATACTTTTCATTTTCACTGAATTGTCTCCAAATACCTCAAATGGATATCATCAATGTCAACCTATATACACATATTATTGGTATGAATTTTTAAAACAACATAAACCCAATATCACATCTGCATTCCTTGGGTTATAACACTATTTTGCAGTATTAATGACATCTACTTATGTTTAAAAATAAGACAAAAAAAACACGATTATCTGGAGGAATGGCTACAGTATAAAAGTATGTTAATCAGCTTTATAGTATACTATACTATTCTGAATAAAATATTGTTATATTGTTAATACTCAATCATTCAAAATGAAAAGAATGCAAAATTAGTCTACGCTCATTAGGCACAGATCTAGATTTGAAGCCCAGTTCTGCCTTCATTTAGGGGTGTAATCTTGAGCTAGTCATTTTACTTTGTGTTTTTTATCTATAGAACAAAAATAATAATAGCTATATTGTAAAGCTGTTGTGTTAATTAAAATGCAGTACATATATAATGGTACCTAACAGTGTCTGACACATGGTAAGTGCCTCATAAATTGTAAGTGATATTTTTAATAATGTTATTATTGTTGTTACTATAGTAAAATAGACTTTTAGGATGTCAACTTAAACATTCAAAGACTATTCTTTATGGCCATCATTAAAAGTCTACAAATAACAAATGCTGGAGAGGGTGTGGAGAAAAGGAAACCCTCCTACACTGTTGGTGGGAATGTAAATTGGTGCAGCCACTATGGAAAACAGTATGGAGGTTCCTTAAAAAACTAAAAATAGAGATACCATATGACCCAGCAATCCCACTCCTGGGTATATATCCAAAAAAAACAAAAACTCTAATTTGAAAAGATACAAGTATCCCACTGTTCATTGAAGCACTATTTACAATAGACAAGATACAGAAACAACCCAAATGTCCATCGACAGATGAATAGATAAATAAGATATGGTGTATATATATATAAAATTGAGTACTACTCAGCCATAAAAAAGAATGAAATAATGCCATTTGCCACAACATGGATGGACCTAGAGATGATCATACTAAGTAAGTCAGAAAGAGAAAGACAAATACCATATGATATCACTTATATGTGGAATCTAAAATATGACACAAATGAACTTATCTATGAAATAGAAACAGAATCACAGACATAGAGAACAGACTTGTGGTTGCCAAGGGTTGGGGGGAGGGATGGATTGGGAGTTTGGGGTTAGTAGATGCAAACTATTATATATAGAATGGATAAACAAAAAGGTCCTACTCTATAGCACAGGGAAATATATTCAATATCCTGTGATAAACCATAATGGAAAAGAATATGAAAAAGAATATATATATATATATATATATATATGTATAAGTGAATCACTTTGCTGTACAGTAGAAATTAACACTACATTGTAAATCAACTATACTTCAATAAAATAATTTTTTTTACAAAAGGACTATCCTTTAAATGGATGTCATAGATTTTTACTTCTTAGTAGACATAGTTGGTAGAGGGTGGTATAGCTAAGTGATTAAAAGCATGTACTCTAAAGCTAGGCTACATTGGTTCTCCTACTTATTAGCTGTCTGTGACCCTTTTCTGTGCTTTAGTTTCATCAGCATAATTGTATTTATCACAAATAATTTTGTGAAGACTAAATGAGTCATTTAAAATAGCTAGCAATATGCCTGGAACATAGTAAGTACTCAAAAGTGTCAAAATCTTCAAAAGTGGAATGATATGGTATTTTTATTCAGAATAGCTGAAGTGTATCATAAAGCTGATTAACATAATATATTACAGCAGTTCCTAAAGGATATATTGGTTTTAGGTAAGTAGTATTTTAGTAAGTATCATCAATAGGTTGCAGCGTTTTTATTATTACCTGAATTAAGTTGGCAAAACAAATTTACCTTCTTATTTTCAGAGACCACACCTCTTTGTTCATCCCTTTAAGGGCTGCTTCTATTCATTGGGGGCCAGATAGCATACCAAAATGGCAATTCTGTCTAGTCTTTGGGAGATATTTGTAATTTAGAAAAAGACCCCTTGCCTGTGGACAGGATCTAGTTTCAAAGGAGTTAGTAGGAGTTGGGTGGTTTATTTGGGCCCACTGCCAAGCTGTAGAAAAAGTCCAAGACCAAGGAGGGGACTAGAGTTTTAGCTAACTGGGTAGAACTTATAGGTTCAAGTCTGAAGGTAGCTAGCTTTATAAACTGGGCCAAAATAAGAGTGGACTAAAAGTGCTGATGTTTAGGGGTTACACAAATAAGTATCACTCCTCATGGATTCTGCATCCTAGGTACTAGTTGGTAGCTAAAATATTCAGAGGATGAAGACGGCAAAGGAAGGTTGGAAGGCACAGAGGGGCCCAATATTTTTAATTGGACCACTAGATCTTGTGCTCTATTCCATAGTGGGGCTAAAGCTACTTGTATACTTTCTGCCTAGGTACTGGCAGCAGATAGGACCAACCAACAGACATATTTAGACAAGAAAACAAAGATGAAGAAAATAAGATAGCAATTTAAAAATCCATTTCCTGGATCTCCATGGCATGAGTTTCTAGATAAACTCATGGGGTCCTATGTGATGCAACTTGATACACTCAAAAGTCCATAATTTACTTCCAAGAATGATGCTATCCCATTGTTCTATCTTATCAGGCCTATTCAGGAGTAAGCTATTTCCTAAACAACAATATATTATGGCCACACTTTTTCTAGGCTTTCAATAAAAAATATTGTGCTGAATGAATTTAAGCAGATGGAATCATTCATTCTCACTTGTCTATGTGGATTTCTCTTGTGGATAGAAATTAAATTGGTTTGATATGACTGGCTTTTCACAAAGCTTGGTCATTTTTTCCATAGGCCAACAAATGGCAAAAATGAAAAAGTACTCATTATTTTGCTCAGTGGGCCATCATAAACCCAGTACAACAACTAAGGTAAGCAAAGTTCCTCAGTCACATCTAATTCAGTCATAATCACATCACTGAAGACACAGTGAAGATTCATAGATAATAAAATCTAAAAAAGAAAAACATTTAAATGTCTTTCTTAGTATTGTGATTTACATCTCAACTGTATCTAAAAAGCAGACTGTACTTCTTAATTAACTATCTTTAATTTGTAAGGCATTTACTAAAGTTACAAATATGAAAAGTATAATATTTTCATTATTTAATTAAAATACTGTCATTCCAATGTATTTTATTTAGGTGAATATGCATGCATAATTTATACAGATGATTATGTGTATAAGAATATGTGCTTAATTATAATGAAGAAAATATTTTAACCCAATATTATATTAGATTAAATTTAATATGCTGAAATAATCTTATTGCTATTTTAACTTTCCCTCAAAACCTGTTTTCTAAACAGACTCAAGCATTCTATTTTTAGACAAGAAGAAAATTAAATATAAACCAGTACTTATACTTCACCTAAGATGGAGTAACAGGAACCAGGTTTACCCATCCACCTGAAACAACCAAAAAGCTGGACAAAATATATGAAACAATGATTTTTAAGACACTGGACATCAAGCAACAAAGGACAATGATCCTTGAGAGACATGAAAGAAATGAGATGAGATCTATAATTGTCTCAGCTTATTGCCTTGAGAGGGTTACCAGGCCACAGTACAAAGAGTGGAAACCCAGACAGAGTCCAGTGTACTCCCTGATTTGAGGCCACATTGTTGAGAACAAAGGAGACCAAGGTGGCTAGAATTCATAGGACAGACCAGAGAGGAGAGTTGGAACACAGGGAGAACTCTGGATATATTCATAGGGTCCCCTTCAATAATTCAGCAGATGTGTGTATGGTGATTAGTTCATGTGTGTAAAGAAACTACGTATGTCCAGAGAAAGAATTAGAGGTAATGGTGCTTGGCATTTCACATAAGGCTGACAATAGTGACTATTCCTATCAGCCAAACAGGAAACCTCTTCATTAATGGAGCACTGGGTAGAGTACCCAGAATGATATTGTCTCAGTACTGGGAAATAATTAAATTTAAATGTGCTGGTCACACTCAATAAATCTTAAAAGCAAGACCCAAAATAATCAAACTGCTCCCAAGAAACTTAACTGTGACCAATAAAAAAGCTCTAGAAGATTACAGAAGACAAAAAATCCAGCACCCAACAATATTACAATGTCTGGTATCCAATTAAAATTTACAAGGCAAGCAAAGAGCTGAAAGATACAATTTCTCCTATAATGAGGAGAAAATCGAAAATCTGACTGACACAGATTTTGGAATTAGGTTAAAAGTACATTAAAACAGTTATTATACCTGTATTCCATATGTTCAAAAAGTTAGAGACAAGGAAGATTTTAAAAACCACCCAAATAGAACTTCTAAGGATGAAAATTACAGTACGTGAGATGAAAAATAGATTAGACACTGAAGAAGAAAGATTAGTGAGTTTGAAGGCATAACAATGGAAACTATCCAAGACAAAACACAAAAAGAAAAAAGATTTTAAAGAAATAGAGTATCTGTGAACTATGGGAAAACATCAAGCAGATAGAAAGAAAGAAAGAAAGAAAGAAAGAAAGAAAGAAAGGAAGGAAGAAAGGAAGAAAAGAAGAAAAAGAAGAAAGAGAGAGAGGGAGGGAGGAAGAGAAAGAAAGAAAAAGATATAGATATAGATAGATATAGATGTACATATAGATAGTACTTGAAAGAAAGGATAGAAATGAGGGGCAGAAAAAATATTGAAAATATAATAGCTGAAAATTTTGTAAATTTAATAATTATTGAATGAGTTTAATAGGGCTGTGTCTTTAGTCTTTCTGGGCTGCTATAGCAAAAACACCATAGACTAAGTGGCTTAAACAACAAATATTTATTCAGTTCTAAAGGCTGGAAGGCCAACATTAAGGCAGTGACAGATTTGATGTCTGGTGGGGGTCTTCTTCCTGGTTCATAGATGGCCGTCTTCTTGCTGTGTCTTCACATTGTAGAAGGGTGAAAAAGGTCTCTTGGGTCCCTTTTATAAGAGTATTAATTTCAGTCATGAGGGCTCCACTCTCACGATCTAATCACTTCCCCAAATTCCCATCTCCTAATACCCTCACACACAGTTAGAATTTCAACATACGCACTTTTGTGGGATACAAACATTCAGTCCATAACATTCTGCCCTAGTCAGGTTTCTCCAGAGAAACAGGACAAATAGGAGATATATCTATATGTATTTATTTATCTATCTATTGAGAAAGAGAGAGAGAGAGAGAGACATGTTTATTATATGGAATAGGCTTACACAATTATGGAGACTGAGAAGTCCCACAATCTGCAGTCCGCAAGTTGAGGATCCAGAAAAGCTGGTGGTACAATTCACTCTGAGTCTGAAGGCCTTCGAATTAAGGGAACTTATGGTGTAAATCCCAGTTCAAGAGCAGTAGATGATCAGATGAACTGTCCCAGTTGACACAGTGAGGCAGGACAAAAGGGGTGAATTTCTCCTATGTCCATCTTTTGTTCTTTTGAGGCCCTCAAGGGATTGAATGATGCTCACCCACATTAAGAAGGGCAATCTACTTTGCTGGGTCCACTGATTCAAAAGCTGGGTCCACTGATTCTAATCTCATCCAGAAACACCCTCAGATGATATACCTAGAAATAATGTTTAATCTGGACACCCCATGGCCAGTCAAGAGGACACATAAAATTAACCATCACAAGCTATCTTAGCAAGATACTATACACTTGGTGGTTTAAACAACAGAAATTTATTTTCTCACAATTACAGATGTTAGAAGCCCAGGATCAAGCTTGGTTCTCCTGAGGCCTGTCTCCTTGGGCTGGAGATGGCCACCTTCTCACTATGTCCTGGAATGGTCTAACTCCTGTGGGCACGAATCCCTGGTGTCTCTTTGTATCTCCAAATTTCCTCTTCTTATAAGGGTACCAGTCAGATTGGATTAAGGCCCACTGTAACAGCCTCATTTTAACTTAATCATCACCTCTTTAGAGTCCCTATCTCCAAATACCGGTGGTTAGGGCTTCAAGATATGACTTTGGGGGACAACAATTCAGCCCATAGCTACTATAAGCCCCCCGATCTAAGTTCAGTTAACCACAACACACACACAAAAAAATGGAGAAAGCTACACCAAGGCAAATAATAATTATATTGGTCAAAACTAGTGGTAAAGAGAAAATCTTCAAAGCTGTGACTGACAAGCAAATGACTATATACAGAGGGAATAAGTAGAAGGGTAATGAAAAATTTATTGTTGGAAGCAATAGAAACAGAAAGACATTGGAGCAAAATCATTAAAGTACTGAAACAAAAATACTGTCAGTATGGAGTGCTATGCCCAAAGAAAATACCTTTCAAAAATGAAGGTAAAATAATGGCTTTTTCAAATATGAAAAAAGGTGAATGAATTCACCACCAGCAGATCCATACTACAGATAAAGTAAAAGGAAGGCCTTTGTGCAGAAGGAAAGTAATACCACAGGAAAATATAGATCATATGAAGAGCACTGGAAATAGTAACTATATGGGTAACTATATAAGGTTATTTTTATTATTTAACTATATTCAAATATAATATACTCTTTAAACAAAAATTAGAACAGTGTAGTATGAGGTTTGTAACTTAGGTAAAAGTAAAGTGTATGACAAAAATAGCATAATATACCTGAAGTTGTGTAATATCACTTAAATTGTGACAAGTATATATGTATAGTATAAACGCTATGGAAACTACTAAAATAACAAAACAAATAATTATATCAAATGAGCAAAAATAAGGAAAAAACAGAATCATAAAAAATACTAAACCTGCGTTTGGCAAAATTAATCACCAGGGAAATGCAAATCAAACCATAATGAGAAAAAAAACATAATGAGATTTTATTTCACATCCACTAGGATGGCTACAATAAGAACCAGATAATAACAGGTGTTAATGAGGATACGGAGAAATTAGAACCATCATGCACTGCTGGCATGAATGTAAAATGGTTCAGTCACTTTGAAAAACAGTCTGGTAGTTCCTCAAAGGGTAAACATAGAGTTACCATGTGACTCAGCAATTCCACTCCTAGGTATATACCCAAGAGAAATAAAAATGTCTGTCCACAAAAATCTGTACATGTCTATAGCAGCATTATTCATAACAGCCAAAAGGTAGAAACAACCCAAATGCCCATCAATTGGTGAGTGAATAAGCAAAATGTAGTGTGTCTATACAATAGAATATTATTCAACCATAAAAAGGAATGAAGTTCTGATACATGCTACAACATGGATGAACCTAGAAAACATTATGCTAAGTGAAATAAACCTGTCACAAAAGACCACATATTATATGATTCCAATATGAAATGTCTAGAGAAAACAAATCTTTAGACAGAAAGTCGATTATGGCTAGGGGGAATATGAGGATGGGGGACACCAGCTAATGTGTATGGGGTTTCTCTTTGAGGTAAAAGAAATGTTCTAAAATGGACTTTGGTGATGGTTGCACATATCTGTGAATATATATCTGCGAATAACCATTAAATTGTACATTTTTTAAAAATACTCAATCTGAATAGGAATTAAGAAAAAGGTGGAAACTGAACAAAGAACTAGCAAGAATGTAGAAAACAAATATCAAGAAGGGCATTTTAAATACAACCGTGTTAATAAACACACTAAAGATGGTCTAAACATCCCAAATAAAAGTCAGAGAATATCAGTTTGGACAAAAAGGGAAGGCCCAGCTATGCACTGTCTACAAGAAACCCACTTTAAATAAAAAGTCACAAATAGGTTAAAAGGGAATGGATGAACCCTGCTAACACTAAATAAAAGAAAACTGGACTGGCTAGATTAACAACAGACAAAGCAGATTTGATAAGTTTAGCTTTATAATAATCTTGAAATTAGGTAGTGTTACCCTTCCAACTTTGTTCTTTGTCAAGGTTGTTTTAGCTATTCTAGGTCATTGGCATTTCCAAATAATTTAGAATCAGTTAGTCATTTTCTATTTAAAAGCAAAGCCCAAAGAATATTATAAGAGATAAAGCATGTCATGCCAAATGATGAAAGAGTCAAATCATCCACGAGGACATAATTTTAAACACTTATGTATCTATAAAAGAGCTTCAAAAGACATGAAGCAAAACTTATAGAACTTGCAACAGAATTAGAAAAATCCAAATATTTCAATATCCCTCTCTCAATTATTTATAGAATGTCTATATAAAAAATTGGATGGAATCTACAGAGAAGCTACTACCACTAATAAATGAGTTTAACCACTGTTATAGTATACAATACAAGACCAGTATACACAACTCAACTAAATCTCTATATACTAGCAAAAAAACAATTAGGAATTGACATTAAAAATAATACCATTTGCAACAGCATCCAAAAATATGAAGTGCTTATGGTTAACCTGACAAAAAATTGAAGATCTGTACACTATAAGTTACAAAACATACTGAGAGAGATTACAGAAGACTTGAATAAATGGAAAGATATACCTTCCTCTTGGGTGGGAATAATCATTATTTTTAAGATGTCAGCCCTCCCTAAATTGATCTACAGATTCAATAAAAAATCCCAAACAAAATTTCAGCATAAAAACAAAATTTTTCATAGAAATTGACAAACTAATTTTAAAAGCTATAATGGAAATGCAAAGGACCCATAATAGCTGAAGCAATATTGAAAACTAATAAAGTTGGAAGACAAATATTACCAAATTTCAAAAATTATTATGAAGCTACAGTAAAAAAGACAGTGTAGATTTAACATAAAGATAGACAAGTAGATCAATGGAACCAAATAAAGTTCAGAAATATAATAGATGCACACGTATATGGAAAACTGATTTTTTTCAAAGTTACAAAGGGAATTCAGTGGAGAAATAGTAGTCTTTTCATTAAATGGTGCTGGAACAATTGCATATCAATATACCAAAAGAAAACCAATAATTTTAATCCATACCTTGAACCACATACAAAAATTAATTCAAAATGAATCATAGAATAAAATGCAAAATCTAAAGCTATAAAACTTCTAAAAGATAAAAAAAAAGAAAAAAAATTACCTTAAGTTAGGCAAAGACTTCTTAAAGATAGCACCAACAGGATAATCCAGAAGAGGAAAAAAACTTATTGCACTTCATCAGAACTAAGAATATGTACTCTTCAAATGACAGTTAAGGGAATGAAAAGACAGGCCACAGACTTTGAGAAAATATTTGCAAATCATGTCTGATAAAGGACTTGAAATTATAATATATAAAGAATCCACAAAATTCAAAATTAGGAAAATAAACAGCCCCATAGTAAAATAAGCAAAAGATCTGGACAGGCATTTTAGCAAAGAAGATAAATGGATGGCAAATGAGCACATAAAAAGATAACATCATTTGTCACCAAGCAAATGTACATCAACACCAAAATGAGATACTGTATACACATATTAGAATGTCTAATATTAAAAGAATGAATGACATTATACCAAGTGTTGGTGAGGCTGTAGAGCAACTGGATTCTTCAAACCCTGTTGCAGGGAATGTAAAATGATATAACCACTTTGGAAAACAATTCAGCAGTTTATTAAGGAGTTAATGACTCATCTATCATAATATCCAGGCATTCCACAACGAGGTATTTATCCAAGAAGATTAAAAGCTTATGTCCATACAAATACTTGTAAGTATTTATTCAGCTTTACTTGCAATAACCTTTAAACTGGGAACAACCCTTACATTCATCAAAGGTGAATGGATAAATACATCTTTGTATATATCTATAATAGATATTACTCAACAACAAAAGGTAACAAATTATTGATAACGAGAACAGATTTGGATGAATCTCAAAATCATTTTGCTGAGTGAAATAAGGCAGGCAAAAAAGAGTACATACTGTATAAATCCATTTATCAAAAACTCTAGAATACGCAAACCAATCTACGTGTCAGAAAGCAGTTCAGTGTTTACCTGGACATAAGAGATGGAGGGACAGAAAGGAGGGATTACTAAGGGGCACCTGGATACTTTTGGGGGAGTGATAAATATATTCACTATATTGATTGTAGTTATGGTCTCATGAGTGTAAACACATGTCAAACTTATAATATTGCACACTTTATATATGTGTAGGTATTGTGTGCTACATTATGCCTCAATAAAGATACATATGCATATATATGTATATATATCTGAACAAGTACAAGCCTATAAACATACCTCAGAAAGAAATTCATTATTTTCTAAATGACAAAATAACAACTAATTCTAATGATTTTAGCAATTAGTTAACCTAATGATAAAATATATAGACATATAATCTCTTGATTTTGCCATTAATCTAATAAAACTGTATTTATCAATATAACATAAAGTTTCCAATGTGATGGGTAGTTGCCTACTTGTTGGATATTTGAACTAATTTACTAGGGACTTTTGAAAAGTAAAAATCACTCTCCTGCTGTGACAGACTTGAAAAATTTGCCCAGAGAAGAAATGTGATTTTAGTTTATTTCATCTTAAAACTCCAGAGAATTGAATTAAAAATTATTCTTAAAAACAACACTTTATAGCTATGTGTTGATTGATTTACTAGATCAGAATAGTTTAGATTAACCTTTTAAAACACCCTTCACAACCTATTGAGTATCTTCATCTTAAACTTTATTTCCATTCACAAGAACTCAGAATTGGTTAAAAGTAAATAAATCAGACAAAAATCTTGCTATAGCCCACGTGATACAAGTTTACATTCATATATAGAGCTTTGAATAATACTATATTTTAAGAGTTACTAGCCTAAATAGAAATGTAGTATCTTGTACATCATTTCTCCTTCATACATACATCTAAGCAATGTGAAACAATGATCCAGATACATTTAAATAATATTTAATTAAACTTCTATAGCTAAACTGTCATTTCTGGCTTTCATTCTCTTAATGTGTGTATTCCTAACCAACTATTTACTCAGACATTGCACTCTAGAAAACCATTACAAGCCCAGATTCTACTAGGTTTCAAGCATTTCCTTCTAGTCAAGGATTATGTATGAAATAACATAATGGATATTGGACATGAACATTATTTTATAACCTTCTAAGCTACTTTGGCTCAACAGAAAGAAACAAAAACATTCCACTGCCTGTACTGGAAAACAAACATGAAATATTCTGGTTGGTAGTCTTCTAAAAGAGATTTTTTAAGGGGGGCATAAAGACAACAATACTTCATATTCATTTATAATGAGCCCTATGATGGTCATGGTGATATGATAACATAAATTAGGACTTTTAAAGACATTCAGCTGTTTATCTACATTTTCCAGCAAATTAACTTATTTTAAAATATTCTCTGCCTCATATAAGCAATTGTAAGAAACCAAAATGATTGAATGCATACTCATGATGAGTCCATTAGAGTCGGGCATATCTGTGGTGGTTTGGGTGATGCTTTGAGTTGGTAAGGGAGGGTTAACGATATTTAATAAGAACAGCATGAGAACCAAGATTTACTACAGAAATCTTAAGGCTGTATCAGAAAGTCTGTAACTAGAGGGTACAAGGGTCTATCACACTGATTGATACATGAAAGACACTTTACTATACATTCTCAACTGGGGTGATATATCCCTAAAGGGGGCAAAAATCAGTTCTTGGGGGGCAAAATAATCTTTGATATCACAAGGGTTTGTTGCCCTCTAAAGGGCCAGAGCACATAATTTTAATACCATAGATGTACATATACAGTACATCTATGGTATTAAAATTTCATGAGGGGTGGTAATTATGAAAAAAATGTATAAACATGTCTCTAGGGGGACATAATGAAAAACAAAAAAGGTTGAGAAACACTGCACTGTAAAATGGAAAATCTAGTTTCTGGTACAAGGAGTTAAGAGCATGACCACTACATCTATGTGAGTATTCCTTTTTGTACTCAATGGTGAAATTGGGTATGTTTTTTGGTATGCTTATCTTTAAGGTTGCACTGAGGTGGGCGAGGGGTGAGGGAAAGGAGTGGAGTTAAGGGATCCCAGAAACTTAAGGTATTAGATGAATAATATCCCCATCATCCCACATCTTTGTCTCTAGCACTATATTGAATTTGTGTGGCTGATGGTAGATCACATAGGTTTCAAATTTTGCCTGCTACATGAATATAGAATTAACTGACATGAATTCCCAAAGGTAAGGTAAATGATATGATACTGAGAAAAACTCAGGGAAATGTTAAGAAAATTCTGCAATACAATGCCAATGTCAAAGATCTGAATTATTTATTTACTAAAGGTCATCCTCCAAGTATATCATCTTAGGCTTTTTTATGTGCTCAAAATTGAACAAGAAAGTTATAGGTGCCAGCCATTTGGGTGGTTTATTAATGAGCCAGCCCTTCTTGAAGAAGTCTTACCCTGTTGCAGCTATGGACTTGGGCTTAAGAAGATTAAACTCAATATATAAATAGTCTCCTCCTGGACCCCACAGTTTCTGATTCTCATATTGTAGTATCTCACAGAACAAATGAGATTCAAAACATATAGAAAAAGAAATATGGAAAGACATAGTCATTCTTTTTTTCTTTCTAGGACACAGTATATTAATGATATGCAGGTAATGGTTGCCAAATGCAAATTATGCCTAACAGAACAGCAAACAGCCAGGATTTTAAGAAATGCTTTCAAATTGACTTCAACAGCATTCATGGTTATTTCAGGGAAAGCACAATGGTTGGGTAGGTTGGAAATGATTTTAAAAGCATTGGAGTACAAACTGATATAAATGATCACTGATAATTGTACTCTAAGTGGAAAAAGCAGCTCAATCCAAACTCAGTAAATTCCTGATTATTCAGGATAGGGTTATTCAGATCAACATTTATCAGTCCTTAATAATATTCCTCCTGGTTTCCACCCTTGTGGTCATTTGCTTTCTTATCATTAACTCCACCACAGGTTAAGAGGGAGCACAAAAAAAGGTGAAATACAATTCCATTCATTTTACTACTTATTAACAGGTCTTTTCAAAAGGCTAGTCTAAAATAATAGCTGAAGCAGTAGCTGAGGATTTTTATACATTTCTCTTTATTGTGGGCATTTAAAAACCTTTCATGTGGGCTTCCCTGGTGGCGCAGTGGTTGAGAGTCTGCCTGCCAATGCAGGGGACACGGGTTCGAGCCTGGTCTGGGAGAATCCCACATGCCGCGGAGCAACTGGGCCCGTGAGCCACAACTACTGAGCCTGCGCATCTGGAGCCTGTGCTCCGCAACAAGAGAGGCCGCGACAGTGAGAGGCCCGTGCACCGCGATGAAGAGTGACCCCCGTTCGCCGCAACGAGAGAAAGCCCTCGCACAGAAACGAAGACCCAACACAGCCAAAAATAAATAAATAAATTTATTTAAAAAAATTTTTAAAAACCTTTCATGTACTGGGTTTTATTGGGATAAACATATTCTGTACTCCATGTTACTTACGATAATAAAATGATTAAAGTAAACCTATTTCTAATCAAAATATAAACATACAGGCATCATGTTGGTAACAACATATTCGCTAAGGGTCAAAGCCCATAGAATGGTGCCCTTAACAGCTGTGTATAATATTAGATTAAGATAAAGTAAGAAAGCTTTTTCTTTTATGGGGTGGTGATATAGAAAATTTATTAAGAAAATAGTATAAATGTAATCTCTTAGGTGCACAAGAACTATGAAATTATTAAATATGATCTTCATCTATCAAAATAATATGTTCAGTTTGAAATGTGAAAATATTCATCAAGTCCTTAGTTTTTAATTTCACATCAATGAATTAAAATTGCACTTCCTTTTGAGAAAAGAAAAGGTTAAGCATTTTTTTTTACAATACAAGATCATGCCCAGGTAATAATTTATTCAGACACTGACAGCTGTTCAAAAGATACTTGGGGGTGGTTTAGGAGTCTGTGGAATTTATAGATAACACTATGTTTAGTTCTGCAGCAATGTCGAACACTTTAAGTTGACTTCTTCCTTATTCATATTGTGGTAGAACTGTGTACTAGTTATCTCTCGCTGCATAAAAAAATTGTCCCAAAACTTAGTGACTCAAAACAAATATTTAGTATCTCTCAGTTTCTGTGGGTCAGGAATCCAGGCAAGACTTAGGTGGGTCTTCTGCCTCAGGGTCTCTCACAAGGCTGCAAATCAAATTGTGGGCAGGGGATGTAGTCATCTCAAGTCTAGACTGGGGTGTGTTGGGGGACCTGCTGCCAAGTTCACTCATGTTGGCAGAAATCAATTCTTTCAGAGTCCCTGGACTGAGGGCTTACGTTCCTCCCTGGCAGCTGGCCAAAGGCCTCTCTCAGTTTCTTAACATATGGGTCTCTTCATGGAGTAGCTCAAAACATGGCATGAAATCAGAGCAAACAAATAGAGAGAGAGCAAAGAGACAACAAATAACGAGTTTTGGGGAGGATGTGGAGAAAAGGGAACTCTTGTGCACCATTATTCGGAGTGAAAATTGGTGCTGCCACTATGGGAAATAGCGTGGATACTCCTCAAAAGTTTAAAAATAGAACTACCATAGGATCCAATAATTCCATTCCTGGGTTTTTATCCGAAGAAAACCAAAACGTTATTTAGAAAAGATATATGTACCCCTATATTCATCATAGCATGATTTACAACAGCCAAGATATGGAAGCAACCTACATGCCTATCAATGGATGAACGGATAAAGATGTGAGATATATATATATATATATATATATATATATATATATATATATACACAATAGAATATTACTCAGCCATAAAAGAGAATGAAATCTTGCCATTTGCGACAAGTAGGATGGACCTAGATGGTATTATGCTATGTGAGATAAGTCAGACAGAGAAAGACAGATATTGTATGATTTCACTTATATGTGGAATCTAAAAAACAAATGAACAAACACAACGAAATAGAAATAGAGTTACAGATACAGAGAAGAAACAGGTGGTTGTCAGAGGGGAGGAGGGTGGGAAGAGGAGAAAAATAGGTGAGAGAGATTAAGAAGTACAAACTTCCAGTTGCAAAATAAATGAGTCAAGGGTATGAAATGTACACTGTGGGGAATATAGTCAATAGTAATGTAATATCTCTGTATGGTGACACATTGTAACTAGACTTATCTTGGTGATCATATTGAAATGTATAGAAACACTGTATCACTATATTCAGCAACAGCAACTAACATAGTGTTGTAGGTCAATAACACTTCAAAAACAAACAAACCCATAGAAAAAGAGATCAGATTTGTGGTTACCAGAGGTGTGGGGTGAGGGGAGATGGAATTGCATGTAGACAGTCAAAAGGCACAAACTTCCAGTTACAAGGTAAATAAGTAATAGGGATGTAATGTACAACTTGATAAATATCATTAACACTGCTGTGTGTTATATATGGAAGTTGTTAAGAGAGAAAATCCTAAGTGTTCTTATCACAAGAAAATATTTTTCTATATTTCTTTAATTTTGTATGATATAAGATGATGGATATTTATTTATTGTGATATTCATTTCATGATACATATAAATCAATTTATTATGCTGTACACCTTAAGCTTATACACTGCTGCATGTCCATTATATCTCAATAAAACTGGAGGAAAAAATTATATGAAGCATTGTGGGAATGATTACAGAAGTGAATCACAGACATCAAAGAGCACGTGGCTTGAGATATGACAACATGCCCATTGAGTGGTACAAGTATTGCTCACAACTGGACTTGTAGACATTCAAAGACCTCGACTACTCTAGATCAACACTGGGTGATACATCAGAAGGCCTTGTGGAGCTTCGGAAAAGCAAAGGTGCGTGGATTTCACTCCAGATCAACTGAGTCAGCTCTAAGAATGAAACTTGGACAACAATATTTTTAAACAGTGATCCTCAATGTGTCTTCAAGATTGCTAACCATTCCTAGATACATGTGCCCAAGTATTTATCCTTCTATCTGACCCATGCTTATCTGTCCAGTTTCTTCTGCCACACTACTTGTTACCCTCTTCTAGTTTATGCTCTACCAATCACTAATATACCCTGTCTTTGATACTGGAGGGTAGTTTCTTGTCTCGTTGCAGAAAGAATTCAGAGATGAGACATGGAGGTCAAGAAAGTAAAGTGAGGATTTATTTGAGCAATAGTACACTCTCAAGGGGAGAGCAGGCAGTCTCATTTGAGTAGCTGCCCTGAGTTTTTTTGGCAAACCTGTTATGTGGGGCATAGAAATGAATGGGGTGGAAAATTCACTGGGGAGGGAAAGGTTTGTGGTTCGTATTCCCTGATTTTCATCCCAGCTCCATCTTCCCGAGGGGAGGAGGGATTTTTGTCCTTATTTAGCTTAGATCAAAAGTGTCATAGCGTCGGTGCATTATGGGTACTTCTTATCTGCAAGGCTAATTTTATTGAAATGAGAGCATAATGAGCAAAAAGTTACATTCGGAGCCCAGAGATTCCCACCTTTTCCCACCTTTCTTTGTCTGCCTCCAGGACACATCACCCCAAAATATGTGGTTTCCTGTCAGTCTGGAGGTTCCTGCTTTTCTTTGTTTACAAGATGTGTGGTTTCCTGACATTTGACCCTTGCTCCCCCTTCTCTGCTCATATCTAGCTACCTGCCTGTTTTAACACCTATAATGCCATGAGCTCTAGCTTCGGTAATAATGTAATCTATGAAGAAGTTTTGCAAACATGTTAACTGTAACACACACACAGTTCAGTAGGCAATCTCTGGAAGCCCATTTATACAAATTACTGCTATTTTGATCTTTGAATGATATGAATAATAACTGGTATTAGGTGTTTAGGAGCATAAACTTTGGAGTTAAACTTGGGCCTGAATACTCTGTCACCCACTAGCAGTTGACCATAGGCAAGTTATTCATCCTCTCTGAGCCTTTGCTTCCTCATGGTAATAATTTGTATCTAAAATTGATCCTCATTATTCATAGATTCCATATTTGCAAATTCACCTACTCATTAAAATTTATTTGTAACCCCAAAATAAAGGCACGAGGTGCTTTTCTGGTCATTTGTGGACATGTGAAGTGTGGCGAAAAATTTGACTCACCTGATGATGCATGTGTTCCCAGCTAAGCTTGAACAAAGCAGTGATCTACCTTTTCGTTTCAGCTCTCATCATGTAAGCAAGTGTCCTTTTCATGGTCTATTTAGTGCCACATTTTTCACATTTCTGTGTTTTGTTTTTTTGTTGTTGTTGATTTTGCTATTGAAAATGGCCCTAAAGTATAGTGCTGAAGTGATGTCTAGTGTTCTTAAGCACAAGAAGTCTTGAATATGTAATAATTAGGGAGAAAATACTATGTTAGGTAAACTTCATTGAGACATGAGTTGTAATGCTGTTGGCCATGAGATCGAGATTAATAAATCAACAATGTATTTAAATGCATTGTATACAAATACAACAATATGTATTAAATAAGG
Organism: Balaenoptera ricei; assembly: GCF_028023285.1. Lineage (NCBI taxonomy): Eukaryota > Metazoa > Chordata > Mammalia > Artiodactyla > Balaenopteridae > Balaenoptera > Balaenoptera ricei. The sequence goes on along the minus strand of NC_082660.1, from coordinate 85,254,617 downwards.
GGTCTTTAAACAGAAACACAGGTAAAACAAGGTTATGTGTTGATCAGTTGATGAAAATTTTGTGACCAGGAATCTAACCTTCTATGTTGCCTAGGAACAATAGGTCAGTACTCACTAATTCAGTTTTTGCAGTGACTTTACAGAACATAAGTACCATGAATAATGAAAATCAAGTGTTTTTCTAAAGGTTATTGCCAGGATTAAAGGAAATAATATGTACAAAAGATTTAGCATGGTATTATACTGTTGTATTAATACTGTGACTATTAATAGTGTGAATATTTTTACAGACTAAATTGTTTTCACACAGTGCAGAAATCTTTCAGGCCATTGGAAAGGGATATTCCTACTTCAATGCACCAAATGACTCCTTCTTGCTTCAGACAATATAAGAATGTGGCTCAATAGCCCATACCTAGAAATAGCATTATACCAACCACCGACCTACTCAAAAAGAAATATTTCAAGTTCAATGCAAACCGCTTGTCCCTTGTCAACTTGCCCTAAATAACACACCCTGCAAATTCCATTGGATAGCTTCTCCTTTGGATGTACTTTTCAATGGCCCTTATAATCTTTTCTAACTTCTCTATGGGCTTGTCTTTATCCCCCAGCAATGGAAGTGACACAGACTAATTTAACAGTCACGGATATTTATTCCTAGCATCGTAATTTGGAATAATGTACTATTTATCTATTAGTTCTTCCAGACTGAATAAATGCCTGTTAAATAGAAGCAGAAAGTCAAAATAACTGATTAAAAGAGATCTTTGTGTATATGTGATTGAGTGTGTGGGTATGTCTGCACAAAATTATTTTAGTGATTTACCTAACTGCTATCCAGAAATGTCATTTTTGAATTTTGAAAGAGATTAATGTTTATATATATACATGTAATGGACGGCTGCCAAGATAATTGTCAAAATTCAGCTTCAGACATTATGTATTTTTTGACAGCTGAAAACCCAGAACTTATTTTTACTGCTTTTCTAGTTTGCAACATTTTATATTGCTGACATTCATTAACTGCTTTGTTATATATTTTTAGTGCTAGAGAAAGCTTTAAAAAGGAGTGCTCTTTCGAAAGGCCATAAAATAATGACTTTTACTACAGAAATCTAAATGTTGCACATATTTTAGAAAAAAAGTTGAAATCTCCATTGAGCCCGGAAATCATATATACAAGCTTTTTTTTTTTTTTTTTTTTTTTTTTTATAGCTACTTTATTTATTTATTTTATTTTATTTTTGGCTGTGTTGGGTCTTCGGTTCATGCGAGGGCTTTCTCTAGTTGAGGCAAGTGGGGGCCACTCTTCATCGCGGTGCAGGGACCGCTCTTCATCGCGGTGCGCGGGCCTTTCACTATCGCGGCCCCTCCCGTCGCGGGGCACAGGCTCCAGACGCGCAGGCTCAGTAGTTGTGGCTCACGGGCCCAGCCGCTCCGCGGCATGTGGGATCTTCCCAGACCAGGGCTCGAACCCGTGTCCCCTGCATTAGCAGGCAGATTCTCAACCACTGCGCCACCAGGGAAGCCCTATACAAGCTTTTGATTTTGTGCCTCGATCCCACCCAAATTCTAAGAACTACTAGTCTATCCTATTCTAGAGACTCTGAGTGTCTTTCTCAAATGTCTTGGAATATTGTTTTGAATCTAGCCATGGCAACCAACTGTGAAAATAAAAATCAAAAAGCTAGCTAGTTTATCCTTTTTACCCTTCAAACTCAGAAAAGCTTTAAACAATTAATGCAGATATTGAAGATACAAAGTGCTTTGCACTTGATTTAATTCTCTTAAGCAGTCTAAGTCTAGGATCAGTTCAATATTAACCATGGTTTCTAAATTATACTTGAGCAAAGCACATTCTAGCTAACATTAAAAGCAAGTCAAATTTATATTGTTTAATTACTTTCTCTACAGTTTTGAAGTCCTCCCTCATCCACCAAATGCCCAGTGTATCCTCATTTGGCTCTCCACGCCTTTGAAACTTCACCATATGGATAAAAAACTGCCTCCTCTCACACAAGGCAGTGGGCAGAATGAAGATGGAGAGATAGCTACACTGACAATGACCGGAGAGGAAAACATGATTTCACTTCTCCAGTTTTGCCAAGGACATGTTCAAGGACACAGTGATAATCTCTATGAAATATAAAACTTGTGCTCCCAGGCAATCCCACCAAACTGAGTAAATACATTTCTTAAAATGTGGAAGACTGAACTCAATTAAATGATTTGTCCTCTAAATGACATGTTCAAGGGTCACATGATTATATATGAATTTATATTTTTGATACAGAGAAAAATAAGAAAATAAGGATGATATAGTAAGAATCAACAAAAAGCTAAGTGTATTTAATTTAAAGAAAAAAATTTTTTATGAAGTAATATTCTCTGTATGTTTTTGGTGACCAAACATCCTTTCTTTGTGAACTTTATGATAGTACATGGCATTTAAAAAATATCATTACCTGGAAAAATTAAAAGTTGACAACTGTTCATGAAATATAAACGTCTGGGCGTCCCTGGCCCATGCCGCACCAAGTTAACCAAGGGAAAACACACACACACACACACACACACACACACACACACACACACTCTCTCTCTCTCTCTCTCTCTCTCTCCCAAAAAAAGGGATTAGATCCATTTGGCTGTTTAACATTATAGAAACAAGGCCAACTGGTTATTAAATGTTTTGCCTACTTCCAGTGACACTAAATAAACACAATATAAGCATTCCTTAACTTTAACAATGAAACAATAACAATTTTAAGCCAAAGTCATGATTTCATCAACACAGATGATGATGTTGTCCTAAAAATCACCTCTATTCTGTTGTTTGGTTATACACTTCTTGATTGAGTTAACATTGTAGTGTAGGTGTTTAAAAAGAAAAGGCTAATATATACCCTAAAACAACCACTAAAATAATTAAAATATTAAAGATTTCCATATAATAAGGCAACAAAAGAGATAAGATTGAACAATTAAAATATTTAACTAATCTAAAATAAATCAGAAAAAGAGGAAACGAAACAAAGAACACGAGGCAAATAAAAAACACACAGCAACATGACAGACTTAACCTCACACATATCACTAATTGCCTTAAATGCAATGGTCTAAATGGCCTAATTAAAAGTCAGAGATTGTCATATTGGATAATTAAGGCAAAATCTAACTATATGCTGCCTAATTGGAGCCCACTGTAAATATAAATACACACATACAATAAAAGTAACAGGATGTATATTAGTTTGCTGAAGCTTCTGTACAAAGTACCAAAATTTGGGTGACTTAAAACAACAGATTTATTATCTCATAATTCTGGAGGCTAAAAGTCTGTAAGTAAGGTGTTAGCAGGATCATGCTTCCTCTGACACTCTGGGAAGAATCCTTCTGGGCCTCCTCCAACTTTCTTACGGTGGCTGGAAATGTTTGGCATTCCTTGGCTTACAGCTCCATCAGACCAATCACTGCTTTCATCTTCATGTGGCATTCTGCCTGTGTCTGTCTTCACATCATCTTCCCTCATTACATAGTTATCTCTGTGTCCAAAATTCTCTTTTTTATAAGGATATCAGTCATATTGGACCTCATTTTAACTCTGTAAAGACCCTATCTTTTTGGGAGAACATAATTCAACCCATAACAAACGGGAAAGGATATACATGCTGACATTAATCAAAAGAAAGCTGAAGTGGCTATAGCTTTCAGCTAATGAAGATTTCAGAGCAAGGGATATTACCAAGAATAAAGAAGATAATCTCATAATATTAAAGTTGTCAATCCATAAAGAGTACAAGACAATCCTAAACATTTATATACCTATTAGCAGGTACCAAATACATGAAGCAGAAACTGATAGAACAGGAAAGAGAAATAGATCCATAATTATAGTCAGAAATATCAGTACTTCTCTTTTGGTAATTGATAGAACAAGTAGACAGAAAATCAGCAAGGATGTGGTAGATGAACAACACTATCAACCAATTTGACCTTATTGGCATTTATAATATACTCCACCCAATAGCTGTAAATACACATTCTTCTCAAATGTACATGGATGTTGACCAAGAAAGACCATATTCTGGGACATAAAACAAGTCTCAGTGAATTTAAAAGGATTCAAGTCATATCGAGTATGCTTTGCAACCACATGGAATAAAATTAGAAATCAATAACAGAAAAATTCTCTGGAAAATCTTGAAGTATTTACAAACTCTGGGAGAGGAAATAGTTTTCTTCAACACTCCTAGGGTTCCTGACTGGGTCTGAAAATTAAACTGACAAATATTAACAGAAGAAAAGCATTCATATTTTATTAAATTTTTGCAGGTACATGGGAGCCTTCACAAGTGAATGAAGTCCTGAAGAAATGACCGGAGTAGGAAGTTTTTAAGCCTTTCAGAAAAAGAAACAGTAAATCTGTGTGAAGAGTGATAAAACAAAGGGCTATGGGTAGCAAATGGTGAAGAAGTAACTTGGAAGATAAGGGTTAGCTTAATAAGATTTGTTTATATAGATTTTTTTTGGCCCCAAATTCCCTGTCTCCGATGATAAGAATGTGTTCCTTCTTTCTCATGGGAGATTTATCTCTTGTTTTCAAGGAATAAGGGTGAAGTGTGGGGGTGAGGTCAGAGTGACCTTCTTGCTTCTACTGTTTTCTCAAATTCCTTCAGCTTAAGATATTAAATATGCCAAGGTGCCATATTTTGGGGTAGCGTGTCCTGAACTCCATCAAACTAAACACCACACTTCCAACTAACCCATGGGTGAACACTGATTTCAAAAGTTACATTAAGAAGGATTGTGAATTAAATGAAAATAAAATTACAACATACCAATATCTGTGGGATGCTACTATATCAGTACTTGGGGGGAAATTTATAGCATTAAATGCTTATATTAGAAAAGAAGAAAGGTTTCCAATGAAAGACCTCTGCTTCCACTTTTGGAAACTAGGAAAAGAACAGTAAATTCATTCCAAAGTAAGGATAAGAATGAAACATATTAAGATCAGCATGGATGTCAATTTAATAGAAAACAGAAAAACAATAGACATGAAAGACTGATATACCAAAAATTTCAATACATCCCTGAGAGAAGTTAAAGAAGAACTAAATAAACAGAGAGTTTCACCATGTTCATGAGGTGAAAGACTCAGTATTGTTAAGATTGTTAATAATACTTAAGATTATTGTTATTATCCACAAATGGGTCTATAAATTCAAAGTAATTCCAATTAAAATTCCAGCTGTCTTTTTGTAGAAATTGACAAACTGATTCTGAAATTCACATAGAAATGAAAAGAATCCATAATAGCTAAAACAACTCTGAAAAAGAAGAAAAAAGTTGGAGTACTAACTAACATTATCTTATTTCAAGTCTTATAAAGCAACTGTAATCAAAGACAGCATTCTATTGATATGAAACTAGATCCATGGAACAGAAGAGCAAATCCAGATATAAATTCACATAAACGGACAACCTAATTTTGACAACCATGCTTTGTCAATTCAGTAGGGAAAGAATAGTCTTTTCAGGAAATGGTGCAGGGACGAGAGGCTATACATATCTTTAAAAGTTAAACATATTCCTTCTATATGGTTCAGTCATTCCACTTCCAAGTTTTTATCCAAGAGTAATGAAAGTATACGTTCATACAAAGACTGGTAAACAAATAATCATACAGCTTTATTTGTAATCCAAGAACTGAAAACAACTCAAATGTGTAGTGAGTGGATAAACAAACTGTGGAATACATAAAATGGAATACTACTCAGCAATAAAAATTAATGAGCTGTAAGTGCAGATTACAGCATGAATGAATCTCAAAATAATTATGCTTAGTGAAACAAAACAGAAAAGGAGTAAATACTGCAAGATTCCATTTATTTTAAACTCTAGAAAATGCAAAATATTCTGTAATGGTAGAAGGCAGGTCAGTGATCACCTGTGAATGTTGAAGGGTAAAGACTACAAAGGGGTATTAGGAAACTTTTTGGGTTGGGTTGATATATTCATTATGTTGTTTTTTGGTGATGGCTTCACCATTGTAAATATATGTTAAGACTGTCAAGTTATATATTTTAAATATGTGTAATTTATTGTGTGTCAATTCTACCTCAATAAAGCAATTTTAAAAATTTTTTTGAAGATTATAGTCATTATTTTTAACAGCTCCTCAGATGGTTCTAATATGTACATGGGGTTTAGAACCAGAGATCCAGCTATTTTACCACAAAGTGGAATATAGCTGATTGCTCAGACATCTATAAAATCTTTCCCTTTTTGTCTTCTTTTTTATGCAATTATTTGCTTAAGAAGACCTATGCTATTTTTCAGTTCAGTTAGATAAGGACCCTGTTTGAAAACAGGTACATTTTCAGTAATCTTTAACTCCCAAAACTATTGTCTTTGATGTTGCTGTAAATCATGGAATGTTAAAGGATCATCTTTCCTCAATGTTTTGTTAGGTTACGGGACAGAGTGAATTTTCACCTAGACTGGAAAAGATACTGTAATATTAGGACTAAAACAATCTCTGTTGAGTTTTCATCTTTGAACCAGCCACAGACCAATAGAGGCCAGACAGCCAATAAAATATCCTAAGTTTCTTTGGGGAAAAATAGAGTGTATCAAGTGATGCAGTGCACAATAATTGGATCAAATTACATATTAGGATTGTTTCCAACTCTGAACATCCATTTTATGAAAAAAAAAAATCTAGTCGAAGTCCAAATGGATGTTTAAATATAAAGAAGCCAAGGAATTGTCAAAGGACGTAAGGTCATTTACCCTATAATAGAGAAGGCTTTGGTTGGGCAAGGAGTATGGTGGCTATTAATGTTTGAAAGAAAGGGAAGAACATCTTCAATGGTGAGGATAATACCAATGTCCCTGAAGCAACAAAGAAAGGGTGACTCTAGAGGAAATATTTTCATGTTATTATTTTTGTTTCATAATTGAATTTATGCAATGTGACTCTAGGTAAAGACAATTTGTACACACTCCTACTTAGACCTTTTCTCACAGTGGTTGAGTTCACCATTCACTCCTTCACATCATAATGATCACCCAATTGATATGTCTGGAGCTGTGCTATGACCCTCCAGTATAGCTCCTTCACAAGAAACTCTCATTAGGAAATAGCTCAAGAACCACTTTGGAAAGGGTTACATATCCTCACTGCCTACTTTTAGATTAGCCAGTCTACCTGAAACTCCCAATATATTGCCCTGCTGATTCAAGCTTATGATTTCAGCTCAGAAATTAACCTCCCAGGTACAGATGCCCTATTTTGGTTGGGAAATTGGACTTTGCAATGCATGATATACTTATAGACATAAAAACATAAAAGAAAACATTCATTTTGTCTAAATTACCATTGTTATTTGTGTTCATTCGCTAGAGAATCCTAACTCACCAACTGCCCCTAATTCACCTTTTGTTCTGAAGGCCTAGTATACAAGTCAGTTTCAAAGATATCAAGTGATATCAATGATATCAAAGATATCAAATGATATCAATGTATTCCTTCTGGAATCAACAAATGGAGCTTATAAAAAATGAGTAATGGAGTATTCTAATTAATTAACTCTCATGTTTAACTGACTTTCTTTAAATACCATTATATAAACATTAAGATTTTAATATCAAAACATAATGCTTATCAGTAAAACGAGAATTGCAGACTTCTTTGTTTTATTTTAGAATGTATCTGAATGAACAGCAACAATTGTTCTACATGCTTGAAAACTAAATTCAGGTTATTTCACCATCTTGTTATTTTGGATTCTGAGTAGATGAAACTTTACTATATTGGGCTCATGCATGGATCTATTATATTCTTTTGGAGCTTCAGGATAGCATTATTCAGGCATTCGGGGAGATTATACACACACATATTTATACATACACTCACACACACAAAATATACTTTATTTGCACTGTTTGTAGATTTCATGGAAACAAAGTCTTTTAGAACTTCATGACTTTCTCCCATTTTTAAAGATGATTGGAAATGTCCTGTTTCTGTGACTGTCATTCAGCATACACATATCCAGCATCAGACCAGAAATGTGAATCTTGACAGCTTCTGCCAAGGTGGTAATATTGCTTGTAATTGCTCTCTGCTGGGCTTTCAATTCCCTGCGACAGGCAGGAACATCGACAAGGTCAACTCATTTATCTACAGCGGCAGTGACACTAGCCTATTATGAGAGTACATGAGAATCCAGGCTTTAGAAATCATGGTTTTAGAAATAGGACTAAAATAGAGTGAAGGAAGAAAATAATTAAAGTCCCAAAAGCTTTCTTTCAATAATTTTAATTTTCTCATCTTGAAAATTTTTTAAGATGAGAACATATCAGAACACAGAAATGGAAATTATTCTAGTAGATTTTCCGAAAAAGGGAACAATCTGGTATAATAGTTAAGACCATGAGCTTTGGCTCAGTTTATTCATCTGTTAAACAAGGTAATCATTCCTAATGTCAGGGTGTGGTAAGAACAAAATGAGAAGTCACATGTTAACTGCTTAGCACAGGGCCTGGCACATAGTCATCATTCTGTATATTAAAGCTATAATAATTTAGAATAGGCATAATGTTCCACAGACCCAGACAAGGTGTCTTGATGTCAAGTTTTACTTACCTGGAAAGTGTTTTAAACTATATTTTGTTGGACTACACTTTGGAGGAAAATATGAAAGTAGCACCATTTTTCATTGAACCAATTGCCCTGAATATTTATTCATACTTAATTATGCATTTTCTTTACAAAATAGGTTGCGATTATATTTATCTTTTGTCTCATCTTGCAATACATTTGTGTTTGTGTGTGTACACATGTGACACTGAAGTCCCTGCATAAAGCGGAGTATCATTGTAAGTTAGTTTCTAGACATTTCTCCCCTTTTAAAACATATGATGTGAAAGTACCTGTGAGTGCCCACACAAACACGTGTGTACCCATGTCTGTGTTTAAAGGAAAAAATCATATACTGGGGTCAGAGAAATATTTATATTAGAAACTAGAAAAATGTGTTCAATATAACTGCAATTGCTCTAATAAGTGGTACTATCATTATGGTATAAAGCTACCCTGCTCTTGTGCTTTGAGGTTCAAGAACCGTTTTTAGCTTACTGATTTGTTCTGCCCATCACAAAATGTACAAACATAACACATTCATTCCATGTCGCAAAAATAAATGGTAGGACTCTGCTCCCACTGGGAACCAGAGGAAGCTAATTCCTACAATGCCTTCATTTGCCTTTTGGTTAAAAGGAAAATTTCCTGGTATAACAGGTAGGGAAATACTTCATTTCATAGTCAATTGCTGATCCATTGTTTATGAAGTTTACTAACTTCCACAGAAAGATACTGAATATAACTTCTCTTCATCAGTTTATCCTGAATACTTCTTTTTCACATAAAGGAATACCTCATACATCATTGGATTGATCTGGTTTTATGATATTTATTAAACATTGGGCATCTGGGCTGCCATTTCAAACTACCTTAACAAACCTAACACTACCTTTATAGTGGTTCCTTGCTTAGAAGACTAGATACCACCAATGTCAGTTCAATAAACATAGCATGAATAGACACTTTCTTCACAAACAATTGAAACAAAATGTCAAGTAGAAACATCCTGTACTGCACAACACCAAGCAAAATTGTTCTAAGATTGAAAATGTCTGAGATGCTCATTGGCTTTGACTGAATGATGAAAATGTGTACAGATCTATTGCCCAAGAGCAATAATGCTGATAATGAACTGTGAAGGTTTTCATCCACAGTATTCTTTTTTATTTATTTATTTATTAACATCTTTATTGGAGTATAATTGCTTTATAATGGTGTGTTAGTTTCTGCTTTATAACAAAGTGAATCAGCTATACATATACATATATCCCCATATCTCTTCCCTCTTGCGTCTCCCTCCCACCCTCCCTTATCCCACCCCTCTAGGTGGTCACAAAGCACCGAGCTGATCTCCCTGTGCTATGCGGCTGCTTCCCACTAGCCATCTATTTTACTTTTGGTAGTATATATAAGTCCATGCCACTCTCTCACTTTGTCCCAGCTTACCCTTCCCCCTCCCCGTGTCCTCAAGTCCATTCTCTACGTCTGCGTCTTTATTCCTGTCCTGACCCTATGTTCTTCATAACCATTTTTTTTTAGATTCCATATATTTGTGTTAGCATAAGGTATTTGTTTTTCTCTTTCTGACTTACTTCACTCTGTATGACAGACTCTAGGTCCATCCACCTCACTACAAATAATTCAATTTTGTTTCTTTTTATGGCTGAGTAATATTCCATTGTATATATGTGCCACATCTTCTTTTTGCTTCAGTGGATGTACACAATGCCAGATGTCTAAAAGTATACAAGATAAATTGCCTTTCTGGCATTTTATGCATTATCTGTTACAAATTTCAACATGACCATTGTAGATTCAGTCATTCAACATTAAGGCTATTCACCACAGAATGCAGGGGATATGACTTTTGCCTAACAGTTGTCAAAATTTCTTCAACACTTGTTTCAATTTTCCACAATCACTTACCCAAACTATACTCTTAACAAGATAGAAACACTGGCTACCAAACATCTATTCCTCCACAAAGATTAGTGTTCTCATTAAGTTTGGTTTTTAAGACATGTCATTGCATATACAGAAGTCTTGACTCTAGGCAAGGGCAGTATTACAGTTATGGTCTTTAATAAAAACATCAGATATTTAGTGGGCATCTACTGTCTACCCAGTGTTATGGGAAATATTAAGGAGAATGAGGCTTTTCCTGACCTTATAAGGTAGTTAAAGGGAAATGGTTAACACATTTCATCACTTAACATGCATGTACTGGGAAACAACTATATAGCAGACCCACCGCTGCAATACCACAGTTACTATAGTACAATACTATTACCCAGATATGCTCATGGTACTATGGCAAAACAAAGAAGAAACATGCAACTGATAATGGGCACAGAGAACATCTGAAAAGACTCTCAAGAGAGGTAAAGTTTGAGCTGAGCCATGATGATTAGGGATTCAAGCTGACAAATTAGGATACAAAAGGATATATGTTGAGGAGTGGAAGGTGGGTTAAGAGAATAGGAATGGGTAATAAAATCTGATGTTAAATGATGACCCCAAGATTTTCAACCTAGTAAACAAGAAATTTGTGCAATCATCAGGTCAAGCATATTTTTAATAGCTGCTGCTTGGGAGAACAATGATGTGTTCCTTTTAGAGTGTTCTTTTTTTGAAGTGATGGCACAATTGTGTTAGAAAATGAAAATACAGGAAAGAAGGTAGACAATCAGGGCTGCATTTGGAATTTGTGCAAATACAATCACATAGAAATAACTCATGCCTCTTTTTGTGCCAGATCAGATGTTTCAATTCACCAAATTATTTCACTAATATTTGTTGAACACATAGCTTCTAGGTACCATACCAATGGGCCCCTTTAGTTGCAACTCTCATATAGGCCTGGCATTGCATAATCTCCAGATGGAAAACACTCGAAGTAAATTTTGCAATGTACAGTAATATTCCTCATCAAAAGTTGTCTATGTGGCAAATCTGCTTCTCTGTGACCAATCTACTACAGCTCTAAAAGAGACAGATAACACAGTAATTAGCATCTCTGCCCTTTCTGAGTCTCAAGGAAACTAACCAATCAAGTATTTCATGTTAGTCTAATGCTGGATTGGTTTTGTAAACAAAATGTCAGCAAGAATTAGTGAAATTAACTGCAGAGCAGAAGCAAAAACGACTTTAAAAAACTCAGTTATCTGCCACAATAATCACTGGAGTGCAAAATGATGCCCCAGAGTCACTGTAAGGTGTTTCATGCCTCCTGCAGCCTCTACAAAAAGATGAAATTATGATTAGCATTATTTTGGTTCTGTACACTCCTTTACAGTCTCATTTGCTGAAAGTTAAATCCATGAATGTTATATGTGAATCCATCCTATCAACTAAAATTGCACCCAAATATTCTTGGTGATAGAGCATAAACCACTCATCCACTTCTTCCTCGTGTCAGATTTGACTGTTAATTGAACTAATATTTTACAAAGGAGGCAAAAACCACAATCAGTCTCCTCATATACAGGGGAATATTTATACTCTTAGAGGTAATCCACTATTTTTGAAAAATGTGTATTTGGTTGAGTTGAGCATACAAAAGTGATTAGTTCTTCCTCAGTTTAATTGTCATCAAAGCCCTGAATTCAAACTGCTCTTTTATTCAGAGATTTCCATGGAGCACTTGATGTTTTCTTTCTTTTAGCTAGAATTTACCAATTTATATTGACACAAAGATCTAGTATATGAATCTGTGTTTATTATTTTTAGAAACATATATGGAAAGGATAGGTCTGGTGTCATGCAAGGAAAAGTGTAGGCTATATTTAAGTTTAGAAAAGCTTCCATCTTCAAGAAAGATATTAGAATTGGGAACAGCATAATATATAATGTAGTCAGAGAAGGCAGCATAAATGAGTTTAAGGCTAAGATGGATATATAGTTGGAATCAATACATTTGGATATGCTTGCTGAATAGCAAGATGCACCTGCTGAACGGCAGCAGGATAACTAGATTGATACTGGCTCTTTCCAACAATAAATTTCATGTTTCAGAGTAATATTTCATGGCTGTCAATTGGAACAGTGGTGGCACAGTTGGATTGATTGGCACTGAACACAAGGTTTTATTTGTCAACAAATGTGTTTCATGATTCATCATGGACTCACTGATTGATTGGATACTGGCTGCAGAGAAAAATTCTTAAAAGTCTATCACAGAAGGTTTTTGGAAATATATCAACAACACTGATTCATCAGCACAGTCACATTCTGAAAAATGCAAAAGTTTTCCTGGTAGTCATTGCTGTTCAGGACAGAGGCAATACCTTAAGAACTAATATTCACATGCAATAAATGCAGGATACAATCATCTCATTGAGGGTATATTACTTTGTTCTTGGTGTGAAACTCTTTGCCACCTTCCTTTTGTCCCTTATGACTTATCCAACCACCGACGGATACCAGAAAGCCATGGAAGGACAGCTAACTCACCTCTAATACATCAAGTTGACCTTGACCTTACTCTTCTTGTGGTGTATAAGAACAGCTCCAGTGTAATGGGTAATAATGCTGGATTTGCAGTCAGACAAACTCAAATTGAAAAATCTGGCTTCCTTACTAGATATCTCTGTAAAGGGAATGAGTTATTTAATCATTCTAAGGTTCACTTTCTTAGTCTATAAAATAGGAATAATAATAACCCATATTGCGAAGATTAAATGAGATAATACAAGTGCTCAAAAATATTAGCTATGTATTCAGCAGTTTTGTTCACACAACATTTGGCAGTGGGGTCCAAGGCTACTCATAGGTCATGATTCCCTGAAATGATCAGCTATCCCTAGCAGCTTGAAAACAGTATTATGCAATGCCCAGACAATCTTTGCACCCCTCAGTCATTTCCTGACTCATTGGGGAGGTGAAGGGTCATTTCTTTCCCCAAACAAGGAGGCTACTGCTCATAAAAATTGGACAAACAGTTTGACTTCTTGGTCCTCCATCCTCCTATTTAAAGGGCAGTTGAATGATCCATCTGTCAACAACTTATTAATGAGAAAGTTCGAAAACCCTCTGATTTTGTTAGAGTGATCTATAGAAGCAGGCCCTCTATGAATATGTGCAAAATGCATGTTAGCTTAAGGCACTGTCATTTGTGAAAATCTATACAAAACAAAATCAAACCTGAGGGGGGTGGTTGCAGGATGGAGCAAACATTTGCAGGTGATTGAATTGCATAAACCCAGCACCAGGGAGCAGCAATAGCCCAAAGTGGTGCACAGCTATTTACTCAAAATTGTGGCAGACAGGCATCTTCTCTCTTTGAATTAAGGTATAGGGATGTTTTTAGTGTATTCTTACAACATCGTTCTACCCATACTGTTAAGGTGGAGGAACCAGTCTTTGATTCTTACCTGGATAATGCCTTAGGATTGAAAATTCAGTGGATAAAACAACAAGGGAAAAAAACGCTTTTATTTTTGTTGAACAATTAAAATTATATCCACAAAAATCAGCATGAGTTACTAAGGTTTCACTGATTAGACATCATTATCCCAAGTCTCCTGACCACTTATTTCATCACCTCTAGATTGGCCAGCCCCTTGAGTTCTCACAAAAAAATAGGGTTGCTGTGCTGAGCTGATCCTGCGCCGACTTTGCTCCCTATCTCCTAGGTTGTCTGGTAGACTCCAGTTCGGAGAACTCAGTAAGTGCCTCCTGGCTTTAACCTCTGATTGCTCCCTACCTCCCAAATGATTATTTACCCATATTTTTTTCTTGTTCCTGACATGATGATTAAGTCCTAGATCACAGCCTTGAGGCTGACTTGCAAACTTCTGAGGCTACCAAGAGAATTCAGATGAATACACATACACACACACACACACACACACACACACACACACACACACACGGAATTAAAAAGAAAACTTCCATATGCTTTGTATGAATTATCCAAAAATTTGAGAGCAAGTAGAATTTCAGATAAATTATTGGATTAGTTATCTAGGTTATCTAAACTCACTGCATGTGCTGCCAACCCTCTACTGGCATCCATGCTAGATGGATATCAAATTACAATCCCAGAGTAACTGAAATCCATTATGATGATAGGTTTCTATCTATTTCCTTGCATTAAAAGAATATGGATTCTAAAAATCCGGCAAACATGAGCTTCCTTGTAATTTGTCATAGAGAATTGTCTAAGCCAGGGATTTTTCTATCCAGGTGGGTCCATGTATCAGAATTAGCCAGTGAGGCTTCTCAAATTACACACTGCCCAACCCCCTCACTCTCTAGTTGAGAATCTCTCATCAACCCACTGTTGCTGATGAGAGCTTGAAATATCCTTCCAGGGTGTTAGGGTGGGGAAAATGTTGGGAATCATTGACTTAGGATTGCCATTTATTTGTTCATTCAATGAACATTTATTGAATGCCTACAGGGTGACACACTTTTTAAACAAAAGATAAAAAAGAAATATAGACATTAAATGTCCACTACTCATAAGATATTAGTAGACTTTCCTTTGTGTCCCTATTCTCCTGCGTCCACTCCCAACAAGTGAAGTCAAATTTCATGAGCTGATGAAGGTGAGTACTTATGTAATTCATTCTTTGGCTGAAGTATGCCATTTTAGCCTATCCATTATGGAATACTGAGTATTTAAGAGGAACACCCTTAATATTCACTTTCAGTTTGTGAATAATTATAGGAAAAATAAAAATCATAATTTTGGTAAATTACTGGTAAGATGAAATTATAATGGGATTTAAAATCAAAATAGATGTACTTCAAATATTTAAATATTATTCTTTTTATTTACCATTAATCTTATCATAATGTTGCTTTTTATATTCACAATTTGTATTTTACATACCCTTTTCTATACAAAATAAATGTCTTTCTAATCTCGGCATGAGACCAGTCTATGTTAAGACAGCAAATAAATATGTCATATTTCTTGTTTCACACTTCACATGGCATTTCAGATACTTTAAGAATCTTACAAATTATGTTAAGAAACATATCAAGCATAGGATTCTTTAATCCCAGGATTCAAGTAGTATATACTTCCTTTAGTTTCTCTAAGAGAATTCCTGCCTCGCATACAAGACCCAACAAAAGGCTAAATTTGACCATGTAGACATCTATCACAAATCATATAGGAAGTCAACATATACTGAGGCCACATATCAGTGATAATTTATGTAACTAAAAGGATGGACAACATAATCACCAAATAAATAGGCAATTTTACTGTATACTTGACTGCTTAATGGCTTTTATTTTAATTAGGGTACTGGCATTTTCAAACTAACTTAATTTGCTTCCTCCATCTTCTTTATTGGTCTGTTTCTCCCACATCAACTAGGAATTGCTTACCAAGTTAAACTCTCTTTCTCTCCTGTTAGATACAACATAACCTCCAGTGATAATTGGTCTTCTTTCAAAAACTCAAGTTTAACTAAAAATTAAGCAAAATGTACTTTAAATCCCATAGAACAGATAACCTTGAAATACCCTACTCTGTTTCTAATTTACACAGCAAAGAAATATATGTTTCCATTTCCTTCAGAGTTCAGGGTGAGAGAATACTTTCAAGGGCTACAATAAGGGGTACTGGGCAGATAAGAACTAAGAACAAAGGATAAAAGGAAGTCTACCAAAAAGGGGGGAGTGCTGTGCAACCACTTGCCTTTCACATCATTGCCGAAGGCTGGCTCTGATTCTACTGTGTAAATTGCAAAGACACTGCTCCTTTGCAGAGTGCCCAAAAGCACAGGGCCTTCTTCTCTCGATAGAGCAGGGGAGGTATGACAACCTCACCTCCAAATGCTTGACTCTGAGAAAATAATTCTGGATTACATCAAGACCCCAAAGTCAAAAATTAAAAAGTCCATATCCCTTTTGTTTGAATCCAAGCTTTGGCCCTCAATTTGTTCTCAATAAATAATTCTTGAAAGATATAAATGACTGTGTATGACTAGGCTGGGAATAATACTAAGGTGTTCTGTCTTGGGTTAGTGCCCTTAGTCAAAGGGCAATACTGAAGGGTTCTGGGGCTAAACTGTAGCATATGGAAGTCAGATTTAAGGAGAATAAGGTTTTATAGAGGTTGCCAGGATATAAAAAGCAGCTAGTTGGTAGTGTTGAGTAGTGAAGTGACTAAATTGAGGCTTGGGAGTCACAGAGTTCCTTATTGTCTGCACCTGTAAAATTCAGGCAATACTGTGTCAGATGGGAGTTCTGGGAGTACATGAGATCATGCATGTGATAGATTTTCAAAGTGTAAATCATTAGAACCTGTTAGGTTTATTACCAAAAATAGCACTGTGTCATGTTTGCCAAGGTTTGGTTATGCATGTTCTTGTTCTTGTCCTGACACTCCCTCTCCCCACACCTAAGTCAAGCCCCTACCCTCATCTTGGAAATCCTATCCACTCTCATGAATATGTCCTGCAAATCTTGATGGCAAATTCCACCTCTTTTCCTGCGTACTAGCTTTATGTCTCTATATGGACATTTCCCTCCAAGATGTCCTGCCTGCACTATTGACTGGGCTCATACTCTCCCCTTCCAAATCACTTTTCCTCCTGATTTTCCTGTTTCTGTTAATGGTCAATCAGATTTAAAATCTAGGAGTCATTTTTGGTTCCAACTTCTCCATCACCCCTCTGGGCAGACACTTGACAAGTAATGATGGTTTTTTACCTCTGCTGCATCTGTCAACCCTATCACTTCTCCTCTATCCCACTGTCCCTGATTACCTCATGCTTGTGCTACTCTGATAGCTTCAGAACTAGTTTCTCCACTTTCTATCTCTCTACCATCTCTACTGTATCTTATGCACTGCTTTTCACTTAAGATTCCTAAGGTTAAGTGGGACCCGGTTGTGTAGTCCCTCAGCTTAAGTACCATCTATTTCATGAGAGTTTTCTGGATCCTCCATTTCCATGTAAACTCTCTTGCCTTCAAAACCCTCCAGTACTAATTACACTTATCTTATGGCACTTCTTATTACTTGATGGTTGGTATCAGAGTTTCTTGTACGTGCAGCAGTTGTATCACCTGACTTCACTATTTTCTACCTCTACAAACCCCAATTTTGCATTATGAAACAAGAGAAACAGAGAACAAGAGAAATAAGAGAAATTATCATGTCCACAGGCAACAGAGACTGTGGGAAGGACTGAAAAACCAGGAGACCAGGGTTCTAATTCTAGGTTTTCCCACATTTTAAATGGTAATCCTAAACTAAGTCACTTGACCTATCTGGAGTGTAACCGAGCAGGACCCTATGGGGCCTTCCTGGGACAAATCCCTCCCCCATGCCCTCTGCTTTAGATCCTCTTTGAAGTACCTAGATAACAGTATCTGTTGCACATTTCCTGACTTGTTTTACAGATCGTAAACCCCCACCAAATGGAGGATGTTAACTACTTGATGACCATGAGCATGTAGCCCCCAGACCTACTGGAGCCTGAGTTTTGAAAATGTTAACCCCTGTGACACCACCCTGTTACCTCACCCTCAAACAGTCAGAGAATTGTGCACAAGCTGATCACACACCCTGTGACTCCCCTCCCTCACCTGGCCTTTAAAAATGTTTTGCTGAAACCCATCGGGGAGTTCAGGCTTTTTGAGCACTAACTGTCCCTTGCTTGGTGCCCTGCAATAAACGCTGCACTTTCTTTTCCCTTTACCACAACCTGGTGTCAGATTGGCTTTACTGCATGTGGGCCAGCAGACCCAAGTTTGGTTCAGTAACAGAAGCACATCAGTTCTCTGTTATGTAAATTATTTCTAAGGTACTATGTGCTTCTAAGAGTATAAAGTAATATTTAGCAGCTCCTGCAATTGTTGTATGGCCTTGGGCTAGTTATTTAGACTCTCAAAGCCTCAATTTCCATGTATGAAAATAATAGTTCCTACTTATATGACTGCTGTGAGATTAAATGAGTTAATAGATTTAAACTTATTATACCAATGCCTGGCACAGTAAGGCCTCAAAAAATGTTAACTGTTATTATCATTCTGTGAAGCCTGGGGCATTTTTTCTGTCTGGCATATTACTGAAGTGAGTCTCGAAGAGTGTAGGCATTCTATAAATTAATCACAATCATTCAACATTGTGTTTATATTCAATAACCAGTGAAGAGTGAACCACTTTTACAGTTACAATTGCCAGGGCCAGATTTAGTTGTTATGAGTGAACTGTAGGATCCTCCCACTCAAAAATACTTCTCTATCACCTCTACCATCCCTCCAATAAACACACACACACTTTTCCCTACAGTGCCTGAGATCACGATACAGTCAATCTTTTGAATTTTCTATTAAAATTCAAATTCCCCCCCAAAAATTAACACATTAAGTGATTCACACCTTGATGTGACTGAACTTGTCAATTTTTATTCTCTCAGACTAAGAAAGATCCTGCTGAGCGAGACTCTTGGATAGCTAGTGGGAGGTCACCCTCTCAAGATAAACCTTGCTGCTTCACAATTTTCCCAAGGGCGGACTGGCCCTAACACATACTGCTCTTTTTTCATCTGAAAAAATGCCCTTGCAAAAGTGGTTGTTTTTTTCCAGATGCACAGAAGAAGAAAAAATAGATTTGTAAATCCACACTTGATGCTGCTAGAAAGTTTCTTTGCACAAAACTGATGGAGAACTTTGTCTGGAATAGTTCATCCTTAGATAGAGATTAACCTTCCTCTGTTGCCAAAAAATCACCCAGACATTTTGTTATCTGCCAAGAAAGTGTTCAGAGGCGTCTTTAACTTGCATAGCAGTTTCCAGCTTTAATTCTGAATTGACATTTGCTATTTAATTGCAATAAATCTCATCACAAACCCATTTGCTTTGAATGTTTCTTGGCTATGTAACCTGTCATTCTTTAAGTAAGGTTGCTTTGTTCTTGCCTCAGCACAAGCTCACTAAAACTGCAATAGCTTTCTTCCATAGCACAAAAATTATCTTCTGAAAAGACATTTTCAGGGATGGCCAAGAGGAAGAAGAGAGGGAATGTATAAAAGCCCCAGGGCAAGAGCCACTCTGTGCCTCCCCCTCCCTCCTGATCCTAGCTAACAGTTTTAGACAGATGAACTCAGGTCACCCTGAATGTCAAGAACAGCCTAAAGGAGTCAGGATGCCATTCTTGGGGGAAGAGAGGAAAGGAAAAAGAAAAGGAGAAAGAGAGAAATGGGAGAAATCTCAGCTTTCATACCTGCCATTGCCTGCCCCTGGAAGGAAAAAAAACCTTGCTCTACTGCCAGTCACTGCAGCAACATAAGTTCACTCACCACCACCATATCCAATTCAGGCCCTGGAGAGAAATGACTCCATTTTCCATACTTTGAGAACAGCTGTGGACATGGTTATGCCACTCCCTTTCCTCTGTGTCCATGTATTTCAGGATCCACCTAAAGTGTAAACCTTTCCTTAATCTCTTTGTAAGTCAGCTTCATAAACTTGGGCAAGTCATTAACCATCTTTCCACCTATAAAATGTGGCCTAATGTTCTCCAGTGTTTCCCAGACTTCAGTCATGTAAATAGCATCTTCACACTTTCCACCATATCTCTACACTATCGTATTACACTGTTATTATACATACCATGCCATATCTCTTACACTGTATTATTATTTTCTTAATACTTTTTAAAATAAGACTAACTTTTAAAACCTCATACTTAGCCTAGTAAATGATGTCAACAAAATATCAGGTGTGATATGCTAGTGATGACCTAAAACAAATAGACTGCCAGATATTTCTTTAGTGAAGATGGGTTTATTTAGCATCAGCAGAGAATTACAATTCAGGGTCTGCCAACGTGATGAGCCATGTGCAATTCCCTGCAGGACAAGGGAAGGAGAAAGCTTTTATAGAGAGGAAGAGGAAGTTTGGAGGGCTACAGTAAACAAAGAGTTCATGGCTTTTCTTTGACTGAATCCTGGCCAAGAAAGGAGTCTTTCTTCGTCCTGTTGGGGTCTGCTATTGTCACAAGGCGTGAGAACTCTCCGTTCTGGTCTCCCAACTGTATTTACTTGGGGGTTTTGTTTATTAACTTTACACTAGCTATATCTTTCCAAAATACTTTAAAATAAATACATGACTTTTGAAATAAAAGGTTTTCCATTGATCACCTAAACTCATCTTATGTTCCACCACCCTTTGTGAGACTCTTGTATGGTCGAAACACTACCAAGATTTGAAATCAGACAAGTCTGATTTAGAAAACTGGCTCTGTGTACTAATATGTGATCTTGGCAAGTCACCAATGCCTACCACATACGTTGTCAAGAGGGTTAATTGATAAATTGTATGTTTAGAGTTGGCACTCAGTTAATATTGTTTTTTTCCTGTATCTCAGTTTTCATATCTGTGAAATGCATCCTAGTAAAAATGCAAGGCTTGGGAGTCTGACCCACTGGATTAAATTCCCACATGTAGTTACTTAACCTTTTTGAGCCTCAGTTATCTTTTTTGTAACTGGAAATGATAAGAGATAAATTGTCTGGGGTTGTTGTGGTCAGGATCAAAGATAATACACGTAAAGTGTTTAAAACAGGAAGCACTATATAAATGGCAACCATCAGTATTATCAATAACGTCACCCTTAATGCCCTGTCTACATCACTGGCAAAATGGAAGTAGATATTATTCAAAACAGAAAACAGCCCTATTATCTTCTATCTCATATTCTCCCTCTGTTCATTTTCTGCCTGATAATTTCCTTGTTTAAACAGTCAAGGATCTAACACAGAAGCTATTGCTAGAACCAGACAGTGTCAACATCAGAATGAGAATGAGATGCAAAATCAAGCAGCGTCCTTCAAAATAAGGCGCAAGAGTTAATACTTCTATAGTGCTGAGACTAGAGTCTGAAAGAGTATGCACTCTGTAAGTGTTAAATAAACTAACCAGAAAAATAATAAAATAATAATAAATGTGGAAATACAAGGAAGGTAAAAAGAGCAGAGTGATGCAATTACTGAATAATCAGGACATACCCATGACCCCAGATGAAAAGGTTTATTCATCACTGGGAGAGAAATGGGGTTAATGGAGGGGAGGGAGTAGGGTCAGAAGGAAACAGGAGTCCTTGGTATTAGAGCTTAAAAGGTAAACTCATTTGGTCAAACTGACCTGGAGGGTTCTTTGGATTCTTTTTAGCAAAGGAAAAACAAGCAAAACCAAATAAAAATAAAACGGGGCCTCACAAAGGGCTGCCTCTTCCCACTTAGAGACTGGAGTGCAGAAACTCAGAGGGCTCCAACAGATGTAGTAATAAGCAATAATGTCATCCATTAATTGCTTAATCTTAGTAGCAGACACTGATGGAAAAATCATCCTATTTTTTTTTCCTAAACCAGATATCTTCCTATTGGGAGTTGCTTTATTTTTGGTCCAGTGTAATGTTGGTAAGCTCACTGTATATAACTGATGAAAGCAAGCCTAACTAATTAAAGAAAGGCTTCAAATCAAATTTAAAAGTAGCAAAGTATTTCCCTTAATAATGAACTGATTCAAGTATAAGTATAAAATATAAAACTGCTTGATATTGGATAGCTTATTTTTAGGTAAAAATTAAAATTCCAAAATTCTTAAAAATATTTGTTTTGAGGTAAAAAGTACTTAAAAGAAAAGCCCTTTTGATTTAAGTGAACAAAGGTAGACATTATAAAGTCATTAGTAAAAACAAAAAATACTAATTAAAATGTAGTTCGTGAAGAAAATGAGTAGGTAGAAAATAGTTCACAGTAGTCTTTCAAAGCCCAAAGTTACATTGCTTCTGAGAAACAACTTATATGAAATCAGTCATCACTAATCATCACACACAAAATGAAATTTTGTTCTGAAAATGCATTGTTTAAGAAAAATTACTTCAAATGTAACTTGGCAATAATGACCTACCCTAAATAATGATGTTAAAATGTTTGCTTGATTGTTTTCTTCTATGTCTTCCTTTTCCTGTTATTTTATTTATTTATTTATTTGCTCTTACTGACTTCCTACTGAGCCTCTTGTTAGCTTTCTTTTAATTTTCCTCATTTTTTTATCTACCACATATGCTTGTTTCCTGATTTATAGTTGCACCTGCACTTCCTCCAGCTGTGTTTATACTCCCTACTCCTTAATTTAATGCAAGAGCTGTACAACAAAGAAGGTAGAAAACGAAGCTCAAAAGTCCAATTGGTCCAATTTTCTGTAACATGCCCTACAAGATAATCTCGATGCACAGAACTTGATGACAAACCCTGGCAAATTGGTCGACATTTAAGAGCTCCAGTTCTTTAAGGAACCTCATGCTGTTCTCCATAGTGGCTGTACCAGTTTACATTCCCACTAACAGTGTAGGAGGGGTCCCTTTTCTCTACACCCTCTTCAGCATTTATTGTTTCTAGATTTTTTGATGATGGCCATTCTGACCGGCGTGAGGTGATACCTCATTGTAGTTTTGATTTGCATTTCTCTAATAATTAGTGATGTTGAGCATCTTTTCATGCGCTTTTTTCAAAAATTTATTTATTTATTTTTGGCTGCATTCGTTCTTCGTTGGTGAGTGCGGGCTTTCTCTGGTTGCGCGAGCGAGGGCTACTCTTCATTGTGGTGCGCAGGCTTCTCATTGCGGTAGCTTCTCTTGTGGTGGAGCACAGGCTCTAGGCATGCGGGTTTCAGTAGCTGTAGCACACGGGCTCAGTAGTTGTGACTCACGGGCTTAGTTGCTCTGCAGCATGTGGGATCTTCCTGGAACCAGGGCTCGAATCCGTGTCCCCTGCATTGGCAGGCGGATTCTTTTTTTTTTTTTTTTTAATTGGAAAATTTATTAATCATTCTTTTTAGCAGTATTTTCTATGGAAACTCTTTATACGTTAATTTTTTAAAGCTATTATATTTTTTTTGTTCTTTTTTTAAGTACAAATCTTTTTTTTTAACATCTTTATTGGAGTATAATTGCTTTACAATGATGTGTTACTTTCTGCTTTATAACAAAGTGCATCAGTTATGCATATACATATATCCCCATATCTCTTCCCTCTTGCGTCTCCCTCCCTCCCACCCTCCCTATCCCACCCCTCTAGGTGGTCACAAAGCACCGAGCTGATCTCCCTGTGCTATGCAGCTGCTTCCCATTAGCCATCGGTTTTACATTTGGTAGTGTATATATGTCCATGCCACTCTCTCACTTAGTCCCAGCTTACCCTTCTCCCTCCCCGTGTCCTCAAGTCCATTCTCTAGTAGGTCTGCATCTTTATTCCCATCTTGCCCCAAGTTCTTCATGACCTTTTTTTTTAGATTCCATATATATGTGTTAGCATACTGTATTTGTTTTTCTCTTTCTGACTTACTTCACTCTGTATGACAGACTCTAGGTCCATCCACCTCACTACAAATAACTCAATGTCGTTTCTTTTTATGGCTGAGTAATATTCCATTGTATATATGTGCCACATCTTCTTTACCCATTCATCTGTTGATGGACACTTAGGTTGTTTCCATGTCCTGGCTATTGTAAACAGAGCTGGCAGGTGGATTCTTAACCACTGTGCCACCAGGGAAGTCCTCATGTGCTTTTTAACCATCAGTATGTCTTCTTTGGAGAAATGTCTATTTAGATCTTCTGCCAATTTTTGACTGGGTTGTTTGTTTTTCTATATTGAACTGCATGAGCTGAGTGAAGTAAGTCAGACAGAGAAAGACAAAAATATCATATGATATCGCTTATATGTGGAATCTTTAAAAAGGCTACAAATGAACTTATCTACAAAATAGAAATAGAGTTACAGATGTAGAAAATAAACTTATGGTTACCTGGGGTAAATGTAGGGGAGGGATAAATTGAAAGATTGGGATTGACATGTACACACTACTATATATAAAATAGATAACTAATAAGGACCTACTGTATAGCACAGGGAATTCTACTCAATACTCTGTAATGGCCTATATGGGAAAAGAATCTAAAAAAGAGTGGGTATATGTATATGTATAACAGATTCACTTTGCTGTACACCTGAAACTAACACAACATTGTAAATCAACTATACCCCAATAAAAATTTAAAAATAAATAAATAAAAGCTCTAATTTTCCCATGGTCATACAAATATAGATTTAGCATACAAGCTTCACAAGCTAGATCTGTACAATCAACTAACATAGGAATTTTTTTTGAATTATTGTAATGCTGCCAGACCAAAAGTCCATCACCAACTCCTCCTTTTGACTGAAATTCTTCCCGAAGTCACTCGTTACCTAAGATTACATATTAAATCAATACTATTTGAAGGTTTCAAACACTCATATTAAAGAAAGAATTAACAAATAAAATTTTACTCATTTTTTCTCATTTCCTTTGGTCTATAATAAGGATGAAAATAAGTAATTTGTATGCATTATGTTATAGAACTTCATTAAGCACTGGTCCATGGATTTATTTTAACAAATTGGGAGAGAACTGTGAGTTAAGCAATATCAATACCAAAACTAACACAACATTATTAATCAACTATACTCCAGTATAAAATAAAAAGTTAAAAAAAAGAAGAGCTCTGTAAAGACACATTAGAAATAACTGCAGTGTTCATCTTCAATAAAGAAATTGAGAAAAAGATACATTGATTCAATTAGTTCAATCATGAAAATGTATAGGTATAGTTATAGTATCAATACAGAAACACACTTGTGATTATCAATATAGAAACACACTTATGATATATACTGGTAATACCTAGTGTCTATATGTTGTGTGAAACACTTACATACCACCTATTTTTTGACCATGAGTGTAAAACATCCAAATATCTGAAAGGTTTCAAGGAGGTTAAGGCACCATAGCACTGAATCTATGCTACATTTGAAGATGAGATGTACTAGAGAAAACTAAGAAGAAAATAATGGGAAAATGATAACCTGTCACATTGGTAAAATTATATCTTATTTCTATTTTAAAATTTTATTTTTATTTTTTTCCACATAGTCTTTCAAGTGGTTTGATTCCATTTATAAATAATAAAATAAAATATATCCCAAATGTTTGAATAACAGCATCTTCACAAATACATTGTCATCTGACTCCTTGAAGTTTTTGGAAATATAATAGGTTGAGAGAAAAATGGCCAAAGTTTCACTCTAAACCTATTTGACCATCTTAACTGCTCCACAAGGCACATGACTTTTGCTACAATAAAAACTCATTTGTTCCCAAAAGCAAAATAAACATTTACTTTAAAAATCACTTTCTGAACCTAAAGAGTACAAGTCTGAAGTTTGTATATATTGTAACAAATGCTTTATCTAGAAAATGTTTTTACTCTGTTATACAACCCATGCTATGTGCTTGAATATTTAGTTCATCCTAAAAGAACATATTTTAGTTGTTTTATAATATTTGTATTACCTAAACTAAATCTACTAGAACTTACAAGTACAAATAACATAACAAAAAAATAAAGATAGGGTCACTGTCCTTCACAAACCTTAAATATTCTTAGAGATCAAGAGTTGCTGATGAAAACCACAGTGAGATAGATAGCATTACACACTCACCAGACAAGCAAAATAAAGTCTGACAATACCAAATGTTGATGAGAAAGTGAGCAATGAAACTTACATACACTGTGGGTGAATGGGAACCCTCATTCACTGAAGTTGGGAGTGTAAATGGGTACAACCAGTTAGGAAAGTCGTTTGCAATTAAAGATATACACAGCCTATCCCCCCCATTCCTCTCCTATGTATATGTATTTGTGTATCAGAGGACTCATGAAACATTCATAGGAACATTGTTCATAATAGCCCCCAACTGAAAACCGCCCAATTTTCAATCAGCAGTGAAATGGATAAAAGAAAAATGTGTATATACAATGGAACACTGTACAGTAATAAAGTGACAAACTATAGTCACTTGTGGATGAATCTCACAAGCATAAAAGAGGCAAACTGAGAAGAAGGTGGAGGAGGGGGAGAAGAGGAAAAAGAACAATGCATTAAATATGGTTCCATTTAGCTAATGTTCAAAAACAGACAAAAATAAGCTATCCTGTTTAGGAATGCATACACAGATGGCAAAGCTTTAAAGAGAAGCAAGAAAATGCTTACCATAAGTGTCTAGGAGAGCGTGAGGAATTATTACCTAGGAGGGGCAGACAGAGATTTCTGGGGTGTCATGTATGTTCTTGACTTGGTTGGTGGTTATGCAGATCTTAGCTTTAAAATTCTGCTTTAAACCAGACATCAGCAAACTATGACCTATGGGCCAAATCCAGCCCACTTCCTGTTTTAATAAAGTTTTATTGGAGCACACATGCACGCACATATACAAAAAGAGTTATTTGTTCATAAGAAGTGGAGGAAAATAAAGATAAAAGCATACATTTCTATAGGACATCATGGTTTGAAGAACCCAGTGAGGTAGATATTTTTTGAAATCTTTCCTCTTATTTTCCACAGATGAGTATATGAATGTCAGAGAGGTTAAATAACTTGTCAAGATCACGTAGCCAGCCAGAAGCAGGATCACAACTTAAATGCTCATTTTCTGGATTCTATTTTGTTCTTGAAGGTATACAAGATATGCTTTGTACAAGTTTCAAAACTGAGCATTTTATTTAGGACAAATTTTATAGTATAGGATATAGTGTAGTTCAGACTAAACTAAAATTTATGGAACACCTAATGGATAAACACAGTGTCTATAAATTCTAAATGACCTCAGTATCTCATGGACTTCACTAGCTCATTTAATCAGAGACATTGGAAAAGCCTTAATTAAGAAAATGGAACTTGAAATGGGTCTGGAAGGGTTTCACAATTGGTGTGGAGAGTTTTATTTTCCATTTAGATTCAGATGCAGAGACAAGTAGAATTGGACAAAGAAAAAGAAACACTGTGTCCCTGGATGGGAAGTCTCAATTTTGTAAAAATGAAAATTCTTCCTAGCTTTATGTATACATTTAATGCAACTGAATTAAATACATTTAATTCAAAATCCTATTGATATCTTTTGGGAATTTAACACATGACTTTAAAATGTATTTGGAAAAATAAACAGGTCATATTAGCCAGGTATATATTAGAAACAATGGTACTAAGGGAGCACTTGCTTTACAAGAAATACAATAAATTAAAGTATGGATATAGCAAGGAGCAGAGAGAGAAATTGAACAGAAAAGAAAAATCTTTATTATAAGTTCATATATAATAAAATTGGCATTTCAAATCAGTGAGACAAAGATTAATTAATAAATAATATTAGGAAAACCGTCCATTGAAAAAGGACATACAATTAACCTCTTTAATTCATAAATTTTAATGAGTTAAAAATTTATATGTTAAAAATTAAACTATGAAATAAATATAAGGATATATATATATATGTATATAAAATCTTGGAATGGGAAAAGCAATCCTAAGCATAGCATCAAAGCAAATCCATAAAGGAAATGCAATAGCTATGGTTACGTTACTTTAATATACTTCTATGTCAAAGAATTATAAACCAAAATAAAAGGCAATTACAAACCAAGAAAAAAACTGCAGCATATATGACAAAGGTTTAATAACCTAAATATATAAACAAATCCTACAAGTCAGTAACATGAAAAGTATAGAAAGAAAATGAAAAGGTGATGCATTAAAAAAAGCAATGCACGTGAAATAATGAGAGCCAATGTCTATTTAATCCTTATAATATACCAAGTATTGTGCTCAGAACTTTACAAGAATTTCCTCATTTGGTCTTCACAACAATCCTATGAAAAATATATTATAATTATCTATATTTGACATATGAAGAATATATTATAATTACCTGTATTTGACATAGGAGTAATGGAGTCTCAGAAAGGTTAACTCACTTGCCTGGATCATAGAGTGCTGGTACTTGAGCCCAGGTCTCCTATTCTTGAGCTGTAGCTTTTAATCACTATGGTATATTGTATTTCCAGTTGAAGAATTAAATTATGTTCAAGCTCACTAGCATCAATTATAAAAAACCTAGTACCACCACTCACCTACCAAATAGGAATTTTAAAGAAAATTGAAATATACAAGTATCAGCAGGGGTGGGGGAAATAGACACTTGCAAAACTGCTGGTTGGAAGTTTATCTCCAGAGTGGTTAGATGATAATATGTATTATAAGTAACAACAATGTAGGAAACAGCAGCTCAGTAGGACCTAGAATAAGCAAAGAAATGTGAGAATAAATTAAAGAAAAGAAAACCCATGGCCTTGTCCATGCTTGAGACATTGCTGTGTGAGAGACAGGTTTAAAGGCAGAAGAGTACATTTCCTTCTCCATGGTCTATGAGAGGCTGTGTAAGTGCAGTAAATTGCCACCTTTCACAGTGGACAGTCAACAGAGGTGCCTAAAACTGATGTACTGAGAAATAGAAATTAAAGTATAGTATTTCAGTTTTAATGATTACCATTAGAACTAAAATACAGAAACTGTTTAAAAGTGTTTACCACTAGGGAATGGGAAAGTGTGAAGAGTTTTACTTTTAATTTTAGATTATTTCATATAATTTGTTTATTTTAATAAAATAATGTGCAGATATTACTAGTTTTAAAAGTCTAGTTTAAAGCAAAATGAAAGGCATTCACATCAATACAAGATTAGTTAGATTAATGTATTATACCTGTACAATGGAGTACTATGATATCATTGGAAAGAATGAGATAAAATTCTATGTAATTACATGAAAAAAATAACAATAACAATAATGAAAAATAGCTAACACATTTATGGAGCACTTTCTTACTAAAACATTTATTGAGCACTTATTGAGTGACTGTCCAGTCAGTGTTCTAAGTTCCCATGTATATTCTAATTTAATCTTTTCTCAACTGCTTTATAAAAATATCTCAGAGGCAGAGAGGCTAAGTAAATCGCTCAAGGTCACACAGGTAGCAAATGGCAGAACCTGCATTAAAACGCAGACAGTATGGCTCCATAGCCTATGCTTTAAGCACTACACTCTACTGTTTTAATAGCAAATGAAAAAGTAATTGCAAAACATGTTGTTTTTTTTAAACCATGTGTGTGAGTGCATGTGTGTGCTTGCAGCATGTAGAGGCTTTGTGGCATGTGGAGGGTGTATGTGGAGTGTGCATGGTGTGTGAAGTGATCTGTGTTTGTGTGTATGTGCACGGATGTGTACAAATTACATAAGCATATAGAATTTTGGAGGATATATACCAAAGTGTTGCAGATGACTGGAGGGAAAATATTTCTCTCTTACTTTCTACATTTTTGTGGTGTTCCATTTTTTTCTTCTGACTTCATATCATTTCGTAATAAAATAATTAACAGTATCTTTAAGGATACCCTAAATCTTAAACCAAGCAATTCCATTCCTAGGAACTGATTTTAAGGGGGAAAAATCAAATATATGGTAAAGGTGCATATACAAAAAATGAATCACTCGCACTATCTCTTAAGTGTGGGCTGTGCAGAGTGGCTTCCTTCCAAAGAGTAGAATTTGGAAAGGGAGGGGGGGAAGAGTAATTTTTCAGTGGAGAAACTTGAGAAATATTACCTCAGCCAGGTGATCAATGTCAATATCAATAATCATAAATCATATTGATAGTATGTACCCTTGATGTTATGTGCTGAGAATGGAACTTTACCCCTGTAATCTTCTGCCCAAGAATGCACAACCCCAGTCTAATCGTGAGAAAGACATCAGACATCTCACTAGAGGGGTACGTCTACAAAATACCTGAACAATACTCCTCAAACTGTCAAGGTCATCAAAAACAAGGAAAGTCTGAGCATCTATCATAGCTGAGAGCAGCCTAAGGATAAATTGATAACTAAATGTAATGTGGTATTCTGGATGGGATCTGGGAACAGAAAAAGGACATTAGAGAAAAACAGGAAATCTGAATAAAGTATGGATTTTAGTTAATAAAAATGTATCACTATTGGTTCACTAACTGTGAAAAATGTGCCACTCTAATGTAAGATAACGTAATAATAATAATGTAATATTATTAATGTAAGATAATAGGGGGATATGTGAATCATCTTCACAGTTTTTTCATAAATATAAAATTGTTCTAAAATAAAGTTTATTTAAGATTAATTACATCATTATTTATGATGGCAAAACCGGATAAATAAAAGGAGTAACCCAAATGTATAAAAATCAAGAAGTGGTAGAATAAATGCTGGAATATCTATGTGATGGAATACCATGCAACCATTAAAAAGCCCTTAATAAAACCGTAAATTTTATTGATTCAGGAAAACAACATATTGCTATGTGCAAATTCTAGGTTACAGAATAGATTCTATAGTCTGATGCTTTTATAAATCAAAAAAGTATGGACATATATGCAGAGGAAAAATAAAGACAGAGATAGTTGTAAACACTTGTTATCTTAGGGCATTGAGATTATGGGCATTTATTATCCTTTTGTGCTTTTCTGTGTTTTCCAAATTATCTTCACTGAACATATATTACTTTTGAAAAAAAATTTTTTTAATCTTTTAAAAATATATCAAAATCAGTTTGGAAAAAAATAAGTCTCAACCCTACTTCATACCACATACAAAAGAAAACTCAAAATGTATCACAGACCATAAAAACCAGCTATAGATCCTCTAGAAGGAAATATAGAAAAAAATCTTTGCAACTTTGGATTAGGCAAATGTTAGACAGGACATATACAGTACTAACCATAAAAGAAAAAAAAATAATAAGTAAATTTAATCAAAATTTTTAAACATTTACTATTTGAAAGACCTTGTTAGGAAAATGAAAATGGTAAACTGGGGGCAAGGTATGTGTACTATATATCTGACAAAGGATTTGTATCAGATTATATAAACTCAATAAAATATAGATAAACAAATAAAAACAGACACTTCATCTAAACAAATATATGAATGACCAATTAGTACATGAAAATATGTTGAGAATCTATTCATCTGTGGAATGTCAACTTAAAACCACAATGAAGTACAGCTAAACATGACAAGAATGGATAAAATTTTTTAAAATAAAATAAAACTGGCAATACCAAGTGTTGACAAGGATATAGAGCAACTAGAACTCTCATTCACAGCTGGTGGGAGTATGAAATGATACAATCATGTTGGAAAATAATTTTGACATTTGTTACAGAGTTAAATATGCACTTACCCTTTGACCTGACAACTCTGCTTTTAGATATTTATTCAATAATGATGCAAATATATGTTCACAGAAAGACTTCTAAATGAATGTTTACAGCAACTTTGTTCATAATAGCCAAAGTCTGGAAACAACCAAATGTTCATCAATAGGAAAATAGAAAAATAAACTGTGGCATAGCCATATATAATGATACACTATAGAGCAATAAAAAAGAATGAGCTACAAATACATGCAATAGCATGGATGATGCTCAAAAAACACTATGCGAATGAAAGAAGCTAGATGCCAGAGTACACATTGTAT
Source organism: Balaenoptera ricei (assembly GCF_028023285.1). Lineage (NCBI taxonomy): Eukaryota > Metazoa > Chordata > Mammalia > Artiodactyla > Balaenopteridae > Balaenoptera > Balaenoptera ricei. The sequence goes on along the minus strand of NC_082660.1, from coordinate 85,222,543 downwards.
GATTCCCACTTATATTGTGATCTTGAAGAAGTAAAACTAATCTAGAATGATAGAAAGTAGCTATGTTGTTGCCTGGGGCAGGAGATGGGGGCTTGATTACAAGGGATCTTGAGGGAAGCTTTAGAGGTGATGGAAATGTTCTCTATTATGACTGGGATGGTAGTTACATGGGTGAATACATTTGTCAAAACACATTAAACTATAAAATGTGTGCCATTTTATTGTGTGTAAATTATACCTCAATAAAGTTGGTGTTTAAAGTAGTAGATGTAAATATACTACATCTTTTCTTGGGATTATGAAATCTAATTATTAAATCCAGAGAGACGGTGTTTATTCAATTCCTTGTTTCTAGTGGAGAGAAACAGCCAGCCAGGAACCCGTAATTATTATGCAGTGACAGTCATTAAAATTAGAAACAAAGGAAGAACAATTTTACAGGGAAAGGTGGGTTTAGTTACTGGCACAGTCCTTTGGTACTATAGCAAATGGGTCAAAAATCCATAGCTGCAGTAGCTATCTCTGGGAAAGAAGAAACAAAGGAAGGAGCAATCTCGTAACCAGAAGAGGTCTCTCCCCTGCTCTTTGCCAACAGGGATCCTGCACTGACCTGGCTACACGCCCACTTAATAATCCTACAATTCAATAGGAAAGCTGCATCACTGGCACCGCGTGTACAAAGGGACTGCTGAGTCATTCTCTGGTCAGAAAGCACAAGGCTATTGATTTTTACATTTAGATTTTCACTCTGGATCCTATAACCCTTATTTTGGTAAAATCTCATTATACAAGACATTGTTGCATGATTTTCTCATTAAAACTTAATGAAAAACAGTTCTCAACACTGGAATTTGCCCATGGGCATCATTTGAAAAATCTGATCGATTACATTAATCTCTATAGTACTTATGTTAAAGATAAGATCCTTAAAAAAAATTAGGTTGTGAATATTAAATTCGACCTAACTAGAAATAAAGCTAAAATAGGGAACTCAAGGGACGGTCGACTTAGTTATTATTCTCATGAAAGTGTTGCATTGTACAATAGCCTGGATCTGTTTCAAAGGGACTCTCTGAAGCTGACAATTCAAACAACAACAGAAAAACTACCACCTACAAGAAGACTCCAAAACCAGCTGCAAATGACCTTTGTTGGCCCTTGAACACCTCTAGCTTTTTGTTCTCAGATTTGATAAGCGTATAACTATATCATGAGCACTATCTAATTTCATTTCCTGCACATTTAATTTTATTTTTCATTTTCACACGGTATGCTAAACATATTACAATATTTTGCACATTGAAAACCTTTAAATAAACTGAAAGGAACAGGACAGTTACAGTGAAATAAAGAGAATGAGATTTCAGAGAGAGGGGTACAGAGGAAGGAGGGGGAAAGACTGCATCATATTCATAAGGATGAAAAAAAGAATCCACATCTTTAGGATGCCAAATGGTGCAGTGCGGCTGTATCAAAATAAAAGCTCTCACAGCAATGTTCACTTTCTGATCCGTTTATCCACCCAAAGCCCAGCAAATAAAAACAAAAGGAACAAAGACGATTGCTGAAACAAGGCCTAGCATGTTAATATAATGGCTTACATGAAACAAACTATAAATTTCAATCAAGAAAAAATATTTCCCTTCTTTCTGTTTTCTCCTTTCAGCAGAAAAAATGAATGAATTAAAAAGTCAAAAACATGCTTTCAGCTCATCCTAAAACATAAAGAGAAATCAAATGAATCATTTTGCTTAGCTTGCCTGTTCCCCATCCCAGCCTCTCCTAATCCTAGCAGGGGGGTTTATTTTTCTTCTCAAAACAACTCAGTCCTACTTGAGCTCCTAGTTCAAAAGATCTCTAACTCAGCTTCAGGTCACTCTGGCTGCTGACTTCCTCTATCCCTGGTGAGCTTGACTCTCAGTCCTTTGTGCTTCTGCCTTTCAAGGGCTGCATTTTAGTATGTTTGTTAGGGCTGGATTTTTATCCTCTTCAGCTCAGCCTCTCAATGGCTGAGCGCTAATCTCAGTAGATTCTATTTCTAGCTGACCTTCGGAATTCTTGGGGTCCTGTCTACCACTCCCTTTCTTCTCCCTGGCATTGTTAAATAATGTTTAGGGCGGGCTCTGCGAATCTATGTTTAAAGCTTCCCAAATAATTATGATTTGCAAAATGTTTTGGAAACACTGTCCCAAGGTAACTCAGCCTTCTTCAGCTGGGTCTCTGACACCTACCTCTGGAGTAGTAAGCTCTGCCCATTTACCTCTTTTCAAACTACCTAACTGGTACCTCTATGCCATCTCACTATTCACTTGGCTCTTGCCCTACCACTGTCTCTATATCTTCTGTATAAAACTTCTGGACTCAAACTTGGCTTATTGGCATAGTTTTTCTCAATATGTGATCCCTGGAATAAATGCATTAGATAACATGAGGTGGGATGGTGGTTCTTGCTAAAATGCAGATTCCTAGAACCTCCCACAGATCTACTGAATCTGAATCTCTCCAGATGGGGCTCAGTAATTTGCATGTTAAACCCCATACGTAACTATTATGCACACTAATGTTGAAGGACTACTAACTTAGTCTTTCATGGCTTAGTAGAATGAGATTGTATAGTAAAAAGACCTGAGAACAAATTCCCTCCATCGGTTATCCTGAGTTGAGTTGCTTTTCTCTTTTCTTGGCTGAAAAATTGGTGATAATAATACCATATAGCATATAGTTCACAAGACAGTTGATGGCCATTTTAATCTGGACAATTTCAATAGATTCAGCCCATCCATTAAAAATGCAATCAGGAAAAACAACCACAACAGAAAGGTCTGATGGAGATCAATATCACTCAATCTTTAGCTTCCATCCCACTAACCTGTACCTCCCCAACCTCATCTCCCCTCAGTCACTGCATGCCAGGTACACTGACCCTCCGTGCTTTTGGTCAAATGCCCCAAGAACACTATAGTAGCGTCAAAACCTCTACACATGTCTCTACGTGGCTTGGAAGGTTTTACACACAGGTGTGATTCACTCTATCACTTCATTCAGTTCTTCATTCAAATGTTACCTCTTAGAAAGGCCATCCCTAACCACCTTATATAAAAGAGCCCACCACTCTCTTTCATTCTGTACCCCCTTACCCTGCTTTATTTCACTTTACAATATTTATTATTGTGATATTATTTTATGTGGATGTGTATTTGCATTTTTATTGCCAATTTCACCTACTAATAATGCCCATGAGTTCAGAGACTTAGGTTGGTTCTTGTTGTTTCTTAGAACAGTGCCTGGCACCTAGTTGATGCCCAATAAATAGTTAACAAATGAAAACTAAATAAGTGAACTATCAATAATGCAAAGTTCTTTTGCTCACCACAATCTCTTCTTTGAGTACATTAGAATTAAAGACATCTATACATCAAAATACACCATAAGCTAAGCTAAAAGAGAAGATACCGACTGGAAGATATCTGAAATGCATATAACAGACAAAAACAATAGTATCCATAATATGTAAAAACTACAAATCATAAAAGACAAACTACCCACAGAAAAATGAACAAAAAGTTCACAAAAGAGGAAACCATATTGGCCAGTACATGCCTTAAAGAGAAAGGCATTCTAACCCTAACCTCACTAGAAATCAGGGGAAAGAAATGGAGCTAGAGATTAGTTTACAGTTAGCAGACTGGCAAAAATGTAAAAAGACTGACGACACCAAGTGTTCATGTAGGAAAAGGGGAACACTGTTGATGGGATGGTAAATCGTTATGGCCACTTTGAAGGACATTTTGGCTGTATCTAATGAAGTTAAACATGTAACTTATGACCCGGCAAGTCCACTTCCAGATACATACACTAGAGAAATTTCATCAATTTGTACAAGGCCACATGAATGAGGATTTTCACTGCAACACTTTTTAATTTTTAACGGAAATAGCTGAAATGTCTATTAATAGGAAAATAGAGAAATAAATGATGGTATACTCACTCATGCAATGGAATATTGTTTAGCAGTTAAAATGAATCAATTAGATCTACATGTATCAACATGCACAAGCTTTTAAAAGACATGACTTTGAATGAAAAATGTGAGTTTCAGAAGGATATGCACAGTGTGATACAATTTTTGTAAATTTTAAAAACATGTTCCTTTATATCATTTATGAATACATAAATATATAGGAAATGTATAAAAATACAGAAAGGATGGAAATCAACTTCAAGATGGTACTTACTGGGAAGAGAGCGGGTGGGAATAGTTTGGAGAATGCTGTTAATCTCTTTGGTTAAATGTTATTTCTTTTTTTAAAAAAATGATGTTATGGCAAATTGTTAATATTTGTGATAGCTGGGTGGTTGAGCATATGCATAACTGTAATATTATTCTCTATATTTTCCTATATGTTTAGAATATATTTCTTTCTAAATAAAGAAAAAAGACCAAAAGGAAATATTTTTTAAGAAACTTATATCTCTGAGGAGTGGGACATGCTTTTTTTTTCTTTTATTTCTACGTACTTTACTTATGCTTAACAAATTTTCCACACTGACTCTGTACATTACATTTATCATTAGGAAAACTATGTTCAAACCTGGGCAGAATGTGCAACAGATTTCAATGTGTCCAAAGATTTTTGCCCATTTATCTTAAGTGCGTGTTGCATTTCTTCCCTATAGCATATAAATCTAAGTAAATGAAACATTAATTTTAAATGGACAGCATGGAACACAGGCAAAACATGCCTATGTATATTAAAGGTAATAAAGTTGTCATCAGGGAGATAGTTCAATTTTGCATTCCTTAACCAGGAAAAAAAGCATTTGCCCAAACCTACATGCTCTATAACCTCCTACAACAGAGGTTACTGCTCCTGACTAATACAGGTTGCCATAATCCTTCTTCTTCACTCTTTCCCCACCACTGTTCTGCAACCTTCACTTTAAAATGTCTTCCATTTTGAAGTTTTAGGCATAATTTTACATCACTTCCCTATTTCATATTACATTCATCTATCAGACTCTAGGATGCTCTTCCATCATCTTCAATGACCTCAACATCTCATAATCTTCACACCAATCTATCCTTCTCTTACCTGTGCAGTCACAGATTTCAACAGGTATAAGATGACACCTTGGCTCCTCAACTTCCACGATCTCATCTATTATGATCAGTCACCTAATAATGCCACTATGTAATTGCTCTCCTCATGATTAAATACTACTCCACTTTCAAAATTATAAATATTGAAATGCCCCTCTCTTATCACAAATTCCTGTCACACCTCTTCCATTCTCAAGAACAAATTGGGGCTTCCCTGGTGGCGCAGTGGTTGAGAATCTGCCTGCCAATGCAGGGGACATAGGTTCAAGCCCTGGTCTGGGAAGATCCCACATGCCGCGGAGCAACTAGGCCCGTGAGCCACAACTACTGAGCCTGCGCGTCTGGAGCCTGTGCTCCACAACAAGAGAGGCTGCGACAGTGAGAGGCCCACGCACCGCGATGAAGAGTGGCCCCCGCTTGCCGCAACTAGAGAAAGCCCTCGAACAGAAACGAAGACCCAACACAGCCAAAAATAAATAATAAAAAAAATAAATAAATAAAAAAAAAAAAATGAGGTTTAAAAAAAAAAAAAAAAAAGAACAAATTGGTTTCCATACTCACAGTAACCTACTATTAATTGACTCCTCCCACTTTCCCACAATTGCTCCAATTCACGATTAAATGGTTGTGATGACATGGGACAAGTAACATCACCTTTTGCTTCTAATTATGCTGCCAATGGGTGGAAATTCCTTAAACTAACGTATTTGTAAAACGGAAAAAAAAATTTAAAGGCTTTGGCCAAAATTTTCATAAACATTTTTTCATTAGGAAATAAACTATAGAGTTTCCCCAGCCCCTCTTGATCTTTGATTTTTGTCTAATATTCCACATACCAAATCATCGGCCACCTTTGCGTTTTCCTGTGGTTTCTATTCTAAAAAGGAGCCAGGTTCCAACATTGCTGTGTTGATTATAAAAAAGAGTTTAGAAGTCAAGTGTAGCACTTCAAAAAGTCAGTATGTCTTCATTTCTGGAAATGGACATCAGTCCAGAAAAGTCTCAGTGGAAGAACTTACATCTAGTTACAAAGTATAAGATGATGAGTTTTTGCTCATCTTAATTAATGTTACTAGACATATAATTTTGAGAGGTGAATCCTAAAGCCCTCTATGTAAAGTCGGGAAAAAAAACATACACATGGTCTGACTGAACTTAACTGCCATTTAAGGCTCTTCCATTCAGTTGAGGTCTGGCATGTCCTGTCCTAATACCTAGGTGTTTTTACAATTAGCTTCTGGGATTCACACAACAAAATGATTCAGATCTACCTACAGATTCAGTCATCCCTAAATCCATCTAGTCTGCTCTGACTGCTGATATTTGGGAAGCATATAAGACTAAATAATTTTTGTGATTCATATGTGTTTTATAGCCCTGTTTAAAAATTTTATTTCCACTTAGGTAACAGGGCCTAAAATGAAACTATGTTATATTTATTACTTTTTAACACATAATACTGTCAGATTCATATCTGGCCTTATGGGTAAATTTTCTAGGTACTGAAGATAATCCATTCAAGTACAAAACCCTGTATTCATTTAAAAATCTTTTAGTAAGTATTTCTATAGGTATCTGTCTATATAACATTACAAAATAATTATGCATGTCCTTGCATTCTTATATAAAAGTTATTAAACATTATACACAACTTTCTTTTAGCTAACTCAGGGTTATCATAAATATTCAATATTGTGTTCTACTATAGCACACAACCATATTCTGCATATACTTTTTCATTATACTATTTCACTCTGAGCTGTTAAAACTCACTGCTCTCATGTTGCTTGCTTCCAACATTTCTCTATATATTCTAAATTGGTTACTTCTAATCTAGTAGGAAAAGAGAAAATAGAGTTCAGTTAAATTGTGGTTAATTTTTTTATAAAGTAGGCATGAAATGACATCATGTCTGGAATTTTCTTTAAAATACTCCAGCAACACAAGCATGCCAACATAAAAAAGTAAATGAAGCAACACTGGCAGAATGTTAATAACTGTTGAGGCTGTGTGATGAATACATGGGAGTTCATTGTATTATTCTATTTTGTTTATCTTTGTAAATTTCTTTAATAAGAAAGTTATTAAAAGAAACTTTCTTTAAAGAAAAATGTTAGCTAATAAATATTAAAGGAAAAATGTAATTAGATTATCACCTCTTTGCCACTGTAACGTAATGACTAATTCAGGCAGTGATCATGCTAATGATCCTTTATGCATGCTAAAGCCATTGAGTGAAAAGGTGTTGGAGACCAAGATATTCAGGTGGTCTCAAAGTATCACCCCACAGTTTGCTTATTGATTTCTTTTGTGTCTGTGTGGTTGTTATTATCATTTTTCTTTTCTTTTTTTAATTGAGGTAGCATTGGCTTACAACATTACATAAGTTTCATGTGTACATTATATTTCTACTTCTATATACACTACAGCATGCTCACCACCAGAAATTGAGTTTCCTTTCATTACCACACAGTTGATCACCTTTACCATTTAGCTCTCCTCCTCCCAGCCCCTTCCGCTCTGGTAACCACTACTCTGTTCTCTGTATCTATGTGTTTTTTCTTGTTTGCTTTGGTTTGTTCATTTATTTTGTTTGTTTCTTTGTTTTTTATATTCTGGAGATTCCTCAAAAATTAAGAATAGACCTACCATATGATCCAGCTATTCCACGTATGGGCATTTATCCAAGTAAATGAAAACACTTATTCAGAATGATATATGCTCACCACAGCATGATTTACAATAGCCATGATATAAAAAGAACCTAAGTGCCAACCAATGGAAGAAGGGATAAAGAAGATGTAGGATACACACACACACGCACACACACACACACACACACACAATAGAATACTAATTATTAATTCATAAGGGAAAGGTACCTTTACAGAGGAGAAAAGTACCTTTTGAGGCAGACATTATCTAAGTGATCAGTCAAATTCAACATCATCAATAGTGGGTCCATGCTGTCATTATTTACTTTCTGATGTTATGAAAATATACAATATCACCTATGTAGTAATCTTACCAAAAATGTTTAATCTGAATTTAACAATGAAGAAACAATCAGAAAAATCTAGTTTGTATATTTTTTACAAAGTAACTGGTCTGAACTCCTTAAAATGTTAAAGTTGTGGTTGAATATTGAATCAGTCAAAAGCAATAACTATAAAGCCCATTATTAGAATAATTAAGGATATTCAAATACGGTAGATAATATTTTTTACACATTTAAATTTCTTGGTTGTTGTAATAATTTTGTGGTTATGCAGGAGAAACTTCATGTGCTTTGGGGACACTTGATGCTGAAGTACTAGGGGTAAAGTTTCATGATATCAGCAACTTACTTTGTTTTTTTTAAATTAAATGTTATTGGAGTATAGTTGCTTTACAATGTTGTGTTACTTGCTACTGTATAGCAAAGTCAATCAGCTATACGTATACATATATCCCATTTTTTGGGAATTTCCATCCCATTTAGGTCGCCACACAGCACTGAGTAGAGTTCCCTGAGCTATACAGTAGGTTTTCAATAGTTACCTATTTTAGACATAGTATCAATATTGTATATATGTCAATCCCAATCTCCCAATTCACCTGACCTGACCCTCCCCCCTTCCCCCTTGGCATCCATACGTCTGTTCTCTACGTCTGTGTCTTTATTTCTGTCTTGCAAATAAGATCATCTATACCATTTTTTTTAGATTCCACATATATGCATTAGTATACAATATTTCTTTTTCTCTTTCTGACTTACTTCACTCTGTATGACAGTCTATAGGTCCATCCACGTCTCTACAAATAACCCAATTTCGTTCCTTTATATGGTTGAGTAATATTCTATTGTATATATGTACCACATCTTCTTTATCCATTCCTCTGTTGATGGACATTTAGGTTGCTTCCATGTCCAGGTTATTGTAAATAGTGCTGCAATGAATATTGGGGTGCATGTATCTTTCTGAATTATGGTTTTCTCAGGGTATATGCCCAGTAGTGGGACTGCTGGGTCAATGGTAGTTCTATTTTTAGGTTTTTAAGGAAACTCCATACAGTGCTCCATAGTGGCTATATCCATTTACATTCCCACCAACAGTGCAAGAGGGTTCCCTTTCCTCCACACCCTCTCCAGCATTTATTGTTTATAGATTTTTTAATGAGGGCTATTCTGATGGGTGTGAGGTGATACCTCATTGCAGTTTTGATTTGCATATCTCTAATAAGTAGTGATGTTGAGCATCTTTTCATGAGTTTGTTGGCCATCTGTATGTCTTCTTTGGAGAAATGTCTATTTAGGTCTTCTGCTCATTTTTTTATTGGGTTGTTTGTTTTTTTGACCTTGAGCAGCATGAGCTGCTTAGAAATATTGGAGATTACTCCTTTGTCAGTTGCTTTATTTGCAAATATTTTCTCCCATTCTGAGGGTTGTCTTTTCATCTTGTTTATGGTTTCTCTTGCTGTGCAAAAGCTTTTAAGTTTCATTAGGTCCCCTTTGTTTATTTTTGTTTTTATTCCCATTACTCTAGGAGGTCGGTCAAAAAGGATCTTGCTGCAATTTATGTCAAAGAGTGTTCTGCCTATGTTTTCCTCTAAAAGTTTTATAGTGTCTAGCCTTACATTCAGGTCCTTAATCTATTTTGAGTTTATTTTTGTGTATGGTGTTATGGAGTATTCTAATTTCATTCTTTTACATGTAGCTGCCCAGTTTTCCCAGCACCACTTATTGAAGAGGCAGCCTTTTCTCAATTGTATATCCTTGCCTCCTTTATCATAGATTAGGTGACCATAGGTGCATGGGTTTATCTCTGGGCTCTCTATTCTGTTCTGTTGATCCACATGTCCTTTTTTGTGCCAATACCATACTGATTTGATGACTGTAGCTTTGTTGTATAGTCTGAAGTTAGGAAGCCTGATTCCTCCAGCTCCGTTTTTCGTTCTCAAGATTGCTTTGGCTCTTCAGGGTCTTTTGTGTTTCCATACAAACTGTAAAATTTTTTATTCTAATTCTGTGAAAAATGCCATTGGTAGTTTGATAGGGATTGCATTGAATCTGTAGATTGCTTTGGGTAGTATGGTCATTTTCACAATATTGCTTCTTCCAATCCAAGAACATGGTATATCTCTCCATCTGTTTGTGTGGTCTTTGATTTCTTTCATCAACATCTTATAATTTTTCTGCATACAGGTCTTTTGCCTCCTTAGGTAGGTTTATTCCTAGGTATTTTACTCCTTTTGTTGCAGTGGTAAATGGGATTGTTTCCTTAATTTCTCTTTCTGATTTTTCATTGTTAGCATATAGTAATGGAAGATTTCTGTGTATAAATTTTGTACCCTGCAACTTTACTAAATTCACTGATTAGCTCTAGTAGTTTTCTGGTGGCATCTTTAGGATTATCTATGTATAGTATCATGTCATCTGCAAACAGTGACAGTTTTACTTCTTCTTTTCCAATTTGGATTTCTTTTGTTTCTTATTCTTCCCTGATTGCTGTGGCTAGGACTTCCAAGACTATGCTGAATAATAGTGGCAAGAGTGGACACTGTTGTCTTGTTTCTGATCTTAGAAGAAATACTTTGCACTTGCCTTATGTATTGAGGTGCTCCTGTGTTGGGTGTATAAATATTTATAATTGTTATATCTTCTTCTTGGATTGATCCCTTGATCATTATGTAGTATCCTTCCTTGTCTCTTGTAAGAGTCTTTATTTTAAAATATATTTTGTCTGATATGAGTATTTCTACCACAGCTTTCTTTTGATTTCCAGTCGCATGGAATATCTTTTTTTATCCCCTCATTTTCAGTCTGTGTGTGTCCCTAGGTCTGAAGTGGGTCTCTTGTAGACAGCATATATATGGGTCTTGTTTCTGTATCCATTCAGCCAGTCTGTGTCTTTTGGTTGCAGCATTTAATCCACTTACATTTAAGGTAATTATCGATATGTATGTTCCTATTACCATTTTCTTAATTGCTTTGCATTTGTTTTTGTAAGTCTTTTTTCTTCTCTTGTGTTTCCTGCCTAGAGAAGTTCCTTTAGCATTTGTTGTAAAGCTGGTTTGGTGGTGCTGAATTCTCTAACTTTTGCTTGTCTGTAAAGCTTTGGATTTCTCCATCGAATCTGAATGATATCCTTGCTGGATAGCGTAACCTTGGTTGTAGGTTTTTCCCTTTCATCACTTTAAGTATATCCTGCCACTCCCTTCTGGCCTGCAGAGTTTCTGCTGAAAAGTCAGCTGATAACCTTATGGGGATTCTCTTGAATATTTTTTATTGCTTTTCCCTTGCTGCTTTTAATATTTTGTCTTTGTATTTATATTTTTTTAGTTTGACTAATATGTGTCTCAGTGTGTTTCTCCTTGGGTTTATCCTTTATGGGACTCTCTGTGCTTCCTGGACTTAGGTGGCTATTTCCTTTCCCATGTTAGGGAACTTTTCAACTACAAGCTCTTCAAATATTTTCTCAGACCTTTCTCTTTCTCTTCTTCTTCTGGGACCCCTATAATTCAAATATTGGTGCATTTAAGAGGTCTCTGAGACTGTCCTCATTTCTTTTCATTCTTTTTTCTTTATTCTGCTCTGTGGCAATTATTTCCATCAATTTATCTTCCAGCTCACTTATCCGTTCTTCTGCCTCAATTGTTCTGCCATTGATTCCTTCTAGTGTATTTTTCATTTCAATTATTGTATTGTTCATCTCTGTTTGTTTGTTCTTTAATTCTTGTAGGTCTTTGTTAGACATTTCTTGCATCTTCTCGATCCTTGCCTCCATTCTTTTTCCGATGTCCTGTATCATCTTTACTATCATTACTCTGAATACTTTTTCAGGTAGATTGGCCTATTTCTTCATCATTTATTTGTTCTTGTGGGTTTTTACTTTGCTCCTTTGTCTGCAATATATTTCTCTTTCTTCTCATTTTGTCTAACTTACTGTGTTTGAGGTCTCCTTTCCACAGCCTGCAGGGTCATTGTTCTTCTTGCTTCAGGTGTCTGCCCCCAGTGGGTGAGGTTGGTCCAGTGGCTTGTGTAGGCTTCCTGGTAGGAGGGACTGGTGTCTGCGCTCTGGTGGGTGGAGATGGATCTTGTCCTTCTGATGGGCAGGGCCACTTCAGGTAGTGTGTTTTGGGGTGTCTGTAAGCTTAGTACGACTTTAGGCAGCCTTTCTGCTAATGGGTGGGGTTGTGTTCCTGTCTTGCTTGTTGTTTGGAGTGAGGTGTCCAGCACTGGAGACTGCAGGCAGTTGAGGGGCTGGGTCTTGGAATCGAGATGGAGACTTCCTGGAGAGATCTCGCTAATTAATATTCCCTGGAGCCAAGAATTCTCTGACAATCCAACATCCTGGACTTGACACTCCCACCCCAGAGGCTCAGGCCTGACTCCTGGCTGGGGAACTAAGATGCCGCAAGCCACATGGTGTGGAAAAAAAAAAAAAAGAGGGAGGAAGAAAACAAAGAGACTAACAGAACTGAAGACAAATAGCAAAGACAAAAACAAACAAATAAACAGTAACAGCAACAGTTTAAAAACAGAAACAAACAAGCAGACAAATAAAACCCAAGAGAAATGGTAAAAGCAAAACCAAACAAACAGGGGCTTCCCTGGTGGTGCAGTGGTTGAGAGTCCGCCTGCCAATGCAGGGGACATGGGTTCGAGCCCTGGTCTGGGAAGATCCCACATGCCGCAAAGCAACTGCGCCCGTGAGCCACAACTACTGAGCCTGCGCGTCTGGAGCCTGTGCTCCGCAACGAGAGGCCGCGATAGTGAGAGGCCTGCACACCACGATGAATAGTGGCCCCCGCTCGCCGCAACTACAGAAAGCCCTTGCACACAAACGAAGACCCAACACAGCCAAAAATAAATAAATAAATAAATAAATAAATAAATAAATAAATAAATTTATATTAAAAAAAAAACACCAAACCAAAACTAACAAACACACACATACCAAAAAAGAAACAAAATCAAAGAAAACAAAAAACAAGAGAACAACCTGACAAATAAATGAACCCAAAAATGAAACTAAACAATTAAAAACAAAACTAACAAAAGCAAAAAACAAAACAAATGCAGAATGCAAACTAAAAAAAAGCAAAGAAAACATAAAACAGGCACAAAAAAATTTTTTTAAATTTTAAAACACAGCAAAACAAGGAGAAAACACAAAACAACGAAAAGTAAAGTAAAAATAGAAAAATTTTAAAAATAAAAAATATATTAAAAATTTTTTTTAATTTTTAAATAAATTTTTTTTATAAAAATAATGAAACAACAAGAAAACAAAACAAAACATTAAAAAATAATAGTAATAAGAATATTTTTCTGGGGCCTCTGTCAGTGTCCTTGCCCCCACCGTGAGTCATGGCCAACCTCTGTTTCCCCAAGAGGCCCTCCAATACCTCTAGGTAGGTCTCTGGAACTGCTGTGGGCACTGTGGGGGCAGGTCAGACTGTGACCTGGACCAACTCTTGTGTGTACTTTCCCTTACAGACCAGTCTCAGTTGTGGGAACACTTGTTGTCCATTCAGATATTCCGTATACTCAGGGTTTACCAAGCTGATAACAGGGATTTAATCTGCAGCTTGTGCAGCTGCATGGAAAGATTTTTTTCCTCTTCTTTAGTTGCCCTGCCCCTGGGGCTCAGCTGTGGTTTTAGCTGCACCTCTGCATGTGGGCCACCCACAGGGATCTGCTCCTGAGGCTGTCCTGGGGCACTTGGGTCTGCCTCAGTGAGGACAGGGCACAGAGGTGGCACAGCTGCCGGGGTCCCAGGAGCCCCGGCGGTGACAGGTGCATAGTGGGGGTCAGCAGCCATGAGAGAGCCGGTCTCGCTGGTGAAAAGGTGTGCGGGGAAGCTGGCAGCCACAGGTGAGAGATGCAGCCCTAGCAGGAGCCTTTCTTAGCACGGCCCTGGTGGCGGCCTTTCGTAGTACCTGGCAACAGGCACAAGAAGGTCAGCCCCAGTAGGGGTTGTTCCTGGCACCCAGCAGCAGGTGCATGTGTGCCAGCCTTGGCAGGGCCCTTTCCTAGCACCTGGGGTGGCAGGGGCCAGTGAGTGGGGAGAGAGAGGCTGCAATGGTGGCTCCACCTCTTGCACATCACTCAACAGCATTGCCTTGCTTCTGTGGCAGCCCGGGCCTCCTCCATAAGTATTCCTGGTTGTGGATTACCTCCCTCCCATCCCTTCAGGCTGTCTGCTTGCAGCCAATGGCAGTCTTTGCCCCGGGTTTGCTCTCCAATACCCACATTCCAGTTCCCAGCCCCCGTGCACACCAGTGGACACACATCCCAGTCTGGGGCACACAGGGGTGTGGCACAGACCATCTGTGTAAGTCACACTCTGTCCTGTCTGCCACAGACCGGCTGTTTCACCCTCCTCCAACAGCCTCAGATGTTACCCTTCTGTCCCAACTGATTTCCCCTTCAGTGAGGGGGCTTCCCTGGATACAGGAACCTCTTCTCTTCCTCAGCTCCCCACCCAGGGGCACAGATCCCATTCCACTTCCTCTCCTCTTCTTTTTCCCTTCCTCTTCCTTTTGTCCTACCCGGTTATGCAGGGATCCTTCCAGTCCTTTCCAGTGTCCAAGGTCTTCTGCTAGTGTTCAGCCGGTGCTCTGTGAGAACTGTTCCATCTGTAGATGTATTCTTGATGCATTTGTGGGGAAAGATGCACTCCACATCCTCCTATTCCTCCGCCATCTTGAAAAACCCCAGCAATTTATTTTGAAACAGTTCCAAGTGTGTGTGTGTGTGTGTGTATGTGTGTGTGTCTGTCTGTCTGTCTGTCTGTCTGTCTCTATTTAAAGAAAGAAAAGGAGAAAGCAAATATGGCAAAATGTTAACAATTGGTGAATCTAGGTGAGACATATTATATGGGTACTCATTATTCTATCCTTTCAACTTTTCAGCAGGTTTGGATTTTTTTCAAATTGAAAGGTTTGTGAAATGTATAAAAAGGAGAAATAGTAAAAAAATAAGTAGGTTTATGAGAGAATAGTATCTCCTTTAAGAGCAAAGTGTATGGAGACCATTTTTTTGTTACTTTTAACTCTATCCTAGAGAAATTACTGAAAATAAATGAGAATCACTATATTTAAAAACTATGGCAAATTTTATTTAAACTTCAGTAACAAAAATATCTAATTTCCTTTAACTACCTCATAAAATTAAAATTGCTAATTCCAAGCTACTAAAGTCATAATTCTAATAACGAAGATAATCAGTTGCTTTGCCATCTGATATCCATATTATACTTTTATTATTTTGCTTAAAATATCATGTCTATAAGTACCAAAGAAATTAATCATCTAATCATCCTTTCTGATGTTTCAGATTAGGGAACAAAAATCTAGAAAAGTAAAATGATTTGCCTAAACTCACCCAGATCTCCTTAGTCTCACTTTTTTCTGTTACAACACACTACCCATTAGCATTTTAGTATTATTTGTACATTAAATCAAGGTCAACTTTTTCTTTAAGAGGAACATTTATGATCACAAATCAACTCATTTTAAATCTATTAAGAATAAAAGATGTTAAATCTAATCTTGAAAGTCATTCCTTGACCCTGTATCTGTATTACATATTATCTATATTACCTGTATAATTGAAATCTGCATTATAATGTATCTGCATTAGTTGTTTAAGAAATAAATGGTTTGTCTTCAAGGACAGGCACATAATTACTCTGTATATTAATATCAGCAGGACACATGAGTTCATATGACATCTGAGGAAATTACATTTCATTTGTTCAGGGGGTGAAGCAAAACAGAAATGGCAATTCATTGGATATATTTGAGAATGTGTTCCTTTGAGATTAAAAATAGAGTCATATAAGCATTAAGAAAAAGTAAAAGTTATTGAATATTTATCAGAAGTAAGAAAACAATTGAGAAATTAAAATCTAATGCATATTTGGAATGAAATTCAGTTTCTTATTGAGCAGGCAAAGAGCTAACTAATAATTTGTTTAAACGAATTAGTACTTGAGTCCTCAGGAAGGAAATTATATATGTATATGGTAGATAGTCCTCAAACCAATATTTAATCTGAAAAATTCTCCAGATAATTTACTTCAGGGACTATTGCCTAAGTCAGAGATTCAAGTCACACGTTTAATGAGAAAATCTGAAGTGTAGCAGGTTTGTTATGTAAAAGCTGTGGGAACACATTGGGGAAAACAGATGCAAAGTATAAGTGAAGATGTGTGCAATTAGAATCAGATAATATTAAAATGGCCCTCATTTGGCACTGATTCTATTTCATTGATTTGATTTCATTCTAAATATTGGGTTTTCTCTGCCATTTAGTAGTATAAAAATATTTTTTCTACTTAATAGAGATTGAAAAATTGGCCTAAATTATAACTGTAACTTAATTCATTTATACATTAGATTCTAATGTAATAAATATTCTGAAATGAGATTTCAACATTCTTGTTGACATATCACACATAGAAGAATTATTGAATTTCATAGAGCTGAAGATATGTTAAGATAAATGATACGATTTTCATTCTGAATAGTTGAAACAAGAACTGAAAAGGGGCCAGATTCTTACAGAGTAAGGACATTTTCAAAGCTACTTTTGTTGAGGATTAGTACAAAGTATCATTTGCTCTAATGAGAACTGTGGAGTTTGATTCTTCCCACATTTGAAGAGTGTGTGTGATCAAGGCCACAGGGTTATGGAGACAAAAATGTGATTTACACTAAAATGTAGTGACTAGCAGGTGCTATATCACCACTGCCTCAGGCAGTCTTATGTTGATAAATTTTACACCTATCAGAATAAGGAGAAAAGAAGCACACTCTCCATGACATATTTTAGTTTCAAACTGATAAATCCATCAGAACCAAAGAATTGTCACAAAGCATTTTGATAACCTTTCTTCATAAAACATTTTACCCATTTGGGAAATAGGGAGCTGCTTTTTGAGTTGGTATAATAGTTTATTTCTGATAGAAGGTGAAAGTATTTAAATGCCTCCACTTTTGGTATTCAGAGATGAGCAAATAAGCTAAAGAATAAAGATAGGCAAACAACCTCATTTTTAAAAAGCGAATATGTCTAAATTTGGTCTCAAATTCTGAATATTTCATGATTCCACTGTGAAGCCTTTGCAGTAATGTAACAGAACTTCCAAATTATATAGAAAGTATAAGCAGAAAATACTTATTTCAAAATATGCATGCATTGCTATAAATATATATACATATCTATATCAGTAGGAATACTTACTGGAAAATGTAGGCATTCAGTAAATTGTACTTGCTCTTATTCAGATTATTTGTATTTATTATAATAACTTTGTATTTTAATCGTTCTCAAGTTTTTTGTAAACACAAGTAACTATGTCTCTAGGTGGATATCCATATACCCAAAAGCACTAAAAAATCATTGCAATAAATAAGATGGAGGTTTAGGTGGAATCAAATAATAAATTAATAGAATTTTTTCTTTGCTTTTAAGTTGTTCTAGAATCATTATCAACACATCCCTAATGTAGTAAGTGTTAGAAAATGTGGTAGAAGATAAGCTAAATAATCTAATATGTTTGAAAAACACTTGATATAGTCTCAGCTTGTGTCCCCAAGGGAGAGTCTAATTTAATCACTTGAACTAAAATCACTATGTGCAACTAGCTCAGCTGCTAGTTGTTCAAACGAAATAAACTTTTTTTTTTTAGAGTAGACCTTTCTAAATGCCGAAGAGGTTTGATTTAGTGGTTAGTTCTAAGCTGCAAATTGTGGAGACCTAAGTATATAGCCGAGGGATGGTAAAGTACTTGCTACAGCACAGAGATAAATGTTAAGTTGGCAAATAAGTAGTCCAGCTGGCTTGTCTTTTTTACAGAGAATAACACTTCATCTTCAATGAAAACATTCTGAATTGTTAATTGTCAAATCCACAAGTTCCAATATTTGTTTCGTTTCCAAAACTGTTTGGTGTGGTGTTGACATGGTAGACAGTCTCCACATTTGGAGGAGAGGATGAAATGAGAAGTGTGAAGATAGATATATATATATATATATATATATATATATATCTTCCTGAGCATTATATAGGGTTTGAACTTTTCTACTTTTTGTGTCGAGCACTATGCTAGACATGTTACATGTTTTATTTCCTTAAAGCCTCACAGGAACCTTTGAAAGACTGGGTTCTGAGCCTCAGAGAGTTTGAGTTTAGGAAAAATCATACAGCTAGTTATTTGTAGAGTTGAGACAAGGAAACAGGTGTACCCAAAGTGTCTAGTAAACAGTGGATCTAGTATCTAAACCCACATATGTTCCTTTTAGGAGCTTCATCAAGTCCAGAGGGCAGAGATTTTGGATACTATCATCAGAGGAGGAATTTCCAAGTAACTTGTTAATGGCAAAACCGACCTTAGAACCCTAAGTTCTGTACTCATTATTCTAGATAGTAACAGATACAAATTTAGTTAAGGAAAATAAGAAGTTCTAGGTAGAATATAGGTATTTATCAGTGGATGGTCAGTAACCTTGATTTACAGTTCCTTAGCTCTCCTAACTTGAGAAAGTAACCTAATGGCTCCAAACTTTAGGTACCATGTTTTTAAAAATGAAGATAATAACTAACTGGCACATATTCTTAAACAAGTTGTTTTAATGATCATATTAGAAAAATTAAAACATTTGGAAAACTGTCAGTTCCAGTAAAGTTTAAACATAGTTATCATATAACCCAGCAATTCCAGTCCTAGATATATACCCAAGGAAAGTGAAAACATAGGTTTACACAAAAATGTGTACACAGATGTTCATAGCAGCATTATTCATAATAGCCAAAAAGTGAAAACAACCCAAATGTCCATCAAATAATGAATGGATAAACTGTGGTATGTCCAAACAATGGAGTATTGTTCGGTAATAAAAAGGAATAAAGTATTGATACATGTTGTAATATGAATGAACCCTGAAAACATTATGAGAGGTGAAAGAAGCCAATCACAAAAGGCCACATATTGTATGGTTCTATTAATATAAAATGTCCAGAATAGGCAAATACACAGAGACAAAAAGTAAATTAGTATTTGTCAAGGAATGGTGAGAGGGGAGATTGGGAGGTACAGGCTTTGTTTTGGGGGTGATGTAAATATTCTGGAAGTAGATAGTGGTGACAGTTGCACAACTCTGTGAATATAATTAAAAACCATCGAACTGTAAACTTTAAAAGGTTAAATTGTATAGTGTGTGAATTATATCTCAACAAAGCTGTTAAAAAAAGAAAAGTCAAAACATTCTGTGAACTAGAAATAGCTGTAAATTTCAACTATCATTACAAATACTAGAGCAATGATAGAAGAGTAGATGGTTTATAAAGTCAAACTATCTCTGCTCTTATAATGGCATCTGGATTTTAACCTGCCTAATATATCCACTGCTAATACTAGCAATGGAACCAAGCCTCCCTAAATACTTTTTACCAGCTGAAGCTCATCCTGCAAATCACTGCTGAGGACATATTTCTTATTTACTACTGCTCAGTAAAGAAACTGATTGCAACAAAGCACATAGATGACTTGTAGGCATGGCTCCACTACCAAGGAGGCAACTGATTAGTAATGAATCTAAGTGGTCATGTACCTAAGCAAAATAGATACATTTCAAAACACATCAATCTGATAGGACGAAAAGTTAAAAGGTATAGATTGTATAATCAGCTTCTCCAAAACCAAGGGAAATCGGGTTGAGTGTTAAATATAGCAGTGTTCCCAGAACGTTGATTAGGGTTTGATCATGTGTGTGAAGTAGAAACTTACAATCCATTCACTCAGCCAAGCCAAAATATTCAGGGTTAGGTGGGTTGCTTCTAGTGCTTTCAGTTTGCCAGACAAGGAACAGCTAACCCACAGGTTGGATTACAGCCTCTCAGGGCTAGTAAACCAGACATGCATAATCAGACATTAACTGCAGTGCTAATCTGTTCCTCTGGGCTGAAAATAATAAAGTTCATTTTTGTACAGCAGTTAATCAAAAGGTATTAGAGAAATAATCAGGGGCTGGTATGCTTTTAATTGACCAGAACGTTTCTCAGTGGCAACATGTTCCCTCTTTACCAAATTATAATTTTCTGACTCTTCATGTGGTCATTCTTTGCCGGTTTTATTGATATTATTCCCTCACACCGAATTCAACAGCCCTTCTGCTCTCAACATTAAAAGGTTTCATCTCGGAGATAAACATCAAATGATCCCCAAATGCAGTTAATTGCAACAAAGTCATACTTTCCTTACTCAAGGAGAAAAAAACCCTTTTGAATATGAATGTTAGTATTCATGAAGCCATTGAAGCAGTGTGGCCAGCTAAGCATAACCAAAATATATTATGCATTCAGGCCCTTTTATTTCCAAAGGCAGAGTAAAATTTAAAAAGGAAATCAACACTACAGTCTTCTAAAAGGATACCAAATAACTGCAAAATTCAACTTATTGTGACAAACACGAAAATACAGAACTTTAAAAATTGTCGACATAAATGTATTTTCTAAGGTCAGAGTGATGATAATGACAACAAAGTGCTATAAAAGTATTTCACTGCTTCTGAGCATCTCTGTGTTATATGAAGAATTAAGAAACACAGCTCATAAACCCACAAAGCCCCTGGCTCCACAAAGCCCCTCAAAATGAAAAAAGAAATGTTACACAGTTCAGTAGCTCAATCATTTTGTTTCTTAGATGAATCTTAGAGAGACTGTATTTCACTAAATTCAAATAACATAATAATTACAATGCTTACTATTGATACATGCCAAGCATTGTTTTCAATGTCTTAGATGAATTCATGTAATCTTTACAACAACCTCATGAGGTAAATAGTAGTTTAAAAATGAGGAAATTGATGCATAGAGAGGTAACTTACCAAAGTCACACAGCCAGAGAACCATAATTCAGATCTGGACAACCTGGCTCCAGAGTCTTCATACTTGACTATTACGCTTTTTCAAAAATACTCAGTATCCTGTGGATGGACAAGACCAAATGAATTGAAACATCTATACCTACCCATACTAATAAAGAAACAAATAATTCATACAAAAAAAGAAACAGGGATGGAAAAGTATGGCCACATTTATCCCCAATTTTACATTAGTTATACTAGATTCCATTCTTGACTACCATCCATATAGAATCAAAAGCTGCCATATACCACTGGAACATTTTAAAATATACGCCATTATATCACTAGATAACTACCTGACAAATGCTGTTTTCTATCTCTACTGTATCATTGTTAAGTCTGAAATTTAAAAATGTTCCAGTGGTATATGGCAGCTTTTGATTCTATATGGATGGTAGTCAAGAATGGAATCTGTGTCATCAGTGGTTGCTGGTTAAGCTATAAATGCGATGTTTAGGTGACATATGAGACAATTCCCTGAGCTCACCATGCCGTGATTTGGTTGACTTTATTCTCTTCTTCCTAATGGAATGTTATACCATTCATATCCTACTTATATGTCACCTAGATTCAATAGGCTTCACTGGAAAATATAATGAGACTATGGATCACACACCCGCTGCCAACCATGTTTTTTTTAGATGCAATAAATCATGTGCTATCTCAAAAATGCTAGAATAATTCCTTCCTTTTCAGTACACCCGTTAGTATGGGTTTTAAAAAGAATGCTCATTGGAACATCAGCAGGTATAGGTTTATCATACTGGCACTAAAAGCAGAGGCCAGGTAAGTTTGTTAGGGTGGTGACTGAGCTGGTTCTTCTTTACTTTAACTCTATCTAAATTCTGGCTTGTATCAATAATATAGTAGGGGCTCAGCAGATACGTTGGTGATGTGAGATTTGGAATATTTGATTACAACACTTTACTCTGCATAGTTTGTAAATAATAACACTGAATTGGAAAGCATAGTTGGCTAATTCAGTCAAAAGCATTAGTATGCTTCTCAGACAACATATAAAAATCACTGAGGCCTGATATATTCTATTATACTTTGATCTCTCTTCCTCCCATGCTCCCTCATATATATAACAAGTAGTATAGCACATGAATAAGGGCATAGTTTATGGAATCAGCCTATCCAACTTCAAATTCTGACTCTGCTACTTAACAGCTTTGTGACTTTGAACAAGCCACTTAATCTATTTGTATCCCCATTTCTTGAAATGCTAATGACAATATTATATGTCTCATTCCTGGGGTTGTGAGCATTAAATAATATTTCAAAAATTCTTAACAGAGTGCCTGGTGCATGCTAAGGGTTCAATTAATATTAGCTACTATTATTACTATTATGTGTGATCAGGGATCGTTTATATGAACATGCACAAGGGTGACCTAAACTTCCTACCCTTGTTAACCCATCAGAAAAGATACATCACTAAAGTTCTCAAAGACATGTCATGCATGATACACTCAGGGAGATATACAGCATCAAATGTAGACGTTTGTGACTAGAAATGAGGGAATACACAGAGATGCTGGTTGCTGCATTCTTGGCCATCCTTAAAAAAGAAAATATAATGCAGTGGAAAATAGCAGGAGCAGACTCGTGTCAAAATCCAAGGTCTGAAACTCACAGAGCAGTATGATGATCAAATAGCAAATTAGTTAAGCCTCAGTTAATGGAAGATAGAAATATCTAATTCACAAAAACATTCTGAGAATCATATAGTATATATAAAATGCCTAGTACCATGCTCAGAATTCAGCAGCACTCAGGAAATGTTTGATCACTTTTCCTAATTTCATAGATAGCTATGGTCTGACTACAAAGATGTTTTTCTCCAGCCTGCTAGAAGCTAGGGTTATTGATTCCATAAGCCGTATGCCTTCTCTTCTTCTCTCTTTGCCAATATATCCCGTCCTCCGGAATGAAAATATCCTTGAAGTAGAAACTGGCAACTCAGTGAGTGATTTCCTTACCCACATAAGAAGTGAGAAAAGCATAACTCTAGCTCATCATGAGGGCTGAACAACTGTAACTCCACAGCTGCTATGAATTAAAGACATTTCTTAATCTCCTACCGCTACCAATTCCCCAATCTTGGTATGCCTTCCACTCAGAGGCTAAGAAAAAAGAAGGATTAAAAAGAAAACTTTTTTTCCCTTTGACCAGCAAATAACAGGGCAGCAGCCTAAAAGAAATAAACTGTTCTTTCACTCTATGAAAAGAAAAAAAAAAGACTCTTATACTATGATGGACCAAAATGTCAAATAAAATTAGACCAAACTGTAGAGTTAAACCCAAAAGGAAACTTTTCTTCTAAATTACTGCATTTCCCTCTAGCTATCAGAGACTTTTTCCATGGCCATTGCTAATGACCTGAATCAAAAGAAAGCACTTTGAAAGCACATTGGAAAGAAGTATGTGTGTGTGCGTGTGCTTTTGTGTGTGTGTGTTTGAAATCTCAGTACATCTTAGGTATTAGGTTATAGGGGGAAAAAAAGGTTTCATGTATTACAAAGCAAATCTTTAAAGAATGTGAAAGGAGAAATGTTGCCTTTACGGTAGAGAAGGTTACCTTTTCATCTCAAGATAGTCAAAGAAACATTTTGTCCTTTTTAAGTGATATTTAGACACTTTCATCCTTTTGGCAAAAGAGCTTCTGAACTACTGGAATTTAAAGTTAAAGTTAAGGTACAGGTTTAATGGAAACTCTTTGAGCGATATGGTTTGGAGTTGATATTACATTATGCAGGCAGTTGTGCCAATAGCCCAGAAAAAAACATATGTTCATAGAATTCTTTCACAAAGATATATTTACGGTGTTCTCCAAAATTATATGGCATCACTGACATTTAAAATTCTAGAACCAAAGAATAAAGTAGCTTCTAACCTACCTTTCCCACCCCTCACTGAGTATACCCTCCCTTCCTCCAATTTTATGTATTCCCTGTGCTTTCAGGAAATAATCTTAAGGTTAAAAAAATTCACCATAGTGAACTTAGGCATTCCGGAAGGCTACAGAGAGAAACGTTCCATTCACAGGGAAAACTACACTAGGTTCACCAATATGGATGGTGGTGGAGAAGTAGGTTCCTAGGATCAAATAGGCCAAGTTTCTGGTGGTACCACATTCTACAACCTAACTAACGCCACAAGGATTTGGAAGGGTGTTTTCACTGAAAGACAAAGGGTTGCTGAGGGCAAGTAGTTTCCATATAACTTTCCTCCTAAATCACCCCTTCTTTAAAATCATGTGATGACTTATTGCACTTGAAACACATCCCTATGTGATCTGTCCACTGTCTCTTTTTCCGACTTCATATCCTTTCATTCTCCCCCTTGCCCACTATACCCCAGTCACACTGCTCTTCTGTTTCATGAACACATCAAACTGATCTCTGCCTCAGAGCCTTTGTGCTTACTGCTCCATCTACCTGGAATTCTCTCCCCACTTTTGCATCATTCAGAGCTCAGGTCAAATATCACCTCTTCCAAGAGGTTGTCTCAAACCATCCTATATAAAATACTCCCAGGTCCTATCCCCACCCACACCATTCTCTGCCCCATTACCTTGCTTTGTTTTCTTCCTAACAGAAGATTTTCAACAAATATTTGTGTAATAAAGGAACACCTCATATAGTAATTCTTCACTTCCAGGTAACTGTGTGAAGGTCTCAGACTAATGCAGAATCAACACCAGGATAAGAAGGACCAAGGCCAGGCAATAATTTTTATGTTCCCAAATCTCAGTATACATAGTATCAGAAAGAAAAATATCCAGGTCACAAGTTGATTTTTTTTTTTTTTACTTTCATCTAATAGATATGATGGCAAAAACTCTGTCAGGATTCTTTCCAAGAACTGTCTTCCTTTGGGAGTAGGAGAGGGAGAGGAAATGAAATCAAGCATCCTCCCTTGAGGAACGCCTTACCTGTCAGATCTTGCATCTGCTTGGCACTTACAAGTTGAATTACACCGAATGGACAGAGGACATATGTTCTGCCACTAAAGGGGTGGGTGAACTTGAACAAATCACTTTAGTGTTTTTATCTGTTACATGGGAGTGAGTGTTTCTGTCAAGTCTAACTCACAGGTCTGTTTTGAACTTCAAATTAAATAATGCTTATGAAAGCACTTTATGCTGTCAAGCACCATGTAAATGTAAAGTAAGGTTTTTCAAAAGTTTTATATTTCCTCAAAAGGAGAAACAGAATATTTTTGCATAATATTCAAGTATTTCTAGAAAACATGTGTCTTGGTTGGCTATTAATATTCAAACCCAGTCAAGATTCCACGCTTCCATGTCTTTAAGACCCTCTCTAGATCCATATAGACTTATAAAAGTACTTTTTTGCAGTAGTAAGAACAAATAGGAACTGCTTCCCGTGTGTACAGCAGACCATAAATTCCCCTGCTAAGATTAAAGACTATGCTGGATTCATGGGCTAAAAGACAGGACTAGCAATGAAAGACACCAAGTAGTTGAAAAGAGCCAGTCTTATAACAGGGGCTATGTAGTATGATTGAGGAAGCAATGTATACCATTACCAGACTACCACATTGCTTTAAATTTCCACCATTAGAAGAAACACTTTTTATGAATCTGAGTACATTTTAATTTGGTCATGGCATTCATTATCTTCTTTGAATGGGACAGCCCACCAGCTCATTAACACTGTAGCAGGGACTAATTTATCTGATTAATCCACTCCTACCCACTGCCATTTAGTCAAAAACTCTAATGGAGTCTCTAAGGAAACCAGAAGCAGAAGATCAGGTAAATTTTGCTTGGGTAAAGAGGCCAGAGGCATGGTGTTCTTATTTGAACATTTGAGGTTTTCAAATGGGCCCCAAGCAGCCAAGAGACAGCAAGTAGGGTATCTGAAGGAGACAGGAAAAGTCAATTTGGCCACGCAAGTGGCAGAAATTCAAAAATTACAGTCACTCAACCCAAACTACCATGTAGTTGGGCTTCAGTTCAACCAAAGCTAAAAAGGTTCTTGAGACTCTTCTGCTTTATCAAGTTTTAGTCCTAATTACACATGGACTGTTTTTTTTTTTTAATTATCTTAACTAGATCTTCACAAAAACAAACCAAAAATTTGTCCCCACTTGTGCTTGATAGTTACAAGTATATCTTTGTTTTTGCTAAAGAAAGTATTCTTGATAATGTCTACTTCCATGAATCATGGATAATTCCAATTTAATAAAGAAGAAAAGTTACAGTATGAGTCCAAATGATCCAAATGCCCTTTAACCATTAGAGAAATGAGCCAAACATGATTCCTTTATAAATAATCTGACTCTAATTTCATCCCAGTTATTGTTTTATCAAAAAGGATCTTATTGACCATTTTTGGTCTGTGTTTTAAAAGGAATTTTTTTCCACATAATCTAACTTCAAGGTAGTCTACTTATTATTAAAAAATAAATCTTGAAGGTCTAATGAGGCTATAATTCCCCAAAACTTCATGATCTTCTGACAAGAATATTACAAAAGGCAAAGGTCTTGTTCAATATCTAATGTAAAAAGCTGGTGTAACACTATGGCGCTTCCCTTGATGACTATAATTTGCTTATTATTCATCAATATTTCAAATATTTTCTGCCATAAACCATAACTACTGTTTCATTGTTGGCTTACTTGCTGTAGTAATAAATACAGGTGATTATGAACCAAGGTAGTCATTAAACAAATCTAAAATCATTATTATAAAATGGAGAGCATTTCTCTAAGGGTTTTCTTTAATACCAGGAGTGAATGTTGGAAGAGCAGGGCGGAGAGAGAGAATAGTTTAGGGTGGGAAAGGGAGGCATTTGTGTGTGGCACACTTAGTGCTCAGAAATGGTTCATATGGAAAGCTCATTTCCAGGGCGGCAGCAACAGGCAACTGACTGATATATAACAATTTTTGAAATGGCAAGTGGATGTTTTATAGAAATGACAATGCAGTCATGATAGAGAGGACCTAGATGAAGGGCAAAACTGTTTTCCTGGTGGTACTGCCTAAAAACCAGTCATTTCCCATCCAAATCATAAGATTTCTTTCGTGTAGAATCAGATTCCAAAAAGAAGGACCCCAAGTATGGAGATAACAGAGAGTACTTGAATGCAAGTGCCCAGACTATGAGGAATATTCAGTAATAAAACAGAAAACACAGCAAATTAGTAGTGAACATGGAGATGGATAGTGTAGAGAGAGCACACAGTGTACACAGCAGAAGAAGTGAAGATAATGTGAGATGCATAAAAAAAATAAGCCCCCCAAAAATGGGGGGAAATGGACTAAGATGAAGATCAGTTAATTACTTACTACCAAATATTTTTTAAGGAGAGATTATAATTAATTGAGTACATTCAAAACTTTTTTATTAAATTGTTAAAATATTTGTCAAAATACCATCATAAGAGGTTAAAAACAAACTAGGAAAATCTTTACAAATATAAGACAAAGATTTTCTATCCATATACGTACTAAATCACTACAGATCTATGAGGAAAGGATGAATCTCCATTTATGCCCATGTTCAAATGGCATAAATGTGCAGTACAAAAAGGGAAACCCAAATGACAATAAATACATGGAAATGTATTCTACCTCAATGATAATCAAAATAAATTGGTAAGATTGAGAGAAATTCCCCAGGACAAACAACCTAGTTTCTTTTTTAATCTAATTAAAAATAGGCAAAAGATTTAAACAGGCACTTCAAAAAAGAAAATATATTAGTAACTGATGTGCACATGGAAAGATGTCCAACATTGCTAGTCATCTGAAAATGCAAATTAAAAGCCCAATGAGATATATTATATTTACCCACTTACTAGAATGCCTAAAATTAAAGACTGAAAATACCAACTTTTGGCAAAGATGTGGAGAAGCTGGAACTTTCATGTGTTACTGCTGGAAATGGAAAATTCTACAATCACTATGGAAAATAGTATGGCAACACCTTATAAAGTTAAGCATACTAACTCCAAGCAATTCCATTCCTTGGTGTTTACCAAGGCAAATGAAAACTATGTCCACACAACAACCTGAATATGAATGTTCATAGCAGCATTATTCACAATAGCCAAAAAGTGGAAGTTACCCAAATGAACCTCAACTGGTGAATAGATGAACAAATTGTGGTATATTCATACCATTGAATACTACTCAGTAACAAAAAATAATTGAAATGTCAGTAGTAGAAACAACATTGATGAATCTCAAAATCAATACAAAGTGAAAGAAGTCAAACACGAAAGAATATGATTCCATTTATATGAAATCCTGTAGAGGGCAAAATTTTGTGACAGAAAACAAGTCAATAGTTACCTGGGGTGGGGGTGCAGGAGGATGTAGCAGAATTGGATGTAGAAGTTAAAAAACACACCTGGAGGGGCTTCCCTGGTGGCGCAGTGGTTGAGAATCTGCCTGCTAATGCAGGGGACACGGGTTCGAGCCCTGGTCTGGGAAGATCCCACATGCCGCGGAGCAAATGGGCCCGTGAGCCACAACTACTGAGCCTGCGCGTCTGGAGCCTGTGCTCCGCAACAAGAGAGGCCGCGATAGTGAAGAGGCCCGCGCACCGCGATGAAGAGTGGCCCCCGCTTGCCGCAGCTGGAGAAAGCCCTCACACAGAAACGAAGACCCAACACAGCCAAAAATAAAATATATAAATAAATAAATAAATAAAAGATTACTATAAAAAAGACACCTGGAAACTTCTTAGGGTGAAGGAAAAGTTCTATAGCCTAATCATCATGGTAGTTACATATTTGCATACAATTACCAAAATTCATCAAATTATGCGTTTAAAATTAGTGAATTGTATTGTAGGTAAATAATAACTTAATAAATCATAAAAGAGCAAAAACAAAAGTTAGAGGTAGTTTCCCAAACTCTTCCCGCTAGTGGAGGTGAAGGAAGCAAAGGTAAAAATCCCAGAATAAATCCTGTGTCCCTTTCTAATTCAGGCTGTGAAAGACAATCAAGTCCTCCTTTCGCCCTAGCATCAAAATATTCTGGTGAAGTTGTATGTTATTATTTGGCTAAAAGCAATTTTTAAAAAGGATAATTCCTCTAAATGTATGATACTCTCTGAATTTGTAGCATCCAGGCTTGTTTCACAACATAGAAAAGGAAAAAAAAAAAAAGAACTTTTGAATTTGTGGAAAACAGAGTAAGTTAGCCTAGTGGTTCACTACAAAACTGGAGGCATTCCAAGGATATTTCAGCTAAGTTATAAGATTCAAATTTTGATTTATGTGGCCTGACAGAGCAAATCAAAGTCACTTGTTGTTAACTCTATAAGAACAGACTCCCGACTATTGACAAAATATCTTATAAGGATGCAGATCAAAGGGAGTTATTTCTAGATGTGGTCCATCAAAATAATCTTCACACATCTATGAAATCTTATCAATGGTATATTTTAGCATTGGAACTGTTCTACGTAGTTAAAACATCACAGAAGGAAACCAAAAAGTGAATAAACAAGTTCCTTAAAAAGCAGCAAGTTTGGAGACTAAAGATGAGCTTCTATTTTGAAAGATTCTTGGTAATCTAATTAGAGTAGCCCCAAAGGCTACAAAAGAAATGCCTGGGACAATCTACTGTTTGAAAGTCACAGTCAACACCACTTAGCGTTATTAAAAATTAGAACTGCTTCAGATATGGACAAAGATTATTCAAAAGAGAATGTTGTATCATCAATTCCTAGTAGTGACAGACCCCCACCCCCACTGGAAAGTATTGAAAGAGCAGCAGAGAGAAACAGCAGGGTCTGAAACATACTGAAGAAAAGACTTCAGATGTTAGTGGTCCTTATTCTTTTCTGGTAGCAGGACTACAACAGGGGAACTCTTTTCTGAAAATTCTAACCTAGGTATAACTGGTATTTCTAGCCAGATCCCCTCTGCTCACTCCTCCACAAATATGGTAAGGGTTTCACTCTAAGCCAGCCACTTTCCATGTTTATAAACAAAACCAAACAAAAGTATAGCCAGGATCACACTGAGTGGAATAAGCCAGGGACCCCTTTCTGCTCACCTACAGCAAAGATTTCAAGACCGGTTTTGGAAATGCCAGCTTTATGAATGCTATTTTACAGTCTCTGTTTTCATTTTAGTCATGTAGTAATGTACTAATGATTTACCTAAGCAAGATATTTCATGGAAGAAAATCCCATTCAGTGCTCTTATCAGGCTTTTGCACTCTTGCTTATTAAGAAGGATGTCTGTAGCTCTGAAACTAAGAAAGGTTTACTCCAGAAAGTTAAACATACTGTTTCAGCTGCTGCCAGAGATTCTCTGGTTATATGCAGAATAATGCTTAAGTTTTTAAAACTTTTATTATGGAAATTTTCAAACATACATAGAAGTAGAGCCAAGATTACAATGAACCACCTCACATCCAAGACTCAGCTTCAACATTTATCAACTCCTGTCCAATCTTGTTACATCTATGCTCCCCTTTTTCTTTTGCTGACTTATTTAAAGCCAATCCTAGATATTGCATCATTTATCTATAGATACCTCGATGTTCATGAGTTTTTTATTCAGTTCTTAGAACAACTTAAAGGGGACACAAAAATAAATAAAATTTGAAATATTAAACCCATAACTGGTAGAAAGTTCAACAGATATTTCTAGTACCTAAGAATACTTATATCACTAACTTGGAATTTGAGGTTCACTACTATATCATATGTAAAGCAAGTGGACTGACCATTTCCCAGGTAGGACAATTTAATGAGCTCTCCCCTGACATTCTCTATTGTCTCCTTGGTAAATGTAAGTTCCTCTGACTCTTTTCTTTTGGGCAAAAGAACTAGAATATTCCTAAAAGAAGTGGATTGAGTAGTGTTTTTGCCATGCATAAATTTAACTGACTTTGCAGCGTTCTTACTCTTCATCTAAAAAGTTATAGCTTAAACGTGGCTCTCTCAGTTTACAGTTTGGCCAGAAAGTCACCATTCCAAGATATCCAACTCCAACATTTCACTGCATTGAAAATATAAAGCTGCCTTTTATCCTTGGGAGCACACATACTTCAGGTTCTTGATCACTGAAAGCCTCTCACACGGTGAATACCTTCACTATTACCCTTGTACATGGTCAAGGAAATCTAACTTCAAATCCCAGAGTTGCATAGCTTTATGGATTGATCCAAAGAGTCAGAATGAGTGGCCCTTAGCCAGAGTCTATGTAAAATGTCAAACGGAGCAGCAGCAGAAAAACTTCAGGAAAAGTTTTTAACATGATGAATAGAGTTCTGACAAATTCACATTAGAAAACTCAGTACTGAAGGAAATGAGCAAGGATGAACATGCAACAGCTGTTTAAGAGATAACAGAGGGACCGGTCTCACTGTTTGGGCTGTGACGATGATGATGAACCTGCTAGCAGCCCAGATACAGGATCTGCAGAGGCTTATTTTCAAGTAATGCCAGAACCTATGGAACTGAGGAGCCCTAAGCAGTCACTGAGCCAGATCCTGACAGTCTGAATGAGATAAAGATTTTGATAAGGATAAAGTAAAAAAGGGCATCAGGGAGAGGTTGACTGGTGCAGGAGGAAGTCTTAATTAAAACAAGGGAAAATAGGGTAAGTACTTCAGGAAGTACTTAACTCAAAGCCCTCAGGAGCAAGAAAGAAGATGATGACATCAAAATTGCTACAGAATATGCCTACAAGTATGTTCAACAACTCATTTCTGAGTGCTTTGGGTTCTGATGAGAGCTCTGGATATTTATCGTTAGATATAGTGCCCTAAGACTGAAGCTGAGGAACAGAAATACAATCTGAAACTCCATGTTTTCCTTATTCCTATTGGCTTCTCAGTGCTGTCAGCCATTGATTCGTCCTCTTCGGGTCATTACACAAGTGATGCATATAACATTTAGAAGCAGACATGGTTCAATTACAATGATCTAGAAGTATCTAACATTCAAGAGGGCTCAGTGAAGAGTAGTTGAGATTGGAGTGGTTATAACTTCTTTTACATGCACAAGGAGATATTTGATATACTGCTGGAAATAAAATCATTCATCACTTATAAAGTAAGTGGGTAAATCTAATCATTAGGCCTTGTGACAAACAAGATATTGGGCTGTGTGCGCCCTGAAATCTCTCTCCTATTCTTCCCCACCCTCAAGACACACACACACATTTCCTCTATCCACTGAATTCTACCCGATACAGGAATAATCATCAAATCAGGTACCAACAAAAGAATAAAACTACAATCATGAACAACCCTTATTTTGGGCTCACACTTAAAGTTCATTGGTCTCCTTTCATCCTGTGTGACCAGAGTGGCACCTTCTATTGTTCTGGAACTGTGTGGGTGTATGTAGTTTTAGATGTGGGTGTAGACAGATAAGATAGATAGATAGATAATAGATAGATAGATACATAGATATGTAGATACATAGATACTTAGATAGATAAGGGGAAAACAGAAACAGTATTAGGAATATACATGCACAAAGACTAAAAGCACAGCAGTATGGAGAATAAATGAAATAAGGGAGAGTAAGATAAAGCCCATTCATCAAGGAAATGTGTGAAGATTCAAAATCATTTGGCTTTCTGCCTTTATGTTTCTCAAACAGTTTAAGTAATACTCTATAATTATTCTTATAAATTTTCCTGTGTGTTTTTCATTAATAGAGTTTATTGGAACACCACTCTCCATGTTACATTAATGGCAGTTTGGCTTACTTAACAGAGAATATTTTTTGGTCACTTAAGGAGTTTAAATTACTTTTCCATGACTTGTTAAGTCTTTCGTTGCTTATATATAATCCAAATGAATGCATATGGGTACTTTGTAAGGGTGAGGAGAGACTAAGGAAAATATATATGTGCTGATAGGAAAGTATCTCCACAATGATGATGGATAATATTACTAATTTTAAAAAGTAAGGTACATAATAGTAGGTTTGCCATTATCCCATTCTTGTGAATAATGCATGCATGTATTTGGGTGTATATGCTGATACATATATATAAAAATTTTTTGATATGTTTAAAATTATTAATGGCTATATCTGCAGAGTAAGCCTAGGTAGACTTCTAATTTTCATTTTATATCTTATCATACTATTTGAATTTTTAATTATGGGTACATATGACTTCTATTTTTTAATTAAAAAACCAAAAACTGTTTCAGAACAATATGAAAAGGATAATGCCATTTTTGAAAAACAAAAAACCTAATTATAGTTCCATAAGAAATGTCTGGAAAGATATTCTCAATATGCAGCCAGTAGTCATCTTGTGGTAGAGGCTTTTTATACAATTTTATAATATTTTATTATTACTTGTTTTTATTTCCTATATTTTTATATAAATATATTTATTACTTGTGTAAAATAATTTGGTAAAATATGCTTGTAATTTTATCCATACTATGACAACTGGATTATGCTCAAAGAACTCTCATTTTGATTTAAAATCCTAATTGTAATTCTAAATTAATTAATATTGCTTTTATCAGAATTACCTGAATATGGGTGAACATAAACAATGAACAGAGATGTTTAGAGAGGGAGATACTCTCTCTCATTGGTCATACCTTTACCCCTAGTAGATAGTGGGAAGGATGGTAGGAGGACTTCGGATTTATCTTCTAAAGATCAATTGTTTTATTTTGTTTTTGTTTTTCTTAATTTTTTATTGAAAAGTTAAGAAATTACAATGTAATTAAGAATTACAACGTTGCACTAATAAAGATCAATTGTTTTAAATATGACATATTACAGATGGGATGGATAGTAGACTAATCCAACATTTGAACATGGAAAAGACATTAAGGTTAACTAATGGTTTATGATTTATAACCTCATGTATTATTGTCAGACATTAGTAATGTCTCAGTATTCAACAGTCACAACTGCTTTTTTGCTTCCCAAAAGATCTTTTCTGTTATGACACAAATAATCTTCCAAATGTAAGATGAGGTACAGAGACCAGAAACCCACATGAGGAAACCAGTTCAAACATTCTCATGAACCCACATTATCGAGTGCGCTGCATGACTTGCTGATTATCAAGGATTAAATGATCACCTCATTTGTACAATAATCACTGCTATTTTCTTGCATCACTTGCTTTTTTGGCCTCCAAACTATTCTAAAATGATGAGCCTGGGAGAAGAAAAAAAGTATCAATAAAATGAGATAGGTCAGTTTCCTTTTACTGACTATGGTAATTTTTGCTGAAAATGAAAGTTGAAAATAGTGTTTAAAAACAAGAGTTTGAACTGATCATTCATGGATTTCACTACTGCATGTTCTTTTTTTCCAAAATATTTTGAGTTGAGAAATTAATTTAGAGCCTCAGAATTTTAATCTGCTTTGGGCTTTGTATCTTTTATGGAATTTTCCCAAACCACTTATATTAGAAGACTGATCATGAAAGAAGTAATAGGAGTCTATTCTCTGAAATGAAAATTAAATGGCCATTTAATGCTCAGACTTGTCCATATTTGATATCAATTTCAATTGCTTCCAGTATTCCAGAGCAACCAGTATGAAAGATTGCCTTTTGGCATGAATAAGTGAGTGTGTGGTAGGGGCAGGAGGAGAAGACAGTGAGAGGAGTACTGAAAGGGGTCATAGGCCTGAGGTTTCCTTATTGAACTTTTGGTTATTCTGTGGATATGTTTCAGGTAGTCTCTAGAAATATTTTGCCTTTCAAATGTTCTCCTTGGGGCATTCTCAGTATCCCAGGCCTGGGTCATTCCTTCCTTTCTCAAAAATAGCCCTCTTGGATCCTTGGAGAAAAAAGTGATTTAAGGCCAAAAATATACAAAATGAGTCTGAAACATCATTTTGACAAGAAAACAAGGAAAGCATAAAGGACTCCTGGGGTCTTTCAAAAGCCAACTTGAAGGGGCTCTCACTAACCAAAATGGGACAAGTTGAGCATTAACACTATTATCTATGGTGAACTGAAACACATCAAATATGTTAAAAGTCCATGATTTCATAATTATATAGTTTTTTTAAACTGACTTTAAATTCTAACCAAGATCAAAGAATAGGGACTGGATTTATCCTCCTGCCTGAAGTAACAAAAACACAAACAAAAGACACTGGATATCAGGCAATGGTAGTGATTACTGCAAGACAGGAAACAAACAAGGTGATCCTTATAAATGTCCAAGCTTCATGGCATCAATAAGTTTCCAGGCCATGTGCAGTGAAGTAGACCTGAGGTGGATTCTGATGGCCTTCCTGAGTTGAGTCAATGGAGTTTAGTGACCAGGACACCAAGATGGCTAATTTCCACCAAAATGTGTAAATTCCAGAGAATAAAGTACAGGAGAAGAGAGAGCTGCATAGAGAAAGAACTCCAGACATAAGTAGGGGCCCCCCTCCCTTGAGTATCTAGATGCATACTGATCATGCATGCCCAAGAAATTACCCAAGTCCAGGGAAAGAACCACCTGATTAGAGGGAACAGTGTCTAACGTTCAAACATGGCAAGAAACAGTTCCTGTTCCCACTAGCTAGATTGCAAAAACCTCAAGATTTAAGGGCACAGGGTAGAGTATTAGATGGGTCTTACCATAGTAGTGGGGAACAATTAGCCTAGACAAGGGGTCTCCAACCCCTGGGCCACAGACCAGTACTGGTCCATGGTCTGTTAGGAACAGGGCTGCACAGCAGGAGGTGAGTGGCAGGTGAGCAAACAAAGCTTCATCTGTATTTATAGCCACTCCCCATCACTCGCATTACCACCTGAGCTCCACCTCCTGTCAGATCAGCTGCAGCATTAGATTCTCATAGGAGCGTGAACCCTACTGTGAACTGCGCATGTGAGGGATCTAGGTTGCACGCTCCTTATGAGAATCTAATGCCTGATGATCTGAGGTGGAGCTGAGGCAGTGATGCTAGTGCTGGGGAGCGGCTGCAAATACAGATTATCATTAGCAGAGAGATTTGACTGCACAGAGACCAGAGTAAATCAATTGCTTGCAGACTCATATCAAACCCCTATCAGTGAGTGGCAAGTGACAATTAAGGTGCATCAGGTGGCGGGCTTTATAGTGGCAAGTGAGTTGATGTGCTTCAATCGTACAGCTGCATCTGGTGGCAGGCTTTAAGTCAGAATCTGACACTTATTTTAGTCCGTGCATGGCCTGACCATTATTTTATTTACCACTTCCATCTGTGCCTCTTTCCTGCACTCCACACTTGTCTCAGTCACAGTTTTGGTAAGCCCACAAGCTAACCCTAGCCAAAATGAGTAAAAAATAAACGTCGTCGGAGAGTTTCTTTGAAAAGGGGGTAAGACCCAATGATGAGACAGCAGATGACTCTAAGACTGCCAACAAAAAGAAAGCTGCATTTAAAAGAAAATACCAAGAGTCCTACTTAAATTACGGGTTCATTGCAACAGGTGATTCTCATTCTCCAAGCCTGCTTTGTATAATATGTGGTGACCAGCTTTCCAACAAAGTCATGAAACCTTCAAAACTGCTTCCTTACATGGAGACCAAGCACCCTGCATTAAAAGACAAGCCTTTGAAGTTTTTCAAAAGAATAAAATGTGAACACGAAGGACAGAAGCAATTATTGAAGGCCACCACTTCATTAAATGTGTCTGAACTGAGAGCATCAGTCTTAGTGGCTAACCACATTGCTAAAGCTGAGAAGCCCTTTACTATTGGTGAAGAGTTGATCCTGCCTGCTGCTAAGGACATTTGTTGTGAACTTTTAGGAGAGCCTGCAGTTCAAAAGGTGGAACGTGTTCCTCTTTTGGCTAGCACCATAACTAGATGAATGATGAAATATCAGAGGATATTGAGGCACAATTGTTAGACAGGATTAATGAGTCACCGTGGTACGCAATCCAGGTTGATGCGTCTACAGATGTTGACAACAAGGCAACAATGCTTGTTTTTGTGTGATATATTTTTCATGAGGATATGTTATGTGCACTTTTGTTGCCAACCAGCACCACAGCTGCAGAACTATTCAAGTCTTTGAATGATTATATATCAGGAAAACTGAATTGGTCATTTTGTGTCAGTATATGCACAGACGGAGGGGCTGCCATGACCAGATGGCTTTCTGGTTTCACTACTTGGGTCAAAGAGGTCGCTTCTGAATGTGAGTCTACGCACTGTGTCATCCATAGAGAAATGCTGGCTAGCCAAAAAATGTCACCTGAACTTAACAATGTCTTGTAGGATGTGATTAAAATTATCAACCACATTAAATTACATGCCCTTAACTCACATCTGTTTGTGCAGCTCTGTGAGGAGATGGACGCAGAGCACACACGTCTTCTCTTATACACAGAAGTGAGATGGTTTTCTAAAGGTAGATCACTGGCCAGAGATTTTGAGTTACAAGAGTCACTCCAGAGATTTCTTTTCGAAAAACAGTCACCACTGGCAGCACATTTCAGTGACACAGAAGGGGTTGCAACAATTGCATACTTGTGTGACATATTCAACCTGCTCAACGAACTCAATCTGTCACTTCAGGGGAGAAAGACAACTGTGTTCAAGTCGGCAGATAAAGTGGCTGCACTCAAAACCAAACTGGAATTATGAGGGCGACGAGTGAACACTGAGATTTTTGACATGTTTCAAACATTAGCAGGGATTTTGAAAAAGACTGAGCCAGGGCCTTCTTTCCCCCAGCTGGTGCATGATCACCTATCTCAGCTTTCAAAAGAGTTGAGCATTACTTCCCAAATACAAAAGACCCCTGAACTGGGAAGAAATGGATCCATGACCCATTTGTGAATAAGCCAGGTGAAATCGACTTTGTCCATGCTAGAAGAGGATCAACTGCTTGAGATTGCAAATGATGGTGGCCTTAAAAGTATGTTTGAGACAACTTCAAATCTCCATACATTCTGGATTAAAGTCAAAGCGGAATATCCTGAGATTGCCAGAAAAGCCCTGAAACGCCTGCTTCCATTTCCAACATTCTATCTTTGTGAAGCAGGGTTTTTTGCAGTAACAGCAACCAAAATGAGATTATGGAGTAGACTGGACATAAACAACACACTTCAGGTGTCACTGTCTCCCATCACCCCCAGATGGGACCATCTAGTTGCAGGAAAACAAGCTCAGGGCTCTCACTGATTCTGCATTATAGTGAGTTGTATAATTATTTCATTATATATTACAATGTAATAATAAGAGAAATAAAGTGCACAATAAATGTAATGTGCTTGAATCATCCTGAAACCATCCCACCACCCCCCACTCCAGTCCATAGAAAAATTGTCTTCCACAAAACCAGTCCCTGGTGCCAAAAATGTTGGGGACCGCTGGCCTAGACTAAGCACTACTTTGGTCTGACCTAATGAATTTTAAAAGCAAAATATGAAAGGATCAAACTATTTCCAAGTGAATTAACTGTGTTGTAGAACAAAGCTGAAGAATATTTGTAGGAATACAAAAAAAAAAAAAAAGTCCAGCACATAACAGGGTAAACTTCAAAATGTCTGGCATTTGATCAAAGATTATCAAGCATGAAAAAAGCAAGAAAATACGACTCATAATGAGGATAAAAATCAATCAATTGAAGCTGACCAAAAACCAACCCACATATTAGAATTAGCGGCAAGGGCATGAAAACAGGTTGTTATAACTGTATTCTATATACTGAAGTTAGTAAAGACATAGCAGATGTAAAAAGACCTAAATCAAACATCTAAAGTGAAAGACTACAATGTCAGATAAAAATTACACTAGATGGGATTAATAGTAGATTAGATATTGTGAAAGAGAATATTAAAGAACTTGAAGACAGCAATATAAACTATCTGAAATAAAACAGAAAGAAAGAATAAATAATCAGTGAGCTGTGGAACAACTTCAGGTAATCGGAGTCTCCAAAGGAAAGGGGTGGGGGACAGAAAAAACTATTTAAAGAAATAATGGCTGAAAATTTTCCAAATTAGATGAAAATTATAAATCAGTAGATCCAGAATCTCAATGAAATTCAAACACAAGAAACAGGAAGAATGCCACATCATAACCACATTGTTCATATTAGCAATAAAAAGAAAAATCCTTTTAAAACAGCCAGAGGAAAAAGAGACACATATGTACAGAGGACCAAAGATGAGGGCAATAGCAGATTTTTCACTGCACACAATACAAGTGAGAAGACACTGGAGCAATATCTTTAAAGTACTAAAGGTAAAAAAAAAGTCAAGCTAGAATTCTGTACCCAGTGAAAATTTTTTTCAAACGTTAAGGCAAACTAAAGACATTTTCAGACACACAAAAGCTGAAAGAATGCATCACCAGCAGACATGTACTACAAGAAATGATAAAGGAAGTCCTTCAGGTAGAAGGCAAATAATACCAGAGGGAAACTGCATCTACAAAGAGGAATGAAAAAAAATGGAAATGGTAACTACGTGGGTAAAAATATGAGGTTTTTAAATAATTACCTTTTAAAAACTTAGTGATCATCTTTCAGTGATGCAAGAAAATTAATTCATTATTCTAAAGACTGGTGAAAAAAAGAGGAATCAAGCATTTATCCTGACTTTCTTTGATAAATTGTATATCAAGTAACCAAATAGTTGATAGGAAAATTTCTCCTCAAAAGAAATTCTGAAAAAAAATTTTTTAAAAGAATGCCAGTTAATAAATGAAGTAATCATAGACTCAGAATATCACCAATTTGACTCTCCTAATAAAATAATGAAAAGCTGATGGAAATTTTTATAATGCAGGGATCAACAAACAACAACCTGATTTCAATGATCAATCCTAACATGACTAAAGGAGAGATAATCAGACATTATACACTTTCTAATGTGATACAATAAGAAGGTTAAAATACCACTCATTAAGTTTTGTTAACAAACAAACAAAGCCAAATAATCCTGAATCTGATGCAGCTTCTAGATTAAACTCTCAATTTACAGGCAATATAGGGGATGGAGGGACACATTTTGTTTTGTTTTGTTTTGTTTTTCAAATACCACAGGGATGCAATTAGTAAAATCCAGAATGTCAGGAACTCTACAAGATAAAAAAATCTGATTTCTTCAAAAAATATACAACAAGGGGAAAAATGGAATGGGAATTTTACAGACTAAAAGATTTAGTCTGTAAAAGACATGTAAAACAAATGCAATGTTTGGACCTGGGTTCAAACAAGTAGCCATAAAAATGTCTAAAACATTTGGGTAAATTAGAACATCAATTGCATATTTGATAAATATTTACTGCTTTTTGTTTTAGCTGTAATAATGGTATGAATTTTTTTTTTACAAAAGAGTTCCTTTGTTAAAAGATACATACTGAAAATTTTGTGGATAAATTAATATGATGGTTGAGATTTGCCTCAAAATAATCCAAGGAGGGGAAGAGAGGAATTCAGGTGACACATGATTGGCTATTAGTTAATAATGAATGGTTGAAGCTGGGTAAGGTGTACACATGGTTCATTATACTACACTCTCTACTTTTGCAAGAGGTTAAAATTTTCCATAATTAAAAAATACTGTGTTTAGTTTCAGCACCAGATTATAGGCTTCAGAAGGCAGTGAGTATAAGAAAATGAGCAGCAGAATGACTAGTGTTCTAAAAGAAAGTTTACTTCACTTATAAACAATAGAGAGGATTATAAGAAATTCAAGCACAATGGCTTCAGGAGCTAGATTAGCTTATTTTGAACAATTATGTGATGCATATTCTATAAGGAATTAAACTTTAACACAGCAAGGCTTTGAAAATAAACACAAGTTTACTTATGTAGAAATCACTACCTTAGCCAATTCAGTTCTGGAAGTCCAGGAACAATACTTCTAAGGTTTAGGAATTTCAATAGTCAGATAATGTTATTTGATCTACTAAAGTCTATGATAAAAACAGAAGGTAAGCTTCTGATCTTTTGCCACAGTATAATAAATTGGAAATCAATGAAAATTGGATTGTTTTGAGCTAAATGTATGCCTTTTGCTATACTGCTTTATTCCTTTTTTGTCTTAATTACTTCTTTTTTCTCTGATATTTCATTACAGATCTGGAATGTAGTGCAGAATTATGCAGGCCATGACCTCAAAAGATAGCACAAGAAGCAATGTGTTAGAAAACTAAAATCAATGGGGGAAATATTAGTTAAATTTTAACTCACTTACCAAAGTCAATCTTTTCCAAAGCTCTTTCCATTCGATTTTCCTGATGCAAGTTTGTATTTGGTGA
Source organism: Balaenoptera ricei (assembly GCF_028023285.1). Lineage (NCBI taxonomy): Eukaryota > Metazoa > Chordata > Mammalia > Artiodactyla > Balaenopteridae > Balaenoptera > Balaenoptera ricei. Next base: position 85,181,326 of record NC_082660.1, on the reverse strand, counting down.
AACTACAAAACAGAAAACCAGGAAATAGCTGTCAGTGTCTAAGCTATCTTAAATTAGGCTTAGTTAGCAGTCTGGATATACCAGTCTAGACAAGAGCAGTGGTTAGATTTTGTCTCAGGGAGGGGAGGAAAGAAGAGCACTAAAGCAGATGAAGGCAGTATACATAAAGGCTGCCTTCAATCTAGCCACAGTGCCAAACAAACACATGAAAATCTCAGTTTGGTCTCACAGTGAAAAACATTCAAGTATTTCAAAGTCTTTGCAATTTTCACTTTGCAGGAAGACAATAGGTTTACTCAGCTCTAACAATATGATTCTATAGATAAGTCCATGAGTCTATGATTTCATGCAGTTTGTTTAGCTGTCATGCCATGTACATAAGTGAGAGCTTTTTTGGGTTTTTTTGTTTTTGTTTTTGTTTTTGTTTTATTTATTTTTATGGCTGTGTTGGGTCTTCATTTCTGTGCAAGGGCTTTCTCTAGTTGTGGCAAGTGGGGGCCACTCTTCATCGCGGTGCGCGGGCCTCTCACTATCGCGGCCTCTCTTGTTGCGGAGCACAGGCTCCAGACGCGCAGGCTCAGTAATGGTGGCTCATGGACCTAGTTGCTCCGCGGCATGTGGGATCTTCCCAGACCAGGGCTCGAACCCATGTCCCCTGCATTAGCAGGCAGATTCTCAACCACTGCGCCACCAGGGAAGCCTAAGTGAGAGTTTTTATCACCAGAAATGCCTTGTGCCCATGATTATCTTTTTTTTAAATAGATCTTTGTTGGATTAAAATTGCTTCACAATACTGTGTTACTTTCTGTTGTACACCAAAGTGAATCAGCCATATGCATACGTATGTCCCCATATCCCCTCCCTCTTGAGCCTCCCTCCCATCCTCCTTATCCCACCCCTCTAGGTCATCGCAAAGCACCAAGCTGATCTCCGGGGCTATTCTGCTGCTTCCCACTAGCTAACTATTTTACATTTGGTAGTGTATATATGTCCATGCTACTCTCACTTTGCCCCAGCTTCCCCCTCCCACCACGTGTCCTCAAGTCCACTCTCTATGTCTACATCTTTATTCCTGCCCTGCAACTAGGTTCATCAGTACCATTTTTTTTTTAGATTCCATATATATGTGTTAGAATACGGTATTTGTTTTTCTCTTTCTGACTTACTTCACTCTGTATGACAGACTCTAGGTCCATCCACCTCACTACAAATAACTCAATTTCGTTTATTTTTATGGCTGAGTAATATTCCATTGTATATATGTGCCACATCTTCTTTATCCACTCATCTGTCAATGGACATTTAGGTTGGTTTCATGTCCTGACTACTGTAAATACTGCTGCAATGAACATTGTGGTACATGTCTCTTTTTGAATTATGGTTTTCTCAGGGTACATACCCAATAGTGGGACTGCTGGATCCTATGGTAGTTCTATTTTTAGTTTTTTAAGGAACCTCCATACTGTTTTCCATAATGGTTGTATCAATTTACATTCCCACCAACAGTGCAGGAGGGTTCCCTTTTCACCACACCCTTTCCAGCATTTATTGTTTCTAGATTTTTTGATAATAGCCATTCTGACCGGTGTGAGGTGATACCTCATTGTAGTTTTGATTTGCATTTCTCAATAGTTAGTGATGTTGAGCATCTTTTCATGTGCCTCTTGGCCATCTGTGTGTCTTCCTTGGTGAAATGTCTATTTAGGTCTTCTGCCCATTTTTTAATTGGATTGTTTGTTTTTTTGATATTGAGCTCCATGAGATGTTTGTATATTTTGGAGGTTAATCCTTTGTATGTGGTTTCATTTGCAAATATTTTCTCCCATTCTGGGGGCTATCTTTTTGTCTTGTTTATGGTTTCCTTTGCTATGCAAAAGCTTTTAAGTTTAATTAAGTCCCATTTGTTTATTTTTGTTCTTATTTCCGTTACTCTAGGAGGGGGGTCAAAAAAGATCTTGCTGTGGTTTATGTCAAAGTGTGTTTTTCAGATGTTTTCCTCCAAGAGTTTTAGAGTGTCTGACATTTAAGTCTTTAATCCATTTTGAGTTTATTTTTGTGTATGGTGTTAGGTGGTGTTCTAATTTCATTCTTTTACATGAGCTGTCCAGATTTCCCAGCACCACTTATTGAAGAGGCTGTCCTTTCTCCATTGTATGTTCTTGCCTCCCTTGTCATAAATTAGGTGACCATATGTGCATGGGTTTATCTCTGGGCATTCTATCCTGTACCATTGATCTATATTTCTGTTTCTGTGCCAGTACCATACTGCCTTGATTACTGTAGCTTTGTGGTGTAGTTTGTAGTTGGGGAGCCTGAGTCCTCCAACTCTGTTTTTCTTTCTCAAGATTGCTTTGGCTATTCGGGGTCTTTTATGTTTCCATATGAATTGTAAAATTTTTTGTTCTAATTCTGTGAAGGATGCCATTGGTAGTTTGATAGGGATTGCATTGAATCTGTAGATTGCTTTGGGTAGTATAGTCATTTTCACAATATTGATTCTTCCAGTTGAAGAACATCGTATATTTCTCCATCTGTTTATGTCATCTTTGATTTCTTTCATCAGTGTTTTATAATTTTCTGAGTACAAGTCTTTTGCCTCCTTAGGCAGGTTTATTCCTAGGTTTTTTGTTCTTTTTGTTGCGATGGTAACTGGGATTGTTTCCTAATTTCTCTTTCTGAGTTTTTGTTGCTGGTGTATAGGAATGCCAGAGATTTCTGTGCATTAATTTTGTATCCTGCAACCTTATCAAATTCATTGATTAGTTCTAGTAGTTTTCTGGTGGCATTTTTCGGATTTTCTACGTATAGTACCATGTCATCTGCAAACAGTGACAGTTTTACTTCTTCTTTTCCAATTTGTATTCTTTTTATTTCTTTTTCTTCTCTGATTGCCATGGCTAGAACTTCCAAAACTGTGTTGAATAAGAGTGACAAGAGTGGACATCCTTGTCTTGTTCCTGATTTTAGTGGAAATGCTTTCAGTTTTTCACCATTGAGTATGATGCTTGCTGTGGGTTTGTCATATATGGCCTTTATTATGTTGAGGTAGGTTCCCTCTATGCCCATTTTCTGCAGAGTCATGATTATCTTTTGAAAGCAGTGGAGGTTAGCAAGATTTTACAATGAAGTAAATGGCCTCTGTTTTGAAAATAGATATCCAGAACATGGAGCAAGAGAAAGAACACTGAAACGTCAGTCAAGACACTTTGGAATTTTTCTGTAATTCTGGCACTATACTTCAATAAAATTAATTTTAAAAATGTCCCATGTGCTTAGAAGATCCCACATGCTGTGGAGCAAATAAGCCCATGTGCCACAACTACTGAGCCCGTGTGCCACAACTACTGAAGCCCACGCGCCTAGAGCCCATGCACCCAACAAGAGAAGTCACCACAATGAGAAGCCCGTGCACTGCAATGAAGAGTAGCCCCCGCTTGCCGCAACTAGAGAAAGCCCGCACACAGCAACAAAGACCCAATGCTGCCAAAAATAAATAAAATAAATAAATTTTTTAAAATTACATTAAAAAAATGTATGGGACAAGGGACTTCCCTGGCGGTCCAGTGGTTAAGACTTTGCCTTCCAATGCAGGGGGTGCGGGTTCGATCCCTGGTCAATCCCACATGCCTCACGGCCAAAAAACTAAAACATAAACAGAAGCAATATTGTAACAAATTCAATAAAGACTTTAAAAATGGTCCACATAAAAAAAATGTCCCATGAGGTTTGTATCAAAACTTACCATTTTTGATATTATAAAGGGAATTAAAAAGCAATGACTAAGTGGGAAAAGATATTTGTAGCACATATATCTGTCCTAGGACTCATGTAGAATATATAAAGAAAAGAATATACAACCCAATAGAAAAATGAGCAAAAGACTTGACCAACAGTTATCTCATTAAGAAGCTATCCAAATAGCCAATTAACATACAAAAAGTACTCAACTTCATTAGTCACTGAGAATATAAATTAAAGCCAGAATGCAATACCACTATACATCCATGAGAATGGCTAAAATGAAAAAAAAATCAAGGGTCGACAGGGTTGTGGAGAATCTTGGACTTTTATATCAATACATTGTTTGTGGGAATGTAAATTTGTACAAACACTTTGCCAATATCTCTTAAATCTAAGCATATGCCTATTTTATGATCCTGCTACTGCACTCCTAGGTATATATGAAATAGAAATGTGGACATACGTTCACTAAAAGATATCTACTAGAATGTTCCTGGCAACACTATGTTTAATAGTTAAAAATCTGAAAATCTGAGTGCCCATCAAGGGTAGAATAGATAAATAAATCATAGTATATTCACACAGTGGGAGGCTGTAGAGAAATGACAATGAGTGATCTACAACTAAGCCCCAAAATATGGATTCTCACAAACATAATACTAAGTGGAAAAATGCAGACACACACAAATTATATGATTCCACTTATATAAAATATAAAGCTGAAAAAAATATTCTGTAGTGGAGGTTACTCTGAAGGAGAGAGTAATGACTTGAAGGGAACGCATTGGTGGCTACTAGGTTGTTGGTAATATTCTGTCACCTCATAAGAGTGCCGGTAAAGGAATCTAGGAATCATACTTGAGTCTTCTTATTTTAAAGTGGATTGGCAATGTCTGTTATATGGAAACTGAATTGATATTCTTCTTGCAGACCTTTCACAACTAAGAGAAGAGATGAGCAATTCCGAGAATTGTATGAATTTGCACTTCCCTCTCCCTTATGAATCTAAGATGATGATGTTTTCAAATCCAGAATCATAATTAAAAAGTAGTAAAACATTGAGAGACCACTGACCATGTGTATAATTTGCAATAATGAAACTAATACAGCAAGGTGGCAGCTGACATGTCAGGTGTTGTAAATGATAGGTTGACCATTTTCATTACGAATATAATTTTATATTCTATACATCTATTAATTGTATTCACTCATGAAAGTATTAATATTAGTGATATTATCCTCTTTGTGACAATCAGCTCATGTTCTTTGGAATACGAGTACTGTATCCAATTATTGTATTCCTCACTCCTCATCTTGCTCCCATCCTTATGTACCTCCCCACCCCAGTTTACCCAATCTCAGGTAGGGATGGAGTCTCCTCATTCTCCATGGGGTAAATGAGAGAATTATGGCAGATCTACTTTACTTAGGTTTGGGAGGATGAGGCTCTTGAAAAAGCTTTTGTAGTTCATAAATTTTCACCTAAATTAAGAGACCAATGTAGTACACTAAATAATAATTACCCAAAGATACCCAAGGAACCTAAGGATCTTGACATAGTAATATTATTCTGGATTATCTAGATGGACCCTAAATCTAATCATGAGTCTTTATATAAGAGTGAGGCAAAGGTGAGAGGGTGAGAGAAACAAACAAGAGAAGGCCACGTAGGCAGAGATTAGAATGATGTGGCCACAAGGCAAAGAACACCAAGGAATGTCAGCACCCACAAGAAGCTGGAATTGGCAAGAAATGGATTCTCCCCTAAAATCTGCAGTAGTGCAGCCCTGCCAACACCTTGATTTCAGTTTAGTGAAACTTATTTGGACTTATGGACTCCAAAACTGTGAGAACATAAATTTCTGTTGTTTTAAGCCACCAGGTTTGTGGTAATTTGTTACAGCAGCCACAGGAAACTAATACACCAATCCTTTCATAAAAGGGAAGTATATATATATATATATATATATATATATATATATATATATATATAGAATATATATGTGTGAAATATATATATTCCATATATATATAAGTGTATATATATATATATATATATGGAATATGTGTGCATATTTCTACCCTTTAATTAAGCTGTTAGCTGACCACAGAAATGAAGAGGTTCTATACACCACCCACCTCCCTGATTCCCAATGCCCAGCACTGTGCCAGGTATACACCAAAGTTTGTTTGGGAGTAAATGAATGATAAAAATAGATTTCTCTGACATCTTTAGGCACATTCATCTTTAAGTTGAAATTTCCAACGTATTAAAAATTTAGAGATAAACAAACAAAAATATGACCTTGCTAATCAAAGTGTGACCTGATAATCAGCAACACTGGCATCATGTGGGAGCTTGTCAGAAGCATAGCATCTCAGGTTCCACCCTAGATCTACTGAATCAGAATCTGCCTTTTAAGAAGATCCCCAATGATTCCTGTACACATTAATGTTTGAGAAGCACTTCTCTGTGAGATAATCAAGAAATATGAACTGATTATTTGATAATATTATGAATCACTTAAGTTTTTTAGGTGTGGATAATGACTTTGGGTTAAAGGAGTCCTTTTAGAGATACATACTAAATATTTATGAATGAAATTATATGATGTCTGGGATTTACTTCAAATCATTCTGGAAGTGGGGATGGGAAGTAGATGGGGGTTTACAAAGGAAAAATTTGGCCATAAAATGATAAGTATTTAGAAGGAAAGAGGTAAAACTGTCATTGTATGCAGAAGACATGATACTATATATAGAAAACCCTAAAGACTCCACACAAAGACAATTAGAACTGATAAACGAATATAGCAAGGTAGCAGGATATAAGATCAACATACAGAAATCTGTTGCATTTCTTTACACTAACAATGAAATATCAGAAAGAGAAAGTTTAAAAAATCCCTTTTAAAATCACATAAAAAATAAAATACCTAGGAATAAGCCTGACTGAGGAGGTGAAAGACTTATATGCTGAGAAATATAAAACGTTGATAAAGGAAATTGAAGATGATTCAAGGAAATGGAAAGATATCCCATGCTCTTGGATTGGAAGAATTAATATAGTTAAAAAGGCCATACTACCCAAAGCAAGCTACAGCTTTATTGTGATCTCTTATCAAATTACCCATGACATTTTTCACAGAACTAGAACAAATAATCCTAAAATTCATATGGAATCACAAAAGACCAAGGATTGACAAAGCAATCCTGAGGAAAAATAACAAAGCTGGAGGCATAACCCTCCCAGATTTCAGACAATACTACAAAGCTATAGTAATCAAAACAGTGTGGTATTGGCACAAAAACAGACATATGGATCAACAGAACAGAATAAAGAGCCCAGAAATAAACCCACACACCTACGGTCAATTAATCTTTGACAAAGGATGCAAGAATATACAGTGGAGGAAAGACAGTCTCTTCAGCCAGTGGTGTTGGGAAAGCTGGACAGTCACATGTAAAGCAATGAAGTTAGAAGACACCTTCTCACCATACACAACTCAAATGGCTTAAAGACTTGGGCTTCCCTGGTGGCGCAGTGGTTGAGAATCTGCCTGCCAATGCAGGGGACACGGGTTCGAGCCCTGGTCTGGGAGGATCCCACATGCTGTGGAGCAACTGGGCCCATGAGCCACAACTACTGAGCCTGCGTGTCTGGAGCCTGTGCTCCACAGCAGGAGAGGCTGCGATAGTGAGAGGCCCGCGCACCGCAATGAAGAGTGGCCCCCGCTCGCCGCAACTAGAGAAAGCCCTCGCACAGAAACGAAGACCCAACACAGCTAAAAATAAATAAATAAATAAATAAATAAATAAATAAATAAATAAATAAATGGCTTAAAGACTTAAATATAAGACAGCACACCATAAAATTCCTAGAACATAGGCAAAAATTTCTCTGACATAAATCATTGCAATATTCTCTTAGATTGCTCTCCCAAGGCAAAAGAAAAGCAGAAATAAATAAATGGGACCTAATCAAACTTATAAGCTTTTGCACAGCTAGACAAAATGAAAAGACAACCTACAGAATTAGAGAAAATATTTGCAAATGATGCCACTGACAAGAGCTTGATTTCCAAAATATATAAACAGTTCATACAGCTCAATATCAGAAGAAACAAACAACCCAAGCAAAAAATGGGCAGAGACTTAAATAGACATTTCTCCAAAGAACACATACAGATGGCCAATAGGCACATGAAAAGATGCTCAACATCACTAATTATTAGAGAAATGCAAATCAAAACTACAATGAGGTATCACCTCACACCAGTCAGAATGGCCATCATCAAAAAATCTGCAAACAATAAATGCTGGAGAGGGTGTGGAGAAAAGGGAACCCTCTCATACTGCTTGTAGGACTGTAAATTGGTACAGCCATTATGGAGAACAGTATGGAGGTTCCTTAAAAAACTAAAAATAGAGCTACCATATAATCCTGCAATCCCACTCCTGGGCATATATCCAGAGAAAACCATAATTCGAAAAGATACATACACCCCAATATTCATTGCAGCTCTATTTACAATAGCCAGGACATAGAAGCAACCTAAATGTCCATCGACAGATGAATGGATAAAGAAGATGTGGTAATATGTATACAATGGAATACTACTCAGCCGTTCAAAGGAATGAAACTGGTCATTTATAGAGACATGGATGGAACTAGAGATTGTCATACTGAGTGAAGCAAATCAGAAAGAGAAAGGCACATATCATATGTTATCACTTATATGTGGAATCTTAAAAAATGATACAAATGAACTTATTTACAAAACAGAAACAGACTCACAGACATAGAAAACAGATTTGTCATTACCAAAGGGGAAGGGGAGAGGGATAAATTAGGAGGTTGGGATTAATGGATACACACTACTATACATAAACTAGGTAAACAAGACCCTAAGACCCTACTGTATAGTACAGGGAACTATATTCAATACCTTGTAATAGCCTATAATGGAAAAGAATATATATATGTATACATATAAATATATATATATATATATATATATATATATATATATATATATATATGATTCACTTTGCTGTACACCAGAAACTAATACAACATTATAAATCAACTATACTTAAATAAATACTTTTTTTAAAAGTGATAATTACTGAGGCTGAGTGATATATACATGGAGGTTCATTATATTATATTATAGTATTCCCTCTACTTTTGGATATGTTTGAAATATTCCATAATAGAATGTTTAGGTGTAGGGTGAGTAATTTTCTCCCTCATAGATCTTGTGTCTATCCACTAGCATCATTTCCTAATAGAAACTACCCAATAACTGAACTATAATTTAGACACAATTGATTCAGGAAAAAAATATACTGTAGTGATCTCATATTTCTCTCTACTCCTACTGTAGCCTATTATCTGGGATGGAGAGTTTGGGAACAGGGGAAGATACAAATGACCTTGGAGAATGTGCTCATATAGGATTCTGGAGAATTATGTGGCCTTTCCAGGCCTGGGTACAGAGCCTTTTCAATGCCCAAAACACATAATCTGAGCAGACAGTATCCAGACACTGTATACAACAAGAATGCTTGATTAGGGAGTGAGAACTCTAGCTGGACAAACTTTAAGGAATGGATGTTATGGTGGAAGGACAAGGAAGGGATTTTCTGGTGTCTCTTTAAGGACAGTGAGCGTGGAATCAAGCTAAGTAATAGCAAAAGGGATCCATTTTGCTGGCATCGGCTTAGCATTATCACAGCGAAAGTATTTGTTTTAGTGATAAATATTGTACGTCTACCTCCTCACATGTAGGAGTCTGAAAATGTGCGTCAAGTATCTTATTTAGCTCCATTCTGCTCTTTGGGGATTTTCAACAGTGATTACTATTCATCTCTTTTACTCATGTGCCTCTGTTGCTGCTTTGGGAAAGAAGCAGCCACAGCAAGTCCTGCAGTGATTGGTCGCCGGGTGTGCTGAATTTCTATCCAGCTGCAGCAACGTGTTAAGCCTCCTTTTTGCTAGGCAACAATACTGTCATCATTACTGAAGCTTCAATTCATCTTTCCAGTTATAATTGGAAAATTAATTCAATTAAAACAGTTTGCCTACAGAAAACCAGAAGATTTTATCCCTTTCCCCACCTCATTTTCTTGAATCCCTCAGACTTATGGAGAAGGTTGTAAATATTACCATTCTTTAAGAAGGATGCTCAGTTCTTCTGTCTGCTCAGGACTCCCTATTCTTGATAAATAATCAGGTCACATCCAAATTGGAAGTCTAAAAGAGCTGACTGATAAATTGGATTGAACAACATCACTGTGACAGATTTACCTCCATCCAACTGCTTTAGGAGCTTAGGAGTTGTGGGGGCGTTAGGGAGTGAGGAACTTGGGGGTTTCTATACCAATGTAAGTATACCATGTACATCTTTCAATTAAATTGCATTCATTTTTGTTTTAAAAAAAAATTTTTATTGGACTATAGTTGCTTTACAATGTGTTAGTTTCTACTGCACAGCAAAGTTAATCAGCTATATGTATACATATATCCCCTCTTTTTTAGATTTCCTTCCCATTTAGGTCACTGTAGAGCACTGAGTAGAGTTTCCTGTGCTATACAGTAGGTTCTCATTAGTTATCTATTTTATACATGGTATCAATAGTGTATATATGTCAATCCCAATCTCCCAATTCATCCCACCTCCCATTCCCCATTGGTATCCATACATTTGTTTTCTATGTCTGAGTCTCTATTTCTGCTTTGCAAATAAGATCACCTCTACAATTTTTTATATTCCACATTTATGCGTTAGTATATGATATTTGTTTTTCTCTTTCTGACTTCCTTCACTCTGTATGACAGTCTCTATGTCCATCCACATCTCTACAAATGACCCAATTTCATTTCTTTTAATGGCTGAGTAGTATTCCATTGTATATATGTACCACATCTTCTTTTTCCACTCCTCTGTTGATGGACATTTAAGTTGTTCCATGTCTTGGCTATTGTAAATAGTGCTGCAATGAACACTGGGGTTCATGTGTCTTTTTGAATTATAGTTTTCTCTGGGTATATGCCCAGTAGTGGGATTGCTGGGTCATATGGTAGCTCTATTTTTAGGTTTTTAAGGAACCTCCATACTGTTCTCCATAGTGGCTGTACCAATTTACATTCTCACCAACAGTGCAAGAGGGTTCCCTTTTCTCCACACCCTCTCTAGCATTTATTGTTTGTAGATTTTTTAAAATTAATTTATTTATTTATTTATTTTTGACTGAGTTGGGTCTTTGTCACTGCGCGTGGGCTTTCTCTAGTGGCAGCGAGTGGGGACTACTCTGTTGTGATGCACGGGCTTCTCGTTGTGGTGGCTTCTCTTGTTGCAGAGCACAGGCTCTAGGCGTGCGGGCTTCAGTAGTTGTGGCTCTTGGGCTCTAGAGTGCAGGCTCAGTAGTTGTGGTGCACAGGCTTAGTTGCTCCACAGTATGTGGGATCTTCCCGGACCAGGGCTCAAACCCATGTCTCCTGCATTGGCAGGTGGATTCTTAACCACTGCACCACCAGGGAAGCCCTATTTTTTGTAGATTTTTTGATGATGTACATTCTGACTGGTGTGAGGTGATACCTCATTGTAGTTTTGATTTGCATTTCTCTAATAATTAGTGACATTGAGCATCTTTTCATATGCCTATTGGCCATCTGTATGTCTTCTTGGGAGAAATGTCTATTTAGGTCTCTGCCCATTTTTTGATTGGCTTGTTTGTTTGTTTGTTTGTTTGTTTGTTTTTATATTGAGCTGCATAAGCTGTTTGTATATTTTGGAGATTAATCCTTTGTCAGTTGCTTCATTTGCAAATATCTTCTCCCATTCTGAGGGTTGTCTTTTCATCTTGTTTTGGTTTCTTTTGGTGTGCAAAAGCTTCTAAGTTTCATTAGGTCCCATTTGTTTATTTTTGTTTTTATTCTCATTACTCTAGGAGGTGGGTCAAAAACGATCTTGCTGCAATTTATGTCAAAGAGTGTTCTGCATATGTTTTCCTCTAAGAGTTCTATAGTGTCTGGCCTTACATTTAGGTCTTTAATCCATTTTGAGTTTATTTTTGTGTATGGTGTTAGGAAGTGTTCTAATTTCATTCTTTTACATGTAGCTGTCCAGTTTTCCCAGCACCGCTTATTAAAGAGGCTGTCTTTACTCAGCCATAAAAAGGAACGAAATTGAGTCATTTGTTGAGACATGGATGGCTCTAGAGACTGTCATACAGAGTGAAGTAAGTCAGAAAGAGAGAAACAAATATCGTATATTAATGCATGTATGTGGAACCTAAAAAAATGGTACAGATGAGCCAGTTTGCAGGGCAGAAGTTGAGACACAGATGTAGAGAATGGACATATGGACACCAAGGGGGGAAAACTGCGGTGAGGTGGGGATGGTGGTGTGCTGAATTGGGCGATTGGGATTGACATGTATACACTGATGTGTATAAAATTGATGCCTAATAAGAACCTGCAGTATAAAAAAACAAACAAAACAACTAATACTAAACTTTCATTGGGTTATTTGTATGGAAATATGTTAATATAAATGTTTCAGACATTACATGAAATTTCTAAAAATCTTATATTTGTATTTGTATGGAAATATGTTAATATAAATGTTTCAGACATTACATGAAATTTCTAAAAATCTTATATGTTCTGGTATAATGTTATAAGTAATAATCCTAGTTATTACTTTAAAATGTATATCTCAGAAATAACTAATTTTCTTGTCAACTGCATTATTATGAACTTTCATCAAATCTTTAACCGTGGTCATTTTTAAGTCTTTTGTCATTTACAGACAGTTCTGGGTGTACTCTGATGATTTTGCAAATATGTTCCTATAAAAGGGTTTCATCTTCAAGAAATTCATGGAAAAGACTCTGACAAGTACAGGTTTCTGGTAACTGACTGTACTGCTGAACTGAATGAATAAGCATTTTCAGAACTCTAATGAAAAACTGATGAACTCATAAAAGTGCTAACAAAAGATCAAGATGAAAAAAAAAATGAATTACATGGGACTGAGTGAACTGATGAGGATGAGTATAATTTTTGTGACTTTCTGTCTGAATTTAAAAAAAAAAATCCCACAAGGACTCAGAGGCAAAGAATATACAAATCAATTTTCACTGCAAAGTAAAGGAGCTGTTACAGTGGAGGATTACTGGACTGAATGTCAATATTATGACATAGTATGAGTGTGTTTCATGTTTGGTAATTGCAATCATTGTTGCTTTTGTTGTGGTCATCCATGTACAATGCTTGGTGTCAGTCTATTTATCTCTTGTAAAAATAAAATACAGTGTGTGTGTGTGAAAAAAAAAATAAAGAGGCTGTCTTTTCTTCATTGTATATTCTTTCCTCCTTTATCAAAGATAAGGTGACCATATGTGTGTGGGTTTATATCTGGGCTTTCTATCCTGTTCCATTGATCTATGTTTCTGTTTTTGTGCCAGTACCATACTGTCTTGATTACTGTAGCTTTGTAGTACAGTCTGAAGTCAGGGAGCCTGATTCCTCCATCTCCATTTTTCTTTCTCAAGATTGCTTTGGCTATTCGGGGTCTTTTGTGTTTCCACACAAATTGTGAAATTTTTTGTTTTAGTTCTGTGAAAAATGCCATTGGTAATTTGATAGGCATTGCATTGAATCTATAGATTGCTTTGGGTAGTATAGTCATTTTCACAATATTGATTCTTCCAATCCAAGAACATGGTATTTCTCTCCATCTATTTGTGTCATCTTTGATTTATTTCACCAGTGTCTTATAGTTTTCTGCATACGTGCATTCATTTTTGAAATCAAATTAATAAAATTTGTTTTGAAGTCTTTTGAATGTGAAATCCCTTTATCTCTTAACATGATAGGTCCTATTCTTTGGGCTCAGCCTATAGGTTCTTCAAATTCCAAGTAGATCTTTATTATCAGAATTTAGCTAAAGACTGAGATCAATTATTGCAGAAAGAGATCTGTGGATCCTAACTCTGATCCCAGGCAAGATCCCAGGCAGATCTTTTACAATGTGGAAAAGTCATATCGAAGCTAAATGAAATCTCTTGTCCAGAAGTTCTGTATTATCAGTTGCTGACTGGTTTCTAAAAGGGCAGATACTGGAAGTATTTTCAATCCTCTCCTCACAATCCTTGGGCTATCCAATCCCCACAACAAAAGCGTAAGGTAGATATTATTGTGCTCATTTGGCAGATCAGGAAATTAAAGCACAAAGACCAAGTGAACAAAACACCTTTTGAAACTTCTTTTCTAATCCACTGTGTTAGGTACTCCACAAAATTCAGCCCAGTTTCTTTCAAAATGGAGTATGTACACTCGTGATAATACATGAAAACTTTCCAAGGAGTGCAGAGGCATAGGTTATTTTTTTAAAATCTTTTTCAAAATCTCAGCTTCCGTATGTATTTTTTCTGTCTTAATATTGATCATTTCCTTAATTCCCTTTCACCATTACCCTTCTCTTATTTGAGAGAAGAAAAGCATACCTCATACCCATCCAAAACCTGATTTATTGATGATTGTCTCAGATGGTATGCTACAATATGGAGGAAACTCCAAAAGCATTTTGCTCAGTTAAAGAAGTCTGACACAAAGTACTACTTATTGTATGATTATGTTTATATAAAAGTTCCAGAAAAGGTAAATCTATATAGCCAGAAAGCAAAACAGTGGTTGCTTGGGCCTGGGGTTAGGAGCAATGATTGATGGCACACAGATATGAGTGAAAATTTGAGGCATGATGGAAATGTTCTAAAACTATATTGTGATGTTGGTTGCACAACTCTATAAACTTACTAAAATCATTGTATTGTATACTGACAATGGCTGAATTTTTGATATGTAAATTATGCCTCAGTAAAGCTGTTGGGGTAAAAAACCTCCAAGGAAACAAACAAAGGGACAATTAAGAAATATTGGTGTCTAGTTGGACTGTGATGTTTGGGAACAAATCCATTTGCAATCCAGGTGGTTTCCAATTCTTTGTTTTCAACAAAATTGAGAGAGTAAGTGTATTCAATCCAATTATCAGCTGGTAGGTCATTAAAAAATTATTCTTGATGATAGATCACTGTTATTTTTGGCATAAAATGATGAAGGAAGTCAAAGAAGAGAGTGATATTGCTGTAATATATCTTGTATTCACATCTACTGAGTAAATTTCTTCATTACTTACATTTACAAAGACAACAAAAGAGATATAGGTTTGATGACAAAGTGTCTCACTATACCAATAAGTAATATTAATGCATATATATAAATTAATGAAAAAATCCATTACATTTAAAAATGCATTTCAAATTGCATATTCAGTTTAATGGTTAACAATTATTAAGCAAAAATTATATATTTTAGGGACTTCCTTGGTGGTAAAGTGGTAAAGAATCTGCCTTCCAATGGAGGGGACGTGGTTTCGATCCCTGGTCTGGGAACTAAGATCCCACATGCTGCAGGGCAACTAAGACCGCGTGCCACAGCTACTGAGCTCGCGCACCTCAGTGAGAGAGCCTGCGTGTCACAAAACTACAGAGCCCATGTGCTCTGGAGCCCACACGCCACAACTAGAGAGAGAAAACTTGCACGCCACAACTAGAGAGAAGCCCACACAGCGCAACTAAAGATGCCACATGCCTCGAAGATCCCGCATGCCGCAATTAAGACCCAATGCAGCTAAAAAAATAAAGAAAATAAATATATAAAATAAATAGTAAAAAAAAGTAGAAAAGAAAAGTAAAAATAAAAACAGGAAAAAATTTTTAATTATATATTTTAGGTTGCTTTGATCAATGTTCTGTGACCAATAATGATGATAATAACCCAATGTAGAAAAACTGTTTTAACCCAGAGCCTTATGAGAGGATATATAAAAAATTAAATGGTAACAAATTAACATATTTTTGTTGCACAGACGTATGATAGGGTATTCAACGTACAATGTAATAACATGTGAATAAAATTCTGTAGGGGTAAGAGTATGGAAGTAGAGGTTCAAGGAGAAAAAGAAATTATGTAGAATTTTCAACAATTAAAAAAGAACTTTTGGGGCTTCCCTGGTGGCGCAGTGGTTAAGAATCCGCCTGCCAATGCAGGGCACACGGGTTCGATCCCTGGTCCGGGAAGATCCCACATGCCGCGGAGCAACTAAGCCCGTGCACCACAACTACTGAGCCTGCGCTCTAGAGCCTGTTAGCCACAACTACTGAGCCTGCGTGCCACAACTACTGAAGCCCGCACGCCTAGAGCCCGTGCTCCCGCAACAAGAGAAGCTACCGCAACGAGAAGCTCGCGCACCACAACAAAGAGTAGCCCCAGCTCGCCACAACTAGAGAAAGCCCGCACGGAGCAACGAACACCCAACGCAGCCAAAAGTAAATAAATTAAATAAATTTTAAAAAAAAAAGAACTTTTTCATGAATTTTAAATGCATAATAATGGGTTTCATTCCAGTATTTAGCTTCCATTTGGTATATCTACAATATAATGCTGATACATTGTTTGTTTATACACTGTTGTACACATAGTTCAAGAATAGCCAAAACTAATCCTTTGTGATAAAAGTCAAAATAGTGGTTACCTCTGGAGTGCTCTGACTGAGAGGCACATGAGAGAGCCTTCAGAGAGTATGGAAATATCCTGAATAAGTGGATCTGCAGGACTGAACAGCAGTATGCATGTTCACCCAGCTGTCCATTCAAGGTCTCTGGACTTTATTGTATTTACTTACACCTCAACAAATGAATTAAAAGACAATAGTGTATTTACACAAACCTAGAAATCTTATCCTTCCCAATTATTTAAACTCATGATGAAAAAAACAATCAATAGGTCATCTTGAAAACGTGCAAAGGGGTGTAGAGTTTTTCACAGTTCTTTTAGGAAGCATATGAGCAAAAAGTGTGAGGACCATTGAACTGGCCTTCCTGACCAGAAGAGCTGTAGCCACCTCCTCCGCTGTGCAGGTGCAGCTCTATGTAGTTTTACTCCTACCTCCAAAGCTGCCCCCACCTCCACCTGTAACCTGGGCCTCTCCAGCAGTCGGTAGCTCACTGTCCACCTTCATTCCAGGACTACACTTCCCAGCAACGCAACCTGGCTCCTGGTGGAAGTTTACATTTCTCACATTGCATTCTGGACTGTGAAGTCATAAATTCAATAGCAGGAAAGGGAGAACCGATCTGGGAGCTTTGCTCTCTGGGAGTTGTAGTTTTCCGTGCACTCATTCTGGCTGGGAAAGAACTACATACCCTTTCAAATCTGCAGGAGGGGGAAAAAAAAAAGCCGACCTCTTAAAAGAGAACCAGGCACAGCAGGAAAAAATGTTGAGTAAATATCGGTAGAACCTAGCAATTCGGCTAAGCACTGTGAATGGCACCTGACATCACCAGATTTAAAACTAGGCAGAATTTTTAAAAGTAATTGTACTGGTTTTTCTGGTTTTAAAGGAAACGATTACTCACGGTAGAAAATATTGTAAAGTATGCCTATAAATATTAAAATCGCAGGCAATCATAGCACCCAGAGACATACATTTATATACATACAGTGGAGTCTGTTTTGCCAAGTTCTAACAAATGCAATTAAATTCTGCATAACTATTGAAATGGAGAAGTAGCGCTGTTGAAAATGAAGAGACAAAATTGTTTGCAGATATTGTCATGTATGCTTAGAAAATCCACAAACATCAAATGAAAAACAATCAGACCTAATAAGAGAGTTTAACAAGGTGGCTGCATATGAAATGCAAAATAAGCAGACAAAAAAGTAGCTTTCTTATTTGCCATGAATAGGCATTTAAAAATTATAATGGTGAGGCAGGATTCCATTCATAAAATACTAGAATTTAAACAACAAATATATAGGTCTTATATGAAGACACAACATAATTAATTGAACATCATTAATGGGGAAAAATGCCATGTTACTGAATGGAAATTTTGAAATTATAAAATATCAATTGTTTCCAAAATATGATTGGCTAAATATCTCTACTGTGCTTTGGGGAGTCTCACCACCAATTTAACTCTTATACAATTTGGTATCTGGTCCTAATAAACACAGTAATGCTTTTTAAAATTTTTATTTTATTCTTCCGATTTCTTCCTTTTCTTTAACCTTTGGGAAGGAGGTGTATTGTAGAAGGAGGAGAGAGAAAATGAGATTAATATTTGTTGGACTTCTACTATGTATATACTAGGCACACTCAGGAAATTTATGTACTTTACCTACATTAATCTTGACACCAATCCTATAAAATTGATAACAGCTCCATTTTATAAATGAGAAATTTAAAGCTAAGAGAAATTAAGTGTTACCCAAGGTCTCATCACTAATAAGTAGTAGAGGCAAGATTCAAACCTAGCTCTTAGAATAAACCCATGCTTTTTCTACAGAGGCTTGGTCTTTTCACATGCTAGCTTCGTAGGGTTGGATATGTCACTTAAGCGTCTCAGCTTCCTCACCTTTGGAAGGAAGATAAGAGTACTATACCTTAAGGTATACTATACCTTACCCCAAAGGGTTTTTTTGAGGTTGGTGTGATCTGATCCATGTAATAAGTGCCTGGGACTTAATTAATGTTCAATACATGATTGCTATTATTATTATATTTATTGCTACCGAAAACATGTTGGGAGAATGAAGTCCATTTGTTTTTTTCAGATATTTGTCAGTGCTACAGAAGTGGGGTGGTTTGTAACTATTTTGTTTAATAAGTATGAATTGAGCATTTTCTTTGTACCAACATTGTTCTAGGCACTTTAATATATGCCGTTGACAAAATATAGAAATGAAAAGAAGTGGGGCTAGATATAATTTATATAACCTGATGATTACTGTATACCAGTAACTTATTGAACCTACATGAAATTTCACCCTATTCACATGATCATGTGTCTAAATAGCACAGAAACTCAAAATTCCTATGTTTTCAATTCCACTTGGTAGCAATCATTTTATTCATTTATCTGAAACATTTCAGAATCTGTCTTCTAAGGAAGTGTTCATCTAACTACATAAAATTTTCATATGGAAAACTGAGATTGTTTTTAAATGTTTTCCCATAAAAGAAATAATCTGTAATTAGCTTCATTGTGTTTTCTCTGCTTGCTGCATGAAGTGGCTTAGGAGAATATATCTTATATGCATGAGAAATCTCCTGGCATGTACTTGAATTTTAATTAAAAACATTTATGAATAAAGTGGTAAGGGAAGAAGTCACACGATTGGTTTGATGCCAACAGTTCATAAACAACAAATAAATCTATAAAAAGATGCAAAAAGAGTGAGTTCAACATACAGAATTAGAAATCCAGTCACCTGTGAGTAATAAAAAAGTGGTACCTAGGCAAGTCTTGAATATTCACTATCCCAAAATCTGATTTCAGTGCTCCCTTTTGATCAATTTTAAGAAACATCTATTAGAGGAGCATCAAAATATATTGTTTATGGTACAATTTTATTCCTTTACAATTCTATAAATTGTAAACTGTTTTTAAAAATTTCATCTTCTGAAAATTGCCCTATATGAAATTGACTTGACTGTTCAGAAATCTCTTAGTTATCTAGTTTTAAATAGTTTTATCACCCTCTACAAGTGAAAAGCTAATTATCTAGTTTATTTTTTGTTTGCTTGATTACTGTTTGCAAACACCCTCCATGTTCCAGACTAGCCTCCTTGAAAGCAGAGTCTTTCTTGTGTTCACTAATGTACAGTAAACCCCCTACATACAAACGAGTTCCGTTCCGAGGGCACATTCGTAAGTCCAATTTGCTCGTAAGTCCAACAAAGTTACCCTAGGTACCCAACTAACACAATCAGCTATATAGTACTGTATCGTAATAAGTTTATAATACTTTTCACACAAACAATACATAAAAAACAAACACAAAAAATAAAGAAAACATTTTTAATCTTACAGTACAGTACCTTGAAAAGTACAGTAGTACAGTACAACAGCTGGCATACAGGGGTTGGCACCAAGTGAACAGGCAAGAAGAGTTACTGACTGGAGGAGGGAGGGGAGGGGGGAGATGGTAGAGTGGCCAGCAACAGGAGATGGAGGGCAAGCTGCAATTTCACTCATGCCTGACGTTGATGGCACAGGTTCTGGTTCTTTGCTGAATTCAATTCTATCTACCCTCTTGAAACAACGATCCAGTGATGTCTGGTTAGTAGCTCTTTTTTCTTGGGCATCTTAGATTTTCCTTTGTGACTTGCCATTGCCCGTTTTGTATGAGAAGATCTGGTAAAAGTCTCATCTTAAAGATATTGGAAAGAATACAGGATTGGGAGTTCCCAGATTGTGATTTCAGTTCTGATTCCACTCACTACATGACCTTAGGCAAGTCATTAGCATCCGTATGTGGCAGCATTGTATCTGACACACAATAGGCACTTAAAAATCTCTTCCTTCCTCATATATAGGATGGATAAACAACAAGGTCCTACCTTATAGCACAGGGAAATATATTCAATATCCTGTGATAAACCATAATGGAAAAGAATATGAAAAAGAATATACACTGTTCATTTTATGAATTTGCAGTGAGTTGTACACCTATGCTAACTTCTCTGTTCTATATTATTTGTCATTAAAAAGCTAAAGAAATGAAAAAAAAGAAAGAAAAAGAATATATATGTATAACTGAATCACTTTACTGTACAACAGAAATTACCACAACATTGTAAATCAACTATACTTCAATAAAATTTTTTTAAAAAAATTATCTCCCATCCTTCTCCACCTTTCCTTCCTATGTAAAATAATATTAGTTTTCAGTGCAACATTATAAATATGTTGATTTTTAATTAAAATTTGCAATAACCCAGCAAGGTTTGTGGCCCATTTCTAACCCATCAAACTGTCATTATCCATAGAAATAAACCTTTTTATTTTTATACAAATTTAGAGGAGGAGGATAAAATACATGCTTACTCCCTCCTTTGGAGCCATAAAAATACTGGTTTCAGGTCTACAACAAATAAAATAAAGCCTTGATGATATTATCCTTTTCATCTCCACAATCAAATAGCCTTTAGAAATGTGGTATAGTATAGTGAAAATAAGTACTACACTGGGATTTAAATAATCTTAATTTGACTTTAGCCTGCCATTTACTGGCCATATGACTGGACAAATCTGTTAACCTCTCTGCAAAATGGAGATGATATAATGTGTCTAGCTAGCCGCTCTCAGAAGAGAGATCACAAGATAATGTATGTGAAATCATTATCATGCCATATAGATGGAAGCGGATAACAATTTGAATATATCTCTGTTCAACAGTGAATTTATGCTATATTTCTCTTACTAATGTTTCTTTTCTTTTCTTTTTTTTTACATTCATGGCTATGGTTTATTACAATGAAAGGATACCAATTTAAATCCACAAAGCTAAAAGGTGCATAAGTCAAAGTCCAGGAGAGAACAAGGATGAGCTTCCAGTTGTCCTCTCTCAGTGGAGTTGTATGGCCAGTGCTTAATTCTCCCAGCAAGATGTGTGATAATCAGGCAAGCTCGCCTGAGCCTTGGCGCCTGGGATTTTACTGGAGGTCAGTCATGTAGGCAAGGAACACCTGGGTGGCTAACCTTAGTTACTCAGTCTCCAGCCTGTGCAGAGGTCAAACTAATGCCGCAAGGCTCAAGGCCCCACTATAAACCATACTCTTAACATAAACCATCTGTTGACCCAAAGCCCCTGGTGAACAAAGAGACTCTAATCAAGCATGATATGTCAAGGGCTTAGAGGTTATCTCCCGGGAGCTTGTCAAGAGATGGACCTTTCTTTGGAATGTGCAGACATTTTTCGGAATGCACAGGGTTTGAACACCCCTGACCTGCCGAGTCAAGTCTTCTACTGCACAGTCATAATTCCAACCTAACACTTGATCTGAAAGGAGTGACTCAAAGATTCAATGATGGAATTCAATGCCATATCTGTGATGGTGGGAGCAGGAACCGCAAGAAAATCCAGTTTCTAGGCGCAGCATTGGTAGCAGGGCCAAGGGCAGCGTCCAGTATACAGTGTTCAGTGGTGACACTAGTAGTATCCAACCAGCTAATATTTATGGCATGATTTTTGAAATACAGCTGGGTCAGCTGCTTTTAGCAAATTATTTCATTAATTCTACTACTTTAACATACTTAAGAATTTTTTTAAATTTTTAATTAATTATAGATACACTGAAAATTGCAAAGATAGTACAGAGAGGTCCTATGCATGCTTTAGCTGCTTCCCCCAGTGGGCACATCTATGTAAGTATAATACAATATCAAAACCAAGAAACTGACATTGGTATCACATGTGTGTATAGTTCTATGTCACTTTATCACATGTGGAGGTTTTCACAGTAATCACCACAACAATCAAGATACAGAACTATTCCGTCACCACAAAGATTTCCCTGTACTACCCCTTTATAGTCACACTTACCTCCATTCCCTCCACTATCCCTAACCCTTGGAAGCCATTAATGTGTTCTCCATCTCTGTAATTTTAACATTTCCAGAAGTTTATAGAATTGGAATCATACATTATGTTACATTTTGAGTGACTTTTTTCACTCAGCATAAAGTCTGTGAGATACATCCAAGTTGTGTGTTTTTTTCCTTTTTATTGCTGAGTATTATTCAATGGTATAGATGTGCCACAGTTGGTTTAACCATTCCCCCACTGAAGTACATCTGGGTGGTTTCCAGTTTGGGCTATTAGAATAAAGCTGCTATAAACATTTCTGTACAATTTTTTCTGTGAACATAAGTTCTCATTTCTCTGTCCAATATTTTAAAATTTAATAAAGGTCATTAGAACAGATAAAAGCAAAATTCCAAAAAGTTGAGTTCAAAAATCAACTTCACTTTGTTTAATGAGTCCATATTTATCTATTATGGCAATTCCCCTCATTTAAATTGTGGGTGTATTTCAGTCATTTTTAATGTCACTTTATAAATTGCTAAGCTTTATTTGTAAATTAATGAGCATTACTGTCACTGTCTTTGAATTAAAAAAAAAAAAAAACCTGGGATCTGAAATACTGGTTTTCAGTCTTTCGTTTTTAGCGAAATAATTATGCAAATGTTGCCGTATCTTTCTAATATAGTGAATAAAATTCTCATGATAAGTAATTCCATGAAGATCTATTAATATAATTTGGATTTCAGAGAGATTTTAAGAAATATATGGAGGAGCTATGGAATTATTTTACTGTAGAAAATAACAGGCACATAGCACTTCCCCACAACTCAAAATCACTACTTTTATATTTCAGCATCTATCATGGAATTATTTGCTTGTTTGCTGGAGAAAGTAAGAGACACTCAATTATTAATAATGATTTCCTTAGTTGAAAAATCTAAAATAAATGATTGAAACATTTGGCAGAGCTCTTAAATAATAGTTTGCATATTATTGATTCACTTTGTCCTAACACTTTAATGACACAGACAAAATTAATATGCAAAGCATGGTTAATTATAATTATACTTCACAGATGTTCAGGAAAAATTAAGAACTGTAGTGATTTGGGGTTGAATTGCCATGCAGAAATTCTAATCCTTTGACTCTACTGTTCTCTTAAAAATAAATATCTAGTTTAGTAGTTAGATGTTCAAATGCTTGGGTAATATGAAATCTTGCCTAAATTCTAAATATATAAATAGCATAGATAGACTTACTAAAATTTGACTGTAAACATACAGAAAATGTAATATGTCAAATACCCATTTAATTAATTTCCACTATTAATTACTAACTATAGCAGTACTTCTCATACAGGAATGTACATATGAATGAACTGGAGCTTGTTAAATTGCAGACTCTGTTTCAGTCCGGAGTGGGGCTTGGGATTCTGCATTTCTAACAAATTCCGAAGTGATGCAGATGATGCTCATCCCGACTACACTTTGATAATGGACTAATGGGTACCATCAAGTGTTGTGAAGGCAAATATAGGCCATCACACATCTGGACAAAAAGTGAGCCAATGATCCATATACTCACTATATTTTGCATCATAGATAACACAGAGGTGGGCTTGCTTCCAAGAGGATTGGATGTTTTGGTTTCATGCCTTTCTTCCAGGAGATTAATGAAATTCAATCTCAATTGAATTTAATTTAATTCAAATTCTATTGAATTTGAATTTAGATTCAAATTCAATCTAAAACAAGGTGGATGAACCAAGGCCTCCCAAGAGGACATTCAGGTATAGGAAAATGTGTGGGAGTTTTGGAACCCAGAGGACCTGGTTTATAATTCCGGTTCTGGTTACTAGACAGGTGGCTTTGGGCAAGCCACATATGTTTTCTGAACCTCTGGTTTTTATCTCTAAAGTGGAGATAATAATAGCAACTAACTGAGTACTTCTAGGTTCCAGGTACATATCTAACTGTTTTAAATGTATTACCTCATTTCATCTAAACAACTGTATGTGGTAGGTTCTACTATAATCTCCATTTTATAAATTAAGAAATTTAAGGACAGAGAAGTGAAGAAAATGCTCAAAATCACAATGCTAGTATGTGGTATACATGGCATTCAAAGTCTAGCAGTTTAATTCCATGGCCCACTCTTAACCACTGTGCCATGTTGCCCTTGCAGGGTTGCTGTCAGCATCAGAACTAATTAAGAAATAATAGAAGCAGAGAGGTGCAGCAGATGGACATAAAAAGATCCCGTCTATAACTTATAAAATTGATTGGAGAGTATGGCTTCCATGAGAGGAAAAGTATGGTTCTTAACACAATCCCTGAATTAGGTAGGCTTATCTGCCTAGGTAACAGGCAGCCACAGAACGCTAGACCTTGCACACAGGGACTTGGCCTTTACTGCAAAGCAGGTGCAGACAGAATCCAAAGAGGATGCATGGGTTAATCACTGAGCCACAGAAGCTCAGTTCTTTTTCCCAAACTCATCATTCATAAAAGTCACTAATGGAGCTCTCTCCACATGGAAGAAAGCAAAGGGGGTAGAGAATAAATGTTCTCCCCCCAAAATAAGATTCTGCTTTTAATCTCTAGCTAAAAATTACATAAATAACATTTATTATACATCTATCTTATTAAATATTTGAGAATGTCCAAAAGGACCTGCCACACTCCTTTCTGCTACCAATTAGCCATTAATCATAAACAATCAAGAGATATAACTGATCCTGGCAGGGTACAAAATGCTAGCAAGAAAAGAAATTTGTCTACTGTTATATATAATAAAATAATCTGCTCAATTTTAAAATTTAGAAAGGAAGATCTATTAGTCAAGTCTTTTACACTTGGGGACTATTAAAAGTGACATTTAATATCTTTAATTAACATTACTACAACAAGTTTTTAAGCTTTTATAAATAGCTATGAATTTGAGAAAAAAAAATCATATTAATAGCATCATATAAATATTTATCCAGGTAGAAAATAGTAAAAATACATGAGTTGGTAAATATGAGTCTCTAAATAATATGAAGAAACCAAGAAAGTATAAAGTACATAACAGTAACTTGTATGTTTTGTAAGTCAGGTTTATTTAACAATTGGTTGCCATACCTTAGACCATATCATTGTTCAGGGCTGCCTCACTGGAAACCAACCTGCCAGTGTCACTTTCCATGTTCCTATTTCCTTATTTCCACTATACGTGTTCTTTGAGCTTATCTAGCTCTTGTCGACTGAAAAAAAATGCACAATCTAAAAGTTGAGAATTGTATTTTATTTAGTGGAATTTCTGAGGACTTAATCCTGGAAGACAGCCTTTCAGATAGCTCTGGGGGACTGCTCTAAAGAGGTAAGGGAGGAGCCAGGATATGTAGTTTTGCAACAAAAACCAGGTAGTCAGAACATCAAAAGATTGCTGTTAATTAAAGAAAACCAGATAATCTCAAGTTAATGAATTTAGTGGTTTTCTATGTATGGGAAAATGCAAAAATCTGGGCTCACTGAAATCATTCCTTTGATATGCACCTCAGCTCTCTGAGGCCAGTATCCTGTTCTTTTCCATTCTGAGTCCCCTCAGGTTGTACCCTTGGGGGTGGCTGCAGTGGCTGAGGGCTTGGCAGTAGGCAGTCCATTTGTCACCATCCTGAATTCCCTCAGGGCTCATCGGTTGGGGCAGAAGTGGCTGATGGCTTGATGGATGCGGCATCCTTTGTTAGCTGATATGGCAGGCAACATTTTTCATTCACACTCTTTAGTTCCTTTATTCTTTTTCCTTTTTCCTCAAGTCATCAGCCCCCTTCTAATCTCATTTTCCTCTTTATTCAACTCTTACCCTATGACCAATCTCGTGTTAGTATCCTTCACTCCCTTGCACTGTTATTGACCTGCAAATTCCAAAACCTGGATCAAGCCAACCTACTAACTCCCTCACTCCCAACTTAGGTCACTGAGATTGGCCATCTCCCCATAATTATGAATATTGGTAAAACCACAAATGTATGGATTCCAACCACAGCTGAGCTCTCAGAAAAGCAAGGTAATTTGTTCAAGTGTCCCTGGGAAGATCCTTCTTCCATTTCGACATCATCTATTCTTCATAATTCTCTACTCATCTCAGAGAATAGATGTTTTCAGGCAAAAACTACTGCAATTTCCTGTTCCCAACCTGCAAACTTATCTCTATCTATATATAACCTTATTTCTATTGGTTCAGTCTCTTTCTTTCCAAGATGAATGTTTCTGCCTGTGCTCTGGGTTACACCCTTTACTGTCTCCTCTGAAATCTTGCTCTAACACTAGTTGTTCCCTTTACTATATCTTCAATCTATCCTTCTCTATTTTCTGGCTGGTTTACTTTGGTCTATAAATATTTTAAAATCCCCCACACATTAAAAATAGTAAGCCCTTGACCCCTCTATGTCCCCTTCTAGCTACTAGTCCCTCTCTTCACTTTAACTATTAACCTTAGAAGAGTTTTCTGTACTTAGACTATTTCCATTCCCTCATCTTCCATTTGCTCCACATTTCCATCTAGTCTAGCTTTTGTTAGCGACCACAAGTCTGTGTGCCCGATGCACAGTGAGGCCAAACAAACGGAAAAGTTGGAGTTTGGAGCAGAGAAGTGTTTATTGCAGGGCCATGCCAGGAGAACAGGTGGCTCCTACTCAAAAAACCTGAACTCCCTGAAGGGTTTCAGCAAAGCATTTTTAAAGGCCTGGTGAGGGCGGCGGAGGGGGGGGGGCGGTTTGCAGGGTATGTGATCAGCTCGTGCACAATTCTCTGATTGGGTGATGATGAGGTAACAGGGTGGTGTCACAGGGGCTAACATTATCAATCCTCAGGCTCCAGTAGGCCTGGGGGCTATGCAGTCATTGTCATCAAGTAGTTAACGTCTTCCATTTGGTGGGAGATTTCACATCTGTAAAACAACTCAGGAAATGTGCATCAGATTCTGTTATCTAGGTACTTTAGGGTGGAGCTAAAGCAGAGGATGTGGGGAAAGGGCCTGCCCTGGAAGGCCCCATAGGGTCCTGCTAGGTTACACTTTGTCCCCACTACTACACTGAAACTCTTCCAACCATCTCCAAGTATCAGTAGGGACACCAGCAGGAAAAAGATAGACTCCTTGCTTGGCACTCTGCAATAAACGCTGCACTTTCTTTCTCCACAACCTGCTGTCTGTAGATTGGCTTTACCGCATGCATAGAAGAGCTGACCAAGTTTGGTTTGGTAACAGGAGTAAGGTGAATAAATATCCAAACCTCACTTTTCTCCTTCACACAGATCTACAAGGGCTCCCCAACATTTGAGCCTGAATCAAAGTCTATTGATGAAGTTCATACACATCAACTGCCTAGGCACAGAGCATAGTGGAGAAGGGTGAAAAGTGGATCTGGAGAGGCCTCCAGGAGATAGGCAGCATGTCCATCTTCCCAGAGCCAATGACCATCTTGCAATTCTTAACTTGTTTGATCTTTGCAATATTTGACACTCTGGGTCCCTCTGACCATCATACCCACTCCAATGATTTATGCATTTTTGCCCTTTAATATTTCTCTGACTTTCCTGATTGCTCTTTCTTGAATTTTTTGTCACATTCTCTTCCTCTCCCTACCTACCTCATACATATGGGTGTGTCCCAGGATTTTGCCCTCGGCCAAACTGTCTCAAAATGTGGTCCTTAGTTTGATCCCAATCACATTTAATATTTCAACCTGTGCGCTGACAAACCCCAAATCTATTTCTTCCGGCCATATTTTTTTCCAAGGCAACAACCCATATATTTTCAATTGTCCCACAGATAACTCCATTTCAACACATCCAAAATATAACTCATCTTTATCCAAGTAAAGCTATTCCTTTACAAACCTACTCCTCTTCCTGTGTTTCCTATTTCAGTTAATGAAAACAATTATCCTACTATCTGTCCAAGCCAGAAATCTGGGTCATATCTATGTTAGTCCCACCTCCCTTATCCCACATATCCAAGCAATCCTTAGGACATTTCAACATGACTGTGTTAAAATAATTCATATCTATTTTCTTATCTCTGTCTACAGCTACTCTCTTACCTTAAGTCTTTATTTCTCCCCTGGACTACTGTTGTAGTATCCTAACTGATTTTCTTGGCCTCAAAGGTCAGCCTCCATTTATTGTGCTGCAGAATTATCTTTAAAAAAAAATTTTTTTTTTTGGCTGTGCCACATGGCATACAAGATCTTAGTTCCCTGACCAGGGATCAAACCTGTGCCCCCTGCAGTGGAAGCACAGAGTCTTAACCACTGGACCGCCAGGGAAGTCGAATTATCTTTTTAAAAGGCAAATATAGGGGCCTCCCTGGTGGTGCAGTGGTTGAGAATCTGCCTGACAATGCAGGGGACACGGGTTCGAGCCCTGGTCTGGGAAGATCCCACATGCTGCGGAGCAACTAGGCCCGTGAGCCACAACCACTGAGCCTGCGCGTCTGGAGCCTGTGCTCCACAACAAGAGAGGCCGCGACAGTGAGAGACCCGCGCACCGCGATGAAGAGTGGCCCCTGCTCGCCGCAACTAGAGAAAGCCCTCGCACAGAAACGAAGACTCAACACAGCTAAAAATAAATAAATAAATAAATTTATTTTTTTAAAAAAGGCAAATATATTCATAAGATTCCTTTTTGGGAACAAAGTGGACACGATCTTTTCTGATTTGGCCATTGTCTATCTATATAAACTTATCACCATTCTCTATGCTGATGTTAGTAAAGATGTATGTAATAAATATATAAAGGACTGCATTAAGTTGCTTATAATAATTGTTACCATGTATAGAGGAATTACTTGGTGTTAGACACTGTGCAAACTATTTTAAGTGTGAGATTTATTTCACTTAAGCCTTAGACAATGCTGTGATCCAGGTATTGTTTTCCCTGTTTTCCAGATGAGGAAATGCAGCTCGATAAGGTTATCTGCCTAAAGTAACAAGGCTGGTGACTGACAGAAGCTGCATTTTAATCCAGAGCTGTCTGAACCCAAAGTTTATGTATCTGGCAGTCCACACATGGCTTTAGCCCTGGAGCTCTGGAATCAGATTCCCTAAATTTGGTTCTCCATTAAGAAACTCACTAAGAGTTATGATGATTAAGAGAAACTATCTATGCTGAACACTTACAAAAGTGCCTGACACTTGGTAAGTACACCAAAAGTGTAGCTGAATTCAGCCTCTGTACACTGGTACTGAATCAAATCTTGGAGACAAGAGTTTTGGGTGAAGTAGAAAAGAATAGCTTTATTGCTTTGCCAGGCAAAGGGGGCCACAGTGGGCTAATGCCCTCAGGACTGTGTCCCACCCGGGAAGAGGGAGTGAGGAGTCTTATAGTGTTCAAGGAGCAGGGCGTGATCAGCTCATGGACATTTCTTCTGATTGGTTGGTGGTGAGGCAAGTGGGAGTCAGCATCATCAACCTTCTGGTTCCAACCTCTCTGGGGTGTATGTGTTTGTGGGCAGCATACAGTTAACTTCTTCCACCTGGTGGGGGTTTCAGTATCTGCAAAACAGCTCAAAGATATTGTTATGTATATCCCTTGAGGGGGAACAAGGACCCTATCCCAAGGCTGCACTATGGTTTCTTGACTGTTCCTCTTTTGTCTCTGAATCCCCTCCCTTCCCTAATTAGCAACTGTTTGAACCTGCCCTTTGGAACTCAGGGGAGGTCATGGAGGCTGAATGAAACCTATTCCCTGCAAACAAGAGATGGGGGACACAGAATGGCTTTTGTGCCCAGGAGTCCCACAGAGTCCTGCTCAGTTTCAAAAGCTATTATTATCAGACATTAGGCTTTAAGGCTTTCTGGGACCTGAAAGGGTTAATTGCTTTCTAAACCCCTTAACATTGATTGCTCTTCTTCCCTCACCTTCAATTGCTTTTCTGTAGGGAACTTGAACAAGAAGTGGTACTGATCTTCATTCTGCATACAAGGCAGGTTTTGCCTGAAAAAGGACTGCAGTATTTTCTCATTAGGAATTCAAGACCATATCCTCCTGCAGCCTCACAGTGAGAACTCATCTTTTTGAGCAATCGCTTTGCAAGACAACTTGAAAGGCACAAGTCCAGATATAGTTACTCATTTTGTAGGTATGGGGGAGGGAGATTGTTGCAGTTTTTGTTTGTCTATTTGTTTTGGGGAGAAAGGTAAAGGAGGAACCAAACTGCCTTTATGAATGTTTGGGGAAAAGTAAAACACATCCATGTTAACTCAGTGTGTGTGGGTGGTATTGGTTTTATGGCAAACACACACACACAATCTCCTCCTAGCCCACTCTCTGTCCATACATCATGAGTGAATCATCCAGCATCATTGTGACTGTCTACACAATAAATAACAGTAGAGCCTGTGTCCCTTCCGTCACTGCCAGCAACCCTGGACCCAAGTGCTCTCTTGGTCTGCCACCTGCTGAGAAGGCAGCACAGCTGAATGACCCTGACATTTGCTTTTTACCATAAGTGCATGTTCCGTTTCAACATCTTGTCCCAGAGTCTCTTGGAAAACAGTGCACTTCAGCTTGTACTGATGAAATAAATTAACCATGCATACTTCTCCTTCTCTGTTTTGGTTTTTTGTTTTTGTTTTTCTTTTGTGGGGGCAGGGAACACTTAAGAGTTAAAATAGTCCTCTTTTCCCTGACAGTTTTTCAGTAAAAACTACTTGCCTGGCCATAACTTATTTATTAGATATGATCATTCCCTTTCATCCCTTTCTCCATCTGTAAGCTCATATAAAGCAATTGAAGCAGTTAACTCAAAAACATTTCTTGCTCCCTTCCACTGTGCCAGACACTGCACTGAGCACTGAGCATTCAGAGAGCGATCAGATCTACTCCCTGCCCTGAAGTAGCTTATACTTCAGGAAAATGGGTTGCCATTACTTAGGTAGCTTAATACCATGGCATCAGTGAAACTGGTAATCTTGAAGTCATTTAGAGAGAGGGACACCCAGAAGGACACATCACAATGCTTTACTTTTAATTCAGGAGATAAGCACCAACTCGATCCAATAATATCATACAATTTTCACAAATTGAATCAATATTGTTACAGTAAGATAAGCCAGAAACAGCCAAAGTTTTTGTTTGACTAGAATTTCAAAGAATTCTTATTCCATGCCAGTAATGGTTATTTTCATTTATCTCAAATAAAAGAGTGAAAGAGAATGATGTTATAATACATATTGGGGTGTCATCAGAAAATTTTGACCCAACTCACTGTTTAATCATTAGGAAGCTTGTTTTCCCCCTGTAATGGAAATGTGTTCCTTTTCACAGGTAGGTAGGTAGATAGATAGATGATAGATAGATAGATAGATAGATAGATAGATAGATAGATAGATAGAGATAGAGATAGATGTTATAGATGGTTCAGAGTATTTCCAGTTGGATGAATGGGATGGAGGTTGCATAGAGGTACATGGATACTCTACTCTTGCCCAATTCCCCTTGTAATCAAAAACAGATATTTTTGTTTAAAGATAGCTGGTTGGTATGACTATGAGTCACAACAAAGATCACTAGGTCATCAGGAAAATAAATTGAACAGCCTCTAGAACTGGCTCTGTATAAAAAAATAAATTATGTGATAGTGACCTTTGATACAGCCCATCTTACCATCTTTTAAAATATTTGCCAGATTTTTTTATTTCTCTTATCTCTTAGATATCAAGTGCCTTCCTGCTACACTTACTGCTCTTCCATTCCAGAAAAAGAAAGCATCAAATATACTAATAATTACCAATAAAGTTCTCTATATCAAATACTCTTTGGTAGCCTCCTCAGAAATAATTCCATTTCAGAAGAAGACTTTTGAGGGGGAACAATGTTTAACCTGTACCTTTCATACCACATAATACAGTCGGCCATTTGTCCTCAGGTTAGTCCTTGTAAGCACATTAGCTCTGGGTTTTGACCAATGGCTACTTAGGAAGTGCTGCAAAAGGCATACTGGTCCCTAGTTAGCTAGGCCCAACTAGGATACAAATGAGTTGGTGGATGTAAGTCCTCCTTGCCTTATTAGTTCCACATGGAGGCACACCATATATTTCATGGTCATGCAGAATGCAGACCTGGCCATGTCAGAGGAGTCTGAGACACAGACTCTCTGCCTATTATCCCGTTAGGTTTAGGAGAAGCCATATCAACACTCAAATATCTATTGCTATATAAGGCACTGGCATTCAAGCTTTCAAGTTTTTTTTATTGAAATCTATTATAAAAAATATATTTTATATCTTGAATCATTACACACACACATGCACACACATAAGTATGCATTTCCACTATATATGGAATGTATATTGTATGTATATACATGGAATATATATAATATAATATATAATATATATATATGTTGCTGAATTTTGGCCTCTATACACTGGTGCCAGATTAAATCTCCAAGACAGAGTTTTGGGTAAAGTAGAAAGAAATAGCTTTATTGCTTTGCCAGGCAAAGGGGGCCATAGTGGGCTAATGCCCTCAAGACTGTGTGTCCCACCCTGGAGGGGGTAGTGAGGAGTCTTATAGTGTTCAAGGTGTAGGGTATGATCAGCTCGTGGACATTCTCCTGATTGGTTGGTGGTGAGGTAATTGGGACTCAGCATCACCAACGTTCTGGTTCCAACCGGTCTGGGGTCTACATGCTTGTGGGCAGCAGACAGTTAACTTCTTCCACTAGGTGGGGGTTTCAGTATCTACAAAATAGCTCAAAGGACATGGCTCAGAATATTATCTATTGCCCTTGAGGAAGAACTAAAGGTCCTTGACTTCGTTTAATGGCTAAAGTATTATTATTTTTTCTTGCTTGACTGTTTTCATTTCTTTCTGCACTTTCTCATTTCTCTGATTAAATTTATTCTTTGACTAAAGTTTTTCTACAGACGAAGGCAGGCGGAGGATGTGGGTGGGGGTCTATTCTGGGAAGGCCTCTTAGGGTCCTGCTCAGTTACATATATACATGTATTATATATGTGTGTGTATATATACACACATGTATAAACACACACAAACATATACACACAAACATACACACACATAAAAAACAAAAGTTCAACAAAGCAATACTTATTACTTGAGATGTAATCTTATATCTTCAATTGTCCTTTATTCTATTTAAAAAATAAAAACAAATTGTCATGACCTACTAAACTGATTCATAAGCAACTAGCAACTGATATAAGGTAATTTCAACTCATACAAATATCCTTGCTCTCTTTCTTACTGAGTCATGAAATCTAGAACTGCTCACTGCCTACCAAATATCCTAACTGGAAATTGGAGGTGCCTCCTTAACTACTTGACTTATTACTAGGGAATGAGAAGAACAAAAGGCAGGTTGTTCATTATAAGGTTTACTCCAGCCCACATTCTATAGCATTATTAGGGACTATGGTTAATTTTTTACAGATTATCTTAGATAGCAAGAAAATACACAATTCAAAGCTGTTGTCTATCTTTTTAATTCTTGAGGTATAATTTATATAAAATAAAATTTTCCCCTTAAAAATGCACATTTCAATGGGTTTTGACAAATGTATACAGTCATGTAATCAACATCATACTCAAGATATAGACTATTTCCATCATCCCAGAAAGTTTCCTTGTGTTCCTTTGTAGTAAATTTGCTCTACAAACCCCCAGGCTCTGGAAACTACTCATCTATTTTTTTGTCCCTATAGTTTTGCTTTTTCTAGAAACTCATATATATGGAATCATACAGTATGCAGTCTTTCATGTCTGGCTTTTGTTACTTAGCATAATTCTTTCAAGATTCATTTATATCATTGCATGTTATTGCTGACAGGTAGTACATTGTATGTAGATAACTCAATTCTTTTAATCCATTATCCATTACCTATTGATGGACAGCTGAACTGTTTCCATTTTGTGGCTTTTATGAATAATGCTGCTATGAACATTCATATAAGGTCCCAGTATAGACATATGTTTCTTTTTCTCTTGTGTAATTACCTAGGAGTGCAATGGCTGGATCATACGATAGGTGGATGTTTAACAATTTAGGAACCTGTCAAAGTGTTTATCACAGGGGATGTACCATTTTTCATTCCCACTAGCAAAGAATGAGGGTTCTAATTGCTACACATCCCTGCCAAAACTTGGCATTTCCAGTCTTTTTAATTTTAGCCATTCTAGTTGTGCATAGTTCTACCTCATTGGGATTTTTGTCTTCCTTTCATAATAATATCTGAGAAAGAAAATTAATTAAGCATATACACTACAATTGTCATATGTAAATCATTCCAGTTCAGGAGATAGCCAGACAACAGAACATACTGCTAAAATATCCTTCCAAATTGCTCTCTCCTTATGATATAAGGCTCTGAAGCCCTAAAGATACATTGATTTTCAGTACATCTCTTTTTTTTTTTTTAATTTATTTATTTATTTATTTATTTTTGGCTGTGTTGGGTCTTCGTTTCTGGGCGAGGGCTTTCTCTAGTTGCGTCAAGCGGGGGCCACTCTTCATCGCGGTGCGCGGGCCTCTCACTATCGCGGCCTCTCTTGTTGCGGAGCACAGGCTCCAGACGCGCAGGCTCAGTAGTTGTGGCTCACGGGCCCAGTTGCTCCGCGGCATGTGGGATCTTCCCAGACCAGGGCTCGAACCCGTGTCCCCTGCATTGGCAGGCAGATTCTCAACCACTGCGCCACCAGGGAAGCCCCGCAGTCCATCTCTTTTTTGAACATTGCAATGTTATATCTTAAATATCTTGCAGGAGTACAATTAAAGCCTCCAATCTGCTATTTCAGAATGTGAGGTTTGTTGTTTTTTAAATATCTGACAAGTTTAAGCATGTAAGAGGGAATAGATCACAAACTTAATCTCAAGAAATTAAAACAAAACCACAATAACAAAACAGAAAAGCAAAATTAGAACCCAATAATTCTGTTTTATGATGAAAATATTGTCTAAATTGAGAAGGTTTAGGATTGGCAGGATTATAAAAAATGAAATTGCAATGGAAGCTGAGGGTCAAAATGGTGTTGATCTTAAATGGCATGCCAAGGAACCAAAATATCGAATGACTTTTGTTTGCATGTGTGTGTATGCATACCACCTCATGCGTTGCTCTCCATTTATTTGTCTGTTACTTCCTTTACCCACCTAATAGATATTAATTTAGTAAAATCTTCTACTGAAAATAAAGAAGATATGGTGTGTATATATACATATATATATGTGTGTGTGTGTGTATATATATATATATATATATATATATATATATATATATATAGAAAATAGAAAATTACTCAGCCATACAGAAGAATGAAATAATGTCATTTGCAGCAACATGGATGGACCTGGAGATCATACTAAGTGAAGTAAGCCAGCCAGAGAAAGACAAATATCATATGCTATTGTTGTATGCAGAATCTAAAAAAAAAAGATACAAATGAACTTAGTTACAAAACAGAAATAGACCCACAGACATGGAAAACAAACTTATGGTTACCAAAGGGGAAAGGTTGGCGGGGGGAGGGATAAATTAAGAGTTTGGGATTAACATATACACACTATATATAAAATAGATAACCAACAAGGACCTACTGTATAGCACAGGGAACTATACTCAATATTTTGTGATAACCTATAATGGAAAACAATCTGAAAAAGAATATATGTATGTGTACATACATATATGTGTATATATATATGTATGTATAACTGAATCACTTTGCTGTACACCTGAAACTAACGCAACATTGTAAATCAACTATACTTCAATTAAAATTGTTTTTTAATTAAAAAGAATACCGTTAAGAAAAGGAAAATTCCCCTCTATCTCTAATCCCTTTATGTAAGTGACCTCCTACTCACTATTTCAACCTTATCTGTGCTATTTGCCTCAGCTCAGACATTACTTCCTCTCGGAAGCCATTCCTGACCCAACCTCCATTTGAGTAAGGTGGCCCTCCTCTGTGATCTTTTAGCCACATATACTTAGCCCATCACCCCTACCCACACCATTCAACTTGTATTTAATGGCACGTTTACTTGTCCACTTCCCCTGTCAGACTAGAAATTCCTTGAAGTCAGAGACCCAGTTCTGTTCATTGTTGTACCAACCACACCAGGCACGGCATCTAGTGCATAGTGGGCTCTCAATAAATATTAATTAATATGAATTAATGATTTCTACTCCTATCTAGCTCAAGTATTTTAACAAGAGTCTTTAATGTCTTGCAAAGATGTGGCTAATACTGAAATTTTAATCAAGTCGTGTTGAGCCATCTTTGGGTAAGATATCAGCTACCTTCTTATCAAAGAGTAGTTCTGCATCCACATCCTACCCCACTCCCTCTAATGTCTGCCTCAGTGTTTTAAGTATCCATGGCATACTTCAATAATGTCCTTAATTCAGTCTCAGAAAAAGAGGAGCTTGATCCAAGGGTTCTGTAAACTTGGCATCAGTCACCATTAGAGGTTGCAGAATACATTCCTTGACTAAGGTCTTTCTTTCTTCTATATTCATTTGTTCCCCAGGTGCTATTTTAAGATGCATTTGTCAACCACTTTGTGTCTGTAAATTGATTTAATCTGTGTGTATAATGTCTTCCCAACTTAGAGTTAGCAGCTTGACATGGAGGAACATGAAAGAAGCATGAATGCAAATGTTTTTGGCTCCTCCTATATCTGCTTATGCCTGCATATTTGGCACACACCTTGCCACTGTCTAATTATGTGAACTTCCTTGACAACTGCTCCTCTCATTTCAGCAGAATCTTCCTGCATAATGTCCTCCTTGCCCAAATGATTGTCGAACTGCACAGAATCTTGGCACTGAGTAAATTTAGATAAATGTGTTACTACAAAGGCAAAACAAATAAGACAGGCAAGCAAATAAAACGCTGAAATTCAGATAATTAAGGAGAAATTTTAGAACATCATTTTTTTTCCTTTGAAAATTGTTAAATAGTGTCACTTCCATTCTTTCAGGGAACTGATATAATAAATGGCCAGTAAGAAAAATTATGATTGTAAACCTCATTCAATTGCAGCTAGTAATTGATTCTAACAAGTACCTTTCATAACTTGTTGCTTTTAAAACACATTTTTCTTTATGCTCACATAGCTGCATAAGCAGCAGAACTGATTTCCTCTTTCAAATGATTACATTTTGAAGCAGGATTTGCTGTTGATACAGAGTTAAGAAACTCTGCTTGTTATGGGTCTCAACACTCCAGATGGTTGCATCCTAAAGTATCAATCAGAAAAATATGAAAATAGTAGGTAAGCTAAGCAGAAAACTGATAAATAACTAAAATGGTGATTTTTTAAATATTTGTATGGCATAATGAGCAAAAGAATAAATGTCTTAGCAACTGGGTATGTAAAATGAATCTAGAAAAACCTGGAATCCAACAGAGCAAAAGGCTTATTGTGTGTGTGTGTGTGTATGTGTGTGTGTGTGTGAACAGTGTCAAGATCAAGAAAAGAAGAAAAGCTAAAGAAAAGCCTATAGGTTGAGGCTAAGAGGAAATGCTCCAAGGAGAAGCATGCCAGGAGGGGAGACATGGGAAACAGAGCCTGGATTGGATAATCCACTAAGTCCCCTATTGTTCATCAAGATGAAGGTAATATCTGAGTAAGGGATGTGAGAGAAAAAAATCATTCAGAATGCCCCCCTCTTACCTGCTCTGGGTGTAGATGTGAGTTATTCCTGCATACAGAAGGTTAGCTCCAGAAGCAAAGCACAATATAATAGGAGGATGAGTAAACACATGGAATTTCTTACCCAAAAGAAAAGGTATACTTTTAGAGAATGTCTTATAGTTCTTCATCCTCATTTCAGAAATCAAGAAATAAGCTCAGATGGAAAATATAATTTGTAAAGAACAACAGGGATGCCACCAGGTCTGACTCAAAGTTGATATACTTGGCCCAGTTTACATCATAGCCTCTTGGAAAGTGCAGAAATGTTTTTTCAATGGCATACTTAATAAATTCCATGTTTTTTCCTATGTTTATTTTAAGAAAGAAGAATTGAGGCAGTGGATTGTACAGTATGCAACAGAGAAACCATAACTGAGGGTTGACTCAAAGAAGGGATAAAACCTGTTACCGAGTCCAAGCTCGCTCTGCTCACCACACAACAGGCAAAATGAATCAGAGACGAGGTGTTGAGGCAAGGAGTATGACTTTATTCAGAAAGCCAGCAGACCGAGAAGATGGCAGACTAGTGTCTCTGAAAAACCATCTTACTGGGGTCTGGATGCCACTTTCTTTTATAGAATCAGAGAGGGAGAGGCAGTGAGGAAGTAAAGTAAAAGGGTCATCAGTCTTGCAAAACATCTCCTGGAATGACCAGCCTCGGTGAGGGGATGTGTTAGTTTCTTTTTTCTTGCAGCCATTCACAGGAGGGTAGGGTCAGATTGTCTCCCTGTGAGCTGAACAGCAGAGGGGCAGGCTCCCTGAGGCAGGCCTTTATGTATGATTATAATAACAAAAGCAACGAAAAGCAAAGGTTAAAGTCAAAGAAACAGATCCGACATGGAATCAAATTTAGCTCTTCCTTGTTACAAACCGAAGCACAAAAAGGAAAAACTGAGGGATAGAGATCCACACTGAGACAAGAGGAAAACTACATTTCAACATAACATACCAGACCAGAGTCCATTTTTGCCTGAGGAGAAATCTGGGAATCTGTCTTTGTTAAGGATGCTGAGGAACCCCGTGAAGAAGGCTGCCATTTCTGAGTCCTTCAAAATATTAAAGATTTGCCTAAATAGCCTGGTTTTCTTTTATAATGAAGGTCATGTCTGACCCTTTTAGAGTCCATTCCTTTGTACACAATGAGGACCGTTATCACTGCCTCCTAGAGAGGCAGGGAACAACCTAGATCTTAAAGACGGGGGGAAATGTGTTTTTCTTTGTTCTGAACAGATAAAATATTAAGTATTTTATCCAACTGCTAAATATCTCAGAAGATTCTAAAGGATTGTCACCAAAACTCTATCTTGAAAATAGAATTTATGAAATACAATATTAAAAATCAAAAGAAGAACTGATGTTAATTCTAGAGTGGTTTAAGGAATTTCATTCCTCCCGCATTGGCTCAGATTCATTAAGATGTCTGCTGAAATACCACTCGGCACAGAGATCTTTCCTGACTACTCTGTCTATAAAAGCATCCCATCACTTTCTATCCCATTAGCATGCTGGCTTTTATTTTCTTCATGACACTTTTCATACCTGATATTATATTTTTTGTCTATTTCCCACATTATATTTTAAGCTTCATGAGGATACATACCATATCCCCAACATCCAGGATATTGCCTGAAATATAGCTGGCACTCATCATCAAATAGTCTACAAACAATAAATGCTGGAGAGGGTGTGGAGAAAAGAGAACCCTACTACACTGTTGGTGGGAATGTAAATTGGTGCAGCCACTATGGAGAAGAGTGTGCAGGTTCCTTAAAAAACTAAAAATAGAGCCACCATATGATCCAGCAATCCCACTCCAGGGCATATATCCAAAGAAAACTCTAATTCGAAAGGATACATGTAACCCACTGTTCATTGCAGCACTGCTTACAGTAGCCAAGACATGGAAGCAACCTAAATGGCCATCAACAGAGTAATGGATAAAGAAGATGTGGTACATATATACAATGGAATATTACTCAGCCATAAAAAAGAATGAAATAATGCCATTTGCAGCAACATGGATGGACCTAGAGATTATCATACTAAGTGAAGTAAGTCAGACAGAGAAAGGCAAATATCATATGATATCACTTATGTCAGGAATCTAAAAAAAACGATACAAATGAACTTATTTACAAAACAGAAACAGACTCACAGACTGCAAAAACAAACTTATGGTTACCAAAGGGGAAAGGTGGTGGGGAGGGATAAATTAGGAGTTTGGGGTTAACATATACACACTACTATGTATAAAATAAACAACAAGGACCTACTGTATAGCACAGAGAACTATATTCAATATCTTATAATAACCTAGAGTGGGAAAGAATCTGAAAAAGAATATATATATATATATATATATAACTGAATCACTTTGCTGTACACCTGAAACATTGTAAATCAACTATTTTTCAATTAAAAATATTTTAATGTAAATTATTGGGCCCCCATCCCAGAACAACTGATCAGAAATGCTGTGATTGAAGGCCAGCAATCTGTGTTTTAACATTCCTTCCAGAAGATTCTGACCCATGCTAAAATTTGAAAAGCACTGCATTAGAAAAATGAAGGAGCTAATGAATTTAAGGCTTGATTGCTTTGAATGGGCAGACATCTGCATAATGACTGTTATTTTTTCCCTTAATTCACAATTAATTAAGTTAGAACACTATTGACCTCCACCTATTAAAAAAAAAAAGGCTACATATTAGGAAAAGTGGATAAATGTAGGATTTTCAACAGCTAGCTTGGGACCCCTAGATGTCTGGTCATGGTCTATCTGGAGTATCAAAGGACAAGAGGAAGCTTTTGGTTAAAATAGGATTTTACAACTTTTAGGATGATGGGAGAAATTTACTCATTGATTATCTTCACTCTTGGAAGTAAGTTCCCCCTACTGGCTCTCCATCCCAACATCATATGGATGATTAGCATTATGTTGTAGGAGGGCGTGAAACTCGGAGGGTACTTGGAACTGCTTATAACATTCACTCATTCAACAGATATTTACTGGGTAACTACTGTGTACCAGGCACTGTTCTAGGAGCTTGTGATACATCAATGACCAAAACAAAACAAAAGAAAATCCCTACCTTCATAAAGTTTACTTTCTAGTGGAGCTTGGTGAAAACATGTGTCTTTCTTTTTGTCTCCTCTTTCACTATCAGTCAGACTTGAACTAGGACTTTGTCTCATAGCCTATGGCATTGAAGACACTATGAAATCAAGAAAATATTTTAATGTTCTGTTTGCCAAGTGTCTTTGTCTTCCTTTAAGTTACCTGCAAAGCTCCAAAAGGTCATGACTGAGGTGGAGAATACGTCCTGCTGGCTGTACATTGTCTCCTAAGTACCAGATAAGTCTGCTTTTCAACAGCCTAAAGAGAGGAAATCAGACCTAACTTCCTGCTTGCTATTGTTGCTGGCTGCAGTAATAATAATAACTAGCACAGTATTCACTTTCTGCCAAGTACTATTCTAAGTTTTTACATGTAAAACTCACCTAATCCTCACAATAATGTAATAAGACAGGTGCTATTATTAATGTTCCCATCCCACAGATCAGGACACAGAGGCACAGGGAGGTTAAGTAACTTGCCCAAGTATTCACAGATGGTTTGGAACCAGGATTCAAATCTAGACCATCTATCTTCAGAAACTGGGCTCTTAATCAATTCACTGGTGCTACTTTGTTATGTCAAGGAGATCATTTCCTAAGAACCCAGTACCAGAGAAATCTTCCTGAAGCACTCATTATGAACAGTAGCAGTTTCTTCTTACAATGTTGAGAATAGAATGGCTAATTCCTTCTGTGAACTGTTAACCAAATAACTAGCACTGTCTCCTTTATGGCACTGATTCTGCAACTAAAGCCACTACCTCAGCCTTGGAAGAATTCCTCACATGTTCATTCAATTTCTCATTCTTTTCTTTCCATCTCATTCTTTCTTTCATATTTCTTTTCTGTAATATATATTTGTAAAATCCTTTTGTATGTGTGCATGCTTTCTTTTTAGCTCTCATTCTCTCCCTAAACTTCACCCTCAAACTCACACAAATAACCTTTTGGAAGTGCTGAAATAAGGCTGTTTCTATAGCAGCAGTTTTCA
Source organism: Balaenoptera ricei (assembly GCF_028023285.1). Taxonomy (NCBI): domain Eukaryota; kingdom Metazoa; phylum Chordata; class Mammalia; order Artiodactyla; family Balaenopteridae; genus Balaenoptera; species Balaenoptera ricei. Next base: position 85,139,327 of record NC_082660.1, on the reverse strand, counting down.
AATAACTGATTTGTTTTTTCTTTTTGCAACTGGTACAGCCTTTTAAGGTCAATCAGAAAATTAAATTAGCTATTCATGAATATGCTGATATTTCAAGAGCCGCCTTGTTCTTATTCTGATGAAAGTCTGTTAATGAATTACAACTATATGAGGACAGAGTCAAATAACTTGCCAAAAAATTGTTCTTTAAAAACGGAATAGAGCTTAGATTTCCTGAATCTCAGAATGTAATGAGCTTTTATTCTTCACTACAAAGACTACCAGTTCTTTAAGGTCAGGAACAACATCCTATCTTTTATGCCTGGTATCTCACAGTGCTAAGTGCATAGAAGTTACTCAATAAACACTTGTTTTTTAATTAATCAATTAAAAATCAAAGATTAGGACTTCTGGTGCCAGCCAAGATTGAGTAAGTCAACTATAGCCTCTCTCTTCCACTGATTACAACTAAAACCTCTGGGAAAACTGTAAAAAGCAACTACCAGAAGGCAAATATAATAGCCTATTTTTCCTCCTGTTAACTTCTTTAAAATATTGAGGTAGGTAGAATGGCCACCAAAGATGTCCATGCACTAATCCTTGGAACCTGTGAATATGATATGTTACATAGCAAAAGGGACAGTGCGTATGCAATTAAAGTCATGGCTGAAGTCGGAATCAGAGGAAAGAGAAGTCAGAGAGATTTAAAGTATGCAAGGACTCAACGTGTCATTGCTGGAGGAAGACACATGGAAAGCATGAGAAGGAATGAGGGCCGCTTCTAGAAGCAAAGATTGGCTCCAGCTCACAGTCAGCAAGGAAATGGGGACTTTTTAGTGGTCCAGCAAGGAAATGTATTTGGCCAACACCTGCATAAGCTTGGAAGCAGATTCTTTCCCAGATCCTTCAGTAAGCAATGCAGTTCTGCTGACACCTTGACTTGGGTTTTGTGAGGCCTTGCACAGAGGACCCAGCTGAGCCATGTTGTGCCTGGGTTTCTGACCTACAGAACTGTGAGATAATAAATGAGTGTTGTTTTAAGATGTTACATTTGTGGTAATTTGTTAAGGCAGCAGTGGAAAAAGAATGCATATCTTGGTATCAGAAGTGGAGCAGTTATACAACAAATACCAAAAAAATATGCAAGTGGGTTTGGAATTGTATAGTAAGTGGTGGTTTGAAGAATTTTGAAGAACATGATAGAAAAAGTCTATATTGCCTTGAATACCCTGTTGTAGAAATATGGATGCTGCTTGTAAGGGCTCAGAGGAAGAGAGGAAATTTAAAAGAAATCCTAAACACTTTAGAGAAAGCCTACATCACCATGAAATCTGGACTTGGAGGATACTATTGGTGAAGGCTCAGAAAGAAATAAGGAACACGTTTTTAGAAACTGAAAGACAACGGACCCTTGTCATGATTGGCGACAGTTCAGTGGAATTGTGTCCTGCAGTTATACAGACAGCAGAATTTGTAAATAAGTCTGGTCATTTAGATGAGATTTCCAAGCAAACTGTTGAAGATGGTTTTTTCTTGATGTTTATAGTAGAATGCAAGAAGAGAGACTTAAATTAAGGGACGTACTGTGAAACAAAAAGGAATCAGGACTTAATGATTTGAGAAATTCTTACAGTATTCAGGTGCTAAAAGGTCAGAGTATTCAGTCAGACAAAATGCTCTTTGAAAAGAATGAGTGTGATTCAGATCCCCTCAAACAAATCAGGGAACCTCTAGAAATTTTAAGGGTATTTTCTCAGACATCTCAGCAGAAGCCAAAAATAGAGGAGGGATCGTCTCAGAAAGATTTGTAGACCTAACTTCTGTCTAATGAGCTGAATCTTTGTGACATCCACAGGAGACCAACAACGTTCTTAAAATTTTATATCAGCACAAACACTGCCAGCTTGGATTGAAAAGGACAGAGAGAGTACAGAATGAATGAAGGCTGCTGAACCTCTAAAATGCTACTGGCGGTAAGCAGGCTGATAAAACTACTCAGCTGCAAACATGTGCTGCCTCTCATGAAAAATGAAAGATGACTCAGAGGGCAGAGCCAAGAGACTAGAGAGAAGAGCTTAGAGCATAGAGGGCCAAGCTGAGAGCTACAGAAAATTATTTCCAGGTATCAAACGATAAGGGAACTTGAATGGCTGGACTTCAAAACTCATTTGGATTGGTGATTCTTTTTTACTATACAATATCCCCTTTTGGAAATGGAATATCTATAATCTGCTATTATACGCCTGTGCCAGAAGTGTATGTTGGAAGCAGATAACTTGTTTCTTTAGTTTCACAGGTCCCCAGATGGAATGAAACTGTGCTCTAAGAGTTGAACTTAATGGATTATAACCAGAGCCTCATCCACAACTGGTTTAGATGATGAGACTTGGGATTATTGAACTGCTGAGATTTACGTGAGGGTTTTGGATTTGCAGTTGATGTTGCAATGGGATGAGAACTTTGAGGACCTTTAGATGAAGTGAATATATTTTTCATTTGGGATGGACATGAATCTTAGTGGGCCAGAGGTATTGTGGTAGATAGAATATCCCCCAAATTGTCCACAATCCTAATGCCAGGAATTTATTAATATGTTACATTATATGGCAAAAAGGAATTTGCAGATGTAATTAATGTCACCAACATTAAGATACAGAGATTATCCTTGATTACCTAAGTAGACCCAGTGTAATTACATGGGCTCTTAAATGCACCAAATTTTTTTCGTCTGAAGTCAGAAATGTGGCATAAGGGAATGTCAGAAAGATTTAAAGCATGAGAGGGACTCAACTCACTGTTGCAGAAGGGGAACACATGGAAAGCATGAGAAGTAACACATGTATCCTTTAGGAGCAAAGACCTGCCTCAGCTGTCACTCAGCAAGGAAACGAGGACCTCAGTACTACAACAGCAACTGGATGTCTGTATGCAAATAAATAAGCAAACAAACTGTGATCTAACCTGGCAGCAAAGTATATTAATTATCACAAGGAATGTAAGTGGCCTAGATTCACCCATCCAATCATATAACACCTCGGACTGAATTAAAAATAAAACTCAATAATATGTTGCTTACAAGAGACCTGCTTTGAACACAAAGATAAAGAAAAGCTAAAATATATGAAGCAAAAGTTAGAAAGTACTAGAAACAAAGAGAAATTGAGGGAAACAAAATTGTAGTGTGATATGTTCAATTCATCAATCTACAACAGGCAACACAAAACAGAAATTAAATAGCATGGAGGAAGTCTATAACTCACTGAGATTATACATTCTTTTCAAAATGTTTCTCTTTGTATATAAAAATTTATAATATATTAAGCTACCAAGAAAATTTAAAGTCAATTGTGCAGAAACATCACAGGCTAACCTTTGATAACAAAACTTAAAATTAGTAATATCAAAAGAGACCAAATGCTTAGAAACAAATACGGTGTACTCCTAAATAATGATTTGGTCACATACTATATTAAAAATATCTGATTATCTTAATAATATTTAGAAAATATGTATGTAGCCCTTACTATATATAAGACATTGTTCCGAGATCTTTACATCTATACTAACCTTTTTGTTCTTCTCCATGACTCTATGCGATATATGTGTGTATAATTATTATTATTATAACAATTCTCATTTTATAGGGAATTATACAGGCAAAAAATACTCAGAAGTAAATTAATTAACGTTAGAGGCTTCTTTCATAGTGAGGATAAGGCAACTATTGACTGTCCAGATAAAATCATCAAGTTGAGACCTCCAAAAAATTGTATAGGGATATAACAAGTTCAGCTGGGGCATCTCAAGTTAGAAGTGCCTGTGAATATAAAAATAAAGTTATCTAGCAGAGGTTTGGATATATAGTCTGAGGCTTAGGAGCAAGAGGTTATGGCTGAAGTTGTAAAGCTGGGGAACATCAGCCTCTAGTTAACAGTTGAAGTAACTTACCTTGCTATGTTAAATCAATCTCTTTCTATATATGTCTATTAAAACTAGACTCTGAGCTCCTTCAGCGTCAAGACTGTGTCATATTCATAAATAGATATGATTCCTCAGATAGAGAGTAAAGAATGAGAAGGGACAAAATCAAGACTCTTTGAAAATAGATAAGTTCGAAGGTGAATAAAAATGGAAATTGAAGAGCTGTATGCCTAAAGGTGTAGTTGACAAGATATCTAGGTTAGAATGGGCAGGTAGTGAAACCTGGAGGAGCCTGACAGACTGGGAGAATTGGGAGGTATCAAAGGCTTGTATAGAAGTTTGAAAAGTGGGAAATGAGAAAGTGGAAGAAGTGGAAAGATGATATGAGAATGTGATGAGAGAAGAGTTTCAGAATTCAAGAATTCAGAGCTTGTACTTTTGCAGATGTTTACAAGTCCTTGGGTGTGGCCATGAGAGGGAATTACAGGCATGTTGGTGAGAATCTTTAATGGACTAAAAGATAGATATCAGCATTGTGAAGCTAGGTTGTTAGATGGGTCATTATTATGATTTTGAATTTGCTGAGAACATATTTACTCAGGATGACAAGAGAATAAATGAATGGGAAACTGTGAGTGAAGTGCCAAATCCCTCCCCAGAGATGGGGAATGCCTAAGATATTAGCTTTTAAAAACTGAGTCTAGGAAAAGGGTGGGCAAAAAGTGGCAGCTTCAAAGAAGGAGAGATTAGAGAGCAAAAGTGGTAGGAAAATTATCTAACTTATAAGGCTTTCAGGTTCACTCTTCTACAAGTCAAATACCTCCCAATATGTTCCATCCATCCCTTTGGTTTGGAATAACCAAAGGGTTAATGTACCTCAAACATCTCTCCCTTCACTGAGTCATCTTCTACCTATTCTTTAAGAGTCAGCTCAGGTGTCACCACCTCCAAAAAGACCCTGTTGACTTCCTCAGTCTGGGTTAGGTATCCTTCTTCTGTGCCTATCACTATAAATTCACTAATTACAATTAATTACAATGATCTACCTGTATGTCTATCTCCTCCACTAAGACCATGTCATAACAAATGTTCTATCCCTAGTTCCTAGCAGTGTCTGACACAAAGTCAGTACTCTTTAAATATGTGTTGAATTAATATTCTACCTAGTCAAGTTCAAATTTATTAAGTTTTCACTTCACTAATTCTCATGTAAAAACTCCATATATAGCAAACATTACCACTAATTTCCTTTTTATTTCATAAACTACTTCTCAGAAGTTAGTGTTGAAGTTTTGGCTTAGACCTTTGTTAAAAATGAAGAATCTGTGCCACATCTTCTTTATCCATTCATCTGTTGATGGACACTTAGGTGGATGGACCTAGAGTCTGTCATACAGAGTGAAGTAAGTCAGAAAGAGAAAAACAAATACCGTATGCTAACACATATATATGGAATCTAAAAAAAAAAAATGGTTCTGAAGAACCTAGGGGCAGGACAGGAATAAAGACGCAGACGTAGAGAATGGACTTGAGGACACGGGGACGGGGAAGGGTAAGCTGGGACGAAGTGAGAGAGTGGCATGGACATATATACACTACCAAATGTAAAATAGATAGCTAGTGGGAAGCAGCCGAGTCGCACAGGGAGATCAGCTCGGTGCTTTGTGACCACCTGGAGGGGTGGGTTAGGGAGGGTGGGAGGGAGATGCAAGAGGGAGGAGATATGGGGATATATGTATATGCATAGCTGACTCACATTGTTATAAAGCAGAAACTAACACACCATTGTACAGCAATTATACTCCAATAAAGATGTTAAGAAAAAAATGAAGAATCTCAGGTCAACACCTAGAAAGTTTGATTCAGATGGTCTAGCGTGAGGCTCAGGAATCTATTTTTAACAAGTACCCCATGTGATTCTGACACATGTAATCTGAGCATAACATTTTGAAAAAAATTTCCTTAAATGAAATGCTTGAGAGAAGGATAGGTTAATGATGTATAAAGAATGTCCTGAAAGACATATTTGGTGTGACTATTTTAGCAATTTTTATTTCTAACATGGATTTTGTCAAAATGAACCATCATCCAGTCATGTAAAGTTAGTTTTACAAGAATATTTTATAAAAACCTATACATATGAGTTGAGTGGTTGATAGTACAGTGTGTCATACACAAGATGAAAAGATAGTTGTAGCCATAATTCATAACAAAAGTCCAACATGACCGGATTTTAATTTTTTAAAGAGCTTTTTCCAAGTAAAGCTCTTGGAAAAAGCTTTACTTTGCTTATTACTTGGATAAGCACTATTTACCCATAAACAAAACATGGAATTGTTTATACTATTTTATTGTATGCCTATACTAAAATTTATTTTACCTTTTTCCTGTTAATATTGCAGTTTCTTATTTCAGTTTAAAGTTTTTAGTTCTCCAGTTTCAACCTCCCAGCTCCAATGTCTTTTTAATGCACCTAACTTGTCTAGTTTCCTTTTGACAAACTTGAGAGGCTCAAGTTTGTTGATTGTGTAGAACTGTAAATTCTTCCAACTCTCTATTGTCACCATCAATTTTTATTAGCTCTTTCTAATCCTAATTTAGATGAAGCCTTTTTGACCATTGAGTGTTCAAAGTAGACATGTAAATGATTTTTCTTTATGTAAAAGTTGAGATTATTTTTAATTTTTGTTTATGGAAAATTTTTGAATACGTTTAGCATAAAGGAGCATCTGTGTTGGTATGTAGACATAGTGACTCTGCACTTCAAGGAGGTAAACAAGTGAAATATTATCATGTGCTTGGGAGGAGAACCATAAATATCTGTTGAATAGCACTAATGACTACCACACCAAGAAAAGTCCATTAGATGACTAGTAGGTTGAAATACTTTATAGAATCAGTCAAGTTGTGAAGTGATGATATATCAAGTAGGATTCAGGACCTAGGCAACAAGACAAGAAAAGATTTGAGAGCAGACAGGAGAGAAGGCCAATTAGTGTTCAAATTTCCATGGGAGCAGACTAATCATAAACAGATGGATTCCTGTGCTCAATATCTATTTGCCCACCAGCTCCGCTCTCCATGCTTCTCTACCCTTTGCTTATGTCCTGGGAGTCTAACCATTACAGATTACATCAATAAGCTCCCATGCTCTCTGGCTCCCAGTGGGTTTGGCCTAAAGAGAGCCCTGGAAGGAGATAGCAGAGAGGGAGCTGAGTCCCTAGTGTTTATTCCCCTGGCTCTCACCCTGTGAGGTCAGTTCAGGTTCCTGTATCCCTTAATCTCTCTTTCCAGCGGACGTAATATCTCTGAATAAACCCTTCCAGGAGTAGCACCAGGAATGGTTGCCTCACAAACTGAAATTATTCTTCCTTATGAATCACCGCCTATCAGTGTCTTTCTTTAAGGTCATAAAAGAGTGTAGAGGGCATGTATGGGAGTGGATCATAAGGATGTTAAACCAAGGAAGATGAGATTTATGACATAAAAGACTGAATGCATTGACATGGGTATATTCACTTAGGATTCAGCATTCAGTATGCTCGCTCGAGAACCTGGGAATAGCACTACCAGTCTGCTAGATTGGCTAATTGAATTCTGGACTAAACAATGGCCTACAGTTAATGAGGTTGAAATGCTAGTATTTTCTTGGCATACACTGGAGCAGTGGTTCTCAAAAAGTAGTCCCTAGACCAGCATCATCAGCCTAAACTGGGAACTTGCTTTATTGCAAATTCTTGGGGACCACCCCAGAATTACTTAATCAGGAACTCTTGGCATGGGACCCAGTAATGTGTGATTTAACAAACCCTCCAGGTGACTCTGATGCACACTGATGTTTGAGAACCACTGCACTAGAGGAAAGAGGCCAAAGGCCCAGGGAAATAGGAATGTTGGAATGGATCATTATATGAATCTTCTCAACTCTGTGGTGGCTGTGTTACCAAGTCCAATCTTGTACTGCTCACCACACAACAGGCCAATAAATCAAGAAATGAGGTGTTGGGGCAAGGAATAGTGACTTTATTCAAAAAGCCAGCAGATGGAGAAGGTGGTGAAGTAGTGTCCAAAAGAACCATCTTACCAGAGTTAGAATTCAGGCTTCATTTATACTAAAAGGAGAGGGGGTGTGGCTGGTTGTTGTAAACTTTTTGGTGCCGGTCAGACCCTGGAGGAGATGTGATAATCCTTTCTTCTTGCAGCTGTCCATGTAGGTCTGGTCACAAAGTTCCTGTAAACCTCCAACAAGACAAATGTTATTCTCTGTTCTGCAACTTTTTATCTCTATATGAATTAAAAGTGTTACACTCTTAAAGGTCAAGCCTGGGAGGCAGAGCCTTGAGAAAGGGATATTATGTATATTTCAGGCTACAGGCAACATTCCTTCACAAAGGTGCAGAGTCAGCATGACCAGGCACAGGCTACAGAGCACAAAGGTTACATACAGATAAAGGAATAGATACAATATGGAGTCAGGTTTGTTCTTTGTCACAGCTGAACTCTGTAAGTCAGAGATAACAATAGGGGGTGTTGTGGTGGATTTAGGTTCCCTGATATCAATGGGAACAATGGGATCCTGGTGTGTTAGAGGTTATATGACAATATTTAACTATCAGAGACAAGGCGTGTGCAATTTCTCAATAAACCAAGGAATGTAATGATAGAGTATTTTCACCTAAAGCAAACTGTGGCAATGACCAATTGATCACAGAGTCCCTACAATTAAATTTATTGGCAGGCTACTAAGTTGCTAGTTGATGATAAAGGTTAGAAAAATTCCAAATCAAGTTAGAAGCCTAACTTGAGTCACCATCATGGGACTCCATGGCCTCTTCTCCAAATCCTCAAATATAATTGAGTCAAAGTCTTTCAACTGAGGTGCAAATTCTGAACCTTTGAGGAGGGACCCTGCAGTGTAGCCACAAGCTTACACCATGAACCCTCCCTCAATCCTTCTCTAGTGAGACCTGAACCCAAGTAACTGTGCACTGGAGGAAGGAAAATATCCCGACCTTCTGGGGATTAATAGCGACTTACCTGGAATTTAGGTTGATGACTACTAGAGACAAAAATGCCACCATAGTCCACTGGTCAAAGTGAAATCAGGTGAGATGGAATCTTGGCTCACATCCATTTCACAATACATCCATTTGGAATGTAGACCTTTTCTGTTATTTCTCTTGTTGCAGAGTATATAGTGGGAATAGATATATTAAGTAACTAGCAGAATTTCACAATATCTCCTTGTCTCTTGGAGTTAAGTTGAAATACTTTATAGAATTGATCGAGTTGTAAAGTGATATGTCAAGTGGGAGGGCTATTATGGTAGAAAAATAGTTTCATGGAGGACTATTATGTTAGAAAAAGTGAAGTGGGGGCCTCTTCCAAGATAACAAACCAAAAGCCCTTGGAGAATTTGCAGAGATTAGTGCCACCATCAAAGACTTTAGAGATGCAGGGGAAATGATTCCTATAACACTCCCATTTATCACACTACTTTGGCTGATGAAAAAGCCAGATGGATCATGGAAAATGACAGTAGATTATTGCAAATAATCAGGGAGTGATGCCAATTGCAGCTGTGGTTTCAAATGTGGTATATTTACTGGAGCAAATCAACACAGACCCTGGAATCTAATATGCAGCTACTGACCTGTAAAATGCTTTCCTTTACCTTCTAATCAGTAAGGAATATCAGAAACAGTTTACATCTGCATGGCATGGACAGTGATATATTATTTACTATATTGCTTCAGGGCTGTGAACTCTCCTGCTCTCAATCATAATATAGTCCAGAGGAGCTCTGATCATCTTGACAACCTGAAGAATATCACTTTGGCCGATTAGATTGATGACATTATGCTAATTGGACCTACCAAGTAGGGAGTAGCAAGCACCCTAGATCAGTTTTAATCAAACTTCATTGGTAAAGGATCATTGCTTTTTTAATTTCCAATTTTTAAAAAAGTTTGTATTAATTTAATTTTTTCATTTCATCAAAGACTGATACTTTTGCAAAATATAATAAATACAAATTATTAGAAAACTTTATGTGATTGGATATTGCAAGTATGTCAACTTGCTATATAAGTTTTTAAATATTTCTATCAATTTCTATATTCATCTTGTTGCAGACAAATGACAAACAGTTGAGGAACTGACATGAGTCCATGGAACAATTTCAGTAGCACTGCCATAGATATATTAGTAAGACATATGAATGCCAGAGAGTAGGAGATAAACCATGCAAAAATTCAAGGCCTTCCATATTAGTGAAGCTTCTGAGTCCAGTGGTCTTGAGTATATTGGGATATTTCCTTCCATAATGAGAGACAAGTTACCTCACCTTTTAACACTCACACACAAAAATAGGCATAACGCTTGGTGGTCCTCTTTGGATTTGGGAGGTAACATAAAACACATTTGTGCTTCTCTGACAGATCCATTGGTAGTCTGTAAATCTAATTTTAACTGGGTTCTAGAAAAGAATGGGCTGTCCATCAGTTCCAGGCTGTAGAGTAACATGTTTTACTACTAAGGCTTTATGAACCAGGGGTCCCAAAGATAAGGGGAGTTTCTGTGGCAGAAAGATGTTATATGGAGCCTCTGGAAAACCCCAATGGAAAGATAATAGCACAGTACACTTTGGTTTAGGAGAAATGTCTTACTCTACTCAACTTTCCATTTAAAAACCAAACCAAACAAAACAGATCCTGGGTTAAGAATGGGCCCTAAAATAGACTATTGTTCATCATGAACTGGTGTTATCTGATTCACACAACAATGAATTTGGATGTCACAGCCTCATTTCATTATAAAATGGAAGTAGTATATACCTGGCCTAAACAGATCTGGAAGGAAATGTAAAGACTACGAGCAGATGATCCAGTAATTGTGCTCCTTGGTATTTAACCAAATGAATTGAAAACTTATGTCCACACAAAAAATTACATATGAATGTTTATAGCAGCTTTATTCATAATTGCCACAACTTGAAAGCAATCAAGATGTCCTTCAGTAGGTGAATGGATAAACTGTGGTATATCCAGATAATGGAATATTATTCAGCACTATAAAGAAATGAGCTGTCAAACCATAAAAAGGCAGGGAGGAAAGTTAAAATGCATATTACTAAGTGAAAGAAGCCACTCTGAAAAGTCTACATACTGTCTGATTCCAACAATATGACATTCTGGAAAAGGTAAAACTATGGAGACAGTAAAAGGATCAGTGGTTGTCAGGAATTGGGGGGAAGAAGGAATAAATAGGCAGAGCACAGATAATTTTTAAGGCAGTAAAATTATTCTGTATAATGTTATAATGTTGGATACATGTTATTATACATTTTTCCAAACCCAAAGACTGTACAACACCAAGAGCATACTCTAATGGGTATGGGTAATAATAATGTATCAATGTAGGTTCATCAGTTGTAACAAATGTATCTCTCTGGTGCTGAATGTTGATAGTGGGGGAGGCTATGTGTGTGTGGAGAAAGGGGGTGTATGTGAACTCTTTGTTCTTTCTAGTCAATTTTGCTATGAACCTAAAAGTGCTCTACAGATAAAGTTTATTAAAATTTATGAGCAGATATCTCAGATTCTCACGACATCCGGTTATACCGCTTTACCACCTCTCCCTCAAACACATCTATTACTTTCTGAGGAGTTCCTTATGAGTAGTTAATGAGGAGGAAAAAGCACTGGGCCTGATTTACAGATGGAACTGCATGGTATGCAAATACTACCTAGAAGGAATGGCTGTGAAAGTCACTGGTGAAGGGAAATCCTTCCAGTGGTCAGAATATTCAGCAGTATATATAACTTTGCACATCAGTGGGAGGAGAGATGGCCTGAAATATGGATCTATATCAATTCATAAGCAAAGGCTAATAGGTTGGTTAGGGATTTGGAAAGATCAGAACTGGGAAGTCAGTGACAAGGAAGTCACAGTAGGTAGAGAGGTATTTGAATAGACTTCTTCAAATGAGCTAAGAGTGTGAAGATATTTGTAGCCTATGCAAATACCGACCAAAGGGCATCCATATCAGAGGAAGCTCTCAATAATCAAATGGACAAGATGACTGGCTCTTTTGGTTAGTCAACCTCTTTCTGCAGTCACCTTGATGCTAATTCAATAGGCCCATGTAAAAGTATACATGGTGGCAGGGATAGAAGCTATGCATGGATTCAACAATATGTTCTTTCCATTGCCAGAGCTGACTTGGCTACCACCACTTTTGAATGACCAACCTGCTCACAGCGGAGGCTAACGTTGAGCCCCAAATATGGTATCATTTCCAATGGACCAGCAGGCTATCTGGTGTCTGAATGATTACAGTAGACACCTCTTCTTATGAAGGAGGCAACACTTTGTCCTCAATGGGATAGACACATATTCTGGATATGGATTTCCCTTCTCTGCCTGGAAAGACTGTGCCAGCATCACTGTTCATGGACTTATAGAATGCCTTTATCAATTACCATGGTATCCCATACAATATTATCTCTAGCTGAGGGATACATTTTAGAGCTATGGACTCACACTGACAGAATTCACTGGTTTTATTATGTGCCTTATGTGATCTGCTGAAGATTAATTTTTTTATGACAAATAGGAGAAAACAACATGCAAGTTTAAGATGCTGTCCTAAAGGATGCAGTGTATGCCTCAAACCAGTGGCCAGTAAATAGTGCAATTTCTCTCATAACCAGGAACTAAATGGTGGGTTGGTGTGGTCCTTCCTACAATTACAGCTCATAATATACTTGAAGAATTTTTGCTTCCATTCCCACAATCTTGGGCTTGGTGGTTTTGGAAATCCTAGTGTATAAGGGAGGAATATTTCCACCAAGAAACAAGGTCATGGGTCTGATGGGTGGGAAGCTGGCACTACTTCATGGGTTCTTTTTTAGCTCTTCATGATCCTAAACCAATATGCAAAGAAGGGACTCACTGTATTGAATTAGGTAATTGATTATAATTTTAGAGGGAAATTGAGTTGTTGCTACACAATGGGACAAAGAGGATTATGCTTGGAATCTAGAGGCTTGACAGCTGGGCAAGGGAGTAACAAGAGGCACCCTCTCTTGTGCCTCTTGTTACTCCCTTGCCCAACTGTCCTCATCAACTGAAAACTGCAACAACCCAACAAAGTCAGGACCACAGGACTCAGATCATTCAGGAATGAAGGTTTGTTACACCCAACTAGGTGAAGAACCTCATCCATCCAGGTGCTGACAGAGGGTAAGGGGAGCAGAGAATGGGAGAGGAAAGGCAGCTGTGGTTACCAATATAGCCTCATGAATAGTCACAGAGGAGAAAAATACAGCACTATGTTTTTTGTTCTTTTATCTTCTCCCCTACACTCCACCACTGTTTTAATGAATAATCTCAGTAGTGGCTAATATTTTACATGGAGTATGATCAAAATGACATCACCCTGCAATGATATGGTAGCTTGTGTGACTTCATGCAACCCATTAGTGGAGACATGAAATTTTTACTCAGATGAAGGTCAAGAACGGATGCTGAGGTGCAAAAGGAGTGTACAGTGCTGGTTATCTTTCATTTGCCCCCGCAGCTGTTCTCTCCACCCTTTTTCAACTGGCTTGGTGCCCCAGGAGGCTGATTTATGTTGGACTATATTGACGAGATCCCATGACTTCTGATTTCCAGTTGAGTACAGCTAATGGGGAACAAAGACAGGAGATCAGAAAGAAAGAGAGAAGTGAGATCACGGTATTTGTTCTCTGAAATGTCAGCTCAAGCTGACTGTGACCATGCTCAACTCAAGGCAGTCTTCTATACACAACTTTTACCTCTTCAGGTGTATAAGTTGTAACAGCTCATTATTATTAGCCCCAGGTTACTGCACTATCTCATATGGTTCTCCTACATTCTGCCAACACCTTTGTAAAAAACCCTTTTATAAATAAACCCTTTTAAATTATCCTAATTTGTGTGTGCATTCTGTTAAATGATTGGATCTCTGATTGATACAATCCCCTAGGCAGTGCTCTTGGTACAACCTACAATCTATGGCTGGGTGGGTATGTGCCAGATATCTATAGGCAGTTTCTAAAATTTTTGTGTATATACATGGATATATATTTTGGAGGTAATCATTTTTTGTCTTGTTGCTTAACTGCAATTGTCTTTTAGAATTTGATTGTTAAAGATTTATGCAATATTACAAAGGACTATTGGGCTTATAGAAATTATTCATATGGGATTCTTCGTTATACCTAGAAATATATGGCCACCAGGCTTGAGCAGTCATTAAGTGACTGCTTAATGGCAAAAATATGTCTTTTTAAAGTTTCAAATTTGGTGGGTTGATATTTATTTTTCTATTTTATCTTGTTTTATGTACTGACATACAATTGAGATTGTTTTGAGTTATACTAGGTCATGGATTTTATTCACTGGTTTCCCTCCTGTTCGTTTGTGATGGATGTAATGGGATTAAAACATATGGTTTTTGGGCGATTGGGATTGACATGTATACAATGATTTGTATAAAATTGATGACGAATAAGAACCTACAGTATAAACAAACAAACAAACAAAATAACTAACACTAAAAAAAAAAAAATATGGTTCTTTACTTTCTATTGTTTGTCATACTGGTAAAATCTTTATCTGAGTAAAGAGGCTATAACAAAGCGAAACATCTTCCTGTGGATTATATCTGAAGAAGATCTAGATAAATTAATCTTGTGAAGTTTGGTGTAAGAAATAAATAGGATACATCTTTAAAAAGAGTTTTAGGTAAACTAATTGAATAAATATTAGAATGTGGGGTGGATGGGTTGAAAGTGAGATATACTGATAACAAAATAAGTTATTTTGTTTTGGGGCACTAAAGACAGAAAGACAATTACCTCTGTGAAAGAAGACAATATGTTTCATGAAGAGAAGACAGGAGAAAATGAGTTCTTAAAAAATACAGGGAATTTATTTTACTATTTGCACTTTGGTGATGTATTGATGTAGATATATACACACACATGTGAGGCAAGGTAGTATTAAGACTTGGGGTGCAGTGGGGTGCTATATTGGGATGCAAAGGGATATCTGTTGCTTTTGAAATGGAAATGATAGGAGTGATTGAAAAGCTGGAGAGTTTTAAAGCCTAAATATTTCCATGGATTAACTTATTTAATTGTAGGGCTTCTGTGAGGCAGTCTGTCTCCAAGGCCTGCACACTTAATCTCCACACTGTACTGCCTCTAAATTTGGCATTAAGTTTTTGCACCTAAATTTGCAAATAAAGTTTATGGTAAAAGCTGCAACATGGACTAATCCAAACCAAATAACTTATACCAAGCCCCTGTTTCATAGCATTTAATGTCAACTATATAATAACTATGCATAGGTAAAATGATTGGCAGTTGAGGTCTGGCCTAGGTTCTGAACTGGGATGGGAGGAAGGTAGTCTCATGGCTATCAACAGACAGCTGCAATTGTCTGTGTATAGAAAAGACTTAGAAATACTAATATGAAAAGGGGTTTTCAAGTCCAGAAACAAAGAAGTACATAAGTACTTATTTTAAACATATGCAACAACAATCCTGCCATGAGGTTGGGGAGGAGTTAATGCAAAGTTCCCTTGGTGGGAGACTTTACTGCCTACAGTAGTCCTTCAAAGAATGTGGGGTGGGTGGGTCCTTTGGCCGCACTATGTACTTGAATCCTGTAAGAGGTTGATACAATGCTATCAAAGGAAACAAGATGGGGAACAGGGTTCAAAACTTATATTTTTTTATTTATTTATTCAAAATCTTTAATTTTTATTATCAACTAAAAGTTTTTGAAGATATCCTTTAATTATTTCTGTGAAACAGGCTTTTCATGAAAGTACTACGTATAGTCAGACTCCATAAGTAAAATAATGAATGAATGAATGAATGAATGCTTTCCTGAGTTGTCAGCATTATTATCTGAAGCTCTTTGATGTAATTCCACAGAGTCTAAAAACATCAGGGAATAGCCTGAATGGTGGGAATACTAACCTCATAGTCGGCAGGCCTGTCACAGAGCAGGATGTACAAACCAAATGCAGAGACTCTCAAACCACCCAGGTTTTTCTTCTTGTGTGGAGAATAACCTGGATTTTACAAGATCATATTTTAACCATTCATTCTTAGATAGTATTATTGCTAAAAACATTTGATCAAGATTTTTTTGAAAAATAAAGTTCATACAAATATTTGATGATAATATAACCATTTAAAGTGATACAAATGGTTATTTTAATGGTTAATAAGTTAGTTTCTATTTATATTTCATTAGTTTCCATAGAGCTATAGCATTTTGAGTTCTCAGTAAGATAGCAAAATGGGTGATCATTTTTCAGCATATAAAATAATTCTATAAACTTTATTTCAGCTTAAATTCAAGGAAAAAATAAAAGGTTTACTTTCTCCACGTGGGAAACAAGATGTTAAAAATAACTAGCAATAAGATGATTTATCATGGCAATATTATTAATTTTTGCAAACAGCTTCTGAGAAAAGACATCTGAAAATACCATATATAGAGTTCTGAATTATACCAGTCATAGTAGCTTATTGGAGGGAATATTAGCATATCCAAGCTATCCTTAAAACAGTTCTGCTCTTGGCAAGTTTCTGAGCACAGAATCATACTTGTGTTGTGTTAATATTATCAGCCTCCATCATAAAAATTGATCCAGTTTCTTCTTATGAATACTTATTTGAACATTTTTACATCTGGAAAATACAATCCCTCAAGTAGCTTGCTGTATAATCAGGATTTTAAAGAAGTGCAAATCAGCACTATTCACAATAGCCAAGACATGGAAACAACCTAAATGTCCATCGACAGAAGAATGGATAAAGATGTGGTACATATATACATGGAATATTACTCAGCCATAAAAAAAGAATGAAATAATGCCATTTGCAGCAACACGGATGGACCTGGAGATTATCACACCAAGTGAAGTAAGTCAGAAAGAGAAAGGCACATATCATATGATATCACTTATATGTGGAATCTAAAATATGATACAAACGAACCCATCTATGAAACAGAAACAGAATCACAGACATAGAGAACAGACTTGTGGTTGCCAAGGGGGAGGGGGCTGGGGGAGAGATGGAGTGGGAGGTTGGGGTTAGCAGATGTAAGCTTTTATATAAAGAATGGATAAACAACAAGGTCCTACTTGATAGCACAGAGAACTATATTCAATATCCTATGATAAGCCATAATGGAAAAGAATAAAAATAGCAAAAAATAAAGAA
The DNA here is from genome assembly GCF_028023285.1 of Balaenoptera ricei. Lineage (NCBI taxonomy): Eukaryota > Metazoa > Chordata > Mammalia > Artiodactyla > Balaenopteridae > Balaenoptera > Balaenoptera ricei. The sequence continues at coordinate 85,122,153 of NC_082660.1, read as the reverse complement.
GTGCAAGTCAGATTAATGATGCCCAGCATATCTATGTATGGAAAGTGGCATTTCTTCTGGTTCTAGCAGAAATTTGGTAAGATGCACTAGATTTTCTTTCATTTTATCTTGGTATAAATGTCCTTGATACATATTACAAAACACATGAACCTTGAAAGTATTATGCTAAGTTAAAGAAGTCGGCCACAAAAGACCACATATTGTATAATTCCGTTTATATAAAATCTATAGAGACGGAAAGTATGTGGAGGCTGGGGGGTGGTGGGGAGGATAAGATATGGAGTTTCTTTTTTGAGGTGATTAAAATGTCCTAACATTGATTGTGGTTACACTTGCATATATCTGTGAGAATACTAAAAAAACCGAACCACATATTTTTAAAATGTGAATTTTATGGCATGTGAATTATATCTCAATAAACTGTTTAAAAAGTGAGTCAGGGAGCTTATACATAGCATTGGTACATTGGATTTATTCAGATTCTCCTTTTTCCCAGGGCCTGACCAACTAATTCAATTTAATGAAAATCACAAGGCACCTATCATGTGCAAAATGCTGTGTACCATCATTGCAAGAGATAAAAGATGAAACCGCCTTTACCTTTCAGGAGGTTACAGTGCAGAAAGGGAAATGATGATATAATAATAATGGTGATGATGATGATGATGATGATAGGAAGAGGAGGGAAAAGAAGAGATAGCATTCACTGAGTATTTGCTATGTTCCAAGAACTGTGTTAAATGCTTTAAATGTTATTTTGTTTTATTCTCATAGCAACCATAGAGATAGATACTGTTATTTTTCTGATTTTTATCTGAGGAAACAGACACATAAAAGGTGAATTAACTTACATAGGGTCACACATCAAGAAATGGCAGGGTGAGAATTTTAACGTAGTGCTTAGCCAAGAGCCAGCGCTCTTAACAACTTGAGTCCATAGATACACAAAATACATAATACAAGGTAGATTGAGGTGTGTAATGAAAGAGTCAAATAAAAGTGATAGAGTCACCTGAAGAAAGAACACATCTTATTTGTGGCTCAGGAAGGACTAGAAATAACACATCTTATTTGCAGCTCTAAAGTACATGGGTATGTTTGAATATTTGACTACAATTTTCATGAGTCATGAAGTAGCTTCAAATCTATATCACAAATTAAATACTTCTTTTTTTGGTAAAATAAATATGGTCAAACAGAAAATGACTACAGAATCACAATGTCAAAGGTGAAACTTTCTCAAAATAAATTTGTAATAGACAAAGAAACTATCACGATATAAAACCAGAACCCCCAATTCTATTCATTCTCCTTATCTCCAATCTAATCCTTTATTTTCAGCCTGAGATCTTTCAAACTCTTCTTTTTGTGCTTGCAATTACATTCCTAATCTAGATTGTACTGATCTTCCCCCTCTCCTGTCTACTTTCTTATTGACTTTCCCACTGCTTCCCTTCCCACAGTTAGTTGAATATTATGGCTAAAGCTATTCTTATGAATCACATAAAGCACATCACTAATAAGAACTTTAGTGCTTTTCACATAAAGGATAAGTTATTTTGCTTTCAGTCTGGAGGCTACATATTAAATGTTCACCTATATCTACTTAGTCTATTGTCCTTTACATATTTCCATATCACTTTTCTCTACCATCGTCTATACTTACATCTAAAAAATAGCATCCCTGCTCTTTATTGAGTTCCCATGAGTGCTTTTAAAATTGCCTTCCTAAAACCTTTACTGGAAGATTGTTTTGGCCATAATCAGAGGAATAATGAAGTAATTTGACTTCCTAGACAGTCAGCATTGCTGATAAGTATGAAATATGCTAGACCACCCTCTTCTTCAGTCATTACATAAAAACCAATGTTATTTTATTAAATAACATTTACTTCTGCTATGGCATAAATGATCACCTCTGAATCATTCTGCTGATTACACAAAGATGTGATAGAAAATACGTGAATTATTTTATGTAAATAATGAAACAGACATTCTAGAGTTCTATGTTACTACTTAGAGTAGGATAGGTGATTGCTGTGGTAATAAAAAAGACCCCAAATCTCAGTAGCTTAACACATAGCAATTTATTTCTCACACTCAGAACATTCACTGTAAGTCCATCAGCTCTCCAGGGCAGGCCCCTTACAAATAGCAACTTAGAGATACAGGTTGCATCCATCTTGTAGGTACACTACTTGGAGGACACTGCTTTCAGGTCCTCATGGCAGGTAAAGAGAGCTGGAGGGTCACGCAGGACTTTTTACTGCTCCGGTATTGAAACGACACATCACTTCTGTTTATAATCTCTCTGTAATCCCTCTGCTAGAAGTAATAAATGGCATTGCCTAACTACAAGGGGCTGGGAAGTGAATGGGGGCACACAGATATTTGATAGCTGTTAATGTCTTTGCCACATTCTACAAATAATATAAGCTTTTTTTCATATTTTAATGAAAAACAATTTTTGAAAAACTCTATATGGATAGAAAATATCTCTTAAATACAATAGTTTTTATCAGCATATAGACATATATTTTAGGAAACAGCTAAAGTTATGAAGCTTCAATGTGACCTAACAAGGCATTACATTTATAATGGTCCAAGAATGTTACTGAGAGATTCCGGGGTATGCACTGCAAAAATTTGGGGACCCAATATGTTATTTATCTACCAGATGTTTTCTATCTTTATAATAATTTTACTTGTGATTCAAGGGAGCTGACATGAAATCAGCTATTTAAAAAAATAGCTATTTATTCTCTCCTCATGCTAAAATACTTTGTACATATGACATTACAATTAGCACATCCTCTGTAACAGGTGTTTTTGTTAGACATCAATTTATAATTCATATTACTCTGATATAAAAAATGTAGAGTAAAAATAAATTTCAACTTATTTCAGCATAGTGGTAAACGTGATTCAGCAACAAACATGAGGCAACAAACTCCAAATGTTAGTAAAATGTGAAACAGAAGGATTATAATCTCCTAAATTTAACTCCTATTTTAATTCAATATTAATGCTTAAGACAAGAAATTTTTAAACAGCATACTTGCTAAGGTTTTGGCAGTAGTTTTATGTAACAAGACATACAGCGTACTAGAGGTCTGGCACTCAACTTGCTTACAGTAAACCAGCTTCAATATGAAGGCATTAAATATTTTTTAAAAACCTTCTTTTTACATGCTAAATATTTTGGCAAGTGTGTAATTAAACACAGTCATGACATTAATATAGTAAGATTAAGAAATTACAAACTTGAAACTTGTATCCTAAGCATAAATCATATAAAAAAGGATTACTGGTTATATAGAATATCTCTGGATAATCAAAACTTAATAGTATATAGCATGCAAAATATGTCAGAATCTTTATTAATCAAAAAATACCAGGGTCTATTTAAAATTATTCCCCTCCAAAGGGTATCAAAGTTAATTCAAATCATGTAACACTCTAACACTAAATATTATTCAGTACTGTCGAAATGGAGGTAAATTTCATAAAACTGGGGCCTTACATATACTGTAAATTGCTGTCTTTCTTGTTCACGTGAAACAGCATACATTACTAAGTAAGAAAAGAATGGCTGCTGCACTGGCAAAAATAGGATGTATAAGGATCAAAGGCACACTATTCAGCTCGCCAAAGTGAGAGCAAATTCTTTTTCCCCCATAAACCCTTTCCCCATGTAAACAAAAGTTCATTAAGGAGAAAAGAAAAATAAAATAAACTTTTAATCTTCAAAAGTAAGTATTTTGAGACAATGTTAAGTCCATGCTTCAAAAATGTCAGCTATTGTTGCCTGGATATTTCTGATTATATTTTAAAGATGTAACCAAATTAGATACTTTTAACATTAGACCCACTGTTTGGTCAAAATTATTTATCATCTGAAACATTTTACTTTAATTCCAAACATTTTAACCACTAGTATGACAACACGGTTTTAGCTCTCAGAAGAATTAGCCAGTGGAGGGAAAAACACACAAAAAACCCCAAAATCCTACATTTAAGCTGCAGGCAACAATTATGGCCCTTTCTGGCACAGTAGCATTTGACTGGCAACTCAAAGTCCAGGAATAATTTAACTAACACAGGGAAACTCATGCATTTTGGTAAATATGCCCTAACATTCACAGTTGAAGTTTCCTTTACACCTTTCTTTTTTCAATAGGGGAATCTTGCTTTTTTTCTTGATATTATCCGGACTTGTGGTTTGAACCTGACTTCTTTTTCTTCTTCTTACTATGTTTTTTGTGCTGTTTCTTCTTCTTCTTCTTTGCTTTTTCCGTTGCTTTTTCTCGCTCTTCACGTCTTCTCTTCTTTTTTGCTTGCACCTCCTCTTCATAATCTGATTCTGATGAGGACTCCAATGATAAAGGTTTATCCTCAGGACAAGTCTTCTTTCTTTTTTTGCTGAGACTTCTAATATACTTTTCTTTCTCTGTTTCATCCTTTGACTGCTTTTTCTTTTTTACAGATTCTTTGCTCTCTGATTCAGATTCACATGTAGAGCTTTCTGATGATTTGTATGAACGGTTCTTCTTTTTCTTTCTCTTTTTTCCTTGTTTCTTTTCCTCATCCTCAGAATCTGAAGAACTGCTTGAAGAATCAGAGCTTGATGTAGAAGAAGATGAAGACTGACAAGATTTCTTCTTTTTCTTTTTCTTTCTTTCTCTTTTTTTGGATGAGCTCTCATTTCCACTTAATAATTTCTCTCTGCTTTTTTCTAGTTCCTTCTTCCAATTCTCATTCATTTTTTCTTCAAATTCAGCTAATGCCTTGGAGCCTTTCTTTTTATTTTCTAATTGTTTCTTCACTTCTTCCCAGGTGGGCCTTGGTCGATTCAGATAATCTTGTATTGTTGGGCCTGCAGATTGAGATGGGCCCCTCCATCTGGCCATTGCTATAGGATTCATATAGGCCACCCGATTGTCCCGCTTCCCCATGGTGCCTGATGGTTCCCAGAGCCGACTCTCAGTTGCTAAAGAGAATAAAGATAGACATCCTCCTTAAATTCTTCATCTGCTAGTATACCAAGTGGGCTCCATTCTGTGAGAGAAGCAGATGGAATGATTACAAAACACCTTTAATATAAGACAAAGTAAGCACATAAGTTTAATTGGTCACTGTCTATCACATAGTACAGTAGAAAGATTTCCAAAATCTTAGACCTTGAGAAAAAAAATATACACACAAGATTTTTGCATGTTTTAGACATTGTGGTATGAATATAATATAAAGTGTTTTTTATATCTCATGTAAGGTTCTGTTATCTAAATTTTTTAAATAACTATTTCCTTTTATATTGTATGATAATTACCTTTTTTCTTTCTTTCTTTCTGCCTTATATGGTATAAAGAGAGAGAGGAATTTCTATAGCTAAATTCTATACCAGGCAGACCTTCTCCATTTTAGTAGAGTGCAGCACAATCCACTCCACTCTTTGACAGAAACCTAGGAGTCATACCTGAAAAATCCTTCTCCCTCAATTCTCACATCCAGTTCATACTAAATCCTGCTGTTTAAACCCCCACAACAATAGGTCTCATGTCCATTCACTTCTCTCCAAATATACTGTCATCGACATAGTCCAGGTACTGCCATTTTTCATTTGGACTATTAATCTCTAGTATCTATTGTTTATTATCTGCCAGGGACTGCTTAGTGTTGTGCAGTGGGTTATCTCATTCAGTCTCCAGACTAACCCTACGAAGTTGATCCTATTATTATCCCTGTTATACAGATGAAGAAACTGAGGCTTAGAGAATTTGAGTAAAGAGTACTTGCATAAAGTAACATAAAAAATGGCAAATTGCAAAACCAATATTTAAATCAAGGCAGCCTGACGCCAAACCCTGCACACCTAACACAACATTATATTGCCTCCTTATATCAACCTCTTATTTATTTATTTATTTATTTATTTATGGCTGTGTTGGGTCTTTGTTGCTGTGTGCAGGCTTTCTCTAGTTGCGGCGAGCGAGGGCTACTCTTCGTTGCAGTGTGCGGGCTTCTCATTACGGTGGCTTCTCTTCTTGCACAGCACAGGCTCTACGTGTGTGGGCTTCAGTAGTTGTGGCTCGCGGGCTCTAGAGTGCAGGCTCAGTAGTTGTGGTGCATGGGCTTAGTTGCTCTGCGGCATGTGGGATCTTCCCGGACCAGGGATCAAACCTGTGTCCCCTGCATTGGCAGGCGGATTCTTAACCACTGAGCCACCAGAGAAGTCCCTCAAACTCTTAATTGACAGCCCTATATTTACTCTTACTCTCTTCCATTCCAATCCCACACTGAAATCAGAAGGATCTTAAAATACTCCAATGGCTTTACATTTTAATGAGAATTAGATCCACACTCCTATAAAGATCCTGTATGATCTGTCCTGCTTATTGCTCTTACATTTCATTGAGTGTTATTCATTCCTTTTCTCAATTCTATCTTTTCCAATCTTCTCTTGGTTTCTGGAACATGTTAAGCTCCAAGCTTAGCCACCATGGCCAGTTCTACCTCATCTTCATGCCTCAGTTTAGAGGTCAATTCCTCAGAAAGGAAATTATTAGGTGGAACTATATAAAATCACCAATTATACAGAAAAAAAGTCAAATACTAGCAAATTCACATGGCTCAACCTTATATTATGTTGCCTCTGTATCTATCCCTTATAGTCATTATTCTGTATCACAGTTCCTTGTTTCTTTTATTCGTAGCACTTAGAAAATTGAGGATTATTTTTTTTTATTTGACTATTTGGATGTGTGTGTTTGTGTGTGTGCATGCATGTGTGTGTGTGTGTGTGTGTATGCATGTGTGTATTCATTGATAAATATAAGGCTAAGAAGGGTTAAAGGTCATGTTTGATCTGTCTTATCACCATGGTGTTCCCAGTACCTAACATGGCCTCTGGCCCACACTAAGTACTCAGTAAGTATTTGCTCAATAATAAACAAACGAATGAATGGATTGATGCAGGGGTAACTCTGTGAAAAAGGGGCATTCACAGAAGCCTCCTGGAGTTGGTGATGTCAGTACAGGATTTTGAAGGATAAATAGGAGTTCACCCGGGAAATGAGGAAATGACAGACATTCCAGGCAGAAGAAACAATATGTGAAAAAACAGAGAAATCTGAAAGAGCACCATGTATTTAGTGTTGATGGAGCCTAAAGTGAAAGAGGGTAGCAGCAGGAGGTAAGGCTGCATAGGAATTAAATAGCCTGATCATAGAGGCTTTCTTAGGTCATTTTAACATCTTGGATTTTGTCCTATACTTGTTAGGAAGCTAGCAAAGTCGGAAGAGAAAGATGATCAGACATATCACAGATTTTTCTGTCAGTCTCCATCTTGACTTTGACCCTTTAAGTCACCCTAACATACCTACCCATCATAAGCTCAATGCCACAGATTTTACAGTGACTCTTGGTAATAGTTTCTTGGGTTTGATTTGTTGTGTTATCTTATTCTCCTTCCTCTTCAGTTCTGCCCAGTTCCTCTTAGGTATTTGTGTCATTTTCATTCTTACTGCTACCCTAAAGGTCTGTCAAATATCATTGTTTCCCAGACTTGATCACCAAAAGCCCTTAATGACTTTATTTCATATTCAACTTGCTGGTTTTTTCTGCTACTGTACACTTAGAATAGCATAATCCATTCTAATTACAGTTCCTTGAGACCTAGTCCTGACATCATCTAGAAAAACAGGCAAAGACCAATTCACAAAGGATTTGGATGCAATGCTGAGGTTGGGATTTATTCTATGGGACTTACAGTGAATCTAATGGGGAGGTGTGGACTATTTTAAGCCAGAGAGTGATATAGTCACATTTGAGTGCTTAGGAGACAATTTCTTACCAGCTGAAGACAATGAGATTCATTCAAGTATTCATAGATATAAAATGAGTCTGAACTAAAAATAGTGGTATAATGAATGAAAAGAGGGGGAAATACATGAGACATGTTTAGGAGATGCTACTGAAATTAACGATCAGTGAGATACAAAGGGTGAGGAAGAGAAAGGAATCTAGGGTAAAGTTCTGGTTTGTGAGACTAGATACAAGGCAATGCCAATGACTGGGTAATATAGGAAACGGCATAGACTTTGAGAAAAGGTCTGGGTTCAGTATTGGATACATAAAGTTTGAAACATGTGAGTGAATCCACATGTAGGAAATTGGATGTATCAGTGTTTGTTAGCACTCTGGAATGTGACCTGAGTTAGAGATATAGGATTGGCAGTCACTGAGTGATGGCTAAAGTCATGAGAAAAAATTAAATTACCTTGGGGAAGATTTCAAATGAAAAAAGGTTTGAGCACTGGATCCAATTTAACAACAACACACAAGGGGCTGGCAGAGAAAGTAAAGCTTCAGAAAATTAGCCAGAGTGGTAAGAGCTAGACCAGTATCAGAAAATTAAGTAAGAGTCACAGAAACACAGTGGAGAGAGTAAAGTTTCAAGGTGAGGGCAATAATCCTCAAAGGTCTATGTTCATGAATTTCATCTGAGCAATTTTTAAACATTAAAATTTGAGGAAAAAACCTAAATGTCCATCAATAACAAACAGGTTATATCAACTATAGTATACATATACAATGGAATACTACATCCACAACATACTGTTGAGTGAAAAGTTCACCAGATGTAAACACTGGTTATCTCTGCATGTGGAGAGGCATTATTTCCTTTTGTAAGTTTTCCTATACTATTTATATTTTTTACAATGAGCAGGTATTATCTTTAACTTTAAAAAAATCCAGAAAAAAAGGTGTTATGGACAACAATATTAAATGCAGCAGATAGGTCAAGTAAGATAAAATCTGAAAATGTCTATTATATTTGGCTATGAAGAAATCATTAGTAACCTTTGCTAATGCAATTTCAATTAATTAGGGCAGAAGCCAGATGACAGTGGGTTAAAGACTAAATGGGAGGTGAGAAAGTAGGGACATAGGGTACATAGACTCATTTGAGGAGGAAAGTAAAGTGATAAGAGGGTAACTATAATGAGGGAGGAAGAATTAAAGAAAATGATTTTTTACTGTTGTTTGTTTTTATCAAGGAAGAAACCTGAACATGTTCAGAGGGTGACAAGGTTAAACAGAAAGACTTTTAAGAAGACAGGAAAGAGGGAGGAGCTTCAAGATGGCAGAAGAGTAAGACACGGAGATCACCTTCCTCCCCACAAATACATCAGAAATATATCTACATGTGGAACAACTCCTACAGAACACCTACTGAACGCTGGCAGAAGACCTCAGACCTCCCAAAAGGCAAGAAACTCCCCATGTACCTGAGTAGGGCAAAAGAAAAAACGGAGACAAAAGAATAGGGACGGGACCTGCACAAGTGGGAGGAAGCTGTGTAGGAGGAAAGGTTTCCACACACTAGGAAGCCCCTTCACTTGTGGAGACGGGGGTGGGTGGGGGGAGAAGCTTTGGAGCCATGGAAGAGACGACAGCAACAGAGGTGCAGAGGGCAAAGCAGAGAGATTCCCGCACAGAGGATCAGTGCCGACCAGCACTCACCAGCCTGAGAGGCTTGTCTGCTCACCCGCCGGGGCGGGTGGGGGCTGGGAGCTGAGGCTTGGGCTTCAGAGGTCAGATCGCAGGGAGAAGACTGGGGTTGGCGGCGTGAACACAGCCTGAAGGGGGCTAGTGCTCCACAGCTAGCTGGGAGGGAGTCCAGGAAAAAGTCTGGAGCTGCCGAAGAGGCAAGAGACTTTTTCTTGCCTCTTGGTTTCCTGGTGCGCGAGGAGGGGGGATTAAGAGCACCGCTTAAAGGAGCTCCAGAGATGGGCGCGAGGCGCGGCTATCAGCGCGGACACCAGAGACGGGCATGAGACGCTAAGGCTGCTGCTGAGCCACCAAGAAGCCTGTGTGCGAGCACAGGTCACTCTCTACACCTCCCCTCCCGGGAGCCTGTGCAGCCCGCCACTACCATGGTCCCGTGATCCAGGGACAACTTCCCCGGGAGAATGCACGTTGCGCCTCAGGCTGTTGCAACGTCATGCTGGCCTCTGCCACCGCAGGCTCGCCCCGCATTCGTACCCCTCCCACCCCCGGCCTGAGTGAGCCAGAGCCCCCGAATCAGCTGCTCCTTTAACCCCGTCCTGTCTGAGTGAAGAACAGACTCCCTCAGGCGACCTACATGCATAGGCGGGGCCAAATCCAAAGGTGAACCCTGGGAGCTGGGCGAACAAAGAAAAGAAAAGGAAATCTCTCCCACCAGAATCAGGAGCAGCGGATTAAATGTCCACAATCAACTTGATGTACCCTGCATCTGTGAAATACCTGAATAGACAACATATCATCCCAAAATGAGGAGGTGGATTTTGGGAGCAATGATATAAATATTTTTTTCCCCTCTTTCTCTATTTGTGAGTGTGTATGTGTATGCTGCTGTGTGTGATATTGTCTGTATAGCTTTGCTTTTACCATTTGTCCTAGGGTTCTGTCTGTCCATTTTTTTTTTTTATTACTTAAAAAAATTTTTTCTTAATAATTATGTTTTATCTTTTATTTTAATAACTTTTTAATTTTATTTTATCTTCTTCTTTCTTTCTTTCTTTTTTTTCTCCCTTTTATTCTGACCCATGTGGAGGACAGGCTCTTGGGGCTCCAGCCAGGCATCAGGGCTGTGCCACTGAGGTGGGAGAGCCAAGTTCAGGACACTGGTCCACAGGAGACCTCCCAGCTCCACGTAATATCAAACGGCAAAAATCTCCCAGAGATCTCCATCTCAATGGCAAGACCCAGCTCCACTCAACGACCAGCAAGATACAGTGCTGGACACCCTATGCCAAACAACTACCAAGATAGGAACACAACCCCATACATTAGCAGAGAGGCTGCCTGAAATCATAATAAGGCCACAGACACCCCAAAACACACCACCAGACATGGACCTGCCCACCAGAAAGACAAGACCCAGCCTCATCCACCAGACACAGGCACTAGTCCGCTCCACCAGGAAGCCTACACAACCCACTGAACCAACCTTAGCCACTGGGGACAGATAACAAAAACAACGGGAACTACGAACATGCAGCCTGCAAAAAGGAGACCCCAAACACAGTAAGTTAAGCAAAATGAGAAGACAGAGAAACACACAGCAGATGAATTAGAAAGGCAAAAACCCACCAGACCTAACAAATGAAGAGGAAATAGGCAGTGTGCCTGAAAAAGAATTCAGAATAATGATAGTAAAGATGATCCAAAATCTTGGAAGTAGAATGGAGAGAATACAAGAAACGTTTAACAAGGACCTAGAAGAACAAAAGAGCAAACAAACAGTGATAAAGAACACAATAAATTAAATTAAAAATTCTCTAGAAGGGATCAATAGCAGAATAACTGAGGCAGAAGAAGGGATAAGTGACCTGGAAGATAAAATGGTGGAAATAACTACTGCAGAGCAGAATAAAGAAAAAGAAATGAAAAGAATTGAGGACAGTCTCAGAGACCTCTGGGACAACATTAAATGCACCAACATTCGAATTATAGGGGTCCCAGAAGAAGAAGAGAAAAAGAAAGGGACTGAGAAAATATTTGAAGAGATTATAGTTGAAAACTTCCCTAATATGGGAAAGGAAATAGTTAATCAAGTCCAGGAAGTGTAGAGAGTCCCATACAGGACAAATCCAAGGAGAGACACGCCAAGACACATATTAATCAAACTATCAAAAATTAAATACAAAGAACAAATATTAAAAGAAGCAAGGGAAAAACAACAAATAAAACATAAGGGAATCCCCATAAGGTTAACAGCTGATCTTTCAGCAGAAACTCTGCAAGCCAGAAGGGAGTGACCGGACATACTTAAAGTGATGAAGGAGAAAAACGTACAACCAAGATTACTCTACCCAGCAAGGATCTCATTCAGATTTGACGGAGAAATTAAAACCTTTACAGACAAGCAAAAGCTAAGAGAATTCAGCACCACCAAACCAGCTTTACAACAAATGCTAAAGGAACTTTTCTAGGCAGGAAACACAAGAGAAGGAAAAGACCTACAATAATAAACCCAAAACAATTAAGAAAATGGTAATAGGAACATACATATCGATAATTACCTTAAATGTAAATGGATTAAATGCTCCAACCAAAAGACATAGATTGGCTGAATGGATAAAAAAACAAGACCCATATATATGCTGTCTACAACAGACCCACTTCAGACCTAGGGACACATACAGACTGAAAGTGAGGGGATGGAAAAAAACATATTCCATGCAAATGGAAATCAAAAGAAAGCTGGAGTAGCAATTCTCATATCAGACAAAATAGACTTTAAAACAAAGACTATTACAAGAGACAAAGAAGGACACTACATAAAGATCAAGAGATCAATCCAAGAAGAAGATATAACAATTGTAAATATTTATGCACCCAACATAGGAGCACTTCAATACATAAGGCAAATGCTAACAGCCATAAAATGGGAAATTGACAGTAACACAATCATAGTAGGGGACTTTAACACCCCACTTTCACCAATGGACAACTCATCCAAAATGAAAATAAATAAGGAACACAATCTTTAAATGATACATTAAACAAGGTGGACTTAATTGATATTTATAGGACATTCCATCCAAAAACAACAGAATACACATTCTTCTCAAGTGCTCATGGACCATTCTCCAGGATAGATCATATCTTGGGTCACAAATCAAGCCTTGGTAAATTTAAGAAAATTGAAATCGTATCAAGTATCTTTTCTGACCACAATGCTATGAGACTAGATATCAATTACATGAAAAAATCTGTAAGAAATACAAACACATGGAGGCTAAACAACACACTACTTAATAACCAAGAGATCACTGAAGAAATCAAAGAGGAAATCAAAAAATACCTAGAAACAAATGACAATGAAAACACAATGACCCAAAACCTATGGGATGCAGCAAAAGCAGTTCTAAGAGGGAAGTTTATAGCAATAAAATCCTACCTTAAGAACCAAGAAACATCTCAAATAAACAACCTAACCTTACACCTAAAGCAATTAGAGAAAGAAGAACAAAAAACCCCAAAGTAAGCAGAAGGAAAGAAATCATAAAGATCAGATCAGAAATAAATGAAAAAGAAATGAGGGAAACAATAGCAAAAATCAATAAAACTAAAAGCTGGTTCTTTGAGAAGATAAACAAAATTGATAAAAAATTAGCCAGACTCATCAAGAACAAAAGGGAGAAGACTCAAATCAATAGAACTAAAAATGAAAAAGGAAAAGTAACAACTGACACTGCAGAAATACAAAGGATCATGAGAAATTACTATAAGCAACTCTATGCCAATAAAATGGACAACCTGGAAGAAATGGACAAATTCTTAGAAATGCACGACCTTCCGAGACTGAACCAGGAAGAAATAGAAAATATGAACAGACCAATCACAAGCACTGAAATTGAAACTGTGATTAAAAATCTTCCAACAAACAAAAGCTCAGGACCAGAGGGCTTTACAGGCGAATTCTATCAAACATAGAGAAGAGCTAACACCTATCCTTCTCAAACACTTCCAAAATATAGCAGAGGGAGGAACACTCCCAAACTCATTCTACAAGGCCACCGTCACTCTGATACCAAAACCAGACAAAGATGTCACAAAGAAAGAAAACTGCAGGCCAATATCACTGATGAACATAGATGCAAAAATCCTCAACAAAATACTAGCAATCAGTATCCAACAGCACATTAAAAGGTTCATACACTATGAGTAAGTGGGGTTTATCCCAGGAATGCAAGGATTCTTCAATATACGCAAATCAATCAATGTGATACACCACATTAACAAATTGAAGGAGAAAAACCATATGATCATCTCAATAGATTCAGAGAAAGTTTTCGACAAAACTCAACACCCATTTATGATAAAAACCCTCCAGAAAGTAGGCATAGAGGGAACTTTCCTCAACATAAAAGGTCATATATGACAAGCCCACAGCCAACATCGTCCTCAATGGTGAAAAACTGAAACCATTTCCACTAAGATCAGGAACAAGACAAGGTTGCCCACTCTCACCACTATTTTTCAAAATAGTTTTGGCAGTTTTAGGCACAGCAATCAGAGAAGAAGAAGAAATAAAAGGAATCCAAATTGGAAAAGAAGAAGTAAAGCTGTTACTGTTTGCAGATGACATGATTCTACACATAGACAATCCTAAAGATGCTACCAGAAAACTACTAGAGCTAATCAATGAATTTGGTAAAGTAGCAGGCTACAAAATTAATGCACAGAAATCTCTTGCATTCCTATACACTAATGATGAAAAATCTGAAAGTGAAATTAAGAAAACACTCCCATTTACCATTGCAACAAAAAGAATAAACTATCTAGGAATAAACCTTCCTTAGGAGCCAAACGCCCTGTATGCAGAAAATTATAAGACACTGATGAAAGAAATTAAAGATGATACAAATAGATGGAGAGATATACCATGTTCTTGGATTGGGAGAATCAGCATTTTGAAAATGACTCTACTACCCAAAGCAATCTACAGATTCAATGCAATCCCTATGAAACTACCACTGGCATTTTTCACAGAACTAGAACAAAAAATTTCACAATTTGTATGGAAACACAAAAGACCCCAAATAGCCAAAGCAATCTTGAGAAAGAAAAACAGAGCTGGAGGAATCAGGCTCCCTGACTTCAGACTACACTACAAAGCTACAGTAATCAACACAGTATGGTACTGACACAAAAACAGAAATATAGATCAATGGAACAGGATAGAAAGCCCAGAGATAAACCCACACACCTATGGTCACCTTATCTTTTTTTATTTTTTTTTAAACATCTTTATTGAAGTATAATTGCTTTACAATGGTGTGTTAGTTTCTGCTTTATAACAAAGTGAATCAGTTATACATATACATATGTTCCCATATCTCTTCCCTCTTGCATCTCCCTCCCTCCCACCCTCCCTATCCCACCCCTGTAGGTGGTCACAAAGCACCGAGCTGATCTCCCTGTGCTATGCGGCTGCTTCCCACTAGCTATCTATTTTACATTTGGTAGTGTATATATTTCCATGACACTCTCTCACCCTGTCACATCTCACCCCTCCCCCTCCCCATACCCTCAAGTCCATTCTCTAGTAGGTCTGTGTCTTTATTCCCGTCTTGCCACTAGGTTCTTCATGACCTTTTTTTTCCCCTTAGATTCCATATATATGTGTTAGCATACTGTATTTGTTTTTCTCTTTCTGACTTACTTCACTCTGTAGGACAGACTCTAACTCCATCCACCTCATTACAAATACCTCCATTTCATTTCTTTTTATGGCTGAGTAATATTCCATTGTATATATGTGCCGGTCACCTTATCTTTGATGAAGGAGGCAAGAATATACAGTGGAGAAAGGACAGCCTCTTCAATAAGTGGAGCTGGGAAAACTGGACAGGTACATGTAAAAGAATGAAATTAGAACACTCCCTGACACCATACACAAAAATAAACTCAAAATGGATTAAAGACCTAAATGTAAGGCCAGACACTATCAAACTCTTAGAGGAAAACATAGGCAGAACACTCTATGGCACAAATCACAGCAAGATCCTTTTTGACCCAGCTCCTAGAGAAATGGAAATAAAAACAAAAATAAACAAATGGGACCTAGTGAAACCTAAAAGCTTTTGCACAGAAAAGGAAACCATAAATAAGACCAAAAGACAACCCTCAGAATGGGAGAAAATATTTGCAAATAAAGCAACTGACAAAGGATTAATCTCCAAAACATACAAGCAACTCATGCAGCTCAATATCAAAACAACAAGCAACCCAATGCAAAAATGGGCAGAAGACCTAAATAGACATTTCTCCAAAGAAGATATACAGATTTCCAACAAACACATGAAAGAATGCTCAACATCATTAACCATTAGAGAAATGCAAGTGAAAACTACAATGAGATATCATCACACCAGTCAGAATGGCCATCATCAAAAAATCTAGAAACAATAAATGCTGGAGAGGGTGTGCAGAAAAGGGAACCCTCTTGCACTGTTGGTGGGAATGTAAATTGATACAGCCACTATGGAGAACAGTATGGAGGTTCCTTAAAAAACTAAAAATAGAACTACCATATGACCCAGCAATCCCACTACTGGGCATATACCCTGAGAAAACCATAATTCAAAAAGACTCATGTACTAAAATGTTACTGCAGCTCTATGTACAATAGCCAGGACATGGAAGCAACGAAGTGTCCATCAACAGATGAATGGATAAAGAAGATGTGCCACATATATAGAATGGAATATTAGTTAGCCATAAAAAGGAACGAAACTGAGTTATTTGTAGTGAGGTGGATGGACCTAGAGACTGTCATATAGAGTGAAGTAAGTCAGAAAGAGAAAAACAAATACAGTATGCTAACACATATATATATATGGAATGTAAAAAAAAAAAAAAATGGTCAGAAGGACCTAGGGGCAAGACGGGAATAAAGATGCATACCTACTGCAGAATGGACTTGAGGATACGGGGAGGGGGAAGGGTAAGCTGGGACGAAGTGAGAGAGTGGCATGGACATATATACACTACCAAACGTAAAATAGATAGCTAGTGGGAAGCAGCTGCATAGCACAGGGAGATCAGCTCGGTGCTTTGTGACCACCTAGAGGGGTGGGATAGGGAGGGTGGGAGGGAGGGAGACGCAAGAGGGAAGAGATATGGGGACATATGTATATGCATAACTGATTCACTGTGTTATAAAGCAGAAACTAACACACCATTGTAAAGCAATTATACTCCAATAAAGATGTTAAAAAAAAAAAAAAGAAAAAGAAGACAGGAAAGAGAGGGAATAATTCTTTGTGGCAAAACCATAGAAGAAACAGAGAGGAATCAGAGTTATAAGTAGAAGATCTCTCTTGAAAGAGCAGAGGCAAAGAATAAAGGGTATGGGTGTAGGGTTTTGTGTGTGTGTTGTGGGGGGGGGGGTGGTGGTGAAAGGGAGAAAGTTGAAATAGTTCTCACATAATAGCCTTCATTTTCACTCAGTGGTCGGAGCCAAGGTCATCTGCTAAGATTAAGGCAGGTTGAGGTAGCACAGGAGTTTTAGACAAATGATTAAAATTTGGAATAACTGCAGAGGGGAATGCGAGAGAATGCTGACACCAGACAAGCGTGTGGGAGGCCTTCAGAACTGCAGAATCTGTGTGCTCTTTTTGCAGAAGATAAAGCACACTGAGAAAAAAGAAAAAGTAACACCAACAAAGTCTCTTGCTCAAATACTCTTTGTTTTAAAAGTGCTGTGGCTTACCTTCTGTTTCTATTTTAGAAGAGAAACTTTATTCTTTTTATCTCTATTTATTTTTATGAAGTATGCTAATTTTGTATAAAGATTAGATACAAATTGTAACAACCCTGCTGGTAATCTGAGTGTTATAACAGTTATTTTTTCATTCATTCTTACAGCTCCCTTTTGATCATCTATTATGCACCAGACACTATGTTATATGCCATGGAGATTATTGTCTAGTAAAGGTAAAAGTCATTATACAAATATCAAACAAATGAGTATATAATTATAATAGTGATTAAAATGATGAAGGAAAAGCACAGGATGCTATGACAAGTATAATGAGTAATCTAATTTAGAATGGAAGGTCAGCTCTGAGATACTAACATATAATTAACATGTAATCTGAGACCTGATGGATAAATCAGAGCTAGCCAAATGAAGTGATTAAACAGGAAAGGAGTAATCAAAGAGCCAAAGTTGATTGCATGTTCCAAGTACAAGGAATACCAGATGGTAAGGCCCTGAGGTGAAAAGGAAAAGCCAAATACAATGCAAATATTCACATTATTACACTGTTGTAAACCGGTCATCATATCAGCTTCTCATTCTTAAAAGTGATTGTATCTATACCATTTTTCATTGAACATGCTCAGGTAAAAGTCAATATGAATTTAAATTAATTAAAAGCATATTTTAACGTTTCACAGTCTAATTTCAATTGTAACTATCACCAAGGCTAGTTATTTTTAAGGACCTACTCTATTTTACAAATCATTTCATTCAATTTTTAGTGATATGTCTAACTGTAGGCATCATACTGTCTCATAGACATATGCACTTCAGCTGAAAATTCTTTCCAAATAACTGGCAATAGCTCTGCGACTTAATCTGAAACACCCAACTCTTCTGCAAAGGCCTGGACATTTGGATGAGACCCCTATTAAAAAAAAAACCTTAATGTTCTTTGTTCCCACTAGCTAATGTAAGTTTAAGTACCATGCTACTGAAATAAATGCCTCTTATAAAGCTACTTAAAGGCTTTAAGATAGTAATGAGTCTGCTAAATTATAATATAATAATAATCTGTACATATATACTATTAATACCTTTAATTATCACACTATGTTCTGCCATTTCACATTGATTGATAATATAGAGGGCAGCCACAGAATCAGCTAATTCACAGGCTGAATAAGAGACAAAGATGGTTTATGAAGACATTTAATGATACTTGACAATTTCCTGAAAATATCTAGCTCTAGCAAGTGTATATAAAATGATATCATTTCTTCTAAATAAAACTCAAGCAATAACACATTCTATTCTAGTTGTTAACATGACTGTTTTGAGGGAGAAATTATCCCTCTTATTTTGATCAACATGATAGAAAGCTGGGATCAACATGATAGAAAGCTGTGCCATGTTAAAAGCATTCACCTCTGGTGAATTCCCTCTGGCATAGTTGTGTCATGGAGCATTTCTCATTCTAGGGAAAAGGTGTAGAATTTGAAATACTGCCTCTTCTTCCATCTACAGAATTGTCAGATGACAAGGGATCAGTCTCTAGCATCTTAAGGATGATACCAGAAAGTTTATAGCAGCAATAAAATATTGCAGATGCAAGAGATAAAACAGAAAAGAATAGTTATGAGAGGGTAGAAGCTCTAAGTATAAATTTTAGCTAAGTGTTTATTTTAAAGAAATGAGTACTTCACCCTCTTATTTCTCTTAATATAGTAATACATTTTGGATTTTATATTCAGAAAAACAAATCATTGTTATTGTTTAGCTTTTATGATGACGAAGTGAAATTTTTTTAAAAACAAACTTTCTGTTTTAGGATATCTTTAGATTTACAGAAAAGTTGCAAGTATAGTAGAGTATTTTCTGCATTCAGTTTTCTTATTGATAATGTCTTAAATTAACACATACATTTGCCACAACTAATGAGCCAATACTGACACATTCATATTAACTAAAGTCCATTCTTTATTCAGATTTCCTTAGTTTTTAACCTAATGTCCTTTTTCTATTCCAGGAATCCATCCAGGATACCACATTACATTTAGTCATCATGTCTCCCAGGATCCTCTAGACTGGCAGTTTCTCAGAATCTCCTTGGTTTTGAGGAGTACTGATCAGATATTGATTTCTTAGAATGCTCTTCAATTTGGGTTTGTCTCATGTTTTTCTCATGGTTAGAGTTAGACTACAAGTTCTTGGAAGGAAGAACACAAGTAAAGTACCATTTTCATTACATTACATCCAAGGTACATACTAAGGTGACTTATCATTGATGTTAACCCTGATCATATGACTGAGGTAGTTAGTATTTGCCAGCTGTATCCACCGCAAGAGTACCCTCCGTTTCCATTCTGTATTCTTTGGAAGGATGTCACTATGTGCAATCCACACTTGGAGATTTATGCTCTATCTTCTTGATGGTGGAATATCTACATAAAATATTTGAAATTCCTGTGTATGGGAGATTTGTCCTTTGCATCAGTATGGATCATGAGTATTAATTTTATATTTTGGGCAATATTTCAATACTACTTATTTTGTTGTTGAAATTGTTCCAGAGTTGGCCTTCAGGAGCTCTTTTAGTTGGCTCCTGTATCCTTTTGACATAACCTTATCATTTTGTTTCTTAAGTACTTCCTTACTTTCTGGTTCTATAAGACACTCTAGCATCATCTTGTATATCCTCTGCATTAGCCCTAGAATCATATTGGGGTATTGCTGCTTCTAGACCCTCTCAGCAGACAGCTAGGAAATACAGTAAGTCCCCTACATACGAACCTTCAAGTTGTGAACTTTCAAAGATGTGAAAATGTGTTCACGTGTCTGGCATACATTGCCACATGCGTGCACCCTCTCCAAGTGGTTGTGCTTTTGCATACTTTACTGTACATTACTGTATAGAGTACAGTAGTACAGATTCTTAATTTCAAGCCCAGGATGTCTGGAAGCAAGTGTATAAGCAGCAGTGATGTAGCTGGTACTACTATACTTTTCAAGGTACTGTACTGTAAGATTAAAAATGTTTTCTTTATTTTTTGTGTTTGCTTTTTTATGTATTATTTGTGTGAAAAGTATTATAAACTTATTACAGTACAGTACTATATAGCCGATTGTGTTAATTGGGTACCTAGGCTAACTTTGTTGGACGTACGAACACACTGGACTTAATGAACACACTCTCAGAATGGAACTCTTTTGAATGTAGGAGACTTACTGTATATGAAATGATTTTAATTCATTCAATCACATATTAATTTTGAACTAAGTACCTGGCACTTGGATGACAAATATAAATTATTTAGAGATGGAATGCAGAACACTGTGTTGACTATAATGTGGCATCCAGGTGACATGACTGACTCATCATCAATAGAGTTCATGTTATGGTTATTTCTCAATTAGTGGGAATGGATCTCTCCTGCATACATTTCTTTTTTTTTTTTTAATGTTTATTTATTTATTTATTTTCTTATTAGTCATCCATTTTATACACATCAGTGTATACATGTCAATCCCAATCTCCCAATTCATCACTCCACCACCCCCACCCCCGCCGCTTTCCCCCCTTGGTGTCCATACGTTTTTTTCTCCACTTCTGTGTTTCAATTTCTGCTCTGCAAACCGGTTCATCTGTACCATTTTCTAGGTTCCACATATATGCGTTAATATACAATATTTGTTTTTCTCTTTCTGACTTACTTCACTCTGTATGACAGTCTCTGGATGCATCCACATCTCTACAAATGACCCAATTTCGTTCGTTTTTATGGCTGAGTAATATTCCATTGTATATATGTACCACATCTTCTTTATCCATTTGTCTCTAGATGGGCATTTAGGTTGCTTCCATGACCAGGCTATTGTAAATAGTGCTGCAATGAACATTGGGGTGCATGTGTCTTTTGGAACTAGGTTTTTTTCTGGGTATATGCCCAGTAGTGGGATTGCTGGGTCATGCAGTAATTCTATTTTTAGTTCTTTAAGGAACCTCCATACTGTTCTCCACAGTGGCTGTATCAATTTACATTCCCA
This sequence comes from Balaenoptera ricei, assembly GCF_028023285.1. Lineage (NCBI taxonomy): Eukaryota > Metazoa > Chordata > Mammalia > Artiodactyla > Balaenopteridae > Balaenoptera > Balaenoptera ricei. The sequence continues at coordinate 85,100,843 of NC_082660.1, read as the reverse complement.
CCAAAAGTGCAAGAGGGTTCCCTTTCCTCTACATCCTCTTCAGAATGTGTTGTTTGTATATTTTCTGATGATGCCCATTCTAACAGGTGTGAGAGATACCTCATTGTAGTTTTGATTTGCATTTCTCTAATAATTAGTGATGTTGAGCAGCTTTCCATGTGCTTCTTGGCCATCTGTATGTCTTCTTTGGAGAAATGTCTATTTAGGTCTTCTGCCCATTTTTGGATTGGGTTGTTTGTTTTCTTAATATTGAGCTGCATGAGCTGTTTATATATTTTGGAGATTATTGCTTTGTCTGATGATTCATTTGCAAATATTTTCTCCCATTCTGGGGGTTGTCTTTTAGTCTTGTTTATGGTTTGCTTTGCTGTGCAAAAGCTTTGAAGTTTCATTAAGTCCCATTTGTTTATTTTTGTTTTTATTTCCATTTCTCTAGGAGGTGGATCAAAACATATCTTGCTGTGATTTATGTCAAAGAGTGTTCTTCCTATGTTCTCCTCTAAGAGTTTTAAAGTGTCTGGTCTTACATTTAGGTCTCTAATCCATTTTGAGTTTATTTTGGTGTATGGTGTTAGGGAGTGTTCTAATTTCATTCTTTTACGTGTAGTTGTCCAGTTTTCCCAGCACCACTTTTTGAAGAGACTGTCTTTTCTCCATTGTATATCCTTGCCTCCTTTGTCATAGATTAGTTGACCATAGGTGCGTGGGTTTATCTCTGGGCTTTCTATCCTGTTCCATTGATCTATATTTCTGTTTTTGTGCCAGTACCATATTGTCTTGATTACTGTAGCTTTGTAGTATAGTCTGAAGTCAGGTAGTCTGATTCCTCCAGCTCTGTTTTTTGTCCTCAAGACTGCTTTGGCTATTTGGGGTCTTTTATGTCTCCATACAAATTTTAAGATTTTTTTGTTCTAGTTCCATGAAAAATTCCATTGGTAATTTAATAGGGATTGCATTGAATCTGTATATTGCTTTGGGTAGTATAGTCGCTTTCACGATATTGATTCTTCCAATCCAAAAACATGGTATATCTCTCCATATGTTGGTATCATCTTTAATTTCTTTCATCAGTGTCTTATAGTTTTCTGCATACAGGTCATTTGTCTCCTTAGGTAGGTTTATTCCTAGGTATTTTATTCTTTGTGTTGCAATGGTAAATGGGAGTATTTCCTTAATTTCTCTTTCAGATTTTTCATCATTAGTGTATAGGAATGCAAGAGATTTCTGTGCATTAATTTTGTATCCTGCAACTTTACCAAATTCATTCATTAGCTCTAGTAGTTTTCTGGTGGCATCCTTAGGATTCTCTATGTATAGTATCATGTCATCTGCAAACAGTGACAGTTTTACTTCTTCTTTTCCAATTTGTATTCCTTTATTTATTTTTCTTCTCTGATTGCCGTGGCTAGGACTTCCAAAACTATGTTGAATAATAGTGGTGAGAGTGGACATCCTTGTCTTGTTCCTGATCTTACAGGAAATGCTTTCAGCTTTTCACCATTGAGAATGATGTTTGCTGTGGGTTTGTTGTATATGGCCTTTATTATGTTAAAGTAGGTTCCCTCTATGCCCACTTTCTGTAGAGTTTTTATCATAAATGGGTGTTGAATTTTTCAAAAGCTTTTTCTGCATCTATTGAGATGATCATATGGTTTTTATTCTTCAATTTGTTAATATGGTGTATCACATTGATTGATTTGCATATATTGAAGAATCCTTGCATCTCTCGGATAAATCCCACCTGATCATGGTGTATGACCCTTTTAATGCGTTGTTGGATTCTCTTTGCTAGTATTTTGTTGAGGAGTTTTGCATCTATATTCATCAATGATATTGGTCTGTAATTTTCTTTTTTTGTAGCATCTTTGTCTGGTTTTGGTACCAGGGTGATGGTGGCCTCATAGAATGAGTTTGGAAGTGTTCCTTCCTCTGCAATTTCTGCGAAGAGTTTGAGAAGGATAGGTGTTAGCTCTTCTCTAAATGTTAGATAGAATTCACCTGTGAAGCCATCTGGTCCTGGACTTTTCTTTGTTGGAAGATTTTTAATCACAGTTTCAATTTCATTACTTGTGATTGGTCTGTTCATATTTTCTATTTCTTCCTGGTTCAGTCTTTGAAGGTTTTACCTTTCTAAGAATTTGTCCATTTCTTCCAGGTTGTCCATTTTATTGGCATAAAGTTGCTTGTAGTAGTCTCTTGGGATGCTTTGTATTTCTGCGGTGTCTGTTTTAACTTTTCCTTTTTCATTTCTAAGTTTATTGATTTGAGTCCTCTCCCTCTTTTCCTTGATGAGTCTGGCTAATGGTTTATCAATTTTGTTTATCTTCTCAAAGAACCAGCTTTTAGTTTTATTGATCTTTGCTATTGTTTTCTTTGTTTCTATTTCATTTATTTCCGCTCTAACCTTTATGATTTCTTTCCTTCTGCTAACTTTGGGTTTTGTTTGTTCTTCTTTCTTTAGTTCCTTTAGGTGTAATGTTAGATTGTTTATTTGAGATTTTTCTTGTTTCTTGAGGTAGGCTTCTATAGCTATAAACTTCCCTCTTAGAACTGCTTTTGCTGCATCCCATAGGTTTTGGATCATCGTGTTTTCATTATCATTTGTCTCTAGGTATTTTTTGATTTCCTCTTTGAATTCTTCAGTGATCTCTTGGTTACTTAGTAACATATTGTTTAGCCTCCTTGTGTCTGTGTTTTTTAAGTTTTTTTCCATGTAACTGATTTCTAATCTCATAGCATTGTTGTCAGAAAAGACGCTTGATATGATTTCAATTTTCTTAAATTTACTGAGGCTTGATTTGTGATCTAAAATGTGATCTATCCTGGAGACTGTTCCATATGCACTAGAGAAGAAAGTGTAATCTGCTGTTTTTGGATGGAATGTCCTATAAGTATCAATTAAATCTATCTGGTCTATTGTGTCATTTAAAGCTTCTGTTTCCTTTCTAATTTTCTGTTTGGATGATTTGTCCTTTGGTGTAAGTGAGTTGTTAAAGTCCCCCACTCTTACTGTGTTACTGTTGATTTCCTCTTTTAGAGCTGTTAGCAGTTGCCTTATGTATCGAGGTGCTCCTATGTTGGGTGCATATATATTTACAATTGTTATATCTTCTTCTTGGATTGATCCCTTGATCATTATGTAGTGTCCTTCCTTGTCTCCTGTAACATTCTTTATTTTAAAGTCTATTTTATCTGATATGAGTATAGCTACTCCAGCTTTCTTTTGATTTCCATTTGCATGGAATATCTTTTTCCATCCCCTCACTTTCAGTCTGTATGTGTCCCTAGGTCTGAAGTGGGTCTCTTGTAGACAGCATATAGATGGGTCTTGTGTTTGTATCCATTCAGCAAGCCTGTGTCTTTTGGTTGGAGCATTTAATCCATTCACGTTTAAGGTAATTATCGATATGTATGTTCCTATGACCATTTTCTTAATTGTTTTGGGTTTGTTTTTGTAGGTCCTTTTCTTCTCTTGTGTTTCCCACTTAGAGAAGTTCCGTTAGTATTTGTTGTAGAGCTGGTTTGGTGGTGCTGAATTCTCTTAGCTTTTGCTTGTCTGTAAAGCTTTTGATTTCTCCATCAAATCTTAATGAGATCCTTGCTGGGTAGAGTAGTCTTGGTTGTAGGCTCTTCCCTTTCATCACTTTAAGTATTTCATGCCACTCTCTTCTGGCTTGTAGAGTTTCTGCAGAGAAATCAGCTGTTAACCTTATGGGAGTTCCCTTGTATGTTATTTGTCGTTTTTCCCTTGCTGCTTTCAATAATTTTTCTTTGTCTTTAATTTTTACCAGTTTGATTACTATGTTTCTCAGCGTGCTTCTCCTTGGGTTTATCCTGTATGGGACTCTCTGTGCTTCTTGGACTTGGGTGGCTATTTCCTTTCCCATGTTAGGGAAGTTTTCGACTATAATCTCTTCAAATATTTTCTCGGGTCCTTTCTCTCTCTCTTCTCCTTCTGGGACCCCTATAATGCAATGTTGTTACTTTTAATGTTATCCCAGGGGTCTGTTAGGCTGTCTTCATTTCTTTTCATTCTTTTTTCTTTAGTCTGTTCCACAGCAGTGAATTCCACCATTTTGTCTTCCAGGTCACTTATCCGTTCTTATGCCCCAGTTATTCTGCTATTGAATCCTTCTAGTGTATTTTTCATTTCAGTTATTGTATTGTTCATCTCTGTTTGTTTGTTCTTTAATTTTTCTAGGTCTTTGTTAAACATTTCTTGCATCTTCTCAATCTTTGCCTCCATTCTTTTTCCGAGGTCCTGGATCATCTTCACTATCATTATTCTGAATTCTTTTTCTGGAAGATCACCTATCTCCATTTCATTTAGTTGTTTTTCTGGGGTTTTATCTGTTCCTTCATCTGGTACATAGCCCTCTGCCTTTTCATCTTGTCTATCTTTCTGTGAATGTGGTTTTTGTTCCATAGTCTGCAGGATTGTGGTTCTTCTTGCTTCTGCTGTCTTTCCCCTCTGGTGGATGAGGCTAGCTAAGAGGCTTGTGTAAGTTTCCTGATGGGAGGGACTGGTGGTGGGTAGAGCTGGCTATTTCTCTGGTGGGCAGAGCTCAGTAAAATTTTAATCTGCTTGTCTGCTGTTGGGTGGGGCTGGGTTCCCTCCCTGTTGGTTGTTTGGCCTGAGGCGACCCAACACTGGAGCCTACTCGGGCTCTTTGGTGGGGCTAATGGCAGAGGGCTCAAGCCAAGGAGTACTTCCCAGAACTTCTGCTGCCAGTGTCCTTGTCCCTTGGTGAGCCACAGCTGTCCCTCGCCTCTGCAGGAGACCCTCCAACACTAGCAGGTAGGTCTGGTTCAGTCTCCTATGGGGTCACTGCTCCTTCCCCTGGGTCCTGATGCACACACTACTTTGTGTTTGCCCTCCAAGAGTGGAGTCTCTGTTTCCCGCAGTCCTGCCAAAGTCCTGCAATCAAATCCTGCTAGCCTTCAAAGTCTGATTTTCTAGAAATTCCTCCTCCCATTGCCAGACCCCCAGGTTGGGAAGCCTGACGTGTGGCTCAGAACCTTCACTCCAGTGGGTGGACTTCTGTGGTATAAGTGTTCTCCAGTTTGTGAGTCACCCACCCAGCAGTTATGGGATTTGATTTTATTGTGATAGCACCTCTCCTACCATCTCATTGTGGCTTCTCCTTTGTCTTTGCATGTGGGGTATCTTTTCTGGTGAGTTCCAGTATCTTCCTGTCAGTGATTGTTCAGCAGTTTGTTGTGATTCCGGTGTTCTCGAAAGAGGGAGAGGGAGTGAGAGCATGTCCTTCTACTCCGCCATCTTGAATCAATCTCCCCTCCTGCATACATTTCTGAAACTGTTTGAAAAGTCTAAGAGTATAGTCTAAAGAAAAGAGCAAAGGTACTCAGAAGAACTAGCTTTTCCCCTTTAGCACTTTGCCCTAGTCAAGAAGCCATGAAGAAAACAGTATTGTGTATAGTGTCAGTGTCAATGTTTTAAGAAACACTCTGTAGAAAACCATTATATACATGAGTACCAAATTCAACTAAGCAGTTGCCAAGGAGGTACTTATTTTGTCAGTTCATTTGATAAGTTTTAGATACTCACTAGCAACTTTCTTGAGTCTTCCTTGACAACAGATTTTGCCCTACTATGTGTGTTTAGATGTGGTAAGTCATGGCTATATAGGATGTAATTAAAATGTTCTAGGAGCACTGAAAATTCCAGTTCCTCTATTCAAGGGGTCACCTTACATGAACCAATGCTAACTGAATACTAGTTTCTTTCCATCTGTGTGACATGACTTCTATGAAAATACACCCCCCAAATAAGGTTTGCCATGTCTCTTCTCCCCATTGTCCCAACTTCTATTTCACAAATGAATTTTGTATAAATCCCTGACAAGATCCCTCAAGTCACAAAGCTTGTTTGTGTTTTTTAGCACTGAACATCTAAAATCAATTTCATTCACATTTGACCAGGTGCAAATGTAATATCAGTCATACATTAGACTTTCAAAGAGAGACAGAACTGTACCTTCCATTTATTCTTTATAATTTTATCTACATTTTGTGGTAAAAAGTGATATATTTTATATAAGAGAATCACGAGATGCTTCTTGAGGCAATGCACTGTGAATCCAAACTGATTTGTAGACTAAAATCTGTCAACTTTTCCCTGGATCTAGTTGTGCCAGGATATACTTGTCACCTCTTCCAGCAACTTATAAAAGATAAGGCCCTAAGCATAGGAAGCAAACCAGGGGAACTCTTTATTATTTTGCCAGGGAACACAGTTCAAAGCACATCTATTTATGCATGGCTTTAAACAGCCTTACTTGGTTTCTCATGTATCAACACTTCAATGACTACCTTCTGTACCCTGCCACCCTGACATGAATTTTTTAAAGTGTATTTCTAAAAACAGAACAGAGAATTTGATGTAATGTGTATATACGAATATACTGGCTATGAAATAACTGAAAGCATCACAGCTATTTATTGAAGCTAGGTACACTTACATGAGTCACCTCTCTTCTCACAATGACTACGTATGAAAATTTCCTAAAAATTCAAAGGCCAGATCACATAGACTTATTTGTTATAATAACTAACATATAGATGCTTATTGGAAACAATAATAAGGTATACTGAGAAGCATCAGAAAGTGTGAAAATTTGTATTAATATTACTTTAGTATGCTGGAATCAAAGGGGACTACCTTTCCATGACTTGCCTGTTTTGAAAAACCATATGGAAGAGATAACTCAGTATTCATCCTCAGGGGGAGAAAAATTAGTTTTAAATTCCAGGAAGGGCACTGAGGAAGAGTTGGCTTGATGAAGGCAGATAAAGTATCTTAGGTAAATTCACTAGGCAGACTGTTTAACTTCACCCACCAATGCAGCAATCATCATTAGAATTCATTATCATTATAGACGTGAAGGACCACTTCCCCTTTTTATTTGCTGAGTGCTCTCAGACAAATCATATAACCTCTCTTTGTCTCAGTTTTCAATCCCATCCCCTGCCCTCAGGTTCAAATGAAATATTCTTTGGCCATAGTCTGAAAACTGTTTAAGTCTATATAAATGTAAAGACTTGATATTCCTATGATTATTTTCACCAATCATGTAATAATGATTACAATTATTCAGTATTCACCATGAATAGGTACTGTTCCAAGTGGTTTACATGGATAATCTCATTTAATTCTCACTACTTCATGAAGTAGGTATTATTATTTTCCCCATTTGACAGATGAGCAAACAGTCTCAGGACGCTTAAGTAATTTTCCCAAGGTCTCATAGTAGTAGAGCCAAGATTGGACCCCTAGCAGCCTGATTTAAAGCCTGCATTATTAAAGAACGTTATAGCATGACAAGTGGCTGCAAATTCTAGCAGAGGACTCTAATGAAAATATGATGGTTATTTGTAGCTCTACATCTATCCCTTAAGTTCAGAAGGTCACAGGATAAATGCTCCCCTGAAAGGGCAGAAAAGTGTCTAAAGTTAACAAAATTTAAATTGATTGATAATATCAGTTTCTACAAATTGGGACAACCTGAAGCAGGTGTTCTATTAATTTATCACATCAATCTAGAATTTTCAGACACATGAAGCATAAATCTCTCTTGAGTGTGGGAGTGGAGAAGGGAGTCTAGCTTAAACTAGTCAATATATTTTTCTGCATAACCATGTGGCTGGATACAACTAACTTTTATGATAATGAAGATAACTTGGGAAAATGGAAACGTACAGAAAACCCAAAAACACCATTTAACTTATTATTTTCAGTTTCTTTCATTACCCAACCTGATTACCAGAGCTGATAAAATGGACTGATTCAAGTTTTCCCTTCTCTCTTCACATCTGCAAATATGGGGATGCTTAAGGAACAGTGTTAACTAGAATCAGCGAAAAGCAAATGGAAACCATTCAAATCAGCCTGGATAATCTATAAACTACTAAGAGTTTCTTCCCTTTATATTCCAGATTACTTACTACCTATCTCTGTTCCTTCACATGGCTGTATATGTTCCTGCCATTTATATATGTAGAGTGTCACTTGTAATTTCCTTTTCCCTCACTGGATTGCAAATCCCTAAAGGGTAAAGACTATAGCATTGCCCAGACTACCATGCTCTCTATCCACCGCTTTGGCAGATATTCCGAGTCACAGAATTTGCTAACCTGACACTTAACATGTCACAGCAGTTATTTTTACCTATTTGTTATATCATTGCCAGCAGCAGTTGTCATGCAGTAGTCAGGAATACAGGAAAATTCCACACTAGGAAGTCAGCTATTTTTACCCAGATTCCCCTGAATCTTTTTCACCCTTTGAATGACACTGAAATAATCTGCCTATATTATTGCCTGAATAAGGAACCTGAAGATCCCAGTATATTTTCTTGATTTACTCCCAACTCAGTATAACTCTAGATAACTGTTTTTCTCTATGGAAGAAGGCAATTCTAACCCCAAATCCCTCAACAGCCCTGAATGTGAGCATACAGATTACTTATGCAATCCATTAAATCTTCTGATAAGCAGCCATATCAAAACTTCGTAATCTATTTGGCTTATCTATTCCAAAATGTTTGCGCATGAAATTCCTCATCTTGAAAATAAATTTGATATCCTAAAAATTAGAGAAACACCTAAAATGTTTATGGCATGCTGAAATGGAAGAAAACTTGCTTTTCATCAGCCTGAATTACTACTGGCTTAGAAAATAAATCATAACTTAATTTTGACCATAATACAATTTAAAATGGAAAAATATCTTAAAATAAGATTGAATCTGTATGGTGAAAACATATAATCTGAATGTAGGTGTTTCACTTATTCACTCAAAATATGTTTACTGAGAACCTACTATGAGCCAGGCACTAGTGTTAAACAAGACAGATAAAGTCCATGACTTCATGGGGTTTACATATTAGAGGAGAGAGACAATTAACAAATTTGGGCTTTATTCCAAACATTTCAGAATGAAACTAATCAAGACTTTAACAGAAAATACTGGGTGGTGGTTGGGGAATGGGGGAAACAGAGGAACAAGTTAAATGATGTAATAAGTAAACACAGATAAATTCAGAATATGGGACATTCTATAAAACAAACATCTGGTCTTTTCTAAAAATTACATGAGAAAAAATGAAGACTGCTCTAGAAAAAAAGAAGATTTAAAGAGACATAATTAAATGCCATGCATGAACCTTGATTTTATCCCAGTTCAGTAAAAAACAGGTATATGAGGTTTCTTTTTGGAGTGATGGAAATGTTCCAAAATTACATGGTGGTGATGGCTGCACAACTTTTGTAAATTTGCAGTAAGTCATTCAATATTACATTTAAAATGAATAATTTTCACAGTGTGAAAACTATACATAAATAAAGCTGTTAAAAATGATTTTGAGGGGACACCTAGAGATATCTAATATTGATAGGTATTAGATGACATCAGGGAATTATTTTTAATTACCTTAAATATTATAATATTAAGAGTATGGAAGAGAATTCCCTTATCTTTAGGAGATGCAAGCTGAAGAAATTACATATGAAGCATCATGAGTTCTGTAACTTACTTTCAAATTGTACAGCAAAACAAAGAAAGCAAATACAGCAAAATGATAAAAGTTTTTGGCTCTAGGTTATGAGTGTATAGGTGTTCACTGCAAAAGTCTTTCAAGTTTTCTATGTGCCTGAAAATTTCATAATAAAAGTTGGAAAATACATTAATTTTTAAGAGAGAGAAAAAGAGAGCCATTGGAAGATATGAAGTAAGGAATGATAATGATCTGTTGTTTCTGGCCATCTTAACAAACAAATTGGACCTGCTTACTGTATGATTTGATTAGTTAGACAGAAATCTCTCAATTGCTGAAGGCTGAATAAATTGACTGCATTGGAAAATAACTGATTATGAAATCACAAATAGACTTGGCCTAATGTCCTGTCTGTAGCAGTATAAACAATGGTTATGCAACTCACCTTTCCATTCTACTTCCTATCTGTTCCACCTTTTACATTTCAATTTTGGCTGGTTTACTTTTGTTGTGGCCAACACATAAAGTCAAGGATCCCTATACTCTTGGCATAAAAACCAAAGATCCTAAATGAGTCTATGGGCTCCAATCTAAATAATCCTGGTCACTGCTTATTTCCTCAACCTTATCTTCTGCCCCACTCATCCTCCTCCCTCTCTGTGCTTCAAACTCAATGGCCTTCTTTCAGTATCTCTGATGTGCCATATTCACTCTACCCAGGGCCTCTGCAAGTACTACTCTCCCTCCCTAAGTGCAACTTGAATAACATTTATTTAGCGAAGTCTTTTCTGATGTCCTTGAAAAAGTTCAGTCTGACGATTATGCTCTTATAGAACTTTGTGCTTTTTCTTTTAATATTCATTGCAATGAATATTATCTAATTATTTGTGTAATCATTTGTTTAATACCATTTCTGCTCACTAGATTATGGGTTCTATAAGGAAAAGATCTATGTGTATTGTGTTCACTACTGAAGCTCTTAAAAAAAACATTAGCATAGAAACCTGCTACTGTTTCATTTGAACCAATAAAAACCACCTGTCTTAACCCTATTTCCCCTTTTATCTACTGCTCCATTTCTCTGTTGTTCTTTTTTATTACAACTCCTGGAAAGAGATGTTTACAGTAAGTCCCCTACCTATGAACGAGTTCCATTCTGAGAGCGCGTTCGTAAGTCCAACAAAGTCAGTCCTAGGTACCCAACTAACACAATCGGCTATATAGTACCGTACTGTAATAGGTTTATAATACTTTTCACATAAATAGTACATAAAAGACAAACACAAAAAATAAAGAAAACATTTTTAATCTTATAGCATAGTACCTTGAAAAGTATAGTGGCTTGAAATAAAAATACTGTACTACTATACTCTATACAGTACTATACAGTAAAGTACACAAAAGCACAACCACTTGGAGAGGGTGCACGCATGTGACAATTGTACGCCAGACACGTGAACTTATGTGATTGTACATGTGAATGCATTTTCGCATCTTTGAAAGTTTGCAAATTGAAGTTTCATATGTAGGGGACTTATTGTATACAGTTTTCAACTCTTCTCTTCCCATTCTCTCTTGAACCCACACCCATGGGATTTTCACCTCAACCACTCCATCAGAACTTTTGTTGTCCAGGTCATTAATCACCTCCATGCCACTAAGTCTAATGATCAATTCTCATTTTTATCTTAACTTCATCAATCAGCATCAATTGACAGACTGGATCACTCACTCCCTCCTCCTGGAAACACTTACCTCAAATGGCTTCCAAGATTACAAACATTCAGTTTTCCTCTCACTTTTCCAGCTGCTTCTTTCCAATCTGCTTTCTAGGTTCTTCCACTTTGACCAAAGATAAGAAATGAGATAATATTTATTAAAGTCCTTGAATAAATTTGCAGTATGTTTTAGGTTATAGAACTAAAACTTAAAGTACAAAAAAAAATGTAACCAAATTTGAAGAGGTATGCTGACCAGAAGAAAAGGTTCTTTTATTCAGGCAAAGTAATAACCCTCCTTAAAAGGTTATGATTAGCACTTTCTCACCATTACAGTTATTTATTCAATTGTAAATATCTACTATAAGTAACTACAGATTATTCCCTGCTTTTATACTTTTCCTTTTCCTGCCTTTAATTGGTCACCTAATGTATTCCTTCCTCATTGCCAATTGACACTCCTCTAACCTCAAAGGAATCTTTGTTCTGAAACCCAATTTCTTTAAACAAAATTCTTCCCCAACACCTGGGCTCCTATTTTATATTTCTATAGTGCTTTCAAATTTACAAAGTAAGTTAATAAAAGAGCAATATTGGGGTAAATTTTATGAAATAATTTAACAACTCAAAACAGTCTAAGGAATGAATTAATTTTCTACTTTCTTTGGTGTCCCTAAACTTTGATGACCAACACAGACTGACCAACATAACCCTTTCTGAGAGCAATAATATTACTCTAAGACACTAACTCAAAGTGTGGTCCCAGGACCCATGGGAGTCTCCAACAACCTTTCAAGTTGTCTGCAGGGTTCTCTTTTTTCCAACTATGTTATTTGTGTGAGGCCTAATTTTTTTTCATATACTTCAACCAAAGCATCATATCACAACAAATTGAAGAAACAGATATGAGAATAATTAAGTCAGCATTAAAGAGATTTAAAAATGTAAACTAATACATGTCTGTCCATTAAATATTTTTAATTTTGAAAATATAATTACTTTTCACAAAATGTTATCTAGTTAAAATTTAATGGTCTTATTATTGGTATTTTAAAATGGATTAATAAATATTTTTAAAATTTCTCAGTTTTAGTTTTTAATACCATAAATATAAATAACTATTATTTATCAGATATTCTTGACCACATAAACAAACACTCCTTGGGGTCTTCAGTAATTTCTAATAGTGTAAAGGAATCCTTAAACCAAATGGTTTGACAACTACTCCTCTGAGAAAATGTTTCTTGATGTATGTCCACTGACCATCTGCATCAGAGCTATCTGGGATACTTGATAAAAATATAGATTTCTTGACTCCATATAAGACCTACTAAATCATAACTTCTGGGGTCATGAACTTACATTTTTACCACGGCCTTCAGGTGATTCTTATGCACACTAATGTTAGAAAAATCTAATAAAGAAGTATATAGACTTTGGAGTCTGATGGATTCAAACTCTAATTCTGCCACTTCCTGTTTGTCACCCTAGCCTATACCACTCTCTACCAACTGATTTCCTGCTCTTACTTTCCCCTCACCCTATCTCCTGAATCCTCTTCCAACTGCATATCCTCTGTTAAATAGTTCCTGATTTCCAGAGTAAGCTGGAAAATTTCTATGTAAGAGGTGTTTAGGGGCAGCAATCTGGTTCTTAGTGAAAGTTAGGGACTCAAAAGTTGCACTTCCATAGGAAGCACATTGCTTTTACTTAGATTGTTTCATTTGGGGCAGCTATGTGGAGACGATAAGATTTTGGAGGGGGTACTATCACCTAGGCTACACCTTGGCATTACCACTTAACTATTTGCTTCTGCTGTTGAACAGGGAAGACCTCAGAGGATTTTATTTTCTATTCTTCACCTTGGAGCACATAGCACAGTGATGATGGCAGCCATTTGGTCTTTCCTTAGCCCTGTCTGAAGTCGGTTATCCTTACAAAGCTGTCATCCACTTCCTCAATGCTCGCTGTGATTTGCATACACAGTTCTGACCAATCAGAGGTCTGAAACTGGTTTCAGATGTCACTGGTTTATCCAGTTAACAGAAACCTAACAGAAATCCGTGAAATTTTGCCCAGCAGTGAACAATCGTTTTAAGAACCACAGGCTTATTTAAATATAGCAAAATTTTCTGCAGAACAGTGCTATTCAAGGTATAGTCCACTAATGAACAAGTTCAGAATCATATAGGTCATTTTTTAAAAAATGCAGAGTCCTATGCTTCATCCCAGACCAAGTATTATCACAGTCTCTGGGAGTAAGACCTCCGAATTTGTAATTTTAATAATTTCCTCAGGTTCTTATGGTAGAAAGTCCAAAAACCATTGCCATGAGGAAATTTCAACAAGAAACAATAAAAATAAGAGGAAACATAAGCATATTCTGTATCACCACCTAGTTCTTTAATTGATAGCAAATGGATAAATGATGTCACCCACATGCTTTTCCATATAGACATAATATTTGCTTCAATCTATGTAAGACTTTATACTATTCTATCAGTGTGCCAGTAGTACCAGGATGAGGGAGGCTAATTCACACTAACTAAAGTCACACTATATCAATGTATAAATCAGATGTCCATCCATTAGTTTATAATTGGAAATATTGTAAGTACAGGAATGTTCAGTTTGATAACCAGCATATCCTGAATCTATTAGATAATACATGTACAAAACAAAATTATAATCATAAATTACCATGGTGAGCCTGGAATCATTAAAAAATGGGTCAGTAGATATTCTTAATGATTACTGCCTCAAGATTTAATTTGATCTACCTACCAATCTCCACCATTGGGCTGGGGACTAGAGTATTCCAATCTGATAATCAGGGCACTCTCTTTCCTAGCCATTTCTGTAAACTCACAGCTAGTTCTATGATTTTCCCTAATGTAGTAATTTTCTTTCTGATAATTCAGTCTTAACTGATCAGCCATTAACTGATTAGATTTTACCTTTTCAATTTATGATCACATTCTATTCATGCCTCCCTGAAGCTCAACCAAAACTTTGAGTGTTTCCAAATTGAATTATCTACTCACAAGCAGGCTCTTGGGTTAATTTTGCAGGTGGCTTATCTTTTATGGCTTTTAATTTTTCTCAACTTCACCTTGAATTTTTGACCCCATTGCACAGAAAAAAGGCAAAACTATGGAGACAATAAAAAAAAAAATCAGTGGTTGCCAGGGATGGGGCTGTGGGGGAGGGAGATGAATAGGCAGAGCACCGAGGATTTTTAGGGCACTGAAAATACTCTGTATGAAACTATAACGGTGTATGCATGTCATTATACATTTATCCAAATCCAGAGAATATACAACACCAAGAGTGAACCCTAAGGTAGACTTTGGGTGATTATGATGTGTCAGTGTAGGTTCATCTTTGGTTAAAAAAAATACCATTCTGGTGAGTGATGTTGATAACGGGGGAAGCTATGCGTGTGTGGAGGGCAGAGAGTATATGGGAAATCTCTGTACCTTTCTCTCAATTTTGCTGTAAACCTAAAACTGCTCTAAAAAATAAAGTCTTAAAAAAAGACATTCCAAATGAAATTACTATAAATGATAAGCATGCCATACCATCTTTCCGAAAAGATGTTCAGCCATATTGGCATTTCCAGCTTTTTACATTTCTACTGCACTTTGTCTGGTTTTGTTTTTGCTTTTTTGGTCTTATCTTAACCTTCTAAACAAATGAGATGATTCCTTTCCTGCCAACCCAATGCAATTCTTCTATGTGGGCACTCATTCTTATCCGAAGATTTTTTAAAAGGTCTAAAATATGTGTTTTTCACTGGCTGATAATCAAAATTTATTTTTTAATGAAGACTGTATTTATAATTCATTTATCTAAGAAATTCTTTTTTCAGTCTTTGTTTAGGCCTTATAGATTGTGGAAGTATTTCAAAAAAGCAACTTGAGGAAAGCTAACCTTATTGTTACTTCAAAGTTATGGAAGCTCATTATGAAATTTTTTTCAAAAGCATTAGTTATAAAAAGCAAAAACAGTAAAATTAGTACTAAAATGCATGGATATGTGGTAAATTGAGAAGGACCTTGGATTTAGAAAAGGGTTCTAATGCTGCATCTTAGCTATACTAGTTATATAACCTTAGGCTGTTCTTTTAGCCTCTGTGAGCCCAGTCTTCACATTGACAAAATAAGAAAAGTTGTCTCTGTCTATTTTATGGGTTTGGGTGAAAATCAAATAAGGTAATATATGTTAACATACTTCAAAAAGGTAAATGTTACAGGCTGATGTAATTTCATATTCTTATAATTGTTAGTATTAAGAATTATCATGATATCATGAGGGCATAAAGGGAGGACCTATGACAAACTTTGAAATTAAAGTATATCTGAGTGACATTACACACACACACACACACACACATACAATGGTAAGGTTTTAGGAGGGTGCTATAAAAAATACAGATTGCTATGCAAATGTTATGCATCACGTATACCCCACTTGCATACATATTATTCTTTACTCTTTTTTGTGTCCAGTCCATCTTCCACACTGCTAACTCTAGTCACCTTTCTTTAAAGTTGGTCACTCCCTAATATTTATTTAATTAAATTTGAATTCCTTAGTTTGGCAGAATGACCCTGATCTTGAGCTTCTCCAAACTCATCTCTCCTTAACTTTCTTCCTCTTATTCTCTCTTCTTCCTCCATGTATCACTGAAATCCCTATGCTTTAGTCACAGAAAATACCTCACTATTCCTCAAATATTCCAGTATCTTTCCTAACTCTTTGACTTTGTACAAACATGTTGTTTCCTTTGCCTAAAATACCTTTCTTTTAATTCCCAACTTTCCAGATCCTCCTAGCAGGAAACAATTTCTTTCTCCTTTATGTTGCCATGGCATGTTCACTAATTCATTCAGCCAATATTTATTGAGTGCTTACTATGTGCCCAGCACTGTGCTAGAAAATGCTGGTGACATTACAATACAATCACAGTCCCTAAACTCATAGATTTTAGGACCACTCATATTAAATAAATAACCTACAAATAACTATATAATTAAAACTGTGATAGTGCTATAAAGAAAATGCATAGGGTTTGATAACAGCACATAGCTAGTACTTAGTAAATGGGATCAGGGAAGACCTCTCTTTGAAAGAGGGATTTAAAATAAGACCTGAAAGATGAATAGTCATGAGCCAGGTAAAGAGGATGAGGGCCAATTCAAAGCAGAAGGAAAAACATATATGAAGGTACTGAGACAGGAATGAGCTTGGCTCCACCAAGAAACAATAGGCTAATATGACTGGAGGGTAATGATTAATGGTGATGGTGGCATGGGATAATGCTGAGGAAATGGGCAGGAGCATGATCATGAAGGACCTTATTGACAATATTAAAGATTTTGAACTTTGTCCAAAAACTCACGGGAAAAGTTCTGAATAGAGGAGAAATAGAGACATGCTCATATTTGTATTTTAGAAAAATCATTCTCTCTACTATGTGGAAAAGAGATAGGAGATAAGATTGGATACAGAAGGAACGTTAGTCTAGGTGAGATATGACGGTTAGTTGGACTAGGTTGGGGCTAGAATGCTATGGCTCTTGAATAACATACTTAACTGGGCAACATATTGTACATCAAATGTGGAACCACTGAAAAGTTTAAGCAGGGAAGTGACGTTATCATATATTCATTTTTAAAAGCTCACTTTGCCCCACGTATGAAGAAATGATATTTTGGTTTAAGAAGGAATGCAGAACAGTAGTCCAGGTATGATAATTTGGATGGGGTGGTGGCAGTCAATGAAGATGGTCTAGACTAGGATGTTGGCACTAGAGTAGGAGACAAATGAGCAGATATGAGATACTATTTTGGAGCTAGAAGCAAGAGGACTTGGTGACTGATTGGATATGGGGTAAGGGAGAAAAAGAAATCAAGGATAACTACCAAGTATCTGGCACTCGTTAGACAGAGGTGCCATTTATTGAGATGGGGTCACTAAAGAAGATTAGTAGTAAAAGGTGGGTGAGCAAATTCATTTCTGTACATGTTAATTTTGAGATGTCTGCTAGACATCCAAATAGAGATTTTGAATAGGCAGTTGATTATGAGTCTGGGGCTCCAAGGATGCACACTTGGCTGTCTACCTGATATTGATACTTCAGACTCTTAAGACTTGTAGACTTGAAGCATACTTGCAGACTCTGACACTACATGGAGAATTTCTTTAGGGCAGCAATAATGATTAATTCATCTATTGTTTCTTGTGGTATCAAACACATAAGAAATGCTCGATATATCTGTTTATTTGAATTAAATTATGTAGTCAATTTCAGTCACTGTTTCATCACAACTCTAAACACATAATCAATGCTATAAAAAAATTATTCAGTAACCCATATGTTTTGTCTTTACATGACAAGTGGTAGTTTAACATGTTTTTTGAATGAATTGGCATAACTCAATAGATATTCTATCACTGGGCTTTTGGAATTAGAAGTGCTTGGAACACAAATTCTCATAAAAATACACACATGTTAGAACTTCTGGCTATGGCTAGGTGAGGAGGTTAGGAAATCTTTCCCCAAAGCACTATAAACCTGGACAAAATTAAAAAAGCAACCATTTCAGCACTCTGGAAATTGACCAAAACTATATATCCATCTGAGGAGTGTTTATTCCTGAAACATCGCTGACCTTGGAGTACAAAGAGTGGGAATCTGTGGCATTAGGACCTGAAGCTGCTCCCATACCCTCCACACTCCAGTTCATTCAGCACAGAGGTTCTGTCAGGACTTATACACTAAAACCCACAAAACATTGCTGAGAGAAATTAAAGAATATCTAAATAAATAGATATTTCATGCTCTTAGATAGGAAGACTCAATGTTATCAAGACAGTAATTCATCCTAAATTGATGGATAGACTAAATGCAATCCCTATCAAAGTCCCAGCTGGCTTCTTTGCAGAAACTGATATTGATGAGCTGATCTTAAATTTCAGATGGAAATACAAGGGACCAGAATAGCCAAAACAAACTTGAAAATGTGGAACAAAATTGGAGGACTCACACTTCCCAATTTCAAAACTTAAGATAAAGCCACAGTTAATCAGACAGTGTAGTATTGGCCCAAAGATAGGCATATAGATAAGTGGAACAGAACTCAAAGTTCAGAAATAAATTCTAACATTTATGGTCAGTAGATTTCCAACAAAGGTACCAAGACAATTCAATGGGGGAAAGGATAGTTTTTTCAACAAAGGAGTTGGGACAACTGGATACCCACATATAAAAAAAAAGAGAGGGAATTCCTTGGCGATCCAGTGGTTAGGACTCAGTGCTTTCACTGCTGAGGGCACAGGTTCAATCCCTGGTTGGAGAACTAAGATCCCGCAAGCTGCATGGTGTGGCCAAAAAAAAAAAAAAAATTTAGAGAAAGAAATTAGACCCTTAATTCGTACCATATACAAAAAATTAACTCAAAATGGATCACAGACCCAAATTTAAGAGCTAAAATATATAACTTCTAGTAGAAAATATAGGAGAAAATATTTGTGACCTTGAGTAGGGCAGAGAGTTCTTAGATACAATATTGAAAGCATGATACATAGAAGAAAAAATTGATCAATTTGAATGTATCAACTTTCGCTACTCAAAAGTCACCAATAAGAAAATAAAAGTACAAGCCACAGACTAAAAGAAAGCATTTGCAAATGACAGATCTAATAAAAAGCTTGCAGATCCACAGCCATGGCCAGTCCAGGGGCTGCTTTCTGCTGCCTGGGTGCCTTGTCCGGAGTGGGGGCCTTAGGCTTGGTCTCCTATGGGGCACACTTAGCCCAGTTCCTGGATGCCTACAGGAAGGAGCTCTTTCACAAGACCAACAAACACCACTTTTTACACAGCCTGGCCCTGCTAGGGGTGCTCCTGTGCAGAAAGTCCCTCTGGGCAGGGTTACTGCTAGCTTCTGGAACTACTTTTTTCTGCACCAGCTTTAACTACCAGGCTCTGAGTGGACACCCCAGTGCCCATACTTTGGCCCCTGTGGGAAGGAGTCTGCTACTTTTGGGCTGGCTTGCCTTGGCTCTTTGAGCTTCCTTGTGTTTAATTTCTGGGGACTTTTTTTAGAATTGGAGCAGGGATGGGATTAAAAGAGAAAGGCAAAGTAAAAAATAATAATAATAATAAAATAAGAAGCTTGTATACAGAATATTTGAATAACTCTTACAACTCAATAATTATTAGGAAGACAAAAACCTAATTAAAAATAGGCAAATGATTTGATTAGACATTTCATCAAAGTTATGAATAGCTGAAAAGCATATGAAAAGATATGCAACATCATTAGTCATTAGGGAAATGTAAATCAAAATCCCAATTAGAAACTACTACATATCCACTAGAATGGCTATAATAAAAAATACAAATGGTACTAAGTGTTGGGGATGCAGAGAAAGCAGACCACCTGTGCATTGTTGGTGGGAACATAATATGGTACAGACACTTTGGAAAATATTTTGCAGTTTCTTAATAAGTTAAACATAAATTTATCATATAATAGCCATTTTACTTTTAGGAATCTAACCATAAGAGATAAAAATATATGTCCAAAAAAATATGTCCACACAGAGGCATGTTGTAACTATTCATAGTAGCATTATCCATAATAAGAAAAAACTGGAAAAAATCCAAATGTCCATCACCTAGTAAATGGATGAACAAAATGTGATATATTTACACAATGGAATACTATTAATCACTTAAAAGGAACAAGCTATTGATACATGCTACAACATGAATACACCTTAAAAACATGCTCAGTGAAAGAAGCTACACACAATGGACCACATATTATATGATTCCATTTATATGAAATGTATAGAAAAGGCAAATTTACAGAGAAAGAAAACAGAAGAGTATTTGCTTAAGCCTGGGCATGGGAGAAGAGATTAACTGCTAATGAGTATCACAGAATTTTTAGATGATGGAAAAATTTTTAAATTGAATTGCGGTGATTGTTGCACGATTCTATTAATTTACCAAAATCATTGAATTATACACTAATAAGAGTGAATTTTATAGTATGTATACTACATTTCAATAGATCTGTTTTAAAAAACACAGAGATATTTTAAATGGAATAATTTGGTGGACTTCCTTTACAGCACCTACATGGCTTTCCTCAGGCTTACCATATTTTCATAATTTCTTCATTTACACTAACACTTCTTACATAACAATGAGTCACAAGCCTATATTTCCAGCCCTGACCGCGAAGCTTTTTCCCAGTTCTAACTTCATATATCCAGTTACGTTTCAGACTACTCCCTGCTAACTAACTTCTCCACCTCAATAAACTTTCCTTCTCAATTTTCCCATAACTATTAGTTATTCCTGCTTTTTACATCTTCTCATACCCTTAGTACCGATATAAAACATTTTCACATGATATGTTTTACTTATTAATATAACTGCTCCTGCGATACTGCATGCTTTTATTTTTTTCTCTCCCAAATTAGACTGTGAGCTACATCAAAGGCAACTTTGATACAGAAGGTGATCATTAAATGAATGTTGATTTAAATTAATAATTTGCAATTCTTGCATTTGTTTATCATAAGTTTATGAGTGCCTACTATGTGTAAAACACTGGATTCAGTGCCATCAAGGAAGCAAAGAAATATATGATACATGATCTCTCTTCTGAAGGAGTTTATAATCAAGCTGGGCACATAAAGAGTTAGCAAATACAAGACTACCATTCAAAAAGGATGTCAAGAAGCAATCCATGATTAAGAAAAAAGGGGGAAACAAAACCAGTGATTCCAGGATCAGAAAAAGAGCTAAACTGAGCCTTAGAAGAGATAAGTTGGATATTAAAAAGTGAGAGAGGTTGAGAAGATTTCAGGCAGGGAAAATGGACTGAGAAGGGCAGAGATGAGAATTCAGGGTTTATGTAGAGGATTGGGGAGAAAATTAAGTTAGAGAAGTGGATTGAGGTCAGAAATTGAATGGCCATGAAGGCCTGATTAAGTTGTCCAGACTTTATTCTGTTAAAATAGTCATTTACTGAGCATTTACTATGTGATTTGTGGTTTATATGCATAGTGGGCATTTGTTGTATGTTGGATATTGGGTATCCATTCCCTCAGTCTCATAGCACTGATTTTCTTTTGAGAAGAATCCAGTGGGACTGTAACTAGAGGCCTTACCCTATTGTAGTTAAGGGTCAAGCAATTAAATTGAAAGTGACTGAAGTTTCAGTTTATCTCATCCTCAACATCATGATTAGACTATTCTGGTTATGAGGCCCTTGTGTTTTCTGCTTCCTAGGTATTCAGAGCTACTTCAGTTCCTGCGTGTTTCCAGACCTGACTCACCAGCTTTCCACAGATTCTGTGATACCTTCTTATTTTCCAATGAATTAAACTTTGAATAAAATAGCCGGAGTTGATTTATGGTGCTTGCAACTGAAAAGTCCTAATTGATATAGTTATATATTATTTTCCACATTCCACTGATAAAGAGACTGTGGGTTAGTGAGATTAAGTAACTTCTCAATGCCAGACAGCTAGCAAGTGGCAAATGTGGGTATGTTTGATTCTGGAATCTAATTTCTATAAAATTATTTACCAGAGGCTGCATGGCATGACCAAGACTCAAACTCTAGTTTGTCTGACTTCGAAACTGGTATTTTTTTTCCCTACACCACTCTGCCTTTCAATGAGAATTCACTGTAGATTTTCAAGAAGGGTATGATATGATGAAAACGGCATTTTAGAAAGGTTAATTTCACAATAGAATATAGGCTGGAAGGGAAGCAAGAGAGCTTGAGGTAGGGAGATAGATGACGAGGATGAGGTAAATAATCCAGGTGGAAAATGACAGTGGTCTGAAATAGTGAAATGACAGTTAGAATGCAAGAGAGTATAGACGGGGAACAGTAACTAGAATACTTTATCAGTTGTCATAGCTATCTCTCTGAAATGTGCATCCCATTAATTTTTACTATTTTATAATAACTTCGGTTCAGTGATTTCAAATTTCAGTCCAGTAAGCATATGTCTTTTACTGAGTTAAACAGAATCTCTTAGTAAGCGTATTATAAATGTACATCATTTGCAGCTAAATTATATGTACATCATTTGCAGAAAAATGCAATTTGCCTAGTGATTTTATGATCAAGCAATATTTTATGGCTTTAAATTTCTTCAAATCATCACAAAACCACAGGAAAGAAAGGATATCACAAAATCCAAATAGTTATTTGTAAGAATTGGCCTAAGTTTTCCCCACAAAGCTAAAAATAAACTTCTCAGAAGAATGGTTAATCTACTCATGACCTTCATTTTCCAGGTAACCTGAGCCTCTAGAAGCAAGAGTCATTTTCTCCATTAAAAAATGGCTGTACAAGTCAATAGGAAAAATGATATGAGTTTTGAAATAAGAGGAAAGGAAACAATTTGAATGAAAGAAATGTATACAGATCAGGCTATATAAGTGCTGCTCAAGCAAAAGATACTTCCTACTTTGCAAAAGCAATAATTGGGACAGTACTCAAGTTCTCCATATAAACCTTGCTTGACTAAACAACAACCCAAACTTTGCGCAAACAGCGTTATTCATTGTTGCCTTAACTTTTTCCTTTTTAGTTACAAAAATAATATATGCTCATAATTTTAAAATTCAAAAAGTACTTCAGAATAGAAAATAAAAGTTTAAAGCTTTTTCTTCTACCTAATTACATCAGTTTGGTGTGTATATTTTCAGACATTTTTCTATGAGTATGAAAACACACACATGCACACTCCGTATATGTACCTTTTTATATGTATTTTTTACATAGATGAGATCATACTGCAGATATTGCTTTGCAACTTGGCTTTTTCATTGACACTCTACTGTGGGCATCTTTTGCACATATTGAGAACCAGTTCTTTTGTTCTGTTACCAAGGCAGATGTGTTCTCAAGCCCTAGTTTCTGGCATTTTCCCAATCATTTAAATGCTTCAATAACTGCTTTTTGTGTTAAGAAAAACTTGACTTCCCAAGGAAAAGTACACTTTAAATAATAAAGAAATTGGGGAATTTGTTTCTTAATATGCTACAAGAAAGGAAAATTCAATGTGACATGTAGATGCTTAATTCAAACAGCAAGGCTCTGGCAACAAACAAAATCTGGTTCTCAGAGTAGCCTTTTCAAAAAATTATTTTATTGTGATAAGAACTCTTAACATGAGATCTATCCTCTTAACAAATTTTAAGTGTACAATACATTATTGTTGACTATATGTACGGTATTGTACAACAGATCTCTAGAGCTTATTCATCTTACTTAGCTGAAACTTAATTTGTGGCTATTTTTATGATATCCAGAGTACAATTTATTAAAAGGAGATGCCTTGATATTTTGATATATATTTTCCTTTAAATGCCGAATATTTGTAAAGAAATTTTCAGATAATTATTTTCTAGAAATCTTGTCTTATGAAAGAAAATACTAATGAAACAGAGGGTTAAGTAAAGAGACATATTAATTTAATATTATAGATCCTCATTAAATTCCAGAATTTTTCTTCTAAAGACTCTGCATAGTCTCCTAGCTATTAATAAAGTATGTGAGGTGATCTTATTTAGAAGTTGGTTGCTAAAAACTAATTCTTTAAATACTGAAAATGTACTAAACTAATGTGATTTGCTGCATGGTAGGTATACACCAGTAAATTTGGCATATTTAGGAGATGGGACAATTGTTAAATAAAAGTAGGATGTAATTAAAAGCTAAAAATGTTTTTTACTTCAACAGCAAGTAAAAACACTCCTGCTCTCAGGAATCCAGTTCATTAGTTTAAGAAGTTGGTTTTTTAGTACTAAGTTTGTTCTTGTGCAGAGCAATACTCTGTGTGAGGATGGAGAGTTACATACAAGAAAATATCTCAGTCCCCGTCCTAGGGAAATTTAAAATATACTTGGGGAAAGAACGTGTGTTTGTAAAAGAAATGTGGCTAGGTGGTTCTGTTATAATGTTTATCAAAAAGTATACAAAACTTTAATGTAGCTTCAGTAAATAAGCCCTGAAATAAATGAAGAGTTGAAGAACTACATCCCACTGGGCAAGCATTCCTGGAAAAGATAAGTTTAGTAAGGAAGTTAGAATTCACTGATAGAGCACTCACCATGTTCAAAGCATTTTACATGTATTATGTTATTTAAAGCTCACCATGGTTCTATGAGGAAGGTACTATTAGTACCCTCATTTCACAGACGAGGATACTGGGGCAAAGGGAGTTGAAAAATTTGCCCAAGGTCACCAGATACAGCTTATGCTTATATGCACAGATCTGATTCCAGACAGTGGAGTATCACCAAAACTTTGGGATTAGAACAGGGATAGGATAAGTATTTTCAGGAAGATTTTTCAAAACACTATGTATAGCATATATTAGAAGCTAAGGAGCAGCATGGAGAGCACTGTAAGCAGATTGGTCATGTAGTCTAATAATTCATGTAATTCTGTCTTTGTGCCATTTTTAACCTTTCTTCCAAAGAAGGCTAGACACATTCTCATGATGCCAGATAATGAAATTGTGTTAATTAGAGCATTTCGTTACCTCTAAACAAACAATGCTTAGTTAGTCTTTTAGACAGACAAACATTGGTTATAAAACAAGACAGACAAAACTGGTCAATATCATAATTTTGAAATTTTGGTTACAACTGTTTTAAAAGAGTCACTAAAACACAGTTATGAATCTGAAGAGTTTATGGTTGCATTTCTTGTTTCTTTCTCTGTATTAAATAGATTTTTTGATAACTAAAACAATGAGTTCATTAGCCATTCTGTTCATTTACTCTCTTGTAGTCAGTCATGATGTCATTTCCTCACCTCTTCTCTTTCATTGATGAGTTACAGAAGAGTGAAGAGTTAGCTATCTTCACCTTGAAAGTATTAATACTAACTAGATTTGCTGAAGCATTAGTCTTTACTACATGATAAGCATGTAATTTAACTGAAAAGCCTGCCACAGTGGACAATAAACCAAGGATATTAGTTCTCACTTTAACAACAAAATGTGACTTTGGGTCACAAGGCAAATTTAACTTATCTTCTAAGTTGAAAGGTATGGTGCGCATATAAAACACAGCAACTCAAGCTGATTAAACTTATTAGCCTTGGCCCTGGATCATACTTACTTAACTGGTATAGGAATCCCTATGCGGCCCTGTGAATGGTATAATAACAGACAGCACTTATAGAACCTTTATGCGTATGAATAAATAATTTACACAGATTAGCCCCTTAATGCTTATGTAACAACCCAATAGGGCTATTCCTATCATCATCCTCTTTTTAAAAGAAAACTGAGAGTTGGAGATGTGTGACTTGTCTAGGGTTATACAGACAGTAAACGGAAGGATTTAAATCCAGGCAGTCTGACCCCAGAGCCTGTGCTGTTGCCTGAAACACAGGAAAATGGAGCGGATCATCCTGGGTGTCAGTTTTACTCAGGGACCAGGAATCTTATATAAAAACTATGTCAATAAATTATGGAACACAAGTCAAATATTGAAAGGAAACATAGATAAAATATAAATTTCAAGGGAGTTTCCTGCTTTCAATGGGTAGCTTCAGGTCATATCTTCAGGCTCCTCGAAGTACAGGTTCCTTTGCTGCTGGGGATACTAAATGGAAAAATTCCTAGGATATTTTTCATTTAACTGTGGATTGAATACATTGGCATTTACTTTAAGCTCTGACCTCCCAGTGTTTGGCTGTTAACCAAATGAAGTCATTAGGCATGTTGAATTTAATGAAAACCATCTTTTTCATTAAACTAGCTTGTTCTAGTATACCTTGTCAGTTCAAGCTAAGTCTCTTGTAAGTCAGAGGAACTTGAGTACTGATGCCCCTATAGGTGCTAATACCATGAGGACATAACTATTACCAGAGGAATGGAAAACTGGCCAGGGCTGTCACTTAACTCCAGTTCTAGTACCTCTGTCCAAGAGTTCACTCACTTCTGTTCATTAAAGATGGTATAGTAGAGTGGTTAAGAACTCAACTTCTGGAATCAAACCATCTGGTTTCACATCTGGGCTCTTTTGACTATAAACTGTGTGACCTTGGACAAGTTATTCACTTAGTCTCAGTATCCTCATTGAGGATATAATACTAAGGATGAGATGAAGATGTCATAAAAGGATAGTATAAGGATGATAATGAACCCCTCAATGGGTTCATTAAAATACTAAAAATAAAGCACTTAGTCCAGTGTCTGATACATGAAAGTGATAAATAAAGTTAGTTATTATTATTCAGTGACAACTATGTATACTTACTACACAATGCTTATGCTTAGGGTAATCATCCATTATTAGAGGACCTGAACAATCTTTATTTACTCCTTAATTTGCCCCTAAACCAAAAACATTAACATTTGTGAAAATGACTTTTTGCATACATAATAATATATGTAAAAGTGTGTTAACTGCAGAATTGTTTGTAGTGACGAATACATGGAAAGTCCTAGAATGTCCATCTAATAAGGAAGGCCTCAGTTTTCCCAGTCTGTATAAGGAGATTGGACTAGATCATTTCTAAAATCCCTTCCACCTCCAACAAGGACAATATTTTCACCAGTTGTTAGTTAGGCTTGACACCAATACTCTAAGCAATAGAAACGAGACAGGAAAATCTAAGGTATTAGGTGGGTATTTAAAATTAAGTCACAGTGCACAGTACTCTACAGTTAACCAACACATAAAAAGTTAAAAAAAATGTTATTAATATCAAGAACAGAAATCATTATTTAACACATTGGGAGTTATTTTATTATATTTTAAGATGTATGTAATTAATTGTATGCAAATTTTATACTCTTAACCTTTATAATGGAATAAAAAATAAAAGGTATCAAAAATAAACATGAGATATGAGTTTGAGGTTTAGATAATGAAGATGTATAATTTAGGACTATCAGGAAGTTTGAAAGCTCTCAAGAAAGAAAGGAGGCTGTGTGTGCTGTAAAACACTAGAACGATACTTGGTTTGAATTTTATTTAAAATTGTGTTGATTTTTTTTTCTTTGAAATAACAGGAGACATTCTGTAGGCAGACAATGCCAAGCAGGATGAGTGGCTATTTGACTTTAGAACTATCAGGACCTAATATTATTATTAATATCAAGGAGTTGCCAACATCCATGAAATTTCCACCCTCATGCATATTTGAGTTGGAAAATCTCTATTTGTAGAGTCCCATGCTGCTTCCAAAATAGAATTCACAGTATAGTCACAAAGAAATGCTATGAGTGGCTTGAGACCATATAATAAGAAAGGTTCCTTTACACATAATCTTGATCAATAATATTATGAAAAATAGTAAACAATGTTGAATTTGAGGTCTATGTGCCATTTTTAGCCCCATTTTATTTATTTTAAATTAATTTTTAATTAATTAAATTTTAATTAATTTATTTTTGGCTGCATTGGGTCTTCACTGCTGTGTGCGGGCTTCCCCTAGTTGTGGCGAGTGGGGCCTACTCTTCGTTGTGGTGCACAGGCTCTTCATTGTGGTGGCTTCTCCTTGTTGTGGAGCACGGGCTCTAGGTGTTTGGGCTTCAGCAGTTGCTCAGTAGTTGCAGCACGTGGGCCATAGAGTGCATGGCTTCAGTAGTTGCGGCCCATGGATTCAGTTGTTGCAGAGCACGGGCTCTAGGGCGTGCGGGCCTCAGTAGTTGTGGTGCATGGGCTCAGTAGTTGTGGCTCATGGGCTCTAGGGCGCAGGCTCAGTAGTTGTGGCGCACGGGCTTAGATGCTCCATGGCATGTGGGATCTCCTCGGACCAGGGATCAAACCCGTGTCCCCTGAATTGGCAGGTGGATTCTTAACCACTGTGCTACCAGGAAAGTCCATAGCCCCATTTTAGAGAGGAAGAATAGAGGTAATAAAAGTGAGTTAGCTTGCCCAATATCTAATACAACTAGTAAGAGGAAAAATCAGGATTCAAGCCCAGCAATTCTGACTCCAGAACCTGTACTAAAATCACTTAGGTCATAAAGTCTCACTAAGGAAATCAAATGCTGAAACTTGATTATTATTGAGATTCTACTCTTTTAAACTCTAAGAAAGGGTTTTTAAAATTATGTGTATGTTGTTTGATACAAAAATGACCATCACCTCTGAAGAGCTGTGGAATAGGTATTTGTTCCCACCAGCAGGAATATTTGCAATTCCGTTAAGACTTACTTTTTCTCAGAGGACACACTTATCAAATTAATTAAATATATTTGGGTATTCTGGATGAAAAATGGCAGAAAATATCATTTGGGCTTGTACTACATTGTCCAAATATAATACAAAATTTAGAAATTGTAGTCATACATACATGCATGGACATTGCTAGTCATACATAGTCATATGTATGGGTGGATTGTATAGCAATGGACATTGCTCACCATTCAAATCCTTTGAATTTTTCCTCCCTTTTTAGTCGAATGAAATAAAATGCTTCCAAACTTGCAATTAAAAAGGTTTGCTTTATTTGAGTTTTTATGTGAGAATTCTTCAAATGAGTACTGTGGGCAAAAGATTCTTGAGTGTCCTTGTAAAAGTAAACCTTGTAAAAGTGTTTCTCTGTGATGCTATTTTTAAGTTGAAAACTAGCATTAGAACAAATATCCAAATTAGTAACTAATTTACCTTTTCTGCTATTGCATTAATTGTAACTGTTCTCTTAAATTCCATACAGTTAAGGTTATAATGCCAGAAATGCAATTCACAAATATTTCCTTTTAAATGTTATGGGGGAATATTCCATTTTTGTCAAAAAAGATTACGCATGTGCATTGGTACAAAGTTTCATATGTTTATTAAGTCAAGTTTCTTAAAAATAAAAAAAATAAAATGTTATAGCTACATACCATATTCTATTCATTTGTGTGTACCCTTATTTTAGGAATGAGTATGGAATGATATAATTTTGATTTGAAAAACAGTAGTGTGAAATACTAACCAATTTTTATTACTATTCCTTTTTAAACCACAATTTATTAACAGCTTGAAAAAGCTGTCTATTTAATTTTACCAAAGAGGTCTCTCTTAACCAAGGTGAGAAAAACAGAGGCATTATTTGTGCTCCTGAATAATTCTAGCTACCATTCCTGTGGCTGGACTATAGACAGCTACACACTGGCAACTCCAGAAACTAGAAGAGCATTTGATGTTTCTTGTGTTGACTGGTTTTCTAGGTTATTACTGTTGTTATTTGCCTCTTTCTCTCAGATATTTGAGAGCAGAAATGAAAGACCAAGGATGAAGATCCACCTTCTGTAACTGTCTCCACTGCAATGAAATTCTGTTATCCTACAATTTGGTTCTATTTTCCTCTCAAATAGACCTAACAAATATTTACCAAATAGGTGATTAAAATCAGTACACAAGGGAACAGAATAGAGAGTACAACATACACCCACACATATATGGACAACAAATTTTTGATGAAGGTGCAAAAGTAGTTCAGATAAGAAGGAGTTTTTGTAACAAATGATGCTGGAACAGTTGGTTATGCATTTGCAAAAAAGAAAAAAAAAGAATTTCAATCCACATCTTCTACCACATACAAAAATAGATCAGATTGACATATAAAACCTAAAAGTATAAAACTTTAAAAAAAGATAGAAGAATATCCTTGTGACCTTGGGCCAGGCAAAGATGATACCAAAAGCATGGGAGCCTAGGGGCAGGACAGGAATAAAGACGCAGACGTAGAGAATGGACTTGAGGACACGGGGAGGGGGAAGGGTAAACTGGGATGAAGTGAGAGAGTAGCATTGACATATATACACTACCAAATGTAAAATAGATAGCTAGTCGAAAGCAGCTGCATAGCACAGGGAGATCAGCTCAGTGTTGTGTGACCACCTAGAGGGGTGGGTTAGGGAGGGTGGGAGGGAGATGCAAGAGGGAGGGGATATGGGGATACATAAATACATTTAGCTGATTCACTTTGTTATACAGCAGAAAGTAACACAACATTATAAAGCAATTATACTCCGATAAAGATGTTAAAAAAAAAAGCATGGCTCATAAAATGAAAAAAAAAGATGATATATTGGACTTCATCAAAATTACAAATTTTTGCTCTTTGAAAAACTGTGAAAGGCACTTTTTCAGTTTTTCCTTTTTTTTTTAAGAGGATGAAAAAAAATTCATGGATTGGGAGAAAATATTTGCAGAGCTTATACCTGATAAAGGACTTGTATCCAGAGTAGAAAATGAATTCTCAAAACTCAATAGTAAGACAACAACCTAATAGAAAAATGGGTTAAATATGAATAGATACTTCAACAAAGAAGATAAGTAGATGGTAAATCAGTACACAAAAAGATGTTCAACATCATTAGTCATTAGGGAAATGCAAAGTAAAACCACAATGAGATACTCTTACATACCTATTAGAATGGTTAAATTTAAAAAGACTGGCCATACCAAGTGTTGGCACTCCTAGTGGGAATGCAAAATTGTACAATCACTTTGGAAAATAGCTAATTTCTTAAAAGTTAAACATATGCATACCATGTGATCCAGTCATTCCACATCTAGGTATTTTTCTAAAGGAAATGAAACTATATGTCCATACAAAGACTTATACACAAATGAACATAGCAGCTTTATTCATAATAGCCCAAAACTCAAAACACAAATGCCCATCAACAAATTGTGATATATCCAAGCAATGGGTAACTACTCAGTAACAAAATAGGAAAATGACTCCTTATGCACATAACAGTACGGAAAAATCTAAAAATAATTATGCTAAGTGAAAGAAGATAAGCAAAAAGAGGGATATATTGCATGATTCCGTTTATATAACATTCTAGAAAATGCAAGCCAATCTATAGAAACAGAGATGATCAGTGGTTGCCTAGGGATGAGGTAGGGCATGATGAAACTTTTGGGGTGATGAAAATGTTCATTATATTGACTGTAGTGATGACTTCACAGGTGTATAGATTTATCAAAACTTAGCAAATTGTACACTTTATGTACGATTATATCTACTGCACAGTTGACCCTTGAACAACTCGGGGGTTAGGGGAACCCATCCTCTGCACAGTCGAAAATCTTGTGTATAACTTTATAGCCTGCCACAGTATACACGGTTTTGCATTCAGAGATTTAAGTAACTGCAGCTTGTGTAGTACTGTAGTATTTACTGAAAAAATTTCGTGTATAAGTGGGTCCATGCACTTCAAACCTGTGTTGTTCAAGGGTCAACTGTACTTCAATAAAATTGTTTTAAAAAAGAATTAACTTGTTTATTCAGATAAAATCTGTCTAGATGAACCAAAAAAAAAAAGAACAACAAACAGTAAATTCAAAAATAAATGAATTTGCAATGCTTGGCTTCTTAAACATCTACAACAAAAGATAATGCTACAGCAGTTTTCATTGTGTATTATGTATGTGTGTTTGTGTGGCAGGGGTGGTGGGTGGGACTGTGTATATGTTCATAACAGGGAAGGTGTAAACAGATGTCCAAGAGCCATGTTCAGCTTGGACTATACCAATAGATTCTGTGTTAAGCATCATCTCACGTAGAACTATGAACATTTAACCTTCTAAAAAGAATATTATAAAATAATGGAACAGAGATCATATTACTATGCAAGTAATTTATAGATAGCCTTATGAAGAAAAATAGCATATTATACGCTAGCATGAATACTTATAAAAATAGAAAAAATATGGTATTATACATAAATTATATGAATATAAAATTTATTTTCTTTTAGGGACCTGCCATTATAAAATTAAGTTAACTAACAGACCAAAAAAGTTACAAAAATAAAAGTGTGTTATGAGATACCTAAAGTATCACATACACATCAAAAGTAGACCATTGTTAGAAAAAGGCACCTAAAATCTATGGCTTGGGACAACAGACTTCCAATCAAAAATCAGAATAGCTCATTAATATATTATCTTTGTATGAGGTTTTTTTACAAGCTTTTTTTCTCTTTTTATTCTCCCTGTTCCATTCCAAACTTTTCTGTATCGGTGTGAATGATTAAGTATTAATTCTTGAAAAGCATCTAAACAAGCCTCTAAGTAGATAATTTTAGAATGAAAGTTGTAGTTGAGTCACATTTGTCCAATATCATAAATCAGAAGAGAGGTATTTTCTAAAGGAGTCACAGTTGTCTTAAATCAAGGTCAAAATTATTTTACCCTTAGGATTTCACCACTGATTAGTTTCTTTCTCAATTCAGTAGAAAAACAAGCAAGGGATATGAATAAGCAATTTCCAAGTGGACAATAAACATATGAAAAGACATTCAATCTTAATACTAATCTAAGAAATAGAAATGCATAATAATAAGAAATTAATTTGGAGATGTTTATTAAAATGTGAATAGTGATTATCTCAGCGTATTTTGAGTTATTTTAAATTTCTTATTTGGATTTCAATGTACTGACTTTTTTCAACCTATATTATTTTCAGAAAAGATAAAGTTATTAAAAAACTGCTTCAGTTATTTGCAGATAAATTATGGACAATGCATCAGAAATCAGAACTCAGAAACAGAACCAAACAATTTAGTTAATACAGTAAAGGTGGTATTTCAAATAAGTGTGAGACAGAAAGATTATCAAATAAGTGGTACTAAGAAAATTAACTAGCTAATAAAAATACATTAAAAAAGTCTGAATCCCTAACTCATTGCTAACTCCAAAATACTAATTCTTGTTGGTACAAAGTTTAACATGTATATGAAACCATTAAGGTACTATAAAATATAAGTGCATTCATTACCAAAATACGTCCATCATTTTAAAGGAAAATAATAATCTGTAGAACAATATTTACAGCATAATTTCATTGATTTAAATCATTGTTTCCATAGTATATGTTTTAATTAAAATTATAAAATGAAAGGATATGCACCCAGTAAGTTATATTCAGCATTATATCATCATCCTCTACCACATGTGCCTGGCACATGGCAGGCACAAAAATATATTAGTTGAATGACTAAATAAATGAACTCACGCATTGTTGGTGGGACTGTAAATTGTGATAATTTTTCTGGAGAGAAGTTTGGCAATATGTATCAAAGAGTAAAATGAGCATGCAACTTATTCCAGCACTCCCATTTCTAGGAATTCATCATATGACTAATTTTTACAAGTGCATACAGTAGGTATACAGGGGTAACTTTTTTATAACAGGAGAAAATATGAATGTTAGTGGAGAGATGGTTTGGGAAGTAGCTGCCCTACAATAGGAATCTGGTTAAATAAATTAAGGCAAATATTTCCATGGAATATGCATCTATTTTAAAATAAGATGTTGATCATTTACTATGAAAGTATAGTCACAATTAATTGATAAATGAGCAGATTACAGGACATAATATGATGTCACATAGATAAAACAGTATATATAAACAGGCAGGTGTGAATATGTACAAAGAAAATTCTGGAAGGAAATGCATCAAAATGCTAACAATGGTTATCAAATGATTAAGATTGTGTTTTTATTATCATTGGAATTTTCTATACTGTATTTTTCCTTACAATGCTTACATACTTTGACAACCAGGAATAAACAATAAAAGTAAATTCATTTACAAAATAGAAAATGAAAGAGTTTCCTAACTTTTAAAAAATATGACTAAATGACTAAGCACAAATCCTATAATAAAAAGGTAACATAAGGGTTAATCTAACTTTAATATTTTCCTCACTTGAAATGAATAATTCATCATATTTTATATTTTAATTTGCTACTTGTATTCTATGAGCAGGTTTAGAAAGTGAATGTGATTAATTAGGTTATTTTCTACATTAGCATTCCAAATCACCTCTGTGGATTTTTCCGCTTCCATAGAACTACTAAGATATCTTCCAATTAAGTCTTTAAAAGACTATATCTTGTGAATTTTTATTCAAATACAGATAGGTAATTCTTGTCATTCATAAAAATGGGCTAAATATGTTCCTTACCTTTTAATGAAAAGTAAACACTGGTCTTTTTGGTTGTACCAAGGGAGTTGTTCTGTTGCAGAAAAGAATCCTGTAAATAAAAATAACAGATACCTGTTTTTAAACTTCATTTTGCAAAAGTTTATTCATATATTACTGGACTTGTAAATCATACTTTAGTATGGCTAGAATTTTACAGTGTTAGAAGGAAACTGGTGGAAGATGACAATGTAAAGAACACCCTGACGGAGGATGCAGTTTCATCAGCACAGATTCCCCCTCCCGTCCTGCTATTCGTGGAATTGAAAACTGCTGCACGAAAGTATAGAACAAACCGTCTGCTTTTAAATAACACTACTTAACATTTGAATGCCCTTTTATTTTATCTATAAGGTTGTTACAATCATTGAGAAGGACTACGTGGCAAATCAGCAGCAAGGATGAGGTCTATTATATGCCAGCTTAAAAAGAGAAATATAGTAAAAATGGTGTAACTGACTCACGGCAACATGGGTTCGCAAACCTTGTAGATGGATATAAACCAGGCTTGCCAAACATCACAGACAGCACTTATTAAAACTGCTACGTGGAATGCAATATGCCTGCTTTCTAGCCCCTCCCCCCTTCTCCAATAAACGACTCCCCCTTTTTCCCCCAGTGTAAAAATACATGCTCATAGAACAATTAGATAAAAGAAAAAGAATTTTAAAAATCATCCATAATCACACTACCCAATGATGCCATTTGGAGCATTTTCACCCAATTTTTTTAAAACAGAGTTTTGTTACGAGGCCCCTGACAAACCAAGCGGGAATTAAGGATGAGCGGATGGGAGAAGGATATTCCTCTTCCCTTTTTAGGAATCATGACTAGTATTTTTACCTCATATCTAAGCTTTTTTTTTTTTTGTAATTATAAAACTATAAAGATAGAATTTTGAGGGGGAAAAAACGTCTTCCACGGGTGTCTGCCTCAGCAACCAAGGAGCGTCTGGGAAGGAGGGCGGAGCCTGGAGGGGGCGGTGCGTTTGGTCACTCATTGGGCTGAGGGATTGTCAATCAAGCTTGCCCAGCAAATGAGGTGCGAGCTGAGGGCACACTGGGAACTAAATGAACTGGAGGTCTGACTGCGAGGGGAGGGGGCTCGAGATGTAAGCAGTGAAGAGATTTCGGGGTCTTGCACTGCGCCATTCGGCTGCGGCACGCCTCAGTCCGCCGCAGCTGCAGCTGGGAGAGGCCTTGCCTTCGCCGCTCTCGCCCAGGTCTCCGCTGCCGCTGCCACCTCCGTTGCGATCTCCTCGGCCCAGCCGCGCCCCGCCCCGCGCTCCTGCTGCCTTCACCGCTGCCAACTCCTCAGCCCGAGCCTCCGCTGCCGCCACCCAAGCATCCGTGAGTCATTTTCTGCCCATCTGTGGGCGCGCGGTAGTCACCACCCTAAGAGGTGTGCAGGCTTGCAAAATGGCAGAAGCGGATCCTAGCAGGGTCTTGGAACCTGCCGCCCAGGGGGTGGATGAAGAGATGGTGGCTAGCTCGTCTAGCGATTCTGGGGAAGAATCTGACAGCAGCAGCTCTAGCAGCAGCACTAGTTGCAGCAGCAGCAGCAGTAGTAGTGGCAGCAGCAGCAGCAGCAGTAGCTGCAGCCGCTTCTATAGAAAGAAGAGGGTACCTGGGCCTTCCAGAAGTGCGCGGCGGGCTCCGTCGGGTAGAAGTTTCGTGGATCAGCTGCCTCGGGCAGTTAGAAATCGTGTGCAGGCGCTCAGAAATATTCAAGATGAATGTGACAAGGTAGACGCCCTGTTCTTAAAGGCAATTCACGATCTCGAACGAAAATATGCCGAACTCAATAGGCCTCTGTACGATCGGCGATTTCGAATCATCAATGCAGAATATGAGCCTACGGAAGAAGAATGTGAATGGAATTCGGAGGATGAGGTGTTCAGCAGTGATGAGGAGGTGCAGGAAGAAGGCCCTAGTGAGATGCCTGCCTTAGAGGGTGAGGAAGAAGAGGATGCCCCGAAAGCAAAACCTGAGGTCAAGACTGAAGAAAATGCAGCTCCGAAAGAAAATCCCGAGGTAAAGGCTGAAGAAAAAGCAGAGTCTAAAGATGCTCTGGAGGCCAAGACTGAAGCAAAAGAAGATCCGAAAGAATCCCCCCAGGCAAAGGCAGAAGGTAAAGAGCAGCCTAAAGTAACAGAGGCTAAGGCAAGGGCTCCAGGAAAAGAGGCTCCTAAAAGAGTTCCTGAGGTCAGGCCTAAAGAAAGAGCTCTTAAAAGAGCTCGCAAGGGAAAGCCTAAAAGAGAAGATCCTAAAGGCATTCCCGACTATTGGCTGACTGTCTTAAAGAATGTTGACAAGCTGGGGCCCATGATTCAGAAGTATGATGAGCCCATTCTGAAGTTCCTGTCCGATGTCAGCCTGAAGTTCTCAAAACCTGGCCGGCCTATAAGTTACACATTTGAATTTTGCTTTCTACCCAATCCATACTTCAAAAATGAGGTGCTGACCAAGACATATATAATAAAGTCAAAGCCAGATCACAATGATCCCTTCTTCTCTTGGGGCTGGGAAATCCAAGATTGCAAAGGCTGTAAGATAGATTGGAGAAGAGCAAAGGATGTTACAGTGACAACCACCCGGAGTCGCACAACTGCTACTGGAGAAGTTGAAACCCAGCCAAGAGTGGTTCCTAATGCATCATTCTTCAATTTCTTTAGCCCTCCTGAGATTCCTACAATTGGAAAGCTTGAACCACGAGAAGATGCTATCCTTGATGAGGACTTTGAAATTGGTCAAATTTTACATGATAATGTCATCCTGAAATCAATCTATTACTATACAGGAGAAGTCAATGGTACCTATCATGTTGGTAAAGATTATGGAAACAGGAAATATCGAAAATAAAAAAGAGGCTGCATGAAAGAATTTTCAAGAATCTCAAATTTCAAGCAGAAGTGAAGTAGGTTTATATAGTCTTGGAAAAAAAAAAAAACAACCTGCCCTGTAACCTCAGCACTAGTATTCCTCACAGTCTTGAGTTTTCGTACTTTCTTGGTAGCCTAAAATATTGTCTTAAAGTGTCTAAGTATCAGTTTATTCTATCTAGCCTGTTGTAGTGTAATATTCTTCAAAATATGTAAACTGTTGTCAATTATCTAAAGCATGTTAGTTTGGTGCTACAAAGTTTTGATTTTTGTGAAGTCCTTTTGTCATGTTCCTATTAGAATGTAGCTGTGAAAACTGTCAGAATTGTTAACTGAGACAAATATTTGCTTGAAAAAAAAAAGTTCCTGAAGCATCAATGCAAATATATTTTTTTCTTTTTCCAGCCCAGAAGACTAAGGGTTTAAATCTGCTTGTACTAGCTGTGCCTTCATTACTTTGCTATAGAAATACAATATTATACTAACTAGAACAGTGCATTGTGAAATTTGACCGCTTGAAAAAAATTAGCATACATTTAATAATGTCCATCAAGACCATATATGATATGACTGTGAACTTGTTAATGTGCCATAGTGGTTTATAAATTTAAGCATAATGAAGTTATTGTTTACCACTGAGGTGTTAATATAACATAGTATTTAAAAAAAGTTTGCTCATCTTATCCTGTGTAACTGTAAACTAAAGGTACTAACCACATTTTCTTTGTAATATGTTCTACTTTGCCTTTCACTGGAAATGATCACTTTACATCATTGGTATTTTTTTCATGTTCTTCTATTACAACCTAAAATAAATAAATGTCAAAGTGTATCGTGCTATAAAAATCTACCATTTTTGCCTCATTATAAAAAGTGTGGTGCTTATTATAGAAAAAGTAGAGAATCCTTAGGAAAAGGGACATTTAAAAATATATAATTATCAATATAATTAACATTCTGATGCATTTCACAGATCTTAGCTCTTTTTTTGGTGGATACACATTCCAGTGATTGGAGAGAAATGGGACTGGGGAGAAGGACTAAGATAGGGGAGAGAGGAAGAGAAGGGGAGGAAGGAATGGGGAGGAGGGTTGAAGTAGAGAAAGTGGGGAGGGAGAAGGGAGAGGGAGGGTACCAGAGTGAGGAGGGGGGTGGAAGGAGAAGAGGGTGGGAGGGAGGAGGAAAGGAAAGGAGGGGAGAGAAGGAAGGGAGAGGGGAGGAGGGAAGGGAGGAGGGAGGGGAGTGGAAAGGATGGGAGGAGGTAGGGATGGAGAAGAGGGGAGATAGGCAGGAGTGCCTCACCCAGAAAGGACATCCATATAAGTTGTTGTCTTCACTTCCAGGAGTAGGATGGGTAAATGACCCAGGCCCACCTTCTACCGTGACTTGGGAAGAGGTCTCATTCCCATGTGTGGTTTATTTTTCCTTATAGGTGACATTATGCTTTCACCAATTCTGCACCATGTGGTTGGTTACAGAATAATTTGATCCTGAGATTTTGGTTTGAATTTATTGTGAGGAGGAAGCCCCTTAAACTCAGTTTACCAAAGAGCTTTGTACTGGGCACAAAGTCACAAGCACAACAAATAATATCTTATTTCACATCTGCCATTTCCCCAACTGCATATACTTTCCTCCAAGACCTTACAGGAAAGAGCTGTGGCAAGAGGAAGACAGGATTTGGGAATTTCTGGGTCTCTAGGTATAAAATTACCTACTAGTCTTCCCAGATCCCACCATATATATAGTTTAGTATCTTGCATTTAACCCTGCTTAACAATAGTCCCCCCCATTTCTATAAATGTAAAAATATTCCAACCTATGAGATAGATATTTAACCAAACATGCATGTTTGGATATTTAGGTTACAATTTATACAAAATCAGGAAGTAAATTATTGCTTTTAGCAATAGCAGTGATACTCTGAGAGTGACTTTTGTAGTTCTGAGATTTTTGCAACCATCAAGGAGGGGTGTGGCAGCAGATTTACTTACAAGCCTGTGCCGAATCGAAGACTATAATAAATAGCATGTACCTGGCTCACTGCTGCAGAGGTTCTCAAATGGGATATATACTGTGCTTGCCAGACATCACAGACAGTAGAGCCCTTAAAACTTCTACATGGAATGCAACATCCTTATTGCATCTTAGAACATTTACCGAGGTAGTTAGCCCCTTCCTGCTCTGTATTTTCCAGTGTTAAAGGAACGCATGTCATTATAGAATATTTGCAAAATAGAAGGAGAAGTGCAGATAATAACAATTATTCAGAAGCATACTACAGGAAGATATGTCCTGTATGTATAATAGATTGGTGTATTTTCTCCCAGTCCATCACTTTGATTAGGTTTTATCACAAGTTCTTGTCTCAAATCAAGTTGGGTGGGTGTAAGAAGCTAATTCGAAAGACAACTTATTTTTTTAACATCTTTATTGGAGTATAATTGCTTTACAATTGTGAGTTAGTTTCTGCTGTATAACAAGGTGAATCAGCTATACATATACATATATCCCCGTATCTCCTCCCTCTTGTGTCTCCCTCCCACCCTCCGTATCCCACCCCTCTAGGTGGTCACAAAGCACCGAGCTGATCTCCCTGTGCTATGCAGCTGCTTCCCACTAGCTATCTATTTTACATTTGGTAGTGTGTATATGTCAATGCCACTCTCTCACTTCGTCCCAGTTTACCCTTCCCCCTCCCTGTATTGGTATCTTTGCCTTTTCAGGTTAAGTCTGGTGGGGGTGGGGGTGGGGAACGGGCAGGTGTCATGGATTTTTGAATCAGTAAAAGCTAGGATTCCGGAAATGCAAACGTTGGGTGGTGGGTGATTCAGCCACCTAGGCTATGTCAAAGGTGAAAAGAGCCGGGAAACCCGATGGGCTTGCACGTTCGTTGGGCTGCAGGTTTGTCCATCACACTCGCTCAGCCAATGAATGATGCCAGAAAGAAGAGCTGGGTGGGAACGAAGCTCCTGGGTTGGGTGCGTGGGCGTGAGAAGAGTTTTACGGCGTCTTCCTCGGTGCCTTCTTATCTGCGTGCTATTTCCTTCGGCTGTGATTCAAGGCTGAGGTCAGCCGTTCCCTTCTCTGACCTGAGCCCGACCGAAGAGGTCGTCACCTCCTCCGCGCTGCAGTCATCCCCGCCTTCTCCTTTGTGAGTTTTTGCCATCCTGAATTGGGCACTGAGCGTCCAGGGTCTTCACTCTAAAAGTTTGTTCTTTTCCTGTAAGGTGGCAAACTCAGATAAGGGGGTTTCCTAAGCAGCAGCAGAGACTGCTGAAGAGGTCAGGAAAGAAACGAGCTAAGTGAAGAAAGGGACCACACGGATAGTCAAATGATGCCAATGCCCCCATTCTGACGGGGTCTAACGATACAGGTGTCCTTGCCCTCAAAAGGCTTCAGGGGTCAAGTGATAAGATAGAAGCTGAATTTGAAAAGGAATTGCACGCTCTTGTAAAAAGGATAAATCCTCACTTGATTAGATGTTCGTGCCCACCAGCGTAAGGATTAGGACAACCTGCAGTATAATAACTTCAACACACTTATGCATTACTTCAAATTTTATGTTTTGTGTTTTTTGTGGAGTATATCTTTTAAATTTAAAAATGAAATATTTAAGTATTAAAACACATGGCATTTAGAAAAATACTTCTTTTGAAGAGATCTGGAACACAACACATTCTCTAAAGCCTCTGTGTAGTTTAGTCCTTATGATGTCCTTTTATCATATAGCTTTTAGAGAGTAACTGGTAAAATTATCAGAACTCTTCACTGAAGCTAATATTTACTTGGGAAAAAATTACTTTAAAGAACCAATTCACGTGTGCGTTTTGCCTCACCTCAGAGGTAGGAAGGGTTTAAACCAACCTGGACCAGGTGTACCTTAT
Organism: Balaenoptera ricei; assembly: GCF_028023285.1. Lineage (NCBI taxonomy): Eukaryota > Metazoa > Chordata > Mammalia > Artiodactyla > Balaenopteridae > Balaenoptera > Balaenoptera ricei. The sequence goes on along the minus strand of NC_082660.1, from coordinate 85,059,831 downwards.
TGCTGTGCTATAAATTATTTATTATGTTATGGTACATTACAAAATTTTTATCATTTGCATAAAGTAGCATAGAGTTAAGAATTTTTAATAACACATTCATATCAAGTCTCCTAGATTACTAATGTTTTTGAATTTTGCGTGACAGAAGGATTTATAAAAACATAATGGAGCTGTTATTTCCTTCTGTGTTGCTAATAGACATTAGTGTTTGCAAGTGGTTTTCTCATCTTTTACTCATAAGCTATGTAGACTAAGGGGATTAAGTATATTTTCTTTGCAGTATGCGTCACTGAAAGTTATCACTTTATTATTATTTTATTACATCTTTTGATTATAAAATGTTCATTATAGAAAATTTGGAAAATATACTGAAAAGTATAAAAATTATTTTAAACAATTCTACCTTCAAAGATAACCACATTTCAAATGAAAAGAAAATATCTATATCTACCTTTATTAACATAACTACTATTCTGTTCCTTTCACTTTTCACTTAATATATTTTGGAACCCTTTCTGTATCAGTGCATGTAAACTTCATTCTGTTTAACATAATGTACCATAATGTATTTCATCAGTTTCTTATGGGCATTTAGGTTAGGAGCATCTTTCTCTAACTGATTGGTAATTGTAAGCACTGTCTATAAATTAAGGAAAAATGTTGCGTATAGTGAAATATTTTACCTTTGGATTTTGTTCAGTTGTTTTTTTCTTTTTTTCCTGCAGAAGTGTTTTAATGTTAATAAAGTCACATTTATCTTTTTTTCCCCCATTACAGATATTGGGTATTTAGTTTAGAAAGACCTTTCCACACCAAGATCTTTTTTTTATTTTTTGTAATTGCTCATATTTTCTTAGAGTACTCTTATAGTTTCATTTAAAGTTTTAATCTTTCTGGAATAAGTTTTATGTAAGGATTGAGGTAGCTATACCACTTTTTTTTCTCTCAATACAGCTAATCAATTGTTTTGACACCATTTATTGAATATTGAATATCCAATGTAATTAATTGCTGCCTTTATTATATAATCCATTCCCTATGTGTTTGGGCCTATTTCTGGACTGTTCTGTTCAGAAGTGTTATTCTTGTGCCAGTATAAATCTTCTAAAACAGAAATTTCTCATATATATTTTATTATCTGATAAGAAAAGTTCCTTATAAAACTTGTTTTTAAGATTTTTTGGGGGGATATTTTCACCTGTTCATCTTCCCAGATGAACTGCAGTATCGCTTTTTTTCAGTCTCCCTCCCTAAAGCCTATGGATATTTTGATTAGGGTTTGTTTGATTTTATAGATTCATTTACAGAGAATCAGGAATTTCATATTATTCAGTCTTCTTATCCAAGGACAAGCTGTGTCTTTCCACTTAATCAAGTATTTTTAATATTTTTCAGTAGAATTGTAAAGTTTACCTATTAAAATATAAAATAGGCTTTTTAAAAATGTTCAGAACCTGTTCTTCAGTTTCTTCTTCCTTTGTCTACCTTTTGCTTATGCTGTTCTGCTGCTTATTTTTAAATTATCTGTGCTTAGGCGTTGTCCCTTTTTTTCCAGCTTTGAATGGGAGCAACTGTTTGCTGAAGTGTGATTTGTGAAGAGGTAGGAGGAAATGAGCTTGAGCATCTCAGAAGCTTCAGTTCAGGTTTGTCTCATATCATTGTTTCCGAATTGCTATATTTTCTGCTGGAGGCCATTTTGGTCTTCAGTTTATGCTATTCTCTCCTTTCTCAGCCCTCACCAGCACCAGCTTTCGAATGAGCAAGTCAGCATGACTCAGTGAAATGCCTTGAGTTAGAGGTGTTCTGTGGCAATCTTGTAGTTAATTTCTGCTCAATGGACTGGCCAGCATCTGTAGAGTTACTTGTTGCTTGTCTCTCTCCTCATATTGAAGCAGTTTCTAAAGGTTCTCAGAAAATGAAGATGATGTGCTGGTATAATTTCTCCTTAACTCCAGCTCGCCTTTTGTTCTGTGTTATGGAGCTGTTTCCCTAAGGGGTCATTTCTTGCTGCTTTCGATGTCTGCCACAGTCCTAAGTCAGATGTTCAGAGCTTGAACACTTAAGGGAACAGCAAGCATTAGCTCAGAGTCCTGCTTTTTTTTTGTTGTTGTTCAAATTTCATTGTAAGTGGAAGAAATTCTTTCCAATGTGTGGCTTGGGATTGTGGCTATTTCTTTGACTTGAAGATTATTTCTGCCTTTAATTTTTATTCTGATAATTCTGGTACATGGGCAGGATTGAAAACCACAGAGCAATGTAGAGAGGAATCTCCAAGAGGGGAGGGGGTATGTTGTGTGCTCTGAATGTATTGACCTCAGAAAAACTCTTTCTGCAGCACAGCTATTAACAATTCTCCTAATTTATAGTGTTCCTGAAATACCAGTTTGGTGAATTTGGCCTTGGTCAAATAGGGAAATTAGCCTGGCTTTGTCTATTGGTAAAAACATCCTTAATCAACACGTAAAAAAATTTTATTTTGAGATAAAGTTGCAAAAATAGTACAGAAAATTGCAAAAATAGTACAGAAAGGTCCTGTGTACCCTCCATCCAACTGCCACTAATGGTAACACCTTACATGACTATAGTACAATATCCAAGCCAGGAAATTAACATTGGTATAATCTACAGACGTCATTCAGATTTTGCTAGATTTTACATGCATTCCTCTGTGTGTGTGTGTGTGTGTGTGTAGTTCTATGTCGTTTTATCACATATATAGATTCATGGAACTACCACTAAAATCAAGATTCAAAACTGTTTCTTCTGTCCCTAAATTCTGGCAACTGTTAATTTGTTCTCAAACTTGAAATGAAAAAATTATACAGATTGCTATATAAATGGATTTATATAGCGTGTAACCTTTTGAGAATGACCTGTTTTCACTCAGCAAAATAACCTTAACGATCCATCCAAGTTGTACCTGTATCAGTAGGTTGTTCTTTTTATTGCCGAGTAGTATTCCAGTGTATTAGTCACTGATCTATGACTCTTCTATAGAAGAGTAAAAACAGGTGGAAAGGAAACAGGACTGCCAGTGGCCAGAATCTCCCATAGGGACAGAAGAAGGAATTACAAGGTCCTTCTTCCTAAAATCTGAAAGTGAAATAGTATCAATAGAAAATGCTTTTGCAATGCTTACTATGCACTAGGACTATACAAATTATTATTCATGTAATCCTTATTACCGTATTATTAATTAGGTACAATTATTATCTCTATTTAACAAATGGTGAGACTGAGGTACAGAGAGGTTAAGTAACTTGTCCAAGCTCACACAACCAGTAAGTGACAAAGCCAGGCTTTAAAGTTGGCAATCTGGCTCTAGTCCATGTGCTTAACTGCTCTATTATTCCACCTCTCTACCATGCTATACCACCTAGAGAAGCACTGTCTTTGTCCATACTCAAGACTAGATAGGGCCCAAGAGAAGCAGCAGAGAAGAAATAAGTACAACCTGGAAGAAAAGCGGATGCCTATCTATAGAGGAAAACTAAGAATCTCCACTTACCTAGCAGTGGTGCCCCCGAATCCACTTTGTAGCTCATGTCTGAGAAACCTTATCAAACTTTATAGCTTACTGAGACCACTGGGTAAGGTTGAGCCCCTAGGTCATATCCATCATACACAGAAGTATCATGAGAACTGGCTTAGTAAATTTCTATTTCAATTAAATATAGGGCGATCCATTACTATTAAAGATTTCTTTTACCTTTCCAACTTCTTATATTTTTATCATTCCCTGTTTTCCTGTAGTTAGCAGCAATAAAGAGCCTTTAAATCAATAGGTGTAACAAGGGAAAAGAAGATGAAAAAGTGGTTTACTCCTAAGCATCCTTGAGCAGAACCCAGAGGAACATTTACAGGAATTGGGCAATATAGAGGATGAAAGCATGGATTTGAAGTCTAATAGTCTTGGTATTGACTCCCACTTCTGTCACTTATTGGCTGTGTGACCTTACGCATGTTGCTTTGCCCCTCTAATCCTCATTTTTCCTATCTCTAAAATGGGGCTGTTACCTGGCTACTTGATAGAATTATTGTAAGGCTTAAATGAGATATTATTTATCAAGCACTTAGCAGAGTGTTTGGCATGCAATGATAATTCAAATAATAATTTATTGCTATAATTAGGATAACTGAGTTTTACTTGGTAATTCCAGGTAAAGTATCATGATACTAAAGATGTTGAAGTTGGTATTAACTCATCCAGGTTTGTCTGTCTTCAAGGAAGAAAATCCTCTTTCCTTCATGGATTTCATGTAACTGCTCCTGTTCTTTCTTGGATTTTCCCTCCCTAAATCAATAGCTCTGAACTGATTCCTGGTAAACACCTACCTGCCTGCATCCTCCCTATATCTTCAGTCTTTGAAGGTCAATTTGAATTTTTATCCATTCCTTCAAGGAGTCAGTACTCTACCAGTTTGTTGCCTGACCAAAAGTCTATGACATAAACTCTTTTCTTTAGTAATGTTGAATACAACTGGACCATTTCCAGACCCCAGACATACATAGTTTGTAAGATAGTGATTTACAAACTATTTCCAGTGTGGAATGCTTTCCTCACAACCTCCTCTAGTTTTGGCCAGGGTATTAACTGGGGACATACAAGTCAGATCAGTGGGGGGGTTTTTGCCATGGTTTTTAAAAATGTTCTTTTGGTCAGGAAATTCATCTATAAGAATTGCTTGCAGAAGTTTAAGAGAACACAAGAGGTGAAAGGCAATGAATGGCATAGCAGATGGCATCTACTTAAAACATTTGCACTGCACCCCATAGGAAATGAAATTTGAGGAAAGTGAAAATCTTTCTTGTAATATTTACCTTAAACTGTCACCACTATTTACAACTTCAGGTAAAATATCCCAATGTTAGAGCTGCTGAAATTGGTATTAACTCGCACCAGCTTGTCTTGCTTTAAGGGAAAATGTCCCTTTAAATACAATAAAAATAAGGATTATGGGAATAAGATGCATTACTTACAATTATTTAGGTGTAATTCAAGTTTTAACAGAGTTTGTCAGTCTCTGGATTGAAAGACAAGTAAAATATAATGCACCAGAACAAATATATAACTTAAAATTTTTTCATTATTTTCATTATATTTAGGTAGGTTCAGGGTGCTAGGAAAACATTTTAACAAGTGTAATATACTTTTAAATATTGGAAAAGTTGGATTTTCACAACATAATTACTGTGTCAGCAGGTTGCCAATTAATTGTTGGAAATTCTTTTGCACGAAGACTACATCTGCATTTAATTATGCTGAAGGGCTAGAGAAAGAATGTAGTTACTTTAAAAAATTTGTATAGATGATGAGGCTTTACGGAAATGAATCCTGACTTTTTCCAATTGAATCTATACTAAATGAACAATCTCTAAGCAGCACATGGGAAGGTATCAGGACATTTCTCTAGCTTAGGGATATCCCTGGTTGATTTTCTGAACAACTGTTTTGGAAATAAGTTAGGTCTTTTCAGATGTTGTATTTAGGTTTGTTTAGCTTGTGTTATTAAATATTCCCACTAGTATAATTATTAGTGATTTCATGAGGAAGCAAGAGCTCACAAATGGTATTGGCATACCTCAACTACCATAATATTTATATGTGAAAAGAATATTGTTTTATTTCATGTAGAAACACTGATTTCGTATTAAATATGGCTTAAATCTCTGTATTATCCTAATATTATCATCTTCTTTAGTAAGCACAGCGTTTGTGTATAGTAAAGTGCAGTTGAGTCAAAGTTTTGTTACTCAGGGCAGATTAGCAAATTTTCACCCACCAAAAAAGTATTAAGTGATTTAAAGAAATACCAGAATTTGTTGATGTTTAAGATCCTGTTTTTGGCCTCTCTTCTCTATCCAGCAACTTGATTTGTGATAATTTTCCTAAGGGTACCTTGTACCTAAGGAAAGGTAAGAGAGAGAATACTAGGTGACATTTGTCATCCAATTTTAGGATCTGCCTTGATAGTTCCTATTTAAAACCATACTAACACCATTTATAAGACAACGTATAAGAGGAGTGACAAACTTAGGAGAAAACTATTTGTAAAGGAAATGAATAAGCAATTCAGAAAAATACTTTTATATGTATATTAGTCTTTTGGCTAATATATATGAAAAATGCTCACCTACGCTACTAATAAAAAAGATGAAAATTAAAATAACAAGATATTGCTATTTACCTGTTTTGTTGGCAAAAGTAAAATTTAAAAATTCCCATCATTGTTCTCATAATGTGAAGAAAAGGCCCAACCATGTGCTGCAAGTGGAAAGGTATAATGGTACACATTTTTCAGGAGTGTGATTTGGCAGTACTTAATAAAAGCCTTTAAAATGTGCATACTCTTTGACCTAGCAAATCTTCAAGGAATTTATCTTAAGGAAATAATAGTGAACAAAAACAGTTATAAGAGTGTTCATTTTGGTGTTGCTTACAATACTACTGAAATGTCTGAAACAATTTAAATGTCCAAAAAGAGGGGATTCAATTTATAAACTATTGTTTATTCATACAGCTGAATAATATAAAGGCATTTAAAGTAATAATGTAGATCTATGCTGACATTGAAACATAGCTAAGATAAATTGTTTAATGAAAAATGTCTCAAAACTATGGAAATGTATGCATATATATGTAAATTATATGTAGTACACAAAAATATTGATACTGGCTATCTATATGTAATGGAGTTTTAGGTAATTTATATTCATGATTTTTAGTATTCTAAATTTTATGTAATGATCAGAACTTACTGTTGTGATCAGAAAAGATAGAGCAGGAAAAACAGGAACATTTTAGAATTATAGACAATTATGTGGAGCTGTAGAGTCAGAAAACAAATAAGGAATTGTGAAGGTGCTATATAGGCACATATTTGTGCTATGCAATACTGGAAACTAACTTTTAAAACAATGTATTAAAAGCATATGCGCAAGGGTTGTTTCCTTCACAGTGGTCACCTTAAGAGCAAACACTTATTCCAATTATGCTGACACTAACAGAATGTTAAAGATGATATACTTCCTCATTTCATAGGTGAGAAATCTTGGGCTCATTGCATCTAAATACTATCTAAGGTCACACAACAGCTAGGTAATGGGAGGTTCACAAAACCATGATGCTTTCCCTTTCCATTTTTTGGATAATTAACTATTATTATAAAACCAAGTTTTTCTAAACCCTGTGACCTTCAATGGCTGCTTTTCCCTTTAAATACCCAAATAACCTAGCCTCAGCCTTCCTTCTCTTCATGTCACCTAACTAACCTAACCAAGTAACCTAGTCTCTGCCCAGTTTCCTTTCCCAAGTATTTCCAAGAAACTCTAGAGAATGCTTGGTTGTATGTTCCAAAAGTATGTCTGCTGGTCACTTATCAGTTCTGTCTTAGGGCAAGTGCTTCAGACTTTTCCGCTGGTCAGATTGTGCTGTCTTACAACCGCTTCTCCATGCTGCTGCCTCTTACCCCAATCCACATTACACTAAGAATTAAGACATCACAGTAAAAAGTAAATCCCTAAAACACAGTTCATATCTGACTCTTATGCTTAACAAAACTTTAGTGACGGCTTGGGACTAGCAGAAGAAAATTATCAGACAGAAAAAGGAAATTTTAAAACCAGCCATCAGAGATCCATTGTCCGTGCCTTTGCACAAAGGTCCCTGAATTGCAGTCCTCCCTGACACCATACATGTTGCAAGCGCCAACTTTTTTCCCACACTGGGGCCTCTTGACCCCCTCCTTCTTTACAGGTGACTAGTGTTCCCATTGTTCTTGGAGATTTGAGAAAAAAGGAGTATCTTCCTCTCTCCCAGTCAAAGGACCATTGTTTTCCCAATGGGAAAGTTGAAAAACTCATTTCCTTCCGCAGAAACTCCATCCTTGCCACAACTGGTCTAGCCACCATGTTCCAGATAAAATAATTTTAATAGCACATTTCTCAGTCTGGATTCTTTATATGTATGTGGAGTATGTGAATTTCCTTCTGTGACCCAACAAAGGAGTTTTAATTGCCGGGCCTAAACCATCTTTTCAGCTGCTTCTTTTTCTCTCTGTCTCTTTATTTCAGTTTGTCTCTCACTTTTTCTAGTGTTCTACTTTCTCCATAACTTTGTCTATCTTCACTCCTCCTTCTCTTCTCTTTTCACATGTTCTCTTGCTTTTGGCTTCCTAGACAGATGATTAAGTCCATTTTGGCTTGGCTGCTCCTTTTCTATCCCATTTTTTGATGGTTAATGTATGGAATACTATAATCTGTAAAGATGAACTGGAAGTCTCAGATGGGGGATTCTTTTTACTTCTAAATTGGGTATGATAAATTTACTAATTAACCTGGTTCTAAAAATCTCGGATGAGGAGATGACTATCCAACAGATATCACTGTCCTCATAAAGATACAAAATAAACTAACAGCAGAACCCTCAGTGGCAGACAGTGCCCGAAAATATTCAAACATCCCCAGTATAGAAATCAAAATAGAGTATATTTTGATTTTGAACATAGTTCATACCTTCTTTTACATTCTTTACTTTAAGACTTCAAGTTCTCTTGTTAGTAATTGATAGGGTATGTTGTCTATAGTTGCTAAATAAGTGAAACAAGTCTATGACTTTTATTTTAAATTATACTAAAGTAAAAGGAACCCAGCTTTTTTTCCTCTCCACTCTCCCTTATTCCACTCTACAAGATCACAGAGGAAAAATCAAGAAAGTCTTTCCCTCCTCTAACCCTCAGAAGTTACTGTTTTCTCTTCTATTCTTTTGAAAATAATAACTTTATTGAGAGATAATTCACAAACATTACAATTTACTTTTACGATATACAATTCAGTGGTTTTTGGTATATTTACAGAGTTGTGCAACTGTCACCATAATCAACATTTTTCATCACCACATAAAGAAATCCTGTACCTACCAGTGGTCACTTATTTCCCCCAGTTCTCCCTTCCTCCAGCCCTAGGCAACCACTAATCTACTACCTGTCTCTATAGGTTTTCCTATTCTGTTCTTGTTTCTGTTTTTATGAATTTACCTGTTCTGAATATTTCATATAAATGGATTCATGTAAAATGTGGCCTTTTGTGACTGGCTTCTTTCACTTACCATAATGTTTTCAAGGTTCATCCATATTGTATCATGTGTCAATACTTCACTCCTTTTAATGGCCAAATAATATTCCATTGTATAGGTATATCACATTTTGTTGTATAATGAGATGACATTTGGGTGTTTCCACTTTTGGCTATTATGAATAATGCTATTATTAACATTTATGTGGACATATGTTTTCATTTCTCTTGGGTATATATCTAGAAGTGGAACTGCTGAGTCATGTGATAACTCTGTTTAACCTTTTGAGGAGTTGCCAGACTGTTTTCAAAAATGAATGCATCATTTTACATTCCTACCAGCAATATATGAGGGATCCATTTCTCTATATCTTTACCAACAATTGTTATTATCTCTCTTCTTGATTCCAGCCATTCTAGAGAGTGTAAAGTGGTTTCTCAATAAGTTTTTTAAAAAATTTTTATTGGAGTATAGTTTATTTACAATGTTGTGTTAGTTTCAAGTGTACAGCCAAGTGAATCAGTTATACATATATCCACTCTTTTTTAGTTTCTTTTCCCATATAGGCCATTACAGAGTATTGAGTAGAGTTCCCTGTGCTATACAGTAGGTCCTTATTAGTTATCAATTTTATATATAGTAGTGTGTATATGTCAATCCCAATCTTCTAATTTATTCCCCCTCCCTTTCCCCCCCCGGTAACCATAAATTTGTTTTCTACATCTGTGACTCTAATATGGTTTTGAGTTGAATATCCTTGATGACTAACGATGTTGAGCCAGAGCTAAAAGAAGGCATATAATTCTTGATTATTAATTGACTTTTAAGAGTGAGGAAAGAGTAAAAGGAAAGAGTAAAAGATCTGCTTCCTTTTAATAATAATAAACATCGATTCCAAAGCCAAATATAGATGGCTTGTATATATCTGCACTGCATTTTTAAAAACCCTGCCTCAGTACTATTTATGTAGCTAATTAAAAGTTGGGCATAAATAAGAGTCTTCACTCAGGACAAATCAAATAACATTCATTTTCTTTTCCTGAACACCATTTGCATTTTTCCTTAAGTTGAAGGATCTACTGCTTGGAAATCTCCTTAGACAGAAGGGAGCTGAATGACATGTCCGTCCTTTTTTCCTCTACTTTCTATACTCCAATTGTGTGCATCAGATTTTTCTTGCTGCCATAACAAATTACTACAAATATAGCAGCTTAAAATAACACAAAATTATTATCTTATAGTTCTGTAGGTCAGAAGTCCAGTATGGGTTGCATTAGGCTAAAATCAGCGTGTCAGTAGTGCTGGGTTCCTTTCTAGAGGCTCTAGGGGAGAATCATTTCCATTCTTTTTCAAATTCTTTCCCCAATTAGGTTGTTACAGAATATTGAGCAGAGTTCCCTGTGCTATACAGTAGGTCCTTGTTGGTTATCCATTTTAAATATAGCAGTGTGTACATGTCAGTCCCAAACTCCCTAACTGTCCCTCTACCCCACCCATCCTGGTAACCATAAGTTCGTTCTCTAAGTCTATGAGTCTGTTTCTGTTTTGTAAGTAAGTTCATTTGTATCATTTTTTTTATAGATTCCGCATACGATATTTCTCTTTCTCTGTCTGAGTTACTTCAGTCAGTGTGACAATGTCTAGGGCCATCCCTGTTGCTGCAAATGGCATTATTTCATTCTTTTTAATGGCTGAGTAATATTCCATTGTATATATGTACCGCATCTTCTTTATCCATTCTTCTGTCATTGGACATATAGATTACTTCCATGTCTTGGCTATTGTAAACAGCACTGCAATGAACATTGCGGTGCATGTATTTTTTCGGACCATGTTTTTCTCTGGGTATGTGCCCAGGAGTGGGATTGGGAAGACTCATTCTTGGAAGCAATATTTAAGGAGTATTTACCCATGCAATGCTACTGGGTCTGCTGCTCAGGTGATTATTATAAGGAGCTCTGTTGCAGCAATTCTTTGTGGGTAAATATTTAATGTCAGGGCCTTAATGTCCTGGCAGACCTGAGCCATTATGTTACTGTTCTATCAGTCCACTGTTTCAATTTTTCTATTTTTAAAAAAAATTTTTATTTTTTGGCTGCACTGCATGGCACATGGGATCTTAGCTCCCCAACCAGGGATCGAACCTGTGCCCCCTGCAGTGGAAGCGTGGAGTCTTAACCATTGGACCGCCAGGGAAGTCCCTCAAGTTTTCTAGACAACCATTTCCTGACTGCCCTAGAAGTGTTGTGTTAGGAGGATTAGTTCTAGCAATCACTACTCTAATGACTTATAACCATTAAGTTACCCCAGTCAACCCAGTCAAGTTGACATACAAAATTAATTTTGTATGTCAACTTGACTGGGTTGACTGGGGTAACTTAATTAATTTTGTATGTCAACTTGACTGGGTCAAGAGATGCCCAGATATTTGGTCAAAGATTATTCTGGCTGTGTCAGTAAAGATGTTTGGGGATGAGATTCACATTTGAATCTGTAGACTGAGTAGAGTAGACTATCCTCTCTAATGTGTGTGGGCCTCATCCAATCAGTTGAAGGCCTGAATAGAACAAAAAGGCTGACCATCCTGCAAGTAAGCGGGAACTCCTGCCTCACTGCCTTAGAGCTGGGACATCAGTTTTTACCTGCCTTTGAACTAGAACTAAAACATTGGCTCTACCTGGATCTCAAGCCTGCTAGCCTTTGGGCTGGAAATGCACCATCAGCTCTCCAGTTCTCAGGCCTTTGGACTTGGACGGAAACTACACCACTGGCTTTTCTGGGTCTCTAGCTTGCTGACTACAGATCTTGAGACTTGTCAGCCTCTAAATTAAGTCAATTTCTTATACTCAATCTCTCTCTCTCTCTCTCTCTCTCTGTTTGTGTGTGTGTGTATATATATATAGTTGACCTTGAACAATACAGGTTTGAACTGTGTGTGAGTCTACTTATATGTGGATTGTTTTCAGTAGTAAATACTACAGTACTACATGATCCGATGTTGGCTGAATCTGCAGATGCAAAATCGCCGATACAGAGGGCCAACTACAAGTTATATGCAGATTTTTGACGGCATGGGGGGTTGGCACCCTGAACCCCCACATTGTTCAAGGGTCAACTGTAAACACACACACACATACACACACACAACTTCCTATTGGTTCTGTTTCTCTGGAGAACCCTGACCAGTACAAGTAGTATCCTCACTTTTCGTCACAGTAACTCTCCTTACCTCCACCTTGGGAAGACTTTTTTTCCCCTCTCTTATAACTCTTATGCAACTTTTAACCACCCTTCTGATAGAGGCTAATCTCAGTGAGTCTTGGAGGTCCCACATTCCACACCCTTCTAAGGAAGGCTTTACTAAATATATATATATATGTGAAGGCTCCAGTCTTTGTACCACCACATAGGGAGTAGCCCTCCACTTACTGTTTATTTTGTATTTTCCAGACAATTCCAATCTCTTTAACAATATCTGGCCCCCTCTTGTATCTCCTGGCACCATAGATGAAAGTCAACTCTAATTTAGCTGGCAGTTTTTCTTGCTGAAAAAGGATAAATAAACCACAAGTTTCATCATTGCCATGTTTTCTTCTCTGGTAGTGCCTCTGCTACACATATATGTGAGAAGACTGGTTTTGGAGTTCGATAGACCTAAATTCAAGGCCAAGATGTGTGAGGCAATGTGTGTGGGGATTGTAACTATAATTGTAACTATAATTAGTACTAATGGTATTACTCTCCAGTAGGATAAGGAGATCAATGAAACTCTACCCCTATTCTTTCCAGCTGCTGCCTAGTCTCTAAGATATATTTTCTTAGTCCTGTATATGAAGTGATTCTTCGGAAAATCTAGCTCATTTTGTTTCCCTCTACAGAGAATACACACACAGATTGGCAAGGTTTGGGATGGTTTCAGTAAATGAAGTTAATCTTTTAGAACCTGTGGTGAATCTAGGTTAAAAAAAAAAAGGAATTATTTATGGTGTTAGAAGAAGCAATGATATTGATTATTCCAACGTAAATGCCTAAAAGACTTTCTACATGAACATTCTGATCAAATAATGAGGGAATTGTGAATGCACTTTTCCAAAGTAGACAGCTTTATCATTACCTGTCATAAAACAGCCCCCTGTCCTTGAGGAGTTTCTAAGCAAAGAGAAACTTATTAATGATATTTACATTCCAGTTGCTCAAGTAGATCATTGCTTGTATTTTTACAAAAGTCAAAATTCATGCATGGATAAACTTTAAATTTTTTTCTTTGCATACACAGATGTATACTCTTTGCAAAATGTTAATACGTTTTTGACATTCTTCACTCCAGAGTGACCCAGACCTGGGATTCAATTATGTACTCCTTCTCCAGTTATTAGTTATTTTACCTTGGGCAAGGGAATCACTTTTAAAATTAGGGGATATATAGAATTATGGATCATGTCTCTGTCCATATTCTTTATACTATTTATTCACTTTTGCAGTGAAACTGTACATGTATACATAGAGGAAAATAATTTAGATCATTAAATTGAAACTATTGTGGGGCACTTGTTTGGAGGCAGAGAATTTACATTTTGGCAAAAAGACAAGAGTATTCATGAGGAATTAGTAGCTCAAATATTTCTAGACTTTTGGGTTCAAATGTATTTCCAATGGTTATTTGAAAAAAAATCAGCTTGACCACAACTGCCCCAAACAATGATTTTGGCCACCTACGTGAAAATACGGAAATGTTGTTATAGGAGATCTTCTGCAGGCAAGTAACATACCTGTTGAACAAAACATTTTCATGAATATTTCATGAGTGATATGTTCTGTGTCAAAATATATTTTCTACCATCTACTATCAACTCTGACTAAAGAATGTGGCCAGCAGGTCTTATTTTCTTTGACTCACTAAGATGACCGGGTAGGGTGGTGGCACTGTGGTTTTTATCTGTGGATTCTTGCCATCCTCAGGTTTGGGCTCTACCATTGCAAATCAAGATAGCTGAATATATTATTACTGTCTTACTATCCAGTGTGCATCACTGTGCAGATGTAGCTTAATAATATTAACAACAACATGTCTTCTCTAAATCCTTTAATACTTCCATGATGAGTATATTTCACGGAAGCATTCCATTTTATGGAATATACTGGCAGGAAACGAATCTTTTCCTAGAAGCTGGGACTTAGGATCTTTTTCAAAGTCTCTGAAGTACAAATCTGCACAGAAATTTGTGTTCAAGTTGCAGATTTCCAGATTAGAAGCATGTCAGAAAAACAAGTCCCATCAAATATCACTGCCTTTTTTCCCCCCTTTAACCAGCTCTCTGCAAGTGACAAGCATTTTGTAAAGGGAAAAGTTTGATATTTAGAGAGAAACATTCATGGAGATACCTAGTGTGGAGGGAAAGGGTTTTCAAGGCAGTAATTATTATCCAATTGAGTGAGTTCTGGCTTCTTTCACATGGCAGGGGTCACCAAGTATATTTATGAGAACATACACATGCATTCCGGCATGGTGTTCCATATCTGTCAATGTCTCTGGAAGTCATAGTATTCTTATAATTTCTCTGTTGTAACATTTCTTTCAATCTTGTTGACCCTTGTATATGCATATGCAATTTTTTTAAGAACCACTGGATAATGTTTAATAAGACATAAAGGTTCCCTAAGTATCAAGAGGAAATAGAGAGTACCTATTCTGATCCAGAATGTATATTGGTACAAGAAAATTGTTCTCCATACTCCTGCTGAGGTTTTCTGCTGTTTTTATCTACTCTAGCAGTTAACATGGAATTGAATGCCTAGAATCTACAGGAAAGAATACTTGACTGGCAGACACTTGATCCTGCCATGATTATGTTAGCTTGGCAAGATTTTAACCTCTGAGCACAGAGAATCATCCTTTATTAATCTGCTTCACATGAGTCTGCTAAGAAGGTGCAATTTAGTCTAGAATATCCTAGTTATCTACATTATTATTGATGTGAAAATCCCAGTATATTTGTATGAGTAGTAGAATGATAAAGGGAAAATAAAGTGATATTATTTAGTGAGTGATAATTATATTTTATAACTTTAAGTCATCACTAACAACACTTGATTTCATATTTGCATGGGAGGACATATAATACTGATGTGTGTTTCTGAATACTCATCTGGAAGTTGTCTCAAATTATTTCCTGAGAAATCCAGGCTTGAAACCTCACAATCATTTTGCCTGCTTCTCTTTCACAACCACCCCCCCAAACCAATGAATGAATTGCTAAACATGTTCTAATATTTCCTTTATACCAACTCTCAAGTCTATTCCTTTCCTTCAAGGCACATAGACTTTAGAAGCTGACTGCCTGAATTTGAATTCCAGCTTGGGCATTTACTAATTGCATAACCTTGGGTAAATAATTAACCTTTCTATATCTCAGTTTCTTTGTCTATAAAATGGAGTTAATAATGATGTTTGCTTCATGAGATGCTCGTGCTTCTGTATAGGTGTTGACTCTGCACAAATTTATTCAATGAATGAGTGCCTCTCTATCCAAATTTTAAAAAATGAACCATCTTAATTTAGTACCGTGACCCGGGGATTACTGAACAAGGAGTTTTTACTACTTGGCCTTAAATGTTACCCTGATTTGGTATAATATTCTACGTGGCTTGCATTTTTTCCCTTTTTTAACAGAGTCAACAGAACCATCACAGCTGCAGTTATTTTTATTGCATACTTACAAGGTGTCCAGTACAGTTAGACATTATGTGGAAAATATGGAAGAAATGTATGCTGCAGTCCCTGTACTTAATGAGCTCAGCCTCTCAGTAGGGAGGCAGGAAACAAATCCTATATGCATGAAAAGTTAAATAGCAATACAAAAATGTCTGAAGGATACACAAGAAACTGTTAGTGGTAATTACTTAGGTGAGGAAAGGAGGAGTTTACTGTTGATACGCTTTGTCGTACATTGTTATTACTGTTTCTGTACTGTTTGTTATTATTGATATTTAATGAAATTCATGTAAAAATCATCAAATTTAGTACTAAAATATGGCATATAAAATATAGTTTATAGTTAAATTCCATTTTTAGCACAGAGTATAAGTACATTTCCAAGGAGGGAGTGAGCTTCATTCGCTATTTATATGGAAAACATTTGCAAAGCACTTCTCCAATACCATGAACGGGGCTGAAATAATTTGGACTCATCTTAACAGCACACACAAACATCGTTGCCCATAATTCTTTTTATATTGCTAGAACACGTCTGATAAATACTATATGACATTAAACTGTTTGATTTCTTTACATTTTCCTGAGATATATATGCATTTTAGGTTGACCAAGTTGAATTTAGCATGTTTAAACTACACACGCACATGCCCAAATTCCACTGCTAAGAGAGTAAGATATTAATAAACTTATTTATAATAGGAAGTAATATATTTAGACTAGATGTGACATCAGTTTGTGAATTTAGAAAGAAAAACCTACTTTGAAATCAGATTTAAAGATTCATTGCTTTAAAGTTTTGTCTTAAAAAATGTATATAAGATTTTAATATTATACTGAAATAACTCAACTGAATTATATGAGAGATGTAATGAATACCTAGTATGACCCATACATTTGGTTCTACTCAAAAGGTATTTATTATTATCTAATATGTGCTCATCCAACAATAATGGAGCACTTCCTATGTGCCAAGTTCTGTGCTAAGTGCTTAGCACTTCACCGCTTAGTACTTCACATGCTGTGTTAGTTAAATGGGATATATTGTGACACTACAGGCGGAAATAAGTATACAAGGCATGGATGGACTCGGTGCCAGAAGTATGACTTCATTTTCTATGATAACATGATCTCTGCTTCTTAGTCCCCATTCCATAGAGATAGTGGAAATATAAACTCTTATGTTTAAGGTTCTGTATCCTGTAGAGTTTATGTCATGCTTTTAGAGTCTTAAACTGTACCAGTATTTTAGCTGAGAGACTCTGGTCTTCAGATATTAGGTCATACAGATACCACTGAGATGCCCATTATCCTAGCCAGAGTGACTGTCAGGTATGGAGGCAAACAGCTGATTTTGTTTGGACACAAGAATCTTTGCTGAAGTTTGATTTTTCTGTGCCAAGGGTCTCACACACCCCACAGCCATTCCTCTCCAGGACTTGTTACCATTCCTCTCTAGGATGTGTTACCTCTTTGACAGTGCTGATAGGAAGCAGAACTCAGGGTACCTCAGGCATCTTTCTCTCTCCTCCTCCAGACATTGAGGTTTTTTCCCCCTAGGTTTGTGTGTGTATGGCCAAACTTCAGAGGAACCCAGGAATCTCATTTGTTCAGTACAATATAGTAGCCAGATGCTCAGGCCCCAGAATCAGATAAGGTTCAAGTTCAAATTCCCATCTCCACCATTTACTGGCTGTATGACTTGGGGCAAGTTATCTTACCTCTCTGAATCCTCATCTTTAAATTGTATTTTTAAAAAATGCCTCTCTCATAGGGATGTTGTAAGGATACGAGATAATGCACACACATGAAAGGCCTGTTAAAGGTGGTATTCAGGGAATGGTAGCTATTCCAAGAAATATAAAGTAACCTCACCTCAAAAGATTGGAGACCACAAAATAGACCATGTCTGATTTTACCAAAGACTTTGAAGGACTCTAACAAGCTGGAAGTACTATTGAAAATAAGTTAAAGGCCCTGATCCTTTTTTACACTACTTTAAATTAGTGCTTTTAAGATGGTACAAATTACTTGATCTTCTTACCTCAGTGTTTGATTTGCCTTCTGATTGATCCAGGCCCACGTGGTTGATGATAAAATTTTCAAGTTTGAAACTCCTCTGGCCTTTTTGTTTTTGATATGGACCATTTTTAAAGTCTTTATTGAATTTGTTATAATATTGCTTCTGTTTTATGTTTTGGTTTTTTGCCTGTGAGGCATGTGGGATCTTAGCTCCCCGACCAGGGATCGAACCCACACCCCCTGCATTGGAAGGCGAAGTCTTAACCACTGGACCACCAGGGAAGTCCCCAAAACTCCTCTGGTCTTTAAGAAGAATTCTAATAGATTGACCAGGTTGCTAGAAATTATCCTCCATTAACATGCTTGAAACAAAATATGTGCTTGTTAACAGGGTAATATGACTAGATTATGAATATCTGTAATAAAATCAATAAGAGGGGAATGGATATAATGTACATCTTTCTGGTATGTTTTTACAAAGGCTAGAAAGAGGCTATAAATATTAAATCATTAAAGAAAGATGTACTTGTGCCATTGTGTAAAAAGGCTAAGGGGTTAGAGATGGGGTGGAGGCAGGGGTGGCGCTTGCCTCTCTGAGTACTGAAAACAAAAAAACAGGCCAGGGATTATTTTCTTTTCTGAGAGTTATATGTAAGATTATGTTTCATCCCTTCTTTGAATGTACATGTTTCTTAATGCATATTCAAAGAAGCCATATGCTTAGAGGCATGTCAGTAAGACATGTTAGCTCACCTGCACCTTCTAAATCTAAACCAAATCTCACTAAAGCAATATTCCCATATGAAGAGAATACCAGAGTGGTGAGGTCAGTTACTACTAAGTACCTTGTTGGCAGTTTATTTCAAAGATAGTAATCTTGTCATTAGAAACACTAATGTTAAGTATGTTAATGTGCTGATTGATGGCTTAAATGGTAAAAAAAAAAGTTGCTGTTAGTTGTTAAAGTCAATTTACTTTGACAAAGAACTGTTAAACATCGAGGTGAATTGAGATATAATCATATTTATTATTATTTCCCATTCTAACATATATCTTGAGTTTTGGCTGTTGAAAGTGAGAGAAGGGAGAGAAAGAAGAGTAAACTGCTGTTAATAAATGCATTGTTAGATGATGAGGAGTCCTATCCTTTGTCATTCACATGCTTTCAGATGCTTTTACTAACCATTCAAAATATTAACACTTCTCTAATAGATTATTATGGGGAAAGGATGGCTAAGAGAAGAGGGATGGAATGAAGATGGGAAGAAATGATAAATATATTTTATAGATAATTAAAGCCTTTTGTTCTCCTTGGGGTGCTATTCTAAACAAAAATATGCTTATGAGAGACTTGAGCATTAGGTCACCCAGATACATGCTTTCTAAAGTACCCTCTGTACAACTTTTATTACCTCCGCCCATTTATAAGTATTTGTTCCCTATCATTCCTATAAGTTCATAAGGG
Organism: Balaenoptera ricei; assembly: GCF_028023285.1. Classification (NCBI taxonomy): domain Eukaryota; kingdom Metazoa; phylum Chordata; class Mammalia; order Artiodactyla; family Balaenopteridae; genus Balaenoptera; species Balaenoptera ricei. Next base: position 85,040,559 of record NC_082660.1, on the reverse strand, counting down.
CTGAGGTGGTGTCTTTTCTTACTCATTGTAACATTCCCAGATCCTACAATAGAGCCTGGAATATAGGTGGTGGTCACAAATGAAAGTGAACTTTAGATAAACTAAGAAAGCTCAGAGGTTAATCACGAAGCAGTTCCTTAATAACTGTATATAAGTTCTCTGGAATTTGGAGTTTATAACCAATCCCAGATCAAGCTAGTTCACTAACATAGCATTATGGAAGTCCCTCTCCTGTATCCTTTAAAGTAAAAATGACTAATTTAATGAAAATGATAACAATAATGGTGAAGCACATTACATGCATTATCTCATTTGATGCTCACAACAATCCTGGAAGGAAAGTAATATTACCTCAATTTGACAGATGAGAAAATTGAGATTTAGAGACGGTAAGTTCTTATAATTAGATTGTAGGACAGCAGAGACTGAGCACTGAATCAGCACATCAACCTGATTCGCTTTTCTTCATATGACAGCTTAACCTGGGTTTGAAGACCACTGTCCCAGCTTTCTTACCCCTCAAGGATTTTTTCTCTCTCTTGTGTATTTTTTAGCAGAGGGAATTATGGAATAGTACACGTAGGATTTGTGCATTTCACTGTATGTAAATTTTAACTCAAAAGAAAAAAACTATAAACAAATATTGAATTCTAGTTAATGATCTACATGTTGGAGTATTTGGGGAAAGTGTACTGATATCTGCAACTTTAAAGTACATAACAATGGGCTTCCCTCGTGGCACAGTGGTTGAGAATCTGCCTGCCAATGCAGGGGACATGGGTTCGAGCCCTGGTCTGGGAAGATCCCACATGCCGCGGAGCAACTGGGCCCGTGAGCCACAACTACTGGGTCTGCGCGTCTGGAGCCTGTGCTCCACAACAAGAGAGGCCGCGACAGTGAGAGGCCCGCGCACCGCGATGAAGGGTGGCCCCTGCTCGCCACAACCAGAGAAAGCCCTTGCACAGAAACGAAGACCCAACACAGCCAAAAATAAATAAATAAATAAATAAATTTATAAAAAAAAAAACGTAACAATAAGATGGAATGATGGATGGATAGAAGGATAGGTTGGTGGACAGATATAAGTTAAAGTAAGTATGGTAAAATGTTAATTGTAGAACCTAGGTGATGGCTGTGTTGGTATTCACTAGAAAATTAAACTTTTCTTTATGTTTGATAATTTCTGTTAAAACATCGAAGAAAAATGCTTCTAACATAGAACTTAAAAACAAAATAAAATTCTCCAAAGCCATTTCACAACTGAAAACCATAAGCAGTGGTTAAATACATGAGCTCAAGAGTCAGCCAGACCTGAATTCAATTCTTGGTCTGTCACTTTCAAGCTGAATGACTGAGGAAGTGAGTTGATTTCCTTGAACCTCCACTTCCTTATTTATAAAACAATGATAATGAGATCAAGGATCTAATTAAATAAATCACTTAGTACTGGCCTGGTATTCTATTATTCTATTAAATGTATATCTAACTATAAAGTAAAAATAAGTATTTATGTCTACCTGCAAAATGTATAAGTAGTGAAGGGAGGATACAGGGAACTGGGGGTAAACCTAGAATAAATAGATCTATCAATAGTAGACATAGATAGTAATATCCAATAAAAGAGGGTTCAACTGAATGTTTTAAGAAGATTTATTACCAACACTTGACCCACCATATCTTGGAGACCCTACTAGTTATCCATGAGATGGTAATAAGGAAAAATGAAGTTAATATTAAACTGAGGTAGGACATTTGGTGACCAGAACTTAATGAGCACAGGAGATGAGCTACAAGTGGAGAAATTTAAAAAAAATAAAAGACTAGCTCTCTTATGTAGTTGAGCCTGGCTCCCTTTTATTCCTCTGAGTCTTGCGAGGTGGTTTGAGTGCATTCTCTGATAGGTAAAAAAGTGAAAGAAGTTCCTATTACACTGCTACATTTCCCCAAATGACTGTCTTTGTGTGGGATGACTGGGAATGAATCTTTTGGGGATTTTAGAGGGAAGAAATGTCTTCCTGTCTTCCGCACCTGAGTTCAGGAACAAGTGAGAGAGATGGAGAGCTAAGTGTCTATTAAGGACAAACACTGAAAGACAAGCCATGCTTAAATATGCAGTCATAATGGAATTCTTAATATTTTACTCTTGAGGAAGATAAACTTACTGACCCATGCACTAGCACAGAGGGACAGTTGAGGGTATTCACAATGTGTACCAATACTCACCTTCACAGGAAACCACCAAGCATGCTCAGTTCCTTATCTTTAACTCACCAATCAGGGGAGTTGCTGCACATCTTCTGGGCTGAGTTAGTAAGGGAGTGAAGAGTTTGCTTTCTATATGTTTCCCTCCTGCCACCTATGGACCCACGAGGCGTTGGGAATAAGGGTTACTTTCCAGCTCTTTCTGATGGGTCTTGACTTAATTGTGGACTCCTCCACTCCAGATCAGTGGCAGGGTTCAAGTCACAGGGTCTACCCCAGGCATGGAGTCGGTGCCTCTTAAATAGTTTATTCTTAAAACCACCCTGAGAGGTATGTAAGATATTTATTATTTTTTCCATTTCACAAATGAGTTATTGGAAGGTGAAAGAGATTGAATGATGTTTTGAGTGGCAGGGTTGGAACAGAATCCTGGGTAATATTTTTATGCAAATTCATGAATTATGTCATTCCTTCAATGTCCCACTGTCTCACTCACTCATTCACCACAGATTTTCACTTTTTAAAAAAAAAATAAATTTATTTATTTATTTGTTTATTTATTTTGACTGCATTGGGTCTTCGTTGCTGCACATGGGCTTTCTCTAGTTGTGGTGAGTGGGGGCTGCTCTTCGTTGCGGTTTGCAGGCTTCTCATTGGGGTGGCTTCTGTTGTTGTGGAGCATGGGCTCTAGTTGCATGGGCTTCAGTAGTTGTGGTGCGTGGGCTTAGCTGCTCCGTGGCATGTGGGATCTTCCTGGACCAGGACTCGAACCTGTGTCCCCTGCATTGGCAGGCAGATTCTTAACCACTGCACCACCAGGGAAGTCCCTTCACTTGTTCATTTAGGTATTAATCACTTTTTATGTATCTGGCATGGTATTATATACTAGATTTATTTTTGTATTTATTCCAATGCAGAAATCTGTTGTATTAGTGTTTGTACCTTGAATATAGGTTATCCGTTTCCAATGCTTACTGAGTTATATTGTGTTTGGATTTCACAGACACTGATTTCACACTGGAAACTGAGATTTGACACTGTGGTGATTTTTCATGGCAATGCTTCTTAGGAATGGAAACATGAAAATATAAAATTAACAAATTATATTTTAGAAAAATTAGACGCTACAGAAAAGAATCACACCTTCCTATCATTTCTCTACCATGACCACTGTTATTTTTTTTATTTAGTTCTTTCTGAAAACTAATACTGGTTAGGTCTCTCCTATGTACCAGGCCCTGTGTGAGGCCCTTTCATATTTTATTTGATTCATTGTTGTAATCCTTTTTTTTTTTTTAAGAAATTCTTCATTTTTATTATTTATTATTTATTTTATTTATTTATGGCTGTGTTGGGTCTTCGTTTCTGTGAGAGGGCTTTCTCTAGTTGCGGCAAGCGGGGGCCACTCTTCATCGCGATGCGCGGGCCTCTCACTATCGCGGCCTCTCTTGTTGCGGAGCACAGGCTCCAGACGCGCAGGCTCAGTATTTGTGGCTCACGGGCCCAGTCGCTCCGCGGCATGTGGGATCTTCCCAGACCAGGGCTCGAGCCCGTGTCCCCTGCATTGGCAGGCAGATTCTCAACCACTGCGCCACCAGGGAAGCCCTGTAATCCTTTTAATAATCTCCATGCTGAACAAAAATTTATTTCATTCTAAAAATTAATTGTATATTTCAAGTAGAAGGAAGGAAATTTATACTGATAGTTTTCCATGGAGGTAGCTGTTAAGTGACAACTTCTCTCTAGTGGAAACACAGCCGCATTTCCTGAAAAAGGGACCTTCTACTATTTTAACCTTACTTCCTATTAATTCTTCAATCCATGACAGCCTAGCCTTTTCCAACATTAGTCTACTAAAGCTACTCTTGGAAATGTCCCCAAGAACCCTAGAAGCACCAAATCCCCTAGGCAATTTCCTGTGTTTATTTTAGTTGACTGCTGGTCTGTGGAAATTGAAACCCTTAATCCTTCCTTTCTTGAAATGTCTTCCCTTGTTTAGATGAAAGGAATTACTCCTACTTATTCTACCTCTCTGGCTGCGTTTTATCAGAATTTTTTTGTGGTTTGCTTTCTCTCCACCTTTGCTCCTAAATATTACTATTTCCCAAGATTGTTATTAGGCCACTTTGCATCTAATATACTCTCTGGGCTAGCTCATCTATATATCTACCTTAATCTGCAACTTAAATGCTAAGGACTCCAAGTCTAGACCCTTCTTCAAAGATTTATATATTCATGAGGGTTATAAAAATATTTGTTCATTGTAAAAATCTGGAAAATACAGAAATAGAGAAAGGAGAAAAATTAGAAAACTCCCATCAATCAGAGATAACCACTGTTACTTTTTGGTGTTTTATTTTTAAAATTATTTGTCATTATGTTTTTACATAGTTTTAAATCATACTGTTTACATATTGTTTTAATCAGTATAAAGCTGGCTAGCTTGCGTTTGCCTTGAAGTTCTGGTACAGGGTTACATTCATGAACATAATCCAACTCTAAAATTAGTTATTTGTAGGTTTTCTTCAAGGAGTGTCACAAGAGTGTTACAGTCCAATCCACAGCACAACTTCTGAAATTCCTCTTTAGAGCTCTTCTCAGTGCCCTCCACTGCTCTCCCTTCCCTTCTTCCTCTTTGGAACCAAGCAGCTCACAAATGGTCCTTTGTCCAAAGGCTCTCAAAACAGTATTCCCTCCTGAACTGCTTTTCTGTTTTTTGAGAAATAAGTAATTCTCTCACCATGCCACCCAAGTTTTGGAAATAAAAGCCTCCAACTTGAGATTGGTTCAAGATAGCGGAGTAGAAGGACGTATGCTCACTCCCTCTTGTGAGAGCACCGGAATCACAACTGCCTGCTGAGCAATCATTGACAGGGAGACACTAGAGCTCACCAAAAAAGATACTCCACATCCAAAGACAAAGGAGAAGCCACAATGAGATGGTAGGAGGGGCGCAATCACAATAGAATCAAATCCCATAACCTAACCACTGGGTGGGTGACTCACAAACTGGAGAACAATTATACCACAGAAGGCCACCCACTGGAATGAAGGTTCTGAGCCGCCCATCAGGCTTCCCAACCTGGGTGTCTGGCAATGGGAGGAGGAATTCCCAGAGAATCAGAATTTGAAGGCTAGCGGGATTTGATTGCAGGACTTCAACAGGACTGGGGGAAACAGAGACTCCATTTGTGGAGAGCACACACAAAGTACTGTGTGCATCGGTACCAGGGGAAGGAGCAGTGACCCCATAGGAGACTGAACCAGACCTAGCTGCTAGTGTTAGAGGGTATCCTGCAGAGGTGGGGGCTGGCTGTGGCTCACCGTGGGGACAAGGACAGTGGCAGTAGAAGTTCTGGGAAGTACTCCTTGGCTTGAGCCCTCCCGGAGTCCATCATTAGCCCCACCAAAGAGCCAGGTAGGCTCCAGTGCTGAGTTGTCTCAAGCCAAACAACCAACAGGGAGGGAACCCAGCCCCACTCATCAGCAGACAAGGGGATTAAAGTTTTACTGAGCTCTGCTCACCAGAGCAACACCTAGCTCTACCCACCACCAGTCCCTCCCATCAAGAAGCTTCCACAAGCCTTTAGATAGCCTCATGCACTAGAGGGAGGACGGCAAAAGCAAGAAGAACTACAATTCTGCAGCCTGTGGAACAAAAACCACATTCACAGAAAGACAGACAAAATGAAAAGGCAGAGGACTATGTACCAGATGAAAGAACAAGATAAAACCCCAGAAAAACAATTAAACGAAGTGGAGATAGGCAACCTTCCAGAAAAGCAATTCATAATAATGATAGTGAAGAGGATCCAGGACCTTGGGAAATTAATGGAGGCAAAGATTGAGAAGATGCAAGAAATGTTTAACAAAGACCTAGAAGAATTAAAGAACAAGCATTTAGAAGAATTAAAGAACAAACAAACAGAGATGAACAATATGATAACTGAAATCAAAAATACACTAGAAGGAATCAATAGCAGAATAACTGAGGTAGAAGAATGGATAAGTGACCTGGAAGACAGAGTGGTAGAATTCACTGCCACAGAACAGAATAAAGAAAAAAAGAATGAAAAGAAATGAAGACAGCTTAAGAGACTTCTGGGACAACATTAAACGCAACAACATTCACATTATAGGGGTCCCAGAAGGAGAAGAAAGAGACAAAGGACCCTAGAAAATATTTGAAGAGATACAGTCGAAAACTTCCCTAACATGGGAAAGGAAATAACCACCCAAGTCCAGGAAGCACAGAGAGTCCCAGCCAGGATAAACCCAAGGAGAAACATAGCAGAGACACATAGTAATCAAAGTGGCAAAAATTAAAGACAAAGAAAAATTATGAAAAGCAACAAGGGAAAAACGACAAATAACATACAAGGAAACTCTCATAAAATTAACAGCTGATTTCTCAGCAGAAACTCTACAAGCCAGAAGGGAGTGGCACGATATATTTAAAATGATGAAAGGGAAGAACCTACAACTAAGATTACTCTACCCAGCAAGGATCTCATTCAGATGTGATGGAGAAATCAAAAGCTTTACAGCCAAGCAAAAGCTAAGAGAATTCAGCACCACCAAACCACCTTTACAGCAAATGCTAAAGGAACTTCTCTAGGCAGGAAACACAAGAAAAGAAAAGGACCTACAAAATCAAATCCAAAACAATTAAGAAAATGGTAATAGGATCATAAATATGGATAATCACCTTGAATGTGAATGGATTAAATGCTCCAACCAAAAGACACAGGCTCACTGAATGGATACAAAAACAAGACCCATACATAAGCTGTCTACAAGAGACTCACTTCAGACCTAGGGGCACATACAGACTGAAAGTGAAGGAATGGAAAAAGGTATTCCATGCAGATGGAAATCAAAAGAAAGCTGGAGTAGCAATTCTCATATCAGACAAAATAGACTTTAAAATAAAGACTCATACAAGAGACAAAAAAGGACACTACATAGTGATCAAGGGATCAATCCAAGAAGAAGATATAACAATTGTAAATATTTATGCACCCAACATAGGAGCACCTCAACACATAAGGCAAATACTAACAGCCATAAAAGGGGAAATCGACAGTAACACAATCATAGTAGGGTACTTTAACACCCCACTTTCACCGATGGAGAGATCATCCAAAATGAAAATAAATAAGGAAACACAAGCTTTAAATGACACATTAGACCAGATGTACTTAATTGATATTTATAGGACATTCCATCTGACAGCAGCAAAATGCACTTTCTTCTCAAGTGCACACAGAATATTCGCTAGGATAGATCACATCTTGGGTCACAAGTCGAGCCTTGGTAAATTTAAGAAGATTGAAAAACATATCAAGCATTTTTTTCTGAGAACAATGCTATGAGATTAGAAATAAATTATAGGGAAAAAAATGTAAAAAAACCCAAACACATGGAGGCTAAACAATACGTTACTAAATAACCAAGAGATCACTGAAGAAATCAAAGAGGAAATCTAAAAATACCTAGAGACAAATGACAGAGAAAACATGGCAATCCAAAACCTATGGGATGCAGCAAAAGCAGTTCTAAGAGGGAAGTATATAGCAACACAATCCTACCTCAAGAAACAAAAAAAAATCTCGAAAAACAATCTAACCTTACACCTAAGGGAACTAGAGAAAGAAGAAAAAAAAACCCCAAAGTTAGGAGAAGGAAAGAACTCATAAAGATCAGAGCAAAAATAAATGAAATAGAAACAAAGAAAACAATAGCAAAGATCAATAAAACTAAAAGTTGGTACTTTGAGAAGATAAACAAAATTGATAACCATTAGCCAGACTCATCAAGAAAAAGAGGGAGAGGACTCAAATGCGTAAAATTAGAAATGAAAAAGGAGAAGTTACAATGGACACCACAGAAATACAAAGCATCCTAAGAGACTGCTACAACCAACTCTATGCCAATAAAATGGGCAACCAGGAAGAAATGGACAAATTCTTAGAAAGGTATAACCTTCCAAGACTGAACCAGGAAGAAATAGAAAATATGAACAGACCAATCACAAGTAATGAAATTGAAACTGTGATTAAAAATCTTCCAACAAAGAAAAGTCCAGGACCAGATGGCTTCACAGGTGAATTCTATCAAACATTTAGAGAAGAGCTAACACCCATCCTTCTCAAACTCTTCCAAAGAATTGCAGAGGAAGGAACACTCCAAACACATTCTACGAGGCCACCATCACCCTGATACCAAAACCAGACAAAGATACTACAAAAAAAGAAAATTAAAGACCAATATCACTGATGAATATAGATGCAAAAATCCTCAATAAAATACTAGCAAACAGAATCTAACAACACGTTAAAAGGGTCATACACCATGATCAAATGGGATTTATCCCAGGGATGCAGGGATTCTTCAATATACGCAAATCAATCAATGTGATACACCATATTAACAAATTGAAGAATAAAAACCATGTGATCATCTCAATAGATGCAGCAAAAGCTTTGGACAAAATTCAACACCATTTATGATAAAAAGTTCCCATAACGTGGGCATAGGGGGAACCTACCTCAACATAATAAAGGTCATATACGACAAATCCACAGCAAACATCATTCTCAATGGTGAAAAACTGAAAGTATTTCCTCTAAGATCAGGAACAAGAGAAGGATGTCCACTCTCGCCACTATTATTCAACATAGTTTTGGAAGTCCTAGCCACGGCAATCAGAGAAGAAAAAGAAATAAAAGGAATACAAATTGGAAAAGAAGAAGTAAAACTGTCACTGTTTGCAGATGACATGATACTATATATAGAAAATCCTAAAGATGCCACCAGAAAACTACTAGAGCTAATGAATGAATTTGGTAAAGTTGCAGGATACAAAATTAATGCATAGAAACCTATTGCACTCCTATACACTAACAAAGAAAGATGAGAAAGAGAAATTAAGGAAACAATCCCATTCACCATTGCAAAAAAAAGAATAAAATATCTAGGAATAAACCTACCTAAGGAGGTAAAAGACCTGTACTCAGAAAAGTATAAGACACTGATGAAAGAAATCAAAGATGACACAAACAGATGGAGAGATATACCATGTTCTTGGATTGGAAGAATCAATATTGTGAAAATGACTATACTATCCAAAGCAATCTACAGATTCAATGCAATCCATATCAAATAACCAATGGCATTTTTTACAGAACTAGAACAAAAACTCTTAAAATTTGTATGGAGACACAAAAGACTCCGAATAACCAAAGCAATCTTGAGGGAAAAAAAAAAAAACAGAGCTGGAGGAATCAGACTCCCTGACTTCAGACTATACTACAAAGCTACAGTAATCAAGACAATATGGTACTGGCACAAAAACAGAAATATAGATCCATGGAATAGGATAGAAAGCCCAGAGATAAACCCACGCACCTATGGTTAACTAATCTATGACAAAGGAGGCAAGGATATACAATGGAGAAAAGACACCCTCTTCAATAAGTGGTGCTGGGAAAACTGGACAGCTACATGTAAAAGAATGAAATTAGAACACTCCCTAATACCATACACAAAAATAAACTCAAAATGGATTAAAGACCTAAATGTGAGGCCAGGCACTATAATACTCTTAGAGGAAAACATAGGCAGAACACTCTATGACATAAATCACAGCAAGATCCTTTTTGACCCACCTCCTAGAGAAATGGAAATAAAAACAAAAATAAACTAATGGGACCTAATGAAACGTAAAAGCTTTTGCACAGCAAAGGAAAACATGAACAAGACGAAAATACAACCCTCAGAATGGGAGAAAATGTTTGCAAATGAAGCAACTGACAAAGGATTCATCTCAAAAACATACAAGCAGCTCATGCAGCTCAATATCAAAAAAACAAACAACCCAATCCAAAAATGGGCAGAAGACCTAAATAGACATTTCCCCAAAGAAGATATACAGATTGCCAACAAACACATGACAGAGTGCTCAACATCATTAATCATTAGAGAAATGCAAATCAAAACTACAATGAGATATCATCTCACGCCGGTCAGAATGGCCATCATCAAAAAATCTACAAACAATAAATGCTGGAGAGGGTGTGGAGAAAAGGGAACCCTCTTGTACTGTTGGTGGGAATGTAAATTGATACAGCCACTATGGAGAACAGTATAGAGGTTCATTAAAGAACTAAAAATAGAATTACCCTATATGCAGCAGTCCCACTCCTGGGCATATACCCAGAGAGAACCATAATTCAAAAAGACACATGCACCCCAATGTTTATTGCAGCACCATTTACAATACCCAGGTTATGGAAGCAACCTAAATGCCCATCGACAGATGAATGGATAAAGAAGATGTGGTACATATATACAATGGAATGTTACTCAGCCATAACAAGGAACGAGATTGGGTCATTTGTAGAGATGTTGATGGACCTAGAAAATGTCATACAGAGTGAAGTAAGTCAGAAGGAGAAAAACAAATACGTTAACGCATATATGTGGAATCTAGAAAAATGGTACAGATGAGCCAGTTTGCAGGGCAGAAATAGAGACACAGATGTAGAGAACAAACATATGGACACCAAGGGGGAAAGTGGGGGCAGGTGGTTGTGGTGGGATGAATGGGGAGATTGGGATTGGCATATATACTTATAAAAAAAAATCATTATGGCAGGCTGGTAAAGGCTAACCAAATAGCCTCCTCAGGGGAAAATCTACAGCCTTTATTGGGTAAAAACAGTCAATTGAAACACCTGCCCTGACAGCGAGATTAATTTTGCTTTTCCAAAAGTGTGTTGTGAGCAACCATACTTCCAGGAGATGCTTCCCAAAGGAAGAGCCCTGGGGAAAACTAAGTATGGGAAACGCTGTATGTTAAATGTATCTGATGATCATTCTCAACACATATTAGCATAGTAAACGTTTGTAGTAAAGAAATGTTTGAAAAAATGGTAATAATGTAACATGTAAAATATGTCAAACATGAAGAATATTTATGATAATGTAAACACAAATAATATAATAAATTGTATATTGTGAAAAAAAACCCTCCAACTTGTTACAATACTGTCATCCTTCTTTCTTTTACTATTATATCATAGTTTAATACATCTTTATAAACATAATTTTTGGAGCAATTTTTCTAAATTACAAAGTTGTTCATGTAACTTCTCAGCTTAAAATCTCTCATTTCCACTCCATCCCCACCTCTCATAGCCTCAATGGTAAATTTCAAACTTTCAGCATAGAGTATAAAGCCCTTCTCAACATAATACAAAATTATGCGTAGTGCTTAGCACATAGTTGCATAGTACAGGTTACCTTTCCCCTTCATGACCTGGCCCCTGTCCATTACTCTGGTATTATTTTCTGTCACTCCCACCTGAACTCTGTATTCCAGTAATTCTGAACTACTTTGGATTTCTGAGAAACTGCTATGTTTCTCTTGCCTCCAATAGTTCTGGAATACTTTTCAGATGCCTTTCGCTTTTCTTGAATCCTGTCACCCGTCCCACCCCATGAACATATTCCATTAGGATTCAGGAGAAATACTAGCATCCCCAGAAAGCCTTCCCCTATTGCTGGTTGCTTGCCATATTTATAGTGGAACACTATGCAATTATTAAAAGTTATGATTGTTAAGTATTATAATAACATGAGAATTGCTTATACTATAATGCTAAATAACTACAACAAAAGCTGTATACAGAATTGTATCAATAATATCCTAACTGTATAAAGAAGACCAGCCAAAATACATCAGAATGTTACAGGAGATTATGTCTGGATAGTTCAATAATTTTGAGTAATTTTGATATTAAGTAATTTTATTTTTCTTTATAATTTTTTACCCATTTCCAAAATTTAGACAATCATCATGTTTTACTTTTTTAATAGGGAAAATATATTTTAAAAAGCCTTATATCCCTCACCCAGCAGAATATTTAAGGACCATATCTTACTCATCTTTGTACCTCTAGCAGCAACTCACTCAGGTCCTGGCAGAGAGTAGGAACAGAAAATCAAAAAGGAAGAGAAACTTATTTACTTTTGAGATTTGCTTAAGTAAGGTTTGCTATGAATTTATGGTTCACATAAAAATTGGGGGTAATAAAATTAATCTTATGTGACTTCATCTGTCTGTTATTAAACTGAATTGGATGCTGAGACAAGAAATTAATAAGAGGCTGATTTCATGTTGAAGAGACAAAGAAAGCAGTGAATCTTTGTTCCAAATGCAGGATGAATATTTTAAGGGCAGTCATGCTGTGTGAGATAAGATGAATTGGTTTCATTGATAAGAGTATTGGTCTGGTCATTAATGATGGTGTTGGCTGAAAAGGAGATGACTGTCAAATTAGAGAATCACGACAGGAAAGTAGAACTCACTTTTAAAAATGTAATCTTGTTGCTTTCATTGCTTATAGGAGAAGGCATGATTGATCATGGGGATTTAATTTTAAATCACATCTAAAGTGCTTTCATTGACAGCCATTTCACACTATTAAAGCCCCATGGCATTTGTTGCACTTTGATTCCATGTCAAATTCTAAAAAAGCCATGTCCTCTTTATTATTTTCATTTAAGAATTTGTTAGAAAAGTACTAAGTATGGGAAACGCTATGTGTTAAATGTATCTTATGATCATTCACAACACATATTAGTATAGCAAAAGTTTGTAGTAAAGAAATGTTTAAAAAATGATAATATAACATGTAAAATATGTCAAACGTGAAGAATATTCATGACAATGTGAACACAAATAATATAATAAATTGTATATTGTGAAAAAAAAAGCCTCCAACTTGTTACACTACTGTCTTGCTTCTTTCTTTTACTATTATATCATAGTTTAATACATCTTCATAAACATAATTTTTGGAGCAATTTTTCTAAATTACCAAGTTATTCATGTAACTTATCCTCAGTGTGAAATATTCAGAAGTCTATAGAGTAATGTAGGAAGGTCTTTCCTTACTGCTTTCTCTACCTGACCCCCTTTCCCAAATACCTCTTTCTTCTAAGAGGTAGCCATTGTTAAGTTTGGTGTGTATCCTTCCAAATCGTTCCCTATATACATACATAAACATATATGTGCAAATCAAACATCTGTCTGTCTACCCACCCACTCACCCACCTACCTACCCTCTATCCCTTTCTCTCTCACACGCACACATATGAACACATACAAATATCTGTATGTATGTGTGTCTCTTCCACAAATGGGAACGTTGTATGCATAAGTGTTCTGCAACTTAGTTTTTCAGTTTAACAATTTTTTCCATGTTAATACAAATAAACAGATGTACCTCACATTTTTTTACTACTGCCACATATTTTGGCACCCTTTGGCCCAGCCAAATTGACACATAAAATTAACTGTCACATCTGTTTATTCCTATGTGGCTTGCTTTTTTGTCTAATATTATATATTTGCAATGCATCCACATTAACACATGTAGAGGTAGTTTATTTTCCTATTGAATTCAATTTTTTGAATATGTCACAATTTATAAATTTCACTGTTGATGAACATTTAGGTTGTCTTATGTATTTACTATTTGAGCAAAGCTATAGACATTTTTTACATGCCTCTTGATGTATATGTAAAAGATTTTTTAAGGTATACCTCCAAGAGAAAATGCTGAGTTATAAGGTATGCATAGATCCAACTTACTATGTAATGCCTAATTGTGCTTTTTCAAATAAGTGTTGATATCTGGTAGGGTACATCATTCCAACTTATTCTTCTTCTGAACTGTCTTGACTCTTCCTAATTCTTTGCTTTTCCACATATTTTCTGGATTTAGCATGTCAAGTGCCACAAAATCTCTCATTCTCTTCCTTTACAACTTCTTCATAAGAAGTCCTTTCCTATATCAAGTTTATAAACATATCTTCATTTTCTTCTAATACTTTTTGTTTTTTATGTTTAAGCCTTTAACCCCATCAGGAAATTATTTTGTGTTTGGTTTAAGTTCAGGGTTGATTTTTAAAAAATAGTTGTCCAACTGTCCCGAAACAGTTTATCAAATATACCCTAATTTCCCTGCTTATATGAATAAACCACTTTTATCAACCACTCAATTCCTATATAAAAATGGATCTATTTTCTATTGAACTATTTTTGTCTATTTTGTGCCAGAATCATAGTACCTTAATTACTAATACCTTTATTATGTTTTGATCTTTGGAAGGGTTTATTAGTTTCATGTGGTTACTATAACATATTCCCACAAACTGGGTGGCTTCAAAACAGAAATGTATTCTCTCAGTTCTGGAGACCAGAAGTCCAAAATCAAGGTGTTGGCAGAGCCACATGGAACATTTTGTTCCTTGAATCTTCCATCGGCATCACTCCAATCTCTACTTCCATCTTCAAATGACCTTCTCCTCTTCTATCTCCGTAATCCCTCTCTGCTTCACTCTTACAAGTACACTTGTCTTTGGGCCTACCCAATTAATCCAGAATAATCTTCTCATCTCACAGTCCTTAATTTAATTATATCTGCAAAGCCCCCCCCCCTCTTTTTTTTTCAAATAAGGTAACTTTGACTGGTTCTGGGGATTAGGCTGTGGGCATATCTTTTGGGAGGCTACCATTCAACCCACTACAAAGGACAAAGTGCCCTCTGTTGTTTTTTTAAAAATTCCTTGTGTATTTTTTGTTAATTTTTTCTCCTAGATAAATTTTAGAATAAATCTGTGAAGTTAAAAGATTCACATTGACATTTGGTTGTAATAGGATTTAATTTATAGAATAATTTTGGAAATTTGACTTCTTTTTTTTTTTTTCAGAATTCAGGAATTTAGTGATGAATACAGTGATTCTCCTAATTCATTTCTTTCTCCCCTCTCTCATATTGCTCCTCTTAGAATTTTTTCCCCACTCTGACCCCCAATTAGTATCTTTTTTTTAACATCTTTAATGGAGTATAATTGCTCTACAATGGTGTGTTAGTTTCTGCTTTATAACAAAGTGAATCAGTTATACATATACATATGTCCCCATATCTCTTGACTTCTTTATAGTACTAAATCTTCCCATTCAGGAATGTGCCATATCCCTCCATTTCTCTGGAGTTATTTTTACTTGTTAGAAAAGTTCTATTATTTTCTTCTTATACATCTTACACATTTATTTTTTTAATTGAATACTTATTCTTAAGATTATTTTACTAGTTATATTTAGATTTGTTGGTATTGAGAATAGAATCTGTTTTCCTGATATTATCAACTTGGTTATTGTTGGCATATAGGAAAGCTACTGACTTATTATATTTTTAAAATTTTATATAGTTTTAATTCCTGCTCAGCTTTTCAACTGATTTTCATGGATTTTCCTGGAAGATTATCATAATGTCTGCAAATAATCACAGTTTTGTGTCTTACTTTCCAATGTTTATACAGTATCACTTCCTTTTTCTTTTTGATTGCATTAGCCATGACCTCCTTTACAATGTTGACTATATTGAGCAAGAGAAACATCATTGTATTGTTTGTGATATAACTGGGAATGCTTTTAATATATGATCATTGCTGTAGTATTGTTTTTGATTCCATTAATCATATTTAGGAAGTTCATTTATTTTTCACTCACATTTTGTTGGTTGTTTGCTTGTTCTCTTTCATGTGGTTCTTTAAAATCAGGAATTAGTATTGTATTTTATTAAATATTGTGGCACCAATTGAGATGTTCACGCGAGTGTTTTGCTTTAACCTTCAAATTCATTTTCTTAATGTTGTACCACACTTGACGTTCTATGATAAACTGATTTAATCATAATGTATTACTCATTATATATTTTCAGTTTTGTCATCTGTGTTTCTAAATGAGGTTCAACTATTATTTTCTTTATTTCCACCCTCCTCCCTTCTGTTCTTTTTGTGTTCTGCTGTCCAATTTGCCATTAGGGTGTGCAAGCCTCATAAAATGAGTTAGGTAGCTTCTCATCTTTTCCTGTGTTTCCTATGAGTCTGCTGTTGCTTTGACAGGTAGATAGTTCATACTTTGATCACTTCTGCTATAGTTATTACAATATTCAGATTGCCTACTTCTTCGTGAATGACCTAATTTAAATTTCCCTGGAAAACAATTGATTTAATCTAAAATTTTAAATTAATTGGTATAGAATTATATATACATTTTTACTCCTTAAACTTCTCCATATCTGCCATTATTAATTGTCTCTAATTCTCCTAGGGTACTGCCTTCTTCACTTTGTGTGTTCTCACTACATTTGGAGTTTCTCTTGCCTTCAAAATGCTCTTTCCTCATCATGTTTTAAGCTGTCGATATTGTTCTTCTCCTGTTTCTCAGTAAAAATGCCATGCCATAAGCTCTTAACTTTTAGAAAGTTCTGTTTCTAGCACCTTGTAGTCCCCTCTGTTGTTTTCCAGTGGTCTCAGGGTTTTATTCTTTTTAAAAAATCTTTTTCTGGTGCTTTAAAAGACTTGGAGCAATAAAAGAGATGAACTTGCATTTTGAATCTTACATGCGAATATCCAACCCCATCTGCTAAATGTCCCTAAATCTAGCTTCATTTTCTTTGGATTATTTGATAAACCACAAGACTGGATTTCTTAAGTATCCCAGATAACTGAGTTTACTATAGTTCCTTTAAAAAATAATATACAATTATACTTTGTTCTATGTAGAGAAGCTCAAGTATTAGGCAAATAGAAGGGAAGGCTTATTGTAACTTGTGTTTGAAAGTGAGTGATAACTAGTAGGATTAAGGTGGTAAATGACTGAGATGTTTATACTTGGATAATTTATATTGAAAGAAAGGTTGGTTTTTAGACTAATACTGGCTGCCCTTGATTCTGGCTCTCAGATTTCAAACAAGACATGTTTTCTTCTTATGGCCTCTAGCAGCCTCTCAATGCTACCTTGCCCTTGATTCTGGCTCTCAGATTTCAAACAAGACATGTTTTCTTCTTATGGCCTCTAGCAGCCTCTCAATGCTACCTGTGCCAAGTCCCATCACACCATAGTGCAATAATAAAAAAAAAATAGTATGTACTACCACAACATTTTATGTTCCCTCAGCACAGGGTCATCTTTGTGACTTGAAGGCTCCGGCACAGGGACTTGCATGCAATAAATATTAGTTGCACTTAAATCTGCTCTTTTGGATTTTTGTAACCCAGATACCAGCTGGGATCACTCTGCCCATTAAACCTAGGTAAGATCATCTCAAATCTCCTTTGCTCCTCCTGTGGAAAGTCTAATGCTCTTGCGAAGATTTCTGGTGGCTTATATTTCTCCCAGCCAACTCTGCCTCTGATTTCCAACTTCTGCTGAATTCTCACTCTCCATTTTATGTCTTACTTTAATTTTATATGGTATTGGCTCCCCAAATGACGCTCACATGAAATGATTCTGTGTTGTGGACTTTTATTAAAGATTCAGGGCTATTATTGAGAGGAGTTATACTATACTAAATATATAATTTGAAATAGAATATTATATTTCCATAGTTTTTGAAAAGCCCATTGGCCATTTGTCTCAGTTCAGGTCTTGACCTTTCATCATTATTGTCTGGTCCTCTCTTTTTCTAGCTCCTTCACTTTTTCTCACTCCTCTGCTCTCCCCATCCCACCTCCAATTCTGCTAATGTATTGATACTATACAGAACAGTTTAAAAACCTCATTGATGAGTGCTTCCAACAGTTATCCAGAACTTTGTAATTATAGAGACCTGAGTGTATCATTTTTTATTCAGAGGTGATTAGGTTCTAGTGAATTATTGCTAACCAAACTCACATGAATCTGACACATCCAAAATGTCCATTTAAATATTTCTAATATGGAATATACCTTCTCAGTGATCTGAGAACATGCTCTGAATCTCAGGTAAGTTTCACTGGCTCCAAAAGTTAAACTTAACTCAAACATTCCTCCCCATCAATGGAGTTCAAAGATAACTTTCTCTCTGGTGGCTTAATTAGATTTCAGTTTCCTTAAACTCATAACACATCTACAGGTTAACCTTAATATCTAGTAACATATTCAATCAGACAAAAGATAATTTTCATTTGGGACAGTCACCATAGTACACTTATCACATTTATATTGTGTGTCACAGAGAAAGGCCCACTTATCTTGACCCTAGATTTTGGAGTCCATTATCTTTTTGTGGGGCCCAAAGCATCCTATTTATCTATGTCAGTGACCCTAAGCTACTAATATTGATATCCATGTTCAAAATTCAAGTTCATGATTTTTGAATTTAGTATCAGCTATGCTGTAGAAGTTAAAAGGCCAGAGGAAACAATCAGATATGCTATTCATGTGATTCAATCCATCAAATATAGATGAAGTGTTTGGTATCTGACAAGTACTGAGGAGAATTAGTAAGACATGCTTCCTGTCTTTGAGAAAATTATAGCTTGTAGGTGACAGAGGCATTCCATGAAGGATCATCTAAGAAACAGTGCCTGTTCTTTGGATACCAAAGTCTCCATTCTCCTGTTCTTTTCAATTATAAGCATTTATATTTGTTAGATAACTCTAATAGACTTTTTCCTAACCTATTTGGTCTAAAACCATTGTAACCACCTTCCTGTTCTTTGAATACATGAACTGTGCTCTTGCCTTTGAGCCTTTGTGCTGATCGTTTCCTCTGCCTGGAAAATCACACCTCCACGTAGCCACATGCTTGTCCCGTCACTTTATTTAGATCTCTGCACAAGTGTCATCTCAATATGGAAGATTTCCCTGACCATCCTATGTGTCATTCTCTAATTTATGCCCTTAGCCTGCTTTATGTTTCATCTCAACACTTCTCATCATGTATTCTTCATCCTCACTTGAATATAAGCTCCATAAAATGGACTTTCCATATTTTTTTCAATGTCAAATCTCCAGCACCTAGAATGTCTGGCATAATAGGCACCCAATATTTGCTAAATGGTGAATTATTAATCTATAATTTCTTGAACCTGCCTAGGGAATAAAAAAATCATTTTGTCATTTTTTCTATGCTATATGGTAGGAAAGTGATTTTCAATTAAAGTGTTTTATTTTAGATGAGTCCATTAGGAAAGATTTATTATATAAAATACATTTAAAAATAATTTTTAATCATATTAAGTATGCAGTACTTCTGTTTCTCACTATTTAATAAGCCAAGCATATTCTCTAATTTACTTAAATTAATTACGTAAGAAAAAGCATGATATGTAACTGATTTTTTAAATTATGTATGAAATTCTTATATATTGCTCTTACAAATTTAACTGGTTTATTTTTTATAATTTTCCTTTCATATATCAAAATAATGAGATAATAATAACAGTAGGTAACACTAATATGTAGCTTATTATTCCCATGCACCGTTCCAAGCATTTTGCATGTAATAACTCATTTAATCCTCACAACAACCTCATGAAGTATATACTATTATTGTTCCCATCTTTGAAGTGAGAAAGCTGAGGTACAGATATGTTGTGTGTGTCCAAATTCCCACAAGTTCAAACTCAGAATTTAGGCTGGTATTTTATCCAGTAAGCTGTTTACAAATAATAAATTGCAGGTGTGAATTTTTTATTGAAGTATAGTTGACTTACATTATTAGGGGTACAACAGAGTGATTCAATATTTTTATAGATTTTATAGGTTATACTCCATATAAAGTTATTTTAAAATATTGGCTATACTCCTTGTGCTGTACATTACGTCCTTGTATCTTATTTATTTCTAGTAGTTTGTACCTCTTAATCCCCTTCCCCTATGTTGTTCCTCCCCCAGTCCCTCTCTCCACTGGTAACCACTAGTTTGTTCTCTGTATCTGTGTGTCTGTTCCTGTTTTGTTATATTCATTCATTGTTTTATTTTTTAGATTTCACATATAAGTGAAAACACACAGTATTTGTCTTTCCTAACTTATTTAGCTAAGCATAATACCCTCCAGACCCATCCATGTTTCTGCAAATGGCAAAATTTCATTCTTTTTTGTGGCTGAGTAATATTCCATGGTATGTATGTATGTATGTATATATATATATATATATATATATATATATATATATATATACACACATACATACATACATACCACATCTTCTTTATCCATTCATCTGTTGATGGACACTTAGCTTGCTTCCGTATCTTGGCTACCGTACATAGTGTTGCTCGGAAGGTTGGGGTGCATGTATCTTTTTGAATTAGAGTTTTTGTCTTGTTTGGATATATGCCCAGGAATGGGATTACTAGATCATATGGTAACTCTATTTTTAGTTTTTTAAGGAACCTCCATACTGTTTTCCATAGTGGCTGCACCAGTTTACATTCCCACCAACAGTGTAGGAGGGCTTCCTTTTCTCCACCCCCTCTCCAGCATTTATTATTTGTAGACTTTTTGTTGATGGCCATTCTGACTGGTGTGAGATGATACCTCAATGTAGTTTTGATTTGCATTTCTCTAATAATTAGTGATGTTGAGCATCTTTTCATGAGCCTGTTGGTCATCTGTATGTCTTCTTTGAAGACATTTCTATTTAGGTCTTCTGCCCATGGGTTGTGTCTTTTCTAATTATTAAGTTTTTTCTTTTATATATTCTCAATACCAGTCATTGATCAAATATGTGCTCTTCAAATATGTTCTCCTAATCTGTGTGTTATCTTTTCATTCTCATTAAAAGAGAAGTTTTGAGTTTTGATGAAATATAATGTGTCTCTTTTTTAATGGAGTTTGCTTTTTGTGTCATATCTAAGGAATCTTTGCCTAGTCCAAGGTCACAAAGGTTTTCTCCTATGTTTTCCTTGAAGAGTTTTATAGTTTCAGGTTTAGCGTTTAGGTCTTTTATCCATTTAGACTTAAATTTTGTATGTGATGTTATGTATGGGTCAGTTCATGTTTTCGAATATGACTGTCCAGTTGTTACACATTGGTCGAAAATCAATTGGACACATATGTGTGGATCTAATTTTGGAATCTCTGTTCTATTCCATTGGTTTATGTATTTATCCTTTTACCAATACCACACTGTTGACTGAAAAAAAAAATTGCACAACCTAAAAGTTGAGAATTATGTGTTATTCTGCAGACATACTGAGGACTTAAGCCAAAGAGACAGGCTCTCAGATAGCTCTGAGGGATTGTTCTGAAGAGGTAAGGGAGGAGCCAGGATATATAGGAGTTTTTGCAACAACCCCCCCCCCCCCCAAACAAGTAGTAGGAACATCAAAAGATTACTGTTAATTAAAAAAACCCAGACTTCTGAAGTTAATGAATTTAGCACTTTTCTGTGTATGGGAAGATGCAAGAGTCTGGGCTCATTGAAATCATTCCTTTGATATGCACCTCCGCTATCTAGGGCCAGTATTGTTTTTCTCCATCCTGAATTCATTCCCTCAGAGTTCACAATCCGGGATAGCTACAGTGGCTGATGGCGTGATGGCTGCAACATCCTTTGTTTACTGATATGGCAGGCAACATTCTTTGTCCACAACACTGTTTTTTTTTTTCTGGCCATGCCACGTGGCAGAGTGCCGAGTCTTAACCACTGGTCCGCCAGGGAATTCCCCACAACACTGTCTTGATTACTGTAGCTTTGTAGAAAGTCTTGTAAATGGATAATTTAAGTTTTCCAACTTTGTCCGTTTCAAAATTGTTTTTCCTCTTGTAGTTGCTTTGCTTTTCAATATCAATTTTAGAATCAGTTTTTATAAAAATTTCTCCTGGAATTTTTATTGAAATTCCATTCAAATCATAGATCACTTTTACATCTTATCAATATTGAGTGTTACAATCCATGAACACAGTATACAAGTATACCTCAGAGATATTGTGGGTTTGATTCCAGACCACCACAATAAAGTGAATCTCGCAATACAGCAAGTCATGTGATTTTTTTGATTTCCTAGTGCATATAAAAGTTATGTTTACACTCTACTGTAGTCTATTGTGTGCAATAACATTATGTCTTAAAAACAATGTACATACGTTAATTTAAAATGCCTTATTGATACAAAAAATGCTAACCACTTTTAGTGAGTCATAATCTTTTTGCAATAGTAACGTCAGAGATCACTAATCACAGATCACCATAGCAAATGTAATAATAATGAAAAAACTTAAATATTCCAAGAATGACCAAAATGTGACGCAGAAGCATGTAGTGAGCAAATGCTGTTGGAAAAATGGTGCCCATAGACTTGGTTGACACAGAAATTCAGTTTGTAAAAAAACCCACATTTTCTGTGAAGTGTAATAAAGTGCAATAAAATGAGATATGCCTATATCTTTCCTTTATTTTAGGTCTTCTTGATTTCTTTCATCAGTGCTTCACTGTTTTCAGCACACAGCTCATACATATATTTTCTTAGATTTATACCTAAGTATTTAATGTTTTTGGTGCTATTGTAAGCCATACTATGTATTATTTCAATTTCCATTTGTTCACTACTAGTGTATAGAAATATAATTGATTTTTGCATATTGATCTTTTATCCTGAGATCTTGCTAAATTCACCTGTTTGTTCTCATCGCTTTTTTGTACATTTTTGGGACTTTTTACATAGACAAGTGTGTTTGAATAGAGACAGTTTTGTTTCTTCCTTTCTAGTCTATATGCATTTTCTTTTCTTGTTGCACTGGATAGGACTTTTGGCACAATATTAAATAGGAGTGTGGAGAGCTGACATCCTTTCTTTGTTCCTGATCTGGAGAAAGCATTCAATCTTTCACTGTTAAGTATGAAGTTAGCGCTAGGTTTTTTGTAGATGCCCTTTATCAGGTTGTTGGGATTCCCTTGTATTCCCAGTTTGCTGAGTTTAACATTTTTATTTTTATTTTTTTATCATGGATGGGCATAGAATTTGGACAAATGCTTTTCCTGAACCTATTGAGATGATCATATGTTTTTTCTTTAGTCTGTTGATTTAAATAAAGAATTACATTGTTTCATTTTTGGATGTAAAACTGGCTTTGAATTCCGTGGATAAATCCCACTCATCATGATGTTTTATCATTTTTATACATTGCTTCATTCAGTTTACTAATATTTTGCTGAGAATTTTTGTATGTATGTTCATGAGTGATATTGGTCTTTAGTTGTAAATTGATCTTATGTATCCAGTCAATTTTCTAACCTCTTATTTCTAGTAGTTGGTAGATTCTTTTGGCTTATTCATGTGGAAAATTATATCATCTACAAGTAGTGGACTTTATTTTCTTCTTTCCAAATCCTCATGTCTTTAATTATTTGTGTTCTTTTTTTCATTAGACTGTTTAGGACCTACAGTGCAATATTGAATTGATCTGGTAATATTAGATATCCATGTCTTTTGCTTAATTATAAAGGAAGTACTTTTAATTTTTCCCATTTAGGATGAAGATGTGGTAGATTCTTGTAGATATTCTTAATACATTTAAGGAAGGTGTCTTCTTATTTCTAGTTTATTAAGAGACCTTTCTCTTGTTTTTCATTCATTAATGGGTGTTGATTTCTACCAAATGCTTTTCCTACCATGAAATGATCATACTTTTTTCTCCTTTAAAGTGGTAAATGACATGTATATATTTTCTAATATAAACCATCCTCAAATTCTTGGGATAATCCTAGCTTGGTCATGGTATATTTCCTTTTTCACACTCTGTAGGATTTAGTTAGCTTTTTGTTTAGGATTATAGCATCTCTAGTAACATTTGAAATCACCCATAGTTGTCTTTTCTCTTACTATCTTTGTTTGGATTTATTATGGCTGCTAAGCTGTGTAATATTTCCTCCTATTCTAATTCTTTGGAAGAATTCTCATAGTATTGGAAAAATCTTTTCCTTGAAAGTTTGTTAGATTTTTCTTGTAAAACTCTCTGGGTATGGTGTTTAATTTTGAAAATTTTTAGAACTACTTCTTTAATTTCTATGCTATTGGAATCTTTATACTTTTTATTTCTTCTTGAATCAGTTTGGCAATTTATGTATTTCCATGAAATTGTCCATTTCATCTAACTCTTCAAGTTTACTGACATAAGATATTTGACAACCTTTTAATACTTTCTAATATCTTCTTTAATTGTGATCATGTTTCATTTCTTATTTATAGTATTTTATACCTCCTGTCTTTTTGAAGGTAGATATTGCCAGGAGTTTTTTTCATTAGCATTTCTATATCTGAATCCTGTTTTTGATGTTCATAGATCACAGTGACATGCTACATCTGACACCTACTAAGTTCTGGTAATGGGTAGAGGCTTTCAAACTTCATCTAGCAAAAAGAGGGTCTATTTATAGTGGGGTTAAAAGATTGAATACAAGGATTAAGCTCATGATTTTTAGGCATTTTCTTGAAATCCGATAGAAATCCTTCATCCCCTTGTCTCTCCATCCTTAAGCTATCAAGTGTGAAAAGCAATAAATAGGTCATTGTACTTCAGCTACAGTAAAATAAGGAGAATTGTTAATGAAATTGAAAGTGATGATTAATAATATATGTATACTGCAATCTTTTGGAGGCAAATATAACAATGGCACTTGAATTTCAATGCACAGTGTACATGGGAATCTTTTTCACTTATGGTATTATTAACACAAAACAGGTAGGTCCTTTTTTTTCCTATTTCTTCAGCTTTCTCTGTGCCAAACAAGATACCTAAGTTATACCACTTTGACAATCCAAGAAGTTGGCAATTATTAGTAGTTTTTGAAAAACAACAGACCAAAAGATTGTTAATTTGAATTTGACTTGGTGATGCTTTAAAGACTATCAAGGTGACAGTTCTTAAGTCAGTTATACCAAAGGTGGAGTGTTTACATTAGAGGTGAAAGGTAGATTTAATTAAGAAAGAAGAACCATCTAGAATGTCCTGTTTCAAAGTATTGTTTCTTAAATTCAAACCTATGCTACTAGCTATAGCTTTTGGAGCATATACTAAGTTCCAAGTATTGTGCAAAAACTTTACATATATTTTCTCTGTTAGTCCTCATAATAAGCCTGAGAGGTAAGGAAAATTATTACCACTAGTGTGTTAAAGATGAGGAAATTGAAGCACAGAGATGCCTCATGGTTAAAATATTATTAAGGGTTTCAAAACAAGTTTGGCTCCAGAGCATCATTACATTGTACACCAAAGAAGAACTATTTTTTCTGGTTTACTCAACTCAGGTTTATTTCTTGCTCACATTACATGTCCAGCACACGTCAGAGTAACTTAATACTTTAAAAACAGTACATGTAGCTAAAGAGGTAAAGACGTTCAGTGACCTAAGGATGAAGCATGCCTAATTGAACCAAAATATTTGCACTTGAAACTGTGCAGCGTTCCTTGAGGATGACCCGTGCCTACTGTAAATACAGGGATGTTAAATCATATCAAAGAGAAACTGCAACTTAGGAACTTAGGCAAGTCAACAGCTGTGACCTCAGTCAAGCAGGCAGTAGACTTTTCATTCAGCAAGCTGTGCCTCATGCTTCTTTGGCTAGAGCTATGTATATTTAATTAGTGTCCTCTCACCTTCACAGTACATGTTTTTCCACTTGACAGTTTCTGGCACCAAAAGAATGTCCTTGAGAAAAAAGTCAGGCCTGTTGACTACTAAGCATATTATTTGACTTGATGTTCAGCCATTCTGAAGAAAGAATTGGGAATAATGAAAGACAGTGGGGCATAGAGCCACTTTAACTGACAGTGTCAGGTCGGTCGAAGCTATTGAACAGTTCCTATTAAATTAGCTTAGCTTCATCTCGGCTAGTTAAAGCTGGCATGCTGACAAATGAGTTTCTATCTGTATAGAAAAAAAGAGTAAGGAAGAGCAGATTTACATTTGGGAGCTTAGTGACAGTCACATCACAAGGTCAATAAGAATATGTCCATCACAGAACTATGTTTGTCCCATGTCAATACATTGGATGATCAGCTTCAAAATATTTAACCCTTCACAAGGTGTGAGCGTATTCTTCCTAATGGAAGTTATTTCAACATTTCTTTGAAGGAATTTTAGCACAGATAATGTCACAGTTTTTGTTACTTGTTGGAAATCCAAATTAAATTTTATTTAGCATTTTCACTCATAGAGATGTGGCGCAAGATTATATCCCCTTTTGAAAAAAATCATAAAGATGCTCATTTTCTTATGAAAATGTTTTTATTCTATACCTTAAAAAAACTGTATATATATTTTTGAATGGTGCCAAGAATAACCTTGGATATATGATTTGAAAATGAGACAAAAGTTGATCCCATCTGATTTTTTTATCCTAGGGGTTAGATTTTAAGTTCTGTGATATTTAGGATTTCCACCAACACAAGGGAAGATAACTTTAATGGAGGAAATCCTAGACACTTCTAGGAATTCTTTTGGTTGTGGAACAAGAATCCTTTATTTTCCTTTAATTTTAAAAACTGCCTCTTATGGATACCAATGCCATGCATGCATAAAATAGCTTCCTTCCTTATGTTGCTCATAACAGAAGTGAACAGAAAACTTATTCTGGAAAAATCAGAAAATGA
This sequence comes from Balaenoptera ricei, assembly GCF_028023285.1. Classification (NCBI taxonomy): domain Eukaryota; kingdom Metazoa; phylum Chordata; class Mammalia; order Artiodactyla; family Balaenopteridae; genus Balaenoptera; species Balaenoptera ricei. Next base: position 85,013,914 of record NC_082660.1, on the reverse strand, counting down.
GACATGTCAAAACAATGTTCTGGCTGCTTGGGTATAGTGAAAAAAGTTTCTGCCATCCCTTGGCTAATCTCCTTTTAGCCTCCATTTACCTGATCCCCTTTTTGTTGCTCAAAATCTTTTCATGCTTCAGAATCCACTCTTTCCTCTCCGTCCCTACTCATTGTCCAGCCACATATTGGAGCTGATCTCAGTATTTAATCAGATTACTCTATCACAAGAGGTTAAGTGGCTGATAGCTCTCTCAGAGCAACTTCGTACTTTAAAAGAGAAGTGAATGAATTTCTAATTGGTAGAATTTAGAAACTGTCACAAAATAAATTACTCTTCTAGAAGAATTCAAAAGCAAAGGGGCTTACCTGGTGCTTGCAAAGTACCCTACCTAATTTCCTTCATGCCTGCTCCACTCTATTTCTTCTCCTCTCTCTCTCTTTTTTTTTTAAATTTATTTTATTGAAGTATAGTTGATTTACAATGTTGTGTTAATTTCTGCTGTACAGCAAAGCAATTCAGTTATACATATATATATTCTTGTTCATATTCTTTTCCATTATGGTTTATCACAGGATATTGAATATAGTTCCCTGTGCTATACAGTAGGACCTTGTTTATCCATTCTATATATAATAGTTTGTATCTGCTAACCCCAAACTCCCAATCAATCCCTCCCCTACCCCACCCCCTTGGCAACCACAAGTCTGTTATCTGTCTGTGAGTCTGTTTCTGTTTCGTAGATATGTTCATTTGTGTCATATTTTAGATTCCACATATAAGTGATATCACGTGGTATTTGTCTTTCTCTTTCTGACTTACGTCACTTAGTATGCTAATCTCTAGCTCCATCCATGTTGCTGCAAATGGCATTATTTCATTCTTTTTTGTGGCTGAGTAATATTCCACTGTATATACATACCACATCTTCTTTACCCATCTGTTAATGGACATTTAGGTTGTTTCCATGTCTTGGCTATTGTGAATAGTGCTACTGTGAACATAGGGGTGCATGTATCTGTTTGAATTATAGTTTTGTCCAGATATATGCCCAAGAGTGGCCTTGCTGGATCATATGGCAACTCTGTTTTTACTTTTCTGTCTTCTCCTCTCTTTAAACCCCCACCCCAACAGATTGTGAAAGTTGGTTCTCAGGCTTCACACCTGCCGTATTAGTTATACCATTGAATAACAAATTACCCCCAAACTTAGGCTGAAAACAGCAACAAACATTTTTATTTAACAGCTTTTATAGATCAGGAATTTGGGTGCAGTTTAGCTGAGTGGTTCTGGCACGAGGTCTCTCAGAAGGCTGCAGTTACCTCAAGGCTTCACTGGGAGATGATCTACTTCCAAGCTCAAGTCATGTGGCTATTGGCAGGCCTCAGGGCCTCATTGGCTGTTGGCTGAAGATATCAGTTCCATAGGGCTGCTCACAGCATAGCTTCTTAATTCTCTCTCACACACACACACATTGGGATTGAACCCAAGATGGAAATCAGTGATTTGTATACAACCTAATCTTGTCATAAGTGATACCCCATCACTTCTGTTCCTCGGAAGCAAATCACTAGGTCCAGCTCACACTCAAGGGAAGACGGTGACATAAGGGCCAGAATACCAGGAGGTGGAGAACATTGGGGTCCATCATAGAGGCTCCTGCCACATTTACACACATCTAAAAAAAGGGATGGGAAGGGTGACATCACTTTGTTAGAAAGTTTGTTATGCTTAAACTTATATATAGAGTCTAAACTTGGCTATATCTGTAGATGTCCATGTGACCTATGTCAGTTACTGTCAGTATACTTTTTGAGAGTGCCTGCTTTTATGAAGGTATAACAGTGCATACTTTTAAGGATTCAGTAGAATGGGACTATATTCAAGAAAGAAGTGAAAAAAGAAGTAATTAAGTATGCCCACACAAATAATTTTTTTGTTAATTTCTAATTAAATAGTCATATTTATGCTCCTGCTGTATGTCAGGCATCATACAATATACTGTAGATTCAAATGTGAATAAGATAGTCTCTGCCCTGCAGGTCACCTAGTCTAGTAGAAGTAACTAACAGGTAAACAAAACTTACTGAAGTATAAAGCATGTGTGAGAATAGGGGATTGACTAAAATAGCACAGATAATGAAGTGTATACCTTTGCCTGGATAGCCAGGAAAGGAGTTGAATCTTGACCTGAGTCTTCAAGTAAGAGTGTTTCAGGTGGGCATAATGGGGGAGTGAATTACAAGCAACAGTGAGAACAATATGAGCAAAGATGTGAGTCAAGAAGGCATAGGCACTTTCAGGGAGCCCAAGATGTTCAGCATGAGGAGCCCTGGGTGTGTGAGAGAAGGAGAGGCATTGCAGGAGGCTTTAAAAGTAAGCAGGAGTCAGGTCATATTAGGCCTTCCCTGCCATGTGAGGAGCTTGAATTTTATCCTGAGGTTAATGCTATACTACTGGAAGGATTTACACAAAGGTTTAAGAAGGCCAGATTTGTGGTTTAGAAACATCACTTTAACTTCAATGTGGATTTCAGAGTGGGGGTGGGGGAGGAAGCGAAGGGGAATGGGATTATACTGTGGTGCAATGGTACCATGGGTACCATGAGATTGTACTATGGGTTTAAGAGCATGTGCTTTGGCCTCAAACAATTTCTGTTTCACAGTTACATAGAGAAAATAACAATCTCTTGCAAATCCTCAGATTCCCCATCAGTCAAATGGAGATTATTATAGCAAGCACCTACCTCACAGGGTTGTGATGGGGGTTATAGGAACTGATAGTTCCTGGCACATAGTAATCGCTCCATAAATGGTAGCTTTTACTATTCAGCCTGTTTCAAAAAAAAAGACCAATTATGAAGCTTTTCCAATAATTCAGGTGAGGGAAGACAGTGACCTGGATTATGGTGATGGCATTGGTGAAGGACGGGAGTGGATACATTAAAGAGACGTCCAGGAGACAAAATCAATAGGTCTTAATAACCAGTTGGAGTTATTCCACTATTCACAATTTCTGAGTCATCTATTATGGACCACTTAAGACTGCAGCTTTTATATGACTGGACAAAGGACCCGGTTATGGGCTGAACTGTAAGAGATCAATATAGACCCCTAGTTACTTGCTGCTAATATAAAACCTACACTTTAATCCTGCTGTGTTAATCAGGGTTGGCAGGATCTGTTCCTTTCTGTCTCTCTTTCTTTAGATTTGAAATTATATAAGGAATACTTGCTCACTTTGGGAAGAAATGTAGAAAAAAATATCTCAGAAATAAAATTCACCCTTATCAGTTCAACTGTTTTTGGATTCCATATCTAAATGAGATTGTGCAGTATTCTTATGTGTCTGGCTCATTTCACTCAGCAAAATGTCCTCCAGATTCATCCATGTCATTGCAGATGGCAGGATTTCCTTCTTTTTTAAGACTGAATAATATTCCATTGTGCATGTTTGTGTGTGTGTGTGTGTGTGTGTATACACACACATACATGCATACCACATCTTCTTTTTCCACTCATCTGTGGAGGAACACTTAGATGGCTTCCAAGTCTTGGTTATTATGAATAATGCTGCAATGAACATGAGAATGCAGATATCTTTTTGAGATATTTCATGCCCTTTGGGTATATACCCAGAAGTGGGATTGCTGAATCATAAGGTTGTTCTAGTTTGTTAATCTGAATATGGTGATTATTTCACAGTGTATATATATATATCAAATCATCAAGTTCTACACCTTAAATATATATAGTTTTTAATCATCAAATATGCCTCAATTTTAAAAAATCACCCTTATAATCCTACTAGCCAGAGAAAAAATTTTAATGTATACTAGACTGATTTTGTATAGATAATAATGATAATAGTAATAGTTTTAAATGATTATTAGTAGGTAATTTCTGTGTACCAGGATATTTTCTAAGTGTTTTCTTTGATATATATTTACTTTTTTCATAGTTACAGTGACTCTGTGGGTTCAATACCATTTATTTCCTCATTTTATCAATGAGGAAAAGTGAGACTTCTTTATTTATTTATTTATAACATTCCCAAACCTATTTTTTAATTTATCAGATAAAGTCCGTTCTCTACTTGAGGCAATGAACTCCTAACTATCCTAGCCTCATAAGCTCTTCTTTTTATTATTTTTCCACCTTTATTGACATATATTTCACAGATAAACATCTTATATATTTAAGGTATACAATGTGATATTTTGATGTATGTATACAGTGGGAAATGATTATCATAATCAAGATAATTAATACATCTATCACCTCACATAGTTATCTAATATTTTTGTGGTGAGAACACTTAAGATCAGTTCTCCTAGCAAATTTCAAGTATACAATACAACATCATTAACTGTAATCACCACACTATACATTAGATCTTCAGAACTTATTCATCTACATACTGAAATTTTGTACCCTTTGACCAATATCTATTCATTTCCCCCATCCCCCATTCTATACTCTTTCTGAGCTATTATGAGGTCAACTATTTTAGACTCTACATATAAATGAGATCATGCAGTATTTGTCCTTCTGTGTCTGGCTTACTTCACCTAGCATAATATCTTCCAGGTTCATCCATGTTGTTGCAAATGGCAGAATTTCCTTCTTTTTTTTAAGGCTGAATAATATCCCTGTGTATATATGTGTGTATGTGTGTGTGTGTGTGTTACATTTTCTTTATCCATTCATAAATTGACAGAAACTTAGGTTGTTTCCATATCTTGGCTATTATGAATAATGCTGCAATGTATACCTCACAACATACACAAAAATTAACTCAAAATGGAGTAAATACTTAAATGTTATACCTGTAACCATAAAACTACTAGAAGAGAACATAGAGAAAAAGCTTCTTTACATTGGCCGGGGCAGTGATTTTTTTTGGGTGTGACACCAAAGGCACAGTAAACAAAAGCAAAAATACACAAGTGGGATTGCACCAAACTTAAATGCTTCTGCACAGCAAAGGAAATTATCAAGAGTGAAAAGGCAACCAATGTAATGGGAGAAAGTATTTGGAAGCCAAATATCAGATAAGGGCTTAATATTTAATATATAAAGGAACTCAACTCAGTAGCAAAAAGTGACACTAACAGCCAAATTCAAAAATAGGCAAAGGACCTGAGTACACATTTTTTCAAAGAAGACATACAAATGACCAACAGGTATATGAAACTTCAGTGCTCAATATGATTAAGTATCTGGGAAATTCAAATCAAAACCATCAATATTACCTCACACCTGTTAGGATGGCTATTGTCAAAAAGTCAAAACAGGAGATAGCTTCAAAATGGCAGAGGAGTAAGACGTGATCACCTTCCTCCCCACAAATACATCAAAAATACTTCTACATGAGGAACAGCTCCTACAGAACACCTACTGAACACTGGCAGAAGACCTCAGACTTCCCAAAAGGCAAGAAACTCCCCACGTACCTGGGTAGGGCAAAAGAAAAAAGAAAAACAGAGACAAAAGAATAGGGATGGGACCTGCACCTCTGGGAGGGAGCTGTGAAGGAGGAAAAGTTTCCACACACTAGGAAGCCCCTTCACTGGTGGAGACTGGGGGGGGGGGGTGGGGAAGCTTCAGAGCCACGGAGGAGAGCGCAGCAACAGGGGTGCAGAGGGCAAAGCAAAGAGATTCCCGCACAGAGGATTGCTGCCGACCAGGACTCACCAGCCTGAGAGGCTTGTCTGCTCACCCACTGGGGCGGGTGGGGACTGGGAGCTGAGGCTCGGGCTTCAGAGTTCAGATCCCAAGGAGAGGACTGGGGTTGGGTGCGTGAACACAGCCTGAAGGGGGCTAGTGCGCCACGGGTAGCCGCGAGTCTGGGAAAAAGTCTGGAACTGCTTAAGAGACAAGAGACCATTGTTTCAGGATGCATGAGGAGAGGGTATTCAGAGCACTGCCTAAACGAGCTCCAGAGATGGGCATGAGCCGCGGCTATCAGCGTGGACCCCAGAGACGGGTGTGAAACGATAAGTCTGCTGCTGCAGCCACCAAGAATCCTGTGTGCAAGCACAGGTCACTATCCACACCGCCCCTCCAAGGAGCCTGTACAGCCCGCCACTGCCAGGGTCCCGTGATCCAGGGGCAACTTCCCTGGGAGAACACATGGCATGCCTCAGGCTGTTGCAACATCACACTGGCCTCTGCTGTGGCAGGCTCGCCCCACATTCCGTACCCCTCCCTCCCCCTGGCCTGAGTGAGCCAGAGCCCCCTAATCAGCTGCTACTTTAACCCCGTCCTGTCTTGGCAGAGAACAGACACGCTTAGGCGACCTACACGCAGAGGCGGGGCCAAATCCAAAGCTGAACACCAGGAGCTGTGTGAACAAAGAAGAGAAAGGGAAATTTCTCCCAGCAGCTTCAGGAGCAACGAATTAAATCTCCACAATCAACTTGATGAACCCTGCATCTCTGGAATACCTGAATGACAAGGAATCATCCCAAAATTGAGGCGGTGGACTTTGGGAGCAAATGTAGACTTGGGGTTTGCTTTCTGCATCTAATTTGTTTCTGGTTTTATGTTTATCTTAGTTTAGTATTTAGAACTTATTATCACTGGTAGATTTGTTTATTGATTTGGTTGCTCTCTTCCTTTTTTTAAATATATATATATTTCCTTTTTCTCCTTTTGTGAGTGTCTGTGTGTATGCTTCTTTGTGTGATTTTGTCTGTATAGCTTTGCTTTTACCATTTGTCCTAGGATTCTGTCAATCATTTATTTATTTTTTTTATTTTAGTATAGTTTTTAGCACTTGTTATCATTGGTGGATTTGTTTTTTGGTTTGATTACTCTCTTCTTTCTTTTTTTACTTTATATTTTTTATTTTTAATAATATAATTTTTATTTTAATAACTTTATTATATTTTATTTTTCTTTTTTTCTTTTTCTCCCTTCTCCTCTGAGCTGGTGGCTGACAGGGTCTTGGTGCTCTGGCCGGGTGTCAGGTCCGAGCCTCTGAGGTGGGAGAGCTGAGTTCAGGACATTGGTCCACCACAGACCTCCTGGCCCCACGTAATATCAAATGGTGAAAGCTCACTCAGAGATCTCCATCTCAAGGTGAAGACCCAGCTCCACTCAATGACCAGCAAACTACAGTGCTAGACACCCTATGCCAAACAACTAGTAAGACAGGAACACAACTCCACCCATTAGGAGAGAGGCTGCCTAAAATGATAATAAGTTCACAGACACCCCAAAACATACCACCAGAAAGGGTCCTGCCCACCAGAAAGACAAGATCCAGCCTCATCCACGAGAACACAGGCACCAGTCTCCTCCACCAGGAAGCCTACACAGCCCACTGAACCAACCTTAGCCACAGGGGGGAAGGCACCAAAAACAATGGAAACTGTGACCTTGCAGCCTGCGAAAAGGAGACCCCAAACACAGTAAGTTAACCAAAATGAGAAAACAGAAACACACAGCAGATGAAGGAGCAAGGTAAAAAAACCCACAAGACCAAATAAATGAAGAGGAAATAGGCAGTCTACCTGAAAAATATTTCAGATTAATGATAGTAAAGATGATCCAAAATCTTGGAAATAGAATGGAGAAAATACAAGAAACGTTTAACAAGGACGTAGAAGAACTAAAGAGCAAACAAACAATGATGAACAACACATAAGTGAAATTAAAAATTCTCTAGAAGGAATCAGTAGCAGAATAACTGAGGCAGAAGAAAGGATAAGTGACCTGGAAGATAAAATAGTGGAAATAATTACTGAAGAGCAGAATAAAGAAAAAAGAATGAAAAGAATTGAGGACAGTCTGAGAGACCTCTGGGACAACATTAAATGCACCAACATTCGAATTATAGGGGTCCCAGAAGAAGAAGAGGAAAAGAAATGGACTGAGAAAATATTTGAAAAGATTATAGTTGTAAACTTCCCTAGTATGGGAAAGGAAATAGTCAATCAAGTCCGGAAAGCGCAGAGAGGCCCATACAGGTTAAATCCAAGGAGAAACATGCCAAGACACATATTAATCAAACTATCAAAAATTAAACACAATGGAAAAATATTAAAAGCAGCAAGGGAAAAGCAACAAATAACATACAAGGTAATCCCCATAAGGTTAACAGCTGATCTTTCAGCAGAAACTCTGCAAGCCAGAAGGGAGGGGCAGGACATATTTAAAGTGATGAAAGAGAAAGACCTACAACCAAGATTACTCTACCCAGTAAGATTCTCACTGAGATTCGACAGAGAATTTAAAACCTTTACAGACAAGCAAAAGCTAAGAGAATTCAGCACCACCAAACCAGCTTTAGAACAGATGCTAAAGGAATTGCGCTAGGCAGGAAACACAAAAAAAGGAAAACACCTACAATAAGAAACCCAAAACATTTAAGAAAATGGTGATAGGAACATACATATCGTTAACTGCCTTAAATGTAAATGGATTAAGTGCTCCAACCAAAAGACATAGACTGGCTGAATGGATACAAAAACAAGACCCTTATATATGCTGTCTACAAGAGACCCACTTCAGACCTAGGGACACATACAGACTGAAAGTGAGAATGTTTCATGTGCACTTAGAGAAAGAAGAACAAAAAAACCCCAAAGTTAGCAGAAGGAAAGAAATCATAAAGATCAGAAAAGAAATAAATGAAAAAGAAATGAAGTAAACAATACCTAAGATCAGTAAAACTAAAATCTGGTTCTTAGAGAAGGTAAACAAAATTGATAAACCACTAGCCAGACTCATGAAGAAAAAAGGGAGAAGACTCAAATCAATAAAAGTATAAATGAAACAGAAGTAACAACTGACACTGCAGAAATATAAAGGATTATGAGAGATTACTACAAGCAAATATATTCCAATAAAATGGACAACCTGGAATAAATGGACAAATATTTAGAAAAGCACAATCTTCCGAGACTGAACCTGGAAGAAGTAGAATATATAAACAGCCCAGTTACAAGCACTGAAATTGAAACTGTGATTAAAAATCTTCCAACAAACAGAAGTCCAGTACCAGATGGATTCACAGGCGAATTCTATCAAATATTTAGAGAAGAGGTAACACCTATCCTTCTTAAACTCTTCCAAAATACAGCAGAGGGAGGAACACTCCCAAACTCATTCTACGAGGCCACTATCACCCTGATACCAAAACCAGACAAAGCTATCACAAAAAAAGAAAACTACAGACCAATATCACTGGTGAACATAGATGCAAAATTCCTCAACAGAATACTAACATACAGATCGAACAGCACATTAAAAGGATCATCCACCATGATCAAGTGGGGTTTATCCCAGGAATGCAAGGATTCTTCAAAATATGCAAATCAATCAATGTGATAAACCATATTAGCAAACTGAAAGAGAAAAACCATATGATCATTTCAATAGATGCAGAAAAAGCTTTCAGCAATATTCAATACCAATTTATCATAAAAACTCTCCAGAAAGTAGGCATAGAGGGAACTTACCTCAACATAATAAAGGCCATATATGACAAACCCACAGCCAACATCGTTCTCAATGGTGAAAACCTGAAACCATTTCCACTAAGATCAGGAAGAAGAGAAGGTTGCCCACTCTCACCACTATTATTCAAAATAGTTTTGGAAGTTTTAGCCACAGCAATCAGTGATGAAAAAGAAAAAAAAGGAATCCAAATCAGAAAAGAAGAAGTAAAAGAGTCACTGTTTGCAGATGACATGATACTATACATAGAGAATCCTAAAGATGTTACCAGAAAACTACTAGAGCTAATCTATGAATTTGGTAAAGTAGCAAGATACAAAATGAATGCACAGAAATCTCTTGCATTCCTATACACTAATGATGAAAAATCTGAAAGAGAAATTAAGGAAATGCTCCCATTTACCATTGCAACAAAAAGAATAAAATACCTAGGAATAAACCTACCTAAGGAGACAAAAGACCTGTATGTAGAAAATTATAAGACATTGATGAAATAAATTAAAGATGATACGGACCAATGGAGAGATATACCATGTTCTTGGATTGGAAGAATCAATATTGTGAAAATGAGTACACTACCCAAAGTAATCAACAGATTCAATGCAATCCCTATCAAACTACCACTGGCATTTTTCACAGAACTAGAACAAAAAATTTCACAATTTATATGGAAACACAAAAGACCACGAGTAGCCAAAGCAATTTTGAGAAAGAAAAATGGAGCTGGAGCAATCAGGCTCCCTGACTTCAGACTATACTACAAAGCTACGGTAATCAAGACAATATGGTAGTGGCAGAAAAACAGAAATATAGATCAATAGAACAGGATAGAAAGCCCAGAGATAAACCTACACACATATGGTCACCTTATCTTTGATAAAGGAGGCAAGAATATACAATGTAGAACAGACAGCCTCTTCAATAAGTGGTGCTGGGAAAACTGGACAGCTACATATCAAAGAATGAAATTAGAACACTCCCTAACACTATACACAAAAATAAACTCAAAATGGATTAAAGACCTAAATGTAAGGCCAGACACTCTAAAACTCTTTGAGGAAAACATAGGCTGAACCCTCTATGACATACATCACAGCAAGATCCTTTTTGACCCACCTCCTACAGAAATGGAAATAAAACCAAAAATAAACAAATGGGACCTAATGAAACTTAAAAGCTTTTGCACAGCAAAGGAAACCATAAACAAGACGAAAAGACAACCCTCTGAATGAGGAAAATATTTACAAATGAAGCAATAGAGAAATGATTAAGCTCCAAAATTTAAAAGCAGTTCATGCAGGTCAATATCCAAAAAACAAACAACCCAATGCAAAAATGGGCAGAAGACCTAAATAGACATTTCTCCCAAGAAGATATACAGATTGCCAACAAACACATGAAAGGATGCTCAACATCACTAATCATTAGAGAAATGCAAATCAAAACTACAATGAGGTTATCACCTCACAGCAATCAGAATGGCCATCATCAAAAAATCTACAAACAGTAAGTGCTGGAGAGTGTGTAGAGCAAAGGAACCCTCTTGCACTGTTGGTGGGAATGTAAATTCATACAGCCACTATGGGGAACAGTATGGAGGTTCCTTAAAAAGCTAAAAATAGAACTACCATATGACCTAGCAATCCCACTAATGGGCATATACCCGGAGAAAACCATAATTCAAAAAGAGTCATGTGCCACAATATTCTTTGCAGGTCTATTTACAATAGCTAGGACATGGAACCGACCTAAGTGTCGATTGACAGATGAATGGATAAAGCAGATGTGGCACATACATACAATGGAATATTACTCAGCCATAACGTGGAACGAAATTGAGTTACTTGTAGTGAGGTAGATGGACCTAGAGACTGTCATACCGAGTGGAGTAAGTCAGAAAGAGAAAATCAAATACCATATACTAACACATACATATGGCATCTTAAAAAAAAAAAAAGGTTCTGAAGAACCTAGGGGCAGGACAGGCATAAAGACACAGACTTAGAGAATGGACTTTAGGACATGGGGAAGGGGAAGTGGAAGCTGGGACGAAGTGAGAAAGTGGCATGTACATGTATGCACTACCAAATATAAAATAGATAGCTAGTGGGAAGTAGCTGCTTAGCACAGGGAGATCAACTCTATTCTTTGTGTCCACCTAGAGGGGTGGGATAGGGAGGGTGGGAGGGAGACGCAAGAGGGAGGAGATATGGAGATATTTGTTTATGTATAGGTGATTCATTTTGTTATACAGTAGAACTTAACGCACCATTGTAAAGCAATTATAGTCCAATAAAGATGTTTAAAAAAAAGTCAAAACATAAAAAGTATTGGTGAGGATGTGAAGAAAAGGGAACTGTTTGTGGGAATGTAAACTGATACATCTGTTATGGAAAACGGTATGGAACTTCCTCAGAAAGTTATAAATAGAACTACTGCATGATTCAGCATTCTCATTTCTGGGTATGTATCCAAAGGAAATGAAATCAGTATCTCAGAGAGATATATATATGGTTGTAGGTTTTAGATGCCCTTTATTTGGTTGAGAAAGTTCCCCTCTATTCATCGTTTGCTGAGTATTTTTATTGTGAAAGAATGTTGAATATTGTCAAATGCTTTTTCTGTGTTTATTTTGATGTTCATGTGATTTAAAAAATTTACATTGATATATTACATTAAACCAACCATACAACCCTAGGACAAATTACACTTGTTCATGGTGTGTGATGTTTCTGGCTTTGGCTAGTTAGTATTTTGTTGAGTAATTTTATGTCTGTGTTCATAGGAGATATTGGTCTGTGATTTTAATTTCTTGTGATGTCTTTTTTTTTGTTTTGGGATTAGGGTAATACTGGCCTCAAAAATCAGTTGGCATTTGTTCCCTTTTCTCTTTTTTGGAAGTGTTGTGAATAATTGGTATTAATTCTTCTTTGAATATTGGATAGAATTCAGAGGTGAAATCATCTGGGCATGGGGTCTTCTTTGTAGGTAGATTTTTAAAATTATTATTAGATTCAGTTTCTTTATTTATTATAAGTTTATTTAGATTATTTATTCTTGAATTAGTTTTATAAGCTTGTGGTTTTAGATGAGTTTTCCATTTAAATTATCTAATTTGTTGGTGTAAAATTGTTTATAGCATTCCTTTATAATCCTTTTTATTCCTGTAAGGTCAGTAGCAATTTCCCACTTTTATTTCTGTTTTGGTAGTTTGAATCTTTTCTCTTTTTTTCTTGTTCTAACCAGCCAAACGTTTGTCAATTTTGTTGATCTTTTGATTTTTCCTACTGCTTTTCTATTCCGTATTTCAATTATGTCCACTCTAATCTTTATTTATTTTCTATCTACTTGCTTTAAGTTTAGTTTCCTCTTCATTCTTCAGTATCTTAAAGTGGAATGTTAGGTTATTGATTTGAGATCTTTCTACTTTCTTAATATGGGCATTTGATGTAGATTTCACTCTAAGTACTACTTTTAGCTACATCTAATACGTTTTGGTATGTTGAGCTTTTATTTTCAGTTGTGACAAAAATTTCTCTAATTTTCCTTGTTATTTTTTTCTTTGATCCATTGACTGTTTAGTAGGGTGTTGTTTAATTTCCACGTATTTTAAAAATTTCTCAAATTTTCTTCCATTGTTGATATCTAATTTGATTCCTTTGTTGTCAGAGAGGAAACTTTGTATACTTGTATCATTTAACTTCTTTTAAATTTATTGAGGCTTGTTTTATAGGCTAGCTTATGGTCTAGGCTCTAGAACGTTTCATGTGCACTTAAGAAAATATGTATTTTGCTGTTGTGGATGGAGTGTTTTATACATGTTTGTTAGCCTTAGTTAGTTTATAGTATTTTTCAAAGTCTTCTAGTTCATTGTTTACCTTTTGCCTAGTTGTTTTACTGATTATTGATAGTGGGGGTTTAAAATCTCAAAACATAATTTTGGAATAGTTTTTTTTTTCTCTGCCATCAATATTGTCTGTTTTTCTCATATATTTTTAGGTCCTGCTGTTATGTGCATGTATAGTTATATCTTCCTGATGGATTGACCCTCTTTACATTTTAAAAGTGTCTCTTCTAATAACTTTATCTTAAATTTCATTTTGTATCATACTAATATATCCACTACAGCCCTCTTTTCATTACTGCTACTTGGGTATATTTGTTCTCATCCTTTTACTTTTGAACTATTTTTATCTTTGAATCTAAAACAAGTCTCTTGTAGATAGTACATGGTTGGATCACGTTTATTTTTCCTTTTTCTTTTCTCCATTCTGCTAATATGTGACTTTAGATAAGAGTGTTTAATCCACTTATATTTAATGTAATTCCTGATAAGATAGGTTTTACATCAGCCAGTTTTCCAACTTGTTTTCTATGTGTCTTACATTTTTTTCCCTCTAGTCCTGAAATCCTGCCCTTTTTTTTTTGTTTGTTTGAATTAAGTAGATATTTTTAGTGTGCCTTTTAAATTTCTTTGTTGTTTCTTTCATGATATATCTTTTAATCATAATTTTCTTATTGGTTACTTTGGTGAATATAATTAACATCTTAACTGAAAAACATCACATCCAGATTAATGCTAACTTAATTTCAATAGTATATAAAAACTTTGTTCCAATAAATTCCAATATTTCCCTCATTCTCTGTATTATTATTGCCATGCAAATTTATGTTTTCCCAACAACACAGTTTGGTAGTTGTTTTGTTTTCTTCTAAAATAGGTACAAGAAGAAAACAGTTAGGGACAAAAATACATATACTATCTTTTAGAGTACGTATATAACTACTTTACTAGTTTTCTTCATTTCTACATTTGAGTTACCGTCCTGTGTCCTTGCCTATCAGTCTGAAGGATTCCTTTTAGTATTTCCTGTAAGTCTGAACTGATATCAGTACATTTTCTCAGTTTTTATTTATCTGTAAATGTCTTAATTTCATTTTTATCTTTAAGGGAGATTTTATAAAGGAGATTTACTAGGAGATTTTATAGAATTCATGCCTGATAGTCATTTTCTTTCAACAGTTTGAAGCTGTCACCCCATTATTTTCTGTTATTCAGAGTTATCTGATGTTTGTGAGAAGTCAGCTGCTAATCTCATTAAGAAACACTTGTACCTCTTAAATCATTTTTTTTCTGCATTCAAGATTTTCTCCTTCGAACTTTGTCAATTTGACTATGGCATGTTTTGGTGTTATCTCTTTCACTTTATACTAATTTGAGTTTGTTGAGCTTCTTGGATCTTCAGATTAATATTTTCCATCAGTTTTGGCAAGTTTTCCTCCATTATTTCTTCAAATATTTTATCTTCCCCTTCTCTTTCTTTTCTCCTCCTGTGATTCCCATTACACATATGTTGGTATGCTTGAAGATGATGATGTCCCACAGGTCTCTGGTGCTCTGTTAGTTTTCTTCATTCTTTTTTTTTTCATTTTGTTCATCAGACTAGATAATCTCTATTGATCTATCATCAGAATCACTGGTTCTTTTACTGTAAGCTCAAATCTTTTATTGATCTTCTCTAGTGACCTTTTTTCAGTTATAGTATTGAATATTTCTCAACTCCTGAATTTCTATATGATTCTTTTTATCATTTCTAAATATTTATATTCTCTAAGGACATATTTTTCTCATACTTCCTTTAATTCTTTAAACATGATTCCTTAAGTCTTTGAAAATAGTTATAATAGCCTCTTTAAAGTCTTTGTTTACTAAGCCCCAAATCTAGGCCTGTCTCGTGAACATATTCAGTCAGCTGCTTTTTTTTTCCTGATTATTTGGCACAGTTTTGTTTCTTTGCATATCTAGCAATATTTTGTTGACGTATTTTATATTTTATCCACTCTGATATCATATTCCTGTGTCTCCAAAATTTGTGGTTGTTGCTGGTTGTTCTTGTGCAGTTCTTTGTTGTTAGGTTTTTATTTGAGAATTTTCCTTTTTTTAGTGTAGGCATTTGTCACTATAAACTTCTGTCTTAGAACTGCTTTTGCTGCATTCCATAAGTTTTGGTGTGTTGTGTTTTCATTTTCATTTGTCTCAAGATATTATTTGATTTCCCTCTCGATTGCTTCTTTGACACATTGGTTGTTTAAGAGCATGTTGCTTAATTTCCTTCTATTCGTGAGCTTTCTAGTTTTTCTTCTATTATTGATTTCTAATTTCATACTATTGTAGTCAGCAAAGGTACTTGATATGTTTCTTAAATTTGTTAAGACTTGTTTTGTGGCATAACGTATGATCTGTCCTGGAGAACGTTTCATGTGTGCTTGAAACGAGAAGAAAATGCATTCTGTTGTTGCTGAGTGGAATATCTGTTAGGTCCACTTGGTCTAAAGTGTAGTTTAAGTCCACTGTTTCCTTACTGATTCTCTGTCTGGATGATATATACATTGTTGAAAGTGGTATATTAAGGGCCCCCAGTATTATTGTATTGCTGTCTATTCCTCCCTGCAAATATGTTAATATTTGTTTTATATACAGTTGACACAGGTTTGATCTGCACAGGTCCAGTTATATATGGATTTTTTTCAATAAATACATACAGTACTACACAATCCATGGTTGGTTGAATCTGCAGATGTGGTACCACACACATAGAGGGCTGACCGTTGGACTTGAGCATCTGTAGATTTTGGTATGTGCAGGGGCTCCTGGAACCAATACCTGTGGAAATTGAAGGATGACTGTACTTAAGTACTGTAGTGTTGGGTGCACATATATTTACAATTGTTATTTCCTCTTGAAGAATTGACCCCTTTTTCATTATATACTGACCCTTATCTCTTATTACAGTTTTTGACTTTAAGGCATTTTTGTCTGACATAAATGATATAAAAAGAGAGCCTCTGCTCTCTTTTGGTTACCATTTGCAAGGAATATCTTTTTCATCCCTTCACTTTCAGTCTATGTGTGTCCTTAAAGCTGAAGTGAGTCTCTTATAGGCAGCATATAGGTGAGTCTTGTTTTTTTTTTTTTTCATTCAGGCAATTTAGGTCTTTTGATTGTATAATTTAGTCTGTTTAAATTTAAATAATTATTGATAGGGAAGGACTTACTATTGTCATTTTGTTAATTGTTTTCTCAGTGTTTTATATATCCCTTTCCCGTTTTTTCCTCTCTTACTGTGTTCCTTTTTGATTTGATGATTTTCTGCAGTGATTTACTTTGATTCCTTTGTCTTTATCTTTTGTGTATCTATTACAGGTTTTTGCTTTGTGGTTACCATGAGTCTTCATATAACATCTTATAACAGTCTATTTTAGGCTGATAACTACTTAATATCAATTGCATACAAAATCACTACACTACTACTCCCCACCCTCACATTTTATATTTCTGTTGTCACTGTTTACATCTTTTCATATTGTGTACCCATTAACAAATTATTGTAGCTGTCTTTTTTAAAAAAAATACTTTTGTCTTTTAACCTTTATACTAGAGTTATAAATGATTTACACACCCTAGGCATGCAATGGCCCCAGGTATGTGTGTGTTTGGGGGGGTGTTCAGTGTCTCATTGGCTCAGGCAGCCGCAACTTACAATGTCAGCAGCTGTATGGTCTTTGGCAGCTAGAGCTGTGGCGGGGCACGGTGGCTATAAGGGCTGCTGGGATTCTCAGCAGTTCCTCCAGGTCCAGCAGAGAGGGACTGACACATCCAGCAGTGATGCTTCAGGGTGATGGTGTACTCATACATGGTTCCAGAGGCTTGCTGTGAGCATGCATACAGGGGTGGGGGCTGACAATAGGAGTCATGGCTGGCTGTGTGCATGTGTTTACCTGCAGGGTTCAGGGTCAGCTGTGGGGGGCAGGATGGAGAGACTCAGGTAGCTGGAGCCTGTGAATGTGAAAACATGTGGGACCCTCAGGGGTGAACTCTGCTGTGAATCCAAGACAGCTGTGCTGGCTGTTGGTTTCCTCAGTAGTGAAACCTGCTAGGGAACTCTGTGCAGCAGGCCACTGGGTTCTGTGGCTGGTCTCAACATGTGGCTGATACTGATAACTCTTGCCATTCTTCTTTCTTCCTAGCATCTCCAGAGTCTCAGCTATGCCTGTCTCCCCAGCGAACTGGATGGGGATAAACTGAAGCAAGTCCTTCATGCAATGCCCCAAAAAGCTGGGAGAGGTGATTGCTTGGACTAGGGATTTACCTCTTTGCACTGAGCAGTGCTGGCTTGAGGAATGGGATGATGCAGGCAAGATGAAACTGTTGTTCCTACCCTTTTTTGGATTCCATCTTGATTTATTTGTATTACTTTTCAGAAGTATATTGCTTTGTATGTTTGTACTAGTGGTTGCTCTGGGCATTACAATGTATGTTAGGTCATATATATATATAGAGGGGGGGGGAACCTATCACAGTCTACCCATATCACCTCTACCATTTCAAGTGAAGTGTAGAAACTCTTACATCCGTATAGGTTCCTTTACTCCCTGTGCTTGTCAAATATAATTGGCTTAAGTATTTCCTATATATACATTGAGTGGCACATAAACAGGTAGGGTTATAATTTTTGCTTCAACCATGTTTTTCTAAAAGCACGTGTGTGTGTGCATGTGTGTATATAAAGAGATTTTGATTAAAGTATAGTTGACTTACAATATTATATTAGTTTTAGGTGTACAGAGTAATGATTCAATATTTTTATAGGTTATACTCCATTTAAGGTTATTACAAAATAATGGCTATATTTCTCTGTGCTGTGCAGTATATCCTTGTTGCTTATTTATTGTATAAATAGTAGTTTGTATCTCTTAATCCCCTATCCCTATCTGGTCCCTCCCCCTTCCCTCTCCCCACTGATAACCACTAGTTGTTCTCTATATCTGTGAGTCTGTTTCTATTTTGTTATACATTTGTTTGTTTTATTTTTTAGATACCACCATAAGTGATAACATAGGGTATTTGTCTTTTTCTGACTGACTTATTTCACTAAGCATAATACCCTCTAGGTCCATCCACATTGCTACAAATGGCAGCATTTCATTTTTTATGGCTG
This sequence comes from Balaenoptera ricei, assembly GCF_028023285.1. NCBI lineage: Eukaryota > Metazoa > Chordata > Mammalia > Artiodactyla > Balaenopteridae > Balaenoptera > Balaenoptera ricei. Next base: position 84,995,460 of record NC_082660.1, on the reverse strand, counting down.
AGTAATATTCTATGTTTGGTATAATTCACCTGTGAAGCTGTCTGGTCCTGGACTTTTGTTTGCTGGGAATTTTTTAATAACAAATTCAGTTTCACTACTAGTAATCAGTCTGTTCATATTGTCTATTTCTTCCTGATTCAGTCTTGGGAGGTTGTACGTTTCTTTAGGTTTGGGAAGTTTTCAGCCATAATTTCATCAAATACATTTTCAACCATTTTCTCTCTCTCTTCTCCTTCCAGGACCCCTATAATGCAAATTTTGGTATACTTGATATTATCTTAGAGGTCTCTTAAAGTGTTCTCATTTTTAAAATTTGTTTTTCTTTTTGCCATTCTGTTTGGGTGATTTCCATTATTGTATCTTCCAGATGACTTATGCATTCTTGTGTCACCTAGTCTGCTGTTAATTCCTTCTAGTGTATTTTTCATTTCAGTTATTGTATTTTTCACCTTTGACTGGTTCTTCTTTATGTTTTCTAGTTCCTTGTTAAAATTCTCACTATTTTCATCTATATTTTTTTCTCTAATTCAGTTAGCATTCTTTTTTACTAATGCTTTGAATCCTTTATCTGGTAAATTGTTTATTTCTGCTTCATTAGTAGTTTTATCTGGGTTTTTTTCTTTCTCTTTCAATTGAAACAAATTCCTCTGTCTTCTCATTTTGCTTAACTTGCTCTGTGTCTATGAAATTAGGTGAAACAGTTACCTATTACAGTCTTGAAGGGGTGTTCTTGTGTTGGGAGTGTCCCTATATAGTCTTCATGTGCCCAGGGGCTTTGGTGTGAGAGCTGGATTTGATATGAATACAAGTCACAGTTTTCCCAGGGTGTGCTGGCAGCTATCATCTTGGTAGGAAGTGGGGCGGGAGATGGAGGGTCTAGAACCAGAGCCAGGTGTGAGCCAAAGCTTCTCCTCTGGACAGTGGCTGTCACCACCCTATTGAGGGCGGGGTCAGGTCCCAAGTTACTGGAGCAGAAGCCCTGGGGGTTGAGTCTGAGCTGGCTCCATTCCTTTTAAGTGTGTGCTCTCCCCCTCCCAGCACTGGCACTTTCACCCCAGAGGGAAGTAGTACTGGAGCAAGAGAGGCTGGTGTGGGTGCTCAGTGTGGGTCTGTGTTGGCCCCAGCTTCAGCCAGCAACTCAGACCACTTCTGATATGCTGCCACTTTGGGTCTGAGCCACATTTGTCCCACATAGCCAAGCTCTCCCCTCGGCTGCTGCAGCCCTCACAGTAGTGTGGAGCTGCACCACAGAGCAGGCAGGGCTGGTGTGGGCGATTGGTGTGTGTCAGGGTGCAGCCCGTGGTATTCTGGCCCCAGTCAGAGACCTGGACTGCTTCCGATACGCTGCCTATATAAGTGCCATTAATGGCTGCCCTTCCCTGCTCAGACGCCATTCTGGGTCTGAGCCACCTTTGTGCCTCACAGCCAAGCCCTCCCCTTGGTTGCAGCAACCCTCACTCCAGTTTGGAGCTGCATCATGAAACAAGTGGGGCCAGAGCACTTGCTGGGCTCAGGCTGGGGCGCACATCGGAGCGGTTGTGGGAAACTGGTCAGTGACCTGTGCAGTTTCAACCTGCCCTCTCCACCCTTTTTCAGGGAGTAAGCAAGCATGTGCGCACTCATCACGAGCAGAATCCAGGCTTCCCAGGGCCCTCCTTTTAGTCCCACTGACCCTCTAACCAACCAAGGGGACTCATCTTACCAGTGTCGGACCCCAGGGCTGGGGGACCCAATATGTGGCTCGAACTGCTCACTCCCCAGGGAGAATTTTCACCTGTATAATCTCCCTCCTCTTCTGAATCCCCTTCCAGGGGCACAGGCCCCATTCCGGTCACTTCTCTTCCCTTCCTATGTGATTCTGTGTGTATCTTTCTTACAGCCTTGGTTTTACAGGAGTCTTTCTGCTAATCTCCAGTAAGTTTTCAGTGAGAATCGTACCACATGTAGGTATATTTTTGATGTGTTTGTGGAGGGAGGTGAGTTCTGCATCATCTTACTCTGTCATTTTATTCCACCCCCTAAAGAAATTTATTATGAGGAATTGGCTCATGCATCTATGGAGGGTGAGAAGTCTCACTATCTGCCATCTGCAAGCTGGAGACCCAAGAAAACCAGTGGTGTAGTTCAGTCTGAGGCTGAAGGCCTGAGAACTCGGGGAGCTCCTGGTTTAATTCCCAGTCCTAGGGCAGGAGAAGACCAATATTTCAGCTCAAGCAGTCAAGCAGAGAGGCGTATTTTCCCTTCGTCCACTTTTTAAAATTCTTATTGTGATCCTCAATGGATTGGATGATGCCCACTCACACTGGGGTGGGCAGTCTGTTTTTTTTTTAAAATAAATTTATTTATTTATTTATTATTTATTTTTGGCTGAATTGGGTCTTTGTTGCTGCACGTGGGCTTTCTCTAGTCGTGGCAAGCAGGGCCTACTCTTCATTGCGGTGCGTGGGCTTCTCATTGCAGTGGCCTCTCTTGTTGCGGAGCATGGGCTCTAGGCACGCAGGTTTCAATAGTTGCAGCACACGGGCTCAGCAGCTGTGGCTCGCAGGCTCTAGAGCACAGGCTCAGTAGTTGTGGTGCACGGGCTTAGCTGCTCTGTGGCATGTGGGATCTTTCCAGACCAGGGATCGAACCCATGTCCCTTGCATTGGCAGGCGGATTCTTAACCACTGGGCCACTAGGGAAGTTCGAGCAGTCTGTTTTATTCAATCCATTGATTCAAATGCTAATATCATCTGGAAACACCTTCAGAGGCATACCCAGAAATCACATTTAGCCATATATCTTGGCACTTTACTATCCAGTCAAGTTGACACATAAAATTAACCATCACAAGTCCAACCCTTCTCAAATTAGCATCCATATGCATCTCCTTAAACCATAATTAATTTTCAAATAAACACAATGACAAGGTTATAATTCCACCTCAATAATACAACTCTTTTGTGTATAGATGAAAATATGCTAAACTCTTCCCCAGAAGAGGAGGTAAAGTTCTTGAGTGATGTTTATTCTTCTCCTTGATATCCCATAACTTAAATCCTGTGATGTAAAATTAACAATACTTAAACACTATGATATATAAAGTCAACATATATTTTATCATAAGAGAACGAGAGAGGGAAGAAAAGTATATGTGTTAACACACTTGTACATACACATATACGCAAACATATTCATAACAAAACAAGGAGGAAATACTCATGAGAATTATGTTTCTATTTCTGAAGCTAGTCACTGGTCATAGCTGGTATTTGTAATTGTCTTCTACTACCCATTCTGTATTCCATTTGCCTTTAGCAAGAACCTCAGTTGGTTGTTCTTCTTTAGCTGGTGGGATAACTCAAGATTTCATTCCTGAAGTGTCTGGGCCATTAGTAGTCCTACCTGGATTGGGTTATTATACTTTCCCATTGACCTTAATCACAGGACATGGTAGTACTGAGAGACACCCTATCTGTTTTCCAGACATACTCTTACTTACCTCCACTGTGGAGCAGAAAAGTCTAATTTCCCCTTGGTAGCAGGATCAATCATCTCAGCCCACACTATAACTCCCTTCTTTGCCTATTGCTTCAGAGGCATGAGGAGCCCACAGTGGCCAGGCAGCAGTATTAACTTCCAGGTGAATGGAATCATTGTTGTGTCTCTTGGTGGAATTATTTCTTTCTCTGGAACTAAGACCCCTAGGCCACCAGAGTGTTGGGTCATAGGAATAGGAAGCAAAAATTTTTCTAGTGGGTCAGTGGGGGTAATAGTGACTGATGCCATTTCCATTTCCACCCTATGTTTCCTGGATCCATGAATCCTGGCTATGGGAGAAACAGCAGTGTTGGGAGGTAGAGATATTGAATAATATCCTCTGAATTGAGAAGGAACTTTAAGACCAAAAAACGAAGCAGGTAACTCCATAAAGTGCAATTATGATGTTTATTGTGGGTAACTTACATATAGGCAGGATCAGGCGGACGATGATCCCAGAGGCATTAGCAGCTGCACTCTGTACCGCCAAAAGGAGTACAGGGAGATTTAAAGGGGCCAGAGCTAAAAGTAGAATCAGACTACCAAGGGAGAAGGATGTCCACACTGTTGAGAACTGGATGTTTTTCCTCCCCCTGTGGGTCTCATGACCATTAACCATTTGCATCAGCAAAAGGCATTCTTCTACTTTTCATATCTGATGAAGGCAAGGGTAAAAGTTTATAGGGAACTTATCTCGCTTTGGCACATTCTTTGTGAGTAGGCTAAAGTTTTAGCCATGCATTAAGGGGAAGGGTAGGACTGCAGGCCTAATATGGAGCTAATAAAATGGACTCAGTGTGGTTCAGCCACATAAGGACCATATATTAGATGCCTTTCCCAAGCCCTGCAAGGTATTGTCATTGAGCTGGTGCTGTAACTGAGTCTTCAGAAGGCCATTCCACTGTTTTGTCAAACCAGCTTCTTCAGAATGGCGGGAAACATGCATGTTAAGACTAGTGAATTACATGAGCATGGGTCCATTGTTGTACTTCTTTTGCTGTGAAGTGAGTTCCTTGATCAGAAGGAATGCTTTATTGAATTACCATGACAGTGAATGTGGCATTCTGTATGTCCTCAGATGGTAGTGCTGGCAGAGGCATTGCATACAGGAAGGCAAATCCATATCCAGATAAGTGTTTATTCCAGTAAGAACAAAACAGTGTCCCTTCAATGATGACAGCAGTTCAGTGTAATCAGCCCGCTTCCATGTAACTGGCTGAGTACCCTGGGGACTGGTGCCATATCGGGCACTCAGTGTTGATCTCTGCTGATGGCAGGTTGGGCACTCAGCAGTAGCCTTAACCAAGTTGATGAGTGGAAGTCTGTGTTGCTGAGCCCATGCATAACCCCCATCCCTGCCACCATGGCCACTTTTGTTCATGAACCTATTGGACAATGACATAGGTGGCTGGGCAAAGGAGGTAACTGGTACCTACAGAATGGGTAATTCTATCCACTTGATTGTTAAATTCCTCCTCTGCAGAGATCACCCTTTGGTGAGCATTCACATGGGACACAAATATATTCACATTTTTTGGCCCATTCAGAGAGACATATCCACAGACTTCTATCCCCAATTTTTCTTATCACCAATTTTCTAAACATGTTCCTTCCAAGTTCCTGACCATTAAGCCAAACCATTGGCCACATCTATGAATCGGTATATAATTGCACTTAGGCCATTTTTTCCTTTCAAGCAAAGTGAACAAACAGGTGTGCAACTCCAAGTTCTGCCCACTGGGAGGACTTCCCTTCACCACTATCCTTCAGGGATGTCTCACAAAGGGGCAGTAGTGCTGCAGCTGTCCACTTCTAGGCGGTACCTGCATATCTTGTGGATCCTTCTGTAAACTAGGCCTGAGATTTCTCTTCCTCTGTCAACTGATCATAGGGAACTCCCCATGAGGCCATAGGTACTGGCTGGGAAGGAAAAGATAGTGTAACAGGAGTGGGGATAATGAGCATTTGGACAACATCTCCGTGAAACTTACTTGTACTTTCAGGGCTCTTCAAGCCCAATCTCATATATGCCACTTATATTTGATGATGCAGTGCTGCTTTGCCTGCCCACTTTATTGCTTGGTGGTTCAGATAATACGTATTTCATGATGGTCAGTTCCAGTTGCAAGATAACTTGGTGGCCCATGGTTAAATGTTCAATCTCTACTGAGGTCCAGTAGCAGGCCAAGAGTTCTTTCTCAAAAGGGGAGTAGTGGTCTACAGTGGATTACAGGGCTAGGCTCAAAAATTCTGAGGGCCTACACTGCAGTTCACCTATAAGGACATGACATAGACTCCATACAGCTTCCCTATGTGCCACTGACAATTCAAGCACCATTGGATCTGCTGGATCATGGGTCCCAAGTGGCAAAGCAGCTTGCATAGCAGGCTGGGCAAGTTGCAAAGCTTTCTGTTACTCTGAGCCCCACTCAAAGCTAGTAGCTATTTGAGACACTTGGTAAATGAGCCAGGGTACCATACCAAAATGAGGAGTGTGTTGCGTTCAAAATTCAAAGAGGTCCACTAGGCAATGTGCCTCTTTTTGGTTATAGGAAGGACCAGATAAAATACTTACCATTAACTTCAGAAGAGATATCTTGACATGTCCCACACCACTGGACCTCTTCAAATTTCACCAAAGTAGAATGCCCCAGAATTGTTGTTGGGTTTGTTTCTCACTGTCTAGCAGGCAAAGGTCCTACCAATAAGTCTAGAGTAGTAGCTATGTCTTACTAGGTCCAGTCTTCATAATGTCATCAAAAAATTTCCATAAATTTTGTGGAAATGAAGGTGATCAAGATCCCTGTGAACCAAATTATGACATAAGGCTGGAGAGGTTATATATCCCTGAGCTAGGATGGTGAAGGTATACTGCTTGTCTTGCCAGCTGAAAGCAAATTATTTCTGGTGGTCCTTATTAACAAATATAGAAAAAAAAAATCATTTGCCAGACCAATAGCTGCATATTAGGTACCAGGAGATGTGTTAATTTGCTCAAGCAATGAAATCACATCTGGTTTAGCAGCTGAAATTGGAACCATCTCCTGATTAAGTGTACGATAATCCACTTTCATTCTCTAAGACCCATCTGTCTTCTGCACAGGCCGGATAGGCGAGTTGAATTAGGATGTTTTGGGAATCACCACCTCTGCATTTTTCAAGTCCTTGATGGTGGCACTAATCTCTGCTATCCCTCTGGTAATGTGGTATTGCTTTTGATTTACTATTGTCCTAGGTAGAGACAGTTTTACTGGCTTCCACTTAGCCTTTCCCATCATTTCCCTAACTAGAGGTCGGGGAATCAATGTGGGGATTCTGCCAGCTGCTGAATGTGCATGTGTGTATTCCATTTTATGCATTCCAGAACTGGGGAAGTAACCACAGGATGGATTTTGGGACCTACTGGGTCCCTGTGAGATGGACCTGAGTTAAAACTCCATTGATGACCTGACCTCCATAATCCTCTACTCTGACTGGTGGCCCACAGTGACGTTTTGGAATTAGTGTCTGTTCAAAGCCAGTGTCCAGTTGTCTCCCAAAGATCTGATTCATTCTTTTTCTCCCAGTGCACAGTTACTGTGATAAAAGGCTGTAGGTCTCTATGGGGAAGGTTGGGAAAAGGAATAGTAGCACAAATTTTCGGTAATGTACCAGATCCTTCCTCAAGGCTGTTCAGCCTCTCCCTCATTCAAGGGATTCTGAGTTTGTAAACTACAATCAAGTCCAGGAATTGAATGAGGGACTGTGACTCTGTTTCAATGATTCAGGTTAGACTTTTGTTTTCTTGACCTAGAACTTTTCTGTTTATACATATCAAGTAAGAATTTAGTAGGCTTCCCATCTATTTCATTCTAGGAACACCATGATCAAGCAACCAACATCATAGGTATGCATGAGTCAGACTATTCTGATTACTGCTCTGAATTTGCTGTCCATTATGGTAATTATGTCTACCTTGTCTTTAGTAATTGAATGCTGACATTTGGACCCTATCACCTCAAGATCCAATTACTCCCATTGCATTTAGGTTTCTCAATTCAGTGACTACTGTTCTCACTGTGAGGTCTGGCCTACAAAGAAGAGAATAAATAGCTCCTCAGTGATGCTGCTTTTCTCAGAAGTTTATCTCTCACAGTACTGCTTAAAAGTATGTCTTCTGGACCCTCCCAGTGTGGGTGAGTAGGTCCTAAATGGAAAAACCATTGTAATATGGATTTTACAGTCTCCCCAAGCCTTTGAATCCCTTTCTCTACATTAAACCAGAAATGCAGGTCTAGTATGTCCAGTTCGCTCACTGTGGGCCACCTTTTGATCCATGTTTCAGTCAATGAACCAACCAACCAACCCACCAGACTGGTAGAGCCCTGTCTCCCTCCCTGAGCTGCAACATTAAATGCAGAATCTCTGCTTGGTGAGTCTATATCAATAAATCTGTCCTGACTCAACTTTATGTTCCTTCCACCATTATCCCACACCCTTAGTAGCCATTCCCACACATGTTCCCTGGTTTTCTGTCTGTGTAAATTAGAAAACTTAAGTAGTTCTTTTGGAGTGTAGCACAATTCTTCATGGGTCACATTTTTTATCTCACCTTTAGGGGCCTGCTGGGACTTGAGCCTAGAAGCAAAGGGAGGTGATGCGGGTGGCTCCTGAGGAGAATCAGCCTTGTCTTGCATGGCAGCTGCCCCAGGCGAGGCCATTAGAGTTTTCTCAGGCAATTCGGGATTTATCCCCTCAGATGGGGGTGGAGGAGCCACTACCACTGGGAGTGGGGAAGCCACCATCATTGGGGGTGAGGCTGCTTCCACTGGGTATGGATAGGCCTCTACCACTAGCAAAAGAAGACTCATCAGAATTTAGCAGCTCAGTGGTCCCCGTTTCATCAAGGTCTTCTCATGCATCCCCATCTCAACTTACAGGATCCCATTCTTTCCCAGTCAGTGCTCTTACTTTAAAAGTAGACACACTGTGAAGATAAGAGTTCAGGTTGCATTGTCATTCAGCCAGTCTCAGAATGAGATTCTGTTTTTGATTTTCAGCAACCTTATCTCTGTGGCTACAGGAGCTAAGAGTCTCCTTCAGGGCACCTTTGGGAGTTTTCAGATCATTAATATGGCAATTGAGCTGGGAATTTGAGTCCCTGAGCTCATCCTTTTCTTGCACCACTTTGCCAGTGACATTAGGAACAACCAGCCTACCTCATTATATTCATTAGTTTTCTAAAAATGTTCTAAAGTATCATATATGCAGTCATTCATTCCTTGTCTCTTATGTTTTATTAGAAATATCCAATGCAGATATTTTACCTATCTCTATCACCAGGTAACATCATGGACTATCAGTGCCCTCTTTACTACTGAAAATAGAATCATTAACATCTTTAAATCTAATCAGATTAGATAGCCAATTCCAGAAACCCTGAAACCAATTTAGAAAACTCATCCTTAACATATTCTGTTCCTCTAAAACCACTCTCAGTACTAAAATCTGTATTAGTTAGAGTTCTCCAGAGAAATAGAACCAGCAGGATATATATTATAAATAGATTTAATATGAGGAATTGCCTCACATGATTATGGAGACTGAGAAGTCTCATGATCTGCTATCTGCAAATTGGAGACCCAGGAAAGCGGGTGGTGTAAATTTAATCTGCCTGAAGGCCTGATAACTAGGGGAGAGGATGGTGTAGTTCCCAGTGTGAGGACAGAAGACTTCTATCATAGCTCAAGAAGTCAGAGAGGCAAATTCTCTCTTCTACTTTTTTTTTTTTATTCTATTCAGGCCCTCAACGTATTGGATAAAGCCCACACACACTGGGGAAAGCAATCTGCTTTACTCAGTCTACCAATTCAAATGCATACCTCCTCTGGAATCACCCTCACAGATATACCTAGAAATTATGTTTAGCCAAAAATCTGGGCATTTCATGGTCCAGTCAAGTTAACACATGAAATTGACCATCATGTTATTTTATCAAATCTGGAAAGTTTTCAGCCAGTATTTTTTTTAATACTAAGCTTCATTCTCTTTCTCCTTCTGTTCTGGGACTCTAATGATAGGAATATCAGATCTTTTGTTATTATCCCACAGGACACTAAGGCTCTGTTCATTTTTTTTTTTTCATTCTATCTTCTCTCTGTTGTTCATGTTGGTTAAATTCCATTGTTCTAGTTTCAAGTTCACTTATTCTTTTCTTTTCCATCTTGAATCTACTGTTGAGCTTTTCCAGTGAGTTTTTATTTCAGTTAATGTACTTTCAGTTCTATAAATTCTGTTTTGCTCTATATCTCAAATCTGCTATTTCTTTGCTAAGGTTTTCTGGGTTATTTTCCCTTTATTCAAAGAATATTTATAATTGCTCATTGAAGCATTTTTATGATTTTTGCTTTAAAATATTCACTAGATAATTCTAACATCTGAATCAACTGCATGTTGTCCTTTGTTCATTATTTTTTCAGGCTGTGATTTTCCTGTTTTTTAGTATGATGAGTGATTTTCTATTGAATCTTGGACATTTTAGGTGTTATGATAAGAGATTGCAGGTTTTATTTAAATCTTCTGTTTTACTAGATTCACCTTATATAGTTTTTAAAATTGAAACATAGTTGATATACAATATTATGTTATTTTCATGTGTACTACATAGTGACTTGACATTCACATACATTGTAAAATGATCACCATGATAAGTCTAGTAACTGTCCACATACCAAGTTATTACAATATTATTGACCATATTCCTTATGCTGTATATTACATCCTCATGGCTTTTATTTTATAACAGGAGGTTTGTGCCTCTTAATCACGTTCAACAGCTTCCACCCGCTCCTCTCTGGAAACCACCTGTTTGTTTGTTCTTTGTATCTATGAATCTATTTTCGCTTTGTTTTGTTTGTTTTGTTTTTTAGATTCCACATATAAGTGAGATCATGCAGTATTTGTCTTTCTCTGTCTAACTTATTTTACTTAGCATAATACCTCTAGACCATCCATGTTGTTGCAAATGGCAAGATTTCATTATTTTTTATGGCTGAGTAATATTCCATTTTATATATACATATAAAATATATCCATTATCCACTCATCTATCAGTGTACACTTAGGTTGCTTTCCTATCTTGGCTATTGTAAATAATGCTGCAATGAACATTGGGATGCATCTATCTTTTTGAATTAGTGTTTTTGTTTTCTTCAGGTAAATACCTAGAAGTGAAATTGCTAGATCATAGAGCACTTCTATTTTTAATTTTTTGAGGAAGCTCCATATTGTTTTCCATAGTGGCTATACCAATTTACATTCCCACCAACAGTGCATGAGGGTTCCCTTTTCTCCACATCCTTGCCAACACTTGTTATTTGTTGTCTTTTAGATGATAACCATTCTGACAGGTGTGAGGTGGTATCTCACTGTGGTTTTGATTTACATTTCCCTGATGATTAGTGATGTTGAGGATCTTTTCATGTGTCTGTTGATGATCTGTATGACTTCTTTGGAAAAAAGTCTATTCATGTCCTCTGCCCATTTTTATTGGGTTGTTTGTTTATTTGATGAGTCATCTGTATTCTTTGTATATTTTAGATATTAACCCCTTAAGAGATGCATCATTAGTAAATATCTTTTCCCATTCACTATGCTGTTTTTTCGTTTTGTTGAAAGTTTCCTTTGCTGTACAAAAGCTTTTTATTTTTATGTAGTCCCATTTGTTTATTTTTGCTTTTGTTTACCTTGCCTGAGTAGATAGACCCCCCTAAAATTTTGCTAAGATCAATGTCAAAGAGCATACTGTCTCTGTTTTCTTCTAGGAGTTTTATTGTTTCAGGTCTTACATTTAAGTCTTTAATCTATTTTGAGTTCAGTTTTGTGAGAAGGTAGACCAGCTTGTGAGAAGGTAGTCCAATTTGATTCTTTTGCAAGTAGCTATCCAGTTCTCCCAAACCCTTTATTGAAGAGGCTGTCTTTTCCCCATTGTATATTATTGCCTCCTTTGTTGTAGATTGTTTGACCATATATGTGTGGGTTTGTTTTGGGGCTCTCTATTTTGATCCATTATACTATGCATCTGTTTTTATACCAGTATTGATTACTGTATCTTTGTAGTATAGTTTCAAGTCAGGGCACATGATGCCTTCCAGCTTTGTTCTTCTTTGTTAACATTGCTTTGGTTTTTCAAGGTCTTTTGTGTTTCCACATCAATTTTAGAAATATTTTTTCTAGTAATGTGAAAAATGTCTTTGGTATTTTGATAGGTATTGCATTGACTTGTGTAGTTTGGTCATTTTAACAATATTAATTATTCTAATCCATAAGCTTGGTATATATTTCCATTTATTTTTGTCATCTTCAGTTACTTTCATCAATGTCTTACACTGTTCAGAGTATAAGTCTTACCTCCTTGGTTGAATTTATTCCTAGGTATTTTATTCTTTTTGATGGAATTTTAAATAAGATTGTTTTTTCTTAATTTCTCTTTCTGAAAGCTATTTATATAGAAACAACAGGTTTCTGTGTATTACTTTTGCATCGGACAACTTTACTAAATTTGTTTACTAGTTTTAATGTTTTTTGGTAGCATCTTTAGGACTATATGTATGTGTATACATATACATATATATATATATATATAATATCTTGCCATTTGCAAACAGTGACAGTTTAACAGCTTCCTCTTAAAATTGAACATTTTTCCAAGGTATTCTTGAATCAACTTAGTTTTCTCTTTTATCTAAGTGTCAGTAATGAATATTCCTTGATTTGATGAAATTAGTGTGCAAGGGAAGACATTTATTCAGTCAACAAAAATATATGTGGCACTTCTTTCTGACAGGCAAATATTAAGGCAATAAAGACTATTACAAGAAACAAAGAAGGACACTACAGAATGATCAAGGGATCAATCCAAGAAGAAGATATAACAATTGTAAATATTTATGCACCCAACATAGGAGCACCTCAATACATAAGGCAAATGCTAACAGCCATAAAAGGGGAAATCGAAAGTAACACAATCACAGTAGGGGGCTTTAACACCCCACTTTCACCAATGGACAGATCATCCAAAATGAAAATAAATAAGGAAGCACAAGCTTTAAATGATACATTAAACAAGATGGACTTAATTGATATTTATAGGACATTCCATCCAAAAACAACAGAATACACTTTCTTCTCAAGGACTCCTGGAACATTCTCCAGGACAGATCATATCCTGGGTCACAAATCAAGCCTTGTAAATTTAAGAAACTTGAAATCGTACCAAGTATCTTTTCCAACCACAATACTATGAGACTAGATATCAATTACAGGAAAAGATCTGTAAAAATTACAAACACATGGAGGCTACACACTACACTACTAAATAACCAAGAGATCACTGAAGAAATCAAAGAGGAAATCAAAAAATACCTGGAAACAAATGACAATGAAAACACGACGACACAAAACCTATGGGATGAAGCAAAAGCAGTTCTAAGAGGGAAGTTTATAGCAATAGAATCCTACCTCAAGAAACAAGAAAGATCTCAAATAAACAACCTAAGATTACACTTAAAGCAATTAGAGAAAGAAGAACAAAAAACCCCAAAGTTAGCAGAAGGAAAGAAATCATAAAGATCAGATCAGAAATAAATGAAAAAGAAATAAAGGAAACAATAGCAAAGATCAATAAAAATAAAAACTGGTTCTTTGAGAAGATAAACAAAATTGGTAAACCATTAGGCAGACTCATCAAGAACAAAAGGGAGAAGACTCAAATCAATAGAACTAGAAATGAAAAAGGAGAAGTAACAACTGACACTGCAGAAATACAAAGGATAATGAGAGATTACTATAATCAGCTATATGCCAATAAAACTGGACAACATGGAAGAAATGGACAAATCTTAGATAAGCACAAGTTACGAGACTGAACCAGGAAGAAATAGAAAATATAAACAGACCAATCACAAGCACTGAAATTGAGACTGTGATTAAAAATCTTCCACCAAAAAAAAGCCCAGGATCAGATGGCTTCACAGGTGAATTCTATCAAATATTTAGAGAAGAACTAACAACTATCCTTCTCAAACTCTTCCAAAATATGCAGAGGGAGGAACACTCCCAAACTCATTCTACAAGGCCACCATCACCCTGATACCAAAACCAAACAAAGATGTCACACAGAAAGAAAACTACAGGCCAATATCACTGACAAACATAGATGCAAAAATCCTCAACAAAATACTAGCAAACAGAATCCAACAGCACATTAAAAGGATCATCCACCATGATCAACTGAGGTTTATCCCAGGAATGCAAGGATTCGTCAATATATGCAAATCAATCAATGTGATAAGCCATATTAACAAATTGAAAAGGAAACACCATATGATCATCTCAATAGATGCAGAAAAAGCTTTCAACAAAATTCAGCACCCATTTATGATGAAAACCCTCCAGAAAGTAGGTACAGATGGAACTTACCTCAAAATAATAAAAGCCATATATGACAAACCCACAGCGAACATCATTGTCAGTGATGAAAAACTGAAACCATTTCCTCTAAGATCGGGAACAAGACAAGGTTGCCCACTCTCACCACTGTTATTCAACAGAGTTTTGGAAGTTTTAGCCACAGCAGTCAGAGAAGAGCAGGGAATAAAAGGAATCCAAATCAGAAAAGAGGAAGTAAAGCTGTCATTGTTTGCACATGACATGGTACTATACATAGAGAATCCTAAAGATTCTACCAGAAAACTACTAGAGCTAATCAATGAATTTGGTAAAGTAGGAGGACACAAAATGAATGCACAGAAATCTCTTGCATTCCTACACACTAATGATGAAAAAGCTGAAAGAGAATTTAAATAAACACTCCCATTTACCATTGCAACAAAAAGAATAAAATACCTAGGAATAAACCTACCAAAGGTGACAAAAGACCTGTATGCAGAAAACTATAAGACAGTGACGAAAGAAATTAAAGATGATACAAACAGATGGAGAGATATACCATGTTCTTGGATTGGAATAATCAACATTGTGAAAATGACTCTACTACCCAAAGCAATCTACAGATTCAATGCAATCCCTATGAAACTACCACTGGCATTTTTCACAGAACTAGAAACAAAAATTTCACAATTTGTATGGAAACACAAAAGACCCCGAATAGCCAAAGCAATCTTGAGAAAGAAATCCGGATCTGGCGGAATCAGGCTCCTGGACTTCAGACTATACTACAAAGCTACAGTAATCAAGACAGTATGGTACTGGCACAAACACAGAAATATAGATCAATGGAACAGGATAGAAAGTCCAGAGATAAACCCACACACATATGGTCACCTTATATTTGATAAAGGAGGCAAGAATATACAATGTAGAACAGACAGCCTCTTCAATAAGTGGTGCTAGGAAAACTGGACAGCTAAATGTAAAAGTATGAAATTAGAACACTCCCTAACACCACACACAAAAGCAAACTCAAAATGGATTAAAGACCTAAATGGAAGGCCAGACAGTATAAAACTCTTAGAGGAAAGCGTAGGGAGAACATTCTATGACATACGTCACAGCAACATCCTTTTTGACCCACTTCCTAGAGAAATGGAAATAAAAACAAAATTAAACAAATGGGACCTAATGAAACTTAAAAGCTTTTGCACAGCAAAGGAAAACATAAACGATGAAAAGACAACACTCAAAATGGGAGAAAATATTTGCAAATGAAGCAACTTACAAAGGATTAAACTCCAAAGTTTACAAGCAGCTCATGCAGCTCAGTATCAAAAGAACAAACAACCCAATCCAAAAATGGGCAGAAGACCTAAATAGACATTTCTCCCAAGAAGATATACAGATTGCCAACAAACACATGAAAGGATGCTCAACATCACTCATCATTAAAGAAATGCAAATCAGAACTACAATGAGGTATCACCTCACAGCGGTCAGAATGGCCATCAGGAAAAAATCTACAAACGATAAATGCTGGAGAGACTGTGGAGAAAAGGGAACCCTCTTGCACTGTTGGTGGGAATGTAAGTTTATACAGCCACTATGGAGAACAGTATGGAGGTTCTGTAAAAAACTAAAAATAGAATTACCATAAAACCCAGCAATCCCACTACTGGGCATACACCCTGAGAAAACAATAATTCAAAAAGAGGCAAGTACAACAATGTTCATTGCAGCTTTATTTACAATGCCAGGACATGGATGCGACCTAAGTGTCCATCGACAGATGAATGGATAAAGAAGATGTGGCACAGATATACAATGGAATATTACTCAGCCATAAAAAGAAACGAAATTGATTTATATGTAGTGAGGTAGATGGACCTAGAGTCTGTCATACAGAGTGAAATAAGTCAGAAAGAAAAAAACAAATACTGTATGCTAACACACATATATGGAATCTAAAGAAAAAAAAAGTGGTTCTGGAGAACCTACTGGCAGGACAGGAATAAAGACACAGATGTAGAGAATGGATTTGAAGACACAGGGAGGGAGAAGTGTAAGCTGGCACGAAGTGATAGACTAGCATTGACATATACACACTACCAAATGTAAAATAGATAGCTAGTGAGAAGCAGCCACATAGTACAGGGAGATCAGCTGGGTGCTTTGTGACCACCTAGAGGGGTGGGATAGGGAGGGTGTGAAGGAGACCCAAGAGGGAGGAGATATGGGGATATATGTGTACGTATAGCTGATTCACTTTGTTATACAGCAGAAACTAACACAACATTGTAAAGCAGTTATACTCCAATAAACATGTTAAAAAAAAGCTATAAAAAAACCTCACTATTATATTTGTCATGGGATATTATTGAGGATGCAGACTGCTATGTCAAACAATTTTCCTTTTATGTGGATCCATTGGGGAAATACCTCTTGGGTTCACAGAATTTTAGCTTTCAGAAAATGCTGGGTCTCTCCTGAGCCTGCTTTGACTCTATATTATAAAGTTGTTGAATCTGATATTTATTTGCCTCTTTACTCAAAGACTAGACAATAGAGAGCTCAGAGCCAAATATTAGGTTCACTTCTCGCATTTCTAGAGGAATGTATGGTATTTTAAATATAGACTGTTTTGCTGGCTTTATCTCATCTTCCTACTGTGCTTTTTCTGTCATTTCTATTTCTTCATTCATCTTATTTGTTTTTTTAACAATAAAAATAAGAGTAACACTAACATTTATCAACTATTACAAAATAATATTTTTTAACATCTTCATTGGAGTATAATTGCTTTACAATGGTGTGTTAGTTTCCGCTTTATAACAAAGTGAATCAGCTATACATATACATATATCCCCATACTCATTCCTCTTGCGTCTCCCTGCCACCCTCCCTATCCCACCCCTGTAGGTGGTCACAAAGCACCGAGCTGATCTCCCTGTGCGATGCGGCTGCTTCCCACTAGCTATCTATATTATATTTGGTAGTGTATATATGTCCATGCCACTCTCTCACTTCGTCCCAGCTTACCCTTCCCCCTCCGCATGTCATCAAGTCCATTCTGTAGGTCTGCATCTTTATTCCTGTCCTGCCCGTAGGTTTTTCAGGACCTTTTGTTTTTTTTTTTTTTTTTTTTTTTTTAGATTCCGTATATATGTGTTAGCATACGGTATTTGTTTTTCTCTTTCTGACTTACTGTTCTACATAGTGCCTGTATCAATTTACATTCCCACGAACAGTGGAAGAGGTTACCCTTTTCTCAACACCCTCTCTAGCATTTATTGTTTGTAGATATTTTTGATGATGGCCATTCTGACTGGTGTGAGGTGATACCTCATTGTAGTTTTGATTTGCATTTCTCTAATGATTAGTGATGTTGAGCATCCTTTCATGTGTTTGTTGCCAATCTGTGTATCTTTGGAGAAAGTCTATTTAGGTCTTCTGCCCATTTTTGGATTAGGTTGTTTGTTTTTTAGATATTGAGCTGCATGAGCTGCTTGTAAATTTTGGAGATTAATCTTTTGTCCATTGCTTCATTTGCAAATATTTTCTCCCATTTTGAGTGTTCTCTTTTTGTCTTGTTTATGGTTTCCTTTGCTATGCAAAAGCTTTTAAGTTTCATTAGGTCCCATTTGTTTATTTTTGTTTTATTTCCATTTCTCTAGGAGGTGGGTCAAAGAGGATCTTGCTGTGATTTATGTCATAGAGTGTTCTGCCTGTTTTACTCTAAGAGTTTTATAGTGTCTGGCCTTACATTTACATCTTTAATCCACTTTCAGTTTATTTTCCTGTATGTGTTAGGGAGTGTTCTAATTTCGTTCTTTTACATGTAGCTGTCCAGTTTTCCCAGCACCGCTTTTTGAAGAGGCTGTCTTTTCTCCATTGTATATTCTTGCCTCCTTTGTCAAAAATAAGGGGACCACATGTGCATGGGTTTATGTCTGGAATTTCTATCCTGTTCCTTTGATCTATGTTTCTGTTTTTGTTCCAGTACCTACTGTCTTGATTACTTTAACTTTGTAGTGTAGTGTGATGTCCCGTAGCCTGATTCCTCCAGATCCATTTTTCTTTCTCAAGATTGCTTTGGCTATTCAGGGTCTTTTGTGTTTCCATGCAAATTGTGAAATTTTTTGTTCTAGTTCTGTGAAAAATGCCATTGGTAGTTTGATAGGGATTGCTTTGAATCTGTAGATTGCTTTGGGTAGTAGAGTCATTTTCACAATGTTGATTCTTCCAATCCAAGAACATGGTATATCTCTCCATCTATTTGTACCATCTTTAATTTCTTTCATCCGTGTCTTATAGTTTTCTGCATACAGGTCTTTTGACTCCTTAGGTAGGTTTATTCATAGGTATTTTATTATTTTTGTAGCAATGGTAAATGGGAGTGTTTCTTAAATTCTCTTTCAGATTTTTCATCATTAGTGTATAGGAATGCAACAGCTTTCTGTGCATTAATTTTGTATCCTGCTACTTTACCAAATTCATTGTTTAGTGCTGGTAAGTTTTCTGGTAGCATCTTTAGGATTCTGTATGTATAGTATCATGTCATCTGCAAACAGTGACAGCTTTACTTCTTCTTTTCTGGTTTGGATTTCTTTTCTTTCTTTTTCTTCTCTGATTGCTGAGGCTAAAACTTCCAAAACTGTGTTGAATAATAGTGGTGAGGGTGGGCAACCTTATCTTGTTCCTGATCTTAGAGAAAATGGTTTCGGTTTTTCACCATTGAGAACGATGTTGGCTTTTAGTTTGTCATATATAGCCTTTATTATGTTGAGGTAAGTTCCCTCTATGCTTACTTTCTGGAGGGTATTTATTACAAATGGCTGTTGAATTTTGTTGAGAGCTTTTTCTGCATCTGTTGAGATGATCATATGATTTTTCTCCTTCAGTTTGTTAATATGGTTTGTCACATTGATTGATTTCCGTATATTGAAGAATCCTTGCATTCCTGGGATAAACTGGACTTGATTATGTTTTACGATCCTTTAATGTGCTGTGGATTGTGTTTGTCAGTATTTTGTTGAGGATTTTTGCATCTGTGTTCATCAGTGATATTAGCCTGTAGTTTTCTTTCTTTGTGACATCTTTCAGGGTGATGGTGGCCTCGTAGAATGAGTTTGGGAGTGTTCCTCCTTCTGCTATATTTTGGAAGAGTTTGAGAAGGATAGGTGTTAGCTATTCTCTAAATGTTTGATAGAATTTGCCTGTGAAACAATCTGGTCCTGGGCTTTTGTTTGTTAGAAGATTTTCAATCATAGTCTCAATGTCAGTGCTTGTGATTGGTCTGTTTATATTTTCTATTTCTTCCTGGTTCAGTCTCAGAAGGTTGTGCTTTTCTAAGAATTTGTCCATTTCTTCCCGGTTGTCCATTTTCTTGGCATAGAGTTGCTTGTAGTAACCTCTCATTATCCTTTGTATTTCTGCAGTGTCAGTTGTTACTTCTCCTTTTTCGTTTCTATTTCTATTGATTTGAGTCTTCTTCCTTTTTTTCTTGATGAGACTGGCTAATGATTTATCAATTTTGTTTATCTTCTCAAAGAACCAGCTTTTAGTTTTATTGATTTTTGCTACTGTTTTCTTCATTTCTTTTTCATTTATTTCTGATCTGATATTCATGATTTCTTTCCTTCTGCTAACTGTGGGAGTTTTTTTGTTCTTCTTTCTCTAATTGTTTTAGTGTAAGGTTTGGTTGTTTATTTGAGGTGTTTTTTGTTTCTTGATGTAGGATTGTATTGCTATAAACTTCCTTCTTAGAACTGCTTTTGCTGCCTCCCATAGGTTTTGTGTCATCATGTTTTCATTGTGATTTTTTTCTAGGTATTTTTTGATCTCCTCTTTGATTTCTTCAGTGACCTCTTGGTTATTTAGTCGTGTATTGTTAAGCCTCCATGTGTTTGTATTTTTCACAGATTTTTTTTCCTCTATTTGATATCTAGTCTCATAGTGTTGTGGTCAGAAAAGATATTTGATACGATTTCAATTTTTTTAAATTTACCAAGGCTTAATTTGTGACTCAAGATATTATCTATCCTGGAGAATGTTCCATAAGCACTTGAGAAGGAAGTTTATTCTGTTGTTTTCGGATGGAAAGTCCTATAAATGTCAATTAAGTCCATCTTGTTTAATGTATCATATAAAGCTTGTGTTTCCTTATTTATTTTCATTTTGGATGATCTGTCCATTGGTGAAAGTGGGGTGTTAAAGTCCCCTACTATGATTGTGGTACTGTCGATTTCCCCTTTTATGGTTGTTAGCATTTGCCTTATATATTGAGGTGCTCCTATGTTGGGTGCATAAATATTTACATTTGTTACGTACTCTTCTTGGATTGATCCCTTGATCATTATGTAGTGTCCTTTTTTGTCTCTTGTAATAGTCTTTATTTTAAAGTCTCTTTTGTCTGACCTGAGAATTTCTACTCCAGCTTTTTTTGATTTCCATTTGCATGGAATATGTTTTTCTATCCCTTCACTTTCACTGTGTATGTGTCCCAAGGTCTGAAGTTATTCTCCTGTAGACAACGTATATATGGGTCTTGTTTTGGTATCCATTCAGCCAGTCTGTGTCTTTTGGTTTGAGCATTTATTCCATCTACATTTAAGGTAATTATCGATAGGTATTTTCCTATTACCGTTTCCTTAATTGTTTTGGGTTTGTTATTGTAGGTCTTTTCCTCCTCTTGTGTTTCTTGCCTAGAGAAGTTCCTTTAGCATTTGTTGTAAAGCTGGTTTGGTGGTGCTGAATTCTCTTAGCTTTTGCTTGTCTGTAAAGGTTTTAATTTCTCCAGCGAATCTGAATGAGATCCTTGCTGGGTAGAGTTATCCTGGTTGTGTGTTTTTCCCTTTGATGACTTTAAATATGTCCTGCCACTCCCTTCTGGCTTGAAGAGTTTCTGCTGAAAGATCAGCTGTTAACCTTATGGGCATTCCCTTGTATGTTATTTGTTGATTTTCCCTTGCTGCTTTTAAGATTTTTCCTTTGTATTTAATTTTTGATAGTTTGATTAATGTGTGTTGTGGCGTGTTTCTCCTTGGGTTTTTCCTGTATGGGACTCTCTGCACTTCCTGGACTTGCTTGACTATTTCCTTTCCTATGTTAGGAAAGTTTTCAACTATAATCTCTTCAAATATTTTCTCAATCCATTTCTTTTTCTTCTCTTCTTCTTGGACCTCTATAATTCGAATATTGCTGTGTATAATGTTGTCCCAGCAGTCTCTGAGTCTGTCCTCAATTCTTTTCATTCTTTTTTCTTTATTCTGCTCTGCGGTAGTTATTTCCACTATTTTATCTTCCGGGTCACTTATCCTTCTTCTGCCTCAGTTTTTCTGCTATTGATTCCTTCCAGCGAATTTTTAATTTCATTTATTGTGTCGTTCATCATTGTTTGTTTGCCCTTTAGTTCTTCTAGGTTCTTGTTAAACGTTTCTTGTATTTTCTCCATTTTTTCCCCAAGATTTTGGATCATCTTTAGTATCATTCTCTGAATTCTTTTTCAGGTAGACTGCCTATTTCCTCTTCATTTGTTTGGTCTGGTGGGTTTTTACCTGTCTCCTTCATCTGCTTTTTGTTTCTCTGTCTTCTCATTTTGCTTAACTTACTGTGTTTGGGGTCTCCTTTTCGCAGGCTGCAGGTTCGTAGTTTCCATTGCTTTTGGTGTCTCCCCCCAGTGGCTAAGGTTGGTTCAGTGGATTGTGTAGGCTTCCTGGTGGAGGGGACTCGTGCCTGTGTTCTGGTGGATGAGGCTGGATCTTTGGTTTCTGGTGGGCAGGATCCTGTCAGGTGGTGTGTCTTGGGGTGTCTGTGAACTTATTATGATTTTAGGCAGCCTCTTTGCTAATGGGTGGAGATGTGTTCTTGTTTTGCTAGTTGTTTGGCATAGGGTGTCCAGCACTGTATCTTTCTGGTCGTTGAGTGGAGCTGGGTCTTAGCGTTGGGATGGAGATCTCTGGGAGAGCTTTTGTTTGGTATTGTGTGGAGCCATTAGGTCTCTGGTGGACCAATGTCCTGAACTTGGCTCTCCCACCTCAAAGGTACCGGCCTGACACCTGGCTGGAACACCAAGACCCTGTCAGCCACATGGCTCAGAAGAAAAATGAGAAAAAAGAAAGGAAAAAATATAATATAATAAAGTTATTAAAATAAAAATTAAAAAATAATTATTAAAAATAAAACAATTAAAAATTTATTTAAAAAGGAAAAAAAAGAAAGAAAGAAGAGAGCAACGAAACCAGAAAAGAAATCCACCAATGATAACTAGCACTAAAAACTATACTAAAAAAGAAAGAAGAAGAAGGAAACAGACAGGCAGGACCCTAGGACAAATGGTAAAAGCAAAGGTATACAGACAAAATCACAGAAAGAAGCATACACGTACACACTTAGGAAAAGAGAAAAAGGTAAAAAAAATATATATCCATATATATAAAAAAAAGGAAGAGAGCAACCAAATCAATAAACAAATCTACCAATGATAATTCAGTCTAAATACTAAGCTAAGATAAACATAAAACCAAAAACAAATTAGATGCAGAAAGCAAACCCCAAGTCTACAGTTGCTCCCAAAGTCCACCACCTCAATTTTGGGATGACTCCTTGTCTATTCACGTATTCCAGAGATGCAGGGTATATCAGGTTGATTGTGGAGATTTAATTCATTCCTCCTGAAGCTGCTGGGAGAAATTTCCCTTTCTCTTCTTTGTTCGCACAGCTCCTGTGGTTCAGCTTTGGATTTGGACCCACCTCTGCGTGTAGGTTGCCTGAGGGCGTTTGTTCTTCACTCAGACAGGACAGGGTTAAAGGACCAGCTGATTAGGGGGCTCTGGCTCACTCAGGCTAGGGGGAGGGAGGGGTATGGAATGTGGGGCGAGCCTGCGGCAGAGGCCGATGTGACATTGCAATAGCCTGAGGCATGCCGTGTGTTCTCCTGGGGAAGGTGTCCCTGGATCACAGGACCCTGGCGGTGGTGGGTTGCACAGGGTCCCAGAAGGGGAGGTGTGGATAGTGATCTGTGCTTGCACACAGGCTTCTTGGTGGCTGCAGCAGCATCCTTAGCGTTTTGTGCCTGTCTCTGGTGTCTGCGCTGATAGCCGCAGCTTGTACCCGTCTCTGGAGCTCATTTAGGTGGTGCTCTGAATCCCCTCTCCTTGTGTACCCCAAACCAGTGGTCTCTTGCCTCTTAGGCAGGTCCAGACTTTTTGCTGGACTCTCTCCCAGCTAGCTGTGGTGCACTAGCCTCCTTCAGGCTGTGTTCACACAGCCAACCCCAGTCCTTTCCCTGGGATCTGACCTCCAAAGCCCAAGACTAGGCTCCCAGCCCCCACCCGTCCCAGCGGTTGAGCAGAGAAGCCTATCAGGCTGGTGAGTGCTGTTCAGTACCAATCCTCTGTGCGGGAATCTCTCTGTTTTGCCCTCTGCACCCCTATTGCTGCGCTCTCCTCTCTGGCTTCGAAGCTTCCCCCATGCCACCCCCATCTCCGCCAGTGAAGTGTCTTCCTAGTGTGTGGAAACTTTTCCTCCTTTACAGTTCCCTCCCAGTGGTGCAGGTGCGGTCCCTATTCTTTTGTCTCTGTTTTTTCTTTTTTCTTTTGCCCTACCCAGGTACGTGGGGAGTTTCTTGCCTTTTGGGAAGTATGAGGTCTTCTGCCAGCGTTCAGTAGGTGTTCTGTAGTTGTTCCACATGTAGATATATTTCTGATGTATTTGTGGGGAGGAAGGTTATCTCTACGTCTTACTCCTCCACCATCTTAAAGGCCTCTCCCTAATTTTGTTTTAAGCCCAGAAGTGAGATTAATTAACTTAACCAAGGTCATGTACCTAGTAAGTGATAAAATCAGGGTTTAAACTCATTCATCCCGTTGTCAAAGTTTACATGCGTAAACATTACATTAAGCTGTTGAATATGATGTTTTCTCAAATCTACCTTTGGAATTAAGTGTGTGTGTGTGTTTCCTTTGAATTACTGGTTGGATGCAAGGATTGAGGAATGTAGGATGCTTTGAATAAATGTTTTTGCAAACTCTATTGTGAAACATTCTCAAAACCTTATTTCAACCTGTTATATCCCTCGAAATTGAGAGGGGAAGGTTTTCAAATGCTATACTTCATGATTGAGTGCCAGTGATATATATGGTGATGAACTGAGTGAAAAGAACAGTTGAGACTTAGTGACAAGAGTTTTAAAGAATGGTGAACCCACTTTTTTAGGGTAAGGAGGCAGTATGCATAGGGATTGAGTGGAGGCTGAAGAGCTACACTGCCTAGATTCAAATTCTGCCTCTACTATTTACAAACTGTGTATTTGGCAAGTTATTCAACCCCTAGAATGCTCAGTTTAAAAAAATATATATATAAACTGTGAGTGATAACAATATGCAATGTATAGGTTTGTTGTGAGGACTAAACCAGGTAATGGCAATGTGCTTATTCCAATGACTGGCAAATAGTAAACCCTTAACCAAGCAACCAAAGTTAATAGTACCAGTGATGAGACATAGTGACATCCTGTACCTACTGGTAAGGGCCACTGGTAGGGGCACAGACTCTCTTCTTTGTATTCTTGCACAAAGTGCATAATCTGAATTTGATCATAATGAAATAGCAGATATGAGATAAATTAAAAAATGAGGAATATTCTTCAAAATAACTGGTTAGTATTCTTAAAAAGTGTCCAGGTCATGAAAGAGAACACAGATTGAGTAACTGTGCCAGATTAGAAGATACCAAGGAGACATGACAACAAAATGTGATGAGGGATCCTGAATTAGATTCTGGAACATAAAAAGGACATTTAGTGGAAAAACTGGTGAAATCTGAATAGTCTGTAGTTTATTTAATACTGTTGAACCAATGTTAATTACCCGGTTTCAGTAATTATACTATGCTTATGTAAGATGTTAACAATGGAGAAAGCTAAGAGAACGGTATATTGGAACACTGTAGACTAATTTTGCAACGTTTTTATAAGTCTAAATTTATTTCAAATTAAAAGGGTATAATAGAGATAACATAAATTGAAGTGCAGTACTGGTTGGAAAAGAAAGTTTTTAGATTTTGGTCACTGCTGGTAATTTACAGCTATGAGGCATATACCTTAGACCTTAGTTCATAATAAACCAAGTATATTCAAATTTATTTTACAGCTTATTACTTAACTTTATTTTGTTTAAAAGTTTGGGAGCTGTTATGGATTGTACTGTATCCCTCTATAAATTCATGTGTTCAAATCATAACCCACAGTACCCCAGAATGTGACTGTATTTGGGGATAGCATCTTTAAAGAAATTAGCAGGTATTCACCATTCCCTTCCAATAACATTTTGATGAATTTAGGATACTATGTGAAAAGTATTATAGTAAAATTGCAATATACTAAAATGCTGGGAAATGTGCATTCTGGTTAACAGGTTTTGCCTACACAAGTACTTAAAACGAAATATATTTTAGTGGTGTTAGTCTACCTCAGTAATGGTAATCTAGTGAAGGTAATTGATTCTTTGATGATTAAGACTCTTACAGAGGCCTTAGGCCATTATTCTTCACATAAATGATTTGTGAATATAACTGTACCTGTAAATAAATATGTTTTGAGAGTTTTGGTGAGAACATATACCTTTTAGATCCCAGCATCTACTAGAGAAAGTACTTTATTGTGTTTTATACCTCTTATGTGCTGGTTACGAACATACCTCTTCCTCCTAATAACCATGAGACCAAAATGAAAATGTGATTATTAAGGATTGCAATTAGTTGAGTTTTGGCTAATCAATGTTTTGTTGTGTTACAGTTGTTGTTATTTTTGTAATGATGGAAAGAGAACTGGTTTAGAACTGAACTCAGGTTCGGAAGACCTGTGTTATAGTCCCAATTTTGTATTTTACTAGCCATGTGACCTGGGCAGATTACTTAAACTTGGTTAGTCTCAGTAAATGCTAACTAAATTAACTTGGTTAGTTTAAAAAGTAAATAGATATATCTGGAAAATGGGCAAAAATAAATATTAGTCTTCACTGCTTTACCTAAAAAGGTTGTTAGGAGGGTTAAATAAGATGATGTATATAAAAACTGTATATAATTTATAAAGTATTATGTAATATAAGGCACTAATGATTAACAATTAAAATAATGAAAATAATAAGATGTAAGTATTTTATCCACAACAGTTTCAAAGAGAATTCCAGGGCATTTGTTAATGTCTCTTTTCCTTCATATAAGCTCATGAGAATCAGCCAACAATATTTATATTCATTTAACTATTTTTTGAAATAAAAAAGCATTTAATTTTTATCTGCATTTTGCTTGGAGAAAATAAATGATGTTTTATTTAAAGAAATAAAATTCCAAGTATAGGTGTCGAGAAGGAGACGAGTTGACATTTCTACTTAATGTGCTTATATACCTGTAAGCACAAAAAGAAAATTAACTGCTCTCTTGTGCCTAATCACTGAACATATAGTACTGCAATATGGAAATCTGGAAGCACTAGGAGTGTGTAGAAATAGAAATCTGTTATCTGGCAATTTCAAAAAATGCCTTTTTTCTTAATTTCTTTTCTTTACACTTTGGACATAAAATAATACCTATTTATTAGATAATGTGAGTATTAGAAGGTCTCTGAAATTAGGAAAAATATCATACGGACCCTAAATTTTCTATGTAGCTAAGTGGCTTATCAGTTTACATACTATGCCTGTAGATAGCATGAGAAGGAGTATTGCATAGGCTCTAGAGGGTGGAGAATCCAGTTGAGAAACTAGCTCCACCACTTACAAACTGAATGAATTTGGGCAGAGGCTCTTATATTAGTTTCCTCTGGGTGTTTATAACAAATTACCATGAGCTCCATGGCTTAAAACAACATAAAATTATTCTCTCACACTTCTGGAGGCTGGTGGTCTGAAATCAGTGTCACTGGGCTGCAATCAAGGTGTTGGCAGGCCTGGGTGCCTTCCTGGAGGCTGTAAGTGAGAATTGGTTCCTTGACTCTTCTAGCTTCTGGTGACTGCCACCATTCCTTGGCTTGTGTCTGCATCACTCAGATCTCAGCCTCTGTGGCCACATTGTCTTCTCTTCTGTCTGTTCCAAATCTCCCTCTGCCTCCCTCTTATGAGGACACTTGTGATTGAATTTAGAGCCCACCTGGATATGCCAGGATATTCCCCCCTTCTCGAGGTCATTGAGATCCTAATCACATCTTCAAAGATCCTGTTTCTGTATAAGGTAACATTTACATATAGCAGGACATCTTTGGGGAGATCATTTTTCAGACTGCTACAGTACTTAAACCTGTCTGAGTTTCATTGTCTTCATCTCAACAATGGTGAAGTTAGTAAGCACCCACTTATAGGTCCATGGGGAATATTAAAGTAATGGAACAATTTGTGTAAGTTGCCTAGCCATACATGCCATATATATATATATATATATAAACTACTATTATCATAGCACAAAGCCTCCATTCCAGATAATTTCTAAAACACAGCATATTCAGAACCAAGTTTGTATTCTTGTTATGGCTGAACACAGAGAAAGTAACAGGAAAAAGAGAGAGGAGGCAGTAAAATGGTATTTTCAGTATCCCTTAAACCCCTGAACATAGTTGCCTGTTCTCCCACAAACTATACTGAATTCAGTTGCTAATACTGAAGATAATGGACATAACATCAATACATGTTTTTCTTCAGGCTACAAGTACCACTGACAAATGTACATCTCATTGGATACAAAGTCTTGAATGTGTATTGTCTGCTTTTAAAAAAATAATAAATATTGCAAATTTTTAAATAGTTTTAGATTTATAGAAAAGTTTAAACAATAGTACAAAGGGTCCCCATAGATCTCATATCTTTTTCCCTCTATTGTTAACATCTTATAGTACTATTGATACATTTGTCAAAACTAATGAAACTGTTTTGATATAATATTATTACCTAAAATCCCTACTTTATTTGAATTTTCTTAGGATTTTCACTAGTATTCTTTATGTTTCAGGAATCCATCCAGGATACCATATTACATTTAGTCATCATATCACTTAGGCTTCTCTAGACTGTGATAGTTTCTCAGACTCTCCTTGTTTTGATGACCTTGACAGTTTGAGTACTGGTCAGGTATTTTGTAGAATATTCATCAATTTGGGATTGTCTCATGTTTTTCTCATGATTAGACTGGGGTTGTAGGTTTTGGGGAAGAAGACCACAGAGGTAAAGTACCATTTTTATCACATCATCTCAGTGGTACATGCATCAACATGACTTATCACTGATGATAATCACTTCAATCACCTGGTTCAGGCACCGTTTGTCAGGTTTGACCACTGTAAAGTTATTGTTTTTCTTCCTGCCTTTTCATATTGTACTTTTTGGAAGAAAAACACTCTGTACCATCTACATTTTGAAAAATTGTGATGAAATACACGTAACAGAATTTACCATCTTAAACATTTAAGTGTACAGCTGTGTTAAATATTTTCACAGTGTTGTGCAACCAATCTCCAGAACATTTGCAAAACTGAAACTGTATAACCATTAAACAACAACTCCTCATTTCCCTCTCCTCTGAGCCTCTGGCATCGACAATTCTTTCTTTTTTTTTTTAATTTAATTTTATTTACTTTTTTACACACCAGGTTCTTATTAGTCATCAATTTTATACACATCAGTGTATACATGTCAATCCCAATCACCCAATTCTTCCCACCCCCACCCGCACCCACTGCCTTCTTCCCCCCTTGGTGTCCATACGTTTGTTTTCTACATCTGTGTCTCAATTTCTGCCCTGCAAACTGGTTCATCTGTACCATTTTTCTAAGTTCCACATACATGCGTTAAAGTACGATATTTGTTTTTCTTTTTCTGACTTACTTCACTCTGTATGACAGTCGCTAGATCCATCCACGTCTCTACAAATGACCCAATTTCGTTCCTTTTTATGGCTGAGTAATATTTCATAATATATATGTACCACATCCTCTTTATCCATTAATCTGTTGATGGACACTTAGGTTGCTTCCATTTCCTGGCTATTGTAAGTAGAGCTGCAATGAACATTTTGGTACATGACTCTTTTTGAATTATGATTTTCTCTGGGTATATGCCCGGTAGTGGGATTGCTGGGTTATATGGTAATTCTATTTTTACTTTTTTAAGGAACCTCCATAGTGTTCTCCATAGTGGCTGTATCAATTTATATTCCCACCAACAGTGCAAGAGGGTTCCCTTTTCTCCACACCCTCTCCAGTATTTGTTGTTTGTACATTATCTGATGATGCCCATTCTAACTGGTGTTAGGTGATACCTCATTGTAGTTTTGATTTGCATTTCTCTAATAATTAGTGATGTTGAACAGCTTTTCATGTGCCTCTTGGCCATCTGTATGTCTTCTTTGGAGAAATGTCTATTTAGGTCTTCTTACCATTTTTGTATTAGGTTGTTTGTTTTTTAACATTGAGCTGCATGAGCTGTTTATATATTTTGGAGATTAATCCTTTGTCCGTTGATTTGTTTGCAAATATTTTTTCCCATTTTGAGGGTTCTCTTTTCATCTTGTTTATGGTTTCCTTTGCTCTGCAAAAGCTTTTAAGTTTCATTAGGTTCCATTTATTTA
This sequence comes from Balaenoptera ricei, assembly GCF_028023285.1. Taxonomy (NCBI): domain Eukaryota; kingdom Metazoa; phylum Chordata; class Mammalia; order Artiodactyla; family Balaenopteridae; genus Balaenoptera; species Balaenoptera ricei. The sequence continues at coordinate 84,965,898 of NC_082660.1, read as the reverse complement.
TTTTTGTTTTTATTTCCATTACTGTAGGAGGTGGATCAAAAAAGATCTTGCTATGATTTACGCCAAAGAGTGTTCTTCCTATGTTTTCCTCTCAGAGTTTTAGAGTGTCCGGTCTTATATTTAGGTCTCTAACCCATTTTGAGTTTATTTTTGTGTATGGTGTTAGGGAGTGTTCTAATTTCATTCTTTTACATGTAGCTGTCCAGTTTTCCCAGCACCACTTATTGGAGAGACTGTCTTTTCTCCACTGTATATCCTTGCCTCCTTTGTCATACATTAGTTGACCATAGGTGCGTGGGTTTATCTCTGGGCTTTCTATCTTGTTCCATTGATCTATATTTCTGTTTTTGTACCAGTACCAGATTGTCTTGATTACTGTAGCTTTGTAGTATAGTCTGAAGTCAGGGAGTCTGATTCCTCCAGCTCCGTTTTTTTCCCTCAAGACTGCTTTGGCTATTCGGGGTCTTTTGTGTCTCCATACAAATTTTAAGATTTTTTGTTCTAGTTCCGTAAAAAATGCCATTGGTAATTTGTTAGGGATTGCACTGAATCTGTAGATTGCTTTGGGTAGTAGAGTCATTTTCACAATGTTGGTTCTTCCAATCCAAGAACATGGTATATCTCTCCATCTGTTGGTACCATCTTTAATTTCTTTCATCAGTGTCTTATAGTTTTCTGCAAACAGGTCTTTTGTCTCCCTCGGTAGGTTTATTCCTAGATATTTTATTCTTTTTGTTGCAATGGTAAATGGGAGTGTTTCCTTAATTTCTCTTTCAGATTTTTCATCATTAGTATAAAGGAATGCAAGAGAGTTCTGTGCATTAACTTTGTATCCTGCAACTTTACTAAATTCATTGATTAGCTCTAGTAGTTTTCTGGTGGCCTCAGTAGGATTCTCTATGTATGGTATCATGTCATCTGCAAACAGTGACAGTTTTACTTCTTCTTTTCCTATTTGTATTCCTTTTATTTCTTTTTCTTCTCTAATTGCCATGGCTAGGACTTCCAAAGCTATGTTGAATAATAGTGGTGAGAGTGGACATACTTGTCTTGTTCCTGATCTTAGAGGAAATGCTTTGTTTTTCACCATTGAGAATGATGTTTGCTGTGGGTTTGTCGTATATGGCCTTTATTATGTTGAGGTAGGTTCCCTCTATGCCCACCTTCTGGAGAGTTATTATCATAAATGGGTGTTGAATTTTGTCAAAAGCTTTTTCTGCATCTATTGAGATGATCATATGGTTTTTATTCTTCAATTTGTTAATATGGTGTATCACATTGACTGATTTGTGTATATTGAAGAATTCTTGCATCCCTGGGATAAATCCCACTTGATCATGGTGTATGATCCTTTTAATGTGTTGTTGGATTCTGTTTGCTAGTATTTTGTTGAGGATTTTTGCATCTATATTCATCAGTGATATTGGTCTGTAATTTTCTTTTTTTGTAGTATCTTTGTCTGGTTTTGGTATCAGGGTGATGGTGGCCTCATAGAATGAGTTTGGGAGTGTTCCTTCCTCTGCAATTTTTGGGAAGAGTTTGAGAAGGATGGGTGTTAGCTCTTCTCTAAATGTTTGATAGACTTCACCTGTGAAGCCATCTGGTCCTGAGCTTTTGTTTGTTGGAAGATTTTTAATCACAGTTTCAATTTCATTACTTGTGATTGGTCTGTTCATACTTTCTATTTCTCCTGGTTCAGTCTTGGAAGGTTATACCTTTCTAAGAATTTGTCCATTTCTTCCAGGTTGTCCATTTTATTGGCATAGTGTTGCTTGTAGTAGTCTCTCAGGATGCTTTGTATTTCTGCAGTGTCTGTTGTAACTTCTCCTTTTTCATTTCTAATTTTACGCATTTGAGTCCTCTCCCTCTTTTTCTTGATGAGTCTGGCTAATGCTTTATCAATTTTGTTTATCTTCTCAAAGAACCAGCTTTTAGTTTTATTGGTCTTTGCTATTGTTTTCTTTGTTTCTATTTCATTTATTTCTGCTCTGATCTTTATGATTTCTTTCCTTCTGCTAACTTTGGGTTTTGTTCTTCTTTCTCTAGCTCCTTTAGGTGTAAGGTTAAATTGTTTATTTGAGATTTTTCTTGTTTCTTGATGTAGGCTTGTATAGCTATAAACTTCCCTCTTAGAACTGCTTTTGCCACATCCCATAGGTTTTGGGTCGTTGTGTTTTCATCGTCATTTGTCTCTAGGTATTTTTTGATTTCCTCTTTGATTTCTTCAGTGGTGTCTTGGTTATTTAGTAACATATTGTTTAGTCTCCATGTGTTTGTGTTTTTTACGTTTTTTTCCGTGTAATTGATTTCTGATCTCATTGTGTCGTGGTCATAAAAGATGCTTGATATGATATCAGTTTTCTTAAATTTACTGAGGCTTGATTTGTGACCCAAGATGTGATCTATCCTGGAGAATGTTCCGTGCACACTTGAGAAGAACGTGTAATCTGCTGTTTTTGGATGGAATGTCCTATAAATATCAATTAAATCTATCTGGTCTATTGTGTCATTTAAAGCTTGTGTTTCCTTATTTATTTTCATTTTGGATGATCTCTCCATTGGTGTAAGTGAGGTGTTAAAGTCCCCCAGTATTATTGTGTTACTGTTGATTTCCTCTTTTATAGCTGTTAGCAGTTGCCTTATGTATTGAGGTTCTCCTATGTTGGGTGCATATATATTTATAATTGTTTTATCTTCTTCTTGGATTGATCCCTGGATCATTATGTAGTGTCCTTCCTTGTCTCTTGTAATAGTCTTTATTTTAAAGTCTATTTTATCTGATATGAGTATAGCTACTCCAGCTTTCTTTTGATTTCCATTTGCATGGAATATCTTTTTCCATCCCCTCACTTTCAGTCTGTTTGTGTCGCTAGGTCAGAAGTTGGTGTCTTGTAGACAGCATATATATGAGTCTTGTTTTTGTATCTGTTCAGCAAGCCTGTGTCTTTTGGTTGAAGTATGTAATCCATTCACGTTTGCGGTAATTATTGATATGTATGTTCCTATGACCATTTTCTTGATTGTTTTGGGTTTGTTTTTGTAGGTCCTTTTCTTCTCTTGTGTTTCCCACTTAGAGAAGTTCCTTTAGCATTTGTTGTAGAGCTGGTTTGGTGGTGCTGAATTCTCTTAGCTTTCGCTTGTCTGTAAAACTTTTGATTTCTCCATCGAATCTGAATGAGATCCTTGCTGAGTAGAGTAATCTTGATTTTAGGTTCTTCCGTTTCATCACTTTGAGTATATCATGCCACTCCCTTCTGGCTTGTAGAGTTTTTGCTGAGAAATCAGCTGTTAACCTTATGGGAGTTCCCTTGTATGTTATTTGTCGTTTTTCCCTTGCTGCTTTCAATAGTTTGTCTTTGTCTTTAATTTTTGCCAGTTTGATTACTATGTGTCTCGGCATGTTTCTCCTTGGGTTTATCCTGTATGGGACTCTCTGTGCTTCCTGGACTTGGGTGGCTATTTCCTTTCCCATGTTAGGGAATTTTTTGACTATAATCTCTTCAAATATTTTCTTGGGTCCTTTCTGTCTCTCTTTTCCTTCTAGGACCTCTATAATGCAAATGTTTTTGCGTTTAATTGTTGTCCCAGAGGTCTCTTAGGCTGTCTTGATTTCTTTTCATTCTTTTTTCTTTATTCTGTTCCGCAGCAGTGAATTCCACCATTCTGTCTTGCAGGTCACTTATCCCTTCTTCTGCCTCAGTTATTCTGCTTGTGATTCCTTCTAGTGGATTTTTCATTTCAGTTACTGTATTGTTCATCTCTGTTTGTTCTTTAATTCTTCTAGATCTTTGTTAAACATTTCTTGCATCTTCTCCATTTTTGCCTCCATTCTTTTTCCAAGGTCCTGGATCATCTTCACTATCATTATTCTGAATTCTTTTTCTAGAAGGTTGCCTATCTCCACTTCATTTAGTTGTTTTTCTTGGGTTATATCTTATTTCTTTATCTGGTACATAGCCCTCTGCCTTTTCATCTTGTCTATCTTTCTGTGAATGTGTTTTTTTTTCCACAGGCTGCAGGATTGTAGTTCTTCTTGCTTCTGCTATCTGCCCTCTGGTGGATGAGGCTATCTCCACCATTCTACTCTCTGTTTATATGAGTTTGACTACACTTGACACCTCATATAAGTGACACCTCCTTATACACTTGATACCTCATATAAGTGAAATCATAGAATATTTACCCTTTTGTATGTGGCTTATTTCACTTAGCGTAATGTCCTCTGGGTTCCTCCATGTTGTTGTGAATTGCAGGATTTCCTTCCTTTTAAAAGCTGAATAATATCCCATTATATGGATTTACCACATTTTGTTTATCCATATATCTGTTGATAGACATTTGTGTTGCTTCTACCTTTTGGCTATTGTTAGTAGTGCTGCTTCTATGCCATAGGTTGTGCCACTCACATTTAAGGAGTGGGGCGTTATGTTCACCCATCTTTATCACAGAATGTCTACATAAATGGTTTGGAATTCTCCATTAAAGATTTGTCTAACTCAATTATTTAATCATTCATTTATATCAGTGTGGATTCACGGATATTAATTTTATACTTTGGGTTATAGTCCAGTACTTTTTTTTTTTTGGTTCAAATTGTTCTAGCTTTGGCCATTGAGCATCCTTTCAGTTGGCTTCTGCATTGATATGACAAACTCCTATTGTTTTATTTTTTGGGCACTTCCTTTATTTCTGGCAGTGTAAGGTGATCTAAGTTCATTTTACCTATTCCCTTCTCTAGTACTAGAATCAGCCTTTTCTCCAAGGAGCCTTGGTTCCTTTCATCAGATAATGACATAGAAATTAGTATCTGGACACTAGGTATGCTTGTTGCTACTGTGGTGTTGTTGCTTCTAGGTCTTCTTAGTGGACAGAGAGAACTTGGAAATATATCTGCTTATACAAACCCCTGTATACACATGTACTGATAATTATTTGTAATTTATTGATCAGTATCTATATTAATGTAAATATGAGCTTATTCTGTCTCTAACTCTATTTGAGTATAATATGATCCATTCTAGCTTTCTCCTTTGGTTTATCTGTAAACTGCCATTCCAACAGTGAAAAGCCTGACTTGCACCATCCACTGTTTACTTGCTTATGCAATCCCAGTATACATGTGTAGCGATTTCAGTATTGTTAACATGTATGTCTAAAGGAAACAACTTAATCAACTCAATCAAGAGTACAGTGCTGTGTCTTTTGCCTTTAGTCTTATTCTCTACTCATTTAGAAAGTTACTAAGGTAAGCACCTTTACCCCATCTCCTTCAGTGAGGTTTCATACATTCCATAATACACTTAGATTATTTTGTCACATTCTGCATTTCATCCTGGGATCTGCTGAATTCCTAGATGATATTTTAAATATCTATGTACGTTAATGTTCCCTCTTTGTATTGTAAATTTCTACAGGTTTTGACAAACATGTAGTGTCATGTATCTACCAGTACAATATCATACAAAATAGTTTCATTCTTTGGTTTCTGGTCTTAAATTAGTTATAAACTAAAGTCATTCTTCTGGTTTTATATTTCTTTAAAATTATTTATTTATTTATTTATTCTTTAATATACTTAAAATTTTTATTTATTTTTTAATTTAATTTTTATGTTATATTGGGTTATAGTTGATTTACAATGTTGTTAGTTTCAGGTGTACAGCAAAGTGGTTCAGTTAAACATATACATATATCCATTCTTTTTCAGATTCTTTTCCCATATAGGTTATTACAGAATACTGAGTAGAGATACCTGTGCCATACAGTAGGTCCTTGTTGATTATCTATTTATATATAGTAGTGTGTATATGATAATCCCAAACTCCTAAATTATCCCCCACCTTTCCCCTTTGGTAACCATAAGCTCGTTTTCGCAGTCTGTGAGTTTGTTTCTGTTTCGTAAACCAGTTCATTTGTATCAGCTTTTTAGATTCCTCTAGGTCCATCCATGTTGCTTCAAATGGTATTATTTCATTCTTTTTAATGGCTGAGTAATATTCCATTGTATATATGTACCACATCTTCTGTATCCATTCCTCTGTTGATGGTAATTTAGGTTCCTTCCATGTCTTGGCTATTGTAAATAGTGCTGCAATGAACATTGGGGTGCATGTATCTTTTCGAATTCTGGTTTTCTCTGCATAGGTACACAGGAGTGGGATTGCTGAATCATATGGTAGTTCTATTTTAAGTTTTTTAAGGAACTTCCGTATTGTTCTCCATAGTGGTTTTACCAATTTACATTCCCACCAACAGTGTAGTAGGGTTCCCTTTTCTCCACACCCTCTCCAGCATTTATTGTTTGTAGAGTTTTTGATGATGGGTGTTCTGACTGGGGTGAGGTGATAGCTTATTGTAGTTTTAATTTGCATTTCTCTAAAAATTAGCAATGTTGAGCATCTTTTCATGTGCTTTTTGGCCATCTGTATGTCTTCTTTGGAGAAATGTCTTTTTGGATCTTCTGCCCGTTTTTTGATTGGGTTTTATTTTTTTTAATGTAGAACTGCATGAGCTGTTGTTATATTTTGGAGGTTAATACCTTGTTGGTCACTTTCTTTGCAGATATTTTTCCCATTCTGTGGGTTGTCTTTGGGTTTTGTTTATTGTTAGCTTTTCTGTGCAAAAGCTTTTAAGTTTAATTAGGTCTCATTTGTTTATTTTTTGTTTTTATTTTCATTACTCTAGGAGGTGGAACCAAAATGATACTGCTGTGATTTATGTCAAAGAGTGTTCTGCCTATGTTTTCCTCTAAGAGTTTTATAGTATCCAGTCTTACATTTAGGTCTTTAATCCACTTTGAGTTTATTTTTGTGTATGGTGTTAGAGAATGTTGTAATTTCATTATTTTACATGTAGCAATCCAGTTTCCCCAGCACCACTCATTGAAGAGACTGTCTTTTCTCCATTGTGTATTCTTGCCTCCTTTGTCATAGATAAATTGACCATAGGTGCATGGTTTTATTTCTGGGCTTTCTGTCATATTCCATTGATCTATATTTCTGTTTTTGTGCCAGTATCATACTGTTTTAATTACTTTAGCTTTGTAGTATAGCTTAAAGTCAGGGAGGCTGAAGTCAGAGTCCTCCAGCTCTGTTTTTCTTTCTCAAGATTGCTTTGCTTATTCAGGGTCCTTTGTGTTTCCATACAAATTAAAAAAAATTTTTGTTCTAGATCTGTGAAAAATGCCATTGATAATTTGATAGGGATTGCATTGAATCTGTAGATTGCCTTGGGTAGTATAGTCATGTTGACAATATTGATTATTCCAATCTAGAGCATGGTATATCTTTTCATCTTTTTGTGTCACCTTCAATTTCTTTCATCAGCATCTTATAGTTTTCAGAGAACACATGTTTTGCCTCCTTAGGTAGGTTTATTCCTAGGTATTTTATTCTTTTTGATGCAATGGTAAATGGGATTGTTTCCTTAATTTCTCTTTCTGATATTTCATTGTTGGTGTATAGAAATGCAACAGATTTCTGTGTATTAATTTTTTATCCTGCAACCTTACCGAATTCATTGATGAGCTCTAGTAGTTTTCTGGTAACATCTTTAGGATTTCCTATGTATAGTATCATCTCATCTGCAAACAGTGACAGTTTTACTTCTTTTCCAATTTAGATGCCTTTTATTTCTTTGTCTTCTCTGATTGCCATGGCTAGCATTTCCAATACTATGTTGAATAAAAGTGGCAAGAGAGGAGGTAGGAGATGGTAAAGCTGAAGGATCGTCAGCAATAGGAGACAGAGGGCAAGCTGCAATTTCACTCATGCCTTACGTGATTGGACATATGAACACACATTTGCATCTTTGAAAGTTTGCAACTTGAAGGTTCGTATATAGGGGACATACTGTACAAGATTGTTTTAAGTTGCTGGTCTCTTAATTTCGAATGCATTTCCAATATCCTGCATTTGTACTTTCTTCCTTTCATGATTACTGGGTTTGATTTCATATTTGTGTGTGGATGATTTCCTACCTTTACTGTATGTTTGCCTTTACCAGTGAGCTTTCCCATGTCCCTGGGACCCCTATAATGCAAATGTTGGTGTGTTTAATGTTGTACCAGAGGTCTCTTAGACTGTCCTCTTTTCTTTTCCTGCTTTTTTCTTTATCTGTTCTGTGGCAGTTATTTCCACCAATCTGTCTTCCAGCTCACATATTCGTTCTTCTGCCTCATTTTTTCTGCTGTTGATTCTTTCCAGTGTATTTTTCATTTCAATTTTCATATTGTTTATCTCTGTTTGTTCATGCATTAAATCTTGTAGCTCTTTGTTAAACATTTCTTGTATCTTCAAAATCTGTACCTTCATTCTTTTCCTGAGATCTTGGGTCATTCTTACTATCATTATTCTGTATTATTTTCCAAGCAGGTTGCCTATCTCCACTTCACTTAGTTGTTCTTCTGGGGTTTTATCTTCTTCCTTTGTCTGGAATATATTTTTCTGCCTTCTCATTTTTTCTAAATTTCTGTTTGTATTTTCCGTTCTGCATTCTGCAGGATTGTAGTTCCTCTTGCTTCTGGTGTCTGCCCCCTGGTGGATGAGGTTGGTCCAGGGGCTTGCACAGGCTTCCCGGTGGGGAGGAACTGTGTCCTGCCCACTGGTATGTGGAGCTGGGTCTTGTCCCTCTGGTGGGCAGGGCCGTGTTCAGGAGTGTGTTTATAGGTGGCTGTTGAGCTCAGTATGACTTTAGCCACCCTGTCTGTTGATGCATAGGGTTGTGTTCCCACCCTGTTGGTTCTTTGGCCTGAGGCATTCCAGCACTGGAGCCTGCAGGCTGTTGAGTGGGGCCAGGCCTCAGTGCCAAAATGACGACCTCTGTGAGAACTCACACTGATGAATATTCCCAAGGATCTCAGCTACCAGTGTCCTTGCCCCCACAGTGAGCCACAGCTGACCCCCGCCTCCCCAGGAGACCCTCCAAGACACGCAGGTAGGTCTGCCCAGGCTCCTATGGAGTCACTGCTTTACCCTGGGTCCCAGTGCATGTGAAACCTTGTGTGTGTACTCCAAGAGTGGAGTCTCTGTTTCCCCACATCCTGTGGAACTCCTGCTCTCAAGCCCCACTGACCTTCAGAGCCAAATGCTATAGGCGCTCCTCCTCCGATGCCGGACCCCAGACTGCGGAGCATGATGTGGGACTCAGAACTCTCACTCCTGTGGGAGAACATCTGTGATATAATTATTTTCCAGTTTGTGGGTCGCTCACCTGGCAGGTATGGGATTTGATTATATCACAGAAGTGCCCCTTTTACCTTGTTGTTGTGGCTTCTTCTTTGTCTTTGGATGTAGAATATCTTTTTTGGTAGGTTCCAGTATTTTTTGTCAATTGTTGTTCAGCAGTTAATTGTGATTTTGGCGTTTTTGTGAGAGGAGGTGAGCTCAAGTCCTTCTACTCCACCATCTTGTCTCCTCCCTCCATTCTTCTTTCTTAAAATATTGATGAGAGTTATGGAACCTAATATCTTGTGTCCTAAGTGTTTTTTGAGGGATGCTGTTATATAAGTACTAATAAGAATATGACATTTATGTTTTACAGGTCCTTCATATATATTGTCTCAAACGAGTCTTTAAAGAGCCCTAGGAGTCAGATAGAATATTAGTGTCCTCATTTCACATAAAACCGAGGCTTTGAAAAGTTTGAGAAGGTTTCAAAATTATACAGCTTAAAATAAGAGGGGCTGGGAAAATCAGATCTTCTAGATCCAAGACTAGGCCTCTTCCCCCTGTGTCACACTGCCTATTGCTATTACCCTATTTATAAAATTATTTTGTAAAATTATTTGTACCATACTGTATGTGGTACCGCTATTTGGGGGAAGATATAGAAATTGTGCTCTCTGGATTTGGTTTCTATGATCTTGTCTACTACCATTCTCTAACCTGGTTAACAGTTCTATATACAAAGCCTGTTTAAATAGGTCAGATTCCAGCACAGCTTGGTGAAATCAGGCCCTAAAAAATTAATTTATATCAATTAAAATGAGTGTCTGATGAAAAGGGGAATAGGTTAACTACTTCTTAGAGCAATGTCAAATTATAACATTAGTGTTTTACCCTTGCCTCGTGATATTCCCATAACAATATTTTTAGAATCTTTAGACTACAGTTGAAAATTCTAGCAAATTATTGGCCAAAATATTGACATGAACTGGAATAAAAAGCATGAGATTTTTAAAAGGATAATAATGAACATTAGAGAATATTAAGATATTATTTCACAGTGCTATAGAAAAGACGGGGCTTTTAGATTGAATTTGAATAGTGTCCCAAGATCAATTCCCCCCCTAGAATTGCCCTTATAACTTTGAAACATATGTTTTCTGCTGATGCATAAGATGACTTTCTGAATTCAAGAAACATATTTGTTGCTGGTTGTCAAGTGCAGCAGTCATTAGTGCTGCTTACTGGCTCTTTTCTTCCAGGCAAATGGTAAGATTGTTATTTTCTTGGCTTCTTTGTGATTGGGTGTGGCCTGAAGACCAGATTTGCCAGAGGATTGTGAGTGGACATATAGCAAGTCTCCTTTCCGATCCCAACATTTAATTTTTGTGTGAAACCCTTTAAGTATTGCTGGGTTTTTTTCTGGCATGGTAACCAGCAAAATTCATGACATTGGCTGCTCTGTAAACTCTGAGTGATTATGATGAAAAGATCTTCCCTGTAGATCAGTGTGAGGTATAAATAAACCTCTGTTGTTTTAAACCTGTACCTACAACATAATCCAGGTGATTTTGACTGATAAACACATCATCCATCCAAGCAACATACCATTCAATTGTATGACATGAAGATTCATTTATTTATTCATTCTTTCACTCAGTACACTTCTTGTGTATCAGCAGACGCTGTGCTAAGCTCTAATTTGCAAAGCTCAGAAAGACACGGTGGCTATTCTCAAGTAGCTAATAGTTTGGTGGGAGAGATATGAGTAAACAAATACTTTCAACCTAAAACGGAAAGAAATAAAAACCTGTTTGCAAAGTGCTATGGGAACAGATTAAGGAACAGTTAACAGCTTGAGCCAGAGATAAAGGAAATCGTCACAGAGAAAGTGACATTTGAATTGTATCTTGAAAGATGAGTAGGATTTGGCCGTGTGAACATAAGTGGGATAAGAAGTATTCTAGGCAAAGGGACAATTCTATATGAAAGATATGAAAGATCATATAATTACAAGAAAAAATAAGTTTTTTTTTCTTTCCAGCCTTATGAACAGTTTTATAATTCAAAGCTAGAGTTCATATTAATACTTTTTTAAAAAACATCTTTATTGGAGTATAACTGCTTTACAATGATGTGTTAGTTTCTGCTTTATAACGAAGTGAATCAGTTATACATATACATATGTCCCCATATCTCTTCCCTCTTGCATCTCCCTCCCTCCCACCCTCCCCATCCCACCCCTCTAGGTGGTCACAAAGCCCCAAGCTGATCTCCCTGTGCTATGTGGCTGCTTCCCACTAGCTATCTATTTTACGTTTGGTAGTGTATATATGTCCATGCCACTCTCTCACTTTGTCCCAGCTTACCCTTCCCACTCCCCGTATCCTCAAGTCCATTCTCTAGTAGGTCTGTGTCTTTACTCCCTTCTTGCCCCTAGGTTCTTCATGACCATTTTTTTTTTTAGATTCCATATATATATGTGTTAGCATACGGTATTTGTTTTTCTCTTTCTGACTTACTTCACTCTGTATGACAGACTCTAGACCCATCCGCCTCACTACAAATAACTCAATGTCGTTTCTTTTTATGGCTGAGTAATATTCCATTGTATATATGTGCCACATCTTCTTTATCCATTCATCTGTCGATGGACACTTCGGTTGCTTCCATGTCCTGACTATTGTAAATAGAGCTGCAGTGAACATTTTGGTACACGACTCTTTTTGAATTATGGTTTTCTCAGGGTATATGCCCAGTAGTGTGATTGCTGGGTCGTATGGTAGTTCTATTTTTAGTTTTTTAAGGAACCTCCATACTGTTCTCCATAGTGGCTGTATCAATTTACATTCCCACAAACAGTGCAGGAGGGTTCCCTTTTCTCCACACCCTCTCCAGCATTTATTGTTTGTAGATTTTTTGATGATGGCCATTCTGACCGGTGTGAGGTGATATCTCATTGTAGTTTTGATTTGCATTTCTCTAATGATTAATGACATTGAGCATTCTTTCATGTGTTTGTTGGCAATCTGTATATCTTCTTTGGAGAAATGTCTATTTAGGTCTTCTGCCCATTTTTGGATTGTGTTGTTTGTTTTTTTGATATTGAGCTGCATGAGTTACTTGTATGTTTTGGAGATTAATCCTTTGTCAGTTGCTTCATTTGCAAATATTTTCTCCCATTCTGAGGGTTGTCTTTACGTCCTGTTTATGGTTTCCTTTGCTGTGCAAAAGCTTTGAAGTTTCATTAGGTCCCATTTGTTTATTTTTGTTTTTATTTCCATTTCTCTAGGAGGTGGGTCAAAAAGGACCTTGCTGTGATTTATGTCATAGAGTGTTCTGCCTATGTTTTCCTCTAAGAGTTTGATAGTGTCTGGCCTTACATTTAGGTCTTTAATCCATTTTGAGTTTATTTTTGTGTATGGTGTTAGGGAATGTTCTAGTTTCATTCTTTTACATGTAGCTGTCCAGTTTTCCCAGCAGCACTTATTGAAGAGGCTGTGTATTCTCCACTGTATATTTTTGCCTCCTTTATCAAAGACAAGGTGACCATATGTGTGTGGGTTTACCTCTGGGCTTTCTATCCTGTTCCATTGATCTATATTTCTGTTTTTGTGCCAGTACCATACTGTCTTGATTACTGTAGATTTGTAGTATACTGTGAGGTCAGGGAGCCTGATTCCTCCAGCTCTGTTTTTCTTTCTCAAGATTGCTTTGGCTATCTGGGGTCTTTTGTGTTTCCATACAAATTGTGAATTTTTTTTGTTCTAGTTTTGTGAAAAATACCATTGGTAGTTTGATAGGGATTGCTTTGAATCTGTAGATTGCTTTGGGTAGTAGAGTCATTTTCACAATGTTGATTCTTCCAATCCAAGAACATGGTATATCTCTCCATCTATTTGTATCATCTTTAATTTCTTTCATCAGTGTCTTATAATTTTCTGCATACAGGGCTTTTGTCTCCTTAGGTAGGTTTATTCCTAGATATTTTATTATTTTTGTTGCAATGGTAAATGGGAGTGTTTTCTTAATTTCACTTTGAGATATTTCATCATTAGTGTATAGGAATGCCAGAGATTTCTGTGCATTAATTTTGTATCCTGCTACTTTACCAAATTCATTGATTAGCTCTAGTAGTTTTTTGGTAGCATCTTTAGGATTCTCTATGTACAGTATCATGTCATCTGCAAACAGTGACAGCTTTACTTCTTTTCCGATTTGGATTCCTTTTATTTCTTTTTCTTCTCTGATTGCTGTGGCTAAAACTTCCAAAACTATGTTGAATAATAGTGGTGAGAGTGGGCACCCTTGTCTTGTTCCTGATCTTAGTGGAAATGGTTTTAGTTTTTCACCATGGAAGATGATGTTGGCTGTGGGTTTGTCATATATGGCCTTTATTATGTTGAGGAAAGTTCCCTCTATGCCTACTTTCTGGAGGGTTTTTATCATAAATGGGTGTTGAGTTTTGTCGAAATCTTTCTCTGCATCTATTGAGATGATTATATGGTTTTTCTCCTTCAGTTTGTTAATATGGTGTACCACATTGATTGATTTGCGTATATTGAAGAATCCTTGCATTCCTGGGATAAACCCCACTTGATCATGGAGGATGATCCTTTTAATGTGCTGTTGGATTCTGTTTGCTAGCATTCTTTTGAGGATTTTTGCATCTATGTTCATCAGTGATATTGGCTTCTGGTTTTCTTTGTTTGTGGCATCTTTTTCTGGTTTTGGTATCAGGGTGATAGTGGCCTTGTAGAATGAGTTTGGGAGTGTTCCTCCCTCTGCTATATTTTGGAAAAGTTTGAGAGGGATAGGTGTTAGCTCTTCTCTAAATATTTGATAGAATTCGTCTGTGAAGCCCTCTGGTCCTAGCCTTTTGTTTGTTGGAAGATTTTAAATCACAGTTTCCATTTCAGTGCTTGTGATTGGTCTGTTCATATTTTCTATTTCTTCCTGGTTCAGTCTCGGAAGGTTGTGCATTTCTAAGAATTTGTCCACTTCTTCCAGGTTGTCCATGTTATTGGCATAGTGTTGCTTGTAGTAATCTCTCATGATCCTTTGTATTTTTGAAGTGTCAGTTGTTACTTCTCCTTTTTCATTTCTAATTCTATTGGTTTGAGTCTTCTCCCTTTTTTTTCTTGATGAGGCTGGCTAATGGTTTATCAATTTTGTTTATCTTCTCAAAGAGCCAGCTTTTTGTTTTATTGATCTTTGCTATTGTTTCCTTCATTTCTTTTTCATTTATTTCTGATCTGATCTTTATGATTTCTTTCCTTCTGCTAACTTTGGGGTTTTTTTGTTCTTCTTTCTCTAATTGCTTTAGGTGTAAGTTTAGGTTGTTTATTTGAGATGTTTCTTGTTTCTTAAGATAGGATTGTATTGCTCTAAACTTCCCTGTTAGAACTGCTTTTGCTGCATCCCAAAGGTTTTGGGTCGTCGTGTTTTCATTGTCATTTAAGTAGTGTATTGTTTAGTCTCCATTTGTTTGTATTTTTTACAGATTTTTTCCTGTAATTGATATGTACTCTCATAGTATTGTGGTCAGAAAAGATCCTTGATACCATTTCAATTTTCTTAAATTTACGAAGGCTTGATTTGTGACCCAAGATATGATCTATCCTGGGGAATGTACCATGAGCACTTGAGAAGAATGTGTATTCTGTTGTTTTTGGATGGAATATCCTATAAATATCAATTAAGTCCATCTTGTTTATTGTATCATTTAAAGATTGTGTTTCCTTATTTATTTTCATTTTGGATGATCTGTGCATTGGTAAAAGTGGGGTGTTAAAGTTCCCTAGTATGATTGTGTTACTATCGATTTCCCATTTTATGGCTGTTAGTATTCGCCTTATGTATTCAGGTGCCCCTATGTTGGGTGCATAAATATTTACAATAGTTATAACTTCTTCTTGGATTCATCCCTTGATCATTATGTAGTGTCCTTCTTTGTCTCTTGTAATAGTGTTTGTTTTAAAGTCTATTTTGTCTGATATGAGAATTGCTACTGCAACTTTCTTTTGATTTCCATTTGCATGGAATATCTTTTTCGATCCCCTCACTTTCAGTCTGTATGTGTCCCTAAGTCTGAAGTAGGTCTCTTGTAGACAGCATACATACAGGTCTTGGTTTTGTATCCATTCAGCCAGTCTGTGTGTTTTGGTTGGAGCATTTAATCCATTTCATTAAAGGTAATTATCGATATGTATGTTCGTATTACCATTTTCTTAATTGTTTTGGTTTTTTATTGTAGGTCTTTTCGTTCTCCTCTGTTTCCTGCGTAGAGAAGTCCTTTAGCGTTTGTTTTAGAGATGGTTTGGTGGTGCTGAATTCTCTTAGCTTTTGCTTGTCTGTAAAGGTTTTAATTTCTCTGTCAAATCTGAATGAGATCCTTGCTGGGTAGAGTAATCTTGGTTGTAGGTTTTTCTCATTCATCACTTTAAATATGTCCTGCCACTCCCTTCTGGCTTGCAGAGTTTCTGCTGAAAGATCAGCTGTTAACCTCATGGTGATTCCCTTGTGTGTTATTTTTTGTTTTTCCCTTGTTGCTTTTAATATTTTTTCTTTGTATTTAATTTTTGGTAGTTTGATTAATATGTGTCTTGGCGTGTTTCTCCTTGGATTTATCCTGTATGGGACTCTCTGTGCTTCCTGGACTTGATTAACTATTTCCTTTCCTATATTAGGGACGTTTTCAACTATAGTCTCTTCAAATATTTTCTTAGTCCCTTTCTTTTTCTCTTCTTCTTCTGGGACCCCTATAATTCGAATGCTGGTGTATTTAATGTGGTCCCAGAAGTCTCTGAGACTGTCCTCAATTCTTTTCATTGTTGTTTCTTTATTCTGCTCTGCAGTAGTTATTTGTACTAGTTTATCTTCCAGGTCACTTATCCGTTCTTCTGCCTCAGTTATTCTGCTATTGATTCCTTCTAGAGAATTTTTCATTTCATTTATTGTGTTGTTCATCACTGTTTGTTTGCTCTTTAGCTCTTCTAGGTCCTGGTTAAATGTTTCTTGTATTTTCTCCATTCTATTTCTAAGATTTTGGATCATCTTTACTATGATTATTCTGAATACTTTTTCAGGTACACTGCCTATTTCTTCTTCATTTGTTAGGTCTGGTGGGTTTTTGCCTTGTTCCTTCATCTGCTGTGTGTTTTTCTGTCTTCTCATTTTGCTTAACTTACTGTGTTTGGGGTCTCCTTTTCGGAGGTTGCAGGTTCCTAGTTCCTGTTGTTTTTGGTGTTTGTCCCCAGTGGCTAAGGTTGGTTCAGTGGGTTGTGTAGGCTTCCTGGTGGAGGGTACTAGTGCCTGTGTTCTGGTGGATGAGGCTGGATCTTGTCTTTCTGGTGGGCACGTCCACGTCTGGTGGTGTGTTTTGGGGTGTCTCTGGCCTTATTATAATTTTAGGCAGCCACTCTCCTAATGAAGGGGGTTGTATTCCTGTCTTGCTAGTTGTTTGGCATAGGGTGTCCAGCGCTGTAGCTTGCTGGTCGTGGCGTGGAGCTAGATCTTGGTGTTGAGATGGAGATCTCTGGGAGATTTTCACCATTTGATATTGCGTGGAGCTGGGAGGTGTCTTGTGTAGCAGAGTCCTGAACTTGGCTCTCCCATCTCAGCAGCATAGCCCTGACCCCTGGCTGGAGCACCAAGAGCCTGTCATCCACATTGCTCAGAATAAATGGAGAAAAGAAAGAAAGAGCGAAAGAAGAAGATAAAATAAAGTAAAATAAAAGAAAGCAAAATAGAATGAAATAAAGTTATGAAAATAAAAACTAATTATTAAAAAAAATTTTTTTAAGTAATAAAAAAAAAGGAAAGAAAGAAAGAAGAGAGCAACCAAACCAAAAAACAAATCCACCAGTGATAACAAGTGCTAAAAACTATACTAAAAAAAAACAAAAACGGACAGACAGAACCCTAGGACAAATGGTAAAAGCAAAGCTATACAGATAAAATCACACACAGAAGCATACACATACATACTCACAAAGAGAGAAAAAGGGAACAGAATATATAAAGCGTTGCTCCCAAAGTCCACCTCCTCAATTTGGGATGATTCATTGTCTATTCAGGTATTCCAAGATGCAGGGTACATCAAGTTGATTTTGGAGATTTAATCCACAGCTCCTGAGGCTGCTGGGAGAAATTTCCCTTTCTCATCTTTGTTCGCACAGCTCCTGGGGTTCAGCCCTGGACTTGGCCCTGCCTCTGTGCGTAGGTTGCCTGAGGGTATCTGTTCTTCACTCAGACAGGACACGGTTAAAGGAGCAGCTGCTTCGGGGGCTCTGGCTCACTCAGGCCGGTGGGAAGGCGGGTACGGAGTTCAGGGCAAGCCTGCGGCTGCAGAGGTCAGCATGACGTTGCACCAGCCTGAAGCATGCCGTGTGTTCTCCTGGGGAAGTTGTCCCTGGATCATGGGACCCTTGCCGTGGCGGGCTGCACAGGGTCCCGGGAGGGGAGGTGTGGATAGTGACCTGTGCTTGCACACAGGCTTCTTGGTGGCTGCAGCAGCTGCCTTAGCATCTCATGCCCGTCTCTGGGGTCCACACTGATAACCGCAGCTCACACGCATCTGTGGAGCTCCTTTAAGCGGTGCTCTTAATCCCCTCTCCTTGCTCACCAGGAAACAAAGAGGCAAGGAAAATTCTCTTGCCTCTTCGGCAGCTCCAGACTTTTTCCTGGACTCCCTCCCAGCTAGCTGTGGTGCACTAGCCCCCTTCAGGCTGTGTTCACGCAGCCAACCCCAGTCCTCTCCCTGGGATCCGACCTCCGAAGCCCGAGCCTCAGCTCCCAGTCCCCACCCATCCCAGTGGGTGAGCAGACAAGCCTCTCGGGCTGGTGAGTGCTGGTCGGCACCAATTCTCTGTACGGGAATCTCTCCACTTTGCCCTCCGCACCCCTGTTGCTGCGCTCTCCTCCGTGGCTCCAAAGCTTCCCCCCTCCGCCACCCACAGTCTCTGCCCACGAAGGGGCTTCCTAGTGTGTGGAGACTTTTCCTCCTTCACAGCTCCCTCCCACTGGTGCAGGTCGTGTCCCTATTTTTTTGTCTCTGTTTTTTCTTTTTTTTTTTTGCCCTACCCAGCTATGTGGGGAGTTTCTTGCCTTTTGGGAGGTCTGAGGTATTCTGCCAGTGTTCAGTAGGTGTTCTGTAAGAGTTGTTTCACATGTAGATTTATTTCTGATGTATTTGTTGGGAGGAATGTGATCTCCACGTCTTACTCTTCTGCCATCTTGAAGCTCCCCCATATTATTAATTTGATTGACTTGAAAGATAAAACACTTATTGGCATATATATTATATACATAGTATATCTTTACATGCATGCTTACACATATATACCTGAAAGTAAGCAATTCGTTTTTTTGGTGACACTCGAGTGACATGGAGTTGTATGATACACTCATGTGTCTCTCTTCCTACTATTACTGTAACCTCTACAATATCAGGGAAGAGTCTCCATTTTGTTCAACCTTATGTGAATTGCCATTGCTTTGCACAGTGCCATCCCATAGTAAATACATAATAACTGTTGAATGTATAAGCATTCCTGATCCTTAATGAAATATGTCATCTAACATCACTACTAGTTTATGGGATCTTTGAAACTCTTCGAGCCTTTCACGTTAGTTGTATTTTTGAAACATCTACGTTGTTTTAATTTCTTTACCTAACCTACTGAATTACCTTCCCTTCAAAATAGTTCTTCAGTGAGCTCTTCCAGTGCCCTTATCTCATTTACAATGAAGCTAGGAGATGAAGCTAGAAGTGTTAGTTATGATAGTAAACATATGGTCTTATCAAGTACTTACTCTGTGTTGAATCTGACAAACATATCCAGGAAACTGAAGTTTGAAAGCAAAGACGTGACCAAGTGCTCACAATTGTGTATTTCTTACCCTCTGCTTTATTTTGACTTAATTTTAATCGAGTTTCTTTCTTCTCCATAGATTCTTGGACTTTGGCTCCCCCAAGTCTGAACAAGCACTAAAATGTAAAACATCCCCCCTTAACAGCATGTGATGCTTAATTTTATGCATCAACTTGGCTGGGCAATGATACCCAGATATTTGGTTAAATGTTATTCTGGATGTTTCTGTGAAGGTGTTTTTGGATGAGATTAACATTTAAATTGGTAGACTGAATAAAGCAGATTACCCTCCATAATGCGATTGAGCCTCATCCAATCAGTGAAGCCTTAATAGAACAAAGACTGGTCTTCCCATGACAAGAAGGAATTTTGCCAGAAGATTGCACTTGGACTGAAACTGCCACTCTTCCCTGGGTCTCCATCCTGCCTGGCCTACCTTGAAGGTTTTAGGGTTACCAAGCCTCTACAATCATGAGGCAGTTGTCTTTTTATGTATACACATCCTGTTGGTTTTGTTTTCCTGGAGAACCCTGACTAATACACAACACATCCATAGAATTGAAGTGGGCAAACCACAGTGAGAAACATTTTCTTTCAGACCCCCGTGAACATGCTATCTGCTTACTCACTCCTTTGACTAGTTTCCCCTCAAAAGTTTCTGTTGGCTCTGATGATCCCTCCCTACATGAGAAAAGCCTCTTTCTGTTTGGCTTTGAGACACTTGCAGATCCTGAGGTTGGAATGTTCTCCCGATTGCAGTAGGTCTTTTTGGAAGAAGTTTCATCTTACCTAAGTCTGGATTTGTTTTTATTTGACACAAGAAACCATTAAGGAAGAACAGGAAGATTAGAATATAAAAATAGAAACGTGATTAGCAGAAGTCAGGGATAAATGCAGGTGAACAACACCAACAACGAAAGGTCAGAAAAAAATTGAAGATGAGAATACAAATGAATGTAAGATATGCACAAGGAAGAAGAGAATAGATAAAATGATAAAAACAACTAAGATTAAAGAAGTTAAGATAGTTGTTTCTTGGTTGCTAAAGTGTGCTTTTTTGTTCACTAAATAAGCATGATAGATGGTCACTGAGAGCTGCCCAAAGGAAATATGTGTTTAGATTATATTTAGAGAATTGTTCCTGAGATTATTAGCTGAATATATTTGTAGCTCTCTTTCTAATAGAAATCTATGGTAATAGAATCATTAACCTATTGGTTAATATCTTAATCATAGTATCCTCAGTGGAATTAAAGTAGAATTCTCTAATCATCACAGAAATCATGCTGGCATCCACATTCTATACTTAAAATAGAAAAAATTAGAGAAAAATCATTCTTCTCTTCTGCCTCACTCAGCAAAATACCTCAAATTTCTTTAGACAAACAATTAAAAAAACACATTTTTATGTAATATGTTTAGTTTCTATCTTACAGATTGTAAGTGGAATGGAGGAAAAGATGACAATAATTGTACAAAAGCTAGGAAGAGACTTCTCTCTAGTATATAAACTGAGTGACTTTCTAGGCCATAGCTATCCTACCACACATGTGCCCACCTGTCAGTGGGCATTACTCAGGTGGGAATGGATGCATCCTGGGTAGGAATTCCATGCTTAAAACTGCCCTCAAGAAAATGTTTGATTTGGAGTTGTTGACAATCTTTGCTAAGCCCATTACAAGAATGTAGTAAAAGGAAAGTGCAGCATTAAACTCATTAATTAGTTTTCTTGTATATTTCAGGGAGGGCAAAATGTCAGACACACATAGTAATTAGAAAAGGGTTTTAATTTTTCATTAACTCTAATGTTGACTCTTCATGTTTCATTAACATTATTTCTGCTGACTAGGGGATTTATCAAAAGTATGGGAAGAATGATCAGTCTACACTAGATAATGTATTCCGGGCGTGGGAGAGTAGGTGGTTCTTTGAAATATATTTTACGCTAGAATCAAGTGAAGTTCAATTACCTCAACCACAGAAAATTGTTAAGGGTCAGAAGAAAACTTGGGAAGCAGTTGTCTCATGGTCTTAATGTTAGGGAGTCATTTCTATCATTTTAAAAATTATCCAGTTAATCCTCTGTACTTATTGAAGAATCCAGCATTTCTTATCTTCAGAGCAACAGCTGCAGGACAACACATTTGCTTAATGGAAATCTCTGTGGTTATCATCAGTGTCTTTTTTTTTTTTTTTTGTCAGTGTCTTGTTTATCAAGCGTGAGTGAATGTTCCCAGTGTACTTCTCTCAACACAGGGGGAAAGACTGATCCTTCATTCTCCTTCAGTTGCTGCTGCATTTACACTGGGCTGCATGGTTCCTGTAATGGTTGAAGGACAGAAGCCTAAGGGAATGGAAAGTTCCAGAATATAGGCGAAAAAAGAACCTCTTTTGAATAAGTTAATAGCTAAAATCTAATGAGCTTTTACAATATGCCAGGCACCATTTTGCATGCTTTACATAAATAACTCATTTGATCACCACAACACCCAATCCAATGATGTAGGTACTACTGTTACACTCAATTTACAGATGAGAGAACCAAGGGATAGAGTTTTAAGAAAGTCACCCAAAGGTTACAGAGGTATTGACTGTGAGAATCAACATTCAAATCAAGGTGATTGAGCGCCAGAGCCCATGTTCCTAACCAATATACTATTTAATAAGTGCAAAGTGTGGATAAATACTTGGGTTTAGAGTAGATCTGGCAGAATGGGATGGTCTGTTTAACTAAGTCGTTTTGGAGACGGTTTCTTTGAGGTACAAAATGGGAAAGGAAAGGATGTGGTTTGCTGGACTAGGGAAGGAGTGAGTCTCCATGCAGGTGAAAAATTAATCAAAATTAGTAGAAGGCAAGCAAAAAAGCTAAACATAGGAGACAGCAAGAGGGTTTTATGGAGCTATGTAAGTCATTGAACTTGAATGGATTTTTATCAGATTCTCTTCCTACAGATGAAATATTCACTATACACCTTTGTAATGAAAATAGAGCTGGTAACTTTGCCAAAATGCATTGCATCCCCATACAGGAAAGGCAGTGACTAAAAACATTGATTTTGAAGTCAGTTGGCCTGGGATTGATTCTAGATTTCATCACTTATTAGCTGTGTGAATTTAGGCAATGAGGTGAATGGCACTTCCTTAGTAAAATGGTGATAACAATAGTACCTACCTCATGGGCAGTTGTAGAATGAGATGTTGTTTTTAAAGAAGATAGCAAATACTCCATAAATGGCAGTTATTATGAAGAAAGGAGGAGGAAGAAGTGAAAGAAGAAGAGAAGGAGGACTTCTGCTATTAAGGCTGTCTTAATTTAGGTTGTGGTACACCATGGCTATAGGTAACTAACTCTTCCTAAAAGAAAAATTTTAAGAATTTTAAAGGCTGTAATTTTCAAAGGGTATACCTGCATCCTTTGTCATATAAGACAACGTCAAAGTATTCTTCATTTTCAGTCAACTATATTCAAATATAAATTGAAATATACTTCTTCAGTTGAAGATGTATTCCATAATTTGTACAACACATGAAGTATTATCATCTGTGTAACCAGTTTTTATTTTCTCTCAAAATTAGCATGCCACTTAGTATTCACTTACACTATGCTTTATTGTGATAAAAGATAAGCCAATTAAATGTGACAGACAATATGAGATTTTTTAAAAAATTGAGCTCAAGTCTAATTTATTTAAAGATTATGTGACCCATGTCTCTTTTTGAATTATGGTTTTCTCAGGGTATTTGCCCAGTAGTGGGATTGCTGGGTCATATGGTAGTTCTATTTTCAGTTTTTTAAGGAACCTCCATACTGTTCCCCATAGTGGCTGTATCAATTTACATTCCCACCAACAGTGCAGGAGGGTTCCCTTTTCTCCACACCCTTTCCAGCATTTATTGTTTGTAGATTTTTTGATGATGGCCATTCTGACTGGTGTGAGATGATATCTCATTGTAGTTTTGATTTGCATTTCTCTAATGATTAATGATGTTGAACATCCTTTCATGTGTTTGTTGGCAATCTGTATATCTTCTTTGGAGAAATGTCTATTTAGGTCTTCTGCCCATTTTTGGATTGGGTTGTTTGTTTTTTTGATATTGAGCTGCAATAGCCAGGACATGGAAGCAACCTAAGTGTCCATCAACAGATGAATGGATAAAGAAGAAGTGGCACATATATACAATGGAATATTACTCAGCCATAAAAAAATGAAATTGATCTATTTGTAATGAGGTGGATGGACCTAGAGACTGTCATACAGAGTGAAGTAAGTCAGAAAGAGAAAAACAAATACCATATGCTAACACATGTATATGGAATTAAAAAAAATGGTTCTGATGAACCTTGGGGCAGGATAGGAATAAAGATGCAGATGTAGAGAATGGACTTGAGGACACAGGGAGGGGGAAGGGTAAGCTGGGATGAAGTGAGAGAGTAGCATTGACATATATACGCTCTCAAGTGTAAAATAGGTAGCTAGTGGGAAGCAGCTGCATAGCACAGGGAGGTCAGGTTGGTGTTTTGTGACCACTTAGAGGGGTGGGGTAGGGAGACACAAGAAGGAGGGGATATGGGGATATATGTATACGTATAGCTGATTCACTCTGTTATACAGAAGAAACTCACACATTGTAAAGCAATTCTACTCCAATAAAGATGTTAAGAAAAAAAAACCAATTCTTGGAAGTCTATCAATTAGAAAGGAATACAATTTCCTGAATTGGCTTTCTCTCCTAATTACCTCTGTAATTGCCCTTTCCTATTATTTTGTACCCTTGTAATACAATACCCTCTTAACTGGTGTCTCTAACTTTTGTGTCTCCCTTCCCCAGTCTTTATTCCACATAGCAAATAAAAAAAATTATGTTTGTAAAGACAAAAAAAAAAAAAGATTATGTGACCAACAAAAATAAGTAAGGAAAACTTTAAGGTATTTTCATTTTTATTCTTTTTTTACACAGCTTTGAGCTGTATTTCATATACAATAAAATTCACCCATTTAAAGTGTGAAGTTCAGTGTTTTTTAGTATATTAACAGAATTGTGGAACTATTACTACAATTTAACCTTATAACGTTTTCATTAACACCAAAATAAACTCCATACTCCTTAGCTGTTATCCACCAACCCCCATCCTCTGTGGATTACCTATTCTTGACATTTTGTAAAAATGTTATTGTATTGGGTTTGTCAAAAAGTTCGTTCGGTTAGTGAATACATTGTTCAACAAAGTTCTTGGTGAAAATGAAAAAAGTCTTTTATTTTTACTTAAAACCGAATGAACTTTTTGGCCAACCCAATATATGTGGTCTTTTGTCACCAGCTTCTTTCTCAGTTAGCATGTTTTCAAGGCTAATCCATGTTGTAGCATGTTATCAGTACTCCATTTCTTCTTAGATTAATAATATTCCTTTGTATGGATATGTCACATTTTATTTACTCATTTATCAACTGATGGACATTTGGATTATTTCCACTTTTTGGCCATTATTAATGCTGCTAGGAACATTCTTGTACAAGTGAGTGTATATATGTTTTCATATCTCTTGGGTATACACCTAGGAGTGTGATTGCTGGGTCATATGGTAACTGTACATTTAACATTTTGATGAAGTACCAAACATTTTCCCAAAATGTACCATTTTACACTCTCATCAGCAATATATGAGGGATCCATTTCTCTATATCTTTGCCAACACTTGTTATTATCTAGTGATGTTGAGCATCTTTTCACATGCTTATTGGCCATTTTTATGCCCTTTTTTGGAGACATGCCTATTCAGATACTTTGATCGTTTTTTACTTGGGTTATTTGTCTTTTTATTACTTTATTGCCTTTTTATTATTAAATACATGTTCTGGATACTTATTAGTAATATGATTTGCAAATATTTTCTCCCATTTTGTGGGTTGTCTTTTCATATTCCTGATGATGTCTTTTGAAGCACAAAAGGTTTTAGATTTTATGAAGTCCGTTATCTAATTTTTCTTTTGTCACTTAAACTTTTTGGTGTAATAAAACCATTGCATAACCCAAGGTCATGAAGATTTATTCCCTTGTTTCCTTCTAGGAATTTTATAGTTATACCTCATACGTGTAGGTCCCTGATCCACTTTGAGTTAACATTTGTGCATGGTGTGAGATAGGGGTCTAATGTTATTCCTTTGCACAAGATATCCAATTGTCCGAGCACCATTTGTTAAAAGGACTGTTCATTCTCCCATTGAATGGTCTTGGCACCCTCACTGAATATCGAGTGATCATAGATATATAGATTTATTTATGGACTTAATTCTGTTACATTGATCTGTCTATCCTATGCCAGCACCACAGTGTTTTGGTTACTGTAGCTTTGTAGTAAGTTTTGAAACTGTGAAGTGTGAGTACTCCAGTTTGTTCTTTGTCAGGATTGTTTTGGCTATAGGTACATTCACTTTTTTAAAATAATCTTTTTTTACTTTAAAAAATATTTATTTATTTATTTATTTTAGTTTTTGGCTGCATTGGATCTCCATTGCTGTGCGCAGGCTCTCTCTAGTTGTGGCAAGCGGAGGCCACTCTTCGTTGTGGTATGCAGGCTTCTCATTGCGGTGGCTTCTCCTGTTGCAGAGCATGGGCTCTAGGCATGCGGGCTTCAGTAGTTGTGGCACACGGGCTCAGTAGTTCTGGCTTGTGGGCTCTAGAGCCCACGAGGCTCAGTAGTTGTGGTGCATGGGCTTAGTTGCTCTGCGGCATGTGGGATCCTCCTGGACCAGGGCTCCAACCTGTGTTCCCTGCATTGGCAGGCAGATTCTTAACCACTGCACCACCAGGGAAGTCCCTACATTCACTTTTTTTTTTTTAACATCTTTATTGGAATGTAATTGCTTTACAATGGTGTGTTAGTT
This sequence comes from Balaenoptera ricei, assembly GCF_028023285.1. Lineage (NCBI taxonomy): Eukaryota > Metazoa > Chordata > Mammalia > Artiodactyla > Balaenopteridae > Balaenoptera > Balaenoptera ricei. Next base: position 84,939,974 of record NC_082660.1, on the reverse strand, counting down.
TCTGCTTTATAACGAAGTGAATCAGTTATACATATACATATGTCCCCATATCTCTCCCCTCTTGCATCTCCCCCCCTCCCACCCTCCCTATCCCACCCCTCTAGGTGGTCACAAAGCACCGAACTGATCTCCCTGTGCTATGTGGCTGCTTCCCACTAGCTATCTATTTTACGTTTGGTAGTGTATATATGTCCATGCCACTCTCTCACTTCGTCCCAGCTTCCCCTTCCCCGTATCCTCAAGTCCATTCTCTAGTAGGTCTGCATCTTTATTCCCATCTTGTGCCTAGGTTCTTCATGACCATTTTTTTTTTTAGATTCCATATATACGTGTTAGCATACGGTATTTGTTTTTCTCTTTCTGACTTACTTCACTCTGTATGACAGTCTCTAGGTCTATCCACCTCACTACAAATAACTCAGTTTTGTTCCCTTTTATGGCTGAATAATATTCCATCGTATATATGTGCCACATCTTCTTTATCCATTCATCTGTTGATGGACACTTCGGTTGCTTCCATGTCCTGACTATTGTAAATAGAGCTGCAGTGAACATTTTGGTACATGACTCTTTTTGAACTATGGTTTTCTCAGGGTATATGCCCAGTAGTGGGATTGCTGGGTCGTATGGTAGTTCTATTTGTAGTTTTTTAAGGAACCTCCATACTGTTCTCCATAGTGGCTGTATCAATTTACATTCCCACCAACAGTGCAAGAGGGTTCCCTTTTCTCCACACCCTTTCCAGCATTTATTGTTTCTAGATTTTTTGATGATGGCCATTCTGACCGGTGTGAGATGATATCTCATTGTAGTTTTGATTTGCATTTATCTAATGATTAATGATGTTGAGCATTCTTTCATGTGTCTGTTGGCAATCTGTATATCTTCTTTGGAGAAATGTCTATTTTAGGTCCTACATTCACTTTTAAACTGAAAAGAAACGCTAAGCATAAGAGACCTATACATTTCTAAATAAATACAAAGATGCTTATAGGTATTGTGCCTTGTTTCTGGTTTTCCAGCTTTTTATAGTGCATACCATTGGTTAATAAAATATTTTCTATTGAACCAATTTTCTATTGCCTGTAATAGGCAATGGCTGAATCAATACATTTTAATTGAATATAATTGTCTTAGCCCGGTCTGCTGTAACAAAATACCACAGAGTGGGTGCCTGAACAATGGACATTTGTTTCATACATTCTGGAGGCTGGGAAGTCTGAGATCAGGGTGCCAGCATGGTTGGGTTCTGTTGAGAGCTCTCTTCCTGGCTTGCAGACAACAGGCAGTTTTCTTGCTGTGTCCTTAACACAGTCAGGTCGGGGGTACGGTGGGGGTAGGAGGTGAAGTGGGGGCTTGAGGGAGAATGAGGGGAGAGACTAGGAGAATCTAAGATGTTTCTCCTGGCTGCAATTTGCTTGCTATTGCTGAATGTTCTTTTAGGATGACCATTTGCTTTCCTTCCTCCTATAGGATGAGAGTAAATCATAGTAGTTCATTGAGCACATGAACTCTGAAATCAAGAGAGAAGTGGGTGGAGCACAGGCTCTGCCTCCTTCCGCTGTGATACTGGCAAGGTCTTTAACCTTTCTGACACCACACATCCTCATTTGTACGGTGGGATTAGTAATAATAGTGCCTTACTCATAAGATTGTTGTGACAATTACATTACTAAGTTGTGTAAAACCCATAGTATAGGGCCTGGCCTATAGTAAATGCTCAATAAATTCTAGCTATTATAATTGATTGTAACATAAACTTTATTATATTTAGAGAAAATTATCCATTTAGATACCTCAGAAAGAAACAACCAGGATTCCAATTTTGAATTCCTTTTTGTGAAGGGTAAGCTGAGTAAGAAGTCACATATGCACTCAGAATTGTTCATTCAGAATGCTCAGTACTGCTTAAAAAAAGATGCACACACAGGGTTTTGCTTTGCCTATTCTCCTCTTGACAGATTTTTCTCTAAGAAGGTAGCTGACCATGGAAACCAATTAATCTCTCTCCTGAGGCAATGCAATCATTTGCAAAAGAATGCACTGAAGTGCCACCTCCAAATGCTCCAGAACAGCTAGAGGGAAGAAGGCTGCTTTTTCTTTGATTTTCAAGGCTGATGAAAGCAATTATTTAGGGAGTACATGAGCGTGGGCGCACACACGCATGTGCGTGTGCATGCGTGTGTGTGTGTATGTAGTGGGAGAGGACATAATTCAGTCATTACTACACAGCTTCATGAAGCATTATGTGGGTATGAGAACTTGTCTAGACACAGACATTTATTTATCACACATTTTGTGTCTTCCTTCATGTTCATGGATCTATTTTTCCCTCTTGGCTTCTCCAGTGTCTGGTGAAGTATACAGCACATAATAGGCAGAAAACATGCATTACTGCACAGAAATAGTTTGCAGTCTAAGGTGGTTCAGTACATGGATCTTGGAGTCAGGAGCTGAATCCCAACTCCACCAGTTACTGGCTCTGTGATCTAGGGTAAATTATTAACTTCTTAGAATCTCAGTTGCTTTACTTGTAAAACTTAATTAATATATAAACCATAGGTTGTTTTGAAACTTAAGTGAGGAGGTGTGGGCAGAGTATCTAACAAAGTTCTTGGCATGTTATAAGCATGCAGTGAACGATAGTTATAGGAACCAAAGAAATGTTTGTCAGTTGAATGAATACATAGTCATTTACTAATCATTTATTTTAGGATTGATTTATTCAATATACATTAAATAATATCTACTATGTACCAGTGTGCTAAACGTCAAAATACAGAGGTAAGGCACAGTCTCAATCCTCAATGAACTCCCAGTAGAGTATAGGATATAGCAAGGTAAAACAACTAAAAGCTATAACGTTTAAGAAGTTACTGTGGCAGAAGTCTGTATAAAGGCACAATAGGGGCCCATAGGTGGACTTGAGGGTACAGTTGAACTTGACTGAAATAATCGTAATTTTTCTAACATTTCACTAAGAGAAATGTCAACCATAGAAGAAAAGCTTAAAAGAATTGTACAGTAAGAATCTATATACCAGCCACCTATAGTCCCCAACTATTGAACTTTAGTTAATAATATGTTTTCTGAGGAGTAAAGCACACTATCTGCATCGAACTTTGAAATGATTTAAAAATTTGAAAGACTGGTGGGTGGATAGAGTTTTAGATATGTGATAAGCAAAAAACCCTTCTTGACTATATTTCCACATGTGATTCTCTACTTAAACGTAATGAAAACGTTCCATTTTTAAAACAAATTGTGACGGATGATGAAAAGTGGTTACTGTACAATAATGTGGAATGGAAGAGATCATGGGGCAAGCGAAATGAACTGCTACCAACCACACCAAAGGCCAGTCTTCATCCAAAGAAGGTGATGTGTATATGGTGGTATTAGAAGGGAGTCCTCTATTATGAGTTCCTCCTGGAAAACCAAACGATTAATTCCAACAAGTACTGCTCCCAATTAGACCAACTGAAAGCAGCACTCGATGAAAAGCATCTGGAATTGGTCAACAGAAAACGCATAATCTTCCATCAAGATAATGCAAGACCGCGTGTTTCTTTGACCACCAGGGAAAAACTGTTACAGCTTAACTGGAAAGTTCTGGTTCATCTGCCGTATTCACCAGACATTGCACCTTTGGATTTCCATTTATTTTGGTCTTTACAAAATTCTCTTAATGGAAAAAATTTCAATTCCCTGGAAGACTGTAAAAGGCACCTGGAACAGTTCTCTGCTCAAAAAGTTAAAAAGTTTTGGGAAGATGGAATTCTGAAGCTGCCTGAAAAATGGCAGAAGGTAGTGGAACAAAACAGTGAATTCGTTCTTCAATAAAGTTCTTGGTGAAAATGAAAAATGTGTCTTTTATTTTTACTTAAAAACCGAAGGAATTTTTGGTGAACCCAATACTTTTTTTCTATGAATTTGCCTACTTTAGATACCTCATATAAATGGAATCATACCGTATTTGATTTTTGTGACTGGTTTATTTCACTTACATAATGTCCTCAAGGTTCATCAATGTTGTAGCATATGACAGAGTTTCCTTCCATTTTAAGGCTGAATTATAGTCCATTGTATGTATATACCACATTTTGTTTATCCATATCTCCATCTATGGACACTTGGGTTGCTTCTACTTCTTGGCTATTGTAAATATTGCTGCTATGAACATGGGTGTGCCAGTCTCTCTTTGAGATACTGGTTTTTAATTCTTTTGGATATATAGCCAGAAGTGGGATTGCTGATAATTCTATTTTTAATTTTTTGAGGAATTGTCATATTGTTTTCCACAGTGACTGCACCATTTTATATTCTCACCAGTAGTGCACAGGGTTCCAATTTCTCTACATCCTCACCAGTACTTGTTACTTTCTGTTTTTTTTTTTTTTGATAGTAGCCATCCTAATGTGATTGAAGTGATATCTCATTCAGTGGTTTTGATTTGCATTTCCCTAATGAGTAATGATGTTGATTATCTTTTCATATGCTCATTGGCCATTTGCATGTAATCTTTGAAGAAATGTCTATTTAAGTCCATAGCTCAATTTTTACTTGGGTTATTTGCTTTTTTTGTGGTTGAGTTTTAGGAGCTCTTTATATATTCTAGATATTAACCCCTAATCATACAGGTAGTTGGAAAATATTTTCTCCCATTCCATAGGTTGCATCTTTAACCTATGTTGATTATGTCCTTTGATGCGCAAAGGTTTTTGTTTGATATAGTTCCATTTATCTATTTTTGATTTTGTTGCCTATGCTTTCGGTGTCATATTTAAGAATGCATTGCCAGATCTAAATCCAATGTCATAAAGCTTTTCCCCTGTGTTTTCTTTGAGGAGTTTTATATTTTTCAGTCTTTGATCAATTTTGAAATATTTTTTGTATATGATGTATAAGGGTCAAACTTTATTCTTTTGCATTTGGATGTCCAGTTTTCCCAGCACCATTTGTTGATAAGATTGTCCTTTTCCCATATAATCTTGGCACCACTGTTGAAAATAATTTCACCATATATGTGAGACTTTATTTCTGGGCTGTCGGTTCTATCCCATGGTCTATATGCCTGACTTTACACTAATACCACACTGTTTTGATGACTGTAACTTTGTAATAAGTTTTGAAATCAGAAGTGTGAGACCTCCAACTTTGTTCCTTTTCAAGATAATTCTGGCTATTTGAGTTTAGATATGCATTTTAGGATGAAGTTTTGTATTTCTTCAAAAAACGCCATTGGCATTTTGATAGGGATTACATTGAATCTGTAAACTGCTTTGGGCAATATTTACATTTTAACAATATTAAGTCTTTCAATCCATGGACATGGGTTGCCTTTTCATTTATTTGAGTCTTCTTTAATTTCTTTAAGTAGTGTTTTGACATTTACTTCCACACATGGCACCCCCCCCCCCATTTACATGGTCTGGCGCACACACTTGCACACCCAATCTCTGATGCCAGCAAACTTTTTTCCACATATGCTATTCAGCTCTTAAAGTGGGAGAAGTTGTACAAAGGTACTGTGTGGTTGTTAGACTCCTGGTTATATGAGTTGAGACATCGCTAAGGGTAAGTGATGCAGTGTCTATACTGACCTGCTCCAAAGTCACTTTAGGAAAAACTGGAAAAAGAACTCAGAGCCCTAACTTAGGTCACACAAAAGGGGTTTCAGAGTAGTGTCATATGCATAATACTTAGACTTGCTGCCCTAGTGTGGCTCTAGAGGGCCTTGAGCAATTCTCTAAAAGAGTAATTCCTGGGATATCTGAGCAATTTGGTAGCTATTTTACTGTTCAGCAGGGACTTTGTTATGCATGAGGTGCCTCCTAGTGGCCTCTGAAGGAAATTGCCCAACTGCTCATGGGAAAGGGAGGTTTATGAACTGGAAGAGGTCAGTCATTCAATAGTAGCTGGACCTGAGACTGCACTTGGAAGTCGTGAAAGAAGGTGGTGAATTGCAAACTAAAAGGAATGTAAGGAACTACTAGATAAGTTTTTAGGCTAAGGAAGCCCTTTACTGCCTGGAGGCCTAAGTCCTGCTCTGTCACAGCAGGGATTACCTGCAGGAGAAGAAGAGATGTGTTAACCTGGGAAAGCAAATTCGATTTAATTATTAGATTCTAAATCAATATTCACATTACATGATTCATCACCAAGCCTGATACCTGCAGAGACCTCATTGGCAATGCATCAATTTCACAAAGATAACACTCATCCTAGCTGGAGATAGGGTGTTTTATTTCACTGTGTCTCTTATTTTCTTCTGGATAACTTTCTATCCTTTGTCTCAAGGGGAACCCTTGTGAGAGGAAAGATCGTGAGGTTTCCGAATAGCCCATCTGCTCCCTTCCTTTTTTCCCTCTAGACAACCTGGTTGCTTTCAAACTGATACTGAAACAAGACAGGCATCCAGGTTTACCTAATGCCAGCCAGCCTCAGCATTGTTAACATAAGTCAAAAGGTTATGAATCACAGTGGGAAATTTATTCATCTGTTAAAAAAGTAGAGAATGTATCTGCAGTTTATATCAGGGCTAGAAATTCAAGTTTAAAAGCAGTCTTTGAAATTCTTATTATTCAAAATCAACACAGGCAGTAGTAATCAGCCAGGTACATTTTGTTAGCTCTCACAGGGTGTACAGGTGCTTAAGTCAGAGGCCATTTAGACCCCTTGTGTTGCCTGAATCCAGAAAATGCCACAGGAATGAAAGGCATCTTAACTAGAAGAGTTGCTACCTTAAGCCTGTAGCTTGCTACCAAGGAAGGTTATAGAACACGGGATAGTGCGTGGAAGGAAAACTGTCATTGAGAGATATAACCCCAATGTACAGTGAATGGTCCCTTCCAGAACTTTTCTGTTTCCCTAATATATTCTCAGCAGGAAATATCTCTGTCACCTTGAACAACTATCAGGAGAATTTAAGAATTAGGAGTTTGGGCTTGATAAGTGCTTGTCTTTACTCATTATAACTTCTCCTTTTTTGTATAGGAAAGAGTGACCTTTAAAATATAGCTGATTCACTTTGTTATACAGCAGAAACTAACACAACATTGTAAAGCAATTATACTCCAATAAAGATGTTAAAAAAATCTAATCTTTCATGTTCTTTTAGACACAGAAAGATGTAAGTTGTTCAAAAGGATATTAAGAAGTTGTGTTCAATGTTAAAAACATAATAAAGAGGCATTTTCAGAACATTGCAACTGTGCTACCTAGTCAGGAAATTTATATAACTGAAAAACATTCCTCGGGGTCCTCTCCAAATGAAGTATATTCACCATTCCTGCAAGGGATTTGGGGGTTACTCCAGCCAGCATTGTGCCTATTCTCAATTTTCCTCACCTTTCCCCCACACATAGAGCCTTAACAGGTTTTAAAGCTCAGGGCACAAATGTCTGTCTCTGTTTTCCCATTCAAATTTTGTCCATCTTAATTAGCTAGGTTTTATCATTTTCACAAGTAAAGACTTACTAGGATTGAGGACTCCGTGGCCATATGGCCATTCCCTCCACAGGAACCACAGAACAAATCTGACAAGTGAAATGTACTTATTTTAATATAGTATTTCTGTTTGTGACAGTTAGATTTTTGCCTGCAGCTTGCCCTGTAGGGTGTTGGGAGTAGGTTGGTAGATATTCTTTCACCTCTGAATGAAAATCTCTTCATCAAATAGACTCCTTTAAAAAAGGGGAAAAACTTTAAGGCAATAAATTTGATTTAATGAATCACGCAGTCTTCAGTGGAGACAGTGTGCTTATAACATATTGTGATTGCTGAACTGAAAAAGTACTTTTGTGCTATATAGATGTAGCATCATTCTCTGCAGTCCAACTACTTCTCTTCACTTTTTATGGGAATTAACAACTTTGGTACCTGATACTGATTAGATGCCATTTACTATGGTTGAAACCAACAACAGAATTGCTTTACCCACCATCTATCTTATTTCTCAACTTAAATTTCTTTCCATCCTACAGGAAAATGACTGCATAATGCACAAGTATCACATCAGTATATTTCATCCTTTTCTGTTCTACAACATAATCACACATAGTAAATCTCAAATTACAATTGCTGACAGGCCAATAGTTGCTAGGTGATAGGACAGATATAGGTCATCTTGGAGGAGGTGTTCCAAGGCATTGAAAGCATTGGCATATATTGCTGGAGGAATAGCATTATACAATCATGATAATCCATTTTCCTTTTTTTATTTTTTTATTTATTTTTTAACATCTTTATTGGAGTATAATTGCTTTACAATGTTGTGTTAGTTTCTGCTGTATAACAAAGTGAATCAGCTATACATATACATATATCCCCATATCCCCTCCCTCTTGCATCTCCCTCCCACCCTCCCTATGCCACCCCTCTAGGTGGTCACAAAGCACCGAGCTCATCTCCCTGTGCTGTGCAGCTGCTTCCCACTAGCTATCTACTTTACATTTGGTAGTGTATATATGTCCATGCCACTCTCTCACGTCATCCCAGCTTACCCTTCCCCCTCCCCGTGTCCTCAAGTCCATTCTCTATATCTACGTCTTTATTCCTGTCCTGCCCCTAGGTTCTTCAGAACCATTTTTTTTAAATTTTAGATTCCATATATATGTGTTAGCATACGGTATTTGTTTTTCTCTTTCTGACTTACTTCACTCTGTATGACAGTCTCTAGGTCCATCCACTTCACTGCAAATAACTCAATTTCATTTCTTTTCATGGCTAAGTAATATTCCATTGTATATACGTGCCACATCTTCTTTATCCATTCATCTGTCGATGGACACTTAGGTTGCTTCCATGTCCTGGCTATTGCAGCTCAATATCCAAAAAACAAACAACCCAATCCAAAACGGGCAGAAGACCTAAATAGACATTTCTCCAAAGAAGATATACAGATTGCCAACAAACACATGAAAGGATGCTCAACATCACTAATCATTAGAGAAATGCAAATCAAAACTACAATGAGACATCACCTCACACTGGTCAGAATGGCCATCATCAAAAAATCTACAAGCAATAAATGCTGGAGAGGGTGTGGAGAAAAGGGAACCCTCTTGCACTGTTGGTGGGAATGTAAATTGATATAGCCACTATGGGGAACAGTATGGAGGTTCCTTAAAAAACTAAAAATAGAACTACCATACGACCCAGCAATCCCACTACTGGGCATATACCCTGAGAAAACCATAATTCAAAAAGAGTCATGTTACACAATGTTCATTGCAGCACTATTTACAATTTTCCTTTTTTAAAGGCCTCACAGAAATTCACCAAACTCATGAAAGTAAATAAATTGTGACTGGACCCACAACATGAAGGGAAAGGATCACCTACTTAGAACACTTGGAAAAAAGTTTGCAATGGTCACAAATCCACTGGAAATTTCAGATCATTTGTATATTTGTACGTGATTCTGATGTGCTTTGTTTGATAAACTTAGTGTGAAATTTCTTCTCACAGGAGAAATCAAGGATAGGACAGGTGGTGCTTCTACCGAACAAGGGTTCATTCATACAAGGTAGATATTGTGAATGATGTAATTGTGTATCCTTCTTTAAGTCCCTTGACTGACAGAGCCAAAATTGTGGCTCACTTTTTCCATTATATAGGACTTCATGAATGTTTTTCCTGGCTAACTTGACACACTGAACTCCCTCCTACTTTACAGCTTTAATTTTCCTTTGCCTTATGTCCCCACTTAATTATAATTTATTACATGTTACTGTATTATATACATCTTTGAACTGCTATGCTGCCTTATAAGTTTTTTGGAACAAGGCATGGTAGGGAGGTGAGGGCGGAGTTGTGGGGAGAGGGGGACAGACAGAGGGAGGGAGAGGGAAAGAGAGAATATGAGAGACAGAGAATAATTGATTGTGTGAAAGCGGCCTGGCTGATCTATACAACTATCTCGGTGGTGAATTCAAATTGCTGACAAGCACACATGATAGCAATAAGACTGAAAAAATAAAAACACCGAATCAGGCCCACTGCTGTCCAACCTGCCACCTAAGTCAGCTGCAGGTTCTTGAGATAAAACCCAAATCTTGGACCATATTTCATGTACTGTAGTTAGATTCACCCCACCACCTCCCCTGCTACATTGATTGTTGTTGCTTTAAACCCTTAATTACTCAGACTCCTCAGTTAACTGGAATTGGTCTTCATTTTTAGGGAAAATGGAAGATAAGAAGAAAGTAAGCTGATTTCCATGATTTGCTTCTTAAAACTTAGCTTCTGCTATATGGTCTTGTGTGTGTTGCCGTCAACCCATTGTTCGTGCCATCCTTGAGCTCTGTATTTAGAATTTTCTCTGCTTGGAATACACTACTCCCTCATTCAGTACATTGGCAAACTACTAATCTTTCAAGCCTTAGCTCAAGTATCCTCTCTGGAAATCTTTATGAATCATCTTCAAGCTGGGTTGGATACCTGCCTAAGTACTACCATAAGATCTTGTGCCCACTTCTCTTGGCCCACACTGTATTTAAATCTATGTCTGTCCTTCTACTAGAATCTGAGCAACCCGAGAGGGGAAAAAAGTGTGTCTTATTTATTCATTGTTGTGTCCCCAGCACCTTCCATTGTATGTCCTTCTAACAGGTATTCAGTTAAATGAATTAATGGAATAATTGTCTGTATACTTTGTTTGGCAGTCTAAATGACCAGAGGCTCACATGATCTAAGCACGCTTAGAAAATGATGCTCTCTTTGACCATTTTATGATTTGGTTTATTTTGAAATGGAAACAGCCAGAATCTCACCTCTAAATATATGTCTATATGCCTCATTTAGTGATTGGGCAGCTGAGAAAATCCCGTGATAGCCCTTCGTTGTTAGGGCTTACAAGGGCATTCTTCAGTGGGTGACAGCTGTCCCACAGAGCACCTGCCTTTAGCCTATCTTCACTAAACTCAGAATGACTAGGTAATTTTCCCTCCGGTGTCTGCCCACATTGAAAAACCCTCAGAAATTGTTTTCAACCCTGTGGAGGCAGTTAAACTCTTCAGTTGGTAAGGACACAACCCAATTATAGAGAGAACTGCTAAATCTTTTAGATAAAATCAGTAATGCAGAGACTAAGGCACTGGGTGCTTGGATTTTGCACTGTACTCCAGATGAATTTCTTGTTATTCTTAATACAGTGTTATCAGATCCATTTCTGAAATGCAAATGTCATGAGTGACCTGATGTGCCAAGTCCTTTAGTATCACCAATTTTAAATGGAATTAAAGTTAGAATCTAAAGCTTTAAATCGCTCATGCAAATAGACTAAAAAAGGCCCTCATTAATTTAAAGCTAGTTCAAATAGTCCAGGTGTCAGAGTTCATCTGCTTGGTGAATTTCATAAAACACTTGTCATTCACCATGGTCAAATAATTATACTGCTAGAAAATAATTTTTTTCTGAACATGTGGCAGAGAAAATTATTGCACAGGAGGGGGTTAATGAAATTGTCTTCCAGTGGAGTAAATAATCGAGGGGCAGAGAGCTGGGTATTAGGTTGATTAGAGGCTTGGTGCCCTAAATTATGCCTTGTTACAGGTAGGGCATCGACACATTTTAAGTGGAAACAGATGACTTAAATTTAAGCAACACCGCACACCTAATATTTTGATGACTGAATTTGTGTCGTTTTTCTCTTAAATTTTGTGATTAAAGCTGTAAATTGTAGTACCACTTAAACACTTTCTTTCTAATCCTGTCATAATCTATCCACTGTGATATGAGGGACAACTTTTTAGAGACATTTATAAAAACACCATGACATATTCTGTGAAGACCATATTTTTCAATTATGTATTTCATAATTTTCAAAACCAGAGTGAAAAAAGTATGTAATTCAATTATAATTGAATGTAAAATTCCACATAAAATTATTTAAGACTCAGAAAGTAGAGAGTCACATATTTTAGAGCTTAAATGAACTTAGAAGTCCTCTAATATGCCGTCCCCTCCCCCTGTTTTATAGTTGAGAAATTGGAAAGTAAGAGAAGGTAAATGCCATTCACCAAGTCACACAGCTTGCTGGTCCCAAACAGGCAGTCATGTGATAAACTTTTCTTTCTTGACGCATACTTTTATTTCTTTCTTTGCTTTTTTATATATTTTTTTAAGTACCATTCTTCTAGCCCTCTATTAATGGGGAGGCCCTAAAGCACAAGGGTAATATCAGTGAAGAAATGCAGTGTCAAAATACATATTTGATTTATAGTATCAGTACAGTATTAAAATGAAAATTTTAAAGGTCCTTGGATTATGTCTGGAGAGAAGAGCAACTTGAAGGATGCTTTAATATCTGTCCTATAATCTCCAAAGGTGTTTTAACTTGAAGAAGAGTAAGCAGTTGTTTTCATATTTTATTGGGGATATAAGTGTTTTCAAGGAAATTAAAATCAACATCAGTATGGAAAATTAAGATAAGATGTGAAAGATTTGCTGATAGTGAGTTATTAAATATTACAATGAGTTAGTAAAAGAAGATACGTAACTGAGGGACTCATATTCAAGGAAATATTTTATCTATTTGGGATAAATCTCTCTACATATGTCACTGAAATAGTATTTTTTTCATATACCTACATAGAGAAAAAACTGACTGAACAATGGTTTGTACTAAACATTTAACAAATAAATGAAATTGCTTTAGTGTTTTTATGAAAATAAAATCGTATTCTGTGACTTCAGGGGCCAATTAGAGAGTTAAAGGAGAGAGCATGACATAGCAAAGCAAATATGGGCTTTTGTGAGAGGCAGACCTGTGTTTGATATCTGGCTTGGATAAATAATACTTCTACAATCATGGGCAAGTCATTTAACCACTCTTGAATGTAGTGTCTCATCTGTAAAATGGAGGTAATAATGCCAACGGTGTGTTGTCTTCAGGTTTAACACTAATGCATGTAAAGTACTTGGTTCATTGTAAATGATCAATAATTGGTAAATATCATTATTTGAGAAGCAATAGGAGCTATGGTTTAAAAGGATGAAACTCCGTGAATGCCAGTGGTTCAAAGGAAATATAACATCAGGAGATTCTGTCTTGGGGGAAGGGACGAAGGGTAGGACTGTAACAGAGAAGAGAAGCCACTAGTTAAGCTGAATAGCTACAGAACAACTCATTCATTCAACACATATTTATTGAGTTCCTACTCAAATAGTGGTATACATTGTTCTAAGTCCTAGGGATTCAGCAGTGAACAGACAGAAAATTGTCAAATTAGCAAAGAGGCGATCTACAAGGCATTTTTCTTGATCTTCTTTTTTCAGTGTTGGTAAGTTGTGTAATTGGTAGTTTTATTAAGAGATATCTATTTAGAGGAAAACATTTTTCAAAGTAGGAGCCTGTGTTTTTATGTTTGAAAGTTAATTAGATATCCCTGAAATGACCAAATTCTCTTGGCTATTATTCCAGAAAAAGTTACCTCCACCATCTCATGGCAAGTACCCTAAATTTTAATAAGATAGTAACTAGAGTGAGTCATCCTTGTATTGATATATTCAACAAATTATATGTTTTAAGTGCCTTCCAAGGTCCAGGCTGGATTTATAGTGATGAACAAAGAGAAATAATTAGTATTTTACAGTGTATTTTGGGAAATAGACATTAACACATTAAATATAAGAAGTGTAAATTTTATGAAATTACATGAAGGAAGAAAATCAAAGTCTATGAGAAAGAATAACAAGCAGGCGCTGATTTTATAGTGCAGTGGTGAGCAAAGTCCTCTCTGAGGAAGTGCTATTTAAACCGAGAATTGAAGGATGAATAGGAGTTAGCTAAGCAGAGAGAGCGAGAGAGAGATTGAGAGTGTCTGTGCCCTGTGGGGTAGGATGGTGGTGGTGGGCATATTCTGGGAGAGGGAACATATGAGTGCAGGAAAAAATAACTGGTTTGAAGAACTCAAAGAAAATGAGCATTTTAGGCAGTACCAGAAGAACAAAGCTGGCCTATCAACACAACTTCAGGAACATGAACAACATATTCTCTCTAACTTTAAAATTTGAGGAAACAGCTCTTTAGTCAAGCTCTTCCTGAAATTTAGATGTTGGGTAGGCCCATTCTCTATCTTATGCCTCTTCATATTAGTGTAGGTCATGCAGTGCCCTGTACCTAAATTATACCTGGACGGTATGATGTTGAAATGAACTATTCCCACACATGCAAAACACTTCCAACTGCTTTCCCCCTCATACCGTGTTGTTGCAGCAAATATTTGAGAAATTGGAGAGTTTCTCTCATTTCTCTCTTATAACGACTAGCTTGACTGTGCCCCTTAGACTTTTCAAAAGAATATACTTGAGAAAAGTAGGTATTTTATCCTGGTAGCAACTCCTACCAACACACACACACACACACACACACACACACACACACACACACACACACACTTTATTTTTACTGTGACATAGTAGGAGACCCGTGAAACAAACTAGACCTGTTCAGGGGTCACTTTCTGAATGTGGCCTCTAAAAGGGTATCTTGGATTTGTGACAATGGATCACAAAAAATGGACTACACAAATAGAAATATAATTTTTAAACTAAACTGATCACTTGATGGAGGGATTGGGCATGAGGAGAGGGAAGGTGTCGGGGACGGTGTAATAAGACTTTTTAACATCAACTAAAGCCTTGATTATGAAAATTGGTGTGAGGGTAAGGGGCAAATGAAGGTCTCACCAATTTCACAGCCCAGAATGCTGACCTATTTTTATTTTTAGGTTAAAGCTGTTTAAAAGCTATTTGAGAAGACTGGAGTAATATATTATCCAACAAAACTTGAGAAAAATGTGACAGTGAACGGATAAGGCACTTAGATAATAAGATGTAGGGAGAGGTATAGCGCCTTATTAGTTATTCTTCAGGAGACCTTTCCCTTTTGACTGATGGGGCAAATTGGGGAAATTGTACTCTGTTTAATATCTATTCACTATGCTCTATGCGTAAAGCTTTTATGCCTATTATTCTGCAGTCTAATTTCATTAAAATTTTATTTGGCTATCTACTATGAAACACCTGGCCTTTCTGTTGAGCTTGGCTCTAGACTAGAAAAAGTAAAAAGACAAATCTAATATGCCAAAAAGGAAAACCTGCAGAACTATGTGGCTGGGGCAGGGTGGGGGGAGGGGGAGTCAGCTGTAGATGATACACACCTGGTGTAAACCTGGAAGCTTATGAGATGCAGCAGTTATAAAGCAACATGTCAAACCTTTAGAAGCATCATCACCACTCCCTGAAACCCAACCCCCTTCCATAAGCTTAATTCACCGCTGGAATATGTAATGCTTGATACTTATTTCTGCTCTTCTTCATTCCTTAAGACCTTTAAGAATTACCAAATTGCTAAATATATATATATATATACATATATACATATATATATGTGTGTGTGTGTATATATATATATGTATATATATATAAAGCCTTATACCAAAACATCTCCAAGGGTAGGTCAAACAAACATTTCCCAGAACATGTAAATCTGTTTGAAGGAGTTAACCTAATCATCAGTATGTCTGTCAGACCTCAAGGAAAGTGATAAGTAAATCAAGTAATTCCATGAAATACGGACTTTTACTTTGCTGGCTTGACCTTCCTCTTTGCTGTTTAACCTTTCTACCCTTCAAAACTCAAAGAATGTGTGTGCAATTAAGGTTCTTGTAAAGTTCTTTTCTGTTGCATCAAGCAGGACTAGTGCATTATGATCCTTCCAACAATAATGATTGGAAGTAAGACAGTGGGATGAAATTAGAAAACAATATTGCTGATCTTGAACATTTGGTTATTTCACAGATGCTATCATTAAATCATGGATATCAGGAGTGCTTTAAATAAATTGACAAAAGATGTTATAGAAAAAAAACAAAAGAGAAAACTTAATTGGGGAACGTTTTACACAGCATATTTATATTTCCTGGAATATAAAAATGTGTTGCTGTGCATTGTAGCTTGGCAGTGTTTACTTACATTTTGTTGCTGTTTAATGTTTTTGAATGTAGTCTTAAGAAGACGAACAGGAATGCCTTGCTTTATTACAATTATATATATACAAGTGTGGGTTTGCTACATTCACAGTCCTGCCAAAAATATAGTGTATTGTGTGTCTTTATGTTCTGAATATTTGGAGTGAACAAGGAAAGAAAGAATACGTGAACATGATTCAGTCACCGCTTTCTGAAACTTACCTTAGATTTGCCATAAGGGCAAACCACAGTTCTTGATTTGAGGCAGAACACACTGAGTCCTAGCCCACAACCAAATGGGTGCTTCAGCGTGCTGCCTCACATTATTTTGGAGAAATCGATGTCTGTGAGATCTGATTCCTATGGGGCAGTAGAAAAGTCATTTCATATATATTAGAGAGCAACTATGGTAGTTTATTTTGAAAACGGGGAACAATGGACAGTTGTAAGTTCTTAGAAATACAAACTATTTTTATTCCTAAATCACTGACTTTCTAAACAGAAAGACAGCAGAGACTGGAGAGTCAGATGGTCCTGGGTGCAAATTCAAGATTTACCATATACTAGCTGTGTGATCTTCAGTGGATTACTTGACTGTTATGAGCTGAATTATGAATCTTCCTCCCCAAATTCATATGTTGAAGTGCTAACCCCCTGTACCTGAGAATGTGACTATATTTGGAGATAGGGTCTTTAAAGAGGTAATTAAGTTAAAATGAAGTCATTAGGGTGGGCTCTCATCCAGTCTGAGTGGTATCCTCACAGAAAGAGGAAATGTAAACACAGGTATGTACAGAGGGAAGACCATGTGAAGACAGGGAGAGGATGGCCATCTGCAAGCCAAAGTGAGAGGCCTCAGAAGACGTCAAACATGCTGACACCTTCATCTTGAAGTTCTAGCCTCCAGAGGTGTGAGAAAATACATTTCGGTTGTTTAGGCCACCCCATCTGTGGTACTTTGTTAGGGCAGCCCTAGCAAAGTAATATACATTGGATCCTTGTGAGTTTCAATATTCACATTAATTAAGGATTGTAAAGCACCTGGCCCACTTTAGACACTCAATGAATTCTGGTTCTTTTGTCATTATGTTTCATAGACACGATCTTTTTTCTTATTTTTTTCTCTGTTCAAAGTGGATGATATGCTTAATGGTAATAAGTCTGTGAGACTGTTCTTTGAAAATCATAAAAGAAACTACGACTCAGGACATATGCACTGAAATTGGGTTGTTAGAACCAAATATCCTTGATCTTCTACAGGGCTTGCTCTTAACCTTTTGATTGCCAGTTTACTGGATTGCTCCAGAACTCAATGGAGCAAACTCCCTAATGGTATAGAACTGTTTCATAAGTTAGCAAATTATAGTTGGGAAAATTACAAGTGCTTGAGACTTGAAATACAGATTATTAGGACAAAAACAAACCGTTTATCATATAGTAAAAACCATTCCATATCTTTCATTTTAGCTTGGTACAGGTTGAGGAGATGGTAAGAAAAAAAAGGTTCTGCTTTTTGCATCCTCCGTTTAGCCCGAAGAAACCACTACTTTGTCATCATACTAAGAAAAATAAGCTTTTGGTACTCAATTAGTTGGCTAAGTAGAAGACCAGATATAGAATCCAGTCAACTTCAATAATTTTCCACAGTGCAAGAAAAAGGACAGAAATCTGGGCAGGTCAGAAGAAACTCAAGAAAAAGTCTGATATTAGTTGTATCACAACACTGATATATGATATTACAAAGGCCTTTTATCAGATATAATGCTTTGAGAGCCAACTCATTCCTATTTGAGTTCTATGTTGGTAATAATTTCTTATGGAAGATGTTTTATAGTTTTGATCTATCTAAATTTAGTTAAATGAAGAGAAAAAGAAGGCCAGTATGCTACAAAAAAAGTCAGATTATCTTTTTAAAAAATTTTTATCTTATTGAAGTATAGTTGATTTACAATGTTGTGTTAGTTTCCGGTGTACAGCACAGTGATTGTTATATATATATATTCATTTTCAGATTCCTTTCCATAATAGGTTATTACAAGATATTGAGTATAGTTCCCTGTGCTATACGGTAGGTCCTTGTTGTTTATTTTATGTATAGTAGTATGTATGTATAAATTCCAACTATAGTTCCCTGTGCTATACAGTAGGTCCTTGTTGTTTATTTTATATATAGTAGTGTATATGTATAAATCCCAACCTCCTAATTTATCCGGCACCCCCCTCCCCCTTAGTAAAG
Organism: Balaenoptera ricei; assembly: GCF_028023285.1. Taxonomy (NCBI): domain Eukaryota; kingdom Metazoa; phylum Chordata; class Mammalia; order Artiodactyla; family Balaenopteridae; genus Balaenoptera; species Balaenoptera ricei. Next base: position 84,921,761 of record NC_082660.1, on the reverse strand, counting down.
AGTTCCTAACAGTACCCAGCACAGTGTTTTGCACTGAGTGGACTACCAATAAATTATTGTGTAAAGAAAAAGGAGGGAAAAATAGAGGTAGCAGAGTTTCAAAGGGGTTTGCCTGACAAATTCATGTACACTGACCTCATATTCATACTCTCTTTAGGCCATTTAGCTGTAGATCCTGGAATCTGAAATGGAGGGGCTCAGTTGTTGTTGTTGATAGTCTGAAGATCAGTTTAGGAAAATATATTCACCTGCAGGATCAACAGAAGCCAGAGTATTAGGCAGTCTATAATCAATAAGTTTGGCTGGTTAATAAAATGAAGGAACAAAGCTTTCACATCCACACAATCTCGGAATGTGCGGGGAAGTATAAATACAGTAAATGTTTTTTTTTTTTGAAAAAAAATTGTGATTATCTGTTTGGTGTATTTGTTTAGTGTTGCACTTATTTATTTTTTAAAATGGGATAAAGACCTCTCTAATACTAAATATCATAGGCTTTCTGCAGCATAAGATAACTGCCCTCCTTTCCTACATAGTGTGATCCCTCTTCACATTATTTAGATAAAAGTAGATTATATTGAATTGAATTGTAGCAGGTGTTGCTGACAGGTTCTGACCTTTTGACTCAAACTTTTCTATTATGCTTTTTTTTTTTTTTGCTGTCATGTGGATGTTCTTTTTTCTTTCATGATGCTTCAAGACTCAGCTACTGCTTTATGATATTTAATTCATATTCTTTAAAAATATGTTCCTTCCTATGAACAAAAGACTCAAATATGTGGAGTCATCTATATAATATTAATTACAATTTTTAGTCCTCGCCTTTTTTTATTTAAGAAAATACACATATACAAGTCACTTTGGGGGTTATATTTCTGGAAGATATTTTACTGAGAGAAATATAAGTATTTTCAACTTTTCATAAAAATAGAAGTGTAATCTCTCTCCTCCCCTAATGCACACTATTGTTTGGGTTGGAGTGAACAACTTGTTTCAGCTTAAAATACCTTTATTGGGAAAATAAGCTAAAAAGAAAAATATTAGTTGCTTTGAAATATATCCTTTTCAAACATGGCTTTATTTTATTTACAGGGTACTGTTTTTTCTTTTATGTTCAACTTTAGTCTTAATTTCTACCACCTATAGGAAAAGAAAGCATCCTGGTGGTAATTATTTGACATCAATTTCATAGCTTCACATTGTGATTGGTATTTTTGATGACATGGATGATAGTGGGCACACATTGAAAGATAAATTCACAGAAGATAAATGACTTGAGTTTTATCTATATACACAAACTATACCAGTTGAAGGTTAAAAGGCAACCAAGCAGCTCCACTAAACCAAATTACCATTCTGACTCATTTTTTCACTAACTTGTACAATTTCTTTAACCTTATTGAAATCGCCAAATCAATCATGCTTTGGCATCATGTAGACACAGTCATAAAATATTTTCCTGGAGAAATGAGACCATTTTAATAGCTTCATTTTTTCCCCCTTCAGTAAAAAGCACTCATTTGGACTGTGAAAGAAACATCTTCCTCTTATAAATCCTTCAGAATTCAAAATATTAGAACATTCAACTGTCACAATGTCACTTCCATCTACACCTTTCACTATCGTAGTGATTCTTATTGCCAAGTAAAGATTAGCACTAGATACTCTATAGAATTATTTTTTTCAGGTTTTTTGTGAATGTAGAAGGATATTTTCAAGTGTATTTTTGCAGAATTATATTGCAGTAAGACCTAAGAGGTATTTAGTAACTGTCTTCAAGAATTTGGTGTATATTTTCTTGAACAGCCAGTCTGAAAAGATACTATGGTATTACGTTGAGGTAGTTAAAAGCAAAGACACTGATGCCTTATCAATTCTGAAAATAAACAATTATGTATACTAAATAGAATTGTTAAATTTTAATTGAAAAAATAAAACTATTGGAATAGCTTTTTAAATCACTTCATCAGAGTAAGAAATTAATTTGATTCATGAATAAAAGATTTCCAAACCAATTACTGTAAAAAGTAGCTGCCTCTAGTGCAGCAATAGCTTGAAAAAATGACTTTTATTTGAAATTTCAGAATAATGAAATATTGATGAAATTACCATTATTAATATGTCCAAAAGAAGTAATGCTATTTACCTGTAACAAAAACCAAAGTTCTTATAAATTGTAAATACATCAGATAGCAGTAAAGAGCACAAGCTTTAGGTTTCACAGGCTTGGACCAAAATCTTGGTTCTACCACTTATTAACTGTGCAGAAGTTGCTTTCTCTCTTTGATCCTCGGTTTCCTTGTCTGTGAAATAAGGATAATAGTTTCCATTTTACTTTTTTTTAATTAATTTTATTTTTGGCTGCATTGGGTCTTCGTTGCTGCGCGCGGGCTTTCTCTAGTTGTGGCAAGTGGGGGCTACTCTTGTTGCATTGCGTGGGCTTCTCATTGTGGTGGCTTCTCTTGTGGAGCACGGGCTCTAGGCACACGGGCTTCAGTAGTTGCTGCACGTGAGCTTAGTAGTTGTGGCTCACGGGCTCTAGAGTGCAGGCTCAGTAGTTGTGGCACACGGGCTTAGTTGCTCTGTGGCATGTGGGATCTTCCCAGACCAGGGATCGAACCCATGTCCCCAGCATTGGCAGGCGGATTCTTAACCACTGCGCCACCAGAGAAGTCCCCAATAATTTCCATTTTAAAATATTGTAAGCAATTATGTATATTATGAAAAGGTGTGTATATGTTAGGTTCCTGATTAAGAGTTCAATAAATATTAGATATTATTACAAGCACCATAGTTGTTTACTTGTCTTCTTCAAATTTATATTAATATAAAGATATATAGTTTATAAAGTAGAATGGAAAATCCATATGAATTTTAAAGATAAGAGGTGTCTCTGTGTATGTGTGTGTGTATGTGTGTGTTGGTCCGTGTCCTTATGGATGTCTATTTTAGGCTATACCCCTTAGATTACTAGGGACAGGAGTTTACTTTCCTTGTTGTTAAGGATATGTTGATGGAATAAATTTTGTCATTCATAGGTCTGAATTTAACAAGTTTGGATAAAATATTAGTTGATTTTTGGATATAGAGCATCCACTCACTCTTCCTAAATGCAACCCAATTTCCTTTTGAGGAATTACCTCTTCCCTACAGTTTGGTGGTACTTTAATTGGGCCTCTCTTTTCCTAAATAAAGGGTAACTATAACCCAAGCTGGACAAGTCAGAAACTCCATTCCTGGAACTAAAATTTTTAACGGAGGGTAACAGAAATGAAAATGAGCTGACATTCATTCACTCCTAACAGTGGTGAGGCACTGACTAGATTGTTTCTGCAGTCTGCTTCCAAGCTCCTTTGTTTCCAGTTCTTTCCAAGATTAGATCTCCAGTCTCCTGTTATCCTGCTCTCTTTTTTTTTTTTTTAAACATCTTTATTGAAGTATAATTGCCTTACAATAGTGTGTTAGCTTCTGCTTTATAACAAAGTGAATCAGTTATACATATACAATATGTTCCCATTTCTCTTCCCTCTTGCATCTCCCTCCCTCCCACCCTCCCCATCCCACCCCTCTAGGTGGTCACAAAGCACCGAGCTGATCTCCCTGTGCTATGCGGCTGCTTCCCACTAGCTATCTATTTTACATTTGGTAGTGTATATATGTCCATGACACTCTCTTACCCTGTCACATCTCACCCCACCCCCTCCCCATATCCTCAAGTCCATTCTCTAGTAGGTCTGTGTCTTTATTCCCGTCTTGCCACTAGGTTCTTCATGGCCTTTTTTTTTTTTTTTTCCCTTAGATTCCGTATATATGTGTTAGCATACTGTATTTGTTTTTCTCTTTCTGACTTACTTCACTCTGTATGACAGACTCTAACTCCATCCACCTCATTACAAATACCTCCATTTCATTTCTTTTTATGGCTGAGTAATATTCCATTGTATATATGTGCCACATCTTCTTTATCCATTCGTCTGTCGATGGACATTTAGGTTGCTTCCAGGTCCTGGCTATTGTAAATAGAGCTGCAATGAACATTGTGGTACATGACACTTTTTGACCTATGGTTTTCTCAGGGTATATGCCCAGTAGTGGGATTGCTGGGTCGTATGGTAGTTCTATTTGTAGTTTTTTAAGGAACCTCCATACTGTTCTCCATAGTGGCTGTATCAATTTACATTCCCACCAACAGTGCAAGAGTGTTCCCTTTCCTCCACACCCTCTCCAGCATTTATTGTTTCTAGATTTTTTGATGATGGCCATTCTGACCGGTGTGAGATGATATCTCATTGTAGTTTTGATTTGCATTTCTCTAATGATTAATGATGTTGAGCATTCTTTCATGTGTCTGTAGGCCATCTGTATATCTTCTTTGGAGAAATGTCTATTTAGGTCTTCTGCCCATTTTTGGATTGGGTTGTTCGTTTTTTTGTTATTGAGCTGCATGAGCTGCTTGTAAATCTTGGAGATTAATCCTTTGTCAGTTGCTTCATTTGCAAATATTTTCTCCCATTCTAAGGGTTGTCTTTTGGTCTTGTTTATGGTTTCCTTTGCTGTGCAAAAGCTTTTAAGTTTCATTAGGTCCCATTTGTTTATTTGTGTTCTTATTTCCGTTTCTCTGGGAGCTGGTTCAAAAAGAATCTTTCTGTGATGTATGTCATAGAGTGTTCTGCCTATGTTTTCCTCTAAGAGTTTGATAGTGTCTGGCCTTACACTTAGGTCTTTAATCCATTTGGAGTTTATTTTTGTGCATGGTGTCAGGGAGTGTTCTAATTTCATACTTTTACATGTACCTGTCCAATTTTCCCAGCACCACTTATTGAAGAGGCTGTCTTTTCTCCACTGTATATGCTTGCCTCCTTTATCAAAGATAAGGTGACCATATGTGTGTGGGTTTATCTCTGGGCTTTCTATCCTGTTCCATTGATCTATATTTCTGTTTTTGTGCCAGTACCAAACTGTCTTGATTACTGAAGCTTTGTAGTATAGTCTGAAGTCAGGGAGCCTGATTCCTCCAGCTCCATTTTTCGATCTCAAGATTGCTTTGGCTATTCGGGGTCTTTTGTGTTTCCATACAAATTGTGAAATTTTTTGTTCTAGTTCTGTGAAAAATGCCAGTGGTAGTTTGATAGGGATTGCATTGAATCTGTAGATTGCTTTGGGTAGTAGAGTCATTTTCACAATGTTGGTTCTTCCAATCCAGGAACATGGTATATCTCTCCATCTATTTGTATCATCTTTAATTTCTTTCATCAGTGTCTTATAATTTTCTGCATACAGGTCTTTTGTCTCCTTAGGTAGGTTTATTCCTAGATATCTTATTCTTTTTGTTGCAAAGGTAAACGGGAGTGTTTTCTTAATTTCACTTTCAGATTTTTCGTCATTAGTGTATAGAAATGCAAGCGATTTCTGTGCATTAATTTTGTATCCTGCTACTTTACCAAATTCATTGATTAGCTCTAGGAGTTTTCTGGTAGCCTCTTTAGGATTCTCTATGTATAGTATCATGTCATCTGCAAATAGTGACAGCTTTACTTCTTCTTTTCCGATTTGGAATCCTTTTATTTCTTTGTCTTCTCTGATTGCTGTGGCTAACACTTCCAAAACTATGTTGAATAATAGTGGTGAGAGTGGGCAACCTTGTCTTGTTCCTGATCTTAGTGGAAATGGTTTCAGTTTTTCACCATTGAGGACAATGTTGGCTGTGGGTTTGTCATATATGGCCTTTATTATGTTGAGGAAAGTTCCCTCTATGCCTACTTTCTGCAGGGCTTTTATCATAAATGGGTGTTGAATTTTGTCGAAAGCTTTCTCTGCATCTATTGAGATGATCATATGGTTTTTCTCCTTCGATTTGTTAATATGGTATATCACATTGATTGATTTGCGTATATTGAAGAATCCTTGCATTCCTGGGATAAACCCCACTTGATCATGGTGTATGATCCTTTTAATGTGCTGTTGGATTCTGTTTGCGAGTATTTTGTTGAGGATTTTTGCATCTATGTTCATCAGTGATATTGGCCTGTAGTTTTCTTTCTTTGTGACATCTTTGTCTGGTTTTGGTATCGGGGTGATGGTGGCCTCGTAGAATGAGTTTGGGAGTGTTCCTCCCTCTGCAATATTTTGGAAGAGTTTGAGAAGGATAGGTGTTAGCTCTTCTCTAAATGTTTGATAGAATTCACCTGTGAAGCCATCTGGTCCTGGGCTTTTGTTTGTTGGAAGGTTTTTAATCACAGTTTCAATTTCAGTGCTTGTGATTGGTCTGTTCATATTTTCTATTTCTTCCTGGTTCAGTCTCGGCAGTTTGTGCATTTCTAAGAATCTGTCCATTTCTTCCAGGTTGTCCATTTTATTGGCATAGAGTTGCTTGTAGTAATCTCTCATGATCGTTTGTATTTCTGCAGTGTCAGTGGTTATTTCTCCTTTTTCATTTCTAATTCTATTGATCTGAGTCTTCTCCCTTTTTCTCTTGATGAGTCTGGCTAATGGTTTATCAATTTTGTTTATCTTCTCAAAGAACCAGCTTTTAGTTTCATTGATTTTTGCTATTGTTTCCTTCATTTCTTTTTCATTTATTTCTGACCTGATCTTTATAATTTCTTTCCTTCTGCTGGCTTTGGGGTTTTTTTGTTCTTCTTTCTCTAATTGCTTTAGGTGCAAGGTTAGGTTGTTTATTCGAGATGTTTCCTGTTTCTTGAGGTAGGCTTGTATTGCTATAAACTTCCCTCTTAGCACTGCTTTTGCTGCGTCCCATAGGTTTTGGGTCGTCGTATCTCCATTGTCATTTATTTCTAGGTATTTTTTGATTTCCCCTTTGATTTCTTCAGTGATCACTTCGTTATTAAGTAGTGTATTGTGTAGCCTCCATGTGTTTGTATTTTTTACAGATCTTTTCCTGTAATTGATATCTAGTCTCATAGCGTTGTGGTCGGAAAAGATACTTGATACGATTTCAATTTTCTTAAATTTACCAAGGTTTGATTTGTGACCCAAGATATGATCTATCCTGGAGAATGTTCCATGAGCACTTGAGAAAAATGTGTATTCTGTTGTTTTTGGGTGGAATGTCCTATAAATATCAATTAAGTCCATCTTGTTTAATGTATCATTTAAAGCTTGTGTTTCCTTATTTATTTTCATTTTGGATGATCTGTCCATTGGTGAAAGTGGGGTGTTAAAGTCCCCTACTATGATTGTGTTGCTGTCGATTTCCCCTTTTATGGCTGTTAGTACTTGCCTTATGTATTGAGGTGCTCCTATGTTGGGTGCATAAATATTTACAATTGTTATACCTTCCTCTTGGATCGATCCCTTGATCATTATATAGTGTCCTTCTTTGTCTCTTGTAATAGTCTTTATTTTAAAGTCTATTTTGTCTGATATGAGAATTGCTACTCCAGCTTTCTTTTGATTTCCATTTGCATGGAATATCTTTTTCCATCCCCTCACTTTCAGTCTGTATGTGTCTCTAGGTCTGAAGTGGGTCTCTTGTAGACAGCATATATATGGGTCTTGTTTTTGTATCCATTCAGCCAGCCTGTGTCTTTTGGTGGGAGCATTTAATCCATTTACATTCAAGGTAATTATCGATATGTATGTTCCTATTCCCATTTTCTTAAATGTTTTGGGTTTGTTATTGTAGGTGTTTTCCTTCTCTTGTGTTTCTTGCCTAGAGAAGTTCCTTTAGCATTTGTTGTAAAGCTGGTTTGGTAGTGCTGAACTCTCTCAGCTTTTGCTTGTCTGTAAAGGTTTTAATTTCTCCATCACATTTGAATGAGATCCTTGCTGGGTAGAGTAATCTTGGTTGTAGGTTCTTCTCCTTCATGACTTTAAGTATATCCTGCCACTCCCTTCTGGCTTGCAGAGTTTCTGCTGAAAGATCAGATGTTAACCTTATGGGGATTCCCTTGTGTGTTATTTGTTTTTTTTCCCTTGCTGCCTTTAATATGTTTTCCTTATATTTAATTTTTGACAGTTTGATTAATATGTGTCTTGGCGTGTTTCTCCTTGGGTTTATCCTGTATGGGAGTCTCTGTGCTTCCAGGACTTGATTAACTATTTCCTTTCCCATATTAGGGAAGTTTTCAACTATAATCTCTTCAAATATTTTCTCAGTCCCTTTCTTTTTCTCTTCTTCTTCTGGGACCCCTATAATTCGAATGTTGGTGCGTTTAATGCTGTCCCAGAGGTCTCTGAGACTGTCCTCAGTTCTTTTCATTCTTTTTTCTTTGTCCTGCGCTGCAGTAGTTATTTCCACCATTTTATCTTCCAGGTCACTTATCCTTTCTTCTGCCTCCGTTATTCTGCTATTGATCCCATCTAGAGTATTTTTAATTTCATTTATTGTGTTTTTCATCATTGCTTGATTCCTCTTTAGTTCTTCTACGTCCTTGTTAAATGCTTCTTGCATTTTGTCTATTCTATTTCCAAGATTTTGGATCATCCTTACTATCATTATTCTGAATTCTTTTTCAGGTAGACTACCTATTTCCTCTTCATTTGTTAAGTCTAGTGTGTTTTGACCCTGCTCCTTCATCTGCTGTGTGTTTTTCTGTCGTCTCATTTTGCTTATCTTACTGTGTTTGGGGTCTCCTTATCACAGGTTGCAGGTTTGTAGTTCCCGTTGTTTTTGGTATCTGTCCCCGGTGGCTAAGGTTGGTTCAGTGGGTTGTGTAGGCTTCCTGGTGGAGGGAACTAGTGCCTGAGCTCTGGTGGATGAGGCTGGATCTTGTCTTTCTGGTGGGCACGTCCACGTCTGGTGGTGTATTTTGGGGTGTCTGTGTCCTTATTATGATTTTAGGCAGCCTCTCTGCTAATGGATGAGGCTGTGTTCCTGTCTTGCTAGTTGTTTGGCATAGGGTGTTCAGCACTGTAGCTTGCTGGTCATTGAGTGATGCTGGGTCTTGATGTTGAGCTGGAGATCTCTGAGAGATTTTTGCCGTTTGGTATTACGTGGAGCTGGGAGGTCTCTTGTGGACCAGTGTCCTGAAGTTGGCTCTCCCACCTCCGAGGTACGGCCCTGATGCCTGGCTGAAGCACCAAGAGCCTTTCGTCCACACGGCTCAGAGTAAAAGGGAGAAAAAATAGAAAGAAAGAAAGAAAGGAAGGAAGGAAGGAAGGAAGGAAGGAAGGAAGGAAGGAAGGAAGGAAGAAGGAAGGAAGGAAGGAAAGAAAGAAAGAAAGAAAGGAAAGAAAGAAGCTATAATATAGTGAAGTAAAATAAAGCTATTGTAAAGCAAAGCTATACAGACAAAATCTCCCCCAGAAGCATATACATATACACTCACAAAAAAAAAAGGAAAAGGGGAAAAATTAATATATCCTGCTCCCAAAGTCCACCTCCTGAATTTGGGATGATTCGTTGTCTATTCAGGTATTCAACAGATGCAGGCACATCAAGTTGTTTGTGGAGTTTTAATCCGCTTCTTCTGAGGCTGCTGGGACAGATTTCCCCTCCTCTTCTCTGTTCGAACAGCTCCTGGGGATCAGCTTTGGATTTGGACCCGCCTCTGCGTGTAGGTCGCCTGAGGGCGTCTGTTCCCCGCCCAGACAGGACGGGGTTAAAGGAGCAGCTGCTTCGGGGACTCTGGCTCACCCAGGCCGCGGGGAGGGAGGGGTACAGATGAGGCGGGGCGAGCCTGCGGCGTCAGAGGCCGGCGTGACGTTGCAGCAGCCTGAGGCGCGCAGTGCGTTCTCCCGGGGGATGTTGTCCCTGGATCACGGGACCCTGGCAGTGGAGGGCTGCACGGGCTCCCGGGAGCGGCAGTGTGGAGAGTGACCTGTGCTCGCACACAGGCTTCTTGGAGGCGGCAGCAGCAGCCCCAGCGTCTCACGCCCGTCTCTGGGGTCCGCGCTGATGGCCGCGGCTCGCGCCAGTTTCTGGAGTTCGTTTAGGCGGCGCTCTGAATCCCCTCTCCTTGCGCGCCGCGAAACAAAGAGGCAAGAAAAAGTCTCTTGCCTCTTCGGCAGCTGCAGACTTTTTCCCGGTCTCCCTCCCAGCCAGCTGTGGTGCGCTAACCCCTTCAGGCTGTGTTCACGCCGCCAACCCCAGTCCTCTCCCTGCGATCCGACCGAAGCCCAAGCCTCTGCTCCCAGCCCCGCCCGCCCCGGCGGGGGAGCAGACAAGCCTCTCGGGCTGGTGAGCGCTGCTCAGCGCCGAGCCTCTGTGCAGGAGTCTCTCCGTTTTTCCCTCTGCGACCCTGTTGCTGTGGGATCCGCGCTGTTAGCCGCGGCTCACGCCCGTCTCTGAAGTTCGTTTAGGCGGCGCTCTGAATCCCCTCTCCTCGCGCACCAGGAAACAGGGAAGAAAAAGTCTCTTGCCTCTTCGGCAGCTGCAGACTTTTTCCCGGACTCCCTCCCGGCTAGCTGTGGTGCACTAACCCCTTCAGGCTGTGTTCACGCCGCCAACCCCAGTCCTCTCCCTGCGACCCGACCGAAGCCCGAGCCTCCGCTCCCAGCCCCGCCCGCCCCAGCGGCTGAGCAGACAAGCCTCTCGGGCTGGTGAGTGCTGGTCAGCGCCGAGCCTCCGTGCGGGAAGTGCGGGAATCTCTCCGCTTTGCCCTCCACACCTCTGTGGCTGCGCTCTCCTCCGTGGCTCCGAAGCTTCCCCCCTCTGCCACCCGCAGTCTCTGCCCACGAAGGGGCTTCCTAGTGCGTGGAAATCTTTCCTCCTTCACAGCTCCCTCCCACTGGTGCAGGTGCCATCCCTATTCTTTTGTCTCTGTTATTTCTTTTTTCTTTTGCCCTACCCAAGTACGGGGGGAGTTTCTTGCCTTTTGGGAGGTCTGACGTTTTCTGCCAGCGTTCAGTGGGTGTTCTGTAGGAGCAGTTCCACGTGTAGATGTATTTCTACTGTATCTGTGGGAAGGAAGGTGATCTCCGCGTCTTACTCTTCCGCCATCTTCTCTCTGCTGGTTTGCTCTCTTTTTAAAAAAAAATTCTTTTGCCTAAATTACACAGAGCGATATTATGTTACTTGTGATCAAATAATTGTAACTGATAGAGGATAATAGCTAGATTACAAATGGAAGGGACTGTGCTTTTCCGATGTTGGCTGTTGTTGCTGTGGCTCGCCATGGTGTCACTCACCAGCAGGGTGTTTCTAACTTAGTTACTAGAACTTAAGCACAGTGCCTGGCACATAGAAGGACTCAATAATGTTTAACTGATGAATTGCCCTGAAAGCAAAGGAACTAACTTCTAAAGGTGGTTTTGTCACTTCAGCACAGTATAGCATATATGTGCATGCACGCACATGTGTGTTTGGTGTGGGCAGCTCTGCACGTAGGTTCTCTGCATGGACTCCAGCACTATTCTGAATTATATTCAGGTGAATTTGATGTTCAACAACCCTATTTTCCATTACTTCCCAATACCAGCGCCCTGTTTCAGTGATGTCATTCTTCTCATCGTTCCCCAAACACACCCTTCTCATTCACAGGTCCAAGTTAAGACATGCAATTTCCTATACTGATCTCTTCTACCTCTTGAATAAAATAAGCAGAAGAGTTGTCATGTGTATCAGCGTAGCAGAACACTTAAGCGATAGAACTCTAGAACCAGTGTACCCAAGGTTCAAATCCCGATTCTATATCATTTATTAGCTTTTTGACTTTGGACAAGTTCCTTAACCTTGCAATGACTGTTACCGCATCTGTAAAACAGGGCTAATAATGGTGCCTAATTCATTTTTTGGGGGGTAGGTGTAAAGTTAATATTTACAAAGGACTTACCTAGTGCTTGACACAGTGTTGTAGACATTACACAGTGCTTGACACAGTGTTGTAGACATTACAACTGTTCAGCAATATTTGGTTCCCTTCCACCTCTGGGCATAGATGAGGATCACAGTTCTCTGCTGTTGCTCACACCACCACTGCCACCTTTAAGTTGACCTCCTGACTTGCTCTGACAGGCAAGAAGAAGTGCCCTAAGACATTCTAGAATTCTAGTCATCTTGTCGAGGATATCTGTTCTGGAAAGTCACCTAGACCTGCAGTAGCCTTTTAATGGGTTACATCACGGTGTCAACTAGCCTATCCAGGTGAATATGCATACTACTATACTACAGTACTATGAAACTGTTAGTTGATTTTGCTATATAGTCACCTATTCTGTCAGTCACTTCTGTAAGTTCATATATTTTTAGGTTTGTATCTTATATCTTCCCAACAAAGTGTTAGAGGGGAGATATCATAGCTTACGGTATCTTCTGTTATCCTTCCCCAGTGCCTAATACCATGAGTACAAGGCACCCCGTGAATATTAATCAAATGAAGAAGCTATTTCAGTATTCTAGCTCTAAAGGAGAATTTGTAGTTTCCCCATGGGATCTTTTAAAAAGGATGATAACAACTTATCGGAGAGGATTGTAGCAGGTATGTATAAATGCATAATCTCCAAAATCTTTCTCTCAGTCTCAGTTTCTGTATCCAGTAGGGATCTGAGCCAGAAACCTAAAAGTCATACTTGACTCCTGCCTCTTCTTCGTCTCCCACATCCAGTCTCCAAGTCCTGTCATTTCTACTTCCCAAATATTTCTCAAGTTTCTCGCTCTCCATTTCCTTAGCAAATATTTTAGTTCTTTTCACCATAATTTATTTTATGAAAAATTGAAGCAGCCTCCTAACTGTTCTGATTTCTAGTCTTGCCCCCTCCCATCTATTTTGTTTTCTTCATCCAGAGTGAACATTTTACAAAACACACATCTGATCATGTCACTTGCCTGCTTATCATGGGTCTCCAATTGCCTTCGTGATAAATTCCAGATTCTCTAATTTGGCAAATAATGTCCTCCACGATCTCCTAATCTTTTTATCATGATTCCCCCTCATTACTCCTCTCAAGCACTATGCTTCAGCCACATAAAATTATTCACAGTTCTTAAACCCTATTTTTCTCTTTACTCTAGGTCTTCTTATAATTTTCCTTTAGGCTGGAACAGTCTTCCTGTTCCCACTTTGCTTAATTAACTCCTGTTTGTCCTTCAGGTCTCAGCTAAGATGACCATCTCCTCTGGGAAGTCTTGCAGACTGCCCCAGAACTGTTCATCCATAGGACCACATTGACTTGTGGTCAGACACATACGGGTTTGAGTATCAGCTTTGCCAGTTATTTGAGGAGTGACCTTGGGCAAATTACATGGTACATCGTGATAATAATAGTATCTTCCTTGTGTGATTAGGATCAGAGGCTTTTAGCACATTGCTTAGAACATAGTAAATGCTTTATAAATGCTAGCTTCCTTTGTTGTTGCCTCACTTAACACACTGTCCCCCAGAGTCTTAAGTGAACCATCGCACTTTCAGGTCTGAGAAACAAGTTTCTCCTCTTTCCACCTTTTTTTAATGAATGAAAGCAACCCTAGTTTTTAGTGACAAATGGAGAGTTAAAGTCTGTTTCTCCTAATACTACTGAAGTTCTCCCTTAGTGCCTTTGGGAAAATGTTTAGTGAATCAGAATGAGAAGAACTTTGAATAAAATTTTCCAAAAATATAACTATTATCTTCAACTCTTAAATTTTGAAGGGCTTAGATCATTGTATCTCCTAATCATAGGGATGCCATTTAAATAGTGAAGGCGTTCTGTTTCTTATGCAGGGATGTTAGGATGCTGTGCTGAGTGATTGCCTTGGTGCATTTCCTGGGTTGTCTGTTCTTTAAAGAATAATTCCCCTGTGCAAATCTACAGAGGCTCTGTTTACTGGGTCTTTAGAAACCATCTGGTGGATCAACACTCAGGAAAAGTCTGTATCTAAATGAGTCAAGGATGTTTGTCTTACTTTTAGAGATTGAAAATGGAAGGGAATTCCTTTTAAGATATACTCCCTTTGCTAAAAGTTAAGCACATCTCCCCAGTGTGCTAGTTCTTTCTAGTTTCCATGTAATGAATAACTTTAATAGTGGAAGTGAGTTATTAAAATTGTCCTATGCTCTCAGCCTTCTGAAGATGACATCATATAAATTCTTTTGGTTGTTTACCATCCAAAAGTTCTTCTCTGAGTATAATCATGTGATTCAATACTAGAGAACAAAAGTCATATTTGTATACATGTGTAGCATTGCTTGCTTTTTAAAGAACTTTAAAGATTCTTATTATAGTATTTCATCATTAATCTCTCATAAAAGAAGTGTGATTAATGGCATTGGGAAAGGATGAGGTGATAAAAGGAGGAAGGTTATAAATAAGTGGGATATTCCTAGAGTTCTGAGACTCAAATTTCTTCTATATGCAATGTATCCTCTTTCCAAACTTATTCTCAATGTAGATATGATGCTTGGCATAGATATGAAGAATAGTGATGCAGACTGACTCTCTCTCTCTCAGAAGAGAAATTCAGGCTTTATTGACTGATTTGAAATCAGCAAGAGCCTATTAGTGAACCCCTTTCCCCCATCTGGGGAGAAGAAGTAGTTTCTCTAAATTGTTCCTATTCAATCTGTGTCTCACAGCCCTACTAAGTGGGAGCAAACCTCAGAGATCCACATTCATATTACCCAGGTACCAGGAGTGGGTCCCAGCCCCCCACTCAGATTGGGAGTAAAAGAGTTACCCCTACAGAGATGAGGGCTACAGATAGTTCTAGAAGAGAATCTCTATAATCACTATCTGGTAGCCCCTCCATCCACTCCTTCAGCTTCCCTCCAGGCTATATGTTAAACTTATCAAATATAGGTCTTTGAAAATGAGGACTGATTTGCTATTTCCTTAGGAAGGACACAGTTGCCCTATAGAAGCTTTCTCTCTATGTGTAGAGAAGAAGGAAGTCTTTCCTCATTCTTCCTTTAAACAAGCAAACTCTAATATAAAAGCCCGAATAATCCATTTTTGTTTTTTATTGTGGTTCCCAGATCTAGGGAAATTGACTTACAAATAACTGCTGCCAAGAACACCTGAATAAAATACTCTGAATGAGAAAATAGTGAAAATGATTAAATATTGCTTTTTTCCTAGGGATGAAGAATTCTAAGGGCAAAAGTATGGATCTCTCTCTGCTGTCTATCAAACTTCACTAGGGGTGGCGGGGCTCAGGCGGTGGAGCCGGGCGGCTGCGGGCGCCGCCGCCTCCTCCTCCGTGGCTGTTTACCCGGCTGCATTGTGGGAGTTTGACCTCCGCCGCCGCCGCTGCCGCCGCGCACGCCATGGGAACCGTGACTGACGACGAAGTCATACGGAAGCGTCTCCTAATTGATGGAGATGGCGCTGGAGATGATCGGAGAATTAATCTGCTAGTGAAAAGTTTCATTAAATGGTGCAACTCTGGATCCCAGGAAGAGGGATACAGCCAGTACCAACATATGCTGAGCACACTGTCCCAATGTGAATTTTCAATGGGCAAAACTTTGCTGGTGTATAATATGAATCTCAGAGAAATGGAAAATTATGAAAAAAATTACAAAAAAATAGAATGTAGCATTGCTGGAGCACATGAAAAAATTGCTGAGTGCAAAAAGCAAATTCTTCAAGCGAAACGAATACGAAAAAATCGCCAAGAATATGATGCATTGGCAAAAGTGATCCAGCGTCATCCAGACAGGCATGAGACATTAAAGGAACTAGAGGCTCTGGGAAAAGAACTAGAGCATCTTTCACATATTAAAGAAAGTGTTGAAGATAAGCTAGAATTGAGAAGGAAACAGTTTCATGTTCTTCTTAGTACCATCCATGAACTTCAGCAAACACTGGAAAATGATGAAAAGCTCTCAGAGGTAGAAGAAGCTCAAGAAACAAGCATGGAAACTGATCCTAAACCATAGACCAACTAATCACTCACCATTCCCAAGAATATTGAAGTAGCAACATGATCTTAGTGTGTTCAGAATTTGTTGTGCTCTTGAGACATTTAAAGTTTTGGCAGTGAACTACGTTGCTTTTAAATTTTAATGCACAGTTCATTCATATTTCTTCACACAAAGGGAGATGACTTCATTATATATTTGTTTCTATTGAAATGCCTTTTTTATACTTAAAAGATAGGAAGCAACATCCAAAAATGTTTAATGAAATATTTTCAAGCCAGATATGTTAGTGCTCATTGGTATTCTAGGTAGTTTTTAACTGGTAACATTGATTTGCTCACAAAATAAGTGGAAGATAGTGAGAAGGTGGCATTTCTAGGATGTACCTGAGAAAATTAGTCAATTTCTGGAAATCGTTACCACTTTTGAAAATGAAGTCCATGAATAGGCTCTCAGGAGGGCTGTGAACTTATGAAATTATGTACAAAATGTTTGTGGTGTATGCTTATTGTGGGAGAGGTTCCATGATATTAAGAATCACTGATATCAGAGGTAATTACAAGATGCAAAGTAAATCAATATGCATTACTTTCTAAAAAAAAAAAAAAAACTTCACTAGGACGTGAAGTGAGCTTTAGGCATTATTTCTATCTTCAAGTTCTAAAACCCGCAATATTTATGATTTACCAATAGGTGGCACTATAAGATAAGGACGATGAATTAGCCCCAAAAGAACAAAAAAGTGTTAGGGAAGATAACGTAAGTAAGGAAAATTCAGAAATAAAAAGGTGATTTCTGTATTTAAATCTTATTCTTCTCCTAGGTAGATAAGGCAAAAATATTTTCTTCTGGAGAAACATTCTAAGATATGAAGAAATATACATTTTCTTTCAGAAATTAACAGTAGTACTTGTCAGTACTGAAGTTCCCTGTACCGAGGGTGATTTACATTTCTACACAGTATTATATCATTTAGAGCTCTGTATGGAATTTCAGCAATTTGGAACATACTGGGCTTTTGAAAATGTGGGACTACCAAATGAACACAGATACACACACACACACACACACACACACACAGTGTCAAAGATGACCTTGGCATTGGCAGCTCTGGCATTCAAAATGACTTACAAGTTAAGAGATGCAGGTAGGAAAATGTTTTAGGTAGTCATCCATTTCCATAGGACATCTTTTCTTTCCTTTGTAATTTGAGACGAGTTTTTCGAGAGTCAGATTTGTCCCCATTTATATTCTACATCCTCTTTCCTTCTCCACGAATTTATTTACTTGTAATCATCCTTTAACCAGTTGGCTTTGTTGATTTGGTTCACATTATTTGAAGAAATATGTAATCAATAAGATGGAATGTGCTACATATCTTTGAAATTTGTTTCTTGCCTATATTCTTAGCGATAACGCCATTTAACTGAAAAGAATCCGAACAAAACATACTTCACGCTGTGGATGCAGGCAGCTAGCTGCTTATATAACCCAGCACTGAAAAACAACTCATTCATGAGGAATACTGATGGAAAAGTAGCCTTAGCTTAAAAACCACTTTGTGATTTTGGTCCTGTGATCTTTTGGCTTATAAGAGAGCTCTCTCTCTCTCTCTCTCCTTTTTTTTTTTTTTTTCTTGGTATGGCTTTTCAAATAGCTCCTTTTTTCCTGTTGCATTTGGGAAAATTGGCATGAGAGAAAAAAATTAAAACAACTTAAATAATTAAGTGTTTAACCCTCTTAAACTTCTAAAAATACACTCAGCCTATTTCCTTATATGACTGCACTGTTAAAAGGGGGAAATTTTATCCAGTTTTGGAAAGACATGACAGAATGTTAAGATCTCATATGGTTTTATATTCCCAATCCTTCAGGCACTGGGTCTTTGGAGATTACTTCCTTGGAAACTTGAATTGAGATAAATTGGGGTGACCATTCTAGCTGGTTCCTTTCATCTTGTGCTGCCAATCCTCAGAGGTACCATTCTGCTCTGGGAGCAAGAAAGAAAAGAGAAGCATCTTGTGTGTAAATGGCTTCCCTTTGTCTACTTCTACCCCACATGCCCTGATGCAAGTAGCTGTTTGAGGGCAAGTACTTTGTTTTCTTTTTTAACAGGATTTTTTTTTTAAGTTCTTTATCCTTGGCACTTAACACAGTGTCTGGCACAGAGAAGTGGCTTAGTAAATGACTGATAAATTAAGGTGTAAATGAATGAATAAATGCCTACTCCTCCCTCAGATCAAATTTTTGTTGCAAAGAGCTGATGTTGTATAAGTGGTTCATTGATAGCTGGGGCAGACAAGAAAATAAACTTGGTGCACAGTGAATATTTATTCAACACACATTGCCCTCAAACACATCCAGAAATAGAAATATAAACAGGGCCAGTCCTCAGCAAAATTGTGAATTTCATCAAATTGGCCTTTGCCACTTCATCTTCCCTACCAAGACCCATTTCTCTCCACCTAAGAAACAAAGTGGTGTCATGGAAAGATGCATGGACTTTGTGACCAACAGGTCTGGGTTGGATTCCAGTTGCCACTTGTAGCCTTGAGTAACTTACTTCTCTCCGAACTTTAGTTTCTTTAGTTTCCTCATTTGTAAAAAGAATGAGATTGATACCTATTTTATAAGGTTGCTGAGAGGACTCAGAACCAAAGTGCCTAGTACAGTACCTGGTATACCAATGTTCAATAAATACTGTTCCTTTCCTGTACTTGCTGTTACTTTTCCTCAGCACAACTTCATGAGGTAAGTATTGTTCTCATTGTTACTGTATTAGATTTGAGGAAATGGAGGCTCAGTGAGGTTAAGTAACTTACCCAACTATGTAGACGTAAAAGACAGAGGAACTGGGATTCAAAGCTCAACTCTCCAGTTTGTGCTTTTAACCACTACACTATATTAACTAGGAATTTTATTTTGCTTTAGCATGAGAAAAGAAAGGCATGACATATTTATTATTATGTTATCTTTGAAACTTGGTGCACATATGTGTGTGTGTGCATGCATGCATGCTTCCACACACACACGTACACACATGCATACACATACACAGATATATAGCCAGGACAGGAAACAGTATAATGGTTAAAAGTGCAAGTTGTGGAGTGGAGTCACACATCACGTTGTCTGGGTGAAAAACTTGGCTGTTACTTATTAGCTGTGAATTTAGCCAAGTCACTGGCTTTCTGTACCTCTCTACTGTCAGTGTTGCAATGGGGATATTAATGGGTCTCACTTCATAGGGCAATTGTGAGGATTCTGTAAAACACATGTAAAGTACTGTCCCTAGCACATAAGTGCTCAAGAAAAGTTTTAACTATTATTATTGGGAACAGAAATATGAATAATAAATGGTAGATAACCAGGAAAATATTCTCAAAGATATTTCCAAAGAAAGCTTGTGTACATTTTTATAGATAATATCGTAACATTTAATACATGTTATTCTTAGGAAGCCTCCCTAAAAATATTCTCTCTACTTTGTTAGGCAGCTACCAACCTAGCCTAAGTTATTGGAAATTCAAGCTAAGTTAGAATATCATTAACATTCTCTAGCTCAACTTCATTGCTAACATCTTTTAACCCAGTAACCTAATGCACATTCCTTGCATAAATTTATTGAGGACAGACTTATGTAAACTAAAATTACATCACATTTGTTTACGGGAGTGTAAGGTAGCCATTAGGCAAACCAGTCTAATTTGGAGAATGTTGAAAGATCAAAAGTTTAGGACTGAGAATAAGTGTGATTCAGCAAAAGTAGAGACTTGCTAGTAAAGACAAGATACTTTAGAAATAACAGACCCATTCATTATGGTTCTTGAACGTTTAAAAAGTTCTGTTTAAGAATATCTAAGCTTCCAGATGATTGTTTGATAAAAGGGAATGGAACATTAAAAAATAAACACAAACATTTAATTAATATAATTATGGATCTATGAATTTTGCAATTAATGGTTCTATGAAAGAACAGACCAGTGAATTCCAAAAGAACAAATATAGAGGGCAAATTTCTGGGCTGTCCATATGGTTTTATAGTGCAATTCCATTATGACTGTGCTGCCAGAAATCACACTTCTAGTCAGGAAGCCTAGAGATAAAACAGTAGAAGCATCTTCATCAGTAATAAATTACTGAGTTAAAAGAACAACTTTTGGGGCTTCCCTGGTGGCGCAGTGCTTGGGAATCCGCCTGCCAATGCAGGGGACACGGGTTCGAGCCCTGGTCTGGGAAGATCCCACATGCCACGGAGCAACTGGGCCCGTGAGCCACAACTACTGAGCCTGCGCGTCTGGAGCCTGTGCTCCGCAACAAGAGAGGCCGCGATAGTGAGAGGCCCGCGCACCGCGATGAAGAGTGGCCCCCGCTTGCCACAGCTAGAGAAAGCCCTCGCACAGAAACGAAGACCCAACACAGTCAAAAATAAAATAAATAAATAAATAATAAAATTAAAGAAAAAGAAGAACAACTTTTTTGTACACTTCATAGGACAGTTATGAATATTCTACAAAATATATGTAAGTCAAAACTGGATACATGCAATCTAAGTGGGTTAGAGTAAGATGTTGAAGATGGAGAAGGAGTGTTTGAGGGGAGACTTGCTTCTCTTTGCCAAACCCTAAATTAATTAACTCACTCTTTCTTTTAGTTATAAGGCAGAGAGTGATAGATTTAAAAGTCTAAGAGATTGGGATTGACGTATATACACTAATATGTGTAAAATAGATAACTAATAAGAACCTGCTGTATAAAAATAAATAAATAAAATAAAATCGAAAAAAGAAAGTACATCTGCCTGATTCTTTCCATTTTCTATCATCTCCACCCCTCGATGAGCTTTCTTCCAATGATTTTATTGGACAATATTCCTTGAACTTTTATTCTGATCGGAGTTTTGGAGGAGTGCTAGGGGCAGTTTATTATAGAATCTAGCCCTGTAAATTTTATTAGATTAAATAAAAGATCATGACTTGCTCAAGATGACCTGGCTACTTGGGGGCTGAGGTCTTCTGACTCAGCACCCAGTTCTCTTTGCCTAAGTAGAGGATAAATATTAGTAAAGTTTTTGTCACATTATTAATGACTTGACCACAATATTGCTTTTAATAAAAATTCTTCCAACCGCAACACATTATATTTTGTAACAATTTGCATGTTTCCATTTTAAAGAATGTAATAAGGATCACTTAATAATGATTTTGCTTTATTAAAGTTTGATTTATATGCAACCTCCAGAAAAATATCTACAAAGACATGTCAATTTATAGAGAGGTCAGGCCATAAATTCAGTACAAAAAAAAACCTCTAAGAGATAGATATGAATCAAATGAGTTTTTCAAAAAAGCCCTTAGGTTTCCTACTCAAGATAATAGTAAGTATTAATCAGGTAATATCTGTTCTGGTTTCTCAGGATTCTCCTAGTAATTTATCTTTCTTTGAATTACTTCAGAAGTTCAAACACTAAAGACACCTCTGCTATACCCTACTCTCTGTCTTAGGTTGGCAGACAAAGGATTATCTTTGAACTCAACCTAGTCAGTGCTTCCTAGGGAGCAAGGTCATCTTCTTTCCTTTTTGCACATGAGAGTTAATTGACAGTGATATCAGGTACTAACAGCATTCTCTCTCTCACTTGGGGCTTCCTCTGGTCTCTAAGAGAAATATTATGAAGTAAAAGTGTGCAAATATTCTCAGAACAGAGAAGAAGATGTTAAGATTTTGAAGACAATGTTAGGTTTTTTCTCTCATGATTATAATATTAAGCTATCAGTTGTGAGTGAAACAGCTCATTTATGTAGCCTTCTTACTGACAGTTTATTCAGTCCGTCTGTTTTCCCAGAGGAGGAGAGGATTATCACATGGCAAATGGCCATGAAGCCATGGCTTGTAAGTTAGTATTTCCCAAATGTCTCCTGGCACAGAATGGTAAGAACTTTGAAAGAGAGTTCCTGCTTGATGACAGAATAGAGCTGTGAAAACTTGCATTCTGTTTAGTTTTACTCTCTGCTCTTTATCTCTAGAGGACTGGACATTTTACCCACATCAATGCTTTTGAAATATAGAAAATGTCTTCATAATGACAGTTGTTAAAAATGACATTTTAAAAAGGGTACAAATGAACTTATTTACAAAACAGAAGTAGAGTTACAGATGTAGAAAACAAACTTATGGTTACCAGGGGGCAAGGGGGGGAAGGGATAAATTGGGAGATTGAGATTGACATATACACACTACTATATATAAAATAGATAACTAATAAGGACCTACTGTATAACACAGGGAACTGTACTCAATACTCTGTAATGGCCTATATGGGAGAAGAATCTAAAAGAAGAGAGGATATATGTATATGTATAACTGATTCACTTTTCTGTATACCTGAAACTAACACAACATAGTAAAGCAACAATACTCCAATAAAGATTAATAAAAAATTAATTTATTGTATTCCTTTTATCTATATAAGCTGAATATGCCAACATATGAGAACTGTTTATACTGATTCTATATCTTTTAGCCCAAGCTAGTTTATAGGTGCTGTAGCTGTTTTTGGCTGGGAAAACCTTAGATTTTATTGGCCACATGGTTTAACTCATGTCATGAGAGTCAAGCAATGTCTAGGACAAAGTCAATACATTTTTTATACATGTAGAAAATACTAGTATTATTGAATGTTAGTTCTATTATCAGGATATACCCACTCCTCTGTTAAGGTTCCTGCTGGATGAACCTTCTTCTGTTCCTTGCCAAAATATTGTATTTCCACCTCATTTTGCTACCAAGGCCTTCCCCATTCAATTCTATGACTGTTTTGTTAAAGACTGGGGAGCCTCCATGAGTTCATCTATCAAGGTTGTCCATTAAGGGCCTTCCATCACTTTATCCACTTGAGCCAAAAGAGGGAAAGATCCCTATTTGCCCTAGGGGTAGATAGAATAGGAACATGGGGAAATGGTAAAAGAACAGAAGAGAGTGATGACAGAGTGAAGTACAGAGAAAGACAAAGCACCGTTAACAAGACTTGTGTCAAATCTTGAAGTTTACGTTAGAGGGGAGTAATGACTTTTTCCAGCTTCTCTGGATTTGACGAAGAGAGAATTTTCTAGACACACTCCTGGCAATTCTGCACTCCTTTTAATCACCCAGGTGATTTGGAATGACATGTGATTGGTAGACAAGTGGCACGCTTGACTAAGCTCCATCTTTTTCCTTTTTGGGAATAGGCCTGCCTACAGGCCTAATTGTGCTCTGCCCCTTATGGGGAAGGGGGGGGGCTGTCCTGGTTCAGTGACACTGATTCAGCTGCTATGAATCAGTGAATTTGCCTGTCTGATTTCAGGGTTTATTATTAATAAGTCCGCCTGGTTAATAGAACTAAAGCTACATCTTTCAGCTTATATTCCATTAATAATCAAGGTGATATGTTGGTTCTCTACCTCCCTCTCCTATGTTTCATTTTTCAATTTGTTCAGAACCTGGGAAGGGAGCCTTTTGGAGACCTCAAAAGTATGAAAGAAAGCGCGATTAAAAAATCAAATTAATAACAAATTTTATGGTTGCCTTTACAATCACTACATAATTAAAAAAAGAACAGATTCCAATTTTAACTTTACTGTCTGCAAAAAGTGTCAGAAAAATAGCATCTCCTATACGTAAAGTACTTGACAATTCAAATAAATGCTGGTACTGGAATTCTGATCATTCTAATTATTATTTGAGCTTTGTGTTGTGTTGAAATTTCACATATTTTCATAGGTAAATGAAGTACAATAAGGGTATATTTGTTTGAAATATATATATCGTGCCATTGATCATTAATATTTTCAGACTTCCTTTATGTAAAAAGGGAAATAATTCTAATTATTAGAGAGGTATTTGGTTTTTAATGGAGATTAATTTTATAACACTGCAGGGTATGAAAAAATATAACCTCCCAAATTCCATAGAATAAATTTTAGTGTTATAAGTAAATATGTGTCTTAGAGTATTTTTGAGGGAGCAGTGTTGGGAAATCAAATAATCCCATAGATGTACTCAAATTTCTGAAGAATTGCAACTCACTCTTTTAAATGATAATAATGAGGAAAAAAGATCCTCATAGTGGAGAAAAAATTTTTCTTCAATGTGACAAGATGTGAGCAATACAATTTGATACTATTAGAAATTGTCAACAAAATGATGTTGACCCATTCAACAGTGACCTTTTCTTGAATGGACTGACAGGCAGAGAAATCAGAAAAAGAAATTTCACCACATGAGTCATCAGCTAGAATGGGGAAACTTTTTCATTAAAGCCTAAGTTAATATCCATTTCTACTCACCCATCACATACCCCTCTTGGGCTTTTTGAGTTTATAGATGATTCAAGCAGATATTTTCATGCCAGAAAAGTTACCCACAGTGGTTCACTTACAGATTTTGAAATCCTTGTTAAACAACCTTACAAACATCTGCTTTCTAGAGTAGCCCAGGGCTTAGCAGCCTTTTGGGTGATGCCTGATAAAGAATGGCAACATTTTAATGGTACTGTCCCAGAGAACAGCTTAGCTTAGGCACAGAGCATGTCTGCTTCACCATCTCATAAATCCCTATTATTATCTTTTTAAGTTTAGCTGACATATTAATTCATGGTATAGAGAGCACTGAACAAGGATTCAAGAGAACTTGATTCTAGTCCTGGTTATGTTATTACTGAACTATATAATCTTGGGCTAACCACTTAGAATCTTTGAGTTTCAATTTCCACATGTATAAAATATGAGAGCTAAGTTCTTTAAGATTCTTTTCCATTCTGAACACACTAATTCCATTAATTTACTCATTGTGGGACAACAAGGAATATAAACAAAGAAAAAATTATACGATTTAATTATTGATAAAAATGGCCCATGGGAATCTGTGGGTACATATCTTCCACTGATCAGATTAATTTCTTGGCATTAAACCTGGGTCTACCCAGAAGATGCAATACCTCTATATAGCTATATTTATATGCAAGAGGTTTTACAGACATAAGCATTTGGAGGATACTCAGGAACTCCTTGAATCTGTCACTACTAATTTAAATTTTTATCCCTAACCTTTCATCTGCATTTTGTTCAAATGGAAATTAAAACACGCTGTTGGTGGCAGCAATAACTTAATTTTACCTTTCGTAAAAATAAATTAATCATAAGATTTATAGGCAATTAAGTGGAAGAGAGTTAACTATATAGTAGAAGCCCTCCTCCAACATGTTGAAACACCTTAAACTATTAAGTTTAGAAAGTAAGAATGGTATTTCATTATTGTCCATGCTACAAACAATAGTATATCAATTTACGTCTCCCTTCTAGCTCCAGAGTATGTATACCCATACCAGTGAACCTTTCAGTGCTGCAGAGATGCTAAAATTATTTCTCTGTATCCTGTCCTGATTATCCCTTTTATACTGGTCTTTAAATATCTGGATATTATACTGTGGTAGGTTTACAAAAGGAGAAACACAAACTGGTTTGAGCAATACTGGACAGCCAGCTTAAGGGGCAAATGTTTGAATTCAGTAACTCTTTCAAGTCTGTGTTGACCCTTTCTTCTTCCCTATGTTTACATTGACAGTGCTTCTGTAGCTCTTGAATATCCTAAATTTCCTTATTTATGGATAGAGCTACCTGCTCATGACCTGCATCCCCTTTGGCAATGCATGTGTAGTTTATATTTTCTCCTAGGTGTATAGTTCTAGTATTTGTCTTATCTATAAGTATCATATATTGGTAATGATATGTATGGTTGTAAGCCAAAGATGTGCAACCAGTGTGCCACTAGTATGCAGCACAGTGGGTCACAGATGAGCTGGGATATCATTTCTCTTGGTCCTGGGGTGGCTGTATAGGGCCTAGGGCAGCCAGATCCCCTAGAGTCCAGTTGTTTCTTGCTAAGAGCAGCCTTATCCAGAAATGGCGGTGTGCTTTACAAATATATATTATCATTTTCTAGAAATAGGGACACAGTGATCTTAGCTCTTGCTGCTCAAAGTATAGCCTTCAACAACCAGCAGCAGCATCATTTGGGTGCTTATAAGAAAAGGAAAACCTCATTTCCCACCTAATGAATCAGAATCTGTAATTTCATAAGATCCTCAGGTGATGCATATACACATTAGAGTTTGAGAAGCTATGGACTAAACTCTATCCTTGGTGCCCAGATGGTTTGCAAGCTTATCTGTGCCTCAAAATCACCTGGAGGGCTTTTACAAATCCTGATGTCCAGACTGCACCACAGACTATAGAATCTCTGGGGCTGGGTCCTAGGCATAGTGGTTTTAAGATTTCCCCTGGGGACTCCAATATGCAACTAATGTCGAGCACCACTGATTAGCAACACCTCCACTTCTAGTAGGTGGGCAGTACATGTCATGAGATAACCAAGAATCCAAAAGAAATGTATAATATGGTAATCAGCTACTCATTGTGTGTTGTACAACGGTGATATGTGTGGGTGTGTGTGTGTTGGGGGCAGAGGGAATTGTGTACCATGGAGATGGGCATAATTCACATAAGTCTGTAAGTGTCTACAACTTTGAGTTGGGTTTGAGGTGTCATACTGTCGATAAAATAATCTAAGATTCTACCCCAAACAAACAAACCTTGTCTCTTTTCTTAATTGTATCACCCATGGGTCCATGGCTACTGGTGCCCTGATGTGAGTTCCAGGGTAACGTTTTCAAGCAATGCTAGCTCTAAATACATTATGTTTCCTTCAATCAACTTAGGTTACCCCTTGCTTTTATCTTTCATTTTGTCTCTGCTGTCAATTCTTAAAAGCCATAACCCATTTTTCTTGGAAAACTATCTTCAAAGAAAAAGTCTAGTTTGATAGCCACAACTGAGATATATCTTTAAACTATTTATGTACACAGAAGACTCTGTCAGGTAGAAAAGAACATAAAATAAAATAAGAAATATTGAAAGCTAACAGCCATGGAAATGCGAAGAATGAATATATTTATTTTATTCTGGTTTCAGAACTCTTATAAAAATTTTATAATATCCCTTAGGAGCAATAATAAATGTCCAGAGGATCCTGGTTTCTTGTATCACCACCAGCTGAGATTTAAGGAGGTGATGTTTCAGGGTTATGACCTTAGGAACTCAGCTTTTTCTCCTTTTCTCACTCGTAGTGACTTAGCACCCAGAACAGCTGTTGGTCATGTTAAGATACTTGTATAAAGTTTTCTGTGACCGCTGAAACAAATTACCACAAACTTGCTGGCTTAAAACAACAGAAATTCATTCCTTCACAGTTCTGGAGGCCAGAAGTCCAAACTCAGTATCACTAGGCTGAAATCAAGGTGTGGTCAGGGCCACACTTCCTCTGCAGTCTCTACAGCAGAATCCGTTCCTTGCTTCTTCTAGCTTCTGGTAGCTGTCAGCATTACTTGGCTTGTGGCTGCATTGCTCCAATCTCTGTCTTCACATTACCTTCTTTAAGCAGTGCAAAGAATCTCAGGGCACAGTTGATAAATCACAGATATATATTATAACTACAGTGTATACCTAAGAAGGTTTCTTAGGGAAACCATTTTTCTGGGCATCTTTGTTCACCCATGGTTATCATTGCCGACCCAGTTCTTTCTGTCTAGATCCCCATCATGTCTGATTTCATCTGCTGATTTTACCATGGTTTTATCAGTATTCCAAGCCAGCATCTTTGATTTCTCAATGTCCCTTACTCTAGCTCCAATAAAATAATTGTATGAAATGCTGGTGTCACTGAAATAGGGCTGACCTAGTAGAAGTCTGCAACTAGTGAATGCTTAGCTTATACATTCAAGTAGCTACTTTGAGATAATGCCTGTGATTCTAATGTATAAAACTGAAGAGATCAACACTTTATATATAAAGTCATTGTTAATATATCATTTCATTAAGAGATAAACAACAGAGTAAGTCTCCATTTTGCTGTTCAACCAGTATAAAGTTCTAGTTATACAAGATAATTTCTAGAGATCTGCCATACAACATTATACTTATAGTTAACAATATTGTATTGTACTTAAAATTTAAGAGGATAGATCTCATGATGTGCTCTCACCACAATAAAAAAAGAATATTTTAAAAAAGAGGTAAACAACATATATGCAAAATGTACACGAATCACATCACAAGACAGAATTCTAGGCAGAGCTGGTGCCTTTTTTTTTTTTTTTTTTTTTTTTTTTTTACCATTCTCCCATGACCTGCTCTTTAGCTCTAGAAACTGTCTAATATTTCCCTGTTTCAGCTGTGTTCTTTTAGTCTGTTAATACTTTCAAGGATCAACTGAGCATGGCAGTCATGTTTCTTTAGCTGAGATGATCCTTTGAACATGCAGGTTATGTTTCTCAGATGGTTCCTAACTCCTCTTCCCCCCACTTGCTCACGACTGTATTCCCAGTACCTAGTCCAGTGCCAGTCACATAGTAGGAGCTTACAAACTACTTGCTGACTGAATGAAAAGAAAAGCTATCTTCTGATTTAGAGAGGGAACAAACAGACTGGCTGATTACTGATTAAACCAGACTGGTACCACCTGGTAATGATCATGAACTGTTTCCCTTCCTAAATTATTTATAAAAATGCTTCTTAAAGGTGCTGGACTTCCTCTTCCTTGAAAATGTTCCAGATATTCTGAACACAATCAATTTTTAAGAATGTTTGTAGTATCTTGCGCATACTCATTATCTAGCCTTGGTTCTGTGGAATAACCAGTACTTGATTGAAATAGTGTGAGGGAAGTTGTGGAGTAAAGCAGTCTCCTCATTTGGACTCACTGCTGCTTTTTTTCTAATTGCTCACTGGTTTTTCATTCCATGAATGCTTCAATCTATATTTTTTACCTGTTAATTGAATACCCATTAGAAATTTACAAAGGTATACAACTTCATGTACATAGTTTTATTTAAGATCTTTGTAAACATAGATAATGCATATGATAGAAATGATTATCTACCTAGCTTTGTGAAAAATGTGTTAATTGGAATGAAAGACTGGTGTCCAGTATCATAGAATAAAATTTTGCTAGTTATAACCATGGTAAATGAAAATGTGTTTGAATTACTGTGAAGTTCGTTTACATTTCACAGCATAAATCCAGGCTTACCTCCCAGTTTATAGGCTGAAACTTGTAATCATGGCATAGCATTAAATAAAAGAGAAATATATTTGTGGTAATAGAAATCTAAAATAATGATTGCAAACTTGTTCGTTTTTCTTTGTGACAATTCCCAGATGGAGTTACATGGATCTGAAACACTTGAGGAGAATGTTAATGTCTTTCTTTATCGCTTAACTCTTTAGTGCATAAATAAAAGTTAAACTAGTTGGTTTCTTACGACACATTCATATAGCCAAATGAAGCAAAGGGAATGCAATTACTCAGTGATAGTGAGGACAGCTAATCTCAGTCTGTTCTCTTCACACAGTTTATGAAATTTATACCCAAAGAACTAATGAGGACAAGATATTATGTATTTCCATATAGCAGAAATTAACTCTCTGAGTGCCAGAGCTTTATTTAACAGATTTCATTTAGAAGTTTTCAAAAATGTGGTACATGTTTTTTCCTACCTCATTAAGTGTGTTAGGCTGTCATTTAATCTTTTATTAGTGACTCAGAATCATCATTTCAGACCTGAAAATATAGTTTTGTTTACACTCTCGATGGTGTAAAGACCTCAGAGAGATTTTGGGACTTCCTTTCTGGAAAAAGACCCAGAAATGACATGAGCTTTCATCTTAATCGCTTACCTCTCTGTATAGAGGTACCACAGATGAACATCTTGAGTAATATGATATGGCTATCTTTATGCACAATTAATAAGTGGATTGAATGCTAAAATAAGTGGTTTTCTTATTCTCCAAAAAATTATCATCTTTATTTCTTCTTGATTTTGTTGCAGGATTCGGAACACTATCTCTTACTTCTTCATACTTTACAGAACATATCAGGGACTTATCTTCATCTGCTCATATGTAATTTTCTTCCTTGCATTATTTGCTACCAAGATAAAGGAAAATTCGCCATCACCATTTCAGGAATTTGTGAAATTGTGCTCTGCTGGAGAGAATATCTCAAGAGTGACAAACTGTTCATCATCACTATGAGGTGACAGCAGTCCTGCTGATGAGATACCACACTTCAGTGTTCTCCAACCCTTATGTAATATTTGGCTTATAATAGAATCCCAAGCAAATACATATTAAAATGTCTATAATCTTTGTTAAAATCAGAATGAAAGCCTTGTATCATCCCTGCATAATACATCAACTTTCCCAAGAAATTTCATCTGTCATGTCATGTCATATTCTGAAAAGCACCTAGTTTTATAGGATCAGTGAGGTAACATCCTGGGAACAGAGAAGTGCTAAAAAAAAAATTCCCTGGAGAGCTAGCCTTGCTGTTTTTAAAGTGAGCTCTTCAGAAATCCAGAGCAGTGGTTCTCAAACATAATGAGTAAAACGATCACTTGGGAATGTTCTGAAAAATGCCCCACCCCCCAAATCCTGATTTAGTAAGTGTGGGGTGGGATCTGGACTTTTGCATTTTTAATAAATACTCCAGGTAAT
Organism: Balaenoptera ricei; assembly: GCF_028023285.1. Classification (NCBI taxonomy): domain Eukaryota; kingdom Metazoa; phylum Chordata; class Mammalia; order Artiodactyla; family Balaenopteridae; genus Balaenoptera; species Balaenoptera ricei. The sequence continues at coordinate 84,891,430 of NC_082660.1, read as the reverse complement.
TATGATACAGGTGGTCCAGAAGCAACATTTTGAGAAGCAGTGTCTAGACCGGTAGTTTTCAACCATGGCTGCACATTAGAATCCTCTGAGGAGATTTTTAAAAATTACTAGTATTTGGAACCCACCCCAGACCAATGAAATAGAACCTCTGAGTGTGAGGCACAGGAATTGGTAGTTTTAAAACTTCTCTGGTGATTTCAAAGTGCAGCTGTGTTTGAGAAGCAAGAGTATAAAGGTAGCTATTTTCTCATCTTCTGATTCTGAGGAACACAAAAGATAATGGGACAAGAAAAAAGAAAGTGTTTCTACCCATGCAAATTTTCCTTCTTGGGAGCTTACGGCATTAAGCTGTAAAGATCTATACTGAAATTGGTTCCAGCTGAATGAAGATGTTACACAGTGCGGCTGCCTAGAACTTCCCCCAAATCTAACTGTAATCATATACTTGGTTCCCAACCCATGCAGCCTTCTTAGCATTGCAGGGCTACGTAACTTATATATGTATACTCAGAATCTTGGACTAAACCTGTCAGTAAGCAGAAGAACTACACAGAGCCTTACACTAGTAACTTACCTGAGTTAGCTGTGCCGCTGGTTCTCTTTAGATTCTGATTTTGTCACTTGAGTTCTTGCCTTATTCCTTGCTAGCCAGTCTTTGTTTGACACTCTGGTGCTAAAAACTTGGTTCCTTCATTATCCCCTGCATGCCTGGGCCCCTACCTAGATTCTGTGTTCAATGCCTTCATTCACTGGATGTTCAAAAGCATTCAAGCCCCAAGATGGAATCCCAAGAACTTTGCCTGAGGGTTTTTTGTTTAAGTATTTATTTTGTAAAAATTCATATTTACAGAAAAGTTGCATGAATAGAACAAGGAACTCTCATATATCCTATACCCAGATTCACCGATTATTTATATTTTGCTTCTCTCTTTCTCTCTTTATATATCTGTGTATATTAATGTATGTATTTATGCATTTTTTGAGAGAGAATAAGTTATAGACACCATGCCCACTTTTCCCTAAATACTTCAGCATATATTTCCTAGGAACAAGGGTGTTCTCCTACGTGACAACAGTTACCAAATCAGGAAATTAAACAACTTAAATCAGGATAATATACAACTATTATCTAATCCATAGTTAATATTCAAATTTCATCAGTTGCCCCAATAATGTCTTTTTTATTAATTAATTAATTTATTTATTTATTTTATTTTTTGGCTGTGTTGGGTCTTCGTTGTGTGCGGGCTTTCTCTAGTCGCGGCGGCTACTCTTCGTTGTGGTGCACGGGCTTCTTATTGCAGTGGCTTCTCTTGTTGTGGAGCAAGGGCTCTAGGCATGCAGGCTTTGGTAGTTGTGGCACACGGGCTCAGTAGTTGTGGCTTGTGGGCTCTAGAGCGCAGGCCCAGTAGTTGTGGCACATGGGCTTAGTTGCTCCATGGCACATGGGATCTTCCTGGACCAGGGCTCAAACCCATGTCCTTTGCATTGGGAGGCAGATTCTTAACCACTGTGCCATCAGGGAAGACCCCCAATAATGTCTTGTATAGCTCTTTATCCTGGTCCAGAAACCAACCTCATTGAATTTAGTAGTCATGTCTCTTTAAGCTCCTTTAATTCAGAACGGTCCCTCTATCCTTCTTTGTGTTTTTTGGCTTTGACATCTTTGAAGTGTACAGGCCAGGTACTTTGCAGAATATCCCTCAATGATGTTTCCTTATGTATAGATTCAGGTTATGAATTTTGGGGCAGGAATATCTCATAAGTGATATTGTATCCTTCTCAGGGCGTCATATCAGGAGCCTTATGATAGTAGTTTGCCCCAACATTGGTGATGTTAGCTTTGATAATTTGATTAAGATGGTGTCTGTTAGCTTTCTCTCCTGTAACTTTGTAATTGATAAGTAATTTGTAGGGAGGTCCTTTTAAGGCCTGATGTATACATTCTGTTTCTCATCAAAATTTCACCCAGTGGTTTTAGCATGCATCAATGATTTTCTAACTCTGTTATTATTTATATATTAATTAGTTGTTATTCTACTGTAAGAAAGAATTTCCCTTACCCTGGCATTGATTTATTTATAACCATATGGGCTCTCGGATTCTTTTCTTTTTCATTAATGTATTTATTTTTATTTTTTAAAAATTTATTTATTTATTTATTTTTGGCTGCGTTGGGTGTTCGTTGCTGCGTGCGGGCTTTCTTTTTAGTTGCGGTGAGCAGGGGCTACTCTTCGTTGCGGTGTGCAGGCCTCTCATTGCTGTGGCTTCTCTTGTTGCAGAACACGGGCTCTAGGCACAAGGGCTTCAGTAGTTGTGGCTCACGGGTTCAGTAGTTGTGGCACACGGGCTTAGTTGCTCCATGGCATGTGGGATCTTCCCGGACCAGGGCTCGAACCCATGTCCCCTGCATTGGCAGGTGGATTCTTAACCACTGCACCACCAGGGAAGCCCCATTAATGAATTTATTAGTCACTTAATTCAACAGTTTTTTTCCCTCCCCCCCCCCCCTTCCTTCCTTCCTTTCCTTCTCTTATTCCTTGTTGGTTCATTTAGTAAGAAGTGGTTTTTATTTAACTTTTATTGGGGTATAGTTAATTTACAATGTTGTGTTAGTTTCAGGTGTATAGCAAAGTGTAATGGCCTATATGGGGAAAGAACCTAAAGAAGCGTGGTTATATGTATATGTATAACAGATTCACTTTGTTGGGCTCATGGATTCTTATTTTATTCAGTGGGATATAATCCATTATTATTATTATTTATTTGAAAGTTCACGTTGTTCCTTTGAGCTGTCTCCTCTATCTTTTTCACATGTCCCCACTATTCTTTAAATACTTTCTTATTTTCTCGTTTCAAATGATGTTCTAGGCACATCTTGTACTTTCCCTGTTCCTGCCCTGGAATCAACCAAGGAGCCCAGGTTCCTTTTATTGGAGAATAATATTTAGAAACCACGATCTGGGCTTGAGATGTGCTCGTTATTATTGGTGTTTCATTTCTTTTAGGTTATTTCAGCAGATTGAGCTAGGAAATATATCTTTGCATAGGTGTATGTTTCTCTCTCTCTCATATATATACGTGTGTGTGTGTGTGTGTGTGTGTGTATTTTTTTTGCCATACTGATACTTTCAATTCTAATTCCGCAAAACAGGGTACATTTTTGTATCCTCCCTTTCCATACTTGTAACTCCTGCAACAGTGAGAAACTTAGCTCTCATCATCCTCAATATATTTAATCATATGCTCAAGTCTGGAATATACAAGAATGTAGTTTCAAAATTTCTAACCCATGTCACTGTAAAAACCTTGCCTAGGTTTTAAATTTAAGTTCCAAGCCTCTAAAAGAGGGATCCTAATGAACAGCATCCCAGTTTGCTCTCCCAGAATCCATCCTGAAATTAAAGTCTTTTTTCTTAAATGCAGTTTCTGAGTCCTAACCCCCATCATTTGCTGATAGACTTGTCTGAAGTTGAAGGTTTGCTTCCTTGAATCTTTGACTACTGTCTATTTTAAATAGCACTTCCAATCCCCTAGCACCGTATTGCAAATTATTTTTGCTAGGGCTTCTCTGTATCTCCAGCTGGTCTCTGTGATCTCTGTCTGACACAGTTCACTTCCAACAAAGCCCTGATTCAGACCAGTACAAGGAAGAATTGGTCGTCTATCCTTATTGTGCTTAAAACAGAAATTGTACTGTGTATGTGCATGCAAGCATGTGTGTCTGTGTTGTGTGTGTGTATGTGTCTGTGTGTAGAGGGGGTTGTGGATGCGTGTGGAAATGAGTCTTTAACAGGCACTTACAAAACTCAGAGTTAGCAACTATTGCCAAAACAGTTCAGTTTTATCAGCATTGCAAATACATAATATATTCAGATAATTTTCAGAAGGCTTTTTTTTCGTGGAAAAAGTTACATTCTTTTGCAGCATCATAAATTGCTGTCTTTTTTTGAATACCAACTGTATGTAGCCTTCTAATGCTCCATCTCACTTTGAAATGTCAAAGTCATCCTTCTGAAAAGTCACACAATTAGGTGAAAAGTATTGCCTAATAAAAATCTTTCACCTTCTCAATGAACACTGGGACAAAAATAAGAGGCCTTTAAGAACCATTCACACAGGATATGACCTGGGTCTTCTAATGTGAATATCTAGTGTTTTAATGATTCAAAATCTATTTTAAAAATCAAGCACTACTCTTTTGGGGAAGACACTGAGAAGAGACAAAATTCCATTTAAGACTGTGAACTCAGGAGTCAGATAAAACTAAATCTTAGTTACTTAACTTTTCTATAATTCAGTTTCTTTACCTGTAAAGTGGGTATAATAACAGAACTTCACTTGCAGGCTTGCTGCATTAAATAATATATTGCAATAAAACATTTAATGGTGTACTTACACCTAGGAAATACTCAATAAATGTTATCTCTTCTTATAAATATTATTCAGATTTATAATTCTTTTCTGTGCTTTTAGTTCTTGGTTGGTTTGCCTGTTCCCCTTGTAACTGTTTACAGTTCTGCTCCTTGCCCTTCATTGAAGGGAGATTATTGGATGATTTCCATGCTGCCCCGTTTCTACTGTGTTGCTTGTGCATGTGGTATCTGTCAAGGCTTATTGCTTATTCTAATATAGCTCAGCTTGTGCCCATAGTGCTGTAAGGTCTTCAGAGGCACTGTATTGAGGCCCTATGATGCATTTACCTGCTTCTCACAACTAAGGTGATATTAATGAAGTACAAGGGATTCTCAGTCATTGTCCTACCCCTAACTACACTGCCAATCAGGTTTGTCTTTTGTTTTTCATTGTTAGCTATCTTCTTTCTTCTTTTATATGCCGCTTTTTGCTACTCTACCTCCCAACTGCTTCAAGTCACTGCCATTATACCTATCTTTTCTCTTTTCTTCCTTTAATTGCTTCTCTAATATTTTCCTTACTTTGTTTGCATGAACTGTCTTAGGCTGATATTTTGTAAAATCACCAGTCAATGGAATACTCTTCACACTACATAGTGAATTGACCAATCATGATATACTAGTTGAAACATTTGGGTCTCTTGTACTTCTTTCATTTGTCTATTTGTTGGTGGCTATTTAGAGGTTATGCCTTTGATCTTAAATATAGTTTTATTTTGTTTGGATAACTTTTAAGATATGTGCTATTACAGTAGACTGAGGCTTTCAGACAGCTAATCTTTGGGGGAGCTGAGGTCTTATCACATTTTGAACCCAGAAAAATCTTTCCTGTAACATATTTTTTAAAAATCAGGAGATGCTTTGTCTGGGAAGAGACCAGGAAGAGGCAATATAGGATTTAAGAGTATAGCCTCTGGAGTCAGACAGAGTTGTCCTTGGAAAGGCACAGATAACATCCTTTTTTATCTGTCTCCTTTTTTTGATTTTTATCTCTAAAGAAATTACTCACATGGAAGTGAGGGCCTCTGAAATCATGTAGGGCCATAATAGCTTTACTTTCCTGTTCCTAAAAAAGCACAGAAACCTTTTTGAAGTAAAGGGCATCATATTAGCTATAGGCACTGGTTTCTGCTCCTCTTCAGAGCTAAGCTACCTAATTGGGTTTGCACAGAGCATCAGGCATGTATGTGCCTTAGTCATGGAGGGGAGCATGAGAACCTGCAGAGGGCTTCCTCTAAAATAATGATTTTGATGATGATAAGAAAATAATGTTCCTATAGAAGCAGCATTTATTGAGAGTTTACCATGTACCAGGTATTCATAAACACATTTATTTTTGCAAAAACTTTGAGTTATTACTGTTATTCTCATTTTTACAAATGAGTGAACTGAAGCCCAGAGAGGCTGATTTACTTGTCCCAAGGCACGAAAGTAGGAAAGCTACAGATTCAGTGTTACCTTACTCTAAAGCCCATGCTTTTTTTTTTTCTTTTTTATCACAGTAGGCTACTTATAGACCTACCTGAGTCTTGCATATTCTATACTCTGTCTTACCTGAGATTCACACACAGATAAGGAATCAGACTGGATCTCATTTGCATGAATAAGGTTCCAGATGTCTAGCTGAAAAAAAAGACATATTTATTATTCACTCACATTCAGAGCCAATTGAACAGTAAATACAGTGGCCAGAAGATAGAGATCAAACTGTCATGTTTATTACTAAGTTATATTTAAGGCAGTGGCTTAGCATTCCTCCCTCCATCTTGGAACTGCTCACCCAAGGGTCAATTTGGTTTTGCAGAGGATACCATTTACCTAGAGTTGCTGCTGTACACTGGTCTGGTGTGAAGAGGGAAGGAGAATGCTTACAGATTTAGACTATTGGCCTACTAACGTAATTTTGGACCAGTGGGTATAGCCCACCTACCAGGAAACTCACTGCATCTCAGTGGAGAGGAGTAAGGGGCGGGGCAAGAGGCCTCAAGATTTAATCCCTCCTCAGGGAAACCAGAGCACTGAGGAATAAACACTCCCTCTAATATCTCCAAAGTTTAGAGATTTTACCCAGTGACTCATACATTAAAAATGATAGATCAAGGCTACACTCAATCTGTAGCTTTCTTTGAAAAGAAAAATAAAGGCTGGGTGAAAAGAAGCCAAAGAATTTCTTCTTGTTAGAAATATAATATTCTGTGGCCCAGGCAGACATGGCTTTGAGGTCAATTTCCTTTTCAAATCAATGAGACCTATATAAGTGCTTCTCTGCTGAATCCTTTAGGTGTTTATATTTCATGAATAGTCCATTTCCCCAAGAAAGTCATATTAGAGAAATGCTTTCTCTTGGTCTTCCAAGAATGTATATGACCAAGCCCACTGGAATATGGAGGACAAACAGGGCAATCAAAGAAGAGAAACTGTGTAACTGTGTGTACACCTCTTTTGTCTATCACAGAAGTGAATGGATATATCTGTACAAATACATGGTAATTAAACTTGATGAGTCTCAATGAATGACAATTTTTATAAAATGGAAAAGGAATGGCAATTTTTATCTTATCCGTACAGTTTTTAAAAGGAATTTCATGACTTTGGCATTTGCATACTAAATCAGATGTTGGCACTACAGTAGTAATAATGAACATTAATAACAATGCTAACAGTTACTCTGTGCTTTCTTGTATCAAGAACCATGCTAAGACATTTACACATATTATCTCATTTAATACAACATTCCTATAATGTATATACTACCGTTATTCCCATTGTACATAGAAAACTAGGATTAGAGAGTTTAGGTTGCTTGCCTAAGTTTACTAGTCTAGGTGACTTAGTAAGTCATTCAAGTCTTTCTCACTTCAAAGCTATACTCTAAACCACTATGCTATAAGTCTTCATTTGTTAAAAGACATAATTCTAACCTTCTAATGTTTCTGTGCTTTAAAAACCCCTAGGGTTTAGGTATAATTTGTTCATGTATTTATTTATTCAAGAGCTTTGTTCATCTTTATCTAGAGCTTATGACACTAGGCCCTAGCAAAATCAGCACAGCCTCTGCCTTCATGCACTTCACCATCCAGTGCACCATTGAGACTCATCGCATCCTGCTAGGACAGCTTAGTCATCCTCATCTATCTGGATTGAAGGGAGGAAGGGGCTTCGTAAAGTACTACAAACAAACTAATTCTTTAAGAGACATGTCCTCCCCTTATTCTTTGCTCAAATTTGTATAAGTGAGCTGGATTCAGTGACTTGAAAGCAAGTGATTCTGTATAGGAAAACCATCCCTAGGTGATGTCCTGGGTGGGAGTTCGATGCCTGCCAACTCTGGTGTAGCAAAGGAGGGAGGAGCATGGTGTGTGGTGACTTGGTGCTGTGTTTTGTCAGGGGCACAGCCAGATTACTGGCTACATCCCCAGGAATTTACTTAGGAGCAGATTGTTAGCTGCTGCACAGCTGTGGTGCTCCTGATGGCTGGCTTGGAAAAGCATCTGAGCCAGCCCCAACAATGGGAGAGAATGGGGGCCAAGGTGGTTTGGGGCCATTGGGTGCTGGTTTTGAGTGCCACAAGTGTGGATGGCAAATGGAACACAACAGATAAATAAAGAGCTCATGTATTAACATAATCCAACTTTCATCCAAGTGGACTGTGGCTTCTAGCCTTCGTTTGTACCTTACTGAGGCAAAACTGCAGTGATACATCTGCTTCCCACCCCCTGCCTTCATTTATTATAAACATTAACTTATCGCTGGTACTACTGATCTTCCTTTCAATACCGCAATTCCAAAACGAGATTTAAATTTTAATTTTGAATGACATTTGAAGAGTAGTGTAATCTAAAGTGATTTTCTGTTAATACATAGGCTCTAATATTAAAGACTATTCTTTTGGTAGATGTTAATAGTTCTGTTACTATGGAACATTTATTCCTTTAATTTCATGTAAATTTAAATTTTATGATGTTTGCTTTACCAAGATTATATAATCCTTTTTTGTTATTGAAAAGAATCACAATTATGCAAATGATTATATCCAAGGAGACAAGCAGCAATTAACTGTGAAAGACAGGCTGTTACTGTAAGAATTGTATTCATACTGAATGGACTTGGACTTAAAATAAACCTTTAATAAGAAAATTCAGTTGGTAGAGATTTTAAAGGCAAGCAGTTCGTTGAGACAAGTTTGTACTCTTGCCATAATAGTTTTGCATTCTAATATTTATAGTTTTCTCTTACTCTAGTATGCTTTTAGCTCCTGCCTTATAAAAAAAATGACTGCTTCAGCAAGTAAGAAATATGTGTGGAAAAAATCTCACTCGGGTTTATATAACTTTAATCTAACTACTACCCACTCTTCATTATTAAGAAAACTGGGCAATAATAACCGTTTTAAAGTTTTTTTAAAAACCTAAATGTGCTTCATTTTTATTTATAGCTTTTCTAAAATTAAAACTTGTTTTCATTGTGATTCTTCAACATATATTGAGCCAGAATTTCCCTTGGGCCTACTTTTTGGTAGTGAATTGCACATGGAGGGAAGGGCTTTTACTGCTTTAAGTGGTGAGTCTCCATTTACTGCATTTCTTTTGCTACTGTCACTATTCAAAGGGTCCAATAAGACTTGGAGGTGGTTTAGCATTTGTTTAAAAGCGCAGATTATTTTTTGAAGTTAAGCACTTACTTTTTTTTTGTATTTTTTAAAATTAAAATATATACAATGTTATATTAGCTTCAGATGTGGATCATACTGATTTGGTATTTACATACATTTTGAAATGGTTACCATGATAAGTCTAGTTACCATCTGTCACTATACAAAGTTATTACAGTATTATTGAGTATATTCCCTATACTGTACATTACATCCCGTGACTTATTTATTTTATAACTAAATTTGTACCTCTTAATTCCCTTCACCTATTTGCCCACCCCTCCCCAACCCACTTACCTTCTGGCATCCAACAGTTTGTTTTTTGTACAGTATCTATGAGTCTGTTTCTGTTTTGTTCTCCTGTTTTGTTCTGCAGAATTCACATATAAGTGAAATCATATGGTAATTGTCTTTTTTGTCTGACATTTCATTTAGCATAATGCCCTCTAGACCCATCCATGTTATTGCAAGTGGCAAGATTTCATTCTTATTTATGGCTCAGTAATGTTCTATTGTATATATATATGCCACACCTTTTTTTTTAAACATCTTTATTGGAGTATAATTGCTTCACAATGTTGTGTTAGTTTCTGCTGTACAACAAAGTGAATCAGCTATATGTATACATATATCCCCATATCCCCTCCCTCTTGCGTCTCCCTCCCACCCTCCCTATCCCACCCCTCTAGGTGGTCACAGAGCACCGAGCTGACCTCCCCATGCTATGCAGCTGCTTCCCACTAGCTATCTATTTTACATTTGGTAGTGTATATATGTCAGTGCTAGTCTCTCACTTCGTCCCAGCTTACCCTTCCCCCTCCCCGTGTCCTCAAGTCCATTCTCTATGTCTGCATCTTTATTCCTGTCCTGCCCCTAGGTTCATCAGAACGATTTTTTTTTTTTAGATTCCATGTATATACGTTAGCATACAGTATTTGTTTTTCTCTTTCTGACTTACTTCACTCTGTATGACAGACTCTAGGTCCATTCACCTCACTACAAATAACACAATTTCGTTTCTTTTTATGGCTAGTATTCCATTGTATATATGTGCCACATCTTCTTTCTCCATTCATCTGTTGATGGACACTTAGGTTGCTTCCACATCTTGGTTATGGTAAATAATGCTGCAATGAACATAGGGGTGCATATATCTCTTTGAATTAGTATTTTTGTTGTCTTTGGATACATACCCAGGAATGGTATTGCTGGATCTACTGTAGTTCTATGTTTAAAGTTTTGAGGAACCTCCATACCATTTTCCACATTTGTTGCACCAATTTACATTCCCACCAACAGTGTAGGAGGGTTCTTTTTTCTTCACAACCTCTCCAACACTTGCTATTTGTTGTCTTTTTGACAATAGCCATTCTAACAAGTGTGAGGTGATGTGTCGTGGTTTTGATTTGCATTTACCTGGTAATTAGTGATATTGGGCATCTTTTTATGTACCTGTTGGCCATCTGTATGTCTTCTTTGGAAAAATGTCTATTCAAGTCCTCTGCCCATTTTAAAATCAGATTGCTTGATTTTTGACATTGAGTTGTATGAGTTCTTTGTATATTTTGGATATTAACCCCTTATCAGATATAACATTTGCATATATCTTCTCCCAGTTAATAGTTTGTCTTTTCATTTTGTTGGTGGTTTCCTTCACTGTGCAAAAGCTTATTGGTTTGATGTAGTCCCATTTGTTTATTTTTGCTTTTGTTTCCCTTGCTTGAGGAGAGAAGTCCAAAAAGATATCACTAAGAATGATGTCAAAGAGTATACTGTCTGTTTTCTTTTAGGAATTTTATGGTTTCAGGTCTAACAGTTAAGTCTTTAATCCATTTTGAATTTATTTTTGTATATTCTGTAAGATAATGGCCCAGTATCATTCTTTTGCATTATCTGTCCACTTTTCCCAACACCATTTATTGAAGAGAATGTCCTTTCTCCATTGCTTATTCTTGCCTCCTTTATCATAAATTAATTGACCATATGTGCATGGGTTTATTTCTGGGCCTTCTATTTTGTTCCATTGATTTATGTGTCTGTTTTTGTGCCAGTACCATACTCTTTTGATTACTGTAGCTTTATAGTAAAATTCTGAGCATAATACCTCCAGCTTTGTTCTTCTTTCTCAAGATTGCTTTGGCTATTTGAAATCTTTCATGGTTCCATACAAATTTTCAAATTATTTGTTCTCGTTCTGTGAAAAATGCCATTGATATTTTGATAGGATTTAGGTAGCCTTGGCATATTACTAAAATTAATTCTTCCAATCCATGAGCATGGTATATCTTTTCATTTATTTGTATCATTTTCAGTTTCTTTCATCAATATCGTAATAGTTTTCAGAGTACAGGTCTTTCACCTCCTTGGTTAAATTTATTCCTAGGTATTTTATTCTTTTCGATGCAGTTGTAAATGGGATTTTTCCTTCATTTCTCTTTTTCATAGCTCGTTATTAGTGTACAGGAACACAACCATTATCTGTATATTAATTTTGTATCTGGTGATTTTGCTGAATTCATTTAATAGTTCTAAATTTTTGATGGAGTCTTATTTTATTATTTTTATCATTTTATTATTATTTTCTATAGGTAATATCAGATCCTCTGTAGATAGTGACAGTTTTATTTCTTCCTTTCCAGTGTGGATGACTTTTATTTCTTTTCATTGCCTAATTGCTCTGGCTAGGATTTACTATGTTGAATAAAAGTGATGAGAGTAGGCTGGCATTCTTGTCTTGTTCCTGATCTCAGAGGAAAAGCTTTTAGCTTTTCTCCATTGAGCATAAAGTTAACTCTGGGCTTGTCATGTATGGCCTTTATTATGTTGAGGTATGTTCCCTCTGTACTCACTTTAAATTTTTTATCATAAATGGATGTTGGATTTTGTTAAATGCTTTTTCTGTATCTAATGAGATGATCACATATTTTCTATATCTGGTCTTGTTAATGTGGTGTATCACATTGATTTTTTTGTGGATGTTAGACTGGACCATCCTTGCATCCATGGAACAAATCCCACTTGGTCATGGTGTATGATATTTTTATTGTATCATTGAATTCAGTTTGCTAATATTTTGTTGAGGATTTCTGCATCAGTGTTCATCAGGGATATTGCCTGTCATTTTTTGTGTGTCTAATGTCTTTGTCTGGTTTGGTATCAGGGTAATGCTGGCCTTGAAAAATGTTTAGAAGCATTCCTTCCTCTTCAGTTTTTTGGAGTAGTTTGAGAACAATAGGCATTAACTCTTCTTTAAATGTTTGGTAGAGTTCACCAGCACAGATTATTTTAGAACTCAACAAACCTGGGTTCAATTCCTGCTATTTCCACTTATATTAACTATGTAGTCTTGGGCAAATTAATCTCTTTGAGTCTCAGTGTGCTCATTTGCATAAAGGTTTTAATAATATAAACTGCCTCATGAAAATTAACTGAGTTAATCCAGGTTTAGCACAGTGTCAGGAACATAGTAAGTACTCATACTGATAACTGCTATTATTATTACCTACCTTACTGAATAGTGTGTACTCTGGAGAACTGAGTCTAAAATAGGGACATTCTAGTAGCTCTCTTTGGTGAAAAAGCAGAGATAGAACAAAGTACCAAAGTTTGCACTGAGACTGAACTTCTTAATCGATTTGCTTACATTCAGATGATCATTTCTCACATGTGCAAGAGAGAGAAGGAGAAAGAAAAAGGCATGATGAAGAAATCTGTCATTGATTGCATCAAGTCATTCCGGGAAAAACAAGATGACTGCATATGTTCATTAGGACAAGAAAATCATAAAGCACCAGCACACTTTTTTGAATTGGCACATTCCCATTGGGCCTGGGTAGTTTAACTGGAAGGAACTGCAGAGGGAGGTACATATGGTGATAATTTGCCTGGAGGCTGCATTTTAAATTGAGAGCTCTCAGGTTTTCATGGAATCTCAGGCTGGAAGGAACCAGTTAAGGAAATTCAACCTCACTTACTAGCCTGGGATCATTAGGGTCGGGTTCTAATTTAAAACATCAAATATAAATAAGTTGAGGACCAAGGGAGCATGAGCTCTTCCAAACCACCATCACCACCACCACCACTACTTAACACATTCAGTTCCCAATTAATGCCAGCTGAATCCCAGCTAACCACCATGAGTCTTGTGGGCAGAGCAAATAATAGAGCAGAGGCAAGTCACTGTGGGGCCCAATAACAGACTTTAGAATGAAGCATATCAGGAAAAAAGCCACTGAATATTTTTTCTGTTCTTATTCCCCATCCTTTATAATTTGCTGCTTGGGTCTTTAGTCCTGGCTCTGCCACTAACTAACTCAGTGTCCATGGACAAGTCACTCATATCCTCTCTCTCTTAGTTTCCTCTTCTATAAATTGAGATGGTAGAATTTCTAAGGTTCTTTATTCTCTGACAGCTTATGATTCCGATTCTAATAGAAGATTAAGATGGTAAAAGGGAACGTGAGACTAGAATGCATGAGTATGGGTGGATGAGTATGGGCAGCTCTCTGATTCCTGGAGTATGATAGTGAATGAATCTTCTCCCCCAAGAGGGTTATTCTCACATGCTGTCTCTGATTAGTAGTGGTGTGTGTGTGTGTCTGTGTGTGTGTGTAAATAGAGAAAGAGAGAGATAGAGAGGAACAAATGAAGAATCAGAGTGAGAAGATGAAGAGAGAAAGATATTGGAGGGAAGATGGGACTAGGGAAGTAACAGACTCAGAATCTTTTGAAATGTTTCCTTTTACACGTCTATTCCTTCTGGGTCCCTGTAGGAGCTCTAACTTTAGAATCACGCACAAATTTAATTAGTTTTTTCCAAATTATTAATAAATTATTCAAATCAAACCAGATCTTCAATCCCAGTAAGCTTCCCCAGACAACTGCTACCACAGAAAACTACAGTCTGATAAAAGAGAAGCAGCAGAATTACTTCAGGGCTTCTGCTCCTCATCCATGAACAGACCTAACTATGTGCTTTTCAGCAAGACCAATTCATTAACAGAGAAAACTCTTAATAATACTGGATTAGCTACCTGAGAGACCATCTGTGCCTCTTATTCTGAGGCAACTGAGAATGACTTGGTTGAGCGGGCTGCATCATTTTCATATAGGTCAGAGGCAGGACTTGGGGGAATTAAATATTTGAGACTGCTCTTCCTTTTAATATTTACTGAATATTACCTTTTCTGTCTCTCAAGTCAGCAGTCTTAAATTAAAGTAAAATACTCCTTCAGAGTATTTGTTTTCATAAGCTGTGGACTGGACTCTCATAAACAGTGAAATGGCTGTCAGAGATGGTTTGATTGTAGGAATGTCTTCATACAGTAGGCATTACAATAGATTTATTTACTAGAGACATCCTGAGGCATTGCTGCTTATTCTATTTATTCACTTCCAGGGGTAATTACAATAAGGTTTTATCCAGGGGAATCATGTCTTAAGTGACTCCAACTCTTCTATATCAGATCTCAGCAGCCCAAAATGCCAACCCCACCCTCATCCCATGTTGTTGGGAGGTACTCAGTATATTGTCTGTGTACTTAGAGTATTTAAGCCTTGGAGAAAGAAAGACCTCGGTTCAAATACTATCTTAGTCACTAAATCCTGAACCTGTTCTCTCATCTGTAAAATAGAATAACAATAACATCAGTCTCACAAGGATGAAGTAGGATGTAAGAATTCAATGAGATAATATTCATAAAGAGCTTAACAGTGTTTTAGTCATAATAGCAATGTCTTAGCTTTTACCATTGTTACCCTAAAATTATCTTTAGTGAACCTATAGTTTCAAAAATATGTTGAAAGCTTTTAAACATTAAAAAAATACAGTTGTTTGTTATGAAATGGCATCTTCTTGTTAAAAAAGCTTTTTAAATATTTATTTTCATATTTACTAAAATGCTTGTTTTTCAGACTCTTAATTTTCTGATAATTGGAGATTCACATGCACTTGTGAGAAATAATCAAGATCCCATGTAACCTATACCCAGTTTCCCCCAATGGTAACATCCTGCAAAGCTACAGTACAGTATCACAACCAAGATGCCAGCATGATATAAGTCACCAATCTTACTCAGATTTCTAAGTTTTATTTGTACTCATTTGTGTGTATGTGTGTTTAATTCAATGCAACTTATCATGTATCCAACACCATAGACAGGCAAGACACAAAACAGTTCCATTATCACATGGATCCCTCATGTTGGCCTTTTATAGCTACATCAATCTCCACCCAAATTCCCTGTCCCTAACCCCTGCTAACAAATAATCTGTTATCTATTTCTATAATTTTCTCAATTCAAGAATGCTGTATGAATGGAATCATACAGTATGTAATCTTTTGGCAGTGTCTTTTTATGCTCAACATAATTCCCTGGAGATTCATCCAAGTTGTTGAGTATATCAAGCTTGTTCCTTTGTACTGCTGAGTAGTATTTCATGGTATGGATATTCAGTTTTTTAACCTTTCACTCTCTGAGGGATACCTGGGCTGTTCCCAGTTTTTCTCTGTTACGAATAAAGTTGCTTAAACATTCTGGTACAGGTTTTTGTGAGACCATAGTTTTCATTTCTTTGGGATAAATGCCTAAGAGCACAATTGCTGGGTCGTATGCTGGTTGCATATTTGGTTTTATAAGAAATTGTCAAACTATTTTCCAGAGTAGTTGTACCATTTTACTTTCCCACCAATGGTGTATTAATGGTCCAATTTTTCAACATCCCCACCAGCATTTTTTGTTTTGATTATTTTTTATTTTAGCCATTCTGATAGGTGTGTAGTGTTATCTCATTGTGGCTTTAATTTCCATTTCCTTAAGGGCTAATGATGTTGACCATCTTTTCATGTGCTTATTTGCCATCTGTCCGTGAACTGACTGTGCATATCTTTAGCCCATTTTTAAATTGGATTGTTTGTTTTCTTATTGTTGAACTTTAAGAGTTCTTTATTATATTCTAGATACAATCTCTTTGTTGGAAATATGGTTGCAAATATTTTTCCACTCTGTAGGTTGTCTTCATTCTCTTAACAGGGTTGTTCACAGAGCAAGAGTTTTTAATTTTGGTAAAGTCCACTTTATCATTTTTTCTCTTATGGCTGGTGCTTTTGGTGCCAAGTCTAAACTCTCTTTGCCTAGCCCTAGATCCTGACAATTTTCTCCTATTTTTTCTGAAAGTTTTATAGTTTTATGTTTTATATTTAAGTCTGTGATCTCTTTTGAGTTAATTTGTTAATTTGTGTATAAGGTGTGGATTAGGGCAAGGTTCTTCTCTTTTTCGCCTAATGAATGTCTAATTGCTCCAGAAACATTTGTTGAAAAGGCTATCCCTCTCCATTAAATTTCTTTTGCCCCTTTGTCAAAAATCAGTTGGGTATATTTGCATGGGTCTATTTCTGCATTCTCTATTTTGTTTAATTGTTCTATGTGTCTATCTCTTCACCAAGAGCACAGTGTTTTGAATAATATAGATAAATATTAGGCCTTAATATTCCACACGATTCTTCTTTTTTTCAAGATTGTTTTAGCTGTTCTAGGAACTATGCCCTTTCACATACATTTCAGAAAAATCTTGTCTATGTCTACAAAAAACATGCTGAGACTTTGATAGTGATTGCATTAAAAAGCTATGGGTCAATTTTGGGAAATCTGAAAACTTTACTGTATTGAGTCTTCCAATCTATGAACATAGTATGCCTCACCTTTTCTTTCGATATCTTTAATTTCTTTTATCAGGATTTTATAAGTTTTAGCATACAGATCCTGTATATGTTTTGTTACCTTTACACCTAATTATGTCATTTCCTCTGGAGTGATTGTAAATTGTAATTTTAATTGTAGTTTCCACATATTCAGTTCTAGTATAGAGTAATTTAATTGATTTGTGTGAGTTGGTATATCTTGTGAAGGTGCCCCTTGCAGTGGAAGTGTGGAGTCTTAACCACTGGACCACCAGGGAAGTCCCTTTTTAGTTCTTAAGAGTTTTTTTTTTTTTTTCTTTTGGTGTGTAGATTCCTTGGGATTTTCTTGTCATCTACAAATAAGGAAAGTTTTATTTCTTCCTTTACAACCTGAATGTCTTTTGTTTCTTTTAATTGCCTTATTGCAGTGGCTAGAACTTCCAGTACTGTGTGGAATAACAAGGATATTCTTGCCTTGTTCCTGATCTCAGAGGAAAGCCTTCAGTCTTTGACTATTTTGAAACATCAAAATAACACCTGTAGGGTTTTTAGATACTCTATATCAGGTTGAAAAAGTTCCCCTCTTTTCCTAGTTTACTGAGTATTTTTATCATGAAAAGGGTGTTGGGTTTTGATACAAGATTTTTTCTGAATCTACTGAAATGATCATATTTATTTTTTATTTTCTTTTGATATGGTGTATTACATTAATTGATAGTCTTGTGTTTAACCACTCTTGCAAACCTGGGATTAATCCTACTTGGCATGGTGTATAATCCTTTTTATATGGTGCAGGATTCAGTTTGCTAGTATTTTGTTGAGAATTTTTGCATCTAAACATGAGAAATATCAGTTTATAGTTTTCTTGTACCATTTTGTCTGCCTTTGGTACCAGGGTAATACTGTTCTCATAGAATGAGTTGGGAAGTGTTCATCTGTTTTCTTGAGGAGATTGTGTACAATGGTGTCAATATTTCTTTAAATATTTGGTGGAATTCTCCTGTGAAACTGTTTGAGCCGGGAGATTTCCTTTTTGGGGAGCTTCTGAAGTATGAGTTCAATTTTTTTAGTGGTTATAGGACTATTCAGATTATCTATTTTATCTTAGTTTGCTTTTGGTAGTTTGTGGTTTTCAAAGAATCAGTCCTTCCAATTTCATTATTTGTTTGTTTGTTTGTTTTTCAATTATAAAATTAATATGTTTTCTCATATAATATTCACAGATATTATTTTGGTGAGGTAAGAATCATAATGTCAGTATTTAACAGGACCATGCAGCTGCTCACTTGCTAGCTCCGAGTTTTTAGTTGTGAGCTTGGTACAATTAAGATAATCCATCTGTTGGACTACAGAACAAGGCTAATCCTTTTGCTCCAACTGAATTTCAAGTAAATAACTATACTCCGTTGGATATGGGAAGCAGCAAGAGTATATCACTCACAAAACCCAGGAGATACAAGGACAGGTTTACATGAGAAAAACTAAAGAGTTGGAACCATACTAGTTTGGAATCCCAATTCTGCCACTTACAAACTGTGATCCTGGGGGAGTTAACATCTGTAAGCCTTCTTTTCTTCCTCTGTAAAATGGAAATAATAATAGTGCCTATCTTATAAAGTTATGAGGATTAAATGAATTGGATACATGAATCTCTCAATATATGGTATACACATATGTTTATAATTAGTCTCACTCTTTAAATTGGGTGTGCCCGGATAATGCCACTAAAGTTTCTTCTCTTTGTCCTCACTCCAAATTCTCCCTACCACCCTTGGGGGAGTGGGAGATACAAACTATTGGGAATAAGATAGGCTCAAGGACGTATTGTACAACGTGGGGAATATACCCAATATTTTGTAATAACTGTAAGTGGAAACTAACCTTTAAAATTGTATAAAAATTAAAAAAAAATTAAAACCAAAGAAACAAAAAAACAAAAAACCAAATTCTCCCTACCACCTTTTCTTACCTTGCTCAATATGCTTTTCTGGGAACTTTAACTGAAAACAGGGAGACTATGGCACGTGACTCACAATCTTCAATGTCTTGTGAGTGACAAAACCAGCTAATCTTATTATCTTGGCCATCATAACTACTCTTTGTTATTTCTTATTTCAGGGTCTACCTCTTCCAGGAATCTTTCCCCAATGAATACCCATCATTCTCAAGTCATCTGTAGACCCCCTCATCATACCATCCCTCCATTCATATATTTGACAATCATTTATTGAGCACATGTTATACATGAGGAACATTTTCCCTCTAAGATTTTTACCTCCTGAAATTCAGTGACCTTCACCTGTTTTCTATTTCAGCTACTCACCATTGACCAGATCTTCACTATCTGTGAAATCTTTAAATTTCAATGTTCTTTTCTCTAACCACAACTTTCTGTAACTTTCAGTTGTCTCAGAAATTACCTACCAACTCCCCCCAACTTCCTTTTTATAACCTAATTAGACCTTCTAGATCCTTTAACTTTTCCACTTTGTCTTAGTTTATCAATTTCCTTTGGATTTTTTTTTTCTTCTACATTCCACCTGGACCCAATGCTAAAATTATCCTTTTAGCAACACCCTCAAATTCCTTTTCTTATGCTTCTGTAGGACCTGTTCAGCAAAACTCAAGGGACGAATTAATTCTAAAATACTTCTTATCCATATCTGGGGGAATGGAGTGCTGCTGAAATAAACCAAAAATGTCTTATGAGTGTGTGTTAGGATCATTACAACTGATGATCATTATTACAGCTGGTGTAATAATCAGCTCCAGCTGGGCCTGCAGTGTTGCCCTTCAGTCCTTTTACTTGATCTGAGTCAACTCTTTCCAATTCGCTCCAAAATATCCAAGGATATTCCAAAAATTGTCACTTTTCTCAACCCCATATTCAAATGTTGACTCACACCTTTTCAAAAGATGACAGAGGGAATCAGAATGTCCTCCCCCAATTTCTAATCCTTCTACTTACAAACTCATCTGTTCCTACAGCCCTCTTCATATCCTTTCAAGGCAAATCACTCCACTTTTACCCTCATCCCCACTCCTCCTTACCTCCCCTGCAACCTTCACAATCCCCTCCCTCTCTACTGATTCTTTCCTCTCAATCTATAAATATACTAAAATTTCTCCCAAAACAAACACTACCCAACCCTTCCTTCATCTCTGTTGCTACCATTCAGTCTAATATCTGAATTTTTCAGAAGGGTAATATACATTTAGTATCTCTATTTTCTAACTTCACTCTGCAACTGACTGCAATCTAGCTTTTACCGCCATGTTCCATCAAATAGCTCTTATTCATATTACCAGTTATCTTCTAAATACCAGTGGGTACCCTCCCCGTTTGTGTCTTACTGCATATCAATCCTGCATTAATCATTGTTGATCAAACTCCCCATCCTGAAATATCAAAACTCTTGGCTTCTGAGAAGTTATACATTTAATACCCTTCTTGGGATATAATATTTCTTTGGCTTCTGTGACACCACAGACTTTTAAAAATAAACCTTGCTGAGATATAATTTACTTACAGCAAAATACCTTCATTTTAAGTGTACCATTCGCTGAGTATGACAAATGTGCACACTCCTGTAATTACCACTATAATCAAGATATAGAATATTTCCTTCATCCCCAAAAGTCCCCTCTTGCCTCTTTTTAGTCAGTCCTTTCTCCCTCCCCAGCCAGCTGCTGATCTGCTTATATAGATAATTATAGATCATTTTTTCCTTTAAAATATTTTGTATGAAAGAAATTGTATAGTATTGACTCTTTGGTGTGGCGTCTTTCACTTAGCATGATGTTTTTGAGATTCATCTGTGTTGTTTGGTGTATTAGTAGTTCATTCCTTTTTATAGCTGTGCAGTATTCCATTGTACAGAGGTACCTTAGCTTGTTTATCCATTCACCAGCTAGTGAGCCTGTGAGTTGTTTTCAGTTTTTGACTATTACAAATAAAGTTACTATGATCATTTGAGTGGCACATTCAAGTGGCGCAAGAACTCTTTTAGTTCTTCTGCCTCTCACTGCTCCTCCTTTGTTTCCTTATGGTCTCTTTTTGAACCCCCAAATGTTGCTACTCTAGAGTTATATTTTAGTCCCAAAGTTATTCTTACTCAGTAACTTTTACATTGGAGATCTCATCTACTTTCATCATTTCAACTCCTACCTGTATGGTGATCACTTCCAAATCTATGCCTTTCCTGGCTAAATGCTATACACCCATCTAAACTCAATTCTGGTGTCAGCTCCTCAGGGAAGTTTTCCTTTATACTACCAGGTTGGTCAGGTGCCCTTCCTCTGAGTTTCTAAAATAACCTGTTTATATCTACCATTACTCTTTACTATATTTCCTAGAAAATAATATTGCTTATGAGTCTGTCTTCCCAACTAGGTTGTGAGCTCTCTCAAAGTAGCATTCAGGGTTCATTCATCTTTGTATTTCCAGTGACTAGCATAGTGCCTGGTGCTAATAGGTACTTATTAAATGGCTGTCTGGGGTATCAAATAATGGTATGTACCCTTCCTATGAAGTTAGGAATGAGAAAATAATACCTTTGCCATTCCCTAAATTTTCTGGCCTGGGCATTGATTTTATTATCATTAACAGTTTGCGTGTTGGGAGTGTAACTCATGATCCAATCATCCCTGGGTGTATGTAGAGTTTATACAACCAGCAGTGCAATGAGATCTCTCTCCGCAAATAAGTGTCCAAGTGTTTCCACCACTAAGGGAGGTCCTTGATAAGTTCCCAAATCTTTTCCTTCCCCACTCAAACATTACTGAACCTCTATTATGAGCCAGGACTTGTACTTGGTTTTGGGGATACTAAGATGAATAACATATAGTCCTCATCCCAAAGAATCTTTCAGTTCTGTTTTCCTTATTATTTTGATGCTCCCTCTGTGTCCACATTTGCACTGGGATTAAAATGGAAAGAAAATTGTGGTGGAATTCCAAATTGAATATTGATGTGAGATGAGAAGAACAAAAGTGCTTAAGAAAAAATTAGCGGGGTGACATGATTGATACTGTTTCCATTTTTATAGGTATAATGCTGCATTGTACATACATCTAAGAAGCAGCGTGGTATGGTAAAGAGTGCCTGAGGTTCAGAGCCAGACAGACCTGAGTTTGAATGCTGGCTCTGCTACTTCCTGGCTGTGTGACATTGGGTAGGCAAACTCTATGAGCTTTATATTTTCAGCTACAAACTGGGAAAAATGGTATCTGTCTCTAGGGCAGTTTTGGAAATTAAATGAGATGGTGTATATAAAGAACCTGCGATATAGTAAACATTCAATACTTGTTAGTCCCTAAACCCAAAGACCATCCATCTCCCTCCCAGTCTCTCTCAGCAGTTGATAGTTTCAATTTTTAATAATAGTCCAGTTCTATAACAGGAATGTTCCTTTAAAACTTAGAATGGCAGGCCTTAAAAATTTGAAAAGGTCAACCCCTCCATGAGAAAGCAATTAGCCTTTTGCAAGCACAAATCCTAGCAGAGAATGCTACATGCCTCACCCTCACACCCCATCCTTGAGTGACTGAGTGGGTGATCACTGTGCCAGAAAGGTCCACTGTGTGCTTAGAGTTTAGGGAGAGAATCTGCCAATATGAACTCATTGATGTCTACTTATTTCAGTTTTAAAAAAAGAATATGTCACTTACGTAAACACATTCAGCACACTTTCCCCAACTAGATATGTCCATTTCAAAGATGGAAGACAGCAAACTTGTCAGTCTTGTCAGTTTATAAACCTTGGAAGAGAAACGTGGAGCCATTTAGCTGACAGTTTCAGGAAAACAAATCTTAAAATCTTGAACTCTCAGACTTTAGTGTCTGTGTGCTCACCTAAAATGGATTTACAAATGAAAGGATGACACCTTGTGAAATGGCAGCCCATCTTGGAGGCTCAGTCAATCAGGGCAGCCTGGTGGCCCTAACCTGATGGGGCAGAGGCCAAACTTATACTGTGTTCAGCTTCTACTACCCCTGTCTTCACGCTCTCCTCCTCCACTGCGTCACCCACTTTCCTTTGCTCTCTCCCCAGCCATCCAAACATGCTCTCAGGAAGGAATGAATAACAGTTATTTAGATCTTAGTGCGAACTTAAATCAACTTGATTACCTCGTCTAGGGATTTTTAAAATTAATCCTTCCATTGACATTCTTTCATTCATTCAATAAATATTGAATAAGAGAATTATGTCATGCACTCTGCTAGGTGCTGGGAATATAGACACAGTCCCTGGCATCATGGAGGTTACAGTTTAAAGGGGGAGACAGACACTTTTTAACCTCATAAAATATATATAGTTACATACTTTGATAAATTCAGTGAAGAAAAAATTCAGGGTGCCATGAAAAAATTTAGTAGAAGGGCCTAAGACTGGGAGGCCAGGGAAAATACCCCTTGGGCAAGTTCATGGAAGTTGAGATTTGAAGTAAAGGTAGGAAATCATCAGGCTAAGGTGATAGGGGATGGATTCAAGGCTGAATATTGCAGGCAGAAGGATTAGCAGGTGCAACGGACGTGTGCTGTGAAGGGGCTTGGAAATTTCATTGAACAGAGAGAAGGCTAGTAAGCCTGTAGGGCTTTACTTCTAAGGAATAGGAGCTTCTCTAGAAACTTTGAAGTGGAAATCCTGCTTTTGGCTACTTATTCTCCCCTAGGATATACTGGGTCTCATCTCCATATACACATTTTCCCCCTAATATAGACTATTAGGATTATATTTTTCCTAATATAGTCTATTTTCAATTAGGTCTGGCTGATACGAGATTATATCTTGGGGCCTTTATACCGTGCTTCCTATGTGAGAACACTGTGAAAAGCATGATCATCTTTGATCCTCACATCAGTCTTATGACATAGGTATAATGACCATCCTCATGTCACAAAAGAGGAAACCAAAGCTGAGAAATTAAATGACTTGCCTAAGGTGAAAGGGATTCATATTTGGCACCAAGACTGTTCTCTCTACCTCTCTGCAATAATGTCTGCTCCAAACTGGAATTTAATTTCAAAGCCAAATTTCATCAAATTAGGTCTCTACATAACAACAATAAATAAGAATGCTACTTCTGTTTATAGAGCTTAAAAGAGTAGTCTTAGTCTTTCAACATTTTATTGGTGAAGCAATGACTGAACTAATATGTATTAAGAAAATGCTGACCTTACTCGCAAATGATAATATTGTGAAACTGTCAGGGAAGACGTGACAATACCTCATTTAAAATGTTAATTATCCCCGAAGAATTATGCTTTACTATTGTGCGAAACCCTGAAAACACTTTCTGCAACCAGATTTAGTTTGTTTGCTGACCCATTCGTTAGAAGAGTACCTATTCAGATGAAACATAAACTAAAGCTTTTATCTGAAGATACCAGTAATAGAAACCTATGGCTATGGTCTGAATGTTTGTGTCCCTCCAAAATTCATATGTTGAAATCCCAATGCCCAATATGATGGTATTCAGAGGTGGGGCCTTTTGGCGGTGCTTATGTCATGAGGGTGGAGTCCTCGTGAATGCGATTAATGCCTTTATAAAACAGGCCCCTGAGAGCTGGCTCAGCCCTTCCACTATGTGAGGATACAATGAAGATGAGGCCCTCCAGAAGAGGGTCCTCATCAGACCATGCTGGCACCCTAATCTCTGACATCCAGCCTCCAGAACTGTGAGAAATAAATTTCTGTTGTTTATAAGCCACCCAATTTATGGTATTTTTGTTATAGCAACCCAAATAGACTAAGATACCTACCATTCAAGTTTCACTTGTCTGGAAATATTCCCATATAAGAGTAAGTTGTTCTTTCCATTTAAAGTCACATACATATTCACATAGGTGAATATGGCACACAGTCAAGCACAGGTTGACTAATTCAAGGTTTTTTAAAACCTGGCCATAGTGGGTAGGGTTTGATGGAGAGGTATGGTTAGGTTACAGGAGTGAGAGGGCCATGGCTGGAAGGCCATGAATGGTAGGCAGGGTTGGGCCTTCTCAAGTGTTAGTGGATGAGTGCTGGCTGAAGAAGCAGAGAAGATTACAGTGGTATCAAAGACAGTGATCACAAGAAGAAAGGTCAGTGGGAAAGGCTGGGGTATAACTAAGGAGAAGAGATTAGACAGAGAAATGGCATGGGCAGAAACTAAGGCCAGAATTTTAAAATAACTCTAAGTGGATCTTATTAATGTCACAATAGAGTCTTACAGGTTATCTGAGTCAGAGGTTGCAAACTAGCTATCTGCAGGACAGATCCAGTCCAAGGCATGTTTTGTCTGGCCTGCACAGTGATGTAAAGTAATTCACATTAGTTGCTAACGTTAAAAAGTGTGAGAGAGTTTGCATACAAATCTGGATATCCAGTATCTTCTGGAGAATCAGAAGGGTTGGCAAAATGGGACCTGTATTGTCTCAAAGCAATGATCTATTGGAGAAATGAGGTCAGTAGTGGCTGTTCTCTTTAAATGAAACTAGGGCTCTCCAGTTTACCTCACTTTCTATCACTCCCTATTGTTTATCCGATTCTAATGCAGTACATCAATTGCTATAACCTTCCCTCTTGCTCGGACTATTGCTTTTCTCACAGGAGACACAATTACACGATCTGATTTACATTGCCTGCCTGTCCTTTTCAGGCATTTGAGTTTGGGACCCCTGGATCTACGGAAAAACCTCTATTTTAGAGATAGTAAGGTCCAAGGAGGTCAAGGGACTTGCCCATGGTCTCACAGCTTAAAAAAAAACCTGGATTGAAATCTGACTCCTAATTCATTGTACTTGTTTCTACTACATCCTGTTATGCAGTTAGGCATGTGTAGCACATTGTGGTCTTTTAACTGGGAGAAGTTAGGTCTTCTGTCCTCAGTGATTTCTCTTTTCCTCTACCTCCTTCAGACAGGGAAGAAAAACTCTTCTCAGTTATAGATTATTATAGTCTGTCAGGATGAATCTTATTTATTTACGTATGCCCTATTATCCATGAACAGCCCATAGCTCTTTCAGGAAGAGCCCTAGTTCCTTATGACAGAGTAAGCGATAGCAAGGGTTTGAGAGGAGACTGGGTCATTGGAGCATCTGTAATTATCTACATTGGATTTGTGCTCCTGAACCCTGCTGGCTTCTGACACCCAGATCTTAATAGCTGTGATTTTGACAAGAGTTCTGATGCTATCCCTCATGAAAGCACTGGGCAAATTTCCCTCCCCGTTTCTCCTATTAACACTTCTAAAGGTAAAGATTCCCTATTGAAAATTCTGTAAGACCTATTCTCATTCCCTAAGATTGAGCCTGCATACATTTTCAGGATAAATACAAATATCTAATACAATTCACATTTCATATCTATGCTCATTCGTTGTTAATATTTTCCAATTCACCCAAGTTGGTTCAATAAAGCAGAGAGTTAAAGGGGAAATTTTTATTTGCTCCAAATTGTCAAATTCTTCTGTCTACACATATCCCAGTAATGGTTAATATTTCAAGTTACATAGATTTGGATTTTGAGGTCCAATTAATTCTGGAGTGTCCATTACTTTTATATCAACAATAAAACAAATGTGAAATTTAAATTTTCAGAGCTCCTTCTCAACTTGGGAATCTAAAAGGGCTTGGGATTTAGAACTTCAATCCAAAAGCTTGTATTATTGTTCTGAACAATTTGGGTACTGGGAGCAGAGATTGGATGAAAGACTCTCATCAGGGAAGAGAGAATCTGCTAATGTTTAGAGTATGAATATATCTCATTTTATTTCTATAAATGCCACGGATTTTACCGCCAAAAGTGTGTATGAATTTATATAGCTTCTAATCACAGAAGAAGAATATGAAATTGGCATATATCTGGGAAGCTGCGGGTTCTTGCAGAAATTTGTGAAATGGAAAACAGAAACTCTCGTTCCATTTAACTTAAATACAATAACTTACATAAACATAACATCCATCATAAAGCAGATGCTAATCAGTGAGCCAGTCAATTCAAAATGTATTAGCCAATGCATATTGGATTTCATATACTAGATATTGACATTAAACATTGCTCTTTTAAATTGTCTACTACTAAACCAAATGACAAATTAGCTATAGATTTATAATAATGGAATTTAGGTTGCTAGAAACAGAATTCCTAAATTCCTGGGGCAAGAGTTCATATTTTCAAAAAGAAAGCTTTAAAAATACCAAAAGAGTAAGAAAAATAGTGAATATCATTTTTCCAACAGAGATCTGGTTAAAACAGGACTCTTAATATCAGAAATTTCAGAGCTTGCTTTGACACCAAGATAATTATGGTCTATTTGGCCCAGTCTCCTATCTCTGACTCATAACCTCACTGACTGACTATAAAGCAGAATACTCTTCTTTTTTGTTCTACCTGAGTTTTGTTTGAATTGTACTCTTTCCTGTCATGAAAATTGATCAAATATGGAGATGCTGAGTTGTCTTTCTCTTCACACACACACACACACACACACACACGCTAAGCAGAAAATCAGGCTTGAAAATTGGTTGGCTGTTTTGCCTTTAAAGGTTTGTTAATGTGTAGGTTTATCGATCAAGGTGTTCAAGAAGAGAAGTATCACTGCCCCTAATGATGTTTAGATATTACCTAAAGGCAAGACACAGGAACAGGTGACCTCTTTAAAAAATGAGGCAAGAGATTTTTCTCTTCAGGTCATTACCCATCTCCCCTTGGAAAGGAAAGTCATTTGATATATTGGAAGAACTCAGTGAGGTCCAATATCCTGCTATCACACATATTCAGGGTAGGTTAGTGACACTCACATAACTACGTGTGTATTTCAGCTGTTAATCTGGGACATCAGGCCCCCCATTCATGATTTTCCTCGTGCTATTGGTAACTGCAAGTTGATTCATTTTTAAAATAACAAGAAAATCGTAAATGAGAATATTAAAAAAAATAATCCCACCATTATGAGATAACCATTGTTAACACTTGATTTATTTCCTTCCAAAATTTTTTCTATGTATGGGTTGTGTGTGTGTGTGTGTATACATACAACAGTTTAACAAAAATTCGGATTATTGTCTATGTAGGTTTGTATCCTGGTATTTTTACTTACGAATATACTGTAAAGATTTTCCCGTGGCACAGGGAAACATGTTTTTGACAGCTGCATAATGTTTCATGACCATACATTATTTTGCAGCTCTCTTACTGTTGGAGATTTAGGTTGTTTTCAATTTATCAGCATTATAAATAATGCTGCAATGAAGTTCATGTACATAAATTTTTGTCCACAAATGATTAGTTTCTGAGGATACATTTTTAGAAGAAATATTACTGGGTTAAGGGTATGGACAATTTTAAGGCTTTTGATATATGAAGCTGTGTTGCCCTTCAGAAACACTGTTTGATTTAACTCTAGTACCAGCAGTGCCTTTTCTCTGCACTTTTTCCAGCACTAGGATGTGTGTGTGTGTGTGTGTGTGTGTGTGTATGTACAACACACACACAAATAATCTTTGTCAGTGTGGGAAAGTGTAATAGGCAAAAATATGTTTTATTACTTTAGTATCTTGTTAGTCATTTTTCTTACCCACTAGGACATTACATTTTGGGTAAATTCTCCGTCCCTAAAGATGGCTCCTGTGGAAACAACCAAGCAGTGCATCTTCTTGAATGAGGAGTGGAGTCTCACTGCCTGATTCTCTAATATATGCCTAGAAGGGTAGGGTTGATAATAAAAGCCATGATCTATAGAACCATTAATGTATGTTAGATGTTTTAAGTTACAGTTAACCCTTGAACAACACAGGTTTGAACTGTGAGGGCCCATTTATGATTTTTTTTCAACAGTAAATACTACAGTATTACACCATCTACGGTTGGTTGAATCTGAGTATGTGGAAATGCAGATACAGAGAAACCGTGTATACCCAGGGCTGACTATAACTTACACACGGATTTTTGCCTGAACGGAGGGTTGACACTGCTGATCCCAGCGTTGTTCAAGGGACAACTGTATTTCTAACTTCACCATGCCATTTCAAAGGACTTTCCTCATTATACTGATGAGGAAAATAAGGCTCAGGAAGCAGGGTATTAAAATAGGCTAAAAGTATAGACATTAGAGTCAAATAAGCCTGATAAATTATCTACACAATTTACTGGCTGTATAACCGTGTGTGAACACATGTAAAATGTGGGCCATTATACCTACCTTGTAGGGTTTTTATGCAGATTAGTGAAATAATGAATTGCAACCTGGATCCTAATAATGCTCAATTAATAGCACTGATTATTGCTTTTTAAAAAATACATAATAATGGTAGAGTTTAAATTTGCTTAAAACTTACATCACTAGTATCTACTAAATCTGAGATTTGAACCCAAATCATATACCCCAAGCCTCATGTTCTTTTTATTGGTCAGAGCCATCACAGCACTGCTTGATGATTCACAGCCAATGAAATAGCAACAATTTGAACCTCAAATACTGTGATAGATGTCTGAACTATGCTATTTCCAGCTCTGCTTCTCCTCCTCCTCAGTCTCAACCTAGACATGTGTCCTAGTAGGACTGCACAGACTCTGAAACACAACACTAGAGAAGTCATGGTGATTTTTTTCTTCAGAAGGCTCATTCTTTCCTTCCTTTGTGTTGGGTACCAAGGCTTCAACAGCATTTAGTTATGTATTGGACAGACCACTGTAATTTGATAGCAGTTTTTTGCTCTGAAAATGTTCATTTACTTTAACATGTTTCTATGGGGTGTTAGACTCAGAATCACGTACTCTTAAGTATGTGATTAAGTATGTGAGACTTTAAAGATTCTATAGTCCAAGCTCTAACCCACTGTGAGAAAGTTCTCTACAGTATCCCTGATGGGTAGTTAATCCAGCTTCAATTCAAAAGCTCACTACCACACACAGGAGCACAGTTATAGAACCATGAAAATGAGATTAGAAGGGACCTTGGAGAGTGTATGGTATATCTCCTCCTCTTACCTAAAGTTATAAAATCATTGTGAATTCTGTCTCCCTGTCATTGTACAACATGATGGACCTCATACCCAGTCTCCATCAGGTCCTGCTTTATTTTTTACCCTGCCCACTCTTATAACGTTGGCCATCCTCTTTTGGATATTGCTTTGTAACATTCCCCTTTAAAATTAAGTTCCCTGAATTTAGTATAACATTGAAGAAGCTGGCTCACCAGAGTAAAAGAACATTATCACCTGTTGTTGTTCTCATAAGGGAATCTACACTTTCATTACTGCAGCCTAACTCAGCATTTACTTCTTGTCGGCCATATCACATTTTAATATGTCAGTCAGTCTTTTAGTAAACTAAAAGTCCTAAGTTCTTTTTTTAATGACTTTTAATCAGGTCTCCCTGTCTTAGCAAACTTAAGTTGCCATATCAAAATACTATATACTAAGTGGCTTAAAGAATAAAAAATGTATTTTCTCACAGTTGTGGAGACCAGATGTCTAAGATCAAGGTGTCAGTATGGTCTGTGTGTGGTTGAGACTCACTTCCTGGCTTATAGATGGCTGCCGTCTCACTGTGTCCTTACATGGGAAGGAGAAATGGAGAAAGCAAGCTCTTTGGTGTCTCTTCCTATTAGGGCACTAATCCCATCATGAGGGCCCCAGCCTCATGACCTCATCTAAACCAAATTATCTCCCAAGGGCTCCTTCTCCAAATAGCATCACAGTGGGGGTTAGGGCTTCAACATATGAATTTGGAGGAGGGCACAATACATCATATGAAGAACCTAGATACTAGACTTTATATATTTATTATAATTAAATCAATTAATTTAACCTTGGTAATTTCACTCCCTTCTTTCTTGAAAAGGATGAAATCATCTGAGCCTGGAGATTTAAACTTAGTTACAGTAAACTTAGTGCTCTCTCATGATAACCTCCTTGATCATTGGGTTTTAATTTCTTCTCCCCAGTTTTTGTTCTACCTTTTCCAGTTTGGAAACCACTATGCTTGATACAAAGTTTTATTCTTTAGTCCACTTGGCTGAATCTAAGTTACTTCAGAAATACTATTCTACTCAATTAATTCTTTCTACAAATGACTGAACTTCTCCTTGACCAGAGCATAAGTTATGTACCACTGTTAACAGTGTTAAGGAATGGTTAAAGATGTTCTTGTTACACAGAGTACAACTGTACATTTCTTTTTAGCCACTGAAGATCAAGAGAGATCTGAACTTTTTATGCTATCAAAGGTCCCAGTGCAAAACTGGAGCTGCTGACATGTAATAAAGCCAGAAACAGCCATATAGGTGTTAAGGCACACTTTTATCTTGTTTTTATTTTTAAATCTTGTTTTCTGTAAATTGTTTTAGCACTTTCCTTAGGCCTTTGATTGGTGAAATGGTATTGACCACTTACAAGCCTTCTTTGTTTCTAGCCTGGTTCCAAAGATTGTTTTACTTTAAAATCTCTGTGTCAGTTATCAGTCCTTTTATGCTATATTATTTGAAATGCAGAACACTTTAAAAATGTAGACAGTCATGCATCCATACACACATGCATGTGTGTGGACATGTGCACACATGCATACACAGGCACACACAAACACACATGACATTTATATATATATTTCACTTCCAAGTTTCCTACTGTAGACCAAAGCTGGCTCCATGCTAAGTTTTGAGGGCTATCTTTGACTCCCTTCTCCCTCTTATATACATAAATCTCCCTTCTTACTTTTGCTTGTCTTGTCTAGACGTCTGTGTCCTCATATTACCGAGAGGCTCTCACAGGGAATTCATTACAAATCTACTTTTCCTGCAGAGTAAAGACTTGCTTTCCTCCCCCTCATCAAAATGTAGCAGTTCCTCTCCTGCCAAGATTTTCTGATGTTTCCCATTACTACTCCTAGATAACCTATGCAGACACTTTAGTAACTGCTAATGGTTTTATTCTTTGTAGGCAATACACTTTTACTTAAATTGGGACTTTCTTAAGACACTGCCCTAACCTAAACGAATTGCTCTGATGGCAGGACTATCAGGTGCTATAGGGAAAAAGGCAGACATTTCTTTGGTTTCTAAATCTGATTCACTAACTAAAGTCTTTCTACAGATCTAGCATGCTTACCCATACAACAATAAAAATAAATACTCAATTGTAATTTTAAAAAGTTGGAAATGGAAGGTTATAAGGTTAGTATGATTGATAAGAGAGGATGATAGCATCCTTGTAGAAGGAAAATGATCTTAAATGTAAGTTTCACAGATGTATAACCCTCTCAGCCATTAGTGACCTGGCTGGTTCCAAAAGATTTTTGAAACAGAGCTGAGATCAGCAAAATATCACTTTTTTGATTGTCTGACTGGTATGACCATCTCTGTGATAGTAGTCCTAGAAGAAACTATGAGTCTTGGTTTGGTTGTTTTCCCCCAATATAGCAGGAGAGATGTGGTAGCATCTCAGGAAATAGAAAGGTGAACTTTCAGATATAATCACTGGCTATTTCCTGATGGATTACAGATAAGAAACCCTTATGTCCTGCACTAATACGTTATCTCTAGATTTAAAAGCTGAAATATGAAGGTAAAAGCAAGTTAAACTGGACAAAGAAAATATTTAACAGGAAATTAAAGTAAATACCAATGAACTTTACTTATACTTGGTGTTTTCTCTATTAAAATAACAATAAATAGCACTGATAAAAGAAAAACAAATTCAAACCATAAGTTACTGCTTTGGTTGTCTACAAAGTATGTCACATCTATGAAAACCTAATTGTTAAGTAGGACTTTAGCTGTTGATTGATTCATGAAAATACACACTGGACCAAATGTGTGTATCAAATGAAAATTAGGCAGTGGCCCTTGCCACAATCTGCTGCTCTTTCCTGGTACCTTGCCTTCCTTCTTAGGGGAATGTATGCTGGCCAATTTAGAGGAAGTAAAATAAAAAGTGTTTTATGAAAGGAAAAAAGGAAGAATGGATGGAAACAAGGAGAGAAGGAAGGAAGGAAAGAAGGAAAGCAGGCGGGCACACAATACAATCTAAATGAGAACTAAAGCTTTGGGATTTTTTGCTCTTTATCACTTGTTTTGAAGATGTGGAGATAGAGCATCTCAGTGATTTCTGAACAAGACCCTTATACCCTTTTATCCTAATGAGATAGAAATACTTTTGCCACTCTTACTTATTTTCAAAATTTTACAAAACTTTGTTATTTTTATTCTCATACTCATTAGGGATTTAGTATACCAATTCAGACCACTTGATCCATCAAGTCTTTCAATATATTTGCCCAGCAGAAGTCCATTTTATGCCTTCTCAAGAAAGAGCATGGATCCAACACAGTTGTAACAAAGTTTATTTTTTACAAATTAGAATAACTGAGCAATTAACCAAATATAACATGTTTATCAATAGGATGGTGTTGTTCCTTTTTTACTTTAAAGCTGATTAACAAATGTTTTAAGATTTTGTGGAGTTATGAAAAAAATGATAAATTGCCCTCAAGGAGAAATCCCTTTTAGGTTGACTTTGGCCAAGTAATAAAATCTCTGAGATATGATGCTAACACTAGAATTTGTATTCCTACATTAACAGCAAGTGAAACGATCAGAAAAGACCTCTTAGAGGAGAAAAATTTTGGCTGGGTCTTAAAGGTGAGGGCCGTAAATTAATGCAGAGAAAGAAAGGATTCCACATGAAAGAAATAGCTAGAAAACAACACAGATCTGGAAGTTAAGGGAGATGAAATGTACATACATTATTTTACAGAGAATGGTTTGAAAAGGTAGAACAGAGGAATGTTTGGTGCTTCATAAGAACTTTAGATATGAGGTTGCAAATGTATAAGGATGAAGGACAGATTAGGGATTCTGAATTCAGAGCCAAGAAGTATTCCTGCACATGATAATGCAAGGGTAAATCATTCCAGCGTTAAATTACCCTGGATTATACAAAAGACTTGAGGTGTACTCAGTGAAACTTTAGGACCCATTTTCAAATTTCTTAAGTGTATAAAGCAACTGAAATCATCTCTATCACTAAAGCCGGATAATACATGAATTCTGAAAACAAATATGAAATGATGTGATAATCCACCCCACTCCCCCACCCCCAAATTGTGGAGCTCAGCCTAATTCAATGCAGGTCACAACACTATATTGATAGGGTCCACTTGCAAGGCCAACTTCATTCTACATCCATATCAATCTGCCAACTGTTTCCTTTCAGATTTTTTTAAAAAATAATCTTGTTTAGAGGTTAGAAACTATTTTTTATCTAAGGTGAAGTGAATGTTGTGTTTGTTATTTACCCTTCTTGGCCAGAGCAGTTATTAGGTTCTGCGATACAAAGAAAGACAGGTACATCTTTGACCTTGAGTGAGAAGTTTAAAACACTGTAGTCAAACAGCAGCTGTTTGGAAAGTATAAAACATTTTGTGTACTGTAGATCAGTAGACTAGAATATTCAATGATCTTCAGCTGGACACCAGGCTAGTCAAAAAGCACAGGCAAGATGTATTAGAATCTAGGGGAAATGCTGAAGCAGAAGAGAGAGAAGAATAAAAGAGGCCTAGCTGCAGAGACACTTCACTGCTAAAAGTTTTAAGTTAAGCCTCATGTAAAAGAATCAGATAGCAGTCACCCTATTGCTGCAACTGCCACCGTCTCCAGGTAGGGGTTTTGGTATAGTTTTCTTTACAATAGTAAATTAGAGAATTGAGTGGAGTTGGGAGGTGGTGGTGGGGAGATATAGGACCTTTTCTCCTACCAGAGTAGTTCACAATCCAGAAAATTTGAGAACTATTGTTGTATTGATAGATATAGCATCCATATATGAATTCTACTTTTTAATTTTCATCCAGGTTTTTAGCATTGTGTGGATTTGTCCAAAAAGTAATTCTTGCCAATTCTTTTTTTTTAACTGCTTATTGAGGTATATTATACAAATCATAAAATTCACCCATTATAAGTGTACAATTTAATGAATTTTAGTATATTTACAGTGTTATGCACCTGTCATCAGAGTCTAATTTTAGAAGATTTCCATCATCCCCAAAAGAAACTTTGTGCCATTTATAATCATTCCCTATTTTCTTGCCAATTTGTAGTATGCTCTGATCAGAAATTGGGCTTGTACATGAAGCATACAAGCCAGACATGAGCTGGAATTTTCTCATTCCTTGTTCTTACGAAGCAGTTCTCCAAGTCTCTTTCATGAGACATTGTGAGGCAGGGACTCCATGGACAGTATTTGTATACCTGAATATATACATAAAAGCCGATGGAGCTGGGGGTAAGAGGGAGGGAGAAAGTGGGGAGGCAGCACCATTGCAGTGAATCAGGGAATCATCTTGTTTTTCTTTTCCTTCTATTTACTCTATGTGCCTCATAATAAGTCAGATTTTTTAACATGAGTTTTACCACTATGTAGTGTGAAAAAGATGAAGATAACATATGCATTTACTGCTACAGAACAGGATGAACTGAAGAGAGAAGTAGGTGTTAGTCACCTGAGATACAAATACATTTTTTAGGTTTAGCTATGGATTCATGACAAACAGAACACTCAAAGTCTCCCTCTCTTCCCTGTATTCAATCTACCGACCCAGTCAAGATACCCCTCTTTTATTTGGGCTATTGATAAGCAACCAAATAATTTTGTAGTTTATTTCTTTAAGTTTGATTTTCCTAAGAGAATGTTTGCATCAGCTGAAATATTTTTCTCTTTGATAGCATCTGTAGAATATCCAGGAGCCTCTTTTGACTTGTGTGTCAGGAAACCATGATGCCTATCCAAAAATCAGTCTTTGAGATGGATACATATACTGACCTTCAGTTAGGTTCTGGGTTAAGACAACATGGGAAAATCAATAGCTTATTTTCTCTCCCTCTTTCTTTTATTTCTGCTCACATTTTGATGTTTGCTAAGATAAAAAGTTATAACACTAAAGGCAAGCATCTCCACTGAACATCCAATGAGGCTATCATGGGCGCAAGGGGTCATGCTTTGGCCTAATCATTGTAAATCTACCAAACGAGGTCTCTCAATATATACCCATTCATACTGTATATAACAATGTCTACTCCCCTCTTAGAACTGAAGATCATTTTCCCTTGCACACCTTGCCGCATCCTCCATCCTCCATCTCCTAGATTCTTTGCGGTGAGCTTTACAAGGAAGGTGTTAGGTAACTGGAACTCTGGTCACAGGGGAATAAACCTATGGCATTGAACTGTGTTGTTCAATTTTATCACTTTTTGCAAGTGTCAAAACTTACATTACCTCCCACAGGGGAAGGAAGAAATTCTGATCCCTGTCAAACATGTCCATGGGGAAGCTTATTGCAATAAAACTCTAGACCAGAAATAATTATGGAATGTCTGTCAGTCTGCAGTAAAGAAAGAAATTATGCCATGCACAGTTTTCCTTCTTCGCCTACCAATTTTTTCCCTTAGTTTCTTTACGAGTAGTTTATCAACTAGATTCCTGTAGGCAAACTAATCGGCAGCAGCATTCATAACAGAAGCATATACCACAGATGTTGAGAATAATTAGGGACAAGCCAGTAAATTCTGAATGGAAGCTTCTAATCTGTCACTTTCCCGTCACTAGTAAGTGATAGAGCCAAGATTTTATTCACTCTTACAGCACATATGATATTTAACACTGCTTCTCTTTCTGACACAAGGCAAATTAGAAATTAAAAGAAAATGAGGCAGCCATTATATGTAAAGTTTGTATGTTGGCTCTTCTAATTAATACAAAGACAACATAATGACTTAATGGGAAATAATATGAAAATTGTAGCTCTTGATGTACATACTCCACTTCATATAATATTCTTAGAATAATAGCTACCATTTACTGAATTATGTATATTCCAGGCAATGTACTAAGAGCTTTAGATTTGCATGCCTTAACTCACATAATCTTCACTATTTAAAGTTGGTGATGTTAGTATCTCTATTTTACAAGTGATGATACTGAGGCACAGAGTTGTTAAGTAACTTGGCCATGATCAACAGTTAGTGGTGAAGCTGAAATTTGAATCCAATCAGTGTGGCCCAGATACTGTACTTTTAACCACTACACTGAACTGCCTCTTGGACTCCGAGAATAAAATGATTTCCTCATTATAGGTACACTGCGTTTTTCATGGCAGTAATTGAGACTTCTAAGATGCAATTTAGTACTCTTAAGCAATAAGCAACTAGTTGTGCCAGATTCTTTCCATACCTAAGTCATTCTCTTATAGGAAGTCAGACTTTAGGAGATAACAGTTTTAGACCATTAGGATAACATTTAGTTTACTGCTGAAGTAATGTGGTAATGCATTAAACGGTGCCCTTGAATGCAGTGTGAGAAATATAAGCCTCTAAAATAGTGTATATAGCCTTCAAGTAAGTCATCATAAGGTCTTCTTTTTTAAGTCCTCACAGAGTATTAACTTTCTGTCATACACAAGGCAACTTCTTAAGCACTATTATAATTGACATTAGTTATTTTGATTATGACATGAGAAAACCTACCTGGTATCTCTTTGCTGGGAAAATTCAGAAATGGCTCCAATATAAATATCATTATGGTTAGGGACTTGGATTGGGTTATGGGCTTTGAAATGTTTCATATTCCTCTAATGCACTCCATTCTAGCACCAAAAATCGAATGTATCATTCATTCTCCATCTCTCCACTTATCTAAGGCGGCAACTCTCATAGAAGGGACATCAAGTGTTTTCATCGCCTCCAGCTCTTGTCCCTCTTGCCTGCATGCCTTTATCTCTAAATGGTATAGTTAAGATTATATTGCCAAAGTAGGTTGCATTATGTCATTTACATCCTAAAAAGCCATTATCATTCCCTAATCTTACTCCAATCATTACTTCTATAATGAACTAAAAATTCCTTAGCATAATTTTTCAAGTCTTTGATAATCTGGTCCCAGACTATTCTAGCTTCTTCTCTTATTATTTACAACTAATTCTATCATATGCTATGCCCCAGTAGCTCCAGAATACTTGACATGCTCCAAACACATTGTTATATTTTTCCACTACTGCTTCTTTACTCATTTACTTTGAGAGAGCAGTTAAGGATATGGGTTCTATGGTCAGATTACCTTATTTTGAATCTCAGCTCTAATGCTTACAAGTGACATGGCCTTAAGCAGGTTATTTCATCCTCCTGATTTTTCTATAGATCGTTTTCCTCATCTATAAGGTAGATAATGTTAATGCCTACCACATAGGGTTGCTGTGAAAACTAAATGAGCTAAACATATGACGTGTTTAGAAAAATTCCTGCCAGATAGTGAGCTCTCGACAATCATTACATTTTATTGTTGTTGTTACTATTCCCACAACCCAGAATATTTTCCTGCCAACTGCACCTATTGATATTTTATGTTCCTGTCAAGGATCAGCTCAAATGCCACCTCCCCCATGAAACCTTTGCCTGGCTATGTAGTCAAGAACCATAACACTAACAGTAATTTTTGCTTTGAGTTCTCCTATACTGGTGTAGAAAAGCCAGTGAAAGGAATATCATGTCATTTAACCTAGATGCCTTTTCCCCACTCCTTTTCAATCATTTACCCAGCATGCCACAAACTGGCTGCCAATTCAAACATATGCCATGTGAGCATAGTTTTCTCATTGCCCCAATTGGATAAGATACACACATATGCTATATGACAATTTGTTCTGAGTCAGGCTTTCTAATGGTAGTGCCTGCACAATCATAATGCATTTGCTTACCATGTACTAACTCAGAAACAGTTATAACTCAGGTCCTTTGAAATGTTCGGAGTAGAGGGTTTCAAATAGTTTCTACCTATCCTACCAAGCAGCTAAGGTACCAAAGTCTTTAAGGTAGCCTCTTCTTTAATCCAAGGGACAGTTGAAAGTTGACAGGTTGGTAGATGTTCCCCATTTTACAGGGAACTGAAGAGATGTCAGAATGAAACCTACTCCATAAATATAATTGAGCTCTCTTCAGGACACTCTTCAGTGGATCACTGAGGCTAGAAGTCTACGCCCTGAGGCTGAACAGATGAGATACAAGGATGGACATAGGCATGACAGTCTTTAAATAACCAGTTTCCACAGAAACTCCACTGCACATACACAATCTGTTGTGTCTGTAGAGAGATACAGAGAAGTCTTTGTAGGCCTTCAACAGGTCACAACATGGACAACAGTGGTAGAGATGAGCCAACAAGTAGGTGTTTTCTAAGAAAGGCATATTGCTTGAAGAAGCCTTCATTTCAAAATGCCTTCAGGTATGAGAAAAAATTTAGGATGCCCTTTAATGCATTATGAACAAATGGAGATGCACTACATAATGTTGGTATTCTGGGAGACCTTGGATCAAGAAGGATAAATCAATACTTCATGCATATATAACTTCTTCCTTTCAAGAAGCTCAAAGCCTTGTTTTCTTCTTCATCTGAACAAAGTTAAAACAATCCCAAAACTCTGACTGAAAACTTCGTTTTCTTTTAATAAGTTTCTATAAATATCAGATAATCTTTCCCTCAAAGTCCTAGTAAGCAGTTCTGCATATTTCACTCTAGTTTTGCATATAGAATGTCTAGGATGTTAATGAGTGTTCAGGTTTTTGAATGCATAATGATATTTCCACATGTAGGCCAGAGAAAAGGTAGTTTGGTTGAATGCCCCTTTCTTTCCTTTCTTCTGTGCACGTGTGCTATATATTAGGATTTTGAAAAATGTAACGAAGGGTAACACTCCACTTATCCACCTATCAGATTTCTAGCCAAAACAATCACCCAAGGCACAACTGAAAGCCAGAATTAAATGAATCACCTGAAAACAGCAAGTAGTGAAAAAACCATCTGTTTTAGAGCCTGGATCTTGTACTCTTAGAAGAGTAGTACTGTATAGAAAATTAAAGTTGTCATTTTACTTAGCTTGGCTCTTTGGTTTCCTCTGAAAACACTATGCCTACCTTGCTTTAGAATGTACAGCCATTTTAGACATATTAGCAGATGCTGTTCAAAACATACATCCACAGCTGTGAAAACTGATAGATAACTACACAGAAGAGAAAAACTAATATTTAACAGGGACATCAAACTATAGTCATTAGGTGACCACAGTGAATCGATGATTCATTTAATCATTCCACACATACATATTGAAAGAATATTTCGTGCAAATGGAGCAGCATGCACAAATGTAAGGGCATATGAGAGCATTGCTTGTAGGTGGAACAGAAAACATTGAGTGTGGCTAAATAAAGGGCACATTAGGTCAGGGGACTAAACGGGAATGGTGATAGTCAGAGGTTGGGGCCAGAGTATGGAGGGCCTTCAGTGCTGGGAATTTGAATTTTATTTGGGGATAATGAGAAGCCACCATCAGAAGCTTTTAAGTTTGAGAGTGACTTGATCAGATTTATGTTTTGGAAAATTCACTCTGTGAAAACGCAAGGAGCAATGGGCATATTCTATTTTTGCTTGTGTAAAAAAGGGAAATATCCACATATATGTATGTGTGTAATATATAATATTTATGCAGGTGCTTATATGCATGGACTATCTTTGAAAGGACAAATAAAAACGGGTAATACTGGATGTCTCTGAGGCAGGAAAATGAGGATCAGGCTTTGTTTTGCTGGGGGAGACTTACTTTTTACTGTCTACCCTTTACACTGATTTTCACTATGTGTCTTAGCCCTTGTTCTCTGTGAGCAGAGCCCAGTGCTAGTTTAACATGTTGACACTTTATTTGGGAGGGCAAGTCCAGGGATTTGAGGATAGAGAACAAAAGGGTAAGTGAGGCAAGGAAAAGCATGAAGCAGTGTGAGGCAATGAATTCCTGAGCTGGTTTCTGCTTCATCACAGGTGCTGTGAAGAGACGTAGCAGGTTGTTCTCAGCAGGTGTGTTTGTTTAGCGCCACTGTTGCTGGACTTTTCTGAAAGCTTGAAAAGAGAACCTGCTTCTTGGAGCAGTCCTCTGAAGGCAGAAGGGAGAAGGGAGAGGGAGTTTATCTACTTGACTCATTTATTGGTCAGGTTCACCTCATGGGGAGCTAACACCCAGTACTTCTAAGTTGCATCATCCAGCCATTCAGAGACCACTCAGGAAGCCAGATCATGCAGCATGGTGTGGCATTTCACTCATGTCCAGAAATGAAGAAATGGCTTACTGCATTTAGGCTTGGTGTGTGAGATACGATGGTTAGACAGGCTTCAACTTGGATTCCACCTAGCTCAGTGAACTCTACAAAGGAGGTACAGTCCAAGAAGTGGGCAATCGTATTTGGAAAACAGGCTCTTGATGCAATTTGAGAAAGTGCATAGATTTGTATCCAGAACATTTTTTTAATGTATCATTTTTTTAAAGCTACTGGGAAAACAGCTTCCTTCTTCTGATAGCAGTGTGAAAGGTGATTTGAAGAAAGAAAGAATAGAGGTGAAGAGTCTAGTTGTGGGGGGGATATTGTGGTTGTTTCAGTGACAACAGATGAACTAAAGCAATAGAAGTAAGAAGATATATAAGACATATTCAGAAAGTAGTTTCAATGGGACTAGGTTACTGACTGGATGTAAGGAACAGGGCAGAAGATGTTAAGAATGACTGTAAGGCTTATAGGTTAGACCATAGATAGGGAAAACTGGAGGTAGAACAACTTGACTTGGTTTCTGAGGGAAGATAATGAGGTCAGCTTTGTCCATGTTGAATTGAAAGTGACAGAAGATAGAGACATTCTGATAATGAGACCCTGTTTATAGTTAGCAATATATACCTGGAGTTCAAAAGAAGATCAAGGCTGGAGAGACATTTTGGGTCATGTGGATATACATGGTAGGTAAACTTGAGTTGTTTGAAAGAATGGAGGAAATCATCAAAGGATATTTTCATTATCATCTGTTTAAAAGGCAGAGATACATGCACTACATTTAGAAATGTATCCATCAAAATGATTTGTCTTAACACTTAATAAGTACTTTAGTTTTATTAAGCAGAAACATAGAAGCCACACTACCAGTAGTCAGTCAACATATGTTGGATCCCCATCATGTACAGATCACCATCCTAAGTGCTCTGAGGCAATAATAAAGTAAATGGTAGGCAGGATACCTCACATAGATGCTGACAATATAAGGCAAAGACAAGCTAGATGCATGAAGCATAGACATTAACCACCTCATAAAAGCTACTAAACCACAAATATGTTACAAAACAGAAGTTATTTGTTAATCTGAACAGAGTTGTTATGTAACCAGTTGTTGCTGTGTTTAACACATAACAATAATTATACCAATGGTAGTAGTATCTTGATCAATCATAGATAATCTTTACTCAGGTCTACAGGGTCCAAATGGAGACCAGTATAAACACTAATGTTTTCAGGCCAAATATACAGTGATGGGAAGGACAGGCTTTAAGATAATGAATCTTGTTGGTATAGATAAACTTGGGTAATTCAAGACTAAGTGATAAGAGCTGATTATTTTCCCCCTGAATTAAAATGTTCATCGTTTATCAAATATTTACTATGTGTTGAACACTCTGTTCAATACTTTAAAAGATTTATCTCATTTAGCAGTTATAATTACTCCAAGGCAAAAATTATCCCCATTTTACAGTGAGGAAACTGAGATTCAGAAAGGCCAAGTCATTGTCCCAATGATGTGCAAAAGTGGTAGTCATGATTAAAAGTGTGGTAGCCATTATTAGCACCCTCCAATATATTCAGTTCTCTTTTCATTCCAGTACACAGAGGATTATAGTTCCCCAACTCCTTGAAATTAGAGTAGGCCATGTGACTAGTTCTGCCTGATGTAATGAGATCAAAAGTGACATGTCACTTTCAGGAAGAAGCATTGAAATGCTCAGACTCAACTCTCCAACCCTGTTTTCCCATGTGGCAGTGGACCCTGGAGTTTTGTATTAAAATGACAACATTTTAAGTTGGTGGAGCTTCCATCAGCCTGAATGACAATTATGTGGAGCAGAGTTCCTCAACTTCCTGCTCCCCACCCTATGGTCAACCTACATTGGATAAGTAACAATAGTAAGAAATAAGCCTTTGACATTTTATTTGAGCCAGTAAGGTTTTGGAGTTTGTTGATACCACAGAATAACCTAGCCTACCTTGATTGACAAACAGTCTCCATATTTTTGATCCATATTCTGTCCTCTTTCCATTATGCACCACCACTTTTTTGAATTGGCTGTTTTATAGCCTACATATACCACATAATTATAACTTTTAAAAAGCGTTGCCACAAATATTTGGTTTTTCATTATTTTCATTTTGTAAGTAGAATGGTGAAAATCAGAGAGGTCTCGATTTAGATTTCTTCAATTAAGCTGAGAGAAATCACAGTGCCATCAAGGAAAGCACTTTTTATATACAGAATCTGCTGCAAATGTATGAACACTAAATAATTTTATGTCATGTACTTGATCTGAAAGCTGCCAGGAGAGAGAAATACATATTTTTCTGGGGATCCAACTTCCTACTAAACCTGCCTCAGCAACCTGCAGGCTCAACAGCGCTCAATGGGTACATGCATTTTTCCACATCCCTGGGGCCTGGATGTGTCAGTGTGTAACTTACGATGGAAGTTGATCTTCAGCTAACTGACAAATTCACCAGTAAGTTCTGGTGCAAGAGTAGTTTCAGTCCACAAGAATATTGGTGTTTTCCTTGAAGTATAACATGACATTTTGGGACTCAGCCAAATTATATGCTCCTCTCTTGTTACTTGAATGCACCTTAAAGAGCATCTTGAGTACTGAAATGAAAAGTAAAGTAGCTCTGGGCTCCTGGAACTGAGTTAGGATCAACTTTTAAAAATCAAGGTTATAAAAAAAAAAATTAAGGTTATGTCAGCAGACTAGACTTAAATGAGGAAAACTAATTGATTATGATTCATCTCTGCTTGACCCTGATGAATAAAGGTGTTATGGAGCATAGCCGTTCTGATGATGACTTCTGGTAGAAAAGGTCAGGCTAAGATTCTCTATTAGTCATCATGATGTGAGTGTACTTATTCTAGCAGTGTTTGATATGACAGGTGTTAGGTTTCTATGGGCAACCCTATCCAGGGAACAAAAGAATCAAGTCATCTTCCTTGCAGATTTGACTCTAAATGTGAGTGGGTCCAACTTTATTTTGCATGTACACTGTATCTAAGTGTCAAGTTTTGAGAAACAGTTTAAAAATCAGGCTAATCATAAATATTTCTAGATAAAATCTTATTTCAATTAAATACCTGCAAATTCTACAAAAATAGTGTTGCCTTTATTAGGAGAACAGTGTGTCTTCATCTCCTTTAAGTTCCAATTTGCCTTACATCTCGTTTGTTTTCATAATTTTTCTTCCCTTAAAATACGTCTTAATTGAATATCATCTTGTAATTCAATTTTGTGGTTCTGCTAATGCCAAAACACCAGAATGAAGTGTGCGTGATTCAGAAGCAGCTACAGAATTCATAGATTGAATTACAGCCAACGTATTCTTTTGGGGCTCAATGATGCTAGCTGAAACATATTATTCAAGACATATTCATAAGTGATTAGTCATTTTACTATTTGCATGGGACAGCTCTTATGCACCACTTCAAATCTCCCAGCCTCACCTCTTATTCCAGCCACATCTGTGGTAACCAGTTCCGCACAGATTTTGACCAGCTTGGCACAGGTGAAAACTGACAGCACCTCCCTGCAAGCCTGAACTAAATGTCTCTTGCCTCCTGCCCTGGGCTTCTCTGATACCATAGAACAGGTCATGATAGGAACCTGCTCATTGCTCACACAAATGCGACCTGAAAGTACAGGGGAATTAATACTTCTTAGGGTATGCTTTGACCGATGAGGAATGAAATTCAATGAATGAATGCTTTCCTCTTTCTTCTCCTGAGAAGACCTTTCCTAGAAACATTTCCCAAGTCTTCTCACAAGAGTCAGCAAGAACCCTCAACCAGTCACCTGTAGGAGTGACCACCTTGATAAGGCATGCTTGGACTGGTTTCTCTTCCTCCCTCTTTCACTCTCTCTGTCTTTAGCTCCCGCTCCCTAAATGATCATTCCAAATGAGCCATTCTCTGGCTTTGATTTTAGGCTAAGATACTGTATAACTGTTGAATTAAATTTAGACAACCTGCAAATCTTTATCACAGCCTACTGGCTATATTATTATAGAAAACATTCACATCATGCTCCCTTTG
This sequence comes from Balaenoptera ricei, assembly GCF_028023285.1. NCBI lineage: Eukaryota > Metazoa > Chordata > Mammalia > Artiodactyla > Balaenopteridae > Balaenoptera > Balaenoptera ricei. The sequence goes on along the minus strand of NC_082660.1, from coordinate 84,846,512 downwards.
AAAGAAATCTATGATTTATCACCTGTTTTTAGAAGAAAAGCAACTGTACCAGGGAGAGAATAAGTTTATTCAAGATAGATAACAATAAGGATTATATACAAATGACACAATACTGAGGTGCACATACCGAAGAGTTCTTGGTCTCATTTATTCATTCATTCAAGTAATATTCATTAAGTGTATACCAGGTGCCAGGCACTATACTGGATATTAAGAATACAGAGGTAAGTATAGCAGATATAGTCCCTGTCCTCATGGAGCTTACATCTATAGATTTTACAGTGGTCAGTCAGAGATATATCAGCCCAAGAAATATGACCAGCAGAGGAAAAAGTGAAATTCTTTCTTCAGAACAATCTCTACTGTCACTCCCAAATAACTCCAGAAGTAAATATATAGGTAAAAGTAGCGACCACAGAAGGGAAAACAAGAGTAGTCAAGCCAAGAGCTCATGCCAACAATAAACTAAGAAAACTTTCTGATTATAGTCACTGAAGCAGTTCCCTGTTTGGCCTTGATGTATCATGACTTTAACTCTTCTCTGGAAAATTCATTTATAAATGATCCTGCTCAAGGATTCCCTTGCTACAACAAACAGTGAGATTTTCTCCCAATGAAGATCTCACCAGACTATTTCCAACTTTGACTCAGAGAACTTAAGCTCATTGAGGTATTTATCATCGATACCAGATTTGCAGTTGGACAGCCAAGGAGGCAATTACTCAAGAAATTGCTTGAAGAAGGAAAAAAAAACAAAACCTGTTTTTTGACTTTCCATAGTACTCTAGCTATGCAGACTAATTTGGGTCTGGGTTTGAAATACCATCTAAATTATGCATCTTTGCTCTGGGGTTCACTAACACTTTTCTTAAGCTTCAAGGACTGCCATCTCACCTTAAGCTCATGTGACTAGATGGGACTAACAATGCTCAGTGCTCAGTATGTTAGGGCATTTACATCTTCTTCTAAGTGTTTAATCTCAGGGCCTCTGAAGCACTCACCAAAGCAAGGGGAATCAAAAGGGAATGAGGAAATTCTGTTTAAAAAGATAATATATTAAAGTAAAGCTTATTTAAAAAAAGACTAACCAGATTGCTTTAAAAATGAGGCTTTCTTGTTGACTGATCGTTCTATTTATTCGAAGGTTAAAGATGAGATGATTTCCAAAATAAGAGTCCCCTATTCTGCCTTGATAATGTAATAAAGTGAATATCCAATTCTCTCAGTTTTATGTTTGAAGTCTTAAATAATAATAGCTAATATTAATACCAGCTATAGGCCACTGTGCTAAGTGTTTTACACAATTATGTTGTTCAACCCTCACAACAAACCAGTAAGGCAAATATTATTATTAGCCACATTCTACAGGTAGCTCAGAGAGTTTATGAAACTCGCCCAAGGCCACATAGCTGGTTAGTGGCAGAATTGGAACTTGAATCTAGATTCAAAAGAAGATGATTAATATTAAAGACAAACCATGGAGATCTAACATGTAATAATTGGTATCTTTGAAAGATGGAAGAGAAATTACCCATAAATTGCAAGATATAATAAAATAAAACTTTTCTGAAAAACTCAGACATTGCAGATCAAAAGAGCTCTTGGAAAAAATATTAGAAAATGTTTAAGATCAAGACATATCCTTATAGGGGGAAAGGGGATGGGATGAATTGGGAGATTGGGATTGACGTATGTGAACTGCCATGTATAAAACAGATAGCTAGTGGGAACCTGCTGTGTAGTGCAGGGAGCTCAGCTTGGTGCTCTGTGGTGACGTGGATTGGTGGGATGGGGGTGGGGTGGAGTGGGAAGGAGGTCCAAGAGGGAGGGGATATATGTATACATATAGCTGATTCACTTTGTTGCACAGCAGAAACTAACACAACATTGTAAAGCAACTATACCCCAATTAAAAATTTTTTTTTTAATTTAAAAGGAAAAAAGAAGGTATATCCTTATAAAATTATTCAACTTCAAGGACAAAGAAAGAAATTTACAAGTATTCCTACAAAAGAAATAGATGATTCACAAAACAAAATGAAACAAAAACAAAACAAAATCTCAGGCTGGTCTTAAAATTCTCATTCACACTGCATTCAAGAACACAATGGAGCAAATCTTCAAGGTGTGGAGTATAAAAGGCTGTAGCCCAATAATTCTGTATCTATCTAGTATGTTGTTTATTTTTAAGGTAAAAGAAAAGCATTCCTAAATATATAAGAACTCAAGGATTTTATCATCTACTTACCCTTCCTGGAAAATCTTGATAAAATGTTCCGTATTAATTTAAAGTTCCACTTTACAAGAGAAACAAACAATCTTTTAGGTGCTTTCCTGGAGGGTTAATTTGTAGTGCACCAGAATATTTGCCCTTGCCGAACAGATTTTGGTTGTAATTCTAGTGATTCTAGAGATTCCTTTAGGTTAAAACGTCGTTCTAAAAATGCAAATACTTCTGAGAAGGTTAACATATTAAGCATTTCACAGTCATTAACAACATCTTAATGAATAAGTTTAATTGATCAAATATTTCCCTCCTCACAGCTAAGCTGAGGTCGGGTGAACCTGCCACAGAAGAATTTTGATATAATGAGAAAAAGAACATTTTAGAAGGAAGGTAGATGGAAAAGACTGAATGGGTTACCAAGCAAAGCCAGAAAGCATTTGTGTGCCCTTAAGACATAGTGACTTATTTGACAGTTTTGCTTAAGACTGGCTCAGCACAAGATGATGAATGTAGAAAATTGAGCACAATCTGGACTGAATCCAAAACATACACTGGAAGTGCTTTAAACATGAACCCATCATGTTGTTATCTCTGATTTGCTTTTATATTCTCCCTCAAAACATACAGTTTATGAAGTCTTGTTAACTGAGGGTTCCAGTTTTAAAAAAAAGTTTTGTTTGAAATCATCCTTCTTAATTCAGCAAAGAAGATCTATCCTCAGGTTGAACTATAATGGATTTTAAGGATCACTGACAAAGAATAAAAAAAAGATCATATTGCCTTTTGTATATTTTGTACCAATTCAGATGGGTTGCACCTTTTTGTCTTATATTTAACTAAGGCACAAAGCAGTTTTATTGGAGGCTGCTTAGCTTCATAAGAAATTAAATACAACAGTATATAGACATTCATGTCTGCCACACATTTAATATAGCAACAGTTCTGAAAAGATGTCTAAAAAGGTGACCCTGTCTCCCCAGTATTTAAATTTTAGTACTTAATTTATTGCATTCTAATGAATATGTAACATAGAAATTTCACTTGGAGCCTGATGGAGTTGTATGACTCACAACAGCTTCGAAAGGGAAAGAAAAAAGTATAGGTTCATTAAGAAACCCAGAATTTAAAACATGCCCTCGTAGATACTCAGCACCAGGTCACATCATAATGTTCAGGAGGCTCAGAATTATGTATAGATAATAACAGAGGTCAGCTCTAGCAGGGAATGTAGTTATACTGCATTGTGTGAAAACACATTCTCTGAAGAAAAAAAAAAGCCACTGTATTATTTACAAAGGGAAAAAACCCCAAATCTTAACTGGCATTCCACCACTGTTCCTAAGGTATTTGTTCTCCAGGTTCTATCATATAAGGTGTGGTATTGTATAGTGATTAAGTACATGAATTCTGGAACCTGATTGCCTGGGTTTAAATCCCACTTCTGCCATTTAGTAGCTGTTTGACATTGGGCAACTTACTTAACTTTCCTTTGCTTCAGTTTCCTCATCAGTAAAATGGGGAGAATATGAATACAAACCCCTTATTGTCATGGCAAGGATTAAATAAGTAAAAATGTATATAAAATTCCTAGAACAATGTCTGCCACATACTAAATACTAAATGTGTTAGCTATAATCATTTAGAATTAACCACGATGCTTCCTAGCAATTATTATCATGTTGCTTAAGTAGTAATGCTTTCATACTGCATTCCACAGTTTTTAAACTGTCATTAATACACCAATGATATTTAGGCTTTCCAGGTAAGATGAGTTTTATCATGACTTCAACTATCAAAAATTTAATCATTATACAATTAACTCAATTATCCATGAAAAGTTCAAATGACAGCAAAAGTTTCATTAATGATAGCTATGAGGAAAAGGCAGAAGTGAGGATGTTTCATGATTAATACCTTGAAAAAGATGGCTAATATTTTAATGTTTGCTAAAATACATTTTACTTCCAAAGAAGTATTTGCTTGGGAGAAAAATAAAAAGGAGCAATGTAGATGGTCATATACAATTCCTTGAACAAATACCTACAATCGATTTTTTTTTACCATTTGGTGGGAAAAATCCAAATGTAGAATGTTAATTACTATTTTCATTGGTCACTAAGGCAACAAAATCATCATGAAATTGGGGGGCACATCAGTTAAACCATTTATAGACATCTACTGAATTTCCTTAATTTTTGCTCTAAAAAAAGGATAGTTCTCAGTTATCTAATGATCTAAGAAAAATTAATTTTTGTCCCACCTACAACCTATGGTAACAATTGCCCTTAAGGTACCTTCTTAGGCACGTCAGATACGAGGAAGTGGCATGCAAGACAGGAACACAACCCCACCCATTAGCAGAGAGGCTGCCTAATATCATAATAAGGTCACAGACACCCCGAAACACACCACCAGACGTGGTCCTGCCCACCAGAAACACAAGATCCAGCCTCATCCACCAGAACACAGGCACTAGTCCTCTCCACCAGGAAGCCTACACAACCTACTGAACCAACCTTAGCCACTGGGGGCAGACACCAAAAACAACGGGAACTACAAACCAGCAGCCTGCAAAAAGGAGACCCCAAACACAGTAAGTTAAGCAAAATGAGAAGACAGAGAAACACACAGCAGATGATGGAGCAAGGTAAAAACCCACCAGACCAAAGAAATGAAAAGGAAATAGGCAGTCTACCTGAAAAAGAATTCAGAGTAATGATAGTAAAGATGATCCAAAATATTGGAAATAGAATGGAGAAAATACAAGACGTTTAACAAGGAATTACAAGAACTAAGGAGCAAACAAACAATGATGAACAACACAATAAATGAAATTAAAACTTCTCTAGAAGGACTCAATAGCAGAATAACTGAGGCAGAAGAATGGATAAGTGACCTGGAAGATAAAATAGTGGAAATAATTACTGCAGAGCAGAATAAAGAAAAAAGAATGAAAAGAAATGAGGACAGTCTCAGAGACCTCTGGGACAACATTAAATGCACCAACATTCGAATTATAGGGGTCCCAGAAGAAGAAGAGAAAAAGAAAGGGACTGAGAAAATATTTGAAGAGATTATAGTTGAAAACTTCCCTAATATGGGAAAGGAAATCGTTAATCAAGTCCTGGAAGCACAGAGAGTCCCATACAGGATAAACCCAAGGAGAAACACACCAAGACACATATTAATCAAACTGTCAAAAATTAAATATAAGGAAAACATATTAAAGGCAGCAAGGGAAAAAAAACAAATAACACACAAGGGAATCCCCATAAGGTTAACATCTGATCTTTCAGCAGAAACTCTGCAAGCCAGAAGGGAGTGGCAGGATATACTTAAAGTCATGAAGGAGAAGAACCTACAACCAAGATTACTCTACCCAGCAAGGATCTCATTCAAATGTGATGGAGAAATTAAAACCTTTACAGACAAGCAAAAGCTGAGAGAGTTCAGCACTACCAAACCAGCTTTACAACAAATGCTAAAGGAACTTCTCTAGGCAAGAAACACAAGAGAAGGAAAACACCTACAATAACAAACCCAAAACATTTAAGAAAATGGGAATAGGAACATACATATCGATAATTACCTTGAATGTAAATGGATTAAATGCTCCCACCAAAAGACACAGGCTGGCTGAATGGATACAAAAACAAGACCCATATATATGCTGTCTACAAGAGACCCACTTCAGACCTAGAGACACATACAGACTGAAAGTGAGGGGATGGAAAAAGATATTCCATGCAAATGGAAATCAAAAGAAAGCTGGAGTAGCAATTCTCATATCAGACAAAATAGACTTTAAAATAAAGACTATTACAAGAGACAAAGAAGGACACTATATAATGATCAAGGGATCGATCCAAGAGGAAGGTATAACAATTGTAAATATTTATGCACCCAACATAGGAGCACCTCAATACATAAGGCAAGTACTAACAGCCATAAAAGGGGAAATCAACAGCAACACAATCATAGTAGGGGACTTTAACACCCCACTTTCACCAATGGACAGATCATCCAAAATGAAAATAAATAAGGAAACACAAGCTTTAAATGATACATTAAACAAGATGGACTTAATTGATATTTATAGGACATTCCACCCAAAAACAACAGAATACACATTTTTCTCAAGTGCTCATGGAACATTCTCCAGGATAGATCATATCTTGGGTCACAAATCAAACCTTGGTAAATTTAAGAAAATTAAAATCATATCAAGTATCTTTTCCGACCACAACGCTATGAGACTAGATATCAATGACAGGAAAAGATCTGTAAAAAATACAAACACATGGAGGCTACACAATACATTACTTAATAATGAAGTGATTACTGAAGAAATCAAAGGGGAAATCAAAAAATACCTAGAAATAAATGACAATGGAGATACGACGACCCAAAACCTATGGGACGCAGCAAAAGCAGTGCTAAGAGGGAAGTTTATAGCAATACAAGCCTACCTCAAGAAACAGGAAACATCTCGAGTAAACAACCTAACCTTGCACCTAAAGCAATTAGAGAAAGAAGAACAAAAAAACCCCAAAGCCAGCAGAAGGAAAGAAATTATAAAGATCAGGTCAGAAATAAATGAAAAAGAAATGAAGGAAACAATAGCAAAAATCAATGAAACTAAAAGCTGGTTCTTTGAGAAGATAAACAAAATTGATAAACCATTAGCCAGACTCATCAAGAGAAAAAGGGAGAAGACTCAGATCAATAGAATTAGAAATGAAAAAGGAGAAATAACCACTGACACTGCAGAAATACAAACGATCATGAGAGATTACTACAAGCAACTCTATGCCAATAAAATGGACAACCTGGAAGAAATGGACAGATTCTTAGAAATGCACAAACTGCCGAGACTGAACCAGGAAGAAATAGAAAATATGAACAGACCAATCACAAGCACTGAAATTGAAACTGTGATTAAAAACCTTCCAACAAACAAAAGCCCAGGACCAGATGGCTTCACAGGTGAATTCTATCAAACATTTAGAGAAGAGCTAACACCTATCCTTCTCAAACTCTTCCAAAATATTGCAGAGGGAGGAACACTCCCAAACTCATTCTACGAGGCCACCATCACCCTGATACCAAAACCAGACAAAGATGTCACAAAAAAAGAAAACTACAGGCCAATATCACTGATGAACATAGATGCAAAAATCCTCAACAAAATACTCGCAAACAGAATCCAACAGCACATTAAAAGGATCATACACCATGATCAAGTGGGGTTTATCCCAGGAATGCAAGGATTCTTCAATATACGCAAATCAATCAATGTGATACACCATATTAACAAATTGAAGGAGAAAAACCATATGATCATCTCAATAGATGCAGAGAAAGCTTTCGACAAAATTCAACACCCATTTATGATAAAAGCCCTGCAGAAAGTAGGCATAGAGGGAACTTTCCTCAACATAATAAAGGCCATATATGACAAACCCACAGCCAACATTGTCCTCAATGGTGAAAAACTGAAACCATTTCCACTAAGATCAGGAACAAGACAAGGTTGCCCACTCTCACCACTATTATTCAACATAGTTTTGGAAGTGTTAGCCACAGCAATCAGAGAAGAGAAAGAAATAAAAGGAATCCAAATCGGAAAAGAAGAAGTAAAGCTGTCACTATTTGCAGATGACATGATACTATACATAGAGAATCCTAAAGAGGCTACCAGAAAACTCCTAGAGCTAATCAATGAATTTGGTAAAGTAGCAGGATACAAAATTAATGCACAGAAATCGCTTGCATTTCTATACACTAATGACGAAAAATCTGAAAGTGAAATTAAGAAAACACTCCCATTTACCATTGCAACAAAAAGAATAAGATATCTAAGAATAAACCTACCTAAGGAGACAAAAGACCTGTATGCAGAAAATTATAAGACACTGATGAAAGAAATTAAAGATGATACAAATAGATGGAGAGATATACCATGTTCCTGGATTGGAAGAATCAACATTGTGAAAATGACTCTACTACCCAAAGCAATCTACAGATTCAATGCAATCCCTATCAAACTACCACTGGCATTTTTCACAGAACTAGAACAAAAAATTTCACAATTTGTATGGAAACACAAAAGACCCCGAATAGCCAAAGCAATCTTGAGAACGAAAAATGGAGCTGGAGGAATCAGGCTCCCTGACTTCAGACTATACTACAAAGCTTCAGTAATCAAGACAGTTTGGTACTGGCACAAAAACAGAAATATAGATCAATGGAACAGGATAGAAAGCCCAGAGATAAACCCACACACATATGGTCACCTTATCTTTGATAAAGGAGGCAAGCATATACAGTGGAGAAAAGACAGCCTCTTCAATAAGTGGTGCTGGGAAAATTGGACAGGTACATGTAAAAGTATGAAATTAGAACACTCCCTGACACCATGCACAAAAATAAACTCCAAATGGATTAAAGACCTAAGTGTAAGGCCAGACACTATCAAACTCTTAGAGGAAAACATAGGCAGAACACTCTATGACATACATCACAGCAAGATTCTTTTTGACCCAGCTCCCAGAGAAATGGAAATAAGAACACAAATAAACACATGGGACCTAATGAAACTTAAAAGCTTTTGCACAGCAAAGGAAACCATAAACAAGACCAAAAGACAACCCTTAGAATGGGAGAAAATATTTGCAAATGAAGCAACTGACAAAGGATTAATCTCCAAGATTTACAAGCAGCTCATGCAGCTCAATAACAAAAAAACGAACAACCCAATCCAAAAATGGGCAGAAGACCTAAATAGACATTTCTCCAAAGAAGATATACAGATGGCCTACAGACACATGAAAGAATGCTCAACATCATTAATCATTAGAGAAATGCAAATCAAAACTACAATGAGATATCATCTCACACCGGTCAGAATGGCCATCATCAAAAAATCTAGAAACAATAAATGCTGGAGAGGGTGTGGAGGAAAGGGAACACTCTTGCACTGTTGGTGGGAATGTAAATTGATACAGCCACTATGGAGAACAGTATGGAGGTTCCTTAAAAAACTACAAATAGAACTACCATACGACCCAGCAATCCCACTACTGGGCATATACCCTGAGAAAACCATAGGTCAAAAAGTGTCATGTACCACAATGTTCATTGCAGCTCTATTTACAATAGCCAGGACCTGGAAGCAACCTAAATGTCCATCGACAGACGAATGGATAAAGAAGATGTGGCACATATATACAATGGAATATTACTCAGCCATAAAAAGAAATGAAATGGAGGTATTTGTAATGAGGTGGATGGAGTTAGAGTCTGTCATACAGAGTGAAGTAAGTCAGAAAGAGAAAAACAAATACAGTATGCTAACACATATATACGGAATCTAAGGAAAAAAAAAAAGGCCATGAAGAACCTGGTGGCAAGACGGGAATAAAGACACAGACCTACTAGAGAATGGACTTGGGGATATGGGGAGGGGGTGGGGTGAGATGTGACAGGGTGGGAGAGTGTCATGGACATATATACACTACCAGGTGTGAAATGGATAGCTAGTGGGAAGCAGCCGCATGGCACAGGGAGATCAGCTCGGTGCTTTGTGGCCACCTAGAGGGGTGGGATGGGGAGGGTGGGAGGGAGGGAGATGCAAGAGGGAAGAGAAATGGGAACATATTGTGTATGTATAGCTGATTCACTTTGTTATGGAGCAGAGGCTAACACACTATTGTAAGGCAATTATACTTCAATAAAGATGTTTAAAAAAATAAAAATAAAAAAAGGATAGTTCTCAGTTATCTAATGATCTAAGAAAAATTAATTTTTGTCCCACCTACAACCTATGGTAACAATTGCCCTTAAGGTACCTTCTTAGGCACGTCAGATACGAGGAAGTGGCATGCAAGACAGGAACACAACCCCACCCATTAGCAGAGAGGCTGCCTAATATCATAATAAGGTCACAGACACCCCAAAACACACCACCAGACGTGGTCCTGCCCACCAGAAACACAAGATCCAGCCTCATCCACCAGAACACAGGCACTAGTCCTCTCCACCAGGAAGCCTACACAACCTACTGAACCAACCTTAGCCACTGGGGGCAGACACCAAAAACAACGGGAACTACAAACCAGCAGCCTGCAAAAAGGAGACCCCAAACACAGTAAGTTAAGCAAAATGAGAAGACAGAGAAACACACAGCAGATGATGGAGCAAGGTAAAAACCCACCAGACCAAAGAAATGAAAAGGAAATAGGCAGTCTACCTGAAAAAGAATTCAGAGTAATGATAGTAAAGATGATCCAAAATATTGGAAATAGAATGGAGAAAATACAAGACGTTTAACAAGGAATTACAAGAACTAAGGAGCAAACAAACAATGATGAACAACACAATAAATGAAATTAAAACTTCTCTAGAAGGACTCAATAGCAGAATAACTGAGGCAGAAGAATGGATAAGTGACCTGGAAGATAAAATAGTGGAAATAATTACTGCAGAGCAGAATAAAGAAAAAAGAATGAAAAGAAATGAGGACAGTCTCAGAGACCTCTGGGACAACATTAAATGCACCAACATTCGAATTATAGGGGTCCCAGAAGAAGAAGAGAAAAAGAAAGGGACTGAGAAAATATTTGAAGAGATTATAGTTGAAAACTTCCCTAATATGGGAAAGGAAATCGTTAATCAAGTCCTGGAAGCACAGAGAGTCCCATACAGGATAAACCCAAGGAGAAACACACCAAGACACATATTAATCAAACTGTCAAAAATTAAATATAAGGAAAACATATTAAAGGCAGCAAGGGAAAAAAAACAAATAACACACAAGGGAATCCCCATAAGGTTAACATCTGATCTTTCAGCAGAAACTCTGCAAGCCAGAAGGGAGTGGCAGGATATACTTAAAGTCATGAAGGAGAAGAACCTACAACCAAGATTACTCTACCCAGCAAGGATCTCATTCAAATGTGATGGAGAAATTAAAACCTTTACAGACAAGCAAAAGCTGAGAGAGTTCAGCACTACCAAACCAGCTTTACAACAAATGCTAAAGGAACTTCTCTAGGCAAGAAACACAAGAGAAGGAAAACACCTACAATAACAAACCCAAAACATTTAAGAAAATGGGAATAGGAACATACATATCGATAATTACCTTGAATGTAAATGGATTAAATGCTCCCACCAAAAGACACAGGCTGGCTGAATGGATACAAAAACAAGACCCATATATATGCTGTCTACAAGAGACCCACTTCAGACCTAGAGACACATACAGACTGAAAGTGAGGGGATGGAAAAAGATATTCCATGCAAATGGAAATCAAAAGAAAGCTGGAGTAGCAATTCTCATATCAGACAAAATAGACTTTAAAATAAAGACTATTACAAGAGACAAAGAAGGACACTATATAATGATCAAGGGATCGATCCAAGAGGAAGGTATAACAATTGTAAATATTTATGCACCCAACATAGGAGCACCTCAATACATAAGGCAAGTACTAACAGCCATAAAAGGGGAAATCAACAGCAACACAATCATAGTAGGGGACTTTAACACCCCACTTTCACCAATGGACAGATCATCCAAAATGAAAATAAATAAGGAAACACAAGCTTTAAATGATACATTAAACAAGATGGACTTAATTGATATTTATAGGACATTCCACCCAAAAACAACAGAATACACATTTTTCTCAAGTGCTCATGGAACATTCTCCAGGATAGATCATATCTTGGGTCACAAATCAAACCTTGGTAAATTTAAGAAAATTAAAATCATATCAAGTATCTTTTCCGACCACAACGCTATGAGACTAGATATCAATGACAGGAAAAGATCTGTAAAAAATACAAACACATGGAGGCTACACAATACATTACTTAATAATGAAGTGATTACTGAAGAAATCAAAGGGGAAATCAAAAAATACCTAGAAATAAATGACAATGGAGATACGACGACCCAAAACCTATGGGACGCAGCAAAAGCAGTGCTAAGAGGGAAGTTTATAGCAATACAAGCCTACCTCAAGAAACAGGAAACATCTCGAGTAAACAACCTAACCTTGCACCTAAAGCAATTAGAGAAAGAAGAACAAAAAAACCCCAAAGCCAGCAGAAGGAAAGAAATTATAAAGATCAGGTCAGAAATAAATGAAAAAGAAATGAAGGAAACAATAGCAAAAATCAATGAAACTAAAAGCTGGTTCTTTGAGAAGATAAACAAAATTGATAAACCATTAGCCAGACTCATCAAGAGAAAAAGGGAGAAGACTCAGATCAATAGAATTAGAAATGAAAAAGGAGAAATAACCACTGACACTGCAGAAATACAAACGATCATGAGAGATTACTACAAGCAACTCTATGCCAATAAAATGGACAACCTGGAAGAAATGGACAGATTCTTAGAAATGCACAAACTGCCGAGACTGAACCAGGAAGAAATAGAAAATATGAACAGACCAATCACAAGCACTGAAATTGAAACTGTGATTAAAAACCTTCCAACAAACAAAAGCCCAGGACCAGATGGCTTCACAGGTGAATTCTATCAAACATTTAGAGAAGAGCTAACACCTATCCTTCTCAAACTCTTCCAAAATATTGCAGAGGGAGGAACACTCCCAAACTCATTCTACGAGGCCACCATCACCCTGATACCAAAACCAGACAAAGATGTCACAAAAAAAGAAAACTACAGGCCAATATCACTGATGAACATAGATGCAAAAATCCTCAACAAAATACTCGCAAACAGAATCCAACAGCACATTAAAAGGATCATACACCATGATCAAGTGGGGTTTATCCCAGGAATGCAAGGATTCTTCAATATACGCAAATCAATCAATGTGATACACCATATTAACAAATTGAAGGAGAAAAACCATATGATCATCTCAATAGATGCAGAGAAAGCTTTCGACAAAATTCAACACCCATTTATGATAAAAGCCCTGCAGAAAGTAGGCATAGAGGGAACTTTCCTCAACATAATAAAGGCCATATATGACAAACCCACAGCCAACATTGTCCTCAATGGTGAAAAACTGAAACCATTTCCACTAAGATCAGGAACAAGACAAGGTTGCCCACTCTCACCACTATTATTCAACATAGTTTTGGAAGTTTTAGCCACAGCAATCAGAGAAGAGAAAGAAATAAAAGGAATCCAAATCGGAAAAGAAGAAGTAAAGCTGTCACTATTTGCAGATGACATGATACTATACATAGAGAATCCTAAAGAGGCTACCAGAAAACTCCTAGAGCTAATCAATGAATTTGGTAAAGTAGCAGGATACAAAATTAATGCACAGAAATCGCTTGCATTTCTATACACTAATGACGAAAAATCTGAAAGTGAAATTAAGAAAACACTCCCATTTACCATTGCAACAAAAAGAATAAGATATCTAAGAATAAACCTACCTAAGGAGACAAAAGACCTGTATGCAGAAAATTATAAGACACTGATGAAAGAAATTAAAGATGATACAAATAGATGGAGAGATATACCATGTTCCTGGATTGGAAGAATCAACATTGTGAAAATGACTCTACTACCCAAAGCAATCTACAGATTCAATGCAATCCCTATCAAACTACCACTGGCATTTTTCACAGAACTAGAACAAAAAATTTCACAATTTGTATGGAAACACAAAAGACCCCGAATAGCCAAAGCAATCTTGAGAACGAAAAATGGAGCTGGAGGAATCAGGCTCCCTGACTTCAGACTATACTACAAAGCTTCAGTAATCAAGACAGTTTGGTACTGGCACAAAAACAGAAATATAGATCAATGGAACAGGATAGAAAGCCCAGAGATAAACCCACACACATATGGTCACCTTATCTTTGATAAAGGAGGCAAGCATATACAGTGGAGAAAAGACAGCCTCTTCAATAAGTGGTGCTGGGAAAATTGGACAGGTACATGTAAAAGTATGAAATTAGAACACTCCCTGACACCATGCACAAAAATAAACTCCAAATGGATTAAAGACCTAAGTGTAAGGCCAGACACTATCAAACTCTTAGAGGAAAACATAGGCAGAACACTCTATGACATACATCACAGCAAGATTCTTTTTGACCCAGCTCCCAGAGAAATGGAAATAAGAACACAAATAAACACATGGGACCTAATGAAACTTAAAAGCTTTTGCACAGCAAAGGAAACCATAAACAAGACCAAAAGACAACCCTTAGAATGGGAGAAAATATTTGCAAATGAAGCAACTGACAAAGGATTAATCTCCAAGATTTACAAGCAGCTCATGCAGCTCAATAACAAAAAAACGAACAACCCAATCCAAAAATGGGCAGAAGACCTAAATAGACATTTCTCCAAAGAAGATATACAGATGGCCTACAGACACATGAAAGAATGCTCAACATCATTAATCATTAGAGAAATGCAAATCAAAACTACAATGAGATATCATCTCACACCGGTCAGAATGGCCATCATCAAAAAATCTAGAAACAATAAATGCTGGAGAGGGTGTGGAGGAAAGGGAACACTCTTGCACTGTTGGTGGGAATGTAAATTGATACAGCCACTATGGAGAACAGTATGGAGGTTCCTTAAAAAACTACAAATAGAACTACCATACGACCCAGCAATCCCACTACTGGGCATATACCCTGAGAAAACCATAGGTCAAAAAGTGTCATGTACCACAATGTTCATTGCAGCTCTATTTACAATAGCCAGGACCTGGAAGCAACCTAAATGTCCATCGACAGACGAATGGATAAAGAAGATGTGGCACATATATACAATGGAATATTACTCAGCCATAAAAAGAAATGAAATGGAGGTATTTGTAATGAGGTGGATGGAGTTAGAGTCTGTCATACAGAGTGAAGTAAGTCAGAAAGAGAAAAACAAATACAGTATGCTAACACATATATACGGAATCTAAGGAAAAAAAAAAAGGCCATGAAGAACCTGGTGGCAAGACGGGAATAAAGACACAGACCTACTAGAGAATGGACTTGGGGATATGGGGAGGGGGTGGGGTGAGATGTGACAGGGTGGGAGAGTGTCATGGACATATATACACTACCAGGTGTGAAATGGATAGCTAGTGGGAAGCAGCCGCATGGCACAGGGAGATCAGCTCGGTGCTTTGTGGCCACCTAGAGGGGTGGGATGGGGAGGGTGGGAGGGAGGGAGATGCAAGAGGGAAGAGAAATGGGAACATATTGTGTATGTATAGCTGATTCACTTTGTTATGGAGCAGAGGCTAACACACTATTGTAAGGCAATTATACTTCAATAAAGATGTTTAAAAAAATAAAAATAAAAAAAGGATAGTTCTCAGTTATCTAATGATCTAAGAAAAATTAATTTTTGTCCCACCTACAACCTATGGTAACAATTGCCCTTAAGGTACCTTCTTAGGCACGTCAGATACGAGGAAGTGGCATGCAAGACAGGAACACAACCCCACCCATTAGCAGAGAGGCTGCCTAATATCATAATAAGGTCACAGACACCCCAAAACACACCACCAGACGTGGTCCTGCCCACCAGAAACACAAGATCCAGCCTCATCCACCAGAACACAGGCACTAGTCCTCTCCACCAGGAAGCCTACACAACCTACTGAACCAACCTTAGCCACTGGGGGCAGACACCAAAAACAACGGGAACTACAAACCAGCAGCCTGCAAAAAGGAGACCCCAAACACAGTAAGTTAAGCAAAATGAGAAGACAGAGAAACACACAGCAGATGATGGAGCAAGGTAAAAACCCACCAGACCAAAGAAATGAAAAGGAAATAGGCAGTCTACCTGAAAAAGAATTCAGAGTAATGATAGTAAAGATGATCCAAAATATTGGAAATAGAATGGAGAAAATACAAGACGTTTAACAAGGAATTACAAGAACTAAGGAGCAAACAAACAATGATGAACAACACAATAAATGAAATTAAAACTTCTCTAGAAGGACTCAATAGCAGAATAACTGAGGCAGAAGAATGGATAAGTGACCTGGAAGATAAAATAGTGGAAATAATTACTGCAGAGCAGAATAAAGAAAAAAGAATGAAAAGAAATGAGGACAGTCTCAGAGACCTCTGGGACAACATTAAATGCACCAACATTCGAATTATAGGGGTCCCAGAAGAAGAAGAGAAAAAGAAAGGGACTGAGAAAATATTTGAAGAGATTATAGTTGAAAACTTCCCTAATATGGGAAAGGAAATCGTTAATCAAGTCCTGGAAGCACAGAGAGTCCCATACAGGATAAACCCAAGGAGAAACACACCAAGACACATATTAATCAAACTGTCAAAAATTAAATATAAGGAAAACATATTAAAGGCAGCAAGGGAAAAAAAACAAATAACACACAAGGGAATCCCCATAAGGTTAACATCTGATCTTTCAGCAGAAACTCTGCAAGCCAGAAGGGAGTGGCAGGATATACTTAAAGTCATGAAGGAGAAGAACCTACAACCAAGATTACTCTACCCAGCAAGGATCTCATTCAAATGTGATGGAGAAATTAAAACCTTTACAGACAAGCAAAAGCTGAGAGAGTTCAGCACTACCAAACCAGCTTTACAACAAATGCTAAAGGAACTTCTCTAGGCAAGAAACACAAGAGAAGGAAAACACCTACAATAACAAACCCAAAACATTTAAGAAAATGGGAATAGGAACATACATATCGATAATTACCTTGAATGTAAATGGATTAAATGCTCCCACCAAAAGACACAGGCTGGCTGAATGGATACAAAAACAAGACCCATATATATGCTGTCTACAAGAGACCCACTTCAGACCTAGAGACACATACAGACTGAAAGTGAGGGGATGGAAAAAGATATTCCATGCAAATGGAAATCAAAAGAAAGCTGGAGTAGCAATTCTCATATCAGACAAAATAGACTTTAAAATAAAGACTATTACAAGAGACAAAGAAGGACACTATATAATGATCAAGGGATCGATCCAAGAGGAAGGTATAACAATTGTAAATATTTATGCACCCAACATAGGAGCACCTCAATACATAAGGCAAGTACTAACAGCCATAAAAGGGGAAATCAACAGCAACACAATCATAGTAGGGGACTTTAACACCCCACTTTCACCAATGGACAGATCATCCAAAATGAAAATAAATAAGGAAACACAAGCTTTAAATGATACATTAAACAAGATGGACTTAATTGATATTTATAGGACATTCCACCCAAAAACAACAGAATACACATTTTTCTCAAGTGCTCATGGAACATTCTCCAGGATAGATCATATCTTGGGTCACAAATCAAACCTTGGTAAATTTAAGAAAATTAAAATCATATCAAGTATCTTTTCCGACCACAACGCTATGAGACTAGATATCAATGACAGGAAAAGATCTGTAAAAAATACAAACACATGGAGGCTACACAATACATTACTTAATAATGAAGTGATTACTGAAGAAATCAAAGGGGAAATCAAAAAATACCTAGAAATAAATGACAATGGAGATACGACGACCCAAAACCTATGGGACGCAGCAAAAGCAGTGCTAAGAGGGAAGTTTATAGCAATACAAGCCTACCTCAAGAAACAGGAAACATCTCGAGTAAACAACCTAACCTTGCACCTAAAGCAATTAGAGAAAGAAGAACAAAAAAACCCCAAAGCCAGCAGAAGGAAAGAAATTATAAAGATCAGGTCAGAAATAAATGAAAAAGAAATGAAGGAAACAATAGCAAAAATCAATGAAACTAAAAGCTGGTTCTTTGAGAAGATAAACAAAATTGATAAACCATTAGCCAGACTCATCAAGAGAAAAAGGGAGAAGACTCAGATCAATAGAATTAGAAATGAAAAAGGAGAAATAACCACTGACACTGCAGAAATACAAACGATCATGAGAGATTACTACAAGCAACTCTATGCCAATAAAATGGACAACCTGGAAGAAATGGACAGATTCTTAGAAATGCACAAACTGCCGAGACTGAACCAGGAAGAAATAGAAAATATGAACAGACCAATCACAAGCACTGAAATTGAAACTGTGATTAAAAACCTTCCAACAAACAAAAGCCCAGGACCAGATGGCTTCACAGGTGAATTCTATCAAACATTTAGAGAAGAGCTAACACCTATCCTTCTCAAACTCTTCCAAAATATTGCAGAGGGAGGAACACTCCCAAACTCATTCTACGAGGCCACCATCACCCTGATACCAAAACCAGACAAAGATGTCACAAAAAAAGAAAACTACAGGCCAATATCACTGATGAACATAGATGCAAAAATCCTCAACAAAATACTCGCAAACAGAATCCAACAGCACATTAAAAGGATCATACACCATGATCAAGTGGGGTTTATCCCAGGAATGCAAGGATTCTTCAATATACGCAAATCAATCAATGTGATACACCATATTAACAAATTGAAGGAGAAAAACCATATGATCATCTCAATAGATGCAGAGAAAGCTTTCGACAAAATTCAACACCCATTTATGATAAAAGCCCTGCAGAAAGTAGGCATAGAGGGAACTTTCCTCAACATAATAAAGGCCATATATGACAAACCCACAGCCAACATTGTCCTCAATGGTGAAAAACTGAAACCATTTCCACTAAGATCAGGAACAAGACAAGGTTGCCCACTCTCACCACTATTATTCAACATAGTTTTGGAAGTTTTAGCCACAGCAATCAGAGAAGAGAAAGAAATAAAAGGAATCCAAATCGGAAAAGAAGAAGTAAAGCTGTCACTATTTGCAGATGACATGATACTATACATAGAGAATCCTAAAGAGGCTACCAGAAAACTCCTAGAGCTAATCAATGAATTTGGTAAAGTAGCAGGATACAAAATTAATGCACAGAAATCGCTTGCATTTCTATACACTAATGACGAAAAATCTGAAAGTGAAATTAAGAAAACACTCCCATTTACCATTGCAACAAAAAGAATAAGATATCTAAGAATAAACCTACCTAAGGAGACAAAAGACCTGTATGCAGAAAATTATAAGACACTGATGAAAGAAATTAAAGATGATACAAATAGATGGAGAGATATACCATGTTCCTGGATTGGAAGAATCAACATTGTGAAAATGACTCTACTACCCAAAGCAATCTACAGATTCAATGCAATCCCTATCAAACTACCACTGGCATTTTTCACAGAACTAGAACAAAAAATTTCACAATTTGTATGGAAACACAAAAGACCCCGAATAGCCAAAGCAATCTTGAGAACGAAAAATGGAGCTGGAGGAATCAGGCTCCCTGACTTCAGACTATACTACAAAGCTTCAGTAATCAAGACAGTTTGGTACTGGCACAAAAACAGAAATATAGATCAATGGAACAGGATAGAAAGCCCAGAGATAAACCCACACACATATGGTCACCTTATCTTTGATAAAGGAGGCAAGC
The DNA here is from genome assembly GCF_028023285.1 of Balaenoptera ricei. Taxonomy (NCBI): domain Eukaryota; kingdom Metazoa; phylum Chordata; class Mammalia; order Artiodactyla; family Balaenopteridae; genus Balaenoptera; species Balaenoptera ricei. The sequence goes on along the minus strand of NC_082660.1, from coordinate 84,826,852 downwards.
ATATACAGTGGAGAAAAGACAGCCTCTTCAATAAGTGGTGCTGGGAAAATTGGACAGGTACATGTAAAAGTATGAAATTAGAACACTCCCTGACACCATGCACAAAAATAAACTCCAAATGGATTAAAGACCTAAGTGTAAGGCCAGACACTATCAAACTCTTAGAGGAAAACATAGGCAGAACACTCTATGACATACATCACAGCAAGATTCTTTTTGACCCAGCTCCCAGAGAAATGGAAATAAGAACACAAATAAACACATGGGACCTAATGAAACTTAAAAGCTTTTGCACAGCAAAGGAAACCATAAACAAGACCAAAAGACAACCCTTAGAATGGGAGAAAATATTTGCAAATGAAGCAACTGACAAAGGATTAATCTCCAAGATTTACAAGCAGCTCATGCAGCTCAATAACAAAAAAACGAACAACCCAATCCAAAAATGGGCAGAAGACCTAAATAGACATTTCTCCAAAGAAGATATACAGATGGCCTACAGACACATGAAAGAATGCTCAACATCATTAATCATTAGAGAAATGCAAATCAAAACTACAATGAGATATCATCTCACACCGGTCAGAATGGCCATCATCAAAAAATCTAGAAACAATAAATGCTGGAGAGGGTGTGGAGGAAAGGGAACACTCTTGCACTGTTGGTGGGAATGTAAATTGATACAGCCACTATGGAGAACAGTATGGAGGTTCCTTAAAAAACTACAAATAGAACTACCATACGACCCAGCAATCCCACTACTGGGCATATACCCTGAGAAAACCATAGGTCAAAAAGTGTCATGTACCACAATGTTCATTGCAGCTCTATTTACAATAGCCAGGACCTGGAAGCAACCTAAATGTCCATCGACAGACGAATGGATAAAGAAGATGTGGCACATATATACAATGGAATATTACTCAGCCATAAAAAGAAATGAAATGGAGGTATTTGTAATGAGGTGGATGGAGTTAGAGTCTGTCATACAGAGTGAAGTAAGTCAGAAAGAGAAAAACAAATACAGTATGCTAACACATATATACGGAATCTAAGGAAAAAAAAAAAGGCCATGAAGAACCTGGTGGCAAGACGGGAATAAAGACACAGACCTACTAGAGAATGGACTTGGGGATATGGGGAGGGGGTGGGGTGAGATGTGACAGGGTGGGAGAGTGTCATGGACATATATACACTACCAGGTGTGAAATGGATAGCTAGTGGGAAGCAGCCGCATGGCACAGGGAGATCAGCTCGGTGCTTTGTGGCCACCTAGAGGGGTGGGATGGGGAGGGTGGGAGGGAGGGAGATGCAAGAGGGAAGAGAAATGGGAACATATTGTGTATGTATAGCTGATTCACTTTGTTATGGAGCAGAGGCTAACACACTATTGTAAGGCAATTATACTTCAATAAAGATGTTTAAAAAAATAAAAATAAAAAAAGGATAGTTCTCAGTTATCTAATGATCTAAGAAAAATTAATTTTTGTCCCACCTACAACCTATGGTAACAATTGCCCTTAAGGTACCTTCTTAGGCACGTCAGATACGAGGAAGTGGCATGCAAGACAGGAACACAACCCCACCCATTAGCAGAGAGGCTGCCTAATATCATAATAAGGTCACAGACACCCCAAAACACACCACCAGACGTGGTCCTGCCCACCAGAAACACAAGATCCAGCCTCATCCACCAGAACACAGGCACTAGTCCTCTCCACCAGGAAGCCTACACAACCTACTGAACCAACCTTAGCCACTGGGGGCAGACACCAAAAACAACGGGAACTACAAACCAGCAGCCTGCAAAAAGGAGACCCCAAACACAGTAAGTTAAGCAAAATGAGAAGACAGAGAAACACACAGCAGATGATGGAGCAAGGTAAAAACCCACCAGACCAAAGAAATGAAAAGGAAATAGGCAGTCTACCTGAAAAAGAATTCAGAGTAATGATAGTAAAGATGATCCAAAATATTGGAAATAGAATGGAGAAAATACAAGACGTTTAACAAGGAATTACAAGAACTAAGGAGCAAACAAACAATGATGAACAACACAATAAATGAAATTAAAACTTCTCTAGAAGGACTCAATAGCAGAATAACTGAGGCAGAAGAATGGATAAGTGACCTGGAAGATAAAATAGTGGAAATAATTACTGCAGAGCAGAATAAAGAAAAAAGAATGAAAAGAAATGAGGACAGTCTCAGAGACCTCTGGGACAACATTAAATGCACCAACATTCGAATTATAGGGGTCCCAGAAGAAGAAGAGAAAAAGAAAGGGACTGAGAAAATATTTGAAAAGATTATAGTTGAAAAATTCCCTAATATGGGAAAGGAAATAGTTAATCAAATCCAGGAAGCACAGAGAGTAACATACAGGATAAATCCAAGGAGAAACAAACCAAGACACATATTAATCAAACAATCAAAAATTAAATACAAAGAAAAAATATTGGGCTTCCCTGGTGGTGCAGTGGTTGAGAATCTGCCTGCTAATGCAGGGGAAACGGGTTCGAGCCCTGGTCTGGGAAGATCCCACATGCCATGGAGCAACTAGGCCCGTGAGCCACAGATGCTGAGCCTGCGCATCTGGAGCCTGTGCCCCACAATGGAAGGGGCCATGATAGTGAAAGGCCCACGCACTGCGATGAAGAGTGGCCCCCGCACCACGATGAAGAGTGGCCCCTGCTTGCCGCAACTAGAGAAAGCCCTCGCGCGAAACGAAGACCCAACACAGCCAAAAATAAATAAAATAAATAAATAAATAAAGTAGCTATTAATTTAACAAGAAAAAAGAAAAAATATTAAAAACAGCAAGGGAAAAACAACAAATAACGTACAAGGGAATCCCATAAAGGTTAACAGCTGATCTTTCAGCAGAAACATTGCAAGCCAGAGAGGAGTGGCAGGACATAATTAAAGTGATGAAAGGGAAAAACCTACAACCAAGATTACTCTACCGAGCAAGGATCTCATTCAGGTTTGACGGAGAAGTTAAAACACTACAGACCAGCAAAAGCTAAGAGAATTCAGCACCACCAAACCAGCTTTATAACAAATGCTAAAGGAACTTCTCTAGGCAGGAAACACAAGAGAAGGAAAAGACCTGCAATAACAAACCCAAAACAATTAAGAAAATGGTAAGAGGAACGTACATATCGATAACAACCTTAAATGTAAATGGATTAAATGCTCCAACCCAAAGACATAGACTGGCTGAATGGGCATGAAAACAAGACCTGTATATATGCTGTCTACGAGAGAACCACTTCAGGCCTTGGAACACATACAGACTGAAAGTGAGGGGATGGAAAAAGATATTCCATGCAAATGGAAATCAAAAGAAAGCTGGAGTAGCAATTCTCATATCAGACAAAATAGACTTTAAAACAAAGACTATTACAAGAGACAAAGAAGGACACTACATAATGATCAAGGGATCAATCCAAGAAGAAGATATAACAATTGTAAATGTTTATGAACCCAACATAGAAACACCTCAATACATAAGGCAAATGCTAACAGCCATAAAAGGGGAAATCGACAGTAACACAAAAATAGTAGGGGACTTTAAAACCCCACTTTCACCAATGGACATATCATCCAAAATGAAAATAAATAAGGAAACACAAGCTTTAAATGACACATTAAACAAGATGGACTTAATTGATATTTATAGGACATTCCATCCAAAAACAACAGAATACACTTTCTTCTCAAGTGCTCATGGAACATTCTCCAGGCTAGATCATATCTTGGGTCACAAATCAAGCCTTGGTAAATTTAAGAAAATTGAAATCATATCAGTTATCTTTTGCAACCACAAAACTATGAGACTAGATATCAAGTACAGGAAAAAATCTGTAAAAAATACAAACTCATGGAGGCTAAACAACACACTACTTAATAATGAAGTGATCACTGAAGAAATCAAAGGGGAAATCAAAAAATACCTAGAAACAAATGACAGTGAAAACACAATGACCCAAAACCTATGGGATGCAGCAAAAGCAGTTTTAAGAGGGAAGTTTAGAGCAATACAATCCTACTTCAAGAAACAAGAAACATCTCAAATAAACAACCTAACTTTACACCTGAAGCAATTAGAGAAAGAAGAACAAAAAAACCCCAAAGTTAGCAGAAGCAAAGAAATCATAAAGATCAGATCAGAAATAAAGGAAAAAGAAATGAAGAAAACAATAGCAAAGATCAATAAAACTAAAAGCTGCTTCTTTGAGAAGATACACAAAATTGATAAACATCAGCCAGACTCATCAAGAAACAAAGGGAGAAGACTCAAATCAATAGAATTAGAAATGAAAAAGGAGAAGTAACAACTGACACTGCAGAAATACAAAGGATCATGAGAGATTACTACAAGCAGCTATATGCCAATAAAATGGACAACCTGGAAGAAATGGACAAATTCTTAGAAAAGCACAACCTTCTGAGACTGAACCAGGAAGAAATACAAAATATAAACAGACCAATCACAAGCACTGAAATTGAAACTGTCATTAAGAAGCTTCCAACAAACAAAAGCCCAGGACCAGATGGCTTCAGAGGTGAATTCTATCAAACATTTAGAGAAGACCTAACACCTGTCTTTCTCAAACTCTTCCAAAATGTAGCAGAGGAGAGAAAACTCAAACTCATTCTATGAGGCCACCATCACCCTCATACCAAAACCAGACAAAGATGTCACAAAGAAAGAAAACTACAGGCCAATATCACTGATGAACATAGATACAAAAATCCTCAACATAATACTAGCAAACAGAATCCACCAGCACATTAAAAGGATCATACAGTGTGATCAAGTGGGGTTTATCCCAGGAATGCCAGGATTATTCAATATATGCAAATAAATCAGTGTGATACACCATATTAACAAATTGAAGGATGAAAACCATATGATCATCTCAACAGATGCAGAAAAAGCTTTTGACAAAATTCAATATTCATTTATGATAAAAACCCTCCAGAAAGTAGCCATAGAGGGAACCTACCTCAACATAATAAAGACCATATATGACAAACCCACAGCCAACATCATTCTCAGTGGTGAAGAACTGAAACCATTTCCACTAAGATCAGGAACAAGACAATGTTGCCTACTCTCACCACTATTATTCAACATAGCTTTGGAAGTTTTAGCCACAGCAATCAGAGAAGTAAAAGAAATAAAAGGAGTCCAAATCAGAAAAGAAGAAGTAAAGCTGTCACTGTTTGCAGATGACATGATACTATACATAGAGAATCCTAAATATTCTACCAGAAAACTACTAGAGCTAATCAATGAATTTGATAAAGAAGCAGGATACAAAATTAATGCACAGAAATCTCTTTCATTCCTATACACTAATGATGAAAAATCTGAAAGACAAATTAAGGAAACACTCCCATTTACCACTGCAACAAAAAGAATAAAATACCTAGGAATAAACCTGCCTAAGGAGACAGAAGACCTGTATGCAGAAAACTATAAGACACCGATGAAAGAAATTAAAGATAATACAAACAGATGGAGAGATATACCATGTTCTTGGAATGGAAGAATCAACATTGTGAAAATGACTATGCTACACAAAGCAATCTACGGATTCAGTGCAATCCCTATCAAACTACCAATGGCATTTTTCTCAGAACTAGAACAAAACATTTCACAATTTGTATGGAAACACAAAAGACCCCAAATAGCCAAAGCAATCTTGAGAAAGCAAAAGGAGCTGGAGGGATCAGGCTCCCTGTCTTCAGACTATAATACAAAGCTACAGTAATCAAGACAGCATAGTACTGGCACAAAAACAGAAAGATAGACCAATGGAACAGGATAGAAAGCCCAGCGATAAACCCACGCACATATGGTCACCTTATCTTTGATAAAGGAGGCAAGAATATACAATGGAGAAAAGACAGCCTCTTAAATAGGTGGTGTTGGGAAAACTGGACAGTTACATGTAAAGAATGAAATTAGAGCACTCCCTAACACCATACACAAAAATAAACTCAAAATGGATTAAAGACCTATATGTAAGGGCAGACACTATAAAACTCTTAGAGGAAAATATAGGCAGAACACTCTATGACATAAATCACAACCAGATCCTTTTTGACCCACCTCCTAGAGAAATTAAATAAAAACAAAAAAACAAATGGGACCTGATGAAACTTAAAAGCTTTTGCACAGCAAAGGAAACCGTAAAAAAGACGAAAAGACAACCCTCAGAATGGGAGAGAATATTTGCAAATGAAGCAACTGACAAAGGATTAATCTCCGAAATTGAGCTCATGCAGCTCAATGTCAAAAAAAAACAAACAACCCAATCCCAAAATGTGCAGAACACCTAAATAGACATTTCTCCAAAGAAGGTATACAGATTGCCAACAAACACATGAAAGGATGCTCAACATCACTAATCATTAGAGAAATGCAAATCAAAACTACAATGAGGTATCACCTCACACTTGTCAGAATGGTCATCATCAAAAAATCTACAAACAATAAATGCTGGAGAGGGTGTGGTGAAAAGGGAACCCTCTTGCACTGTTGGTGGGAATGTAAATTGATACAGCCACTATGGAGAAGAGTATGGAGGTTCCTTAAAAAACTAAAAATAGAACTACCATACAACACAGCAATCCCACTACTGGGCATATACCATGAGAAAACCAGTATTCAAAAATAGTCATGTACCCCAATGCTCATTGCAGCTCTATTTACAATAGCCAGGACATGGAAGCAACCTAAGTGTCCATCAACATATGAATGGATAAAGAAGATGTGGCACATACATACAATGGAATATTACTCAGCCATAAAAAGAAACGAAATTGAGTTATTTGTAGTGAGGTGGATGGACCAAGATTTTGTCATACAGAGTGAAGTAAGTCAGAAAGTGAAAAACAAATACTGTATGCTAACACATATATATGGAATGTAAAAAGAAAAATGGTCTTGAAGAACCTAGGGGCAAGACGGGAATAAAGACGCAGACCTACTAGAGAATGGAGTTGAGGACACGGGGAGGGAGAAGGGTAAGCTGGGACAAAATGAGAGAGTGGCATGGACATATATACACTACCACATGTAAAACAGATAGCTATTGGGAAGCAGCCACATAGCACAGGGAGATCAGCTCGGTGCTTTGTGTCCTCGTAGAGGGGTGGGATAGGGAGGGTGGGAGGGAGACGCAAGAGGGAGGAGATATGGGGATATATGTATACGTATAGCTGATTCACTTTGTTATAAAGCAGAAACTAACACACCATTGTAAAGCAGTTATACTCCAATAAAGATGTTAAAAAAAGAAAAAGGAGAGAGTGGCATATTAGTAGCCTTAAAGCATATTGGCTGTTTTTCATATCTTACTGTTAGGTAATCTAATTAATTCATTATCTGCTACAGCACTGTATTTCCACCAGCTTCAGGGCATCCCTTTATAACACAAAGGTTTAGTATCACAGTAAAAGCATTTGTTATGTTACTCTTAGTCCCATAATACCTGGGAAAGAGATAAAGAAATAGTTCATTACCAGAAAGAAGTCTTACTAGTAGCCTGTTACATACAAATGTGGAATCAACGGATGGTACAACATATTTATTTTTCACTATCAAACTATATAGAATCTTCCTTGGTCATGCTATGTCTTAAGATCCCCTCACCCCCCCTTATCTCTCTTACTCTATCCTTTCCTCATAACTGCTCAATCTTTATTTAATCCTCTGCCCTTCCCACCTCATACTCCTCACTATTCTGGCTCTGTCCTGGAGGGTGCTGCCAGATCCTTTCAGTATTGATTTTCCTCCTGGATCATTTTGGAGGAGTGGCATTAAACCCCTGAGATCTTGAGCATCTTAGAGGCTTTACGGCTCCATATTATGCCAAAGAAACACATCTTTTTCTTACAATATTTTCAAGATATTATAACACTGGGGTTAATAATGTAAGCAATGGAACCAGACTGTTGGGATTTAAATCCTGGCTCCCTCACTTCCTAACTGTTGCCTTGGCTGATTGCTCAACCTCTATGTGCCTCAAATTCCTCTGCTATAAAACAGGGATAATAATAGATCCTACTACTTCATAGGATTGGTGTGAGGGTTAAGTGAGTTAATACATGTAAGAAGCTTTTATTAGTGCCTAACACATAAGAAGCAGCCACTCAATAGACATAAACAGTTGTTATTACTATTGGCTGAGGAGCCCAATGCTCTCATGGTACTTGAAGGTGGCTCTGGGTCCCCCAAAGTAACATATGCAGCCCCCTGAAGCACCTACCCAACTCTCATTTAATGTCTTCAGCACCATTCTCACTGGCCTTCCTACTACCTTGTAAGAGCTAATTTATCAGATCAATTAATTGGTATTGTAACTAGAGATAATTGTCATTGATGAATTAATGTTATTTCTCATAGGGAACATTTGCTTTAGAGTTGTCTTCTGGATGCAATGCCTTATGATAAATGAATAGCCAGCATAGGGTTCCATAGCCATCTCTATGTGGGCATAACCCTTGTTTACAACCTGAGGAGCTACTGTCTTTACTTTACAGGGTGGGATTCGCAAATTAGCACCATGGAAGTTCTTTCATCTCCAAAGAATTGTTTTCAGGTGCAGAAAACTGTTACCAGGTGAGATTAATGCCTCAGTCGTGGGGTCTGGAAAAGTCATGGTTTACCATGAGATGAATCATATTCTTTCTCTCCCACACCCGTGATATTAGTAAACCACTTGATTCTGTCTAATGTTTGTTTACAATGTCTGTCACATCTGTCCCCTTCCTTACCACTCCATGGTTCTTAATTAATGCAGTGGTCTAATTAACCCTCTATTTCTAGTTTTTCTGTTATCCAATCCATTCTGTGTGCCTCTGTCCCATTAATCTTTTCAAAGCTCTACTTCTAGAAAGTTACTCTCTAGCACAGAATCTCTACTCCTAAAGAATGCTTTTTTACAATTCAGAACCCTCCACCCTCTCCCACAGGAATAAGTGATCCAGGGAGGCTGTAGGATTGGATTTCCTGGAGGTAGCTAAGAAGAGATTCATTTTTACAGAAAGATAGAAGAGAGATGTCCCGAGAATCTCTCTAATCTTACCAACCTTGCTTGATGGGCACAAGATTCCTGAATACTGTGCTTTCCAAGTCCATGCACAGCAACTGAGTGGGAACAGAAGGGATAATTCCCACCTCTTTCCACAAGGGGGTGTCAAACACCAACTGTGGGGTTGTGTAGATGCTAGCAAGCCCACAGGAGGGAAAAAGGGAGTGCAGGGTAAGGTGAACTCTAATCATATTTTCCCAGTGAGATGGTATCCAACTGCCCCTTAGATGAAGGTCAGACTCCAGAATCACCCTGGGAGCTTGGCAGAAATGCAGATGTCTGGTCATCATCCAGGTGATTTTGATGCAGTTGTTCTTCAGACTCCCTCTGAGAAGCACTGATACAACACAAAAACACCTAATATTGTACACTTCAGCACCGTTCATAACTTTCCTCAGTCTGTTGCCACTTTTTAATGTCATTTTCCTTCATCTCTGCACCTGTGAAAATCCTTTCCATCCTCAAAGGCTATTGCAAATGTAACTTTCTCTCTGATGTCTTTCCAGAGCCACACCCTGCACCCCCAACAAATTATTGCTCCTGCTACAGTGGATGGGATGGATATGGAGAAGACTCAGTCCTGGGGTAGGGGTGTATTAGGGGCACTGTGATGGGACTGCTGGGATGCTGCTGGAAGGTGGGTTCTAATTTTTGCCTTAAGGTTTTGCATTTGTTTGTTGGCTTGAGTTAAAATTAACCCGAGCACTAGCAGCTGGCTAAAAAATTTAGGAAGTAGTCCACATTTCAGGCCTTCCATGGGTTAGAGCCTGAAATGCTCTAAGAAAATCTCTTCTTAGCTACCTCCCCAATTGTGGTTCCCCAATTATGTAAGTTGAAGTCACCTGGGGGTATTTAAAAACTGATACCTCGACTCCATCCCCAGACATTCTGACTTAATTGGAATGGAGTATAACCTGGGAATGAGTATTTTTAAAACCTCCCTAGGAGATTCTAGTTTGCATCAAAGTTTGGGAGCTTTGAATTAGAGTGAGAGAAATAGATGTAACACAATTTGGGAGGACTGTCAGCCATGTCAGTGCAACAGACTTGGGATGGGGAAAAGAGGAAATGAACTGGTTCCCAGTAGTCTCCTCTATAAAGACAGTTGTAGGGAAGAGGGACTGATAACATTGAGGAAGCAATTTAATTGGGCCTGTGTAGTTGAAGGTAAGTTATATAAAAGCAGATCATTGACAATGATGCACGTGATGGGTTAGGAGGCATTGTTACAGCTTATAAGTGGTAGATTTGAACCTAGGATTTAACCTAGAAATACCAGATGCATCTGATTCCAAGCACATATTCTTATGTTTTCCACCATTTATCAAATTTAATATTCATCTGGGTCCCTGGAAATATTGTTAAAAACAATTCCTTGGATCCCATCCCCTAACAAATATTTTTGCATGTGGTGGCTGTTGTTTTTAGCAACAGAACCACTTAGTCTTTTTGTTTTCCAGAAAAATTTACCTTGAACTTTGATTTATAAAACAAAAGCATAGCTGATTTACTTCAAGCAGAAGTTTGGGAGTTCAGTTTAAACCACTATGCAACTTCTTTTGTACCCAGCCCATCCTCTAAGAGAAGTCCTTGAGGCTTCTCCTTACTGTTTGAAATCTACTTTGTCAATCCCTACTAAGTTTTGTTTTTTTTTTATTATTGGAGTATAGTTGCTTTACAATGTTGTGTTAGTTTCTACTGTATAGTAAAGTGAATCAGCTATACATATACATATATCTCCTCTTTTTTGGATTTCCTTCCCATTTAGGTCACTGCAGAGCATTTAGTAGAGTTCCCTGTGCTATACAGTAGGTTCTCATTAGTTATCTATTTTATACATAGTATCAATAGTGTATATATGTCAATCCCCATTTCCCAATTCATCCCACTCCCCCTTCCCCCTTGGTGTCCATACATTTGTTCTCTACTTCAGTGTCTCTATTTCTGCTTTGCAAATAAGTTCATCTGTGCCATTTTTCTAGATTACACATATAAGCAATATTATATGATATTTGTTTTTCTCTTTTTGGCTTACTTCACTCTGTATGACAGTCTCTAGGTCCATCCACGTCTCTGCAAATGGCACAATTTTGTTCCTTTTTATGGCTGAGTAATATTCCATTGTACATATGTACCACATCTTCTTTATCTGTTCTTCTGTTGATGGACATTTATGTACAGCTTATGCAGCTCAATATCAAAAAAACAAACAACCCAATCAAAAAATGGGCAGAAGACCTAAATAGACATTTCTCCAAAGAAGTCATACAGATGGCCAACTAACACATGAAAAGATGCTCAACGTCACTAATTATTAGAGAAATGCAAATCAAAACTACAGTGAGGTATTGTCACACAGGTCAGAATGGCCATCATCAAAAAATCTACAAACAATAAATGCTGGAGAGGGTGTGGAGAAAAGGGAACCCTCTTGCACTGTTGGTGGGAATGTAAATTGATACAACCACTATGGAGAACAGTGTGGAGTTTCCTTAAAATCTAAAAATAGAACTACCATATGACCCAGCAGTCCCACTCCTGGGTATATACCCAGAGAAAACCATAATTCAAAAAGACACATGCACCCCAGTGTTCATTGCAGCACTATTTATAATAGCCAGGACGTGGAAGCAACCTACTAAATTTTAAAATGCAATTCCATAATTCTAGAAAAATAACCTACAGAAATACTCGCAATATTTTGGAAGAGTTAGTATGTGGGAGTGTAAATTCAGCACTGTAAAAGTGAAAACATTTTTAGAGATAATGAAAATGTCAATGTAGATTAAATTGTTTATGGTAGTTTAAATAACTGATGGTTACTGAGCACTTAGTATTGACTAAGCACTGGATGCTTTATGTCTATTATCTCATTTGTCCCTCTCAACAACTGTATAAAGTAGTGTCAAAGCAAAAAGTTCAATTGACAAAGTCAAACAGGCAGGGAAGACTTTATTCAAGGCTATTGCAACAGAGGAGAGGTCAGAACTCAGTCCGAACTCAATTCTGCTCAAACAGAACATTGGTGGGGGGCAGTTTAAGCACTGGAATGAACTAGTGGAAAAGTACTGGAGGACATTAGTAGGGATTCATAGGCCATCTGTGTTTTTTAATTGGCTTTATCCAAAGGAAAAATAAACTCATATGTTTATGACAGGAGATAGTTTTATAGGTTGAGCAAGGCATGCACCAAAGTTAAGCTCCTGCTCTCCCACAGAGATTGGAAGAAAGGGGTGCTATATTTCTTGACGATTACATTTGAAAGGGATGGCCCCTGGATTCTTGAGAAAGACATACCAGGGTTGTAAAACTGGCAATAGACTTTTAGAAAGATTTACATCTCAAAGGAGCTGAGAAATAATTTACAAGTTCTCTTAAGTAAATGACCTCAAAAAGGAAAGTTAAGGGCTTAGAATCAGGAAGAAACCTGTCCAAAGTTTAGTTAGGCTGAGGGGAACATTAACGCCATCTTGGTCAGTAGATACTATTACATTATCTCCATTTTACAGATGAAGAAATTGAGACTTAGAGAAAGCAAGGATCTTGTTCAAGATTACACTCCTAGTTAGCATCTGAGTCAGATCAAACTCCATGTTTGATTCAAGTAACAGCAAGTTTAAACACTTTTTGATGCAGCCTCGCCATCCAGATAATGGTACACCATGGAGCTTTTAAAAGCATGAGGTAGATCTGTATGCACAGACATACAAAGGTGTCCTCAAAAAGGTTAAATTTTTAATTATATGGAACATTTGGTTACTATTTTGATCAAAACAGACAATAATAACAATTGAAGGAAGAAATCATAAAAGTCTGTCAATTTCTCTCCCTCTCTCTCTCCCTCCCTTCCCTTTTGTAAGTCCAAAGTGAAAGGTATGAAATGGGAAAAAGCAAACTATGGATACCTCAGTGGATGAATTTTCACACAATTCCAAATAATTTAGTTTTCTTCTTCTTCTGTTTGAACATATATGTTTTGTTTTTACACTTAAGGAGGCAGAGGGAAAAAAATGGAAAAGGTGAGGGGGGGAAAAGGGAAGAGAAAAAGGGAGAAGAAGAGAACAGTAGGAGACAAAAAAGGGAAGAAAGAAATGTAATAAAACGAAAAGAACAGGAGAGAGAGGAAAGAGCAATTGAAAGGAATGAAGCAAAGAGGGAAAGAGAGAGAGGGAAAGAAAGTGAACAAAAGGGAGAGAAGAGGAAGAGAGAAAGAAAGGAAAAGAACAGAAGAAATATAGGAAAGAAAGAGAAAGAACAAAAGAATGAAAGAGAAAGAGGAAAGAAATAGCCAGATTAGAATCCCTCTTTAAGTCTATTACAACAGGCCTAAGGGTTTGGGTCCAGGAATTAGGATAGTTTCCTTCAAATGCTGATGTTCTTTTGACCTAAGAGTGGGAACCTAGTCAGGGAGGCCTTCCTGCGTGTTTCAAGCACTCTTGCTTCTCAGTGTTTCTATAGGCAGGACGTCTAGAGCAGGTGCCAGTTGTGAGTAGGTGATGACATCACTCTGTGATGACTTTATGCGACTTTGTTATTTTCCTCTTAATCGTAAGAAAGGAATTATCTGACCTACTCAGAAAAATCTCCTTACTCCTAACAGGAATTTATGGTTCCTAGCTCTTCTTTTTCCTGTTGACTTATATAAGTGCTATCACCGTCTCTATTTGAAGGTCATCCTAGCAGAAACTTTGGTCCATCTGCTTTTACTATTTTCATCTAGACGACAGAGGTTTAGAATTTATTTTCAAAAGTTTTTGTATGCTTACCAGAAAAAATATTGAAAAGGAAAATGAAACATATTTTTAAAACAGAGTTTTGAAATAATTACATAAAGCAGCAGTTTTTCTCTCACACACACAAAAATTCTGCCCCCATTCTTGTGTTAGAAACAAATAACACTTTTATTACCTGACTCTTCCTCCATATTCTCATAACTGATACCAATTAAAAAAAAATCCTGTGACTTGTTACTTCTGTGTGTAGTGTCCATTCTCACTGTATTTAAAGCAAAGTTCATTATAGCATGAGGGTATCTCTTTAAAGAAAAGTTCTGTTGCTGTAAAGTACATCTGTCATGGTGAAAAATATGTATGTACATGTAGGTTGGTACACTTCACAATAGGGCATTTCCCTCAGTTTTCTCTGCTTATAGCCCACTCAACAGACAAGGTGCTTCTTTAAGCCACAGTTATGAAGGAAGGTTGCTTAACTAGTTTTGCTCTCAACTCCAAGTCAGGGAGAGCCCACCGGGTACAGGTTTCTTTTATAACAGTCCCTCAAAGGTGTCCTTTCGTTTGGAAATTTATGAAGACCATGAAAGGATTTGTTGGGAATGACTATAAACAGTGGTTCTCAAAACTGACCTTGCTTTGAATCAACCTGGGGAGCTTGTTATAAGATTCCCAGGTTTCACATGGTTCTTATTTCACATGGCTAGTATTTTTTTTCTTGCTTTAGTATTCTCATTACTAGGTCTTAAAACTGGCTTATGGAGGCTTTAAGTTTTAAGTTCTTAGCAATCAATCTCTATTGAAGGGTTGGAGTCATTTCAGTATGCCATATAGCAGCACTGTTCAATAGAAATATAATGCAAACAACATATGTAATTTATATTTCCTAGTAGCTTCATTTAAAAGTAAAGAGAAACAGGTGAAATCAATTTTAATAATTTCAGTTAAGCCATTATAATGAAAATTTTATCATTTCATCATGTAATAAATATAAAATATTTACTAATGATATAGTTTACATTTTTTGTTCACACTAAGTCTATGAAATCCAATATATAGTTTATACTTCTGGCTCATCTCAATTTGGACTAGCCACATTTCAAGTGCTCAATAGCCAAGTATGGATACAGTCTACTGTGTTAGTGCAGATCTAGAAGACTGTGGTTGTGGCTCTAATCCGATTGCTTCAGAACTTCATCTATATTTTCTTAATGTTCATCATTCCTGCCACGCTGTAGCAAAGTGCAGTTTAGTGGTGTCTGAGCTGAAAAAGATCTCTCATCGTGCATGAAAATGGTTACCAGATCATTTCATGTACACTGCTACTAAATCTTCCCTAGAAAGCAGTAGCTCTTGTGTTTTCTGTTTATTCATTCTTGCCCACATTGTGTGGGTTACATAAACAATGCTTTACAGTGTATATTGGATATACTGTAAAAAAAAAACCTGATTTCCAAGACTGAATCCATTTACAATATGGGATATATAGTTCTAACATCAGAGAGTCATGGTCAGCTTTTTTTTTTTTTTTTTTTTTTTCCCACTGTAACAGCTCCTTTACTTTGCAGTGAAAATTGATTTGTATATTCTTTGCCTCTGAGTCCTTGTGGGATTTTTTTTTTTTAAATTCAGACAGAAAGTCACAAAAATTATACTCATCCTCATCAGTTCACTCAGTCCCATGTAATTAATTTTTTTTTCATCTTGATCTTTTGTTAGCACTTTTATGAGTTCATCAGTTTTTCATTAGAGTTCTGAAAATGCTTATTCATTCAGTTCAGCAGTACAGTCAGTTACCAGAAACCTGTACTTGTCAGAGTCTTTTCCATGAATTTCTTGAAGATGAAACTCTTTTATAGGAACATATTTGCAAAATCATCAGAGTACACCCAGAACTGTCTGTAAATGACAAAAGACTTAAAAATGACCATGGTTAAAGATTTGATGAAAGTTCATAATAATGCCGTTGACAAGAAAATTAGTTATTTCTGAGATATACATTTTAAAGTAATAACTAGGATTATTACTTATAACATTATACCAGAACATATAAGATTTTTAGAAATTTCATGCAATGTCTGAAACATTTATATTAACATATTTCCATACAGATTTCCATACAGATACAAATATACGATTTTTAGAAATTTCATGTAATGTCTGAAACATTTATATTAACATATTTCCATACATATTTCCATACAAATACAAATATAAGATTTTTAGAAATTTCATGTAATGTCTGAAACATTTATATTAACATATTTCCATACAAATAACCCAATGAAAGTTTAGTATTAGTTGTTTTGTTTTTTTATACTGCAGGTTCTTATTAGGCATCAGTTTTATACACATCAGTGTATACATGTCAATCCCAATCGCCCAATTCAGCACACCACCATCCCCACCTCACCGCAGTTTTCCCCCCTTGGTGTCCATATGTCCATTCTCTACATCTGTGTCTCAACTTCTGCCCTGCAAACTGGCTCATCTGTACCATTTTTCTAGGTTCCGCATACATGCATTAATATACGATATTTGTTTTTCTCTTTCTGACTTACTTCACTCTGTATGACAGTCTCTAGATCCATCCACGTCTCAACAAATGACTCAATTTCGTTCCTTTTTATGGCTGAGTAATATTCCATTGTATATATGTACCACAACTTCTTTATCCATTCGTCTGTTGATGGGCATTTAGGTTGCTTCCATGACCTGGCTATTATAAATAGTGCTGCAATGAACATTCGGGTGCATGTGTCTTTTTGAATTATGGTTTTCTCTGGGTATATGCCCAGTAGTGGGATTGCTGGGTCATATGGTAATTCTATTTTTAGTTTTTTAAGGAACCTCCATATTGTTCTCCATAGTGGCTGTATCAATTTACATTCCCACCAACAGTGCAAGAGGTTTCCCTTTTCTCCACACCCTCTCCAGCATTTGTTGTTTGTAGATTTTCTGATGATGCCCATTCTAACAGGAGTGAGGTGATACCTCATTGTAGTTTTGATTTGCATTTCGCTAATAATTAGTGATGTTGAGCATCTTTTCATGTGCTTCGTGGCCGTCTGTATGTCTTCTTTGGAGAAATGTCTATTTAGGTCTTCTGCCCATTTTTGGATTGGGTTGTTTGTTTCTTTGATATTGAGCTGAATGAGCTGTTTATATATTTTGGAGATTAATCCTTTGTCCGTTGATTCATTTGCAAATATTTTCTCCCATTCTGAGGGTTGTCTTTTCGTCTTGTTTATGGTTTCCTTTGCTGTGCAAAAGCTTTGAAGTTTCATTAGGTCCCACTTGTTTATTTTTGTTTCCATTACTCTCGGAGGTGGACCAAAAAAGATCTTGCTGTGATTTATGTCAAAGAGTGTTCTTCCTATGTTTTCCTCTAAGAGTTTTATAGTGTCCAGTCTTATATTTAGGTCTCTAATCCATTTTGAGTTTATTTTTGTGTATGGTGTTAGGGAGTATTCTAATTTCATTCTTTTACATGTAGCTGTCCAGTTTTCCCAGCACCACTTATTGAAGAGACTGTCTTTTCTCCATTGTATATCTTTGCCTCCTTTGTCATAGATTAGATGACCATAGGTGCGTGGGTTAATCTCTGGGCTTTCTATCTTGTTCCATTGATCTATGTTTCTGTTTTTGTGCCAGTACCGTATTGTCTTGATTACTGTAGCTTTGTAGTATAGTCTGAAGTCTGGGAGTCTGATTCCTCCAGCTCCATTTTTTTGCCTCAAGACTGCTTTGGCTATTCGGGGTCTATTGTGTCTCCATACAAATTTTAAGATGATTTGTTCTAGCTCCGTAAAAAATGCCATTGGTAATTTGATAGGGATTGCATTGAATCTGTAGATTGCTTTGGGTAGTATACTCATTTTCACAATGTTGATTCTTCCAATCCAAGAACATGGTATATCTCTCCATCTGTTGGTATCATCTTTAATTTCTTTCATCAGTGTCTTATAGTTTTCTGCATACAGGTCTTTTGTCTCCCTAGGTAGGTTTATTCCTAGGTATTTTATTCTTTCTGTTGCAATGGTAAATGGGAGTGTTTCCATAATTTCTCTTTCAGATTTTTCATCATTAGTGTATAGGAATGCAAGAGATTTCTGTGCATTAATTTTGTATCCTGCAACTTTACCATATTCATTAATTAGCTCTAGCAGTTTTCTGGTGGCAGTTTTAGGATTCTCTATGTATAGTATCATGTCATCCGCAAACAGTGACAGTTTTACTTCTTCCTTTCCAATTTGTATTCCTTTTATTTCTTTTTCTTCTCTGATTGCCATGGCTAGGACTTCCAGAGCTATGTTGAATAATAGTGGTGAGAGTGGACATCCTTGTCTCGTTCCTGATCTTAGAGGAAATGCTTTCAGTTTTTCACCATTGAGAATGATGTTTGCTGTGGGTTTGTCATATATGGCCTTTATTATGTTGAGGTAGGTTCCCTCTATGCCCACTTTCTGGAGAGTTTTTATCAGAAATGGGTGTTGAATTTTGTCAAAAGCTTTTTCTGCATCTATTGAGATGATCATATGGTTTTTATTCTTCAGTTTGTTAATATGGTGTATCACATTGATTGATTTGCGTATATTGAAGAATCCTTGCATCCCTGGGATAAATCCCACTTGATCGTGGTGTATGATCCTTTTAATGTGTTGTTGGATTCTGTTTGCTAGTATTTTGTTGAGGATTTTTGCATCTATATTCATCAGTGATATTGGTCTGTAATTTTCTTTTTTTGTAGTGTCTTTGTCTGGTTTTGGTATCAGGGTGATGGTGGCCTCATAGAATGAGTTTGGGAGTGTTCCTTCCTCTGCAATTTTTTGGAAGAGTTTGAGAAGGATGGGTGTTAGCTCTTCTCTAAATGTTTGATAGAATTCACCTGTGAAGCCATCTGGTCCTGGACTTTTCTTTGTTGGAAGATTTTTAATCACAGTTTCAATTTCATTACTTGTGATTGGTCTGTTCATATTTTCTGTTTCTTCCTGGTTCAGTCTTGGAAGTTTATACCTTTCTAAGAATTTGTCCATTTCTTCCAGGTTGTCCATTTTATTGGCATAAAGTTGCTTGTAGTAGTCTCTTAGGATGCTTTGTATTTCTGCGGTGTCTGTTGTAACTTCTCCTTTTTCGTTTCTGATTTTATTGATTTGAGTCCTCTCCCTCTTTTTCTCGATGAGTCTGGCTAATGGCTTATCAATTTTGTTTATCTTCTCAAAGAACCAACTTTTAGTTTTATTGATCTTTGCTATTGTTTTCTTTGTTTCTATTTCATTTATTTCTGCTCTGATCTTTATGATTTCTTTCCTTCTGCTAACTTTGGGTTTTGTTTGTTCTTCTTTCTCTAGTTTCTTTAGGTGTAAGTTTAGATTGTTTACTTGAGATTTTTCTTGTTTCTTTAGGTAGGCTTGTATAGCTATAAATTCCCCTCCTAGAACCGCTTTTGCTGCATCCCATAGGTTTTGGGTCGTCGTGTTTTCATTGTCATTTGTCTCTAGGTATTTTTTGATTTCCTCTTTGATTTCTTCAGTGATCTCTTGGTTATTTAGTAACGTATTGTTTAGCCTCCATGTGTTTGTCGTTTTTACGTTTTTTTCCCTGTAATTCATTTCTAATCTCATAGCGTTGTGGTCAGAAAAGATGCTTGATATGATTTCAATTGTCTTAAATTTACTGAGGCTTGATTTGTGACCCAAGATGTGATCTATCCTGGAGAATGGTCGGTGCGCACTTGAGAAGAACGTGTAATCTGCTGTTTTTGGATGGAATGTCCTATATATATCAATTAAATCTATCTGGTCTATTGTGTCATTTAAAGCTTCTGTTTCCTTATTTATTTTCATTTTGGATGATCTGTCCATTGGTGTAAGTGGAGTGTTAAAGTCCCCCACTATGATTGTGTTACTGTCAATTTCCTCTTTTATAGCTGTTAGCAGTTGCCTTATGTATTGAGGTGCTCCTATGTTGGGTGCATATATATTTATAATTGTTATATCTTCTTCATGGATCGATCCCTGGATCATTATGTAGTGTCCTTCCTTGTCTCTTTTAACATTCTTTATTTTAAAGTCTATTTTATCTGATATGAGTATAGCTACTCCAGGTTTCTTTTGATTTCCATTTGCATGGAATATCTTTTTCCATCCCCTCACTTTCAGTCTGTATGTGTCCCTAGGTCTAAAGTGGGTCTCTTGTAGACAGCATATATATGGGTCTTGTTTTTGTATCCATTCAGCCAGTCTACGTCTTTTGGTTGGGGCATTTAATCCATTCACGTTTAAGGTAATTATCGATATGTATGTTCCTATGACCATTTTCTTAATTGTTTTGGGTTTGTTTTTGTAGGTCCTTTTCTTCTCTTGTGTTTCCCACTTAGAGAAGTTCCTTTAGCATTTGTTGTAGAGCTGGTTTGGTGGTGCTGAATTCTCTTAGCTTTTGCTTGTCTGTAAAGCTTTTGATTTCTCCATCAAATCTAAATGAGATCCTTGCCGGGTAGAGTAATCTTGGTTGTAGGTTCTTCCCTTTCATCACTTTAAATATATCATGCCACTCCCTTCTGGCTTGCAGAGTTTCTGCTGAGAAATCAGCTGTTAACCTTATGGGAGTTCCCTTGTATGTTATTTGTTGTTTTTCCCTTGCTGCTTTCAATAATTTTTCTTTGTCTTTAATTTTTGCCACTTTGATTACTATGTGTCTCAGCGTGTTTCTCCTTGGGTTTATTCTGTATGGGACTCTCTGCGCTTCCTGGACTTGGGTGGCTATTTCCTTTCCCATGTTAGGGAAGTTTTCGACTATAATCTCTTCAAATATTTTCTCTGGTCCTTTCTCTCTCTCTTCTCCTTCTGGGACCCCTATAATGCGAATGTTGTTGCGTTTAATGTTGTCCCAGAGGTCTCTTAGGCTGTCTTCATTTCTTTTCATTCTTTTTTCTTTAGTCTGTTCCGCAGCAGTGAATTCCACCATTCTGTCTTCCAGGTCACTTATCCGTTCTTCTGCCTCAGTTATTCTGCTATTGATTCCTTCTAGTGTAGTTTTCATTTCAGTTATTGTATTGGTCATCTCTGTTTGTTTGTTCTTTAATTCTTTTAGGTCTTTGTTAATCATTTCTTGCATCTTCTCAATCTTTGCCTCCATTCTTATTCCGAGGTCCTGGATCATCTTCACTATCATTATTCTGAATTCTTTTTCTGGAAGGTTGCCTATCTCCACTTCATTTAGTTGTTTTTCTGGGGTTTTTTCTTGTTCCTTCATCTGGTACATAGCCCTCTGCCTTTTCATCTTCTCTATCTTTCTGTAACTGTGGTTTTTGGTCCACAGGCTGCAGGATTGTAGTTTTTCTTGCTTCTGTTGTCTGCCCTCTGGTGGTTGAGGCTATCTAAGAGGCTTGATGGGAGGCTCTGGTGGTGGGTAGAGCTGACTGTTGCTGTGGCGGTCAGAGCTCAGTAAAACCTTAATCCACTTGACTGTTGATGGGTGGGGCTGGGTTCCCTCCCTGTTGCTGTGGCGGTCAGAGCTCAGTAAAACCTTAATCCACTTGACTGTTGATGGGTTGGGCTGGGTTCCCTCCCTGTTGGTTGTTTTGCCTGAGGCAATCCAACACTGGAGCCTACCCGTGCTCTTTGGTGGGGTTAATGGCAGTCTCTGGGAGGGCTCACGCCAAGGAGAACTTCCCAGAACCTCTGCTGCGAGTGTCCTTATCCCCACGGTGAAACAGAGCCACCACTCGCCTCTGCAGGAGACCCCCCAACACCAGCAGGTAGGTCTGGTTCAGTCTCCCCCAGGGTCACTGCTCCTTCCCCTGGGTCCCGATGCACACATTACTTTGTGTGTGCCCTCCAAGAGTGGGGTCTCTGTTTCCCCCAGTCCTGTCAAAGTCCTGCAATCAATTCCCACTAGGCTTCAAAGTCTGATTCTCTAGGAATTCCTCCTCCCGTAGCCGGACCCCCAGGTTGGGAAGCCTGACGTGTGGCTCAGAACCTTCACTCCAGTGGGTGGACTTCTGTGGTATAAGTGTTCGCCAGTCTGTGAGCCACCCACCCAGCAGTTATGGGATTTGATTTTACTCTGATTGCGCCCCTCCTACCATCTCACTGTGGCTTCTCCTCTGTCCTTGGACGTGGGGTATCCTCCTTGGTGAACTCCAGGGACTTCCTGTCAATGATTGTCCAGCAGCCAGTTGTGATTCTGGTGCTCTCGCAAGAGGGAGTGAGAGCACGTCTTTCTACTCTGCCATCTTGGTTAATCTCCTCCAGTTCTTAAATCTTAAATCTTCTTAAAAAAGAAAAAAGTTGTTATGAACAACCTAGCAGCAGCACAGGAATAAAGACGCCCATTTAGAGAATGGACTTGTGGACACAGGGAGGGGGAAGGCTAAGCTGGGACGATGTGAGAGAGTGATATGGACTAATATATACTACCAAATGTAAAATAGATAACTAGTGGGAAGCAGCTGCATAGCACAGGGAGATGAGCTTGGTTCTTTATGACCACCTAGAGGGGTGGGGTAGGGAAGGTGGGAGGGAGACGCCAGAGGGAGGTTATATGGGGATCTATATATATGTATAGCTGTTTCACTTTGTTATAAAGCAGAAACTGACACCCCATTGTAAAGCAATTATACTCGAATAAAGATGTTTAAGAATAAAAAAGATTTCGCATGCTACAACTACGGAGCCCGTGTCCCGCAACTAAGGAGCCTGCCTGCTGCAACTAAGGAGCCCACATGCTGCAACTAAGATTCAGCGCAAATAAATACATAAATTTTTTTTTTTTTAATATTTCCAATCCACCATTGGTTGAATCCATGGCTGTGGCACCCTGCAGATATGGAGGACCAAGTGTAATGACTAAAATAAAAAGTCAGGTTGTGGTAATATAAGCTCATTATTTAGAGACCTGGAAGAAAATGCCAGTTTCATCCCCTGTGAAAAATGGTCCTGGCTTTTCCTGGGCAGGGGAAATTGTAGGAAAGAGGTTTTTGCAACAAACTTTGTAAGAACTATTTGACTTTTTAGATATGCAAACAACCTGCATGTTCATTGATGGATAAATGGATAAAGAAGATGTGGTATATTTATACAATGGATTATTATTATTCAGCCATTATTAATATTATTTGGCCATAAAAATGAATGGAATCCTGCGATTTGCAACAACACTAATTGAATTTGAAGGTATATGCTAGGTGAAATATGTCAGATGGAGAAAGACAAATACTGTATGATTTCACTCATACATGGAATAAAAAAAAAAGTAAAAAAATAACAAACTCATAGATAACAGAGAACAGATTACTGATTATCAGAGGAGAGGGGTTGGGAGGTGGAGAAATGGGTAAAGGGAGTCAACTGTATGGTGAGGGATCGTTCTGTAGTGTATACAGATGTTGAACTACAATGCTGTACACCTGAAATTTATATAATAAACATTTTAAAAGCAAAAAAAACAATATTACTGGGCTATTAGGACATATTTCAAAAACTGTACTGATATTAAAATGAGGTTCATGAAACACGTCATAGGGTTGTATTTAGGAGACAACAGATGGAAAAACACATTCTGTGACCTAATGACTTCCCCATATATATTTGCCTCCCTCTTTTCTTGTTCCATCCTACTGTCATTTTTTTCATTGGAATATGCTTGGCAGCAGAAAGTAGTAGTTAAAATTGTGAGCTTGAGTCAGTGTTGGGTTCTTAGCTCTGCCACTCATTAGCTGTGTGAGCTTGAGCAAGTTTCTTTACTTATTATTAGATTCTTTGTATGTAAGTTAAGAATGAGAAATTTAAACATTAATGAACCAAATATTTGAGCCAGGAAGCTAGAAAAAGAAAATCAAAATGAACCAACAGAAGTAGGAAAGTTATTTAAGATGAAGAATAACTAGAAGCACTCCCATAGAACTGTTAAATAAATTCAAAACTAGTAGCTGTTTCTGTGAAAATAAATTCACCCATCACAGTTCTAACCCAGAAAATAAATGAAAATAACACATACTTGAGCAACATTAAAAATGAGAAATGGGGATATGGAGAATTTAAAAATTGAGAAACTATTATGTAGAATTTTATATCAATAAATTTGCAAATCTAGATTAAGTGAAATTATAAAAAATAAATTGCATAGATTTAAAAAGCCACTCAGTAAGAAGTAAAACATAAAACCTTAATTGACCAAAAACAAAAAAGAAGAAAATTATAAAAATCATGCTACCTCAAAGACAATAAAACCAATGACTTTACAATCAATTTGTATTAAACTTTCAAGGAAAAGAAAATCCCTGCTATTTTAACTTTCCAGAGCAGAGAAACAGATATAAAAGTTCCCAATTCAGATCACCCATCTAGTAGAACTATAACACTAGATCCTTTCAAGGAAAGCAGACCAAAAACAAATTCAGGACGACTTGCATGTATAGATCACAAAATTGATTTTTTCCCCAGTTTTATTGAGAAATAATTGATATACATAACTGTATAAGTTTAAGGTGTACTGCATGATGGTTTGATTTACATTAATATATTGTGAAATGATTACCACTATAGGTTTAGCTAACATCTGTCATATAAATACAATCAAAAGAAGAAAAATCCTCCTTGTGATGAGAACTTTTAGAATCTACTCTCTTTAAAATGTTCCAATAGGACTTCTCTGGTGGCTCAGAGGTTAAGAATCCGCCTGCCAATGCAGGGGACACGAGTTCGATCCCTGGTCTGGGAAGATCCCACATGCCGCGGAGCAACTAAGCCCGTGCACCACAACTACAGAGCCTGCACTCTAGAGCCCACGAGCCACAACTACTGAGCCCATGCCCCTAGAACCCGTATGCTCCACAACAACAGAAGCCACCACAATGAGAAGCCCGGGCACCACAATGAAGAATAGCCCCCACTCGTGGCAACTAGAGAAAGCCAATGCACAGCAACTGAGACCCAACACAACAAGAAATAAATAAATAAAATAAATAAATTTACATTTAAAAAGTTCCTATATTATACAGCAGTGTTAACTATAGTCATTTTCTACATTACATCCCTAGTATTGATACTTATTTTTCTTATAAATGGAAGTTTGTACTTTTTGACCACCTTCCTCCAATTCCCCCTCCTCTCAACCCCTTCCTCTGGTAACCGCAAATCTGATCTCGTGTTCTATGAGTTTTGTGGATTTGTTTGTTTGTTTGTTTTTAGATTTTACATTAAAGTGAGATCATGATCCTATAGTATTTGTCTTTCTACGTCTGACTTATTTCATGAGAAAACTGATTTTTGAATGGGAGGATTTGATAGTGCAAAATGTTAGTTTCCACCAATTTGATTCATAAATTTAAATCCAGTGCAATTCATACATTTAGTGTGATTTTTTTTCAGAACTTGATAAATTAATTCTAAATTTTACCTGACAGAAAAGAATGTGTGAGATTAGCTATTTAAAAATTAATTAGATTAATGAAGACATGGGGCTTGTCCTAGCAGTTATCTAAATGTAATAAAAGTTACAATAGTTAATTTGGTCCTGGAAAAGGAATAAACAGATAAATCAATGGAATAGAAGAGAAAGACCAGAAACAACGTTAGTTCTCATAGCATGTGATAAAGGTAGCATTTCAAATCAGCAAGGAAAAGTTAGATTTTTTAATATATATTGTAAAAATAATTAGCTATTTGGAAATAAAACAGCTGGAACCCCCACTTCACTCTGAAATAAGAATAAATTTCAGAATGTAAACCTTTTAATGTATAAACAAAAACTATAAGTGGAAAATATAGGGAAATGTTTTAGTGTTAGACTCAAGAAGGCATTTAAAGCATGGTGTGAAACTCAGAAGTTTTAAAGGAAAAGACCAAATAGTTGAGGACATAAGTTATATATTTTTTCTCACAGGCAAAATACACCGTATGCAGAGTTAAAAGAAATGGTAAACTAGGAAAATAGTTTCAACATGTAGGCCAGACAAAAGGTTACTATACTTGCTATATAAAGATATATCAAATAACTATCTCATTTTAAGCTAAAATGCTCTGTCAGTAAGTGAGTTTTCTGTTTGTATCATTAGACTGCACCCCAAGCTAATAGAGAATGTGCAAAGCCTGAGAAGCCTCTCCAGGGTAATTATGTCCTAGCCTTTTTCCTGCAACAAAAAAACATGCTTTACCAGGGCTTTATGCTTTATTCATTTATTTCATATGCCATTTACTGTTACTTTGTGTCCTTAGTTTTGCAGAATCAATGTTAAAAATGTTTTCACCTATTAAAAAAAAAAAACCCACAGCTGCAAATATAGCTTCACTGCTACCAGACAGTAATGGATTACCATGACTGTGTTATTCTGTAAGTTACAGGCATGTTTAAGACTAGTTATTAGCACATTTTAAAACTTTTTCAGAATTATACCTCTTTATTAAAGCAGTCACAGAAAGGATTTTAATCAGACAGCATAATTTTTTCAGAGCACCTTTACAAAGACATAATTCAGCATCAAAAATAAACTATGCTGAGATCCTGCATTCCAACCTCTCAGAACCTGCTTCTTTCTGTGTTCACCAATGGGAAAATCTGTTAATCCCAACGTGGGGAACTTTTAGAAGTTTCCTTGTCCTCTTATTTATGAAGAATTTTTCAACATTAATCTTTTAAAGGCAACTCCTTCCATTCTCCGTGTTTACTATATGTCACCCAGAAGTGATTTTAATGGTTGGAATTTGAGTTCCTAGAAGGAAATAATGGCTGGTAGGAAAGCTACCTTTGGACAGATGTCAACACCTATTTATTTATAATGCTTAATGCATCTCCTGTAAATAGGGTCTTGCTTTGGATTAACAATTGTCTACAACTTTGAATCTAGTTTATATATAAATAGATCAGAGATATCAGTGGTCCTGAGGGAAAATCTAATCATGAAAGGAGTCATTACAGGGGATAATTCTAAGAAATTTAGACTAGAGTCATTAAATAATTAATTGTCCCTATGAATAAAACCTCCTACTCTAAGATTAGGCTAGTTCACTAATTTGGCATTTAGAAAAAAAAATACAACATTCATTTCTAAGTTTAGAGATGTAATTTGCCTTACTGCTAGCCTTATCATATACAGGCATGAAAATAAGTTACTATTCCATTTACAAAGTGATATATTACCTAAAGGAGGTTTAAATGTATTAAAATGTATTCATTAAACAACCCTTTGGTATTAAAGAGCTTACAAAACAGGCTATTTCTTTAAAATAAAATTCTTACATGTATAATTTCTAAATTTGTAGTAGAGCAGAATACAGAATAAACTATATTTCCTTGTATGGAATATATGGTACAGTTTGGCACCAAAGGGTGTTGTTGCCAACTCATTTGATGCTCTCACTGGATTCAGATGAACAGTAAACCTCTAAAAGGAACTCTTTGGTGAATTTATGCAAGAAGCAGAAGAATATGTACAATTTTATGTGTAAGAATATTTGTTTATTTTTATATATCTACATCTGTATTTACATCCACCATCTATCTATATTATAAGCACTAAGTGTAGACCAGACACTGTATTAAATGCTTTTTTTGAACTATTTCATTTAATTTTGGCAAAAATTATTTGAACCCAGATCTGACTTCAGTGCCTGGGCACTTTACCATTACAAAGGTTGCAACTGCTTTTTTAACCCTGCAAGTAAATGAGGGCTTTTTTATTCATAGTACAGCTTGAACTCTGGGAGAGAATCTGAGAGATGTTGCAAAGAGAACTCTTGGCTTTGGAAAACAAATGTAGAAAATGTGTTCACTTTATATTGAAAATAAGTGAACTGATGAGTGCATGGTATTATGCTATCAGTGCCATTCCACTTCTGATTGCACCTTATATTCATCTCAGGATACATGGAATATGGGATAAAATTACAGGTTCCAATTTCCCACACTGACTTCAAGAGACAATTTTGGAGTATGCTTTAATTTGCTCACTTTACCACTTCTCAGAGTGACTCTAAAAGTGAATAGACCTTATTTATTTCTAGATCTCTTCAGGTGGAGAAACATGGGGGCTCTTAAAAATGTAAATCTCTATTCAATTATTGTCAAAGAAAAAATAAAAGTGTAGTTCATAAGTAGCCCAAACAAATGATAAGGCATTAATTTGCTTTAATTTCTTAACATCATGATTATAAATATTATTGCAGGGACTAGGGAGAGGTGAGTGAGGCACTCACCTCAGGCACAAAATTTAAGGGATTTCCAAAAACCTCAGAAATAAGGAGGAGCTTCAAGATGGCGGAAGAGTAAGACGTGGAGATCACCTTCCTCCCCACAAATACACCAAAATACATCTACACGTGGAACTGCTCCTACAGAACACCTACTGAATACTGGCAGAAGACCTCACACCTCCCAAAAGGCAAGAAACTCCCCGCGTACCTGGGTAGGGCAAAAAAAAAAAAGAAACAACAGAGACAAAAGAATAGGGACAGGACCTGCACTAGTGGGAGGGAGCTGTGAAGGAGGAAAGGTTTCCACACACTAGGAAGCCCCTTTGTGGGTGGAGACTGCAGGTGGCAGAGGGGGGAAGCTTCAGAGCCACGGAGGAGAGCACAGCAACGGGTGTGGAGGACAAAGTGGAGAGATTCCCGCACAGAGGATCGGTGCTGACCAGCACTCACCAGCCCGAGAGGCTTGTCTGCTCATCTGCCAGAGTGGGTGGGGGCTGGGAGCTGAGGCTCGGGCTTCGGAGGTCAGATCCCAGGGAGAGGACTGGGGTTGGCTGCGTGAACACACCCTGAAAGGGGCTAGTGCACCACAGCTCGCCGGGAGGGAGTCCGGGAAAAAGACTGGAGCTGCTGAAAAGGCAAGGGACTTTTTCTTGCCTCTTTGTTTCCTGGTGCGCGAGGAGAGGGGATTAAGAGCACTACTTAAAGGAGCTCCAGAGATGAGCGCAAGCTGCAGCTATCAGCGCGGACCCCAGAGACGGGCATGAGACGCTAAGGCTGCTGCTGCAGCCACCAAGAAGCCTGTGTGCAAGCACAGGTCACTATCCAGACCCCCCCAACCTGGAGCCTGGGCAGCCCGCCACTGCCAGGGTCCCGTGGTCCAGGGACAACTTTCCCGGGGAAACACATGGCACCGCTTAGGCTGGTGCAATGTCATGCCTGCCTCTGCCGCCGCAGGCTCGCCCCACACTCTGTACACCTCCCTCCCCCTGGCCTGAGTGACCCAGAGCCCCTGAATCAGCTGCTCATTTAACCCCGTCCTGTCTGAGGGAAGAACAGATGCCCTCAGGCGACCTACATGCAGAGGCGGGTCCAAATCCAAAGCTGAACACTGGGAGCTGTGCAAACAAAGAAGAGAAAGGGAAATTTCTCCCAGCAGCCTCAGGAGCAGCGGATTAAATCTCCACAATCAACTTGATGTACCCTGCCTCTGTGGAATACCTGAATAGACAATGAATCATCCCAAATTGAAGAGGTGGACTTTGGGAACAATGATATACTTTTTTTTGCCCTTTTTCTCTTTTTGTGAGTGTCTATGTGTATGCTTCTGTGTGTGATTTTGTCTGTATAGCTTTGATTTTACCATTTGTCCTGGGTTCTGTCTCTCCGGTTTTTTTTTTTGTTTGTTTTTATGGGGTTTTTTTTAGTATAGTTTTTAGCACTTGTTATCATTGGTAGATTTGTTTCTTGGTTTGGTTGCTCTCTTCTTTCTTTCTTTCTTTTTTTTTATTACTTTAAAAAAATTTTCTTAATAATTATTTTTTATTTTAATAACTTTTATATTATTATACTTTATTTTATTTTATCTTCTTCTTTATTTCTTTCTTTTTTTTCTCCCTTTTATTCTGAGCTGTGTGTATGACAGGCTCTTGGTGCTCCAGCCAAGCGTCACGGCTGTGCCTCTGAGGAGGGAGAGCCAAGTTCAGCACACTGGTCCAAAAAACACCTCCCAGCTACACATAATATCAAATGGCGAAAATCTCCCAGAGATGTCCATCTCAACGCCAAGACCCAGCTCCACTCAACGACCAGCAAGCTACAGTGCTGGACACCCTATGCCAAACAAATAGCAAGACAGGAACACAACCCCATCCATTATCAGAGAGACTGCCTAAAATCATAATAAGGCCACGGACACCCCAAAATACACCACCAAATGTGGACCTGCCCACCAAAAAGACAAGATCCAGCCTCATCCACCAGAACACAGGCAAGAGTCCCCTCCACCAGGAAGCCTACATGACCCATGGAACCAACCTTAGCCACTGGGGACAGATACCAAACACAACGGGAACTATGAACCTGCAGCCTGCGAAAAGGAGACCCCAAACACAGTAAGTTAAGCAAAATGAGAAGACAGAGAAACACACAGCAGATGAAGGAGCAAGGCAAAAACCCACCAGACCTAACAAATGAAGAGGAAATAGTCTACATGAAAAAGAATTCAGAATAATGATAGTAAAGACATCCAAAATCTTGGAAATAGAATGGAGAAAATACAAGAAACGTTTAGCAAGGATCTAGAAGAACTAAAGAGCAAACAAACAGTGATGAACAACACAATAAATGAAATTAAAAATTCTCTAGAAGGGATCAATAGCAGAATAACTGAGGCAGAAGAATGGAAAAGTGACCTGGAAGATAAAATAGTGTAAATAACTACTGTAGAGCAGAATAAAGAAAAAAGAACGAAAAGAAATGAGGACAGTCTCAGAGACATCTGGGACAACATTAAACGCACCAACATTCGAATTATAGGGGTCTCAGAAGAAGAAGAGATAAAGAAAGGGACTGAGAAAATGTTTCAAGAGGTTATAGTTGACAACTTCCCTACTAAGGGAAAGGAAAGAGTTAATCAAGTCCAGGAAGCACAGAGAGTCCCATACAGGAAAAATCCAAGGAGAAACACACCAAGACACATATTAATCAAACTATCAAAAATTAAGTACAAAGGAAAAATATTAAAAGCAGCAAGGGAAAAACAACAAATAACATACAAGGGAATCCCCATGAGGCTAACAGCTGATCTTTCAGCAGAAACTCTGCAAGCCAGAAGGGAGTGGCAGGACATATTTAAAGTGAAGAATGAGAAAAACCTACAACCAAGATTACTCTACCCAGCAAGGACCTCATTCAGATTTGACAGAGAAATTAAAATCTTCACAGAAAAGCAAAAGCTAGTAGAATTCAGCACCACCAGACCAGCTTTACAACAAATGCTAAAGGAACTTCTCTAGACAGGAAACACAAGAGAAGGGAAAGACCTACAATAACAAACCCAAAACAATTAAGAAAATGGTAATAGGAACATACATATCGATAATTACCTTAAATGTAAATGGATTAAATGCTCCAACCAAAAGACATAGACTGGCTGAATGGATACAAAAACAAGACCTGTATA
This sequence comes from Balaenoptera ricei, assembly GCF_028023285.1. Taxonomy (NCBI): domain Eukaryota; kingdom Metazoa; phylum Chordata; class Mammalia; order Artiodactyla; family Balaenopteridae; genus Balaenoptera; species Balaenoptera ricei. Next base: position 84,795,636 of record NC_082660.1, on the reverse strand, counting down.
TATGCTGTCTACAAGAGACCCACTTCAGACCCAGGGACACATATAGACTGAAAGTGAGGGGATGGAAAAAGATGTTCCATGCAAATGGAAATCAAAAGAAAGCTGGAGTAGCAATTCTCATATCAGATAAAAAAGACTTTAAAATAAAGACTATTACAAGAGACAAAGAAGGACACTACATAATGATCAAGGGATCAATCCAAGAAGAAGATATAACAATTGTAAATGTTTATGAACCCAACATAGCAGCACATCAATGCATAAGGCAAATACTAACAGCCATAAAAGGGGAAATCGACAGTAACACAATCATAGTAGGGGTCTTTAACACCCCACTTTCACCAATGGACAGATCATCCAAAATGAAAATAAATAAGGAAACACAAGCTTTAAATGATACATTAAACAAGATGGACTTAATTGATATTTATAGGACTTTCCATCCAAAAACAACAGAATACACATTTTTCTCAAGTGCTCATGAAACATTCTCCAGGATAGATCATATCTTGGGTCACAAACCAAGCCTTGGTAAATTTAAGAAAATTGAAATTGTATCAAGTATCTTTTCTGACCACAACTCTATGAGACTAGATATCAATTACAGGAAAAAATCTGTAAAAAATACAAACTCATGGAGGCTAAACGATACACTACTTAATAACCAAGAGATCACTGAAGAAATCAAAGAAGAAATTAAAAAATACCTACAAACAAATGACAATGAAAGCACGATGACCCAAAACCTATGGGATACAATAAAAGCAGTTCTAAGAGGGAAGTTTAGAGCAATTCAATCCTAACTTAAGAAACAAGAAACATCTCAAATAAACCACCTAAACTTACACCTAAAGCAATTAGAGAAAGAAGAACAAAAAAACCCCAAAGGTAGCAGAAGGAAAGAAATCATAAAGATCGATCAGAAATAAATGAAGGAGGGATTAACCAAGATGGCGGAGTAGAAGGACGTGCTCTCACTCCCTCTTGCGAGAGCACCAGAATCACAACTGGCTGCTGGACAATCATCGACAGGAAGACACTGGACTTCACCAAGGAGGATACCCCACGTCCAAGGACAGAGGAGAAGCCACAGTGAGACGGTAGGAGGGGCCCAATCAGTAAAATCAAATTGCATAACTGGTGGGTGGGTGACTCACAGACTGGCGAACACTTATACCACAGAAGTCCACCCACTGGAGTGAAGGTTCTGAGCCACACGTCAGGCTTCCCAACCTTGGGGTCCGGCTACGGGAGGAGGAATTCCTAGAGAATCAGACTTTGAAGCCTAGTGGGAATTGATTGCAGGACTTTGACAGGACTGGGGGAAACAGAGACCCCACTCTTGGAGGGCACACACAAAGTAATGTGTGCATCGGGACCCAGGGGAAGGAGCAGTGACCCTGGGGGAGACTGAACCAGACCTACCTGCTGGTGTTGGGGGGTCTCCTGCAGAGGCGAGTGGTGGCTCTGTTCCACCGTGGGGATAAGGACACTCGCAGCAGAGGTTCTGGGAAGTTCTCCTTGGCGTGAGCCCTCCCAGAGTCTGCCATTAACCCCACCAAAGAGCACGGGTCGGCTCCAGTGTTGGGTTGCCACAGGCAAAACAACCAACAGGGAGGGAACCCAGCCCAACCCATCAACAGTCAAGTGGATTAAGGTTTTACTGAGCTCTGACCGCCACAGCAACAGTCAGCTCTACCCACCACCAGAGCCTCCCATCAAGCCTCTTAGATAGCCTCAACCACCAGAGGGCAGACAACAGAAGCAAGAAAAACTACAATCCTGCAGCCTGTGGACCAAAAACCACAGTTACAGAAAGATAGAGAAGATGAAAAGGCAGAGGGCTATGTACCAGATGAAGGAACAAGAAAAAAACCCCAGAAAAACAACTAAATGAAGTGGAGATAGGCAACCTTCCAGAAAACGAATTCAGAATAATGATAGTGAAGATGATCCAGGACCTCGGAATAAGAATGGAGGCAAAGATTGAGAAGATGCAAGAAATGATTAACAAAGACCTAGAAGAATTAAAGAACAAACAAACAGAGATGACCAATACAATAACTGAAATGAAAACTACACTAGAAGGAATCAATAGCAGAATAACTGAGGCAGAAGAACGGATAAGTGACCTGGAAGACAGAATGGTGGAATTCACTGCTGCAGAACAGACTAAAGAAAAAAGAATGAAAAGAAATGAAGACAGCCTAAGAGACCTCTGGGACAACATTAAACGCAACAACATTTGCATTATAGGGGTCCCAGAAGGAGAAGAGAGAAAGGACCAGAGAAAATATTTGAAGAGATTACAGTCGAAAACTTCCCTAACATGGGAAAGGAAATAGCCACCCAAGTCCAGGAACCACAGAGAGTCCCAAGGAGAAGCACGCTGAGACACATAGTAATCAAAGTGGCAAAAATTAAAGACAAAGAAAAATTATTGAAAGCATCAACGGAAAAACGACAAATAACATAAAAGGGAACTCCCATAAGTTTAACAGCTGATTTCTCAGCAGAAACTCTACAAGCCAGAAGGGAGTGGCATGATATACTTAAAGGGATGAAAGGGAAGAACCTACAACCAAGATTACTCTACCCGGCAAGGATCTCATTTAGATTTGATGGAGAAATCAAAAGTTTTACAGACAAGCAAAAGCTAAGAGAATTCAGCACCACCAAACCAGCTCTACAACAAATGTTAAAGGAACTTCTCTAAGTGGGAAACACAAGAGAAGAAAAGGACCTACAAAAACAAACCCAAAACAATTAAGAAAATGGTCATAGGAACATACATATCGATAATTACCTTAAACGTGAATGGATTAAATGCTCCAACCAAAAGACACAGGCTTGCTGAATGGATACAAAAACAAGACCCATATATATGCTTTCTACAAGAGACCCACTTCAGACCTAGGGACACATACAGACTGAAAGTGAGGGGATGGAAAAAGATAATCCATGCACAGGGAAATCAAAAGAGAGCTGGAGTAGCTATACTCATATCAGATAAAATAGACTTTAAAATAAAGACTATTGAAAGAGACAAGGAAGGACACTACATAATGATCAAAGGATCAATCCAAGAAGAAGATATAACAATTATAAATATATATGCACCCAACATAGGAGCACCTCAATACATAAGGCAACTGCTAACAGCTATAAAAGAGGAAATTGACAGTAACACAATAAGAGTGGGGGACTTTCACACCTCACTTACACCAATGGACAGATCATCCAAAATGAAAATAAATAAGGAAACAGAAGCTTTAAATGACACAATAGACCAGATAGATTTAATTGATATTTATAGGACATTCCATCCAAAAACAGCAGATTACACGTTCTTCACAAGTGCGCACGGAACATTCTCCAGGATAGATCACATCTTGGGTCACAAATCAAGCCTCAGTAAATTTAAGAAAATTGAAATCATACCAAGCATCTTTTCTGACCACAATGCTATGAGATTAGAAATGAATTACAGGGAAAAAAACTAGAAAAACACAAACACATGGAGGCTAAACAATACATTACTAAATAACCAAGAGATCACTGAAGAAATCAAAGAGGAAATCAAAAAATACCTAGAGACAAATGACAATGAAAACACGACGACCCAAAACCTATGGGATGCAGCAAAAGCAGTTCTAAGAGGGAAGTTTATAGCTATACAAGCGTACCTAAAGAAACAAGAAAAATCTCAAGTAAACAATCTAACCTTACACCTAAAGAAACTAGAGAAAGAAGAACAAACAAAACCCAAAGTTAGCAGAAGGAAAGAAATCATAAAGATCAGAGCGGAAATAAATGAAATAGAAACAAAGAAAACAATAGCAAAGATCAATAAAACTAAAAGCTGGTTCTTTGAGAAGATAAACAAAATTGATAAGCCATTAGCCAGACTCATCAAGAAAAAGAGGGAGAGGACTCAAATCAATAAAATCAGAAACGAAAAAGGAGAAGTTACAACAGACACCGCAGAAATACAAAGCATCCTAAGAGACTACTACAAGCAACTTTATGCCAATAAAATGGACAACCTGGAAGAAATGGACAAATTCTTAGAAAGGTAAAACCTTCCAAGAATGAAGCAGGAAGAAGCAGAAAATATGAACAGACCAATCGCAAGTAATGAAATTGAAACTGTGATTAAAAATCTTCCAACAAACAAAAGTCCAGGACCAGATGGCTTCACAGGTGAATTCTATCAATCATTTAGAGACGAGCTAACACCTATCCTTCTCAAACTCTTCCAAAAAATTGCAAAGGAAGGAACACTCCCAAACTAATTCTATGAGGCCACCATCACCCTGATACCAAAACCAGACAAAGACACTACAAAAAAAGAAAATTACAGACCAATATCACTGATGAATATAGATGCAAAAATCCTCAACAAAATACTAGCAAACAGAATCCAACAACACATTAAAAGGATCATACACCATGATCAAGTGGGATTTATCCCAGGGATGCAAGGATTCTTCAATATACGCAAATCAATCAATGTGATACACCATATTAACAAATTGAAGAATAAAAACCATATGATCATCTCAATAGATGCAGAAAAAGCTTTTGACAAAATTCAACACCCATTTCTGATAAAAACTCTCCAGAAAGGAGGCATAGAGGGAACCTACCTCAACATAATAAAGGCCATATACAACAAACCCACAGCAAACATCATTCTCAATGGTGAAAAACTGAAAGCATTTCCTCTAAGATCAGGAACGAGACAAGGATGTCCACTCTCACCACTATTATTCAATATAGTTTTGGAAGTCCTAGCCACGGCAATCAGAGAAGAAAAAGAAATAAAGGGAATACAAATTGGAAAAGAAGAAGTAAAACTGTCACTGTTTGCAGATGACATGATACTATACATAGGGAATCCTAAAACTGCCACCAGAAAACTGCTAGAGCTAATCAATGAATATAGTAAATTTGCAGGATACAAAACTAATGCACAGAAATCTCTTGCATTCCTTTACACTAATGACGAAAAATCTGAAAGAGAAATTATGGAAACACTCCCATTTACCATTGCAACAAAAAGAATAAAATACCTAGGAATAAACCTACCTAGGGAGACAAAAGACCTGTATGCAGAAAACTATAAGACACTGATGAAAGAAATTAAAGATGATACCAACAGATGGAGAGATGTACCATGTTCTTGGATTCGAAGAATCAACATTGTGAAAATGACTCTACTACCGAAAGCAATATACAGATTCAATGCAATCCCTATCAAATTACCAATGGCATTTTTTACAGAGCTAGAACAAATCATCTTAAAATTTGTATGGAGACACAAAAGATCCCGAATAGCCAAAGCAGTCTTGAGGGAAAAAAACGGAGCTGGAGGAATCAGACTCCCTGACTTCAGACTATACTACAAAGCTACAGTAATCAAGACAATATGGTACTGGCACAAAAACAGAAACATAGATCAATGGAACAAGATAGAAAGCCCAGAGATAAACCCACGTACCTATGGTCAACTAATCTATGACAAAGGAGGCAAAGATATACAATGGAGGAAAGACAGTCTCTTCAATAAGTGGTGCTGGGAAAACTGGACAGCTACATGTAAAAGAATGAAATTAGAACACTCCCTAACACCATACACAAAAATAAACTCAAAATGGATTAGAGACCTAAATGTAAGACTGGACACTATAAAACTCTTAGAGGAAAACATAGGAAGAACACTGTTTGACATAAATCACAGGAAGATCTTTTTTGATCCACCTCCTAGAGTAATGGAAATAAAAACAAAAATAAACAAATGCGACCTAATGAAACTTCAAAGCTTTTGTACAGCAAAGGAAACCATAAACAAAACGAAAAGACAACCCTCAGAATGGGAGAAAATATTTGCAAACGAATCAACAGACAACGGATTAATCTCCAAAATATATAAACAGCTCATTCAGCTCAATATTAAAGAAACAAACACCCCAATCCAAAAATGGGCAGAAGACCTAAATAGACATTTCTCCAAAGAAGACATACAGACGACCATGAAACACATGAAAAGACGCTCAACATCACTAATTATTAGAGAAATGCAAATCAAAACTACAATGAGGTTATCACCTCACACCAGTTAGAATGGGCATCATCAGAAAATCGACAAACAACAAATGCTGGAGAGGGTGTGGAGAAAAGGGAACCCTCTTGCACTGTTGGTGGGAATGTAAATTGATACAGCCACTATGGAGAACAATATGGAGGTTCCTTAAAAAACTAAAAATAGAATTACCATATGACCCAGCAATCCCACTACTGGGCATATACCCAGAGAAAACCGTAATTCAAAAAGACACATGCACCCGAATGTTCATTGCAGCACTATTTACAATAGCCAGGTTATGGAAGCAACCTAAATGCCCATCAACAGATGAATGGATAAAGAAGTAGTGGTACATATATACAATGGAATATTACTCAGCCATAAAAAGGAACGAAATTGAGTCATTTGTTGAGACGTGGATGGATCTAGAGACTGTCATACAGAGTGAAGTAAGTCAGAAAGAGAAAAACAAATATCGTATATTAATGCATGTATGTGGAACCTAGAAAAATGGTACAGATGAGCCGGTTTGCAGGGCAGAAGTTGAGACACAGATGTAGAGAACAGACATATGGACACCAAGGGGGGAAAATTGCGGTTGGGTGGGGATGGTGGGGTGCTGAATTGGGCGATTGGGATTGACATGTACACACTGATGTGTATAAAATTGATGACTAATAAGAACCTGCAGTATAAACAAACAAACAAACAAAACAACTAATACTAAACTTTCATTGGGTTATTTGTATGGAAATATGTTAATATAAATGTTTCAGACATTACATGAAATTTCTGAAAATCTTACATGTTCTGGTATAATGTTATAAGTCATAATCCTAGTTATTACTTTAAAATGTATATCTCAGAAATAGCTAATTTTCTTGTCAACTGCATTATTATGAACTTTCATCAAATCTTTAACCGTGGTCATTTTAAAGTCTTTTGTCATTTACAGACAGTTCTGGGTGTACTCTGATGCTTATGTAAATATGTTCCTATAAAAGGGTTTCATCTTCCGGAAATTCATGGAAAAGACTCTGACAAGTACAGGTTTCTGGTAACTGACTGTACTGCTGAACTGAATGAATAAGCATTTTCAGAACTCTAATGAAAAACTGATGAGCTCATAAAAGTGCTAACAAAAGATCAAGATGAAAAAAAAAATTAATTACATGGGACTGAGTGAACTGATGAGGATGAGTATAATTTTTGTGACTTTCTGTTTGAATTTTAAAAAAGAAAAAATCCCACAAGGACTCAGAGGCAAAGAATATACAAATCAATTTTCACTGCAAAGTAAAGGAGCTGTTTCAGTGGAGGATTACTGGACTGAATGTCAATATTATGACATAGTATGAGTGTGTTTCATGTTTGGTAATTGCAATCATTGTTGCTTTTGTTGTGGTCATCCATGTACAATGCTTGGTGTCGGTTTATCTCTTGTAAAAATAAAATACAGTGTGTGTGTGTAAAAAGAAAACAAAAAAAAACTACAATGAGGTATCACCTCACACCAGTCAGAATGGCCATCATCAAAAAATCTACAAACAATAAATGCTAGAGAGGGTGTGGAGAAAAGGGAACCCTCTTGCATTGTTGGTGGGAATGTAAATTGATACAGCCACTATGGAGAACAATATGGAGGTTCCTTAAAAAACTAAAAATAGAATTACCATACGACCCAGCAATCCCACTACTGCGCATATACCTTGAGAAAACCATAATTCAAAAAGAGTCAGGTACCACAATGTTCATTGCATCACCATTTACAATAGCCAGGACAGGGAAGCAACCTAAGTGTCCACCAACAGATGAATGGATAAAGAAGATGTGGCATGTATATACAATGGAATAGTACTCAGCCATAAAAAGAAATGAAATTGACTTATTTGTAGTGAGGTGGATGGACCTAGAGTCTGTCATACAGAGTAAAGTAAGTCAGAAAGAGAAAAACAAGTACCATATGCTAACACATATATATGGAATCTAAAAAAAAAAAGTTCTGATGAACCTAGGGACAGGACAGGAAAAAAGACACAGATGTAGAGAATGGACTTGAGGACATGGGGAGGGGGAAGGGTAAGCTGGGACGAAGTGAGAGAGTAGCATTGACATATATACACTACCAAATGTAAAATAGATAGCTAGTGGGAAGCACCTGCATGGTACAGGGAGATCAGCCCGCTGCTTTGCGACCACCTAGAGGGGTGGGATAAGGAGGGTGGGAGGGAGACGCAAGAGGGAGGGGATATGGGGATATACATATGTATATAGCTGATTCACTTTGTTATACAGCAGAAACTATCACAACACTGTAAAGCAATTATACTCCAATAAAGATAATTTAAAAAATTAAAAAAAATTAAAAACCATGGTCTCTAATGCAATAAAATTTATTCAGAGTAAAAAAAAAAAGAAAACAAAAGGAAGGAAACAATAGCAAAGATCAATAAAACTAAAAGCTGGTTCTTTGAGAAGATACACAAAATTGATAAACATTAGCCAGACTTCTCAAGAAACAAAAGGAGAAGACTCAAATCAATAGAATTAAAAACGAAAAAGGAGAAGTAACAACTGACACTGCAGAAATACAAAGGGTCATGAGAAATTACTACAAGCAACTATATGCCAATGAAATGCAAAACCTGGAAGAAATGGACAAATTCTTAGAAATGCACAACCTTCCGAGACTGAACCAGGAAGAAATACAAAATATAAACAGACCAATCACAAGCACTGAAATTGAAACTGTGATTAAAACTCTTCCAACAAGCAAAAGCCCAGGACCAGATGGCTTCCCAGGCGAATTCTGTCAAACATTTAGAGAAGAGATAACACCTATCCTTCTCAAAATCTTCCAAAATATAGCACAGGGAGGAACACTCCCAAACTCATTCTATGAGGCCACCATCACCCTGATACCAAAACCAGACAAAGATATTACAAAGAAAGAAAACTACAAGCCAATATCACTTATGAACATACATGCCAAAATCCTCAAGAAAATACTAGCAAACAGAATCCAACAGCACATTAAAATCATCACACACCATGATCAATTGGGGTTTATCCGATGAATGCAAGGATTCTTCAATATACGCAAATCAATCAATGTGGTACACCATATTAACAAATTGAAGAATAAAAACCATATGATCATCTCAATAGATGCAGAAAATCTTTTGACAAAATTCAACACCCTTTTATGATTAAAAACTCTCCAGAAAGTGAGCATAGAGGGAACTTTCCTCAACATAAAAGGTCATATATGACAAGCCCACAGCCAACATCGTCCTCAATGGTGAAAATCTGAAACCATTTCCACTAAGATCAGGAACAAGACAAGGTTGCGCCCTCTCACCACTATTATTCAACATAGTTTTGGAACTTTTAGCCACAGCATTCAGAGAAGAAAAAGAAATAAAAGGAATCCAAATCGCAAAAGAAGAATTAAATCTGTCACTGTTTGCAGATGACATGATATTATACATAGAGAATCCTAAAGATGCTACCAGAAAACTACTAGAGCTAATCAATGAATTTGGTAAAGTAGCAGGATACAAAATTAATGCACAGAAATCTCTTGCATTCCTATACACTAATGATGAAATATCTCAAAGTGAAATTAAGAAAACATTCCCATTTACCATTGCAACAAAAAGAATAAAATATCTAGGAATAAACCTACCTAAGGAGACAAAAGACCTGTATGCAGAAAATTGTAAGACACTGATGAAAGAAATTAAAGATGATACAAATAGATGGAGAGATATACTATGTTCTTTGATTGGAAGAATGAACATTGTGAAAATGACTATACTACCCAAAGCAATCTACAGATTCAATGCAATCCCTATGAAAGTACCACTGGCATTTTTCACAGAACTAGAACAAAAAATTTCACAATTTGTATGGAAACACGAAAGACCCCGAATAGCCAAAGCAATCTTGAGAAAGAGAAACAGAGCTGGAGGAATCAGGGTCCTTGACTGCAGACTATACCACAAAGCTACAGTAATCAAGACAGTATGGTACTGACACAAAAACAGAAATATAGATCAATGGAACAGGTTAGAAAGCCCAGAGATAAACCCACGCACATATGGTCACCTTATCTTTGATAAAGGAGTCAAGAATATACAGTGGAGAAAAGACAGCCTCTTCAATAAGTGGTGCTTGGAAAACTGGACAGCTACATGTAAAAGAATGAAATTAGAACACTCCCTAACACCATATACAAAAATAAACTCAAAATGGATTAAAGACCTAAATGTAAGGCAAGACACTATCAAACTCTTAGAGGAAAACCTAGGCAGAACCCTCTATGACATAAATCACAGCAAGATCCTTTTTGACCCACTTCCTAGAGAAATGGAAAGAAACACAAAAATAAACAAATGGTACCTACTGAAACTTAAAAGCTTTTGCACAGCAAAGGAAACCATAAACAAGGCGAAAAGACAACCTTCAGCATGGGAGAAAATATTTGCTAATGCAGCAACTGACAAAGGATGAATCTCCAAAATTTACAAGCAGCTCATGCAGCTCAATATCAAAAAAACAAACAACCCAATCCAACAATGGGCAGAAGACCTAAATAGACATTTCTCCAAAGAAGATATACAGATTGCCAACAAACACATGAAAGAATGCTCAACATCACTAATCATTAGAGAAATGCAAATCAAAACAACAATGAGATATCATCTCACACGGGTCATAATGGCCATCATCAAAATATCTACAAACAATAAATGCTGGAGAAGATGTGGAGAAAAGGGAACCCTCTTGCACTGTTGGTGGGAATGTAAATTGATACAGCCACTATGGAGAACAGTATGGAGGTTCCTTAAAAAACTAAAAATAGAACTACCATACGACCCAGCAGTCCCACTACTGGGCATATACCCTGAGAAAACCATAATTCAAAAAGAATTATGTACCACAATATTCATTGCAGCAGTATTTAGAATAGCCAGGACATGGAAGCAACCTATGTGTCCATCAACAGATGAATGGATAAAGAAGATGTGGCACATATATACAATGGAATATTACTCAGTCATAAAAAGAAACGAAATTGATTTATTTGATGTGAAGTGGATGGCCCTAAAGTCTGTCATACAGAGTGAAGTCAGAAAGAGAAAAATACCATATGCTAACACATATACATGGAATCTAAAAAAAAAAAAAAAGGTCATGAAGTACCTAGGGGCAAGATGGGTATAAAGACACAGACCTACTAGAGAATGGACTTTTGGATATGGGGAGGGGAAGGGTATGCTGGGAAAAGTGAGAGAGTGTCATGGACATATATACACTACCAAATGTAAAATAGATAGCTAGTGGGAAGCAGCCGCATAGCACAGGGAGGTCACCTTGGTGCTTTGTGACCACCTAGAGGGGTGGGATAGGGAGGGTGGGAGGGAGGGAGACGGAAGAGGGAAGAAATATGGGGACATATGTATGTGTATAACTGTTTCACTTTGTTATAAAGCAGAAACTAACACACCATTGTAAAGCAATTATACTCCAATAAAGATGTTAAAAAAAAAACAATGAAAAGCTCAGAAATGAAGATAAGGAGTATTTTAATGCAATATTGGAAAAGATACAAATTAATACAAAAATTCCATGATGAACAAAATATCAAATTTTTAAATAAAAGTTTAAATAAGATTTATTGTAGCTAATAGACCCTCAGAAAGGAGTTCATTTGAGTCAGCCCTTTGCTTCCAGGTGAAACTACACATAAAATTATTGCATTTTGGTTCAATGGTTTCTTAAGCACCCTAGTACACAGAGTGAAAATTTTTATTCTCAGCAAAGCAATATTGCATACCTATCTTAGTCTGTTCAGGCTACTTAACAGAATACCATAGACTGGGTAGCTTATAAACAACAGACATTTATTTCTCACTATTCTGGAATTTGGGAAGTGTAAAATTGAAGTGCCAACAGATTCCATGTCTGATGAGAGTCTACTTTGTGGTTTATGGCCCCTTGTCACCGTGTCCTCATGTGGGGGAAGCGAATCCTGTTAAGTCTCTTTTATAAAAACACTTATCCCATTTATAAGGGCTCCACCCTCAGGACATATACACCTCCCAAGTGCCCCATCTCCTAATACCAACACATTGGCACTAGGTTTCAACATATGAATTTTGGGGGGGGACAAGTATGCAGTTTACCAAAATACTGTTTTTAAAATAGAGAAAATAATTGTGTGCAATAAAACCAACTTTGTAAAACTACTGTTATTTTGTGTGTTTCATATCAATCTTTTCCCATATATACATATTTATATTTCTGTAATTATGGTCATATATACCATTATTACAAGCATTATTATATCTTTTAAAAATATAGCTTGGATCGATTAAAAATTACATTTAATGCTTTTTTTCTTCCAGTTTCATTGAGATATAGTTAACATATAGCACTGTACAAGTTTAAAGTGTACAGCATAGTAATTTGAGTTATGTACATCATGAAATAATTACTACATCTCATATAGATACAAAGTAAAAGAACAAATATTTTTTCCTTGTGAGAAGAACACTTAGGATATACTCTTAACTTTCATATATAACATACATCCATGTTAATTATACTTATCATGTTGTACATTATATTCCTAGTACTTATTTATCTTATAACTGGAAGTTTGACCCTTTGACCATCTTTATCTAATTCCCTCTCTCCCTATATACCCGCCTCTGATCTCTTTTTCTATGAGTTTGTTTGTGAATCATAACTGACCTACAACCCTAAGTTCCTGGTGCACAACTTAGTGATTCGATATTTCTATACATTTCACAATGGTCACCACGATAAGTCTAGTTACCACCTGTCACCATACAATGATATCACATTGTTAATGACTATATTCCTTACATTGTACATTTCATCCCCATGACTCATTTATTTTGTACTTGAAGTTTGTACCTATTAATCTCCCTCACTTATTTCTCTCAACCCCCTTCTACCCTCCCCTCTGATAGCCACCTGTTTGTTTTCTGCATCTATGACTGTTTCTGTTTTGTACCTTTAGTCATTTTAATAATTTTTTAAAACTCTTATTTACCTACTATTAATATATATTTTTGTAAAAGCTACACCTTTTTGAATGCTACTACTTTCCAAGAACTGTGTTCAGGGTCAGCTACATAATTTTCAGAGCCTGGTGCAAAATATAAATGTGGAATCTCTTATTCAAAAAGCAGGAAAAAATGTTGTGTCTTTTGTCTGAGGTCTCTCACTGCAAAACTGTTTTTCACCGTAGCTACACCATTTCGTCTTCCTACCAGCAAGGTGTGAGTTCCAGTTTCTCCCCATCCTTGCCAATACTTCCTCCATTCTAGTGTGGGTGAAGTGGTAACTCACTATGGTTTTGATTGGCATTTCCCTAATGAATAATGGTGTTGAGTATATTTTCTTGTGCCTCTTGATCATTTGTAAGTCTTCTTTGGATAACTAGCTATTCAAATCCTTTGCCCATTTTTTTTTTTTTAAATTTATTTATTTATTTATTTATTTTTGGCTGTGTTGGGTCTCCGTTTCTGTGCGAGGGCTTTCTCTAGTTGCGGCAAGCGGGGGCCACTCTTCATCGCGGTGCGCGGGCCTCTCACTATCGCGGCCTCTCTTGTTGCGGAGCACAGGCTCCAGACGCGCAGGCTCAGCAGTCGCGGCTCACGGGCCCAGTTGCTCCGCGGCATGTGGGATCTTCCCGGTACAGGGATCGAACCCGTGTCCCCTGCATTGGCAGGCAGATTCTCAAACACTGCGCCACGAGGGAAGCCCCTCCTTTGCCCATTTTTAAATTGGTTCCTTATATATTTTTGACACAAGTCTCTTACCAGATATATGATATACAAATATTTTCTCCCATTCCATAGGTTCTCTTTTCACTCTCTTGGTGGTGTCCTTTAAAGCTTAAAGGTTTTTGATTTTTGAGGAAATACAGTTTATCTAGTTTAATTTTTTTGCCTTTGTTGATTGTGTTTTTCCCCAAATGACCAATCATTTTATTGAAACTAGCAACAAAGCCCAATTGTGATTTTGGTGTTATACCTAAAAAGACTTTGTCTAACACAAGGTCACAAAGATTTACACCTACACTTTTGTCTAAGAGTTTTATAGTTTTAGCTCTTACAGTTAGGCCTATGATCCATTTTAAGCTAACTTTTTTATATGGCATAAGAAAGGGGTCCAACTTCATTCTTTTACATGTGACTATACAGCTGTTCCTCTTTGATCATTTTTTAGCTTGATATTGTAAATGTTGCTGTTATATCCAACATATCTCAGTGAGGCATTTTTTAAAAACTTTACTATAGTGTTGTACTGGAATGTTGAAGTGCTAACAGATGCTAAGCTGGCCTCAAACTTTTTTCCTCCCTCCCATCTTCTAGTTATAGATTGATAAACGGATTTCAAGCCATGACGAAAATGAGGTTGATGGGGTAGAGGAAAGCAGTACAAATAGCTGAGCACAGCCACAGAAGCTTGAAAGTGTAGAGTTAAATATCATAAGCTCCACATTCTTTAATTCAGCCTTCATTAAAAAGTGAAACCAGTCAGAGTTTAATAACAAAAGTCAGAGCAATATCTAGAGACGTTAAGAATACAATGAAATGAACTAGCCCTTAGACTAGAAAATATTTATCAGCCAGATATTTTAAAGATTTGAAGAATGAAAACCTAAGTCAGTTTGGAAGTGAAAGTTCTCTCATTGTATATATACCTATTCTTTATTTTATAAAACTAATTACTTTGCTTAACAAAGAATCTCTCTAGATTCTACTCTAACTTCATTTTTCCAAGACAAATGCGTGTAGACTGATATTTCATTGTAACTTTATTTGTATGCCGTCTATATTTGTGAATTTGAATCTTGTTACATGTTTGTTGTCCATTTACAGTTCCTCTTTTGTGAATTTCTTATCAATATAGGAAGCTTCTTAACGACTTAACCACCAGAATAGAAGATTACAAAAAATTCTACCAGGATCTGGTGTAGCTTTACTTTTCGTTACTCCTTGAAATCACTACCAAGGATTCTTTCTTTTCTGATGGTTTCATGGGTATTGTTTTTAAAGAATAAAGACTTCATTGATTTTGTAGAAATGATATATTCGCATCATGAAAAATTCAAAGAACACAGAAAAGTACTAAGAGTACAAAGAGGTAACCCAAACTCACTCTAAATCCTACTCCCTTGAAATATCCATTATTAACATTTGGATGCCAGAAATCTTTTCATGAATATTTTAAAAGAAATTATGGATAGAAGGTTCCTGCAGCTTCAACTCACTGCCTTTTTCAATGAAGTTATCAAAAAGTTGTCAATTTGATAATACAGAATGGATGTAGACTAATACAGAGATTAATATGATTTCTTTACAGCTTAAAATTATATTTGTAATTTGTCTAATTAACAGCAAACATCTAGGTAAAAAGTAAGCAGTCATCAGACATTTACAGCAATTTGGAGTCATGTAAGCAAAATGTATGAATGGGTATCTGCACAGTTGCCTTTGCATTTGACTGTGTAGAAACATCCAGATAAATGTATTTGTAGAAAGATAGCATTCTTGAATATTGAATGTTTTCTCTTTATTCTTATTTTATCAAACTAACAATTTATCCTAGTGATAATTCAATTTTAACATGTATTCAAAGAAGGGCCTATTGACTTCCAACAAGAAAATAATGTGCTACAAATCATATTTTGTCCTATAGTATAGTGTCCGCTGGTTTGTAAAATTGTACATACAATCTCCCATGGAGGCATTGCTCAGTCTTAAATTAAAATATCTCCACACATCAAATGAATTTTCTGGAAACCACTTGGTTATATTTTTCTCACTCCCAAGAAAATTATGGGCAAAATAATTTATTATTAATAAGGCTGTGACTCAGCTTTTAAATATGTATAATATGTATTATATATATTTCTTATTGATATCATGCTTAGGAACAAAAAGACAATCATTAATAATGGAAAAGTCCTCAAATATCCTTCACTGATATTTAGATACTTTACACGTAATGTCTTCTGTCAATTTAATGCTCCAACTACCACCCAAGGAAAATGGAGCATTTGTTTAGTGAAGAGTATGCTCACTTACAAATTTTATGCCTTTTTCAGGTGAAGAAAGAAGAACAAAAGACTCCTTTGCATTCTCCCTACTGGCCTGGTTTCATCTGAATGTGGCAGGTCTGAATTAGACCTGAATTTCTGGTAGAAATTATATTAAAGTAAGCCCAAGTTACAACGAGGTAGGAAATGCTTCTTCTCACTGAAGAAAGAGCAGTTTCAAATAATTTCTGCTATTGTATAATATATTTAATAATAGTATCTACTTCATAGTATTGTGAGAATTTAATGAGATAATCCGTATATAGCACTTAGAATAGGACTCAGTGCATAGTAAGCACTCCATAAGCATTGGCTATTATTACCCAACACTATACAAATAGATTGGTCGTTTCCTTTTGAAACGTATTAGACAGTTCTAACTAGCGAGGTGCTTTTTGACCAATGGAGTAGGGGATAAAGTTCTATTTTGTATGCACACTCTTATTTTAAAGTTGCCAACTAAATGATTTGCACAGTGCCTTTGTTGATTCTAAAGGTTATCTCTTTTTAGGATCCCAATTTCACTTTCTGGCAAATTTTATGATACCAACAACCAAAGTGTACACAAGACTCTAATGAAGAATAGCAAGGAAAGTCCTTCAGTACAGGCAATATAACTCAGTGTCTTTTCATGAAATGCCTTTTTCTCGAAAGGTAGAAAGCCAGACTCACTGTGTTCCTTAAAACATTTCACTTATTCATGTTTTCATGTCTTTTATAATGTCATTTGCCTCATCTGGATTGGTCATACCTCTTCTTTTCAACCATCCAAATTCAACCCAACTTTCTTTTTTTTCTTAATGGGTCAAATAAAATCGAAGTTTATTTTTTGTTCAGAACAAATATTTCTGATTGTTGGGCATTCCTCCTTCAACTGGTGATTCAGAAACTCAGGTTTCTGCCATTGTGTGGCTCCATTGTCTACCGTCTTCTAAGTTTGGATTCCAAGATTTTCATCTGCATCAAGCTGCAAAAGAGCTATTAAGAGGCAGAATTGAGACACAACCATAAATTCCTGTTAACCAAAGATAGATTGAAACCTCTAATAAATAACTCTCATATATTTGAAGTGATATTCATGGCAAATACAAAAGTACAAAAACTTTGAGTCAAACAGACCTGGTTTTGAATCTGGACTCTGCGATGTGCTGACTATGTGACTTAAGCACAGCTATTTCTTCATCTCTAACTGGAACCTAAATCACCCTCCTCACAGGATTATTCACTGATGCCTTGTAAATCTTGGTAAATTAACCTAGAAAATACCGCCTTGACCTAAGAAAAAATGAGAATCAACATATGGTTTTTGTTTGGTTTGATTCTGGACAGGGTCTCTGAAAAGCTATAGAACCAAAGTCAGCTTTCTTAACAATGTTTGAGCCATGTAGTCATATTTGAAAATGGATGCCTAAAGAAGTTTTTCAGAGTATCCTATCTGATTGAAATACAATAGTAAGAGAGCCATCATTCTCTGTGACTTACACCTGTGACAAAACTTTTTCTTTTTCCTCCTGGTCACACAGGTAGGCTACATTTCCCAGGCTCCCTTGCAGTTTCTTGTGGCCCAGTGACTGAGTTCTGGCTAAAGGAATGTTAGCAGAAATGATGCATGTCACTTTCAGGACCTCCAATAAAATCCTTCTCTGTACTCTACCCATCTTTAAAAGTGTATCTTAGCACTCTTCTCCTCCATGGAGCTTTCTTTGAGTAATTCAGTGCTCCTTCTCCAAAATACTGTAGCATTTGGCTTTTATTACACAATTTAGGTCCTTGATCACATACTGCCTTTTATCATTCATTTTGCTTTAATTGTTTTAGGCCTACTTCACTAATCAAAGTATAAGTTCCTTAAAGGCAAGGATCATATCTTCTAATTGCTTTGTACATTCCACAGAACCTAACCCATAGTAGATTTTCAATATATGTTGATTAAACTGTGTGACCTTGGACATTCTCTTCCCTTAATGATAATTTTCTCTTTATAGTGTTGCATAAAGCTGTCATAAGGTAGAAACAAATACATATATGCCTGTGTAAAGATAAAACTACCATGAGATAAGCGAATTTCAAAATGGAAAATTATATATTGCCACATTTGTTTTAATGATATTCTCCTGCTTCTGTTTTGTCCGGAAGGTAGTTTTCCTGAATGATGAGGGCAGCATGAATTACTTTGACCTCTGATACAGTCTGAAAATTAGGCTCCACAATTTAAGGTCTTGTAAACACTTCTTAAAAGCTTGGTCTCGTACTTTCTTGAATGATAGGTTACCACAGTAAAGCTACTGCTAAAGAAACTATATCATGAAATTTTAATATCTCGTTCAATAGTTTGATAGCCTTGGGCTATTGGCATTCTAGGAACTAAACTCATGTCCATTAAGAAAGTGATGAAATTTGAAACTGCTTTTTCCTTTTCACAACATGTAGCAATTTAAATCTGGTATATCAGACTTGTAATAAACCACACTCATTTTAATCATTTTTTTCTCTGTATAACTAAACTTCTCAGCAGCAGTTTTTTTTATTTCTGTCATCTTTGTTTCTTATCAGAAAAAAATACTATCCATTTGTTCTAAGAGTTGTACAAAGACCTCCACTCTATTCAAGAATAAAACTTCCACAGTATAGAGTTACATGTACTTTCAGTATTCTTACAGGTCTTTGCCTTAGCTATTATTTAATACATTATTCAAGAATCAAAGCACTGGGTAGGTTACTTTATATGAACCACTAAGGTATACATTAAATATTTATTAGAGGAAAAATAAGGAAATACTATCATTTTTCTAGAATTATAACTTAATACAAACTCAATTTAGTCCACAATCATAATTATTAGAAATTCAATTGCCTTACATGCATATCTTAGAAAACATTCTCTCAAGTATGACTTTTAAAGGGAGGAACATTTTCTCTCTTAAGATCTTAGAATGTGCAGTTTCAAACCTTTGAGAACTTTTTAGTTAAGCACAGTAGCCTCATTTTTGATGTTGGAAACTGAGACTCCGAATGATAAAGTGACTTGTCCAAGATTGTGCACTGCATAGTTGCAAACCTGAGACTAGAATCTACATGTTTTAATTCATTTTCTCATGCTCCTTCTACTATATAATATAGGAAAATCAAATTGAAGTGATTTAAAGCCCTTATCACTGTAACTTTCCCAATAGTCCTATTTTTGCTCTTTGGAGCAAGACAGAATTAGATATTTCTTCTCCCACATACAATTGCTCATGTAGCTAAAAATTGATGGTACTTTGCCCTCCCTCATTCTCCCCGTGTTTAATCTAAATACCTCATGTTCTTGGTTATTCTCTTTTGGACAATCTCTAAGTTGTCAAAATCTCTCCCAAACTAAACACACATAACATAGATGTGGTATGGACCTAACCTTCTTAACTTCCTCCCATGCTTAGATTTTTCTTCATTCTACAATAACATTTTAAAATAGGTATTATTATTATCATCTTCATTTTGTGTATGAGAAGATAGAGATTCAGGGATGTTAAGAAAGTTGTCTATAGTCATCTTGCATTTAAGCTTGTGTAATCATTGTATATTGTTCTCGTATATTCCTAAAAATCCCTAAAAAACAATTGACAAACTTATTTATTAAGCACCTACTGTATAATAGATACTGCTGTATCTACAAAGAAGTATAAACCACTTCCTCCCACTGACTTCAAGGAAATTACATTCTAGGTGAAGTTATATAAAACATACAGATATACAAATATCCCTTAGAATGCCAAAATTATGATAGAGGTTTAGAGGAAGGAAGAAAACAGGAAGAAAAAAAACCCTAGCATTTAAACATTTATTATAATTTATCATGTGCCAGATGTTGTGTTGTTTATTTTTTCATACAAAATATAAATCCTTACAAAACCACAATGATGTAAGCACTACCCACCCCATTTTAAAGTAAGAAAATTGATTCTGAGACTCAGAAGGAGACTGGAAGAAGAAAGGTAAGAGATATACAAGGCGCAAGGTGTATTTGTCAGGTACAGAATTAAACAGTATTAACTGGAGGAAGTTAATATTGGGGAATAGCAGGAGATAAAACCGCAACCCATAGTAAGTAAATGAGTTTAATTTCAAAGATGTTATTGCAAAAGCATTGGAAACAATTAGTTTCAATGTCATATGCTCTAATACTTCAGTGCATCTGAGTCTAATAAAGAGAGGAATCTTGCACCTCTACTCTCAGCAATTTTCAATTTTGGTAGTGAAGGGAATGGAGGAAAGGAAGAATGTTAAAATGTCAAAAGAGACTTGCTTTACATGACCAACTGGAGTAGTGGGGCTCTATTTCCCTAAGCTCACCTGTCTCTCAAGATTATTACTAACATCCCCAAACTGAGGATCTCAGAGCACATGAACTATATATATATATATATATATATATATATATATATATATATATATATATATATATATATATATATATATATATATAGTGTAATGACGAGTAGTACAGTTTTGGCTTGGGAAATAAGTGGTAATATAAATATGTTGATCTCATACACTAGTGAGGTAAGAGCTTTGACTTCTCAACAAACTGAGACTCTAACAAGTCAACCTATACTATCAAGATCAGTCTTATGTGCAAGCATAAGGGATTATTGCTTATATAATGGAATTTTTTGGCCATCATGTGAAACCTATATCCCCAAATTTCTGCTGTGTCGATTTGTCAAAGTACTTCCCATTTCATCATTTTAGAATCAATACCTTGTGTTAAAGCATTGTACCTACAATGTTACCCTAAAACTTTACCTTAAAATGTAGTTGAAGGGGTATATCATAGATCAGCCATTAACTTGTTTGCATGAATTCTGTTTTTAGATTATCTAACAAGGTCTAGAGATATGTTCTCCAACATGAGAACCTCTAGCCACATATGATTACCTTAAATTCAAATTTAAATTATTTAAAATTAAGGAAAATAAAAAATTTAGCCCCTCAGTCATACTAGCCCCACTTCAAGTGCTCAATTGGTAAATGTGGCTAGTAACTACCATACTGGACAGTGCAGATAAAAAATGTTTACATAATTGGAAAAAAGCTCTCTTGAACAGTGCTGGTCTAATGGTAATATTTTGGGAGTAACAGAAAGTTGGAAAGGATCAGAGCCTAGGGATACATCCTGACAACAGCAGACCTGGGTAGGGTTCTGCTATAAAGGATCCTGAATCCTGGGTTAAAGTAAGGTAGTTTAATGTACTAATCATAATTTTACTCTCCTCTGGTCATAATCACATCCTTAACCTAGGCCACCATGTAAAACCTATATTCCCAAAAGGCCAACTACCCAGAAACATCACTCTATTGCTTAATATGAACATCTTATATGTACAACTTATGGTGAATCCATAACATCACCTTCAAGTTTAAAACATATTGATTAATATCACGAATGTGTCAATTTTAAGGGCTCTCAGAGACCAATGTTTAAAAACTAATAAATTTTACTCCACTGCAGACTATAGTCTGTGTTATATAACTATTATGAGGCAAGAACTTAAACTTCTCAATGATTTTCATTAATGAGACGCTACTTGTTGAGATGAATTCACAGTAAGTACACTGCAGTCACATTTTGTCCAGTGTTAACTTGAAACTAGGTGATGTCTGAGAGCACCACATACATACTTAAATTTAGCATTTATTTTCATGTTGTTTGCTAGACGTTAAATTTTATTTCTTGGAACTACATGCATAGTTAACATTGCTGTCTATATCTATCTATCTATCTATCTATCTATCTATCTATCTATGAAATAATAAGGCTTTATTTACAATATAAATAGATAATCTAATTACTCCTCTACCTTTAGTTGAAAATCCCTTCTCCTTTGAGGCCTGTAGTGTCCAGCCATATTACTACTATCATCTTTTGCCCTTCCTTGCCATCTTCACCCACTGATATATTAGCAACTTTTGAAGATTCTGATACCTAGAGCACAATCTCTCTCTCCATCCCAAATACTGATATCATCACTGATAACTTTAAAGTCCATGTAGATAAGTCATCCTAACATCACATATCTTCACCTCAACTCCAACAGCTTTCATATCTCAGTCATTCATCCATGCCGAGAACTGCATCAGATTTGAACTCTTAAACTGCAGTATGTCACTATTCTAATCCAAATCTGCCATTCTTCCAACTCACTTCCTTTCTTATCTAATCAAGAACTTTAGCTCCTTAACCTGTCCATTTTCTCTCAACGTATCAGCTCTTTTCAGTCTTCAGTTCCTTTGCTATACATACAGTATCACATTTCCCATTATTATTCCTCTTGCCATGTTCTATTGTCCTTCTGTTGCCCTCACCAATCATGCCCTAAAATCCTCAGTCAGTTCTCTTATCTACTTTCTCCCCATTTACCTCCAGGTTTATGAGAACTAATGGAGAAGAACACAACAGTGCATGTAGGCATCACTACAAATCCATGCTTGCTCATCTTAGCTGTGCTCAGTAATAACTTTTATAATGTCACTAGTCAGCTCCTTATCTTGTTCTCCAGAACAGGTAGTTCAAATTATCACCATTTTAATCTATCCCTCTACATCCTCATTTTAATAGACTATTTCACATCTTATTCCACCAAAAAAACAAAAAGGTCGGTCAGCCATGGACTCTTTCATCTTCCTGCCTGCCACTGACAATCTTATCTGCACCTACTCTCATGTTGCCTTCCTTCATTCCAATTTCAGTAAAGAATGTGTCTGCATTAGCTTGATAGGGCTGTCATAACAAAGTACCACAAACTGGGTGGCGTAAGCAAAAAAAAATTTGTTGTCTCAGAGTTCTGGAGGCTAGAAGTCCAAAATCAAGGTGTTGGCTGGGTTGGTTCTTTCTGATGGCTCTGAGGGAAGGATCTGATCTGTTTCAGGCCTCTCTGCTTGATTTGTATATGGTCATCTTCTCCCTGTATCTGTTCACATTGTCTTCTCTCTATGCATGTCTCTGCAAATCTCCCCCTTTTTAAAGGGCACTGATCATATTGGATAAGGGCCCACTCTAATGACCTTATTTTAACTTGATTACCTCTGTAAAGACCCATTATCCAAATAAGGTAGAATTCCGAGGTACTGGAGGTAGGGGCTTCAACATATAAATTGGGAGGACACCTTTCAACTCATAACAGTATCCTTTCTCTTATTACAGCATACTGCTTGCATCCACATGTGTTCTGGATTTATTCCTCTTTGCCTCTCCAATGATCTCATTCCATCAAGTATTCCTCTCTGTTCCTGGGTCTTCAAACCTCTTCTCTCACTGGCCCCATCATGAAAATCCTCCTTTACCATGTGTTGCTATCTAGCCATCCCTTTCTTTTTCTTCTTACCTTGAATTAAAACCTCTTCAAATAATGGTTTATATACACCCTTAGCATGTGTTCACCTTCATTCCCTTCTCAGCCCACTGGCTTTCATCCTCATTGCTCTAGTTAAATCACTCTTGCCAAGGGCATAAGTGACCTTCTATTTGCTAAGTCTAGAGACTTTGCAGGCATTATCACAAAATTAATTCCACCTTGCATGTTAAGATTCCTCCACTGGTTTCCACATCACTTCTGGGTTTTCTTCTATCATTATTACCATCCTTTCTCAAGCCTCTTTAGGTTCCTCTTCTTCTACCTGTGTCTTGAATGTTGCTTATCCTTGGAGTTTTTAAAGATCAGGCTTATTGAGATACAATTAGCATATAGAAAAATTTACCTTTTAAAAGAGTGCCTTTTAAAGTGTGCTGTTTTGACAAATGTATACTGTTGTATAATTACCACTAAAATCAAGATATAGAACATTTCCTTCACCTCAAAAAGTTCTGTTGTTTCCTTTGCAATCAGTCTTTTCCTTCTCCATCCCTAGCTTCTGACAACCATTGATCTGATATCTGACCCTATAGTTTTGCCTTTTTTTCAGGATATCATATAAATGGAATCATACAGAAGGTAGCTTTTTGTGTCTGGCTTATTTTACCTAGCATAATACTTTTGAGATTCATCCTTGCTGTTGCCAAGTAGTATTCCATTGTATGTGGATGTATCACAAATTAGTTTATTCATTTACCAGGTGATATACATCTGGGTTGTTTCTTATTCCACAGAGTTTTATTCTTGTCCCTATACTCTTTTCAGTGTATACGTTCACTCTTGATTATTTTATTAGTACTAATGGTGTTAAATATTTTAACCTTTACAGTGCTGATTCCACAAACTCCATAACCAATCCAGACTGATTTCCCTAGCTACAGACACCATATAGGCACTTCAACTCTTGTCCAAAATTGAATTCATCATCTGATTTTTACAGTCATCCACCTATCCTACTCTCACCCTTATCTCAGCCTACCACCTACCCAGTTACTCAAAGCAGAAACCTGAGAGTTAACATAGGTTCCTCATGTCAATTAATGATGAAATCCTTAGTTGTGTTTCTCTTTTGGGTTTGATACAGTTTAGAAATTGAGCCACTCCGATTTTTTAACTGATATTCAAGTGGCAAGAACCTCCATTATTGGGAATACTTCTCAAGAAGTGATCATGAAGGATGTGAGTAAATGACTGGATTGTGTTGCGTCCGATTCAATTGCATGGGGTGAATAGAGACTGTTATTACTTCAATCCTTAATAGTAAACTCGAGGATATAAAATCCCTAGGTTTCAACAGAAGGACTTCAACAGTCCTTCAACAGGACTTTTATCTGATAATATCATCTACCCAAGTTTAGAATATGTTTGAATCTGGCTATAGTCATTAGTGTTGTTTGCCAAATATGTCTGCCTCTCCATCCTTTGCACACACAGTAGGATTGCACTTCCTTGTCTTCATGCACTTGGGTGGGGCCATGAGATTAGTTTTGGCCAATGATTTTGAGTCAAAGAGATATGTGTCACTTTCATGCCAAAATATTGAATAGTTGATGTGAGATTCTCCAGCGCTTTCTTTTTCCCTTTGGTATGGTGACTAACAATGTTATGATGGCTATGCTGTCACTCTGGGATTTTTAGTGACTATGATGACCAGAGGCGGCCCTGATGATCTGTACTGAACCTGTAGAATGAGTGAGAAATAAACTTTAGTCGTTTTAAATTAGGTTTGGGAATTGATTTTTGCTGCATGATAATATAGCCTATTCTGATTGATACCAGTTCTTTTTTCCATACTTATTCTCTCTGAGCTCAAGTCATATCAGTTCTAGTGAGAATGCAAAATATTATTGTTATTTAAAAACATTGATGATAGGGTGGTTGGAAAAAGAGAAAGTAGTTAATAAATTTTAAAAATATATTGGAAAGATCTCATAGAAGGCATATGATAATCATAATAGTGATAATAATGACAGCTAATACTGAGTGAAACTTACCATGTGATAGGAGCTGTGCTAAATACTTCACATACATTATGTTATTCCTCACAACAACCTTATAAGAAATTATTATTATTATTATCATCATCATCACTTTATAGATGAAAAAACTGAGGCACATACAGTTTAAATGACTTGTCCAAAGACACACATAAGGACATTTCAAAAGTTTAAAACTGAAAATCAGGCCCCATGGTTCTAAAATAGGAAGAAAACTTCACAAAGTTTGTAGAAGATTACAGACGTTGCTCTGATTGTATTCTCTAAACAATTTTGTATTCAAAGATTAAGCCTTCTGCAGAAAAGATGGAAAATTAAATTCAAAAAGGCTATTCAAGGACATTCAGATTCATTACATAATTACCACTGAAATTGCACAGCACCTCATAAAAAAGGAGTTTTGCTACTAAGAGTTTAGAGGAAGCACAAGTATATGTGCAAATTCAGCATTTTAATGGTGTTCTTTTTAAAAAAACATTTTTTTTTTTTTGCAAAACATTACATCAATGGGACAAGTTCTTATGTCTGTGTTATACCTGGTCTTTAAATGTGCAAAATATCACATCCAACCTGCTGCTTCCATAAACATTTTAATATGACCAATATCATTTTTATTCATGTATTTCATAACTTGCTGATAAAACAAGGCAGATTCTTTTAAAGTGTAAACAAATTCATAAAGTGTAGTTATTTCAGAAATGCCATTAACTTATTTCAGACCATTATCATTACAGTTTGAATTTTATACTGTTAATAATAGGGAACCATTGAAAGATGGAGGCCTAAATTAAGGCAAAGGTACTTTGGACAGAAAGGAGTAGACATATTTGATATGCATTGGGAGGTAGAATGGATAAGACCTAGGATACAGAACAGGGAAGATTGAGTTGAAGGAGGAGGGAAAGATTGGCATGGAGTATGTTCCTGCCCACATATGATAAACCTAACAGAACACCATTATGGGGATTTTGAGGCAACCAAAGAATAGCATAAGAACATCTGGTACATATAGGGACAGATGGTGTATACCTGAAAGGGTTGGGGGCTGATGACATAAGGTAGGAGCAGAGTGCTCCTCTGGGAAATGGGAGGCTGTTTCCACAGGTTTTCAGAGGGTCAGCTTTATTGTTAGTTCTCATGTGGAGAAACTTGCTTGTCAGCAGATAGGTTTTACTACACAGAGGTAGCACAATTCATCTTTAAACAGGAGGTTCCTCTTAATTTCTTGCTCCTGTCAGTTGTTAAATAGCCCATTCACACTGATTGTCCTTCCTAGTCTAACATTTCTCTAGATTCTCTGTCAGTCTCAGTCGCATGGCTTCCTGGTTAGACATCTTTATGTCTACCATCTATCCGATCACTCAGTTTCACTCACATACCTCTACTCTCTGCTCCCTTCCCTTTTTTGTTGCTGTGATGAAACAAGCTAGTTGGATTAATTCATACTGGTCATGACCCAAATATTGGCTGGACTGCTGAAATCTGAAAATTATTTTTATATTTAGGCTATAAAATAAAATGTGTATTCCAAACACAGCAGGTTACATTTTTACATTTTTTACATTTTCTCCCCAAAACAAGGCTTTTTAATGCCTTCCTTCTAATGCGAGTGCTTTTTTTCTCTGCTGTAAAATTCCTTCTCCTCACCTTCCTAAAGAACTCCTGCTCATCTGTCAATAGCCAATTCCATTGTCACCTCTTCCTTGAAACCTGTTTTGGCTTTCGCTAGGCAGAATGATTAGTTCTTAATCTGTGCTTATAACATCCTGTGCAGTTATCTAAATACCTTATAATTCAGAAAACTGCCTGGTACATGCCCAATTAAAGAATCTCCCTCTCTCTCTCTCTCTCTCTCTCGTCACACACACACACACACACACACACACACACACAATTATGTGCCCAATTCAAGGGTGCACAGCACAGAAAGAAAAAAAAAATAACTTTGATAATTCATTCAGCTTAGTCAGGAATCCAGCCTCGCTTTATTGTCATTTATTCATCTGGGATATATAAATTTTGAGGCACTGGGAACCTCATTCTTTGCCAGATTTTCTCCATTCTCTCTCTCCATCTTCTGAACCTGGCCCATATTAGTATGTGTTAAACTTCATTTCATGCATGTGTATTTATAGTACAGTCAAAATTAATAGCCATTCATCTTCATATGCCAGTTCTACAAATCTATTGGTTTATATATCCATGCAAAATTCACAAGACACTCTCTTAACACATAACTTAATTCATTTCCCATATCGTGCTTTATTATTTGCCTACATCAGAAAGCCTATGTCGCTAAATAACTTACTCTGTGAAATTAGAATACATTTTTCTTTAACTGTCTGTTTGCCTCTGTCCTCTCCTCAAAATAATATTCAGCATCTGCTCTATCCTCTGGGTAAATCAACAGGCAAACTGACAAAACAAGACACAACTTGAACAGTGATGAAAGTGATGTTCTTAGTGTTTTCATATAGAAAGACACGTTGCTATGGAAACTGTTTTTCTTTGTTTCTCTTCATAACAAAAATCATTTCAACAATATGGGGTATTGTATGTCTTGGCATCATGAGGAAAAGGGCAAGTGTGTGTTTTTGAAAGTCAGATATTGAAGGGAGAAAAATGTGTTAGCATACTCCTCTAACTAGTTAGCTGTCCCATTTGGCACGAGTGTGCTTATGCTAAACAGTTTCATAATGTCATTTGGTAAAATTATGTAAGAGAAATATCTAGCTTGAAGAGCATTAAGATTTATATTGCTTAATGGAAGGCTTCTTTTTTAAATGTATTAGGATAGAACTTAGAGAAGACAACTTAGAAATAAAAGAGAACTTAGAAGTGATTATGTAATACAGTATGTGTCTACCTTTGTCTGGCATACCAAACTATGGGTCAGTTCATTCACCACCAAATACCTGAAAGAAAACTGAAAGCAAAAATAATTCATCTAGATTTTGATGTCAGGTAGGAAACACTTGCTATTTTTAAGCCACACATGATTTTCAATATTGCTTTCCAACTTACAGTCCTTGTTCCCTATGACAGAGAGCAATTAACATTGTCACTAGTAGCTTTTCCTCTCTTGGAGCCACTCCCCCTTGCTGTAAGATTCAACATGTTCTCCAACTCTGTCTAGCCTTCTTTGCCTAGGAGAGTTAGATTTCTAGATATAAATGATAGGGTAAAGAAAGTCCCTACGGTGCACTCTGCACATTGAAGAACAAAGTCCCCATTGTAAAGCCTTAAGTCAAGTTCAATGATGCATTCCTGTAGAGACCAAAAGTTTTTGAAGGTAACAAAGACAATTCTCTAATTCCACATGAAATAAACATTTTAAAAAGGGGTTAAGCTCTTTCAGGTACCAGAGTGTCAAAGAAAATGTGGAGTCAACAGAGGAAAGGTGGAGTCAAACGAATGGTCTTGGCACTCTGAGAATAAAAATATATCAGATCAGCATCAACCATTTGGAGAACCTTCTCCATAATAGAGTATTCAGAGCTACTAGACCACCTTTGCTTGACACTGTCTGAGCCATGGAACCAGAATTCTATGTCTCATTTGCCTGACCTTATTCTCAGCCTACCTTGGCCATTTCCCTCCAACCATCAACAACTTCTGAATTAATTCAGCTATCTCAATCAGTGCCCTTCCTGAATAGCCAGTTCAAGGTTTAAGGTAGTGAGGCTCTCTATCTGATCTGTCCTTGAATTATTCTTTGCTGATCTCTAGACTCCTGTTTTCAACTACTTCTATCCTGAGATCCCTGAACTGGGAAACCAACCCCTAGGCCATTACCACACCAATGTGGCCCATCATTTCAGCAGCAAGCCACCATATTCTGTCTCTCATACCTTGATCTAAATAAAACAAAGAAAGACACAATAAACAACAATACCAACAAAATTATTGATTCTAATACATTGGATAATTTGCACCTAAAAGGAACTTTTCCTGTGCTAAACTTCTGAACTACATTTTCTATGTTATTGATGCCTGAAGAAGATTCTAATAACATTCTGCACACATGTATTACTTTTCGGTTTTGAATAATCAAAAAGATACCTTTTGTGACTGGACATTACCTTTCTATTATAGAAAACACTAAAAGCTGAAGTAGTGTGGTAGACAAACAGAGGCTTTACTTCTGCAACACTACGTGGTGCCCTTTTCAAGTGTGTAAATATTTTTGTCAGCAGTGTCTTGAAGCAAATATGGTCATGTACTTTCACAGTGTTATAGTTTTGGCCATACAAGCATACCTTAATTGTGCCTTTTTAAAAAGACATAATTCACATAGCATAAAATACCATTGTAAATTGTAGGATTCAGTGGTTTAGTATATTAAAAATGTATATCTATCACCACCATCTAATTACAGAACATTTTCCTCATCCAAAAAAGAAATACCTTGCCCATTATCAGTGACTCCCCTCCCTATCTTCCCCCTTCCAAGCCCGTGAAAACCACTAGTCTATTTTCTATCCGTATGGACTTGTCTTTTTCAAATATTTCATATAAAAATATTCATACAATATGTGGCCTTTTGAGTCCAGTTTCTTTCACTTGAAATAATGTTTTTAAGGTTCATTCATGCTATAGCACATATCAATACTTTATTTTTCCTTTTTATGGCAGAATAATATACCATTGTGTAGATATACCACATTTGTTTATCTAGTCATCATTGGATGGACATTTAGGTTGTTTCCGTGTTTGGGCAGTTTTCAATAATGCTTCTATGAACATTCACGTACAAGATAATGTGTGAACACATTTTTAATTCTCTTGGGTATATATATATATATATATATATATATCTACCAGGGAGCTGGGTCACATGATATGTTTGTGTTTAACTTTTATAGGAACTGCTGAACATTATTACATAGTGGCTGCAACATTTCACAATGACACCAGAAATGTATGAGGATTCCAATTTATTCACATCCTTGCCAAAACTTGTTATTTTCAGTTTTTAAAATTATAGCCATCCTACTGGGCATGAAGTGATATCTCATTCTGGTTTTGATTTACATATCCCTGATGACTAGTGATGAGAATCTTTTCCTGTGCTTATTGTACATTTGTATAAATTCTTTGGAGAAATGTCTATTAAATCCTTTGCCCCCTTTTATAATTTAATTGTCTTTTTATTGTTGAGTTGTAAGAGTTCTTTATTCATTCTGGATGGTAGACCCTTATCAGATATATAATTTTCACATATTTTCTCCCATTCTATGGGTCGTCTTTTCAATTTTTTTTTTTTAATTTTATTTATTTTTTTATTTATGGCTGTGTTGGGTCTTCGTTTCTGTGCGAGGGCTTTCTCTAGTTGTGGCAAGTGGGGGCCACTCTTCATCACGGTGCGCAGGCCTCTCACTATCGTGGCCTCTCTTGTTGCGGAGCATAGGCTCCAGACGCGCAGGCTCAGTAATTGTGGCTCACGGGCCTAGTTGCTCCACGGCATGTGGGATCTTCCCAGACCAGGGCTCGAACCCATGTCCCCTGCATTGGCAGGCAGATTCTCAACCCCTGCACCACCAGGGAAGCCCCTCAATTTTTTGGTAGTGTATTTGGATGCATAAAAGTTTTTAATTTTGATTAAGTCTAATTTATCAATCTTTTTGTTTTGTTGCTTATGCTCTAGGTGTCATATCTTAGAAAGCATTGCCTAATACATGGTAAAGAAGATCTACTGCTTTATTTCCCCACAAGTTTTATAGTTTTACCTCTTACAGTTATGCCTATGATCCATTTTGAGTAGATTTTTATGTATAGTGTGAAGAGAGCAAAGTCATACTTTTCCATGTGAATATCCAATTATTCCAATAATATTTGTTGGAAAGACTAAATCTTTCCCCATTGAATGGTCTTGGCACCCTTTTTGAAAATCAGTTAACCCAGATAAATGAACTTGTTTCTGAACTCGCAATTATATTCCATTGATCTGTATGCCTATCCTTATGCCAGTGCCACACTGTCTTGATTGCTCTAGCTTTGTTGTAAGTTTTAAAATTGGGAAATATGAGTCCTCCACTTTTGCTGTCCTTTTTCAAGATTTTTTTTTTGTTATAGTGGATCACTTGCATTTCCATATGAACTTAAGAATCAATTTGTTAATTTTTGAAAAACAGCAATTGGAATTTAGATAGAGATTACATTGACTCTGTAGATCAATTTGGGGAACATTGCCAGCTTAATATTAAGTCTTCCAAACCAGGAACACAGATTATCTTTATATTAACTTAGGTTTTCTCTAATTTATTTCAATAATGTTTTGTAGTTTTCTTCTCCTTCTATGACTCCCACATCACATATTTTGGTTTTCTTAGTGAGGTCTCATAAGTCTCTTAAGCTTTCTTCACTCTTTTTCATTCTTTGTTTTCTTTTTGTTTCTATTATTGGATAATTTCCAATGACCTATCTTTGAGTTCACTGATCCTTTCTTTTGCTTGATCTTGTTTACTGTTGAGCCCCTCTAGTGAATTTGTCAGTTCAGTTATTGTATTCTTTAGCTCCAAGATTTCTGTTTATTACTTTTAAAATATTTTCTGTCACTTTGTTGAAATTCTTACTTTGTTCCTGCATGTTCTCCTGATTTTGTTGAGCATCTTTATGACGGTTATTTTGAATTCTATGTGAGGTAAATCATGTATCTCCATTTCATTAGGGTTGGGGTCTGGAGAATTATCTTGTCTGTTTGTTTAGAATGTATTTCCAGTAGCCCCTGTAGTGAGGGGCTACTACAAGTGCCTTCATACTAGTTCAGACTGCTGTATTTGTTCTTAGTGGTGCTTAGGTATCTAGAATATGCTTGGTTTCAGCACTCTGAGACAGGTGAAACAGAACCAGTGCCTTTGGTAGCCCCCAGTAATTTGGAACATTGGACATGCAGTCCAACTCTTTCTCTCCCCAAGGAGAAGCTGGGAGCTAGGTGTTTCCTTTCAATCATATGGTACTGTGCCAAGGATAGGGATTATGGTAAGAGTATATTTTCCTACTGGCTTTGATGTGACTAGTTTCATACTTGCCCAGGGTGTAGAAACTTCTCAACTAGATTCTGGACTTCTCACAAAAGGAATTTGTTCATGTATCATTGTTGTTTCAGTGTGCCTATGAGGGAAAGTGGGGTCTAGGGTTTCTACCATTTTAACATCACCCCCCCGTTTATTCTTTTTTAATGTAGACATATACAGCTATACATTTCCCTGGAAGCATAGTTCTCTCTGATTCCCATTTGTTTTAGTATGTTATGATTTCATATTTATACTTCTCTAAGTTCTTTTTTTTCTAATTTTACATGTAATTTCTTTTACCCATTTGTTATTTAGGAATGTGTTGTTACATTTCCACATATTTAAGAATTTCCAAAATTTCCTTCTGTTATTGATTTCTAATTGCATTCTGTTCTGGTTGAAGAACATACTTCATGTGATTCCAATCTTTTAAAATTTATTGTGACGTTTTTTATGACCTGACATATGGTCTATCCATATGTTACATGGTAAACTGCTCCATGAACAATTAAGAATACTGTGTATTCTGCTGTTTGTGGGTAGAGAGTTCTATAGATGTCTGTTAGGGCTAGGTTGGTTGATTTATCGTGTTCAAATCTCATATTTCCTTGTTGACCTTCTGATTATTTTTTCTATCCATTATTGAAAGTACATTATTTATGTGTCCAACAATTATTGTTAAACTTCATTTATGTTAGTTTTTACTTCATGTATTTGGGGGCTCTATAGTTAGGTGCACACATGTTTAGAATTGTTATATTTTCTTGGCCTTTTTTTTATTATAAAATGTCCCTTTTGTTTCTAATAACAAATTTTGTCTTAAATTCTATTTTAAATTAATTTTTATTGGAGTATAGTTGACTTACAATGTTGTGTTAATTTCTGCTGTACAGCAAAGTGAATAACTTATACATATACATATATCTACTCTTTTTTAGATTCTTTTCCCTTATAGGTCATTACAGAGTATTGAGTAGAGTTCCCTGTGCTATACAGTAGGTCCTTATTAGTTATCTATTCTGTATATAGTAGTGTGTATATGTCAACCCCAATCTCCCAATTCATCCCACTCCCTCTTTCCCCCTTGATAACCATAAGTTTGTTTTCTACATCTGTGACTCTATTTCTGTTTTGCAAATAAGTTCATTTGTACCATTTTTTAAGATTCCACATATAAGTGATATCATATGATATTTGTCTTTGTCTGACTTACTTCACTCAGTATGACAATCTGTAGGTCCATCCATGTCAGTGCAAATGGCGTTATTTTGTTCTTTCTTTATGGCTGAGTAATATTCTATTGTATATATCTACCACATCTTGATATTTGTATAGCCACTCCACCTCTATTTCGGGTACTGTTATCAAAACATATATTTTTCTATCCATTGTTAACAGGGTGCAGAGGTGGTATGACTGCTTGGATCATGGGAACACTGGTGGTACCAAATGTGCAGGGAAACTGGTGGCCACGGGCACAAGAAATATGGCCCTAGTGAGGGCCTTTTCTGGCGCCCGGCATAAGGCACGTGAGGGCCAGCCCTGGCTGGGGTTTTTCTGGCACCCTACAGCAGGGACGCGAGGGCCAGCCCTGAGGGGCCTTCTTTTATTGTCGTTGGTAGGCAAGAGAGAGTTTACAATAGTGGCTCCTCCCCCTGCATGTGACTCAGCAGCAGCACCCTCCTTCCATCGCAGTCCAGTCTTCCTCCACAGGCACTCCCTGCTGCCGATTTCCTCCCTCCCATCCCCCCAGCCTATCTCCCCACAGCCAACAGCAGCCCCCACTCTGGACCTGTTCTCCAATACCCACACACTAGCTCCCAGCCCCCTTGCACATCTGTGAACACACGTCCCAGTCCAGGGCACATAGGGCTGTGGTACAGACCATCTGTGTATTTCTCACTCTGTCCCATCTGCCACAGACCAGCCGTTTCACCCTCTTCCAACGGCCTCAAATGCTTCCCTTCTGTCCCAATCGATTTCCCTGTAGGAGAGGGGTTTCCCCGAATTTGGGAATCTCTCCTCTGCTTCAGCTCCCCCGCCCTGGGGTGCAAGTCCCATCCCTCTTCTTCTCTTCCTCCTTCTCTCTTCTTTTTTTCCCATCCTACCCAGTTATGCAGGGATCTTTATAGTCCTTTCTGGTGTCCAATCTTTTGCTAGTTTTCAGCCGGTGTTCTGTGAGAATTGTTGCATCTATAGATGTATTCCTGATGCATCCATGGAGAGATGAACTGCACGTCCACCTACTCCGCTATCTTGAATCCTCTCTCTTTCCATCTTGATTTAATTCACTAATACTGTGTATTAAGTCTTCCAGGTATTCATATTTAATTTCACCTTTTTTGTTAAATATTTTCCATTAGAAAGCTAAACAAATAGATTATTTCATTAGTAGTGGACTTTTACATTTTCGTCATAGAGTCACTGCCATTTATTATATACTAGTGTTTGAAATGAATGTAGGTAGTAGTTTCTCAGACTTAATTTTAGAATTTCAATTTACAGTTGTTTATAATGCAGGAGTTATGCATTAAAAATAGTGACTGTATAAACAACTTTTTTATATTTATTATTTTACTCTCTAGATCAATAATTCCTTCCGGATTTCAAATAAAGTGAAATATAAAAAGATTTGAGATTAACATCTATACCTTTAATTTCTTGGGATGAATTTTGCTATTCTACTATCATTCTCATATTCTGAAGATGATTAGTCTGGATGATATTAAGTTTTTAGGGCCAAAATAAAGTGGTCCAAAAGTTTTGTGTAGTTTTTTTTTTATAATTAACCATGCAGCTTGCTTGGCACAAGAAAAAACAAAGCAAGTAACTGTATTTCTCTTGCTCTCAAAATAAATGTTTTTATTTTCCTATTTGTTTATTTTGCTCTTCTTTCCACTTTTCTTAATATGGATTTATACCCAAGAAGCTACACATTTTGAAGAAGTTTCAGTTTATAATTTTATTAATTAATATTTTACCCAGTGAGTTTAATTAGAAAATATTACATGTGATTTAAGTAGAAAAACAGTAGTACAGTTGTAAATTATGTTTTTTTGAGAAGTTGAGATCATATGTTTAATTTACAGAAGATTGGAGCTGGTAATATAGAATGGATTTGCCACAAATGGAATTAATTAATGGTGTAGTGAGAATGGAATAATCTGGTTGTGCAGTCATGAATCTCTTTTTAGACAAAGATACATTTGAGAAGCAGACGGTTTTATTTGTGTATATATGGACAAATTTGTATTCTCAATAGGATATAAATTTCATTCTTTTTATTTTTTAAGAAGTTCTAACATAACATTAGTATAGACAAAAACAATATTTCCCAGTCATTGGTTATGTAAGGGTTATCTTCATTCATATTTTCCATTTCCTTCTCTATATTTAGTATTATTTATCCATTAAAAATTGACTCAATTTTAAAGCCATGTATTTTGTCTATTTATATTCTTTCTAGTATATTTAATTTTTTAAAAATATATGTTTATTACAAAAATGTTTGCCTACGTACGTCCTACAATACTCTCACGTATTACCAGTGTTAAAGGACCACTTAGTCCTTTAAATGGAGACACCGTTAGCAGTCAACTACTCTCCCTCCATCTTGGTTAAGTTCACAAGTCCTGTGCTATCTGTTGAGAAACATCAAGTAAAATACCCTGTAGAGGGAACTAGGGTGTAATCATTTTAAAACCTTAGAGCTGGAAAGGTTTTTTGAGATCAATGAGACCAGTGATTTTTTTAAAGTTTGTTTAAGTTGTAAAGCTTGTTCATCAAATCAAATCTTCCACAAACCTCAGTATATAAAAGCAATAACACCTGAGTTGTTTGAGCTGAAACTGGTTATTTATTGAGTAGCTACAATGTGTCAGGTACTATGATCAACATTTTACAAATGCCATACCATTTAATTGTACAAGGTCCCAGTGAGGCAGGCACTATTATTTGAGGAAACCGAAGTTTTGAGTGAGTACTGTGCCTCAGTTCAATGCCGGTCATTTCCTTATTTGCTCCACCGTGTTGCATTTTATTACACACTGATCTTAGTACCTAAGAGAGTGCATAAACGACTTTACTATCTGAATCACAACCAAAGTAAAGCTAAGAAAATATTCTTCCATGATTTGCAGGAAGATGAGCCCACTTGGACCTGAATATTTTCCACTTAGGAGAGCCTAGAATTGATAAGGGAAATCAGTCTAGGCAAAACCTTGGAGCCAGCTGGCAATACTACTGCTTATGAAACTAAAGCCATAGTTGCTGGTTTCCATGTATGAATGCACCCAGCTGGCCTTTCCTGCAGGTCGTAACTTCTTTGAGTCGTGAATGCCTTAAGGAGACCAACAATGTCAGTTCTGATATACCCATGTAACAGGTCAGGTAGAGAATTGGACTGAGCATTTGTCAATGTTGATTTTCTGTCCTGCCACCTTTTGTCTCTTGAGATTTCAGAATAATATCACCATTTGAATAGTTTGAGGAAAAACCTTTCACAACTTGATCTTTGTTCCCCTTCAGTATGACACAAAGTGGTGTTGAGAAAAAAGAAGCCACAGAATACATTCATTCAAAAGGATACCCCTTTCTACATACAGCAAGGAGTATAGTCAAGCACAGTCACACATGCAAGATGATGTGAAGAGTAGTCTAGGAGCCTCTCAGCCCTAAATGAATGTCCCCATCCAAATGCCATTATGACTTAAATTCCACCATTAGAGATTTATTCCTTTGAAAATTTTCATTTTATATTTCTTTGAATATGTCAGTGAATCTGATAATAATTAACGAAATGATTTATTAACTTTTCTCCTTATATTTCTACAGGTTAAAAGAGGCAAACTCTATATAGAAAGGGAAGGCTAGGTATACCAAAGACAAACTGCTTTGATTAAAATTTTACGTATAGCTGATTCTGTATCTTAAACTATTTGATTCATTTCTCCCATGTTCATAACAATTTTTTCTACTCTATCCATCTTTTTTTTGCCCAACTAAAATTGAGGTGACTAGATCTTCCTTTCTAGCTCAAAAAGAATTTAGAAAATAAAGATGAACACAATACTAGAACTATTCTAATTTGCTAAGTTCAGCTGTTTTCTTGACAAAATATTTTACTCTTTCAAAAAGCATCAAGTGAACCAATATTTACATAAAACAAAACAACTAAAAAAATTGAAATACAACCAAATCAAATTTTCATTAAATAGAACCAACTCACACACTAGTATATTTTCCTAAATTCAGAGCACTTATGAAATTTAATATCCTGAGCATAAACAGTTCAGTGATTAAAAATACTTAGTTGTCTTTTCCCTCTCCATCCAATTTAATGATGAAGATTTTCTTAATGATGCTTTTAATGGTCAATTTCAGAATAATTGTTTGGATCCATTATGTCAGTGATACAATTTGATTATGAAAAAAACCACAAACTTTTGAAAAATTACCTATACAAGGGCCAAAGTTTAAGATCTTTAACTAGTGTAGTTTTAAAGGATTATTCTCTGATTAAAGTATATTCTTAGAAAAAAAGATGATTTAAAAATTTAACTTCTTTTATGAAGAGGAAAACAAAATTTTTCATGCATGGAGATTTTGTGCATGATTCAGCTCATTCAAAATTTATTTAGTTGCCATACAATGATAAAATAAGCAAAAATTTGGACAAAAATAATAGTCATACATTCAAGGTTTAGTGGAATGTCTGAATTTATCAGTCTTCTCAGTGACCTAGGATCAACATCTATAAAGGTATTTTTAATTCCATTAAGTGATTAGTAATAAATAATATTTCTGTTAATGTGGAAAATGGAAATTCTACATAGACAGGCTTTCTATGTTCTATCACTTGACCTGGTTTAATTGTTTTAGATATATTAGTGCATTACCCATCCCACCTCCTTTATTAGCATATCTTTGTAACTACTATGAAAAGTTATTTAAAAATGATCAAAGTTGAACAGTAGTTTTGCCTGCAACTTGAAAGTTTTATTTAACAAAGGGTTATTTAACAAAGGGGGATTATGTAGATTTCAAGTGATTATCAAAATATGAGTCAGCTTCATTTTACCTTCAAGAAGAAAACCAAAAAATAATAAAGGAATAAGAGAATCAGAGAATTGATCAATATAGCAACTGTTGTGATAAAAAAAAATTAGAGACAGAAAAGTGGGTCAAAGTTTTCAGATATTATTTATAGATTTCTAAAAACAGCAGGAAGTAGTACTTAAAACCAACAAAAACTCAAATAACGCTCTCTTTTAGCTCACCATAAAAACAGTATTACAAATAATCTCTTATAAATAAGACACATAGCTAAAATAATATTACTCAAAACTATAATTTTCCTATAAATAGCCCTATAAACCATACTTAGGATATTATGCCATTTAATCACTTACACTCAGGAGGAAGCTAATATAATCACCTAGGACGCCCCCCCCCCCAAAAAATCTTAGCTGACAATTTCTTTGTCTTCAGTGTTATATAGTGAATTGTATATCTAAATGGCAATACTGACCTTAAACCACTGGTTACAAAATTCAGAGTAACCTTTGACATAGGCGTGAGTTTTTCACTGATGCTCAAAGGGAAAAAAATGCCAGAGAAACATTTTAAAATGTAAATGTGCTAATTTAGCTGTTTATGAATGGCAAAACTATATGTTTCTAATAATTACCATGGAAAACAAATGTATATAATTTATTAGAGCATAACATAATGTTAAAGTTTAATGAGATTTATTATTTTTGAAAATATGTAAAATTAAAGAGAATAAAAAGTTAGTTAAACCTAATGCTATTTACCAATACATACCAGATGCCACCTCTTAACCCTGAAGTGGTTTGGTGATTTGTAGATCAGTTGTCTAAAAATAGACTGGCTCTCTGGATAACTGACATTTTGGAGATTCATTTTAGTTTTTGATCTTCTGTGATTAAGATGGTGAGAAATACCTGATTTCATCCTAATAATGTTGAGTCAGGGTGCCACACTGGCAAGCCAATGGATTACAGAGGATAGAGACCTCATAGGAAAAAAATGCGGGTTTGAAATGAAAGTTCAAAGTGATGCAGAAGTTTCACCTTTTAATATTCACCTTAAGTGAGGATCTCAGCTACCTTGGAAAAATAGGACTTATAGACAATACCAGAGTATTGTCTAGTATACTAGGAATTTTTACCATGTATAGTTCCTTTTGTCATCTCTACAAGATTTATAGAACTCTTTAAAAGTGCTTACAGTGAAACATAAGAGTTTTAAAACAAAACTTGTTTTATGGTGGTCAGTTTTCATTAATGTTCAATGTGTGTTTTCTGTTTGTTTGTTGCAGTGTTTTATGTAAGTGCAATAAATCAAGCTTATTTTGTTTTTCAAATCTAGTATATTTTTTCCAATTCTCTAAAGAGAGCTGTATTGACTCACTATGTTGGTGGAATTGGCAATATTTCCTTGCAACTGTATTAATTTTTGCTTCATAAAATGTGAGGCTCTGCTATTAGGTAGCAGAAGGGTAGCACAATGTTCCACCCTAAAATATGCCACTA
Source organism: Balaenoptera ricei (assembly GCF_028023285.1). Lineage (NCBI taxonomy): Eukaryota > Metazoa > Chordata > Mammalia > Artiodactyla > Balaenopteridae > Balaenoptera > Balaenoptera ricei. The sequence goes on along the minus strand of NC_082660.1, from coordinate 84,755,444 downwards.
TGGCATGTGGAGCTGAAGACAGTCAAGACCCAGTAGACTCAGGAAGAGCTTTTTACCTCCCATTTAACATCCAGGAACCTATTAGTGTATAGGGAAAATTAAAAATACTTATTATTTTCTTAATTCACGTACTATTGTATTTCAGTATTTTAGTTTTCCTTTGCCCCAGTGACTTATTGGAGGTGTCCCTTAATTCCAACAACAAAAACTACATTTTACTCAGAATCTAGAAATTTTGTGGCAGAGTAGCTTGTCCTGGGCCATACTATACAAAAAAAGGTATTGAGAAAACAGGAATTAGGAGTTAGTAATTCAAGTCATCTTATTGACAAATACATTTTTAAATAAATAAGTTCAAAATAGTTTTCTTGAAAATAAATGACCTTTGTATTCAAAGTAAATGCAAATCAGAAAACACAGAAAAAAAAGTCATATGACCTTATTGATTTCTCTTTATTTAGTTTTCCTTTAAAACAAGTGTAATAGATCTGGTAAGTTATGGACTGATATCCACAGTAATTGCTAGAAATTAATTAATAGAGACTTACTTGACATTTGGATGTGAGGAGAGATTTTTTTCCTAAATGTGGTTTTTACATATTTTGGCATTTGACATATGATTCATATCTCACTTATGCAAACGTTAAATCTATCATTAGGGATGAATAAGTTATATGACATTAAATAAGGATTGCCTTCTAATTTCTATACCTAATCCTAAATTCCTTCACCTGACAATTCTTTGCTCAAGTAAATTGATATGTAAGGAAAATAATTAAGAAGTTTTCATTTTACTTAAGTTTTAAAAAATGATTTCTTCCGTCTTCTTCAGTATTGTGTCACTATGTCACAACTTAAGGATACTAAGTTGTTATAGTATATTAGTATACTAATATTGAAATTAATTGCATTTTAACACAAGTAACATTCATGTTCTTTATGTCTAATTTCTTAGCTTTAAAATAAATTGGTTTACTGAGTAATGATTGACCTCAACATATTGATTTTTGCCATATCCCCAATTTTGCTTTTTAAAAGTCAAATCCTTCTTTGGTGAGATTTAATTACTTTATATTTAGGTTGTAGGTGGGAAAACAATATAGTCGATATGCACAAAGGAATATTGCTTCCTTGAATATTCATTCATACTTATGAATGTGCAGAGGGGGATGACATTCCATCGAAATAGGTAATCATGAGTATCATTAGGTAAGAAGACAAGAAGATATTCACTGACCTGTCTTCTCTTTAAGTCCAGGAATAAGAAAAACCAAGGCCTTTGGGAAATATCTAAGATTAGGTTTATATCCTAAAAGCAATAAGGAGCTATTGATGGGTTTTAAGCATATGGCTGATGTGGTAATATTTATGTTTTAGAATATTATTGGCTTAGACTTCTGGTTTCTGGTCCAGCATGTAAGGGGTTTGGATGTCAGTTCTCTCATTCACACAGCAAGAAAAAAGCTGAACACACTGAAAATCAGCAACTCTTCTTAGATCCATCAGAAAGCTGAAGTCGCAGGGCAAATGCAGCCCCCAAAATTGAAGAAATAGTGGAAAAAGAGAATCACAATTTATCAGAGTAGAAGCTCAGAAGCAGAAAACTCCATGGGAACTGGTGCCAGGGTAGGAAAACCTAATCTGTAACTGATGAATTGCTGGAAGCTCAATATGGACTACTTTGAAAGTTAAAAACTGCAGGGGAGTGCAGTCTTAGGGGAGCCCCCATACTTTTCATGACTTTTTGAACATCAGAGAAAAATCCCTTTGTGTCTCCAGCAGGGAGAGGGGAAATACAGCCATTTTAAGATATGCCCAGAGTGTTCAGTTCTTCTTAATAAGGCCCACCCTCAATAGAAACCTAGGTCAGAGCCTAACCTACCTGAGTTTTACCAGGGCCTTAACAATCTGGGGGAAGGGAAATACCCAACTCCAGTGCCTTCTAGCCTTCCTGTCACTCCTAAGGGGGCAGGGGCAAACAAAACTGAGATATACGTGGAAAGTCATAGGCTAGGGCCAAAGACTCATTAGAAGACTGAGACCTAATCATAGGAATATAGAACGCCTCACCACCCCCACACCTCATCAGCACATCAATAGGTATCCTATATAATAACAGAAGAATACAACTTTAAAAAAAAATGGTGCATCTCAGACAATATTTAAGAAGTCTCTAGGGAAACCCCAGGACAACAGGAAAGACAAAAACAAGGACACCAGTGGAAATTTTAGTCTCTGATACCTATTGAAATCCTTGGTGTATATACAAAGGTCTTGAAGAGATATTTGTACACCTATGTTGATAGCAGTATTATTCATAATAAGGAAAAGGTGGAAGCAACCTAAGGGTCCATTGTTGGATGAATGGATAAACAGAATGTGATATATACATACAATAGAATATTATTCAGCCTTAAAAATGAAGGAAATTCTGATACATGTTACATCATGGACAAACCTTGAGGACATTATACTAAGTGAACTAGGCCAGCCACAGAAAGACAAATACTGTATGATTTCACTTATATCCACGTATATGAAATATCTAGAGTAGTCAAATTCACAGAAACATAAAGTAGAAAGGTGGTTGCCAGGGTCTGGGGACAGGGGGGAATGAGGAATTGTATTTTAATGGGTATAGAGTTTCAGTTTTGCAAGATGAAAAGTTCTGGAGAGTGATTGCACAACAATGTGAATATAGTTAACACTACTGAATTAAACACTTAAAATCATTAAATTCATTAATTTTATGTTACACATATTTTATCACAATTAAAAAGTCATTTTAATTGACATGAATGTCTATGTAGAAAACTGCAAAGAACTGACCCAAAATAATTTCACTGAACTTATAAATGACTAGCAAATTTGAAGGATACAAGATTAATATATAAAAGTCAATTGCTTTCTTATATACCAACAGTTAGCAATTTGAATTAGAAATTAAAAGCATAGTACTATTTATCTTTGACCCCCCAAAATGAAATCCTTAGTTATAAATCTAACAAAATATGTACAATGAGGAAAACTACAAAACTCTGATGAAAGAAATCAGATGATTCTAAATGAATGAGAGATATTCCATATGCATAGATAGGAAGAGTCCATGTTAACAAGATCTCTGTTCTTCTCACCTTGATTTATAGATTTAATGCAGTCTCAATCCAAATCCCAGCCAGCCATTTTGTGTATTTTGACAAACTGATCCTAAAGTTTATATGGAAAGCAAAAAACCTAGAATAACCAACACAATATTTAAGAAGAACAAAGTTGGAGTACTGACACTAATCGACTTCAAGGCTTATCATAATGCTACGATAATGAAAATGTTTGAAACTGGTGAAAGAATAGACAAATGGATCAATGGAATGGAATAGAGAGCCCAGAAATAGAACCACATAAATATAGTCAGCTGATCTTTGACAAAGAAGAAAAGACAATTTAATGGAGAAAGTATAGTCTTTTCAATAAATTGTGATGGAACAACTGGGCATCCACATGGAAAGGAAGGAAGGAAGGAAGACAGAAAGTAGGTTAATTAATTAATTCAGACAGACTTTACACCATTCACAAAAATTAACTCAAAATGAATCTGAAAACTAAATGTAAAATGCAAAGGTATAAACCTCCTGGAAGATAACATAGGAGAAACTCTAGGTGACCTAGGGTTTAGTGATGACTTCTTAGATACAACACCAAAAACATGGTCCATAACAAAATTTGATAATTTTTTAATTGAGTATAGTTGATTTACAATATTAGTTTCAGGTGTAAAACATAGCAATTAAATTAACAGATTATAGTCCATTTAAAGTTATTATGATAAGTTGCATCCTGGCAGCAGCTGCAGCGGCTCTTGTCTTTTCTGGCTCTCCTTGCTCTCTCCTTTTTGCTTCTGGAAACATGGCCTCCAGTGTGGCTGTCTCTGAAGGGGTCATCAAAATGTTCAATGACATGAAGATGTGTAAGTTGTCAACACCAGAGGAGGTGAAGAAGGACAAGTAGGTGGTGCTCTTCTGCCTGAGAGAGGGCAAGAAGAACATCATCCTGGAGGAGGGCAAGGAGATCCTGGTAGGTGATGTGGGCCAGACTGTAGAAGACCCCTACGCCACCTTTGTCAAGATGCTGCCAGACAAAGGCTGCCACTACGTCCTCTATAAGGCAATCTATGAGACCAAGGAGAGCAAGAAGGAGGACCTGGTGTTCATCTTCTGGACCCCTGAGTGTGCACCCCTTAAGAGCAAAATGATCTATGGCAGCTCCAAGGACGCCATTAAGAAGAAGCTGACGGAGATCAAGATGAATTACAAGCAAACTTGTAAGGAGGTCAGGGACCCCTGCACCCTGACAGAGAAGCTGGGGAGCAACGCCATCATCTCCCTGGAGGGCAAGCCTTTGTGAGCTCCCTCCAGCCCCCTGCCTGGGGCATCTGGCAGCCCCAGACCTGCCTACGGGGGTTGCAGGCTGCCCTCTTCCTACCAGACCTGAGGGGCTGGGGAGATCCCAGCAGGAAGAGGGCAGTCCCTTCACCCCAGTTGCCAAACAGCCCCCCCACCCCCTGGATCTTCCTCCTTCTCCCTCCATCCCTGACAGTTCTGGCCTTCCCAAACAGCTTTTGATCTTCTGATTCCTCTTGGGTTGAAACAGATCAAGTTCTCCCCAGGAACCCCTGTTTGGGGAGGGCTGTATTTTTTTTTGACAACACCCTAATTTCCCACCTGTTCCTCCCCTTTCCCATGCTGCCAACGTCTAACCACAATAGTGACTCTGTGCTTGTCTGTTTAGTTCTGTGTATAAATGGAATGTTGTGGAGATGACCCCTCCCTGCACCACCTGGTTCCCCTCCCCTTTTTCCCCTGGTCACAACCACTCATGGAAGCAGGACCAGTAAGGGACTTTCAATTAAAAACACACACAACAATAAAAATAAATAAATAAATAAAGTTATTATGAAATATTGACTATATTCCCTGTGATATACAATATATACTTGTAGCTTACTTATTTTATACATAGTAGTTTGTACATCTTGCCCCTCCCTCCTTCCCTCTCCCCCTGGTAGCCACTAGTTTGTTCTCTGTATCTGTGAGTCTGTTTCTGTTTTGTTATATTCATTTGTTTTATTTTTTAGACTCCATATATAAGTGATAACATAGAGTATTTCTCTTTCTCTGTCTGACTTATTTCACTAAGCATAATACCCTCTAGGTCCATCCATGTTGTTGTAAATGCCAAAATTTTATTATTTTTATGGCTGAGTAATATTTCATTGTATATATATACCACATGTTCTTTATCCATTCATCTGTTGATGGACACTTAGGTTGCTTCCACATCTTGGCTATTGTAAATAATGTTGCTATGAACATTGGGGTGCATATATCTTTTCAAATTAGTGTTTTCATTTTCTTTGGATATATACCCAGGAGTGGAATTAGAGGATCATATGGTAGATCTATTTTTGACTTTTTGAGGAACCTCCATACTGATTTTCAAAATGGCTTCACCAGTTTACATTCCCACCAACAGTGTACAAGCATTCCTTTTCTCCACATCCTCGCCAATGTTTGTTATTTGTGTTCTTTTTGATGATAACCATTCTGACAAGTGTGAGCTGGTATCTCGTGGGTTTCATTTGCATTTCTCTGATGACTAGCTATGTTGCACAGCTTTTCATGTGCCTATTAGCCATCTCTACAGCTTCTTTGGGAAACTGTTGATTCAGGTCTTCTGCCCATTTTTTAATTGAGTTTTTTGTTATATTGAGCTGTATGAGCTGTTTATACATTTTGAATATTAACTCCTTATCAGACATGTCATTTGAAAATATCTGTTCCCATTTAATAGAGTGTCTTTTTCTTTTCTTAATGGTTTCCTTCCCTGTGCAAAAGCTTTTAAGTTTGATATTGTCCCATTTGTTTACTTTTTTTTTTTTTTTAATTTTATTTATTTATTTATTTATTTTTGGCTGTGTTGGGTCTTCGTTTTTGTGCGAGGGCTTTCTCTAGTTGCGGCAAGTGGGGGCCACTCTTCATCGCGGTGCGCGGGCCTCTCACGCGGCCTCTCGTTGCGGAGCACAGGCTCCAGACGCGCAGGCTCAGTGGTTGTGGCTCACGGGCCCAGTTGCTCCGCGGCACGTGGGACCTTACCAGACCAGGGCTCAAACCCGTGTCCCCTGCACTGGCAGGCAGACTCTCAACCACTGCGCCACCAGGGAAGCCCCATTTGTTTACTTTTGCTTTTGTTTTTGCTTTTGTTTCCCTTGCCTGAGGATACAGATCCAAAAAATATTGCTAAGACATACGTCAAAGAGTGTACTGCCTATGTTTTCTTCTAGGAGTTTTATGGTTTCAGGTCTTAAATTTAGGTGTTTAATACATTTTAAGTTTATTTTTGTATATGGTGTGAAAAAAAATGGAATTTCATTCTTTTACATGTAGCTGCCCAGTTTTTCCAGCACCACTTATTGAAGAGAGTGTCTTTTCACCATTATATAATCTTGCCTCCTTCGTCATAGATTAAATTGACCACAAGTGTGTGGGTTTATTTCTGGGCTCTCTATTTTGTTCCATTGATGTATGTATCTGTTTTTGTGCCGGTACCATACTGTTTTCATTAACATACCTTTCTAGTATAGTCTAAAGTCAGTGAGTGTGATACTTCCAATTTTGTTTTTCTTTTTCAAGATTGCTTTGGCTATTCGGGGTCTTTTGTGTTTCCATACAAATTAAAAATTTTTTTTGTTGTAGTTCTATGAAAAATGCCATTGGTATTTTGATAGAGATTTCATTGAATCTGTAGATTGCTTTGTGTAGTGTGGTCATTTTAACAATATTAATTCTTCCAATCCAAAAATATAATATACTTTTCCATCTGTTTGTGTTGTCATTAATTTTATTCATCCATGTCTTATAGTTTTTCAAGTACAGACTTTTACCTCCTTAGGTAGATTTATCCCTAGGTATTTTATTCTTTTTGTTGTGGTGGTAAATGGGATTGTTTCCTTAATTTCACTTTCTGATAGTTCATTGTTAGTGTACAGAATAGAAAGACACTTATTTTTATTAAATTTGTATCCTGCAGCTTTACCGAATTCATTGATGGGCTCTAGTAGTTTTTTTGTGGTATCTTTAGGATTTTCTTTGTGTAGTATCATGTCATCTGCAAGCAGTGAAAATTTTACTTCTTTCTTTCCAGTTTGGAATCATTTTATTTTTCTCTTGTCTGATTGCTGTGGATAGGACTTCCAATACTATGTAGAATAAAAGTGGCAAGAATGGGCATCCTTGTCTTGTTTCTAATCTTAGAGGAAATGCTTTGAGCTTTTCAATGTTGAGTATGATGTTAGCTGTGGGCTTATCATAAATGGACTTTATAATGTTGGGGTATATTCCCTCTATACCCATGTTGTTGAGGGTTTTTATCATAAATGGATGTTGAATTTTGTCAAAAGGTTTTTCTGCATCTATTGGGATGATCACATGATTTTTTTTTCAATTCATTAATGGGGTGTATCACATTGATTGATTTGCAGATATAAAACCATACATGCATACCTGAGATTAAATCCTACTTGATCATGGTATATGATCCTTTTAATGTATTGTTGAATTCAATTTGCTAATATTTTGGTGAGGATTTTTACATCTATGCTCATCAGTGATATTGGCCTGAATTTTTCTTTTTTAGTTATATCTTTGTTCTGGGTATCAAGGTGTTGCTGTGCTTGTAGAATGAGTTTGTACGTGTTCCTTCTTCTGCAATTTTTTGGAATAATTTTAGAAGAATAGGTGTTAACTTTGTTTGGTAGAATTCATCTCTGTATGAATCAGGTCCTTCGCTTTTGTTTGTTGGGAGTTTTGTTTGTTTGTTTGTTTTGTTTTGCTTTGTTTTTATGGATTCAATTTCATTACTGGTCATTGGCTTGTTCATGTTTTCTATTTCTTTCTGGTTCAGTCTTGGGAGATTGTACACTCATAGCAATTTGTCCATTTCTTCCAGGTTGTCCATTTTATTGGCATATAGTTGTTCACAGTAATCTCTTATGATCTTTTGTATCTCTGTGTTGTAAACTGTAACTTCTTTCTCATTCCTGGTATTATTGATTTGAGACCTCTCTCTTTTTCTTCTTGATGAGTCTAGCTAAAGTTGTATCAATTGTGTTTATCTTTTCAAACAACCAATTCTTATTTTCATTTGTCTTTTCCCTTGTTTTTTTAAATTTCTATTTCATTTATTTCTACTCTGATCTTTATGATTTTTTTACTTCTATTAACATTGGATTTTGTTTGTTCTAATTTTTCTAGTTCATTTAGGTGTAAGGTTAGGTTGTTTATTTGCGATTTTTTTTGTTTCCTGAAGTAAGCTTGTATTACTATAAACTTCCCTCTTAGAACTGCTTTTCCTGCATCTCATAGAATTTGGTCATTGGGTCTATGTTTTCATTTGTCTCCAGGTATTTTCTCATTTCCTATTTGATTTCTTCAAAGATCCATTGGTTGTTTAGTGGCATATTATTTAGCTTCTATGTGTTTGTGGTTTTTTTTTTTAAATTGGGGTATACTTGTTTTACAATGTTGTGTTAGTTTCTACTGTACAGCAAAGTAGAGTTCCCTGTGTTATACAGCAGGTTTATATACAAAATAGATAGCTAATGTGTTTGTGTTTTATTTCTGGTCTCATAGAATTGTGTTTGGAAAAGATGCTTGATATGTTTTCAATTTTCTTAAATTTACAGAGACTTGTTTTGTGCCCTAGCATGTGATCTATACTGGAGAATGTTCCATGTGCACTTGAAAAGAATGTGTATTCTGCTGCTTTTGGATGGAATGTTTTATATATATATACAGTAAGTCCCCTACTTATGAACCTTTAAGTTGCGAACTTTCAAAGATGTGAACGTGCATTCATATGTCCAATCACGTAAGTTAGTTCATGTGTCTGGTGTACATTGTCACATGCTTGCATCCCCTACAAGTGGTTATGGTTTTGTGTACTTTACTGTAGAGTACAGTAGTACAGTATCTTTATTTCAAGCCCAGGATGTCCGGAAGCAAGTGTAAAAGCAGCAGTGATGTAGTTGGTACTGCTAAGAAGCGCCATGAATTGGAGGCCCAGAGGAAGGACGAAGAGAGACAAGAGGAAGAAGAAGTAACTGAAGAACAAAAAAGTTTCATGATGCAAGAAATGGCAAGGGGATTTTCTTTATTTGAGGAGGCACTGTTAGTTTTTGAGGCACAGGACACAAGTGTAGAACAGTACACGAAGGTTGCAGCAGCCATTCAGAATGCAATCCAGTTCTACCGTGTCATCTATGACAAGAAAAAAGAGCTACTACCCAGATATCATTGAATTGTTTTCTCAAGAGGATAGATAGAATTGAATCCAGCAAGGAACCAGAACCTGTGTCATCAACGTCAGGCGTGAGTGAAATTGCAGCTTGCCCTCTGTCTCCTATTGCTGATGATCCTTCAGCTCTACCATCTCCCACCTCCTCTCCCTCCTCCAGTCAGTAACTCTTCTTGCCTGTTCACTCAATGCCAACCCCTGTATGCCAGCTGTTATACTGTACTACTGTACTTTTCAAGGTACTGCACTGTAAGATTAAAAATGTTTATTTTTTGTATTTGTTTTTTATGTATTATTTACATGAAAAGTATTATAAACCTTTTATATACAGTACTATATAGCCGACTGTGTTAGTTGGGTACCTAGGCTAACTTTGTTGGACTTACAAACAAATTGGACTTACAAACGCACTCTCTGAATGGAACTCACTTGAATGTAGGGGACTTACTGTATATAAAGTCTATTTGATCTAATGTGTCATTTAAGAGCAGTGTTTCCTTATTGAATTTCTGTCTAAATGATCTGTTCATTGATGTACTGGGGTGTTAAAATCCCCTACTATTATTGTGTTCTGTCAGTTTCTCCCTTTATATCTGTTAATATTGGCTTTATGTATTTAGGTGTGTCTATGTTCAGTGCATATATATTTACAATTGTTATATCTTCTTGGATTGATCCCTTGATCATTATGGAATGTCTTTCTTTGTCTCTTGTAAGAGTCTTTGTTTTAAAGTCTATTTTGTTTGTTGTAAGAATTGCTGCCCTGGCTTTCTTTCGATTTCCATTTGCATGGAATAACTTTTTCCATCCCCTCACTTTCAGTCTGCATGTGTCTTTAGATCTGAAGTGAGTCTCTTGTAGGCAGCATATATATGGGTCTTGTTTTTGTATCCATTCAGCCAGTCTATGTCTTTTGATTGGAGCATTTAGTCTATTTACATTTAAAGTAATTATTGATAGGTATGTACCAATACTTATTGCCATTTTGTTAATTGTTTTGGGGTTGTTTTTCTACTTTGTTTTTCTTCTTTTGTTCTCTTCCCTTGAGATTTGATGACTATCTTTAGTCATATATTTAGATTACCTTTAGTGATATGTTTGGATTCCTTTCTCTTTTTGTGTTTGTGTATCTATTATAGATTTTGGTGTGGTGACTGTGAGTTTTACATATGTAAGTGTGTGAGTGTGTGTGTGTATATAATTATATTAAGTTGCTGATCTCTTAATTTCAAATGCATTTCAACAAGCCTGCATTTTTCCTCCCCTCCCCCCCAAGTTTACTGTTTTTGTCATCACATTTTACATCATTTTCTTTTCTGTATCCCTTAACTACTTTTTGCAGATATAGATGATTTTTACTACTTTTTTCTTTTAACCTTTCTACTAGATTTGCACATGGTTGATTTACTTCCTTTACTGTATATTTGCCTTTACCAATGAGCTTTTTCTTTTCATACTTTTCATGTTTCTAGTTGTGGCCTTTTCTTTTTTGCTTAGAGAAGTCCCTTTAACATTTCTTGTAAAGCTGGCTTGGTGTCGCTGAATTCTTTTAGCTTTTGCTTGTCTGTAAAACTTTTGATCTCTTCATTAAATCTGAATGAAAGCCTTGCTGATAGATTATTCTTGTAGGTTTTTCCCTTTCATCACTTTAAATATATTGTGCCACTCCCTTCTGGCCTGCAGGGTTTCTGCTCAAAAGTCAGCTGACAGCCTTATGGGAATTCCTTTGTATATAACTTGTTGCTCTTCCCTTGCTGTTTTAATATTCTCTCTTTATCATTTGCCACTTTAATTACAATGTCTTGATGTGGTCATCTTTAGGATGATCCTTTTTGTCCTTCCTGGATTGAGATGTCTGTTTCCTTTCCCAGAAAGGGGACTTTTCAGCTATTATGTCTTCAAATATGTTTTCTGCCCTTTTCTTTCTCTCTTCTCCTTCTGGGACCCCTACAATGTGAATATTAGTGTGCTTGATGTTGTCTCAGAGGTCTATTAAACTGTCCTCTTTTCTTTTTATTCTTTTTTATTTTTTCTGTTCAGCTTTAGTGATTTCCACTACTCTGTCTTCCAGCTCTCTGATCCATTCCTCTGCATCATTTAATCTACTGTTGATTCTTTCTAGTGTATATTTCATTTCAGTTATTGTATTCTTTAGCTTTGTTTGGATCTTCTTTATATCTTCTAACTCTTTTAAAAATTTCTCTCTGTGTTCATGCATTCTCCTGAGTTCTGTGATCATCTTTACAATCATTACCTTGAACACCTATTGGATAGATTGACCTTTTCCACTTCACTTAGTTCTTCTGAAGTTTTATTTTGTTTCTTCATTTGTAACATGTTCCTCTATTTCCTCATTTTGTCTGATTTGCTGTTTTTATTTCTATGTATTTGGTAGGTTGGTTATTTTTCCTGACCTTGGAGAAGTAGCTTTTTGTAGGAGATGTCCTATGCATCCTAACAGCACATTCTCCTCTGGTCACCAGAGTGATATGCTCTAGTTGTGCATTCTGTGTGGGCTGTGTGGGTCCTTCTGTTGTGGTGGACTGATTATGTGTGCAATCTGGTAGGTGTGGCTGGCCCCTGGACCAGTTGGTTGCCAGGCTCTGCTTTGTGTAGAGGCTGCTGGCTGCTCATTGGCGGGCTGGGTCACAAGGCATTTGGCTATGGAACTCTAGGGGTCCTGGGGCTAGTGCTGGCTCACTGGTGGGCAGAGCCACATTCTGGTGTGAGTGATTGTGAGCTCAGGATTCTTGGATCTAGCTTCAGCCTACTCTTGGGTAGAGCCAGTTCCTGACATGGATGGCTGCAGGCTCTGGAGTGTCCCTAGGCTGGTGCTGTCCTGCTGTTGAATGGGGCTGAGGCTCAGGGGGTCCTGGGGCTAGTGATGGTTAATTGGTTGTTGGAACTCTGGGAACTGGTCCCAGGGTCTATGGCTACAGGGCTCTTTGTGTCTGGAATCTGTTGTCAGCCCACTGGTTTGGGGGGGCTGGTTCCTGGAGATGCTGGCTGAAGGTCTCAAGGTGTTCCAGAGCTGGTGTTTGTATGTTGGTGGGCAGGACCAGGGCCTGGGAGGTTCTGAGGTTGGTGTTGGCCTCCTGGTGTGTTGGCTGGGTCCTAACAGGTCAGGCTATGGGGCTGTGTGGTCCTGGGGCTGGTATCTGCCTGCTAGTGGGTGGGGTTGGGGCTCAGGGGATCCTAGGGCTGATTCCTGCTCCTCAGTGGGTGAAGCCAGGTCCTTGGCTAATACCAGCCCACTGGCAGGCAGAACCAGGTCTTGGAGTCTCTGGCTCCAGGGCCCAGGGGTTCCAGAGCTTGTGTTGGACTGATTGAGGTTGGGGCTGAAGCCCAGGAAGTTCTGAGGCTAGTGCTGGCTCACTGTTGGGTGGAGCCTGGTCCTGGGATCTCTGGCTGCAGGGCCCTAGGTATCCTGGAGCTGGTGTTGGCCTGCTGGTGGATGGGGCCGGCTCTTGACACAGCTGGCTGTAGAGTTCAGTGTGCCTAAAGCTTGTGTCAGCCAACTGGTGGGAGGTACCAGATCCTGGAGTAGCTAGTTGAAGGGTCCAAGGTGTCTCAGAGCTGGTCTTTGTCTGCTGGTGGATGGGGCTGGTTCCTGACAAGGCAGGCTGTGGTGCTGCAGTGGTCCTGGGGCTCGTGTCCACCTGCTGGTGGGCATGGCCAGAGCACAGGGGCCCCGGAGCTTGTACCTACCCACTGGTGTATGAGGCTGGTCTCAGGGCTAGTGTCAGCCCTCTAATGGGCGGGGCTGAGGCCTAGGGGCTTCAGGGGCTAGTGCCAGCTCACTGGTAGGTGGAGCCGGTACCAGGGTCTCTGGCTGAAGGACCCTCAATTTCCCAGAGTTGCTGTTGCGGCCCACTGATGGGGCAGGGCTGGGACCCATGGTGTACTGGCGTTGCTGCCTGCCCACTGGTTGGCAGAGCTGGGTCCTGGAGTTAGTGCTGGCACACAGGTGTCTGGAGCTGGGTCCTGGGTCCTCTGCTGGACAGAGCCCTGTCCCAGTTTGGCTGTGGGTGCAGGGAGTTTTAAGGCAGCCTTCCTGCTACTTGGTGGGGCCATGTCCCTGCCCAGCTTATTGCTTGGCCTAAGGTGTACCAGTACTAGTGCCAACAGGCCAGTAGGCAGGGCTGGGTCCAAGTGCTAAGCTAGAGGAAAGATTCCAAAATGGTGCTTTCCAGTACCAGTCCCCATGTGGTAGAATGAGTTCCCAAGAATAGCTGTCACTACTGTCTATGTCACCAGGGTGAGCTCCAATTGCCTCCTGCCTCTTCAGGAGCCTCTCCAAGATCAGGAGGTAGGTCTGACACAGTCTCCTTTCAAATTACTGCTTCTCCTCTGAGTCCTGGAGTGTGTGGGATTTTATGTGCACCCTTTAAGAGTGGAGTCTCTTTTTCCCTCCAACCCTCTTGGTCTCCCCAAAATAAGCCCCCCTAGCCTTCAAAGTCAAATGTTCTGGGGGCTCGTCTTCCTGGTGCAGGATCCCTGGGCTGGGGAGACTGATGTGGGGCTCAGACCTGTTGCTCCTTGGGGAGAACCTCTGCAATTAAAATTATCCTCCATTTGTGGGTCCTCCACCCAGGGGTGTGGGTCTTGACTATTCTGCCACTCCACGCATCCTACCTGTCTTGTTGTGGTTCCTACTTTATATCTTTAGTTGTAGATCTTTTCTGCTGGATTCTACTCTTTCTCATCAGTACTTGCTCTGTAAATAGTTGCAATTTTGGGGTGCCCATGAGAGAAGGTAACCTCAGGGTCTTCCTAATATGCCATCTTGGCCAAGCCAAAAATTTGATAACTTGAACTTCATTAAAATTAAAAACTTCTGCTTGCAAAACACACTGTTAAGACAATGCAAAGACAAGCCACAAAATGGGAGAAAATCTTTGCAAAACACATATCACATAAAGAACTGGTGTCCAAAAACCACGAAGAAATTTTAGTGTTAGTGGTTCCAAGCTTTTCACAAAGATACCTTTTTAAAAAAAAATTATTGGAGTATAATTGCTTTACAATGTTGTGATAGTTTCTGCTGTACAGTGAAGTGAATCAGCTATACATATACATAAATCCCCTCCCTCTTGGACCTCCCTCGCCCCCCATGCCCCCAATCTAGGTCATCACAGAGCACTGAGCTGAGTGAGCTCCCTGTGCTATACAGCAGGTTCCCACTAGCTATCTATTTTACAGATGGTAGTGTATTTATGTCAAACCTAATCACCCAATTCATCCCACCCTCACCTTCCCCCCATGTCCTACATCCATTCTCTATGACTGCCTTTCTATTTCTGCCTTGCAGTTAGGTTCATCTGTACCACTTTTCTAAATTCCACATATATGTGTTAATATACAATATTCATTTTTCTCTCTCTGACTTAATTCACTCTGTATGGCAGACTCTAGGTCCATCCACATCCCTACAAATGACCCAAATTCATTTCTTTTTATGGCTGAGTAATATTCCATTATATATATGCACCACATCTTCTTTATCCATTCGTCTGTCGATGGGCATTTAGGTTGCTTCCATGACCTGGCTATTGTAAACAGTGCTGCAATGAACACTGGGGTACCTGTGTCTTTTTGAATTATGGTTTTCTCAGGGTATATACCTAGTGGTGGGATTGCTGGGTCATATGGTAGTTCTATTTTTAGTTTTTTAAGGAACCTCCATATTTTCACCACAGTGGCTGTATAAATTTATATTCCCATCAACAATGCATGAGGGTTCCATTTTCAGCACACCCTCTCCAGAATTTATTGTTTGTAGATTTTTTGATGACGGCCATTCTGACTGTTGTGAGGGGATACCTCGTTGTAATTTTGATTTGCATTTCTCTAATAATTAGTGCTGTTGAGCATCTTTTCATGTGCCTCTCGGCCATCTGTATGTCTTCTTTGCTGAAATGTCTATTTAGGTCTTCTGCCCATTTTTTCATTGGGTTGTTTGTTTTTTTGATATTGAGCTGCATGAGCTGTTTGTATATTTTGGAGATTAATCCTTTGTCACTTGCTTCATTTACAAATATTTTCTCCCATTCTGTGGGTTGTCTTTTCATCTTATTTATGATTTCTTTTGTTGTGCAAAAGTTTTTACGTTTCATTATGTCCCATTTGTTTATTTTTGTTTTTATTTTCATTATTCTAGGAGGTGGGTCATAAAAGATCTTGCTGTGATTTATGTCAAAGAGTGTTTTTCCTACATTTTCCTCTAAGAGTTTTATAGTGTCTGGTCTTACATTTAGGTCTTTAATCCATTTTGAGTATATTTTTGTGTATGGTGTTAGGGAGTGTTCTAATTTCATTCTTTTACATGTAGTTATCCAGTTTTCCCAGCACCATTTATTGAGGAGGAAGTCTTGTCTCCACTGTATATTCTTGCCTCCTTTGTCATAGATTAGGTGACCATAGGTGCATGGGTTTATCTCTGGGCTTTCTTTCCTGTACCATTGATCTATATTTCTGTTTTTGTGCCTGTACCATACTGTCCTGATTACTGTAGCTTTGTAGTATAGTCTGAAGTCAGGGAGCCTGATTCCTCCAGCTCCATTTGTCTTTCTCAAGATTGCTTTAGCTATGTGGGGTCTTTTGTGTTTTCATACAAATTGTACAAATTTTTGTTCTTATTCTGGGGAAAATGCCATTGGTAATTTGATAGGGATTGCATTGAATCTATAGACTGCTTTGGATAGTATAGTCATTTTTGCAATATTGATTCTTCCACTCCAGGAGCAAGGTATATCTCTCCATCTGTTTGTGTCATCTTGGATTTCTTTCATCACTGTTTCATAGTTTTCTGAGTGCAGATCTTTTGCCTCATTAGGTAGGTTGATTCCTAGGTATTTTACTTTTTTTGTTGCAGTGCTGAATGGGATTGTTTCCTTAAATTCCCTTTCTGATCTTTTTTTGTTATTGTATAGGAATGCAAGAGATTTCTGTGCATTAATTTTGTATCCTGCAACCTTACCAAATTCATCACTTAATTCCATTAGTTTTCTGGTGGCATCTTTAGGATTTTCTATGTATAGTATCATATCATCTGCAAATAGTGACAGTTTTACTTCTTCTTTTCCAATTTGTATTCCTTTTCTTTCTTTTTCTTCTCTGATTGCTGTGGCTAGGACTTCAAATACTATGTTGAATAATAGTGGTGAGAGTGGATATCCTTGTCTTTTTCCTGATCTTAGAGGAAATGCTTTCCAATTTTTCACCATTGAGAATGATGTTTGCTGTGGGGTTGTCATATATGGCCTTTATTATGTTGAGGTAGGTTCCCTCTGTGCCCACTTTCTGGAGAGTTTTTATCATAAATGGATGTTGAATTTGTCAAAATGTTTTTCTGCATCTATTGAGATGATCATATGGTTTTTATTCTTTAATTTGTTAATATGATCTATCACATTGATTGATTTCCATATATTGAAGAATCCTTGCATCCTGGTATAAATCACACTTGATCATGATGTATGATACCTTTAAAAAAATTTTTATTTCTTATTTTTTTTTTAACATCTTTATTGGAGTATAATTGCTTTACAATGGTGTGTTGCTTTCTGCTTTAGAACAATGTGAATCAGCTATACATATACATATATCCCCATATCTCCTCCCTCTTGCATCTCCCTCCCACCCTCCCTATCCTACCCCTCTAGGTGGTCACAAAGCACAGAGCCGATCTCCCTGTGCTATGTGGCTGCTTCCCACTAGCTATCTATTTTACATTAGTAGCATATATAAGTCCATGCAACTCTCTCACTTCATCCCAGCTTATCCTTCCCACTCCCCATGTACTCAAGTCTATTCTCTACATCTGTGTCTTTATTCCTGTCCTGCACCTAGGTTCTTCATAACCATTTTTTTTTAAATTCCATATATATGTGTTAGCATATGGTATTTGTTTTCCTCTTTCTCACTTACTTCACTCTGTATGACAGACTCTACGTCCATCTACCTCACTACATATAAATCAATTTCGTTTCTTTTTATGGCTGAGTAATATTCCATTGTATATCTGTGCCACATCTTCTTTATCCATTCATCTGTCGATGGACACTTAGGTTGCATCCATGTCCTGGCATTGTAAATAAAGCTGCAATGAACATTGTTGTACTTGCCTCTTTTTGAATTATTGTTTTCTCAGGGTGTATGCCCAGTAGTGGGATTGCTGGGTTTTATGGTAATTCTATTTTTAGTTTTTCAAGGAACTTCCATACTCTTCTCCATAGTGGCTGTATCAATTTACATTCCCACCAACAGTGCAAGAGGGTTCCCTTTTCTCCACACACCCTCCAGCATTTGTTGTTTGTAGATTTTCTGATGATGCCCATTCTAACTGAGGTGAGGTGATACCTCATTGTAGCTTTGATTTGCACTTCTCTAATAATTAGTGATGTTGAGCAGCTTTTCATGTGCCTCTTGGCCATCTGTATGTCTTCTTTGGAGAAATGTCTATTTAGATTTCTCCCCATTTTTTAATTGGGTTGTTTGTTTTTAAATATTGAGCTGCATGAGCTGTATATATATTTTGGAGATTAATCCTTTGTCTGTTGATTCATTGGCAACTATTTTCTCCTATTCTGAGGGTTGTCTTCTCATCTTGTTTATGGTTTCCTTTGCTGTGCAAAAGCTTTTAAGTTTCATTAGGTCCCATATGTTTATTTTTGTTTTTATTTCCATTTCTCTAGTAGGCGGGTCAAAAAGGATCTTGCTGTGATTTATGTCATAGAGTGTTCTGCCTATGTTTTCCTCTTAGAGTTTGATAGTGTCTGACCTTACATTTAGGTCTTTAATCCATTTTGCGTTTATTTTTGTGTATGGTGTTAGGGAGTGTTCTAATTTCATTCTTTTACATGTAACTGTCCAGTTTTCCCAGCACCACTTACTAAAGATGCTGTCATTTCTCCATTGTATAATCTTGCCTCCTTATCAAAAGTATGGTGACCATATGTGCATGGGTTTATCTCTGGGCTTTCTATCCTGTTCCATTGATCTATATATCTGTTTTGTGCCAGTACCATACTGCCTTGATTACTGTAGCTTTGTGGTATAGTTTGAAGTTGGGAGCCCGTTCCTACCACTCCATTTTTCTTTCTCAAGATTACTTTGGCTATTCAGAGTCTTTTGTGCATCCATATGAATTGTAAAATTTTTGTTCTACTTCTGTGAAGAATGCCATTGGTAGCTCGATAGGGACTGCATTGAATCTGTAGATTGCTTTGAGTAGTAGAGTCATTTTCACAATGTTGATTCTTCAAATCCAAGAACATGGTATATCTCTCCATCTCTTTGTATCATCTTTAAATTCTTTCATCAGTGTCTTATAGTTTTCTGCATACAGGTCTTTTGTCTCCTTAGGTAGGTTTATTCCTAGGTATTTTATTCTTTTTGTTGCAATGGTAATTGGGAGTGTTTCCTTAATTTCTCTTTCAGATTTTTCATCACTGTTGTAGAGGAATGCAACAGATTTCTGTGCATTAATTTTGCATCCTGCATTGATAAGCTCTAGTAATTTTCTGGTAGCATCTTTAGGATTCTCTGTGAATAGTATCTGCAAACAGTGACAGCTTTACTTCTTCTTTTCCAATTTGGATTCCTTTTTTTTTCTTTTTCTTCTCTGATTGCTGTGGCTAAGACTTACAAAACATTGTTGAATAAAAGTTGTGAGAGTGGGCAACCTTGTTTTGTTTCTGATCTTAGTGGAAATGGTTTCTCTTTTTCACCATTGAGAACCATGTTGGCTGTGTGTTTGTCATATATGACCTTTATTATGTTAAGGTATGTTCCCTCTATGCCTGCATTTTGGAGGGTTTTTATCATAAATGGGTGTTGAATTTTGTCAAAAGCTTTTTTTGCTTCTATTGGGATGATCATATGGTTATTATCCTTCAATTTGTTAATATGGTGTATCACATTGATTGATTTTCATATATTGAAGAATCCTTGCATTCCTGGGATAAACCCCACTTGATCATGGTGTATGATCCTTTTAATGTGCAGTTGGATTCTGTTTGCTAGTATTTTCTTGAGGATATTTGCATCTATGTTCATCAGTAATATTGACCTGTAGTTTTCTTTCTTTGTGACATCTTTGTCTGGTTTTGGTATCAGGGTGATGGCGGCCTCATAGAGTGAGTTTGGAAGTGTTCCTCCCTCTGCTATATTTTTGAAGAGTTTGAGAAGGATAGGTGTTAGCTCTTCTCTAAATGTTTCACAGAATTCGCCTGTGAAGCCACCTGGTCCTGGGCTTTTGCTTGTTGGACGATTTTTAATCACAGTTTCAATTTCAGTGGTTGTGATTAGTCTGTTTATATTTTCTATTTCCCCCTGGTTCAGTCTTGGAAGGTTGTGCATTTCTAAGCATTTGTTGATTTCTTCCAGGTTGTCCATTTTATTGGCATATAGTTGCTTGTAGTAATCTCTCATCATCCTTTATTTCTGAGGTGTCAGCAGTATGGAGAACCCTTAAAAAGCTAAAAATAGAACTACCATACTACCCAGCATTCCCACTACTGGGCATATACCCTGAGAAAACCATAATTCAAAAAGAGTCATGTACCAAAATACTCACTGCAGCTCTATTTACAATAGCCAGGACACAGAAGCAACCTAAGTGTCCATCAACTGATGAATGGATAAAGAAGATGTGGCACATATATACAATTGAATATTACTCAGCCATAAAAAGAAGTGAAGTTGAGTTATTTGTAGTGAGGTGGATGGACCTAGAGTCTGTCATACAGAGTGATGTAAGTCAGAAAGTGAAAAACAAATACCGTATGCTAACACATATATATGGAATCTAAAATAAAAAATTTAAAAATGGTCATGAAGAACCTAGGGGCACGACGGGTATAAAGACACAGACCTACTAGGGAATGGACTTGATGATACGGGGAAGGGGAAGGGGAAGCTGAGAGAAAGTGAGAGAGTGGCATGGACATATATACACTACGATACGTAAAACAGATAGCTAGTGGGAAGCAGCTGCATTGCTCAGGGAGATCAGCTCGGTGCTTTGTGACCACCTAGAGGGGTGGGATAGGGAGGGTGGGAGGGAGGGAGACGCAAGAGGGAAAAGATATGGGGACATATGTTTATGTATAACTGATTCACTTTGTTTTAAAGCAGAAATTAACACACCATAGTAAAGCAATTATACTCCAATAAAGATGTTTAAAAAAAATCTCTGGGAATTGTTCAAATGGCATGCAGCAAATGAAACACAAAATTTGTTCAAGAAAATCTACTAAAATTCAGTAACAACAGTGAGACTTTCTGGCATTTGAGCCATGACCAGTTCCCTATTCCTAGGTCAGTGTGATTGAAGTTCTACTCTGGGTGGGTGTGGGTAAGAAGACAGTTCATCCTCTACCCTAACCTCTTCATTAAGGGCTACCTATATGTATTGGTTGAATTGTGTCCCCCAAAATGATATATTCAAGTCCTAATCCCTGCTACCTCTACAAGTTACCTTGTTTGGACTTAGTCTTTGCAGGTGTAATTAAGTTAAGAGAAGGTCCACCTGGATTAGGGTGAGCCTTATATCATCACTGGTGTCATCATATGAGAGACAGGAAAATTTGTTACACAGAAACTCAGAGGAAACACAGGGAAGAAGGACATGTGGTGTAAAAAGCAGCGATTGGAGTGATGCAGTTACAAGCCAAGTAATGCTAAAGAGTTCTGGCCACCATCAGAAACAAAGAAAACACAAGGAAGGAATCTTTCCAGAGCCTTCAGAGGGAGCATGGCCCTACCATTATGTTGATTTCATTACTTTTGGCCTCGATAACTGTGGTTTTAAGCCACTCAGTCTGTTGTATTTTGTTATGGCAGCCCTAGGAAATTAATACCACATATCTCGCCAGGAGGGGCAGGCTTCCAGCTGCTCTAAGCCCCTCCAAGGTGAATAGATTAAATTTTTAGTGAATGCAGCCAAGAGGTTGGTGGCTCAGTTCCCCCACCCAGACCATGCTGTAAGGATAGCGGCTCTACTCCAGTCATGAAAGGTTGAGAATATAGGGGCCCTGATCACCCTCACTCCACCTCAAGTTAAACTCAATAACAAAAGACAACCCATTAAAGTGGCCAAAGGATATGAATAGACAGTTCTTCAAAGAAGATATACAACTAACAAATAAGCACATGAAAAGATGCTCATCATCATTAGCCATGAGAGAAATGCAAATCTAAACCACAAGGAGATACCACATCACACACACTAGGGTGGTTTTAATAAAACAGACAGAGGATAACAAGTATTAGTAAGAATGTGGAGAAATTAGAACACTCATACACTGACAGTATGTATGTAAAATGTTGCAGCCACTTTGAAAAACAGTCTGGCAGTTCCTCAAAATGTTAAACATCAAGTTACTTATGACTCAGCAATTCCACTCCTAAAGATTTGAAGACAGTTGTTCAAATAAATGTTTGTACATAAGTGTTCATATTGGCAGTATTCACAATAGCAAAAAGGTGGAAACAGCTCAAATATCCATCAAGTGATGAATGAATAAACAAGTAGTGGTATATCCATACAGTGGAATATTATTTGACCATAAAAGTGGATTAAGTAGTATACATGTTACAACATGGCTAAAACATAAACACGTTATGCTAAGTGAAAGAAGCTTGACACAATAGGTCATGTATTGTATGCTACTATATACATGAAATGTCCAGAATAGG
The DNA here is from genome assembly GCF_028023285.1 of Balaenoptera ricei. Lineage (NCBI taxonomy): Eukaryota > Metazoa > Chordata > Mammalia > Artiodactyla > Balaenopteridae > Balaenoptera > Balaenoptera ricei. The sequence goes on along the minus strand of NC_082660.1, from coordinate 84,733,394 downwards.
CAAATCTACTGAGATAGAAAGTAGATTAGTGGTTGCCTAGGGCTAGGGGGAATGAGAGTATTGTTAGGTGATGGCTATGTGGTGTGGGCTTTCTGTGGGGCAATTGAACATATTCTAAATCTGATTGTTGTGATGATGTACAACTCTTTGAGGATACTACAAGCCATCAAATTATATCTTAATAAAGCTCTTAAAATGCTATCTGTTATTAGTAGTGACTTTTGGGTTTAAGAATGAAAATAAATTTATCTATTGTAATATTTGGGTGATCAAGATTAATATATATGTGTATCAGTCTTCATCAATGATATATATGTATATATGCATCAATCTTGATCACCTAAATATTAGAATATATATTTACTTGGTGTTAAAAGTCATTTTACTTTATTGTATTGTATTTATTTTATTTTATTTTTCATTCCACAAATATTTATTGAGCACTTAAAAGATAATGTTTGGTCACTTTTCTCCATCCACTTTTCTCTATCACTATCACCCCAATTTTTTTTTTCCTGAGGATATATTACTTTCACAGTAAATAAAATAAAGTTTCTTAGAAGGATACTTTTTTTTTGCAAAGAATAAAGTGCTGGCTAGAAGAAATGAAAATAGGGTTCTTAACTAATTTGCTATGCTATGTTAAGAACCAAAGGAAATTAATATTGGAAAGGGGAGAAGAAATATCCCTTTTTTCCACTTTATTTTTTTTTTTTTTTAAACATCTTTATTGAAGTATAATTGCCTTACAATAGTGTGTTAGCTTCTGCTTTATAACAAAGTGAATCAGTTATACATATACAATATGTTCCCATTTCTCTTCCCTCTTGCATCTCCCTCCCTCCCACCCTCCCCATCCCACCCCTCTAGGTGGTCACAAAGCACCGAGCTGATCTCCCTGGGCTATGCGGCTGCTTCCCACTAGCTATCTATTTTACATTTGGTAGTGTATATATGTCCATGACACTCTCTTACCCTGTCACATCTCACCCCACCCCCTCCCCATATCCTCAAGTCCATTCTCTAGTAGGTCTGTGTCTTTATTCCCGTCTTGCCACTAGGTTCTTCATGGCCTTTTTTTTTTTTTCCTTAGATTCCATATATATGTGTTAGCATACTGTATTTGTTTTTCTCTTTCTGACTTACTTCACTCTGTATGACAGACTCTAACTCCATCCACCTCATTACAAATACCTCCATTTCATTTCTTTTTATGGCTGAGTAATATTCCATTGTATATATGTGCCACATCTTCTTTATCCATTCGTCTGTCGATGGACATTTAGGTTGCTTCCATGTCCTGGCTATTGTAAATAGAGCTGCAATGAACATTGTGGTACATGACACTTTTTGACCTATGGTTTTCTCAGGGTATATGCCCAGTAGTGGAATTGCTGGGTCGTATGGTAGTTCTATTTGTAGTTTTTTAAGGAACCTCCATACTGTTCTCCATAGTGGCTGTATCAATTTACATTCCCACCAACAGTGCAAGAGTGTTCCCTTTCCTCCACACCCTCTCCAGCATTTATTGTTTCTAGATTTTTTGATGATGGCCATTCTGACCGGTGTGAGATGATATCTCATTGTAGTTTTGATTTGCATTTCTCTAATGATTAATGATGTTGAGCATTCTTTCATGTGTCTGTAGGCCATCTGTATATCTTCTTTGGAGAAATGTCTATTTAGGTCTTCTGCCCATTTTTGGATTGGGTTGTTCGTTTTTTTGTTATTGAGCTGCATGAGCTGCTTGTAAATCTTGGAGATTAATCCTTTGTCAGTTGCTTCATTTGCAAATATTTTCTCCCATTCTAAGGGTTGTCTTTTGGTCTTGTTTATGGTTTCCTTTGCTGTGCAAAAGCTTTTAAGTTTCATTAGGTCCCATTTGTTTATTTGTGTTCTTATTTCCATTTCTCTGGGAGCTGGGTCAAAAAAAATCTTGCTGTGATGTATGTCATAGAGTGTTCTGCCTATGTTTTCCTCTAAGAGTTTGATAGTGTCTGGCCTTACACTTAGGTCTTTAATCCATTTTGAGTTTATTTTTGTGCATGGTGTCAGGGAGTGTTCTAATTTCATACTTTTACATGTACCTGTCCAATTTTCCCAGCACCACTTATTGAAGAGGCTGTCTTTTCTCCACTGTATATGCTTGCCTCCTTTATCAAAGATAAGGTGACCATATGTGTGTGGGTTTATCTCTGGGCTTTCTATCCTGTTCCATTGATCTATATTTCTGTTTTTGTGCCAGTACCAAACTGTCTTGATTACTGAAGCTTTGTAGTATAGTCTGAAGTCAGGGAGCCTGATTCCCCCAGCTCCATTTTTCGTTCTCAAGATTGCTTTGGCTATTCGGGGTCTTTTGTGTTTCCATACAAATTGTGAAATTTTTTGTTCTAGTTCTGTGAAAAATGCCAGTGGTAGTTTGATAGGGATTGCATTGAATCTGTAGATTGCTTTGGGTAGTAGAGTCATTTTCACAATGTTGATTCTTCCAATCCAGGAACATGGTATATCTCTCCATCTATTTGTATCATCTTTAATTTCTTTCATCAGTGTCTTATAATTTTCTGCATACAGGTCTTTTGTCTCCTTAGGTAGGTTTATTCCTAGATATCTTATTCTTTTTGTTGCAATGGTAAACGGGAGTGTTTTCTTAATTTCCCTTTCAGATTTTTCGTCATTAGTGTATAGAAATGCAAGCGATTTCTGTGCATTAATTTTGTATCCTGCTACTTTACCAAATTCATTGATTAGCTCTAGGAGTTTTCTGGTAGCCTCTTTAGGATTCTCTATGTATAGTATCATGTCATCTGCAAATAGTGACAGCTTTACTTCTTCTTTTCCGATTTGGATTCCTTTTATTTCTTTGTCTTCTCTGATTGCTGTGGCTAACACTTCCAAAACTATGTTGAATAATAGTGGTGAGAGTGGGCAACCTTGTCTTGTTCCTGATCTTAGTGGAAATGGTTTCAGTTTTTCACCATTGAGGACAATGTTGGCTGTGGGTTTGTCATATATGGCCTTTATTATGTTGAGGAAAGTTCCCTCTATGCCTACTTTCTGCAGGGCTTTTATCATAAATGGGTGTTGAATTTTGTCGAAAGCTTTCTCTGCATCTATTGAGATGATCATATGGTTTTTCTCCTTCAATTTGTTAATATGGTGTATCACATTGATTGATTTGCGTATATTGAAGAATCCTTGCATTCCTGGGATAAACCCCACTTGATCATGGTGTATGATCCTTTTAATGTGCTGTTGGATTCTGTTTGCTAGTATTTTGTTGAGGATTTTTGCATCTATGTTCATCAGTGATATTGGCCTGTAGTTTTCTTTCTTTGTGACATCTTTGTCTGGTTTTGGTATCAGGGTGATGGTGGCCTCGTAGAATGAGTTTGGGAGTGTTCCTCCCTCTGCAATATTTTGGAAGAGTTTGAGAAGGATAGGTGTTAGCTCTTCTCTAAATGTTTGATAGAATTCACCTGTGAAGCCATCTGGTCCTGGGCTTTTGTTTGTTGGAAGGTTTTTAATCACAGTTTCAATTTCAGTGCTTGTGATTGGTCTGTTCATATTTTCTATTTCTTCCTGGTTCAGTCTCGGCAGTTTGTGCATTTCTAAGAATCTGTCCATTTCTTCCAGGTTGTCCATTTTATTGGCATAGAGTTCACTTTATTTTTTGACATACAAAAAGCTGTATATAAATAATGTGTACAATTTTGTGAGTTTGGAGATAAGCGCACACTCATGAAACCATCACTACAATTTATGCCATAAACCTATCCATCACCTCGAAAAGTTTCTTCATGTCATCTTATTTATTATTATTATTATTGCTTTTTGTGATAAGAATACTTAACACAAGATTTACCCTCTTAGAAAAATTTTAAGTATATAATACAATATTTTTTAATACCTTTATTGGAGCATAATTGCTTTACAATGGTGTGTTACTTTCTGCTTTATAACATAGTGAATCAGCTATACATTTACATATATCCCCATATCTCCTCCCTCTTGCATCTCCCTCCCACCCTCCCTATCCCACCCCTCTAGGTGGTCACAAAGCACCGAGCTGATCTCCCTGTGTTATGCAGCTGCTTCCCACTAGCCATCCATTTTACATTTGATAGTGTATATATATCAATGCTACTCTCTCATTTCGTCCCAGCTTCCCCCTCCCCCACTGTGTCCTCAAGTCCATTCTCTACGTCTGCGTCTATTTCTGCCCTGCCACTAGGTTCATCAGTACTGTTTTTTTAGATTCCATATATGTACATTAGCCTCTTTGACAAAGGAGGCAAGAGTATACAATGGAGAAAAGACAGCCTCTTCAATAAGTGGTGCTGGGAAAACTGGATAGCTACATGTAAAAGAATGAAATTAGAACACTTCCTAATACCATACACAAGAATAAACTTAAAATGGATTAAAGACCTAAATGTAAGGCCAGACACAATTGTACAATATTAAATATAGGTACTATGCTCTTCAGTAGATCTCTAGGACTTATCTTATATAACAGAAACTTTGTACTCTGACTAATAACGCCCCATTTCCCCCTCTTATTTTATATTATATTTTGACATATCTATTTTATTTATTTCTAATGATGAATATTTGGCATACAGTGAAATTCATACATCTTAATTGTTCAAGTCTGATTTTTGATGAATGTATATTCCCATGTATCCACCAACAAAAGCAAGATGTAGAACATTTCTATCACCCCAAATATTCCCTCATATGGTCCAGTCCATCTCTATCATCTCCTCAAGACAACTACTTTCTGATTTCTATCACTATAGATTAGTTTTTGCCTCTTCTTGACCTTCAGATAAATGGAATTATATACTATGTTTTTGTGTTTGACTGCTTTAGCTTAATATAATATTTTTGCAATTCATTTATGTTGCAGTGTTTTTGTCAGTAGTTTCTTTTTGATATCAAAATTTGTCTATCCATTCTCCTGTTGATAGACACTGTTTTTTTCTAGGTTTGTGCTGTTATGAACCAGGCTGATATAATTACACAAATCTTTTTTTTTTGAATTGGTATTTTCATTGCTCTTAGATAAAAAAAGAAACAAGGAGTGGAATTACTGGGTTTTAGGATATATATATATATATATATATATATATATATATATATATACATACATACACATACATATATATATATATATGAGAAACTGTCAAACAGCTTTCCAAAGTTGTAGCATTTTATATGTCAGCCAGCAAGCAGTATATTAGAATTCCTATTTTTCCATATCCTCACCAGTTTAGTATTGTCTCTTTTCTTTAATTTTAGTTATTCTGGTGCATGTTGATAGTATCTTATTATGATATTAACTTCCACTTTTCATAGTGAATAATGGTATTAAGAATCTTTTCATGTGTTTATTGGCTATTTGTATATTCTGTCAACTGTTCAAGTCTTTTGCCTATTGTACATTGCATTGTATGTCTTTTTATAATTTATTTGTAGGCATTTTTATATATTCTGGATAAGATTGGTATTTGAATATGGAATATCAGATATAGTAATCCTTTATTAAATTCTTGTGATGTAGTAAACTATTCAGGCTAAGTACATGAGGATATAACAATAATTAACTATTTAAAAAAAATAAACTGGTGAGCTAATGTCTTATAAGCACACTAGCTGAAATTTTCATTCTTTCAAATGTAGATCCAGTTATAGGTTATTTCCCCCCTCTTAATTAATCTTAAGCTTATAGGAGTGACATTTCTATACAGGAGAACAGTAAAGCAATTTTCTCTAAAACTGGTTAGTTGCCTTGTTCTCCTCAGTCCTCCAATATCTTTATTGTTTTAGGCCTCAAAATAGTCTTACCTGTTAACCAAGAGGTAATCCCGTCCTGAATTTAGGAGAATTTATCACTATTGATGATTTCATAACTTATTTCCTCCTAAAATGTTTCATAAGCGGCTTTATAATGACTATATGCCATCGGAAGTAACATGACCATTTTATGAACTCAGCATAAAATTGTTAGAAAATCAGTTTTAAGAGGAAAATTGTTATAGCTAGAGATAACCCTGGCAAATAAACTGTTAGGGAAAATTAAATTCCACTGGATACAGACAATTTGGGTTAACAGTATACTTGTCAGGAGGTCCCATCATCCTAGGGTAGAACATGAACCTACAATTTCCTGGTGTACTTTTTAAATATCTGGCGAATACATTTGAAAACCGTGTTATTTATTCTAGGTAATAACAATTTAAATTGCTACAGCCTTCTTCATCTTTCTCAAGTACAGTACTATTTTACAGGTGAAAAAGAATATTCTTTTTGAGGGGAAAAAAATAGCCACTGGCAAAGAGATTGAACTAGCTTAGAAGAGGATCAAAAAAAGAAATAGGAAAAGACATTATTACAAAATTGATTATAAACCTCCAGAATAATCTGTGTTGGTAGAACAAAAACATAAATATAAAGGACTGCTAATGAAATACAGGAAGGTCTGAATACTTGCATTTTTCCCCCTCTGATGTATTGCAATAGAATGGACAAATAATCAAGGAACTTTATTTCCTTTTCTGCCTTTTTCATATGGAGGGTAACGTGGAGTTTCTTTCTTTCCCAGGGCCCTCCTTGCATTCCACCCTCTTTCCAATTCTTCTCAGGGTTACTTGATGACAGTCTTCTGTCCACCTGGAATGGAGATGAAAATAACTGAGGAGCAGCCAGGTAGTTCATAGAGTCTGAATCACTAGTTTCACTAAGAACATGTAAAGTGCCGAGTGTTGAATTAATTCCCCCAGGAAATGATTTGTATAGGCACTAGAGACTACACAGATGACGACTAGAAGCCCAGTGCTTTCTATCAACTCTTAGGGTAGGTTGACCCATGAGTTACTGAATGCAGTCTTCTTGGTGTAATATCTAGTTCAGGACTGCAAGAGTGTTCTCTCTGTATAGCAAACAGTAAACTATACTATAGCAAACTATACTATGGCAAACAGTAAACTGTAAACCCCACCCACGTGTGTTGCAACAAGACCTTTCATGGATCATTGTTGCTAAAATCTTGTAAATAAACATCTATTTTCTGACTCTATAAAATCTCATCATTATACAATAACCAGTTATTCAACATTGGATCTTCATGTCATATCAGTGCAAAGTAGTCTGGAATATAGTTCCTCAGGGAAGAGTAAAATTTTTCATTTGTGGACATTTAATTTTTATTTTGAAAACATTATGACTTTGGGAATATTTAACATTTTTTTCATGCAATAAAGTTGATTCCCAAGATAGTGAAAAAGTAAATACTTTAGTCACTCACAACCTTAACCTCCCCCCCATATGTATTTAAAGCTTCCAAAATAATCCTAAGAACCATATGTATCCAAATATAAGGATGCTACTGTGTTTTCAGGGCTTCCTCATGCTTTTTTAATTTCAATTTATAATAATAATAATATATCATTTTGAATGTCTTTCATCTGTATCATAAAATATTCATTTAAAAGCTGTTGATCATCAAATGTTTCCGTGTTAATTGTAGATATCGATTTGTAGTTAAACATTTCATATCTGAAAGAATAGAGGCTAGGCATGATCTGGATATGCAAAATCTAGAGAGATCATGGACCATTTACCTACCATGGAAGGGCTATTGGGCTCCATCTAGTGGATAAAAGAGGTAAGTTTTCCCTGCTGAAGGAGTTAGAGGCATGTGCAAGTATAATATTATTGACATCACCTAACAATTCAGAAAACTAGTGATCCAAATGGTCAGAGTGACTAGAGTTACATATAGACACAATTATAGCCTGATGTGTTAGAGAAATATAACCTATTTCTTGTAAGATAGAGCATTTAGGGGTTTACATAGCTCCAGTAGTTACCTTTAATCCTGGATCTTATAATTTATGAAAGGAGACAGAAATCATAAGCCATGCGCACTGTCATTTTCATTTGAGAACATTATGGAAAAATTTACTAGGAATTAGGAAATTTGAGAAAGATTAATAATAAAAATTTAAGTATTTGAGAGCGCCCAGAGAAGAGAAATATAATTTGAAAGCTAAACAAATACTACAGTAGTTCAAAATTCAACAGGTACTAGTTATATGACTTCCTGCACCTAATATAACTTACTGATATCTAATTAAAAGAAGATATCTGGAAAACATCTCACAAAAGTAGAAAAATCAGATATTACCACTTGACCAAGAGGAAGAAGTCAAATGATGTGCTCTGCTGGGCAGTGCAAAACCTTGGGGCCAATTATATTAACTCTTATTTTGCAATCTTCAACCATTTGTATATTATTTGTATGGCATTACTTGGATGTCATAAATTGCTATTTTACTGTTTCTGGATAGGTCCCTCACTTTCTTTACCATCTTCACGTGTGCTCATGTGTATCTCCCTAGCTTAAATACCTATCACATTATCTTACCTGTCAAAATTATACCCATTCTCTAAAAAACAATTTCAAATGCTACCCCTTCTCTTAGGGTTTTTCTAATCCCCTGTAGCTGGTAAAAATGGCCACTAATATGTTGGCACTCCTTCCATTGAGAGATGTGTTCTGTGTGCCCTCCCCTTTAATTTGTCTGAGCTCTGTGACTACTTCAACTAATAATATAATATGATAGAAGTAACACTGTCAGTTTCTACATACAAGCCTTAAGAGATCAGCAGTTTCCACTCTGAGATTTGGATTGGTACCTCTGAGGTAAGCCTACTGCCATGGAAGATGTCTGATTGCCCTAAGACAACCATGCTATACGGAAGCCAAAATTACCCACGTGGGTGGGTTGAGTGGAGAGTGAGAGATACTTGGCTAGTCTTTGCTATTCCAGCCATACCATTTCAGGTACCAGACATGTGAATGAGGAAACCATATAGGACATTATAGTCTCAGATGGCAAGACAGAGAGAACAGAAAAACCCAGCCAAAAGCCAGAGTTGAGGTCCAGACATATGTTACCTGTTGAGTTACCCAGACACATCTAGCCATCTGAGGAACCTCCAACTATTTAAGCCACACTAGCTGAGGCCTCAGTCATTATGCAACACAGAAGACACTGTGTATGGTGTTAGAGAGTGTTCTAATTTCATTCTTTTACATATAGCTCTCCAGTTTTCCCAGCCCCATTTATTGAAGAGACTGTCTTTTCTCCAGTGTATATTTTTGCCTTCTTTGTCATAGATTAGGTGACCATAGGTGCGTGAGTTTATCTCTGGGCTTTCTATCCTGTTCCATTGATCTGTATTTCTGTTTTTGTGCCAATACCATACTGTCTTGATTACTGTAGCTTTGTAGTATAGTCTGAAGTCAGGGAGTCTGATTCCTCCAGCTCCTTTTTTTTTTTTCCTCAAGATTGCTTTGGCTATTCAGGGTCTTTTTTGTCTCCATACAAATTTTAAGATTTTTTGTTCTAGTTCCGTAAAAAATGCCATTGGTAATTTGATAGGGTTTGCATTGAATCTGTAGATTGCTTTGGGTAGTATAGTCATTTTCACAATGTTGATTCTTCCAATCCAAGAACATGGTATATCTTTCCATCTGTTTGTGTAGTCTTTGATCTCTTTCATCAGCATCTTATAGTTTTCAGAGTACAGGTCTTTTGTCTCCTTGGGTAGGTTTATTCCTAGGTATTTTATTCTTTTTGATGCAATGGTAAATGGGATTGTTTTTTGAATGTCTCTTTCTGATCTTTTGTTGTTAGTATATAGAAATGCAACAGATTTCTGTGTATTAATTTTGTGCCCTGCAACTTTACCAAATTCATTGATGAGCTCTAGTAGTTTCTGGTAGCATCTTTAGGATTTTCTATGTATAGTTTCATGTTATCTTTAAACAGTGAGAGTTTTACTTCCTCTTTTCCCATTTGGATTCCTTTTATTTCTTTTTCTTCTCTGATAGCCATGGCTAGAACTTCCAAAACTATGTTGAATAAGAGTGGCAAGAGTGGATACCCTTGTCTTGTTCCTGATCTTAGAGGAAATGCTTTCAGTTTTTCACCATTAAGAATCATGTTTGCTGAGGGGTTGTCATACATGGCCTTTATTATGTTGAGGTAGGTTTCCTCTATGCCCACTTTCTGGAGAGTTTTTATCATAAATGCATGTTGAATTTTGTCAAGAGCTTTTTCTGCATCTTTTGAGATGATCATATGGTTTTTATTGCTTAATTTGTTAATATGATGTATCACATTGATTGATTTGTGTATATTGAAGAATCCTTGCATTCCTGGAATAAATCCTACTTGATCATGCTATATGATCCTTTTAATGTGCTGTTGGATTCGTTTGCTAGTATTTTGTTGAGGATTTTTGTGTCTTTGTTCATCAGTGGTATTGGCCTGTAATTTTCGGGGTTTTTTTTGCGATATCTTTGTCTGGTTTTGGTATCAGGGTGATGGTGGCCTCGTAGGATGAGCTTGGGAATGTTCCTCCCTCTGTGATTTTTGGAAAGAGTTTGAGAAGGATAGGTGTTAGCTCTTCTCTAAATGTTTGATAGAATTCACCTGTGAAGCCATCTGGTCCTGGACTTTCGTTTGTTGGAAGATTTTAAATCACAGTTTCAATTTCATTACTTGTGATTGATCTGTTCATATTTTCTATTTCCTCCTGATTCAGTCTTGAAAGCTTGTACTTTTATAAGAATTTGTCCATTTCTTCCCGGTTGTCCACTTTATTGGCATATAGTTGCTTGTAGTTGTCTCTTATGATCCTTTGTATTTCTTCAGTGTCACTTGTAACTTAAAATCAATTCTAATTTTATTGATTTAAATCCTCTCCCTTTTTTTCTTGATGAGTCTGGGTAAAGGTTTATTGATTTTGTTTATCTTCTCAAAGAACCAGCTTTTCGTTTCATTGATCTTGCTATTGTTTTCTTCGTTCCTATTTCATTTATTTCTGCTCTGATCTTTATGATTTCTTTCCTTCTACTAACTTTGGTTTTGTTTGTTCTTTCTCTAGTTCCTTTAGCTGTAAGGTTAGGTTATTTATTTGAGATTTTTCTTGCTTCTTGAGGTAGGATTGTATTGCTATAAACTTTCCTCTTAGAACTGCTTTTGCTGCATCCCATAGGTTTTGGGACAATGTGTTTTCATTGTCATTTGTTTCTAGGTATGTTTAAATTTTCTCTTTGATTTCTTCAGTGATCCATTGGTTATTTGGTAGCATATTGTTTAGCTTCCTTGTGTTTGTGTTTTTTACAGTTCTTTTTTGTGATTGATTTCTAATCTCATAGCATTGTGCTCAGAAAATGTGCTCGATACAATTTCAATTTTCTTAAATTTACCAAGGCTTGATTTGTGACCCAAGATATAATCTATCCTGGAGAATATTCCACGTGCACTTGAGAAGAAAGTGTATTCTGCTGCTTTCAGATGCAATGTCCTATAAATATCAATTATGTGGCACTTCTTAATTGGAACATCCCACTAATCAGATGTGATCTACCTTGTTTTTGAGAATTAATAGTAAGTACTATATGTTTAATTCTTGGAATTTATCATATTCTGCCTGTACTATATTTGTAAATTTGTCTTAAGTTCTCTAATTTGGTTGTAAACTCTTTAATGGTAAACAGTTGTATTTGTCCAAACAGCTAGCTTAATATCCCTTACACAACGGGGAGTATTCAAGGTATATCTGTTGAGATAAATTTCCTAATTCTTAGTTCTCAATAGATTCTATAGTTTCAGTAGTTATAGAAAAATATTATGGGGCCTATGTTTTCAACCAAATAACAATGTTAACTAAAAGCTTCAGATAAAACAGAGGTTAATAATACTACCAGTCTTTCCAAGCTATACTGTAGAGAAAAGGAAAGATTTAATTCTTTGCAGAGGGATTCAACTTTAATTTGAAGCACTATTTTTAGTAAATATCACTGAATAGGCAAAACTAAAATGGGAAGCTCTGACCTGAGTTACAAGGCATGTGAGAAAAAAAATCTTAAAGTCAAGGAGGAGTCCAGATCTCAGTCTAGATGAACACTATCCAAAGGCTGGCTCTTCAGGTTGGTGTGTGATGTGTTAACAAGCAGTGAATCAAAGTGCTAAAATGACAGGCAAAATTGTTTGCTTCAGAGAACACTGATAATATTCTGTTGAAACTGATGATATTCAAAGTAGCAAATTCAAAAGCAATTTCAATATGGCGCTAAGTAATCATAAAAATACATTTTATGATAATGTAGCCTAGGCCAAAGTTTATTTATTGGATAATCAAAACCCCAGCAGCCAATTTGCCCACCCTGCAAATGTAACATCTTCTCAATATAAAAAAAAAAATCCTTTTTGAGTTCATGAAGTAATGATTACTAGTCTCAAAAAAGAATTTTTCTGTTATATATTTATTTGTTTTTGTAGCTTTTTAAGATGCGTATTCAAGTACCATAAGACAGTTCCAAAACATTTCTTTCTTTCTTGTCAAAACAAGGTATGTCTGTTTCTAAGCCTCTTTTTTTAATCATAAGACGTTATAAGAAAATAGCAATTTATTGCAAAATTATGCCAAGTATTAATCTACTTTTTAAAAATTATACATTGAAAACATATTCTTTAGGTCTCTCCTTGGTTAACAGTTCTAAATTTTATTGCCTATATCATAATTATTTATATTTTTCATGACTCCTCTAGTTGATTATACATTTAACATTAATTCCTTCAAAAATTATTGATTACTATATGTCAGGCCCATAAACTAGACTCTGTGAACAGAAAGATTAATAGTATTACAGGAGAAATACATCCCCCCACCCTGGAGTTTCCATAAGGAGGGATTTTTAACTAAACACATTCTGGGCCTCTTTCCTCACCTTTAATTACTGTAGCTGGGAAGCAGAGATGGCTTGCTTGATGGCTAAATTTGGAAATAATAACTAGGAATGCATAAGCTGTACCCTTCTTTTGCTGTGTGCAGGTGACTTGTCCCCCAGAGTTGCCAGTTCTCCTCAACCCTGCCTCAATTCTTACCTAAGCAATGCTTTCATGGAGTGTAGGCATGTCTGGCCCTGGAGCAACTGTGATGGGATGAGTAAATCTGCCTAATTTTAGGGTTCACTTAACATGTCCATTTGTCTCTTGCAGTATGTGGCATCTTCCAACTTAGCCACCAGTAATAAAAGCAATAGTTTGGCCACCAATTTTACCATTTGTTTGATTCTCAGTATTTTCAGAACCTCAGTAGAGAATATGACTGCTCTTTATGGGGGGCTCTCTCCAGAATTCCAACAAATAAGAAATGGTTCTTGCCTTTGTAATCGAATTGGATAGACATACCCAAAAAATTATAAAACAGGTGATAAGTACACTGATATATATATAATTAAAGTGTGTTATGTGTGTGGAGGCCTGGGGTACAGCATGCATGACATCCTAAGAGAGAACCATCAAGGTTTATGTATAATTGCAAGTTTGATGCTGCTGGAAATTAACAGTGTGAGGTAGGGAATGGTGTGAAATAAGTCTAGAGATCTAGGCAGGGCCTTGTATGCTATGTCAAGAAGTTTGAACTTTATTTTGACAAGGATGATAAAACACTGAAAGTTTTAAGCATGGGAGTGACCTGATCAGATTTGTTCGTGGCACCTCTTGGTGGTATATATAATGGATTGGATATGGAGAAGAGTAGAGACAGAGAGACCATTTAGGAAGCTGTTGACAGTAGTATAGGAAAAAAATAATAAGTATTTGGATTAATAAATAATAGTAGTAATAAGACAAAAAGAGGAAATGATTTAGAAAATGCTTATGAAGTAAAATAAACATGATTTGATCTTTGAACAACTGTGGTGATGATAGGGAATGAGAAATCTAGGGTGATACTCTGTTCTCTAAGTTGAGTAAATACATTTATTATAGTGTCATCAACTAAGAAAAATTAAAGAGGAGGAAATCCTTGGGGTGATGATAATGCGCTTTAATTTTGGAAATGTTAGAAGTTGATGTGTCTATGGGAAATATAGGCTTGAAATGTCTCCAAATTCCTAGATAAATAATTCCAAAGGTTTGAGAGGAAGTTATAGTTAGAAACTTATATGTGGGAGTTATCAACTGAAAGATAAGGAATAGATAAAATCAAATCTAAGTGTGTAGTATAAGACAAGTATTGGATCAAGGATGAGACTCTCATTAATACCATCATTTAATTGGTGGATGTTTGAAGATGAGCCCATGAGGGAGACAGACAAAAAGTAATCAAGAGAACACAGTGTCATGGAAACCAAGGAGTAGAGGGTTTAAGCAATATAGGACCAATAAACAGTGAAGAATATAGTAGAGAAATCTAGTAAAGTAAAAACTGAAAAATATCTCTTGGGTTTTATAATTTAGAGGTCATTGAAAATCTTAATGAAAGTAATTTCGAATGGAATGTTTTGGACAAAAGCCAGATTAAAGAGAAATGAGAGAATGGGAGGTGAAGAAGCAAAGAAGAGTGAATATAAATAACAATTCTGAGAAGTTTTCATGAGAATAGAAGAGTGATTGGAAAGTAGCTAGAGAGAGCAAGTATTAAAAGTATTATTTATTTTTTCTTATAAGATACCTTAGCACTTTTATATAAGGATGGACAGGAAATCCAGAAGTCAGAGAGATTAATGATACAGGGAATATAGAGTAATTGACTGCATGGATTAAGGTCCTAGAGGAGATGAGTTAGGGGATCGGATCAAAGGCACAAAATGGAGTGACCTTGAACAGAAGAAAGGATATCTTTGAGACTGTGGTGGGAGGTTGAAATGGATTGTGATAGATGGTTGCAAATTTTTACATATTCTTGAAACCTAGGTCATCTGATGAAAGTGAGGGTTGAGGATACATTTGAGGCTTGAGGAGAGAGTTGAAATTTTGCAAAGGCATTTTCAAGAAATAAGTAATTTGCTAACTGTAGCATATGTACATCTATTGTTTTTGCTTCCCATAATTTCCCTCTGGTTTTCAATTCCTCCCCCACCTCAATTCTGAGTTTGTGCCTTGGCCAAATTTGTAATGTAGGTTTAAGCCAGTAACTTCATTGATTAGTTTAGAAATTGCCATAGATCCCAATTTAAGTCAATCAGAACAGATATTCAGACTTTGTGGTGTCCAGAGAGAGAGAAAGGTGTGTTTGTCCTCAGGGACACATCAAAGAGCTGCACAGCCTGCGCATTGCCCATCTTCAGGGGCTCTGTTTGTATTGACTAGAACATGAATGGTGCCACCTGGAGTTTTGCAGCATGGTCCATCCATTGTTTTTGGATGTGGCAGACATCGTGCCATCACCAGGAGAGAACTTGTCTGAGAATGAAGCAACGCAGAGAATGCCCGGTTCAGAGAAAGACACAAACCAGCCACCAATGACATCATTCAAGTTTCTGCTTTAAATCACTCTGAGACTACAGTCTATCCCAGGATTTTTCATCCATTGGACATTAACATAAAAATCCACTCCTTTATTTTCATACACCACTGGGATTCAAGTTTCTGGCTCTTGCCCAGCTACACATTTTATTTATTTAAATTTTAATTACATAACTTTATTTAATTTTTAAATTAACATGTACTAAAATTGATTTTAATTGATGTACAGATCTAGGATTTTTAATGCATGAATCTATTCATGCAACAGTCACCACCATCAGGACACAAAACAATTTCATTACTACAAACAAACTCCCTCATGCTATACCTTTGTATTCATACTCTCTCTCCCTGCCCTAAAACCTGGGAAGCACTGATTTATCTTTCACCACTGTAGTCTGGTCTTTTTGGGAATATATCATGTTAATATAATCATACAATATGTGAACTTTGAGACTGTCTATTTTCACTCACCATAACATCTCTGAGATCTAAGTTGTTGAGTGTATCAAAAGTTTGCTCGTTTTTTATTGCTGAGGGTATTCTTTGTATGGAGGCACCAAAGTTTGTTTGTTCAGCCACCCTTTGCAAGATATTTGGGTTGTTTATAGTTTTGAACAATTATGATCTATTCACAGATCATAAACATCCATTAAAGATTTTTGTGTGAAAACAATTTTTCATTTCTCTAGGGTAAATAAGTAGGAGTGGGATTGCTGGGTCATTTGGCAAATGTATATTTAACTTTATAAGAAATTGTGGAACTGTTTTCCACAGTGGCTATACCATGTTGTATTCATACCAACAGTGTATGGGTGTTCTACTTGTTCCAGATCCTCATCAGCCATTGGTACTGTCAGTATTTTTGTTTTAATTTTAGCCATTTTAATGTGTATCTTGATGTGCTTTTAATTCACATTTCATTAATGGATATTTATATTAGACAACTTTCATGTGCTTATTTGTCACTGATACATCTTCTTTGAAGAAGTGCCTATTCAAGCCATTTGCCCATTTTTAAATTGGATTGTTTGTTTTCTTAATATTGAGATTTTATTTTTAACAGCTTTATTGAGTTATAATTTATGTATCTTAAAATATACTCATTTTAGGTATATGATTTAATGATTTTTAGTAAGTTTTTAGTTATGTAACCATCAACACAATTTAATTTTAGAACATTTCCATTACCTCAAAAAGAAACCTCACTTCCAATTTTGTAGTCACTTCCCATTCTATGCGTAGCCCTAGACAACCACTAAGTTATTTTCTCCTGCTACAGATTTGACTTTTCTGGAATTTGATATAAATGGAGTCATTTTATATCATATATAGTCTTTTGCATAGACTTCAAATTGTTTTCTCTCTTTTTAATTGGGTTATATGTCTTCTTATTAAATAGTGAGAGTTATTGTGTATTTTGAACACAAGTCCTTTATTGGACATATTATTTGCAAATATTTCCTCCTTGTCTGTGGTTTGTCATTTTACTTTCTTCATTGCATATTTTTTTAACATCTTTATTGGAGTATAATTGCTTTACAATGGTGTGTTAGTTTCTGCTTTATAACAAAGTGAATCAGCTATACATACACATATATCCCCATATCTCCTCCCTCTTGCGTCTCCCTCCCACCCTCCCTATCCCACCCCTCTAGATGGTCACAAAGAACCGAGCTGATCTCCCTGTGCTATGCAGCTGCTTCCCACTAGCTATCTATTTTACATTTGGTAGTATATGTAAGTCCATGCCACGCTCTCATTTCATCCCAGCTTACCCTTCCCCCTCCCCATGTCCTCAAGTCCATTCTCTACATCTGCTTCTTTATTCCTGTCCTGCCCCTATGTTCTTCAGAACCTTTTTTTTTTTAAGATTCCATATATATGTGTTAACATACGGTATTTATTTTTCTCTTTCTGACTTACTTCACTCTGTATGACAGTCTCTATGTCCATCCACCTCACTACAAATAACTCAATTTCATTTCTTCTTATGGCTGAGTAATATTCCATTGTATATATGTGCCACATCTTCTTTATCCATTCATCTGTCGATGGAACTTAGGTTGCTTCCATGTCTTGGCTATTGTAAATAGAGCTGCAATGAACATTGTGGTACATGACTCTTTTTGAATTATGGTTTTCTTAAAAAACACTGTTTTCTGTTGTCAGTTGTCTGTGAATTAATAGGAAAATCTTCATTTGCTAATTTGTTTCAAATGCCCCTAGCAGAATTCCATTCTCACAGATAGGGGTAATAAATGCCTTAGATATGAATATTACTGCTCTGTATCCATTTTCACCCACAGAGACTGAAGAAATAGTGTAAATAATGTTAAATGATGTTAGCAACTTTTGTGATTTCCTTTTGTTTGAATTTTCTTTCCTTCTTCTCTTGACACTTGAAGTTATTTAAATGAGAAAACTAATATGCTATTCCTTCTATACAAAGATGATGCTACCAATTCATTGGCAGGGTAAGTTCTTGAAGCTGTTTACATCATGGTTCCCTAAGGGATACCAGTGTAAGGAGGCAGTGTTATGAAATAGAGTTTTGCTTTACTCCTGTCCCTGAAACATGTCAAACTTATTCTTGCATAGGAGCCATGACACTCCTTGTTTCCTTTGCTTTCAGTGCTGAGCTCCCAGATCTTCAAATGTAGGTCTTTTTCTCCCAGTTCAGAACACAGCTCAAATGCTGCCTCTTCAGAGAGCTTTCTCTGACCATTCTAGCCAAGGTAGCATCTTTATTTCCAGCTGCTATCTGTCCTCTTGTAGTCTTTATTTTCTCTGATATCTTCTAACATATATATATATATATTTATTTGTTAACGAGGTGTATATATATTTTCCCTACTAGAAAATAAGCCCCAGTGAGGAGAAGGACTATGTCTTGATTTCTACTGGATTTACCAGTATCTCTAAAAGTGTATTGACACATATAAATCACTCAATAAATACTGGTTAAATGCATAACTGAACAATATACATGGCAAGATAAAACACATGCAAAAACACAACCCAAAAATAAAACACCATGAGTTGGCAAGTATTATATGGCCACAATATACCTATCTATCTGAATTGCCATTTCATAAATGTTATAACATCATGAGGAGGCAAAGGAAAGATCTTGCTTTTTATTTATTAAAGTTATTGTCTCCTCTGGGGGAAAAAATGTTCCAAAAATACACACTAATATATAAATGAAGACACATGTTTTAAAGTATTTTGGAAACTGTATCTTTCAAATACTGGTCATTACTTTTGTGTTAGATTAGCAGTACAATAATTGTCACAATGTGTACATAGTAAAAATAAATGTTAGCTGTTATATCTCTTGGATGTTTCTTATTTTTCATGCCTTTATTATTAGCACTTATCATGTAGTGTTGTAAATATTAGCTGGGCACCATTTAAGAATACAGATATAGTCTTTAATATTCATGACTATTGAATTTAGTAATTTTGCATTATCTTATGTAAGTACTTCTTTGGGACCTCTGAGACCCAATAATCCTAAAAGAAAGTGTCATTTAACAAAACATTGCCCAACTTCCCCCATCACTCTCAATATACATTTGAGACCAACTTAGAATTGTGTCATTTGCCTAAGGGAAGAAAGCTGCTGAATTGCCCAAACTACTGTTGACTTAATAAGAGGCTATACATTTGTGGAAATCATTCTTTTTGAAATGGAGGGTCTATGGAGTATCTTCCACTCTTCATAAATTGGAGCAAGGGCACAGTCACCAATGTGTTGAAGTTCAAAAACTCTTCATCTAGTTTGAATCTTAGGTTATTATGTATTTTCTAGGTTAACCTTTGATGATAATAGTTGTCATTTGTAGATCCTATAAAAATAAATATACATTTATATCACTAAGGTTTCTCCATGTTGTTTGTTTTCAAATGGAATCTGATTAGTAAGGCCCAATACTGCCTCTCCAAAACTACTAAAATGAAATCTATACAGACTCAGATAAATGTGAAAAGTCAACAACACCTAAAGGTAATAGTGACAGTCCTTATAATGCCATATTTGGGGAAGATTTTCCAGTACCATCATTCTTTTTTTTAGGTGAACCAAGAATAACTTTCAGTGGATGACACATTTTGTTACTTGAAATTGTGTAGAGCTTGATAACCTAGCAGAAATAATTTTTCCTTCCTTGTAACTTGAGCCTTGGGTCAAAAATGCAGAATTTGTCCCATCTAGAAAATTGCATTTTCCATCCTTTAAGTCAAAAGTAACAGTTTTTGAGTTGGCCATAAAATGGTCCTATCTCCTTCCCACTCTAAAAAACACTTCTCCATCAGGGTAAATAATGGGAGGAACTGAGATAGCAGGTTGCTTTCTGAGTGGTTTATTCCCAGCAAGTTAAGTGCCAAAACTAGATGAGAGACTGATATAAATCTGGTAACAGTGCATGTTTGAGATGAAAGTTTTTCACACGTTATGTTGAGTCAGTGTCAGAGAAATGGACAGTGCATGGAGAGGAATGTTAATGTTTAATTCAGCAGAAATGTACTAGATTGCTGGGAAACACTGTGAATTGGCTTAGGACTTCCTAGATTACCTGATAGAATGTATTTAAAACATATGGAAATTCAGTAAAATGTTTGAATAGAAAATAAATGTATACATAATATTTTTGCTATATAGCATCACTCACCATTTAGAAAAACATAATTTATTCATTCAACAAATAGTTATTGAATGTTATCTACAGGACACTGTGAAGATTCTAAAGAAAAATATTCCGTGTAAAGCAGAAAATATATAAGCAGCCTAAAATGAACTGAATAAGAAATGTAAAAACCCATATGAAGAAAACTAGAAAAACAAAACAAAACAAACAAAAAAACTCTGCTGAATGAAATATATAGACTTAAGTATAGGGCAAGGTATTTTGTTTCCTTTTATAGGAAGAATAATATTGTAAAGATGTGGTAGGCAGAATCATGCCTCCTGCATCCCCAATTATGTCCATATCCTGATTGCTGGAACCTGTGACTATATTACCTTACATAGCAAAGGAGAGTAATGGCTGAGGATAGAATTAGGATCATTAATCAGACTTTAAAAGTTGGAGATTATCCTGGATTATTTGAGTGGCCCTAATGTAATCACATGAGCTCTTAAAATTGAGAGAAAATCAGAAGTGTGGATCAAATAGATGCTACCCGAGGAAGACCCAACCAGCTGTTGAATCTTTGAAGGTGGAGGTAAGGAGCCATAATGACAATATAGAAGCTGGAAATGACCCTCAGCATACAGACAGCAAGAAAATGGGACCTCAGTCCAAAAATCACAAGGACCTTAATTCTGCTGTCAACCCAAATGAGCAAGGAAATGAATCCTCCCCTAGAGCATCCAGAGAGGAATGCAACCCTGTCAATACCTTGATTTTAGCCCAGTGACATACACTTCAGACTTCTGACCTATGGAACGGTAAGATAATATATTTGTGTTGTTTTATGATGCTAAATTTGTGATAATTAACAGCAACCATAGAAAACTAATACAAAAGATATGAATTATTTCCAAATTAATTTACAACATTTAAGCTACTATTCTAACCAAATACCAAGGGGATTTTTTTTCAATTTTACAATGTCATCCTAAAATCTAATCTAAATAATCTAAAAGGATGTATTAGAGCAAGTATAGTCTAAATATTTTGAAAAATAAAAGTAATAAAGACAGTGTGTATTAAAAACTCTTAAAATGTATTAAAATTCTACAATAATTAAGACATTTTGGAAGTAGCACTGGGACTTGGCAAATTAATAGAAAATAATTGAGTGTGCATGATTTTATCTTTATATACTAATAATCATAATATATGAAAACTCTGTACAAATCAATAAATGAAAGATGAATACATCAATAGAATATTAGTAATTGACACAAACATGAATATATAAAAAATTCTTAGTTTTAATAAGAACAATGAAAATTAAAATTATATATCTTATCTATCAATTTATCAAGATTTTTAAGTACTTATATTTTTTAATTTTGGTAAACATACATATCATAAAGTTTACCATTTTAAACATTTTTAAGAGTATAATTCAGTGGCCTTTGTATATTCCCGATATTGTGCAACCCTTACCACTATCCACTTCCAGAACGTTTTTATCATCCCAAACTGAAAATCTGTACCCCTTAAACAATACCCATCTTCACAGCTCCTGGTCACCTCTATTCTACTTTCTGTCTCTATGAATTTGCCTATTCTAGATACCTCATATAAATACTCATATAAGTAGAATCATACAATATTTGTCCTTTTGTGCTTGGCTTATTTTACTTAGCATATTGTCTTCAAGGTTCATACATGTTGTGACATATCAGAATTTTATTCCTTTTTAAGGCTGAATAATATTCCATTGTATATATATAGGCCACATTTTGTTTATCCATTCGTCAATGGACATTTGGGTTATTTCCACCTTTTAGATTTTGTGAATAATGCTGTTACATTAGTGTGTAAGTATCTGAATCCCTGCTTTAAAATATTTTCAGTATATACCTAGAAGTGGAATTGCTGATCATATGGTAATTCTATGTTTAAATATTTGAGGAACCACCATGTTGTTTTCTACAACAGCTGTATCATTTTACATTCCAACCAGCAATGCCAAAGTTTCCAACTATCCAACACTTTTTACTTTCCATTTTTTAAAATAATAGCCATCATAATGTATGTGAAGTGTTATCTCATCTGGATTTGATTTGCATTTCCCTAATGATTGGTGATGTGTAGAGCATCAGTTTTAGCTCTTAGTTTAGGTCTTTGATCCATTTTAAGTTAAATATTATATATGGTATAATATAAGGGTCCAACTTCATTTGTTTGCACATGGATATTGTCTTCACAGCACCATATGTTGAAAAGACAGTCCTTTCCCTATTGAACAGTTTTGGCACCCTGTCAAAAATCAGTTGGCTATATATGTGAGGGTTTATTTCTGGGATCTCTATTCTATTTAATTGATCAATATGTCTGTCCCTATGCCAGTACCACACTATTTTGATAACTGTAGCTTTGTAGTAAGTTTTGAAATCAGGAAACGTGAGTCTTCCAACTTTGTTTTTCATTTTTAAGATTGTTTTGATTATTCAGCGTTCCCTGAGTTCCACATGAATTTTAGGATGCATTTTTCATTTCCAAAAATTGCCATTGGAATTTTTATAGAGATTGCATTGCATCTGTAGATCACTCTAGGCAGTATTTTCATCTCGTTTTCTTAATTTCCTTTTTGAATTGTTCATTGTTAGTGTATAGAAATGTAACTGATTTTTACATGTTGATTTTGTATCCTGCAACTTTGCTGAATTTCTTTATTAGCATTATATCATTTTATTGTGGAATTGTTATGGTTTTCTACATATAGGATCATATGATCTGAAAAAAGAGAGAATTTTACTTCTTCCTTTCTAATTTGAATGACCTTGTTTCTTTTTCCTGTCCAATTGTTCTGGCTAGAAGTTCCAGTGTTATGTTGGATAGAAATGGCAAAGCAGGCATCCTGGTCTTGTTCCTGATCTTAGGAGAAAAGATTTTAACCTTTCACCATTGAGTATGATGTTAGCTGTGGATTTTTCATACATGGACTTTATCATGATAAGGAAGTTTCCTTTCATTCCTAGCTTATTGAGTGTTTTTATCAAGAAAGGCTGATGAATTTTGTTAAATGTTTTTTGATGTCAATTGAGATGATCATGTAGTTTTCTCCCCCCTTCATTCTATTAATGTGGTAAATTATATTGATTGATTTTTATATGTGGAACCATCCTTGCATTAGGGAAATATACCCCACATGGTCATGGTGTATAACCCTTTTAGTATGCTGCTGTATTCATTGGTAATATATTGTTGAGGATATTTGCATCAATATTGATAAGAGATATTGTTCTGTAGCTTTCTTTTCTTGGAGTGTCTTTGTCTGGTTTTGGTATCAGGGCAATTCTGACCTCATGGAATGGATTAGGAAGTGTTCTCTTCAATTGTTTTTGAAGAGTTTGAGGAAGAATGGTGTTTATTGCTCCTTAAATGCTTGGTAGAACTCACCAGTGAAGCCATCTTGTTCTAGATTTTTTTTCATTGGGAGGTTTTTGATTACTGATTTCATCTCCATACTTGTCTATACAGATTTTCCCTTTTCATGATTTAGTTTTGGTAAATTATGTGTTTCAGGAAAATTTCTATTTCATCTAGACTATCCAATATGTTGGCATATAAATGTTCATAGTATTCTCTTATAATCCTTTTTATTTCTATAAAACCATGAGTAATGTCCCCACTTTCATTCTAGATTTCAGAAATTTGAGACTTCTCTTTTGTTTTAGCTTTATTCAGGTATAATTGATATAGAAGAAAATTGCACACATTTAATATATACTTTTTGTAAGTTTGGGCATATACATATACCCATGATACCATCACTGCAACCAAGATACTAAGTATATCCATCACTGCCAAAAACTTCCTTGTATTCTTTGTGTTTCTGTTTTTATAAGAACACTTAACATGAGATCTATCCTCTTAATGTATTTTAAAGTGCACAATGCTGTATAGTTAACCATACGTTCTAGGCTGTATATCAGATCTCTGGAACTTATTCTTCTTGCACAACAGAAACTTTACCCTCATTGTAAAACAATTACCCATTTCTCCCTTCCTTCAGCCCCCAGCAACCACCATTCTATTCTCTGCTTCTGTAAGTTTGTTTAGATACTTCATATAAGTGGAATCATGCAGTATTTGTCTTTCTGTGACTGGCTTTTTTCACATAGCATAATGTCTTCTAGGTTCATCCATGTTGCTGCAAATGGCAGGATTTCCTTTTTTCTTAAGGCTGAAAATATTCTATTGTGTATATGTATGTGTGTGTGTATATACATCTATATCTATCTATCTATCTATCTATCTATATATATATATATATATATATATATATATATAACATTTTCTTATCTTTATCCATTGCTTTGTCAATGGACATTTGGGTTATTTACATATCTTGACTATTGTGAATAATGTTGCAATGAACACGGAGATATATATATCTCTTTGACATTCTGATTTCAATTCTTTTGTATATAAACCCAGAAGTGGGCTTGCTGGATCATAGGTAGTTCTGTCTTGAATTTTTTTAAGAACCTCCATACTGTCTTCCATAATGGCTGCATCATTCTATATCCCCACCAACAGTGTATAAGTGTTCCAATTTCTTTGCCTCCTAACTAACACTTGTTATCTTTTTTTTTTTTTCATAATAGTCATCCTAGCAGATGTGAGTTGATACCTCATTGTGGTTTTGATCTGCATTTTCACTTATGAGTAATGATGCTGAGCACCAAAAGTTTGTCAATTTTGTTGATCTTTTCCAAAAATCAATTTTGGTTTTATTTTTCTCTGTTGTTTTTCTCTTCTCTATTTTTTCTCTTTTCTAAGCATTAGTATTTTCGTCCATCTACTAGTTTTCGATTTAGTTTGCTCTTTTTACTGTAGTTAGTTAAGATGTAAACTTAGGTTATTGACTTGAGATCTTCCTTCTATTTAATGTGTGCATGTATAGCTATAAATTTTCCTCTTAACACTGCTTTTGCAGCATTTCATAAGTCTGATATGTTGTATTTTCATTTATCTCAGGGTATTTGCTAATTCCCCTGTGATGTCCCCTTTGAACCATTGGCTGTTTTAAGAGTGTGTTGTTTAATTTCTACATAGTTTAAAATTTTCCCATTTTCCTTGTTATTGCTTTCTAGTTTCATTATATTGTGTTCAGAGAAATATAATTTATGCTTTCAATTCTTTTAGATTTATTAAGACTAGTTTTGTGGCCTAATATGTGGTTTATTCTGGAGAATATTTCACGTAGACTTGAGAAAAATGTGTATTTTGCAGTTGTTGATTGAAGTATTTTGTATATGTCTGTTAGATCCATTTGATCTGTAGTGTTGTTCAAGTCCTCTACCTCCTTACTGAAATTCTGTCTGGTTGTTCTATCCATAATTGAAAGTGAGGTATTATAGTTTCCAATTATTACTGTGTTGCTATCTACTTCTCCTTTCAGTTCTTTCAGTTTGTTTCAGGTTTTAGTGCTCTAGTGTTTGGTGCATATGTTTATAATTGTTATATCACCTTGGTGAATTAAAATCTATATCAATATATAATATCCTTCTTTGTCTCTTATAACAGTTTTTGACTTCAACTCTATTTTTCATGATATTAATAGAGCAAACCACCCATGCTCTCTTTTGGTTATTATTCATATGAAATATCTTTTTCTCTTCTTTCACTTTCAACATATTTGTATATTTAGATCTACAGTGAGTTTCTTTTAGATAGCATATAGTTGTATGATGTTTTTTTAATCCATTCTGCCAACTTACCCCCTATATTATAGCCATTATTTTTCTATTTGTTTTCTTTACGTTTTATAACTTTTTGGTCCCAAATTAGCCCAATTATAGCCTTTTGTGTTTAGTTGATTCTTTGTACTGAAACTTTTTAGCTCTCTTCTCATTTCCTTGTATGTGTATTTTATAGATATTCTCTTTGTTCTTACAATGAGGATTATCTGTAACATTAATTTTATACTCTGCAATTTGAATTCATACCAACTTAACTTGAATAACATGAAGTAACTCTACTTCTATAAAGCTCCACCCCCTCTACATAATTGATATCACAAATTACATCTTTATCACATTGTGACCAATAACATAGATTTATAATTATTTTTATGCATTTTATTTTTAATCATGTAGAAAATAAAAAGTGTTATAAACTAAGATTATAACATTAGATTTCATATTTGCCCAAATATTTACTGGATATCTTTATATCTTCATATGGCTTCAAATTACTATTGATTGTCACTTCATTTCATCATAAAGGACTCCCTAATTTAGCACTTCTTGTAGGGAAGATCTAGTGACAGTTAAACACTCTCAACTTTCATTTTTCTGGAAATTTCTTTCTCATGTTTGAAAGACAGTTTTTTTTTTTTAAAGATTTATTGATTGATTGATTACTATGTTGGGTCTTCGTTTCTGTGCTAGGGCTTTCTCTAGTTGCGGCAAGCGGGGGCCACTCTTCATCGTGGTGCGTGGGCCTCTCACCATCGCGGCTTCTCTTGTTGCGGAGCACAGGCTCCAGACACGCAGGCTCAGCAGTTGTGGCTCACGGGCCTAGTTGCTCCGCGGCATGTGGGATCCTCCCAGACCAGGGCTTGAACCCGTGTCCCCTGCACTGGCAGGCAGACTCTCAACCACTGCGCCACCAGGGAAGCCCTGAAAGACAGTTTTGCTGGATGTAGAATTCTCATTTAACAGATTTTTTCCCAACATTTAAATATATCATCCTACTGCTTTCTGGCCTGCAAGGTTTCTGCTGAGAAATCCACTGATAATCTTATTGAGGATTTGTGGTACGTAATGAGTTGTTTCTCTTGCTGCTTTCAACATTCTCTATCTTTGTCTTTTGAAAGTTTGATTATAATGTGTTTTGGTGTAGATCTCTTTGGATTTATCTAATTTGGAGTTCTTTCAGTATTTTGCATTTGTAGATTCATGTCTTTCCTCAAATTTAGGAAGGTTTCAACCATCATTTCTTCAAATAATCTCTTTTCTCCTTTCTTTTACTCTTCTCTCTCTGGAGCTCTCATGTTGCTAATGTTGATCAGCTTGATGATATCCCACAAGTTCCTTAGACTTTCTTCATTTTTTAGTTTTGTTTTGTATTGGTTTGGTTTTTGCTGCTTAGACTTGACGATTTCAATTGGCCTATCATTAAGTTCACTGATGTTTCTTTTCCTTGATCAAATCTGCTATTGAAACTCTCTAGTGTGTTTTTATGTCTGTTATTGTACTTTTCAGTTCAAGAATTTCTATTTTATTCATTTTTATAATTTCTTTCTCTTTGTTGATATTCTCACTGTTCACATATCAATTTCCAGATTTCCTTTAGTTGTTTGTGTTTTCCTTTAGCTCTCTGAGCATGTTAATACAGTTGTTTTAAATTCTTATCCTAATAAATTCTATGTCTAGGCTTCTTCATTAATAATTTCTGTCATTTAATTTGTTCTTTTGACTGTACCACATTTTCTTTTTCTTTGTATCCCTTATGAATCATTGTTGAAAATTGGGTATTTAATTATTATAATGCAATAATTGTGGAAATTAGATAATTGTCCCACCCCAGGGCTTGCCATGTTTATTTTGCTGATTGTTGATGGCTGTAGTAGTCTGTTTTGAAACCATTCCACAACTATTTTTGCAAAGGCTATTCCTTGTCATATGTATGAAGACTCTGTTTCTTTAGCTCATATTCAGGTAATGTTTTGACAGATATTTCCTGGAATGCAAGGAGCTGAAACAGACAAAATTTCCAACCCACCTCCCCCCCCAAAAAAGAGAGTGAGCAGCCGCTTTTCTCAGTCTTTCTAATTGCCTTTGTGCTGCAGCACTTCTTTAACAATTAGCTATACTTGCTCTGAGCCTAGGAACCAGATGAAAGGTGAAGATCATCTCAAGAGTTTTCTGAATATGAATTCTGTCTGGACATACATGTGGTTTTCAAATTTTTCCCATATATGTTGCTGCTTTTTAATGTCCTAATTTCCCAAGGCATCACATCCCAGATTATCTGGGCGTTAGATGGTCTGTTGTGTCTTCACTCAGAATCTCCTGCCCCAGGCATATGTGGGTATGTAGCCTCATTGTAGTTTTTATGAGATGAGTGTCCAGGCCTTCAGGTATCCCCAGACAGTTTAGAGTAGATACATGGTAATTTGCAAATAAGATATGATATGCTCCTGCCACTTAAGACCAAGACCATCTCAGCCACACCATGGAGAGTGACATTTCCACAAAGTTTTCCTACATTTTGAAGATGGCTTTTTCTTGATTGAATGTTTGCTTGGTTGCCATAAACCTTTGATTGTTTTTCAGAGCTTCCACAAAGTTTTTTCAGGTAGCTAATGGTTGATATTTTTATATATCTGTGGGTGAACAAGAGCTTGCAGCTTCCTACTCTGCCATTTTGCTAATCTGTACCTCCATACAAAGTTTCTTGCAAGTTAATACCCAGTAGTAGCTAAGGTTTGGTGACAATCAGGCATTCTCAGAAACTGTTGGTGGAAATGGAAATTAATATACTTTCTAGAAGGGAAGTTGGAAATATACATTAATTATTTTAAATGCTTATACTCCCTGACTCAGTAAGTGTGCTTCTAGGAAATTGAAAGTTGTTTGTTATATAATGTTGTTAAGTGGAAAATGTGCATGTAAAACTGTCTACAGTATATAGTATACTTGCAATTCACACATATTTATATATCTGTATCTTGTTCTATCTGCTATATCTGTTTCTCACTCTTTCCTTTATTTTTAGGGCCATGCAAAAGAGGTCTATGGACTGGTTCAGGTTTGAAAATGGGAGAGACTGATGACTCAGATCAGCTTAAGTGGCTTTCCCTTTAATTGAATTACTGAAACTGTTAATAATATGTGCAAAGTATACAGTAATTAAAGGACAGAAATGGAAGAGTGACTCAGATGCCTGATGCCTCCCTAGCAACTCATGGAATCATGTACAAAAATCTGAGATGGAAGGAAAAAAATGCAAGGGCTCACTGTCTTTCATAAAAGTAAGCAGAAAGGACACGTCTAAATATTTAATAGTTTAACCATTTCTGAATAAGGCAAATAATTACTGAACCCACAGTTTCATGTATCTATTTTCTCTTTCTTATTGCATCCTCGTGTCTATAGCAGGCCTGGCCAATGGCCTAATCACAATTACTTTAGAAACGTAAAAAATGTTGTTAGAAAAAAACGGTTTCAATGCTAAATATAGTTATTTTGCACCATAGTAAGAGGCTTTCCTCTGTCACATATTTTAACCTAAGTGTATGAACAGTCCACACTCATCATTCTACCTAAGTATAAAAAATATATTGATATTCTAACATAGATAATAGTATAACCTCAGGATACTGAATGAAAAGGGGTCTTTTTAAGTTGAATTACATCTCTTTCTACCTCAAAGGAAAATCAGTGTCTGTAATTTCACTTGTTTTGTTCTTCCCTTTAGAAGCAGTGGTTTTTTCATCATGTAATAAGAAAATCTCACTAGTAGCATCATGAATAATGGATCTTGCAATACACTCATTCTATACTCATTATATTTTTCTTTTTTCAAAGTCTACTGAATGGAAAAATAAATAAAAGAAGATGTCTGGAGTACTTTCTTATTCACTTTGCTAAGAATAATTCTGACTTTTAAGTCCTGGAAATAAAGGAGAAATTCTGTAAATTCCTGTCAAATTTCTAGCTCTTCCCAGTGATAGGAAGAGATGAATATGGTTTCGTGGAGGATACTTTTTGCTAACGTGAAGATCATAAAATTATGCAGCCTAGTAGAATTCTAGTAGATTCCAGTACTGTCAACATTTTGAACCATTTTTGATGAATTGACTATAAAATTAATTAAACTTTGTTCAGATGAGCATGCTTCAACATGTTGAATTTATATATTTGTTATATATAAGTTGAAGACGGAACCTTTATATAAGAATGAAATTGGAGTAAAATCATTTTGATTTAACTCTTCCTATTTGAATCCCACTGAGAACATCAAAAAGAAAATTAAATAAAAGAAAACTCATTCTTCAGTGACATAAACATGGACAAGCCTCAAATTGCCTAAATCATAAGTTTAAGAAAATATAAAATACTGTGAAATTTGAGTGGAAAGAAGGATGATCATGAAGTACTCTTGAGGAACTCAAGAAAGAAAAGGAAGAGAAAACTAAAATATGCTCCTTCAGAGCTTAAGTAGTAAATAGATGTCCCTAAAAATAAGTGTCAGTATCCTTAAGAGTTTAGCCAATGATCCTTGATTAGAGTGCCCATTTCTAAGACTACACCAACTCTCCTTAATCTTGCAAATTGAAAGGAGTAATGTGCTCTAAGCAGAATATTTAAGGAAGTGCTGAGAGGTAGAGAACATGACCACAGACCTGCATTGAAACTGCTGACTGCTTCTATTATTCCCTTCATGCTCTCCAGACTATTTTTCAGAAAATAGATGATATAGAAAACTTTCTCCTTTCAGAGACAGTAACTAAGGAGTAATCTCAATGTGATTATATGCATATTTCAGTTAAAAGCAAGGAAAAGCAGATATGCAAAATGTAGATACTGACTATAAATTAGAAAAGGAATTACCCCAGAAAACGGGAAACTTTAGGACAAATAAATATCCATAGACTCAGGAATTTTCTGGAGATGTAATCCTTTTGAAAGAAAAACAATTTAAAGGAATTCAAAGAAGATGCAAAAGCTGAAGAAAGATAATGGGACAATAGAAGGAGATGGAAAGTGAATGAACATAGCTTAAGAAGAAAAAATGGAAAAGAATAATAAAATCATTAGAACAAAGAAAATCACATTAGAAGCCATACCACAATTATAAATACAATTGAGAACACAATTATGGTAGTGAAATTTGGATATGTGAAAACCAAATTTAGTTTAGGAAAAAAAAAAGATGTTTGTGATTAGAAGCTAAAAAACATTGCTATGAAAGACAAGCAGTGGAGATCCAGCATATTCTCAATTGGTTTTACTAAAGAGATTGCTGAGTAAATGGAATAGACAAATTATTCTAAAATATGCTAGAATGAAATTATCCTGATTTAGAGATTTGAATCTATAGATCTAAGGCTGCATCAGTTATTTGTTGGTGTATATGTTTTTTTAAAAGCAAATACAAAACCTCAACGCATACAAGTGTTCATTACTCATGTATCTGGAGTGGTCAGCTAGGCAGCTCTGCTTATATTGGTTACTTTCACTCCCATGACTGAGGTTTTTCTGCTATTGGTTGATATAGGCTGTTCTTGACTGTGTAAGTGAGTGACTTGGTTTTGCTATATGTCTCTCATCCTACATAAGGTTAGATAGGCATGTGCTCTTGGCTATGGCAGAGGTGCAAAAGAGAGCAATTTCCAAAGTGCGCATTTCAGGCCTCTGAGTGCATCATGTCAGCTAACATCCCATTGGCCAAGGCAAGTCACATTTCAGACCAAGATCAAGAGTGGGACAGATCAACCTTCCCACACGTAACTTCAAAGTTACATGGTAAAGGGTTTGGTTACAAGGAAAGGTGAAAAACCAGTGTCATCACTGCATTCTACCACATACCATTTCTAAGGAAAATTGATATATATATATATATTTTGGCCATGCAGTGCAGCATGCGGGATCTTAGTTCCCTGACCAGGGGTCGAACCCACACCCCCTGCAGTGGAAGCGTGGAGTCCTACCCACTGGACTACCAGGGAACTCCCCAAAATTTATATATTTCAACATCAAGACATATCCAAGTGAAGTTATGAAATGTCAACAATAAAGAAGAGATAATTCAAAATGTATACAGATATGATAATCAAGCCACATACAAGGGGTTCAGTATATCAGAGAATATTAAGTTCTGAGGCAGTACTTTTCAATACAAATATAATGAAAGTCACATAAGTATTTTACTTTTTTAAGTTAATTTTTATTGGAGTACAGTTGTTTTACAATGTTCTGTTAGTTTCTGCTGTACAGCAAAGTGAATCAGTTATATGTATACATATATCCACACTTTTTTAGATTTCTTTCCTATTTAGGTCACCACAGAGCACTGAGTAGAGTTCCCTGTGCTATACAGTAGGTTCTCATTAGTTATCTGTTTTATATGTAGTAGTGTATATATACCAATCCCAATCTCCCAATTCATCCCACCTCGCCTTCCCCCTTGGTATCCATGTGTTTGTTCTCTACATCTGTGACTCTATTTCTGCTTTGCCAATAAGTTCATCTGTACCATTTTTCTGGATTCCACATATAAGCGATATTATGCAATATTTGTTTTTCTCTTTCTGACTAAGTTCACTCTGCATGACAATCTCTAGATCCATCCATATTGCTGCAAATGGCATTATTTCATTATTTTTTATGGCTGAGTAATATTCCATTGTATATATGTACCACATCTTCTTTATCCATTCCTCTGTTGATGGACATTTAGGTTACTTCCATGTCCTGGCTATTGTAAATAGTGTTGCAATGAACACTGGGGTGCATGCATCCTTTCAAATTATGGTTTTCTCCAGATACATGCCTAGGAGTGGGATTGCTGGGTGATATGGTAGCTCTGTTTTTAGTTTTCTAAAGGAAACTCCATACTGTTCTCTATAGTGGCTGTACCAATTTACATTTCCACTAACAGTGTAGGAGAGTCCCCTTTTCTCCATACCCTCTCCAGCATTTATTGTTTGTAGATTTTTTAATGATGACCATTCTGACCGGTGTGAGGTGATACCTCATTGTAGTTTTGATTTGCAGTTCTCTAATAACTGGTGATGTTGAGCATCTTTTCATGTGTTTGTTGGCCATCTGTATGTCTTCTTTGGAGAAATGTCTATTTAGATCTTCCCCTCATTTTTTGATTGGGTTATCTGTTTTTTTGATATTGAGCTGCATGAGCTGTTTGTGTATTTTGGAGATTAATCCCTTGTCTGTTGCTTCATTTGCAAATATTTTCTCCCATTCTGAGGGTTATCTTTTTGTTTCGTTTATGGGCTTTCTTTGCTGTGCAAAAACTTTTAAGTTTAATTAAATCCCATTTGTTTATTTTTGTTTTTATTTTCATTACTCTAGGAGGTGGGTCAAAAAAGATCTTGCTGTGATTTATGTCAAAGAGTGTTCTGCCTATATTTTCCTCTAAGAGTTTTATAGTGTCTGGCTTTACATTTAGTCTTTAATCCATTTTGAGTTTATTTTTGTGTATGGTGTTAGGGAGTGTTCTAATTTCATTCTTTTAAATGTAGCTGTCCAGTTTTCCCAGCACCACTTATTGAAGAGGCTGTCTTTCCTCCATTGTATATTTTTGCCTCCTTTGTCATAGATTAGGTGATCATAGGTGCATGGGTTTATCTCTGGGCTTTCTATCCTGTTTCATTGATGTATATTTCTGTTTTTGTGCCAGTGCCATACAGTCTTTTTTTTTTTAATTAATTAATTTATTTTTTTGGCTGTGTTGGGTCTTTGTTGCTGCACATGGGCTTTTTCTAGTTGAGGTGAGCAGGGGCTACTTAATTGCAGTGCACAGGCTTCTTACGATGGTGGCTTCTCTTTTTGCAGAGCACAGGCTCTAGGCACGTGGGCTTTAGTAGTTGTAGCACATGGGCTCAGTAGTTGTGGCTCGTGGGCTGTAGAGTGAAGGCTCAGTAGTTGTGGCACATGGGCTTTGTTCCTCCATGACATGTGGGATCTTCCTGGACCAGGGATTGAACCCTTGTCCCTTGCATTGGCAGGCAGATTCTTAACCACTGCACCACCTGGGAAGTCCCCATACAGTCTTGATTACTGTAGCCTTGTAATATTGTCTGAAGTCAGGGAGCCTGATTCCTCCAGCTCCATTTTCTTTCTCAAGATTGCTTTGGCTATTTGGGGTCGTTTGTGTTTCCATATAAAATGTAAATTTTTTTTGTTCTAATTCTGTGAAAAATGCCATTGGTAATTTGATAAGGATTGCAGTGAATCTGTAGATTGGTTTGGGTAGTATAGTCATTTTCACAGTATTGATTCTTCTGATCCAAAAATGTGGTATATATCTCTATCTGTTTGTGTCATCTTTGATTTCTTTCATCATATCTTATAGTTTTATGAGTACAGGTCTTTTGCTTCCTTAGTTAGGTTTGTTCATATATATTGATATTTTATTCTTTTTGTTGTGATGCTAAATGGGATTGTTTGCTTAATTTCTCTTTCTGACCTTTCATTTGTAATTTTACTTTTCTAGTAGCCACATTAAAAAATAAGTAAAAAGTAACAGGTGAAATTTATTTTAATAATATCTTTTATGTAAGCCACTATATCTAAAATACCATTTCAACATGAAATCAATATAAGGATTATTAATTAAATATTTTACATACTAAGTCTTTGAAATATCCTGTGTATTTTGCACTTATAGCACATCTCAATTGATTTAGTTACATTTCAAATGCTCCATAACCACATATGGTTAATGGCTACTGTATTGGAAGGAAGGCGACATTCTTAAACATGCAAGAAAATTTAGTGCCCATGAGCTTTAAAAAAAAAAAAAAAACAGGCAACAAAAATACTCTACTTGATGATGAAATCTAGTCAGTGAAGAAATTAATCCAGATTAAGAACTGAGGAATGGAAAAGCCATGATAAAAGTACTAACAGCATGCATTGAATCCTTTCCATTTTTGATAGGACTAAAACAAAACAACTGTGGGGATAATGGTTCTTGAAGTGGTTATACAAATTATACAATCATTTTTATATTATCAAACTTTTTTACTAATAAAACTCAGGGATTGGGGTAGGTACTTTGGGAGGAATGTGGGCTAGTTTTCTATTTAGTAGCAGGAAGTTAATAGATGCTATACCTAATAAAATATATATGTACCAGACACTGTTTAAAGTACTTGACAGGAATAATCTTGTGTAATCCACACAATAATGTTAGGAGACAGGTATTACTATTTTTCTTATTTTAACAGTAAGGAAACTGAGACACATATAGGTTGAGTAACTTGCCACTTTGGTAAGTGGTGGAGCTAAGTTTCAGACCTAGAAAATTTGATTTGAGTGTTTGTGCTCTTAATCAGTTTGCTACATTGCCTAATGTAGAAAAGTGTCATAAAATATATATGTATATATATTTATAAAATATATATGTATATATATTTATATACATATATATTTTATTTTACCATATATATTATATATATATATATATATATAAATGACAGCAAAACTGGCTCAATAATTCCTTGTAATATTTTAAAAAGTTTAGAGAACTCTTTTAACAATGTCTCTTGTTTCAATGAAACATTTATCTGAAAGGCAGTAATTCTTTAAATTTTTTCCTTACTCTTTTTCCTGCTAAAAATCAATGAAATTAAAATTAAGCTGTCCATAAGTTTAGGAAATATTGACCTATCTTTCAAGTTTGAGGGTTTTTATGTCCTTGAAGGTGATTATGGTGCACAGAAAAAATTATTCACATGCTCCATTAACTATAACATTAATATTCAGTTTATTAAAGTTACAAACTCAAAAAGCCAGTTATTCTTGAGGTTTTCACTTTCAGTTTGAAATATCATTGTATTCATATATTTAGCTAATTGCAAAAAATTAACTTTAAGGGAGATTTTTTACAACTTAAACTTGCATAAATATTTTAAGCTGGATTTATAAATATATTTATTTTGTTTCCTTTAAGTACTCAACTAACTTGAACAAAATAGTCCTGGTATACTTGAATGTCTGATGAGTCTTGAATTTTCTTAGAATTATCCTACAAATATTTGCTAAGAACTTATTATTGGGAGGGACCTTCAAGATGGCAGAGGAGTAAGACATGGAGATCACCTTCCTCCCCAAAAATGCATCAAAAATACATCTACATGTGGAACAATTCCTACAAAACACCACCTGAACACTGGCAGAAGACCTCAGATTTCCCAAAGGGAAAGAAAATCCCCATGTACCTGGGTAGGGCAAAAAAAAAGAAAGAAAAAACAGAGACAAAAGAATAAGGATGGGACCTGCACCTCTGGGAGGGAGCTGTGAAGGAGAAAAAGTTTCCACACCCTAGGAAGCCCTTTCACTGGTGGAGATGGGGGGTGGGTGGGGAGGAAGCTTTGGAGCCATGGAGGGGAGTGAAGCAAAAGGGGTACAGAGGGCAAAGCAGAGAGATTACTGCACAGAGGATCAGTGCCAACCAGCACTCAACAGCCTTAGAGGCTTATCTGCTCACCCGTGGGGCTGTGGGGGCTGGGAGCTGAGGCTCGGGATTCGGGGGTCAGATCCCAGGGAGAGGACTGGGGTTGGCTATGTGAAAACAGCCTGAGGGGGGCTAGTACGCCATAGCTAGCCAGAAGGGAGTCCGGGAAAATGTCTGGACCTGCCTAGGAGGCAAGAGACCATTGTTTCAGGGTGCGCGAGGAGAGGAGATTCAGAGCACCGCCTAAACGAGCTCCAGACCAGCTTGGACACTAGAGATGGGCATGAAATGTTAAGGCTGCTGCTGCCACCACCAAGAAGCCTGTGTGCAAGCACAGGTCACTATCCACATCCCCCACTATGGCAGCCTGTGCAACCTGCCACTGCCAGGGTCCCGTGATCCAGGGACAACTTCCCCGGGAGAACACATGGCATGCCTCAGGGAGTTGCAGCATCACGTCAGCCTCTACCACCGCAGGGTTACACCACATTCCAATTATGACTATTGTACCCCTCCCTCCCCTCAGCCTGAGTGAGCAAGACTGCCCTAATCAGTTGCTGCTTTAACCCCCTCTTGTTTGGGTGGGGAACAGATGCTGCAGGGTGACCTACATGTAGACGTGGGGACAAAACCAAAGCTGAACCCCAGGAGCTGTGCAGAAAAAGAAGAGAAAGGGAAATTTCTCCATGCAGCCTCAGAAGCAGTGGATTAAATCCCTACAAACAACTTGATGTACCCTACAACTGTGGAATACCTGAATAGACAATTAATCGTCCAAAAATGAGGTGGTGGACAAAGGAAGCAAATATAGACTTGGGGTTTACTGTCTGCAACTGATTTGTTTCCTATTTTTATGTTTATCTTAGTTCAGTTTTCATCGCTTGTTATCATTGGTGGATT
Source organism: Balaenoptera ricei (assembly GCF_028023285.1). NCBI lineage: Eukaryota > Metazoa > Chordata > Mammalia > Artiodactyla > Balaenopteridae > Balaenoptera > Balaenoptera ricei. Next base: position 84,696,316 of record NC_082660.1, on the reverse strand, counting down.
TGCTTGTTGATTTGGTTGCTCACTTTTTTAAAATATTATTTTATTTATTTTATTTATTTTTCATTCTTTTTTTAATAATTTTAAAATATTTATTTGTTTATTTTATTTTATTTATTTTATTTTTCTTTCTTTTTTTCTCCCTTTTCTTCTGAGATGTGTGGCTGACAGGGTCCTGGCACTCCGGCCTGGTGTCAGGCCTGAGCCTCTGAGGTGGGAGAGCCGAGTTCAGGACATTGGACCACCAGAGACCTCCCGGCCCCATGTAATATCACTTGCTGAAAGCTGTCCCAGAGATCTCCATCTCAATGTGAACACCCAGCTCCACCCAACGGCCAGCAACTTCCAGTGCTGGATGCCCCATGCCAAAGTACTAGCAAGACAGGAACACAAACCCACCCATAGCAGAGAGGCTGCCTAAAGTCATAAAAAGTTAACAGACACCCCACAATACACCACCAGACATGGCCCTGCTCACCAGTAAGAAAAGATCCAAACCCCCCCCACCAAAACACAGGCACCAGTCCCCTCCACCAGGAAGCCTACACAAGCCACAGAACCAACCTCACCCACTGAGGGCAGACACCAAAAACAATGGCAACTATGAACCTGCAGCCTGTGAAAAGGAGACCCCAAACACAGTAAGCTAAACAAAATGAGAAGACAGAGAAATATAAGCAGATGAAGGAGCAAGGTTAAAAACCCACCAGACCAAATAAATGAAGAGAAAATAGGCAGTCTACCTGAAAAAGAATTCAGAGTAATGACAGTAAAGATGATCCAAAATCTTGGAAATAGAATGGAGAAAATACAAGAAACATTTAACAAGGAACTCGAAGAACTAAAGAGCAAACAAACAGTGATGAACAACACAATAAATGAAATTAAAAATTCCCTAGAAGGAATCAATAGCAGAATAACTGAGGCAGAAGAACGGATAAGGGACCTGGAAGACACAATAGTGGAAATAACTATGGCAGAGCACAATAAAGAAAAAAGAATGAAAAGAATTGAGGACAGTCTCAGAGACCTCTGGGACAACATTAAACACACCAATATTCGAATTATAGGAGTCCTAAAAGAAGAAGAGAAAAAGAAAGGGTCTGAGAAAATATTTGAAGAGATTATAGTTGAAAACTTCCCTAACATGGGAAAGGAAATAGTCAATCAAGTCCAGGAAGCACAGAGAGTCCCATACAGGATAAATCCAAGGAGAAACAGGTCCAGACAAATATTAATCAAACTACCAAAAATTAAATACAAAGAAAAAATATTAAAAGCAGCAAGGGAAAAGCAACAAATAACATTCAAGGGAATCCTATAAGGTTAACAGCTGATCGTTCAGCAGAAACTCTGCAAGCCAGAGAGGAGTGGCAGGACAAATTTAAAGTGATGAAAGGGAAAAACCTACAACCCAGATTACTCTACCCAGCAAGTATCTCATTGAAATTCGACAGAAATTTAAAACCGTTATAGACAAGCAAAAATTAAAAGAATTCAGCACCACCAAACCAGCTTTACAATACATGCTAAAGGAACTTCTCTAGGCAGGAAACAGAAGAGAAGGAAAAGACCTACAATAACAAACCCAAAACAATTAAGAAAATAGTAATAGGAACATACATATCAATAATTACCTTAAATGTAAATGGATTAAATGCTCCAAACAAAGACATACACTGGCTGAATGGATACAAAAACAAGACTTGTATATATGCTGTCTACAAGAGACCCACTTCAGACCTAGGGACACATACAGACTGAAAGTGAGAGGATGGAAAAAGATATTCCAATCAAATGGAAATCACAAGAAAGCTGGAGTAGCAATACTCATATCAGATAAATAAGACTTTAAAATAAAGACTATTACAAGACAAAAGAAGGACACTACATAATGATCAAGGGATCAATCCAAGAAGAAGATATAAAAATTGTAAATATTTATGCACCCAACAAAAGAGAACCTCAATACATAAGGCAAATGCTAACAGCCATAAAAGGGGATATCGACAGTAACACAATCATAGTAGGGGACTTTAACGCCCCACCTTCACCAATGGACAGATCACCCAAAATGAAAATAAATAAGGAAACACAAGCTTTTAATGACACATTAGACCAGAGAGATTTAATTGATATTTATAGGACATTCCATCAAAAAATGACAGAATACGTGTTCTTCTCAAGTACACAATGAACATTCACCAAGATAGATCATATCTTGGGTCAAAAATCAAGCCTTGGTAAATTTAAGAAAATTGAAATCATATCAAGTATCTTTTCCAACCACAAGACTATGAGATCAGAAATCAATTATAGGAAAAAAAAACTGTAAAAACTAAAAACCCATGTAGGCTAAACAATATGCTGCTAAATAACCAAGAGATCACTGAAGAAATCTTAAAGGAAGTAAAAAAATACCTAAAAACAAATGACAGTGAAAACACAATGACCCCAAACCTATAGGATGCAGCAAAAGCAGTTCTAACAGGGAAGTTTATAGCAATACAATCCTACCTCAAGAAAAGAAAAATCTCAAATAAACAACCTAACCTCACACCTAAAGGAGTTAAAGAAAGAGGAACAAAAAGACCCCAAAGTTAGCAGACCAAAGAGATCATAAACATCAGATCAGAAATAAAAGCTGGTTCTTTGAAAAGATAAACAAAATTGATAAACCATTAGCCAGACTCATCAAGAAAAAAGGGAGAAGACTCAAATCAACAGAATTAGAAATGAAAAAGGAGAAGTAAAAACTGACACTGCAGAAATACAAAGGATCATGAGATATTACGACAAGCAACTATATGTCATTAAATTGGACAACCTGGAAGAAATGGACAAATTCTTAGAAAAGCACAACTTTCCAAGACTGAACCAGGAAGTAATAGAAACTATAAACAGCCCAATCACAAGCACTGAAATTGAAACTGTGATTAATACTCTTCCAACAAACAAAAGTCCAGGACCAGATGGCTTCACAGGAGAATTATATCAGACATTTAGAGAAGAGCTAACACCTATTCTTCTCAAACTCTTCCAAAATATAGCAGAGGGAGGAGCACTCCCAAACTCATTCTATGAGGCCACCATCACCCTGACACCAAAACCAGACAAAGATGTCACAAAAAAAGAAAACTACAGGCCAATATCACTGATGAACATAGATGCAAATATCATCAACAAAATACTAGGAAACAGAATCGAACAGCACATGAAAAGTACCATACACCATGATCAAGCGGGGTTTACCCCAGGAATGCCAGGATTCTTCAGTATATGCAAATAAATCAATTTGATACATCATATTAAAAAACTGAAGGATAAAAACCATATGATCATCTCAAGAGATGCAGAAAAAAATCTTTCAACAAAATTCAACACAAATTAATGATAAAAACTCTCCAGAAAGTAGGCATGGAGGGAAACTACCACAGCATAATAAAGGTCATATATGACAAACCCACAGCCAAAATCGTTTTCAGTGGTGAAAAACTGAAACCATTTCCTCTAAGATCAGGAACAAGACAAGTTGCCCACTCTCACCACTATTATTTTACATAGTTTTGAAAGTTTCAGCCACAGCAATCAGAGAGAAAAAGAAATAAAAGGAATCCAAATCAGAAAAGAAGAAGTAAAACTGTCACTGTTTGCAGATGACATGATACTATACATAGAGAATCCTAAAGATGCTACCAGAAAACTACTAGAGCTAATCAATGAATCTGGTAAAGTAGCAGGATACAAAATGAATGCACAGAAATCTCTTGCATTCCTATAGGCTTACAATGAAAAATCTGAAAGAGAAATTAAGGAAACACTCCCATTTATCATTGCAACAAAAAGAATAAATTACCTAGGAATAAACCTACTTAAGGAGACAAAAGACCTGTATGCAGAAAACTATAAGACACTGTTGAAAGAAATTAAACATGATACAAACAGATGGAGAGATATACCATGTTCTTGGATTGGAAGAATCAACATTGTGAAAATGACTATACTACCCAAAGCAATCTACAAATTCAGTTCAATACCTATCGAACTACCTATGGCATTTTTCACAGAACTAGAACATAAAATTTCACAATTTGTATGGAAACACAAAAGACCTCGAATAGCCAAAGCAGTCTTGAGAATGAAAAATGGAGCTGGAGGAATCAGGCTCCCTGACTTCAGACTATACTACAAGGCTACATTAATCACGACAGTATGGTACTGGCACAAAAACAGAAATATAGATCAATGGAACAGGATAGAAAGCCCAGAGATAAACCCATGCACATATGGTCACGCTCTCCTTTATAAAGGTGGCAAGTATATACAACGGAGAAAAGACAACCTCTTCAATAAGTGGTGCTGGGAAAACTGGACAGCTACATGTAAAAGAATGAAACTAGAACACTCCCTAACACCATACACAAAACAAACTCAAAATGGATTAAAGACCTAAATGTAAGGCCATACACTATAAAACTTAGAGGAAAACATAGGCAGAACACTCTATGAGATAAATCACAGCAAGATCCTTTTTGACCCACCTCCTAGAGAAATGGAAATAAAAAGAAAATTAAACAAATGGGACCTAATGAAACTTAAAAGCATTTGCACAGTAAAGGAAACCAGAAACGAGACAAAAAGACAACCCTCAGAATGGGAGAAAATATTTGCAAAGGAAGCAACTGATAAAGGATTAATCTCCAAAATATACAAACAGCTCATGCAGCTCAATTTCAAAAAAAAAAACTAAACAATCCAATCCAAAATTGGGCAGAAGGCCTAAAAATACATTTCTCCAAAGAAGATATACAGATTGCCAACAAACACATGAAAGGATGCTCAACATCGCTAGTCACTAGAGAAATGCAAATCAAAACTACAATGAGGTATCACCTCACACCAGTCAGAATGGCCATCATTAAAATTCTACAAATAATAAATGCTGGAGAGCGTGTGGAGAAAAAGGGATCCTCTTGCACGCTGGTGGGAATGTAGATTGATACAGCCCCTATGGAGAACATTATGGATGTTCCTTAAAAGACTAAAAATAGAACTACAGTATGACCCAGCAATCTCACTACTCTGTATATACCCTAAGAAAACCATAATTCAAAAAGAGACATGTACCACAATGTTCATTGCAGCACTATTTACAATAGCCAGGACATTGACACAACCTAAGTGTCCATCGACAGATGAATGGATAAAGAAGATGTGGCACATATATACAATAGAATATTACTCAGTTGTAAAAAGAAACGAAATTTAGTTATTTGCAGTGAGGTGGATGGACCTAGAGTCTGTCATACAGAGTGAAGTAAGTCAGGAAAACAAATACCGTAGGCTAACACATATATATGGAATCTAAAAAAAAAAAAAATGGTTTTGATTAACCTAGGTGCCAGACAGGAATAAAGACACAGACGTAGAGAATGGCCTTGAGGACACGGGGAGGGGAAAGGGTAAGCTCGGATGAAGAGTGAGAGTATCCTTGACATATATACACTACCAAATGTAAAATAGATAGCTAGTGGAAAGCAGCTGCATAGCACAGGGAGATCAGCTCAGTGCTTTGTGACCATCTATTGGGTTTGGATAGGGAGGGTGGGAGGGAGACGCAAGAGGGAGGGGATATGGGGATATATGTATACATATAGCTGATTCACTTTTTCATACAGCAGAAACTAACACAACATTGTAAAGTAATTATACTCCAATAAAAATGTTTAAAAATAAAAGAACTTATTATTGGGCAGGTTCTCTTCTTGGCACTTAGATGGTACCACTGGATGAAGTGGAAGGAAATCCCTGGCTTCATGGAATTTTCATTCTAAATGTCCCCAGTTTGTGTATAAGCTTAGGAAGATTTCAGTTTAAATTCACAAATATAAATCAATTTTTCAATGCATATTTTAGTTTAGAATTACAGATTGACGTTTTAATAAGCTAAACCCTTTTAAACAAGTTATTGACACTTAAAATTCCAAAACATGAACATATTTGGTAAAAATTTTAATACCATGGGTTTCATTCTCTTAAAAATTTCTATACAGAATTCTAAATCTCAGGCTTTAAAATATGCACAATTACTAAAAGAAAAAATTTTGGCATCCTAAATGATTTTGGGAGATAACATCACAGATTGTGATGGTTAGTTTCATGTGTCAACTTGGGTAGGCTATGGTGCTGGTTGTTTGGTGAAACACCAATTTAGATACTGCTGTAAAGGTATTTTTTAGATGTGATTAACATTTAAATCAGTAATATTTGAGTAAATCATTTTACCCTCATTAATTTGGTCGGTCTCATCCAGTCAGCTGAAGACCATGAGAGCAAAGACTGATCTTCCTTGAAGAGTAAGCAATTCTATCTCAAGATTGCAAGATAGAAGGAATCCTGCCTATATTTCCAGCTTGCTAGCCTGCCCTGCAGATTTTGGACTCAAGATTGTAACGTCATCTCTTACCTTAATCTCTAGCTTGCCAGCCTATCCCACAGGTTTAGGAGTTGCCCGCCTCCACAATCACATGAGCTAATTTCTTAAAATAAATTACATATGTATGTATATGTATATATATATACATATATAAAAAAATATATATATATGTATGAATGAATGAAATGGTGAACATGTTACATGAATACCCAATTTAGATGTTAGTTTTTTTATTTGATACTGAATGAAAATTAGAATACTAAAAATAGCTAGTCACCATCTTAAGCACTTTACATGCTTTACCTAATTTGATCATCCGTCAAACTACTCCTCCTAAAAATTTTAATAAGCTTCAGGTTCTTCCATCATCAGAATACTGTCCTTTGTTTAGCCCAGGACATGATGGATCAATGCAGTTATTAACCACAGACATATGTCAAGATGCCACGAGTATTTTTACATGAACTAAATTGAATGAGACAGAAATCAATAACTATGTTAAGAAAACCAGACTCAGTACCTGAAGTACAGCACATGTTAGTGGAAGGTGACAGGTAAGGAGTGACATAAAAAGAACAAAATATTGTGAGCAAAATGCATTCAACCACTAGGAAGGCTGTTTACTGTTCCAGTGACCAGTATATTCAATGGTGAATATAATATACTTGTACATCCCCCATTCCCCACTGTTACTTATCTTCATTTTCACCTTAGAACGTATGCACAATATTTGCCTCATAGATCACTGTATGTAAGAAGAGATATCAAATCTCAAACTATAGAGTAGAAAACTATTTTTGCTTTGAGTTTTGGTACCATCCTGCCTTTGGATCCCACTAAAGCAATTATTGCATTATCACCGTGAAAATACCATAGTAATTTGTTGCTGGAAATATAAGTATTAAATGTAACTGATGTGCTGTGGGTGTTCATCTAATTGCCCAGCCAAACTTGTTGGCTGAAAGGCCAACAGATTCTCTTGTGGTATATCTCAATCAATGCACCGTTTACAACTGACCTTGTTCATGGTATACTTTTTTCTTAGAAGCCCCTTGTATTTGATCTTCTGACTGTGACTATGCTTTTTATACAAGATGTTTGTGCATTTGTGTTTTGTGCACAAAGCCTCATTTGTGTTTATTGAGGCTTTGCAGACATCTTAGCTGTCTATCCTTTTACTGTTAAGAGTACTACCTAACTGGACTTCCTTAGCCATCTAAAGGCACCAAGTACAGCCATCCATTTCTTTTTATTTATTCCCTGTCATCAAAATTAAGTTTGGTTTAGAGGGCTAGGTAGTCTCTATATTTGAACTCCTATAATAAGAGGGGATAATCATAGTGATTAACCTTTGGTTATGGACTAGTTGCATATAGTTGGAAAAAGTATCTGTATACTTTACTAAGGGTCTTAAAGTTGAGAAGACCAATCCTGGAATTTAATTGTTTTTTCTTAAATACTATGGTGGGGTATCTTTGACATAATAAGCAATGTATTTCTAACTCGTAGCTTTGGTACTACCACTTTAAAAATCAGAGGACACTTCTCTCTTGGGAAAATAGTCAGCATCCTAACAGGAAACAGAATTTACTCTAGATGGTACAAATGAAGGGACTTTTACTGAAGGGACCATTAATGAAATGTGCGCAGGCTACAGGGATAAACAAGGAATATTACAACACTTATAAATAAGCAATTGTGGAAAACCACTAGCACTCCTAGGATCAAGTGGAGGAAATAATGTTATCAAAACCCAGTAAAAAGTGTTGCAGTACAGGAGAATTTCCCAGTGGGAAACTGCGTTCAAGGCCGGAGATGCAACTATTATCAGAGGCATTGTGCCAAAATAGGAGATGTATTAGCTACCTCAGACCGCCATATCAAAATAACATACACTGAGTGGCTTAAGCAACATAAATTTATTTCTCACATTTCTGGAGGCTGGGAAGTCCAATATTAAGGTGCCAGTTGATTGAGTTCCTGGCAGGGCTCTCTTCCTGGCTTGTAGATGTCCACCTTCTTAATGTGTGCTCACATAGCCTTTCCTCAGTGTGTGTGCTTAGGGAAAGAGAGAAGAGAGAGAAAAGGGAAGTGAGAGAGGAGAGGTGAGGAAAAAAGAGATTTCTACCTCTTCTTTTTTTTTTTTTTTTTATAAATGTTCAATGGAGTATTGAACATTTACTTTTACTGCTTTTTTAAAAATTTATTTATTTATTTATTTATTTATTTTTGGCTGTGTTGGGTCTTTGTTTCTGTGCGAGGGCTTTCTCTAGTTGTGGCGAGCGGGGGCCACTCTTCATTGCGGTGCACGGGCCTCTCACTGTCGCGGCCTCTCTTGTTGCGGAGCACAGGCTCCAGACGCACAGGCTCAGTAGTTGTGGCTCACGGGCCCAGTTGCTCCGTGGCATGTGGGATCTTCCCAGACCAGGGCTTGAACACGTGTCCCCTGCATTGGCAGGCAGATTCTCAACCACTGCACCACCAGGGAAGCCCTACCTCTTCTTATAAGACCACAAGTCCTTTTGGATTAGGATTCCATTTTTATGACCTCATTTAACCTTAATTGCCTCCTAAAAGCCCTACATCCAAATATAGTCACACTTTGAGGATTAAGGCTTCAACATATGGATCTGGGGACTGGGTCACAGTTCAATCCATAGAAGCGAGGGAGCAGCTAAGAAAACTCAGGACCTCTTTCTCCCTCTGTCCTCCCATATCTTACCAGTTCCTACCATTACTCAAAACCAACCACAGGCCAACTAGCAAGGGAATCTAGATAAGCAGTACATAAGCATCAGTATCTAAGGACACAGAACAGGCAAAGGACAGATTGCAAATATGGTGAGGCAGCAAGTGGAGAACTTACAACTCAGCTAATCCATGTGGCATCTTTACATCTGGAAAGGGAAGTTACAATATAAGCTTAGGTTCTGATATTACTCAGGGAGAAATGTGGTACATGACAGGGAGAGAAGTTGCTGAGGCCCTGGACAATGATACTGGATATGGTGAGCTAATATGGATTTGAGTAAAGAAATTACATTCTGACCACTCAAACCAGCATTGTCCAGGAATTAATTGGAAACTGAACTAGCTACCATAAACCTGAATTGAAAACCAGTCAAGTCAACAAGAAGTTACTCTCCTTAGGACCAAGGAGGCGCCCTCGCACCTGCAGGGCAACTTGTTGTCCCAGCCATAGGGAGGAATAAGCTTCCTGTTACAGCTGCAACTGCTGAGAAGCTGGCCTTGCTGCAGTTTCTCCCAGATGTTTTTTTAGATACACAAGAGGAAAGCAGCATAGGTGACTACTCAGTAGCAGAGGGAAACAGTTGACTCCCTAATTCACAACCATCACTCAATGAAAGCAAATACTCATAGACCCTAATGAATAGCCGTGGGAATTGCATTGCTGGAATTCTAAAAATAAAAGTATCAAAAAGCTTCTTTACAATGGAAATAATGGCAAAACAGCACACCTAAGACACCAAACCTGGAGCAAAGCAGTATTTCCCTGACATGTAAGAAATGGATCATTCTGACATCAAGGACTTCAAGACGGCTTCAATGACCTGTGTGCAGTTTTTGTGTTTAAAAAAAAGTCTCCATGCAGCCATGGGAACTCGGAGGAGGGTATCCATTAGGCCACACATGACCATAGGAGAAGTATGAATAAAGACATAAAAATACAGGAAACATAATACAGAAAACTATAAGCATTAAAGAAAAGATAGAAGTACTAAAGAATAAGGGAAGAAGAAATATAGTACATATCCATTATCATTCCACCTGTGCCTGCCATTAACCACTGATTAAGCCATGTGGCTGACAGGGTCTTGGTGCTCCTGCCGAGTGTCAGGCCTGTGCCTCTGAGGTGGGAGAGCTGAGTTCAGGCATTGGTCCACCAGAGACCTCCCAGGTCCATGTAATATCAAACGGCAAAAGCTCTCCCAGAGACCTCCATTGAAATTCTAAGACCCAGCTCCACTCAATGACCAGCAAGCTACAGTGCTGGACACCCTATGCCAAACAATTAGCAAGACAGGAACACAACCCCACCCATTAGCAGAGAGGCTGCCTAAAATCATAATAAGGTCACAGACATCCCAAAACACACCACTGGATATGGTCCTGCCCACCAGAAAGATAAAATCCAGCCTCATCCACCAGAAAAGAGGCACCAGTCCCCTGAACCAGAAAGCCTATGCAACCCACTTAACCAACCTTAGCCACTGGGGGCAGACACCAAAAACAACAGGAACTACAAACTTGCAGCCTGCAAAAAGGGGACCCCAAACAAAGTAAGTTAAGCAAAACGAGAAGACAGAGGAACACACAGCAGATGAAGGAGCAAGGTAAAAACCCACCAAACCAAACAAATGAAGAGGAAATAGGCAGTCTACTTGAAAAAGAATTCAGAGTAATGATAGTAAAGATGATCAAAAATCTTGGAAACAGAATGGAGAAAGTAAAAGAAACGTTTAACAAGGACCTAGAAGAACTAAAGAGCAAATAAACAATGATGAACAACACAATAAATTAAATTAAAAATTCTTTAGAAGGAATCAATAGCAGAATAACTGAGGCAGAAGAATGGGTAAGTGACCTGGAAGATAAAATAGTGGAAACAACTACTGCAGAGCAGATAAAGTAAAAAGAATGAAAAGAATTGAGGACAGTCTTAGAAACATCTGGGAACACATTAAAAGCACCAACATTCGAATTATAGGGGTCCCAGAAGAGGAAGAGAAAAAGAAAGGGTCTGAGAAAATATTTGAAGAGATTATAGTTGAAAACTTCTCTAATATGGGAAAGGAAATAGTCAATAGAGTCCAGTAGGCACAGAGAGTCCCATACAGGATAAATCCAAGGAGAAACACGCCAAGACACATATTAATCAAACTATCAAAAATTAAATACAAAGAAAAAAATATTAAAAGCAGCAAGGGAAAAACAACAAATAGCATACAAGGGAATCCACATAAGGTTAACAGCTAATCTTTCATCAGAAACTCTGCAAGCCAGAGGGCAGTGGCAGGACATATTTAAAGTGATGAAAGGGAAAAACCTACAACCAAGATTACTCTACCCAGCAAGGACCTCATTCAGATTTGATGAAGAAATTAAAACCTTTACAGGGAAGCAACAGCTAAGAGAATTCAGCACCACAAAACCAGCTTCACAACAAACGCTAAAGGAACTTCTCTAGGCAGGAAAAACAAGAGAAGCAAAAAACCTACGATAACAAAAAGAAAATTAAGAAAATAGTAATGGGAACATACATATCGATAACTACCTTAAATGTAACTGGATTAAATGCTTCAACCAAAAGACATACACTGGCTGAATGGATACAAAAACAAAACCTGAATATATGCTGTCTACAGGAGACCCACTTCAGACCTAGGGACACATACAGACTGAAAGTGAGGGGATGGAAAAAGATTCCATGCAAATGGAAACCAAAAGAAAGCTGGAGTAGCAATTCTCATATTAGACAAATAGACTTTAAAATTAAGACTAGGGCTTCCCTGGTGCCACAGTGGTTGAGAGTCTGCCTGCCAATGCAGGGGACACGGGTTCGAGCCCTGGTCTGGGAGGATCCCACATGCCACAGAGCAACTAGGCCCGTGAGCCACAGTTACTGAGCCTGCTCATCTGGAGCCTGTGCTCCACAACAAGAGAGGCCGCGATAGTGAGAGGCCCACGCACCACGATGAAGAGTGGCCCCCACTTGCCGCAACTAGAGAAAGCCCTCGCACAGAAACGAAGACCCAACACAACCAAAAATAAATAAATAAATAAATAGATAATGAAAATAACTTAAAAAAAAAGAAATTAAAATAAAGACTACTATAAGGGACAAAGAAGGACACTACATAATGATCAAGGAATCAATCCAAGAAGAAATAACAACTGTAAATATTTATGCACCCAACATAGGAGCACCTCAATACATAAGGCAAATTCTAACAGCCATAAAAGGGGAAATCGACAGTAACACAATCATAGTAGGGGACTTTAACACCCCACTTTCCCCAATGGACAGATCATCCAGCATGAAAATAAATAAGGAAACACAAGCTTTAAATGATACATTAAACAAGATGGATTTAATTGATATTTATAAGACATTCCATCCCAAAACAACAGAATACACTTTCTTCTCAAGTGCTCATGGAACATTCTCCAGGATAGGTCATATTTTGGGTCACAAATGAAGGCTTGGTAAATTTAAGAAATTTGAAATTGTATCAAGTATCTTTTGTGAACACAATGCTATGCAACTAGATATGAATTAGAGGAAAATATCTGTAAAAAATTCAAACACATGGAGGCTAAACAATACACTACTTAATAACCAAGATGTCACTGAAGAAATCAAAGAGGAAATCCAAAAATACCTAGAAACAAATGACAATGAAAACACGAATACCTAAAACCTATGTGATGCAGCAAAAGCAGTTCTAAGAGGGAAGTTTATAGCAATACAAGCCTACCTCAAGAAAAAAAAAACATCTGAAATAAACAACCTAACCTTACACCAAAAGCAACTGGAGAAAGAAGAACAAAAAAACTCCAAAGTTAGCAGAAGGAAAGAAATCATAAAGATCAAATCAGAAATAAATGTAAAAGAAATGAAGAAAACAATAGCAAAGATCAATAAAACTGTAGCTGGTTCTTTGAGAAGATAAACAAAATTGATAAACCATTAGCCAGACTCATCAAGAAAAAAAGGGAGAAGACTCAAATCAATAGAAGTAGAAATGAAAAAGGAGAAGTAACAACTGACAGTGCAAAAATACAAAGGATCATGAGAGATTACTACAAGCAACTATATGTCAATAAAATGGACAACCTAGAAGAAATGGACAAATTCTTAGAAAAGCACAACCTTCCAAGACTGAACCAGGAAGAAATAGAAAATATAAACAGACCAATCACAAGCACTAAAATCGAAACTGTGATTTAAAATCTTCCACCAAACAAAAGCCCAAGACCAGATGGCTTCACCTGCCAATTCTATCAAACACTTAGAGAAGAGCTAACACCTATCCTTCTCAAACTCTTCCAAAATACAGCAGAGGGAGGAATACCCCCAAACTCATTCTATGAGGCCACCATCACCCTGATACCAAAACCAGACAAAGATGTGGAAAGAAAGAAAGAAAACTACAGGCCAATATCACTGATGAACATACATGTAAAAATCCTCAAGAAAATTCTAGCAAACAGAATCAAACTGTACATTAAAAGGATCACACAGCATGATGAAGTGGCATTTATCCCAGGAATGTGAGGATTCTTCAATATACATAAATCAATCCATGTGATACACCATATTAACAAACTGAAGGATAATAACCATATGATCATCTCAATAGATGCAGAAAAATCTTTTGACAAAATTCAACACCAATTTATGATTAAAAACTCTCTGGAAAGTAAGCATAGAGCCAACTTACCTCAACATAATAAAGGCCCTAAATGACAAACACACAGCCAACATCATTCTCAATGGTGAAAAAGTGAAACCATTTCCTCTAAGATCAGGAACAAGACAAGGTTGTCCACTCTCACCACTCTTATTGAACATAGCTTTGGAAGTTTTAGTCACAGCAATCAGAGAAGAAAAAGAAATAAAAGGAATCCAAATTGGTAAAGAAGAAGAAAAGCTGTCACTGTTTGCAGATGACATGATACTATACATAGAGAATCCTAAAGAGGCTACCAGAAAACTACTAGAGCTAATCAATGAATTTGGTAAAGTAGCAGGATACAAAATTAATGCACAGAAATCTCTTGCATTCCTATAAACTAATGATGAAAAATCTGAAAGAGAAATTAAGGGAACACTCCCATTTACCATTGCAACAAAAAGAATAAAATACCTAGGAATAAACCTACTGAAGGAGACAAAAGATCTGTATGCAGAAAATTATAAGACACTTATGAAAGAAATTAAAGACGATACAAACAGATGGAGAGATATACCATGTTCTTGGACTGGAAGAATAAACATTGTGAAAATGACTATACTACCCAAAGCAATCTACAGATTCAAGGCAATCCCTATCAAACTAACTACCACTGGCATTTTTCACAGAACTAGAACAAAAAGTTTCACAATTTGTATGTAAACACAAAAGACCCGAATAGCCAAAGCAATCTTGAGAAAGAAAAATGGAGCTGGAGGAATCAGGCTCCCGGATTTCAGACTATACTACAAAGCTACAGTAATCAAGACAGTATGGTACTGGCACAGAAACAGGAATATAGATCAATGGAACAGGATAGAAAGCCCAGAGCTAAACCCACGCACCTATGGTCACCTTATTTTTGATAAAGGAGGCAAGAATATACAATGGAGAAAAGACAGCCTTTTCAATAAATAGTGCTGGGAAAACTGGACAGCTACATGTAAAAGAATGAAATTAGAACACTTCCTAACACTATACACAAAAATAAACTAAAAATGGATTAAAGACTTAAACATAAGGCCAGACACTATAAAACTCTTAGAGGAAAACATAGACAGAACACTCCATGACATAAATCACAGCAAGATCCCTTATGACCCACCTCCTAGAGAAATGGAAATAAAAGCAAAAATAAACAAATGGGACCTAATGAAACTTAAAAGCTTTTGCACACCAATGGAAAACATAAACAAGACAAAAAGAGAACCCTCAGAATGGGAGAAAATATTTGCAAATGAAGCAACAGACAAAGGACTAATCTGCAAAATATACAAGCAGCTCATGCAGCTCAATATCCCAAAAACAAACAACCCAATCCAAAATGGGCAGAAGACCTAAATAGACATTTCTCCAAAGAAGATATACAGATTGCCAACAAACACATGAAAGGATGCTCAACATCATTAATCATTAGATAAATGCAAATCAAAACTACAATGAGGTATCACCTCACACCAGTCAGAATGGCCATCATGAAAAAATCTACAAGCAATAAATGCTGGAGAGGGTGTGGAGGAAAGGGGACCCTTTTGTACTGTCAGTGGGAATGTAAATTGATACAGCCACTATGGAGAACAGTATGGAGGTTACTTAAAAAATTAAAATAGAACTACCATGCGACTCAGCAATCCCACTACTGGGTGTATAACCTAAGAAAACCATAATTCAAAAAGAGTCATGTACCACAATGTTCATTGCAGCTCTATTTTCAATAGCCAGGACATAGAAGCAACCTAAGTGTCCACCGACAGATGAATAGATAAAGAAAATTTGGCACATATATAAAATGGAATATTACTCAGCCATAAAAGGAAATGAAATTGAGTTATTTGTAGTGAGGTGGATGGACGTAGACTCTGTCATGCAGAGTGAAGTCATTTAGAAAAAGAAAAACAAATACTGTATGGTAACACATATATATGGAGTCTAAAAATAAATAAATAAATAAATGGTTCTGAAGAACCTAGGGGCAGGCCAGGAATAAAGACGCAGATGTAGAGAATGGACTTGAGGACATGGGGAGGGGGAAAGGTAAGCTGGGACCAAGTGAGAGTGGCATGTACATATATACACTACCAAATGTAAAATAGATAGCTAGGGGGAAGCAGCTGCATAGCACAGAGAGATTAGCTCAGTGCTTTGTGGCCCCCTAGAGTGGTGGAATAGGGAGGGTGGGAGGGAGACGCAAGTGGGAGGAGATATGGGGATATACGTATATGTATAGCTGATTCACTTTGTTATAAATCAGAAACTAACACACCATTGTAAAGCAATTATACTCCAATAAAGATGTTAAAAAAGAAAAAAAAAAAAAAAAAAGAAAACCAGTCAAGGATAGAATAAGAAAGAATTAAAAAAAGAAAGAAAGAAAGAAAAACACAGAGATTAAGCTCACGTATGAATAGGGATGTGAAAATCCAGAATAAAATATTAGCATATTGAATCCAGAAGTAAATATAAAAACAATCCATTCCTACCAAGTGAGATTTACCTTATTAATGTAAGGTGAGTTAATACTATCACTAAAATAATAAATATTAACAGGTTATAGAGGACCAATTCAAATGTTCATTGTAATATATCCAGCAAATCATGTGCTAATATTCAATGGGCATTCGTGACTTAACAGATATCCTCTTGGGAGTAATGTCAGCAACATGCTGACATTTGTTACTAGGAGGAAGGAAATAATTTGTTAGTAGGAGGAAGGAAAGTTAGTTGTTTAACTCCTGCTAACTTTGTGGGTTGCCCACCCAGGGGTATGAGACTTGACTATATCACAACTCTGCCTCTCCTACTTGTCTTCTTTATGTCTTTAGTTGTAGAAGATCTTTTATGGTAGGTTCCAGAAAAGAAGATCTTTTCTGATAGAAAAGATCTTTTTTATCAATGATTGTTCTGGAAATAGTTGTGATTTTTATGTGCTTGTGAGAGGAGGTGAGGTCAGGTTCTTTCTACTCTGCCGTCTTCTCAAATTAAAATTTGGGATTAAAAGTGCTGACATGATAAAATGAATGACTTACAAAGGAGACATAACAGTCATAAACATGTATGCAACATCAACATAGCATATGTGAAATGGAAATATTTTAAATGATTGGAAAACAATAAAAGTACTATCGTAGTGGAAGACTTTTAAGACACTCAAAATAAGACATGTCCATTAGGAAAAAAGAAAATAAAAAAAGAACTGAATGATATAATTAATAAAGTCAATTTAATCAATATCTATAAAATTTTGTAAAATTTGAATGATTCTCATATATCCATGTTTATTATATATCCATAAGTTGATTGGAAGAGGAATAAAAATATGCCACTTTAAAAGATGTGAACACCAGACCATTTCATAGTTGAGTTTCATGTAACCATAAAAGACAGGTAATACAATGTTATCTAAGCCATTCAAGGCTATGAATGGAAAGAACCTCAATTCATGAAGCAAGTAGACCCTAGTGTTCTAACCTGATAAAGATAGTGCCAAAAGAAAACTATGCACTAACCTTATTTAATAATATAGATGCCAAAGTTCTAAATTAAATATTAGAATATTTGACATTTCAGTATAGAAAAAAGTAAACTCTGTCCAAACAAAATTCATTCTAGAAATATAAGAATCTCAACATCAAGATATCTAATAGCATATTTAATTATTTTAACAAGTTCAAGGGAAAATGTGATCATGTCAATAGATATATTTGATAAAATTCAGCATCCCTATTCCTTATAAAAATTGACATATAATAGAAAAAGAAAGGAAATAATTAAATCTGAGAAAAAGTATTCATCAAATACCAACAGCAGAAGTAATTTTATGTGGTAAAATGCTGAAGCCATTTATATTAAAATAGTAGAATACTGTTATCATTATTATTTGAAAATAAATTATAATGCAATAGAAAAAAGAGGAAAATTAAATACTTGATAGAAGTAATGGAAAAGAAAAAGAAAATATTCTTTTCCTTCATCACGATATTATAGTAAATAAACTCCTAGTGTTTATAAGGGAATTTTGTAAATTAGCTGGGCATTAGATAAATACCCAGAGTTCAGTGCTGTTTCTCTTTACTAGCAATAACCAAAGCTACATATGGAAATCAAAGAAATTCCAAATTTTAAAAAATTTATAAAATAATAAATTCTACGTGGACTTATATATGCTTGAGTACAGGGAAGAAATCACGAAAAAAAGAATAATAGGGTGGTTTAGCTTTAGGGTTGAGGATAGGCAAGTTAGTGGAACAAAATAAGGAGCCCACAAATAAATCCGTGCATACATAGAAATTTAATCTATGAAAAGAAATGGTTTCATTTCAGTAGAAAAGAATGATTTATTTAAATAAATTGCCTTGGTGTATCTGGAAGTAAATAAATTTGTACTCCTACCTTATAAGATATGCAAAAATTAACACTGATGCATAAGTACTTAAGTTTTAAAAATACACTAGAAATTATGCAGAAAATTTAGGAAATTGTAGTGTAAAGTATGGGTTGGGTAAATATTTCTAATGAAGAAAGTGAATCCAGCTTCCATACTAGTTGTCTTGGAGGGCAATGCTGCCATATGAAGATCCTTAATGGTTAAAGACCACATGAAAAAAGAGGACAAACTGAGACCAGCATCAACCTCCTGATGTGTGATTGAGGCCATCTTGAACCTTCCAGGCCCAACTGAGTACCAGATGATATGGGCAAAACCAATAGAAGAACTGACCAGCTGATCCTAGCTCAACGTGCTAACCAATAGAATGCGGAACAAATAAAATAGATATTTTTTTAAAGCCAGTAAGTTTTGTGGCAGTGTTATAGTGAAAAATAACTAATATAATAGTCTTGATGGTTGTGGTAAATATTAAAGACAAAGTAAATTCTTCCCTAGTTTGCCTAAAGTAATATTTATGTGCTTGAAATACTTATTCATGTATTTTTTAAAAACAGGGAATAAAATCCAGAAGTATAATTAAAAGAAAAAAAAGAAAGTGAATCCAGAAGCTTTGAAAGAAAAGATGGACATATTTGACAATATAAAACAAAAAGTTTTTATGGCAAAGTATACATAAACAAAATCAAAGAGTACATAGTATTTATCCACTTTCTCAAATTTCTTTGTGTATTGGGCCTGTTTGTACTTACAAGATATATTACAGAAAACGATATCAGTCATACATAAGAAGACAAATAGCTAAATAGAAAAATGGCAAAGCATACAAATGGATGATTCATTTAAGTACAAATTGAAACTGGCTAAGATGTGATAATATGCCTATGGGAAAATGCCTATGAATGCCACCAGGGAAATGCTAATTAAAATTGATGTAGCATTTTTCACCCAAAATAGTGGCAAAAATAAGAAAAGGTGTGCTAATGGAAATGTGGGTGAAATGTAACTTCCAGTTTTGCTGGTGTAATATGAATTGTTCAGGCCTTTAGGGAAAGTAATTTGGTCCTTGCGGAAATCTACAATAGATATAAAGGCACCACTATGTAAGGATATATGTAACACTGTAATACTAAAACAAACAACCAAGACCAACATCAACAACTAGAAAGAAAGGGGAATGGTTGAAGAAAATGTGGTTCATTCATATAATGGAATATCATGCAAATGTTAAGATACCAAGTTATATTTATACCAACCAACTTATAAGACCTTCCACAATGTAATTTTAAGTGAGAAAAAGGAGATCTAGTGAAGTTTAAATGATTTATTTACATAAAACGAAGACAAATCCCATATATGCAAATATGTATTATAGGTTTATGTATAGTTTTTTGAAGATGGAGAAAAGTATTGAAGAGTGTATATCAGGCTATAAGCATTGATTATCTAGGGTTGGAGTGGAGTGATAAAGTGAGTTGGAGGAAAGTAAGGGGAGAAGGAAGAAGAGAAAGGAAAAAGTAAGAGCAATAATTACAGGTGGAACTTTGAGTACATGGATAAGTATAAAGTGCAGTACTCAACAGAAAAAGGATAAGGACACAAGCCATCAACTATATGGAACGAATATAGTGTGAGACACGCAGAGGAGGATTTAGAATATTTAGAACTATTCCCTTAAGCCCAATGGTTAAGAGTTATATCTGTTCTCTAAGCAGAATGAATTGGGGACTGATGTCAAGACCTGTTATGCACCATTTGTGTTTAGTTTTGTATATTATAAATTGTATAACTTTCTCATTAGAGAAAAATAGTACTAGAAGAAAAAGTGACTTAGATTCAACTAAATTTGACTAGTTATATTTCAGATATGCTGACACTGGGATAAAGGTGTCATTGTAATTTTTTTCATTTTGATGATATTGAATATTTTTCACTTTTTTGAGATTGAATTAATAATATTTTTGAATTAAAAAAAATTTATTGGAGTATAGTTGATTTACACTGTGTTAGTTTAGGTGTACAGCAAAAGGATTCAGTTATACATATATATATATTCATTCTTTTTCAGATTCTTTTCTCATATAGGTTATCAGAGAACACTGAGTAGAGTTCCCTGTGTTATACAGTAGGTCGTTGTTGCTTATCTATCTTATATGTATGTAATATATATATATTATCCATAGTAGTGTGTATGTTAATCCCAAGCTCCTGATTTATCCCCCCCCCCCCCCACATTTCCCCTTTGGTAGCCATAAGTTTGGTCTCGATATCTGTAAGTCTGTTTCTGTTTTGTAGAAAAGTTCGCTTGTATCATTTAAAAAAAAATTAGATTCCAGATATGAGTGATATCATAATATTTGTCTTTCTCTGTCTGACTTCACTTCGTGTGATACTCTCTAGGTCCATCCATGTTGCTGCAAATGCCATTATTTCATTCTTTTTCATGGTTAATGTCGCATTGTATATAGTACCACATCTTCTTTACCCATTTTCTGTTGATGGACATTTAGGCTACTTCCATGGCCTGGCTATTGTAAATAGTGCTGCCATGAACATTGGGGTGCATGTATACTTTCAGATTATGGTTTCCTCCAGATATATGCCCAGGAATGGGATTGCTGGATCATATGGTAGTTCTATTTTTACTTTTTTAAGGAACTTCCATATTGTTCTCCACAGTGGCTATACCAATTTACATTCCCACCAACAGTTCAGGAGGGTTCCCTTTTCTCCACACCTTCTCCAGCATTTGTTTGTAGATTTTTTGATGATGGCCATTCTGACTGGTATGAAGTGATACCTCATTGTAGTTTTTATTTGCATTTCTCTAATAATTAGTGACGTTGAGTATCTCTTCATGTGTTTTTTGTCACCTGTATGTCTTCTTTGGAGAAATGTCTATTTAGATTTTCTGCCCATTTTTTGATTGGGTTGTTTGGTTTTTTAATATAGAGCTGCATGAGCTGTTTGTATATTTTGGAGATTAATCCCTTGTCAGTCACTTCATTTGCAAGCATTTTCTCCCATTCTGTGGGTCGTCTTTTCATTTTGTTTATGGTTTCCTTTGCTGTACAGAAGCTTTTAAGCTGAATTATGTCTGATTTATTTATTTTTGTTTTTATTTTCATGACTCTATGAGGTGGATCAAAGAAGATATTGCTACAACTTATGTCAAAGGGTGTTCTGCCTATGTTTTCCTCTAAGAGTTCTATAGTACCCTGTCTTACATTTAGGTCTTTGATCTATTTTGAGTTTGTTTTGTGTATGGTGTTGGGGAATGTTCTAATTTCATTCTTTTATATGTAGCTGTCCAGTTTTCCCAGCACTGCTTATTGCAGAGACTGTCTTTTCTCCATTGTATATTCTTGCCTCCTTTGTCATAGATTAATTGACCATAGGTGTGTGGGTTTATTTCTGGGCTTTCTATCCTGTTCCATTGATCTGTATTTCTGTCCTTGTGCTAGTACCATAATGTTTTGATTACTGTAGCTTTGCAGTTTAGTCTGAAGTCAGGGAGCCTGATTCCTCCAGCTCCATTTTTCTGTCTCAAGATTGCTTTGGCTATTCAGGGTCTTTTGTGTTTCCATACAAACTTAAAATTTTTTGTTCTAGTTCTATGAAAAATGCCATTGGTAATTTGATAGGGATTGCATTGAATCTGTAGATTGCCTTGGGTAGTATAGTCATTTTGACAATACCGATTCTTCCAATCCAAGAACATGGTATGTCTTTCCATCTGTTTCTGTCATCTTCAATTTCTTTCCTCAGCATCTTATAGTTTTCAGACTACAGCTTTTTTTCTCCTTAGGTAGGTTTATTCCTAGGTATTTTATTCTTTTTGATGCAATGGTAAATGGGCTCAACAAAATACTAGCAAACTCAATCCAACAACACATTGAAAGCATCATACACCATGATCAAGTGGGATTTATCCCAGGGATGCAAGGATTCTTCAGTATATGCAAATCAATCAGTGTGATACACCACAGTAACAAACTGAAGAATAAAAACCACATGATCATCTCAATAGATGCAGAAAAAGCTTTTGATAAAATTCAACACCCATTTGTGATTTAAAAAAAAAAAAACTCTCCAGAAAGTGGGCATAAAGGGAACTTACCTCAACATAATAAAGGACATACATGACAAATCCATAACTAACATCATTCTCAATGGTGAAATGCTGAATGCATTCCCTCTAAGATCAGGAACAAGACAAGGATGTCCACTGCCACCACTTTTATTCAAACATAGTTTTGGAAGTCCTAGCCATGCCAGAGTAGAAAAAGTCATAAAAGGAATCCAAATTGGAAAAGAAGAATTAAAACTGTCACTGCTTGCAGATGACATGATACTATATATAGAAAATCCTAAAGATGCTACCAGGAAACTACTAGAGCTTATCAATGAATTTGGTAAATTTGCAGAATACAAAATTAATACTCAGAAATCTCTTGCATTCCTATACAGTAACAAAGAAATATCAGAATTTTTCACTTTGAAATATTTATTTTAAACCTTATATACAGAAGATTCCACATATATTGATGTACAGTTTTATGTATACAGATAAATGCATAGTTGTGTAATCACCTCCACAAATAAAACCAGTTCCATCACTCCCCAGAAATTCCCTCATAGTATCCCTTTGTCACACCTTTCCCTCTAATCTCCAACTCCTTGCCACTGTTCTGTTCTTCTTTCCCACATTGTTGCCTTTTAAAGAATACTGTATAAGTGGAATCAAACAGTATATAGCCTTTTGAGTCAGATTTCTTTCACTTGGCAAAATGAATTTGAGATTCATCCAGATTGTGACATTTTAATAGTTTGCTGCATTAATAACTGTAATAAAGTATAAGCATAAAGGAATTATTAGCTTAATATATTGACTTGCCAAAGAAATTCTTTCTTCTATATTGATGTATAGTTGATTTTCAATATTATATTAGTTCCAGGTGTACAACATAGTGATTTGATATTTTTATAGATTATGCTCCATTTAAATTTGTTATAAAATATTGGCTATATTACCTGTGTGCTATACATTGCATCCTTCTATCTTATTTATTTTATACCTAGTTGTTTGTACCTTTTAATCCTCTTCCCCTATCTTGTCCCTACCTCTACCACCTCACTGATGACCACAAGTTTGTCTACTGTATCTGTGAGTGTATTTCTGTTTTGTTATATTTATTTATTTGTCTTAATTCTTCAGATTTCACATATAAGTGAAGACATACATTATTTGTCTTTATCTGACTTCATTAAGCATAATACCATCCAGGTCCATTCATTTTGTTGCAAATGGCAAAAATTCATTCTTTTTTATGGCGGAGTAATATTCCATTGTGTGCGTGCGTGTGTGAGTGTGTGTGTGTGTGTGTGTGTGTGTGTGTATCATAGCTTATTTATCCATACATCTGTTGATGGACATTTTAGGTTGTTTCCCTCTCTTGGCCATTGTAAATAATGCTGCTATAGACATCGGGGTATACATATCTTTTCAAATTAGTGTTTTCCTTTTACTCAGATGCATACTAAGGAGTGGAATTGCTGGATCACATGATAGTTCTATTTTTAATTTTTTAAGGAAGCTCCAACTGTTTTCTATAATGGCTATAACATTTTTCATTCCCACCAACAGTGGACAAGGGTTCCCTTTTCTCCACATCATCACCACCATTGATTATTTGTTGTCTTTTTGACAATAGCCATTCTGACAAATGTGAGGTGATATCTCATTGTGGATTTGATTAGCATTTCTCTGGAATAGATCCCAGTTGATCATGGTGTATGACATTTTTATGTACTGTTGAATTCAGTTTGCTAATATTTTGTTGAGGATTTTTGCATCTATATTCATCAGAGATATTAGCCTATAAATTTCTTTTTCTTTTGTAGTGTCTTAGATTTTAGTATCAGGGTATGGGTGGCCACATAGAATTACATTGGGAATATTGCCTCCTCTATAATAGCTTGAGAAGTATAATTATTAACTCTGTTTTAAATGTTTGTAGATTTACCCTGTGAAGCCAACCAGTTCTGGGTTTTGTTTGCTAGGAGTTATGTTGTTTGTTTTCACTGATTCAATTTCAACGCTACTATCAGTTGGTTTAGATTATTTCTTCTTGATTTAATCTTGGAAGATTGTATGTTTCTAGGAATTTATCCATTTCTTCTAGGTTGTTCAACTTGTTGGTATATAACTTTGTAGTAGTCACTTATGATTGTTTTTATTTCTATGATATCACTTGTAATTTCTTCTCTTTCTTTTTCTTTTTAACATCTTTATTGGAGTATAATTGCTTTACAATGATGTGCCAGTTTCTGCTTTATAACAAAGTAAATCAGCTACACATACACATATGTTCCCATACCTCTTCCCTCTTACATCTCCCTTCCTCCCACCCTCCCTATCCCACACCTCTAGGTGGTCACAAAGCACACAGCTGATCTACCTGTGCAATGTGGTTGCTTCCCACCAGCTATCTATTTTACGTTTGGTAGTGTATATATGTCCAGGCCACTCTCTCTTTGTCACATCTTACACTTCCCCCTCCCCATATCCTCAAGTCCATTCTCTAGTAGATCTGTGTCTTTATTCCCGTCTTGCCACTAGGTTCTTCATGACCTTTTTTTTCCCCTTAGATTCCATATATATCTGTTAGCATACTGTATTTGTTTTTCTCTTTCTGACTTACTTCACTCTGTATGACAGACTCTAACTCCATCCACCTCACTACAAATAACTCCATTTTGTTTCTTTTTATGGTTGAGTAACATTCCATTGTATATATGTGCCACATCTTCTTTATCCATTCATCTGATGATGGACACTTAGGTTGCTTCCATGTCCTGGCTATTGTAAATAAAGCTGCAATGAACACTGTGGTACATGACTCTTTTTGAATTATGGTTTTCTCAGGGTATATGTCCAGTAGTGGGATTGCTGGGTCATATGGTAGTTCTATTTTTAGTTTTTAAGGAACCTCCATACTGTTCTCCATAGTGGCTGTATCAATTTACATTCCCACCAACAGTGCAAGAGGGTTCCCTTTTCTCCACACCCTCTCAAGCATTTATTGTTTCTAGATTTTTGATGATGGCCATTCTGACTGGTGTGAGATGATATCTCATTGTAGTTTTGATTTGCATTTCTCTAATGATTAATGATGTTGAGCATTCTTTCATGTGTTTGTTGGCAATCTGTATATCTTCTTTGGAGAAATGTCTATTTAGGTCTTCTGCCCATTTTTGAATTGGGTTGTTTGTTATTTTGTTACTGAGCTGCATGAGCTGCTTGTAAATCTTGGAGATTAATCCTTTGTCAGTTGCTTCATTTGCAAATATTTTCTCCCATTCTGAGGGTTGTCTTTTGGTCTTGCTAATGGTTTTCTTTGCTGCAAAAAAGCTTTTAAGTTTCATTAGGTCCCATTTGTTTATTTTTCTTTTTATTTCCATTGCTCTAGGAGCTTGGTGCGAAAGGATCTTGCTGTGATTTATGTCACAGAGTGTTCTGCCTATATTTTACTATAAGAGTTTGATAGTGTCTGGCCTTACATTTTAATGTAAGGTCTTTAATCCATTTTGAGTTTATTTTTGTGTATGGTGTAAGGGAGTGTTCTAATTTTATACTTTTACATGTACCTGTCCAGTTTTCCCAGCACCACTTATTGAAGAGGCTGTCTTTTCTCCACTGTATATGCTTGCCTCATTTATCAAAGATAAGGTGACCATATGTGCGTGGGTTTATCTCTGGGCTTTCTATCCTGTTCCATTGAACTATGTTTCTGTTTTAGTGCCAGTACCAAACTGTCTTGATTACTGTAGCTTTGTAGTATAGTCTGAAGTCAGGGAGTGTGATTCCTCCAGCTCCATTTTTCATTCTCAAGACTGCTTTGGCTATTCGGGGTCTTTTGTGTTTCCATACAAATTGTGAAATTTTGTGTTCTAGTTCTGTGAAAAATGCCAGTGGTAGTTTGATAGGGATTGCATTGAATCTGTAGATTGCTTTGGATAGTAGAGTCATTTTCACAATGTTGATTCTTCCTATCCAAGAACATGGTATATCTCTCCATCTATTTGTATCATCATTAATTTCTTTCATCAGTGTCTTATAATTTTCTGCATACAGGTCTTTTGTCTCCTTAGGTAGGATTATTCCTAGATATTTTATTCTTTTTGTTGCAATGGTAAACGGGAGTGTTTTCTTAATTTCACTTCCAGAATTTTCATCATTAGTGTATAGGAATGCAAGAGATTTCTGTGCATTCATTTTGTATCCTGCTACTTTATCAAATTCAGTGATTAGCTCTAGTAGTTTTCTGGTAGCATCTTTAGGATTCTCTATGTATAGTATCATGTCATCTGAAAACAGTGACAGCTTTACTTCTTCATTTCCGATTTGGATTCCTTTTATTTCTTTTTCTTCTCTGATTGCTGTGGCTAACACTTCCAAAACTATGTTGAATAATAGTGGTGAGAGTGGGCAACCTTGTCTTCTTCCTGATCTTAGTGGAAATGTTTTCAGTTTTTCACCATTGAGGACAATGTTGGCTGTGGGTTTGTCATGCATGGCCTTTATTATGTTGAGGAAAGTTCCCTCTATGCCTACTTTTTGCAGGGCTTTTATCATAAATGGGTGTTGAATTTTGTCGAAATTTTTCTCTGATTCTATTGAGATGATCATATGGATTTTCTCCTTCAGTTGTTAATATGGTGTATCACATTGATTGATTTGCGTATATTGAAGAATCCTTGCATTCCTGGAATAAACCCCACTTGATCATGTTGCATGATCCTTTTAATGTGCTGTTGGATTCTGTTTGCTGGTATTTTGTTGAGGATTTTTGCATCTATGTTCATCAGTGATATTGGCCTGTAGTTTTCTTTCTTTGTGACATCTTTGTCTGGTTTTGGTTCAGGGTGATGGTGGCCTCGTAGAATGAGTTGGGGAGTGTTCCTCCCTCTGAAATATTTTGGAAGAGTTTGAGAAGGATAGGTGTTAGCTCTTCTCTAAATGTTTGATAGAATTCACCTGTGAAGCCATCTGGTCCTGGGCTGTTGTTTGTTGGAAGATTTTTAATCACAGTTTCAATTTCAGTGCTTGTGATTGCTCTGTTCGTATTTTCTATGTCTTCCTGCTTCAGTCTTGGTGGGTTGTGCATTTCTAAGAATTTATCCATTTCTTCCAGGTTGTCCATTTTGTTGGCATAGAGTTGCTTGTAGTAATCTCTCATGATCGTTTGTATTTCTGCAGTGTCAGTTGTTACTTCTCCTTTTTCATTTCTAATTCTATTGATT
Organism: Balaenoptera ricei; assembly: GCF_028023285.1. NCBI lineage: Eukaryota > Metazoa > Chordata > Mammalia > Artiodactyla > Balaenopteridae > Balaenoptera > Balaenoptera ricei. Next base: position 84,668,715 of record NC_082660.1, on the reverse strand, counting down.
TGAGTCTTCTCCCTTTTTTTCTTGATGAGTCTGGCTAATGGTTTATCAATTTTGTTTATCTTCTCAAAGAACCAGCTTTTAATTTTATTGATCTTCGGTATTGTTTTCTTCATTTCTTTTTCATTTATTTCTGATCTGATCTTTATAATTTCTTTCCTTCTGCTAACTTTGGGGTTTTTTTGTTCTTCTTTCTCTAATTGCTTTAGGTGCAAGGTTAGATTGTTTATTCGAGATGTTTCCTGTTTCTTGAGGTAGGCTTGTATTGCTATAAACTTCCCTCTTAGAACTGCTTTTGCTGCATCCCATAGGTTTTGGGTCGTCTTGTCTCCATTGTCATTTGTTTCCAGGTATTTTTTGATTTCCCCTTTGATTTCTTCAGTGATCACTTCGTTATTAAGTAGTGTATTGTGTAGCCTCCATGTGTTTCTATTTTTTACAGATCTTTTCCTGTAATTGATATCTATTCTCATAGCGTTGTGGTCGGAAAAGATACATGATATGATTTCAATTTTCTTAAATTTACCAAGGCTTGATTTGTGACCCAAGATATGATCTATCCTGGAGAATGTTCCATGAGCAGTTGAGAAAAATGTGTATTCTGTTGTTTTGGGGTGGAATGTCCTATAAATATCAATTAAGTCCATCTTGTTTAATGTATCATTTAAAGCTTGTGTTTCCTTATTTATTTTCATTTTGGATGATCTGTCCATTGGTGAAAGTGGGGTGTTAAAGTCCCCTACTATGATTGTGTTACTGTCGATTTCCCCTTTTATGGCTGTTAGTATTTGCCTTATGTATTGAGGTGCTCCTATGTTGGGTGCATAAATATTTACAATTGTTATAGCTTCTTCTTGGATCGATCCCTTGATCATTATATAGTGTCCTTCTTTGTCTCTTGTAATAGTCTTTATTTTGAAGTCTATTTTGTCTGATATGATAATTGCTACTCCAGCTTTCTTTTCATTTTCATTCGCATGGAGTATCTTTTTCCATTCCCTCACTTTCAGTCTGTATGTGTCCCTAGGTCTGAAGTGGGTCTCTTGTAGACAGCATATATACGGGTCTTGTTTTTGTATCCATTCAGCTAGTCTGTGTCTTTTGGTAGGAGCATTTAATCCATTTACATTTAAGGTAATTATTGATATGTATGTTCCTATTCTCATTTTCTTAAATGTTTTGGGTTTGTTATTGTAGGTGTTTTCCTTCTCTTGTGTTTCTTGCCTAGAGAAGTTCCTTTAGCATTTGTTGTAAAGCTGGTTTGGTGGTGCTGAACACTCTCAGCTTTTGCCTGTCTGTAAAGGTTTTAATTTCTCCATCAAATCCGAATGAGATCCTTGCTGGGCAGAATAATCTTTGTTGTAGGTTTTTCTCCTTCATCATTTTAAATATGTCCTGCCACTCCCTTCTGGCTTGCAGAGTTTCTGCTGAAAGATCAGCTGTTAACCTTATGGGGATTCCCCTGTGTGTTATTTGTTGTTTTTCCCTTGCTGCTTTTCATATGTTTTCTATATATTTAATTTTTGATAGTTTGATTAATATGTGTCTTGGCATGTTTCTCCTTGGATTTATCCTGTATGGGACTCTCTGTGCTTCCAGGACTTGATTAACTATTTCCTTTCCCATATTAGGGAAGTTTTCAACTATAATCTCTTCAAATATTGTCTCAGTCCCTTTCTTTTTCTCTTCTTCTTCTGGGACCCCTATAATTCGAATGTTGGTGCGTTTAATGTTGTCCCAGAGGTCTCTGAGACTGTCCTCAGTTCTTTTCATTCTTTTTTCTTTATTCTGCTCTGCAGTAGTTATTTCCACTATTTTATCTTCCAGGTCACTTATCCGTTCTTCTGACTCAGTTATTCTGCTATTGATCCCTTCTAGAGTATTTTAAATTTCATTTATTGTGTTTTTCATTGTTGCTTGGTTCCCCTTTAGTTCTTCTATGTCCTTGTTAAATGTTTCTTGCATTTTGTGTATTCTATTTCCAAGATTTTGGATCATCTTTACTATCATTATTCTGAATTTTTTTTCAAGTAGACTGCCTATTTCCTCTTCATTTGTTAGGTCCGGTGTGTTTTTACCTTGCTCCTTCATCTGCTGTGTGTTTTTCTGTCTTCTCATTTTGTTTATCTTACTGTGTTTGGGGTCTCCTTTTTGCAGGCTGCAGGTTCATAGTTCCTGTTTTTTTTTGGTATCTGTCCCCAGCGGCTAAGGTTGGTTCAGTGGTTTGTGTAGGCTTCCTGGTGGAGGGGACTAGTGCCTGTGTTCTGGTGGATGAGGCTGGATCTTGTCTTTCAGGTGGGCAGGTCCACGTCTGGTGGTGTGTTTTGGGGTGTCTGTGGCCTTATTATGATTTTAGGCAGCCTCTCTGCTAATGGATGTGGCTGTCTTCCTTTCTTGCTAGTTTTTTGGCATAGGGTGTCCTGCACTCTAGCTTGCTGGTCGTTGAGGGAGCTGGGTCTTGGTGTTGAGATGGAGATCTCTGGGAGATTTTCGCCGTTTGGTATTACATGGAGCTGGGAGGTCTCTTGTGGACCAGTGTCCTGAAGTTGGCTCTCCCACCTCAGAGACACAGCCCTGATGCCTGGCTGGAGCACCAAGAACCTTTCATCCACATGGCTCAGAATACAAGGGATAACAAATAGAAAGAAAAAAAGAAAGAGTATAAAATAAAATAAAGTAAGATAAAATAAAATAAAGTTATTAAAATAAAAAATAAAAAATAATTATTTAGAAAAAAAGAAAAGAAAAAAATTTTTAAGTAAAAACAAAACAAAACAAAACAAAAAAGGACGGACAGAACCCTAGGACAAATGGTGAAAGCAAAGCTATGCAGACAAAATCTCACACAGAAGCATCCACATACACACTCACAAGCAGAGGAAAAGGGGAAAAAATAATATATCTTGCTCCCAAAGTCCACCTCCTCAATTTGGGATGATTCGTTGTCTATTCAGGTATTCCACAGATGCAGGTACATCAAGTTGTTTGTGGGGCTTTAATCCGCTTCTTCTGAGGCTGCTGTGAGAAATTTCCCTTTCTCTTCTTTGTTTGCACAGCTCCCAGGGTTCAGCTTTGGATTTGGACCCGCCTCTGCGTGTAGGTCGCTTGAGGGCGTCTGTTCTTCCCTCAGACAGGATGGGGTTAAAGGAGCAGCTGCTTCAGGGGCTCTGGCTCAGGGCGGTGGGAGGGAAGGGTACGGATGCGGGGCAAGCCTGGGGCAGCAGAGGCCTGCGTGACGTTGCAGCAGCCTGAGGAGTGCCATGCATTCTCCCGGGGAAGTTGTCCCTGGATCACGGGACCCTGGCAGTGGCGGGCTGCACAGGCTCCTGGGAGGGGAGGTGTGGATAGTGACCTGTGCTCGCACACAGGCTTCTTGGTGGCAGCAACATCAGCCTCAGCGTTTCATTCCCGTCTCTGGGGTCCGCGCTGATAGCCGCAGCTCACGCCTGTCTCTGGAGCTCGTTTAGGCTGCACTCTGAATCCCCTCTCCTCGCGCCCCAGGAAACAAAGAGGCAAGAAAAAGTCTCTTGTCTGTTCGGCAGCTCCAGACCTTTTCCCGGACTCTATTCTGGCTAGCTGTGGTGCACTAACCCCTTCAGGCTGTGTTCACACCGCCAACCCCAGTGCTCGCCCTGCGATCCGACCGAAGCCGGAGCCTCAGCTCCCAGCCTCCACCCTCCCCGGCGGGTGAGCAGACAAGCCTCTCGGGCTGGTGAGTGCTGCTGGGCGCCAAGCCTCCGTGTGGGAATCTCTCCGCTTTGCCCTCTGCACCCTTGTGGCTGCGCTCTCCTCCGTGGCTCCGAAGATTCCCCCCTCTGCCACTCACAGTCTTCACCCGTGAAGGGGCTTCCTAGGTGTGGAAACCTTTCCTCTTTCACAGCTCCCTCCCACTGGTGCAGGTCCTGTCCCTATTCTTTTGTCTCTGTTGTTTCTTTTTTCTTTTGCTCTACCCTGGTACGTGGGGAGTTTCTTGCCTTTTGGGAGGTCTGACGTCTTCTGCCAGCGTTCAGTGGGTGTTCTATAGGAGCAGTTCCACGTGTAGATGTATTTCTGATGTATTTGTGGGGAGGAAGGTGATCTCCACGTCTTACTCTTCTGCCATCTTCCCTGGGTCTCTGTTTCTTTTTCTTTCATTTTGTATCTATATGAGATGATGGATATCCACTAAATTTATTGTGGTGATCACTTTATGATGTATGTAAGTCAAATCAGTATGCTGTACACCTTAAACTCATGCAGTGCTGTATGTCAATTATATTGCACAAAAACTGGGAAAAAATGAAGTCTTGCCATTTGTGACGACATGAATTTCTTTTATGGCATTCTTGGTCACATAAGTCAGACAGAGAAAGACAAATACCATATCTCACTTATATGTTATATTAAAAAAATAAAACCCAAGCTCATAGAAACAGAGCAGATTGGTGGTTGTGTGGTTGCCAGAGGTGGGGATGGGTGAAATGGGTGAAGGGGGTCAAAGGTACAAATTTTCAGTTTTAAAATAAATTCGTTATGGGGATGTAATGTACAGCATGGCATCTATAGTTAATATTACGGTATCACATATTTGAAAGTTGCTAAGAGAGTAGATCTTAAAACTTCTCATTATAGGAAAAAAAATTGTAACTATGTATGCTGGTGGCTATTAACTAGATTTATTGTGGTGATCACTTCACAATATATACAAATATTGAATCACTATATTGTATACCTGAAACTTATATGAAGTTATATGTCAATTATACGATATTTTATTGTATGTATATAACACATTTTGTTTATCCATTCATCTGTAAAAGGACATTTGTGTTGTTTCTACTGGTTGGATATTATGAATAATGCTGCTATGAACAATGATGCACAAATATCTATTTAAAGCCTAGGTTTCAGTTCTTTTGGGTATATACCTTGAGGTGGAATTGTTGGATCACATGGTAATTCTATGCTTAATTTTTTGAGAAACCACTGTACTGTTTTCCATAGTGACTGCACCATTTTACATTTGCACCAGCAATGTACAAGGTTTCCAATTTCTCCTCATTCTTATAACACTTGTTATTTTTCTCTGTTTGTTTATTTGTTATAATAGCCATCCTAATGAGTGTGTAGTGGTATCTCGTTGTGATTTTGACTTGCATTTCCCTAGTGATTATTGATTTTGATTATCTTCTCATGTTCTTATTGGTCATTTGTGTATTTTCTTCAGAGAAATGTCTATTCAAGTCCTTTGACCATTTTTTAATTGGGTTGTTTTTTTTTTTTGTTTTTGAGTTATAGCAGTTCTTTATATGTTCTGGATATTAATCCATTACTGGATATATAATTTTTAAATATTTTCTCCCATTTGGTGGGTTGCCTTTTCACTCTGTTCATAGTGTTTTTTTGATGCACAAAAGTTTTAAATCTGAATGAAGTCTGATTTTGTTGCCTGTGTTTTGGGTTACATACTCAAGAAATCAGCACCAGATCCAATGTCATGAAGATTTTCCCCTATGTTTTCTTCTAAGAGTTTCATAGTTTTAGCCCTTATATTTAAGTCTTTGATCCATTTTGAGTTAATTTTTATATATGATGTAGTGTTAGGGTCCAATGTCATTCTTTTGCATGTGGATATCCAGTTTTCCCAGGACCATTTGCTGAAAAGAGGTATTCCTTTTGAAGCAAAGAATTTGCTCTTTTTGAGTGCCTACAATAAACTTTGATACAAATTGCAGCATTGATAGTTAACTTTAAATTGTGTCATCCAATCACATAAAGTACCCTTTATTTCATTACATTTACTTGCTTAATATGAAATCAAGAAAAAGGCCTCAAGAGAAAATATTTATGTAGTTTAGAAAAGGAACACACTGAACAGTAGACAGGGATAGGTGCATTAGATGCTCTTCCTAGGCAAAAGGCCTCCTTTCTCTGGAATCAGTAGAGGATTCCACCTTCCCCTTCACTCTTCTTCTTCATTATATTGGGGAGTGTTATGGGCCTGAGGAGGAAAAATAATCCTTCTGGAAGCAGCAGTATCCTAAAAGGTTAAAGTTCCTCTCAAACAAATTAAGGTTTTAATTGGTTCTACCAAGAAATGACATAGGCTGAATTGCCATCAAATAATTGGTTCCAGTTATTTAGTGGTACCTCAGTCATCATATATTAATACACTCGATTTGCTGGCATTTAACCTGTAATTTAATGATAGTCTAGACAGAACCATTTGATTTTCCATAAAGAAAAAACTATAGATGCAATTCATGGAATTGACTTAAAGAAAAAAAATTATGCCTAATTGTTTTCATAACTTTCCAGAAGTTGTTAGGGAATAAAAATGGTTTTATAAACTTAAATATTAAAATTAACGAGCTATATTCATCTGGTGTCTCATATTCTGTATGAACAACTTTAGCATGGTTAAGAGTTTAATTAAACATGTATGACAGCTGAATGTGAGGAAAAACAACCCAAGAAAACCATACAACATACAACTGAACTACATAAAATTAAAAAGCCAAAAAAATTATATCAAAAAATGGCATCATGAAATTCTGAAGAACAAAGAGATTCTAGGTACCCACTTTATCTTTCTAGGTTCTTTAAAACAAACTACCACAAACTGGGTGACTGAAAGCAGAAATTTATTCTTTCACATTCTGGAGGCTAGAAGTCTAAAGTCAAGATGTCAACAGGACCATGATCCCCCTGAGACTCTGGGCAGAATTCTTCCTTGCCTCTCTCTAGGTTCTGGTGGTGGCCATCAATCTTGGCATTCCTTGGCTTGTAGTTGCATCACTCCAGTCTCTGCCTTTGTTGTCACATGGCGTTCTTTTTAGTTCTCAGAATGCTTCCGTGTCTTCATATGGCATTCACTTCCCTGTGTACCAGTCACATTACATTAGGACCTACCCTAATTGAGTATGACTTCATCTTAACCTGATTACATCTGTAAAGACTCCATTAACAAGTAAGATTACATTCACAGGTGCCAGGGAGTAAGACTTCAACATATTTTTTGGGGGTATAAAAGTTAACCCATAACAGTAGCTATCTCACTTTCTTTGGGATCTAGGCAGAGGGAAAAAGAGCAACTATAATTATCACTTATCAGAATAGTTATCTACAACCTTGGTTCTAGTCTTACTTGTAATGACAGGGTTTGGGGTCCTTAAATGCCATATAGTAGTAGAAAGTGCAATGACTTTGGAGTCAAAAAATCTGAGAAATCCCTCTGACCTCCTAGATTTATATTATTGAATAAGTTAATTTACCTCTAACTCCCATTACTCATCTCTGAATTGGAGCTAATAATGTACAAATTTCTTAGGGTTATAATGAGGATTGTGATAAAATACATAAAGCCCTTACAAAGTACCTGGGCCACTGTAAGTGCTCAAAAATATTAGCAAGTATTATTATTTCCATGCTAGAGCACACTATGAGGTACTGTTTACTAAATTTGGCCTGGGTTTACATTTCTTAGTCCTATGTGGGTCATCAGGAAAAGGTCTTCAGGAATCTAGACCAGGTGTCAGCAAATATTTTCGCAAAGGGCCAGAGAGTAAATATTTCAGGCTTTGTGGAAGTTGCTCAACTCTCTTGCAGTTCTCTGTGGAACTGCTCAGCTCTGCCAATGTAGCACAAAAGCAGTCACAGATAATATGTAAATGAATGAGTGTGGATGTGTTCCAATAAAACTTTAATTATAAACACTGAAATTTGAATTTCATATAAGTTTCACATGCCACAAAATATTATTCTTCTTTTAAATTCTTTCAACCATTTAGAAATGTAAAATCCAAAGGAATGATGTTAACAAAATGGCATAATAGTAAGCCCCCAACCCTTCTTCTTCCATGGATACACTGACTTAACAACAATACATGGACCAATTACCTTTGTAAGAAATCCAGACTAGTTAAGAGGTTTCTGCATCCTAGGTGACAGTTAAGCTAACTGCATCAAAACATGGTAGGAACATTTGTGGCAGTCACTGACCAGAGCCCTTCCTCCTAGTACAGAACTGCAAGATTTGGAGAAAACTCCAAACTTCTGACTTCTCTCTGGAGAAGCAAAGAGAAGAGTGGAAAATTCACCCAATGTTGTTACTGGTTGAATTGATTAAAAAAAAAAAAACAGCATCCAACAATATGCTGTGTATAACAGATTTACTTTAAATTTAGGACACACATAGACCAAAACTGAAAGGATAGAAAAGGGTAGTCTACGAAAATGGAAACCTAAAGAGAGCAGGAGTGGCCATACTTATATCAGACAAAATAGACTTGAAGACAAAAGCAATCATAAGAGATAAAGAAAGACATTGTATAATGATAAAAAAACAAATTCAGCAGGAAGATAGAACAATTATAAATGTATATACACCTCACATTAGAACTCACAAATATATAAAGCAAACATTGATAGAACTGAAGAGAGAAAGAAAATAATGTCAGTAGACTTCAATACCCAACTTTCAGTGATGAATGGACCAACCAGACAGAAGACTGATAAGGGAATAGAAGAATTGAGCAACACTACAGACCAACTGGACCTAACAGACATATGCAAAACTCTACCCAACATCAACAGAATACACATTATTCTTAAGGAAATATGAAACATTCTCCAAGACAAACCACATACTGGGCCACAAATATATATATATATATATATATATATATATATATATATATATTAACAAATTTAAGGAGATTAAAATAATACCAAGTATCTTCTTCAGCTACAGTAGAATGAGACTAGAAATCAATACCAGAGAGGAACAGGAAAATCCATAATTTGTGGAAGTTAAACAACTCACTCAAACAACCAATGAGTCAAAGAAGAAGTCACATGGGATTTTAGAAAATATTGGAGACAAATTAAAACGAAAAGACAACACACCAAAACTTATGGATGCAGCAAAAGCAGTTCTAAGAGGGAAATATTGATAATACAATACATAGTGATAAACACATTAAACAAAATCTCAAGTCAACAACTTAACTTTACACTTCAAGGAACTAGAAAAAGACAAACTAACCCAAAAGTTAGCAGAAGGAAGGAATTTTAAAATATTAGAGCAGAGATGCAAAATGGAGAACAGAAAAACAATAGAAAATAATCACTGAAATCAAGTTTTTGTTTTTTTTTTTAAGATCAACAAAGTTGCAAATTCTCAGCTAGACTAAGAAAAAAGAAAACTCAAAGAACTAAAATTAGAAATGAAGGAGGGGACATTACGATGGCTGCCAAATAATTAAAAAGAATTATGAGAGACTACTATGAATAAGTATAGACCAACGAATTTGCTAACCTAAAAGAAATGGATAAATTCCTAGAAACATACAGCCCACCAAGACTGAATCATGAAAAATAAAAAATCTGAACAGAACTATAACTAGTGAGGAAACTGAAGTAGTAGTCAAAAACCTCCCAACAAAGAGCAGTGCAGAACTAGATGGTTTCACTGGATTATTATACCAAACATTTAAAGATGAACAAACACCAATCCTCCTCAAAACCTTCCAAAGAATTCAAGGGGAGAGCAACACCCTGATACCAAAACCAGACAAAGACACAACCAGAAAATAACACTAGAGACCAAAATCCTTGATGAATATTGGTTCAAATATCCTCAATAAAATATTAGCAAGCTGAATTCAACAGTATAGAAAAAAATATTGTACTATGACCAACTGGGATTTATACAGGGATGCAAGGAGTTTGGTTCAACATATTAAAAACAATCAATATAAATACCACATTAACAGAATAAAGAATGAAAACCACATACTCGTCTCAACTGATATAAAAAACACATTTGACACAATTCAACATCCTTTCAAAACTAAACAATTCAACAAAAATTCAACAAACTAGGAACAGAAGGATACTACCTCAACATGATAAAGCCATATATGAATAGTTCACAGCTAACATCTTTAACAGTGAAAGACTAAAAGTTTTTCCTTTAGATCAGGAACAAAGGAAGGATGACCACTCACCACTACTATTCAACATAGTACTTGAAGTTTTAACTAGAGCACTTAGACAAGAAAAAGAAATAAAAGCCATCCAAATTGGAAAGAAAGAAGTAAAATTATCACTGTACACAGATGACATGACCTTATATGTACAAAACCCTAAAGATTTCACACACACAAAAAAAAAACTGTTAAAAATTAATTTCATCAAATTTGCTAGATACAAAATCAACACTCTAAGTTCAGTTGCATTTCTATACACTAACAATAAACCATCTGAAAGGAAATTTAAAAAGCAATCCTATTTATAGTAGAATCAAAAAGAAACACTTAGGAAGAAACTTAGCCAAGGAGGCAAAAGATTTTTACACTGAAAACTAAAAACTATTGCTAAAAGAAATGAAAGAAACAAATAAATGAAAAGACATCCCATGTGCATGGATTAGAAGTTTTATATTGTTAAATGGTCCATACTATCCAAAGCAATCTACAGATTCAATGCATTCCTTATCAAAAACCCAATAGCATCTTACACAGACATAGAAAAAAATACTCAAAAATTCATATGGAATCTCAAGGGATTCTGAATAGCCAAAACCAATCTTTAAAAAGAAGTTGGAAGCTTCATACTTCACAATTTCAAAATATACTATGAAGCAACAAAAATCAAGATGGTGTGGTACTAGCATAAAGACAGATATGTAGACCAATGGAACAGAAAAGAGAGCCCAGATAAACCCTTGTATACGTGGCCAAGTGATCTTCAACAAAGGTGCCAAGACTACACACTGGGAAAGGACAGTCTCTTCAACAAACGGTGCTGGGAAAACTGAATATTCACATGCAAAAGAATAAAGTTGTACCATTACCTTACACAGTATACAAAAATTAACTTAAAACAGATTAAAGACCTAAAACTATAGAACTTCTAGAATAAAACAAGAAAAAATTTCAGGACATTGAATTTGGCAATGATTTCTTGGATATGACTTAAAAAGCAGAGGCAACAAAAGCAAAAATAGATAAAGGGTTCTACATCAAACTCGAATACTTCTGCAAAGCAAAGGATACTATAAACAGAGTGAAGAGCCAACCTACAGAATGGAAGAAGATATTTGTAAGCCACATGTTAGATAAATGGTTAATATCCAGAATATATTAAACTCCTACAACTTAACAACAAAAAACAAATGACCCAATTAAAAAATGGGCAAAAGACATTTCTCCAAAGAAGATACAAAAATGGCCAACAAACATATGAAAATATGCTCAACATCACTAATAATGACAGAAATGCAAATCAAAACCTCAATGAGATATCAACTTACACCATTAGAATGGCCACAATCACTAAAACAGACTACAAATACTGAAGGGGATGTGGAGAAATTGGAACCTTGTGCACTGTTAGTAGGAATTTTAATGGTACAGCCACTATGGGATACAGTATGGAGGTTTCTCAAAAAATTAAAATTACCATCAGTCCAGCGATTTCACTTCTTGATATGTATCCGAAAGAAAAAAAAAAACAAGATCTCAAAGAGATATTTGCACACCCATGTTTACTGCAGTATTATTAACAATAGCCAAGAGGTAGAAGCAATCTAAAATCCACTGATGGATAAATGGAGAAAGAAAATATGGTATATATAAACACTGAAATATTATTCAGCATTAAAAAAGAAGGAAATACTGTCATACACTACAACATGGATGAACCTTGAGGACACTATGCTAAGTGAAACAAGTTTGAAGTCTGTCCCCAAAAGACAAATAATGCATGATTCCAGTTATATGAGGTATCTAAATTAATCATATTCATAGAATCAGAAAGTAGAATGTGGTTACCAGGGGCTGGAGGAGAGGGGGAAATGGGGAGTTTTTGTTGAATGGGTATAGAGTTTCAGTTTTTCAAGATAAAAAAGTTCTAGAGATCTGTTGTACAACAGTGTGCATGTAGTTATTTCTACTGTACTGTACATTTAAAAATGGTACAGATGGTAGATTTTGTTTTATGTTATCTCTACCAAAATTTTTTTAAATGTAAATTCATTCTTAGCTTATGGGCTGTACAAAAACAGGTGGTGGGTGAGATTTGGCCCATGGGCTGTAGTTAGCCAACCCTCGGTCTAAGATAAGAGGGAAATTGGAATGGAATTAAAGAGTAGGTTTTGCACCCAGTCTAGAGTAGAATTTAAGTGACAAATGAATTACAAAAACCTTGTCTTTTCCCAAAACACCATGTTATATGTTGCTTTGTATCCCTCAAAAAGATATGTTGAAGTCCTAACCCCTGGTACCTGTGAGTGTGACCTTCTTTGGAAATAGAATCTTTGGGAAATAGAGTCTTTGCAGGTATAATCAAGTTAAGATGAGGTCATTAGGGTGGGCCATAATCCAATATGACTGGTGTCCTAATAAGGATAGGGGAAGAGACACAGGCGTACACACAGGGGAGAATGCTATTTGAAGACAGAGGCAAAGATTGGAGTTATGCTGCCACAAGCCACTGAATACCTAGGGCTGCCAGAAACTGTAAGAGGCAAGGAAGGATCTTCCTCCAGAGACTTTGGGGGAAGCCTGGCACTGCCAACACCTTGATTTTGGATATCTAACCTCCAAATCTGTGAGAGAATAAATTTCTGTTGTCTTACCTATGCAGTTTGTGGTACCTTGTTATGGCAGCCCTAGGAAACTAAACTCCACTATTTGAGAGAAAAGTTACAATTTGTTATTATCTATTACATTCTGTGTTGCAATAAAAGAATGATGTAAAACAAGAATTGTTACCCAGAGAGAAAAACCTAGTTGGGCAATCAAATATAACACTCGTGAAACAATCTGAGAGCACTGTATTATTTAAACACTACATTGTGTTGGGTATTGCAAGGAGTGGTAAAGAACATTTAGTGATCCCACCATAATTTAAATTGTTCCTTGAATAAAGTTTATAATGTTAATTGGTATAATTTAGTGTCTATGGTGAACAAGTCCAAATGAGTTGCCCTTATATTGTTATATTTCATCTAAAAGTGATTCTTTCCAGTCTATTTCAAATATTTGCCAGTTGAAAAATATTTAGCATAATCACTTGTTAAATCATTCTGCATTTCATTAGTTATTTTTAATATAAATATGAAGTACACTCCCATTTACTAAAGAATATTGACTCCTAAAAAAATTTGCAGCCAGTGAGAGCAAAATGTTTGTGTGAGGCAGAAGACATTCCTTCCCTCGCTATGTCCCTAATGCTCCTGCTCTCATTGGAACCTAGCAGAAGCCTAAATAATACTGGCAATACTGGAGCCTACATTAAAAATAGAAGCAAATGTCAAGTCTTGTAGTGCATGGAAAATAAAACTGAAGACTGTCATAAGAAATTGCTATGATAAAAGCCCAGCTGTGTCTGGGCTTTTATCATAGCAATGATATGCTATGATAAAAGCCCACAACTAACTAGTTGTGTGGGCAATTTATTTAACACGATTGTCTCAGTTTTCTCATCTATGGAATGGAGATATAAATACCTCCAGCTACCTATTTCACAAAGCTGCTGTGAGAATTTCATGATATTGTACTGGTAAACCACTTAGCACAATGTCTGGAATATAATAATGATAATAATAAGTACTTAATAAATGAAGTCTAGGAAAAGAGACATTTTAATACAATAAAACACGGGAGGTATTCTGGCAAGAAGTTAATCTTAAGAAAAATAAATGATTTTGAGATATTTCAAACTGGCATCAGACCATGGTAAGGGACTCTATCCAGGTATCCACCAATAAAAGTAGATGAAACAGAGGAAACTAGTAACAAACCCTGTCAGATGCTGAAACGAGAAGAGGCTGGACCTTGGTGTGAAAAGAAGAGTTCAACAAAACTGAAGGGTGAGGAGGAATTACAACTGAGAGAGTAAAGACAGACACAGAATGAATGCAATCAGAAAGTATGATCTGAATGTCTTTAATAAAGAATTCAATTCAAGACACAAAGATCAGGGATAAAAGTAATAGAACAGGGAAGCCACTTCCAAATATATGCCTCTTGGTAGACTGTAGTTTGGAATATGTTTGGAATATATTGCTCAAACCTGCCATGAAGGATGTATTAAACTTTCTCAGGTATTCTGTGTACATCTTAGTCCAGCTGAATGTGAAGTCATTTTATCATGAAATGCATGTACCACCAGTTGTTACTTCCATAATAAATGTGTAGTGTCAAGGACAAAACTGGAATCAAAATCTAACACTTCTGTAAGTATTAGTGAGCATGAAGTGAGTAAACTGTGACTCCCCTGAGCAAATTCTGAGTGACTACTGCTCATGGCTAAGGGGAAACAGTGGTCGATAGAAGGAGAGGTCTTTAATTGTTGAGCTGAAGAAATGACTTGGAGTCCGTTTTTCCACACAGTAAAATATCTAGTTAAAGTCAAAACTCTAAGCAGAAAAATGAGTATTCACAGTGAATAAGTTTTAAACTTGGCAACAATAACAGTGATCCTTTACCACAGAAGTAGCACACAGATACCATAGAGAACATAGGTTCTCAGAATGGAAAGGTAGAAAAGCACACCCATGGCATTCAGTTAAGCACATTAAAGGGAAGGAAAACCCTCTATAAACATCAGTGATTGCAGATTTGGCACTTAATTAATGGCTGTTCTTTGAGCTCGTGCATAAATGACCAAGAATCAGTAAATAATCGCAAAGCCAGTGTCTCAATAAGATCAGGCCATGTGAAACTAAAATTATATGAGACATGGCACATGGGAACAGATTGAACTATCCAGAAGCTATTCCCTTGGCCACACTGGTCAAAGATTATTACAAGTTCCTTAGTAAGGTGAACTAGAGATTAATATCAGGGTCCATGAAATAAATTTTATAGTTCATATATACGTATAGTGAAATCATATCTACTACCTAACTTAGGCAACAAGTTCTCTTATCTTCTTAAATTCTAGAGTTAAACAACCACTCGAGGTACTCATATTTTGATAACTGGACCAGTGTATTATAGCTGACTGTTAAACTCAACACTCAGGTATCCACAATGCGCAAATACAAGTAACCCTTTTTATAAGATTTTTTTTTTCTTAATAAGGCATATTTATCTCTGGTGATTCTACATATTACAATCCATTCTATCTGTCCTTAATACTTCACATAAAAGATGACTTTATTAAACAGTAATACTGTTGCATTTATAAGAGAAAACATGGTGAAAAAATATAACATGCATGTTTTTATTTCACACTTTCCTTATTAGCTTTAGCTTTGGGATATAGGGGAAAGAGACGAATCTAGATGCTTTAGCTCTAGCATTTAATTCCTGCTAATGTCTCATCTAGAAAAAAATGAAATCACGTTGGAGAGTTGACAGTAATATTTCTTTTTAGCAGGTAAGGCAAAATGCAGATGTAGAAAAGAGGAAGAACTAGGGCTGGGGTTGGCAGGCAGGCTATGGGAGAGAAATAAGTCAGCCAGTAGCAGTGAGTGCCATTTTCTAGTTCTTAGTTTCTAGTTCCCCATAATCCATCCCCAAATAAATTTTATTATCTGAATTAAGCAAATTTAAGTAGGTGGAGAGATAGAACTAATATGCACAAACAAATGCCAAACTCCACGCTACTCTCTATAATTGCAATAGTAGCTCAGAGAAGGGAGCCACCAAGACAGTTCCTATGTTAATTTAGCTCTTTGTTACCCCTGGCAGTAGTGATTATTGTTTTATACTAATATAATGTGAAAAGTAGGGTTGAGGTGATGGGGATTACATAAGAAAATATATTCTTCATTTTTTTTCTCAAAATGTGTAGAGAAGATTGAGCAGAAATGTAGGAAACACACATGCAGAAGGAAACTAACAATAATAAACTCTCAAGATAATCAAAATGCAATAATCAACATATATAGGCATCCCATAGCATTAAGCTTCCCTTTCAAAACAAGTAAATAAAATTTTGTTTCTTGAAATATTAAGAAAAAATATAACAATAAGATAAGATTTTTAAAAGTCATTATCTTACAAATGGTTATTAAATGAGTCAATGTTATAAGTGGAATCCATCTGTGATACATCACTGTACTATATAAAAATGGTTTCAATGCACAGAGTATCTATGGTAGTTTAGAAGAAATAAATTGATAAATGGTAGAAGAAAACACTTGACAAGGATAAGTGGAATTTTAAGCTGAATGTGTTTCTGCTGTCTGATTTTATAACAGGTTGTCTGATTCTCTGCACATGAAACAGTCTTCTCTTGCGTTATCTGTAGAGAAGAGATAAGAATAGAGCAAAGTATTTTGTCTTAAAATCTGTCTCATGAGCCTCAATATCCCAACCACATATTGATAGAAATATCTGCCTCTGATGCACATGCAATTTTTTGAGGTGGGGAGGGAAACTATATGGCAAGTCTCCAAAAAAGATATTTTTCTATCACACTCCAATATGTCTGTGAAGGATATCCATCATAACTGAAGCAAAACCATTAATTTTCAGAACTGTCAGTCTAAGCAGATAGATAAACAATGGGAACCCAATCTAACACTAAAAAAAAAAACAGACTATACTTCCTCCATTGAAGTTTATCATTTTAAGGTGAACTCTGATGTGCACAAAGTTTTCCTTCCTGGCAGTTGTTTTTTTACCTTTGTAATAAGCAGCTCAAGTGTCATTATAAAAGCAAGCACATATTAACTCAGTAATACCAGAAGAAAGCATTTGCAAAATTTGTTGAAGGAGTAGATCAACTAAAGTTAAAGAAAAAACTGACAGCAAGCCCACTGTTCTGCCTCAAAAAAATATGAAGGTGATGGTCTTATATGACACTGGCAGTCTCTGGCCTTCTGTTTGATATTGCATCTCTAGCGACAATTTACCTGTGAGTAATCCAATTATTTAACAGGGGAATAGCAAAGGCTGATGCAACCAACAACTAGAACACCAAGATATTCAATAACTTTCAGAGCCTTTTAAAGAGGTTTGCTTAAAGGTCATTGTGACAAGTGTTCTTTAACCAGCTAGCACTTTAAGGCAAATGATGTTTTTGGCCCTTTGTTGAAGTGAGCCTAGGCAGTGATTAACTTAGGTCCAATTTGCAGCTAGTTGAGTCACACAAGAGCAAAGCTATGCTATCACACCAGATGGTGACTTGTTAATATGTCATACTTTTGATCATACCCTAGCAACTGTCTTCTGGGTTGTAAAATAAAATGGCAGCTCCTTTTCTTGTCAGAAAATAGAGGTTTTTATTATTGGCCATTGTAGAAACTTGATAATAATGGGTGCTTAAACCCTGCAATTATATAAAATCTGGAGAATTTTCTAGACCGGAGGTGAAATCAGCTAAAAATGAGAAAATTAATGTTTGTGTCTCTTAGAGTTTCAAAGTTTCCTTTAATGTACTTAGTTTTCAAACCATCATATTATCTTACTACTTGTTGTTATCAAGTATAACAAATGATCAGACAATTACTAAGGAAGTGATGATTACTATGGTGACAATACTGTTGCTGAGGTTTCACAATCTAGAGAACTATCTCATATATAAATCTCTTAAGCAATACCCCATAAATGTACTAATTTAATTCATTGATTCATTTACTCTTGGAAAGATGTTATAAAATGATATATATTTAGTTAGGAATTGGCTAAATAAAAACCTTCCTTAAATGATTTCCATGAAGATAATTACTTTAAAAATGTTTCACTAACATATTTTTGAGGTGAATGTGCTTAAGGAATGATGGTTATCTGAGTTGACTTTCAATTTAAGCATCAGCTTTTTAACGTGGATATTTTGAATGAGAGCTTATAAAATTAAATAATGGTAAGATAATAAAATGGGTTGAAATTTCTCAAGGAAGTGTGGTAACTTTGTATCAAGGAATAAGCAGACTATTGCTATCTTGTGTTATTCATACCAGATTTCTCCACAACGATAGCGTTTAATCATGACTATCATGATTATCTGCTTCCATGTAGAGCATTGTCCTAAAAAGCCTGTGTTTATAACTGATCAAACAAAACACTAGTGTACAATTTAAATGGTATCTCTATAACCTTGTAAGCATATGGGGTAGGAGTAGGGGAGTGAATAAATTTGTTTCATAAATGAACTGCACTTTAAGTCCAGAAAGAAAACTACATACTGAATTCATAAAGACAACCAAAGTAGCAAAGTCTGGAGCCACTTTGGAATTTTCTTTAGAAAAGAATTATTTAAAATGTGATTAAAAGGGCATTTCATTTAATAATTGGGAAGATACTGTTTGATCATGTTACTTCCCTGATCAGAAAGTTTTGGTGGCTCCCTACTGAAACCAGAAGAGTGTCCAAACTCTTAAACAACACACTTCTCAAATAAAACACTGCAATAGCCACTAATGGGTTTGGCTGCTTCCACTTTTGCCATGCACACTTAACCCCTGTTCTGAAATCCATTCTCTACACACCCAGCAGACAGAGTGATATCTTTAAAATACAAATCAATCAGTGCCCTGATCTAGACTCTCAAGCAGCTTCCCATCACATACACCATCTTCATCACTAACACTTATTCAGCAATTCCCCTGTGCCAGGCCCTGTTCTATGGGCTTTAATTAGTATTCCCCACTCATTTAATGAAGCAAAATCCCCTTAACATGGCCTGCTGTGCCCAGCATGATATGGGCTCTGCCTACCTCAGGGTGCACCACTCCCCTACCTCCTCAATTCCCACTAGCTATACTAGCTTCTTTATTGTTCTTGGAGCACAGCAAGTTCATTTCTGCTCCAAGGCCTTTGAACGAACTGTTGCCTCTGCCTCAAGGATTCTTGTCCCAGCTCTATGCAAGACTGTCACGGTTCCTGACTTCAGACTATACTACAAAGCTACAGTAATCAAGACAGTATGGTATTGGCACAAAAACAGAAATACAGATCAATGGAAGAGGTTAGAAATCCCAGAGATAAACCCATGCACCTATGGTCACCTAATCTATGATAAAGGAGTCAAGAATATACAATAGAGAAAAGACAGCCTCTTCAATAAGTGGTGCTGGGAAAACTGGACAGCTACATGTAAAAGAATGAAATTAGAACACTTCCTAGCACCATACACAAAAATAAACTCTAAATGGATTAAAGACCTAAATGTAAGGCCAGTCACTATAAAACTCTTAGAGGAAAACATAGGCAAAACAGTCCATGACATAAATCATAGCAAGATCCTTTTTGACCCACCTCCTAGAGAAATGGAAAAAATAAATAAATAAACAATTGGGACCTAATGAAACTTAAAAGTTTTTGCACAGCAAAGGAAAACATAAACAAGACAAAAAGACAACCCTCAGAATGGGAGAAAATATTTGCAAACAAAGCAACTGACAAAGGATTAATCTCCAAAATATGCAAGCAGCTCATGCAGCTCAATATCATAAAAAAACAAACAACCCAATACAAAAATGGGCAGAAGACCTAAATAGACATTTCTCCAAAGATATACAGATTGCCAACAAACACATGAAAGGATGCTCAACATCACTAATCATTAGAGAAATGCAAATCAAAACTACAATGAGGTATCGCCTCACACCAGTCAGAATGACCATCATCAAAAAATCCACAAACAATAAATGCTGGAGAGGGTGTGGAGAAAAGGGAACCCTCTTGCACTGTCGGTGGGAATATAAATTGATACAGCCACTATGGAGAACAGTATGAAGATTCCTTAAAAAGCTAAAAATATGTATAACTGATTCACTTTGTTATAAAGCAGAAACTAACACACCATTGTAAAGCAATTATACTCCAATAAAGATGTTAAAAAAAAGAAAAAAAAAAGAACTGCAATATGACCCAGCACTCCTACTACTGGGCGTATACCTTGAGAAAACCATAATTCAAAAAGAATCATGTGCCACAATGTTCATTGCAGCACTATTTACAATAGCCAGGACATGGAAGCAACCTAAGTGTCCATCAACAGATGAATGGATAAAGAAGATGTGGCACATATATACAATGGAATATTACTCAGCCATAAAAAGAAATGAAATTGAGTTATATGTAGTGAGGTGGATGGACCTAGAGTCTGTCATACAGAGTAAAGTAAGTCAGAAAGAGAAAAATAAATACCGTATGCTAACACATATATATGGAACCAAAAAAAAGAAAAATGGTTCTGAAGAACCTAGGGGCAGGGCAGGAATAAAGATGCAGTTGTAGAGAATGGACTTGAGGACACAGGGTGAGGGAAGGGTAAGTTGGGACGAAGTGAGAGAGTAGCATTGACATATATACACTGCCAAATGTAAAATAGATAGCTAGTGGGAAGCAACTGTGTTGCAAGGGGAGATCAGCTCGGTGCTTTGTGACCACCTAGAAAGCTGAGATAGGGAGGATGGAAGGGAGAAGCAAGAGGGAGGGGATATGGGGATATATGTATACATATAGCTGATTCACTTTGTTATACAGCAGAAACTAACACAACATTGTAAAGCAATTATACTCCAATAAAGATGTTAAAAAAAAGAGAGAGAGAGAGAGAAAAAAAAAAAGTCTGTCACTGAACCCATGGCAACATCCTGTGGAAAAGACTCAGCCTCTAATCTACTTCATAATTCAGTCCAGACTTTCACAAGTAGCTTTGCCAGGGTCACCATATAAGATTACATAAGGGGCAACATTTACAAAGATTATGATATGAACTATGTCCTTTAGAGTTGTGGGTGCATAACTGCACAGCTATTCACGGTGTCCTGAGCTGTTGATGCCTTTAGCAATGTTCCACACCTCCCTACATAATAGATTGTGTATGATCATTCTGAGAATGAGTAAAGCATCCTATATTGCTACTACCTGATGTCTATGAGGCAGCTGACACCAGAGCTTATCCTATCCTGTCATCCTAGGACAGACTTTCATACATGACTGGATGAAAGAAAATAACTTTATTTCAAAGAGCCCTCACCAGTTTGTTAGGGAGCCCTTTCACTGATTGTAATAACACCTGGAAGTGAGCATCTCCCTTTGAAGAATCTCCAAGAAAGCAGGTGATGTCACTCAGCTTTCCTGTTTCACTTGATTTATCAGCAGCCAAAGCCCTTAGATTGTAATCAGCACAATATAAAAAGGAGGGCCAATAAAAACAACTCTTCCTACCCTCAATCTCACAAAAAGATATTCACAAGAACTTAGATATCCCTGGATAACAGACTGGGAAGAGAGAGATACTTGGAACTTTGTAAAAGAATAGACTGACTTTCTGAACTCTCTGATATTACCCATAGGGAAGGCATAAGCATTTATTACACTTTGGGGATTGATACTTGAAACCTTTTTCACCTAGAATTGCATAGGAAGTCTCTAATTTCATTTGCTTCCCCGCAGCAATTTAGGTCAGTGCTTTGCATGTAAGAGGTAGTTAGTAAATATTTATTAAGTTAAAATTAGTTACTCACTACCCCCACCTACATCCCATGCAATTAATGAAGCAATTATTTTAGTTCAAGTTCATGTGTAGTCTCAATTTTTATTTCAATGTATTCCTAACTCCTGGGTCCTTTTTGTAGAGAAGGATTTATGTGAATTTCTATTTCTTTTTTCCTCTGTTCTTAATGCCTATGAAACCATTACTCTGTTGTTTTATTGCCAGCCTTTGTATACCTTCTGTTTATCGTTGACTCCTACTTTTTACTTTGCTATCACTGTTAAAATAAATTGCCCATCTTTGCTCATTTCCACAGCGTCTCACTTTCAGACTCTAAAAGTATTTTGTAATGTTTAGGTCTACTCCAATGTTCTACTGATTGTGTAACAACATCCACCATGATTTCCTTGTAATTCATTCCTTGATAGTGGGAAAAGAGGTGACAGACAAAGTCAGCAAGGGTAGGAGGGGAAGCAATACAGGGGAAAGCATTGAGGAAAAATATTTTTTGAAAGTCCTTCCTATAACTGCAATAAACCATCATGCAATTCCATGGGGGGGGGGGGAAGAAAAATGACTTCTACACAATCAGTGTAGATGGAAATTGAACAATATAATAATCTTTCCAAAAGGGTGAATGGTAGAAGGTAATAAAAAGGAGAGTCATTCTCTGGCTTCTTATAATATTCAGTATGACTCTATTTATATTATTGTGAAAATAAATGACCATTTGTCCTCTACCAATAAACTATTCATAACAACAATAAAATAACAAGCCAAAAGCAAACCAGTGACAAATGCTTTGGGTGGTGGCCAGTGTGTGGTAGAGGTCATTGGATTAGAAAATTACTATAATTTAGAGTGATGAACAGGTTTCTGCCATTATCCCATTTGTATTTCACTTGAATTTCTGGGAAATTATAATTATGAACCACTCGGGTGGTATTTTGAAAAAAAAAAACAGCTCCCCACCCATGAGCCTGACCTAAGCAAGTTAATGAGGATAACAGTGTTTTAACCTTCTTCATTCTTGGCATACTCTAGGGAGAAATCGCAGATGATAGTGAAAAATCGCTACCAGATTAGAAAAGAAGAAATGCAACTAATTACCAACTGAAGCCTACTGCTCATATTTTGCAAGAAAAACATATTTTGAGTATATAAATTATGCAATAATAAGGAAATGTAGAAGTTAAAAATAGTTGGATATTTCACCATGGACTAACCTTAAGTGAGAACAGAATATGAGAAAAAAATAGGTGGAAATAGATAACGAAAATAAATGGGAAAGTAGATTTAAATAATATTATCAAGTAAGAAATGTACTTTTAAAAAACAAAATACAAGCACAAGCTCATCTTATTTTAACTAAACATCTTAAAAAGAGTTTTGAACTTAGTAAAATAAGATATTAGGTGATGATAACTATAGCAAATCATGGACAAAATATTTTTCAGGCAGAGGTACATCACATTTAAAGATTGCATTCAATTTTAGAGGTTCATCCAGCTTTTAGCCTCTGTAAATGACCAGACAAAATAAAGAGAATAGATAAATCTAAGGACTT
The DNA here is from genome assembly GCF_028023285.1 of Balaenoptera ricei. Lineage (NCBI taxonomy): Eukaryota > Metazoa > Chordata > Mammalia > Artiodactyla > Balaenopteridae > Balaenoptera > Balaenoptera ricei. The sequence continues at coordinate 84,645,764 of NC_082660.1, read as the reverse complement.
GTAAGAGATTAATAATTGCCTTAGTACCTGCCCAATGAAATGTCTTTTGTTGACGTGCATATTTTCTACACTTTTACTTATAAGCTCCCTTTACACAGTGCTCCACATAGCACAGGGTAGAACCTTTCCTTTGTAACATGTTAACATGAATATTGAAAATACTAATTTCATTTTTTATTACTCCAAGAAAAAAATAAACTCTATGATCCTTATTTTCTCCATCTGAAAAAATGAAGATGACAAAAAGACCCCCTTGACCAGGTTGTTATGAGAATCAGATGATGAACATACTTATAAACCTACAAGGAGGCTTCCAAAGTGAGATATTTTGGCACCATCATCATAATCATCAATCAGGTAAGTCTGCCATGGTAAAAGGATGATCAAATTGATAGTGACCTAGAATCCTCCTGGAACAACAGAGTTTTCTATATTTTGGTCAATCAGCTCCATATTATAAATCAAAAAAATATATATACATATATATATATATTTACTTGTTTATATTTTAGATTATAAGGTTATAAGCCTGTAAACCTGAAAGTATATTTCATTTCACTTAATAATAGTGAACTATAATATTTATTATGAGCCAGGTACCATTTAATGTGCTTTACATGTAATAACTCATCTAATTCTCTACATAATCCTATAAGGTAGATCCATTATTATCCCCATTTTACAGATTCAGAAACTTAGGCACAGGGATGTTGAGTAATTTGGTCTCACAGTAACTGGTTGAACTAGATTTGAACCAGAAATTGAAAATCATGGTATTTGCCACTATATGATTCTGCCTCATTTCAATATTGATCAAGAAAGTACTATATGACAGACACAGTGCCTGGCAATAGAACTACAATCCTGTTCAAAGATAAACAACATCCTTGACCTCATGGACTTTATAATATAGAGGAGTAGGCAGACATTTACCAAATACTCAAATGTAAAACTGCAACTTTGACAAGTGCTATGAAAGAGTAGTACAGCATGCTCTGAGAAGAGGAGCATTTGACCTAGTCCAAAACTTAACAGAAGGATTCCATCAGGAGTCTCAGCTGAAATTTCAAAGATGAACGGAATTTAACTAGGTGAAGAGGGGAGGGAAAAACATTTCAGACAGAGGAAATAGCATGTGTAAAAGCCCTGTTATAGGACAGAATATGGCACAATTGAGGACTTGAAAGACCAATTCCAGCAATTTGCAGAAATGTGAGAGTGAGGGGGGAAATAGTACGAGACAGTTGTAAAGATCAGCAGGGGCCAGACCAAACCAGGCCTTGTAGTATTTATTGAAACTTTTGACTTTAATTTTTAGAGCCATGGGAATCCATTGACATGTTAAAACAGAGTTTACCTGCTAAAATCTACAGTTTTAAATGATTATTCTGGCAGTTGAGTGGAAAAGAGGTTATTTTTGTCTTGCCAAGATGGTAGTTTACCACAAGATACTAGATATTTATCACTCAAACTCCATTATCCACTAAGTTCGACCATGGAGGAATTTCATAGATGAATATCCTAGAATATAGGAAATATAGGGAAACTGGAAAAAAAATTCTGGAGATACAAAAAGCTATTTTGAACTGGAGAGGGGATGAGGAAGGTTGTGAAGAACAATAAATTTTATCTCTTGGATACATACAGAAAATTTCAACCAACAATTAAAGAATATATATTCTTCTCAAGCACATATGGGACATTTTCAAAAATAGAACATGTACTAGGTCACAAAATATATTAATTTTCAATGCTTCATAACAAGTCAAGGTGTTGGTTTGGCCACATTCTCATCTGGTGGATTAAGTAGGGAAGAAGTCACTTCTAAACCTCTTCTGAAAATTGGCAGATTCATTTCCTTATAGCTGTACAAATTATGACAGCTTTCATCTTCAAAACCAACAAGGAGAGAGGTTCTCTGCAGCTTCAAGTCTCTAACCTCTAGATCTTCTTTAAAGGCTCAACTTATTAGGTCAGGCCCACCCAGGATAATCTCCCTTTGATTAACTTAAAGTCAAGTAATTGGGGACTTTAATTACATCTTCAAAATCTCTTCATCTTTGCCTTATAAGATAAATGAATCAGGCAGCAATAGCCGAACACCCTGGCCATATAGTGTTGCTTAAAGGTCACAGGTACCATCCACATTTAAGTGGAATTGATTATACAAGAGCGTGACTTACTGCGGTTACCTAGGATGAGTCTGTAAAGACACATTTGAGACAAAAATTTTGAAAGAACAGATAATATAAAACCTATATTTTGACCCCTAACAAAAATAAGGTAGAAGTTAATAATGATAAGACAAATTTAAATATCTAATATAATTAGAAAAATATTTTAATTCTAATTTATAGGTCAAAGGAAAAATCATAATAAAAATTTAAAAATACTTAAAACTAAATGATAATAAAGCATTATATATCAAAATGAGGGAACTGAGAAACTTTAAATCAGACACAATACAAAGGTTGCCACTATCACCAATTTTATTCTACATTATAATGGAGATCTAGCCAGCACACCTGGAAAAGAAAAATAAAGTCATAAAGATTAAAAAGGAGGTAAATTGCCATTATTTGCAGATGAAATACTTAGCGACATAGAGATTCCAATGGAATCTACAGACAAAATATTAAAATGAATAGAAGGGTTTTATTAGGTAGCTAGAAATCAATATTCAAAAGTCAAATGCATTTTCATAAACTACAACTAGAATCATTTAAAAAATCACAACAGCATCAAAAATGATGATTCCTTAAATATATATCTAATCAAAGATATTGAAGATCTCTACAGGGAAAATAATAAAATTATATTGATGTATTAAGGAAAACTTAAATAGGAGAGAGACACCTGTTCAGGATAGAAGACAGTATCATAATGGTAGCAATTTTCCTTAATATATACATTTAGTGCAATTCCATCAAAATTTCAACAGTTTTTCATGCAGGTTGATAAGCTAGTCATAAAATTTTATGGAAAAATTAAATTCCAAGATTAGCCACGGTACTTCTGAAAAACACAGCAGACTTGCTTTACCAGCTACCTGGAATTATTATGAATAGAATAGAGTTGAGAAAGGGACCCAATGTTTTTAAAAAGCTGTGAAGGGTTTGATAATTTATCCTGTTATGGCAGGCAGGTAGCTAGGTATGAGCAGAGAAATGGGGGCAGGGGCCAGCTGGCAGGAAATCACACATCTTGTAAACAGAGGGGATGTATAGGCAGACAAAGAAAAGCAGGAACCTCCACACTGACAGGAAACCACACATTTTGGGTGATAAGTGTCCTGGAAGTACACAAAGAAAAGTGGGGAAAGACGGGAATCTCCTACATCTGAATATAACCTGTTGCTCATTATGCTCTCATTACAATAAAGTTAGCCTTACAAATAAGAAGTACCCATCATGCGCTGACGCCATGACACTTCTGATCTAAGCTAAATAAGTACAATAATCCCTCCTCCCCTTGGGAAGATGGAGGTGGGATGAAAATCAGGGAATATGACCCCCAAACTCCTCCTTCCCCAGTGAATATTCCACCCCTTCATTTGTATACCCCTCATAACCAGCTTGCCAAAAAACCCAGGGCAGCAGCTCCTCACCTGTCTGCCCACTCTTCCTCTGAGAGCGTATCCTTGCACAAATAAACTCTCACTTTACTTTCTTAACCTCTCTGCTTTGTCTCCAAATTCTTTCACGACAAAGAAAGAATCTTAAATTCACTAGGAGCAATCCTACTTGCAAAATAATTATATATGTATACATAGTTATTAATATATAATACAATTAATAAAATATTTTATAATTAAACAATATTACATAATATAATTATAGTATATATTATATGGTGCATAATTGTATACCATATATATGCTATAGATACATTTATACTATATATGCTATATATATATAAAACATAAGGCACTTAGGTCAGATAAAAAGAGTTCCTTATTGATACAACCAGATGAACAACCAGAATAACACTGCAGCCATCAGTCCCCACATTTAGACCCACAGGTGATGCAAAAGCTTATGGACTCTTCCTACTGGGGTGGCAGGTTACCTGCCACAGACAAGGGATGGCTAACAATGAATTTTTTTCATTTATATACAAGAGATAGATAACCATCCTCTTTCCTACCCACACCCTCAGGAAAAAAAGAAAAAAAAAAACGGGGGAAAAATACCCTTTTGCTTGTTTGAGATTTGATAGAAAGGATCCTGGGTTCTTACCATCACCTGTTGGAATATAAATATATCTTTCTAAGGGCTAAATAAACAACAGCTGTCTCTGGCTTTTAACACAGAGATGTTGCCAAGTTCTGGGTTTCATCCCTTTGGCATGTAAATACCAAGGAAAATAGAGTTCTAGTCTTCCTGGAACCTTGGGACTTAACCTAGGGACCTCGTCAGGACTGTGACTATTTGACCCTCTCTGGAAGAGACGAGACATTTTATTATTCTTTTGGATCAATGCAATTAACAGACAAATGGCTACAATATCATTCTTGTAGTATGTGAGGAGTAAAATCTTCCTAGGAGAAATCAAGACAAATATTTTCTATCTTTATATTTTTATATCTTGGAAGGCTAGGGCTTTTTAACAGAAGAACTGAGAAATCTGGAAAGTTTTATTTCCCCACACCCACACATGTATAAAACATTGATATAAGTCCAATATAGCATTGTAGATAAATAGGGAAAGAAAGGACTATTCAATACAAGCAGGTGGAAAAATGGTCATTCATAGGGAAAAACTGAAATTGAATCTCTACACCATTCAAAAAGTAACTTTAGATAATGGATCAAATACCTTAAATATAAAAAATAAAATGGTATAATGTTTAATAGGAAATATAGGTGAATATATTCCTGAATTTGGGGTGGAGAAGGACCTCTTAAGACACAAACATTATTTTTTAAGAGATGATAAAGTTGACTATATTAAAATTAAGAGAGAAATAAGGAGAAGATGGCAGAAGAGTAAGACACGGGGATCATCTTCCTCCCCACAGATACAACAGAAATACAGCTACATGTGGAACTGCTCCTAAAGAACACCCACTGAACGCTGGCAGAAGACCTCAGACCTCCCAAAAGGCAAGAAACTCCCCAAGTAACTGGGTAGGGCAAAAGAAAACAGAAAAAACAGAGACAAAAGAATAGGGACAGGACCTGCACCAGTGGGAGGGAGCTGTGAAGGAGGAAAGGTTTCCACACATTAGGAAGGCCCTTCGCGGGCAGAGACTGTGGGTGGCAGAGGGGAGAAGCTTTGGAGCCACGGAGAGCGCAGCAACAGGGGTGAGGAGGGCAAAGCGGACAGATTGCCGCACAGAGGATCGGTGCCGACCAGCCCGCACCAGCCAGAGAGGCTTGTCTGCTCACCCGCCGGGGAGGGCGGAGGCTGGGAGCTGAGGCTCGGGCTTCGGTCAGATCCCAGGGAGATGACTGGCGTTGGCGGTGTGAACAAAGCCTAAAGGGGTTAGTGCACCACAGCTAGCCGGGAGGGAGTCCGGGAAAAGTCTGGAACTGCCGAAGAGGCAAGAGACTTTTTCTTCCCTCTTTGTTTCCTGGTGCATGAGGACAGGGGATTAAGAGCGCCACTTAAAGGAGCTCCAGAGACGGGCGCGAGCCACGGCTATCAGCGCGGACCCCAGAGATGGGCATGAGACGCTAAGGTTGCTGCTGCCACCACCAAGAAGCCTGTGTGCGAGCACAGGTCACTCTCCACACCTCCCCTCCTGGGAGCCTGTGCAGCATGCCATTTCCAGGGTCCTGTGAAACAGGGACAATTTCCCTGGGAGAACACACGGCATGCCTCAGGCTGTTGCAATGTCACACCGGCCTCTGCCACTGCAGGCTCACCCCACATATCATACCCCTCCTTCCCCCTGGCCTGAGTGAGCCAGAGCTCCCTAATCAGCTGCTCCTTTAACCTGATCCAATCAGGGTGGGGAACATATGCCCTCAGGTGACCTACACACAGAAGCAGGGTCAAATCCAAAGCTGAACTCTGGGAGCTGTGGGAACAAAGAAGAGAAAGGGAAATTTCTCACAGCAGCCTCAGAAACAGCAGATTAAGGCTCCACAATCAACTTGATGTACCCTGCATCTGTGGAATACCTGAATAGACAATGAATCATCCCAAATTGAGGAGGTGGACTTTGGGAGCAAGATATATTATTTTTGCCCCTTTTCCTCTGTTTGTGAGTGTGTATGTGTATGCTTCTGTGTGAGATTTTGTCTGTATAGCTTTGCTTTCACCTTTTGTCCTAGCATTCTGTCCATCCGTTTTTTCTTTTTGTCTTTTTCCTTTAAAAAATTTTTTTCTTAATAATTATTTTTTATTTTTTATTTTAATAACTTTATTTTATCTTACTTTATTTTATCCTCTTTCTTTCTTTCTTTCTATATTTTCTCCCTTTTATTCTGACCTGTGTGGATGAAAGGCTCTTGGTGCTCCAGCCAGGCATCAGGGCTGTGCCTCTGAGGTGGGAGAGCCAACTTCAGGACACTGGTCCACAAGAGACCTCCCAGCTCCATGTAATACCAAAAGGCGAAAATCTCCCAGACATCTCCATCTCAACACGAAGACCCAGATTCACTCAACGACCAGCAAGCTACAGTGCTGGACACCCTATGCCAAACAACTAGCAAGACAGGAACACAGCCCCATACATTAGCAGAGAGGATGCCTAAAATCATAATAAGGCCACAGACACCCCAAAACACACCACCAGATGTGGACGTGCCCACCAGAAAGACAAGATCCAGCCTCATCCACCAGAACACAGGCACTAGTCCCTTCCACCAGGAAGCCTACACAACCCACTGAACCAACATTAGCCACTGGGGACAGACACCAAAAACAACGGGAACTACAAACGTGCAGCCTGCGAAAAGCAGACCCCAAACACAGTAAGATAAGCAAAATGAGAAGACAGAAAAACACACAGCAGATGAAGGTGCAAGGTAAAAACACACCAGACCTAACAAATGAAGAGGAAATAGGCAGTCTACCTGAAAAAGAATTCAGAATAATGATAGTAAAGATGATCCAAAATCGTGGAAATAGAATACACAAAATGCAAGAAACATTTAACAAGGACATAGAAGAACTAAAGAGGAACCAAGCAACGATGAAAAACACAATAAATGAAATTAAAAATATTCTAGAAGGGATCAATAGCAGAATAACTGAGGCAGAAGAACGGAAAAGTGACCTGGAAGATAAAATAGTAGAAATAACTACTGCAGAGCAGAATAAAGAAAAAAGAATGAAAGGAACTGAGGACAGACTCAGAGACCTCTGGGACAACATTAAACACACCAACATTCGAATTATAGGGGTCCCAGAAGAAGACGAGAAAAAGAAAGGGACTGAGAAAATATTTGAAGAGATTATAGTTGTAAACTTCCCTAATATGGGAAAGGAAATAGTTAATCAAGTCCAGGAAGCACAGAGAGTCCCATACAGGATAAATCCAAGGAGAAACACGCCAAGACACATATTATTCAAACTATCAAAAATTGAATATGAAGAAAACATATTAAAAGCAGCAAGGGAAAAACAACAAATAACCCACAAGGGAATCCCCATAAGGTTAACAGCTGATCTTTCAGCAGAAACTCTGCAAGCCAGAAGGGAGTGGCAGAACATATTTAAAATGATGAAGGAGAAAAACCTACAACCAAGATTACTCTACCCAGCAACGATCTCATTCAGATTTGATGGAGAAATTAAAATCTTTACAGAGAAGCAAAAGCTGAGTGAGTACAGCACCATCAAACCAGCTTTACAACAAATGCTAAAGGAACTTCTCTAGGCAAGAAACACAAGAGAAGGAAAACACCTACAATAACAAACCGAAAACATTTAGGAAAATGGGAACAGGAACATCCATATCGATAATTACCTTAAATGTAAATGGTTTAAATGCTCCCACCAAAAGACACAGACTGGCTGAATGGATACAAAAACAAGACCTATATATATGCTGTCTAATAGAGACCCACTTCAGACCTAGGGACACATACAGACTGAAAGTGAGGGGATGGAGAAAAATACTCCATGCAAATGGAAATGAAAAGAAAGCTGGAGTAGCAAGTCTCATATCAGGCAAAATAGACTTTAAAATAAAGACTATTACAAGAGACAAAGAAGGACACTATATAATGATCAAGGGATCGATCCAAGAAGAAGCTATAACAATTGTAAATATTTATGCACCCAACATAGGAGCACCTCAATACATAAGGCAAATACTAACAGCCATAAAAGGGGAAATCGACAGTAACACAATCATAGTAGGGGACGTTAACACCCCACTTTCACCAATGGACAGACCATCCAAAATGAAAATAAATAAGAAAACACAAGCTTTAAATGATACATTAAACAAGATGGACTTAATTGATATTTATAGGACATTCCACCCAAAAACAACAAAATACACATTTTTCTCAAGTGCTCATGGAACATTCTCCAGGATAGATCATATCTTGGGTCACAAATCAAGCCTTGGTAAATTTAAGAAAATTGAAATCATATTAAGTATCTTTTCCGACCACAACACTATGAGAGTAGATATCAATTACAGGAAAAAAATCTGTAAAAAATACAAACACATGGAGGCTACACAATACACTACTTAATAATGAAGTGATCACTGAAGAAATCAAAGGGGAAATCAAAAAATACCTAGAAACAAATGACAACGGAGACATGACGACCCAAAACCTATGGGATGCAGCAAAAGCAGATCTAAGAGGGAAGTTTATAGCAATACAAGCCTACCTCAAGAAACAGGAAACATCTCGAATAAACAACCTAACCTTGCTCCTAAAGCAATTAGAGAAAGAAGAACAAAAAAACCCCAAAGCCAGCAGAAGGAAAGAAATTATAAAGATCAGATCAGAAATAAATGAAAAAGAAATGAAGGAAACAATAGCAAAGATCAATAAAACTAAAAGCTGGTTCTTTGAGAAGATAAACAAAATTGATAAACCATTAGCCAGACTCATCAAGAGAAAAAGGGAGAAGACTCAAATCAATAGAATTAGAAATGAAAAAGGAGAAGTAACAACTGACACTGCAGAAATACAAACGATCATGAGAGATTACTACAAGCAACTCTATGCCAATAAAATGGACAACCTGGAAAAAATGGACAAATTCTTAGAAATGCACAACCGGCCGAGACTGAACCAGCAAGACATAGAAAATATGAACAGAGCAATCACAAGCACTGAACTTGAAACTGTGATTAAAAATCTTCCAACAAACAAAAGCCCAGGACCAGATGGCTTCACAGGCGAATTCAATCAAACATTTAGAGAAGAGCTAACACCTATCCTGATCCAACTCTTCCCAAATATAGCAGAGGGAGGAACACTCCCAAACTCATTCTATGAGGCCACCATCACCCTGATAACAAATCCAGACAGAGATGTCACAAAGAAAGAAAACTACAGGCCAATATCACTGATTAACGTAGATGCAAAAAACCTCAACAGAATACTAGCAAACAGAATCCAACAGAAAATTAAAAACATCATACACCATGATCAAGTGGGGTGTATTCCAGGAATGCAAGGCTTCTTCAATATACGCAAATCAATCAACGTGATACACCATATTAACAAATTGAAGGAGAAAAACCATATGATCATCTCAATAGATGCAGAGAAAGCTTTCGACAAAATTCAACACCCATTTATGATAAAAGCCCTGCAGAAAGTAGGCATAGAGGGAACTTTCCTCAACATAATAAAGGCCATATATTACAAACCCACAGCCAACATCATCCTCAATGGTGAAAAACTGAAACCATTTCCACTAAGATCAGGAACAAGACAAGGTTGCCCACTCTCACCACTATTATTCAACATAGTTTTGGAAGTGTTAGCCACAGCAATCAGGGAAGAATAAGAAATAAAAGGAATCCAAATCGGAAAAGAAGAAGTAAAGCTGTCACTGTTTTCAGATGACATGATACTATACATAGAGAATCCTCACGATGCTACCAGAAAACTACTAGAGCTAATCAATGAATTTGGCAAAGTAGCAGGATACAAAAATAATGCACAGAAATTTCTTGCATTCCTATAAACTAATGATGAAAAATCTGAAAGTGAAATTAGGAAAACACTCCCATTTACCATTGCAACAAAAAGAATAAAATATCTAGGAATAAACCTACCTAAGGAGACAAACGACCTGTATGCAGAAAATTATAAGACACTGATGAAAGAAATTAAAGATGATGCAAATAGATGGAGAGATATACTATGTTCTTGGATTGGAAGAATCAACATTATGAGAATGACTCTATTACCCAAAGCAATCTACAGATTTAATGCAATCCCTATCAAACTTCCACTGGCATTTTTCACAGAACTAGAACAAAAAATTCCACAATTTTTATGCAATCACAAAAGACCCCAAATAGCCAAAGCAGTCTTGAGAAAGATAAATGGAACTGGAGGAATCACACGCCCTGACTTCAGACTATACTACAAAGCTACAGTAATCAAGACAGTCTGGTACTGGCACAAAAACAGAAACATAGTTCAATGGAACAGGACAGAAAGCCCAGAGATAAACCCACGCACATAGTGGAGAGAAGACAGCCTCTTCAATAAGTGTTGCTGATAAAACTGGACAGGTACATGTAAAAGTATGAAATTAGAACACTCCCTAACACCATACACAAAAATAAACTCAAAATGGATTAAAGACCTAAATGTAAAGCCAGATACTATCAAACTCTTAGAGGAAAACATAGGAAGAACACTCTATGACATAAATCACAGCAAGATCCTTTTTGACCCACGTCCTAGAGAAATGGAAATAAAAACAAAAATAAACAAATGGGACCTAATGAAACTTAAAGGCTTTTGCACAGCAAAGGAAAACATAAAGAAGACCAAAAGAAAACCCTCAAAATGGGAGAAAATATTTGCAAATGGAGCAACTGACAAAGGATTAATCTCCAAAATTTACAAGCAGCTCATGCAGCTCAATAACAAATAAACAAATAACCCAATCCAAAAATGGGCAGAAGACCTAAATAGACATTTCTCCAAAGAAGATATACAGATTGCCAACAAACACATGAAAGAATGCTCAACGTCATTAATCATTAGAGAAATTCAAATCAAAACTACAGGGAGATATCATCTCACACTGGTCAGAATGGCCATCATCAAAAAATCTAGAAACAATAAATGCTGGAGAGGGTGTGGAAAAAAGGGAACACTCTTGCACTGTTGGTGGGAATGTAAATTGATACAGCCACTATGGAGAACAGTATGGAGGTTCCTTAAAAACTAAAAATAGAACTACCATACGACCCAGCCATCCCACTAGTGTGCATATACCCTGAGAAAACCATAATTCAAAAAAGAGTCATGTACCAAAATGTTCATTGCAGCTCTATTTACAATAGCCAGGACATGGAAGCAACCTAAATGTTCATCATCGGATGAATGGATAAAGAAGATATGGCACATATATACAATGGAATATTCCTCAGCCATAAAAAGAAACGAAATGGAGTTATTTGTAGTGGGGTGGATGGAGTTAAAGTCTGTCATACTGAGTGAAGTAAGTCAGAAAGAGAAAAACAAATACAGTATGCTAATACATATATATGGAATCTAAGGGAAAAAAAAAAGGTCATGAAGAACCTAGTGGCAAGACGGGAATAAAGACACAGACCTACTAGAGAATGGACTTGAGGATATGGGGAGGGGAAAGGGTAAGATGTGACAAAGTGAGAGAGGGGCTTGGACATATATACACTACCAAAAGTAAAATAGATAGCTACTGGGAAGCAACCGCATGGCACAGGGAGGTCAGCTCTGTGCTTTGTGACCACCTAGAGGGGTGGGATAGGGAGGGTGGGAGGGAGGGAGATGCAAGAGGGAAGAGATATGGGAACATATGTATATGTATAACTGATTCACTTTGTTATAAAGCAGAAACTAACACACCATTGTAAAGCAATTATACTCCAATGAAATAAAAAAGAAAATCAAACGAAACAGTATTTTTCCCTGTGATGATAACTCTTGAGATTTACTCTCTTAAAAACTTCCATATTTACCATACAGCAATGTTATATTAATGATTATATTAATCATGTTGTACATTACATCCCTAGTACTTGATTATCTTATAACTGGAAGTTTGAATCTTTTGATCATCTTCATCCAGTTGTCCCTCCCTTGATCCCCCCGCCTCTGGAAATCACAAATGTGATCCCTTTTTCTGAGTTTTTGTTTGTTTGCTTGTTGAAGTGTAATTGACCTAAACCATTATGTTAGTTCCTGATGCACAATATGGTGATTTGATATTTCTATACATTACAAAATTATCAACATGATAAGTCTAGTTACCATCTGTCACCATACAAAGATATTACATTATTTTTGACTATATTCCCCACACTGTACATTTCATGCCCATGAGTCATTTGTTTTGTATTTGTAAGTTTGTACCTCTTAATCTCCCTCACCATATTGCTACCTGTTTGTTCTCTGAATCTGTGACTCTGTTTCTGTTTTGTTATGTTTGTTCTTTTTTTTTTTAGATACCACATATAAGTGAAATCATACAGTATGTCTTTTGCTGTCTGACATGTTTCACTTAGCATAATACACTGTAGGTCCATCCATGGTGTTGCAAGTAGCAAGATTTCATTCTTTTTTATGGATGTGTAATATTCAGTTGTATATATATACCACATATTCTATATCCATTCATCTATCAATGGACACTTAGGTTGCTTCCATATCTTAGCTATTGTAAATAATGCAGCAATGAACATAGGGTACATATATCTTTTTGGATTAGTGGTTTTGTTGTTGTTGTTGTTCAGATACTCAGGAGTGGAATTGCTGGGTCATATGGTATTTCTATTTTTAGTTTTTTGAGGAATCTCCATACTGTTTTCCATAGTGGCTCTACCAATTTATATTCCCACTAACAGTGCAGGAGGGTTCCATTTTTTTCACACCCTTACCACCACTTGTTATTTATTCATTTTTTATAATAGCCAATCTAACAGGTTTGAGGTGATATTTCATTGTGGCTTTGATTTGTATGTCTCTGATGATTAGTGATGCTGGATATATTTCAGGTACCTGTTGGCTATCTGTATGTGTTCTTTGGAAAAATCTCTATTTAGCTCCTCTGCCCGTTTTTTAATTGGGTCTTTTTATGTTTGTTTGTTTGTTTGATGTTGAGTTGTATGAGTTCTTTATGTTTTGGATATTAACCCCTTATCAGATATATCATTTGAAAAAATCTCCCTTTCAGTAGGTGGCCTTTCATTTTGTTGGTAGTTTCATTTGCTATGCAAAAGCATTTTAGTTTGATGGAGTCACATTTCTTTGATTTTGTTTTTGTTTCCCTTGCCTGAGGAAACATATCGAAAAAAATATTCCTAAGACTGATGTCAAGGACCTTACTGCCTGTTTTCTTCTAGGGCTTTCATGGTTTCATATCTTCCACTTCAGTGTTTAATCCATTTTGAATTTTTTTTGTATATTCTGAGAAAGTAGTCTAGTTTGATTCTTTTGCACATAGCTGTCCAATTTTGCCAGCACCATTTATTGAAGAGGCTGTGTTATCCCCACTGTATATTCTTGCATCCTTCATCATAGATTAATTGACCATAAAGGGTGGGTTCATTTCTGGGATTTCTATTATATTCCACTGATCTATGTGTCTGTTTTTGTGTCAGTACCATACTGTTTTGATAACTGTAGATTTGTAGTATAGTTTCAAATTAGGGAGCATGATAACTCCGACTTTGTTCTTCTTTCTCAAGATTGTTTTGTCTATTCAAAGTCTCTGTAATTTCATATAAATTTGAGAATTCTTTGTTCTAGTTCTGTGAAAAATGCCATTGGTATTTTGATAGGGATTACATTGAATCTGGATATTTCCTTGGGTCCTATGGTCATTTTAACAATATTAATTCTTCCAGTCCGTGAGTATTGTATACTTTTCCATTTGTTTCTGTCATCTTACATTTCTTTCATCAATGTCTTATATTTTCTGAGAACAGAATATATTTTAGTTAGCTTATTCCTAGTTAATTTTTTCTTTCTTTTTGATGAGATTGCAAATGGAACAGTTTTCTTAATTTCTCTTTTTGCTAGTTTGTTGTTACTGTATAAAAATACAACAGATTACTGTATATTAATCTCATATCCTGAAAATTTGCTGAGTTCATTGATTAGTTCTAATAGTTTTTTGGTGGCATCTTCAGGATTTTCCACATATAGTATCATGTCATCTGCAAACAGGGGCAGTTTCACTTCTTCCTTTCCAAATTGGGGTCATTTTATTTCTTTTTCTTGTCTGATTGTTGTGGCTAGCACTTCCAATACTACATTCAATAAAAGTGGCAAGAGTGGGCATCCTTGTCTTGTTCCTGATCTTTGATAAAATGCTTTCAGGTTTTCAAAGTTGAAAATGAGTTGGCTGTAGACTTGTCATATATGGCCCTTATTATGTTGACGTATTTTCCTTTTATACCCATTTTTTGGAGAGATTTTATCATAAAAGGATGCTGAATTTTATCAAAATCTTTTTCTGTATCTTTCAAAATGATCCTATGATTTTTATTCTTCAATTTGTTAATCTGGTATATCACATTGACTGATTAGCTGGGGTTGAAACATCCTTTCATCCCTGGGATAAATCACACTTGATCATGGTGTATGATTATTATGATTATTTTAATGTATTGTTGAATTCAGTTTGCTAATATTTTGTAGAGGATCTTTGCATCTATGTTCATCAGTGATATTGGCCTGTAGTTTTCTTTTTTTGTAGTGTCTTTGTCTGGTTTTGTTTTCAGTGTGATGCTGGTGTCATAGGATCAGTTCAGAAGCATTCTTAATTTTTTGAAGTAGTTTGAGAAGGGTAGGTGTTAACTCCTTTTAAAATGTTTGATAGAATTAAGCTGTGAAGCTGCCTGGTCCTGGATTTTTTTTTTGTTGGGAGATTTATTTTTTATTACTTATTCAATTTCATTACTGGTAATTGATCTGTCATATTTTGTATTTCTTTCTGATTCAGTCTGGGGAGACTGAATGTTTCTGGGAATTTACCCATTTCTTCTAGGTTGTCTACTTTGGGGGGCATGTAATTGTTTGTATTAGTCTCTTATGGTCCTTTACTTCTGATTTTATTTGGATCCTCTCTCTGTTTTTCTTGATGCATCTGGCTAGAGGTTTATCAATTTTGTTTATCTTTTCAAAGAACAAGCTCTAAGTTTCATTGATCTTTTCTATTTTCTAGTCTTTCATTTATTTCTGCTGTGATCTTTATCATTTCTTTCTTTCTACTAACTTTGGGTTTTGTTTGTTCTTCTTTTCCTAATTCCTTTAGGTGTGAGGTTAGGTTGTTTATTTGAGACATTTTTTGTTTCCTGAGGTAGGCTTGTATCATTATACACTTCCCTATTAAGACAGGTTTTTCTGTATCCCATAGATTTTTTTTTAAACATCTTTATTGGAGTATAATTGCTTTACAATGGTGTGTTAGTTTCTGCTTTATAACAAAGTGAATCAGCTATATGTATACACATATCCCCATATCCCCTCCCTCTTTTGTCTCCCTCCCACCCTCCCTATCCCACCCCTCTAGGTGGTCACAAAGTACTGAGATGATCTCCTTGTGTGGTGCAGCTGCTTCCCACTAGCTATCTATTTTACATTTGGTAGTGTATATATGTCAATGCTACTCTCTCACTTTGTCCCAGATTACCCTTCCCCCTCCCCTTGTCCTCAAGTCCATTCTCTACATCTGGTCTTTATTCTTGTCCTGCCTCTAGGTTAGTCAGAACCTTTTTTTTTTTTAGATTCCATATATATGTGTTAGCAAATGGAATTTGTTTTTCTCTTTCTGACTTACTTCACTCTGTATGACAGACTCTAGGTCCATTCACCTCACTACAAATAACTCAATTTCCTTTCTTTTTATGGCTGAGTAATATTCCATTGTATATATGAGCCACATCTTCTTTATCCATTCATCTGTCAATGGACACTTAGGTTGCTTCCATGTCCTGGCTATTGTAAATAGTGCTGCAATGAACATTGTGGTACATGACTCTTTTTGAATTATGGTTTTCTCAGGGTATATGCCCAGTAGTGGGATTGCTGGGTCATATGGTAGTTCTATTTTTAGTTTTCTTATCCCATAGATTTTTGAACATTGTGTTTATGTTTTCATTTGTCTCCATGTATTTTTTTATTTCCTCATTGATTTCTTCCGTGACCCACTGGCTGTTTAGTAGCATACTGTTTAGCCTCCACATGCTTGTGGTTTTTTTGCATTTTTTTCTTATAGTTGATTTCTAGTCTCATAGTGTTATGATCAGAAAAGATGCCTGATATGATTTCATTCTTCTTAAATTTACTGAGACATTTTTACTTGGCCTAGCATGTGATCTATCCTAGAGAATATTCCATGCAAACTTCAAAAAGAATGTGTGTTCTGCTGCTTTTGGATGGAATGTTTTATATATATATACATATATATATGTATATATATATGTATATATATATATATATATATATATACTATCTGATCTAATATGTATATCTATATATAAATACAATATATATGTATATATACCATCTGATCTAATATGTCATTAAGGGCAGTGTTTCCGTATTGAGTTTCTGTCTGGATGATCTGTCCATTGATGTAGGCAGGTTGTTAATGTCCCCTACTATTATTGTGTTACTGTCAATACCTTTTTTATGTTTGTTAGTATTTGCTTTATGTATTTAGGTGCTCCTATATTGTTTGCATATATGTTTATAATTGTTATATCTTCTTGTTGGATCAACCCTTTTATCATTATGTAATGTCTTTCTTTGTCTCTTGTTAGTCTTTGTTTTAAAGTCTATTTTTTTTTCTGATGTATGTATTACTACTCCAGGTGTCTTTTCATTTTTATTTTCTTGGAATCCTTTTTTCATTCTCTTACTTTTAGTTTGTCTGTGTCTTTAGATCTGAAGTGAGCCTCTTGTAGATAGCATATATGTGGGTCTTGTTTTTCTGTCCATTTGGCCATGCTTTGTCTTTGGATTGCAGCATTTAGACCATTTACATTTAAAGTAATTCTTTATAGGTATGTACTTAATTCCATTTTGTTACTGCTTTGGGGTCGTTTCTGTTGTTCTTTTTTGTTCCTTTCTTCTTCTTTTTCTCCCCTTATGATTTGGTGGCTATGTTTAGTGATATGTTTGAGGGTTTCTTTTCCTTTTTTGTTTGTACGTCTATTACAGATTTTTCTTTCTTTTTCCTGGCTGTGTGGTCTGCTTATGTTTTCTTTTTTTTTTTTAATATCTTTATTGGAGTATAATTGCTTTACAATGTTGTGTTAGTCTCTGTTGTACAACAAAGTGAATCAGTTATATGGTTAGTGGGAAGCTGCTGCATAGCACAGGGAGATCAGCTTGATGCTTTGTGGCTCAAGAGGGAGGGGATATGGGGATATATATTACAGATTTTTCATTTGTGGTTACTATGAGGTTATGTATAGTAACTTATATTTTTACATAATTATTTTAAGTAGATGGTGTCTTAAGTTCAAATGCATCCTAAATGCATATTTACTCCCCCTCCCCCATGTTTAACTTTTTTACATCATATTTTATAACTTTCCAATGAGATTTTTTCTTTCATAATCTTCATATTTCTAGTTGTGGTCTTTTTTTCCACTTAGAGAAGTACCTTAACATTTCTTGTAAAATTTGTTTAGTGGTACTGAACTCTTTTAGCTTTTGCTTGTCTATGAAACTCTATCTCTCCTTCAAATCTGGATGATATAGCCTTGCTGGGTAGAGCATTCTTGGTTGCATGTTTTTATTCCTTTAATCACTATAAATATATTGTGCAACTTCATTCTGGCCTACAACATTTCTGCTCTAAAGTCAGTTGACAGTCTTATGGGAGTTCATTTTTATTTAACTAGTTGCTTTTCCCTTGTTGCTTTTAATATTCTCTATTTTTTTTGCCATTTTAATTACAATGTGTCTTGTCATGGACATCTTTGTGTTGTTGTTTAAGACTCTCTCGTCTTCCTGGACCTGGATGTCTGTTTACTTCCATGTTGGGGACATTTGTCAGCTATTATAGTTTCAAATAAGTTGTCTGCCCCTTTCTCTGTTCTCTTTCTGGGATCCCTGCAATGTGAATGTTAGTGTGCTTGATATTGTCCAGAGATCTCTTAAACATGTCCTCATATTTTTAAATTATTTTTTCTTTTTTTCTGTTGAACTTGCATGATTTCTACTACTGTCTTCCAGTTCACTGATCTGTTTCTCTGTATCATCTAAGCTACTGTTGATTCCTACTAGTGCATTTTTTATTTCAGTTATTTTAGCTCTGTTTGGTTCCTCTTTATATTTTCTAACTCTTGGTTAAACTTCTCACTGTGCTTATCCATTCTTCTCCTGAGTTCATTGAGCATCTTTAAAATCATTACCTTGAGCTGTTTATTGGGTAGATTGCTTATCTCCACGTTGCACATTTTTCCTTCCAGTGTTTTAGCTTATTCCTTCATTTGGAACATATTTCTTTGTTGTCTCGTTTTGCCTAATTCTCTGTTTATTTGTATTATTAGGTAGGTCAGTTCTATTTCCCAATCTTGGAGAAGTGGCCTTATTTAGGAGATATCCTATGGGGCCCAGCAGCACACTCCCTTCTGCTCACCAGAGCTATATGGTCTAGGGGTGCCCATTCTGTGGACTGAGTGGGACTTTCTGTTGTGATGGGGCTGTATATTGTGAGTACACTCTTTGATATGGCTGGTCCCCAGCCTGGTTGGCTATCAAGATTTGCCTCATGTAGAGACTGCTGACCACTGGTGGGTGATGCTGTGTCCTGGCATGGCTGTCTGCATGGCCTGATGAATCTTGGATTGGGTGTCAGTCTGCTGGTGGTTAGGGCCAGGTCCCAGGGCAGCTGGCTGTGGGGCCTGGGGCTGCTGCTGGCCTGCTGGTGGGTGAGACCAGATCCTAGCATGGCTGGCTGTGGGGTATGGGGTATCCAAAGTAGTTGGCTTTGGTGCCTGGGGGTTCTGGGGATGTCGCCATCCCTCTGGTGGGCAGGGCTTGGTCCCAGAGTGGCTGGCTGCAGGTGCTGGGGTGTCCTGGGGCTAGTACTGGCCCAGTAGTTGGCAGGACCAGGGCCTTGAAATTTGGGGGATGTGCTGGCCTGCTGGTGGACAAGGCTGGGTCCCAGTACTGCTGGTGACATGGCCTGGGGAGTATCCAGGCTGGTCCTAGCTTGCTGGTGGACAGTACTGGGTCCCTGGGCAGCCTCCTGAAAGGCTTGGGGAAGCCTGGGGCTAGTTTCAGTCCACTGGAGTGTGCGGCTGGGGTCTCACACACCTGATTGCTAGGCCTGGGGTGTTCTGAGACTGGCTCTTGAGTGGGGCTGTGTCCCAGTGCTAATAGTCTAGAGGGAGGACTCCAAAATGCTACTTGCCAGCACCAGCATCCTTTTGTTTGAACAAGCTCCCCAAAATGGCTACCACCAGCATCTGTGTCCCCAGGGGGAGTCCCAGCAACCTCCTGCCTCCCTGGAAGACCCCGAAATTCAGCAAGTGGGTCTGATGCAGGCTTCTTTCAAATTACTGCTTCTGCACTGTGTCTTGGAGCATGCAAGATTTTGCATGTGCCCTTTAAGTGCAGAGTCAGCATTTCTTACAGCCTTACAACTCTCCCATGTGCAAGTCCTGCTGGCCTTCAAAGCCAGACATTCTGGGAGCTCTTCTTCCTGGTGCAGGACCCCCAGGCTAGGGAGCCGAATATGGGGCTCAGACACCTCAACCTTTGGGAGAACCTCTGCAATTGTGGTTATTCTCCCATTTGTGGGTCCCCTACCCAGGTGTGTATCTCTACTCTACTGTGTCTCTGCCCCTAGTACCCATTTCATTGTGGTTCCTTCTTTATATCTTTAGTTGTGGAAAATATTTTCTGCTAGTCTTTAGGTTGTTTTCATGGATACTTGTTTTGTAAATAGTTGTAATTTTGGTGTGCCTATGGGAGGAGGTGAGCTCATGCTCTTCCTACTCTGCCATCATGGTCACTCCTCCAATTTCATTCTTTTTATGGTTGAATAATATTCCATTGTGTATATATACCACATCTTCTTTATCCATTCATCTGTTGGTGGACACTTAGATTGTTTTCATGTCTTGCTTATTATAAATAAGGCTTCAATGAATATGGGGGTATGTATAATTTTTTGAATTAGTGTTTTCATTTTCTTTGGATAAATACCCAGAAGTAGAATGGCTGGATCCTAAATTAGTTCTATTTTTAATTTTTTGAGGAAATTTTTTAGTGTTTTTTTGTAGTGGCCACACTAATTTACATTCCCACCAAAAGTGCACATGGGTTCCTTTTTCTCCACATCATTGTCAACACTTACTATTTGTTGTATTTTTGATAATAGTCATTCTGACAGGTGTGAGGTGATATCTCATTGTGGTTTTGATTTGCATTGCCCTGATGATTAGTGATATTGAGCATCTTTTTATGTACCTGTTTGCCATCTGTATGTCATCTCTGGAAAAATATCTATTCAGATTCTCTGACAATTTTTTAATTGGCTTATTTGGGTTTTTGTTTGTTTGTTGCTATTGAGTTGTATAAATTCTTTATATACTTTGTATATTAACACCTTTTCAGCTATATGATTTACAAATCTTTTCTACCATTTAGTAGGTTGCCTTTTCATTTTGTTGATGGCTTCCTTCTAAGTGCAAAAGCTTTTTGGTTTGATGTAATCCCAATTGTTTACTTTTGTTGCCTTTGCTTTTAGTGTCAAATCCAAAAAAATCATTGCTGAGACTGATGTCTAGGAGCTTAATATCTATGCATTCTTTTAGGAGTTTTATGGTTTCAGGTCTTATATTCAAGCCTTTAATCCATTTGGGGGGTAATTTTTGTGTATGGAGTAAGATAGTTGTCCAGTTTCATTTTTTGCATGTGGTTGTTCAGTTTTCCCTACATCATTTATTGAAGAGGCTGTCCTTTCCACATTATATATTTTTGGCTTACTTGTAAATTAATTGACCATATATATGTGGGTTTATTTCTTGGCTCTCTATTCTGTTCCAGTGATTTATGCATCTTTTCATGCCAGTAACATACTGTTTGGATTACTATAGTTTTGTAATATAGTTTGAAGTCAGGGAGCATGATGCCAACAATTTTGTCTTTCGTGGTTCCATACAAATTTTAGGATTGTTTGTTCTATTTCTGTGAAAAATGCCATTAGAATTTTGATAAGAATTGCATCAAACCTGTAGATTGCTTTGAGTAGTAAGGACATTTTAACAATCTTAATTCTTCCAATATTGTACATATTGTACCTAACAATATTGTATCTTCATCAATTTCTTGGATTAATGTCTTATAGTTTCCAGTATATAGGTCTTTCACTTTTTTGGTTAAACGTATTCCTAGGTATTTTTTTTTCTTTTAGATAAAATTATAAATTGGATTGTTTTCTTAATTTCTCTTTCTGATAGTTTATTATTAGTGTATAGAAATGCAACAGTTTATGTATATTGATTTCTTTGTCTTGTATTACTGAAGTTTGTTGATTAGTTTTAAAAGATTTTGGTGGAGTCTTTAGGGTTTTCTATATGTAATATCATGTCATCTGAAATAGTGACAGTTTTATTTCTTCCTTTCCAATTTAAATGACTTCTTTTTTTTTCTTGCCTAATTGCTCTGGCTAGGACTTCCAATACTATGTTGAAAAAAACAAGTGGTGAGAGTGGGCATCCTTGTCTTGTTCCTAATCTTAGAACAAAAGCTTTCAGCTTTTTATCATAATGGAATAGTATTTAAAAAGGAATTTTAAAAAAGGAATAAAATTCACAAATATGGTACATAATGGATGAACCTTGTAGATGTTATGGTCAGTAAAATAAGCTAGGTAAAAGAGGATAAATATATGATTTTATTTTTATGACTTTCCCAGAATAGTCAACTTGTAGGGACAGAAAGTGTCAGTAGAATGTTGGCTACTGGGGACTGGAGAGATGGGAAAATGGAGAGTTATTGTTTAATGAATAAAGACTTTTGGTTTGAAATGATGCAAAAGTTCCGGAGATAGATAATGGTAATGTTTGCACAACAGTATGAATGGACATAATAACATTGAACTATACTCTTAAAAATGCTTAAAATCATAAATCATATATATATATATATATTGCCCCAATAAAAAAAGAAAGAAAGGTATACATTCCATTATTCCTTATAATTTCTGGTCTCTAGTTCATACAGAAAGATGTTTTTGTACATTTGTTTAAATAATTTAAAGACCCCATAATTTGACACTATTTGTAACAGCTGATTTCATTTAGGAGTTAAAGTAAGACATTAAATTAGCTCAGCAACTGCATAATTCTTTCATCTGAAAAGGCTTTCACCTAAATTATCTAATTCATCCTGGTATCATCGTAATACTGACAAAATTAGATATTAATATCTCCATTTTATGGGTTAACTTCTTCAGTTATTAAATCCTTACTATATGCAAAACACTGGATTTGTTTCTGAAGCCACAGATATGGCCCTTAAGCTGCTTAAGGTATAACAGAATCATACTACTAAAGATACAGGAGGGGCCCTAGAGACCACCTGTTTTACTATACCCATTTTATAGGCTCAGAGAAGTTAAGTTACTTACCTGTGGTTACACAGTTGGTTACTGTGAATCTGGACAAGAATCTCCTTTATTTTCAAATGAGAAGAGTGATCTTTTGATTTCACCAAGATACCAGTGAAATAGGATATATAAAGAGACAATGATGGGTTATAAAAAGTCATATGAAAGGTTCAAATCATGGAATAACTGCTCTTTTATAAGAGGATAGAGAGAAGAATTCATCCTGGAAGAGATGATTCTTGAAGGATGGTCAGACTTAAGTATACATGATTGAGAGAGAGAAAGAGTGAAAAGGAATATGAAGCAGAAGGATTAATGTGAATAAAAACATAGACTTTAGAAAACATGGGTTGTATGCTAGGAATAGCAAGTTTTTCTATTTAGCTAAGTGTGTGAAGAGAAGTAGTAGGAGATAGGGCTGAACAGTTTGTTTGGAGTCAGGTCATGAATACTGGATTTGATTAGTTGGGCAAATTCAAGGTGAATGAAGTGTCTTTTATGGTTGAATGGGGAAAAATTCCAAGGCAACTGTCAGAAGTTGCACAGTAATCTCTTAGTAGAACCAAGTCAAGGATTTAGGCCAAAAGGCTCCAAGTAATCCAATGTATTTCCTGGTATGCTCCATTGTTTTTAAGTTTAGATATTATCATCTATATTTGTATGTCCTGGCATAATTTTAATGTCTTTCTATAGTCTTTTCCCAATCTTGAAAGTTAATATGATGTCCTAGTGTATTAAAAGAAGAATCCACTATTGAAGCCTCTAGTGGTAATTTTAATGCTGACCAGAACTTATATGTTCTGTATTACTCTTACCAAAATATTTTGCCTTAAATTTCATTAATTGTCTTTGAAAATGAACTGTTTCCCTTGAGTGAAATTTTTATGTTAAAATTATATTGTATTTGATTTCAAAAGCAATCTAATTAAGGTAGACATCCTGTATGAGATTTAAGCCTCACCTCCCAATGGAATCATGAAACAGTTAGAAAAATAATGAATTGCTTCTTTTATAATCTTTATTGCTACTTTTAAGATGAATAATATATTCAGTGTGGGTTGAAATAACATATCCCCAAGGAGCAATTTGTTTTCACAAATTAGATTGGTTCCTCATATACAAGATTATTAAGCATGAAGGAGGAAGTTATTGGGCATTGTATGCCTTGTAGGAATATTTTTTTTTTCCAGAACTGAGCTCAATTCACTGATTGAAGTCAAAGATAGTTAATAATGAAAAAAAAAAGGAAAATGTTACTCTTTTTCTTAACAACTTCTTGTTCTTTTTACCTCCTTTCCCTATTTGTTGGCTATAAGTCAGGTGAAACTTAAAACTTGACCCAGTTTCCTTCAGGGATTCTTACAATTGCTCAGATTAGTGGCATGGCTATATGGTTATCTTTAGCAGAAAATCATTTACAGGCATGGTCACACCTATGACTAATATAATATGTATAAAATGTTTTCATTTTTGTTTTGTTTGTTTTGAGATGCGGAAGGCAAAAGTGCCAACTTTACACCTTTTATCTTCCATCATAAAAGAAAGTTTTCAAAATACCAGAGTGCTTATCTACCAAAATTTGGACTAAGTAAAGTTAATAGAATGTTATTTACTTGTTAAGAAATTTGAAATCATTTAATTGGCTAATTTAAACAAGGTAATTTTGAATGGATCTAATTTTTTTTTCGTTTATCTTTCTAATACCTAAGACAAATGAATAGAAATAACAGAATGTTCAAGCAGGAAATAACATACAGACATGGATAAATAAACTCCTCAAAATTTTCTCTGCAGATCCAGGGAACTCGTTTCTCAGAAGTTCCCAGGAAACTTTGTCTTATATCTTACTAGTTGGGTTTTCATATGTTCTAGTTTGGGGCAGTTCCAGTTTATGCCTCATGTTTTGGTATAATTATTAGCAGCATCCCCTTTTCTCTCTTAAATGTGTCCTATTGAATTACTTAGATTCTAATATATATAGTATGCTTACCTACTTATTGCACTGAATTGGGCATATTCTTACCCCTAAAAATAACTGTTGGCAATAAATGATGTTATGCTAATTACCTTAGGCCTAATTCACATGATCTATCCTAGAGGCCAGAGATGGAGCTGTCTTCTTCCAAAGCACAAGGGCTGATGGGAGAGGTATGAATAGCTGAATAAAAGTCAGGATATTTACCAAGATCAGTATCAGATGGTTGATAGGGAGATAATTACAAAATCTTTAATATCTGCCCTTGCTCTCTTTCTAAATGTCCTAATATCTGTTTAATCTTTTATCATTCTAATTCCAAAGCACAGCATATTTTTATCTTTCAGTACTGTTTGTCTCCCTGCTTGAAAGCAGTTATTGCAGAAATAAACACTTTAATTGGTGATAGGTGGAAATATTTGGAAAGTTCATTTAGAGAAAACTAATTTTGCCTAACTCTAAAGACAAAGGTAGAATTTCTAATAAAAGTATCTTTTATTATAAAGAGGAGATATGGTTTTAACCAGATAGGTTTCTAAATGTAGCAGAGTATTTATGCTAGAGACCAAACTTAGAATACCGACCCCCACCTCCCAATCTAGCAAGTCAGAAACTTAGTTCACTGGTTGTTTTCCTTAGAATTATAAATTATCTTTTAGCCACTAAGTTTATTAATAATCCTCTGAGAAGAAAGTATTAAAATTTAAGGAAGCCAATTTAAAAAGGGGAGGTAGTAGCCCTATTATCTGGAAAAGATAACGAAATAAGATTCTTTGTATTTTAAGAGTTATAAAGGAAAATCTGCCTGATTTCTGGTGTGTATCTACTAGCCTGGAAATAGGAATACTAGATGAAAGTTCTCAAAGGTTAACAACCTTAACACATCTAGACAGGTGATTCTATCAGTAGCCGTAGTTTTAGAGGGGAATGGATTGGAGAAGATGAAAGATTAGGGGTCTAAAAACTGTAACCCTGGAAAACCAATGAGAGATATCTTGGGACATTTTTAGGACAGTGAAAATTGTACCCTTAGAATCATCTAAACTTGAAGGACAATACTGGCTTGTACTGGACAGCTGAGACCAGTGAGGCATTCCTTCAATGTAGACCTGCAACAGAGGTCAGTTATGGAAGATCATTGTTGAATAGTGATTCTATGTAGTAGGAAGAAACAAAGGCAGTGATAGTAACAGACGCATTGGACACCCGAGCTCTCTCTGTTTAAGTGTGGAAATTAAATAAACCTCCTCATTCAAACTGTAAACCTTGGAGTTCTTGGCCAATAAAAGGAAAATGGGAGCTCCAAACAAAAGATGTTGGACTTTCTGCTAATTTACAAATGTGTTCTCAAGCCAGTTTTAATTTAGAGAAATAAGCATATCAGCATTCAAAAATTAATGAATGATGCATACTAGCTACATTAAAAGAAAATGAAACAGTTGGAGTATCTCAGGGATGAAATACTCCTTAAAGATGTCCCTCTACCATTTCATCTAATATTCATTTTGCCTTTCCCATATCCTACTGAGTGGACCCTTAACCTATGACTGAGGTAAACTCATCATCTCTTTATAGATCTCTGATTATTCAAGAGGCCTTCCTCAAATTGACCTGAAATATATTTCTAGGGTAACAATAATTTGTTAGTCTTAATTTTGTCTCATTGTGTCCTACAGACAAATCCTAAATCCTTTTTTTTTTCAGCAAAATGGCCTTCTAAATATTTCAGGGCAGCTATTGATACCTGCTGTGAATATTCTCCTTCTTTCCCTTTCCTTCCTTTGTCCCCTTCTTTCTTCCTTCTTTTTTCATATTCAGACTAACATTTTGTTTCCTCAAAAATTCCTCAAGTTAAATAACTTTGACTCCTCTCACCATTTTTTAAAAGTTATTATAAAATATTGGCTATGATTTTTCAAAATGGTTCTTTTTCCCTTCTCCTTCTGGGAAGCAGGAGGGATTTTCTTCAATATTTACTGTAGAATCCTTGCCAAATTCCTGGAGGTAAATCTCACAATATTGTAAGGAACCTGCTCTAATACTGAATCAGGACTGGTTCTTCCTGGAGGTTTTAAGTCTCAGAGTTGTCTACATTGAGCCTTCAGCAATTCATCAATTACAGTTCCAGTTTTCCTACTCCAGCACTGATTCCTGTGGCAGTTTCCCTCTTGAACCTCCACTAAGATGGGATCCAGATGGTGGAGTAGGTGGACATGGAACTCACCTACCCCCACAAACACATCAAAAATACATCTGAATGCGGAACAATTCTCACTGAAAACTAACTGAAGACTGCAAAAAGACTCCTGTACAACCAAGGCTGCAAGAAAGATCCACACGGAATTGAGTAGGAAGGAAAGCGAAGCGATCAAGTCAGGACTTGTGCCCCTAGGAGGCATAAGAAGAGGAGGGCAATTACATGGGTGAAGATCATCCCTGTAGAGTGAGTGGTTTGAGCCACATATTGGATGCCCCAGTCTTGGAGTCTGACACTAGGAAGATGAGTCCCCTTGGCTAGTTGGAGGGCCAGTGGGACTAACAAAAGGGCTGTGGGAAACCTGGAATTCATTTATGAGGAATGTGCACACACTTGTTTGCTCCTGAAACAGAGCCGAGAGGGGGGATTGAAACTGCATAGGATGCTGGTCGGTTTCCCATGACCATTCTGGCATGTGCCCCAGCCTGAGATGAGTGCCTGTTCCAGACCCACTTGCTTCATGACCTCCACACTTGGGCAAGGACTGCCATAGCTTAGAGGAGAGATCAACTGTGAGGGACAAAAGCAGCTCAGACCTCGAGCAGCATCTGAGCAGCATAGGGACAGCCATTACTGGCACTTATGCAGGCAGTGCAGCAGAGGAAGTCTGGGTCTCTGAATGTGGCCAGAGCCACCACAAGCTATGCCTAGACCCATGCCAAAAACCCACAGCAGACCCTTTTGCTCAAGCACTGCTCCCCTCTGGGGCGAGGGTGCTGGTGCTCGGAGGTGGAGAGTACACACTTAAAAGTAGCAGAGCTGGCTCAGACTTGACACCCAGGGCTTCTTCTCCAGTAACTTGGGACCCACTCCTGCAATCAATAGTCTGGTGCTGGCTACTGAGGAGAAGAGAAGCTCCAAATCACACCTGGCTCTGGCCCTAACCCCTCCATCTCCAGCCCCACTTCCTACAAAGGTGATAGCTGCCAGCATACACTGGGAAAGATGTGACTCATGCACACGTCCAATCTAGCTCTCTCACCAAATCCACTGGGCACATGCAGACTCTATAGTGATGCTCCCACATAAGGACACCCCTTCAAGAGCACAATAAGTAACTGTTTCACTTAATTTCATAAAGACAGAGAAAGCTAAGCAAAAGGAGAAGACAGAGGAATTTATTTCAATTGATATTACAAGAGAAAACCCCTGAAAAAACAATTAATGAAACAGAAAAATATAATTTACCAGATAAAGTGTTCAAAGCATTAGTAGTAAGAATGCTAACTGAATTAGGGAAAAGAATAGATAAGCACAGTGAAAATTTAACAAGAAACTAGAAAATATAAAAAATAATCAGTCAGAACTGAAGAATATGATAAATGAAAAAGGAATTAATTAACAGCACACTAAGTGATACAGAAGAATACATAAGTGATCTGGAAGATAGAATAATGGAAATCACCCAATCAGAACAACAAAAAGACAATCAAATTTTTTAAATGACAGTGGTTAAAGAGACTTCTGGAACAACATCAAGCATACCAACATTTGCATTATGGGGGTCCCAGAAGGAGAAGAGAAAGAGAAAGGATGTTGAAAATGTATTTGATGAAATTATGGCTGAAGATTTCCCAAACCTGAAGAAGGAAACTGATGTTCAGGTACAGGAAGAACAGAGAGTCACAGACAAAAGGAACACAAACAGACCCACACCAAGACACATTATAATTAAAATGCAAAAGTTAAAGGTAAAAGGAGTATTCTAAAGGCAATAAGAGAAAAAAAAGTCATATAAAAGGGAACCGCCATAAGGCCATTAGCTGATTTTTCTGCAGAAATGTTGCAGGCCAAAGGGAGTGGCATGGTATATTCAAAGTGCCAAAATGGAAAAACCTGCAACCTAGGATACTCCACCAGCAAGATTATCACTTAGAATTGAAGGAGAGATAAGGAACTTCTCCAGCAAAAACTAAAATAATTCATTCATGCGAAATCTACCCTAAAATAAATATTAAAATGTCTTTTCTAAGTCAAAAAGTAAAGGATATAGCAAGAAATAAATATCTATAGGAAAAGAAAAATCCTACTAGAAGAGGCAAAAGATACATATAGTAAAGGCTGAAGATCAACCACTTCAATCAGCTAGTACAAAGAGTAAAAGAAAATAAATAAAATCAACTATGATTACAATAAACAGTAAAGGGATAAACATGAAGATGTAAAATATGACATCAAAGACACAAAATGTGTACAAGGGGAGTAAAAAAAGTGTAGATCATTTAGACTGTGTTTAAAGAAGAAGAACAGAGAAGAATCACAAATAAGTAACAAGATGTCAGTAAGTACATACCTATCAATAATCACTTTAAATATCAATGGACTGAATATTCTGATCAAAAGACATAGGGTGGCTGATTGGTTAAAAAACAGGACCCATCTATATCCTGTTTAGAAGAGACTCTGTTCATAGCTAAAGACACAAGCAGACTGAAAAGGAGGAGATGGAAAAAGATATTCCACACAAATGGAAATGAAAAGAAAGCAGGGATAGCAATGCTTATATCAGACAAAATAGACTTTAAAACAAAGACCTTAAGAAGAGACAAAGAAGGGCAATGTATAATGATAAAAGGATCAATACAAGAAGAGGATGTAATGTGCTTATTAACATATATGCACCTAATACAGGAGTACCTAAATATATAAAGCACATTAAAGGATATAAAGGGAGAAATTGGCAATAATACAATAAAAGCAGCTTCTTTAACACCCCACTTACACCAAAGGACAGATCATCCAGACAGAAAATCAATAAGGAAACAATTCTCTTAAATGACACATTAGACCAGTTGGACTTATAGATATCTACAGGACATTTCATCCAAAAACAATAGAATACACATTCTTTTCAAGTGCACATGGAACATTCTCAGGAAAAATCACATGCTAGGCCCAAAACATGTCTCAACAAACTTAACACATTATTGACTGGGGGACTTTTGCAGAAACTAATGCCTGTGGCTGGCAATTTGTTATGTAAGTGAATATTGAAACACTCATGTTTGAGTAAATATCAACAACTTTTTTTGCACTTAATGTATTTATTTGAAACTTTGTACATGTCTTACTAAAGCATTCTAATATTTCATTAAGAGTGTGGTAGGCAATATGGCAGGCACCTCTGTGCAGGGGAACAGAACATCTATTACAAATATACCAGGTTTCACTGCACTTTCTCCTGGAAGAGCAGACTCTATGCTTTCTGGTGGCATTTTTTTTTTTTTTTAGTCCTGTGGGTATTATTTCTTCTAGAATATGTTCTTTTTTTTAACCTTATAGTCGACAAGGTGGATCTTTGGGGGGGGGGCTCTTTTAGAAATGCCACAAGAAGGACCAGGTGTGGGACTACCACTGCATTCACCAGAATAGTCAGTTATCCATTCTCTACCTCCTGCTAACAAAAATTGCTTGTAAGTCATTTTGTTCTGTGCATTAGGGTTACAATAAATTTTAAATGTATTGAATAAACTGCAATTACTCAAATATCGACAGAAACCCACTTTCTTATTCCATTTTCGAGTTTTCTGGAGGATATTGAAGTTTTCCAGATATTGATTGGATCAACCAACTCCTTTCGTATATTTATTATACTCTAATACACAAGTGGGCTTAGTTATCTGATGGCCAGTCCTCCTGTCTTCCTTTCCTGTAGATACTATGGAGGCATCATGAATAATTGTCACCATGCGGATTAGCCTCTTGTCTTTCCATACATGAATGCCATTTCTCCCCTCTGTAGATTTTTAGATTTCTCCTTTAATTGGTTTGGTAGACCATGATTCTCTCAGAGTCCCACAAACTCTGGTTTTAGTTTTCAACAATATTTCAGATGTGGACACTGTTTTTGTCTTAATTGTCTTGGTAAATATGGTGCCATGAACCAAGATAAGGTTGTAGGACTGATAATACTGTTTCTTGCAGTTTCTTTCCTTTACCCATGTAAATCTCAATGTTGCATATATATCCAGTTTCATTTTCGCTAACCATCCTGACCAAAATTCCATATTTTGTAAGTTTTCCGGGATTATAGGATTTGAATCTAAGTCGTCCTCTCCTCTTTATCATTGCCTCACCAAGGGATAGCTCCTATTTGGGTATATAGACTGATTGAAATTTTGGTAGAAAATAATCCAAAAGAGGTTTAACTTTTGAAATTCTGTCTGCAGGCAGTGGAGTTTCCGAGTTATCATTAAAGTGAAGAAATGTCATTATTTCTTCAAACTTTCTTCTGGTCACAATATTTGGAAAGATAGGTGTTTCAAATAAGGGATCAGTCAACCAATATTCTTTCCAGTGTGACTTTCTTATTTGTCCCATCAAAATTATTAATCCAAGAAACTTCTTCATGTCGCTATTGGTTACATCAGTCCATTTTAAAGGCTTATCATACTTTTTATATGATTTTTCATTCTGTTGGTAATACAAGTTTGTTTGAGAAGTGACCAACTTGAAAAAGTCGTTACGAAAAATTAATTCTAATTCACTAACACTTTGTGGGTTATTACATTCAATAGTTACACCTGACACACCTGTAAAGTCTTCTAATTTTGGTGAAATGTTGTCTTCAATCCACTCTTCTGTAGAAGCAAAGGAGCATTCTCCAACACAGTGAGTTTCATTTTCACTTTCTGCATCAGAATCAATCACTAAGTTTTTTGTCTTTTTGTTGGTCTAATATTCACATCATCTGAATCAGAACTCTATTCTGAAGAACTATCAACTTCTGAGACACTAGGGTATATGTCACTCAGAAAATCAGAGAAAGTATCTGCATAAAATTCACTGAAAAATTCTTCTTCACATAAATTCCACGATGTGTCATTTTTGAAAATTTTACTGGAATAACCTTGTGTTTGTAACATACACAAAGTTGGAACAAAAACCTAATGGAGCAAAATGTGAATGATAACGACAATCATAAGTTGTATAATGAACCTTGATCAAGTTTAAGCTCTAACAACTTCACACAGTGATGTTAATTGTATCACTCTCTAAAAGTGTATTGATACGTCTCTGGTCAATAATGTTCAGGTAACAAAAGACGTACTAATACATCTCTGGTCAATAATGTGTTAAGAGGATAGAAATTATATCAAGTATTTTTTTTCAACCACAGTGGTATAAAACTAGAAATCAATTACAGGAAGAAAAATGGAAAAAGTACAGACATATGAAGACTAAACAACATGTTATTAAAAAGCTAATGAGTCAATGAAGAAATCAAAGAAGAAATCAGAAAATACCTTGAGACAAATGAAAATGGAAACAAAACTTTCCAAAATCTATGGGACCAGCAAAAGCAGTTCTAAGAGGGAAGTTTATAGTGAGGCAGGCCTACCTCAAGAAACAAGAGAAATCTCAAATAAACAACCTAACCTACCATCTAAAGGAATTAGAAAAAGAAAAAAACAAAATTCAGTGTCATGAGAAGAAAGGAAATAATAAAGATCAGAGAGAAAGTAAATAAAATAAAGACCAAAAAAAAAAAGACCAATGAAACCAAGTGCTGTTGTTTATTTTGAAAAAAATATTGATAAACCTTTAGCCAAGCTCAACAAGAAGAAATGAGAGAGGACCCAAATAAACAAAATAAGAAATGAAAGAGGAGAAATAACAACTGATATCACAGAGATACAAAATATGATAAGAGAATATAATGAACAGTTATATGCCAACAAATTAGACAACCTAAAAAAAATGGACAAATTTTTAGAAACATACAACCTTCCAATACTGAATCAAGAAGAAATAGATAGTCTCAATAGACTGAACACTAATAGTGAAATTGAATTTGTAATAAAAAAAAAAAACTCCCAGCAAATAAAAATCCAGGACTGGATGACTTCAAAGGGGAATTCTATTAATATAAAGAAGAGGTAATAACTATATGCTCAAACTATTCCAATATATTGAAGAGGATGGCACACACCCAACTTCATTCTATGAGGTCACAATTACCCTGATACCAAAACCAAACAGAAAGACACTAGAAGAAAAGAAAATTACAGGCCAATGTCTCTGATGAATATAGATGCAAAAATTCTCAACAAAGTTCAGCAAACCAAGTTCAACAATAAAGAAAAAGGATCATGCACCATGATTAAATGGTATCTATTCTAGTGACGCCAAGATGGTTCATTACCTGCAAATTGATCAATGTGATACTCCACATTAACAAAAGGAAGGATAAAAATCACATGATCTGTTCAATAGATGCAGAAAACGAATTTGACAAAATTCAACATCCATTCTTGATAAAAACTCTCATCAAAGTTGGTATAGAGGGAACATATCTCAACATAATAAAGCCCATTTATGACAAGCCCACAACTAACATCATACTCAACTGCAAAAAACTGAAAGCCTTTTCTCTAAAATCAGGAACAAGGCAAGGATGCCCACTTTCACCACTTCTACTTAACACTGGAAGTCCTAGCCACAGCAATCAGACAAGAAAATAAACAAAATTCATCCAGTTTGGAAGGGAAGGAGTAAAACTGTTACTATTTTCAGATGACATAATACAATATACAGAAAACTCTAAACTGTCCAGTATTATTAGAATAAATGAATTCCATAAAGTTGCAAGATACAAGATTAGCATACAGAAGTCTGTTAGTTTTCTACACACTAACAATAAACTATCAGAAAGAGAAAGCAAGTAAACCATCCCTTTTATAATTGCATCAAAAAGCATAAAACACCTAGCAGTAAACTGAAACAAGGAGGTGAAAGACCTATACTCTGAAAACTATAAAATATTGATGAAGGCAACTGAAGATGATACAAAGAAATGGAAACATATATCATATTCATGATTAAAAGAATTAATATTGTCAAAATGTCCATACTACACAAAGTATAGCCATTAGTTTGCAGTAAATTTAAATGGAATATAATCTATAAAAATATTGAATCACTGTGTTGTACACCTGAAACTAGTGTAACATTTAAATCAACTATAATTAAAAATATTAGCTATATTCCCTGTGCTGTACATCACATCCTTGTATCTTGTTTTATACCTAGTAGTTTGTACCTCTTTATCCCCTTCCCCTATCTAGCCCCCCCCCCACTCTCCTCACTGGTAAGAACTAGTTTTTTCTCTGTATCTCTGAGTTTGTTTCTCTTTTGTTTTGTTCATTTGTTTTATTTTTTTAGATTCCACATATAAGTGAAAACATACAATATTTGTCTTTCTCTGAGTTACTTCACTAAGCATAATATCCTCCAGGTCCATCCACATTGTTGCAAATGGCAAAATTTCATTCTTTTTTATAGTTATGTATATATATATATATCACAGCATCTTTATCCATTTATATGTTGATGGACACTTAGGTTTCTTCCATATCTTGGTTATTGTAAATTATGCTGCTGTGAACACTGGGGTGCCTCTATCTTTTGAATCAATGCTTTTATTTTTTTCAGATATATACTGAGAAGTAAAATTGCTGGCTCATATGGTAGTTCCATTTTTAACTTTTTAAGGAACTTCCATACTGTTTTTCATAGTGGCTGTACCAATTTACATTACCACCAACAGTGTACTAGTGTTCCCTTTACTCCACATCCTCACAAGCATTTATTATTTGTTGTCTTTTTGATGATAGCTATTCTGACAAGTGTGAGGTGATATCTCATTATGGTTTTGATTTGCATTTTTCTGGTGATTAATGATGTTGAGCATCTTTTCATGTGCCTGTTGGCCATCTGCTTGTCTTCTTTGGTAAAATATCTATTCAGATCTTCTGCCCATTTTTAATTGTGTTGTTTGATCTTTTTATTGAGCTATATGAGCTCTCTATATATTTTGGATATTAAGCCCCTATCAGAAATATCATTTGCAAATATCTTCTTCCATTCAGTAGGTTGTCTTTTCATTTTATTGAGTTTCCTTCACTGTGCAAAAGTTTTTAAAGTTTAATTAGGTCTCATTTGTTTATTTTTGCTTTTGTTTCCCTTGTCTGAAGAAACAGATCCAAAACAATATTGCTAAGACTTTGTCAAAGAGTGTACTGCTTATGTTTTCTTCTGGGATTTTTATGGTTTCTGGTCTTACATTTAGGTATTTAATTTATTTTGTCTTTATTTTTGTATATGGTGTGAGAAAATATTTTAATTTCATTCTTTTTCATGTAGCTTTCCAGTTTTCACAAGACCACTCATGGAAAAGACTGTCTTTTCCCCATTTTATATTTTTGCCTCTTTTATTGTACATTAATTGATCACATGTGCATGGGTTTATTTCTGGGCTCCCTATTCTGTTCCATTGATCTATGTGTCTGGTTTTTTTGTGCCATTACCATATTGTTTTTATTACTGTAGCTTTGTAGTATAGTCTGAAACCAGGAAGCATGATTCCTCCAGCTTTTGTTTCCTCAGTATTGCTGTGGTTCCTCTGATATCACAGAAAAACAGAAAGCGCATGCGATTGGAAAAGCTTTAATAAAAACTCATATTGTAAAAAAGTGTCCATGTGCTTTTCAGTGTTTATCTTCTATTTGTCATCATTCTTGTTAATAATGTATTTTTGGGTAACAGAACAATTCTTTGGCAATGACCCAGGGTATTCTGTAAAGATGTCATAGTTAATTTAGATAAATATTAGATTTTCTACATCTTCTGGCAGCAGGGCTTGTTGTTCGGTATCAATGCTTCTATCAGTGCTAAATATTCTCTGCAGGTGTGTGTTGGCCAGCAGATAACCTGGGTAAAATATAGCCCATCTAGTTAAGGCTAGCAAGAGAGTGATTGCTTTTCCAAGTCACTTTTTCAAAGTGTCTTCTTTTTTCTGTCTTTGACTTTCTCTTCAGGTATTTTTCTCTATTCATTTCAAACACTGTTGGCTGTGGAAGTGGAAGAGAATGGCACTTTTTAAAATTCTAAGTTCAAAATATTGATAATCTTTTTTCTTTTCTACTGATTTCTCTCTAAATGTCTGCATTCATTTCCTTAGATTTAACCTCCCTAGATAATTTTTAACCTCTGTCTGAGTTCATGTTCAGATTTGTATATGCATTTCTCTTCTGCTGAATATTGATTACTCTTTCATTGTGTTACACTATACCTTTCTACGTGTTTTCCAATTTCTTATCTCTACATTGTTAGCCATTAATTTTTAAATAATGTTTAGTTTTTGTTTTAACCTTTTTCTCTACGGGTATTTATTAGTTTGATTCATTTGCTTATTATTTCAACAAATTACAATAGAGTAAGTGTATTGCTAAAATAGAGGTATATACTGTTGCTAAAAAAGGACATTGGTGACATAGAGGATGGAGCACCTTATTGCTTGGGCTGTCAGGAAAGGCTTTTCAGAGGAGGTAGCATTTGTGCCCAGACTACAGGGATGAATAGGACTTTACAAGTATAAATAAATGGAGGGCATGGGAGTCAGAGGATACACTATATGTAGGGGCATGTAGGCATGAGGCAGGATGGTATGTGTGAGGAAATCTTAACAGTTCAGGATGATTAGTGTAAAGTAGGAAGGGGAAGGTTGCTGGAAATGTGGATAGATGAACATACAGAATCTATATCATGAAAAGTCTTATATTTCAGTGGATGATGTGGAACACCAAATAAATTTTGAGAAGAAAATGAAATGACTAAGGTTGTGTGTTAAAAGTATGATTCTGCAGATGGTTTGGAGGATATATTGAAGAGTGTGAAAACTGTAAGCAAGAAAGGAATTATTGAAATAATTCAAGTGAGAGATGATGAGGGCTTGCCCTAAGGCAGTGGCAATGGAGATGGAGAGAATAGGGTAGGTACAAGAGAAATTCAGAACTTGATGATTGATTATGTGCCAGGGGATATTTGAGAAAGAAGAATATAGGATCATTCCCTAGTTTCTGGCTTAGGCGACAGGATGGATAATGACGCAACTCAGCAGAATGGGGGACATATAAAAAGAGGACAGAATGGAGAAAGTTGAAGAATTCAGATTTAGAGATGTTTGTTATGAGACGGCATTGGGACAAGCAGGGGGGAGATATTAAGTAGAATTTAAGCTTAGGAGAGAAAACTGGGAGTTTTAGATGCAGATGTAGGAATCCTTAGCATAAACCTGGTAGTTGAAGCTGAAGTGTGTATTTGAGATTGCTCAGGCTGAGTGTGTGAAATAAAAACAAAACAAACAAACAAGGTATGAGGATAGTATCCTGGAGAATTTCCCAAAGTACACAGTAGAATTATTCTTCATCCTGTGTAAATTCTTGATTATTTCAGTGGGTCCCTAATTATCTATCACTGCAGCAAAATTTCATTAAAAAGTTAAAAATTAAATGACTGTGTATCAGTGTTCTGTGGGTTTTGCTCATATTTAAACATTCTTCATCTTCAAAAAAATTGTTTAACTTATTCTAGTGTTAGCAACCTGGGTACATCTTTGTTCTTCAGCTTTATGGCATAACACTTACCTAATACTTAAAATGGTTTAGGTCTTGGGACTTCCCTGGTGGTCCAGTGGGTAGACTCCACACTCCCAATGCCGGGGGCCTGGGTTTGATCCCTGGTCAGGGAATTAGATCCCTCATGCAGGCCGCAACTAAGAAGCCCACATTACTCAACGAAGATCCTGCATGCCGCAACTAAGACCCAGCACAGCCAAAATAAATAAATTAAATAAATGAAGAAATAATTTTAAAAATGGTTTAGGTCTTCATCTAAAAATAATGGGATACTCAGCATTCCCCAATAGCTAAGGATTCTCAAGAGATTTGTTTCTTTTAATCACTTCTTGTCCTCTCTGCTTCTGAATTTTCAATATATTCCTTTCTTGCCTCTTATATCTCTTTCCTTTTCTCTAAGCTCTGTGTACCTAAACATAGTGTATTGTCCTTTTCTCCTGGTTTCTCCAAAGTCTTTCACATATATTGGTTGTGTATGGTACACATTTACTCAAGTGTCAGGAGGATAATTGATAAGTGTTTTCTGTTGCAAAACTACACAGCAGAGAAGTAAAACTGAATAGTGGAGATCTTTGTTCTTGAAAATTATTTGGCTCTATCAGCCACAGGGAATATTCTTCCTCAAAACTCCTGGTCTCTTTCCAGATATTTTGGCTTAATCCCTAGCCAGATTTATTCATTAAGATACTTGAATTCTGGCTTTATCATTTACCTGTTGTCTGATTTTGGGAAAATTATCTAACTTCTCTGTGGCTCACTTATCTCATTAGTAAAATGGAGATATTACTTTCCTCATAGGATTGTACTGATGATTAAATGAGCTAATATATGTAAAGTGTTTAGAATGATTATTGGCAAATTCCCAATATGTTAGCTGTTATTATTTTTATTGTTATCATTATTACTTTACTCCTTACCTCTGATTCCTATCTGTGTTTCCTTCAAAGCCTTCTCCCCATCTAAAATTCCAAATCTCTACAAGTTTTTATGAAAAACAACTCTGTTCCCTGTTTGTTTTTTAAAAATCCTTAAAGTAACAATAACTGGGCCAAAACACATATTAGACATAAAAAAAAATTAAAGATATTAATAAAGTTCTTACGCACTCCTCCCAGTAGGGAAACTTATAAATATTTTATAGTTTATAAATTGTTTTGTTCTTACCAAAAATATGGCTAAAGAATATTTGGTCTAAGAGAAATAAATTTTTATCTGAAAATAAAGAATTATCTCTTAAGTAACAGAGAATGGGAAAACTAAGAAGAAAAAAATATTCTCTTTACATGAAGTAGGTTCACAACTGAAAAATGAAGTTGTTACCACTTTTTTCACCTGAGGAAACTTATATCTCTTCTCTGTCTTCTACAGTGTCTAACCTGAGTTTCACTTAGTA
Source organism: Balaenoptera ricei (assembly GCF_028023285.1). NCBI lineage: Eukaryota > Metazoa > Chordata > Mammalia > Artiodactyla > Balaenopteridae > Balaenoptera > Balaenoptera ricei. Next base: position 84,606,987 of record NC_082660.1, on the reverse strand, counting down.
AAAGGGATGCTGCTGCTTGTTTAGGCATAGTATAAAAGTAGAAGTGTCCAGGGAGACCCGTCTCTATGCTGGCATTTACTAAGATTTTCTAAAGTGTTCACATTATGTGACAAATACGTTTTACTCAAACTGGTAGAAAAATCACATCTCAGAGATTTTTTGGTTTTTGTTTAAAGGAAACTTCCAGAAAGAATAGGAATAGTGTGATAAGAATAACACTTTTCCTTAATATATCCCTCTATCGTAACCCATTATAGTTCAGATATATGTCTTCCATTTTAGCAATTGAAGATGGTATTATTCAACAATAAAGTGCTGTTTTATACTTTGTTTTTGGTGAATGAGTAACTTAAAATTCTATTAAACTGCTATTAAGAGAGAAAATGACATAGAGAAAAATGCCCAGCTTTGTAGTCAAACAGATTTGCATTTGTAGTTATGCTCTACCACTCACTAGTTGTGTATTCTTAGACAAGTTAGTTGATTATTCTAGGCTTCAGTTTCTCATCTGTGAAGTGAAGATAATAATAATACATACTACAAAGATTTTGATAAGGATTACCGTAATGCCTATGAAGTACCTAGCATAATTTCTGGCCCATACCAGATGCTGAAAAAACACTAGCTGTGAGTATTATAATGAATAATTATTTGTTTGAAAGTATTTATTTAACACCTCCTATATGCTGAGTACTGAGTTAGCTATTAGATGTATAGTGATGAACAAATTAGGCATGGCCCCTCCCTTCATAGAAAGTCATCATCAGTATTATTGCTATTATTCTTAACTCCCATATTTAGATTATCAATTTTTATATATTAGGAGCAAAAGAAATAAGCACAACAATAATATTTAGAATGACCATAGCTTATTTTTTATTCTAAAGTCAATACAGTATTTGAAATGTCTTAGGACTGTTGTTTCAACTATCAATTCTTCTATTTGATGTTTACAGAAATTTGGAAGTTATAGGAGCTTGGAATGATTCTGTATCAATTTTAAGGCATATCCTAGAAGTGTATTTGTTAAATAACTTTTGGCTGATATGTTTCTATGTTTCAGAATATAGAATGAAACATTTCCAGGATATTTTAACTTTCTGATATTTTGGATTCTAGATAAATTGAGGTATAGCAATATTTTAAAGAAAATTATGTACACATATAGGACTAACAATTATTACCTTCCAAAGAACATTAATTTTTAAAATAATTTTATTTTGTTTGAAAATTATCTGTGTTTCTCAAAACACCTATCCCTGGATATATATATATATATATATATATATATATATATATATATATACACACATATATATAGTAACTAAACATTTTTAAATATGCTTAGGATCTCTGAGAAATGGAAATTTTTCTAAGTATGAGATATCAAGTGATATTATACTTTTAAGTAAAATAAAATAGCTAAGATTTTGAGTACTCACTATTTTTAATTATTGTATTAAATACTTTACATGGATTTAAGTCTTTCAAAGTCCACAACAACCTATCAAATAGTGCTATTAATGTCCCAATTCTATACTTGTTTTCCAAACATGTTCTATACATATAAGGCACTGTTATGGGTATTTATGCTAAGAGATGTCTTGACAATCACATGGAAAAAATAATTTATAAAATAAGTTCTAGATAAGTGGTTAAAAGGTAGAATTCACCTTCCTAGAGGGTAAGATTTATAAACTTTACATTGTGGGACAGGAATGTGATCTGATTCTTGAAGGACAGATTTGACTTTACTAGATAATGAAAATGAGGGCAGGCTTTTCAGGCAGAGAAGTGTCATGAACAAACCAACTTGACTGACATAGTGTAGTGTTTGTATTTTAGAGTAATGGGAGCTTATGTTGGACTAGAACATAGAAGATCCTGTATACTAGACAAGGGAGTTTAGCTTTAGCCAGAGGATATATTTATTTTTTATTTAAAGAAAGGGATAGCGTAATAAAAACAAAGTTTGAGGAAATGTAGTTTCATAAAGATAAACAGATGAATTGATTCAAAGATCCATGTTAATTGGCTACTGCAATAGTTAATCTTAAAGAAATTAAGGCCTAAACTAAGGAGGTGAACATGAAAATGGATAGAAAAGAGAGACAAATCTTATGGCAAGAAAAGTAGGGAGAGCTTCTTAGCTGAATAGGAGTAGAGAGCAAATCCAAGGTGGTACCAGCATTTGGTTTCCTAGTGGCTGAATGAAGTCCTTAACCAAAATAAGAAATTAAAGTACAATAGATTAATTGAATGTGGGAGAAAGAAAAAGAGTTATTTTTACACCTGCTGAGTTTGAGGTGACAATCCAGAAATGTCCAATAAGTATGTGAAACATAAGAATGGAGCTCAGACAAGAGGGAAAGGATGAATGAAAATAATGGTTGAGGGAGGGTTCTCTTAGAGATAACAGAGTATAGGAAGACTCACTATGAGAAGTCACAAGGAAAATCCAGAGTCAAGGTTAAGACTTTGATAGAATGTCTAGTTTGCCTACTTGAGATAGAAGGCAGTATTAAAAATGATTATATACTGAGGGTCTAAAATCAAGGAGCCCTTATCTAAATCGTGGCTCTGCCTCTTACCAGCTATGTGAGGAGGAAAGTTACTTAACTTCTTTGAGACTCCGTTTCCCCATCTATAAAATAAAGATCCTAATATGATAATAGAGGTTTGTTGCACTGATTAAATGAAATAATGCATGTAGTCATCACAATGCTTTAAACATTGCATGAGTTCAAAAACTTGCACAGTAATAGTAGTATCCTTAAGATTCAATATCCTTTAAGATTAAAAAAGATTTTGTGGGGCTTCCCTGGTGGCGCAGTGGTTAAGAATCCGCCTGCCAATGCAGGGGACACGGGTTCGAGCCCTGGTCTGGGAAGATCCCACATGCCGCGGAGCAACTAGGCCCGTGAGCCACAATTACTGAGCCTGCGCGTCTGGAGCCTGTGCTCCGCAACAAGAGAGGCCGCGATAGTGAGAGGCCCGCGCACCGCGATGAAGAGTGGCCCCCGCTCGTCGCAACTAGAGAAAGCCCTCGCACAGAAACGAAGACCCAACACAGCCAAAAATAAATAAAATTTAATTTAATTTAAAAAAAAAAAAGATTTTGTGCCCACTACTTAGCTACAACCATCCTTGTCAAGGCTGTAGACAACCTCTACCTTGCCAAATCCAGTGGTCAATTCTCAGTCCTCATCTTGGCTTCTTAACAGTATTTAACAGAGTTGATCATTCCCTCCTTCTTGTAATACATTTTTCATTTGGTTTCAGACACATGGTCTCTATCCTGCATTACCAGCTGCTGCTTTTCAGTCTCTTTTTATGGTTCCTTCCTCTCTGTACACCTCTAAATATTAGAGTATCCTAAGGCTCAGTTCTCAGACCTCTGTCATACGTACTCCCACGGCTTTTAATATCTTTTATATGCTCGACTTCTGAATTTATATCTCCAGCCCAACCTCTCCTTTGAATTACAGACCCATCTATTCATACATCTACATGACCTTTCCACTGTTATCTAGTGAGCATCTCAAACATAAAATGTCTGAAACCACACTCTTGATTCCCACCCCCCAACCTATTCCTCTCATGCTTTACTACTTCTCAGTAAATGGCAACCATCTAATTATTTAAGTTTAAAACTCAGGAATCTTAACCCCTTGCTTTCTCTCACACCCTGTACTTAAACCATCAACAAATACTTTCAGCTCCATTTTAGAAATACATCCTATTTGACTACTTCTCACCACCTGCGCCATTATTATCCTAGCCCAAGCCACCAGTATTTCTCATCTGGACTATTGCAATAGTTGCCTAACTGGTTTCCCCTGCTTCCTTCCTTGCCCACTTTTAACACTGTTTTCCATACAACAATCAGAATCATCCTTAAAAAAGTTCCAAATCATGCCACTCAAATTTGCTAATCACTCTCAGAGTAAAATCCAAACTCCATACTATGAGCAACAAAACTGTACATGATCTAATCTAGCTCTGTACTATATATTTCACCTCATCTACTACCATTCTCCCTTCACTGTTCATGCTGGCTTTCTTATTGTCACTTGAAAACATCAAGTTCTTTTTCAACCTTAGGAATTTTGTATTTCTATTGCCTTTGCCTGAAATACTCATCACCAACAAAGCTCCCTCATTTCATTCAGATCAGGTCTCTGCTTAAATGTCACTTTTTCGGGAAGGTCTTTCTTCAACATCTATTTAAAATAGCTCCAGATTCATTATCCCCTTATCCTGCCTTATTTTCCCTCATAGAAATTGTCACTGCACAGCATTATAAGTTACATTGTACCCTGTTATATTATTACACTATTTTTGTCTCAACTTTATCTCTGTCTTATTTATTATCTTATTTATCATTATAAATAATAAAAATGTATTTATCAACATCAAAATGTAAGCTCCCTCTTAGTCAAACTATTTTGGTTTATGTTAGTTACGTCTCAAATTTTTGCTAGAAAATTTTATCATAATTTCTTGGATTCAAGTAAATATTGAAGCTGGCATGCATTCTGAATTAATGAGAAATTATTATTTTTTAAAATTCTAATTAGCTGATAAAAGAGTCCTAATTCTTCCCTGAAGGTAAAAAATTGCACAAAATAAATGCTTCAAAGTGTTTAGCATCTGATTATTTCAAATTTTTCTATTTAAATAGACCTTTTTAAAATTTATTTTTATTTATTTTTCTTCCAGTTTTATCAGGTATAACTGACATGCAGTACTATATAAATTTTAGGTGTACAGCATAATGATTTGACTTACATACATCATGAAATGATTACAAGTTTAGTGAACATCCACCATCTCATATAGGTACAAAATAAAAGAAAAAGAAAAAAAAATTTTCCTTGTGAAGTGAACTCTTAGGATTTAATCTCAACAAGTTTCATGTATAACATACAGCAGTGTTAATTATCTTAATCATGTTGAACATTACACCCCAGTACTTATTTATAACTAGAAATTTATGCCTTTTGACCAGCTTCATCCAACTCCTCCTCCTCTCAACCCCGAAATAAGCTCTTTTTATTAAAAGATCATCAATATACAATCAAAGAAGCATAGAAAGATTTACACATTTAAAATAAACCCAGATTAAGGCTAATCTATCTTTCTTCTCATTTTCTTTCATGACGCGAAACAATTCCAGCCAAATATCTGTCTGAAGAACAGTATAGCTGCAATTTCCCCATTTTTTTATTCTTTCTAAAAAGGATTCCTTCATCCTAGCTTCTTCTTCTTTTTTGTTTTCCTGAAGCTATTAAAGTCATAGGAAGTGGCAATTTTTTTCTAAATAAAGCAGACAAATCTAGAAACTGACTGACCACAATAGCCTTTGAGTGGAAGACACCATTTTGAAGATATCTACATGAGCTTTCCGAAATAAAACTTTCTGAAGTAGAAACATGTAATGATTTAATGATTTTCTCTGGGTCAGGTTCTGCAAGGATTTCCATGATCAAGGATCAAATCCTTCCACTTATGACATTTCTTTCACTTATTACATTTTGGTTTGTAAAATATAAACACCTCTAAGAAGACTTATGGTAATAATAGATTTTTTAGATCACCTACTCAAAAGTTTTCAAAAGTAAAGATAACTTGAAGGTACAGAGTACTCTTAAAAGGGAGACTACACCACTGAGGCAAGGAGAGAAGGAAGACTGAGGAATATGCAGGATAAACTTAGCATTCTTATGTTTTTCTACCTTCTCTTTTTTGTTCATTTGTTCCTTCATTGCTTCATTACTTCCTTCCCTCCACTCCTCCTTCCTTCAAGATAGTATTTATTTTTCACTGTGCTAGGGTGATAGGAGTACAATGGTGAATATAGTTCTTGCCTTCATGAAACTTACTATTCAGTGAGGGGGATACAGATATTAATCCAAAGGTTAATAATACTAATAAACACATAATTAAAAACTGGATAAGTGTCTTGAAAGAGTGATGTTATCAGAGTCTGTAATGGTGGTTTATCAGTTAGGGTTACATTTAACTGAGAGTAAGAGAAATCCAAACATAGCGAATTGAACAAGATAAATGCTCTCTCTCATATAAAAGCCAGAAGAAGGCCATCAGGACTGATAAGGTGGCTTTGCTCCACAGTGTCCTTAGAGACTCAGACTTCTGTCAGCTCATTACTCTGTTCTCCCTAACTAGGGTAATGCTCTCATTCTTATGTTCTAAGATGGTGGCCATCATATCCGGTCTCCAGGCAGCAGAATAAAAGAAGGAAAGGAAAAAGAAATGAGTGATATATTTCATGTCACTGGAGCTATCTGTTTTAGTTCTGTTACTTGAACTAAGAGCTGAGTGATGTAGGAATAGAATTTAATTTGGGTAAGAAGTGAGGAAAGAATATTTCAGGCAAAAGGAAGAGCAAGTGCAAAGGCCCTGTGGCAGGATGAAGCATAGTGAGTAGAATGGCCATTGTTTCTGTTTCAGTGCATCTTTTTTTTTTTACTTTTATTTTTTAATTTTTTCATGCAAAAGAGACTTTTATGCCGAAACACATTTCAATCCACTTTTGCGATGATCTCTGGGTACATTAGGGAAGGGAGTAGGAATAAAACATGAAAAGCCCTTAGTGATTCTGTAATATTTTTCTCTGTAGTACCAATCTTCTGAAGCAATAGCCTCTTCATCAGTCTTCTCATGCATTGCCCAGGTGACTATGCATGAGACCAGTTGACAACCTAGTGTCCTTTCTCCTTCAGCATCTCTAAAAATGTACTTCAGTTACAGAAGAGATAATGTAAAATTACATTTTAAAGTCCATCTTTCATAGTAATCAAATTGGCAAAAATTAAAGACAAAGAAAAATTATTGAAAGCAAGGGAAAAACGACAAATAACATACAAGGGAACTCCCATAAGTTTAACAGCTGAGTTTTCAGCAGAAACTCTACAATCCAGAAGGGAGTGGCATGATATACTTAAAGGGATGAAAGGGAAGAACCTACAACCAAGATTACTCTACCCAGCAAGGATCTCATTTAGATTTGATGGAGAAATCAAAAGCTTTACAGACAAGCAAAAGCTAAGAGAATTCAGCACCACCAAACCAGCTCTACAACAAATGTTAAAGGAAATTCTCTAAGTGGGAAACACAAGAGAAGAAAAGGACCTACAAAAACAAACCCAAAACAATTAAGAAAATGGTCATAGGAACATACATATCAATAATTACCTTAAACATGAATGGATTAAATGCTCCAACCAAAAGACACAGGCTCGCTGAATGGATACAAACACAAGACCCATCTATATGCTGTCTACAAGAGACCCACTTCAGACCTAGGGACACATACAGACTGAAAGTGAGGGGATGGAAAAAGATATTCCATGCAAATGGAAATCAAAAGAAAGCTGGAGTAGCAATACTCATATCAGATAAAATAGACTTTAAAATAAAGAATGTTACAAGAGACAAGGAAGGACACTACATAATGATCAAGGGATCAATCCAAGAAGAAGATAAAACAATTATAAATATATATGCACCCAACATAGGAGCACCTCAATACATAAGGCAACTGCTAACAGCTATAAAAGAGGAAATCAACAGTAACACAATAATACTGGGGGACTTTAACACCACAATTACACCAATGGAGAGATCATCCAAAATGAAAATAAATAAGGAAACAGAAGCTTTAAATGACACAAAAGACCAGGTAGGTTTAATTGATATTTATAGGACATTCCATGCAAAAACAGCAGATTACACTTTCTTCTCAAGAGCACATGGAACATTCTCCAGGATAGATCATATCTTGGGTCACAAATCAAGCCTCAGTAAATTTAAGAAAATTGAAATGATATCAAGCATCTTTTCTGACCACAACGCTATGAGATTAGAAATCAATTACAGGGAAAAAAAACGTGAAAAGCACAAACACATGGAGGCTAAACAATACATTACTAAATAACCAAGAGATCACTAAAGAAATCAGAGGAAATCAAAAAATACCTAGAGAGGGCTTCCCTGGTGGCACAGTGGTTGAGAATCTGCCTGCCAATGCAGGGGACACGGGTTCGAGCCCTGGTCTGGGAAGATCCCACATACCGCAGAGCAACTGGGCCCGTGAGCCACAATTGCTGAGCCTGCACATCTGGAGCCTGTGCTCCGCAACAAGAGAGGCCGCGATAGTAGGCCTGCGCACCGCGATGAAGAGTGGCCCCCGCTTGCCACAACTAGAGAAAGCCCTCGCACAGAAATGAAGACCAACACAGACATAAATAAATAAATAATAAATAAAAAATTAAAAAAAAAAATACCTAGAGACAAATGACAATGAAAACACGACGATCCAAAACCTATGGGATGCAGCAAAAGCAATTCTAAGAGGGAAGTTTATAGCTATACAAGCCTACCTCAAGAAACAAGAAAAATCACAAGTAAACAATCTAACCTTACACCTAAAGGAACTAGAGAAAGAAGAACAAACCAAACCCAAAGTTAGCAGAAGGAAAGAAATCATAAAGATCAGAGCAGAAATAAATGAAATAGAAACAAAGAAAACAATAGCAAAGATCAATAAAACTAAAACCTGGTTCTTTGAAGATAAATAAATTTGATAAGCCATTAGCCAGACTCATCAAAAAAAAGAGGGAGAGGACTCAAATCAATAAAATTAGAAATGAAAAAGGAGAAGTTACAACAGACACCGCAGAAATACAAAGCATCCTAAGAGACTACTACAAGCAACTCTATGCCAATAAAATGGACAAGCTGGAAGAAATGGACAAATTCTTAGAAAGGTATAACCTTCCAAGACTGAACCAGGAAGAAACAGAAAATATGAACAGACCAATCACAAGTAATGAAATTGAAACTGTGATTAAAAATCTTCCAACAAACAAAAGTCCAGGACCAGATGGTTTCACAGGTGAATTCTATCAAACATTTAGAGAAGAGCTAACACCCATCCTTCTCAAACTCTTCCAAAAAATTGCAGAGGAAGGAACACTCCCAAATTCATTCTATGAGGCCACCATCACCCTGATACCAAAACCAGACAAAGATACAACAAAAAAAGAAAATTACAGACCAATATCACTGATGAATATACATGCAAAAATCCTCAACAAAATACTAGCAAACAGAATCTAACAACACATTAAAAGGATCATACACCACGATCAAGTGGGATTTATCCCAGTGATGCAAGGATTCTTCAATATACACAAATCAATCAATGGGATACACCATATTAACAAATTGAAGAATAAAAACCATATGATCATCTCAATAGATGCAGAAAAAGCTTTTGACAAAATTCAACACCCATTTATGATAAAAACTCTCCAGAAAGTGGGGATAGAGGGAACCTACCTCAACATAATAAAGGCCATATATGACAAACCCACAGCAAACATCATTCTCAATGGTGAAAAACTGAAAGCATTTCCTTTAAGATCAGGAACGAGACAAGGATGTCTGCTCTCATCACTATTATTCAACATAGTCTTGGAAGTCCTAGCCATGGCAATCAGAGAAGAAAAAGAAATAAAAGGAATAAAAATTGGAAAAGGAGTAAAACTGTCACTGTTTGCAGATGACATGATACTATACATAGATAATCCTAAAACTGCCACCAGAAAACTACTAGAGCTAATCAATGAATTTGGTAAAGTTGCAGGATACAAAATTAATGCACAGAAATCTCTTGCATTCCTATACACTAATGATGAAAAATCTGAAAGAGAAAGTATGGAAACACTCCCATTTACCATTGCAACAAAAAGAATAAAATACCTAGGAATAAACCTACCTAGGGAGACAAAAGACCTGTATGCAGAAAACTATAAGACATTGATGAAAGAAATTAAAGATGATACCAACAGATGGAGAGATATACCATGTTCTTGGATTGGAAGAATCAACATTGTGAAAATGACTATACTACCCAAAGCAATCTACAGATTCAATGCAATCCCTATCAAATTACTAACGGCATTTTTTACGAAACTAGAACAAATCATCTTAAAATTTGTATGGAGACACAAAAGACCCCGAATAGCCAAAGCAGTCTTGAGGGAAAAAATCGGAGTTGGAGGAATCAGACTCCCTGACTTCAGACTATTCTACAAAGCTACAGTAATCAAGACAATATGGTACTGGCACAAAAACAGAAACATAGATCAATGGAAGAAGATAGAAAGCCCAGAGATAAACCCACGAACCTATGGTCAACTAATCTATGACAAAGGAGGCAAAGATATACAATGGAGAAAAGACAGTCTCTTCAATAAGTGGTGCTGGGAAAACTGGACAGCTACATGTAAAAGAATGAAATTAGAATACTCCCTAACACCATACACAAAAATAAACTCAAAATGGATTTGAGACCTAAATGTAAGACCAGACACTATAAAACTCTTAGAGGAAAACATAGGAAGAACACTCTCTGACATAAATCACAGCAAGATCTTTTTTGATCCACCTCCTAGAGTAATGGAAATAAAAGCAAATATAAACAAATGGGACCTAATGAAACTTCAAAGCTTTTGCACTGCAAAGGAAACCATAAAGAAGACAAAAAGACAACCCTCAGAATGGGAGAAAATATTTGCAAACGAATCAATGGACAAAGGATTAATCTCCAAAATATATAAACAGCTCATTCAGCTCAATATTAAAGAAACAAACAACCCAATCCAAAAATGGGCAGAAGACCTAAATAGACATTTCTCCAAAGAAGACATACAGATGGCCACGAAGCACATGAAAAGATGCTCAACATCACTAATTATTAGAGAAATGCAAATCAAAACTACAATGAGGTATCACCTCACTCCTGTTAGAATGGGCATCTTCAGAAAATCTACAAACAACAAATGCTGGAGAGGGTGTGGAGAAAAGGGAACTCTCTTGCAGTGTTGGTGGGAATGTAAATTGATACAGCCACTATGGAAAACAGTATGGAGGTTCCTTAAAAAACTAAAAATAGAATTACCATATGATCCAGCAATCCCACTACTGGGCATATACCCAGAGAAAACCATAATTCAAAAAGACACATGCACCCCAATGTTCATTGCAGCACTGTTTACAATAGCTAAGTCATGGAAGCAACCTAAATGCCCATCGACAGACGAATGGATAAAGAAGAAGTGGTACATATATACAATGGAATATTACTCAGCCATAAAAAGGAACGAAATTGAGTCCTTTGTTGAGACGTGGATGGATCTAGAGACTGTCATACAGAGTGAAGTAAGTCAGAAAGAGAAAAACAAATATCGTATATTAACGCATGTATGTGGAACCTAGAAAAATGGTACAGATGAACCAGTTTGCAGGGCAGAAGTTGAGACACAGATGTAGAGAACAAACGTATGGACACCTATGGGGGAAAACCACGGTGGGGTGGGGATGGTGGTGCGCTGAATTGGGCGATTGGGATTGACATGTATACACTGATGTGTATAAAATTGATGACTGATTAAAAAAAAATTAACTCCAGTATATAAAATAGTACCAAACTGTTTTAATCAAAAAAAAAAAAAAAGTCCATCTTTCATACACTTTTTTGTAGAAATCATATGCATCCTTTACTTTTTAAAATTGTTTTTGGGGTTTTGTTGTGATGGGTTATTTTATTTTTTTATTTTTATTTTATATTGGAGTATAATTTATTTACAATGTTGTGTTAATTTCAGGTGTACAGCAATGTGATTCAGTTATAAACATACATATATCTATTCTTTTGCAGATTCTTTTCCCATTTGGGTTATTACAGAATATTGAGTAGAATTCACTCTGCTATACAGTAGGTCCTTGTTGGTTATGAATTTATATATAGTAGTGTATATATGTTAATCCCAAACTCCTAATTTATCCCTCTGCCTCCAACTTTCCCCTTTGATAACCATAAGTTTGTTTTCTATGTCTGTGAGTCTGTTTCTGTTTTGTAAATAAGTTCATTTGTATCATTTTTTAGATCTCACATATAAGTGATATCATATGATATTTGTCTTTCTCTGTCTGACTTACTTCACTTAGTATGATAATCTCTAGTTCCATCCATGTTGCTGCAAATGGGATTATTTCGTTCTTTTTTATGGCTGAGTAATATTCCATTGTATGTATGTGTGTATATGTATATATATATATGTGTATATATATATATATACATATATATAAGATCATTTTTATTATGACTTTCTTCTTGCCCCTTTTAATTTTTTTAACTTTTTATTTTATATTGGAATAAACTTGATTAACAATGTTGTGTTAGTTTCAGGTGTACAGCAAAGTGATTCAGTTATACATATACATGTATCTATTATTTTTCAAATTCTTTTCCCATTTTATTCCCAGGTTATTACAGAATATTGAGTAGAGTTTCTGGTACAAAAAAGTAGGTCCTTGTTGGTTATCTGTCTTATATATAGTAGTGTGTGTATGTTGTCTATTTTATACATAGTATCAATAGTGTATATGTATATGTATAGTGTATATGTGTCAACCCCAATCTCCCAATTCCTCCCACCCCCCTTTCCCCCTTGGTATTCATACATTTGTTCTTTATGTCTGTGTCTCTATTTCTGCTTTGCAAATAAGTTCATCTCTACCATTTTTCTAGATTCCACATATAAGAGATATTATACAATATTTGTTTTTCTCTTTCTGACTTACCTCACTCAGCATGACAATCTCTAGATCCATCCATGTCTTTGCAAATGACACTATTTTGTTCCTTTCTGTGGCTGAGTAATATTCCATTGTATATATGTACCACATCTTCTTTATCCATTCATCTGTTGATAGACATTTAGGTTGCTTCCATGTCCTGGGTATTGTAAATAGTGCTGCAGTGTACATTGGGATGCATGTATCTTTTTGAATTATGGTTTTCTCTGGGTATATGCCCAGGAGTGGGGTTGCTGGGTCATATGGTAGTTCTATTTTTAGTTTTTTAACAAACCTCCATACTGTTCTCCACAGTGGCTGTACCAATTTACATTCCCACCAACATTCCCTTTTCTCTACACCCTCTCCAGTATGAAGCATAATGAGTAGAAGGGCCTTGGTTTCTGTCTTAGTGCATCTTGTAACATATTAGCTTTGTAGCCCAAATTGTAAATAACCAGATTCATTAAAATCACTCAGTACAAAAAATCTTGATAAATTCTTCCATTTCTGGAAGCAGTTGGCTTAAATTTTTGAAGATTGTTATACTGCTTGTTTTTTTAACATGTAAGATCTCAAATTTTACATATTTCTTTTGCTACGTCTTGTACTGAAAGAAAAAATGAAAACACAGCACTACTATGCATATCTTGAAAACAGTACTTTCCCCTCAAAATATGGATCAAACTTTTTGATTAATGTCAATAATACTTTGTACTAGAGTTATTTGAATAATGGTAGTAGTCAGATCAAGGATTATTAAATATAATTTTCCTTTTAATATGGCTCTTTTTACTAGTTGATAGCCTAACTCAAATTTGAGAATAATTGTTCTACTTAGTTAATTTGTTAATAGTTATTTCATTACCAGGTGGTCCTTAATGCTGAGACTATTAGTGATCCTAACAAGAAAAGGAAATATTCAACATTACCTCAAGTATGGATGTTTAGGATACATTCTATTTTAGTATTTCATTACCTTAATTACCAACTCTTACATTGCATGCTAGTTAGCATAGATCACTATGTTTATTTTCCCAGTTTCAGCATAGTCCCTTGTTTAAAGGGTCACTCTATTTGAAACAATATTGAATGGTCAAATTGAGGAGCCAGATAATGTATCAAAATAATATGGAATATTTTTAGAATTATTATCTAACTTTCAAGGAAAGGTTATATATATACATATGTATACATTTATTTATTTTTGGAAAAAAATCTTTTGGTTTAAAAAAGAACAATCAAAATAGGCAAACAGGATGATCATGGCATTAACCATTAAAGTAAATACTGTAAAAATTTTCAAATATCTGTGGCTTCCCCAGAATTATTATTTGTGACGAAGACCTGATCATAATTGCAATTTTTATCAAATATTCTTTTTTTTTAATTCCAAGGAAGGTCAAAGTATTTTATTTACTGCACAAGGCATTGATTTCTTTTTGTCCTAGTTCACCTTTTAAAAATTACCATGTTAACTCTTACAAGATTTTTCCTATGACTTTGCTGTTAAATATATAAGCAGCCCCATTTTTCTTTATTAAATCCGTTAGAAGGAAAAGAAGAGATATGGGCAACAAGGGAATTAGATTAATTATTGTTAACATAATACAAGGTCATATGTGAAGAGAATATATATTGTTACACTCCTAAGCTTAGAATCAATGACAATATGAGTTTTTAAGATGTCCAATAAGACCTAGACACAGTAATCATCTTGACAAGAATTGATGGGAATAGTCATATAGTTACTGATCTTAGGGATAGCTAGAGAAAACTGGCTGGGAAGTTCAAAGAAGTCTGCCACATAACATATATGATGACTGCCAAATTTTCAAAATCTCCAGTTCAGATTTCCTATAGAAATCAGGTAGCACAGGCAGGTTTAAGAGGATTTAGTTATAACACTAACTAGCTCTATGACCTTGGATTAGTGGTTCTCAAACACACTATTAGAAATAGAACCCCACAAAAATAAAGAAATAAGAGTGGCGATGCTTTGGCTGAAGTAGAGTGAAGAGGTCTATAGTCCCAGCACTTGTCCTTCCCCTTTTCCTCTCTAGGCCCCTGAGACATCTCTGAGGACACTAGAGATGTTTCTGCAATCCGATTCCTAGATAGCTGTGATGCTAAATAGAGAAATCATATCAATTGCTGCATGGGAGGGACAGTGTATTGTACCAGCATGAAGATGTAAGAGAATGTAAGAGATAGCATTCTGGTAATTTTGATTTTTTATTAAGGTTTTTATTCATTCATTCATTCATCCATTCATTACTGAATCATAGAAACTTTTAGTGTTGAGGAATTTTTAAAAATCCCCTTTCCAATCTCTTCTTACTACATTGTAATGGAAATGGAGTGGACAAGTGAGATAAGCTCAGTCTTTTGGAATCTCTCTCCCTGAACTTTGGATCCAAAACAAGTAAAACATGAGAGGAAGCAAGTGGAGTTCATTGAACTCAGCAATTGTGCCCTGACAATTGAAGAGTTTATCTCCTCTCCACCATAGTTCCTGTCTTGCTTACAATTCTATTTCTCCAGTTTTCCTATCCACCCTATGAGCTACCTTACATTCAACAAAATACCCCTAATGGATATGTATCCTCAGTAGCAATGACTATGAAAAACTGATATTCAAGGTCCAAGATTTACATGCCTGAATTCTCAGGGATTTTGGACATTCTCAACACAGACCCCTTTCCCTGGTTAAATGAAGTTAAGGAAACTTGTTTCTCTGACTCTTGTCTGAATAATTTCTGTAGCTTTTTACAATCAGTTTGAATAGTAAGTTTGGGATACTTACATGTTATAAAGACAGTAATAAACATTTTAGGATGTTTACATAAATAGTAATTGTTGGCTAAAATCAACTTCCACAATTTACTTGAAGTTCAGTAATCAAGTAAGATAAAGGTTATATCATTTAGGCAGTTGGAAATCCTGGGAGTAGCATAAACATTTTATGACAGGGAAAGTGGTTGTTGAAATATAAGATTCATAACTAATCCAAATTAAAAGGTAATAATTGCCTCATTTGTTCAGATAAATGAATAGAACAATAGAATTTCAGATATAGTAAAGATGAAGGAAATTATATACACACAGACACTCAAACAAGAGGAATTATTATGGAAGAAACACAATATTTCATGTGTATCATTGTCTGTTAAAGTGTAGTTAGAGAGGAAACTGTTACTCAAGATAAAAAAAAGGAAATCGATTAGGCTGTCAACATTTCCATTTCCTTTTGATTGGTTATATCTATCCCTTTTTTATTACAAGAAATGAAAGACGGCCTCTCATTCATCAAAGAGGAGGAGGAGCTCTGTAAGTGAAGAAACACACATCCCAAATATTCTTAAAATCACAAATTGGATCATTAAATAATAGCAATAGCTCATGCAGAGTTATGCTGCGACATAATGAATAAATTACAAATTTTATCTTTCATTGGAGAGATATAATTTCCTTATTAAACATTAAGTATCAGTCCTTAAGGTTTCAAAGATTAAATTGGATCTGAACTGAACCCCCCATAAGCAATTAAACTTACTATATTACATGAATTTTATGATCTTTGGGTTGCATACATTTTTTTGACCCAGAGCTTCAATTTATTTTCTCAATTTAAAAGAGGAATTTTTTTTTTTTTGGCCGTGTTTGGTCTTCGTTGCTGCACGCGGGCTTTCTCTAGCTGTGGAGAGCAGGGGCTGCTCTTCGTTGCGGAGCACGGGTTTCTCATCGTGGTGGCTTGTCTTTGTTGAAGAGCATGGGCTCTAGGTGTGCAGCTTCAGTAGTTGTGGCACGCGGGCTCTGTAGTTGTGGTGCACGGGCCTAGTTGCTCCGCGGCATGTGGGATCTTCCCAGACCCAGGCTCAAACCTGTGTCCCCTGCATTGGCAGGTAGATTCTTAACCACTGCGCCACCAGGGAAGCCCTAAAAGAGGCATTTTTGAATTAATTAGATCTTTAAAGAATGCACTCTCGTATTTACATACATTGTGATACTGAAACTTGCATCAATATTTTGTACAGCTGCTCATCTCAGAAACAGGCAGGATATGTAAGTTTCTTGCTAAATATATCATGCCTTTCTTTTGACCATTTAGGGTTAGTTGGAAAGCAGTTATCATTAGTATGTTTTTTGTTTAAAAATTATCATTAGTATGTTTTTGTTTTATCATATATCACTTAGTCACTGGGAAAGAGAAAATATGCAAAGATTGCTTGGGTCTTTTATGACATTAGTGCTCTCCTTTAGATAAATTAAAAAATTGAACTCTAAAATCAATTATTGGAAAGGGATAAGAGAACACATGTAGAAAGCAAAATCATTAGTATCAGCAAGCAACTCTATCTAGTTGTAGAAATGCAACAAACATGAAAAGGTGCTTGGCAATAGTGAGGAAGAATTCTGGGCTACAGCTACTAAACATCCCTTTAGGTCAGCTGTGCATATTTGCTGAATTCAGGAGCAATATCCCTGTTCTCACAAGTAGTCTGAAAAGAATTCTTATTAAAAGAGGCTTAGGGCTGAAGGATGAAGTGAATAGGAAAGCATTTTGTTTTCTGCTGGCAAAGGATAATCTCTCATAATCCAAATAAAAATCTATCCAGTCTACCCAATGCAGGGGAAACTAGATCTCTAGCCCAAGAACTCTAGTACATTCACACTTTCCTTATCAACTTCTCACTGAGTTGTCCTTTGTAACTAGAACACCACTTGGTTCATACACGATACTCAGATAATATTATAATTCCTGTCCTTTTTTTTCCTTTCTGTCTCCCTATATTGTCGGTTAAATATTTACAGATATTTTACTTTCCTTTATTTTGTCTTGTCTAGTTTCTAAGTGAAATTTTCACAATTTTCTCTTTAATTAATTGAGCATAGTTTTTAATTTATTGAATTGGTTAAAGGTACAGACTCTAGGGATGGAACACTTGGATCTGAATCCCAGCAACACTACCATTAGTTGTGTGACCTTGGGCAAGTTACTTAATCTCTGTCTACCTCAACTTTTTCATTTATAAAATGGAAATAATAACTGCCCAATAAAGTTATTATGAAAGTTATATAAGGTAATATTGTATAAAATTGAGAATGGTACCTGGCACAGAGTAAGCACTATTTAAGTATTAGTAATAAAAATACTAGTAATAATAATAACAACTATTATTTTCATGGTTATATCTTAGTTTGTTGGTCTTCACTGATTCCTTTTACTAAAATCTATTTTTAAAATCTCTTAAAAATTCAAACATATATTATTAGGATTTTAATGAAAAATATTTTTCTTTTACAAAATTTCTATCCTCTGTCCGTGTGTGTGTGTGTGTGTGTGTGTGTGTGTGTGTGTGTGTGTGTGTATAAAAATTTGGAGTTGCTTTGTGACCTCTGACATGATCTAATCCTTGTATGAGGAGTTATGTATTTTAAAAGTCATTATATAGCCATAGAACTTTGGCCAAATGATTCCAAAGGCATGTCACAAGCCATATTATTGTGCTAAATATTAGAGTAACTAAGATGAGATGTTGAAAGAATCTATTAATCAGAGGTGCATACTGGAATCAACTTAAGGAGCTTTTTCAACCTGCATATCCCTAGGCCCATTCTTCAGATTCTAATATGGATTTTCCTTATTTTAGCCTTCGACATAATTTTCCTGGAGTTATCACGATTTGGAATTTATATTTTTTTAATACTGCAAGATATAAAGATCCATTTTACTTTTTTTCTACATATAGTAAGGCAGTTTTTCCAATTGAGAATAATTTACGTTTTCCTCACAGATGTTTTTAGATAGACTGTTTCTCAGAGCAGATTTAGGTCCACAACAAAATTGAGCACAAGATACAGAGTTAGCATATAACTCTTGTTCCCAACACACAGAGCCTCATCCACTATCAACATCCTGTGCTAGAGTGGTATATTTTTTATAATCTATGAACCTACATGGATACATCATTATCACCCATAGTCCATAGTTTACTTCAGGGTTCACTGTTGTTGTTTCAAACATTCTATGGGTTTGGACAAATGTATAATGACATATATCCACCATTATAGTATCATACACAGTATTTCCACTGCCTTAAAAATCCTCTGTGCTACACCTATTAATCCTTTTTTCTTCTCAACTTCTGGATACTACTAATCTTTTTACTATCTCCATAGTTTTACTTTTTCCAGAATGTCATATAGTTGTATGTCATATAGTTGGTTTCCTAAAACCTTTTTTTGATTGGCTTCTTTCATTTAGTAATATGCATTTATGGTTCCCACATGGTTTTTCATGACTTAATAGATAATTTCTTTTTAGTGCTTATAATATTCCATTGTCTGGATGTACCAGTTTATCCATACACCTACTGAAAGACATCTTGGTTGCTTCCAAGTTTTGACAAATATGAATAAAGTTGCTATAAACATCTGTGTGTAGGTTTTTTGATGGACATAAGTTTTCAACTCATTTGGTTAAATACCAAGGAGGTTGATTCCTGGATAATATGGTAAGAGTATGTTTAGTTTTGTAAAAGACTGCCAAATTGTTTTGCAAAATGGTACACATTTTGCATTCCCACCTGCAGAGAGTAAGAGTTCTGTTGCCCTACATCTTTGTCAGTATTTGGTGTTGTCCACATTTTGGATTTTAGCCATTCTAATAGGTTTGTAGTGATTTCTCGTTGCTTTAATTTGCAATTCCCTAATGACATATAATATTCATCACCTTTTCATATGCTTACTTGTCACATTTACATCTTCTATTGGTGAGGTTCTGTCAAGGTCTTTGACCCATTTTTTAATCAGGTTGTTCACTGTCTTTTGTTGAGATTTAAGAATTGATTGAAAGTTCTGTTGAGTTCAACTATATCCTTACTGATTTTCTGCCAGCTAGATCTGTCCTTTTCTGAGAGAAAGGTGTTGAAGTCTCCAAATATAGTAGTGGATTCATCTATTTCTCCTTGTAGTTCAAACACTTTGTGACTCACACATTTTGACTCTCTCTTGTTAGGGACATACACATTATGAATTTTTATGTCTTCTTCGACAATTGACCTTTTTATCTTTATGCAATGTCTCTCTTTATCCCTGATAATTTTCCTTGCTCTGAAGGTAGCTCTGTCTATAATTAATAAACCAACTCCAGCTTTCTTTGATTAGTGTTAGCATGGTATACCTTTCTCCATCCCTTTAATTTTAATCTATATACATATCATTATATTTAAAGTGGGTTTCTTACAGACAACTTTTATCAATAGTTTTCTTGATTTTTTGATCCACTGTGACAGTCTCTGCCTTTTAACTGGTGTATTTAGGCCATTGACATTTGAAGTGATTGGTGATATTGTTGCATTAATATCTACCGTATTTATGATTGTTTTGTATTCACTGTCCTTATTCTTTGTTCCAATTTTTGTATTCAACTCTTTTTCTGTCTTTAGTGGTTTCAATTTAGCATTTTATGATTCCACTTTTTTCCCCTTTCTTAGTGTATCAATTATACTTCTTTTTTTTTTTAAATTTCCCTAGAGTTTGCAATATGCATTTAGAAGTAATCCAAGTCCACTTTCAGATGACACTATAACACTTCATAGATAGTAAAGTACCGTATAACTATTCCTAATTCCTCCATCCTGTCCCTGTTATCATTGTTATCATTCATTTTATTTATACATGAGCTAAAATCAATGAATATATTATTGCTATTATTATTTTGAAGAAACTGTTATCTGTTAGATCAGTTAATAATAAGAAAAATAGAAGTTTTTATTTTACTTTCACTTATTCCTTTTCTAGTGCTTCTCCTTTATGCAGATCTGAGTTTCTGACATATATCATTTTTGTCCTTTATGGAGAATTTCTTTTATCATTTCTTATAAGGCAGGTCTGCTGGCAACATTCTCTCAGTGTTTGTCTGAGAAAGTGCTTATCTCTCCTTCACTTTTGAAGGATAATTTCATAGGATACAGAATTCTAAGTTGGTGTTTTATTTTCTCTCAACACTTTAAATATTTTACTCTCATCTTGCATTCATGGGTTTGTATGAGGAATCAGATGTAATTCTTATTTTTGCTGTTTTTTAAGTAAAGTGTTTCTTTCCTCTGACTTCTTTCAAGACTTTATCTTTGATTTTCTGCAGTTTGAATATGATATACCTAGGTGGATTTTTTTTTTTTTTTGACATTTCTCCTGCTTGGTTCTCTGAGCTTCTTGAATCTGTGCTGTTGTGTCTGACATTAATTTAGGAGAAGCTTTCAGTCACTATTACTTCAAATATTCCTTCTGTTTCTTTCCCTCTTTCTCCTTGTGGTATTCCCATTACCTATTACACATTTTGTAACACATTTTGTCACACAGTTCTTCGATATTCTATTCTTTCTTGAGTCTTTTTTCTTTTTTGATTTTCAGTGTTGGAAGTTTCTATTAACATATCTTCAAGCTGAGATATTCTTTCCTCTACCTGGACCAGTCTATTAATAAGTCCTTTGAGAGCATTCTTCATTTCTGTTTTAGTATTTTTGATCTCTAGCATTTCTTTTGATTCTTTCTTAGAATTTCCATTTCTCTTCTTACATTGCCCTTCTCTTCTGGCATGACGTCTACTTATCCATAGAGCCATTAGCATATTAATCATAGTTTAATTTGTTGGTCTGAGAATTCTAATATTCTTGCCTTATCTGGCTCTGCTTCTGATGCTTGCTTGCTCTCTCTCTTTAAACTGTTTCTGCCTTTTAGTGTGCTTTGAAATTTTTTGTTGAAAGCCAAACATGTTGTACTGGGAAAAAGGACCTACAGCAAATAAACTTTTAATAATATGGTGGTAAGATGTGTGGAGAGGAAGAGTGTTCTTTAGTCCTATGATTAGGTCTCAGTCTTTTAGTGAGCCTGTGCCCCCGGACTGTGAACTTAACAAGTGTGTCTTGGTTCCTCCTCCACCTAAGGAGGGACTGGATGGCTAGAGGGGACTGGGAGTGAGTATTTTCCTTCCTCCACATGGAAGATTAGTGAGATCTGTAGTTGAGTGTTTCTGTTTTCCCAAGTGTCAGGCTAGAGTGGGCTGGAGTTGGATATTTCCATTCCCCCAGATCATTAGACTATGATAGAACCCCAATAGTTTATGCTCTAATAAATTACTTTCTCCTGAGGGCAAACCTTATGAAGAACAGAATGCTCTGGCCCACTTCAAAATAGCTACATTTCCTCTCCCCTACAGGAAGTACGAGGGGATTTTTCTCCAATCTTCACTTTGAGCACCTGGTACAACTCTTGGAAGTAAAACTCACAAAAATGAAAGTACTCCCCACCCATAGATTGGGATCCCCTTTAGTTTTTATCTCTTTTAGAGTTGTCCACATGGAGCCTCCAGCAATTCATCAGTTATAGTTCAGGTTTTCTACTCCAATACTTTTTCCCATGGAGGTTTTTGCTCATAGCCCTCCTTTCCTGTAAGTTGTGATTTTTCTTTATATACCTATATGTCTCTTTAACATGGGGAGCAGAAATTTGCCTTGTAACCTCAATTCTCTGAAAGATTTAAGAAAAACTGTTGATTTTTAGTTTGTTCAGCTTTTTATTTGTGGTAGGATAGAGTGACCACTTCCAAGCTCTATAAATGCTGGACTGGAAACTCAAAGCAATTTTCTAATTAATTTTTACCACTTCTGTTGTATACATAAGTCTTCCACTGTGATCTTTAAGATATATTCCTTGGCTTATTTTCTCTTTCTGAATCTGTTTTAATTACTATGATTTGGTGGTGTATATTCAAACTTGGTAGAGCCCACTTAATCTTTTACTTCCTTTTGGTATTGTTGTTTAGCTATTTGTGCTCCTTTATTTTTCCATATACATTTTAGAATACTTCATAAATTCCTTCCCATAAAATTTTGCAGTTTTTAATTAAAAATGTATAGGTTAAGTTTTTAAGAATTAAGATATGTAAAATATTGACTTTCCTTCCATGAATGTGGCATATCTTTCCATTTACTGAAGTCTGTTTTATGTCCATTAATAAAGATCTTGTTTATTAATCATTAGATTAATTCCTTGATATTTTGTAGATTTTGTTACTATTTTGAAAGGTAATATATTAAATTTTCAACATAATTTTTGTGAATGTAGAAGAATGCTTTTGATTTTTGAATTTTTATTTTTTATCTAGCAACCTGACAGATCTGTGTCTCTCTCCCCATCTCTCACTCTCTCCCTCTCACTCTCATGATTTAATATTTCATCTATTATATATTATATAATAAATGTTATATCTTTTCACATAGATTATGTTGGCTTTTTAATGTAGATGGTTATGGCTATTGCAAAAGATAAGTTTTTCTTCACTTCTAATCTTTAGACATCTTTCTTTTTATCTTATCTCATTGTCTTGACCTGGATCTCCACTAAATGTTCAACCTATAACTGATGTTGAAATCCATCAAGTGAATTTCTTCTTTTGAGCTAGCTATATAATTTTTACAATTAATTTCATTAATGTGTTAAAGTATATCAATAAGCTTTTCTCTTGTTGAAGCATTATTTCCTTCCTAGTATAAATCCTAACTCTGATCATGATCAATCTTTTATGTAACTCACTGATGATTTGAGTTAACTAATATTTTCATGTAGGGCTCTCACAAAATGTTTATGAGTGAATCAGACATATCATTTTATTTTCTCTATTGTCCCTTTTTCTTTAATACAAAAACTTGTATACAATGGAGATTATCTGCCTGAATTTTTTTTGACATGTAGTACTTTCTTTGTCATCCAGATCTAATTTTACTCAAAAATTTCCTGAATTTTTTCACATACAAAAAAAACTACAGAAAATAAGACTTAATGGGAGGAGGATAGAGACAAGATGGTGTAGTAGAAGGACTTGAGCTAATCTCCTCTCACAAAAACACCAAAATCACAACTAACTGCTGAACAACCATTGATAAAGAATACTGGAACCTACCAAAAATGATATTCTACATCTGAAGAAAAAGAAGCCACAGTGAGATGGTAGGAGGGGCACACTCGTGATATAACCAAATCACATACCTACTGGGTGGGCGACACACAAACTGGAGAATAATTATATCACAGAAGTTCTCCCACAGAAGTGAGAGTTCAGAGCCTTATGTGAAGCCCCAAGCCTGGGGATTTGGCACCAGGAGGAGGAGCCCCCAGAGCATTTGGTTTGAAGGCCAGTGGGGCTTGATTGAAGGAACTCCACAGGACTGGGAGAAATGGAAACTCCAATCTTGGAGGGTACACACAAGGTCTCTTGCCCACCAGCACCCAGGGAAAAAGCAGTGACTTCACAGGGGCCTGGGCCAGACTTACCTGCTAGTCTTGGAGGGACTACTAGGGAGGCAGTGGGAGGCTGTGTCTCTCTCTGGGGTCATAAAAGCTGGTGGTGAAAATATCCATAAGTGTTCAGCTCTAAAGGAGACAGACATTTTTCTTGAGTCATCAGCACCAAGACCTGGCCCCATCCAACAGCCTGTAGTCTCCAGTGCTGGGACGCCTCAGGCCAAACAACCAACAGGGAAGGAACACAGCAGACAGGCTGCCTAAACTCTTCCTGAGCCCACAACCACTGCTAAACACAGCCCTTGACATGGCCTTGCCCACAAGAGGGACAAGACCCAGCTCCAACTACCAGTGGGCAAGCATCAGTACCTGCCACCCAGAAGCCTGCACAAGCCACTAGACGAGACTCACCCACCAGGGGGCAGACACCAGAAGCAAGAGAAATACAATTCTGCACGCTGTGGAACAGAGTCCACAAACACAGAAATTTACACAAAATAAGACAGCAGAGGAATATGTTCCAGATGAAGGAACATGATAAAAGCCCAGAAGCACAACTAAGTGAAGTGGAGATAGGCAATCTGTCTGAAAAAGAATTCAGAGAAATGACAGTAAAGATGATCCAGGATCACAGAAAAAGAGTGGAGGCACAGATGGAGAAGATACAAGAAATATTTAACAAAGAGCTAGAAGATCTAGAGAACAAAGAAACAGAGATGAACAATACAATACTGAAAGGAAACAACAGCAGAATAAATGAAGCAGAAGAACGAATAAGTGATCTGGAAGACAGATTGGTGTAAATCACTGTCTAAAGGAAAAAGAATGAAAAGAAATGAGGACAGGTTAAGAGACCTCTGGGACAACATTAAACATACTAACATTCGAATTATAGGGGTCCCAGAAGGAGAAGAGAGAAAGAACCTGAAAAAATGTTTGAAGAGATTATAGTTGAAAACTTCCCTAACAAGGGAAAGGAAATAGACACTCAAGTCCAAGAAGCACAGAGTCCCAGGCAGGATAAACTGAAAGAGAAACATGCCAAGACACATAGTAATGAAACTGACAAAAATTAAAGACAAAGAAAAATTATTAAAAGCAACAAGGGAAAAATGACAACATACAAGGGAACACTCATAGGTTAGCAGCTAATTTCTCAGCAGAAATTCTACAAGCCAGAAGGCAGTGGCAGATTATATTTAAAGTGATGAAAGGGAAGAACCTACAACCAAGATTACTCTACCTAGCAAGGATCTCATTCAGATTTGACAGAGAAATCAAAAGCTTCACAGACAAGCAAAAGCTAAGAGAATTCAGCACCAACACACAAGCTCGACAGCAAATGCTAAAGGATTTCTCTAAGTGGGAAACACAAGAGAAGAAAAGGACCTACAAAAACAAACCCAAAACAATTAAGAAAATTGTCATAGGAACATACATATCAATAATTACCTTAAATGTGAATGGCTTAAATGTTCCAAACAAAAGACAGGCTCGCTGAAAGGCTAAAAAACAAGACTCATATATATGCTGTCTACAAGAGACCCACTTCAGACCTAGGGACACATACAGACTGAAAGTGAGGGGATAGAAAAATATACTCCATGCAAATGGAAATCAAAAGAAAGCTGGAGTAGCAATACTCATATCAAATAAAATAGACTTTAAAATAAAGAATGTTACAAGAGACAAGGAAGGACACTACATAATGATCAAGGGATCAATCCAAGAAGAAGATATAACAATTGTAAATATTTATGAATCCAACATAGGAGCACAACAATACATAAGGCAAATGCTATAAAAGAGGAAAGCGACAGTAACACAGGAATAGTAGGGAAATTTAACACCTCACTTACACCACTGGACAGATCATCCAGACAGAAAATTACTAAGGAAACACAAACCTTAAATGACACAATAGACCAGATAGATGTAATTGACATTTATAGGACATTCCATCCGAAAACAGCAGATTACACTATCTTCTAAAGTGCACATGACAAATTTTCCAGGATAGATCACATCTTGGGTCACAAATCAATCCTTGGTAAATTTAAGAAAATTAAAATCATATCAAGCATCTTTCATGACAACGTTATGACATTAGAAATCAGTTACAGGGAAAAATGTAAAAAACACAAACACATGAAGGCTAAACAATACACTACTAAATAACCAAGGGATCACTGAAGAAATCAAAGAGGAAATCAAAAGATACATAGAAACAAATGACATTGAAAACACTATGATCCAAAACCTATGGGATGCAGCAAAAGCAGTTCTAAGAGGGAAGTTTATAGCAATACAATCCTACCTCAAGAAACAAGAAATATCTCAAATAAACAATCTAACTTTACACCTTAAAGAAGTAGAGAAAGAAGAACAAACAAAACCCAAAGTTAGTAGAAGAAAAGAAATCATAAAGATCAGAGCAGAAATAAATGAAATAGAAACAAAGAAAACAATAGCAAAAATCAGGAACACTAAAAGCTGGTTCTTTGAGAAGATAAACAAAATTGATAAGCCATTAGCCAGACTCATCAAGAAAGAGAGGGAGAGGACTCAAATCAATAAAATTAGAAATGAAAAAGGAGAAGTTACAACGGATACTGCAGAAATACAAAGCATCATAAGAGACTACTACAAGCAACTCTATGACAATAAAAGGGACAACCTGGAAGAAATGGACAAATTTTTACAAAGGTATAACGTTCCTAGACTGAACTGGAAAGAAATAGAAAATATCAACAAACCAATCACAAGTAACGAAATTGAAACTGTGATTAAAAATCTTCCAACAAACAAAAGTCCAGGACAAGATGGCTTCACAGGTGAACTCTATCAAACATTTAGAAAAGAGCTAATGCCCATCCTTCTCAAATTCTTCCAAAAAATTGCAGAGGAAGGAACAGTCCCAAACTCATTCCACGAGGTCAACATCACCCTGATACCAAAACCAGACAAACATACTACAAAAAAAGAAAATTACAGACCAATATTACTGATGAATATAGATGCAAACATTCTCAAAAAATGCTAGCAAAACAAATTCAACAACACATTAAAAGTATCATACACCATGATCAAGTGGGATTTATCCCACGGATGCAAGGATTCTTCAATATATGCAAATCAATCAATGTGATACACCATATTAACAAATTGAAGAATAAAAACCATTTGATTATCTCAATAAATGCAGAAAAAGCTTTTGACAAAATTCAACACCCATTTCTGATAAAAGCTCTTCAGAAAGTGGGCATAGAGGGAACCTACCTCAACATAATAAGGGACATACATGACAAATCCATAACTAACATAATTCTCAATGGTGAAAAGCTGAAGGCATTCCCTCTAAGATGAGGAACAGGACAAGGATGCCCACTCTTGCCACTATTATTCAACACAGTTTTGGTAGTCCTAGCCACAGCAGTCAGAGAAGAAAAAGAAATAAAATAATCCAAATTGGAGAAGAAGAAGTAAAACAGTCACTGTTTGCAAATGACATGATACTATACATAGATAATTGTAAATATGGTAAGAGAAAACTACTAGAGCTAATCAATGAATTTGGTAAGGTTGCAGTATAGAAAATTAATGCACAGAAATCTCTTGCATTCCTATACGCTAACAACAAAAGATCACAAAGAAAAATTACGAAAACAATCCCATGTACCATTGCAACTAAAAGAATAAACTACCTAGGAATAAACCTACCTAAGGAGGTAAAAGATCTGTACACAGAAAACTATAATACACTGATGAAAGAAATTAAAGATGACACAAACAGATGGAGAGATATACTATTTTCTTGGATTGGAAGAATCAATATTGTGAAAATGACTACACTACCCAAAGCAATCTATACATTCAGTGCAATCCCTATCAAATTACCAATGGCATTTTTCAGAGAACTAGAACAAAAAATCTTAAAATTTGTATGGAGACATAAAAGACCCTGAATAGCCAAAGCAATATTGAGGGAAAACAACAGAGCTGGAGGAATCAGGATCCCTGACTTCAGACTATACTACAAAGCTACAGTAATCAGGACAATATGGTACCAGCACAAAAACAGAAATATAGATCAATAGAAAAGGATTGAAAACCCAGAGATAAACCCATGCACCTATGGTCAACTAATCTGTGACAAATGAGGCAAGGATATACAATGGAGAAAGACAGTCTCTTCAATAAATGGTGCTGGGAAAACTGGACAGCTACATGGAAAAGCATGAAATTAGAACACTCCCTAACACCATACACAAAAATAAACTCAAAATGGATTAAAGATCTAAATGCAAGGCAGAACACTATAAAACTCTTAGAGGAAAACATAAGAAGAACACTCTTTGACATAAATCACAGCAAGATCCTTTTTGACTCGCCTCCTGGAATAATGGAAATAAAAACAAAAATAAACAAATGGGACCTAATGAAACTTAAAAACTTTTGCACAACAAAGGAAACTATAAACAAGACAAAAAGACAACACTCAGAATGGGAGAAAATATTTGCAAATGAATCAACAGACAAAGGATTAATCTCCAAAATATAAAATCTAAATAGACATTTCTCCAAAGAAGACATACAGATGGCCAAGAGGCACATGAAAAGCTGCTCAACGTCACTAATTATTAGAGAAGTGCAAATCAAAGCTACAATGAGGTATCACCTCACACCAGTTAGAATGGGTATCATCAGAAAATCTACAAGCAACAAATGCTGGAGGGTGTGTGGAGAAAAGGGAACCCTCTTGCACTGCTGGTGGGAATGTAAATTGATACAGCCAATATGGAGAACACTATGGAGGTTCCTTCAAAACCTAAAAATAGAATTACCATATGACCCAGCAATCCCACTACTGGGCATATACTGAGAGAAAACCATAATTCAAAAAGTCACATGCACCCCAATGTTCATTGCAGCACTATTTACAATAGCCAGGTCATGGGAGCAACCTTAATCCCCATCAACAGACGAATGGATAAAGAAGATGTGGCACATATACAATGGAATATTACTCAGCCATATAAAGGAACAAAATTGGGTCATTTGTAGAGATGTGAATGTACCTAGAGACTGTCATCCAGAGTGAAGTAAGTCAGAAAGGGAAAAACAAACATCTTATATTAATTCATGTATGTGAAATCTAGAAAAATGGTACAGATGAACTGGCTTGCAAGGCAGAAATAGAGACACAGATGTAGAGAACAAAAGTATGGACACCAAGGGGGAAAGCAGGGGGTGGGGAGTTTGGTGGTGGGATGAATTGGGAGATTGGGATTGACATATACACACTAATATATATAAAATAGTTAACTAATAAGAACCTACTGTATAAAAAAATAAAAATCAAAAGAAATAGAGAATTAAAGTATCTGTGGCAGCATACAGCAGTGTATTTACATAAAGGGCATATGGATATCAACTGCACTATTCTTTCAACTTTTGTGTATGTTTGGAAATTTTTAAGTTAAAAGTTTGGATAAAAGTGTAAAGAGCCATAAAGTAATAATAATGATATGTGCAGTTTTGTGGAATTCTTGAAAGTATGACAATAGAAACCTGTCTGCCAGACATTGGCTAAACTTCAGAGAATAGAAATAAAGGAAAACTTTGCCCCAAAGAAAATATATGTTATTAGGATCAGACATATAAATAGACGAATGAATGGAATGATTATGGAAGAGTGAAAATGGACTGTGATACTATATGTAACATAAGGTTTTTATAATATACTATTAATAGTAAAGAGTGATTCAAAACAAGAATACAAATTTAAACATCCTATACATCAACAAAATACAGTCAAACAAAATTGCAATAAAGTTAAATATTTCTACAAAGTAAAAGACTTTACCAGAATAAAATTACAATAAGAAGGGGGTATGATCACATTTTGTTGTTTATATCATTTAACTGTTCTCTAATTTCTTAAAAACTAAACCCATTGAATTATAGCCCCAGTTTTCTTAACCAGAATTGTGTATTCTCTTGTCATCTCCAGTTATACTCAAGAAATTGATGCACAAATATGTCAAGATAAGACAAAATCAATCATACCCTCTTGGAGATAAGTATATAATGGAAGAAAACTTTCCTAAAATGAAAGAACTGATTTGTCAATTCAAATGGTCTTTCCATGTACAAGGAACAGGAATAAAATTTCACCAACACCAATACTGAAATTTACTACACATTATTAAATTTTAAGAATAAAGACGGACTCCTAAAATTCTGGTAAATGAAGAAAATCATCTACATAAGACTTTTCCTCAGCAACGTTAGATGCCAGAAGGAAAAAGAAAGACATCTACAGAGAATTTTAGGGCAGGATACTGAAATTTTACATCCATCCAGTTTGTCATACATGTTTGAAAACATCATAATAGATCTTAAGTATATTCTTGCATATACAGGGAATCAGGAAGTACATCAATTCTGCCCCCATTTTGATAAATCAAGTTGATATAATCTATCCAACTGAGAAATAAATCTAAAAATAATAAATCAGTGAATAGGAAAACTAAGGTATGAAAGAAATGGTAATGAGCATGAAATCTATGTAACAGAAAATTTAATCAACATTAAGAAGTGTTACAAAACCCTACCCAGACAGAGACCTTCAAGATGGCGGAGGAGTGAGACATGGAGATTACCTTCCTCTGCACAAATACATCAGAAGTACCTCTACATGTGGAACAACTCCTACAGAACACCTACCGAATGCTGGCAGAAGACCTCAGACTTCCCAGAAGGCAAGAAACTCCCCACGTACCTGGGTAGGGTAAAGAAAAAAGAAAAAACAGAGACAAAAGAATAGGGATGGGACCTGCACCAGTGGGAGGGAGCTGTGAAGGAGGAAAGGTTTCCACACATTAGGAAGCCCCTTCGTGGGCAGAGACTGCGGGTGGCGGGGTGGGGGGGAGCTTCGGAGCCATGGAGGAGAGCTCAGCAACAAGGGTGCGGAGGGCAAAGCGGAGACATTCCCGCACAGAGGATGGGTGCCAACCAGCACTCACCAGCCCGAGAGGCTTGTCTGCTCACCTGCCGGGGCAGGTGGGGGCTGGGAGCTGAGGCTCAGGCTTCGGTCAGATCCCAGGGAGAGGACTGGGGTTGGCTGCGTGAACACAGCCTGAAGGGGGCTAGTGCGCCACAGCTAGCCGGGAGGGAGTCCAGGAAAAAGTCTGGAGCTGCCTAAGTGGCAAAAGACCATTGTTTCAGGGTGTGCAAGGAGAGAGGATTCAGAGCACTGCCTAAACGAGCTCCAGAGACGGGCGTGAGCCATGGCTATCAGTGCAAACAGCAGAGACGGGCATGAAACGCTAAGGTTGCTGCTGCAGCCACCAAGAAGCCTGTGTGCAAGCACAGGTCACTATCCACACCTCCCCTCCCAGGAGCCTGTGCAGCCTGCCCCTGCCAGGGTCCCGTGATCCAGGGACAAATTCCCTGGGAGAACACACGGTGCACCTCAGGCTGTTGCAACATCACGACGGCCTCTGCCACCACAGTCTCACCCTGCATTCCATACCCTTCCCTCCCCCCAGCCTGAGTGAGCCAGAGCCCCCTAATCAGCTGCTACTTTAACCCCATCCTGTCTGAGTGAAGAATAGATGCCCTTGGGCGACTGACATGCAGAGGGGGGGTCACATCCAAAGCTGAACCCCGTGAGCTGTGCGAACAAAGAAGAGAAAGGGAAATTTCTCCCAGCAGCCTCAGGAGCAGCAGAGTAAATCTCCACAATCAACTTGATGTACCCTGCATCTGTGGAATACCTGAATAGACAATGAATCATCACAAAATTGAGACAGTGGACTTTGGGAGCAAAGATATATATATATTTTTTCCATTTCCTCTTTTTGTGAGTGTGTATGTGTATGCTTCTTTGTGTGATTTTGTCTGTATAGCTGTGCTTTTACCATTTGTTCTAAGGTTCTCTGTCGGTTTTTTTGTTGTTGTTGTTTATTTTACTTATTCAATTTTTAGTATATTTATTAGCACTTGTTATCATTGATGGATTTGCTTTTTTGGTTTGGTTACTCTCTTCTTTCTTTTTTTATTTTTCTTTTTATATTACTTTTTAATATTTAAAAATTATTCCTTTATTTTTCATTTTAACAACTTTATTTTATTATATTTTAGTTTTTTCTTTCTTTCCTTCTCTTTTTCTCCCTTTTTTTCTGAGCCGTGTGGCTGACAGGGTCTTGGTGCTCCGGCCGGGTGTCAGGCCTTTGCCTCTGAGGTGGGAGAGACAACTTCAGGACTTTGGTCCACCAGAGACCTCCAAGCTCCATGTAATATTAAATGGTGAAAGCTCTTCCAGAGGTCTCCATCTCAATGCTAAGACCCAGCTCCACTCAATGACCAGCAAGTTACAGTGTTGGACACCCAATGTCAAACACCTAGCAGGACAGGAACACAACCCCACACATTAGCAGAGAGGCTACCTAAAATCATAATAAGGTCACAGATACCCCAAAACACACCACCGGATGTGGTCCTGCCCAGCAGAAAGACAAGATCCAGCTTCATCCTCCAGAACACAGTCACCAATCCCCTCCACCAAGAAGCCTACACAACCCACTGATCCAACCTTAGCCTCTGGGGGCAGACACCAAAAACAACGGGAACTACAAACCTGCAGCCTTTGAAAAGGAGACCCCAAACACAGTAAGTTAGGCAAAATGAGAAGACAGAGAAATAAACAGCAGATGAAAGAGCAAGGAAAAACCCACCAGACCAAACAAATGAAGAGGAAATAGGCAGTCTACCTGAAAAAGAATTCAGAGTAATGATAGTAAAGATATACCAAAATCTTAGAAATACAATGGAGAAAATACAAGAAACGTTTAAAAAGGACCTAGAAGAACTAAAGGGCAAACAAACAATGGTGAACAACACAAAATATGAAATTAAGAATTCTCTAGAAGGAAGCAATAACAGAATAACTGAGGCAGAAGAAAGGAAAAGTGACCTGGAAGATAAAATAGTAGAAGTGACTACTGCAGAGCAAAATAAGGAAAAAATAATGAAAAGAATTGAGGATAGTCTGAGAGACCTCTGGGACAACATTAAACGCACCAACATTCGAATTATATGGGTCCCAGAAAAAGAGGAAAAGAAAGGGACTGAGAAAAAATTTGAAGAGATTATAGTTGAAAACTTCCCTAATATGGGAAAGGAAAATAATTAATCAAGTCCAGGAAGTGCAGAGAGTTCCATACAGAATAAATCCAAGGAGAAACATGCCAAGACACATATTAATCAAAATATCAAAAATTAAACACAAAGAAAACGTATTAACAGTAGCAAGGGAAAAACAACAAATAACATACAAGGGAATCCCCATGAAGTTAACAGCTGATCTTTCAGCAGAAATTCTGCAAGCCAGAAGGGAGTGGCAGGACATATTTAAAGTAATGTAAGAGCAAAACCTACAACCAAGATTACTCTACCCAGCAAGTATCTCATTCAGATTTGATGGAGAAATTAAAATACCTAGGAGTAAACCTACCAAAGGAGACAAAAGACCTATATGCAGAAAACTATAAGACACAGATGAGAGAAATTAAAGATGATACAAACGGAGAGATATACCATGTTCCTGGATTGGAAGAATCAACACTGTGAAAACGACTATAGTACCCAAAGCAATCTACAGATTCAATGCAATCCCTATCAAACTACCAATGGTATTTTTCACAGAACTAGACCAAAAAATTTCACAATTAGTACTGAATCACAAAATACCCCGAATAGCCAAAGCAATTTTGAGAAAGAGAAATGGAGGTGGAGGAATGAGGATCCCTGACTTCAGACTATACTACAAAGCTACAATAATCAAGACAGTATGGTACTGGCACAAAAACAGAAATATAAATCAATGGAACAGGATAGAAAGGCCAGAGATAAACCCACACACATATGGTCACCTTATCTTTGATAAAGGAGGCAAGAATATACAGTGGAGAAAAGACAGCCTCTTCAATAAGTGGTGCTAGGAAAACTGGACAGCTACATGTAAAAGAATAAAATTTCAGCACTCCCTAACACCATACACAAAAATAAACTCAAAATGGATTAAAGACCTAAATGTAAGGCCAGACACTATAAAACTCTTAGAGGAAAACATAGGCAGAACACTCTATGACATAAATCACAGCAGGATCCTTTTGACCCACCTACTAGAGAAATGGAAACAAAAACAAAAATTAAAAAATGGTACCTGGGCTTCCCTGGTGGCACAGTGGTTAAGAATCTGCCTGCCAATGCAGGGGACACGGGTTCGAGCCCTGGTCTGGGAAGATCTCCCATGCCGAGGAGCCACTGGGCACGTGAGCCACAATTACTGAGCCTGCGCATCTGAAGCCTGTGCTCCACTACAAGAGAGGCCGCGATAGTGAGAGGCCCACGCACCGCGATGAAGAGCGGCCCCCACTTGCCACAACTGGAGAAAGCCCTCGCACAGAAACGAAGACCCAACACAGCCATAAATAAATAAATTAATTAATTTAAAAAAAATGGTACCTAATGAGACTTAAAAGCTTTTGCACAGCAAAGGAAACCATAAACAAGACGAGAAGACAACCCTCAGAATGGGAGAAAATATTTGCAAATGAAGCAACTGACAAAGGATTAATCTCCAAAAGTTACAAGCAGCTCATGCAACTCAATATCTAAAAAACAAACAACCCTATCCAAAAATAGGCAGAAGACCTAAGTAGACATTTCTCCAAAGAAGATATACATATAGCCAACAAACACATGAAAGAATGCTCAACATCACTAATCATTAGAGAAATGCAAATGAAAACAACAATGAGGTATCACCTCTCACCAGTCAGAATGGTCATCATCAAAAAATATACAAAAAATAAATGCTGGAGAGGGTGTGGAGAAAAGGGAACCCTATTGCACTGTTGGTGGGAATGAAAATTGATACAGCCACTGTGGAGAGCAATATCGAGGTTCCTTAAAAAACTAAAAATAGAACTACCATATGACCCAGCAATCCCACTACTGGGCATATACCCTGATAAAACCATAATTCGAAAAGAGTCATGTACCACAATGTTCATTGCAGTTCTATTTACAATAGCCAGGACATGGAAGCAATCTAAGTGTCCATCGACAGATGAATGGATAAAGAAGATGTGGCACATATATACAATACAATATTACTCAGCCATAAAAAGAAACGAAATTGAGTTAGTTGTAGTGAGGTGGATGGACCTAGAGTCTGTCATACAGAGTGAAGTAAGTCAGAAAGAGAAAAACAAATACTGTATGCTAACACATATATATGGAATCTAAAAAAAAAAAAATTGTTCTGAGGAACCTAGGGGCAGGACAGGAATAAAGACGCAGATGTAAAGAATGGACTTGAGGACTTGGGAAGGGGGAAGGGTAAGCTGGGACGAAGTGAGAGAGTGGCATGGAGCAATATATACTTCCAAATGTGAAATAGATAGCTAGTGGGTAGCACACACATAGCACAGGGAGATCAGCTCTGTGCTTTGTGACCACCTAGAGGGGTGGGATAGGGAGGGTGGGAGGGAGGGAGACGCAAGAGGGAAGAGATATGGGAACATATTTATATGTATAACTGATTCACTTTGTTATAAAGCAGAAACTAACACACCATTGTAAAGCAATTATACTCCAATAAAGATGTTTAAAAAATAAATAGGAAGTGGGAAGAAATGTAAAATGCTAATTTTCTCATGTTCTATAGTCAGTGGATTTCAGTTTTTTTTCTGAAAGTGACAAATAGATCAATATATTCCTATGCATTATATTTAAAATTATAAAAATAATCACTAGTAGAACCAAAAAAGAAGGTACATTTTTCAAACTCCTAGAGAGAACAATAAAAGGAAGCACAGATCATGTACCAAAAGTTAGAAAATAAATGAGAAACGAAACATAGAAAAGAGAAAACTTAAAATAAGGTGACAACAGTAAGACCAAATTTATAGATTTTTAGCGTAAATGAAAATTGAGAAACCTAACAAATAAAAAATTCACAAATTGGATGAAAAACCAGTTCTAACCGTATTTTACCTAAAAGTCATACACCCAAAACTTAAAAAGTAGAAAGGAAAAAATTAGGCATCTACATCAAATAAATGCAAACAAAGAAAGCAAGTATAGCTATATTAATGTCAAATAACGTAAAAATCAATTAGCATTAAGTAGTATGACATGAGTCATTTTATATTCATGAAAGTTGAATGCTGCAATGAAAATTTACCTGTCATGTATATTTATGGACTGAATAATGTAGCATATTGTATATTAAAGTGTTATATTAATGATATTATAATATATATTGAAATTTTCTGTAAATATAAGAATTTGCTAGAAAAAATAATGATTTATAGCACATTTCTGCTTTTCAGAATATTTAGACAAAAAGTATGTAACTATATATATGATGGGAATAATATAATTTATAAAGTTGTTCTAATATATGCATATCAAATACTCTTCTTTGAACACAGAGAATGCCCTTTTAATTTATCAAATTTCTACGTGTAATTTAAACAACTTGAAAATACCTTAGGCAAAAAATTAATAAATTCAAGAAAATAAAAATATTATAGAATACATTTTCTAACCATAGTATAATACAAGAAATGCATTGAAAAGTAGTAACAGGCAAACTAAAAAAATGTTAACACCCTTCAGACACCGTTTTGTTTTCTTATGTTTCCTCCTGCACAGATGCCAATATTATCCAGGACTTATGACTAGTGATGGTTTCATCTCCCTTTGCTGATGCTGATGAATATTTATATTATTTCTAATTGTTTGCTGGAATGTAATAAACATTCTTGTGTGTGCATTTTTGAAAATTTCTATACGATAAATTACTGGAATTGGAATTTTAGCATATACTGTCAAACCCTTCTTCAGAAAACTTGTGCCAACCTATATATCTATCAATGTTGCCTGAGGATGCCTGTTTACAGGTGTATTTATTCAACTTTTAAGCAATGGCTACTTATTAGTGTACTTAAATTGTTCCACAAATTATTAAAAGAAATTTCCCTCAATTTTTTGAAACCAGAAAATTACTTGACAAAACTAACACTCAAAAGGAACACTACAATGCAGTCTCACTTATGAACGTAGAAACTTCTAAACAATATATGAGAAAATTACATCTAGAGACATACTTAAAGAGTAGCATACTATGACTAGGGAGTAAATATGATAATGTTAGGAAATCTATTCCTATTGCTTACTATAAGGAAAAGGAAAAAGGCCATGTACTTATTTTGGTGGCTGCTGGAAAGGCATTTGTTATTTCAAAATCTGTTATGATTATATATGACTAAATAGAGAATAAAAAGATACTTTCTTAAAATTAAGAAAATTATACATTTCAAATTATTGGCATTATGCTTAATGTTACACTGAAAGTATTTCAATTAAAATCTAGAACTAGAATGACAACACTGCTATTTAACAATGATCTGTAAATGGTAGTCAATGCATTTTAGTAAAAATTATAAAATACGGTGTAAAATTAGAAAGAGGCAAAATTACCATTTACCTACAAATGATATGATCATGTATCTGTAAATCTCAAGGATTTAATAAGCTAGCTGAAAAACTTTGTAAATAATATAAAGCATCTAGATAAAAATATCAGTTGAACAACTCTCTACCAGTAGTAACCAAGTAGAAAGCTTATCAAAGGTATTTACTTTAGTAATAACAAAAACATATAGACTACCCTGGAATCTATGTATAAAGATCTAAAACCCTATTAAGGGATAAAAATAAAGACCTCAATAAATGGAGAGTCAGATCTTTGATAGGAAGATTAAATATTACAATAATATCAATTTTTCTAAATCTATAAAATTTGTAGTTATGTCAAGCTAGTTCTAGGATTTGGGAGAGAGAACACTTGACAACATTATTTTCAAATTTATATACAAGAATAGTAATGTGAGCCTATTAGAATAGCCACTAAAATGTAAGTTCCATAATGACAGGGACACATATGTATACCAAGTATCTCTAAGAATTCCCAGCACATAGTAGGTGACCAAAAATTTAAAGAACTAAGAAAATTGACAATAATTAGGGAGGGCTTGACCAAGCAGATGTTAAAACATATTATAGTGCTACAATACTTAAAATAGTGTGAAACTAGTACAGAAATAGACATTTCAATGGAACTGAATTGAGAGTATAAAGAGAGATCAAATCACATATGGGGAGTTGGTATATGACAGAGTTTATTTTTAAGATCATTAGGAAAATATGAATTTTTCAATATATGATGCTGGTTCAATTCCTTATCCATTTTGAAAAAATAAAGCTGGGTTCACTATGTCATTTCTGACTCTAAAAGCATTCTCAGATTTTTGAAATATTTGAAAGCAATAACAATTCTAGAAGAAATACTGGTGAAGCAACATAGTTTAGTAAAAATGCATGAATCCCTTGTGGGTAAAGGTAATACTGTGGTAGGTGGCTGGTTTTGATCAGCAGAAGTCTATAGGCTGTACAGCCTGTGGCAGAAGGTTATGCGGAAACGCTGGGAGGGTTCTATCCAGAGCCACATCTCTCATGGCAGGCATTGAAGAAGATTTGCCTGGCTTTTCAAATAGCTCAACCATATGTCCCACCAGAGAATCAGCATTTGGATGCTGAACACACTGAAGACATCCAGAACCAGCAGGTGTTAACCAGATAAGTATTAATGATCAGCAAATAGAACTTTATAACTTCAGTTAAATAAACATTAAAGACCTTGGTCCTTTTCCTTCATTCTACCTCTCAGCTTTCAAGCTTAGATAACCTATATTGGGGTGTATAAAATATACCATACCCCCCTTAATCAGATTTAAATCAGCTATGAGATTATACTTTTAAATTGAGTAAGTCTGAGTGGTAACATGGGCAAAATCCTTGAATGGATGATTGTATTAGATACCAATTTTGCACCATTTAAAATCCTTTTGGCCTCATTGCTTATTCCAACCACTGATACAGCATCCAGTTTAACCAGATTCATACAGGTTCAGCCTGACTGTGCCTCACTTTACTTCTCTTTGTTCTTTATCCCTGGGTTTATCTGGTACCATAGCACAGGAGCCTTTAGGAAATTACTTAGTATCCATAAATGAGCAACCCAGAAATGAGGGGGAGTTAATGCCCAGTAGTTGATCCTTGACAGAAG
Source organism: Balaenoptera ricei (assembly GCF_028023285.1). Classification (NCBI taxonomy): domain Eukaryota; kingdom Metazoa; phylum Chordata; class Mammalia; order Artiodactyla; family Balaenopteridae; genus Balaenoptera; species Balaenoptera ricei. The sequence continues at coordinate 84,567,803 of NC_082660.1, read as the reverse complement.
CCTATGTCTAAATACTTCTGTTTTTCTTTGCAGAGCACATAGTTCTGGGATGTACTTCACAATTATCTTAGAGATCTCATGGCTTCTATGTATCAGTTGCTTGTATTAGTGGCTAACAATAACTCATCCTTTTTTTTTTTCATTTTTCATTACCCTTGAATCTCCCACTGCTCCCTGGGAATATTCCCAAACTACTCATATATAACCCTTTATCTCAGGGTCTGCTTTTGGGAGAATTCATGTTATAACAGTTAGTACCAAGAATTGCCCTAAAAAGGAGAACCCTGGTATAGGGTTTTAGAGCTGGATCACTCACTGATCGTGTGTCAATAAGAGGTCCATTGCTGTTAGTAAGTGGCAGAAATAGCCATTAGCAATAGTACCACTATTACTTAGAACTTCCACCTGTTTGTGATTGGGATAAGTGGCAGGTGGACTATAAAGCATTAGGTTATGCTTTGCTATGGCACAGAAATTGTATGACTGTAATGGTAATTATAATTATAAAAACTGTGAAGTGGGCTAGCTGTTGTTAATTCTTTTGAAAGTTTTGAAAAAAGAAAATGACATGTTCAGGCCAGCCAAATATCAACTCAAGCCATGATGTGAAAGACAGATGGCCTCTTTGGTGGCAAGTAGTGGAAATTCATCTACCACAGCTGACTTTCAATATCTAATTGAAGGGTGGCAGACAGCAAACGTGACCATCTGAATGATCTCCTATGGCAAAGCCAGGGCTATGAAAGGAGCAAACTGGACCTGGAAACAGGAGATGGTCATACTTAAGTGGACAATCCTGAGAATCTTCAATCTTCAGTTTTGCTCTAACTTTCTGCACCAACATTAGCAGCCTTCTTCCCCTTGTTAGAGATGAGTGGCCTCCCCTAGCTGAAGACTGCAAAGACCTCACCTTAGCCAGGTGCATTGCAAGATGATGTTCGTATTCCTTAAGATCTGGCCCCTCTTCTCCCCACTGCCTCCAGACCAACAACCAGGGTTGGGTTCCAGCACAGCGTGAGCTAAAATAAAATCCCTGTGATGGGAAGAAATAACTTACACACTAAAAGAATTACAGAATCAGACAGATACACCAGAAGAAATAGGAGATAGAAGAAGCATAGGAGTATCGGAAGAAGAATCATGGAAGTATCAGATTGGAGTAGGTGGTGGAATATAAATCTATATAAGGGAAAATTTATTGAGGTGAGGGTAGTCACATGTGACCCAGGATCCTATGTTCTGACAAAGGTGCCCGGAGCTCTTCATAGAACTCCTTTGGGATAGCTCCCTAAAGCTTGGACAAAGATAATGGCATAGAGCAAATGATATAAAGATGACATAAGTCCTTTGAAAAACTGTTGAGGAAGAAGTTAGAGGCCCAGATAAGTGGGATTCACACTAGTGATGTGGACACTTGCATCTTTAAGAAGCTCAATGGTGGTTGTCCTCTATAGGTTAAGGTTGACAGTGGGAGACACTGCCAATGAACTGAGCTCCCTAGGAGATGTTCTAAAGGGATGATGGGATTATGGAATGTTAGAGACCAGGTGACAGCATTTAACTCTTAAATGCAAGATGAACAGAATGATTCATCCTATGGATATCAGGCAGACTTTCTCCTTTATGATTCCAAATGCTGACCATAACAGTGTGGGTGTGGTAGCAAGAATAAAGGTTATGCATAGCTCAATAACATGGGCTCCCCTCTCTTCAATGTTCATCTAGCTATTGCTATTGCTGAGTGCCTCATCTACCAGAATTCAATTCTAAGCCCTAAATATGGCACCATTTCTTCAAGAGACTAGCCCGCAACTAGAGACCACGTTGATTATATTGGAGCCCATCCACCCTAGATGAATTAGTGATTCTCCTTTATTTAAATTGACACCTACTCCAGATATGGATTTGCCTTTCCTCCATCACCATTGAAGGTTTACAGACTATCTAATCTATCCGCACAGTATTCAGCATGTTATTACCTCAGACCACAAGATCAATCTTATGGCAAAGGAGGTGTGACAATGAGCTCATGACAATGGGATTCCCTGGCTTCACCATATACCTCATTGCTCAGAAGAAGCTAGCCTGATATAAAGTTGGGATGGCCTATTAAAGTTCTGCTAGAGTGCCTTGCTCAGGTATGGCAGCTTGAGTCAGGGTGCTGTCTTCCAGTATACAGTATTTGTATTGAACCAATGACTAATATTTGATGCCAGGTCTCCAGGAACCAGGAAGTGGAAATAGGATTATCCACTCTCACCATCACTCTCAATGACTTCACAGAAGTAATTTAAAAGTCCATTCAACATATGAAAAAAATGCTGAATCTCATAAGTAATCAAGGACTTGCAAGTTAAGACTTCAATGAAATCCTCCTTTTTATATCCATTATATTGGCAAACATTTTAAAAGTAGTTAATACTAAGTATTAAAGAAAAAAATGTATCAACAGGAACTCCTGCATTGCTGGTGGAAATGTGTGTTGATGCAGTCATTTAATGAAAACATTTAAGCATTATATTGTAAACTTGGATAGTCACATACCCTTTGACAGCAATTCCACATTAATTATATACTTCAGGAAAGCTCTTGCCTATGAACACCAGGAGATATGCACCTAGAGTTTAACCAGCTGTATCCATAGTAATTCTGAACGGGAAAAAAATCCCCACAGGTTTATCAGGAAGAGAATGGGCAAATTGTATTGTATTTGGATACTGAAATAATATACAACAATAAAAATGGACAGATTAAAACTACACTAGGCAACATGTATGTATCTCACAAACATGATATTGAGTAAAAGAAATAAGACGTAATGGAATACAACCAAATATTCCTTTTATATAAAATTCATAAAATAGGCAAAACTAAGTTATATAGTGTTTAAGGAAACATACATGTAGTAAGGATAGTGCATACCCTAGAGGAAAGGCGGTGAATTGGGAGGCATTCATGGGGGTTCTCTAGGGTGCTGGCAATGTCCTATTCCTTGGCGTTGGTAGCAGTTTCATTGTACGTGTTTTACATATTCCTCTGTATGTAGGATATAGCTCATTAAACAAGTTTTTAAAAATTTGTTTGGAATAATGAGAGGCCACGCAACTAAGCTTATGATAGGTTAGTTGATGTTGGTAGACTCCGCCAGCAGAAATACTGTAATTGAGTAATGATGGACAAAATTTTCTTTATACGGAATGATTTGTTCCCTTATCTAAAGTATAAGTTCTTTAGAATACTTCCCAAAGAGTTGTCATGTTTCGAAGATTGCAGAGGAAAACTAAAGAGAGAAGAGCTGAAATTGGAAAAGGTTTTATAAGACAGAGTGAGAGAGCACTTTTAATATATTTTCAGCAAGATTTGTAACTCAAACTACATAAGTTACCTGTATTCTTAGTGAGTGTATATGACAAATGCAATCTAGTTATAAGGAATGAAAAAATTGTGACATGATAGACAATTCCAAATAAGTTAAAGTGTTATGTTATATTCAGAACATACGTTCCTTTTAATATATAGACTAAAGGAAACCATTTTATTAATACTATGTCAATTTCACACCTCTAAGTAAATATTTATATTTTATAACATTAAATAGCTATTCAAAGAATATTGGTTTCATGGAAGACAAAATTATGAACCTGTATATTGGATTAGCTCAGCCTGATAATTTTTTCCCTATTTTTATTCATTCCTCCAATATAAGCTCACCTATATTGGCTTAAGTTTAGTTTGATTTACCTGCTTTAATAACTGTATCTTCAACCATAAAAATTCAATTATGCTTAAATCTTAAAATGTAAAACTAGCATGTCCAAATAAGCCTTTCTTCCTCAGCTTTTCTTATTTAGAATCATGGAGCATTATCTTTGGACAGAGTGATACTAAAAGATAATTTAATTGCATGTTATTGAAAAGATGTGTATTATAACTTTTTATCATTTTGCCTTTGCTTTAAATAATTGATGACCTTAAGACTTAGATGAAAAACTCCTGACTATTTACTTTACATTCCAAGAATTCCTCTGTATGTTTAACTGATAGTGCTCAAAGAACTGTACATTGAGAGACAGACAACATTCTCTATGCTAATAATAAGTATATTGACATTTGGATACTGGAAATAAACAGATATTTGATTAAAATTTTGAACATGGCAATACTATCTGGTATTTTCTTTGCTTTAGCATCTCTGTTTTCCATAGTTCTAGAAAAACTTTATACATCACTGTTATGGGCTATATTGTGTCCCCACAAATTCATATGTTGAAGCCCTAACCCACTACCACAGAAAGTGATTGCATTTGGAGATAGTGCCCTTAAAGAGGTAATTAAGTTAAAATAGGGTCTTATGGGTGAACCATAATCCGATATGATTGGTGTAATTATAAAGGAGATTAGGACACACACACAGAGATGACCATGTGAGGTCACAGCAAGAAGGCTCTCAACTGCAAGGCAAGGAGAGTGGCCTCGGAATGAAACCAACCCTGCTGACACTATGATCTAAGAGTTTTAGCCTCCAGAACTATGAGAAATATATTTTTTATTGTTGAAGCCACTCAGTCTGTGGTATTTTTTTATGGCAGCCCTAGCAAACTAATACAGTCAGCATATTCTACAACCTCTTTATCCCACAGGGGAAAAAAAGTAAAAAAAGCAATGCTTAATATCAAATATTTGTATTACAACATTTTCATAAGTAGAAAACAGAGGTCCATTGTCTTGATTCTTCACTGAGTTCAGAAAAAAATAATGTAGATAAATCTATATCAGTTATCTTCCACCTGGTGCCATGACCCCTTGGATAAGAGGAACTATCTGAATCTCAGACTCAGCTTATGTGTGTATGAGGACACAGTAATATTTATGGCCAACACATAAAGATTTTCAGGTGCCACCTACTATTATTGGATTTCTGACCCCTCTAAAATCTACTCAACTAATTTCTGGGTATACTTAGGATCATGTCTTATCTATATCTAGCAGGAAGCCCATTCACATGTTTCTGCTCTGTTCTTATTGTCCATTTGTCTTGCTCTGCTGTTATTGCCCTTTTACCCTTTTTGAGAATGTTAACACATGTAGAACATCCATTTTCTGCTAGTGGCTACCTTGAGTACTTAGGTACTAAAGCTGTACTGTGTAAAGATCCAAATAAGAGATGGGATGGATAGCTCTACTGACAATCCTATGTTTCAGTTATGTCAATTAGGCCTCAAAGTCCTACTTTTCCCGAAGTCTCATAAAATCTTTTTATGAGCACAGCTACTTCTAATTCATATTCTTCTATGGGAGGATAAAATGATTCCCTACTGGTGAGAGAACCAATACTAGGCAGTCACTTACATCTTAAACATCTTTATGGAAAATATTAAGTATGTTCCTCAAAAACTTCAAAGCAGAATTACCCTATAACCTAACAATCCCATTTCTGGGTATATATCCATAAGAATTCAAAGCAGGATCTTAGAGATGTTTCCACACCCATTCTCATTGTATCACTATTCACAATAGCCAAGAGGCAGAGGAAACTCAAATGTCCATCGATAGATGACTGGGTAAAGAAAATGTGGTGTATATATATATATATATATATATATATATATATATATATATATATGTGCATGTGTGTGTGTGTGTATATACATATACACACACACACACATACAGACACACACATATACAATGGAATATTATTCAGCCTTAATAAAGAAGGAAATCTTGTCCCATGCTACAGCATGGATAAACCTTAAGAACTTTATGCTAAGCTAGTCATGAAAGGACAAATACTGATGATTCCACTCATATGAAGTATCTAAAGTAGTCACAATCTTAGAAACAAAACGTAGAAAGGTAGTTGCCAAGGTCTAAGGAGAAGAAGCAGGAGGAATTAGTGTTTAGTGGGTATAGAGTTTCACTGTTGCAAGATAAAAAAGTTCTAGAGATCTGTTGTACAACAGTGTGAATATACTTAACACTTTTAAACTGTAAACTTAAAAACTGTTAAGATGGTAAATTGAATGTTATGTTTTTTTAACACAGTAAAGAAACAAACAAATAAAAAAGAGTGATTTATTTCAGATGTGATTTTTAAACTTGGGTAAGAGTGCCCTGTTAAAACAACAATGCATCTCTAAGAATCCCAGGCAGGTGTGAGCAGAGAGAGAAGTTTGTAAATGAAAACAACAAAAAATAACAAAATTGGAATCAAAGAAAGAAACTCAACTAAAGAATTATGATGTCAAAAAGAAATGAAAATACAGATGATTTATACAATAATTACTTGGGGAAGATATACATTTTACAGATGAAGTAACTGAGGCTTAGATAGAGTAAGAAAATTGGCATACAGTGGATATTTTGTAGAGAACATATTAAAATTTGACAGAAGTTGTACATAAGGATTTTTATGACCATAGAGCAAATATATTGTACATTCACATCAACAAATCAGAAAATAACAGCACAATAAACCTAAGGAAAGCATGAATAATCAATTAATGTAGATTAAAAATCAATGTGAAACAGAAAATTATATATACTTGATTAAACCAAGAGCTAGATTTTCAAGTGTTAATAAAATAGACAAAATATGGCAAGTAAAGTCAAATGAAAACAGCCACAGTATAATAGAAATGAGGAGAATATAATCATGGAGGGAGGTGGCATTTTAAATATATAAAATAATTCTACATAAAACATTATCTAATAAATTTGAAAATACCTATGAAATAGATGATTTTCTAAGAAAAAAATAACTTAGAAAAGAAATATTCATTCAAAATATAGGAATAGAAGAAATCTTTAACTTAGGGCAATACATGTGAATGTCTTTTAAAAAATGAAGTTAACCAAAACTCTGTGATTGGGTAAATAAAGAAAACTCAACAATAGGTAAAAGAAAACAATTTAAAAGAGAAATGATAGAAAAGGTATAACAGGCAAATGCTAATAAGAAGACAGCTAGATGCATCTGTGGAAATTTAAGAAAAAGATTTCAAGGTCCAAAATATCATATGGAATTAAGAATGACATTTTATAATGACAAAGATGCACTTACTCAAGGTGATGTAACAGTTACAGATCTCTACACATCAAACAACATTTTATTGAAAGAGGTAAAGAAAAAACTTTAAGAAAAAATATTTTGGCAATACCAAAATTATATCAGGAAACTTCTCTTAGAATGTGATCAGTAATCTAAGGACAAAAATGGAAGATGTACACTATTTTAATAATACAATTAAGACTTTTATATATAAAAATGTATTTTAATTTGTATCTTTTATTTCTTATATTACATCGTGTTTGGAGAACATGGCTTGTCAAATTTCTACATTTTGAAATCTATTTTTAAAATATATATGCTCCTTGGATGTCTGAAAAAAATGATGTTCTCTGATTAGAAAATACTGGGTAGTCTCTGTTTTAAGGTACATTGAGTTATACATACATATATATACATATATGTATATATAACTGTTTACATATATTTATATTCTGCTTGTAATGATCATTGTTTATTTAAATATGGGCCACACAAAAAAACCCTCAATAAATAAAATATGTATTTATTTGTAATAATATATTAATATATTAATATTTGATATGTCATGAATAAATATTTGTAGACCCCAATTAAACAACTTTGGAGTTAAAGAGGAAATCAACAGAATATTTAGAAATTGACAACAATTAGAAGCCTGTAAGATGTGGCTAAAGCCATACTCAGAGGACAATTATTGGTTATATATTACTTTAATATTAAGTAGTCTAGACTGAAAATTAAATGATGATTTAATGAACAAGTTGCAAAAAGCAACAATGTGCGGAAAAATAAAATCTGAAAAGGAGTTAATAAGATTGAAAGCATAAATTTGTGAGTTAGAAAATATTTTGTATCATTGACAAATAAAACTAAAAAATGTTTTTCAGAATAGAGCAGTAAAATTAAAAACAACCACCACCAAACTTGACCAAGAAAAAAGGTAGAGACAATGTAAATATAAACATTAATATGAAAAAGGGGATTACCTACATATTCAGAAAACATTTAAAATTATGGGACTTGGTACACCTTTATATTTTAGATGACATGAGTAATTTTCCAGAATAAATTACTGAAGATGACTTGTGATGAATTAGAATAGAAAAATTATATCAAAACTCTATGCCCCAGTGGCCAACTATGTCATCATGTGGAATTATTCAGTCCCCAACCCCTTTCTGTGTAAAAAAGATTAGGCATCCCCACCCACACATAGTGCTCACCAACCTCTGGTGGGAGACAGTATTTGTCCCCACCTCATTGCCTTTGGGCTGAGCTAATGAAATATGAGCAGAGATGATACATGTCACATCTGAGCAAAAGATTTAAGAGAACTCATAATTTCACAATCTTTCCTGACTTTCTTTGTAATGAGAGTGGGTATATCATGCATAGAGTTCCTACCTCAACTGTGTCCTTGAATGAGAAGACACAGGGTAGCCTCCACAGGAGCACAACAGGAAACTATAACTTATTTGGGATGTAAACAAGGAGTATTCAGGGGTAGTTTGTCACCACAACAAAGCTGACAGCATCCCCCTCAAATGGTGCCAAGCCCAAATGCTGTCATACGCAAATTATATCAAACATCCAACACCATACATTTTCTTCTGACATTTTGTAGATATTGATTTTTCTCTTTATTTTCTCTTTGTATAAAAATTATATTGAGAAGGGTATATTTATTTGATATGCAGATGACTGCTGTTTTCTGTTTCTTATCTAGTTCTAGTTTCATTACATATTAATTAGAGAATGTTGTGTGTGCTATCTGTACCTGTTGCAATTTGTTGATGTTTTCTTTGTGGCCTACTAGCACTCTATTTGTATTCATGTTTAATGGACATTAAAAAAGAAGGCATAGCCTCAGCTTTCAAGGTATAAAGCTTTACATAATTCTATTTACATTTATCTAGTTTATTGTTATTTAGATCCTGCATTTGCTTGTTTTGGACTATTTGAATTTGTCATGAACTGAGGGGATTAAAGTCTAATATTATTATTGTGTTTATATATATTTCTCCTATTTTACATAGCTTTCCTTAATGGATTTTTTTGTTTTTGTAATTCCCCCCTCCCCGCACTCCCCCCCCCCACCACGCTGTGCTGAGGCTTGCAGGATCTTACTTCCTGGGCCTGAGATTGAACCTGGGCCCACAGCAGTGAAAGCACCGAGTCCTAACCACTGCACTGGACTGCCAGGGAATTCCCATCGTTATGGATTTTTTATGCTTTTTAATTGCTGCATTAAAATTCCTGGCAGATCTTCACTGTGGATTTTGTCCTTTATTAGTATAAGGTGTTTTTCTGTTATGGGCTGAATGGTGCCTGCCAAATTCATACACTGAAGCCCTGTATTTGGAGATAGGGCCTTTAAAGAGGTGAGTAAGGTTAAATGAAGTCATAAGGGTAGGGCCCTAATATGATTAGGACTGGAAGAGGAAGAGTCACCAGGGTTGCATGAACACAGAGAAAAGGCCATTTGAGTGAGTTATTTGTCATAGTTCACATTGTCAGTGGGAAACTCACCCAACACAGGTTTGTAAAATTACATCAGTGGTGACAAGGAAGCTGGAAAAAGTGACTGGAAAGGTTGAGTCACAATTAGCCTTAGATAGGAGCAGTTCATCCTATAGATGCTATATCATACATCACTTCTTTACAATCTGCATGAAAATCACCTGGGGCTCTTATGGATTCTAACTCAGTACATCTGAGGTGGGGCCTGAGGCTCTGCATTTCTAACAAGCGCCCCTAACATGCTGAAAGCCACTGATCCTCAGACTACACTTTGCATAGCAAGCCCATAGACCTCCTTGACACAGGTTTAAAAATGTAAAAATACAGCTGACTTACTTGATCTAAGTCATGCATGCAGGTGACATTAGAACCTTCCAGCCAAGGTGCATGATCTAACCAGAAAAGTAATCATTCTTAGAGGAAAAAGACCAAGCCAGCACTGAGTCTCAGAGCATAAGGTAGATGGAGCCTGGGGTTGAGGGGTCTGGAAACACATATAGAAATCAAGAGAGGGAAAGAATGGGCAGCAGTCATAGAAATAGCAACAATGTTATTCAACTGAATAAATAATCCATGTTTGAAAAGCAGAGAAAAAGGTAGCCTGGGGCATTTGAAGTCAGGCCTGGGAATGCCAGACCCAGGTCACTAGACTCACTGGCACAGAAAAGGCAAACTTCAAAGTCTTAACAACAAGCAATGGAAAGAAGTCAGCGCAGCCAAACCAATACCACCAAGGTGTGCATGGGGTCACAAATGTCCAGAGGGCAACCAGGTAGATTCTCAGATGTGGGAAGTGAACTTACCTGCTCATTTTCAGCTTCCAGAAGGAACTAAGCAAGGGAAATCAAAGTGTCCTAGCCCTGGAGGAAATAGCATGTCCAGCAAGGAATCTAGGAAGGAATGAAGTACAGGAGCTAGGAATCTCAGGAAAGGCTCAGCTCTGCTACCCACATCAAATCTGCCGTAAAATCATGTCATAATGAACCAATGAAAGGCCTGTATTCCTTACTATGTATGTGGGGCAGAATCAACAAGTGTAAGTTAAGTGGCTCTAGCTGTGAAAATTGACAAACAATAGGAGGCAGAAGGCATACTGGTAGAGCCCGGAGCCTCAAAGTGAGGTCCCAGATCAGCGGTATCAGCATCACCTGGGAACCTGACAGGAAATGTAAATTCTCAGTCTCGTTCCAAACCTACCAATCAGAAACTGGGGGTTGCATTCTATAGCCTGTGTTCCTACAAGCCCTCCAGGCGATTGTGATGCATGCTCACTGTAGTAGAGTCTATTGAAAGCATGGCAGAAAGACAAGGCCAGATGTGGCAAAGGGCAGTCATTATAAGTGGGCTTGATAATAGCACTTTTAAAGAGCTAGTGAAGACTAAAGCCTGTTTACAGGGAGAAGAAAACCCAGTAGAGATAATGTAAAGTAATAATTAATAAAACAAACATGCTCAGTGATCAACAAAGTTAGGCAATGATATTCCGTGGCAGAGTTTTATCAATGTTGAGGAATCATCCAGTCATGTGTAGGACAATAATGTTTTGATGCTGATAATGAGAGACATCATGTGTGCCAAGAGTGGTCAACTCACAATATGTGTTTGAAAATTTTCATGATGTATTTTTAAGACTCACTAAAAAGAAGTGCTATTTGGTGCCCATGGTTGTGAAGAGATCTTCTCAGAGGGAAAAAACAACTTGATGGTCTAATGGGATCTGTTTCACAAAAACATTGAGAAAGAATTTTGTTTTAAATATGAACACAAGTGTAAGACACAAAACCCAAAAAAACACATAAGGGCTTTAATTACAGGCACACCTTGTTTTATTGTGCTTTGCTTTATGGTGCTTCACAGATATTGTATTTTTTACAAATTGAATGTTTGTGACAACCCTGCATCAAGCAAGTCTATTGGCACCATTTTCCAACAGCATTTGCTTGCTAACTTAGGGTCTCTGTGTCACATTTTGGTAATTCTCACAGTATTTCAAGCTTTTTCATTATGATGATATTTGTTATGGTGACCAGTGATCTTTGACGTTACTATTGCAAAAAGATGGCAACTCACTGAAGGCTCGGATGTTGGTGAGCTTTTATCAGCAATAAAGTAATTTTTAATTAAAAAAAAAACATAAAGAAGGAAGCAATCTGAAAAAATAAAAAGAAAAGAAAAGAAAGGAAGAAAAGGCCATGTGAATGCAGCAAGAAGGCAGACATCTGCGGGCAATGGAGAGATGTCTCAGAAGAAAGCAAAACTGCCAAAACCTTGATTTTGGACTTCTAGCCTACAGAACTGTGAGAAAATAACTTTCTGTTGTTTAAGCCACCCAGGCTATGGTATTTTGTTATGGCAGCCCTAGCAAACTAATACATCTTCTTTGTCTCATGTAATAATTCTTGTCAGGAATTCAAGTTTTTCTCAGTGTTCAGCCCCTACTTTTAATTGGTTGATTTGTCTGTCTGTATTTGCCTATTCTTAACTTCCAACTATTCTGAGTCACTTTGTTTTACATGTATTCTTGTCTACGGATTATAAGAATCTTGTTCTTTTAATAGGTGAGTTTATTCTATTAATATATATAAATATTATAGATGTGTGGTCTTTTTATCTTATCTTGTGCTATGATTTCTGTTTTTAATGAACTTTTTTCTTATTTGTTCTCTGTTTCACTGCTGTAATTCTTCTGCTGCTGTAAACCTTTATTCTAATAACATAGGTAGCTTATGTTATGTTTTGAAATCTTTGAGAGGTTACCTATTTATTGATAGCCCATTATAAAATGTGCACATAAACTTCCTTCACCTACTGACTTTTTTTTTATTGAAGTATAGTTGATTTACAAAGTTGTGTTAGTTTCAGGTATACAGAAAAGTAATTCAGTTATGTGTGTGTGTGTATGTATATTTTCTTTTACAGATTCTTTTCCATTATAGGTTATTACAAGGTATTGAATATAGTTCCCTGTGCTATACAATAGGTCCTTGCTGTTTACCTATTTTATATATAGTAGTGTGTATATGTTAATCCCAGACTCCCAAATTATCCCTCCCCCACCCTTTCCCCTTTGGTAACCATAAGTTTATTTTCTATGTCTGTGAGTCTGTTTCTGTTTTGTAAATAAGTTCACTTATATCATTTTTTGGATTCCACATATAAGTGGTATCATATGATATTTGTCTTTGTCGGACTTAGTTCAATTAATATGATAATCATTACATCCATCCATGTTCCTGCAAATGGCATTATTTCATTCTTTTTTTCTGGTTGAGTAATACTCCATTGTATATATATACCTCATCTGCTTCATCCTTTCATCCATCGATGGGCATTTAGGCTGCTTCCATGTCTTGGCTATTGTAAATAGTGCTGCTATGAACATGGGGTGTGTGTATCATTTTGAATTAGAGTTTTCTCCAGATATAAGCTCAGGACTGGGAATACTGGATCATACGGTAGCTCTATTTTTAGTTTTTTAAGGAACCTCCATACTGTTCTCTATAGTGGCTGTACCAATTTACATTCCCACCAACAGTGTAGGAGGGTTCCCTTTTCTCCACACCTTCTCCAGCATTTATTGTTTGTACATGTTTTTATGATGACCATTCTGACCAGTATGAGGTGATACCTAATTGTGGTTTTGATTTGCATTTCTTTATAATTAGCAGTGTTGAGCATCTTTTCATGTGCCTGTTGGCTGTCTGTAAGGACAAGTTCTTTTTATTCTTTTTTTTATAACAATTTTATTATTTGTTCTTGTGTATTCTCTTCTCAATTCAAATGAATTATTCTAGAAAAAGTTTGTTAAATCCTATTAAAATACTTTTTATAGATTAATTTTCATGAAAGTTGACATGTTTATCACATTGAGTTTTCCCATCTGATAGCATAGGTTCTTTTTATTTCCTTTGCATTTTAGGTGTATTTTATGCTCTTGATAAAGTTTAAAAAGTGTCTTCATAAAGGTCACGTACATGCCTTCTTAGGTTTATTCTTAGGTAGTTTCATGGATTTCATCACAATTTTGCATAGATTTTTATTTTCCATTCAATTTTTCAATTGAGTAGTGCCACTGTATAGACATGATATTAATTTCTGCATGTTGATCTTAAATTTGCATCCTCTTACTAAATTTTATTTGGTGGGATAGTTTTTCAGGCGAATTTCTTAAATTTTCTAAGTAGATGATCATATCATATGTGAATAATGACATTGCTTCTCTTTCTAATATTTTTACTTAAAAAAAAGTCTTATTAGATTCACTTGGACCAGAACTACAATTTCAAGTAGGCAAAGTTATAGTGGAAATTCTTGTTTTACTCTTAACTTCAGTAAAATTGCATCCAAGGATTCATTATTAAATGAGATAATTCATGTAGTATTTAAAACAGTGCCCAGCACTTAATAAATATTCAATAAATAATGTTCACTGAATCCTGTGCTCAGCCTGAAGTTACCATCCTCTACCTGGGTGGGGGGCCTTAGTTCATGCATAAGAACTCAAAGATATTGTTATGTATATTTCTTGAGGGGGAACCAGGACCCTGCCCCAAGGCTGCACTATTGTCTCTTGGCTGCTCCTCCCTTGTCTCTGCATCCCCTCCCTTCCCTGATTAGCAACTGTTTGAATCTGTCCTTTGGGACTCAGGGAAGGTCATGGAGGCTGGAGTCTGTTCCCTACAAACAAGGAGTGGCAGACATGGAAAAGTTTCCATGCCCAGGAGCCCCAAAGGGTCCTGCTTGGTTTCCGCCCTGGGACGACCAGGGCACTGCAGTCAGAGACCCTGTGACCAGGGTTTGTGCACCAGCAGGCCCAGACCAGCTCCAAGAAACTTGGATGCCTCAGCCAGCTGCCGCAAGATCCAGCCCCACTCACCAGCAGGAAAACACCAGCTTTGAGACACCCTGGACCTGGCACTCACCCACTCCAGAACATGGCTCCACACACCAGTGGGCCAGCAATAGCCTCAGGGCCCCATGTGACCCAACCTTGCCCACCAGTGGATGGCAGCCTCTGCACAAGGCAGGGTCTAGCAACCAGTGAGACTGGGGGTCAGCCACCACTACCAGACCACTTATACCAGTTAGCCTGTCACAACAGAAGCACCCATGTGGCCCACATAGGGGGCACCCCTAAAGCACATAGCTCTGGTGACCAGAGGGTAGTGTGCTGCTGAGACGCATAGGATGTCTCCTATAAAAAAAGGCACTTCTCCAAGGTTGGGAAACATAATCAACCTACCAAATACATAGGAATAAAAAAGCAAATTATGCAGAATGAGGTGACAGAGGAACATGTTCCGAATGAAGGAGCAAGATAAAACCCCAGAAGAACTAAGTGAAGAGGAGATAGGCAATCTACCCAATAGAGAACTCAAGGTAATGATCATAAAGATGATCAAAGAACTCAGGAGAAGATTGGATGAACAAATTGAGAAGTTAGGAGTTTTTAAGAGAAACATAGAACATATAAAGAACAACCAAACAGAGATGAAGAGTACAATAAGTGAAATGAAAAATATACTTCAATGGTAGGTTGGATGATACAGAGGAGTGGATCAACAAGCTGGAAGACAGTAGCGGAAATCACTGAAGCTGAACAGAAAAAAGAAAAAAGAATAAAAAGAAATGAGGACAGTTTAAGAGACCTCTGGGACAACATCAAGCATAGAAACATTGGGATTCTAGGGGTCCCAGCAGGAGAAGAAAGAGAGAAAGGGGCAGACATATTTGAAGACATAATAGCTGAACACTCCCCTAACATGGGAAAGGAAATGGACATCCAGGTACAGGAACACAGAGAGTCCCAAACAGAAAGAGGACCACACCAAGACACACAGTAAATAAAATGGCAAAAATTAAAGAAAAGAGAGAGTATTAAAAGCAGCAAGGGAAAAGCAACAAGTTACAAACAAGGGACTTCTCAGCAGAAACTCTGCAGGCCAGAAGGGAGTGACACAATACATTTAAAGTGATGAAAGGATGGACTTCCCTGGTGGTGCAGTGGTTAAGAATCTGCCTGCCAATGCAGGGGACATGGGTTCAAGCCCTGGTCTGGGAAGGTCCCACATGCAGTGGAGCAACTAAGCCCATGTGTCACAACTACTGAACCTGTGTGCCACAACTACTGAAGCCCGTGCCCCTAGAGCCCCTGCTCTGCAACAAGAGAAGCCACCACAATGAGAAACCCATGTGCCACAATGAAGAGTAGCCCCACTTGCCACAACTAGAGAAAGCCCACGCACAGCAATGAGACCCAACGCGGCCAAAAGTTAAAAATATTAAATCTTAAAAAAAAAAAAAGTGGTGAAAGGGGAAAACCTGCATCCAAGAATATTCTACGGGCAAGGCTTTCCCTCAGATTTGAAGGAGAGATCAAAAGCTTTACAGACAAGAAAAAGCTAAAAGAGTTCATTACCATCAAATCTGACTTCTCTAAGCAAAACAGAAAAGACACAACTAGAAACATGAAAATGCTGAAAGGAAAAATCTCACTGATAAAGGCAAATATACAGCAAAGGTAGTACATCAATCACTTACAAAGCAGAAGGTTAAAAGACAAAAGTAGTAAAATCATCTATATCTGCAATAAGTAGTTAAGGAATACACCAAACAAAAAGATGGAAAATATGATGTCAAAAACAGTAAACATGAGGAGGGGAGTAAAAATGCGGGGTCGTTAAAATGCGTTTGAACTTAAGAGGTCAGCAACTTAAAATAATCAGATAGATACAAAGAGATATGCACAGTGTAGGGAATGTAGTCAATAGCTATGTACTATCTTTGTATGGTGACATATTGTAACTACAATTATCGTGCTGACCATTTTGAAATGTATAGAAATACTAAATCACTGTGTCGTGTAACAGGAATGAACATAGTGTTGTAGGTCAACTATACTTCAAAAACAAACAAACAAACAAACAAACTCGGAGAAAAACAGATCAGATTTGCGCTTCCCAAAGGCTACGGGTGGCGGAGGGGAATTGGATGAAGGTGGGCAAAAGGGACAAACTTTCAGTTATAAGATAAATAAGTACTATGGATGTAATGTACAACATGATAAATATAATTAACACTGCCATATGTTATATATGAAACTGGTTAAGAGAATAAATCCTAAGAGTTCTCATCATAAGAACAATTTTTTCTTTTTCTTTAATTTTGTACCTGTATAAGACAATGGGTGTTCACTAAACTTATTGTGATAATACTTTCATATTGTATGTTAGTCAGATCATTATGCTGTACACCTTAAATTTATACAGTGTTGTATGTCAAATATATCTGAATAAAACTGGAAAAAAAAGAATATCCCGATGCCACACACTGAGAAGGACATCACCTATGTAATATTCCTGCCAAAATGTTTAACCTGATGGAATCAGGAAGCAGAAATCAGACAAACCCAACTCGAGAAGCTTTCTGAAAAACACCTGGATTGGATCTTTAAAAATGTCAATGTCATGCAAGACCAAAAAATGTCTAGGAAATTGTTATACTCTAAAGGACACTAAAGACACTTGACAACCAAATGCACTGCATGAACTTTATTTGGAAACAAGATTTATTTAAGAAATCAGGTACAAAAACAATATTGGGACAATCGGACAGTTTGAGTGAGGATCATATAGTAGGTAATTGTATTGTCTCAAAGTTAAATTTTCTGAGTATGATAATTGCATTAAGATTTTGTAGCAGACTAATCTTTTTCTTAAGAGATACATGCTGAAATATTTGGAGAAGATATATTGCAATGTCTTAAAGTAACTCCAATGATTCAACAAAACAGTTAGAGACAGAGAGAGAAACAGAGAATATGACAAATGTGACAAAATATTAGTAACGGGTGAGTCCAGGTGAAGGATGTTTGTGTGGTCTGTGCAATTTTCTTGCAACTACTATCTGTAGGAGAGGTATTTTCAAAAATAAAATTTGGGGGAAAAAGAGGATATTATGGGCCATTTTATTCCAATCAATTTGAAAACTTAGGAAAAGGTGACCACTTTTTAGAAAAAAATAACTTGCCAAAACTGACTCAAGAAAGAATAGCCAACCTGAATTGTTCCAGGTAAGCATAAAGAAATTATACCAGTAGTCAAAACACCTTTCACAAAAAAACCTCCAGGCTTCCCCACTGAATTCTGATAAACATCCTAAGCATAAGTATTTTCAACTTGACACAAAATCTTAGAAAAAATAGAAAAGGTGGGATACTTCCCAACTCATTTCCTGAGGATGGAATAACATTGATATTAAATCCTGTTAAGGACAGTTTGAGAAAGGAAAATCATGGGTCAATCACACACTCATGGCATAGAAGCAAGAATCAGAAACAGAATATTAGCAAACTGAATCCTACAGGATATAAAAAAGGAAAATACATAATATGCCATGACTGGATTCATCCCAGGAATACAAACTTGATTTAATTTCAGAAAATAAGGTAATATAACATTCCATGTTATCAGATTACGGGAGAAAACCATGTTTAGAAAAAATAAATATTAAATGTCAATATCTTTCATAATGTACTTCTAAAAAAATTTATTGGGGCTAAGCTTCAAGATGGTGGAAGAGTAAGACATGGAGATCACCTTCCTCTCCACAAATACATCAGAAATACATCTACATGTAGAACAGCTCCTACAGAACACCTACTGAATGCTGGCAGAAGACCTCAGACCTCCCAAAAGGCAAGAAACTCCCCACGTACCTGGGTAGGGCAAAAGACAAAAGAAAAAAAAGAGACAAAAGAATAGGGACGAGACCTGCACCAGTGGGAGGGAGCTGTGAAGGAGGAAAGGTTTCCACACACTAGGAAGCCCCTTCGCGGGCGGAGACTGCGGGTAGCGGAGGGGGGAAGCTTCGGAGCCACGGAGGAGAGCGCAGCCACAGGGGTGCGGAGGGCAAAGCGGAGAGATACCCACACAGAGGAGTGGTGCCAACCAGCACTCACCAGCCTGAGAGGCTTGTCTGCTCACCCGCCAGGGCGGGCGGGGCTGGGAGCTGAGACTTGGGCTTCAGTCGGATCCCAGGGAGAGGACTGGGGTTGGCTGCATGAACACAGACTGAAGGGGGCTAGTGCACCACGGCTAGCTGGGAGGGAGCCCAGGAAAAGGTCTGGAGCTGCCGAAGAGACAAGAGACTTTTTCTTCCCTCTTTGTTTCCTGGTGCGCGAGGACAGGGGATTAAGAGCACCGCTTAAAGGAGCGCCAGAGATGGGCGCGAGCTGTGGCTATGAGTGTGGAGAGATGGGCATGAGACGATAAGGCTGCTGCTGGAGCCACCAAGAAGCCTGTGTGCAAGCACAGGTTACTATCCACAGCACCCCTCCCAGGAGCCTGTGCAGCCCACCACTGCCAGGGTCCTGTGACCCTGGGACAACTTCCCTGGGAGAACACACGGCATGCCTCAGGCTGGTGCAACGTCACACTGGCCTCTGCCGCCGCAAGCTCGCCTTGCATTCTGCACCTCTCTCTCCCCGTGGCCTGAGTGAGCCAGAGCCCCCCAATCAGCTGCTCCTTTAACCCCATCCTATCTGAGTGAAGAATAGACGTCCTCAGGCAACCTACATGCAGAGGTGGGGCCAAATCCAAAGCTGAACCCCAGGAGCTGTGCGAACAAGGAAGAAAAAGGGAAATCTCTCCCAGCAGCCTCAGGAGGAGCGGATGAAATCTCCACAATCAACTTGATGTACCCTGCATCTGTGGAATGCCTGAATAGACAATGAATCATCCCAAATTGAGGAGGTGGATTTTGGGAGCAACGATATATATATATTTTGCCCTTTTTCTCTTTTTGAAGGTGTGTATGTGTATGCTTCTGTGTATGATGTTGTATGTATAGCTTTGCTTATACCATTTGTCCTAGGGTTCTGTCTGGGTTTTTTTTTTTTTTTTAAGTATAGTTTTTAGCACTTGTTATCATTGGTGGATTTGTTTTTTGGTTTGGTTGCTCTCTTCTTTCTTTCTTTTTTTCTTTTTTTATTGCTTAAAAATTTTTTTTAATATATTTTTTATTTTAATAACTTTATTTTATTCTACTTTATTTTATTATATTTTATTTTATCTTCTTCTTTCTTTCTTTCTTTTCTCCCTTTTATTCTGAGCCGTGTGGATGACAGGCTCTTGGTGCTCCAGCCAGGCGTCAGGGCTGTGGCCCTGAGGTGGGAGAGTCAAGTTCAGGACACTGGTCCACAAGAGACCTCCCAGCTCCACGTAGTATCAAACGGCGAAAATTTCCCAGAGATCTCAATCTCAATGCCAAGACCCAGCTCCATTCAACGACCAGCAAGCTACAGTGCTGGACACCCTATGCCAAACAAATAGCAAGACAGGAACACAACCCCGTCCATTAGCAGAGAGGCTGCCTAAAATCATAATAGGGCCACAGACACCCCAAAACACACCACCAGACGTGGACCTGCCCACCAGAAACACAAGATCCAGCCTCATCCATCAGAACACAAGCACTAGTCCCCTCTACCAGGAAACCTACACAACCCACTGAACCAACCTTAGCCACTGGGGACAGACACCAAAAACAACGAGAACTATGAACCTGCAGCCTGCGAAAAGGACACCCCAAACACAGTAAGTTAAGCAAAATGAGAAGACAGAGAAACACACAACAGATGAAGGAGCAAGGCAAAAACCCACCACACATAACAAATGAAGAAGAAATAGGCAGTCTACCTGAAAAAGAATTCAGAATAATGATAGTAAAAATGATCCAAAATCTTGGAAATAGAATGGAGAAAATACAAGAAACGTTTCACAAGGACCTAGAAGAACTAAAGAACAAAGAAACAGTGATGAAGAACACAATAGATAAAATTAAAAATTCTCTAGAAGGGATCAATAGCAGAATAACTGAGGCAGAAGAACGAATAAGTGACCTGGAAGATGAAATAGTGGAAATAACTACTGCAGAGCAGAATAAAGAAAATGAGAAGAATGAAAAGAATTGAGGACAGTCTCAGAGACATCTGGGACAATATTAAACGCACCAACATTCGAATTATAGGGGTCCCAGAAGAAGAAGAGATAAAGAAAGGGACTGAGAAAATATTTGAAGAGATTATACTTGAAAACTTCCCTAATATGGGAAAGGAAATAGTTAATCAAGACCAGGAAGCACAAAGAGTCCCATACAGGATAAATCCAAGGAGAAACACACCAAGACACATATTAATCAAACAATGACAAATTAAATTAAAAAAAAAATGAAAGCAGCAAGGGAAAAACAACAAATAACACACAAGGGAATTCCCATAAGGTTAACAGCTGACCTTTCAGCAGAAACTCTGCAAGCCAGAAGGGAGTGGCAGGACATATTTAAAGTGATGAAGGAGAAAAACCTACAACCAAGATTGCTCTACACAGCAAGGATTTCATTCAGATTTGATGGAGAAATTAAAACCTTTACAGACAAACCAAAGGTAAGAGAATTCAGCACCACCAAATGAGCTCTACAACAAATGCTAAAGGAACTTCTCTAGGCAGGAAACACAAGAGAAGGAAAAGACCTATAATAACAAACCCAAACAATTAAGAAAATGGGAATAGGAACATACATATCTATAATTACCTTAAATATAAATGGATTAAATGCTCCAACCAAAAGACATAGACTGGCTGAGTGGAACCAAAAACAAGACCCATATATGTGCTGTCTACAAGAGACCCATTTCAGACCTAGGGACACATACAGACTGAAAGTGAGGGGATGGAAAAAGATATTCCATGCAAATGGAAATCAAAAGAAAGTTGCAGTAGCAATTCTCATATCAGACAAAATAGACTTTAAAACAAACACTATTACAAGAGACAAAGAAGGACACTACATAATGATCAAGGGATCAATCCAAGAAGAATATATAACAATTGTAAATATTTATGCACCCAACATAGGAGCACTTCAATACATAAGGCAAATACTAACAGCCATGAAAGGGGAAACCGACAGTAACAGAATCAGAGTAGGGGACTTTAACACCTCACTTTCACCAATGGACAGATCATCGAAAATGAAAATAAATAAGGAAACACAAGCTTTAAATGATACATTAAATAAGATGGACTTAATTGCTATTTATAGGACATTCCATCCAAGAACAACAGAATACACATTTTTCTCAAGTTCTCATGGAACATTCTCCAGGATAGATCATATCTTGGGTCACAAATCAAGCCTTGGTAAATTTAAGAAAATTGAAATCATATCAAGTATCTTTTCCAACCACAACGCTATGAGACTAGATATCAATTACAGGAAAAAACCTGTAAAAAATAGAAACACATGGAGGCTACACAATACACTACTTAATAACCAAGAGATCACTGAAGAAATCAAAGAGGAAATCAAAAAATACTTAGAAAAAAACAACAATGAAAACACGACGACCCAAAACCTATGGGATGCAGCAAAAGCAGTTCTAAGAGGGAAGTTTATAGCAATAAAATCCTACCTTAAGAAACAAGAAACATCTCAAGTAAACAACCTAAGCTTACACCTAAAGCATTAGAGAAAGAAGAACAAAAAAACCCCAAAGCTAGCAGAAGGAAAGAAATCATAAAGATCAGATCAGAAATAAATGAAAAAGAAATGAAGGAAATGATAGCAAAGATCAATAAGACTAAAAGCTGGTTCTTTGAGAAGATAAACAAAATTGATAAACCATTAGTCAGACTCATCAAGAAAAAAAAGGAGAAGGTTCAAATCAATAGAATTAGAAATGAAAAAGGAGAAGTAACAACTGACACTGCAGAAATACAAACGATCATGAGAGATTACTACAAGCAACACTATGCCAACAAAATGGACAACCTGGAAGAAATGGACAAATTCTTAGAAATGTACAACCTTCTGAGAGTGAACCAGAAAGAAATAGAAAATATGAACAGAGCAATCACAAGCACTGAAATTGAAACTGTGATTAAAAATCTTCCAACAAACAAAAGCCCAGGACCAGATGGCTTCACAGGTGAATCCTATCAAATATTAGAGAAGAGCTAACACCTATCCTTCTCAAACTCTTCCCAAATATAGCAGAGGGAGGAACACTCCCAAACTCATTCTACGAGGCCACTATCACCCTCATACCGAAGCCAGACAAAGATGACACAAAGAAAGAAAACTACAGGCCAATATCACTGATGAACACAGATGGAAAAATCCTCAACAAAATACTAGCAAACAGAATCCAACAGCACATTAAAAGGATCATACACCATGATCAAATGGGGTTTATCCCAGGAATGCAAGGATTCTTCAATATACGCAAATCAATCAATGTGATACACCATATTAACAAATTGAAGGAGAAAAACCATATGATCATCTCAATAGATGCAGAGAAAGCTTTTGACAAAATCCAACACCCATTTATGATTAAAACCCTCCAGAAAGTAGGCATAGAGGGAACTTTCCTCAACATATTAAAGGCCATATATTACAAACTCACCATCAACATAATCCTCAATGGTGAAAAACTGAAAACATTTCCACTAAGATCAGGAACAAGACAAGGTTGCCCACTCTCACCATTATTATTCAACATAGTTTTGGAAGTTTTAGCCACAGCCATCAGAGAAGACAAAGAAATAAAAGGAACCCAAATCGGAAAAGAAGAAGTAAAGCTGTCACTGTTTGCAGATGACGTGATACTACACATAGAGAATCCTAAAGATGCTACCAGAAAACTTCTACAGCTAATCAATGAATTTGGTAAAGTAGCAGGATACAAAATTTATGCGCATAAATCTCTTGCATTCCTATATACTAATGATGAAAAATCTGAAAGTGAAATTAAGAAAACACTCCCATTTACCATTGCAACAAAAAGAATAAAATATCTAGGAATAAACCTACCTAAGGAGACAAAAGACCTGTATGCAGAAAACTCTAAGACACTGATGAAAGAAATTAAAGATGATACAAATAGATTGAGAGATATACCATGTTCTTGGACTGGAAGAATCAACATTGTGAAAATGAGTATACTACACAAAGCAATCTACAGATTCAATGCAATTCCTATCAAACTACCAATGGCATTTTTCAGAGAACTAGAAAAAAAAATTTCACAATTTGTATGGAAACACAAAAGACCCTGAATAGCCAAAGCCATCTTGAGAAAGAAAAACGGAGCTGGAGGAATCAGGCTCCCTGACTTCAGACTATACTACAAAGCTCCAGTAATCAAGACAGTAAGGTACTGGCACAGAAAGAGAAATATAGATCAATGGATCAGGATAGAATGCCCAGAGATAAACCCACGCACATATGGTCACCTTATCTTTGACAAAGGAGGCAAGAATATACAGTGAAGAAAAGACAGCCTCTTCAATAAGTGGAGCTAGGAAAACTGGACAGCTACATGTAAAAGAATGAAATTAGAACACTCCATAGCACCGTACACAAAAATAAACTCAAAATGGATTAAAGACCTAAATGTAAGGCCAGACACTATCAAACTCTTAGAGGAGAACATAGGCAGAACACTCTATGACATAAATCACAGCAAGATCTTTTTTGACCCACCTCCTAGAGAAATGGAAATAAAAAGTAAAATAACCAAATAGGAATAAAAAGAAAAATAAACAAATGTGACCTAATGAAACTTAAAAGCTTTTGCACAGCAAAGGAAACCATAAACAAGACGAAAAGACAAGAATGGGCGAAAATATTTGCAAATGAAGCAACTGACAAAGGATTAATCTCCAAAATTTACAAGCAGCTCATGCAGCTCAATATCAAAAAAACAAACAAACAAATCCAAAAATGGGCAGAAGACCCAAATAGACATTTTTCCAAAGAAGATATAAAGATTGCCAACAGACACATGAAAGAATGGTCAACATCATTAATCATTAGAGAAATGCAAATCAAAGCTACAATGCGATATCATCTCACACCAGTCAGAATGGCCATCATCAAAAAATCTAGAAACAATAAATGCTGGAGACGGTGTGGAGAAAAGGGAACCGTCTTGCACTGTTTGTAGGAATGTAAATTGACACAGCTACTATGGAGAACAGTATGGAGGTTCCTTAAAAAACTAAAAATAGAACTACCATACGACCCAGCAATCCCACCACTGGACATATACCCTGAGAAAACCATAATTCAAAAAGATTCATATACCACATGTTCATTGCAGCTCTATTCACAATAGCCAGGACATAGAAGCAACCTAAGTGTCCATCAACAGATGAATGGATAAAGAAGATGTGGCACACATATACAATGGAGGCAAAAAAATGGAGCTGGAGGAATCAGACTCCCTGACTTCAGACTATACTACAAAGCTACAGTAATCAAGACAATATGGTACTGGCACAAAAACAGAAACATAGATCAATGGAACAAGATAGAAAGCCCAGAGATTAACCCACGCACCTATGGTCAATTAATCTACGACAAAGGAGGCAAGGATATACAATGGAGAAAAGACAGTCTTTTCAATAAGTGGTGCTGGGAAAACTGGACAGCTACATGTAAAAGAATGGAATTAGAATACTCCCTAACACCATACACAAAAATAAACTCAAAATGGATTAGAGACCTAAATATAAGACTGGACACTATAAAACTCTTAGAGGAAAACATAGGAAGAACACTCTTTGACATAAATCACAGCAAGATCTTTTTTGATCTACCTCCTAGAGTAATGGAAATAAAAACAAAAATAAACAAATGGGACCTAATGAAACTTCAAAGCTTTTGCACAGCAAAGGAAACCATAAACAAGACGAAAAGACAACCCTCAGAATGGGAGAAAATATTTGCAAACGAATCAACAGACAAAGGATTAATCTCCAAAATATATAAACAGCTCATTCAGCTCAATATTAAAGAAACAAACACTCCAATCCAAAAATGGGCAGAAGACCTAAATAGACATTTCTCCAAAGAAGACATACAGACGGCCACGAAGCACATGAAAAGATGCTCAACATCACTAATTATTAGAGAAATACAAATCAAAACTACAATGAGGTATCACCTCACTCCTGTTAGAATGGGCATCATCAGAAAATCTACAAACAACAAATGCTGGAGAGGGTGTGGAGAAAAGGGAACCCTCTTGCACTGTTGGTGGGAATGTAAATTGATACAGCCACTATGGAGAACAATATGGAGGTTCCTTAAAAAACTTAAAATAGAATTACCATATGACCCAGCAATCCCACTACTGGGCATATACCCAGAGAAAACTGTAATTCAAAAAGACACATGCACCCGAATGTTCATTGCAGCACTATTTACCATAGCCAGGTCATGGAAGCAACCTAAATGCCCATCAACAGACGAATGGATAAAGAAGAAGTGGTACATATATACAATGGAATATTACTCAGCCATAAAAAGGAACGAAATTGAGTCATTTGTTGAGACGTGGATGGATCTAGAGACTGTCATACAGAGTGAAGTAAGTCAGAAAGAGAAAAACAAATATCATATATTAATGCATGTATGTGGAACCTAGAAAAATGGTACAGATGAGCCGGTTTGCAGGGCAGAAGTTGAGACACAGATGTAGAGAATGGACATATGGACACCAAGGGGGGAAAACTGCGGTGGGGTGGGGATGGTGGGGTGCTGAATTGGGCGATTGGGATTGACATGTATACACTGATGTGTATAAAATTGATGCCTAATAAGAACCTGCAGTATAAAAAAACAAACAAAACAAAACAAAAAAAAAGATTGAGCTAAAAAAAAAAACCTAGAAACAATAAATGTTGGAGACGTTGTGGAGAAAAGGGAACCCTCCTGCACTGTTGATGGGAATGTAAACTGATACAGCCACTATGGAGAACAGTAGGGAGGTTCCTTAAAAAACTAAAAGTAGAACTACCATATGACCCAGCAATCCCACTACTGGGCATATACCCTAAGGAAACCATAATTCAAAAAGAGTCATGTACCACAATGTTCATTGCAGCTCTATTTACAGTAGTCTGGACATGGAAGCAACCTAAGTGTCCATCAACAGATGAATGGATAAAGAAGATGTGGTACATATATACAATGGAATATTACTCAGCCATAAAAAGGAACGAAATTGAGTTAATTGTAGTGAGGTGGATGGACCTAGAGTCTGTCATAGAGAGTGAAGTAAATCAGAAAGAGAAAAACGAATACCGTATGCTAACACATATATATGGAATCTAAAAAAAACAAAACAAACCAAATGGTCATGAAGAACCTGGGGGCAAGACGGGAATAGAGACACAGTCCTACTAGAGAATGGACTTGAGGATACAGGGAGGGAGAAGGGTAAGCTGGGACAAAGTGAGAGAGTGGCATGGACATATATACAGTACCAGACGTAAAATAGTTAGCTAGTGGGAAGGAGCCGCATAGCACTGGGAGATCAGCTCGGTGCTTTTTTTTTTTTATAAATTTATTTATTTATTTATTTTTGGCTGTGTTGGGTCTTCGTTTCTGTTTGAGGGCTTTCTCTAGTTGTGGCAAGCAGGGGCCACTCTTCATCGCGGTGCGCGGGCCTCTCACTGTTGTGGCCTCTCTTGTTGTGGAGCACAGGCTCCAGACGTGCTGGCTCAGTAGTTGTGGTGCACGGGCCTAGTTGCTCCGTGGCATGTGGGATCTTCCCATACCAGGGCTCGAACCCGTGTCCCCTGCATTGGCAAGCAGATTCTCAACCACTGTGTCACCAGGGAAGCCCCAGCTCGGTGCTTTGTGACTATCTAGAGGGGTGGGATAGGGAGGTTGGGAGGGAGGGAGATGCAAGAGGGAAGAGATATGGGGACATATGTATATGTATAACTGATTCACTTTGTTATAAAGCAGAAAGTAACACACCATTGTAAAGCAATTATACTCCAATAAAGATGTTTAAAAAAATTAAAATATAAAAATTATTTTGTAATTTAATTTTTATTTTATATTGGAGTATAGTTAATTTACAATGTTGTGTTAGTTTCAGGTGTATGGGACAGTGATTCAGTTATACATATACATATATCCATTCTTTTTCAGATTCTTTTTCCATATAGGTTATTACAGAATACTGAGTAGAGTTCCCTATGCTGTACAGTAGGTCCTTGTTACTATATGTATCTATTTTACATATAGTAGTGTGTATCTGTTATCCTCAAACTACTAATTTATTCCCCCCACCACAACATTTCCATTTCGTAATCATAAGTAGGTTTTTGAAGTCTGTGAGTCTGCTTCTGTTTTGTAAATAAGTTCATTTGTAGCATTTTTTAGATTCCACATATAAGTGATATCATATGTTATTTGTCTTTCTTTGTCTGACTTACTTCACTTAGTATGATAATCTCTAGGGCCATCCATGTTGCTGCAAATGGCATTATTTCATTCTTTTTTACGCTTGAGTAATATTCCATTGTATACATGTACCACATGATTTTTTTTTTTTTGGCTGCGTTGGGTCTTTGTTGTGGCACGTGGGCTTTTTCTAGTTGTGGCAAGCGGGGGCTACTCTTTGTTGCAGTGTGACACATTAGAATTAGAATATTAGAGAATGTTCTAATTCGCTAGAAGAGAATTAGAACATTCTCTTCTCATTGTGGTGGCTTCTCTTGTGGAGCACAGGCTCTAGGGCGCACGGGCTTAAGTAGTCGTGGCCTGCGGGCTCTAGAGCGCAGGCTCAGTAGTTGTGGTGCACGGGCTTAGTTGCTCCATGGCATGTAGGGTCTTCCCGGAGCAGGGATTGAACCCGTGTCCCCTGCATTGACAGGCGGGTTCTTAATCACTGTGCCACCAGGGAAGTCCTGTACCACATATTCTTTATCCACTCCTCTGTCAATGGACATTTAGGTAGCTACCATGTCTTGCCTATTGTAAATAGTGCTGCAGTGAACATTGGGGTGCATGTATCTTTTTGAATTATGGTTTTCTCTGGATATATGCCCAGGAGTGGGATTGCTGGATCCTATGGTAGTTCTATTTTTAGTTTTTTAAGGAAACTCCATACTGTTCTCCACAGTGGTTGTACCAATTTACATTCCCACCAACACTGTAGGATGGTTCCCTTTTCTCCACACCTTCTCCAGCATTTATTGTTTGTAGACTTTTTGATGATGGCCATTCTGATGGATATGAGGTGATACCTCATTGTAGTTTTGATTTGCATTTCTCTAATAATTAGTGATGCTTTTTGGCCATCTGTATGTCTTCTTTGAAAAAATCTCTATTTAGATCTTCTGTCCATCTTTTTGATTGGGTCATTTGGTTTTTTTTTTATAATGAGCTGCATGAGCTGTTTGTATATTTTGGAGATTAATCCCTTGTTGGTTGCTTCCTTTGCAAATATTTTCTCCCATTCTGTGGGTTTTACTCCCTTTGTTTATGGTTTCCTTTGCTGTGCAAAAGCTTTTAAGTTTAATTAGGTCCGATTTGTTTATATTTGTTTTTATTTTCATTACTTTAGGGGGTGGATCCAAAAACATATTGCTGGGCTTTATGTCAAAGAGTGTTCTGCCTGTGTTCTCCTCTAAGAGTTTTATAGTATCTGGTGTTGTATTTAGGTCTTTAATCCATTTTGAGTTTATTTTTTTGTATGGTGTTAGAGAATGTTCTAATTTCATTCTTTTACATGTAGCTGTCCAGTTTTCCCAGCACCATTTATTGAAGAGGCTGTCTTTTCTCCATTGTATATTCTTGCCTTCTTTATTGTAGAGTAATTGACCATAGGTGTATGGGTTTATTTCTGGGCCTTCTAGCCTGTTCCATTGATCTATATTTCTGTTTCTGTGCCAGTACCATACTGTTTTGATTATTGTAGTGTTGTAGAATAGTCTGAAGTCAGAGAGCCTGATTCCTCCAGCTCTGTTGTTCTTTCTCACGATAGCTTTGGCTATTTGGGTCTTTTGTGTTTCCGTACAAGTTAAAATTTTTTTTGTTCTAGTTCTGTGAAAAATACCATTGGTAGTTTGATAGGGATTGCACTGAATTAGTAGATTGCCTTGGGTAGTATAGTCATTTTGACAATATTGATTCTTCCAATCCAAGAACATGGTATATCTTTCCATCTGTTTGTGTCACCTTCTATTTCTTTCATTAGTGTCCTATAGATTTCAGAGTACAGGTCTTTTGTCTCCTTAGGTAGGTTTATTCCTTGGTATTTTATTCTTTTTGATGTGATGGTAAATGGGATTGTTTGTTTAATTTCTCTTTCTGATCTTTCATTGTTAGCATATGGAAATGCAAGAGATTTCTGTGTATTAATTTTGTATCCTGTAAATTTATCATATTCATTGATGAGCTGTAGTAGTTTTCTGGTAGCATCTTTAGGATTTTCTATGTGTAGTATTATGTCATCTGTAAACAGTGACAGTTTTACTTCTTCTTTTCCAATTTGGATTCCTCTTATTTCTTTTTCTTCTCTGATTGCTGTGGCTAGGACTTCCAAAACTATGTTGAATGAAAGTGGTGGGAGTGGACATCCTTGTCTTGTTCCTGATCTTAAAAGAAATGCTTTCAGCTTTTCACAATTGAGTATGATGTTAGCTGTGGGTTTGTCATACATGGCTTTTATTATGTTGAGATAGGTTCCCTCAATGCCCACTTTCTGGAGAGTTTTTATCATAAATGGGTGTTGAATTTTGTCAAAAGCTTTTTCTGCATCTATTGCGATGATCATATGGTTTTTATTCTTCCATTTGTTAATGTGGTGTATCACACTGATTTGTGTATATTGAAAAATTCTTGCATCCCTGGGATAAATCCCACTTGATCATGGTGTATGATCCTTTTAATGTAGTGTTGGATTCAGTTTCCTAGTATTTTGTTGAGGATTTTTGTGCCTATGGTTATCAGTGATATTGGCCTGTAATGTTCTTTTCTTTTCTTTTTTCTTTTGTGGTATCTTTGTCTGCTTTTGGTATCAGGGTGATATGGTGGTCTCGTAGAATGAGTATGAGAGTGTTCCTTCCTCTGCAATTTTTTGGAATCGTTTCAGAAGGATAGGTGTTGACTCTTCTCTAAATGTTTGCTAGAATTTGCCCACGAAGCCAGCTATCTGGTCCTGGGCTTTTGTATGCTGGAAGTTTTTCCAGTTTCAATTTCAGTACTTGTGATTGGTCTGTTCCTATTTTGTATTTCTTCCTGTTTCAGTCTTGGAAGGTTGTAGCTTTCTAATAATTTGTCCATTTCTTCTAGGTTGTCCATTTTATTGGCATATAGTTGCTTGTAGTAGTCTCTTATGATCCTTTGTATTTCTGTGGTGTCAGTTGTAACGCCTTTTTCATTTCTAATTTTATTGAGTCCTCTCCCTTTTTTACTTGATGAGTCTGGCTAATGGTTTATCAATTTTTTTTATCTTTACAAAGAACCAACTTTTAGTTTCATTGATCTTTTCTATTGCTTTCTTCATCTCTATTTATTTCTCCTCTGATCTTTATGATTTCTTTCCTTCTATTAACTTCGGGTTTTCTTTGTTCTTTCTCTAGTTGCTTTACATAACCTTAGGTTGTTTCTTTGAGATTTTTTCTGTTTCCTGAGGCAAGATTGTATTGCTATAAAATTCCCTCTTAGAACTGCTTTTGCTGCATCCCATAGATTTTGGATCGTTGTGTCTTCCTTTTCATTTGTCTCTAGGTATTTTTTGTTTTCCTCTTTTCCTCGGTGATCCATTTGTTGTTTAGTAACATATTGCTTAGCCTCCATCTGTTTGTTTCTTTCTACAGTTTTTTATTCCTGCAGTTGAATTCTACTTTTTATATATTTTTTAATACTATGGGATTATTGAGATATAAGTTACATACAAGGTCTATGAGCCTCTATAAACACATTCTGTTACAGAACCACCACCACAATCAAAACAAAAAGCATTTTCATCAGCCCCAAAATTGCTTCATGCTCTTTGGTAGTTTAATGCCTTATCTCAACCCCCAGACCCAGGCAACCACCAATATGTTTTCTATCCTTATAGTTTGGCCTTCTCAAGAATGTGAAATAAATGGAATCAGGCAGTATGTAGACTTATCCATTTGGATTCCTTCACAGAAAGGGACACATAGGGGACTTCTGGATGGGCAATGTACCTCTCCATCAACTGAGTATAGTTACATGGAGTGATCAGTTAATAATTATTTGTCTAATTAAGGGCTTATGGTCTCTACAATGTGCATATGTGTGGTGTGTTTGATTTATATTTAATTCAATGTAATTTGTCTTTTATATCTTTGGAAGGGTTATTTTATTAAATAGCAATTGTAAAACCTTTAAGAGAAAGTGAATGATTACTGTAAAAGTCAGGCCAGTGCATCAAAAGGACAAGAGAGGAGGCTTGGACAGAGGAGGATCCAAAACTATCGGCCTGGCCTCCACCTGTGTCTGAGTGGTATTACCAGGACTTCAACACTGCACAAGCACAGGGGGCACCAAGCACACTGCAGTCATTTGAATGCTGCACACTGGAATCATGCAGGGACAGCCCACATGGCAACACAGGCAGCCCCAATGTGCCTGGCTGGACCTGGCCAATGCAGGTGAGAGTCTCCCCACCTTAATTCAGCTGAGTAGCAGCCTTTATTGCATCTGCAAGCTTAAACCCCTGTTGCCATGCAAGGTAACATATAAGCCAAGAGCAGGGATTAGGATTTGGACATCTTTGGGCATGATTACTCTGCCCACCACACCCAGCTCCCTCTCCAGAGCTCACCTACACCTACCTTCTTTGTTTGTATCAGTTCCCCCCAAGAGTCAGAGAGAGCAGTTGGCCTGTGGTTGGGCTGGTGCTGGTGTGGAGCGGGTGGGGTGGGGAGGGGGCATCTTCCCAGTAATTGGGCAGGGAGCAGAGGCAGGCAGGATGGGGTCTAGGGCTCTCCAGGCCAGCCGCCACTGTCTCCCAGGCTGGAGAAGGGGCTTGAGGGGAAAGGCAAATGGGGTGAACTGAATGAGGGTGGGGTTCTGACCTCCTCCGACACACGGGGGCCAGATGTATGACCTGCCACTATTTCCCTCTGGAACTGGAAAGCTCAGGGCCAAGCCACAGCCTGTGATATACATGTTTCCAGCAACATTTTTCTGTGGTAGTTGGTCAGAACACGGAACAGAGAGATTGTGTGCTCAGTGGAGGGAAGGGAGGCAGGGAAAATGCATCACCAAGGGTTGAGGTCACGCCCTCCCATGTCACCTCCCTTTCAACAAGCTTCTCTATTTCCTCACACTGGTGACCACAGCCCCGAGACCCCCTCTGCCGACAGGCGGTGCTGGTGCTGGTGCTGGACTTCTCCCCGGGCACAAGTTGCCTGCACGTCTCGGTGAGCAGAAACCTCAGCTGGAAGGTCTCTGCCAAACTTAGTTACGCAGACAGCAGCGAGATGTGCTACACCGCCAAGCAATAACCAGTGGATCAGGTTCAGGGTCAAAGCTGTAAACTAAGCAGTCAAGCCCACCTTCTCCAGGGAGGGGTTTGAGTGGAAGGATTAAGTCCCACGAACGTTCTTTTCTGACCCTGAGGTCTGTGACTGTCCCATCCCACATGTGGTCTGTCCGCCTGAGCTCATGCCATGAACTCTGGAAGCGAGTCAGGGTGAGAATATGGGGGAAGGGTGGACCCAAGTGCTTCCCATTGTCCAGGTGCAGTCACTCCTTACTTCCCATCCTCACTGCGCCCATCCCGCCCCTGTCCCGGGTAGCTCATGTTGGGTGGTCTCATATATGGGTCCCCTGATTCTAAGATGAGCTACTCTGAGGAGCCACCCTTCCCAATCTCATTCCATCCACACCCACAGTAGTTGTCAGACATCATAGGATCACAGAGTAGGATCGAGAGCCTCCTCCAGCGAATCCAACATTTTGAGCATCCCGACACCCTGTCGTGGGGTTTGGTGACTTCTGCATCATCCCCCTCCTATGTTTTGGGAATTTAACAACAACCCTTGAACAAAACAGATCCGACCCTTGCTTTTGCTCATTCAATGCCTTACAGAACCTGGACCAGCCTCTACTCCCTTTACTCCCTGAATCACATCTTTCTCCCTCAAGGGAGATTATCCCTGATTACTTTTATTCACACACAGGGACACACAGTCACCAACCTGGAATGTCCTATCTACCATCATACCCCCTTTTGTGTAGCAAAACACCGGTCTTTCGGGAAGGCGGTCAGGCAGAACCACCCTCGCCTCACTCAAACACAAATCTGTCCCTCTGAGTCTCAGGCTGGTACAGCCCTGGGTCCCGGCTGAGGGAAGGAAGTGCTCCCCAACCTCCAGTGAGGGGGAAATCGAACATGGAGTTCAGACTCAATCTCGTGTGTCCTAAAGAGGCAGTCTGGGAGATTGAGCTGGGACACGGAAATATCATTTCCAGGAAAATCTGTGTCATGGGGCGGGTGGAAGAGTATTTGACGGGGACCATGCAAGAACACAGACCTACTAACCACACTTGCCATAGAACCTGACGGGCCAATTTCCACTCAAGGGTATAGAGACGACCAGGCTGGAGGAGGGTGGTCAGCTGGCTAGGGCAGGGAGGATGTGAAAGCTTCCAGATTGGAGCTCTGGAAGGGGGTCATGAGTTCCTGCTGATGGGGAGGGGGAATGGCAGAGATGAATGGGAACCGCCAGACCCCAAAGGAGGAGGGGGGTTTGGAGAGAACTACAAGAGGGCCTTCGGGGGAAAGGGAGGACGTGCCAATGTGGCCTGGCAGAGCACACACAGGACCCAGACCTGGGACACTCCGCTGGCTTGACTGCAGGGATGGTAGCAGAGGCTGGCCCAGAGTCCCCACCACAGGATGCCAGAGATACTGTTCTGGAAAAGGCTCTGACGTGGAGCAGCGCCCCGCCCCGGCCCCCTACCCCTACCCCTACCCCTCCAGAGAGAAGGCAGAACACAGAACACAGAATAGGAGAGGTACTTTAATTGGAAACTGCTGTGAAACTGGGGCGGGGCGGGGGCAAAACAAGGGGGAGAGGAAGCCCTAGCTGAGGCAGAACAGGAGGGAACGAGCTTGGCCACAGCTCCCGGGCCCCAAAGGTACCAGCTGCTCCTCTTGCAGGAAGACGCTGGGCTCAACCTGTGAAACAGCGGAGTCAGGGAAGAGCCTCAAGCCAGGGCCAGCCCCCAGCCCTGCTCAACAGCCAGGACTGTGGGAAGGGGTACGGTGTGTGTAACACTCACTTCAAAGGGTCTGGAACTTGTCAGCCTGGTACTGCATGGCGGCTGCAACAGGGACAGGCATTAGCAGGCGCTCCAGACAGAGGGATATAGAAGCCCGTCCCCCTATCCCCGTGAGGAACCGCCTAGCCCTGCAACCTGAAACCCCCTCCAGACCCGATGCAAAGAGCTCTGGGCCTGATCACTCCCCACCACCCAAATTGAATGTGGAACCGGTTCCTAAAGGGAAACAAAATGTGCCAGCAGCTCTCATGCTGTGGGCCATGCCACAACCAGTCAGAACTCGTCACACAAACAAACAAACAATCCAACAAGAACCTTAGAAGCCACACCAAGCAGCAGTTCAAGGAAAAAATCAACGAGGCATCTCTAAAAGTCCTATCAGAAGGAGATTCCCTAGGACTGGTCTGGTTGGCAAAGTGTGCATGCAGTCCAGACAGTACTTTGCTACTTGTACACACGCCCAGCTGTACATGCACAGCCGGCTCCAGGGCCAGGCCTGCTAGGTTCTCCTCCCCACAGGGATGTTGGTCCCTGCGAGGCCGACTGCACCTGCAGCCCACCCCCACCCCAGGTGCCCACCTGGGTTCTGCACTAAGACACCGCTCTCCGTCCCTGGTTCCTCATACCAAGTTGCTCCTTAAGGTCGTCTATTTCTCTCTGTAGCACGAGACACTAGGCCAGCAGACACAGGAGGAAGAGAAATGATTAGTATACTCTGGCCTCCTCTCTCCTCCACCTTCTCCTCTCTCCAGGGCCCTCCATCCCAAAGCCGGGTGGCTAGACTGGCAAGGGCTCCTCAGTGGAAAGGAGGTGGGCTCCCCTCCGTGGGGTACGCGATGGGGGCAGGGGAGGGGGGGCCCCACACATGTCAGTTGAACTTGGACCCAGATCCCGCCCTCGAGTTTGGGCCTGCATTTCCAGGAGCCAGAGGAAGCATTACCCAAGGACAGCCCGGCGTTCCCAGTGGCTGCTGCTGCCTTTCCGGTCTTGGGGGATGGTCAAGTGGCTCCCGGTCACCTGAGAGGGAAAGGACACACAATCCAGCTTCCCAGGCTCCCAGTGAGGTGGAAAGGGCCAAGCGGGGTCTAACGTGAGGTGAGGCAGCACCACCCTCCGCTGGCAACAAGCCGCCCCTGCTCTGCCCAGCAGCCCGAACCTTCTCTCTGGGCCTGCCTCCCCTGTTCCCCGGGGGCAGCCATTTCGCCACCGCGGTCCCCAAAGACTGTGGCTCTGGATTCGACCCTCCCAGAGCTGCAGCCACAGCCAGCACGTGGGAGAGCAATGTGGGCGAACAGGACTTAACAGAAAAGGCTGTTCCCCTGCAAGTCTACACCCGGAGGAGCTGTTTGGGGCACTGCCACCGATCACCCCGGCCGCACAAACCCCACACAGAGGATGATGTGGCTCAAGGCCAGCCCTGCCAGCACCCCGTCTCCTGTGGGAGAAGCTGCCTGGGAGCAAGGCTGTGCCCCCAGCAGAGACAGAGCCAGAGGTTTCTGTCCTCAACCCCTCTCCCCTCCCCTCATATCAAACCCACGACACTCACCTGAGGGGACAGGCCCCCTGGGCATGACTTCTCCTGGGTTCAGGGCCAAGGGCTCTGAGTTTCCTGGATCTTGGGGGCCTCTGGTGTTGAGGTCGCCACTGCTGGCTTTTCCACGATGCATGCGTGGAAAAGATGTGCCTGGCCTGTAAGCTGGCAGCTGAAACAAGAATTTCTCACCGATTTGGACTAAGGATGTGTGTGTGTGGGGTGTGTGGGGTGTGTGTGTATGTATGTGTGTGTGTGTGTGTGTGTGTGAGAGAGAGAGAGAGAGAGAGAGAGAGAGTGTTGTGTGATTCGCGGCCGGGGTGAGGCAGGGAATTGGGAAGGGAATTGAAAGGCTGATCTCATTAGCACTTTCTCCCTCAGTCAGCCCCAGGCCAGCAGGCAGAGCTGATCTAGGGACAACAGTGGGGCACTGAGAAAGCCCAGGTCCCCTGCAAGGAAGGTCTGGGGAACAGCTAGGAAGTAGGAATCAGGAAGCTGGTGAGTCTAAATACTGAGGCTTTTGGGGGAAGCTTTTAAGGGATCCCCCGACCCAATTCAGCTACCAGCCCTCCCTTCCATCCCAGCCCCAGTCTCGCAGAGGAGGCTGGAAACAGGCCGAGGGTGGAGAACCGGGCCCAGCACACCCGAAGTGCTACCTTAATGTTTGTCCCTAGTAAAAGGAGCCCGACCTGGCATCCTAATGACCCAGTGACCGAGGGGCACCCAATGACGACCCCTGAGGGATGGACAGAGGCAGCATGGGTGAAGACGTGTGTCCTGGGGGCGGTTGGAGCGGGGGTGGGGGAAGAGTGGGGAGAGAGGAGGAGCATGGCCTACTCACTCGGCGCTTTGCGGCTGGGTCTCTATTTGGGTCCTTATCTTCTCCCGCCACCGCCTCAGACTCCCTTGCCCGCCTGGCCACGGATTTCTTCCCAGCGCCGGTGTGCTTGGACTGTTCGGTTCCCAAAGGGACCAAGGTATACCTCTTGGATCTCCCAAGCAGCAGAATACCAGAGATTGGGGGCAAGGTGGCCGGTTCCAGGGCAGTTGCCGAGATTCGCTCTCCCCCGGAAGGGAAGGTTGTCCCCAGGGCAAGTTTGGAGGCTCCCCTGAGGGATTTCTTCTCCTGGGCTCCCTTCTTCCTAGGAGTGACCCGCGGCAGGCCACCTGCAGCAGCAGCAGCAGCAGCAGCTCCCGGGTAGCTGGGCCTGCTGCCCCCCTTCCCCCAGAGCACGCTCCGCATTTTCTTAGGGGAAGAGATGCCCTGCTCTCCCACGTCCTGCGTTTCCACAACCGAAGTGAGTCCTCGCGGAGCCGAGGACAGGGAAGAGCCTGGCACGTGAAGAAAATTCTCCCTGACTTGGAAATTCGAGTGTCTGGGAGTGTCCCCGGGATCCTCGGGTGTGCTGGGCTCGGCCTGGCCTCCTCCTCTGGGGTAAGTGCTCACCGTCATCAGCTGTGTCTCACTGAACTCATCTGAGGACTCGGGGTTGGACAGCAGCCAGGCCAGGCCTTCCTCGGGGAGCCGCTGGCGATCCGCAGCCACGTTCAACCTACGCTTAGGGCCTCTCTCAGGGTTCGCCCAGGCCCGGCCCGCTTCGGGCCCACCGAGGTGGAGAGGGCGGGCCGGAGCTGGCGGCGCTTCCCCACAGCTCTGGTCGGGCGCTCCTCGACCGCCGGGACCCGCCTCGAGGCCGGCCCACACGGCGGACACTTCGAAGGCGGCGCAGCTCGCCGGGGACGGGTGTCTGCGGACGCCCAGCACGTCGCACTCGGCCAGCTGCAGCAAGATGGCCGCCGCAGACTCCTCGTCCAGGAGGTCCCTCGTGTCGTCAGCCGGGGAGCCAGGTCGGCCTTCGGGGCCCCACGGCACCGGCCCTCCCGCTTCCAGCATCTCCCGCTCCGACTGGAAGCCCTCGGGGTCCGGGAAGCCGCCCCCGCCCTCGCCGCTCCGCGGCTCCCCGGGCTCGGGGCCTGGGTCGGGTCCCCATGGGACTGTGGGGCCGGCCGGGCCGACGCCGGCCCGCTCCCCGCCCTCTGGGCCGAAACCCGTTCCCCACACAGACACCTCATCGGGGGAGCTCATGTCGCGACCCTGGCGGCGCCGGAACCGGGGCGACGGTCGATGGCCCGAGTCGCGGTCGCGGGCGCGGTCACGGCGGGTGAGGCGGGCGGCGCTCAGAGGGCAGCGGCAGCCACCTCACGCGCCGCACGAGCTCGCCTCAAACGAGACGACGCGCGGCTTCCAGCGCGCCTCCCACGCCCGCGCCGCGGCCTCCTCATTGGTCCGGGCCCCGCCAACCAGCGGGCGCCTTGTTCGCCTGCCGCCTCGAGGCCTAACCAATGGGGTCGAGGGCCTCTGGTTTGCCCCCAAGCCTGTGGGCGGTCCGGGCAGTGGGCTGGCGAAGGGGATGGTGGGAGTGCCTCCCTCTGTCAAGCCTCTCGGCCCGCCTCCTCCTGTCCCGCCTCCCCTTTCCGGTTAGAGTCACAGCTGCTCTGAGCCTCCGTCTCCCATCTACACAGGGGGTCGGGGAGTTAGGGCGCTGGGCTCCACGGGTGGTGAGGATGAAACGTCAAGATGGAGGCGCTGGACGCCTAGCACGCGCCGAAAGCATTTGCCAGCCTCCCTTCCACCGCAAGCCTTATGACCCAACAGGAGAATGGGCACGGGAGTCCCGCAGTCAGTGATCAGGGGTCGGCCAGAGAGCAAAGGGATCGTATTTTCGTTCTGTAAGGTCTCTGTCTCAACTGCTCCATCAAATGTGGCTCAGCAAACGTTATTGGCAGGCGGGTTTGCCGGACAGACTGGGGTTGGCCTCGCTCCATCAGCCCTTCCCCCGCTCTGAGGCAAATTCAAAGAAGAGGAAATCGCAGTGGCCAGTTACACCCCAAGAGATGCTCCCCACCGCTGATCCTGGAGATGTGAGCTAAAACCACGAATCGGGTTTCACACACTAGGTTGACAACCTTCAAAGAGCTTAACCATTCCGAGGGTGGGAGAGGTTAGGAGCAAACCCCTGTGGCGGTGGTGCAAGAGATCCATTTGGGAGGTAATCTGGCAGAATCCATTGAAAGCAACTTAGTGCCAGCACGGACTCTGTGCCTGGCACTCTTCTAAGCGCTGGGCATAAATAGTAATGCATCCGCGTGACACGCCTAGAACTATAGTACCAACTATTACTGGCCTCTTACCGGTGAGGAAACAGGCACTGAGAGGTTCAGCCACTGGCCCAAGGTCATTCGGCTCGTGGGGATCAGCGGCAGGATTGAAACCAATCAATCTGACTCCAGAGTCCTTGCTTTGAGCCCAAGATCTTAAAACTGGAAGGAAAAATAAAAGCTATTTCCTCCATGTTCCGGCAAGTCCGCTGCCTGGTACTTCTTCCGGAGACACGCTGGTACCTGTAGTGTACAAGAACACAGGCACAAGGGTGTTGGTGATGGGAAAAACTGGGAACACTCCAAATTCCCATCAGTAAGGAAATGGATGAATGCAACGTGGCTTAGCATCCAGTAGCATAAAGCGTGGCAGTCCAAAGGAATGCATCAGGCCATTCTCACAGCCTTCGAAAGCATCCGCCTGACTTCAAACTGTAAGTTGCAGAACGATGGCTTTGGATTCACATTTGTAAATTAAAGCACTTGCGTGCGTGGGCACACACACACACACACCAGTCAATCCTATGTAATATATGAGAATTCATTCAAGTATATGTACAAGTATGTTTTAAAGTTTTGAAGGACGCACAACCAAGGCCTACCAGTTGTGATGGCGGTGGGTGTGGATAGCCAGGTGTCTCTCAATTTTTCTTGGAACTGTCAGTTCTCAGCTTCCCTGAGCTGAGCAGTACTGATGTCTGGGGAGTGGTCCCTCTCTTGGTTTCTATATGGCCCATGGATGTTAGAATTTCCCTTGTCTGCCACCCAACTCCTACTCTGACACCCCTCCATTCCTCCCATACCTTCCTTCTGCTCTTTCCCTTTCATACTCCTCTGCCTTCAGTCACCTCTCTCTCCTGCATCCTGCTCTGGCTGACCTCCTGGAGAGTCCTGGGATGTCTGAACCCCTCTTGTCTGTGGAACTCAAAGGCCCAGTTTTCTGGGTCTGCACCTGAGAAGCTGGCCATGCTGGAGAAGTTACAGAGCAGGGGAGATTGGGTGCACTGTAAATCTGCAATCCTCCTCCTCGAGCCTGCCCCCGATGGTGCCTGCCTGTTTGTGGATACCGCCCTCTTCCACTTCTCCCAGTGACTTTTTAAGTCATGGTGTGCTATTTCAAATATGTTAAAATGAATAAGGAAGGATATAGCAAAATCTCCTGCATCCACCAGCATCCTATGAAACATTACCGGTGGATCCAGTGGAAGCCTCCGTCTTCCCTCTCACCATTTCCACTCCCTTCCTCCCTCCCCCATAGAGAGACTCCCAGAACTTCTTCTCACCTTCTCCACTCTCTTCGTCCCTGTGGCTCTCCTACCTGCTCTTCCCCTGCATCCCATATGTCTCCAATGATGTCACTAATCTCTGCTTTACCCCCCTACACTCACCAGGATCCAATACTGGTTTTGACTTACTCTCTTGGCCTGGGGTGGGAGCCAGTGTCAGAGGTTCCTCTTGGCCTTCCCAAGGTGATAGCTCTTACTCCACAGACCAATGACCCAATGTGCAGGTCATTGCTCCAACTGCCAAGTGTATCACTTAGAATTATCAGCTTGGGGACTGGAGAAATGACCACTATGTTGGTCCAGGGACCCAGTCAGCTCACCGTGAACTGATATCTATCCCCAACTCCTTTTACTGCCAGAATCTCATAAGCCCCACTCTAACAGGGCCCCATCATGACACTTTGGGCTTCCGGGATCAATGTCAGCTCAGAACCTGTGGCCAGTAGTCCTAGACATGTCTGTGTCCAGTGCCAGTGTGCAGTCACCCAAGCATCTAAGAAAACTGCTATAAACATTTGCATACAGATTTTTTGCGAATGTAAGTTTTCATTTCTCTTGGGTAAATATCTAGGAGTTAACTTGCTGGATTGAATCGTTAGTGTAGTTTTAACTGTTTCCAGAGCGTCTGTACCATTTTTTGCATTCTCACCAACAATGCAGGGGAGTTCTAGCTGTTCCTCAGTCTCTCTAGCACTTGGTATTGTCTGTATTTTGTTTTTATTTCAGCCATGCTTATAGCTATGTTGTGGTATTTCATTGTGGCTTTAGTTATTTCCCTAATGACTAATGAGGTCAAACATCTTCTCAATAGCTTACTGGCCATCCAGTAAGCACAATGTCAGTTCGATTTTTTTTTTTTTTGCTCATTATTTATTGGGTTGTTTGATTTCTTATTACTGAATATCGAATGTTCTTTATCTCTTTCGGATACAAGTTCTTTACCATGTGTGCTTTGCAAATATTGTTTCCCAGTCTGTGGCTTATGCTTTCAAAAACAAAGAAACAGACAACACAATTTAAAAATGGGCAAAGGAATTGATTAGATATTTCTCCAAAGAAGACACATAAATGGCCTACAGGTATATGAAAAATGCTCAACATCACTAGTCATCAGAGAAATGCAATTCAAAACCACAATGAGTTATCACCTCAAAACTGTTAAGATGGCCAGTATTAAAAAAAAAAACAAAACAAAACTTAAAATAGCAAGTGTTGGCAAGGAAGTGAAGAAAATGAACCCCTTGTGCATTGCTGGGGGGAGTGTAAAATGGTGCACCCACCATGGAAAACAGTATGGAAGCTCCTAAAAAAATAAAAATAGAACTCCCATATGATCCAGCATTCCCACTTCCGTATATTTACATTTACATTACAAACTAATTGAAATCAGGATCTTGCATAGATTATTGCACTCCCATGTTCATTGCACCATTATTCACAATAGC
The DNA here is from genome assembly GCF_028023285.1 of Balaenoptera ricei. Classification (NCBI taxonomy): domain Eukaryota; kingdom Metazoa; phylum Chordata; class Mammalia; order Artiodactyla; family Balaenopteridae; genus Balaenoptera; species Balaenoptera ricei. The sequence continues at coordinate 84,525,677 of NC_082660.1, read as the reverse complement.
CAAGAGATGAAAACAACCTAAATATCTGTCAACAGGTGAATGGATAAAAGGTAGTATATATAATGTATACATATAACAGAATATTATTCAGCCTTTAAAAAGAAGGAAATCTTGCTATATGCTGTAGTATGGATGAACTTTGAGGATATTATACTAAGTGAAGTAAGCCACTCACAAAGGACAAATACTGCATGTTTCCACTTATATGCGGTATCTAAAGTAGTCAAACTCTTAGAAGCAGGAAGTAGAATCCTGGTTGCCAAGGGCTTGGGGGAGGGGGAAATGGGGAGTTGTTGTTCAATGAGTATAGATTTGCAGTCATGCAAGATGAAGAATTCTGGAGCTCTGATTACAACAATGTTCATATAGTTAACAACATTGTACACTAAAAAATTTGTTAATAAGGTCGGTTTCATATTATGTGTTTTGGCAATAAAAATAAGTTAAAAAATAAAATGCCTTATTCAGTGGCTTTTCATATATTCCCAGTTGTGCATCTATCACAATCAATTTTAGGATATTTTTGTTAGCCCAAGAAGATGCCCTGTATCCCTTAGCCATCACCCCCTACCCCCCAACCCACCCCAGCCCTATAGGCAAGTAATAAACTACTTTCTGTCTCTATGATTTGCCTAGTTAGGAAATTTTGTATAAATGGAATCACACAATATATAGTACGTTTTGTCTGGCTTCTTTCACTTAATATAATGTTTTTGAGGTTCACTCATGTTGTAGCATGTATCAGTACTTCAGTTATTTTTATTGCCAAATAATATTCCATGGTATGGCTATACCACATTTTATTTATACATTCTTCAGTTTTTGGGCATTTGGGTTATGTTTAGTTTGGGAATATTATGGATAATATTCCCAAACTAAATGCTGTTACGAATATTCATATACATTTTGAGTTCATGAGTTTTTTTGTGAACATATGTTTTCAGTTCTCTTAGGTAGATCCCTAGGAATGGACATTCTGGATCATATGGTAACTCTATGTTTAACTTTTTAAGAAAATACCAGAATATTTTCCAAAGAGATTCAACTATTTTACATTATCACCAGAAGTGTATGAGGATTCAAATTTCTCCAAATCCAAATATTTGTTATTATCTGTATTTTGGATTATAGCCATCCTATTGTTTTTGCAACATGGTATCTCATTATGGTCTTGATTTATATTTCCCTACTGACTAGTGGTTCTGAACATCCTTTCATATGCTTATTAACCGCTTCTATACCTTCTTTGGTGAAATGTCTATACAAATCTTTTACCCAATTTTTTAATGGGGTCATTTTCTTATTTATTTATTATTCTTATTCTTTATTCTGGATACAAGTTCTTTGTTAGATCTGTGACTTTCAAATATTTTCTCCCAGTCTGTACCTTGTCTTTTCATTTTCTGAATAGTGCCTTCTGAAGCATAAATGTTTTAAATTTTGATGAAGTCCAATTTATCAAGTTTTTCTTTTATGGATCATGCTTTTGGTGTTATATCTAAGAAATCATTGCCTAACTCATGTTTACAAAGATTTTTCTCCTAGGGTTTCTTTTAACAGATTTATAGTTGTAGGTTTTACTTTTAAGTCTCTGATCCATTTTGCATTAAGTTTTGTGTGTGCTGTGAAGTAAGGTTCTAAGTTTGTATTTTTGCATGATATCCAGTTGTACCAGCACCACGTGTTGAAAAGACTATCCTTTCCCCATTGAATTGAGAATCATTGACCATAAATATAAGGAGAGTTCGTTATTTCTGAACTCTCAATTCTGTTCCATTGATCTCTCTCTATGTCAGTACTACACTAACTTGATTATCTGTATTTTTATAGTAAATAGTTTACTATTATAGTAAACTATTACTATAATACTACTAATACTATAGTAGTATAGTATACTATAGTAGTATTATAGTAATAGTTTATAGTTTTGAAATCAGAAAGTGGACGTCTTCCAGGTTTGTTCTTTTTCAAAGTAGTTTTGGATATTCTGTTTTGTTTTGTTTTGTTTTGTTTTTCATTTCCATATGAATTTTTGGATCAGCCTGTGAATTTTTACAAAGAAAGCCTGCTGAAATTTCGATAGAGATTGAATTGAATCTATATATCAATTTGGGGAGAATTACCATATAAATATTGAGTCTTACAACCATGAACATGCAATGCCTTTCCATTTATTTAGATCATCTTTAATTTCTCTCAACAAACATCAATTTGTGTTTCTCAGTGCATAAGTATTACATTTGGTTTGTTAAATATATGCCTAAGCATTTTATTCTTTTTGATGCTATTGTAACTAGAAGTAAGTGTTCCTTAATTTCATTTTTGGATTATTTGCTACATGTATATAGCAATAAAATTTGTTTTATGTATTAATCTTGTATTCTGTGATCTGCTGAACTTCCGTATTAGTTCTACCATTAGAACCATTTTTGTGGATTCCTTAGGATTTTCTGCATATGAAATCATGTCATCTGAGAATAAAAAAATTTCCTTTTTTATTTCCTATCTGGATGACTTTTAGTCCTTCTTCTTCCCTGTTTGAACTGGCTCAAACTTCCAGTGCAATAATGAATAAAAGTAGTGAGCATGTCTTTGTTGCTGACTTTAGGGGAAAAGTATGCAGTCTTTCACTACTAAATATGTTAGCTGTAGGTTTTTCATAGATATTCTTTATCATGCTGAAGAAATTTCTTTCTATTCCTAGTTTTTTATTGTTTTTATCATGAAAGGTGGTCGAATTTTGTCACATGCTGTTTGTGTGTCAGTTAATATGATAATGTTTCAGTGCTTTCTTCTTTTAAAATAGTGTATTACATAAATTGATTTTTAGATGTTAAACCAACCTTGTATTTCTAGAATAAATCCCACTTGGTTATGGTATATAATCCTTTTTATATGTTTCTGAATTCAGTTTGTTAATATTTTCTTGAGGGTTATTTCATCTATATTCATGAGAAAGATTGGTATGCAATTTTCTTTATTTTGGATGTCTTTGTGTGTTTTGGGCATCAGGGTAATTGTGCTGGTCTCAGCCAATCGATAGTGATCCTGTCAGCTAGAAATACCTGGAGGCACTCACCTGGACTCCAAGGCGAGCCCCCACAGATATTTCCCCTTTCAGAACCAATGTTGTGGTTGAACTAGCCCTTGTGGTTCTTATTATAATTGCAAGATGCACCTCAGCAGTAACCTTTAGGAAACTTTGAAAGGAGGAAGTTTATTACTCACAAGTCCTGGAGGGTACATGGCATGCCTTGGACCACACAGAAAGGTTGTGGGTGGAGAAAGAGAGCTGGGACCTGGGGTTATGTTTTTATCGGGGTCAAGAGTGAGGGGCCTAGGGTTTCTCAGATTCACTCTTTATTGATGAATTTAAAACAGAATGGGAATTAAAGTACAAGAAGGGAAAAACAAGCAGCCAAAGGGTCAGTTATCTAAGTCAATCAGAGATCTCTAAAACAAAGGAAGCTTCAGGGGTGTGGTGGCCTGGCTCTTTACCTAGTCGTGTAGCTGGCAATTTGTTCTTTTTGATATAGCTGTCTTTGAAGTGGTGCCTCAGCAATCAGAAGCTTAATGTCAGGCACTTGCATTACAATTAAAAAAAAAAAACACTGTCAGAGGCTCACACTACAGTAATATTGGCCTACTAGAGCTATTTTGAAAGTGTTCATTCCTCTTCTATTTTCTGGAAGAATTTCTGGAGTGTTGCTATTATTTCCATCTGAAATGTTTGATAGCATTCAGCAGTGATGCCATCTGGACAGGAGCATCATTGTGGGAAGATTTTTAATTATTAATTTAATTGACTGTCTATTATTGAGTCTGTTTTGAAGTTTGTGTCTCTCTACAAATTTTTTCATTGCATATATGTGTCTAATTTGTTGGTATAAATTTTTTCATACTATTTTCTTATAATTTTTAAAATTCAATAGGCTCAATGGTGATGTCTCCTTTTTCAGTCCTGATTTTAGTGATTCCTTAGGAATCTCTTTTTTTCTTCTTGGTCAGTCTGCCTAAGGTTTGTGATTTGTTATCTTTTGGTTTCATTGTGTTGTCCAAAAAAATTAATCAATAGTCAATCTAAGAAAAATGGAAATTTTTATTTGAGCCAACCTGAGGACTATAACATAGGAGACAATCTTCAGAAAACTCTGAGGACTGTTCCACCCATTGGAGGTAAAACCGTTATATAAGTTTTTGAGACAAAGTAGCATATTAATAGTTTACATAGTCCAACAAGGCGAGTAGTGGGTATTAATGACCCATTACAGGATTGAGAAAGGAAAGTTACTCTTAAGGAGTTACCTTGCTGGTTCCAGGAGGAAATTTCTTTTCTTTCTTTCTTTTTTTTTTTTTTTTCTGTTTTTTTTTTTTTTTTGCGTGTGGGCATTCCTGTATCTTTTAAGGGGATCTAGTTAATGTATAATGTGATGCACAAATCACACTAAAGGGGAGGGGGTAGTGGCTCAAATGGGCAGAGAGAATTTTATGTTTAAAATTTTTCTTGTCCTGCCTGAAAATAATTTTATTTCATTAATTCCACTTTTGATCATTAATCTTTCAATAGGAAGCATTAGGTGATCAAGTATTTGGTCCCTAAATGTTAGGGTGATTCTTTACCTGCCTTGGGTCCATCATGTCCCTTGATGCTGGGTCCTAATAGCCCGGTTCTTTCTTTCCTTTTAGGGGGTGGTACTAGTAAGATGTCTGGCAAGGAATAACGGTCAATTCCAAGTTGTCCAATAGGACTTGCACCAATTTTACCTTGCATGTGCATTGTGCATGTCCATTATTTTATAGAGAACTATAGATGTGATCAATAGTTCCCAGTTGTTTAGATATCATTATCTTAGTAGGAGCAGGTGATACACAGTGCAAAAAACAAGAAACTAAAACTTTATAAGTTACACAAACTGTAATCAAAGTTGGCAATAGGAGGAACAATATCATTAGTAAAGATTTAAGCCAATATCCTCTTGAACCAAACCATTTTCCTAGCATTTCCCTTAAACTGGGAAGAGGATCATTCAGAGTGGAAATCTGATTTTTCAGACCCACCATAAGGGGGGGTTGCATTACAAGACTCGTCAGGTATAAAAACACAACATTCACTATGTATTATAGCATAAGCTCCCCCTTGAGAGGTGTTAGAATATTGAGGGCCATGCAATTCTGTAGGACTGCTTTTCTCATCATGGAAATTTCTGAACTGAGCAAACAAATGGCTTGGTTACTATCATTTAAGGATTGCTGGGTGAATTTTGTTAAAGCCTCTGTATGTAATGATATCTTCTATTCCAAGTGAAGGAATAAATATTGCAGCCAAATAATCATACCATTGGAAAACTGATTGAACCCAACATGCCAACATTGAAAGCAGAATGACAGCAGCTGTTTTCAAGGCTACCTGTAGGTGACATTGAGCCTAAAGGAAACCAATTGTACACCATCCTAACCAATCTGGGGAGATCCAAGGCCATAAATTTGTTCCATAAACCTATTGGGTCCTGTTAGGAGCTATCCCACCATTTTAACATCTAGTGAAAACCGTCTTTCAGACCTTGAAACATACACCCAAAGGTTATCAAACATTAGATAGGATTAATTTGGGATTTAAAAACATTGACTAATGTGGATCTGATGCCATCGTTCTGCAACTTGCAGCTTGAAGTCAGGCGGATGCTTTCGAAGGCTGTGAGAATGGCCTGATGCATTCCTTTGGACTGCCACGCTTTATGCTACTGGATGCTAAGCCACGTTGCATTCATCCATTTCCTTACTGATGGGAATTTGGAGTGTTCCCAGTTTTTCCCATCACCAACACCCTTGTGCCTGTGTTCTTGTACACTACAGGTACCAGCGTGTCTCCGGAAGAAGTACCAGGCAGCGGACTTGCCGGAACATGGAGGAAATAGCTTTTATTTTTCCTTCCAGTTTTAAGATCTTGGGCTCAAAGCAAGGACTCTGGAGTCAGATTGATTGGTTTCAATCCTGCCGCTGATCCCCACGAGCCGAATGACCTTGGGCCAGTGGCTGAACCTCTCAGTGCCTGTTTCCTCACCGGTAAGAGGCCAGTAATAGTTGGTACTATAGTTCTAGGCGTGTCACGCGGATGCATTACTATTTATGCCCAGCGCTTAGAAGAGTGCCAGGCACAGAGTCCGTGCTGGCACTAAGTTGCTTTCAATGGATTCTGCCAGATTACCTCCCAAATGGATCTCTTGCACCACCGCCACAGGGGTTTGCTCCTAACCTCTCCCACCCTCGGAATGGTTAAGCTCTTTGAAGGTTGTCAACCTAGTGTGTGAAACCCGATTCGTGGTTTTAGCTCACATCTCCAGGATCAGCGGTGGGGAGCATCTCTTGGGGTGTAACTGGCCACTGCGATTTCCTCTTCTTTGAATTTGCCTCAGAGCGGGGGAAGGGCTGATGGAGCGAGGCCAACCCCAGTCTGTCCGGCAAACCCGCCTGCCAATAACGTTTGCTGAGCCACATTTGATGGAGCAGTTGAGACAGAGACCTTACAGAACGAAAATACGATCCCTTTGCTCTCTGGCCGACCCCTGATCACTGACTGCGGGACTCCCGTGCCCATTCTCCTGTTGGGTCATAAGGCTTGCGGTGGAAGGGAGGCTGGCAAATGCTTTCGGCGCGTGCTAGGCGTCCAGCGCCTCCATCTTGACGTTTCATCCTCACCACCCGTGGAGCCCAGCGCCCTAACTCCCCGACCCCCTGTGTAGATGGGAGACGGAGGCTCAGAGCAGCTGTGACTCTAACCGGAAAGGGGAGGCGGGACAGGAGGAGGCGGGCCGAGAGGCTTGACAGAGGGAGGCACTCCCACCATCCCCTTCGCCAGCCCACTGCCCGGACCGCCCACAGGCTTGGGGGCAAACCAGAGGCCCTCGACCCCATTGGTTAGGCCTCGAGGCGGCAGGCGAACAAGGCGCCCGCTGGTTGGCGGGGCCCGGACCAATGAGGAGGCCGCGGCGCGGGCGTGGGAGGCGCGCTGGAAGCCGCGCGTCGTCTCGTTTGAGGCGAGCTCGTGCGGCGCGTGAGGTGGCTGCCGCTGCCCTCTGAGCGCCGCCCGCCTCACCCGCCGTGACCGCGCCCGCGACCGCGACTCGGGCCATCGACCGTCGCCCCGGTTCCGGCGCCGCCAGGGTCGCGACATGAGCTCCCCCGATGAGGTGTCTGTGTGGGGAACGGGTTTCGGCCCAGAGGGCGGGGAGCGGGCCGGCGTCGGCCCGGCCGGCCCCACAGTCCCATGGGGACCCGACCCAGGCCCCGAGCCCGGGGAGCCGCGGAGCGGCGAGGGCGGGGGCGGCTTCCCGGACCCCGAGGGCTTCCAGTCGGAGCGGGAGATGCTGGAAGCGGGAGGGCCGGTGCCGTGGGGCCCCGAAGGCCGACCTGGCTCCCCGGCTGACGACACGAGGGACCTCCTGGACGAGGAGTCTGCGGCGGCCATCTTGCTGCAGCTGGCCGAGTGCGACGTGCTGGGCGTCCGCAGACACCCGTCCCCGGCGAGCTGCGCCGCCTTCGAAGTGTCCGCCGTGTGGGCCGGCCTCGAGGCGGGTCCCGGCGGTCGAGGAGCGCCCGACCAGAGCTGTGGGGAAGCGCCGCCAGCTCCGGCCCGCCCTCTCCACCTCGGTGGGCCCGAAGCGGGCCGGGCCTGGGCGAACCCTGAGAGAGGCCCTAAGCGTAGGTTGAACGTGGCTGCGGATCGCCAGCGGCTCCCCGAGGAAGGCCTGGCCTGGCTGCTGTCCAACCCCGAGTCCTCAGATGAGTTCAGTGAGACACAGCTGATGACGGTGAGCACTTACCCCAGAGGAGGAGGCCAGGCCGAGCCCAGCACACCCGAGGATCCCGGGGACACTCCCAGACACTCGAATTTCCAAGTCAGGGAGAATTTTCTTCACGTGCCAGGCTCTTCCCTGTCCTCGGCTCCGCGAGGACTCACTTCGGTTGTGGAAACGCAGGACGTGGGAGAGCAGGGCATCTCTTCCCCTAAGAAAATGCGGAGCGTGCTCTGGGGGAAGGGGGGCAGCAGGCCCAGCTACCCGGGAGCTGCTGCTGCTGCTGCTGCTGCAGGTGGCCTGCCGCGGGTCACTCCTAGGAAGAAGGGAGCCCAGGAGAAGAAATCCCTCAGGGGAGCCTCCAAACTTGCCCTGGGGACAACCTTCCCTTCCGGGGGAGAGCGAATCTCGGCAACTGCCCTGGAACCGGCCACCTTGCCCCCAATCTCTGGTATTCTGCTGCTTGGGAGATCCAAGAGGTATACCTTGGTCCCTTTGGGAACCGAACAGTCCAAGCACACCGGCGCTGGGAAGAAATCCGTGGCCAGGCGGGCAAGGGAGTCTGAGGCGGTGGCGGGAGAAGATAAGGACCCAAATAGAGACCCAGCCGCAAAGCGCCGAGTGAGTAGGCCATGCTCCTCCTCTCTCCCCACTCTTCCCCCACCCCCGCTCCAACCGCCCCCAGGACACACGTCTTCACCCATGCTGCCTCTGTCCATCCCTCAGGGGTCGTCATTGGGTGCCCCTCGGTCACTGGGTCATTAGGATGCCAGGTCGGGCTCCTTTTACTAGGGACAAACATTAAGGTAGCACTTCGGGTGTGCTGGGCCCGGTTCTCCACCCTCGGCCTGTTTCCAGCCTCCTCTGCGAGACTGGGGCTGGGATGGAAGGGAGGGCTGGTAGCTGAATTGGGTCGGGGGATCCCTTAAAAGCTTCCCCCAAAAGCCTCAGTATTTAGACTCACCAGCTTCCTGATTCCTACTTCCTAGCTGTTCCCCAGACCTTCCTTGCAGGGGACCTGGGCTTTCTCAGTGCCCCACTGTTGTCCCTAGATCAGCTCTGCCTGCTGGCCTGGGGCTGACTGAGGGAGAAAGTGCTAATGAGATCAGCCTTTCAATTCCCTTCCCAATTCCCTGCCTCACCCCGGCCGCGAATCACACAACACTCTCTCTCTCTCTCTCTCTCTCTCTCTCACACACACACACACACACACACATACATACACACACACCCCACACACCCCACACACACACATCCTTAGTCCAAATCGGTGAGAAATTCTTGTTTCAGCTGCCAGCTTACAGGCCAGGCACATCTTTTCCACGCATGCATCGTGGAAAAGCCAGCAGTGGCGACCTCAACACCAGAGGCCCCCAAGATCCAGGAAACTCAGAGCCCTTGGCCCTGAACCCAGGAGAAGTCATGCCCAGGGGGCCTGTCCCCTCAGGTGAGTGTCGTGGGTTTGATATGAGGGGAGGGGAGAGGGGTTGAGGACAGAAACCTCTGGCTCTGTCTCTGCTGGGGGCACAGCCTTGCTCCCAGGCAGCTTCTCCCACAGGAGACGGGGTGCTGGCAGGGCTGGCCTTGAGCCACATCATCCTCTGTGTGGGGTTTGTGCGGCCGGGGTGATCGGTGGCAGTGCCCCAAACAGCTCCTCCGGGTGTAGACTTGCAGGGGAACAGCCTTTTCTGTTAAGTCCTGTTCGCCCACATTGCTCTCCCACGTGCTGGCTGTGGCTGCAGCTCTGGGAGGGTCGAATCCAGAGCCACAGTCTTTGGGGACCGCGGTGGCGAAATGGCTGCCCCCGGGGAACAGGGGAGGCAGGCCCAGAGAGAAGGTTCGGGCTGCTGGGCAGAGCAGGGGCGGCTTGTTGCCAGCGGAGGGTGGTGCTGCCTCACCTCACGTTAGACCCCGCTTGGCCCTTTCCACCTCACTGGGAGCCTGGGAAGCTGGATTGTGTGTCCTTTCCCTCTCAGGTGACCGGGAGCCACTTGACCATCCCCCAAGACCGGAAAGGCAGCAGCAGCCACTGGGAACGCCGGGCTGTCCTTGGGTAATGCTTCCTCTGGCTCCTGGAAATGCAGGCCCAAACTCGAGGGCGGGATCTGGGTCCAAGTTCAACTGACATGTGTGGGGCCCCCCCTCCCCTGCCCCCATCGCGTACCCCACGGAGGGGAGCCCACCTCCTTTCCACTGAGGAGCCCTTGCCAGTCTAGCCACCCGGCTTTGGGATGGAGGGCCCTGGAGAGAGGAGAAGGTGGAGGAGAGAGGAGGCCAGAGTATACTAATCATTTCTCTTCCTCCTGTGTCTGCTGGCCTAGTGTCTCGTGCTACAGAGAGAAATAGACGACCTTAAGGAGCAACTTGGTATGAGGAACCAGGGACGGAGAGCGGTGTCTTAGTGCAGAACCCAGGTGGGCACCTGGGGTGGGGGTGGGCTGCAGGTGCAGTCGGCCTCGCAGGGACCAACATCCCTGTGGGGAGGAGAACCTAGCAGGCCTGGCCCTGGAGCCGGCTGTGCATGTACAGCTGGGCGTGTGTACAAGTAGCAAAGTACTGTCTGGACTGCATGCACACTTTGCCAACCAGACCAGTCCTAGGGAATCTCCTTCTGATAGGACTTTTAGAGATGCCTCGTTGATTTTTTCCTTGAACTGCTGCTTGGTGTGGCTTCTAAGGTTCTTGTTGGATTGTTTGTTTGTTTGTGTGACGAGTTCTGACTGGTTGTGGCATGGCCCACAGCATGAGAGCTGCTGGCACATTTTGTTTCCCTTTAGGAACCGGTTCCACATTCAATTTGGGTGGTGGGGAGTGATCAGGCCCAGAGCTCTTTGCATCGGGTCTGGAGGGGGTTTCAGGTTGCAGGGCTAGGCGGTTCCTCACGGGGATAGGGGGACGGGCTTCTATATCCCTCTGTCTGGAGCGCCTGCTAATGCCTGTCCCTGTTGCAGCCGCCATGCAGTACCAGGCTGACAAGTTCCAGACCCTTTGAAGTGAGTGTTACACACACCGTACCCCTTCCCACAGTCCTGGCTGTTGAGCAGGGCTGGGGGCTGGCCCTGGCTTGAGGCTCTTCCCTGACTCCGCTGTTTCACAGGTTGAGCCCAGCGTCTTCCTGCAAGAGGAGCAGCTGGTACCTTTGGGGCCCGGGAGCTGTGGCCAAGCTCGTTCCCTCCTGTTCTGCCTCAGCTAGGGCTTCCTCTCCCCCTTGTTTTGCCCCCGCCCCGCCCCAGTTTCACAGCAGTTTCCAATTAAAGTACCTCTCCTATTCTGTGTTCTGTGTTCTGCCTTCTCTCTGGAGGGGTAGGGGTAGGGGTAGGGGGCCGGGGCGGGGCGCTGCTCCACGTCAGAGCCTTTTCCAGAACAGTATCTCTGGCATCCTGTGGTGGGGACTCTGGGCCAGCCTCTGCTACCATCCCTGCAGTCAAGCCAGCGGAGTGTCCCAGGTCTGGGTCCTGTGTGTGCTCTGCCAGGCCACATTGGCACGTCCTCCCTTTCCCCCGAAGGCCCTCTTGTAGTTCTCTCCAAACCCCCCTCCTCCTTTGGGGTCTGGCGGTTCCCATTCATCTCTGCCATTCCCCCTCCCCATCAGCAGGAACTCATGACCCCCTTCCAGAGCTCCAATCTGGAAGCTTTCACATCCTCCCTGCCCTAGCCAGCTGACCACCCTCCTCCAGCCTGGTCGTCTCTATACCCTTGAGTGGAAATTGGCCCGTCAGGTTCTATGGCAAGTGTGGTTAGTAGGTCTGTGTTCTTGCATGGTCCCCGTCAAATACTCTTCCACCCGCCCCATGACACAGATTTTCCTGGAAATGATATTTCCGTGTCCCAGCTCAATCTCCCAGACTGCCTCTTTAGGACACACGAGATTGAGTCTGAACTCCATGTTCGATTTCCCCCTCACTGGAGGTTGGGGAGCACTTCCTTCCCTCAGCCGGGACCCAGGGCTGTACCAGCCTGAGACTCAGAGGGACAGATTTGTGTTTGAGTGAGGCGAGGGTGGTTCTGCCTGACCGCCTTCCCGAAAGACCGGTGTTTTGCTACACAAAAGGGGGTATGATGGTAGATAGGACATTCCAGGTTGGTGACTGTGTGTCCCTGTGTGTGAATAAAAGTAATCAGGGATAATCTCCCTTGAGGGAGAAAGATGTGATTCAGGGAGTAAAGGGAGTAGAGGCTGGTCCAGGTTCTGTAAGGCATTGAATGAGCAAAAGCAAGGGTCGGATCTGTTTTGTTCAAGGGTTGTTGTTAAATTCCCAAAACATAGGAGGGGGATGATGCAGAAGTCACCAAACCCCACGACAGGGTGTCGGGATGCTCAAAATGTTGGATTCGCTGGAGGAGGCTCTCGATCCTACTCTGTGATCCTATGATGTCTGACAACTACTGTGGGTGTGGATGGAATGAGATTGGGAAGGGTGGCTCCTCAGAGTAGCTCATCTTAGAATCAGGGGACCCATATATGAGACCACCCAACATGAGCTACCCGGGACAGGGGCGGGATGGGCGCAGTGAGGATGGGAAGTAAGGAGTGACTGCACCTGGACAATGGGAAGCACTTGGGTCCACCCTTCCCCCATATTCTCACCCTGACTCGCTTCCAGAGTTCATGGCATGAGCTCAGGCGGACAGACCACATGTGGGATGGGACAGTCACAGACCTCAGGGTCAGAAAAGAACGTTCGTGGGACTTAATCCTTCCACTCAAACCCCTCCCTGGAGAAGGTGGGCTTGACTGCTTAGTTTACAGCTTTGACCCTGAACCTGATCCACTGGTTATTGCTTGGCGGTGTAGCACATCTCGCTGCTGTCTGCGTAACTAAGTTTGGCAGAGACCTTCCAGCTGAGGTTTCTGCTCACCGAGACGTGCAGGCAACTTGTGCCCGGGGAGAAGTCCAGCACCAGCACCAGCACCGCCTGTCGGCAGAGGGGGTCTCGGGGCTGTGGTCACCAGTGTGAGGAAATAGAGAAGCTTGTTGAAAGGGAGGTGACATGGGAGGGCGTGACCTCAACCCTTGGTGATGCATTTTCCCTGCCTCCCTTCCCTCCACTGAGCACACAATCTCTCTGTTCCGTGTTCTGACCAACTACCACAGAAAAATGTTGCTGGAAACATGTATATCACAGGCTGTGGCTTGGCCCTGAGCTTTCCAGTTCCAGAGGGAAATAGTGGCAGGTCATACATCTGGCCCCCGTGTGTCGGAGGAGGTCAGAACCCCACCCTCATTCAGTTCACCCCATTTGCCTTTCCCCTCAAGCCCCTTCTCCAGCCTGGGAGACAGTGGCGGCTGGCCTGGAGAGCCCTAGACCCCATCCTGCCTGCTTCTGCTCCCTGCCCAATTACTGGGAAGATGCCCCCTCCCCACCCCACCCGCTCCACACCAGCACCAGCCCAACCACAGGCCAACTGCTCTCTCTGACTCTTGGGGGGAACTGATACAAACAAAGAAGGTAGGTGTAGGTGAGCTCTGGAGAGGGAGCTGGGTGTGGTGGGCAGAGTAATCATGCCCAAAGATGTCCAAATCCTAATCCCTGCTCTGGGACTCCAGAGTCCTTGCTTTGAGCCCAAGATCTTAAAACTGGAAGGAAAAATAAAAGCTATTTCCTCCATGTTCCGGCAAGTCCGCTGCCTGGTACTTCTTCCGGAGACACGCTGGTACCTGTAGTGTACAAGAACACAGGCACAAGGGTGTTGGTGATGGGAAAAACTGGGAACACTCCAAATTCCCATCAGTAAGGAAATGGATGAATGCAACGTGGCTTAGCATCCAGTAGCATAAAGCGTGGCAGTCCAAAGGAATGCATCAGGCCATTCTCACAGCCTTCGAAAGCATCCGCCTGACTTCAAGCTGCAAGTTGCAGAACGATGGCATCAGATCCACATTAGTCAATGTTTTTAAATCCCAAATTAATCCTATCTAATGTTTGATAACCTTTGGGTGTATGTTTCAAGGTCTGAAAGACGGTTTTCACTAGATGTTAAAATGGTGGGATAGCTCCTAACAGGACCCAATAGGTTTATGGAACAAATTTATGGCCTTGGATCTCCCCAGATTGGTTAGGATGGTGTACAATTGGTTTCCTTTAGGCTCAATGTCACCTACAGGTAGCCTTGAAAACAGCTGCTGTCATTCTGCTTTCAATGTTGGCATGTTGGGTTCAATCAGTTTTCCAATGGTATGATTATTTGGCTGCAATATTTATTCCTTCACTTGGAATAGAAGATATCATTACTCATACAGAGGCTTTAACAAAATTCACCCAGCAATCCTTAAATGATAGTAACCAAGCCATTTGTTTGCTCAGTTCAGAAATTTCCATGATGAGAAAAGCAGTCCTACAGAATTGCATGGCCCTCAATATTCTAACACCTCTCAAGGGGGAGCTTATGCTATAATACATAGTGAATGTTGTGTTTTTATACCTGACGAGTCTTGTAATGCAACCCCCCCTTATGGTGCGTCTGAAAAATCAGATTTCCACTCTGAATGATCCTCTTCCCAGTTTAAGGGAAATGCTAGGAAAATGGTTTGGTTCAAGAGGATATTGGCTTAAATCTTTACTAATGATATTGTTCCTCCTATTGCCAACTTTGATTACAGTTTGTGTAACTTATAAAGTTTTAGTTTCTTGTTTTTTGCACTGTGTATCACCTGCTCCTACTAAGATAATGATATCTAAACAACTGGGAACTATTGATCACATCTATAGTTCTCTATAAAATAATGGACATGCACAATGCACATGCAAGGTAAAATTGGTGCAAGTCCTATTGGACAACTTGGAATTGACCGTTATTCCTTGCCAGACATCTTACTAGTACCACCCCCTAAAAGGAAAGAAAGAACCGGGCTATTAGGACCCAGCATCAAGGGACATGATGGACCCAAGGCAGGTAAAGAATCACCCTAACATTTAGGGACCAAATACTTGATCACCTAATGCTTCCTATTGAAAGATTAATGATCAAAAGTGGAATTAATGAAATAAAATTATTTTCAGGCAGGACAAGAAAAATTTTAAACATAAAATTCTCTCTGCCCATTTGAGCCACTACCCCCTCCCCTTTAGTGTGATTTGTGCATCACATTATACATTAACTAGATCCCCTTAAAAGATACAGGAATGCCCACACGCCAAAAAAAAAAAAAACAGAAAAAAAAAAAAAAGAAAGAAAGAAAAGAAATTTCCTCCTGGAACCAGCAAGGTAACTCCTTAAGAGTAACTTTCCTTTCTCAATCCTGTAATGGGTCATTAATACCCACTACTCGCCTTGTTGGACTATGTAAACTATTAATATGCTACTTTGTCTCAAAAACTTATATAACGGTTTTACCTCCAATGGGTGGAACAGTCCTCAGAGTTTTCTGAAGATTGTCTCCTATGTTATAGTCCTCAGGTTGGCTCAAATAAAAATTTCCATTTTTCTTAGATTGACTATTGATTAATTTTTTTGGACAACACAATGAAACCAAAAGATAACAAATCACAAACCTTAGGCAGACTGACCAAGAAGAAAAAAAGAGATTCCTAAGGAATCACTAAAATCAGGACTGAAAAAGGAGACATCACCATTGAGCCTATTGAATTTTAAAAATTATAAGAAAATAGTATGAAAAAATTTATACCAACAAATTAGACACATATATGCAATGAAAAAATTTGTAGAGAGACACAAACTTCAAAACAGACTCAATAATAGACAGTCAATTAAATTAATAATTAAAAATCTTCCCACAATGATGCTCCTGTCCAGATGGCATCACTGCTGAATGCTATCAAACATTTCAGATGGAAATAATAGCAACACTCCAGAAATTCTTCCAGAAAATAGAAGAGGAATGAACACTTTCAAAATAGCTCTAGTAGGCCAATATTACTGTAGTGTGAGCCTCTGACAGTGTTTTTTTTTTTTAATTGTAATGCAAGTGCCTGACATTAAGCTTCTGATTGCTGAGGCACCACTTCAAAGACAGCTATATCAAAAAGAACAAATTGCCAGCTACACGACTAGGTAAAGAGCCAGGCCACCACACCCCTGAAGCTTCCTTTGTTTTAGAGATCTCTGATTGACTTAGATAACTGACCCTTTGGCTGCTTGTTTTTCCCTTCTTGTACTTTAATTCCCATTCTGTTTTAAATTCATCAATAAAGAGTGAATCTGAGAAACCCTAGGCCCCTCACTCTTGACCCCGATAAAAACATAACCCCAGGTCCCAGCTCTCTTTCTCCACCCACAACCTTTCTGTGTGGTCCAAGGCATGCCATGTACCCTCCAGGACTTGTGAGTAATAAACTTCCTCCTTTCAAAGTTTCCTAAAGGTTACTGCTGAGGTGCATCTTGCAATTATAATAAGAACCACAAGGGCTAGTTCAACCACAACATTGGTTCTGAAAGGGGAAATATCTGTGGGGGCTCGCCTTGGAGTCCAGGTGAGTGCCTCCAGGTATTTCTAGCTGACAGGATCACTATCGATTGGCTGAGACCAGCACAATTACCCTGATGCCCAAAACACACAAAGACATCCAAAATAAAGAAAATTGCATACCAATCTTTCTCATGAATATAGATGAAATAACCCTCAAGAAAATATTAACAAACTGAATTCAGAAACATATAAAAAGGATTATATACCATAACCAAGTGGGATTTATTCTAGAAATACAAGGTTGGTTTAACATCTAAAAATCAATTTATGTAATACACTATTTTAAAAGAAGAAAGCACTGAAACATTATCATATTAACTGACACACAAACAGCATGTGACAAAATTCGACCACCTTTCATGATAAAAACAATAAAAAACTAGGAATAGAAAGAAATTTCTTCAGCATGATAAAGAATATCTATGAAAAACCTACAGCTAACATCATATTTAGTAGTGAAAGACTGCATACTTTTCCCCTAAAGTCAGCAACAAAGACATGCTCACTACTTTTATTCATTATTGCACTGGAAGTTTGAGCCAGTTCAAACAGGGAAGAAGAAGGACTAAAAGTCATCCAGATAGGAAATAAAAAAGGAAATTTTTTTATTCTCAGATGACATGATTTCATATGCAGAAAATCCTAAGGAATCCACAAAAATGGTTCTAATGGTAGAACTAATACGGAAGTTCAGCAGATCACAGAATACAAGATTAATACATAAAACAAATTTTATTGCTATATACATGTAGCAAATAATCCAAAAATGAAATTAAGGAACACTTACTTCTAGTTACAATAGCATCAAAAAGAATAAAATGCTTAGGCATATATTTAACAAACCAAATGTAATACTTATGCACTGAGAAACACAAATTGATGTTTGTTGAGAGAAATTAAAGATGATCTAAATAAATGGAAAGGCATTGCATGTTCATGGTTGTAAGACTCAATATTTATATGGTAATTCTCCCCAAATTGATATATAGATTCAATTCAATCTCTATCGAAATTTCAGCAGGCTTTCTTTGTAAAAATTCACAGGCTGATCCAAAAATTCATATGGAAATGAAAAACAAAACAAAACAAAACAAAACAGAATATCCAAAACTACTTTGAAAAAGAACAAACCTGGAAGACGTCCACTTTCTGATTTCAAAACTATAAACTATTACTATAATACTACTATAGTATACTATACTACTATAGTATTAGTAGTATTATAGTAATAGTTTACTATAATAGTAAACTATTTACTATAAAAATACAGATAATCAAGTTAGTGTAGTACTGACATAGAGAGAGATCAATGGAACAGAATTGAGAGTTCAGAAATAACGAACTCTCCTTATATTTATGGTCAATGATTCTCAATTCAATGGGGAAAGGATAGTCTTTTCAACACGTGGTGCTGGTACAACTGGATATCATGCAAAAATACAAACTTAGAACCTTACTTCACAGCACACACAAAACTTAATGCAAAATGGATCAGAGACTTAAAAGTAAAACCTACAACTATAAATCTGTTAAAAGAAACCCTAGGAGAAAAATCTTTGTAAACATGAGTTAGGCAATGATTTCTTAGATATAACACCAAAAGCATGATCCATAAAAGAAAAACTTGATAAATTGGACTTCATCAAAATTTAAAACATTTATGCTTCAGAAGGCACTATTCAGAAAATGAAAAGACAAGGTACAGACTGGGAGAAAATATTTGAAAGTCACAGATCTAACAAAGAACTTGTATCCAGAATAAAGAATAAGAATAATAAATAAATAAGAAAATGACCCCATTAAAAAATTGGGTAAAAGATTTGTATAGACATTTCACCAAAGAAGGTATAGAAGCGGTTAATAAGCATATGAAAGGATGTTCAGAACCACTAGTCAGTAGGGAAATATAAATCAAGACCATAATGAGATACCATGTTGCAAAAACAATAGGATGGCTATAATCCAAAATACAGATAATAACAAATATTTGGATTTGGAGAAATTTGAATCCTCATACACTTCTGGTGATAATGTAAAATAGTTGAATCTCTTTGGAAAATATTCTGGTATTTTCTTAAAAAGTTAAACATAGAGTTACCATATGATCCAGAATGTCCATTCCTAGGGATCTACCTAAGAGAACTGAAAACATATGTTCACAAAAAAACTCATGAACTCAAAATGTATATGAATATTCGTAACAGCATTTAGTTTGGGAATATTATCCATAATATTCCCAAACTAAACATAACCCAAATGCCCAAAAACTGAAGAATGTATAAATAAAATGTGGTATAGCCATACCATGGAATATTATTTGGCAATAAAAATAACTGAAGTACTGATACATGCTACAACATGAGTGAACCTCAAAAACATTATATTAAGTGAAAGAAGCCAGACAAAACGTACTATATATTGTGTGATTCCATTTATACAAAATTTCCTAACTAGGCAAATCATAGAGACAGAAAGTAGTTTATTACTTGCCTATAGGGCTGGGGTGGGTTGGGGGGTAGGGGGTGATGGCTAAGGGATACAGGGCATCTTCTTGGGCTAACAAAAATATCCTAAAATTGATTGTGATAGATGCACAACTGGGAATATATGAAAAGCCACTGAATAAGGCATTTTATTTTTTAACTTATTTTTATTGCCAAAACACATAATATGAAACCGACCTTATTAACAAATTTTTTAGTGTACAATGTTGTTAACTATATGAACATTGTTGTAATCAGAGCTCCAGAATTCTTCATCTTGCATGACTGCAAATCTATACTCATTGAACAACAACTCCCCATTTCCCCCTCCCCCAAGCCCTTGGCAACCAGGATTCTACTTCCTGCTTCTAAGAGTTTGACTACTTTAGATACCGCATATAAGTGGAAACATGCAGTATTTGTCCTTTGTGAGTGGCTTACTTCACTTAGTATAATATCCTCAAAGTTCATCCATACTACAGCATATAGCAAGATTTCCTTCTTTTTAAAGGCTGAATAATATTCTGTTATATGTATACATTATATATACTACCTTTTATCCATTCACCTGTTGACAGATATTTAGGTTGTTTTCATCTCTTGGCTATTGTGAATAATGGTGCAATGAACATGGGAGTGCAATAATCTATGCAAGATCCTGATTTCAATTAGTTTGTAATGTAAATGTAAATATACGGAAGTGGGAATGCTGGATCATATGGGAGTTCTATTTTTATTTTTTTAGGAGCTTCCATACTGTTTTCCATGGTGGGTGCACCATTTTACACTCCCCCCAGCAATGCACAAGGGGTTCATTTTCTTCACTTCCTTGCCAACACTTGCTATTTTAAGTTTTGTTTTGTTTTTTTTTTTTAATACTGGCCATCTTAACAGTTTTGAGGTGATAACTCATTGTGGTTTTGAATTGCATTTCTCTGATGACTAGTGATGTTGAGCATTTTTCATATACCTGTAGGCCATTTATGTGTCTTCTTTGGAGAAATATCTAATCAATTCCTTTGCCCATTTTTAAATTGTGTTGTCTGTTTCTTTGTTTTTGAAAGCATAAGCCACAGACTGGGAAACAATATTTGCAAAGCACACATGGTAAAGAACTTGTATCCGAAAGAGATAAAGAACATTCGATATTCAGTAATAAGAAATCAAACAACCCAATAAATAATGAGCAAAAAAAAAAAAAAAATCGAACTGACATTGTGCTTACTGGATGGCCAGTAAGCTATTGAGAAGATGTTTGACCTCATTAGTCATTAGGGAAATAACTAAAGCCACAATGAAATACCACAACATAGCTATAAGCATGGCTGAAATAAAAACAAAATACAGACAATACCAAGTGCTAGAGAGACTGAGGAACAGCTAGAACTCCCCTGCATTGTTGGTGAGAATGCAAAAAATGGTACAGACGGCTCTGGAAACAGTTAAAACTACACTAACGATTCAATCCAGCAAGTTAACTCCTAGATATTTACCCAAGAGAAATGAAAACTTACATTCGCAAAAATCTGTATGCAAATGTTTATAGCAGTTTTCTTAGATGCTTGGGTGACTGCACACTGGCACTGGACACAGACATGTCTAGGACTACTGGCCACAGGTTCTGAGCTGACATTGATCCCGGAAGCCCAAAGTGTCATGATGGGGCCCTGTTAGAGTGGGGCTTATGAGGTTCTGGCAGTAAAAGGAGTTGGGGATAGATATCAGTTCACGGTGAGCTGACTGGGTCCCTGGACCAACATAGTGGTCATTTCTCCAGTCCCCAAGCTGATAATTCTAAGTGATACACTTGGCAGTTGGAGCAATGACCTGCACATTGGGTCATTGGTCTGTGGAGTAAGAGCTATCACCTTGGGAAGGCCAAGAGGAACCTCTGACACTGGCTCCCACCCCAGGCCAAGAGAGTAAGTCAAAACCAGTATTGGATCCTGGTGAGTGTAGGGGGGTAAAGCAGAGATTAGTGACATCATTGGAGACGTATGGGATGCAGGGGAAGAGCAGGTAGGAGAGCCACAGGGACGAAGAGAGTGGAGAAGGTGAGAAGAAGTTCTGGGAGTCTCTCTATGGGGGAGGGAGGAAGGGAGTGGAAATGGTGAGAGGGAAGACGGAGGCTTCCACTGGATCCACCGGTAATGTTTCATAGGATGCTGGTGGATGCAGGAGATTTTGCTATATCCTTCCTTATTCATTTTAACATATTTGAAATAGCACACCATGACTTAAAAAGTCACTGGGAGAAGTGGAAGAGGGCGGTATCCACAAACAGGCAGGCACCATCGGGGGCAGGCTCGAGGAGGAGGATTGCAGATTTACAGTGCACCCAATCTCCCCTGCTCTGTAACTTCTCCAGCATGGCCAGCTTCTCAGGTGCAGACCCAGAAAACTGGGCCTTTGAGTTCCACAGACAAGAGGGGTTCAGACATCCCAGGACTCTCCAGGAGGTCAGCCAGAGCAGGATGCAGGAGAGAGAGGTGACTGAAGGCAGAGGAGTATGAAAGGGAAAGAGCAGAAGGAAGGTATGGGAGGAATGGAGGGGTGTCAGAGTAGGAGTTGGGTGGCAGACAAGGGAAATTCTAACATCCATGGGCCATATAGAAACCAAGAGAGGGACCACTCCCCAGACATCAGTACTGCTCAGCTCAGGGAAGCTGAGAACTGACAGTTCCAAGAAAAATTGAGAGACACCTGGCTATCCACACCCACCGCCATCACAACTGGTAGGCCTTGGTTGTGCGTCCTTCAAAACTTTAAAACATACTTGTACATATACTTGAATGAATTCTCATATATTACATAGGATTGACTGGTGTGTGTGTGTGTGTGCCCACGCACGCAAGTGCTTTAATTTACAAATGTGAATCCAAAGCCATCGTTCTGCAACTTACAGTTTGAAGTCAGGCGGATGCTTTCGAAGGCTGTGAGAATGGCCTGATGCATTCCTTTGGACTGCCACGCTTTATGCTACTGGATGCTAAGCCACGTTGCATTCATCCATTTCCTTACTGATGGGAATTTGGAGTGTTCCCAGTTTTTCCCATCACCAACACCCTTGTGCCTGTGTTCTTGTACACTACAGGTACCAGCGTGTCTCCGGAAGAAGTACCAGGCAGCGGACTTGCCGGAACATGGAGGAAATAGCTTTTATTTTTCCTTCCAGTTTTAAGATCTTGGGCTCAAAGCAAGGACTCTGGAGTCAGATTGATTGGTTTCAATCCTGCCGCTGATCCCCACGAGCCGAATGACCTTGGGCCAGTGGCTGAACCTCTCAGTGCCTGTTTCCTCACCGGTAAGAGGCCAGTAATAGTTGGTACTATAGTTCTAGGCGTGTCACGCGGATGCATTACTATTTATGCCCAGCGCTTAGAAGAGTGCCAGGCACAGAGTCCGTGCTGGCACTAAGTTGCTTTCAATGGATTCTGCCAGATTACCTCCCAAATGGATCTCTTGCACCACCGCCACAGGGGTTTGCTCCTAACCTCTCCCACCCTCGGAATGGTTAAGCTCTTTGAAGGTTGTCAACCTAGTGTGTGAAACCCGATTCGTGGTTTTAGCTCACATCTCCAGGATCAGCGGTGGGGAGCATCTCTTGGGGTGTAACTGGCCACTGCGATTTCCTCTTCTTTGAATTTGCCTCAGAGCGGGGGAAGGGCTGATGGAGCGAGGCCAACCCCAGTCTGTCCGGCAAACCCGCCTGCCAATAACGTTTGCTGAGCCACATTTGATGGAGCAGTTGAGACAGAGACCTTACAGAACGAAAATACGATCCCTTTGCTCTCTGGCCGACCCCTGATCACTGACTGCGGGACTCCCGTGCCCATTCTCCTGTTGGGTCATAAGGCTTGCGGTGGAAGGGAGGCTGGCAAATGCTTTCGGCGCGTGCTAGGCGTCCAGCGCCTCCATCTTGACGTTTCATCCTCACCACCCGTGGAGCCCAGCGCCCTAACTCCCCGACCCCCTGTGTAGATGGGAGACGGAGGCTCAGAGCAGCTGTGACTCTAACCGGAAAGGGGAGGCGGGACAGGAGGAGGCGGGCCGAGAGGCTTGACAGAGGGAGGCACTCCCACCATCCCCTTCGCCAGCCCACTGCCCGGACCGCCCACAGGCTTGGGGGCAAACCAGAGGCCCTCGACCCCATTGGTTAGGCCTCGAGGCGGCAGGCGAACAAGGCGCCCGCTGGTTGGCGGGGCCCGGACCAATGAGGAGGCCGCGGCGCGGGCGTGGGAGGCGCGCTGGAAGCCGCGCGTCGTCTCGTTTGAGGCGAGCTCGTGCGGCGCGTGAGGTGGCTGCCGCTGCCCTCTGAGCGCCGCCCGCCTCACCCGCCGTGACCGCGCCCGCGACCGCGACTCGGGCCATCGACCGTCGCCCCGGTTCCGGCGCCGCCAGGGTCGCGACATGAGCTCCCCCGATGAGGTGTCTGTGTGGGGAACGGGTTTCGGCCCAGAGGGCGGGGAGCGGGCCGGCGTCGGCCCGGCCGGCCCCACAGTCCCATGGGGACCCGACCCAGGCCCCGAGCCCGGGGAGCCGCGGAGCGGCGAGGGCGGGGGCGGCTTCCCGGACCCCGAGGGCTTCCAGTCGGAGCGGGAGATGCTGGAAGCGGGAGGGCCGGTGCCGTGGGGCCCCGAAGGCCGACCTGGCTCCCCGGCTGACGACACGAGGGACCTCCTGGACGAGGAGTCTGCGGCGGCCATCTTGCTGCAGCTGGCCGAGTGCGACGTGCTGGGCGTCCGCAGACACCCGTCCCCGGCGAGCTGCGCCGCCTTCGAAGTGTCCGCCGTGTGGGCCGGCCTCGAGGCGGGTCCCGGCGGTCGAGGAGCGCCCGACCAGAGCTGTGGGGAAGCGCCGCCAGCTCCGGCCCGCCCTCTCCACCTCGGTGGGCCCGAAGCGGGCCGGGCCTGGGCGAACCCTGAGAGAGGCCCTAAGCGTAGGTTGAACGTGGCTGCGGATCGCCAGCGGCTCCCCGAGGAAGGCCTGGCCTGGCTGCTGTCCAACCCCGAGTCCTCAGATGAGTTCAGTGAGACACAGCTGATGACGGTGAGCACTTACCCCAGAGGAGGAGGCCAGGCCGAGCCCAGCACACCCGAGGATCCCGGGGACACTCCCAGACACTCGAATTTCCAAGTCAGGGAGAATTTTCTTCACGTGCCAGGCTCTTCCCTGTCCTCGGCTCCGCGAGGACTCACTTCGGTTGTGGAAACGCAGGACGTGGGAGAGCAGGGCATCTCTTCCCCTAAGAAAATGCGGAGCGTGCTCTGGGGGAAGGGGGGCAGCAGGCCCAGCTACCCGGGAGCTGCTGCTGCTGCTGCTGCTGCAGGTGGCCTGCCGCGGGTCACTCCTAGGAAGAAGGGAGCCCAGGAGAAGAAATCCCTCAGGGGAGCCTCCAAACTTGCCCTGGGGACAACCTTCCCTTCCGGGGGAGAGCGAATCTCGGCAACTGCCCTGGAACCGGCCACCTTGCCCCCAATCTCTGGTATTCTGCTGCTTGGGAGATCCAAGAGGTATACCTTGGTCCCTTTGGGAACCGAACAGTCCAAGCACACCGGCGCTGGGAAGAAATCCGTGGCCAGGCGGGCAAGGGAGTCTGAGGCGGTGGCGGGAGAAGATAAGGACCCAAATAGAGACCCAGCCGCAAAGCGCCGAGTGAGTAGGCCATGCTCCTCCTCTCTCCCCACTCTTCCCCCACCCCCGCTCCAACCGCCCCCAGGACACACGTCTTCACCCATGCTGCCTCTGTCCATCCCTCAGGGGTCGTCATTGGGTGCCCCTCGGTCACTGGGTCATTAGGATGCCAGGTCGGGCTCCTTTTACTAGGGACAAACATTAAGGTAGCACTTCGGGTGTGCTGGGCCCGGTTCTCCACCCTCGGCCTGTTTCCAGCCTCCTCTGCGAGACTGGGGCTGGGATGGAAGGGAGGGCTGGTAGCTGAATTGGGTCGGGGGATCCCTTAAAAGCTTCCCCCAAAAGCCTCAGTATTTAGACTCACCAGCTTCCTGATTCCTACTTCCTAGCTGTTCCCCAGACCTTCCTTGCAGGGGACCTGGGCTTTCTCAGTGCCCCACTGTTGTCCCTAGATCAGCTCTGCCTGCTGGCCTGGGGCTGACTGAGGGAGAAAGTGCTAATGAGATCAGCCTTTCAATTCCCTTCCCAATTCCCTGCCTCACCCCGGCCGCGAATCACACAACACTCTCTCTCTCTCTCTCTCTCTCTCTCTCACACACACACACACACACACACATACATACACACACACCCCACACACCCCACACACACACATCCTTAGTCCAAATCGGTGAGAAATTCTTGTTTCAGCTGCCAGCTTACAGGCCAGGCACATCTTTTCCACGCATGCATCGTGGAAAAGCCAGCAGTGGCGACCTCAACACCAGAGGCCCCCAAGATCCAGGAAACTCAGAGCCCTTGGCCCTGAACCCAGGAGAAGTCATGCCCAGGGGGCCTGTCCCCTCAGGTGAGTGTCGTGGGTTTGATATGAGGGGAGGGGAGAGGGGTTGAGGACAGAAACCTCTGGCTCTGTCTCTGCTGGGGGCACAGCCTTGCTCCCAGGCAGCTTCTCCCACAGGAGACGGGGTGCTGGCAGGGCTGGCCTTGAGCCACATCATCCTCTGTGTGGGGTTTGTGCGGCCGGGGTGATCGGTGGCAGTGCCCCAAACAGCTCCTCCGGGTGTAGACTTGCAGGGGAACAGCCTTTTCTGTTAAGTCCTGTTCGCCCACATTGCTCTCCCACGTGCTGGCTGTGGCTGCAGCTCTGGGAGGGTCGAATCCAGAGCCACAGTCTTTGGGGACCGCGGTGGCGAAATGGCTGCCCCCGGGGAACAGGGGAGGCAGGCCCAGAGAGAAGGTTCGGGCTGCTGGGCAGAGCAGGGGCGGCTTGTTGCCAGCGGAGGGTGGTGCTGCCTCACCTCACGTTAGACCCCGCTTGGCCCTTTCCACCTCACTGGGAGCCTGGGAAGCTGGATTGTGTGTCCTTTCCCTCTCAGGTGACCGGGAGCCACTTGACCATCCCCCAAGACCGGAAAGGCAGCAGCAGCCACTGGGAACGCCGGGCTGTCCTTGGGTAATGCTTCCTCTGGCTCCTGGAAATGCAGGCCCAAACTCGAGGGCGGGATCTGGGTCCAAGTTCAACTGACATGTGTGGGGCCCCCCCTCCCCTGCCCCCATCGCGTACCCCACGGAGGGGAGCCCACCTCCTTTCCACTGAGGAGCCCTTGCCAGTCTAGCCACCCGGCTTTGGGATGGAGGGCCCTGGAGAGAGGAGAAGGTGGAGGAGAGAGGAGGCCAGAGTATACTAATCATTTCTCTTCCTCCTGTGTCTGCTGGCCTAGTGTCTCGTGCTACAGAGAGAAATAGACGACCTTAAGGAGCAACTTGGTATGAGGAACCAGGGACGGAGAGCGGTGTCTTAGTGCAGAACCCAGGTGGGCACCTGGGGTGGGGGTGGGCTGCAGGTGCAGTCGGCCTCGCAGGGACCAACATCCCTGTGGGGAGGAGAACCTAGCAGGCCTGGCCCTGGAGCCGGCTGTGCATGTACAGCTGGGCGTGTGTACAAGTAGCAAAGTACTGTCTGGACTGCATGCACACTTTGCCAACCAGACCAGTCCTAGGGAATCTCCTTCTGATAGGACTTTTAGAGATGCCTCGTTGATTTTTTCCTTGAACTGCTGCTTGGTGTGGCTTCTAAGGTTCTTGTTGGATTGTTTGTTTGTTTGTGTGACGAGTTCTGACTGGTTGTGGCATGGCCCACAGCATGAGAGCTGCTGGCACATTTTGTTTCCCTTTAGGAACCGGTTCCACATTCAATTTGGGTGGTGGGGAGTGATCAGGCCCAGAGCTCTTTGCATCGGGTCTGGAGGGGGTTTCAGGTTGCAGGGCTAGGCGGTTCCTCACGGGGATAGGGGGACGGGCTTCTATATCCCTCTGTCTGGAGCGCCTGCTAATGCCTGTCCCTGTTGCAGCCGCCATGCAGTACCAGGCTGACAAGTTCCAGACCCTTTGAAGTGAGTGTTACACACACCGTACCCCTTCCCACAGTCCTGGCTGTTGAGCAGGGCTGGGGGCTGGCCCTGGCTTGAGGCTCTTCCCTGACTCCGCTGTTTCACAGGTTGAGCCCAGCGTCTTCCTGCAAGAGGAGCAGCTGGTACCTTTGGGGCCCGGGAGCTGTGGCCAAGCTCGTTCCCTCCTGTTCTGCCTCAGCTAGGGCTTCCTCTCCCCCTTGTTTTGCCCCCGCCCCGCCCCAGTTTCACAGCAGTTTCCAATTAAAGTACCTCTCCTATTCTGTGTTCTGTGTTCTGCCTTCTCTCTGGAGGGGTAGGGGTAGGGGTAGGGGGCCGGGGCGGGGCGCTGCTCCACGTCAGAGCCTTTTCCAGAACAGTATCTCTGGCATCCTGTGGTGGGGACTCTGGGCCAGCCTCTGCTACCATCCCTGCAGTCAAGCCAGCGGAGTGTCCCAGGTCTGGGTCCTGTGTGTGCTCTGCCAGGCCACATTGGCACGTCCTCCCTTTCCCCCGAAGGCCCTCTTGTAGTTCTCTCCAAACCCCCCTCCTCCTTTGGGGTCTGGCGGTTCCCATTCATCTCTGCCATTCCCCCTCCCCATCAGCAGGAACTCATGACCCCCTTCCAGAGCTCCAATCTGGAAGCTTTCACATCCTCCCTGCCCTAGCCAGCTGACCACCCTCCTCCAGCCTGGTCGTCTCTATACCCTTGAGTGGAAATTGGCCCGTCAGGTTCTATGGCAAGTGTGGTTAGTAGGTCTGTGTTCTTGCATGGTCCCCGTCAAATACTCTTCCACCCGCCCCATGACACAGATTTTCCTGGAAATGATATTTCCGTGTCCCAGCTCAATCTCCCAGACTGCCTCTTTAGGACACACGAGATTGAGTCTGAACTCCATGTTCGATTTCCCCCTCACTGGAGGTTGGGGAGCACTTCCTTCCCTCAGCCGGGACCCAGGGCTGTACCAGCCTGAGACTCAGAGGGACAGATTTGTGTTTGAGTGAGGCGAGGGTGGTTCTGCCTGACCGCCTTCCCGAAAGACCGGTGTTTTGCTACACAAAAGGGGGTATGATGGTAGATAGGACATTCCAGGTTGGTGACTGTGTGTCCCTGTGTGTGAATAAAAGTAATCAGGGATAATCTCCCTTGAGGGAGAAAGATGTGATTCAGGGAGTAAAGGGAGTAGAGGCTGGTCCAGGTTCTGTAAGGCATTGAATGAGCAAAAGCAAGGGTCGGATCTGTTTTGTTCAAGGGTTGTTGTTAAATTCCCAAAACATAGGAGGGGGATGATGCAGAAGTCACCAAACCCCACGACAGGGTGTCGGGATGCTCAAAATGTTGGATTCGCTGGAGGAGGCTCTCGATCCTACTCTGTGATCCTATGATGTCTGACAACTACTGTGGGTGTGGATGGAATGAGATTGGGAAGGGTGGCTCCTCAGAGTAGCTCATCTTAGAATCAGGGGACCCATATATGAGACCACCCAACATGAGCTACCCGGGACAGGGGCGGGATGGGCGCAGTGAGGATGGGAAGTAAGGAGTGACTGCACCTGGACAATGGGAAGCACTTGGGTCCACCCTTCCCCCATATTCTCACCCTGACTCGCTTCCAGAGTTCATGGCATGAGCTCAGGCGGACAGACCACATGTGGGATGGGACAGTCACAGACCTCAGGGTCAGAAAAGAACGTTCGTGGGACTTAATCCTTCCACTCAAACCCCTCCCTGGAGAAGGTGGGCTTGACTGCTTAGTTTACAGCTTTGACCCTGAACCTGATCCACTGGTTATTGCTTGGCGGTGTAGCACATCTCGCTGCTGTCTGCGTAACTAAGTTTGGCAGAGACCTTCCAGCTGAGGTTTCTGCTCACCGAGACGTGCAGGCAACTTGTGCCCGGGGAGAAGTCCAGCACCAGCACCAGCACCGCCTGTCGGCAGAGGGGGTCTCGGGGCTGTGGTCACCAGTGTGAGGAAATAGAGAAGCTTGTTGAAAGGGAGGTGACATGGGAGGGCGTGACCTCAACCCTTGGTGATGCATTTTCCCTGCCTCCCTTCCCTCCACTGAGCACACAATCTCTCTGTTCCGTGTTCTGACCAACTACCACAGAAAAATGTTGCTGGAAACATGTATATCACAGGCTGTGGCTTGGCCCTGAGCTTTCCAGTTCCAGAGGGAAATAGTGGCAGGTCATACATCTGGCCCCCGTGTGTCGGAGGAGGTCAGAACCCCACCCTCATTCAGTTCACCCCATTTGCCTTTCCCCTCAAGCCCCTTCTCCAGCCTGGGAGACAGTGGCGGCTGGCCTGGAGAGCCCTAGACCCCATCCTGCCTGCTTCTGCTCCCTGCCCAATTACTGGGAAGATGCCCCCTCCCCACCCCACCCGCTCCACACCAGCACCAGCCCAACCACAGGCCAACTGCTCTCTCTGACTCTTGGGGGGAACTGATACAAACAAAGAAGGTAGGTGTAGGTGAGCTCTGGAGAGGGAGCTGGGTGTGGTGGGCAGAGTAATCATGCCCAAAGATGTCCAAATCCTAATCCCTGCTCTGGGACTCCAGAGTCCTTGCTTTGAGCCCAAGATCTTAAAACTGGAAGGAAAAATAAAAGCTATTTCCTCCATGTTCCGGCAAGTCCGCTGCCTGGTACTTCTTCCGGAGACACGCTGGTACCTGTAGTGTACAAGAACACAGGCACAAGGGTGTTGGTGATGGGAAAAACTGGGAACACTCCAAATTCCCATCAGTAAGGAAATGGATGAATGCAACGTGGCTTAGCATCCAGTAGCATAAAGCGTGGCAGTCCAAAGGAATGCATCAGGCCATTCTCACAGCCTTCGAAAGCATCCGCCTGACTTCAAGCTGCAAGTTGCAGAACGATGGCATCAGATCCACATTAGTCAATGTTTTTAAATCCCAAATTAATCCTATCTAATGTTTGATAACCTTTGGGTGTATGTTTCAAGGTCTGAAAGACGGTTTTCACTAGATGTTAAAATGGTGGGATAGCTCCTAACAGGACCCAATAGGTTTATGGAACAAATTTATGGCCTTGGATCTCCCCAGATTGGTTAGGATGGTGTACAATTGGTTTCCTTTAGGCTCAATGTCACCTACAGGTAGCCTTGAAAACAGCTGCTGTCATTCTGCTTTCAATGTTGGCATGTTGGGTTCAATCAGTTTTCCAATGGTATGATTATTTGGCTGCAATATTTATTCCTTCACTTGGAATAGAAGATATCATTACTCATACAGAGGCTTTAACAAAATTCACCCAGCAATCCTTAAATGATAGTAACCAAGCCATTTGTTTGCTCAGTTCAGAAATTTCCATGATGAGAAAAGCAGTCCTACAGAATTGCATGGCCCTCAATATTCTAACACCTCTCAAGGGGGAGCTTATGCTATAATACATAGTGAATGTTGTGTTTTTATACCTGACGAGTCTTGTAATGCAACCCCCCCTTATGGTGCGTCTGAAAAATCAGATTTCCACTCTGAATGATCCTCTTCCCAGTTTAAGGGAAATGCTAGGAAAATGGTTTGGTTCAAGAGGATATTGGCTTAAATCTTTACTAATGATATTGTTCCTCCTATTGCCAACTTTGATTACAGTTTGTGTAACTTATAAAGTTTTAGTTTCTTGTTTTTTGCACTGTGTATCACCTGCTCCTACTAAGATAATGATATCTAAACAACTGGGAACTATTGATCACATCTATAGTTCTCTATAAAATAATGGACATGCACAATGCACATGCAAGGTAAAATTGGTGCAAGTCCTATTGGACAACTTGGAATTGACCGTTATTCCTTGCCAGACATCTTACTAGTACCACCCCCTAAAAGGAAAGAAAGAACCGGGCTATTAGGACCCAGCATCAAGGGACATGATGGACCCAAGGCAGGTAAAGAATCACCCTAACATTTAGGGACCAAATACTTGATCACCTAATGCTTCCTATTGAAAGATTAATGATCAAAAGTGGAATTAATGAAATAAAATTATTTTCAGGCAGGACAAGAAAAATTTTAAACATAAAATTCTCTCTGCCCATTTGAGCCACTACCCCCTCCCCTTTAGTGTGATTTGTGCATCACATTATACATTAACTAGATCCCCTTAAAAGATACAGGAATGCCCACACGCCAAAAAAAAAAAAAACAGAAAAAAAAAAAAAAGAAAGAAAGAAAAGAAATTTCCTCCTGGAACCAGCAAGGTAACTCCTTAAGAGTAACTTTCCTTTCTCAATCCTGTAATGGGTCATTAATACCCACTACTCGCCTTGTTGGACTATGTAAACTATTAATATGCTACTTTGTCTCAAAAACTTATATAACGGTTTTACCTCCAATGGGTGGAACAGTCCTCAGAGTTTTCTGAAGATTGTCTCCTATGTTATAGTCCTCAGGTTGGCTCAAATAAAAATTTCCATTTTTCTTAGATTGACTATTGATTAATTTTTTTGGACAACACAATGAAACCAAAAGATAACAAATCACAAACCTTAGGCAGACTGACCAAGAAGAAAAAAAGAGATTCCTAAGGAATCACTAAAATCAGGACTGAAAAAGGAGACATCACCATTGAGCCTATTGAATTTTAAAAATTATAAGAAAATAGTATGAAAAAATTTATACCAACAAATTAGACACATATATGCAATGAAAAAATTTGTAGAGAGACACAAACTTCAAAACAGACTCAATAATAGACAGTCAATTAAATTAATAATTAAAAATCTTCCCACAATGATGCTCCTGTCCAGATGGCATCACTGCTGAATGCTATCAAACATTTCAGATGGAAATAATAGCAACACTCCAGAAATTCTTCCAGAAAATAGAAGAGGAATGAACACTTTCAAAATAGCTCTAGTAGGCCAATATTACTGTAGTGTGAGCCTCTGACAGTGTTTTTTTTTTTTAATTGTAATGCAAGTGCCTGACATTAAGCTTCTGATTGCTGAGGCACCACTTCAAAGACAGCTATATCAAAAAGAACAAATTGCCAGCTACACGACTAGGTAAAGAGCCAGGCCACCACACCCCTGAAGCTTCCTTTGTTTTAGAGATCTCTGATTGACTTAGATAACTGACCCTTTGGCTGCTTGTTTTTCCCTTCTTGTACTTTAATTCCCATTCTGTTTTAAATTCATCAATAAAGAGTGAATCTGAGAAACCCTAGGCCCCTCACTCTTGACCCCGATAAAAACATAACCCCAGGTCCCAGCTCTCTTTCTCCACCCACAACCTTTCTGTGTGGTCCAAGGCATGCCATGTACCCTCCAGGACTTGTGAGTAATAAACTTCCTCCTTTCAAAGTTTCCTAAAGGTTACTGCTGAGGTGCATCTTGCAATTATAATAAGAACCACAAGGGCTAGTTCAACCACAACATTGGTTCTGAAAGGGGAAATATCTGTGGGGGCTCGCCTTGGAGTCCAGGTGAGTGCCTCCAGGTATTTCTAGCTGACAGGATCACTATCGATTGGCTGAGACCAGCACAATTACCCTGATGCCCAAAACACACAAAGACATCCAAAATAAAGAAAATTGCATACCAATCTTTCTCATGAATATAGATGAAATAACCCTCAAGAAAATATTAACAAACTGAATTCAGAAACATATAAAAAGGATTATATACCATAACCAAGTGGGATTTATTCTAGAAATACAAGGTTGGTTTAACATCTAAAAATCAATTTATGTAATACACTATTTTAAAAGAAGAAAGCACTGAAACATTATCATATTAACTGACACACAAACAGCATGTGACAAAATTCGACCACCTTTCATGATAAAAACAATAAAAAACTAGGAATAGAAAGAAATTTCTTCAGCATGATAAAGAATATCTATGAAAAACCTACAGCTAACATCATATTTAGTAGTGAAAGACTGCATACTTTTCCCCTAAAGTCAGCAACAAAGACATGCTCACTACTTTTATTCATTATTGCACTGGAAGTTTGAGCCAGTTCAAACAGGGAAGAAGAAGGACTAAAAGTCATCCAGATAGGAAATAAAAAAGGAAATTTTTTTATTCTCAGATGACATGATTTCATATGCAGAAAATCCTAAGGAATCCACAAAAATGGTTCTAATGGTAGAACTAATACGGAAGTTCAGCAGATCACAGAATACAAGATTAATACATAAAACAAATTTTATTGCTATATACATGTAGCAAATAATCCAAAAATGAAATTAAGGAACACTTACTTCTAGTTACAATAGCATCAAAAAGAATAAAATGCTTAGGCATATATTTAACAAACCAAATGTAATACTTATGCACTGAGAAACACAAATTGATGTTTGTTGAGAGAAATTAAAGATGATCTAAATAAATGGAAAGGCATTGCATGTTCATGGTTGTAAGACTCAATATTTATATGGTAATTCTCCCCAAATTGATATATAGATTCAATTCAATCTCTATCGAAATTTCAGCAGGCTTTCTTTGTAAAAATTCACAGGCTGATCCAAAAATTCATATGGAAATGAAAAACAAAACAAAACAAAACAAAACAGAATATCCAAAACTACTTTGAAAAAGAACAAACCTGGAAGACGTCCACTTTCTGATTTCAAAACTATAAACTATTACTATAATACTACTATAGTATACTATACTACTATAGTATTAGTAGTATTATAGTAATAGTTTACTATAATAGTAAACTATTTACTATAAAAATACAGATAATCAAGTTAGTGTAGTACTGACATAGAGAGAGATCAATGGAACAGAATTGAGAGTTCAGAAATAACGAACTCTCCTTATATTTATGGTCAATGATTCTCAATTCAATGGGGAAAGGATAGTCTTTTCAACACGTGGTGCTGGTACAACTGGATATCATGCAAAAATACAAACTTAGAACCTTACTTCACAGCACACACAAAACTTAATGCAAAATGGATCAGAGACTTAAAAGTAAAACCTACAACTATAAATCTGTTAAAAGAAACCCTAGGAGAAAAATCTTTGTAAACATGAGTTAGGCAATGATTTCTTAGATATAACACCAAAAGCATGATCCATAAAAGAAAAACTTGATAAATTGGACTTCATCAAAATTTAAAACATTTATGCTTCAGAAGGCACTATTCAGAAAATGAAAAGACAAGGTACAGACTGGGAGAAAATATTTGAAAGTCACAGATCTAACAAAGAACTTGTATCCAGAATAAAGAATAAGAATAATAAATAAATAAGAAAATGACCCCATTAAAAAATTGGGTAAAAGATTTGTATAGACATTTCACCAAAGAAGGTATAGAAGCGGTTAATAAGCATATGAAAGGATGTTCAGAACCACTAGTCAGTAGGGAAATATAAATCAAGACCATAATGAGATACCATGTTGCAAAAACAATAGGATGGCTATAATCCAAAATACAGATAATAACAAATATTTGGATTTGGAGAAATTTGAATCCTCATACACTTCTGGTGATAATGTAAAATAGTTGAATCTCTTTGGAAAATATTCTGGTATTTTCTTAAAAAGTTAAACATAGAGTTACCATATGATCCAGAATGTCCATTCCTAGGGATCTACCTAAGAGAACTGAAAACATATGTTCACAAAAAAACTCATGAACTCAAAATGTATATGAATATTCGTAACAGCATTTAGTTTGGGAATATTATCCATAATATTCCCAAACTAAACATAACCCAAATGCCCAAAAACTGAAGAATGTATAAATAAAATGTGGTATAGCCATACCATGGAATATTATTTGGCAATAAAAATAACTGAAGTACTGATACATGCTACAACATGAGTGAACCTCAAAAACATTATATTAAGTGAAAGAAGCCAGACAAAACGTACTATATATTGTGTGATTCCATTTATACAAAATTTCCTAACTAGGCAAATCATAGAGACAGAAAGTAGTTTATTACTTGCCTATAGGGCTGGGGTGGGTTGGGGGGTAGGGGGTGATGGCTAAGGGATACAGGGCATCTTCTTGGGCTAACAAAAATATCCTAAAATTGATTGTGATAGATGCACAACTGGGAATATATGAAAAGCCACTGAATAAGGCATTTTATTTTTTAACTTATTTTTATTGCCAAAACACATAATATGAAACCGACCTTATTAACAAATTTTTTAGTGTACAATGTTGTTAACTATATGAACATTGTTGTAATCAGAGCTCCAGAATTCTTCATCTTGCATGACTGCAAATCTATACTCATTGAACAACAACTCCCCATTTCCCCCTCCCCCAAGCCCTTGGCAACCAGGATTCTACTTCCTGCTTCTAAGAGTTTGACTACTTTAGATACCGCATATAAGTGGAAACATGCAGTATTTGTCCTTTGTGAGTGGCTTACTTCACTTAGTATAATATCCTCAAAGTTCATCCATACTACAGCATATAGCAAGATTTCCTTCTTTTTAAAGGCTGAATAATATTCTGTTATATGTATACATTATATATACTACCTTTTATCCATTCACCTGTTGACAGATATTTAGGTTGTTTTCATCTCTTGGCTATTGTGAATAATGGTGCAATGAACATGGGAGTGCAATAATCTATGCAAGATCCTGATTTCAATTAGTTTGTAATGTAAATGTAAATATACGGAAGTGGGA
Source organism: Balaenoptera ricei (assembly GCF_028023285.1). Taxonomy (NCBI): domain Eukaryota; kingdom Metazoa; phylum Chordata; class Mammalia; order Artiodactyla; family Balaenopteridae; genus Balaenoptera; species Balaenoptera ricei. Next base: position 84,490,320 of record NC_082660.1, on the reverse strand, counting down.
ATGCTGGATCATATGGGAGTTCTATTTTTATTTTTTTAGGAGCTTCCATACTGTTTTCCATGGTGGGTGCACCATTTTACACTCCCCCCAGCAATGCACAAGGGGTTCATTTTCTTCACTTCCTTGCCAACACTTGCTATTTTAAGTTTTGTTTTGTTTTTTTTTTTTAATACTGGCCATCTTAACAGTTTTGAGGTGATAACTCATTGTGGTTTTGAATTGCATTTCTCTGATGACTAGTGATGTTGAGCATTTTTCATATACCTGTAGGCCATTTATGTGTCTTCTTTGGAGAAATATCTAATCAATTCCTTTGCCCATTTTTAAATTGTGTTGTCTGTTTCTTTGTTTTTGAAAGCATAAGCCACAGACTGGGAAACAATATTTGCAAAGCACACATGGTAAAGAACTTGTATCCGAAAGAGATAAAGAACATTCGATATTCAGTAATAAGAAATCAAACAACCCAATAAATAATGAGCAAAAAAAAAAAAAAAATCGAACTGACATTGTGCTTACTGGATGGCCAGTAAGCTATTGAGAAGATGTTTGACCTCATTAGTCATTAGGGAAATAACTAAAGCCACAATGAAATACCACAACATAGCTATAAGCATGGCTGAAATAAAAACAAAATACAGACAATACCAAGTGCTAGAGAGACTGAGGAACAGCTAGAACTCCCCTGCATTGTTGGTGAGAATGCAAAAAATGGTACAGACGCTCTGGAAACAGTTAAAACTACACTAACGATTCAATCCAGCAAGTTAACTCCTAGATATTTACCCAAGAGAAATGAAAACTTACATTCGCAAAAAATCTGTATGCAAATGTTTATAGCAGTTTTCTTAGATGCTTGGGTGACTGCACACTGGCACTGGACACAGACATGTCTAGGACTACTGGCCACAGGTTCTGAGCTGACATTGATCCCGGAAGCCCAAAGTGTCATGATGGGGCCCTGTTAGAGTGGGGCTTATGAGGTTCTGGCAGTAAAAGGAGTTGGGGATAGATATCAGTTCACGGTGAGCTGACTGGGTCCCTGGACCAACATAGTGGTCATTTCTCCAGTCCCCAAGCTGATAATTCTAAGTGATACACTTGGCAGTTGGAGCAATGACCTGCACATTGGGTCATTGGTCTGTGGAGTAAGAGCTATCACCTTGGGAAGGCCAAGAGGAACCTCTGACACTGGCTCCCACCCCAGGCCAAGAGAGTAAGTCAAAACCAGTATTGGATCCTGGTGAGTGTAGGGGGGTAAAGCAGAGATTAGTGACATCATTGGAGACGTATGGGATGCAGGGGAAGAGCAGGTAGGAGAGCCACAGGGACGAAGAGAGTGGAGAAGGTGAGAAGAAGTTCTGGGAGTCTCTCTATGGGGGAGGGAGGAAGGGAGTGGAAATGGTGAGAGGGAAGACGGAGGCTTCCACTGGATCCACCGGTAATGTTTCATAGGATGCTGGTGGATGCAGGAGATTTTGCTATATCCTTCCTTATTCATTTTAACATATTTGAAATAGCACACCATGACTTAAAAAGTCACTGGGAGAAGTGGAAGAGGGCGGTATCCACAAACAGGCAGGCACCATCGGGGGCAGGCTCGAGGAGGAGGATTGCAGATTTACAGTGCACCCAATCTCCCCTGCTCTGTAACTTCTCCAGCATGGCCAGCTTCTCAGGTGCAGACCCAGAAAACTGGGCCTTTGAGTTCCACAGACAAGAGGGGTTCAGACATCCCAGGACTCTCCAGGAGGTCAGCCAGAGCAGGATGCAGGAGAGAGAGGTGACTGAAGGCAGAGGAGTATGAAAGGGAAAGAGCAGAAGGAAGGTATGGGAGGAATGGAGGGGTGTCAGAGTAGGAGTTGGGTGGCAGACAAGGGAAATTCTAACATCCATGGGCCATATAGAAACCAAGAGAGGGACCACTCCCCAGACATCAGTACTGCTCAGCTCAGGGAAGCTGAGAACTGACAGTTCCAAGAAAAATTGAGAGACACCTGGCTATCCACACCCACCGCCATCACAACTGGTAGGCCTTGGTTGTGCGTCCTTCAAAACTTTAAAACATACTTGTACATATACTTGAATGAATTCTCATATATTACATAGGATTGACTGGTGTGTGTGTGTGTGTGCCCACGCACGCAAGTGCTTTAATTTACAAATGTGAATCCAAAGCCATCGTTCTGCAACTTACAGTTTGAAGTCAGGCGGATGCTTTCGAAGGCTGTGAGAATGGCCTGATGCATTCCTTTGGACTGCCACGCTTTATGCTACTGGATGCTAAGCCACGTTGCATTCATCCATTTCCTTACTGATGGGAATTTGGAGTGTTCCCAGTTTTTCCCATCACCAACACCCTTGTGCCTGTGTTCTTGTACACTACAGGTACCAGCGTGTCTCCGGAAGAAGTACCAGGCAGCGGACTTGCCGGAACATGGAGGAAATAGCTTTTATTTTTCCTTCCAGTTTTAAGATCTTGGGCTCAAAGCAAGGACTCTGGAGTCAGATTGATTGGTTTCAATCCTGCCGCTGATCCCCACGAGCCGAATGACCTTGGGCCAGTGGCTGAACCTCTCAGTGCCTGTTTCCTCACCGGTAAGAGGCCAGTAATAGTTGGTACTATAGTTCTAGGCGTGTCACGCGGATGCATTACTATTTATGCCCAGCGCTTAGAAGAGTGCCAGGCACAGAGTCCGTGCTGGCACTAAGTTGCTTTCAATGGATTCTGCCAGATTACCTCCCAAATGGATCTCTTGCACCACCGCCACAGGGGTTTGCTCCTAACCTCTCCCACCCTCGGAATGGTTAAGCTCTTTGAAGGTTGTCAACCTAGTGTGTGAAACCCGATTCGTGGTTTTAGCTCACATCTCCAGGATCAGCGGTGGGGAGCATCTCTTGGGGTGTAACTGGCCACTGCGATTTCCTCTTCTTTGAATTTGCCTCAGAGCGGGGGAAGGGCTGATGGAGCGAGGCCAACCCCAGTCTGTCCGGCAAACCCGCCTGCCAATAACGTTTGCTGAGCCACATTTGATGGAGCAGTTGAGACAGAGACCTTACAGAACGAAAATACGATCCCTTTGCTCTCTGGCCGACCCCTGATCACTGACTGCGGGACTCCCGTGCCCATTCTCCTGTTGGGTCGTAAGGCTTGCGGTGGAAGGGAGGCTGGCAAATGCTTTCGGCGCGTGCTAGGCGTCCAGCGCCTCCATCTTGACGTTTCATCCTCACCACCCGTGGAGCCCAGCGCCCTAACTCCCCGACCCCCTGTGTAGATGGGAGACGGAGGCTCAGAGCAGCTGTGACTCTAACCGGAAAGGGGAGGCGGGACAGGAGGAGGCGGGCCGAGAGGCTTGACAGAGGGAGGCACTCCCACCATCCCCTTCGCCAGCCCACTGCCCGGACCGCCCACAGGCTTGGGGGCAAACCAGAGGCCCTCGACCCCATTGGTTAGGCCTCGAGGCGGCAGGCGAACAAGGCGCCCGCTGGTTGGCGGGGCCCGGACCAATGAGGAGGCCGCGGCGCGGGCGTGGGAGGCGCGCTGGAAGCCGCGCGTCGTCTCGTTTGAGGCGAGCTCGTGCGGCGCGTGAGGTGGCTGCCGCTGCCCTCTGAGCGCCGCCCGCCTCACCCGCCGTGACCGCGCCCGCGACCGCGACTCGGGCCATCGACCGTCGCCCCGGTTCCGGCGCCGCCAGGGTCGCGACATGAGCTCCCCCGATGAGGTGTCTGTGTGGGGAACGGGTTTCGGCCCAGAGGGCGGGGAGCGGGCCGGCGTCGGCCCGGCCGGCCCCACAGTCCCATGGGGACCCGACCCAGGCCCCGAGCCCGGGGAGCCGCGGAGCGGCGAGGGCGGGGGCGGCTTCCCGGACCCCGAGGGCTTCCAGTCGGAGCGGGAGATGCTGGAAGCGGGAGGGCCGGTGCCGTGGGGCCCCGAAGGCCGACCTGGCTCCCCGGCTGACGACACGAGGGACCTCCTGGACGAGGAGTCTGCGGCGGCCATCTTGCTGCAGCTGGCCGAGTGCGACGTGCTGGGCGTCCGCAGACACCCGTCCCCGGCGAGCTGCGCCGCCTTCGAAGTGTCCGCCGTGTGGGCCGGCCTCGAGGCGGGTCCCGGCGGTCGAGGAGCGCCCGACCAGAGCTGTGGGGAAGCGCCGCCAGCTCCGGCCCGCCCTCTCCACCTCGGTGGGCCCGAAGCGGGCCGGGCCTGGGCGAACCCTGAGAGAGGCCCTAAGCGTAGGTTGAACGTGGCTGCGGATCGCCAGCGGCTCCCCGAGGAAGGCCTGGCCTGGCTGCTGTCCAACCCCGAGTCCTCAGATGAGTTCAGTGAGACACAGCTGATGACGGTGAGCACTTACCCCAGAGGAGGAGGCCAGGCCGAGCCCAGCACACCCGAGGATCCCGGGGACACTCCCAGACACTCGAATTTCCAAGTCAGGGAGAATTTTCTTCACGTGCCAGGCTCTTCCCTGTCCTCGGCTCCGCGAGGACTCACTTCGGTTGTGGAAACGCAGGACGTGGGAGAGCAGGGCATCTCTTCCCCTAAGAAAATGCGGAGCGTGCTCTGGGGGAAGGGGGGCAGCAGGCCCAGCTACCCGGGAGCTGCTGCTGCTGCTGCTGCTGCAGGTGGCCTGCCGCGGGTCACTCCTAGGAAGAAGGGAGCCCAGGAGAAGAAATCCCTCAGGGGAGCCTCCAAACTTGCCCTGGGGACAACCTTCCCTTCCGGGGGAGAGCGAATCTCGGCAACTGCCCTGGAACCGGCCACCTTGCCCCCAATCTCTGGTATTCTGCTGCTTGGGAGATCCAAGAGGTATACCTTGGTCCCTTTGGGAACCGAACAGTCCAAGCACACCGGCGCTGGGAAGA